>NC_138989.1:10205763-15713878 GCF_964341445.2 Mesoplodon mirus
ACCGGGATTCTGTGCCGACAGAGATCCAGGCTTCGAGGCAGCTTGGCCGGCATCGTGGGTCCCCCTCCAACCCCCAGAGCCTTCTAGAATGGGGGAGTCGACCCCCTTAGCCAGCTCTCAGGGCGCACTACATCTCGGTTCTGGCCGCACAGGGCAAATGTACTTATAAGGAAATCCTCTCTCTCACTTACCCGGAAGTATTTATGTGGTTTGAAGGCTTGCGTTACGAGCACGCCTGGCCGTGAAGCGGCACGAAAGGCTGCCGACAGCCGTGTCTCCTTCAGGAAGGCTTTTCATAACCTGCTCAATTGCTTTTACGTGATTTGCTCTTCCGAAGGCAGGTCTGAAATCCTACTTCTCCTGAAGACGTAAGAGATGTGGGTGGGCCTTGATTGGCATCACTCCTCCTGGAACATTCCAGGATACAAACAGCGCTCATCACTCACTGGTATTTGCTCCACCAAAGGCCCAACGGCTCTTTTCAAACACTTAGCTCCTAATAAACACTTTAAGTGTTCGCAATTGGAAAATCCTCAACCATGAGTCTCCTGCTCGTGGGGTGAACCTGTTTTGATGACCCATCTCCTTATCCCACGTGTGAGCCTTTTACCGAGCGCCCATCCATGTGTGTACAATAGGGCCCTGGCTGTACCTCCTACAAGCTTCTGCCCACGTGGGTTCAGGTAAAGAGACTCAGAAGTGGGTTGGTTTGCTGCTGACACTGGGCTTTGCCCTTGTGCCACCACGTGGAGGGGCAGGAGCGTCCATGTGGCTTATCAAGCCTTGGCAGGGACATCCTTCAGCTTCGGCTTGTTTCGTATCACAGACTCTCTCTGCATCTCCTGCACTCATTTAGTTCTGCATCCGAACTGAGTTACAACTCCGACACTAATTAACAGCCACCCCAGAGATACCGATAACATTCATGTCCTGCCTTTTGAGCTCAGATCAAAATACGGGGCAAGCCACGAGTGGATGTGTGCTTCTGAGCGTCTTCAGGAGGAACTCGCCCTTCTTCCTGGCATTAAACTTTTCTCCGTTCTTGCTTTTGTCTGTCTGGACGGTCCGGTCACGAACAGTTCAGCTCACCGTGTCCTCTTTTCTCTCTCTCTTTTTTTTCTTTCTCATGTGAAAAGAAATTGCTTGGAAACTCCCTGCTGAAGCTGGAAGGCGATGACCGGCTTGACCTGAACTGCACCCTGCCCTTCAGCGACCAGGTGACCGTGTTTTCTGGGGCACCATCGGCTGTGTCGGGGCTGGTTATGGGGACGTGACCCCCCTCACACTCTGCCTGGGGACTTGCACCCCGGCAGGTGGTGCTGGTGGGCACCGAGGAAGGGCTGTACGCGCTGAATGTCTTGAAGAACGCCCTCACCCACGTCCCAGGGATCGGAGCCGTCTTCCAGATTTACATCATCAAGGACCTGGAGAAGCTCCTCATGATTGCAGGTGGGAGGCCAAGGACACGGCGCTTTTCCTTCACTTGTAAGGGAAACGATTCGCCACATGCTTGTCGAACGCAGAGACAGGCCCTCCTGGGGGCAGGCTGGAGTGGAAGCGGCTCTTCCCTCTGCGTCCTGGAGGTGCCCGCGCCCCCGGCGCTCTGCTCACACGCGGCCCCCTCTCTGAGCGCCTGCCCGCCCTGCTGCCCGCCTCCCATGTCTCCCTGGTCTCAGACACCCTGCATCTGCGTGCACGACTCATTAGCAGTTTGCCACAATTCCCCTGCCCTTCTCTCTCTCTCTCTCACACACACACTCACTCTCTCTCTCACTTACTTTGAACCACCTGAGAGTCAGTGGCAGCTGTGACTGGATCCTTCAGCCAGTCACCTAAGAACAAGGGGCATTCTCTCACATACCCATGGCACGAAGGTTTTTTTTCTCTCTCTTTATCGTGTGTGTGTGTGTGTGTGGGTGGGTGGGTGTGCGCGCGCGTGTGCGCGCGCGCGTGTGTTGTAAGGGGAAAACAATAATGCATTTGCTCCATGTTCAAAACATCCACAGTCAGGTCTCATTCAGGCCTGGCCGGCTGGTTCCAGGGGCCGGATCCTGACATAATATGGTCAGGAACTGGCTTTTTTGGTCTCTCTTTTCCCCTGCTGGTTTGTTTTGTTGTTTTCTTTCTTTCTTTTTTTTTTTTTTTTGTGGTACGCGGGGCTCTCACTGCTGTGGCCTCTCCCGTTGCGGAGCACAGGCTCTGGATGCGCAGGCTCAGCAGCCATGGCTCACAGGCCCAGCCGCTCTGTGGCACATGGGATCTTCCCAGACCAGGGCACGAACCCATGTCCCCTGCATCGGCAGGCGGACTCTCAACCACTGCGCCACCAGGGAAGCCCCAAGTTTCACTTTTTAATTCAGGGAACTTAATCGTTGCTACTCCCATTTTCTCATGTACTGCCCATAGCTGGCTTTTACCTGTGGCTCCAGTAATGTCCTTTATTTTTTTTCCCGGCTTGTGATCCAGTCCAGGACCACGCTCTGCACTCACTCAGGTCTCCCTCGTCTCCTTGAACGTGGAACCATCCTCAGCCTTTCTGTGGTCCCTCGTGACACCGTGACACATACTGGATTAGTCCACGTCTACTGTTTTGTTGTCCCCCACCCATTCTTTGACTTTGGTGGGGAGCACATTTGAATATTCAGTTCACGTTCTCCAATTTTGTGTCTGCAGAATTTTTTGTTTTCCTCCCAGAATCTTGACCAAGAGGCCAGATATTTTCCTTAGATCTAAAACTTGGACCTAAACTGTGTTTATGGGAATTTGTGGAAAGCAGTGCCTCCGCGTGGCCTTGCGTGGCTTTTATTCGGGGGAGGACAAGAACCGCCATTGTGGCTCTGCTGTCCTGTCCCCTCAGGAGAAGAGCGGGCCCTGTGCCTCGTGGACGTGAAGAAAGTGAAACAGTCCCTCGCACAGTCTCACCTTCCCGCCCAGCCGGACATCTCCCCCAACATCTTCGAAGCCGTCAAGGGCTGCCACTTGTTTGCTGCCGGCAAGGTAAGCGCCCCCGCAGGCCTCAGCCAGCAAGTGCTCGTAAAATTGTCACGGCTCCTCTGCCCACAGGGCTGATTGATTTGACCTTGAAAACTGTGTGTCCTCAAACTGGGTTAAACTTCGGTTGCTTTTCGACACAACTGGTGGTTGCACTGTTGGCATCTAGTGGGCAGGGCCCGGGGTTTCTCCTAAACATCCTACAGTGCCCAGGACGGCCCCTCACCACAGAGAATGACCTGGTCCAAAGGGTCCATAGTGCCAGGCTTGAGAGACCCCGCTCTCAACTGATGTTCCTTTCCTGGTTTTGCCACGGAGCCAGTGTACACACTGGTGACGCTCTTTTTCCTTCTTTCTCCGTCCCCCCTCCCCCTTCAACTGCTTTTCAGATCGAGAGCGGGCTCTGCATCTGCGCGGCCATGCCCAACAAAGTTGTCATTCTCCGCTACAACGAAAACCTCAGCAAGTACTGCATTCGGAAAGTAAGTCCCGGGCCTGGCCGGGCCTGCTCTCCCAGCGAGCAGCTGGGGAAGGTGCTGTCTCGGGTAGTAGTGTGTGCCTGGGCCCTTCGGCCTGGGTGACCTTAGAGAGAGTGGAAGGGTGTCTTGCTCCCTGGAGAAAGCTCCAGAGCGGCCCATCCTCACACTTTTCCCTCTTGCTCTCCTCCCCTGCGTGAGCTGCCTCTCTGGCCAGCCCAGTGAATTCAGCCTTTTGTGAAGGGAGAAAGGAAGGTGGCTGATGGAGGAGACACCTCGTTTGAACCAGTAGAAGAAAGGAAGATCTCTCTGAGGAGCTAGAAGCCCTGGTGGCACCTACCAGAATCCTTCTCAGATTGTAGAAGTTTCTATTAATGACCTTCAAAAAAACCAGCGCTGGCTGTGTTCCGATACGCAGTGCGGGACCTGGCTCTCCTCCGAGCACAGTGGGTTGTGATGTTGCCTGCGGTGTGGACAGCTATCCGTGAGATCACTGCATTTGCCTCGCTTCTGGAGAAGGCTGTCTCTTGTCCCTAGACTAGGAAGGTTCCACCCATCCTGAGCCTGATGTATTTCAGGTGCTTTCGTGATTAGTCTCAAAAGTAAAAGGAGGGATGAATATGTAAGGGTTGTTACCTGTTAGATAGAGAAACTGTTTCGTCTGGGGCAGGCTCTTGTTTAGTTTGCATTTTTATTGAGCACCTACTGGTACCAGAGACTGAGCTGGCTGTTTCACACACTTTTCACAGCAGTTGTGAAAAACAGGGGTGATCATCCCTAATTTTCAGGTAAGATGACTGAGGCTGGCCAAGATCCTAGGTTACAAAGTTGAGACCAAAACTGGTTTGACTTTCCCTAACGTTTCACTGTGTTATACTAGTTTCCTCATACTTAGTACGTGATCAGTAAATATTTAGTGGTGAGGATAATGCTGATTAGAGTTTGAACTGTTAACTTCAGGAAAATTCCCAGAAATCACTGCTTCTTTATAATTCCTGGCCATCGTTTGGAATAAGCATGCCTAGGTTTTTGAAGCCATTAGGATTGACCTGAAAACAAGTGTAAGTAATCAGGAAGCAGATAATTCAGATAGATGAGATAATTCAGTAATGATAACAATGATATAGGTGATACAGGTTCAGAATAGAAACCTAGAAGCTTGGAAAAGGAAGGAAAGTAAAACCACTCCCTCTAACCACCACTGTGTATTCCTCCAGGCTTTTTCTTCTGATTAGAATGGCCTAGTTTTAAAGCTCTCTTTTTGAATGCTACCTTTTCATTGAAATGGTGTTTCTGACCCTTTTTTTGGCTGCAACTTGACCTTCTTAGTCTCAGGTTGCATAGAACCCAGAGGTAGCAGACGGATGGGGGGGTCCTTGTGAGGGACGTGAAGAGACTGAATGTGCTTGGTGTGAAGACAAAAGGAAGAAGTCGCACGGCCACGCCTGCACGGCTTGGTTAGATGCCCGAGGAGAGCAGGGGCCACCCCGAGTCCGCGCTCACACCCTCCTCTCTGCCCCGTCTCAGGAGATCGAGACCTCGGAGCCCTGCAGCTGTGTCCACTTCACCAACTACAGTATCCTCATCGGAACCAATAAATTCTACGAGATTGACATGAAGCAGTACACGCTGGAGGGTAGGGCCCGGGCGCGCCCCCTGCCCGCGCTCCGCTGCCGCCTCAGCCTCCTTCTGGGTCCTGAGGCTCCGCCTCTTGCCTGCCTTTACAGAATTCCTGGATAAGAACGACCATTCCTTGGCGCCTGCCGTGTTTGCCTCCTCCTCCCACAGCTTCCCCGTGTCCATCATGCAGGTGAACGGCGCGGGGCAGCGGGAGGAGTTCCTGCTCTGCTTCCACGGTGAGTGCAGCGGCCACCCGCCCGCTGCTGATGGGGGCGCTCACGGCACCACAGCCGCGGGGCGGGGTCCAGGGGCCGGGCGTGGCCAGTGTGCCTGGGGCGGGGCCGGTCCTGCTGCGGGGAGTACGTGGTCCTGCCTCGCCCCACCCCCGGGCTCCAGCCGGGTCCGGCGCTGTCAGTCTCTCCAGGAGCGGCCTGCGCGGTCCTGCTCTGCCCCTCACTCCCTTCTCTCCCTTTTTCTTTTCCCCCCCAAATCTCTGGGCCTGTTTCTCCCCCTTCCTCACTCCCTGACTCTTCCTCCTTCCGTCTCCCCCTTCTTTTCCTATCTCCCCCCTTTCACTCGAACCCTCTTTCTTTAATAAATCCCGAGAGACGTGGCTCAGCAGAGCTCCTGAGGTTTCTCACAATCCAAGCCCCCTGGGCTGGATTCCTTGCTCTTCCATCAAAGTGTGTGTCATCGATACCCCTGTCTGGCCGCGCTCACACCCCGGGCTCTGCCTTCTTGCAGAGTTTGGGGTGTTCGTGGATTCTTACGGAAGACGCAGCCGCACAGATGATCTCAAGTGGAGTCGCTTACCTTTGGCCTTCGGTAGGTGAGGCGACGTGTGGGGCTGTTTTCTGCCAGTAGTTGGTGTCCCGGGAAAACACCGCAGGTGGAATTCCTTTAGGCTTAAGTGCCGTGCTCGGGGCTCCCTTAAACGCCAGGCGCCACGTGGAGCATCACCCGCGTGAGCGTCCAGGGCAGAGATCCCGAGGCCTGACGCAGAGCCACACAAGCCAAACCCCCCGGCCTCTCATGATAGAAAGGGAGACCATTCTCTGTGAGTTCATTTAAATCATGTCAAAGACCGTGCAGCATCTCACAGCAGCGCTGAACACCTGTCAATTTAGCCAATTCTAATTAGGCCCATTCATTTTGTAAGTGTAAACAATACCGTGAAGAACAACTTAAACTAAAATTTGCATACTTGTTAAATATCCCCAGCTCAGAAATTCTAAAGGTGGAGCTACTGGGTCAAAGGGTGAACACACACAACGTACATATGTGACTGTGTGAATGTTCTGAAATACTCTTCAAGGCTGTTTCGTTTATCTGTTGCTTCATGACAAGTTCCAAAACCTAGGGACTTAAAACTACTTATCATTGCCTGAGCCTCTGTGGCCTGACTGGACAGTTTTGCTTCTTGCGGTGTCAGCAGGGGCACCAGGACACCTAGAAAGTCGGAAATGGCTTCACAAAGTGGCTGGCAATTGGAGCTGGCCGTCAGGTGGGAGCTTAGCAGGGGCCGGTGGCTGGAGGCCTTATTCCTCTCCACGTGGGCTTCTCCTAAGAGTGCGAAAGTGGGGGCTGGCAGGCCTTCTCGCTTCCACCACATTCTGCTGGTTCAGTCCGATGCCAGGCAAGGAGAGTCCACAAGGGCCTAAGTAGCAGTTCACCGCGAGGAGTAATAGTGATCATCATCTTTTTCCCTTTAAGACCAGAAACAGCTCTCATTATATCCTAGAGTTTGAGTGACACTGTGATACAGAAATATAGTGCTGGTTCAGTCCGATGCCAGGCAAGGAGAGTCCACAAGGGCCTAAGTAGCAGTTCACCGCGAGGAGTAATAGTGATCATCATCTTTTTCCCTTTAAGACCAGAAACAGCTCTCATTATATCCTAGAGTTTGAGTGACACTGTGATACAGAAATATAGTACTAAGACCAGAAATATTTAATCATCTATGAACCCAGTCTTTTTAAATTGAATTTTTTAGAAAAATGTATTCAATTAAACAGTTTTAAAAGGTCTACAATGAAGTCTCACCCATATCACTTGTCTCCCAAATCCTCCCTCCCCACTCCCCGAAAGGAAAACATTTTTCTGAGTTTATCCTTCCAGTGCTTTATGCAAATAACGGGCACATTAAAAAATATATTCTCATCCCCCTCCCTTTAAAAAAAATCAGTGTGGTAGCACACTTTACACAGTATTCTGAACCCTGCTTTACAAACTAAGTAAAACTACACCTTGGGTTTTTTCCCCATCAGTGCATAGAGAGCTGCCTTATGCATTTTTACGCCTGTGCGGAATTCCAGAGATGTGCCATGATCTATGTCACTGATCCCCACCATGTAGCCTTGAGTCAGTTCCCATCTTCTGCTCTAACAGCACGGCAGGGGGTAAACTTGAACATGTCTCATTATGTAGGCACGTGGGTGCATGTGTAGGGTAAATCCCTTCAGGGGTTGCATGGCAGCCAGGTTTTGATCTTCTGTCTTTTAACCCTCCCTTGCCCCACGCTCTTGCTCGGTGGTGGCCACGCAGCCTACAGAGAACCTTATCTGTTTGTGACCCACTTCAACTCACTCGAAGTAATTGAGATCCAGGCCCGCTCCTCTCTGGGGTAAGCACTGTCCTCCAGGCTTTGCAAAGCTCGGCGGTTGGGTCTGGGTGTCGGGCCGGGTGGTGCTCCCTCTCATCCCGCCTAGCAGTGGAGGTGGCCGGCCGTGCAGACTCTCTCCTGGAACTCCACAGGACCCCTGCCCGAGCGTACTTGGAAATCCCGAACCCACGCTACCTGGGCCCTGCAATTTCCTCGGGAGCGATTTACCTGGCGTCCTCGTATCAGGATAAATTAAGGGTCATCTGCTGCAAAGGAAACCTCGTGAAGGAGACCGGCACTGACCACCACCGGGGCCCGTCCACCTCCCGCAGGTAACGCACCTCTCTTCCTCCTCATCACACGGGGCAAAGTGCTTTCCTGCAAAGCAGAAGGATATCTTGCCCAACTGGCTGAAAATTTCCCAATCTTCAAAGCTCAAGCCACTCATTTCTTTGGTACTGAAATGAGCCCTTTATAAGCATCAGGAGAACTTTTCCTGCCCCCCCTTGGTAAAAGGAGAAATGAAGCCTTGAGTGTGGGCTACACTTTATTTATTTACTCTTGCTTGGAATGTCTTGTAAATTTTTTCTTGTTGAAAACTGAACATTTCAAATAGTACAACGTGGCAGCTCCGAAAATCAGCTCCCCTTCCCCTCCCTGGGTGTGTTGTCGCTATTTGTTTAGTGACTCTTGTGCTAATTCTGTAGTCTGTGTCCTTTGTTATGTGCAGCCATTGAAGTTTCTGCTTGGTCAGGGTAGTGGTCAGCTGAATGACTAGAAAGAGATTTCCTTAAATGCACTGAACCCACCCTTTGCTGAGCAGCTGCGCGCGCGCGTTTGGGGGCACACCTTCAGCACTCAGTCAGCTGTGGCTGACAGACTGAGGCCTTCGTAGGTTTCTCCTGGGTATGTGACAGGCGTGTGTGTGTGTGTGTGTCCTTACAGATCCCCAGGAATATGCAGGACTTCCTCCTGAGTGTTGTAGCTGGCCTCTTGTTTTCAATTGATTTTTTTTTTTTTTTTTTTTTTTGGTAAACGTCTAGAGATAGGGCATTTCTCTAAAGACCTGAATCAGCTCCATTAAAAACAGGCCCTGAAGACGGTCTTTTTCCAAGGAGGAGCAGATAGGCCAGATAGTGACAGTTTTCTGAGGCTGGGGCTCCAGTCCTAATGTACTCCCCTCCAGTGGTTGCCGGGGTGCTGGTTTTCACAGCTGGTTACAAGGCTGTTGGTTTCAAAACTACTGCAGATCTGGGGAGACAGGGGTGGTGAATATTGCAGTTTCTTGCATAAACACTCTCTGAATTGTTGCAAGACTTTGGTTAATTTCCAGAGTTCCCAAAAGTTGATCTTGACAATTTTGCCAGTGTTCATGTTGTTTCTGTGGAGAAGCAGGTTTTCGGGAGCCCTCGCCCTGCCATGCTGGAGGTGCCCTTCCCCTTCTTCTCGATACAGGCGACAGCATGCCGTGCACGCTCTGCTGTGCCTTAGAGATTGCTCCACGGCAGGATCCGAAGTACTTCTTCATTCGTTCACATGACTATACCTTATTTAACTGCTCCTTTATCAGTGGATGTTTGCGTTGTTTCCAGTCTGTTGCTGTAGTAAATGACTTTGTACATTCACTTTGCATGCTTAGGAATCTATCATCTGGAGGATGAATTCCTAGAAAAGGAATTGGTGGGCGTTGGTAATCTTGATTGATAGATGTTGGTGAGTTTTCCTCCTTAGAGGCCGTACCCTTTAGTTATCCCACCAGCAGTGTGTGGAAGTGGGACTGGCTTTGTCTTGACACCCAGGGCTCGGAGCCAGATTCGGTTCGATGTGAAGGTTTGAGATGTGTAATTTTAAGATCCTGGTCCACAAAGGAAATAAGCTTATTTAACCCAGGGGAATATTTAATTGACCTAGGGTTTTAATTTTGTGGACTGGTTTACAAACCCCAAATCTACCCTATAGAGTTATGTGGACCCCCTACCAAGTGCCAGACACAATGTCTGGGGCTACACAGCTGAAGACAAGATGGTTTTTATTCTCAAGGGACTCAGTCTGGTGGAGGAACCACCTCTAATGTTATGAAATGCTGCTTAGATCTTAGGAAAGAGAGTCGTCAATTTAATGTTCTGAGACTATGTCCTAACGAATAGTGTCTGTTTCTTCTGTTGAAATGTAAGTGTTGGTCAGAAACATTTGGTCAGTGTGATTTTAGTCCCAGGAACTTGCTGGAAAACCAGAAGTGCTGAATAACCAGCTGCTTCTCACTCTTTGGCTTGATCCTGCCTCACAAGAGACTCTGCTCAAAGGGCTGTAGTCCTCTCCTGATAAGGTCTAGATTTTATTTAGTTTCCAAGTCAGTCATGCCAAGAGCCAAGCCAAGTACTGTAATGAGATTTCTTTCTTTTCTCCACTCCTCACTAGTTAGTTAGATGGCCAGGCACCTTCCTTTTGAGATGATATGGTGTCTCTGTAAGGAGTTAACTTATTCTGTCGTGGAAAATGGTTCTAGTTCCTGTGAACAAGGGGCAGAAATAATGCTGTTGTTTTCCTGCTGCTGCCAGGCATGTCTGGAAAACCAGCAGTTTCCTTTAGTTGTCTCTTGGCTTATAAAACCGTCTTTTTGTTGCTCTCTGCTTTGGGCAGGTCCCGAATGTAGAAGGCCAGCTTGGGAGAATGTGATTCACTGCAGGCTGCACTGCCCCGGGTCTGTTCAGCAGAGCAGGAAATGTAACTCTTTGCAAGAAACAAACATAAAATTGACTTGGTAGAGCATTGGTTATTAAGGGATTTGGAGATGGAAAATGGCCCCATCCGCCCAGAATGACGAGTGTTTTCCTTTATCCCATCAACCTAAGCTGACCTCTCGAATGGCCTTCCTTGAGCCACTTTTCTTCCTCTGGGCAGTGAGCTTGCTTTACGATGGGCCCCTGACACGCTTTATAATTTCTCTTCCATTACAAATCAGATACTCTTACTTGAAATTTCTTTTTTTGTCTCCTGTATCACAAAGCCACGTGACAAGAGATGAAGATAGCTCAGATTTCGACATCTTGAAATCAAGGTTTATCTCAATACTGCTGCACACACAAGGAGGTTCTGGCCTTCTGAGCGTGGGTTGTTGGAATTTCCAAATTTTGAGCTGCATAGGGAAGCAAGAGAATGAAATTATTTACAATGGACTCTGACCATTTAAGACAGGTGGTTATTTCTGCTCTGTCCACCAATCTATTTTACCGTAGAGAAGGAACGGGCAAACTTTTCCTGTAAAGGTCCAGATAGTAAATATTTCCACATTTGCTGGCCACATGGCCCCTGTCTCATTTGCTCAACTTTGTTGTTGGACCACAAAAACTGGATGGGCGTGGCCATGCTCCAGTAAAAAATAGAAGCAGGCATCTGTCTGGATTTGGCCCTCAAACTTGCTCTAGAGAGTTTCCCCTCCCCCCACTGGGGTCAGTGTCTTCGCTGCTCAGTTGCTTTCCATTATGGGTACTGACAAAAGATTCCTTACAGTTAGACCAATAATTAAAAAAACAATAAGTTTGGTCCCTTCCAAAGGGGAAGGATTTAAATATCAAGGATTAAGAGAGGCCTCTGGGAAAACCAGTGGCACTGTCAAATATTTAAGAAATGACTTTACGATTTTGCTGCAAAAATTACAACACTGCTGGGGAAGGATGTCACCCAGCATGTTAGCACAGAATTTTGAGAAAATTAGAGCAGAATAAATCAGTGTGTGATTCATACTTGGTTCATTCTTAGCATGTAACTGCAATTGTAATTTAGATTTTAAAAATATCTAGGTTAAAATATATTTTCCTGATTTCTACTTTTACTTTTCCAAGATAAAGACCCAATCAATCAAAATGTCTTCAAGTAACATTCTCTGTGAAATGGTGTTCCCATTTTAAGTAGTCTGCCTTTTCCCCGCACTAATTATGCTCAGATAACAAGGGCCTGAGTACCTTGGCTGCTTATCAGGGGTGGGAAGGAACTGACGCCGAAGGCTGTGTGTCAGTCCTGTGTTTCTGGATCTTGCTTCTTCAGAGAGGTGGTTAGGGCCGTGTCTGGTGAGATCTTCATCTGACATATCCAGGGCTGGGTGGAGGGTTAGATTGGTCATACAAATTGTTCAGACATTTTCTGAGCCAGCTCTACTGCTTTCGTCTGCCCTCCTCAGTCTCCTAATTATATCAGGCCTGATCCCTACACCTCTGGCATCGGATGCCCCAAAGACTCTTGGAAAGCCACTTGGTAGGAGAGGTGACCCAGCAAAGGCCCAGGAGTGGGGCAGCTTAACAGCGATGAGTACAGGCTTAACCCCTCAAGGAAGACTTCTTTCTGTGCCTTCTAGGCTCTGGAAAATACTAGGTCAGCAGGGTAGAATATGGGGAGTACGACGTTGCACTGACCTGCACTGGAATCGCAGCCTCTCTGTGTCTCCAGCTTCTTGTCTGTACGACGAGGGTCATGGCTGTTCCTAGCTTGCAGAGCTGCTGTTAGGGTGATCTGGCGAGTTAAGGTACCTGGAGAGCTTAGCACAGGGCCCGACACGCTGTGGGCGCTCAGCAGAAAGCCTGTGTCGAGACCAGGAAGCCTGATTCCCCTCTGCTGTCACTGCTGCCTTCTTCCCCTGGCCTCACTGTTGAGATAAGCGGCTCGAAGAATCCCCAGTGGGGTCTTTTTCTAATAACGCGTAGTGAGATGGGGGCACGGGTGGCTCAGAGGAGGAGGAAGCTGCCCCTTTGGGTTGTGACGGCTCAGCTCCCCACCTTCCTCTCCCGTTGCCGCAGCCCCAACAAGCGAGGCCCGCCGACGTACAACGAGCACATCACCAAGCGCGTGGCCTCCAGCCCGGCGCCCCCCGAAGGCCCCAGCCACCCACGAGAGCCCGGCACGCCCCACCGCTACCGCGAGGGGCGGACCGAGCTGCGCAGGGACAAGTCTCCAGGCCGCCCGCTGGAGCGGGAGAAGTCCCCCGGCCGGATGCTCAGCACGCGCAGGGAGCGCTCCCCCGGGAGGCTGTTTGAGGACGGCAGCAGGGGCCGGCTGCCCGTGGGAGCCGTGAGGACCCCGCTGGCCCAGGTCAACAAGGTGAGTGAGGCGCCCTCCTCATCCCCGAGGGCCACTGTTGTAGGGAAGGGGCACCGCTACCGTACTTCGGAGTCTGCGGGACTTAACAAGCTTAGGAAGAGAACCTCTTAAGAAGGGGCTTCCTGCTGCACAAATGGATAACGTGTGCACCTCAAACCGTAAAAGCTGCCCAGGGCTACGGCGTTCCCTTTCCGGAGGCAGCCAGCGTGCACAGTTTCTAGAGATCCTCTCTGCATACAAACAAATACGGATGTGTAGTCACCCTTCTTAAACACAGGTGATAACATGCTATTCAGAAGGTTCGATGCCTTACTTTTTCAAACACATATACATCAACAGTTTCTCTGGAAGGCTACACCGAACTGGACACAGTGGTTGCCTTCTAGAAGAACTCTGAACCTTTCAAAATTTTTAAATCACGTGCATGTGTTTATTACCTGTGTAATTTTTAGGTTAGCAAGATGGAGGGATGTGCTGAAGCCTAGGGGCCCCCCAAGTGCACGGGGAGGCTCCAGAGCATGGTGTCTCCTCAGCAGGCCAGCCGGTTCCAGGGGCCAGTTTTCTGGCTCGTACTCGCCTGCTGCCATCCGCAGTTCACTGTTGGCACCCCTGCCGCTACAGGGAGGGGAAAAGCTGTTTAAATGCTTTTCCTTATCTCTTCTGATTTATGGATAAAATGGGGTGTGTAACAGTAGAAGTACTTACCTAGTGCTGGGGACTCTGCGGTGCGTTCCGCGAGCTCAGCTCACGGCAGGAAGGCGAGGCCACATGCTCCTGCACACCCCAGTCTGGGCTTCCTGTTTGCAAAGTGAGCACAGCGATTTCTGACCTCTCATGGCAAATCCCCCCCCTCCTCCTCCTAGGTCTGGGACCAGTCTTCAGTATAAATCTCAGCCAGAAAACCCAACTCCTCCTCTTGAACTGCAGGAAAACACCATCCGCACTATGGAACGCTGCTGAAGAGGACCCCAGTGCCCACGGCGCAGCTGGACCCAGACCCGCCTCAGCACGGACACCCTGCAGCCAGGAGGGGCGTGGGGCTCCTGGGGGCTGCCGGCGCCCTCCTGCAGTCACCCTCTTTGCACTTTGTTACTCTTTCAAAGCATTCATAAACTTTTGTACCTAGCTCTAGCCTGTACCAGTTCATCACAGGAAACCAACCGGGGGCTAACTACGACATGGTTAGAATCCTAATTAATAGCTACTTTAAGATCCTAGGGTTGGTTGGGTTTTTGTTTTTCTGTTTTATTTTTATTTATTTATTTTTTAAAGACAACAGACTTCTTAATAGATTTGAATAGCACCGTATTTCCTGTTGTAGTCATTTGTAGCAGGTCACACAATCAGGTCTCTACTACCGCCATGCATCGTAGAGAGCCTCTGCCGTTGGCTAACCTCCCGCGCTCACCTAGGCCCACCCCCCTTCCAGTCCCTCCGCACAGATGGCCCTGTCTTACCCAGCGGGACACCTCAGCCAAATGTTTACCGTTCTCATTGCCTTCGATGGCTTTGACGACTTCCCCTCCCACCAGCTGCGAATGTATGGAGGCCATCGGCCCGGCTCAGAGGCAGTGACTTGGGGCCAAGGGGCCCCGAGGAGCTGTTCCCTCCCTGCCCTCAGCGTCACCCCCCGGCCTGATGTCTCCACTTTCCATGTAGCTCTGGCCAGGAAAGCACGCAACAGACTTGCCCTGAGCCCGGCACCGATGGGGGTCCAGGCGGGGGCCGGGGGCACTCACCTCCTGGCGTCGTGATGGCGCACTCTCCCCGGCTCCCCGGGCTGGGAAGAGAGCCCCAGGAGTTCTGCATGGCGGTTCACTGCATGCGCTGCCCCCCGACCTGGCTGCCCCCTTGGGTTGCTCTGCCGATGCACTAGTTCCATCCCATAGCTCCCGCCGAACCGAGACCCTCTGGGACTTGCCAACTCACCGGCCACAAGCTGCAGTCTGTAGCACTGAACAAACAAAAACCAAACGCTCAAGCCTTACGACCAGAGAAGGATTTCAGCAAACCACACCTCACACTTCCACACCTCCCTGCCGACGCCCGCGCGGACAACTCTGCTCACACACAATCCACCAGGTTCTACCCCATGAAAACTGTGACTTCCCAAACGAGCCTCTCCCTAGGGCTAGACTAAGACCAGGAAGTTCGAGAAGGAAGCCGCAGCTCAACTCTCCCACCCCAGCTGGGCGGGGAAGCCCTCCTTAGGTGCCGTGTGGCTCACCCAGTTTCTCTCCCCCCTCCGGCGGTGCGAGGTTCCTGGCAACCGGTAAAGAACCAACTAGAGGCTTTGCAGTTGGCAAGCTACCTAGCGGCCTTATTTCTGCCTTTAATCTCCCACCAGGCCTCTCTTGCTTCTCTACACCTCAAACCACCAGGGCACATCCTAGGTAAGCTGACGGGTAGACCTGTTCCCACCGCAGCTGGCGAACGTGACCGCGTTTTAACCCCCGTGTCCACGGTTCAGCTCATTTCCAGATTGCAACCTGGCCTGAGTCCCGGCTCCCTCCTGCTCATCTCTTAACCTAAGTGCTTTCTTGTTTGAAACGCCCATGGCCCCTCCTCCACGTTGTCGCATCCTTGGCCAGTGTCATGCTGTCGTGTTCTATGCGTTGCTTCGTCTTTGGGGTCACGCTGCATCCCCTCTCTTCTCCAGGGCAGATCTGACTGAATGTTTGCTGAAGTTTCTGTCTCTTGGTCCACAAGTATTTGGAGAGGTCACTGGAAATTGGTGTTTTAGTCTTGGCATCTCATTTAGGATCTCCATGAGAAATGGGCTTCTTAGCCCTCAAAGTGTATATCGTGTGTCTCATTTGTGAAATGCTTCCTGCTATAGAACTAGCTCAAAGACTGTACATATTTACAAGAAACTTTATATTCGTAAAAAAAAAAAGGAAATTGAATTGGTTTCTACTTTTTTATTGTAAAAGGTGCATTTTTCAACTCTTACTTTTGGTTTCAACGGTGGTAGTTGTGGACAGCCATCTTCACTGGAGTGCGGGGAGCTCCGTGTGACTACCGAGATGCCAGCAGGAAATATCGTAACACGAAATTGCAGTCAAAGCTTACTAGCATAAATAAGATTCTAGGTCCAAAAGTACAGGCTTTTTCTTCATTACCTTTTTTTATTCTGAACGAGGAAAAGATCACAAGGAACGGCTCACGATCCACCTTGAGAGGAATGAACTCTGTTGAACAAATAGTCAAATAAAGCAATGATCTAAAATGTTTGCCTTAGTGCAAGACCTCTTCTTTTCTTAAGAGAGCCCATAAAAACCCAAAGTCTCGCCACTGTCAGCCTAAGCTTGGGAGCGTGGCATGGGACCGTCCTTCCTTTCAAGGGAGGCTTCTTCTGGGGGTGAGGGGTGGAGAGCCACACAGGACTTAGAGCAAGCTGCTCTCCTGGAGTCAAGAGATCAGCGAGTTCTCTCCCAGAATTGCGATGTTGTCGAAGTTTGGTCATTACTTCTAATGAACCGTGAACTGGCTGTTAAGGTCACTTTATAGGACTGCAGAACTGGAAAGCTCTTAAGGCATTCAGGCCACTTTGAAAGGATTACTGGAGAATGGACTACCCAGCTCTCCTATAATGCGGTTAATAGCAAACAACCAAACAAAACAGGTCACCTTTCAATTCCTCTCATCCATTAGGATAACGCCACGGTTTTAATGATGTAGATTTCTGGAGGGAGGAATTCGGATCAAGGTAATTTAAAATGTAGATACTTCTCTTTTTAACTGAATGAATTTTTATAGTCTGCAAGGTACATTTTTCTAAGATGCTTTAGTTTTGTTGGTATAAACTTTGTTGAGCCAGACAAACATTGGTTTTGGCAAATGGTAATTTTCTCATGGTTCCTGTTGCTTTCGATTTTTATTTTCCAATGAAGTAATCTGACCACAGTCAAATTCTGACGTGCAGGGGGTCGTAGCCGACTTGCCCTGTGACAGGAGTTGTACTTGCGATTCTATTCTGTTCCTCCTTTCTCTTTTACCACTAGGGATAAAAATCTGCCAACTCTAAGAATGAAAATAATTTGGAAGATGAACAAGTAAAATGTTGGAACCTTTCTTTCCTTATAAAATTAGAAAAAGTCCACTGAATACCGCTTCAGTTATTGTCCTGAGGATTCTTGGCAGCCACGTAACACTTCAAAAGCATAAGTAAACGTGGT
Source organism: Mesoplodon mirus (assembly GCF_964341445.2). Classification (NCBI taxonomy): domain Eukaryota; kingdom Metazoa; phylum Chordata; class Mammalia; order Artiodactyla; family Ziphiidae; genus Mesoplodon; species Mesoplodon mirus. The sequence continues at coordinate 10,222,722 of NC_138989.1, forward strand.
TTGGTTCCGAGAGGAATGTGCCAGAAAGGTTCTCTGGACCCTAAGCAAGGACCTCAAAGAAACAACAAATTACTCAGCCACACCATAAACTGAGGCCCAGCCGTCCATGCTGCTATTCCTACCTCTTAAGCACAAAATTAGACATCACATTCTCTGCTCTTACAACTTAATTTTCACGAGACTAAAGAAGCTGCTTGCAAAGCAAATTTCATAACTATGAAATTAGGATTTGGAGACTTAGGCCAAAAAGGGATGATGTGCTTAACAGGACTGACCAGCTAGTTTGTCTTCGGAATTGGGCCTCTTGAACGTGATTTGCTTTAGAAAATATTCATGCAGATTTAAGTCTAAAGCAATAATGCTAGGCCCACAGGGGTGGGACCAGCTAAGCTTTTGGTCTCATAATACAACAGACGGGCCTGCTCCGGTGGTTCTAAACTAGGGGTGACTTGGCTCCCTTCCCTTGAGGACACTTGACAACATCTGGAGACATTTTGGGTTGTCACAACTGGTGGTACTACTGGCACCTCGTGGGTAGAGGCCAGGGATGCTGCTAAATATCCTACAAGGCACAGGGTGGCCTGCATGCCCACCTTCCACAAAGAGTTACCAGGCCCAAAATGTCAACAGTGCTGAGGCTGGGGAAGCTCGGCCTGTTCCAGTCAGATTTCTTTCTTGGCAGTTTAAATATTGCTCACGATGCCAAAAGCATGGAGACTGTGGCTCTAGGCACAGTGTTCACAGGAGAAAATGTTTCATCAGTTGCCTGGTCAAACGTTGAGGCTTCTATCTTCCGAAGCTGGGAGGGCAGGGCAGTGCAAATCTGGAACTGCACAGATGGCTTGGCTTTCTCTTGAGTCCGTCAATGATTAACGGAACTCCTGTTTGCCCTGGAGGAGTTGCAGAGGTAAAGAACTCTGGAAATGACTTTACTGCTATACACAGCTCAGCCTGTCCTTTCAGAGAACCACAAAAAGGGAAAATAAAGCTGATCCAGGGTACACACAACTGGAGCTGTCTCGTTCTCACCTGCTGTTGAGTCTTGCAGATAAAATGAGTGAATGCGCTCCTGGCAGGTAGAGAAGGCTGGCATCCTCACCCAGGCTCAGGCCCTCTGGCTGTCTTTAGGACAAAAAAAGACGAGGCACTTGTGGGAGCTGGGCTCAGTGGCTGATCCCAGAGGCAGGGCACTGGTTCTCCAAGGGTCTGACTCACAGCAGCGGTCACTCTTAGGAAGGCCCTTGTCGATGTTTTTACAATTAGCTGGAATGGCTTGTACATACATTCGTAGCTTACTGTTTTCTCCTGAAGATAATTATAATTGGCGTCCCAGGGTAGAAGGCTCTAGCTTCTTTTCTCCACTAATTTGCTAATCAAGTGAGGTGCTAAAAAGCTGGATGGAGGGTTGAGTGGCCCAGAGACTTGGGTCTTCATCAGTGCACTCAAACCGTTTGTACACACTGGTGGAGGGTCATGTATCAGGGGAACTGAGTTCACGCTCAGAAATGAAACCATGCTCATCTACAAGTAACTGAGCTGAACAAAATGAAATTGTGCTTTTCCCTAAAATGGCTGAGTCTCTGACCTTAGCCATGCATGGTATCACTTTGATGTTCTGTGTTTTCCCATCTTGGCCCTTGGCATCTTGGAGGTTTCCTAACTGAGCTTACAGTGCGGGCACTTTTTCCTTTTCTGGCCCTTGACTTCCTGTCTGTGGCCATATCCCATTCATGGTGTAAAAGCCTTGTGGCTCCCAATGTGAAATGAAAGGAGCCCTAGGAATCATTTAGTGCTAGTCCAACCCCTTCCATTTTTCAGGAGAGGAAATGGGGCTAAGAGAGGTCATGTGATTTGCCCAAGGTCACACAGCTAGTCAGGCACTGAGCTGGATGACATCCCTAATCTCAGTCCAGCGTCCACACTCTGGGAGAGTGGATGGTGGGGGGGAACGGCCGACTCTAACATGAAGCCAGGCTTTGACCAGAGGGAAGGAAAAGACCTTGCCTGGGTCCTTTGATCTTTGGTTTCAATATGCTGACATATGGTTCTGTTTAGCTTGCAATACTACTTTACCCACTAGTAATTTAAAGACCTTACCTTTGGCTCCATAAATTCATTTGTATATACATTTCTGGAGGAAAAAAATATCTTCATTCAAAAGCAATTTCAGTTACACTTTAACCAACCATGTAACCAGTCCTCACCCATAATAGAGAAAGCATTACCTGGGTCATAGGACACCTCAGTGTGGCTTTGCTCCTGTGATTTGGACCAAACAGGGTCTCCTGTTCCATATCCATGAAATAATCTCCATTACTTTCAGCTTCTTGGGTATAAAGACTTTCACCTGGGTCTGTTAGCAGTCTTCTGGACCACGGGGGACTTCCTTTTGTGTTGCTTTTTAAAGAAAATGAAGTCTTTTAGACACACGAACAGCTGTGGAGAATGCTGACACCCATGTCCCAGGGTTCTGTGGTTTTGGCTACATTTCCCCACCCTAGCAGTTACTGCCCTGGGAGTCCCCCGTGGCCCCAGGGCTGCAGAGGACTCTTACTGGGTTTACTGGCTCCAAATTAGTTTTTACACTGGATTTTTGGCTTTGCTTTATCTGAACTTTGTGAGTAGAGCTGATCTGCAGGTGAGATTTTCAAACATGATGTTTCCCCCTGCAGCCTGGGGCTGATGACTCCCTCTGAGCCCTGACTCAGGCCAGCAGCCAGATTCTCTAACCCCTCTTACAGAAAAGGCAGTGCTTTTCTGGGCCAACTCATGAAGCGGGCTTCCTATCCAGGTGAGGGTGTCAAACCCTGGTCCTGGAGGCCTATGGCTGGGTCCTACCCTCCCCCCCCACCCCGAGTCTCCACCATGGGGCCAGGGGCCACGCTCACAGCTCACCAACACAGCAACGGTTTCTTCAATTCTGGTACTTCAATATATCCCTTTTATACTTTTGAGCTTAGCTATGTATTTTCAATTATACTTCAAAAATACTTGATCCACAAAAATAAACTCAAAATGGTTTAAAGACCCAAATGTAAGACATGACACCGTAAAACTCCTAGAAGAGAACATAGGCGAAACACTCTGACATAAATCACAGCAGTATTTTCAGTCTCCCAAGGCAAAAGAAATAAAAGCAAAAATAAACAAATGGGACCTCATTAAACTTAAACTTTTTGCCCAGCAAAGGAAACCATCAACAAAATGAAAAGACAACCTACAAAATGGGAGAAAATATTTGCAAATGATGCAACCAACTAAGAGTTAATTTCCAAAATATACAAACAACTCATACAATCCAATACCAAAAAAACAAACAACCCAATCAAAAACTAGGCAGAAGACTTGAACAGACATTTTTTTCAAAGATGACACAAGCAAAGATGCTCAACATCGCTAATTATCAGAGAAATGCAAATCCAAACCACAATGAGGTAATACCTCACACAGGTCAGACTGGCTATCATCAAAAAGTCTACAAATAACAAATGCTAGAGAGGGTGTGGAACAAAGGGAACCTTCCTACACGATTGGTGGGAAGGTAAATTGGTGCAGCCACTGTGGAAAACAATATGGAGGCTCCTCAAAAAAGCCTAAGAATAGAACTACCACATGATCTAGCAATTTCACTCCTGGGTATATATCCAGAAAAAAATGAAAACACTAATTTGAAAAGATACACATACCCCATGTTCACAGCAGCCCTACTTACAACAGCCAAGACATGAAAGCAACCCAGGTGTCCATCAACAGACGACTGACTTAAGATGTGGTGTGTGTATACACACACACTGGAATATTACTCAGCCATAAAAATAAATGAAATATTGTCATTTGCAGCACCGTGGATGGACCTAGAAAATATTATGCTTAGTGAAATTAAGTCAGAGAACATAAATACTATATGCTATCACGCATGTGGTATCTAAAAATAATACCAATGAATGTATACACAAAACAGAAACAGACAGATACAGAAAACAAAATTATGGTTACCAAAGGGGAAAGGGAGGGGAGGGACAAATTAGGGGCACAGGATTAACAGATATAAACTACTATACATAAAATAGGTAAGCAACAGGGATTTACTGCATAGCACAGGGAATCATACCCAATATCTTATAACCACCTACAATGAAACACAAGCTACAAAAAAGTGACTCACTATGCTGTAGACCTGAACCTAACACAATACTGTAAAATAAACTATACTTCAATAATTTTTTTAAAAATAGAAAAAATTTTTGATTGTTTTGGATAGAGGATTTTTGTGTATTTCCTTAGGCTGCTTAAATAATCCCTCCAATCCCTAAATCTAGGGTTCCCACATCACTTGGGTTTTCAGAGTGAGACGGCTAATTACCCAGCTAGGAATGCTTTCTAAGCTACTCTCCACCTCACGTGAACCAGATGACCTGAGGGGTTCCCTTTTCTCTTAAAGTTATTTACATGTTTCCTGATGCCTGGGAAGAAAAGGCTTATTCCTACAGGGACACTGCAACCTTCCATCTTTCTGGTAGAACGGACAGAGGCCCTTTTAGCTGGTGAGAACAGCCGACTCCGGAACACCCTGGTGTCTTCCAAGAGGGCGTCATGATCCCAGGCTCCCCTGTGGTGCTTGTCAACGAGCAAGCAGCAGCAAGACCTCGGACCGGGGATGCTGCCAACTTGCGCAAGCCAGGGGCCTTCACTGCTGCTTTTCCTCAGCTTCCCCTGTGGTCGAGCGGTTCCACGGGGCTCAATTTTACAGCCTCTTAACGGCCTTCTGTGTGCAGGATAGGCGGGTCAGGGAAAGGCCCTCAGCCCGGGAGGGAGCCAAGCAGCCCTGTCCACTCACCCCAGCGGGCCACAAGGATGGTACCATTTTCAATGTGTGCCAAGGCGGGAAAAAGACTGAAAAGCACTGCACTGAATAAACCTTGGGGAGAGCTCCAGTCTCTTCTCCAAATGACTGCACGAAATCAAACCTTCCTCCAAGTGCATGTCTGTTATCTTTACAAAGCTTTATTGAAACCTGTACATCAAGGTGACAGTCATTCAGTGTTTTGGAAAGAGTAACAAAAAAGGGCATCCCAGACTCAGGTTCACCAAATAAATATGAGACATCAGGGATATGGTTCCTCCGTCTCCCAGCAGGAACACAGCACAGGACGACAGCGTCCACCGACCTGGGGACAGGAACCTCACTAACGGGCATGTCTCCAGCATCTCCAAACCGTGTGGAGATGTGCGCTTTGGTCCAAAGGAGGTCTTCCTCACACAAATTCAGAAGGCTGCTGCAAGTTCTAATCTCCTTCCAGAATAAGCAACAGCAATTGGTACAGCCTTCTTTGCTAAGGAGGGACCAGAGGTCCCAAGCAAGGTGGCACAGGCTAGGGTAGGGTGCCTCTCCAAAATTTTCGTGCTAACACTGTCACCTCATTACGATTCGAATAAAAAGCTGGACAACCTTCTAGCTAGCGGTGGTCAGTCCGCAGGATCATCCAGCTTAACGGAGAAATCTGGCCGTGGTTTTCCAAGTCTGTTCTGAGAACAGATTATTGCTGAGCGCAGTTCACATGATCTACAGTCTAGTTGGGGTGATTTAAAAATTGCCCTAAGGCTGTACAGTCAGCCACCTCTGGTTAAAAAAAAATACTCAGTGCACATAAGTGTAAGAAACAATTGTAAAACTTCATCTGGAAATTAGACAGGTTCTAATTTCTATAGAAATTATGCCTTCCTGGAGCAGGGAATGGAAGACGATCTATTGCTCTGAATTCAGAGGACAGGCAGGACCAATACCATACTCGCCGTTAGGTCCGCAGCCAGGCCTCAGCAGGGACAAGTCAAGACACACACACACACGATGAGAAATTCTGTGCGGCCTCGGTACCTGCTTCCCGGATTTCCACCAGCAAAGTGGCTCAGGTTCCTTTTTGGCGTAAGAAAAGTCTCCGTGACCAGTTCAGAGGATGTACATTTAGACCTGCTCCGTCCTCTGCACTGCGGTGTGGGGTGCAGACCGTCTGCTCCCCCTCTCCCCTCAGCCTTGCTGAGCCCCAGGGCTCACAGCCACCGGATGCTAAGAGGACTGTTACAAACTGAGGCGCTCCAGGAGCTGCTGTGTCTGGAACAAACCTTCAAGTACGAGTAGGGCGGGTATGAAATGTCTTCTAAAGAGCGTGAAATGGGAAATTTACAGTCCGTCCTGTCTAGCGAGAAGCATGCACGCGCAGAGCCCGGTGGCACACACTGCTCCCTGGGGCCCATGGCCGGCTCCCAGCTCTTCATATGGGCTTGTATAACAAGGTGGTGACGTATTTTTTCTTGTACCGGTGGGTCGCGCTGAGCACCATCACTCCGTCCTGAGGAAGAGGGCGGAAATCATCAAGGGCAGGACTAAGTCAGGAGGTCTGAATAAAAGCAGGCTCCTGGGCCTTCCTTCGGAAGAGGAGCCTCTGGGTCTGGGTCAGGCCCCGGAAGCCGCCCTTCAGGTAAGTATCGATAGAGTAGGTAGTGCCATCGCCAGGGGGCCTCAGAGCACACTTGGGGACACACAGCGTAAGTAACCAACGCGTCCTTACCTTGATGGAAAGTGCATAGAGGTGGTTCAGCATGACGTGGTTGGGCTCAGGGAGCAAAGCTGGGTCGCACTGCGGGGAGCAAAAGCAGACGTGTGCACTTAGGATTCGGAAATCAAGGAGATTCTCCCGTGTTGCACGGCACTGGATTTCAGGGGGAAGGAGGCAGGCTCTCAGGCCCCTTTCTTCCTTGTCAGGCAGTGAAAGGGCTTGTGCACAATGACTGGGGGGGCGAGGGGTCATGCCTGGTGCTCCAACTAAGGGGCGCTCTCGGGGCGTCTGCTGGGCGCACTGGTGTGCGTCTCGGCCAGGCTTCATCTAGACTGTGGGCCAGGCTCTGTTCTCTCTTTGGAGGAGGGGCAGGAAGGAAGCCGTGCAGTGAAGGCGCTTTTAGAAAAAGCGGGAAGAAACGATCAATACTCAACGCTCCTGAGCAGCGTGTTGCAAACTCATGTCTCTGAGACTCCGACGGGGAGCCTGAAGAAGGCACTGGATAACTGGGGGAGGGGAGAGGCGCTCTTCCTCCATAAGAGCTCACGTACAAGGCAATGTGGCCACTCCTTCCTATTTTTTCAGAGAAGCCAGAAATCCAGGTTTGTTTTTCTTTTTTTTTCCCCCAACGTACACTCCCCAATTTTATAATTGCTAATTCAAAACAGAAAAAGCATCCAGTAAAAGCCGGCTCAGTTGTCAGGTGTGTGCTTGGGGCGGGGCTGCCCCAAGAACAGCGAGTCCCCGGGGGACACACCGTGACTGCTGCGGGGATGCCTGCCCGTGTACGCCTCCAGCCCCCTGCTCAGCACACATGCATCCACTTCTGTGTGGCGTCTAGAGCAGCAGCAGTTACCTGATCACCCTGGAGCATCTGCCTGTTAGGTGGTGGCTTGGACAAGGCTGAAGAACACCTGGACTCCCAAGAATTATGGCTACGCTGCACAGTCCAGAGCCGGGGGAACTGGGCAGTTCAGATCAAAACGGGATGGAAAATCAAACGCAGGGAATAATGGGGTGCTCCTCGGGATTCAGTAGGAAGCCCACTTCTTTTTATAAGTAATATCAATGTCCCAGAGGCAATGTGTGTTACCCACATACCCCAAATTTTGATCCCTGAGGTTTCTGAAAGCAATTTGGTGACCAAAACTAGATTCTGGAACTTCCCTGGCAGTTCAGTGGTTAAGACTTCATGCTTCCACTGCAGTGGGTGTGGGTTCGATCCCTGGTTGGGGAACTAAGATCCCATATTCCCAGCGCGGCCAAACAAAGAAGATTCTAAAATCTGGGGGCCAGAGGAGGAATTCCACCATGCAGCTTACTGAGAAGAGGTGGTTGTGTATTTTGTCATGAAATTTGAGGTGGGAGTGGAACACCAGAGGAAGGGCTCAGAAAGGCTTTGTGGGATGGGGAGGCCCACCCTGGGAACATCTTCTGAGTAGCCCGTTCCCACGTCAGAGGGGGACCCCGGCAGTTAACACCGATGGGTGACACTTAACTTTTCACGAGCTGCCCTGCCAGACGTGCACAGAGGGGAGTGGCTGAACAGGACCATGGAGGACGGTCTGGGCAGGTGTCTGGTTACTCACGGAGATCCCCGTGTCCTTGTTCAGGATGACCTGGAGAAGATGTGGGGGGAGGATGGGTGGCGCTTTAAACCGCTCCTCTGGTTTCCAGACGTAGGGCTCCTGGTGGTAGGGTCCTGGTGGGGAACTGGACAGCTCTGTTGGGAGACGGTGACAGGACATTTACTTGGAAAATTAGGAGTCCTGGGAACAGTCTCAATTTGGGGTGACATTTAGTTTTCCACGTCTCCTGTCCCCTCAGTGCAGATTTATATTCTCTTGAAGGACATCCTGGCCCCAAGGGGGAAGGGCAGAGGCAATGAGAAAACACTTCTGGAAGTTGGGTGACAGGCATAAAACTCGAGTCGTGAATTCAGACGCCCTGGTGGCAGACAGCAGTCGTGGCAAAGCAGTGAGTCCGGGACAGAGTCACGGGAAGCTGCTCACAGCGACCCGACCCAACAGCCACCGCAGGCCGACGCGTCCTCCTCGCTGCAGGCCGGGCCGCCGAGTACCGCATAGAAGCTCAAGGCTCCTAGTGAGGCTTACGCGGCCGGGCCCAGGTGAGGCGCGCCAGCAGCCAGCATAAAACCGAAGATAAAGCAGCCTGTTCACACAGAGGCGCCGGCGGATTTCACAACTAAAACAACGAAAGGCTGAAGACCTGACCTCTAAAGGCTCTCTGCCTCCATCGCTCTCCGGTTCCTCTTAAACTCATGCTGGAGTATCCCCATTATACAGATATATTAAGAAGCTTCTAAAAGTGCAGTGTTCCGTCAGCTTCGAAGCCGCTCACTTAGCGACATTTGGCCAGCCGGCGGGGACTGAGCTGTGATCCAAAGGACACCTGGGATGTGTCTGGCCGCCGAGACTCGTGCTGTCCCCGTAAAGCTGAGATGGCTTGGCTCCGCCAATTCCTTCCATGTCATTCTCTAGGGGACCGACTCCCTTCACACAACCCAGCCCTATCACAGCAGGAAACTGAGAAAGGCATTCAGTGCAGAAAACTGAGCCATTAAGAGTCAATATGTATTTTGAGAAAGGGAGTGTCTAAGTATGAGAAGAGCATGGAGAGCCTGCAGTTGGTTTCCCAGCAGCGAGGGATCAGCTTCCTTTCCCCAGGCAACCTCTGCTGCACAATCTTGACTAAAAGCTTTGGATTGTGGCCTAAAATTTCACTTATCAGCAAGTAAGGGATATCTAGGCATTTCCCCCACCCCCCAATTCCCACCTGTCTGAATAAAACAGAAATGACTTCTCTAAAAGACCAGTCAGCTATCCAGAGTGGAGAATGCTATTTTTGGATTTCCAATTCCTGCTCAATAACATGACTTGTCAGCCACGTGGCCCACCTGCCAGTGTGAGTTCTGAGCTGATAAAGAGTTAAGAGATCCTGGGGGCAGGACCTCCAGGCCCAGGCAGGTGACAATGAAGAATCATCCTGTGAACTGAACCCGTTTTCCTAGACGGTCAGGCACAGTCCCGGGGAACCTTCACTGCTTCCCACAGGGGTCCTGGGACGGTTTGAGGCCCTGCAAGAACGGGCAGTGCAGCTGGTGTGAACACTGTCGATGCCAGCGCATCCTTCTCCCTGCGTAGCACATACTGTTTCAAAAAGCAGTTTCTTCCTGTGGGTTTGGATGCAAAGCAATTTACTGAAAGTTCGACGATCGGAATGATCCTTGGAAGATGGGAGAGTTTTACTAGGACCATACCGAGCAGGTTGTGCCGTGTAGCCTGTTCTGTGGTGAGCCTTCCCCCGCCCCGAAGGGATTCTGAAAAGATGCTCATGGACCACGCAAATGATGCCAAGGTCACTGAGGGGTCAGTGTATCACCTGTCGGGCTGAAACTCTCCAGGTGCCCCGAGCAGGCTGGCTTCCCCAGTACTGGCCCCTCAGCGACCTGATGCAACTCTCCAGGGCCTCTTGGGCCTGCCCTGGCACGAGATCAAGCTCTGGTTCCGTTTCCAGTGTCTGCTCTCTGTGGCCAAGCAGACCTACGGAATCCTGGAGATGACCCAAAAAATGACTTACGGGTTCCTCAGAGCTAGATTTTAGCAACCTGACCTGACACAGAGTTAGGAATTAGTTTTGTGGCTCTTTGAAACAAGGTATTTCTAAACTATACAGCCCCCACCGGCGCACACGTGGTATAAAATAACTGCTCGTACCAGACACGTCGGAGCACTTTTGGGAATCCACCATTAAAGCATCAAATACTTCAAAGTCAGTTTTCTTCACTTGAATGATGTTGTTTACTGTGCCAAGCTGGCTGGTCACTATCGGCTGGGAAGAGACAGACAGGCAGAAATCACAACGTGGAAGGTCTCTAGAGGTGTTCTTTAGAGGATCTAGCAGCCCTGGCTGGAAGGTCTCATCTCCGGGCTGGCCCACCTGCTCATCTCGGTCAAGGATGCCAACAGGCTGACAGGGAGCACTGCTATCTAGCTCGGCCACACGCAGGGACTTCGACCAGCAGGACGAAGGGACCTGGCAACTGTCTCTGCGGGAAGGCGATCTGTCTGGATTGTGGGGGCGGCCAGAGGACCAAGGGCGTGAGGAAGAGTACCTCAGAAGGGTCATGTGTCCACTGACCATCCACCAAGAACTTGTACTGATGCTCTCCTTCGGGCAGGTCCAGGATGGCTACAAAGTTATTGTGGCTGCGAGAAAAAAGGAAGCAGACGAGGTCAGCGGGGTGGGCTGCCCTCTTAGCTGACTTGCAAAACCAGCCACGGAACAAAACAAAACTTCCACGTAAAATCAAGGGTTCAGCTGCACGAGAAATAAACATTTTTAACCAATTTACACAATTCAGTATAATGATCTCAATCTAGAAAAGCTACCAGGAAGCAGCACCGTAAGAGGTTTCCTGGGAAACTTGCTTTGCTCAGACACCAGGAGTCCACATTCCTACCATCAAAAGGTCAACGAACAGTCATTTGTCCTCAATTTGTGTGCAAAGTAACACCTGGCAGCCTGGATGCCAAGGAGGATGGCAGCACAAGATAAACAGCAAGCTGCCCGCCAAGCTTTACCCTTTGCCAGCTTGCCTAGCTCAGGGCAGGGGATCAATTTCACAGGATGTACAAACAGTTCCCTAAAGCAACTCGCATAACTACTAAAAAAAATGTTTCACGAAACCTCTCTCATTTGATTGTTTTGTTCTCCTGACTAGCATGACTTGTAACTGGGCTGAGTGGCTCCCTCCTACACCAACCAGACCCCTGGAAAAGCAGGCGGCTCCTTATCAAGGACCAGGCCTGGCCCAGCAGGGCATGATTTCTTCCTTGGTTTCATCAAGAGGACTTACTAGTGAAGATGCTTTTCCACTGACAATCTGAGACAGCCGTCCACGCTAGGGTGTCTGAGCAAGTGTTTGGCTATAGTTGTGCTAAGGGCGCCTACATAATGTGTACCTTTCAAACAAAAGTGATACAGAGTCCAAGTCAGAAGGAAGCTCGGAGATCATCTGGTCCAACGTTCCCTTCTCACAGAGAGGAACACTGAGGCTCAGCTCAGCCAACAAGGACTCAACTCCCGCTCTGTCCACTGCGCTAGGAATAGACTTCTCTTTCTGAAAAAAGTCCTGCCTGAACAGACACAAAGCTAGAATATCTCAAGTGAAAGGTGTCTGTGAAACGGAAATGCTCATAACTGAGCAACGTTTTCTTCTAAGTGTGCTCTAAACCTAGCACGACTCCTTGGTGTGTGTGATTTGAACCCTGTGAATTATTAAGCTATTTAATGTTAAATATTTAATATTTAAACAACTATTTTTCCATTCAGCATCGACTTTATAAAAACAGCCTCTTCTATTCACCCACAGGAGTCCTTCAGAAACCAGAGCAGCCCTGGGTTAAGACAAATAGATGAACACACCCAGGCGATTACCTTCTTGTGAGGGGAAGTTTATTCCAATTGTTGAAGGACCCAGATAGGTAAACTTCCTTTCCGCCCCCCGTCCATCGAAACACAGTTGGCCGAGCCTGGGCAGGAGCTTTGTCGTTCACTTCCAGATCGTGCTGCCAGGCCAGGAACTCCTCCTTCTCCGGAGCCTGGAAGCAGAGCGCTTGACTCAGGAACAGGAAGCCATTAGTGAGCTCCCTGCAAGAGACAATTACCCTCACACTGACAATTCATTCTAAAGAGGCAGCTGTCACTACCCAGGTTCATATTCCGGCTCGTTAACTCACTTGCAAAATGGAGGTAATCAAAGCAGCTATTTCCTAAGGTTACTGTGAAGGCTGAGTGAGACAAGACAGCCCATGTAAAATGCTCTGCAGAGTGTCGGACCCAGAGTAGGCGCTTCATAATTATTAGCTACTTTACTGCTGTTATTTAGGAGGTCGTCGTCAAAATTCTAGAAGTTATAAAGCTCACATGCAAGAAGGCAGTGATGAATTTGAGATTAGCTTAGTAAATGTCATTTTCCTCCCTTAATTAAGCAAGATTTGAAGTACATGAAAATTTATTAGGGACAAGTCCAGAGCTGTCAACTTGAAAACTGGCAAGCCCAGGTGCTGAGGAAGGCAAAAGCTAATCACTGAGTGCTGTCCAGGCACCAGGGAGAAAAACATAAGACAAAGACTGACCCTCATTACGGTAAACAGTAACTTCTTATACGGGCAGCGCTGTATAAAGGAGGTATTCCGGGACGAGAGAAAAAAACACATCCGACTCTGGGTGTGGTTTTGGATCTCTTAAATTTTTCCTAGTCAGAAGCCAAAGAGCAGGAGTTCTAGGCTGTGATAGACTCTTAAAAGGTATGGAGCAGGTTTCTAGCACCTTCATTTCAAATACTGACCTGAGCTCATTTAAAAGATACCTGCATTCTGTGACCTTTAACAAAATTTACAGATTAAAGAATAACAGACTGCAATCACTTTCCACTGAGGGTGTGATAACTAGCCACAGCCAAAATGGTGAACAAGTATAGTTAAAAGAATTCACGACTTTTTTTTTTGTATCCGAGCATTCAATCCAGTGTGTCTGCTACATCATTTCAGTAACTTCTGTGGAAATGATAATGGAAATTATTTAAATCATTCTCTACAGATCATCTGTATGCTAAACATTTCTTGTAAGAGTTTTAAAGCAGCAAAAGAACAAATATTTCTTAAAGAAAGTAGTTTGATTCTTACGGTGTCTTAAACGGCTACCCTTGGGCCAAAATTATTTCTAGGGAAAGAGATCTCAAATCATTGGAAAAACAGGATTCCAAAGTTCACTTTGCACACAGCTTCAGGGATGCAACAAATTCAGAAAGCAAGTTGAAATCACAGGCTGGAGGGCCAAGTAAAAGCAGACTCTTTATAGGTTAGCCTCAAAGCCAAGATCCAGGTGAGGATATAAGATAATAATGCGATTACCCAGGCCAGCATCTGAGGAAAAATGAGTACAGCTGGATGAGTTGCCAGGCAATTAGCCTAATGGACAATGATGATTAATAGGCAACTAGATACTAACAGAATGTGTGTGTCGGAGGGGATAAGGGGTGTCTGTCATCTTTCCTAAACCTACTTGTTGCAATGCCCTTTAAGTATTTAGTTGTTCATTTCTTTAGGATATACCACATACGTATCAGCTGCCAGAATCACCAAGTATTCTTGGACCGGGCTCTGCCCCTAGAAACTGACCACATCAGGTGGTTAGCAGGAAAGTGGCTGAAGCAGGAGTGGAGAACCGTCTTTACAGAGTTTTTAATGAGTTAAAGCAGACTGCCGCAGGACGCCCAAATCTGGCCTGCAAAATGTTTGCTTTGGCCTGTTTAAAATATTAAGTCATATATAAACAATAGAGAGAGAAGCTGAGCAGCTGGCTGCCTCCTTCAGACCGATGTTTCACTTACTCACTGACCTCCGGAAGTGAAATTACTTTTCTATGCCTGCTCTAAAGGGTGAACCACAAGTTTTCAGCAGAACTAAAGACCTCTGGCAGCTGCGGTCAACTGTTCGACTCTACGTTCACCCTACACATGTTCTGGCTTATCTCCAAAACTGAAAGTTAACTGCACAACTATTACAAAAAGCGCTAGTCTGCGTAAAGGTGGTGGAAGATTTCTCAGAGCTGTGAAATTAATTATACCTAAGAGAAAAGCAGACTGGGACTCAATTACTGCTAGTGCCACGATCTTAATTAATTAAGAATCTGAACCTGTCTCAGAGCTGCCTTTTCCTTAATGATGTTAAACGAAGTGAATTCCTCCTCCCTCAGGGTGACTTTCTCATATCGGTAATTAGACACAGGTTCCTGAGCTGCTAAGAGGGCTCTCCCACTTCCGATGATTAGAGGGGATACAAGGGGAGGAATCTAGGAGATTTCAACATTAGTCAAGGGGAATCAGATTCCCACACCCCCATTACCTTGATTTCCTCGGAGTGGAAGAGGTCAGCGTCCTCTGGGCTGTCCATCAGGATCTTGGGCCGGTCCCCATCCTTGGAGCCCCCCGAGCTGTCCCCTCGGGGCGTCTTGTGGCCGCCCTGCCGGTCCAGCGCAGCGCGCTCGCTGCTCGTGTTGCCCATGGCGGAGGTAGCCGGACACGGGGCCTCACTCCAAGGGAGGGACAAGTGACTCCCGGTACCTCCACCAGGACCCTAGGAAGGAGTCGGAGCACCGGGTACCACACCCCTCAGGCTAGGATACGGGGTCGGGATCCGGCTTGGGCCGGGTAGCAGGGCTGCCGAGGTCTCACAAAGGCGCTTTACCTGATGCTCAGGCTGCCGCAGAGCGAAACCACCGAGCGTTAGGAAAACTCGGCTCTCTCCCAAGAACTCCCCAACGTCTTAACAACTTCCGCTTCCGGCACTTGCGCAAAGCGACCCAACCCACAGGGCTGGGAGTGGCTGCGGTGGGAGAAGCGCGCGAGGCGAACTCGACCTCACTTCCGCTTCCGGTCCGGGTCCGCGCGTTGGCAAGCACCCAGACGGCCCCGGCGGGCTCCGGAGGGCGCAGTCGCAGTTGGCCGCTCCGGCCGGTCCAGGACGTGGCTGCTGATGGCCAGCAGGGAGCGCAGAAGCGCGCAGGCCATCTGGGCCGCCCTCCCCGCGCTGGGATGAGCTATGGTGTTAGTTATCTCGGTTACTTTTGCCCACTTCCAGTTGATTCTACACTTTACAGCCAAAGGGGTCGTTCTAAAGGGCAAATCTAATTAAGACTCCTTAAAGCCCTTTAATGCGCTAGCTCTCACGCCTTTGAGTGCCTTAGAATCACGTGGAGTGCCTGTTTAAAATGCAGATTCACCTGCCCCTAATCCCCAGAAATTATGATTCCGAAGCTCTGGCGTGGGGTCTGCAGTTTAATAAGCACTCCAGGTGATTCCTATGCAGATAATCTTGCAGGTGTTTGAGAAAATGACAGACCATTAAACTCTCTGGAAACTTCTCACGTCTAGTAGCTTGGGGGTTGTAAAACGCTGGAATTATTCGTGTATTTTCAAAAAATTGAGTGCACAGCCTTTTGACAGGTAATTTTGCAAGCTATTTTAAAATCACTTCGAACACATAATTCTGCATAAAATGCATTTATTAGCGTTTGTCATTTGCTGTGGCCAGTGCTTCAGCAAGAAGTGTGTACACGTGTGGTGCTAAACTATTCTAATCTCCTTGTTGGTCACTGTTAGGATTTTTGGTGGTGGTGTGTGTGTTTGCATGCGAGTATGCCAAAATGCTTTGCATTTGCTGGGCCTGGTCATGCATTTTGTCCACTGAACAAACATTTATTTAGTACCTACATAATGCCAGACATTGTGTGAAGTAAATGGGAGACACAGACGACTAAGATACAGGGAATTTGGCAGTATCTATAAAATTTAAAAAACGCACCTTCATTTTGGTGGACAAATTTACTTCTAGAAAACATCTACAGAAATACACATGTGAAAATTATATGCAATATGTTCATCTGCAGCATTGTTTCTAATGCCATAATACATTAATTGTAGGATGCACATTTTATTTCACATTTTAATCTCTGAAACAGGGTGCATCTTACAATCAATGGAATCTTAGATTTGATGAAATAAGGAAATGGAAAACTGCAGAATCCTAAAAAGTTTGTCAGTAGGAGAATGGCTAAATGAATGAAATACATTCATTTTATAGAATAATGAGCAATTTTTATTTATTTATTTATTTATTTTGCATTACGCAGGCCTCTCACTGTTGTGGCCTCTCCCGTTGCGGAGCACAGGCTCCGGACGCGCAAGCTCAGCGGCCATGGCTCACGGGCCCAGCCGCCCTGCGGCATGTGGGATCTTCCCGGACCGGGGCATGAACCCATGTCCCCTGCATCGGCAGGCGGACTCTCAACCACTGCGCCACCAGGGAAGCCCGAGCAACTTTTAAAAAGGAGGAAATAGAATTATGTGGGCAACTACGAAGACATGTCTATGACATTCCAAATCCCCAAAGCAAGTGGCAGAACAATAGAGGTTTTAACAGCATGAGCTCTGAAGTCAGCCTGCCTCGGTTCAAATTCTGGCTTTACCACTTAGTAACATCACCTGGTTTCCTCTTTTGTGAAATGGGGAATAAAAAAATACCGACCTCATAGGCTTGTTTTGTGAATTAATTGAGAACACACAGGAAAAGTGCTTAGCATAGCACCTGACACTTAGTAAGCATCCAATAAACACTAGCACTTTTCTTAGCATCATTATGCTTGCAAATGGAAAGTTCTGGGAAGATGTACAACACGCTGTTAATAGTGGTCCCCTCTTGGGAGAGGACTCAAACTGGAAACAGGAACAGATAGGGGATTTTCACTTTTTACTTTACTGTTTTAAAATATTTCTACTGCAAGGATGTATTACTTTTGTAATTGAAAAACATTTTTTTAGGGCTTCCCTGGTGGCGCAGTAGTTGAGAATCTGCCTGCTAATGCAGGGGACACGTGTTCGAGCCCTGGTCTGGGAAGATCCCACATGCCTCGGAGCAACTAGGCCCTTGAGCCACAACTACTGAGCCTGCGCGTCTGGAGCCTGTGCTCCGCAACAAGAGAGGCCCACACACTGCGATGAAGAGTGGCCCCGCTTGCCACAACTAGAGAAAGCCCTCGCACAGAAACGAAGACCCAACACAGCAAACATAAATAAATAAATTAATAAACCCCTACCCGCAACATCCAAAAAAACCACATTTTTTTAAAAGACAAAAATAAATAAGACGTGGTTCCAGCCCTAAAGGAATCTATAGAATGGAGGTGGAAACACACTCACAGAAAGGCAGCAATACAGGAGGGAAGGGGTTCTAGAGAAGCCCTGAAAGCACTAAAGCCAGGCCAACAGATAACCCAGAATACATTCCTTGACCTGTTTTTATTGCTCACAATAGGCAATGAAGAAGCCATGGATATAAAGATGCTGATCTTTGGTTCTTCCCCAAACAACTTGAGAGATAAGGAAAAACACATGAGCTATGCAGATACTTCTATGCATGAAGAAAGTTTCAAGACTTCTGCTCTGGCTCGGATAAGATAAGTGATATCCTGAGGTTTTCAACTGCTGAGACAGCCCAGTAACTGGGATTGTACAGGTGCGCCCTGCACAGGGGTGCCTACCCGAGGACGCAAGTAGGTCCCAAGGTTCCACCTGCCTGGAGGAACGGGTGCCTTTTTCTAATTTGTACAAATACAGCCATATAGACTAGCAGTGGTCCTGGCCTCTCTCCAACAGAAACATTTGACCATGAGAACCAGAAGTAGTTGTGTAAAATCTTTTCTTACTTACAGAGTGTCTGCCACACAACACAATAGGGACGTACAATTAAATTCTAGGACACACTGACATTTCAGAAAGGACCATTTTTGCCTTCATTGAGCTCTTTTTTTTTTAAGTTTGTGTCTATTTGTAATTGTATCAGGTGAAAGCAAATAGATAGATTTACACCAAATTTAGAGGATATGTGTGGGACAGTCTGACTTACAATGCTACACTGTAGTCTCAAAACTGGGAATTCCCTGGTGGTCCACTGGTTAGGACTCCGCGCTTCCACTGCAGGGGGCATGGGTTTGATCGCTGGTTGGGGTTCCAGTGTGGCCAAATAAAAAATTATAAAAAACTGACTTTGGGACACATTCAGGGAGATCTCAAAGAGATAAAGTTGAGTACAACAAGGGGTCTGTGTAACTGCTGATGGGGGAGT
Organism: Mesoplodon mirus; assembly: GCF_964341445.2. Taxonomy (NCBI): domain Eukaryota; kingdom Metazoa; phylum Chordata; class Mammalia; order Artiodactyla; family Ziphiidae; genus Mesoplodon; species Mesoplodon mirus. The sequence continues at coordinate 10,240,984 of NC_138989.1, forward strand.
CTTGCCATATTGTGTTAAGACTTCATGGACAGAGAAACTAACACTGGTATCGGCTTTTGGCCCCATACTGAACATCACAGATAGGGCAGACTCTCCAATTACAAGTGTCTACTTGGATTTCAGCTGCATCTCTCACGGGTCACTTTGTGTTATTTATCTTTACTTAACAATAGTTCATGATTCTCCCAAGCATCAGAAATGCCTCTTCTTTCCCTGACCCTCTGCTGGTATGGGTGTCAGACTACTCTGTTACAGGGGCAGGGGGCGGGGAGGGGGGAAGGCAGGGGTGTCCCAGGAGGTATAAATGGTAGGGCATCATGTGTCAGAGGCATCATCTGCTCACTGGTCTCAGTCTGGAGTCAGGGTAAAGATGGATGACTTCATAAATTACCCCCAAACAAACCAGGTCCATTGCCAGGAGCCCAGCTCAACCAGATTTAAGCCCAGAGAGAAACAGGTTTTCAAGGCCTTAGAAGTCTCATCTAGAGTCAGAGAAAAATCTCATTTATCCTTTTACCCATGACTAAAAAGGCTGAGGTTAATATCTAGGGGCCTCCTTCCTGAGAACAGATTGGAATTAGCAAGGCACTTATGGACCCACCAACCTGTTGGTTTTATATAAGGGAGGGTGGTCTGAGGCCCAGAGGTCAAACCATTTGCAGAGGCCACTCAGATGATCACAGGTTGTGCTGGGAGAGCTGGATGCTGGGATAGCCTGGCTCATGGTCCCCCAATCACTCATGGTCCCTCCACATGATGCCACTTCTCAGGCTGAATCAGAATCCTACAATGACTCTCATCCAGGGCTGCGGGGAGTATATTTGGTTGAAAGATAATGAAGGAAAGTTTGACAATTTCTAGCAAAATTTAAAAGGTCCATGACATTTAATTCAAACACCTCTAGGAATTTATCCTATAGATATACTCATGCACATGCGAAATGATGGACAAAGTCATCCATTGCAATATTTGCATGTTTTCAAGAGGAGAACTACGCATCCATCAGTAGAGGACTGGTTAAATAAATCATGACATGGGAAACAGGAGAAGCCACTGCAGTGAGAAGCCCGCGCACCGCAATGAAGAGCAGTCCCCGCTTGCTGCAACTAGAGAAAGCCTGCACGCAGCAACGAAGATCCAACACAGCCATAAATAAATAAATAGATAGATAGATAGATAGATAGACAGACAGATAGACAGATAGCCCTGAACCAAGATGGTGGAATAGAAGGACGTGCTCTCACTCCCTCTTGCGAGAGCACCAGAATCACAACTAGCTGCTCGACAATCATCCACAGGAAGACGCTGGAACTCACCAAAAAAGATACCCCACATCCTAAGACAAAGGAGAAGCCACAATGAGATGGTAGGAGGGGCACAATCACAGTAAAATCAAATCCCATAACTGCTGGGTGGGTGACTCACAGACTGGAGAACACTTATACCACAGAAGTCCACCCACTGGAGTGAAGGTTCTGAGCCCCACATCAGGCTTCCCAATCTGGGGGTCCAGCAACGGGAGGAGGAATTCCTAGAGAGTCAGACTTTGAAGGCTAGTGGGATTTGATTGCAGTACTCTGACAGGACTGGGGGAAACAGAGACTCCACTCTTGGAGGGCGCACACAAAGTAGTGTGCGCATCGGGACCCAGGGGAAGGAGCAGTGACCCCAAGGGAGACTCAACCAGACCTATCTGCTAGTGTTGGAGGGTCTCCTGCAGAGGCAGGGGGTGGCTGTGGCTCACCATGGGGATGAGGACACTGGTGGCGGAGGTTCTGGGGGGTGCTCCTTGGCATGAGCCTTCCCAGAGTCTGCCATTAGCCCCACCAAAGAGCCCAGGTAGGCTTCCAGTGTTGGGTTGCCTCAGGCCAAACAACCAACAGGAAGGGAACCCAGCCCCACCCATCATCAGTCAAGTGGATTAAAGTTTTACTGAGCTCTGCCCACCAGAGCAACACCCAGCTCTACCCACCACCAGTGCCTCCCATCAGGAAACTTGCACAAGCCTCTTAGATAGCCTCATCCACCAGAGGGCAGACAGCAGAAGCAAGAAGAACTACAATCCTGCAGCCTGTAGAATAAAAACTACATTCACAGAAAGATAGACAGGATGAAAAGGCAGAGGGCTATGTACCAGATGAAGGAACAAGATAAAACCCTAGAAAAACAACTAAATGAAGTGGAGATAGGAAAACTTCCAGAAAAAGGATTCAGAATAATGATAGTGAAGATGATCCAGGACCTCGGAAAAAGAATGGAGGCAAAGATGGAGAAGATGCAAGAAATGTTTAACAAAGACCTAGAAGAATTAAAGAACAAACAAACAGAGATGAACAATACAATAACTGAAATGAAAACTACACTAGAAGGAATCAACAGCAGAATAACTGAGGCAGAAGAACAGAGAAGTGACCTGGAAGACACAATGGTGGAATTCACTGCTGCAGAACAGAATAAAGAAAAAAAAATGAAAAGAAATGAAGACAGCCTAAGAGACCTCTGCGACAACATTAAATGCAACAACATTCGCATTATAGGGGTCCCAGAAGGAGAAGAGAGAGAGAAAGGACCAGAGAAAATATTTGAAGAGATTATAAACGAAAACTTCCCTAACATGGGAAAGGAAATAGCCACCCAAGTCCAGGAAGCGCAGAGAGTCCCATACAGGATAAACCCGAGGAGAAACACGCCAAAACACATAGTAATCAAACTGGCAAAAGTTAAAGACAAAGAAAAATTATTGAAAGCAGCAAGGGAAAAATGAAAAATAACATACAAGGGAACTCACATCAGGTTAACAGCTGATTTCTCAGCAGAAACGCTACAAGCCAGAAGGGAGTGGCATGATATACTTAAAGTGACGAAAGGGAAGAACATACAACCAAGATTACTCTGCCCAGCAAGGATCTCATTCAGGTTCGATGGAGAAATCAAAAGCTTTACAGACAAGCAAAAGCTAAGAGAATTCAGCACCACCAAACCAGCTCTACAACAAATGCTAAAGGAACTTCCTTAAGTAGGAAACACAAGAGAAGAAAAGGACCTACAAAAACAAACCCAAAACAATTCAGAAAATGGTCATTGGAACATACATATCGATAATTACCTTAAACGTGAATGGATTAAATGCTCCAACCAAAAGACACAGGCTTGCTGAATGGATACAAAAACAAGACCCATATATATGCTGGCTACAAGAGACCCACTTCAGACCTAGGGACACATACAGACTGAAAGTGAGGGGATGGAAAAAGATATTCCATGCAAATGGAAATCAAAAGAAAGCTGGAGTAGCAATACTCATATCAGATAAAATAGACTTTAAAATAAAGAATGTTACAAGAGACAGGGAAGGACACTACATAGTGATCAAGGGATCAATCCAAGAAGAAGATATAACAATTATAAATATATATATGCACCCAACACAGGAGCACCTCAATACATAAGGCAACTGCTAACAGCTATAAAAGAGGAAATTGACAGTAACACAATAATAGTGGGGGACTTTAACACCTCACTTACACCAATGGACAGATCATCCAAAATGAAAATAAATAAGGAAACAGAAGCTTTAAATGACACAATAGACCAGATAGATTTAATTGATATTTATAGGACATTCCATCCAAAAACAGCAGATTACACTTTCTTCTCAAGTGCACACAGAACTTTCTCCAGGATAGAGCACATCTTGGGTCACAAATCAAGCCTCAGTAAATTTAAGAAAATTGAAATCATATCAAGCATCTTTTCCAACCACAACGCTATGAGATTAGAAATGAGTCACAGGGAAAAAAAGCGTAAAAAACACAAACACATGGAGGCTAAACAATATGTTGCTAAATAACCAAGAGATCACTGAAGAAATCAAAGAGGAAATCAAAAAATACCTAGAGACAAATGACAATGAAAACACGACGATCCAAAACCTATGGGATGCAGCAAAAGCAGTTCTAAGAGGGAAGTTTATAGCTATACAAGCCTACCTCAAGAAACAAGAAAAATCTCAAGTAAACAATCTAACCTTACACCTAAAGGAACTAGAGAAAGAAGAACAAACAAAACCCAAAGTTAGCAGAGGGAAAGAAATCATAAAGGTCAGAGCAGAAATAAATGCAATAGAAACAAAAAAAAAACAATAGCAAAGATCAATAAAACTAAAAGCTGGTTCTTTGAGAAAATAAACAAAATTGATAAACCATTAGCCAGACTCACCAAGAAAAAGAGGGAGAGGACTCAAATCAATAAAATTAGAAATGAAAAAGGAGAAGTAACAGCAGACACCACAGAAATACAAAGCATCCTAAGAGATTACTACAAGCAACTCTATGCCAACAAATGGACAACCTGGAAGAAATGGACAAATTCTTAGAAAGGTATAACCTTCCAAGACTGAGCCAGGAAGAAATAGAAAATATGAACAGACCAATCACAAGTAATGAAATTGAAACTGTGATTTAAAATCTTCCAACAAACAAAAGTCCAGGACCAGATGGCTTCACAGGTGAATTCTATCAAACATTTAGAGAAGAGCTAACACCCATCCTTCTCAAACTCTTCCAAAAAATTGCAAAGGAAGGAACACTCCCAAACTCATTCTATGAGGCCACCGTCACCCTGATACCAAAATCACACAAAGATAGTACAAAAAAAGAAAATTACAGACCAATATCACTGACGAATATAGATGCAAAAATCCTCAACAAAATACTAGCAAACAGAATCCAACAACACATTAAAAGGATCATACACCACAATCAAGTGGGATTTATCCCAGGGATGCAAGGATTCTTCAATATACGCAAATCAATCAATGTGATATACCATATTAACAAATTGAAGAATAAAAACCATATGATCATCTCAATAGATGCAGAAATAGCTTTTGACAAAATTCAACACCCAATTATGATAAAAACTCTCCAGAAAGTGGGCATAGAGGGAACCTACCTCAACATAATAAAGGCCATATATGACAAACCCACAGCAAACATCATTCTCAATGGTGAAAAACTGAAAGCATTTCCTCTAAGATCAGGAACAAGACAAGGATGTCCACTCTCACCACTATTATTCAACAAAGTTTTGGAAGTCCTAACCACGGCAATCAGAGAAGAAAAAGAAATAAAAGGAATACCAACTGGAAAAGAAGTAAAACTGTCACTGTTTGCAGATGACATGATACTATACATAGAGAATCCTAAAGATGCCACCAGAAAACTACTAGAGCTAATCAATGAATTTGGTAAAGTTGCAGGATACAAAATTAATGCACAGAAATCCCTTGCATTCCTATACACTAATGATGAAAATCTGAAAGAGAAATTAAGGAAACACTCCCATTTACCACTGCAACAAAAAGAATAAAATACCTAGGAATAAACCTACCTAAGGAGACAAAAGACCTGTATGCAGAAAACTATAAGACACTGATGAAAGAAATTAAAGATGACACCAACAGATGGAGAGATATACCATGTTCTTGGATTGGAAGAATCAATATTGTGAAAATGATTATACTACCCAAAGCAATCTACAGATTCAGTGCAATCCCTATCAAATTACCAATGGCATTTTTTACAGAACTAGAACAAAAAATCTTAAAATTTGTATGGAGACACAAAAGCCCCGAATAGCCAAAGCAGTTTTGAGGGAAAAAAATGGAGCTGGAGGACTCAGACTCCCTGACTTCAGACTATACTACAAAGCTACAGTAATCAACACAATATGGTTCTGGCACAAAAACAGAAACATAGATCAATGGAACAAGATAGAAAGCCCAGAGATAAACCCACGCACCTATGGTCAACTAATCTATGACAAAGGAGGCAAGGATATACAATGGAGAAAAGACAGTCTCTTCAATAAGTGGTGCTGGGAAAACTGGACAGCTACATGTAAAAGAATGAAATTAGAACACTCCCTAACACCATACACAAAAATAAACTCAAAATGGATTCCAGACCTAAATGTAAGACCAGACACTAGAAAACTCTTAGAGGAAAACATAGGAAGAACACTCTTTGACATAAATCACAGCAAGATCTTTTTTGATCCACCTCCTAGAGTAATGTAAATAAAAACAAAAATAAAGAAATGGGACCTAATGAAACTTCAAAGTTTTTGCTCAGCAAAGGAAACCATAAAAAAGATGAAAAGACAACCCTCAGAATAGGAGAAAATATTCGCAAACAAATCAACGGACAAAGGATTAATCTCCAAAATATATAAACAGCTCATGAAGCTCAATATTAAAAAAACAAACAACCCAATCCAAAAATGGGCAGAAGACTTAAACAGACATTTCTCCAAAGAAGACATACAGATGGCTAAGAAGCACATGAAAAGCTGTGCAACTTCACTAATTATTAGAGAAATGCAAATCAAAACTACAATGAGGTATCAGCTCACACCAGTTAGAATGGGTATCATCAGAAAATCTACAAATAACAAATGCTGGAGAGGGTGTGGAGAAAAGGAAACCCTCTTGCACTGTTGGTGGGAATGTAAATTGATACAGCCACTGTACTGGAGAACAGTATGGAGGTTCCTTAAAAAACTAAAAATAGAATTACCATATGACCCAGCAATCCCATTACTGGGCATATACCCAGAGAAAACCATAATTCAGAAAGACACATGCACCCCAATGTTCACTGCAGCACTATTTACAATAGCCAGGTCATGGAAGCAACCTAAATGCCCATCGACAGATGAATGGATAAAGAAGATGTGGTACATATATACAATGGAATATTACACAGCCATAAAAAGGAATGAAATTGGGTCATTTGTTGAGACGTGGATGGATCTAGATACTGTCATACAGAGTGAAGTAAGTCAGAAAAACAAATATCATATATTAACGTATATATGTGGAACCTAGAAAAATGGTACAGATGAACCGGTTTGCAGGGCAGAAACTGAGACACAGATGTAGAGGACAAACGTATGGACACCAAGGGGGGAAAGCAGTAGGGGGGTGGGGGTGGGGGTGTGATGAATTGGGCGATTGGGATTGACATATATACACTGATGTGTATAAAATGGATGACTAATAAGAACCTGCTGTATAAAAATTAAAATTAAATTTAAAAATTAAAAAATAAACAAACCAAAAATAAATAAATAATAAAAAAGTCATGACATAGCTATGCAATGGCAAGCTATACAGACTTCAAAAATGGTGAAACGGGCCTCCCTGGTGGCGCAGTGGTTGAGAGTCCGCCTGCCGATGCAGGGGATACGGGTTCGTGCCCCGGTCTGGGAGGATCCCATATGCCGCGGAGCGGCTGGGCCCGTGAGCCATGGCCGCTGGGCCTGTGCGTCCGGAGCCTGTGCTCCGCAACGGGAGAGGCCACAACAGTGAGAGGCCCGCGTACAGCAAAAAAAAAAAAAAAAAAAAAAAAAAAAATGGTGAAACACTGTATGCTCACATTGATCAATATCCAAGGTATATCAACAAAGAGAAAAAAAAAGGTGAAGAACAGCGCATCAAAGTATGCTAGCATTCAAGGGGAGAGAGAAAAAAATGATACACATGTATCTGCTGGTAAAAGTATAGAAAACCTGAAGAATACATAGGAAACTGAAAATGTTGTTTGCTTCTAAGGAAGGCAGCTGGGCTGCTGGGAGACTTTGCACTTTATTCCATTTTACACTTTTTGAATTTAGTACCATGTGAGTGTTAACTATTTAAGAAATAAATATAATCTTAAGAAAAAAGAAAAGAGAGGTGCCCAGCTCTGGAAAAGGGAATCCTGCCTCATTTCTGGACTATACACTGCCCAGCACTGTAACCCTTTGATTGTGAGAATAACATCTTGACCCTCTTTCCTCACAACCCTTTCTCGAAAAATACATCTGGCTCAAGCCATGCCTGCCAGATGATCACTTTCCAAGGACTCCTGGGCAGGGGCATTTCTTTAGTAGCTATGGAAGCTTCCAGTGCAATCTCTGAACTACTGGCCATTTGGAGTCTGAGGTTCTGGACTTAGTCAGCTAGTTGAGTTTAGAGCTGAAGAGACCTGGGAGAGAAAAGCACCTTTTGTTATAGACTGAGTGTTTGTACTCCCCCCAAATTCATAACCCTAACCCTCAATGTGACTGTATTGGGAGACAGGACCTCTAGGAGGTGACTAAGGTTAGGTGAGGTCATAAAGGTGGGGCCCTGATCTGATACGATTAGTGTCCTTCAAAGAAGTGGGAAAGATACCAGATCTCTCTCTCTCTCATTTCTTCTCTTCATGCCCACTCAGAGGAAAGGCCATGTGAGGATAAAGTCACCATCTGCAAGCCAGGAAGAGAGCTCTCACCAGAAACCAAACCCTGCCAGAACCTTGATCTTGGACTTTCCAGCTTCCAGAACTGTGGAAAAATAAATTTCTGTTGTTTAAGCCACCCAATCTGTGATACTTTTTTATGGCAGCCCGAGCTAAGACAGACCACGATGTGTATGAGCTGTTGGGAAAGAATTATAAGCTTGCTTTTAGTTGGCCTACTTGGATTTCCACCAGGCTTTCGGAAATTTATCTAGCCAATGTAAATAACACGGACAATGTTTGGCAGATGTGCCCATCTTTTCTTGCTAGGCATCCCTGTGTTCTCTCCCCACTGAGATGCAACTGTCATTGTGACAGAGAAATAGTCACTGGCAGAGAAGTAAATGGAGTTCATTTTATAGTATTCAGTCCACAAATATTTATGGAGAACCAATATATGCTAGGCTTTGTTTTGGGTTCTGGGGATAAAGGAATAACAGGACAGACAATGTTTATCCCTCTGCAAAGTTGAAGGGCCCCTGGTGGCAGGCAGATATATAAACAAGCAAACAAAAAAGCCAGATAATTTCAGAGTGACCTACTACTATGAAGGAAACAAAATGGAATTATGTGAGTGACAAGGGTACTACTTCAAATGAGATGGTCGCAGAGAGCCTCCCTAAGGAGGTGAGAGTTGAGCTGAGACCTCAATGACAAGAAAGAGTCAGATGGGAGAAGAGTTTGGGAGGAGCATTTCAGGCAGAGGTAAAATGCAAGTGCAAAGGTCCTGGGGTAGGTATGAGCTTCCCATGCTAGAGAAATATAGAGGCAATTTGTATGGTGGCTGGAGTTTATTGGGAAGCAGGAGGAAAAGCTTGATTCTTTCGAACTTCACTGGTCACAGTGAACATTCTGGATATTATTCCAAGTCAGTGGGATTTCACAGGAGGGTTTATGTATGGGATTAATACTATCTGATTCATGGGATGATGAATATACACTTTAAAATATCACAGAATTTGAGGGTAGGGCTAAATCTTAGAATTCAGCCAATTATAAAAACACAGATTTATAAATTTCAGGAGTCAGGACTTCCCTGTTGGTCCAGTGGTTAAGATCCCGCGCTCGATGATGAAAACATGCTAAGTGGAGGAAGCTAGAGACAAAAGATCACACGTTGCATGATTCCATTTGTAGGAAATGTTCAGAATAGGTAAATCCATAGAAAAAGAAGGCAGATTGGTGATTGCCAGCGGCTGGATGGAAGAGGGAATGGCGAGTGATTGCTTTATGAGCACAGCATTTTCCTTTGGGGTGATGAAAATGTTTTTTACTCAGTGTAGATGGTGGTTGTGTGACACTGAAAATGTACTAAATGCCACTGAGTTGTATACTTTAAAGTGGTTAATTTTATGTTATGTGAATTTCACCTCAATTAAAAAAAAAAACTAGGATTGGTCCTAGGACAAATGGTAGAGGTGTACAGTTTATCCGTTTTCCAATTCACCGTATGCAAACCATCTTGCAGGATAACCTGTCGACCCCAGGTCTGCTACTGTGTCTCATGACACAGATGGCTCAGTCCATCAGAACCTAATCATGGCACTCATTCTAGTTAACATCAATTTTTTTGGAGGCCTTCAGTTTTCTAACTTCATTAATTCATTTCTTTATTAATAATTACCTATGGCACAACTACTATCTGCCAGGCACTGGGGTAGATGCTGGGGATAGAATGATGGGCAAAACCAGACCCAGGCTCCATGCTCATAGAGCTTATGATCTAGTAGGCAACAGAAACATTAATAAAATAATCATCCAGTAGTTGTCTGTGACAAATGCTAGGAAGGACAACTGCGTCCTAGTGAGAGGGATGTGACCTAGCCAGGAGGTCAAGGAAGGCTTCCTGGAGGAAGTGACAGTTAAGTTGCAATCTGAAGACTGTAGGTATTACTAGTGAAAGTTGTTTATCAAGCCCTGTTATGTGCCTGTCATTGTGCTTGATATGTCAACTCATAACACCCCAACAGTCCTCTGAGGGAGATACTATTGTTATCACCTGTATTTTACAGATGAAGAAACTGAAGCTCAGAGAGGTGAAGTGACTTACTTAAGTTCATACAGCAAGGAAATCATGGAACCAATATACAGTCAAACTCCGGCAGCCAGACTGATGTAGAAATTTAGGCATAGTGGACAGATCATTGGGTAAGGGCCGATCGGTAAGAGATCCTTTGAGGTGGACCAATGGGTCAGGCTGATCAAGATTATAAATATAAAACTGAAATGGTCATTCAGTGAAGGATACCAAACTAGATGCTTTTTTGTTTTTGTTGTGTTTTTTAACATCTTTTGACTTCTGTAACTATGGGTGCATGTTTCTTACTGTTACCAAACTCATCAACATCTGAAAGTTGGAGGCTATGAATTGCTTGGCGTAAGATACTAAATCAAGAAGGTGGATCACTTATGAAATAGTGAATAAGGAGAACACCAATGATAGTGACCATTCCAGGCAATGCCTCCATCAACCGCTAGGTGGCAAGAAAGAGCAACGAAAAATGTTCCCACAGTCTTCCAAAAATTAAATGTCCGTATTTTTAAGTATGAATGAACATGATAAAAATTTCAAGGAGTATAGGAGGTATTGAATAAAAAAACAAAAGTCCCCCTTATACCTTCCCCCTATACCCCTATGTTTTTCCTCCCAAAATAACCTCTTGTCTACTTTTAGGGGGCATATTTTCTTATAATTGTATAATTTTTTGCAGAAAATGTATTTGCTTATATCTCTCTCCTTTAAAATACTGACACAGTTGGAGCTTTTCCCCCCTAGTGTATCTTTCTATGTCAGCACATACAGAGCTCCCTCCTTTTAAAAATAACTGCAGATTCCATAACAATAATAGTTAAGAATTGCAGAGTGCTTACTATATAGCTGGCACTGTCCTTGCTTTAACCCATTTAATCCTCACAAAGCCCTCGGAGGTACATTCTATTATTATCCCCACTTTAAATATGAGAAAACTAAGACACAAGTGGATAAGTCACTTCCCAACATGACAAAGCTAGTAAGCAGGAGAGCCAGGATTCAGATGCAAGAAATTCGACTCCCACGTCTACACTCTTAATGACCAGGCTAAACTACTACAGCATAAACGTACCATAATTGACTTAATTGCTTTCTCAATACTCTTAAAAAATTATCTATTTTTTGAAAACTGTGCTAAAATATACCGTTGTAAAATGTACCTGGGATTTTGGTTTTATTCGTGTATGGTGAGGCCAACAGATCAGGATATGATTGCCATCAAAAAGATAGTTTGGGGGCTTCCCTGGTGGCGCAGTGGTTGAGAGTCCGCCTGCCGATGCAGGGGACACGGGTTCGTGCCCCGGTCTGGGAAGATCCCACATGCTGCGGAGCGGCTGGGCCCGTGAGCCATGGCCATTGGGCCTGCGCGTCCGGAGCCTGTGCTCCGCAGTGGGAGAGGCCACAACAGTGAGAGGCCCACATATCGCCAAAAAAAAAAAAAAAAAAAAAAAAAAAGATAGCTTGGGAACTTCCCTGGTGGCACAGTGGATGGGACTCCACGCTCCCAATGCAGGGGGCCTGGGTTCGATCCCTGGTCAGGGAACTAGATCCCACATGCATGCCGCAACTAAGAGTTCGCATGCCACAACTAAGGAGCTGCATGCCGCAACTAAGAAGTCCTGGAGCCGCAACTAGGGAGCCCGCCTGCCGCAGCTAGGACCCGGTGCAACCAAAAAAAAAAAAAAAGAAAGATAGTTTGTTACTCTCAGTTCCCAAGAGGAGGGGGTGGGAGGTGTGTCATGCCACACATGGCCTCAAGAGGGAATCCTGAGGTTGGTCACAGGCAGAGAGAGTGAGGGGAAAGCGTGTATAGAGTCCTTATTGTGATTTCTGAGAGAAGGAACGGGGGAGGCAGGGTAAGCAGCTGAGCAGGTCTAAGATTGGATAGTTTGAATAGTTTCGGTGGGCTCTGGGCTATAGGGCCGGTCCCCAGTTGTCTGTTACCTGGCCCTGGGATGGTCAGGGCAGAGGAATTTTGCCTCCTGGAGTGGAAAAGCCAGAGAAAGGGGGTAGTTCAGAGTATGGGCTTTGGAGCTGTTGGTTCGCATATTCTAGGCAAGTCATCTACTATCCCTAGGAATTAGTTAACCTTTGGGGGGGAAGTCTCTCCCCTGTCACTGGCCCCAAGATATCAAAGCATCATAAAATATAGAAAATAAAAACACATGATTAACACATATACAGAACATAAAATTTACAATTTTAACCATTTATAAGTGGCATTAAATACATTCGCACTGTTTTACGACCATCACAACCATCCAACTCCAAAACTCTTCATCTGGCAAAACTGAAACTCTATACCTATTAAGTGATAACTCCTTGTTCCCTCTTCCCTGAAGCCCCTGGCAACTACTATTCTACTGTCTGTCTCTATGAATTTGACTACTCTAGGGTCCTTATATGAGTGGAATCATGGTATTTGTCCTTTGTGACTGGCTTATTTCACTTAAACATAATGTCTTCAAGGTTCATCCATGTTGCAGCATGTGCCAGAATTTCCTTCCTTTTTAAGGCTGAATAATATTCCATAAGGTGTATACTATGTTTTGATTATCCATTTATCTGTTGATGGACACTTGGGTTGCTTCCACCTTTTGGCTACTGTAAATAATGCTACTATGAACATCGGTGTACAAATATCTCTTTGGGATGCTGATTTCAATTCTTTTCGGTATATACCCAGAAGTGGAATTGCTGGATCATATGGTAATTCCACTTTTAATTTTTTTGAGGAACTGCCATACTGTTTTCATAATGGCTGCACCAGTTTATACTCCTACCACAGTGCACAATGGCTCTAATTTCTCCACATCCTCATATATATTCTTCAGAAGTTTTATCATTTTAGGTTTTACATTTAGATCTAATCCATTTTCAGTCAACTTATATGTGTGGTACGGGGTATGGGTTGAGGTTCATTTTTGGCACATGGGTGCCTAATTGTTCTAACATTTTTGTTCTTCATCTTGGACTTTCACAAATAATACTGCTGTTGTATACCCATACAATTCAACCAATTCACATATCTAGTGTAGTTTTGTGAGCAAAATAGTGGGAATAATTCCTAACAATAGGATCACTGAACCTAAGAGTACATACCTCTAAAATTTTGCTAGAATTTGTCAAATTTATCTCTAAAAACGTTCTAGGAATTATGTTTGGGATGACTTTATCACACTCTTTTCAAAACTTAACATTATCACATTAAATTTTTTTTGGCAGCCTTAGTAAAAGTAGTATTTTATCGTTTTGCTACATATTTGCTGATTCATGAGTTAGGTGGACCAACTTTTCATTATTGGTCATTCTACTTATACTTCACCTAGGTAGAAAAAAATCTCATTTTTTAAAATAATAAAATATAAGAGCTAATATTTACTGAACAACTCCAGAGGCAGGTCCTGTGGATTATCTCACCCCTCTTGCTAAAGTATTTATTTCAGGGATGGGCTTGTAAGCCAGACCTATGAACCTGGATTCAGACATGGTCCTATGACATGTTACAGTGAGAAGGAATAGCGGGGCTTTTGTCTGATGGTTTGGGGTAGAGAGGCCTTCCTTCTCTCAGGATATTTATGAGGAATTTTTTAGCTTGAGATGCTCCTCTCATGAGGGATGCCAGATGAGAACAATGAATTATACACAAAAGAGAACAGAACTGAGAGAATCAAAGAGAACCAGAGCCATAGTGCTGACTTTATGATCTGCTGGATCAAATCAACCTTGAAGTTTGTCCTCTGTCTGAAATTTTCCATTATGAGAACCAGTAACTTCTCTTACTGTTTAAGTCAATTGGATTTTCTGTTGCTTACAACCAAAAGCATTCTAAATCATACACTCAGATTAGCTCCTATTGTTAAACAATAGGAATGGGGAATTCCCTGGCAGTCCAGAGGTAAGGACTCCTCCCTTTCACTGCCAAGGGTCCGGGTTCAATCCCTGGCTGGGGAACTAAGATGCTGCAGGGGGGAAAAACAAGATGGCAAAAAAAGAGAGAATATAACAATAGGAATATAGTAGTTTTTTCTTCTGTGCATATCAATTATTGTACATAGAAAATAAATTTTAGACATAAAGGTGAGACCTCAGAGCTTCTTAAATATCTGATAAGATCCCAGACAGAAATATGTTGTAGTTACCGCAAATCTGTCCCCAAAGTTCAGCCCGCACAAATTTATGTCAAGCTTGCAACTAATTAGGGAAAATGGGCAACAGGCAATTAAGTCATTTCATTCTGTTATGTGTAAAAAGTAGTTCTGCTATTTTTTCTTAGTTATGAATTAAAAGATTAGAGTCATTTTATGGTTTATGGGAGTTAATGTAGTGATTAAGAACATGGATATTAGAATCAAACTGCCTGGGCTCAAATCCTAACACTATGCAGTTGTGTGACCTTGGACAAGTTACTTAACTTCTCTGTGCCTCAGTTTCCTCAAAGACAAAGATGAATTAATAGTAGTCCTTATATTTAGGGTTGTTAATGGCAATTGAGTGAAAGTACATTTTAAGGGCTTAGCACAATACTTGGCAGATAGCAAGCCATAATATTACTATAGTTACCCACTTTTTTCTTTTAATGGTTAAACAACTTGTTTGGGGGCAAAAGAGCTATTTTTAGAATTGCAGAATAGAGACTGAAGAACAAGCTTGATTTAGCCAGACTCTGTCTTCCTCCGTCACGGAGGTTTTACTACCTTCTCTACTTTTTGTGTTTCCAAGGAACAGAGATGTTACACTGCTTTTGAGGACTTTGAGGCCAGAACTAAGTCCTAGAGTGAGTTATCCTGAAAATCACCCTGGAAATCAGACAATAAATCTGTTTCAAAAGCAGCAGACTGTACTTTTGTGCTTTGAACTAGTGACTAGTGGCATGTATGGTCATGTTGGAACCTAAGACTCTGGAGCTAGACTACACAGGTTCAAATCCTACTTCTACCACTTTCTACTTATGGGTCCTTGGGCAGGTTACTTAGCCTTCTCATGCCTCGGTTTCCCCGTTGGTCAAAAGTGGAAAATAAGTAGTAGCTTCTGGGCTTCCCTGGCGGCGCAGTGGTTAAGAATCCGCCTACCAATGCAGGGGATACAGGTTCGAGCCCTGGTACGGGAAGATCCCACATGCTGCGGAGCAGCTAAGCCCATGCGCCACAACTACTAAGCCTGTGCTCTAGAGCCTGCGAGCCACAACTACTGAAGCCCGCGTGCCTAGAGCCCGTGCTCCGCAACAAGAGAAGTCACCGCAATGAGAAGCCCACGCACCGCAACGAAGAGTAGCCCCCGCTCGCCTCAACTAGAGAAAGCCCACGTGCAGCAACGAAGACCCAACGCAGCCAAAAATATAAGTAAATAAGTTTTAAAAAAACCAGTAGCTTCCTCAGTTGGTTCTTGTGACAATTACATGGTACAAAGTGCTTAGTGTCTGACATAATGTAAGCCCTTAAAAAGCATCAGCTCCATTTCCATTTTGTTGAAAGCTGGTTATTCCAGACCCTGTTGCTTCTTTTCTCTGTCAAAGCTGTGCAATTTCCCTCCAGCTTGTTTCTGGAGCCCATTACACGGACACAGAGGGTTATAAAAGGCAATAAAACATGCCATTCATAAAGGGGAACACCCTGACTTGCCTTTCTCCACTTCTTCCACGAGGGGGCAGCCCAGCCTCAGAGGCCTCACAAGCCACCCATACAAGGAGTTGGTTCAAATTCCTGTCCCCAAACATTCTCACTTATTCCTTGATCACTCATCATAATGGTTTAGAAAACAGAAGTTATGTAAATCCACGTACACCCAAAAGTTATTTCACGAAGCTATGGACCCAAATGAAGCCCGGCTTGTGTGGGCGGCCTCCAGAGGGTAGGAAAGTCAAGCAAAGTGATTCTCCCTGAGAGCCTGCAGAAAGGAATGCAGCCTTGCCGGCATGTTGATTTTGGCCCAGTGAGACCTGTTTCAGATTTCTGGCCTCCAAAACAGGAAGACAATAAATGTGGACTGTTTTCAAGTCACCATGTCTGTGGTCCTTGTTACAGCATCGATCAGAAACGAATACACAGGGAGACCTACAGGAAGACTACTGTAATTGTTTAGATTTCTTGAGATGGCTCAAGAACTATTTACCTTACCTACTAAATGTTGGGATCTGTATCAGGTCCTCTTTCACCCTGGCCGTCAGGCCATTTGTCACCTTTACAGAGGCAGGATTTGGCCTTTCATGAATTCCTGTCAATATACTCACTCCAAAGCACAAGCAATCCCCATACGTGGGATTCCATGCCACCCAGTGGGATCAACGCTTGGTGGCAGTGCCAGGAGCAGACAGCTTGGGAAAACTAAATGGCAGGGCACCTCGGTGAACCAGTCTATGACGGTGAACTGGGCAAACGTGCACTTGAACTGGAAGAGGGATAAAAGTTTTGACTGGACTATCACAGATTTGACCTGGCCGCTCATCTGAGGTTTGGAACAGACAGGTACACAAGATGAAACTCAGATGCCTGACACAAAAAAAACGCACAAAGGCAACTTTGTGCTTCCCTCTCCTGACCCCTGATAAATAAATCTCTGTTGGAACAAATAATCAATCAATCTGTTGGAAAGGGGATTCGTTCTTTCTGTGGCTTAGCTCTAGGTATGATGGGTGATGCCTGGGTATCAGGCATCTTTGTATTTGTCAAATCGGAATTTAAAGTATCTTGGTCCAGGGGCCTACTTTTTTTTTATATATATAAATTTATTTATTTATTTATTTTTGGCTGTGTTGGGTCT
This sequence comes from Mesoplodon mirus, assembly GCF_964341445.2. Lineage (NCBI taxonomy): Eukaryota > Metazoa > Chordata > Mammalia > Artiodactyla > Ziphiidae > Mesoplodon > Mesoplodon mirus. The sequence continues at coordinate 10,258,099 of NC_138989.1, forward strand.
TCGTTTCTGTGCGAGGGCTTTCTCCAGTTGCGGTGAGCGGGGGCCACTCTTCATCGTGGTGCGCGGGCCTCTCACTGTCGCAGCCTCTTGTTGCGGAGCACAGGCTCCAGACGCGCAGGCTCAGTAGTTGTGGCTCACGGGCCCAGTTGCTCCGCGGCATGTGGGATCCTCCCAGACCAGGGCTCGAACCCGTGTCTCCTGTATCGGCGGCAGACTCTCAACCACTGCACCACCAGGGAAGCCCCCAGGGGCCTATTTTTATAGGGTAATTCCCCAGTCTCAAATATTCAACATCCGTGAGTATTTTTTTAAGGACTGGTAGTAACCAATGAATGTGGACACTTAGAATACTTTTTTTTTTTTTTTTAAATCAGCAGCCCAAGATGGTTTCTTATATTTAGAAGCCTGGATCTAGGGTTACGTATCAAGATACACGCATAATGCTGTTTTGCTGAATGCAGCTGTCTCTTATGGGCCGAAGATAATTTGCTGATCCAGGAGCTGAGACCAGCGATTTTATGTCTGCATCTGCTTCTGCCCATAACTTGTGGGCAAAGACGGAGCCACTTCAAAGGCTGTAGCCATATCAGCCTTAGCAATGCACAGAGCAGTGGGACAGGGACATTCCCTCCCTGAGGCTTTGCCCCTTGGATACAGCCAGTGCTCATTCCTGCAAAGGGACTGCATGACACTGTTTCTTGCCTGTCTTAGCACTCTCACATTTCCTTCTCATTGTTTCCATATGTGCTTGTTCCCCACTAGCCTGATAACTCTTCCCAAGGGTCTCTTGTCATCCTATTGGAATCTCCACAGCCCAGCCCAGTTTCTATGGCTGAACAGGTGCTCCGTCAATAATGGTCGGATGAGGAAATGGAGGAGAGTGACAACAGAATGGGTAAATTGTCTGAAAAGCTAGTAGATGACTTTTACCCTGCTTGTGTCAGGCACTGTAAGAAGCAGCCTGCTTAACGCAGACAGTGGTTGAGTTTTGTTTTGTTTTTTTCCCCTGCTCAGCATCTGTCTCTCCTTCTGGTAAAAGCATTTTACTTTTCCTTTGGGAAACCACCCTTCCCACACTCTCAATCCATAAAGTTTGGGTGGAGCTGACTTCACCCTCAGTTTTACTGGCTGAATCGTGACCCAGTTCTGGCCAAAGAGGGCACCACACACCCCTGGACACAGCATCACTTTGTGTTGGAAAGGGTGGCCACAACTGTTTGTTAATGGCTGGTATCCATTCTGATGCCTTGGTTCCTGCTCCAAATCAATTGTGCATTATTTCAAATTGAAACTTTGTTTTTTCCCTTGTAGCTATGAGGGAAGAGTTACTTTATTTCCACAGGCATCGCTTAGCTGGTAGGAAGAAATCTGAAGATGCTGGCAGCCACTGTGCCACTGTGAACCCAAAATGTACTCAGGAAGTTGAAGCTGAGAAATAGATAAGGGAGACGCTCTTAATAACGCCGAACACCAAGATCCAGCCATACCTGAAGCTATCCCTGGAATTTTCAATTATATGATCAAGTAAACTCTTCTTTCTGTAGCCTTTTTTTTTTTTTTTTTTCTTTTTGCTGTATGCGGGCCTCTCACTGTTGTGGCCTCTCCCGTTGCGGAGCACAGGCTCCGGATGCGCAGGCCCAGCGGCCATGGCTCACGGGCCCAGCCGCTCCGCGGCATATGGGATCCTCCCAGACCGGGGCACGAACCCGTATCCCCTGCATCGGCAGGCGGACTCTCAACCACTGCGCCACCAGGGAGGCCCTGTAGCCTTTTTTTTTTTTTTTTTTTTGTCATTGGCTGCTGAAAGAGTCCCCTGGTCTTGGCCAATCTGTTTCCTAACTGTGCTTTTTGGAGTGGAACAGGGGCGATCTCAGCCTTGTAGGAGGTCCCAGAGAAGACCGTCATCTCACTTTGTCAGTATTAAAGCTCACTGCCAGGCCCTGGGGGCTCAGAAAAAAATCAGACCCTCATCTTGATCCCAGAGATCTCAGTGGCTTTAGTGGGACCAACACTTTTAATGCCTCCCAGAAGGGCATTTCAGGCCATGAGTTAGATCTGAGTTGACACCTCTCTAGCCCCACCCTGGGCCTCTCTATGGTCCTCCCTATAGGCTGAGGCTGGGATGAATGAGCCCGTTTCAATTATGGGAGTCTCTAGAAGGTTGGGAACCCCAAGAAAACACAATGTATACACCGTGGTAAACAGGCTTTCTTAAAACTATTTTTATTCTGCCTCTCAGCAACACTTCATTTGATTTGGGTAAAAGATCAGGGACTCAAATACAAACAAACAAAAAACAAGGTGTGAGAAACAGAAATCAGGATCCCATATACTGGAATGATGCCAGGATCTCTGTGTGCTGAGAACTGGTGTCCCTGATTCATGTCCTCCTGGGACAAGTGCTGGCTCGTGACGGACATCTGGGAAAAATGACAGGTGGAATCTGGTGTCCATCAGTGTTTATTTTTTGCGAGGGTCCAGGATTTTTAACAAATGCCTGAGATTCACAATATCTAAGAACAATGCTTTGTATAGCACTTAGAATTTCCCTCCAGGGGCAATCATGTCTATCATGGCAGTGAATTCTCACAATAACACTCTGAGGTAAGGAGGCAGGTGTTCTTATCTCCATTTTCCAGATGAAGAAATTTGAGGCACAGAAGGCTAAGAAACTTGCCTAAAATCAGCTTGCATAGCTAGTTAGTGGCCAAAAAGGCTTTGGAACTCAAGTGTTTTGACTTAGCATCCTGTTCATTCACTTAGAATAAGCTGCCTTTTCTCTTGCTTAGGAAAGTTATTTTCACTATTTCTAATATTAGTGTTTGAAGTTATTTTTGACATATATACCTATCACCTGTTGTGTTAACCACTTAATATTTTCTTTGAGTCCACTTCCTTTTCTTAAGTAAAGGTATTTGAACAGAAAACAATGTCCCTAAGTAGACAGCTATAAATGGAAGGTAATTAATAAAATACATAGAATGAAAACAAAACCCAGTAAGTTATTAAATTCTATCTAAACAAAAGACTTTGAACCTGAGGCCTGCTCTTTCTTTATTAAGAAGGAAAAAGAGCCAAAGGGTCAGAAAGGGGTTAAGGGCCCCTAAGCACTACACAGAGACTTTCTCTGAGCTGTAATCAGGATTGAAAAAGAATAGAAAAGGGCAAATGTTCTTTGTGATTCAGTGTCACTTAATGTTGTGGCTTTAAAGGACTTGAAAATTATCTTTGTGTACCACCAGCGGTATGTCTTGCACACGGGGTTAGCGTCTTCTGGAAGGCAGAATAATGGTGGCCTTGTTAAACCAGTATAGTCACACCTAAAGGGTTTACATTTGACAGAAAATAAATACAGTGGGTGGCATTTCCAGGTGGCATCCAGGAAAATCAAAGGTCTTGCCTGAGACTTGCTAAAGAGAGAAAGAGGGGAGAGAGAGATTGAATAAAAGCACATTCCATAAACACAGCCAGTATATTTCCAAAACTGGGATGGGAAAGGTGGCCGTGTACCTATAGAATTGACCACTAAGTACATTCTCAGAGTCTGAGTGAAAACTGTGGCTGTGGCTGTGGTCAAGTTCACCCAGGGTGGATGCAAGGAAGGGGTCGGTGGGAGGGAGTTACGAAAAGTGAGATCAAGACAAAAGACCAGAAAGCTCCTTCATCGGAGTCTTCAAAGATGGGATGGTGAACTCTGGGGAACTGATGGAGGAGCTACTGAAGACTGAAGCGAAGCTACAACATGTAAAAATAAAAGGAAACAATCCACAAATTCAGCTCTATTTGATGACTTTAAACCTGCTACAAATGTGCTCAACATCACAAACACCAGCATCCATTGCTCTTCCCAGAACCTCCCTCTCCTTCTGGATCTGGACCCCTCTCCCCCATTAAAAGTAATGAGATTTTCTGAGGCTTATCTCTGGAGAAGAGGAAAGGACATATGGACACAATGGATTTTGATAAACTGAAACAGTGAGACTTGATTTTCTTTCTTTAAAAAAAAAAAAAAAAAAGACCCTGGCTGACCTGGCTTTGCTGTCTGGTTTTCCTAAATTTTGAACATTTTTTTTTTCTTTTCGTTTTTAGTTCATTTGCCAGGGAGAGTCCTGGAGGAAAAGATCTCACAGTCTGAAGTCAAGGATCCATTCCTCAGAAACTCCTTTGGGGTGTGTGTGGATGAGGTCCGTCCTCCATGCTCCTGGCTGACTGCTGGCTGCTCAGACACTGTGTGTACAAGAGATAAAGTGAGGGGCGAGGGGTGGAGGAGGGGAGGGAGGGGGGAGGGGAGGGAGAGAGAGGGAGGGAGGGAGAGAGAGGGAGGGAGGGAGAGAGAGGGAGGGAAGAAGGGGGAGGGAGGGGGAGAGAGGGAGGGAGGGAGAGAGGGAGGGAGGGAGCAAAGGAGGGAGAAAGGGAGGGACGGAGGGAAGAAGGGGGAGAGAGGGAAGGAGGGAGACAGGGAGGGAGGGAAGAAGGGGGGAGAGAGGGAGGGAGGGAAGAAGGGGGGAGAGAGGGAGGGAGGGAGGAAGGGAGGGAGGGAGAGAGGGAGGGAGGAAGGGAGGGAGGGAGAGAGGGAGGGAGGGAAGGAGGGAGGGAAGGAGGGAGGGAAGGAGGGAGGGAAGAAGTGGGGAGAGAGGGAGGGAGGAAGGGAGGGAGGGAGAGAGGGAGGGAGGAAAGGAGGGAGGGAGGAAAGGAGGGAGGGAAGGAGGGAGGGAAGAAGGGGGAGAGAGGGAGGGAGGGAAGAAGGGGGAGAGAGGGAGGGAGGGGGAGAGAGGGAGGGAGAGAGGGAGGGAGGGAGGGAAGGAGGGAGGGAGAGAGAGGGAGAGAGAGGGAGGGAAGGAGGGAGCAGAGCCTCGTCTCCGAGGGCTTCCTTCTTTCAGGGTAAGTACCCTAATTCAACCAGTGCTGATGTGGACTAGCAGGCCTGCATGCTTTTGAGTCTAAGCACTGGCTTCTTTTGGGGAACATTTTATTTGTAAACATATTGTGTTTTAAGTGTGGCACACGCAGAAAACCCCGAACGATGCAGGTGTAGGCACACTCGAGGCTCGTGCGTCTTTCTGAACCTTATTCTCCTCCTCAAGGGTTAGTAGCAGTGCTGGCATTTGGGGCGCCTCCGCCAGGCATTTTCCTCTACGTTTAAATCCATGTTCACGTAGAGATTCGCTGTGTGTGCACAACGTCTGCATTTGATTTAAACTCATGCGCTCATTTATTCCATAAATATGTATATGCCAGGCACTGCTCTAGGCGCTGGTGTTAATAACAATACCCAGCAGTTACTACCACGTGCCAGGCACTGTGCTTTATGCAATTTAGTCTTCACGGCCCTATGAGGTAGGTACTGTTTTATCTTCATTTTACAGATGAGAGAACTGAGGCACAGACTGGTTAAAAGACGTGCCCAAAGGCACACAACTACTTAGATTTAAACCCCAATGGTCTAGCTTCACAGGAAGCACCCTTAAATGTTATGCTCTACTGTTATGGGCAATGACAGAAATGAAATGAAAATGTTCCTGGAGTTTTCATTCCAGTAGGAGGAAACAGACCATTTTATATATATATATATATATATATATATAATACATATTTTATATATATATATAAAAATGTATTTTATATATTTATATAACAATTTTTATGTATATATAAAATTCGTCAGGGAGAAGTAAATACTAGGAAGAAAAGTAAGGTTGGTTAAGAGGACACAGGGAAGAGACGTGGGGCTGTGGGTGCTATTTTAGAGAAGCTGGTCAGGGGTAGCCTCTCTGCTAAGTAACATATGAGCAAGCATCTCAAGGAGAGATGGGAACAAGCCATGTGAATATTGGGAGGAAGAAAATTCTAGGTAGAGGGGCCAGCAAGTGCAAAGGCCCTGTGGCATACTTCTGTTGCTCAAAGAAGAGAGAGGAATTCAGTGTAGCTGAAGTGGAGGAGTGAGGGGGAGAGTCCTGGGAGGTGAGGATGGAGAAGCAGCAACCAGATCCTCTGGGGCCTTATAAAGCCACAGTGATACTTCCACGTTTAAACTGCAGTGTATTATTCCATCCTATGAATGAACCACTGTGTATTTAACCATTTTCCTGCTGATGGACATTTAGGTTGTTTCAAGCTTTCCCCTATTTCGAACGGAGCTTCAATGAACATCATTGCACATCCTTGATTCTCATCCCTAGGCTGTACATCAGAATCATCTGTAGGGCCCTAAAACCTACCACTGCCCTGCCCTTTCACTGGAGATTCTAACTTAACTGGTCCAGGGTGCGCCCTGGGCATTGGTGATTTTAATGTGTAGGGAGGAGAACTACTGTTTTACATGCCTTTTTGTGACACTGAAAAGCAGAATTGCTGGGTGGGCGGGCACATAAATTTTAAAAGTTTAATAGATACAACCAAATTGATCTCCCAAAAGACTGTCCCAATTTACTGTTCCACCGACAGTGTGGTATCCAATTCTTCACACTCTCACCCACCTCGACATTATCCATCTTTTAAATTGTTTCAATGTGGCAGACAGAAAAAGAAATTATATATATATATATATATATATATATATATATATATATATATATATATTAGTATTTTGTTGTTGCTTTAATTTGTGTTGCCCGGGTTACTGAAGAGGTTGAATATCTTTTTCTTTCCTTTTTAAAAATTTCTTTCTTTATTCTTCTTTCTTTTAAAAACATTTCTTTATTTTTTTGAACATCTTTTTCATGTTTATTCTGATTTTTTCATCAATGTCCCACCAGCTTACAAACTTTTCAAAGCAAAAATCTGTCCATTGTTGATGACTTAGGTCTTACTTGTCTTTACTGCAACTTATCTGAACCAACAAAGAAAGCCCTTCTGATCTTCTGGAAACAGGTAATGTCCCCCATTTTTCATCATGGAATCATAAATATTCTCTGAAGACACATCCTGTGCGAAACAATCACCAAGAAGCCTTACACCAGCCAATAATATAGGGAATAAGACAGATCTGCTTTTATGTTTTTGCAAGACCAAGTTCTTGCTTCTTATCCCCCTTGAGATATATGCTTAAGTATATATGTAAGCAAGTATATGCTTACTTCCCATTCTAATGCAAAGGGAGGATATTTTGAGGCCAAGAAAGGACCTTTCCAGTCTGTCTGTGAGACAGAAGCTTTGCTGTACAGAATGCGTTAACATCTACAAACTCTGAACCTGCTAATGGGAGATAGTCGTGGGATCCTTAAATTTAGAAGTCAAGTTCTTCCTTAATGGAACTCTGGAACATGAAGTCTCTTATTGCTAAGAACGACAAACAAACGTTTTTAATCCATGGTGGGAGTGTGCCTAGCTGCTTAGGTACCTACAAGAACACCCAGAGATGTAAGGTCAGTGGAATTGCAATGTATGTGCATTTACAGAAATCAACTATTCATGTTCCTCAAAGAGAAAAAAAGCAACCGTTTAAATGGAGCTTCTGGCCACCAGGTTGCTCGACACTTAGGAGTATGAATGGGTACAGGGCTCCCACTGAGCTCAGAGTGTGGTTCCAGTGTTTCAACATACAACACAAACATCTCTGCTGAATGTCACAGGTGAGGCCTGTGCTTTGTGAAACATGACTAGAACAACCTCCCTTGCCTGAATCCTCAGACACCAGCAGAAAGTAAAAGTCTATAGACTTGCTGATGTAGGCTGGGCATGTGCAGAAGCAGGATCAAGAACTAGACGGCTGCAGTATTCAAACGTCTCACCTCTGTGATCCATTCCTCCACTCTCCCTATAACCTGCGGGCAGGGAACTTTATCACTGCAAGAGACTGCAAGCTTCTGATTCCATTTGGACCAGAACACTTCTATTCTGACAGCTCAGCATTCTACCCCAGACTGTTGACTATTTTAGTTCAATGATTCCCAGTTCTAACGGACTGCATGTCATGCAACTCTTTCTTTGCTCCCAGCACCATGTGGCTCACACAGACAACCTGTACAATTAGGACGAATGATGGAAAAAGAGATCATATTTGGGGTTACCAGAGGCAGGGGTTGGGGGGAGGGAGAGTTGGATGAAGGTGGTCAAAAGGTACAGACTTCTAGTTATAAGATAAATGAGCGCTAGGGATGTGATGTACGATGTGATAAAGTGCTGCCGTACATTACATAGAAGAGTGGTTAAGACAGCAAATCCTAAGAGTTCTCATCACAAGGAAAAATATTTTTTTCTATTTCTTTAATTTTGTATTTACATGAGCTGATAGATGTTCACTCAACTTATTGTGATCATCATTTCATGGTGTATGTAAGTCAAGTCAGTAGGCTGGACACCTTAAATTTATACAGCGCTCTATGTCAATTATATCTTGATAAAACTGGGAGGAAAAAAATTAGGATGAATGAGACTTTTTGATGAGTTTGGGTGAAGACTATCATGACCTGAGTCTATTCCGAGAAAACAAACTACCCAAGATTCCAGTCTCTTGAGGGAGAAGAGATTGGTTACAGTTTTCTTAATAAGGGTAAGGAATACTTGTTTTAAAGGCAGAACTTCACCATTTTTAAAAGGCAATAGGTGACTTCAGACAGTTTTTTTTTTTTTTTTTTTTTTTTTTTGCGATACGCGGGCCTCTCACTGCTGTGGCCTCTCCCGTTGCGGAGCACAGGCTCCGGATGCGCAGGCTCAGCGGCCATGGCTCACGGGCCCAGCCGCTCCGCGGCATGTGGGATCTTCCCGGACCGGGGCACGAACCCGTGTCCCCTGCATCGGCAGGCGGACTCTCAAACACTGCGCCACCAGGGAAGCCCCAGACAGTTTTTTTTAATGAAACGCAGAAAACTGACATATTCAAACCTTTCGGTCTTATCTCTAGGGTAGTTCTTCTCTAAAGTCAGATCTTCCCAGCCCCTCCAAGGAAGTCCTTGCTGCCTTTTAGATCGCAACAAAAGAGCCTCTCTGCGGGTCCGTCTCCTAGGCTGTAAAATGACTCCCATCCTTGGCCTTGTTAGCTAGACGTACCACATTAGATGACAAGTTTGCTGAGGTAAATGAAAACTGGCCACTCTGTTAACGGCTGGCTACTGCTAATGCCTTTGCCTTTTAGATTTGGGAGGGAGGAAGTTTGGTGCGTTCTGATCACCTGCACCAGAGCCCTAGGGCAGGAGAGGGGAGCTTGGAAATGCAGATTCTTGGTCCTGGCTTCTGGCTTTGTGAGTTGGAATCCTTTGAGGTAGGGCTCCGACGATGTCCACCTCTTTTAAAACTCCCCAGGTAGCTCTTCTGCAGCCCGAAGCTTGGGAACCTCTGCCTTAGCAATTCTACACTGCCGTTCAATTCCTGCAGTAAGCCAGGCTGGGGAATTTTATTTCAAAGGATTACTGAGAAATCAGCCTTGTAATTGGTGTTAACGGAAGATAGAATTGATTTCATTCACTGAGGCCTAGTCTCTTGCTGTCTCTTACACACACACACACACACACACACACACACACACACAACAAAGCCTTTAAATTTGAGTGTCTCCATGGGATTCTAACTCTGGGAGACATTTTTGCTTTCTTTGATAACACGGAAGAAAAAGTATGTAAAAGGAAGCTGACCATATAGATGCGGGGAAAATTCTACCCTCACTTTATAGAGAGGGAAACTGAGGCACAGAGAGTTTCATAACATGTCCGGGCGGTCCGGGCGGTAGAAGTAGGATTTGAATCCTGCTGCGGGCCGGGCTCTAACAGCTGTGAGACACTTGCCCCCAGGGAGAAGGGGTGGAGAGGTGACTTCCTTTCTGTCCTTCACTGCTACTAACAAAACCTCAGTCACAAGCAGACAAACATCAATGCTTTATCTCCAGACAGAAACATTTATATGAAGACTGGAGAAAGTCCCCATACATGAAGACTTCTGCGCCCCTAGTAAAACTTCTTGCATGGTGTCTAGTCGGCAAACTGAACTCTGAAAGCCAAACTGTCCACCGGAGACTGCAAAGTAGCTAATGTCCAGGCTGCAGGTGCAATTTTTGTGTTTTTTTGTTTTGGGCCCTCACCATGTGTTTAAACGATGCGAACTGGTTGTCAAAATCTAAAACTCAGGAGATTTTAAATGAAGACCGAGCTTTTCAACGTCTTCTGGAAAATGGGCCCACGAGATCTGCATTCTAAGCGGTGACAGTAACGGAGCAGAGTGGTGGCTGCCCCCCCGTAAACTGCGTTCTCTCCTCGCACCACCGTCCCCACTGCTACCTACCGTCCTGCGACCAGGCTGCTTCATGCGTGGACAGTCCCTGCCTAACCCCTGCAGCCCTTTGATTTTGCTACCCTGGGCCCTAACTCATCCCTTTCTTGCGGTAGGTTGGAACGTCACCGCACCAGCCATATCAACGATTCTAGAGTTAGCCACAAGGTGGGCGCCGTCCACTGGCCTCTGTTATCGGATGTACTAGAAAGGACGTGCTAGCGTAGAGGCTGTGTGGTGTTTGGCTGAGAACAGCACCCAGAGCCAGAGGATGCCGGGCTTAACACCTGCCTTTACAACTTAGGAGCTGTGAGTCAGCAGGCAAGTCACTTCCCTTCTCTGAGCCTCAGTTTCTTCATCTGCAAAAATGGGGATAATACTGCCTACTTCATGGGGCTGCTGTGAGGGCTCAGTGAGGGTTAATTCATATAAGAGCTTAGAACAGTATCTGGCGTATGGTAAGTTCTATGTCAGTGTCAGCTGCTATTATTATAACCACTTAGCGCAAACACCGATCTGGGCAGTATGTATTTTCACGAGTCCCCAGGAGTCAGGCCAGGACTTGGCCTCGTTCCCCTGGAACACCGTCCTTTGAGCGTGGCTCGTATGTACAAAGCCTTGAACTCTATTTAGTAGCATTTTAAACCCTGACGTCCTCCCCCCATCATGTTGATAACTGTAGTAATAATAGAATTAATAAATGGTTTGCATTTTTTCTGTACTACTAAGGAACAGATGCCAACCTATACACATTCTCATTAGCCTTCACAACGGCTTTATTAAATGGGTACTACTATAATCCCCAGTTGACAGAGGAAGAAACTGAAGTTGAGAAAGGTAAGCAGTTGGCTGATGGTCTCACCGTAAGTAAGTGGTAAAGGGGGTACTTGTGTCCAGGAAGTCTGGTCCCCAAACCCGCACCATGAACTCCACAGCTCACAGAAATGTGTTCACACACACAAGCACATTATGCTTTCCTTAAGAGGAAAGTTGGTGTGTTCACATCTATCTTCAACTGTCTTTTCCTTCATAAGCCAACATCATCAATTTGCCATCTTACAGGCAAGAAAGTGTGAGGTTCCTTTGATATTTTAGTGTCCTTTTCTCCTCTCTTTGGCCAAAGCCATCTATTTTTTTCCTTTATGGCTCTTTGTATTTTGACATCTCCCCCTCCATCCAACTGCCCGATTGCTCATGGATTTGGCTTGCCTGTTAGGAAGCTGACCTACTGTGACATCCACTACACTCTTGGTTGCCAAGGTGGGGTTGGCTGACCTGGCAGGCTAAAGGGTGTGCCGCTCCTCTCTTATCCACCCAGTGGGCCCTTCCTGAAACCAAGTCAGAAAGACTGATCTTCTCAGCTTGAGGGAAATGGTGTAGGAGGAACAGTGCTGCTCTGACAGAAGAGTGAAAGGATTTCTGAGTTCTTATCTGTTTTGCTAGGAGTTACGCAGTGAGACAGAGATGAATCTGTACTTGTCATTTCCAGGTCTTGGTTGTCCATCACACCACCTTGCCCTCTGGCAAACCTCTGATGGAAAGTATCATGGATTCTACCAGATGGAGCCCATCTCAGCTGGTTGGAGAAATCAGAACAAATTTGTCCAAATCCAGAGAGAAACATCAACAGCATCCATCTCTTTATGAGGTGAGAGCTCACTGAAAATACCAAACGTCTGTGGAGACCCTTCTGCTCTTAAACTAAGAACAGTTAGGCTAGTTGGATGCAGTGTCATGTAGGAAATCATTTAGCAGATTAGATGCTAAGGCAGAGCAAGTAATATCCTAAATATTCCACTTACTGTCCTGCAGCTCTCACTCTCTTACAGTTTGGTCGAACTATGTGACTGGTGTTAGCCAATCAATTATGAGCCTAAGTGACATGTGTCACTCCAGGGCTGAGGCAGTGAAAACCCACGTGGGATTCTCTGGTTTTTCTGTCCCCTGTCTTAGCCTGAGAAGCCCTCATGCTCTAGATCAGAGGTTGGAAAACTATGGCCCATGGGCCAGCTCCCTGTTTTTATAAATAAAGTTTTATCGAACATAGCCACACCCATTCATTTACAGATTGGATATGGCTGCTTCTGTGCTAAAATGGCAGAGCTAAGTAGTTGCAACTGAGATGCTGACAGTGGCCTAAAATATTTACTATCTGGCCCTTTAAAGGAAAAGTTTATTGACTCCTGTTTTAGACAGAGCAGCTACAAGATGGTGGAGTTTCAGATAGCCTGGACCCTGAGTGACTGTGTGGAAGAGAGACCTTCCGCAAACCTACACGGCCCATGGAACAGCAGTGAGGAAAAATGAAAACCCTTTTGTTTGGGATTGTTTGTTACTGAGCACAACCTAACCTATCCTACTTGATTCCAGTGGACATTCAAGAAAAGGCATTTTAGGGGACTTCCCTGGTGGTCCAGTGGCTAAGACTCCGTGTTCCCGATGCAGGGGGCCTGGGTTCCATCCCTGGTCGGGGAACTAGATCCCACATGCTGCATCTAAGAGATCACATGCCACAACTAAAGATCCCGCATGCCGCAACTAAAAGACCCCACATGCCGCAACTAAGAGTTCACATGCCATAACTAAAGATCCTGCATGCTGCAACTAAAAGATCCCGCATGCTGCAACTAAAGATTCCACATGCTGCAACTAAGACCTGGTGCAGCCAAATATATAAATTTAAAAAAATAAATTAAAACAAAAAAGAAAAGACATTTTACATTGGGAGGGATTAAAAAAGCCTACTTACTTTCGTGCGAAGTGAACTGCACAAGAAATAGCAATGATGAGAAGGCCAATAATGATGGAGGCGAAGGCCACCCACTTGGCATTCCTCCCAAGCCGCTTGGATCCTTCGATGTCTCCATCATTGTAGCTGTTCAGAGACTGGAGGACACAAGGGAAGAGCTGGTGATGACAACCCACAGGGAAAGATATGGCTTCCCAGGCTGATCTGAGCAGGTGGCATGGTTACTACTTCCTCCAGGAAGTCTTCCCTGAACTCCCAGTCTGAGTTAACTTCCTCTTCTGTATTTCCTGATTATTTTCACCTTAATATTTACTGTAGCGTATTGAAAAGACTGATTTGGCCTCTCCCATTAAGTGCTTTGTGGGCAGGGACCATTCCATCTTTTTCAGCACAGTATACCAGTGCCCAGTGCAATATCTGTCATGTAGAAGATGCGTGATAGATATTTGTATGATGAAAGGATGAATGGGTATATCTGTCTCATCCACTAGAACAGGGGTTTGCAAACTATGGCCCCAAGGCCAAATCCAGTCTGCTGTTTTTATAAACAAAGTCTGTATGGAATGCAGTCACAACCACTTGTTTACTATTGTCTGTAGCTGCTTTTATGTTACAACAATGGAGTTGAGTAGCTGGGACAGAGAGCATACTGTCTACCAAATCCTAAAATATTTACTAGTTGGTCTACGACAGAAAAAGATTGCCTGTTCCTACACAAGAAGGTCAGGGACATTGGCTGAACTGTTCACCTCACTGCCCAAGCCAAGCTGCCATTCATCTGGCACCTACTCATACAGCTTTCCCAGCTGTTAAAATATTGGAATACTTTTGTATTGGTTGGTAAATAGCAGCTACCCGTCCCCAGTGTCCCAGCCATCCTGGCCTCTCCTCCGAGTTACCCCAGGCTTCCCCATGATCCAGCAGCTGCAGGGTATCACTGGGTTCAGCAGATTATCCTTGTGCAAAGGCCCAGAATCAGATTCTGTGCCCCATTGAGCAATGTCTGGGCCATTGCAGGGACTCATGAAATATGTATTGGCTGAATTGGTGAATGAATACATCCATTTCCCTACAGAATATGAGTTCATTGAGGGCATCTTGGAGTCCCAGGCAAAGTAGAGGTGCTCAGAGAATCCTTGCTGCTGAGCTGGAGGCCAGATGCCATTCTTCTCGCTTATAATAAGCTCTCTTTATCGTAACTCTCATTGCTGAGAATTCCCCAAAAGTCATGCTGCAGCCCAAATAAGACTGGAAATACATTTATAAGTTAGGGACACAGTGACCTGATCCATGCCATGGACTGTAGGTTTCCGTGGGAACTCTATTCTTTTTTTTTTTTTTTTTTTTTTGCAATACGCGGGCCTCTCACTGTTGTGGCCTCTCCCGTTGTGGAACACAGGCTCCAGATGCGCAGGCTCAGTGGCCATGGCTCACGGGCCCAGCCGCTCCGCGGCATGTGGGATCTTCCCGGACCGGGGCACGAACTCGTGTCCCCTGCATTGGCAGGCAGACTCTCAACCACTGCGCCACCAGGGAAGCCCGGAACTCTATTCTTGATCCTGAAAGCTCAGCACTTTAGTAATAATCACCCTTCTTCGTCGACTATTAAGGGGAATGAGGCATATGCAGACAATGACAAGCCAGAGAAACACCCAGGATACCGCAGAGCTTTCTGCTTCCAGGACCTTCCATTAACTCTTGGACCCAGCCACCTTAGTCAGCAACAGGCTGGGAGACTCGCCTTTCCCAGCGAGTCTTGCTTTTAGGCCTCTTGTGTGAATGGGAGAGTGGGAACTTGCAACGATGCCAGGGACTGCCAGCAGGGTGAGCTCCAGAATTCTGCACCCTGAATTCTGGAGTTCTTAACTCTGGGTGCCCATTAGAAACACTTGGATAGTATATTTTTAAAAAATACAGATAGCTGGGCCCTATTCTGGAGAGACTCTGATTTAACTGGTGCAGGAACCAGACACCAGTTTTTTTTTTAATTGTGGTAAAATGTGCCTAACATAAAATTCACCATTGTTGGTGTACAATTCAGTGGCACTAAGTACAATCACCCTGTTGTGCAAACATCACCATCATCAATCGTCTCAAACTCAAACTCTGCACTCAACTCAACACCTACTCCTCATTCCTCCCACCCTCCAGCCCCTGGCAACCACCATTTTCTGTTGTCTCTATAGATCTGACTCTGCTAGGGACACTATATGAGCGGAGTCACAGAACATTTGTCTTTTTATGCTTATTTCAATTAGCATCATGTCCTCAAGGTGCACCCATGTGGTAGTGTGTGTCAGAATTTCCTTCCTTTTTAAGGCTAACATTCCATTTTATGGAGAGACCACATTTTGTTTATCTACTTATTCACTGATGGATACTTAGGTTGCTGCCACAGTATCTGGCAGTCTCAGGATTGAAAAGCTTTGGTCTAGACAGCTATCCTTAACATCCTGCAAGGTCAAGATGCTTACCACCTTAAGATTTAACCCAAGGAAGTGTGTCACAGAGTATGGGCTCTAAACGCAGAGAGATCTGAGTTCAAATTCCATGTCTTATCAGCTGTGAGAATTAGAGCAAATTATCAAGCTTTCTAAGCCTCAGTGTCTTCATCTGTAAGTTGGGAGCAACAGTGATAACACTTCCTTCATATGAGAGGTGCTAATGAGTTAATGCATGTAAAGTGGTTAGCACTGGTCCAGGACATAATATATGCTCAATACATGTTACTTTTTATTGTGAATTGCCGCTGCCTGTTTTATTCTTCTTCTAAAGCTGAGATCCTTGGTGTGCAATAGAATCATCTGGGCTACTTATGAGAATTACAAGTGCTCAATCTCTACCCCTTGACAGAATAGAATCTGGAGACCCAAGTTTGGGAAACTTTGTTTTAGAGGCTTCACAATCAAAGTCAGTGCATAGAATCCTAGAACCCCAACTTGTGAGTTCATGATCAGTTTAAAATTATGTAGATTCAGACCCTCCTAAAATGATCATTATTCTATCGTGCTACCTTGGAAAACCCAGTTTTCAGATTAGTTCTGGTGATGTTTGTGTTTTTCTGTAACCAGAGAAAAAATAATGAGACACCCCCCGCCAATCTCCCCACAAACATTGTCAACTCTTGGCTGTTTGGACGAAAAACCAGTTTCATGTTCTCAGCAGCAGTGACAACGAAAGTGGGAAGAACAGCCAATGTGTGCCATGTTGAAGGGTATGTCTACATCTGTGCATTGCCCATGAGCACAGGTGAGATGGGGGCTACCCAGGCCACTTGACTTGTCTGCTGCAGGTCAGAAGAGTCATGCTGGTGCCTGGCTAAGGGGGATTTGAGTGCAAGACATGAGCGAACCCTGCCCAACCTTCATCACCTGGTGCCAGTCTGGCATCTTGTATGTGACCCTCCTCTCTGCAATTCACCATCCCTCTGGGGCTCATAAGGGAGATGTTGAGTCATTCTAGGAATGGGTCCACGGTTAGCTTGAAAAACAGATGAAAAGCCTCTTTCAGTATTAACTGTGGACTCTTTTCCCCCCAGGAGTCCTCTTGTGAATCTGTTTCTTCCTCTGGTTCTTGAAGAAGGAGCTGCCCATGGGTAAATCTGCTGGGCAGATGTAAGGATATGGGGGGAGGGATGAGGGTGGGATATTTCAGAACTCCCAGATTTCTACTCTAAAGGACTTCACTGGTGTGGGGCTTGGGCTTCAGAGTCATCATCTAACAATGAAGCAGGAAAGGATTAATTACCTCCCCCTCCCCAATTCATTGGCTGTAATTCTTTTCTCTCCCAACTGGAATTGCATATTAAGTGTCTCCTGGCAGATGCTACAGACTGAAGTGGCAAAATGGCTTTTAGAGAAAATGCATGGTTTATAAATCTTTTTCTGAAGAGCTTAAAAAGCAAACTATCCCATCTTCTGTGGAAGAACTAGAAAGAAACAAGGGATGGCGTCAGTATTTAAAGTTTATATGATCTTCTTAGTTCTTTCACAAATTATGAATGAAATTTGTGAACATGGAAAGCATTCAAATGCTACAGAAACATATACAGTAAATAGTAAGCTCTTCTCACAATTCTATTTCCCAAAGATAACAGTGTGGTACGTTTGCTTCTAGATTTTTTTTCCCATGAATAATATGAAAGGAAAACAACTGACACTTTCTCCTGTTTTCATGATCACTAAGCACATCATGTATCACAGTCATGAGAAAGAAATAGCAATTTGTATCCTGAGATTAAACCAAGAGCAACAGGTTCGTCTATCTAGCCCGCATCCCTCTGATACTGAAACCTTGAGTATTTCCCCTAAGTCTTGGCAAAGAATTTCATCCTTGCCTTTTGCTATGTGGATGCCTAAACACAGGTCACTTCTTTGGTGGATATGTAATCTTTTGAGAAAGATACTATTCTGCTTTGTTTTTTAATCATGAACAGATTAATGTAAAACTTGGTAACCTTGGCAATTTTGCATTTGTTTCCTTTACATATTTGTGCTGTGCTTTTTATTTGGCTGGCTGGTCATTTTGAGGCTGGACTTCCTTGTATTTCTTTTCAAATAAAATTTTTTATTTTCTAGTTGCTTTGGCCTCTGAGTTTTTCTTTGACAAAATGATAGTAACAGATAACATTTATTGAGCATTTATTATGTACCAGACACTGTGTTAAATACTTTTCAAGGGTTATCTCATTAGTCCTCATAACAACCCCTGTGAGGCAGATGCTTTGTTTTCATTTTACTGATGGGAAAACTGAGGCACAGAGAAGTTAAAATGATTTGCCCAAAGTCAGGTAGCATGTTTGGTTCTCTCTCTCTCTCTCAGAGTTTTTCATTTTTTTCTTTTCCTCTTAGTTAAAAATGTGAATAGTATTATACTATACTTGTTCTGAAAGTTGCTTTTTTCCACTTGTTATAGGGTGGGCGGCTTTCCAAGCTAGTGCTTCTGGGTCTATCTCATTCCTGTTTTCTTTCTCCAGTCATGATTTAAAGTATATTGATAAACTCCCTAATGTTGCATTATCCTTGATTCTTGGGGAAAATCTTAATTTGTCACGATGCATTTTTGGTGGGTAAATTTTTGTTTTCAAACAACTTCAAACTTTCAGAAAAGATGCAAGTATAGCTGTCTCATTCTTTTTAATGGGTTTGTAGTAGTCACTTAAATGGTCACACCTCACCAAAAGACATCTCAGTTATTTAAAGTTTGTGGCAATTACATAATATGCTGCAGTGGACACCCTCATTCACATTTTTTTTGTACACATTTGAGCCTCTTAGACTGGATTCCTAGGAATGGGATTACAGAGTCAAAGGGTAGATGTATTTACATTTGGAGACATAGTCAAATTGCATTGCAAAAAAGCTATATAAATTTATATTCCCACTAACAGTATTTAAGTGTCCTTTCCTCCACAACCTTGTTAACACTGTATATTATCAATCTATTTTTGCCATTTTAACAGGTGAAAAAGAATCTCTAAATAACATTTCATGATTAATAATGAAACTAAGTCAAATTCACACTTCCACTCAAATGTCACCTCCTGAGAGAGGCCTTCTCAGATCAGTTTATTTAAAACTCTCCCTGGTGACTAATACAGTGCCTGGAGATCAGTAAATACTTGTTGAATTAACAAATGTATGTATGGATGTTTATTTGTCAAATGTATTTCTTCTTGATGAATTTTATACTTGTATCTTTTGTCTAGTTTTCTATTGGTTTGTCTTCTTCTTATTGATTTGCAGGAACTTTTATTATATTATAGTTCAGCACTGTACAAAAGAAATATAATGGGGGCCACATATGTAATTTAAAATTTGCTGGTAGCCACATTAAAAAGGCAAACTTGGGTTTCCCTGGTGGCGCAGTGGTTGAGAGTCCGGCTGCCAACACAGGGGACACAGGTTCATGCCCCGGTCCTGGAAGATCCCACATGCTGCAGAGTGGCTGGGCCTGTGAGCCATGGCCGCTGAGCCTGCACGTCCAGAGCCTGTGCTCCACACGGGAGAAGCCACAACAGTGAGAGGCCCGCGTACCGCAAAAAAAAAAAAAAGAAAAAGAAACAACCTAAGTGTCCATTGACAGATGAATGGATAAAGAAGATGTGGCATACACACACACACACACACACACACACTGGAATATTACTCAGCCATAAGAAAGAACAAAATAATTCCATTTGCAGCAACATGGATGGACCTAGAGATTATCATACTAAGCAAAGTAAGTCAGAAAGAGAAAGACAAATACTATATGATATCACTTATATGTGGAATCTAAAATATGACATAAATGAACCTATCTATGAAGTAGAAACAGACTCACAGACATAGAGAACAGACTTGTGGTTGCAAAGGGGAAGGGGTTTGGAGAGGGATGGAGTGAGAAGTTGGGGTTAGCAGATGTGAGCTATTATACATAGAATGGATAAACAACAAGGTCCTACTGTATAGAACAGGGAACTATATTCAATATCACATGATAAACCATAATGGAAAAGAATATAAAAAAAGAATGTATATATATGTATGTGTGTGTGTGCATATATATATATAAATATAAAACTGAATCACTTTGCTGTACAGCAGAAATTAACACAACATTCTAAATCAACTATACTTCAACTAAAAAAAAAAGCAATTCTCTCATGTTACCCTTTGTAAGTCGCACCCTCTCTCCATGTCCATGTTCATTGTCTTTTAACTTACATTTGTGGCATTTGGATATTGCCCAGAGTTGCTTTCCAAGCTGTGAGACTTCCTCACAATTTCATAAACCAATGACCCTTATTTTAAGGTGCTAGATAGCAATTTGCTGTCTCTGTTCACCCTGCAAAGTATGTTAAAAAGAACCTTTAGAGGGACTTCCCTGGTGGCGCAGTGGTTAAAAATCTGCCTGCCAATGCAGGGGACAAGGGTTTAAGCCCTGGTCGGGGAAGATCCCACATGCCACGGAGCAACTAGGCCCGTGCGCCACAACTACTGAGCCTGCACTCTAGAGCCCAGAGCCACAACTACGGGCCTGGGGCCTGTGCTCCACAACAGGAGAAGCCACCGCAATGAGAAGCCACCGCAGTAAGAAGCCCGTGTACCACAACGAAGAGTGGCCCCCACTCGCCGCAACTAGAGAAAGCCCACACACAGCAACAAAGACCCAACACAGCCAAAAAATAAATAAATAAATAAATGTGTTTAAAAAAAAAATGAAGGACCTTTAGATTCTTTCCGGTTTTTATCTTCCACTGCGAGTCAAATGAACGTTTCTCAGCACGTAGAACAAATGGGCTGTCCTCACACATTTTATAAGGTGCTCGAGTTCCCAGTGGTGCCTTTTCCCTTTTCTGTGAGCCTGGGCTTGTGCTGGCAAAATATAAGTCATTACAAAACCTAAAAAGAGCTTCCAGGTCTTGGTCAGCTGCCTCGAGCCAGCAAAGGTCACACTTGGACAGAAAAGTGGGCAAGTTCCTTTCTCCTGTAGTAAATACTAGTGACGTCATGCTCACTGCATCTAGTAATTTCAAGCTTATTTATACGTCCTTTCCCTGGATGGACACATGATACGCAAATACCCTGGCAGGAAAGTTGTTCAGGAGCCAGAAACGAGGGAGACTGTCTCTCTGCCCAATCTCAAGAAGGCTGCAGCAGGGACCAGCGAGACTGTGCTGTGAGGCCGTGCAGCCAAGCCTCCTGGCTACCTGTCAGAAGGTACGGGTAATTTCCGGCATCCACACTTCCAAGGAGACACCCAGAATAACCCTGTAAATTGTGATAACTGGAGTTGAACACCAATGGGTCCAATGCTCTGGGAATTCGTGACACTTTACATCAATGATACAGCTGCTCTCTTGTCCTGAGCCAAGAAAATATGGAAAGTACTTCGTCTGTTCCCTCTGGTCTTTACAGCAGAACTCTTGCTGCATTCCACATGATGATACCAGCTTAGACAGCATCACCTATGGGGTGGCTGCCGGGTGAAGATTTGAATTGAAACCCTCTCAAGTTATACTTTTTATATTCCCTGTATTGGTGGCTGTACCTTAGAATTGCCTGTGTCCCAAAAATGCCCATAAAAATTCCTATGCCCAAGCCCCATCCCAGATCAACTGAATTAGGATCTCTGGGGATAAGACTCCAGAATCAGTATGTTTTGGAAAGCTTCTCGGGTCATTCTGAGAAGAGTTGAGAACCACTATCCTGATGGACAGCCTTTCATTCATTCCTTCATTCACTCAAAAACTACTTATGACGCACCAACTATGTGCCAGGCACTGTTCCCTGCCCTCATGGAGCTTACATTCTGGTAAAGACTGAAAATAAATACTCAAACATGCAAATAAACAAGATTACAGAATATTACTAAGGTAAGAAGAATGGGGTGGTGGGAGGAAGGGAGGGAGACAGAGAGAGAGAGGAAGGAACATGAGATGAGGCTGGAGGTGAAGCCAGGGGCTATGATAGTTACAAGAATGAATTATCATGCGAAAATAATAGATAATATTTATGGAGTGCTTATCCTGTGCCAGCCCCTGACCTAATCACTTTATGTGCATCGTGTAATTGCATCTTCACAGTAACCTCATGGGAGCAAAACATTTTATCCTCCATTTTACAGATGAGAACACTGAGACTCAGAGAGAGGGAAGCAAATAATGTTTCTGTTGTCAAAGGCAACTTGCTAAGGGGCTACAAACTTAAGCAAAAGACAGTAAATTCACTGACAAAGCCCTTACAGTAACTACTTCATTATGTCCCCCAAAACCCAAGAGCTAGATTTAATGCATTATTGATAACCCAGCACCAGATAGCTGACTTGATTCTAATTTAATAAAAATTTGGCCACTGATTAAAAAACTGGGGCAAATATAACTCTCATCTGAGCTACTGATCTCCCTGACAAAAACTCATTCATTTTGTTTTTTTCTACCACCAAACGTGCTCAGAATTTCCACGTTCACGCTCAAATAAAACTAGTCCCCAAACACCAAATAATAACAATGGAAGA
Source organism: Mesoplodon mirus (assembly GCF_964341445.2). Lineage (NCBI taxonomy): Eukaryota > Metazoa > Chordata > Mammalia > Artiodactyla > Ziphiidae > Mesoplodon > Mesoplodon mirus. Next base: position 10,280,048 of record NC_138989.1, read on the forward strand.
CACTGTCAGTTATTTTTTATTTTGGCTTCCTGGTCATTATGGATTCAGTAAATTAATACACGTAGGTGCTTAGATCAGTGGTTGGGAAATAGTACCAATAAGTATGAGCTATTATATTGATATTATGATGTCATAGGCCAACTGAGGAAGATGAAAACAAATGAGCTATTAAATATACTTTGGTAGAGTCCATATCCCCTTGCCCAGTTGCTCTCCTTCATGATTTTTCCCAGTGTTAAGAAAAAAAGGCCTCAACAAAAATCAAGACTTCCACCATTAAGTCCCCTTCCTCCTTGGTATGGCACGGAAGGTACATTTCTGTCACTTGGGACAGGTAGCAGAGTGACGCCTCAGCAGTCAGTGACACCTTAGTGGAAAGTGGCTTTTCTGGAAAGCTCCTGATATCTGATAATGGTCTACGAGAAGAGGGCATAAAGCATGTGAGGGGATGGGACTGGAAGCTCTGAGCGGCCTCCCATCGTTGGCTTCCCTTGCCCTTGGGGAGAGATTCATATTCTCATTCTCAACTCTGGCCCTCCAAGCCCTCCAAGGCCTGGCCCGTGGCACGCTTCTCCAGCCTCTTCTGGAGCCCTCCTCCCTGCTCACCCTCTACCTCTTTCCTGGCCCTGGTCCTCGCCTAGGTTATTTCCTCTACTTGGAGCCCTCTTCCCTGTCCGTCCCATGTGGCCAATGTCTGCTCATTCTCCCTGTCTCAGCTTACAGGTCAACTTCCTCAGGGCAGCCTTCTCAGGTCACCCTATCCTAAGTAGGTCCCTTGACCTAGGCTCTGACTCAGCCCTGGTCTGTTTCCTTCTGGAAAAGGACAATCAAAATGGAGTTGGTATTGCTAAGAGAGCTCTCAAGGCCACTAAGAAAGTGTGACTTACGCACATCTCAGCCTGGATGGAATCTGAACTTTGACCACTTATGTCTTTTTTTTTAACAGTCATGCATTTTATTTAATCTTTCTACCTCCTTTGCATTTGAATTATTTCATAATATTACTTGTTTAACCATATCCAGGTCAATTATCATTCTTCTGGGAACAAAGACATAATTAACATAAACAATGCATAATTCCCTATCCTACCTTTTCTCAAAGAAGGTGATTTTTTTTTAACATCTTTTTTTTTTTTTTTTTTTTTTTTATTTATGGCTGTGTTGGGTCTTCATTTCTGTGCGAGGGCTTTCTCCAGTTGTGGCAAGTGGGGGCCACTCTTCATCGCGGTGCGCGGGCCTCTCACTATTGCGGTCTCTCTTGTTGTGGAGCACAGGCTCCAGACGCGCAGGCTCAGTAGTTGTGGCTCACGGGCCTAGTTGCTCCGCGGCATGTGGGATCCTCCCAGACCAGGGCTCGAACCCGTGTCCCCTGCATTGGCAGGCAGACTCTCAACCACTGTGCCACCAGGGAAACCCTTTTTAACATCTTTATTGGAGTATAATTGGTTTACAATGGTGTGTTAGTTTCTGCTTTATAACAAAGTGACTCAGTTATACATATACATATGTTCCCCTATCTCTTCCCTCTTGTGTCTTCCTCCCTCCCACCCTCCCTATCCCACCCCTCTAGGTGGTCACAAAGCACCGAGCTGATCGCCCTGTGCTACGCGGCTGCTTCCCACTAGCTATCTATTTTATGTTTGGTAGTGTATATATGTCCATGCCACTCTCTCACTTTGTCCCAGCTTACCCTTCCCCCTCCCCGTATCCTCAAGTCCATTCTCTGGTAGGTCTGCATCTTTATTCCCGTCTTGCCCCTAGGTTCTTCATGATCTTTTTTTTTTTTTAGATTCCATATATATGTGTTAGCATATGGTATTTGCTTTTCTCTTTCTGACTTACTTCACTCTGTATGACAGACTCTAGGTCCATCCACCTCACTACAAATAACTCAATTTCGTTTCTTTTTATGGCTGAGTAATATTCCATTGTATATATGTGCCACATCTTCTTTATCCATTCATCTGTTGATGGACACTTAGGTTGCTTCCATGTCCTGGCTATTGTAAACAGAGCTGCAATGAACACTGTGGTACATGACTCCTTTTGAATTATGGTTTCAAAGAAGGTGATTTTTTTAAAAAAAATTTTTTTTAAATTTTTATTGGAGTATAGTTGATTTACAATATTGTGTTTGTTTCAGGTGTACAGCACAGTGAATCAGTTATACATATACATATATCCACTCTTCTTTAGATTCAACCACTTACATCTTAATGTAGCATCCAGAACATCTGCCTGCTGTTCCAGAAACTCCAGATACTTATCAGACACTTACCCTAAAATAACTCATGTCAGTCCATCTCTTCAGGACAAGCTATTTCCTTTCTTGAGTCAGAATCAATCATAATTCCTGCCAGACAACTTTAACAGCCTTGTGGCTTTTGCCTTTATAAGCCCCTGACTCTTTCTCTTCCCTGGAACATTCTTTCAGTTTCATCTGAATCTATGTCTCCTGAATTGCCATTCCTAACATCCCAATGAACTCTTTTCTTATTTGCAGGCTTCTGCGTTTTCTTGGTCAACAGCTCTTGGTGTGACTCACAGTTATTGACTCTGTTGCTTATTGACTTGAGTGTGTGTTACTGTGAGCTCCATGAGGGCAGACACCACGTCTCTCTTCACTCACCGCTCCATTTCTAGTCCCTAATGGAGGGCACTTAGGGTTCCTTCAATTCCCTTATATGAGGTCAGAAAACCAAACAAATCCACAAGCAAAGCAAACAGACACCAAAAGAAAACAATCGACCAACATAACTTTCTGACCAACCAAGACGACCTGTTATTTCGGTACTGGCAGAACAAAGGGTAAACTGAGTCACCTAACTTTCTGTGTCAGAGTTCTGAAGGGTGGGCTTCTGCCTTAGAATGGCAGACACGGGTCTGCTGTCTGAATGACCAGAAGAAAGAATTTTTGGCTTGAGGTCAAGCACTCATGAAGGAATTTTAGTTCTTTAGCCTTCAATTCACAGGCCAGAGTCACCGGCGATTTTTCACTTAAATGGAACCTACCCTCCCAACACTAGTATGTGTGTATGTGAACTGTGCTCTGCCCAATTTTATTACAGACGTTATACAACAGATATATGGATCTTTAATACGGTAGCAGCTGAACCCGAAGGAGAATAAAGCCTTGGAAGGATGGATCTGAACCTCAGTTTTCCTCACTTGTACAATGGGGATAATAGTACCTACAACACAGGCTGGTGGTGAGACTTAATTGAGGTGAGTATAAGAGGGCCCAGCATTATCTCACGTAATTCTGAAAACAATGCAAAGAGGTCTGCGTTAACATTCTTGTTGTAGAGGTGGGAAAACCTAGACCCAGAGAAATTAGGTGAAGGGACAGAGCTGGGATCTGAACCCAGGACTTGGGTACAGAGCCTGAACCCTCACAGTGTCTGCCTTTGAATCTACTGCCAGCCTAGTGTTCACATCGCAAGGCAAAGGAGAGAAAGGCTACAAGCAAAAAAGGAAGGGTTTCGCTAAAAACTTTGCAACACGCAGATAGTTCCCTCCAACAAGGGTCACAAAGCAAGTGAAAGAAACAAGGCCCAGACCACCCACTAAGAGAGGAGAAAATATGTGCAAGTTAGATATCTGATAAGGGACTTGTATCCAGAATATATAAAGAACTCTTACAACTTAACAATAAAAAGACAAACAATTAAAAATGGGCAAAGAATCTGAATAAACATTTCTCCAAATAAGATATACAAACAGCCAATAAGCACATGAAAAGATGCTCAATCTCATCAATCATCAGGGAAATGCAAATCTAAACCACAACAAGATACCTACTAGGTTGGCTAGAGTAACGAAGACAGGCAATGACAAGTATTACTGAGGATGTAGAGAAACTGGAAGCTTCATACATTGCTGGTGGGAATGTAAAATGGTGCAGCTGCTTTCCAAAAAAAAAGTAACTGATAGCTCCTCAAAAAGTTAAACACAGAGTTACACTATGACCTGACAATTCCACTCCTAGGTATATACCCAAGAAAATGGCAAGCCTATGTTCACACAAAAGTCGTACACGAATATTCAGAGCAGCATTATTTATAACAGCCCCCCAAATGGAATCAACTCAAATGTCCTTGTTTCTTTGAACATTTACTAGCCCAAGCCCAAACCCTGTCCAGATTCTTTACTAACTGAATACCCAGAACCTAAGTTTGTCCTGTCGCTTCTTCACAAATTTATTGTTTCTTTGTCTGAAAGGTATAAAAGCTGCCTACCTTGGCCACTTCTTTGGTCCCATTTCTAGAGAACTCTGTGTGCACAAATTATAATGTGTTTCTTTTTCTCCTGTTAATCTGTCTTGTGTCAATTTTATTATTAGTCCAGCCACAAGAACTCAAGAGGGGTAGGGGGGAAACTTCCCCTCCCTGACAAAGCCAAACATGAAAGGTCACATAATGTATGATTCTATTTATATGAAATATCCACAATAACTAAATTCACAGAGACAGAAAATAGATTAGTGGTTGCCAGGATCTGGGAGGACAAGGGGATGGGGAGTGACTGCTAATGGGAATGGGATTTCTTTCGGGGGTGGTAAAAATTTATTGGAATTAAATAGTGGTAGGGCTCCCCTGGTGGCGCAGTGGTTGAGAGTCTGCCTGTCGATGCAGGTGACACGGGTTCATGTCCCGGTCCGGGAAGATCCTGCATCCTGCATGCCGCGGGGTGGCTGGGCCCGTGAGCCATGGCCGCTGAGCCTGCGCGTCCGGAGCCTGTGCTCCGCAGAGGGAGGGGCCACAACAGTGAAGGGCCCACGTACCGCAAAAAAAAAAAAAAAAAAGTACTTACTTAAATAGTGGTGATGATTGCACAACCTTGTGAATATACTGATACCAAAACCCACTAAGTTGTACACTGTTTTGTTTTTAAAGAAACAAGACCAAGTGATAGAGCTTTTGCACATTGAGGGCTCCAGTGGATCAATGATGGAGCCCAAAGAAACGGGCAGGATCTGGCAAGAGATGGTGGCAGGGCTTAGAATCAGCATGGGGGTGCCTGGCGGTTACCCCAGAGCCCACCGGAAGCAGCAGCCAGGCCTGCATGTGTTAACGGCAGATTAGACTTTTGTGTGAGCACGTGAGAAATATCTCCTAGAAATATGGAAAGAAACTCTGTGGGGAGTTGATTTAGCAGGGGGGGATAAAAACCAGTGAATCCTGGGCTATTGTGTATAAATGTAAGCCCCATTTAAATGCACAGGTCATTAATGCCCAGGGAAACTGGGATCCAGACAAAAACAGATCATGCTTCAGGGACCAAATTAACTTTGAGTAATTGTTCTAATTTGGAATGACGGTCAAAGTAAGAGTAAACCAAGAATTGATGCTAAATCTGGGAGCAGGCTGGCTTGAGACCAGAGCAAAGTAATGGTCTGTTAAGAGCTCCTGTGTCACATCCCACTGGATAACAGAGCCCTACCTTTCTATTTTGTGGCCTATTCTGGGATTCCTTCCTGGGGGAGTTAAATCCATTTTAAGTGGATGACATAGATGTCATAGCATATGTCCTTGGAACACACAAAGCTGATTCCACCCCAGGGCCTTTGCACCTCCTGGCTCTGTCCAGGTCTTTCCATGGCTGGCTAGTTCTTATCCTTTAGTCTTTGCCCATCACCCTTTCTAAAGCAGGTTTTCTTCACCACCTGCCCTCACTAATCCTTCTCTCCTACTTCCCTGTTTATTCTCTTCACAGTGCTTATCACTCTGAAACGATCTCGTTTATGTGCTAACGTGTGTATGGTCTGTCTTCCCCGACTCGTATGTAAGTTGCCAGAGAGCTGAGACTCTGACTGTCCCATTCGACAAGCAGGGGAAGGCTGTGGTTGTCCTGTGCTGCCCATGGAGGGTTGGGTAATTCTGCCTAATTTGGGGGCAGAGTAGATCCCTTTGGTTGTGAGTCGGAAGCCACATGCTCCAAACACCTCCTGTTTTATTTCCTATGTTTTATTTCTTAAGTGGTTCAGAGTTCTTGAGGGGAAGCAGAGTGTTTAATGTGCTGACCTAACATGTAGACTGCTTCTAGTCACGAGAACCTGTTAGCTCACAGATGTCCAGAGTGTCAGCTGTATTTATCTACCTGGTCGCCACAGTGTCTGGCACATAGTAAGTGTACAAAAGCTGTTGAATGAATGAATGAATGTGTGAGAATCCCCGTTCCCTGCTTTCTACCCTTGAGAAATGTCAGCTGAAAATTTCCCAGGTCCTGTGCCACCTTCTCTAAGGGAACTGAGCACACTCAAGTGATGCTTCTTTGTGTTGACTTAAATCTCTCCTCCCTCGTCTGAATTCCTTCTCCCAGCTTTTCTCTTTGAACTTCAGAGCTAACTGCCATGCAATCAGCTTCCTACCATGGTGGCAGGGGTGAGGAACTGCCATAAGTGGAAGAGAAGCCTGGTGACCCAGGCTTTCTCTGTCTTTGGCAATGCAGATGTCTGTTTGCCACATCCTGCCTCTTCTGTTTTCCTTCTCATTGATAATGGGTCTTGGACTTTGCCACAATGAAGCACAGATGTGGAAGAGATTTTTTGGGGGGGGCGGTTCATGGGATGTTTGAAGTGATGGAGACATCCTCTCTGGTGTCTGCCATTTCCTTCTGTTGGTAGATCCTTACTGAGTAGATAGTGTGGCTCAAGGGAAAATATTATGAACCACATGTCCTTCAAAAGCATGAAAAACTCATCTCAGGAGCATAAGGTGCCCTCTAAGTGGGTGAGAGACAGAACAAACAAATGGGCTTAACTATGGAAAGCAGTATGGAGGTTCTTGAAAAAAAATAAAAAGAGAACTACCACATGATATAGCAATTCCACCCGTGTGTATATATTCAAAGGAAATGAAAACAGGATCTTGAAGAGATATCTGCACTCCCATGTTTACTGCAGCATTATTTGCAAAAGCCAAGATATGGAAGCAACCTAAGGGACCATCAATAGGTGAATGGATAAAGATGTGGTGTATATATACACATACAATGGAATACTATTCAGCCATGAGAAAGAAGGAAATCCTGCCATGTGCAACAACATGTATGGACCCTGAGGACATTAGGCTAAGTGAGAAAAGTCAGACAGAGAAAGACAAATACTGTATGATATCACTTATATGTGGAATCTAAAAAAGCCAAAGTCACAAAAACAGAGAGTAGAGTGGTGGTTATTAGGGGCTGGAAGCTGGGGATCTGGGGAGATGTTAAGTGTACAGATTTGCAACTAGTAGATAAATAAGTCCTGGGGATCTAATCACAGTATTGTGATTATAGACAATACTGTATTATAAATATCAAACTTCTAAATATCAAAGAGACTAGGTCTTAATTATTCCCACCATGAAAAAAGAAAAGATAATGATGTGACATAATATAGGTGTTAGCTAATGCTATGAGGGCAATCGTACTGCAATACATAAATGTATCACATCAAAATGTTATACAAGTCAAATGTATACAAAATTACATGCCAATTATATCTCAATTAAAAAAAAAGTGGGCTTATATTAGTGGAGGTGAGCTTCTGCTTAGGTAAAACCCCAGTAAAATCAGACCCAAAACAACAAAACTGCTGATATTTTCTAACCATTTCCTTTGGGCATAAACTGTGCTAAGCTGTGCTTTCTCTATCCTTAGAGATTTTCAAGACTAGAACAAAACATCAGAATAAAATAGCATTTGTCTTGACTGGGCTACAGAGCTTAACATTTCAGCTTGATAAGAACGTATGGGGCTTCCCTGGTGGTGCAGTGGTTGAGAATCTGCCTGCCGATGCAGGGGACACGGGTTGGAGCCCTAGTCTGGGAAGATCCCACATGCTGCAGAACAACTAGGCCTGTGAGCCACAACTACTGAGCCTGCGCGTCTGGAGCCTGTGCTCCGCAACAAGAGAGGCCACAATAGTGAGAGGCCTGCGCAACACAATGAAGAGTGGCCCTTGCTTGCCGCAACTGGAGAAAGCCCTCACACAGAAACGAAGACCCAACAAAGCCAAAAATAAACAAACAAACCAATGAACCGACATTAAAAAAAAAAAAAAAAGAACGTATGATGTAGAAGTAGCACCACCCTTCAAGGTGGAGAATTCACTTACCTACCACCACCCCTTCTTCCTTCTGGCTGAAGATTTTTATTGTCTTTAGAAAAATCCTTATTTCTGACTAGAAATGAAGTCTAAACATTTATTACAGAAACATTGGAAAATAGTAAAAACTTATTACAGTAAAATCTGAAGTTATAATAGCCAAGATTTACCAAGTACTTTGCATATATTACCCTATTGCATTCACAGGGCAACCCCTTGGAGGTAGGTGATATATATTTTTTTAAATAAATAAATTTATTTATTTATTTTTGGCTGCCTTGGGTCTTCGCTGCTGCGTGCGGGCTTTCTCTAGTTGCAGCGAGCGGGGGCTACTCTTCGTTGCGGTGCGCGGGCTTCTCATTGCAGTGGCTTCTCTTGTTGTGGAGCACGGGCTCTAGGCATGCAGGCTTCAGAAGTTGTGGCACGTGGGCTCAGTACTTGTGGCTCGCTGGCTCAGTAGTTGTGGCTCGAGAGCGCAGGCTCAGTAGTTGTGGCGCACGGGCTTAGTTGCTCCGCGGCACGTGGAATCTTCCTGGACCAGGGCTCAAACCCGTGACCCCTGCATTGGCAGGTGGATTCTTAACCGCTGCACCACCAGGGAAGTCTGGAGGTAGGTGATACTGTTTCCAATTTACAGATGAGGAAACTGAGGCTCGGAGGTTAATTAGCTTCATCAATGTCACATGACAGCAAGCAGGGAGCCAGGATTCAAACCCTGGTGGACCTGATAATAGAATTTGTGCCCTTAACCTTTACAGTTATAACAATGTCCATATTCCTGCCACTTAGAGAGAATCATTGTAGACATTTTGGAATGCTTTCCAGCCTTTTCCCCCCATGCATGTTCATGTGTGTGTGTGCATATAGGTGTGTGGATACTTTTAATTGACAGAATGTGTAAGAACGTGTGATCTTATTGCGTATACAACTTTATATTGTCTTTTTCCCCCTACTTGATCTTTTACTTTAAACATTCCCCGGCATAAAAATTCCTCAAAAGCATGATTCTAACAGTTACAAAATATTCTATGTTCTAAATGTATGTATTATAATTTACTTAGTCAATCCCTTCTGTTGGAATCAATCTTTATCTCCATCTTTAATTTTTCACATTTAAACCACAACAAACATCAATTAAGCAGTTACTCTGAGCCAGGCACCATGATTCATGTATATTAACTCACTTCATAATTCATTTCATAACTAATGCTGGGATGAACATCTAATATGTAACATTGTGCCTCTCCATTTAGTTAATTTTTAAAAAAATTTTAATCTCTTGGTGAAGCTTTCTTTGTATAGATCTTGCTTGTTTCCTAGGTTTATTTCTGGTATTTAAATTTTTTATTTGCTATTGTGACTTTGCCAGTATTTTGATCTATTGAGTTGCCAATACTGAAATCCTAATTTTAGAACATGTTCCCTTTTCTTTAAAACACCTACTCTCTCTTTTAAAAAACCATGCTCATCTTTATCATCCCTTTATCTCTAGTAGATATTTGCCTAATGGGAAGTAAGTAAGGTTTTCTCTCTTTCTGTCTTTCTGTGTGTGTGTCTCTCTCTCTGCCTCTGTTTCTCTCTCTCTCTCACACTCATAACTACTGAGCCTGCGCTCTCGAGCCACAACTACTGAGCCAGCGAGCCACAAGTACTGAGCCCACGTGCCACAACTTCTGAAGCCTGCATGCCTAGAGCCCGTGCTCCGCAACACACTCACTCACACACCTGTGCAAACTTACATCCATGTCTGAGCATAGTCAGAGATACTTCTGTCCAGGTGTAAGAACTCTCTTTATATAGATCAATATTGTCTTAGATCCCAAACTCCCAGATAGCAGGTTCCATCAAAATAGCTTGATGGATGTGGGTACTCAGTAAATATTTTTAGTAATAATGTCTGAGTTTTCAGAGGCCTCTGGGGTTTCTTTTTAGATTTTGCTTGCTCCTAAGTTTCTTTGCCTAAAGGTAGTGCTGGGAATTCAGAGACTAAGCTTTTAGATCATAAGGCACATTTCCTTGTCATCACCATTCATCTATTCATGCTAATCTGTCTCCTTCTTGGGCTTCTGGGATGTTTCTCTCTATAAATATCTTCAAGGACAAGTGAGAATTGTCCTTTTGCCTGTCTATCACTAAAATAAAAAAACTAGAGAGAAATTCTGCCAGGCTTGATGGAGAGTATTACATGAATGTTTCTTATATCAATGGAGCAAGTCTATTAAAAGAAAAAGCTCTCAGAACATCAAAGCTGTGTTCCTATCCAAGGGCAAGCATAGTCATCTGATTATAATGCTTCAAGAGGCCAGACTGTAAACTTCATGGGGGTGAGGACTGTCATGTTTGATTTTGTCCACTAGGGTCACCTTTCAGAGCCTTGTTTCCTCATGGATAAGTGGGGAGAACCACTTTCGTCTGTGTCTCGCTGGAATTTTGTGAGGAACAAGTGAAATTGTGTCCATGTGAATGCTTTGAGAAGTAAATACATATGGACAAATGTAATAATAATAATAATAATAACAGCAATGGCACACTATCAAAATTATCCAGAACAAAGAACAAATGAAGTTATCAGAAGAGGCAGTTAAATACAGGAGGTGCCCTTTAGTTGGGGGGAATAGAAAGCATGAGGTAAAGGGTAAAGGAAACAGAAAGACAAATTTCTGAATTCTACCTGTAGAAAAAAAGATAATGAGGGAGGAAGAACATCAGCAAGTCTGGCTACAGGACACATTAAAAATATCTGTGTCGGGCTCAGTATCAAAAAAACCAAACAATGCAGTCAAAAAATGGGCAGAAGACCTAAATAGACATTTCTCTAAAGAAGACATACAGATGGCCAACAGGCACATGACAAGATGCTCAATGCTGCCAATTATTAGAGAAATGCAAATCAAAACTACAATGAGTTATCACCTCTCACCAGTTAGAAGGGCCATCATCAAAAAGTCTACAAATAATAACTGCTGGAGAGGATGTGGAGAAAAGGGAACCCTCCTACACTCTTGCTGGGAATGTAAATTGGTGCAGTCATCATGGAGAACAGTATGGAGGTTTCTTAAAAAACAAAAAATAGAGCTACCATATGATCCAGCAATCCCACTCCTGGGCATATATCCAGAAAAGGTGAAAACTCTAATTCAAAAAGATCTATGCACCCCAATGTTCATAGCAGCACTATTTACAATAGCCAAGACATGGAAACAACCTAAATGTTCATCGACAGATGAATGGATAAAGAAGATGTGGTGTGTGTGTGTAATAGAATATTACTGAGCCATAGAAAAGAATGAAATAATGCCATTTGCAGCAACTTGGATGGACCTAGAGATTATCATACTAAGTGAAGTCAGAGAAAGACAAATATCATATATCACTTTCGTGTAGAATTTTTTAAAAATGATACAAATGAACTTATTCACAAAATAGAAATAGACTCACAGACATAGAAAACAAACTTATGGTTACCAAAGGGGAAAAAGAGGGGGAAGGGAAAAACTGGGATTTAACAGATACACACTACTAGATATAAAATAGATAAACAAGGACCTATTGTATAGTACAGGGAACTAGATTCAATATCTTGTAATAAACTATAATGGAAAAGAATCTGAAAAAGAATATACATATAAAGCTGAATCACTTTGCTGTACACCTGAAACACTGTAAATCAACTATACTTCAATAAAAAAATAAAAGCACAACATCTGAGCAGGAAAATAAAAAGCTGTGTTGGAAGAAAGGTAGAGAGGTGGGTCTTTAGGTCAAGAATGTTAGGGATGAAACACCCTGCATTATTACTCTAATATCAACAATGGATCAACTCAGTAAAAGTGAGAACCAATGTATCATTAAGAACAGTATTTCCCAAAGTGTGTTCTGTGGCGTATTAGCCTGAGGATCAAAAGACGCTAGGCAACATGCTTAGTAAATGTCCCATGCTATACTGTTCCATCCAAGAGCCACAGGAGACAGTGGTTGGCCAAAGGCTTCACAAGACCTCCAAGGAAAGGGAACAGTTCACTTTTGCTTAACTTAGCATTTGACTTCTCAATTTCCCCCCGTATTCCCTACCCCTTTCTTTTTCATAAAACTTGTTTATATCAGGCAAAACCAGTTATTTGAGAAGCATGGTTTTGGAAAATATGGTTTAATTCCTGAACTTGCAGAACTGGAGATTTCAGATATATTCAGACTCCTGCTCTGAAGGCATCATACTTCTGGATGAGCAGCTTTGAACTGAAGAGTGTTAGTTGAGAACAGAAATCAATTTCCAAAGGTGGACCCACTGGCGTGCAGTGTGTGGGGTGCTGGTGAGCTCCAGATGAGCCAGGAAAGCTACCCTTGGGAACCAAGCCTTGGCTAACTTCTCAGCAATGCTTGGCATTAGCCTGGGTTTCCTGGATATTTTCCAAAAATGTTTTGGCAGAAACACAGAACAGAGACGGGAAGGGAGTGTAATCCTCAGAGATAAAGGTAGGAACAAATTTTGGCCTCTGGAGCCATTCATTCATTCATCCATCCATTCATTCATCAAACATACATTACTTATCAACACTGTGCTAAGTTCCTGGGGCTAACAGTGCAGCCACAAGGGGATCACATACACACACTGGTGCAGAGAAGGAAAGGTACTCTGAGAGAAATCTGTTCAGAGTATAGTGGGTACAACCTAGAGTGAGGGCAACAGGGCAATCAAGAAGGGCTTCACGAAGGCGGTGACTTTCCAGCTGAGCTTTGAAAGAGAAGTGAAATCTGCATTTTAACAAGAGCTTCAAGTGGCTAAATTTTGAGGAGCACTGTTCTAGGATATGAGCCCTCCTACCTGGCCTTCTCATGAGGACTAGTTGAAGGTGTCCTTCAAAGTTATCGTTAAAATTCATTACAAGTCATGGATAAAGAAGGTGTGGTAGATATATACAATGGAATATTACTCAGCCATTAAAAAGAATGAAATAATGCCATTTGCAGCAACGTGGGTGGACCTGAGTGAAGCAAGTCAGAGAAAGAGAAATATCATACGATGTCTCTTATATGCAGAATCTAAAAAGAAATAGTACAAATGAACGTATTTACAAAAAGAAACAGACTCACAGACTTAGAGAATGATTTATGAGAACAGACTTATGGTTTCCAGAGGGGAAGGATCGGGGGAAGGGATAGTCAGGGAGTTTGGGATTGACATGTACATACTGCTGTATTTAAAATGGATAGCCAACAAGGACCTACTGTATAGCACAGGGAACTCTGCTCAATGTTATGTGGCAGCCTGGATGGGAGGGGAGTTTGGGGGAGAATGGATACACGCATACGTACGGCTGAGTCCCTTTGCTGTGCACCTGAAACTATCACAACATTGTCAATTGGCTATACTCCAATATAAAATAAAAAGTTAAAAAAAATTTATTACAAGTCAGACATAGTTTGCTTATTAATTAATGACAAACTGCACCTCAACCATGGCCTGTTTTGCCATCTCATTTAATAGCTGCTCTTTTGTTATCTGGGCAATGTTTAACAACTTTGGGAGGGGCTTTCTTTTTTCCTTAACAACAACAAAAAAAACTTTTTATTATGTAAACTTTCAAACATATTAAAAAATTAACAGACTAATGTAACAAAACTCCATGTTCCCATAACCCAGCTTCAACAACCGTCCATTAGTGGCCAATCTTGTTTTATCTATATCTCCCATATTATAACAAAGCCATTATAAAATTTTATCAGTAAATTAAAATGTCATTTAAAATGTTTTTTTTTTTTTTTTTTTTTTTTTTGCGGTACGCGGGCCTCTCACTGTTGTGGCCTCTCCCGTTGCGGAGCACAGGCTCCGGACGCGCAGGCTCAGCGGCCATGGCTCACGGGCCCAGCCGCTCCACGGCATGTGGGATCTTCTCAGACTGGGGCACGAATTCGTGTCCCCTGCATCAGCAGGCAGGCTCTCAACCACTGCACCACCAGGGAAGCCCTAAAATGTTTTCTTTTACAGGAACACACAGATTAACATCTTGTACCTCTAATAATCTAGGACTTATTAAATTGAAAGGACCTACTGAAAGGATCCTAACAGCAGTTTAAACTCTATATTCCCAAATACCAAATGTCAGTGGCCACCCTCTGCCACATATTGGGGAAACTTACGAAAGTAGCCATCCAGGCAAGGGGCTGCTTGGGTGATGCACATATCTAAAATTTATGGGTATTGGGGCGTCCCTGGTGGCGCAGTGGTTAAGAATCCGCCTGCCAATGCAGGGGACACAGGTTCGAGCTCTTGTCCTGGAAGATCCCACATGCCGCGGAGCAACTAAGCCCACGTGCCACAACTACTGAAGCCCACGCGCCTACAGCCTGTGCTCTGCAACAAGAGAAACCACCGCAGTGAGAAACCTGTACACCACAATGAAGAGTAGCCCCTGCTTGCTGCAACTAGGAAAGCCCATGCACAGCAACAAAGACCCAACGCAGCCAAAAATAAATAAATAAAATAAATAAATTTATTAAAAAATAAAATCTATGGGTATTTAAAATAGAGCTTTCCAACAAAGCTGACACAATTCAGGCAAGGTCTTTGTCATCTGAAACCATCGTAACACTCTTCAGAGCTTCAAGCACAGGAATTCATAAGAAATAAGTCATAGGTGTCCATAATATTAATAACCTATTTCTCAGATGACAATGATGTGGAAAGAGCCACAGAAGGAAGAGAGAAATCACACTGAGAGACCCAACGAGCTACAATATTTAGAGCTTCAACTTGTAAGCAATGTAAGCCTCCTGGGTCAGCTACCTTGACCAAGATCTGTTATTTCCAAGTTCTGCCTTGGTCACTGAAAACAACAACAAAACCCAAAACAGACAAACAAAAAACCACCAAACCCCCCAAAAAACGTACACAAAAAACAACTCCCTTCTAAACCTACTGAAGTCCAGTTGAAACACAGCGTTGATGGATGAGCCCTGGTAGAGCCTGGGTCAGATAGAAAGAACGCCCAGTTTGGTTTGTCTTTCATCCTGTGGATATTTACTTTCTTTTTGACCACAGACCTTGTCTTCTAGAGCAGGTGTGGTCAGGCTCTGGGCAGGACTGTGGCTTACTGTGCCAGCCCATGTCCAGATAACGGATTTTGACAATGGCCTCAGATCAATCATCCATTATCAACTGCATCTTCTGCTGGTTTATGAGACCTGTTGCCTTGTTTTGAGGATTTCTCTTTGCCTTTTTTTTTTCTGTGCTGGAGCCATTTTCTGGATCCTGTGTCTTTCTCTTTCCTGATTTACTTCCTTGTATTCAGGGAGCACATCCTCCCATAGCTTTCTGAGAAAAGGTATATGTCAGATGTTTTTCTGAGATCTTGAATGTCTGAAATTAATATTTACCTTTAGACCACAGCAGTTATTTATTCCAATGACACATTTACTGGTCACTGTTTTTATTTTTTATCAAATTTTGCTAGTCTCAATAAAAACAGAAAAACTGCTACTGCTACTGGAAAAGGTAATGGCTTGTATCCCTAAAATATATGCATCACCATCCTTATTGAGTTCATCATCAACATCATCAATACTTATGAGTTCTAGCTGTGTTTTAGGTAATGCCATGAAACCATTTAACTTTTATCATTTAATCTCCACAACAGCCCCTGAGTTGGTACTGTCACAACCCTTATTTTACAGGGTTGAAAAATCAAGCCTCAGAAAGATTAAGACAGCTGCATGAAATCACAAATGTAGCAAAAAGCACAAAAGGATTTGAACCTCACTGGTTGGTATCTAGACAGATTCTGTTGGTGTGAGGGAGAAGTTCTGTTGAAAGAAGGCTTACAATTCACCTAATTAAAACTCATTGGCTATTTTGTATCCATACTTAGAGTGACCGACTCGGTTCAACTATGCAAAAGACTGTATCATAACATCATTAAAAATGCAGGCTCGGCATGGACTCACTTCCAGTCTCTTGAGCCAGGCAGCAAATTCCAGCTACAAAACCAACAGGCTAAATTTGCCAACACTCCTGCAACTTGCCTGGAACCTTTTTTCTTCCAGAGGGCAGAGACCTTGCTGATCTTATTTACCACTTGACAGAGGTAAAAGAGTATACCAATGCCTGGAATAGAGCCTGGCATATAATAGGTGCTCAATAAATATTTGTAGGATGAACAAACATTCTTTCTCCAGGGTAAAAGCCATGTGGATAGTCTCCAGCATTCTATCTTTTGGATGGAATAAACAGAGATAGCCAGGGAGGAGCGGGAGCACAATGAAAACCACCCTGGGCTTTACTTTCCAAGCCATGTGCTGCATCTGTATGGAGGAAGGGTGCCATTTTCAAATTCACATGTGCAATATGGGCTAGCAATGGCCCAGTCTGGGGGAAATTCTTTGAGATATGTGTCCCTGAAATTGAGTACAGTTAAGTGCACTGCAACAAATAGACTTTCAGTACTTGGGGGAAGCAAAGGCTTTCACGTCCCTGCCTCTGACAATGCTTGACCCACCAGTGTTTCAATACAACAAACCATATTGTACTGACTCTCATCGGTGCTGCACTGCCTCACAACCAGGACTCTATTAGCTCTGCACGGATGGTTAAAAGACCACAGGTGCCCACAGCTTGAAGAACACTCTTCTCAAATGTATAATTTTCAAAGTAGTTTTATTATCCCCTAGCACCTACTTCAACTCTGTAATTTCACAGAAGGCTTCTCAGGCTTGGTTTAATAAATACAGATATTGATTGTTTTGAGACCGTTGGCTCTTTTTACAGTTCTGGGAACTAGTTATATTGAGCCTTGTCAATATTTATACCAGTTTGCATCATCTCCCAGTGTTTATTGATTGGGGTGCTATTGATGTTTGGGGTAGGTCAGTTCTTCATTCGGGCAACAGCCTCCAGCACTGTAGGATATTAATACTCTTAGCCCCTCCCCAAATGCCAGTAGCACCCCGAATTACTGAGATACACAAATACTCCCCAATATTTCCAAGTGCTTCCATGAGGAATAGCACCACTATTTAGTGCCTCAATTTATCACAAATTACAGATGAGTAAGATCTGAAAATAGCCAGGACTGAACATCACAAGACTCCCTAGGGAAAGAACACACCTGGCATTTGGTGGGCCACCTTCCTCTTACACACCCTTCCACTTCCTCTTCATCCTTTGGACTTTGGAGTCTTTATTACGAAACCTGTCAAATCGGGATGTACACTGTTTCAAAGGGAAAAAGCTTCCAGTACCTTAGAGGGAGTGCAATGAGAGGGTGTAGGAAGCTCTTTTTAGAATTTGGATTTCATTAATTTGATGTTCCGTTTGTTTTCATACATGGCATATGATGTTTCCAGATTCCAAATCTATCCATCTGTCTGACAATTACTGCCCGTACCTAGCACAAAGCTGGTGGCTTGACACGCTTTTCTTCTGTTTTATCCTTACAACAGTTTTGCCTCCACTTAAAACACCTTTTACATTCTCATTTTCTAGGTGAAGAAACCAAGGCTTTGAAAGGGTATGGAACTTGGCCATAGTCAACTTTCTGACTCCAGTGTCTACTTTCCGACAATAGAATGGTCTCTTGCTGTAAAGCTAGTGAAAAAGTCTTGGTGGAGGGAATGGGGATGAGGGGACCAGAAAAAGGTTTCTATTTGAAACACATACAAGTCTTATCCCCCAGGACACACCAAGTAGCATCGCTAGTGTCCAACCTGTCACCACCCGCTGGAGTTTTAGCTCATCTCCGATGAATGTGGGGTGCGGGGAGCCTTTGCAGGCAGTTTTCTCGTTGGCACTGGGAAAGGGGTAAATCGGCTGTCGATTCATTAATAAACCAGGACAGAATGTGGACACCAATACCAGCCAGAGAGTCTGGTGCTGTCTGGAGAATTTGGCTGCTGCATCCTCCCCCTGCTTTGCTGCCAAAAGACACAAAAAACAAAAAGAACCCAAGACCGGATATCTTGGGAGAGGAAGGGAGGAAACTGGCTGGTTGGTCCAAAGGAACCTGATACGGTGGTTCTGAGGCTCCAGTACGGGATAGAGCAGCAGGAGTAAAACAGACATTGTGACCCATTAACACCATTCATTCATTCAGGCATTCATTCAGGCATTCATTTTGTAATATTTATTGGGTATCTACCAAATGTCAGATTCTCTTCTAGGTAAAGGTACAGCAACAAAAAACGAGCATCAAGCAAGTATCCCGGCCCTCAGAGAGCTTATATTCTAACGAGGGGACACACACAGTAAGCATGTTAATAAGTGAAATAATATATCAGATGCAGACGAGTGCTTTGGGCAAAAACTATCGGGGAAGGGAGAATAGAGCTTGTGGGGGTTTGATTTTAAACACTGTGCCAAGCGGGTCACACTTTATCTCATTAATACAACAATCCTAAGACATATGGCTTTGACTATTCTCATTTCACAGACAGAGACTGACATTAAGAGAGATGCATACAGCTAGCTAGTACGTGGTGGAACTGGGATTTGAACCCAGGCAGTCAGAACTTCAGCGGTCTGAGACAGGGCAAGCTGCGCGTGCAAATGAGGTCTTCGCGTGCACCCACGAAGCGAATACGGAACCACCCACGGGCAAGTGAGGGCGGGCTTGAAGGGGGGAGGGGGGAGGGGCGGCGGCTCTTGATCTTTACTGAGCTGAATCCGGACTCTCCCGGGTCTGTGTCTGGAGAGTTCGGTCAGGCGAGGTGGGTGGGCGGGGGAGGGAGCTCACTGCAAAGGCTGTCCCGGGACAGTGCCCGGCCAGCTGCCCCAGTCAATAAGGTTAGGGCCTCGCGGGCGCTCCTTGCCCTCCCGGTGGGGTTCGCACAGAGCTCCTACCTGGGCGGAAGAGGGCGGTGGAGGCGAGCTTCGGAAGGGGGGACTGGATCGCTCAGAGAGAGGCACGCAGCTCGGGAGGCCAGCGCAAAGGGCGCGCGGAGCTGCACGGGGCGCGGGAGTCCCCAGTGGGTTCCCGGGAGCTCCCAGGGCGTAAGACGCATTGGTGAAGGGGCGCCTGGGAGCCCCTGGGCAACACCAAGAGTGGCGGGCAGAGAGCCCCGCGCAGGAAGTGAGAGAGGGACTACGACATGCTGGGGCAGAAAGAGTAAAAGGTGAGCTCGCACAGTGCTGGTGAGAGGGGCACAGGGGCAGCCCAAGAACGGGCTGGAGCGCAGGCTCACTGGAAAGCGGGGTCAAAGGGTGCCGAAGGGAGCCAAGCAGAGGGAACTGGCGTAGGAAGAAGTGCGAAGGAACTGGTGCCGCAGAGAGGGCGTGCTGAAGTGTGGGACCGGGGCTCTAGAGGACATCGGGGATCGCCTGGGGACCCTCAGAGAGCGGCGGAGGCGGCGCTCCGGGCGCGGCAAAGAAAGGACTCCGCGCTAACAGACAGAGACAGTGCCGCGCGCTGGAGAGGCCGAGCACCGGCGGGGCAAAGAGCGGCGCAGAGCCTGCGCGCTCAGCGGACGGGGTGTGCTGCTGCCTGCGAGGGTGGCGCGCTTGGAGGCTCCAGAAAAACGGGTTGAGAAGAATCGGATGAGCGCCCAGGAATGTCGGAGGAGGTCGGGAGGGAAGCGGGAAAGTCCGGGGAAGAACCTCCCCGGGACGGAGAGAATGCACCACGGGCGCTGCTGGAAGAAGTGGGCCTGGGGGAGGCTTGGTCCGGGCTCTGAGAGCCACAGGGAGCGCAGTGGCGGCGCTGATGGCTGGGGGGAGAGTGCGGAGGGCCCGAGAAAGGTGAGCAGGGGCTGCGGAGGACAGAACACCCCCGGAGCGCGGGGCCGTGAGGAAGGGAGCGGCCGGGGGGCTCGTGTTACACGGCCCGGGTCTCTCCTCCCTGGCTGCTCCGGGCCCTCGTTCACTCACCATGATGGAGAAGACTAAAGCCACGATGTTGATGGGGTACGCGGGGCAAAAACACGAGACGATGGCGAGCCACAGGTAGTTCTTGGGCATGGGCACGTCCTCCTCGGTCTTGCCATCCTCAGTGTTGGCCTCGGGGCTGTTGTCCAAAGCCCTCTTGACGTCCGAGCTGGGAGCGTACTGAGACATGGGCGAGACGCGCGGTGCAGGGAGGCGGTCGGCGCGGTCTGGGGCTCTGGCCGCGGGCTCCTGGCGAGTCGCTGAAAAGCCAGCGGCGCGGGGCTCCAGGCAGACGTAACCTCACCCCTCCTTCGCCCTTCACTTGCACCCGCCTGGCCTCAGGGACCCAGGCCAAGAGCCTCCACAGGAGAGGGAGGGAGGGAGGGAGCGAGGGCATGGGGGAGGAGGCAGGGAGCCCGCCAGCCTGAGAAACAGGGGGAAGGCACTCCTTGACGACACACCCAGGGCCCAACAGGCAGACACCCAGACTCACACCTAAGAGTCCGGAGTAAAAGGAGGCTCAGGGAAGGGAAGGCAAAGACTCTAAGACGTTGTAGACTGGCTGACCTACAGGCTGAAGATGACCAGCTCATCTTTTTAAGCAGCTGAATGTGAATACATTCAGCGTCACAGCAGCTGACACAGCTCTATCCAGTTGGCCGTCCAACCCTACCAAGGTGCCCAAAGGCTTATTACTTCCTCTTTTTTTTTTTTGGTGATACGCGGGCCTCTCACCGTTGTGGCCCCTCCCGTTGTGGAGCACAGGCTCCTCCGGACGTGCAGGCTCAGCGGCCATGGCTCACGGGCCCAGCCGCTCCGTGGCATGTGGGATCTTCCCGGACCAGGGCACGAACCTGTGTCCCCTGCACCGGCAGGCGGACTCCCAACCACCGCGCCACCAGGGAAGCCCTATTACTTCCTCTTGACTTTAAGGATTTGCTTCCCCTGCTCCATCCTCCTTCTAAGACTTTGAACATTGAGCCCCACTGATTTCTTTTCCTCAACAGGTGGGCAGGGAACAAGGTGCTCAGTTTGGGGCCTAACCCTTCACACACTGCACAGGGGGCCTCTGGAGACTGGGGTGGAGTGTAGATAGGCAGTGGGCACCACCCGGTCAGGGCCTGCCCCGGTGCCCTCCACTTTCTCCCAAGTGTGGAAACAAGGGGTCCTTCTCCACTCCACTTTCCCACCTATAGGAAAGAGAGAAGCAGGTAGATCTAACGAGTGTAGACAACCCAGGTGGTTACTGGGATGGAAAGGAGAGAGGGATCCACTTTGGGAGCCAGGGTGAGGATAGCAATTGTATCTGGGCAATTTATGAAAGATGGTATGGACCAGAACTGGGGCTCCAAACCCAGATAGAGCTGGGAAATCATCACATCTGAGTTGAATGACCTCAGGAAAATTCCCTCACCTGACTGAGCTCTGATTTTTTCATCCAAAAAAGGTGGAATAATGAGAGACCCTGCCTTATAGGGATGTTGTAAAGACTATGAGATTGCATGACAAGCCACGTGAT
This sequence comes from Mesoplodon mirus, assembly GCF_964341445.2. NCBI lineage: Eukaryota > Metazoa > Chordata > Mammalia > Artiodactyla > Ziphiidae > Mesoplodon > Mesoplodon mirus. The sequence goes on from NC_138989.1 coordinate 10,301,510, forward strand.
CCTAAGGGCTCAATAAACGTTAGCTATTATTAGAACGATATTTTCCCCAAATATAGTCGTTATACAGTATCTCAAACCCAATATCCATTGTTGCAAATATTTCATGAAAAATCCAGATAGTCTCAGCTGGCAGGGTCGCAAAGAAGTGCAAATAATTTCAGTGTGTACAGTCTCAAAAACAGTTGCTCACACCATCGTACGGAGAAATGAGATGAGAAAGTATTACTCATGTGCTTGGCTTTCTCAGAACATGAATTGATTATCTGGGATGCTCTCACTCATTTCATGGGCCGCAGTGATTTGAATATCTACCTCCCTCACTGGACTGCAAAATCCCTGAGACAGGGAACTGTCTTGCTCATCTTTGTGTCAGCCCTTGGTACAGTATCTGGTATTGTGCTTAGCATAGCTTGCTGGGTGAACATATAAAGATGAAACATCACTTATATGTGGAATCTAAAAAAAAGATACAAATGAACTTATTTACAAAACAGAAATAGACTCACAGATATAGAAAACAAACTTATGGTTTCCAAAGGGGATAGCAGGGATGGGGTGGGGAGAGAGAGATAAATTAGGAATTTGGGATTAACATATACACACTACTATATATAAAATAGATAAATAACAAGGACCTACTATATAGCACAGGGAACTATATTCGATATCATGTAATAACCTATAATGGATACTGAAAAGGGATATCTATCTATCTACATGTCTATCTGAATCACTTTGCTGTACACCTGAAACACTGTAAGTTCACTGTACTTCAATTTTTAAAAATGATTAAAAAAATGATGAAACAGTACAACAGTACCTTTCCCACCATGCCTTCTCCCCCATTTTGGTTGGTTAATCAAGTGAGAATAAACCAAAGAATTAGATTCATCTACTGAGTTCTCAACCAAGCCTTTGCCTTGGCTGTTCCCTCTGCCTGGAATGGTATTTCCCAAGACTGTCACATGGCTGCTCCTTCTTATTCCTCAGCTGTCAACTGAAATGTCACTTCCTCAGAGAGACAGAGAGCTCTTTAGATTTATCTAGTGTAGGTCCCCATAATTATTATACATTCTACCAGCTTTTTGGGGGGGTGACATGTATCACTATTGTAATTTATTTGTTTACTTGTTTGCTGTCTGTTCTTTCTTGAGACTATAAGCTCTGTAACCTGTTCAGGGCTGTATCTCCAGCACTTAGAATTGTCCTGATACATACTAGGAATGCAAGCAATAGTTCTTGAATGAATGGATCAGAATTACCTGGGAGAAATGAACAATGATTTCCGGATCTTGACCAAGATCTACCTGAATTAGAATTTCCCAGGGTGGCACCCCAGAAATCTGTATTTTGAATGCCTGAGAAGTCTGTATTTTTAGAACATTCCCCAGTGATTTTGATGGAACGGAACATTTTTCCAAATCCCAATACTGTCTCTAGTTCGCAGGATGTAGGTCTGGATCTTTAGTTTTTAGGTTGCCTCTGGTACCTCAAACTCAGCATGTCAAACGTGAAAGTGTCCTCCCCAAGAACCTGCTTCTCAAGGCTTGGTTCTTGGCTAATGGGTCCCACCCATTTCTCTCTCTTTTTTTTTTTTTTTTTGTGGTACGCGGGCCTCTCACTGTTGTGGCCTCTCCCGTTGCGGAGCACAGGCTCCAGACGCGCAGGCTCAGCGGCCATGGCTCATGGGCCCAGCCGCTCCGCAGCATGTGGGATACTTCCAGACCGTGGCACGAACCCGTGTCCCGTGCATCGGCAGGCGGACTCTCAACCACTGTGCCACCAGGGAAGCCCCGGGCCTTTTTTTTTTTTCCTTTTCTTATCTCAAGGAGTACACCTAGTTTTTTCCTATCCCAAGGTCTTGGACCTGCTATTCCTTCTTCCCGGAATGTGTCCCTCCCTCTCTTCACCTGTTGGCTCCTTCTCATCTTTCAGAACCCATCACCTCATGGATTTATGTCCTGAGAGAGTCCTTCCCTGACCATCATATCTAAAGCAGGTTTCCAGAATCTTATTCTCCATCCTTTTATCCTATTTATTTCCTTCACTACATTGCCACAACCAGAAATTGTCTTATTTATTTGTTTACTATTTATTGTCTGTCTCTCCCACTAGAAGGTAAACTCACAAAAGCAGAGATTTTTGTTTGTTTGTTTTGTTCACTGTGGTGTTCCTCATGCCCAGTTCCTGGCTCTTCATAGGTGTTCAGTAGATATTTGGTGACTCAATAAGCTGTGCATGTAGTCATCCAAGTTAGGAACTTGGAGGGCATTATTATTCTCTTTTCTTCAGCTTCTACATGAACATTTCATCACACCCTACTGATTCCACCTCAAACATGACTCTTCACTCCATCCTTTTTTTCCCATCCCCATGGCCAGTGTTCTAGTTGCAGCTCTTATCAACAATGAAAAGGCTCCAATGGGGGCTGTATGAGCCATATTTGTGATGTGAGCCTGGTGATATTAGTTGGTGTGACTAAGCTCAAGGATTGGGTACCAAATGGAATTTTGCTGTTTCAAGGTCATGAACTGCACCATCCACTCCAACCCACTTGTGTCATCCAGGGAAATACACTAAAAAGGGGTTGTTGACTCAGCATAGCCCATCTCCTCTGTCAGGAAAACAACTGTTCAACACTGGTCCAACACTCCAGAATCACCAAACATTTACTGAGTACCTACTGTGTGCACTCAATGCATTCCCTAGATGCACCATCTCATTTAATTCCTACAGCACCCTTTGTAAGGTACGTGGAGAGGTTTCTTTTTACAGCTGAGGAAACCTAGGATCAGACAGGTAAACGGTCTTGTGTAAGGCCTTATAGCTGAGTGGAGGTGCCAGGATTTGAACCAGGTCTAAGATACTTGTTCAGCTAGCAGGTCCAGGCAAGAGAGGTAGTTTGACATCTCTGAAGTTTGCTGGAGTTTTTATATTCTGCTCAGGAAAGATGGATTAATAGTTTGTTGACTGGTCTAAAATACAGCAGTGAAACTGCAATCACTTGAAACATTTACAATTAGATTGAAAAGAAAGTGCCCACACCAGCAAGTGCAATGTATATGGCGTTGATTCTTGAGGGATGCATTAGACCACTCAGTAGGGGTTTCTAGCTCTAATTTCCTGAGCTTCACTAATTTTCTCTTGAGAGGCCCATTTATTGCTATTGAATGAACCCTACTGGCTGATTGCTTAATAATGTGGAAATACCTTCCCTCTTTTAAAAGGAGAGAAGAAAGTGACTTCCTAATAGCCAGTGTAGGAGAGGGAAAAAAACTCACTCTAGCTTTCTAGATCCTGATGTAACAACTTACCCTTTTTGACCTTTGAAAATAGTTTTACTTCCAAATGTAAAACTAATATACCTTCAATCTAGAAAAGTAGGAAAATGAATAAAAGTATAAGTAAGACGAGATATCACCTATATCCTACCATCCAGTGTTAACCACCATGAAAATAAGGGAATATTTCCTTCTAATCCTCTTTCTACATGTTATATCACTATTAACGTTCTTTGCAGATATTTTCATAGTCTGCATCATTTCCTGTTAATGAGATGGATTATTACTTATGTAACCGTTCCCTGATAATTAGCTATTTAGATTATTTTTAGTGGGTTTCTGTTGTTACACAAAACATGAAAAATGCTGTGATGGACATCTTTTGTACCCAGTTATCAGCATTTGTGATCATTTCTTTATGACTCATGATTTTACAGGGTAGATGTCTGTCTTTGAAAGGCAAAGAAAACAGACTTGCTGGTTGAGACATTATATTATAAGGTATGTACCAAAGGTAAAATTAAAATGTAGGCCAAGGAAACAATCACAGATTCAATGGACTACAGAAATGAGATGATTCAAATGAGATGAAATGAGATGGATTCAAAGAACAACTTCTCAATGCCAGATGGATCCCTAGATCTACAATATTCAATGGGGTGATGTTGAATGTATGCTTTTTGATGTTATTTGTATCTAGGATTCCATAATAGAGGAAGGGAGGGAGAGGGAAGGCGAGAAAGAGAGAGGGAGGGAAGGAGGGAAGGAGGGAGGAAGGGAGGGAGAGGGAGGGAGAGAGGGGGAGCGAGAGAGCGAGAGAGAGCGAGAGAGAGCGAGAGAGAGAGAGAGAGAGAGAGAGAGAGAGAGAGAGAGATTGACTGAGAATCTGCTGATCTGCGAAAATGCAAGAGAAAGGTTCCAGATCTTCAGGAATGGTAAGAAGTCGAGTACGTTTGCTGCCAAATTCTGCGTTAGTCTCAACTACCAGGCTTTAGCAGTCATAAAGTAACTGCTGTGGTCTCAGGGGTTTGCTACAAAAGAACAGTGTCTTTTTGGCTAATATTATTAGAAAACCATTTACGTTTCCAATTTCCAACAATTTTGATCCTCTCACAAGGGGGAAAAATGAGCAAAACAGGGGAGAGGGAGTATGAGGGTGAAACAGATTCTGTCCTGTTAATTTTTTAAACCACACCACCGTTTAATGAAACCACTTGAAGATGGAGGGGCATAAAACACAAACTCTCTGACTTAAAAATCTTTTTCCCATTCATCCTCCATTGTACCAGGGAAGAACTGTATCCATCCCATCATTTTATATATAAAAAATATATATTATAAGGATATATACACATACATATAGATGTGTGTGTATGTATATATATATATATATATATATATAATGCTGTGTTTTGGACTATACTCTGCAACTCATGGATGAACCTGCTATAAAAAATTAATAAACAGAAACTTCAGCTAAACAGAGTTGGGAGACCAGACGGGGGAGCCCTCATGCCCTGTGATGATAACAGAGCCCAACAGGAAGAAGAAAGATTCCTCTTTTCTCCTGGCAAGGACTCAGCCAATGACAGGCCAGGGACTCTTTGTTTCCTAGGGCCCGCCCACTGCCTCTTCCCCTCTATAGAAGCGTTTTCCTTCCCTTGCCGTGTGGGGACTTGCATGTGGCTCGCCATGTTCGCAGGAGAGGTCTCCTGGAGCAGAATCATTTCCAAAGAATCTGGACTGCGAACCAGATTAGGTTCTGAAAGGCTGAAAACTGACCCGTGGAATGGCAAGCTGGAGTAATGGGTGGTGGAGGTGTTAGGGGTGACAGCTGAGCAGGCCTGATCTGCTGGGTATTAGGAAGACTGAAGAGGACTGGACAAGGATTGCACCTACATGTGGGCTAGAGAGGGAGAGCTGAGTGTCTAGGTTTGGAGTGTATCATTTGGTGCACCCGAGTTAAGGAGACCAGATGTTCTGGATTTGTCAACCTGTATCACACTTTGTCAGTTAAGTCTTCTTATTCACTCAGTAATATTTATTTGAGAAGCTACCACATGTCAGGCATTATTTCGGGTGCTGGGGATATAGTGGCAAACAAGAGAGCCATGACCCCTACTCTGATGGACAAACGAATGAGATACTTACAATCTGTAAGGAAGGCAATAAAACAGGATAATATGATAGTGACTTGGGGGAGTGGAGTATTTTTTTAATTAAATTTTTTTATTTTAAACTATTATTATATTGAAGTACAGTTGATTTACAATGTTATATAAGTTTCAGGTGTACAACATAGTGATTCAGAATATTTACAGATTACACTCCACTTAGAGTTATTATAAAATATTGGCTATATTCCTTGTTTGGTACAATATATCCTTGTAGCTTATTTATTTTATAGGTAGTAGTTTGAACCTCTTCATTCCCTACCCCTATCTTGCCCCTCCCCTCTCCCCATTGGTAACTACTAGTTTGTTCTCTGTATCTGTGAGGGGAGTGGAGTATTTTATTTCTTTCTTTTTTTTTTTTTTTTTTTTTTTTTGCGGTACGCAGGCCTCTCACTGTCGTGGCCTCTCCCATTGCGGAGCACAGGCTCCGGACGCGCAGGCTCAGCAGCCATGGCTCACGGGCCCAGCCGCTCCATGGCATGTGGGATCTTCCCGGACCGGGGCACGAACCCGTGTCCCCTGCATCGGCAGGCGGACTCTCAACCACTGCGCCCAGGGAAGCCCTCAGATAATTCTTTGTTGTGGGGAACTGTCCTGTGCCACAGAGGATGTTGAGCAGCATCCCTGACCTCTACCCACTAGAATACAATAGCATCCTCACCCCCAACTGTAACAACCAAAAATGTCTCCAATGCCTCCTCGGAGGCAAAACTTCCTCCAACTGGGTATCACTGCTCTAAAGAAGTGTTTTTTATTTCTACAAAATATTAGGTCCTGCTGGTGCCGCTGGACTGTAGATCACGCACTGAATAACACTGCTCTAAACTACACAGCCTAATGAGGTAACCAATTTTCTCCTGCCATTTCTGGAGACTTGTGTATATCACAGATGAAATGCAAAATAACACTCCATTCAGAACAACATTTGCTATGAATTAAATTAGGTTTCCTGTGTGGAAGATGAAGATTCCAGCATTAAAATTTCAGAAGCAAAATTCTCCTGAGGGGTAGAGACCACACATAATATAATTTTACCTCCTACACTTGGCAAATTAGAAATCAACTGGATAAATGAAGAGGAAATGCTTATCAAAAACAATCTTCACTATTTGTGTTATTTTGAAAAAAAATGTAATGAGCCTTACCTACGTGTTTAGCAATCACAGTTTGAGAAGTTTGTAGAATGAGTACAAGTGAAGTGAATAACTCCTTAATGTGTTGTCACAATCCATGCAAAGGCTAGGACGAGCTCAGACTCTTCCTAGGCAGCAGAATAACTATTTTTAATTGCTTCAGAGAGCTTCCTGAGATAGATGCACATTAGCGAGGGTTTGGAGTCTTGTGTATAAGCAGGAAGGGTTGTATTGCTGCCCTAAACATCTTCAATTATACATGAAGGCGTGGGCTTTCTATCACAATCCAGCAAAAAAGCTCTTCTTGGGCTCTTGGGGAAATTTTGTGCATTAAGGATTAAAACTTTCCTGGATCTTTTGGGCCAATGAAGGTATAACACTCTTGGTAAGGGAAAATTTTCTCTATGGTTCTTTTGAGTAAGAGTGAAAGTGTGTTTTAAAAATTCAGAACTACAGTCAGTAGAGCCCATATTTGACCTAATCTTTCTTTCTTCTCTTTCTATGCCCATCGACTTCTTCCTCCCGTTTCTCCTTCCACTTCCTTCTCTTCGTTCTGTACCTTTGATCGTTTTGCAAAGTGGATATAGTGAGGCACACATGCTTTTCTTTTATGATTTGCACTCTGAGGTGCTGTGTTTGCTTGTGTTTTTTTTTTCCCTTACAAAAATCAGAACAAAGCAGCACAGTTTTAGGAAATGGGATGTGAAATTGTTTCTCAGCTATAAGAATTTTCAACCATATGGTATTATTGGTTGACACTGGATGACCTCATTTCTTCAGGCAACCAAAGTTTGGGAAGAGCAGAGTTCAGGCAAAGAAGAAAGAAGTTTCAAATACTAGGACTATCAAACTGGTATGTGATAATCTCTCCACTTCTGAAAGTTTCCTGGCACAGGCTGCTTATATCAGGAAGCTCAGGCTGGATAAAACTGACCCCTTCTTTGCTGCTTACCAGAATCACCTAGGGGAGCTTTCCAAAAGAGGCAGATGATTTTTAGCCTTGGGTTCAAATCCTAGCATCTCTATTTATTTTATTTTATTTTTTTAATCCTCCCTTGGGCTTCCCTGGTGGCGCAGTGGTTGAGAGTCCACCTGCCGATGCAGGGGACACAGGTTCGTGCCCCGGTCCGGGAAGATCCCACATGCCGCGGAGCAGCTGGGCCCGTGAGCCATGGCCGCTGAGCCTGCGCATCCGGAGCCTGTGCTCCGTAACGGGAGAGGCCACAACAGTAAGAGGCCCGCGTACCGCAAAAAAAAAAAAAAAAAAAAAAAAAGTCCTCCCTTGAGACTCAGATGAAGTCAACCTGGATCTGGTCCCAAATGGCATTTGGAACTAGTAAACTGGCAGAACTGAAAGGTCCCTTAGAAGAGCCTGAGGACTCCCTGAGATCCTCCATGATTTTAGGAACTGAGTTAGGTCAAGGGTCATGTACATCATGTAGGGGAGAAGGGTAACCAATAGAGTGCGGCCAAAAGTAGCATGGCACACTCCTGGACAAGTCAAATTTCTGTTCTCCCACTTCTTTCTTTAGTGATTTTGAACAAGTCATCCAGTCTCCCTGAGCCTCAGTTTTCTTGCCTATAAAATGATACCATCCCTAACAAGGTCGCTGTAGGGATTAAAGGAGATAATGCATGTCCAGTGCTTAGCAGGGCACCTGACACATGATAAGGGCTCACTAAGTGTTAAGTACTGGGAATGAAAAAAGGACAAAGTTATTTTTATCGAGAGGACTTGAGGTGGCATGAGATAAGCTAAAAACCATTGGGATGCTTCAAGTTAGAGGATGAAGCTTAAGAGGAGCCATGATCCAAATCTAAACTCATGAAAGAGATAATGGAGAAGTTACTTGTTTACAAGAACGAATGTCCTTTCCTAGTTCCCAAATGCTTGGGAGAATTCAGCTTAAACCAAATGACAGAACATACCATTCTGGACACTTACTGAACTTCTGATACTCAGAGCCACACTGCACGGTTTTTCTGTTCCTCTAAAAACTCTTGTTCTTACCTCAGGGCTTTTGCATATTCTGTTCCCTTCAACTGGAGTATACTCTGATCTTCACATGGTTTTCAATTACATTTTTCAATTATTCTAATTATAATTGTTATTATTTACTTAGCATCCATCTCCCCACTAATACATAAGCTTCATGGTAGCAGAAACCTTCTTTCACTGCTGTACATGAGGTCTTAGTGCCCAGCACATAGTAAACACTCAGTAAATACTGATCAGATGAAAGAATGTTGAATGAATATTGATCAAAATAATAAATGAATAAATATGAAGTGATAAATAGATATCAAAGCCATAATTTTATAAAGAATAAAGGGTATCTAGAGATAAGCGTCAGACTTAAAGGGACCAGTGAGATGATTAACTCCAAAGCATGCATATGATAAGCATGGTGATATCTTTAGAGAGTAGGACCAGGTTTAATATTCTGATATCCAAGCTTTTTACCACCATTTCCTTAGTTACCAAAATTTGGGCATGTATTCCACTGATCACAAGGATATATGTGAAGACAATGGAATTATATATTTGAAATTAGGACTCTGGCTATAAGGGTTGCCCTAACCTGGAAAATTGGAAATAAATGGCTATAGGTCAGTTTATCCTCCTACCACGTATCATGACAATGAAAGTATTTCTTAGGGTCGTGGTTGTGTGTCTAAATGTGTTCTATAGGATTTGTGGATTGGTGAGGGTTAATTTCCAAAAGGTGACTGCATTGGACTCTTGAAAGCCTCCTTGGCACTTGGAAAATTAGCCTCAAGGTTTAGTGATGGAATATTGAAGATATGAAAGCAGTAGCCGTAACAAGTAGACTGTATTAGCACTTAGCTTGGCTAGCTGGTGTCCCACTGGGGATGGCTGCACCCTCCACTTTGTTTCACTGGCTGAAGGGGAGGGGTCCAGGACCATCATAAATGCCTACATACTCTCTGCTCAGGCATCTGGGCTTCAAATCTTCTTTCAGAGAAGAGATGTTGTAATGGAGGCATCTATCATTCACTCACACACTCATTCACTTACTTAGCACAGAGTGTCAAATGGGCTGTATCGTACCCCCCAACACTTTCGTGTGTTGAAGTCCTAACCCCCAGGATTGCAGAAAGGGATGGTTTTTGGAGACAGGGTCTTCAAAGAGGTGATTAAGTCAAAATGAGATCATTAGGGTGGGCCCTAATCCAGTATGACTGGTGTCCTAATAAGAAGAGGAAATTTGGACACACACAGAGGGAAGACCATACAAAGACACAGGGGGAAGCCGGTCATCTACTCGTCAAGGAGAGAGGCCTCAGAAGAAACCAACCACACCGACAAAGGAATTCCAGCCTCCGAACTATGAGAAAATAAATTTCCGTGTTTAAGCCACTCAGTCTCTGGTACTTCATTATGGCCACCTGAGCAAAACAATACACTTATCCTATGCGTGACACTGAGGACATAGAGGTAGATGAGACCTAATTCAGACCTATGGGGAGCTCATAGGCTTGTGTTCCTGCGAGCTCAATTGGAGTCACTTCTTTTTAAAAATTAATTAATTAATTAATTAATTATTTTTGGCTGCATTGGGTCTTCATTGCTGTGCGCAGGCTTTCTCTAGTTGCAGCGAGCAGGGGCTACTCTTTGTTGTGGTGCGCAGGCTTCTCATTGCGGTGGCTTCTCTTGTTGCAGAGCATGGGCTCTAGGCATGTGGGCTCAGTAGTTGTGGCTCACGGGCTCTAGAATGCAGGCTCAGGGTTGTGGCACATTGGGCTTAGTTGCTCCCCAGCATGTGGGATCTTCCCGGACCAGGGCTCGAACCCACGTCCCCTGCATTGACAGGCAGATTCTTAACCACTGCACCACCAGGGAAGCCCCCTGGAGTCACTTTAACAGTAATATCCAACTGGCCCTTGCCTCCACCTGCTCACCCAGAACTTCCAGAATACGGCAAGGGACCCTCCGTTCCTGTGTGGTAGACCCTGGGGGCGTGTCACATATGCTTGCAGACAGGTCTGCCAGCTATAGTCACCATATCGAGTCTCCTATGTACCCTCACTGCTGCTGGTCCCACTCTGACACCCTGATTTCCATGCCAAAGGTGCAACTTCTTAAGCCTGCCAACAGCTGAAGCGCTAAGTGGTAACCTGCAATCAGTGAAGAAGTGCGGAGGATGTATTCTGTCTCCTAATTGTGAATTCAAGCCTCATAGCATCCTTTAAGAAAACAGGATATTTAGTGAAGGGGGTGAGGAGGGGTCAGTATTCTTTTTCCACGTGGATATCTAATTAATATAGCACTGTTAATAATCTGTCATCAATCAAATGTCTAAATGCATGTGGGTCTGTTCCACTGGTTGGCCTATTTGCCTCTCCTCACAGAAGTACCACACTGTCTTTTTTTTTTTTTTTTTTTTTTTTGTGGTACGCGGGCCTCTCACTGTTGTGGCCTCTCCCATTGCGGAGCACAGGCTCCGGACGCGCAGGCTCAGCGGCCATGGCTCACGGGCCCAGCCGCTCCGCGGCATGTGGGATCTTCCCGGACCGGGGCACGAACCCATGTCCCCTGCATCGGCAGGCAGACTCCCAACCACTGTGCCACCAGGGAAGCCCCCATAATATTTTATATTTACCTATTTACCAATGTATTTGGTATTGTTCCTTCTTAAATTTCATATTTTCTTTATGGGCTTACTTTTCTTCTCTTTGAAATATCTTTTAGAAATTGTATTAGTGGGATCTATTGGTAATAAACTATTCCACTTTTTGATTTTTGGAAAATGTCTGTACGTAGCCCACATTCTTGGAAGATGGCTTTTTTTGAGTGCACAAAACTAGTTTGACAGTTATTTCTGCTTTGTATTTTAAAGATGTTATTTCACTCACAGCTGGCTTTCCATGTTACTGATAAGATGTGTGCTGTCTACTTGTGTCTTTCCTTTACAAATGACCTTCTTTTCCTTCTGGCTGCTTTTAAGATCTTTGTTTTGCTATTTGTAATTGTACCATGATGCATAAGTAAGACCTTTATCTATTCTGGTTGGGATTTGCTGGGCTTCCAGCAAATGAGCCAGATCCATATCTCCAGATCCATATCTTTTACTAATTTTTAAAAAACCACAACCATCATATCTTCAAATATTATGTTTTCCATTCTCTCTATTGTTTACATAAACTTTGATTAGATATTTGTTAGGCTCTCTTATCTATCTTCTATGTCACTTAATATTTATTTCATATATTTTATCTCTATGTCTCCATGTGGCTTTTTGGGTAATTTATTTAGAATTTTTTAGTTCATCTATTTTCTATTTAGCTAGGTTTAAATTGCCTTTTAGCCCCTCCTCTGGGTTTTAAATTACCAGATTAAAATTAAAAACTTCTAGTGGTTCCATTACCTTACTTTTCAAAAGTTCCTGATTATCTAAGCAGGTTATTATTTCTTGTCCACTCTTTCCACCCCCCCTTACATTTTGTTGATATATTATAAATTTTATTTTATTTTTTAATTAATGCACAGAAAAACTGGGTTTTGGGACTGTTCAGTTCTAGGAATTTAAACACATGCATAGATCTGTGAAATCACCACCACCACAAGTTTCATCGCTCTGAAAAAAATCCCTTCGAGTCACATTCTTCCCCACTGTTCCCACCCAATCCCACACTCCCTGAAGTGTGAGGTGAGCCTGAGAGGATTTTAAAGTAGTCTCCACTTAGTGTCCAATTCAGAAAGAAACTTATACTGATGAACAGCAAATCCATCTTCCAAAAGTTGTGTGCTCATCTTTCCCACAACGTGGGGACAGGGCTGAGATGGAGACAGATTCCTGATGGTATCATTTGAACACCTGGATCCTGCTATATCTGAAGCATCTACCTTTGGATTTTTTTGGTCACATGAGCCAATAAAATTTTCTTTTGGCTTAACTAGGCTTGCACTGGATTTTGTTCCACATAGCTGAAAGTCTCCCCAGCAGTGATCTTCATTTATTCAAGAAGTTGTTTTTTTTTTAAACTCACTTTTAAAAACTGTGGTAAAATACATATAACATAAAATTTACCATCTTAACCATTTTTTTATGTGTACAGTTCAGTAATGTCAAGCGTACTGACATTGTCAGCCCTGGCAACATTCATTCTATTTTCTGCTTGTATGAGTCTGACTACTCTAGCTACTTTATATAAGTGGAATCATACAATATTTGTCTTTTTGTGATTGGCTTACTTCACTTAAACATAATGTCTTCAAGGTTCATCCGTGTTGCAGCACGTGTCAGAATTTCCTTCCTTTTGAAGGCTGAATAATATTCCATTGTATGTTATACCACATTTTGCTTACCTATTCACCCATCAATGGATGCTTGGGCTGCTTCTACCTTTGGCTGTTGTGAACAGTGCTGCTATGAACATGAGTGTAAAACTATCTCTTTAAGATTCTGCTTTCAATTCTTTTGGATATGTACCCAGAAGTGGAATTGCCAGGTCAAATGGTAGTTCTATTTCTAACTTTTTGAGGAACTGCCACAGTTTTCCACAGCGGCTGCACCATTTTACCATCAACCATGTACGAAGGTTCCAATTTCTCCACATCCTCACAAGTACGTGTTACTTACTGTTTCTTTTGATAGGAGCCATCCTTATGGCTGTGAGGCGGTGCCTCACTATGGTCAATAAGTTTTTACCATGTGCCTGGCACTTTGCTAGTACAGCACAGCAAACAGGCTTGGGGCTTGCGGGTATAAAATACATACAAGTGACTAATTACAGTTGTGCAGATTGCTCCAAAGAAGTTACAGGGGGCTTCCCTGGTGGCGCAGTGGTTGAGAGTCTGCCTGCCGATGCAGGGGACACGGGTTCGTGCCCCGGTCCGGGAAGATCCCACATGCCGTGGAGCGGCTGGGCTCGTGAGCCATGGCTGCTGAGCCTGTGCGTCTGGAGCTTGTGCTCCGCAAGGGGAGAGGCCACAACAGTGACAGGCCCACATACAGCAAAAAAAAAGAGAAATTACAGGGCCAGGGTGGAGTGCCTGAGTAATTCCTGGAGGAGGGGCACCTCTTAAAGAGACGGTAGCTCACTCCCATGCATCCTCTTTGAAGTGGAGCTTTTCATGCTGCTCCCTTCATAGGCTTCTCGGGAGGTAGCCTTTTGGCTGCTCCGTTTTCAGAGGCCCACAGATTTTTTTTCTCAGCGCACATCAGCTTTTGGGACTGGACTTTGCCAAACATCTTCAAAGGTCCCCAAAGAGCTCTTAATCTGGCAAACAGTTTTCCATCAATAAACAGGGCAGTGTTTCCTGCCCAGATGCCTGTTAAATCTGTCTCTCCCCGCCCCGCCAGAGTCACTCTTAGCTGAATGTTCCCTTGTTGGGCAAGATGCTCTGTTGACCCAAGGCCACCTGGTTTTCTGTGATCCCATTTGCCAATTTGTGACCAGAAGCTGAATGGTCACTGAGGATGGGGAAAGGCAGCGGTAAATGGGGCCAGGAGATGTGGCCCGATGGCTGCTGTGTTTGGGTGCCTTTTCTGTAACTCCCTCTAAGACTCAGATGTTCTTTAATAAAGTGGCAGGATTGGACTTGATCATCCCTTCTTGCTTAGCATTTGGTGACTTTGAGAGGAGATGGCTAGGTCAGCTATTTCAACACTTCCTTTAAAAAGAGACAGATAATCAAAACTACAATGAGGTATCACCTCACACCAGTCAGAATGGCCATCATCAAAAAATCTACAAACAATAAATGCTGGAGAGGGTGTGGAGAAAAGGGAATCCTCCTGCACTGTTAGTGGGAATGTAAACTGATACAGCCACTACGGAGAACAGTATGGAAGTTCCTTTAAAAACTAAAAATAGAACTAACATACGACCCAGCAATCCCACTACTGGGCATATACCCTGAGAAAACCATAATTCAAAAAGACACATGTAGCCCAATGTTCATTGCAGAACTGTTTATAACAGCGAGGACATGGAAACAACCTAAAGGTCCACTGACAGATGAATGGATAAAGAAGATGTGGTACATATATATATATAATGGAATATTACTCAGCCATAAAACGAAATGGAATTGGGTCATTTGTAGAGATATGGATGGACCCAGAGTCTGTCATACAGCGTGAAGTAAGTCAGAAAGAGAAAAACAAATATCGTATATTAACACATATATGTGGAATCTAGAAAAATGGTACAGATGAACATATTTGCAGGGCAGGAATAGAAACACAGATGCAGAGAACAGATGTGTGGACACGGGGGGGAAGGGGAGGGTGGGATGAATTGGGAGATCAGGTTTGACATAAATGCACTACCATGCGTAAAATAGGTAGCTAGTGGGAACCTGCTGTACAGTACAGGGAGCTCAGCCCGGTGCTCTGTGATGACCTAGATGGGTGGGATGGGGTGGGGAGGGAGGTCCAAGAGGGAGGGGATATGGGGATATGTGTATACATATAGCTGATTCACTTTACTGTACAGCAGAAACTAACACAACATTGTAAAGCAATTATACTCCAATAAAAAAAAGTAAAAAAAAATAAAGAGACAGATATAATGGATGATGCTCATAGAGTGACATCACCCATAGCTACGCTCAATACTTGGAAAAGTAGCTGCACCGTCACTCTCTCCTTTCCCAGTCAAGAAAGTCCACTGGAAAGCCAACTTATAAGTGTAATATTATTATAGTGAAACATACTTAACATAGCACCTGACACTTAGCAAATTCTCAAAACCACAGGCTTTTAAAAATTATTATTATTTATATTTAAGGTTAACTGACAAGCTGAGATAGCCAAACTACACCCCAGGAGCCACATCCAGCCTGCCACCTGTTTTTGGATAACCTGTGAGTTAAGAATAGTTTCTGAATTTTTAAGTAGTTGAAAAAAAATAACATTCTGTGACATGTGAAAACTGTATGAAATTCAATTTTTGGTGTCCATAAATAAAGCTTTATTGGAATACAACAATGCCTATTTTCTTACTCATTGTCTGTGACTGCTTTCACACTACAGTGGCAGAGTGGAGTAGTTGTGACAGATACCATATGACCCAAAACCTAAAATATGTATTATCTGGTCATTGATAGAAAAAGTTTGCTGACACTTTCACAGACTGTAATCTCTATTGGAATCAACTTCATATTTGTACATAGTTGTTGTATCTGTGAGGTTCAAGACCATGTCTATCTTGTTCACCGTGGTCTTTCTAGTTCTGGATACAGAACTGATAGTCAATACTGTTGAGTTCACTGTATCCCAGATGTCCTGGGATCCTCCATCTTCCATTCATAATTGCATCACAATTGTCTGAGCTCTTCTCCTAGTTGATCCACTGGAGTTGGTACCAAGCTGCCCTTCCCAGGTACTTCTGGGGGTTCCTGCAGAATGCTTCCCTGCTCCCCGTATCTGTCCTAAGGGCCTTCCTCTGGGCTCCCACTCCTAAGTTCTCTGTTGGGCATCTCTCACCACCTTAGCCCTACATCATTTACTGGATGCGTGGAGGTGAGAGCAGGAAACTGTACCATAGAAAGGGCAACCGAGACCCTGAATCCTGGCCTTGAAATGCCCCACCTGGTGCCTCTCCTCTCCTGCCTCAGTGGGCTCAGCCTGTTTCCCAGAGTTGCCAGTGCTTTTGATCATCTCTTCCCCAGATCAGGGTTGAAGCTGCCAACTCCCACTTTGTTCCAGAGGAAGGAGAGTCTCTCCTTTCCTGCTGACACAGAAATCTCTTTAGAGAGACACCTCTGCCCTTAATGAAGACCTTTTCAGAAGAGGCCTTTGCTTCTCCTTTGCTTAATTCAAAGGCCTCTAAGAGTAATTCTCCTCAAAACAAAATAGAAGTCTTCTCTTCTTCCTATGATGAACTCAACCTCTATCTCAGGGGCAATTGAAAAAATACTATGGCTTTAAAATAGGTGTGTCTTCCACTTTAAGACTAGAGGGGGTACAAAATATCATGTGAAAATGTCCAGTTTCACAGCACAAATGAATAAATGAATGAGTGTACTTTCTCTATACACACATATATGTACATGGTAAAATATAATAATCTCTATACTTTTATATATCATATATATTGTGTAGTATATAGTACTGTATAAATATATGTACTTTTCTCTATACAGCACATCATGTAGTAAAATATATTTACTACATATAATAAACTATATACTAAATTACTATAAATATTAAATTATTTTAAAACTTGGTACTATATGTTAGTGACCCATGACTATAACCATGACTATGCATAACTTGCTTCATAGGAATTCTGTCCCAGGGGTGTTTAGCCTCTGGTTCAGAACTCTGGGACCTGCGAGTAGGTATTAATACCCAAAACTGTAAGATGAATCTGAGTGTTTCACCAGCAAAGCCCATGAACAATTCCCGAGAAATAAAAATAGAACGTGGGTAATAAAATCTAACTGTTTTCCCCTTTGTGCTGAGTGTAATTTCACTTGCTCACAGGGTACCATGTGCAGAGGCCTTGCACCCAGCACTTCAGACCAGAGTCCCTAGAGCGAAAAGGCTGTGCCCAACACCTGGCGTGCCGTGTGCAGAAGTGCTGCACACGACATCCGAATTCAGGACGGTGGCAGTGGGGCACGTGCAGAAATGCCACACTTGGCACTCGGACCTGGAGCACCATGAGCTGCAGGATCCAGTCCTGTGACAGTCCTTCTAAAACCTGGACATACATGGCCCACAGAGAACAGTACCCACCCCATCCGGAGGCCTTGTTGGGCATTGCCCCTGTCATACAGGGCCTAACTGACCAGGGCCTTATTAGACCAGGCCAATCAGCCTGTAACAACTGCATTCTCCCTGGAAAGAAACCCAGGGGGGAACACTGGATGGTCTAGGACCTCAGGGAAATCAATGAAGCCACCAAGGATATGCATCTAGTGGCCCCTGATCCCTACACCCTGCTGACTACTCTACCGTCCACCAGGACCTGGTATTTTGTATTAAATTTAAAAGATGCCTTCTTCTGTATTCCATTAGCTCCAGAGTCACAAGAATTTTTTGCTTTTGAGCAGCAGGACCCAAACTCACAACAAAAAACAATACTGCTAGACAGTCCTGCCCCAAGAGTTCAAAAATTCATCCACCATCTTTGGGGAAATTTTAGCTAAAGATCTAAAAGATCTACATCCTGGATGCAGACGACATTCTGATAGCCAGCCCTACTAAGGAGGCCTCTGAGCTGCTTTGAACCACTTAGCCAATAAAGGATATAAAGTGTCCAAGAAAAAGGCTCAAATACCACAAACTAGGGTGAGTTACCGAGGCTTCCTTCTCACAGAAAGTCAGAGAGGCCTATACCAGGAAAGGAAAGAACACACATGCAGCCTCACCCCTCCCAGAACTGGAAGACAGCTTAGGGGTTTCCTGGTGATGGCTGGGTTTTGCTGCACCTGGGTCCCTAACTATGATCTAATAGCTAGACCTCTGTATGAAAGGATGCTGATCCTTTTGAATCGAATTCAGAACGTGAAGGGGCCTGTCAAAAGTTGAGAAAGCAATTATTTCAGGCCCATGCCCTGGCCCTCCCAGATTTAGCTAACCCTCTTAACCTTCATACTCACGAGAGAAGAGGAATTGTCACTGGGGTATTCACTCAAAACCTAGGACCCCTTACTCAGGTGGTTGCTTATTTCTCTAAACAATTAGATCAAACTGCTAAGGGGTGGCCTCCTTGCCCACGGGCAGTGACAGCTGCTACCACTCTGCTACAGGAAGCTGAAAAGTTAATGTCTGGTCAACCTGGACTTCACACCAGGTTCAGGCTTTGGTTAAGTTCTAAGGGAACAGAATGTGTATCCTCCGGAAGGTTGATCCAAGCTCAGGCTATGCTTTTAGACAAGCCAGCAGTTACCATAAAAACCTGTCACACGCAAAATCCTGCCACCCCGCTTACCCACAGAAATGGGACTGCTTGGAGCACGATTATAGACACCATAGACATGATCTATTCCTGTCCCTGTGACCTAGGAAGTGAGCCTGTACTAAACACCAAAGAGGGATGGTTCATAGACAGGAGCAATTTTCTTTCTTTTCTTTTTTTTTTTTGTAGTACGCGGGCCTCTCACTGTTGTGGCCTCTCCCGTTGCGGAGCACAGGCTCCGGACGTGCAGGCTCAGCGGCCATGGCTCACGGGCCCAGCCGCTCCACGGCACGTGGGATCTTCCCGGACCGGGGCACGAACCCGTGTCCCCTGCATCGGCAGGTGGACTCTCAACCACTGCACCACCAGGAAAGCCCGACAGGAGCAGTTTTATGAGAGAAGGAAAAAGGCTGGTGGGATACATGGTGACCTCCCAGACCCAAGTCATGGAGGCACAAAGCCTACCCTCAGGGACTTCTGCCCTAAAAAGCCAAGCCGATAGCCCTCACCCAAGCCTTAGAGCTCAGGACAGGGAAGAACTTTAATGTTTACACAGACTCCCAGTACGCATATGCCATCCTATACGCACACGGGGCTGTTTGGAAGGATAGAGGTATGCTTACTGCAGAGAATAAACAGGTGACACATGACTTAAGCATACTGAAGCTCTCAGAAGCAGGACAGATGCCAAGAAAGGCGGCAGTGATTCACTGTAGGGGTCACCAAAAGTGGGTGCAGAGGTAATAAAGGGAAACAACAAGGCTGATGCAACTGCCAAAAGGGCAGCCTTAGAACCAGTAACTTGGCAACTACCCCTCATACCTCGAAGGCCAGATCCATTCAATTATTCTCCGAACTACACAAAGGAAGAATGAGACAAAGCCCGAAAATGGGGTTTTAATAGATATGGGGGTGGCTAGTTAATGAACATGAACAATACTTCTTTCCCCCAAGCCACAGCTTGTCAAGCCATCATGAAGCCTCATCAAGTAACCCACTATGGGAGGGAAGCCCTTTATAATTGGTTAGTTGAGGTCATGGTAACTCCTGGCATGAAAGGTATAATCGGTCTGAGAGTTGAGACCTGCCCCATCTGCACAATGAAAAACCCAACACCAGACCCCCCAGAGGCCTCCCGATAAGACCCATTCAGACCAGAGGAACATATCCTGGGGAAGACTGGCAGATTTGATTTTACTGTCATGCCCAGAGTACCTGGTAATTTCAGGTATGTCTTGGTGCTGACAGACACATTATCTGGGTGGATAGAAGCACTCCCTGCTAGAACTGAAATGGCAGCTGAAACAGCTAAGGCATTACTAAAAGAAATAATCCCTAGGTCTGGGGTCCCAGGATCCCTAAAAAATGATAATGGTCCGGCATTTGTGTCTCAAGTGACGAAGTGAATAACGAGTGCCCTGGGCATAAAATGGACTTTGCACTCAGCCTGGAGACCCCAGTCATCCGAGAAAGTACAGAGATCCAATCAGACCTGAAAATGAACCTCAGCTGAGCTACGCCAGAAGACTCAAGAAAATTAGATTCAATTGCTTCCAACTGCCCGGCTCGCACGCAGTTAGCCCCACGGATAAGGTAAATCGAGTGCGTTACAACTCACGGATGGTAGACCCATTCCCCACGCCTGAGAGAAGGGACACCTGAGCCCCCTTGAAATGGACCAACTCAAGTGGGCCCTCCAGGTGGGAGGAACCGTGAAAGCCCTCATTGAATATGGTGCCCAGGTGCTGCTCACACCCACCCACCTACCATACCTGGCCCTGCACCCCCTCCAGCCAGGAGTCTGGGTGCACCTAAAACCCTGGAAAACCGGCGGCCTGCAAGTCCAGCTCACCCCCAAGTGGACGGACCCCACTGGTGACCCTAATCACCCGTCCGCCCTTAAGTCGCAGGGGTCACTCCGGGGGGGGGGGCATCACGCTGGAGGGAAAAGGCCCCCAATCCCCAACCTCCGGAGAGACAACCTGGGGCAACGGCCCCCATGACTACTCGCGCTAACCTCTCTCTGACCTGAAGCTTCTCCTCCGAACAACAACCAAAGTGTGACCAGGGAGAGTCCGCCCCGACCAAGCCTCCACACCAGGCACAGTGGCCGGCAGGCTGAAGACCAAGAGCTTCATGTTTAGGAAAAATGTGACATGTGACCATTACGCTCTTGCTAACGTCTGGGCCACGCACCCTTAATTGCCTGGCATCCTTTGTCTCCAAGAGGTTAGACAAATGGGGGTCGCTCAGGGGCAAACAGTCAGGGCCGAGGCCTGCTGACCATCAAACGCATCTAAAGGCGGCTGGGGGAGTGCTGCTCCTCCACCCAGGCCACGAAGACGCCCAGCCTCAGCAGGAGGCAGTTACACAAGACGCCCAGCGCGCCTTGACAACGAGGAGCCGGACGACAGACAGACGAGGGGGCTGCCGCTCGCAAAGCCCATTAACAGTTCCCAGGAAATGATAATAAAGTCTAACCTTTTTTTTTCCTTTGTGCTTAGTCTGGCTTCCCTTCCTCCTGGGTGGCTGCGTCCGGAGGCCTTGCTCCCGGGCCGCGTGCAGGGAGGCTGCTCCCGGCTCTGAGATCTGGAGTCTTGAGCGGCGCATGCGCCCGACCTGCGAGAACTCCGCCCCCTCTGCCGCCCAGGACCCTATAAAGCAGCCCCGCCCACGGCCTGGCGGGCTGCCGGGAAAGCTTGCCCAGGTGGGACTGCTTCATTCTTTGATCAAAGAATAAAGCTTTCCTTTGTTTCTGAACTGAATTCAGTCGGCTTCTATTGGCCCGAACAACACTGGGCAGGAGGACCCTTGTTGGGGCCCAACTCCGAAGGGTCAGAACAAGCGGTCTACTTGCCTCCATTCTTACTTTTCCGTGCCCACAGCCTGAGTTCCTTCTCCAACCTTAGCCAGCTCTGGTGTTTCATAATGATCTTCATAGTCCTCAGGACTGGGGGCAAAGGAGGTGAGGGGGTGAGGATAGGACGAGCGTGGGTACAGATTGGTGACCTCCTCTTCCTGGAAACATTCTTCTGAGTGTATGCCCTGCCGGCAGCAGGTTATCCTGGGCTCCTGAGTCTATGGGGGTGTGATGGTGTTAATATCATCCCCTGTACCGAGTGGGCACAGATGGACAAAGTGGGCACCCAGGAAGCTGGAGAAAGGCGAGAGAGGCATTGGGTGGGTTCACAGGCTGAGCAAAGCACTTTGATGTTGTGCTAGTGATGTCTGGCGTTAGCCTCTGACTGCGAGGTCCTTCTGGGGACCACGGCCATGATCAAGGAACGAGTGGCGTTGGTGGAGGTGGTGGTGATAGTATTGCCAGTGGTGAGAATGACGCCTTTTAATGCCTTGCTTCTTCACTATTTCTTCTTATGAATTCATTGTATACATTTTAAAAAATAGGTAAGAAAAAAAAGTGGGATCTCATCACTGAGCAACTTCGCTGGTATCTATAGAGCTTTTCCTATGGCTTGATTCTAGGCTCTGGGATAGAGGGAGAATGAAGGACTCCCTCCCTCCTGGAATTTACAAACATTTATGAACAAATGGATCAGACATTTTCAGAATGCGTTAAGGGCAACGAAGAAAATAAAATAGAGCATGGGAAGTAACTTCTTGGGAGTTTAGCTTAGAAGAGATGGTCATTATTCACATTGTCACGTGTGTGCTTTTTCAAGGTCTTTTTTCCCTCAGTATCTGCCCTCCTGATCTAACTATATATCATCTACCTGAAAATGGGATCATGATGTACATTCTGTATTGTAACCTTTTTTTTCACTTAATATACTGTGAACATCCTTTGGTTTCATTACTTATTCATCTGCATCTTTATTTTTATGGATGTAGAGCAATTATTCAGATAGGCTGTACCATACTTATGTGACCCTTACGACTACACACAGGTTGCTTCCAGTGTGTTGAAGGCATGATGCCTCTGGAATCTGTCCTTTTCCTTCCGTCATCACTGTCACCTCCCTGGCTCAAGCTTGCACTGACCCAGGTGGACACCTGACCCAAGCTGGGCCAATTAGAGCTTTTCCCTGGAATTTGAAAAACCAGAATGGAGGAGAGCAGCCTTGGGAAGGCCAGAAACCATACCGCCATCTGCGTTAAGAGGATGGCATGCAGGATAGCATATGGCTGATGCACAGACAGAAGAAAAGGGGAGGCACAGAGAGAAAGGGCCCCTGGTACCAGATGCATCAAAAGATCCAGACGCATCTTTGTCCATACCATAGCTTGCTGTTTCAATCCTTCACTGTATTCCTTGAGGCAACAAATTTCTCTCTAGTCTAAGTGAGTCTGAGTTCTGTCGCTTGCAACCAACTTGCTGCAATTCTTGGAGCCTCAGCTTTCTCATTAAAAGTGACGATGATAACCCTCTCTTCATAGAATTGTTATATTTTAAAAAGATATTGCATACAAAGTGTTTAAGACAGCGCCTGGCATGTAAGTGCCCAATAATTGTTAACAATGATTGATTTAAATCAGCACCCATGGTGCCTAGAGACAATGTGGGTGCTCACTGTAAGTCTGCTGAATAAGAAGAGTTTTGGCTCTTCTTTCAGCTCCGTCCAAGGCAGAAGGGTCATTCTTCATGACTTTAGTACCTCTCTGCCTTCTGTCCTTATTCGTCTCAGCCACGCCTCCTTCCCTGATGACAACCTGAGTTCTGAAGGTCCCTCACCATTTTCAGCCAGTTCTCACTGAAGCATCTCCCACCGTGGGGGCCTGAGACAGACGGCTTTATTCCATACTCCAAACAGAGCCTCACTTCACTCCATTTCCACTTGGCTCCAGCTGGTAGACACCCAGTACACAGCTCCAAGGCTTAATTGCATTCTGCTTGTATGTTGCCAAACACTAAAACCTTGTTGTTGGAGTTAAGTGTTTTGGGAAATGGGCTATACTATTTCCCCAACCGAGGCTTTGAAAAGCTGGAACTGCTGAATGAGCCGCCAGATCCAACCTTGGTCTCCGATTGGTGCACCTGTACTTGCCGGGGAGGACGTATCGAAACACTCACTGTGAGCTCTGTGAATGGACTTGGAAGATGCCCTGCTCCTGCAATGACATGACTGGCACATAGTAGGCTCTCAACTGTTACCATAATATAAACATCTTATGAATTATTCAAGACGTTAAAAGTATAATAGCAGCAAACACTTAAATCAGGGTCACACCGTGCCGGTGTTTTATGCTGTGTATACTAACTCAATGGTTCGCAAACTCTGCTGCACGTTAGAATCACCTGGGTAATTTTTTAAAGTCCTGATGCTCAGGCCATACCTTGCACCAGTGAAATCAGAATCTCTGGGCAGCAAGAGTTTTAAAAACTCTCCAAGTAACTCAAATGTGCAGTCAAGGGTGAGAATCAGTGAACAAACTCATTAAATCCTCACAGCAAGTTTATGAAGCTAGTACTGTGACTACCCACACTGTCTTATTGAGGACACGGAGGCACAACAGACAGGTTAAGTGACTTGCCCGAGGTCTCACAGCTGATAAGTGTCAGAGTCAGGTTTGAAACCAGGCTATCTGGTCCCAGAGTCCATGCTTCTAATCCTACAACAATACAACACTACACTACATCCTACAGCAGAAGCCTGAGTTTCTCCCCCTTATTCTCTGTCCCCATCCCACTGCCCGGGGATGTCTCATCCTCTCCTGATTTCTCCTGGGTGTTTCCAAAGTCTCCTCCTTGGTCTTCTCACCTTCAGTCTCAAGCCCTCTCCTCCAAGAGGATCACAATGTCTGCCACATGTGTAATTCTGAGTTTCCTATGGGTTACATTAAAAAAGTAAAACAAAAAATGGACAAACAAGGTCCTACAGTATAGCACAGGGAACTATATCAAATCTCCTAGGATAAACCATAATGGAAAAGAATATTTTAAAAAAGATTGTAGGACTTCCCTGGTGGGCCAGTGGGTAAGACTCCGTGCTCCCAATGCAGGGGACCCAGGTTCGATTCCTGGTCAGAGAACTAGACCCCACATGCATGCCGCAACTAAAGATCCTACATGCCGCAACGAAGATCTTGCGTGTTGCAACTAAGACTGGTGCAGCCAAAATAAATAAATAAATAAATATTTTTAAAAAATGTATTCAATATATATAACTGAGTCACTTTGCTGTACGGCAGAGACTGGCATTGTAAATCAACTTTACTTCAATAAAAAAGAAAAAGTAAAACGAAAGATGAAGTTAATCTTAATACAATATTTTATTTAACTTAATATATCCCAGATATTATCCTTCTGACATGTAATCAACATTAAAACATATTAATGAGATATTCTACATTTCTTTTTTCATACTAAATGTTCAAAGTCCTGAGTATATTTTCAGTTACAGCACAGCTCAATTTGCACCAGCCTCATATCATGTGCTCAGTAGCCACAAGCAAGTAATGGCTACCATATTGGACAAGGTAGCTAAGGGCGTAGAGCTTAAGAGTGCTCATCACAAGAAAAAAAAAAAAGTAACTGTGTGAGGTGATGATGGATGACATCTAGACTTATTGTGGTATATCAAATCATTACGTTGTATACCTAAAACTAATACAATGTTATATGTCAACTGTATCTCAAAAGACAATTAAAAACAGAAAAAAAGAAGCAGTATTGTAGTTTACTGGAAGACTGAGGATGAGAAGACAGTGATGCCTTGATGGACCGTTTCATACTGTGGAACTCTCCTCTCCTCTTGGGTTTCCTGGCTTGACTGATACCAGACCCGTACAGCCATTCTCAGTACAGACTGAGTGAAGGTTCCAGGCTCAAGCCACATCTAAATTACTAGTAATGCTTAAAATAGACTTTAGTTAAGATAACTCTAAGTTCCAATATTTTCTTCTTCCTAATGGATCTAGTGCACGGCCACCCCTTCCAGCCCCTCACCCTACACTTTGGAGACCACGGAGCTGGGGACTTCACTTATCCAGCATCTCCTGTCACATACGGGAGGGTCGGCTCTGATCACAACCCCTACCTTACGTGTATTTATGCTCTTTTAAAGCTAAGTTGGCACTTTCACACCTGTTGCAAAGCTGAGTGATAAAACATCTGTGTTCCTAGTCTTCCCTTTGTGTCTTGATTGGTGCTGTGGGGTCTAACTCAGGATTTTCTCTTAGCTTTACCTGCACGACGTATCTGATGTTAGTCTCTCCCACTACTGTCCCACCAGCCCTGTGAGAGGAAGGGCCCTGCTTCAGGGCTGTCTAGAATTTGGCCACACTCATACATGGATCCCTTTTCTCCTTTTAATTAGGAATCCTTTTGTGAAGGAGATCAAACTGAATCTGGCTGAAGCAGGCTTTGTCCCCATGACTCAAAAGTTCAAAGGTCTGGCTAGATCCAGGTGCTCCCATGGTGTAACCAAGATTTGGTGTCTCTCTCACTGCATTCCTCAGCTTTGTTTTCCTCTCTTTACTGGCAGTGTCCGTGTGGCAGCTTCCACAAGCTGTAGGCTTATTTTGCCCTTATTGTCAATAATTCCAGCAGAAACCCCTTGTTCTCACCAGTTCCAACACAAGTTCAGGGGTTGACTTTTACTGGATTACTTTACATGTCCATCCCTCTGTTCCACTCTGGCCCATGGTCCAGATCTGTCCTATAGTCTACTTTAGTGTGACCTCCAATCTCAGAAGGTTTTTCCATTTTTAAAGGGCCACGTATATAAGAAGAATATGCAACAGATATGTACTATCTTCCCCTTTACAGAAAAAGCTTCTTCAGGGCGCATGGGGTTCTAAAAACTCTCATGATAACCACTCAGGTGGCTCAGTCAGAGCAGTGGAACAAAGGACCACCTGGCATGGGCCTGGCATATAGTAAGTGCTCAATTATGATTCTGACGAAAATGCTCACAGCAAAGATATTTCTCCCTGAGAAATATTTTTTGAGCTTGGGAGCTGGGAGGTGATGTATTGCCTTCTCCTGGTCCTTAATCTATTTTAGTAGTAAAAGAGCTTCCTTTGTTTGAATAAATACTCCTTGCCTAAGCTGTTAATGCTTGCTTTCTTCCTTTTTGGCAGGTTTCATTTTGCTGGAGAGCATGATGGAAGCATAATGCTAATATATACCACTAGGTGGAGCCACAGCTCTTGAGAAATAGGCTTTCCCAGAAAGCGGCAAGCAGGAGGGTGGAGTAAGTCTTGTAATTCCAGCATCTCCCCTGCCCAAGACAGACAGACACGTTCTCGACTAGGCTCTGCCCCTTGCTGCCTATGTGACTGTTGGCAAATGACTGTAAGCATTGGCATCCTTATTTGTAAAGTGGGGATTATAACAATGCCCACAACAGAGGGATGCTGTGATCATCAAGTAAGATGCAAACCGTAGAATGCAGAGTAAATGTAAGTTAATGAGACGCCAGGAAGCCCCATCATTAGAGCTATGCCTGGGACATGATTCCAAAGCCAGATAACTTTCATGACGTTCTTGTCTCATACAGTCGGGGCTGGGGGGTTAGAGGACAGCAGCAGAAGGGAGGGAATTCAGAGTCGGCTGGACATGAGTACAGCACGCCTTTTGGAGGCTCCATTACATCATCTGTAAAGCAGGTGAGCCCTGCCTTGCAAGATCACGAAGATGAAATGACACATGGCAAGCATTTTGCAGTGTCTGGAGCAAAGCAGTCCCTCAGTCAATGCTAGGTTGTGAGTGGGCTGCTTGAAGCTTTTTGTGACCCTCAAGGAGCCTCAAGACCCTCCCTCTCCTCTCCTCTTCTAGCCTCTCCTCCCACTTCCTGCTTTAACAATCATGCCCCATAGGATGTTGGTGTCATGTTTCTATCCCTAGTGCTACCCTGTCTCCTGAGTTTTAAGTCCCCCAACCCGACTCATCCACAAGCACCTCCCACTCAATATGCTCAAAACAGAACTCCTTACCTTCTGGTTCTGAACCTTCTTTTCTTCCTCTCCTCCTGGTACATTAAAGGCATCATCCTCCACCCAGTGCTCTGAGCTGAAAAACCGGACACGATTCCTGACATTCCTGTCTTCTGTCCACTTGTAATACACCATGCCAACGTCTGCTGATTCCACCATTTAAATACCCTTCTAATATCTCCCCCCAACCACTGCCACCCAGTCGCTGCCGTAGACTTATCTCAGTGCCCTTCTCCCTGCCTCGTCCTCACACAGGGGTCTTTTTTTTTTCTGAATGCAAATCTGATTATTCCCCTGCTGAAAATCCTTCCATGGCGCCCCATAGCCTAGAAGGCATCTAAAAATCTGGCTTCCACCTCCCGCCCCAGACTCCCTCTCTTCCCACCCCCTGCTCTGCGCTACCAACCCGACCTTACAGTCCAGCCAGACGCGTGTTATTCTGGCTCCTCAGATGACATTAAGCTTCTTTTTGCCTCTAGGCCTTTGCCCTCCTCCTTTCTTCTCTGCCCCCCCCACCCCAATCTTTACTTAATACAGCGAAGTTTAGGATCTCTTAACTTTGCAGACTCCTGACAGACTGCATCTCACCTCTATACCCTAATGGCTGTCACAGAGTCACACTAAACAAAGGGTATCAGTGTGGATGTCATGCAGTCCCTCTGCCCTCCCCATCAGCCTTTGCTGACTCCATGTAAACTGTCTGTCTCCATGTAAACTCTCGAGATCAGGAGCCTTGTCTGCTCTACCCTCAGAACCCAGAACTTGGTTGATGCATATTGAGCTCCTGATAAATATTCATTGAATGAATGAGTAAATAACTGAATAGGTGAACGGATGAGATGTTTCTTAGACAGAAAAATGGTTCCAGTTCAGCTCTCTTCCTTTCCACCCCTTCTGGATCATGGAGAGATGCTGGGCTCCAGCCTATATGAGTGTTCTGAGAATCGGGGCATAACTGCAAATCAAGTCCAGTTGTTTCATTGTTAATTCAGCTTGGCCATCAGTGACAGAGTTAAAATGACTACAGGTCCTATAACTTAGTGAGAATGTAGGGAAGCAGAAAACCAAGATGAGAAAAGAGGTTAAATGGCAAAGAGCCCACACACATTTGGAGATGACAGGAAGTTAAGCTTCCTTGTACAACCAAAACCAGCACAAGATGTTACAAGGACTCTTAAGAATGAGATTTTCTGGCACACTATTTGCCTTGTTGGGAAATGCCCCATCCATCCATCCACCCATCCATCCATCCACCCATCCATCCATCCACCCATCCATCCACCCATCCACCCATCTCTATCCAGGACAGTATGTACAAAGCTGAGAAATACACTCTAGCTCCAATGGTGTGAAACGGGGATAACGTTAGTACCTACTTAACCAAGTAATTGTGAGATTTAAATGATATTATTAGGTAATAATATCACCCAGCACTGGGCCTGTTGTATAACAAAAACTCAATAAATGATAACTGTATGTTATTATTAGGATCTGAATACCACGCCCAAATTTCACAGCTCCAACTTTTTCCCAGCCGAACATCAAACATTCAACTCAATTTTATTATCTAGAATTTGAGGAGGAGAAATAGAGTGAAGGATTCTGGAGAGGGAGCAGGTAGAGGCAGGCTAGACCAGTGAGGAACGGAGGCTGGGAGACTGAGGCTGGGGTGTGAGGTAGAAGGGAGTTCCCACCTGGAAGGAGCTCCCTCTAGAATGTTGGCAGAGTCATCTGGTCTCCAGATGACCCTCCTAGGTCATAATGAGTATCCATGAGAGTAGGTAGGAAACAGGAACACAGTGTAGACAGCCTTCCTCCACTGGGATCGCTGGTCAACCCAGGCCCACTACATCTGGGCACTGTGGGACCGGATGGGGACGTTGATTCGGTCCTGCAGCCAGTTGATATAATCCTCTTGAGGCATGTGGATGATGTGTTCTCGCACAAACTGAGGGGCAGACACAGTGACAGCCTCAGATTTGGTCTGAAAGCTAGACTCCATGCCCCCGCCGCCCCCCAACAAGATCCTGGAAGATTTGTGATTGAGGCTGTGGCCCCAGGATACTTCCAACCCTCAGGCATTCATAATGCTTGGAGCATCATGCTGGGGATGGTTCTCTCAAGAAAAGGGTCTCTTTCCAGCTTCCCGGTTCAGCAGGCTAACGTTAAGTCCCTTATTGTCACCATTAACCCCAAGAAGTTTGGGGAGAACAGGAAAACCCAGTTGTCTGCATCTTTCTTTCTTTTCTATTCCTGAATATCTTTCTAAAAAGTAATTTGACCCTAAACATTTTTGGGTTCATAGGCCTCCTTCGAGAACTGAGGACAACTATGGGCTTGCTTCCAGGAAAGGGTTAAGACACAAAACAGAGTTTCATGTAGATTCCAGGTTGAGAGACTCCCACATCCAGGTTAAGAGAAGTTCTGTGATGTCCTCACTGGGAGAAGAGCAGGCTCACTTTTCTTAGCTAGGGCCATGAACTCAGCTCAGAGAAAGGGGAGCATCCAGGCCCCTCCCCTCTTACCCACTCAGCGATTGCCTTTTCCACGGCCTCCACAATTGGCAGGGGGAATGCAGACCCCATAACTGGACAGATGCCCCAGACTTAGTTTTGGAATAGCCTGCCAGAGCCTCTCCCGAAAGAGCTTCCCAGGATGCGGGAAGTAGAGTCTGGGCAGATGAACTTGTCCACAGGGGCATCCTCCCTCCCCCACTCCTGACTTTGCACCCATAAACACAACCCAGGTCAGCCTGTGGAAGGGCCAACCTCTCATGAAAACACTGAAAGGACTGAGAATGCTACCAATTGAGTCACTTCTTCATCTTGAGGCATTGAAAGCCCTATTAAAATGGATATGTGCCATCAGATAAAACTAAGGCAGTGACTCCACGGACACCTGTTAATACCTTAGTGTGGGCCCTCCCCCTCCCCCATCTGCTGACCCCTTTTGATGCCCTAAGGGAACTAGGAACTTCTAGGGTGGGTGGAGAAGGTGAGCCACTACTGCAAACCCTTCAGTGGCTCCTCAGCACCCTCCAGAGAAAGACCTAGACCCTTAACTTGACCATCAGAGATCTGCACAGACCGACCTCTTCAGTCCCCTTGGAACTGTGCGTCTTCCTGCTCTCTGCCTCCCAAACCCATTGACTGCCGCTGAACAGGTCAAGTTTCGTCCCGCTTCGGGGCCTTTGCACCAGCTGTTCCCTCTTCCTGACCTGCTCTTTCCCCTTCTCTTCATGGCGCTGCCTTTACATTGTTCAGATCTCAGCTTTAAAGTCATCTTCCCCAGTGGCTCTAGTTACAATAAGCCTCCTCTACATTTACCTTAAATCAGGGCTCCTCAAACTTTACTGTCCATACAAGTCACCCGGCCTCTCACTGAAATGTAGATCCTGAGCTGGTTGGATATGCTTTGGAGCCTGAGATTCTGCATTCCTAACGAGCACCCACGTGAGGTCCATGGGCCACAATTTTAAGTTGCCAGATTTAGAGTGCTCCTTTTTATGATTGCCAGTTATTGTAATCACATGTCCATTTATTTATGTCTCTCCAAAACCTCCAAGTTTCCAGGGGGCACCGTTTACACAGCATATAATATCCCCCGGAGTTGAACAACCAAGGTCACGTGACAACACCTCTCCTATTAGATGATGAGTGCCATGAAGGCCTTTATGTCTTTTTAAAACTTTAAAAACTTAAACAGTGCCTGGATGTTGAGAGAGGAATGAATGAGTGTGCCGGAGGCACCGTGAGGGGGAAGGAAGTGGTCAGTACCTCGATAGCCACCGCGATGTCCGGAGAGCACAGCTCCCAGACCCTCATGTCCTGTAGCACCTTGAAGAAAACATGCGGCCGGATCCTCAGGTCCCGATTTTCCCCAAACTTCTGCAGTTTCGCCAGGATCTTTTTGGCAGGGCGGAAATTCTTCAGATCCTCAGGGAGTTTGGACAGCAGGTCAAAGTACCTTCAGTTCCAAGAGGAGAGGGTCAGTTAGGACACTGCTGGGAGATGGGTCTGGGCACCACAGGGACCCCATCTCCACTATCTCTATCACTCACGTGATGTCTCTAGGGCAGCATCGGTCTTTATCTGGGGGACTTTCCTCCCCCCCTCAATGTAAAGTGCCCACAGATCAGGCAAGTCTTTATTTTGATGGATAGTAAAAGCTGGAGCATGATTTGCATCACATTAAAAAAATTAAGGGCACGCTTTAAAGTGATGCATTTATGATTTTTCTACCAAGCAGACAATGTGAAAAGTTAGAAGAAAGGAAGAACACTGGTATTCTGAAGATTCTCTTTTTTTTTTAAGGTTTTATTATTTATTTATTTGTTTTAAAAACATCTTTATTGGAGTATAATTGCTTTACAATGGTGTGTCAGTTTCTGCTTTATAACAAAGTGAATCAGTTATACATATACGTATGTCCCCATATCTCTTCCCTCTTGCATCTCCCTCCCTCCCACCTTCCCTATCCCACCCCTCTAGGTGGTCACAAAGCACCCAGCTGACCTCCCTGTGCTATGCGGCTGTGAAGCTTCTCTTTTGAGAGTTAATCAAGCCAGGGAGGACACAGACACATCTGTGGGATACCTTCTAGGATGCAAGAGGCTCTCACACACAAGGTGCTGCTGCTGCGGGTGTGTGTGTGTGTGTGTGTGTTTTCCATGTCCCTGATAACGAGTAAGCGGGAGTCACAGCTTTGTGTATTTCAAGAATCTCTATTAATATGATGACAGCGTGTGAAGGTAGTCTGGGAATCCATCCTTGAGATGGTGGGAACGAGGTAGGTTCTAACCTGGGGGTTCAGGTGCGGGTGACGGCAGCAGTGGTATCTCATGAAAAAAAGGGTTTTTTCCCTGATTACAGAAAAAGTTGAAGAACTTGATCCTCCACCATACATTCCGGCTGCTCATATTGCTTTATATTTGTGATATATATTTATATATTTATTCATGTCTCTTTGTAAGCTCCCACTCTGCATTATTAAAACCGTTGAAGGGATTCTGGGTACATTTTTAGGCTTTCCCATCTTACTCATAGATCTTGATTTACTCACCCTGACAGGATGGAGCTTTGGGAAATCAGACTCCACTTTTTTATTGCTGCTAAGCATAGAGACAGGTCAGACAGAGGTTTAAATCCTAACATTTCCTTGTTTGCAAAGTGGGGGGTTAATATGTACCCTTCGGGATTTTTGTGGGGAATAAAATAGATAACTTATGAAAATTGCTTAGGAGAGTGTCTGCCATCCAGTAATCACTCAATTCACATTGCTTTTTGTTGTACTTATTATTACTCCTGTGCTGGAGCACAGGGGTCCTGGGATATGCCTGTCTGGCTTTGTATCTTTAAGAGTTAAATTATTTGGAGGAATACAGTTCTCCCCCCATAGACCTCAGAATCTGCAGAATTTTCAGGTTGGTTTGCCTCTTCTACCTCTCTTATAGGAGATAGCTTGGATAGGACTTCCTTATTTGCAAGCTGAATCAAACAAGGTAAATATGGAGAACACAGCTGGGTAGATTATCTGCAGTTCAGGAACTGAGGGGTTCTTGCCTGGTTGTACTCTGGATATAGCCTGGTTTGGGGGGAGGGGGTGGTACTGGTGGCCAAGGACAGTTCTGGAGTGATGCCTCTCTGTGTCTTGAAGGATAATGGGATCAAATGTAATTTTGTAACACCACTGCCCCCTTCACCCACTTCAAGGACTGTCTTATCTGGCTCTCAGGATCTTTACCAGTGGTCTGCAATTTCTTCTGCATCTCCTTTTGCCATGGAGATGTGGTGTCTCATTTTTGCTACATCCTTTTGGAAATTTGAGACAAGGTCTAAAGAATGGAACATCTGGAGACCTCTTTCTTCTTGGCGCCTGCGTCACAGGTTGTATGAGAAAGAGGAAGAAGAATCAGATACCCTTCTCCTTTGACCAGCCTAGCTGCCCTTTGAGATCTGAGTTAAACACCTTTTCCTTCTTGCGGTCCTTCTTAACCCTCTCAGCCACTCTAATGTACAAGCTGGCTTTGGGCACAAGAGCAGACAGCTCTCTCCGAGGTCCTGAAAGGCTCAAGTCTCGCTAAATCCGGTCACTTTTTAATCAGCCCTCATTCTCTCCCTACTTTTGATTGTATTTACATGGCTTTCTCATCTGTAAAATGAAGGATAATAATGATTCCTGGATCCCAGTGGTGATGAGGAAATGACAATGTGTGTACAGTGCTGTGCTTAATGTCAGACACACAGTAGGTGTTTAACTCATGCTGGTTCCTTTCTTCCCCATTCCCTTTATCATTTGGTGTATATGTCCTATCTCTCCACAGAGACTATATTATAAATATAACCATGTCCTCACCTATATATTATGAATTTCAATAGCTTCCCACTTACTCAGAGCAAAGTGCTCTGAGTGACTTACCCTCCAAGGCGCTGGATTATTCAGCCCCTATGTCATCTTCCAGCTTTATCTCTATCCTTTCCATCCCTTTCCTCCCAGCATTTTATGGTTTGGCTCATGAACAAAGTCTCTGAGATAAAGTTCAACCTCCACAGCTGGGTTAGGAAGGCCTCTTACATCTGGCCTCTGTCTATCTCTCCGCTTACCTTGTAAACAACCTAAGCCCCAGCACACCTGACTACTGGCAGTTCATGGCCCACTGTGCCCATTCTTGCCTCTGGGACTTTGCTGTTGCTTTTCCCTGGAACTCTCTTCCCTCCTACTGTTCCTGTGTGACAGTTTAGGTTTGAATTCCACCTTTACTATGAATACTTAACCCCTGCGTGGCCATCGACAAGAGACATCTTTGAGCCCACTTTTCTCATCTGTAAAATGGGTCTAATAATAGCACCTATCCCACAGGACTGTTGTGAGGCCCAAGTAGTAAAAACAAAGCTCTTACACCCATGTCTGGTACATAGTAAGTGCCCTGGAAATATCACCTATTTTTATTAAGCTGAAAATATGGTTTCCTCCAGGAAGACCTTTCTGATTTCCCTTGAACCTTTCTGTGTTCCCTTAGCCCCCTCCTTATTCCCATGCTGGCCCTCATCACCCTGTGTGGTAATCGCCTCTTTATTTGTCTGTCTCCCTCACTAGACTGGGAGCTCCCAGAAGGTAGGGGCAAGTCAACTTTGGACGTGTGGCCCAGAGCAGCTGGTCCCTCCACCCTGAGAGGGTGAGAGGGCAAAGGGTCATCATGAAACCTTCACTGAATGGATGAGTTCATTGGGGTAAAAATAGTCACCGCAGTCAAGGGGTCAGGTGGGAAGGGAGGCAGTGACTGGCTTGTTAGAATAGAAAAGAAAAGCTCCCAGTTGTCTGCTGCTGCTCGGCAAGTCAAGCTCCAAGTCTCAATCATGACATTTATGGCTGTGCATGACGCAGAGCTCACCTACCACCTCTTCCTCCTCTTCAAATGTTCCATGTCCCTTCCTACCTTGGGAGTTTGTATGTACTTTTCCTGCTGCCTGGAATGTCTTTCCACCTTCTCACCAAACCACCAGCTCCTCTTCATCTGTCAGCGCTCAGCCTTAACCTCACCTCCTGAGAGAGGTCTTCCTGGATTATCCAACCTGCATTAGGACCCCATGGTTTCTCTCTCTCTCCGAGAACCCTGTTCTCTTACTGTATGGCAATGATCATAATTTGTACCTATAAATTTATCAATTCAGTTATTTTGTCTCTGCCCATATTTTCCAGGAGACTACAAGCTCCCTGAGGGCAGGGAACAGGTCCTTCTTGTTCCCTGTTATAACCCCAACTCCCAGCATCTGTGGGTACAGGTAAGTGCCAGATGAATGTCCTTTGAGTGAATGGATATATGTGTGCCCTTACTTCATGAGGATTTCCATCTTGTCCTGTAGACAGAGGCCAGCCTCCTGGGCCACACTGTTAAACTTGGCCCTCATGGCGTTACACACCCCACTCTTGCAGTGGATGATGTCACGGTTGGCACGGCTGTGGACACAGATGAGAGGGGCTTGGGGGACGGAGCCCAGGGGACAGACCTGCGAGGCTGGCCTCCCCGGGCCCCAAGGTGCTCTGCAATCACACCCACCCAGGTTCTCCACCCTCACTGGAGCCTCCTTCAGCACTCCCCCGGAGGTAGGAAAGATAGATCTTCCCGAAAACATCAGGCTGGTGGGTCAGGCCTTATTAAATGAGCCCACAGAGAGACATCTGGTCTCTTCAGCCCAACAAGTGTTAAGTGTGATGGAGCTGGGAGATTCAGGTTCAAACTCCCGTACCACCATCTTTTAGCCGTGTGGCCTTTGGCGAGACATTTCACCTGGCCAGGCTTCAGTCTGTTCCTCTGTAGAATGGGATAGGACCCCTGGCTCATAGGATTGGTTTTGAGGAATAAGCAAGATAATGAATACAGAACGCTTTGCCCAGCGCCAAGCATGAAGCAAGAACTTGTTGCTGTTGTCTGTCTGGTTGCTCAGCATCTTGGCCACGAGCCCCTTGCCCCGGGAGTCCTTTGTCCTTCAGGTGTGTCTATGGCTTCAGGGAACCTGGTGTGCACCGGGTTATTTCTACACCCCTGGGAAGATGGAGAGTTGCCACGGTCCCTCTTGCCTGGCATCTTCCGCTGCCCAGCTGGCCTACCTTTTAGACTTCTTCTGGAGCACCTGGGAGTGGCTGTCTCCACTTGTACTGCTGGATCTGTCACTGAAACACAAAGGTTGGTTTCAAGTTGCCTGGAGCCTTATTTTTCCAGAAAGGGTGACTTCAGGGCCCCCATGACACCTGCTGGCCGCCAGGATTCAGGTGAGGGCGGTGGTTCTAATCGAGGCATCAGAAAGAGAACACGGTGTGCATTTCCCCCGCGTCTTGGCCTTTACTCCTACCGGACACACTGCCTGGACAGTCCTCGTTTCTTCTCTACCTGCTCAAATCCCGCCCTGTCTCCTGGCCTAGAGCATGCTCTGCCTGCTCTGACTCTCCAAGTCCAACTGTGGCCTCTTGCCTCTGCATATTGTTGGGAGGACACATTTTCTGGATCCCAGCTTCATCTGTATAAAATCGGTCTCTCCATCTGGAGGACAGGCTCATTTTGGACCCTCCCATCCTCCTCTCTACCCTTGTCAGCACACTTACCCTGGGGCTGAGTGCAGACCTGCTGAGGGGAGGGTCGAGTCCTCCTGGGCACATTGTCTGTGGTGTTCCCGGCCCCAGGCCGCCTCTTCATTCAAGGCTTCTCTTCTCTAAACTGGACCCTGGTGCTGAGCACCCACTGCACTCAACTTTGGAGGCAGGCAGAGCTGGGTTCAGAGCCCAACGCTGGCACTGCCTTCTCCCAGGCTGTGGATAAGCACCTCTGCTCTGGATCGTCAGTTTCCTCATCTGTGATCAGTCAACTCCTGGTGTCATTTGACCCTTTCTAGGTGGGGCTGGGGTGGTGGTGAATTCCTTAGGCAGCTGCTCCGTCCTGTGGCTTTGCCTGGCTAGGGTCCCTAGATGGGGGTGAAGGTCTCTGCCCCTGCCCATCCCCCCATACCTTCTTCCAGGTCCTCCTCAGTGGCCTGGGCCTTCAGCATCAGTGTCCAGCATCTCCTCTCACACGCTGCCTCCCTTTGTTTCTCTAAACATTTGAGAAACTGACTTGACTGCTTTATCTGTGTGACTCTAGAGGGTAAGACTGTTTTTCTTATCCCTATGATGTGCGGCTAACCCTTCCCTTCCAGCCCTGTGGCAGGCGGGGCTTCTTCAGGCCATTTCCCAGACCACTCCCCATAGGAAAGGGCCCGGCCTTTGCTGCTTCTCCCAGAGGCTCATTGGACTAGACCTAGAGACCTCAGGTCTGGCAGGTGATGGAGCAAGCCCTATCCCACCTTGCTGGGAAGCAGAGCCCTAGTAATAATACCCAGAAGGCCATGTGTTTGGATTCCACCCAGCTGCCCCAACCTCTGCTGCTGAATTTGTTGGGGGAGCAGGCTGGCTTTGACCTTCCTCCTGTAGACGGCTCTCTTCTAGGGCTGATAGTGTAACTTGGCGGGGAGGCAGGAGAGGAAGGAAGCAGTGTTATTAGCTGTGATAAACAAACAAGCAAACAACAACAAAAGACCCTTCTGCCTGTCTCAGTCTCCCCTCTCCTTGGCCCTCCTTGAGTTTCAGCCATACTGGTCTTTGCTCAGTGCCTCTAAGCTTCCTCCTGCCTCAGACCCTTTGCACATGCTATTCCCTCTGCTCAGAACACTATTCCTACTATTCCTTCTAGAGCAGGGACCATAGGCTCTACAGGGGGAAGGGCATAGGAATCACCTGGAGAGATTGCTCAGAATGAGAATGCAGATTCCAGATCCCAGCTTTCCCAGCCATAGGCTAGCTAATTCTTCTTTTTTCCTTCAGGTCTCAGCTTAAATGTCAAACTCAGCCTTGGTTAGAACCCTGGTGCTCAACATTCACCAAATCCTCCATAATCGTCCTTCAGAATGCCTTCCACAGTCATGATTATACAGCTACCTCTGTGGGGTCATTTGATAAATGCATGACTCTTCCATTAGAACAGCAGTTCTCAACCATGAGCAGGATGCAAGGAGTCCATGAATGCGGATGGAAAACAACAGCTTACCTCTTTACCCAGCCTTTCATAGAAATGGAAATCACCATTTTTACACATCACGTTAAAATTGTGGGAGCTATTTTGAAAAATCATTTACACTTGACACTAATCCAAAATTACAGTAGTTATTAGACCTGCTGCTAAGTCTTATTGTATAAGGTATTGCTAAAGAAGCTCATAGACGACTATATATCTCACGTTTGGTTGTAATATTGTAATCGATATTACTACAGATTTCTTTGTAAACCTTTGTCATTTACAGTCTGCATTTGAAAGCATTTTTTTCTGAAAGGAGTCTGTAAGCTTCCTCGGATGGTCAAAGAATCTATGACACAAAAGGAGTTATGACCCCAGACCAGACAGTGGGATCCACCCATGTGGTCAGACTGCTTCTGTCTTGTTTGCTGCTGAATCTCTAAAGAGCTGAGCACAGTTCCTGGCATACAGCGGGGACTGAGGAATATTCTATAGATGAATAAATGAATTGGGGGCAGACCTTTACCTCCCCCATTACAAGTCACCCAAGTAACAAGGGAAAAG
Source organism: Mesoplodon mirus (assembly GCF_964341445.2). Taxonomy (NCBI): domain Eukaryota; kingdom Metazoa; phylum Chordata; class Mammalia; order Artiodactyla; family Ziphiidae; genus Mesoplodon; species Mesoplodon mirus. The sequence goes on from NC_138989.1 coordinate 10,339,977, forward strand.
GTAGTTCTGTAACATACCCTCCCCGCTTCACCCCTCCACTACTAGAAGATTGTAACTTCATGGTATATGATTATTGGGGAGAAACGGCTGAATACTCACCCCCCCAAGACCTGGGAGTTAAGGAACTTATTTCCAGGGAATAAGGAAGAAGATCCCCCTCCCTGCCCCACTTTCCACAGTCTGGTGAGGGGCATCTCTGCAACGCCACCCATAACTGTGCGGTGCCTCCTGACCCACCTGCTAGGGCCCCAGGCCTTCCTACCTTGATTTGCGGGTGGTCTGCATGTCTTTATGGGCAGAATCACTCTTGTTTTGTCTGAGCATTGACAGGACACTGCAAAGCAAGATGAGTCACTTAATAAGGCGCTGAACAAATGATGCTCCCCAAGGCACTAGATATCTGTGGGAGTATGGAGAGTTCTCCTTCTAGAGCAGGGATCCTAGGCTCTACAGGAGGGCATGAATCACCTGGGAAAATTGCTCAGAACAAGAATGCAGATTCCTGAGCCACACTCCCAGAGATCTGGATACATCAGGCCTGGAGTGGGACCTCAGAAGCTGCATTTAAAACCACACACACACACACACACAGACTTCTGATGCAGGTGTGCAGAGAGCATACTTTGAAAACCTTAGCATTTCCTGGCATACCATGAAATAATGCCTGCTTGAAGTGCCTGTTAAAAAATGTGGTTTCCTCTAAGGAGTCTGATTCAGTGGGTCTAGGATGAAGACCAGAAATTTGTAGTTTTCACAAGCATCCCAGCTGATTCTGACCTTCGGGGACATTTGTAAAATACTGCTAGAGGATTTTAAGAAAAGGTCATCTTCCTAGGTGATGCTATGGTCTGAATATTTATGGCCCCCCAAATTCATCCCAAGAGGATGCTGTTAGGAGGTGGTGGCCTTTAGGAGGTGATTAGATCATGAGGGTGGAACCCTAATGACTGGAATTGAAGCCCTTATAAAACAGACCCTTGAGAACTAGCTGGTTCTTTCTACACGTGAGGACACAGTGAGAAGGCAGCCGTCTATGAGGAAGAGGGTCCCTGCTGGACGCTGACCCGCTGGCACCTCGACCTCAGACTTGCCATCCTCCAGAAACTGTGCGAAATAAATGTCTCTTGTTTACAAGCCACTCAGTTATGGGATTTTTATTATACCAGCCCAAATGCCCTAAGACAGGTGACCAGAGGGCGGTCTGGCCCTTGAGGCTGAGGGCTGGGAGAGAAGGCTTTCAGGGGTTCCTAAAACCCCCAGAATTCTACGTCAGGCTTGATGGGAGCAGACTTGCTGTCTAAAGTGAAATAGGAATCTACATTTTTTAAGTGAGGAGGGCAAAAGAAAATCTGCAGCTTCCCCTGTCTCTGGGCAGCTCCACAGAGAAGCCTTCAGTATTTGCTGCCTTAGCAAGGGATTAGGGAGATTTTTCTCCCGGAGGAATTGCAGAGGATGGGAAATTTCAACAGGTTCCTGTACCATAACCACGGTTATGTTATCATTAAAGTGAATGCAGAGGCCACCTGATGAGCTCTGTGAGAACCAGGTTCTTGTGTGGTTTTGTCTTTGAGGACCTGAAGCAGGTCACTCCTGGCCATCCTTCTCCAGCTATGAGATGGGACCATGGTGCTGGGTACTGGTTAATCAACCTGTCCCAGCGAGTGGCTGCACAGGTTCCATAGGATGCTGTATGTGAAACAAAAGTAACAACCACCACCACCAGTCACCAATTTTTGTTTGCTTACACTACGCTAGGCACATGCTAATATGTTAAATGCATTATCTCACTAAATGCTTCAAATGACTCAGTGATGTAGACATTATGTCTACAACAATAAAAACACTTTACTAGGAAATTATCATTTAATTCTCACTACAGCCCTTTGGGATAGGTTGTTAATGAGCCTCATTTTACAGAATTGGAATCAGGCTCAGAGAGGTGAAGCAACTTGCTCAACAGCACACAGCAATTACATCAACGGAAATGGAGGTTGACCCTAGTCTACTTGGTACCACCGCCAGTGCTTTGATGAAACACAATCTCATGTTACAGATGAGAAAGCTGAGGTTTAGAGAAAGGCTGAGGGACTCGTTCAAAGGCACTAGGTCTTGAACCTATGTCGGTCTGACTCCAAAGCCAGTATTCATGGCGTGAGTTCTTGCAAAGGAAGGAGCCTCTTGGAGCTGATGCTTCATCACTGTCATCTGTCTTTAACGCTGATAAATCAGGCGCAGCGACCGGGGCCTTAAGGGCCAACATTGCCTCTGAGAGGCTTCAACGCCACCCTCCAGAGCCCCGATGTGAGTTGAGACGGCAGCAGCCAATTCATCATTAACAAGCAGAGGCCGGTGCGATGCACGTGAACGTGCTTGGAGAACCGTAATTACGGTAATAACAATAACCAGTAAGTCACAGCCGGCATCTCAGGAGGCTGAAGGCGATGATGAACCTCTCCAGTGCCTCATGTATTCTCAGGAAGTCATCTGCTTACTCTGAGGGGTCCACACTTGGAAAGGGAACTTCGGCTCTAGCCTGAGTGCTCTCTGAGGCTTTTAGAGGTCAGGAGTCTAGTGGACAGGGCTTTCCGCCAGAAGGAGGACACCTCAGGTTCAAGTCTGACTCTCTGAACCAATTACATTGGTTGCCGGCTTGAAACTTCAGAGGATTCTTTTTGTTCCTAGGATAGAAATCAGAATCCTAGAGGTGGCTCCCAAGGTCCCCAGACAGACTTATATCTCTGCCCATCCCATGTGGGAAGCATTTCAGTTCCTTGGAGGTGCTACGCTCCCTTTTGACCATGTTTGCCCATGTGCTGTCTGTAGTATTCACTCCCCTTGCTGGCTCTCCCGGCTGCCCCCCAACGACTTTGGCCGGTGAGCTCTTTTTCATGCTTCATCCAGAATCTCAGCTTAAAGTTTCTTCTTTGGAGGGAACGTCTCTCATCCCCATCCCCATCCCAGACTAGATCAGATGCCCCTATTATGTCCTCTCACAGGTCTGAGCTTTTCTTTCATAACACTTCCCGCAATAATTAGTACGGTTCATCCATATGCATAAATACTCACTAAAGAATGAATGAATCACCTTTGGGTTCCTGGGAAGCAGTGCAGTGGAGTGGATAAGAGAACAGTTTCTGGAACACGGAAGGTCTGGATGCGAGTGGCGGCCTTACCATGCGTTAGCCTCTCTCAGCCTCATGTCCTTATTTGTAAAATAAAGACAACAGTACCTACCTTGGAGGGTTGTTGGAAGAACTCAGGGAGGTGATACACGTGAGCAAAGTACACGGTTTGGCACCTGTCACAGAGGAAATGCTCAACCATTGGGAACTGCTGTCCTTTATGTTATCACTAGGATGCTGACATCCTTTATTTGCCCAGGTGTCAAAAGCACATACCTGGCCGCTTGTTTCTGCATCCCATTTGCCGTCGTGACTGTTCTCTGAGCCTCTTCCCGAACCACCTCCAGGAGCTTCTGCAGATCTGATGGGAACACAAGAGGTCACTGTCTGCAGGGTGCTCATGAGACAGGACTGCGCAGGTCACGGCCCAGCCCCCCAGGCCGATATCGCCTCTGCTTTGACGTACTGGGGAGCCGGAGAAGGATGTGCCTGGGGTCTAGAAGTCTGCGGGCTGTACACGTGCCTCCTCTGCTTCCAACCAGTGACTGGCCATCTCCTTCGGGATGACAGCTGAATTCCTCCCCATGGCCTGTGAGGCCCTGGGGGTCTTGGCTGCTCTTTCTATTTCCTGTTCCACCTCATTCCTCCTGGCCGCAGCCCCCCTCCACCCCGCCCTTCAACATTCTTCTGTAGCCTGAGAGAACTGTTTCCAATTCCAAGAAGAAATCAACTTGTCTGGGAAAACCTTCTCTGATCCCAGAGACCTGAAGTTCCAAACTGGTGATCCACAGGCTGACTCTAGGTCGTAAATGTGTTTGATTTGATTTGATGTAGATGCTCAAACTTTTCAAAACTGGAAGTTTTCACATTACAAATCTGGGCCTCCAGTTTCCCTGGAAAAGACTCTGAGGTGGGGCTCATCCCGTGCTGATGGGGCCCTTTAGACCTTCCAGTGCATCCTCCAGCTCCCCATGGCCCCCCCAACTCCTCACTGCTTTAGTTGACTTGTATATTCATACTTCACATTGTTGCTTTTTACACAATGTAGAGATATCTCTTTGTGCCTGACTATTATGTGTTGACTTGTGTCCTCCCAAAAGATAATGTTCAAGTCCTAATCCTCAGCACCTCAGAATGTGAATTATTCATATTCTTATTTAGAAATAGGGTGGCTACAGGTGTAACTAAGATGAGGTCATACCGGAGTAGGATGGGCCCTCAATCCAGTATGACTGGTGTCCTTGTAATAAGGGGGGAGAGACACAAAGGGAGAAGATGGCCATGTGATGACAGAGGCAGAGACTGGACTGCTGATGTGTCTACAAGCCAAAATGCCAAGGCTTACTAACAACTACCAGAAGCTAGAAAAGGCAAGGAAGGGTTCTTCCATACAGATTTCAGAAGAAGCATAGCCCTGCTGACACCTCGATCTGGAGTCTAACCTCTAGCACAATGAGACAATAAATTCCTATTGTTTTAAGGCAGGAAATGTACTTTGTTAAGGCAGCCCTGGGAATCTAACACATGGACACTCTTAAAAGTTGGAAAATAATATATATTTGGAGTAAGCTAGGTGCTTCAAGAAAAGTGGGAGAGTGGAGGCCCTAAGTGTTTTGTACAAATACAGATGGGCAAGCAGTTGGCACCCTGCTTGTCATACAGGCGTCTCTGTCAATATTTGCTAAATAAATAAGTAAACGACTAACGAGAAAAAAAAAGCAGGAAGGGTTTGGGAGACTATGAGCTAGATTTGGAATATCAATGAAGGAAGACAATGCCAACATGGACACTTCTCACTCTTTAGTAGGTGCCTGCAGTCAGCTCAAGGTCAAGTCTCAAAAGCCATACCTGGAAGGGTGAAGCCAGTGCTTCCCAGGGCCATTTGTGTCCAACCTTGTTTGTGAATGCAGTCACTGGGTGCTAGGGAAAGGGTGCTCCCCTCGGTGACCTGGGAGCCATCTAGGCTGTGATAAACGTCAACATTGAGCCATTTTCCACTCCACCTTCCCATTCTCAAGTACTGATAGTTTGTCTTCCTAGTAACTGGTGGGCATGATTCCATTTGACCTGGATCTGATCTTCATTTTTGTCTTGTCCTGCCCACCTTCCCTACTGCCACGCATCCCAGAATCCTTGGGGTGTGTCCAGAAGCCTATTAATGAGGGAGCTCTGGATGCTTCCTCCACTTTCTTCCCTTCTTTTGGCATGCACCAGCTGACCACTCCCCCACTCCTGCCCCTACCCGGAAGCAAACCAGCCTAGTGGGTGGATACCAGCAAATGAGCCCAATGACCTGGCACATGGGGCAGCTCTCCTAGAGAATCCCCTGTAAGGCTGCATATGCCATTTAATGCACCAAAGGTTTTTTTCTGCTTGCCAATAATACCTCTGGGCAGGAACGGTGCCCACCAACATCAAGCTCCACCCATCACATAGCTGAGGTTGGGTATGTATGAACTAGAACAAAGCCTTGGGACTGTGAGGCCCATGTTTACCCACCAAGGCCCATATCTACCCACCAAGGCCCATGTCTACTCTCCAAAGGAGAGATTTGTTTGGAAAAGGTGCTGGTGCCATAAAATAGTCTCCCTGAGGAAGACAGTCTTGTGATGGAAAGTCCACACTCAGAGGAACCTGCTTAGTTCTCAGTCCCCAGGGCTACGGGGACACCATTGCCCAACACTCAGAGATAACAGCATCCTCTGTTTCAGATGCCAAATCACACCCCTAAAGGAAAAATTCTAACTCCCTTCCTCCATTGTCCATCCCCGGCCTGTCTTAAGAATCCCCCTCGAGAGCAACTATACCCACTTCTTCCTCTCTGTTGGGGGAAAAGAGAGGAAGTCCTTTTGTTGTATGGGGTTGTTTTGGTGGCGGAGTGGGGGGAACAGTAGAAGGCACAGGACCCCTCTTTCTGAGTCACTATTTAAGTGAGTTTCTCCCCTAACAGTTCCAAGACTGGAAGATTCAAGACTGGCAGAAGGAATGGTCTGGGCTTTGGTTCCTCCGGAATCCCTTGGCCATGGATTTGGGAAGGGACCATTCCACAGAGAGGCCATGGCCTGCTGTCCCCAGTGATCTGTGTCCACAAAGACCTCATTATGCAGCCAGCCCTGGACATTAAACCTTGGTCAGATGGTGTATCTCTTAGAATAGGATTCATGGATTCAGAATCAGTTTGAGGAGGTTTTAGAAGGCAATCAAAGTCTGGGAAATTAATCTACTTTTGTGAAGGCTCTGACAAATGCAATGGAGGTTAAGGTATAAATAGAGGAAAAGGGTGAGGAGGCTGAGGGAGAAGGACTTTCTCTCCTGGATGTTGGTCTGTGGTGGGAATGCATCTCCCAGCCATTGCTGTGCACCTGCCATGTGCCAGGTAGAAGGTGAGTAAGACATTGTTCCACACCTGAAGGGAGCTCACACTCCTTTCTCCTTTCTTTAGTAACAGAAATATATGAATGCATATGTACTTGTGTGTGTGTGTGTATATATACTTTTGTGTCTGTGTGTATGAGGGAAGTATTAGCTCAATTTCCCAACATCCTTTGTAGCTAGGTGTGCCCCTGTGACTAAATTCTGGGCCATGAGGTTTTAGGAGAAATACTGTATGAAGCTTCTGAGAAGACTGCTTAAACTCAGCTGGAAGTGAGCACTTCTCTACTTCACCTACTTCCTTCTGCTTCCCTCGTAGGATGTGACTCTGATGACTGGCATTCCAGCAGCCATTTTGGACCATGAAGTGATCCGTGGTGGAGAAGAAAGATAGAAGGAAGTAGGATCCCTGATGATCTTCTGGAACCACCCTATCTCTAATCTGTAAGAAAAATTAATTTTTATCTTTTTTAAGCTACTATTTTTCAGGTCTCTGTACCTAGCCAAAAGAAGTTCCTACCTGTTACAGTGAGATGTAGTTGTAAATTAAAATTGAGTACTTAATACAAGCAAATACAAAATACTAAGAGAATTGAGAGAAGGGGAGTCAGGGAAAACTTTACAGGGGAGGGAATATTTGAGCTGGGTCTTAAAGGTTGAATAGGAGTCCATTCGACTGAAGGGTTGAAGGTGAAAGGGCACCACAGACAGAGGAGGGCATGAAAGAAGATGCATTGTTTAGGAGGAGAGGGATTTTTGGTGAGGCTGGAGCACCTGGTACAAGGTGTGACATGGCAAGAGGTGAGCCCATTATAGGCAGCCTGGGACAAGATCAGATGCAGTGTCTTAGAGGCAACGGGGGGGTCACTGAAAGATATTAAGCTGGGAAGCACTACGTTAAGTTTTTAATTTAGAAGGTTCCTTCTGGTTCAACACAGAGAAGCATCTGCAGGCAAGGGAGGGTAAGACAAGAAGCAGGGGAGTTAATTAGGAGGCTGCTACGGTCATCCAGATGAGAGGTGATGAAAACTGGACCAGGGCTCCCCAACCTAGGTGCCTACAGGGAGCAGATACCACAGCTGAGTGACAAGAGCTAGTGTAAGAAAAATCAGGCTGCTCTCTTGGTCTTTCGTTTCCCACTTTTTCTAGAGACTTGGGTAAGGCAGAGAAATTAAGTGTGACATGAGAGCCAGACTGCCTGGTTTCAAACTCTGGCTTCATCACTTATTGGATGTGTGACTTTGGGCACATAATTTAACCTCTCTGTGCCCCAATTTCCTCATCTGCAAAATAGGCATAAAAAGTTGTTGTGAGGATTAAATGAATATGCATATCTGTGTATATTCACATACACACACGTGCACACACACACACACACACACACTCACATATACAGTGCCTGACACGTAAAAGTCCTCTTAGGGTTAGTTATTGTATCATCATCATTATCATTCTAAGACAAACAAGAGGGCAAAGGAGATGATAAATGGGGCATGCACTTGGCCAACTGGGAGCAATGGAATGATTGGGAATAACAGGGAGTGGTGGGGACTGTGGAAAACTAGAGAGCACATGCCCCACCTAAGAAGGGTAGCTCCAGGTGACTGGTCATGCAGGGTTGCAGGCCCACTGTTGCCACAGAGGATAACTTTTTGTAAATCAGAATTTTGACGTCCAATCTCTCAATCTTAAAAAGTCACTCCTACTTTTTTTTTTTAAACAAAGCCTTGTGTGGTAAACAAAACACAGTCTACAGGAACCAGCCCATGTGCCCCAGTTTTCTATCTCTAAACTAAGATAAAAGCAATAGGAATGAAGAGGGTAGGGTTCAAAAGAGCTTTGGGAGATGGCACGGATTGGGGCAGGCAACTGGTTAGACTGGGAGTAGGAGTAGGGTGGCCGTTAGGGAAGGGTCTGTGGTGTCTCGGGGGCCTGGAGAGAGGGCACTATTCTCCCTTCCCCTCACTGCCAAGTCTCTTCCACCTCTGATCCTTCCTTCCTTCAGTTCTCAGGTTGCCACTGGGAGAACCGTACGTGAACTCTGCGACTGAGGCACTTCTTGTAGCTGGGGACTCTTCTCTGCTTGTCTTACTTGAGAGCAAGGTTTTCAGAATTAAGAGACACAGCGTGGACACGACATTAATAACCACACACAGACCTTTGAAAAGAAAACCAGGTCTTCTTACCCCTACACTTGCAACCTTCCAGAGCCTTCCTCTTGCACTTGGAATAATTCTGAAGTCCTTACCTTGCTCTACAAAGGCCACGCATGCTCTCACCCTTGCATCCCTCCCCAGCTTCGTGTCTTCAGAAACTCAAATGTCAGAGCTGAGAGAGGCTTTCCTTGACCACCCTGTCTAACCTAGCTCCATTCCCACCAATAGTCTCTCTCTAGCCTGAATCTTGTTTTATTATCTTCCGATCATGTATTATCTGCAATTGGCTTGCTACTTATGGCTTTCTTGTTTATGTCTGCTTTTTCCTTGTAAAATATAAGCTTGCGAGGGCAGGTACTGTCCTCCTCGGTTCCAGGAACACAGTAGCTGCTCAATAAATACATTTTGAATGAAAGAAGATTCAAGAAAACCAGAAGAGTCACACATCTGATGATGGTTTATCTCAGTTCCTCTCCATCTGCGATAATACTTCTGTTCCGCAAACAGCTTTTCAGGGCTTAGAACTTTTCTTGGTCTCCTGTTAACAAGGGGGATGGTGGGAAATTTTCTCACTGGCCATCATTACTATGAGTCCTGACCACTTACTGAACTTTTGCACTTTTGCCCATTTCTGGCTTTGATAATCGGGGCCCTAATCAGGCTTTCTGGTTTACCTTGACCTTTTTCTCAACCTCCTTGTATCTGTACTAAACCTGGTCCAGCTTTGGTTGCTATGGGCATTCTAGATTCTGTGAAGGAACACTGGCTGAGCAGGCAGGCCTCAGCTTAGGTGGCACTGAGGGGACAAAGCATGTGGGGATATGGCAGAGAAGGTGTTTCATGCACCAGAGTCAATAGCCTGCCTCTTTCACGCCCCTTTCTCTTTCTTTCTTCTGCCTTCTCCATCTTTCTGCATAAATCCTTTCTTTTCTTGTCTCCTTTTACTATACAAGCTCAAGCCAGAAAGTCCTGAAAATGAATTTTTTACATGACTATGGAATCCAGTCACAGTTCTATCTGGTGGAGGTCCACAGGCTCCCCCTAAAAGAGTGTGGAAAAAAATGTATGTGTGTGTGCTTGAATTCTTTTCCTAAAGAGAGGCCCATAGTTTCCAACAGATTTTCTAAAGAACCTGTGGCCCCCAAATTGTGAACCATTGAAAAGGCTTTTGCTTCAGAGTGGGGAGTCACAGAGTGATACAACTTCCCTATATAAAATATCCAGAAAAGTCAAATTTCCAGAGACAGAAAGTAGATTTGTGGTGGGAAAGGAGAGGGACTGCCAATGGACATGAGGTTTTCTTTGGGGTTGACTGAAATCTTCTAAAATTAGATGGTGCTGTTGGTTATACAACTCTATAAATTTACAAAAAATCGTTGACGCGCACACTTAAAACAAGCGAATTTTATGGTATGCAAATTATACCTCAATAAAGCTGTTAAAAAAAAAGTAGGCACCGAATTTCAAAAACATAGTATGAAAAAATGTAAAATATCTTATCAATATTTTTTATATGATTACATGTCGAAATGACAATATCTTATAAATTGGGCTAAGTAAAATATACTATTAAAATTTTTAAAAAGAGCAATTGATGACCATGGGCTGTCTCCCAAGCAGAAATGGTTCAGAGTAACCCAAGTCAGAGTATATTTCTGCTTTCCACTGAGGGAAAGCAAAGGGGTCCATGGACATTGAACAGGGCTAGGAGAGCCGTGCGTCTCCTCTACCTGAGTGGGGTGAAGGTGGAGCACACGGGGCTCTTGATCTCTGGCTTCAGGGCAGAGTCAGGGAAGACTGGTCAGATCTAAGGTAGGACTTACCGACACGGAGAGGTTCTTCTTCAGGCTTGGCCGGAGACGATGCATTGTCCTCAACATCCTTGCTGCCTGTTGCCTGGGTGACCACACTCTGGGGCTCGTCTGAGCCCGGGTTCACGGAGACCATGCTACTCTGGGGGGACGACCCTCCACTTGTCCGAGACAGACTGAGGGTGGAGCCTCGCCGGCTTGGTTTGCGGCTGGTGATGCGTGCTACAGGAACCTTGAATCTCTTAGTCTGAAGGAAAGAGAAAATAAAGAGGGAGTTTAGAAAGGAAGGAAGGAGGGGAAGCACGGAGGAAAAGAGGAAGGGAGGAAGGAGAGTAGGAAAGAAAAAAAGCGAAAACCTGGCTCTGAACGTGAATTCCTTTCGGCTCTTTCCAAACACCATGAGACATATCCTGGGTCTGGAAAGACCTTCTGTCACAAATCAAGATCATTTATACATGTGTTTACTGGAAGTGAGTTTGATGGGACTTATTCTACTCAGTGAGTGCAATGGTGGCCCAAGTAGTCACCACAGGAAGCCAAACATGTATTCCAATGATGTTGCCACGGATGACAACGGTTTTTTACTTTTCTTTTGTAATAATCATCAGAGTTGATTTTTAAACTGGGGGAGGATGGCTCTAATTTCTTTAGCTGCATCTTGGTTTCGACCCCCACTTCTATGTATCAACACTTTTGTTCACCAAATGACACCTGGGGCTCAAAGAATAAAGATTTAGGTTCACTGGGGTTTTCTGAAGAATACAAGATGGAGAAAACTCTATGCTTGGCATTCAGGAGGTGGAGGTGAGGGAGGCAGATTTGTCTGATGAAGGGGCACTCTTGGGGGGAGGGGGGAGGAGCCATGAAGGAGGTGGGTGGGAAGACCTAGATGACAAGTCCTGGGAGGTAAAAGGGGGTGGGTAGGGAAAGTCCTGCGAGAAGAATGGGGATTTTTGGAAGGAAAGAGTGGACAGGTTACAGGAATGGGTGCGTGTCAGTGTGTGTGTGTGCGCATGCGTGCACGCACACACACCCTCTTGCATGACTGGTGTCACTTCAGGACGTACTGTGTGGGCTTATGTCTTCATTTCATTCATGCTCCGTGTCTTAGGCTTCCCAACCTGCCCTAAGTTGTTCAGCTGCTCCAGGATAAGAGCTCAGTGAGGGTCTGGGCGACAGTTCACACTCCATTAGAACAGAAACAATTTCACTTGAGAACATTTGAAATGAAAGCCCTTGGAGGGCAGTCCAAGGTCTTCTTTGGATGAAACTCATAGCGTGTGATACCCTAGGGAAGAAGATAAGGAGAAGAGGCAGCACTGAAGCCCGCACAACATTTAATAAACATCTAACAGAGCGGAGAGAATTGTTTTCAGCAGGACTCACCTCAGGGAGTCCACTGTGTGTGATCAGAAGTAACGTTTTGATTGGCCACCTCACGGGGCCCTGAGTGTAGGTGAACCTCCCTGCTCCGGAAGAGCGGAGGCATTTCTTGCTCGCCCAGGGCAAGGGGAGGGTGGGGGAAGGGAGACGCACAGGGCGAGGGGAGGGTGGGGGAAGAGAGACGGAAGAAGGTTGTGGGGCTTCAGATGTGGTATCTTCCTGGGAACGCCACCTCCCCCAACGTATTCAGTGAAATTCTACACAAGTGATGGAACGCTTCAGCATGTGAGAGCCTGGGGAACTGGAGTTCAAACTGGGTTTAACCGGATCTCCATGGGAGTTACACAATGACTGTGATAAAGAAAAAGCAAATGACAAGAGTTGGCACGTTCTTCCCTTTGATAAATTAGGGGCTTGATGCAATGTCCCCTTTGTCCTGGCATCGCAACTGGACAAGAGCTTGCCAGACAGACAGCCCCTCTGCTCTCTGCCCCCACAGGGAGAGAGAATGTCAGCGCTCAGGGATAATACCTGTAGAAGGCAACTCTTCCTGTCTCACCTGGCATGACATGAATTCTTGACTCTGGAAACCACACTCTTTACATCAATGTCATTTTTGAAGGCTGGACAGATTGTGTCTCCAGGGCAGCCTGGAGTCTTGCAATGAGCACCAGACTCAGAGCCAGGGGACCTCAAGGGGGCCCTGATCAAGTCACTCTCCCTTGCTTCCATCCCCTCGTCTACACAACAGTGAGGATGGGCTGGGATGATCTCAGAAGAGCTTTCCATACCCAGAGTTCTGTGTGCATCTTCCTTGCATTAGGATTTCATCCTGTGCTCCTAAAGTTACCATTAATTAAAAGTCAATTAAAAGCCACAGACAGGAAATCCAGAGTGAAGGGCTGACACTTCTCATTAATTGAGAGTGGCAGAAAAATAAAATGTGGGGGGAAGATGTGACAGGCGGTTTCAGCATCCTGCTTGCCCTTTATTGCACTGACTCTCCCTGAATTGACTTAAATCCCCAAATGCTTCTTGTCTATGTTTCGTATTTCACTCAGGAGTGGTATTAACTGGCTGCCATGTTGCACCTTAGGAGGGACTGCTTTTTGACAGCAAAGGAAAAGATTTCCCTGAATGATTCCTTATACTTTCTTAGAAGCAGGCGTTTCAAACTGGTGGCCCATGGGGAGACATGTTCAGCTGCCCAGAATTCTACAGATTAGGGATATCTTTATATAAGAACTGAGGTTACTGGTCTCTCTTGAAAATGATAAGCCCTGGGTCCCATTTTCACATGGCGAGATGAGTAGAACAAAGCAGAGGTTCTTCCCTTTAGCTGTGCAGAACTCCTGTTTGCCACAGACCTCACCACTCCCTACTGTGTGTCACCCAGCCTGATTTTTTCATTTATGCCATTTGTCCGTCTCTTAATGATCACTGCCTTGGCACTAACAAGCTCCACACATACAGAAGACTATCAGTTGCTGTAGAAGTTGACTGGAGCCTCTCTTTCAAAGTCCTTAATTTACAGGTGAAGAAACTGAGGTCAGGAGAGAGGAAAGGACTTCTCCAATGCCATGCAGTGAACAGAGTCACAGTGGCTAAACTAGGTCTCCTGATTCCTGATTCAGTGCTCCCTCATCCTCAGAACGGACCACACTGCAGCCCAGAGTTTGATCTACAAACTCGCCCGGGGGGGTGGGGTGGGGGAGGATTTCAATTCAGTGAGAGTTCAAGTGCAGTGATTCACTCTTCCTTCCTCCAACTGTAGTTGTGACTATTCCTGAAGGACATTTTTTTTTTAAAGGTTTGTGGCTCCTGCTCCTTTTTCTGTGCATCTCTGGAGACAGATACACACGATATCTCCATAGCAACTTTCTGTGATAAAAACAAAGGCTCTCCTTCTCAGGGCACTTAGAAGTGCCCTGATGCAACAGCAAGAAAACGGTGAAACTTCATGAGGGGCAATGATGATCATACCGGGGAGAACATGCTTTTGAAGAGCTCCGTGGTTTAATAAACAGGGTTTAGTAAACAGATCCAGGATTAACTCTTGGCTCGCCACTGCCCAGCTGTGTGGCCTCATGCAAATCACTTAACCTCTTTGAGCCCTAACTTTCTGCTCTCCTACCTGGAAATAAGAATAGTGCCCCCATGGGGTTATTAGGAGGACAGGACTGGCTAACACACCTAAAGAGCTTCCTTAGCACAGAACCTGGCCCACTGTGATTCTGTTCAAGATTGGCTTCTAAAAATTATATAACCACAATAATGCTCAGCATTTTCACATTTTCAAAGTTAGATTGCATACTGCTTCCTGGGGTTCTTTACTAATGTAAAATAGCTAGTGGGAAGCAGCCGCATAGCACAAGGAGATCAGCTTGGTGGTTTGTGATCACCTAGAGGGGTGGGATAGGGAGGGTGGGAGGGAGGGAGACACAAGAGGGAAGAGATATGGGGACATACGTATATGTATAACTGATTCACTTTGTTATAAAGCAGAAACTAACAACAACAACAAAAAGGAAGTGAGCAGAAACCAGCATTATATCCATTTTGCGGGTTGGAGCACAGGTTCAGCAAAAATCTCATTGTGTGTTCCCTCAACTGCCTTTAGCTCTCTACTCTTGCCATGATTATTATTATGGTGCTTGTTTGTGAAGTGGATGAGTTTGGGGGTTTTGGGGGTTAGGAATAGTTTTGAGTGAAAAGAATAAACCTCTTGATTTTCTCTTAATAATAAACACACGTTCCAGTTTGTAGAAAACCCCGTCTGTTCAATCACTCACTTCTTATTTTCTGACTGAGTCTGAAAGAAAACAGAGAGCGAGAGAGAAAGAGAAGTGACTGTTATCGATTAAACGTAGACAGTGAGTGAATCCATTTCCTTCCAGTGACATCTTATTAGGCGGCTGCTCGGCCACCCACTCCCTCCTGCGTGAGGTGGTGTCCAGCCAAATGACATTTCTTCTACAATCTCCAGAGAAGCATTTTAATTAAAATTTATAAAAACCGTCCAACAGCACGAGGTTCTGACTTCCCTTCGCTCAGAGAACCAACTAGAAAAAAATCCCATCAGAGAGAAGACTGGCGAAAATGCCTCCCACGCAAGCTGGGGCTGGTAGCCAGACAGTAGAGTCCGGTGCTGACAGTTAGTTACCTTCGGGGCTGTGAGGAAGCGCTCCCACCTCTGTCCCATGGACTTGTCCTTATGGATTTTTTTTATTATGCTCTTGCTTCCACCTGGGTCCCTGAGTGAGAAACAGCTTAATGAGTTTTCCATTTCTAGAGCCTCAGTTTATTACAAGTACTTTTAAGAAATGCAATAAAGAGATGATGGATGGTGGCTGTTCTCTGCTGTGATTTTTTCCCCCTCCTATGCTCGGGAAGCAGTGGAAGGGACAGTTCTCCACAGCCGGGTCTCGCAAGTGGGAATCGAGGTTAGGAGAGACCACCGCTTACTGGGTAGGGACTGAGGGAGGTGGAGTGTATTTGTACACATTCCGCATCTGTTTGTGTTTTGGACTTGGGTCCTCTCGTAGACTCCAGGGCAGGTCTGTGGTTCCTCTTGGGGGTGAACTGAAAAGCATGTTCATTTCCAAATCTCTGCCTGCTCTGGTGCCTAAGGGTCCCACCATCAGGGCCACTTCTGAGTAACGCACAGAGAGAATTACTAACTTTGCTTGGGTGGGGGGGGGAGCTTATAGGGTGTGTTGCACAATGAAAATCACTGGTTTGGAGTTTATTGAGTGAAAATTCTATACAATTCTACATGCAAGACGCTTCTGTGCATTCTCGCTGAATCATCTCAACAAAACCTTGTGATGGGGCTTCCCTGGTGGCGCAGCGGTTGAGAGTCCGCCTGCTGATGCAGGGGACATGGGTTCGTGCCCTGGTCCGGGAATATCCCACATGCTGCGGAGCGGCTGGGACCGTGAGCCATGGCCACTGAGCCTGCGCGTCCGGAGCCTATGCTTCACAACGGGAGAGCCCACAACAGTGAGAGGCCCGCGTACCGCAAAAAAAAACCGCAAAAAAACAAAAACAAAAAACCTTGTGATGCAGTCATTTATCATCCCATTTTACAGATGAGAAAACAAACTCGGGGTCTTAAGTTACTCATCCAGGTGCATATTCACAATGAATCTAATGACCCTCACTTGCATGGGTCCCTGCCAGGGCCCTGTACCTAATTTTGTATTTTAACTTTGTATTCTTTTTCTTAAAGCGCCCCTCTCCCCAATTAAATAAACTTCAGGTCGCGTGAAACCTGGATCTTCCCTCATGGGTTGGAACTTTCTAGGTATGAGACTGAAGCCCCAGCAAGTTTGGATGGTGACATACCTATAACCCTTGATCTGAAACCTGTGGGACCGGATGTGTTGCCAAATTCAGAATCTTGGCATTTTGGAATGGAAATATGCTGCACGTATATGTTAACATACTCCTTCCAGTGGGGTCTCGGCAGCATCTTATAATCAAAACACATTAATATTTCTGCAGTGATATATATGAATATTTACACTAGGTGGGATAAAGACCATAAATAGCTTCAAGTCAAGTTCTGACACCAAATCAGTTTGGTTCCTGTCAGATTTTGCTGTCAAACTGAGCTATGGAAAAACTGAGTTTTCAGAGCCTTTTGGATTTTGGACCTGTGGCTGTGGGGTGGTGGATCCCTGTTGACAAGCAAGCTCTCTCAGCGACCTCTACCTATCTATGTATTGACTGATTGATCTGTTGATTTCTCCATCCATCCACCCATCCATCCATCCCTTTCTTTCTTTATATCCTTTTTCTCTGCAGAAAGGATTTTAGATGGCTGGGAGCCTTTAGACCATTTGGCTGGCTGTCACCCAGTGTAGAGGAGGGACATGAGGGAATGAGATGACCAGACCAGTTTGATGCGGGGAGGCACCAACAGGAGTCTAGACTTAGCAGGGGCTGCCAAGTGCTGGTAGCGGGGGAGCCGCTCAGATAGGAGGCAAAGGTGGGGGTTCTTCTGGCATGGGGGTCTGAGCCACAGAATCAAAGGTTTTTACCAGCCCAGATGGGGAGGGGGATGTGTGTGCTCTTTACTGGCAGAGCCCTTGCTGGGCATCTACCAGCTCACAGCCGCAAACTGAGAAATGCACACAGACGACAAGGTGAAAGTCAGGCTGGAGAGGGTGGGGTGAGAATGTGCCTCCAAGCTTTTTGTAAGACTTTATGTTTGATTACACAATAAAAAGCCCTCTGAATAATTAACAGTGAAGCTCATGTAACGTTGGTTGTGCCTGCCTCTCCCCAGAGTAATCAAATTAGGGAATATTTAAAATCCAGCTGGAGGAAGGAGCAGCAATACTTCAGTCCTATAAACAATCTTTAAACTAGCGGCACTTTTGAAGTCTGATTTAAGGCTCAGCAACTGGAAGCTTTAGTGTTTCCGCTTTGGAGCGTTTCTTTCAAGACCACAGGGCTTTTCTCGCTTTTCCCCTTTGCTAACGCAGCTCCTGCTGTGCCTCCAGCCTTCTTCTTGATGTTCAAAAGCAACCCCTCTTCCCCTTTTAAAATTAAATCTGGTATGGCCAAGCTTTCAAAATCTTAAATATTCAGACCCGACCGGGAAGATGGAGGTTTCTCGTTCACGCAGACTTCCAAGACGACCCAAAATCTATTGTGACTTCAGGCAGCGGGTTAAATGAGCTAAAAATGCAGCAAGCTTCCCAGGGATCTTAAAAGGCCCTGAGCATCGTTCTTGCAAAGCCACTGATAAAGAAAGGGCCTGGTTGGACAGAATCCGTCTCTCTGATGTTTCACTTTCAGTAGCAAATAAACCAAAAAGGAGGATCAATAGGGGGAGAAAAGGAAATAACCCAAGCGGTGCCATCCACAGTGGGCCGACTACACACTACTACACAGGCAAGCTGATGTTCCTGCCCACGGCCTGGAGGGACGGTCAGTGCCCTTCACCCACCAGAGTCCCAGGTCTCCTCGGCTTCTTAAAGTCGGGTGTAGCTCTGTGACTTGCTTTGTTCAAAAATACTTGAGCGAAAGTGACACGTGGCCTGTACGGCGATGCTTTAAGGGCCAGTGCTCAGGTCAGATTCCCTTTCCTGCTGGGTCCTTGGGCGACTCTGGTGAGCAGAGTCCCGTGCGGTGGACGTGTAAAGGGTGAGCGAGAAATGAACTTGTGTTGCGCTAAGCTGCCGAGATTTGGGGGTTGTTCATCATGGCAGCTTAATTTACCTTACCTAATCGATGCCTCTGATTTACTGTCTGTGTGACCTCAGGCCAGTCTCTCTTGAGCATCAGAACCAGGAAAAGGGGTGTATCTGGGTGGTTAACAATGGGTTGAAGAATCGGGTGGACCAGCTGTTTGAGTCCTCCGCCTGCCCTGCTGCTTCCTAGATGTGAAATTTTGTGTAATATTTACCCTCTCTGAGCCTCAGTGTCCTCATCTGTCAAATGGGGGAACATTAGCTAAGTCAGAGGATGATTATCAGAGGATGATTAGAGTGAAGATGCAATGAAATGGGGCTCGTTAGGAGCTTTCCAGGGTGCCTTGTATACAGAACTGAATACAGCTGAACTATGAACAACACATGCTTTTTTCAATAGAAACCTTCATGTGGCTTGGAGGAGGGGTTGATGGTGGGGAAGGAGGCACTAAGGCACATCCGCGGGGGAGAAGTGGCTGTGATTTTGAGACATTTTCTCTCCGCTGAAGCTTTCTGGGGGATCCTTTTTGCCAGAAATCAAGGGAAGAAGTCATTGAGCACCGCTGCATCTCTTAACTGTACCGCCAAGCACATTTTGTTCCTAGCAGCCACTTGAAGACATCTATCCACAGCGGCAATCAGAGTAATTTTCTCAAATACTTCACTCTTTCTGAATCCGCATTTGCTTCTCAGGGTGGAAAGTCTGCTGGCTGGTTTAGGATGTGTTCACGTGTCCACAACAAGATGGGAGAACGGAGGTAACTGCTGATTTTGCAGCAGGGAGGGAACAGAGTTCAAAGCTCCCAGGATCTCCCCGGCCAGGTTGCCCGTCCCAGCTCCTGAGTGATAGGTGCTCTGATCATCCTGCCACGTTTTCCCACTCCTGTAGAGATGTCCACTTGAGAACAGGCGTGGAGGAATGATGCAATGAGGTCAGTGCAGGTAAAATCAGAGACTTCGCTCAAACGTCACCTTCTCTGAGTCTTTCCCTGACGACCCAACTTAAAAGTCACCCCCCCACACCCTGTCACTATCACATCACCCTGTCAATTTCTTCATGACACTTAATGCTATCTCAAGGAATCTTGATTATTACATGTTTATTATCTGTTGCTCCCCTCTACATCCCTTGGAACAGAAGCTCCAGAGAGCAGGAATGTTGTTTTATTTTCATGCCTGAAAAAAGCGGGTTGAAGGAAAATGAGACTTTCTGGGGTCAGAGTGGGGGGAAGCATTGCTGCTAATGTGTTGTTCAGAATGACGCCGCATTTTTTTCACAAGAGTGACAATCTGGCAAGCACTTAAAGATTTTGGGGGAATCGGTTAAGTATGTTGATAAACTCCACAGTCGTTAAAAAGAGGTTTTGACATGGAGAGATGTTTAACTTATTTATTAAGTTAAATAACAAAAACTTAGTTGCAAAACAATAAATGTAGAACGGCCTTTTTTTTAAAGGAAATTGTATATTTATATATCATATGATCTTGGTAAGTTGGGGTCCCTTTTTTTTTTTTTTTTTTTGCGGTAAGTGGGCCTCTCACTGTTGTGGCCTCTCCCGTTGTGGAGTACAGGCTCCAGACGCGCAGGCTCAGTGGCCATGGCTCGTGGGCCCAGCCACTCCACAGCATGTGGGATCCTCCCAGACTGGGGCATGAACCCGTGTCCCCTGCATCGGCAGGCAGACTCTCAACCACTGCGCCACCAGGGAAGCCCTGATTCTTTTATATTTTTATTTTTCCTAATAAAGCTTTTATTTTTCCAATTTTATTTTATTCTTTATACTTTGTTATTGTTCTCTCCTTTTGGCTTGTCTGCCCCCCACCTTTTCGTTTCTTGTCTCTGTTGTGGTTTTATTTTACCTTGTTGCAGTTGTTTCAATTATAGTTTTATTTTTCCTAATATATATATATATATATTTTTTTTTTTTTGCGGTATGCGGGCCTCTCACAGCTGTGGCCTCTCCCGTTGCGGAGCACAGGCCCCAGACGCGCAGGCCCAGCGGCCATGGCTCACGGGCCCAGCCGCTCCGCGGCATGTGGGATCCTCCCGGACCGGGGCGCGAACCCGTGTCCCCTGCATCGGCAGGCGGACTCTCAACCACTGCGCCACCAGGGAAGCCCCCCTAATATATTTTTATCTTTCTAATTTTATTTTGTTTTTTATTCTTTGATATTGTACTGCTCCTTTTTATCTTTTTTCTTTCTTCCTTCCTTTTTTTTTTTTTAACTGCACCACGAAACTTGCAGGATCAGGGTGGAGGTCGGCCCTGAGCTCCTGTGGTGGGAGCTCTGAGTCCAAACCACTGGACTAACAGACAACCTCAGACCCCAGGGAATATCAATCGTAGTGAGGCCTCCCACAGGTCCTCCTCTCAGCACCAAGACCCAGCTCTATCCAACTGCCTGCAAATTCCAGTGCTGGACGTCTCAGGCCAAACAACCAGTAAGACAGGAATACAGCACCACCCATCAAAAACAAAAAAAAAAGAAACACCAAAAAAAAATGTTACAGACGAAGGAGCAAGGTAAAAACCTACAAGACCAAATAAATGAAGATGAAATAGACAAACTACCTGAAAAAAAATTCAGAGTAATAATAGTAAAGATGATCCAAAATCTCAGAAACAGAATGGAGAGAACACAAGGAACATTTAACAAGGATCTAGAAGAACTAAAGAGCAAACAAACAGTGATGAACAACACAATTACTGACATTAAAAATACTCTAGGGGGCTTCCCTGGTGGCACAGTGGTTGGGAGTCCACCTGCCGATGCAGGGGACATGGGTTTGTGCCCTGGTCCGGGAGGATCCTGCATGCTGCGGAGCGGCTGGGTCCGTGAGCCATGGCCACTGGGCCTGCGCGTCCGGAGCCTGTGTTCCGCAGCGGGAGAGGCCACAACAGTGAGAGGCCCGCATACCGCAAAAAAAAAAAAAAAAAAAAAAAAAATTCTAGGGCTGTTGCTGAATTCCCTTAACTTTTGCTTATCCATAAAAGTTTTAATTTCTCCATCGAATCTAAATGAGATCCTTGCTGGGTAGAGTAATCTTCGTTGTAGGTTTTCCCTTTCATCACTTTAAATATGTCCTGTCACTCCCTTCTGACTTGCAGAGTTTCTGCTGAAAGATCAGCTGTTAACCTTATGGAGATTCCCTTGTATGTTATTTGTTGCTTTTCCCTCGCTACTTTTAATATTTTTTCTTTGTATTTAATTTTTGATAGTTTGATTAATATGTGTCTCGGCGTGTTTCTCTTTGGGTTTATCCTGTATGGTACTCTCTGTGCTTCCTGGACTTGACTGACTATTTCCTTTCCCATATTAGGGAAGTTTTTGACTATAATCTCTTCAAATATTTTCTCAGACCCTTTCTTTTTCTCTTCTTCTTCCGGGACCCCTATAATTTCAAATGTTGGTGCGTTTAATGTTGTCCCAGAGGTCTGTGAGACTGTCCTCAATTCCTTTCATTCTTTTTTCTTCATTCTGCTCCCTGGTAGTAATTTCCATAATTTTATCTTCCAGCTCACTTATCTGGATCAGCAAGGATCTGGATAAGGATCTCATTCAGATTTGATGGAGAAATTAAAACTTTTATAGATAAGCAAAAGTTAAGAGATTTCAGCACCACCAAACCAGCTTTACAACAGATGCTAAAGGAACTTCTCTAGGCAGGAAACACAAGAGAAGGAAAAGACCTACAAAAACAAACCTAAAACAATTAAGAAAATGGTAATAGTAACATACATATTGATAACTACCTTAAATGTAAATGGATTAAATGCTCCAACCAAAAGACACAGACTGGCTGAATGAATACAAAAACAAAACCTGTACATATGCTGTCTACAAAAGACCCACTTCAGACCTAGGGACACATACAGACTGAAAGCGAGGGGATGGAAAAAGATATTCCATGCAAATGGAAATCAGAAGAAAGCTGGAGTAGCAATTCTCATATCAGACAAAATAGACTTTAAAATAAAGACTATTACAAGAGAAAAAGAAGGACACTACATAATGATCAAGGGATAGATCCAAGAAGAAGATATAACAATTGTAAATATTTATGCACCCAACAGAGGAGCACCTCAATACATAAGGCAAATGCTAACAGCCATAAAAGGGGAAATCGACAGTAACACAATCATAGCAGGGGACTTTAACACCCCACTTTCACCAATGGACAGGTCATCCAAAATGAAAATAAATAAGGAAACACAAGCTTTGAATGACACATTAAGCAAGATGGACTTAATTGATATTTACAGGACAGTCCATCCAAAAACAACAAAATATACTTTCTTCTCAAGTGCTCATGGAACATTCTCCAGGATAGACTATAACTTGGGTCACAAATTAAGCCTTGGTAAATTTAAGAACATTGAAATTGTATCAGGTATCTTTTCCGACCACAACGCTATGAGACTAGATATCAATTACAGGAAAAAAAACTGTAAAAAATACAAACACATGGAGGCTAAACAATATGCTACTAAGTAACCAAGAGATCACTGAAGAAATCAAAGAGGAAATCAAAAAATACCTAGAAACAAATGACAATGAAAACACAACAACCCAAAACCTATGGGATGCAGCAAAAGCAGTTCTAAGAGGGAAGTTTATAGCAATACAATCCTACCTCAAGAAACAAGAAACATCTCAAATAAAAAACCCAACCTTACACCTAAAGCAATTAGAGAAAGAAGAAACAAAAAAACCCAAAGTTAGCAGAAGGAAAGAAATCATAAAGATCAGATCAGAAATAAATGAAAAAGAAATGAAGGAAACAATAGCAAAGTTCAATAAAACCAAAAGCTGGTTCTTTGAGAAGATAAACAAAATTGATAAACTATTAGCCAGACTCACCAAGAAAAAAAGAGAGAAGACTCAAATCACTAGAATTAGAAATGAAAAAGGAGAAGTAACAACTGACACTGCAGAAATACAAAGGATCATGAGAGATTACTATAAGCAACTATATGCCAATAAAATGGACAACCTGGGAGAAATGGACAAATTCTTAGAAAAGTACAACATTCTGAGACTGAACCAGGAAGAAATAGAAAACATAAACAGACCAATCACAAGCACTGAAATTGAAACTGTGATTAAAAATCTCCCAACAAACAAAAGCCCAAGACCACATGGGTTCACAGACGAATTCTATCAAACATTTAGAGAAGAGCTAACACCTGTCCTTCTCAAACTCTTCCAAAATATAGCAGAGGGAGGTACACTCCCAAACTCCTTCTACAAGGCCACCATCACCCTAATAGCAAAACCAGACAAAGATGTCACAAAGAAAGAAAACCACAGGCCAATATCTCTGATGAACATAGATGTAAAAATCCTCAACAAAATACTAGCAAACAGAATCCAGCAGCACATTAAAAGGATCATAGACCATGATCAAGTGGGGTTTATCTCAGGAAAGCAAGGATTCTTCAATATACAGAAATCAATCAATGTGATACACCATATTAACAAATTGAAGGAGAAAAACCATATGATCATCTCAATAGATGCAGAAAAACCTTTTGACAAAATTCAACACCCATTTATGATAAAAACTCTCCAGAAACTAGGCATAGAGGGAAACTACCTCAACATAATAAAGGCCATATATGACAAACCCACAGCCAACATCATTCTCAATGGTGAAAAACTGAAACCATTTCCTCTAAGATCAGGAACAAGACAAGGTTGCCCACTCTCACCACTATTATTCAACATAGTTCTGGAAGTTTTAGCCACAGCAATCAGAGAAGAAAAAGAAATAAAAAGAATCCAAATCGGAAAAAAAGAAGTAAAACTGTCACTGTTTGCAGATGACATGATACTCTACATAGAGAATCCTAAAGATGCTACCAGAAAACTACTAGAGCTAATCAATGAATCTGGTAAAGTAGCAGGATACAAAATTAATGCACAGAAATCTCTGGCATTCCTATATACTAATGATGAAAAATCTGAAAGTGAAATGAAGGAAACACTCCCATTTACCAACAAAAAGAATAAAATATCTAGGAATAAACCTACCTAAGGAGACAAAAGACCTGTATGCAGAAAACTATAACACACTGATGAAATAAATTAAAGATGATACAAACAGATGGAGAGATATACTATGTTCTTGAATTGGAAGGATCAACATTGTGAAAATGACTATACTACCCAAAGCAATCTACAGATTCAATGCAATCGTTATCAAACTACCAATGGCATTCTTCACAGAACTAGAAGAAAAAATTTCACAATTTGTATGAAAACACAAAAGACCCCGAATAGCCAAAGCAACCTTGAGAACAAAAAATGGAGCTGGAGGAATCAGGCTCCTGGACTTCAGACTATACTACAAAGCTACAGTCATCAAGACAGTATGGTACTCGCACAAAAATGGACATATAGATCAACGGAACAGGATAGAAAGCCCAGAGATAAACCCATGCACATATGGTCACCTTATCTTTGATAAAGGAGGCAAGAATATACAATGGAGAAAAGACAGCCTCTTCAATAAGTGGTGCTGGGAAAACTGTACAGCTACATGTAAAAGAATGAAATTAGAACACTCCCTAACACCATACACAAAAATAAACTCAAAATGGTTTAAAGACCTAAATGTAAGGCCAGACACTAACTCTTAGAGGAAAACATAGGCAGAACACTCTTTGACATAAATCACAGCAAGATCATTAGAGACATGCAAGCCAAAACTACAATGAGGTATCACCTCACACCAGTCAGAATGGCCATCATCAAAAAATCTACAAACAATAAATGCTGGAGAGGGTGTGGAGAAAAGGGAACACTCTTGCACTGCTGGTGGGAATGCAAATTGATACAGCCACTATGGAGAACAGTATGGAGGTTCCTTAAAAAACTACAAATAGAACTACCATACGACCCAGCAGTCCCACCACTGGGCATATACCCTGAGAAAACCACAATTCAAAAAGAGACATGTACCACAATGTTCACTAAGGCACTATTTACAATAGCCCGGAGATGGAAACAACCTAAGTGTCCATCGAAAGATGAATGGATAAAGAAGATGTGGCACATCTATACAATGGAATATTACTCAGCCATAAAAGGAAACGAAATTGAGTTATCTGTAGTGAGGAGGATGGACCTAGAGTCTGTCATACAGAGTAAAGTAAGTCAGAAAGGGAAAAACAAATACCGTATTCTAACACATATATATGGAATCTAAAAAAAAAATGGTTCTCATGAACCTAGGGGCAGGACAGGAATAAAGACACAGATGTAGAGAATGGACTTGAGGACATGGGGAGGGGGAAGGGTAAGCTGAGACGAAGTGAGAGAGTGGCATGGACATATATACACAACCAAATGTAAAACAGATAGCTAGTGGAAAGCAGCCGCATAGCACAGGGAGATCAGCTTGGTGCTTTTTGAGCACCTAGAGGGCTGGGATAGGGAGGGTGGGAGGGAGACGCAAGAGGGAGGGGATATGGGTATATACGTATGCATATAGCTGATTCACTTTGTTATATAGCAGAAACTAACACAACACTGTAAAGCAATTATACTCCAATAAAGATGTTAATAATAAAAAAAAAGACACACAACAAAACTTTGAAAGGGAAAACACAAAACATGGAGAATGGGAGGAGTAAGAGGGGGCAGGAGAGGAGGAAAAAGAAGAGGAACAAATGAGGAATAGTGCTGGGGAGACATGGTCCAAGAAGAGAGCTGGAGAGAAATCTAGCTGTGCTTCCAGGGCGGGGTGGGGCTAGCTGGCCAGTTTCTATGGTGTAAATACTCCCACCGTGGCTGATTCATTTCAAGCTTCCGATGTGGGGTTGGGGAGAGATGGTGGGAGGGATACACAGCGGGGCTGTCACCACCACATGACCCGTATGATCTGGCTCTAGCTCACCCCTGTTTGGACCCCACATAAGTAGCACTCCTAAAGCAACCCACCCACCAAGAAACAGCAGTAGGAGGAAGAGAACCCATGGGAGCTTCCTCCCCCACGGCCCAGTCTCTTGCTAGTTACACGGCAGGTGGAAGGGCTGAGACCTACTTCGGATTCCAGCAGGTGATCACGGGCTTCACGGTGTGGTGGGTGTGGTCGATAGTCAGGGCCTCCAGGAGCCAGTGGAGGGCACAGAGCTGGCGGAAGATGGGCTCGCTGCAAAGACAGAGGGAGGAAGCCCAGGGGGCTCCTGTTAGAACAACATTCTTCACAACAGTGGCGACAGAGACAGGAGTGGTGCTGGCTCCCGGCTGGAGAGCTGTCTCCAGGCTCCAGGCGAGTGGCAGCATTTCCCACGCACCAGCATCAAACTTCCCCAATGGGCTCCTGAGCTATTCATTGGCCCCATTTTACAGATGAGGGAATTGAGGCTCAGAAGAGGTGAGGAACTTGTGCAGGTCACTGGGCCAGTAGGCGGCAGAGCTGTGATCTGACACAAGGTGACCCTATGCCAGTTACTGGGGATTTGCATGCACAGTGGGAAGGGACAAGGGAGGGTGTCCCACAGGTAGAGGACTTGATTCAGGCAAACGAGAGGACTGAAGGAAATGAACATCCTACAGGCATCCGATTCTTCACCTGATAAAAATACAATAAATACACTAGCAGGGTCCAAAACGTCCGGAAACACAAGGAAACTAGTGTATTTATTGTACTTTCTCTCCACCGCAATTAACAACTAGACCCGCTGCTTTAAATTTATAAATCCTTTGCCCCAAATGTAGCTGGATGTTGAGGAAAACCTCACTGAACACATGATTTGAAAATGTAACTAAAACACCATTTAAAAATAGGTCTAGGGCTTCCCTGGTGGCGCAGTGGTTGAGAGTCCACCTGTCGATGCAGGGGACACGGGTTCGTGCCCCAGTCCGGGAGGATCCCCCATGCCGCAGAGCGGCTGGGCCCGTGAGCCATGGCCGCTGAGCCTGCGCGTCCGGAGCCTGTGCTCCGCAATGGGAGAGGCCACAACAGTGAGAGGCCCGCGTACCGCAAAAAAAAAGAAAAAAAAGGTCTGACCTGTATTTTCTGATTTGGGGGGCATTCTGCATTACGATGAGCCAGGCATTGGGTAGGACACCTGACACACGTTATTTATTTCTCCCCAAACCCTGCCGGATAGGAATCATTACCTGAATTTTAGAGGAGAGGAAACTGAGGCTCAGAGAGGGGCCATCAGTTTGCTCCAGGTTGCACAGCCTGCTGGTGACAGAGATGGGGCCTGAATATCCCACTCAATGCTCTCGACAGCCCTGTAAGAAGGTGACTTTATTCCGTCCTCTTTGCAGACAAGGGACTCGAGAGGTAGAGTCGCCTGAGGTCCCGCTAGGATTGGTGAGGATTTGAACCCACATCTGTTTAATCCCAGAGACGGTGCTTTTGTGGACCTGAGCTCTTATTGTTTGAGGTGCTGACGCGGCCAAATGAGTGGCCACCCCGAGAGCAAGGTCAGGAGAGGGTTAACCTGCTGCCTGCATTCTTCCTGGAAATGAGGGGGAGTCCTACCTAGCCAGCCCCTCCCTGAATGACTTCTCCTCTTACACTAATGGGCCAGATGCCTCCATTACCAACCTGTGTAATTGCTCTTCTCTGAAACTGCTCCTGTATTGATCGATCCTCCCCAGGGCTCCTGGGCCTGTGCTCAGAGGGGCAGGCAGGAATCCACCCTCCAGCTTCCAGGAAGGCCCCAGCTCAGAAGGTGGAGTCCGAGGCCTGGGGCTCAAGTGTGGAGCGGGCCCAGGCGTATCCTGGAGAGCCCCTTGAGAGGCACCCATGGCACTCTGCTTGCAGGGGAACTGCACCCATGCACCCCACTCCTCCGCCCCCATGCTCTGGGGCGGCCGTGTCCACCAGCTCTTAGGAAAACTAGGGTCAGCAGCTCTGTTTCTCTTTTTTCATCTAGAGCGCCTTCCTTCCTTTTTTTTCCATCCACAAATTATTTTCTAATAATAAGCACCCACGCATCCCTCACTTCTAATTTAAAGGACCCACGAGCCCACAGCCCCCCCAGTTCTGTCTGTCTGCCCCCTTTACACCATCTTGGTCCCTACAGGTAAGTGCATTTTGGCAGCTCTGGGTACCAACAGTAGCAGTGGCTGTACCATGTGCCCAGCCCTGTGCAGACACCTCCCTGTACCCTCACTGTGACCCCAGGCAGTTGCGAAAAGCCCGGGGAGACGCCCCCTCTTCTGTTCACGACTCAGAGCCCCTGCAGGCCTGGGTGTTCCGTTGTGTCCATTGCAGGTGGGGAGGGATGGGGAAGGGAGTTAACTGGTGAGGTGGCATGTGCTTCGTCACAGGGGGACGAGAGGCATGTGAGCATCAGACTCATTTCTGCAGGTGACAGGAAGGGGCACAAACCTGGCCCTCTCCCTCCCTTGCTTACGATCTTCAGACTCCCTAAACCATCTGCTATGGACTGAGTTACGTCCCAAAGTTCATAGGCTGAAGTCCTAATCTCTAGTACCTTAGAATGTGACTGTATTGGGGACCTTTAAAGAGGTGATGAGGTTAAAAGAAGGCCAAGAGGGTGGGTCCTAACCCAATCTGACTGGTATCTTTAGAAGAAGAGGAGCCGTGACCCACGGAGAGACACCGGGGTACACGTGCACAGAGGAAAGAGCGTGTGAGGGCGGAGCGAGCGAGCAGCCCCCCGAAAGCCACGGAGACACGGCTCGGTAGAAACCAGCATGTGGGCACCTTGACCTTGAACTTCCAGCCTCCAGAACTGTGAGAGATACATTTCTGTTGTTTAGGCCACCCAGTCTGTGGGGTTTTGTTACGGCAGCCCTGGCAAACCAACACCCCATCACATGGGTGATCCCATCCCATCCATCTCCCCAGCCTCACGTCTCCTCTCTCGCCCTGTGCCGCCACCTGCAGCCTGGTGAAATTCTGCTCTGTAGCGCACGCTCACCGTACATACTCTCTTTGCACTGGGTTAAAATCCTAGCTTTGCCATGTATTAGCTATGTGGTCTTGGCCAAATTACTTCATGTCCCTGAGCCCCAGTTTTCTCATCTGTATAATGGCAGTAATCATTCTAGTGAAAGTGAGGGGAGGTGCTCGGCACTGTCCTCTGCTCCTGATACACGTTCCCTTTCCTCCTCCTCTGCCTCTCCGTGATTGGGTCTCAGCTCGGATGTCGCCTCCAGCAGGAAGCCTTCCTTGATTTTTCGAGCATCCTCTCTCCGAGGAGGTTCTAAAGCACCCCCCCACCCTACAATGTGTCCCTCTGTTCCTACATTTTGTGTCCCTGCTGTCTTGTAACTACCTGTTTACTTGTCTCTGCAGCCCACAAGCCTGTGAGCTACAGAGTCTTGTCCATCCCAGGTATGTACAGAGTAGGCCCAATACATTTCTGGTTACTGAATGGGAGATGGAGGGAATAAATTGGTTGGGATCTGACACTTTCCAGAGCTGGTAATTTGGGCACAATTCTCATATGCACAACCACAGAGATAACAAAGAATAGTAGCAGCAACAGCAAAATGACAATAACAGCAAACACTTCCCACAGAGCGCTTCCTCTGTGCCAGCCACTGTTTTAAGTGCCGTACACCCATTAATTAAAGTCATTCTTATAACAACACTGCGAGGAAGGTACTATTAGTATTCCCATTTTTCAGATGAAGAAACTGAGGTCATATAACTTATCCAAGGTCAAAAAAGGCAGCAAACAGCAGAGCTGGAATCTAAGCCCAGACAGTCCGGTTCCCGAATCTGTGCTTTAATACAGTGTTGATGTCTCTTATTATAGGGTAGAGCCCTCACGCCCTTTTCAGCAGAATAGCGTTTCATCCAATGGGTCTGGACCTTTTTCTCTGCTTATAGAAAGTGCCTTACAACACCTGCACACAGATGTTTATAGCAGCTTTGTTCATAACTGACAAAAACTGGAAGCAACCTTTAGAGACGTATGGATAAATAAGCTATCCAGACAATGGACGGTTATTCAGCGTGAAAAAGAAATGGGCTACTAAGCCATGAAAAGCCAAGGAGAAACCTCAAAAGCATATTACTAAGTCAAAGAAGCCACTCTGAAAAGGCTACACACTGTATGATTCCAACAATATGATGCTCTGAAAAGACAAAACTATGGAAACGGTAAAAGGATCAGTGGTTGCCAGGGTGGGGACGGGGAGAGGGATGAATAGGCAGAGAACAGAGGACTTCTAGGGCAGTGAAAATACTCCGTATAATACGCAAGTGGATGGACACATGTCATTATACTGTCATCCAAACCTACAGAATGTACCACACCAAGAGAGGACCCTAATGTAAACTAGGGACTGCAGGTGACTATGATGTGTCAGTGTCGCTTCATCAGTTGTGACTAACGTCCCACTCCGGTGGGGGATGTCGATAATGGGGGAGGCAGGAGGGAAATGGGAAATCTCTGCACCTTCCCCTCAATTTTGATCTGAACCTAAATATGCTCTAAAAAAAAATAAGGTCTTAATGAAAAAATACACAGTGCCTCAAACCTGATGATCTCTCATCTAACATGCAGTGAAGCAAACTGAAAGAGAGAGACAGAGAGAGAGGAAGGAAGGGAGGGAGGGAGGGAGGGAGGAAGGAAGGGAGGGAGGGAGGGAGGGAGGAAGGGAGGGAGGAAGGGAGGGAGGGAGGAAGGGAGGGAGGGAGGAGGGAGGGAGGAAGGGAGGGAGGAAGGGAGGGAGGGAGGGAGGGAGGAAGGAAGGGAGGGAGGAAGGGAGGGAGGAAGGGAGGGAGGGAGGGAGGAAGGAAGGGAGGGAGGGAAGGGGGGAGGGAGGGAGGAAGAAAGGGAGGGAGGAAGGAAGGGAGGGAGGAAGGGAGGGAGGAAGGGAGGGAGGGAGGGAGGAGGAAGGGAGGGAGGAAGGGAGGGAGGAAGGGAGGGAGGGAGGAGGGAGGGAGGAGGGAGGGAGGGAGGAAGGAAGGGAGGGAGGAAGGGAGGGAGGGAGGGAGGGAGGAAGGGAGGGAGGGAGGAGGAAGGGAGGGAGGAAGGGAGGGAGGAAGGGAGGGAGGGAGGAGGGAGGAAGGGAGGGAGGGAGGATGGAGGGAGGGAGGGAGGGAGGGAGGAGGAAGGGAGGGAGGAAGGGAGGGAGGAAGGGAGGGAGGGAGGAGGGAGGGAGGAGGGAGGGAGGGAGGAGGGAGGGAGGGAGGAGGAAGGGAGGGAGGAAGGAAGGGAGGGAGGGAGGAAGGGAGGGAGGGAGGGAGGAAGGAAGGAAGGGAGGGAGGAAGGGAGGGAGGGAGGAAGGGAGGGAGGGAGGGAGGAAGGAAGGGAGGGAGGAAGGGAGGGAGGAAGGGAGGGAGGGAGGAAGGAAGGAAGGGAGGGAGGAAGGGAGGGAGGAAGGGAGGAAGGAAGGAAGGGAGGGAGGAAGGGAGGGAGGGAGGAAGGAAGGGAGGGAGGGAGGAAGGGAGGGAGGGAGGAAGGAAGGGAGGGAGGAAGGGAGGGAGGAAGGGAGGGAGGGAGGAAGGAAGGAAGGGAGGGAGGAAGGGAGGGAGGAAGGGAGGTAGGGAGGAAGGGAGGGAGGGAGGGAGGAAGGGAGGGAGGGAGGGAGAAAGAAAGGGTCCCAGAAACATGCTTGATAGAAATCGCTCCATTCTCATAATGATTGTATGTCAGGTCAAAGCACAATACCTTGGATTTTGTCAAATTAAAAGAGAAAGCATTTATTTTCTTAAATGTGGGGCATAATAGATGAAAACGATGACCAGGGTGCACAAAGCCTGCTTCTAAAATCCCTGTGCTCAGAACTCTGGGGGAGCACCTAGTGGTCGGTGCATCTGAATAGCCCTCTCTGGGGCCTCCCTGGTGGCGCAGTGGTTGAGAGTCCGCCTGCCGATGCAGGGGATACGGGTTCGTGCCCCGGTCTGGGAGGATCCCATATGCCGCGGAGCGGCTGGGCCCGTGAGCCATGGCCGCTGGGCCTGCGCATCCGGAGCCTGTGCTCCGCAACGGGAGAGGCCACAACAGTGAGAGGCCCGCATACCGCAAAAAGAAAAAAAAAAAAATAAAAAAATGAATAGCCCTCTCTGTTGAAACTGCTGTACCAACCAGAATACGAGTGGGAGTCAACATCCCTGAGAAAAAAACAACGTTTTTTCAAAACTTTTACTAAGAGAAATCAGAAAATGCTACAAAGCACCCCATGCTGACTGCCAAGGGCAAACCCAGACAGTGGCTGCAGGCACTGTTTTGTTGCACAGTCGCTCAGGAAGGGCTGTAAGGACAGGCCAGTCATCTCCGAGAG
Source organism: Mesoplodon mirus (assembly GCF_964341445.2). Classification (NCBI taxonomy): domain Eukaryota; kingdom Metazoa; phylum Chordata; class Mammalia; order Artiodactyla; family Ziphiidae; genus Mesoplodon; species Mesoplodon mirus. The sequence goes on from NC_138989.1 coordinate 10,372,259, forward strand.
GGAAGGAGGGGCTGTCCTCCTTCCTACAGACTGTGCCCCGCCTCTTTTTTTAAGAAGATAAAGGTCCAGTCTTCCTTGGCATGATTGAATTGATCCCCATACAGTCAATTCAGAATCTTCAGCTGGTTTGGGGATCAATCGCACTGGGACTGAAGGGGCTGACCAGGCTTGGATCCACGTTGGCTGATGTGAAGACTGAGAATTTGAGAACTGACCAGGCGGGCTCTGCCCTGATGCCTTTTGGTAGAATGATGATAAAACTGCTCGGATTCTCCCCTCCTCCCTGCATCCATGCACTTCACAAGGCGGTTCTGCATCTCTCTCACCAGGCGGTGGAACCTTTCTTTTCCCCATCGCTTGTATCTGGGCAGGCCTGATGTCTTTTTTGGCCAACAGAATGGGGTGGAAAGGTCCTTGGGTCCATTCTGAGCCAGAGGCTTTGAGCGCTTAGGCTCTTGTCCTTGGAACCCTTCCTGACAGCCATGGAACAAGCTCGGCTAGCCTGCTGTATGATGACAGTGACAGTCACTCCTGTCACCCTAGCCAACAACCAACCAACCAACAGACCTGGGCATGAGGCCACCCTAGATGGGCCAGCCTCCGGCTTACCACACACATATGCAAGCCCAGCCAAGACCAGGTGAACTGATGTGGACGAGCAGAACCACCCAGCTGACCCGCAGACTTTGAACAAGAATAAATGGTTGCTGTTTTAAGCCACTCCACCTCGAGGTGGTCTGTAATACGGCAATAGATGCCAATACAATCATCAAAGGCAGCCAGAGCCTTTGAACAGCCAAGGAAAAGAAGGGGCAGCCTTCAATCTAGAGAAGGAGTGTGTGCCTTTGTTTGCAAATAAAACTTTATTGGAGCACGGGCACATCCACTCATTGTAGCTTTCCTGCTGCGACAACAAGGTGAAGTACAGTTGACCCTCTGCATCTGTGGATACCGAGGGCCGACAGCACCACCCCATTTTATACTCAGAAAAGACTTGAGCATCACAGAGTCTGGTATCGGCAGAAGGTCCTGGAACCAATCCCCCGCAGATACCTAGGGATGACTGTCGTTGTGAGAGATACCATCTGGTTTGCAAAGCCTAAAATATCTACTGTCTGTCCCTTTAAGAAAAAGGTTGCTGATCCCTGGCCTAGGGCATAACGAATAGTAACAACCACCACTGTGATAATCACCACCATCACCATCATCATCATCTAACAAACTGGATACAAAGGTCTGACTTAAGAGTCAGGAGATCAGAATTCCTGTCTGTGAGCATTTTGGCAGGTTCTGCCTTCTCTCTGGGCTTCAGTTTCCCCATCTGGCACTGCAGGAGGATGAGCAAGAAGCTCTCCAGTCACTTCCACAGTTGATTTAAACCTCACTTTGCTCAGACCAAAGGAAATGGGGGTGGGGCCTAGGAATATGCATTTTCCCAGGCATCTCCTTATTTTGCTATCCCCGCACCCAAGCCCAGAGCCCCAGATGATTCAAATGAGAGTGAAAGCCTAAGAACCACTGATTCACACCATTTGGTTTCAGAGGGCCTGTCCATGGAAAAGAAAGGCAAAAGCGCAAGTGTTTCCATGGGACGTTATGAGAAATTGCGAAGACTACTTTTGCAAGGAGATGTTTTAAGAACATCAAGCTGAGGCTGCCAGTTGGAATGTCCCTGAACAAATAAGTCTATGAAGAAGCCAGTCATAATACTCATCCAAGGGAGAAAGGAGGAAAGTATAGAGTGGGGCTCATCAAAAGCTAGAATATTAGTAAGGGACGGGAATGGGTCCAGATACACGGTGGTGGTGGTGGTGGTGACAGGGATGGTGATGGTGATGGTGATGATGATGCCGATGGTGTTGGTGATGGTGCCATCTTCCACCCACGAACTAAGTGCTCTTATTAAGATCTGCCATCTTGTCTTACAGTTTCACTCTTGCATTATTTTACTCTTCAAGTACATGAGACTTGGCTGTCCAGAGATATCACTAGCTCCTCAAAGGTAAAGCCTTGGGATATACCTTCTGTGTTGTGTGTGGTGGTGAGAGGTCAGGCTCTGCAGTCAGACACACTTGGCTTAAAACCCCAGTGCAGCAGCACCTGAGCTCCGTGACCTCGGGCAGGCCAGTACACCTCTCTGAGCCTCTGCTCTCTCATCTGCAGGGATGGGATAATAATACACCTGCACAAAAGGGCTCTGAGAGGACTGAGACAGTGCCCACAGAGCAGTCCATAGTGCTATTTTTATTGTGCACACTGTAGGGGCCTAATAAATATTTGACAAATGAGCAGACAGAATCCAGTGCACCCTGTTCATTGCCCTAAAGTAGTTCTTATATGGGAGGGCTGGGGGTATGGGTGTGATTTTGTCCCCAGGGGGCATGTGGCAATCTCTGGAGACATTTTGGTTGTCACAGCCAGGGAGGGGGGTGGCGGCCATGAACAGTGCTAAACATCCTACGGTGCACAGGACAGTCCTTTCCAACAAAGAAGTATTTGTCCCCAAACGTCAATAGCGCCGAGGTTGAGCAATCCTGCCTTACGGTCAGTTTCTATCTCAGCACCTGAAATCTCCCAGTTGAAAAGTGCTAACTGGTGAAAAAGAAAAAGCTGGGCTTAGAATTCTCTGGAACAGATAGGAGGGGAACAAGGTGTCAAGGTTTTGGAAAGCCCAAGTATTCTTTGGAGGGTTGGTTAGCCCCTGTCACATCAGGCAATGAAGAGTCTGTGCCTGGGGTCGGCTCAGAAGGCGGCAGGGTCTTCTCTGGGAAATAGCTCCCTGAGTCTCGGGGAAAACATGTCCCCGGAGCCCTGGGTGAGACATCTGCTAGGCGCATGCTGCAGACAGATTTTATCAGCTTTGCAAACTATTTGACATTAGTGCCTCTTGTGTGGTAAGGGATGGAATGACTCAGTCCCAGCTGGATTGCCACTTAGCTCTAAGCCCCCATGTTTGCCTTCTGTTATTTTTATACACCACATAACACTGCTGGCCTCAGGCTCCCTGTCCCTTTTCAAGAGGACAAAGGAACAGCTCAACAGCTCCCAGCTGTTTGAGTCATTTGACCTTGGCTTCGCATGATAAACAGATGAGCCAGAGGTGGGACTACTTACACATGAGCCTCAGGCAGTGAGGGTGCAATGATGCAGCTGTGCACAGGGGTGAACGGACGCAGGAGGACTCCCATCCCCACCTTCTTCATCTTCTCGTCCCCGTTTGTGCTGAAGGTGAAGCAGAATGGGAGCAGCAGAGTGAACGGGCAGGAGCTGTTTTAAGTGCCCTCTTCTCTCGCCAGGGGTTGTCTGGCAAATATCACTGGGCACCTGCTATGGGCCAGGCAGTAATTCCTGCTAGAGAGATGAAGGCTCTAGATGCAGCCAGTAAGCAGAGCATATTAGACCCCCTTCTCTCATGGAACATATATTCCCATGAAGAAGCAAATAAGATAAATCGGGCAGCTGTGTGGTATACTGGTATACTAGACTAGCGGTCGGATATGTTTTGTTATCTGGCTAGACAAATATTTATGATGTTGTGGGACATTCGGTCTATGTCCTGACTACTTAGTAGCAGGAAAGCCATTGACAGAATGTAAGCAATAAGCAAATGGCAGGGTTCCAATAAAATTCTATTTACGAAACCAGCCTGGGGGCTGGATTTGGCCCATGAGCTGGAGTTTGCTGACCCGTTCCCATCCCCACCCCCACTAGACAGTGATACGTGCTATGGGGAGAAAAAAGAGAAGGGAGCTCAGAAGGGCTGCGAGAGCTGGGGCTTGCAATTTTAAATAGAGTGATTGGGGAAGTTATCACCGAGAAGGTGACATTTGATAAAAAATCTGCAGTGGAAGGGAGTGAGCCATTCAGATGTCTGGGGGCAGAGCATTCTGGAGAGAGGGAGCGACAGGTGCAAATGTCCTGAGGTGGGACTGTGTTTTAGAGACGGCAAGGAGGCACGTGTGGCTGGAGTGGAGTGAGCAACAGAGAGAGGAGGGAAGGATGGAGAGAGAATGGGGGCCTTGCAGACCAGTGCGAGGACTCTGGCCTTTTTCCTCAATGAAAGTAAAGGACTCTGAGCTGAAAGAGGACATGATGTGACAAAGGATCCCTCTGGCTGCTGTTTTGAGAATGGCCGATGGTGGGAGTGGAGGGCAAGGAGACCAGTGAGAAGTATTACAATAATTTCAGCTTGAGAGAGGAAGGTGGCCGGCACCCAGGGTCCTAGCGACAGGGATGGTGGGAAGTGGAAATGGCGGGGATGCACAGGGCAGGAACTGCCTGGGGTCAGCGGCTCTTATCTGCGGTCTTTTCCTTAAATGGGCTTCCCCCAACTCTATAGACTGCTGACTCACTGGCTGGATGAACCAGCGGTGAGACGTGGGGATCTCGAGCTTCAGAAGTCGGCACAACTGTGACCCCAAAGATCAGCCACGACCAGGCATACCTCTCTTGAAGCCCATCCCCTGCCCCACAGAGAATACAGAAGCTTCCTCTGAAGTCAAAAACATCTGGGGGAAGCGAGGGTGTGGGTGGGGGGGGGAAAGGGATGCTTAGAGAGGAGAGAAACAGCCCAAACAGGCAGTTCATCTTTGAAACCACTGGACATTTATCCAGAAAAGACTGTTTCAAAGTGAAAAATATTAAGTTACATTTAATACCACAGTTAAGTTTTTCTTTTCAGCACCATCATGGAGTAAGTCATTTCAGTCAGAGAAAACGGGGTTTGTTTGTTTGTTTTTTCCCTTTTGGCATGCCTGGGTCACAGGGTATATATTTTTTGCCCATGACCAAATCTAGCCCATAGACATGTTTTAATAAGCCTACTGTGTGCGTAATGGAATTGACTGTCTATATTTTAAAATTGGGAGATGTCACATAAAGATGGAAAAGACTCGAAAGTTCTTGCCGCTCTGAGTAAGAGTTGGGTGAGGCCCAAGGTCAAGATCACTGGCCACTTTGCATGAGGTGTGTGCCTCTTGGGTTGCCTGAGACTCAAAGACCCCTGGCATCTCACTCCCAGCTTGCCTTACATACTTATGCTACCAGTGTGCTCCTTTAGAGCCTTGTAGTTTCTCAGCCTGAGTACTTTAATACTGATTGAATCATTGATGGGTTCCCTGATTCATTCACGTCTACCCATATCTATGGAACATCTCTGCACTGGGGGCTGTAGGTGCGGTGATGGAGACAGATCCAGCCCCTCCCCTCCGGAGCTTAAGAGCCTCATGGTGGAGACGGGCTTTACACAAACACAGCTGTGATAAGGCTGAGTTGGAGAGTGTGTGGTGCTTTGACAGACCCAAACAGAGAATCTGGCTGAAATGGAGCCAGGGAATACTTCCTGGAGGGAGTTGTGTCAATTTAGAAACACGGGCCTCAAGTTTCTTCTAATGGGAAGGTGGCTTTATAGCCCTCAATCCCCTGGAATCTTGACTTTCTGAGTGACTGGGCCAATAGAATGTGTCAGAAGTGGTGTGATGCCAATTAATGGGTCCCGGCTCCAGGAACTGGCAGCTTTTCCTTCTTATGTCTTGGGATGATCACTCTTAGCACCCAGGCACCACCATGCTGGGAGGAAGCTGGCAGCCTGTGAAGAGACTCATAGGGAGGAGGACCAAGACTGCTGGGTCTCAGTCCTGGATGAGCTCAGAGCTGACAGCCAGCCCCAAGGTGCCACCGTGTGGATGAGTTCTCTCGGAAACAGACACTTTGAGCTGCCCCAGCTAGCGCTGGATCCTTCCCCACTTAACCCTACTCAAATGGCAGATTGGTGAGTGAAATAGATGTTTGCTGTCTTGAGTTAATAGGTTTTGGAGTGGTTGCTCACAGCAACAGTAACTGGAACAGAAATATTGAGCTGAGATCTGCAGGTTGAATGGGAATTCAGTAGGCAGAGGGTGGAGGGAGAGGCCCTGGGGAGGAGGGAGAGGGGGACAGTGTGGCTGGAGGGCAAGCCAAGGGCTAGCCCATCCAGAGCCTTGTAGCCCCTGCTCAGACCTTTGTCTTTATCCGATAAAGAATGGTGGCCACCGAGGATTTTAAACTGGGAGTGGTTTACGTTTGGAAAGCTCGCTCTGGCTTAGTGTGGGGAAAGGAGACAGAGGGGGCCAGAAGAGGTGGAGGCACCCATTAGGAAGTCACCTTCCTCCTGGGAATTTGAGGACAATCTTGGGGTCACAGAGCTAACTAAAAAATAGGACCAGAATCTAGGTCCCCTGCCTTCCATTTCCACAGGCTCTTTATTCAACCCTAGAGCTGAGGAAACCACAAGCCAATATATTGGCATGCCCAGGCTTACTGGCTCAACCCAGTGGTTTAGAATACGGGGAAATTAACCCAGCTTTTACACTCCTTAATCTCTTGTTTTATGTCTCCTCTCAGCTGCAAACATAAGACAAATTCTACCCGTTGTTTTCTTTCGCCTTTTTCAGCTGAACTTGCAGCTGAGAAATGAGGTCATTGAACACAGTGGGAAAGACTGCTTGCAGGCCGGAATCTTTGGGGACATGCTTGATTTTCTTTTTTCCCTACATAGTTTGTCAGACTTAAAACTTTGGTCTAAAAGAACTTATCCTATGGTCTTAGATCTGGGGGTGGGGGGGAATCCCTTTTGCTTTTAGAATGCACAGGATCAAATACTGTGTTAAAAAAGCAGTTCTAAATGAACACTTGTATTTTTGATAATTCTGTGATTGGAATTATATTCATAGAACATAGCTCTTACATGTGAGATGCCTTCTAGCCTGCCTGGAATTAAGATTTTTAGCCATAGATCTGAGGGTTTTAAGTAATTGAGGGCCAGAGAGATCAACTTCATTTCACTGCATAATAATAGCTAGCAATTACTAAGCACGTCTCATATGCCAGGCTCTGTGCTAAGTGTTATTTCTTTTAATCCTCATAACAAATTTGGGAGTTTGGTACCATTCATAAGGGTGTAGAGAGAGGAGGCTCAGAGCAGCACAGCGACCTGCCCAAAGCTAAACAGTTGTATGGGGGAAGTCTGGACTCAAACCCCAGCCCTGTGCTCTTAACCGCTAGCCCCTACTGGTAGGGATAATCTCCCAGTGCTAGTTTATAACCCCTGCCGCCCCCACCTGCATTTGATGGCTATGTTGCAATAATAGCCTCCAGTTTTATTTTAATGACCAGCCTTGCACAGCTCATGGAATGAGGTTTATTTTAATGACCAGCTGATTATGATAAGTCATAATCAGACCAATGTCTACGTGAGGAAAGACCTCATGCATATTTAAACTTATTAAACTTTAAATATACCATGTCTTGCACACTGAAACATGGATCGGAGAGGGAAGAATTGTGTTCTGTGACCATGGATTAAAAACCCCATGCAAACAAGGGCAACGTCACAACCAAACTATTTAAACAGTCACGGGAGCATCTTTACAGATGCCACCTTCCCCAGAGCCTGTTTGTTTGCCCAATAATCTGAGCAAAAAGTTCCTGCGAAAAGAGCCCCTAGTTCGTTCCTTCTCTTTATTCTACAGAAAGGCTGCCAGGTGACTAGTGCCACTAGAGGTACCAGACTCAGAGAGGGTCATCGGCCTCTTAGATGACACTAAGGGCAAAACTTGAGCTGAGGGCTTCCCTGGTGGCGCAGTGGTTGAGAGTCCACCTGCCGATGCAGGGGACGCGGGTTCGTGCCCCGGTCCGGGAAGATCCCACATGCCACGGAGCGGCTGCGCCTGTGAGCCATGGCCGCTGAGCCTGCGCGTCCGGAGCCTGTGCTCCGCGACGGGAGAGGCCACAACAGTGAGAGGCCCGCGTACTGCAAAAAAAAAAAAAAAAAACTTGCGCTGACCTCGTGGGACCTTCACGGAAAGGATAAGAACCCCTCGGCTCACTGAGTGGCTTTCTCTGTATCCTGCGCCTCTTCAAGGTCCCGTGAGGACACTTCAGTGGGGTCCACTGAGTGGCTGGATGGAGTTGGCTCAGGTCATGACTTGCCTGCTTTTTTTTTTTTTTCATTCTGAAAATCATATTTCTGATTTTGGCAATAGATAACACCACCACACCCTCCTTCTCCAGCCCTGGCCTTTCTAACCAGATATGCGGGCTGCAGGATTTCTGGCGGGCTGATACAGATGGGTCTAACCATACCTCTTTTTTTGTCACCCACTGAACTCCCATTCAGCATTAAAGATCCTGCTCAGAAGTCACACTTCTGGGGATTCTTTCCAGATTTCCTTTTCACCCCCTAAAGTTGAGTGGGCGGACATTGTGAAATAATAGAAAAATATATATATATTGGTCTCTGCCCTCACTTTCTGACACAGAGCTCCCAAATCCCTTGGAATTTCCTGGGTGATAGAGGTGTTTTTTTCTGGGGAATGGGGCAACTCTTGGTGGGCTCCTGGATAGCTTTAGGATGGGGCCTGGTCGCCAGAAAGACCAAGCCACGATTAGAAGCTTGGACCTCTCAGCCCCACCCCCAGTCCTCTGGGAAGGGGAGAGGGGCTGGAGACTGAGTTAATGATAGAGCATGCCTGTGAGATGAAGCCTCCATAAAAATCCCTGAAGTACGGGGTTTGTGGAGCTTCCGAGTTGGTGATCACATCCAAATAATGGGAGGATGGCACTCCCCAACTCCACAGGAACAGAAGCTGCTGTGCCTGGGTCCCTTCCACATCTTACCCTATGTACTTCTTGATCGGGGTGCGCATCTGTACCCTTTATTATGTAATAAAATGGAAAATGTAAGTCAGTGTTTCCCTGAGTTCGTGAGCCATTCTAGAAAATGATCAAACCCAAGGAAGGGGGTCATGGGAACCCTGATTTATAGCTGGTTGGTCAGAAGTACAGGTGACAACCTGGGACTCGAGACTGGCATCTGACGTGGGGGTGGTCTTCTGGGACTGAACACTTAACCTGTGGGATCTGATGCTAACTCCAGGTAGAAAGTGTCGGAACTGAACAGGATGGTAGGATGTCCTGCTGGTGTCACAGACATTTGCTTGGTGTGGGGGAAAACCCACACATCTGGTGTCAGAAGTATGAGTGCGATCATGGTGTGAGAGTAAAGGAGAAACACACGGCAGGAGTGTTCTTCCTTTACAGGCACACTTCAGGGCACTTGAGGTGCAGCCCCATGGCACTGTGTCGTGGCACCGCACGTGGTAGGGACTGTCCCTCAATCCTTTTCATATCTCCGTGCCATCAGAAGGCCTGCATGCAGTAGGTCTTCAAAATACAAACGGTTGGTTGTACAATGAGAATGGGCCTGTGGTCAAGGTAGTCTCCCATTCTCACCCCTACACTTACTTGGAAGCCAGGATAAAGGTCCAGGACATCATGCGCTAAGGGGCCACGGATATTTTACTGAAGATCTTCTGGGGAAACTGAGGAATGGATTTACATGTCACACTGTGAGGCAAAGCCTCGTAAAAACCCTCATTAGACATCTCCGTTCTCTCCCACTGATGGCTGCCTTTCCTCTCTTCTCTCCTCCGAAGGGTCCCTTCTGCTCACACTCTCGGCCCGTCTCCTGAATGTCTCCATTCTATCTGTCAGGGAAGCCTCTCTGCTCTTCCTGTCTATCTGCGTATTCACTTGAATACACTTGCTCACCAAAGAAAGCTTCTCCTTGGGATGCTCACTCCTTGGAAGGCATGTGGTGGGGACTGTAAATCACAGATATTTTCTCTTGTCTCAGAATGAATGAATGAGTTAATAAATGAATGCACAAATGGTAAGCTAGCTTATTTAGACCAACCCATTGGGAAAAAAAAACCAAAAATGCTGGACAAAATATTTTTTTAGAAAGAGTGGCAAAGGGACTTCCCTGGTGGCACAGTGGTTAAGAATCCGCCTGCCAATGCAGGGGACACGGGTTCGAGCCCTGGTCTGGGAAGATCCCACATGCCGCGGAGCAGCTAAGCCACAGCTACTGAGCCTGCACTCTAGAGCCCGTGAGCCATAACTACTGACCCGCGCCTAGAGCCCGTGCTCCACAACAAGAGAAGCCACCACAGTGAGAAGCCCGTGAACCGCAACGAAGTGTAGCCCCCGCTCGTCACAACTAGAGAAAGCCCACGCACAGCAACAAAGAACCAATGCAGCCAAAAAATAAATAAATTTTGAAAATAAATAAAATAAAATAAAAAGAGTGGCAAAGAGCCAACAACGAAGTGGGAATCTCTTGGCCAAAACTAAAGAGAGACTGGAAACCAGAGAGGTAAGGCGGCCTGGGAGCTGCTTTGGTCCTAAGGACATTTGCCAATTTAGAAAAGGTTAACTTTCCTTCTAACAGCTTCCCAGGGCAAGGAAAAAGCATAGTCCATGGTCTGCACAAATGAGGAATCAAAGAGAAGACCCTTCTTACAATAAGCTGGGATTCCCAAGGGCCAGACTTTCAGGGGAAAGGTGACTAGAAATATACCAGCCCCTCATGGTCTCACACTCAGGGCTCCCACCAGTCACCTGGGAACCTTGAGCTTTAAGAAGACCTCCAACCACTAGTGTCCAGCCCCCTCACCCCGCACGCCAGGGCCTCACAGACCAGAACTCCCTCTTTTTTTTTTTTCCATTACGTTGAAATTTACATAACATAAAATTAACTGTTTTAAAGGGTGCAATTCAATGGCATTTGAATTGATGGCTGTACAACCATCGCCTAAATCTAGTTCCAAAACATTTTCATCAGCCCCAAAGGAGACCCCACACCCATTAAGCAGTCATTCTCCATCCCCCCACTTCCTCAACCCCTGGCAACCACCAATCTGCTTCCTGTTTGGGATGAACCTCAAACAAACTATGGTAAGTGAAAGAAGCCAGGCACAAAAAGGTCCCATATTGTATGGTTCCATTGGTAGGACCATTGTTTTTAAGACATACACATATTTCTTTACGTTAACGTTGTGAAGAATTGGGAAATGGTGCATTACCTGCTGTGGATTCCATTTCCTCTTTAGCCGGCAACATGTCAATTTGGGTTCCTAAAAGCAGCCCTAGTACAGTAACTCTCAACCTTGGCTTCACATGGGAATTATCTAGGGGAGCTTTAAAAGGTACTATGTCCGGGGCCTTCCCTGGTGGCGCAGTGGTTGAGAGTCCGCCTGCCGATGCAGGGGACGCGAGTTCGTGCCCTCGTCCGGGAAGATCCCACATGCCGCGGAGCGGCTGGGCCCGTGAGCCATGGCCGCTGAGCCTGTGCATCCGGAGCCTGTGCTCCGCAACGGGAGAGGCTACAACAGTGAGAGGCCCGCGTACCGGAAAAAAAAAAAAAAAAAAGTACTATGTCCTGGTAACACCCCCAGAGGGTCTGATGTAATGGGTCTGGGAAGCACCCTGGGCACCAGGTGATTCTAATTGTGGAGCCAGGGCTGAGACCACTACTCTAATAGCGCAACGGCAGGCCGTTTCTACCATATATATTTCCCCTCTTCCTGCTTCAGCACCTCCTTTCCATCACTGATTTGTGCCTCATTTGGTCTGCACAAGCTAAGTATTCTGGGAGTTTGTTTCTGCAGGATGTAGCAGTCCACGAATGCTGGTGTCACTCAGTTTGGGACATGCGGGTGCTTTCCAACTATGACCTTAGTCATAGGGGGAATTATGAGTAAGCCTCATTCTTAATCTCCAAAATGGGGCTAATCATAGTATCTATCTCATAGGAACGTTTTGAAATTTTGACAAAAAGACATGCACAAAGCACGCAGCAGACACTCATTATAAATTACTGTTGTGGCTGTGATTATTAGCATGATTGCTACTGTTACATGAATGGGCATTTCATAATGGACCAGTCTGTTGATGGTTCTCTCTCAACCATAGGAAAGACCTTTACAAAAAGAGGGAGGCTACTGATTCAACAAACCAACAAACCTTTTTTTGGTCCACTCGCTTTGGGTGGATACCGAGCTACGACCTGGGGTTTCAGGAGAAGGTCTAGAATAGGGATATCGATGTGGAATAAAACAAAGTAGTGTGCAAACACATTAAGGGAACTGAGAGTCCAAATGGGCTCTGGAGGTGGTCGGGCTGAAATCTGGGAAGGGTCAGGAGAGGGCAGCATTTAAGCTGGACTTTTAATGATAATTAGAACTTTAGTTGGAAGAGGATGTAGGGAAGAGTACTTAAGGCCCAGAGAACAGCACGGGAAAATGCCCAGAGGTAGGGACAAGCCTTGGAATGAGAGGGAAAGAGGCACAGCTGGGGACCAGCAAGATTTCTTGGGTAGCTCTTGGCATTGGATGTGAGGACAGACATATGTAGTAGAAGATACCTCACTGAATACCAGGAGGTGAGGCTGGCGAGGTAGGTTGAGCCAGACGAAAAGAAGTCATTAGACACCAGCCTAAGAAGGGGCTCCCCATGTGAGACAGCTGCCACCCCTCAACCCAACCAGGCAGTGGTCCTTCTCAGTGGTCCTTCCCAAGACCACTGGTGCCACGGTGATGGTGTCTACTTACGTCAAAAGAATATCCCCATACTGGATATCTGACATCTTTTTGGCTGGTTGGAATATATTTCTTTCTTCCTCTTTGGGTTTCTGAAGTTGTTGTTGCTTCTTTTTCAATGCACTCTCCTCCCTCAAAATAGTAAAGTATCCACGGCCAATCTTCACCCACTGAATCAAGATGCTGGAGAAAGAGAAAGAGAGAGGAAGATGAGTTGGCTATCAATGCAATGTCTTACTGTCTTGGGACTGATAATCCACTGAAGGGCACTCTCATGCCCAGTAGCAGGAGACCTCCTGCCTTTAGAATTCCAAAGTCACAGAGACCTAAGCTTGGATTATGGACCCACCTCTTACCAAAGACCTTGAGCAAGTTATCTGATCTCTCCTGGTTTCAGTTCCATCACTCCACAAACATTTATTGAGTGCCTACTATGTGCTAGGCACTCTGCTATGTCCATTGAAATGAGCATAATAATTCACACCCTAGAGAATTAATTTAATTGGTGGTGTTTTTATTTTGTTTTGTATTTCATGGTGTGTCTCAGATTCAATGAAATGCGGTATTTGAGTTTCTTATACATATGTCACCGGAAGGTCACCAGCAATCTTTTTCTAAATGTAGACCCTGCTTCTCAGCTCACGTAAAGTTTTCTGAATCTCTATGCTACACGACACATGTGCATTCCAGCCGGTCATTGGCAGGTACGGATCAGGCATCATCTGCCCAGCCCGTATTCTCGTTACAGCAAAATAGTCTCTCAGGTTCCTCATGTATAAAATTGTGCAAAACCAAATGAATGTGTACCCTGGTGGAACACAGTGAAACCAGATCATACAGAACTGGCCCTAAATTGTCCATTTGGGCTCTTATTTTTAAGTTTAGGGATGCAAGCCGTTGATCTGAGGTGGAATTCGTATTTGAAACAAAAATGTGCTTCGGTTTTGCTTTCAAGCTTCTGAAATCCACTCATCAAAGAGCATCCTGAGGCTGCCAGATAACCTGACAGAACGAAAACCGTAACCATGAGCAACCCCTTAATTTCACAGGGGAGGATTTTCTTGATGTGGCACAAACAAAGCAAATGCAGAGCTATTCTGGGAGTTGGGCTGACAGCAACTGTTTTTTCGTGGTTATGTTACTTCACAGAGACTCTTCGCTCAAAATGTGGTTCATAGGTCAAGACGCACGCACCACAAGGGTGTGAAATGACTCACATTATGAGGCTTTCTGGGCTCCGAAGCAGGGTCGGGTGGGGGGGAAGCGAGGGCGGCTTAGGGTTTTCTGGGAGTGGGGCTGGGGTGAGGGGTCCCTTGTTTGAGTGTGGTCTCAACTTCCCGCCAGCACCAAAACAAGGAGCACCTTGGGTTTCTTATCAGCTTTTGCCCAGATGTGGGGCAGAGGGAAGGGGGGGGAGGAGGGGGGCGGGCAGCTCAAACGCTGTCAAAGGTCACACGTCACGAACGGAGTCAGACTCTTCCTTGCGTTAATTCACGCCCAATTTCAAATGTGTGTGTTTGCCTAAATAGCTGCATCATTATTAACCGTTCAACAAAAATGTAATGAATACCTGCTGTGTGTCAGGAGCTACTCTAGGTGCTGAGGCACAGCAGCAAACAAAACAGCTCACAACATTCCTGTCCTCGTGAAACTCCTATTCCAGGGGGTGGAGACAGGCACGAAACAGAGTGAACTGTAGGTGGTGACACGCTCAGTTCCAGGGAGGAGCATAAAGCAGGGACGCGGGAGAGGGAGAGACAGGGGTGGGGTGTGGATTGGTGCCATTTTAAATTGATGGTCAGCGAGGGCCTGGCTGAGAAGGTGACATTTGAGGAAAGACATAAAGGAGGTGATGGAGTAAAACCATGCAGATACCTGGGGGAAGGGAACAGCATGTGCAAAGGCCCTGGGCAAGTACAACTTTTCATCCAGAAAAGTTTTGCTTTCATTGAATAAAATGTTATGTGACATCACATAGTACAGTCTGTGCTCCTGAAAGATTATATTTGTCTGATTTAGATATTGGTCTTCTATCTAAGACTTTTGTTTAACAGAAAGGATCTGCTCTGAAAAAGGAAGGAAGGAAGGGAGGGAGAGAGGGAGGGGGGAAGGGGGGGAGGGGAGGGGAGGGGAGGGGAGGGGAGGGGGAAGAAAAGCACTGCTGTGTCCCAGACTGGGTGCTACTCTGGAAGCAGTAGATGTTACCCCTTTCATTAAGAAGCTCACCTCTAATAACTCCAACTAACACCCTCAAGTTCAGAGCCCCAGCACTTGGAGAGGTCCCTCTCTGCCATCAGACCTCAATGAGACTTCTCAAGCACATCCAGGGTGCTCCTGAGATGCAGCAAATCATCTGGGTAAGAGGCTTTTTCAGTGAACGAGGCACTGTTGTGGTTTAACATCTGTGGTAGAAGTTCGCCCTGTAGCTCAACAGTTCTGTGTCCAGCCCTCCCGCGAGTCCCTCGCTCCTGGGTGTGTGAGTTCACTTATTTATCCTCACAACAGCTCGACCTGTGGGCACTGTTGTTATCATTTCCACTTGCAGATGAGGAAACAGGCCCAGAAAGGTGAGGTCAGAAAAGCTGGCAAGAAGCAGATCTGGGGTCTGAACCCAGGTAGTGGATTCCCCCCGTGGGGTCGGACTACAGAGTCTGCTGGTTTGTAGGAGGTCAGGATGTTTCCACTGGGGAGTCTCACCAGCTTGTCCTGGAAATCCCTGTCCTTGACTTGGAGATTCTATAGGCCACCAGGTCCTTGGCTAACTTGGGTGGCTTGTCACTGACTGGCCGGTGTTAGGGGCTCGCCTTCACCGGTTGTCCAGATTCTCTCACGGAGTAGAAGGCTGTCAGCAAGGCCTCTCAGGTCCCAGAACAGACCATGGTCTTCAGAGGCAGAGGGTGGGACCGGCACCGAGAAGTCTCACGTGTGATAATTGCGTACAACTGCGGGAGGGGTTCTGGGGACCTGGAACAGACCCAGGCAGGATGGTGGGCTTTGGGCTCTGCTTTCACTGTGTAACTGAACAAAAGCCTTTGTCTTTCCCTACAGAAACTGTAACCAACTAGATCCTGAAATGCATGTGTTATGGATTTAATTGTATACCACCCCCCAGCCAAATTCATAGGGTGAAGTCTCAACCCCCAGTACCTCAGAATGTGACCTTATTTGGAAACAGGGTCACTTCAGATGTCATTAGTGAAGATGAGGTCATACTGGAGGAGGCTGGGTCCCTATGCCAATAGGACTGGCCTCCATATAAAAAGGGGAAATTTGGGCACAGACACATAGGCAGAGAGAAAATCATGTGAAGATGAAGGCAGAGATCAGGGCAATGCTTCTGCAGGCCAAGGAATGCCAAAGATTGCCAGCAAATCAGCCGAAGCTAGGAGAGAGGCATGGAACAGATTTTCTGTCTCAGACGTGAGAAGGAACCAACCCTTCCGATACCTTGATCTTGGACTTCTAGCCTCTGGAACTGTGAGACAATAAATTTCTGTGGTTTAAGCTACCCAGTGTGTAGTACTTTGTTACAGCAGCCCTAGTAAACTATTCCAGCATGATCAAATATCTAAGCCTACACTCATGGAACAGCCCAACTCTTTTATTTTCTTTGACTGCAAGGGTTAACGAAATCCTTATTAAATTAATTTTATAATAAGTGACAGGCTGAAGGTCATGCCACAGTAAATAAAAGGGACCTGAATATTATGTACCAGGCCCTGAGCGGGACGGCTATTTTGTGTCAGATCCTGTTCTAGGCAGTTATGATGTGTCAGGTTCTGTTCAAGCACTGGCACTACAAAGGCGAACACATCCTCAGAGAATTCAGTCTTCACCTCTGCATCTAAGTTATCTTATTTCTACAAAAGTAGAAATTAAGAGGTTGTTAAGAGATTTATTCGACTTCTTTATGCCCGAATCCAAAAAGGATTAGGAGCAGAAAATTTTTAAAGTGAGAAGGGCAGGAGACATGAAGAAATAAGAAAACAATATCAGGTAAGACAAGTATCAAAACCCATGCCACATGAGCCAGTGCACAGACTTGACCCTCAGCATCCCAGCGGCCAGCACAAAGAGGGAAACACTATCCCTCATGTGATTCCTAATGACCATGAGATTTTGAAAAAGCTGTTCAGGTGATGCCTAGCCATTCCTGGTGGAAGAAGAAGAGATTTCTTTCAAGGATCTGTATAGGGACGACACTGTGAAAAGCCAAGTCTGCAACAAACCTCTAGATGCGGGTAGTGATAAATGCCTGTCTTACTGATTAACTCACAGAAAAGCATTGGGGAGTTGGTGTTGGCAATTTGAGGAATCTGGCAAGTTTTCTGGTAGAACTGCAGCCCCTTTCAACCAAGGCAGCCAGACTCCTAGCGGTTAGATCTTCTGGAAAGACCTGGCTGAGAGATGAACAGAGGTGGTGGTGTGTGTGTGTTGCGGGGGAGGGGGGGCAGGGGTTGTCTGGGCCCTCAGGTCAGACCCACCAGCCTATTCTGGGAACTTCAGGCTGCGGGGTGTTCGTTCTGTGCACCGTGAAGTGCTCCCCTGTTACTGCAGAGGCCCATTTAAAACTGCTTAGTATTTTAGCAAACTCCCATTTAATTCCCTCGTATGTTCCCTCCATTTTCTTCATCATTATTGCTGATTACCAGGCTATTTGCGTGAAGGGAGCTATTTGCAGGGAAGAGCAGTTTTCGTCTTTAAATCCACTCACCCGGGGCCTCCTGTTCACTGCTTTCCGCGATGTAAAACTCCCACGGCCAGCATGGCGAGAGAAACGATGGGGAGTGAAATAATGAACTGCGTCAGGCAAACGGAGGAAGAAGCAGATTATAAAATGGAAAGTTTCCTCTACCCAAAGCCACTTCCTCTTAACCAATGCGTGCGGGTAGGTTTTCACATTTAAGGGACATACGTTCTCTGTACATTCATCAGCCTGTGTGAGCTGATGAATGAAAAATTCGCAATATGGCAACAGGAATAGTCTTAGAGGGGCTGAGCTGAGCCACACCAAAGGGGCAGGTTTCACTCCCAAGCACCTTCAGACCTGAGGGCCAGTGTACGCAGTGGTAAGCCTTGGAGGGGCCAGCCTCCTGGATGGGGTCTCTACTTTGCCACTCCCTTCGGCAGGTTTTAAACCTCTCTAAACCATAACCTCTTCATCTCCAAATGAGGAAAAAAGGTCATTCTTGCCTCAAAGGGCTGTTGGGAGGATTAAATGACAGTGGACGTAAAGAGTTTATTTAGTGTAGCACCTAGTGCCTAGGACTCAATGATTGGGCGCTACAATTATTATTGCCAACTCGCTTAACAGTCCTGGGAGGGTGGTGTGATCTGCAGTTGAGAAAATAGAGGGAAGAGGTTAAGTAAACGATGAGGGTCATAGTAGCTGGGAAGTAGCAAAGCAAGGGTTGGGAGCCAGCAGGGATGATTCCAGAATTTCTCTCTCCATGTGCATGCTGCAAACGCAAGAATATTCAGAAGGAAGCTTTAAAGCTTTGAGTCTATGCATCTCTGGGCTGTTCTTATTGTGCAGAGTTCACCTCTAGGCCCACAGAAGAGAAGCTGGTGGCTTACACTTTCCTCCTTTAGACCATGTTTTAACCAATCCAAGTCACCACCTGAGGCAGATCAGCTCATCATTCAGCAAATACTCCCTCCCTCCCCCATCCCCTACATTCAGGGGTGGAATGTACTCCCAGCATCCTGACTTTGGGCTTCACCATATGACTTATTTGGCCAATGGGATGTTAGTAGATATGACTTGAAAAGAAGCTTGAAATAAGCTTGCTCAGTTGGGTCCATGACAAGAAAAAAACCCCACTATTTCACTGAACCCAGAAGAATAAGAAAGGCATGGAACAGACCTGAATCCAGCTAATCTCAACCTAAATCAGCCAAACCCCAGTTATCCCACAGACACATGAGCGAGGAAGAAATACTTACTGAAAGTCACTGAGTTTTAGGATAGTTTGTTACACAGCATTATGGTGAAAATCGCTGACCAATACATCATTTGTTATAAGGTGACATTATTTTATGAACCACAACGAAGGAAAAATCCATGCCAGTTTGATTAAGACATGATTGTACATTGCATCTCCAGTTCAGAGATGTTAAAATGTGAAAAAATATGTGCCTATTAGATATAAAATATGGCATTAGGAAAGAAATTGCCTCAGACCTGAGAAAAGATGATCTGGAACAGAACTTGGAACATAAAGGTAATTAACAGTCCCTTCAGAGAAGTATCTAACAATTTTCTGATATTCTCTGATGAGATTGAGAGTCCTTTCTGGGGTGTTAGATTTACCCACACATCTGGCCTGTCAGACTTGTAACAAAGCTATTAATCTTTACTAGTCATCCCACTCTTGAGTGATGCTATCTAGCTGCTTGCTACTCGAAGTGTGGTCCCTGGACCAGCAGCATTAGCAACATACCGGAGCTTGTTAGAAATGCAGAATCTTGGGCCCCCCTCACACCTCCTGAATGAGGATCTGCATTTTAACAGGACCCCTAGATGACTCATATACACATATAAGTTTGAGTTGCACTGGTCTAGCTGTCCTCTCCCTTCTGTTAAAAGATACTCTTTCCAGAAAGAAATCTTCTAACTGGCTTTATTAGAAGCCCAATTCCCTTCCTACAAGTATGAACTGAAACTTTGACACACACTAGCAGTCAATTCATCTCAGAAAGTTCTTCAAGCACAGCTGTAGCAGCCATTCTCACTCTTTGAGGGCACTCTGCTTGTCATGAGTCTCCCATTACCTGAATCAGCAGCTCCATCCCCAGGGCCCTAAAGGAAACACGGACTGACAGTCATCTAAAACAGACAGTCCCAGCTCTCTTCACAGGGGCCTTGCAGCAAGCTGCGGAGTACTGGAGAGTTGACAGGCAGCGAAAGAAATTCACGTACAACCTTTCTATTATGGGGGGCATGGGATTAACCACCGCAAATCACTTTGTTAAAAAACAACAGCCCAGATGTACTTAAAAAAAACCCAAAAAACAAAAAACCACAACTTTTAATGGTATTATGGCTCTGCATTCAGCTGGTTTTCACTCACATTTTCTGTCTCTGCCTGCAAGAAATATAGGACTATAAAGCCAGGAGAGTTTCCATGGGGAAGGAAGCATGACACTAAAATGAACATTCCTGGCAATATCCGATTTCAGGGATGTCCTGCTCTCGAAGAAGGGAATTGCCTACATGGGAAATTTTCACTTAACAAATTTTACTGTTTTCCAATAATGGCAAATAAATCAGTTTCTTCCCAGATTGTAGAGGCTGAAGGCTTGGAGAACCCATTTCATCTGGCTGGCTCACGTCTTGCTTTGTCAGCCCACCCAGGCATATCGATTTCAGAGGAGGAGAGGGCAAACACCATAGAAGGGAGGGATGGATCTGAAACACTATCCTGAAATTCTTGAATTTTCAGGCAACCCCTACAGGCAAATTAATAAGCCAGCCCTAGCTCAAACGCACCAAGCAAATATTTTGCATTTAAATTCCCGTATTAGAATGCCCTGTTTATATAATAACTTAATAAATCTGCCTGGCTGCCAAACTGACAAGAAGGTGAGAATCATTCATTAAAATGCAAATGCAATTGAGATGAAATTTGGAATACATTTATTACAGTAATTGAACTTCAGTCAACTGTAGGCACAACACAGATTCTGAACTACCTTTCAGACAAAAGGAGTGTTGCGTTATCAACACCCCCCCACACACCCCAAGTTAATATCTTTGTCAGCATGCAAATTAAAGCCATTTCCTGAGGGCCAATGATTTGCAATGGAGGATTTCACTCTTCTTTATAGGACAAGATTGCCAGAGATAAAGGTCAACTGCATACACAAAAGATTGCTCTGGTAGCTATTGTGTATACAGTAAACTGATTGCAAACATATTCTGAGTGCTTACTGCAACAATATTCTTATTAAATCACATCTGAACATCTCTTTACTCTCCCTGGGTTATTTGCTAATTGTAATGCCTAACAATGGGAGATTTGCCAAGTCAGGATTTCACCTCTCAGATCAAAAGTTTCAGATGGATTTCTCTCCTGTCTGAATGACTCAGCCCAAAGAGGAGGCCCAGTTCAAGGGTTCTTTTTAATCAGATGGAAGAAAGATGCAACTGGGACTGTGCTGAAGACACAGAAAAATTGACTCGCAAGGGAGAAGTAGCTTTATCTGCTTCAGTTTTATTCTCTCTGGCTCCTTTGCAAAATTCATGTGGCATTTCTGAGGTCTGGGCAAACAGCGCACCTGCACCTAGCAGACGCTGTTTGAGTCGGAAGAAGGCACAGCCTAGAGTCTTTCTTTGGCCACAGGCCACAGTCTTCCTTTGCTATTCAGAAGTGACCTTAGTGGCAAAATACAATTCATTTCACCTGTAAAATGGAGAGATTGCTTTTGGCCCCTTCATCCCCCTCAGATTCATTAATTCATAATGAAGTGATGTCCACTCTATTTCCTAAATGTCACTAGACTGACTTCCTGTTGCCACCACCCTAGCCAGAAACCATCTATTACTCTAAGTAGCTTCCTACCTCGTCTTTCTCCTTCTCAATCCATTGTCCACCTGGCTGTCACAGGGCTCTTTCTGAAATGCAGACTCATTCCCATCAGAGTGTTCCAAACCCTTCAGTGGCTTCCCACTGCTCTCAGGATGAAGTTCAGACTTTTTCCCATGGCAATAAGTCCCTCTAAGATCTGGGCTTTATCTCTAACTATTAGGGGAACCACTGACTGAAACCACCCACCCTGGCCAGGCACCACAGTAACCATTTGGGTGAGTTGTTTTATGACAGGAGGTCCTGGTAAGGAAGCCGGAACTAACAAGCCACCACCAACCGGAAGAATTCGGGAAAGGTCAAAAGGAGACGCCAGTCCATATGTCCTACAAACCTCCCAGAATCCTCCCCGCTGGAATCCATCTTGGCTGAGTGATGCATGTGCCATCAGGAAGGACCCGAGTCAGAATGACTGGCCAGAGACTGACCCAGAAACTAATCCTATCACCATAAAACCCGAGACTGCGAGCCACATGGCAGAGCGGTCTTCCTGGGATCCCTGACCCTGCTGCTCTCCGCCCGGCGCCCCTTCTCAATAAAATCTTTTGCTTTGTCAGCACGTGCGTCTCCTCAGACGATTCATTTCCAAGTGTTAGACAAGAGCCGACTCTCGGGCCCTGGAAAGGGGTCCCCCTTCCTGCAACACAACCACTCATCCAGTCATTCATTTGTATCTCTCTACCCCTCAGAACCCTATGATTCTGCCTCTTCCTGCAGCACTTCCTCCCCCTTTTCACTTGCTGATTCCAAGGCTTTGAAAAAACTGTCAACTGTTGACCACTCAATACTGCTACTCCCTCCCTCCCTCCAGCTCTAGGCTAGGTCAAGTGCCTCCTCTGTGTCCTCATAGCTCCCGTGTCTATGTGCAGTGTTACTGCACTCGTCACACTTTATGGCAATTGCCTAGTTCCTTGTCTGCTTTTCCCACTAGAATGCAGACTCCTTGAAGACAGTGCCTGATAAAGAGCAGGCAGTCAGCATTTACTGGTTTTCCTTCCCTACCTCTCGCCCTTTCTCCCAATGGCAGAAAGTGCCATTTCCTGAGCTTCCTTAGTAAAGACCACATTATCTTGGACATCAAATACCTAGATAAAAAGTTGACATAACAAAACAACAACAAACAAAACTACATTTTCCAGCTGCCCTGGCAGATAGGACAAGCGAGTGAGGTACAAGAGGAAATCGTTGGGAGGGACTTCTGGGAAAACTCTATAAAGGAGGTTAACACAGCTGGGTGGCATATGCCCTTTGGTCCCTTTTTCCTCTTCTTCTTTCTTGCTGCCTGGAACTTAGCTACAATGGTTACAGTGCCAGCAGCCATTGTGTGAGCATGAGGAAACCCTGCAGGTGGAAGCAAACACTAAGGATAGTGGATTAAAAGATAGAAGGAATCTGGGCACTACCTCCAGAAGGGAAACCTCTTTTATGTGAGGGAGGTAAGCCTTTACCTTGTTTAAGTCACGGTAATTTCAGGGCTCTGTTTGCTACGCAGTTGAATATAGCCCCCAACTGACAATCTCTCTTAGTCTCTGTCTCTGTTTCTGTCTCTGTCTCTTTGTTCCTTGACTAAACTGTCATGTTATCACGTTTGAAATGCCATCATCTTGGCTAAATCACTGGCCGTGGACTAGGGAAAGATATTAGGAAAGGTTAGTTTGGATCATGGGAAATGAGGCAACGAAACTTAGAAGCATAAAACTCTTCTGTGAGAGGTAGGTCTGGGAGCATCTCCACTGAGGGTGCCTGAACACCTGGGAAATATACCACAGGAGGGTCTGAGCCTGTAAGGAATGAAGGCTGGGGGCCCAGGGGAGTGGCTGCAGTTGGAAAGAAGCAGGTACTGTCTGGGGTGGTGGGAGGAGGTGCACAGTGACGACTTGAGCGGCACTGAGCTAGGCCCTCGATGTGCAGTTCTCTCCTTGCATCCATCCACACACCATCCCTATGAAGGAAGTACTCTTCATTTTGTTATTGAGGAAAGCATGGCTCATAGAGGTCAAGTAGTAGTCTGACCAGAGGTTAGTAACTGCTGGAGCTGGAACTTAAACCTGGGTAGCCTGATTCCAAAGTGTTGCATGAGGAAAATGCACTGGTTTTAGAAAAGATCTCTTCTAGGTTTAACTGCTCATCGTTTCCTTGCTACTCAATGTCTGTGACTTTGGGTGAGTCATTTTTACCTCTTTGAGATGCACATTGCTCATCTGTAGCATTGGGATAAACTGACACCCTCCCAGGATATTGTTGAAACCATATATGAGAGGCAGTTAGCATGATGCCTGGCACATCGGAGATCTTCAATAAATGGTAACAACCACTATTTTCATCCTCCTCCTCCTCATCATCTCCATGAAGCTATAAATGACTGCTGTTACAACAACTCTCTGGCTTTGCACACAGGACGGCCGTTTGGCTCCAAGCCTCCACAGGCTTCTGGGAAGCGGCACTTGGCTCACATGTCAAGCTTTGGGGTTTCTCTCCTCTGAGGGTAGCGGCAAGAACAGTCTAATTAGACCACAATTATTTTGGGGTTCGGTCAACTGCATTACACAGTAATTCATAAAGTTCTGTGAATCCACTGTATGTAGTGGTGGTAAGGTCAACACTTGGTTGTCATGTTAAGTAATGAAATTTATTAAGCTGAAGAGCCAGGGAATTAACCTCTGCCCTGCTGAATAAAAATTGACATGCAGGGGCTTCCCTGGTGGCGCAGTGGTTGAGAGTCCACCTGCCGATGCAGGGGACACGGGTTCGTGCCCCGGTCCGGGAAGATCCCACATGCTGCAGAGCGGCTGGGCCCATGAGCCATGGCTGCTGAGCCTGCGCGTCCAGAGCCTGTGCTCCGCAACGGGAGAGGCCACAACAGTGAGAGGCCCGCGTACCGCAAAAAAAAAAAAAAATTGACATGCAGAGACCTTCTAATTATTTTAAGTGGTTTTCTTTTCTGGGTTCTTCCTTTACTTAATCTCTATCTCAGACCTTCACTAAAGAAAATGAAGAAAGCGGGAGAGGAAGACAAAGAGGTAAAAGAGGAGGAGCAAGAGGTGGGAAGAAGCATATAAGGAACCCGCACCCGGCCTGGGAGACCCCGCTGAAGACAGGAGGTGATCATCAGGCCGACAGGTTTAGGCGAAAGTAGGACATTAAGGTCAGTTAGGAAGCCAGGTTCTAATTCTAATTCTACCAACAACTAACTGGCTGTGTGATGTGGGCAGAATAGTTAGCCTACTGATTTAGGGATAACCATCACCCCACTGCCTCTATCACGACCACCATCACCGCTAGAACGTCAATAATTACCACGTGGCAATAGCTATGAAAAGGCTTTCAAGTTACTAACTCTCTAACTTCTAAAACAATTCTCCAAGGCGGCCATTAGCAGTATTACCCACCCATCTCACAGTGAGGAAACTGAAGTACAGAGAGGTTCGGTGACTTATGCAAGGTCACCCAGACGGGGTGCAGTGGAGTCTGGACTCGTACCCAGGCCTGAGCCTGTCTTCCTCATCTGTCTTTTTGAGATAGTATTATCTTATCTGACTTGTGAAAGATGAAAAATGAGGAAACAGATGTGAAAGCATTTTTTAAAAAGAGTACAATCTGTACAACAAAGCACAATTGGGTACACACATAGGTAAGCTGGTGACAAGTAAAATTAAGATGCAAACAAAGCTGTACCTCTGTGAACCTCTGTGTGCTCTCTGCTAAACCCTCTGCCACCTTAGGCACCACTCAAGGAATTGAAAAAGGCAGGACATGTTCGGCTGGGGGTTTGGAGTCCAAAAGTCTTGGCAACGTAACGACTGAAATGTTCCTGCCTCTTAGCACTGCTCCCCTGACGTCTTGGTCCTCCACCAGGCAACAGAGTCAGCTTCCTAAACGTGAAGATGCACATCCTATGAAGGGTGCACCACTCTGCTGTCCTCGCAGCTCCCCACCATCTGGGCTGGCTCCACCCTGCTTTGTCTCAGGGCTGTACACTTCGGAGGGGCTAAGTAACAAAAGTTTTCCATCCTGGGTGCCATGTCTTTCCCCTGCCATTCCCTCTTCCCTGGCCTCCCTATCTTGGACCTCTTTTCCTCTCCAATCCTTTCCAATACTGCACGTCGTCTCCAGGTTTCCCAGTACAGCACCCAGGGCTCTGCGTGAGCTGGACCTGTCCCATCCCCTTAGCCTCGTCCTTGCCCCCGGATGCTCTAGCAACACCATCACGCTACACAACCATGCTGTGCCTCATCTCGTGCCTTTGTCCCTCTGCTTGGAATGCCCTTTCTTCTTCTTCACCTGGCTAACTTCTACTCATCCTTTAGAACTTACTCAGGTATAAACCCCACCCTGTGTGGAAGGTGCCTCTGCTTTTCCCGTGCTGGAGCAGCCACCTCTGGTATGTGCTGCCCTCAACTGCCGGTTGACTTGTTTCTGTCCACGCACACCCTCCTCCTACCCCTACTACCAGACGGAGCTCCCAGAGGGTAGGGACAATTTCTAAATCTTTTGTGTGTCCCCAGAACCAGCACATGGGGAGTCCTCAGAAAATATGTGTTGCCTGAATAACTAACCATTTGAAATTCTTGCATCTCTAATCTGAATTAAATACACGCCTCCTTTTGGGCATGTAACAATGGCACAACGCTACTCTGATGTGGCACGTTCGCGTTCTCTTTGGGTGCAGTGGGTGTACAGAACCGTCTGTGCAGAAGCTGAATCATCCGAACCGGATAGAGATAAATGGATGCCTTTGAAATTTATTTTTTTTTCCAGCTGGGAACGAGACTATAGCGGTATTCTGGAAGAAGTGATCAAATGAAACAGGCTCCCCATGTGCCCCTCAGGAAAGTTATTTCTTTAGCTCGTAATGTGGTCTCTGACCTACCTTGTGCCCAGTGACCACAAGCGGTGCTTAAACCCCTCAAAGGAACACAGATCCAGCCCTTAATACCAGGTTACACAATAGGCATACGTTGTGCTTTGACTGATGGCACGAGTTCATGGACTTTGCAAGCTTTTGTGACCTCACGGTTCACACACACACCCTCGTTCACACACCATCCTCCACCAAAATCCATCTCAGACCTTGTACACATCTTGAAATGTAAGCACAGCGACAGCAGCCTAAAATGGTCACTTTGTCAGAGGATGCTGAGCAAGGTTGCCATCCCCACTGGCTCCTTTGTGGTTCAAAGGTGCCTTGGCCCAGGGCTACTCTTTAATTAACGTGAGTCAGCATTTGTATGAGAGATGTATGCATCTCTTCTGGAAGAGGAAGAATAAAAACCCGCCAAGTGTCAACAAACCGTTCCATATGCATCCCAATTGGGGTGATTTCTGGAAGGGAGCGGAAGCCCCCATAGCTCCGGTTTCTAGGCAACTGCTGTGAGGAGTTCTGAACCTCGTCGGGAAGGGAAGATTGGCAAGTCGGCCGTGGGAAGGAGCGTAATGTGCCCCTT
Organism: Mesoplodon mirus; assembly: GCF_964341445.2. Lineage (NCBI taxonomy): Eukaryota > Metazoa > Chordata > Mammalia > Artiodactyla > Ziphiidae > Mesoplodon > Mesoplodon mirus. Next base: position 10,398,710 of record NC_138989.1, read on the forward strand.
GCTGCTCCCCTCACTTCCCCACCCCGCCTTCTATTTACCCCAACATATTTAGAAGCAAATTAGAACTTGGAGGGGCTGTGGAAGAAGCTAACTATCCTTGAGTGCAAAAACCCCGGGGAGGATTAGGCTTTGAAAATTATCCTAATGATAGCCATTACCTATAGAGCACTTTCTGAGTGTCAGGCAGGGCTCCAAGGCCTCACACGTATTATCTCATTGAATCCCTACAAGAGCCCTGCAAGGCAGGTACTATCATTTCAAAGGCAGAGAAACTGAGGTTCGCCTCAGTTTGAAATGAAGCCACCTACCTAAAGTCACACAATGAGAAGGTGGCAAAGCCAGGACTTCCACTCTGGTCTGTCTGAATCTAGGAGTCAACAACTTTTTTTTTTTTTTTTAAGTATAGTTGATTTACAATTTTATATTAGTCTCCGGTATATAACATAATGACTCAGTAGTTTTAGAGATTATACTCCACTTAAAGTCACTATAAAATAATGGCTATATTTCCCCGTGCTGTAAAATATATCCTTGAAGCTTATTTATTTTATATATAGTAGTTTTCCTAACCACTGCCCTCTCCTGCCTTCCATCAACACACAGAAACTTACCCCACCTGAAAAAAAAAAAAAAAAAGCATACCATTTAGAGGCAGTTCGGCAATCAGTTTTGGTTCTGAGATAAACTGGTTGAGTATTTTTTTTTGTTTTTTAAAGAATGTAAGCCCCACCCTACAAAACCCATTACTATCTATTGTGCTCAATGACTAAATGGGATGGAAGGATTGTTCATGGACCAGCCAGTGTGGACAGAAAACATGCATCAGCAGAGAAACAGGTTTTCTCTGGAGCACACTGGCAATCTCCAGAGAACCACTGGCTTACAATTTTGAAACAGACAACAGGCGATGGAATCAGGCACAAGACCACAAGCCTGTGAGCTTTTGACCCGTGTTCTTCTGCTTGATTGATGGTGGGGATTACCTGCTGGAGAACAAGAACTGCTCAGGAATTCACAACAGCTTTTTCGCTAAGTGTCAGTATGAGGGGAAATTGCAGGGGTCTGAGGTGCAGTGCAATTGCTGGGGGCAGTGGGTGGTGAAAGTCTTCCCTTCTCAATTCACAACTTGGGTCTTGCCTGCCGCCAGGAGGGGCAGCTTCTGATGGCCTCCTGGACGTGGGGCGGCTGTCTGCCACAGCTTGTCTTTTCTCATCTTCCTCTCACATTTGAGATGACCTTATATCAATCCCTAGCCCAGTGTCCGAAACAGAGCAGGAACTTAGCAAAAGGTGTCTACAGTCACCCAACCTTCCAGGTCCTGTCCTGGCTGCGATCGTGTGTTTTCCCTGCCAGGGATCCCTCCCCCAACTCTATATCCTTTTTACCTGGTCATTTAGTCACTTTTCTAGACCAAACACTTCCTAAGGGTGTAAACCCAAAGAACCACAGAGGTATTGCGGGGGGAAAAGGTAAATGAGTCCAAACACACTCTTTTTAAGGCGGTATCTAGTCTACAAAACACCATAGACACTCTTACCAATAATTTGGCCTGTGATCCCTTCTCCAACACTTCCCCACTCCCAGGCCCCAGGCCCTGAGAGCTCTTTAAGCTCTTTCTCACCCCCCACCCCCGGCACGTGGGCCTCTCACCACTGTGGCCTCTCCCGTTATGGAGCACAGGCTCCAGACACGCAGGCTGAGCGGCCACGGCCCACGGGCCCAGCCACTCCACGGCATGTGGGATCTTCCCGGACTGGGGCATGAACCCGCGTCCCCCGCATCAGCAGGCGGACTCCCAACCACTGCGCCACCAGGGAAGTCCAAGCTCTTATTTTTATCTTTGTATAACTATCAATAAAGTGCTGCTCAATTGTACAACCTCAGGGCCACTATTAACACTGTATTCTACAAATTGAGTTTTTTGGGGGTGCCATTCACTCTGAAACATACACTGTGAATGGTAGCCCCTGGAACTGTGCAAAGGGGCAGCCCTGTTCTGAATATATACCACTCCTTTTCCCACCCCAGTCCTTGCATGGGTAGTAGGAGACCTTCAGAGAAAGTTCACTGGATCTAAAGGTTGCTTTTCAGCTAATGGGCATTTTGGGCTGTTTCAGGGCAGGGATGGAGATTCAGATTCTTGCCTTAACTAGTTGTTTGGATTTGGCTTTATTTAATGGATTCCCGAATAAGCTCTTCTGATTTAAAGATTATCTTGCAAAGCAATGTTCTAATTGGTTTCTTTTACTTTGCACCCACATTCTGCCAGGAAACTCTTGTTTGGAGCTAATCTGACCCAGAACGACTCCTAAAGCTAAACACACAGTCAGATGTGCTGAAGGGCCAGGACATGCATTTTCCTTAAGTGGTACCCATAGGCCTGACAGAGCAGCACCAAAACAGTCAGAATTTCCTGACCCTCAAAACTCTGTCTGGGGGCTTCCCTGGTGGCGCAGTGGTTCAGAGTCTACCTGCCGATGCAGGGGACACGGGTTCGAGCCCTGGTCTGGGAAGATCCCACATGCCGCAGAGCGGCTGGGCCCATGAGCCACAACTACTGAGCCTGCGCGTCTGGAGCCTGTGCTCCGCAGCAAGAGAGGCGGAAACAGTGAGAGGCCCGCGTACCGCAATGAAGAGTGGCCCCTGCTCGCCGCAACTAGAGAAAGCCCTCGCACAGAAACGAAGACCCAACACAGCCATAAATAGATAAATAAAATTAAAAAAAAAAAAAAAATATATATATATATATATATATATATCATTCTAATTCGAGGCAGGGAAGTAAGCTACTTCAGTGCTTTAAAAAAAAAAAAAAAAAAACTCTGTCTGTCTGCCTCGTATACAATCTAAGGGAACTTGCTGAAACATCATTCCTGGCACTTCTCAGGCTGTTTGATCTGACTGTCCTGCATTTTCTTGAAGCTCAGGGCAGAAAAGTGTTTCTGCAAGCATTCTTGCTGACTTTGTTCTCATTTCCATGGGAAATGTTGGGAAGATAAAGTCCAGGTAAGTAAGTTTGTAAGGGGGGGGGGGGTGTCCTTCTAATCCCAAGGGGGATGGCAGTGTTCTGCTGTGATGAGGCTTGACTTTGGGACAACGTCTCATTCCACATTACTGTCCATCTATTGAAATGATTTATGTGATGTATCTGGGCTGTTCAATAGAAAAAAAAAATTGTGCTCTCTCTATAAGTTTTTCAAAAAGAGAAAGCCCAGAAAACCTCTACGGTTATACACTAGGGTGGCTTCCCTCAGATTGATCAGGGAAAAGGCATCTTGGAGCCCCTAAAGGTAACCTCTCACATGCAGGTAGCCCTGATTGTCTGGGGGAAGGTTCCTAATCAAACCCTATGGGATTTGAGAGCTGTGATGGTGTGGATCAGTGAGACATCAGAAAGAACGGCTAGTACGGTCTCTAAGAGCTTGGAGGACCTGTTCTCGACAGCGACCCACTGTGGCAGTGAGGGGCAATGGAGGACACAGCACCAATTTTCTCCCTCCACCTCTGGGTGTGGAAGGTAACCAATAAAGCTGTTCATTAGACATTTCAAGGGGGGAGGTGAAGCTCCTAGAGGGAGACACTTGACTTCCTGTGAAAAATTCATGTGATGGCTCCTATGGCTAGCTGGAAAAATATAAGAAGTGTGACTTAAATTTGTAGCCTCTCTATGTTACAAAAGAGATGGTCCTTATGATGCAGCTGCTCATATTCTAAATGCTTTCTGTGTACTAATTTAATCTTAAAAACAATGTCTGAAAAGTATCTAGCTCTTTGTCTCTCAAGGCAAAGGACAAACTACAGCACCCTAAGCTTCTTAGTTGTATGCTCTCCAGAATTTGACTTTCCTTCCAATCAGACAGGAATGAGAAAACTCTGGGTCCCCGCACAGGTGATAAGAAAATCTCTCCTAAAGAATGGACAGCTTTTCTGCCTGGGGACGCCGCCAAGTAAGCATCGTTGACGTCTCCCCCACCTCCACTACTGTCGTGTCTAAGTCAGAGTCGCCCAAAGAGCCCAAACAGCTGTGGAAGCTCTTCATGGGAGGTTTGAGCTTTGAAACAACCAACGACAGTCTGGGGAGCCATTGTGAGCAGTGGGAAGCGCTCACAGACTGTGTGGTGATGAGGGATCCAAACACCAGGTGCTCCAGAGGCTTCGGGGTTGTCACATACGCCACTGTGGAGGACGTGGATGCGGCCATGAATGCAAGGCCACACGAGGTGGATGGGAGAGCTGTGGAACCAAAGAGGGCCGTCTCAAGGGAAGATTCTCAAAGACCTGGTGCTCACTTAACTGTGAAAAAGATTTTTGTTGGTGGCATTAAAGAAGACACTGACGAACATCACCTAAGAGGTTATTTTGAACAGTCTGGGAAAACTGAAGTGATTGAAGTCATGACTGACCGAGGTAGTGGCAAAAAGAGAGGCTTTGCTTTCGTAACCTTTGACGACCATGACTCCGTAGACAAGACTGTCATTCAGAAATAGCACACTGTGAATGGCCACAGCTGTGAAGTAAGGAAGGCCCTATCTAAGCTAGAGATGGCTAGTGCTTCATCCAGCCAAAGGGGTCGAAGTGGTTCTGGAAGCTTTGGTGGTGGTCGTGGAGGGGGTTTTGGTGGGAGTGACAACTTTGGTCATGGAGGAGACTTCAGCAGCCGAGGTGGCTTTGGTAGCAGCCACGGTGGCAGTGGCTATGGTGGCAGTGGAAACGGCTATAATGGACTTGGTAACAATGGAAGCCGTTTTGGAGGTGGTGGAAGCTACAATGATTTGGGCAGTTACAACAATCAATCTTCAAATTTTGGACCCATGAAAGGAGGAAACTTTGGAGGCAGAAGTTCTGGCCCCTATGGCGGCGGAGGCCAATACTTTGCCAAACCCGAAACCAAGGTGCCTATGGTGGTTCCCGCAGCAGCAGTAGCTATGGCAGTGGCAGAGGTTTTGATTACTGCCAGGAAACAAAGCTTAGCAGGAGAGGAGAGCCAGAGAAGTGACAGGGAAGCTGCAGTTTACAACAGATTTGTGAACTCAGCCAAGCACAGTGGTGGCAGGGCCTAGCTGCTACAAAGAAGACGCGTTTGAGACAATACTCATGTGTACGGGCAAAAAAGCTCAAGGACTATATTTGTGACTAATTGTATAACAGGTTATTTTAGTTTCTGTTCTGTGGAAAGTGTAAAGCATTCCAACAAAGGGTTTTAATGTAGATTTTTTTTTTTGCACCCATGCTGTTGATTGCTAAATGTAATCGTCTGATCATGATGCTGAATAAACGTGTCCTTTTTCAAAAAAAAAAAAAAAAAAAAAAAGAATGGACAGAATCCCAGTGGCGCGGTCAAGCAGTTGGAGTGAGGTATAAACACCAGCCATCAGGGACACTGACTGTGTTGCTTGTATGTGTGTCTAACACATGCAGTCCAAGTGCCAGACATATGCATCTTAACTCATTTACCCATCACAACCAAGTTTTATTATTATCCTCATTTTACAGAGGAGGGCAATGAGATTCAGAGAGATTAGGTAGCTTGCCCATATTCAAACAGTTTGTCAGTGGTGGAGCCGGGATTCAGGCTGGTTCCAAAAGCCATGACATACTACCTGTCAATACAGCAGATCAGGGGAGGGGTAGGTGACTGGAAAACTGGTTTTAAAGATGATTCTTGTGCTTATGCACTTCTGGAGTAGAACCATGAGGAAATGTATACCTGTTGAAATATACTTACAAGCATTAATTTCGGAATAACAGGGTTTGAACTGCCTGCTGTTTTATTGTTATTATTGCTTTGTACTCCTGTGGGTCATGGGCTGGACCAATGCCCGAGCGTCACTTTTCTCACAGTGGGCTGCAGGCTGGTTCTGGGCCTGGCATCCTAAGTTTCGCTCCTGGGCACCGTACAGGTTCTCGGAGATGCGCTTGGCGAACTTGTGAGGTTTCTGACTTTCTAATATAATTTTATTTTATTTTACTTTTAAGTGAAATCATCACTGCAAAGCGTCAGTTAATATTACAGAGAAGATCCAGAAAAAGACGAGGTCAAAGGCTATAGTCTGTAGAGAACAAATGGAAGTTTTCCCTTGCATTGATAAAGGGGAATGGATTATAGCCTTTGGCAACAGGCTCATCTGAGTGAAAACCATCAGAACAATCACTTGTGGAGGGGCTGGGATTAAAGGGAGTGCTGAGCAAGACAAAGATTTTATGTGAAGAATCCTGGGAAGAGAAATGATCTCATAAATGCAGATTGGGTCTGCCTATGGGTCAGCTGGACATTGCCAGTAAATTTGGGGGGAGGGTTTATTTCATGACTATTTTTTGTTGTCATTTTGCTCTCCATAAACTGCTCTTTTGCTTCTGATGACTATGCTAAGGTGAAAGGGGCAAAAAGTCATGTCTGAGGTATTGTGAACCCCTTACACCCTGGTTTTTTTTTTTTTTTTTTTTTTGCTTTGCTTTCATTTCTTATGGGAAAAGCTCATTTGTCTCAAGCATTTATGAACTAGCTATTTTCAGCAACTGAAACCCAGTATAAATCTAGAGGACTTCAGTTAAGGGTCAAGAACCTTAAAGCTGCATGCCCTAGGAATTTATCTTATGGAACTAGAGTATTAGAATGATGTAACTCTGAAGATGTCCATCTAAGCACTGTTTATATAACAGGAGAACAAATCAAAAACAACCAAGAAGTCCAATGATAGGAAATTGGTTAGATAAATTATGCTACATTCTTACACTGGAATATTATACAATCATTAAGATGGTTGTATTTGAGTGAATATTTGATATTAAAGACATTGCTATTTGTTTTAGATGTGATATTACTGTGGTTATGGTTTTAAAAAGAGTCCTTCTCTTCTTCTCTAGTCTTCTCCAGTCCTTCTCCTAGATAGTTGTTTGAATATTTACAGATAAAATGATAAACGCCTCAGAATAATAGGGGAGGATGATGTGTAAATGAAACAAGATTGACTATAAGTTGATAATCATTGATCTGAGCAATGGGTACACAGAAGTTCATTGTATTGTTCTGTTCAAATACAGATACTTGAATATTTTCATACTAAAAAGTTTAAAAAATGAAATTGTGGATGTGCATTTATTGACATGGAAGATGTTGATAATCTATTGCTAAATAAAAAATCAGGTTACCAAATGGAATATGCAAAATGGTTCTATTTTTTTTGGTAAAAAAATACACATGTATATATAAAAATATAGATAAAAGTTGACATACCAAAATATGAATAGGGATGATTCCGAGGTGATGTAATTGAGTGTGGTTCTACTACTTATTAATATCTACTTCTCTATATTTTCCAGTTTTTCTAAATCATCTTATTTGTGTATTTTTAAAAGTTCTTTAAAATGTAGGGCTCGGGAAACTGTTTGGCAGTATTGACTACAGCTGAGCCTATGTGAGCTCTGAGAGCCAACATTTCCACTTTTAGGTATGTTCCCAACAGAAACGCATACACACGTTCAGCCAAAAACATGCGTAAGAATGTTCATAGCAGCTCTCTTCATAATAGCCCTAAAGTGGAAACCACCCAAATGCCCATCAATCCCAGAACGAGTATGTTATGCTACCTTCACACAATGGAAACTGCCCAGAAACTGAAGGATTACAAACCCCAACTCTGTGAGGCAGTGTGGATAAATCTCAGAAACACAATATCCAATGGAAAAAAAAAAAAAAAACCCAGATACGATAAGAGTGTCAACTGTACAATTTCACTTATGCAACGTTCAAAACAGGAGATACTAAATGTAAGTCCTAGAAGTCAGGAGAGTGATTTTCTTTGGGGTGGGATAGTGACTGGAAGGGACACAAAACGGTTTTCTGAGGGGGCTGGTAATGTTCCTTTTCTTGATGGGGGTGTGGGCTCCATGGGTGTGTTCATCTTGTGAAAATTTATTGAGCTGTAGGCTTAATGATTTGTGTGCTTTCCTGTATTATGTTACATTTCAATAAAAAGTTCCAAAAATTACAGGGCTTAATGCAGGCAGCATTTGCGCTAAGTAGTGGATTAGTGCTTTATTGTACAGCCTGTGGTGACATCCATTAGAATAATGGCTTGTTGCACAATCCCAATAGGAAGAGATTTCAAATTAATATGGAAATCCAGCGCTAAAAGCTGTGTTTGCACAGCCTCCACTTACAGACTCTCCATCCTCACTCCCCGCTCCTACCCGGCATCAGATTTGCTCCAATGGTCCCTTAAACACGGACCTCTGAGGTTCAGAGTCTGGGGTCGGGTGTGACATGCTGGATCTCGTGCTGAGCTCTGCCTGTAGCCCCATGACTAGGGACAGGGAGAAATCCATGGGATCGTGGTCATACTGTACAATAGCTACAGTCACTTGGGGAACATGAAGGATGTAACACACGCAGCTACGCATTTATCAAGTATTTACCATGTGTCAGGCACTGTTCTAAAGTGCTTTATGAACTCATTTAATCCTCACAAGATCCCCGAGAGAGGAAGAAAGTATTTTTGCAGTCTCTACACTGGGTAATCAGAGAAATTAGGAAGGCTGTTCTCCACTATGTGGCTTGTAAGCCACAGAGCTGGGATTTGAACCCCAGCAGTCTGGCTCTAAAGCCTGCATGGACTCACATGACGTGTCTGTGCTTACTGCTCTGAGCTAGGTTTCCTCGTGGCTCAGCCCGGCCGCCTGATCTTTTCAGGGATGCAACCCGCCACCTTCCATCCCCCCTGTCCCCTCAGCCTGATGCCTAAAAAAAAAGCCAGAGCGATTCTGAAACATGCATTCATTCATTCAACAAAAGTATTTATAAACACCAAGTACATTCCAGACACTGTGCTGGACACTGACAATATATTTGTGAGAAAGAGATATGGCCCCGGTTGTTAGGGAGTCTTTAATCTAGTGGTGGAACTGGCCATTATTCAAATAACTAAACAAAACTGCAAAATTATACACATTAAGCAAGAAGTACAACAAGGAACAAAGGCCCTAGAGTAGATGTGAGTTCCAGCTCTGCGATTAACACATCCTGTGACCTTGGACAAGGCAATTCCTCTCTCTGGGCTACGGTTTCCTCACCTGGGACATGGAGGCCTTAGACTAGATGATCAATTCCCAAACTGACCATGGTAGTCAATGCTACCACATCTGTGGGATGTTAATTTAGGATGCCTGTGCATGAGGACAAAACGTTCCACTGTCAGTTCAGTTGTGTTTTCATAACCTCTCTCTTCTTGTTATTCAAGCTTTTATTTCTGGACACATATTCCAGGGGATGCTGGGGTATGCCACCCAGAATCCCCCTTCTAGACAGAGGCCCCCATTTCTCCATGTGCTGGTGTCTGCTGAGGGCTCATAGCTGAGCTCTTTCCCGGGATCTGTCATCAAATAAAAGGAGCTGCTTCAATAAAGGGTACGCCCCTCCTTAGAGGAAACCTGCATTCAGCGACTGGTTCCTCCATGAACAAAGGTCTGGTCCTCTTGCCTCTAAAGCTGGGATATCTCAGAATGGCCATCCCAGCTCCAGAGCTCCCTGCGGGATCATCTGAAGTTTGCGCTGTGATTGCTCCTTAGCTCAACTTCTCCCTCTGCCCATCCTGCTGCCCTTACTTGCTTACAGGTGTTGCTCCTAAGAGCACTTCCCAATGAACAACCTGCACGAAAATCTCCAGCTCAGAGTCTGTCCCAGGGAAACTGACCTACAGTAGTTAGGTGCAAGAGTGATCCTCAGAAGTAGACTCTAAAATGGGATTTTGGATCAGTCTCCCAAGGCAATAGAAATAAAAGCAAAAATAAACAAATGGGACCTAATCGAACTTGTAAGCTTCTGCACAGCAAAGAAAACCATCAACAAAACAAATGGACAACTTGCAGAACGGGAGAAAAGATTTGCAAATGACGCCACTGACAAGGGGTTAATATCCAAAATATACAAACAGCTCATACAACTCAGTATCAAAAAAGCAAATAACCCAATCAGAAATGGGCAGAAGACCTAAATAGACATTTCTCCAAAGAATACATCCGGATGGTCAATAGGCACATAAAATATTCAACATCACTAATTATTATAGAAATGCAAATCAAAACCAGAATGAGGGATCGCCTCACACTGGTCAGAATGGCCATCATCAAAAAGTCTACAAATAATAAATGGTGGAGAGGGTGTGGAGAAAAGGAAACCCTCCTCCACTGTTGGTGGGAATGTAAATTGGTGCAGCCACTATAGAAGACAGTATGGAGGTTCCTTAAAAAACTAAAAATAGATCTACCATATGACCCAGCAATTCCACTACTGGGTATGTATCTGGAAAAAATGATAACTCTAATTCGAAAAGACACATTCACCCCAATGTTCACAACGACACTAGTTACAATAGCCAAGACACAGAAGCAACCCAAGTGCTCATTAATGGATTGGCTTAAAAAGATGTGGTACATATATACAATGGAATATTACTCAGCCGTAAAAAAGAATGGAATATTACCATTTGCAGCAACATGAATGGGCCTAGAGAATATTATGCTTAGTGAAATAAGTCAGACAGAGAAAGAAAGTACTATATGATATCACATATGTGGAATCTAACAAATACTACAAATGAATCTATATACAAAACAGAAACAGACTCATAGACACAGAAAACAAACTTAGGGTTACCAAAGGGGAATGGGAGGGGAGGGAGGAATAAATTAGGCACATGGGATTAACAGATACACACTACTATACATAAAATAGATAAACAACAAGGATTTACTGTAGAGCACAGGGAATTTTACCCAATAGCTTATAATAGCCTATAATGGAATATAATCTGCAAAAAGAAAAGATGGAATTTTGGAGCTGGATTAACCACCATCCATCTGGCATTGAGGACCTGACCCGGTGGTGTGCTGAGCCAAGCCACACCAGCTTGTGAGCGTGGACTGTGGACATCTCTTCCCAACCACACATTCAGTGCCATCACATTAGTAGCTTATGGCTGGCTATGGTGGGAGTATTTACACCACAGAAATGAGCACATACAACATATCAAGATTTCCCCCCCCCGCCACTGAAGGGTGGGGTGTTAAACACGGGCCAGCAAGCCACCCAGCCTGTCTCCGGCAGGAGGTGCAGTAGTGAGTGGCCCTGGCAGGTTGCGGAAAGAGCAGCCATCAGCACTCTCAGCAGGGAAGACGGGACCAGACACCTGCGGGAGGCGCTGCATGGGCTGGTGCAACATCTCGAGCTGTTGAGAGGTCTGCGGGAGGTGACGGTAACAAAGACTGTGGAGCTAGATGGCTGTTGTGCGGGGTCTACTGGTGCACCAGAGAAGGTAATAAAAGAGTGAGCGTGGGAAATCACCAATTCAAGGTGAAGCATGAAAGCTAGAGAGCCTCTTGGCAAGTGTAACATTCCCTGCGACACAGTTATGATCCCAGTTATAACCCATCATAAGGTGGAAGCGGTACACCTGGAATCAGGCACGAGCAGGGTCAGAGGGCACAATTCAGGTGCATGAGCGGTGGTGCGGACTCCTGTGTCACCCACTAGCGACGCTGCACCATCCTATGCCTCCACTGTCTGACGGCGCCCCCAACTAGACCACGGCACACAAGTCTCCATCTGAGACTGCTTCCCTAGTGACCCATCCTGCAACACATATTAAACATCAGTGGATTTTATATCCAGACTTTTATCTAGTTTTTTCCCCTCATTCACAGTGTCTAATCTGCCACGTAGCCAGAAATGGAAGTCCATGGTTTAAAAATTAGCCAATGCTGAGCTATGTGCATTTAAGTAGACTTCCTTACTACAGAACTTTACAGAACTTTGAAATTCTACTGTGAATTGGGAATCTCTGAGGTGGGGATAGAGTTCACAGCATTTTCCAAACATATGTGACCACAGAACACTTTTCTTCAGAGTGCATCTTGTAGGATGGGTGCTCAGCTCAACATACAAGGGGAAACTTTGGAGAAGGCGACCTGTTCTCTTCAAGAGCTAAAATCCAGGGTGTCTCCTAAAACCATGAGCTCCCTCTGCTCGTGGTCTGGGGGAACTGAGGTCAGCATTACTGCAGTGATACTGAAAATGATGGAAGAGTAACAGTTGTTACTCATTGTCAGTATTTTATCTCCTGGCATTTCCTCTCTGAATGTAGCTGATATAGACTCTCCCTCTGGTAAAAAAAAAAAAAAAAAGGGATGCAAATGAAACAAACTCTGACCTGGATAATATCCCCTCCGTTGCCTCCCAGCTCTGGGGAAGCCAAATATAGCGTGAGGTCTTTGTTTTAAACAACAGACCGTCTCTTTTTCTTCCTCTGTCTCTTAAACACACACACACACACACGCGTGCACGTGCACACATTTAATCAATAGGGTAAATTCACCTTAGGACCTATTTACCTAAAAGTTTTGTAGGGTACTGCAGAACTGAGTTAAATCATTTTTTTGCCCCCAGGAGAGAAGCATATATTGTCTGTACTATGCAGGCTTCCCCTGAAATGGTGAGGAACATGCTTTTGCACGGTCCAAGACCACTGAGGTCTAGGGAACGGAAGATGCCAGCCTGAGGTCTTCTAGCTTGTCACACATGGCTGGAACTCTGAGTTCCCTGGTCTTGCCTCTGTTTTCAGATCACTGGAGGAGCAAAGGGAAGGAAGTGAAGCAGAACAGGAGATTTTATGCACATTGTCTCCTTTCGTCCTCACCAAAAAAATCCTTGAAAGAAGGCACTGATTCCATTCTACAGATGAGAGGTAGTTTTAGAGAAGTAAAATGACCAGGCTGAGGTCACTCAGCTGATGAGTGACAGGACGGGGTTTCTTTGCTTCCAACGCTCATGCCCTTCATTGCTGCCCTTGAGTATCTGCAGACAGTCTCAGGACAACCAGCTTAAAGACAACAACTACCTTTTATCAATCTACTCCTACATTCTTCACCCATATCTGCCCCCGCAAATCCCAACAACTGTGTGAAGCAGACTTCTTATCCCTGCAACGCATCCCATAGATAAAGAAACCAAGCTCTACAGAAGTGAACTGATTCGTTCATGGCCACCCAGGTAGTAACTGGTCGAGTCAAGATTTGAACCCACAGCTGACTCCAAAGCCAGTGCACTTTCAACTATACTGTGTGAACCCTCCAAGCCTGGCTATAAGCCTGAGAACACTGCCTGTCACCTGGGAAAGGATTTCAGAAAACAGAGTTTTGTGCAAACCTTTATGTAACAAAAGGTTCAAGGGTACAAGATATTTTGATGCTTAAATTTGAAAACATGGTCTTCTAGTTGAGTTCCTTTTTAATGTGGGATCCTCTGAGGCAGCCATAGCCATAAGGAGAGAAATTAAACAAAGATATCCACCCTCAGTGGAGAGTGGTACAAGAAAAGCAGAGAAGAAAACTTGCCCTAGAACTATAGTTAACTAGAGGTGTCAAAGACACACGAAGATACCAGTAACAAAGAAAAAGTAGGTACAGCCTCTGGGTCACGTTCAAGATGATAAAAATGCAATTAACTCGAGCCAGGTTCCTCCAGCCCACAGCAGTGACCTACCCTTTGGGTGTCCGGCTGTGTTGATCATTTCTGGGCTAAGGACGGGGCCAAGTCCTTTCCTTCATGGAACATGCCGGGGACTCATTAATGTCCACCCGCTGGCTGCAGGGCATGGGGAGGATGTAAAGTGGGGGAACTAAGGTCTTCTTTGAATGATTCATAAGGTACCATTCAGAAGGCTTAACTTTGTCTGCATTCCAAAGTACTGACCAGCATATAAATCCATGATGTTAAACAATTCTGCGGCTTTGAGGCAAGTCTCAAGTCTGGGGAGGGGGCAGTGGGAAGAATCAGGCTTAAACTTTGAAATGAAGAAGTTCTGGGCTATAGGCTACAGATGTGGAGGTCCTGGGTGTTGAGTGATGAGACGCAGAAGCCATTGAGAACCGTCAGTAAATGTCAGAGGTCAACAATTTTTCAACTGTTTAAATTCACTGATTAAGATCAGCCTCATTTATGAAGGGATTTGAGTAAGGTTTGTTCTCCTGCTGGTCTCTTACACTCCCTCCCTCATTTTGGATTAATAAGATGCCATATTATAGATACCAAAGTCTCCTTTTGAGTCTTCTAATTTAGAGATGACAAATAAATTACATCCTGTTTAACAACTCTAATTAGTGGTGGTAGCTGCCTGGAGCGCTGGATTGAGAGGACTTTTGAGACCAAGTCTGGGCTCAAATGGAAAGAGTGCTGTGATCCATTAGTAATGTCTGCCTTGGACACAGGAGAAAGGAGTGGGGGTACATATGCCACCCATCTAGATTTAACTTTTAATTAAATTATTCATCTCTTTTTGTTTCAAGAAGAGAAGTTCACTCCACCTACCAGCTTAGACACAAACCATAACCCAAAGAGAATGTCCCTTATTAAACACCATTAACTCATAAAGCAGTCCAGCAACAGAGTGGGATGATAAAAGTGTCACATTTCCTCTGGATTCCTCTGTCTTTATAGACTAAGAAGCCATTTTAGTCATCGGGGTCCTTGGTTGCCAAGCTATTCCACTCAAGAGGGGTTTATTGTAAGAGTACATATAGGGAAGATAAAGGGTTTGAAAACTCTTGTGGGAATCCAAGATGAGGAACTCAAAGAGGAATTGGAGATTTTCTCTGAAAAGAGCTTCAGGGACCTCAGTAGCAGGATCTGAAAGTCTTCAGGTTGAGTCTTGACAGGACGTCGGGCTCTCTTCTCTTAGGTTGCTGCCTTCTCCTCTAACTTCCCACTCGGCTCCTTCATCTTCCCTCTCTTTGCCCCTCACGCCCTGGTTCCCTATAGCTCTCCACGCCTCTCTGGTCCCCCTTCCTCAGAGCCTTGTAGCTTCTCCCCTCACTGCTACCTGCTTGATTCTTGACGTGGCTTCCGCTTTACATTCCCAAGAGGTAGACTCTGATTTGAACAAATTAACTTTTGGGAAACTAGCTCATGTCTCAAAGGCTAGCTCAGAATTGGCTATCTGACTGTGGTCGACTGAAAGAAATGACCCCAAATCTCCACCCTTTTGCAAGGAGACTTTGCAGATCTTCCCATCAAGAAGTGGAGTCTATTCCCCCACCTTTTTAAAAAAATAATAAATTTATTTATTTATTGCTGCTTTGGGTCTTTGTTGCTGCGCACAGCCTTTCTCTTTGTGGCGAGCGGGGGCTACTCTTTGTTGCGGTGTGCAGGCTTCTCATCACGGTGGCCTCTCTTGTTGTGGAGCATGGGCTCTAGGCGCATGGGCTTCAGTAGTTGTGGCTCGCAGGGCTCTAGCGCACAGGCTCAGTAGTTGTGGCTCACGGGGCTCTAGGCACACAGGCTCAGTAGTTGTGGCTCACGGGCTCTAGAGTGCAGGCTCAGTAGTTGTGGCCCATGGGCTTAGTTGCTCCACAGCGTGTGGGATCTTCCTGGACTAGGGCTCAAACCCATGTCCCCTGCACTGGCAGGCGGATTCTTAACCACTGCACCACCAGGGAAGTCCCTATTCCTCCTTTTTTTTAAAAAAATTATTTATTTATTTATTTATTTTTGTCTGTGTTGGGTCTGCATTTCTGTGTGAGGGCTTTCTCCAGTTGCAGCGAGCGGGGGCCACTCTTCATCACGGTGCGTGGGCCTCTCACTGTTGTGGCCTCTGCCTTTGCGGAGCACAGGCTCCAGGTGCGCAGGCTCGGTAGTTGTGGCTCACGGGCTTAGTTGCTCTGTGGCATGTGGGATCTCCCCAGATCAGGGCTCAAACCCATGTCCCCTGCACTGGCAGGTGGATTCTTAACCACTGCGCCACCAGGGAAGTCCCTATTCCCCCACCATTTTTTTAAAATTTATTTATTTATTTATTTTTGTCTGTGTCGGGTCTTCATTTCTGTGTGAGGGCTTTCTCCAGTTGCAGCAAGCGGGGGCCGCTCTTCATCACGGTGCACAGGCCTCTCACTGTTGCGGCCTCTCCCTTTGCAGAGCACAGGCTCCAGATGTGCAGGCTCAGTAGTTGTGGCACACAGGTTTAGTTGCTCCACGGCATGTGGGATCTTCCCAGACCAGGGCTCAAACCCATGTCCCCTGCACTGGCAGGCGGATTCTTAACCATTGTGCCACCAGGGAAGCCCCTCCCCCACCTTTAATCTGGGCTGGATTTGTGACTTGCTATGGTCACAAGAATATGGTGGAAGTGATGTTTTGCCAGTTCTTAGCATAAATCTTCAG
This sequence comes from Mesoplodon mirus, assembly GCF_964341445.2. Taxonomy (NCBI): domain Eukaryota; kingdom Metazoa; phylum Chordata; class Mammalia; order Artiodactyla; family Ziphiidae; genus Mesoplodon; species Mesoplodon mirus. The sequence goes on from NC_138989.1 coordinate 10,414,917, forward strand.
AGGCTTCGCACACTTCCATTCTCTCTCAGAATCCTGCTATGGTGAGAACAAGGCCTGACTGACCTGCTTGAGAATGAGACACCATGCTGTTAGGGCCAAGGCCATCCTAGACCTCCCTATGGCTGGTTATCCTCCAAACCATAGGAGAGAGCCCAGCCAAGATCAGCAAAGTCACCTCCCTAACCCTCAGCTGAAGACAGACACTCAAGGGAGACCAGCTGAGATCAGAGAACCTCCCAACTGAATTATAGACTCATAAACACTAATATATGTGACTGTTTTAAGTCACTAACTTTTTGAGGTGACTTGTTATGTGGTGATAGCTAACTGATACAATGACTGCAAGTAAATCTCTGAACTTCGCTGAATCTCAGTTTTCTCATCTGAGAAATGGAGCAAAAAGAACTTTCCTGCCTGCCTCAGGGAAGATTTTTAAGATACGATGCAATATAAACTTTAGCAAATATTTATTGAGTGCTTCTCTATACTAAGAACTGCGCTAGACCCTGGGGATTCCCAGAACAGACTGACCCTGTTGCAGGACAACATTAACACCTTCTCCTCCCAGCCACAGGCCATTCCCCAATAAGGCAGAGTGGACACTCCAGCTTGAAGGCAGTGGAAGAGGGAGACCAGCCTGATGGAGGCAGCAATGGCCCAGCCATCTCATCAACTGGTTTATCCCACAGATTTATATGTAAGCCATCTCCCTCACTCACTTTCCCTAAGTTAATGTACAGGGCTTCCCCCTTATTTTTAACTTCTAAGTTCCAGGGATGGACAACAGAATTAATTCATCCCATCACCAAACACTCGGGGACCATGACAGTGGACATGATATTTTCTAGGTTAGGAGACATCTTAAATCCCAGTGAGGGCGGAAGAGATAAAAACATGTTGATCCCGCCTTCTCCCTTGTCTCCCACATCTGATCTCATCCTGCGCCTCCAAACAAATCCCGAATCCACCCACTTCTCTCCAATTCACTGCTATTTGCCTGATCCAAGCCATCGACATCTCTTACCACAGCCTTTCTACTGGTCCCTATGCAGCCAATGGAATGTTCTTTTAAAGATCAGATCATATCCTTCTCTTGTTCAGAACCCTCCAACAGGTTCTCATTGCACTGAGACTAAAGCCCAAACTTTTCGCCACAGCCTGTGAGGCCCGAGGCCCTGTGGGCCCATCTCCCTCACTCTGGTCCAGCCACGCTGGCCTTCTTTCTTTCTGCTTCTCCAGCGTTTCTGGTCTGTCCCAGCTTTGGCACCCATCCATCTGTTGTCCTGTGAAATACTCGGTTCGGGCATCACTGTTCAGGTGTCCGCCCATGGCCCCCTTTACAAAACCACTCCCTCTGACGACTCTTTTTTTTTTTTTTTTGCGGTACGCGGACCTCTCACCGTTGTGGCCTCTCCCGTTGTGGAGCACAGGCTCCAGACGCGCAGGCTCAGCGGCCATGGCTCACGGGCCCAGCCGCTCCGCGGCATGTGGGATCCTCCCAGACCGGTGCACGAACCCGTGTCCCCTGCGTTGGCAGGCGGACTCTAAACCACTGCGCCACCAGGGAAGCCCCCTCTGACCACTCTTGCTAAGACAGCACTTGCTCCCCCCATCACTGCCACTGCTACAGACAGGTACGCTTCGGAGTGGCTGCAGGTCGGGTTCCAGACCACTGCAGTAAAGTGCGTATCGCAATAAAGTGAGTCACAGTTTTTTGGTTTCCCATTGCGTATAAAGTTACGTTTACACTATATTGTAGTGTCTTAAGTGGGCAATTGCATTATATCTAAAAAAACAATGTACATATCTTAATTAAAAAATACTTTACTGCTGGGGCCTCCCTGGTGGCGCAGTGGTTGAGAGTCCGCCTGCCGATGCAGGGGATACGGGTTCGTGCCCCGGTCTGGGAGGATCCCATATGCCGCGGAGCGGCTGGGCCCGTGAGCCATGGCCGCTGGGCCTGCGCATCCGGAGCCTGTGCTCCGCAACGGGGGAGGCCACAACAGTGAGAGGCCCGCATACCGCAAAAAAAAAAAAAAAACAAACAAAAAAAAAACTTTACTGCTAAAGAAGGCTAACCATCCTCTGAGCCTTCAGTGAGTCCTAATCTTTTGCAAGAGTCACATCAAAGATCACTGATCACAGATCACCGTCCACATATAGTAAAAATGCAGTGTGCACATTCCTGGCATCCTTTCCTCTTCTTATGAGAATATCAATCCTGTTGGATTAGGTCCCACCTGTCGGACCTCACTTAACCTTTATTACCTCCTCAGTGGCCCTCTCTGCAAATACAATCACGTTGAGGGTTGGGGCTTTGACATACGGATTTTGGGGGGACACAATTCAATCTGTAACAACTACTGAGCACTTGAAATGTGGTTGGTCTAAACAGATATACGTTCTAAGTGCAACATACACTGTGGATTTTCACCATTCATCATTTTTCATCACATGTTCAAAACAGACTATAAAGTATCTCATTAATACCTTTTTATATTGATTCCATGTCAAATGACAATACTTCGGATCAATTTGGCTAAATAAAATATATTATTAGAATTACTTTCACTTGTTTTTTTTCCCACTTTTTTTTTTAGTGTGGCTACTGAAAAAATTTAAATCACATGAACAGGTCACATTATGTTTCTGCTGGACACTGGGTGTCCAGAGACCCTCTCAGAGCCGATGCAGCCACCCTTCCTGTGGTCGGTGGGGAAATATTTTCTCTGGGGCCCTATCCTGATGCCCCCCTTAGCCTCCTTCATCCCTTTCCTTCTCCCCCGTTTCAAAAGCCCACACCTTCCTGCCTCTTCTTGGGCTGTCATCCGTTCCGTCAAAGCCGTGTGGGGAGGAGATGCAGGTGCGCAGTGAAGGAAGAGCTTCCAGACCATGGAGGTGAGGAAGGAAGCATCTCGCTGTGATTCTAACCAGGGTCTGGCTCAGAGTGGGAGACATGAGAGATAAGCAGACCCTCCGCGCTGCCTGTATCACCCCCGCTTAGCGTGTCTCTTATGTGTTTTGTGTTAAAAAAATCTCCATCTCTTACTCCGCCTTGAGTTGCTTGGCCAAAAGCCCCATTTATGACCCCACCTTGAGGAGAAAGAAATCCCACCTCACGCCAAGAGATGAAAAAGATATGGTCCTAGACCTCAGTCTGCTCACACTATCACGCTATGGAGGAAGGAACTGATGGGGTGGAAAAAGATATGAATGGCATTGTCTTCAAGGCTATGGCACTTTTATGCATTATTTCACCCAGTCCTTCTAACAACCTCATACTATATTCACTTTACAGTTAAGGAAACAGAGGCTCAGGGAGGTTAAGTAACTCTTCCAGTGTCACCAGCTGGCAGGTAGCAGGACCAGTATTTGAGACCAAGTCGATCTGACTCTCAGCTACCACACTGTGGGCGTGCAGTAAAAAGGGAAGAGTCTTCTGGAGCATAAGGGAACTCTCTTGAGTTGGATTCAGTCCAAGAAAGGAAAGCAGAGGGAATTCTAGGCATGGGACTGCCCTGAGCAAGAATGGGTAGGTCGGTCTGGTGCAGGTACTCCCTGAAGAGTCCAACCAAGAAATGGGTCCCATCCCTGGTCCTTACAGGGCTACCCTCCTGCAAGTCTCCTGCTTAATGTTCAGGGTTGAGGAGCACTGAGACTCGGCAAAGAGTCACAGGCATCACCCCATAGCCTGCTTGTCCCTATCGGGCTGTCTGTGGGTCATTCGGTGCAGGGCTCACTCACCGGCTTCGTGTAAGGTCTTTCTTGAGGTTTATCATATCCTTCTCCATATACTTGATCCTCCTCATTGGTTTGTCTGGAACCTGAGGGAAGTCAGGAAGTGAAAGAAGTGTTAGTACAACCGTTCCAAGCGGAGCCAGGCTGCAGGAGGCTCATGCATTCATGTGAGATGTCTGATCAGCTTGGAGGGGTCCTTAGGCACCACAGCGTCCTTTTTTCCACCAAAAGAGAGGCCTTGTGGCACACTGGAAACAGCAAGGGCTTTGGAGACGGACGAACCTGAGCGCTGATCCTCATTCTGTCTGGTGACCGCCTGCGTGACCTTGGACAAATCACTCAACATCTCTGGGCCCTAATTTCTTCAGCAGAAGAACAGGGGAATAATTCCTACTTTGTTGTGATGATTAAATTAATCGCTAAATTCCTGACTCATGGCAAGCATCTGAAAAATGGAAGCTTCTATTATGAGCGTTAGACTCAAAGTAAAGCAAAAAATTAAATGTTGAGGGCTTCCCTGGTGGCGCAGTGGTTGAGAGTCCGCCTGCCGATGCAGGGGACACGGGTTCGTGCCCCGGTCCGGGAAGATCCCACATGCCGCAGAGTGGCTGGGCCCATGAGCCATGGCCGCTGAGCCTGTGCATCCGGAGCCTGTGCTCTGCAACAGGAGAGGCCACAGCAGTGAGAGGCCCGCGTACCGCAAAAAAAAAAAAAAAAAAAAATTAAATGTTGATAATCATTGTTGTAAAGTGGCACAGGTAGCTGATTTAGAGAGCTTGAATTCTGTCAATATAAAGATGCAAATGTACTTTGCCCCCGCCCTCACTGCTCCCCTAGCAGGATTTTATGAGTGAATTATCCAGGTAATTGTTCATGGGTTTTTCTTTCCCTCTTCTCTATTCATTTGCCTTTCGTAGACATCAGGGAAACCTCACAAGACTTAAATGTATTACTCAGAGGTGTATATCAGGTCAATATAAAGAAGAGAGTTAAATTAACTATATTGTAATACAAAAGTCACTTTTCTCAGCTACCAATTTGGTGAACAATAGCAAGACTATTATCTGGATTATCGTGTCGTGAAATTAATTCCTGCAATACTGTTTTTTTTTTAAATGAAAGGAAATGACAAGAAATTATGGGGAAATGGATGCTTTCAAATGAAACTGTGGGAGAATACCTTGTAATGACTTTTCTGAAGGGCAATTCCTCAGTGCATACTAAATGTTGCAAAAGCAGGCTTGCCCTTGGTCTAATGATGCTTCTGCTGTCAAGCATCTTATGGGAACATCCTGCATGGGCACAGAGGTTCATATCAACAAAACTGCTAAGATGCTGCTTGTGACAGCAAACTCTTGGAAGCCACAAATTCACAAGAGAAGACAGGTTTGATAATCAGGGTGCCTCTAAACGACAGAATACTATGCAGCAATTAAATGTAATGACAATATAATGATCTAAGCCTAGAGGTGCTGGAGGAGTTCTCTGAGGGAGAAGACGTGTTACAAAGTAATAGGTATTGCACGATTCTTTGTTTTTGAAAAAATGATCTGTTTGAATGTATACATATCAAAAGATATGATAAGCTCCCCCCTCCCCTCCGCCATGCAGTGATTCTCTACGGGGGTGGGATTATAGCAGATTTATTACTTTTTCTTAGCTTACGTGACTTTCCCATTGTTCTGCAATAAATATGAATCAGTTATGTAATAAACAAAAAGAAAAGATTTTAAAAAAATAAGTGGCAAGTGAAATTTGACCATGGCTGATCAGGGGTACTGTACTGTTTTCTGAAGGCACAGTGAGGACAGTTCAGCTACCCACTAACAGAAATCATAGTAATACGGATGTGTGGGAGGAGGTGTGGGGTTTTCTCAGCAGCCATCATCACCCACTTTCTCTGAAAATGAAATTGGGCTGTGGTGCCTGCTGCTCTGGGCCTTTTGAGTGGACTGTGGAAGGCAGGGGATGTAGCTGTATCAAAGTTGAATGACGCTTGGATGGATCTGGAGATTGTCATACTGAGTGAAGTAAGTCAGACAGAGAAAGACAATTATCATATGCTATCGCTTATATGTGGAATCTAAGAAAAATGGTACGAATGAACTTATTTACAAAACGGAAATAGATCCCCAGATGTAGAACACAAACTTATGGTTACCAGGGGGGAAAGCGGGGGTGGAAGAAGGGATAAACTGGGAGTTTGGGACTGACATATACACACTACTATATATAAAATAGATAAACCATAAGAGCCTACTGTACAGCACAGGGAACTCTACTCAGTACTCTGTAATGGCCTATACCGGAAGAAAATCTAAAAAAGAGTGGATATACGTGTATGTATAACTGATTCACTTTGCTGTAGAGCAGAAGCTAACACAACATGGTAAATCAGCTGTACTCCCATAGGATAGAGAGTGGGGTCTGGAGTGCAGGGAAGGGACTGTTACTAGCCTGCCTGATTCTCAGCCACTTTTCTCCTGGGTCACGCAGTACGTGTCCTGTACCAAGCAGCTCGGGTTAGAGGTGGAGAATCTACGGCAAGACCCCAGAGTATCCCGTCTTGTACGGAATACCAGAAAAGCACCTGGGATAGCCTTGAATAAGCTCAGCTAGATATGAAACAATAAAATCATTTATAAACTTTATCTCTTTAGCTATCACTAGGAATGACTTGTAGGTAATATTATCAAGCTTATCCCAATACACCAGGGTGTTTCAACCCCTTGGCTGAAAATTGATGGCAAATCTATCACTTTTCATCTTGAGGGATGGTGAAGTGGGTGGAGAGACAGTCCTCCAAGGAGGCACATAAGGATCTCTGGGAGTACTTTTTTTTTTTTTCTTGCGGCCTCTCACTGTTGTGGCCTCTCCTGTCGCGGAGCACAGGCTCCGGACGCGCAGGCTCAGCGGCCATGGCCCACGGGCCCAGCCGCTCCACGGCACGTGGGAGCCTCCCGGACCGGGGCACGAACCCGCGCCCCCCGCATCGGCAGGCGGACTCCCAACCACTGAGCCACCAGGGAAGCCCTGGGAGTACTTTTTAAAACTTCTGCATAATGGACACTGGCTTTTCCCACGCTCCCAGTATCCCTTCTCCCTCCCTCTTGATACTGGTTGGTTCCCTGGTTAGACTTCCTGCCCCTCAGAAAATACTTATGGTACCAGCAACAGGGTGGTCCTAAATGGCTGAAGCCAAACAGCAGAGCCCACCTCTCATTACAGTGACTGGTTGAGGGATGGTCATGTGACACAATTTGGGCTAATGAGATACAAGCAGACTTTTGCCAGGGGCTTCTAAAAATCATGATTCCTAGATCTAAGGAACCATAGGCAAAGAAGTTCTCTTTCCTCATAGACTATGAACAGAGAAGCAGACACCGGTGTGGGTTGCTGGCAGCCATTTTGTGCCTAAGAGGGAGCCACCCTCCAGCTGAAGAAGATAAGGGGGAAGGCAGAGAGGACAGTCAAAGAAAAATTCATCCCATGGTACCTTGTTGAACTGAACAAGTTTCATTAGAACCTGGACCTTTCACGAACATTTCCTTTATTATTTCAATCAGTTTGAATTGGCTTTCCTTTTCCTTACAGCCACAAGATTTCTCTCTGAAACAGCTTCCTCCCTTGAGTGTGTCAAGGCAGGAACAGATCAAGAATTATTGCAACTAGTTCTCTTTCCCCTCTTGGGGATTAAGATCAGATGACTCCTATGCTGTTGCATTTTGCAGTGAAAGCGATGAGATTGGCCATGTTGAGATCAAACATTTGAAATCAAGGTTGTCTCTTTTTAGTGCCTCATTTTTTTTTTTGAGCAGCCAATTAATTCCTTCTTTCAGAACCAAAGCAACTTTCTTCAGAGATGTTGTGATTAAAACACTTACGAACAAAGACAAAATAAACACACTCAAATTTCCTTGCTATAATTTGAAAATCATCCATGACTGAAATGCTGCTTGATGTCAGTTGTGTACCCATCACTCTCCCAAATGTCTCAGGTTTCACCCGCTTCTTGAAGCAACTATGATACTGTCTAAATTTCAAGCATTTTCCCTGAAATCTCACCTAATGATAGTTGCCCATGCACCAGGGATTCACACTATTGTAAAAGAGTGAGTTTGTATAGACTGGGATTGGTGCTGAACAACTTATAGCAGCAAAGCCAAATTGTGTCCTCAACTTGACATTTAGCAGAAGATCCACTCCACAAGCGCTGAAATTATGGCAGCATTTCAATGGATTCTCAGGAAACCATTTTCATTGTGACCATTGTTTAATGACAATTGAAATAAGCCACCGGTAATAACTGGCATTGAATGAGGGAGTGCTGGTTGTCAGGATATTTACGAACACATTTTGATATGCGCACAATGAAAAGTTTACGAAGCATCCAAGAATCACTATCTCTACAACCTTTCTGAAGGAAAGTTTCACCATATGTATGACAAGCCTTAAAAATACATATTCTTTTGCTCTAGCAAATCTGCTTCTATCCAAGGAAACTATGCAGCAAGGATGAAAAGATTTATCCGCGAGGATATCTACCACAGCAGTGTGAGTAATAGTGAAAAACATCTAAATGTCCAGCAACAGGCATTGGGGCAATATTGCTGCTCTACGTCTCACACTTTTTAGACCCTTATTGTTGATAAACAAACTAATGCTAAATCTTTCCTCCCTACTGACACTGATTGAGGTGACTCCGTACCCAGGTAACACATTTGCAATACAACTCTACTTTTAAGATTATCATCTGGTTATGAAACTAATTAATGGATATCAGGAAAAGATTTTAAAATTAGGAGAAAATAAAAGCCAAGTATAATCCCATCACCATCTCTTTGGATGTCCTTTGTTTCACTTCCTGTGACTACTCCCAGCCAGATTTCATAAAAGCAATCCTGGGAGACTTGATTTTAATTCTGTCTTTGCTCCCTTGGGTGCGCCATTGGTCTTAAGAGACTTCGGATCTTCCATTGCTTTGCAGAGTGTGGGTGATGCCTCCATTCTTTGTTTCCTGGAAAACCAGGTCGACTCTCTGCCCTGTCCCTTTCTACATACATCACGTGTCCTTTCTCTAATCTGTAAATGGGTCTTTGAGAGCAGGACTGTGAGAAATGCCGCATGACATCCGGGAATGTGTCAGGTTAAAACATGACAAATGTTGGAGGGGGAGGTGAGAGCACAGACTCACTGTGGAGCCTTAGGTGGGGAAGGTTCTTGGGCAGGTACACTCACATTTAATATCCATGCACTGGGACTGTTTAAGTAGTAGCATTTGAAAGTGATTTGGTTTAACCTGACAGCTGAGAAGTGGGAGGCGACAGGAATGAATGTAAAGAGTTTTGTTGTCTGAAAGGCCCAGGGTGGAGTCCTAATTCTGTCACTTCAGTGTTGGGTAACTTTGGGCCTGTGAAGAGGACCTAATGTCGTCTACGATAACATATCATTCACCTACGTGCCATACACGGTCCTAAGTGTGTTCTCATTTGAAATACATGATTCCACTTAGTCCTCACCTCACTATTATTCTTCCCATAGAGGAGCAAACTGAGGCTTTGAAAGGAGAAAACAACATGCTATGAAGTGGCAAAGTCTGGAATTGAAATCAGCTCAAGTAACATCAAAACCTACGTCTTGTTTTGGGTTTTTTGTGGGGTTTTTTTTGTCTCTCTCTCTTTTATGTTTCAGGTGTACAGGTGCATTATAATTCAACATCTGTATAAAAAGTGATCACCACTGCAAGTCTAACTGCCACCCATCACCATACAGTTGACCCCCTTCACCTGTGTTACCCACCTCCCCAAGCACCTTCCCCTCTGGTAACCACTAATCTGTTCTCTTTATGTGTTTGTTTTTGTTTGCTTTGTTTTTTTGGATTCCACATTTGAGTGAAATCATATGCTATTTGTCTTTCTCTGACTTATTTCACTTAGCATAGTACCTTTAAGGCCTATCCATCTTGTGGCAAATGGCTGGATTTCATCCTTTTTACGGATGAGCAGTATCCCATTATACATATACACCACATCTTCTTCATTCATGCATCCATCAATGGCCACTTAGATTGTTCCCATATCTTGGCTATTGAAGTGGAATATTGGGGTCTCATACTCAACTTTTTGAGGAATCTCCACACTGTTTTCCAGACTGCCTGCACCAACTTACAGTCCCATCAACAGTGCACAAGTTTTCCCTTTTCTCCACATTCTCTGATTCTTGTCTTTTTGATAATAACCATTCTAGCAGGTGTGAGGTGGTATCTCATTGTGGCTTTGATTTGCATTTCGCTGATGATTAGAGATGCTGAGCATCTTTTCAGGTACCTGTTGGCCATCAGGGTATGTCTTCTTTAGAAAAATGTCTATTCAGATCCTCTGCCCAGTTTTTAATCAGGTTTCGCTACTGCCGTTGTTGTTGAAAAGCATGTGTTCTCAACCACTACTGCATTTTGCACCCAGTTTTGACTAGCAGGGGCTACACAAGGGATAGCAGTTGCTATCTATTAATTTACAGATACTACCTCCAAAGCTTGTCCACTGAGTTTTGTTAGATTTTGTCATAAAAAAATTTTATATGGCAGAAAATCAGAATGATTTTGTTGAAGGTCAAGACCAGAGAGGCAATCTTTGAAATGTCTGCTGTTCTCTTGTCTTTTATGAAAGAATGTTCCAAATCCATCTTTGTTACTTCTTAAAATGTGATCTACTTCCTCGAATCAGATTAAGATGGAAATGAATTCCTGCTAAACGTACTTGGGCTGATACAGATGTCAGGGGAACAGCTGGCGATGCTCTGTCAAGTGGTGAGGCGGGGGAAGGGAGGCCATTGGAAAAGAGAACACTGAGGAACAGGCAAGATGATTCTCAAATTTTAGACTCATTATGGACAAGCTGTAAAGAATGGAGAGGCAGAGAGTGGGTAGGGTCCATGGGAAGACGTACACATGAGTCCAGAGACCTTAGCTTGCGTACTGATATTTAAGCTTTGGTGGTTTTATGATGGTGATAGACACTTTCCTTTGGGGAGAGTGAACGTTTTTGTCGTAAGGGTATAAGGCAGGTACCTACCTACGTAGGGATAACCCTGAACTAGTGACCTCATCCACATGCAGACCTTCCAATTAAAATATGAAGTGAGCTATTGAATTCTTTAAAGACTCTCTTCAATAAAGGCAAGGTGCATCCTTTAGGGAGTATTTATTTATTATTTTTGAGATATAATTGACATACTAAGTTTCAGATGTACAACATAATGATTTGATATTTGTAGAGTACGCTGGAAAATGTTCACCACAATAAAGCTAGTTGACACTGTCACCTTACATAGTTACAGGAAATTTTTCTTGTGATAAGAACGTTTTTTAAAAAATAAATTTGTTTATTTTATTTATTTATTTTTGGCTGTGTTGGGTCTTCGTTGCTGCGCATGGGCCTTCTCTAGGTGCAATGAGCGGGGGCTACTCCCCGTTGCAGTGCGTGGGCTTCTTATTGCAGTGGCTTCTCTTTGCAGAGCACAGGCTCTGGGTGCGTGGGCTTCAGTAGTTGTGGCACACAGTAGTTGTGACTCACGGGCTCTAGAGCACAGGCTCAGCAGTTGTGGTGCACGGGCTTAGTTGCTCCACGGCATGTGGGATCTTCCCGGACCAGGGCTCAAACCCATGTCCTCTGCATTGGCAGGCGGACTCTCAACCACTGCGCCACCAGGAAAGCCCGATAAGAACTTTTAAGATGGACTCTCGTCACAACTTTCAAATATGTAATACAGTACTATGAACTACAGTCACCATGCTGTATAGTAGTTCTGCAAAATAAATGACCTGACCTCTTAAAAAATGTCAACATACGCATCATCTGGGGCCTCTGGGAAGCAAGCACTGAGACAGGAGTACAAGAGGCTTACTGAGGGTGAGAAAGAGAAAAGAAGGAGGGAGGAGGATTGGGCAGAGAGAGCCTCAGGCCACAGTGGGGATCTGATGAAGTCTCGGCCAATGCAACGGGGAGCTCCTGAGCAAGGCTGACCCATGATGGGACTCCAAGCGTAGGGCAGAAACGGCTCATTGACTGGGGGCTGCTGGGTTGATCCTGGCCTTGGCATGAAAGCTGCAGTGGATCCTGAAAGCACCACCCATTTTACAGAAAGAGAAACGGAAGCAAAGAGGAAATCATTCAAGGTCACATAGCTGGTCAGCTGGCAGAGCCAAGACTAGAAGGCTGGTGTGATTGTTAATTTTGTGTGTCAACTAGACTGGGCCATGGGCTGCTCAGGTATTTGGCCAAACATTAACCTGGGTGTTTCTGTGAGGATGCTTTTGGATGAGTTTGACATTTAACCTGATAGGCTGAGTAGAGCAGATTGCCCCCTCTCATGAGGGTGGGCCTCATCCAATCAGCTGAAGGCCTACATAGAATAAAAGGCTGACCGCCCCCAGCAAGAGGGAACTTCTTTAGCGTGACTGCCTTCCAGCTGGGACGTCAGGTTTTTTTCAGCCTTCAGACTCAGCCTGAAACATCGGCTCCTCCTGTGTCTTGAGCTTGGAGGCTTTTGGATTAGAACTTACTCCATCAGCTCTCCTGGTCCTCAGGCCTTTGGAACTACACCACCAGCTCTCCTGGGTCTCCAGTTTGCCAGCTGCAGGTCTTGGGACTTGTCAGCCTCCATAAGCACATGAACTAATTCCTTATAATAGATCTCTGTATCTGTATCTATACCTAAATGCATCCCATTAGTTCTGTTTCTCTGAAGAACTCTGCCTAATACACCCAGTCTCCTTGAGAAGGAAGACAAGTGTGAAGATGGATACTGGAGAAGCACACACAGAGGATGAATGTTCCGGTTAATAAAGGCAGAGTGATATATTACAGAGGGTGAGGAGGGAGCCTTGGGGTGGGGAGGAGGCAACCGACATTCAGGAAAAAAGCACCAGTTTAAAGGACTGTGTCATTGGTTTTTCTTCCACGGGATGCAACGTAACCTTCCCCTCCTGCTCTTCCGTGAACCCTCCAGTGAAATCCACGTTACGCACGGGCACTTTGGGAATGGGAATTGTGCTCAGAGGGACCTGGCAAGGTACTGGGCCGGGCGCCAAGGTGGGCCGGGGTTGGGGGGGGCAGTGGTGGAGGAGCGACAGATGGAGAGGAAGAACAGGATGTGGATCCAGAGCCTCAAGAGCTGGACCCACCAGCTGTGTGACCCCAGGCGAGTCAATTCCTCCATATGTCAGGGCTCCCACCTGGCACCTGCCGGGTCCTCACCCAGAAGACAAGAGGCACCCTGGGTGCATAGGTCTTTGAAACCAAATATGCCAAGGAAATGTTACTGTCCTTGTCACTACATCATGAGGATCTGGCATTTTTACAAAATTAAATCATAAATTATAAACGAAAAATGACGATTTGAGTGAGATTATGAAAATGCTCCCAGATAAAGTCATTAAGGGCAGATTAAGGCTAACAACTTCAAGATAGTCATCAACGGTAGCGATGCAGTGACGTAACAGTAGGTGGCGCCAGATGCCATAGCTTGCAATCAAGTCCTGGTTCCTCTCAATCTCTGCCTTTCTCTGCCTCCCTCCTCTTGCTCCATTGAAATGGAAATTGGCTGCCACCATCAATGAGCCCCCATCAGCCCTGGGATTGAGCTGGCCTGCCAGCAGCAAATGTGCTATCCACCTAGTTTAAAAAAAAATTTTTTTTTTAAATCAAATACATTAATCTCATCAGCTCTTTTGAAAGACTAAATACAAGGGGCCAGCAGTCCAGCTGTTGGGCATTAATAGCCAATGGGAATCCATACGATGGCCTGTCGCTCTACGTCCCGAAGGAGCTTCGGGAAAAGGGTCCCGGAATGTAACAACCACCTTGCCAAATTAATAATGATAACAGTGCCTAAATTTCCAGAACCTCCTTAATGTCTGGAAATGTGCTAGGCTAGAGATAGCCAATTGGTTCCAACTTGAGCGTCAGTTTCAATCTACCCATTAGAAGCAGTGGCCGCCTGTAGCTCCCTGCGGTTCAATCTCATCAGAAAAGAGTTCTGTGGTAGCAATGCCAGCCACGGTCCCAGGAAGGAAAAGTAGCAGCATCATGACACACGACCGCCATTCCCACATCGGGCACTTTACATGCCATTTCTCACTGAATCTTCACAACCACTCCAAAAGTTAAGTGTTGTAACTATTATTATCCCCATTTTATGGTTGAGAAACCTGAAACCCAGATTAGTAAAATAACCTGTACGAGAGGTCACCCAGCTAGCAGGAGTGAAACCTAGCAGGACCCTGTGGGGTTCCCGGGCATAAAAGTCCTTCTGTCTCCCGCTTCTTGATTACAGGAAATAGGCTTCATTCAGCCTCCAGGACCCTCCTTTGAATTCCCACCGCAGGGTCAAACAGCTGCAAATCAGGGAAGGGAGGGAGGAACAGTCAAGAAACAATAGTATAGCCCTGGCCGCCCCAAGGGGGTCATGGCTCCCCCTCAAGGGACACACATAACAATGTCTTTGAGCTGTTTTACAGGTACTGAAAGCCCCACTGGGTGGAAGAAGTTAACTGCTTGCTGCCCACAAGCAGGTAGACCAGTTGGAATCAGAAGGTTGATGACGCTGACTCCCAGTTACCTCATCACCAACCAATCAGAAGAATGCCCACGAGCTGACCATGCCCTCCTCTTTGAACCATTGCTATAAAACTCCTCACTGCCCCCTCCAGGTGAGGGGACACAGTCTTGAGGGCATTAGCCTGCTGTGGCCTCCTTTGCCTGGCAAAGCAATAAAGCTATTCTTTTCTACTTCACCCCAAACTCTGCCTCTGAGATTCAATTCGGTGCTGGGGTACAGAGGCTGGATTTCAGCTACAGGAGGAAGAACAGGCCACTCTAGTTGATCATAGGGCTCTCTTTATTGCTGATCACACCACAGTTTACTCCCTTTCGTGAAAATGAGACAAATTATTCAATATTTGGCAATTCATCCAGGAGAAAAGAAACAAGTGGTGACCCAAGAAAATCTTTCATATTGTCCATATCCGGGCAGAGACAGTCTGTGGGTTGGGCTGAGGGGTTAAGTCCCCCCCGTAGCTTCAGCTCTTTTCTCTTTCCCTGGAAGAAGACCAAGTCAACATCTCAGCAAAATGTGAGCGAACCCCCTGAAGGTCCAAGGAAACCCAGCCCCGTAACTGCTAACCTCATTTTCCATATAAGCAGCAGAAGCTGAGTGGAGTTTAAGCCAGTGGTGAAAGAGAAAAGAGCCCAGATGCAAAAGAGCTGGCTGGGGCATGAACTCCCACTGGGATGAGGCTTCATGTGACTTCAGGGCTGCTGCAGTATGAATTCTATGATCCTGTCCGCAGGGTGCTATTCAATACCAAGTTACATGAGCCACACTCCAAGGCTCGGTGAGGGGCAGGAGTAGTCTGGATATTTCTTAAATACCTACTGGGAGTTAGATACTGGCTGGGGATATGAGGCTGAACAAGACACCATCCCTGCCCTCAAGGAGCTCATGGTCTAGTGGGGGAGACACGAAGCAAACAGGCAATTCAACTACCCTCCAGTGGGGCTGGGGAGTCACTGGTCCAGTTTCAGACTGAGCTGAACAGAGAAAGGGGCGGGAACAGGTTTTCAAACGGAAGTCACCATGAGGAATTGAAATGTAGAGTGTGACGGCGATGAAGGTTCTCTTGACATCCCCAAGCAGGAGAGATGCCTAAAGCTTTAATGCTGCTGAGAAACCATGAGAAGCCACTACAGCAAAATAAGCTTAGAGATGAGAGTCCTCACTATGAACTGAAAATGAAGCATTGAGTTTTACTTCATTTCATTTCATTTTTTTAGTGGTTTTTTTTGGAGGGGGGGTGGAATAGGAAATATTTTCAAATGGTTTTAAAACATACAAGAGCATGTATAGTTAAAAAGTATTATTTCCACCTTGTCCTCAAGCCATTCATTTCCCTCCCTGGAGGTGACTAAGTGTTACCAAGTTCTTGTGTATCCTTCCAGAGAGATATTATATACTTCAATACACACACACACACACACACACACTTCTTTTTCCACCACAAGCATTCCCTTTTCACACAAATGGCGGTACTGTTTGCACCCTTATCTCCCCCCAAAGAACAAATATATCTGGGAGGGTTTCAGAGGGCTGTGAGTGCACGACAAGGCTATAAGCGAAGACGACGCCCAGCTCTTGAGTCTTTGGAGCTGGGTCCGGGAGCATGAGTGGGGCTGAGAGGCAGTTGTCTGATACGTGGATGTGGATTGGAGCTTGGAGAAGGGGACGGAATTGGAGATTAAGGTCGGAGGTGTTGAATTAAGTGTCAGAGAAGAAGGCTGGGGGAAGAGAGAGAAATTGAGAGAGAGAGAGTGAGGGAGGGAGAGAGAGAAAGGGAAGGGACTGAGGGAGGAGGAAAAGAGGTCACAAAAGGGATGGATGGGGAGAGAGTGGGAGTGAGGAGAGGGGAAGGAAGGAGGGGGAAGAGAGGGGAGAGCGAGGTTAGAGGGTTAAGGACTGACACAAAAGGAAAACTGGCGAAGAGGCAAGAGTACCAAGAAGAAGGTACAGAGAAGCCTGCCTGTTTGCGTAAATAAAGCTTTACCGGCACACAACCATTACCCAGTTGTTTACAGATTGTCTGTGGCTGCTTTTGAGCTCCAAGGGCAGAGCTGACTAGGGGCAACAGAGACTGTACGGCTTGCAAAGACTAAAATATTTACTACCTGGCTCAAAAAAAGTTTGCTCAGCCCTGGTTTAGAAGGATGAAGCCTGCACTTCTTCATGGCTTAAGTTGCGGCCATAGATTATTTTCGGAAACAAAACAAAACATATGACCTTGAAAGAAACAAGAGCAGGAGCTGCAAACCGCATGTCATCGATGTGATAATGGTGCCACGGTGCCTGGGTCTTCTCTCTAATTCTTGTCATTCTGTCTCTAGCCATGTTTGAGAAGGCTGGAAAGCTGGGCATCACACACACTAGGGCTGGAGAATTGAGTCCATCACATGGCTCCCCTGTGCAAAGACCCTAAAGGCAGAGAGGATGCCTGCTTCCCCCCACTCCCCCGCCCCGCCTTTCTAAGAAAAAAATGGATATTGGGTCAACCCCCAGCCTTCTATGCTTACAAAATCTCAAATCATATCTTTTCTCCTTTCCTAGTTATTTGTTGGCGTGAGAGCCGGAGCACATCTTGGTGGTAATAACGACCATCATTCATTCGTTAAGGGCTCACTGATGACCTGCAGGGGCAATGCCTCCCCCTCATTTCCACTTAAGGTGGACCTTCAGGAGAGACCCAGAAATGTTCCTGAAGTGTCACTGAAGCTCCTCCTGGTTGTCATAACTTGGGGGGGGGCATCTGGTGGGTAGATGCCATGGATGCTGCTGAATCCTACAATGTACAGGACGACCTTCTCCGACAAAGCTGTATCTGATCCAAATCGTCAAGAGTGCTGAGACTGAGAAGCCCCATCAGAGAAGACAAGTTTTATTTCTCCTGGAGATCCCAGGGCACCCGGCTTGTTGATGATCACGGTCTAGGTTCTGCCTTTTCCCTTCACCAGTATGTGTGGTGGGCAGCTTCCAGTGAGCCTCCTTGCATTTCCACCCTTGTCTAATCCCCTCTGCTGGAGGGTATGCTGGACCCAGTGACTCACTTCTAATGAACAGAATATGGCTTCTGTCTCGGGCATTCTCTCCTGCCCTGGGAAAAGTCAGCTTCCAGATTGTGAGCTGCTCTATGGGAGAGGTCCACACAGCAGGGAACTGACACGTCTAGTCTACAGCCAGCAGGCACCTGATACCTGCCAACAGCCTCATGGGTGAGCTTGTAAGTGAGCCCTCCCCAAGCTGAGCTTTGAAATGACTCCAGGCCAACGTGGCATCTTGACTGTGGCCTCCAGGGCCAGAGGCCTCTAGGTAAGCTGCAGAAACTGTGAGATAATGTTTGTTTTAGGGTCACTTGTTACACAGCACAGATAACTAATATATAGCCATAGAGGAATAAACTCTCCAAGGAAACAATCGATGATTTGCATTATACAAACCATTTAATTTCTCTTTAGGGTCTAGTCACTGCTTTTACCATGTATATCAGTCTCACCCACTGGCAAAGAAAAAGCATGGGCCCCTTTCAGGATGTGAATTGGCCTGGGGAATGACTGGATTGCAAACAAGATAATTCCATAACTGAGCTACCACAGGAGACAGTAGACTGTAGTATTGAAAAGCACAGACTTTAGAATCAGGGAGACCTGGGTTCAAACCCCAGCTCTGCCACTTGTTACCTCTGGGTAAAAGCCATAAGAAATAAATGCCTATTTTATAGGTTAAAAACAAAAAACAAAAAACAAAAAAAACAAGGCATGGAGAGAGAGAGAGAGTGACAGATCAAGGTCACATAGTCAAGGAAACAAACCCAATGATGATCATTAAGTAAACAAACTACCGAGTTGTTTGCAAAATAGCTAAACAGAAGAACAATCTGGGACTTTCTTAATTGGTGTGTATACACGTATGTGTGTTTGGATAGAGACTATATCTTATAATTCAGATTTTCCTAGTGCACTTGGCAATCTGGCCTCTAGTGCTGCCATGCTCCACTCATAAACACACACACACGCCCCACTTGGATGGGACATTCATGCCAAGGGTAGTCAGAATATTCCCCTCCATGGCCCCAGAGGCCCCCTTGGTGTCCTGTGCTGGGCCATGGGCATTGTTGTGACCAGTCTGGCACCTCTCATGATGAGCATATGTTTGTCCCCTGCTGTCCTCTGAGTGATATTTCCAGCCAGTGTGTCCTGGACAAATGCATCCAATGCTGCAAAGGTTCCCTATTGAGGAAGGAGCTTTACAACCATGAAACAAAACTGCAACTGTGATGCCTCTCACCACCTCTCAGCCTCCAGTATGTAGAATGCTCTAGTGTCATGGCTTCAGCCTGAGGATCAATGGAGAAGGAAAACGGGCTGAGGTTCACACACCAAGACTCTGTTTACGCTTACAAAGCCAGAAGAAAACCAAGCAGCTCCTATTTAAGACATCTGTTATATTCAGCTTACCTCTTTGTTACATTTCATATTCATATTTTGAACACAAAGTTAAAAACCACTGATTTCAGCAGTTATTATGCTTACCTTGTAAATTGTATGTTTTCTCTCTCTTCCTCCTCTAAATTTTAGCCTTGCAATTTGTGCAGGGAGTGTGACCTTGTCACATGGCATCTTTGGTCTCTGGCACAATGACAAACACAGAGTGGTTTCTTGGCAGTTATTGGTTGACTGAGTGAATGAACGGGTGGAAAATACCACTGTGACATTTGTTGATTTTCAACTTTTACACTCAGCTCAGAGAGCAAGTCTGGAAAACAGTTACAAGTCCTGAACAGAATGTGGGTGTTATCAATCTCCACAATGTAAGAGTAGTAGTAAAAAACACAAGGAGAGCCTATGAGGAGTTAACCTCTGCTACAAAGTAAGGGGTCAGGTCAAAATACTCTTTAGGGTGAATGCAGCTATGTTACAAGTGTAACATAGCTGTTTTTTTAAGACAATTTTTTAAAGAACAGTTTTAGGTTCGCAGCAAAATGGGAAGAAAGGTGCAAAGAGCTCCCTTACCCCGCCTCCACCCGCCCTGCACTGGGTCCACACACGCACAGCCTCCACCATTATCAGCATCCCACACCAGAGCCGTGTTTTGTTACAAGTGATGAACCTACATTGATACATTATCACCCAAAGCCCATCTTTACAGTAGGATTCGCTCTTGCTGCTGTATATTCTATGGGTTTGGACAAATGTCTAAAGCCGTGTATCCATCACAGTAGCATCATGCGGAATAGTTTCACTGCCCTAATAACGTATTTTTAAAGGCTACAAAATTAACCAGTATAGGAAGTAAATGTAGTGCTGTCTCCGGGCAGGGAAAGGGATTCGGGAGTGGGCAGTACATAGGGATACAAAGAAGCCAGATCCTCATCTTTCATAGCAGAAAGCCATCAAAGCCTTAAACATATCAACTGAGAAACAGAGGTAAAACTTAAATAATTTGGAGACACGGATCCCGGGAAACAGCAACAATAAGAAAAGTGTTAGACGTAGCTCCCTGGGGAATGTCATCAAGAGAGAGATGTGGGCAAGGAAGATGGGCTCCTCTTTGGTAAAAGACTTTCCGTGCTGTTTTTTTCTTTTTAACTTGTGTCTGTTTCACATTAACTTTTTTAAAAAAAACTTAAAAGACTTTGAGAGCCCTACTTGGCATGAAAATACAGAGCCCTGCTTCGTTTCCATGACAATCAACACAACAAGCCCGTCATATCCACTCGCATTTCAGAGTCAAGACAAAATTAACTTGGAAAAGAAAATACAACCGGGGAGCAGGGTTAGCCACCTCAGGAAATTCAGGGAAATGTAATTGAGTAGGAATTATCTCCTTAATTCCTTCTGACCAAATCAATACCAACGCTAGATGAGAAACCACGATCACCACCAGTGAGTATCAAGTTACTGAGAAACTAATTGGGGTTCAGACTTGTTGGAAAAAGCAAAACACCTTCCTTCTCAGAGTTAGCAAACAGGGTTCGGGGGTGGGCACGAGCCGAGACGGGAGAAGAGTGTGGCTGGCAGCCTGGGGTGGAGAAAATAATGAGCTGAACCTGCGTATTTTCAAATGTGAAAAGTCTGAACAAAGAGGGCTTCTCCAAAAAGGCGAAAGCATGGAAGCCCTTGATGGCGCCAAATGTTCATCTTCATGCTTTCTTGGGGCCCAACAGGGGAGAGGCCGGTTCGCTGTGCAAATCAGAGGGAGGTGAACCAAACACCACAGAGGTGGGTGAGAGATTATTTTTGTTTTCACAACACAAGATTCTACACGGGAACTGCTAGGATTTTTTTTTAAACCATCTTGGATGTGCCTTTGGGAGAGAGGTGGCAAGGAGCCTTGTTCCAAAGGGGTCCTGCTGGGCACGACTTCTAGATTTTTCTGGGACATGGTAGTTGGGCTGGGGTCAGATCCTAGCTAGAGCTGAGATTCAAGGGTGCCCATTCGCCTGACCTCATGCAGACCTACCTGTCCCCACCAATGTTTGGGTTTCCTGATGGTTCTCTAGGGCTCCCTACTCCCCTCTCACACTCTGTGCTTTGCTCCTGGCTCTCCTGCCCCTTGGACTTATCAATGAGTCATCCCTGCTGCGCAGGACATACTGGATATTCTTTCACTCAAAAAAGGCTTACTGAGCCCCTCTTAGGGTGCCAGCCCAGGGCTAGGACAGACACCCTTTTGGAGTCTCATGGGGACAGGTAGACAATTAAACAAATCACAATGCCATACTATGTAGGCTGTGGGCACATCTGACTCATCAAGGATAGAAGTGACTTCTTAGGCCAAGCAGAGTCTGGAAGGCTAGGAGGCTCTAGAAGAAGAGGAAGGAGGGAGGTGCTCCAGGCAGAAGTGACAGCACATGCCAAGACCTGTAGGTGACTAAGAACTTGATACTGAAGATGGTTCAGTCCAAGTGCAGCATACGAGTAGGGCAGGGGGTGCAGAGTAGAGAGGAAGGAGAGGCAGGTGTAATAAGCTGAAGCTAGATTTACCTGTGGTTTTGTTTACCTGAGGCAATTTTCTCTTTTGCTTAGGCCACTTTGATTTGGGTTTTCCTATCATTTGCAATGAAGAGGGTCTTGACCATGATTTTTGTTAGCACACTGCAAGTATTTTGTCTAGACGACCCCAGACACCCCAGGAGAGTTATATATACTATTACCCTGTGGCTAAACAACCCATGGGAGGTCGTTAATTTCAGAATCATCAGAGATCATCAGAGTTGAGAGATCACCCAACACAATCTTTCCAGCAGATGACACATAAACAAAAAACGGCCGACATTTACTGAGTGCTTACTTAGTGCCAAGCACTGCTGTAAACGTTTACACGCATTAACTCATTTCACCCTTGCAACACATTCTGTGGGAGAGGACTGTTATCTCCATTATACAGATTAGAAAATGGAGTTGCAGAGAGAGGTCAAGTATCAATACACTTCCAGAGTTGCATGACAAGCAAGGGACAGAGGTGGGGTTCAGATCCAATATGCAGTTTAGTTCCAAAGTCTGTACTCTCCCTGCTCCACTAACAGATGAGCAACCCAAGACACAGAGAGGCTGAGAATTTTCTGAAGGTCACACAGCAAAGTAGTAGAACACTCAGGACAAGAATACACAGTAGGTCCTCACTTCCCAACATGCCACCCAGGGTCTTTGGCAAATATGATACCTCTTTGAGCTTTGGTTTCCTCATGCAATGCGCCTACTTCGTAGGGTAGTGATGGAGATTCACCACGCTAATGTGTATCAGGTTCTCAGGACAGGGCCAGGTTTATGGGGTCTTCTCGATAAATGCTAGTTGTTAATGTAATTATTATAATTATGGATAATAAGCTGTGCTATTAATGAAGGTGTAAAATGCAGGTGATCTGCCACAGGACCATGGGCAAGTCGCTGAATTACAGTGGTCGTTGGTCCCATCGGTAAAACAGGGTTATTATCCACCCTTTGCTCATGACACCAGAGCATTACAGGGATTAATTAGAAGTTGTATAATGTGTTGTGCTCTTTGATGCTCTATAAACATAGAAATGTGATGCTTGGATATTTATATAATCCCCATTACTGAAGATCTTGAATTGCTTTACTGATGTTAAAAAAAATTCCAACTTTCCAAAGTGTATAAATCTGAGTTAAATAAAAGAAGACTGGGTTTTTATTATCTGCCAACAGCTTGGAAACTCAGTAGGACTGGATATCTGGCCTCAGTGGACTGGCTGCTATGCTGAAGTCTTGGGAAGGTAGAAGGGATATGGACATCATGGGGCTGTCTCTTCCTGTAGATTGGAGTTCCTCTGGGGCTAAGACCGAACCTTCTCATTCGGGGATCACAAGCATTGAGCACAGAGACTGATGTGCACCCAGCACAGGATAACCGCTAGGTGAAGGGAAGGATGATTGGATGGACGGCTGGAAGGCTGGATGGACAGATAGATGCATGGAATCCTTAACCTCTTGGTGATGGGAGGTTAGGTACATCTGGCCCCAAATACTTGGGCCACACTAGATGGGGAGTCACATCAGACATTGGAGAGAAAGCCACTAAGAAAGTGTAACAAATTGGCATCACACAGACCTGGGTCACCAGCTGAGTGACCTTGGGCTTGGACTGAACCTCTCTTCATGTGAAAATGACAATAATATCTGTTAGGATGCTTTGAGCTGAAAAGTAACAGGAAACTCCATCCACCCTTGCTTAAACAATACGGAAATTTATTACTTCATGGAAGAGGGACTCCAGAGGAGAATCCAGGGTTGGCTTAGAAGTTCTGTAATGTCACCAAGCTTCCCACAGAGTCAACTGTCTATAGCATCAGTTTCATCCTTAGACATCTTCCTCTTGTGTTTGTAAACTGACTGCTGGTAGACATCAGGGTCAAGACTTCTTTCCCAGAAGCCCCTGGCAAATCTACTATTCATGTCTTATTGGCCCAAATGGGCTTTAGGCTGGCCCATCAGTTGGACGGATCACTGCCTAGGTGAATACGATTGCCACGACTAGACCTGTGCTGCTCAAACTGTGGTCCATGGACCAACACCAGCAGCATCACTTGGGAGTTTATTACACTTTTTGCAAATTCATGGGCCACAGACAAGACCAAGTGAATCAGGGCCTCTGGGGGGTGGGGCCCAGGAATCCCCATCAGGCTCTCTTGGGGATTCCTACACCTAAGTCTGAGGACCACTGGGTTAGACGACTCAGCTGGGATGGTCGTTGGTGAGTCAACTACAAAATGTGGATGATAGGGCTTCCCTGGTGGCGCAGTGGTTGAGCGTCCGCCTGCCGATGCAGGGGACACGGGTTCGTGCCCCGGTCAGGGAGGATCCCACATGCCGCGGAGCGGCTGGGCCCGTGAGCCATGGCCACTGAGCCTGCACATCCGGGGCCTGTGCTCCGCAACAGGAGAGGCCACAACAGTGAGACGCCCACGTACTGCAAAAAAAAAAAAAAAAAAAAAGGAAGTGTAAAATGTGGATGATAATGCCAACCTTAGGGTTGTCTTGAAAATATAAATAATATATATGGAAAGGACTGGCACACAGTAGGTACCTAGTAACTTTTGGTTTCCTTCTTTTCTTTCTTTTAGTAAAGTGTAAATATTTACTCTTCCCTTTAATTATTACCCCCGCCCCCGCTCCTCAAGGTGCCAAGCATTCTCCCAAGGCTCTATGGTTTCTATGGAAACCAACCTGTAGACTAATTTATACTGAAGTGGGAGTGGCTTAAGGTATGATTGAACCTAGTAGCATTTTCCCCCTGAAAACTGAGGCCAGGGAGTAGGCAATGCTAAATCCAATGGCATGCTTGGTAAGGGCTATAATCTCAGGTATGTACCAGGTTTAGTGTGTTGGGGAATGTTTTACAGGGACGCCAAGCTGCTCCATCCTCAGATTACACCCCTAGGTTACCCTAGGTAACCTCCTACTCTGGCCACACGAGGGGGATCAGTTGGCTGATCAGGATGCCCAGAGGCAGCCAGGGGTGAAGGCATATGAGCACAGGAAGCCACAGGAAAAGGGAGGGGTAAGGTCGGTCAGGCTGATGGCATCAACCTCCACCCTGTCCTTGGTCCTGTGTCTTTAGAGTCTGGTCTGGGACTTTAGGGAGGGACATAGCCCCTCTTGAGGCTTTGATCTGCCAGTTCCAGATTCCCTTTGAAGAATAATAATAATTAAATGGAAAAAACCCTAAAAGAATTTCTTTTTAAAGGAAAACACACACACACACACACACACACACACACCCCCAAGCAGACACCAGATGAGATCTGGGCACGACAGGCTCTATTGGCAGAGTTTCCTGATTCAACAGCTGGCTCTGCATGTCAGGCTCAAAGGAAAAAAAGAAACTGGCCACTCCTTTGAAGGAACTTTATTCTGAATAAGCTGGAACCGAAAAGGTCCCTTAAACCCGAGAGAGGAAAAGCCTTCTTTCGAACAGATGGGAGGGCAAAAGAAATGTTGGCAGGGAGAAAGGCATTAGTTCAGTTGGAGCCCTGGCCCCTCACCTGACCGAAGGATGCTCTTCTGGGTCCTGTGTACGGCTCCTTTAAGCCCCCCACGGACTGGGGGGATGACCCCAGTTTGTCATTCAGGCTTCCAGAGCTGGTTCTTTACCCCAAGCTAGGGACATGGAGACTTCCTCTGGAAGCAGGATAAATTGGGGCTACTTGAATTGATGAAATTTCCATACCTCACTCCACTAATCCTATATATATATATGTATGTGTGTATATATATATACACACATACATATATATATATGTATTTTTTTAATGGAGGCATTTAAAAATTATTATTATTAGTTTAGAAACTGCCTTTGGCATCACATGGCCCTGCATTCCAGTTCACCACAGTGTGACCCTGGGCAAGTTATAACCTCACAGAGCACCGATTTCCTCACCTGTAAAATGAGGACATCCAAAATATGGCTCTTCTTTTTAGGGACGTTGGGAAAATCACAGCTAATGAATTCAAGGCACCGCACATAGCAACTGGCATTTAGTGTGTGCTTAATAAATGCTGGTTATTAAGACAATTATGGGCTCTGCCAACAAGCTCCTTGGCTCCTAGAGGCCCTGTCTAAACGACACCTTACTAGGAAGAGCGAGTGTGCATTCAAACAGTCTTAAGAATAGAAAGGGATCCTTGAGACACACTGCCTGGTTACAAAATGCTGGTTCCACCATGGGATGGCATTCGTGACCACGGCCCTCAGTAAACAGAGGAAAAGTGGATGATTTGGTCTCTAAGGTCTCTTCCGGCAGGACTCGCTGTGTCATTATGTCTCCCTTCCCCTCCTTGGTCACAGGTGCATGTGAACAAGTCCCCGGGGTGGCAGTGGGTCCTTCTGCGGCTGCCACCTCCAGGCCCCATTCTCTCTCTGTGGGACTGGCTTCCTGGCTAGTCCTGCGGGTTCCCACTGACATTCTTCCCTCTTTATGATCTACAGTGGGTTTAACAGCGTCCTCTCTCCAACATGTATGCCCACGTGGAACTTCGGAATGGGGCCTTCTTCAGAAAGAGGGTCTTTGCAGATGTAATTAAGATAAAGTCATACCGGATGAGCGCGGGCCCTAAACCCAGTGACTGGGGTCCCTATGAGAAGAGGGGAGGGCAGCAGAGGAGGCGGCCGCGTGCAGATGGGGGCAGGGGGTGGAGGGATGCTGCCCCAAGCCAAGCATCGCAGAGGACTGCCAGCAGCCACCAGGGCTGAGGAGGAAAGGAGCTAGGAGTGAGCCTCCAGAAGGAACCAAGCCTGCCCACACCCAGACTGTGAGCTTCTGAACTCCTGAACTGTGAGAGAACAAATTTCTATTGTTTTAAGCCACCCAGTTTGTGATAATTTATTACAGCAGCCCTAGGAAACTGACACGCCATCTTTCCATAAAACAAACGTCTCTACCACTCTCTTCAGGGGCCTCAAAGCACAGTCCCAATTCTTCGGGGTTGTTCTAGAGAGCCCTTCACGGCTGCATCTGCTGGCACACACACCCTCTCCTCCAGTCTAAACACCTTTGAGGCGTGCGTGCTCCTGGGAACAGGTCATGTCTCCTACAGGAGATGCCCTTTCTCTCCTCTCCCACTTGGAAAACTCCTGCTCACCCTTCCAGACCCAATATAAATATCGCCACCGCTGTGAAGTCTTCCCAAGCACCCTCTTCTTCAATTCTCCTTCCACTGGACAAGTTAGTTGTGTTTTTCTTTATTCCCATAGCACACTGGACAAGCCTCTCTCCTTGGAACACTGAGTTCATGCACTAAAGCTATTTGTCTGATGCATCCACCATTACACTTGTCATGAGCTCCTGAGATCAGATGGTCTTATCTTTGTTAGGGACTGATAAATGTTTGTTGGTTGACTAAATGACTCTTTGGAGTGGATAATAAAAGACGGAGAGAACTGATACTATTTAACAGGAGATGCAACAACTGAGAGGTCACAGAACATATGCAAAGTTGACCAGGACATGAAAGGTCAAGATAGGCTTCCATGGTGGCGCAGTGGTTTAGAGTCCGCCTGCCAACGCAGGGGACACAGGTTCGTGCCCCGGTCCGGGAGAATCCCACATGCCACGGAGCGGCTGGGCCCGTGAGCCATGGCCGCTGAGCCTGCGCGTCCGGAGCCTGTGCTCCGCAACGGGAGGGGCCACAGCAGTGAGAGGCCCGCGTACCGCAAAAAAAAAAAAAAAAAAAAAAAAAAAAAAGCCACTCGGAAGGGAAGCTACCTGACTGATGTTTCTTTCCTCTTGAAACCTGCCCAGGTGGGGACACAGGTACCACTTCGAAGGCTCTTTCCTAAACCGCCAGGAGAAAATTCCATTTGCAAAACGTTTCTTGTGACTTGCTCTCTGAGGGTGAGCTGATTTATCATGTTTGTCTGCGTTTGTTCAAGGTACATTTCAAAAGTCGTTTACTGTAGCTACGTCTTAAAAATATAAACACTCTCCCGGTTTAATGCAGGTACAAATCTCTCGGATGGACGTTTTTGAGCCCGTGGTGTAGGTGGAGACTCAGACACATTAAACACTATTTGGGAGAAGGGGAAGCAGAGCCAGAAATCACTTGGAAGAGAAAGAACGACCGCGGGAACCATAAAATGAGACGTACGCTGTGGAGTCGGCAGCACTGTTGTGGAATGCATTTCCCCCTCCTCCTCGTCCAAGGAGAACATAAACCATACTCCCTGCGCTATGAGCCGAATCTTTGAAATGGCCCAAATCTCATTTTAACGAATACACGTGACTGAGTTTGTCTAACTAGAGGTTTAGTGACCTGTAAAATGTGTCATCGGCACATGGCAACCCTCAAAATTCTTATGCAGCACCTGCACCTCACACCATGAGGTCTGGGGTTGTGGGATGTTCAACTTGGTTTCCTTTAGGAGACAAAGTCAAGTGTTTGGAAGACAGAAATTTTGCACAAACATCAAGTCCATGTATTGTGGTAACCCAGCATCATCAAATAGCATGGGTGACTGTGGCCTGTGGCATTCTCTTGTTGATTGGTTGACTGATTGACTGATTCACCCATTCATCCAATAAATATTTACTGAGTACCATTATGTCCCAGGCTGTGTGCTAGGGAGCTTGGTGTTAGGGATAACAACGATAATACCCGTCATACTTTACTGAGTGCTTGCTACGTGTGCTGTGTTGGGCTAATTACCTGGCATGGGTTCCCCGATCCAGTTCCACCACCATCCTATAAGGTAAGTATCATCACTATCATCACCATTTTGAGAAAACCAGCCGAGACTAATCAGCCTCAGTTCCAAACTCCCAAGAAAGAATCTGATGGGCCCAGCTTGGGTCATGTGTCCGCCTCTGCTCATAGCTGGATGAAGAGGGTGGAACTGTGTCACACAGTTCAAAGCTGGCTACAGTCCAGCAGAAGGTAATTCTCAGAGAAGCAGGGCCTCCGGAAGCAGCTACCTTCCTCATGTACAGTGGTCTGCAGAGAGTGGATGTGGGGAGAGACGAAGGGTTGGGAGGACACCCTCAGGTCTCAGGTCCTGGGACCACTCTTAGGAGGCCCCACTGCACCTTCTGCCACTGAACTACAGGACATCCCTTGTTCTTAGCATAAATTCCCCACTTTTGATCAAGTTTCTCTGAACGCGTGTGTGTTATGTATGACCAAGAGGGCTTGGGTTAGCTGATCTCGAAATCACAGATCTCTGAGTATTTCCAGAGCACTGCCGTGAGTTTTGGCCCCTGCCCTTTACAGTACTGTGCCCTGCAGTGGAGTGAAGCAGTAGACCACACAGGTTTTGAGCTACCCACCGGCACGCTGCTGCAGGACCCCACTGTCGAAGGCTTCTAGGGGTGGCAACACCAGGTTGAGCAATTTCCCAGGGTTCAGAAGGGAGAAAAAGACACCAGACCTTCACTTATCCTAATGCATAAAAGCCCCTTCAACCTACACGTCAAAATTCTCTTAGCTTTCTCCTCGGGTATCAACCACAGTGACAATAATAACAATGGCGACAGCTCTCATTCACTGACCCTTGCAACGTGCCGGACCCTGTACCATGCACTTTACACACGCTGTTCAACAGGACATGCACGACAGCCTTTCCGGTAGGGATTCTTACTGTTGTCATTGTACAGAGGCAGAAACCAAGGCTCAGAATGGTTAAGTAACTTGCCCAAAGTCACACAGCTATGAAGTTTGGGAGTTGATATTTCAATCCAGATCAGTCTGAGACTAGATTCCAAGTTCTAACACTTACATCCAAGCCTAAAGCACTGAACTGTTGGCTGGTATTCCAACAATTTGATGGTTACTATCCAAGACCTCAGGTGTACAGCTCAGAATGTCTTCTATAAATCCTGAAAGCACCTCAACAGAATGTACAATGGTACAGCTGCTGTGGAAAACATATGATGGTTCCCTAAAAAACTTAAAGCCAGAATTACCACATGATCCTGCAATTCCACTTCTGGGTATATGCTCAAAAGAAGCTTATATACCCATGAAGCTTATAGTCTGTTGGAAGAGAAAGATATTAAACAAACATTGGTTTAGTTGCTATGGTAAGTACCACAATGGAAAAGTCTAGTAAGCACAGCCAACAGTGCTACAGAGGGGCATTTGGAGGGAGAATTAGGGAAAGTTCCTTTGGGGAGGTGATATCTAAACTAAGACCCAAATAATGATAAAAGTTCATTTATTAAGGGAGTGTTCTAGTAGCAGGAGCAGCTTGTGCAAGTGTTTGCAGGTGGGAGGATGCTGGGCGTGTTTAAGACACTATAGCCTTGCCCCCTGAATTGAGACTGGCATTATTGTGGCACTGCACGTAACAGTGAGACATCAGGAGTCCCCTCCCCATCTAGGAGGGGTGTTTGATAACCTGTTTATTTTATATATGAAAAGTAAGTGTAGTTACAGACTAAACAGAGGTGTTTCCCTATGGAGAGTCTACTCTTTCATGTGGCCACTTACTAGACAGGGATCAGGGTGTTCTCCTCAGTGCAGAGGCGAGGACAGTATCCTTGCCTTTTCCATTTGCATTTTCCATTTAGTTTGCAAGTCCCCAACCCCCAACAGGAATGGGAGCAAAACCACTACCCCAAACAAATGGCAAGTTCGCTGTATGTGTGTGCACGCCTGTGGGGTATGTGTGTGCGTGTGTGATTTGTGGAAATGATGAGAGGTGGGGGACCCCACCCCATGAGATGCGTTGGCCCTGGACCTCAGACCCACTCTTGTCTGCAATACCCTTCCTTTTTCCATTCTATATATCTACTTCTTTTCCAACTCTGCCGAGGACATTGCAGCTTTATGAGCACAGTCGCACATTTGGGAAGTGACCCCAGAAAGCACAGTGAGCAAGTGAGACAAGAAGAGGAAGGCGTGCTGATGGGAAAGCAGGTTACCACTGCGGGCAACTGGGGCTCATCCCACTGGGACCACTGGGGGATAGGACAGAGCAGGGCTCAGCAAACTTGCCTGGAAAGGACCACACAGTAACTCTTTTAGGTTTTGCAGGGTATGCAGTCTGTTGCACAACTCTATCCCTTGAAGTATCAAAGCAGTCACAGGCAATATGTACCGCAGGTAAACAAGTGGGTGTCACTGTTTTCCAATAAAACTGTATTTATAATAGCAGGTGATGGTCTGGATTTGGCTAGAGAGATGTTGTTTGTCAACTCCTGGTACAGAACGTGCCTTAGAGTTGTCATTTCTGAAGGCAGTGCAACCAGGTACATATCCACAGACATTTGTCTGCCATTAGCGGAGGGCTGCTCTGGAGCGTATCACCTTCCTGCCCTTTCTAGACTGCCCCAGACCCCAGGTGGAGAGCCAGAGATGCGGCTGTAGGAAGTCATGGATGTGTGTGAGCCTGGGAAGAGCCAAGGGCATACAGGGAGAGCACTGATGCCCCTGCAACCCACCCCCCGCCCACCCACCCCCCGCTCCAGCCATGTGAGGACTTCTGACAATGAGTAAAACAAGGCTCAGAGAGGTAAGATGATGGGCCTGAGGTCACACAGCTTGGAAGAGGTCATGGTTAAAACAGAGCTGGAAGGACTTCCCTGGTGGCGCAGTGGTTAAGAATCCGTCTGACAAGCAGGGGACACGGGTTTGAGCGCTGATCCGGGAAGATCTCACATGCCGTGGAGCAACTAAGCGCATGCACCACAACTACTGAGCCCACGTGCCACAACTACTGAAGCCCGTATGCCTAGAGCCCGTGCTCCGCAACAAGAGAAGCCACTGAAATGAGAAGCCCACGCACAGCAACAAAGACCCAATGCAGCCAAAAATAATAATAATAAATAAATTAATTAATTTTAAAAAACCAGGGCTGGTCCCTATACTATTTGTGAACCATGAGACTCTGAAAGGTGGACTTTTCATGTGGTGTTTCCAAATCGCATTTTAACATCTGTCAAGCCACTTTTGTTCTGAAGCACACTTTTGTTCTGAGTTTGGAAAGCATGTCTTCATAACCTTTTCCTTGAAATGGAATTTCTCCCTTTGTTTGTGAACTGTTACAGAAACCCTTGAGAATCCAAGGAAGAAGAGAAATAGATGATCTAAGTGTTCTTCATTCTTTCTTTTTTTTTGAGACTGTCAAGAGAATTTAAATATTTTATTATATAAAGTTATACCCAAAATTGTGCTTCATTTCTTCGCTATATATATACTTTAACTCAAGGACATTTGTAAAGGCAGTACACTTCAGAAATCCTGGAATAAATTCCACTAGCTATAGGCCATTTAAATACTGCTTACAGAAAGTATTAAAAAAAACAACAGGGGAGTACAAATGAACTTATTTACAAAACAGAAGTAGAGTAACAGATGTAGAAAACAAACTTATGGTTACCAGGGGATAAGGGCGGGGGGGATAAACTGGGAGATTGGGACTGACATGTACATACTACTATACATAAAACAGATAACTAATAAGAACCTGCCGCATAGCACAGAGAACTCTACTCAATACTCTGTAATGGCCTATACGGGAAAAGAATCTTAAAAATAAAAAAGGAGTGCATGTGTGTAACTGAGTCACTTTGCTGTATACCCAAAACTAACACAACATTGCAAATCAACCACACTCCAACCAAAAAAAATTTTTTTAAGTATTAAAGGAAAGCCAGCACCATATAAACAGCATACACTTAAATCAAAGAGATGAATGCTTAACATACAGAGAAATGTTTTTTATTCACTGATAAACTAAAGGTCCATTTCAAGATGTTTTTCTTGTATACTTCATTTGTTTTATTAGCAAGCAAAGCCCTGAAAGGGATGGCTTCATCTAGTCCTCAGACTC
Organism: Mesoplodon mirus; assembly: GCF_964341445.2. NCBI lineage: Eukaryota > Metazoa > Chordata > Mammalia > Artiodactyla > Ziphiidae > Mesoplodon > Mesoplodon mirus. Next base: position 10,447,044 of record NC_138989.1, read on the forward strand.
GGATCCATCTTCATCTTGACTAATCTGGAATTCTTAACAACCTTTTAAAATTGCTTGATTGTGTGTGTCCAGGATATACATATTGAACGGCTACAAATCAAGAAAAACACAGCAAACTATACAATAGAAAATAAATGATACAAAAAGGTAATCCTCAGAAAGTACAAATGGATAATAAGTATACAGACGATCGATCCGTCAGTTAGGAATCAGGTAAATGCAAGAAAACCACAATGAGATGCTCTCTGTGCCCATCACATTGGCAAAAGTTTAAACATCATATTCAGAGTAGATGAATACGTGGAGAAACGGTACTCAGGTACTACTGGCAGGCTGCAAACTGGCACATATTTTCTGGAGAGTACTTTGATGAATAAAATCCGTTTTCTCTCCCTTCTTCTTACGAGACCCAGAGGAGAAATCATGACGGTCCAGGCCAGTCACGGTGGCTCCATTCCCCTCACCAGTGACTGGTGTATGTGTTAGCTCTGCAGCCCAGTTCTGGCTCATGGGACCAGAGGAAGCTAAAGATATGCCTGCATGTGTCACCTAGGACATCTCCAGCCATCCTATGGCCACGGGGGAGGCATTCCCAACTCACTGAGGGTGGCAGAGTGTAAACGTGGAAAGAAAGCACCTGGGTCCATGATGATGGCATGGAGCCCCTGAATTAACCATCTTTGGAACTTGACCTACATTAGACTTCTTGTTAACATGGGAAAATAAAGACCTTGTTGCTTAGCCACTTGAGTCTTCTTTTCTTTGAAGCCCAAAGTATCTTAATTGATATAATTGCTTCTTCCCTATAGAAATAGTGGCTCATATGTCCAGACAGGCAACAGACCAGCATTTTATTGTAGCAACATGTACAACAATGAGATGTTAGCAGGTGTGCATCAGCAGGGACCTAGAAATAGAAACTATGGGTCGATAACACTACTGAATTCCAGGCAGCCAATAAAAACAATAAAGTTAGTTTTTATGCACTGGGTCCACCATGCAAAGATCTCCAAGATACCTTCTTAAGTTTTAAAAAGTTCTGAAATAATACATATGGGAGAACTCCATTTACGACAAACAAAATAATCCTCAAAATAAAATCTGTGTAAAGATTCATATATATACAATCATACCTACAAAGAAAGGGGATGGGGAAGCCACATCATATACATAAAAGGATTCGTCTCCAGAGGCTGGAGACAGACAGGAAGTGATACTCAAAGGAGATTTCTACTTTTTTATGGATTTTTGGCAACACTAGTGAATTTTATTTATGACCTTTGCCATTAAAAATAATGTGCAGAAAACATCCCACATGCTCATTATAGAAAAATGTAGCAAGTGGCAGAACGTACGGATGTAAGTTTTGTTCAGACCATGCAAGCCAGAGGTCTTTTTTCTTGTTTTAAACCATGATTTCAGGCTTCCTGGGAACAAAGAGAAACTTCTCCTCCGGCCCTCAAATGTTTTTCTTGTGTGTAGCACAATTACTTGGGCAGAGTTCAGTGTTTCTAATCAAAAGCTACTTGTCCAGTGGGCAATGTCACTTTTCCTAGCCTGTATAAACAAAGCTTTGTGGGAACTGGGTTTGGGAGGTGGAAGGGCTGCATCATTTGAATTGGAGTGTGTGTGTATGCGCGTGTGCGCGCGCGTGTGTACGCGTATGTGCGTGTGTGAGTATACATGTCTGTGCATTGTGTGCGCGCGTGTGCGTGCGTGCGTGTGTGTGTGTGTGTGAGAGAGAGAGGGGGAGAGAGAGAGAGAGGGAAAGAAAGAGAGAAAGAGGAGGGGAGAGGGCCTCCCTGGTGGCGCAGTGGTTGAGAGTCCGCCTGCCGATGCAGGGGATACGGGTTCGTGCCCCGGTCTGGGAGGATCCCATATGCCGCGGAGCGGCTGGGCCCGTGAGCCATGGCCGCTGGGCCTGTGCGTCCGGAGCCTGTGCTCCGCAACGGGAGAGGCCACAACAGTGAGAGGCCCGCGTACAGCAAAAAAAAAAAAAAAAAAAAAAAAAAAGAGGAGGGGAGAGAGAGAGAAAGGGAAGGTGGATGGGGTGCTATCTACATGATTCTGGAGAATTCTCCATAGAAAGATCCACCCTGTGTCTCCCTGCACCAACTCTTCTCCCCCAACTACTTGCCAGGACCTTCATTCAGCCAAGCAGCAGTCACCTTTGTGCAAATGAGAAAAAGCCACCCTCTCTCTGAATAGATGCAGCCCCTCGCCAGGGGACGTGGTAAGTGAATGCAGCACCGTCTGGGTATCAGCCCCCAGCTGCCTTTTGGGTCAGGGCGCTCGTGTGGGACTCAATGCACAAAACACGATACCCCGAATGTCAAGTAGTCACGGTGTCATCAATTAAAAAATCAGAGGGGAGTGACAGAGAAGGCGAGGCAAGGGGAGACAGTGGGGATTCTGTCCACGTTTGATTTCTCATTGTCCCAAGGTCCCTCTGCCTTCCTGCTGGCTCTGCTGCCACCGAGGGCCGCCGCCATGACCGAGGACAAGCAGCTTTTCTAGAGCTTTAGGCTTGTGTCATGCCGGTGACATGGTGACATGCTACAAACATGGCTGATGAGGGGCCCCAAGGAGGTCTGAATGGGCTGCTCGCCTAGAGCCAGCCCCCCTGCAGCCGCCCACCCCAAAGCTCCCAGGCAGGCAGAAGCCGGGGCGAGTCCCGGGCCGAGGCAGTCACCGGTGGGAGGCGCCTGGAGCTGGCAGGGGGCGGCACGGCTGTCCTCCCCCAGCTCCGGCTCCCCAAACTGTAACGAGCAATTTGTCTTTCAACCATCATCTGCTGTCAGCAGGGCTGACACCGACTCCGAGTATTAATTTCTTCTCAAACTGTCTTACATGGCAGCCAAGAGAGGGGCGAGAAATGAAGTGGGATTTGCCAGATGCAGAAGCCCAGTGCCCAGCTGCTTTCATTTGTGGTAAAGCACTGACGCGAGATGAGGCCCGAGCTGTGGTCCTTTTCTTAAGAATTAGACGCCGGATCCCCAGTGAAGCACCTTTCATTCTGGGCCTGTGTGTTTGACTCCCTTCTCCCATTTCTCTCCCTCATCTTTGCTCTCTTTAAAGTGGCCAGAGGTGTAACAGAGAAACCCATGGAAACTCCACATCTCCTCATCTGCCCATAATGCACTCACCCATATCACGAACATGCCGTTTTGATGGCTCTTGTCTTTTTTAGATTGTGTTTTATTGGGGGAATCTGTGATGGGCAGAAACAGAAACATATTCATCCAACTCCAGTGGGGGAAAACATGGAATCCAACGAGCAGGAAAGCTCAGCTACTTGCTCTGTCTTCTGGACTCGTCAAAAGGCACGGGCCCTCATATGTGCTATTTTTCTACACGTCTGCTTCTTTCTTCTTCCTCTCTGCAGCCCGGCTCCTTCTGCTATAGCTGTGCCAAAATGGCGCTTCCAGCCCCAACGTTTCTCATGTCCTTACTCCGTGGTCGCCTGGATCAGTATCCCAAGTCCAAATTCCCACCACATCTGATTGGTGCAGCTTGTATCAGATGTCTTCCTCTGGTCCAATCATCTGTGGCTTGGAGGGTGGGGCTATGTGGTATGTGGAAACAGGCATGTGGCCGGAGCCAGAATGACTTCTCTAGAACTTCCAGAAAGAGATGCTGGGCTGGCGAAAGCAGATCTGGATTTAAACACCTATTCATGCAACCACTTCCAGATCTGTGGCCTTCAGTAAGTTACGTAATTTCTCTAGGCCTCAGTGTCTTCATCTGGCAAATAGGGGTGGTAAGATCTCCCTCACAGTGTTTCTGGGTGGGCTAAACAAGTCAAGGGATGTCTGAACGTGGGTTAACGTACCTAGCACACGGGAAATGCCTGGTAATTGTTACTCAGTGGAACACACCATATCCTCTGGGCACACCTCCGACTTCAGCTGCTGCGGTGGGGACAGGTCCCATGCACAGTGGCAGTGTCCCACCTCCAGCACCCGCCTGTCCTCTTTTCTACTTCGTGTCTTGCTCTGGAGTCCCAGGAGTCTGCTGAGCCCACACGCAGGTGCAACCCACAAGTCTGGGGGAGTTAACACCTCTGCGGCGACCCCCTACCGATGGAGGGTGAGGCAAGTGGATGAAGGCTCCGGCCTCCTGCTCTGCGTGGGTTTGCCAGAGGGTTCCTCAATGTGGGCCCCTGTTTGCTTTGTCACCCCTCTCTCACGTCCCCACACTCCAGTTCCCGCTTCCTGGGATCACCTTCCAAATACTCTCCCTGCCCTCAAGTCCTTGTCTCAGGCTCTGCTTTTGCAGAAACCGAAATTGAAGCACGTAGTAAGTTTGTTAGTTGGTTCGTGGACCGAGCAGCTGCGTCTAGGTCTGCCCGCAGTTCAGCCGCGCCTGCACAAGCTCAGCTGCGACCACGCGGCTGGCAGGCCAGCCCGAAGCAGCTCCTCCAGGCGTAAAACTCCTCGACTAACTCGGAGGAACGGCTGATGGGGAAGGAGAGGCGGTTCCCACGGGGCTGGGACATTTTGAGCTGCCTCATGGTCCAGGGGAGAAGGAAAGCTTCCTATTGGCGTTGGAGGGTGAGTGGTGAGCCGGTCACAGCTCAGTGGCCTGGTATTTCCAGAGAAGCGCATATGTGACCACACCACTGTTGTTCAGAATGCTTCCAAGCCCTCTCCTCGCTGTCAGTATCAAGGCCAAAATTCTTTGCAGCAGAGACCTCATGGCTAGCCTGAGCGCACCTCTCCATCCTCAGCTCCCACTGCCCCCCCAATCCTCTCTGCTCGCCCATTCATTCATTCATACCTCACTGAATACCTACTATGGGCCAGCCCCGCAGTATGGGCCGTCCTGGACCTCTTGGAGTCCCTCCTCCTTTCTCAGGCCTCAGGGCCTTCACAGATTCTATTCCCCCTGTCAGGAACACTTTTCCCTCCTTCCCCTCATCGGTTAGGTGCTCCCACAGCACTCTGCACCCTCTGTCACACCCTTTACAGTGCTAAGCCCTTGACAGGAGGCACACAGTGGGCAGAGATGGTGCCGTCTGGCTTCCCTTGGACCCGCGGTGGCCGGTGTGCTGCCTGGCACGCAGTAGGGCAGCAGGCAATGTCTGCTCAATGGGTGAATGTTGAAAAAAGAGCTGGAAGATACATCTCTGCCTCGTGGTGAAACACTACAGACTGCTACTGAGCTCATTCACAGATTTTTAAAAATTTTATTTTAATGACTGATTATTGGCAAGAGAAAAACAATTGTGGCTAAAGTACCTGAAAACTGTATGTCTGTTGAGGAGGAAGAGGGGTGTGAATTTGCCTAGATAAGGGTCACGTAGGGTCTCTCCCTCTGTCTGTCTGTCTCTCTCTCTCTCATACACACACACACGCCGTCGGTCACTAATGATAAGGATGGAAGATCACGCGAAGGTGCCAGCTGCCTGCAGACAGCCAGCCTGCTCTGTGTTCAGTGGCTGCACATTCTCCCGACTTTAGCAAACTAGACCTCTTCTCAGAGGCTCTCCGGTTACAGCGTGGACATCCCCCCTTGTCACCTGCCTCAACCTCCCATTGCAGGTCTGAGGGTTTGAGATGAGAAATCCTTGTCATGGGCTAAGAGCGCCAACTTTGGGGACTCACAGAGCTGCTCAGGAGTCTGGGCTCTGTTGCTCACTGGCTGAGTGACCTTGAGAGAGTGACCTGACCTCTCTGAGCTGCAGCCAACTGTGTGTAGAACGGGGTAGGGCTGTTGTGAGGTGCGGGTGAGAGGAGGCACGAGAAGCTCTCGGTTTGGTGCCTGGTACCTAGCAAGGCCGCGACAGACAGAGGCTCACAGCAGCTACCACCGGGTCTGAATGTCAGGACATCACACAGAGAAGCTGGCTTCCAAAGGAGCTACAGAATGTAACTCCAGAGATCATATGCATAGAAACAAATTCTCCTGCTGCTTTTGCTGGGTACCCACAACCTCAATTCTTCCTGTGTAAGCAGAATAGCTTCAACAGGAGAAATGTTGACACACCAAGGGCAGGATTAGACCTTCAGGAACATTACAGCTCAGTGCACCACAAAGGCTCAAAAGTCCATGATAATTAATGGGAATCTTGAGCCAAAGACAGGGCAAGAGTAGAAACAGGAAACCGTGAGGACTGGGTGGGGGAGGGGGAGGGCGGGTTTGGTCCAGTAGGAAAGCACCATAGAAAATACACTGAATTTTTAACGGGTGCTGGTGGGGAGGAAAACGAAACACGCCTTTTTTATTTGAATGGGGCATCGCACTGATTACAGTAACAAAAGAGATGCACTGTGAAGTGGTGACCTCCCTGTGACAGGATGCATTCAAGTGAAGTCTGCCTGACTGACGTAGGGTACACCTGTGTTCCTCACACTGCGGTCATCTGCAAACCACCTTCAGGATATCTGCACCACCTGTATTATTAATTACTGAATACTTGTATTTCAATAGGCTCATTTAAAAACACAGTAAAGAGGAAGCTTGATACCAGCACCATAGGTGGAAAGCCATTACTGCCTGTCACAAATAGAAGGTAACCATAAAAGCAAATACAGTGAAACAAAACAATGTTATGCAATCCGAGCTTGCACTGTTGCCTGCGCAAGGCTCTGAGTTTGGGGGCCCTGCCCTCTCCTGGTTAAAAGGGAGAGTTACAAGGGTGAGACAAGTGTTAAAAGACAACTAGCACTGAACTGAGGCTTTCTCCTTTGCATAATACAAAAGGACAGAGGAGAACTGAAAAAAGACGACCTTTTCCACTATGTCATCTCACGTTATAGTCTGTGTAACACCGAAAACTCATCTCACTGTCTGCTAGTGGTGAGGGAAACCTCCAGGAGAAGAATTCCAGCACCAAATCTGAGATTGGGTAAGAGGAGATCTAAAATCCATTTCCACTCTGAGATTTTATGACCTCATCATATCATTATACTTTTTTGATATGAATTTCTCACCCAGTAATGCTGATAAATGTTTAACAACCTGCTCTCCAGGGAGACAAAACAAAACAAAACCCTGATCTGTAGCATTTGCCAGTTCCCATGGTGTAAATACTCCCACCATGGCTGACTTCAAACTACCTTCATGATGTCACCGAATGCAGATTTGGGAAGAGGTGAATGCGCTAGGCTCTGGGAGCCAGGATGAGCTGGAGTTGCCAGCACATGTCTCTTCCCGCCCACTGTGGTTGTCCTCTTAAGGACATGAAATAAACGGCATCCAAGATATTCAGTTCCAGGAGAGGGACCCCTCAGAGATATTGCAGGTTCAGTTCCAAACCACTGCAATAAAGCCAATATCGCAAAAAAAGCAAGTCACATGAATTATTTTTTTCCCAGTGCATGTAAAAGTCATGTTGACACTATACTGTAGTCTAAGTGTGCAACAGCATTGGTATGTAAAACCAATGTACATACCTTAATTAAAAATTACTTTACAGCTAAAAAAAATGCTAACCATCATCTAAATCTCCAGTGAGTTGCCATCTTTTTGCTATAGTAACACCAAAGATCACTGATCACAGAACACCATAACAAATATAATAAGGAAAAATTTTGAAATATTGCCAGAATTACCAAAATGTGACACAGAGACACAAAGTGAGCAAATACTGTTGGAAAATGGTGTCAGTAGACTTGTTTGAAGCAGGGTTGCCAGAAACCTTCAATGTGTAAAAAATGCAATGCCTGTGAAGTGCAATAAAGCAAAGTGCAATAAAACAGGTGTGCCTGTCCTTGGACATCTGAGTGCCTCTGAGACACGTGGCCATCTCCTAGAGCCTGTGTGTGTGAGGGGTGGACTAGACTCTGTGCAGTCCAACTCCACAATCGGATTCCATTTATGCCCATTTGCGAGGTACCTTCCTGACTGCATCCCCAGACATTTCACTAACCACCAGAGTTGGGCTTGACTTTCAAGTTGTCCACTTTATGCACATCTGTATTTAATTCACATCTGCATTTCACCTGCTGTATATTCACCTGCTGTATGTAGCTCTGCTTCATATCCAAGCAAGGTGCTCAGACTCCTGCCTGCTTAACTTTTAAGTCACGGCACGAGGATTATGACCCCCTCCAGTAGCTTCCCTGGGTCAGTTCACACCTGTCATCACCTTTCAAGGTCTAGCATCTCCCACACGTCAATTACCATCTACATCTATATGTAGGCGAATTACTGTGCATTGCTATGGCGATTAAATCTTCATCTGATCTGTTTGCACATTTCACCGCAAATACTTTCAAGGAAGAACTGGGTGTAAATAACATTTCACTGAGGTCTCACTATGCACCAGGCACTGTATGATTATTAGAGTGTCTATTTCACAGAATCGCGGTGGGGATTAAATAAGATGTTAACCTCTGCCATGCTCTACCATGCTTTCTCTTTATTCCTGGGCGCCCACAAAGCCCAGAACAGTGCTGTGGGTCCTGGGGGTCCCCAGCCAACACTCAGCAGCGGCAGTGGGACTGCCAACGGCTCCAGATGCTAGCCCTGGCTCTTCTTCAGTTCAGCCCCGCCCTCCCAACGCTTGCTGTGTACTCAGGCCACAAAGCATTGGAGTGCCCTCCACCTGGAAAATGATGTCCTATACATCATCACTTAAGCTTAATTGTGAGTGGCTTGGAGGACACCCCACATGGGGAGATTTTACACAGGGCTATTATGTTGGCATATGCTTTGCATGATCTGTGGCCATCACAGCAACAGCTATTTTTAGCTTCCTAGCAAAGGTTTGGCAGGAGCTCCTGTTATGTTTTTTGTTTTTATGTTTTTTTCTCTTCCCCACTTCAGTGCCGGAATTGGCCACTGTCTGGTATGACCTGGCCAGGCTGAGCTGGGGGTTTCCAGAATGAATAGAGAACTGAACAAAAATGGTCATCTCGTGACCATGCGCTCTGGTCCCAGATCCATCAGAATGTGCAGGCTCTGAGCTGAGCAACAGTTGGTACCGACATCTCGGATTAGTGGCTGACCGTCACATACAGAGGGAGGATTCAGTCAGTGGGCCTGGCTCTCCACACGCGTCCAGCAGGTCCACAGCCTGCTGTCGTGACAAGCCTGTGTCAAGCTTGGCCTGTGCATAGGGCCTTGCCTGTGATGTTTTCTAGGCGTGTGCCTTGAAGAGTTCGGCCAAAGAAATCCATTTCAGCAGCACACTTGCCACTTGTTGGAGGGAGGTCAAATTTCAGCCATGTCCTGGGAGGTAGGTGTCATATTTGTCAAGAGCACAGACAGACCTAGGTTCAAATCCCATCTCTGACACTCATTAGCTCTACTGCCAGTTACTTAATCTTTCTGAGCCTCAGTCTGTGTGTCTGTAAAATGGGACCAATAGCACCCCCCCACACACAGGGTTGTTGCAAAGGTTATTTTAGGCACTTAGCACAGAGCCTGGCATGCAGTAAGCACTCCTTTATGCTCCTTGGCAAAGCGTTTCAGAGCCTGGTTAACAGAGTAGTGACATCTGGTGGAGGAGAAAATGTGTGGAGGTAAAATGGAAAGACTTTGGAACCAAACTGTCCCGGGTTTGATTCCAAATTTCCCCAGTGCTAGTTGTGCATAAAAGGGCGGTGGGGGGCGCTATGGAAGGAATCAAACTAAATAGTTAACCACACCTACTTCTGGGGTAGGAACTGCTTTGGGATGATGGTCAAAGATGACATCAACCTTATTTATAATATCATAACCATTTAACAAGGTTAATGGAGACACTGAGAATAATGGGAAACAGAACTGGTTCTTTGACTTTCCCAGATTTTCGTGGGCCACGGAGACGAAGCTTTATGACAACTGGGAAATACTTCTTAGTCTACTGCTCCATCGCTTGTGACTTGGGTTGGAATATAGAGGGTAGAAACTGTGATTAAAAAGCTTCCCTGGTGGCGCAGTGGTTGAGAGTCCGCCTGCCGATGCAAGGGACGCGGGTTCGTGCCCTGGTCCGGGAGGATCCCACATGCCGCGGAGTGGCTGGGCCCGTGAGCCATGGCCGCTGAGCCTGCGCTCTAGAGCCTGTGCTCCGCAACGGGAGAGGCCACAGCAGTGAGAGGCCCGCGTACGGCAAAAAAAAAAAAAAAAAGCTTCCAACAAACAAAAGTCCAGGGCCAGATGGCTTCACAGGTGAATTCTATCAAACATTTAGAGAAGAGCTAACACCCATCTTTCTCAAACTCTTCCAAAAAATTGCAGAGGAAGGAACACTCCCAAACTCATTCTCTGAGGCCACCATCACCCTGATACCAAAACCAGACAAAGATACCAAAAGAAAAGAAAATTACAGGCCAATATCATGTAGTCAGGTGGCAGCCGGGCAAACTGCTTAAAGGAATGGGAGGGAGGACTGAAGCTGGAGCAGACAAAGGCAGCATCCTGAAATGACTCTGGCCTCATACTTAGGTCAAGCCCCTGAGCGATCTAAGAGCACAGCAATGGAGCTGCAGACACTCACTGTCTGGACAGCCCCAGCGGTGACAGAGCATCGGGAGGGTCCTGGGCTGGCCATTTCCGCCCAGCGTGGGACTCCTCCGATAGGCGATCTGCACTGCAGCCCTCCGCTGGGCTGGCCGAGATGCTCAGAGCTGCACTGCAGCCTGATGCATTTCCTCCTCGACCCGCCTTCCTCCCCTCTCTCCCTACTGTCAGACCTCATCACAGCCCGAGGGCTCACCCTGCTCAGTCCTGCTCCCTGGCCTTCCGAACCATCACAGGCATGACCTGAAACAACTCCCTGGCCCTTGTAACTCCGACTTGGTACCTGCTCCCCAGAGGACCCAGGTGGACACGACCACCTATGTTCTTCCCCCCAGAGCGAGCCACTTTCTTCATTCTGGTTAACTGGATGCCTGCAGGTGCGTGCAGAAAGGCAGGACAGGAGGAAGCAAGGTGGTCGAGGAAGAGCCTCTGTCGTGTAAGGCGGTTAGGAAAACCCCATCCTTCAGCTCGGAGAGGGGTCCCTCCACTAAGCTTCCCTGGGGCAGCAGCAAGTGGGGTTCTCTGAAGGCGGCCATGCTTTCTTGGTTGTTGATGAAATGCAGAGAGGAAACGTGTCCAACACATGCATCCGGGCAGCGGGGTGCAGGCCCTCTTCCAGCACAGTCCCATTTCTGGGTATATGTGACCTTTCCACCTGATTACCACTCTGCTCTTTCCGCCAAAGGAAAGCCAGGAGAAGACGTATTTTTAGGAGACAACAGGCAAGTTGATTAGGCAGCTCTACATTTGTCAGAACTTTACATTAAGAGCTCCGAGGGGGCCTCCCTGGTGGCGCAGTGGTTGAGAGTCCGCCTGCCGATGCAGGGGATACGGGTTCGTGCCCCGGTCTGGGAGGATCCCATATGCCGCGGAGCGGCTGGGCCCGTGAGCCATGGCCGCTGGGCCTGCGCATCCGGAGCCTGTGCTCCGCAACGGGAGAGGCCACAACAGTGAGAGGCCCGCATACCGAAAAAAAAAAAAAAAAAAAAAGAGCTCCGAGGGAGGGGGTGGCCATGGCAGGAAGGAGCCGTGGACTTGATTCATCTTGAAAAATGGCTCGGGGGCTTCTGGGCGCACACGCACGCACGCACACACACACACACACACACACTGCAATTTTGCGTGCAGCAGGAGTGCATGAAATTTTAATGACACCCAAGCCGCTTCCCTCCGAGGCTCCACTGCTGTCCATTTTGCTGAAAATGGTCTTTGCTGTGTGCAGGGACCACTCAGCTCAAGGAAGGACACTGCTCCCCGACTCCCTGAGCCCACGCCCCATTATTTTGACTGGTCTGATCCAACTCAGTCCCCAGTGGGCTCCCCCTAGAGAGGTAACGTGGGGCCCCATGGATACACTTCATTTGCACCAGCACGTTCTGTGATGGTTCAGTAGCGGAGGTGGAGGGACGTGGCCCAGGAGAGGCAGCCAAAGGGTTGTTTCAGGGGAAACTGTCAGAAGTCACGTGGGGACAAAAAAGTAGTGAGAGTGACTGTGTGGGGGCTGTGTTTGTCGCCTTCCCAACTCTGCACTCCGTGATGTCACAGTGGTAGCTTGAAACTGGCCACAATGGGAGGAGTATTTACACCCCAGAAACTGGCAAACACTACAAACTAGGATTTTTTGTTTGTTTTGTTTTATTTTTCCCAGAGAGCTGGTTGTAAAACATTTACCAGCACATCCTGGGGGGGGGGGCAAAAACTTCTGTCTGGATAGACCCACTCTTAAACTCCTAAACCCACTGTCCCTAAACCCCAAATCCCTTCATGGCATCTCCCATCACACCGTTTCCTTTGCAATTGTAATGATCTATGTATTTATTATTTCTACAGTGTTTCCTTTCCTAGTTCTACCACTTACTATCTCCGAAGTTGGGGAAGTTGGTTAACCTCTCTGTGCCTCAGTTTTATCATCAATAAAATGGGTATAAGAATAGCACCAGGGCTTCCCTGGTGGCGCAGTGGTTGAGAGTCCGCCTGCCGACGCGGGGGACATGGGTTCGTGCCCTGGTCCGGGAAATTCCCGCATGCCGCAGAGCGGCTGGGCCCGGGAGCCATGGCCGCTGAGCCTGAGCGTCCGGAGCCTGTGCTCCGCAACGGGAGAGGCCACGGCAGTGAGAGGCCCGTGTACCACCAAAAAAAAAAAAAAAAAAAAAGAATAGCACCAAACCTTATAGGGCAGTTCCTTCATGGCTGTCATGGAGAATTGGCATAATACATTATATTTAATATTTTAATACATCTAGTCTTGATCACAATACAGTGACATAGGCATTATTATCCACAAGAGGAGGCCCCTAGGATTTTAAGTCTCAGAGTTGGTAAGTGGCAGAGGCGAGATAGGAACACACAGCTTTTGGAATTCCAGAGCCTGGGTGTCCAACCGCCACCTTAAACTCCCCCTGAAGCTTCTGTCTTCTCCCTCTGGCAAGTCGGCTTCCCACCACTCAGCCTCGGGCAAGCCCTGGTGTTCTGCTGGAAGCAGGAAAAAAGGATGAATTTTCCTCATTTCCTTCAAAGAAAACTTTCTTGTCTCAAAGAGAGAGCGAGAGAGGAATTGGTTGAAGTTCATTTGGAATTCTGAGTTCATTATCCACATACTTAAAGCCTGTCTAGATGACAAATGTAATGTGAAAAATGGAGATAATCATCCACATGCTTGGTCTCTGCAGTGTCGGAACTGCTGTATTTTAGAAACATCTGGATGGCTGGAAAAGGAGCCAAGCCAAGCTTTTCTTAATGAGAACGTGTGGGAATGCAGGGGACCCCCCTCCCTTTTGTAGATGAGGGAACCGAGATGCCCAGACGGGAAGTACCTTGCCTAAGGTTACATGGACTTCTGGTGGCAGAGCCGGGTTATAAACTCTCAGCGGTGTGGTTTCAAGCCCAACACACTGACTTTGGCAGAAACTGCTGAACATGGTGCTAGGCACGGAGTTCCGCATGAATAGGCATGTCGTAAGTGATCTGGGAGCAAGCTACTCATGAAAATGCCTTACTCTCATAAACAGGGCTGCTCTGATGAAAACCTCCATCTGCAGATGAGGAAACTGAGGCTCAGAGAAGTTAAGCAACTTGCTTAGGGTCACACAGCTGCTGGTGGGGTTGAACAGGATTGGAACCCATTAGGTCAACTGGCCACAATCACCTCCTCTTGGGCACCATAATAATGCAACTGTTTATTGAGTATGTGCTACGTGCCAGGCATATCATGACTAGAAAGGAACTGGAGAAGTATTCAGAGCTCCCCATTTAACACTGAGGAGTTAAAGTTGCTCTGGGGTTGGGTCAAGGTCAGCCATCTCGCTTGCATTTCAGTACTTTGTAAAGACGCCACCACCTGCTCTGCAGCTTAAACCTGACATTTCCCCCGCTCTGCCTGATTCCAAGTTTTCCGAAATTCAGTCATTCACATACAATCATCATAATCTATCATAGTATCCACGCACCACTGCTTTTACTATTAATATTTTTCTTTACATTAACATTAAACAAACAACCGCATCTACTTTAGTTCCTTCCTAAGCAATAATATCCACACTATGACTTTGAAGTGCTTGTTAGAGTTTTCCTAACGCACCATCGAAATTCACACATAATTATCAAGATTAAAAGTGGCTGTAATATAAAAATCATCCTTTGTACCACTGGTGGCTTGTACCAGCCTCTAGGCAACATGGCCCGGGTGCTGTGTGAAATCTACATCACATCTGCTGACGAGGCGGCCTGCCCAAGCACCAAGATGTCTCTGAGAGTGGGAATTCTTCAGTGGATGCTAAAGACTCAGTGCTTTCAAGAAACCAGTTAGGACCAACCCTGGGACCCTGGACGCCACGGCTAAGGGAGGGGGGGATGGCTCTCAGGCACCATTCTCCTTATGCATCAGCTCTAAACCTCCAGCCTCTTCAAAGGGTGACACTAAACCCCAACCTTACAGGTGAGAGCTCAGAGGCAAAGTGGCACAGCTGGCCAGAGGAGGGCCCCACCACTGAGCTCAGGTTAGCCTGAGTTCAAAACCCAGACCCTGAAATACGATGCTTGGCCACCATCCTGGCCCCGGCTCCCCAGATCTGGGAGGATCCCTGGACGGGACCATCACAGGAAATCAGCAGAAGCGCTTTTAATAGCATATGTAGGCTTCAGCTGTTGGGGGTTCTTCCAGCAACGGGAAGGGGTACCCAGGCAGGTTCTGCAGGAGGGAGAGTAAAGAATTCCAAGGTGGTCTTTCTCTCGAGGTCTGGAGAAAAGCCTGTTCCTGATGAAATGAACGACCGCGGGGTGAGAAAGCACAGCTGCGAAGACAAGTGGATGGATGCTGGGGTTTGTTTTAGAAAATCTAAACAGCAGCTTCGGAGAGTTTCTGAGATTCTGATGGGGGAAAAACGAGGCCCAGAAAACCAGAAGTGTCTTGACCAAGACCTGTTATAGCCTTTAAGTGGTAGACCTGGGATTCCAACCCAGTTCTGACTGCAAAGGCAGCTGTTCGTCCTGACACACAGGTCACTGGGCCCTTCGTTCACTCCTCACTCACTCATTCCACAGCTATTTATTGAGCCACTGCTCCATCCAGGCCTTGGGAGTATGTGGGGAACGATGTCTGAGATTTGGGCTCTGGGACACATCCCTGGAATTTTCTGGATTTCAGCCTCTCCCCCCACCTGCCCTCAGCGGACACAGGCATCATTTGGGGGTCTTGCATTTTTTTTTGGTTAATTATCTCAAATATCTGTTCTGCTGATGTAGACACAACCTCACGAGCTTGCTCTCCTACAGAAGGAATCAATTCTCCCGCGATGGTTGCTTAATGAAGAAATATGAGGACGTCCCAAGGAATGGAATCTCGTAGCAAGAGCCAAGGCGCCCAACGGCTGGAGGCATGTAGGTTCCAGGGCTCAGGCGGATTAAAAAGCTGCTCACATCTTTTAAACCAAACAGTCGGAGTGCAAGCGTTTTTGCCGAATGTCTCCACGCTGTTATTACTGAGCATCTGCATTTCAGCCTCTGAGTCCTGGGCTGACAGTGGGATGTCAGAAATATTGCTGAGATGCGCAGGGAGGAGCGGAATGCTCCACCCGTGCAGCACCTTCACAAAGATTTCAGACCCTCAAGTGCAGTTTTAAAGAGCTGTGTTGAAAAGACCCTTCTCTCTCACCCATCCCACGGCGAGGTGTGTTTGGGATTGGTGCCTTGTGAACGCGGTACACGGTTTCATCTTGGTGAAGCACTTCTTTTCTCAAGCGAACGTGGTGTCCTGGACCCATTCCCGAGGCTTAAGTGGGCACAGCAATTCATTATTATGACAGCTTAAGCGTCGGTCCCAAATGGGGAGCGCACCGCGGGCGTGCCGGCTGCCTGACATTTGGCAACTTTGCCAAGAACTTAACAACAATGCGTGATTTTATCTGATATGCTTTCCTTAATTCCTTATGAATACTGTGGGCTGGAGACAAATTGAACTTTAAAAATGGATTGTGTGGTTCTGAATCATCTCGGTGCGGGGATGGGGTGTGGGACTGAGCCAGACACTGTGGGGGTTTCTGCAGGTCCGGGCAGGTCCGGGCAGGTCCGGGCAGGTTGAGTGACTACTGATTCTGACCGGGTCTCAAGCTGGGTCTGGCTGGACTTCCACAGTGTTTGATAGAGAGGTTTGTGTCCATATCCCCAAGTCTATTTTATTCATTTGTATTTCCTGCCTGGCCCTTGAAGGGATTTATTTAAATTTGAAATCCCTGCTTTAAGGAAATGAATTAAGAGACCTAAGTCTGGGTGACAGAGGCACTTACTGATGCCCTTGGCAGGGCTCTGGACTCCCATTTCATCACATTCATTCACTCAACAACCATTCACTGGCACCTACTCTCTGCCAGGCCCTGTGCAGGGTACCAGGGAGGTAGTGGACAACAGGAACTAATGCTTGCTGATAATTACCACTTGCCAGACGCTGCTTCAGTTCACATCCCATTCATCCTCATGACAATCCCTTGGGTAAGTACAATTATTATCTCCATTTTATGGATGGGGACACTGAGTCTCAGAGAGGTGAAGTAACTTGCCTGTGGTTGCACAGCTGGTGAGCCCATGTTCTTAACTACCGCACACCACTGTTTCTCTGGCAAGGCTGATTCCCAGGGAGCTTACATTAGCTTTCAAAGATTCATCTGGCTTTAAACTCCTGCTGCCCTCTGAAGCTTGCCCGCTCTGCAGATTTGAGAAATGCAATTTGATGCAAGTGTTTTTTTTTTTTTTTTTTTTTTTTTTTTTGGTACACGGGCCTCTCACCGTTGTGGCCTCTCCCATTGCGGAGCACAGGCTCCGGACGCGCAGGCCCAGCGGCCATGGCTCACGGGCCCAGCCGCTCCGCGGCACGTGGGATCCTCCCAGACCGGGGCACGAACCCGCGTCCTCTGCATCGGCAGGCAGACTCTCAACCACTGCGCCACCAGGGAAGCCCGATGCAAGTGTTTTTTAACCCAATAAAACCGGAAAGCGTCTACCTCCCGCTGAGGAATGCCATTTGTCAGCCCTCTGCTTGCAATTTTCACCCCTTTCTGGGCTTAAAGGGAGACTCTTGGAAGATAAGCCTGGGAGCTTTGTGCATTGTAAATCTTTTTAAAAGCTACACTGCAAGCGTTTTCTCTCCAAATATGGCGACTTCTCAGGCCTGGACTCGGCGTCCGTTCCTCCAGCAGAGGCGAGGAAGGCCCCATAAAAGGTCACGCTTGTGTAGTTTTCACTCCTGCACAAACCTGCCCGCCCGCCTGGTTGTTATCTCTTGCTTTCCTAGTTCTGCAGCCACGAGTTCTAGCGGCTGAGACGAGCACGGGGACGTTGGTACTTTACCTTCCCAGGGTTCCTCCCCCGTCTCCAAAGAGAACAGGTTTTATTCCCCGCCCCCACCCCGCTTTATCCTCCTCCAGGGTATGCATCAGGAAAAGCAAGAAAGGAGAAGAAAAAGGAAAACAAGAACTGCCAAGTGATCAGGTGAACACCGGCAAAGGAGAAATAATTAGCGCTGATTAAATCTGGGGTGTTAAGGATAAAATGGCAAGTGAGTGGAGGCTAGCCTGAACCAGGAACAGGGATGCAACCCAGCCACGTTAATTAAGCGCAGGGAGTCTCCACGGAAACCCAAGTTGGGGACACTGATGAACTCGTGTTAATTACATGGAAATCTCTGCACTGCAAAATGGTGCTTGGGAAAGGGCAGGAGGAAATGGGCTCCATACGCCTTGATGTATTCACGCAAGTCAAGGCTTCTGTCGCCGTTGATGACAAACCGAATTTCAGGCGGTTTCTTTCATGGTAGCAAACTCTAAGTTTAGAACTCTGAAGGCGTAATTCTTTCTTGGCTGGCAAAGAGTGATGCCCCGTGCCCCCCTGGTCACCCCAGTCTGTCTGCGCTCTCCCTGTACCTCTGCATGATCCAGGAACAAGAGGGTTAACAGCTGGTCCAGTATCCTTGCTATACTGACTGCTGAACATTTTAGTATTGTTTGCTCTCATCTTCAGCTATTACTAGACAAGAAAACTGAGCCGCAGGCGACTGGCTCGAGGCTGTACAGCTATAAAGTGGCAGATCTGGAGTCTGAGGCCAGGCAGTCCTGCTCTAAAGCACCCTCCTCGTCCTCTTCCCCCCATCTTCATCCCCCCATCTCTTTCCTCCTCCTTCTTCTTCTTAGCTTTATTGAGATATATTTCACATACCATACAACTCACCCACTTAAAGTGTACAATTCAATGACTTTTAGTACATTCACAGATGTGTGAATATCACAGTCAATATTAAAACATTTTCACTAGCTCAAAAAAGAAACTCTTTAGGTATCACTCCATTATCCTACAGACTCCTCAGCCCCTGGAAACCACTAATCTGCTTTCTGCCTCTATGGATTTGCCTATAATGATCATCTCATATGAATGGATCCTACAATATGTGTCCTTTTGTGTCCAGCTTCTTTCACTGAGCATCATGTTTTAAAGGTTCATCTGCATTGTTGCAAGGATCAGTACTTCACTCCTTTGTATGGTCAAATAATATTCCATTGTCTGGATATGCCACATCCTGTTTATCCATTCATCAGTTGATGGACATTTGGGCAGAGCTCACATGTTGACCTCCACATCGTATAAGCTTATTGAAGGTCACAGTTAAGGGTAAACCTGGGACTTAGACCCAGGTCTGCCTCTGTGGCTCAGGCACACAAAGGCTAAAATGGAGATCTCGTTCCATATTATTGAGGAAAGATGTGAAGCTCCTATAAGTTGAGTGCAGAATCTGGGGGAACTTGGGAAATGTAGGATGTGGGATTATCATGCAGGGAAGGAAAACTGCATGATTCCACTGCATGTGGAATGGGGGAAGTATGAGACTGGATGGCTCTTTCTGGAGAGGTATAAGGCTCTCGTGCGAAAGGTGAGCGATGGACGTACTCCAGAGGGTGGGAACATGGCCCCGAGTGACCTTGAAGAAGTCTCTTAGCCTCTCTGTGCCTCAGTTTCCTCATCTGCAAAACAGGGAGATGGTAACAGTGCCTACTCTTTAGGAATGTATGGAGGCTAGGTGAGTTAGTCTTTGTAAAAGTGGTTAGAACAGTGCCTGGTACACAGCAAGTACAAGTGTTTGCTATTACTTCTATTTACTCCTCTAGGAGGAGTCTTCTGAGGCACTCAGCTTGATCCCCCAGGTACAGGGAGGTGAGTCCCCTGAAGGCCGTATTTGTTGGAAGAAACATTCACTGGCCCACTGTCCTTGCTCTGGACCCCAGTTTTCCTTGCCATCAAATTAGGAGAATAGGTGCATGTATTCTAAGAACGTTAAGGTTCTCTCTGACTACTTGGATTTCCTCTAGTCACATCCCCCCGCTCCTCCAGAGCACAGTTTCTTGGTCTACGTGGGAGTGGGGTCTCTCAGGCCTTCCAGCATCCTACACCCCATTGCTGCTCTCTCTCCCCTGATAGGTGTGGATGCAGCATAGAGCAAAGGGTAAAAACAAGGGTTTCGGTAAAAGGCAGAAGGGGTTACTGGCTCCGCATGGTTGCCCAAATCTTTGAGCCTCTTTATCCTCAGTTTTCTTATCTCTAAAGTGGGGACAAGAAAATCGTCTCCCTTCTATGGCTGCTTGAGGATGAAATGGGTGAGTTCATGGAAAGCACCTCGATGCAGGCGGTACATAGGAGCAGGTAAGCCCTCAGTGCAGCTCAGCCTGTTATGGTTACTGAGGCCAGAACCCCAGCGGGAGGCTTGGATCTTTGGAACATTGCAATCTCGGCCCCAATGCCCTTCACTTATTTATTATTATTTTTTTTTTGCAGTACGCAGGCCTCTCACTGTTGTGACCTCTCCCATTGCGGAGCACAGGCTCCAGACGCGCAGGCTCAGCAGCCATGGCTCACGGGCCCAGCCGCTCCACGGCATGTGGGATCCTCCCGGACCGGGGCACGAACCCGTGTGCCCTGCGTCGGCAGGCGGACTCTCAACCACTGCGCCACCAGGGAAGCCCCGCCCTTCACTTATTAAGCAGACTGTGGTCCCTGCAATTTGTGAGTTTACTGGAGAGAGACCATCTCTGATCTTCGGCGGCTGTGAGGCCTGTGTGTTTCCCATCAAAGTAAGCCTCCGCCTGCATTCTAATCACATCCCCCAGTTAATACCATATATTTCTATGTAAAAGGGAACAAACTGCCTGCAGACAACACGGAATATGAAAGCTCCCAGCGACACTTTCATTGCTCAGGCCGCGTGCTCTACTCACTGCTTCTGAGAATAGGAAGTTAACTGGCAGCTCCATTTATCTCACTTTGCCTAACTGATAGGTCCCGCTGCCCTTTAGTCTGTAAACACGTCTTGGTATTTCTCTGATCCCACTTTCTTCTAGCTCTTGCCTCTGACCACAAAACACACACATACCCGCGCGCACACACACACACACACACACAACCCAAATCTACATGTGTATAATGTGACATTGTGAGGGAAGAATGGATAAGATTTGATACATCTGGCGGTAAGGTCTCTATTTTTCTTTTTAAGCAATTAAGTAAATACAAATGAAAAAAATATAAAAAGTATGCTAGAGTGTTTCCTTTTCTTAGACATTTATTCATGTAATAAATATGTATATATATTTTCAGTGCCCATTAACATGCCAAGGACATGCATGTTGATGCTTCTCTAACCTTTTTCTTTCTTTCCCTGCAATCAGTCTAACCAGGTTGACCTCAGGCTGGGGGGATGCATGAGCTTTGGAGCCAGAGAGAACTGGGCTCGAATCCTGCTTTACCACTAGGGGCGTCACCTACAAGTTTCGTCTTCCTGAATATCAGGCTGTTCACTGGTAAAATGGAGTTTACTATATACACTCACAGTTGAAATGAAATAATAGTAAATGAAATGAAATAATATTAAATGAAATAATATTTCTTAAAATGTGTGTTATTTACAATAGTCAAGATATGACAAAAGCCTCAGTGTCCACTGATGGATGAATGGATCAAGAAAATGTGGTATTTGTACACAATGGAATATTATTCAGCCACGAAAAAGGAGGAAATCTTGCTATTTGCAACAACATGGATGGATCTTGAGGGCATCAAGCTAAGTGAAATAAGTCAGACAAAGACAAATACTGTATGATCGCACTTACATGTGGAATCTAAAAAACACCCCCAAACCCAACTTAGAGAACAGATTGGTGGTCACCAGAGGTGGGAGGGTGGGTGAAATGGGTGAAGGGAAACAAAAGGTACAAACTTCCAGCTATAAAATAAAGGCCATAGGGGTGTAATGTACAGCAGAGCAACTGTAAGTTAATACAGTATCGCATATTTGAAAGTTGCTAAGAAAGTAGATTTTAAGTTTTTATTACAAGTAAAAAAAATTCTGTAATTATGTATGGTGACGGATGTTAACTAGACTATCTGTGTTGATCACTTCGCACTGTATACAAATATCGAATCATTACGTTGTACACCTGAAATCAATACAATATGGTATGTCAATTATACCCCAATTGAAATCAATAAATAATTTTAAAATGTCTATCGCAATGCCTCTCACTATGTTCAGTAATGTCCTACTTTTCATCTGCCTCCCATCTCCACTGAGTTTTCTGTTACGCCCCAGAGCCTGCCTCAGTCTTTCCTTGTTCACTCCCAGTTGCCCTAGATTCTTATGTTGAATGCTTCTTCAAGGAGCTCTTCCTGAAGCCCTGGAGTAAACAAGGTGTTCTTGCTGTTCGCTCCCCGGGACAGCCTGTGTTTGCCTTTCTGCCACACTCATCATGGTTGAAATTACCTGTCCAACACAGATCTCCTCCTCTAGTCTGAAGCTTACACAAGGGCAGAGGCTGAGCTCTGTGTATCAATTATAAGACGTACCAGCGAATTACTCAGATATCAGATTATTTCAGATATCAAAAAGGAAGAAAAACTGGAACCAACTCAAATGTCCACCAACAGGCAAATGGATAAACTCTGACATATTCATTTGACGGAACACAATTCAACAATAAAAAGGAAGGAACTACTGGTTTACCCAACAATATGGAGAAGTCTCAAAGACATGCTGAATGAAAGAAACCAGAGACAGAAGGAGTATATACTGTATGATTCAATTTATAGGAAATTTGAAGGCAGGCAAAACTTATCTACAGTGATAGCAAGTAGACCAGTGGTTGCCTGGCGCTGGGGATGGGAGGAAGGCATTGAATTCAAAGGGGCAGGAGGCAACTTTGGGGGATTATGGAACTCTCCACCTTGATTGGGGTGCTGATTATGTGGGTGCATACATTTGTCAAATCTCATTCAACTATAGACTTAAAATGTTCGCTTTTTCTTTTCCCCTTCTGGCCGCACCACGCGGCATGCATAACTTCCCATGACCAGGGATCAAACCCGTGTCCCCTGCAGTGGAAGCACGGAGTCTTAACCACTGGACCACCAAGGAAACCCAAAATGTTTGCATTCTATTGCACGTAAATTATACCCCAAAAGTTGATTAAAAATAAATGAATAAAGCAAAAACAATTAAAGAAGGAAGGAAAGAATGAATGAGCAAACAAAACAAAACAGAAAAAAAAAGGAAGGAAGAAAGAAGGAAAGCAAGTTTCCTAGCTTGAATTCTCCTCAAGCTGGAGCTTGACTTCTGAGTAGGATGTGGTAGTTGGTGAAATCTTATCATTATCACTGGGTTTAAAAAGAGAAATGACAAAAATCGTATTTTCAAAGATACTGGAAAGCTGTGGAAACAAAAGAAGGCTAGAATGAACTAAAATTCCAGCAAGAGAAATGTCCTTCCTAGAAATTATGAAAGCCATAAGACCATGGAGTGACATCTTTAAAGTGCTAAAAACAAAAACGAACCCCCTGCCCACCTACAGTTCTGCATCCAATAAAAACATCCTTCAAAAATGACAGCAAAATAAAGACATTACAGACACACAAAAGCTGAGGGAGTTTGTCAGCAGCAGTCATACACTATAAGAAACACTAAAGCAAGTCTCCATCCAGGCTGTAGGAATCTGGACCCAGATGGAAACAGGGACCCACAAGAAAGAATAAAGAGATCAGAAAAAGCAAGTATTCATTCACACTGGTAGAAAATTGACTGTTTAAAGCAAAATTATTAACTGTTTTATGGCCTTATAATAAATATAGAAAAAAGCAACAACTGTAATAGAAAGCATTGAGAAATTTGATTTTGTTAAATTTAAGAACTTCTGCTAGCACAATTTACAACAGCCGAGACATGGAAGCAACCTAAATGTCCATCAACAGATGAATGGATAAGGAAGATGTAGTGTACACACACACACACACACACACACACACACACACACACACACAATGGAATACTACTCAGCCATAAAAAAGAATGAAATAATGCCATTTGCAGCAACATGGATGGACCTAGAGATTATCATACTAAGCGAAGTAAATCAGACAGAGAAAGACAAATACCATGTGTTATCTTTGTGTCAGCACTTGGCACACTATCTGGTATTGTGCTTAGCAGAGCTCGCTGGGTGAACATATAAAGATGAAACATCACTTATATGTGCAATCTAAAATATGATACAAATGAACTTATTTACAAAACAGAAACAGACTCAGAGACATAGAAAGCAAACTGAAAAAAAGGAAGAAAAAATCCCCCTTTTTCTCCTTTTCACACCTCTTGGGGTCAACCTCAATGTCCTTCTTAAATAAAAGCAAACATAGAAAAATAGATAGATAGACAGACAGACAGATACAGATAGACATTTTAAGAATTATAATTCTGGTCACTGTTCATATATGTTTGCCCAGGACGATCTCAATTTATACCTGTTGTGCCAGTGTAAGTAATTATAGCACTCCCTTTCACCCTGAAAATTATCCATTTTGGACAATAAATTACATGACCACACTCATTATACTGTACATATAACAATCACCTCCCCCATCCCGTACCAAACTATACATAACAGTCATTTTCTATGTCTGTACATATGGATCTAACCTATTTGTTTCAGTGGCTACATAATATTCTATAGGATGCATGTACATGCCATTTTTTAAACTCCCCTGTTGATGAAAATTTTAGGTTGTCTAGTAAAGTTTTAAAGGTAACGTGATGAATGCTGTTTCTCAGGGCATGTGGTTCAGGTGTGGGCGACCCTGGTTCTCTGGGCTCCAGGGGTGGGCAATTATCCTGAAGTGGATAATTCAGAAATGGTACTCGTGGTGGTTCATTTGGGAAAGAGAGGTTTCTTTCTTCCTGCTGTTATTAAACCAGAGGAATTTAAGCCTGGAGCTGCTAATGGCCATTCTGACACTCAGTGGAGACCTCTTGCCTTAGACTGGAACCACCATAGCTGGAAATAGGAACAATGAATAAGACAGGTAGATTCCCAATGACTTTGTCTAAGCTCCTGGATCCTGCTGTAACTGAAGCCACATCCCCTGGAGTCTCCTGTAATGTGAGCCTCTAATTCCTTTTTTGTCTTTTTTTGTTTTCACTTGTGCAAGTTTAAGGTTTTTGTCAATGGAAATGGAAAGACGTCTAACAAAACATAACTGTGATGAGCATCTATCTACCTACCTACCTATCTATCCTCAAAAACATATATACATGTATATATATATATTCAAGAATATGTGTTCACCAGAAGACATGTACAGAAAACATTCACAGCAGCATTTTTGTAATAGTTTCACCCCCTTCTCCCCTCAAAACAACACAACCCAAAAGTCCTTCAACAGGTAAATGGATAAACTGTGGTACATTCACGCAGTAGAATACCATACAGCAGTGAGAAGCAGCAAATGACAATTACGTGTGAAAACAAATGCATCTCATAAACATAATGCACAAATGAAGCCAGATCCAAAAGAGTATATATTGTATGATTCCACTTATATGAAGTTTAAAAAACAGGCAAAACATATTGATGGTGATGGACATCAGGATGATGATTAACACCTGCAAGGAGGAGACTCATGTCTGGAAGGTCTTGAGGGAGCTTCGGGGGTTCTGGTAATGCTCTATTTCTTGATTTTGGTGAACAAGTTGCATGGATCTTGTCACCGTGTAAACATTCATCAAACTGCACACCTGTATCTGTATACTTTTCTCTATGTATACCTCAAGAAAATTTCTGAAAGCATTTGAGTGAGAATAAAATGATTTGGAAAAAATCTAATAGTGGAAAAGGCTTCAGAACACACAGGTGAAAGCAAGCAATTGCAAAATTGGTCCTGATGCAAGATATTACAATGGTGAGAGGCCAGTTCTTCAGGCCTTTGTTACAGACCCAAAGTGAAGCATCTGGTGTGTTTGCATTTCCAGGAATTTAATTTCCGGACAGATACAGGAATCAAATGAAAAATAGACTAGGAACCAACAAAGGAGGAAAACCTGATGGAAACTTTGGGGAAAGTTGACCACGGTGTATGTACCTACAAGTTGGTATTGTATTGGGAAGGAAGAGAATTCTGGTCACAATCTGCACTAGACTTTAAAGAGAAATGTTCTAACAACTTGGTGAAAGACTGATAATGTGTTCATGGTCAAAGTCTCTAGAAAGAAACATGGTGTTAATTGGGTGGGGGATGCTAGAAAATGAAATGTTGAATGAAATGAAGGACATGGATAGGAATGAATTAAATGGACGTGAAATAACAAATGTTAGTGAAATGAATGAACAAAATGAATAACTATGCACAGTTCTAATAACAAAGCAAGGGGTGCAGCATCTAAGGAAACTTAGACTTCTACAGAGCTCCAGTGTGTTCAGATATTCAAAGAGATTTCACCAAAGATGGCAAGGAGGCCACCTCCCTGGAAGTGAAGAGGCTTCTAGAATATTTCCAGAAAACCTAAAGGCAAGAAGGAGTGGAAACTTTAAAAAATACCAAAAAGCAACACTTTTTTTTTTTTTTTTTTTTTTTCTATTTTGGTCAAGTCACGCAGCTTGCAGGATCTTAGTTCCCTGACCAGGGATCAAACCCGCACCCACTGCAGTGGAAGCACGGAGTCCTAACCACTGGACTGCCAGGGAATTCCAGCAACACATTTTAAATAGGATTTGTATTGTTCAGAGCAAGTAGATGTACAAGGAGATAATAGGTCCTCTCTTTGGGGAAGAAGTTGGATTAATTTAGTCCACACATATTTACTGTGTGTCTTCCATGAGACTGGCACATAATAGGTGTGTTGCAAATAGTTGCTGCGAATACTGAATTCAAAGATTAATGATGGTCCCTGTGCTGGTGGTGACACAGACCTGTGAGCAGGTGTGTAATGAGGGCTATGACTGTGGAATCCCACAGAACTGAGGAGAAAGGAGACAAGGGAGGGAGTCAGAGGAAGATTCCTGAATGGAAGAACTTCCTAACAACATCTAGGAAGGAAATGTATGTGTAAGTACTGCACCTACATCCAGCCAGCCCTCTCTCAGAGGGAGCTATCGGGGACTATCTTTATCCCCATTTTGCAGATGAGAAAACTGAGGCTTGGAATGAGAGGGGGTGGTTTGTCTCAGGTCAAACAGCTGGGTAACAGCAGAACCAGGGCTCATCCGATGTCAGGTAGACTCCAGAGCCAGTAAACACTACCATCACATTCTCCTGCTTTGGGTGGAAAGCTGGTGAGATGCCCTTCAAGGTTTCTCAACGACTCTACGACTCTAGGTAATGAGTCCCCAACTTCAGAGTTTCTGGGGAACATGTTGGTCTGGATTATACTCCTGAACACAAGAGAGGAATTCTTTGGCTTTGGCTCCACTGGTCTGAAATCTACCTCTACTTGAATACCATGCCGAAGTCTGAGTGCTTCGTGACCCTGCCTGAATTGGTGGCAACGGCTGCCGGTGAATTCATGCTTTGCACACAGCTGTGCTATTTCTGCCTTGAGCCCGCTGAGTCTTTGTGGAGAACCAGGCTTTATAAAATGAAGAAATCAGCTGCAATAACATTGTTTGGTCTATATTAATGAGTTGTAACTCGATATCAAGTTCATTATCCAAACAAACCCCTCATGTGCCTGAAGGCCTATGCTCTGTGTCTAGCTGAAAAGAAAGCCTCCCTTTGTTATGGCAGAAAAGAAAACCTTCAGAAAGTGGCCGTTTATGCTGAAAAAGCCCCAACACACCCTTCACTGAAACTGCATGACTTGTGGTCCTGTCAGCTGGAGACGCCTCGTGCTCTTTTGCTTTGGGCTTAAAACATTACCTGGACCATATTCTGCTATCAATCTTACCTAACGATCTGTTCACCTGAAGCGCACCATTACGGAACAGGCTCCCATTACAGTCTAGGGCAGAGGAAGGAACATTAATGAAACCAAGAGTCTGCAGGATTAGATGGCTTGGCGATTGGTCCGAACGTCTGCCTTCCCTCAGCGTCCAAGTGGCCAGGCTGTTCTGGCGTTTTTCTTTTTCTCTTTTTAAACAGATGAAATTGCTACAATAATTAAAGAAGCTAAAAGGAAACATATGAAGAGCTAACAAATACTGTTAGGTGTCGCGATGCAAAGCGGAGAGGGGTGGGGAGAAAGAGCAGAGGGGAAAGAGTTGGGGGGAGAGACTGGGGACAGAGGGAGACACTGAATGCACAGCCTCCAAACCTGCAATGAAATAAAAACTGCTTTCTGCGGAGTGACATTTTTTGATTTTCCCTGAATGAGGGCTGGGTGCTTAGGGGGTGTCTGACCTTTGACCAACCTCCCCACCCCCTTCATTAAGGCCCCTACCATGGATTAAATTCAGGTCCTTTAGGTGCCAGAAGTGGCTCTCTTCCTTCACAGGCAGACAAGGAGCCATGAGGTCTGGCTTCCTTTCAAGTCAATTTGCAGTAGGACCGTGTTCTAATATCAAAAAGGAAGAAAAGGGACACCTTGTTCTGTGAGGAGCTATGAGATGGCTGCATTTGATGTGACTTCTGGGGACAGCGTGACAGCCTCCCCCAGAACACTCCTGTAACTTCTGATGAGCTCAGAAAGGCTTCGGCAACGGGGAGGATGTGGGCTGAGGGAGCGTGGTCTGGAACTGAATTTGGGGGCTTGAAAGTGAAGCCAACTCTCCATCCCAGCAAATATGAGCAGGTCTGGGCACTGTGCAGAGAGGGGAAAAAAAAAATGGGACTTTGGATCCGGACTGCTCCGGTTTTGAGTCTCGGCTTCTCCATCACACAAGTCACTTTCTGTCTCTGAGCCTCAGTTTTCTCAGCTATAAAACAGAGGTGACAACACCTTCCTCACCGGGTTGTAATGAGGCCTCAAAGTAATGTTTATGAATCACCTGGTGCACTGTGAGCTCTCAGTAAACGGGGGAATAACAAGTAAAATAGGTAATAGGAGATTATAGACTGAGGATCCAAGATGCCATAGACATCAGACTCCAAATGAAGGTGAGAAAGACCACCCGGAAGGAATTTTTGAGGTAGCTGTAGGAGAATGGGACCCTCGATTGGTACCTACTTTGAGAATATAAAAACAGAGTGGGAAGGAAGAGAGGGATTTAGGAAGTGATTTCTTTGACAGCAGCTGCTGAGATGCTTTGAATCCTGACTCCAAAGGGAGGAGGATGCTGTATCCTTCACTTCAAACCGAATAAAAGATCGGCCTCCGTGATGCTCAAGAGCTTAAAATGTGACCCCTGCAGCTAGGGGACCAGCAAGCTGGTCTCTGACACCCTCCTGGAAAACCCAGAGGACAGAGACAGGCTGGGGAGTGCTTCTGGGGCAGGTTGGAGAGGTGGAGAATAGCTCTCTCAGCCTTTGTTTCCTCACCTGCAAAATGCGGTTAATACTGCCTACCTCTTAGTGTTGTGGAGTGAATGGAATCGGACAATTCACGGAAGGGCTTGGTTCGTGGCACACACTCGGTAATCAACCAGTCATACCAGCTATTTCTATGATCATCACCATGACTAAATAATGCGCCATATATGTAATTTCAAAACATCAACCTCATTTTTAACCTCATGGAGGATACAAAGGCACGGTTCATTTGACTGTCCACAGGAAAACCTGGAGCGAATGACAATTCACAAGGAGGTAGTTTTTCTCCATACTGACCATCTTTCTTTGACAAAAGAAAAACAAAACAAGACTGATACTGGCATTATGCACAACATAACATGGGGGATTTATAAAGCACTGAAAGGTGGAATAACAGTAATCATAGATCAATCTCAGTTATTATTTGGACCCAGTCTTTATGGATATTATCTTGAATCCTCACAAGGTTCAATTACAGGTGAGAAAACTTAGCATCAGAGAGGTGAAGCAGAGAGCCTAAGGTCACAGAGCAGGTGAGCAGCAGCAGAACCAGGACTCAAACCCTGGAACGATCCACGGCGCAGGTGCTATAAGTCAATCAACCCTGACCTGGGTGGTCTGGCCAGCCAAGGAAGCTCGACAATGATCCTTTATTGAGACAATTTAAATCTCAAGCCCTGGAGCCACACAAAAAGGGAACAAGGAGGGTTATTTGTTAGTCTGAGGCGGGAAGGGAAAAGGTGAGGAGGCTAGTCAGGGTTAAAGAACCATCCAGGCTGCCTAAGCTAACTCCCATGGACGCTGAAGAATGCTCCCCCACTCCCAGCATTTTCTTATTCCCTATGAGAATGTCAGATTCATGTTCTCGCAGATTCCTTGGTATCTGTCAACGAGCACTGCGTCCTGAGTTTTGAGAGTTTTTAAAAAGGTCTAAAAATATCAGAGAAGTGGTTTGATTAGTAGATGATGGAATCAGCCAATAAGCAACAGCAACACAGGCGACAGCTACATGCTAATTGCCTCTTGGGCATTTTCTTCAAGGGCTCTTGGAAATAACACACTTTAGTCATGTTACCCTTTTGGCTGCCTTTTCCTGAATGTATAAAAAATGACTGGCATGAGAGTCATCATCTCTGGAAATGTCAGTATTTAAATGTTTTAATGCTTGATATTTTGGGGAGCCAACGGCTTCGATTCCTAAGCGGAAATATGAAGAGATAGCATTCAGTGAGCACCTACTATCTGCCAGGGGCTTTTCTGAGCGTTATCTCATTGATCCTCCCAACAGTCCTACGAAGCAAGAACTGTTATTTCCATTTGTGAGATAAGGATACTGACGCACGGAGAGTAAGCTTGCCCACGGTCACACACACAGCAAGTGTTAGAATGCTATCGCAATGTATGGCGCACCCAGCACATGCTGGGGATGTATCTGCGAATAAAACATTTGTGGCCTTTGTCCAAGTGGAATTTACAGTTACCCAAGGGATGCGTTGCCTCACTTGGCATGTGGAGCTATCCTTGGTCCTGAGAATAGAGGCTAGAGAATATTGAACTTCTACCCAGGGCCAGGCATTGTGCTAGGCTCCGGGTATAGAACTGTGAGCAAGGCAGGGTCCTTTCCCTCAATGAACGCCAAGCCTAGGGGTGGAATCGGACAAATAAACAGACAATTATAGTCGGGGTATTTTATTTCACGTTATTTTTGATAGAAGATAAAAAATGCAGCCGGTCAGAGCCTGGATTCAGACTAGATCCATTTAACTAGATATTTACCCAAATTATTCAACCCAATTAAGCAATTTACCATTATCAACATCTCAGCCACACAGCCCCAGAACCTCATTCCTCATTAGCTGGGCCTGTCCTCCTCACCGTTTTATCCAGCAGGTCTTGACAGTGTATTGACCCAGCATCAAAATATGCCTTTCTGAGAAATGTGACTCTAATTAGAAACGGCTTATAAATCTTCATTGAAATGAGCATTATTTAGAAAGATGCATCTAAACCACATACAGGGGTTCCCCCTCCCTGCCTCGTCCTTAGCTGTGTTTCTCTTCCAGACAAGCTCACTGGCATATTGTAGCAAGAGCTCAAGAAAATGCAAATGTCCTTGTCTGTGGTCACGGGTGAAGCAGTCACGTTCTTGTTTGCATCGCCTACAGCTAAAATTGGCACTTTGCTTTTTCCATCAGAGCCTTTCGAATATACTCTTTAAAAACTGTGCCAGCAGACACACCCCTTTTAGAGACATACTTGTCTACTGCCCCTTCTTACGGCAGTCTACCCGGCTGATCTTAAGAGCAGAGGATCTCTCTAGTTAGTTGGTCCTGGATTCAAATCCTAACTCCATCACCTACTTTCTGGGTATCTCTGGGCAAGTTACAAAACTGCTCCAAGCCTCAGCTTCCTCATCTCTACCAACAGGGACAATGACAGCAACTGCCCCACAGGATTGAGGAGTTAATTTTAATAATATATGCACAACACAGCAGATGCACAATAGATGTTTAATAAGTGGTAGCCATTACTTGCTCTCTAGAGCCATATGGCAAGGAGAGAGCCTCCAAACTGCCATGTTAAGCGAGTTCCTGGTTCTGCATATGAATATCAAGAAACCAGAGAGGTTAAGTGATTTGCCCAAAGTCACACAGCTAGGTAGGGAGAGAGCTGATATTTGGGTCAGACCTCCTAATTCTGGGCAAGGGCCACACCCACCCCACCACTGTTCAGAACCCTGGAAATATCCTGCCATGGAAAACCATAGTTTGGGGGAGGGGAGAATGTTCTAGAAGGAGGAAGAAGATGTAAGGCATGGCACCCTCAAAAACCAGTATGGCTTCCAAGTAGACCAAGTAATGAAAGATGAAACTGGAAAAGTTGGCAGAGACCAGATCATGGAGAGCCTTTTAAACCTTATTAAAGATATTAATCTTCATTTTGAGGGCAATGGAGAGACATTAATTGTTTTGACCAGGGAAATGACACTTGCAATGAAAGAGAATGGGTTGGAAGAAGATCAGAGTTAAGGTAAAGAGGGCAGTTAGGAGGCTGGTGGAATAGCCCAGGCTAAAGACAAGGGCATCCTGGATCAGGTAGCATCTTTGGGGAAGGAGGCAGTGTCTATAGAGCACCTGCCCTGAGGCAGCTGTTTGAACACAAGAGGTGATGGAGGGGGAGAGATCAAAGATGAAGCTCAGGTTTCTGCCTGAAAAATTGGGTACATGATGGCAACATTTATTTAAATGGGGAATTCATCAGATAAGCATTCAGCTGGGGAAAGGTATTCAGGACTTCAGTAGCCCTGTACTGCCATGGTTCTCAACCTGGGACAACTTTGGCCCCCAGGGGACATTTGGTAATATCTTGATGCATTTTTGGTTGTCACAACTGGCATCTAATGGCTAGAGACCAGGGATGCTGCTCAATATCCTGCAATGCACAGGACAGTCTATGGGTCCCAAATGTCATTGGTGTCAAGGTTGAGAAACGCTACTCTGCTGAAATTCAAATTCAAATTCTTAGAAGAAGTAAAATATTAGAGCTTTCTGGTTATTGAAAGGTTTAATGGGAATTCATGGAGCTAAGTCCTCCCTAATTTGACAACCCTCCAGGGTAGAAACTTGGATAACTTTGTGTATGGAGAAGGAGAGTATGTAAAGATTTATCTACCAGAGCTCTGTGGGAGAGCATTTAGTCAGACAGGGTACCAAGAAAGAACTCGTTCCCTGGTGGAGAATGGCAATACACCCCCCTCACCCTGATGCATTAGAAAATAAGTTCCAGCCATGGTTCAGTGTCTCATATCGCCCCAAGTTCACATCCAGCCAACGTTGAAGATGCAGATCAGATGGCTTCACTGTACCTTTCTTCCTATGATAGAACTTGTTTCTATCTCCAAGCTCTTAAATATTTTTCACTTTTCTTCTTGGTACTTCTTATTTGCCATCTTGATTCATGGTTATTTATGAATTTGCTCTCCAACAGAATTGTGGGTTTCTGGAGAGAAGCCTCCAGGTCTGATTCACATTAATGCCTCTAAAACATCTGTCACATATACTTAATAGACACCCCAGAAGGTGACCTTGACCCTGTACTAGGCTACAATGGGGCGTCACTTTGTTTTTTCTGCTACTGAGCTACAGCCAACCACGGACCCCTTGAAGCCCCTGACAATACTGAACCCATTCCAGAAACCATCCCAGCTGTATAATCTTCCCACTTTGTGAAATCCAGAAATCCCAAGGCAATTCCAGGCTTGCAAGCAGATCACCAGACATAGCTAATTTTTTTTTTTTTTTTGCGGTACGCGGGCCTCTCACTGCTGTGGCCTCTCCCGTTGCGGAGCACAGGCTCCGGACGCGCAGGCTCAGCGGCCATGGCTCATGGGCCCAGCCGCTCTGCGGCATGTGGGATCTTCCCGGACTGGGGCACGAACCCGCGTCACCTGCATCGGCAGGCAGACTCTCAACCACTGCACCACCAGGGAAGCCCCAGACATAGCTAATTTTTGAGTTATTAAATAAAACTGCCTAATGCATAAATTCCAACTTGGACAGAAGTACATTAGATCCAAGTTGAGCCCGCAAGAAATTTTCTCGGCAGAGTTTGAAAACAGGAATTCAGAAGGGAAAATGCCACCATCTCATTACAGAAGGTATCCCATTACTGGTGATTATGATTTTGAATTTAACTGTCAGAAAGATCTCTGAGAAAAATATGTTGATTTGTTCAGCCCAAGCAAGGTTTAATTGGCTTGTCAGATTTTATGTAAGTGCTACTAGCCACCGAACCCCACATGGATTCTGCAGCTTTTGAATTTAACAGCTGAAGGCTGAGTCTTTTAGAGCCTGCAGGAATGCTGAAAGGGGGCCAAGAATAGGTCTTTTTCTACAGTTGTGCAAAGGCTTGTCTAACCAGAGATTCTTCAAGCCCCCTGCTCCCCAAACGGTGAAAACACAGGAGGGTAGGAATAAAGATGGTGCATATTCCACTGTCTTGGCTCTCCATGTTATTCCCTGTAAGTGTATTTTTCAGAATTTCTGGAAGGTTGTCCCATGTTATTGTCTTTTCACTTCTGTATCCTCGACACCTAGAATCATGCTTAGCACATACCTGGTGCTCAGTAAATATCAGTTGAATGAGTGAATGTTTCTTTTGGCAGCCTCTACCCCTGCCCTGACCCCCACAGATCTTTGGTGGATTCTGTGCTGTTTTTTAAAGTACTACTGTGGGGCTTCCCTGGTGGCCAATGCGGGGACATGGGTTCGAGCCCTGGTCTAGGAAGATCCCACATGCCGCGGAGCAACTAAGCCCGTGCACCACGACTACTGAGCCTGCGCTCTGCAGCCTGCGTGCCTAGAGCCCGTGCTCCGCAACAAAGAGAAGCCACCGCAAGGAGAAGCCCGTGCACCACAACGAACAGTAGCCCCCGCTCATCACAACTAGAGAAAGCCTGCGCGCAGCAACGAAGACCCAACGCAGCCAAAAATAAATAAAATAAAAAATAAATTTCTATAAAATAAATAAAGTATCACTATGGACAAGTGCCCTTGACATTCCTAAGCAGTTGTGGTACAGGCTAGGGGATGTCTCTCTTTTTTAGGTTACTGTATTGCTTGGGACCCCCAATGTCTGATTTTTTGTGAAGTCATTTGTGCCAGTTATTGTTGATCAGTCAACCAGACACCCATCTCCAGTACCTTCACCTGTCTCTTGCCCCTGCTTTCCACACTCAGGTTAGATAAACATTTTCCCAGCCATTCTTACAGTTAAGAAAAGGCAGGTGACACTGCTCTGGCAAATGAGACATAAGAGGAAATATGCTGGGAAGTTTCCTGGAAATCAGGCAAACTTTATTTGCCTCATAAACGGGGCAAAAATAGCTCTTACCCTCCATTTTTTCCTCTTTCTACTGGAATATGAATGTAATGGCTGGAGCTGGGGCAGCCATTCTGTGACCATGAGGGAAAAGAACCTGCCAGTCCCAACATTAGTGAGGTCTTCCTGAACTGCCGGCAGGAATACAGCTCCAGACTTCTTACATGAGAAAAATAAATTCACATTTGTTTATGTCACTGCTTTTCGGTTTTTCTCTTACTTGCAGCCAAGAATGATCCTAATTGATACACAGGGTTTTCCTTTTTTCTTACTTCCTTCTGGTTCTCAATGGGACTCAAACATGAGCAATGGGACTGGGCTGAAAGTTAAATCCAAGGGACTTAAATCATGCTCGGGGCACTCACTTTCCTACAACTAGGATTTTTAAACTGGGTCAAGCATTTCTGCCATCAGAATGAACTCTCTCCTGCAAGGCACTTCATCCTTCAAAAAAATATACTCTCACACCAGTTCTTAAAAATATCCCTAGACTTGCTTCTTCTCCTCTACCCTTAAACTGGGACTTGGCCTCACTAATGAGGGACCCCCCCTCTATGACTTTACAGTTAATACTCAGCTTTCTCCAGACTTCATATCTGGGCTATGTCTTCAAAATGGTAATGGAGGCACATGTGTCCAGTCAGAGAAGAGAGAGGAGCATGAGTCCTAATAATAACAACTGTCATCGCTTAGTGGGGAGTTCACTGTGTGCCAAGTACTGTGCTCGGTGTTTCAGATGCATTATTTTATTTAATCCTTCCAAAAGATGTATGTAGCAGATCGTATCATTATTCAGCCTATTTCACAGAACCTCATGTTAGTGTCAAAGAGGGGACTCGAGCCCACCTCGTCTGATTTCAAAGGCAGAGCTCCTACCTGGTCAGCAGGTTTGCATCACGTCAACCAGACTCTCTGATGCGTTTCTTCGACCACTCCTCTCCCCGCCCTCACCTCCCCATGCGCAGCAGCTGCCTCTTCGCAGATGAGTGAAAGAGCTCGCTTCATTTTGTCCGGCATAAAGAAAGTGCCTATCATTCTTCCTGTGTCAGGAGGTAATGAACACACGCCTTCCCCGCACCCTGACTTATCATGGAGGGAGCCGACTGTCACACGGGCCAGCAATTAGACAGCAAGATTTGCCAGAGGCAAGCATCACCAGTCCAAAGCGCCAGGGCATAAAGAAGACAAAACAAAACAAAGCAACAACTTAGATTCTGCCATTGTCTCAATGCAGTAACAATGAAGCCAGAAGAATCCCTTGGACAGAGAAAAGGGCTCATTACTATTTTCCTGGCCTGAGTCACGAGTTATAATAAAAATGAAGGTGCCGCTGGCTGGGATTCTTCAGAACTGAATCTCAGGTGGTTGTCAGATCTTTTAGTTTATTTTTCAAGGTAATCATTGATGCAGTGCGGGGGTGGGGGGGTGCAGTCTCCGTGATTAGAGGCCAGAGAAATTACCCAGCACTGAGCCCACTTCGAACAAAGACCAATGACTCACCACTTACATCTTCAGGCCACAAGCTCTCCTATCTGGACAAAGAGGAAAATCGTTTCATGTCTGCGGTGGACATGTATTGTGCTGGGAGTCGAGGTTTCTCTTGTTAGAGGAAACCTTTCCTTTTCTGATTCCAGGCAGACCAGCTGGATAGTGGGCTGAACTTCTGAGACCTTTTCTGAGAAACTCCATTCTCACCACAGGGGTGGTGGCAGTGGGGCGATAAGAGGGTGGATGGTAGGGGACGGGGGTCAGTGATGCTCAGGCCAAGGTCTTCGTACACGGGACTCTGCAGAGCTTTCCCCCTTCTCCCTGAACCTGCCAACTTAGCTCTCAGCAGAGAGCTAGACCCTGGCACTCTTCAAGCCTCAGTCTACTCAGATGCAAAAGGAGGTAATAACTACACCTCTATCACAGAGTCAATTAAAAGATCAAACCACACCATGTCATAATGGCTAACATTTCACAGTATTTACTCTGTGCCAGGCCCTGTTCTAAGAGCTTTACCCATATTAACTCACCTAATCCCCACAGAACCCTATGAGACAGGAGCATTTTTAGCTGGATTTCATCCATTCTAAGATGAACATTTTCTTTCCCCATTTCAACATCTCTGAAACTGGGGCACTTCTTATAATTGAAAGTAGGTCATAGTTTAATCAGTAGAGTTTTCTTTCTTAGTGGCACTCAAACAATATTGTGATACCTCTTGAAACGGAAGATGTCTTAGATAAAACACAATGTGACTGTTTCACAGAGGAGGAAACTGAGGCACAGAGAGGCACTGATTTGCTCAAGGCCCCCCACATAGCTGAGTGTCAGAGTTGGGGGTCTGAACCCATGTTGTTTGCTGAAGAATCTCTCTTTTTAAAAATTTATTTATTTTAATTTATTTATTTTTGGCTGCATTGGGTCTTTGTTGCTGCGTGCGGTCTTTCTCTAGTTGCGGCGAGCGGAGGCTACTCTTTGTTGTGGTGCGCGGGCTTCTCATTGCGGTGGCTTCTCTTGTTGCGGAGCACGGGCTCTAGACGCACGGGCTTCAGTAGTTGTGGCACGCAGGCTCAGTAGTTGTGGTTCACGGGCTTAGTTGCTCCGAGGCATGTGGGATCTTCCCAGACCAGGGCTCGAACCCGTGTCCCCTGCATCGGCAGGCGGACTCTCAACCACTGCGCCACCAGGGAAGCCCCCTTTTTAAAAAAAATTAATTTATTTTTGAGAACCTCCTCTTTTAATCACTAAGCTAGGATATCACCAAAGCACCCAGTCTAGCTCCCGGCTGTTTCAGGATCTGCCCAAACTAACGCTGCTTCTTCCCTCTCTGCCACCAAGAGACAGAGCTTATGTAAAGGATTCCACACCTTTAGAGTTGTTGCCGTTCCTGCATTTCCATTCTAGAACACGGAGGGGGGGGGTTCTAAGTGCCCCTCTCTTTTTGAGTCTCTTCTAAAGAAGAAAATGTGGGTCCGTGATAATCTACACACGTCCTGCTCCCTCCCTCCCCCATGGCTAAGCCCATCAGATTTCTCTTTTGCTTCCTTGGGCAACAAAGGGAAAAGGAACTCCCTAAACAGATTAGGGCGCCTGACTTAGGGCAGGCTAGAAGGTTTCCTCAACAAAAGACGTTCAAGCAGGGGATTTGCATACATTATTTATACTCCTTCCATCGAAAAATCTACATGAAGATGCTGTGCAAGGAAGGGTCCCATCATAACATTAGTTATGATAAAGCAACTTCCATCCCCAGGAGAAGGAAAACGGCCAGCTTCAGCGGGCTGCAGGACCCTTTGGGGGTTTCCCCACAAGTGTCACCTATTACACTAGCGCACGGTGGACTCACAGGAAGTGGCATTTCCAAGTAGCCCAGCTGGTCTCACCTTCCTCCTCTAGAAGCCAGATCTTTCCTCGGATCACTCCTCACTGGACATTTACCTGGCTGCCTGGCATTTGTTACTTTCTCTCTCTCTTTTTTTTTTTTTTTTTTTGCAGTACACGGGCCTCTCACTGTTGTGGCCTCTCCCGCTGCGGAGCACAGGCTCCGGACGCGCAGGCTCAGCGACCATGGCTCACGGGCCCAGCCGCTCCGTGGCATGTGGGATCCTCCCGGACCGGGGCACGAACCCATGTCCCCTGAATCGGCAGGCGGACTCTCAGCCACTGCGCCACCAGGGAAGCCCTGTTACTCTCTTTTTATGTGGCATTCCTCTGTTCCCCAGCCCTGCCCCCAACCAACAAACCTGAAAACTATCTGAAGCCAGTGAGTGTGCCTTATACCTTCCCTTTGCATCCCCCGTGGCGTGTGCTAACCACTCTCGCCGCCTGCTTAGCATGATGGTGAGGCAGGGAGGGCTTGAACTCCCGAGCCAGAGAACTCTGATTTCAAACCATTGCTCTGTGCCTTGCTGACTGGGTGTCCTTGGGTAAAGGACCTGTCCTCAGTGGGCCTTGGTATTGCCATCTATCTCATGAGGAGGTGACAGTTCATACCTCCAAGTGTTCTGGATGGTTCTGAAATATCACATGTAAAGACTTGAGCTCAGAACCTGGCACGTGGTGAATGTTCAAAACATGCCAACCATCATCATTATTATCGCCACTGGTATTAGTGTGTTAAACCAATAAAACTGCAATTTGTTCTTAGTGTGATTTACACCAGAAGATGATTCTAATCTCTACATATTTTCTTGTGACTGGCCACTTTCTAGTCAGTCTGCTTTAGATTAATCAACGCTTTACGGTAGCTCTAAGAAGTTGACATTTTTGAAGGCGTGATACTTCAAATGTGAGCCAGGGACACCCTAGGGTCTTCATTATTTTCTAGCCAGTGAGGCGGGGGCAGCAGGATTTCCATGAGTTTTGTGCCTGAGGTCGTGTTTATCCAACAGTTCCCTGGAAGCCTGCTTCCCATCTCTTGACCTCCTGGAGTCCTGCCTGTCCTCCTCTCAAGAAAAAGATGATCATTTCAACCTCTGCATCTTCCTCCACCTTCCTCAATCTCTCTAACCCAAGATGGAAAACTCCATTGCATTTACTTGGCTACGTGACCTCTTCCCTCTCCAATCTCCCCCCACGCTCACCCCACACACGAGTCTGAGTTACCTGTCCTCTGCATTCCCACCACACCCAATGATACATCCCTAGCACATCATTAATCATCCTGCATTACAATGACCTGTTTCTTATCTCTTTTACTTCCCATCCCAAACAGACACACTACAGATTGTGAAAACCAATGATACATCCCTAGCACATCATTAATCATCCTGCATTACAATGACCTGTTTCTTATCTCTTTTACTTCCCATCCCAAACAGACACACTACAGATTGTGAAAATCTTTAAGGCAAGTCTCGCTTTTCACAAGAGCAGGTATGTAGCCCACAACAGAAATTCAGTAAGTGTTTGCTAAATGAATGAAACCATGTAACGAAAATCTAGGAAGTGCTAACTATGTGTAAGACGCTATTCTCAGGAGTTTTGGACATATCATTGAATGCTCACAGCAATCCCATAAGCAGGTATTATGATACTCCCATTTTACAGACGGCCACACTGAAGCAGAGAAGTTCCGTAACTTGCCCAAGGTCACAGGGCTGCCAAGCCAGGTTATTTGGGTCCACGGCCCACATGCTCACACGCATCGCCGCCTCTGAAATATCTACCTCATTCCTCGTTCCTCCCTTCCTTCCCTTCCCCCAGTGCTATGCTGGGAAGTTTGTTCCCAGAGGGGGCTGCTCTGGATAAAACCCACTTCCGGGTAGCTTTTTGAGACAAAAGGAGACACGTGAAGACTGCATCTTGAAGAGCGAGCTCATTAAGAGGTCTGAGCAATGAGGGGTGCAAACAGCTGTGTCAATTCTTAGGAAATATCAATAGAAGCTCAGGAACGCTTTGGACCACCACGTAGGCATGGGTGAGTTTCTCTTCTGTGCCCTGACTTCCTCCCAGGCCCTCCTTCCTAGGGCAGGACCTTGAGCCACAAGATATGCCACTGTGCGTGGACCGCTGTGGGCCAGTAATTGCCTTTGACCCTCTCCCACTGTTCAGCTACCTTGGCCAATTAGTGGTGATATGGGGGTTCGCAGATACAATAACAAAGACACGCTTAACAAAGACATAACAGGCCTGCCCAGTGGTGATCATTTAAAAACAGAAACAACTTAACTCCGACACTAAACACATACTGATTTTTCTCTGTCTTTCAAACCAACAACAGTATTTCTTGTCCCATATACACATTATCAAGTGTTAGCATCGCCATGAACAATTTCCGCACCTTAGTCCTCACACTGTTTCTGCCTAGTTGGTGTTCCTGTTCTCATTTTGCAGACACGAGCGAATAAAGGCTCAGAGATGCTAAGCAATTTATCTAATCTCAAGAGCTGCTGAGACGCAAAGTCAGGCTTCAAACCCAAAGTCTGACACCGTAGTCTCCACAAAGAGAGAGGATGTGGACGTACCCTAAGCCCAGCGGATCGCTGAAAATAATTTCTTCGATGACAAACCTACAATTCATCTTAATTTTTTCCTGATGTTCTACAGTGTCACTGCCGATTTATTCCATCATTTTGGAATTACTGGCTAATTGGATGGCCCAGCTCCCCGCTCTGGTTGGCGTTTTCAGTCTTCACGTGTAACCAACCACCGATAGCAACGCGGATGTTTCCCGACAATTTAATTACACCGTGATTCTTCTCCCGCCCGCACCCCGTCCCTTGTTGGTCTGGAGGCTAATTCCGATTTTTCGTCTTGAAAACACGACTGCTAGAGAGGGGAGACTCACCTGCGTTAGAAGATCTGAGGCATAAAAGGGCCAGAGGGCCCCCGAGGCAGGGGCACTATGTATCTTCTTGGTGGCTGGTACCTTGGTCATCTTGGAAATCCTTCAGGCTTTCCTGTGTCCCCCAGGGAAGATGTATGTGTGTGTTTTCTTCCAGAATCTTCTACCTCAGCAGTCATTGGTGTCAGGGGCTCCAGCAATTTCTCCCCGACTCGCAGGTCCTAAAGACACAGACTCCAGACAGGTTTCTGACTGGGGAGGAATGGGAAAGCAAGTCTTCTGGGTTCCCCACCGACAGGATAAGGAAGTCCCGGCAGGGTGAAATCAGGCAAGCCTGGACTTACTTTTTAGACAGTCACAAACTTTTATGAGTTTTTCCCCATTTGGGAAGGGGATATCTTTGTCTTCTAGAAACAAAAATATGAACTAAAAAAGTAAAACTCCACTGACAAAGTCTGAGGGGGGCCCATGGAGGGGCCCGCAGACACCCATCCTGAGGCTGAGCGCCCGCGGAGAGGGAGCGAAAGCCGCGGCTAACTGCAAAGCCGGGGGCCCACTCGGTCGCCTGGCAACGGCACGCCCCGTGGAGGGCTTCCTCATTGGCTGGGCTTGGTGGGGGCGGGGTCGCGAACTCGCCCAAGCCATTGGGTCCGTGGCTGGGAGCGGGCGGCTGGCCGGGGAGCCACTTTCTCCAAACTCTGGTTTTTCCTCTCAGGCCTGAGGACCTTGACCCTTTGTCTCCGTCTAACTGCAAGCGACTCCTTCCTTCCAAACTCCCCCGTCCTGCCATAGCCCGCCAGTGATTTCTTGTGCCTTGGGGTTGGTAGACCAATGTGGGCCTTTAGCCCCGCAATTACTTTAACCTGAGATTTCTCTCCTTTATCCACCTGACAAATACACTTATTCATCCTTCAAACCCCTCATACACACACACACATATACATACACACATAAATGTATACATACATACGTCTATGTGTGCATGACAATTAAGTGCTTGGAATGTGCTAGATACTGTGCTAAGTGTTTTACATATATTAACTCAGTCCTCACAGCATGTCATTAAGGAAGGTATTTCCTTACCCTCTTTTTTTTTTTTTTTTTTTTTTTTTCTTTTTGCGGTATGCGGGCCTCTCACTGTTGTGGCCTCTCCCGTTGCGGAGCACAGGCTCCGGATGCGCAGGCCCAGCGGCCATGGCTCACGGGCCCAGCCGCTCCGTGGCATATGGGATCCTCCCAGACCGGGGCACGAACCCGTATCCCCTGCATCGGCAGGCGGACTCTCAACCACTGCGCCACCAGGGAGGCCCTCCTTACCCTCTTTTACAGACTAGGAAACTGAGGCACAAACAGGTTGACATCTTTAAGGTCACACAGAAAGTGTGCGAACTGGAATTCAAAGCCAGATCCGTTTGATTCTAAAATCCAACCTCTTAATCACTTAGCCTCATGATCCTGGATAAGATGCCTAATGTGGCTGAAGCTTGGCTTCCATTTCTTTCAAATGGGGAAAAATAACTTTACCACAGGTGTCAAGGATTAAAACAGATCATTATGTAAAGGCTGAGCACATGAGGAGTCCTAGTTAAGTGGCAACTATTACTATTATGTCCTGACACCACATTCCCAGGAAGAATTAGTCATTTTGGCAGTGCAGTGTTCATTTCACAGCAGATATTAATACTAATATTTATTGATCACACGCTCTGTGCCAGGTGCTCTACTGAGCACTTTACATTAACTCATTTAATCCAGTAGCCCTACGGGGTAGGTTCCAGCTTGCAGATTGATTGCACATGTTCTGATTTACATGCTTTATCCTTGGCATTATTTCACACTGGTTCAATCTGACTCTTATTTCTAACCCTTGAGCTGCTAAGGATTATGATGTCACCATAGCCGCACAATGACTTCACCTTCTCTTTAGAAGGCCTTGCTGCAAGATGACCCTCCAGAGAATACAAAATGCCCAGCCACACAGCTCCAAATGCTGATGCTTAGAAGTTGTTATTTTCCTGCCACTGTCCGAAGACTGAGTCTGACCTTTCTTTTTACAGGAAGTTTTGGTCTTCCTGCTTCCTTTGTGGGCAGCATTAAGCCATCAGCAAGCACTTTCAGAAGGATGCAGATAAACTGAATTGTGTTCAGAAGATGGGGCTGGGGATGAGAGGGGATGAGAAAAACAAGACAGAATGAGAAATGTTCAGCCCCGAGCAGAACAAAGGGCTGTCTTCATACGGCTTTGAGGGACAGGCTTGGCAAAGAAGAGCTCAATTAGTTTTGTCTGAGCCCAAAGAACAGGAAGAAGGTTTCAGCTCAATATGAGGAAATACACGGCAGAACACTGTTTTTTTTTTTTTTTTTTTTTTTTTTTGCGGTATGTGGGC
Organism: Mesoplodon mirus; assembly: GCF_964341445.2. NCBI lineage: Eukaryota > Metazoa > Chordata > Mammalia > Artiodactyla > Ziphiidae > Mesoplodon > Mesoplodon mirus. The sequence continues at coordinate 10,490,289 of NC_138989.1, forward strand.
CTCTCACTGTTGTGGCCTCTCCCGTTGCGAAGCACAGGCTCCGGACGCGCAGGCTCAGCAGCCATGGCTCACGGGCCCAGCCGCTCCGCGGCATGTGGGATCTTCCCAGACCGGGGCACGAACCCGTGTCCCCTGCATCGGCAGGCGGACTCTCAACCACTGCGCCACCAGGGAAGCCCCAGAACACTGTTTTAAAAGGCATGAGTTCTGGAGTCTGACTGGCTTGGCCACGGAGCAGTCTCAATGATCATCTCATAGGTCTATGATGAAACCAAATGGGTAATTCATGTGAAGAACAATGCCTAGCACAAAGGAAGTGCACAATTAATGTTAGCTCTTTTTGCTTTTGTTATTAACACCCACCTGTCAGAGCCATGCAAGAACTGGAAATAGAAAGGGCTCTGGAATAGAAAAGACCTGTGTTCAAAGCCTGGCTGTGCGGGCTTCCCTGGTGGTGCAGTGGTTGGGAGTCTGCCTGCTGATGCAGGGGACGTGGGTTCGTGCCCCAGTCCGGGAGGATCCCACGTGCTGTGGAGCGGCTGGGCCCGTGGGCCATGGCCGCTGAACCTGCACGTCCGGAGCCTGTGCTCCGCGACGGGAGAGGCCATGGCAGTGAGAGGCCCACGTACCGCCAAAAAAAAAAAAAAAAAAATCCTGGCTGTGTCATTTACTGGTAATGAGATCTTGGTCAAGTCATTTCACCTCTGCAAGCCTCAATTTCATCATGTACTATATATAAATAGTAATGGTGATGCCCACTTTGTACAGTTGGGAGGACTAAGTGAAATGATGAATGTATAGAGCCTAGTATCCAGCAAGGGCTCAAGGCATGCCATTAGTAGTTCCCTTTTCGGTTTGTGAATGGGTATGTTCCACAGAGAGAGAATGAGCTTCCCAGCACTAGAGGTATTCAACCCAATAAGGTCACATTCTAAGGTCCTGGGGGTTAAGACTTCAACATATGAATTTGTGGGGAGACACAAATCAACCTATAACACAGCTGCCTCCAACTAAAAGCTCACATAGTGTTGGATAGATGTTGCTGTGTTTCCCTCAAAACTGTAAAATCTTCCTATCTTCTGTGAATTTTCTGTGGCACCCTGGGGTGCCCCGGTGCACAGTTTGGGAACCACAGGGCTACAGGCCTGTTTTCTTTGAGCTGAGCAACCTTTTTATGCAAGAAGTTAACACCCACATGAGTCGACATAAAAATAACGTCTAATGGGAGTTTGTTAATACCTTGCCTCCTGGCCCCTAAGGTAGGACATCTCTGGAGCATGTTCTATAGTCCCCCAGAGGTCCCCTTCAGGACTGCCTTGGGGCAGCCCCATTGCCTGTAGCAGCTGCCTGCTCACCAAGCACCCAGCATTAGCTTCTTCCCTTTACCTGTTTCACTTTCCCACTCCCCTTCTGGTACTGCCTGGATGGCCTCCCAAATATATCCAAATTCTTGTTCCGAGGTCTGCTTCTGGGGAGCCCAAGCTAGGTCAGTGTTGACGGGAATAACCAGGAGGTCAGACTAAGTCAGGTCTGGAAATCTTCCCTCTTCCTCATCTCGTGACCTGGACTTGCTACCTTCTTGGGTCCCCTTGCCCCATAATCACCTCCTTACCTCTGCTCTCATGGATACATCTCTAGGAGTTTCTGGATATTCTTTGCATCCTTAAACACGCAGAGGCCAATGTGTTTTCAGATATGCAAATATATCCCCCAACAGTGAAATATTTGACAACTCAGATATGAAGTGATTGTTTAAATCTTAATTCCTGGTTGATTTACGCAAAATAGGAACTGAGAGATGTGAAGCGATGGGTGTTCTCTCCTCCCAATTCACCAAAAAGAAAGGCATCTGAAGGGATTAAAAATAGATGTATCAAGTAGCAGAAAAATTTTGGAATATGTTGGACGCCAGCTGGGGTAGCCGAAGTAAAATCTCCAAATCTGCTAAACACTTGAATTTCAGTCAGTACTACATACATCTGGCATTAAAAACCTATTCGAAAAGTCATCATTTTCTGAATATCTTTAATATACTTGTCTGTGTTGCATCTAGCACCCAGAGGACTCCTTCTGGGTATTTTTACTGAAATGTCAGCAGTGGATTTACAAATTATGGGGCCCAGGGCAAAAGTAAAACTTGGGGGCTTCCCTGGTGGTGCAGTGGTTGAGAGTCTGCCTGCCGATGCAGGGGACGCGGGTTTGTGCCCCGGTCCGGGAAGATCCCACATGCCGTGGAGCGGCTGGGCCCGTGAGCCATGGCCGCTGAGCCTGCACGTCTGGAGCCTGTGCTCCGCAACGGGAGGGGCCACAGCAGTGAGAGGCCCGCGTACCGCAAAAAAAAAAAAAAAAAAAAAGTAAAACTTGGGGCTCCTGTGACACCTGGTAGCTGGCAATCTATTGATGAATTGCTGCCAGGATGAGATATTGCTGGATAATGTGTATCTGTACTACGCCCCCGATTCCTGTACTTCACTAGGTTAAAGAAGGATGACTGCCTGCTACTTGGCCCCTTGGGGGCTCTATGGCCCCACCCCATCCCTACCCTATTCTCCAAATTACACCCCAGGGGGAGGGTGGTGAATTTGAATCTTTGTAAACAAAGAGAAGAAAATGCAATGTTAACCTCTCTTTCCTCCCCTTTCTCTTTACTTTGGTCCACCAGACCCAGCAACAGGGGATGTGGTATGGTCTGTAGGAATATTCTTCGTGAATTTCCCCCACTGGAGATCTAGGATGTGGCGGAAGCTACCTCCATAGATAAAGCTTTCCATTCCTACACTCTTCAGCACACCACCTCCTGGGCTGCAGGACAGATTGGAATAAGGGGATTATGAATCCCATTTTACCAAGATAGAAATTGAAGCTCTTGGGATCTAGCACTTGTTAGTGGTGTAGGTTGCCTGCGAATCCAGGTTTTATGATTCCAAATTCAGCAGCCTATTTCAGCACTCTGCCACAATGGCTTCATGCTTCAAGTTGTGTGTGTGTGTGTGTGTGTGTGTGTGTGTGTTCGTTCACACAGCAGGACAACCTAGGGTTATCTCTGCAAGGCCCGCCAAAACAAGGGATTTCCAAGCCACCTGGAAGGTTTTAATTTCTCTAGCCTTCTGGGGGAAACCTTTCCTTTAACATCCACATAAGACGTCTCCATGGGCACGGGGAGAGGGATAAATTAGGAATTTGGGACTAGCATATACACACTACTATATATAAAATAGATAAACAACAAAGACCTACTGTATAGCATAGGGAACTATACTCAATATTTTGTAATAACCTACATGGGAAAAGAATCTGAAAAAGAATAGGTATATATATGTGTATATATACATATACACATATATATATGAATCACTTTGCTGTACACCTGAAATTAATTTAACATTGTACATCAACTACACTTCAATAATAATAATAAGAAAAACGACACCAAAAAAAAAAAAGAAAGGACATCTCCAACACCCACCCACCCCCATCCCAGGTAGGAAAACACTCCCCTGCCAGGTAGTCCCAAGATTTCCAAGTAACTCACAACTTCCTGTTCAGCATGCACTCCATCCTGCTTCCTACCTGTATGGGTAGAATTGGGTGTCCTCCACACCCATGAGGTATATTCAAGTCCTAAACCCTGGGTGCCTGTGAGTGTGACCTTATTTTGAATAAGAGTCTTTGCAGAAATGATCAAGTTACAAAGAGGTCATACTGGATTAGGGTGGGCCCTGATCCTTTCTTACAAGAAGAGTAACGTTTGGACATAGAGACAGAAGACACACAAGGAGAATTGTAATAGGGAATAACAAATGTGACTCCGTATTAGATCTGTTTCTTTCACTTTAACCTTTGTATTCTATTACTCTTGCTACAAGTTAATCACTAAAGGGATGTTGCCTTCAAGTAACATAATGGCCCATCTCTGAGAACCCTGCCCCCATGCCTCAATGTAAAACTAAAATATCTTTGTTCAGCTCACAGGAAACAACCTGACCCAGCCCACCTGTGAATGGCTGCAGGGAAGAAGAAATTAACACATTCCCTCCTGAGTCTGGCAGAAACCAGGAGATATATGCAACCATTTTTGGCCTTTTTACTTTACCTTCTCACCTCCCTGCTCTTTGTTCTATAAAAGAAACTAGCATCCAGAGCCTGGAAAGACAGTTCTCTAGGACATTAGTCTGCCATCTTCTCAGACCCCCAGCTTTCCAAATAAAGTCACTATTCCTTGCCCCGACACCTCATCTCCCAACTTACTGGCCTGTTGTGCGCCGAGCAGAACAAGCTTGGACTCAGTAACAGAAGGCCAGGTGACAACAGAGGCAGAGAATGGGGTGACGTGTCCACAAGCCAAGGAAGGCTGTGGACTGCCAGCAATATCCAGAGAGGCAAGGAAAGATCTTCCCCTCGAGCCTTCAGAGGGAGTATGTCTTTGCCAATGTCTTGATTTTGGACTTCTAGTTCCAGAACTGTGAGAGAATAAATTGCTGTTGTTTTAATCCACCCATTTCACGGTAATTTGTTACAGCAGCTCCAGGAAACAAATACACCACCCGTTTTGCTTCAGCTTCATTTCCCTGTTGGCCCCAGTTTATTTATACCCTCAAAATGCTACTTTCCTAAACCTGCGTATAGTAGCATTTTACTAAAGGTTTCAAATGGTAGAAGAAGACTGCACAGCTCTGCAGACTCAGTGACTTACAATTAAATATCAGGCATCACTGAATTTTCAGTTAAATAAAATATAGTTATTTAAAATATAGTTCCCAGGTGATTCTAACACATAGGAACCCCTGCCATACATCCTGTTGGTAAGCTGCCTTTTCAAACATAATAAAATATAAACATCCTCCCACGTCTATAGATGTGTTTTTTAAAACATGTTTTTTTAAATGAGTGCTTGCTAAAATAGAGCTCCAGTGTATGGCTGTCCAAAAGTTTGTCCAACCAATTCCTTATTCTTGGACAGGGAACAGTCTGTTCCTGTCCTGGATGTCCTGGATGTACAACCGGGTAGTTTCATTCGAATAGGATGATGTTTTGTTGATTGCAGAGACCTGAGATCAACATTAGCTGATCATCCACACCTCATTATGAGGGCCTGGTGCCAGGACACATAACCAAGACCTCATGTAGTAGACATGTGCCACTTTTGCCTGTCCAGAATGCACACTTCCAGCGGGGAACGGTCCTGCCCTACTCTGATCACAGGATTCTTGTTAGGGTCACAGGAATGAGCTTATCACCGGTGCCTGGGCAATAATCCCATTTTCCCCTGAATACAGCCTCAGCCTCCCTGGACTCCCAGCTTTATCTCCTCCATGTAGTGACTGCCATTCTGTTTCCCTGTGCTGCACTCTGGAAACCCTCACCAGTCAGCAAACCCAGGCAATTACAGGACTCACCTTGTTTTCCGTTTCCGGTCTCTCAGAGATTACTATCCTTTATTGCCTGATGTCTAACGTCTTAAAAACCCTTGTTTTATATTTATTGTCTGACTTTTTTAGTGTCTTCAGGCAGAAGGGTGCATTCGACTCCTGTAACTCCATCTTAGCCAAAAAGTATAGGGCTGTATAGTGCAATAGCTGAAGTTAAGTACTCAACAGATAAACATCATATGAGACAGAAGAGAATAGAGATTATCTTTGGAGAGGGGCGGGGAATGGTGACTGGGAGTGAGACCCAGGGAGGCGCTATGCTGTTGATAATATTCTACCTGTTGATCAGGGTGGTGATTCTCTGATTATGTTTGCTTTGTGAACATTAAATGCTGTACATTATGAATTGTGTATTTTTCTGTATGTATGCTATACTTCAATAAATACGTTTATTTTAAAATACATTAAAACTTCAACAATAAAACAAATTTTCAACACTTGTGTGTGTGTGTGTTTTTTTTTTTTGCCCGTGCCATGCAGCATGTGGGATCTTAGTTCCCCAGCCAGAGATTGAACCTGCACCCCCTACTTTGGAAGCATGGAGTCTTAACCACTTGACCACCATGGAAGTCCCTTCAACACTTGTTATTGAGGGCAGATCTTAAGAGTCACACCAGCAACCAATATGCTATGGGCTTTGGAGTCAGAGCTAGTTTCAAATCCCATGTCTACATTTACTATCTATGTCACCTGGAGTCCTGTCATCACCTCTACAAACCCCAGTTTCCTCTACTCATAAGTAATGGTAATACTTATAGGGTGGCTATGAGGACCAAATGAGATATTTTATGTAAAAATATTCCAGGCACATAGTAGGTTGCAAATAAACGTTAGTTTCAACTCAAATATCTATTAATAGGGAATTGGTTAAATAAAATGTTACATTCTTACAATGGAATATTAATCAGTTGGTAAAAAAAAATGAGGTCATGCTATATGTATTTCTATGAGATGATCCAGATGTTAGTTAGGGTCCCAGGAAGACAGAGATGACATAGTCAAAGGGGGATAATAGAGGAGAGTGTAATTAAGGGGCTACTGCCGAAGGTGTAGGCAAAGTTAGCAGAAACCAACAGGGGATTGTGCAGTAATTCCAAGCTGGCAACAGTGGGGAGCTCTTATCAACTCTAGACCTGAAGAGACAAAGGGAGGGAGCAGTTAGCAGAATGAGAAGAACCTGTAGAAGATGGCTGTCCAGCAACAGAGCTGTAGCCTTCTGAAGAGGGAAGCAGCCAACCATAGCAACCTGGCACAGAGGGAGCAGAAAGGGTAAACACCCAAAGGTCGCATTCCTCCTGCCTTCTTATCTGTTGTAGGTGCCTCCAATCTACAGATGGACTCCAACTGGCAAGACCCAACTAGATGCTACAGGACAAGGGGCCCATTGGTGCAATTCATATAGGTCAGCTTCCAGAAGCACTGTGGAAAAGAGTGGAAAATGGATTGGGCAGAAGCTGTGCAAATAGAAAACATTCACAATCTTCAAGTTGTATTAAGTTTTGTGTTTTTTTTAAGGGGAGGAAAACGAGTATATCATATGTTAACTTTTTTTTTTTTTTTTTTTTACGGTACGTGGGCCTCTCATTGCCGTAGCCTCTCCCGTTGTGGAGCATAGCCTCCGGACGCGCAGGCTCAGCGGCCATGGCTCAGGGCTCAGCCGCTCCGTGGCATGTAGGATCTTCCCGGACCGGGGCACGAACCCGTGTCCCCTGCATTGGCAGGTGGACTCTCAACCACTGCGCCACCAGGGAAGCCCTATATGTTAACTTTTTATTAAAAAGAGAGAGAGATTGGAATGATACACAAGAAATTGTACCAGTGGTCACCTTGAAGTGGGGGAACAATAGCGTGTGGGAGGGATTAGGTGTGGGAGGGTGTATGAGTCAGAGCCCAGCAGGACACACATGGCAGGCTCAAGGCGATATGAAGACAGTTTATTTACAAAGGGACCATTTACACAGGTGTAGGTGTAATGGAACACAGGAGAAAGTGCAGTAACCAAGGGCTAGGATCAATGAAACTGTGGCCATTTCTAAGGGACAAGGGGAAGGAATGGTTACCAGCTCCTTGAAGGAGAGAGGTCACATTGGGAAGGCTTCCTTGAGAGGAGCAATGACCTGTAGTTGAGGGATACAAGCAGTCTGAGGCAACCTTGCAGGAAGGGTGCCCTAAACACATGCTGCTACTTTCCTCTGATCTCCTGCCAGTGCCGCCCATGGGCTCAACCCACCTAGAAGCCAGAGGGCATGAGAGCCTGTTGGTGCCATAGAAGTGGATCTGGAGGGGTAAGCAGAAGATGTCTAGCGTAAAGCATAACTTACTTTACACTGGATAGGGTTTTTCACTGTTTGAATTTTTCCTACCTCATGCACAAGCATTACTTTACAAATGCACAAATAAAAGTAAATGTCAGTTCCCTTCCCCAGCGTGCACACAGAAGCAGAGAAAAGTGTAATCCCCTGAAAAGAAGAGGGAAGAACAAACGGCTTCCTATTCCAGGCAAAGCTTGGGCACAACAGTTTCTTCCTCAGGGGGCTTGGCATGCTAGACGAGGCTGCTAGATTGATCATTACCAAGATGAAGTTGAAATGTCCATATTTTTGTTTATCTGACCCCAAATGCATCTATTCCCCCTTGCTGCATTTCCCCCCTGCTTTTCTGAAAAGTGACAGCTAAGAATGTAGTTTACTACTATTGTTTCCTCTATCTCTTTCCCTCCTTCCTCTCTTACACCTCTCCCCATGTTTTCCCTATAATTTCTTTTGATAACTTGTAATTTTGAACTCACAATTCATCTAACCATTTGGGAGGCAATTTTCCTGCTCCTACCTTCTTCCAGGCATCATTGTTTAGACAGTCTGGATGGGGTGGCCCAGTTTTCAATTTCCTGATAACATCTTTCTTGAAGAGACTTTCTCTGCCTTCTCTCGCTGGCTTTGTCCTCTGCTGCTCTCTGCGTTCTGCTCAAGGACAGCCTCAGAAGTACATAACTGTTTCTTGTCTTGCAGTCTCCTGACTTCTGGCACTTTGGTAGAAACTGTCTTTCTTTCTCTTAGCTTCAGTGACACTTCTTTCTCAATAAAATATGCTCTTTCAAACAGCTGTTGAGGAATATGACATTTGGAATATATAATAGCTGTATTCTAACATACATCTTTATCAGACAGTAGCTAAAAGAAAAAAAGGAACTCACTGAAGTGGAAAATCCATTCAAAGGATTTGCGTATCTGCCAACCCCAAGCCATCCCCACCCTGCCCTGCCCCTAACTATGTTTTCTGATTTTCTGAATTTCGTTTGCAAACTTCTTTCTCCCACTGAACAATCATGGAATTAAAACAAACCTTTTTCCTCTTACCTTTACAATAACACTTGTCGGTTGTGGGAAAACTACAAAACACAAAGAATTAACCAAAAATAAAAGTGCTGCTATTATTTGGTATATTTCTTCCAGATACTCTTTTTAGAAGGGTTTTAGAAGTGTACTTACTTTTCAAAATGAAAATAGGCTTTAAGAAATTTTTGACTGTAGGAGTAACATAGGTATGTTTATAATTAGATGTTAAAAAGTATACACGTTTTATATATAGATTCATTTGTATTATTTTTTAGATCCACATATAAGTGACATTATGTAGTATTTGTCTCTGTCTATCTGACTTACTTAACTAAGTATAATATTCTCTAGGTCCCTCCATGGATAAAAAAGGAAAAAAAATGAGAATTAATTTTGTTCATAAGATTAAAAAAAGTATACATGTGGAAGAAAACTACCATAGTCCCCCTAGCCGGGGATTATTATTTAGTCTTTTGGTATATACAATTCCATATGTTTCCCAGATACATCTATATCTACATCTATATCTTATCCCTTCTTTTTTGTCAAAAATCAGACCACAGGGGCTTTCCTGGTGGCGCAGTGGTTGAGAGTCCGCCCGCCGATGCAGGGGACACGGGTTCGTGCCCTGGTCTGGGAGGATCCCACGTGCCGCGGAGCGGCTGGGCCCGTGAGCCATGGCCACTGAGCCTGCACGTCCGGAGCCTGTGCTCCGCACCGGAAGAGGCCACAACAGTGAGAGGCCCGCATACTGCAAAAAAAAAAAAAAAAAAAAAAAAAAGTAGCTGAACCACTTTCTGCAAGAAATAAACAAATTTGGGATGGAGAACACCGAGCCACATGTCAGAGAGGGTAGAACCCGAGTTAAAAAAACAGAGGACTTTTAGAAACAAGAATATCAAATATCGAATTTGTTATTTGCGCCGCTGTGCTGTAACGCCATGTACTCTCTCAAGTGTTCAGTCAGGCTTAATACTACGTGGGTCTCTTGCCACCAAGTGATAGAAATACAACTCAAATTGGATTAAGAAAAAAATAAGCTAGGAGTGTTTATTCGCTTATGAAATTGAATACACCAGGCATGGCTGGATTCAGGGACTTAAGTCATGTCACTGACGTTTGGTATCTTTTTATATCTTTTCTTTTTCTCTTGGTTCACTCTCAGGTATTGACTCCCAATAGTTTTCTCTAAAAAGACCCAGGGCTAATTCTTATTGGATGGACTGGGACCATATGACCATCTTTGAACCAATCATTGTGGCCAGACGGATGGAATGCTCTGAGTGGCCAGGGTTGGATCACATGCTCACCCTTGGATCCAGAGATGGTGTCACATTCACACCCTCTTGGTTTGAGTTGCGTGAGGAGTGGTTTCCAGAAAATTGGGGTCACAGTGGGAGAATCAGTGGTGGGAAGCCAACATAATATATTGAATACATGCTCACTGACACAGTGCCTCACGTGAGCAGTTTGCTTAATGGAGAGTAAGGAGCTGAATTCCGCATCTGTTTGCCCCAGTGTAGAAATGGACTCTCTGAGCAGCACATCAAGATGAGCCCTAAATAAAACTAAGAACAAAAGGAAAGTATTCCTGGTATTTCACAGAAATCTTGGGGAGGGCATGACATTTTTCTACAATTTGTACAAAGGGTATCCATACCAATCTTGTTTAGCTTTTATTTTTATTTATTTATTTTTTTTTGCGGTATGCGGGCCTCTCACTGTTGTGGCCTCTCCCGTTGCGGAGCACAGGCTCCGGATGCGCAGGCCCAGCGGCCATGGCTCACGGGCCCAGCTGCTCCGCGGCATATGGGATCCTCCCAGACCGGGGCACGAACCCGTATCCCCTGCATCGGCAGGCGGACTCTCAACCACTGCGCCACCAGGGAGGCCCTTGTTTAGCTTTTAAATGAAAGAGGATCCCTGAGGAGATGTGGATTGCATAAATGGGAAAACTGAGGCCCAGAGAGGTTCTGAGACCTGCCCAAAGTCACACAGCTAATTTTTTTTTTTTTTGCGGTACGCGGGCCTCTCACTGTTGTGGCCTCTCCCGTTGCGGAGCACAGGCTCCGGACGCGCAGGCTCAGCGGCCATGGCTCACGGGCCCAGCCACTCCGCAGCATGTGGGATCTTCCCGGACCGGGTCACAAACCCGTGTCCCCTGCAATAGCAGGTGGACTCTCAACCACTGCACTACCAGGGAAGCCCCACACAGCTAATTTTTATTCGAGCCTAGACTGAGCACAGTCTCCTGCCATGGCTCAGCAATGTTGTCTCCACATGACTCAAGCAGAATTCCCTCTTATATGCTGCTTACGTCAAAACTAGAAATGTCCTAAAGCCTTGTTCCCCTGGCAGCTCTTACCCTTATGAGCCCCTCGCTTGACCCTGGGGCTGCCTGGGGGCTCTGCATGGACTTGGATGGAAGAGCTTGTATGGGAATAGAGGAGTCAGGCTCCAACCTCTTTAGGAGACTGGGAACCCAGGTGTCTGAAAAGGAGGCTTAAGATGCAGGGCCCGGGACTTCCCTGGAGGTCCAGTGGCTAAGACTCCACGCTCCCAATGCAGGGGGCCCGGGTTCAATCCCTGGTCAGGGAATTAGATCCCACATGCCACAACTAAAGATCCCACGAACTGCATCTAAGAGCCGGTGCAGCCAAATTAAAAACTAAAAAAAAAAAAAAAAAAAAGATGCAGGGCCGAACAAGAAAAGCAAACCAACTGGGCAGGGTCAGTGGAATAAGCAGAAATGACCAAGAGAAGATAAATGGCTAAAGAAAGGGGACAGATATTTATAGCGTACTTCCTATACCAGGTATTTTGCATATATTACTTTACTCAATCTTCACTAAATTTTTAATTTCAGGGGACGAAAGGGAAGGGGAGGGAAGGGAGTGGCTATCAGCAGGGGCCATGCTGTGAAGGGCTTTGAATTTGGCTGCATGAGAGAGTGAATGAATGAATGGAGTTTATATCTGTATTACTTTATTGCTGTAACAAAGTACCATGAACTGGGAGCTTTCAACAGCAGAAATTTCTTTTTTTTTTTTTTTTTTTTTTTTTTTTTTGCGGTATGTGGGCCTCTCACTGTTGTGGCCTCTCCCGTTGCGGAGCACAGGCTCCGGACGCGCAGGCTCAGCGGCCATGGCTCACAGGCCCAGCCACTCCGCGGCATGTGGGATCTTCCTGACCGGGGCACGAACCCGTGTCCCCTGCATCGGCAGGCGGACTCTCAACCACTGAGCCACCAGGGAAGCCCTCAACAGCAGAAATTTCTTGTTTCACAGTTCTGGAGGCTAGAAGTCCAAGATCAAGGTATCAGCAGGGTTAATTCCTTCTGAAGCCTGTGAGAATCTGTTCCAGGCCTCTCTATCCTAGCATCTAGTGGTTTTGGGGCAATCCTTAATGTTCCCTGGCTTGTAAATGTATAACCCTGACCTCTGTCTTTATCTTCTCACGGCATTCTCTCCATGTGCATGTCTGTGTCTGTGCCCCAAATTCACCTTTTTATAAGGATACAATTACATTGGATTAGGGCCCACCCAGTATGACCTCATCTTTAATTACATCTGCCACGACCCTGTTTTCAAGTGAGGTCACATTCTGAGATACTGGGGGGTTAAGATTTCAGCATCTGAATTTTGTAGCGGGGCGGGGGGACACAGTTCAACCCATAACAATGGCTAAGTGGAATCTTGAGAAAAGCTGAATTTAGCAAATTTAAACAGATTACTTTAGGGCCTCTATGGTGATTTCACAGCCTCACGGAAAAATCTCTCATACTCCTCCCATTGAGACGTGGGGCCTCTGTTCTCTCCCCTGGAATCCGAGACAGAGTATGGTGGAAATGCTATGTGACTTCCGAGGGTGGATCATAAAACGCCATGCCACTTCCACCTCGTTTGCTGGAATACTGGGCTGTACTTAAGAAGTCTGAATACCCTGAGGCCAGCCCTCTGAGAAGCACATGGATATTCTCTGGCCAGCAGTCCCAGCTGAGCCCAGTCCAAAAGTTATCCTGTTAAGATGCCAGACAGGTAAGTGAAAAAGCTATCTGGGAACTGCACACTCCAGCCCCAGCTGTTCTAGTCCCAGCTGGCAGAGGCTTCTGAGGTAAAGTCCCAGCCCTCGTGGAAGAAGGACAGGTAGCTCTGGCTGTGCCCTGTCTGGATTCTGAGCCACAGAATCAGTGAACGTAAAAAATGTTTCTTGCTTTAAGCCACTAAGTTTAGGCTGTGTATTATCAGCATCCTCCAGAGAAACAAAACCAATTCCACCTCTATCTCCATCTCTCAAGTCCAAAGGCAGCTGTAGGCAGAACTCCCTCTTTCTCAGGGGACACCAGTCTTTTTTTCTCTTGAGGCCTTCAACTGATTAGATGAGGCCCGCCCACATTATAGAGGGTAATCTGCTTCACTGAAAGTCTACTGATATAAACATTAATCTCATCTAAAAAAATACCTTCACAGCATCACCTAGACTAGTGTTTGACCGAATATCTGGGTACCATGGCCTAGCCAAGTTGACACATAAATTAACTATCACATACTCGTTTGTTACACAGCAGTAGCTAACCAGAACAGCCTCTCGCAGCCTCTCAGCCTGCTGCTGCACTGTGTGACTTTCCAAGTGGGTGATAATAAGTTCCATTTTCCAATTTTATTTGGTCAAATTTCCTGCCCTCCTTCCCTCTCCCTCCCCCTTTTAAACAGAGATCTTTTGGGTATGTTGTTCTGCAGATCACATGTTAAGAATCTTGTGTAGCAGTTAAGAGTCCCTGATTTGGAGTCTGACAGAATTAGATTCAGTTCTTGACTGTACTAGCTCCTAGCTGTGTGACCTTGAGTAATTGAGTAAACCTCTCTGGGTCTCAATATCATCATCTATAAAGTAAGATAATCATACTGACCTTGGTGCTATTTTGAGGAGTGAATTAAATGGGCCATGGAAAGGGCTCAGTCCAGCACCTGGGCACACATTTTTAAAAATTCATTCATTCACGAGTAGGCCCCAGATTTTACCAGTCTGTGGTGCTGTATTTCCTTTTAAGATCTTCATTATGAGGCTCAAGCTTCCATCCCACTCAATTTCTAGAAGATTCTCCCCCTCCCACTTTCCCTTTCTTTCTGTGCGTGTGTGTGTGTGTGTGTGTGTTTCTCCTCCTCTTTTTCTTTTCCTTTGTAAAGCCAGGCTTCCCCCACTGGGGAGCGCATGCATGTTTCACAAATTCATCTTGCTTGTCCCTGTGGCCAGCCGCGGTTCTCTGGACCACTGCTTCACGTCTCCCACGAGGCGCTGCTCCTTCTGCTTTAGCTCCCCTCCTTCAGCCTCCAGCTGCCGCTCTGCCCTGCACACCTCCCCTCAAGCACGGGACAGACCTTGCTGCCCATGGTGGCAGCGAAGAACAGGCTGCAACTTTTTTTTTTTTCTTGCGGTACGCAGGCCTCTCACGGTTGTGGCCTCTCCCGTTGCGGAGCACAGGCTCCGGACGCTCAGGCTCAGCGGCCGTGGCTCACGGGCCCAGCCGCTCCGCGGCATGTGGGATCTTCCCGGACCGGGACACGAACCCGTGTCCCCTGCATCGGCAGGCGGACTCTCAACCACTGCGCCACCAGGGAAGCCCCAGGCTGCAACTTCTATGCTGACTTGACTGAGTGTTCCAGGGCGGTGGGAGGGGAGCGGAAGTGAAGTGTCGGCTTCTAAATGCGACTGGAGGGAACGTGCTCAGAGACCAGAGACCCAACTCCCTGGACGCTTACGGACTCCGCCCCCCACACTGTGTCAGTGCACCCGGTGCTCAGGGCACTGCCTGCCTTGGAGTTCACACCTACCACCCAGCTTAAGACCCACCTCTCCGCATCCTCATTGTCTGACCTCATTCCAGGGTGATGGGCAGTGCCCACCACCTTCCACTGCCTTTTGGAAAAATCTGGCCTGAATCGTCAGGGAGATGATGTATGCCCTGTGGTCCTCTGTATTAGTCAGAGTCCTCCAGAGAAACAGAATCTATAGGATATATACAGTTGACCCCTGAACAACATGGGTTTGAGCTGCACGGGTCCGCTTACATGCAGATTGTTTTCAATAAATACATACAGTACTACATAATCAGTGGTTGATTGAATCTGCAGACGTGGAACCATGGATACAGAGGGCTGACTACGGGACTTGAGCATCTGCATATTTTGGTATCCACGGCGGGTCCTGGAACCAATCCCCTGCGGATACTGAGGGATGACCGTATGTGTATATACATGTATATCTACGGGCAGAGATTTATTATAAAGAATTGGCTCATGTGATATAGAGGCTGAGGAGAACATACCCAGAAGAGCCAGCCTGAAGGCCTCAGGTCCAAAAGAGCCAATGCTCTAAGTTCCAGTCTGAGTCCAAGTCCGAAGGCAGAAGACTGATGTCCCAGCTCCAAGAGAGTCAGGGAGAGACAGAGAGAGGGATAAAGAGAGTCCTTCTTTCTACTCAGCCTTTTCTACTCTTGAGGCCTCCAACAGACAGGATGAGGCCCACCCACACTGGGGAGGCTGATCCTCTTGACTCACTCATTCAAATGTTACTCTTACCCGGAAACACTCTCACAGCTACACCCAGAAATAATGTTTCCCTGAGTACCTGGGCACCCCACGGCCCAGCCAAGTTGACACAAACGATTCACCATCACACTCCATACATCCGGGCCCAGCTGCCCGTCGTTGGCACACCCTGAGTTTGCAGGGCACCCACGGCCAGGCCAGTCCTCTGCCGTGCCTCCCCTCCACGCGAGGGCAAGTGAGGTCTTAGCATCTTCCACCCTCCATGCACGTCTTTACATGTCGACATGCCGCACCTCATCACCTACAAACAGCTGCTCAAACAAGAACTCACACAAACTCCCCAGAACCTGCACTAATTTAAAGGCTTAGAACGTCTAAATCCACAGAAAGAAGGAACAAGTTGCCAGGGAGAAAGCCGATTCATTTAACTCCCATGGAAAGAGAAGAGGCATTGGAATTAGTTGAACATGGATTCAAAGGCAAGCCTTGCCCACACCTGTGCAGTTTCTGCTCCTATGAAATGGGGACGGTCCCAGTTCCTGCTTTAGAGAGCGGCTGTGAAGGTGGCATGACAAACACTTAAAGAGGTGCCTGGCACGTAGGACATCCTCTGATGGCTGCTGCTCTTATTACTATTTGTACTACTTTTAACATTACCAGATTAAAAGTAAAAGTGTTACCAGAGATTTCGATGCCTTAAGATCAACAAGGGGCTTCCCTGGTGGTGCAGTGGTTGAGAATCTGCCTGCCAATGCAGGGGACCCGGGTTCGAGCCCTGGTCAGGGAGGATCCCACATGCCGCGGAGCAAATGGGCCTGTGAGCCACAACTACTGAGCCCGCGCGTCTGGAGCCTGTGCTCCGCAACGGGAGAGGCCGCGACAGTGAGAGGCCCGCGCACCGCGTTGAAGAGTGGCCCCCACTCGCTGCAACTGGAGAAAGCCCTAGCACAGCAATGAAGACCCAACACAGCCAAAAATAAATACATAAAAAAAAAAAATCAACAGGGCCACAATATTCTTGACCGGAAGTTGGCAGGGGAGGGGGCCACTTATCCCTGTGATAAAGTTTGGAGTTGAATTGGAAATATTCTGAAGTCTGTTCTAGCAGTCTTTTGTTTTAAGGGAAGAAGCCTGGGTTTGGGGTTCTGACAGGTGACACGGGTTTGAACCATAGCTTTGACTCATTAGCCATGTCACCTTGACCAGGTGATGAATCGCTCCAAAACCTCTGTTTTCACATCTGTAAAGTGGGGATACTGATATGGGTTGAGGACAGGAATGGCAACGATGTAGAACTACGGAGCAGGGAGATTGTTCCACTGTAGGTCCTCAGAATCTGGGAGCTTTTTAATATTGTCATTGTACCTTTTTTTTCTAGACACAATTCAACAACCCATGACGGACACTAAAGTGACCACTTCCAAGTTGCCCCAGGAAGACCGTGGTGTGCTCTGCAATCCTAACCCCAGAGGAGTACTCTGATGGATATCCATTGTTTTTATCGGCCCAGCACCCATCTCCCTTCTTCTGGGTACAGCACCCCAATTTTCGGGGGGAAGGTGGGGAGTACTCACCACTCTGACACCCTCAGTCCCTATGGTTCACATAGGATTGGCCTCATGCTCCAGATACAGGCTTGGGCACGTGACCCAGGTCTAGCCAATGGGTATATTTCATCCTCCAGGGGCACAGTGACTGGTTCAGGTGGCCCTGTGAGACTCTTCTAGGAGCTGATAGGTTGGGAGCTTGGGAGCAACAGGGACCATCTTTCCCATGAGAGAGACGCCAACACAGAGAAAGACAGGTGAGAGATATAGGGAGAGACTGAGCCTGATGACATGCTTAAAGCCCCCACATTGAGCTGTGCCTGAAGATTGCTTCCTTGGTTGATGTTTGAGTTCCAGGAGCCAATAGATTCCCTCTTTTGGGCTTAATGCCATTTTAATGTGAGGTTAAATGATTTGTAACCAAACACACGCTAACCAATGTAATTTCGCCCTCTCTCTGCTCCTGCTGACGTACCTGTCACTCCTGGTGGCCTGCAATAAGAACATTTCACCAGGAAAAGAGAATTTCTTTCAGTCTTCCTGTGTTGTCTCAAAAGAGCCTGGTTTACATCCCCAACAGAGATGCTTATAATCGGCCAATCAGAGCAAGGACCAGGGTGGTGTATGTGTGCCAACAAATCACTCAAGCAGGCAAAACTCTTGGGGTTTTATAATTATGTAGAAAGGCCTAAGATTCCTGTAGGGGTCAGCAAATTAAAATTCTCCCAGGGGCTCAGGGCTTCTGAATGCGGGTTTCTGATAATCTTGTTTATGTCCTGGGGTAAATAAATCCATCTTTTGTTCTGTGTTATTCAACTCTCAGCACTGTTTGTAATTAAAGGGGTGGAGGGTGGAGAAATGAATGAGTTCTTTAATTGGCTCTGTTCTGGGTGACACGGAGTAAGACAGAAAGGGGGTGGCCTGCTCTGCCCTGGGAGCCGGTGATAAAACCTGGGGCAGCTGGTGATCAAGGGGCGAAGGGGCGGAAATCTGCCGTCATTAGCGTGACCAGTGAGCACAGGCCGCGGCTCCGCTGGTCTGTGCCAGGGTCCTCCTGAGACACGGAGAGAACCGGAGTGAGTGTGGCTGGTTTCAGAAGTCACGCCACCCCTACCCCCAGTCACGGACACCCTGGCGGCACTATTACTCAGCCCACCTTCCACTTTCCTACCGCCATGGCTCTAGGGGTGGGAGGATGACAAAATAAAGTGACAGAATCCTACTAGATGGTCAGATAAAGAGAAAGCCCACTTGGATAATGAACACAAGTAATAACAGATGCGTTAGCTCCCATGGGTTGAGTGTTTTCTAGTGCCGGACGCTGGGTTGAGAGCAGTACACACATGCTTTCTTTTAAGGCTCTCAAGAATCCCATGTTATTGGCATCACTGTCTGCAGTTTTTGGAGGAAGACGTGGAGACACAGAGGTTAAGTGACTTGCCGGAGATCCCTTGGCTATGAATGACGAAGCGGGTGTTCACCTCCAAGTCAACCAGACGACAAAGCTACGCTTGTGTTGACTGCATTACGCCTCCCCAGTGCCTTTCTGGAACTCTGCTTTGTCCCTCTAGAGCTTTTAAACTTTTAAAAATCAAGTCGTGTACTCTCTCTGAGTCTCAGAGTCCCATCTGTAAGATGGGGGTAACGACACTTTGATGCAGCAGGGTGCGTGGATGCAAACAACAGAAACATACTTTGGTTCATTTAAGCAAAAAGGCAATGCTCAGGAAGGACATCGGGAGCTCATGGAGCTCTGGTCTCTTCTGGTCCTGGGGAGGGAGAGGGCTCCAGCTCCCACCAAGAATCTCCCCGTGGGGGATTTTCCCACAACAGGAAGGGTGTTCAGATGCTGAGTAGCTAAAATACCCTCCTGCCCTGACTTTCTAAGAGGGCTGTGTGGTGATGGGCATCTCAAGCACCAGACATGACATGTAGTAAATGCCCAGTGAATGGTAATTATTATTATTATTATTAATAATAACTAGAAAGAGCCAGCTCAGCCTGTCTGCCCACTTGCCATACACATCCTGGGCCGCTTTTCCTGTGGGATGATGTAGATTTCCTTTATGAACAGAGACATATCCTCAAGACAGAAGGATGCTAGCGTGTCTTCAGATTGGTCACTAAAGCGTGTCCTAAATTGAGAAGAAATCAAAACAGATTGCATCTAATTTCTCAGTGTTCCAAGCAAGAAATTACCTTTTTAAGGGAAACACCATGACTTTCAAGCTGTTTGCAAACACAGTGTTTGTCCAGTGTCTTGCCTTGGGTTTGGCTTGGATTGCTTCTTTTTTTTTTTTTTTTTTTTTTTTTTGCGGTACGTGGGCCTCTCACTGTTGTGGCCTCTCCCATTGCGGAGCACAGGCTCCGGACGTGCAGGCTCAGCGGCCATGGCTCACGGGCCCAGCCGCTGCGCGGCATGTGGGATCTTACCGGACCGGGGCACGAACCCGTGTCCCCTGCATCGGCAGGCGGACTCTCAACCACTGCGCCACCAGGGAAGCCCTGGATTGCTTCTTTAGATTGTCTGCCCCCAGGGGGTTAGCTGGGTTTTCAGAGAGAAGAGACCCAAAAAATCCACTTTTCTCACTTCTTCCTTATGGTATTAGGAGACTGGTGAGTCCTACTCTTCCCACAGTTGGCTGAATGGGTTCTTATGGGGAAAACATGGGCTTTGGAGCCAGACAGACCTGGATTCAAATCCCGACTCTACTGTATTCTGCTGTATAAACTTGGGCAAGTCACTTTATTTCTATGGATCTTTGTTTCCTCATCCTATAAATGAGATCACTATTATTTACTTCCTAGAGTTTGCAGTGGGCAGCAGTAACTGTTGGTTTGGCTCAGGGCGGCTGCTGGCCTATGTGATACCTTTGTCTGAATTAGGAAAAGGCATTCCTTCTTCTAGCAGATGTTTCTGGGGCCAGGGTGCATGGCTTGCTGAGCAGAGCACAGGGCAGGCTTCTGCTGGTGCCCTTGTATAGTGTGCAACCTGCGCAACTATTCACAGTGGCCCTGTTTTATCAGCCTATTCAACTTTTTAACTTGTCTTCTAGTCTATCCTCAAGGATGGGAATATAACCCAATTCTGGTCAAATCATCTGACAACAGTGATTGGTCCAAGGAATGGTCATGTGACCCAAACAGTCCAATAAGAATTTTTCCCTGGGACTGATATACCCATGTTGGAAGAAAGTAGAACTTTATATTCATTGGGGAAATGGCAACCATGTTCCTCTTCATCTGGAATAGGCCTGTCTATAGTAGGAGGAAATGTGATGAACAGGCAAAGACAAAGAGAGATAAATAAAAATGAGAGATGGAGAGAGGAAGTTTCTGGAGCCAGTTTTGGAGATTGGTTCCTGTGATTCTAAGCATTAATTCAGTTCTCTTAGTTCCATGAATCCAAATAATTCCCTTTGCATGATTTCCTTTTTGCTTAAGCTAGTGTGAGTTGGTTGTCTGACACTTGCAACTATAACTGTCCTGATAACTGGGGAGTTTCTGTAAGATGTATTGTGGGGCTTCCCTGGTGGCGCAGTGGTTGAGAGTCCGCCTGCCAATGCAGGGGACATGGGTTCGTGCCCCAGTCCGGGAAGATCCCGCATGCCACGGAGCGGCTAGGCCCGTGAGCCATGGCCGCTGAGCCTGCGCGTCCGGAGCCTGTGCTCTGCAATGGGAGAGGCCACAACAGTGAGAGGCCCGCGTACCACAAAAAAAAAAAAAAAAAAAAAAAAGATGTATTGTGTATGGAAAACCCCTCACTGAGAGTCGCATTCCATAAATAAGAGCTGTTATTATTGCCGCATTGTATCACAGGGAATTCCCACCAATTTGCTTCTTTGGCATCAAAGGAGAAAGTGCTTTTTTAGGTCTGTGGTGTCAGATGTGCCATGAGCCCTTGATTTCATGGCCAAGGCAGACATCCGTAACTCATTAACAGAAAATATTAATTGATAAGGCTATGGTGGGATTTTCTGGCATTGTTCTGTTTTGTTTTTGCTTTTGTTTTTTTGTTTAGCCTGGGAATGGTCTGAGTCCTTCCCAACAGGTGCTACAGGCAGCTGCTAATCATTTGGAAATGAAAGAGGAGATGAAACCAAACATTTTGATTTTAGGCAATTTATGACAAAATCCATTACAATTCATTTTTTAATTTTAAGCCTCTAAGTTGCGGAAGCATGCTGACAGAGGTGAGAAAATGTTGCTTAAATTAATGCTAGAAAATAAGGGACTCAGAAGAGCACCAGAGAAGCCTAAATGGCTAATGAAGTTTGGCAGAAGGTTTTTGTGAGCATGTGTAGGGCAGCTGGGTCAACAGGCAAGCGAATTCCCAAAGACAGAAGAAAGGATTAGCTCAGCTCCGCCACTGCATCTGGGGTAAAGCTCACTTCCTCCTGATCTTTTGGGGATGAGGGTGGTGGTAGGGATCTTGGGTGAATTTTCCAGCCAGAGGAAGGCTTTGTGGTGGAATAGAAAAAGAAGAAAATAAATATGAACAAAACACTCCAGATTTTTCTGCCCAGCACGGAGAAGTCCAAGATCTGTCACTGACTGCTGAATCTAAGGGAGCCTAAGCGGTCAAGTTCAATACTAGAAAATATAAGGAGATATTCTATTTCAAATGCACCTTATGTTTTCTATTGTGTTTTCACCGTAGTGAGATGTAGAATTTTAGGTGTTTGATAAAGGTGTATTTTTCATTATATAGATCCCTAGAGAAGCACCTGCTTATGTAGAATAAACCCACAGACAAAATAACCCCCAAATAAGCCCTTCATAACAGTTTTAAATTACTAATCACTTACTATATGCTGAGTTACTTTTTAACACGTTATCATTAATATTTACAATGAACTCTACAAAATAACAAATTTACCTCCATTTTACAGATGAAGAAACTGAGACTCAGGTTACTGAGTAGAAGAGCTATTTCCGCCCTCATGGGCCACGTGGCTTATAGTTTTCTTTATAACAAATTACACAAGTAATTTAAAAAGTAAGCATGCACATAAAGTTTTTTTTTAAAGTCCCCTTAATTAAGTAGTCCTTCTTATCCCATTTCCCAGAGGTAGCCTATAGTACCAATGGGGTGAGATGTCTTTCAAGACCTCAGATAATGCCACAAAATGTTATGTGTGCTTTCTAGGAAAGTCAGAAAATGCAGATAAGTGAAAAGAAAGATAAAGTGTCACAATTCAGAGCTATCTGGGGAGAATGTGCTGATGTATTTCCTTCCTGTCCTATGTGTGCATTGGTGCATGTATGTATGTGAATGTGTGCATGTATGTGTGTATGTGAATGTGTGTGGGGGTGTGGGGGTGTGGGGGGGTGTGTTTTTAGAAGAAACATTTATTGACTTCGTGTCATGTGATCAGCCCTGTGGGGAAAAGAGAGGAATGAGACCCCAGCCCTGGTCTCTAGGTCCAATGGTCTAGAGGTAGCGAGGAGTTGCAGCCTTTCCTTCAACTTTTCAGGGACTCCTGGCCCTTGTTTTTCCCATGGAGCAGTGAGGATGGTGTGGGAGCCCCTAAGAGGGGAGGAGAGTGGACCGTGAGCACACTTCCTGAGTGTGAGGTCCTGTGTGACGTCCTCCCAATCACTCCATGATATAGTTCCCATTCTACAGATGAGGGGACTGAGGCTCCAGGAAGTGAAGCCGCTGACCGGAGATCACACAGCTCTTAGACGGCAGGGCCACCGTGCTGTTCTCCCTATTCTGTAGCCCTCACCTGCTACAGCCCTTCTAGGAGTGGGTCAACCCTTGTCCACAGGGAAGCGGGGTGAGCTCATGGCTACAGGGTTGTGGGAGGGATGATGTAGCGTGGGGGGTTCAGAACACAGCCTCTAGAGTCGGGTGGATGTGGGTTTGAACCTCAGCTCTGCTATTTCTGTGAATGAGAAATGTTGCCTATGTATCAGCAAACAAAGGATGCTGCGGCCATCAAGCCATGAGTCACTACCTCTGGGATGGAGACAAACAGGCTGCCCCGCCCACTGCCCATTGCCAAGCCCTCAGCCCCTGCAGCCACCCCCAGTAGTGCCCCCTGAGGGATGGGAAAGCAAAGGATTCTGGCCCCAGAGAGCTGAGGTGCATCTCAAAGGAATGATTTCAACGAGCCCAGACTTTTGCATCTTCCCATCCACAGAAAAGCGCTAAATCCATTAACTTGAGATGTCTGGTTCTCTTTTTTTTTTTTTTTTTTTTTTTGCTGTACGCGGGCCTCTCACTGCTGTGGCCTCTCCCGTTGCGGAGCACAGGCTCCGGACGCACAGGCTCAGCGGCCATGGCTCACGGGCCCAGCCGCTCCGCGGCATATGGGATCCTCCCAGACCGGGGCACGAACCCGTATCCCCTGCATCGGCAGGCGGACTCTCAACCACTGCGCCACCAGGGAGGCCCTGGTTCTCTTTAATTAACAGTAATATTTGATGTTCCGACGACCTGGTCTTTGTTGCAAAAACTCCTATGCATCCTGGTTCCTCCCTTACCTCTCCAGAGCAGTCCCTCTGAGTGATCTGAGAGGCTGCCTCCCAGGCTTGAGGCCTCAGAAAGTCCGCCCGATAAACATAATTCTCTGCATTTTTTTCAGTCAACACTTCCAAGCTATGTGTCCTTGGGCCTGTGGTTTCACCTGGCTGAGCCTCAGGGAGGGTTAAGTGAGGCTGGTGCACTGAAGCTAGCCCATAACCAGCTCGGCACAAAGCAAAGTGTTACTGATCGTCATTACTGATCGTTTCTGGGAAGCCTATGATTTAGGGAGAGAGACGATTAGGTGACCCTCCTCCTGGGGCTGGGGCTCTATTTTGTCTCTCTTGGGCACAGGTTGCTGGTACCATTGTTCCAAGCACTTTGGGAAAACAAAGCTGGTCCTGGCTTTGGGCTTCTGTTGACCCCCAACTCTTATCTGAAATCCTCTCTCTTCTCTGCCTACCTGAGCTAACCTGTCTAGTGACTGACAGTAAATGATTGTTGAAGACCGAATAAATGATGGGAACATGAAAGGCCTGGCAGATAGAAAGAATCAGTTGGGGAATGTTGAGGAATTTACTTCTCTGGGCCCACCTCATCGGGTTACTGGGAGGATTAAGCAGATGCTATATGTAAGGCTCCAGGCACAGCGTTACTCCCTCTCGCCTATCCTTCTTCCTTCTTTGGGGACTTGCCTGGCCGAAATGCACACGTTTCCATGTGTGGTCACTTGGTTGAGTAGGGTAAGGGCAAGGTACTCTGTTCCGATGCCTCTCCCCACTCCCTGATGCTCAGGGGAGAGGATTCGGACGCCCGCACCTGGCAGCCAGCCTCTTCACCTGGCAGCCAGCCTCTTCACCTTCCCCATCCTGCCCTGCTTCCTTTCAGCTCTGTCCCTAACTACTCTCGCCCAGAGACCTTGTGGCCTGGCCCCTCTGTTCCCCTACAGCACTCTGCCTCCCTTTCTTGCTCCTTCTGTAGCTTCCAGAGTTCTGAAATGGTTAAACAGCAAAACCAAAATAGGATCCGGCAGTCACACGTGATGGGGTATTTGATCAGAATTCACAAAAAGTGTCATAGTTGATCAGCTTTGCTCAACAGAGCAAATCTGATCAAATTCGGCCTGGAAATGATGCTGGCCAGCAGCCGTAATGGACTAGAGCCACTGATTTCCTCCACTGACACTGCAGGGCTGATGGGAGTGACAACGCCAATGGCCTGAGTTCACTGGTCACTCATCCATCCTCAGAGCAACGCAATGAGAGAGGAGGGTATCACTGGCTCCATTTTACAGATGGCACAACTGAGGCTCAGGTAAATGACTCAGTAGAAAACAGACTTGGAGGAAACTGGCTTGAAACAAAAGATGCAGCTCTTCTCTTTGGCATTTTGGAAGTGTGTGAAAATGGTGGGTTTGCCCTGTTGGGAACTGGGGTGCTAAATTTGATTTTAACTTTAAAGCCGAAGCATCATGGAAAAATTACTTTCCCTCAGGACCAACTCGGAGCAGAATTAGAGCATAAGGAGACTGCAGAAGGGACAAGAAGGGATCTTCTTATCTGATAATGAAAAAGTATTTTCAGCTCTGACAATGTCTACAGACCGTGTAACTAAGGATTTGTACCGAAAATGGAAAGTGTCATCAGTAGGTAACTGATTTGACCATTTTTGCACTGAATTCTGTAAGAGAACCAGAACTGTCTGAACATAAGTGTGATGAAATGAGAAGACGTCAATGGGAAATGATGGGGATGATGATATGGCTCTATTTTGCTGGGTGCCAGTCACTGTAATCAGCATGTTAAATACAGATACGCTTCCCTCAAACTGGGAGGTATAGGTATTTTTATCTCCAGGTTTCAGATGAGGAAACTCAGAGAGGGCAAGTGACCTGCCTGAGAGCACACAGCTAGTAAGTGATAGAGCTAGGATTCAAACCCTGATTTGTGTGAATTTAAAGCTCACTCTCCTTCGATCATATTAGCCCCAGCCCTGGGCTAGGTCCCAGGGATTCAAAGATGAATTGTGATACAGTCCTGCCCTCACAGAGCTGCACATCTTGCAGGAAAAAGAAGCTAGCTCAGTCAGAGTTCTTTGAATCTCGAATCAGGCACAGATAAAAAAGCACATCTCCGCTGCTCTCCAGTAAGGAAAGAAGGCAGTGAAGGCACAGGTTGTGGGTAGAAATCCCTTCGCCTTAGTTCTGATTTATTTCATCAGCACCTTCCTGGGATCTGAGTTGGGGGCCAGCAGTTGGCTGTGCTCTGAGGCTGATACAGGTAGCACCAAGTCCTGGCTCCCACCCCTGCGCTGTCCCCAGCCCACCCTGAGGTTTAGCTCAGGAAGAATAATGAGCAAGTCCCCTTCTCCAACTGCTGTCCAGTGGGAGAAAGCAAGACGCCCTCCCAGGAGCCGGCGTCATGAACACAGCGAATGTAGCCTTCCTGGGGCTCCTGACCCGCAGCTGTCATCTGTGGGGTGGAGGGCCCCGCCCCACTCTGCCTGGTGACACAGACACTGCGCTCCATCATTCATTTCCTCCCACCGGGCCAGGAGCTGGTCCAGTCCAGGGCTGATCAGCCAGTACAAACACCCTGGGATTCACTCCGACCGTCTGCGAATTCTGGTTTAACCTTCCTCTGTACAACCAGCTGCCATTTATTCGTGGCATTTGTTCCACATACAACACCTACAGGAGGCTTTCTCTTCATAACCTGCTTATTAAAAAAGCAGGGCTTGCGGGTGTACAATCCCAGTTCTCGTGCAATCCCAGCACTGGTCCTCCCTGTCTCCGAATGAAGGTCGGACAGGCCCTAGAGCTCATCTGCTTATTTGCAGGTAATAAAAACGTAATGCCTGTGATCCCCCAAACCATGTCAATTCAGTGATTAATACATCCAGTCCGGGGCAAGGGTCAAACCTCCAGGCTTCACTAGCTCAGTGGAAGGTAGTGTCTTAGCTGCAGGCAGAAGCAGCCATGGGAAAGGGACACAGTCAGCTTTTTGAGTTTCTCCTAAGCGAGTCGTAATGCTGCCCTCCGACTCCTTCCCCAGCCAGCCGCCCTGCCCCTCCAAGGTTGGAGGATAATGATGGGGAGAAAAAGGTCTCGCTTGACTAGGGCTGCTGTGAGCTGGGCTTTGCTGGCTGCCATGCCCTCCTGGGCTGTTTGCGTGAACTTTGGACCTCTGTCTCCATTGGCCTCCAAACATGACAAAACCTTTGTAGGAAGAAGAAAAAAGACCTCCTCTGCCTTGAGATGCAGCCTCATGGGTGCTCAGCTTGGCACATGGATGCTGTCTTTTTTTTTTTTTTTTTTGCGGTACGCGGGCCTCTCACTGTTGTGGCCTCTCCCATTGCAGAGCACAGGCTCCGGACGCGCAGGCTCAGCGGCCATGGCTCACGGGCCCAGCCACTCTGCGGCATGTGGGATCTTCCCGGACCGGGGCACGAACCCGCGTCCCCTGCACCGGCAGACGGATTCCCAACCACTGAGCCACCAGGGAAGCCCCCGAAGCAGGTTTTGACCATCTCCTTTGCCAGTCCTGCTGGGGGGGTCTCATCCCTCTCTTTGGAACATGGGAAGACTTGGAACTTACTGTTTCGTTCTTGGCTTGCTCAGGGGACCCAGTCCAAATTCAGACAACACGTCAGCCAGCAGTAGAAACTGTCAAGCGCCCCATCAGGACTTACTGCATCAGAGCGGAAAGATCAACTTCCATCTGCCAGTCTCGGCATCCAGGTGCCCGGGGGCTTTCTCTGAAGATGAGGCAGACCAGAAGTGCCAGGGAATGAAAAGCCCCTAGGAGCAGCCCTCGGCCAACGACCAATGAGAGTGTATGTATCAAATTCCCAGATCCCTCACTCCCGAGTTGGGTTAACCCTGAGGCATGTGTTCTGCATGGCTCCAGAGTTCCCCACCCGATGATTTCTGATGCCCACAGTGGTCACTGGCTTGATAACAAAACCTTCAATGGCCTTCCTGACGCATTATCCCACTCCCCTCATCATCTCCCAAATAATCGATGGAGTCATCACTCAAATCTTTCTCTCAATGTCCCTTTCTGGTGGAACCCAAACCATGACACGTGGAATATGTCTAGTCCTTAGAACAACCCTGATCTTCTCCAAAGCTTGCGAGATAGATGTCTTCCTGTCTCCAGTGAGGAAGCAGAGAGCCTAGGGGTGAAGCTGTTTAACCCACCAGTCATGGTAAGACTGGGATTCAATCTCAGATTCCTATTTTTCCAAAGCTCTGCTCTTTCTCCCACACCACTGTGCTTCCCAGCAGCTGTCAGCCATTCCCTCCAGCAAGTAAAACAAAATCCTTTCAGTGGCCACTCCTGGTCTCAGAGTATGTTCAACCTAGCCCTCTCCCAATGTTCTCAACCTTAGTTCGAAATCACCTGCCCAATGCCATTCTTCACCCCCACTTCATCCTGTTCTTAATCCTCTCAACTTCTAGTCTGAACTTGTCCTCTGGACTCAGCGCTGGGTGCTGTCTTCCTGGACCTTGACTTTGGCCCATCATGGAGCCCCATTGCTTAGAACTGTCTTGAGAAACACCCTCCCCAGTTGGGCTGAGCCCCAGGATTCCTCGTTGTGGTGCGCTATCCGTCACGGATGCTGTTCTGGTTGGCCCATATTATGATTGTCGCTGTAAGGCCGCCTTCCTCTACGCCCTAACAGTCCATGTCCTTAGCTAGAGTAAAATGAACTGATACTCATCACTCAAAATGTGAAAGCACAGCCACACAATCATGCCCACTAGCTGAGCAAACCTGAGAGTGTATCACAGGAACTTGGGCACCATTGCTGGGAACTGGCCAAGTGGGAAGATTTTAACTGTTCCCAGGTTTGTGGCATCCACCTCATTTCCTCTAACGAGCGCGCACAAAGCAGTGAGGAGAGACGCAGGAATGCCTCATAATGCCAGATGAATGGCAGCGCCCGCTCCACAGCAGTGCATTTGCTGATGTCTGGGAGACGGTCTCCATGGATGCTAATTCAATTACGCTGAAACGTGGAAGGAAATTGTCAGCCAAATTGCTGCCACACTGCCAAGCTGTACCTCGCCCATGGCCCCAGTGCTGTTTCCTGCTGATTCAGCAGCAGATGGCCTTTCTGGTCCGAGAATGACAGGGGCTGTGTTTTACTTGGTACGGCTACTTGGTTCTTCAGGCAAACTCCCCATCCTAGACCTCCAGAGAAAATTTTTGTTTGTTTGTTTTTTGTTTTTTGCGGTACGCGGGCCTCTCACTGTTGTGGCCTCTCCCGTTGCGGAGCACAGGCTCAGCGGCCATGGCTCACGGGCCCAGCCACTCTGCAGCATGTGGGATCTTCCCGGACCGGGGCACGAACCCGTGTCCCCTGCATCGGCAGGCGGACTCTCAACCACTGCGCCACCAGGGAAACCCCAGAGAAAATATTTTTTTGTCCATCTTTTCCTTGCTTCCTTTCTCTCCTAAAATGCCTCTTGTTATTCATTCACTGAACAACCACCAAAATATATGACAAGTTTAAAAGAGAATATATTATTCAACCAATAAATCTTACAGGATACGGTAAGAGTATGTGCTAGGCACTCTCCTAACCACTGAAAACACAGCAGGGAAGGAAAGGGCAAAAAATCCATGTCTTCGGGAATTTTACAATCCTGCCCCACCTTCTAAGGAGGCTGGATGATTGGGACAGCTTCAAGGTCTTCTTTGCTTTCCAGAATCTGGGTAATGGCTGAATATGACAAGTCAAAGGAGACAGAAGAGCCATGTGAATTACAGGAGAAAGAGCCGCACGACAAGAGAAGGGTAAAGAACACAAAAACAGTTGGCATGGTTAGGATTTGGGAGATTTTAGGAGATTTTAGGGAGTTTCCACAATAGGAAAAAACTTTTGGGAGTGGGCTATGGGAACAGCAGTGGGGAGAAGAACGTTAATTTCAAGTTTTGCTCTGAGAATGGATTGCCTCTGTGCTCGGTGATTTTTTTTTTAAAGGGACTTAAGCAAATGCAGTTCTAAAATTGTTCTGTTTTGAAAGAAAAGCATCAATCAATCAGCAAATATGTATTGAGTGCCCGCTGTGTTCCAGGTATAAGATAGATGCAGTCTTTGCCTTATTGGGCTTGTTGTTCTGAGGGAAAGACAGACAGAGCATGTCAGAGGTACACATGAGAGGGATGAAACTTCACTGGAGAGGAGAGAGACATCTTTGCTGGGCAAGTGAGATTTATGCTGAGCCCTGAGGGACTGGGGGTTTGTCAGGCAAAGAGAAGGGGATGCGGTACATGGATAGTTTCAGACAGAAGAGCTTCTGAAAGGCTCCATGGAAGGAAAGAATGTAGTGGCCAAAGCTGCCCCATCAGAAGAAATAATGCTAGAAACTTCCCCACCAGACTCTTCTCAAGACCCAGTTTCCAGAAAGCAAGTAAAGTCCAGTGTTCTCAGGGGAGTTTCTACAGGGTGGACGTGCATCTGTCTCACTCACCTCCACTGCACCTTCCTCTACGGCTGCCACCATTGCCAAAGCGATCAGAGTTGAGGTCATGCTGCTGGGGCCTTGGGCAGTCGAGTAAGACTGCTTTCTAGACTGGTTGTCTGGCTGTCAGAACTGGGGTTTCTTTGTATAGGGATCTGCGCTATGGTGGCTTCCAGGCCAAAGCAGGCCAGCCAGGCTTTAGAGAAGCTACATTCATTAGGCACCTACTAGGCCCCCAGTTCTGTGCTGAGTATTAGGAGACAGACGTGAACAGCAGATATGGTTCAGTTCTTGCCAATGTCAAGGAAAAAGGCATTCACAGCATCTTCATGTCCTAGGAGCTCCGACATTATTGGTTTATAGTTTGCTCCCAGAGTCCCTCAGGGAGATCAAAGAGACTTAAGTTGGAAATACGGGCTCTACCAAGTAATAGCTATGTGACTTAGGCACATTAATTCTCCTGCATCTACATTGTCTCATCTGTAAAAATGAGGATTATGACACCCATCTCAAAGGGTTTGTAGTGAGGATTAGAGGTGACCTGTGTGTCACCATCCTGATGAATAAGCAGAACGGGATAGGGTGCAAGAAAGAAGCCTAATTCTTTTCTCCGCTGTCCACTGATGACGCTGGGGTGAGCTGAAGCTTTCTCTGCCCCTGGGTAAAATCTTAAACAACTTCCATCATTTTACTGGCCGTTCCTGGATAATACAATATCCTGCACTCATTTTACCTCACAGAACAGTTCTGTCTCAGTAATTAAAATGCCTCCTCTTAAGTAATGGTTAAAACTCTGGGTTTCATTTCAAGTGAAAGCTTCTTTCAAACAAACCCACTGTAAAAAAAGATACATATGAGGGCCTCCCTGGTGGCGCAGTGGTTGAGAGTCCGCCTGCCGATGCAGGGGATACGGGTTCGTGCCCCGGTCTGGGAGGATCCCATATGCCGCGGAGCGACTGGGCCCGTGAGCCATGGCCGCTGGGCCTGCGCATCCGGAGCCTGTGCTCCGCAACGGGAGAGGCCACAACAGTGAGAGGCCCGCGTACAGCAAAAAAAAAAAAAAAAAAAAAAAAAAAAAAAAAAAAAAGATACATATGAAATAACTGGAGAAATATGAACACTGACTGAATAGTAGATGAAATTAAGGAATTCTTGTTAAATGTGTAATAGTAAATATGGTATGTGGAGATCTGTGTTGAATTACTGAAGATGAAATAACATGATTATAAGATTTGCTTTTCAATAACTGGTGGCTTGTGGGGAAAGAGCTGGGGCATAAGTGAAACAAGAATGGCCAGGTTTATTTTATTTTATGTTATTTCCCCTACTTTTTTTTTTTTTTTTTTTTTTTTGTGGTACACGGGCCTCACACTGTTGTGGCCTCTCCCGTTGCGGAGCACAGGCTCCAGACGTGCAGGCTCAGCGGCCATGGCTCACAGGCCCAGCCGCTGTGCGGCATGTGGGATCTTCCTGGACCAGGGCATGAACCCGTGTCCCCTGCATCAGCAGGCGGACTCTCAACCACTGCGCCACCAGGGAAGCCCTCCCCTACTTTTATAAATGGTTGGAAACTTCCAGAATAAAATGTTTGAAAAAGGTGTTAGAGCATCTCCTCCAGGCAACTGCATATGATTGGCGGGTTGTAAAGCACATAAGACTAGTAGAAATTGTTCATATCATAGACATTGTAGATCTATGTCTTGATTATAACAGATCTTTGGCCAATGGCGGTGGTATGCTGCTCTAATAAAATCAGTTTATGTGGAAGACAAACTTCTATGATGACCACCCCCTGCAATTAACTCCTGCTCGTGGTATTTACACCCTTTGTGATTCTCTACTCTTGGGGCTGGACCGAGTGACTTGCTTCTAATTAACAGACTACAGTAAAAGGGATAGGATGCAACTTTGAAGATTTGATTTAAAAAGACTGTCTTCGGGGCTTCCCTGGTGGCACGGTGGTTGAGAGTCCGCCTGCCAATGCAGGGGACACGGGTTCGTGCCCCGGTCTGGGAAGATCCCACATGCCGCGGAGCGGCTGGGCCCGTGAGCCATGGCCGCTGAGCCTGCGCGTCCGGAGCCTGTGCTCTGCAATGGGAGAGGCCACAGCAGTCAGAGGCCTGCGTACCGCAAAAAAAAAAAAACAAAACTGTCTTCAATCTGGCTGACACTCTCTTCTCTGCTTGTCTTTCTTGCTTGTGCCTGGTTTCTACACATCTACTCAACTCATGGGAAACTCATGCATCCTTGGCACCTGCTTCCCCTGCTACCCTCTTCCATCATCCTGTGATCTTTTAAAAAAAATTGTATTGAAGTACAGTTGATTTACAATATTGTGTTAATTTCTGCTGTATAGCAAAGTGACTCAGTTGTACATATATATATTCTTTTTCATATCCTTTTCCATGACGGTTTATCACAGGATATTGAATATAGTTCCCTGTGCTCTACAGTAGGACCTTGCTGTTTATCCATCCTGTATATACTAGTTTGCATCTGCTAATCCCAAACTCCCAGTCCTTCCCTCTCCCACCCTTCCTCCCCCTTGGCCACCAAAGGTCTGTTCTCTATGTCTGTGAGTCTGTTTCTGTTTCGTAGATATGTTCATTTGTATCGTATTTTAGATTCCACATATAAGTGATATCATACGGTATTCGTCTGTCTCTTTCTGACATACTACACTTAGTATGATCATCTCTAGGTCCATCCATGTTGCTGCAAATGGCATTATTTCATTCTTTTTAATGGTTGAGTAATACTCCATCATATATATATATACACACACATATACATATATATATATATATATATATATATATATATATATATACATATCACATCTTCTTTATCCATTCATCTGTCAATGAACAGTTAGTTTGTCTCCAAGTCTTGGCTATTGTAAATAGTGCTGCTATGAACGTAGGGGTGCATGTATCTTTTCGAATTATAGTTTTGTCTGGGTATATGCTCAGGAGTGGGATTGCTGGATCATATGGCAACTCTAATTTTAGTTTTTTGAGGAACCTCCATACTGTTTTCCATAGTAGCTGCACCAATTTACATTCCCACCAACAGTGTAAGAGGGTTCCCTTTTCTCTATACCCTCTCCAGCATTTATTATTTGTAGACCTTTTAATAATGGCCATTCTGATTGGTGTGAAGTGGTACCTCATTGTTGTTTTGATTTGCATTTGTCTAATAATTAGCAACAGCATCCTGTGATCTTGACAGGCTCCAGCCACAGACTGCTAATCTATACATTTTCCAGATCTGAGTCACACTCTAGGCAACGCATAACAAACTAGAGCTATCTCCTTGAAGTTTCTCTCACAAGTTGTGGCCAGGAGTAATTGCCTCTCCCCTTCCCAAGAGGGACTGAGACTTACTTCACATTGGAATACTTCCTCCAAAAAATCCTCTGCCCATTTTCCAACTTCAACTTTTTTATACCCTGGAGGTGGGTGTTGGAGCAAGGGTTACAAAATTATTTTTGCCTGGAACATTTGCAAGGCTGGCATCTTGCTTTGAAATGTCAGCTGTTTGAACATATTTTACTTTATGCCTGTGGGACCTCAGCTGAAACCAAGACCCAAAGCAGCCCACTTTAACATCCTCTTGTGTACATGAAACAGGGACAGAGTTTCTGTTCAATAATGTTGGTCGTTATTTTTACATTGTTGTGGGAGATGGGCTGCACTGATGGACCCAATCAATGGCCTTCCTGTAGCCACACTCTTTGCCACGTGACTTTGTAGCCCCTCCCATCAGAGGATGGAGTCTATTTCCCAAGCTTTGAATTTCAGCTACCCTTGTAATTGCTTTCGATAGACTGCAACAGAAGTAGTTGTATACCTTTTCTGAGACTGGGATCAAGAGATCCTTCATGAATTTGGCTTTCCTTTTGGAACCCTCCTGCTGCCCTGTGAACAAACCTGTGGGCAGAGTGGGAGCACGTGGAGAAGAGCTGCGTCAGCCGAGCTGTCAGAGACACGTGATACCACCCGACCAAGATCAGCAAAGCCACCGAACTGTTCACAGAGATATGTGTGAACTTCACTGGGTTCGGCCCAGATGATCAGAAACGCCCAGCTGACCCGCTGACTTGTGATTAAAAGTAACTGTTTGTTATTGTATGCCACTGACGTTTTCTGATTGTTTCTTTTTTTTTTTTTTTTTTCTTTTTGCAGTACGCGGGCCTCTCACTGTCGTGGCCTCTCCCGTTGCGGAGCACAGGCCCCGGATGCGCAGGCCCAGCGGCCACGGCTCACGGGCCCAGCCGCTCCGCGGCATGTGGGATCCTCCCAGACCGGGGCACGAACCCGTATCCCCTGCATCGGCAGGCGGACTCTCAACCACTGCGCCACCAGGGAGGCCCTCTGATTGTTTCTCATGTGGCATCACGGTGGCAGCAGGTAGCTGATACAACTGCACTGGGATAGCTAATGAAGGAGTCGCTTTTGAGCAGAGGGCCCTCTCCAGTAGCAGGTGGCAAAGCTGACGACCAGCTTGGCCTTGTCATCTGTATATATCTCTCCCGGAGGAAGACTGTTTTCCTTCCTCACACATTCTCAGATTCAGCCCAGAGAGATTCCTCCTGGGCTTGTCAAAACTTCCCAGAATACAGTACCGCAAACAGGGCTTCCATTGGCAGCTTGTTAGCGTAATTGAAATGTGGGTGGAAGCTCATTAAGCTCCCTTCGTCAACATTCTTCCTTCCAGGCCCGGAGAAGCTGTGAGTTCTGTCACATCCCATTAGCACTGTGTCTGGGTGGTTTCCACACCTTTCCAGGCGAATCAAACACACGGGGTCTGCATTTAAGGGAAAATACATTTCTTCCCACGGAGAGGGGTATGTTCATGGAAATTTAAAAGAAAAAGACAGCAAGAAGACCAAAAAATGCTTTGAACGTATAAGGAATCACACGGGTTGCTACTGCACATATTAAAAAAAAAACTAGCATTTGAAGTCTTCTCTGGATATCACCATGTTTCCTTCTATTCTTATCTCATTCTGGCCCGGTACAAAAACCTACATTATGGAAAGCATTCTGCCACAACAGTAATAGTAATCATGATGTGAACTTCCGTTGAGTATGTTTTATTTGCCAGGCTTTGTGCTAAGAGTTTTATATAAATCACCTCATTTAAGCCTGGGCAGGAAACTCCTTGAAGTCTGAAGTGGTGCCCATTGTTTTCTGGTATATATCCGGCTCGTAGCACAATTCTTGGCATTAGATGCTCCATAAACGTTTAGTGAGCAAATGAATGAATGACAGTCTTGTGCAGTAGATGTAATTATTCCCATCATTTAGATAAAGAAATGGGGGATGGACGAGTGACCCAAGTTACTATAGCTAGTAGGCGGTGGGAGGGGCTTAAACCAGGAAAGCCATCTTCAAGGGTTTGCTGTTGTGACAATGACATAAAGCAGAGAAGACGAACACATAGGAAATTACCTCATGCATAACAGGAACCCAAACGTTAGGCATCACAGAACCGAAAACAACCTGGGCTCAAATCTTTACTGCACCTCAACACTGGTGCCTCGCTTGTTTAAAGCCACGTGAAATTCAGGGTGTCATATCCCCCGCAATGGTGTTCTCACAGCACTGGGCTAGGACTTCCAGGAAAGAAAGGGTGGGCACAGGAACTAAACAAACTCACAGTTAAATGCTTTATATCAACAAACACCATAGGCTTGTACAAATCAATCCACAACAATTAGCTTCAAAAAACTTTAACCACACGAAACCTGCCCCATACGATTGTTTTCAAGACACGATTAAGGTAAAGCTCAATAATGCCTAGCACTTGGTAAGCACTTAATAATAATAGCTCATAATAATTAAAGCTTGCCGAGCACATACCGTGTGCCAGGGCTCTGCATGCACCATCTCATTTAATGTTCTCATCAAGTCTGTACGGTAGATACTGTTAAGTGTTCCATTTTACAGTTGAGGAAACTGAGGGGCAGTGAGGTTCAGAAATGTGCCCAAGGTCAAGTATCTAGTAGAAAGGCTAGTTTCTCTTTGGACTGGACACACTCTGTGGAGGAGGGTTGTGAGGGGAGAACAAGGACCACCTTGACTGAGCTGGGACCAAACCCCAGGCTGAGCACGGGGAGCTCCTGGCATTTCCCAGCATTTGCAAGCAGCTACTCCTATGGCCAGTTTACAGGGTCTGACCCCTCTTGAAAGGCTTGCTTTGTTGATCTTGGGCGCAGCGGCAATGGCACTTCTCCAACATCATCTTTAAAGGAGCATTGTGTTCTAGCAACTACAGGAAGAAAACCCTCCGCGGAGGAGTGTTTAAAATAACTGTGCTCTGATCAATTTAATCTGAGGTTGGCTAGGTTTCACCACACTAGTCAACCCTGTTCTGTTGGTGGTAACTGGCTGGAACTCCTTCTTGAGGAGGATTTCAGCAAAAAAAAAAAAATCAATGTGCTTGATTAGCAATGTCTGCCAGGGGTAAAAGAAAGCTGATATAGGCATGTGTGCCATGTGTTACCAAACTTGGTTATTGACATGCTCTGAAGTGGTACTCTAGGAGGGCAACCATACTGCCCTTTGTCAAAGTTTTTGGGGTGCCTCACGAGTGCCTTCGCATACCATGCACAATTACACCTTTGCACAAAAAGATGTTGCTCTGGCATCTGAAAGGTCATTATATGAGTCTTACACATATTCAGATTTGTCATTGAATCTCCACCATGTGACCAAGGCTCCCTCTAGATCTTTTGTTTTTATTCTCCTATTGGGTAGGAATTATGATTTCCATTATCTAGAAGAGGAAACAAAGGTTCAGAGAGGTGAACTAACTTGACCAAGGCTGCACAGCACCTAGTGCAGTGTGTGACGTCTAGTAGGCAACTGATAAGTTATATGTTGATTGATCAGCTAGTAAGTGGCAAAGCCATTTAAGCTGTAGGTTTTAGGCTTTGAGACTAATGCTTATTCCTTGTCACAGCAGATGAGGATCTAGAGCCACTAGATGCTGTGGATGAAGAATGTCACCTGCCATGTCAGTAAACAAAGGATGTTGCAGCCATCAAGCCAGGAGCCACTGCAGCCACCCAGACTGTGCACCCTGAGGGAATCCAGGATGGAAAAAACCCCAGGATACTGGCCTTAGACAGCAAAGGTGCATATCAAAGGAATAATTTCAATGAGCCCAGACACTTGCATCTTCCCATCCATAGAAAAGCACTAAACTCATTAAAGCACTTGAGATGTCTGGTTCTCCTTAATCAACAGTAATATTTGATGTTCCAGCTACCTGGATTTTTTGCAAAAACTCCTATATATCCTGGCTTCTCCCTTGCTTGTTTGGAGCAGTCCCTGTGAGTGATCTGAGAGGCTGTCTTCCGGGCTTACGTCCTCAGAAAATCCGCCGAATAAAACATAATTCTTAACTTTTAGGTTGTGCATTTTTTTTGCAGTCGACAATGCCATGGTGAATACAGAAACGAGGAGCTCAACAAACCTGCAGTCTTAGTCCCTTTCTCCTCCCTTCCAACCCTCAGAGAGAATTCCAAAGCTTCTGGTACGAGAAAGGGTCACTGCATTTTGTTTAGCTACGAAGCACTAAATGGTAAATTGCCTTTACATTTTAAATTGCCGGCACCATCCGATTCACTCTGAATACAAGCGCATCTTTTGGGGGTAATAGCCATTTTTATGCTGCTAATCTAGAAAAAGGAAATACGGCTCAGAGGGCAACCTGATGAAGGGCTGGGTAGAAGTCCCGAGGCTGACGTAGTCTAGAGAAAACCACGGAGTCGCTGTTTTCTCTGTAAGAAATTATATTCGGGGCTTCCCTGGTGGCGCAGTGGTTGAGAGTCCGCCTGCCGATGCAGGGGACACGGGTTCGTGCCCCGATCCCGGAAGATCCCACATGCCACGCAGCGGCTGGGCCCGCGAGCCATGGCCGCGGAGCCTGTGTGTCCGGAGCCTGTGCTCCGCAACGGGAGAGGCCACAGCAGTGAGAGGCCCGCGTACAGCAAAAAAAAAAAAAAAAAAAAAAAAGAAATTATATTCGATCTGTGTCTTGGTAACCACAGCAGGGGAGAGTTAAGAAAACCTAATAAGGAGTCTCCTGGCAAACAAAGTTCTGTGCAGAAACAAAATAATGAGAATGCTGCATGAGAAATACCCTTCGTGTTGGCAGTAAGTCCCATCTATTTGTTCAGGCCTCAAGGCTCTTTCAAATCTCGCTTCCCATGTGATCGTTGCAATAAACTTGGACGTTGGCGAGATGGTGCGAACAGGTGGTGGAAACGGAAGCCCAGGAATGTGACGTGATTCTTCCAAGGTCACACAGCCTAAACTGGGGCAGAGCCAAGTCGCCAGTGCACTTCTAGCTGGGTCGCAGCTGCATCACTGAGCCACTGTGCTGGGAACGAAAGGAGCCCCTCCTACCTGAGTCAATGTCTGCTGAATGAATGCAAGTGACTGAGGGAGATGGTGGCTGAATAAACCCCTGTAAACCTTTCTGGGGACAATTTTGCTGAGTGTGTCAAAAGCCTTAAAAATATAAATTCCTTCTGGCCCCATTCATTCCCCTTCTTTAGAATTTATCCCAAGGAAATAGATAAGATATGAAAATGTGATATCCAGACACATGTCAATATTATCTCTAGGAGCCAATATGTTACATCTAACCTAAATATCCAACAGTAGGACACTGGTTTAAATAAACAAATAGTTAAATAAATTGTGGCACGCCAGGTTAATAGATAAATAAATTGAGTTTTAAAACTGTTTTGAATGAATGAAAGTAAGAATGTGTATGGCGGCTTAGCTACAGTGGTGTTTATGGCCGATTTTAAAGGAGCAAAAAGAACATAAATTTAAATGTCCAACAAGGGTTTGGGTTTGTCGATGCACTGGAATCCTGTATCATTTTTTTTTTTTTTTCTTTTTTTTTTTGCGATATGCGGGCCTCTCACTGTTGTGGCCTCTCCCGCTGCGGAGCACAGGCTCCGGACGCGCAGGCCCAGCGGCCATGGCTCACGGGCCCAGCCGCTCCGCGGCATATGGGATCCTCCCAGACCGGGGCACGAACCCGTATCCCCTGCATCGGCAGGCGGACTCTCAACCACTGCGCCACCAGGGAGGCCCTCCTGTATCATTTTTTAAAGTAAAGAAGCAGATGGATATTTGTGGACACAAAAAGAGATTCCTAATATAGAAGTAAAGTGGACAATGCAGAAAAAAAGATTATATGCAACCTGGTCTCTCTCTTTTACTCTATATAT
This sequence comes from Mesoplodon mirus, assembly GCF_964341445.2. Lineage (NCBI taxonomy): Eukaryota > Metazoa > Chordata > Mammalia > Artiodactyla > Ziphiidae > Mesoplodon > Mesoplodon mirus. The sequence continues at coordinate 10,529,351 of NC_138989.1, forward strand.
CTGTAAGGATATATGCAAAAATGTTAATAGGGGTTATCTTTGGATGATACGGGTATTTTTTTTTTTTTTTTTTTTTTTTGCGGTACGCAGACCTCTCACTGTTGTGGCCCCTCCCGTTGTGGAGCACCTCTGGACGCGCAGGCTCAGCGGCCATGGCTCACGTGCCTAGCCGCTCCGCGGCATGTGGGATCTCCCCAGACCGGGGCGCGAACCCGTGTCCCCTGCATCGGCAGGCAGACTCTCAACCACTGCGCCACCAGGGGAGCCCCCTAGGGGTATATTTTTAAACAATAATAATTAGAATAACTCTTCTTATAGATGCTGATATATGATAATAATTCTTATCATTGTGCTCTTACTACGAGCCATGTGTGTGTGTCTGTGCTCAGCTTACAGACCTGAACCCATTCTGAACACAGCACAGCCACATGAGGCAGCTATTACTGCATGAAAGAGACAGGGACCCCAGGCCTGGGGCTGACCTGGGAAGGATGACAGAGAAAGGAAGATGTCGAACTTTGATAAGCATCCCCTCTGTACCAGACACTCAGTACACATCATCACGCTGAATCCTGCACTGACTGTTCAGAGTAAATGTCACCTTCAACTCACATGTGTGAAAACTGTAGCTCAGTGAGGCTGAATAACTTCTCAAGGTCACCCAGCTTGCAAGTGGCTCCAAAATGCACCGGGATCCATTGCTCAGAAAATCTGCTTCTCCTTAACAACAAGGTCATGGCCAAACCCACGGAGGCTGCAGGAGTTTGGAAGGGCCAGTTGATCACTGCGTTCAGCCTGGCTTTGCAGCGAAGGTGGAAAAAGAGTCTGGCTGGGAACCTCAATATCCTTGTACCAATCTCAGCTTCCGTCCTCCTGAGGAGCGGTGCATTTGCAGCTCCCCAACCCTGCCTTTGACTTTGGAAACAAGACACGAGAATCACATTGACTTTGCAAAGCCACGAAAACAGACCCGACATCTCCATCTTGCTTGGTCACCTTAGGGAGACTGCTTCAGATCTTGAAGCCTCAGTTTCCTTACCTGTGAAGTGGAGTTTATCATGCCCATCTTTATGGGGGTTTCACGAGGTTGGAAATAATATTTGCAAAGCACCTGGCACTCTCATCACTTAAAGAAGTGTTTTTTTACTCATAAAAATGTAGAGGTGCTAACACTCAGAGAACATGGAGCTAGTGACAGGCTAGGCAGATATGTATGTATTTTGGAGTCCCAGGGAAAAGCACTTCAAGTCTTCTTTGCCAAATTAAAGTCAGTTCCACCTTAAAATTCCCCTCTGCAAATGCTCTGAAAGATGGTATTTAATTGATCAAAACAACCTCAGAATCTCAGGCAGGATCTTTCCTCCACTTGCTCATCACTGCTGATTACTCAAGATATTTTTATGTAAACAGAAAATGGCTCCGGCATAATTAGACCCATCCACCTCCCCGCTCCCAGCTTTTCCTCTGCTTCCAGCCTCCTGAAGTTGCCCTGCCATCTCCGAGGCTAATCAGCTGAAGGTCTATGCCTCTGCTGAGCTCCCAGGAGCCCAAGATGGCTGGGCTGGGGCAGCAGACCCTGGAGATGCTGCTGTCTGGGGCCATGGAGGCTGCGGAGAGAGAGGCAAGACTGTGCACCTTCCGTTTTCCCCTCTTGGTTTCCCGCAATGCAGCCACCATCCACGTGCCACTCGCTAAGCTAACCGTTGCACCCATCAGGAGAGACCCTCTTTTTAAACACAGTAGTCCTGTGCCCCATCCCTGACTTTGTTAGGTAACTCCAGATAGAAGGGATTAATCCTAAACTAAATGCTCTGTTTGTAGATTACATTTGAGTAACATGTTCCTTCCACGGTAGCTCCTTGGACACACCCAGCATTGGAATTCCTGTTTTCCATCTTGGTCTCCCTGGCCCCCTGCTGATATCAAGCAGGACTCTGTGGGACTCCTGGGCACAAAATCCTTTCTGTGTCCCCCATTTCTTTGATTACAGGAAATAGGCTTCATTCAGCCTCCAGGACCTTCCTTGAGTTCCAATCGGCAGGTTCAAACAGTTGCTAATTAGGGAAAGGACGGGATGCAAGACATGGGAGAGACAAATAGTCAAGAGAAACTATAGTGCAGCCTTGGGGCAGGGTCCTGGTTCCCCATCAAGGGATACAACAATATCTTTGAGCTATTTTACAGGTACTGAAACCCTCTCCTGGTGGAAGAAGTTAACTGCACGCTGCCCACAAGCACTGGACCCCAGACCAGCTAGAACCAGAAGGTTAATAATGCTCCCAATTACTTCAGCACCAACCAATCAGAAAAATGTTCATGAGCTGATCACGCCCTCTTTGAACCATTACTATAAAACTCCTCACTACCTCCTCTAGGTCGGGATATACAGTTTTGAGGGCACTAGCCTGCTGCGGCCCCCTTTGCCTGGCAAAGCAATAAAGCTATTCTTTTCTGCTTCACCCAAAACTCTGTCTCTGAGATTTAACTGGGCATCAGGGCACAGAGGCCAGATTCGGCTTCACTTCCACCCTGATAGACTGCCCCACAGACCTCCGTGATATCATTGAGGGCATGGAGTACACGATGTTGTCTTCTCCATTCCAGTGCTTGGCACAGTCCTGGGAATTAACAGATGCTCTGCTAGGGGACTTCAAGTAGCTCCATGGAGAAGGTGTGGGAGTGGTGAAAAGCAAGTCCACAAAGGTGTGTGAGATTGGATTGCTGGAAGTGTGGGCTTTGTGTTAAAGGTCCTGCGGGGTCTTAAGAGGAGGAATGAAATAACTAGGTTTGTGCTTTAGGAAGATCACTCTGGTTGCTCAGGTAGAGAATGGATGAATGGAGAGAGGAAGACGAGGAAGTTGTTACAATAACACCAGAGACCGCAGCCTGGACTAGGGTGATGATCCAGGTGTAAAAACCTCCAGGCTTCTGCAGCCTCCCGTGCTGGATCCAGGTAGATGCCGTTAGGAGATGCTATTGGGACTGTCCCTATCCCCTAGGCCTACCCCTTAGATTTAGAACAGTCTGCAGACTGTTCCTGTGTGCTCTGATGTCTTCTTGACTGCTTGGGTGACTTCCTGTACACTCTGACAACTTCCTGTACACTCTGATGACTTCCTGTGTCTCTCAGCCAGAGGATAGCCTCTGGCCATGGCAGTGTGCTTGGTACCCCTCCAAAGAGGCAGGAGGTGCCCGGGGAGTGACATCTCAGGAGTGTCCCTCAACCAGTGAGGAACGGGAATAGGTGTACAAAGACACCAGCTGCCTTGCCCTTCAGTGGGACAAAATTAGAACATGTTCTACACCATTGCCTAGAAGTAACTGGCTCAATAATGTACCCTGTACTGCTGACTTCCCTTTCTGGCCCATTTTCCCACTCCCTCACCATGCTTCCTGGGACCATTCCCAAATAAGCTCCTTACCCTCAAATTCTCCTCTATTTTTAGAGGAACCCAAGGTAAGACTGGCATTTTATTATAATTTTATATTATAATGAATAGATAAATATACATGCTCATTCATTTGTTCATCAGTCATGATATACCTTGGCACACTTTTTTGGTACCTCTATTTTTAACGCTGATTCCCTTAGGAAGGGTAGATAACTCTCTGGGACCCTAAGTCCTACTCAAGCTTTCTCAGGTACAGCATTTAGTCATTGACACTATTGCCATGAACAGACCCCCAATGCCAGGAGGAGGCATGAAAATACCACTAGTTTTCAATTTCCAAAGTCAAGATGCAAAGGGTTCTGAGAAAATGAAATACCTCCTCCAGCAGGCCCCATCTATCAGCCCTGGTCAGGGGCGTGGGAACAGGAGCTGCTGGTGGGCAGGGATGAGGAACCCTCAAAGGTGCTATCATTTAAGTTTCCTTTGCCTGGGAGAGTGCAGATAAATTGTCTAAAGGGAGAGAACTTTAATGACTGGTAGAGAGTTGATATTACTGCCTTTTTTTTTTTTTTGCCCTAGAAAAATATGTTGGTCTTAAAAAAAAAAGTGACCTTCAATGACCCCAACTTCAATGGCAAAGAAATGCTCTGTATTTCAAGTTTATGGGGAGATTTTGGAGCCATGCAGAGGAACCCTATGGTTCTTGACCAAGGATGACTTTGCTTCCTGGGCACATCTGGCAATGCCTGGAGTATTTTTGTTGTCACAACTAGAGGAAGAATGCTTCCAGCGTCTGGTGGGGAGAGAGGTGGGGAGAGACCAGGGATGCTTCTCAGCATTCTACAGTGTATAGGACAGCCCTCACCATAAAGGATTATCCAAGCCCAAATGTCAGTAATGAGAGACCCTGCCTTAGAGGAATCTCTGCATCCCAACTCCTATGTTCCCCTCCAGGCTTGGGGAGGGAAGAATCAAATCATGGGGCATTTCTGGGGGCATCAGCATGGGGCAGTAGAGGTTGGTGGCAATTCTGTGGTTGCCTTCGCTTCAGATGGCAATGGTGGTAGAGGTCTACAAAGAGCCATCGGCATTGCTAAGGCCCTTGATTCAACAAGTTGGTTTCAACAATGAGAAGGTCTAACAGCAACTAAAGGTTAAAAAGGAAATTTGATATGATTACCAGAAATTAAAAACCAGAGTCACTTGCCATTATTAGAAGTTATCACATTATGAAGCCCATGAAAGTACTCAAATATCATTCAGTACTGGGGAGCTGAACAGGCTGGGGATCAGGAAGCCTTGGGAAAGTCCCACTGCCTCTCTGGGCTGCAGTTTTCTCAGCTATAACATGGGATCTAGCCAGAATAGTGTTTCTCATAGAGTGGTAAGGATACCACATTTTGTGCAAAGGGAATGATTTGCAGTTGTCCACAGAGGCAGCATTAGATAACAACGAATTGCTTGGTGGGAAACTGATTTTCTTTTTCAATTTCTTTTCGATCCTTTTAAACACAGCAAGGAGAAAGTCTCAGTTTTGGTGCTAACCCGTCTTTAACACTTTTTGAACACTTCCTAAGTTCCCCTTTCACAAAAGAGGGGTCCATAGCGTCAGGGCCTTGATCAAGTCACAATACTCAATTCTGTAACACTGTATAATTTCACTGTATTTAATCTACAACTACCTTCTATTCATGTCAAGTAGTACTAGTTTTCCATTTATAGTGGTATTTATTACTTTACTCTTGAAATATACTTAAGTTATGCAGTGAATCAATTAAAAATATATTAAAATAGAAATGAATAGAGGGTATGTGAAAATGGAAAAGACTGTGAAGTTAGCACATGTTGTAATACAGCTTAGGGAGTGAAGCTATCCTGCTAGCAGTAACCTTAAAATTGCTCCATTTTGTTTAATTGCAAAGTTAATAATTTGCAAATAAATAGCAAACATCTGTGCTTTACCTATTATCTTAGAGTTATCCAAGACACTTGAAGTGAGCCAGATGCTATCAATGGATGCTTCCAGCTGTATGAGCCACCCATCCCTCACTGGACTCATTTCACAATTTCTTTTATGAGGAGGAGTCTTCCTAGACCTACAGCGCTTGGTACACAGTAGATGCTTAATAAGTGACTGTTGGAAAAAATGCACACAACCAAGGAATCAGAAAGGAAGGTTCCACTTCCCAGTTATTAGGGACAGAAAATCCATCTCAAACTGTCTTAACAAAAAAAGTCTTACTCAGAAATGAGGGGGGCTGTGGCATGTTCTAGTCCAAAGGTTCATGTTGTAATCTGGGCTGTGACTTCAGCTCTCTACGATTTCCTCAGATCTGCCATCCTTCCTGTCCTTGTCCTCAGGAGGGCTTTGCCTCATGTAGCAAAATTAGCTGCCCAAGAACCCACATACCCCAAAGCCAGGGGAAGAGAGTATCTTTTCCCCAGCATCCTAAGGAAATGTTCTGAGATTCACTCCAATTAGCCAGTGACCATTTGGGGTCACATGCCAACCTTAGAATCAATCACTAAGGCCAGAGTGATGGAATGCTCTGACTGTTTCTCCTAGGTATCATATCCCACACCTGCAGCTAGAGATGGTATCATCTTTCCCAGAGCAATATGGGTCCCCAGATAAGAATTAAGAGCCATTGGGAAGGAGTAAGGGGAGGAAACAGATGCTGGGACAGCATGGACACATGATGGATGCCCACTCCATCCATGAATGGCAGAAAACACTGAGAGAGACTACTCTGGTTCATGAACTATTTGCTATTTGCCATGACAAGAACACAAATCAAGGGTAAGCATTTAGAAACTTACAGAGCAACTGAACATTTCTATAACATCCATGTGTGTGATAAGAAGACTGATCTTGTCGAATAGAGTGTAGACCCTAAGTACTGACTTAGGAAGGAATGGGAAAAAGAATGTCTTTCATGAAAGATAATTTGAGAAGCACTAATTTAGAAGCTGTGCCCCGTGGGTTGGCCACTGTTGTTAGCAGGTTGGAAAGTCTGAGCTGAAATTCCTAAGATTCATGCAATATGACTGGGTACAGGAAATTGAGAAGTTTGTGTGTAAATCAGCCTGACACCAAGACATCATAAGCATCCTGATTTATCTGGAGCTGTTTCCAGACACCAACAGGTAGGTTTTATGGATCACAAGATGCCAAGAACCTACAAGAAGAAAACGTCAAGGAAATGAGGATGATTGAGAATGAAGTCCACATTTTCAGGCTTGCTCCTTTCGTCTATTCTGACAATGTCTTTACTACTTTTTACGGGAGTGCACAGGTCACATACCAAGGAATCTGAATGGTATCAATCATCTAACGGTAATATTGGAAGATTGAAGTAAAGTATCAATGCCTTCAAAATTAATAGTAAACGTTATTTTCAATCTTGAATTGTATACCTAGGAAAACTGTCAATCAAGGAAGAAAGACATTTTCAGATCTTCAAAGTATCCAATATTTCCTAAGTACCTTTCTCAAAAAGCTACTAAAGGTTACAGCAAAGCAAATGAGTTATCCAAAAAAAAGTGACGGGGATCTAGGATTCAACTCAGGAGAGAAGTTAAAGCCCCAGGAGAATTACAAAAGATAATACCAAGTCAACAGTCATGCAGCAGGGGCTTGGAAAGAAACCAGTTCCTTTTGAAGGATGAGAATGGAGAGTCCAGGGAAAGAGAAGGAAGAGGAGGAAGAAGAGTAGAAGAAAGTAAAGCGAGGAAGGAAGGAAAGAAAGCAAAAGAGAGAGGAGGAGGAAAGGGAGAAAGGAAGGGAGGGAGGAAGTGGAATATTACATGTTGCATTTGAGCATGTGGAAAAATGGTACTAAGATTTTTGTATCATAGTTGAGGCTTTAGGAAGAACTAGTGGTAGGAACTTAGCAAATAAAAACAAGAGGCAATTATTATCTCCAGGAAAAATATAAGGTTAGAAAATAAAGAACATGTAATCATAGTGCAATACTTAGCTAAGGACTGAATTTACACTGTTCTAATAATGTTAACACTGAACAGTGGTTTAAACAAAAATTGAGATATTGTATAGAAGATTTTTTTTTTTTTTTTTTTTTTTTGCAGTACACGGGCCTCTCACTGTTGTGGCCTCTCCCGTTGCGGAGCACAGGCTCCAGACACGCAGGCTCAGCGGCCATGGCTCATGGGCCCAGCCGCTCCGTGGCACGTGGGATCCTCCCAGACCGGGGCATGAACCCGTGTCCCCTGCATCGGCAGGCGGACTCTCAACCACTGCGCCACCAGGGAAGCCCCACATAGAAGATATTTTATGAAACATATGGGGGGCAGAGAGGTAGAAAGAGAAAGAAACTGGGGGATGTCATTAAGAGAATTAATTATCTTCCATAATAGATAATGCTTACAATTGACAACCCAATAAAAAACAGTATTAGTACATTACTTAAAATATGGAGGTAAGTACCAGAAAAGACATCCCAAAATAGTGAATGTATTTGCCTTGGTGGAGCAGGACTGGGGAGTGATATTTTACAATGAAGCAGAGGGGACTGCTGAAATTTTGTTATAACTTTTATAATAAAATTTGGCTTTTAACTATACACATGTCTCATTTTTGTCAAAATTAAAAAGTAATTTAATTTTAAAGTACCCCCTCCAGCTGTTGTTTGGACCAGAGACTTTGGGGGGAGGCAGGGAATAGAAGGAGGGGAGCCAGTATCATCATTGAGTATTTTACCTTTCCAATAAAAAGGTATAATCTCTTGGGCTTTGTTATTTTACTTTGTAGCTTTATTGCTCAACCAGGAGATGGAAACTACAGAATTTATTAATCTGCTTTATTAACAGGCTTGGTATTTTGCCACCTTGGTCAAATCTGGGATCCTGCCATTACTGAGTTTTCTTCTCTGTTACACTTCTCTCCCATTCAGCAAAGATGCCTGCAACGGGAACAGGAAGAATTGAAATTCTAGTCATGTCTCTCCTCAGTTCGGTCTGATTTTCAGAAATTGCAGCAGATCAGTGGCACTGAAAATTGCCCTGTTTTTTTCTGGGGGTGTTGGTTTGGCTTGATGAGAAAGCAAAAACAAATGGAGTTTATAAATGTAACTAATCAGGAAGTTAAAGAGAGGTTAAACCTAATGGATTAATCAAGTTCCTCTGGGAAGTGGGAAGAAAAGGTGGGAGGGAGGGAAGAGGGAGTGAGGGGGCAGGCTTTCGTCCAGACTGATCTAATAAGCCTTCCACTGGAGTCAGCTCTTTGAGTGTCTGGGGCTTCCCCCCACCCCCTCCTCGGTCTGTGCTTTCTTGTTAGATGGTTGAAAGCCACACAATAGTAGCAGTTTGGTGTGCTCAGTGGAGAGAACAGGGTACCAGCTGCTCATAAAATTTCAGCTCTAATGTCTGATCCTGCCACTTACTAGTTGTATGACCTTAGAGATATTTCTTCCCCCTTTGAGCCAATGTTATGCTCATCTGTAAAATGGGGTAAGTATTCCAGTCTCCCCAAATTATAAGGCTTGTAAAGATCAACAGTAGAAATACAGTAGAGTGCCAGAGATAGAGATGGAGAGGAGAGAGTGACCAGCACCCACAAGGACCTTGAAGAGGGAGGTGCATGTCCTGGGTTGGGAGAGAAAAGGGGCGAGTGGTATTAGAGGAAGCTGGGGGTCAGGGCTAGAATATGACAACCAGTGTAGATGACATTAAGGATTTTCATCTTTATCTTGAGAGCTATGAAAAGAACGATTTCAAAGATGGCAAGGGAGTTGGAGATGATTAGATTTGTGTTTTGAGATGATCCGTTCCACATGTCCTTCATATCATAGTGGCTCTCAAGTCTTCAACTCTGGCCCAAGCCTTTTCCCTGAGTTTCATACTTGTAAACTCAACTACCTGTTAGACAACTCTCATGGCTGTTCCCCCAGGCACTCAAACTCAGCATGTCCCAAACTGAATCCATTACCTTCCTCCCTAAATCTGACTCTCCTCCACCACCCCTCTACCTTCCTTTGTCTCTTTATAAGTGGAACCTGTGGCAGAAACTGCTAGTTGCCTCCGAATAATCATTCTCCCTTCTTAGTAACAGAATCTTGAGCAATCTGCCTAGGAAAACACTACATTGCATTTCCCAGCCTCCCCACAGCTAGTTGTGGCTACATGACAGAGTTCCAGCTGATAAGATACAAGTGGAAGCTTTGCTACCAGTAAATCTCTTTAAAGGGGCTCCATTTTGTACTTCCACTTGTTCTCCTTCTTATACTCTGAAATGCAGGTGTGATGGCTGGAACTCCTGCAGCCATTTTGGACCCTGAGGATAGAACAAATGTGACAGGACGGTAGAACAGATGGAAAGAACCAGGTTCTCTAAATATTGAAGAGCTTCCAAACAGCACTGGACTGCCTATCTCCAGATGCCTTTCACCTGACAAAGATTCTTCTTTCTTGTGTAAGCCACCGTAGTTTTGGGTTTCCTGTTACTCACAGCTGTATCTAATTCTAAGTGACAGCCAGAATCCTGGGATTCCTTTCCTACATCTAATTTATACCAAGCCCTGTCTCCCAGCTATCCTGGCTCCAATCCATCTCATTTTATTATTCTTGTTCGAACCACATCATCTCTTACCAGTATGACAGCAATAGCTTCCTCGCTGACTCCCTGCTTTTAACCTCTCCCCACTGACATGCATGCCCAAAAAATTTCCACATTTTAATTAAGTAATCTTTCTAAAACTCAAAATGGCTGTGTTACTTCTGAAAAATCATGGAATCACGGACACTCAATATACAGAGTTTAAGAGGCCCTTAGAGGTCATTTAATCTGGATTTTTAAGGTTTGTTTGGCTTGCTGAAAAAGGAAAAGCAAATGGAGTTTTCCATGTGCCTTTTGCTATAATATATAAACTATTCCATATATAAAATGTAGAAGCGAACTTCTCTGGAGAAGGCCCACAGATGTCAGCAGTTTCTCACAGGTGTTCACCACCTGTGAGAAAAAATCTCTAGCAAGTCTAACCTCCTCATTTTATGTTCAGGAAAACTGAGGCCCAGAGAGGTTAAGTGACATGTCCATGGTCACAGAGAAGTTCAGTGGCAGAGCTGGAACATAACCTCCTGTTTTCTCCAAACAAGTGTTACCAACTGGAAGCCAGTGAAGATGCTGAGGCCTCCTACCCCTCTCCTTGAGGACTGAGTGCCCATTTTCACTCAGACTACGCAGACTGGATTCACACTGATGAGGCTGTAATTTGTACCCATGAATAACAGGAACCTTAACAGAGTTAATAATTATATACATTTCTGTTTACAGGAGAATAATACTGTTAGCCCCAATAAACACCATTATCAATGCAGGATCTAATAATTTCAACATAATGAAACTAATATATTTCAGAGGAATAGAAGGAAATATTCTACATTTGACACAAACTGGATTATTCTAAGCTAGGAAGTCCTCGAGGCAGCGATAATAATGGTTCTGATTTTCACCACATCTACTTGGTACAGTGCTTTACACTTTATGTATCATTTTCACATGCCTTATGACCTTGTTTCATTCTTCTAGAAACGTGGAGAGGGAGGAGGGCAGAGAACACAGAGTGTACTAGTTGGGAATATCTTGGTTGCAAGCAACAGAACGAACATCCAACCTACACTAGCTTTAGGAAAAAAGAAAATGGGGGGGGATGTTAAGATTGTTGGCTCACATAACTGAATTGCCCTGGAATGTTCTGATTCAGGAATGGTTTGATCCAGGGGTCTGTGCTGTCATTATGTTTCTGGCTTTGTTTCTGGATGATTCTCTCTGCTGCTTTGTTGGCTTCATCCTCAGGTTGACCCATAGTGGCCTCCTATTCCCATATCCTCACATGACAAAGCCCAAAAGGGAAACCGATGAGTTCTTGTGGCAGGTCTCATGGAGGGCAGAGCACTTGTCTGTCTCAGAAATGTCAGAAAACCTCTCCTCATATCTTATTGGTGTGACTCAGATCAGGTGCCCACCCCTCAACCAATCACAATGGATGCTGGATACAAGCACGTACTGGTTTGAGCCAATCAGGGCCCATTCTACAGCAGAGGGTGGGATCAATTCCACCAAAAACAACAGAGCTAACGATGGTGGCGGCGGGGGGAAGGTACCCACAGGAAAATGCGAGTGAGCGCTCTTGGTGGGAAAGAGGGAGGTGGTGTGGAAAAACAAACTACGGTATCCGTTACATCGTGGACTGGAGAGGTTAAGAGCCATGCCCAAATGACACACAGATTCTGACACGTGGGACGAGACATAAATTCAGGGTTTTTGTTTCAAGCCTTACACCATCAACATCATTGTCTAGAAACCTGAAGAATTTTCCTACTACCATTCGTACGTATCTACCAGCTCTGTTCTTAGCAAAACACCAGAAAACTCGTGACCATTATGCTGAGCCAGTGACTTCCTGTCCATGCCCAATCAAAACAAAGAGCCCAAACATCAGATAATAAAGGAAATGAGACTGAACTTAGCATTGCCCTGATAAATACGAATTCCCTTCAATTTCACAGGAAGTAGCCAGACAGAAGCAAGTTCCCGTTGTTCCCGTTATTTTTATTCCTGGCCTCACACCCTTGTATGACAAGTTGATTTCGGTTTAAGGTCAGCAACTCAATTCTTTATGTCCCACATCAAATCACTGTGACTATCGCCTCCCCAGTCACACTGCTTTTTCTAGGATTTCCATTCATTTATATATGAATCACCTACTACTACAGAGCCTGGAACCAGCCAACAATACATGTAGCTCTCTATGAGGTAGGTAGAGTAGTAGTTCTATTTTACAAAGGAAGGCACTGCGACTCCAAGCGCTAAAGCCACTGTATTAGAATAAACCATTCTTTCCCTCCTGGGTGTATTTAACTACTCACACAGGACCCTTCACTTCTGACACTTCTGGTCACCAAATGTGTGTGGGTTTTTCCCCACACCAAGCAATTCTCCATGACACCCACTGGGTGTCCTACAATTGAACTCAGTTCTAACCCTACCTACCTGGAGTCGATCCCATGGGTTAAGGGTTCGGTCCCACCCACTGTTCCCATCCCAAGTAGTAGGTCCCCAGATTACCCACAACCTCTGTCAGACGTGGCTACTAATCGGAGGTTCCCATGACCCTAATTTGCTAGAGCAGCTCGCAGAACTCAGGAAAACACATTTACCAGCTTATTAAAGGATATGAGAAAGGACAGAGATGAACAGACACATAGGTTGACGAGGTCTGGAGGGCCCTGAGCAAGGGAGCTTCTGTCCCCGTGGAGCTGGGTGCATCGCTCCATTATATGGATGTGTTCACCAACCGGGAAGCTCCCCCAGATTCCATAGTATTGGTTTCACCACCTAGGCATGATCAATCATTAACCCCATTGCCAGCCCCTCTCCTCTGGAGAACGGACTGGGGGCCGAAAATTCCAAGCTTCTAATTACGGCTTGGGCTTTTGGGTGAGCAGTGCCCACCCAGAGCTGCCTCATTAGAACAGAAGATGTTCCCAGTGTTTTCATCACTTAGGACATTATGAGGGTTTCAGGAGCTCTGTGCCAGGAACCAGGGGGCAGAGACCAATACATCTGTTTTCCATCATCTCACAGTCACTCAACTAATAAGTGCTGAAGGCCCTTCCATGTGCCACTCTCACATGCTACACTCTTTACCAGGCCCCCGATACAAGGACACATCCTGGTCTCCTTTGGAAGCACGTGGAAGCTGTTAGGTTGGAAAAGTCTGTCCTGCCTGGATTTGACGTCAGAGCCCCCTTCCCTGTCGCCTGTCACTCACAGCCAGGAATAAAAGCCTTGACTGAGAGGCTTTAACAGGGCCACCTGCTCAGGACACAGAAAGTACCAACAGGAAACATCTGCTCTAGAAACACCGGTGCTTCTGTTGATTGAAATGGACAAATGGAAAAGCTGTTCCCGAGTCTGGGGACATTGTGAGCTGAGGGGTTATGGTATTACCAGCTACTTCCGGCAGAGCTAGAGATGGGAGGACGTGGGCAGCCAGAAGCCTGTCCCAAGCCAACCGGGACCCTCTTGGTCCTAACAATAATCAATCGCTGATAAATACTGTGCCGTGAAGAAGCTTGGAGGAGCCTCTGGGGTCTTTTGCCAGATGGGTAATTGAATTCCCTCTGGGAGGAAACAAGCGCTGCTTGGCTAACCCCATTTTGGGTGGCGGTCTCTAGGTCAACTTAAGGTAGAAAAGCCAAACCTCCAGGACATTTTTACTTTGTGTGTGTGTGTGTGCTCATGAGTGCTTGTGGCTGTGTGTGGTTGTATGTGTAACACTGAATCATATCACAGAAAGACTGTTCATTTCACATAGAACTTATCACAAGTTTCCTTGAAACCCTAATTCCCCTCACCCCAGGTACTTCAAATAGAATTTGAGTTACAAAATCAATTTGGGTTGATTTATCTACAGACTTCCTTCCTCTTCCCTTCCCTTTCTTCCATCCTCTCATTTAACAAACTTTAGTTGAGCCCCTGTTATGGGCCAGATACTGTGCTGGGTGTTAGTTGTCAGAGGTGAGTAAGGCACAGTCTGCGGAGTGGGGATGGAGGTTTATAGCAGCGGTTTTTAAATAGGAATGGTTCCCACCTTCCCAAAGGGGACACTGGGAAATGCCTGGAGGCATTTTGGTTGTCAGGACTGGGGAGGGAGGGGGCTCTACCAGCACCTAGTGGGTGGAGGCCAGGGATGCTGTTCCACATCCTAGAATGCACAAGACAGCCCATAACAATTATCCGACCGAAAACATCAATGGTGCAGAGGTTGAGAAATCAGATCTTTCATATGGAAGATAGAACAGGACTCACTGCGCTCAGTCCCGGCTCTGCCTGTCGCTGTCAGAAGACCTCAAGTGAGTCTCTTGACCAAGTCCCTTGACCTCTTTGAGTCTCAGGGTTCCACCTGTCAGAGGGAATGAAAACAGTCCCCTCTTAGTAATGACTGAAGGGAGTCTGGGCATAAATCATACTGTTTAGTAGTTGGCACAGAGCAGGTACCCGAGAAACAACAGCCACTTGGCTTCCAGGGTCTAAAAGGTAACAGTAGGTCCTGGTGAATTTGCAAATATATCAAGGGGAAGCCCAAAGGGATTGTCATGCTCTTTTCCCTTCCTGGTAGCATTGTAACCTGCAGCTAGACACTGATGTATACATGTAATGGTTCAATGCCCCCATCCCCTGATCGACCGTCAGCTCCATCAAGGCAGGGACTGTGTTTTCTGTTGTTCCTTTCTATATTCCCAGCACCCAGCAGTGTCTGGCCAGGTGGTATCTATTCAATAATTGGAGCCAGATGGCCTGAGTTGAAATCCTGGCTTCTCCACTCACCAGCGGTGTGAACTTGGGCAAGTTACTTAACCTTTCTGTGCCTCGTTTTCCTCCTCCGTAAAGTGCGGAAGTATCTACCAGACAGAGTTGTGGTAAGAGTTAAATAAGCTACCATATCTGTCTAGGGCCTGGCACCTGGTTAGTGCTTATAAGAATTTATTATTATTATTACCATCATTACTTTCTTGTTTTTACTTTAGTGAATGCCACTCTGGCACCAGATGCCAGCTCACGGGTAGATCTTCCTCTGCCTTTGAGGAGCATTTGTTTCTGAAAATCATTTGGAGAAAGAGCTGATTTGCAGAGAAGCTGGCAGCTCAGCTAAGCAGAAAAGGAGAAGCCGAAGTGATTTCTGGTGGGCGGTTCACGGGGCCTGCTGGGTCACCCAACAGCTTCTCTCTCTCACCTGGAAGAAATGAGAATTGAATGGAAGCTAGTCCCATCTGAAAAGGTCTGTCGGCAGCCAGAACTGGTACATGTTGTCAAGGATGCTTTTGGTTTTTGGTCCAGGGAGGAAGCGGTTCATGATGATTTGCTTTTCCAGGAAGTGAGACTGACTCCGTGGAGAGACAGAATGAGGTCCCAGACGCCTGCCGGATTTGACTGCTCCCCTGACGAGCAGGAAGACAGGACAGTCAAGGGGCAGATAGGAAATGACAAACAAGGAGAGGAGAGCCAGTGGGAACCAACCCAGCGGCTAAGGGGAGGCTGGGAATATGGGGCAAAAAATGCGAGCGGATCAGAGAGGGGGGAAGAGGGGTTTAGAGCTGAGAAGACTGAAAGCAACAACGGCAACAATAATATCAGCTGCTGTGAATTGAGCGCCTGCTGTATGCGGTGGGCGCTGCACACACCTGAGCTCAGGTAATGCTCAAGATGCCATTAGCTCATGTGTCAGGCCTCATCCACCTGTGGGTGATGAAAAGGTCAGGCATACATTCACTCATTCACTCAACAAACGTTCACCGAGCACCTAGCGTATGGCAGGCACTGTTCCAGGCACCGGGGATACAGCAGAAAAGCAGACAGACCGTCAGACCACACTCCCTGTCCTCGTGGAGCTGTCGTTCTCCTGGGCTGAGGGTCGGCCAACAATGACAAGCAATTACATCTGGTAGGTGGTGAGGAATGCTGCGAGGGAAATAAAGCCTGGGGTGGAGGTGGCGTGTGTAGGGGTAGGGTGAGGTTGAGTTTTAAGAAGAGTGGTCAGGAAGAGCCTTTCTGAAAAGGGGACATTTAAGCAATGACCTGAAAAAGGTCATTGGTTAAAAGTTCCTGTGTTGGGCCTCCCTGGTGGCGCAGTGGTTGAGAGTCCGCCTGCCGATGCAGGGGATACGGGTTCGTGCCCCGGTCTGGGAGGATCCCATATGCCGCGGAGCGGCTGGGCCCGTGAGCCATGGCCGCTGAGCCTGTGCGTCCGGAGCCTGTGCTCCGCAACGGGAGAGGCCACAGCAGTGAGAGGCCCGCGTACAGCAAAAAAAAAAAAAAAAAAAAAGTTCCTGTGTTGATTCCAGCAGAGGTGGGTGGGTGAGTGGAGGGGCTTCCCACACCACACTGAGCGGTTCTCAGACGTCAGCAGGGTGTCTGCTGACTCAAGGCCTGGGAAATAGCATCAGATTCCACAGGGCTGGAATTGCAGGGTTCAGGCCTACAAGACCCCCAGCCCCACTTCAGATGCCAGCCAAAAGCCTGGGCTGCTACCTGCGCCTGTGACCAGCGGACTGTTAATCAAAGGTTCCCACACCTTCCTCCTCCGGTTCGATGTATTTGCTAGAGCGGCTCACAGAACTCAGAAGCATGTTATTTACTAGATCACTGGTTTATTATGAAAGGACGTAACTCAGGAACCGCCAGATGGAAGAGACACTCAGGGCGCGGAGCATCCACGCCCTCTCCGGCTGCACCACCCTCCCGGCATCGCCGTGTGTTCTCCAACCTGGAAGCTCTCTGAACCCCGTCCTTTTGGGTTTTTCTGGAGGCTTCATTACATAGGAATGATTGCAGGACTCACTGGCTGTTGGCAATTGATTCAACCTCCAGCAACTCTCCCGGAGGCTGAGAGGCAGGACTGAAAGTTTCAACCCTCTAACTACAGGATTGGTTTTTCCCAGCAACCAGCTCCCATCCGTAGGTGGGGTTCAAGTCGCCTCCTT
Source organism: Mesoplodon mirus (assembly GCF_964341445.2). Taxonomy (NCBI): domain Eukaryota; kingdom Metazoa; phylum Chordata; class Mammalia; order Artiodactyla; family Ziphiidae; genus Mesoplodon; species Mesoplodon mirus. The sequence goes on from NC_138989.1 coordinate 10,546,246, forward strand.
AACGTAACAAAAGACACATTTGTTGATTTCATCAGTTAAATTCTGAGGGTTTTTAGCTGTGTTGGAAATAGAAAGACCAAATATGTATTTTTTTATTATAAACCACGGTATCACAGGTGAAAAGTGAGCCATGTGCATATTTTGGATAGAGTATAACAGAAAGAGAGCAGCAAGTGCAAAGGCCCTGAGGTGGGAGCGTGTCTGGCATTTTGGGGGAGTAGAAAGGAAGCCAGCATCCAGGAGCAGAGGGAGTTAGGCAGACAGTGGTGGGAGGTGGGGGCAGAACAGGCACAGGTGTTGGATCACGTGAGCCTCGTGGCATTGTAAGGATTTTGGCGCTTTTTTGTGTGTGTGTGGTACGCGGGCCTCTCACCGCTGTGGCCTCTCCCGTTGCGGAGCACAAGCTCCGGACGCACAGGCTCAGCGTCCATGGCTCACGGGTCCAGCCGCTCCACGGCATGTGGGATCTTCCCGGACCGGGGCACGAACCCGCGTCCCCTGCATCGGCAGGCGGACTCTCCACCACTGCACCACCAGGGAAGCGCAGGATTTTGGCTTTTAATCCGAGTGAAATGGTGATCCATTACAGAATATCAAGCAGGGAAGTAATTTCATCTGACTTGGGTTTCAACAACAACTCTGGCTGCTGTGTTGAGAACAGTCTGTGGGAAGCAGGGGACCAGTTAGGAGGCTACTCCAAGGATCTGGGTGACAGATGATGGTGGCTCAGACCAGACAGTAGCAGTGGGGCTGGTGAGAAGGGCTGGGATTCTATAACCAACTTGAGTTGTCCCGAGTCCAAGCCTACTTATGTAGGATACTTCAAACACCCTGTCTCGCCCCACCCACGTGTCCTCTCACCTGTGCCCAGAAGCCCCCAAGACAGATGCACTCACCACCTGGCATCAGGCTGTTCTCTTGTTCTGGTTTCACACGTCCTCAGTCACTGCACCCCTTGGAGTGGTGACGCCATCACCACTGTGCTCATGAGGACACAATGTCCATGCCAGGGAATCACCTCCCTGTGTCCCCAGATCTTCTGGTCTTGGGGATGCAGGATGGTACCATGGGCCATGCAGTGATGAGGAGACAGGCCAAGGCCTCACACCGGTTTGCTTGTGTGCCCCCAGGCATGAAGACTTCATCGATGCTTCCATCAGCTTCTGGCCCTCACTTCCTCTTGCCAGAGGACTTGGGTTCAGTCAGGGACCAGATCCCTGGCCGTCTTCCCCCTCTGTATCCCCAGTGAACCTCACCCTGCTTCCTTGGGTGCAAACAAAACAGATTCCAGGGCTTCCCTGGTGGCGCAGTGGTTGAGAGTCCGCCTGCCGATGCAGGGGGCGCGGGTTCTTGCCCCGGTCCGGGAAGGTCCCACATGCCGTGGAGCGGCGGGGCCCGTGAGCCATGGCCGCTGAGCCTGCGCGTCCGGAGCCTGTGCTCCGCAACGGGAGAGGCTACGACAGTGAGAGGCCCGCGTACCGCAAAAAAAAAAAAAAAACAGATTCCAGAGGACAGCCATGAGAGAGAGAGAGAGAGAGAGAGAGAGAGGGAGAAAGAGAAAGAGAGAGAGAGAGAGAGAAAGAAAGAGAGAATGTGTGCGTGTTGAAGAAAGCGGTGTGTGCCAGCTCAGTGTAGATCTTATTGTCCCCATTTTCCAGATGAATCATTGGAGGCTCAGGGAGGTTAAGCGATTTGCCCAAGGCCATCGCTTGCATTCAAGTCTCCTAGTATTTCCTCTTCTTTTGCAATATCAAGACCCCTGCCCCATACTGCCCATTTTGGATTCAAAATGGCACAGTATGATTGGATAATGGAACAGAGTATTCAAAATTGAATGTCTGTATTTAGAATCTTGGACATACTGTGGCTGCATATGTAGTAGCCCTTCATTCAGTCACTCAATAGACCTTGATTGAGCACCTAATAAAAATCAAGCCAAGAAGCGCGCTGTCTCTTGTGGGAGGTGGACAAGTCAGAGATCAGTTCATTTCATTCTGGGTATTTGGAGAGAATTCTGGGCTACTTACTCCTTAAGAGGAAGGGATGGGACCACAGATGGGGTTGACTCCTCACCTCGCTGGTGTCAGGGGTGGAAGCAACACCAGAAAAGCAGCGCTGTCGTGTCAGGCAAACCAGGGTTCGAATCCCACTCTCACCAGTGACCAGCTGGGTGACCCACATTCCCTCAGGTCTCTTTAGCACCGACACACCAGTGTGTGACACGGGGTAAACACTCCATAAATGACCCTGACTGTTGCTGGGTTGGCAAAGGAATTTGAGGACAGAAACAAACTGGAGAATTCTGCCCCAAGGCCCCTTTGTTGGCAGCATCAGTTTCAGGGGAGGCAGGGAGCTCGTAAGTATCTGGATAAGGACACTCTGCCCCCAAAAGAGTAGACAGAACTCCTCAAATCACCTGCACCCTTAAGCCCTGCCAGAGAAAGTCTCCCCAAATGCAGGAACCTAAAACCTTCCATGATGGTTATAGACTTGGCAACTTCACTTTTCCAAACAAGGTCAAAACCTGCTCTTCAATTTCAATGCCTATGGGTGAAGTCCAACACGTTGAATACTCTTCTAGGTGATGAAAGGGATCGTTTTTCTCAAGACAAAAAAAAAAAAAAAAAGAAAGAAAATTGAGATTCATGATGGGGTAGGGAAGAGGTGGGCAAGTTTTGATGATACAATAGAATATTTGAAATCTTGGCAAACTAGGGGAAAGGTCACCAACCATCTGTCCACTGACCAGACTGGAGCTACCTGGCCATCGGGGGATCCCGATCTATTATCTCTACAGACTGTAAGTTCCCCGAGGGGAGAACCACGCCCTTGAAAACTTCTTTTCCCCATAGGCCCTTGAAAAGAGTTAGAAACTTTATGCAGAGACAGGCAGGTTCCTGTTAATACCAACAGCTAATGTCTACTGAGTACTTGCCATATTCCAGGAACCATGCCAAGGGCTTAATCTCAGTAAATGTTCAAAACAAAAAATTTAAAAACCCCAGATGGTGCACGCTATTATTACCATTTACTATAATTACCATTTTATAGAAGATAACATGGAGGCTCAAAGAGGTTGGATAAGTAAAGCCCAATGTCACAGAGGGGTTCATCCACTTCACTGTCAGTGGGCGAACAGTTCAGTGAAAGAATGAAGATCTCTCCTCCTCAGCATGCAGAGGGTTGACTTAGAACCTCAGGCTGTCAGCACTTCTCTGATCTGGGCACTAATTATGTACAGAAATCATTTTGCCTCTGCCACCTAATGAAAACGACTGTACAGAAATGGAATTTATCATGATATGTATTAGGAGTGCTTTTTTCTTCTTTAAAAGGCTACCTCAATTTCCCCCACTTTTCATTACCCCCTCCCCTTGCCAGATAATCAAATATAAAAGTTATATTCACCTATCAACCACTTCAATTAAAATGCTCATCCAAAATTTGAAAACAATTAAAAAACCCATTAGCTCAGATTTAACGTTCTCTGATTCCGTGTCTATTTTCTGCCACAGCGCAAACGGCAGGTAACATTATCACAGTAGGTGCCTTCTAGAAAGCAACATCTCATTCTCTGCCAGTCGGTCCCCAGGCTGCTCGCCCGGCACAGGCCTCATTAAAAACCCACACGCCCTGGTGTACTTCTGTCATGTCCAAATGCATTGAAATAATTGATTGTTTTAATGAGTTCTCCATCTGTCTCATTTTCTTCTGTCTTTATCTACTCAGGAGTGGGTTCCAGAGAGAGGAAAGGACAGATCCACTCTTGGGAGGTTACAGACTGAAAGATGGGAGGGTCCCTGGCTTGGATCTGTTGCCCGGTGGTTCTGCGTTCCCGTGATGAAATTAGAAATGGTTTTCCCTAGGACTTCCCTGGTAGTCCAGTGAAGAATCCGCCTTCCAACGCAGGGGACGCACGTTCAACCCCTGGTCGGGGAACTAAGATCCCACATGCCAGGGGGCAACTAAGCCCGTGCGCCACAACTACTGAGCCTGCGTGCCACAACTAGAGAGCCCATGTGCTGCAACTACTGAGCCTGTGCACTCTGGAGCTCGCACCACAACAAAAGAGCCCATGTGCCGCAACTAAGACCCGATGCAGCCAAAAATAAATAAACAAATATTTGAAAAATCTAATTGTCCAATGACAAAGAATTATATCAACTAATGGCATATCCTAAGAATGCAATAATATTCTGAAGTCATTTAAAAGTATATTAGAGAAGAATATATTGAATGAGGAAAAATGATACCATGTTGTTAAAGAAACCAAATAGAATACCAAATGGTATGATCTAAGTTTTATGGGGAAAAAAGTACATGGCTATGACTTCATGGAAAAAAAAAAAAGACTGGAAGGTTATATGGTCCTCTAAGAAAATGAGAATCAGGGTTCTTTTTATACTTGCTGAGCTTTTTCTGTTCCAAATTTTTCCTCCAGTGATAGTGCATCAATTTTTCTGTTCAGAAAACAAAAGTTGTTTCCAAAAGGAATACCTGTGAATTATAGTAGGAAATGGAGTGGGAATATCTGGGAATTAAAGCAGGTTTAAGACCTTTCCTCTCAGCCCTGGGTTCCTCTTACTACCCTGTAGTAGTAAGATTTGATGCATTACTATATATGATATATATATAGTAATATATAATTAACAAGAATTTCTACCACCTCTCACCATTCCCTGGCCTTTTATCCAGACCTATATAAGGTGCTCTGGCTCAATTTTTCCCAGATCTGACAAGCCACATAAGAAAAAGCACTGTAATTGTTTAGTTAACAAATGATGGAACTCCGACAGAAACCAGGAATTAGTTCAATAATCGGACAATCTTTAGCTGCAGGCGAGGATGGAGTAGTGGGAATGGGAATATCCTCCTGCCTGAAACAACCAAGAAATTGGTGCAATATATATGCTACAATGATTTTCAAGCTACTGGCACTCAGGAAACAAAGGACAGTGGTCCCTGAGAGGCAAGAAACAAAAAGTCAGCCCTAGGTTTGCATTCCTCCATGAGAGAATTTCCAGGGTGCAGCATAGGGAGGGGGCCTGGCGGACTCCCTGAAATGAGAAGACATTGCTGAGAGTCCGGGGAACCCATGGTGGCTAGAGTTCCCAAGTTAGAATCGTGCAGAAGAATGCTATTCAGAGAGAACTTCAGAAACCGTGGAGTTCCAATCAGCCCATGCAAGTGAGCAAACTACCCAAGGCTGGGGAATCTTCTGCAAGGATTAGAGATGACGGTGCTGGGTGTCTGGACCAACATATTCATACAAAGGTGGAGAAACCGTTCTAGACGAAAACAGAAGAGAACACTTTTGTGACCCTGCTTTAAGCAAAACTTCCTTAGATATGACACCAGAAGTACAATCTATATAAAGACAAATGGACAAATCAGACTTCATCAAAATTAAGATCTTCTGCTCTTAGTTAAAGCAGCCCCAACAGACTAAATACCACAGGCTGGGTGGCTTATAAACCACAGAAATTTCTTACAGTTCTAGAGGCTGAGCCATGCAAGATCAAGATGCCAACAGATTTGCTGTCTGTTGAGGACAAGCTTTCTGGTTCATAGCCCATAACTTCTCACTGTGTTCTCACAGAATGGAAGGGATGGGGAGCTCTATGGGGTCTCCTTTTTAAGGGCACTGATCCCACTTATGAGGGCTCTGCCCTTATGACCCAATTACTGCTAAAGGCCCCACCTCCAAATACCATCACTCTGGGAGTCAGAGTTTCAACATATGAACTTTGGGGTGGGGGATGAAAACACCCAGTCCGTTACATGTTCTTCGAAGGCACTTTTTTTCTCTCTCATTTTATTACAATGAAGTTTAACAGAACAGAAAAGTCATGACCTTGGTGGGTCCAAAGGCACTTTTAAGAGAATGAAAAGAGATGCCACACATATCTGGAGAAAACTGTAATTCGAAAAGATACATGCACCCCGATGTTCATTGCAGCATTATTCTCAATAACTAAGACATGGAAACAACATATATATAATAGAATACTACTTAGCCATAAAAAAGAATGAAATAATGCCATTTGCAGCAACATGGATGGACCTAGAGATTATACTAAGTGAAGTAAGTCAGACAGAGAAGACAAATATCATATGATATCACATGTGGAATCTAAAATATGAGACAACTGAGTCTCTCATTTGTGTTATCTACAAAACAGAAAGATTCACAGACATAGAGAACAGACTTGTGGTTGCCAAGGGGGCGGGTGGGTGTGAGAGGGATGGATTGGGAGTTTGCAATTAGCCGATGCAAACTATTATATAGAGAATGGATAAAGCAACAAGGTCCTACAGTAAAGCACATGGAATTATAGTCAATATCCTGTGATAAACCATAATGGAAAAAAATATGAAAAAGAATGTATTTATATGTGTAACTGAATCACTTTGCTGTACAGTAGAAATTAACACAACATTGTAAATCAACTCTACTTCAATAAAATACATTAAAAAAATAGAGGTGCCACTATTATGACATTATTTCCCCCTATGACAATGTTTTCCCCAGAGACATTATTTCCAAGTCATGTATTTAATAAAGGATTTGTATTCAGAATATATAAAAACTCTCAAAACTCTACAGTAAGGGAAAAAATCCAATTTAAAAATGGGCGAACTGTTTGAATAGACAATTCACCAAAGAAGCTATAGAGATGGCAAATCAGCACATCAAAAAAAGCTCAGCTTATTTAGTCATTACTCATTAGAAAAATGCAAACTAAAAAAAAATAGGAAAACAAGACCAAAAGACAACCCTCAGAATGGGAGAAAATATTTGCAAATGAAGCAACTGACAAAGGATTAATCTCCAAAATTTATAAGCAGCTCATGCAGCTCAATAACAGAAAAACAAACAACCCAATCCAAAAATGGGCAGAAGACCTAAACAGACATTTCTCCAAAGAAGATATACAGATAGCCAACAAACACATGATAAGGATGCTCAACATCATTAATCATTAGAGAAAATGCAAATCAAAACTACAATGAGGTATCATCTCACACCAGTCAGAATGTCCATCATCAAAAAATCTAGAAACAATAAATGCTGGAGAGGGTGTGGAGAAAAGGGAACACTCTTGCACTGCTGGTGGGAATGTGAATTGATACAGCCACTATGGAGAACAATACGGAGGTTCCTTAAAAAACTGAAAATCGAACTACCATACTACCCAGCAGTTCCACTACTGGGCATATACCCTGAGAAAACCATAATTCAAAAAGAGTCATGTACCACGATGTTCACTGCAGCTCTATTTACAATAGCCAGGACATGGAAGCAACCTAAGTGTCCACCGACAGATGAATGGATAAAGAAGATGTGGCATATTTATACAGTGGAATATTACTCAGCCATAAAAAGAAATGAAATTCAGTTATTTGTAGTGAGGTGGATGGACCTAGAGTCTGTCATACAGAGTGAAGTAAGTCAGAAAGAGACAAATACTGTATGCTAACACATATATATGGAATGTAAGAAAAAAAATGTCATGAAGAACCTAGGGGTAAGACGGGAATAAAAACACAGACCTACTAGAGAATGGACTTGAGGATATGGGGAGGGGGAAGGGTAAGCTGTGACAAAGTGAGAGAGTGGCATGGACATATATACACTACCAACCGTAGAATAGATAGCTAGTGGGAAGCAGCCGCATAGCACAGGGAGATCAGCTCGGTGCTTTGTGACCACCTGGATGGGTGGGATGGGGAGGGTGGGAGGGAGGGAGATGCAAGAGGTAGGAGATATGGGAACACATGTATATGTATGACTGATTCACTTTGTTATACAGCAGAAACTAACACACCACTGTAAAGCAATTATACTCCAATAAAGATGTAAAAAAAAAAACCAATAGGATACCACTGAACACCTATTAGAATGGCTAAACTTCAAAAGGCAGACCTTGACACGTGTTGGCAAAGACTGGAGAAATCGCAACTCCTAAATGCTGCTGTTGGGAATGTAATATTGACAAACTGACTCCCAAAATAGTTGTACTTTTCTTAAAAAGTATATTATACGTATGATATGATTCAGCTATTACACACCTAGCTATTTATCTAAGAGAAATGAAAGTTTATGTCCATGTAAAGATTTGCACCCAATGCTCATAACAGCCTTATTTGTAACAGACCCAAACTGGAAACAACCCAGATGTCCACTGACAGGTGAATGGATAAACAAACTGGTATATACCTATGATGAAACACTACTCAACAGAAAGGAATGAACTGTTGATGCACCTAATGGAGATGAATCTCATAATAACTATGCTGAGTAGAACAAGGGAGACAAAAATTGTATAAAAATCTAGAAAAAGAAAACTTAGAAAGCAAGTCAGTGATTGCCCAAGGCATGAGGTGGGAGGGAAAGATTAAGTGAGTCAGGAAGAAACTTGGGGGGTGATGGGTATGTTCTTGACTATGGGAATGATTTCACTGGTATAAATATATATCAAAGCATCAACTTGTACTCTTTAAATATGTGCTGTTTGTTGCATATCATACCTCAGTAAAGCTATTAAGAAAAGTGAATACACAGATTTTTAAAAATTGAACTGTCAAGAAAATAATTCTGGCTCCAAGCATGTCTGGAAAAAAAAAAAAAACTTAAATGGTATCTTTTTTGTGCAACTTGTCTCTCCCAGAGAGAGGCTTGCCTCACTTGGTCAACAGGGCTGCCATGACTCCTGGACTCCATCCTTCTATATTCAGATCCAGAGCCAAGAAAGCATCACCTTTTCCCTAAACATCCTCACAAAACTCTGAAATGTACTCTAACTGGACCAGCCCAGTTCACATGCCCATGAATGCATGTGGGTAACCAATCACTACAGCCAGTGAACCATGATGCTCCAATTGTCTCAGGCCTGAGTCATGAGCAGTGAGAGAAGGAGAGGATCCCATTTCTTAAAACAATTCAGGGTTGCAGTCACAAGAAGGGTAGGGGATATTGTGGTGACCACAAGAATGCGCCTCTTGGATCTCTGTGTGCAGGGGGCATGATGAGTCGAGGGCCTCAACTGCCAGGCTCTGAAATCCATCACCGTGTTTGTGCAGAGGCCACCCTTCCCTCGGGCTGCTCCCAGCCTGCAGGTGAGTGCAGAAGGAATGCCAAGGCAGACCCTTTCCTGGGAGACACAAGGCTCTCCTGACAAGTCACGATGGCTCAAGGACTCCCTAGCGGTCTCGCTGAATGGCTCAGGCATTAAGTCTAACACGCTTTCGTTCACCCTTCTTTCTTCCTCTCTACCCTTCAGCTGTGTCAAGGTGCCTCTCCATCCTCCTCACAAGCATTTCCCCTAATAAATCTCTTGCACGTTTAACCCCATTTTAGCATCTGTTTCTTGTAAGACCCCAATTAACACAGATACCAGGGAGACACCTAACACATCTCTACCTTTGGTCAAAAGTTCCAGGGTTTGTCAAATCAGTTCTTATCCTGTATCTTGTTTGACTTGCAGCTTTGGTTGGAGAAACTGCTAGGAACACAAAAGCCTTGAAGTGGACATAATAGGACTGACTTACAGGTGGTGACCCTGCCATCCACTGCCAAGCACTCAGTGATTCACAAAGCACTTTAAGATACAAAACTTGATCTGACCTTCACAAAAAAGCAGTGAGGTGGGTGGAGCTGTTTGATATTTGTTGTAAGGAGGTTGATAGGGAGGTCAAAGTGAATTGTTAAAAGTCCCATAGATTGGGCTTCCCTGGTGGCGCAGTGGTTGAGAGTCCGCCTGCCGATGCAGGGGACACAGGTTCGTGCCCTGGTCCGGGAAGATCCCACATGCCGCGGAGCGGCTGGGCCCGTGAGCCATGGCCGCTGAGCCTGCGCGTCCGGAGCCTGTGCTCCGCAACGGGAGAGGCCACGAAGTGAGAGGCCCACGTACCGCAAAAAAAAAAAAAAAAAGTCCCATAGATCCATGTCCCTGCTGCGCTGAAGAGTCTTCAGTGGTTCCTCACTGCCTTCAAGATAAAGACCAAGGTAGTCATGTGACGCACAAGGGCCCTGTGATCTGGCGTTAGAGCCACGTTCAGGGTTCCAATAAAGCCACAGGCTATTTGGCCTCTTGGCCTCTGCATATTCTGTTCCTTCTTCTTCAAACACTTTCCATACCCTCCTCTGGTATCAACTACTCATCCATACTACTACTACTCTCTTCCTATTAAAAACCTACTCTTAAAGACTGGGTCATGTATTCCTTTGAGGCCCCAGATCCCTGTTCTTACCCATTTCATAGTGTAATAGGTAAGAACCTTTGTATTCTTTTTTTTTTTTTTTTTTCGGTACGGGGGCATCTCACTGTTGTGGCCTCTCCCGTTGCGGAGCACAGGCTCCAGTCGCACAGGCTCAGCGGCCATGGCTCACAGGCCCAGCCGCTCTGCGACATGTGGGATCTTCCCGGACCGGGGCACGAACCCATGTCCCCTGCATCGGCAGGCAGACTCTCAACCACTGCGCCACCAGGGAAGCCCTGTATTCTTTTTTACAAAAAAGTTATTGAAGTTTAATTGATTTACAATGTTGTGTTAATTTCTACTGTATAAATTGATGCAGTTATACATATACATTCTCTTCCACATTCTTTTTCACTACAGTTTATCACAGGATACTGAATATAGTTTTCCCTGTGCTATACAGTAGGACCTTGCTGTTTATCCATTCTCTATATAATAGTTTGCATCTACTAATCCCAAACTCCCCATCCATCCCTCTCCCACCAATAGGAGATACAGATATCATGTGGAATTGACTCTCACAATTACGGAGGCTGGAAAGTCAAGATGTGCAGCTGGCAAGCTGGAAACCCAGGAGAACCCGTCCGAGTCCGAAAGTCTGAGAACCAGGATTAGCCAATGACACCTAACTAGCCAAAAAACTGTTGACACTTGAGACCCAAGAGCCAGTATTTCAATCCAAGTTTTATGGCTGGAAGAGACCAGTATCTCACCTCTAACCATTCGGCAGGAGAAGATCCCTCTTCCTCAGCCTTTTATTCTATCCAGGTGTTCAATGGATTGAAGGAGGCTGCTGTTGGGCTGCAGCCCCCAGGCCTGCAAGCTTTGTAGCTGCCCAGCCTCAAGACCAAAGAAAGAGCCCAGAGACACCAGCCGTTATTGGATAGGGAATCTTACACGTCTGAAGCACAGGTCCTGGACCAACACCTTACTGTGTACAGCAGACACGACATGGCAGCAAACTTCACTTCTCTGTGGAGAAGGAGGCTACCATTTAAAGGGGGAATTGATGTCAGGTTGGCTCATCAGTTACGAGGGAAACCAGTGGCTGGGGCAGGGGGCAAGCACGTAGGCAGCTACTTATTACAGCTATCATGTGAGTGGACCAGGGGCTAGTCATGCAGGGAGTGTACAGAGGGCAAGAGAACAGCCATCTTGAGTGGCCTGACCTCACACTCCACCTCCACACACCCTGCACGACCCTTACAGTCTTGGTCCACCTCTCTTCCACGGCTGCCCTGAGGTCAGGTAGATAGAGGTGCACTGCAACCAAACATCACACATGCGATAACAAGTAACAGCAGCTAAGGAGCATCAAGGGTAAAGGTACCGGGACTTCCCTGGTAACGCAATGGTTAAGAATCCACCTGCCGATGCAGGGGACATGGGTTCGAGCCCTGGTCCGGGAAGATCCCACACGTCGTGGAGCAACTAAGCCTGTGCACCACAACTACTGAGCCTGCGCTCTAGGGCCCGCGAGCCACAACTACTGAGCCCACATGCCACAACTACTGAAGCCCGTGAGCCTAGAGCCTGCGAGCCGCAACTACTGAGCCTGTGCACCTAAAGCCCGTGCTCCTCAACAAGAGAAGCCACCGCAGTGAGAAGCACGCACACCACAATGAAGCATAGCCCCCGCTCACCGCAATTAGAGAAAAGCCTGTGCACAGCAATGAAGACCCAGCGCAAAAAAAAAAAAAAAAAAAAAAAAAAGAGTAAATATACCTAGTATGCTAAAAAGAGTAAAATTCGCCTAGAGGTGGGTAAACTTTGGAGCCAGGTGTTTATCGGGTCAATTTTTCATGCAAATCCAGAGGATGATGACAACAGCATCTCGCTGTAGACACAGCAATCAGATTCATTTCATAGTGAGACCACCATGGAGGTCATGACCTTTAAGCAGAATACCGTAGTAACGGCGCTCTGAGATCACACCACCCCCGCCTGCGATTTCTGTACTGGCCTGCAGTGTCGTGTCACCTGTCTCCCCAGAGCTGGTGCCGGATACTGAAGGGGAGGTATAATGTGGATATAATGGTGCCTTTCTCCAGTAGGGGCCGGATTAATTACCTAAGTAGTCTAAGGTGGGGCCAGGTAGACAACAGGTAAGATCTGTAAGTCCCTTTCTAATCTTATTCCCCACTAGGCGGCAAACCCAAACCAGCAGGGTCTTACCTACGACTCCTACGCTATTTATAATGTGTCCCTCTGAGGGTATGTCCTGCAGGCAAAAGTGAGTTATTGTCCTGACTGACAGCTGGCAACCTTCGGGTCCTTTGGTGGTCAAGAGTTGAACGTAGATTGTGTTGACTAGTTGCCTCTGGGTTAACATGGCGTAGACACTGGGACGATGCTCCTGAGATGTTCTGTCACAGTTCAGAGGGCTTGAGTCAGCCTCCTGGCCCACATGTTGAGAGCACGGGTTTCCTGCATCAGTCATTAAGTACTCCGTTCATCTTTTCCGTTAGCCCGGCAGCGGAGAGGTTGGAAGGCTGGTGGAGATGCCAGCGGATGTCATTTTTATCAGCCCACTCCTGGACTTCATGGTCCTTGGTCGATGTTGACGTCCACGGGGGTCCTTATTTTGGGCACAGCTGTTCTAGACGGCCCCCCGAGTAGTGGTCTTTCTGTGGTGCTTGATGACTCGGGTTGGCCTTTTGTAACGTCTCCCACCTGTTGTAACGCATTGTAGACGGCATGTAGCTGTGGTCCCATCCCATTATATTGCTGCTCTGTGCCCTTCCATAGCCGGACCAGAAGCCCAGGGGTTCTCTTGTTATTTGGCCATTACCACATTTTGGATAATTGGCCACTTACAATTCACAAGCCTTTCCCTGAGTTAATATCCCTAAAGCCTGTGTCTCTCATTGTGTAGCGGTGGTGGGTCAGGGGTAGGCTTGTCTTCCCGGACCAGAAAATACGCAAGTATGTAATAGATGATCCAGGTCCTTGCATCCTGTCAGTGTTCACCAGCCATCCCCGGGCAGTCAGATGAGCCATGAGCATGGGGCTGCTCCTTTTAAACTAGAAAGAGACTCCAAGGTGAACAGGATACCCTCAATATAATGGAAGAAAAAGACACTTCCCATGGTGGTCAGCTGCCACAAGGCTCCATGCACGTGCTAGTGGACGGCCACCCTGGGGTCACCCTGCAACTGTCCATTCCCCATCCTTATTTCCTGACCTCTTGGTGTTCACGGGGGTTTCCTCAGCCTCCTGGCTGGCCAACTATTGGACTGCACCCCGCAGGCCTGCAAGCCCAGCTTCGAGACCGCAGAGAGAGCCTGGAGACAGCGACAGAGACATCGATACTTATTAGACAGGGGATCTTACGCATCCGAAACAAAGGGCCGGGAACGACATCCCCTCCACGTACAGCAGACAGCAGGCAGGATGTGGGAACAACGTTTGCTAGGCGGGGGAGGAGGCTACCATTTATAGGGGGAATTGGCATTAGGTTGGCTCGTTAGTTACCAGGGAAACCAGTGGCTGGGGCAAGGGGGCAAGCATGTAGGCAATTACTGACTAAGCCCTACAATGAAGAGGATTGGATAGTCATGTGAGTGAAGCAGGGGCTGGTCAAGCAGGGGATGGACGGGGAGCAAGAGGACAGCCATCTTGAACAGCCTGACCACCCAGAGGCCCCACCCGCATCAGGGAGGGCAATCTTCTGAAACGGAGTCTACTGATTCAAGGTGAATCTCATCCAGAAATACCCTCACAGACACACCTGGAATAACGTTTGGTAAAATGTCTGGCCACCCAGTGGCCCAGTCAAGTTGACACATAAAAGGAACCATCACATGGAATAATCGTCCACAGTTGTGTGACAGTGTTGGTGGCAGGGCTGGAGAACAAGCTGTCTCCAAAGCTCTTCTTTTTTTTTGGCCAAGCGGTGTGGCATGTGGGATCTTAGTTCCCTGACCAGGGATTGAACCTGTGCCCCCCCAACATTGGGAGCGCAGAGTCTTAACCACTGGTCTGCCAGGGAAGCCCCTCCAAAGTCCTTCTTCCACAGCCATGTCGCTATCCCCGTGGATAAGGCAACCACAGGGTGGCGACCCCCTGCCTGATCCATCTGGAGCTTCTGCATTTCTTGAGGACATACTAAATGCCAGGCTCAGGCTCTGTGCTTGGCATTTTACTTGTATCTCCATGGCCTTGGACTGTCCTGGTCTCCAGATGCATGGATATTTGTTGAGTGAATAAATCCCATTTGCCAGAGAGCATAACTCGCTTATTATAGGATTCAAACCTAGGACGGACTCCACAGCCACACCATCCTTCTTGAAAAGCCCTCTTCCAAACCCATGGTTTCTCACGCCCCAGAAACATGACTTTGCCCCTGCACAGGCTGCAGCCTCGGCAGAACTTAACATCTCAGTGCCCCAGGGAGCATCATCCACTCCCCGGAGCAGATTTCCCCGGAGGGCCACCGTGCTGCTGAACAGACTGGGTGAAGAGCCCTGGCACATACCTTGCAGGTCAGCTGGCATCTGATCTAGACTCTTCTTCCCCAGTTTCTCCAGATGCACAGGGGTCTGCTGGGTCTGCGATGCCAAGCAGGAATGTTGTTAAGGGGATCTGTATTTTTTCTTTTCTTTTCTCTCTCTAACTCTCAGCAGCAGCTCCTCCTCCATTCATGGCAGGTTCCAAGACTCTCAGACAGGCGTCAATATTGACAGAAGAGGCCCCACAGCCCAGCAGGGGATGCGGTTTCAAAAGAGGAGCTGAGCAAGCTCATTAGGATGGCTTCTCGGCACACTTTGGTAGCCCCAATTACTTGGTTCTGAGCAGCATGAATATGGATCAGTGAGAGGAAGGGGACTCATCTGGATTCGTTTTCTTTTTTTTTTAACACAGAGACCGTATAGAGGAGGACTTTAAGGTCACTAGTTTTGCAGTCAGAGAGACCTGGCTTCCAATCCCATCTCTGCTCTTTTTGCTTTGCTACCCCTGTGACGCTGGGAAAGGACATTTGCTACTCTGAATCTCAGTTTCCTTATCTGTAAAATGGGCATTGTGATGATCAATACTTCCAAAGTGTGTTGTTAGGATCACATGACAGTGCATTTAGCACAGGGCCTGGCCCACCATACGTGTTGCATAAATACAGCAGTTCCTGGTGTTCTGTTTAGAAATGGTCACATCCAGAGGAACGGCCTTCTTCTTAAGAGTGGGGAAGCTTTTCCCAAAGTCTCCTGCAGATTTCCCCTCACGGCTCATTGGCCAGCACTGAACTCTGCTAACTCCTGACAGTATCTGAGGACATCTTTCCCAGCCTCCTAGTTTTACAGTTCATGAAACCGAGGCCCAGAGAAGGTTGCATAGCAAGTCAGTGGCAGAGTCAGGCCTGGAACCTGATGCCTAACCCAGAGCAGTTTTCATCCCCCTATAACACTTCTCTATCAGTGCTAAGATTTCCAAGGATTTTTTTTTTTTTTTTTTTTTTGGTTCGC
Source organism: Mesoplodon mirus (assembly GCF_964341445.2). Lineage (NCBI taxonomy): Eukaryota > Metazoa > Chordata > Mammalia > Artiodactyla > Ziphiidae > Mesoplodon > Mesoplodon mirus. Next base: position 10,561,968 of record NC_138989.1, read on the forward strand.
AGGCCTCTCACTGTTGTGGCCTCTCCCATTGCGGAGCACAGGCTCCGGATGCGCAGGCTCAGTGGCCATGGCTCACGGGCCCAGCCGCTCCGCAGCATGTGGGACCTTTCCGGACCAGAGCACGAACCCGTGTCCCCTGCATCAGTAGGCAGACTCCCAACCACTGCGCCACCAGGGAAGCCCTCCAAGGCTTTTTACTCAACGTATTTGTCAACATCTGCAACCAATTTCCTGAGCACAGGCAGGCAGGAGCCCTGGGCAAAGTCTCTTTCCCTTTCTCCTCTCTTTATCTTCCAGTCCAGGTGAGCAGCTCAGTTATGTCTTGTACTCTCCAGCCAGCTCAAGATCATCCGGTCTGTCATGCAGAGAAGAAAATGGGGACGAGGGACAGAAGCCCAGAGCAGCATCTATTCAACTAGTCTGCACAAGGACCCCTAGCAAGAAAGCCGGGCTTGACTGAGGGGACACACGATGGGGGGTGCAATGGAGACTGGAGGGGAATGTGGTCCAGCTTCACCTCCCCCGGGCCTCCTGCTGGAAGGCACGTAGTCATGCGGAAAGCCCACTACCGGCGCACCAGAAGCCTCCCCTTGTTAAAATTCTGGGCGATGGTGTCTTGTATTAAAGCTGATATTAAGCCATAAAATGTAATATGTTATGACACCATAAAATTCAGTGTAATTGCTATAGAACCATAAAATGTAATGTAACAGGCGCAGTGTCCATTACGCTGCCTCACAGTCTAAAGCAGTTAGCTTCCACTCTGCTTTTAGACAAACAAACAATTCCTATTCATTGCTAACTCTGGAGGAAGGTATAGGAAAATCAACGCAGATGAGCATGAATTGTAACATAAATGCCAAGGGAGGATGCAGTGGGGCGTGGAGGCACCGTCCAGGCTTTGTGGTAAGACAGAACCGAAGTTCCAGTCTCCTTCAATAATATCTAGATCAGGGGGACTTTCCCGGTGGCGCAGTGGTTAAGAATCTGCCTGCCAATGCAGGGGACATGGGTTCAAGCCCTGATCCGGGAAGATCCCACATGCCGCAGAGCAACTAAGCCCGTGCACCACAACTACTGAGCCTGTGCTCTAGAGCCCCCGAGTCACAGCTACTGAAGCCCGTGCACCTAGAGCCCGTGCTCCACAACAAGAGAAGCCACCGCAATGAGAAGCCCGCACACCGCAACGAAGAGTAGCCCCGCTCGCCACAACTAGAGAAAGCCCGTGCGCAGCAGCGAAGACACAGTGCAGCCAAAAATAAATAAATTAAATAAATTAAAATAATAATAATAATAATATCTAGATCAGGGTCCCGAAAAGCAGAGCCAAAGATGCGGATTCAGGCTAGATTTCTCCTGCAATGACATGTGCCTAGGTCCTGCAGAAGGACCACAAAGCTGCAGCCAATTTGGGCCTGGGAGTTGGAGGAGGAAAAAGAGGAGGTCTGGCCTGTCTGCTGCCCACAAAGCCCCAGCAAGGGGAACCACCAGATCCGTGACAGCAGGTGTGAGTTGCAGCCGGGCCTGAACTGACGTTGATGCTCTGAGCATAAACATGGCTGGTTGCTGCTTCATGCCCACTTTCCAAAGCTCACCCCAGTTCCTCTCGTGGCCCATTTGAACACAGAACCCTACAGGGAAGGGAATGTGGGGCAAAGGTTTCCATTTGACTAAGATGACATGATGTAAGGTGATCATGGGAAGGGAAGGCAGAGGGAAACAGGGAGTGGCATCCCAGTCGGCGAGCTTTACGGACGGGGCAGTGGGGAGGCCTGCGGGTGCTCCCCCAGTAGGGACCAGGGCTGTCTAGGGGCTCAGGCAGAAGGAAGTGATGGATAAGGTGAGGAGTGAAGGAGAAGCAGTTAGCCAGGTGAGAAGGGTGTGGGGGAAGAGACTGGTGTATGGAGAAGAGAGAGAGGGGGAGGAGGGAGGGAAAGCGGGGGAGTGAGAGAAGGAGAAGCAGAAGAAAAAGAAGAAGGGGGAGGGCAGGGGGAGGAGGAGGAAGGGGAAGGGAGAAGGGAAGGAAAGAGAAGCAGGTTAAGAGAGAAAGGGACGGGCTTCCCTGGTGGCGCAGTGGTTGAGAGTCTGCCTGCCGATGCAGGGGACTCGGGTTCGTGCCCCGGTCCGGGAAGATCCTACATGCCGCGGAGCGGCTGGGCCCGTGAGCCATGGCCGCTGGGCCTGCGCGTCCGGAGCCTGTGCTCCGCAACGGGAGAGGCCACAACAGTGAGAGGCCCGCGTACCGCAAAAAAAAAAAAAAAAAAAAAAGAGAGAAAGGGACAAACAGTAAGAGACAATGAAAGAAAGATGCAAAGAGGATATCAGAGAGAGGGAGAGAGATTGGAGAGAATTAGGAGTATAAGAAGAGCATGTGTTTAGAACGTGGAATGGAAGAAGAATGGTGTGAGGTGGTTGGAGAAATAATCAGGGATCAATAACATATAAACACACACAAACACAGAGAGAGAGAGAGAGAGAGATCCACACACCTATGTAGATAATCTATACCATAAGCACCCGGTCAGTGCATAATAGGCATCCACACACGTTCATACAGACACATGCACACAAACACATATAATTCCCCAACGAATACCGTCCATCCCCTCACACCCCAGGAGGCAACAGGGGTTAATTCTGGTCACATCCTGGGCAGGGACGTTCTCCAAGATCCCGTGGGTGGTGTTTCCCCCACTGGCTGAGCTGGTGAGTGGTGTGGACGCTCAGCAGACCACAGCCATCCCGTGGTCAGTAGCCCTAGTCAGGGGAAAAGGTGGTCCTTTAGGATAGGACATCAAAGCCTGGAAGCGTGGGCTTGGCTTCCAGGGGCTTTAAGAGGAGGCCTTGCTTCTGATGCATTTTTCAACTCGCTTCACAGTGTTATTAATGAATAAAACAGACCAGAAAATCGGGAGGAAATGAGGCAGCATGAAGTCCTCACTGTGAATTCTGATGAGGCACCCAAAGAACCAGTGAGGAGAAAGGACACAGAGCTGGAGCCAGGGAAGTGTGGCTGGGAGAGCTGGCGCTGGAAAGCCACACGGAACAGAATGGACAACGAGGGACCACGCTGCACGACTCAGCTGTCTGCGTGTCCGTGTGTGCCTGAGTGTCTGCCTGTGAGAAAGAGCCACGTGGATGCAGACCTAGGGGTGCCTGTTGTATAAACATTTGTGTCCAAGTAAATGGGAGAGGGAATCTAAAACCCCAGAAGCAAATGCTAAGGTTTTCTCAGGCTACGGGGAGACATATTTTCTCCTGCACCACTGTGAGGGTATTTTTTAGGGAAAGGAGAACCACCAACAAATTTACTATGAGACAAATGAAAGGAAAACCATGATTTCAACATTTCTGTTAAGTCTTAGTGTTAAGATGGAGGCCTGGGCTAGATGCGTCTTTCTTTTCCTAGGATGCACCATCAAGAATTTTGAATGATGTTGAGGAAGGTCCGGGAGCTTGTCTGCGTTAAAGATTGAGAAAAGATTCATTTGCTTAAGAAAATAAAATCAAAGTTTGCAGGTATTCTCTGGTATTGGGGAAGTTGGCAAAGTATGTAGATCAGGGGGAGTGAGAATACATAAACAGAAAAGGTATCAGGCAAGGGACCTAAGGGGAAAGCCAATCTGTGAACAGTTCCCTGCAAGGTCTTAGTTAAGGAGCTTTAAGGATGGAGATGGTGAGTATTATATTTTAGGTTGTTTCCTGTTCCACACTGCGTTGTAATTCACTCCTGATAGCCCTAAATCTTCCACAAAGTCTGTGTATCAGTTGAGGTAAAGGTTAAGCTGCTGTAACAAAGAACCCCAAAATGCAGTGGATTAAAGAAGACAGAAGTTTATTTCTTATTTGTGAAGGAGTCCTGACGGTGTGTGGTCTGGAATACGCCAGACTTTGCTCCACATCCTCATTCGGGGACCCAGGTTCTTTCCCCAGCATTGTCTTTGTCTGCATGGTTAGTCTGCATCCAAGCACATCTCTATGCTTTTGTATACAGGAGAAGGGAGAAAAAGAACGCCATGCACAATTTTCTTTTAAGCAAATGTGGCATTAGGGCTTCCCTGGTGGCGCAGTGGTTAAGAATCTGCCTGCCAATGCAGAGGACATGGGTTTGAGCCCTGGTCCGGGAAGATCCCACATGCCATGGAGCAACTAAGCCCGTGTGCCACAACTACTGAGCCTGTGCTCTAGAGCCTGCAAGCCACAACTACTGAGCCCATGCGCCTAGAGCCCGTGTTTTGCAAGAAGAGAAGCCACCGCAATGAGAAGCCCACGCACCGCAACGAAGAGTAGCCCCCGCTTGCTGCAGCTAGAGAAAGCCCACATGCAACAGCGAAGACACAACACAGCCAAAAAAAAAAAAAAGTGGCACTAGTAAACACATTGCTTCTGCTCACATTCCACTGGTTAATTCCATCTAGCCCCAGGGGAGGCTGGGAAATGTAGTCCCCAGCTAAGCAGCCATGTGCTCAGCTATTACTATGGAAGGAAGGGAGGATGGAAATTGTAAGCAAACTGGCCATTATCTACTGCAGTCTTGAACCTGGGCTAAGCCACCATAGTTTCTTACTGGATTATTGTAATAGCCTCCCAACTGCACCCTTGATCCCTTCATTCTATTGTTTTTTTTCCCCCTCCATAGATTTCTTAACCTATTAAACACATTTTCTGACTACTATGTTCAGCCAGCATTGAATTTGTATTATCACAAAAAAACCTGTATCTTAGTTTTTGACTTTCAGTCTATTCTGAAAGCAACATCCGGAAGTGCTGCAAAAAGCTATTCGCTGCTCAAAATGCTCCAGGGGCCTCCCATATGCTCTGAGTAAAAGCCAGAGTCTTTGGAACTGTTTACCAAGCCCTGTATGATTTCCAACCCCCAACCACTTCCGACCTCACCTCCTCTCACAGCCCCCCTTGCTTACTACCTCCAGCTACACTAGTCTCTGGCCTCCTCCAGCGCCAGGCGTGCTCTTACTTCAGGGCCTTGGCACTTGCCGAATCCTCTCCCTGAACCACTCTTTCGCAAGACAAGCATGTGGCTCATCCTGCTACTTTCTCATCCAGGCCTACCCTGACTCCACCCCATTTAAAATAGCAATTTTACCTCCTGATATACATGAATGATGTATGTGTGTGTGTGTGTGTGTGTGTGTGTGTATACATGTGTAAGTGTATGGTTTTTTATTCTCCTTTTCACCCATTGGAATGTAAGCTCCAGGGATGGGGATTTCACATGTGTGGGTGTGCATATGTATGTGACACATATGCATATCTGCAAAAACTGTTAACCTCCTTCCTACTAATGACAGACTGTCCTGGGCCCAGGCAGGGAGGTTACACCCCAGTCTCTAGCCTCCTGGAGCTTATCTTTTGGTGGAGGAAGACAGACAACGCACTGCATTAACAAATATTAAATATGATCATTTCTGAAGGTGATAATTGTTATGGAAAATAACCTGGGGCGAGCTGTTGATGAGTGATGGGGGAGGAGAGAAACTTCTCTAGCTAAAATCATCAGGAAAGGTCTTTCTGAGACGGTGACATTTGAGTTGAGACCTGAGTGATAAGAAGGAGCCAGCTGGGGCTTCCCTGGAGGTCCAGCAGTTAAGACTCCACGCTTCCACTGCAGGGGGCCCGGGTTCGATCCCTGGTCGGGGAACTAAACGTCTACTGCCACGAGGTGTGGCCAAAAAAAAAAGAAAAGGAGCCAGCTGTGCAAAGTGCTGGGAACAGTATTTCAGGCAGAGGAAACAGCAGGTGCAAAGTCCATGAACGGGACTGGTGTATTCATTGGAAAGAAAAGCAGGGAAGTTTGAGCAACGGAAGCACCAGGGATCATAGTAGAGATGAGGGTGGGAGGGAGGTGGGGAGGGACCAGATCATTCAGAGCTTCCCTGTCCACTTCCCTGGCCATTAGCCAGTACCCAACCAGTGTTGGCTACCGAGTGCTCGCAATATGGCAATTCCCAATTGAGACGTGTCATAATGGCAAACTACACACCAGATTTCAGAGATCTCGTATTCAAAAAAAAATGTAAAATGTTCATTTTCATATTAATGATATGTTGAAATGGTAATCTTTTTGATATTAGGTTAAATAAATTATTGAAGCTAATACACTTGATCTTTTAATTCTGTAATGCACCGTATACATAGACAGCTTGCATTATAGTTCTATCAGGCAGTAACAGAGACTTACAAGCCTTGTGAGAAGTTTGAATATTATTCTAAGTGAGCAGAAAGCCATAGGGGCATTTCAAATAGAGAAGCAACACAACTGGATCTGTTTAAAAGGATCACTCTGGCTATCGGGCTCCCGAGAAGACTCTGAGACACAGCAACGTGTAGGAAATTGATTAGGGAGTGTTCTTGGGATCCACACTCGGGGAAGGGAAGGGAAGGAAGCAGGATGGGTAGGAGCGGGGAGATGAGCTGGGTTGCATCCCACCAAAGGGCTCAGCTGACCCCCACGGGGAGCTCTGAACGGGGGACAGGGCTTCAGAGTTATTCCAGACTGAGCCAGGAGGCTGGGTCTTCATCCTCTTATAATGCCCGGTCTCTATACCAGCTGTCCCGGAAAGGGACGAGGTAGATCTCAGTGAAGCTCAGCCCTCCGTGCTCGAAGGGGGAGCTGGTCAGTGCAGCACAGCACCCACTGCTGGGATCATTCTGTGGATCAGGGGAGGAGGGAGCCGGAGTGGAAGCAGAGAGACAAGCTGGAAAGATCTGGCAAGGGATGACTCTCCAGGTGGGGGGATCCTGGTGACCAAAGCTGCAGAGGTGGGATGGCACAAGGGGTCGTCAGAGACTATGCAGAGCTAGCCTTCCTTTTAGGGAGCAGTGAGAGAGGAATGCAAGTGAAAGTTTAGGGAAGTTTTGCTGTGTGTTGGAGACCAGATGCCCCACACGGGGAATGGAAACTTCCCTGGTGCCCTCCTAGTTTAGGATTGGCTCTTTAAGATCCAAAGGAGAAACCAAACCAACAAAAGCATCCTTGGCAACCAGGTGCCTTCCAGCCAGTCCCCAGCTTTCTGACAAGCTTGTCACAATATTGATGGAGTGATTAAATTTCGTGCTGAAGAGACTCGAGTCCTAAATAATGTTCCAAATAGACAGCGACTGTCTGAGAGGCTGCCTGCACCTGCCCCGTATTTCATCAGGGCCCCCAGAGGCGAAACAGAGCCAAGGAAGTGGGAAAAGGTCAGGATCTGAGCGCTTTGCATCCTGCAAGAGGGGCCAAGCAAAAAGGGCATTGGACTGGAGCTTCAAAAGCCAAACTTCCGGCCAGGATCAGCAACTCACTGTGTGACTCTGGCCAAGACATCTCCTTCTTTGGGCCCCAGTCACCTAATCTGCAAACCGGTAGGGAAGGGGGAACATCCACTGGTCCCTAATGGCTCTTGAATATTCAAAACAGCTTTTTTAATGGAGGACTTATGATGGGCTAAGCACTTGACATAGATTATCTCATTCACTCCCCACAAGAATCCCATGAGGTGAGCACTGTTATGATATTTTACAAAGGAGGAAACTGAAGCTCAGAGAGGTTAAGTAACTTGTTCCAGGTGACACAGCTAAGCGTTGGGTCAGAATTTGAAGGTCAGCAATGGAACTCACCATCTCAGTCACTCGGTTTTAGGTTTCTTACCAATGTTCTTAAGGGTCTCGACTATTTTTAACCTTACAGTTTAGGGGAAGATTATTTATTCAGGGTCACTTACCATTAGCTCTGCACTTTGAAATGTCAGTCTGATGGCCAGCTTGCTCTCTCCACCCCTGGGCTGTTTTGCCCTTGGGCTGAAAGCATTTGTGGGACGCTGTCGAATTGACTTTGATAGGTACAGTCTCAAGAGGGCTGGGGTTTGGGGCAGACATGGCGGGACAGGGAACATTATCCTGATTAGACTTTGCAGGTGCTTGATTGACAAATGTTATCCTGGCGCAAAACCAAAGCTCACCTGCCTCTGGCTCCTCGCAGCCTCCACTCTGATTCTCTGCAGCTGAAGTCCGTGGGAGACAGCCAGGCCCTGGGCTCAGAGGCTGTAGCCAAGGGGAGCTCCATCTCCTATTCCCTCTCTGCACAGCCAGGTACGGCGGGCAGCCGGCCAGGCATCCCTGAGCATCTGCTACTTGCTGCGGGAATAAAGGGAATAAAACAAATATAAGAAGCATGTGGTTCCCTGCGAACCTGGGCAGAGTTCCAGGGTTGGTCAGGATGCAGGGGGAAGGGCACTCATGCTTTCTGGGGTTTGACCACTTGTATTGAAACTCTGAAAAATGGGCATGCCCTCTCTGATCCCAGCTCAGAGTGCCCTGGCATGCCAGTCTGTCCCCCAAATACCAGTACGCATGTCCCTCCTAACCCAATGGGGTGCCTTGGAGGGACCCTAGGGTCAGAGATGGCTACATAATTTGCAGGTTGCAGTGCAAATAAAAATGCAGGAATCCTTGTCTGTAATTTGTGGAGTCCAGTTCAAGATAAAAATCTGTTAAAGATTCTGAAATAGAAAGCTTTTTCCTTTAAAAAAAAAAAAAAAGGGGCATGCCCTTGTTGAGAAAGGGCTCACTGCATATATAAACGTATTTGCATGGAAACGAGACAAAGTCTAACCACTGAACAGTGGTTGTTTTTGCATGGTGGGGTTTCAAGGATATATGTTTTTAAATTAATAATGTTGGAGCAGTTTTAGATTTACTGAAAAACGGAGTGGAAGGTACGGAGTTCCCATAAGCCTCTAAGCGTGTGGTCACATGTGATGCAGCAACAGTAACTAAGACATGATGAAAACAGGCATCCTGGCTCCAGACCCCATTCATGGCTCCTCCTCACCTAGCTGCCTCTCTATTTCCCAGCTATGTGGCCTTGGGCTAGTTTCTTGGTCGCCCAAAGTCTCAGCTTCTTCATCTATAACATGGAAATCACGATAATTCCTAATTCATAAGGTTGAATGAGTGAGGAAGTCAGAGGAAGCTCTTAGCATAGTGCCTGGATCTTGGTAAGATCCGGTGGCCATTCAAGAAAAGTTATCTTGCTAATGAATGTCAGAGCATCTGGAAGCGCACATAGGTGTCAAAAAAAAAAGAAAAAAGCAATCATACACGTGGCTGGTCTCAAACAAATGGGGAGTCTGAAGACTGAAGCAAAAATGACATTTTTCCTGTTGAATTCCTTTCAGTCCCTCTAGAATTCCACTCAGATGTGGTCCAGTGGGGTGTGGTCTTTTGTCCCCAGATTTTCTCCACCTTCTCTCCCTGTGTTCACATTCCCTTGCCTCTGTCTTCTCCGTTCTTTCCATGTCCCAGCTCTATCCTGGATCAGCACAGAAAGTGACAATCTCAAAATTCAAAATTGCCCTTGAAAATCCCTTAAGAGGTGTCATATTGGAGAACTACACATTGTCTTTTTTAAAATTAATTAATTAATTAATTAATTTTGGCTGTGTTGGGTTTTCGTTGCTGCACGCAGGCTTTCTCTAGTTGTGTCGAGCAGGGGCTACTCTTTTTTGCACTGCATGGGCTTCTCACTGTGGTGGCTACTCTTGTTGCGGAGCACGGGCTCTAGGCACGAGGCCTCAGTAGTTGTGACTTGTGGGCTCTAGAGCGCAGGCTCAGTAGTTGTGGCACGCGGGCTTAGTTGCTCCACGGCATGTGGGATCTTCCCAGACCAGGGCTTGAACCTGTGTCCCCTGCTTTGGCAGGCGGATTCTTAACCACTGGGCCACCAGGGAAGTCCCCTACACATTGTCTTTCACTAAGTTTTCCTCCAAAATTGGAGTACAAGGCTGTTTCTTCAGTTTCTGTTCAGGTTTCATGTTGATCTTGATCTATATCTGTATCTATCTATCGAAATATATGTATCTATGTATATTTAAATTCTAGAACCACTCCCGGTGTGGCAAAGCTGTCCTCAACCCTGAGACAAGTAGAAAATGACACCCACAGGGAATTCATTAGGTCCACGTTTCCCATCTCATGCCTGTCCTGGGGCACATACTCACTGAGTGGAAACAGGGAGCATAACTACCAGCACACTTGTGTTAATACTTCTTTTTTTTTAATTTTTTAAATTATTTATTTATTTATTTATTTTTTGCAGTATGCGGGCCTCTCACTGTTGTGGCCTCTCCCGTTGCGGAGCACAGGCTCCGGACGCGCAGGCTCAGTGGCCATGGCTCACGGGCCCAGCCACTCCACGGCATGTGGGATCTTCCCAGACCGGGGCACGAACCCGCGTCCCCTGCATCGGCAGGCGGACTCTCAACCACTGTGCCACCAGGGATGCCCCAATACTTCTCTTTTTTTAATCTTAACTTTTTGAGGCTCCCACTAATCCTACTGCATCCATTCTAAGATGCACGTTTTTTCTGATTTTAACATCCCTGAGACCGAGATGCATTTTACAGTTTGCTATCAGCCAACCAGCAGGTGTGATGTAGTTTTACTCCCTGTGCCCAAGCAAACTTGGTCGTAGCTATTCAGACTGTTGTTACTTCAACTGCGTTGCGTACACTGCCGAGCCTCCACATGTTGATTTCATTCTCCACTTAACGTGTCTTCAGAAGGATGATGCCATGATACGAGTTGGCGTGGAATGGAAAGTTTCTGTGTGCACAGAAAGACCCCCAAGCACAGTAATGGGCTGGAGATTTGGTAACTGTGAAGCAAATTCCTGTCTTTGAGGGAATGATTCCACTTTCATATTTTCTTACAAAGTAGCAACCAAATCTTGATGGAACCCCTAAAAAGGAAGAAACCACAGTAGATGAAGCTACACTGCATTTTGTCACTGAGATATGTGCAAAAGGATTCCTTGTCATATACCAAGCCAGGTGACAGAGGTAAGAGAAATTGCCAAATCCCTTGAAACAGATGAAGGGAATTGCAAACAAAGGATGGTGTGACCAGTTAAGGTGTTTAAAAAGACTATGAAGGCATTGGGTAGTAACTTAATTTATTTCTTAATTTTACATAAAATAATGATGTACCTTAAACTCGATGATGTTTTACATTTAATAAAAGCCAGCTGAATTCAAGGTAGTTAAATATATGGGGTGCGATGCGAATTTAATGATCAATGAACTCTCCCAGTATAACACTGATGTGTTATTATATTTTAAAAACCTCTGACTACTCCCCCTGTCTTTCCAAGGATCTCTCCCAACAAGGGGTAAGGAAAGGGAGAAAAGAAACCCCTTCATTTTGATAGTGAAATATATATGCATGTATTTTAGGAACATGTAACAATACCAGTAAAACAATGCTTACCCATTAATTCAGAACTACTGGTTCTAGGAATTTACCCTCAGAAGAGTGACTGAGTACAAATATTTAGTTACCAGGATGCTTATCTCAGCTTTGTTTATAAGAGTGAAAGATTAGAAACAATTTAGATGAGCATCAATAGGACTGTGCTTAAATAAATGATAATACATCCATATAATGGAATACTAGAATAGGCGGACATCAAAAACAGAGTCAATGTTTACCAGCATGGAAGGATACTCATATGATAACAAAGAGGATACAAGCCAAGCTTGAGAGGCTTTCTGTAAAATAATAATAATAATAATAAAATAATAATAAATGTCTATATATTTAACATATGAATGTTGAAGGGAAAGAAACAAATGAAATGTAAAAGCAGTTATCTCCTTTTCTGAATAGAGGAAATGTGGATGATTTTTATTTTCTTCTGACTTTTCTGATTCTCCTTTCATAAAATATTTTTATGTAGTTAAAAAATAATAAGAGAGGGACTTCCCTGGTGGCGCAATGGTTAAGAATCCACCTGCCAGTGCAGGAGACACGGGTTCGAGACCTGGTCCAGGAAGATCCCACATGCCACAGAGCAACTAAGCCCACGCATCACAACTACTGAGTCTGCGCTCTAGAGCCCACGAGCCACAACTACGGAGCCCATGCGCCACAACTACTGAAGCCCGCGCACCTAGAGCCCGTGCCCTGCAACGAGAGAAGCCACCACAGTGAGAGGCCCACGCAGCACAATGAAGAGTAGCCCCTGCTCGCCGCAACTAAAGAAAGCCTGTGTGCAGCAATGAAGACCCAAAGCAGCCAAAAATAAATAAATAATAAAATTTAAAAAAATAGTAATAATAAGAGGGGAAAAAAAGAAATTGATGTAGCTCCTGTGAGAAAAATGAGGAAAAGCTGCCTGCTTAGGCTTCCTCTGTGGTGTTTCTGTAGATGTCCGCAGGCTTCTGCTCCAGGAATGACTTTTTCTCAGTAGGGGTGTGGATCATAGAATTCAGAGCAGGGAGGTAGTTACAACTGGAAATGGCTCTGTTACAGACTGAAGGTTTGTGTCTCCCAAAATTCATATGTTGAAGCAGCACTAACCTCTGGGGTGGCTACATTTGGAGATGGGTCTTCAAAGGAAGTAATGAAGGTTAAATGAGGTCATATGGATGGGGCCCTAATCTGATAGGATTAGTGTCCTTACAAGCTCCTTCCCCAGTCACCCCCAGTGCCTGCACCAAGGAAAGCCCAGGTGAGGATGCAGCCAGAAGGCAGCCCTCTGCAAGCCAGGAAGAGTTACACCAGAAACCAAATCTGGGGCACCTTGATCTTGGATTTCCAGCCTCCAGAATTTTGAAGAATAAATACCTGTTGCTTAAACCACCCAATCTGTACTGTTTCGTTACAGTAGCCTGAGCCTACTAATACAGGCTTCCTCCATGGTGAGGGGCTCCAAGTTTCCCATCGGCTACACAAACAATTAGAGGCCTCCCTTATAGGTTGTCTGACTGAGGGAAGGGAGTCAGATGGACCTGGGTACAAATCCTCCTGCCACTGCCTGGCTCTGTGAACTTGGGCAAGTCTCTTTACATCCCTAATTTTCTCATTTGTCCAACAGTGGTGAAAGCTGCCTATTTCCCTCACTGGGATGCTGTGAGAATTAAATTGAGGGAATGCATCTGCACCCAACTTGACCAAATCATTCTCCTGCTTAAAAATCTCTTTGGGTGAGGCCACATGACATAGATGAGATAATGCCTGCAAAATGCCTGGCACACAGTAGAGGCTCAACAAAGATCAGCTCCCTCATTTCTAAGGATTCTTCATGAATTCATTTATTTATGACAATAAATTATCTTTTGGTGCCTCAGTTTTCTCACCTGTCAAAGGAGGATACATAAAATAACTATTTGGTTGAACCACATGAAACTGATAATATTTGATTGTTTGGGACCTATGGCAATTTCATACGGTGCCACCCAATACCTCCTGGGTCTGTGGTAAAGATTTTAAAAAGAGTTAAAATGTGTAAAATGATCCTGAAAAAAAATATGAACCCAAATGATGGCTAGGATGACAATTATAAAAATGATGGTGATGATGATGATGATGATGATGCTTATGGTACAGAAGGCTCTGAGCTATGCCCTGGAGATATTATGGGAGACAAAACACCATTCTAATCCTTAAGAAGCTCACTGTCTAGTTGGGGAGAAAAATAGGTGAGAATGATCCAATGACAGATGCTTTGGCATTGATCACCTCTTCCTCGGGGACCACGGGCATTTAGACAAGATGCCAGAGGGAGGAGAGCGCTGGTGGGTGAGGACAGTCAGGCAGATGAAGCCAAAAGTGAGGGCAGGTCAGTGTGTTTCAGCTGGAAGGAAGAACACGTTTTAAGATCTGGAGAGAGAGCCTGAGACGTCTTCTAGGTAACCCCACGTCCATTCTGGTTGCCTCTCCGAGGCACTGATCCAGGCAGAGATCCTCATTCTTGAATCCCTATATGACATGCTTGGACCTTCATCCCCTGTGCACCCACAATACCCTCACGTGGATTCTTTGCTTGAGTCTCTCTCTTAGTGCCCAGTGTGCTCTGGCAAACCAAACTGAGCATGCTCACTGCCTTGCTTTGCTCTCACTGGCTGACTTGCCTGGGCTGTCTTCCTGCTCCCCTGCTCCTGGCCCACATGAGTCTCCCTTCTCTTGCCTCATAAGGACCATCCTAAGATGTCTTGTCTGTTTCACCCAGAGAATACTCCCATCAGTCTCTTCCCTACCAGGAACTGTGTCTTGTGCCTCATTATAGCCCCAGTGTCCAGCAAAGTGCCTGGCACATAGGAAGCACTCATTAAATATGTGTTGTAGAATGAATGAATGAAGGTGAACGGGCAACATATATTAAGTGCTTGGCACATAACACCCCCAGATTCTTCTATCTAATCTGCCTCTACCATTTTATATTTTACAGATGAGGAAAGGAAGGGCTAGAAACATGAAGAGACTTGTCCAAAACTAGAAGTGAATTTTTCAGAGAAACAATAATGATCATAAAAGCTGTCACGCATTAAGCTCTTACCATGTGCCAGGCACTAAGCTCAGCACTATACGGGATTCTCCCATGGAATCCTCCATGTAACTCTCTAGAGTTGGACTGAGTTTGACCCTTGTTTACACAAGAGGAAACTAAAGCTCAGAGAGGTTGTTAGTTGCCCAAGGCCACACAGCTGGATTCAAAGCTAGACTTATGGGGCTTCCCTGGTGGCGCAGTGGTTGGGAGTCCGCCAGCCGATGCAGGGGACACGGGTTCGTGCCCTGGTCTCGGAAGATCCCACATGCCGCGGAGCGGCTGGGCCCGTGAGTCATGGCTGCTGAGCCTGCGCGTCCGGAGCCTGTGCTCCGCAACGGGAGAGGCCACAGCAGTGAGAGGCCCGCGTACCGCAAAAAAAAAAAAAAAAAAAAAAAAAAAAAAAAAAAGCTAGAGTTATGTGTTTGAGTTTTGGCTCTCAGCCCCTTATCCACATTCTGGGAGCATAAATAAATGCTTCTGGGTTAAAAGAATGAAGTGGACAGGCTCCTCTCAAAATGTGGGCTGCCGTCAGAGCCCTGAGGATGGGGGCGCCCCAGAGGGTCAAGGGCAGAGCTGGAAGATCTGGGCTCCAGCCAAAGTTGGAGGCGAATCTTGGTGGACTTACCTCCGACCTCCAGGAGGTGCTCTGGATATCTTCCCCAGTCGTCTTTGAGGGGCTTTGGCCAATCCACCAGAAGTCAATTCTATGATATGAAGATCTCTGAAAAATCAAGTTGCCAATGACCAATTGCTCAAATTAGTCAACACTGCCAATTTTCCAAAACCTTATTTAAGGAAAATTCTTATCAAATATAGTTAACAAATATGAATACATTCCTCTTGAAGACAGTCAATGACTTACACTCTTATACATGTGTTAGTTTAATATGCTCGATGATATTCAGTGAATTTATACTTCTTGAATACTCTTAGCCCAAAATTTATTCAGGATGTTTTAATTATATTCAAAACTTTACTTAAAGATATTCAAGAATATATTCTTCATTAGAAGATTGTCATAAGAAAGCTAAAGAGCTCCCAGGATATTTAGCTTCAGACAAATTGAGCTTAAAATGCTGCTGAGAATATATTCGCTGAAAACATTCAAAACTCATTTGTTAGGAAGAAGACCATTTTCATATTCATTGAAAATATTCAAGAAAGCTAGCAGTCTTCAAGATATTTTTGGCAAATTCAGAAAATTGGTGAGCTGATGGCCCAGCTCAGCCAGGTGTTGGTCTGAGGCCTCTTGCGCCAGCATGGGGCCACGTTCCTCTCAGTTCTGTGGGAGACATGGGACAAGCCAGTCCTGCTAGAAAGCTGTGAGCTGCATTTGGACCCTCAGAGGAGAAGACAACATTGCTGTGTCCCCAAGCACCACCTTGACCCTTTGGTCACCTTCATGAGAGAGAAAAACAGAAGACACGTTTCCAAGGGCTTTGTAAGCATGATTTCCCTCAATCACCCTGAGGACTTGGTTATAAAAATTATCCCTTTTGGGGCTTCCCTGGTGGCGCAGTGGTTGAGAGTCCGCCTGCCGATGCAGGGGACACGGGTTCGTGCCCCAGTCCGGGAAGATCCCACATGCCGCGGAGCGGCTGGGCCCGTGAGCCACAACTGAGTCTGCGCGTCCGGAGCCTGTGCTCCACAACGGGAGAGGCCACAACAGTGAGAGGCCCGCGTACCTCAAAAAAAAAAAAATTATTCCTTTTTACTGATGAGGATGCTGAGGCTCAGGCAGGTGAAGTGACTTGCTCAAGATCACCTAGTTAGTCAAGGGCAGAGTGGGGATTTGAACTCAGGCAGAGAGAGAATTTGAACTCTAGTGGCTGAATTTCAGAGCCCAGGGTCTTGGCTGGTGGACTGTACATCCTCATACGAAGATGACCTTCTATGAGCTTCACTGAATCAATGAACAAAGAAACGATAGTCAAGGTGGGGACCTGCTAGTAGGGACTGAGTAGATGGGGCTTTGAAGAAGGAAGGAAGCCAGGAGCTATAAGGGAATTTGCTGGCATATCCATTTGGAGATTAGAAGCTGCAGGCAAAGCAGGAGAAGGAGATAGTGAGTCACAAGGACAGGTCCCTTTTCCTTTCTCTATGCCATGCAGAAACGAAAATAATGGATATTCTGATGACCTACCTGTGTTTTTCACTTATTCCACAGTCATGTGATTGCTTAGAGCCCAGATCTGGCTATATTATGTTTTCCCTGAAACCTTAAAAAAAAATAAATCTAAGCACAAAGCACAGTGGGAGAACAAGGCTAGCCATTAATGGACATGCTTGCACCGGTTCGCAGCAGCAACTTTAGAGAAATTTTCCAAAGCATTCGCTTCATTCTTCCTTTTGAGGGGAAAATAATGTTTTTATTTTCTTCTTTATTTTCCAGGTGAGATGCACACCATATGTACATTGTTGATAAGTCAAAAAGTATGTATAAGCTAAAATAAGATAAAAATCACCCATAAGTCTTCCTTCCCCTACTTCAAAAACTCCTTGTTAACAGTGGGTGTATATTTTTCCCCAGGGCTTTTGTTTTTATGCAATTTTTAAATGGGATCATATTACACATGCTATTTTGTAACTTAATTCCTTTAATTTATTATGATCTTATTAATGAAGACAACTTCACATCGTTTTTATTATTGCAGATTTCTGACTGTTGATGATTTATTCCCTGAACCCAAAGAGGTAAGAGATGGAGAAGGCTTTGGGGGCTACTTGGGGTGTTGGCTGTGGGACAAGGTGTCCTCCGACAGGACTT
Source organism: Mesoplodon mirus (assembly GCF_964341445.2). Taxonomy (NCBI): domain Eukaryota; kingdom Metazoa; phylum Chordata; class Mammalia; order Artiodactyla; family Ziphiidae; genus Mesoplodon; species Mesoplodon mirus. The sequence continues at coordinate 10,579,061 of NC_138989.1, forward strand.
AGGAGGAGGGTTTTGGTGGGTGGGTCTCTGAGGAGGGGCCACCTATGGCTCCCTCCAGCCAGTCAGGGTTCAGGAACTTCCGAAGGCAAACATCTGGGGAGACGTTACAATGATATTCCACAAGTGACAGAACCCCAGCTCTGTCAAGTGGGGTAGCTCTGAGAACTGTGTTACATCAGCCTGCAAAGCGCCTGCCCAGCGACTCTCCCTCGACCCTCTCTACTCCACTGATCTAACACAGACACCTCCACAGACACAGCAGGGTTCTGGAAATCCCTCCCAAGGATGACGGATTTTAGTGGCTTTCGTTCCACCAAGACAATAATGTTTTGGCAGGGCACAGCAGAACTTGTCTGGACAGCGTGACCAGGCTCCTCTGAATGGCAGGAACTTAGCTCTGAGGTCACGGTGCCCTGGACCTCAGCATCCTTCCCCTCACCACCGGCTGGCTTTTTTCCACATCCTCCTCTTCTGCTTCCTGCTTAGTCGCCCTTCCTTATTCCCAGTTGTCTTTTTTTTTTTTTTTTTTTTCCCCAGAGTCTAACCACAGAGAGAGGAGAAGCTTGATGTGGTGGATGTTACTGCCAGGGGTGGGGAGTTAATGAAACCCTTGGGAGGTGACCTGGGGCTGGACCACCTTGTATTGTTATTTGCTGCTTGAGAATAATTATAAAGAATAGACACCCTTGGAGAAAAGGGAACCCTCCTACACTGTTGGTGGGAATATAAGTTGGTGCAGCCACTATGGAAAACAGTGTGGATGTTCCTCGGAAAACTAAAAATAGAACTACCATATGATCCAGCAATCCCACTCCTGGGCGTATATCCAGACAAAACTATAATTCAAAAAGATACATGCATCCCCTCTGTTCACAGCAGTACCATTCACAATAGCCAAGACATGGAAACAACCTAAATGTCCATCAACAGATGAATGGATAAGGAAGATGTGGTATATATATACAATGGAATATTATTACTCAGCCATAAAAAGGAATGAAATAATGTCATTTGCAGCAACATGGATGCAACTAGCGATGATCATACTAAGTGAAGTAAGTCAGAAAGAGAAAGACGAATACCATATGATATCACTTATATGTGGAATCTGAAATATGACACAGATGAACCTATCTACAATGCAGAAACAGACTCACAGACATAGAGAACAGACTTGTGGTTGCCGAGGGGGAGGCGGGTGGGGGAGGGAAGCACTGGGAGTTTGGGATTAGCAGATGCAAACTAGTATATACAGGATGGATAAACAACAAGGTCCTACTGTAGAGCACAGGGAACTATATTCGATATCCTATGATAAACCATAATGGAAAAGAATATGAAAAAGAATGTCTCTGTGTATAACTGAGTCACTTTGCTGTACAGCAGAGATTGGCGCAGCATTGGAAATCAACTGCACTTCAATAAAAAAACAAGAATTAATAGACACCCTCAAAGCAGTCATTCCCCTATGCAACAGAGACTCCTCAACAGTATTTTATTTTTAGCTAGTTAGTGAGATAATGTATATTTAAAAAACCACAGTGCCTGGTACATAGTAAGCACTCAATAGATGCTAGCTATTACTATGATTGTGATCCCTTAAAAATGCACAGAGGGGGGCTTCCCTGGTGGCGCAGTGGTTGAGAGTCCGCCTGCCGATGCAGGGGACACAGGTTCGTGCCCTGGTCCGGGAAGATCCCACATGCCGCGGAGCAGCTGGGCCCGTGAGCCATGGCCACTGAGCCTGTGCGTCCGGAGCCTGTGCTCTGCAACGGGAGAGGCCACAACAGTGAGAGGCCCACGTACCGAAAAAAAAAATGCACAGAGGGGCTTCCCTGGTGGCGCAGTGGTTAAGAATCCGCCTGCCAATGCAGGGGACACGGGTTCGAGCCCTGGTCCAGGAAGATCCCACATGCCACAGAGCAACTAAGCCCGTGCGCCTCAACTACTAAGCCTGAGCTCTAGAGCCCGCGAGCCACAACTACTGAGTCCACACGCCTCAACTACTGAAGCCCGTGCGCCTAAAGCCTGTGCTCTACAACGAGAGAAGCCACCGCAATGAGAAGCCTGTGCACCACAATGAAGAGTAGCCCCCGCTCGCCACAACTAGAGAAAGCCCGCGCGCAGCAACGAAGACCCAACACAAGAAGGAAGGAAGGAAGGCGGGAAGGAGGGAGGGAAGGAAGGAGGGAAGGAAGGAAGCATAGAAAGCATTTAGACCTTGCATCTGGGCAACCACGGGAAGTCTGAGACAAACACCATTCCTGTAATGAGACCCTCCTCCCCGACCCTGGAAACAGCCCCGGGCAGAGTGCATGCTGGCAATATCTTCATACCCCATCACCTCCTGAAGATAGCCAGGGTGTCACCAGGCAGGTAAATGCGCTCATCTTTTCCCGCTGAAATTGGCACGTCCGGCGTGGAGCTTTGATGATCTATTTATCAGGGACAGTTCTGCTCTGGGATGGAAGTGCCCTGGTTTGCTGAGTGGTCTATTCATTTGTCTCTGCTGGCAAGGCAGGCTTGTGGGGTCCCCACCCTGCTTCCCACTGATGCCTTATTCCTCCTGCATCCTGCAGCTCACACTGAGGGCAGGCACGGGGGCTGGCGGTGTGCTTGCCTCCCCACCTACAAAGGTGCCCTCCAGGGCTGGCTTGGAGCAGGCAGGTCCCTGGGGATGGTCATGGGGCTGCGGGGGGTGGGGGCAGCTCATGTGGCATTAAAGAAACCACATCTCCAAGATCAAGGTCCTTTTCAAGATGCCGTGGGAGTGGAATTGCTCCAGGCTCAAATGCTGGCTCTGCTCTTTCTTAGCTGTGCGGCCCCAAGCAAACAACGGTCGTTAGGAGGGAATAAAGACACCTATTTCCTGCTTTCTTGGGAGGAGAGCATATGTAAAGCACCTGGCACACAGTAAAGCGAGCCTGACACACGTAGGAAGCTCTTAATAAAAGGCAGCTACTGTTCACATCATCATCCTCATTACCGTTCCCCTGGGCTCAGAGCTGGTCCCCGGAGAGGGTGGGGTTTTCTCCTAGGCTGATGCAATACCAGAGCTGGAAGCAACCTACAGAGAAAGCCAGACAGCTGGACTGAAGCTTTGAGTCCGTAACGCTGTCACACTGTGTGGTCGAGCGGCAAGTTATTTCACCTCCCTGAACCTTGGTTTCCTCATCTGTCACGTGGAGATGATAAAATGAGATACATCGTGAGAAGCGTCAGGCCTCAAGAGGACTCAGTGAAGATCAGTTTCTTCCACCCCTCTCTCACTTGCACGATGCTTTACAATTTGCAAAGGGAGGTTACAGACATTATCTGATGCGATCCCCCCGCGACACCCCCAGCCCAGGGACAGATCACAATCCCTGGTTCACAGATGGGGAAACAGGGGCTCAGAGAAGCACAGCAACTTGTCCCAACTCATATTCATTCATGGAACAAGTATTTACTGAGCGCCTACTGCACGGCAGCTGCTGTTTTAGGTGCTTCGGATATAGTGATGAATACAACAGGCAAAAAGAAAAAAAAATCCCTGTCCTCATAGAGCTTACATTCTAGAGATGGGGTGCAGATAATAAACAATGGAGATAACAAGAAGACAAATCATGTGTTAGGAAGTGACAAGTGCCCTGGAAACTAGATCATGACGAGGGGGATCGGGAGTGATGGATGGAGGAGAGACAGGTCGTAGTCTTAAGGAGGGTGTTCAGGACGAGTCTGATTGAGAAGGTGATAGCAGAGCAAAACCTGAGGGAGCCGAGGGTGTTGGCCATGCAGACGTCTGGCAGGGAAAAGCATTCCAGGCGGAAGGAACAGCGCATGCATAGGCCCTGAGGTGACAGTGGGCCTGAGGTGTTCACAGAACAGCAGGGAGTGGAGTGGAGGGAGAGGGAAGGGATGAGGTTGGAGGGACACAGAGGTAATGGGGTGTGTGTGTGTATTCGGAGAGAGAATCCTTTAGGGCTTTGTAGCCATAATAAGGACCATAGCTCTGAGTGAATTAAGGAGCCATAGGAGGGTTTAAATAAAGTCGTGTCACGGCCTGAGTAGTATTTTCCCGGGACTGCTCTAGCTGTTGCAGACAAATTGAATGCAGGGTATTCATCAGCAGATGAATGTGTAAACAAAATGTGATCTCTCCATACAGTGGGATATTATTCAGCCATAAGTAGGAGTGAAGTTCTGACACAGGCTACAACATGGATGAACCCTGAAAACACGCTAAGTGAAAGAAGCCAGACACAAAGGGACAAATATTGTATGATTCGAATTCTATGAAATATCTAGAGTAGGCAAATTCATAGAGATGGAAAGTAGATTAGCGGTTACCACGGACGGAGGAGAGAAAGGAATGGGGGTAGTTATTGCTTCATGCCTGCAGAGTTCTATTTGAAATAATGAAAGTTTTGGAAAGAGATAGTGGTGATGGTTACACAAACGGTGAATGTAATTTAATGCAGCTGAATTGTGCTCTGGTAAAAAATGGTTAAAATGGCAAATTTTGTTATATATTTTACCAAAAAACCCCAATTGACTGCAGGGACAAGGATGGAAATAGCCTAGGCTGTAACAGAGGCTCAGACCAAGGCGAGGGGTGAGAGGGGCTCAGATGCTGGATACACGTGTGAATTAAGACCAGGTGTGGAACGTGGTCTCCCGAACCTTCCCCAGGACCTCAGGGCCCTGGAACCACACGGCAAGTGTTCTGTGCTCACCACAGGTCCCCACCCTCCCAGTCTCCTGATGCTTCCAGATCCTGGTGGCACAGCCAGGACGGGTGCTGGATCCCTCTGGCTCATTGGGAGGATGCGGTGTAACTACAGAGAGGGGAGGTTGTGGGCTGAGGCCCTTGTGGACATCGGCACCACACCCCACACACACGCACGCACACATCCGGGGTTTGCACCGCCAGCCCTGCCCAGGCAGCTCAGCTCCAAGTTGGCAGCTACACCTCTGTTTGCTGTATCGCTCTGGTTGTCTGGGAGATGAGTTCCAAGGTCGCAAGCCCAGATTAGAAACTGGGGGGAGCCCATGAGCTCAAGAACAACACGGTTGCTGTTTGCATGCCATGGACCTTAGTAACTGGCCCAAATCTTGTTCCTCCTGAATTCGGGCACCATGGACAGAGGGAATACCAGCTCAAGTTAAAAAAATAACTCGAACATCCACTTTATTGTTTTAAAAATTAGTGTCACTTTAAAACAACTAAAACATAAATGCAAATTTATATTTCTTTTAAATGGAGTATTATACAGACTGCTTGTTCGAGGCCGGCTTTCCCCACGTGCCGTGACAGTAAATCACCTTCAGGAGCGTGGCAGTTAACGGCTGCATACTTTCTCCCACTGTACGGAACTGCCATCATCTGTGCAACTAAACCTCTCTAGTTGAGCCGTTTTGTCATTTCGAATTATCCCTGAGTATAAATGCAGCAGACGCTGCCGGTGATCGGCTCAGATCTCCTCATATGCTTTTTACTGTTCCTGAGCACACCTACCCTGGCTGCTGGGCACTCTTGTTTACATGGGTCCACATCTGTGACTTTTCTCTGCAGAACCACCCTTGGGGTTACTGAAGCCACAGTGTCCAAAAGCCTGATGTTTACCTCCTCGTGGGGGAATCTGCCTCCCCCACTTCCGTCCCTAAGGTAGACCTTGGCCTATGAGTGCTGATGTTGGGCTTACTAAAGCCCAGACCCCTTGCCTCAGGTCAGAACAAATTCTGACCCACTTGGTCCCTCTCTGGCGGCACTGTCCAACAGCGTAGAGCAGAAGCGGCGTCATGCCATTTTCACGGATAGATCACAAAAGACCTATCGGGCTTTTGTCTCACACTCTCTCCTGGATCGCTTGCTCCCAGGGAAGCCAGCTGCCATGCCATGAGGACACTCAAGCAGCCCTGTGGAGAGGCCCGCGTGGTATGTGTGTGTGTGTGTATATATATACACACACAGTAAGTCCCCTACATACAAACGAGTTCCGTTCCGAGAGCGCCTAAGTACAATTTGTTCGTAAGTCCAACAGAGTTAGCTTAGGTACCCACCTAACACAATCGGCTATATAGTACTGTACTGTAGTAGGTTTATAATACTTTCCTCACAAGTAATACATAAAAAACAAACAAACACACAAAAAAGAAAACATTTTTAATCTTACAGTACTGCACCTTGAAAAGTACAGTAATACCAGCTACATCGCTGCTGCTTTTACGCTTGCTTCCGGACATCCTGGGCTTGAAATAAAGATATTGTACTTTATACAGTCCTGTGCAGTAAAGTAACAAAAGCACAATCCCTTGTAGAGGATGCACGCACATGACAATGTACACCAGACACAGGAACGAACCTACGTGATTGGACATGCAAACACACGTTCACATCTTTGAAAGCTCACAACTTGAAAGCTCCTATGTAGGGGACTTACTGTATGTAAAACTGAAGCACTTGGCTGAAACTAACACAACACTGTAAATCAACTCTACTCTAATATGAAAAAGAAAAGTAGACCCTCCACTCCAGTCAAACCTTCAGATGACTGCAGACCTGGCCACCATCTCGATTCAACCTCATGAGACCCCAAATCAGAACGACCAGCTCAGCCTTAGCTGAATTCCTGAACCCTAGAAACTGTGAACTATGAAATGTTGATTGTTCTAGGCTGCTTGATTTTGGGCTCATCTGTGATGCAACGAGAGCTACCAGCTGAACCTTCTTCCTAAAGGTTCACAATGCACATCGCCAGGCTAAAGAAGAATGTTTGAGTATTGTCTAACCCAGGACTTCCCAAAACGATTTGACTGCAAAACCCAACCCATTCCCTTTTCTTCTGATGGAACTCACTTTAGGAACTGCTGACCTAGTGTGAAATCTTGGACACACCCAGAGATGCTCAATTTCTGGCACTTTTGCGAGAACTTCTTTGTCTTCTGACAACTGTCTTTGCTGGCTTAGATCTCAGGAGGCACTGGCAGTCAGCTCTGCCATCCTGTCTGCTGTGGATTTTGTAAGCTTTCACTGTCAGCATCAGAACAAAATTCACACAGCTGTCACGCAGCTCTGATGGAGCACAAACACAGGCAGAGGAAAATGGACACTGTCCCATGATATCAGGTCACTAGGCAACATGTCCAAGACAACTGGTCTATGACTCTCCTCTGCCCCCCCCCCCCGCTTTACTGGGCTGCTGATAATAACTAAGCAATGGTCCTGTTTGATTTACAAACTCACTCATCTTCCCAGCCACCCTCTGGGGGATATTCAGGGCAGCGACAAATGAGTCCCATTTTACAGGTGAAGGGACTGAGGCTCTGAGTGAGGATTAGAGCTTTGTTTTTTCTGGCATGATTCCCTCTTCCAGAAACCCTTAATCCTGCTTTCCACCACACATGCCCCCCAGCCTAGCTAACACTGGTCTGAAACCAGTCTGCCTGAGTTTAAAACTGGCTCAGCCATGCTGCCACTTCCCAGCTGTGGGAACTTGGGCACATTTCTGCATCACTGTAGTTTGGCTACGGATTAGAGGGAAAAATGGATGTGCAGAGCATGGACAGCGCCTTACAGCTAATAAACATTTAATAACGTTATTATTATTAACTCTCATCCTTTCAACGTTGACAACATTTCTTCCTAGAAGCCCCCAGGAACTACTCTCACCTCACCCAGGCTGGGTCCAACCTGGGTTCCTCCTGTATAGCCGTCCCCCACTCCCCAATTCTCCAGTGGTTCCTAACCTTGGGTGCATATTGAAATCCTTGGGGAGCTTTTTAAAAATACCCATGCCCAGGCCCCACCTGCAACCAATAACATCAGAATCCCTTGAAGGATTTCTAGAGCATGAGCTAAGTATTTCCCCACCTGACCCTCCCCTCAGCCACTGAGGGATGCTGGAGACTGGGTGCCTGGGCTGCAGCCTGGGAGAGCATCCTGACACCTTCGTTTGGGACATGATGGAGGGAGGTGTGAGGCTAGCCAAGCAGCATTGCCCACCTGCGTGTCTCTTCAATTTCCAAGTCTTCCAGAGAGGAGAATGCTGCAGTCTACCGCCAGCCTGCTGTCTGGCCCTCTCCCTTCCGCCATGTTCTCTTTTAAAATTAACCCTGTCCACCATGGTAGTTTTGTAGGATAACCAACAAAAACAACAGTGATGGTAATAGCTGATATTCTGAACCCTTCCTATGTTCTCGGGACTGTGCTGAAGGCTAAGGGGCTAAAGTCCTCGTCCATAAAAAAAATACATCATTCAGATTCCAAAGTTGTATCTGCAAGTTTCTCCTGATTTAAAATAACAGGTTCAGGACTTCCCTGGTGGCGCAGTGGTTAAGAATCCACCTGCCAACGCAGGGTACATGGGTTCGAGCCCTGGTCCAGGAAGATCCCACATGCCGTGGAGCAACTAAGCCCACGTGCCACAACTACTGAGCCTAAGCGCTAGAGCCCGTGAGCCACAACTACTGAGCCCGCGTGCCACAACTACTGAAGCCCGCGTGCCTAGAGCCTGTGCTCTGCAACAAAGAGAAGCCATCACAGTGAGAAGCCCATGCACCGCAGCAAAGAGTAGCCCCCGCTCGCCACAACAAGAGAAAGCCTGCGCGCAGCAACGAACACCCAAAACAGCCAAAAATAAATAAATTAAAAAAATAATACGTTCATGGTACAACCACTATGGAGAACAATACGGAAGTTCCTTAAAAAGCTAAAAGTAGAACTACCATGTGATCTAGCAATCCTACTCCTGGGCACATATCTGGAGAAAATCATAATTCGAAAAGATACATGCTCATTGCAGCACTGTTTATCGATACAATAGCCAAGACATGGAAGCAATCTAAATGTCCATCGACAGAGGAATGGATAAAGAAGATGTGGTACATACATGCAATTGAATATTAGCCATTAAAAAGAATGAAATAATGCCATTTACAGCAACATGGATGGACGTGGAGATTATCCAACTAAGTGAAGTAAGTCAGAGAAAGACAAATATCATGTGATATTACTTATATGTGAAATCTAAAAAAAAAGATGCAAATGAACTTATTTACAAAACAGAAACAGACCCACAGACTTCGAAAACAAACTTATGGTGACCAAAGGGGAAAGATGGGGGGGAGGGGGATAAATTAGGAGGTTGGGATTAGCAGATACACACGACTATATATAACATAGATAATCAACAAGGACCTACTGTAGAGCACAGGGAACTCTACTCAATAGTCTGTAATAACCTATATGGGGAAAGAATCTGGCAAAGAATGGATATATGTGTATGTATAACTGAATCACTTTGCTGTACACCTGAAACTAACACAACATGGTAAATCAACCATACTCCAACATAAAATAAAAATTAAAACAAAAATAGGTTCATTCTTGGACAGGGTGTGGGGATTGGCAACTAAGATGATAGAGCTGTGTTATCAGGGTTACCTCTAGACCTCTGACAGTGGAGACTGAAATCCCCTCAAGGCCCCTAATGCCCACTCTTCTTGTCCCTAATGGAGACCTCGAGAATTGGGAGGCAGGTGCTGGGAGAGCATCAGCTCCAGGTACAGACTCAGGCCACTGGTTCAGTAACCTGCCACGGGTCCCTGGCAGACCCTAGGTTCTGCCTCCCAGGCTGGGCTCGGGCTGAGACCACCCAGTGCTCCCCATTTACTGTGGACTTACTCTGCATTAGTACCTGTGGGCCAAGCACTTGGCACCCACTTGTGTAATCCCCACACCAGCCCTGCATTGCCATCACCCACTTTTGTGGATAAGAAAACAAATGCCTGCCCATAGAGGTCAAGTGACAAGGTCACATATAGGGTGAGCCGCAGAGCTGTGATCACAGTTCACACCTCTAAGAGCCTTGCTGCTCCCCGACCTCAGGGCTCACACTTAGCTCTGCCCTGGGCCCTGCTATTCTCTTTGCTTATTTACATATGGCCCGAGATCCCCATTATACCCTCAAGGGCAGAGACTCATGTCTGTCTTTTTCTCCAGGGCCCAGCATGGTACCTCATACTTAATGGGTCTAGGGGAAAAGGAGGCAATATTCAAAATCTTTAACAGCTTGCAGGACTAGGGCACTGGCTATTCCGAATGGCCACTGGTCCAAAGGGAGCTGCTGATTCCTAGAAAAACTGGGAGAAGGTAGAGGGAGGAAGGTGTCTAGATTTTAAAATGTAGATTTCATCATTATTCAGGTATGGCATGGCTAAAAGATCGGGAGACGACTGCCATAGAAACAATAGCTCATTACATTCACAGACGCCAAGAGGAGGGGGCTCGCCACGTCATGGGGGCCACACGGGGAAGCACCAGGTTTGGTCAGAAGGCAGAGGGAACGTGGACAAGAGCCTTTATTGTGGTCTCTGCAGGAAGGAACCGGGGAGGTGGCGGAAACAGACTTAGAATGGGCTGGTTCAAATAACTTCAGTTAGCTCTGGGGCACAGGGGCTGTCCCTAGTTGTTTGGTACCTCACCTCGAATGATCCGGGCAGGTGGGCGGTGGCTCAGAGGGAAAGAGTGTGACAAAGGTTGGGGTGGGGTCTCCGGACTGGCCTTCATAAGAGAGGGGTACCTGCAGGCTATCTCTGCGAAGGGCAGTCCCTCCAAGGTCAGCAAGGCACCCATAGTCAAAGCACCAGAATAGAAAGATATGCTTAATAAAGGCTGAGACACTGGGGGCAGCTTAGAGGCAGTGCTATTTGTCAAGTGGTACTGAAGTATTTCAATATTTGGACACCTGGCTCCATTGTACCTGGGCATACAGTTGAATCGGTGTGGAGCCTCGAGAAAGGCGCTCAGTAAATATACATCGCGTGGCTGAACTGTATGGGCTGGGTCTGCAGTCTCCTCGCCTCCCCACATCTCAGTTCTCCTTGGAGAATGACCGTGGCAGTGCCATTCCACACGGCTGTCCTTCCCTTTTCCTTGGGAGCCACCAGGGAGCCCCCATCTGCTCGTACTTGCAGGACTTGGAGCTGGTGGTCGGTGGGCTGCTCTCACGGCGGACAGGGTGACTCAGCCAGCTCTCAGCAACCAGAGAGCAGAGCCCACAGTAAGCCTTGAGCCTCCCACCCCTTCTGGCAACTCCTGGGCCCCCGGCATTGGGTGGGAGGGGGCCTCCCAGCAGCCCTCCACCCCGCCAGCTCCAGGTGTTCACTCATGGACGAGACAGTATTGATTTTCACATTATGATGCACAACTTGTCAGGTGCAAAGTGGAGGGGGTGGAGGAGAAGCCAGCCACTGATTCCCGGAATGTATTTCAAGACACATTAATTTGTTTTTTTCCTTCAAGGTCAAATCAAGTCATCTCCATATATCACCACTGGCAGTGACTGGCTGGCAGGCAGTTAGGAGGGGGTGGGGATGGGCTGAGGATAAAACTTTCCATGGAGTTGGGTCAAGGGAGCAGAACGTGGACGCAGGTTCTGGGCGGTCCCTGTCCCAGCACCATCATCAAAGTGAGGGCTCCGGAACAATGTTCCTTGGTCATTTCGTTGGAGGTCTCTGGGGAGGGACCGAGTCATCCGTTTTGATGACAAGGCTTGTGTTTGTAAACTGGAAGCTCTCAGAACTGAAATGAGCTGGATTTCTGGGGTCTGAGATCATGTGTTTGGCCTAATTTCCCAGGGAGACCCACACTCACCATTCCTTCCTTCATTCGTCCATTCGACACATATGTACTTCCAGTGGGTGGGCTCTCAGTTCTACCTGCTCAGGGTCCCACCATTCAGCAACCCAGAACTGACGAGACGAACGTGGAAATGAAAGCTTTGCTTTTCTCTTTCCCTCACCAGGCTCTCAAAGTGAAAACAAAGGGTAACCCGACACCCAGCACGGTGCCCTGCACTCGGTATGTGCCCAGTAAATATTTGTTGAACAAATATCAAATGAGTAGGGACTTTCCCCTTTACTTGACTGATTTCTCCTTTCATCCTTAAAAGCAGAGCAGTTGGGATGAGTTTTGGTGTTTGTGATTGTTATTATTATTTATTCTGCTACACAAATGCCCAAGCTTGTTACAGGATGTGCTGGGTTGGGATGGGGGTAAGGGTGAGGGGCTCTGGCCAGCTCGCTGGGAGTCTGAGCTGAGATCCTAAAGGATTAGCCAAGGAAGAGGCTGGAGGAGTAAGCCCTGGAGAGAGAGAGCAGTGTATTCAAAGTTCTGGGAGCAAGACAGGGCCTGTCTGTTTAGAGGAGCCGAGGTAAGTCAGATGGGGCTGTGGGGCGAAGGGAGGAGGTTAGGGGAGGGTGGAGAGCAGTGACCCAGGGGAAGATCCCATAATGCCTTGCAAGTCTTGCAAAGAAGCTTGGACTCAATCCTTTGAACAACAGGGAACCATCAAAAGGTTTTAAAAGGGACATACCCTTCGCTTTGGCGCCTGTGTTTACTTGTGCCTGTGAGGCACCTCCCCACCCCAGCCTCGTGTGCTCAAGCCTGACAACCGTGGAGTGACCCCTCCTCTGATAAGCCAATCCTATCCCCACCCCCCTGCAATGCCCCGATCTGAAAGGTCACTTCTCTTCCCACAAGGTGGACGGACTCACTTAAGACACCCTTACGTTCTGCTTTGCTGAGAGAAAGGCAGAACAGGGTAATAGGTTAATAGTAGAGTCAGACTCTCTGAGCCTGTTGCTTAGCAGGTGGGTGATTTGGGGCCATGCACTAATCCTTCCACGCATCAGTTTCCTTATCTGTAAAATGGAGATAAGAACCGAACCTTCCTCCTGTAAGCGAGCAGGACCCTATGGCGCCTTCCGGGGACAGACCAACCCCCCTTCCCCGCCCCCCTCCCCGCCCTCCACCTGCCTCTTGTTCGTAGTAAAACTTTAGCTTCCTAGGCCTTCCCCGAGTTCCAAAGACTAAATTTCATCAGAGAAGCGAGAAAAGACAGAAACAAAGGAAAACGGTCAAGCAGACAAAATAATAATAGTTTAGCCTTTAAGCAAAGTCAAGAGGACCTTTAGTTCCTTCTCAAAGGCTATAGATACTATTCTGAAGCAAATCCTTTGAGCTGTTCGGCAGATACTGAAACCCGCCCCCCCACCCGGGTGGAAGACATTAACTACATGCTGAGAATAAGCACGCACACCCCACCCCCACCCCGAGCCTGCTGGAGCCAGAAGGTTGATGACGCTGACTCCCAATTAACTCACCACCAACCAATCAGAAGAACGTCCACGAGCTAACCAAACACCTGGCGACCCTCTTCCTCACGCTGTCTTCAAAAACCTTTCCCTGAAAGCCGTCAGGGAGTTCAGGCATTTTGAACCCCAGCTGCCTGGACTCCATGCTTGGTGCCCTGCAGGAAACGCTGCACTTTCCTTCGCCACACCTGGCGTCGGTAGATTGGCTTTACTGCCTGTGGGCCAGGGGACCCAAGTTTGGTTCGGTAACACTCATAGAATTGTAGGGTGATTAAACCTAATACATATAAAGCACTCAGCACGGTGTCTGGCACACAGTGAGGATTTAGTGAGGGCCGGGCTTTCTATTATCTGCCTACCCCTGTTGCTGTTCTCTGAGCTCCTCTGGGAAGGAATCTTGGCTAATTGTTTGCTATATGCTTGGCTCCCAGCATGGGACCAAAATACGTAGGTGCTCAGGAAATAGTCACTGACTCCTGTCATTTCGGGGTTTGGAGATGCTCTTAAAAAGCAGCTCAGACACTCCTCATTAACTCTTCCAAAAGCAAACGTCTAGGTTCAAGTTCTACCATCACCATGGGACTTACCTGAGCTACTTCCCATAGACGCAGCTTCTTCACCGTAAAATTGAACATCTGGGCTTCCCTGGTGGCGCAGTGGTTGAGAGTCCGCCTGCCGATGCAGGGGACGCGGGTTCGTGCCCCGGTCCGGGAAGATCCCACATACCACGGAGCGGCTGGGCCCGTGAGCCATGGCCGCTGAGCCTGCGCGTCCGGAGCCTGTGCTCCGCGACGGGAGGGGCCACAGCAGTGAGAGGCCCGCGTACCGCAAAAAAAAAAAAAAAAAAAAAAAAAAAAATTGAACGTCTACTTCCTGGGCTAACGTGAAGCTTAAGTGAGATCGGCTCCAGGGATGGAGCATGTGACCCAGGCCTTACCAATCAAAGCACTGATTTCCTGGGCTGTGCTTAGCTCAGGGATGGTCATGTGACCCAAGCTGGTCCAATAAGAATGACTCCCAGCAGAAGCCATGAAAAAAGAGTGGCTTTTCTCTCTGGGGACTGGAATGTGGGGATGTGGGGCTGTAGTGATTGTAGCTGTCTTGTGAGAGAGACTTGAGAGGACATGGGGACATGGAAGACTAGGGGCAGGGGAGGTGGGAGGCCGCAGGGAGACTGGGGATGGAGCCGACACCGCAGGACCAAGAGACAAACTGAGTTCCATTAACATCATTAGAGACCTGAAAGCAGCGTTTAACCTGGACTTCACAGCTGTGCCCAATAAACACCCCTTTTTGCTTAAATCGGTTCGAGTGGGGTTTCTTAGCACTTAGCACAGAATCAGTTCTAACTGATGCAGTCTGGCAGCCTCCCTGCTCCCCACCACCCTACTTTCAGGGTTCTGGGCTCCTGGCAGCCTCAGTGTGGGGCGTCCATGAATTGTGGATTGCCCCTTTTCTCCTTCCTAACAGAACCTTGTTTTTTCAGGCAGCGATGTTCCTGGCTTCAAAGGACAAATCAATATTGATCTAAGCCCAACATGGCATCCCTTTCCCGTTGCCAGGGATTGTCTGCAGTATACACATGTGACCCAGTTTGGGTCAATGAAATAAAGAAATCTGCTGAGAGAGAGCTTCTGGGAAAGATGTTGCTGATAAAAGAGAAATTCAGACAAAAAGACTTTTTTACCCTTGCCTTCTCTTCCTATACATTGTCATGTGAGGTTGAGATGCTTGGAGCTGCTGCAGCCATCTTTCAAACATGAAGACAGAACTTGTAGACTTGTCAGAGACGGCAGAGGAAAACGATAGAAAGACTCTGGGTTCCTGGTGGCATAACAGCTGAAAAAGTAACACTGAAATCACTCATATCTAAACTTCTTGTAAAGTTACACAGATATTTATGTCATTTAAGCCACTATGCATTGGGCATTATTATTTGCTGCCACAAGCATCCCTAATTGATGTGGCATATCTAAGTGGTACCGCATTTAGTTCCCATCAAAATGACACACGAAGCTAAGAACATCAGCTCCTTTATTATTATTATTATTTACTGTTATTTTCCCCTAAACAACAGCACAATTCAAATAACAATGACACACATGTCCCACCCATATACACAATACCACTAGTCTGCCTGCCAGGCAGTCTGGCCTTTGCTTGGTTCCTGGTGGAGCTGTCTGGAGACAGCCCCCTCTGTAAAAATCCCGACTTGGACATAGGAGACACAAGAAATGGGGGACTTTAGCCAGAGAATAAACTAAGGGGCTTCCAGAGTCCTTGGGGAGTGCCAGCTTGGGAACGTGCTATAGATGCCTGGGTGGAGGGCCGAAGGCCCTGTTTGTTTTCATGTGGTTGTTAGATAAATCCCATATGGGGATGTAAGACCTGTCTATAACCCTGTGTAAACCAGGTCTGCAGAAACACAGTGGGGTGAGCTTCTGGGCTCTGTCAACCAAACCCTGGGGCAGGCCTGGACACGGGGAGCCCAGAATGGGAACCTGGGTGATGGGGAGGTCTCCAGAGAAAAGCAACTCTTGCATTAGCTGCAAGGTAAGATACAATGTGAAATGTTATGTCCCCTTTTATTTGTTTTGCAGCTGTAGAATGTGCAACATTTTCATCAGGATAGAAAAGGTAAAGAAAGAAAAACTCCCAGCATCTTGGCCTAATGCAGCGGAACACGACCTGCCAATTGCGCCATCTTGAGGGAAAACCTACTATTACACTCTCCAGGGAACCTGGTCAAGCCACCCTGACCCCCAACATTTCAGTCGCACTAAATCTATGAATTCAGCTAAAGTAATGTATCCTGGAATCAAAGAAGCCCAGGGGTTGGGGAGGGAACAAGGAAGGGCCAAGACTGGGGTCTCAGGTACAAGTGACTTCCTGGCTGTCTTGGGGAAGCTCGTTGTTGAAACTGCTCTCTCCAAATGGTGAGTAAGGGGGGATCTGGGGGGCTTCGATGATCAGCAGGCCTTCTGGGGAAAGCGAGGCAAATACTGTCACAGGATCCACCTCTGCAGGAAGCCTAGGAGAAACACACGATTCATTTATTATTTTTAATATAGCCAAACATTCTCATTTCATTTGAAAGAAAATATTTTCGATATTGCCTGGTGAGATTATTATTTTGACAATAATCCCAGCAGGCAAGTTCCACTACTATCCCCAATTTATAGATGAGGAGACTGAGATTGGAGAGGTGAACTGATTTGCCCAAGGTCACACAGCCGGCAAGCAGCAGATGGGAATAGAATTGCAATCCTGGTCTCTGAACTCAGAGTAGCTGATCATGATGCTCCGCTGTCTCCCCAGGCACCAGACTTTTGACAAAAGGTCCACAGTAGGGAAAGCCAGAAGGTTCAATCCCCATAGATCACCGGTCCAGGCTGGCTCTGACTATTGTAAATGCAGGGGTCTTGATGAAAGACCCAGGAAGTAAGGTGAGCCCATTCTGGTCATGGGCAGGAGGACCCTTCCTGGAAGGGTTGGGGAGTTTTTTGCTGTGAACAGCCACCTGTAGCCACATGAACTTCCTCGACCAGGGCGACTCCTGCCAAATTGAGCTGCGGAGATTACCAAGGGGCCTGCAGGGAAGGATGGAAGAGAAAGGGAACTTGGGCAGTTGCCAAGCCAAACTTCCGAAGTAGAGACAAGGCCAAGAGTTTGGACCTCCCTCTCTGGGCCGGGGATGGGCTGACTCTGTTTAACCCTTTGCACGCCACCCCATAGAACACCTGGGGCAATATGACAGGGCAGCCATGGTCCACAAGCATGGACTTTGCAGGCGGGCAGACATGAGTTCAAATCCTGGTTCTTCCTGACTGTGCGACCTTGGACTAGTGATCTTGCCTCTCTGAACTTATTTCCTTATAGGAAAAGGGGGTTAAAAATAGCATCTATCTCTTAGGGTGGTGTGAGAATTATGTAGGATGATGAAAGCAAAGGGCTTAGCACAGTGCCTGGCATACAGGAAGTGCTCAGTCAGCCTCACCTTCTACATTGTTATTGAAGTCATTGGCTGTACAAGTGAGCATCTTGACAGCTGAGACTATTTTAGCACAAGCACTGACCCATGAAATGTCAGAGCCCGAAGGGATCTCGACTGTCCAGGATGATGCTCTCATGTTACACACGAGGAAACGGAGGCCCCGAGATGGGGAGAGACTTGTTCAAGGGCTCTCACCAGGTGGTGACCTCTATATTGAAACACGTGGTGGGAGAGCTATTCCACCTCAATCCTCTTGCAGATCTTTCATTCACATCCAAGGGAAAGTCTCAGCTCTGTGTTAACATGCCTTTAACACCTTAGCCTCTATCTCTTGCTATTTTCTCTCTTTTAACAAAGAAAGAGCTAAGCTATGACTTAGACCCTCAGGCAGGCAACACGGCCTAGTTAGAATTTAACCACATTTTGCTTCCGTTGGATTTATTTTACAATTGCCTTCTTCAGTGAACGTTTGACTGGTGAGAATTGAACCTTATCAAAAGCAAGTTGATCGAAAAGAAAAAAAGTCGTGAGCAAATAATAGTATGGGAACGTAAGCATAGAAGGCTTGGTGTCTGGAGTCTGGGCAGAGCCAGGAGGTCCCAGGAGTCCCAGCGGCTCTTGTGTGATTCCAGCCTTGTGGAATCTTTAATAATTTTAATTCCCATGGGCTGGGCACTGAGTCTGTACACATCCTCTCATTCCCTATCCTGAGGGAAGGAGGGATACAGGCATTTTGCTGCAAGTCACCCATTCAGTCATGGAGCTGGGACTCCCTACACGCAGAGGCAAGGTTCAAAAATATTTAACAACTGGCACAGCTGGACCAACCAGAATGGATGGATCCATGCCAAAGTGATGGAGGAGGGTCCTCGGGGCCCTTTAGTCGCTGGAATGCGGGGAGGCTTGGAGGGTCCAGGGACAGGGTTGGGATGACTGGTTGACTGAGGAGAGCCTCTGGGGGGCTCCTGGCCATGTCAGTCCAGTGTCCTAACAAGCGGCCCAGCTCAGCTGCTGAGCCTCCAGCAGCTTTAGACACTTCTATCTGGTCAAGTAACTCCCAGCAAGCTGTTTTCCCGGAGGCCTCGGAGATGGTGAGATCCATGGAAATGGTTGTCTTTTAGAGATGATGAATTTGCTGACTTCTTTCCGGCTCAGTCCCTTTCACAGCTTTGCCCTGCCTGTGACTCCATCCTCAGACCTTATTTCAGTCTCTTAAAAGAAACATCAGGGCTTCCCTCGTGGCGCAGTGGTTAAGAATCTGCCTGCCGACGCAGGGGACACAGGTTCGAGCCCTGGTCTGGGAAGATCCCACATGCCGTGTAGCAACGAAGCCCGTGCGCCACAACTACTGAGCCTGCGCTCTAGAACCCATGTGCCACAACTACTGAAGCCCGCGCGCCCAGAGCCTGTGCTCCGCAACAAGAGAAGCCACCGCAGTGAGAAGGCCGCGCACCACAACGAAGAGTAGCCCCTGCTCGCCACAACTAGAGAAAGCCTGCGCGCAGCAACGAAGACCCAACGTAGCCAAAAATAATAAATAAATTAAATAATATAAAAAAGAAAGAAAGAAACATCAGCCCCCTCCCTCCCTCTCTCCCTCATCTCTCCCCCATCAGCAACGTCTGTTCTGGCTGGCTGTGGTACTAGGGACAGGTGTGGGTCTTGGGGATGGCAGGCGAGCCAGGGAGCGCAGAGAAGAACAGTTTGGCGTTTGCCTTATCAGGAAGGGGCTGCAGCCTTTTAAGTACTCCAGAGGCGCCCGGTGGGTTAGGAATGGGCACGTGGCAGGAGAGACAGGACTACAGAATCCTAAAGCTGAAAGCAGCCTCAGAATGCAGCTTGTGCAACCTCTCCAGACACAGGATATCTTTGCCAGGGCGAGGGGAGGAGTTAAGATTCAGAAACAACAACCATAATAGTAACGACAAACCACCACTTATGGGGACCTGCTGTGTGCCCGCCACAGGGCAGTGATCTCATTTCCTTTTCAGCCGGTAACCCGGCAAGGCTGGAATCAGCACCCGTCCCTTTTACCGGTGAGGAAAGGGCATTCCTTGCTCAAGGAATGAACACGGTGAACTCAGAGTTCAAAGGTCTGTTTGGGCTGTTCTGAGTGCTAATTTTGAGGACCGTGGGCATGTCCTTTCACTTCTGGGAGATTTCGTTTCCCCATAATACCAGGAGGGTAACGTCCCTTTTCCCCACTGCGCACCACTGGGAAAAGACTTCGGACCCAGAAGTGCGCACAGTGCAAGGCTGCTGATTAGGGGGAAAGTGAGCCTCTTCTGCCTACAGTTGTTGCCATCAGGGCCTCAGTGTGGCTTTGACTCATTGGCTCAGCCTGCTGGCCTTCCTGCTGCTCGCACAATCCCCAGGCCTCAGCCCTTCTCACTCCCCTCAGCAGAACTGGCCTTTCCTTTGTCCCAACCTCTCAGCCTGAAAACCCCTCTAGGTGGTGAGTAGTGATGCCAGCAGGACACCTTCCAGCCTAACTCACACGGATGCTCTAGGGAAGGCGCACGTTCTCCTGGCCATGGGAGACTTAGAGCAAGCAGCCTTCGAAAGATTCTGTTGGGGAATTTGGGGCATCGTATCACATGGGTGGGTGAGTGCCCCAATTTTCGTGGAATTGTCGGCAAGTCATTTCGTCTTTCCTATTCTCAGATTCTTCATCTACAGAATGAGATTGTTAATCCCACCTCACGGGGCACTGAGCAGGTGACTTGGCACAACCTACGCGCCCCCCTTTCTGGGAACCTATTGCACGTTTGCTGTGATACCTTCTCCCCTTTAGGTGCAAGGGTTCAATTCCCCGCCCTGGGGGCAGGGGGGTGTATCTTGAAGTAGAGATGCCCAAGAGGGAGAGACCCTAGATCTCAGGTCCCAGGCACCCCCACTTCCACTCCAATCCTACCCTGAAATCCAACTGCCAGGTTACTTACTGGATTTTCTTTGTGAAGTTCTTGGAAACAATGCCACCTTCTTGCTGCTTCTCTTCATGTTTACCTGGAAGGGAGAAGAAAGCCATGTGTCAGCAGCTATGTCCCTCGGGCATCATTCAGGACTCAGGCTCAGATGAAAAACCTGCCCCTGCCTCGCTGTGTGGCTCGGGGCTTGGTCTAGAGGCTCCAGTTGTCTGAGCTTCTGGTCCCTCATCTGCTAAGTGGACCCACTTGATACCACCTCCCAGGCTGTCGTGAAGATGCAGTAAGACAACAGGCAGGTCAGGAGGCCTCGACCGTGGTTTGTAGATGATTATGCGTTAGACTTAGGAAATCACAGAGTCTATCTCCTGTCTTCTAAAATGTGGCACGGCATCTTCGAAGCCTTGCGTCTCACCCCTCTCTCCTAACCAGCCAGGAGACCCCTGAGGCCAACATCCCAGAATGGGTGAGAGGAAAAAAGTGGGGCTAGTTTGCCACTCAGCTGGCTTTATAATGCACAGAGCCCTTTCCCAGCTCTGAGGATGGGCCTCTTTCTCCCTCAGTTACCGATGTGAAAACTGAGGCCCAGGGATGGGTCTAAGGGCACCCAGCAAGTGCATGGCAGCCCCAGTCTCAGAACCAACTCTTGGAATCGAAGCCAAGGGCTGGGGTCTGATGCCCCTCCACCTGTTCCAGCTTCCAGTTAGTTATTTGGGCCCCATTATCTGTACTGAGTCCTGAAAAAACTGCCTGGAAATAATGCTTCAACCTGCTAAAAGAAAACAACACCCAAAGGGGACTTTCCTGAGAAATGACACATTAGTCACCATGGATGTGAAATTCCACCCACCCCTCCTCCTCCAGGCTGGCAGGCGAGGGCTTTTTTTTCTTTCCTTAGGAAGGAAAAATATGAAATTACAAGAAGGCTTAAGCGCAAAGTGGCTGTCATCTGAAATTTATGTAACAAATTCTGAGCCCATTGGCCCATCCCCACTTTTTTTTAAAATGGAGAGAGTATCTCTAATTTCTCTTTAAACAAATCGGATTAGCGCCTGGCAGAGCCATCAGGCTCCTATTATTCCTCATTCCTCATTTGTGGCGCCACATTCCAGGGCCAAGAACCCTCATTTACCCGCGGACATCCTTCTGAGGGGCTTTGGACTCTAGACTGTAAATAACCTTGTGTAATACAGTGTCTTACTGCAGTCAAGATTTTAAGCTGATAATTTATAGGTGATTACATTATCCATTACCTTTTTATTATTCATTATTCCTTTATTAATAACTTTTTTCTGATTACAAGATAACGCATGTGTATGTTTGAAAATGTAGAAAAGAAAGAAAAAACACATCAAAACCCTCCATAATTCCATCACCCCGAGGAAACCACATTTTTGTATACGTTCCAGACTTTTCTATGTTACTTAGAAATGCATACATGTTATATAGTATAGACGTATATCACCCATTTTATCAAATGAGATCATACTGTATGTTACAGCTGAAACTTGTTTTTCTCTCTTACTGACGCGTTATAATTATTTTTCCATATTATAGCAAATATTCACTGCCAACCTGACTTTTAATGGCTGCGGGGAGATACAAGTTCATTTAGCCAATCCCCGGCTTGGGGGCGCTGAGAGGGTTTCTGACATCAGAAAGAACCTCACTGAACTAAACATTCTTGTACCTAGATCTTCACACCCGGCCTCATGACTTCCTAGGATAAATTCCAAGTTCTAGAATTTCGAAGCCTTGCTCTATATGTTGTAAATTTCCCTTAGGAAAGACTGCATTAACGTAGTCTCCCACCAGCTGGGCGGAAAGGGGTACATTTACAGGAATTCGTTTTTCAACGGGAGTGTCTGGCTAACCAGAACATACTATTCTGCCAACGTGCTGCCTCTTGAAGCTCAGAGAGTTTATTCTGACCTGCCAAGTCCGTGACCACCAGCTGACCAGCTCTGACACAGGCCTGTGGCCAGAGGAACACTGTCTGTCCCCTGGTCCCCTTCCCAAAGCCTGGGCCTCCGGAGACCTGCTTCCCCTGGGGACAGGCCAGTGCCTCTGACTCAGCCCTTTTGCACACTTGGTGTCCTAGCAATAATAAATGATAATGATGGTGATGGTGAGAATAATAATAGCAAACTCTTATATTGCGGCGCTTCCTTGGTGTCCGCCACTGTTCTGAGCACCTTACCGATATCAACTGTTCATTTTTCACAAAAACCTTAGAAAGCAGGTACTTTTATTATTACCATTTTGTGGATGGGGAAATGGAAGTTTCCCAACCCCCAAAAGAGGTTAAGTGATGTGCCCCAGGTCACACAGCTTGGAAGTGCTGGAGCAACGACTCCAAGGCAGGGATGTGGGTTGGGGACTGGAGTCCCTGCTCTGACACTTCCCAGCTCACCTCTCTTCTTCTCTACCACGGTGGTGATAGCAACTTCCTAGGAACCAGTGAGTCACAGAATTGCTCTGAAAGTTGTAAAAATACCACGTGAAGGTGAATGCTCGTGGTTTATTTTGATACTGGGGGAAAAAACTGATCCTCAGAAGCTAAACCTCTCTGTCCATGCTCTGGGGTTGTGGGGGAGGATCTCTAAGCAAAGGCAGCTCCGTAAAGGGGGGCTTGGGGGAGGGGGTTAAGCTGGGTGAAAGAGGGCTTTGCTAGGAGGCCCCTGCTGAAGCTCAATTTGCATGTTATTCGGATATCTATTTACTGGGGCAGCTTAAGGATTATGACTGATTTTTAATTTCTTATTTTGCTTTCCTGTCTACATTTTCTACCATGGAAATATTTTATGTTGGTAAACAAAAAAGCAATTATTATGAAAAAAACGAACCCATCTGGAGGCCAGGGGAAGCTAGAGGTCCCTCACAGCCACCGAGAAATGTAGGTGCCAAGAAGCAGCATCAGCACTTCGGGGAAAGCCATCGGCCCAGCTGAAGAAAGAAGGTGCTGTTTCCAGGGGAGGCAGAGGCCCTGGGATTAAGGAGAGGGGGTGGAATAAAGCCTCTGGCTTTGCAGTCCCTTCCTCGGCCAGGGCCTGGGCCAGCGGCCCATGGAGAGAACATTTCTTGGCTGGTGGCTGCAGGGTGGGGGAGGGGTATATGTGAGGCATGATGGAAACCATCTAGTCTAGCATTTTCCAAACACTTCCCTGGGCCTAGACACTCATATGTGGTCCGATAAGACAGGGCTACCTCTCAGAGATTCATAAACGCCATTAGCAAATTCAAGGCTCTGATAAGTCCTGCAGTGAGGAGACCTGCATTTATCAGATGCCCAGTGATATCTTAAAACACACCATTTGGCAAATACTGATCCAGTCCAACTCCTCATAAGACCAAGGGTAAAGCTGAGGCCCAAGAGGTCATAGGATTTGTCCCAGGCCACTCAATTAGAAGCAGATCCAGCCATCCTGGAACTAGACTCGGAACTACCTAAGCAGGCCTGGCTTTGAATTTCAGACGTTGCCATGGAGAAGCAAGTGATCTCAGGTGACTTAGTCTCTCTGGGCCTCAGTTTCCTCATCTGTAAAATGGGTGCAACAAACCTACACACATTTCCTTGGAAGTCCAAGGGAGGAACCAGTGAACCAACATATGGCTGCGTTTAGCACAGTGCCCTGCACAAACAGCTTGAGGAAGAATGGGTGTGTCATTAAGTGAGGTAGGATGGGAGACTGATCTGACTTCCCACATCCCTTGAAAGTTGCTTTTCAAACGGAGCCCCTGATAATCGATTTGATTTTTTAAATCCCTGTTATAAAAATCTCTGTATGTATTCTTGGGGGATTTGGATTCTGGCAAGCCGATGTTGCTAAGTGCACAGCTGTGAGGCATTTTCAACCTGAAAAGGCTTTGTCTGTCTTTGTCTTATTTAAGCCCCCAATGACCCCATTTTACAGATGTGGAAGCTGAGGCTCTGTGACCCACTTGAAGCCTCTGGGTTAGTAAGGTACTCAGCTGGGATCTCAGCCTGGAGCTGCCAGACCCCACCTAGAAAGGAGGATGGAGAGCGAAAAGCTCTCCAGGCTAGACAGAGTTCAACTGAAGGGGCCACAGGGCATGGGACACCCTCCACCCTGGGGTGGAAGCCTCTGGAACCCTAATTAAAACAAAGACAGGAGGAGCGGTGATAATAATCACCTTGTTTGCAGAGTGCCAGGCAGACACTAGTATTAGCTCCATTTTACAGACACTCTGCATTTATTGTCTGCACGTATTTAATCTTCCCTACAGCCTTGCAAGATGGATATTATTATGATCTCCACTCTTCAGATGGGGAAGCCAAGGCTCAGAGCAGTGAAAAGCCTTTCTTGTCCATATCCATTCAGAGATTGAACAGCGGTGGTGGGATTTGAACCCGGGTCTCAAAGAACATCTAGCATTTATGTATGTATGTATGTATGTATGTATGTATGTATGTATGTTTTGGGGCCTTAGCATTCTAGTAACATCAAAACAATGCCGATCCCTTGTGTTCTAGGCACTATATACACACTTTACATGCGTCATCTAAGACAAAAATCCTTAGGCCGTGTAGCCATTTGAACCCCAATTTCCAGATAAGGAAACAAAGCCCAGAGAAATGGTTTCAGGCGTCTGGTGCCCTGGCCATCTCCCTTCACCCACATAAGGCCCCAGAATGCCGCCTGGCCCACCACACCCTCCGGCGCCTCTGATGTTTATAATTCTGCCCTGGGAGCCTTTGAAACTCCCCCTGAAGACTGCTCTGCTGGGGCTAGTCCCTACCCAGCCTGTTTGCAACGGCTTTCATTGATTTTCCAGCCGGTAGAGCCTGCCAGGAACACGCCTTTCACTGGAACATTAATTGCGGGGGAAGGGACAGGAGGCTTTTCCCCTGCGGCCCGGCTTCGCAGGGACTGAGCGTCCGTCTCCTCTTTCCTCTTCCCCAGAACATTCCCTCTCCCAGGCTGGGCTGTGGGCAGGCCCAGACTCGGCCTGCTGCTAACTCACGGCGTGGCCTTGGACGAGTGCCCACCTGGGCCTTAGGCTCCTCAGCTGCAAAATGGGACTAGCCACCTCTGCTTCTCAGGGCTGGAGGGAGGATTATTTGAGAGCAGGAATATGAAAGCTGTAGCCCTTGGCACCTGGTAGGTGCTCAACAAATTGTTAATTTGCTTCTGGCCTCCCAATTCCCAGACAGCCGGGGTTGGAATCCTTGGTGATCTTGGGTGGGTTACTTTAACTTTTCTGTGCCTCAGTTTCCTCATCTGTAAAAAAGAGAAGATAGGCCCCGCCCCTTCTGCTTGTGTTCATTGAGATGCCCCAGGTAGAGCTCTGAGCACGGGGCCTGGGAGACCGTAAGCGCTCGACCAGGGTTACCACGTCGTAGCCTTATAATGACAATTATGCCTCAGCTTCCTCATCTGGGACAAGGGAAGGTGTTTCTCTTGAAACCTGGGCTAGTTACTAACGCTGTCATTACACGGCATCAAACACCCCCTTCTGGACTGTGTCGTGATGCTTGGGTGCGTGAACCCCACTTCTTCTCTGGCTTTTTACTCCTATATCTGTTAAACTTATTCTTTATATTAAATTCTCTCTGTTAGGACATGCAACGTGGTTTCTATCCCCCTGCCTGTTGGCTGGCTGATGCAGCGCCCAAAGCTCCCAGCAGCTGAATCAGGTTAGAATTCCCCCTAGGAGCTGGAAGAGAAGAGCTTTTCTGTAAAGAGAACTTTTATGGGCTGCATTCCTGAGCCCTGAAGTCACCTGTGTCATGCGGCCACAGCGTCCCCTCCAAAGGAGCATTCTCTTGGCTCTTCCGGGTCTGAGGGCTACACCCCCTCCCCGGCTTCACTCCCTCCTGCCCCCCACTCACCAGACACCTCCACGTAGCCGTCCTTGGTCTTTACCATCAGTTCCTCCGGCTTAAAGCTGTGCACGTTGACACACACTTTCCAGGGCTCCCCGGGGAAGGGGGGCGGGCTCCTGCCCTCGGCAGGCACCCCGAATCTGGCCACAGCAGAGGGCCCCCGGGGCACCATGCCCGACCTCAGGGTCCCCGGCCAGGCGGAGGAGAGTCGAGGCAGGGCCCAGTCAGGCCAAGAGGCAGTCAAGTCGTCGGGGAAGGGGTCCATGCCGAAGCCATCATCCAGCAGGCGGGAGGACAGGGATGAGTCCCGGAAGGGGTCCCGGCGCCGGCGGCTCGTGTAATGGCAGGGGAAGGGCATCTGACCATCAGCCATGGCGGCTGCTGAGCTGGAGGGGAAACAGAGGCTCAGAGAGAGGGAGCCACCTGCCCGAGGTCACACAGCAAGGTGATGTGGGTGCACTGGCCTTCCGAGCTTATTCTTCAGCTTCGGAAAATGCCACTGCCAAGGACGGAGGCACACACCAGGCTGGGGTCCCAGCCCCGCAAGACTCTCCAGCCACCAAAGGCGACCCTTGGCCGGTGCAGCAGAATTCTCAAGGACCCCTCTCCACACAGCCTCACCGGAGATCAGCCAGCCACCGTCTGCCCAGGCCGTCCAGGCTCTCAGCCAGAGCCGCTGAGTGGAGCGGAGAGCTTAATAAGCCGGGAACGCAGGTCTAGAAACTTCTTGCTTCTCCTGGGCTGGGTGCCTTCTATTTATTCCTGCTTGGGGCTGGAGGCGGGTTCTGCAAGCACCTCCTGTCACAGGAGTATTCAGAGGTGATGAACCAGCCCCGGAGAATCTGCGGAGGGGACAGCTGGGCTCCCGGGGGGCTGGGAGGGGCCTTCGCGGCCAAGTTCTGCCAGCCTCTCCGGACTCTCCTCCCCCAGCTCGGCTGGGCTCAGCTCCGCCCTCCCTACCGCTCCCTTCCCCCAAGAGCCTGCCCGCCCCTAGCGGGGCACTAAGGCCTGGCTATTAATAACCCTCGCCTGGCCAAGGGCTCAGATCACCCTCCAGAAATACCTTCTCCAGAGCCTGCAGCATCCTGCCTCCCCACTGGGGACCCCCGGAAGGGGACGAGAGAGACGGGAGCCAGTGGATTGGAAGGCAGGTGACCCTGGGTTGCAATCCCCCCTTCCAAGCCTCCAGCATCCTCAAGCTCTCAGAGCTTGCCTTCTGCGCCTTCTGAGGGGCGTAACATTCTTCCCCAGGTGGCTCTGAGCTGTCAGCTTTCCCACCTGTAAACTGGATGTAATAGTAGCCTCCTCAGGGATGTATCATGAGGTCATCCTCCTTAAGCATTCAGCAAACCATCACTTTGATATTTTCAATGTTGATTCTCAATTACATAACGCTTGCTACATGCCAGGCCCTGTTCCAAATGCTTCACAAACATTAGCTTCGCTTCATCCTCACCAGCAATCCCGTGAGGTAAGCATGGTGCGATGATCCCCATTCTACAGATGAGGACACTGTCATAGGAAGTGTTATCCAATGGTAACTTCTATTATCACGATGACAGTTAATAATGATAATGATCCAAAGGTGCTCTATTCAGGCAGAGTGTCTGGTCTGGAATTCCAAGCCCAGAGAGGACCTATTTTCTAGACTTCCCTGCCCCTCCCACCCAGGTAGCTCAGAGAATGAGTCTGTAAATTGTCCTTTAACCTAAAGGCCCCTCGAGCTTGGGTTCATCTTTCATCTGTCCCCAGCAGGTGTGCAGTTCAGGGCGTGCTATGCTCCCTCTATGGGTTTAGGGTCGGGACCCTGCCTTCCTCGTGGGCTGGGGTGGGTTGGGGGCTGTTAAGGAATTCAGTGAGTCATCGGTTGAGATATCGGTTTGGTATTAAGCAGGGCGCACGTGAGGCAGTTTGCTAAAAATAATAGTAGGGAGGGTGACAACACCACCATCAGTTACTGTTCCCTGCGTACCTGCCACGGCGGTGAGCAGTTGCAGATGTTATGGCCCTAAACCCTCACAACAGCAGTGTGGGCGCTGTCACCATGCCCAATCTGCAGGTGAGGAAACAGAGGCGCAGAGCGTGGCCTGTGCACACCGCTGGGGGGCGGCAGGGCCTGGGTGGGAACCTGCAAGTCTGGGCTGAGCTGACAGACCCAGACCCCACTGCCTACTCCTGGGGCCGAGAGGGGAAGATGGAGGTGCCCTCATCCCAAGTGACTGGGGTGAGATCAACGTGCTGGAAGCTTCAGGCTGACGTCACGTTGGGCACCGAGGCCTCAGCTCTCTCTGTAATTACAGCGGGGTGCGGCTGGCTGGGTGTGGAGCCAGGAATGGGGAGAATCACTGCATGACACACAGAAGAAAGCTGGCCCTGCCTGCGACCTGAGCAGGGGCTGGAGAGGTTTCTGAGCAGGGCTGGGGGTGGGGCAGTGTTCGCCTTCCTAAGCCCGAGTCTGCTGGTGGGTGTGGTCTAGAAGATGCTGCTTCTCCTGCCTCCCAGGCTTCCCTTCCATAAAGCCTGGGGAGGGGGTGGGGAACACACGCTCAGTGACCTCACCTACCTTCTCATTTCAGGGATGATTGCGGCATTCAGGCCCGCAGGAGGGAAGAGACTGCTGTGCAGCTAGAAAATAGCAACAGCAATCATTAGCATTTATCTGGCACTTTCCACGTGCCAGGTTCTGTTCTAAGCACTTTAAATTTATGTGTATTAACTCAGCTAATCCTCCCTACAACTCCATGAGGAAGGGACTTTTATTATCCCCATTTAACAGATGAGGAAACTGAGGCACAGGGAGAGGCTGTGTCTTGCTCCTGTCTATATGCCCCATTAAGTAGCAGAGCTGGGATTTGAACCTCAGAAGTTTCGCTCCTGATCCCTCTGCTGTACCGCCTCTTGTAATCATAGTCACTGCTCACACTGATTGAGCACTGACTGTGTACCAGGCCCTGTGCCCAGCACTTTCATTCATCGCCTCAACGAATCCCTGTAGTTCAGAGAGGTGAAGCCACCTGCCCCGGGCCACACAGCTGGCTGAGGACTGGAACTCGAGCCAGTGGGATGTGGGAGCCCCCGGTAACCAGAATGGGACAATACTGCCCAGGCCTTGTCTGGCGATCCTCCTGCCTTCCTGTCGTCCTTTTCCACCCGGGTGCTTGCTATGTTTCTGGGTCAGGCCAGCCTTCTGTTTTGGGAAGCTGAGCAGGGAGGCAGCTGCTGGCCCTGCTGACAGGCAGCCTGGAGAGGAATCAGCGAGCACACAGGGAGATGGTCAGTAAGCCCTGCAGGCCGTGGGCTGGTGGCAGGTGAAATATGGGGTCAGCTCCGGGAGGGGCAGGGTTGGGGTGGGGGGTGGGAAGGGCCTCCAGGCTGGCTCTCAGGGAAGGAAAGACCCCAGTGGGGCTGGGGAGGGGGCGATGCTACACCCCAGGTCCTGGAACAAGGGTTCTCTTGGCTGCCATCCTCTTGGAGCTTTCACACAGGAAGGGCCACAATTAATCCTCAGACAGCCCAGGGGGAGGGTGACATCACCCTGCTTCCTGGAAACGGGGACCCTGGGACGAAAAACAGCAAGCTAAATTCACACAGGTAGTGCCAGGACGAAGACCCAGGCTGATTCTGTGCTTTTCCTTTCCACGGTCGTGAGAAACCCAGGTTCTCTCCCTCCCCAGCCTTCACCTGCAGGTCCAGCCACGATGGGGGTGGGGTCTGTGGGAGCTAAGGGGGGCGCTCCATGAAGCCCTCCAAGGCATGGCTTTCTGGGTGTCATTTTTGCCTAAAGTTTGCCCTACAACTCCAGAGGTTTGGACTCTTGCTCTGGGAGTGGAGGCGGGTCCTGGCGGCCTCCCCGATTCACTCAGCCTCCAGGTCCAGGAAGTCCCGGCTCAGAGTTCCCTCTCTCGGTCGCCCCCAGAGCCAGCTTCCTCCCCAGCAAACAGGAAGCAAGGATGATCATGCCTTTTTTCCTTCCTTTTCTCAGCTCCCCTGTGGGTGACAGTAATGGGATTTCCAGCACCTTCAGCTCCATGAGAGCAGGACCCTTGGGGATCTCGTTCACAGCAGCATCCCCTGTGCCTAGAAGGGCACCTGGTACATGACGGGAGCTCAGGAGATCTCGGCTGAGCAGGTCATGTCTCATTCTCGCTGCGTCTCAACTGCCTTGCTACGTGTGACAGACTCCACACACAGTGACAGCGCTGGAATATTAACTGAAATTTCCGGAGTGCCTACAAGGTGCCAGGCACCAAGCTGAATACTCTCCAAGCATGTTTTTACTCAGTCTTTACAACAGTCCTCTGCCCTGCGGTTTGTACTATCATCACCCCAGTTTTACTGATGAGGAAACTGCGGCTCAAGGCATGATGTAACTTGCCCAAGGCCACCAGCTTGTGGGCTCCGAACCCAGGTGTGTCTGAACTTCAAGCCCTTCTTCTGCTGCACACCCATACAAACACGTGATTAATAAATAAAATAAAAAACAACCCACATGGGCCCTCCCTTAACAAGTCGTCGATACCCTCCCAATCCCATGCAGGTGGTGCTTATTTATCAAGCTCTAGCTTCCTCCTACCATTGTCTCCAAAGTTCTCTCCAGACTGCTTCCTCTGACCACCTCTAAAAGTAATTATCATAATCCTTATCACAATTAAAATAGCAAACATTTAACATTTTGTACCAGTTGTGCTTTATGTATCAACTTAATCCTCAGCCAAATTGCTCTAAAATCGGTATCACTATCTCCATTCATAGATGATGATATTGAGTCACAGAGAGGTTAAATAACCCTTTCAAGGCACACAGCTACCAAGTGGCAGAGCTGATATTCAAATCCAGGTACACTGGCTCCAGAGTCTGTGTTCCTAACCACTCCACGATTCTGTGAATAACAACAATCAAAACAACGAAACAGTAATGAACCCACCGTTATTCTAGACCGGTTATGTCAAGACCAAGCTCTGCTAAAGGCCCTGTCTGTCTTCTCTCTTCATCCTCATAAAAACCCTATGAGGCGGTGGGACACTGTTAGTCCTGTTCTATGTGGAAAAGTCTAAGGCACAGAGTCAGGTCTGTGCTGACTGGCTCCTAAGCCTATACCTTCAGCCACCCAGTAAGCTGGGCCTCCTGGCCCCTGCTGTACGCCTGGCCAGAGCCCCAGCTCTCCAAACCCAGCTGGGCCCAACAGACCGCAGCTGAGCTGCAGGTCACGGCCCACCTCTCCCTTCATCTTCTCACTGGGCCTTCCTCTCTAGAACTTTCTACCAGTCCGTCCAGACCTTCTCAGTAGAACAAATGACACAAGGACACACTCACATTTGGGAGCCTGGAGGCTGCCTGGGATGAGCCATCATGGTGTCAACCAGAGGATCCTTACGTGTTACTGACGTGAAAGCTGCTCAGAGCCGGGGCGGGGGCTGGGGCTCGGTGGACTCCGCAGAGGGGGTTGGATCTTAGCTGCATGTGGCTCCAGAAGGGAGTCAGGGGTCAGCTCTCTCCACCCATCTTCAAAGATGGACAGCCCTGGCTAACGGCTCTCAGGGGCCCCTTTACTATTCCCCATTACTTATTCTTTTTATCAGGACTTTGAGACCCCTTTCATAACTCAAATAGTTATTCTGAGCCAGGGAACCAGATTTTTAAGGAGTGAGAGTGCCAGCATTGACCACTTATAAAAGACAGTAAAACATGGTGGGTAAGAATGTGAACACACCCTGATTGAATCCTGTTAGCTGTGCTGCTCTGGGCAAGTGTCTTAGCCTCTCTGAATCTCTGTCTTGCCAGCTGTAAAATGGGGATGATAACAGTACCTATCTCACAGGGTAATTGTCGGCACAGGTTGTGAGGGGGACATGGTCGAGGAGGTGGGTATGGGCCAGGTGACATAGGGCCTCATAGACCCCACTAAGGAGTTAGACTTTGTCCTGAGCGCTTTGAAGATCCACTGACCTGTCTGGAGAGGGAGGGTGATGTGATGAGATGTGAGGTTCTAGAAAAATCACGAGCTGCTTATGGAGAGTGTATTACAGGGCAAGACTCCAGGGAGACCAGCAAAGATTTTATTGTAGGATCCGGGGAAGAGGGTGGCCTGGGCTAGGAGAGGCCTGGCCTGTTGGCTAAGAAGAGGTGAAGGGTGGATATAATCCCTGATATAGTAAAGAAGCAGAAGCAATTTGACCACGTGATTGGATGGGAGGGGAGGGTTAGGAGTTTTTAGACCTGGGCGAACAGGTGGATGGTAGTGCCGTGCAATGAACATGTGAGGACAAGCAGATGCTTGTTCATTCACTCTTTTATTCATTCACTTCGTATTTATTAAGTTCTTATGTGCCAAGCACTACCCTAGGGGCTGGAGAAACCAGTGAACGAGGCGAAAGTCTCTGCTCTCACATCGATCAATAAACAAATAATCCAATCAACAAGTTAAATACCTTTAGATGCTGAAAAGTCTTATGAAGGAAGTAAAGGCTCTTAGTTACGTTTCTGATTTGATTTCCTGCTATCATCCACCCCTTGCTCCCTGAGCTGAAGTCCCAGTGGCTTTGTTCCTGCCCTTGGGACAGAAGAGCCACACTTATTCCTGTCCGAGGACCTTCCAGTCACCTGTGACACTCCTCCCCAAATCTCGGCATCTCTGGTTTCTCACTTTATTTGTGTCTCTACTTAAATGTCACTTACTTGGACAAACCTTCTCCTATCATGTTCTCTCACATCAGCTAGTTTCTTTTTCTTCATAGCCCTGGCCATTAACTGACAGTTACATTTTACCACTCTATTATTTGGGTTTTTTTCTTTTTTTTTTTAATCCATCAGAATGAGAGCTTCACGAGGGCTGAGGGTGGGGACTTTTGTCATTTAGGGCTCTGTCCTTGGCACCTAAAACAGTACCTGGCACATCACTGGGATTCAGTGCAATTCTGGGCACTTTGTAGGTAGCGATGCACTTCCAGATGCCATTGTGGTTGAGAAAAGCCATGTAACTAGTTGTGGCAGATGAATTGTGAGCAGAAGTGATGTCTGTCAATTCCAGTCCCAAGCATTTAATATAATAGCCCCAGGGAGAACTCAGCTCCATGAGGGTGTGACCCTTGGGTGATTCCCCTTTCCTGCTGCACTCTGGTCACCAACGTCATCAATGAGAGGTGTCCCCCTGCTGGATGGGAAATAAAGCTCTGTCCTCGTAAGACTGACATTTGGGGTTTATTTGTTAGTACAGCATAACCCAGGCTATTCTGATGAATAGTTTTCCAAATTCTGTCCTTTTGTGGTTGTTGGTGTTCCTTCAAGAGAACTTTCTCGGTGCTAGCATCGTTCTGAGGGGTAAGTCATTCTCTCTCCTTCTCTATGGAGAGACCTGGCTGGGAAAGAGGTATCTATTCCCCCCAGTTTGGGACATTTATGCAGAATGCCATTACAAAGCACTTAGCAGAGGGTCGCTCTGAGATCTTTGGGGAGAGCTGGAAAGTCTATAATCTTGAGGTCCCCTTTCCCAGATATCTCTTTGAGGTCAGAGCAGGAGGTGGTTTGACCAGTTGGTGACCGTGACACCAGGCAACTGCTTTGGAAACTTTTTTTAATTTTAGGTCTGGGGATGACAGCTCTTAGGAGGGCTCAGCCTGAGAGGGTTCTCACAGTCTGTGCTGGGAGGGGAAGGAAGGTTGGAGTCTCTGGGAGGATGTACAGAGATGGATAAGGGGCGATATAAACGTCATGTCTCTTTCTCAGGGCTGGCTTAGATTCACCCCGAATACGAGGTAGGATCAGCTTCAGCTGAGAACAACAGAGAGTCAAAATAACAGTGGCTATAAGAATAGAGAGGTTTCATTCTTCCTAATATTAAAGTCCAGAGACATTCTGTCTGAGCTGGCATGATGCTGTGTTCCACACAGTCCTTGGGGACTGACACCTTTCCCTCTTACTGCCCCATCTGTATGGGCTCCATTCCCAAAGCCATCTCATGGACCAAGGAGCCACCTGAGTTCCAGCCACCACGTGCTCATTCCAGCCAGCGAGAAGAAGGGATGAGGAAGAAACAAAAAGCACACAACGCATCTCTGTTATAGCAACTTCTGGAAGCAACCACGTAAAAATTCTGCCTTTTCTCACTGGCCAAAATTAGCCACATGGCCACCCTAGCTGCAAGGGAGGATGGGAAATGCAGTCTTTATTCTGGATGGCCCTGAACCCAGTTAAAAATTGGGGTGGGGGTTATTACTGTGGATGAAAGGGCAGTGGCTATCAGGAGGCAACTAGAAACTCTGCCGCATCTTGAGAGAGTAAAGACAGATTTTGCAGAAGAGTCCTAAAGTTGGTTCTTCTAGAAAACTGGTGGGAAATGTGTACTTCTCTGCACCAAAATGCTGATATTTTCATACATAAAAACTTGGCATGGGATGTCAGATGATTCACAGACTCTCTGAAGCCCAAGCACGGGAGGTCATGGATTCCCTTAGGTTAAGATTACTCAACCTAGAGATAGGATTTGAGGTGAGAGAGACTCCAGGGAGAAAAGAAAACCTGCCATGAGTCACCTGGCCACAGGTTGGCCATAGTTATAGAAGGTTCAGAGCCAGGACTCAGAGGGGGTGGAAACCCCTGTTGCTCTGGGTACAAATGCCTGAATGATGCCCCATGTCTTTCCACTGGTGGAGGGATGTGAGAACTACTCTGGTAGAAAATGTTGATGAAATGTCAGGGTGGGGATACATGTGGGGAGATCGCCAAGCTCTGAGGAGACTCTGGATTCTTCTAAGTGGAGGAGATATTTATGGAGGCCGGCAGCTGGGAGCGCCTCTCTTGAGAATTCGGTGTTCGAGGTGATGAAAGGTGAGAAGAGAGGCTGTTTGAGCTTTTGCCAAGGTGACCCGGCATCATCCCAGAAACTTATCAGGAGGGTATCTAGGCAACTCAGCCAGCCTACCCCCAACCCCCAACTTT
The DNA here is from genome assembly GCF_964341445.2 of Mesoplodon mirus. Lineage (NCBI taxonomy): Eukaryota > Metazoa > Chordata > Mammalia > Artiodactyla > Ziphiidae > Mesoplodon > Mesoplodon mirus. Next base: position 10,613,898 of record NC_138989.1, read on the forward strand.
TTTAGGATCAGTAACAAGGACACTACCTCCATCAGGCCCTGGGCTAAGTGCTTACACGCATCACCTCTATCCAGCTCCACGTCACCCTTATGAGATCGATACTTTCATTGTCCCCATTGGAAACACGAGGCACCTGAAGCTCAGAGAGGCTAAGCCACTTACACAGAGACACTCAGCTAGGAAGTAGCAGAGTCAAGCTCAAACCCAGGTCTTTCAGAATCCCAAGCCCTCACTCTCAGAAACTGCCTTTAAAAAATCATGCCGTTTTCCCATATCCCCCAGAGCCTCACACGGTGCTGGGTGAACAGTAGATGCCCTCACCCGTCCGTCTCACAACACATGCTGTCTCCTCTCACTCCCGGGGAGGGACGTAGGGACGGTGTGCACACCAGAGATCCTGTGGGACATGTCACTGCTTTGCCCTCCTAGCCACACTCCCCATCCCACACCCCACATAAGGTAAAAATTAACCAGTTTAGAAATGCGTGGGAATTGGAAGGGCAGGGCGCACAGCTGTCAGCTCCGAGCGGACTCAACTACATGGCAACCGGCCAGGGCCGGCACTTCCTGCTGGGCATACGGGGAGCGGGGATGAACGAGGCAGGCAAGGCTTCTGTCCTCTTGGAGATGGGCAGCGAACACATAAACAAGTAAACACACTAATTACAGATAGGAGTAAGCGCCATGGAGGGAATGCACAGGAGAGGCAGGGGGCGGAGCCCGACTGTAGGCAGGTGAAGTCGTTCCTCTGGTCTCGCACACACGCACTCGCCCCTGCCTGCGACCCCCGCCCCTCCCTCCTCTTTCTTGGGCCCCCTTTTCTGGCCTGGACAACTCCACTCATTGCTCAGGCACCAGCCTAGATGTCAGTCTCTCTGCAACGCCTGCCTTGAACCTCCAAGGCTGTTTTACGTGTCCCTTTGGACTCACCCTCATTCTAGCATCCAGCTGTGCCACCTACTAGCTGTGTGACCTGAGGCCCCTGTCTGTGCCTTAGTTTCTGCATCTGTAAAATTGGCATAAAATAACACCTACCTCATAAGGATGTGAGGTTGAAATCACATAAGTAATTTGTGTCAATGTCTATGAAGCGCTTGGAATCATGCCCGGCACAGAGCAGGTCCTCTACACAACTGGCCGTTGTTCCTTTTCTCAGTACCACGATGGCAGCTTGTACCACACCACAGGATATCAAATCTGGATGGCAGATGACATCTTAGGTGCCACCTAACTCAGCGGTTCTCAGTCCTGGCTTCATATTAGAATGACCTGGGAAGCCTTTAAAAAGATGGCTGACTGGCAACCACTCTCAGCGATTCTTATTTGAGGTGGGGGGTGGGGCTTGAGCGTGGCTGGTTTTATAAAGGTCACAGGTGTTTCTAATGTAGAGCCAGGGTTGAGAAACACTGGTCTAAGCCAACCTCTTTTATCAGGTGGAGTAACTAGGGCCCAGAGAGGGCTCGGTTTGCTCTCCTCATGAAGCCAGCTAGGGGCCCCTGCCCCTTGGGAACTTTTATTTTCTGATGTTGACCCCCACCCCCTGCTTGTCTGCTTGTCTTCACCCAGTGGAGGGGCTGTGTGTGCCCCTGGGGCTGGAGAAGTTTAGGGTATACGCTGCCTCTGCTCCATCCCTGGGCAGCCACCAACCTGGCCAGAAAGAGAGGCACTTCTGGAAGCAGGGCTGTCTCCCCTGGAGACTGGGAGGGTTGGGTCACCTGTTCAGGCCAATCGCAGGAAGAAAAAAACACAAGAGCCCCGTAACTGGGAGCCAACACGGAGAGAAGGGCAAAGCCCTCCTCCATGAGTCACTAGGAGGCGGCTGGCATCACAGGGACCACCTCCTGGCAGACACATTTTCCAGAAAAAGTCATCAGAGGCCCTTAGGGAGGGCTAGCTCTGAGCAGATGGGGCTCACACCTTCGGGAGTAGAGAGGTGCAGCAGAAATGGCCCTGCAGCCCACAGACCTCGGTTCAAAAATACCCACTAGCTACATGGACTTCCCTGTCTGAGCCTCAATTTTCTGCTCTGTCAAATGGGGCTAAATAGGGTTTAGGAAAATGAAATAAGTTAATGTATGCAAAGGGCTTGGCACATAATTGACCCATAAAAGGTATTTATTATTATTATATTATTATTTATTGATAAAGCCTCAAAAGAGGACACTGGTGGTTGCCTGAACCAAGCCAATTTGGGAAGGAAGGAATCAGTGTGCACGAGGTGGGGCAGGGGGCACGGGGCAGGGAGGGAGTGGTGATAGATAGCTTTGGATCTACCCCAGGGAGGTGATGCCATCCAAATGGCTCCCAAGGAGGATTTCCAGAGGGACGGTGGTAACCTGTTTGTTCAATCTTTCTCCCCTCGCTAATTAACAACACACTCGCGTGTAAACAAGGGGCTGAAACAACCTCCCAGTAGCCCTGGGGTACGGGTAAGTGTGGGCCTGAGGCACGTCCTCCTCTCTGACCCCTGGGATGATATATATATATATATATATGTGTGGTGTGTGTGTGTGCGCAAGCGCGCGCAATTTTTTGGACCCACATAGTGTTTGAAAAAGGAGTGAGTTATGAACATTTTAAACATCAGGAAATTCTATCTAAAAATTCAGGTTCTCTTGAGAACTTGGGAGATGTGGCAACACCAATTTGACAGCTCTCCCTGGCAGGGGTATATTGGGCTCCCCGGTTCCCCGGAGTCCCAACCTTGTACACTTCCTCACCTGGCTGTCCCCACGGGTGTTTCCAACCCCTGTCCTCCACGGAAAGAAACTTTCACACCCGACACTGAGAACATTTCCGGGGGCCTCCATGGGGTCTCGGGGGGCCCCCCACTGTTCCGAGCTGGCTACTTTAGGCTGTCTTTCCGAAAGCCCCTCCCGTAGCTCGGTTTAGGAAATAGTCATCATGCTCACTAACATTCACTGAGTGCGTCGCATGCACTCAATTTGTTTTTTTTAGAGCCACCAGTGGGGTGCGGTCCTTGCTCCATGGCACACCGCTAAGAATGACGGGGTCCAGACTAGAATCCAGGTCTCTGGACTCCCAAATCTGTGCCCTGCACTGAACTTCCTCCTGACCATGAAGGCCTCGGGGAAAAACCATTGTACCAAAGGAAAGTGGTCACTTACTGCATAAGCGGATGTGTTGTAGGGCAGAGCAGTGAACAGCCTGGGGTCTGGAGTCAGCCTGCCGGGATCCTATCATCGATTCTGTGACCTTGGGCTGGTGACTTTGCTTTTCTGGGCCTCAGTTTCCTTCTTGGTAGAAAAGAGAGCTTAATACCTATACCTAATATAGGTTGTGCTGAAGACTAAGATAAAAAGGCTCAGGGAAAGGTGGCTGCTATGAATGTATATATGAACCCAAAATACTTACAGGCTTGTTGTGAGGAAAGGAACGGGATGAACACTGTGATGACGTGTAGCACAAAAGCAGGTGCCGCTTGGCTGTTCTCTGTCCCCGTCTCCCAGCCACCCTCCCTCTGCTTCTGGGCACCCTACGTAGACAGAGGACGCTGGGCCACGGATGAGAACACCATACCATGGAACCTTTTATTAGAACAGAGACACGTTTCGTACAGGCTGAAAAATATCGGAAACCTCGGGTAGGTTATGCTTAGCTGTGGACACCAGATATCAAACAAGCCATGGCCACTGTATCACTGGGTAGAGGACAGGGTCCCAGGATGCTGGAAAACACAGGAGCTTCTCCCCCTCTGATGTGGGCAGCAGAGGCCGGCTGCTCAAACTGAGCTGGGCTGGTGGTGGGACCCCCAGGTTGGGGTTTTCCAGGTGGGAGTTCCAGCCCCCGATGTGGATCAAGCCCCCAGGGCTGATGTGGTAGATTTTACTAGGTCCTTGGCCAATGACTGCTGGAGGAAACAGCTGGGTATTGGGAGAGAAAAGATACAGCACACAGAGAAGTCCTCACAGCCTAGGCCTGGCAAGAAAGAGCTACCGAGAAGAGCATGGGTGGGGCGTGGAGTCAGGCAGATCGGAGCTCAAGGGAGCCTGGGCACGTCAGTTCCCCCTTCCCAGGCCTCAGTTTTCTCATCTGAAAAGTGGAAATATGACCTGTGTCACTGGCTTGTTTGAACAATTGTACCAAACATGGCCTGACACGTGAAATCCAGAGCACGGGCAAAGCCATCCTGGTCTCTCCTTTGAATACACTGGATGGCTGGGCTTGGAGAGAAGTTCAAGCTCATACAGAGGGCTTTGACCCAGGCCACAAAAGTTCCCAGGGGGCAGCACCTGGAGGTCTACCGTGTCTGACTGCAGGACTCAGCTGCCCCCACCTCACCCTGCAAATGAAGTCCATGCCCTGCTTCTTTATTTTCTTCCGGCCCTTCAACCTACAGAAAACACAAGGGACCCTATATCTGACAGTTTGGAACTCACAGCATCAGAGTGGGAATCCCCTCCCCTCCACCCTGCCAAGAACACTTAGGCCAAGCCCCATTTTACAGATGGTAAGACTGAGGCCTGAGAACCACTCCATTTCACCCAGACAGACACATACAGGTAAGAGAACCACACAAGAATGCTGTTCCCATCTCTTTGGCTCAGCTCGTTAGAAGATGAGGCATAGCTTTTCTTGGCCACAGAAAAGGAATTACAATTTTTTGTTCTCTCTTTTTCAAGGAGTTGTGACTTTTTAATAGAAGTCTGTGCGCAAGCGTTTCATTCCTCAATTAATTTCCATCTAAATGAGGATTTCCTGGAGATAACCAGTGTTTTAGTTCCATTTGAGCTTAATTTGTATGACTGAAACCTCCATTTCCGCCAATTCCAATTTGCTGGGTGATTCTAGCACTCATTACATGGGCGATAACGTCCCCACTGCAGACAGCCGCACCCCCCACTGCAGACAGCCGCACCCGGAGCTGAGAGGCGGACGGATTTCCAATAGCAATTCGGGAGAAGAGGTGGTCCTTCACCTCTCCCAATACCACTCAATAAATAGGAAATAAATTATTAAATAAGCCACGTTCTGATGAGGAATCCCCATCATGGTATTTACAATGCAAAACAACTACCACCAACAAACAAAACAAAAAAACCCCAAAACAACAGCCACAGACAGAGGGGAGACAACAACTCCATCAGTATCACTGGCTCATGGGTGCAGAAGTGAGAAGGAAGAGGTCGCAACAAAGCATTGCTTGATGACACTACATCTACCCTAACTAAGTTCCTCAGCTGGACACTGCTGGCTAGTGGAAGAGGAGGTGTGGTTTGAGGAGCCTTTTTTGTTTTCTTTCTTTTTAATCAGATAAAATTTTCTATTCAGCTGGAGAAGAAAACAAAGCAAGACACATGCACCTGAGACTACTTTGAATATCTGTGGAAAGGAATACAGCAGAAGAAAAGATGCAAGTGGGACTCGAGAAGAAATAAATGTGCTTTCAAACCTTTGGGAGCACCCCAAATGTTGGCCTCTTCAAGCAAAGCCTTTTGGAAAGGAAGATGGGTCTAAGTAAATGAAGAGATGGGGGGGTCTCTGAGACTGAGACCGTCGTGTCTTTCAAACATCATAATTTGTTTTATTTTTTTATCTTTTGCTTCTGAAAGATCGACTTTCCATCAAAGAAGGGAAGACGTGGAGGTAGGAATGCAGTCCAACCTGGATGAACTAGAATGTCCCTCCCTGGGTGGGGGATTTGAATTAGCTTTCCTGAATCAACTGAAGGGAGTTCACATATTACTTTTAGGTTTTATTCTCATGATTGAGAACCTCCTAAAAATGTTTGCGGATGTTTTCCTTTTTTCTCTAAGTCTCAGTGAACTCATGCTGTCTTTGAAGAATTGCCCAGGCCTCAGGTCAACGTTTAGGGTTGTATCTCAAAAACTCCTCCACTACTCAAAGGTGGAAACTTTGGCCCAGAGAAAGGAAGCAATTTGCCTAGCTCCACTCATCTAGGGACTTATCCATAGCAGGAAGGTCGAAGGGCTGAATGTTGCTTCACCTCAAACCACATCTCCCTCCCTTTTTCCATACTGCTTTTAAAAATAAGTCCTCACCATGAGCAGGTTTCAGGCAATCTGTCTTATTCCCTGGAAGCAGAAGTGTAATGAAGGTGAATTAGGCAGAGGAACAGCAGTGCCAGGGATTGGGGGTTCTGGTTAAACAAGGCTTACTGGTGCCCCCAAACAGTTTTATTTTTGGATGGAAAAAAAGGAAATGTAAAGGAAATTCGAGAAACACACCAAGTGACAGGGAGGGGACAGATTTTTCTCCCAGGAGGCATTGAAGCTCTTGCAAACGTTCCCAGGCTAGGGGTACTCCCTTGCTTGGGTTAGAGCAGAGTAAAGTCACATTGCCAGGGAAACAATCAGGGATGTTGCAAAAGTCTCACCAAACCCAAAGCTGGACCAGGCAAGCTGGCCATGTCAAGGCAGTGAAGAGCGACTTTGGAAAGGGCAGGGGTCCTCTCCAGCCAGCAGCCAGAAGACACTGCTAGCTGGTCAAGACCTCTGGATCCTGGTTCCCAGGACAGGTTCCAAAATGACCTTCTTGGTGGGAACCTCTGGCTGCTCCTTTCATCTTGTTTGTTTTGTTTTCTAATTTCAGAAACAGTTGTGTGCTCTCTTCTGAGATCACAGAAAAAGGCTTTTGCTTTGGGTTTGTGTGTCTCTCCCAGGATGGCTGATAACCTCCTCACAAGGCAGGCAGTCCACAGAGCAGCCTTGAGCTCTCAGGGGATGGGGAGAAATGAGCTAAGGGGGAGTCAGAAGCAAGTGTAACTTACATGAAACCAACTAGGTAGGCTCAGAAGAGCATATGATCTCACCCACTAACTGTGTGCCCTGGAACAAGGGTGAGATTAAGATGTGCACATCTGTCTCACACTGGGTGCCTCCCGAAAGAACTTTCACAGGTGATTTAGACTCTGCAGCTTTTGCCTTACATGCTAACTTTAGACTCTAACCCTCATGTCAGCTGTGACTCTACCATGTCAGGTCAGCACCTTAGCTCGTAAGCCTCTTGACTGTTTTCATCTTTCTGGTGTACCTCAGTTAGGTAGCTGGGGGGCAGGGGGCTGGAGCGCAGGCCTGAACCTCACCAGACGTGGACTTAGTCCTGAACCTTTGGTCTGCAGTGCTTCCGGGCCACCTCCAGGATGTTCCAAGCTTAGAGCTCTGTGAGTCTCCCCTTCAGGGAAAAGGCCAACATTCCCATCCACATCCAGCCTCTCAAATCCCATCCATGGAGACATGAGGGAAAAAAAAGAGAGATGCACAAAAATACTGTAGAAGTTCCCCCTCCTCCCCAAACACACAGACACACACACACACACACCCCTCTCCATAGAAATAAATACTTGAATACTGCTAACGGCAACTGAGCAAGAATCCCATAAATAAATAAATAAATAAATAAATAAATAACCATAAATAAATAAATAAGATAAATAAGAAGTTTGCTAGGAGCCCCCGGCAAAAATGATCCCCTAGAGTTGCTTGAATGAAGGCAGTCTGGACCGGGGGACAGGCTCTTGGGTCTCTCACTGCTGTCCTGCTAAGGAGGTTCTGTGGCTCCAGAAAGCCTTTGTCTCCATGGAGACTGGAGTCCAGTCTGGACTCCTGGGCGGGGAAGAGGGTTATTTACAGTTGCTGTACATGCCCTCGCAGGGCACCTGCCCCTGGCCCAGGCATGTGCCATCAGGCCTTCTGCGGTGATAGCACTGGCATCTGTTAGTCTTGGCGGGCGGGGCCCAGGTCTGGGCCAGAGGGCATCGTGGAAAAGCCAGGTCCTCCACTGCCGCCCTGGCGCCTGGCCCCGCTCTCCCAGTGGAGGAAGGACTTTCCGGTTGGCTGCAGGGCAGTTTCTGGACCCACGGGCTGATGTGATGGGAAAGACCCGGGGGGAGGATTTCACTGCTTCCAAGAAAAAGGATTTTTTTTTCAAATGTTCCCCCACACACACTGGGGTGTAAGGGATAAAGAATGTTTGGTTTCTGCTTCCCAAAGCCCCAGCATCCAAAGCCGGGAACCGTCCCTTTCACCCTCTCCCTCCACGCCCTGTCCTGCTGCTGTTGCCACCACAAACTGGAAACTCACCGGCAAGGCTCCAGAAAGCCGGTCAGCTGGTGAGGGGGATGCCCAAGAGTTTATTTTAAGGATCTTCTCCCTCATGCCCCTGTTCTCAGGGCCTTCCATGGGTGAAGCAGCTGGTGGTATTTGTGTGTTGGAGATCAGCTTACCCTCGCTGCCCAACCCTGGGCGGGGGGGAAAGTGGGGCGAGGGCAGAAATGAAGGTAGGGCTTTCCCGAGCTGATAAGAAACTCCAGAAACCAGTGCGAGCTGCGGAGCATCCAAGCCCTTCCCCTAGACTCGCTGCATTTGGATCTTTTCCCCCAAACCTGAGCTGCTGTGCCCCATCCTGGCAAAATTCCTCAAAGGCAAAGGAGGTGACTTAGGCTGAGGGTGGGTGGGTGCTGGGCTGCACTGGGGAGGATCCAGGGTGTGGCAGTCTGGGCAGTGAGGAGGGGGCAGGCAGGCGCCAACCGGAGGGTAAGGCCAGACTGGCTGGCGCTGGGGGCTGGCAGCTGGCCACGGCACTGGTGAATGTTCAGCAGACGGTCCCGCAGAATTAAGCTGCTGCCAGCTAACAGGGCTGAGGCAAATTTGGGAAGTGGGGTCGCAGACCAGGCTGTCCTGACTGTCCACCGTGTCCGTTCTCAGAGGTCACCGGGTCCGTGTGAGCCACCAAGAGGCATTTTGTGTAAACGGTGTGGTGGCCTCTCCCTGGCTAGAAACTACTGGTCCCGTCTTCCTGACCGCGTGGAGGTACTGCGAGCGGCACACTGACCCCCTCTTTTTGCTCTCACGGCCCGAGAGTCCATCTCCTATCTCCCGACACCTACCCCCAACTGAAATGTCCATGTCCCCTACCCACGTGTCTCCCTTTCTAGGACCCAACAGCCTTCTAGCTTTTGCTCTGGCCTATGTGGGGAACTGAAAGGCCTGACCCCTCTCCTGGGCCTGAACTGCCCTTGGTCTCTTCTAACATCCACCCCTCACGCCCATCAGGGTCCATGCACATGCAGCCATGAGACTGAATGAGAGGAGAACGAGGGCAGGTGTGAGGAAGTACCACTGGCCTTCGTACGCAGCCTGCCAGCAGTGGGTGAGAAGAACTCTCTCTACATTTTCCTGGCCTGACCCAAACTTTTGAGTTACGGACCCATCGCTTCTTACAAACCTTTGAGATTTCTCTGTGCCAACAGAAGGTGGTTCACTCCATATGCTCAGGCCTGAGTTGAGCCCCAGGGTGGTGTGGTGGAGCCTCCTAGGAGCTCGACATAGAGGCTGAAGCCCCCATACCCTCTTTTCCTCCCACCCCCAAGGGGAGCAGGAAGGACAGGGCCCAGGAGCCCTCAATGTCTGTACCAAGGAGAAGGCAGGGTGGGCAGGGAGTGGGGGAGGCTGGCAGAGTGAAAGGGGCACCACAGGCAGCTGGCTCAAGGGAGGGCCTTTGCTTAGCGCCTTGTGCTGGAGTAGCTGTCTGCTGAGCTGTAGCTCCGGCTCCGGCTCCGGCTCCGAGAGCCCAGGCTGGGGCTGCGGGAGCTGCAGCTGCTGCTAGTGCGGGTCCGGCTGTGGCTGCGGCTGCGGCTGCGGCTGTGGCTGCGGCTGCGGCTGTGGCTCGGGCTCCGGGAAGAGCTTCGGCTGGCTGAGCGGCTATACCAGGAGGAGGTGCTGCTGAGGCCGCTGGACGAAGAGGGGCTGGGCCGGTAGTAGGGGATGGGGCGTTTCCGGGCACTGCAGGGACCAGAGGGAGATGGCATGAGGGCAAGACTCCTCCCAGCCTCAATCCAGGGAGCACAGGCACTGTCCCAAGAGACATTTCCCAGCTCCTCAGGAAAAAAAAAATTCCCTTGCAGTTCTGAGAACATCAAGGGGATGCTTTCAGGCTACTGCTGATATGTTCTGAAAAGTCATAATCTCACTTTTTTTTTTTTTTTTTTTAAACACAGCAAGGCTGGGCTCAGGGAGAACCTCCAGCTGGCAACAGTTTTGTTTTGCTATTTTTATTTTTACTAGAACCTTCTATTTATGGCAAAAAGAAGAGGCTGATTTTCCACTTACTGTAGTGCATCAAGTTTCTTTTTGAAATAAATGTATGGACCTCTTAAAAAAAGAGCACATCTATTTACAGAAAATTAAGTAAATGGTACACTTAATAATCAGACAAGGCAAAAGTGGGGGATGGAAGTTTGGGAAACACTGAATGAGTTCAACAAGATGGACTCTTTGGGGTTGAGTACGGAAACCAGAGCGTCTCTTGGAAATGCAACTCTCTTCCTCTCAGCCTTCCTCCAAGTCCATTCCAAGGATACCTTCGAAAGTCAAGGCAGTGGGTGTAGGACTCCCTTCCTGCGTGCCGGGCCAAGGCAGGGTGTTCTGTGAGACATCTGAGAAGGCAATGCCATTACCCTGCCTTACTATCTGGGGCACAAGTTCTTTCTCCCCCCTTCACGTCATCTCCAGGGAGGAGGCATGGGAGGCCGGGATCCTTGTGGGTCTCTTGACTGAGTAGCTGACCCTTGGAGGACCAGGAGGAAGACCAACCGATTGTCAAGAGCCATTTTTAGGGCAACATTCAGCCATTCTCTCCATTTCAAGGCCTGAGAAATTTGTGTCCATTTAGACCTCAGGCTTCTCTTCTAGGGCCTTTCTCGTCCAAGACTTTATCTGTTACAGGAATCTTTATCCATCTAGGCTGACCATTCAGTCCATCACAGTGGAACACAGTGGGTTCTAGTGTTCTGCAAGTAAGTTTATAAACTGCATTCACATCTCTTTGCCCCTTTTCATTTCATCCTTATGATAGGTACTTCTGGGAGTTATTTCCTCGAATAGTTCATGGGTGAGAAAACTTAGATTCTGGGAGATGAAGAGACTTTCCCAGCTCACCTGGAAAGTGGCAGAGCCAAGATTCCTCTCCAAAACAGCTCCCGCCCTTACCCACTAGGGCTCCCTCCCAGTCTTTTTGGCACCTCAACAATCCTGTTTGCCCTCCCTACACTTGGTTCAGAGTATAATTACCTATGGGTCTATTCAAGCCTTTTGCATTCGGGCGTGTGGGTCTAAGGGCAGAGGTCTGTTGCCACCGCCTGGCTCCGCCCCCACGCAAAGTCCCGCTTCTGTTCCTTGCTTGGGCCCCCATTCCAAGGCCCGACCTCTTTCTATGGCCCAGCCCCGCCTCCCCCGCCCCAGCTGCATGCGCAGATTCCGGCCACACCCGCTTCCTCCTGCTGGGCTCGCGCCCGTTTGCCAGCCACTGCATTCTACCCCACCACGCCGGCCTAGGCCCCGCCTCCACGGCCCCGCCCCCTTCTTGCAAGCCCGCACGGTGGCTGAGGGTACTGACTCGCCCGAGGCTTTGAACAGAAACTTCATTTCGGTGGCTAATGGGGGGCAGGGTGTCCCTGAGCTCCCACAATCCTGCAATCCAGCCCCAAGGAGGCTTGGGGAGAGTCTGAGACCCCGGCGGGTGGGAAGGGAGTGGAAGTGAGGGCGGAGGTGGGTGCCTCCTGGTCTCACCTCGTTATTCTCCGCGCCTCCAGGTGGCTCGGGGAGTCTCTCCGGCGCTTCCGCATGGGCGAGTAGGACCGACGTCTCCGCCGCGCTCGCTCGCGCTCCCGCTGCTGCGAATCCTCGCTGTACTTGGGGTCCCGCTCCCTGAAGGGGTGCGGTGGGGATGTTACTGGGGAGCTGGGGCTGGCCTGGCTTTTCGGTGGGAGGGGGGCACTCACTTCCTCCTTACCTTTGCCCTGCACCCCCCGCTGGGGCTGGGATGGGGTCTGCACGGGGCCTCTAGGGAGGTGGGAGGGAAAATGACACGGCTGTGGGGAGAGTCTGCATGGATGGGTGGGTACCCGGGGAGCGGCAGTGAGGGCCTTGCAGCTGGGCGTGTGTAGGGGTGTCAGCCTTTGAAGGTGGGCATTGCAGGGTGAGGATGTGACTGTTAGGTGGGCCCAGGTGCCGAGTAAGAATCAGAACTGGGGGGTATGGACATAGGGATGAGGGGTAGTATTAGGTGTGCGAAGAGTCTGAGGGCTGGGGTGTGGCCGTTGGAGTGTTTGGGGTGAGTACATGAGAACGCTGGGATGTACTGGGGGCCTGACTGCCACTCCAGACACGGCAAAGGGAACCACTAGGATGCTGAGTCCTCTCCCATCCATAACCCGGCAGGGCTTGACCTGAGAGGAACTCGCGGGGCTTGGGAGACGCTCCAGAGAAGCGAGTCGAGGAGGCGGTGCCAGACAGGCGGATCCGAGCAAAGGAGTGGGGACTGGGAGGCGGGGCCTCGTCTGACGGGCGGGGTCAGTGCCTGGGGGCGGGGTCGGTACCTGCTGGGACTGTAGCGGGAGTAGCTGGGGCTGCGGCGGGACCTAGAGCTTCTGCTAGGCGGGCTCCTCTTGCCAGAGCTGGAGGAATAGCTGGGAGAGCGGGAGGAGGACCTGGAAGAGAGGAGACAGCCTCTGAGGGACCTGCTGAGCTCTGCCGGGCTTGCCCCGTCTGCCCAGCGTTTTATTCAGCTGGTCTCCAGGCCTTTTTATTTCTGGAGGCCAGGCAAAGGAACCAAGCCCTTACCTGAGGATGAAATCCCCTCTCTTTTGGATGGTTAATAATGATATCAACAACTTCCCCTTATTGAGTTCTTCCTATCCTGGCCACGTGTTAGCTGTGTGACCTTTGGGCAGTTGATTTCACTTCTCTGGGCCACTACTTTCTGATCTGTAAAATGGGGGTAATTGTACTTACCCCATAGAATTGTAAATTAAACGTGTAAATTAGGGTAAATTACTTAGCATCTTGGCATATAGTCAGCACACAGGAAATGTTTATTATTACATGATTATTATATATTCTACTATGTGCCAGATTTTGAACTAATGTTTTTTTTAATATCTTTCTTGGAGTATAATTGCTTTACAATGGTGTATTAGTTTCTCCTTTACATACATCCCCATATCCCCTCCCTCTTGAGCCTCCCTCCCGCCCTCCCTATCTCACCCCTCTAGGTGGTCACAAAGCACCGAGTTGACCTCCCTGTGCTATGCAGCTGCTTCCCACTAGCCACCCACTTTACATTTGGTCGTGTGTATATGTCCATGCCACTCTCTCACTTCGTGCCAGCTTCCCCTCCACCCACTGTGTCTTCAAGTCCGTTCTCTACATCTGCGTCTTTATTTCGGCCCTACCACTAGGTTCATCAGTACCGGTTTTTTCGATTCCATATATGTGCGTTAGCATGCGGTATTTGTTCTTCTCTTTCTGACTTGCTTCACTCTGTATGAAAGACTCTAGGTCCACCCACCTCAATACAAATAACTCAATTTCGTTCCTTTTTATGGCTGAGTAATATTCCACCGTATATATGTGCCACATCTTCTTTATCCATTCATCTGCCGATGGACATTTAGGTTGCTTCCATGACCTGGCTATTGTAAATAGAGCTGCAGTGAACATTGTGGTACATGTATCTTTTTGAATTATGGTTTTCTCAGGGTATACGCCCAGTTGTGGGATTGCTGGGTCATATGGTAGTTCTATTTTTATTGAACTAATGTTTTGTGTATATTATCTCATTTAATCCTCAGCACTTCCTGGGTTAGGTACTATTATCAATCCCATCCTATAGATGAGGACACAGAGGCAGAGAGAGATGATGTATTGGGTTGGCCAAAAAGTGCCTTTGCTTTTTAAGTAAAAATAAAAGACACATTTTTCATTTTCACCAGGAACTTTATTGAACAACGTATTCACCATTTTGTTCCACTACCTTCTGCCATTTTTCAGGCAACTTCATAATTCCATCTTCCCCAAACTTTTTATCTTTTTGAGCCAAGAACTGTTCCAGATGCCTTTTACAGTCTTCCAGGGAATTGAAATTTTTTCCATTAAGAGAATTTTGTAAAGACTTAAATAAATGGAAACCCGAAGGTGCAATGTCTTATTCAAAGGTGGCGGATGAATCAGAACTTCCCAACCAAGCTGTAACAGTTTTTGCCTGGTCATCAAAGAAACATGTGGTCTTGCAGTGTCCTGATGGAAGATTATGAGTTTTCTGTTGACTAATTCTGGATGCTTTCCATTGAGTGCTGCTTTCAGTTGGTCTAATTGGAAGCAGTACTTGTTGGAATTAATTGTTTGGTTTTCCAGAAGGAGCTCATAATAGAGGACTCCCTTCCAATCCCACCATATATACAACATCGCCTTCTTTGGATGAAGACCACCCTTTGGTGTGGTGGTTCATTTCGCTTGCCCCACGATCTCTTCCGCTCCAGACAACTGAATGGTATCCACTTTTCATCGCTCATCACAACTTGTTTTAAAAACGGAACATTTTCATTACGTTTAAGTAGAGAATCACATGCGGAAATACAGTCAAGAAGGTTTTTTTCGCATAACTTATGTGGAACCCAAACATCAAAGCAATGAACATAACCAAGCTGGTGCAAATGATTTTCAACGCTTGATTTGAATATTTTGAGTATGTCAGCTATCTCCTGCGTGGCATAACGTTGATTGTTCTCAATGAATGTCTCGATTTGGTCGCTATCAACTTCACTGGTCTACCCGACCATGGAGCATCGTCCAGTGAGAAATCTCCAGCACAAAACTTCGCAAACCACTTTTGACACGTTCGATCAGTCACAGCACCTCCATATACTGCACAAATCTTTTTTTGCATTTCAGTTGCATTTTTACCTTTCTTGAAATAATAAAGAATAGTATGCCGAAAATGTTGTTTTTCTTCCATCTCCAATATTAAAATGGCTACACAAAAATTCACCGATTTTGATGTCTTTTTTTTGAAATTTTGAAACTTTATTTTTTTAAGTTTATTTTATATATTTAATACTTTTATTAATTTTAATATATCGTTTTCTTTTTAACATCTTTATTGGAGTATAATTGCTTATAACAAAGTGAGTCAGCTATACATGTACATATATCCCCATATCTCCTCCCTCATGCACACTGATATGACAGCTGTCACATACACTCTAACAAAATTGTTTTGAATCAAGTTAAAGACAACTAAGTGCTACTAGAGCCATCTTACAGAAAAAAACAAACAAACCTTTTGGCCAACCCAGTAATTTGTTCAAGGTCACTCAGCTGGTAAGGGGTTTGAACCCAGGTCTGTTTGGCTACAAAGTGCTCCTGACTTCTGCTAGACTATACTGTTGTGCATCTGAATTACTAACCCCTATGCTATTTCCAGTCTTCTTCCCTCTTGCTAATGCCTCCCACGTTTGGAGAACGACTGCCTTGGTTTCTCCACCACTTTCCTAGGAACATCTACCCTTCTTTCTCAGACTTTGAAATAATTTTCATCTCACAATTGCTGATTTGATCTCCCAGTAGTTCCTGCCAGGGTTCAGAGGGATTATGTGACCATGTCTGTGTTCAGTGGGAAAGAGGGCTGTGATGGATTAGCAATGTCTGCTACAGGCACAGGAATGAGTAGTGGGGGGACACTCTCTCATGCTCTGTCTTTGCCAGCTTTCCCTCACAGGAATGCTAGCAAAGTTTTCCTATCCTTTTCAGTTTGAAAAGAAGTCTTGCTCTGACTTGTCCTCACCTAGGTGTTCCTTAGCCCCTTCCTACTTTCTTAGGTGATCATCATAACCATCGCCTTGGGACTCTATTCTTACATGTTGCCCAGCGTGATGGAAGGAGTGTGGACAAGGAATAGCTCCTCCAGTCTTAGTGCCCTGGGACAGTGTCCAGCTATGGCCCCTGAAAAATTTGCTTTGCCAACTTGCTCTTTGGCTATATACTGAGAGACATTATAAAAAAGAGTTACGATGAAATAATGCTTTTGGACACTTTGAAAGGATGTCAGGCATTTCTATCCACTGTACCACATAGTGTCCCTTTTCTGTGGAGCCATGTGAATCATTTTTCATACTTAAAATCCAGAAATAACTGCTCTTCCAAGCAACTGGTTCAATTTTTATCTCTTTTGTTAATAATGTAAAGGGACAATTTCCCTTTTTGCTTTGTCTGCCAGGGAGCTCAGTGTCACATTTGCAGTACACCTCCATAGCAACAACAGTCATCCCTCGGTATCTGTGGGGGATTGATTCCAGGAGTCCCTGCATATACCAGAACCTGCAGGTGCTCAAGTCCCTTATATAAAATGGCATAGTATATTGAATACACTGGCCTTTCATAACCAGGGATGTGAAACCTGCAGATACGGATGGCCAACCATACAGAATGGTAGGACATGCCTTTGGGACTTAGCCTTCCTCCTGATCTAATTTTATTGCTCTCAATTTTCCTTTTAGCCTGATTTGCTCTTCTACTTATGTCACTCTATCATGTTGAATATTTCTGTTAGCTTCCTTGCCTCCTTATTTTGAAAGAACTGGTCTTGAGGTAACCACCTACGTAAGCAACTGTTTTTTGATACGGTTGCAGGAGAGGAATAGTTGGGTTGCTGTTGGAAGTTCTTGTTTGTAGAGGGAAGCTGGACTCCATGAAGCTGTGGGTTGATTAGATTGGATGGAATCTTCCAATTCCTGAGATCGCATGTCTTTGCATTCTGCCATATCATTATTCCACATGAGAAAATCAAACAATAACCAGGGGTTATTAGAATTGAGTGGTAAAGTGAAAAAATGGCCACAATTCTTCTCCCTGTATCCATGCCCCTTGCAGTGTGATTTTGCAGTTCCTCCCACTAAGAGGAGCATCCCTTGCATCTATCTGGATTGGTCCTCTGACTTGCAATGGCTAAGAAAAGAGCTGAAGAGGTCATGCCTGTTCCAAGCCGAGGCCTTGCACACTACTGCTCTCTCTTGGAACCCTGCCATCACCATGTGAACAAGCCCAGACAAGCCTGCTGGAAGATGTGAGGCCACATGGAGCAGAGATGAATCAGCTGGGGTCATTCAAACCAGCCAGCCCCCAGACAATCCACTGGCTGATGGAAGATACATGCATGAACCCAAGAAAGACCAGAAGAAGAACCACTCAGCTGAGCCCAGCCCAAACTGCCGACCCACTGAATCAAGAACCAAGGAAAAACTTATTGATAAGGATGCTACACTAGGGGGATAATTTTTATGCAGCAGAAGATAACTGATACACATGAATGGATCCTCATGCCAATAACAACAATCAAAACTGATATTATATTCCAAGTACTGATCTAAGTGTCTTAGAGTCCTCAGAACAATCCTTCAGGGTAAGTATTGTTATGGTTTTCATTTTGCAGGGGAGGAAACTAAGGCTCAGACAGGTTAACTGACAACCAAGGCCGCCAGTGAGTAATAGATAGAATGGGCATTCAAACTCAAATCTGTTCCACTCCTGTCCCTTGGTGGTCAAACGACATCTCCAGTTACCTCAACTAGCTGCAGAGCCAAGGTCAAAATTGCACTCACCTTTTCCCAGAGGAGGTGGATCGGCTCCTGGTGTACCTGGGGGAGGCCCTGGGGTTTGGGGATCTGGAGGAGTGGGTGCTGGCACAGGACGAGCTGCGGGAGCACCCTCTCATGGGGGAGCTCCGGGCTGTGGGTGAGACCAAACTGGACTTCTTCACCTCGGTGCACTCCAGACATGGTGACTGGAATCCTCTGCAGAGGGGAGAATGGCTGTTAGCACTGGCCTGCCCGCTGGTCCAGGGCATCTTGAGCTGATACTCACCTCCTTACTTTGCCTCGGCTGTGGTGCTCTCAGAACCACCCCCCCATCCACCTTTCCCCATCTTACTACCTCTGGAAAGACTTCCCAGACCACGGATGTTAGTGGAGCAGAGATAGAGTAGCACACATACCACAGGGTGCATGATGGGTAAGATCAAATCACATGGTGGACGATTTCATCCATTTCTAGTCTTTTTCAGTCCCTCTGATTATATGAATGAGAAAGCCCGGGTTGGGTACTAGTGGGTTTTTACTGTCTCTTTAATGCTTGCAATCTCCCAAAGAGAGTGAGAGCAGGCCTGAGACTCAGAACCTTGGGCAGGCAACTGTAACTAACCAGAATTAAATACATTGTTTGAATCGTATGTATTTTCACAGGTGCATTCTATTGAGGACAGGTGATACAAATTTTCTGTTTAAGCTAGTGCTACAAGTTTCCTTATATCAAAGAGTGAGTTTATTAAAGTAAATAAGAGTAACAGTAGTACCTGGATACAGAACGACTCAAGAAAGTGACATGTAGTTGGTTTAAGCTGGGAAACTGGCATAGCCCATTTTGCAGATGGGTGAATGGAGACCCAAAGAAGGGTGGAGGCTTGTTCAAATTCACCCAAAGCACAGGGTCCTGTCATATTCTCACCTTGCCTAGAGCCATGCTGGGTTCCTGTTGGTTCTCAGTAAGGACATGTTCATTGGGATTGGGCCAAGGGTCAAGTTCAAATAACATTAATATAGTTTAATCGTGACCCAGCCCCTGTTCATACTCCAGTCTCAGCTCTGGCACTTTGCTCTCTTGACTCCAGCCATAATGGACTACGCGTGTCCCTCCTGGAATATTCCTATTCCCTTCCTTGTCTGCAGGCTTTAGAACATTCCCCCTGCCTGGAACCCTCTTCACTTGACAACTCCTTCTCATGGTTCAGGCTTTTGACCCCCTTAAGACTGGCTGTGTGACCTCCAATGTGTTATCACAGCCCCCAGCCCCAATGTCCCCCCCCACCCCTAGATGGCTCGCTTGGTCTTATAATTGTTGTCTCCCTCCCCCAGACATGGAGCTCCCTGGGGACAGGACTCATGTCTCTCTGGACACTGTATCCCAGCACCAGGACACAGCCTGAGACATATGTCCTAGATCATTGATAAATAGCTGTGGAATAAACAGACTGAGCCTCTGCGCATCCTGGGAGCTTCACAGCATCATCTCATTTAGCCCCTAACAACCCTAGGAAGTTGGCACTATTATTATCCCTTATTTACAGAGAAGACCCAGAAGAGTGAGTTGCTTGCTCACAGCCACCCAGAGTCTCAAACCCTGATCTGTCCAGCCCTGAAGCCCATGTCCCTGCTACCTTGCCAGCCCCCGACTTTACTGGCTGTGGTTCCCCTGATTTAGAGCGGATGTCTCTTCCATTCTGCCCTCCGCTCATAGCTGACGTGACATAAATAGCCACGGATTTAAAGATCATTTATACTTCACAGTGAAAGGCTGGGTCGAAATTATTTAATTTGGCTGTCCACATAGATCAGATTCAGCAGGTAACTGCTAAATGCCGTTCAGGCTTCACTCCAGTTCTGGAGACAGATCTGTTTCAATCCTGGTGCCGGCCTTTATTAAGTGAGTTTCTTAACTGCTCTGAGCTTCCGTTTCCCCATCAGCTAAAAAAGAATTATAACAGAACCTATCCCATAAAGGTTTTAGGAGGAGTTTAGGGAGATTATCTGTGGGAAGCACCAGGCATCGTAAATAACAGCTGCCGTTATTATTATTGTCCTTGTGTTTGTTGTTGTTATGGCTATTCTCAGTATTTCCTGCGTAACAGCCCTGAAGTATATGAGTAGCTACCTGGGAACAACACTGCCTGTTCTTGGAGACATGGACGTTGGCTCTGACCCAGCCCTGGCTCCCAGCCGAGCTTGGGTGTGAACTGAGGCCAGGGATGTCCTGAGGCAGGCAGATCCATCCCTCTCTCCCCTCTAACCACTGGTAACCACTGATCTTTTTACTGTCTCCATAGCTTTGTCTTCTCCAGAATGTCACGTAGTTGGAATCGTAGAATATGCAGCCTTTTCAGATTGGCTTCTTTCTATTAGTAACATGGATTTAAGTTTCCTCCCTGTCTTTTCATTGCTTGGTAGCTTGTTTCTTTTTAGTGCTGAATAGTATTCCATTGTGTGTATGGACCACAGTTTATTTATCTATTCACCTATTGAAGGATATCTTGGTTGCTTCCAAATCTGGGCATGAATAAAGCTGCTATAAAAACATCCATGTGTAGGTTTTTGTATGGACATAAATTTTCAATGTGTTTGGGTAAATACTGTGATGTATTTTAGAATGACAGTGACTTTAAGTGTTAGGCTTTCTCCTGTGATTATTGGTAAACTGACCTCTGTTTTTCCTGCCCAGCCTCCATCCTCCTCCCAATAACAGTACCCTGCTTTTCCTTCAGAGAACCAGACCTTCCCCAGTTTTAGTGGACATGGGAAGACTCATTAGCCCTGATGGTGGCAAATGACAAGTTCTAGCCAAGAATACAGCATCCCCTGGGCAGTGTGATTGGTCTAGTGTGGGCAGATGACCCAAGCTGGGCCAAGCAGAGTCAATGAGCACTTGTCCTGATATTTTGCTGAAATTCTCGGGAAAGAGGCATTTTCCTTCCATTGGCTGGCTAGACCGATAGAATGTTAACTGGATGGCATCTTTGCCAATGCTTTGGGAGGATCTGCTTGAAAATAAAGCCAAGAGAGGGGGAAGCAGAACTGGGAGATGTAATAGGAAAGACAGATTCCTGATGACATATTTTTTGAGACCCTGGATCCAGCTATATCTGAAGCTGATCTCCTTGGATAGTTTTTTCAAAAATGATGCCTATTTCTCTCTCTCTTTCTCTCAAATAAAAGAGCTGGAGTCTGTGTGTGTGGTGTAGTGCTAGGGTGAGAGACTGAGATTGTGGAGCTCAGGCAGGACCCCCTCCTGCCACCCAGGTGCACTGACCTTGACTCTCTGCCCCTGCTGGTGGGGGAGAGATTCTCCAAAGCGGCCCCCTCGTTCTGGGGGGAGGAGGTGGTGAAGGAGTTCCCTGAATCAGAGGTGTTGCCGCTGTTGGGGCCCCGGCTCTTGCTCAGGCTCCCAGTGGGGCTCTCCTTCTCCTGACCCCGAGACCTGGCTGAGCTGATCTGCATGGAGGGTGGCGAGGAGGTGTCATTGCCCGAGTCATACTCCTGGGAGCGTCCTCGGGACGTGGCGAGCAGCCTGGCAGTTCTGGTAAAGAGGGCAGCAGCCCCCGGCCCAGTGATCTGAAAGCAAAAACACCCGTCGGACACTGCTGCGCGCTGGGTAGGCGGGCTGTGTCTAAATAACCAAGAAATGTTTACCATCATGATGCACTGTAACGAAAGGAAAGAGAGAGAGGAGAGGAAAGAAGAGACGCCAAAAAACAAAAGCACAAATTCCTGAAAGAATACCACAGAAAGGAGATCTTTTTTTTACCCCCTGCTAGGATAACTGGAAGATTGAGGTATCATGCAGAGAAAAAAGCATGCGATCCAGATTAAACAAAAGAAAAAGGAAATTATACAAAATTTAATTTCTAAGGAATTAAACGAAAGCAACAACTTAAGAGAAGGGGGGTGGTGTAAACACCCTTAACCTAAAACAATAATAAAAATAAAGAAAAGTGGGGGGAAAGAAAGGAGGCTATGGGCCTGAAAAAATATATCTTGAAACTTAAGAACAAAAAAAGGAGATAAAGCCAAAATTTTAAACGTCAACCAAATCCTCAACAAATTTGACTTTTTTTTTTTAAAGAAAAAGTTGCCCGAATAGAACCCTAAACAAATACCACATGGGGAAAAGAAATGAAATAAAGATGAGAGTTTTTTTCTTAATATAAAGTCAAGGTCACAAAATGATATTTTTGTAGTTTTCAACTAAAGGGGAAAAGAAAGAGGGGACAAAAAAAAATGGAAGTCAAACTGTCTGACGGAAAACAAACAAAAAAAAGCTCTCTACGGATATTTGCGTGTGTCCTTTTCCCCCTGGAGAAGGTAGCTAAGGCGCTCGAGTGGCTTCTAATAAATTCTCTCATGTCTTTGCGGATTATATCCACTTACCAAGCAAGAACTCCTCCTTTAGTAGGTAGGTAAGGTGTAAGAGAAAGGGAAGAGCGGGCAAGGTGAGTCCATCATTAGAGTCGCAAATGACAAGAAAAAACACACACCTTTCTGTACATCCTCACACTTGGCCCTGAACTTTGGGTTTTGGGTTTTCAGTGTTCTTGACAGGTGAAGCATCACTTCTGGTTGGCTTTCTCAGTAAGGGGACCTCAAGCCATCAACACTAACCTCATCCGTCCCTTAATGCCCAAGTTGGATCAAGAAACCCTTGCTGACAATGCAGATGGCGGCTAGAGTTCGCATCAATCTAAGGTGTCAAGATGGGGGGCGGGGAACAGGGAAGGTGTGCTTGTGACAAACGGCTTTGGGAGGGGCTGCCTTGGGGTGCCTGGGAATGAGGAGGGGTCCCCAGGATCCTGTGTGGGGCTGATCTAGGACAGATGAAGGAGTAAAGGAGGCGATGGAGAGACAGCCCTCGGGAAGGCTATGGTGTGTTTAGAAGTACAACGGATGGTTTTCTTTAAACGTTCAGACCAGTCTCACAGCTGGGATGACACAGTGGGTTTGGCTCTGGTCCCCCAACAATACTATGCTTGGATGTGGGCAAGATGGACCTCTGCCCTGGGTCTCCTCCAGCGATAACCATCCCCTTGGGGTGAGAAATCTGTGGGGCTGAGAAGGCACCACCTGTAAACCACTCCCCCCGAAATGGCTCTCTGGGGACCTGAAATCCCAGAATTCTCTGTTTAAATGACCCCTGAGTCCCCTTCCAGGGTCTCTGCAGGATCATCCATGGATCTATTCTCCCAGGGGTAGACCATGCTTCAAGTGTGCACATTCCTAGGTCCAAGTGTGGCTATTTGAACAGAAGTTGGATGTTCAGGCTTAGGTGTCCGTGTGCTTGGGTGGGAGGTCCATCATGCTGCTGGACGGTGCAAGGACATGGGGGGAGAATGGGAGGGGCCAGGGCCTCGGGGCAGATTCTCCCTACACTGTCATGTTGTGGCCTGGCACTCTGAGGGGTCCAAGATTCTAAATCCAAATCTGACTTTCCAGATCATTTCGAAGGTATGTTTGCCAAGATAGGAGAACCTATTTCGTCTAAGTTTGATGGCTTGATTTATAAACATTTGCATATATAGCGCGTGGCTCTCCTTCTATACGCTTGTCCCAGGCCCTGCACATATTAGTGTAGGCCTCACCATCAAAAGCCTGCTTCTCCCACCCAGTTTCTCCCATGCACCTTGGGCCTAAAGAAGGGGGACTTCTGGGCTTTCTTAAGGAAACACTTCTGCCTTCTCAGCAGTTGGTCATGAGGGTGAGATACAGAGACAATGGAACTGTGAGAATAACAGTGATGACTCCACCAGCTCAAGATATCAGCTCCTGGAGCTGGGGAGGTGGGACTTCCTTTGCAGATTCTCCCAGGAGGCTTTGCACACAGACAAGGTGGTGGTTCAGCTTTACCAAGTTCCACCCAGCGTGACTGCCACTGTACATGCTTGGCAATCTGGCTAGCTTTGCTCTGGGACAAGGGACCTCAAAATAAGGTTGCCCAAATGGGGTTTTCTAGTGTGAGACTTCTTTAAAAATTAACGTAAAGGCCCTTTTTCCATTCAGCTCCTTTTTGTCTTCCAGTTTGCAAGTTGGCTGCCATATCCTTCCCACCTCTGAGAGTTCAATGGCTACGTATGTATTTCCACCACCTCTGTCAGGAATGACAAAGCATCATGCCAGGCAATTAGACCCTGGGACCTGGGCTCTCAGGCTGGGGCTTGGTCTGGGGATGGGCTCATGGAATCTCTGTCTCCGAGACAGTGAATGTTTGGTAGCCAGTGTATCACAAGTGACTCCGGTGAGCCCCTCCTGGAAGGAACCAGGCTGGACTATGAATACAATGGTTTCTGTTACCCTACGGCTTGCTACCTGGAGGCATCCAGTCTGGGCCTTTCTCTGCCCAGGTACTTGTTTCCACCTTGACTACTAATTTCAAAGGATATGTCCTGGTGCATCAAGAGTCCCCAGGGGGAAGGATCTCCTGAACATAAGGCCCCTCGGGGCTCGTGGATATAGAAGGGGACTTTGCCTTTTTCACATTCTCAACCCCACACCCTGAGCTCACAGGGACACTTTCAGAGTGTTGCTACCTGACCACGACCACTATCCATGTGCAACTTGTGTGATCAGAACTGAGAACTCTCTAAGGCATCACGCTCTCCCATCATCACGGAAAACAGAGATAAATGTGCTACTGAAATGTCCTCATTGGGTTGACCCTGGTGCTTGAAAATACCAACCTCTCCTGCTTGTTTAAAAGTCCCATTTCTTTGGATGAATCTAAATTCTTTGACATGCGTGACAGTGTCGACACTTTACAGCTCAACCCTGTGTCCTTCACAAACCTCATCTCTTCCATATACCCACCCCCCACTCTGGCCCCCACGACCTTAGGCCAATCGATTAGAAAGTTTTCTTGGTTCTACCACCACATCTTGCTCTCCCAACCCCAGGCCATTTGCCTATGCCATTTCCTCTGCCTAGAACACTGTTCCCCTCTTCCTCACTTCACATGGCTAAATTTATTCATCTTCCAGTTTACATATCACCTCCTCTTGAAAGCCTTCTCTGAGCTCCAGGCCAGGACAGCACAAAACTCTCTACTTCATTCATTCTAAAATTCACTCTTTCATTCATTCACTCATTCAAAAATGAGTGGCTTCTGTCTGCCACAGCACTCTTACTGGGGCAAGGGGGCAGGAATTGCTTGTTTTACCTCCTGTCTCCATCTGGATGGGCTGAAAGTTGGGGTCTTGAGACCAGCTCAGGGCTGGGCATGTGAGCCAGAGAGAACCTCTAGAATAAAGTTTTAGGTCCAGGCCAGTGGCAAAGAGAAGGAATGCCCTCCGCTCTTCCTCCTGGCCCTCCTCAGACCTAGGACCCTCAGAGAAAGCACACAAGAGCCCTGTCTACACATGCTCAACAGCGTAAGTTCCAGGCAAGGTGAGAAGTTCCTGACCCGAGGAGCCTTCCAGATGAGACAAGCGGTGTTGGGTCTCCTTACTTCCTGTTCCACCTTCTGCTATTCTGGGAGGTCGGGTTAAGAGATGAACTGGGTCTGGCCTCTTGCACGCAATGGGGCTGCTGGCCCATGCAGTGACTTTGCTTGGGTGCTAGAACGGTGCTCCCCCTGGGTCAGGAACTCGAAAATGGTGCTCCACTCTGGCCAGACAAATTAGAAAAGAGATATACCTTTCTCTGGACTGAAGCAGCCCCACATCGGTTTTCACAGCTGGCTCGACAAATGGAGGGTCGGTGTGGTGTAACTCCACGGCCAGTCACCCTTGGAGAGGGCACAACCAGCAAA
The DNA here is from genome assembly GCF_964341445.2 of Mesoplodon mirus. NCBI lineage: Eukaryota > Metazoa > Chordata > Mammalia > Artiodactyla > Ziphiidae > Mesoplodon > Mesoplodon mirus. Next base: position 10,639,055 of record NC_138989.1, read on the forward strand.
ACATGACATGCCTAGCAGGTCCTGGAGACGCAAATCTTCTCCCCATTTAGCCTCCTTTAAGGATTACTTTGAGGGCCGCGGGAAGGGGTGGTGGCCCGAAGACTTTCATTCCTGCTTCCTTCAGCTGAACTCTATTTGGTTTTGTCTTTACCAGTCTTGATGGGCTCTATCTCTGTTTCCAGGTGATAGAAACATTTTCATAAACTCAGTAGGGATGTCTGGATCGTTTAATGGCCTCTTAGCCTCAGATTCCTCCTTCTCCAGAGCTCTCCATGCACCCCACACACGAGGGAAAGACACAACGGAGCAGGGCCAAAGGCAGACTGTGGGGTGTGTGTGTGAGCATGCGTGCGTGTGCGTGCATGTGTGAGTGATGCCATGATGATGCAGGGGAGACCTTCATAAAGTCAAGGACTTTATGACAGGCATAAAGACAGAGGCCTCTGTGCGCTCGCCTCCCATCTCTAAGCGTCTCCTTCCTCGTCAGATGCTCACTCCCACTCCGCATGGAGGAGGCAGACTGCTGCCCACTGGCCGCTGACATGACAGGATAGCTCGCCCGTGTTCCTTCCCGTCTCATTTAGATAACAGGCCACTCACAAGTCGTCTCTGATGAGCTCTTCTTCATCCGCTGGAAATTTCTCTTCCTTGAACGTAACTGCTCTCTGCCCCTGTATCCCCAGCTGAGCTGCAAAACGGTCCTCAAGAGGCCCACTGGGAGGAGTCATCCTAGACCCACTTTTGTCCAGGAACAATGCCCTCATGGTACCCGGGACCCCTGTCTAAGACCTGGGACCCTCATACCAGGGCTCTCTTCTGTGGTCCACTCTGACCCCTTCCTCCATCCCAGACTTGCCCTTCTTTTTATGTCTTCACAAAGGCCTACTTTTGGGGCTTGGCACAAAAATTCAGCCCCTGTTAAGATGTGCTTAATCACCAAGTGAAATATACCTGCCTTCATATGGTTCTCCTAGAAATTGAGAGAGGAATTTGAGTGCTGGCAGTTTCTTTGAGGGCAAGGAACCTCAGTAGGAGAGTGGGGGCAATGAGCAGGGGAGAGAAGGAGCCAGATGAAGATGTGTTATCAAGCCAGTTGCCACAGAGGGCTTCTGGAGGACATCCTGGGAGCCAAGGCAGAGACAGCTCCAGAGTTAATCCCAACCAAGGAGGGAGCTGTGATATTTATACACCAGTTCCCTACCACTCATGGGTTAAGGGCTGCACCCAAAGGGTGTCAATTCTCTAGTAGGTCCAAACTGCCATCCAGCCAAACAAAGTGGTCTTTGGCAGCCAGAGAACATTAGCTGGAAGCTGGCACTGTGTGAAGTGGGGAGGGGGAGGGGATATAAACGGACAGCATCTGTCTCAACACCCCAAACCACCAGTGGGAAACTGACGGGCCAAGTTATACTTTGTTTCAGATATGCTTTCTTTAGCCCACTTACCGGCTAAACAAATTTATGTTTGACAATAAATTTGAATGAACTGTCAACATTGAAGAGTGGGGCAGATTCACGTAACAGCCCATTTCTAGTTCATGCTGAAGAATAAGAAGTTCTGGCAAGATTGAGTCGACATTCCTGCTTGGTAATAAGTGGCTTGTGAGTAATTGCAGCTGCCCCTTTTGGACGGAGCACAAGCTCTCCCGGCCCCAGGCCTTATGGGTTCCCTGTTGCTTGTATCTATTAGCTGCCTGGCCCTTGAGACAACTAAGTTTGTGATCCTCTGTTCTAGGTGTTCGCTGCTACCCGGATCTATCTGAAAGCAGCACAAACACAGTGCATCCTGTACGTTTCATCTCTCCCTCCCATCTTCCCCATCTCTGCCCTTTCAAACCCTCTTGGACTTTGTCAATGAAAGGAACCAGGGGACAGAGTCATGACATGAAGCCATATCCAGACCTCAGAGCTGTTACAAGCTTTTCCCTTCTGGGTCAGGATTGCCAATCTCAGATTTTTTTTAAGGACAAACTGTTTTTCACAAACTCATGGCCACTGGGAGAAAACGAATACGTTCCCTTTATTCTCTTAGCCCCCGCCAATGTGAAGCTCCAGGTTTTTTTTTTTTTCTTTTGAACTCATAAGCTCGTCTATTCTCCTTTTTCCTTAATATACTCAGTGTCAACATTTGGGTTTTTCTAATAAGTAATTAAATCCCCCCACCATGAACTCCAGCTCCTGGTGTTTCACTGGGAGTTTCTCTCAGCCCTCCAGGGAAGCCGGCACTGTTATTTATTGTTTTTGTTTCAAATCATTATTTATTCAAGAACAGGGGAAAAAGGCAACCTCTCACACTTCAAAATTTAATTTCGGCTGAATTCCGAGATCAAGAGGCAGCACAGCCTAATAGGTTACAAAAATACAATCAAGAAGAGAATTCCAATTAAACTGAACAAGTCCATTTACTGAGCTTCAAATGGCTCCATGGAGAGAGATGGCTATAAATTTTTTTTCCCTCCCTGCCATATGGGGGACTGGAAATTCTCATGTGAATGTAGAGCTGCATGGCAGAGCTTTTAGCTAGAGGGTTCTGGTTATTCCTTTTTTTTTTTTTTTTAACCTTTTGTTTCACAAAGACATTAAGTTTATTTTCCTCACTGTTGTTCATCTTCCTTTGCACATTAAGAAGACATCAAAAGACTGGATTCATTGACTTGTTAGGAGTTCATTAGAGAGGGGGAGGAATGGAGAAAGACAGGGATCTGCTGAGGATGTTGGGAAGATGACAAAGTCCTTTAGGGCTGGGGTGGTCCCACAGGGCTGTGCACTGAAGTTGACCTTGGGCCTGGGGCCAGATGTCTCTCCTTCCCTCCGTCAGGAAGCTGAAGGGGACCAGCAGCTTCAACCTCATCATTTCTCGGAAGCCCCTTTTGATGGCCCTCAGCCCACCTCTTCTTGAAAATTTCTACATGGATCCAGTCTGGCAAAATTTTCACCAGTCCAAATTGAAATGAGAAAAAAAAAGTTCAGTGGAATGAGTTTTTCATCCAACGAAATGCATTTGATTTAAAGGCTCATCCTTTCTTCTGAGGCCATGTCTATTCTTCCTCTTCAGATGGTAAATGTCCCTTTCAGTATAGAAAATGGGGGTTTTCTTTTTTCTGTCCTCACTTGGCAAAAGTAAAAGTTGACAATGCTATTCCATTTTCCATTTAAAAAATAACTGGTCCCACAAATGCCTCAGTCTCATGGCCCCCTTCTTCCGCATTTTAGTCCCTTTGTTCTCTAAACGGCAATGAATGGCATTGGATTAGTGAGTCTCCTAGTTTGAGCAAGAGCTCACTTTTGCAGAATGTATGTGAGAACCTGGATCAGAGGTGGGAAGGCTGGACCCTCCATACATGCTCCCTCAGCCTCATTTCCCCTGTCTGCAAAAGAGGAGGCATATCCTGCCCTTCTCCTAGAGTTGTTCCGAAGTTCACCTGAGATCTTGGATATGATTAAGCTTTTTGAGGCCAGAGGTGCTTCAAAAACATCATGTCTGCTTTTACTGGGAGCAAGTTTAATTCAGCCATTATGAGGACAAATCATAACACTAGCAACTACTGTATATTGAGGGTTATGTCCCAAGCATCAGGCTGTTTTGCTCATAAAACAGAAGCTGCATGAGGGCAGAAATCTTCTCTGTCTTGTTCACTGCTATTCACCCAGTGCCTGGCACATAGTAGGGGCTTAATGCATATCTTATAAATGAATGGATACCTTATCTCACTCCACCCTCACAGCTACTCTGTGCAGTAAGTATGCTTATTAGTTAAAGGTACAGATGAGGTCACAGAGGCCCAGCGAAGTGAAATGACACAAGGGAAGTCAAGTAATTAAGCACCTGGACTCTGAGGGTAGACTTTCTGGGTTGGAATCCTAACTTTTCCATTTAACAGCTGCCTTTTACTTAAGTTTTCTAGGCTGCAGTTTCCTCATTGTAAAATGAGGATACTAGCGGAAGATCCCCTGAAAGGCTATTATAAGAAATGCACGAGGTGACACATGTAAAGAATTCAGCCTAGCACCTTGCACATAGTAGGTGCTCAGGAAGCATGAGTTATGGCTGTTACCCAGTCTCATAGGGAGATGAAATCAAGAACTCTGGAATATCCGAATCTGCTTCAAAGCTCCTGTCTCCATCACTGTCGCCTCCTGCTTCCTCCTGTTCACAAATTTCATGAGGTCCTCTTTTACGAAGCCCAAGTTTTGCCTTTTTTTTTTTTTTTTTGCCGTATCTGTGCAGGTTTTTGTTGGCAAGGGTTATGTGGCAGCTGTTGGCTTGCTAGAGGCAGAAGGAGGAGAAAGGAGGAGACTGCCCTCTCCTGGGTCTAATTTCAGTCTTGATCAGCCCCCTTTAGATTCCCCCTCCAGTTAGGATAGACCTCACAGAGGACCCCCTGCTACAGGACAGGGCGTGGCCAAAGCTTGGGGCCACCAACCTCTCTGTCATACAATAGGCCCTCTGGCTATCACCGTAAGCTTCTGAGATACAAGCCATGATTCATACCAGCTCCCCTTCCTACTCGTTGGGCTACCTACCTAAGTCGCTTCACCTCTCTGAGCCTCAGTTTTCCCATCTGAAAAATGGTGATAATGATGGCATCTACTTCAAAGAACTGTTTTGTGAATCAAATGAGAAAAAAAAAACTGTGTAAAGAATGTGACAGTGCCTGGCACACAGTGGTATTTAGCTATCTCAATAGCCATCTCAATTGGGTGAACTCCAACTCATCCTTCAAAGCCCAGCTCACATGTTCCTTTATTTGTAAAGTCCTCTCAGACACCAAGATCTCTTAGACATTGGTCCTTCCTCTGTGGTCCTACTACATATTGTACTTGCTTCCGTCACCTCCAGGGGTGATATTCAAAATATTCAACAACTGGTTGAGTGTGGGTACTGCCCCATCTGAAGGTAGCTGGCCTTGGCACTGAAGGGCTGCCAGGTATCACTGTTTATCCTGGACTGTGAGAAGGTCCAGAAGGTACCAGAGGAGGGAAGGGATGGCTTTGTTGACTGGGGAATGGGTGGTGACGGGGTCTGTTTATCAACTGGTGTGCAAGTATTTGAATATTTGAACAATGGAGGAGTACTACTGCTCACCGGCTCAGTCTCAGCCCTGACCACGCTTATCCTACTGTATTGCAGCCTTCTGTTGACGGCTAGATGGTGAGCTCTGGAATTCAGGAACCTGTTTATACATCTCTCTGTCTCCCTAACACCTTGAACAGAGTTGACTGAGTGTAGATAAGGAACGAATGAGGCCATGAAGGATTCACTCCTTGGGACCCTCCATCTGGATTTGGGCTCTGACCAACAAAGAGGGCTTCAGATTATCTTTAGCTTGCCAACTAGGATTTTAACAAGATACAACCCACTTCTGCATATTCATGTATGCAAACAGGCCCCCTTGATGTAATGTGCCCGTCCCTGATTTTTTTTTTTTTTTTTTTTTTGCGGTACGCGGGCCTCTCACTATTGTGGACCCTCCCGTTGCGGAGCACAGGCTCTGGATGCACAGGCTCAGCGGCCATGGCTCACAGGCCCAGCCGCTCTGTGGCATGTGGGATCTTCCCGGACCGGGGCACGAACCCGTGTCCCCTGCATCGGCAGGTGGACTCTCAACCACTGCGCCACCAGGGAGGCCTCCGTCCCTGATTTTTAAAGAGCTCTGCATATGGGATGCCCACCATGGAGTGTGGCAGGAACCATGGCATAGGAGACCCCTCACACTTGGGCTCCTGTTCACCTCTAGGACCCCCAGAACCCCATCTCCTGCTCTGGAATTCTTTCTCCATCCTGACTCCAGCCTTCGTTTCCTGTTTCCACTGGCTAGTTTCTCATTTGTCACCTCCTCTGCCCTAACCCCAATTCCCTTCCCTGCCTGCCTACCTCCTGTCCCATCTCAGCATTCACTGTTGTGCATTGTCTTGTACAAATTTTACCTTGTCTGTCTTCCTTTTAAGAAAGCACAGGCTGTTTCTTATTCACTGGATCCTGAGAGCCACATCAGAGTTGACCCTTTATAGATGCTTAGTAGATAACTGGTAGATTTGAACAAGTGATGGAATGGGTGACTCAGTGACAATGACTGTGCTGTTCTCTTCAGCAGAGAGCTCAAAAAAATCTTGGGTCCAGGACTCTTGGAAAACCTTTGGTCCAACCTGGTATCCTCTTCCATCCCTGCCTATGCAGGAGAGAGGATGAGAAAGAGCCCAGCATGGAGGGCACTCGGAGGACCAGACTTGGGGGGCGTCTGATGCCCCAGGAGTCAGGCAGCCATGAGCAGGGTGGGGCCAGCCATTTGGGCTGCAGCTGCCATTGAGGATGGGAGGAAACTGGAAGTAGGGGACGCAGGGGTTCTCGCTGTGGTCTGAGCTCATCCACAGACTAGCCTGGGCCTGGAACCACTGTACTGTTACTACTCCACGACTCGTACCAGGGCGGTTACTACTGTTGCTACGACCATTACCATGTCCATGGTTAATCCTGCTGCTGCTCCTACCCACCGCCAGCAACCTCGCACCTACCACTGGCCCGTTACAGTCTGAGAGTCTTACTTACATTGCCATTGCATCCTCACAGCATTCCTCGTATGAGGTAGGTCTTATTATTATCCTCATTTTGCAGATTTGGAGAAAACTGAGGCACAGAGAGTTTCTGTAACTTGCTCAAGATTCCACAGCTGGAAAATACAGAGCCAGTATCTGGAAGGTTTTCAACACCTGCTACTATTTGCTGATCTTTGTCCCTGTGCCGAGCACTGGGCTCGACTATTTACAAAATTGCTCTGCTTTTGTCCCCAAAACAAGGCTTTTGAAGAAGAGGTTTATTATCTGCATTTTTTTAACAGATGAGGAAACTGCAGCTCAAAAAGGTTTAAGTAACTATCCCCAGCTTGCAGCCAGGATTTGACCACATAATCATAGTCCCATGTTTTTAACAACTCTGACTTGCCGTAGCCCATGGAAGTCATTTCTCTCCTGTGAGTCCAAGTTCTCTGTTTGGAATCAGGGTATTGGGTTAGGTGAGCTCTTAAGGCCTCTGCTTTCTAGGTACGGATGAGCTTTCTGCTCTTCTAATAGCAGCTGGGCCCTAAGAACCAATAGCCAATCTGGTACCTCGCTCACTGGTGTGGGAGGACCACCATTTTGGGGTGCGGGGGGAGTCAACATTCGGATTTTTGCAACACCTTGGACCTGACTGGTTAGGAAACCATCCCAGGTGAGAGAACACAAGCCAGTTGCTCCCAATGGCACTTTTTAATGAGGGTCAGTTAGGGCCACTGAATGGGCTGCCATAAATACCATGACCAGGGAGACTGGGTGGCTTTTACCACCTTAAAACCATTCTTCCACCTCTTATTGCTTGTATTTTAAATTTATTTCTACCTTTGCAACAATTCCTTTGGGACACAAATGGGATAATCATGCTCATTTTCCAGTTGAGGAAGCTGAGGCTGGGAGGGGTAAAAGGATTTGTCCTGCCAAGCCAAGACTTGCCCCCAGGCCTCCGGACTCTGCCTTACTAGAAAGACCTTTTATAGGACATTCATGGAGGGGAGAATGCAAGTGAGCATTTACCATCTGCAAATACTGAGCAACTACACGTATCTCTACAAAGGAAGGCCCTGAGGTGAGTTGTGGATGGTTCCAGCTAGGTAGAAGATTTGGGCAAAAGTAGACCTTGGTGATACATGGTGCCTTTACTGGTAAAGAAGAGTTTCCCAGAATGCACTGGAGATAAAACTATTGTGTCAACCAGACCCAACCAGTGTTTATCATCACCTTCTCTTCCTTGACCTCTCAGCAAGAACCCCTGAGCTATTCCTTACTTCCACCTCATCCTTTCTAAGGGAGCAGCTCTCTGAAATTTTCAGATTTATGCCTAGCTAGAGTAGACAGGTCCCTTCCCAGCTGTTAGCTGTAAGCATAGGGTACGTCTGCATTGAATCTCCTCCTATTTGTGTGTCTGTTCCTTTAGAGTCTACAAAAGGCCTTCATATAATTTGTTATTGGATATCCCCAACAATCCCACGTGGAAGTGATATTATTTCCAATTTACCAATGAGAAAACTGAGTTTCAAAGAGGTTAAGTGACTTTCTCAAAGCCACACAGCTAGGAAGCTGAGTTCAGACCCAACTCCAAATCCCTTGTTCAGGAAACTTCCTGGCATCGAACTGTCTGAAGTTGTATTCCGGCCCTCCTTCTTGACCTGAGGGACTGTTGCGTGATCCCATTCGAGGCTGGGTTTCTCGACTGGATTCGCTCTTGCTTTACTCAGTGGCTTCACTCCAGACCTTAACCCTTCCGAGCATCGGCTTCTCTGTCCCACCTGTGGAAGGGACTAGTGAGGGCCGCTGCATCCTCAGCCCCCTGAGACCTTGTGTGGACACGGGAGGCCGAGTGCCATCGGCTCCTTGGAGGAAACTTCTCGTATACATTCAAGGCTAAGTTCACACAGGTGAAATCAAACCCCAGATGCTCGTCAGTGCAGCAGCCTAGCTGTCAAAGATGCAGACTTCACCGCAAAGCTGCAGTGCCTCTGTTGCCTAAAAGACCCCCTCTTTTCCTTTCTCCCCAAAGAAACCTCCTGTGGTGTCTCATACATGATTTCCTGCAGATGTCACTCTGGAGGCCAATGTGTACTTTCGAAGCTCCCCTGATAAAGAGCCGGGGGCTTCAGGTTTTTCCCGGCCCCCCAAGCCCCCACTTCCCAAGCCGCCAAGCCGAGTGATGCCAAAGGCTGGTGAATGACCATCTGGTTAATCAATAAGGAGGTCTGAAACCCGTTGGATATTTGCCCAAAACTGAATTAAAATGTGTCATACACTGCCCTGAACTTGTGCCTCCACCCCCTCCAAGTGTCACGGCCAAGACTGGCAGAGGAGGCTGTGCGGAATACTTACTACACCCCTGGCCGACAGGAAGCTGAGCATCTGGAGGGGCTGGCTGGGCGGGGGGCTGGACCGGGCCTCAGGGCTGGCCTTGCAGAAGGTCTTGGAGCAGCGGCGAGAGTGCCTTCGACGGGACTTCCGCCCTTCCTCGGGGGACTGGCCACGGCGCCTGGGTGCAGGAGAGAGAAACCTGAGGGCCTTGTGATGGAGAGCACGGCAGAGAGGTGACTGAAGGACCAATAGGATCTGAGGACAACAGAGCGTGGTTGGGTGTGTCTGTATGAATTACGCGTGCATCCATCCACCCACCCACCCATCCATTCATTCATTCTCTCATTTGTTCATTTGACAAATGTTTATTCACGTACCTGGCACTGCTTTGGGGGCTGGGGATGCAGCTGTGAAGACAGAAAGGGCCCCTATCTTGATTCAGTTTACTGTCCTTTGTGTGCCTGTGTGATTGACTGTCTGCTTGCCTGTGTCTGTGACTGTGTGTATGTCTGGGTGTGTCCATCTGTGTTTTCATGTGTTTGTCTATAAATGTAACTGCTTATATCTGTGTGTCTTTGTGTATGTGACTTTACCATCTGTGAAATAGAGGCATCTTATTGACTGTCACCCAAAACTTAAAACAAAAATATTTGACAAAAACGACAAAGATGCCTTCTTGCAAGCTTGTCACATCTAGATCTGGCTGCCTGTCTGCGGTGGAAACCAAAGGAATCTCTGGCTCCTTAGAAAGGGTGTGTTTGGACTCTGCATTACCTGTTAGCTCTGAGTCACAGTAGTGATAAAAATAACACCTTATGGATTTGCACGGCACCTGTAAGCCCCTCTTCAGGTGCTTTCACAGTCCCCTCTACAACTTGAAGACATACACAGGGCAGATATTACTTTCTTATTTTCAGATGAGAGAGCTGAGGCTCAGAGATGTTTAGGGACCTGCCTGAGGTCACACAGCTTGTAAGTGGTGGAACGAGGGTCGCCGTGGGAACCAATGCCTCTGGTTCTTGCGCTGGAGTGTCCCTCTCTGCTCTGGGGTCTCCAGGTCACTTTTACTGAGTGTGTGGCCTGAGGGCCAGCTCTCAGGTTGCTCCCACCCATGCTGTAGTGTCTCTCAGCCCAACAGGCACTGGGGAGCTCGGGCGGCAACAGCAGCGGGAGATGTGACAGCGGCAGGAGGGCTGGGGCCAGGGCTGCGATGTGAGCCCTTTACCGAAGAGGTAAGCTTCGGAGAAGGTAGAGTGGAGCGTGCCGAGAGTCAGCAAGCAGGCTCTGCACCGCCCTCCGGCCCAGGCCTCAGGCTGAGTCACACAGACCTGGGTCCTGGTGTCAGCTCTGCCCGTCACCGTGACCTTGCTCGGACCCCTCTGCCCACCAACACGCAGGTTTCTCGGCTGTAAATGTCTGTAATGCAGCTGAGCTCAGTGCGTCAACACCCTCCAGATAAAGCCCACTGGGGGTGCCCTGTACTTGAACAAGCATCGTTACTGCTCCCTGCAGTGGCAGAGAATGCACGTCACGGGGGAGTGGAGGACGTCTCTGTCCGAGGGTGTTAGAGAGAACCTATTATGAGCATGTGGTCGGGGACTCTGGGAGCACGCAAAGGGCTGGCGCTTTGGCCTGGACTGGATGTTGTCAGAAAGCAGAGGTAATTCTCTGATTGGCTGTCTTCATCAGTCCTACCTAGAGAGAGGGGAGACTAGACTGAGGTCAAGGCTATAACTGGTGAAGAAGCAGCAGTCACTCACATTTGCCGGGATGGGGAGACGCTGTGGTTACTTTTGGGTTTTGGACAAAGTTCCTGTTCTGTCTGGGCTTGGACCTGATTACAGAAGGGTCTTGTTTCTGTCTGGATCACTCAGGCTCACAGAGCAGCCTTGTGTGATGGTGATGCCTTTGAAGCTGCTGCTTTCCAGTGGGGACACCACGGCTACAGTGCTCGACGTCAGGGGCCGCTTTCTCCTTTCAGATGCTTTTACACTTGGCTCCACGTTCACATCACCTGGGAGATTTAAAAATCTTGCTGCCCTGGACCCGCCTCATCTGGATTAGATCAGAATGTGTGGAGCTGGGATCCAGGCACTGGTATTTTTAAAAACTTCCAAAGCGACCACAGTGTAGCCAAAGTGGAGAAGCTCTGGTCTAGCTCATGGTGTGACTGGGGGGATTAAGAGAGAGAATGTATTGGCAGCTGCAGCACAGCGCCTGGTTCAGAGTAGAATTTAGGTAAATATTTCTCCTCCTCCTCTTTCCTCTAGAGGTTCTGACTTCACTGGGATGCAGTGGGACCGGGACAGTGAGATTTTTAAACCTTCCCAAGTGACATGACCACGTAGCTAAGTGTGAGAAGCACTTAAGAAAGAATAAAGGAGCCTCTGACATCTGGAAGCTGGCTTGGTACCATCAGGGGGTCCTTGATGTTCCCATTGGTCTCAACCATGTCAAACGCCAGCATCAGCGAAGCCCCACTCCCTCTCCTCACCCTTCCAGGTTAGGAGAAACCAGACTCGGAAGGGCCTCAGAGCTAGGTACCTTGTGCTGTGTGGCCTTTCATAGGTCACTTAGCTTCTCTGTGCTTAGAACAACCCTTAGTGAGAGACAGTCAAGTGCAGAGCCAGATGCCCCAGTTCAGTCCTAAGCTCTGTCACTTAGTAGCTAAGTGCCTGGCAAGTTCCTTAACCTCTGTGCCTCAGTTTCCTCATCTCTAAAATGGGGATGACAACAGTGCCTCCTTCGTAGGGCTGTAGCGGGGATCACACAGGGGATCAGAAAGAGTGCTCAGCACCTGGACATGGAAGCACGGTGTTAGCAGGTCCTGTAGGTGGGGGCAGCGGGTCCGTCTGTCTGCAGCCCCTTCTCTACCGGGAAGTGCAGACAGCCTGAGTGCGAGGCGGGGGCGCCCCTCTGCTGGGAAAGCGGCCTCCCCGACAGTGACAGCGGGTGGCAGAGCGGACGGTGACCGCGTCTCAGACAGGCTCTGGGCAGTTGCCGGGGTGAGGAGATGCCTCAGGGAGGGGGTTACCTGCTGTCACAGCTTGAGGAGCGGGACTCCGAACTCTGGGACCGCGAGGGGCAGTGGTGATGACGGTGGCGGTGAGACTTCCGGGGCCGGCTTCGTGATCTTGGGACGGGTGGAGGGTGAGAAGGAACAAATCAGAGGAGAGAGAGACAGAGAGTTTTTGACCTTGTGACACACATCTTTCTCTTGCGCCCGAGTCACCGTCCCTCCCAAGGTCATGCATCTCCCCCGACCGGCCCCTTGCATCACCCCCGCCTCCCGCACAACACAAGAGAGCAGAAAGGGGTCGTCTGGGGGAGACGGCCTGCCCCCCAGGGCTCTGCTGGGAGCAGAATCGTCACCTGCACACATCACCTCTCCCTCGCCTGAGGCAGGAGTCTCGATTTCAGATGGTTTCACGAACCAGTCAGATACGGTAATGTGTGAATCAGTCAGGCGCTCAGAAAATATCAACCAACCGAAGGGCACGGGCTAAAGAAAGTGTTTTGTCTCCAGAATAGTGCCGTGGTGTTGTATCTTCTAATTTTTCAAGTGAATGTAGAAGTTGAGATTTTTATGTAAATTATTCCTATTTTAAATGGAAGCTCATTGTTTTAAAAAAGACACAGTTTGGGGCTAACAAAACACGTCTGCAGAATCCATTAGGCCTTTGGGCTGCCAATCTGTAACCTCAGCCCTGGAAACGTAAGTCTGGATTCTTAGCATGGAGTCAAAAGCCCGCTCTCAGAGGGAGTTACAAACATCGTCGACAACGAAAATTACGCTGCCAAACACTGTTACCGCTGCCACTAAAACTGGTGTTGTAACAGGTTACTTCAGCTTCCTCTAATAATGATGATGACTCAGAAGGAGCAGTAGCAGTGGCAGTGGTCACTGAGGATGTTCAAGGAATGGCAATAGTTTGGGCCAAGTCAGGAAGCCAGTGGGAGTGAGAAATGATTCGATTGTGAGGTACCTTGGTTATCCCAACAAAAGACTCAGGGATTCTGGTAACGTGATCATCAGACCATATCCCTTCCCTGTTTAAAGTCCTCCCACTGTCCTTATGTCAAGTCCAAGCTCTGACCTTGAACCCCAAGCACCTTCAGGAGCCAGCCTCTGCCTAGCTCTCCAGCCTCCTTGCCTGGCATCCAGAGCCCTGGTTTGAAAGGCTCAAGCAACCCCGAGGTGCTTGTATTCTGGCTCACACATTTCCCACATTTTATGATGCCCTGATGGTGGGGATGGTGGGGATGGGGATGGGAATGATGGTGATGGTGATGATGGTGATGGGGATGGTGGTGATGGGGATGGTGGTGATGGGGATGGTGGTGATGGGGATGGTGGAGATGGGGATGGTGGTGATGGGGATGATGGGGATGATGGGGATGATGGGGATGGTGATGCGGATGGTGGTGATGGGGATGGTGGTGATGGGGATGGTGGGGATGGTGATGATGGGGATGGGGATGAAGGTGATGATGATGGTGATGATGGGGATGGGGATGGTGATGATGGGGATGGGGATGGTGACGGTGACGGTAGTAACCCGTCTCTAACACATACTGCCTGCCAGGCACTGGGTTCTAAGCATTTTCCTTAAATGGACTCATGTACTCCTCATAACAACCTACAAAGTGGAATCTCTTATTACTCCTATTTTACAGATGCAGAAACCAAGGCACAGAGAGATTAAACCACTTGCCTAACCTGCCGCCTAGAATGGTTACCTCCATCCTTTGCCCCAGCCTAAGCCGCCCCCCCTCAGGAAGCCCCCCCTCACCACCACGCCCTCTTTCTTGCACCCAGGCTCCCACCTCACCCAGGGCTTCCATCTGCCACTGCTGTGCTGTGACCTGTCCCACATCTGTCCCCGGTGTCCTGCTGCGAGCTCCTCGAGGCCGGGAGGCACATCTGTCTAATCTCTGTCCTCGGGCCCCACACAGGGCCTGACACCTGTTAGGGCCTCTCTAAGGGATGCTGAATAAGAGGAAGTAAGTTACTCCAGCGGTCCCCTGTTTAAAAGCCGCCTTAACTAACCATGGATCTGGGCAAGAACAACCACCTGATCTCAGGGATGCCTTGCGTTTCTTGCTTCTCCATCTCCTGACTCTTGTTTTTTGGCTTTCACAACCTTCTTTTATGTCCTGCTAGTGATTTCTGAGACTCGTCCAACTCTTGGCGCTGGGCAGGGTGGCCACCTTGCTGCCCTCAGGCAGGCAGTCCGTGCCTCTGTCATGATCTTCCCAGAACTCTTGGGGTCTGGGCGCAGCCCCCAGCTCAGTGACTGTCTAGACCACAGCTCCACGGACAAGCCATGCTGAAGTCTCTGAGAACAGGCTCTGTCTGTGCTTAGCGTGAGTGTACACTCTATGATGACCAATGATTGCCTCTTGACGTGACCTGAACAAGCTTGATGATTGGGAAGTTCTTCCCTGAGCTAACTCACAGCTCTATCGCTTCCTTCTGAAGCGTTCCCCAGGCCCCCGTGGTGGTTCCTGAAATGCCCTCTTTCGCACTGACCTTGGGTGAGGAGGCGCTTCGGGCCGGCCAAGCTGAGCGCCACGCCCTGCTTCCTCTTTTCCCTCCCCAGCAGCCCACTGACTTTCATCCCATTGCCTTTGACTCTCGCTTTAGAAGCTTCTTGGTGGGAGATACAACGTTAGTTGATTGGAAAACACACTCACTAACATCTGCAAGGGCATAAAGTAGATGGGTTGTAACCAAATTTACTTTTAATTTGGCTGGGAACTGAACTCTTCGGGCAGCGCTGGCTGATTTGAATTTCTACTACCAGCTATAAACCGTGAACCAGCTAGGACCTGAGGCCAGGGGTAGGAGCTCCCCTGATATCTCCATGCTCTAAGCCCAGAGGCTGGGGCTGGACTCACATGCACACACACGTGTGTGCACGCATGTGGTCATGCCCCCTTACCCACCTGTGCACACACAGCACACGTGTGCACAGGTAAACCCCATCCCGCACCCTCCCTGTGAGTAATGCACGCAGATTAAGTGGTGCAAACCCCGAGGGCCCCGAACTAGCACGCAGTAGCAGACAGGGCACCTACATGCATGCTATTCAAGTTCATGCTCACAGAAGCACGGGCACACATACGCATTCGTGTGAACACAGATATAGACCCCCCCACACACACACACAATGCACCTGCATTGCACACAAATGTTTGCACGATGGAAGAACGTACAGATAGTATGTACAGAGTGCACGCTACACATACACGCACCACGCACAAACGTTACACAACGCACACAGGCACACAGAATTCACACACAATGGGCACACACAGGCACACCGTTCACTTTCATGCATACACAACACATACACAACCTTATGCACCCATGCACGACAAACCCACCACTGCAGGTCTACACACCGTTCTGTCTCCCCCTTCCTTCTCCCCTCTTGCTCGCCCACCCACCTCTCCCGGTCCCCATTTCTTTGGCAATTCTAACCCTCTGGCTGTTCACAGGTCAGTCCCCCACCTCCCCAAGCTGGACAGTATGTTGCAGGTGGAATCTACTTACTGTTTTTTGTGCCTCTTCTCTTCCCTTCTTTTGTTTTTTGGGCTGGAGGAGCTGAATGAGAAATGGCCAGTTAACTGAAAGATGCAAAATTCTAGCGAAAGATAAAGTAGTCAAACTGCTTATCACACGGTGGTCACTAGATTCAGGCAGTTTGGGAATGGACACTGATCATTTCTAAGATCAGAGCAGTTGCTGCCAACGTTTTCACCCAGTGGGTTCAGCTAGACACACCGACCCACACATACAGACTGGGGATGGGGCACGGAGGATGCTAAGATCAGCTCTGGTAGCTTCATAATAACAGCAGTAGCAACGGTAACCGTATCTGCCACGCTTTGAGGCTTTCTTATCAGCTAAGCGCTGTGCTAGTACCCTTTGGCAGTAACCCCATTTCATTGTCCCCACATCCTATGGGCAGTGGCACATTGAAGAAGCACTCGTTGTCCAGAAGAAGAAACTGAGCCTTAGACCGGCTACGAAACTTAACCAGGATCACACAGCTGAGGTGGGAAGTGGCCCCAGACCATGGGTCCCCAGGGCCCATCCTCTTGACTGCTGTTCAATCAATTTCTAAGAGAAAAGAATGGAATATCCAGGGAGCTGCTCTAAAGCCTCATGAAGCTTGGCAGATTCTGAAACGTTCTGCTCGTGAATGTTCAAGTATCTGTTTTCTTTTAAAGTCACAGTACTGGGGTGTGGGCAGAGTGGACAGTGATGACTCAGGGTCCCAGCGTCATCCAATAGAGGCCCCAGAGGGCGAACACTATTTGGTAGTTCAAGCCAGATCGGCTTCAGAGGGTCACCAGGAACGTTTCACTGACCTAAGTCCTGGGAAAGAGAAAATTTGATTTCACCCAACTGAAATCGCACCTTGACATGAGTTTGGGACTCAGCCTGGGAGGTGGAGAGCCCAGGACCTCACTGAATGATCCAAGTTCACATCCTGGCTCTGCTGCTGAGTTGCTGTGTGACATCAGGCAGGTTACCTGTCCTCTTGGAGACCCAGTTTCCTTGCCCTTAAAATGGGGCCATTGCTCAAGCTGTTGGGCTGAGTGGATGGATGACATTGGTTATCAGTGTCTACTTGTTAACTGAATGAACGAAAGGCCTCTGCACTCTGCCAGCTGCTGGAATTGTGCTATCGTTATTTTGGAAGCCCCGGAAGGGTGTCCTGATCTGTCTGACAGATTTGGGTTTGAGTTTTGGCTCTGCCACCTTCTGACCGTGTCTGTGGACACGCCTGCCACACCTCCTGAGTCTTACTTTCTTCATCTGTAAACTGGAAATAATAAGGATATCCACCGCACAGCATTGTGATGGGGATTAATGGAGATTAAATACACACACACATGGAAAAGGCTTAGCACAGGATCTAATTTCTAGTGAGTACCCCACAGGTGACAGCGTTATTTGTGCTCACCCTGTGCTTCTAGCACTCGGCCTCTGTCCCTTGGCTAGGATCTGGGAAGGCTTTGGTGGGGTGTCTGGGGCTGATGCTTCTCTACATGCCCCAACCCACGATTTCAACCAGCGGTCAAACAAACAGACTCTGGCAAGGGTGGCGAGACCTGCCAGGGAGAGGAATCGGTAGGAGCTGGTCCGGCAGCAACCATCTGGCCTGGGGGAAACTGAAAGTCTGCCTTGGAACTTTCAGGGAAACCAGATCATGGCCTTCATTTCAGAGGAAACTGAGGCCCAGGAAGATGAAGGGGGCGTGAACACAGAGGTAGAGGCAGAGAGCTTGACCCTAGATGCTGCCTAAACCTGATTAGGAAAGCAGAAAGCTAAGCAGGCAGCCAGAGGCAACAGGATGCTTACCTGTGCCTTCTCTTCTTGGAGAATGACCTGATAGAGGGCAAAAAAAAAAAAAAAAAGGAAGGGAGAGAGAGAGGGAGGGAGTGAAAGAGAGGAAGGAAGAGGGGAGAAGGGAACAGAGGGAGGGAGGGAAGAAAATAAACGTGAGTCTGAAGTTTCTTTTCCTGGGATGGATGTATCAGTGCATTTGTGATCAGGCTACAAGGGGACCCGGACACCTAGCAAATCCTCCTCTTCTTTTAGATTTGAAGATCATATGGCAAACATTGGTTTGCATTTTGAATTTCCAGGTCACAACCTACCAGTGTTTCAATCCTCACCCAAATTTGTCAGTAAGCCTGTCCTGGACAAGGTTGCATGAGGGGCCAAGAGAGAGTCCCTCTGCCTCTCCCCTTCCCCCAAGTCTCACTTTGGTCTTTTCTCTCCCTAGCTGTGTATTCTTCATCATCATCATCATCATCATTTTCATCTTCATGGGACAACCGACTTCCACATGTGGAACTCTTTACTGGTGGCCAGGCTCCGTGCTAAGCATGTCTCATATACAATCTCATTCAATCTCTCCCCCAAACCTGTGAAGTACTATTAACAACCATTTAACAAAGACACTGCAGCTCAGAGAAGTTAGTTAAGTTGCCAAGGGCCACACAGCTTCACCTATGTAACCCCGATTTGTTCTTCCGAGCCCCACACAGATGTCATCTTCTCCTGGTAGCAGTTTCCAATCCACTCAGGCTGGTTTGGTGCCTCCTCTCTGTTTCCACAAACCCTGGGTGAGCTTCTGAGCTTAGCCTCACTACGGTACAGACTTCTGCGTAATATGACTACCATTTTCCCCACTAGAACGTGAGCAACTTGAGGGCAGGGACTGGGTTCTGGTCGCTGTTCTGTTCTCAGGGCCCTGAATCCTACTTCGTGACATACAATGGGTATTCAATAAATAGATGTGGAAAATGGGATAGATATATATTTTTTTAACCCCGAAGGCTTAGTTAATTGAAAGGGAGAAAGAAAAAGCTCAATGCATCCTCTTCCCCTACATCCCAGCTCCAAAAGGTCAACCATCACTAAGCAAACATTTCAAGAACGTGGAGAAGATGGACTAGAATTAGAGTGATGCTCAGTAGACGAGGTTTGGGAAGAACTGGCGCCTGTACTTCCCCCTCCTAATTCCCCATGTTATGGTCCTCCTTCCCTCTAAACCGCCAACAACCCCTGGGCCAACGGTAGGCCCCAGAAAGAAAGCCTGTTTCTAACCCTCTGGCCTAGTCTCTTTCCCATGAGAAGAAGCCCTTGAGACAGAAGCCACTTGGCTCCCAAGATCCACATAGAAAAATGTTCCTGCTTCCCATCCAACCCCTAAACTGGGACAAACTGCTCAGCATAGGAAGGTGACGAGAGGGCCGTCTGCGGTCGCAGGCAGGCCCTGCCTCCACCAAGGACTCTGTGTTGGGGAAGCTTCAAACACCCAATTAGCAACATTTTACAATTGGTTTGCACCCACACCTTGTCTTGAGCACAAACTCAGAGAGCATCAGTTGGTGTGTCTGGGCAGGTGGTAGACATAATCGGTGAGCCCAAACTGAGTTGAGACCTTTCTGGCAACAAGGGCTGAAAGGCAACCACACCCCTGGGTTGGGAAAAGCCATGTGGGTGCTACTCTGAACGAGAGGGTGAGATGTGGTGGGGAGGGGGAACCCAAATGACCTCTTACCTTTTGCTCTGCTGTGATGGTTTAATTGCACAAATAATCCACCACCCGTGTAGGAAAATTGGAAGACACAGATAAGCAAAAATGAAATAGAAACCCCTCTTTCCCTGTCATCCACAGCCAACCACGGCAAATATCTTAACTTACAAAGACAGCTTCAAACTCTCTGAGCCCAGGGGGCCAAACAAGCTTTGTAAATGTGTGCAGATGGAGGGGAGCAGGTTAGGTGGGGACAGGGCGGCACCTCCACTCTGTCTAAACGCACAGCGACTCATCAGCTCCAGCTGATGGCTGCCTGTGGGAAAACTGGTCCAATGAAGAGAGAGCTTCTGATTTTACAGACGAGCAGGAAAACTTTGATTTTTGTATTGTGAAATTTTTCAATTATAAAATGTTGGCTCGGCCCATTAACCACAGATTTGAGACCTCTGGTGTATAGCCTTCCTGTCTTTTATTTTTCCCCACAAGCGTATGTGTGTGTGTGTGTGTGTGTGTGTACATGCACATGTGTATAGTGAGCTCCTTTGGGACTGTGTATCCAGTTCCTAGTGCCCCTTAACCGCTGTCCACAAGGGTGTATGATCCAGAAGCCATGTTTCACAGGATCCCATTCTCTAGGACATAGTTGGACCAACCAACATAGCTGGAAAGGTCTCTCCTTGGGAATTTGGAATAAGGAACAAGACTGAGAGATACAGCATCTTCCTGTGGCTGGGTCTGCAACATGAAGAGACAGGAACAGGGTGCAGGGTCCACGTCCCCCTGTGTGCACTAGGGGGTTCGGCTTGGGTGTCAGCTTTCCATTCAGTGGTTCTAGCCCCTCACTGAGGCCTGGCTGGTCCCTGAGACATTCCTTGTCTCCTTAGAACAAATTCCCCTCTGGCCTGAGTTAGCATGAGTGGGCCTCTGGTCCTTGCAACCAGAGTCCCAAGTTAGATGAGATACAAATACATGACAACACATAGATGAGTATTTTTTATAAATGAAATGATAGTCTTCCAAATGACCTTTCAGTGCCATCCACTGTCACCTCCACCCTCACCCCAGCGGGAACATCCCTGTTTATTTGCAGAGGAGGAAGGACAGTACCTGTGTCTCTTATGTTTCTTGGAACTTTTCTTCTTCTTTTTCTTGACAGGCGATGGGCTGTATGATGGGGACCTGTGGGGAGGGGAGACGCACTTCAGAGGGAGGCTTTGAGGGCCAGGGTTGGCTTCATAGAGACCCTTCTCCAGCCCCCAGACATGCCTCAGCTCTTTCAGTAACACACATCCAGGATGATAATTTGTAGAGTTAGTTTGCATTTGTTTCAAATGTTACCATGTGTTTTACTACAGGTATTATCTCATTTAATCCTTCCACACACTTCTTAGGTAGGTACAATTGCTACCCTCCCTTTTCAGACAAAGAAAGCGGGGTTCAGAGAGGTAAAGTGACTTGCCCAAAGACACACAGCTAAGAAGGGGGGTGAGCTGAGATTCAAACTGAAGACTCACTGATCCCAAGGGCTTTGCTCTCAATCACTATAGCACCCGTAGCTGCCCTCCTGGTCAGGCCACAAATGTTTCTTTTTGTCTGCTGCCCTCTTCCAAAGCTGCACATACTTCAAAGGTCTCTCTTCTGCTCCACCCTGTGTCTCCCTGGTAAGACCAAACCCCTGCAGGAGATCTTGCCAGGATGCACTCAGCACGGTGGTGCCATGAAGGGGTAACCCGAGAAACAGAGACACCCTAGAATAATAATCATGTTATGACTCGAGGCTGACGTTCGGGTAACCCGAGGTCCAATTCTGACTCTACCATTAATTTATAAGTCTCCTCGGGCATGTCACTGCTCACTCCAAGTCTCCTGTTCTCCCACTGATAAAATACCAAGGTTGAAGCGTATCAGGAGCTGCAAACTCAATGCCAACACAGGCCTGCCTCGCAGATAGCTTAAATGGATGCAGCAGGTTGCGGGGGGGTGGGGTGGGGAGCAGGGAGTCAGTAGGGAGTGGTGAGGCCTGTGGTGAACCAGAGAGCACCTGACCCAGGGGTATGGCTGCTTCTCAGATCAGCTGAAGGTCCCAGGGAGGAATGCAGGCCTGGACTTCTAGAGCTCCTGCCTTTTGAATAGGCGTTGCCAGAAAAACATATTGTCGTATGACATCTCCTGGTTTTAAAATATGGCCACCAATTAAAAAGACAAAAAACACTTTGCAGGTCAAATAAAACATGTCTGCAGGGGGAGATGCAGGGTTGAGAAACAATCGGACTTAGGGAATCATAGCACTTGTCCCCAAAGAGTGCTCACTGGACATACTGAATGAATGAATGAATGAATGAATGATGGGAGCCTGATCCCTCTGGTTGCCTTCTTTGACATGTTCTCCTATCCATACCTAAAATCAGGAAGCTCAGGCCACTTACCCCAATTCCACCCCTCGCCCTAGAATGGCTGGAACTCAGGGTCTTCATTCACAGTCCCCTCTGGGTCCTCTTTGGGCCTAGCCCCTTAGAACTAGGTGAAAGGGGTGTGGAGGGAACAGGGCCCCAGAAAACCTCAAGTTAGGGCCTGAGTCATCCAGACTCTGCTCTCTGCTGCCCCCTGCAGGCTTCTTCAAATACTGCCTCCAAGGTTTGCTGGGATTTTTAACTCGCCCCTCTAAGGAACATCTCTCTCTGACCACCCCTTGGGGTGTGGAACACTGAACCTGCTTTTAGTCTAGGGATTGACAGCCTAGAAGAAAATCTGACAATATTTTTAAATACAAAAAAATTAAAAGGTATTGTACATAGAAAAACCTCACAGGGTACAAAAGAGTCAATAGCTGGCCAAAAATATAAAGTCCATTATCCTTGGCATTTGCGTGTGGTGGAAGCAACTGAGGAGCCTGGAATCAAGTGTCTGTAGGTTCTGTCACTTCCTCTCTGAGACTTATTTTCTCATCTCTAAAATGGGGATAATAGCTATAAGAGAAATGAGTCATGGTGACTAAAGTTGACAACACTGTACTGCTAAGAGATTAGATCTTAAAAGATCTCATCACAAGAAAAAACCATTGTAACTATATGAGGTGATGGATAGGTTAACCACACTTACTGTGGTAATCATTTAGCAATATAAACATATGTCAAATCATGACGCTGTAACCTTGTACTAATACAATGTTATAGGTCAATTATATCTCAATAAAACTGGGAAAATTTTTTAATAAAAATAAAATGGGGATAATAACGCCTGCCTGCTAGATCGTGGTCAAGCGTAAAAGAGATCATGGAGATCACAATGCTTGGTACAGCCGCTCACATACGTGAGGTCTCCAAAAATAAATAAATAAGTAAATATTCATGGTCATAACTATGCTTCAGACTAGTCATTTACTATGTGCCAGACACTGTGACAGCTGCTTCCACATCCATTTTCTCACCTAATTCTCATAAAACCCCAAGAGGCAGGTATTTCCACCATTTCATAGAAGTGGAAACAGGCTCAGAGAGGTGAAGTGACTTGCCCAAGGTCACACAGCTAGTTAAGAGGCACAGAGGGGATCTGAATCCCAGGGGAGTCACTGTCTGACTCCAAAGCCCTTATTACCCCTCTTTTGTCCATTCCCCCATCTTCAGTGTTCCATGTCCCTTGGGGCCCTCACCTCCTTCTCTTCTTCCGAGTAGCTTTCTTCTTTTTCTTCTTCCCCCTGGAGGAAGGGGGTGGCGTCAAGTCTTTGCCTTGGGAGGCACTGAGGGGAAAACAGAACTGGGTATTAGAGGACACAGGGTTCCCCAAACCCCCAATCAGGGCTGTTGCAGCTGGGAAAGGATCCAGTTCCTTGGAGGGTGAAGGACGCATAAGGAATACTTAATTACCACCTCATGGCTGATTTGGTTACACTTCAGATTAAATGCCTCAAATAAGGAGTTAATGCTGACCTAATGAGACAGATGCTGTACGTTACCCAAACATCAATTGATTAGTTAAATCAGAGTTACAGAGGTTAACTGCTCCTTAATAGATTTATTATTGAATTTGCAAATGGCTCACCTTGGTAAATAAATCAGTTTTTAAATAATTAATCGGCAGTTCAGCACCCTCTCTCCCCCATACATCGTGTCTGTAGTTCCTGCTGGAAATTAAATAGGAGGCAGAAGGTAGGTTAAGTAGCAGCTGATTATTAAAAGTATATTTGCCAAGGTATAATGTAACAAGATACATTTCTTATATCGCTCCACGGAACCTCAAAAATCTCCACTCTTCAGGAATAATTATTTGCTGTTCAATTAAATTCAAAGGCTCAGGCTGCAGTTAAATGAAGTCAAGTTATCTCCTTTTATAATTGGGGCAGGCTCCAGGGATTTTTTTTTTAAGCACTATCCCATGGCAAAAAGATATGGTTTCGGATGAAAAACTGCTTGGGAATTGAAACATGCCAACCCAGCTGAACCTCTTTGGGAAAATAGATTATTAATAAAATGTTACTGTCATTATTAGTAACAACACAGCTACCGTTTATTCACTTATTATGCACCAAATGTTTTATATACGTTGATGCTCACAAAAGCACTTTGAGGGTGTTATGATTTTTTTTTAACATCTTTATTGTAGTATAATTGCTTTACAATGGTGTGTTAGTTTCTGCTCTAAAACAAAGTGAATCATCTATACATATACATATATCCCCATATCTCCTCCCTCTTGCGTCTCCCTCCCACACTCCCTATCCCACCCCTCTAGGTGGTCACAAAGCACCGAGCTGATCTCCCTGTGCCATGCGGCTGCTTCCCACCAGCTATCCGTTTTACATTTGGTAGTGTATATATGTCCATACCACTCTCTCACTTCGTCCAAGCCCACCCTTCCTCCTCCCCGTGTCCTCAAGTCCATTCTCTACGTCTGCATCATTAGTCCTGTCCTGCCCCTAGGTTCTTCAGAACCATGTTTGTTTTTTTAGATTCTATATATATGTGTTAGCATACAGTATTTGTTTTTCTATTTTTGACTTACTTCACTCTGTATGACAGACTCTAAGTCCATCCACCTCACTACAAATAACTCAATTTTGTTTCTTTTTATGGCTGAGTAATATTCCATTGTATATATGTACCACATCTTCTTTATCCATTCATCTGTCGATGGACACTTAGGTTGCTTCCATGTCCTGGCTATTGTAAATAGTGCTGCAATGAACATTGGGGTGCATGTGTCTTTTTGAATTATGGTTTTCTCTGGGTATATGCCCAGTAGTGGGATTGCTGGATCATATGGTAATTCTACTTTTAGTTTTTAAAGGAACCTCCATACTGTTCTCCATAGTGGCTGTATCAATTTACATTCCCACCAACAGTGCAAGAGGGTTCCCTTTTCTCCACACCCTCTCCAGCATTTGTTGTTTGTAGATTTTCTGATGATGCCCATTCTTACCGGTATGAGGTGTTACCTCATTGTAGTTTTGACTTGCAGTTCTCTAATGATTAGTGATGTTGAGCAGCTTTTCATGTGCTTCTTGGCCATCTGTATGTCTTCTTTGGAGAAATGTCTATTTAGGTCTTCTGCCCATTTTTTGATTGGGTTGTTTGTTTTTTCAATATTGAGCTGCATGAGCTGTTTATATATTTTGGAGACTAATCCTTTGTCTGTTGAGTCGTTTGCAAATATTTTCTCCCATTCTGCAGGTTGTCTTTTCATCTTGTTTATAGTTTCCTTTGCTGTGCAAAAGCTTTAAAGATTCATTAGGTCCCATTTGTTTATTTTTGTTTTTATTTCCATTACTCTAGGAGGTGGATCAAAAAAGATCTTGCTGTGATTTATGTCAGAGTATTCTTCCTATGTTTTCCTCTAAGAGTTTTATAGTGTCCGGTCTTACATTTAGGTCTCAAATCCATTTTGAGTTTCTTTTTATGTATGGTGTTAGGGAGTGTTCTAATTTCATTCTTATATGCATAGCTGCCCAGTTTTCCCAGCACCACTTATTGAAGAGGCTGTCTTTTCTCTACTGTATATTCTTGCCTCCTTTACCAAAAATAAGGTGACCATATGTGCATGGGTTTACCTCTGGGCTTTCTATCCTGTTCCATTGATCTATATTTCTGTTTTTGTGCCAGTACCATACTGTCTTGATGACTAGCTTTGTAGTATAGTCTGAAGTCCGGGAGCCTGAGTCCTCCAACTCTGTTTTTCTTTCTCAAGATTGCTTTGGCTATTCAGGGTCTTTTGTGTTTCCATACAAATTCTGAAATTTTTTGTTCTAGTTCTGTGAAAAATGCCATTGGTAGTTTGATAGGGATTGCATTGAATCTGTAGATTGCTTTGGGTAGTAGAGTCATTTTCACAATGTTGATTCTTCCAATCCAAGAATATGGTATATCTCTCCATCTGTTTGTATCATCTTTAATTTCTTTCATCAGTGTCTTATAGTTTTCTGCATACAGGTAGGTCTTTTGTCTTCTCAGGTAGTTTTATTCCTAGGCATTTTACTCTTTTTGTTGCAATGGTAAATGGGAGTGTTTCCTTAATTCCTCTTTCAGATTTTCCAACATTAGTGTATAGGAATGCAAGAGATTTCTGTGCATTAATTTTGTATCCTGCTACTCTACCAATTCATTGATTAGCTCTAGCAGTTTTCTGGTGGCATCTTTAGGATTCACTACGTATAGCATCATGTCATCTGCAAACAGTGACAGCTTTACTTCTTCTTTTCCGATTTGGATTCCTTTTATTTCCTTTTCTTCTCTAATTGCTGTGGCTAAAACTTCCAAAACTATGTTGAATAACAGTGGTAAGAGTGGACAACCTTGTCTTGCTCCTGACCTTAGAGGAAATGGTTTCAGTTTTTCACCACTGGGAATGATGTTGGCTGTGGGTCTGTCATATATGGCCTTTATTATACTGAGGTAAGTTCCCTCTATGCCTACTTTCTGGAGGGTTTTATCATAAGTGGGTGTTGAATTTTGTCAAAAGATTTTTCTGCATCTATTGAGATGATCATATGGTTTTCATCCTTCAATTTGTTAATATGGTGTATCATACTGATCGATTTGCATATATTGAAGAATCCTTGCATTCCTGGGATAAACCCCATTTGATCATGGTGTACGATCCTTTAAATGTGCTGTTGGATTCTGTTTGCTAGTATTTTGTTGAGGATTTTTGCATCTATGTTCATCAGTGGTATTGGCCTGTAGTTTTCTTTCTTTGCGACATCTTTGTCTGGTTTTGGTATCAGGGTGATGGTGGCCTCGTAGAATGAGTTTGGGAGTATTCCTCCCTCTGCTATATTTTGGAAGAGTTTGAGAAGGATAGGTGTTAGCTCTTCTCTAAATGTTTGATAGAATTCACCTGTGAAGCCATCTGGTCCTGGACTTTTGTTTGTTGGAAGATTTTTAATCACAGTTTCAATTTCAGTGCTTGTGATTGGTCTGTTTATATTTTCTATTTCTTCCTGGTTCAGTCTTGGAAGGTTGTGTTTTCCAAGAATTTGTCCATTTCTTCTTTTCTAAGAATTTGTCCCAATTGTCCATTTTACTGGCATATATTTGCCTGTAGTAATCTCTCATGATCCTTTGTATTTCTGCAGTGTCAGTTGTTACTTCTCCTTTTTCATTTCTAATTCTGTTGATTTGAGTCTTCTCTCTTTTTGTCTTGATGAGTCTGGCTAATGGTTTATCAATTTTGTTAATCTTCTCAAAGAACCAGCTTTGAGTTTTATTGCTCTTTGCTATCATTTCCTTAATTTTTTTTTCATTTATTTCTGATCTGATCTTTATGATTTCTTTCCTTCTGCTAACTTTGGGGCTTTTTTGTTCTTCTTTCTCTAACTGTTTTAGGTGTAAGGTTAGGTTGTTTATTTGAGATGTTTCTTGTTCCCTGAGGTAGGATTGTATTGCTATAAACTTCCCTTTTATTACTGCTTTTGCTGCATCCCATAGGTTTTGGGTTGTCGTGTTTTCATTGTCTTTTGTTTCTAGGTATTTTTTGATTTCCTCTTTGATTTCTTCAGTGATCTCTTGGTTATTAAGTAGTGTACTGTTTAGCCTCCATTTGTTTGTATTTTTTACAGATTTTTCCTGTAATTGATATCTAGTCTCATAGCATTGTGGTAGGAAAAGATACTTGATATGATTTCAATTTTCTTAAATTTACCAAGGCTTGATTTGTGACCCAAGATATGATCTATCCTGGAGAATGGTCCATGAGCACTTGAGAAGAAAATGTATTCTGTTGTTTTTGGATGGAATGTCCTATAAATATCAATTAAGTCCATGTTGTTTAATGTATCATTTAAAGCTTGTGTTTCCTTATTTATTTTCATTTTGGATGATCTGTCCATTGGTGAAAGTGGGGTGTTAAAGTCCCCTACTATGATTGTGTTACTGTCAATTTCTCCTTTTATGGCTGTTAACATTTGCCTTATGTATTGAGGTGCTCCTATGTTGGGTGCATAAATATTTACAATTGTTATATCTTCTTCTTGGATTGATTCCCTTGATCATTATGTAGTGTCCTTGTTTGTCTTTTATAATAATTTTTTTTTTTTTTTTTACGCGGGCCTCTCACTGTTGTGGCCTCTCCCATTGTGGAACACAGGCTCCGGACGTGCAGACTCAGAGGCCATGGCTCACGGGCCTAGCCGCTCCGCAGCATGTGGGATCTTTCCGGACCGGGGCACGAACCCGTGTCCCCCACATCAGCAGGCGGACTCTCAACCACTGCGCCACCAGGGAAGCCCTCTTTATTTTAAAGTCTATTTTGTCTGATATGCGATTGCTACTCCAGCTTTCTTTTGATTTCCATTTGCATGGAATATCTTTCTCCACCCCCTCACTTTCAGTCTGTATGTGTCCCTAGGTCTGAAGTGGGTCTCTTGTAGACAGCATATATATGGGTCTTGTTATTGTATCCATTCAGCCAGTCTATGTCTTTTGGTGGGAGCATTTAATCCATTTACATTTAAGGTGATTATCGATATGTATGTTCCTATTACCATTTTCTTAACTGTTTTGGGTTTGTTATTGAAGGTCTTTTCCTTCTCTTGTGTTTCCTGCCTAGAGAAATTCCTTTAGCATTTGTTGAAAAGCTGATTTGGTGGTGCTGAATTCTCTTAGCTTTTGCTTGTCTGTAAAGGTTTTAATTTCTCTGTCAAATCTGAATGAGATCCTTGCTGGGTAGAGTAATCTTGGTTGTAGGTTTTTCCCTTCACCACTTTAAATATGTCTTGCCACTCCCTTCTGGCTTGCAGAGTTTCTGCTGAAAGATCAGCTGTTAACCTTATGGGGATTCCCTTGTGTGTTATTTGTTGCTTTTCCCTTGCTGATTTTAATATTTTTTCTTTGTATTTAATTTTTGATAGTTTGATTAATATGTGCCTTGGCATGCTTCTCCTTGGATTTATCCTGTATGGGACTCTCTGTGCTTCCTGGACTTGATTATTTCCTTTCCCATATTAGGGGAAGTTTTCAACTATAATCTCTTCAAATATTTTCTCAGTCTGTTTCTTTCTCTCGTCTTCTTCTGGGACCCCTATAATTCCAATGTTGATGTGTTTAATATTGTCTCAGAGGTCTCTAAGACTGTCCTCAATTCTTTTCATTCTTTTTTCTTTATTCTGCTCTGTCGTAGTTATTTCCACTATTTTATCTTCCAGGTCACTTATTCATTCTTCTGCCTCAGTTATTCTGCTATTGATTCCTTCTAGAGAATTTTAAATTTCATTTATTGTGCTGTTCATCATTGTTTGTTTGCTCTTTAGTTCTTCTAGGTCCTTGTTAAACGTTTCTTGTATTTTCTCCATTCTGTTTCCAAGATTTGGGATCATCTTTACTATCATTACTCTGAATTCTTTTTCAGGTAGACTGCCTATTTCCTCTTTATTTGTTTGGTCTGGCGGGTTTTCACCTTGCTCCTTCATCTGCTGTGTATTTCTCTGTCTTCTCATTTTGTTTAAATTACTGTGTTTTGGGTCTCCTTTTCGCAGGCTGCAGGTTCGTAGTTCCCGTTATTTTTAGTGTCTGCCCCCAGTGGCTACGGTTGGTTCAGTGGGTTGTGTAGGCTTCCTGGTGGAGGGGACTGGTGCCTGTGTTCTGGCGGATAAGGCTGGATCTTGTCTTTCTGGTGGGGAGGACTGCATCCAGTGGTGTGTTTTGGGGTGTTTGTGACCTTAGTATGATTTTAGGCAGCCTCTCTGCTAATGGGTGGGGTTGTATTCCTGTCTTGCTAGTTGTTTGGCATAGGGTGTCCAGCACCGTAGCCTGCTGGTTGTTGAGTGGAGCTGGGTCTTAGCACTGAGATGGAGATCTCTGGGAGAGCGTTTGCTGTTTGATATTACGTGGAGCCGGGAGGTCCCTGGTGGTCCAATGTCCTGAACTCGGCTCTCCCACTTCAGAGGCACAGGCCTGACACCTGGCCGGAGCACCAAGACCCCGTCAGCCACACAGCAGCAGCTCTGTCCCTCACTGTGCCTCCTGGGTCATGGCCTGTCGGCTGCTCCTGAGCCCGTCTCCTGCTTCTACCTGTGGTAACCCAACAGGAGTAAGGGCAAGCAGACAGTCTTGAGAGGGTCTGCTGCTGAATGGTGGCCAGCCTCGTTCTTGTCCCCCAGCCCGGCAGCAATCCAGCAGCTGCAGTCGGGTCTCCTTTCTAACAAATCCTAAAGGGGTGCTCAGATGACAGCTTGTAGAACTTTCTGGGGATCAGGGTCAAAGAGCCTGTCAACATAGTGGCGACTGCTAGCTGTTACTTCCGAAAGGACGCGCGTGCGGATTGGGGTCTCCGTCAGGCACGCCCTCTTGGTGCTCTGATCTTTACTGTCTCATTCTACAGGCGAAGGAAACCAGGCTCAAGAGAGTTGAATTGTCTTGCTCACAGCTGCACAGTAAGGAAGTATCCGAGTTGGAATTCGAATCGAGGCCTGTGTGATTCCTAGCCTGAGAGCTTTCCCATAAAACCAGCTGCCTTTTCACACTTGTTTGTGTGGCTGATCTTTTGGAAGTTACTCAACTCTTTACAAAACACCATAAAATGCTGCCATAATTAATTCCATTCTAAGAATCTGGTATTTAGAGTTAGTAGAAAAAAACGATACAGTGATTAGAATATATGTTAAGGTCTCCGCATTGTCAGCCAATAAAAATCGTATAACCATACCTAGAACAGTTTCAAGAGAGTCACTTTTAGCAGGTTAAAAATAAAAATCATACCGATTAAGTACCTAGCTACTTAACTACACTTACATGTTATATAAGGCACAAAACACAGCACACATATCCAGGAAGCAAACAGGCCTCTTGTGTAAGCACGGTAGGCCACTTCCAGATTTTTCCTTTAATGAGGGCTTGACACAGAGTAAGAGCCTGATAACCATTTGTTGAGTGACCCAATGAGGGATGAATGGATGAAATAATTTAGGCACGTGTTAAATCATCTTGTTTCATATAAACACTTCCCAGTGTAACAGCTGCCAGGAATTTGAGAAAAACTGAAAACATTTAAGGCATAAATGCTTAAGGAGAAAGAAAAGACCTTTTAAAAATGTGTCTTATAAAATAGAGAAAGACTGTATTGTTTCTGTCAATTACTGTCACTTCATTCTCATACCCCAGGGTCTCAGGGGAGCAAGGTTTGGGAACCACTATCCTAAACTCAGATTTAAGTGATGAGATGAAACCCAAAAGCCCTACAGAGAAAGACAAATATCATATGATATCATTTATTTGTGGAATCTAAAAAAATGATGCAAATGAACTTATTTACAAAACAGAAATAGACTCACAAACATAGAAAACAAACTTATGGAGTGGGGTGGGAGGGGGGAGATAAATGAGGAGTTTGGGATTAACATATACACACTGTCTATAAAACAGGTAAACAACAGGCACCTACTGTAGAGCACAGGGAACTAGACTCAATATCTTGTCATAACCTACAATGGAAAAGAATCTGAAAAAGAATATATATATATATCTGAATCACTTTACTGTATACTTGAAACTAAAACAACTTTGCAAATTAACTATACCTCAAAAAAACATACTGTTAGGAAAAAAAAAAGCCCTTGAATCTGGATGGATTTGATGTCTGTGAGGGGGGTAATTAACCCCCTCCCTAAATCCCAAATGCCTTTCCTCTACCTCTTTATTTTCCATGCACCAGTCTCCCGGGTGTGCCCTTGCACACAGTGGGGCGGTAGGGCCGGAATAGTGGTTAAGTGCACCACAGTGACATAAGGGGTGGTTAAACATGCAGCGGTTAAGTATGCAGCGGTCACATATACAGTGGTTCACTACACAGTGGTCAGATACGCGGAGGGGAAGTATGCAGCCAAAAAGAATGCTGGCTCCAGAAACAGACACACTTGGATTTGAACTACTGCTCTATTACTTCCTAGCTGGGCGGCCTCTATGAGTATCATTTTCATCATCTGTAAGATGGGTATAAAACATGAGACCTGTGTCCTAAGTTCGTTACAAGGAACGAGGGAGCTTACTCATGCGATGTGCCCTGGACCAGCACGGAGCAACTTACAGTAAATGTAGTGTCTATTATTATAATTATTATGATTTTGATTATCACTAGCAATAGGTTTATCATCAATATTGTGGTTTTTACTCATATCAGAGAGCAGGTCACAGATACGGGAAGGGAGCAAGGGGCCTGGACACTCTACAATCGAATGGACGACACAGCATCATTTTTAGACTATCATGTCCAGAACCTTCTCTTCCGGCTCCATGAGACTCCAACTAACATCTTAAGGTCCTCTTATATTCCAGGCTCACTGTCAGGATCTGTACACACCTGATCTGATTTAGTCTTCACTCGACTTTGAGAATTAGATCTCAATATCCCCATTTTATAGTTGTGAAAACTGAGGCTCACACAAGAAAACAAACTTGCCCAAGGTCACTCAGTTAGTAAGTGATGGTGTGCAGGTTTGAACGCAAGTCCCTACAACACACTAAGTCCCCTTTGGCTGTCTAGGAGTCAATGTTTTGAAAGTATGGAAATTCCCTTCCCCTCCCCTTCTCTCTCCATCTCCTTCAGCCTCTTATGGAAACAATTTTTTTTTTTTCTGTTTCCTGGGGAAAATGCTCCAGAACTGATGTTGAACTTCACTTCTTTTTTTTTTTTTTTTTTTTTTTTTCCTTTTTGCGGTATGCGGGCCTCTCACTGTTGTGGCCTCTCCCGTTGCGGAGCACAGGCTCCGGATGCGCAGGCCCAGCGGCCATGGCTCACGGGCCCAGCCGCTCCGCGGCATATGGGATCCTCCCAGACCGGGGCACGAACCCGTATCCCCTGCATCGGCAGGCGGACTCTCAACCACTGCGCCACCAGGGAGGCCCCTGAACTTCACTTCTTCAAGCTGATAGGACTTAACTGTTTCTCCCTCATCGAAATCACAGCCTAACTAACTAAAGCCTGTATAGCCAGCCTGGGTAGAGGGCACCCTGCGTGGAGGAGCAGACTTCATCCATGAAAGCTGCCCTGGCTTCCTAAGCCACTGCCTCAGGATTCAGGCTCTTAACTAGAGACTCCTGTTCATAAGCCTCAGAGGTCTACGAGTCCTCTGAAATGGTATACAGAATTTGGGGAGTATTCTTGGCATTGATAGCTTCCATCTAATTCTCAGATGGGTTTTGATCTGATTTAAGGATCTCAAAGAGGAAGTTGCAAAAGCGAGAGGGGGAGAGTGGTCAGAGAGACAAACTTCATTTCTCCATCCTCAAGTTGAACTTCCCTGTTAGGTTGAAGAGGGGAGTGGGGGCAGGGTCTCACCTGTGTGCTCTGGCAGGACTGGCCTCCTGGCAGGCTTTGCCTCTCTCCCAGCTGTTGGAGCCCAAGACCTCAGTGGCCAGAGGCTGGCTCAGCTTTTCCGAGGGTCCATCCTGAGCTGGGACCATGGGGCTGCTCTGGGGTTCTGTCCTATAGGGGAGGCAATAAGGAGGCAAAAGTGTTAGGATATGACAGAGACTCTTAAGGTTCATCAAACATTCATAGATGTCAGGATACTTCCAACCTCCCTCCGAGTTAAGCTGGGGCCATATCATCATCAAGGGTCAATGGCCTCTGAATGGGAGTGATATGTATTGTTTCCAGTTTGAGGCAGTAAGATCTGTGTGTCATCTCCAGCTCTCTCTCCCTCTGTCACAGTGGCTTTGGAGGCCACACATTCCAAAAGGTGAAGCTACTTGATGGAGGAGAGATGCCTGGACCACATCAGACTTTGCATGACAGAAATAAGCCTTAGTTAGGTTAAGCCACTGAGGTTTAGGGATTTATTTGTTACTGCAGCATAGCCTAGCCTAACCTGATTGAATCACAGGGAGAGGCTGGAAACCAGCATTTTACTTCCTTCCTCAAGACTTAATTGGAAGCCAAAGCAGCATAGGATTAGTTCAAACTCTCCTTTGCCATTTCTATCCCACTTTTCTGCTTTATCTGTGTATGGCACAGAGACAGCTTCATTTAAACACTATCTTCACGATTTAGTAACTCTAGGTCCTGGGTTCAGTCCCTCAACCTCTCTGAGCTGCAGTTTCCTCAACTATAAAATAGGGAATAATATCAGTCCATATATTGTTGAGTTGTTGTGAAGATTAAATGAGATAATATAAGCAAACAGGAAGGCCTAAGAAATATCACTTCCCTTTCCCTTTACTTCTCTGTGAACCAAACCTCCCATTTGGTGTCCTTAGCAGGTGTGAGCACACCTACTTGGGATGGCAATTCCCATGAAGGCCTGAAGTTCTCTTCTCTGCCTCTGAGATGAGGTCCAAATAACACAGGGAAACTACCTGCATCCCACCTCCTTCTCTGAGTCCCAGAGAGGGGAAGGAAGTTGCTTAGTTACTCAGTCTTTGAAGAAGCTGTCACTCAAGTCTCCTGGCTCCTGTCATTCAGTCAGGAGTCTGAGAGCCATAGGTGGATCTGGCACCACCCAGCGAGCATCCCTGCCTGCTCACCCTGCCTGCAAGTCCCAGGTCAAGCATTGATCAAAGGCATTAGCCTTTCTCCTGCACCGAGCTCCTGCAGCCAGTGCATCAAGACTGGTGTTAGGACTCAGGATGAATGCATCTGATAAGCCCCCTGCTCCTTCTGGCCGCCAGGAGCGCAGGCCAAGCCTGGTCAATGTTGAAGGAGGGGCAGAAAACACATCCTTCTCCGTCAGCTGCTTACCGGTGCATCTTTAGAAGCAGAGCTGGGGGACACTTCAAGCCCAGGAAGGATGGAGATTCTAGTCGGGTCTGCCCAGCCCTCCTCCCTGCCAACTCCATGCTACCAGAACTCCAGTTTTCCCTACAGCTCCCTGCACCCCTTCTCCCACGACGAGGGTTCCATTTCCATGCCTGCGTTCCCTCCAGTCTATCTGTGTGGAATGCCACCCTGGCTCTTTTCAGATAACTCAAAGCTTGCAGTTTCTGCCCAGTCTCCAGCAAGGTTTGCCTCTTCCCGCACTTGTCCTAACCAAGGCTAACCCAACATTCACTAACGCCTATTCCCTGAGTGCCTGCAGTGTGTCCAGGCCAGTTCTAAGAACGGCGATGCAGTGAGCAAGACACAGGTGTTTCCTGAGATCATGGAGTTAAGATTACAGATGCAGGTAATAAACACACAAGAAAGTAACAACATGGCTTATTTGTTGGTAATAACTTATGGAGAGAATAAATCAGTGGAATGGGGCTAGGAAATGGGAGCGGGTGACTGTTATTTTGTATACAATAATCAGGGAAAGCCTTTTTTAGGAAGTAACAAGAGAGTGGAGACTTGAAGGATCAGAGACTAACCTTGCAGTTTGTGTTGGTTTTAAAATGTGTTCACAAATTCTTTGACACTCGTACCGTCAAAAGCTGAATCCTAGAAGATGTGGTATATATACGATGGAATACTACTCAGCCATAAAGAAGAATGAAATAGTGCCTTTTGCAGCAACATGGATGGACCTAGAGATTACCATACTAAGTGAAGTAAGTCAGACAGAGAAAGAGAAATATCACATGATACCACTTGTATGTGGAATCTAAAAAAAACAATACAAATAAACGTATTTACAAAACAGAAATAGACTCACAGACATAGAAAACAAACTTATGGTTACCAAAGGGGAAAGCGGGGGGAGGGAAAAATTAGGAGTTTGGGAGTAACAGATACACACTACTATATAGAAAACAGATAAACAGCAAGGACCTACTGTATGGCACAGTGAACTATACTCAATATCTTGTAATAATCTATTTGGGAAAATAATCTGAAAAAGAATATCTATATATGTGTGTGTGTGTGTATACACACACACACACATGCACACACACATATGATGGAATCACTTTGCTGTACACCTGAAACTAACACAATATTGTAAGTCAACTATACTTCAATAAAAAATAAATAAATTTTAAAAAGAGGAAAAAAAAAAGCTGGAGCCTAATTTCCCTCCCTGTGAATACTGGATGGGCTAGTGACTCACTTTTAATGAACAGCCTGAATTAAAAGTGATGGTATGTGACTTCCAAGACTAGGTCATGAAGGCAACTTCTGCCTCGTCCTCTTGGATTCATCACTTTGAGGGAAGCTGGTCGCCACGTTATGAGGACACTCAAGCAGCCCTGTGGAGACGCCCATGTGACAGAACTGAGGCCTCCTGCCAACAGCCAGCACGATCAGCCATGTGACTGAGCCACCCTGGAAGTGGGTCCTCCGGCCGCAGTCAAGCCTTCAGATAAGACAGCAGCCGTGGCTGACATCTGACCACCATCTCATGAGAGTGGTGAGTCAGTCACCCAGCCAAACTCCTGACTCACAGAAACTGCAAAACATAACTGTTTATTGTTGTTTTAAGCCACAAAGATTGGGAGTATTTTGTTGCTCAGTAATATACAACTTCTATACAGGTATCTGCAATCAGTGGAAGTATGTTCTAGGCAGAAGGAATAGCAAGTTCAAAGACACTTGGCATATACAAGGAATAGCAAGCAGGGGGTAGAGTGATAAGAGGACAGGTCAGAGATGAGGTCTTTGATGGGACCTAGGAATCTGTATTCTTAAAAAGTTCCTTGGGGGCCTCTGATACTGTGCCAGGTTTAGCAAAGCCTGGACTACATAGGTCATGGAACACCTTTGGGTCCCATGCGGCTGAGATGGGTGATGTGGTCTGGCTTACATTTCAGAAGGTTCACTCCACAGACTTCGGACACTCAAAGGAAGGGAAGAAAGAGAACGGGAGACTATTGCAATGACTTAGTGATCAGCGAGTTTATCAATGGATGCATACTGCCCAGCAGAGTCTTGAGTTGGACACACACACAAAAATGGAATTTTGGACTTTCTGGAGCATTACAGGAAACCAAGACACAAATATGTGCCTGAGGCAACCTTGCACTAGGCAGAAACTGAGTTGATGTGAGGAGTTTGGCAGTGAATAAATACACGATAAATAGTGCTGGCATTGGATGGAAGGTCTCAGTGACTTGTGCTAATAGAGGCGTGGGTTATCCCCAGTGCAGGGAAAGCTGGGGGATACTACTGCCAGGCACTGGCGGACAAGGCTTAAGGCAGGGACAATGCCTCATCCATCGCTGCCAGCAGCAGGGTGGAGAATCAGGGATGGAAACCCTGACAATGGTTTAATGAGGAGAGACGTATAATGCAGTTGCTGCAGCTTACAGCTTAGTTTGACACTCCCTATGTGGTAGTTCTTTTTTTTCCCAATAGCACTGGCTTCCCCTTCCTGGTGTTGGGTACCTCACCTGGGATTATAACACAAAGAAAACCAGAATTAATTCTACCAGGCTGACAGGGAGTGGTGAGGGAAAGATGAAAGGAACCCTTCCTCATGTAACATTTAAGATTTTTTAAATGTGTTCTAATACTTTGCTTCTTAGCTTTTTTAAAACTGAAAGAGACTCAGGGATCATGTAGTCCAGGCTCTGCTAAATAGGGCACAGTATCAGAGGCCCCTTAAGGAGCTTTAAAAAAATACAGATTCCTAGGTCCCATCATAGCCATAATAAATCAGAGTCTCCAAGGATGAAACGTGGGAACCTGCAACTTAAAGAAACATCCCAGCTAATTCACCTTCTATTACGTCAAGAATAAATCCAAACTGATTATTGGGATTAAAAGGCTCTGAACGATCTGGCCTCTGTCCCTCTAGACCCCATCTCCTAGCCCTCTCCCCGTCCCTTCCTCTGCTTTGGCCACGTGGCCTTCTTGATGTTCCTCAAATGGAACAGGGCCCTTACTCAGAGCCTTTGCGCTTTCTGTTCCTTCCACCTGGTATGCTGTTCCTCCTCCAGCTATCTGCATGGCCGGCTCCTTCTTTTCACTCACATGTCACCTCCTCCGAGAAGCCCTCCCTTATCCCCTTATGTAATCGTGCTCCTCTCATCACCGGCCACCCTCACAGTGGCCTGCTGTGCCTTCCTTCCTTCACGGTACTTGTTACTATTTGAAATGACCATTTTACATGTTTATTTGCTAACCGTTTGTCTTCTGGACTAGAATGTAAACTTCCTGAGAGCGGGAACTAGTCTCTTCTCTCACCAGCGAATCCCCAAGGATCTAGTGCCTGGCATAGACAGCATGCCTTCTTGCTCAGGAAACACTTGTTAAATGACTGAATT
The DNA here is from genome assembly GCF_964341445.2 of Mesoplodon mirus. Classification (NCBI taxonomy): domain Eukaryota; kingdom Metazoa; phylum Chordata; class Mammalia; order Artiodactyla; family Ziphiidae; genus Mesoplodon; species Mesoplodon mirus. Next base: position 10,676,597 of record NC_138989.1, read on the forward strand.
TACAAATCAATTCTGATGACCAATCTCATGTGAGAACCACAGGTCAGATGCAACCTCTCGTTGCATATAAAGAAGCAGAGGTCCAGGGAGAAGGACCAGTCTGAGGCCCCACAGCACTTCAGTGGACTCAGACCTCAGCCATGGTACCTCCACCCCCTTGGCCCCACCCATCTTCCTTCTTTGCCTCCAGCTTTGCATCCTTGCAGGGCTTTAAGAAAAATTCTGTGTTCCATCCTTGCTGAGGAGTACAGGCAGCTGCCTCGTTTTTTCCACGCAGCCCTTTGATGTTGCCTTAAAAAAAATACTTAAAAGACGGCGAGCTCCTCAGGGGACAGCTAAAACAGTGAAGTCAAGGGCCAGCGCACTCCACTTCACAGAAGGAGGGAGGGAGTCACAAGTGCTGCATTCCTCAAGGCCTCCCGCTAGGTTCCTGCTAATCAGCGACCTGGAGCTTAGATGCTGCTCTCCGTAGTCATGGCAACCAGCAGATTCACAGCCTCTGATAAGAGGGCTGAACTTTCCGCAAAACTCTCCAAGATGACTGGCTCCCTAGCTGCTTCCCTGCTTCCCCCATCAAAGCTCCTGACTCCAACAAAGTGCTCACTCAGCCAGCTGGGTGCCTTGAGCACTAGTGTGAGTTAAACACCGTTTGGGGACTCAGAGACAAACAACGGTGGAGGGGAGGGGAGTGAGGACACCGGCCCCTGCCCACCTCTGTGCAGAATGAGGAAACTGAGGTCCCAAGAAGAGAGGAGACTTGCCCAAGGCCACAGGGCGACGCACATCAGAGCTTCAGCTTGAACTGTGGCCTTCTGACCCCCGGTCCAGTACCCTTTCCATGTCCTTTGATCAAAACAACAGCTGGCATTTATCAAGCACCTACTCCGTGCCAGACACCGGGCTAAGCCCTTCTCTGTGTTGTCTCATGGAAGCTTCCAAAGAAACCCAGGAGCAGGCATGGCCACCCCCACTATACAGATGGAGAAACTGAGACCCAGGGGTAGTAAACGGCAAGAGCACCAGATGTCCTTCTTGTTTATGAGAATCAGCTGAGAGAAAAGGAGCGCAATCTGGAAAACACTTTGAAAATAAAAGGAAATAATAAGTGGGGGCATAGGGTGAATGTTAGTAATTTCCGTGGACGACAGGGATTTGCCTCATGTGTTTGGAGAAGGGGCCGTATCTCAAGCCTCTGGCCTGAACCTTATATTCCACAAATAGAAGTGGCACTTGGCCATTAGATTCGGGACATCCCTGACACCTACTTTCCCCATCCCACTAATAGCTTCTCCTGGGTATAGAACACTTGCAAATCCAGTGTCTCAACAGATGCTGACAAGGCTCTCGGTAAGGCAGTCAGTTTGGTGAACTTACCCCATTACTCACATGAAGACACTGAGACCTGGGGAGGCAAAGGGACTTGCTTCCCATCCAAGATTCTTGCTCTACACTTGCATCCAGGGCTGTGAATGATCCGCCCTTGTCCCTGCACTTGGCCAGACACCTACTGTCTCCCCGCCTCAGTAGACAATGAAGGCGCAGACCCTCAGCTCACGAGTCCAGCAGAGAGCCCAAGGTTTATCGTTGGGCTGAGCCAGCCCTTGGGCAAGATGGATGTGGCTAATTTGTGCCTTGGCTCCTGGGACTTCAGTCTGGGTCCTGTTAATATCCCGGCCTGACGTCTTGGTACCAAGTCCTTTTCAAGGTTAATTAAGCCTGGTTGGGGACCCTCTGAGGTAGTTGCGATTCTTTGAGCTTTGCTATCACAATTGGAAAAAGTGTAGGAGCTTGGGGGAAGATCAGGGATTCCAGAGAGCCACCGTGGGAGGCATCATCTGGATGGGGGAGCCACGACGCTCAGCTTAGTAAGAACTGAATGAGAAGGAAAACAAGTTTTATAAGGCTGGCATTTCCCTCATTATTTCATTCATTTATTCAACAGCTGTTTACTGAACGCCTACTTGGTAACAGATTTCAAGGACCCAAAAGTAACTAAAACTTATCTGTGTCCTTAAGGAATTTCCAGCCTGGAAGAGGAACACTGATTCCTCAGCTGGGGATTACAATATGGTATAGTCAGTTCTCTGATGGAGAGAAGCTCGGAGAACCATGGAACCACAGGAAGAGCACCTAATCCAGCCTGGGGAATATGGGCAGGTGGCTGTGAAAAGTTTCCTAAAAGATATATGGAAATTGGTCATGTGCAAAGGCCAGGCACCGAGACACAGCAATGGACTTCAGGGAACTGCAGAGGAAGTAGTAAGTTGGAAGAGATAGTTGGGGTGGAGGATGGAAGGTAAGAGTTGAGACTGGCTTATTTCACTTAGCATAATGCCCTCAAGGTCCATCTATGTTGTTATAAATGGCACGGTTTCCTTTTTTTTAATGGCTGAATTGCATTTCACCTATCTATCTATCTATCAGATACATATATGATATATATCACATTGTCTTTATCCATGGACACTTAGGTTGTTTCCATGTCTTGGCTATTGTAAATAATGCTGCAATGAATGTGGGAGAGCAGAAAAAAACAGGAGCTGAGACTAAGGAGGTAGACAGGGCTAGATTCTTCAGGGCCAAGTGGACAGGTGCTTCTCACACCTTCACGTGTATGTGAATCACCTGGGGATCTTGATACAATGCAGATGCCGATTAAGTAGGTCTGGGTTAGGGCCTGAGCTTCTGCATTTCCAACCAATTCCCAGGTGATGTTATTGCTCCACGGACCATACTTTGAGTAGCCAGGTTGTAGATTTTACAAATGATTTGGACTGATCCAGCTTTCTAGCACCCTCTGTCCTCAGGCAACTGGTGAGAATGGCTTAGTTCAGTTCCCAGGGCTGAGAGCATGTGAACATGTGTATATGTGCATGGTAAACACTCTTGTATATCAAAAACTGTCCAGTTCCTGGGACTTCCCTGGTGGCGCAGTGGTTAAGAATCCGCCTGCCAATGCAGGGGACACAGGTTCGATCCCTGGTCCGGGAAGATCCCACATGCTGTGGAGCAACTAAGCCCATGTACCACGACTACTGAGCCTGTGCTCTAGAGCCTGCGAGCCACAACTACTGAAGCCTGCATGCCTAGAGCCCGTGCTCCGCAACGAAGAGTAGCCCCTGCTCGCCGCAACTAGAGAAAGTGTGCGTGCAGCAACGAAGACCCAACGCAGCCAAAAAAAAAACCAAAAAAAAAAAAACCAACAAAAACCCCATCCAGTTCCCAAGTTCAGGTCAAAAGACAAAAGAACCATATGGAGAAAAATCAGCACTTCTTACCCAGCTCAGCCAGGCAGGTCAGGCCCCCAGCCTGCCTGGGTTTTGAACTCTCATCACAGAACACAAGCCTACTGCCCTGCAATCCACCCCCAGTCCACCCAGATCATTTTGCCCTTCACAGGCTGGCCTGTCAATTGCCTATTTGCCTAGTGAGGGTTCAAAGTGCCAAGAATGGGACTGAATCCGATTCCCGGTGTTGTCTGACATGCAGGCTGCCCCCACCTTGGGAGGTGGCTGAATTCCAAAATGTTGTGGTTTCCCACTTGACCACGTTGTGAAGGGTAATCAGGTGATGCTGGGAAAGTGCAGAGGTCCTGCAGTTCTACTGACCTGGCTTCATGCCCTGATTCTATCCAGCTGTGTCACCACAGGAAAAAAGAACACCTCTCGCTCCAGCCCAGGGGCAACTGCAAGACCTTTCTATCAGCTGGAATTGCAGACACAGGGTTTGGATTTCTCCATGGAGGGGAAATTGCGGATTAGATTTTCTTGCCCTGGGAGGGACTGTACTAGATGAGTCCCTTTTGGACGTCATTACAGCTGCTGCTAGAGGAGGCGCCAGGCAAGCAAGATCTGCTGGGAAGAGGGAAGGAGCCCGCAGCCTCATAGGAAACCTTCAGTCCGGAGTAGGAGAAGCCTTGGTTCAAGAGCTGAGAGAGTACCAGCTGGTCCCAGGAGGTGCTGTCGGGGGCCGTTCACGTATCCTTCCTTCAGCCACTGACACAACAAATATTTATTGAGCACCTACTATCTGTGGGGCATGTTCTAGGCACTGGAGACACAGCAGAGAATAAGACAGAAAAAACTCTCTACCTCGCAGAGCTTGCATTCTCCTGGGATGGGCAGTGGGGAGAAAAAAGCTGAAAATAAGCAGAACTGCATGGTAACTATGGAGCATATTCGAAGGCAAAGAAGGCTATTAAAAAAAGAAGAAAAAGAAAGAAAGGGAGACGGATGAGGGTAACTGAAAAGGCTACCAGGAGGGGGATGTGGTTTTAGATGGTGTGATCAGAGGTTTCACTGGGAAGGGAACATCTGAGTGAGACTTGAAGATGATGAGGGAGTGAGCCTGGAAAAGAGCAAAGTAGGCAGAGGGCACAGCCAATGCAACGGCCCTGAAGTTGGAACATACTAGATACACTGAGGTTGGAAGTGAGTCAGCAAAGGGGACGAGAGGAGGGGGTGATGTCAGAAGGGTAAAGAGGGCTCAGATCATGTTCTGGTGGGCTACTGCAGGGCCCTGGCTTTTTCTCTGAGTGAGGTGAGAGGCCGTTGGAGGGTTCTAAGCAGAGAAGCGACGTAATCTGACTTAGGTTTTAAAAGATCTCTTTGGCAGCTTGCTGAGCGTGGACACCCAGGGAGCTGGGATTAATGCAGGAAGACCCGTGAGATTATTGCAGCAACCCACAGGAGAGGAGAGGAGGGCCGGGATCAGTGTTATCACTGGCGTAGTGGTGAGAAGCGGTCGGTTTCTGGACAGATACTGAAGTTGGAATCAACCAAGTTTGCTCATGGGTGACTCCAAGGGTTCTGGTCTGAGCGATGGGGACGATGAGCTGCCATTGACTGGGCGGGGACAGCTGCAGGTGAGGGGTGTTGTGTAAGGGTTCCCCAGAGCTCAGTTCTGGACATGTTAGTTTTGAGATGCTAATGAGACACCACCTCGTGGAGATGGCAGGTGGGCAGCTGGATACAGGAGACTGGAGTTCAGAGAAGACATCAGCGCTGGGGAAAAGCCCTTGAGTGATGTTAGCATTTAGATGGTGTTGAAAGCCAGAAGATTGGATCTTCTGGGGAGTAACCGGGAGCACGTGGCTAGAGTGAAGTGGGAAACTGAGGACGAAGGTAAGCTCTGAGGGAGTTGTACCGGCGGAGTTTCAGAATAACAGAATGCCTCAATAGAAGTGTCCCAGCCTGGCGGACTGGCTCTTAAAATACACTCATAAAATGTCTGATTCCTCCAATTCATTCCTTTAGATGCAGTGATTCACTTATTGTTTATGCATTCATTCATCTATTTCTTCATTAGCTATTCATTTATTCACTGATCCATTAATCACTCATTCACTCAGCTGCTAAGCATCGCTTTACTTCCGGTGGAGGGTCATTTCAAGATGATCCAGACCTAAGTGTTTCCCTCAAGAAGCTCACCGTCCAGAGGAAGACAAGGGGTAGGTACATAAGAAACTCTCATGTGGGGTGAAAGTGACCCAAGAGAGGAGAAGTCCTGAGTAGAGACAGGGCACCAGTGCCTGCAGGAAACAAGACAGGTGGCACGGAGGGGGCTGAGCTGCTTGTCCGGGGAGGGCTGCCAGAGCACAGTGGTTAGATTTCTCTCCCTGGCCCTGCCTGGGCACTCACCGGGCTCAAAGCCATGACCCTGGGCGAGTCTCTTCACCTCTCTGGTGAAATCACAAGTCATCTGCACCTCACAGGACAGTTGTGAGGGTGAAATGGCACGCCGCATGCCCAGCACTTAGTTTCTGGCACACGGCGGCACTTTAAATATCAGGGAGAGATCCCATTGTTCACCACCAGCCTCACTGCTCGTTCCGATTCCCTCTCACCAAACAGCTCAAGACAAGGGATTCTGGGAAGGGAAAGAGCAGGGAGGTCAGGGGGCCCTTGAGTGTCCCCGGAGATCCTCCCTACACTGGGGCCTTGCTCCCCACCACCAAGCTGAGTGGCTACCCACTCGCTGCTGTGTCCTGGCTTTTCTCTCTCAATAGCCCAGGGATGAATGCATCTCTTCCTGTCTTCCCGGGACAACCAACTGGACCCTTTCATCAGCTAGAACTAGAGGTGGGGGTGGTGATGAGGGAGGGCATCGGGGAGCATGGTGCAGTTGGGACTTTGTGTTCCTGTAGACACACACGTCCCCCCTTTCTGGGGCTGAGGTTTGGCAGAAAATTCCTAACAAGCAGAGAGTAAGCTACCGCTAAAATCTGCAGAGGACAGAGCGGACAAGCCGCAAAGCTACATGGCAGGCGGTGAGCAGGCGGCTAGCTCCTGGGGTCTGGGCTCATTAGTTTTAAAATAACACAGCAGAGAAGTGAGATAAAGGGCTTCAGCGGGGGAAGCTGTCAGACACCTCGCCTTACGCTGCTGGAACCACCCGAGGGGCCCCATCTCTCCTCCTGGGTTTCAGAAACAGAGATTGCAGGCTGGGGCAGTGGCTGTGTTGCCTGATCACAGAGCCAGAACTTGTCAAGAGCTAAGCCAGCCCTTGGAACTCTACCCAGGAGAAGCTGACGTCCAGAGAGGGGCCAGTGCTACATTCCAGGACACTCGGCGAGTTAGGGGCTGAGCAGGGACCACCCATCAGTTCTTCCACAGCTGTAGTGAAAGCTGTTGCTCAGATCTTAGTCAGTGTGAGGGCTGCCTACAAATACCTCACAGGCACCCCTTCCAAGAAGGTTATATCCACCCCTGGCGGGTGGCGAGGCATCCCATAGCCAACGACTGACTTGGGAGTTCAAATGACCTTCCCCCTTGCGGCAAGGTAATACAATTCACACTCTAGAGCTCCCTGTGGGATCAGGCTGAGGCTAGAGTCTAGCTGAAAGTACATCTTAGCTTTCTGTACTGCCCTCGCTTGCTTCCTCTCTCCCTTTCTCCTGAGAACACACCCTCAGTTAAGTCTGTGCATCCAAATCGCTGTCTCAGGCTTAGTTTCTTGTGAATTCCATTGAAGACTGGCCCAGACCAAGTTTTCCTCTACCAAATTACTAAATGCAAAACAATAGTTAAGAACTGTATTTGTTCAAACAGACATGGGTTTGAAGCTCTGCTTTGCTACTTCCAGGCTATGTTTACCCAGCGGAAGTTACTTAGTATCATTAAACCTTCAATGTTTTCCCAGCTGAGGATGGCAAACGTTCATGGGTATGTTAATATTACCTGTCTCATAAGATGGTTGTAAAATGCTTAGCACATTTTATGGACACACAACAAATGCCCAATATATGTTACTGGATGAAGCTATTTGATGTTCTTTGATGATGATGGTGATGAGGAGGATGAGGAGGACGATGGCGGCAGGATGAGTGGACAGGCCGGTCCAATCACAACTCCACCAATCAGCAGGAAGCTCTCAGAAGACTCCACCTCTGAAGTTCCCGCACCACCGATCCTCAGTGAGTTCTCAAATCACACCCTTCCCATCCATCCTCCTTTAGGCTTGGCCCAGAGGCCCCTCCTTTGCCATTGTCATTCTTCCCTGACAAAGGACTTCCTGTGGGAGAGAGCGATCTCTGAAGAGACTAGTCCTCTGTCTTTCCCCGGAAGTGACCATCTCTCCATGCCAGCCCAGGCATCCAGCTGTACCGCCTGTAGAAAACGGCTCCTCCACAGTAATTCTGAGGAAGGAGTTGATGGGAAAGGTCTGTCCCTCTGCTGGGATTTTTACCTGCCTTTTAAAAGTCAAACCTTTATCTTTAGTAGGCAGTCAGCTTCAAGACTATCTCCCACCAACCCTGATGGGTCCCCGGGCTCCAGGAGGGCTTGGGGTGGTGGGGAAGGATTGTGGCAGGGACGGCTAGGAACCGCCAGCACGTGGGCAGAGGGCTGTTTCAGCTCTGCGGTTTCTCTGCTGGCCACAGACAGCACCTAAGCAACCGGGAGCGACAAGGAGCACTGGAGTCAGGCAGACTGCAGCTTGAAAGCTGGTTTTGCTGTTTTCAAGCTGTGATCTTGGACGAGTCACTTCACCTCTCTTCTGCAGAACGTGGTAAATGGTGGTGTCCAGCTCGTAGAGGTGACGCACGTAAAGCGCTTAACACCATTCCTGGGGCAGAGGAAGCACTTCATCCATGTTAGCTGTCATTGTAACTGGAATTATTCACTGTAAATAGCCTTCGGGGCAGAGTCTCTCAACTTCGCTGTCTGCTCAAGCGGATCCCTCTGCCCCGCAGTGCCCTCTCTTCCCTTCCCTGAGAGGAAAAGCCTCACTCAGCCGTCAAGGCTCAGCTCAGCTGTTTCTGACTCCCCCAGCCCACCCCTGACCCCACTGCCCATTTCCCCATAGAGGTAAATTCTGCACTCTCTTTGCTCCAAGATATTGCAGCATACCCTTGACCAAGGTCCCTCATCTATGTAAGCCTCAGTTTTCTCAGTTTTAAAATGGGGATAATACCTTATGTAGTGGTGTAGTTGTGGGAAATACATAGTTATTAAGCTAAGCACAATGCACTCTCTTTGCTCCAAGATATTGCAGCACACCCTTGACCAAGGTCCCTCATCTATGTAAGCCTCAGTTTTCTCAGTTTTAAAATGGGGATAATACCTTATGTAGTGGTGTAGTTGTGGGAAATACATAGTTATTAAGCTAAGCACAATGCACTCTCTTTGCTCCAAGATATTGCAGCACACCCTTGACCAAGGTCCCTCATCTATGCAAGCCTCAGTTTTCTCAGTTTTAAAATGGGGATAATACCTTATGTAGTGGTGTAGTTGTGGGAAATACATAGTTATTAAGCTAAGCACAATGCACTCTCTTTGCTCCAAGATATTGCAGCACACCCTTGACCAAGGTCCCTCATCTATGCAAGCCTCAGTTTTCTCAGTTTTAAAATGGGGATAATACCTTATGTAGTGGTGTAGTTGTGGGAAATACATAGTTATTAAGCTAAGCACAATGTCTTACTATTGTAATTGCAATTAGCACTGAAAGAGACTTGGTAGCTCCCATCAGAGGAAGAATTTCTGCTTGCTGAGGAGCCTTATGGATCATTCTTTCACAGTCATCTTTGAGGCGTGCATGGCGTCCAACCTGCCTGGAACCTTGGGACCCTGAAGACAGGGGACTGGCCCCAGTGACCTCTGAAAAGCCTGTCCAATTCAAAGATTTCTGTGAGTCAGATTCTCCTCTGGGTCTAAGTCGTCCCCATCTCTCTGCCTCTTTCTGAACACATTGGGGTGGCACAGTAGGGACCCACATGGCCCATTCACCCCCAGTTTAAGGATGAGAGTTGTCACCTCTGAACAGTTTCTGAGTTCCTAGGTGGGAGCATGGGTATACCAGCTTCTTCAACTCACTGTGTTACAGTAAAGGGACCTCATGTTTACTGAGCACCTACATTGTGCCAACACCTCATCAGATATTTAAAACACATTGTTTCATTTAAGTCCCATAATAAGCCCTTGAGGTGGGAATTGTAAGGGTTGTTTTTAGGTGAGAAAAAGAGGCTCAGAAAGCTGTAGTGACTTGCCTAAGGACACACAGCAAGTGAAGGAGCCCAGAGTTCTCAAGGAACTGTAGCTGGGTGTCCCTGGTCTCCAGACTGAGGCTGGCCACACAGTGCAGCTTTTGCTGTCACTATGTCTCTTTGCACTGTGACCATGTCTCCACCTCCCCCATGCTGACTGGTGTTCTGGCTTCTTCCTATTTGCTCTCCTGCACCCAGTCCCCCGGCTGCTGTCTGCACAGTCTATTGATGGAGACGATCAATCAGCCAGCTTGCTCAGACAGCTAAAAAACACCCCATCGACCAATTTTCCCTCCAGCGCCTTTCCGCGGACCATGAAACCTCACTAATTTGGAATTTGCAATGATTTCTGACATAGAACCTGCGTTTCTCATTCTGGTTAAAAAAAAAAGTCTGAATGAAATAATATCCCAAGGACCCCTGCGGGCTTCTGAGCAAGGCCCTGGCAGCCAAGAGGCCCTGTTTCCACCCCTCTTCTCTTGGTTCCTTCTCCTGGTTTCTTCCACCTGCACCCATTTCTAGGTTGGATTATAACTGATGCCACTATTATAAACGCTAATACCACTAGTAATAACGGCAGATACTCAGGAAGCACCAGCTATGTGCCAGCTCTGTTCTAAGCACTTTTGCATTTGTTTGCTCTGATAATCCTCACCACAACTATTTGAGGCTGGTACAGTGACCAACCCCATTTTACCAATGAAAAAAACAGAGGCAAGAGGAGATCCCGATAATTGGGGGTGGAGGTGGAATTTGAACCCAGGCAGTCTGTTTCCAGAACCCATGGTCTTAACCCCTTCCCCCACTGTGCCTCTAGGGCTGAGCACTATGGGAGCCACTTGTGGACCCCTTGGACCCCAACAGTGCTTCCTGCTTTGGGCCTCTGAAAGCACCATGCAATGGGACAAGAAAATGTCGTGTCCTTCTATAGTTGTGTGATGGGTGTGCTGAGCCAGGGACTGGAAGTCTGTGGAAAAGCTGCCTCCCGACTTGTGTCCCCAAGGACTCTACCGAGTGAGAGGCACAGAGCCTTCAAAAGAAACCGGTGGCGAGGGGTTTGAGAAGGATCTTTCCTAGGCTCAGAATCCTGTTTTAGAGTGTTGATTGCCCTTAGGGGTCAACCATCTAACCAAAGCCCTGGTTTCTTTCTACAGATATTTTGCTCTATGCTGATAGAGATGCAAAATGCAACTGGAAAGCTATGTGCTGTCCCACTTGCCCCTTTCCTGTGCAAAGGCCCTGTGGCATCCTTTTGCATAGGTCCAGAGTGGACTTGCCTTTGTGGATTTGCAGTAGGGCATCCTCTTTTTTATGGGGGGAAACGCTGCCCACTCCGTTTGCCTTGGAATATGGTTTAAATGGAAAAGAAAGACCATGCCGTTAAAAAAAAATTCATTGAAATGACTTGACTCCGCCAATTGCCCATTTGGTGGCGTTTAGACAGAGCCTTGGTTCCTGGTACAAATCTCTCAGCCCCTCTGGTAGGATCTGAGGTTTAAAACAAGTGCGGGGGGTCTGGCAGGACTGAGGCAAAGGCCTTTAAACTAGTCCAACACTCCTCGACCGTGATGAAGCTGTCTTCCTGGCCACTGTATTCATGGTCATGTTTTTACTTGCATCCAGCTAAGACTCTGCACATGAATGAATATATACGATGTGTCCAGAGGTGTCTGTATAAGGCGGGTAGAGCCTGGACCCCAGTGTTCTCAATGTCAAGATGCGTCGTGTGGCAGCTCAGAAATGTCCAGAGTGGCCAGAGAATTCGTTGTGCAAACTGGAACACTGGGAGGATCAAAAGGGGCACAGACAGTAGATACCCAGGATCTGTGGTCACCCTGGTTATCTCCCTTTTCTGACCTTGAGACTCGAACGTCCAGCTGTCTCCTCTCCCTCTCCTCCCAGAAGTCCTATCGGCTCCTGAGACTCACCTGTCCAAACCTCAACACATCACCACCCCCACCACCTGTTCCCCAGCTCCACCTTCTACCTTCTTAGGCAAGCAGCAACCGGCCATCCCCGCCGGACCCCCTCTTTCTCTCACTCTCATATCCAGCCCATCAGCAGATCTTGACCATTTCAATTTCAAAACATCTCAGCACCCATCTCCTCTCCATCTCCACTGCCACCTCCCTGGTCCAAGCCCTCATCATCTCTCACCCAGACAACTGCAACGGCTTCCTTGTTCACCCTGGCTCCGCCCCACCCACTCTCCATGCAGCAGGCAGGGTTCTCTTCCAAAAGGCAGATTCAATCACATCACTTCTGTCTTCAGAGCCCCAAGAAGCAAGTCCAAACTCCTTGATGTGGCTCTCATGGGCCTTCAAGGTCCACAGCCCCAGCTGACCTCTCCCGGTGTGTCATGCTCCGCTGCTCTCTCAGTCACTGTGCACAGACCATCTGACATCCCTGCACAGCCCTGAACAGCCCCTGCATCCAGATGCAGCAGAGCGTGAAACTTAAGGGCGCGGCCTGGTGCCAGACTGCTGGGTTCAAACCCTTGTCCTGCCACTCTGTGACCTTGAGCAATTGACTTCACCCCTCTGGGCCTCAGAGCTTCATCTATAAGATGTGGATAATAAGCGTACCTGCCTCATAGGGTTATTTCAGGGATTAACAGTGAATAGATGTAAAGCTCTTAGAACAGTGCTTATTTCTTACTAATTAAGAAATGGCATCACTCACCTCGCCTCCTTCAAACTGTCCAGTTTTCCTCCTGTCCATTCTTCCCATTTCAACTTACAATGCCACCTCATCCAGGAAGACTTCCCTGACTACTTAGACCATTTATATACCTTCTCTATGCTCACAATATCCTTTACTGAAACTGTCAGTTTAAAGCTCTGTTCCCCTCCCCTGGACTGTGAAGCCTTTGAGACAGAACCTGAACATTTTGCAGCACTGTGTCCTCGGCACCTGGAAGGTGCCAGGCCCATAGTGTCTTCAGTAAATATTGGTTGAATGGGAGAACTGACTGGATAAATAGCCCAAGCAAGCCAGCAAGGAAGAGGTTAACTGAGGGGACAGGCAGTGGATGGCAGTGTATCTCACTGTCAGTGTGGCTACAGATAGCCGCTTGGGACAGTTCCCAAGTCCCAGGACACCGGCATTTGTAACAGAAATTTCTCCAAGATGGGCAGGTACTGAAGCCCTGAGGATGCTGCACGCAGAAAAGGAGCAGGGGTCTCCCTGGGTTTCCTGCTGTAGATGCCCCGCTGTTCCCCTTCCCACCTTCCAGGCCACTAGTTCCTCAGCTCCAGGGGTCAGAGGACAAACCGAGTCCCTCTGCTTGGTGTTCAGGAGCCCCTCTCCCCACTGACCTCTCCTCCAGGTATTCCACCCCCGCAACCAGTTAGACTCTCTGAACCCAGAGACCTGGGTTCCAGTCCCAGCTTTGCCACATCCTAGTTATGTGGCCTTGGGCAAACGAATTCACCTCTCTATGCCTCAGTTTCCCCACCCATAAAGTGGAAAGCATAACCGTGCTGCATCACAGGGCTGTGATGGGGATTCAGTGAGGTCATGCATTTGGTGATGTGCATGGGACGTGCAAGAGTGCAGTAGTGCTCTTCCAGACTTTTAAAAGGCGACTCTAAACTCCATGTCTTGTTTGCACTCCTCTCCCCACTTGAGATGCCTTCCCCCTGTGTCCCTGCATGGCCAAGCCTCCGGGGTGGGTCTCTGCTGTGCATCTGGACACCCCAGCTGCTCTTCTGTCCTCTGGTGCAGACCCACGGCCATGGTGGACAGCCGGAATGTTCTGGGCAGCTGCACTGTCAGCTTGGCTCTGGGCCCAGTAAGTCCGAGCCCTTTTCTGAAGAATCAGCTGAGCGGCAAATGCCCCTGGCTATCTTGGGAGTAGGACCATTCCCTTATATGGATGTGTGTGTGTGTGTATATATATATATATATATATATACACCATTCCCATCTCTGTCCCTACAGATGGGATCCCAGCATCCTTGGTAGGGAAGTGAGGAGGGAGACAGGGAATGAAGGAGCCACGAACATGTGGACCTGGAGCCTAATCCTGCTGGGGAGCCCGGGAAACCAGTGTAGACACACAACTCCAAGTTCTTTCACCTGACGCACCTGGAGAATTTACCCTTCAACTCCCATCAGTCCTGACTGAAGGCTACTCCCCAGGGGCATTAACTCCTGCCCTGTGTCTGGGTGGAGTGGGCTTGGTGGCTGGAGAGAGCCCTCAGGTAGAGTCTCAGGTCCTGTTAGTTGGAAGTCAGGTGGGCATCCTCAGAAATGGTGGGCACTGAGGGGACGCGGGCAGAGAAACAGCAACATCACTAGTTCTGCCAGGCCTAGGCACTGAGTGGTGCCTGGAGGGCTGCAGTCACGGCCGCACCCCAGAAAAAGGCCAAGCACCAGGCAAAGCCCAATTTCCCTGCAACTTTCACAAGGTGGGGTCCTGAATTCCAGGAAATACCGGACTTCACTCCTTTGTCAAATCCACCCTTCTTGCCTCCCTTCCTTCCTACTTTCTTTCTTTCTTTTTTTAAATTAATTTTTATTGGACTATAGTTGATTTACAATGTTGTGTTAGTTTCTGCTCTACAGCAAAGTGAATCAGTTATACATATACATATAGCCACTCTTTTTTAGATTCCTTTCCCATATAGGTCATTACAGAGTATTGAAGTAGAGTTCCCTGTGCTGTACAGTAGATTCTTATTAGTTACCTACTTTATATATAGTAGTGTGTATATGTCAATCCTCTTGAAGCTTTTTTAAAAATTTTTAAATTTTATTTATTTTTTATAGAGCAGGTTCCTATTAGTCATCAATTTTATACACATCAGTGTGTACATGTCAATCCCAATCGCCCAATTCATCACACCACCACCCCCAACTCCCCACCGCTTTCCCCCCTCGGTGCCCATACGTTTGTTCTCTACATCTGTGTCTCAATTTCTGCCCTGCAAACCAGTTCATCTGTACCATTTTTCTAGGTTCCACATATATGCGTTAATATATGATATTTTTCTCTTTCTGACTTACTTCACTCTGTATGACAGTCTCCAGATCCAACCATGTCTCAACAAATGACTCAATTTCGTTCCTTTTTATGGCTGAGTAATATTCCATTGTATATATGTACCACATCTTCTTTATCCATTCATCTGTCAATGGGCATTTAGGTTGCTTCCATGACCTGGCTATTGTAAATAGTGCTGCAATGAACATTGGGGTGCCTGTGTCTTTTTGAATTATGGTTTTCTCTGGGTATATGCCCAGTAGTGGGATTGCTGGGTCATATGGTAATTCTACTTTCAGTTTTTTAAGGAACCTCCATACTGTTCTCCATAGTGGTTGTATCAATTTACATTCCCACCAACAGTGCAAGAGGGTTTCCTTTTCTCCACACCCTCTCCAGCATTTGTTGTTTGTAGATTTTCTGATGATGCCCATTCTAACTGGTGTGAGGTGATACCTCATTGTAGTTTTGATTTGCATTTCTCTAATAATTAGTGATGTTGAGCAGCTTTTCATGTGCTTCTTGGCCATCTGTATAGAGTCTTCTTTGGAAAAATGTCTATTTAGGTCTTCTGCCCATTTTTGGATTGGGTTGTTTGTTTCTTTAATATTGAGCTGCATGAGCTGTTTATATATTTTGGAGATTAATTCTTTGTCCCTTGAGTCGTTTGCAAACATTTTCTCCCATTCTGAGAGTTGTCTTTTCGTCTTGTTTATGGTTTCCTTTGCTGTGCAAAAGCTTTTAAGTTTCATTAGGTCCCATTTGTTTATTTTTGTTTCTATTTCCATTACTCTAGGAGGTGGATCAAAAAAGACCTTGCTGTGATTTATGTCAAAGAGTGTTCTTCCTATGTTTTCCTCTAAGAGTTTTATAGTGTCCAGTCTTACATTTAGGTGTCAAATCCATTTTGAGTTTATTTTTGTGTATGGTGTTAGGGAGTGTTCTAATTTCATTCTTTTACATGTAGCTGTCCAGTTTTCCCAGCACCACTTATTGAAGAGACTGTCTTTTCTCCATTGTATATCCTTGCCTCCTTTGTCACAGATTAGTTGACCATAGGTGTGTGGGTTTATCTCTGCGCTTTCTATCTTGTTCCATTGATCTATGCTTCTGTTTTGGGGCCAGTACCATATTGTCTTGATTACTGTAGCTTTGTAGTATAGTCTGAAGTCAGGGAGTCTGATTCCTCCAGCTCCGTTTTTTTTTTCCTCAAGACTGCTGTGGCTATTCGGGGTCTTTAGTGTCTCCATACAAATTTTAAGATTTGTTGTTATACTTCTGTAAAAAATGCCATTGGTAATTTGATAGGGATTTCACTGAATCTGCAGATTGCTTTGGGTAGTATAGTCATTTTCACAATACTGATTTTTCCAATCCAAGAACATAGTATATTTCTCCATCTGTTGGTATCATCTTTAATTCCTTTCATCAGTGTCTTATAGTTTTCTGCATACAGGTCTTTTGTTTCCCTAGGTAGGTTTATCCTAGGTATTTTATTCTTTTTGTTGCAGTGGTAAATGGGAGTGTTTCCTTAATTTCTCTTTCAGATTTTTCATCGTTAGTGTATAGGAATGCAAGAGATTTCTGTGCATTAATTTTGTATCCTGCAACTTTACAAATTCATTGATTAGCTCTAGTAGTTTTCTGGTGGCATCCTTAGGATTCTCTATGTATAGTATCATGTCATCTGCAAAGAGTGACAGTTTTACTTCTTCTTTTCCAATTTGTATTCCTTTTCTTTCTTTTTCTTCTCTGATTGCCGCGGTGAGGACTTCCAAAACTGTGTTGAATAATAGTGGTGAGAGTGGACATCCTTGTCTTGTTCCTGATCTTAGAGGAAATGCTTTCAGTTTTTCACCATTGGGAATGATGTTTGCTGTGGGTTTGTTGTATATGGCCTTTATTATGTTGAGGTAGGTTCCCTCTATGCCCACTTTCTGGAGAGTCTTTATCATAAATGGGTGTTGAATTTTGTCAAAAGCTATTTCTGCATCTATTGAGATGATCATATGGTTTTTCTCCTTCAATTTGTTAATATGCTGTATCACATTGATTGATTTCCATATATTGAAGAATCCTTGCATCCCTGGGATAAATCCCACTTGATCGTGGTGTATGATCCTTTTAATGTGTTGTTGGATTCTGTTTGCTAGTATTTTGTTGAGGACTTTTGCATCTATATTCATCAGTGATATTAGTCTGTAATTTTCTTTTTTTGTAATACCTTTGTCTGGTTTTGGTATCAGGGTGACGGTGGCCTCATATAGTGAGTTTGGGAGTGTTCCTTCCTCTGCAATTTTTTGGAAGAGTTTGAGATGGATGGGTGTTAGCTCTTCTCTAAATGTTTGATAGAATTCACCTGTGAAGCCATCTGGTCCTGGACTTTCGTTTGTTGGAAAATTTTTAATCATAGTTTCAATTTCATTAATTGTGATTGGTCTGTTCATATTTTCTATTTCTTCCTGGTTCAGTCTTGGAAGGTTATACCTTTCTAAGAATTTGTCCATCTCTTCCAGGTTGTCCATTTTGTTGGCATAGAGTTGCTTGTAGTCTCTTAGCATGCTTTGTATTTCTGTGGTGTCTCTTGTAACTTCTCCTTTTTCATTTCTAATTTTATTGATTTGAGTCCTCTCCCTCTTTTTCTTGATGAGTCTGGCTAATGGTTTATCAATTTTGTTTATCTTCTTAAAGAACCAGCTTTTAGTTTTATTGATCTTTGCTACTGTATTTTTTGTTTCTATTTCATTTATTTCTGCTCTGACCTTTATGATTTCTTTCCTTCTGCTAACTTTGGGTTTCGTTTGTTCTTCTTTCTCTAGTTCCTTTAGGTGTAAGGTTAGATTGTTTGTTTGAGATTTTTCTTGTTTCTTGAGGTAGGCTTGCCCATAGGTTTTGGATCATCGTGTTTTCATTGTCATTTGTTTCTAGGTATTTTTTGATTTCCTCTTTGATTTCTTCAGTGATCTCTTGGTTATTTAGTAACATATTGTTTAGCCTCCATGTGTTTGTGTTTTTTACGTTTTTTTCCCTGTAACTCATTTCTAATCTCATAGCGCTGTGGTTGGAAAAGATGCTTGATATGATTTCAATTTTCTTAAATTTACTGAGGCTTGATTTTTGTCCCAAGACGTGATCTATCCTGGAGAATGTTTCGTGCACACTTGAGAAGAAAGTGTAATCTGCTGTTTTTGGATGGAATGTCCTATAAATACCAATTAAATCTATCTGGTCTATTGTGTCATCTAAAGCTTCTGTTTCCTTATTTGTTTTCATTTTGGATGATCTGTCCATTGGTGTAAGTGAGGTGTTAAAGTCCCCCACTATTATTGTGTTACTGTCGATTTCCTGTTTTATAGCTGTTAGCAGTTGCCTTATGTATTGAGGTGCTCCTATGTTGGGTGCATATATATTTATAATTGTTATATCTTCTTCTTGGATTGATCCCTTGATCATTATGTAGTGTCCGTTCTTGTCTCTTGTAACATTCGTTATTTTAAAGTCTATTTTATCTGATATGAGTATTGCTACTCCAGCTTTCTTTTGATTTCCATTTGCATGGAATATCTTTTTCCATCCCCTCACTTTCAGTCTGTATGTGTCCCTAGGTCTGAAGTGGGTCTCTTATGGATAGCATATATATGGGTCTTGTTTTTGTATCCATTCGGCAAGCCTGTGTCTTTTGGTTGCAGCATTTAATCCATTCATGTTTAAGGTAATTATCGATATGTATGTTCCTATGACCATTTTCTGAATTGTTTTGGGTTTGTTTTTGTAGGTCCTTTTCTTCTCTTGCGTTTCCCACTTAGAGAAGTTCCTTTAGCATTTGTTGTAGAGCTGGTTTGGTGGTGCTGAATTCTCTTAGCTTTTCCTTATCTTTAAAGCTTTTGATTTCTCCATCGAATCTGAATGAGATCCTTGCCAAGTAGAGTAATCTTGGTTGTTGGTTCTTTCCTTTCATCACTTTAAGTATATCATGCCACTCCCTTCTGGCGTGTAGATTTTCTGCTGAGAAATCAGCTGTTAACCTTATGGGAGTTCCCTTGTATGTTATTTGTCATTTTTCCCTTGCTGCTTTCAATAATTTTTCTTTGTCTTCAAGTTTTGCCAATTTGATCACTATGTGTCTCAGCATGTTTCTCCTTGGGTTTATCCTGTATGGGACTCGCTGCACTTCCTGGACTTGGGTGGCTATTTCTTTTCCCATGTTGGGGAAGTTTTCGACTATAATCTCTTCAAATATTTTCTCGGGTCCTTTATCTCTCTCTTCTCCTTCTGGGACCCCTATAATGCGAACGTTGTTGCATTTAATGTTGTCCCAGAGGTCTCCTAGGCTGTCTTTATTTCCTTTCATTCTTTTTTTCTTTTTCTGTTCCGCAGCAGTGAATTCCACCATTCTGTCTTCCAGGTCACTTATCCGTTCTTCTGCCTCAGTTATTCTGCTATTGATTCCTTCTAGTGTAGTTTTCATTTCAGTTATTGTATTGTTCATCTCTGTTTCTTTGTTCTTTAATTCTTCTAGGTCTTTGTTAAACATTTCTTGCATCTTCCTGATCTTTGCCTCCATTCTTCTTCCGAGGTCCTGGATCATCTTCACTATCATTATTCTGAATTCTTTTTCTGGAAGGTTGCCTGTCTCCACTTCATTTAGTTGTTTTTCTGGGGTTTTATCTTGTTCCTTCATCTGGTACACAGCCCTCTGCCTTTTCATCTTGTCTCTCTTTCTGTGAATGTGGTTTTTGTTCTACAGGCTGCAGGACTGTAGTTCTTCTTGCTTTTCCTCTTGAAGCTTCTTATGAATACACTTTATGTCTTGTGTTCATGACACACTTGGGAATTCCAGGGCAGACCAGTGCTTAGGACTCAGCATTCTCACTGCCAGGGGCCAGGGTTCAATCCTTGGTTGCGGCACTAAGATCCTGCAAGCCGCACTTCAAAAATTCCTCTTTTCATTTCAGCCAACATTTTTCTCTTGTTCTTCCCACTGAAACTATCAAAAAAACTTCCTTCCTACTTTCTTTCCCTCCTTCCCCAGACATTTCTTGAGCTCTGGCTCTGCTAAGCATCCTTAGGGTGTAAAGTTGATTAGGACACTACGGTCCACCAATCTAAAGTCTTTTTCCTATGAAGTTCAGAGAGGGGATGTGACCTGCTTCACTGAAGTGGCAGAGAAGTAAGCAGAACCCCGGTCCCCTAACATCTTGAGCCTTAGGCTACTCTGACTGACGAGGGCTCTTCCTGGAAACTCCACCCCTGCCCATTCTGCCAGAGCCAGAGCCGCTTCCTCTGGCTGGAGGCCCAGGGTGGGGCTGGCGCAAGGATGCGGAGGTCAAGCTGGGCTGCTGGGTGCGGGGCTGGTAGCGAGCGACACCTCTGTCCACAACTGCCCCGGGCTGAATCACCAGCCGGGCCAGTTTGGCTTAGCGTTTCAAACCCATCCTTATGCACGGGTACAGTCTCAGGGAGAAAATAGGATTTTGCCTGTTGCTGCAATTTAAAAGAAGGGGGGAAATCACAAACACATTCTCTGTCTCACCAGAAGGCGGCTCACTTGAGAAGATCAGTCAAATGTTTTCAGCCAAAGCCCAAACAGGTCCAAATTTTCCCAAATTACATGGGTTGAAAGGAAGATGGGAGAGACGGAGAAAGGGCTGATGAGGCTAGGCTGGTGAAGGGATTATCCACAGCGGAGGGGGAGGGGGCTCCACTGTGTCTTTAGTGGGGTGGGGGGAAGAGGCTGGACAGGGTGTGGGGCTCCTTCTCTTGGTGGAGGGTCTTGGCTTGTGTTCAGAGATGCTGCAGAGCCCTGCAAAGACACCCACTGGGAGTCCAGCCCACTCTCAGTAACTCTAGTGGAATAATGAGGTTGCTAATGAGAGCGGCAAGCCAGAGCCAAGGGATGCTACCAACGCAAGGGACAAATGTCTCCCTGCAGTACAGCTCAGCAGGTGTCAGCCACTGTGTGACACTCTGATCCATCATGATCAGTTGTAAGCACTGCCATGGGTTTGTTACTAATGATTGCTAAAGATGAAAATGTGGGAATGGTTTCCAATTGAAGTGAATGGATAAATACATGAATCTTCATCACCCCAGCTAACGGCAGCTCCTTTCAAGTGTAACCTTGGAGCTCTCCTTGACTTCTCTCTCGCAAACCCGAGGTCTGACTTATCAGCAAATCTAGATGCTACCTTCAAAATATATCTAGAATCCAAATAGTTCTCTCCTCCTATGACCACCACCCTGGCCCAAGCCCATATCATCTCTCAACTGCATTATTGCAAGAGCCTCCTAATAGGTCTCCCTGCTTCCATCCTTGCCATCCTGCAACCTGTTCTCCCAGAGGCAGCCAGACGGATCCTGCTAAATCTCAAGCCAGGTCATGGCACTCCTCTTTTCAAAGCCTTCCAAAGGCTTCCCTAAATTCAAACTAATGAGAGGCCCATGCAACCTGGCCCCTGTTACCACCCTGACCTCACTTCCCACTCTGTTCTCCTGCTGTCTCTACTCCTGCCCCACTGGCCTCCATGCTGTTCTTCTGACACGCCAATTATAATTCTGCCTCAGGACCTTTGCACGTGCCATTCCCACCGCCTGGTACATGCTTCCTCCATATATCCATATGATATCCTCCCTCATCTTCAAGTCTTTGCTCAAATGTCACCTTCTCAGTGACATTTTTTCCCTGACAACCCTACATAAACCCTATTTAAAATCGCAACCCCTCTCCATTGTACAATGGTCTCTTCCTGCTTTATTTCCCTCTATTGTACTATATATTTTGTGATCTGAGATAACCATTTACGTGTCTATTTTGTTTATTGTATGAGCTTCCCACTCCCCCATTAGGATCGAAGTTTCATGAGGGCAGGGATTTTTTTGTCTCTTTTATTCACAGCTGTTTCCCCAGACTCTTGAATAGGGCCAGGCACAAAGTAAGGGCCCAATTAATATTTGTGAAATGAGTAAGTGGATAGATTCACGATTCTTTCTCTAACAGAGTCCTTTACCCTGAGTTGTACTCTGTTATGTTTCCTTGAGCAGGAAAGAAAGGTGTGAAATTACGTTTGTGCACTGAATGTTAACATCATGTGATCTTGGGTTCACGTGGGGGGATGTGCTCGGTGTGTGAACATCATCTGTCGTATGTCTGGACTGCTGGGAAAAAAAAAGGTTGAAAACAACAGGCCTTATGAGTGGGTTCACAATATTGCATGGCTCTTGATTGATTCCTGGCTTTGAGAAAGTTGCCCGCCCTCCCTGAGAGACAGTGGAGGAGCAATGGGGCCGGCATCGCACCCAGAGCACTTTGGCTCAGGTCCTGATTCTGCCACCACCGGCTGAGTGACCCTAACCAAAGAACTTGATTTCAGAAACCTCTGTTTCCACGTGTCCATCATGGGTAGAAAGAAGCCACCGGGTAAGAGGGACAGCATCTATGAGGGTGAGCTGTGGAACTGAGATCCGGACTTGAATTCTGGCTCAGCCACTCCCTAGTCATGAGCTTCATTTCTTTACCTTAAATGGGAATAACCCAATCCCACAGGAATGTTGTGAAGATTAAATGAGTTACTGAATAGACAGTGATACGGTAATAATAATAAGTGATCGTTTTAGTACTTATTTTCCAGTCTTCCTTCTAAGTTTTTATAGATAGATAACTCATTTAATCTTCATCACAGTGCTATGAGGACAACATGATTATTCCTTCTATTTTAAATACAAGGAAATTGAGTCACAGAGTGGTTAAGTAATTCACCCAAGGGCACACAGCAGAGCCAAGTTTCAAAGGTCTAAAAACCAGCCCTTCCTCCCCGCTCTCTCTCTAGCCCTAAATAGAACCACCTGGGTCCTTAACATCCTCTCGTGCCAGTTAACAGAAGTTGGGGCTTAGGACCAGCCGACACCCCGCATTCTCTAGGTATGGCCCTACATCTTTAAGCACCAGAGTTCTCCTGAGCATCTGAGTGGAGAGGTGCGCCAGGTAGCTGAATTCGGGTTGATTAAATCAAGGAGAAAATCAATTAAATCTAAATAAAGAAAAAAGATTGGAAATCAGGCACAATGCCTTCTTAATTACAGCACCTAATCACTGGCTGAAAAAAAAACAACTACAGAACATTTCATTTCATATACGGCCTTGTGTATCTGAAGTGAGAGGCTCCTAATGAAATGTACATTTCCCTACTTGATTAGTAATTGACTAGGCGATTCCGGCAGTATCATGGGTGGAAATGATCAGGCATAATAGCCAGAGCTTTTTAAGGATGTGACAACACAGGATGCTTTGGGGGTTTATTGAGGGGTAGTTGACCCCAAGGTCCCCTATCCTTGCAGTACAACTCACAATTCTCCCGACAATGAATGTGGCCACTGGGCAGGGCCAAGTGTGCAATGCAGCAGGCGAGCATGATTAAATGGCTTTTCTGCACAGTTCAGAGTCATTGCAAACACACAGGGCTGGGGAAGATCGCCAGCAATCAGTGACCAAATGCCTCAAAGAAATTACCCTGACAAGTATCCCTGCCATTCAAATCCTGGACTATAGCCTTCTAATTGGTCTCCCTGTCTCCTGTCTCTCCCCTTCCAATCTTTCTCGTCCACTGCAGCTAGGGGCATCTTTATAAAGCACATCTCACTGAGTCACTTCCTTGATTAAAACCCTTCATTGGATTCTTGTTGTGATTAGGGCAGTCCGGGCTCCCTACCCTG
This sequence comes from Mesoplodon mirus, assembly GCF_964341445.2. Classification (NCBI taxonomy): domain Eukaryota; kingdom Metazoa; phylum Chordata; class Mammalia; order Artiodactyla; family Ziphiidae; genus Mesoplodon; species Mesoplodon mirus. The sequence goes on from NC_138989.1 coordinate 10,699,777, forward strand.
GCTCAGGAGACCAGACATGATCTGATTCCAGCCCATCATTTCTCCAGCCCTCACTCCCCACTCCTGCATCCTTTACTCCAAACATACCGATCCAACAGAGTTCTTCAAAACCTTTCACGCTCTCATGATTGCACGTCTTTGCATGTGCAGTTCCCTCTACCTGGAACAGCCTTCTCTCCTTTCCCCACCTGACTAACTCCTGCATCACATGCTCCTGCACCACTCTCTCACCTGGCTAGGTTTTCTTTTCAGAAGAGCTTTCTCCCATCATGGCAAATGTTACGTGAAATAATAATTGTCTGTGAGCTCGACGAGGGCAGGGGCTTAGGTCTGTTGAATTGTTTTGTCCCCAGAACCCAGCACAGTGTCCGGCCCTGCTTAAGGATTTTGTTGAATGAGTGGGTGTAGACTTGCCAGAAATGGTCGTGATGATTTGGGTGATGTGCAGCCTCCTTCTTACAAGGTAATACATTCACAACACCATCTCTCACCTGGGATGCTGTCTTGCCTGTTTTGACTATGAGTGAGTGTGATAAGGCTCAATGTTTGCTTGTTCTTCTGGCCCTTTTAGGATGTGGGAGCAGTGACCAGAGCTCTTGGGGACATCACTGACTCAGTTATTCAGTCAACTAGCCCCCATTTATTGTATATCTGTGATTGCCCAGCACTGAGCTGGACACCTGAGCTTTAGCACGCTGACAAAGGTGAGGTATCTGTGCTACAGCAGCTCACAGCTCAGTGCACAACAGGTGTGTAAATGGATGCTTACAACAGCAGGACACAGCAAGGATAGATTCCCACAACAGCTCCTTTTACCTAAGGGAGGGGGACTGAGGTGCAGAGATGTGCTATGGCTTTTCCGAAGTCACAGATAGGAAGAACATACGTCCCCCCTGCCTCCGCTCAAGGTGCCCAAGGTGGGGGAGAATCTCCCAAGCCACCAAATAAGCCAGACCCAGTGAGGTCATTCCTCAGATGGATAAGCCTGAGCGCATCTGGGAGGTTTAGAGTAACATCAGAATTAGAGTTAGTGAAAGACGCAGTGACTCCAGGAAGCGAAGGTCTAGAGACCAAGAACCCTACCCACTGGGTCTCTGCTCCAGGTCCACCGGATGGTGTTGGAGAGAAGTTCTCTTAAAATCCCTCTGACTGCCTGTCGCTTGTGGAAGGCAAGTGTTGAACCATTCTTTGAATTCATTCATTCACTGAACAAATACTTCCCAGATATTTAAATGAGCCAGGCAGTACGCCAAGACCTTTGCAGACATTTTCTCATTTAATGCACAACCCTTGAATTAAAGCTGATTTCAAGGTATTATTCTAATTTCTCCCCCTTTGCATATGTGGAACCTGGAGTCAGAAAGGAAAATAACTTGCCCACGTAGTCAAAATTAATAGTAATGATAACAGGTAACATTTGTGGGTCATTTATTGCATACCTGACATGGCGCTAAGTTAATATGTCCATTTTAATCCTCACAACAAGGTTCTGGGGTAGGTAGCCTCAATATCCCATTTTACAGATGAGGGGACTGATATTTAAAAAGCTCGAGGAACTTGCCCAGAGTCAATAGCTGGTACATGATGGAGCCAGAATCTTACGCTAAGTCTGCTTGAGTCCCTAGTCCAGTATTAATCAACATGGTCCCTGAGTCACCCACATCAGAATCAGCTGAAACATTTATATAAAATGCAGAATCCAAGGCCCACACAGCCCTCCAGAATCTGAGGGCACGGCCCAGGAACTGGCATTTGATACAAAGTTTCTAAGTGATTCTTACACTCACTAAGGTTTGAAGAGTTTGTTGCCAATCCTCAGGTAGGGACTGAGCAGCTTTCAACTAAAAGAAAATATTCCATTTGACTTTCTCACTCAGTTGATTTGGAAAAACATATCCAAAGGAAGAAAATCAGTGAAACACTCCCTAGGTCCCAGGAGGGCTTCAAGAGATGTAAAATGAAGATGGCAAAGACATTTTGATGCCAATACTCCAGCAGATGTGTTTACGTAAGTCGGTTTGATTACAGGTGCTAAAAATATCCCCTTTAAATTTAGGAGCCTAGAACATTTCCCAGTGCTTCACCAAAAAGCAGTTTTTTAAAAATTTTAATTCATTCCTAACCCCAACCTCCTTCAACTAGTTATTAGTATTGACGCTGGAGTCCCAGAGTTTGTTATCGAGAATTATAATGGCAAATCACGAAGACATTTTCTCTGATTACACAGATTCTCAGTGTATTTGGCTCCCATCTCCCTGCCAGCCGTTCCTCTGAATCAGCAAAGCGCCAGCTGTACTCTTTGACTTCCTTCGGGTGGTTGAATACCAGACCTCAACAACTTCCCCAAATAAATCTTCCATCCATAGGGATCAGCCCCCACTTCCTTCCCCCCAACCTCTCTTATTATGATTTTGTACTTTACATCTTTGAATCATATATTGGTAAACCCTGAGAGGTTCAAAGACTCAACTCACAGATGAGGAAACTGAGGCACAGAGAGACGGGGAATAATTCACTGGAAGTGGCAAAGCATGAAATGACGGGGCTGGTCCAGAGCCCATGCATCCTGCCTCTGAGTCTAGGGTTCTTCCCATTACACCAGGCTACTTCTCCTGGAATTCTGCTCTCCACTACTTTCTAGCTTTTGACCTTTAACGCAGGTTACTAAACCTCTCTGAGCCTCAGTTTTCTCATCTGTAAAATGGGAATAGTAATAATACTCACCTCAAAGGGCTTTTGTGAGGATTAAATGACTTAATCTATGCAAAGTACTAAGCACGGTGGCTGGTACATAGTAAACCCTCAATAAAAGGCAGCTATCATCATCATCATCATCATCATCGTGCAGTCCACAACACATGTTGGTCACTGAGTGATCACTAATAAAAATGCTGATCATTTTTTATCCTGCTCACTTTTTTAAAATAAGAAGAAACAATGCCTTGTAAAAAACATAGTCAAGTGTTTGAAAAATGTTGGCAGATGTTTTATGAACGAATAAGAAAGATTCAAAATTACTAACCTTGAGATTTTGACCCACTTAACATTTATTTCGATTGGAGATTAGGGATGCTGACCATTGGTTAACCTTCACACAACCCATCAGCCCCTACAGAGGGGACACTGGCCTTGATCACCATTTCTCCTTCAAGACTCAAATGCTCCCTGCCCCTGGAGTCTTCCTTGGTCCCACCTTCTCTGAGCTTCTCCCACAGGGCTTGGCCTTAGAGAAAACTTCTTCTTCCATCCCATATGGGAGCTCATTACCCTCATGCTGCCTGTGTCTAAACACCATGAGGGGAAAGACGGCAACCGGCCCTGTACCTGGTGTGTCATAAACACTTGATGCGGTGAATTAGTTGGCTTATTTGCAGTCAGCTCCTAGCCATTCTAGGACTTCTCCCTTCCAGACCAGTGCTAGATCTCTAGACTAGCATCTTCCCTGAAGAATCCCCGGGGAGTTTTTTAAAATTGCCATTGTTTAGGCCCATCTCAGATCAATTAAACAGCATCTCTAGGGCAAGGGCTTGGGCATTAATATTTTTTAAAAGCACCTCCCTCCTCCCAGGAATTTATTGTCTTATAGAGCCAGAGATGACTATGTGTGTGTGTGTATATATATATATATATATATATATATATATATATTTGATTTTCTAGCCCACCTGACTGGGATCCCATTGGGAGTAGGTCTTATTCGTCGTAGGTCTTATTCGTCTTTTCATCTGCAGCCTTAACATAGGGATTAACAAGCACTTAAGAAATGTTTATTCAATTAGTGGCAATACCCTTTTATACTAATCACCAAGACCCTTACTGGCTCATAAAGATGGTGCTTCTGATCTATTTAATCTCTGAGTCTCAGTTTCCCCCTCACTTCATTGGGGGTGAAAATAATATCTATTTCCTGGAGCTATTTATGGTGAGTGCTGAATGAGATCATGTGGGTGAAGTGCCTAGATGGAGCCAGGAACATCAGAAATGCCCAAAAAATGTGATTTTTTTTTCTTTTCCCTTTACTAGTCCCTCCCGCCGGCAAGCAGTCAGAGGAAAGGAAGGGAATCAGCTGTGCTTAATCCAAACAGGAAATGTACACAATATCTAACACTGCCACACCCCTGCCATCAATACCATCACCACCAGCAACAGCAGGATTAATAATGAGCCCAGGGCTTCCCTGGTGGTGTGGTGGTTAAGAATCCACCTGCCAATGCAGGGGACATGGGTTCGAGCCCTGGTCCTGGAAGATCCCACATGCTGTGGAGCAACTAAGCCCGCGAGCCACAACTACTGAGCCCACGTGCTGCAACTACTGAAGCCTGTGCACCTAGAGCCCATGCTCTGCAACAAGAGAAGCCACCGCAATGAGAAGCCCACGCACTGCAGTGAAGAGTAGCCCCCGCTCGCCACAACCAGAGAAGGCCCGCGCGCAGCAACAAAGACCCAACGCAGCCAAAAATAAATAAATAAATAAATTTATATAAAAAAAATTAATAATAATAATGAGCCCAGACTCTGGGCAGACTTTTTTTTTTCCAAGCACTTTACATGTATTACTTCCTTTAAGCCAATGATGACCCTACTGAGACAGGCCTGGGACCTGGGACTGGGACCCTTTGCTGCAGTGCTTGCACCTGGACAAAAGTCTCCTCAAGCGACAAAATACAAAGAAACTATAAGGGACTAAACAATAACTGCGTGCATGCACAGTTGGGGCAAATTCTGGACAAAAGATATAAAAGAGACCAAAAAGCCCAACTGCCACTTCTGAAGAGCCGGGAGCAAAAGCAGGGTACTGCGCATGCCCCGTGTACATACCACCAACAAAGCGGTGGGCAAAACACCTAAGCCAACCCTCTGGCCTGACCCGTGGACACACCCCTACACTCACCTCTTTTAAGGACCCAGCTCGCCCCACCTCAGCGAGCAAGTGAGCAAGGGAACCTGTCATTTGTTCTCGCTCACCCCTGCTGCAGCAGGGGCCCCAATAAAGCCTTGCCTGAATTTCTTGTCTGGCCTCTGATCAATTTCTATTGATTAAGGAGGCCAAGAACCCTGGTCAGTAACAGTATACGGTAGGTATTACCATGCTGGTTTTAGACGAGAAAATGGAGGCTCCAAAATGGAGGCTCTAAAAGGTTATGTGACTTGTCCAAGGTTACACAACTAAGTAGTAATGCCCGTGTCAAACCCAATGTTTTAACCACCTCCCTCATATTCGTCACTACACTTCCTGATTTTTCAAAGACAGGCAATTCATTTTGCAAACTAGCTCCTGACTCCTGGAGTGTCACATTCTTTCCTTCTTTGTGTGCCCAGCTGAGACGACACATGCCTCCCGTCTCACGTGTTTGCTCAGATCACCAGACAATGGACAAGTTGGCTGTTAACTGCTGGTGCATCTCATTTCTTTGCTCTCCTTTGGACGCAATAATAATTGTGGGTACTTTTGAATCCACCTGAGCTAGATTCATATCGGAACCCTGGCTACTCTGTGACTTCGGGGCAAATGTCTGAAAGTAGCTGAGCCTCAGTTATTCCTTCTGTACAATGGAGCTAAGAATAGTAGCCAGCTCACAGGACACTTGTGAGGATTAGAGGATGCGTGCAAAGTGCCTTGAACCTCACGAGGGCTCAAGGCAAGCTAGTAAGTGGTAGTAACAATAGTTGTTGTTCCTCTTTGGAGAAGATGGTCTAGCTGCCCAGAGGCCGGCCACCTGCCTGTAACCAGAGCAGACTGGCTGGCTGCCTGGGTCCTGGCGAGGTCCAGTATCTCTGTTCAATTACCTCCATCTGTGGGTAAAACAGCCCCTGCATAATGGACTGATTAATCTCCTTATCACACGGAGCACGCAGTGTAATTACATCAGAGAATTCAGATCCCCAAGCGCAACATCAATCAACGCAGAGAGGGCAGCTTCACCCTCCCTCCCCTAAGAGCCCGGGGAAAAATAACATGTCTTCCACCTCTACCTCCCTCGCTCATCCTTCTCTCTGATGTGAGAGTGGGACTAAGAATGCATAGGCAAAAAGCTGCCTGGGGAGCAGGTAGGGGAGGAAGGTAAGAGGAGGGGACCTATTTTTAGGTCCGTTACTTCTCGGGTTCTGTGACAGCTGTCACTCCCCACCCCACCCCACTTGGAAGTTGCTACTTGAGTTTGGAGTGAATAAGCAGTGGGGGGAGGGGGCTGGAGAAGCTCCAGTTGTTTTTTTAAAGGATGGCTGGACAGAACAGTAATAACAACGACTCATAGTTGTCTGTTATGGGATTCTAACCACTGTGCCTGCAAAGGTTACCTCCTTTTGTCTCACGATAACCTTGTGAGGAAGGTGCTATTATTAGTCTCCATGATGCCGATGAAAAAAACTAAGGCTTGGAGAAGTGGAAGATTTCCCAGCTGGCAAGTGGCAGAGTGAGGAGGGGTCAAAGGCTGCCGAGTCCAGCTCTGAAACACGAGCTTTCTGGCTCTGCTCCTGTTCCCGACCCCAAGGGCTGGGTCTGTGTGACAGGACACCTAGCTCCTCGCTTCCCTCGCTGAGAGTGTAACTCAGCCACCTCCAGCCCGATTTACCTCCTGAGCTCTGCCATCCACTCACCAAATAATTTATGAGCATCATCTATGTGCCAGACACTGGCTAGGTGCCAGAGAGGCAAAGATATACGTATCCACTTGGAGCCCACTCTCAAGGCGATCTAAGTCTGATGGGAGGATGCTCGCCCAGAACTTCATTGAGAAATAATGATGGTGGCAACACCATGGATGAATCTCACAGAGACCACGCTTTGCAAAAGAAGCCAGACGTAAAAGGTGGAGATGGCCTAGAGTGTGATTCTGTTTCTATGAAGTTCTACATCAGGCAAATCTAACCTCTCATGAAAAGTCACCAGGACGGTCATGACCTTTGGGAATTGGGGACTAAGGAGAGACCTGAAGGAATTTTCTTGATGGGTGTAGGTTTCAAGGGTGTGTGCATTTGTGAAAACTCACTGAACTGTACACTCAGATATGTGCATTTCATTGTATGTAAATTCTCCCTAAAAAGTACTGTGAACAAATATCAAAAAATAAACAAAAGTAACAATGGTGGCAGCCATTTGTGTTATGCTTGGTATGTGCTGAGCCTTTATAAGCATTAATAAATTTAATTCTCATAACAGCATTACTGAGGCACAGAGAGGGTAAGCAACTTGCCCAAGATTACACAGCTAGGAATGGCCAGAGCCAGGATTCCAGCCCAGATCTGTTTCTTTTGTTTGTCTGTTTTAATACAAATTTATTTACTTATTTATTTTTGGCTGCGTTGGGTCTTCGTTGCTGCACGTGGGCTCGCTCTAGTTGCTGTGAGCCGGGGCTACTCTTCGTTGCGGTGCGCGGGCTTCTCATTGCGGTGGCTTCTCTTGTTGTGAAGCACGGGCTCTAGGCGCACGGGTTTCAGTAGTTATGGCTCGTGGGCTCTAGAGCGCAGGCTCAGTAGTTGTGGCGCACGGGCTTAGTTGCTCCGCGGCATGTGGGATCTTCCCGGAACAGGGCTCGAACCCATGTCCCCTGCACTGGCAGGTGGATTCTTAACCATTGCGCCACCAGGAAAGCCCTCCAGATCTGTTTCTGACACATGAACCTGTGCTCCCAACCACTAAGCTATCCTGCCTCCACTTTGTCATAGTGCTCACACTGAGATTCATTTATATCTGTTTATTCACTCACTCAACCACGAGATGTTAGATGCGCCCTGCAATGGGACTAGGTTCAGAGCCACATGGTGAAAACACACCCCAGGATTTGAGCTAAAGGCTACTAGCCCTGTAGGGGAGACGTGGAAGCGATCGGTCGTACCGCAGTGTGATATGGTCTGCCGTGGAGGACCTGAGTCCTGGGGAGGACGCACCTAAGCCCTCTTGGGAGAGGTGATATCCAATCAACCTGCTTTCTCATAGCCCATTTCAGTGCCTGTCCCCTCTGTTTAATCTCTGGGCATCTGAAAGACAGATGGTGTGGAGAGGGGGTGGGATGGCATCTCTGAAATCAGGTGAGAGGGTTGAGTCCCAAGATGCCCATGTGCCCAGCATCCCATCTCGCGTCATCTGGGTCTCATTCCAGGTGTGGGGGAGATGTTGCCCAGTCAGACTCCAGGGGGCAGTGGAAGGGTGGCCTTTGGACCAGAAGGAGGGACAACCTAAACTGGAATAAAAGCAGTGATTTCTCAGTCAATTCTAGCTCTTATGAAGCCAAGGAAATGAGGCTTCTCTTGGTGGTTTGGTGACAGACTACTTGTGCATGATCTAGGACATAGCACATCATCTTTTTGGTCCCTAGTTTTCCCATTTGTAGACTTGGTGGCCACCTAAAATCTCCCCACATAAAACAGATTAAAATGGAGCTCTTCCCTTTGCAGCAGGGTTGGTCATCGGGATACCTGACCGTTCAACCTTCTGCCTGCTCTTTGAGGTGAGCTCAGAGACAGCTCTGCAGAATACAGTCTGGAAACTACAAACAGAGGTGGATGCTCAGACTTCCCAGCTCTCCAGTACGAGGAATCTATGACTCCAAAGGCTATGGTCTGTCTTCTTCACAACCGAATCCTCTGTGCCTGGAACAGTGCCCTGGCCCAATAAATAGATGAGTGGACAGGTGATTCAAAATCGATTCACTTAGTGGACAGGTAGAAAGAAGCCAGGTTTTTCCCCACCCCGGTTTAAAGAAGCTCCTGGAGGGAAGAAGCCTGCAGACATGTTTTGCTTGTGCTGCATGGTACTTTCCAACACTCAAGTTCATGGCCATTTCAAAAACAGGTGTTTCATGTACAAATTTCAATTTTAAGAAAGATCAGCGTTGGAGACAAGGGACCTGCACTGCTGTCCCAAGGCAACTATCAGGCAGATCTAGGCAGCAGCGACCTCCTAGTTCACCTTAGTCCCCCCCTGTTATCCTCAAAAGTGTTGGGAGTGAACAGAGCTAGCCACACCTGGGTCTAGCCTTGCTGGGTATCCATAACTTGGGCGATAGTTGGTAATCTGGTGGTGGCTTTCTATCCCCGACAGCTTCTAAGAAATTAACTGGCCTGTATAAAGCTGGCCCAGAAAAGCAAGGCCCACCCTTTTCCCTTCTAGCCAGGAAGAGACCAGGTGACTTCACATCTCATTGGCTGGGGGTGTTCCAGGAATTGCCCACATGGGTCCACACCCACGTCCTCATTTCCCTGGTAGGAAAGAAACAACCAGCCTCCCACGTTCTCCCTTCTCACACAGGACTCTTTGTTCCCAGGTTCCAAAATGCAGGCTCAGCCCCAATCAGGTTTGGGGAGTGCCATGAAGCCGAAGCTGTGGTCTCCAGGTGCTGGGATTATATTTCAATCATGGAAATCCATGGTTCTTAAATGTGTGTCAACAGCCCGTGCAGATCTGGCTCCTTCAGAATCAGGGATGGCACTTTCTGTACATACAGATTCCTGGGCTCCACCCTCAGGGATTTTATTTATTTATTTATTTTTGCGGTACGCGGGCCTCTCACTGCTGTGGCCTCTCCCGTTGCGGAGCACAGGCTCCGGACGCGCAGGCTCAGCGGCCATGGCTCACGGGCCCAGCTGCTCCGCGGCATGTGGGATCCTCTCGGACCGGGGGCACGAACCCGTGTCCCCTGCACCGGCAGGCGGACTCTCAACCACTGCGCCACCAGGGAAGCCCCACCCTCAGGGATTTTGATCTAAGAGGTCACAGGGGTGGAGGGGTAGACTCCAGCATGTGTATTTATGGAAAGCTCTCCCAGGAGGGTGATTCTAGCGCCCAGCCAGGGGTGGGGCCACAGAGAACAGGCTAAACCACGCTGTGTTCCACTTACTCTGCCTTCCATCTCTTTAAATGTTGACTTTTCTATTTGGGGCTCTCCTGTTTCCAATTTTTGCCTCACCTTGAACCTCCCCCCAAGGAGAGCTCCCTAAGCCTGACGGCTCCTTCCCTGATTTTCTCCCTCAGCTACCTTGAATTATATCCTTTGGGCTTAGCCCGGACCCCCTCTCCCCTCCATTCCCAGTTCCACATTACTACCCAGGCAGAAAAAAAGACACCCCAGATCAGTCTCTTTGCGGACAGGCATCGCCCTCACCGACCACGGGCCTTGCATGGGGATTTCTTTTCCTTCTCCCTGCCATCCCCTCCTATTTCTAAGCCTCCCCGCCTTCCTCTCAGGATCAATTAACGGGAACAAGTGCCGTTTTATCTCCCGGCTTTGGAAATCCATCAGTTGCCTGCGACACCTCCAGGTACTTGGAAGAACTCAGTCCTGAGCAAGAGCGATAGAAGCCCCCGGCAAGCCGGGCGTGGATTACCGTGCCCAAGGGTCCAAGCGGGTGGGAGATAAATATCTAAAACCCCCACAGCCATGGAAACAGCAGCTCTTCAAGGTGATTTTTGCACACACACAAAAGGAAAAGAAAGTGGAGTTCAGATGAGGGCCCTGACCCCACTGCGGCTACCCAGCCTTTCTGCTTGTAGAAGGGGCCGGTTTAGAAAGGGGAGGAAAGGAGAAAGAAGCAGGATAGAGGATTTGGCTGTGGGGTAAGCAGTCTGCACAACGCCTGCTTTTTCTCCCTTTTTGTCCTCTGGCTCTGGCTCTGGGTCTGGGTCACAATAGTGACGATGGTGGTTATGCTGATGATGACAGCTAACAGGTATTCGGCGCTCGCCATGTGCTGGCTCAAGCCAGGCACTGCTCTACGTGCTCTGTTGGCATTTGCCCCTCACAACAGCTATGACATAGCTCCTATGTTACCACTGCTGGATTACAGAGGAGAAAACCAAGGCAAGGGGGAAGTTCCAAAACTTGACCAAGCCTACCAAGGGACGGGGGAGGTGAAAGAGCCAGGCATGTCTCAGTCTGAATCTGGAGCCTGACACTAAATGCCAGGCTGTGCTGGCTCTGGTCATCCTAGGCCCTGTCCCCACTTGGACATCCCTAGTGGACTTGTATTTCTGTGAACATCTGCTAGGTAAGGTGTGTGCCACCAGCCATTTAAGAACTTGAAATACAGCGGGGGAAGCCAGATTTTAAAAAAAATAGACCCTTAGCCCTAGATTGCCAGGCACTGTGCTAAGAATTTTACAGCACTACCTCATTTAGTCTCCTGACTACTCTGTGACCCACATCTTACAGGTAAGGAAACTGAAGTTCAGAGAGATTAAATCACACACCCCAGGTCACACAGGGTGTGGTGGAGGAGCTGAGATTCAAATCCATGCCTGTTGGCTTCTAAAGCCCAAGCTCTGACCCAAAAGGTTCATGAAAAGGTAGCAAACCACACTAGGGTAGTTACAATAAGCTATAGCATGACCAAAAATACTGGGCTTCCGAGTCTTATTTGTACAAGTGTTTATTGAGCACCTACTATGTGCCAGGCACAGTACTAGGCACTGGGGATAGGATGTTGAGAAAAAAAGTTATAGTTTCTTCCCTCATGGAGATTACAGTCAAGTGGAAGATGCAAAAGGTATGCAATTAAACAGAAGAACTAGGAAGGAAAGCGGCTAGTCCTGGGTGGACATGCGGTAGTGGGGTTGGAGCAGAAGTGAGTGAGTGAGAGAGGGTGAGGGGAGACAGGCAGGGCAGGCAAGAGCCAACTCTGCAGAACCCGATGGGCTATGAGCACTGTTTGGACTTGATTCTGAGGGCAGTGGAGAGCTCCTGATGGAGACTGGGCAGGAGAGTGACATGGACGGCTTCCTCTTTGGGAAGACCTCTCTGGCTTCAGTCCATATGATATTATGGATGCGTATGTATGAACCCACATACGAATGTGTGGAGCGGGGCCCAGAGCCAGTGGTAGGAAGGCAGGTAGGAGGCCCTTGCAGGGATTCTGAGAAGAGAGGATGGTGGGTTGAGGAAGGAGGGAGGGACTATGTTCCCTGAATCCAATCAGTGCTGTTGGTGACAGGCAACCTCAGGTGAAGGGGTGTGGATGATTTAGTATAAATGCATCCCTGCAATCTAAGGAAGCAACAGCTCTATGCTGGAACAGTGGTCCTCAAACTTCAGCATGCCTTGGAAACACCTACAGGGCTCATGACAGCTCAGGTGTCAGGCCCCACGCCAGGAGTTTCTGCTTTGGTCGTCTGGGCTGGGACCCAAGAATGTGCATTTCTAACAAGCTCCCAGGTGATGCTGCTTCTGCTGATAGTGGGACCACATTTTGAGAACCAGTAGTGTAGAGTAAAAGAGACACCCAATTTGCAACTACATGCACTCAGGGTTGAATCCAGTATCTGCCCCTACTTATTAACCTGGGTAAAACTGGATTACCTCTCCAACATTCAGTTTTCTTCATCTCTAAAATGGAACCAGTAGTATCAACATTATGAATTTGTTGTATATTTATAGTAAATCAGGTAAACGGCTTATTATAGTACTTGGCACATAAAAGAGGCTCAATAAATAACAGCCATTGTTAGAGAAAAAGATTAAACCAGCACTTAGACAAAAACGCATTAGCACTGGGACTAAAAAATGGTACCTTTGGGCTTCCCTGGTGGCGCAGTGGTTGAGAATCTGCCTGCTCATGCAGGGGACATGCGTTCGAGCCCTGGTCTGGGAGGATTCCACATGCCGCGGAGCAACTAGGCCCGTGAGCCACAACTACTGAGCCTGCGTGTCTGGAGCCTGTGCTCCACAACAAGAGAGGTCGCCATAGTGAGAGGCCTGCACACCGCAATGAAGAGTGGCCCCCGCTTGCCACAACTAGAGAAAGCCCTTGCACAGAAATGAAGACCCAACACAGCCAAAAAAAAAAAAAAAAAAGGTACCTTCAATGAGCATGCAAAACCTTGGGCCCCTAAAGTTATAAGTAGCTAATATCAGCAAATAACAAAAATTGGGTAACACATATTAAGGGGTTACTCTTTGCCAAGCGAGACTTCAAAGGCAGCCAGAAAACAGAGGTATTCATGGCTGCTAAATCAGCTTGTCTATTTATATACCTATTAAGTGGGAAATCCCTTCATTAATCCACCATTTTCCATCCATCCATCTATCCATCCATCATCCATCCATCCACCCAACCACTTATCCATAGATTTTTCTAAACCCCTTTTTTGGGCAAAAAAAAAAAAACTGTCCTAGGTACCCTAAAATTCAATGGCAAGACCCTCAATCAAGTGGGTCTAGCATTTGTGCCCTTCTGGCATTCCAGCTGGCTCCTGTTTCCATATTTTATCCAGGGACTCTGACTCACCCAGAGCAGGCTACACCATGGTGGAGGTGGGCGGGGGCAAAAAAAGAGCAGCATGTCCTCAACTAAGATGAAAGCCAAAGGAGAGAGGTGGTTAAGAATTAAGGCCCCAGAGACAGACAGACCTGAGGTAGATTCCTGATCGCTGGCCCTACCATTTATCAGCTGAGTGACCTTGGACAAGTAACCTTTGTGAGCCTCAATTTTCTCCTCTAGAAAAAACGGGAGTGTGAACAGTGCCCATCTCATGGGGGTGCTTGTGAGATAATACATAATGTATATATAAAGAGGTTGGCATGATTCCTGGTATATATTAATTAAATGCTAAACAAATCATAACTATTATTGTTAGCACTGGAGCAGGAAATATAAGGGTCAATGGGGCAATTTGCTCAGATCAATGTCTTCATTATCAGCTGAAGCCAGACTTGGCGTGGGGTTTTCCCTGGTACTATACCCTCCCCCTGCAAGAGACAAGAAAACAGTCTTTCTTTCTCCCTTTTCCACAAAGTTCTGCCTGATAAATCAGTGTCTGGTTTGAGGAGCAAGAAAGAAAAGCACTTATCAATAGGTCTGATATTGGTAAAGCACTTTCTGCATTTCCAAAGCATGTTTATATCTTTTTTCTCACTTTACCCTAACAAAACCCTAAGCTTTAAATAAGCAAAGTCCTCTTCACTTCATTTTGAAAAGAAGGAAACAAGCCCAGGGAGGTTAAGTGGCTTACCTAAGGTCACTCAGCAAATTAATAGCAGGGCTCTGGTTAGTTTTCTTAAATGTTCTTTCCAGGATACCGCATGACAACCTGAGTTCACTTTCTTGGTTTTATGCCTTTTCATAAATATGAAACCAGAGGACTTTGGCTGACTCCTCTAGGTTTTTTTTTAATACTCTAATGACATCACTAGAAAAAATATGTGTATGCATGCATTTTTGGCTATTGTGAATTATTAATGACAATCTCTTTAGTGTGTCAATTCCATTCCTTTGTTCGAAACATTCCTTTTGGCATTGGCAACAGCACTGAAATAAATAGTTTATTTGCCAATAACACAGCTTGTTAAATTTTAATCAAATAGAGTATTGTAAGCACATAGTTACTGGGATACACCCCTTGGGAATGAGAGAGATCACTTTAGAAATGAATTAATAATGGAGCCTTTCGAAGCCAAAATGAAATGGCCAGTGGAGCCTTGATGTGAATTATCCCTATTTGAGTTGTAAAGCAATGGAGTTGGTCTCACCCTACTCCCATTAAAATTTCCTTGTTAATTATTTTCGGAAGATAATAGGAACAACCCAACGTGGGGGGTACTGTTTTGCTTCTTATTTTCTTTTGAAAAACATGAGCTCTTCTTATGGTGTTTCAAGCACATCACCCAATATCCTTGCATGTTAAATCCTGGGGATCTGATGTTGTGGCTTTAGGAATGGAGACGGGAGGCCAGACCCATGGCTTCCATTAATTTTTCTCTCTCTCTTTCTCCTCTCTCCTCTTCACGCTCAAGAGAACATGATATCATATTTTGTGAGTGATGATGCTCTTTACTCATTACCAGGAGGATGGAATTATTGAGTTGTTTCTGTTCGTGGGAAGGGATTTAGTCATAATCCCTTTTGCTCTTACTCACATATCCCCCTTATGGACCAATGGCTAGCACTTGGGAAATGGTTATATGGTAGTTACTAGGGCTGTTAATTGATTTCCAAATCCTTTATTCACGCACACAGTAGGACTGCACTTACCCTCCCCCTTAAATTTAGGCACATGCCATGACTTGCTTTGACTGATGAAGTGTGAAAGGAATTGATGTGTGTAACTTCTGGATAGAAGCCTTTAAAGGCAAGTGTGAAGTTTACTATTTTCCCTTTCCCTCTGCCCTAGTAACATAGACTTAAATGGTAGAAGTTCATTCAGCCTGGGCTCTTGAGAGAGGACATGATGGAGCAGGGATTCCTGCCAACCCATGACGAACGTGTAGTGTGAGCATGAAAAGAAACCTTTGTTGTTTTAAGTCCCTGATGTTTGGGAGTTGGTTGCTACTTCAGCACAACCAAGCCCATCCTTACTGACAGATGCAGGATAAATAATGCATACATTACCATGGGAGTCACATGCAGTGATGACCATGAGATCAAATCAGGGACTTCTAGTTCCTTGGGGGGAAAGAGAACGTGGCTTGTTCATCTCTGAACATCCATTGCCTAGCAGAGTGCCAAGTATTAGTGGATGCCAGTAGTGTTTTCTGGAGTAATGATTTAGAAACATGGCAGCATAATCTCTGGACTCTCTTAAATGGCTAAGATGATGATGATGACGGTGGTGGCAACCACCTTATTGATGACACCAGCACCTGTTGAAGGCTTACTATGTGCCTAGCACTATGCTAAATAAGCTGACAGGCAACCTATTATTCAGTCCTTGCAGTAACCCCTTAAGTTAAACATTAACGTTGTCTTCATTTTGCATATGAGAAAGCAGTGCCATGAAGGAGGGAAGGCAATTGACCAGGGCCATTAATAAGTGGCAGCTCCAGGATTCAGATCCAGATACATCTATTCCAGAGATCCTTAATGAAAGTGGGAGATTTTGCCTTTGACAATGTCTGGAGACACTTTTGGTTGTCACAACTGGGGAAATACAACAGGCCTTTAGTGGATAGAAGCCAGGAATGCTGCAAACATCCTACAATGCACAGGGAAGTTCCCCAAAGAATTATCCAGCCCAAAATGCCAATAGTGCCGAGAAACCTTGATATATTCTTATGATGCTCTTAACCACTACGTTACGCGGTCTCTACTTCTATCTCTTCAGAAATCGGGGAGACCAAAGCTTCAAGATTCCCACTTCATCTTCCTGGAAGACTTATTGGAAATAAATACATGTGTTTCTGACTTGATCACATTACAAAATATAGATTTATATACAAATTTTCAGGAGCACACATTTCCCATTAAGTGAGAGATGCCTGGGAAGTTATGTAACTCGTAGGTTCAGTAGGTAAGGATGGCTGGAATTACAGACAGGCAGTGGTTCACGGTTGAATTCACCACACACGGAAGTCCTCTAACCAGCGCCCGCTGTCCTTGGTGCTGAACCACTGTCAGGGTCTCACAGACATGAATCAGCAAAGCCCCTGGGTTTGAGCGCAAGTTCTGCCCACGCGCCCAAGTGCTCAAACAAGGCTACACCGTCTTCCTTTTCTAGCCTCCCCATTTCAAGGACATTCTGCTCCCACCTTTGGAACAAATTAATTAGCATGCGGGGAACGGCTACTTTCGAGTCCATCTTGAAGGATTTTCGGTCTGGGGCTTGACAAGGGGGCGATCGTTTTCCTTCCATTATTGATTCCTTCAACCTCTAAGGACTTTTCTGCCACTGAGTACACAGCGCTGCCACACACGCTGATGTGCGTGTACACACACACACACACAGACACACACAGACACACTCCACATTAAGAGGTGCTAGGAGGGAACAGGCATGCTCAGATGAACTAGGGTGTCTGAAAAGATGAGGCTGGGGAGTGAATGATAGAATAGAGGGCTTCATTATCAAAGAAAACTAGCCAGGGACCCGCATTTGGTTGCCAGGTGAGGATTATGTTCCTTCCTCCCATCTTAGACTATGGGCCTTATAAGGTTGATAAAATGTTTGATAAGAGTAGGAGTGAGCTGATCTCATCCTAAAAGCCTGTCTTTGGAAGTCATTATATCGTTCAGGAAGCTGGAAGACCTGGAATGTCAGATGTGGAGGATCCAGTATAGGGGAGTCGTTTTCTGAGGCTTAGGATGGGATGGAAGGTTGGGTGTTAGGGAGCTGAAGTCCTTGTCCTCATTTTATGCCCCTCTGGAACATTCTCTCTCTTTTTTTTAATATTTATTTTTTGGCTGTGCCAGGTCTTAGTTGTGGCGTGCGGGATCTTTTTTTTTTTTTTTTTTAGTTGTGGCATGCAGAGTCTTTTTAGTTGCAGCATGTAGGCTCTTAGCTGCGGCATGCAGGATCTAGCTCCCCAACCAGGGATCGACCCCGGGCCCCCTGCCCCTGCACTGGGAGTGCAGAGTCTTAACCACTGGACCACCAGGGAAGTCCCTGGACCATTCTTGGGAGGGACGCATGTCAAAGAAGTTACGGACGATGCATGGAGGAAGCTGACTAAGTCCCAATCGCTAACTCAGACCTCACTTTCTTAGTCTCTGCTGAAACTTAGTTTCTGCTGAAATGCCTTAGGGCCTGGGATATTCTGCCTTGTGTAGGTTCCAAAAAATACGAGGACTGATTCTGCCATTTGTGTGTGTGTGTGTGTGTGTGTCCCAAACCCAGATAAAATTGCAGAACATTCACAGAGGTCTGAACCCTGTGAAGAACCTTTGAGGTACAGAAAGATCCTCAGGGAATTTGGATAAATGAGTAAGAGTGTATATGAGTGTACATGTATGTGCACGCACACACATGTAGTTATCTATGTCATGTAGAATGTGGGAATGTGTGCATGGATACATGTGAAAATGTCCATGAGTGTTTAACAGTGTGGGATGGGAGTGTCATATTCAACAGCAATTTCTCCTTTGGATCCACGGTTCTCCTGGGCAGTTTTTTTACTTTGTTTTTGCTGTTTTGTCCATCTGTCCACTGAGGTGGTTAATTCCAGGGGAAAGGGGTTTTTGCATCATGGGCTGATATGTGAGATGGTCTCAGGTCCCAGTCAGCTCAGATTCTGTTTTGTTCTCCTTGATACCATTATACTCATGGCATCTCAAAGCTGCAAGAGCTTCCAATCACTTCAGTTTGTAGGTGGAGAAGCTGAGGCCCAGAAAAGTGAGTCAAATCTATACAGATTCACATAGGAGTCAGGGCCAGTGCCTGGACCGAGTCCACCACAGGGCTTCTTCCACTCTCCTACTCATGTTCCCTCAGCAACAGGGGACTGGACTGGCATCAAGCTGAGAACTGACTTGTAAGCCAGTCAGCTCAAATCTCCATCTGATCCCCAGCATGACGGGACCCTGCACCCTCTCTCCTTTCCCCAGAGATGCTGGACACTTCCGTCTTAGAATTTGGCCTGCTCTGGGCTACCAGGATCGGACCTGGCAGTGGGCAAAGATTCCCTGAGAGAAAGATCCAGAAGAGAGGTCAAGAACCAGGTTGGCATTGACATGAGACACATGGAAGATGTGGCTCCCCATTGCCTTTAAGAGAAGACGCGCCCCTGTGATGCACAAGGAGGATCCAAGCCCTTCCTATACCTTCTCAGCTCCCTCTCTTTCAACTCCCAACTTGCACCCACGCTCTAGCCAGGGTGGCATTTCCCAAGATGGGCAAGGCTCTTTCTCACCTCAGTCTTTCCACATGTTGGGAACAACTTCCACTACTCCTCTCCTCTTTCCTGGCCGACTCTTGCTTATATCTAGAGTTTTGTCCCAATCATTACTTCCTATGGAAGCTTTCCATGGCTACCCAAGTCCTGGATATGTGTTTCTCTCTGTGACCCTATCACCCAGGGAGAGAAAAACGGGGACGTTCTTATCTGGTATCTGTGTCTGGTTGGCTCAGCCTCGTAGCCCCGGAGTTTTACTCAGTGCCTGTCAGAATGAATGAATGAATAAATGAATGAATGAATGATGAACAAATAAACAAACAAACATCCTTCTGAGTCCCTTCAACCGAGTTGGCAAGGGACTGAGTATGAAGTAGAAGCCCTGGGGAGTGTGTAGAGAAGGGGACACTTAACTGGTAGAGTCAATGTTTCTTAAGCCAAGACCCATACAGAAGTGATTTCAGGGCTGAGGACTACCCCATAGGCTCTGAAATGCTGTCTGTTGTTCACAGGTCTTGTGCTTGCTGGACACGCAGAAGGGCCGGGCGGAGGTGTCTCCAGCTAAATAGCTGCAGTCTAGGGAGACCTAATTGCAGGATTTGATGGCAACTTTTCCATGTGTGGCTCTGCTCAGGGAAAAAAGTGATCACAGGCCTCCCAACTGGAGAGCCTGCCAAGTATCAGACAGCTGCAGGTGGGGTGGATTATACTGAATTTGGCTGCCATGGGCAGGGCCAACCTTAGACAGAATGTGAGGGTGTTAAGGGCACAAAGTCTCTGGAAAAAAAAAAGATAGGAGAGAGGAAGGGAAAGGCAGAGGAAGGGGGCTGCAGGGTGTGCTCTAGGAGAGAGAGAAGCTGGCTGGTCTCCAACTCTAGGGAGCATCAGAAGAGGTAGGAAAAGAAGAGAGATTTCTGACAGCAACTTATATTTCTGAGGAACGCTTGTGTCATTATTTCTGGAAATTTATATTATGATGGACCCTCCTCCATAGACGAGCTATAGAAGGGGCGAGATAACCAACGGGTAATGAACTTGGGTTTTTAACTCAAGCTGCCTATATTCTAATTCTAGCGTTTCCACCTATGGGCTGATAACCTGAGGAAGTTAGTTCATCTTTTAAGCCTCCACCTACCCCTCTCTAAAATGGGCACAACTCCTGTACCAGTCTCAGGGAGTATCTATCTCCTTGTTATGAGGGTTAAAAGTGAGATAGTCCACATAAGGTACTTAATACAGTGTTTGGGACACCACATGGGCTCGATAAAGATCAACTAGTGTTATTCATGTCTTGTGTTATTATTTACCTAAGTATTCCTAATGCCCCCACCCCCAAATGTCTGGCACATAGTAGATCTCAAGAAAATATGGCACAAATAAATGAATGGATGGATAAATGAATGGAGTAAATCAACAAAATATTTTTTATGTACTCAGTGTTTGCTATGAGGCAATTTTATATATGCCTTGCGTCTGATGTTCCCTCTGCCTGGAACACCCTTCCTCGTCTTCTTTCCCGGTGATTGCCTGTTAATCAAGATTCAGCCCAGAGAGCCTATTTTCCAGGAAGAGGCCTTCCTGGCATCACTTGCCGGGGGGGTGGGGAGGGGTGCCAGGAGAATCATGGTTGTTATCTCTGTCCTAAAAGCAGCTGTGAGTAGAAAGAACCCTGGACCTTTTCGTTTCTGTTCTGTTTCTAGCCTTATGAGTGACCTTGGAAAATCCCTTGATACCTTTTAAATTGAAATACAGTTGATTTACAATATTGTGTTAGTTTCAGGTATACAGTATAGTGATTCAGTATTTTTTGCAGATTATATTTGTGTTTCTATCTTGTCATTTGTTGAATGGGGATGATGGTGTTTACCATATAATGTTGTTTTCAACATGTCTTTCCTTCAAAAATATTGAGCTCCTCTTATGAATCAGTCACTCTTCTGGGCTCTGGAGAAATCTCAGTGAACAAGACAGGCAAGATCTCTACTATAATGGAGCTCATAATTTAGTGTAGAAGACAGACATTAAAGAAGTGTGTTATGAAAAAAAATGTACATAATTATAATTTGTGATATGTGCAACAAAGGAATGTACATAATTATAATTTGTGATATGTGCAACAAAGGAAAGGAGGGAGTGGGAGAGACTAGGAAAGACTTGCTTGAAATCTGAATGGCAAGAAGGAAATAACCATTCAAAAAAGAGTTGAGTAAGAGCATCCCAGGCAGCGTGAGCAGCATGTGCAAAGGTCCTGAGGCAGAAGAGAGAGCTCGGGATGGGGGTGGGGGGGTTGAAGAACTGCAAACAGGTGGAAAGGACATGAGGAAAATGGGACAGGGGAGGAGAGGAGTACCATAAGGTCAGAAAGGTGGGCACAGAAACCAGGTCTGCCAGAGCCTTGCAGGCCACAGCAAGGAGATTATAAGTGAGACAAGGGATGTCAGCTCTCCTAATAAAAGGTAAAGCTGCATGCAATGTCACAAAAGACCCTGGCTATGGACCTGTAACTAGCCTTTTGGTTTCTCCATTGGCAAAGTGAGAGAACATCATCTGTCCTGCCACACGCCTCCGCCCCCCACCCCCCAGGTTTAATGATGGGTGTGACATCTCCTTGTAAGTGACATCTCTACATGACAGCGTACCGCACCTAAGCCTTATTGTGGCTGCACCAGGCACCGTGGCCCTGGTTATGCCAGCCCTTAGACAAGGCTGAGCTATTATCAAAGGGGAGGAAGCATCCTGCAGACTGTTTTGGAACCATGATGTATGTGGCTATTCTGGGCCTGGTGGGAGGGAGGCTTGAGGGGGGCTGGCCGGAAGAGCAGAGTTATTTCAGGACACTGCAGCAGGCAATTTGCAGCCTGAGTGTACAGAGCAAATGTGGATCGACCGGAGGGGCCAGAGACCCTGAACTGCTGAAAGCTAAAGGACGTCCTTAGACGGACCCAGAAGAGACGTGCTTCTTTTGTCAGGCAGCATGGCAGGGGTCCTGGAGGAGGACAGGGCTGGGACCAAGGCCTGCTGTGTGACCTTCGGCAGGTGCCCACTAGGTGCTAGGCATGCTGCCAAGTCCTTTACATGCCTCGGCTCATTGTGTCCTCCCAACAAGCTTATGGCATAGCCTCTGGGTTGTTCCCATCTTACAGATGAGGAAACTGAAGCTCAGAGAGGTTAAGTGACTTGCCACGGTCCTGGTGCTATTAGAGGGAGAATCAGCTCTCCAGATCCCAAACTGTCTGCCCTCTGCTATTCTCCCTGCCTCTTATTACCCACGACAGAACAGGGTTGTCAGGACAACTAAATGAGACGGTACCTGTCAAACACTCAGCACAGTTTTTGCCATGTAGTATCTGACACATAGACATCTTGGCAAGATATCACTTGATTTCATCTGCACTCTTTGAAACTGCTTATTTGAAAGTATGTACCACATGTGAGGTGCTTTATTCTTGTGGTGAGATAAAGGCAGGTCTTAAAAATCCAGATCCAGCAGGGACTGGCTAAATTGGGATTCTAAGTCGGGTACTAGCCAGTTGGAAAAAAACCCTAAAGTGTGTGTGTGTGTGTGTGTGTGTGTGTGTGTGTGTGGTGGGTGTGTGTGTGTGTGTGTGTGTGTGTGTGTGTGTGTGTGGTTTTTTTTGTGTGTGTGGTACGCTGGCTTCTCACTGTTGTGGCCTCTCCCATTGCGGAGCACAGGCTCCAGACGCGCAGGCTCAGCAGCCATGGCTCACGGGTCCAGCCGCTCCGCGGCATGTGGGATCTTCCCGGACCGGGGCACGAACCTGTGTCCCCTGCATCGGCAGGCAGACTCTCAACCACTGCGCCACTAGGGAAGCCCTGTATGTGTGTTTTAACAGAATCCATGGAGGGAAAAAAAGCTGCAATGTTAATTACACATATAAATAGCACTACTGAATGTGCTCTTTAAAAGAGTCTTGCAAAGTGTGAGGGCAAGAAGCTACTGTCCCATGGAACAGCTAAACACATGGAGACACAATAGGGCTTATGGGGTTGTCCAAAGTCACAGAGCAAACCAGTGCGAGAGAAGTGATGGAACCCCAGTCTGCTCCTTCCTGGTGCAGGTCTCTAACCCATGAATATTCTCAATGAAGATGGTAAATAAGATTTCATAGTTTTCCCTGCTGAGCATCTATTCTCTGCTATTATGATAGGAGCAGTGGATTCTTCTTGAGGGACCATCCCCTTCTCTACTTTCAGTCCATCTGATTCAGGCAAAGGTAACTTCACCCCATCTCCACGATGAGCCCATGATTCAGTCCTGGCCAATCACAGCATCACATGCCCCTGACCACAGTGACAGGCTCATAAATGGGCACCTATCCAAACCAGGCCAACTGAGCTACTGAGACTCAAATCTGGGGCTTCTACTGAAACCATTGGGAAGGGGCCCACCCTCCTAGAGGTTGCTAAAAAGGATATGATGAAAGCTCCTAGTAGGCCCAACTAAACCCCCAAGAGGAGAGGATGCCTAAGAAATAATTAAGGGACAACACTATTTAAGATCCTGGATGCAGCTAGACCTGAAGCTATTTAACTTTTCAGTTATGAGAACCAACACATCCTCTTTATTACCGGGCGACCTTGGTATGGTTTATGTCCCTGTAACCAGAAGACTCACAGCTAATGCAATCACTGTCATCATCAACAAAAAACTTTACTGTAGGTCTACAAAACGTAGGAGCTTCTGGTACCCATGAGAGTGGTTAAGAGCACGCATACTAGGGTCAGGCTCCTGGATTTGAGGACTGCCTCTGCCATTTTCTAGTTGTGCGACTTTTGGTAAATTACTCTACCTCCTTGTGCCTCAACTGTAAGGTGGGAAGATAATATCCCCTACTTGGCTGAATCATTAAATGAGATAATATGTGACTAAGGCTTAGAAGAGTACCTGGCACACAGTAAATACTCAATAAATGTTACTACTGGAATGTGGATCAGAAGGAAATTGTTTTACCCCAAACCTGGGACTCTTGGAGGCACCATGTGTACAAATCGATTTGATGGTCACAAAATAAACACAGTGAGAGCTGTCACTTTCTGAGTCCCTACTAGGTGCTTTATATGATTATTTTACATCAACCATATAAGACAGGTAATTTACTAACCCCACTTAACTGACTACAAAACTGAAACTCGAAGAGTCAAAAACCCTTACTCAAGACAACACAGCTAATACGGAATGGAGCTGGCACTTAACCCAGACTTGCTTTCTCCAAAGCCGTGTCTCCCTCAAAACATGTTTCCTAAACCTCAGCTGTTCACACAAGACTAATCATGATTGTTGACCATTTATCCATGTGCTTTTTATATTTGCTTAATATTATTCTTGAAATTGACTTTTTTAAAAAAATACATTTAGTTAAAAAAGAAACCTAACCTCACAACTGTAAATGGAAAATGAGTATCCTGCTCAGAAACAGAAGATAGCCTTAAAAATAGGTAGGATGAAAACAAGAACATTATTAAATTCTAGCCATATTACTGCTACCTGCTTTGGGCTCTGAGCCTGACACCTGCTCCCTCTTTTGTTAAGAAAAGAAGATTAGCAAGTGTTGAGAGGTGTTAAAAACATAGCAGTCCCAAACTTAGACAACGCTTTGACAATAAGAAGGATAGAAAGTGACTTGAAAGGGCAATCACTTTCTCACTATGTTGTTACATGTTATTTCACGCTGTGTCCATGGGGCCACCTAAAATATCTCAGACAAAAAATAATATGGGTCCAAAACTCTGGAAAACACAGCACCTCAAACTCCAATTTACCTAACCTCTATGGACCCTCTCTGTCTATAATCCACTGCGTTCTCTCTCTCTTTCTCTCTCTCAACACTTGAGCATCCTAAAGTATCAAAAAGTCTTCAATTCACAAGATTCTTTCCTCAGGTTAAGTCTTGTAAGCACTATATTGCACGCTGACATATACACCCACCCAATTACACCCACCTGACAGATACTTATGGTCCTTATCAGCTGAAATTCACTGCCCTGCCCCTCAATTTCAGGTGAGCCAGCATCCATCCACCCACTGCTACATGGGGATCCATCTACATTCACACAACAAGAACAGCCACCGTTGCCACAGTGATATATTCTAAACAAGGTAGGTGATATAATTCTCCTTGGGTATGTGGCATCAAAGAGATGATTGGGGCACACTGTTTCTGATTCAGACACCTGGGGAGAAAGACTTCACGCTGAATCGAATATACTCCCAAGAGTCAGAAAGAGGAAAATGATAAATAAATGCCTACCAAGCTCTGAAATGTACACTCTAGCTGTGTGGCCTTGGGTAAGTCATTTAGCCCAGATCCAAATTACACCAAACGGCTCCAAGCACCAGGACTTGCCCACGGTCACATAGATGGTGACAGAAGTACAGACAGACCCAAGGGACAAAGGGATTGTTGGATATTCCGTTCTGTGCCTGAATGTGCTACAAAGCAGCATTTACCAAAAGGTGTTACAGTGAACACTGTTGCTACATGAATAGTTGCTTTTTCCTCTAAAATGGTGTGGGGATGGGACTGTCTACTCAAACAGAACTGAGAAACTCCAGGTTAAACAAAAAGGACCAGGCTTTGTTGCCACAGGACTTATCACAGCTTTAATGTGTTAAGGGCAATGTGGAAGCCCAGGAAGGGAATGTGTGATGCAGCCTTTCTCAAAACTTTGTGGCCACAGAACCTTTTTTTTTTTTTAACATCTTTATTGGAGTATAATTGCTTTACAGTGGTGTGTTAGCTTCTGCTTTATAACAAAGTGAATCAGTTATACGTATACATATGTTCCCATATCCCCTCCCTCTTACGTCTGCCTCCCACCCTCCCTATCCCACCCCTCTAGGTGGTCACAAAGCACCGAGCTGATCTCCCTGTGCCATGCATCTGCTTCCCACTAGCTATCTGTTTTACATTTGGTAGTGTATATGTGTCCATGCCACTCTCTCATTTCGTCCCAGCTTACCCTTCCCCCTCCCCGTGTCCTCAAGTCCATTCTCTACGTCTGTGTCTTTATTCCTGTCCTGCCCCTAGAGAAACTTTGTTTTATGGTCTAGTGGCTAACAGTCCATGGAATACTTTGGGAGACACAGCCCCATGCAGTATTCTCAGTCATGCAGTATTCTCAGTCAGAACACCTTCCATGAGGGGAAACTCACTCCTTTCAGAAAACTTCTGATGGTTAGAAAATTCTTCCATCTTAGCCAAGAAAAAAAACTTAATTGAGAAAAAACAGCCTCCCTGTAACTTGCACCCTTGAGTTCCATTTCTGCTCCCTTTTGATACACATAACATTTCTGAGCCTTGCTCTTTTTTCCTATAAACTGGGAGTGATTCTAGTCCTAATTAAATCCCAGAATTGGAAGAATTACACAGGATAACTCAACTTTTTTAGACTGTCGAGCGTTGTAGATATGTGAGTCATCGTGTATAAAGCAGAATCACAAATTGCTTCAGGCAGAAATGCTTAGGCCTAACCCGCGTGGAGACAGATTATTCAGAACAGGGTTTCCCACCCTCAGTACTATTGTTTTGGGGGACCATCCTGTGCACTGTAGGACGCTGAGTAGCATCCCTGGCCTCTATCCACTAGATACCAGCAGCAATTCCCCAGTTGTAACAACCAAAATCATCTCCAAACATTGCTGAATGCCCCTTGGGGGATAAAAGTGATCCTGGTTGAAAACCACTGCTCTAGATCAGCAAGCTTTCTGTGGTGATGGAGACCTTCTGTAGCTTGTATCTGTACTATCCAATATGGTTGCCACTAATACACATGGCTACTGAACACTTGAAATGTGGCTAGTGTGACTGAGGAAATGGATTTTTAACTTTAATACTAAATTTAATATTAAATCAAATAATACATTTAATAATAACATTTCATATTATTTAATTTTCATTTAAATATATGTAGCTACAGGTGGTGAGTGGCTACCATACTGAACGATACAATTCTAGATAATGTAATTTGAGGTCCATCTATTATGCCAAAAATATTTGTTGAGCACCTACTACGCGCCAACCACAATACCCCTTACTTGATCTATACTGAAAAATGGCAATGTGACTCCTGGTCTCACCCAACTGGTAGATACCTTCAAGTAAGCTAGTATAAAAGACAGTGTGTGCTTTGGGCTTGCATGCCAAAGGATATCTCCTCTACAAGCCTGTTCCTCTGCCTGAAACCCTACCACATGCAGTCATTGAGTTGCAAGGTCTCCAAAAGACACATATGTTACCTCAGGAGGAAAACTGACTAACACCCACTGATGTGTCATGATGGGTTTGTTTGTGTGATTAGCTACACTGAACAGATCCCTAAGAGCTCTTTGAAAGCAGAGCCCTGTCTTGCTCATCACTGTCATCACCAGATGGCAGTGGCACAGTGCCTGGCACAGGTGGGTGATCAGCAAATACTTCCCAAAAGGATCCCCAGAACAGATCCAGAACAGCCTGTTAAAGACGGTGACGGTTCTGAAAACCACGTCATGTCAAGAACAACTAAACCACCTGACTGAACTTGATCAGGACAGTATCCCAGTACCTGGCACCAAGTATGTGCTTAATAAATATCTGTTGACCAAAGAGTTGCGGGGGGAGGGCGTGTTGAGAAAAGCTCAAAGCCTGTGTCAGACCCGGAGAGGTGAGGTTCAGATATGAAGAGTGTGTGATTGGCATAGATAAGAGAGACCCCAGCTGGGGTATAAGAAGAAGAAGGGGCTTCTCTGGTGGCGCAGTGGTTGAGAGTCTGCCTGCCGATGCAGGTGACGCGGGTTCGTGCCCCGGTCCGGGAGGATCCCGCATGCCGCGGAGCGGCTGGGCCCGTGAGCCATGGCCGCTGGGCCTGCACGTCCGGAGCCTGTGCTCCGCAACGGGAGAGGCCACAACGGTGAGAGGCCCGTGTACCGCAAAAAAAAAAAAAAAAGAAAGAAAGAAATGCCATATTCTCATTGTTCTGGATACTTCAAGAGAGATTGGATAACAAAGAGTTTAGGCACCATGCTGAAATTAAAAACAAACAAAAAAACCCAGTAACAACAGACCCCAAAGAGACCTGGGTTCTGATCCCAGTTTTTCCACAAACTGTGCATTCTTGGTCAAGTTCTCTCCCTTCTCTGGGCCTTCACTGAACAATGATGAGACTGGATTCTGAATCATTTATGAAAATAATTTATGCCATTAGCTCTAGGATGTTTCACGGGTTGTCTCATTTAATCTGTCCAATGATCTTTCCAGGTACTGATGACAACCTGAGACAAAGGCAAGTTAAGTAACTTGCTAAAGGTCACACAGCTGGAATTCAGAGCCAGACCTCCAGACTTACCCCAGGGCTCCAGGGTCCCTTCCAGATCCAAGGTTCCCTGGATGAGCTTCAATGTGGATAGAAGCCAAGAGATCTTTCCCCGGCTAAGGGGTCACACTTGTACTTTCCTCCTGCTCCCCCAGGGGTATAATGGGAATAAAGACAGGAACTCTGCTTCCCTCTGCCTCCATCCAGGCTGGGCTGGGAGGAGATAAAGGGGTCCTGAAAACCAGCCCTGGGATAATTAATGGTGCCCAAATCAGGCCTCTTTTCCCCCTCGGTGGGTCACTGGGATTGTTAATTCTTTTCTTTATAAAAATAATTAGCCTCAATCAAGACAGGAGCTCTTCAGAATTACAAGTCATTAGCTGTGTGTGCATTTTTCAGTTCTAAGAAAAGTCTTGCGGCACTGATGAAAATTACAGGTCCCTGGAATCAGCATTAGAGTAAATCCAGCCCGTGCTCCCCACCGATTACCATCAGCCACGTTGACTCAGCTTCTGTAATTACAGATGGAGATGGAGGGTGCGTCTGTGTGTGTGCTTGAGTGTGTCTATCTCTGTGTGAGTGGGGTTGGGCGGTGGTGACGAAGGCCTGGGAGTTCCAAAGTCTGGATGGCAACACACTCAGCTCTTTCTCCTTCTCAAAAGGAGGAATTTGCATCAAAGATGAGGCTAAGGGTTCATTCAGAAGGAACAAGCTACAGGGTGCTGGCAGTGGGGATGGAGTGGGGTGGGAGATCTCCTTGGGAAAGTGTGGCATGTGGGAAGATTCCTCATCCAGGATTCTGGAGTTTTGGGACATCTTGAGCCAGCAGGCAGGTCTGGGTTCAGATCCCAGCTCTGCACCAACTGCTTGTGACTATGGGTCTGTCTACTTTTTGGTCCTCGGTCCCCACATGCATATAGCTGAGCCCAGTGACATTAATAATGAGAGCTAACCTTTATCTAACACCTACTATGGCTCAGACTCTGATATATTTCCTCTGTGTCATCTCATCTGATACTCGTGAACAATCCAATGAGGTAGGAACTGGTGTCATTCCCATTTCAAAGATGAAGAAACTGAGGCACAGCAAGGTATTTAACTGGCCCGAGTTCATAAATAGCAGAACTGGGATCTCCACCCAGGCATTCCAATTTATAGGGTTTATATCATAACCACAGCGCCATACTGAGTTTCTCAAATTCTAGCTAAGGAGAATCTTCCCAGCTCTGCTGGGCATCTCAGTGCCCTCTTTTTATTAATAATGAAAATCATAACATATCAAGCACTTAGTATGTGCCGGGCTTCTTCTAGATACTCCCCACATATTTTTATCTCTGTGGTGCCTCGCAGCAGCCTTATGACACAGGGCAACGTTGATCTACATTTTGCAGACAGTGCGGCTCAGAGAGGTGAAGAGTCTTGGCCGAGTCTGCAGGACTGAGTCTGGGTCCAGAGCCTGTGCTCACAGCCACCACACGACACTCTTTCCATGGCCTGTTGTGGCAGCTCCAGCCCTGATCTGTGAGGAGAGACAAGCAGCCTGGGAAACTCTGCCTCTGACTCTGTTCTCCTCCCTGGGCCCGCATCTCCCCATCTGTGAAAGGCTCTGGGTCTTTGGGGCTCTGAGATGCTACCAGTATGCCTCCCCGGCCCGATCGCCTCCTCATCTCCTGAGGTGGCCACAAGGAGCTGCTCAGCTGTGCTCCGACCCCTGTCATGCAGATGGAGCTAGCGCCAGTGACCTAGAAGCATTTCCTTTCCAGGACACTGGAAAATAACCTGGAGCGTGACAGGCCCTTGGGGCCACCCTAGTGTCACGAGTCCAGAGTATGTCCAGCCGATGGGTCCCCAGGGGTACCAGGAGATGTGCCCATGACACGGCTCTGAGTGCAGGGGTGGGTGCGGGTGTTTGCAGCTCATTCTTCCGCTAGACTTTTCTCTTCCCCGCCTTGTCCTCTCTCTCTTATTCATTCTTCCTCTTGGCCTCTCCTTGTCTGAGCATCTGTCCTCCATCCCCTTCTGACCTCCTCGGTCTCCCAGGTCTCCCTGACCTCCCCTCTGCTGTGTTTATTTTCCCCCTCGTTTCTGCTCTCCCCTCAGTCTCCCCCGGCTCCTTGCTTTCCCCCCCACTCCTCTCTCACCATTCCACCTCCAGCCTTCTTTCTGGTCCTTTAGCTATTTTCTCTTCATCTCCTCTTTCCTCAGCTCTTACCTCTCTTCTCCCCCTCCTCTCTCCACCTCCCTCTCCTTTTTCCTTTCTTCTCCGCCCCCCCCACTTTCCCTCTCCTCCACGCATCCTCCCTCTCTCATCCTGCATCCCCCACCCGCCCACTCCTCTAGGGCCTGCTGTTTGTTGCTGTCTGCAAAGGCTGGCAGTGTCCTTGGTGGGCGGTGGATCACGCACATCAGAGGTTTGAATCAAATCAAACTGCAACTGAATTACACTAATAAACCAATTAAATGCCATTCAAAAAGTAATTTCTGTAGCATCCCTCGTATTTACTGCTGCAAATCCCGTTTCTCCTGCTGCCTTCTCTCGTTCCGCCCCACCTCTCCCCTTCCTCCTCAGTCTTCTCTCTTCCTTTCTTCATCCTCAGACGCTTTCCCCTTCCCTCTCTCGCCGGCTCTGCCTGCTTCACCCAGCCACCCACCCAGCGCACAGCCTGCTTCCCCAACCTGGGATTCCAACTACATTCTAGGCAGTTGGTCAGATGAAAAGAGGGCTGAACTGGGAGTCAAGAGGCCTGAGCTCTAGTTTTTGGCTTTGCCACTCACTGACTATTCCGGGAAAGTCCTGGAGTCTCTCTAAGCTCTTGTCACCTGCCCAATGAAGGCCCTGGACCAAGCAATTTCCAAGGTCATTCCTAGCTTCTGAAGTCTACAGTTTCATGGCCAATGTTGTTGAATGATGTCAGTGATTCCTAGAGTTGAGGATCCTGAAGAGACCATCTGGTCCCACCTCCCTGCCTTGAAGCAAATCCCTGGTGGAACCAAGCCAAGCTGAGCAGATAGATCTCAGCTCACTTTGATGGCCATTATTCACTCCCTCTCCTCTCACTGAGAATGCTCTTTACCCTCAGACCACAATCCAGAGCATCTAATCACCTCTGTCCCATTATTCCCATTTTGCAGATGGAAGTCTCAACACTAGATGATTTTCAGTCAAGAACCAAATGAGGCATTGGTTGGGCTGCATGTGTACACATTGCACCTCAGATCCCCCTCCGTACACACAGGCATCTTACAAAAGCTGAAGTAAACAGGGATTTTGGTCTGGGGACAGACTTCCCCCTATCACTTTACTTTCCTGAGTGCAGCTTAGAAATGTCCAACACTATTGCTGGCCCTTAAACTTATGAATGAATTTGATTCAGCAGGGAGCAAGCAGAAAGCAGCTTTCCTCTTCCTCCCACTAGAAAAAAAAATTTTTTAAACGTTCATGGGCTCCATATCACAGGGCTGTCTTCTGAAGTTGCATGGTTTGTTGTTTTATTCTTGAATTGAAATATCATTGATATTATAGAAATTATGTAAAAATAGCTCATATGAGTAAGATTAGGAAAGTACTTTCACAGCTACCATTTCACTGCATCTTTATAATATCTCTGTAAGATAGTCAGGGGACATTATCCTCACTTGACAGATGAGGAAACTGAAGCGTAGACACCTTAAGGGGCTCCAACAAAGTCACACAGACTTAGATTTGTGACTGTAACCCAGATCACCTAATTAGACCCAGAGAGAACTGGATTTGAATCCAAGCTCTGTACTTATTATCTCTTAGGCAAATGGTTTCACCTCTCTGTGTCTCAGTTTTCTCCTTTGAATGATGGAGGTTAAAACGAAATCCCCTCAAAGAATGAGGATTATTACGATGATCAAATAAGCTAATATATGTAAGATGCTTAATATGATGCCTTGATCACAATGAGCAAATCAGCAAAGACGAGCCACTGTCACTACTGTTCCTTCTGCTGCTGATGTTGGGACAGGTGTCTTTCCCCCGTCCTCACATTTATGCCTTGCCCCTTAGGGGAGGTGGCTTCCCCCACTCTCTCTCCATTCCTGTAAAATTATAAGGAGCATTTCTGGCCTCCTCTCCACTCCCCAATTCACTCCTTTCTGGGTGAAGGTTGTCAGTCCAATTGGTCAGAGTAGGGAAATAACTAGGTTATGCTTTACTGGGACCGGGGGTGGGGGTGTCGCTGTGTACAAAGACAATGCACGTGCTCTACAGGCTGCCTCTTCCCGCCATGTCTGCGTGGGTGAGAAAAGCCCTCTCACACGCTCCAGCCACATCTGAAAAGGTGGCTCTCAAGGTCCAGCACTTAGCTCAAGTGTCAAAGATGAATGTCTTCACTGAGCCTCAGAGCCAGGTCACCTTTTCTCCCGCAGCTTTCCCAAATTCAGCCCTGGCTATTCACGTCAGTACTCTGGTTTTCATGTGGTTATTTACCTGCCACACTGCTTATACATCACATTGGTTGGATGGCCGACCATCTCGGTTTGCCTGGGACTGAGGGGGGTTCCCTGCTATAGAACTTTCAGGGCAAAGACTGGGAAAATCCTGAGCAGACTGGGAAAATCCGGAGCAAACTGGGGAAATCCTGAGCAGACTGGGAAAATCCTGAGCAAACTGGGAAAATCCTGAGCAGATTGGGAAAATCCTGAGCAAACTGGGACCACTTGGTCACCCTGAACACTGGTTCAAACTTTGAAGTGATGAGTGACATCCCAAGCCCCTTAAACAAGTAATAATAATAACATTCATAGCAGTCATAAAACATGAAGATTATTGAACATTTGAAACATGTAAAAAAATTTGAAGTCACCCCTAAACTCATCACTCAGGGACTCCTCCAGCCAGGCCCACCAGGAAACACTCCCGGGTGCTCTCAAGGACACACACCTTACCTTGGCCATAACACAAGTGGGGCCTTCTTGGTGCTGGGCAGTTTGTCACCGCTGACCACAGCAGCACCAATCTTGTTTTGTGGCCTTTTCTCCTGTGTTCCGAGGGGAGCGAACAGCAGAACAAGGAGCGTCTGTGCTGCCGGTTGGTGACGAGAATTGTTAGCCCGCTGTGTTTGAGCCAAGTCCTGCCCCTGACCTCCTTAACTGCCTCAGCTTCCTGCTCTGTGCTCTTGGGCTTGGAGTGCTGGGATGGAGAACACAGGCGGATGAGACCTACTCTCTCTCAATCACTGGGGCTCATTATCAAGAAAACAGCTGGATATTGAGAGGCCAATTCAGCTCCTCCTTTTTCACCCTTTGGGCTCCTGTCTTCAGAGAAGGTGAGGGAGAATCGTAATGGCTTTCCAGGGGGAGCTGATAATAAACTGGGTCTAAGTGGGCAGCAGGAGTTCCTATTAGCAAATTCCCGGGGACACCACCTTCTCGTGGCATTCCAGAAAGACATGCAAATGAAGAGGATAAAAGAAGAAATGCAGAGCATGAATTCAGGACACAGGAGATAACGGAGATGATGAAATAATGAAGAAAACTTTGCTGAGTTGAGGAACAACTTCTGTTGGCAAATCAAATCGACTCAGCAAATTCTGGGAACAAGGAATGAGAAAAAACAAACACCTAGAAATCTTGGTTAATGATTTGAATTTCGAGAATAAAGAAGCAAGGATGCAAGCAAGGCAGGCGAGAAAGGTTAATTATCTGCTTAGCCACTGGACTATGAGTAGAGCAGAGACAGTGGTGGGGCTCACCTTGGTCACAGCTGGGTTCCCAGCACCTGTCAAAGCACATGGCTCATAGTATTGGGTTGGCCAAAAAGGTCACTTGGGTTTTCCTGTAAGATGTTACGGAAAAACCCAAAGGAACTTTTTGGCCAACCCAATAGCTGCTGAATAAATGTTTGCTGAATGAATTAAGTAAAAGCATGTAATAGTATTATTAACGCTTGTCCAAGTTAGTCACTCCTACAGTATTTCAGCCACAATCATACTTCACTGACCTGCTGGACCAGCAGAGAATACAACTACCCTCATTTTACAGTTGAGGAAAATGAGATTCAGCCAGATGATGCTATTGCCCAAGTTTATGTCTCCAGCAATGGATGGAGCTGGAATGGGAACCCAGGTGTCTCAATCACCAGCCCTGGACTCAGGTCTTGAGGGCTCAGAAGCAGCCCAGATACACTTTCATGTCTTCTCTCTCCTTCTCTTTAGCAAATGTACTGCGGGGGTTTTACCATGTGCCCGGGCAACACATATACAAGCCAGCTGTCCCTGTGGTGAACACAGTGTGGGAGGCCTAATAGACACCCGCAGGGTACACATATAAATAAATCAACCATGCTGACCCATGGAGAAATTCCATGTGAAAATGTGGCCCTTGGCAACAGAATCTTGATTCACGCAGCTCTATTTTCCTTGGTGGGCCTGGGATAATTTTTCACCCAGACTGTAATGTGATGGGGAGGCAAACAGACATCTATAAAACATTCAACAGAATCCAGTTTTCATTCGGAAGGGTGAGTGGTGACCTCTCTCTCTCCTTATCTCTTAGTCTCCCCTCCTGCCTCACCCACAAGACCCCTACTTTCTGTTTTGCATTCGGGATAGAAAAATCTATTTTCTGATAATGGTCCTTAACTCCCAGGGTATATTTCCCCTCATACGGTATGGCCTTTTGCAATCTGGGTGGCATGCATTCTGCGATCTCTGTCCCTGTCTCTATCTTCGTGTGTGTGTGTGTGTGTGTGTGTGTGTGTGTGTGTGTGTGTCCCTACCCCTCTCCTTCCCTCCCTTCCTTTCCCCTTCTGCCTCGCATTCGCATTTGACCAAGAAACACCAAAATGGTGAGCTACCCAAGAAAGAGAGGTGGAGTCACTTCTTGTTTTCACCAGCAGGGGGCGAGGGTATCCCCCTTGCCTTCAATATCCCCTGTTGCTGCCACCACAAAGCATTTCTAAGACCTTTCGAGAATGAGACCAAAAAAAATTTGGGGGTGCCCTCTCTCCCCAGAAGAGTGGGTGGCAGAAGTGAAAACAGCTCACCCAGAACAGCATCCATAGCATCAACATGTTCCTCAAATACCGCTGGAGAATCTGGGACCACTCTAGCAACCCTGGACACAGCTGGCTACAGCAATGTGAGCTATCATAAGGCACAAATGGGCAGCACAGACCGTTCTGTAGGTTCGTTCTCCTTTCTGTCCTGTGTCCTTCCCCCTCTCTTCCTTGCCTTTCTGCATTCAACTGCTTCTTTCCCGCTCTCCTTCTCCTTTAAACTTGGACAATTACTTGCTTGAGCACTATTCACAATCAAGCTGGCAACCAGGGACTCCCCAAAGGTGTCATCCATCCCCTTCCACTTGTGGTCCCTACTCTGCCACTGAGATGACCAAGAGACTACACACACAGAGAGAAAACTGTCCTCTTCCTTTATTCAACCACGGGACCTTCTGTTTAGGCCAGAAGCTGAGGAAGGGCAACCCTCACAAGCCAGAGGAAAACTGAAGAACATCAGCAAGGTGTAGGGTTGACAGGGAACGCATGGAAGAAGGCCCAGGCGCAGATATAGGCCACTGTGTGCTCAGAACAACCGGTCTGGAAGCAAAGGAAGAGAGTCTGGCTGGACCTTACAAACACCTGCTGGAGCCAGGGTGGGCCACAAAATCATCAGGGGATAATTTTGGAACCCACTGGTACCTCTGGAAATTGAAGTGGAGCCAGTGGCCACACGAAATAGCACTGATTCATACTTGGAGTGTGAGAAAAGGCAGGGCACTGCTGGGATCTTGCTGACCATTTCTGGCTTCCCCACAAACAAGAAAATCTTTCACACAGTCAAGACTACACACCAAAGATATCTTTGGCCCTAGCTACCTCTCTTATCTCTCCAAGCAGCTGAATCTATGAAAAGGAAAAGGCAAATTGCAATAAATCTAAACGTTTCCCTTTTCCCTTCATCTGGCCTGATACATCCAATCAAAGATCTACTAAATACCTCTTAGAACCTGTACAAGCTTCCAATTTATGATAAGCATGTACCTCACTCTATAAGCATGAACAAACAGAGAATAATGTTTGGCTATATGAAAAGACTCAAAGTTTAGAAAAAGATGATAAAGAAGACTCAACAATATAGAGATACTACAAGGAGAAAAATTCAGAAATTTTCTTGATAAGATGAAAGAGGGTGTTGCATCTATGTAGCTAGAAGAGATAATCTGAGAGGGGTACCTAAGAAATCCGGAAAATGCCATGGAAATGAAAAACATATTGGCTGAGTTAAAAATAAAATTGAAACAGAAGCATTAAAACAGTAGACTGCATATTACGAAGGATCAGATTTTCTGAAATGTGAAGATAAGCTCAAGAAAACCTCCCCTAATTCAGAAACATGTAAATGAAAAAGGAAAACAAAGAGACACAAAGGATGGATCCACAACATCCAATACTGTAGAATGAGAAGGAGAGTCAAGAGAACCAAGATACAGTGAAGAAAACTTCGCTGATCCAAAGAGGACATCGAAAAGAAGATGTGCTACATATATACACTGGAATATTACTCAGCCATAAAAAGAATGAAATAATGCCATTTGCAGCAACATGGATGGACCTAGAGATTATCATACTAAGTGAAGTAAGTCAGAAAGAGAAAGACAAATACCATAGGATATCACTTATATGTGGAATCCAAAATATGACACAAACGAACTTATCTACGAAACAGCAACAGACTCAGACACAGAGAACACATGTGTGGTTGCCAAGGGGGATGGTGGGTGGGGGAGGGAGGGATTAGAGGTTTGGGATTAGCAGATGCAAACTATTATATAGAGAATGGATAAACAACAAGGTCCTACTGTATAGCACAGGGAACTATATTCAGTATCCTATGATAAACCATAATGGAAAAGAATATGTAAAGGAATATATATATATATATCTGAATCATTTTGCTGAACAGCAGAAATTAACACAACACTGTAAATCAATTATATGTCAACAAAATAAATTTTAAAAATCAAAAACAAAAAACAAAGAGGACATCAAAATGGCCAACAAGCCCATGAAAAGATGCTCATCACTAATCATCAGAGAGATGCAAATTAAAACCACAATGAGGGACTTCCCTGGTGGCGCAGTGGTTAAGAATCCGGGAAGATCCCACATGCCGCGGAGATGCCGCGGAGCCACTGAGCCAGTGTGCCACAACTACTGAGCCTGCGCGTCTGGAGCCTGTGCTCCGCAACAAGAGAGGCCGCGATAGTGAGAGGCCCGCGTACCACAAAAAAAAAAAAAAAAAAAAAGAAAGAAAGAGTGAAGGGTGTATCGTCCCAGACCCTGGAAGTCCTGCCAGCAGACCACACTCAGCTGCCGGCCCTGTCAGGGACTGCCCCCACTGCAGAGTGCAAAGCTCTGCCCCTTCCTAAGGCAGCCTGCATCCAATAATTGATGTGGGAGATAAAGGTTCATCCTCTCGTCCCCAACTCCAGACAACTGTGAAGGGTCCTCTCTGCTTCAGAGCTCTTTGTGGGGTCAGCTGCGGTCTCCACTGAGACTTCTTTGCAGACTAACTTTTCCCTCCGTGCATCCTGCTTCCTTCCCTTCCCTTCCTTTCCACAAGTGTCACTTGACCCCAAAGTCATTTCTGGTAAATTCCCTGCATCTAATCTCCATCTCAGATCCTGCTTCCCAGGGAACCCCACCTGCAAAACAGACCTGTGACTTGCTTCTAAAAGACAGAATATGGCAAGAGTGATGGGCGATAACGTCTGTGATTAAGTTACATAAGCTTGTAACTTCCATCTGGCAAGCGGACTCTTCCCCTTGCTGGCTCTAATGAAGATGGCTGCGACGCTGTGAGCCATTCTATGGAGGAGCACACGCGGCAAGAAACTGAGGGAGGTCTCAGGTCTACAGCTAACGAGGAGCTGAATCCTGCCCACAACCACCTAAATGAACTTGGAAGCAGATCCCAGGTGGCCCAGTGGAGGCTTTGAATAATAAGACCTCAGCTCTGGCTTACACCAAGATTGCAGCCTTGTGAGGGAGCCTGAAGCAGAAGACCCAGCTAAACCTGATCCGTGGAAACTGAGCTAAAAAATTGTGTGTTGTTTAAGCTGCTAGATTTGCGATATGTTAATTTGTTACATAGCAATACATAACTAGTGCATAAGGATTTACCATCAGAAAATAATCGTGGATGTGTGCAATGATCTGGACACAAAGAAGTTCACTGCAAAATTTTTATAATTGAGAAAATTTGGGAACAGTCTAAATGTCGATGAATATCAGGCTGGAAAAATCTATAATACAGGTGAACCGTACGAAATTGCCATTTTTATAGGTTAAAAAAGGTCAAATATCACTAATTTTATGTCTCAACCTAATGTACTCATACAGTATAGACATTAAAAAATAGTAATCGCAAAAAACAGTTTTCAATATGGTGGGAAACCCTCGTGAAAATTTCATGACATATTGTTAAGTGAGAACAAGTTTATAAAACTATGGAAGTATGATTTTAGTTTTGCAATAGAGAGCGATGTACACATATGCATGTGAAAAAGACTTCAGGGATATCAATAAAAAGCTAACCGTATTTATCTTTAAATTATGGGATTTGGAGTGATTTTTATTTTCTTTCTTTCTATACCTTCTGCAACGGACATATATTATTTTTAATGATCAGAAAGCAAGGTTAATTAATACAAGTCAAGTCAACAACGGAATAAATTCCTAAACCAGAACTAAACTTCCTGCTTAGCACGGGGAGGCTTGTTTCTCACAAAGCATTCTGCCTGATTTCCTGGCTTTACGGAATCACTGGGAGTGTATTTGTTAAGTGCCCTGTGATAGCATCAACAGCTCTTCCGGATTAGCTTGCTGGTTTCTGGAAATTTGTCAACCCTCCCTTGTGGACAGATGCTTTCTCATCTTGTGGGTATTATACCCCAGGTTCTCTGAGCTGCTCTTTACAAATCCCTTGGTTTCTGACATTTCATGGTGCCGGGCAGTCCAGGGAGTTTTGAGGAAAACGTGTGTTCTGTAAGAATGTGGAAACTCACCATGTATTTTTCTCTCCTGTTTCAGTTACCTCTGCCCTCTGTCCACTGTTCAGTTTCCAGCTAATGACCCTGTTAGAAGGCCACAGGCTCCCCAGCTTCGTGGTGAATGGCTGATGGATTTTCTCTCCCAGATCCCAGAAGTGCCTTGGGACAGCTGTGTGAGCCCCTGAGGGATGGGCCATTAGCCGGGAGCTCTCCCTCACTAAGAATTATCCCCTTACATCAGAATGCGTTCCTACCCCCTCTACTTGGTACAGCCTGCTTACTGTGTCCCTGACCATGTCGTGTCTGCATTGAATCCAAGGCTCCCACTCCGTGGAGGAGACAGGATTTGAGTGATGTGGTTTTGGCAAATTTCATTACCATCAAAGGCATATGTTATCACTGCAGGAAGAAATGGGGGTGTAGGAGAAAGGGTTAGTTGGTGACTATCCACATTTTCTCTCGCTGACAAGGGACTTAAAGTACTTCAACGTCAAAAGAGCCCAAGTTTTAACAAGATGGATTCAGGCCAACCGTGAAGACAGGAGCCGTTTCTGTTTGATCCACCAAGCACCTAGGACCGTCCCTGGCACACAGTGGGCTCCTAGCGGATGGCTGTCGAATGACTCAGTGATTGGATTAATGGATGACATCAAGAATTGCCAGCATGCTCTTTCTTAGTTTGGAATTCCCACCAACTGGTCCAACTTCTCATCTTGGCAACCACACAGAATAAACCTTCTCTCTTTTGCATATCATTTTTGAAACGTTTGCTCACAACGCTTGTGTCTTCATGTCTGCGTTGACTGTTTCCTTGAAGCTTAACAACCCTGGTGGCTTCAATCACAGAACATTATCATTCTTCAATCAATGACAAAGGAAAAATCTCTGTCCTTGTCCTTTGCTTTGATTAAGGAAATTAGAATGGTAATAAGGGAGCAGGTGCTGGTGGCAGTAGATCCAAGCCATGTTGCTCATTCTCACTTGAGGGAATGAATGGGGACGGTGTAATGCCGACCCATCCCCCTCACATGAAAAAAGATACTGTAAATCGCTCCTCCCCTTTGGGTATGGGGCATAGTGTTTTCCCACCCGTGTTTACCTTTTTCGGTGTTGGTCTCCTTAATCAGCTCCTTCCTGCCCCTCAGATCCCTGCTATTTTCCTACTATTCTGCCCAGACCTCCTTTTATGGAGCAACCCTCACTATGTGTCCTCACCGCAATCCTCCCGCTACGCAGAAATTCAAAGCAAGAGTGTTTGCACAGCTGTAATGCAGCAAGTCAAGTGTTCCTTTGGTCACGTCTGTAGCCTAGGATGGCCAACTTAAACTCAATTTTTTTCAAGGTCTCCTCTTCACCTTCCAGGAAGCCTTCCCTGAGCATTCCAGCCCACAGTGTTCTTTCCTCCTGAGTTTGAGATGCATTTCTATCTTGAGGTAGCATGGTGCAACAGACAGAACATGGACTTTGGACCCAGCCTGAACCAGGTTCAAATCCTGGGACTAGCACTTACCCACAGTAAGGTGTGGGCAGATGAGTTTTCCCAGTATAGTCCACTTTCTCCATTTGCAAAATGGGGATAGTAATGAGGGATACTAATCCCTCATCTACAGAGGGACTCATTCTAAGGCAGTGGCCCTCACAGTGTGGTCCCCAGACATTCCGTATCACCTGGGATCAACTTGTTAGAAATGCAAATCCTGAGATACCTCCCCAGCCCATATCTGCTGAATCAGAAACTGGGGGTGGGTCCCAGCAATCTGTGCTTTTAACAAGCCCTCTAGGTGATTTCATTGCTCAAGTTTGAGAACCACTAAAGATTAGCAACAACATGTGCAAAGCACCTGCACATACGTGTTTAAGAATCTTCACTACTATCAACCTGTACATCCATCACTCAGCTTGACGCTGCCTTGCACTAATGAATGTCTATTAGGGCAGGCAGTGTAGCATAGTGGTTAAGAGCACAGGCTCTGGAGTCAGAAAGCCTTAAATTCCATTCATACCAGCTTTGTGGTCTTGGATGAGTTAGTAATCTCTGTGCCTCCATATCTGTAATATGATGACAATGACAGTAAAAGAAAATACTCTGTTGTTTGTTGTGAGGAATATCTGTGATAAGTAAGACGTGTTGAATACTTATCCCATTGTCTACCATGTAATAAGTGACCCTTAAAAGTGATGGATTATTCTAGTCTCCAATTATGTTCATTTATCCTTAGTTATACCATAGACTCTTTAAGAGTGGGGCTAATATCTAAGTCATTTATGCCCTCCACAATGATTTGCATCGTGCAGAGTATAGAGCAAGGGCACAACTAATGCCTGTAGATCTCTCATTGCCCCACATACTAATATCATACAGGGTAAGAGCTTGAGCTTTATCATTATCAGGTGATTCGAGTTGACATCAAAGAGGAAAACTATCATTGACAAAGGAAAGTGATCTTGTAGGAAAACCTGGGATTGTGTTCTGACCCTGCCATCTATCAGCTATGTGACTTTAGGATTCCATTTCTTTATCAGTAAAACGGGGATTATGCTTTGCTTGAGTTTAGAAACAGAAAATCCTGACTCAGACTGGTGCAAATCATAAAGAAATATATGATCTGAATTCTAAGAAGTCCAGTGGTCAGGTGGGCTCCAGGACTGGTTTACTCAGGGACTTGATGATGTCATTCAGAGCCCAGGTTCTTTCCATATTTTTGCTCTCCCATCCTTGGTGTGAGGGCTGTGCTCTCAGGCTGCACTGTCTTGATTTCAGATTGGCTGCCTGTCCCAGACATTCCACCCAGACACCAGAATGTCCAGAGAAAGAAAAAGACTGTCTTTAAATGTGACTCCTTCTTAAGAAAGGAGAAATCTTTCCTGAAATTTCCCCAGCAAACTTCTCGTTATGTCTTATTAGCTTAGACTGGGTTACATAGAAAACATCTTAAAACAATTGCAGGTGAGAGAACGGGATTGGTTTAGACCTATCACCTGGGTTGTGTGGCTGGCTTGGGGGTGCACCAATGCCACTACATAGAATCAAATTTACAGGGTTGCTGTGGCAATTAAATGAGACCATTGTACCACACACTATATCCAGCACACAAATGACATGTGACAGTGTCCTCTGTCTGTCCCTTCTTTCACCTCCCCCATACATCAACCAAGTTCTAAGCATTCTGCCTCTTTAATTTAATTCCAATTTGTCCATTTCTCCATAGATCCCATCACCCCCAAGTCCAGTCCACATCATGTTTTTCTTGAACCTCTGCAACTGTTCCACTCCACACTTTAAAAAAATAATCTTATCGACCTCTTCTTACCCATCCTCTGCACAGCCACTAGAGTGATTTTCTTAAAAAACATAAATTGCTTAAAACCTTCTAGGGCTCCCAATTCTCCCTAGAATAAAATCAAATCCAGATGTGGGGGTCATGAGAATGTATTCCCCAGATCTCCAACCAGAGGGAGCATAACTGGCCGAGGGCCTCCAATGCCAAGCTCTGACCTCTGCGGCATCAATGGCTGGGATACCAAGGCAGGGAGGGACGCAAGGAACTCCTCTGACGGCCGCCGACTTTAGCTGGAGGGCTCCCCAAGAACCTTGCTGAAACTTCCTCAGACTGCACAGCAGGCTAGGATGCTTCCACTCGACCTTTCTTCCTCCCCTTTCTCCTCTGTTTAAGGTCTGATGCTCTCCCAGCCTTCCCTGCCCCCAGCCTCCACATGCCCCCATGTGGCTCTTGGGCAGTTCCCCTAGTAAAATCCTTATGTAATCCTGTCTCGGCATCTGCCTCTTGGAGGACCTGGACTCACAAGAGTGAGCACCTCCATGATCTGATCCAGCCTCACCTCTCACTGCTTACCCCCCGCGCGAGATGTGCCGGCCACCCGGAAACACAGACGGCTCCCCCTTACCCCCTGGTTTTGCACACGCTGCTCCCCTGCCCCAATGCCACCCCCTTTAGTCTACACTCCCTGTCTGACTAAAGTCTCAGTTCTTCTGGAAATCTTTACCCTCTGTCCCCCCCTACACACACACACACACACACACACACACACGATTACATGCCTGTGCCGTGGACACCCAGACTCTTCCCAGATCCCTATCTCTCCTCAGTGTATGTTATAACTTTTGACTCAGGTGCCTCTCCACAGACGATCAAGCCTGCAGGGCTCAGGACCATGTCTTCTCATTTCTCCTATTTGTCCAGTACCCAGGACAGGACCTGCCACACTATAAGTGTTTAACAGCTAATGGTCCCCTTCTCCTCCTATGGCCCCAATACATGGCTGGGAAGACACAGAGAGTCCCTGATAGGGCCCTGAAACACATGCAAGTTACATCCCCAGCATCAGCCTGGTTTGGATGTAGAGGGATCAGAAAAGATCCAACGGCCCCAAGATCCAGCTCAGAGACCTGGCCAGCCTGCCCCGCCCTCTGCTTCCACAGGAACAAGTCTTGGCCCCAGGGAGGCTGAGTTTAAACGCACGTCAATCACGCTCCAGCAAATCCTGGATTATAAGATCAAAGCTGACAGGCTGCCTGTTTGAGGCAGGGGCCAGCCAGGACATACAAGGAGAGGTTGGGTGTAGAATACACAGCAACCCGGGGCTTGTGAAGAGCAGCGCTTCTGTGTGTGTGTGCAGTTGATGCATTACCCAAAGGTGCTCAGCCTAGGGGGCTTATAGGGGCTGAACCCAGCCCGAATTCCTTCCACCAGCCTGTGTGCCCAGCTGTCAGGTTGCATCAGCCGGAATCCCACCACCTAGAGAGGGCACCTTTGGTGACTGC
The DNA here is from genome assembly GCF_964341445.2 of Mesoplodon mirus. Classification (NCBI taxonomy): domain Eukaryota; kingdom Metazoa; phylum Chordata; class Mammalia; order Artiodactyla; family Ziphiidae; genus Mesoplodon; species Mesoplodon mirus. The sequence continues at coordinate 10,743,421 of NC_138989.1, forward strand.
ACAGAGATACACCATGAGCCAGCAGCAACCCGGAGTGAGGCGGGGCCAGACTCCAGGAAAGAATTTGAGGCCAGAACCCAGCCCAGTTGGGAGACCAGAGCCTAGCGCGCACCAGGGGCTCAGCGCCTGTGGGCTGCTGTTGGGATGACGCTGAGGCCTCTAGCTCTGCTTCCCCGAGACACAACAAGCAGCCCTTGGCCATGTGACCTGAGACCTGTGACCTTTCCCTTTATCATTTGGCTCTCAGTGGGGACCAGAGGAGTTGCTATGCCTTATGGGATCTTGGCTGTCATAGCCGCCCCCGCCAGCTAGGGGAGCTGTTGGTCTAGAAGGAGTGAGAGAGGAATAAACATAACCCCACCAGCAAATACTAAGCTGTTGGCAGTCTCATCCTTTTGCAAAGGCACCCAGTTGTTCTCCATGTTGTGATCCAGGGATGTGTCCTTGTTAACTAGAATCCTGATTCTGTTCAGGCATTTGGGCTGGAGGAAGAGGGTGTGCCTCATTAGGGAAGGCTGGGCCCTTCGGCAGCACCACAGAACGAATGTTGATTAATCGAAGCCAATCACGGACAGTCCATTCTCCTTGCCGGTGACGGCACAGGTATAAGCATGTGATAGAACTCTGAGAGGCCTCGATCTACTCCTAAAATAGGACATGAGAGAGGATGCTCCGCCTCATTGTGTCTGCACGCAGTGGCTGGAGACGCTGCATCCTTCTTGCAGTGTGGAGGGAAAATATCTTTAACATGCTGAGAATGGCAGCGCCAAGCCTGAGGTCTAGTTGAGTTGCTCAATTGACCTACCCTCCCTCAGGACTTCTGTGAAGTGGGAGAATACATTTCCCTCGTCATTTAAGCCATTTTCCATTGTGTTTTCTGGGACCTGCAGCTGAATACACCTTAACTCGCACAGGTTCTCTGGGCCCACATTTGAGACATATATATATATAATAATGCCTTATAAATTTCAAAATTCCTCTGCCAATATTACGTAGGCGATGGCTAGCAACTCAGCTCCATGATATATGAAATCTATGTCCAGTAAAGCTTCCCTCCTTCAAATCAGGTGGATGTTCAACTAATTATGCAGTCAGGATGCCAGGAAGTTCTGCCTGGCATCTGGCTTACATTTCTACTGCTGCTTTAGGGACTCTCCCTGTGAAGGAAGTCCCATGGAGATCATCTCTTTGCCTTAAACAACCACCCAGAACCTTGGCCCCCATGGGATGATAACCTTAGCTGTGGTTGGATCCCTAGCATCTGGACCAGTGCCCAGCACAGAGTGGGTCTTGAAAAAGGGTTTTTTAAATGAACAAATAAACATGAGGTCTTCACCAGAGGGTCGAGCGGAGGCTTCACTATAAGAGAAAAAAAACAAGCATTCTCCTCTTTTGATTGAGTCACAACCATGTCCCTTTCTATTAACTTCAGTTCAGGCATGGTGTCCCTAGTGCGGCAGGACAAAAGCCAGAATTCTCAGCCCTTTATGAGAGGGATTCCAGCATCAGTGGCCACTGGGGGGCAGTGGTGCTCACACTCCCTCGCCTGTCTGATCCTTGGGAGGTTCTAGTCTACTCAGGCTGATCCAAGGTGTCCCGAAAGTCTTCATTCTCTGAAGCCACACGGTGATGAACGTACACCCCTCCCCCACCTACAAATCAGCTGCTCTCTGCTGACTGTTCTGCCTCAATTCCAAAACCCCTGTATTGTCTGCCTTGAATTTATAGGTAGTCATTTGCCTACAGATTCCACCTCCTCTATAAGCACAGGTTAGTTCTTTTTCTTTTTTTTTTTTTCTTTTTTAAAATTTATTTTATTTATTTATTTATTTTATTTTTTTGGCTGTGTTGGGTCTTCGTTTCTGTGCGAGGGCTTTCTCTAGTGGTGGCAAGCGGGGGCCACTCTTCATCGCGGTGCGCGGGCCTCTCACTGTCGTGGCCTCTCGTTGCGGAGCACAGGCTCCAGACGCGCAGGCTCAGTAGTTGTAGCTCATGGGCCTAGCCGCTCTGCGGCATGTGGGATCTTCCCAGACCAGGGCTCGAACCCGTGTCCCCTGCATTAGCAGGCAGACTCCCAACCACTGCGCCACCAGGGAAGCCCCAGTTCTTTTTCTTTTTAAGTAAACTTCTAAGTGAAATATAACAGCCCTACAGAAGAGTTCCCAAATCATCAAGGTAGAGCTCAACGCACTTCCACCAGATTAAAGAAACAGAATTTTTCCAATACCCAGACCCCCCCATCCACCGCCATGCTCACTCCTGGTCACTCTCATCTTCCTCTCCCGACTTTTCTGACTTCTAGATGAGTTTTGCCTGTCTTGGGGCTGAATGTTGGGGAGGGGAAATTTCTCCCTCTATCCCTCTTGAGTTCTTGTGGCTGGACTGATAAAATCGACACAAGGCAGGGTAACAAGAGAAAAAGACAAATTTTAATTCATGCGCGTGAAGGTCTCATAGAAATGGGACCTAAGAAGTGGCCAAAGCAGGCAGCTTTTATACTTTTTAGACAAAGAAACAATAAATTTGTGAGGAATTGACAGGACAAAGAAACTTGGGTTTTGGGTGCTTAATTAGTAAGAAACCTAAACAGAGTTTGGGCTTGGATTAGTACTTTTTAAAAGTAACAAGGTTTGTACAGGCTCCTCATCCCTGTATCTCCGGTGACAAGGGCATCCTTCTACTTCTAGAGGCAGGGAGTGCATCTTGCACATGAGAGGTTTATTTCCTGCTTTTGGGGAGACAGAAAGGAGGGCCAAAGTGTCCCTCTTGCATTGGCCATTTCTTAAAATAACTTTAATTCAAAATAATCAATATGCCTTTGTGGCATATTTTGGGGCGGCCTGCTCTGAGCCCCAACAATATAAATGGAATCATACTGTAGATGCCCTTTTGTGCCTGGTTTCTTTGGCTCAACGCTAAGTTTGTAAGATCCATCACTGTTGTTGCCTCTAGAAGTTTGCTCATACCCATTGTACAGATAAGAAAACTGAGGCTGAGAGAGGAATCACAAGCAAGGTCTCCAGACAACCAATGGAACCCACAGCTCCTCTCCACTGTCTCTGTGAATCACTTTCTTTGTGCCATGATAGCTCCTCTCTGTGGGGGGGATCAGTATTGCCTTTTCCTGTCCACCCAATAGGACTATTTCTCTTTGAAAAAGACGAGCTTAATCACCCCCCTTTTTTCAAAAGCCTTTCCTCATTCTTGGCTACAAGATAAAATCGTCTTTATTTCCCCAGCTCTTTCCTTACTGTGCTCTCGATAGAAAACCTTTCTCCAGCTCTGCTTGCAATTACCACCGAGAGAAATCTCATCTATTTTGGGCAATTCATTTGCGCTTTCACGCCGGGCCTGTCTTTAACACACCTGAATGGTCCTCTTCAGGACAACCTTCCCCTTTGAGCTGCACTTTTTCAATGCCACCAGCCCCGACTCATGCCCTTTCCATCCCGACTCTTATCCTTTCCATGATTTCATTCCTTGCACTGTCGGAAACGGATCATTCAACCCAGACTGTGCTGATAAGATGGATAGCTCTTCCCTGCTTGGGGCCACTGGGTTTAACCAACACCTCAATGCAAGCATCTTCTACAAGGATTTAATTTAGATATTTAGACAACAGATTTTTATCTACCACACCAGTTGCTTTGCCTCTGAGTAGAGTGGGGATAATCCTTTGGCTTTAATCAGGAGGTAGGTGAAAGGGTCTGTGTGTGGGGGGTGCAGGGGATAAAGTTAGAAAGCCTGAGCGTCAAGACTCTCATCCCAGGTACCTGACTCGCCGTCTGACCTTGAGAAAGTGGATTCCCCACTCTGGGCCTCAGGGTCCCATCAGTAAAATGAAGGGTTGAGTGTTAAATTGGAGAGGGGGTGATCGACCCAGCAGGGAGTCCACGCAGGGCCACCACTCTCAATTGTGCAAGTTGCTGCCTGTACAGGGATACCCTGTTAAGGGGCTAAGTTGAGGGCGGAAGTCCCCCTGGAGAAAGGGGTTCCCTTCCCTAATTCAAGGTGCCTTGACATTAAGCAGCGGCCCTGGTGCTGTTGTATGTGAGTGATTTTTCTGGGAAAAGCATCCATAGCTTTCCAGCTTCTCAAGGCATCCCAGTCCCCCTGAAGGATTCAAAACCATTCATTTACATGGTCTCTCCAGCCCCATGCTTCCCTGCCTCCAGTGAGTTTGCTGGTATTTCCTTTCTCCTTCAAATACCCTCACTTCTAGCTCTGAAATGATCCATAAGCACAGAGCCCTACTCCTCGAATAAAATTGCTGGAGAAGGGAGGTCTTGTCTGGGACGACTGTTTCATTTCTCAGTGAAGGAGTTTGACCCAAGGGAGGCTGAGGGAGAATGCTCAAGGGCAGAGGAAGGAGCTGTTAGGAATAGTGGGGTAAAAAATTAATTATTTGGGGAGGATGTAACAGGGTACAAAGGCAGCTGCTGCCAGAGAAGGCAAAAAGCAGTTGCTGTTTGGGGTTCGGGGCTGAAAGTGAAAATTTAAAACAAACTCAGCTGAGGTGGGTGAACGATGGCAACATGCTTGGGGGAATTCAAATCCTGGGAAACTTCAGGGATTACTTGAGTCCCTCTTTTACCCATGCTGATCGGAAGAAGGGAGATAACAGGACTGGATCTGCAGGCGGCCCCTTTTCTGCAGGCAGAAAATCCATTACTTCCACCTAGGGATGGCAAGTGTGTCTGTGATTGGGGCTTAATCGTTCACATGGCACAAAGGATTTTGTGCTCACCTTTTTCTTTTTTTTTTTTTTTTAAGCTTCTATTAAATATTTAAGGGACTGGCCCCCAGAGCATTTAAATTAGGATTTGGTTTACATCAAATTGGTTTACATATCACCTTTGCCAGTCAGGTCCTCTCTTCTGGGAATGTGGAATTGGGGCAAGGAGATTCAGGGCATCAGTGGTGGGGTGCAGATCTGGAAGATTATGGAGAATGGAGGGTTTCATCTGGCCATTTGGAGCAGTTGGGTTCTGGGGTGTTTGCCTGTGATAAACCCTGCTCTACTTGGGCTTCACTGAGTCAGTTTTGGATTCTTGCAACCACACCATCCTTAAGGAGACACAAACTTCAGCCACCACTGGGTGGGGGGTGGGGGTGAGAGATGGCAGGATAGATGCTCTAGAATCTTCAGTGGGGCCCTCATGACTCCTAGGTGGCTTGAGAGTAAGTATGCCCCACTTTAAATCAATCTAGGGTATAAAATTCCAATTTACAACAAAGCAAATTAGAGTAATTGTTTCCACTACTCTAGAGGATTCCTCTTCCATCCTGGTGGCCCCCCAGTATTTCCAATTAAACCCATTCATTCTAGCTCTCATCCAGAACACATGCATTTCTCTCTCCCTCCCTGTCTCTCTCTCTGCTTCTCTTTTTCTCATGATAAGTACAATGGCTGTCATGCCTGGAGCTCATACTATGTCCTAATGCTGTGCTAAGCTTTCTATTGACATTGTTTTAATATTCACAACAACCTGCTAAGTTATTCTTCCCCATGTTAATGATGAGGAAATTGGGGTGTAGATGGGTCAAGTAACTTGCTGGAGGTCACACAGCAGGTACCTAACAGAGTCAGGATTTGAGTCGAGGTCCGTCTGAGTCCAGAGGGTGGGGCACAGCAGAGCCGCGCCTCTGCTGACAGGTGGGGGCAGAAGGGCTGGGGGGAGGGGGGAGCAGACCGAGTTCACTAGTAAACTGGCTGAGCCTGGAGACGGTGGGAAAGGGGAGTGTTGAAGGAGAGCCTCTGCTCAAGTGGAGAGGAGATGGACACCCCGCCCCCCCCATCCTACAGTAAAGGATGCCAGAAACCTTGACTCTGGACTCTCCCTTCAATGGACTCCACTCATTGTTGCTTTTAAGAATCTCCAAGTCCCTAGGTTCTTGTCTCCAGTTTGGCCAGCAGACAACACTCATCCACGCACATCTCCACCCCTGCTGCCCAGAACCCCTGTACTCCTGCCACCCACCCTCCTGCTCCCCCCTCCCATCTTCCCCAGGGAATGCAGCAGCTGCCTGCCCCTGAGTGCATGCTGAATCCGCAGCCCAGATGCTGAAGTCCACTGTCGTGAGGGAAAAGCTCCAGAGGAAAGTATCCAGAGACAGGGCAATGTCTCAGCAAGGAAACAGCGTGCTGATGCGCCATTTCAGGCACAGACTCAGGTAACTTTAGAACTGGAGGAAACCTTAGAGGTATGTCAGTTTCAAGATGGGGGAGAGTGAAGTGCAGAAAGCAGGAATGACTTTTCTACCATCGTGCACTTAATGGGCGGAAAAACTGGGTTTCGTTCATTCATTCACTCATTCATTTGCTCACCCAAGATTTATCAAGCAGCTATTGTGTGCCAGTCACAGGAGCTGGAGATACAAAGTGGAATAAAACAGTCTCAAGGAGCTTGCAGTCTAGGCTGTAGATGGTATGGCTCCCATGTTAAGGACTTTTCTAATTCGTGAGGATATTAAAGTTGGCTACATATTTAATAAGCATAATAGTACTTACCATGTTCTAGACCCCAGAGTATTTACAATTATTATCTCATTCAATCCTCACAATAACCCAATGAGGTAGGTACTATTTTATCCCCATTTTGCAGATGAGAAAACTGAGGTACAGAGATCTGAAATGACGAAGGCTACACAGCTGCTAAGTGGCAGAGCTGGGATTCAGACATGGGCTGCCTGGCCGCCTGCTGCCACTTTGTCATTCTCAAGCACTTCCATAGCGTGTTATTATATAAGGGAAAAAAAAGCTGCCCATATGCTGCTTAAAACACCAAAAAATAGGTAAAAATACAAATAAAGAATACAAAATCAGTATTAAGAAAAATAAATGACACTCAGTAGTCAAGGGTGATGGAGGGGAAAACAAAACAGGGATTTGTAAGGTACATATATTCTTTCCCAGGATTACTAGTGTTGAACCACAAATTTGGATACGAGTCTCCTAGCAGACAAAACATAAATTAAACAGTCTGTTATATTATTTTCATAATTTCTGATTAGAAAATTTAATTTCTTATAGGGAAATACAACAATCTGTTTATTTTTTCTTAAAAAAAATATACACATATATATGAACTGAATCCCGAACTCTTGAGGGCAAAGACCACATCTTGCTCATCTCTATGAAGGGTCCTCTGACAGAGAATAATGTGAAAGGTGTTATTGTATTGGGTGGGTGGGTGGGGTGTGTGTATCTGTTTCCTAGAGCTGCCATAACAAGGTAGACAAACCAGGTGGCTTAAAACGACATTTATTCTGTCACAGTTCTGGAGGCCAGGAGTCCAAAATCAAGGTGTTGTTAGGGCCATGCCCTCTCCAAAAGCTCTAGGGCAGGACCCTTCCTTGCCTTTTCCAGCTACTGGTGGCTCTGGCTTTCCTTGGCTTGTGACAGAATCACTCCAGCCCCTGCCTCCATCTTCACATGGCCTTCCCTCTGTGTCTGTGTCTCTTCCCATCTTATAAGGACACCAGGCATATTGGATGAAGGGCACACCCTACTCCAGTACGACCTCATCTTAAATTACATCTGCATTGTCCCTATTTCCAAATAATGTCACGTTCAGAGGTTCTGGGTGGACTTGAATTTTAGGGGGGACACTATTCAGCCCATTACAGGTGGTAAGAGAGAATGTTTCTGAGGAGGTGACCTTTTTGCTGACGTCTGAAGAATGAGGAGGACCCGGCCAGGCACACATCTGGGGGAGGAACAGTCCAGGGTGAAGTGTGAAGGCCCTAAGTCTGGGATGAACCTGGTATGTGGGAGGGCTAGCAAGACCCCTGTGGCTGCAGCAGCACAGGGAGGGGGAACACGGAGAGACAAGAGGAGCTAGAAGGAAGCTGGGACCATTGCCAGGAGCTTGGATCTTATTCATAGTGCAGTAGGGCAGGTCTTGAGCAGAGGAGTGACAATGAAAAGGTCTTGGTTTTAAATGATCAGCCTGGTGGCTGCATTAAAGCACAGCCCAGAGAAGAATAAACAACTGTAAATGGCAGTGGGGGATTTGGGAGACTGTCCCTGTGAGTCCAGGTGAGAGAGGATGACAGCTCTGACTAGTTCAGGGGCTGTGGGGATGGAGAAGAGATTTCGGCTATACTTATAGCTGATAACCTCCCTGACGGATCGATTATATGGTGGAGAAGGAAAGGATGATCCTGCTGTCCTAAGTATTATACTATACATATATCCACCTGCAGCTGGCATTTTCACTCAAACACATGCCCTCTTTCCATGCCCAGACTTGGAGTTTAGCCTCATTCCTTTTAACGGCTTCACTGCCTTCCATATTTGGGGCTGATCACAACTTATTATTTCTAAATTCCCCCATTCTTGGGCACTTCGGTTGTTTCTCATTTCTCACAGTTACACCGGTGCTACAATAAACATGCATCCAATTGCTCATGCCTTCAACAAATTTCTGGAACAGAATTTGGGTGTGTGTCTGAGGCTTTCTCCACGCTAGAAGGGGTGTAGCTGGGCTTTAGGGTACTCCTCCCACTCTGAGGGGATTATAGGTTTTTGTCAAATACTCCCACGGGTTCAGTGACCAGAGATGTGCTGGTTCCTCACTAGGCAGAGAAAACCCATCCCTTCCCCACTTTCTGAGGCTGAACAGTCCTGGAGGAGGCCCCCATCGCATGCCACCTCCTCACTTCCTGTGCTTCCCTAAATTTAAAACTTTCAGGGTTCCTGTAGGCCATATGCTACCTTGTGTCTGGTCTTTAAAACATGGAGTGGCATTTGGGGAATGGGACCAGGCTGCCAAGTGTAGCTTGGATCTGGGAAATGGCCAGACTCTCCTTGCAGACGGCTTTTCTTTTCTTTAATACATGCCCTCATTTGAACGCAGGTCCAGCAGGAGAAGAGGAGATTAGATCCTTATACCTGTTCTGACTCATAGTTCTCCATCTGTTACAGCAAAGCATTCTTGGGAGAGAGAGAGGATCGGGGAGGGAGATACAATCTAGCTTCATTTCTATCCTTTTTCCAAATGCTACCTACAATTTTTTTGTCTGCTCTGAATCTCTATCCTCATCAGAAACAAACAAAAAAACTGTAAGGGGTGACACACATGACAGATAGAAGAATAATTTGCTTAATATGCAAAGAGCCCTTACAAATTAAAAAAAGAAAAAAAGAGAATGACCTAATTCTATTAAAAGGATGAAGGACACGAAGTAAAGCAATCACAGAAAAATACAAAACAGCAAACAAATCTGCAAAGATGTGCAGCCTCGCTCATTATTAAAGAAAGGGGAATTGCTAACTCTCAGAATGACATAGATGAAAGAGCTTGACCATTCCCTATCTTGTAAATGTCAATACCCTCGGGAAGGGAGGGTGCAAACTTTGGGGAGGGCAATAGGACAGTATCTTTTTCTCTGCTCCCACCCCCTTTTCCTTTTTTTTTAATTAAAAAAAATTTTTAGGACAGTATCTTATGCTAGGAATATTAACAATTCCATTTCTAGGAATTTATTATAGATAGATACAGAGATAATGAACTCCAAAGTGGGCAAAGATATACCAAAATTCTTATTATAGTAATGTTTTTTAAGGGAAAATTCTGAAAACAGAGTGACTGTGAATCAATAGGACATCGATTAAATAAAGAATGATACATCTATACAATAGAATACAATGCAGCGATTAAAAAAAGAACAGGGCAGCTCTAAATGTACTAATATATTTTAAAACCCAAGGTACAAAGTTCAGAAGAAAAGGCAACTTTCCTGGCATAATGCATTGTATTTTCATATAAAACATTTATGGAAAAATGGATAAAAAAAGCACAATAGTGATTGCCTCTAGTAGACAGGAGGAGAAGATGAAGAGACTTTCACTTTTGTATCCTTCTACAGCGCTTTTTATAAATTATTATCAAATGTTACCTTTATGATTAAAACTTGTTTAAAAAATATTTAGCAGAAAGCAGATGATTCAATAGCGGACTTAAAATCTGGAAATTGGAACATTTGAATCCTAACTCCGGTTTGTGTTCTGTTTTCACCTGTGTTACATCAGGTAACACAGGTGAATCTCTGGACCTGATTTTCTCATCATTAAACTGGAGACGTTATGGGTTTCTTGGTGATGGTGTCACTGTTGATGTTCTTTATGCTGCTGGAGTGACAAACTGATGCAGAAAAGCAAGCAGCTTAATTGTTTGGCTCCAAAATTTGTTTTGTTACGCACGTGCAAACATCAATCTGATATTCTTGGAGATCGTGTCACTTACTTAGTTAAAGAAATAATAGTGATGCTTCCCGGCCGTGAAGGTGTATTGGAGATGTCAGAGGGCCATCCCATTTCACCCATCCTTCTGCTAATTCCACCTGTAGCCTAGTGCATGCTGGGATTAAATAGCATCACCTCCTGGGTTGATGTACAACACCTGGCGAGGGGCTTCCCTGGTGGCGCAGTGGTTGAGAGTCCGCCTGCCGATGCGGGGGATGCGGGTTCGTGCCCCGGTCTGGGAGGATCCCGCATGCCACGGAGCGGCTGGGCCCGTGAGCCACAATTGCTGAGTCTGCGCGTCTGGAGCCTGTGCTCCGCAACGGGAGAGGCCACAGCAGTGAGAGGCCCACGTACCTCAAAAAAACAACAACAACAAAAAAAAACACCTGGCGAGATTTTTCTCACGCTTGCCTTCCCTCCAGTCGAGAAGATAAAATTGTGTCATTCTCCATCTGGGGTAGCATTAAATAAAGACACAGTAAACGTCAACAGAGGAAATCACTAAGCAGGGGAGATATTAATACGGACAAGAAAACTAGAAACGCTTAGGTGAGAGGTAACTGAAAAAAAACAATAAAAGAACTTTGCAGGGTCTTTGCAGAGAAACTGCAAAGAATTGTGGGTTAAGGAACGAAGATGGAGGCCATGGTGGGGCAGAAGGAAGAAGCTGGTCGAGTCAGCAGGAGTGCAGGTGAAAAGGGAGGGAGGGCCTCAGTAGCAGACTGTGGGCATCTTGGAGGCGTTCATTGGTTGATTAAAAAAAGGGAGGCGGCGGGGGGGGGGGACAGACAGGCTGAAGGACGGGAAGAAGAAAACTGTTCTTAACGATTATAATCAACTTGCCCTACAATCCCAAAGTGGGAAAAGGAGGATGGGTAGAAAAGGCTGACTCCAGAGGCCGGGAAGATGGTAAGCAGAGAACAGTTCACGGAAAGCTTTGTCTCCGAGGAGTGTTGCTAAGTCAGGGGATGTCCACCTGGGAATTATGTCATGGGAACCTTGGATAGAAAGACACTGGGTGAGTCCCAGCTCAGACACCCTGTTACGTTGGCATGTTGGCACTCCCCATGGGCGGGTGTCTGTGTTTGATTCGTCTCTATCCAAAGGAAGTGGCCCATCGTGAGCACGTGGTGAATGCTAGCTGCACGAATGAATGTCCTTCCAAGGAGGTGAAAAGAGAGACTCTAAACTTCTTCCCCACATGACTACTACTGGCTTATATTAGGACCTTGGCTAAAGTACAGCTTACAAATGTTGCCACCCTAAGCGTCGTAGCCACAGTGACCGAGCATTTTGCCACATCAGGACACTGTGAAGTGCTTGCGGACATTCTCGTAGGTAATCCTTGAATCCAACCTAGGAGGCCGGTGTTATCCTCACCCTCCTTTTACAGATGAGGAAAGAGATTAGAAAGGTGAAGGGGCCTGCCTGGGGGTGCCCAGTTGGGATCTGAAACCAGATCTGTCAATTCCAAAGCCCAAGAGCTATGCAGCAAGATGCCAGAGACTGACAATGGCCCATGTGGGGGGAGGCCCTAGTCTCCCTATTTTACAGATGAGAAGACTGAGACCCGGGCAACGCACGTTCAGATTGTCAGACTCCGATCGTGTGCGCCTTCCACTGTGCAGCTCTGCTTCTCCCTAATCCCATGGGAAGGCAGGAGACGGGACTCAATGTGGCTTTTTTTTAAATTTCCAAAGCCTTCCAAAGTTGAACAGTCCTGATTTTCCAGCCATGTCAGATATTTCTGACTGGACCAGTGGGTCTCAACCGGTAGCGATTTTGCTCTGCAGGAGACATCTGGCAATCTCCGGAGACGTTTTTGGTTGTCACAACTAACGGTGTGCTTTTGGCGGGGGGGTGGGGGGGGCAGTGTGGAGATTCTACTGGCATCTAGTGAGCTGAGTGCCCAGGGAAGCTGCTAAATATCCTACAGTGCTGCTTGTGTACCTCCACCTAGTCTTTTTTTTTTTTTTTTAATGTTTATACACATAACTAATACAGGGGGAAATCTTGTAATTTATGAAAACCTTCTCATTAAATACATAAGCCACAGAGACAAAGCTAAACATCCACCCACTCCCCACACCCCTTCCTCAGCAGTGACACTGTCAGCAGTTTGTGTACATCCTACAGTGCAAAGGAAATTCTTCACAATGAAGAATATATCATTCTTTTTGAAGTGGATAGACCCCTCTTTGGCCTCCCTTTGAGGCTGGTACTTTTCACCCTCAATCGCTTAATATTAACTTAATCGCCCAAGGCTGTCTGGGCGATTCACCCCAGAAAACATTTTCTGAGCACCTACTATGTACCAGGCGCTGAGCCTGAAGCTGTTCTGATGCAGAGAGAATATCTCCCACGGCACAGTCATGAAACATTAGAGCAAACAGCTTTGGCCGTGACACACACCAGCTCAGGAACTAAGAAACAAAGGGGGAAAATGGTCTGACTGACAAGAGCTGAAGGAGAAGCATCTGGAAAAGTTGCTTGTAGCAACTGCTCTTTGGGCCCTAGTCACACCTTATTTTTTTATCAGTTGGTTTCCTTCTTTATTGTTAGCACCTCTCCGCACCCCAATCTGTCACAGGTTCTCTTATATCTCTGACTTGTAGCATAGTACCTGGTATACAGCAAGCACTCCCTAAATATGTGCCCTTTGAATGAATATTATCTCATTCAAAAACCCTGTGAGTAGGTATTGCTATTATCTCCATTTTACAGAGAGGAACCTCAAGGCTCAGAGAGGTGAAGTACTTGGCTTAAGGTCACACAGCCAGCAAGGAGCAGAGGGCCAATGAAGACCCAGAGGTGCAGAATCCAAAGTTCTGCTCTTGACACCAGGCTTTAGAAGGCAGCCCTGATGGCTTAGTGAGTGAAAGTCATGCAGGGCAGATGGATTCAGGAAAGAAGAAAACTAACTTTTGCAAAGCTTTTCTTCAACCTCTGGATTGGAGAAGGTCTGGTTCTTTGGGGCTGGGATCGCTGTGAATCTCCTCCATCATCCCTCCCCGGTAGCTAGTGCATCCCATCCCTTTCTTGCGCCCCGATTCTCCTATTTAATGGTCTTTCTCTCCCCTGCCTGCCTCCCTCTTCCCCATCTCGTCCAGTCCCCTGGGGCTGCCAAAGGTGCCATTCGGTCAGATAATTAAAGTTCCCCTCCTGTTAGCATCTCGCTCCTGAGCCCTTCCAGCAGCTGTTCAGCTGGAGCGGGTCCGGGAGAGCGCACAAAAGCTTTACCAATAATTGTGTCTGCAAGCTGCGTGTGCGTGTGTGCGTGTGTGTGCGCGCGCACGCATGTACACAGCCAGCATGCGCCTGGCCTCACCCCAGCCCCTTGGGCGGGGGCCACGGATTCATTACAGATTTTTCTTGGCGGCGTTGAGAGGAGGGAGGGGAAGGGGACCAGATGGCAGGCAGGCGGGTGGCGGTGGGTCCTGCCTCCTCTTCCTCTCATCCAGCAGATGCCCTAGGAACAAGGGCCCTGGAGGCAGAGGCAGGATTAGAGGGGGAAACTCCGTATCAATTAGTGTCAAAGGCCGGGAGACTTGGTGGAGGAGGGGCAGCCAGTTGGCTCTGGCTGGTGGGGGAAGGAGAGAGAGCGAGAGCACTGATGCAGGAGAGGGGACCAGACCAGCCCGCACCCACAAGGGGTTAACATGCATCCTCACGAGGACCTGGGAGTGAGGACAGAACCACCCTCAGAAATCACCACGGGCAGCACCGCACTGTCAGGTGGGTAAACTGAGGCCCAGGAGGAGAAGAGGCTCAGCGGGAGGCCTTCCAGCCCCTGCACTGGGGCTAGTACTACTATTAGAGTTTTAATATTATTAGATATTAGACAACATTGGATAATATGAGCTATTAGATAACAGTAATAATACTAAGAACATTAGTAATATTCTTGTAAGTAGTAATATCAAAAATCCTAGCAGCAATGAAATTGTATTAGCCTCAGTGCTGAGCACTTACTTTGTGTCACAGACTTGCTGGACAATTTCTTACCTAATCTAATCCCCCCCAATAGCCTGATAAGCTAGATCTTAACAGCCTTGTTTTTTTTGTTTGTTTGTTTTGTTTTTTGCTGTACGCGGGCCTCTCACTGTTGTGGCCTCTCCCGTTGTGGAGCACAGGCTCCGGACACGCAGGCTCAGCAGCCATGGCTCACAGGCCCAGCCGCTCTATGGCATATGGGATCTTCCCGGACCGGGGCACAAACCCATGTCCCCTGCATCGGCAGGCGGACTCTCAACCACTGCGCCACCAGGGAAGCCCAACAGCCTTGTTTTACGGATGAAGAAACTGAGGCCCAGAGAGGGGAGTGAGGCTGCCCAAAGTCACAGAGCAAATAAAGATGGGGCTGAGATTCTAACACAGAACTGAGCCAAGTGAACAGTCAACAAGCACGGCTTGTCTGGACTTGCCCTTGGAGTGAGCTCCGGTCCATGTCGGTTTTGAGGAGCAGCATTCTTAAGCCCTCACTCCTTTTACTCTAAAAAACAGAACAGACTTTAAAGTTCCAAGACCAAAATTCAAGTTCAAGCTCTTACTGACAAGCTGTGTGACCTTGGGCAAGTCACTGAGCCTCTCTGAATTTGTTTCATCCTCTGCTCTGTGAGGTTATCCAACAACAGTGGATAGGAAAATTACTTCTGATTAATGCCTATAATGGAATATTATGCAGGCTTTTAAAAATGATGAGGTGGATGGGTATTTACTGACATAGTAAGATACTCAGACTGTATTGTTAAATTAGAAAAAAAAATCTGAAATTTAAAAAATGCCCAATATTATCCCAAGTTGATTAAGACATATAGAGAGAAAGAGTGAGATGAGAAAATGAGAGGGAAAGAGAGAGAGAACAAGAGTGAGTTAGTGAGTCCAGAAGGATAAACTCCAAAATATTCATAGTGGTTATTCTCTGTGCAGTGATACTCTCTTTGTTGTATGTAAGAGTTTACAAAAATGAGTATGAACACAAGTGATAATAGGAAAAGTTTGTTCTGTCATCAGTCTTGCCCAGTCCTGAGTACTGTGAGGACCAAAGAGTCTGGCTCTGCAAACTGGAAAGTACCCACACATCCGAGGGATGGTTTGTCTCCTGGGGTGTCTCTCTTTGTTGTATGTAAGAGTTTACAAAAATGAGTATGAACACAAGTGATAACAGGAAAAGTTTGTTCTGTCATCAGTCTTGCCCAGTCCTGAGTACTGTGAGGACCAAAGAGTCTGGCTCTGCAAACTGGAAAGTACCCACACATCCGAGGGATGGTTTGTCTCCTGGGGTGTGATAAGATGGGGAGGGGAGTGATAAGATGTAGGTCAGGGTCTTGTCTACAGCTCAGCCAGAGACCCAACAACATCAGTGGGTCAGGTCAAAGTCATAAAGAACCAGCGTCTGAGGGCTGCTGGGGAGGGAAGGGTTAATGTGCAAATCCATAAAGCTGACCCCGGGGTGGCCCGCTTAGGAGACCATCTGCCAGCAGGCCTGCAGCTGCCAATCCAGGCAGGCCCTGCCTTCTCGCAGGCTCCTCCCAGCTCGCACAGCTTGGAGCAGCCCAGATGCCTCTGCCTTGGCCTCTGACTCCAGCCAGGGGATCTGGCCTGGCAGAGTTATCACATCTCTCTCCCCATCCCCAGCAGCAGCACTGGCATCCGAGGCAACAGAGGTCTTAGAACAACACTTAAGACCAACACATTAAGACCAACACTTAATGGTCTCACGTGACTCGTAGACAACGACGTGGTAGGTTTTCCCAGTACAGCTGAGGAAACTGAGTCTCAGAGGCAAAGGCGCTTGGCCAAGGATACAGATCCTTGGAGACAGCCCAGGTTCCTGGGGGGAAGCAGCGAGCCCCGCCCCATCCTCTGAGAATCTCTCATGGGCAACGACTCCTCCAGGAGCAGTTGAGGGGCTAGATGAGGCTGATATTCTAGAGCCTGTCACCAAGAGCTTGGGGCGACGGGGCGGGGATGGAGGTGAAGCAGAAGAACACAAGATGGGAGTCTTCAGGAAGCTGGGTTCGAATCCCTGCTCTATCTCCCCACTCTGCCTCATCTGCTGGTCTATCTAGAGAGTCTTATAGGGACCTTCCAACTCTCCCATGTTGGGGAATCCAAGACCTCTGACTACTTCCTGACCCACAGGAAAAAGAATAAGATGAGCAACTCTTCTTCCCACCATTGGCGCCCACTCTGGAGTCAGATATTGGTCCTGAGGGCCAAACGAGGGGAGAGAAAAGAGTTAACTTGAGGGGCGGACGGAGAAGGGACAGAATCCTCTCTGGAACCTGCCCACGTGTCAGACTGAACAGCTCCGGACTGACGGCCAAAAGATGCAGAGAGAGACCCAAAAATTCCCAGAACAGATGGGCCAGCCCGGCGCGTGGGGGATGAAATGGCCGTCATAGTCATAATATCTCAAATTCCTCTGCACTCCGGTTTTCAAAGCTCATTCAAATCCATTATCTTATTGGAATCTCACAACTCTCCTGGACAGTAGATGGCCAGGGGCTACAAGACCCATCTGGCAAGATGAGGCAACTAAACTCAGAGAGGCTAAGAGGTTTGCCCCAGGTCACACAGCTCGTGTGTGGTCAGAACAGTCAAAAAGAGAATCAGGTCTCCCGAATCCTAATTCATCCATCAGTGGACCTGTGATTTGATGCCCTCATTTTCTAACTTGGGGGCTTGGAATGATGATATATGTTAGTAATAACACAGCAACAACAGAAACAGTAATAAAAGCAACGTGCACTGATCACTTATGACATGATAGGCATGGCTTTAAGCACTTCATACTATCTCATTTAATTTCCACGTTGACCCTGGATGAGGCAGATATTACTATTAGCTCCAACTTACAGACGGAGGAGACAGACTCATGAATGAAATCAGTTGCTCAAGGACAAAGTTATAAAACACTGTAGCTAAGACTCAAATGTAGATCACCCTGCCCTTCACCACCACGCCAGTGGTTCCCAATCATCACTGCAAATGAGAATCACCCAAGAAGAGTTTAAAAAATCACTATGCTCAGATGTCACCTTGAATCAATTAAATCAATTAAATAAGGGCGTCCAGACATGGGGCCCAGACATCAGTATTTCTTAAAGATTCTGTGCAGCCCAGTTGGGGAATCACCATACTACACTCTCCCCAGGTACTGTCCCACTGATCATCTCAGAAGAGCTCTGTAACAGCTGAGTTTCTCTCAGTTTCCCTACCTGTAAAATGGAGCCCCTTTAGCTTTGTTGACTAGGATCCATCCTCTCCAGGCTCGGGGCAGGACAGTGTTAAGGCCCCAGAACTTGGAGCTGAGAGCTCTAGCTGCTCCCCCAGAGTCAGCTAGAGCGTGGGAACCCTATACCCACCTGACCCTGTTGTAAAACTTTTATTATGTTTATTTCAAATCAGGCTTTTGTGCAACTGCAAACACTGGAATCTGTAGCAACAGGGACTGTGATGCTGCTAGCCACATTCTCTACCTTCTCTGAGCGAATCCGTTTGGTGTCCCCCCAAAATACAGTGAAATCATAATGGAGGGGGAGCCTGGGGGACCGCCAAGGGAACAAAGGAAAACAGATCCTGGAAAAAGGGGCTGTGGCTTGCTGGAAACTGGGACAGTGGTTTGGTTTTGTTTGGTTTTTCCCGACTCTGGAAATCATCTTCACTCCTGCCTTTGAAATCCTCCCCCAGTGCCTCCTCAGAAGGAAGCAAAGCGCCTTCTCCGTGCCTGCTCTCCTTCCTGAGTCTGGGGGAGCAAAGTGTAGAGGGAAGGTGGTCTCTTCCCTGGGTTCAGGTCCTGGCTGTTGGCTAACTTGTCGCACGGGCTTGGACCAGCCGCTGGCACGCTCTAGCCAACTTCCCTGCCTGTGAATAAGGAGGCTGGAGCCCCTCCTGACCTTGACCTACCTAGTTCTCTCATCAGATCTGTCAACCGCAGGATGGATAACAGAGAAACTCAGATGCATGTAGAAATGCAAAGAAAATCAGGCCTCCTCGAGAGCTCTCTGCGCCACCCCCCTCGCCCTCACCAGGAGAAGGTGCCATGGGAAGCCGTGGTGCTTTCCTGACCCCCTTGGAACTCGCAGTCCTGGTCCACAAATGCTTTGGGCTCAAAGCCAGGAGTTCCAGGATTGTGAAGTCTAGGATCAAATGTCCTGATGAACAATGTCCCAGAGGAGGCGGGAGTGACCCCAACGGGCTCAGCAAATGACAGGTCTTGGACCCATGGAACATAAGAACCATGGGATCCTATGGTCTCAGAATCTCAGAACCAGGGGCATAACCAGGTGGGTGGGGCCCGAAGCTTACACAGTTGGGGGCCTTCTTTAAAAAACACAGCCTGAACCACTTCTATCACACTTTACACTCTAGACCTGTTGGTTGTATATTCCGACTGCCTCATCATATGACAATTTTGGAATATTGTCAACTACAGAGAGAATAAGAAGGTAATTCTGCATTTTTTCTGTGTTGGTTGTTTAGGAGCACTCGGAGACCACGTGGCTGAGAGGTCCAAAGGTCCCAAAGAGATGTGAAAGTGAAAGGCGTCCACGGCAGTGACCGACGTCAGGCCGTTCTGGCAAGCCTGAAAGGGGCTTGTGAGGACAGGGATGTTCCAGGGTCCCTGTGATCTTTCTACTGCCCGTGAAGAGGGCTTCCTTTTGAAGCTGTGATAGGAGTGGTATCTTAGCCACCCTGAGCTCTTCATGCGTAGAAGATAGCTCATTTTTAGTCAGTTATCTCCCCTCATGACTTCTACCAGCTCTCCTACTTAACAATCCCACACCCTTGGGGGAAAACAGGAACAGAAAATATGTGCAAAATGGCCCTCAGTTTTGATAGAGATATACGCAATTGCTGACTTCCATCTTTTTGCAGCATGTCCCTGAGAGAATCAAGAATCAAGAATGCCACAGAACCCTGGGGACTGGGGCTCAGGACATACCGGAGACGATGAAGGTACGGAGCTCGGAGGTTTAGGACTTGGATTGGATGCTGCTGTTGTTGGGGGGTAAGGGAAGACAGGGAAATGCAGGCCAAGTCAAAGGGTTCAATCTACTTACCCCTGATCCTGGATCACAGGCTGTACACCAAGCCTAGCAAAGCCTTCCCACAACTCCCTTCCTCCCCGGGACCCTGAGATGACGGGTAGCAACGGGGTGCAGTGAGTTAAATCCCGATTCATTCTTTACTAGCTGTGTGACCTTGAATGAGCCCTCTCACTCTTCTGACCTCTGGGTTTCTCAACTGTAGGACGAGCATGATGAAAATGCACCCACCTATAGAAGCAATACAACTCACATACCGCTCTCAGCACAGCGCCCGGCACTGGGATAAACACTCAGGAAACGCTGGGCGCTGTGATTCCTGTCCAGCTTGGCCTTTCTCACCACCAGAGCCCAAGGAGAGACCCCTCCCTTCCCATGACCCCAGGGAAGGGCTGAGATCGGCCCTCCTAACATCATATGCTAGCCCTGCACCAGTTACAGCGTCTAGGGTAACTGAGAGATAGAATTGTGTCTCCTGCAGCCCTAATTGGCATGGAAGAAGGCTCTATACGGGAAAGGGAAGCTTCCTGGAAAGACCCAAATAAAAACAATATGGTCCTGTACACCTGCCTACTGACTAGGCTTGCCCCATGAATGGGAATACAGACCCTCTCAGTCAATTGAGTTTCCGCCCTATCCCAACGGGCCAATCAGACCCCAATTTTCTGACAACCCTGGTGTCCTTTCTCAGAATGTCTACGAATTCTGGGAGAATCAATCCATCCCGTGTCATAACTCTGCTCCTGGAAAGCAGAGACTTTATCCAGTTCACTGCCACAACCCCGGCATCCAGCACCAGGCCTGGCACGTAAAACACACCCGATAAATACGTTACTGAATGTGAGAGTGAATAAATGGAATACTAAATTTTCAAAGGAAAAAACAATCAAGGGAGATTACTTCCCAAAGATCAAAGAGAAACGTTCTGACGGTTGAGTATTTTTCCTTGTTTTCTTTTTTTTTCTTTTTGCGGTATGCGGGCCTCTCACTGTTGTGGCCTCTCCCGTTGCAGAGCACAGGCTCCGGAAGCGCAGGCTCAGCGGCCATGGCTCACAGGCCCAGCCGCTCCGCGGCATGTGGGATTTTCCCAGACCGGGGCACGAACCCGTGTCCCCTGCATCGGCAGGCGGACTCCCAACCACTGTGCCACCAGGGAAGCCCTTGTTTTCTTTTTTGTAGCAACATTTAATAAGCTTTAATGGCGGTCGAGGCACTGGCCTAATCACTTTGTCTATCACTGCATTTAATTCTCCCAATAACACTTTGAAAGTTGCTCTTAACATAGGCAGTGTGGTCTGATGGTTAAGAATACAGGCTTTACAAAAAATGGGACGGCCCTCCATTACCAGATACCACTTTTGCGACATGCGTTGCTCTTGCCCCAGTTCTGGCACCTTATCGTTTTATTAAGGACCTTATTGTGTTTTTACCAACTTATTACTTGAAATGATAATACAGCCTGTCTGCTGTTTCAAGACTGTGATATATTTTCCTAGTGGTTTGGTTTTAAAAAGACATAAGACTTAATTTTTCTTCAAAAAAAAAAAAAAAAGAATACAGGCTTTAGAATTAGACCCATGTTCAAACCCTAGCTTCAGCAGCTTCTAGCTGTGTGATCTTGGATCAATTACTTCTCTCCTTGAGGCTTTCCTTGTCTATAAGATGGGAATAACAATATATACTTGATGGAGTTAATTTAAAATGTTAATGCATGTGAAGACTTTAGCACAGTGCCTGGATCACAGGAAATGCTCAATAAATAGTGACTGTTATTCTTCCTGCCCTCTTCCTCTTATATGGAGAAAGAGCTTATCAGAGAGGCCACAGATGCTCACCGTAGGATGTGATTCCAGGAATGAAAGGCATTTCCTGTGTATGGGAGAGGATGGCACCAAATTCCCTTCCCTTTCCACCCAGACCTGCTACTAGATTACCTTTCTAGTTCTCTTGGCACCTAGGAGGGACCCTGTAACTAGCCTTCACCAATGGAATATACACAGAAGTAATGGGTCACTTCAAGGCTGACGCAGTTAAGAGCAGGTGTGACCTCTCCACCTTGGTTCGCTTTCCTCGTCTTCCAGCTGGATCATGCCACGTAGCACCTCCATGTTACGGAGGTGGATCCCTATACGGCTACATGAAGCAAAGCCCTCCTCCAACCCATTTAGGACTAAGATACAAACAAGCAACAATTGGTTCATGTGAAGCCACTGAGATCCCACGTAGCTGCTACCTCTTGCCTACCCTAACCACACTATTTTTATTTAATGACCTTCTTGTAATATCCAAGATGATATCTATTCTGCTTATTCTTTAGGTCTAATGGTATAAGTAGCCAGCAGATGTGCTCTCCTAGTGAGAGATTATGTTCCTTGGAGAAAAAGAGCACTGGGAATCGATTCCAGTGGTCTGAGGGATTCCTAAGAAAGAACATGAGATGTGGAAGGAAGTCCCCGTCTCTCCAGCGGCACTGCCTCCCAGGTTCCCCCACTGGGCAAACAGCCCCATGACTAAGGAGAGTTGCTAAGCTTCTACTTAGGTTAGGTTCTGGCAGAATGTCTTCATCTCTAGCTGTTTCTTTTTTTTTTTAATTTTTATTTATTTTTGGCTGCGTTGGGTCTCCGTTGCTGCACGCGGGCTTTCTCTAGTTGCGGTGAGCGGGGGCTACTTTTCGTTGCGGTGCGCAGGCTTCTTATTGCGGTGGCTTCTCTTGTTGCAGAGCACGGGCTCTAGGTGCGCAGGCTTCAATAGTTGTTGCATGAGGGCTCAGTGTTGTGGCTCGCGGGCTCTAGAGCGCAGGCTCAGTAGTTGTGGCACATGGGCTTAGCTGCTCCGCGGCATGTGGGATCTTCCCCGACCAGGGCTCGGGCCCGCGTCCCCTGCCTTGGCAGGCGGATTCTTAACCACTGCGCCACCAGGGAAGCCCCTCTAGCTGTTTCTTGAGAAAACTCAGAACAGCCCAAGGATAGGACTGTCCATGGCTAGATGAGTTGTCATCACAAAATCTAGGTTCCAATGGTAAGTGTACTTTCTGTGTTCTCTTTGCCTCTCTTTTCCCAGAGATGTCTCTCGCACCTAGAAACAGTTTAACCCAATCCCGGCTAAAGCTCTGGTCTGGCTTTGCCCAAACGGTGACCAACACCACTATGGACTTTAATACAGGACCAGTCACTGGAAACACAGGGTCCACTGGAGTTAAATATATTGGAGATTCCATGGCTCCTGGGTCCAAGTCCCTTCCTTTCCCGTGACCAGCTGTGCAGGGGTGAGGAGAGGATCCTAGGAATAAGTGGTGCTCCTCATTAGCTACAGGTGACCACGCCAACTCCCGCCGGTCACCTCCCAATTGTTCACTCCCGTCCTTAAAGAGAACCAGCAAGAGAAGTATCTGCTCACTCCTATAAAATGGCAGACTCCCAGGTGTGCATCTGGGGGCTTCTTTGGCGTGCCCGATGTGCTCGGCTCTTTTCTAATTTATCATCTCCAATGCTCACAGTAACCTTGGAAGAAAGTTATTTCCCCCAGTTTAGAGATGATAAAATTGAGGCTTGGGGTAGTGAAATAGAGTACCATGCTGGGGTTACTTGGCTGTGCTATTCAAACTATCACACATCACACATACTGTACAAAGTACAGTCCGAGCGGAGCAGAAAGTACCTTCCAAACTCCCGGCACCATTTTTGATGTGTCAAAGGATGTGAAGAAAAAGGATACCAGCTCCACCTACCTTACAGTATTAAAGCACTAGAGCACAGCTCAAAGGCACAAAGATACATAAAGTATTTGAAAAGTGTAAAACACTATGTAAATGCAAATTATTCATTAATAGGCTGATTAATTGATTGACAAGGAGTTCGTACAGCATGGAGGCTAAGTGCGTGGGCTCTGGAATCAGGTAGGACTGGGTTTGGTGAAGTTCTGACCTCCCTGAATCTCAGTTTCCTCTTCTGCGAAATAGAGATAAGAATATTTCCCATCTCCTAGGGCACTGTGAAGCTCTAAGGAGTCAGTATATACGAAATGCTTAGTATAATGTCTGACTCACACTGTTATTATTTTTACAGATAACTCTATTAGTCTCAGTTTTTTCTTCTGTGAAATGGAAAAAAATAATTCGACCCATCGCATGGTGCTTTCATAATCTGAAACTCTTTCAAGAATGCAGTATGCCAATTCTGATGATAAATCACCCCCAAACTGAACAGAGGCTGGACACAGCTGGGAAAAGATGTGGCGGCAGAAGACTGGCATCCCTGAGGCCGGCCCTCCCTCCTGCCTCCCCAACCCTGCCTTGCTGCACAGCAACTCAGGTGCTCCAGGCCAGAGGAAGCTGGCCTCCATCGCCCTGGCTCCGAGTTCCAGAGCCTGAGCAGCAGATCTGGCTCCTGCAGCCTCCCAGCACCCTGCCGGGAGAACACAAAGCCAGAAATGGCTCCCCTGGTGCAGGACAGCCCTTCTCCTCCTTGCCCTGCTTCAGCTCCCTGACTTGCCTGAGGAGATGGTGAAATGTGTCTGCTTAGCCTGGCATACTGTGGATCAGCAGTGGGCAGGCTGGTCCTTGAGCCCTGTCTCCATCCAGATTGTCTTGTCTTCTGAATCTCACCCGGTAGCCAACTCCTCTAGAACTCACTGATTTCAACGAATACTTACTGTCTAAGTGTTGTGCCAAGCACTGAACTAGATACTTTCCCATTACAAGCGCAGCCAAATCTCTTCGCTCTCTAAACACCTCTCCCGGGGTATATAACACAATGCCTGTTCACAGCTCTAAGTAAATATGGATTCGGTATCAGTTGTGTCCTGGGTCCTGTGCTAGTGGCTGGGTATATGGAGACAAACAAGACAAAGCCCTCTGGCCAGATATATACATTCACGCACTAACTGATAGGTTCCGGAATTGCTCTTCTACTGACATTTCTATTCATCAACCTAATGGTTTATGTATTTAACAGTAGTTGTCAGAGCTGGTTAGCCACGGTCTAGCTTCTTTAGCCTTGGGCGAGTGACCTTCCCTTTGTGAGGTTCTGTCTTCTTATCTGTATAAAGGGGGCAGGGGGTGTCTTGTGATGAACATCAACTGAAACAATGAACGTAAACAGCACAGCACCAACAGCAAGGACACTACGTGATCTGATCCTTCCCAAAGCTGCAGCAGTCCCTTCCTGGGAGAGAGAAATACATAGCATGCATACTGCCACCTTCCTCTCTTGCACCAAGGACAGACATCACTAATGAATCAAAGGATTCTTTGTTACTCATCTCAGACGTAGCCCCAGAAGCCTTCTCAGCACAGTGATTCGGGCACATACTACTAATTGATTGAAGCTGTTGACGTTCTCTATGGAACTTCTTTTTGGCCATCCTGCCCTTACCTCACCCAGTTGCATGGGTCTGTAGTTTAGCTGACACTCTAATGAATATCTCTTTCCTCTCTGAACTTTACTCTTGGGTCTTGAGTGTAACTTCCTTAGAGACTGAACTACATGGGCACAGGCCCAGATGCATGCAGGTGGCGCCCATTATATGTATGTATTGACTGATGTGCCTCTGATCAGCAAATCTGTCTCCCATTCTGCTGACCTGTTGAATGATCTTGGGCAAGTCAGTTCTCATCTCTGGACAATTTTGATATTATTTTCTCATAGGTAGTGCGTTGGTAGAACATAGTGGTTAAAATCTTGACTACTGGGGTCTTACAAGCTTGGGTTTGAATCCTGGAGCCACTTCCTAGCTGTGTGACCTTGGAGAAGTCATATAATCTTTCTGAACTTCAGCTTCCTCATCTGTTAATCGGAGATGAATTAATAGTACCCACCTCAAAAGCTTAAAGGAAATACTGCATGGAAATGGGATACTGTTTTGAGATCCTGACCTACGTGGTTTTTTTCTCCCTGTATTTTCCCCTTTTCTTTTTCACCATTTAAGCAGATCATGGGTTCTCCCCTCCTTGCCTCGGGGGCGGCATGTGTCAGGGCTGAACACAGGAAGAATATGAGAGTGTTTTTAGCTTTTGCTTTTTGGAAAAGTCAAAGCCTTTAGGGGAAGATGATTTACGGACTTAAGGAGAGGGTCCTGAAGAAACACAAAGGAATAAAGATTTCTCCAGAGCAGAGATTCCCTCTGCTGAGGAGTGGAGAGGAGAGGGGAGGGGAGGGGAGGGGAGGGGAGGGGAAGGGAGAGGAGAAAGGAGGGGAGGGGAGGGGAAGGGAGAGGAGAGGGGAGGAGGGAGAGGTCTGTAAGACCAGAAAAGTCCCATGTGGGCAGAAATGATGGGTGTCTCCATGGTAATATGTGTGAATTGGTGGTCAAGCTGGGCAACCTTGGGCAAGTAAAATAACCTCTCTGGACCCGTGTTCTTACAATGTAAAGCTGTTTTTAATCACCCTACAAGTTTAGTGCAAGGAAATGGGACGTCCTTGTGCTTAACAAATATCTATTCTCCCATGCCCTTCCTCAACACCAATGATTCCACTTGTGATCCTCTGCATTGCCATGTTTGGGTTTAGCTCTGGGCAAGAAAACACATGGTTAACTACCAATATCTCTTGTGTCCTTGTCTTGAAGGGTTGTCCCTCTTCATGGACAGTTCGATAATCCTCTTGTTGGGAAGAGCACTTCTGGCATGAAAGGCACTTCCCACTGGCGGACTCTCCTTCTGAGTAATTGCCCCATGTGAACAAGGACCATCACTACCCCCAGGCAACCCCTCACCCAGCCCCAAGAGGTCAGCCTCACTGCTGGGCAGTCCCTTCCCTCTCTGCTGGAGCCCAATCTTTGGGTAAGTTTCCACTGAAGTGATCATCTAGAAACTTGAAAGCAGGAGAACAGCTAGGCCTCACCAGTGACATTCCCCATATCTTGCCTATGGGGAAGAAAGAGCTGGGTGAGAGAGAAGACTGTGGCAGCAAGTACATCTGGGTTATAACCCTAACTCTGACCCTTGGAAGGTGGTAACCTTGGCCAAGTTGCTTAAAGCCTCTAAGTCTCATTTCCATCATCAACAAGATGGGGACAATGCTATCTATTGCATAGGATTGGGGGGTGAATTCAGTGAAGTGACATCTACAAATGGCTTAGCATAGAGCTTAGTTTATAAGCAGGCAATATCTAAAATTGCACGGCATTACAACTAACTCGCTGATCTTTGGCCAGTTGCTTTACCTGTTCAGACTTTAACTCTCTTTTCAATAAAATTAACTCCTGCCATGCTTGCTAATTGCTAGTTATTAATAGACATGTCTCTCCTACTAGAATGTAAGCAACTTGAGATATCTTTATTCATTTCTATACTTTGCATATATTAGAAGCTCAGTGCTGGGTGAAGGTATGAATGGATAATCAGAAGGGATTTCAGATGTGAAATCCCCTTGCACAAGTTTTAACAAAGGATCATAGCAATTGTGATTCTTTGTTTCTGACAAGAATGAATAAGTACAATCATTTAAATCTCAATAGCAAAAGGCCTCAGAGAAAAACCAACAAACCTAAAGTGCCTAAATTCCTTGGCACTACAATGTTTTAGGT
Source organism: Mesoplodon mirus (assembly GCF_964341445.2). Lineage (NCBI taxonomy): Eukaryota > Metazoa > Chordata > Mammalia > Artiodactyla > Ziphiidae > Mesoplodon > Mesoplodon mirus. The sequence continues at coordinate 10,770,247 of NC_138989.1, forward strand.
GTCTTACAAAGAACTAAGATTGGGAGAACAAGTTCAACCAGGCTTTATGCCTGTAAGGTCTTAGAAAATAAATGATCTGAGCTGCCATTTCTTATCATCTGTTAAATGAAATTAATAAACCTTACTTTACCATAAATATAGGGAAATGGTAAAGAAAGGCACAAAGTAGATGCTCAATAAATGTTGGTTGGTTGGTTGATTGATTGGTTCGTTGAATGAATGGATGGATGGATGGGAGAAGAAAATAGTTGGAAAAAGGATGAAGGAACAAATAGCTGGAGAATAGATGAAGGGATGGATGAAATAATGAATAAATGAATGGTTCCTTGATCAATGGATGGATGTAGGGTAGATGGATGGATGGATGGATGAGTGACTATGTAGTGGATGGATAAATAAATGAATGGAGGAATAGATGAGTTAATGGATGGATGGGTGGATGTGTCGGTCAAGTTCGTAGCAAGCGTAAGGTACCGTGCCTATGAAGAATGACCATGACTGCATAATAGATGCACCTAAACGGGTCAGCTTGGGGTAGGTGTTGCAATTAGAAGCCCCAAATTTCTCACTCGAGAAACACTCATTCTCCTTGTTTCTCTCCCTCCCTTCCCTGGGGAAACTTGCTTCCAGGAAAGCTGCTCATAAATGTAGCATCAAACTCCTTCAGTGAGTTTGTTCACCCGAAAGTAAAACTGGGCAGTACTAGTGGACATATGTCTTGAACTATGTTCTCTCTCACACGTCACTGTGGCACCGGGATGGAGCAATGTAAACAGCTTGTCAAGAACTTCCTTGTTTCCCTACGGTGCTCCTCATTTTTCTGATCTCTCCTTCCCACAGCAGGAGATTGGCAGAGCAGGCATTCCCAACAAGAGCTAGTGAGAGTTACCAACACAGTATTCAAATCGCATCTCCGACATCACCTAGCTGTGTGAGCTTAGACAGGTTACTTTCCTTTCTGACCCGTAACTGTCCCATCTACAAAAGGGAAATTGTCATAATATCTAACTACCTTGAAGAATGGTTCAGTGGATTAAGTGATATACTGCAGATAAAGCATTTTGCTCAGGCATATAGTAAGTACTCAGAAACTATGATTAGGAACTATTATTAAAACTTTGATAGGTGCAGAAGTTGAAACACTGACATTCATGAGGTCACTGAGGCAGAGAAGTAAACCCTGGGAGTCAGGAGACCTGGGTTCTGATTCACTATTTGACTTTGGGCAGGTAAGTACCTTTTCCTCTCTGAGGCTTTCTTTCTCTACCTGTATAATAGGGAATGGAACCCATGAGCTCGGAGATTTAGGGGTATAATTGCAGTGTCTTTTTGCCCTCCCCCCTACCAAACTGATTCTCTTTTGAATATGAGCCTTAATGTCCAAGGGCAATCATTCCTAATAGGTAAAACCAGGAATCAGCAATTATTCAAGTTAGAGACTTTTGTCACCCTGATACAGATGACACTCAGGGTAGCAAAGTGACTTGCTCAAAATCACACAGCTAATAGATGGTGGGATAGGATTCAAACCCAAGCTTATCAACCACAGAGCCAGAACTCATCCTTTGCAACACCTTTCCCTTGGCATGTGTCATAGCCGTGTTTGCTTGGTGAATGGGAGGTGATGCCTTCCTCAGGGCTGGATGAGCAGGGTGGATGGAGGAGTATGCTGAGCGCCCAGAAGTTCCACGGAGAGGGAAGGCAACAGGGTCTTTTGGACCAGAGTGGGGACAGCAAACATCAGCTGGCTCTGATGGCACCTAGCCCAAGCGACAAGATGGAAAACGTCAAAAACATCTAGGAGCACTTAGACCACAGTCCCCAGTTCCTGCATTCAAACTACCACTGGGGATAGTTTGAGAGTTGATTTGCTAAAGGGCCATAAATGCTATAGGTCCGGGATGGAACAGCCAGTGTTTTGGGGTGTGGATGAGTACAGGCAGTGGATGGCAATCATATTAGCTCTTTTTCTCTTCCCTGGAACCCACTGATGCTCGACAAGGAACCCACTGTCTCTGGCATTAATTGCTTGTGAGGCCTTAGGCAAGTTACTTAACTATTCTGGGCTGGATTCCTTCCATAAAAGGAAGTTAGGGTGGGTGGGATGAAAAGACTCTTAAGGCCACCCCTAACTCTCCTAGTGGCAAGATGTCCTTTCTTGGGGGAGTGGGGTGGTCACACATAACCTCTCCCATGGAAGGAAGGAAGGTTTCCAGACTCATGCTCCTCCCACTGTAGTTTGGGGCCTGTTTCCCCTCAATCAGGCCCCTGCAATGATGGGGTACATTTCTTCCTAAGGCTCCTGAGCTCTGAGTCCCCCTTGCTGTTTTGGGGTCCTACTCCAATGTCTCCCTCCTCCCTTGGCCATTAAAAGGGATGTCACTCTAAGGGATGTCTCCACTTAGGAAAAGGAGCATACACAGGGGGCAGCTGTATGAGGCGTGAGGTTGGTACACTTAGTGTAGAGAAAGAAGGGGGGCTTTAATGGGGGTAACACTGGCAATGCAGGCTGGTCAATGACCGGAGGTGGTCATACCTTTCCTCCCCTTGCCTGGTGGATCCATGCTCAGTGCACAAGCTCCTGGGGTCACACATTGTGTCTGCAGTGGGATGGGGTCACTGAACTTGGAGTCAAGAGACCTGGGGTTTATTCTGGGTCTTTATAAGACCTTGAGCCTCAGTTTCTTCTTCTGCAAAATGGACACAAAACTGGCACTTAACTGTTGTGAGAATCAAATGAGATCAACAGTAACAGTTAAACCACCACCACCACCATCACCACAATAATGTATCACGATTTCATGGTGTGACTTTTGGCAAGTCATTTCATATCTCTGAGCCTCATTTGTCCTATTTGTAAAATGGCAATACATTAATTTTTCTGCCTTCTTCTCCAAGGAACTCTGAGCAGTGTGGTGTCTTAGAACTGGGTGGCAGGTGGCCCGTATGTCAGCTATACCTCGGGCATTAACATTCTGATGCTCCACAAAGTGCCCTGGGTACTCTCTGTGCCCCTGTCTCCCCATCTATAAAATAAAGAGGCTGTATTCGAGTCCCTCAAATGTCCCCTCTGGCCCTCCCGTCCTGACTGCTGACTAAATGCCACAGTGAGCTGACACTGGCATTAAAGGAGCTGATCACTGGGATGTGCTATTGTGGTGATGGTTTCCTGCTAGAAAAAACTGTCCACACGGTAAAGAGTTGCTCCGAGCCTACCTACCCTCTATGGGAGTGGGCTGGGCCCCAGAATCACCTGCCACTTGGCCTTGGAAGGGAGGCTGGACAGGGCGGCTGGCCAAAGAAAAGCCTCCTTAGTGGCTGAAAGCTCTGAAATATGATCCCAGGAACAGCCAGGCTGAGTACAGATGGACATCTCATCAGGATCCCCAGACCAGGCTTTGGGCAGCATATGCCACAAGAGGTCTTCATGGGGCACGATGCCATATCTTACAGCAAGGGGTCAGGGGCAAGAGAGAGCAGTGTCTGATCTCCCGATCACAGCAGGGAAGCTCACACACAAACCCTGATGTTGGGCAAACACCACTTCACCGAACCCAGAGCTCACCCAGGCTGACTCAGGCTACGTAAGGGCCTTGGACAAATCCCCTTTTGTGGGTCTCAGTCTCCCTATCTGCAAAATGAGGAGCCGAGGGCTTCCCTGGTGGCACAGTGGTTGAGAGTCCGCCTGCCGATGCAGGGGACACGAGTTCGTGCCCCAGTCCAGGAAGATCCCACATGCCGCGGAGCGGCTGGGCCCGTGAGCCATGGCCACTGAGCCTGCGCGTCCGAAGCCTGTGCTCCACAGCGGGAGAGGCCACAACAGTGAGAGGCCCGCGTACCGCAAAAAAAAAAAAAAAAAAAAAAATGAGGAGCCGAGCTACATGAGCAGGCCCTAGAGACCTTTTGACCTCTTATCTCTCTCAGTAAGAAGTTTCGAGAATGAAGCCCTCATGTAAGTGTATTTATAAATTATATCTGTACAGTTGTTCCGATACATTATGAATATTATAAAACATATCTTTCCGTCCTCCACATGTAAAATGAGGAGACTGGATAATCTCCTAAAGGTCCCTTTAGCTCTCAAATTCTGACGATGTATGTCTGTAGGTCTCTAAGTTTCCTCATCTGTACCATGCACTTACATCTGCATACCCTCAATCATTCATTCAACAAACATCTAAAGAAAATGGGCCAACCACGGGCCACTGTTCTAGGTGCTGAGATACAGCAAGGAATGAGACAGACATGGTATCCACCCTCAGTAGTTCAAAGAGTTCTCCTGTGAATCACAGGAAACACTGCTGTTTTTGAATATTGGAAATTCCATGTGGTTCAGACTATTAGGCCTAAGAATGATTTGATGAGGTGAAATTGCTACAATTCATGCATTCAACCAACATTTGCTTGGCCCCCTGCTATGTATCAAGTGAAAGAGGTAAACCAACGAGCAAATTGACACAGTCTGCATCCTCATGATGCTTTCGGTCTATTAGAAGAGGTACGCTTTAACCAATGATCCTGTAAGTCAGTGTAAAATTACAAATGTGTTGAGAACCAAGAGAGGTACTACAGTGATGAGAAAGTCTGTAATGCCAGGCGTGACCTAGTCTAGAGCACTGTGGGAGGATTCCCTAAGGAGATGACATTTGAGTTGAGATCTGAAAGCGGAGTAGGTATAAATTAGACACCAAGGGAGAGGGACAGCTTTCTTGGCATCATGTGCAAAGGCCTGGCGGCAGGAAAGGCATGGAAAATTTGAGTGGCTAAAAGGAGGAACGGGATGCAGCTGGAGCAGACGGAGAGAGGAGCAGCATTTTAGAAATGATCTTGGGGGCTTCCCTGGTGGCGCAGTGGTTGAGAGTCCGCCTGCTGGTGCAGGAAACGCGGGTTCGTGCCCTGGTCCGGGAAGATCCCACATGCCGCGGAGCAGCTGGGCCTGTGAGCCATGGCCGCTGAGCCCTGCGCGTCCAGAGCCTGTGCTCAACGGGAGAGGCCACAACAGTGAGAGGCCCCCATACCGCAAAAAAAAAAAAAAAAAAGTTAGAAATGATCTTGGGGGAGGTAGCCAGGGGCTGTACCACGGCAGGGAGTCGCCAAGGCCTAAAGTTCTGCAAACCAAAGGACAGTGATGCAGGGCTTTAGATGAGGGTAAGGAGGGTGTATATGGTCTGAATTACTTTTCAAAGAGGTTCTTCTAGCTCGACATGGAGATGGGTAAGAAGGGTAAGGACAGAGGAAGACAGTGTTACTGACAGTGGTGTGAGATGGGATTATAACAGTGGCAATTGCCTAAGCTGACTGGACGTAAACTAAGATGATTAAAACAACACAAAAACACCCATGACCTTAAAATCCAAACCACAGTGACAGGATGTACAGCAGGTAGAGAAGAAAGTACTTGCCACTGAGCAGACCTGATTTCAGGTCCTGGTTTCATACTTACAAACTATGTGACCTTGGACAAGCCACACTTCACCTCTCTGGTCTCAGCTTTTCCTTTTCAGCAAAGTGTACTAGACTATAAACTTCTCAGTTAAGAGCTCTGGGTTTTTATTCCAATTATGACTCACCAGCCATGTTCCCATGAGCAGGTCACTTCTACCCTCTGAGCCTCAGTTTCCTCATCTGTAAAATTGGGTCTTAAAAATACCTCTCTCCTAAAGTTACTGTGAGGATGGAATCAGACAACAGATGAAACGTGTTTAGCACAGGGCTGGCACATAATAACGTAAGGAGCTCAGCACACACATTCCTACCGTGAGCGAGCGCACACACACACTATGAATACACACGTGTCAGGCCCAGATGGAACCTCTCTTCCCGTAGGAGTGGTAACTGTCTTGTAAAATTCCAGCTCACTTGCCTAAGCTTAACTTTTAATGAAGCCAGAGAATAGTGATCCGCTGGTGTTTCTGCTCAGGGAACCTGTCAGCGGAATGTAAGCCCAGGGAATTCGGCAACTAAGGGATTCTCCTGATGAGAAACATTTGCGTCCAGAGGATCTTAATATTTGTTTGCAACAGACACATGCAGACGTGAATTACTTAATGACTGTTTTAGGGTTCGGCATTGTTCCTGGATTTGGTTTGGCTTTGTCTCTATGACATCTTAATTCTGTGTTTTATTTCTCGGAGCTCTACATACAGGCTGTGGCATATGGGAGATCCCTCAGCAAAATCTCCAATGGAGATGGGGGAGGGAAGGGGAGAGAGAGAGAGAGAGAGAGAGAGAGAGAGGGAGGGAGGGAGGGAGGGTGAGAAAGCGCACGAGCACAGACTGTAGCTTCAAGGGTGTGTGGCAAAGGGGGCTGTGAGGTGAGAGGGATAGTATAGATTTGCACCCATGGATATGAGAGATACACCAAACCCTCACCGTCGTGGGAACAAGATTTGCCACTGCTATTTGGAAGTCTAAACAGTGTCTTTTTCAATTTCCTAATCTGATTGATCACAATCAGAGCGATGTGTAAATTTCATGTTTGTCCATAATGCATGGAGGGGCCCAGCTAAGCTTCTGACTCTGCCGTTCAAAGTCATCCCTGGTTGCACTAGAGTTGGGAGAGAGGAGCCAAGAGAAGCAGATCAGACCAGGAACCCAGACTGAGAGGGCAGGAGCGCCCCTGTGACCCTCTCCATCCACCCAGCCTAGGAGCTGAGGACCTGGGAAGTCCTTAGATGTCTTACAAGGCCCTGCTTTATCTGTTTCCTGCCTACGTCTAGGGAGTCAGTTCCTGTCAGTCTCCCCCTCACCCGTTCTGCTCCAGCCACACTGACTTCCTTGCTATTTCTCAAATACATCAAGCATGCTTCCACCTCAGGGCCTTTGCACATGCTGTTCCCTCAAACACTTTCCCCCCAGTAATCCTCATGGCTGGCTCCCTCCCTTCTCCAGGTCCCTGGCCACTCCATCCAACAAAGCCATCCCTGCCCTCACCCTCTAGCCTTTTGCTCACCTTCATTCTTTTTTAAAGCACTTACTACCACCTGACCTTATATTATTTGTTTGTTTCTTCAGTTATTATTTTTCTCCCCCATGAGAGCAGGGGCTTCAGGCTGTTCACTGTTCCAAGCAGGAGCTCAAGAAAATTGTTGAATGAATGAAGTACAGCTTTGGTTTTTAGCCACAGGCAGCTGCTGCTTCTTTGTACATTCATTCCCTGGTGGTTTATTTTCTCTTTGACATGTATGGGCTCACTCTGCTCCCCCCAGCGTCGGTGGCTGCTTGAGGGATGCAGACTGGATTTTGTTTTAGCCAGAGCTGGACCATGAAGGACAAGAAACCTAACAGCCCATGCCCGAGTGTATATCCTTAAGCCACTGACAGGGGAGTTGGGAGATTTATATTCTAAGGGCAGTTCCTTTCCATAGCCTCCCTTCATTAGCACTGACTGGGATCCCCCACAGATAACGCCCCCTCCAGAGTTTAACCTGCTTTTTCTTCTGGGAAAGGAAAGCTCTTTCTTGAGACTCTACAGGGAATAAAGGCTGTATTCGTTCTGATCATTCCTTGCATTTGTAGGTAAAACTGATGAAGAAAAAGAATCATTCCCATTTTACAGATGAGATAACTAAGGATTACTGTATAATAAGCAAGGGACTCTGTCCCTGAGGGTCTCTTCTTCCTCTGGTTTTCCACATCCCCCTTTCTTTATTCCTACCTACATTTATAGTACTTAAGATGATCTGCCTCAGTCATACACACTCCTGTCTATGTCTCCCTTTGCTGCTAAATTCCGAGGCCCTCAAATGGAAAGATTGCATTTCATTCATCTTTTCCTCCCTGATGGGCCTGACACGTAGTAACAATAAAAACGATCATTTATTATTAATAGTAAGAGCTAACACTGGTGGAGCCCTCACTGTGTGCCAAACAGTGTTTTCCATGTATTAGTGCATTCAGTCCTCCCAACAGCTCTTGGAGGTGGCTGCTATTATTAGTCCCATTTTATGGATGAGGAAACTGATATTGAGAAGGTCAAGTTGCTTGCCGAAAGCCATGGAGCCAGTGAGCGTCTGTAAACAGTAAAAGGAAACATTTCCTGCGATTAGTTTGTCTTCAGGTCCTGTCGGATTTTTAAAACAGCTCTGTACAAATCTCCAGTGGCTCTTTTTGGCAACTGTAGTGAGAATTATCTCACTGCAACTCCGTGAGATGAATATTTCACCGATGGGGAAACTGAAGCGTAGAGAGGTGAAGTGACTAACAGATTGCAGAGCCAGGAAGTAGCCCAGCAGAATGTCAGCCTGGGTCCATCTGACTTCAGAGCCCAAGCTCTTCACCTTTCTACCTCTGCCACCCCAGAAATATTCTCTCGCACCTCAGAGAAAATCTTACTAACAAGCAATTACAGAACTCCAGTTTTGTTAAGCCCCTGCGAACTCTTCCACCTTGCAGGAAGGTTAAGTCCAGCCACTCTGAAAGAAAAGATATTTTAAAAAATGCACTGTGCCCCTGTGGGATGACTGAGGTGCCATGGAGCAGAAGGCACCTGACCCAGGCTTCCATCCTCATTTATAGGAGTTAGGCTTTTAGGGACGTGGCCCCATTTTGGTGGCCTGGATTCGGGGTGGAGTTAACGGAGACTGACACGGGCCTGGAAAGCACTTCCAAGTGACATTAAGTTCAACCTCCTGCCCCCGGACAAGCCGACATGTTCACTCACCCAGCCACACAGACATCTATATCTAGAGAGCTTCATTCTGACACTAGTGACAGATCAAATCTATTTGCAGTGTGTGTGTGTGTCTCCCAGTCTCCCGGGTTGCACTGATCAGCATCCTCAGATTGTCAGGACCGGGGTGGGGCTGGGAGAGGGCTAATCTGATGCTGGATTTGGACCAGGTGTACTCATTCAATTAATGCATCCAACTTTCACTGAACATCTACCGCAGCTCGGGTCTCTAATAAGACAGCACAGTTGCCAAGAGAACACGGCAGCGTCAGAAACGATCCCCTCATTGACCCTGTACACCATTCAACCAATTTCACCTTTCAGAAGGAGAAAGGTTTGACCCAAACAGTAACACTCCCTTTCCAGAGAAAATGTTCATTCATCGCCAGGGCAAGCATTTTCCCTGACCCTCATCTCTTGGCTCTTAACCACAGGACGTCGCCTCCCAACAGCCCCTCCCTCTGCTCCCAGAGACAGAGTCAGCGCAAATGTGCTAACTGATCTCTTGGCACGAGGGGGAGACTTGGATTAAGTGGTTCAGAGGCATTTTCCTGGCCTTACCATTTGGCCATCTTTCCCTTTATGCAGTAAAATCTCCAATAGTTTGGAATTTATGATCCTTTAGACAGGGACTGGGCTGAAGTCTGCTTCTGGACTATTCTGCATGGAAAGGATTTTCGAAGAAAATTAATAGCTTGCCCAAAGAATGGTAAAGGCAATGCAGAGTCTACTTAAGGGGGCCACCTCTCTAGCCCTTCACAAACACTCCTGTATCTACAAACAACTGATATACTAATTACAAATGATAGTTACGTGTTCATTAAGTCCTCAACTACTCTTTGTTGATCTGAATATTACAGTTTGAGTTGGCCTCCAACACTAGGTTTCCCATGTTGAGCCTAAACTTCTCAGGTGAAAACTTTTCTGGACTAAGCAATTAAAAAAGAGAATTACTGGGCTTCCCTGGTGGCACAGTGGTTGAGAATCCGCCTGCTGATTCAGGGGACACGGGTTCGTGCCCTGGTCCGGGAAGATCCCACATGCCGCGGAGCGGCTGGGCCCGTGAGCCATGGCTGCTGAGCCTGCGTGTCCGGAGCCTGTGCTCCGCAACAGGAGAAGCCGCAACAGTGAGAGGCCCGCGTACAGCAAAAAAAAAAAAAAAAAGAGAGAGAGAACTACTTAATGCCAGGAAAACAACTATACTTCTTTGGCAGGAACAAAAGAGGGGGTCTCGCACACTCCAAGTATCTTATTGATTCATGCTGGCTCTCTTCCAGCTGGTACAGGGTGAGGTTTGCCTCGGATAGTTCCCATTAGAGCTTCCATCCTGGAATAACCACCCCCAGGCAACCCTCTTCAGTCTTGATATGAACTACAAATTATAGTCACTCTAGAGTTGATGGGCTAGGGATTAAAACTATGGTTTTCAAGGAATTTGAGCCTTGGCTAGACTGGCAGTGCTTGGTCATCCCTATACAAAACAGAACAATATTCCATAAGGACGTTGTACCAACCCATTCTGAATCCAGACAATTCTTCACCAACCCTCCACCCCCTAACTGAAAGCATCAGATCACAAAGCAGCTAACCTTCCCTCAGGGAAGGAAATATAGGAACTTAGGGAGGAAAATATGGGCCTGCTCTCATCCCACCCACCCCACCTCAGTCCTGTCACCTGTCAGGAGCTGAAATCTCAGTTTTTAGGGTCAGCATTATTAGGGTGAGAAATGGGTAAGCTGGGAAAACACAATACTGGAAGGAACTGTAGATTTCCTTTGGCCATTGTAGCTCTGAGCTGTTTGTTTTAGAGGCAGTGTGTATTAAACAATCACTCTGTCCCTCGCACTGTGGGAAGTGCTTTACCTGACTCAGTCCTCCTAACTCACTGCCTGAGACAGCTACGATTATTGTTTCTATTTTCAAGCTGACAAAACAGGCTCAGCAAGGTAGAGCCACTTGCCTAAGGCACTCCGCTAAACAGTAGAACCAGGTATTGGGGTTCTGAGCCCTTAAGCACCGCCTCCCAAACTGCTACACCGTTCCGACATTTGAGTCAGACATCTGCTCGCAACTTGATACATTTTAAAGATATTGCCTCATCAAGTATGCCTCACAGAGGGGGAGAGGGAGGGACCAGGGGATGCTTTGCTTGGAGTAAGGTTGTATGATGTATGCATATTGCTATGAAATCAACGAACTGAATGTAAGCTTCTATCCTGGTACTAAATTATCTTCAGAAACAGACTTAAAATATCCTGGGGAAGTTCACTCAGGGGGTAGTAGCCCTCATCCAGAAACAAATATTAAGTGTGTAACCAACAGGACTGGCTGGTGGTTCACCCTCCCCCTCCCCCATCTCCCTGTAGACAGCTACTTGGGCAGATCCACTGACTGTGAGCTGGGCCTCATTCATGGAACTAGACAACATTTCTGATGAGACCAAGTCCCCAGACTGCCTGTAGAGGAAGCTGCTGGGGCCCAGCTGATGCTAAGCTCATGCCTCTGTCCCTTTCCTTCCTAAGAACTCGGCTTTAGAAACATGGTACTTTCACCCTTAAGTAAAGCATAGAACCTTAAAAAGGAGGTAGAAATTGACCATCGCTGGATGTGGCTGGCGTGCATGAAAATGTGGATCTTTCAGGCTTTACAGCCAGTCTGTTAAAAGACAACTCCAACCCAGCCCCTCCTGAAGACTTAAACACAAACTGGAATCTATGCTACAGAGAGGCCACGCCTGTTACAGAAGTATTAAAGAGGATCCTTTCAGCACGACATAAATTAGGGACTAAATGCTCAGACTTTCACCTCGGGAGTGGTTTTCAGGGGGAAGGAGACTCAGGACGTTAAAAGACACCAGGAGTGAAGTGATGCCTGGGTGGGGACGGTTGGCTATTAGGGTGGCTATTATAAGAGTCTCATATGGATTAAATCAGGATTTGCACAAAGCTGCAGAAGCAGGCGGGGTGGGAGACCTTGTGAGCAATTCCTATGACTGAGAGTATGACCAGGAAAAAAGGCATGACAGTAACAGACTGACAGGCAAAAGGTGAAGTTACCAAGCCAGGTGGCCATCAGGTATGCTTACCTGAATTAAAATACCACCAGGAATCTGCTCTCCTCTCCCTGCACCCCTGAAATACATGGAATACTCAGGACCAACTGCCACACTTCTAGTTTCCAATGAAATTTCCTCTAGTCCCTTCTACAAGGGCATATTCTTTGGCCAACGCAGCACCTGATTTGCCAACAGGAGGTGCACTCCGAAGGTGGAACGGATGGCAGAAACCCAGGAAGATAAAACCACTGATGTCAAAGCTCTCTACAAAGAACCTCCTTCCAAGCAGAGCAACATCAGCTTTTGGTGGCATTTGGTGTTACTGTTCCCCTTCTCCAGCCTGTGTCAGAGGATGTCCCCTCATCCCAGCCACAAGTACTGGCTGCTGCTGCCGCCGCTTGCAGCCTGCTACATCCTGCTGGCTGGTCATGTTTCTAGTCCAACCATTCCCAACATGGGGTGCCCGTTTTTCTAAAGACCTGTATGAGCCAGGTCTCTATCAGACTATGAAAAGTTCTCCAGTCTGAGTTTGATTCTTAAAATATAACTCCCCCATCGGTCCTCCACCCCACACCCACTGGAAAGTTCAGATGCAGCTGTGCCACAACAGGCATTCTGTCCGAAGCACTTTCCCAGACATGTTTTCAATCTACTCCCTAATGTAGCCTGCCAGGATTAATAAATCCTCCAAGTGGTCTCCCCCTGGTCCACTTCTTTCTTTTTCTCCCACCCAACCACTCATCCAACACCAGCAAAAGAAGAGTTCTCATTCAGCCTTGATTTTCCCTGACGGAGGGCACAGCCTTCTTCCCTTCGTTCTCGAACTCCTCTAAATTGAATGATTTACGAAAACAATTGGGTCTTCTCTGTATTGGAATGCTTCTGTTCCCCCCAACCTCCTCTCAGTTTCACCCCACATCATCTTCTCCCTCTTTCTGCCTTTCTTTCATTTCTTCTCTCGTCCCCCCTCTATCACACTATTTTGATACCACCACCCAAGGATCGGTTCTTATGCCTGAGTTCAAAGCAATCAGATTCTTTTTGAAAAACCAAATAAAACTCTTCTGAGACCATCTTCACGATCTTGGAAGGCTCCTCCCTGACTCTTGAGCTCAGACTCCTGGTTCTGCGTGCTGGAGACCAGATAATTCAGCAGCAGCCGCCGCCAGGAAGGTGTGGAGGAGGGTGCTGTTTAGGGTGTATTTGAGGGAACAGCATATGGGCTTTTGTCAAAACAGTCAGAGCTCACTAGTTTCTGAGCGGAGCATGGAAATGTGCCGCTGCCTCTGAACAAGGCTTGAGCTAGTTCAATCCTCATCTCTTCTTGGACAACACCCCTAACTGCCTCAAATCCACCATTCCTTCACCCCCTGTCCTCGGAGCCCTGGGATACCAAGAAAAGTTTCTCCGTCATCTCCCACCTCCACCGCCCACCCAAAGACAGCAAAACCTTTCAAACAGCAGCTGCCAGGTCAGCCGGTTGAGCGTTGCTCCCCTTAAAGACTCTCCGTCCCTTCCCACCAGCTGCCACCTCGCACAAGCAATTCGTTCTCCCATGTTCCAGTGGGAGATAGAGTAGTGACGGGGAAAGACAGGCGCTCTGGCCCAGCTGCCTGCCTCCACCCCGCAGGGCTCTGGGGCACAGGCCAGAAAGGGGGACCATCAGGGTCTCCCCTCTTAAGCAGGAGGTCATTACCTTGGCAGCGGCTTGCGGGCCGTGATACTGGCGACAATGATGCTCTCGGGACGCGGGGTGGCCACGGCTTTAAAGGTTCCTCGCCAGAACTTCTCAAAAAGCTGTTTCTCTCCTTGTTGCACGCTCGCCATGGCCAACCAAAAGGGCCCGGGGCTCCCGGGCGCTGTCCGAAGTGCTGAAACGAGGCTTCCGAACGGGGGAACACCCGGCCCCGCTCTCTGTCCGTGTGAGGCCCAGAGGGGTGGGGTGGGAGAGACAGGGGTTCAGGGCGGGGGATGGGCGCCTCAGCCCGGGCCGGCAAGGGAGGAAGAAGGCTTGTCCGCCGGTTCTCTCAGCCTTCTGGGTCGGCTCTGGGCTGCGCTCTGAGCTTGCGGAGCCTCCGCGCCCCAGGAAGGGAACGTTGCGCTGGCTTTCTCGGCAGCGCCGGAGAGAAGAGGCGACGGGGTCGTCCGTGTGTGCGTGCGCGTGTGAGCCCCGCAGCGCCCGGGTTTTGTCTCTCTCACAATGTGACGTTGGAAAAGGAGGCCGGTCGCGCGAGCTGCACTTTCCTCCCCCCTCTCCGCCTCTCCTCCGCCCCGCCAACTCCCTCCTCCTCCTCAGCCTCCAGCCGCCATCTGCATAACAAAAGCCCGCAGGTCGAGGGAGGAGAAAGGGCGGGGCGCGCGCCTGTCACCGGGGCCCCGCGGCTACGGAGTTGCAGCGCTGACCCCTGAGAAAAGCACTCGCGGCGCCCCGAACGGAACCGGGCGTGAGCTCCTGCTTCCCAGCCCCCTCGCCTCCCCCTCCGCCGCGGGCCTTCCCCCTACCCTCTCTTGCGTGCTCTCTGGGAGCGCCGCCTCCCTTCCCAACCCCTTCGCGAGTCTTGAAGAAGATCCTCTATCAAGGGAGAAAAAAACTTAAATCTATCCGCCCCCGCCAACCTGCCCCGCCCCTCCGCCACCGCCTCACTTCTGGGAGGGACTGTCTACGGCAGCAAGCGGACGGGGGGCGTCTTCGGAATTCCTCTTTGCGCCTGGGTGCTGCGAGATCCCCACCACCCAGAAAGTGCCGTTTGATGGACCATCCGTCAACAATTCGGCCTCTCGCCATCTGCCGAGCCGGCCCCGCCCGCAGAGGGGTGCAGCGCTGCATCTGTGCACGCGGCTCCAAGGGCTATCTCTTTTGTGCCTCACTGCCAGCCAGTCCAACGTGCTGCTGCCAAATCCATCCACAGGCAAGAGCGCCCACACCCCACCCCACCCCATCCACTCCTGCGGAACTCTGCTGCAGCCACTTTTCCTTAAGGCAGCTTGTCTCGGGAGAGGAGTCCGTTTTGGAAAGGAAAGCTCTGGGGGGTGGGTTTTGAGGGGGACACCGGAGGATTATAGGGGGATACTATTCTGTCTGTCTCCCCATCTGCTACCCCTTCCCAGTCCAGCCCTAATCCCAGAAAGTGGAAGTTCAGAATCACAATAAAACCTAGACACAGAGGGTCTGGGCAGAATTTCTCTCCTTCACGCCCAGGCTTTTCATTAAGGAAAAGAGACACGGGACCCCCCTCAGCCCATCTCTCCCTTGGAGTCCTTTAATCTCAGCAGAGTTGCTACTCCCACTCCCCAGACTTCGCATTCCTGGAAGGAGGCTTCGCCAAGTCTTAAAGGCCTCCCAGCGCCTGGCACTGGGTCTTGGCCACAGTGGGAATAAACTTCTTGCTGATGGTGATAGCGATGGGGACCAAAGGGACCAGGGCACCAATGTGAACTTCCGAAATTCTCTGAAAGGCAACAGGAGGGGAATAGGAGAGAAAGGGGAGGAGGAAGGCAGAGAGAACGCTGGAGTAACCGAGCATCCTTCCAGAAGTGCATCTATATTTGGATTTTTGGGTATTTGGATATTTGCGTGCCTGCATGTGTGAGCGCCTGAGAGCATTGCTCGCTCTTCAGTGACCCCTTCTGGTCAACAACTAGAGATGCATTTGCTGGCTTCTTGATGTGGGTTGCCCTGCCAGCAGGTGGAGGTAAGGGCTGGGGAGCTTGGAGGTAAAGGAAAGTGGAGGCTAGGCCCAGATGTGTTCCCTTCTCTCCCTCCTGCCCCCAATTCCCCACTCTCCGATCACTCTCAGGCACTGTTTCCCACCCTGAAGTTGCTGTCATTTGAAATGCCATTGAGAACTGGCTCTTTAAGCAGCCCGGGATATTTGACACCATCCTTAGTCTGACATTGGCAGTCTGAATTGAGTCACATTCAGGGGAGAGGTAGATGGGATCCTACCTCCACCAGATCAATCAACATTTCCCAGCGTGTTCCTGTTCTAAGTTCTTAGAATGTTGATAAAGTTCCCATTTGCACAATATTGTCTCTTTTGAACCTGAATAGCAGCCAGGTAGGGTGGGAGGGGAAGCTGTTGTTACTGCATTTTAAAGGTGAGAAAGTTGAGGTGTAGGATGGTCAAGTGACTTGCCCAAGGTGATTCTATAAGAGCAGAGGAAGTCTGTACAAAATACAGTTTCTGGTTTTTCGTGGTGGATAGGGGATCTTGGGATAACAGGCACCCCAGGGTGGCACACTGTGAAAACTTGTCAGATACCAAAGGAGCCACATACTGAGAAGCACACAGTGTTTAGATTTCTAAGTTGGGAGTCTTGGGTGATAAATTCAGGGCCTCGAAGCCAGACTGCCTGCCTGTGTTCAAATCTCAGCTCGGCTATTTCCTAATTGTGTGATCTTGGAAGAGTGACTTCACTTGTCTGTGCCTCAGTCTCTTCATCAGTCATATGAAATTCTATAAAAATCAAATACCATGTGTGTAAATGGACTTTAGGTCTGGCTTCTCCAATGCGACTCAAACTCCAGTTCCTCCATCACTTTATCAACGCATAACCTTCTTGTTCTCATTCCCATAGGATATTGCTCTCTGTTTTACCAGGTGCAATCAGTCACCATGCTGAGACCTTACAGTATGCTGGTTAATGAATACAAGCATGTGGCACAATCACTGCCTATCCTCTGTGCTACGCTGGTGTCAGCACTCTTTCTGAGACAAGACCTCAGAATCCTTCTCAACACATTCTTTAGATAGCCACCACTAAGTGGTTGGAGTTGGCATTCCAATTAAAATCAACTTGCTGGCCAAGTCTAGAGAGTACTTCTTTACCTGAATGGCACTGTTCTTTCATTAGAAAAAGGGAGACCAGGGAGAAGGGATTCCAGGATTTGCAAACCCAGGTACTCTACAGCAGGAGCTAAAGAGATTCTTATACGTCCTTCTCTCTGATGATGCAAAAAGGCAGCACCACCAGCTCAGAGAAATAGCTGCCCCTCCTCCTGAGGCAGTTCAAATCCCACCTCACTAACATGTCTGTGTTATTGAGGTAAACCCCTTACTCTCTCTGTCCATAAATTCTCTGAGTATAATATGGCTAATCATTATCCACCATCATCAAGGGACACCAGGGTACTTGACAGTCTGTACCCATTTCCAAAAGTCCAGTGAACAGTGAATGATTCAAATAATTACTGAGATAATGGGAAATATGATAATGAGACCAATTCATCTGTCTTTGTGCCCTTAAACAGGATCATGCTAAACTATTCAAATTA
Organism: Mesoplodon mirus; assembly: GCF_964341445.2. Taxonomy (NCBI): domain Eukaryota; kingdom Metazoa; phylum Chordata; class Mammalia; order Artiodactyla; family Ziphiidae; genus Mesoplodon; species Mesoplodon mirus. The sequence continues at coordinate 10,787,248 of NC_138989.1, forward strand.
CAAGATTCTGTATTTTTTCGTACAGACTTCTAAGGAGAAAAAATGATTCTACTACTCAGGGCTTACTAATCCTCACTTCTTGAAAGTTCTACTTTATGTTTAATCTGAATCCCACCTTCTCTGTTTAATATCCATTTCTCTTCTAGAATATTGATATAAACTGCTCCAAATGTCCTTGGACCAACATGGATAAACCAGGAGTCCTCCTTCCCCGGTTGCACAGTTCCCAAGAGTCTATAAGACAAATACACTCATTGCTGTCTCAGATAATAATAACTGCACTTATCAAGTAAGTGTTACTATGTTCTATGTTCTAGTCACCATTTGTGCTAAACCTTTGATAAACCTTATCTCATTTAGGGCAGAGACCTAAATAGACATTTCTCCAAAGAAGACATCCAGATGGCCAACAGACACAGGAAAAGATGCTCAACGTCGCTAATTATTAGAGAAATGCAAATCAGAACTACAATGAGGTGTCACCTCACACCAATCAGAATGGCCATCATTAAAAAGTCTACAAATAATAAATTCTGGAGACAGTGTGGAGAAAAGGGAATCCTCCTACACTGTTGGTGGGAATGTAAATTGGTGCAGCCACTATGGAAAACATTATGGAGGTTCCTCAAAAAATTAAAAACAGAGTTGCCATATGATCCAGCAATCCCACTCCTGGGCATATATACAGAGAAAACTCTACTTTGAAAAGACACATGCACCCCAATGTTCATAGCAGCACTATTTACAATAGCCAAGACATGGAAACAACCTCAATGTCCATCAACAGATAAATGGATAAAAAAGATGTGGTATATATATATAATGGAATACTACTCAGCCATAAAAAATAATGAAATAATGCCATTTGCAGCAACATGGATGGACCTAGAGATTATCACACTAAGTGAAGCAAGTCAGAAAGAGAAAGACAAATATAATATCACTCATATGTGGAATCTAAAATATGATACAAATGAACTTATTTACAAAACAGAAACAGACTCACAGACATAGAAAACAAACTTATGGTTACCAAAGGGGAAAGGGGGAGAGGGATAGATTAGGAGTTTGAGATTACCAGATACAAACTACTATAAATAAAATAGATAAACAACAAGGTCCTACTGTACAGCAGCACAGGGAACCATATTCAATATCCTGTAATAAACCATAATGGAAGAGAATGAAAAAGACCATATATATATATATATATATATATATATATATATATATATATATAATATTGGGTTGGCCAAAAAGTTTGTTTGGGGTTTTCCATAACATCTTAATTACATCATAAATATAATTTATATATATTATATGTAATCTATATATTATATATATATATAACTGAATTATTGTATATATATATAACTGAATCACTTTGCTGTACACCAGAAACTAACACAATATCGTAAATCAACTATATACTTCAATTTTAAAAAAGCATTATCTCATTTAATCCTTCTCAACAACTCTATGGGAAAGGAACTATCATTGTCTGAATTTTGCAGATTTGGAAACTGAGTTTCAGAGTGGTAAGAGGATTCAGTGTGTGCAAAGACCACATATTGAAAGAGTTGGGTACACACTAAAAAGAGGCTGAAGACCAGAGAACATAGTTATGATGGAAGAATGGAGGAGAAATGGAACAGTTGGTGATGGAGGAATATGCTCCATGCAATGAAATGAGAGCACTGCCATTATTCTGCCCAATTTTAAAAGCCAATGATACTATATCATTATTTATCAAAGTAAGGTTCCTTGGGACCCTGGTGGCACACTCCCCCGCAGAAGGTTTTAGGTGGTACCCAGGCAGATGGAGTGTTAAATAACCTCAGAGTACATGGTCATGTATGATGAGAAAGTATTCCTTTTATGACTTGCCTTCCTAGCTATTAGGTTACCTCCAGAAGTAAATCTCCATATTTTGATTTTCTGAAAATGTCTCAAACACATCTCTTAGGACTTACTTTTCACCAATGAGAAAGTGACTTCAGATTCAGAGGCATGGACAACTAGTATTTAATAATGCTGCTTTGCCTTCATTGTATTTATTTTTATAGTTATCTTCCATTATTGGCATGTGACACTAATTTTTCATTTCTAAAATGTCCTCTTTAAGGAAATTTGTTAGGCAAAGAGGTGATTCACATTTGAATAACTTTTTACTAGAGAAAATTTCAAACATGTTCAAAAGTAAAGACTAGCATAAAGAACTCCTGTGTACCCATTTCTAAGTTCAACAATTATCAACACATAGTTGATGTTTTTAGTCTTACTCTGACCCACTTGCCACACTCCTAAATGATTCTGAAGCAAATCCAAGACACTGTATTATTCCAGTTGTAAATACTGCAGGATGTATCTCTAAATTGCTTTTTTTTTTTTTTAGTATAATGGTGATATCGTTATCACACTAGACAAAATTAACAATAATTCCTTAGTATCATCAAATATCCAGTCAATGTCCACTTTTCCCCAACTGTCTTAAGTGTTTGTTTTTTATTTGTTTGTTTGAATTGGGATACAAATAAGGCTCATTCATTGTGGTTGACTGATGCTTCTCCTTCTGTATCCTTTTCTCTATAAGTTTCCCCCACCACGCACACACATATACATACATGCATTCCATTTCTCCTTCTTCTCTATTTTGATAAGAAACTTGCTTGTTTGTCTAGTGGAATTTCCCATAATCTGTATTTTCCTGATTGCATTGATAGCATTTCTCTGTGCCATCTATTTCCTGTTAAGTGATGGTTAGATCTAGAAGTTTAATCAGATTTAAGTTCAAAAGAAATTCCACCAGAAGGTTAATAATGTATGATTTTTTCTTTTCTTGTGACGCTAGCTGAGACTGAAGATCTTTGCCTAATTTATTAATTTATTAGGGGTTGCAAAAATCGTGCTGTTCTAATCCATCATTTATTTTTATGTATTAGCTGGAATACTTCTATAGAGAAAGATCCCCTCATCAACTATTTGGGAAACTCGAGGCACCATTAGTATAGAAAAGGCAGAATAAATACTTGATCCTTTCCCTTTATTTACTAGTTTAAATAACAATGAGTTGGCGTACTAATATTCTTTGAAAGTACTACTGAATTTTTTTATACTTACAATGAATTCATAGATTTAAATATATTTGATGTGCTTTGTTATTTTTAAAATAAAATTTATTATTATTTTTTATTTTTATTATTTTTTTGGCTGAGTTGGATCTTTGTTGTGGTACGCGGGCTTCTCATCGTGGTGCTTCTCTTGTTGTGGAACTCGGGCTCTAAGTGCAAGGGCTTCAGTAGTTGTGGCTCGCGGGCTTAGTAGTTGTGGTGCCCAGGGCTTAGTTGCTCCACGGCATGTGGGATCTTCCCAGACCAAGGCTCGAACCCGTGTTCCCTGCATTGGCAGGCAGATTCTTAACCACTGCGCCACCAGGGAAGCCCTTAATTGCTACTGTTATCCTTAATAATGCTAAAATTGTTTCACCTCTAGCCAGGAGAGTCTATTCAATTGGTTCCTGAGTCCTGTGAAATGACCCTAGAAGCCCCTGATGACTTTCTTGCCTTCTGCTATGTCCAGATGTTCCAAGCTCAACTTACAAATTTCCTGCCTGCCCCAGACCTGGAATCAGCCATTTCTCCAAACAGCACTGGTTCCTTTTCATGAGTGCCGAGGTTGCTCATCCCTACTAGATTAGTCAGTCATTGTTTCTAGGACCTTTCAATATACAGACCTAGGAAATTTTATTTTAAGACAAAAAAATATATCATGATTTTCTACTGGTATCTCTGGCTCAAATAAGCACTGCAGGTTTTTCTCATAAACCATAAATCTCACATTTGTATTTCCTTTCTGACATGCCAAAAATCCAAGTTTAGTGACACCAACATAATTACTCATTTTCTCTGTCCCACAATACACACGTTTTAGAACAAGCATACTTATACGAACACCTATAATATGATTACTGAAATCAGTTTCAGATCTTGTTTTAACCACTCACTTGGGTGTATATTCAAATTACTGTGTTTTAAAGTCAAGCGGAATAAAATCACATTGAGGTTTATTTATTTACTTTTAAGCTTGATTTTTAGGGATTGCTTTTTAATATAACTTTATTTTTTAATTATATAAAATATTTACAGTGTTCTAAAGTCAAAACTTCCGCAAAGTATATTCGGAGAAGTCTAGACACCCTGTCCTGTCCACCCTCTTTACTCTATCTCCATAGATACTTTAATTTTTTTTATGGTTTATCTTTCCATTTAAAAACTATTCCTCATTCAAAATTATTCCATTTTTCTTAAAGTGTCAAGGCTAAGTAAGAGCACAGGTGAGACACAGATGCTACAGAAATCCTAAAGCAGTATTCAAACTACTACCGTTCAGGACATACTGTATCATCTATCTGTGTGTAATAGCCTGACCTGCCTTTTCCAGGCCTGGAAAGGGCCATTGCCAGCATTTGACTCAAAGGCCTTTTTGCCCAGAGGTGTGTAGCAGAGCTCCTTTACTTATAAGCAAAAAGTATCTGGCATATGCACATGTGAGGATCTCATCAACTGCACTATGTTGGTGTAGTATTTAAATGTGGACACACAAATCTGTGTTCTTCTAAACAGCAAGGTGGGAAAAGAACTTGCCTAAGAGAATCCAATTTTGCATCTAAAAGCATCCCTCCACCTGTCACGATGGCTCACCTTATTTAGTGTATGTGTGTATATGTACTGTATATTGCCTCTAGTGCCTTCTGTTGTTAAAGATAGGACGCAACTTCTGAATGTACCTCGCTTTGTCTTGTCTCTTACTTCTTTTCTCCTGAAAGGAGTACAGAAGTCTCTCCTGGAATGCTTTGAAGCAGAAGACAAAGGCAACTGACCTTTGGTTTGGAAAAAAGAAAGGTCAAAAAGAGAAAACCGAGGCTGTTCCTTTGCCCCTGCATGCCGCAGATCTCTAGGCAGAGCTGAAGCCAGGCACCTTCTGCAGCCAGGGCCTTTGGGGACAGTTCTGTGGCAGCAGGACCCTCCCTATTGCCTTGCCCCTGGATTGGATGTTGCAGAAATAATTACCAAACAAACCGAGAGTCAGTGTTGTGACGTGACCACAGTTGTTAATGCATCATCTCCCTCCTGGAAACTCGGTTTGCCTTACAGGCAGGCCAGATTCTAAGCAAGCTCCTGCTAACCCAAAGCCCAGAATAACTTGCAATGCATTTAATCTTTCCTCCCTGTGCAAGAACTTTACGAACATTTTCACGTTTTACTCCCTGCGGTGGCCCTTTGAAGCAGGCTCTGTAGGAAGTGAAGGGATTGTCTGAGATTATACAGCCAGAACGTCTAGGGGGCATTTCTCTTTTACTTTGTTTGGGGGGCATGATTAAAATAAATAAATTAATCAAAATAAATTTTGTTTTTAGAAAAGTGATAAATGCTATTTTTAAAAAATCCCTCTCAACTAGACTTTATAGAGGATACCCTGGGTCTATGGTTCAGGAACTTGAGCAACAAGCTTATGACTCTCGGCCCCCTCTCCTTCAAGGGGTCCTCAGATGAGGCTGGGCAATGTACAGAAGGCCGGCTGGAAGGGCCAGGATTCCTGCTCTCATTAAACTTGGGCGACTCATTCCTAACTCTGGCCTCAGTTTTCCCCCCTGAAATTATACGGTTGGGTTCTCAGAGGTCTCCAACTGGCACTCCACAGGATGGATTTCTGGCCTCCAGATGTGTTCTGTTTGAAGCCCACAAGGTATTCAAAAATAGAGAATTTCAATGACTACAGGTCGAAGGCAAATGCTCTCCTTTTCGCCAAAGACCCCACCATTTTTTTTTTTTTTGGCGGTACGTGGGCCTCTCACCGTTGTGGCCTCTCCTGTTGCGGAGCACAGGCTCCGGATGCACAGGCTCAGCGGCCATGGCTCACGGGCCTAGCCACTCCACGGCATGTGGGATCCTCCCGGACCGCGGCACGAACTCGTGTCCCCTGCATCGGCAGGCGGACTCTCAACCACTGCGCCACCGGGGAAGCCCAGACCCCACTGTTCTTAACTGCATCTCACCCAGCCTTCCTCAGGCATAAACGTTTCCACCCTCAACCCAGTAGCAACTCCTGGACTTGGGCATCTCTAAGGGCCTTCCCAGGGGTGACATTTTATAGTTTCTTCACGATTTTCTTTGCTTGGAATAGTCATAACAGTCATTTTAATAACAGCAGAAATTTAGCATTTGTTGAGTGATTACTGTCTGCCTTTGCATTGGATTAAGCATGAATCATCTTGTTCCCCTCTCGTAATAATCCAAGGACAGAGCTATTATTGTGGTCCACCCTTTGCATATGTGGAAGCTGAGGCTCAAAGAGATGAAGTGCTTTGCCCAAGGTCACACAGGTGGTGATAAGTGGGAGAGCAGGGATTTAGGTCGAGGCCTTTCTGAGCCCAGGAGCGATATTCAAAATACGTAACAACTAGGACAGCATGGAGCCGACTAACCAGATGGATGCTAGGCCTAGGGGGGCCTGGGTTTCAGGGAAGTGGATGGAGTGACCAGGATGGTGCAGACAGTGGGCCCTGGAGGGGGATGAGAGGAGCAGTTATTCACTGAGATGAATGGAAGTACTTCAATATTACACACCGAGCGTGACTGTAACTGCTCTGTGGCTTCATGGCTGGACTGCTCTTTACCACACCACTAAGCCCGTGGCATGATGCGTCAGAGGCACCTAAAGCATCTTTAGAACATGTGTTCCAGAAACACACAAAAATGGTGCTGAACAGAAGGCAATGATGCCAGGTGATTCTGGGGGACAGGTCTCCTGAGAGACGGAGAAATGGGGAAACAGAAATACAGACAGGCTCCCTGCTTTCAGAAACTTAGAAACAAAAAAGGGAGGTGGAGCTGACCTGGAAAGACAGTTCTGTGGGTTTCTACATGAGTTGAAGGAGGGCTAGAATTAATATTAAGTGGACCACTTACTATGGCTCTGGCCCCAAACCACAGAGAGTGTAACTGACTCTTAAAGAAGTAATTCAAGTTATGTGCCCTTTCTAATTATTATAATGCATTTACAAAATTTACTGGGCACAGACTAAGTGCCAGGGATTATACCAAGTGCTGAAGTTTCAACAAGAAGTAGGAAACTATCTCTGCCTTCAGTCCAGGGTGAGGGGAGCGGGTGTAGGCAAGTAGCCTGGCAATGCCTCTGGGTTGCGACCTGTGATATCACCCCTCAACTCAGAGGGCTGAGGCCGCACACAGAAGGAGTACTCGTCTCTGTGTTGAGGTGGTCAGGGAAAAACCAGACCCTAAGTGTAGGTTATCCAGGCCAAGGAGGCAGGGAGAAGGAGAGGCCACTCCAGCAGAGAGAGCTCACAGGTACACAGACCCAGAGCTTAGAGTCCAGCAGCGATTCTCACGGTGGAGTCCAGACCAGCAGTAGCAGCATCTCCTGGGATCTTGATGGAAATGCAAATTCCCAGGCCCCGCCCTAGGCTTATTGAGTTGCACACTCCAGGAGGTAGGACCCAGCAATCTGTTTTGACGAGTCCTCCAGGTGAGAAACAGAGAATAGGATTTCCTCAAAGTTGAGGGTTGGAAGTATGGCTGGAGAGGAGGGTGGGGCCGGGTCACAAAAAGCCTGTGTGATCAAGGTTTTATCTTTAGGGTAATGAGGCACTTTCGAGGATTTTAGAAAGAGCAGTGACATGACACTTGCTTTTACCTACATAAATTCTCCTCAGAACTGCTCAGCTGGTTCCTACCTCTAAGCCTTTGCATTTGCTGCCATTTGCCTGCAACATTCTACCCGCAGACTTTAAAAATACGAACTCCTTCTCATTATTCAGATCTCAGTTCAAATACTAATTCCTCTAATCACCCAATAATAAATGGTCCTTCTGTTCGCCTCTCCCCCGTCAGCTTGTTTTATTTTCTTATAGCTCTTATCTCCAACCATAATCATCTTGGTAATTATGTGTTTATTTGGCTATTGTGAATAACGCTAAGATTAACATTGGTTTATGTGTATCTGCTTGAATCTCTGCTTTAAGTTATTTTGGGCATGTGCCTAAGAATGGAATTGCTGGATCATGTGGTAATTCTATGTTTCATCTTTCTAGGAACCTACCCCTCATTTTACATGTCAAGGAACTGAAGGCTGGACGTGATGAGAACTTGAGTTTCCACGGGAAGCAAGGGTTCAGGATATGCCTAAATTCATAAAGCACTGAGTAGGTGGTAGAGTTGTGAACAGACTCCTGGACTCTATCACTCCCAGAGAGTGGAGAGCAATAAAGGGAGAGGAGAAACCAGAGGGTCACGATCAAGGAGGCTGGCAGGGGGTGGGTATCCGCTGGGCAGAAGGGTCCACTCTTTGGCAGTCAATTTTTCTAATACTGGGCCGACGGCACAAACAGTCAAGTCTCTATGATAGTAAAGCCTAACAGGCTGGGTAAGCAGGATAGAGTGGAAGAAGGAAGACCAGGAAAGAACAGAAATTAAACTAAAACCATTTTGCCCAAGTGCTTGGGAGAAGGGACCTACATCTTGGGAGAAGGGAGGAAGCAAAGAGAAAGGATGGGAACATCTTGGCTTCAGAACTCTGGGCTAATGCTGTAAAAGGCTTGCTCCTAAATAAATTATAAGTAAAACTGGAGGAACAAAACTCCTACCTGGGAGACAAACTCCGGCGCTAGTACAGCAAGAAACAGAAAGCTTAGAAAGCTTTGTAAGAGTGTGGGCTGGGAATGGAGCCTGCAGACCTGGATATAAATCCCCAGCTCTTCCACTCACCAACTTTGTGACTTTTGGTATGAGACAAGCCCTCTCTGAGGCCCTGTAAAATGGGACAGCGACAGTACCTACTTCATAGTGAACTGATACAGTGATGGCGATGCACCTGCTGGTGCTGATGAGTCAGCTACTCCCAGTGACTCTGGACCCTGGTCGCACACTAGGATCACCTGGACACATCCTGAAATTACTGATGTCTGGGCCGCACTCCCAAAGATTCTGGTTCAGCTGGTCTGAGGTTGTGCCTAGTAATTTTTTTTTAAGCTCCCGGGTGATTCTAATGTGCAACCAAAGTTGAAAAAACGGTGTGTTCCAGTACTTTTTAAGAATCACTTTGGGATCTTGTTAAAATTTAGATTCTGATTCAGTAGGTCGAAGGTAGGGCCAGAGATTCTGCATTTCTAACCAGCTCCCAGGTGATGCCTGGAGATACTAGTCCCCAGACCTTGCGCTGAGTAGCCAAGTTTTAAAAAGCCTACTCGGGGCCTGGTATGACCCAAATGAAGTGCTTGCTGCATGTCGGCTCAGAAGTAGTAAGGATATTCCGCGGGTTGTGGAGTGAGGGGCCTGATCCAGTGGTCAGAGTGACATCGCAAACATCCTAGAAGCAGCACAGGGCCTGCCGCCCCAGTGTGGGCTGTATGTGAAGTGAGAAACCCTTTCGGGTAGCTCCTGCTGCTCACAAGGACGGGCGCTGCAAGGCCTGAGTGTAATGATAACTGTGAACCAGAGTCCCGTGGCTGCAAGTCAGCTGGAGTCCGGGTTCATACATGCAGGTTTGAGTCACACGGGAATCAAAGCTACCGGCCTAGGAAGTGACCTTTTGGGGACAAGGCTGGGGCACTCCATTAATTTATTCAGGTGGTATTGACATAACATCTCCTGGAACACAGCGGTACTGGGCACTGGGGTCTAATGAAAACCACAGCCCCTGCTTTCAAGGAGCTCACAATCCAGTAGCTGGGGCACAAACCATTAAACAGGCAAAATTCAGAATTCAGAGTGATCGGCGCTCTAATGGAGACAGCTTTTGAGAAGGGTCCTTGGCCCAGCCCGAGGGAGTTACAGGAAGATTCTTAGAGGAAGCAACAGCTGAGCTGAGCCGGAAAACAGAAATAAGAGTTCCCCAGGAGAGGAGGTGGGAGCAGAGAGTGTCCCAGGTGGAGGCAAGAGCACAGGCTCAAGCAAGGAGGTAGGACAGGACAGAGCCTCTTCCCAGAAGTAGCTCAGTTCACTGGCGTCGGGGCGAGGGATACAGCCAGAGAAGAAGCGGGAGCTGTAGAACAGGCATGAATGTCACACTAAGGCATCTGTACTTCTTTTTGAAGCCAGAGGTCTATGGGATTAAGGAAACCCATGAAGTTCTCTGAAAAGTTTGTGCTTATGTGTCTATATGCACTATCCTGCGATAAAACTACTGGGTCTCCATCAGGGTGTCCACGGGATTACAGATCCCCAGCTTGGTAAGAATCCCTGGGCGCTGCAGCTGGGATTTAAGCCTCCCACTGGGTAGAGCTCGTTCTGTGCAGGAACGGAAGTGTCACAGACACTGGGATGGAGGCCCGGGGACAGAAGAAGAAACGATTACCCTGTTCCTTCCTTCCCCCTTGAATCTTGGCACATCAGTGCTCTGCGCTGGGATGCTTTCTCCTCCCCGCTGCCACCCACACCTCACCTAGTTAAGTCTTATTCATCCTCCAGGTCTCGACTCAGAATCTTCCCCAGGCTTGGAGACGACCGGCCCCCTCCCAGGATACACACCTGTAGCTCATTTGAAACAACTGCCACATACTGTGATTATATAATAAATAATGTAAGTCATCACTCAAGACTATCTGCACCCCTCCTATCCGCTGGAATAAGCACTCTTTGTTGGAAGATATCATCCACTGTGTTCACAGCTATAATCTCAGCACTGTGAATGGGTCCTGGAACATAGTGGAGGCTCAAGAAGCATTACTGAGCGATGACATGAATATTTATTTGAGTGAATGAAAGAGTGCATTCGCAGAGTTGACCACGACCACCTGAGTTCCTTTCCCTCGCAGCCCTAGCCCTAACTCCCACCCAACTCTTCATTTTGTATTTTAAGCCCTTCCCCTCGCAGTCCAGGAGGTATGGTGGGAAAGAGCTGCAGGAGGGAATCAATTGGACCGGGCAGGTTTCTGAAGCCCCTGCCCCCAGCGGCTTCATATGGATGTTTCTAATCACTTAGTGAGCAGATGCACTCTATGGGTGAGAATCCAAGGACCTTTCCAAAGTGGTTAGCAAACTCCATCACTGACCAGCAGCAGCATGGCATTCACGGCTGTATTTTGAAAATCCTGATATCTACTCTCTAGTGAGCACGTTGCCTTATTTGGCTTATTCCTTTTAAGGAAGGTGGGAAGACTTTCATTTGTTCTATGTCACCCTATGTGAAGAGAAGAAAAATACCCACCTTACAATAGCAGTTTGGGGTTTAATATTATTAGAGTAAGGTAATTCTGAAGGCAAAGAGTGCAACTATGGTGAGTCAAGAAAGTCTTTTAATGGGTGTCAAATTAGCAGCATCAGCCCCCGTGTTCTAACTCCTCCCCAAAGCTTTCACCTGACCTCATCAAGTCTAAACCTCTGTGAACCTCAGTTTTCTAATCTGTAAAGTGGGGAGAACAGCATTTTATCTGATAAGATTGTTGGGAGGATTATAGGAGATATTGTATGCAAAGTATCTGCTTCTATATTTCCTTCTCCCACACTAGCCCACACATTTAAGCAATTTTAAGATTAACATAACTATTGGACCCCAAATTCTAAGCAGCCCCAGAAATAGAGGGCAAACTTTGAAGCTTTGGGTCAGGGGGGTTGCAGAACAATGGTCAAACAAAAAAGAAAGAAACTACGTAGAACAGCATTAGGTTTCATTAGCCCAAAAGGTTTGGTTATGTATCTTTAACTAACAGGGAGCTTTCTATGTCTTTTCCATGCTGTAAGCATTTTCCCTTCAAAGTTTTTTTTTTAAGCTGATGGAACAGGAAAGAGGAAGGGAAAGAAGCCACTCTTTCTTTCGTTTCTTCAAAGGCAACCCAAATTTGATCCCTTTAGTGAATGGCTCAAGATAAAAACTCCACTTCAGTCTGCTTTCTGTGATTAAACAACCCTCTTGTTTGTCAAACAGCAGGGAGAAGAGAAGAAAAGGAAACTCTTGTGGCTGCTAAGTGCTCTGAAATGTATTCCCTCCCAGCTCCCTCTGGTTAGGTGCGGGGATGCCTACAAAGGGATTCTCGAGATGGGAGGCAAAGCTGAGGTTCAGCTGCACAGAATAGAAGAGAAAATGGGGATGAGGTCCCACAGGATTGTGGAATCCCCAAGTCAGGATGATCTAGGACTCTTAAGCCCCGCTCCCAACCCCCTGCCTTCCTTTTAGGGACATTGCAACGTTTGAAACCACCCTTTTGCTCCAAGACATTCTCCATGTAAGAAATCATATTACTGAGTAAAACTAATAGACTGCTCTTTCTTTTTTAAGGGGTCGGAGGGGGCTAACCTAAATCCATCTTGCTTCGCTGAAATCTAATTTCGGCTCGACGTGATGAGAACTTGAGTTTCCACGGGAAGCAAGGACTTTTCACTCAAAGCACTGCTAAGTCCTGTAAGTTCCGGTTGGGATGTAGAAGTAAACGTTCTGGGCTGTTGAAAAGGTGGATGGATGTAGTCCATAAAAATACAGGACACCGATATAGGCCACCCAGTTAAATCTGAATTTCAGATGAACAATGAATGTTTTTAAAGTATGTCCCATGTAATGTTTGGGATATACTTATGCTAAAAAGAGTTTCATTGTTTATCTGAAAATCAAATTTAACTGGGCATCTTGTATTTTATTTGTCAACCTCAGCTATTGACAATCTAACCCCAGCCTACATTTCCTTCTCATTTCCTTGTGAGCAGAATTGGGAGTATGGATAAGAGCAGACAGCCACTGAAGGCTTTCTGAGGAAATTTCCAGGGTGGTTAAACTCATGGGTTTTGATGTCAGGCAGGGCTAGATTCAAACCCCATGTCTGCCTCTTACTACGTGACTTCCAGCATGTGACTTTCCCTACTGAAACTCCTTTCTTTATGGTAAAATGAGAATTGTAATATCAACCTTACAGAGTTGTTGTTAAGATTAAAATGGGGTGACATCAAAGCACGGAGCAACCTGTAGCTCCCAGATAAATGGCAGCCCTTACAAGCACACCCCTCTACCTTTCCACTGGCAGTTCCTTCCTTGAATTTCTCCTTACCTATGAAGATTTCTCCATCTTTCTCTTCAGCCCAGGTAGCTTTTTGTCTAAACTGCTGGAGCACAATGCCATGTGCTCTGAGGCACTGTATTGGAATCAGCATCAGTGCTCACAAATGTTTTCCCAGTCGAGACTGGATTTTTTTGGCATCAGATATCAAGTTTCCTTCAACTCTACAGGTCCAGCATTTAACAAAAGGCTTAACACATAGGAAGAGCTTGATATTTCCTAAATGAACATGTTATGAAACCACTAACAGCTTAGCATAAATTGCCCCTGACTGCAGTTTACAAATGGTAGCACAAGCACAAAAAAATAAAGTCAGTATAGGAAAAGTTTCTCAAGAAGCTGAAACTGTCCCATTCAACGGACTGTCTTTATTTGCGACTATTCTTTCTTCTTCGTTTGGGGTTGAAAAAAACGTCACTTACAGAATAAGTTTTTAAAGGTATTTATTTGACAAAATAGAGAGTTAGTGACCTCCACATTGAGACAAATCTGTATCTCTATCTCTAGCCCAACAAGGGAGTTTCAACGTTGAAAATGCACTAGTACCTGAAATTCGAAAGTCTGAGGACCACCACTTTATGAAATAACAGAGTGAAAAGCAGAATTGGAGGGAATGTAACCCACGACTGGTAAGTTTTGATGAGAAGAAATGGAGAGGAAAGAACTACAGCATGAGACCCAACCACGGAGGCACCTTTTCTCTGAATAAAAAGACCAAAAGGAGCAAAAAAAGCAAACTAACTTCCCCTACTTCCTCACTTACTTAGGACATAACCCCACCACCCCAGAGATCAGGATCGTCATTTACTCAAGTCTGAGGCCCCTCCCAATGGTCCCTCCCACAGCTGCTGAGGTCAACAACCTCCTTCAAAGGATAACAATACAGTACAAGGAGGAATGTCGGATCCCACTGACCTCCAGGGACCCTCCTGTCTTTGGAATCCACATCAGGCCCCTCCCTCTGAATGAGAACAGCTGTACCAGTGCCCCATGCAAATTCTGGGAACTTGCCCTTGACTTGGCCTCAGAATTACACTTCTGTAAAGACAGTTCCTTAAACCTCTGTAGCTCTGTTGACCATGATTCCAGGCACTGTTTGGTCATTCCTCAGCCCTTCCTCCCTTTGTCCCTCCCCCTTTGTCTTGTCCTAATTGGACACATCTGTCACTTTCAGGTCTGCATTGCTCATCTGTCACGGTCCACAACCAGGAAGAGACAAGGGAAAAGGCCAGATGAATGGTTTGCCAATAAGAGGAAGACCTGGATGTTCTAAAATTCTCCATCTCTCAGGGTAATCATGTCCTTCATCCCCAACTCAGAAATAATAATAATAACAATAATAATAATGGCAACTATTTAACTACTTGTCGTGGACTCACCATATGACAGGCATTACACTAGGCACTTGACGGCATTATTTCATTTAATCTTTACAACAAACCCATGGGGGGAGATGTTACCATACTGCAGATGAAGAAACTGAGGCTCATGAACTTAAACCATTTGCCCCAGGAGCTTCTCACAGCTGTAAGCAGTGGCACTGGGGACTGGAAAGCCAGTGTTCCTGATCCCAAACTTCTGTGCTTAACCTCACTTAATAGAGCCTCCACCCAGCCACCTTCACACACTCCTATCGGTCTACCTGATGGACTTCAAAATTCTCAAGAATTTTGGGCTCTCAAGACCCTTCAAGACCTGGTCTCCATCTGCTTCTGCAATCTCATCTCCCACTAATGCCCTCCTAGAATCCCCCATGGCAGGTATTTTGGAGTCCCTTTGACTTAAGAAGTCCCTCATATCTGAGCCCCTTTCCCACACCATTCCTCACCCCTTAGCATGCTATTTCCCTGACCCAAGTCTACCCATGTTGCGAGCTCGAGCTCGAGCCCCATCCTGCCCAGCACACCATACCCAACGAGCCCACCTTCATCTCAATTTCATAACACTTTAGGGCTGATGAAGCACGCGGCCCACCCCACAGAGGACCCTGAGTTACTGTGTCATTATCCCTCATGTGGGTGTTTCATCTCCCCATCTTGACAGCCACCTACAGGGAGGAGACTTGTCACAGCCCACGTGCCTCTTGTATTCTCTTATGGGGAACACAATGGGTGTCGAGCCAGTGGTTGACGACCGACCCCTTCTCCCCTCTTCTGTCGTCTCCATCCTTACTGCTTCTCCCCCCTCTCCTCCTCACCCTCTCCGTCTGGATTTCATTCTCTTCATTTTGCTCCCCTCTGCTCCCCTTTGCTTTTTTTTTTTTTTTTTTTTTTTTTGCAGTACGCGGGCCTCTCACTATTGTGGTCTCTCCCGTTGCGGAGCACAAGCTCCGGACGCGCAAGCTCAGCGGCCATGGCTCACGGGCCCAGCCGCTCCGCGGCATGTGGGATCTTCCCGGACCGGGGCACGAACCCGTGTCCCCTGCATCGGCAGGTGGACTCTCAACCACTGCGCCACCAGGGAAGCCCCCACTGTTAAGTTTTAATACTCAGCATCTCATTGAATTCCTACCACATTCCTACAAAATGGAAAATCTCCATTTCTAAGTGAGGAAACTGAGGATCAGAGGGTAGAAGTGACTCACGTGCTCAGGGTCCCAGAGCAAGTCACTGGCTAAGCTGGGATTTGAGCATTGAACTGTGTTACTTTCGAGCAGCTCTCTCAACTGTCCGCTGCCTGTGTCACAGCTGTGATAGGTGGCTCCAAAGGGAGAGGCTTCCAGTTTCTGCTGGATAGGATAAGTCTCTCCAGGCCTGTGGACCCACACACTCCGCTCACAGCCTGGTATGAAAACAAAGAGGCCGGCCCAGACAGGCTCCCCACTGTCCTGGGGCAAGAATAGAGTGCAGTGGAGAAGGGCGCAGGCCTGGGTTCAAATCCTAGCTCCTCCATTTACCATCTGAGTGACCTCAGGCAAAGCATTTAACATCTCTGAGCCTCGGTTTTCCTATCAGTAAAATGGAGAGATAATAACAGCACCCACTCATAGAGTCAATGTGATAATCCACAGAAAGCAGAAGCAGAGACAGTGAGAGGATGCCATGAAGATGAAGGGCCTCAACAAGTCTATGTAAAAATTCAGAAACAGGAACCTGAAAAAGAAACAGGGAGAGGCCAGGTAGCCCTGTATATTTTCCTCAGGTTCTGATGACTTTGCAATTCTGATTCCCTCATATCCTTAAAACCAATGTGCCATTTTCTTGAGACCACCTGATGTTGAGGGGGAGAAGATGGGAGGGGGAACACTTATTCCCCAGGCCTCATGTTTCCCTATAGGAGGACCTCCAGTAGAGTGACACTCCTAGCCTCTTGCCCCACCTGACTGGTGCACCTGGAAGAAGGAACTGAACTTGCTCAGCTAGTCTCTCTTTGGGGATCTGCTTGCCTGCAGAGAAGCTACATTCTGGGCTTAGCAGAGCAGGCTTTGTCCCATCGGTTTTGCCTGATGTTGGGTTTGGGGGTGAGTTCAACTGAGAAGAGTATCAGCAAGCTGTGTCCTCCAAAAGAGCTTCTTATCAGTAATAAAGCTGACACTTTGATCTCCATCTGACTGGCTCTTTTGTGTCTCTTGCAATTAGTTTCTAACCACCTTGAAAGGGTTCACTCCCCTCTTTTTACATTGCTCATTCCAACCCTCCATTAAGTCTCCTTGTCATGATTCCAGATGGCTGTCTGAAGCAAACTTTCTGCCAAGACAGCTCTTCCTTTGGCTTTCCTCTCGCCTGACATTCTGGCTTCCCACCCACCCAGGTCCTGAATCGTACAGCAATTTGGCGGATCCACTTCATACCCATACCTTGCCCTCTGCCAACCCTGCAGATGCCTTGACTCATCCAAGTCATTTCTAATTACATCTTGGCTGATAACTATTCTAGCAATTTCTTCATGTCTGGCACATGTTCCAACTTTTCCACTTTCTTACTGAATCTTATTAAAAAAAAAGGAACTTGGTAACTCTGGCACTTTTGAATCATCATTAATTTCAAGCTTGTCTTATTTTATTAGCTGTTCTACATTCCCTCTGAGATCTCTTTCCTCCTTGACGGATCTGAAAACCTCCATGTATTTTCTTCCCCATAACTGAGCTAGGACTAACTTGAACTAACTTATTCTAATGAACCTGCAGAAGCAGCAGTGGATGTAGCCTCAGGGTGGGGTTCCCAGGTGTAGACTGCTGGCACCCTGAGCCCCCAGAACATCTCTTCCAGGGGCTTGCTGATCCTGTCTGTTCTGAAATACCTTCCAAGAGTTAGTTTTTCTGAGCTAATCAGAGGTAGGCAAAAGTCTCCAGAAGGGCACTATGACGCACGTACTCACTGAGAGGAAGGTGAGCTCATCAACTCACCTCCCCCCGTTAACACATGTGAAATGATTTTCTTTTCTCCCTCCAGATAAGCTCTCTTGTCGCTGGCTGAGAGTTCCCTAGGGGATTAGGGAGCAGAGAGGTCTTTTATGGGGGAAGAGCAGAGAAAAGGGTCAGGTCCAGAGTGTGATTCTCCACAGCACTGTCCAGAAGAATGTCCCATGATGACGGAAACGGTCTGTATCTGTGCTGCTGATAGAGTAGCTAAAAAAGACATGAAATGTGGCTAGTGTGACAAGAGAACTGAATTTTTTATTTTATTTAATTTTAATTAATTTAAATATAAATAGCCACATGTGACTAGTGGTTACTATACCCAACAGTGCAGCTCTACAAAATGCTACTTTGGGGTTATCTGGACCTTCCTTCTACAGCAGCCATAGTTCTTTGTGAGTCCTGGGATAACATACAAGAAGACGATGATCCATCTGATTCACAGAATCTGGGGCCAGTGGATGGCTGTCATGATGTTCCAGGCCCATGGGAACTACCCTCTAGTAGATATTTCAAGCAGAGGTCACAGATTGGTGGTCCACAGGCAAAATTCAACCTGTATGCCTGTCTGACTTATATCAGTTTTTAAAAAATCAACTGGTTGCTGACATTTAAAAACCAAGAAGTTGCACATAACGATTTGCATTTCTAGCTTCTCTTGAAGAAACCAGAAGACCCCACCGGCCAACATTCAGATGGAGATGGGTAGCAGCAGCGTCCTTCACATGGGACAAGTTTGCCACAGTTCCCACCCCTCCCTATGGTCTAAACGTCCCATGTAGGTGTTTGGGTTTGTTCATCCTTGCATCATGCTTCTAAGCATGCATGGGCTTTTGTTAGGCATCAGACATCCTGAGTTCAAATCCCATTTCTGCCTTATCACAAGCTGTGTGACCTTGAGCAAGTGACTTCACCACTCAGAGCCTCAGCTTCCTCCTAAGTAAAGTGGGGAAAGTAATAAAACAGACTCCAGTGTTGTAAGGATCTGAGGGAATAGTACCTGTGAAACTCTTGATATAGAGCCAGACTCAGGGAAGTGCTCCAAAGATACACGGTCGATGCTGGAAGGAGAAAAGGGAGGATGACGAGATGGAGGAAGAGGAGACACGAGAAAATAGAGAGAAGAAGTGGAGAAAGAGGGGAAGAAGGAAGAGTCAGAGGGAAATACAAGCTTCTAGTCAGTTTCCAAACACATCTAAGACCAACAAAGAAGGAAAAAAAAAACCTCTTTCCCCGGTGAAATATTCCCTAATTCCCTACAAAATAGCAACATAATAGCACAACCACCCACGTCGTAAGCCCATGGGCACGGGGTGAGAGTTGAGAGGTTAAGAAGGAAGGTACTAAAGCAAGGAAATGCTGGCCCCTAGCACCTCTGCCCTTGGATCTGCAACCTTTGTCCTGAGAACCACTTCTCAGAGGCATCTGGGACTTTGTGACAGAAACACCAAAGGGTCTGGGTTTCATGAAATCTATTCGGGCTCAAGTCCCTCCCTCACATCCAGCGTCTATAATCAGAAGAGATCTCCATGTGGCATAGTTTGGACACGTCTATCAAAGGAAAAGCAAGCCCTTCTAAGACAAATCCAGGGAAAGTTACCAGCTATCTGTTTGCAAAAAATAAAGAAATGCAGGAGATCTGGCTAAATTCTTAAGAGAGTTATGACCTCAGGTTCCCAGTGCTTAACTTTGCACAGTTTCTCAAAGTTAATTCAAGGACCATTTAATATGCTGGGAGAGGCACATCAAAATGCTGATTCTAAGGCCTTGCACCAGACACGTGGATTCAGTGGATTCTGTTCATCTGGGGGGTGGGGCTAGGGAATCTGAATTTTGTAGATATACAAGCTGTTCTACTTATATGACTTATTGAATCAAGGCATATTAATGCTGGGGAAGCATAGTTAGCAGCTGGTGAGACTAGCAAGGTCACTGCAAATTGGAGTGGTCAGGGAAGGCTTCTCGGAGGAAGAGAGCTAGCCTTTCGCTGGGTCTTGAAGTATCTGGATGGGGGCCACAGGAGGAGATTAGTGCACTCACTGATTCATTCACCAGATTCTTACTGAGCACCTGCTATGCGCCAAGCTTTGTTCTAGTAAGCAAGAGAGAGAAAACCCTCTGTCCTCATGGATCTAGTTGGCAGAGGTGGGCAATAAACAAAATATGGAAGAAAAATACTTAGCTTGTAAGATGGCGATAAGCACTAGGAGAAAAGCAAAGCAGAGACCTTTGGTAGAAACATGTCTCAAGTGTGGACATAAGATAATAGTATATCAATACAAGCATGAGTCCCAGTATAGCGGTCAGATATTGGCAGGAGGCTCCCCATTGTGGTAAACCATCACACCCAAGATCCAGCCATTCGTCCATCCACCCATCCACCAATTTATCCATCCATCTATCCATCCCACCCTTCATCCTGCCATATTCTACTCTTTCCTTCCTCCTTCCTTTTTAAAAAAGTCAAAGTATAATTGACCTACAACACTATGATAGTTCCTTCCTTCCTTCATTTATACAATCTACTTAGGAAACTGTGTGCTAGACCCCCTGTGAAGTTCTGAGGATACAAAACTAAGACAGACACTGTTATGGTATGAATTGTATCTTCTTTCAAATTCGTATGTTGAAGCTCTAACCTCAGAATGTGACTGTACTTAGAGACAGGGCCTTTAAAGAGGTAATTAAGTTAAAATGGGATCATTAGGGTGGGCCCTTATCCAATATGCCTGCCGTCCTTATATGAGGAGGAAATCAAGACATGGACCAAGAGAGACAATGGACACATGCAGGCAGAGAGATGACCACATGAACACGGTGAGAAGGCAGCCGTCTGCAAGCCAAGGAGAGAGGCCTCAGAAG
Source organism: Mesoplodon mirus (assembly GCF_964341445.2). NCBI lineage: Eukaryota > Metazoa > Chordata > Mammalia > Artiodactyla > Ziphiidae > Mesoplodon > Mesoplodon mirus. The sequence goes on from NC_138989.1 coordinate 10,807,527, forward strand.
AAACCAAACCTGCTGACCTTGGTCTCAGACTTCCAGCCTCCAGAACTGTGAAAAAATAATTTTCTGTTATTTAAGCCAGCCAGTCTGGGGTATTTTGTTATGGTAGCTGTAGCAAACTAACACAGATACCATCACAGAAGCAGGGGTTCACCCTCCAGAGAGAGAGAGAGAAGGAAAATTAAACAGAAATTATGATATAAACATCCTTTGCCTTGCCTGAAAGCCCACCCATAGAGGCACCTCCATTTGAATTCATCATTGCTTTCTCATTAGTTCAACAAATATTTATTGAGCACCAACTACATTTCTGGTTCTGTACTAGACAGTGGGGATACAATGATAGATAAGGTAGATACATCCATTGTCTTTAGAAGTTCACAAGCTCCCCTACCCTGCCCTCTAGACTGAACACTGTTCTCTACTCATTCTCAGATAAGGCGGTGCAGTGTTGTGTGACAGATATGATCACAGACTGTGGAATCAGACAGACCTCGATTTGGGTCCATGTTCTACCACTAATGGGCTGTGTGGCCTGGGGCAGGCTATTTAACCAGTCTGAGCCTCAGTTTACCTCTAAAAGGCAATAACAACACCCAGGTATGATTGCCGTGAGAATTAAATAAGATCAGGGACATAAATCAGAATAAGTACTCCACAGATGTTTGCTACGGTTATCAATGCAGCCTCGGAAGCAGAGCCAATCAGATGATAATAAATATCATCACTAACATGGAGTGCTTTCTCGATACCCAAGAACTCTAAGTAATCTGCACACATTATCATTATATCCATGAAGCATCTTCCCTACAACCCCAGCCTTTCCTAGTTTAATTTTCTGGCTTCTCTTTTGTCTACTTAGTGTTTTATCACTCCCAGGAAAGCACTTAAGACCCAAGATTGTCTGAGGGAGAGACTATAGGCCTGTCTGGAAAGAACTTGTGTCTTTCTCCGCATCCATGGTTCCCCTGATACTCCAGTTTGCACACTGGCTCAGGCGAGCTGGAAGAGGGATCTGGAGGGAATGGTGCCGGAAGTCTCTCCCTTAGAGCTGCAGTCACCAATAAACACACTGGATTACTGGTCCCCAGTAAAGCAGTGCAGCTGTCTCTGTACATGTCATTCCTAGCAGGGTTTTGCAGTCACATTTCCCCCAGCGCTACTGGGAGGTACGACCCACTTGCCTTTGAGGGAGTGGAGATGGGAGCCAGCAAGGACTTATCATGGAAACCACGTCTCCTCCAGGGCCCCAAGGGGCACTTCTGGAAATGGTTTGGAATTTGATCACAGTCTTCAAGCATAAGAACCGTGGTTAAAAGCTGTTATTTCCTCACTTCTGATAAACGGTTGTCGAGAAGCTGCCAGTTCTGTTTTCACTGGGGGAGATTGGATTGGGGGAGGATGTGGGTCGGAAGGATGGGAAGAGATGAAAGGATGGGGATCCCAGAGCCTCAGAGCTGCACCGCACCCCAAACGGAGATGACGGTTTGGAGCTGGTCCTGCCTGACTCCTTGTCAAGAGCAAGATAGCCAAAGGGACACTGAGATTAGATGGGGTGAGTCGTAAGTGACCACCCTCTCAGGTTGGAGAGGAGGCTCGGCTTTAAGTAAGAAACTGAAACACGTAGGTAAGAATCATCAAGTCTGAGGGTCTTAAAAGAGAATTCCAGGTACAGGGGTTGCAAACTCAAATACCTATCAGGCACGAAGAGGAAAAACACCATTTAGTGAAGTTGAAATGAGCTTGGTGAGGCTTTAGGGGAACAGGAGATGGTACCCCATCTAAAGGAGAGGGCAGTCACCAGTTCCAGCTGCCAGCTGGAGACCCCGGGTGGGTCTGCAGCTCCAGCACAGACCAAATACCCACGTTTTCAGGAAAAACCCCAAATCTGGAACTTCAGGTGAAATCTCCTGACATGGAAATGTAAGCTATGGATTCAAGCATTTAAAAACCACATTGCAGGCCAAATAAAACATGCCTGAAGGTCAAGTCCAGCTCACTCATTCAAGTTTGAAAACTGTGCAATGAGTGTTGAAAAGAAATTCCAAATTCCAGAGGCGGAAGGGAATTTGAATATATCATCAATTACCACCACAACAATGAAAAACACAGTAAAAAGAATACTTATGATTTATTCAGTATCTACTGTGGGCTTAGCAATTTGTTTATATTACTCCACTGAGTTCTCACCACAACCCCGGGGAGGGCAGGGATTTTTACCCCAACTTAGGAAGAAATTGAGGCTCACAGAGGCTAAATCATTTGTCCAAGGTCACACTTGACTACACTGGAGTCTCTGCAGAGAGGGTAATCATTTCTCCATGTATCTTCTGCGGCACAGAACGCCCCAGACACCTCCGAAGCCTTCTTCCTTCTCCAAAATTTCGCCTTGTTCTATCGATCAGGCTTGTTCTAATGCAGTGGTTTTTAAATGGGTGTGGGGGGGGGAGGGGGCGATTTTGACATTTAACAATGTCTTTAGTCATTTTTGGTTGTCACGCTGATGGGGGAAGAGAGGGGGCGCTACTGGCATCTAGTTGGTAGGGGCCAGGGATGCTGCTACACACACACTACAATGCACAGGACGGCCCCCACTACAGAGAACTGTCCAGGCCCAAATGTCAGTAGTACCAAGTCTGATAAATCCTTGTCTAAAAGGATTAGGGGAGGGAGAGCTGACGGCTGGGGGGTTCCTAAGGAGATGAGAAGGAGGAGGGAGAGAAAAATACTGAGGGTGACACTTGTAGAAGCAGCTCCACTGTTAGAGAACCTGCACGATTTACCAAGGGTTCTCACTGCACTGTTTCACTAGGACCTCACGACACCTGTTTAACACATTTTCTTATTGCCACTTTACAGATGAGGAAACTGAGGCCCAGAGAAAGAAAGGGGTTTTCCCTCAGGCTTCATGAATGGCGTCCCACAAATCCCTGTTGAGTGTCTGGGATATCCTGGTTCTAGTTGAGGGCTCTGCCCCTTCTGCTAACACTGAAGTGTTTTCTACCTGTCAGGCCCTTCACTAAGAATTCTACACGTATCATCTTACATCCTTCCAACAACCCAGTGAAATGAGTACTCCGTGTATCTGCATTTTTACAGTTGAAAAACTGAGATTCAGAGGAGTGACACCACTTGACCAAAGGCATCAGAATTTGAACCAGGCATTTTTGACTTTGAATCCTGTGCTCTTAACCGTTCTACTCTCCTTCAACCTATGATAAGTACCCCATGCTTATCCAGTGAGGAAGCACTTACTGAGTTCCCTATTTAGAGGAAACTGGGCATACACAAGAGCAATTCCTAGTGCATCCTGACTTCAAGGAGCTTACATTCCAGTGGAAAGAGCAGGCCTATGCACCACTATCTGTAACACAAAACGAAAAGTGACCAGGTCATAAAGAAGAGGCAGTGAGGCCCTGAAAGACAGAAGTCAGCAAACTGTGGCCTGTGGGCCACGTCCAGCCTGCTGCCGATTTTCGTAAATAAAGTTTTATTGGTGCACAGCCATGCCCATCAGTTTACATAATGCTCATGGGCTGCTTTTTTTTTTTTTGCAGTACACGGGTCTCTCACCGCCGCGGCCTCTCCCGCTGTGGAGCACAAGCTCCGGATGCACAGGCCCAGCAGCCATGGCCCACGGGCCCAGCCGCTCCGCGGCATGTGGGATCCTCCCGGACCGGGGCATGAACCCGTGTCCCCTGCATCGGCAGGCGGACTCCCAACAACTGCACCACCAGGGAAGCCCTCATGGGCTGCTTTTGAGTTGAGTAGTTGCTATAGAGACCACCCAGCCTACAAAGCCAAAAGTATTTACTAAGTACATGGCCTTTTACAGAAAAAGTGTGCCGGCCCCTGCTGTAGAAGAGAAATGACCAATACTGAAAATAACCCACCTTCTGTGCTTCTCTCTAGATCCACTGGTGATTGATTATACCTCATAGATATTAGCATGAGGACCCCTGGAGATGACATTAATGACATTAACAAACTCTAGATACTGGGTGCTGACTGTGTGCCAGGCACAGGCCTAATCCTCTCTAGTTCCCCCAAGCAACCCATCAGACAGGTATTATTAACCCCTTTCACACATGAGGAACATGAGGCTCAGAGAGGTCAAGAGGCAAACCCAAGTTCAAGTAGCTATCAAGGGTCTGAAGGTGGACATGTACGGCTCCAAAGCTCTCAGCCTCCTGTGTGCGGAAACACTCAGCATGAGCCCTGGCTCTGCAGAGTCAGGAAACTCTGATAAGTTTTCCATAAATAAAATTTTCTTCTTTCCTTCCTTGACCAAGTCTCCCACCCCTGTAAACCGGGTTGATACTGTGATTTATAATAAGCAATATATATTTGGCCTTCGTCCCCATTCCTGGCACAGAGCTCCTAAAACCCTTGGAATTTCCTAAGTGATGACAGTGATAAAGGTGTATTGTTATATCAGTGAGGTGATTTTTGGAAAACTCCAATGTAACCTAAGAATGGAAGCTGGTGGTCAGGGGAACCAGCCATGTGATTAGAGGGTTGGAACTTTCAGACCCACCCCACCTCTACCTCTGGGGAGGGGAGAAGGGCTGCAGATGGAACTCAATCACCAAAGGCCAATGATTTAATCCATCGTGCCCTAGTAACAAAGCCCATAAAAACCCAAAGGACAGGTTCTGACTGCTTCTGGTGCTCAGTGAGGCATGGAAGCTCTGTGCTCTTTCCCACCTACCTCGCCCTGTGCATCTCTTCCGTCTGGCTGTTCCTGAATTATATTCTTTTAGAGTAAACCAGAGATCTAGTAAGTGAAATGTTTTTCTGAGGTTTGGGAGCCACTGTAACAAATTAATCGAGGGGTGGGTTGTTGGAACCACCCATCTACAGCCAGGAGGTCAGAAACACAGGTGACAACCTGGACTTGGCACTGGTGTCTGAAGTGGGGGTGAGTGGCCTTGTGACACTGAACCCTTCACCTGTGGGATCCGATGCTACTCTCAGTGCAGACAGTGTCAGAACGGAGCTGAACTGTAGGACATCCAGCTGGTGTTGGGGAATTGCCTGGTGGGGCAGGGGAAAACCCACACTTGCGATGCAGTATGGCTGAGTGGTTCTCACACTGGGTGTCAGAATCGTAACCAGTAAGAAGCTCCTGCCAGGCTCAGATAGTCCTGGAAGCTCTTTTCATAACCAACTTGTCTGTCTCAGACAGCACCCAGAAAGTTCCAGATTTCAGAGGGCTGCAAAGCTGCTACCTCAGCCTCACCTCGGGGAGCTACTGCGGCTTCCAGACGGGCTCAAGTAACTTCCCGCCCCCAGCAGTCCAGCAGTTGATATGACACAGCAGTTTACACCCTCCCCTGGTTAATCCAGCCTGCTCCCTGGTCACTTCTCATTAAGCTGAGTGTGGCCTCCTTTCAACTTTCTCTGAATTAAACTGTCACTTTTCCCAGCAAGGGGCTGCAGGTGGAAAGTACAAGCCCAAAGCTTGGAAGACAAGTGAGGGAAAACGGGACCCCCCCCAGACCCCACCCCCCCATCAGCTCCCACCCCCTTTCCTGGAGCCACAGTGATCCTGCCCCTCACCACCTCCTCCCACCTGCAAGTTAAACAAAAATAAGTCCCAGTATGTCGGGGATTTTTTTTAAAGCTGTGGGTATTTGGCCCAGCTGCTGCAGGAAAATATTCGACTACAGCAGTTGGACCTGTAAATTTGTTGCTTGGTGTTCCCAGGTTGGCCAATTATCCCAGCTGTGCAGCCAAGGTCCCCCCGGGATGTTTTCAAGAGAACTAGCTCACAGCAGACGTGCTGCTCTGATTTCAGTTGTCCCCAGTCACGCATCCCAGAGCCCCAGCTCTGCCCCTCCCAGCTTGATCTCAGACCACAGACTCCAACTGCCTCCCCAAGGCCTTCACTGACTGACCAACTGCTGCCCTGGCCATGGTGAAATGGTTACCAGGGATCCCTCTGGCAGCAAATCCATGAGCAAGTTGTGTATTTCTGTGGGAAGAATTTGGGTTTAAATCCCCCAACTCTGTTTCTCCCCAGCTATGTGATTCTGAGCAAGTGACTTAGCATCTTGGAGCCTCTGTTTCGTCTGCCATAAGATGGGCTGTCATTGGGGCTTGTCTCCAAGGTGTAATTAAATAACACAACAATATATTTTTTAATGGTGGAAAAAAGAGATATAACATAAAATTTGCCTTTGTTAACCATTTTAAGTACACAGTTCTGGGGCATTAAGTACATTCACACTGCTGCACAACCATCACCACCAATTCTTGTCACCTTGCAAAACTGAAACTCTGTACTCATTAAACACTAACTCCCCATTCCCCTCCCCCCATCCACCATTCTACTTTCTGTCTCTGTGAAATCGTCTAGTCTCGGCACCTCATATAAGTGGAATCATACAGTGTTTTCTCCCTTTGTGACAGGTTTATTTCATTTAGAATAATGTCCTCAAGGTTCGTCCAGGTGGTAGCATGTGTCAGAATTTTCTTCCTCTTTAAGGCTGAATTATATTCCTTGTTTGTATACAACACTACACATTTATTTATCCATTCATCCATTGATGGACCCTTGGGTTTCTTCTCTATTTTAGCTATTGTGAATAATGCTGCTATGAACCTGGTTGTACAAATATCTCTTTAAGTCCCTGCTTTCAATTCTTTGGGGTATATGCCTAGGAGTAAAACTGATGAATCACATATTAATTCTATATTTAATTTCTGGAGGAACTGCCACACTGATTTCCTTAGTGGCTGCACCATTTTCCATTCCCAGCAACAGTGCACAAGGGTTCCACTTTCTCCACATCCTCATCAACACTTTATTTGGAGGTTTTTTTTTTGATAGTAGCCATCCTAGTAGATGTGAGGTGGTATCTCATTGTGATTTTGACTCACATTTTCCTAATGATTAGTGATATTGAGCATCTTTTCATGTGCTTGTTGGCCGCAGACAACAATATTTTTAATTAGTGCCTGGAACATGTTGGGGGCTAAAACCTGATGCCCGTAATTACAGATCCTGTGAGATACAAATCATGATTCCAGCTGAATCTTTCCTGTAGGTCGGAATGCTTGTCTGCTCCAGGGCTCAGAGCCATTTAGAGGGAGAAAGCTGGTGCATTCTCTTGCCTATTCTCTTAGACTGTGGGAAGTCACTTCATTTCTCTGAGCCTCATCAAGATGCTCTGAAGACATATAAAATAAATTGAAAACAACCTTATCGGTGGTGGAAAGATCACTGTACTAGGAGTCATACAGACCTGGGTTTGAGTCCTGCTCTGCCGTTTATTAGCTGTGTGATTTGGGCCAAGTCATCTATCTCAGATTCCGGCATAAATGAAGCATTCCATGGATATTTGTTAAATAGATGAATGAATGGGTGAATGATCTCTTTCTCATCAGCAAAATTATACCCATTGCTGGAATATTCTATCCACTAATACAATGTATTTGCAGAGTGCTTTGCAGTTTTGAAACTCCTTGGGATGTGGTACGGCTGAGTGGTTCAGAGTATATATTTGCAAATTTACAAATAGATGAATCTCAGTTTGAATCCCAGCTCTGCCAATGTGGCCTTAGACAAGTTATGTAATCCTTCCAAGCCTAGTTCCTCTGTTTTTAATATGAGAATGATAGGAATTCTTACTGTACTAGTCAGCCAGTGATCCTTGTTCCTGATGTTCAAGTTCTTACGTAGCCCCTACTGAAAATGAATAGGGCTGATCTACACAACCAATAAGATATTGCTAAAATGATGGAGTGATTCTTGAGCACACCATAAAGGATACTGCAGGCTCCTCCTTGGAGGCTTGCTCTCTCTTGGATCAGTCAGTCTGAAGGAAGCCAGCCATCATGTCATGAGGATGCTCAAGCAGGAGGCAAGGAACTGCGGCTTCCTGCCAGCAGCCAGCTTGCTAGCTTGTAAGTGAAACACCTTGGAAAATGATTCTCCAGCAGCAGTCAAACCTTCAGATGAGGCTGCAACCTAAAGAGACACCCTGAACCAGAACCACTTGGCTAAACCACTCTCAAAGTCCTGACCATCAGGAATGTGTGAGGATTAAAAAATAATAAATTAAAAAAATAATAAAACTATGCGTTAGGTAGTAAATGTTTACTGATGTTTTAAGATGCTAAGTTTCAGGGCAATTTGTTATAAAGCGCTAGATACCTAGTACACTCACCTCATAGGGCCACTGTGAATTTTTAATGCATGTAAAGGATCTTTCCTGCACAGTGCTTGACCCACAATAACAGCTCAGAAAATATCATTCATTAGTGTTATTTTTGGCCACAAAAGTAAATTATTTGCTCTTTGCTCTGATTCAAGGACTTAGAAGGGGTGTGTCTGTAAAAACATGCACTTGAGAGGCATCAATAAATTAATTAAAGCACAGATGATGTGAAGCCAAGAATATAACCTTTCTGTTATCTAAGCTAAAGAGAGGGGAGACGGGGCAAATAAAAACCTAAAAGGCTGAAGGTTCTTTCCAGCATTGCAAAGATTTAAGTAAGTCAGTGGCAGAGACCCAAATTACATACAAATTACGAAGACTGGAACACTCAGAGTGCTGTATAAACAGACATGGTATTATGGCTTCCTGTACTTTATAAAGTCTATGAAGTGCTCATGAAATTATCTCTTTTAATCCTCCCCAATAAGTCCTGTAGGATGCTCATGCTTCTGTCCATTTTACGGAAGGGTCAACTGAGACCCGGAGGCCTGAGGCAAACTTCTCAGGAACATATAGTCATCAGGTGCTAGTGACGGGTTTCAGACCAAGGCTTCCAGTCCTCTTGACTCAGACCAAGCCCAGAGGTTGTTCCATGATGCCAGGCTTCAGTCTCTTCCTCTCTCTGAGCTTCAATTTTATGAAAAGTAGGGTTTGGAAGAAACCAGAGACCACGTGTTCAGAAGCTTAATGCACAAAGCAGTTTATTTAAAGTGCAAAAAGCAGGTCGACAGCGATTGCTTTCTCTACTATAAGAAAAACGAGCACACATTCAACATACATAGCAAATGACACTGGGCCTCAGAGTTGGGGAGGCAATAGGGACTGGCGAGGATGCTGGCCAACTGAAGAGCATACGTCTTTTCTTGAGAGGGTGTTCTCCTTGCTCTATCCAGGTGCTGCCATGCAGGAATAGAAGCCTAGGGCTGCCAGATCACCTGCTTCTTCAAGAGAAGCCTGAACCTGTATTTTATATGAATTCTCACCAAGTTTAAAAGTTGGGTCAAAGAAAATAAAAATAAAACAAAACACTGTATGAGTCAAACACACACGTCCACAAGCTAATCTAGCTCATGAGCCACCATTCAGTGACTCTTGGACTAGATACTTTGCAAGGTCCCTCCCTGCTCCAGGGCACGCTGTCTCCATCAGTACTCAGCACGACTGTTTGTTTACACGGGATACTGGGCAGCCTCATAAATATTCCAAACTGGTTTTCATGTGCAGATGTGAGCTGTGTCCTCAAATAAATTCCAGACTCTCTTCAGGGCGGGGACCAGGTCCCTGGTTTCCTGTGGGTCGTTGTTTCTGACTCTTTCAGTATAAGGTGCAGCCACTCAGGGTGAGGGCGCATTCAGCTGGGGCAAGAGGGTCAGGCTGAATGATTTTCCCCAGGCAGTGGCTCTGGAGAGCTGCGAGTCTCACATCACTGAGGTGCGGGGGAGCTTTGGATCTTGGGAGGGCAGCTTCCATCACTGCTGCTGTTCTAAGCAAGTGAGGCCAGGGAATCAAGGTTAATGACTTCCATCTATATCATGTCTGCTGGATTTATAAACAAGGCTTTTGTTTCCTTTGGGAATTGTGCCTGCTGCTGGGCAGATGTGGCTGCTTTCGCAGAGGGAACTGACTTCCACCAAATCATCCCAAATGAAGAGGCAGGTTCCTCTGGGTGTTCTCTCCCTGGAGTCCCCGAACCATCTCATAGTGTCTCATAATGTGGGTTCTGGAGCTACCCTTCTTGGGTTTGAATCCCAGCTCCTTCACTTACAAATTAAACAGAACTGAAATTGCTTCTTGATCGTCCCTGCGCCCATAATGGTGAAGAATCTGTGTTTAAAAATATAACTTATGGGCTTCCCTGGTGGCGCAGTGGTTGAGAGTCCGCCTGCCAATGCAGGGGACACGGGTTTGTGCCCCGGTCCGGGAGGATCCCACATGCCGCGGAGCGGCTGGGCCCGTGAGCCATGGCCGCGGAGCCTGAGCGTCCGGAGCCTGTGCTCCGCAACGGGAGAGGCCACAACGGTGAGAGGCCCGCGTACCGCAAAAAAAAAAAAAAACTCAGCTAAGGTATCTTCATTACTTCACACTAGGTGCACCAGAAGGGCTTGAATTACCCCTGTCACCGCACTTCATTCTGCTTTATGATCGTATGCTCGGGTGTCTGTCACCCCAGGAGAGAAAGGGTCCTTTCTTAGTCTTCTTCCTCTCCCACCTCATATCCAATTCATGTGCAAATCTTGTCAGCTCTACTTTTGAAATATATGTATATAGTCCAAATCCAACCACTGGTTGTCACCACCACTACTATCTTGGTCTGAGCCCCACTAATTCTATTCTAACTAATAGAATTAGTTCTATTAATTAACTAATGAAGTTAGTCTTCTAATTTCTCACCCATATTCTTGTGTCAGCCTCCTCCCAGGTCTCCCCTGATTCTGTCCTTAGCCACCTTCTTGTTAGGAAGCAGCCAAAAAAAGCAGCCATCGCCAAGACAGCAGCCAAAATGTACCTTAAAAAACCAACATTCAGGATTGGTTGGTCCTCTGCTCAAACCTTTAAGTTGGGCTTCTCATTCACTTAGAAAACACTGCAGTCCCTACAGTGGCCTACGAGCCCTCCACGGTTCTGCCTCTGTTCCTGCCTGACGTCATCTTCCACCACCCTCCTTCTGCCTCATGCACTGCAGCCCCTGTGGCCCCCCCACCACAGTCCCTCCCACCCATCAGGCACACTCCCGCCCCACAGAGACACATGTGTTATTCCCTCTGCAGGATTGTTCTCCCACAAGTCTTGCCCCCTCACCTCCTTCAGGCCTTCTCTCAAATGCCACTCTCTCAATCAAAACTTTCGGGATACCCTATTCTAAATGTCCATTGACAGAGGAATGGATAAAGAAGATGTGGTACATATATACAATGGAATATTACTCAGCCATTAAAAAGAATGAAATAAGGCCACTTGCAGCAATGTGGATGGACCTAGAGATTGTCATACTGAGTGAAGTAAGTCAGACAGAGAAACAGAAATATTGTATGATATCGCTTTAGATGAGGAATCTAAAAAGAAATGATACAAATGAGCTTATTTACAAAACAGAAACAGACTCACAGACTTACAGAATGAACTTATGGTTACCAGGGGGGAAGGGTGGAGGGAAGGGATAGTTAAGGAGCTTGGGACTGACATGTACACAGTGCTGTATTTAAAATGGATAACCAACAAGGACCTACTGTATAGCACAGGGAACTCTGCTCAATGTTATGTGGCAGCCTGGATGGGAGGGAAGTTTGGGGGAGAATGGATACATGTATATGTATGACTGAGTCGCTTTGCTGTGCACCTGAAACTATCACAACATTGTTAATTGTTTATACTCCAACTAAAAAAATTTTTTCCCCAAGAAAGTGAGTTTCTTCTTGAACACTTCCCATCCTCCTTTTTTATTTTCTTAATTTTGTACCATTATACCATGTATTTTACTTGCTTATTTGTTTTATTTATTATGTGTCTCCTGAGTAGTACCCCACCCCCAAAAGATAAACTCCCTTATGAATTCTGAGTGTTCTGTTCATTGATATAGTTCCACTGCCTAAAACAGCATGTGGTGCACAGTAGATGTCCAGTAAATATTTGTCAAATAAATGAATAAACGAATGAGCAAATTATTTGAACACAAACTGCCTAGCATATAGTAGGTGATCAATAAAACTGATTGAGTAAATTAATTAACTAATGAAGTTAGTCTTCTGTAAGTCTAAATGAGTTTTTTTCTGGTGTTTTCAGGGTTCTTTCTCAATCCCCTTCTCAAGTTTCTGGGTCTCCCGCATCCTAATCAATTGTCCGTGGAGTTTTTTTGTCCCCCTCTGATGTGGTTCTGTAAATGTCTTCTCCAGGAGCAAGAACAAAGTCAATCAATGAGCAGCTGACAAGGAGGGGCCATAGCCCAACCGACAAAGCCCAGCTCCACTCAGGAGAGTCGGTCATTCCTAGTGACACAAAGCCAGGCAATGTCACAATTCTTCATCAGGAGTTTCCAAAATATTGGGCTGGGCATTCATCTGCAGGCAAAACTAAACTCTTTGGATTCTAGGATTCTATAAAAAGGGCTGGACATAGTGACACTGATGTTGAAATCACCAGGCTAGCCCTCAAAGCACATGGGGAGTATATGTGAAGACAAACAGATTTCCATGCAAATAGAGGTATGTACAAACTATGTCTCCATTCAACCTCTATGAGACCCATAGAGAGCTTGGCGTTCGGGAGTAATAATTAGCATGAACACAGAATTTAATAGTTTGTAATAAACTTTCATGTGTATAATTTCATTTGGGCTTCATGACTATCCTATGAAGAAGGGAGTATTATCATTTCACTGGTGTGGGTTATATTACAGTTCTAAATTATTTGCTGCCCTGCCTGTGAGAGGGTTACACAACCCTGCTTACTGCCATGTGATTTCCACTGCCTCTCTGTGGGAGAAGTATAACATCCTTACCCACAGAACATGAGCAGAAGTGAATATTGGGGACATCTGAGCAAAAGCTTTAGAGACACTGCACGACTCCACCTCACTCCTTATCCCTGGGCACAAAACCAGTGGATATGTCTTCATCTTGGACCTCAGAATGTAGAATACACATGGAGAAGAGCCACAAAACCATAGCTGAGACCTGACCACAGCAAAAATAGAATATGAGCCATAAATAACCGTCTGCTGCTGTAAGTCACCAAGATCTGGGGGGTGTTTGTTACCACAGCATAACTAACTTAAGCTGACTAGCACACCCATTTTACAGAGGAAGAATCTAAGGATTAAAGAGAGTAGTGATTTTCCCAAAGGCATTCATCTAATGTGTAGCAGATCCAGGACTCAAACCTAGGGTGTCTCACCCTCCAAACCATGTTCATTCTACCAGATCATTCTGATTAAGGACAATGTCTCCTTCTGCACATCTCCTGCAATAATCTGGAAAACTGAGTGGTATCAGGCTCCAAGCTACTTATTTTTTTCACCAACAAGAGCCCTTTCCTCTCTGAGCCCCTGCCAAGTCAAAAAGGGGCTCTGAATTTCACAGTTATTTAGGAAAACAGAGTTGGCTCAATCTAGTTGTTTTCATAGACTGGTCTCTGGAAACCATCCCAGCCCAGGGTAAAATATGAAATGTAAGCACAGGGGGAATTTAGCCAGACCACCAAGCCCCATCAACTGTTAGTACTCAGTTGTTTTTCAGAAGCCCTTGGATGGGTCTGGAAGAGCTCTGGGAGGATGGGTTTAGAATGTTAGCTTTATTTAATCGATTCATGTTTTTGGACCTTCCCTGGTGTTCTTAGAGGGACATCTGGGGACCCAGGCAGTCTTGCTACAAGGCTAATATTCCTCAACATGTAGAGTCTACATATATAAGATTTGTTCCCTCGGGGCCCAGTTTGGAGCACAAACACTGAATTCCCAGGAACTAAAATCGGAGCTGTGGGCATGAAGCATACAATGAAATGGTGCACATCACCCAGGCAACCTGACTGTCCAGCAATATTTCCAAGAATTCTACAAAACAAATGTCCTTGGTCACTCCTGGTACAGAGTAAAAGCTGGCGGTGCCTGGAACCTGCTCATGAGGAGGCAGGAGAGAAAGGCCAAAGTCAGCTTGGATGTCCCACTACCTTCCGATTAGAGACCCAGGCCATGTACAAGAAAGCACAAGAGGAAATTAGCGAAGTCTGGGCATGGTTTTTAGTTCAGGAGCTATGCACGGAAATGCAAAAGAAGCTTCATCTCTTTAACAAGCATTATCTAGCATCTACTATGTGTCAGACACTTTTCTAAGCACTATGTCAATATTGTTACTGAATGCTGGCAGAAATTCTCTGAGATATGAACTCATATTATCCCTATTTTCCAGACGAAGAAACTGAGGCACAGAGAGAATAAGTATCTTTTCCGAGGTCTAAGAGCTAGAAATGGAGAAGGCAGGATTGGGACCCCAGTAGTCTGCCTCCGGAGTCTGTGTTCTTTACCTCTATGCAGTGATGCTTCTAAGGTGTCACGGAAGAATCAGACCTCGGCAAAAACTGAAACTGATTGAATGTGTCCAGCAATGGCATGGTTTCTCTTTCAGTCTGACTCCACTCAGAACGAGAGGGCTAAGACCCCATCTCCCGAGGTGGAGGTTGAACACAAGACACTTTTCCCATATTTCATGTCCCTGGAAACCTCTAGACTATGAACTCACAACAGGTAGGGAGAGAGACACTTTTTGTATCACTGTCTCCATAGCACCTAATGCAGTGCCTGAGTCAGAGAAAGCCCAGTAAGTATTTGTTAGAGGGAATGGAGGGAGAGGGGGAGGGAGGGACGAAGGGAGCTAAGGAAAAAGGAGGGAGGGAGTAAGGAAGAGAGGAAGAATGGGGGGGTTATCCAGCTGTCAGCTGCCCACCATCGCACCCCCAGCTAGGGGTTAGCTGATGAGAGCTTAATGTGTGGCTCCTCCTAAGAATGGTTAGAGATCCTCTCAAAAGAAAACTTCAGAAGCCGCTGTGGCTTTGTCCCTTCTCACTCACTCTTGTGCAGTATTTCTCCCCTAGTCTTCCAGGTCCCTTCTGTACTGCTGAACATCAACACACATGCACGCGTGCACACACACACGCGCACACACACACGTGCGCACACACACACACCCCTACAGAACACCGTTTGCCCAACAGTTAAGACACGAGACCTCGTGCTCTGCTGTTCTCTTTTTCTTTGCACGGAACCAGAGAAAGGACCCAAGCGCGGACATCACTCCAGCGGACTTCTCTTTGTTTTGGGCAGGAGGGATGCCTTACAGCTCCAACCTCTTCTCTGCCCATGAGAACCTCAGCTACTAATAGCACTTAGCTGCAGGTGAAATGTCACAGAATCTGAGGATGCAACAGCCCAGAGGGACCTGTTCGATTGCCTTGCTTAGGAATTTTTCATCTTAATTTTGGGGGAATCCATTACTGTTCCTCCAAGGCCTGACTCTTCTCATTATACTACACTGTCTTCCCACTCTCATGTCTTTTCTCATTATTTCCTCAGACCAATATCTTCCAACAAGGCAGTGTAGCGTTTTAGTTCAGAGCACTCGAACTGGAGGTAGGGAGACCGGTCCGATTCCTGGCTCAGCCAGGAACAAGCTGTAAGCCTTAAGCTCATGTCCTGCCCTCTCTGAGCCTCAGCTCTCCCAGATATAAAACAGTGATAAGAACAGATGCTACATCACAGCATTTCTGTAAGGAATCAACGAGATAATGCATCTAAAACACTTAGCACAGAGACCAGCACATAGTGAGTACTCAATAAATACTTATGATTATCCTCATTCTTCATGCTTTGTCCACACCCCAAACGGCAGCAGCATGTTTGTGATTCCACATGATTTCCCTTGTTTGCAGAGTCAGGAACAGCCCTTCCTTGTTAACCTTCATTTGGAAAGCGATTTAACTCTCTGACATTAAAATTAAAATATAAACAGCCCAGCGCCTGATTTAATGGAAAATTAAAAATTAAATTAACAGTAAGTGATGAACTAATTTTGTTATTATAACCATATTAGCCTCATACTCGGAGAAATATAAAAGGGAAAATAGACCCCTTAAGATATATATACATACACACACACACACACACATACATAGACGCAGGCAAGAAAAAATTTAAGTTCATATATTATAGCCTTGGCAGATTCACTCTTTGAAACTATTCCCCCCAAAACTCAGCTGTCTGATATTTATGCAAAAATGTTTAGACGCCAAAGTAATGAGAATTAATGATCTGGTAGAAAGAAAAAGAATCCTAAAGGAACGTTTTATTGCAAGCTGTAGAGCAAACAGCTTGGTAAAGCAGCCTGGGTTATCTCACCCCATGCTCGTTCGCGGCCTCTGGAAAGACCAAGGGTTTTCTTGCTTGTCTTCAAATACACGGATCTGTCAGATGTGCTAATTGCAACTCTCAGGTATGATGCTCTCGGCTGGGGTCCTTACTCTCAGCTCTGATAGGAGGGGAAGATGAAAAACAGCGCAGGCGACCTGGAGAGGGCTCAGCAGAAGACGGGGCATGGAAGAACGGCACCAACGTCTAAAGAAGTCCCAGAGCTCACCTTTTCTTCCCTTATCCCCTTTGCGCTATGCCTATTCCCCCTTCTTCCTCCAGGGGTGCACTGCTCTCAAACCTCTCATCATGGGCTTCCCTGGTGGCACAGTGGTTGAGAGTCCGCTTGCCGATGCAGGGGACACGGGTTCGTGCCCCGGTCCGGGAAGATCCCACATGCCGTGGAGCGGCCGGGCCCGTGAGCCATGGCTGCTGAGCCTGAGCGTCCAGAGCCTGTGCTCCGCAACGGGAGAGGCCACGGCAGTGAGAGGCCCGTGTACCGCAAAAAGAAAAAAAAAGCTCTCATCATTTTAGTGTCATTGCATATTAATGTATCTGTCCTTCCTGCTGATCCGTCTGGTCCACGTTAAACACTGCTTCTATCTTGTTTACATCTACACGCCAGCATACGGCAGAGTGTCTGGCTCAGTGTTTGTCGTCTTGAATTGATTTAATGTAAACAAGTGAAAAATTTGTTCAATCTCAGGTATTAAGACCCAAGATGCTGCCCTTTCTAGGGGCATTTGCCATTTCAGTAGGGGGATTGGAGGAGCGATGCTGAATCCAAAGAGATGGCTTATGCATGGGGTGACTCCAGGCGTCGAGAAGTGGCCAGAGGCTCAGCGGATAGTGTTGGGAGGGGAGGCTTCCAAGAACTCATCCAATCACAGCTCGTAGATGCCTGTCTGCTCTGATTACATGCTGGTCTGGCTTCAGTGAAGAGAAACTGTCTTAGGAGCAAAGAACACCGCTCAGTTCTCACGATATGTCTGACAAAATGCGACCTGATTCTGACGAGAAGCAGTCTGGCTGGGGCGGCCCTCACCCCACAGAGTCCTCCTCGCCTCCGTGTTTTGAGCTCCCTTCTGTCATAATCTCTGCTTTGGAGTGAAGAACATTCGTCGGCTTTGGGGACAAATGTTCTTTGCTCCAGGATCCATTCCCTCATAGCTTAATTTCCTTTGGGAGATTTCCTCTCACCCAGTGTGTGCAGTCTTAATGATACCAACAGTCAAGGCACTTCATCTCCCACCCAGAGATGTATGATTCAAGTGTGGCAGATCAGTCCTTCCCTGCTGGGACTCCGAATCGCGAGTGGAAGCCCGTAAGGAGGAACAGTGTCTGCCATCGCTTCTTCCAGCATTTTCAAGCATGTTGTCCACTTCACACCACCCAGATACCAGAGTACCACTTTCCTTTTCTGAGCTGGGTTCTCCAGCCTTCTCATTGATTCTATGATCCAGTACCTTCTAATAAATTCATTTTCTGCTTAAATTAGCCTGAGTCTGTTTAAACATCTTATGACCCGGGATCTCCAACTGATACTTGGGGTTGGAAAGCAAGAGGCGAGGGCAGGAGGAAGCCATCATCCGGGCTCCCAAACTCTCTCCCAATAACACAGTAATTCATCACATTTATTAGTTAGCCTCGTCCAAGGAAAATACCCAAGTGAACTCAATATTTAGGGAACAAAAGGAGGGGGAGAAAAAATAAGATAAAATCATGAGGAGGACAGGTCCTAGGAGTGGTAAGAAGCCAACAGGAGAGGTCTGCCAAAGGAAACCAATTTTTGCCTATTTTGCTCAGCTTCAACCTCAAGTAAACTTAAAGATCCTCATCAGTCTAGCCTTAGGTAGGGAGGTGGGGATTCTGTGTGATTAGTAGGACTTGAAAGGCCTTCCTGATATACATCCCCCTTGAGCCTAGTTTCTCTGTCTCATTTCCCAGATGATCCGAGTGCCAGCCATGGGGTCCCCACCTTATCTCTACGTAATGGTCCAACCTCACAGGCTGCATGGAGGGAAAACCTCCAGGACATTGTGGGGACAGCACATCAGAAAATACCATGGCTTTCTAATGGTCCCTATGTCTGGAAGCAAACTGGAGGTTTGTGAAGTTGGTCTTCCACCTTCAATTGCCACCAGCCACTTGTCACAAAGGTAATATTAAATAAGTTTACTGCATCCAATATTAGGCAGAGCCTATAAAAGGACAGACGAGTGGGATTTCCCTGGCGGCCCACTGGTTAGGATTCCATGCCTCAACTGCAGAGGGTACAGGTTCCATCTCTGGTTGGGGAACTAAGATCCCGCATGCCCCGTGGCACGGTTAAAAAAATAAAATAAAAGCTTAAATAAAAAGAAAAAAAGAATGGAGGCACAAAGACAGAGTCCTATTAGGGATGTCATTCGGTGCTTGCTGCCACACACTCATTTCAGGAAAACCATCTACCGTATGTTCCCCCATTTCTTCAACAACCTCCTCCTCCTGCCAGCTAACTGGGCCACATGTGGACTACATGACCCAAGAATGATGGGTCCAAAACATGGCAGTGACTTATGACCTGTGTGACCCAGGATGCAAAGATATATTTGGCCAATCAGATGGCTCTGAGGTACTGAAAACTGTAAAGCTGAGAAGTGAGATGGCACCGGGGCTGAGGATGAAAAGACACCTTCAAACCAGGAATAAACCAAAAGTCTATGTGAGCAGAAAAGATAAAGAGTGAGAGGAAATCAGCCCACAGAGAGAAAGTAGAACTGAACAAATAATTGGAGAGAACAAGAGAGAGGATGAGAGAGAGAGAGAATAAGAGAGACTAGTTCCTAAAGCAGCCACAGGTCTTGACAGCTTTCCAGATCTAATTACAGCTCACAGTTGTCCTAACAATACACCGCTGTTTTGGAGGCAACTTGAAGGAGTCTGTTTCTTGCAACTGAAAGAACCCGAATGAAACAAAGGGAAGCCAGGACACAAAGACCAAGGTGAAGACCACGTGAACCAATGCTAATTTTCTCTGGTCCTAGCTTCCAGACCAGAGTCAGATCCATCTACAACAGCCTCTGGTGCCTGGAGCACATTCTATTGTTCACTGTGTGCATTATTATCCCATTTGAGCCTTATGACAACTCTGCAAGATACTAATGTTCGACACACATTCATTCAACAAATATTTGTTCAACTCCTGCAACATGTATCACCAGCACTCTCCCAGAAAGGCCAGAGAATCATGGCTCTTGCCCTAGAGGAGGATGCCAGCTTGTGGACAGAGGTATCTGTATTTTACAAATGAGGAGAAAGACCAAGATAGGGGCATGGGTGTATTCAAGCTCACCCAGCTAGTCAGTCAAGGGGATAAGATTTAGTTCGGGTCTCTGAACTCATCGTCTTTCTAGACTGCTATTAGAAAAGGACCCTGCTTCTCCCATAGCCATGACCCTGCCAGGGGTTGGCAAACTTTTACTTAAAGAGCCAGACAATAAATATTTTAGGTTGTGCAGATCATTTTTGGTCTCTGTCATGACTACTCAATTCTGCTGTTATAGCACAAAAGCAACTTTAGACACTATGGAAACAAAGGGGCATGGCTGCGTGCCAGTAAAGCTTTATTTACAACAAAGTGGCTGGCTGGGTTTGGCCTGTGGACCATAGTTTGCCAACCCCTACTAAACACCTGTGTGCTTGAAGGAGGCTCCTCCTCCCATGACCCATGAGAGTCCCAAGAGCTTTAATGATGGCAAAGCTGTGGGAGTCAAATAACGTTTAGACACTTTCTCAGCCTTATGGTGGCTGATTGATTGGGCCATAGGAGGAGATTATACACCATCTGCAACCTGACTTAGAAATGGATCATTTCACACAGATAATATATTTTCTCCAAGAGCCTCTCAATATCCCAGCTGCCCATCACCATAACAACCCACACTCTATAATGAAAAAGTAGAAGCAGTAACAAATAAGGGAAGAACTCAGGCATTGACTTTTTTTGGATATAAGTTTTGACATTTCAAGGTATGCTACTAACAGGCCAGCCATCGGTGTCTTCAAACATTCTGATTTCTTGGATCCTCATACGATGGTAGTGTGTTCGTGTTTTCCTGGAGGCCAGTGGTCATATATCAAGAATCTTAAATTATTTAGAGCATATATACATGCCAAGAAGAAAACGCAGCCTCTATCAGGAGAGGCAAAGATGTAAGAGTCAGAGATGATAGATGTACTAAAAAATTAACTGAGAAATGCTAAGAAGGACCATTGTGTAAACACAGACAAATCAGCTTTATGCAGATTCCTGGTGGGGCAGATAGAGAAGGAGCCAGAATATATCCCATATTTTTCTGCCATTGGGAAGGATGCATTCTAATTCTGTTTGAATGTTAGGCTTTGCTGTGAATAGTGTTATAACTTTTCTATCATCAGAGTCCACTATGATTAGAGGCATGAAAGGCAGACCTCTGAGTCAGGCCCATGTCCTCCCCATTCCTCTGGGTCCCTGTGAGATAACAGAAAATATATGTATTGGTCTCTGCCCCCAGTTCCTGGCACAGAGCTCCTGAAATCCTTGGAATTTCCTAAGTGATAAGAGCACTAGGAACATCTCTTGTTCTAACATTTGGTCTCTGCCCCCAGTTCCTGGCACAGAGCTCCTGAAATCCTTGTAATTTCCTGGGCGATAGGAGTGTCTTTTCCTCCAATGAGGCAATTCTGGGTGGTTCCTGGATGAGGGCTGCTCACTAGAAAGACCAAACCATGATTAGAAGCTTGGAATTTTCAGCCCCCAGCCCCATTACTCTTGAGAAGGGAGAAGGGCTGAAAATGGGGTCAATGATTGGTCATGCCTAACTGATAAAGCCTCCAGAAAAATCCCAAAATTACAGGGTTCAGGGAGCTTCCAGGTTGGTGAACACATCCACATACCAGGAGGGTGATGCACCCCAGCTCTATGGGGACAGAAGCTGCTGTGCTTGGGATGCTCCCAGACCTCAACCTATGTATCTCTTCATCTGTCTGTTCATCTGTGTCCTTTATCATATCCCTTAATAAACTGGTAAATGTAAGCATTTCCCTGAGTTCTGTGAGCTGCTCTAGCAAATTAACTGAACCTCTGATTTACAGCCAAGTTTGACAGAAGTTTTGAGTAACCTGGGGACCTACTACTTCCGACTGACACCTAAAGTGGGGTGGAAACAGTCTTGTGGAACTGAGCCCTTACCCTGTGGGATCTCACACTATCTCTAGGCTGACAGTGTCAAAATTAAGTTAAATTGTAAAACACTCAGCTGGTGCCATGGAGAATGGCTTGCTGTGGGGGAAAACCTCCACACACGTACTGACTGGAGGGGTCAGAAATGAAGTGTCTTGGATGAGGAGTAAAGGATACACACAGGAGAGAAAGAGCTTTCCCAACACGGGGCCCAAGTCCTGGGTATCAATACACGGTATCCTCATCCTCTACATGAGCCCATGCAAATTCCCTGATCCTGCCCTCTGGGAAAGGTTGAAGGGCACAGAATGATGGTGGCTGTTTGTCCAGGATACAGCCTCCAGAAACATCCTCTGCCCTGTGGCTCCCTAAAAAAAATGGGGAGGGAAGCAGCCTAAAGAAGGCCAGATCGGTTCTATTCATGATGCCCTGACTTGAAGAAAACTGTATCCTGGGAGTGTTGTTCAGAATTCTCAAACATATTCCTGCCCAGCTACGATGTCTCCTTAGTTTCAGACAAACCCTTCCCTCCTTGCTCTCCGGGGTTTCCGTGGAGACACTGCAGAGGAAGAGGGGAGACTAGACAAGAGCATCTGCCTGTGGTTGGGGGTCACCTGGGGGCTGCCATTTCAGCCTCCCCAGTAGTGGTGGCTCGTGAATGTTTTATAAAATACCTTCCTTGGGATGGTTCTTGATGAAGGCAAAGAGCTACTCTCCTGAAGGCAACTATGAGCATCTTTTCAGCCTTCTTCTGTTTGTGGGACTGACCCTTTTCGTTGCTCGTGTCTTGAAGGTACCAAACAACAAGAAAGGTAATAATCACTATAGCTGAATGTATTAAGCACTTACTAGGTGCCATGTGCTCAGCTAAGCATTTTACATTCATGGTATCATTTAATCTGTAGGAAATTTTTTGAAGTAGGTACAAGAAGTATCCCTGCATTCCAGTAAGGCAGTAGAGTGTGGTGCTTAAGAGCATGAATTCCAGAGCCTGATTCCCTGAGTTTAAATCCAGATTCTCTACATACTAGGTGTGTGAACTTGGGCAAGTGACTTAAGCTTCCTGGCTGTTATTAGTCATCAATTGCTGTGTAACAACCCTGCAATTTAGTGGCTTAAAACACCACTCATTTGTGATCTCACAGTTTGGGGCATGGCCTATCTGGGTCCTCTTATTCAGGGTATCCCACAAGACGATAATCAAGGTGTCAGCCAGGGCTTCAGACATCTCCATGCTTGACAGGGGGAGTATCTGCTTCCAAGTTCATTCAAGCCTATCAGGATTCAATTCCTTGAGTGTTGTTGGACAGCTGGCCATTTGTGAAAATACTGATACCCACATTTTTAGCAACAGGTGTTATTACCAAAATACTAAATACGTTTGCAAAAATTCCTTCTGTTCTAATGTGAGATAAACACCAATTGTCATCCCTTTCAGCAGTGTCTGCTATCTTCAGGGATTCCCAAGTTAAAACACTCACATGCAAAAGCCATATTCTTCTTTAGGAGGAACTTTTGCCATCATAGCTGTTTTTGAAAGCATGGTTTAAAAGCATTTCCCTTTGTTTATAAAAATGCCTGCTGCTGGCACATGCCCGGCAGGGAGCTGGAGGCAGAAGCCCCTCTCTCCACTTTGGAGCCCCTTACATCACTCCCATCCTGCCCCGATGATGAGCCCACACTCACTAAATTGCTCCTAACCCTTCTTATCTCGTATTGTGCATTACCACCTCCACTACATTGCAGTATTAATTTGATTTATGGCCCAGCCGCCCCACCTGAGGCCTGAGAAGATGGCTCCCCTCCGATCGCTTCCATGAGCAGCATAAGTGGAAGGTAATAAAAACCCATACGTGGCTCAGACTTTCAATTTCAATTGGAAATTGAAACCGTGCGATCTGATTAAAGTTTAATCTGCATCATCAATAAACATGTGTGCTAAAGCAATGAGGGCTGCTTCACCTCGTGGTCGCAGGCATGGATTTGATGAGAGCGTGTCTGCCGTCTCTTGTCTAAACGATGCGTTTACTGGGGTGGGGGGGGTTGCATACACTAGCGCACGCGCATGCGCTGTGGGGAGGTGGCATATTGGCACAAAGAGATGCAATCACTATATGGACGTGTTTGGGAGGAAAAGGTTGCTCATGCTCAGAGGAAACTGTTCTGAATCAACAACTCTACAAGGATCTGCAAAGGGTGCGATGGTTTTTCAAGGAGTGCTAATTAATATTCATGTCTTCATGTCTTCATTCATAAAGTATTCATTGAGTGCCTACTGTGTGTCAGCCCCTGTGCTGGGTCCCGGGGTCATAATTGTGAAGGGGAAGAACAGACACCGTTTCTGCTCTCGGGAAGCTTACAGTAATGGTTGAGAGGGATGTCAGTCAAATAATTAGGCAATTAAATGTAAAATTGCTCCCCTATGAAGTGCCCACAGTGAAGAGGTTTATAAGGCTCTGAGTGCTGTCAAGAAGGCGATGTGCCCTATCCTGTAAGGTCAGGGAAAGCTTCCTGGAGGTGATGAGGATTGAGCTAAGGTCTACGGCGTAAGTCGTGTGGGGTTAACTAGGCTGGGGGTGGGGACAGGCCTTGGGAGATGGTACAGACACAGGAGTGATCCAGCCACAGGAGGCTCTATATGCAAAGGCTAGGGGGCAAGAGGAAGCATGGCAGATCTGAGGAAGGGTTGAAAGAAGGCAGAGTGGCTGGAGCAGAGAGGAGGAGGCTCAAGAAGAGCCCGGAGACTGTACAGAGACATTACACAAGACTTTGTAGGATGTGGCAAAGGGTCTAGATCTCTTTTTCCCCTAAGTGCAAGGGGAAGCTATCAGAGGGTTTTAAGCAGGGCAGCTTTGTGGTCTGTTTAACAGATGCTGCATAAAGAAGGAAATGGAGGAAGCAGGAATGGATGGGCAGGGACTGATGTGGAGGCTATTTCTGTGGTCCAGGGGGAAGGTGAGGATAATTTGCACTCATTGATGACAATGAAAGTGAGAAGTAGACATTTTCTACAGGGTGGAAGTTAATGCCTGCCCTTCAAACACATGATAAATGGACTCATCTCATCTCCATTCTCACAGCCCTTACTCAAAATAAATCACCTCCATGAGCTCCCCCCAGCCTCCTACTCTCCAAGAAAACAGGCCACTCAACTTGCACTTCAGCAACTTTGACTTCCATCCCAAACTTACCTGCATCTTTACCCATCTTTACCTGTGTCTGTTCCTCCTGAAGGTAAAAGGTAGACCACCTTTGCTTTGGCCTCCAGACCTTTACACACATTGTTCCTTCTGCAAGAACACTCCTTCTGCATCCCCCTCAAGTCTCAGCTCAGAGGCTTTCTTTCAGAAGGTCTTCTCTGACCCTCTCTAAATACCTGGGTTAGAGACCATGTATCACAGTGCCCATAATTGCCTGCTTAGTTGGCTCCAGGCAACTACTAGACTGCGAAAACCTTGAAGAGATGGCCAGGACTTGTTTCCCATTATATCCTCCAGGACCCTGGACAGTGGCACACGAACCGGGCTCAGTAAATGTGTCTGAGGTCTGAAGAGCTCTAACGTCTTTCTAAAGCCAACTACTACCTTTGCGCTATTGACAGCAGCTCTTCCGGCTTCACCGAGACCTTGTTGCATCAACTGTCCCTTCTCTCTTATATATTCAAGCTCACTCTCTCACCTAGATCCTCCCTCACAACAAGAAAGGCATACTTCCCCATCCTAAAGAGCACTTTCATTCAATCCTGGCTTTCCCCCAAGAGTAGAAGCATCCCCCAAGCCTCTGTTTAGTCAAACTTCTAGAAAACACAGTCCATACACTCTTCTACTTCCTCTTGCCTTGCTTCCTTTACCATCTGGTTTCCATTCACACAGTTCCACCGAAATTGCCCTCGAGAGCGCTGGGGACTTCTCAATTGCTAAATTCGATGGTCACTTTCCAGCCTTCATTCTACTTGACCTTTCAGTAACATTTGCTGCTGTTGACCACCTGCCTTCTGCTTGAAACTCTCCTACCCTCTGATTTTCACAGTACTATCTCCTGGCTCTTCACTTACATCTTTGACTGTGGTTTCTCATTTCTTACCCTTTAATGAACTTTCTGGGGTTTTTCATGCCATTTCACAGGTGAATAAACTAAGGATACAATAGCCATATGATTGTGAATATGTTTTTTCAAACGTCCTCATCTGTTAGAGATATTCACTAAAGTACTTTTGAGTAAATTGCTGTATCTTGGAATTGCTTGAAATATTCCAGATGTGGCCACATATTATCTGTGTAATTAAAAAGGTAAGCATAATTTTAAAATAAATTAAAATAAAAGGTTATATGATCTATCACCACAATTCCATCTTCTAAAACTAGGTCTCCCTTGGAGTCCTAAAACCAATGGTGTTTCTACCACAAAGATCAACGTACTTCAGGTGATCCAAGAGAGGTCTTAGAGCAAGGGTTCATAGTGCTCTGCCTGACAAACGGAAGGTCAAGGACCATGCGTTTATGTTACGACAGAGGAAACTGGGAAATGTTGTCAGGCTTGGCCCTGCCGGGATCCACACATGGAACCCTGAATGGCATATTTATCCCTGCTGAGGTGAGTCTCTCTGTATATGAAAGCATACTTTAGAAAAACAGACTTCTGTAAGGGAAATCCATTTTGGATCTCTCAAATCTTAGAAATTATAACTATCAAGAAATGTGAAATGTTCTGTGGTTTGTAAGGAAGGGCGGCATGGTGCCATGGTGAAGAACACAGGCTCTTGAGTAAGACAGACCTGGATTTAACCCCCTGCTCCATGCTCAGTAGCTAGGTGAACTCTGACAAGTCACCAGGGGCTTCGAGTGTCGGTTTCCATACATGCCAAAAGGGGAGAGCAATTCCCTACCCTGAGGGGTTATGCAGAGGATTAAAACGTGAAAACACCTGGAATACAGTAGATGTCTACAAACTCTTCTTGGGGATGGTGGGCAAACTGGAGGCAGGGAGCAGCCCTGGCCCTCCAGGAGAACCTGACATTGGTCCCTCTTCCCATTTCCTGTGCGTCTCACTCACTCAGGATGATTTGCAGTTGGTGGCGAATTCAGCCCTGGGACCAGAGATCTGAGCCTGGTGATAAAACCGTCAGCCAAGATTTGCTACATCTTTTTTTTCCACCCCCTAGCCTCCCATTAAAAATGATCTGTCGTTAGGACGAAACATGGGGAAACAAACGTGATTAAAATTTTCCCATAGTAAACGCCTGTGTAGCGATGGCAGGCCTGAGCCGAGCTCTCTGGAAAGGCTCTGATTCATCCATCTGGAGGGGGACGAGCAGCCGGCAGAGCCAAGGAGCTGAGCACGAGTCTGGGTTTGTTCCTCTGCTGCCTCATACACAACCCGGCATCTTCCTTCCAGCTGGTTGACTTCATCCCACTGACTCCGTCAAACACAGGTATAGCTGATCAAGGATTAAAGGTGTCTGGGGCAGGGGGCGGGCATCATCACAGAAGTAGGGAGGTAGGAGAGGACGCGGAGGGAAGATGTGCCTATCTCTCATACTCTGCATTCCCAGAGGTGAAAAACAAATCTCTTGTGACCTTTGGAAATGTGATAGATCTGCCAAAAACCCATGAGGTCAGTTACATAGGTTATAAAACTCACTTCACAGTTTTTCCATCGTTCAAAAACCTTTGGCTTCCTTAAGTTCTGTGGTAGATCAATTGCAAAAGCATCCAAATTCTTCGTCCCTCCCTGTATCCATGCCCCGTGCAATGTGACTCTGCAGCTCCTCTCATCAAGAGGAAGACTCCCCAGTCCTCAATGTGGGCTGGTCTTGTGAGTTGCTTTGGTTAACTGAATGCAGCAGAAGTGAGTGTGTGCTGATTCCAAGCTTAGGGTTCAAGAGATCTTAAACACTTCCACTCTCTCTTAGAACAAGCTTGAGTTACTCTACAGGATGATGAAAGATACAAGGCTCAGTCATCACCTATCACCGCATCCAACAACCAGCTAACTTCTACATATGTGAGTGTGGCCATCCTAGACCAGCATGCCTCCCACCAACCACCATCTGACCACAGATTCATGAGCAAACCCAGCTGAGATCAGCCCATCTCGTCCTAGATCAGTAGAACTGCCCAGCTGACCTGAAGACCAGTAAACAGTAATAAATGTTTATTGTTTGAAGTCACTGATATTTGAGGTGGTTTGTTATGCAGTGAAATTAACTGATTCACAGTCCATATGTGTGTGACTTTCCATGATCACCTCCTAATAACATGTAACTCCTGCCTAACCCCTTCTGGAAATAACTTTAATGCATTATGCCCTGAAATTGAAATGGGTGTTGTTGTTGGTTTTCTTCAGCTCTGTAGAATCTGGTAAAAATCCTTGATTAATGTGAAAATCCCTCCCCCGGGGCTCAGGCCACAGGAATTTCCTCTGGAAGAGGCCTAAGTGTTAGTCACCGAAGGACCATTGGAGAGATAAGCCCTTGCTCTACCAAACCCACCCGAGCATGATGACCAGGGCTTCTATCATCCCACCCCAGATACAACTTACTGTACTGTTTTTTTCTCCTCAGAAAGAATATGATGACTGTAATATGCTTGACTGGTGAGAAATTTTAGTTAATAGGAGAAAGAATCAAAAGTAGATATTTGTTTAGTAGAGTAGATATTGTGAGTAGTCATATTCACCATACTCATAGAGATTTCCCTTCCCTCATTTGATCACCAACGATGGTGAAGGTTCATCTGGATTGGCCAAGCCAAGGATGTGTGATTGGGGCAAAGGTTTCATTGGACCAAACCTGCCAAGGTGACTCAAAATCTCTCTCTCTTTTTCTCTCTCTCTCCTAATTATGAGATTGGAGAACATATACTATCTCCTCCCTCTTGGGGAGAGTCATTTCCCCTACCCCTTTGGAATCTAAGGGTGAGGCCCAGAGGAAAGGCTATCTCTGCTTGTCTAAACTAGGTGAAGGAAGTTACCCACATGCTCCAGCATCTGAGTGTATAAAAGGTGGTTTGAGAGCAGGATTCATTTGTTCTCTTAATAGCATATATGCTCTTAATGGTACCCCTTACACACCCACTGCAACTCAAAGACTTTTTTCAGGAAATGTCTCTCCCAGAGGACAAACATGAAGGAGGGAGCGCCTAGAAAGTTACTGGACCCAAAAGAAACAAACAGATGGGTTACTTTAAATGCTGATGAGGAGGAAAACAGAAATGGCATCGGCAAGGTAGAAGACTTGGTGTTGTAGGTAAAATTGCATCCTGTGAAAATATTAGGATGTAACTAGAGTGTCTGAGATGGAACTCTCTTTGATATAAAGGTATCAAACATCAACTGCACGAAATGGGAATCTGAACACATAAGAAGAAATTCTCCAGGTGTTTCCCTAAACAGAAAGCTTTCCCTAAAGCAGAAATCTTTCCTCCTCAAACCCGTCTCCATTCTGCAACTCATAACATTATCAGAATTTTCATTACAAGGCCATTTCTCCATCTTCTGGGCCTTGCCTACCCACACCAACCCCGTTTCCTTACACTCCCCATCTTGGATGTTACTTTCTAGTCATTGTTACACCTTTAGGAAACACTGAGTTAACTCCTCTCTGTTTTTGCAGGTACATCGTCTCTATATGGGACACTCATATCCCTTCTCTCTTCCTAGATAACTCCTACTCATCCTCCAGGTCTCTGCTTAGATGTCCTCTCCTCCTACAATCTGTGTCAGTGGACCTTTGGGCAGTCCTGTTTCAGCTGGTGGAGAACCCCAGGGCATTTTCCATGTGTCACTGCTTCCTTCCCTTGAAGATAACAGAACTGGATAAGTTGTCACTTGGGGCTCACAGCACCATAAGGCTCAGGCCATTTCATGCCCACGAGATAATTTCTGTGAGTTACAACAAGGGAAGAAACAAAATCATGAGCCTTTAAATTCATCTTACTTTAGGTCATAAAATTTTTTGTATGTGCTTACTAGTTATTTCTATCACAGCATATAGGGAGCCTGCCTGCCATGCCCAAATATAAATGAAAAACTGTAATTGGTTGTCATCACTATCAGTCATCCCTCTTAGGGAAGGAGCAGTGCAGCAGTGACCAGGTTGTAGTCAAGGAGTTTGACCAGGCAAATCTCGTTCTGTCATATTATCCTAAGACCAAGGCAGGAGAGGGGAGATGGAGGTGCTTTCATTTCAGTTAGACCCTTGAAATTATTTAAGGAGAGAGCCTCATGATCAGGGGGTTAAGAACCAAGGGGGTAATATCTTATTATTTCTTAATGGTACCTTGAGTAGAAAATAAAGGAGTTTGTTGGGAAAAAAAAAAAAGCTGTACTGATGGATTTCTGTTCCTTGGAGTTCTAAACCTTTTCCCTACTGCTTTATAAAAAGCAGCAATTAATGAATGCACTACTGGCAGGAAGACAGGTGTCCCACTTGTTCTTTGAGTAAGATTACCCCTAAAATCCAATTTTTGCTAATCCTGCCAAGAATAGGTTTGGGGCTCCTGCTCTAGCTCCCACAGATCTTGTGGAGGATACAAACAGAACCCCTCCCAGAGTCTGTTTCCATGCCCTCTCCCCACTGCCAGATTATGAGCTTCTTGAGGACACAGGCTATGTCTTGTTCACATAGTGTTGACTGGTTCCCAGAACTTACGGGAACACTAACCTGTGAGTCACTTCAGGATTCCTTCAGCAGCCACAGAGCTAAGCATCAAGAGAGGATCTGACCACCAGTTTGGTTCAAATCCAGGTCCCTAGATCAACCAGTCACCAGCTTTGGTCTCACCAACTCAACTGACTTAAAGCAAATGACCCTTGAATCTATCAGCTTGTGATTTTTCTGGTGAGTAAATGATCCAAGTTGGCAGTTCACCTACCCTAGGTATCCGAGAACAGAACTGGGCTCCAATCCCAGCCCTGTCACTTACTTGGGAAAATTACTTATCCTCTTTGTGTCTCAGTTTCTTTATCTACAACATGGGGACAATAATAGTACCTCCTCTATAAAGCGGTTGTAAGGAATTAGACAGAATATATACACATAGTCTTTGGGGCACACAGTAGAGCCCCATGAGTGTTTGCATGATGACAATGATAATGATCACATTGTTGATGACATCATCAATGATACAATGATACGATGCCTGTTTCATCCTTGCATAGTGTTAATTAGGTTGGGAAATATTCCAAACAGGATGAAGAATGAATATGGGCCCAATATATACCTGGTACCTGAGACAGCCTTCAATGTAATTAGCATACTGTGGGCACACTGACAGGATTTTGGGTCCTTGTTTACGGTCTTCCCCCTTGTCTTTCAGTGTCTGTATCAGCTGGTGAATAGCTATGCACAAACATTTCCGATTGACAGGAAAGTCAGAGAAAGTGCAGTCTTACAGCTCAGATATTAGTTCAGTTGCTCCAAGTCTTGGTGATGTGACTGATGGGAGTTTTACTGCAAAGGTAACAAATCTGTATTCCTTTCTTCCTGTTCTGGCACATCACTGTTTTGGTCTTACACAACACGTCCTGGTGCACTGAAGATAATAGAGCTCTAATGTGCTTGATGGCTCTGCATCAGAGCCGGTCAATGTACCACCCGCAGGACAGAAACCACTGGGTCCACAACACTCACACACCCACTGTCTACTAAAGACAGCAAAAACTCGCAGAGCGAGAGACGCAGAGTATTTGCCGATACAATAACAATTTCACCAATGTTAACTGAGCACCCTGTATGGGTGAGTGTCTACTGCATGGGTAGGTGTGAAATAAATTCTTGTTCTATGAATGAATGGATGAATGGAAGTCTACGTATTGTGAAACTGTTGAGGAATCTAAAATGCTTCCTCTTTTGGAAACCGAATTTTCAGAAAGCAATCAGATCTCAAGGGAATTAGCTAGAAGAGAGAAATACATGGCAAAATCCCAGTGGTGTTAGTCCAGCTGCTGCAAATGTGACAAATGCACAAACCCCGGGGAGTGGACAATGGCTTGACTGCTAAAAGATGAAAATCTGCAAAGAGGCTTAATTTCAAGAAGGCACTGTTTGACCATCAGACACAGGCACAAGTTGGATCCCACAGATGCGGTGAGGGTGGCCTTCGGTTTAGTCGATGTGCTTTGGAAAACCTTGAGGCCATTCTCTCCAGTGGTGGCTGGGTTACTATGGGGGCTGGGGGCCAAGGAGTTTTTAGTCTCGAGAAGGACAGACAGACAAATTCTAGGCTCTGTGTCCAAAGGTCCCGTCAGTCTTCTGCTCTGCTGTAACCTCAGCAGCTAGCACAATGCCTGGCACAGAGCAGATGCTAAAATACAGTTGAATGGATGAATGAAGACATCTGCAAAGTATACTACCTATCTCTGTATTGATATAACATGTTATCTGCATTACTGTGAAAGTATTGATAATATATAGTATATATATATCTAGTATATCTGCATTACTTTCATGGTTCTAGAAGATAATGTTTATATATATAGTTTATAATACTGAGTCTATAATCTATAATAGAAGGTACCCTAATGAAGGAGAGGTAAAATGGAGTAGCCAGCAGAAAGAGAAATGCCTTCAAACCCGGGGAAACTGGGAAAGGCATTATGGAAGAGGAGACATCTCATATGGGTCTTAGAGCAAAGGCAGAATCCAGGATGCCTGGGTGTTGCACAATCCAGGCTGAGTAAGTAGTAGGAGAAAAATTTCAGCAAAATACAAATATAGAGCAATGTTTCTCCAAGCATATCCTAAGGAACCATTTATACAAAACCACCCAGGAATGACCATCCCTAGCCTACGGGGTCAGAATCTGTCGATGAGGCTCATGAATCTGAATTCTAACAGACTCCCTAAGTCATTCTTATGAGCTACATTTTGGAAACCATTTCCAAAGAGTACCAAGCTCACTCTTTCATTTAATCCTCTCAGCTATCAAAAGAGGTAGGCATGATTATCCTCAAATTATGTCCAGGGATACTGAGGTTCAGGGAGGTGAAGTGACTTACCCAAGGTCACCCAGCCTGTAGATAAAAGAGCTGTGATTCAAACACAAAACATCAGACATCAAACCTCCAGGCTTACCTACCACTAGTCTGAATGCAAGGCTACAGGGCAAGGTGTGTGAAGAGGAGCTATGAGAAGTGACTTTGAAAGAGTATGTTCTGATAACAATAGTAGTAGAGATGGATAAAGACAGTGATACTGCTTTGTATCTTTTAAAAGAAAGAATGGACACACTGCCACTCTGGCTGCAGCAGACTTTATCAGGAGGCTCTGATTAATGAGCAAAGCCCTGGACTCCGCTCCCTAATAGATGCCTGTTATATCACCAGGAGATTTCCATCTCAGTGATACATTGCTATAACGTGCTTAGGGCTGCAGTGTCGATTCTGCCCTGCGTTTGATCAGGCTCATCTCTGTTTTTAAATAAAAAGGTCAATAAGTACATGCATCCAATAGAGTAACTTGGGATCAGGAGATGAAGTTAAAGCAACTGCTGAATAATTCTCGGGATTCAGCTCAGCATTGGATGTGAATGGTGTGGTTGGACATTTCATTTGTGGTCAGCTGGACATGGAATGTTAAAAATCCAAGGTCAAAGGTCCACGGTCATGGGTCCAAATGACCAAGGGAACCAATCTTCCTTATTGTTCAAAAGCCTCACTTGACTCTCAACCCTACCTGGCCACCCGAAAAGTCCATGGAGGGGAGACCACCTGAGAAGGTCTGGTGAATCAGAGGTCTCGCTTCCTCCAGTTCTCTGCTCCAATGTCAACTTCGAAGGACTCTCTGTCCACCCACGGGAATAGCATGGCGTTATGCTTTCCTTTCTTTTGCCTTTCTTCATGAATCTTAGCAATACTCAATATTATATTATCTACTCATTTGTTCTTTTGTTTACTGTCTTTCTCTCCCCAGTAGACTGTAAGCTCCATGAAGTTAGAGACCTTTGTTCTCCTCCATTTCCCCAGCATCCAGGGCTCTGCCTGTTATATGGTAGACATTGCCTAAATATTTGTTGAGTTAAAGAACAATGTGGTGGCACGAGAGCATCCTCTTTTGGGACTTCCCTGGGGGGTCCAGTGGTTAAGGCTGTGTGCTTCCAGTGCAGGGGGTGTGGATTCGATCCCTGGTTGGGGAACTAGGATCCCACATGCCACGGAGTGTGGCCAAAAAAAACCCCAAAAAAACCAAAAAGCAGAAAACAAAAAAAGCATCCTCTATTCTGAGAAGCAACTTCATTCTCAGTTCTAACTGTCTTTGCTTGGCGATGTCATTTAAAAATAAAACTTTTTTTTCTAATTAAATCTTTCAACAGCTTTCTTCTTATCATCCCTAGGATAACTTGCAAACTTTGTGATGTGGTTTATCAGATCCTCTGGTTCTGGCTGAGGTTTCTCCTCCAGGCCATCCCATGCCTCTTTCTGTCTTGCATCTGGGTATCATACTTTCTTTCAACTGGACAGTAGTGCCCTGCTTTCCCCCGTTTCCAGGTCTTTCTATATGCACCCCCCCATCCTGAAACACCCTTTCTTCTTCCTCTTTCTTTACCTTGTTTGTTCCTAGGCATCCTTTCATTCTCAGCTTAAACACTACTTCGGGGGCTGTCTTCCCTGAATTCTCAGGCCCAGCTAGCTCCCCTCTTATATTTCTCCATGGCATCCAGCATTTCCACCTTCTGTCACATTTGAACACGTTTCTATAGACTCCACTTTGTGAACTCCACCAAGGTGGAGATGCGTCTTTCCTCCTGACTGCTGAATTCTTAGCAGTCGGCACAGCGTTGGAGAGAGTCAGTGCTCAATAAATATTGCCTTTATGAACAAATGCATGCCTGCATGAATAGCAGAGCCTGAGAGTTCTCTCCCACTGAAATTACCTCCAAACACAGGACACATACAGATCTTCATCCCCTGAGATGGTGTTCGAGGACACGTGGGTGATTTCAGGTCTCAGTATTGACAGCAGAACCTCACTCACCCCCATTATTCTCCAGGTCCAGCCCCTCACTGAGCAAATTAAGTGATCTTCTTATCAGCAAAGACCCATGCCCTCTCCTCAGGAGCTGAGGTCGTTCTCCAGTCCACACCCTCGATGGCAAAAACATTAGGGAGCTGGATCTCTTGCAAACGTGTTACTTAAGCCTCTAGCTAAGAAACAACACTTCTGTTTCTGGAGGTGAAAAATTTGCAACTAACTCAGCATCTAGAATGCTAGCAAAATTTGAAGTAATCTAGAGAATTGTGCTGAAACTGCAAAGCCGGGAGGCCAAGCGAAAGAGGCCATGCTAGCTTTATATTCATAGAGAAACCAGAGCCAGTCTGGAGACCACAGGGGAGGAAGACAGGGGCTGAGCAGGGGAGAAAAACACATGGAGACCTTTTATTGCTGTTCTTTAACTCTAATTACAGAAATCAAAAACAAATGCAAAAATCTCCCATAATTAACCATCCAGAGATAACAACTTTTAATGTTTTGCTGCATGCCCTTTTGGTACTGAAAAAGATGGGCTGGAGGCTGCACTGATTATTTAATAACCAGCTTCCTTACTTAGCAATGCAGCACAATCGTATTCCAATGGGAGGCAGATGGCCTCAGTCAAAAACATGGACTTTGTCATCAGATAGACCTGCATTTTACTCTTGCTGAACCATATACTATTTAGTTCTTTTGGCAAGATGCTTAAGCCTTAATTTCCTCATCTATAAACTGGGGACAAAAGTGGAATTGATCTCTCTGTGTTGAGGACATTAAATGAAGTAAAACATGTACGTTATTAACACAGAGCCTGTTGCATAATAGATGTTTGAGTAGCTATCATTATTACTGGTATAGTATAGCATCAGCAATGACTTTTCCCCAGCATCATTTTTGGTGGCCAAAAGTGTTATCGTAAATGGATTTGCTTAACCAATCCCTTATCGTTGGACATATATGTTGCTATCATTTCTCTTTTCTGTTAGATGGGACTTTAGGATGAAGAGCCATGCCAAGAGTCCCCAGGAGAAAAGAGAGCACAAGAAGAAAGGGTGGTTCCAGCAAATGTCCTGGTGCCAACAGGTGGAGAGCCAACGACACAGGAGTCCCCAGGGGGGAAGGGAGGGGAGAGGAGGGACATGACACCTGCAATCACTCAAAGGAGGACAAACAACTGTTTTTCATCCTTACACTAACTGACCAAATTGTTTCACTGGATCGGAGACAAGAGTGATGGAACCACCTACAGCCACCAGAGTGATATTTTAAAATCTAATTCAGACACACTTTCTTCCTTAAAACAAAACCCATTCCCTTTATCCTTGTAGGATTTGGCATCTGTCTCCCTCTCTGCCTGCAGCTCCTATCACTATCTCCTTTGCTCACACCAGTCTGAACACGCTGGCCTCCTTGCTCGTCTTCCAACTTGGAATGCTCATTCCTGCCACAGGACCCTTGCACTTGATCTACCCTTTGCTTGGAATATTCTCCCTTAGATCTTTGTATAACACACTATGCATGATGCAGGTCTTTGTACCTGCTCTGAAATATCCTCCCTGACCTGTAATTACAAAGCTATAGTAATCAAAACAGTATGGTATCAGCATAAAAACAGACACATAGACAAATGGAACAGAATAAAGAGCCCAGATATAAACCCACACAAATACTGTCAATTAATATTTGAAAAGGGAGCCAAGAACACTCAGTGGGGAAAGGACAGTCTCTTCAATAAATGGTGCTTGGAAAACTGGGTATTCACATGCTAAAGAATGAAACTGGACTGCTATCTTACACCAGTCACAAACATTAACTTGAAATGGGTTAAAGACAAATTAAAAGAGTTGCAATCATAAAACTCCTAGGAGAAAGCATAGGAAAAAAATTCTTTTGACATTGGCTATGACACTAAAAGCATGGCAACAAAAGCAAAGATCATTAAGTGGGACTACATCAAACTAAAAAGCTTCTACACAGCAAAAGTGACAACAAAACAAAAAGGCAACCTACAGAATGGGAGAAAATATTTGCAAACTATACATCTGTTAAGGAGTTAATATCCAAAATATATAAGGAACTCATAAACTCAACAGCAAAATCATCATCTTCCTTCCCAGCCAGAAGTGATCTCACCTGTGCTTCTAGACAAGCTTCCCGCCGTCTGCTGCTCACCCATGCCGCCTAATGCTAGGCTCCTCAGCATCCCTGGCCTCACAGGTGACTTCGACGTGCCTCTACCCTGAGACTGGATTTCCTTAAGAATACTTATGCCCACCACTCTGACTAGTTGCCTTGAAGTTTGCAGAGATAGGCCCACACATCTAGGGAGCTGAGGATGATGCGTGAAGATAAATTATACATGACCTGTTATCAATAGTTTAATATGCATAACCTGTCTTTGATGATTTCCTTCTTTAGATGCCACCTTTGCTTTATTTTATGTAAAAGAAAATTTATCAGGACTCTCACACTTTCACTTGTGACCTTATACAACATAACCCATTTTCCCAGAGAAAACCCTAAGCTTCAGGGCTTGAATTTTTCCACCAGTGAAATTTTCAGAGAACTATTGCTTGCTCGATTAGGGAGAGACTTTTTTTAAAAAATCATATTCAGGTAACCAATTTTTTGAAAATTAGCATTCCTCAAAGTACAGTTAACACTAATGACAGCAAACATAATTGAATCTCTCTCCAATGATTTAGGAGGTACTTCTGAATGTCACTTCCCTTTATTTGAGACTGTAAAAAAAAAAAAAAAAAACCCGGATAATAAAATTAAATCCTTACCTCGGCTTGCTGGAGCTTTCTGGGTGTTATATGGTTGCGAAACTAAGTCAAACGCAGGTGTCACATCTGCTGTGTTGGGCTGTCTGTCAGAATCACCAGAGTCGCACTGAACAGTGTGAGAAGATACTCAGCTCCACTGTCTGGGGTCACTCTACTGATTCTACCGTAGATGCCTCCACCAAGCTGGTTACATGCCTAGATCAGCTCCTTTAGAAGTCGGACATTAGCTCTGAATTCCAAGAGGGTTGGGAAAAATCAGGGAGTTCTCATGTTTGGGAGATAAAAACTCCCACCTAGCAGAGCTGTTTTGAGGATGGGTGATTTATATGTCATGTTTATAATACAGTGTCTTGTGCTTAATAAGTGCTCAATAAATAGTAAGTGTTATTAAGGAAATAAATACTTGAGCGTTTGAGCGGAGCCCAAAATCTATGCTTCTGGCTACCTCCTAAATATTCTGACTAGGATTTGTTTTCATAGCAGATAGAAAATCAATTCTACTCCATTATATTCTCCTCTTCAGAGAACCATTCAGGTCCCTCTTAGTGGAGGAAGATCCAGAGGGAAGGAAAATGAATGCAGGAGGAAGCCACAGGTTCGAGGAAGCGTTGGTGTCGTGGAAATTCACGGGACCTGAAGGCAAAAGAGTGGGATTCATGTCCCCACTCTCCATGGCCAGCACTTCTGAAGCAGCCAGTTTCACAGCAGCCCATGTTGGACATGGCTCAATATTACATAGTGTTTTGAAGGAATCCACATCCGTTTCTTTTTTAACTTGCACCTCCTGGCTCATTTGTTTCTTTTTTCATCAGGCAAAGGTACATTAGGCACCTGTTGTGAACCTGGAGCTGTTCTTGGTACTGAAGAAACACCAGGAAATGGATTGGACCTGGACCTGCCTTCACAAAAGGTTTCAAAGGAGAAGTGCAGATGAGACAAGAGAATGTGAGGACCTTGTCCAGTCCTGGGGGTGGCGGGGAGGAGGTTCAGAGAAGACATCCCGGAGAAAGCGGCCTTTCAGTGGAGACCTGGAGAACAAGGAGGAGTTAGTGTCCAAGGTTTTCCTTGAAGAGCAGCACAGAAAAAGTCTTTCCCTTCCACACATTTGAGGTCAGCTCCCTGACCTCATTTCCTATTACTATCCTTCTCTCTCAGTCTGATTGGACCACACTGGTCCACACCGAGAATTTCCCTCCTCCCAAAATAACATTCTCTTTCCCCCAGATGACATGATTCTAGGCCCTTTCCCACCCTAACCGACCCACCATCCACAGCGCCATTGGTCAAAGCTTCTTAAGAGGTGGTGTCTCATTAGTTTCTACCCCTGGCCACAAGGCTATATGATGAAGACTTATACCTTGATGCCAACAAGAGGACTGGAGTCTCCTCGTGTGACAAAAGCTCCACATCAAGAATGTTTTTCTTATGTCCACACAAACTTGTATTCAAATGTTCATAGCAGCATCATTCATGATAGTCGAAAGGCGGAAAAACCTGACAAAGGGATAAATAAAAGGTGGTATATCTACACAGTGGAATATTACTTGGCCAGAAAAAGGAATGAAGTACTGACACATGCTACAATATGAATGAACCTCAAAAACACGCTAAGTGAAGGGAGACAATCACAGAAGACCATGTATTATGATTCCATTCAGATGGAAGTCCAGAATAGGGAATTTGTAGAGACAGAAAGATCAGTGGCTGTGGGTGGGGTGAGGAGAGGGGTGATAGGTAAAGAGTAGATTTCTTTTTAAGGTGATAAAAATATTCTAAATTGACTGTGGTGACTGTTTCATATTTCCGTTAATACACTGAAACAGTGGAACTGAACACTTTAAATGGGTGAACTGTATGGTGTATGAATTATATCTCAAAAAACCTGTTAAAATAAAACTTTAAAAAAATGTCTTTCTTCTCTTTGTTTGTTTGGAAATGTTTCTATAACTCCAATGATGTGCCAACCAATGTGCCAGACACGGTGAAATTATTTTGTTGAAAATAACCTTTTCAACAAATGGTGATAGGACGATTGGATAGCCACACACAAAAGAATGGAGTTGGAACTCTAACACATACAAAAAATTAACTCAGAATGGATCAAGGACCTAATTAGAAGAGTTAAAGTATAAAACTCTTAGAAGGAACCAGAAGTATAAATCTTCATGACCTTGGATTAGGCAACAGTTTCTTAAATATGAAAACTAAAACACAAGCAACAATAAGAACAAAAAATAGATAAATGAGACTTTGTCAAAATTAAAAACTTTTGTGCGTCAAAAGTCATTATCAAGAAAGTGAAAAGACAACCCATAGAATGGTAGAAAATATTTGCAAATCGTATACCTGATAAGGGTCTGCCTAGTATCTAAATATATTAAAAACTCTTACAACTCAACAACACCGGTAAAAACAAACAACCTCCCCAAAAAAAACCAATTTAAAAGCGACCAAAGGAATGGAATAGACATCTCCCCAAAGAAAATACACAAATGGCCAATAAATACATGAAAAGATGCTCAACATCATTAGTAATTAGGGTAATGCAAATTGAAACCAGAAGAGAGACTGCGTCACACCCAGTAGAATGGCTATAATAAAAAAAAATAGGAATTATCAAGTGTTGAAGAAGATGTGTGGAAAAACTGGAGCCCCTGTATATTGCTGATGAAGATGTAAAGTGGTACAGTATTGTGGAAAACGGTTTGGCTGTTCCTCAAAAAGTTAAACATAGAACTACCTTAAGACCTGGCAATTTCATTCCTAGCTAAGAGAATTAAAAACATATGTTCAAATAAATGTTTATACACAAATGCCCACAGCAGCATTATTCATAATAGCCAAAAAGTGGAAACAACCCAAATATCCATCAATGGATGAATGGATAAACAAATGTGGTATTTCTATAAAATGGAATATTATTCAGCCATAAAAAAGAACAAAGTGCTGACTCATGCTACAACATGGATCGACCTCAAAAACATTATGCAAAAGGAAAGAAACCAGTCACGAAAGGCCACATCTTGTATGCTTCTACGTATAGGAAATGTCCAGAAAAGGCAAATCCATAGAGACAGAAATTAGATTAGTGGTTGCCAGAGGCTGCGGAGAGAAGGGAATGGGAAATGACAGCTTAATGGGTATGCAGTTTCCTTTGGGGTGATAAGAATGTTCTGGAATTGGATAGTGGTGATGCTTGCAAAACATTGTGAATATACTAAAAACCACTGGTTAAAAACCATTAACTTTTAATGGTTAAAAGGATGAATTTGTGCTATGTGACTTTTATTTCAATTTTAAAAAGGGGAGGAGAAAGAAGAGGAACAGGATGTGGTGAGTACAATCTACTAGGGGCATCACACAAGGCCTGTGGAAGAAGAGTTTGTTTATTCTTCTCAAAGTCCATCTGCTGACTTTCAGGTGGTGTCTTGCCTGAGAATGGGGCTAAGAAATTTTTTTTTTCTGAACAATGGAAGAAAGTAATTTAGGAGTTAAAGAGATGGTAAAGTGAGAGTTGGGGAAAGTTTGTATGACCTCTGAGGCTTTGATGACCCCAGCGTCCAAGGGAGGATGACCTAGGTGAGAACTTCTGGCCAGATGACTTTACGTTCTGCAACTGACCATCAGGACAGAATAGAGAAAGAGGAAAAGGAAGAGAGGAAACAGCACAGAGGCATAATCCAGGAGGAGGACGAGGAAGAGGACAGACAGAGAGAGAGGAAAACATTCTTTTCTTCCTTTTGTCTCCAAAGCCGGGTGATAGAGAATGGAAACGGGGAATGTAGATCAGAATGTAATTTTCCCTTACAAGCTGCGGTGAGGCCAGGGGCTGGGGAGGTAGCTTGCCCTGGGCAGCTGCTCACTCGGCAACAACTCATCGGCAGCCCTGCACAAAAGCGCCCTTATGAAAGGTCAAACGGAGCCAGCAGGGGAAGGGCTGATGGAAGCAATAAAGGGGCACAAGAGGGAGGCGGCCATGGGGGCAGCTGGTTCTGACTGAGAAGTTGTCCCAAGCAGGGCAGAGGCCAGTCATTCAAGCTAGCAGATGACGCCTCTGACACCCACCGGGGACCCCTGGGCTGGAAAATGCTGCCTTTGTCTTCATGGCCCAAGAATTTCCCTGGTCCCATGCAGAGATCAATGGCCAATCAATAAAAGCCTGGCTTGTATAAGAAACAATTATCAGCAAAAGCCAGAAAAACAGGACTGGGAGCCCTCTGCTCTGTTTACCTGCCAGTGGATGGGAAGGTGGCTAAACCCTCAGAGGTCAGGTAGCTAAAGAATGACCCAAGTTCCCAGGTGCCCAGATCAGGACACTTCATCATCATTATCAGTTAATTCTACTATCTGTCAAACATTCTACACAGTTCATGATCTCATTGGGTCCTCTCAACAACATACACACAAGTGCTGTTACTAATCCCATTTTACAGTCAGGAACACTGAGGCTCAGAGAGGTTAAGTCACCTGCCCAATAGCGCTTACCTAGTGAAAGGCAGAGTCAGGGTGTGACCCCAGTCTGACCTCAAAGCCTGTGCTCTTAATCACAATACTTATCTATTTCTCACAATAACCAAATTATTATTGAGGGCCTACTATGTGCCGGGTCATGAATGCTTTGTTGGGATTTGGGTAATTCATTTCTTCTCTCGGGGCCTCAGTTTCCTCATCTGTCTCATGGAGAGTTGTCACTGATGTTCTCACCTAGGAGGGAGGTTCTAAGCATCAAGTGATAGTCACTGGTACCCATTTGGATATCCACGTCGTTATCCATTTGGAAAATGGAAACCCTGGGTGTCTAAGAGCTTGTCCCTCAGAGTCTTTCGCACTGGGAATGCTGTCCTACCTAGAAAGTAGCACAATCCTGACACAGACAGGCATCAGAGTCCCAAGCTGAGACTAGGATAGATTGTTTGATTTGTCACTGATCCCGGAGTAGAAAACAAAAAAAAAGTGAAGGTCACAGGGTGGGAAAAGAGGAATGAGAAATTGCAGTTGACCGTATGATAATCAAATGCAACACTAAATAACAGGTATGGCCCAAACCATCAGGCCTCTGACCCTTCCCTGTGAATAGATAACCAATAACCACTTGCTAGTCATGGTCTTGCCCCCCATAATGATGAGCTACCATATTTTTAACATGTGTATATCAGATTAAAAAATTTTTTTTAAACATGAAGCATTATTTTTACTTTTAAAAAGCCATAGGTGGACCCTTTTATAGCCCTCACTTGGCTGGCTAGAAAGGGCTGCTTGGAAAGTTTGAGAAGCATCCACCTCAGCAGAGAACAGGGCTTCAGAAAAAAAAATTTTTTCTGAGCAATGCAGGAAAGTAATTTCGGAGTTAAAGAGACAGTGAAGTGAGAATTGGGAAAAGTGTGTGTGTGTGTGTGTGTGTGTGTGTGTGTGTGTGTGTGTGTGTGTGTGTGTGTGTGTGTGTGTGTGTGTGTGTGTGTGTGTGTGTGTGTGTCCATAATAGATCTCATGATAGAACATTAGAAAGCTCTAGACCAAAAGGTTTATTTTGGCTTTTAAACATACCTTTAATGCCATCTTATCTGTTTCCTCCTGACCCGATGGCATCTATGAGACTTGATCTTGCAAACAATGACTTTGCCAGGGATAACAGATGCTTGTGGTGCCTAAGTCACAGCCTTTCAGCTCACCCTTGACTGTGGCCCCAGCAGTCTGGGCACACTGACACCATTCAACTTCAAGCTCCTGCCCAGAACCCAGAACCTCTCTGCTTCAATGCCCTCTCTAACACCACAAGAACCCGCTTAGCCTCAAGTAGGTGAATTCTGAAAGTGTGGGGCAGTTAACACCCTCGGGGAAACCCTCAAATGGGTGACTGGAGTCAGTGGATAAATAACTCAGCTGTCCTGCCTCCCATGCTTTAAACAGGGACTTCTGGGAGACAGTGTGTACACTTCTCAGATGCCCCGATGGACTTGAGCCCCACTGCCTACAGCAGCAGCTTGTAAATAATGAATTCTTCATTGGCTTTTCTTCATTTCCTGATTTCACTCTCCCTGCTCCTTCACTTCTGCTTCCTGGGATTAGTTCCCAGATAAACGACTTGCCCCCAAGTACTTATATCAGGGTTCTTCTCTGGAGGAATCCAAGATAAGACCCCCAAGCATGCATCTTTCAGGAATAAAACTTCCCTAGTAGGTGTATCAGTCGGGGTTCAATCAAAGAAGCAGGCCCACTGGGAGGTGTATATATATATATTAAAGAATTCGTCCCGGGCGTGTGACCTTACTCAGCTGTGATTGATTAAACAGTCTCCGTAAGGCCGTTGTTGTCTTTGCATCTGATGCTGGAGTTTGAAATCTGCAGGGCAGGCAGTCCCGAAGGACAGACAGATGAGAAGTGAGAGAGAGCAAGGACAAACCGGAATCTGTGAGTACAAACTGGGACCCACAGAACACAGATTCAAACCATGCTGGGTCTCACGGCCTCTGACCTTGTCAGAGTCAAAGAAGAAAGAGTCGGATTTGTAACTGGTACACACTTGTGGTTTGTCACTGCCCAATATCCATCCTCATTTCTCCTAACAACACAGTAATTTCCCTTGTGGAATAACTCTCCTCAGGCCTCAGTCATTGGGAAGCCCAATTCAAGATTCGGAAACTGAGGCCCATAGACACGTGAAATAACTTGCCCCAGGTCACACGGCATGGTGAAGCCTGGTTAAGACCCATGACTTCAAGGCTAGGGCAGTGAACTCTCTGTAAGTCCGCCAGCAAACAAGGGTGAGCTGACCCTAGAGCGCAGGGCTGGGTCAGCTGTGGGATGAAATTCAAACAGAAACTGGAATTTGTTTCCTCACCTTTGCTCTCCCTCTCTTGTTCAGTCAGGAGTAAATGCTTGAAGAGCATGAGCAGGAACAGAACTGAGCTCGTTAAATTGCTAATTCTCTCCCTCCTGGGCCATCCCCAACAAGGCCCCAAAGCCAGCAAAACCCGTTATCTACTTAATCTGATTTTATGCCACGCGGCAATTTATTTTTGAAATTTTTTTCTTGTGGGATAATGGCAACTCTTGAGAAAGCTCTATTGATTTTTTTGACTGCAGGTTTATCGGGCTGAGTCAGCCCAGCCTTCCACCACCTGGAGTCTCCATTTAGATCTTTATCTTGTCTCTTCATAGCTTGAAAGAGTAAGTTAAGTTAAGGCCATAGGGATGGGTCCTGAGACTCACATTCACACTCAAAATGAAACAAAATTAGAAACTGCTTTAGGTTCTAATGACCACTGTCTTCACCGGGCTGAACTACACACAGAGGAAAGAGTAGGAACACGGAGGTGAAGCTGGTATTTCCCGAATGCTTGTAGTCTAACTGCAGCCACATAACTTTCAGGGGGTTAAAGCAGACAGAAAACCTAAACTTGGCCCTGATGCTGACCCTGTGCACCCACACTAAAGCGCTCGCCATC
Organism: Mesoplodon mirus; assembly: GCF_964341445.2. NCBI lineage: Eukaryota > Metazoa > Chordata > Mammalia > Artiodactyla > Ziphiidae > Mesoplodon > Mesoplodon mirus. Next base: position 10,852,047 of record NC_138989.1, read on the forward strand.
TCCAGATCTGTTCTTCATCCCCAAATGAAGGAAATATTTTCTACCTTCCTTATGACATCGCAGACTCATCAATAAAACTGATCATCCTCAGTGGAAAAATACTTGAGAAGAGATGATCAGTATCCACACGGTCCCTGGTCTCATCCTTCAGACACTGAAGGAGGGTCTTAAAATCTGTCTTTCTCCAAGAATCTTTCCATCATTTTTCCTTCATTTATTCATTCAGAAAACATTCATTGAGCAGATACTAGAGATGTGAACTATTTCCACCCACACTTACACTCTCTCCTTAGACATCCTGCCCACACCTCCTTAGTGGACGACTTGTTTGCTCCACTTCACATCTCACATCCTCTTGGCCCACCTCTCGTCATTGCTGCAGCAAACCACCTGCTCGCAGGTATATTCTGATAGCACCTCGCTTTAGCTGAGCCATGTACCTCCTGCCTTCTGCTCTAGGGGTTTGATCTAAGGGCCATTCTGGTACAAGTACAAAACTGGAAATGAGATGAAGATAACGCCCTTTGGGGCAACCTTTGACCCACAGAGACAAGGAGCTGATGAATAAATTCTTCCCTCTCCCATTCTCAGGAGGGCACCTCTGAGGTGCATTCTACATAGTTCAACATGGGATCTCTGTTGAGCATGAGCCTCAGTTTCCCACATCAGCTCAATAACACACCTTTGGAGTGGCTTGCCATCCTTCTCTATTTGACTCTTCCAAGTTCCCCCTCTCCTATTCCCCAGCATCTCTTTCCAACCAAACCACCTGCATGCGAGCCCTTCTCATAAGCTCTGCTTTCAGGGGGGAATTTGAGCTAAGACCTCCATACTGCAAAGAGATACTTCCAGTCTTTAGAGCAGCACGGCACATGATCCCATTCCCCTGCCCCTAAAACCAGCTGATTGGCCCAAGAGTAAATGCCTGGCAGGAGTTAAAGCCAATCAAATTTTCTCTTCCCTGGGAATTTAGAATCAAGATGCTAATCTCTGTGTGATGTTCGAAGTGGAAAACATTGTAAAGCCTGGGCTGGGGACATCCATGTGCCCACGGAGCAGAGAAAGCCAGTTTGCAAAGAGACAGAAAGAGACATCATGCAGTCTTAGAGAAACACAGGGGGAAACTGCTGGGCCATTTTCTATTTTTTTTGGTTCAAGTTCCTTGCTAGCCCAACTCCCCTTCCCACCTTCGGGTTCTCTGAGACCCTGTTGTCCTTCCAATAAATTCATTTTTCTGCTTATACTAGCTTGAGGGGGACTCCATTATTTGCAATGAACCAGTTGCTAAATCCAAACATCCTCTTATGTGACAGGCACTGTGTTAAGCTCTGGAGGCACAATAATGAACAAGACACAGCCCCGGCCTTCAAAGAGCTTAACAGCAAACTGATCAATAAAAGATGAGGTAGTGTCTCATAACATTTCCTATGCTGCCAGAGCTAATTCTTTTCAACACAATCCTGTATATTATGCCAAATAACGAATTAATCCATTCATAATAATTGCAACCATTTCCTAATCCTTACCATGTATAGAGCAGTGTGCTTTACGTGTGTCAGATCTTTCCAGGCTTTACTGAAATGGTTCATTTCTTTAGTGTTAGGAATCTTGCAGTAAATAACATCATTTCAAGTTATGATAAGTGCTGTAAAGAAAATCAACCAGGTGATGTGACAGAGAGATAAGAGTCAGGGCGGAGCAAGTGGATGAAAACTATTTTAGATGATGAGAGGAGAGGGTCAGACAGAGCTTCCCTAAAGAATGAACATTTTCACTGAGACTTACAGAATGAGAAGTAGATGTGCAAAAAAACAAAACAAAACAAAAACCCAAGGGAAGAATATTCTGGGTGAAGGGAAAGGAAAGTGCAAAGGCCCTGAGGCAGGAACGGAATGAAGGAATAAATGAATGACTAGATTCCACGTAAGACAACTCTTCCTGACCCTTGAATTACATCGGTCATTCTCAGCTCTCTAGGCGCACAGTGAGTTTTTAAAATACCCATGTTTAGGCTACTCCCTGCCAAGATTTAGACTTGATCAATCTGGGGTAGAACTAAATCATCATTTTTTTTTTAAAGCTCCCCAGCAACTGTGATTCACAGAAAGGGTGGGAAATGACTAGACTAGATGGACACTGGTGCAGTAGAATTTACATAAAAAGGAAGCAAACATGATGGGGAAATGTGATGATTGGTTATCTCTCAAATCTTGGATCAATTCCTTGGTTCCTATGGCAATTGTCTGTATCCAGGCAACAGTCTCCCAAATGTGGGTTTTTGGAGACTGGGTGAAGGGATGTGATACATTCCAACCGGGAAGTACTTCACTATAAGAAACTTTGTCAATGTTGCCAGACCCTCCCCTAGGCTGACTTAGGCCTCACCTCTCTTCTCCTCAGCCCCCATACTTAGCCCCAAAAAGCACTTATCACATGATGTGATATATGCCTGTATATTTGCTCATCCAGTAGAATTCCACAAAGGCAGGAACTGTGTCCTCTTCCCCAAGGCATCTTACATGTCTTTCAGGTCTCAGATTAGATACTACTTCCTCCAGGAAGCCATCCTTGACTTCACCCCAGGAAAGTTTAGGTACCTCTGTTGGGGGTCCCTTTATCATAGAACTTATTGCCCTATATTCTAACTGTATTTACACATATCTCCCTCAGTAGTCTGGGAACTCTTTGAGTCTGAGACCATATTTATTGATTCATTCCACTAATATCTATTGATCACCTTCTATGTGATGCATATTGTTCCAGACACTGGAGATACAGCAGTGGAGAAAAATGGACCTGCCCTCATAAGGCTCATGTCACTGTGGCGGGAGGACAGACAATAAACAAATCAGGCACACAGTAGGTCAGACAGTGGTAAGTGCCCTCAGTGTGATGGGAAGACATGGGTGGCTTTAAAGAGAGGAGTGAAATGACCTCACTTTCCTTTTAAAAGCATCATTGTGAAATATTTGTTAAGAGAGTGTGAGAAACCAAGGGCAGGGGCCAGAAGGGCATGGCATGGGGCTATTTCAATTAACCAGGTGAGAGATGAAATGGTAGCAATAGAGATGGTGAGAAGTGGTCAGATTCTGGGTATGTTTTTAACAGCTTAATTGAGGTAGAATTGGCATACAATAAACTGTACATACTTAAAATACAACTTGATAAGCTTTGATGTATGTCACACTTGTGAAACCATGACCACAATCAAGGTAATGAACAGATCCGCCACCACCCCAGAGTCTCCTCGTGCCCTCGGTCATCCCTCCTGCCTCCTCCTATCCCCAACCATTGATCTGCTTTCTATCACTATGGATTAGTGTAAATTTTCTGGAATTTTATATAAATAGCATCATATAGTACTCTTTTGCATCTGGCTCCTTTCACTCAGTATAATTATTTTGAAATCCACTCAAGTTGCTGCACGTACCAATAGTTCGCTCTTTTTCATTCTTGAGTACGATGCCATTGAATGGAGGTACCACAATGTGTTTATCCATTTACCTGTTGATGGACATTTGGGTTATTTTCAAGATTGTGGGTATATTTTGAAGGTAAAGCTGAAAGAATTTGCTGGTGGAGAGGCTGTAACATATTACAGAAAGGGCAGAGTCACAAATGACCCCCAGCTTCTTCACTTCAACTGGGAAGATGGACTTTCCAATTGCTGAGATGGGAAACACTGCAGGGTTAGACTAGAAGACCTCTAACGCCCAATATACTGCCTAGCGCATAGTAGGAGTTCAATAATGTCGGCTGAAGAAAGGATGAGGACAGGAAGAACAAAAGGAAATAGTGTAAACTCAGTCTGGGGTGCTGGTAATTCAACTCCTAAATTTCAAGCCAAGCTATACCTATTCTCTCCTTTTCCACATCCCCCATCTCGCTCCTGAAGCCCAGGCAGTCATAATCATAAAGAGACTCCTTGGGCACAAAGGAGGTGGAAGGCAGGTTCAGTTAGAGCAGGGCCCCTTGTTCTCAAATGGCCTCGGGTCCAGGAAGCATTGTTTCCTCCCCAGCATGGGGCTGAATGCACAACTGTCCTCTCTGGTTTCTGAACAATAACTCCCAAATTACTCTCCACCTGGCAGATCCACTTGAGATCTATGGGCCACAAAGAAGCGTCCTCCCTCTCCCCCATTTACTCTGTACTTCCCAAATGCTCCGGCTTGAAATGTGTCTAAATGAGCTGAGCCCCAGCGTGAACTGTTATTAAAATCCACACACACCAACGTTTTCTATGGCAAAAAGATATAAAAGACAATCCACAAAACAATAGATACAAACAGCCAATAAACATAAAGGAGGGAGGATGCCCAGCCTCACTATACTCGAAGAAATGGAAATTCCTACAATCTAGAGAAAACATCTTATTCCTACTAAATTGGCATGATTAAAACAAATGCAAATAAGCTAGCATTAGCAAGAGTGTGAGGACACAGACAGGAACGTACTTTGCTGGTGGAAGTGCAAATGGGTACAACCATTCCGGAGGAAGCTTAAAAAACGGCCAGAGTCTTTGATCCAAAAATTCTGTGTTTAGGAATTTGTCCCGAGCAAATTGTTATGGACGTCCGTAAAGATATTCATCACATCATTATCTATAACAGGAAATGTCACCAACCACCTTAACATGTAAAGAAATGATGACACTGCCCATCAACAGAATAGATAAATGCACTGTGTATATTCATACAATGAACTTTACAGCAATGAAAAGGAACAGAATAGTATACATGCAACAACATAGCTGGAGCTTTCAAACATAATATTAAGTGAAAGAAGGAAAAAAGAGAATGCATAGAGTATGATTCCATCATATAAAGTTCAAAAGTAGACAAACTTAAACTATATTGTTTAGGGATGCAAACACAAATGGTAAGACTGTAGGGAAAAACAAAGCGATTTCAATAAAAGACAACACAGTAGTTAACTCTAGGGAGGAGGCGGGGGGTACATACAGGGAGCTCCTGGAGTTCGGCGAGGTTTTATTTCTTGCCCTGCATGGTAATTATGTGGGTACTCAAACTGTTGTCATCCCTTCTGCTGTATTTTCCTACCCCTGGTCATTTCAACGCTAAGCAAGATCAGGGAATGAGCTTCTTTCTTTCAAAGCTTAGGATGGAACCATACACGGAGCGAGGTTTGACCACTTGTATCTAAAAATTCTAACAAGCTTGGCATGAATAATCTGTCCTTCAGATTTCTTCCGTTGGACCTTTAGAAGATCTAAATTCTGAATATCAAATTCTACTTTGATAGGATTGTTCTGGAAGATAACAGGGCCACCTCATCTCTGAATGTGCTGAAAGTTGGCATCACTAAGAAAGAGAGAAAGAGAGAGAGAGAGAGAGAGAGAGAGAGGACAGGTGATATTACTCACTAAAGTCCTTCTTTTTAAACAAGTTAGTTAAATAAAAATGTGGCTGAGTTTGGGGGCAGTGGTGGAGGAGACAAAGATATCCCAGATCATCAGGAGGTCACAGGCTGAGCCACAACACACAGAGCTCTGCTAAGTGCTAAGCACTCTCCTTGACATTGGGCAGAGCAAGAGATAGCATCTGGCCTTAAGAAACCCATAGAGCAAGGGAAGGTGGCAGAATAGCAGTGAAACAGTCCATTTGGGGGATGAGAGAAAAGTTTGAGGCCATAGAAGAAAAAAGGAAATGAGGGCATGTGTTTCTTTTCTGAGCCACTATTTCTATTCTAGCCGAATTTAGCAGGATTTAGAAACCGACGGGTACCCAGAATGAAAGAACTGCTTCCTTCTTCCTGGCAGGCCTAAGTTCAAGCACATCTTGATGCATCTAAAGCCTTCTGCTAGGAGGTAACGAGACTGCCAGTCCACAGGAAAACTGGGCTCTCTCTTGTCAAGAGGATATGGTATCTCAAGCACTCTTCATGTTAAGTATATTCTGCATCTAATTCAGAAGGTAAAGTGTCAATTTGTTATGATCATTAATTAAAACAAGAGCAGCAGCAACAACAGTGAGGAGGATGACTGTGAAATTTACTGAGGAGACTCAAAAGTGTCAGATGCTTAATTGGCATTATTTCATTTTCTCACGTAACATAACAGGTAGTATTTTTAGATATTGTTAATGTTCCCATTCTACCAATGAGGAAATGGAGGGAGAGAGAAGTGAAGCCACTTGATCAAGGTCACACAACTGGTTGGTGGCAAAGGTTGTGTAAAACCAGGTCCTCCTGCCTCAATCACCACGCTAAGAAGTACCACGTGAACACTGCCATGGCGCCAGCCCGTCCTCCATGATGGGAGGGAACCTTAGCTACTGTACCTTGCTCTGCTCACTCCAGAAGCACCGGTTTGTGAGTCAGGGGATCTCCAGGCTAAGGAGATAATACAGCAGGGCAGAACTGGAGTGATGTTCAATGGCTCTGGTGACTTATTCTCTGGCAACAATTGTGCGGCTCAGAGGGATGGTCAAGCATCTTGAGGCCCTAGAGACAGCTGACTGCATTCCTGATGTAATGGTGGTTTATTTAGCAATCTCCATCCTCTCTATCATGTTGTCCAGGGTCCTGTGCATTGGAATTGCTGGGTGGTAAGGGAGTGGGAGAGCAGTTCTCGGGCTACATCAAGTCACTGGAGGAGGTATTAGATGAGGTGTCCCAAGAAGATCTTTGAATAATTCTCACGAGCACCAGGAGGAACGAGGGAGACAGCAGATTGCATACCACTGGTTATTTCCTTCACCTCCCGTGTCACAGTGATGGGGCTTCTGCTGTCTTCCATCAAAGCACCTTCTCAGCATGCTTTGGAGTCAGGATACAACACCTGGGACTCGTGGCTCATTCTTATGCCTCTGAGAGTGGGGAGGTCATTGCCAGTGACTAAGCCTTGGAGAGGCAGATAAGACTAAGGAGAAAGGTCAATAAAATAAGGAGACTTGGGATGATTGGGAGGGAAAAGAGGTAAGTCATACAAAGAGTCCAAGACTGGTCCCAATAATGACCACCATTTGTTAAGCACTTACTAGATGCCAGACCCTGTGCTTAACACTTTATCTATATTATCTCATTAAAATCTCACAAGAAACCTAAGAAGTAGGCATGAGCTCCACTTTACAGATGAAGAAATTGAGGCTTAGAGAGGTAAGATGAAGTCCCCAGGGTACACAATCACTAAGTTGTGGGTTTGGGATCCAAACCCTGATCTATCTGTTTCCAATGGTCCATGCTCTTAGCATTACAAGATACTGCTTCTCAACCCAGAACAATTAGTTCTGAAATGAATTCTGTAGCTCAAAGACAAAATTTAAGAAATTATAAATAGATGAGGAGAGAAGAGAAAAAGAGAAAAAAGGAGAAATCATCAGAGTGCATTGTGTGTAGTGAAATATGAAACAAATACAAATGTTTTGTTTCCCACTGTATGTGGGCACACGCACATCACCATGCTGTGGCGTAAAATGCATCTCTTACCATTGATTATGGTAGAAAAAGTTTGGAGAAGCACTGTTTTAAGGTTGTCAATGTCCTCATTCATTGTCTCAACAAAGTTTCAAATAGGTACAATGTGCTGTCCAAGGTACTGAAAACACAAATATCAACCCAGGAGCCCCGCCCCAAGGCATCGAAGCCCAACAGGGGAGCAGGCTCTGTGCAAATAATGCCACGGGCAAAGAGATTTGATGGAGAAGCCCAGGAAGCTGAAGGAAAAGCATGGGGAGAACAGGGAAAGCTTTGCAGAGAAAGGTCTCCATGAGGTGAGTTCTGAAGTTGTCGAAGCACATAGGTAATGAGGTTCCTGGGAGGGAAAACTGCTCTCTCATTCAGATGAAAGAGGGAAATGCTGGGCAGACTAGGAATCCATCCCCATTCTTGCTTCATGATCACGATATTGGGTATTTACTGGGGACTGAGCCAGTAAATATGAGCCAACATACTTGATCCCATTTAGAATCACGTACATAGTGAACATACAAGGGAGGTCCAGGATTTTCTCCTCCAATTTACAGATGAGGAAACTGGGCCTAGAGAGTGATCTGCCCAGGGTAGCACAGCAGAAAAAGACAGGGCCAGGATTAATACCTGAGCAGGTCACTTCAGTGTGTGTGCTCTTAATCACTACCATATCACCCTCTCTAACCAAATCATTACAGAGTCTGGAGAGAGGGGAGAAAAAGCAAGAGTGAGAAATGAGGCAGAGGTCAAGTGATCTTGAGATCATCACTCTATATACACAATCCCGACAAGTCTGTGAGGTAGGTACAGTTATCCTCCCATTTTATAGATGAGGACAGTGAGGCTCAGAGTGCTGTGGTGATGTCCTTCTCAGTAGCCACACCCACGTAAGCTCCAGTTCTGAGTCCCCACTGCTCAGGCTCTCAACTCCCTGCTCCAGAATCTGGAAAATCCCTTTCCTCCCAGGCCTCTGTGGGGAAGCCTTCACTGCTGGCCCATCTGAGGAGGCGTCTCGTCTCTGCCTGGGAAATGTGGAAGCCACGCACCAGTGGCCCCAAGCCCCAGAGGAGGCAAGGCCACTAATTAGATGAGTCTGTTCTGGTGTCTGCCCAGATGCCAGCAGACAGACAGAGATGAGACGGGAATCCCAAATCACTCTGTTTTAGGGCCTTGGAGTCTGGTGCCCAAGTAAGAGGACATTTCTGAAAAATGGCAGTGGGGCCCAGCTCTGGGCAGAGAGAACGGGGAAGGGCTGCAAGAGGGAAGGAGAGCTGGCAACGGAGCAGGCGTGGGTGATGAGTTGATCCTTTGTCCCCTGAAGGCAAAAGAGAGATAAGCATTCATTGACCTGGTTTTAAGTCCTAGGGAGGACTGGCATGAAGAGATAGCTTTGTAAAGAGGGAAGAGCCCAGAGTTTAGGCAAGGGAGACAGGGTTGAAGTCTTCCTTCTCCTCATAGCAGCTACCAGTATCCTCCTCTATGAAATGGATGTAAAGACTGCCACATCTAACACTGACAGAGCACACACCATGTGCTGCTTTCCACTGTTAACTAGGTTAACCGTGAAAACAGTCCCATGAGATACGTGTCCACCATCATCCCCATTTTACAGATGAGGAAACTGAGACTTAGTGGCAACTCAGGTCATAAGTACAAGAGACAGGGCTTGAACCCCAGTATATGCCCTTAGCTATTATTTTATGCTGCCACAAGGAAAAGTAAATCAGTGTAGCAGCTGCTGCCTACTGAGCACGTATCATACCCACCTACTCTCATTTGGTTTTCTTGGTATTGGTCTCAGCAGCCCTATTTTACAGATGGGGCAACTCTAGGGCCTGGCAATCTGTAGAGATGTGTGCAGGGTCCCACAGAAGCTGACTTCCAAGCCCACATACACAGCCACGACACTCGTGGTTCCGCTGCCTGAATAATCATAAAAATCACCTGGCAGAGGGCTAAACATTTGGACTTCCAAATTCCATACTTAGAGCTGGTTTGGAGTAGGTCCTAGGAATGTGTATGTTTGAAATACACCCAAGGTGATTCTCATTATCGGTGACTTGCCAAAAGTGACATGTTAGAATTACATGAAATAATGAGGGAATGCATTCATAAACTTCAAAATGCTATAAAAATGCAATAAAGTATGCTTTTAACAGTAATATATTTCATCATTATTAATAATAACAAACCACTGTAAACGTTGCTGGAAGCATCGGTGAACATGTGCTAAGTTCTAATGAGCATAAAAGCTGAGAGAACAGCAGACGTGGTGACTGACCTCAAGGAGCTGGCAGTCCGATAACGGAGATGAAGGATGTTTTGGTGTTTTTCCAAGAGTGAGTTGCTAAGGAACGTGTCAAGAAGGAATGAGGTAATTCATGCTACTGTCGGCATGTGAAGCCAGAGGACTTTCAATTATCAAGGTACAGAGCAGAAGGATGTTAACGTGTGTCTGAATTCCTTGAATTCACTCTGTCAGAGGGTGAGAATAAAAGGTTGAAAATGTTGTAGACGGCAGGGAGGAGTGGCCATCTTAGACTATACGCTTAGCATCTGGGCATGGAGGTGGGAGACTGTGTCAGAAATGGGACAGAACTGGCAGAAGAACATGAATGGATTTGCTAGTTGTCTGACAGTGTGTAGCAATCACCCAGTTGTCATCAAGATAGAAAAGAAAAACAAACATTCCAAGTGGTTTAGCATTATTAACTCATATTGAATTGCATCCACCTGGCTAGTGTTCTGCTTACACGTTGATGGGAACTATGACTTGCGTTCTTAGGAACGTGCCTTCCTCTCTCTCCTTGCACCATACAACTTACAATAATGTTTGGCTCTAAGACCGGCCAATCAGGTGTTCACAGTACCCTGGTCTTACTGATTGACTAAATGATGGTGTTATGGCCCAATCAGAACCAAAGAGATTCTATTCTTTGACTTTTGGGGAAATGCTGGTAAGGGAGAATAACTCCCCTCTTTATTAAAGGGCTTGCTGAAAGGACGAGATATAAGCCTGGAGCTGCTGGTGGCCTTCTTGTCATCACTGGGGAGAGCCTACCTGAGGGTGGAGCCAACACGGAGGAAGTAAGAGCTGAGATGGGGGAGAGGAAAGAGTGAGAGAGAGAGACTGTGGAAGAGGTCATGTGAACCTATGGATCCAGCTGGAACGACCAAAGTCTCCATTGTATGTATATATGTGTGTGTGTGTGTATAAATAAATAAATAGCTAGATAGGCAGGTAGGTAGGTAGGTATGTAGATAGACAGATAGATAAATAAAATTTTGTGCCTCATTCTCTTTGAGTTGGGTTTCTGTGCCTTGCCACTCGAAGTCCCAACGTTTACAGGTGCATTCTCCCTCCCTCCTCAGACTCTCACTGCCCAGGCTCAGCAAGATTTGGAAATAAAGGAGATGCAGGTGGATTATGCCGAGTTATGTCTACGTTGGCTCGTCCCTTTAGACATGAGTAACGGGAGAGTCAGAACCCCCATGGATGGGAAAAGAAAGAAGAGTGTGCAGTGATGCAATTGTAGCAGGCGTATTTCAAGCTAAACTTTTGCAAAGACTTTTTCAACAAGAGGATTCTATTTAAAGAGAGTACCATTCCTACCAATAGCCTTTCCATGGTCCTTCTCTTACATGCAGCAGGCAGCTCTTTCTTTTTTTTTTTTTCCTCTTTGCCAATAGTTTATTTAACACCTGTTCACTGCAGGAATTTCACAAGCCACTAGTATACAGGGTCATGTCTCTTAATAAGACAATAAAGAAATAATATACTCTGTACCAACGATAGGTTAATCACACTCTTGTTCCGGGCAAGGGGAGATGACAGAAGTAAAGTCCAAATTAAGGCGAGCTGCACCTTTATGCAAGCTTGGTTTCTAGGGAAAGAAGCCTTAACCAAATGGGAGCTGACTTTCAGCTGCCAGTACAGAACGGAAGTCCCTTGTTGCTGGAGCTCGTTGCTAGGGAACCACAGCACCTGTGGGGCAGGGTAGGCTCCTCCCACGGTTATCCCTCCAGGGACCGTTGCCCACCTTACACCACTGCGAACGACGAGTGCTCAAGACAGGAAACAGATGTCCCTTCTCTTCTTTAGATTGCTGTACAGTTTAACACCACTGTCGACCAAGAGCCTGGACGCGGCAGGAGCGAGTGGAGAGCTAGGTCATCACCTCAAAGTCTGCAGCTTTTGCCCAGACCGAAACTCTCGGAGGTTCCTCACAAACTAACTAGGTGCTCACAGTCTAAATATCGCCTTGCCTTTAGTCCCCTTGCTTCTCCACGTGCTCTTATCGATAGGCCCCCAGCGGGGCCCCTCAGCAGCTGGCGTATCAAGGACAACTGATGTGATGATGACATCCTGACACTACTTCTAAAAACAACTTTTTTGGTCTTTGTCATAAATAAGTGCATTTGAAATCGTATGAAACCAATACACAACACAGGTGGAGCGAGAGATGTTGAGTGAGCCCATCCGTTCTTGTCGCCGGTGGTTCAGGTCTTCCCAGTCTAGGAGCTAGACTCGTAAATGGATGGTTCCAGCCCCAGACACTGCCCAACTGTGATTCCATGAGAAACCCTAAGGGAGACTGGCCTCGTGGAGGTCGGTCAGCCCCAGAACCATGAGAGATAAAAATAAAACGATTGTTGTTTTAAGCCACAAAGTTTTGTGATGAATTGTTATACAGCAATAGATAACACAAACAGACCCCATTTCAGAATAATGTTTCTAAATGCTAAAAGAGCATATATAGGATTACAAAGGCACACTGAGAGATTAAAAACCCAGTATATGACAATACATGTGCTTTTCATCAAAGTATTAAATAAGATCTAGTGTTGCGTATAATGACTACTATAATTTCAAAGTGTTGTTTGGCGTTGTCCACACAGCAGACATTTTTTGTCTGTGATATAAATAACATGACATAAAGAAATTTGCTACATTTTGATAAAGTCATAGGTAGATCTAACACTATGGCCACACGCTGCCTTTATTCATTATGGAAGGAAAAGCTAAATGTCAGTTACCAGTGAGTGAAAAGAAAGGAATAAAGGTGTAATTTTTTTCCCATCCAAGTTCATGGACTGCTTTCCTCCACCCCCCACACCCAACTGAGAACCACAGGAAGCTGGTGCTTGCAAGAATCTCAGGAATTATAAACTAATCCTGTCTTTTCCATATGTTGGAAGCGAGGGGTGTGACATTAAGTCTGATGATAAATTGAGATTATAATGGAGTAATCATAGCTCAGGCATACAAAAATGGAGTCAGGTGGCCATTGAGGATCTGGTCTCAGACATGAGACCACTGCACCACTGAGAACCAGAACTTCCTGTGAACACCAGCCATTTTTAAAACAACATCTGGTAATTGCAACCTTGAGTCTCAAGGTTGTTCCCCCTTGTAACTAATTATGCAACCGTTTCGGACCCCAACCAATCCTTACTTCATAAGCACCCTTACTTCTTGCCAGCTCCACTTATGATTCTTGATAAACCGCTCATGTAACTAACCGGAACCTTGCAGTTTTTGCCTTTATAGACCTCCCCCATTTTGTAGTTTGGTGGAACACAATTCAAGTGCTTCTTGAATATGTGGTCCCCTGGGCTTCTTGAATCTGTGTCTCCTGGGCTGCAGTTCTAACAAACCCCAAATAAACACCTTTTTTTTTCAGTCAGGTCTCCAGTTCTCAGATTTTGCTCAATGTGAGTGGCTCTTCGGTAGCAGTGTATTTTCCCAAGCCACTCCCCTGTTCCCCTTCTCTAGACTTATCTGTCTTGTACTCTCCCTTTCATGGATCTGTCTGCATCTCTTTTTCCATGGCCTTTTCTTCTTCTGTGACCCCTCCTAGTCATGAAATTAAATGGAGAGCTTTACAATCAAAGCTGTGTGTATACTCACTTCTTTCTCAGTCTTGCCCACGATTCAAGAATTCATGTACTGGGTACTCAGTTTTCTTCTTTACGTGCTGCGATTTGTCACGTGAACCCTCTACTTAGATTAAACAGATCATGAGACCAGGTACATCCCTGTGCCCCACCCCCAGAATGCTCCGTCCTCCCCTCCCCTTATGTAAATTAGTGTCTCCTCAGTCTGTAGTCTTCGCTCTGCTCGTGGCAGAATCACTTGGCTCCACCTCTAACCTAAAGACCGCCAGGGGGCAGGTCTTAAGAACCTGCTTTTTACCAAGCTGCCCAGGGTGGCTTAATGGCCCTGATAGTTTGAGACCCCCCCCCACCCTGGTCGACAAATGTCCACACAATTTCCACCTCTTCTGCTCACCACGGCCTCACCCGCCTCTGACATTCCCATTTTCAGAACTGCTATTTATCTTATCCTGCCCTGCCTTCTTGATGGAAACTTTAGAGCAGTGAGGAAGGAAGAAGAGGATCAGGGGGTAAGCACTTGTCATGTGCCAGACATTCTATGAGATCCAGTGAAGTAAATGTTATTGACCTTCTTTTACAAATAAGAAAATTAAAGTTCAAAACGTTGAATGACTGGTTCTGGGTCACACAGTTACTAAATGGTGGAAATAAACTTACAGCCTTGATCCTTTTTTTTTTTTTTTTTTTTTTTAGCTCCAAAGCCTCTGTTCTTCTCCTGACACAGACCTTATTCAACAGAGCATCTGGGTTGAAGCCTAGCCACTTTCCATATGCTAAGTCCCAATGTATGTTCCTTTTCCCCAATAACCTGAACTTAATAACCTGAGCTTTCCCTTGAGCCTTTACAGATTTTTCTCTTTTTATGCCCCACCCTCCCCATTCAACATATGTCTTTCTAAAAGTCCTTCTCTGGTCTCTTCTTTTTTCTCACTCTTCATACTGACCTCATTTCTTGACCTATATGCTGGATGCTCAAATCCATCTCCAGCCCAGACTTCTTCCTTGAGCTTCAAACCCAGATGCCGGATGCCATAGGTACTAAAGTTCAACAAGCTGGACTCTATTTCTTGGCCCTATTCCCATCTACAAACCATCTCAGTCACTGTGGCAGATTCTGAGGAAGTGCTCTTTTAACATCTCTTCCAGCCTCTATCTAGTGGATATCCCCAATGCAGAAGCCAGAATGCTCCTTCTCTTCAACTCTACCTCTAAATTTTCCAGAGCCCAGAGCTCAGTCCTACACTTATACCTTAGGTGTTCTTTCACTTCAAAGGCGTTCAATAGCATATATTCGCTGATGAATCCTGAATTTCTCTACCAGACCTCTCCCTTGAGGTTCAGACTTGTATACTGACCTCATAAGGGTGGTCTCCATGTGGGCATCTAATCAGCATCCCAATACGTCCAGAAGAGGACACTGAGACCCCTGCTGCCTGCAATGCTCACCTTCTACACTGTAGATGACTTGCTCCTCTATCTCCTTCACATCTCTGCTTGGAGATGCCTTGCTCTACTCATCCTATCTAAAATAGCAGGCAGCTCTTTCTTAATTCAACTGGCTGCTCTGGGTCCAAGATAATATCTCAAAAAAAAAAAAAGAGGGAAGGAAGGAAAGAAGGGAGGGAGGGAGAAAGAGAGAGAGGAAAGAAAGAGAGAAAGGGAGGCAAAAAGACTATTTCCTAAATCAACAGTTCTCAACCCTGACTACAAGTTATGGAGCTTTTGAAAAATACTGATGTCCAGGTTCTACCTCCAGAAATTCTGATTTAATTCATCTTGGGTGGGAGGAAATATTGGTATCCTTTGAGAACCACTGAGTAGTACTGGTGTCTTTCCTTGTGTGGTCCTTGGACCTGAAACATTAGCGTCATCCAGGAGCTTGCTAGACATGTACAATCTCAGGCCCCACCCTGGACCTGCTGAATTGGAATCTGCATTTTTACATGATCTCTAGACAATTCTTGTGCACATTCAAGTTCAAGATATAGGGACTCTCCTGAAACCAGCTTCAATTCTGGGGAGAAAGCTGGCATAGCTCTGTACCCTGTGCCCCTCACAGCTCTGTACCCTGGAGCCATCTGTCTTGGGTGAAGCAGAGAGGAGAGGACCATCCGGGTGGCCCACATCAAGGACAGGTGACTTCAGTCAGTGCCCCCCCCCCGCCAGCCTTTCTATTGCCACTGCTTTTCCAAGATAAGTCGCTGTGCTGTGTAATGGTCACTTAAATCACCCAAAGCAGAGCAGCCCAGCTACAGCTCCAGAGCAGCATCATGCAATTACACCGAGGAAATCATTTTTTATGTTTCATTAGCACTCTTTAACAGAGACGGTCTGCTGCCAGGTGTGACTGCCGAGGTGACAGGCTGGACTGTCTGCGTCCCCTTTCTATCAGCCAACTTTAACGTGCACGTGAGTCACCTGGAAGATTCTGATTCATGGTATCTGGGGTGGGGTTGGGCGCTGGGGGTGGGAATCTGCCTTTTTAACCAGGTGGTGCTGAGGCTGCTGGTCCTTGGAGTATCGAGAAGGCCTGGACTCCACAGGTAAACCCAGAGGCCCACTTAGAAACACGCCTGTGTTGAGAGTTTTCTCTAGTGTGATCTCATTTAACCCTAACAATGCTGGAAAGTAAGGTTCTTTAAAAGCTATTCCGATTTTCCATGTGAAGCCACCAAGGTTCAGAGCCCACTCGAATCGCAGCCAGCTGATTTCCCAAGTCTAGCTGTGCGTCAGAATCACCTGGGGACTTTTTCAACATACACTCCCTAGAAGATTTTGATTCTGAGGTGGCTTCAGGAATATGTATTTTTAAAAGGTCCTCTAGCAATTACAACGCAGCTACTTGGTGGACTGACTTGGGGGATTACAGATCAAGAGGTCACTACCTGTCTAGAGCAGATCAGAGCAATTCGTGTGCATCCCACTTCCTTTAAAGAGTAACTGCTTCTTCTTTTCTTTACATCCTTGACACCTAGCCCAACACCTGCCAAAAAGCAACGGCTTCCTAAGAGTTACTGCCTCTCTAAATGAGTTGAGAAATGGATGGTGGATGGATAGAGGCATGTTTGCAGGGAGAAAGGAGGCAGAAAGGAGGTGGGGAGGGGAGGAGGAGAAGGGAGAGATGAACCTAGCTAGGGGCTCCTAGAGCTTGGCATTTACCCACACACTTGCATCGAGTCCTCAGAAGCATTTTTTAATGTCACAGATATAAAACAGGGGGTACTATCTTAGCAAGTGAGCTAACCAACATGAGATGTCTGTATTTACAGGATACACTGAAACCTTTACCGACTAATGGACAACGTAGGCAGGGACGGGGGGAGCGGGGAGAACCGGACTCCGCCATAACACGTGGAAGGATGGTGTCAGCCTCTGTGCCGACCAGCGTGACGAGCTCCCTTGCTGTGAGGCCTTAACCTACAGCGGTGGCCTCCTTGCGGAGAACAGGCCTCCCGCTCCCCAGGCTCATTCGCCACCCTCTCTTCCTCTCCCCTCTCCTTCCCCAACTCGCCTCCTCCTCATGTCAGTTTCCTGCCTTCACTTGTCTTGTTCCCTGGGGTCTTAGAACCTTCTTTTCAAGGTTCTAGGCTCCCCACCTCCACCATTCTCTACAGGTGAATTCGGAACCACTTTCTCATCAAGACCCATCCTGCCACCATCAAAAGCGTAGATCCAGCCTTTAGTACAACCATGAATTAGGAGAAGGTAGTCTTCATTTTCCCACCTCCCCCAGCCCTACTGGAACTCAAGCTACCCTTCCCCTGACCCTCACCAAAGAGCCATTTCCACATCCAGTCCCACAGCTTTCAACAGCATCTCTGCACTAATGATTCTGTAATTTATATCTTCTCTCTCAACTCATCCCTTGACCTCCAGGCTTGTACATCCCGCTGAGTGATTAGGATCTCCAATCGGACTCTAACAGGGATCTTAAGCTTAACACATCTCAAACCAAACCCCTAACTCTCCTCCACTCTACCCCGCGGTCCTCCCCACCTCGCTTGTGGCACCACCATCTGCCCAGTTATTCTGTCATTCATGACCTCTTCCCCCTCTCACTCCAAGAGCAAAGTCTTCAGCAAGTTCCCAGAACTGCACCTTCAAGACATATCTCAAATCTGACCCTCCTTGCAGCCCTTCTGCTGCCCCCGCCTCTCCCCCGATCATTACAACACCCTGCAAACTGGCCTCTGGCTTCTCTTCTTACTTCCCACTAGAGCCAGTCTCCACCCAGAGCCAAAGCGAGCCTTTCCAAAGAGACATCAGCTCACACTGCTCACCTGCGGAAGACCCTCGCAAAACTTGCCATCCACCATCCAGACACCCCACTGTGGCTTCTGAAGGTCCACGCAACCTCAAGTCTAAGTTCCTGAGACTTCGATCACATCTGCTGACACTCTGCCTGCTCCCAGTGCTCTTGAGGGTTTCTGTCCCCAGCGCCACGATCCTTCCCACCCCCCTGCCTTTGGACTTCCTGCTGGTCTAGTCTTCACTGAGATACTCACATGGTTCACTTGCTATCTTTGCTCAAATGTCACCTCCCCAGAGGGTATTTAATACGGCGTCTCTCCATCCCTGCCCTCTCTGCTGCCCCTGCCTCGTCCTTCATTCCACCTTCACCATCTCGTTATATCTATAGACACACACACGCACACACACCTATTCACACATGTATTTGTGGATTATCTGTCTCCACCCAACAATATGAGCTTCATGAGACCTTTTCTGTACTGATCTCAGCTGTATCCCTCATGCCATGGACAGTGCCTGGAACATAGAAGATACTCAACCTAGTTGTTAAACAAGTGGGTGAACTGTCTGCCCCTACCTTGCTCAACGGTGTGTTAATCTGGATTACAAGAACCAAGCTTTGTCCCTTAGCATGTAGTTCATCCTCCTGGCATCTTGCTTTTCGGCAAATAAGCTCGATAAATGCTTGCTACCACAGAACATGTTAAATAAATAATGAAGCATTCACATCACAGAATTCTACATATCCTTACTCCATTTTTCTTAAAAAGCCATAATCCTTATAGAAAAGAAGGAGGATATACCCCAAACTGAGAATGAGATCATCTTTGCATCGTGGGATCATGGTTAAAGTTTAGTTTCTTCTTTGCCTTTTCTCCATTTTCTAATTTTTCTACAATGCAAATGTACCATCAGGACTTCCCTGGTGGCGCAGTGGTTAGGAATCCGCCTGCTAATGCATGGGACCCGGGTTCGAGCCCTGGTCCAGGAAGATCCCACATGCCGCAGAGCAACTAAGCCCGTGCACCATAACTACTGAGCCTGCGCTCTAGAGCCCGCGAGCCACAACTACTGAGCCCATGTGCCACAGCTAATGAAGCCCACGCACCTAGAGCCCGTGCTCTGCAACAAGAGAAGCCACCGCAGTGAGAAGCCCGTGCATCGCAAAGAGCAGCCCCCGCTTGCCACAACTAGAGAAAGCCCGCGCGCAGCAACGAAGATCCAACACAGCCAAAAATAAAATATAAATAAATAAATTTATCTTTTTAAAATGTATAATAAAAATCTAATTTTTTGAAAATTTCAGTGTGCTCCTGTTTAGAGGTAAAACAACTAATCATCTAAGACTCTGGGAGTCGTTGTGCTGAGACCTGAATTCTCACTTCTGCTCCTTACGTTGCCTCAGCCAAGTCACCATTTCTCAGGACTCAGTTTACTCCTCTGAAAAATGAGGGCACCATCTGTTTTTCTTGATATAGAAGTGTGATGAGGCTCAAATGGCAGTGTCTCCACACAAATATTTGGAAAACAGCAGTACATTCTGAAGGGTTATCACTAGTGAATTGTTTCTAGGGCACTGGTGGGTATCATAGAGCTTACCCCCTCTTAGCAAAGATGTTCGCACATCCATGCTTCATCCAAAGGCGTGACTGTTAGTAGAAATGGTAGGCCCTGTAGGGAGGCAAATGGAGAAATCAGTTCATCAGGCAGCCCTTTTCTCCCCCCTAGATTACCATTAGCTAAGTGAGCGCCCACTGTTTACAGACAAGACCTGAGTTTCAGGGTATTCTTCTTAAAGGACCCCTCCTGGGAGGAGGGATACAGTGGCAGCTCAAAGCGGGAGACGGAACCAAGTCAAACCCCCCTTCTTTTGCCTTCTTTTTTCCCTTCAAGTCAGATCCAGATTCCCAACTACATCCATAACCTGCTCAAACATACCAAAACACACACACACACACACACACACACACATATGACTAAACAGCCTTCATTTAAGTTCTGATGATTTTCCCTTTAAAAATAAAAGTGGGTCTGAGAGTCTGTAAAAAATATTAATTTTGTGAAAATCGGGCTGAGTGCTGCAGACCAAGGTTGACAGCAGACACGGGCGCTGGCTCATTACCCGTGCCTAATGTCTCCCATCACAGTCTCAGAGAAGAAGGCTCATTGGGCGGCCATCAAACGAGAACTCCATTAGGATCCTTCCCCCTATAGGGGTCTCAGTTTCCCCATCTATAAAATTAGGAGGATAGACTAGAACAGGGAAGCAGATAGGTGAATATCTCACGTATATCAATTTGTACTCTCCCATTCTTTGAAATCCAAAAGAAATTAGCCTTAACCCTTATTCCATATGCAGCAACAGATCCAGTGTCCTTCCCATTTGCCCAGGGATATTTGGGGGTGGGGATGGAGGGTGTGTTTCTCCAACTCTGGGTTCTCCATGTTTACTGGGTTTGGTTCAGTTTATGGATCATCAGTTCAGCATCCCACGTGTTCTCTCGTTTTCCTATAATATGGCATCTCATACTGGACACTGCCCTATCCCTTCATTCCCCAAAATGCCAACAACACAAGGCTCCATATGTAAAACAGACTTTTTTGTCAGTTTTGGGAAACAAACTACTTAAAATTGGAAATGAGGTATCCAGCTCTTTGAAATCTTTGGCCACTCTGCCATCATGAAGTTCCTGTGTCGTCTGTCCTTCTCTCTGAGGTTCAGCTATCCATCATGTGGTGCAGCCTCTCCTCCCCTACAAGCTCTTTCACCCCCTCTCTTCCCTGCTCATCCATGACTTTGAATTCCTATTAATTATGCAAAGCAACTTAGTTCTCTCTTTGTTTTGCTGTGTTCTTACAGCTTATGTTCCTCAGGGCCCATCTTCAATACCTAAAAGAGCCTATAAAAATACATTCTGAGACAAAGACAGTTTTCTCTCTAAGAGGAGTTCTGATGCCAACTGTGTCTAGCTTTTTTTGACCCTACTCACATATCTGCCATCAATTCCTAGTTCCGGGGCTTCCCTGGTGGCACAGTGGTTGAGAATCTGCCTGCCAATGCAGGGGACACGGGTTCGATCCCTGGTCTGGGAAGATCCCACATGCCGCGGAGCAACTAAGGTCGTGTGCCACAACTACGGAGCCTGTGCTCTAGAGCCCATGAGCCACAACTACTGAGCCCACGTGCTGCAACTACTGAAGCCTGTGCGCCTAGAGCCCATGCTCCACAATGAGAGAAGCCACTGCAATGGGAGGCCCGCACACCGCAGCGAAGAGTAGCCCCCGCTCGCTGCAACTAGAGAAAGCCCGCGTGCAGCAACGAAGACCCAACACAGCCAAAAATAAATAAATAAATAAAAATAAGTAAAATAAAATAAAAAAAAATCCTAGTTCCATGCTTGAAGCAGACACCACGAATCAATTCACCACTATTTGCCACTAATGAGGTCCCTTCCCAACAGAGAACTGTAAGTAGGCACCGCCAGTCAGTAACAGGTGCCACCCTAAGTGCAACATGTTTGCAAATGTTTTGCATCTGAGCCCCAGATGACCTCAAAGTTTCCTTCCAGATTTGACTTTCTAGGGTCTGGTGAGAATAGAATATTCATTGAATAAAATTAACTGAGGACTTCATTAGTCATTTGCATGGAAATATTCCAGGCAATCTGAATAGGATATACTCCAACCTCAAACTTCCCCCTTCCCTCAGCTCCAAGAGTCTGCCACAGATCTGAAAGCAGCCCATATCTGATCATTCCTCTGGATTAAAATATGAAAGATCCTAGTTAAATAAGAATAGCACAACCTCATTCTCTGCTCAGAATGTTTTTCCCTCATCCTTTTCCTTGACCTGACTTCCTCCTGGTCAACCTTCTGGGCTCAGGTGGAATGTCACTTTCTTCAAAAAGAGATCTGTGAACACCCCTCTCACCTCCAAAAATAGATCAGGTCCCCCTCCCCTCACTATGGGCCCTTAGAGCACCATGCACACCCCTCTATAACCCTTATCATCATTTAATTATATAATTATTATTTGTCCACCTTCCATCTAGACTTCAGCCCTAGCACCAAGACGTGCCTGCACATAGTAGATGCTCAGTAAATACCTGCTAAATGATAAATTGATTACTGATTAATTAATATCTACTTTCTGGGGTGGTTGTGCGACTTAGAGATGCACACTGTATATAACATGTTTAGCAAAGTGCCTGGCACACAGTAAGTGTTCCATAAAGGGTAGTGGTAAGAATATGCCTGATACAGGGCTCTGTGCCCTCTCTCTGTATAGCATCTCATTCAATCCTCACAAAACCACACACGAAGGCACTGTGACTGTTCCCAGTTGATAAGTGAGGAAACTGAAGCTCAGAGAAGTGAAGGGTGCCGATGTTGCAAAGTGGTACTGCTGAGATGGAGGCCTAGGCAGCTTAGCCTCAGAGCCTCTGCCTGCAGGTTGTCCAAGAGGGATCAGGGGAGGGTCCTTAGGATGAGGACTTGAAGGTGAGTGAGGTTTCCACTGAAAGGAAAGGACAAGTGTAGCAAATCAGCTGAGGCTTGAGCCTTAGAGTCAGAACAGCCTGAGCTCAAATCCCTCCGTAGCTGCTTCCTAGCTGGGTGCCTTGGGCAAGTGACTTAACCTCTCTGAACCTCAGTGTTCTCCTCTATAAAATGGGGATAATAATACCTCTGTCTGTAATTGTATTATGTAGATGAAACAAGATCCCATAAGTGAAGCACCTGGTACACTGCCTATGCATGATACAGTACTCATAAAAACAGAAGCCAAAATTATTATTTCCTCCTCATTCTCTTCCTTTCTCTTCTCTTCCCTTCTCCCTCCTTCCTCTCCCTATCCCCCATACCCCCACGCACACTTGCATACACCATTTGATTCTTAGAACATCAATTTTAAGTGGGTAAAGTAGTTAAGTAGAGGCTTCTTTACCCACCACCCAGTGGTATGTGTGTTTTGGGGAGAACTGGGGCTTTTTCCCCTAATGCTCTGAAACAAAGAGAGCTTATTGGGCACAATTAATTGTTCAAACTGCCAGAGATTTGAGAGTGGAGGGGTAAACAGATGCTGCTCTGAGCACTGTGCTCATTAACGCAGAGAAAGGATTCATTTTCTATGCATGATTAACTCCCCATCGTCAATGATTTACACAGCAGATGATCAAATGAGAATTTGTTATTCCACAGACAGAGAGTTTGGGCACCAGGCATTCAGCCTCCTTGGGACAGCTCTGTGCCCCAAATTCCTGGGGTGCCTGTGGTTTGTGCCTTGACCCAGGAAGCTGCTGCTTGTCTTTGGCCTGGTTCTCCCAAGGGCTCTAAAAAGAGCAGCTATCCAAAGCAGCTCAGGGTAAGCCACAAGGCCTCCCTCTGTCCCATGACTGGAAGGGACCCAGAGCCCAGCTGCCTTTGGTCTCCATTATGTCTTGCGATTGCTTAAAGGAACACCTGTACTTTGGAATATAAAGCCAAAAGTGGCAGGGCTCATGTTCAACCAAGAAAGGCTCCCAGGACCAAAACAAAGAGTCAGCTTCATAGATTTTGAGATCCATAGAGATTTGTCAAGTATCAATTGAGCATCTACTATGATATTACAAATTACATCGTAGTCTCTTCTTTCTCCATTGGATGGACAATGTCTTCCTTGAAGGCTACATGAGTACCTTCAGTACTGAGTTAGCAGGTAAAAATCCGAGGGGTTCTACATTGCCCTTGCCTTCCAGAAAAGGGTAATTCTACTGCAAGGGCTTTCTTTTCTTTTTTTTTTTTTTTTTTTTTGCAGTACGCAGGCCTCTCACTGTTGTGGCCTCTCCCGTTGCGGAGCACAGGCTCCGGACACGCAGGCTCAGCGGCCATGGCTCACGGGCCCGGCCGCTCTGCGGCATGTGCGATCTTCCCGGACTGGGGCACGAACCCGTGTCCCCTGCATCGGCAGGCAGACTCTCAACCACTGCGCCACCAGGGAAGCCCTGCAAGGGCTTTCTTTTTTTTTTTTTTTTTTAAGATGTTGGGGGTAGGAGTTTATTAATTAATTAATTTATTTTTGCTGTGTTGTGTCTTCGTTTCTGTGCGAGGGCTTTCTCCAGTTGTGGCAAGCGGGGGCCACTCTTCATCACGGTGCGCGGGCCTCTCACTATGGCGGCCTCTCTTGTTGCAGAGCACAGGCTCCAGACGCGCAGGCTCAGCAGTTGTGGCTCACGGGCCTAGTTGCTCCGTGGCATGTGGGATCCTCCCAGACCAGGGCTCGAACCCATGTCTCCTGCATTAGCAGGCAGACTCCCAACCACTGCGCCACCAGGGAAGCCCCTGCAAGGGCTTTCTTTAACCATCAGTGGCACAGAGGCCAAAGAATCAGGAACCACAAGTATTCCAGAGAAAGGACAGGGCCTCTGCCCTTCATGATGTTCAATCAAACAGCCTTAGATTAGTCACCATGAGCCAGGCTTTGTCAGGGAGATGGTGCTGAAGTAGACACATGGCCTACCCATGAGAAGTGGTAATGGGGTAGGGACATGGAGAATTAGAAGACAAAGTTTCCAAATGTTCCATTCTAGATCAAGGCTTATCTGTGATGAATTCCTTACTAGGACTCAGAAACAAGAGAAAAATAAGAACCATCCTTGCGTGACTTTTTCGTAGAACTAAACTTATTTCATTGTTAAAATGATTCCTTATTTTGAAATAATGCTCTTCCTCCCCCCCTTTTCTCTTTTTGTGTTTAAATAAATTTCTTTTATGAAATGACGGTGGTGATAAGATTTGAGTGTTTCAAGGTCTTTTTGGCAAAGTCAAAAGTTGCCAAATCTATGTCAGACACCGCCTGCACCTTCTCAAATGTTAGTGGTTCATGAAGTCTCTAAATCAGGCACCCACAGCTGTGTATAAAAGCAGTACAGATAAAGCTCTATGGGAACTCAGCAAGGAGGGTGAGAAATCTTCTCATTTGGGTGAAATCAACAAAGGCTTTAAAAGAGTTGACATTTGGGCTGAGACTTTAAAGATGGAGGGGCTTTGTACACCTAGAGTTTGAGGTAGATTTGAAAGGGAGAACACAGCTGGAACAAAGGCACAGGGGTGGGAACAGAATCTCACAGTGAGTCATGCTGCAGGAAGAGCAGACCTAGTTTAACCTGAGTAGTGGATTCCAACCTGTGAGCCACCGCCTCCTAGAGGACTGCAGAGGTATTGCAAGGTATCTGCCAATTTGGGGATCAATTTGCCAATGCCTCATCCCTAGTAGAACTACTTTTCAAATGTCTGTAGACCTGTTTATTCAAAAGCATTATTGAATTCATAGATGCATTTGGTCAACAAATTGTTTCCCAAGCCAAGTATATTAAAATATCAACTGTTAGTTTGGCAATCCATGATTTTTTTTAATGTCAAAAAGGGAACCTTATGCCATTTCCTAACCATTCATTCATCAAGTATTTATTGAGAGCCCATTATGTGCCAGGCACCATGCTAGACACAACTTGCTGAAGTAAACAAGATCCGGAGCAGGGAGACCAGTGGGGAGGATGTTGTAATCTGGGTGAAAGATGGGGAAAAGACTTAGACTAGGATGATAGCAGAGGAAAGAATGAAAAGTGGCCAGACTTGGGCATATTTTGAAAGTAGAATAAAAAATGTAGACTTGCTGGTGGATTTGGTGCTTAAGGGTCAGAGGAAGAGGAATTAAAAGTTACTCCTAGGATTTTAGCCTGGACAACTGGTTAGATGATGATAGATAGCACTGTATGAGAAAATAAGAAAGGGTTGGAACCATTGGACAACAGAGTGAGGCTTGTGAAGGTGGGTGACAGGGTCACTGGAACTAATCCTGGAGGTCAGATCAAGAGGGTGGGGACCTTAAATGCCAGAGCAAGAAGTCTGAACATTCATAACTGAAGGCACTTTCTTTAATCACCCCCCAAAGTCAGAAGCTTGGGATCCCTGAGGATGCTTGGGGGAGATGCTCTTTATTCAACTATACTTGCTGAGTACCAACTATATACAAGACGCTGCACTTAGCATCATGGGGGATACTAAGAAAGGCAGGACATAATTTCTGCCCTGAAGGCACCATAATCTGATCAGCTGAGTTTCAAGATTTACTGATGAGAAGAGCAAGCATCCCATCTTTGAATAGTGGCATAATAAGATAGGCTCTGGGGGCAAGTTGGGATTCCAGAAGTTGCCAAGATCTCTATGAGGAATCAGGTGGAAATATCCTGAGTTACATCAGGGTGGGTCTCCTCTGCATCTTTTTGTCAAGAGAGTCAACCTCATGCTACATAAAAACAGTCTTGATACACTCACTTTATTCAGTTTCCACTCTGCATCCTTCACCCTGACCACTGGAATGGACTTCATTGGTGCACCCAATCTGGACCGCCCCTTACTAGCCCAATGCAGCCATCCCCCAGATGCTGCGAGTACTGGCTACTAGGCTCACATCTGCCCTGGGGGAGAATTGCTCTCAAACAGGAGCCACTTCACCCAGAAAGCCCACTTTGGGCACATCCCTCCCCCAGAGCATCCTGTATACAATGACTAACTAACCTGGAGTTTAAAAAGGCTAACCCTGGGGCTTCCCTGGTGGCACAGTGGTTGAGAGTCCGCCTGCGGATGCAGGGGACACGGGTTCGTGCCCCGGTCTGGGAGGATCCCATGTGCCGCGGAGCGGCTGGGCCCGTGAGCCATGGCCGCTGAGCCTGCGTGTCCGGAGCCTGTGCTCCGCAACGGGAGAGGTCACGGCAGTGGGAGGCCCGCATACCGCAAAAAAAAAAAAAAAAAAAAAAAAGGCTCACCCTGGGGCCCCAAGGCAGATCAATTCTGCAGCACAGTTCATGCTCCAGAGCTCTCTGTGGGATTGGGCTGTGGCTAGTCTCCAACTGAGACCATATCTTTGTTTAATTCCTTCTCCTGGGCTTTCCTGCTTCCCCCACTCCCACTTGTTTCTGAGAGCTCAATCTATCACATGCATGAGAACCCCAGGGAACCCAACCTAAAATATCACCTCTGCACTTTACTCTCTAACACAGTACTATTATTAATCATAACTAACATTTCTGAGCTCCTACTACATGCCAGACAGCATGCAAAGAGCTTCACGTACCTTCTAGGATCCCAAAGGTTCAGTGCCATGACCCCCATTTCACAGGTGAGGAAATGGAAGCTCTGAGAGGTTATCATGTGTGGCATTCCTAACACGTTTCCTCTGACCTCTCAGAAGGAATCCAGACCTAGAGGGCTGTACTTCTCCTTCTGCAAAACATCTGTTTCCTCCCCCTACGTGTTCCTTGGTCCTCATCTTTCCTCTTACTACCTTTGCACCCATCCCCCCCTGAAATCCACTGGTCAATTACATGGGTTTCACTGCTCAAGATCTCCTAGGGCAGAAAATTCAATTGATTTCCATCTATTTTAGTTTTCTCTCAGAATGGCTTTTTTAAATTGGCAATAAGCACTTTAGTTCTCCCAAGAATTGTTTGCTCAACAAAATGTTCGTAGCATTCTTAATAGTTATGTGTGTTGAGGGGAGAGAGGATGTCCAACCACCGTCTCTTCTAGATGCTGAAAATAATTGACAAGATCTGGGTCTGCTGTAGAATCACAGAGGCTTCTCTCTCCCAAAGAATCAAGTCTCAGTGCCAGCAGAGTCAAAGGGGAAATATTGTGAAATCCCAAACACTTCCCTGAAGGAAGGGGCATGAGAATGAGCATGACTTATACTAGCCATCTCTAAAAAAAAAGGGGTGGTGGTGTGGTGGGCAGAGGGCTGTTCCTTTTGCCGGGAGTGTCTTTTCCCTTTCTCCAACCATTGAGCTCCTACTCATGCTTCAAAACCCAGTTTAAATGTCATCACTTCTAAGATTTACATGAGCTTCCCCAGCCCCCAACACAGACATTGATTTCTGTGGACATACAGAGTACAACCCACTCTCAGAATATAGAATGGCAGCAAGAGCTCATTTCTGGGTGAGATAACCCAGGATCAAATTCTCACTCCTTCACTGGCTATGTGACTTTCTGCGAGTCATTCAACTTCTCTAAGCCTCAGTTTCCTCATCAGCAAAATGTTAGTGCACACAAACAGCACTCTGCCTGGAACACGATAAATGCTCAGTAAAATGGTAGCAAATTTCTTCATTACTATCATCATGATCACTCCTTCCTCTGAATTCCCATAAGCACCATTTTCCTATTGTCCATTCCATTAATTTGCTATTTACCCTAGATGGCCTTGTTTTGTTAATTAACATCTCAAGTGTGCATATCTCCTCTCCTTAACTACACTGCAAGGTCCCTGGGGACAGGAATGCATCTTATACTATTATATCCTGTACAGCTGTGAGAACAGTACCAAACACGTAGTATGTGCTCAAATATTTTCTGAATAAATTCTTAAAGCGTTGGCTATGAGTACAGGTACTTATTTTGCTTGGCAACAGAATAACATTTTGTATTTACATTCTCATTTCCAAGGCTAATTGATGTGGGTCTTATAATCATAAAAACCCCTCTAAACCCTCCCCTAATAATGGCAGAAGCCATCAACTAAACAAACCATTAGATGTATCAGCAATCTATTAATCTGCTCTTAGTGGGGGGACACTGGTTGATTTTTCAGCTGTCTGCCTACACAGAGGGATTGGATTTAACTGGAATATTGTTTGGTTTCCAGCTTTCCATCAGCACTGCTTACTCTATGAAATGAGGATTAGGTGATAATGGAGCTAATATAAATATGGAGTTTGAGACAGACATGCAGATAGCATCTAACACAGTTCCCAGCATATTGCAAATCTTTAATACATGGCAGCTCTAAAAATGTGGGGAGAAAGCAGAGGTGGGTAACAGAAAGGAGGTTCAACCCTGGCTCTGCCACTTGCCAGCTGTATGACCTTGGGCAAGTCATTTGATCTCACTGACATCCAGTTTTCTCGTAAGTAAAATGGGGATAAAAATATCTGCATTGTGGGGCTATTGTGAAGATTAAGTGAGATTATATGTGTAATACGACAGCTGTCTGTATTGGCACAGCTGACACAGTGGAGGAAAAGGGCCAGAGTACCTGCCCTCACGAAGTTCATAATCTAGGGGAAGACACACACAATCAGTTAGGACAAGAGGATAGTCAGTGCTGCTACAGAGGTGGTACAGAGAACTGAGGAGACACACAAGAAGGCAAGAGAACAGCCTGGGCCCCTGTGGTGGTGTCACTGAAGGCTTCCCCCAAAGAAGGATTCGCTGGCCATTACAATTTCATTGCCCAGCTTCACATCCATCTTCCATCACCTCTGGATGAAGCTGAGCTGCAACTACATCCCTACTTTTCAAGCTGCAACCCTAGCAGGTTCTGTAAGATGTAAGCCAGAGGTGACTACAAGGCTGGAGGAGGCTGTATTTGCTTCCCAGGAATGCCGGAGCAAAGTGCCACCAACTGGTTGGCTTACAAAACAGAATTTTATTCTCTCACAGTTCTGGAGGCTAGAAGTCCAAAATCAAGGTGGCGGCAGGGTGGGTTCTTTCTGAGGGCTGAGAGAATCTGTTCCATGCCTCGCCCCTAGCTTCTGGTGGTTCGCTATCAATTGTTGGTATTCCTTGGCTGGTATAAGCATCACCCCAATCTCTGCCTTCACGTTCCACTGGACTGTGTGTCCAAACTACCCCTTTTAATAAGGACAACAGTCATTTTGGATTAGTATGACCTATTCCAGCATGACCTCATCTTGACTAATTACATCTGCAATGACCCTATTCCCAAATAAGGTCCCATTCTGAGGTGCTGGGGGCTAGGACTTAACCCTATGAATTTGAGGGCTGGGGGGATGCAATTCAACCCTTAAAAAGGGCAGAAGGGACTGCTCCTTCCAGTCTGCATCCTGTTCCCATCAGTGTCAATGGCTCTCCCCTGACCCTGGGCAGTGCCAGGTGGTTCCAGAAACAGCAGTTAGCTCCTGCGTCCAGGTGTTTTTTCTCACACTGCCGGAAACAGCTTCATTGTGCCCCATCATTCACCAGTATCAGCTGGCCAGGGCCACCCCCTCCGAGGCAGTCTCAGCCCTGTGGGGACCCTCCTCCAAACACCTAGATTCTAAAACCCAGCCTCTTCCCTTTAGGTATTAGCTTCTTTCTGCCTGTGAGAGGCAGTCTCTGACATGGTCCCCCCATGATCCCTGCCCTCTGATATTTGTGCCCTCGTGCCATCACCTCCCCTGGCATGTAGGACAGACTTGCTGACTCGCTTCTACTAGAAAACGGCAGAGATGATGGGATGTCACTTCAGAGATTAGATAACAGGACTGTGGCCACTGTCAAGGATGTTTTCTTATGCTTGTTCAGTCTGATGATGTTTTGTTTTGCCATATTGCAAGCTGCCCTATGGAGGCCCATGTGGCAGGGAACTGAGGGAGGCCTCCAGCAAATAGATGGGGATAAACTGAGGGCTTCAGTCCAAAAGCCCATGGGGAACTGAATCCTGCCAGAAACCACGTGAGTGAGCTTAGAAGCAGATCCCTCCTCAGTCGAGCCTTCAGATGAGACCCCAGCCTCGGCTGCCACTTTTACTGTTGTTATGAGAGACCCTGATGGAGAAGATCCAGCTAAGCCATGCCCAGGTTCCCAAACCACAGAAAATATGAGATAATGAATGGTTGTTTTAAGCTACTGAGTTGTGGGATGCAGTTACTATCTCTATGACCTCAGTGTTCCCTTTTTATCTTTTCCATCTTCCAAAAAGTGCTTAACCAACTCCCTATTAAATTCTCTCAGTTAAATTAGTTCCTATGATTTCTATTTTCCTGATTAGACACCAACTAACACAAGATGACATCTAAATTGTGACCCGGAGGACGAGCAGGGGTTAGCTAAGCAAAAGGATGGGAAGAGTGTTTCAGGAAAAGGATAAAACATGTGTAAAGGCTGGGCGCCATTCATTCTTTAAACATATTTCTTAAATACCACTATGTGCCAGGCCTGGTCCTAGGAATGAGATTATGAATGAGAGAACAAGGTCCTACCCTCATGAAGATGATCCCACAGGTAAGCCAAAACCGGTACATCAGAGACAGCCCCCCACATGTATCCTGTCAAGATAGGAGCACTTGCCTTGGAGTCCTTAATCTAGGCACGAGATGAGGAACTACCTCCCGGCTTCAGCATCTCATCTGTGAAGCAAGGATGGCAATGTCTCCCTCCCAGGACTGCAGCACTGACCAGATGAGGTTGGGGGTGGGAGGCGCTTAAAGAAGCTTTGTGTAGGAGTCCTACTTTAATAACTGGCACTCTCAACTCAGAATGATCCAAGTTCTTCATCTGCCCACGTGGCCAGAGGCCCTCTGCTGGCCTGGAGCTAGCTGCAGACAAGGCCTGGGTTAACAGGATTAAACAAAGAGCCTGTTGCTTCTGGCCCCAGCCAGCGGGTTGCTGGTCATTGATAAAAACCAGCTATAATAAAAAGAGCAACCTCCCCCTGGCCACCCACCCCATAAATATCAGCTACCAAGGGCTACTGAATTACCTTTAGAAGATGGATGACACCAAGCTGGAAGGCTGCTTGATAAGGTTTCCCTTTGAATAATTCCATGTAGAAAACTGGGTTTGAGAAATGAGGTCCTTCCACCAGCTCAGCCCCACCCATGCTGTCTCTGCCAGGTGCTTTCAAGATAAACATGTTTCCTTATGGGCTGCCAGAGCATCTGCGACAAAGGAATAAAACTTACTGTCAGGTCCCAGGAAAGAATCTACTCCTGCCCAAGACATAAAAGGTGGTTTTGCCTTATTATTATTGTTCATGATTTGTAGTACTAACTTATTAATAACAGCTATGATTTATTAAGCATATTCTATGTGCCAGGCAGTGTGCAAAGCATGTGATCTCATTAAATCCTTAAACAACCATATGAGGCAAGTCATGTTATTCTCTCCATTTGGTTGCTGAGAAAACTAAAGCTCGGAGAGGTAATATGACTTTCTCAAGGTCACACAGCTAGTAAGTGTTGGAACTGGGACTCAAACCCACGCCCTTAACAGGAATCAGCAAACTTGTTCTGTAAAGTGTCAGACAGCAAATATTTTGGGCTTTGTAGGCCATCCTGTCTCTGTTGCAACTACTTACATCTGTCCTTGTAGTACAAAAGCAGCCATGGACTATACATAAACAAATGGGCATGGCTTTGTTCCAATAAAACTTAATTTTCACAAACAGGCAAAGGACCTGATTCGACAGGTCAATGGACCATGCCCTACTATGGCAACCTCTACTCTTAGCAGTTATATGGCACTAACTCTACATTTGGACTTTGCAGTTTCCTCCACTTCTTTATTTCCACGTAGAAAATGTACTGGCTCCTCATGGAGTTATTTCATTTATTCAATTCATTTATAATTCCTTTACTGCCTTCTTGAAGGCTCTAGCTTTAAGGAAAATAACAGAGATTCTGTGAGGTGGAGAAGCAAGATTGAAATTTGTAATTTGTAATTTCAATCATTCATTGTATAAGTGAGGAATAGACCTGTTGAGCTACGGTAACAATAAATCCCCAAATCTTAGACTTAGAAAAGGGCTTCTTAAACTCGGCATTGTTGACTTGGGGGGCTGGATAATTCTTTGTTATCCTGTGTATTGTTGGGAAAGGGGTGGAGGGGGAGGGTTAGGGAAGTCTTTCCCGTGGAAGTGTCAAGAACTCTGAGGGGTGTGTAGGAATCAACTAGATAAAGAGGAGGGGAAAAGAGTTGTAGGCAGAGAAGTGGGAGTGAAGGAGCCTGCTGTGTCTGGGGGGAGCTGAAAGGTCAGCGGGATGAACACACAGGAAACAAAGGGTGAGTGTTGTATGAGGCGGCTTAAGAGGATGAGGGCCAGATCACCCAGGGGTGCTATGAGAGTTTACAGAGTTTGGTTTTGCTCTTACAGGCAATGAGAAGTCACCCAGTTTTCATCAGGGAGTGAATAATTTACTTTGCATTTTGAAGAGATCACTCAAGCTGCAGTGTGGTGAATGAGGTAGAAGGGGGTGGGGTGGATGCAGGGAGACAGATCAGCTGACTGTTACCGCCCTTCCAGGTGAGAGGTGATGGGAGCTCAGGGTGGTGGTGGGGAAGACAGAGAAGAGTGCATAGATTTCAGAGATAATTAGGATGCGAGATGTCAAGAGGGGAGAGGTTTTCAAACTGTCATCC
The DNA here is from genome assembly GCF_964341445.2 of Mesoplodon mirus. Lineage (NCBI taxonomy): Eukaryota > Metazoa > Chordata > Mammalia > Artiodactyla > Ziphiidae > Mesoplodon > Mesoplodon mirus. The sequence continues at coordinate 10,884,801 of NC_138989.1, forward strand.
TTTCTGGCCTGTACTGCCAGATGGATGGTTGTGAGGCTCACTAAGACAAGAAACACTGGAGAAGGACCAGGTTTGGGGGTAAGGGAGTAGGGAGACAATACGGTCTGTAATAGACTGCGAGCTTAACAAGTCTTTGAGGCGGCCAGGTGAAAATATCAAGAAGGCAGCCAGATATATTTGTCTGCAAACCAGAGGAAAGATGAGGCTGAAGTTACTAATCCAAAAATTATCAGAACAATGCTCAACCCTTGCATTGCAGCTTGTGGTTTGGACCCCAATCCGTGGCTTCATCATTCGTGGCTGGTTATCCTTGACTAAATGGCAGTAACTATAACAACTCTACAAAGATAGAGTTTGCTTCCCTCAGAATTCATTCATTCATTCAGCAAACAGTTTTGGATCTCCTCATTTGTGACTGGTTATCCTCGATTCAGTGGCGATCAACCTAAACTCTACAGAGATAGAACCATTTGTCTGCTTCCCTCAGAATTCACTCATTCATTCATTTATTCAACAAACAGTCTTGGACAATACTGTGTACCAGATTTTGTCCTTGGGGGGGCTGATGCTACAGCAGTAAAGAGGACCCACAAGGTTACGGTCTTTACAGGCGTTTGGTATTTTATGGCTTCTTCCTTTGTGTGAGTTGCTCACAACGAGGAACTCTTGTTCTTGCATGTCTGGTCTGGAGTAAATCGCCCCCCACTGAAGGAAGTGCTTGCCTGTAAAATGACCTCAAATTTTTAATAGGAAAATAGAATTAGAGTATCTCAGCCTTGTACTGTTAGGATCCATTTAATTCCATGACGTCAAATAGATTTCTTCTCACATGCCAACTTTAACTGATTCATATTGACTGCCTGGAGAAATAGGCTGAGAATGTTTCAGCCAGAAAAAAACAAAGTGATCAATTAGTGATGTCTGTCAGGGGTTTGCTATGGAAGAGTGAGATGCAATGTGTCCATGGTTCTGATCCCAACTCTACCTTTTCATGTATTGCTGAATTCTGTTTGATAATATCTTGTTAAGGAACTTTGAGTCTATGTCAAAGATATTGGTCTATTATTTTCTTTTTTTAAGTCAGCTTTTCTTATGAGAGTTATGCTGACCTAATGATATGAGTTGAAAACAATTCTTTATTTTCTGAAAGGGTTTGTGTAATCTTGGCATAATTTTATCCTTAAATATTTGATAAAATGGGCCTATAGTTGTGGCAGAGAGAAGTCAAGAAGAGTTTTTAAATTGTGAATTCAATTCTTTTTTTTTTTGGCAGTATGCGGGCCTCTCACCGTTGTGGCCTCTCCCGCTGCGGAGCACAGGCTCTGGACGCACAGGCTCAGCGGCCATGGCTCATGGGCCCAGCCGCTCTGCGGCATGTGGGATCCTCCCAGACAGGGGCACAAACCCGCGTCCCTTGCATCAGCAGGCAGACTCCCAACCACTGCGCCACCAGGGAAGCCCGTGAATTCAATTCTTAAATAGATACAGGGCTTTTTAGATTTTCTATTTCTTCTTTTGTTAATTTCAGTATGTTGTATTCTTCGAGGAATTTGTACATTTCACTTAAGTTGTCGAAGGTAACCCATTAATTTAAAAGGTGTGAAACTAAACCTTAGATATGACAACTGACGGGCCCCAGGACACAGAGTAAATGACAGATGATCAAATATAGGAATGCAGGGCTTCAGAGGCTGAGTCAGTTGTTCTCAATCTGCCACATCCAGATGTATCCCACTTGCAAAAGCCACAGGGAAATTGACAAAGGATCTTTCCCCAAATGACACACACCTGCATTTTAAATGCCCACATGCTGCAATATTTAGCATGATCTGGTGACTTAAGAGAAAAAGAGCTGCCCAGGGTAAAAAAATCACCATTAGCGCCAAACTGGAGCCTCAGATTTTAGCGATCTTACCTGCCAAAGCCTGAGGCTTTTTGAAAAAACTCGTGGTTCACAAGAAAGAGAAACCCACTCCATTTAGGTTGCCCTGGGAAGTATCTCAGGCTGCTTTTCCCTCGGTTGAGTACAAGAAGCCAGGCCACCCATGCAGATTATTGCCCTATTGAATCTAGGCCTCGCCATTGGAAGAAAAGTCCCTGAGGACCTTCTCTGCCTGGCCTGACCTACTTAGATGTGATATGCCTAGTGAGAATGGGAATGGAGCTGATGGGGATGGACAAGAAGACAGGCCCGGTGTGGCCCAAGGGAGATGAGCTCACAGGACTCGGCTCAAAATGCCTCTGGGGGAAGGTCTCTCCAGAGGAGAAGCATCTGTTAAATCTGGACACTCAGTGCCCTGCTTAAAATTTTTCAGTGACACCCCGTGCACTCATGAAATAATCCGAACTCCTGCACGTGGCCTCCAGGGCACTGCATGACCTGATGGCTCCACGCTTCTTTCCCCATCCTTCCCCCGAGCACTGTCTTCCTTGAGTGAGACTGACCTACTTTTACCTGCAAAACGGTAACACGCTCTCCCTTCCCTCGGGGCCTGTCATGGGCTGTCCCGTTCGCCTGAACTCTGTTCTTCCTCTATTTTCACTTGGCTTGTCCTCCTCGATCTTCAGGTGTCAGCTTAAAGATCACTTACTCCGCAGTGCTTCCCAACACCCCAAGTCTGGGGCCCTCCTTTGTGCTTCCACAGCCTGCTGCGCTCACTCGTTGCTCTGGAACAACTTGCCTATCCATGTGCCAGTATCCCTCCCTAGTCTGTGAGCTACCTGGCCTCTCCGCTGAGTCCCACAGTCCTATGATCAATTGCCTACTTGATGTCTGCTTTTGGATGCTTATAAGCACGTCGGGCCTAACCCGGCTGATACCAAACTCCCACTGCCCCTCCCAAACGGTTCCTCCCACAGCCTGTCCCATCCCAGCAAACCGCACCTCCATCCATTTAACTGCTCAAGCCAAAAACCTGGGAGTCATCCTTAACTCCTCTCATTTCATCACATCCCACATCTTATTCATCAGCAAATATACCTTTCCAAATATACCGTCCAGAGTCTGGCCACATCCCGACGAGAAAGTAAGAGAGAAAAACGAGAAAAGCCAAAAAAGTTTGCGTAATAAGCAAGTTACCGCTGGGGGAAACTGCTGGGGACCCTCTGGGAGACTGTGGTGAACACACCTCAGAATCTTCCCACGGAGGATGGGGGATGGGACGTTAAGCCACCAACTCCCATCCCCCAGTGGTTAAAGGTTGCTCTGAGAGTGTCAATTTCTCCGCACTTCCAGGTTATACCAGAGCTCAGCAAGATGAGCTCTCAGGCAGAGGAAAAGCTGTCAGCGGCACACTCTGAAATGTTTGAAGCTTAAGAAAAACTCAGGTGGACCAAAGAGATGCAAGGTGGGGCATCTACTATATTGGGGAAAAAAGTCTCCTGTAAGAAATCGGAACCCCAGGCATACTGGTACCAAGGCATGGGGGTCTGATTTTTAGTTTTTTGGTTTTTTTTTTTGCAGTACGCGGGCCTCTCACTGCTGTGGCCTCTCCCGTTGCGGAGCACAGGCTCCGGATGCGCAGGCTCAGCGGCCACGGCTCACGGACCCAGCCGCTCCGCAGCATGCGGGATCCTCCCGGACCGGGTCAAGAACCTGAGTCCCCTACATCGGCAGGCAGACTCTCAACCACTGCGCCACCAGGGAAGCCCGGGGGTCTGATTTTTATATTCCCTGAATGATACAGAAATCCTCAGCCAAAAAATCAGCATAAATATAAGTCTGGATTTTGAAGCTCTTGAGCCTCAGGAGAAACAAAGGCAAAAACATTGCATAAACATGGAATCCATTACCAGGAAGGTCTGTTGGGGCTCCCCCCCCCCGCACAGAGTCCATGGACAGCAAGCCAGACCATTGGAAATGACCAGCAGAAAGAGGACAGCTCCAGCCCCTCCCCGCCCCAGCATGGAGCTTCTCCCACGTGGATACAGCAGTTAGAACTGAGAGGACAGTCAGCTCACCAAGGACATGTTAAAAAGAAACATCCCAACAATGAGATACCACTGCACACCTATTAGAATGGCAAAAATCCAAAAGACTGACGACACCAAATGCTGGAGAGCGTGTGAAGCAACAGGAACTCTCCCACACTGCTGGTGGGGATGCAAAATGAAACAGTCACTTTGCAAGATGATTGGGCGGCTTCTTACAAAACCAAACATACTCTTACCCATGTGGTCCAGCAAACACGCTCCTTGCTATTTTCCAAAATGAATTAAACACGTCCACACAAAAACCTGCTCGCAGATGTCTGTAGCAGCTTTATTCATAAGTGCCAAACCTGGAATGAACCAAGTTGAGCTTCAATTGATAAATGGGTAAATAAACTGTGGCACATCCACACAGTGTAATGTTATTCAGCGCTACAAAGAAATGAGCTATCAAACCATGAGAAGACATGGAGGAACCTTAAACACATCTTACTAAGTGAAAGAAGCCAATTTAAAAAACTAAATACCTTACGATTCCAATTATATGATACTCTGGAAAAGGAAAAACTAAGGAGATGGTAAAGAGATCAGTGGTTGCCAGGGGCTGGGGCAGGGAGGGATGAAAAGGTGGAGCACAGAGGATTTTTAGGGCAGTGAAATTATTCTGTACGATACTACAATGGTGGATACATGCCATTACACATTTGTCTGAACCCACAGAACGGACAACACAGAGTGCACCTGAATGTAAACTATGGACTTTGGGTGATAACAATGTGCCAGCGCAGGTCTGCTGATTGTCATAAATGCCCCACTCTCGTGGAGGATACTGATAGCCAGGGAGGCTGTGTATCTGTGGGGACTCTGTGCTCTCCGCCGAGTTTGGCTATGAAACTAAAACTGCTCTAAAAGATAAAATCTATGACACAAAACAGAACAGAACAAAAGGAAATATCTCTTCCCCTCTCTCTCCTTCCCATCGCAACACAGCAGGAAAAAAGGAGCAAGAAAGTGTAGGGAGCAGGGCAGTAAGAGGCCAGAGCCACCCCCAAGTCCAGTCCACGCTGGCAAACAAAAGGGGGAACTTTGAATGAAATATGTCAGTTGAAAAATGGCCTGGTGACTAGGCTATTTTAATAGCTCAAGGAGATTGAAGAGTTATGGAATCCAACTGACTTATCAGGTGGCAAGAAGGTGGGATGGGGGTGGGAGGTGTAACAGAGACTGGCTTCATAGTAGTTACTGGAGAAAATAAAATAATTTCATGTTTTGTTTTCTCAATGAGAAAAGACTTCTCAATCAATCAGGCTCCAGAGGCTATTTCTGAGCTCTTTTACAAATCAGATAAATTCTCCCTTGTTTCTACACTGAATGTTTACCCTTATATATACTGCAGGCGCACATGCATGCATGCGCGCGTGCGCACACACACACACACACACAGCTGAGAAAAGCCTTTATGGCTGGCAACATCCTAACACCTGCTCTGGTCTTGTTGGCAGCACACAGGCCATTTAACAAGAATATGCTCTGGCTCTGCTGAGAAGCAGAGTATCAATAACAATCATAATTACAAAATCTCACACTTCTATCCCATTTTGTTTCAGGAGGTTTAAAACACTTGGCAGACTTTAATTCATTAGCATGGGTACACACACTCACCAACCATGGGAGGAATAGCAATTGTGACATGCTCCTGCCCAAGCCTGATATTATGGTGTGATAAGATCCCAGAACATCTGTCAGACAGTTACACGTAGCACCATGTCCTGCAACTGTTCTGCAAAGGTTGAGACAACTTCCCTCAAGGCTTTCCATGCCCCAGCGGTCAATGGGCTGCCATATTGGTTCTTGGAGTTTTATCCAAAGTGGTTATTTCTTCTCTACTTTGACTTGCGTCTCATCTCACAGCTTCTACGGATATGGAAAGACTGACGAGGCCCCCAGAGAACAGTTTTCTAGCAACAGTGAGGGTCTTGGTCGTGACCCACCTGCTACCGCACACCCTTCCTCTCCCCCACAAAGCACGGGGTAGCCCTATCAAGTAAAAACTTGGCCAAGTGCAGCAAAAAATGCCCTGATCCTTATCGCTTTCCAGGATCAGAGAGACAGAGATGGAAATGAGTTAAGGCTGGGGGCGGGGGTGTGTTCCCTCAGTGCCGCGTTCCCCCCACCACAGGACCTTTGCATGGGCTGCTCCCTCCACCTGGGACACACCCACCCCCATGCTCCCCCCCTCACTTAATTCCAGCACCTCCTTTAGAGCTCAGCACAGGTCACCTCCCCAACTCTGATGCAAACTTCTTTGTTAGACACTCTCACAGAAAGAAGCAAGTCCATTTCTCCATATTTTGTTCACTTTGTAACAATTTACTCATTTTTGAGATTATTTGATTATGATCTGCCCCCACGGCCACCTGGACTTTAATTTCCAATAGAGCAAGGCCGGTGGCTAATTTTGTTCACCAACATAGCTCCAGAATTTAGCACATTGCCTGGTACAGCAGATACTCAATAAATATTTTAATGAATAAATCAATGAATCCTATTTCACTGAGAAATACAAACACATTTGATAAATACTTGTTGAATAAATTAACCAATATCTTTAAAACTGGCTTAATATTAGTACCTACTTAATAATAGGACCTACCTAATAGAGCTATTAGAATTACAGTGTTAATGCAAATAAAACTCTTAACAGTGCCTGGCACATAACAAGCAACCAGTAAATATGAGTTAATCTTATTGTTCATATCGGTACCCCCATAATAGGAAGATACTTTGAATTATTATGTAAAGGGAGTTTTCTTCTTTTTGTTTTCTGGTAACCCAGCCAGCCCTTCTTTCAGCCTGGGCAACATTTTTCAGGTATGGAAACAGAGGCTCAAAGAGACCCTGAACTGTACAGCTGGTAAATGGCAGAACCTGGATTCCAATCTACTTCTCTCAGACTTCAGAACACTAGTGTTTAACCCACATTTTCTCAAACCATCTAGCAACTGTCCAATGAATAAACAAACAGAACTTCAACTTTATTCATCTGAAAGATCAGCTTATTTTTTTATTTGTCCTCTGAAGAGAAAATATCATTTTACTCAAGAATCACTGTCATTACAAAAAGTACTTAAAACGATAATAATCCCATGTCTAGCTGCGAAACAAATTCTCCTTTTTTATTACAACAAAGACAAGGGTGTACTGATGCATTATTGGAAACGATTCTCTCTATCCTTGGTTTGGGCTGTAGCTCACCACAAGTTGCTGCCTCAGCCAATATTACTTAAAGACGGTGACTTTGTTTCGTTTTAGTCGCATGAAGCGTACTTTAAAAGCAAACAGGAGGCCCTGCTTGAAAAATCGATTACATGTTTCCATTTTAATGTAAACATTTAGTGTCCAACCCTCCACCTCACCACCTCATTAGCATTTGAAGGCAAACCCCCACTGCAGACAATTACTTCAAAACCTTTTTTAATTTTCAGGCAGAGAAAGCAAAGGCAGCAAAATAGAGACCTTAGCTGATAGTTGATCAAATGCAATAATCGTGATGAGGGCTGTGGGGCAAACTGCAGGAGAAATGGGAAAATATCAGCTTCAAATCCATCTCTGAGTCCAGGAAGATACTCAGGTGCTTATTTGGATTTTTAGAGAATCTTTCAAGTTCTGTTTTGCAAATACTGCACCTCCAAAACATACCAATAAATAAAATGGATTTTATCATGGTCAATTTATGCCCTAAATGACCAAATTTTCCTTTTCTCCATGCTGAGGAGTCACCCCTCTGAGGATACTAGAGAAGACGCCTTGGCTAAAACCCACAGGATCAGAAACGAAAGTGCTGTTTGAAGCCCAGTGCTGTCCCCCACTGGTGACATGGTGTCCTGCCTCCAAAGCCACAGAAAGCAGCCTGCACTCTTCCTGAAAAACATTCAGCCTGTCTGCGCCATCCACCCAGCACGCCAGGTGTGATTGAGGCAATTGAGGCTGAGTGCAGAGTGCTCCATTTCAGGCTGAAATCACGCCAAAGACCCCTGACAAAAGCTACATTCAGCACCTCCAATTCCACATTCCATCCTGCGCGTTGTCTGCCATTATCACCCAGGATTCCAAAAGTACTTGGCCGCATTAAATAAGAGTCAGGAAGGAAAAGCATAGCAAGGGACTGCTTGAGGACGCAAAGCTGCAATAATGAAAAGGGACGCAGCCAGAGACGTCAGCTGAGCTCTGAAAACAGACGCGGCTTAATGAGCAGGAGGGAGGTTGGGTTTCTCCAAAAAGGCAGATTCAACCAGGTAAGAACTAGATCATCACGCTCTACAGATGGGGGGGCACCTTGGTTCAGCACCTTTCAGGTTTGGCAGTACTCATTAAAACTAAAAAAGGCATGTGCTCTAGGGTCCAGACGTTTCTCTGGCTGGCAACTCTGCTGGAGAAAAATGCAGATGGATGCAATGCGCACAAGGAGGGATACATAAGGATTTTCAACACTGAGTTGCTTGTAAGAGCCAAACGGTGGGAAATGATCTAACATCTGTCTACAGAGGAACAGTCACACTGTGGAATACTATGCAGCAGCAAAGCGATTATGCCCTAAGTGGAATTGATAATAATATCCACACATACCTGTCCAGGGCTTGAGATGTTCCAGAAACTCTCGTAAGTGCCTTCCATGCATTAAACGGTTTAATCCTTATAACCGTCCTTGAGTAGTTCTGCAGTTAGGCTCACAGAGCAACTCCGGCACCAAGACGTGAAATGACCTGTTACCCAGTGCAAGTCCTTGTGCCCGACACACCGTGAGGCCAAACGATACTAAAACGTCGGAGTTTGGAGCAGAGAGAGGTTTACTGTGGGGCCCTGCAAGGATAACTGGGGGGCTCATGCCTTAAAAAAACCCAAACTCCCGAAAGCTTTCAGCAAAGCCCTTTTATAGGAAAGGTGAGGGAGGGGCGTGGTTAGTTGCTGCAGACTTCTTGGTGGCAGATCCTTTGTTCTTGAGGCCAGGTCCCAACGTTCCATAAACCTCCACCAAAACAAATGTTACCCTCTGTTCTGACGAGAGAGGGAAAGGTCCCAAGGCTCAACTTTCACCTCAGAGGTCCAGGCCCCCGGCTAAGGGGGCGGGGGGAGGGTTCCTGCGCAGGCCGGTTACCCTGCCTGGGTCTTCCCGCCTGTGCCTAGGCTTAGCTGGAGGCGCCCTCAGGGCCAGACCCCAGACCCTGCCCAGCCGTCATCACTGAGGGAGCCAGGCGCCCAAGACCCGCCGGCTCTCGGGCTCCTCAGGCTGCCCAAAGCGGGGCTGGGCCCGAGGACCGCAACCCACGGAGACCACCGCCGCCATTAGGTCGCGGAGGTGGGGATGCGGGAGAGGTTCGCGGCTGCTCCGAGGCCTGTCCCCGCGCCCCCCAGCTCACCCGCTGGCCGGAGACCAGAGGGCCCCGGGGAGAAGGTGGCGAACCGCCTCGTACCGCACTCTCTGCCGGAAAGACCCCTGCGAGGCTGGGACCAGGACCACTAACCTGCAAGCTAACGGTCTCGTGCTCGCAGTAAAGGTGGCGGGCTAAGGCTCTCGCGCTAATGGTCTCGCGATAACACTAACAGCTGCGCCCCTGCCCCGCCCCTGTTACACACCTGCCCAGGATCACGCAAGTCCGCAGGGCGTTTAAACTCACACCAGCTGGATCCAAAAGTCAGAGTGCCTGCCTCTCAAGGAATTTTAAAACAGATTTTTGCCCTTTAAATTAAAAAAAAAAAAAAAAAAAGCATGATGTTGTGGAATGATACCTACAATCTGCATCTTCCAGCTGGAGTCTCAGGTGCCAAAGAGCCTCATAGCCTGTGGCCTCTCGTTGCTTAAATGGCATTGAATGAACCTGGCCACCAAACCACTCTCTCACTCCTTCCTCTGCCTCCCGGGCTCATCATTCCCTTCCCATAGCACATTATTATTATTATGTTTAGATATGTTCATTCATTCAGTCAGGTCTCAGTCAAGTTTGTCGTCCTGGGGGCTCTTTTGTTTCTTCAACATGTGCCCTACGCCAAACCGGCAGTGGGGGAAGGGAGTACCTGGATGGGTGGATTTTAGAGTCTGACAGCCCTAGGTTTGAATCTGTGCTCTGCCTGTGTGTCCTTGGGCAAGTGACTTCGCCTTTGTGAGCCTCATTTTCCTCATCTGTTAAATGGGGACATTAATAGTTCCTACCTCATGGGTTGTGAGGATAATGTTTGGGAAATGTTTAGCATAATTCTTGGTACATGGTAAGCCTCTCTCTGGTCCATATTCAGAGGGGGAAAAAAATCACATTTTCTTATGCCTTCCTTCTTTGGGATGCGCCTGACTCTACCCAAAGGAGGAAAAGTAGCAGATTCAGTTCAACATATAACATTTACTGACCATCATCCAGTCTACAACTCCTCTTCCTGTTGGCACATGGACTTCCATTTTGGAAGCTCTCCCACTGAGAATGGTTCTGGGATGAGTGTCCCTTCCCACTGTTGAAACCCATAAGGGGACAGGAGACTGACACAGTTTCCTCTAGTCACCTGCTTTCCCCAGAGGCTTGGAATCTTGAGCTGGTGACGAAAGGATGTAGAGATGGTTGAGGCTGTGAACTGGACAATTTCTGCCGATGGACATGTGCTATAATTCTTGATGCTGATTCCCTTGCAAGCCTGGTCCTCCAGCCCATCATTCATTCCATACACCCCATAGACTTCCACATATTCTCTTTTAGTTGAAGGAAACTGGAGTTAGGTTTGTGTCCCTTGCTGATACCTACTGTCCACAAGATGCTGTGGATGTGGGAACTAATATGATGTCATCAGTCCCTGTGCTCAAGTCGTCCACAGCCTTGCAGGGAAGTTCAGAGCACTCTCATCAGGTGCATGGTTAGGTAGTATTCATCCTCCCCACCTCCCCAAAAAGGCAGTATCTGAGTGGAGCTGAGATGAGAGAGAAGGGCAGGAGAGTCATGACTGAACCAATGATATTTGATTTCTCTGCATTCTACGACCCCATTCTAGAGACCAGAGACTATACCCAAGCTTAATCTTATGGGCCTATTTAGAAGTCTGGCTAATTAATGGCTGTAAAAGCAGTTTGGACTTTGCAAGTCTTTTATAATATGCCTCATTTAGTCATAATGGGCTCGAGACTGCCTCAGGCATCTTCAAGAAAATTAAAAATCCAGTAGGCAGTGGAATTGCCTCTACCTGGTTTCCCTATTAGTTTTATTTTTATTATGATTGCAAATAGCGGCATTACTAATGGTACCTTGGACCAGGAAGCCTTTCCAGGGAAGGCCTTGCTGTTTCCCCATGTCCACAGCATGATTTATTGGTCTTTTAGCCAGCCGTGTGCTGGCTCCTTCCTCATGGTATTAAACTCTCATCAAACGGAGGGGAGCTGCAGGGCTCCTGAACATGTGACCCACTACAAAGGGAAACACCGTGTATTACCCTCCAGCTTGACAATACAAATCCTAATTGATCTTTGTCTAATCCTTGGCTCCAGACAAGCAGGTGTCTGATATGTGTGGGCTGGACAAGATTTGGTATTCTGGAAGTCTGGGATAGCATGTGGTGTAGAAAGATGGCAGCGGATAAACTGGGCAGAGGAGGCACGACTAACAATAGTAATAACAAAAACGACTCCATCCATTATTTGCAAATAATCATGATACTGCTACCAACTGAACAGAAAAAAATTGTAGTGACATCAAGAAGTTTCTGGCGGGCTTCCCTGGTGGCGCAGTGGTTGAGAGTCTGCCTGCTGATGCAGGGGACGCGGGTTCGTGCCCAGGTCCAGGAAGATCCCACATGCCGCGGAGCGGCTGTGCCCGTGAGCCATGGCCGCTGAGCCTGCGCATCTAGAGCCTGTGCTCTGCAATGGGAGAGGCCACAACAGTGACACGCCCACTTACCACAAAAAAAAAAAAAAGAAAAGAAAAGTTCCTGGCATCTCCAATGAGAATCAAAGGATTACGATCAGGGATGATATACCCAGGAGTGAAACCCAAGTCTGTACCACTTCAGCACAGACAACTGCTACCACTACTCATTACAGACACTTCAGTTAATATTAGCGCCTCCGGGTTTGAAACACCACCCCCTGCCAGTGCTGCTCCTAAAAAGCTGGGTGTGTCTGCCACCATGCTCACTCAAAGATGGAGTTCACCCATACCTGCTTACCAACACTGCTCATCTCCAAACTGAAGTTTTGCATAGGTGAATCAAATTGGTGGGACAAGGTCAGAGGCATGCCAAGGGCAGTGGGAGTGGTCTGCCCCTGACGCAAAGAGTAAGAGGGTGCATGGTTGAAAGAGGATTTAAAAGCAATATAATAAGACTGACGACAATCACCCAGCTTTATATTTTTACCACGAGACAGTAATTCTAAACAATGTCAAAGATATAATACATCTCTGGGTGGGACACCCCTCCTCCTTATACGCCATGAGATTAGTTTACATTTTTGTGTCCCAGCTGCAAAAGAGGGATGCATTTGTCAATGGGGATAACAATAGAACCTACCTCATAGGGTTGTTGTGAAAAATAATGAATCAATATTGTAAAAACGTCATTTCTCATCAAATTTGATCTAGAGACAGTAATCCTAATAAAAATTCCAGCAAGTTTTTGTTTTGATGGAAATGTACAAGGTAACACTAAAATATATGTACAAAATGAAAGAGCCAAAGTTATCACAAAGAAGAACAAAGTCAGATGACTTTCACTACTGGATATCAGGAGTTATTATCAAGCCATAGAAATTAAGGGAGTGTGCTTTGATACAAGAAAGGTAAATAGACCAGTGAAACAGCATCGAGAGCTCAGAAACAAATCCACACATGTAAAAACACTTGATTTATAACAAAGGTGCCACAGGAGAGCCACGGGGAAACGACAGCTTTTTCAATAAATGGTGCTATGTCAACTGGCGATCCATATGAAATCACCTGAATCTTGATCTCCAACTCATAATATACACAAAAATCAATGCCAGGTCGATTGTAAATCTGAATGTGAAAGGGAAAAAAAGTTTCTAAAAGACAATATGGGAGCATATCTTGAGCTTGAAATACACAAACACATTCTTAAACAAGACAATGGAACCAGGATGGGTGACTCCCCACTGTGCATTTGCTTCTGCATAAGAGGGAATCCACAAATCAAACTCCTTATCTAAGTCCCATCACTTAAAGTTTCACTGCCTAAGAAGCTTTTAATATCACAGAATGTTCAGGTTGCAGCATTCCAAAGGAAGAGGGAATTCCCCATGTGCTCTCCATGGGAAGCAACTATGTGTAGGCTACTTTTATAGAGGCAGCGACTCTAATGTCATATATAGTGATTTTTACTACATGCCAGGCACTGCATAAAGCATTTTGAAATCATTTTCTTATTTATCTGTTTTTCAGCCAGTGGTTGATGCCTGCCGGTTGGTGACCACAGAAATCACAACACAAGAAATTCTATCTTTCAAACTCCCTCCACTACCTCACCCCTTACCATCCAAAATTTTTAATTTATACAGTTAAGACCCAAAGAATCAATCATGAAATTTAAGTTTAAATGAGTGCTTCCTGCTTGTTTTGTTCAATTTACAGTAAACCTTAACATCAAGTTGATGACTTCAACTTTCAGAAACACATTCGCCACATTCAAAGAAAGACAGACAAAATGAAAAGGCAGAGGACTATGTACCAGATGAAAGAACAAGATAAAACCCCAGAAAAACAATTAAATGAAGTGGAGATAGGCAACCATCCAGAAAAAGAATTCAGAATAATGACAGTGAAGATGATCCAGGACCTCGGAAAAAGAATGGAGGCAAAGATCGAGAAGATGCAAGAAATGTTTAACAAAGACCTAGAAGAATTAAATAACAAACACCTAGAAGAATTAAAGAACAACCAAACAGAGACGAACAATACAATAATTGGAATGAAAAATACACTAGAAGGAATCAATAGCAGAATAACTGAGTCAGAAGAACGGATAAGTGACCTGGAAGACAGACTGGTGGAATTCATTGCCACAGAACAGAATAAAGAAAAAAGAATGAAAAGAAATGAAGACAGCCTGAGACCTCTGGGGCAACATTAAATGCACCAACATTCACATTATAGGGGTCCCAAATGGAGAAGAGAGAAAGAAAGGACCAGAGAAAATATCTGAAGAGATTATAGTTGAAAACTTCCCTAACATGGGAAAGGAAATAGCCACCCAAGTACAGGAAGTGCAGAGAGTCCCATGCAGCATAAACCTAAGGAGAAACACACTGAGACACATAGTATCAAACTGACAAAAATTAAAGACAAAGAAAAATTATTAAATGCAACAAGGGAAAAAGGACAAATAACATACAAGGGAACTCCCATAAGGTTAACAGCTGATTTCTCAGGAGAAACTCTACAAGCCAGAAGGGAGTGACAGGATATATTTAAAGTGATGAAAGGGAAGAACCTACAACCAATATTACTCTACCAGGCAAGGATCTCATTCAGATTCAACGGAGAAATCAAACACTTTATAGACAAGCAAAAGCAAAGAGAATTCAGCATCACCAAACCAGCTCTACAACAAATGCTAAAGGAACTTCTCTAAGTGGGAAACACAAGAGAAGAAAAGGACCTACAAAAACAAACCCAAAACAATTAAGAAAATCGTAATAGTAACACACATATCGATATTCACCTTAAATGTGAATGGATTAAATGCTCCATCCAAAAGACACAGGCTCACTGAATGGATACAAAAACAAGACCCATATATATGCTGTCTACAAGAGACCCACTTCAGACCTAGGGACACATACAGACTGAAAGTGAGGGGATGGAAAAAGATGTTCCATGCACATGGAAATCAAAAGAAAGCTGGAGTAGCAATACTCATATCAGATAAAATAGACTTTAAAATAAAGAATGTTACAAGAGATAAGGAAGGACACTACATAATGATCAAGGGATCAATCCAAGAAGATATAACAATTATAAATATATATGCACCCAACATAGGAGCACCTCAATACATAAGGAAACTGCTAACAGCTATAAAAGAGGAAATTGACAGTAACACAATAATAGTGGGGGACTTTAACACCTCACTTACACCAGTGGACAGATCATCCAACATGAAAATAAATAAGGAAACAGAAGCTTTAAATGACACAACAGACCAGATAGATTTAATTGATATTTATAGGACATTCCATCCAAAAACAGCAGATAACACTTCCTTCTCAAGTGCACATGGAACATTCTCCAGGATAGATCACACCTTGGGTCACAAATCAAGCCTTGGTAAATTTAAGAAAATTTAAATCATATCAAGCATCTTTTCCAACCACAACGCTATGAGATTAGAAATAAATTACAGGGAAAAAAAACAAAAAACACAAACACATGGAGGCTAAACAATACACTACTAAATAACCAAGAGATCACTGAAGAAATCAAAGAGGAAATCAAAAAATTCCTAGAGACAAATGACAATGAAAATACAATGATCCAAAACCTATGGGATGTAGCAAAAGCAGTTCTAAGAGGGAAGTTTATAACAATACAATCCTACCTCAAGAAACAAGAAAAATCTCAAATAAACAATCTAACCTTACACCTAAAGGAACTAGAGACAGAAGAACAAACAAAACCCAAAGTTAGTAGAAGGAAAGAAATCATAAAGATCAGAGCAGAAATAAATGAAATATAAACAAAGAAAACAATAGCAAAGATCAATAAAACTAAAAGCTGGTTCTTTGAGAAGATAAACAAAATTGATAAACCTTTAGCCAGACTCATCAAGAAAAAGAGGGAGAGGACTCAAATCAATAAAATTAGAAATGAAAAAGGAGAAGTTACAACAGACACCGCAGAAATACAAAGAGACTAGTACAAGCAACTCTATGCCAATAAAATGGACAACCTGGAAGAAATAGACAAATTCTTAGGAAGGTATAACCTTCCAAGACTGAACCAGGAAGAAACAGAAAATATGAACAGACCAATCATAAGTAATGAAATTGAAACTGTGATTAAAAATCTTCAAACAAACAAAAGTCCAGGACCAGATGGCTTCACAGGTCAATTCTATCAAACATTTAGAGAATAGTTAACACTCACCCTTCCCAAACTCTTCAAAAAAGTTGCAGAGGAAGGAACACTCCCAAACTCATTCTACAGGCCATCATCACCCTGATACCAAAATCAGACAAAGATACTACAAAAAAAGAAAATTACAGACCAATATCACTGATGAATATAGAAGCAAAAATCCTCAACAAAATACTAGCAAACAGAATCCAACAACACATTAAAAGGATCATACACCATGATCAGGTGGGATTTATCCCAGGGATGCAAGGATTCTCCAATATACGCAAATCAATCAATGTGATACACCATATTAACAAATTGAAGGAGAAAAACCATATGATCATCTCAATAGATGCAGAAATAGCTTTTGACAAAATTCAACACCCATTTATGATAAAAACTCTCCAGAAAGTGGGCATAGAGGGAACCTACCTCAACATAATAAAGGCCATATACAACAAACCCACAGCAAACATCATTCTCAGTGGTGAAAAACTGAAACCATTTCCTCTAAGATCAGGAACAAGACAAGGATGTCCACTCTCGCCACTGCTATTCAACATAGTTTCAGAAGTCGCAGCCATGGCAATCAGAGAAGAAAAAGAAATAAAAGGAATACAAATTGGAAAAGAAGCAAAACTGTCACTGTTTGCAAATGACATGATACTATACATAGAAAAATCCTAAAGATGCCACCAGAAAACTGCTAGAGCTTATCAATGAATTTGGTAAAGTTGCAGGATACAAAATTAATGCACAGAAATCTCTTGCATTCCTATACACTAACAATGAAAGATCAGAAAGAGAAATTAAGAAAGCAATCCCATTCATCATTGCAACAAAAAGAATAAATACCTAGAAATAAACCTTCCTCAGGAGGTAAAAGACTGGTACTCGAAAAACTATAACACACTGATGAAAGAAATCAAAGATGACACAAACAGATGGAGAGATATACCATGTTCTTGGATTAGAAGAATCAATAATGTGAAAATGACTATACTACCCAAAGCAATCTACAGATTTAATGCAAACCCTATCAAATTACTAATGGCATTTTTTACAGAACTAGAACAAAAAATCTTAAAATTTATATGGAGACACAAAAGACCCGAATAGCCAAAGCAATCTTTAAGGGAAAAAAACAGAGCTGGAGGAATCAGCCTCCTAGACTTCAGACTACACTACAACGCTACAGTAATCAAGACAATATGGTACTGGCACAAAAACAGAAAGATTGATCCATGGAACAGGATAGAAAGCCCAGAGGTAAACCCACACACCTATGGTCAACTAATCTATGACAAAGGAGGCAAGGATATACAATGGAGAAAAGACAGTCTCTTCAATAAGTGGTGCTGGGAAAACTGGACAGCTACATGTAAAAGAATGAAATTAGAACACTCCCTAACACCATACACAAAAATAAACTCAAAATGCATTTGACACCTAAATGTAAGACTGGACACTATAAAACTCTTAGAGGAAAACATAGGAAGAACACTCTTTGACATAAATCACAGCAAGGTCTTTTTTGATCCACCTCCTAGAGTAATGGAAATAGAAACAAAAATAAACAAATGGGACCTAATGAAACTTAAAAGCTTTTGCACAGCAAAGGAAACCATAAACAAGACGAAAAGACAACTCTCAGAATGGGAGAAAATGTTTGCAAACGACTCAAGGGACAAAGAATTAATCTCCAAAATATATAAACAGCTCATGCAGCTCAATATTAAAGAAACAAACAACCCAATCCAAAAATGGGCAGAAGACCTAAATAGACATTTTTCCAAAGAAGACTCTATACAGATGGCCAAGAAGCACATGAAAAGCTGCTCAACATCACTAATTATTAGAGAAATGCAAATCAAAACTACAATGAGGTATCACCTCACACCAGTTAGAATGGACATCATCAGAAAATCTACAAACAACAAATCCTGGAGAGGGTGTGGAGAAAAGGGAACCCTCTTGCACTGTTGGTGGGAATGTAAATTGATACAACCACTATGGAGAACAGTATGGAGGTTCCTTAAAAAACTAAAAATAGAATTACCATATGACCCAGCAATCCCAATACTGAGCATATACCCAGAGAAAACCAAAATTCAAAAAGACACATGCACCCCAATGTTCATTGCAGCACTATTTACAATAGCCAGGTCATGGAAGCAACCTAAATGCCCATTGACAGATGAATGGATAAAGAAGATGTGGTACATATATACCATGGGATATTACTCAGCCATAAAGAGGAATGAAATTGGGTCATTTGTAGAGACATGGATGGACCTAGAGACTGTCATACGGAGTGAAGCAAGTTGGAAAGAGAAAAACAAATATCATATATTAACACACATATGTGGAATCTAGAAAAATGGTACAGATGAACCGGTTTGCAGGGCAGAAATAGAGACACAGATGTAGAGAACAAACGTATGGACACCAAGCGGGGAAAGTGGTGGTGGGGGTGGTGGTGGTGGGATGAACTGGGAGATTGGGATTGAGATATATACATCAATATGTATAAAATAGATAACTGGTAAGAACCTGCTGTATAAAAAATAGCATAAAATAAAATTCAAAAAAAATACAGTCCCATGCATTTCTTTATAGAATCTCTATGAGATAGCTATAGCGGGCATTGTAATTTCAATTTTCTAAATGGGTAAACTGAGGCACACAGAAAGCATCTATCACGGTCTGGAACCGGCACTAAATATTTTAAGCCATATCCAACGTGAATGGAAGAGTTGGTCAGCTTTGCAGAGGCATGCTCAAGTGAAAAATGGGATTGTTATTTGGGATTGTCTCCTTACAAGTGAGTAACCACAGAGGGTGAGACAGGAATGTACTCGGCCTTCACTTCATTCAGTCTCATTCAGAACCTCCTCACCTCATTCCTAAACTGGTCCTCCTGCCTCCAGTTTTCCCCCGGTTCCACACACCTCTTAGCAACACTTTCAGATTTATCTTTGTACAAGAGAGTTCTGATGTGTCATTTCCTTGCTCAAAAAGCATCAATAGTTCTTCTTTACTTTATTTTTAAATATGGGATTTGTAACCAAACACCATCAGAAATAAATCTGGGGTTCACTGAGTGGTTTTGGTCTACTTAATCTCTCTAAGTCTTGGTCTTCTTGTCTGTAAAATGGGGTAAGACTAGGGTTGATGGGAGGGTTAAAAGAGATATTTTAAATAGAATGACAGTGCATTGATGTGCTGGTTTTAAAAGATAGAATGAAACACTTGATTCAATTAACAGTAAAACTTCTTTAAAAAACTTTTTGCTGTTTAGATCTTGCTGTGCACCAAGTTCTGTGCTCACACTTTTCATGCAGGCCAATATCAAATCTGCACAACTACCCCTGAGGTAGGAATTACTATTTTTACTTTTTTTTTTTTTTGCAGTACGCGGGCCTCTCACTGCTGTGGCCTCTCCCGCCGCGGAGCACAGGCTCTGGACGCTCAGGCCCAGCGGCCATGGCTCACGGGCCCAGCCGCTCCGTGGCGTGTGGGATCCTCCCGGACCAGGGCACGAACCCGTGTCCCCTGCATTGGCAGGCGGACTCCCAACCACTGCGCCACCAGGGAAGCCCTATTTTTGCATTTTATATATACAAGGAACCTGAAACTCAGAGGTGTCACCAGCTGGTAAATGGTAGCATTTAGTTTTAAACTCAGATCTCACTGAGTTCAAAACTCATTCCCTTCACTGCTATGTTTGGACCACCTACATCAAAGTCACCTGGCGTGGCGGGGCCTTGCAAAAATGCATTCTGGACTGGGGCATAGAGATCAGCTAGACTACTGACAGAATCCATTCTCCCCTTTCTTAGTGATTGAGAAGATGGCGGCATAGCTAGAAGACTGTATTTCCTCATCATTTTTGCAATTATATGCAGCCATGTCACAAGCTCTCACCAGTGGAAGGTGAGCAGAAGTCATGGGTCCCAGCTCCAAGCCAAGGTGAGTAAGAAATAGATGCATCTTCTCCATCTTCTTCCACTGACTAGAAGCTGGACATGGTAGGAACTGAGCCTTGACTGAGCAGATGATGACAAGTTTATAGAAGGCAGAGGAGCCTCATGATGAAAGGGTCTCTGGACCCTTCTGGCCTATGTGTTTTGGTTATCAAAGCTGCACAACAAACCGCCCTAAACAGTGCTGCTTCCGTAACATTCTGCTGGTCACAGAGCAGTGACAGAGCCTACTCAGACTCAAGAGGAGGGCACATCAACCTCAATTCTCAAGGAGAACAGTGTCAAATAATATGTGGCCATCCTCAAGCTGCCACATCTCATGAAGATATCCACCAATAAGCAACACTCACCTGGGACTGCAATGTGTGTGAGAGAAATATGTTCTCTGTTCTCTAAGCCATGTTGTTATTGGGCCTCTAAATAGCCTTTTGCCATAACAAATACTCCTAGTGAATTGAAACAGGGGGAGGGGGTGAAGAATCTGCATTCTGACAAGGAACCTGACGGCGTACTGCACACCTGAATTTAAGATTTACTCTGCTATTCCCGTCTTACCCCTAGGTACTTCATGACCTTTTTTTTTTTTTTTCTTTTTCCTAGACGGGAATAAATACACAGACCTACTAGAACATGGACTTGAGGATATGGGGAGGAGGAAGGGTAAGCTGGGACAAAGTGAGAGAGGGGCCTGGACATATATACACTACCGAACGTAAAATAGATAGCTAGTGGGAAGCAGCCGCAGAGCACAGGGAGATCAGCCAGGTGGTGTGTGACCACCTAGAGGGGTGGGATAGGGAGGGTGGGAGGGAGACGCAGGAGGGAGGGGATATGGGGATATATGTATATGTATAGCTGATTCAGTTTGTTATAAAGCAGAAACTAACACACCATTGTAAAGCAATTATACTCCAATAAAGATGTCAAAAAAATCTGAAAAAGAGTATATGTATATATTCTTACATATAACTGAATCACTTTGCTGTGCACCTGAATTATTGTAAATCAATTATACTTCAAAAAAAAAATGAATTTTTTTAAGGCAAAAAAAAAAAAAAGATTCACTCTGCTAAGCCGCACGGCTACTCCGTCCCATGTCTGACCTCCCAGTGACTCTGAGATAGTTAAGCCCTTTTACCTGATTGTTCAAGGGGTTCACATCTTAGAACAGACAACATCTCCACGAGGTTGTTCTGAAGATCCACGACCTTGCTAAATCCCACTTGGAGATACTCAGAGGGGACGTGGAGCTCACCTAGTGAAATCCTCACTGGTCCGGGAGCTCTTAATACTCTAGGGCTCCAGGATGCTCACTTCAGTGGCAAAAATACAGAAGTCCAGGCAAAAGGAAGTGTTTTCTAATGCAACTCCTATAGGCACTCAAACAAAAGGACTGAACTGTCTCAGAGGCATAGAGAAGTTAGAACCTAGAGGTGTAACAGTGTTGCTTAGCTGAGCGGATCTTGAATACAACAGACTTGCCGTCAACCCATAGTGAATGACTTTGTGGGTTTCACACATGTCACGTAACAGGGGAGCCAGGCTCCTACACCAGCATGTTAAAACTCTCTAAGCAAGAAAGCTGCAGGAAAGAGCAGTGGTATTTAAAGCAATTCGTGAAGATACCCAACCAAAAAAAAAGGAGAGTTTTTTTTTTAATTTTTGGCTGCATTGGGTCTTCGTTGCTGCGTGCGGGCTTTCTCTAGTTGTGGCCAGCTGGGGCTACTCTTGGTTGCAGTGTGCATGCTTCTCACTGCGGTGGCTTCTCTTGCTGCAGAGCACGGGCTCTAGGCACGCGGGCTTCAGTAGTTGTGGCTCACGGGCTTAGTAGTTGTGGCTCGCAGGCTCTAGAGCGCAGGCTCAGCAGTTGTGGCGCACGGGCTTAGCTGCTCCGTAGCATGTGGGATCTTCCTGGACCAGGGCTCAAATCCGTGTCCTGTGCGTTGGCAGGCGGATTCTTAACCACTGCACCACCAGGGAAGTCCCAAGGACAGTTTTTAGCCCAACGTCTGGCTATTCAAGTCTCTTAGCACCTGGAGGGTCTCATAAAATCAGGTCTCTAATCCAAAAGCCTTATCCTCCTCATAGCTCACTTCCAGTTCTGTGTGAATATTAAACTTCCTTATGGCTAATATCGGGTCCCTGCAGACTTAAGTTGGCAATCTTCCTCAACAGAGATGACAATACCAATCCCATGAGGTTGTTGCAAAGATTAGAGAAGATAATAGAGATGTTCATGTGATGAAAATTCATGACGAAGATCCATAGAACATGCAGTACAATGTTCACAACGACGTAGCTGCATAGTAAGTATAAGTCCCTCTTATTCCCATTTTTAGGAAATAACTTCTAAATCAGGAATGGCAGCTGTTATAGACTGAATTTTTATATCCTCCCAAAATTCACATGTTGAAATTCCAACCCCGGAGGTGATGGTATTAGGAGGTGGGGGGCTTCGGGATGTGTTTAGGTTAGGAACGGGGAGTCCTCATGAATGGGATTGTGCCCTTGCAAAAGAAACCCCAGAGTGCTCCCTCACCCCTTCCACCACGTGAGGACACAGTGAGAAGTCATCTGTCTATGAACCAAGAAGTGGGCCTCACTAGATACCAAATCGGCCAGCACCCTCATCTTGGACTTCCTGGCCTCCAGAACCATGAGGGATGAATGTTTATTGCTTAAGCCACCCAATCTGCAGGATTTTTGTTATAGCAGCCCAAAAGGACTAAGACAGCAGCCCATGGATATTTGATTTGCTGTACACAGTGACCTTTTTTTTAAAAAAAAAAATGTTGCAAATTAGGTTCACACATGAAAATGAGAAGGGCTTACATGAAAATTCAGATTTCTGGTTTCTTCTAAAAGAACAGAAGCTCTAGAAACACAGTCCAACCTGGCCCCTACAGGCATGAATTTGAGAGCCTGGGACTCGGTTCTCTCTCGTCAACTTTTGCCCCCCTCAGTCTACTTTCCTGGGCTCAAATTTGCCTTCTCAGTTTGGGGGAATGGGCAGGGCAAGAATCTGTTGAAAGCTCTGACATCGCCATGAATGTTGAGTGGAGAAATTTGCCTTTGATTCTTGGCCAGATGCTAGGTGCAGGCAATGAGAAAAGACACGCCAATAGTACTGTTTGCTTTGGAGTCATCAAGTTTTATTCTTCACAGATTTGGTGACGCCCGACTATGCTCAGGGCATTATGCTCTAAGCGATGGAACATACAAAACTGGCAAGAAAGAGACCTCATTTAGCTAACTCCTGTTCATTGCTTACGTTCCACTATTAATGTCCCTGCCTCCAGAAAGCCCTCCCTAATTCCTCCAACTAGGTTAGACTGCAGGTCTACTCCTCTGAACTTCTCCTTTGTCACATTCCATGAACTTGGTCAATGTCTTTCTCTAGCTCCCTCCTCCGAGTTCCTTATGACATCCTGTGAACTGCCGCATCGCCAGTGCCTAACACGGTGCCTAAGATCCAGGGGGCCCTTAACAATACACTAAAAGAAAGAATAAATGCATGATTACATGAATGAATGAATGTCTGAATGGCAGAAGATTGGATGTTTATGCAATTAATTGCAATAGAAGTGAGAAGTAGGGCAAGTGTATTCATTGGTCAATTGCTCATTTGTTAAACATTTTAAATATCACCCCCGAATACAGGAGAGTTAAGTGTCCAGTGTACTAATAGCTGTGATTAATTAATAGCTATAATGATTACAAGCAGATAAAGTATTTTCCACTAAAAGGGCCAGTTCCCTCCCTGCAAGGAATTTTGGTATCAAGTTCCTTATATAAATTAAGCTTCTAGAACAGAGTAGGTGCACAGTAGGTGCTCAACCCATGACACGAAGTTATTACGAGCGCTGTGATTTACAATATCGCATCTATTATCTTCACTGCTATATACTCAGCACAGAATATGGTACGCAGTGACGAATCAGAGGCAGAGACTCGCAGAGACACACCCAGCAACAGATCCAGGAATGGGAGAGACAGAAGAGAGACAGAGAGAAGCAGAGACTCAGAGACATCCCCCAGAGAGATGACACAGAAAACAGAGAGACAGCGTTGAGAGAGAGAGAGAGGTTGTCAGGGAGACACAGATAGACTAAGGAAGGACAAACGCAGAAGGACAGAGACAGAAACATAGGGGATTAAGACAAAATAAATCACAGAGACATAAAACGAGAGTTCTACAAAGTAACAGAGAGAAGGAGCACATGAAGGGGATGCACAGGTGAATCCGCGGGTCAGCTTTATCCAGAGTATGCAGCGCTCACCAGGGGTCCTGATCCTGGAGTTCTGGGGGCGGCGGGGGGCGGGGGGGAGGGCTGGGTGGCACAAGTTTCAAAAGCTCCCCAGGTGACTCTCCTGTGCAGCCCGGACTGAGAACCGTTGCCTAAAGCAACGTTTCTTGTCAGAGGGGGGACTGTACCAGAATCACTTGGGTGTTTAAAATCCTTGGGTCCTTCCTGGGCTATCAATCAGACCTATGAGTGTGGGGCCCAGGCAACTGCATTTTGACATGTTCCTCTGGGAATTCTGAGGTACACTTCAATCTGAGAACAATTGTCCTAAGCTGGTGGCTTTAGGGAAGCCACACACACACACACACACACACACACAGACACACACCTCAGAGCGTGCTTGGTGATGATGTTCCCAGGTGCCGGGGATAGCCCAACCTGTCCTTATGTGTGGCAGCACAAGACTCAAGGTCAGAAAACCGGGTCACAGCCTCGCTTCCTACACACAGAATCACCCTAGACTTGTCACTTAACCTCCAGAGCCTGTAATTACTCAACGATACGGTGAGGTTAATAACCTCAGCTCTGCCTACCTCACAGGGCCCTGTGGTGACCACACGAGACAGAGCACGTACAGGTGCTCTGTGAGCTGCGGAGCCCTGCAGTACCATCGCTAGTATGGCCAACAGCATCTTTATCATTAACAGGTCTGTTGTCTTCTTGCAACACCAACAACCAATTCTCCAGTTCTCCGACTCTCTGACACCAACTAGGTGTCCAACAGTCAACTCCAACGTCACCCACAGGCTACCCACACTTCTGTCCAGCCGACTACAAACTCCAGGGTTCCCAAGACCCCTTCCTCAGGTTTGACAGTTTGCTAGAACAATTCACAGAACTCAGGAAATTGCTATGCTTGCTATTACAGTTCACCATAAAGGCTGCAAATGAACAACCAGGTGAAGAGGTACATAGAGGGAGGTCCGGAAGAAGCCCAGGAGCTTCTGTGCCTGTGGAGTCGGGGTGCCCCCCACTCCCAGCATGGGGGTGTGTTCACCAACTACCCAAGAACGTTTATAACCAAATCTTCAGGCCCCTCCCATCCCCAGGGACCGGGGGAGCTTAAAGTTCCCACCCTCTAACCAAGAGTTTGGTCTTTCTGCTGGCCAGCCCCTATCCTGAATCTATCTAGGGGTCCCACCCTGAGTCACCTCATTATCAACTACTCCAGTGTCTAGAAAGGGGCAGAAAGTTATGAATAACAAGAGGTACTGCTATCACTTAGGAAATTCCAAGGATGTTTTTAAGCTCTGGACCAGGAACCAGGGACAAAGCCAAATCTATGTTTTCTTATACCGCAATGTGTAAATTACAGAGTGCTTGCAATCTTCTGTGTCCTGATCACATGCTTTGTTTCACTGGTTCCTTATAACTACTCTGTGACATGGCTAATTTACTATGATTAAGCCCATTTTACAAATGAGGAAATTGAGGTTTGTAGAGATCTAGTGTTTTGCCCAGGATCACAAACAAGCAAATGGCAGAGCCAGGTCCCTTACCATCTTAGATCTGAAAGGAATCTCAAAGACCAGTCCATATAATAACCTTCCTCTATAGGTAAGGACCTCCAAAGTTCAGAGAGATAAGATGTCTAACCTAGGTCATAGAAGGAGTCACTGCTAATTTGTTTAAATTATTTTAAACAAATTGCAGTCATGACAGACAACCTGATTGTGCATGTAGAAAATCCTATTAAATTCACACCAAAAAATCTACTAGAATAAGTGAATTTAGTAAAGTCACAGGGTACAAGTCAATACATAATAAAAATAAATTTCATTTCTGCTAGTAAGAAATAATTGGAAAACAAAATTAGAAATACAATGGGATTTACAAAAGCATCAGCAAAGATATAATAATTAGGAATAAATTTAATTAAAAATGTGTAAGTTACTGAAAACTAAAGAAGAATATTAAGGGAAATTAAAGATGACTTGAGTAAATGGAATGATATACCATGTTCTTGGGTCAGAAACATAATGTTGTTAAAATGCCCATTCTCCCCAAATTGACTGCAAGCCCAACCAAAATCTCAGACTGAAGAAACTGACAAGCTGATTCTAAAATTCCATGAAAAAGCAAAACACCTATGTATTAGTTTGCTTGGGCTGCTGCAACAAAGTACCACACGCTGGGTGGCTTAAACAACAAACACTTATTGTCTCACAGTTCTGGAGGCTTGGAGTCCAAGACTGAGGTGTTGGCAGGATTGGTTCTTTCCGAGGGCTGGGAGAGAAAATCTGTTCCATGCCTCTCCCATAGCTTCTGGTGGTTTGCAGGCAATCTTTGATATTCCTTGGTTTGTAGAAGCATCACCCTGATCTCTGCCTTCATTTTCATGGGGTATTCTCCCTGTGTGCATGTCTACATCCAAATTTCCCCTTTTTAACCACTATAAAGACCCCATCCTCAAATAAAGTCACATTCTGAAGTACTTTGCATCAGTACTTTGCATCAGGACCTCGACATATGAGTTTTAGGAGGACACATAATCTAGGAAAGCCAAGACAATCTTGAAGAAAAACTTACACTACCTGATTATTATAAAGTAACAGTAATCAATATAATATGATAGAATGATGTAAAAGAAAAGAAAAACTTATCAATGCAACAGAAAAAAGATTCTAGAAATAGACTCACATGTTACAGTCAATTGTTTCTCTACAAAAACACCAAAGCAATTCTATGGAAAAGGACTCTTTTTGACAAATGGTGCTGGAATAACTAGATACTCATATGAAAAAAGTGAATCTCAATTCCTATATCATACCATACAAAAAATTAATTTTAAGATGAGTCATAGGTCTAAACATAAGAGTTAAAACTATGAAGCTTCTAGAAGGGAACATGGGAGAATATGTTATAATAAGCAAACAGTTTTTAAGACACAAGAAGCACTAAGCATACCTTTTTTAAAATTCATAAACTGGATGTCATAAAAATTTTTAACTTCTGTTCATTCAAAAGGCACCCTTAAGGAAATTAATAGGGAAGGCATAAAGTGAAAGAAAATGGTTACAATACATGTATCTGATAAAGTCCTTGTATCCAGAATATAAAAGAAACTCCTACAACTCAATAATAAAAAGAAAAATAATCTAATTTTTTAAATGGTCTGTTTCAGAGTTTAAGTCCAAACTCTTAAACAGATACTCCACAAAGGAAGATACACAAATAACCAGTTAGTGCATGAAAATGTATCTAATGCCATTAGTCATCAGGGATATGCAAATTAAAACCAGATTAGAAAAATAAAACACTGAATGCCCATCAAAATGGTTTCTTTAAAATCTAACCAACATAAAACATAGGCTAGGATGCGGAACAACCAAAAATTTGAAACATTCCAAAAATTTGAAACATTCCAAAAATTTGAAACATTCCAAATCGGGATATACAGAGTGTACAACAATTTTTAGAAAAGATCTGGAAGTGTCCTATAAAATTAAACTTGCATCTACCTTGTAACCCAAAGAAACTCATTCCTAGCAATTCACCCAAGAAAAATGAAAACATATGTTCACACAAAGACTTGTACATGTTTTATTTATAATAGCCCCAAACTGGAAACAACCCAGGTGTCTCTTTTTTTTTTTTTTTTGCTGTACGCGGGCCTCTCACTGTTGTGGCCTCTCCCGTTGCGGAGCACAGGCTCCGGACGCACAGGCTCAGCGGCCATGGCTCACGGGCCCAGCCGCTCCGCGGCATGTGGGATCCTCCCAGACCGGGGCACGAACCCGTATCCCCTGCATCGGCAGGCGGACTCTCAACCACTGCGCCACCAGGGAGGCCCCCAGGTGTCTCTTAATAGAAGAACAGATAAATAAACTGTGGTACATTCGTACCACGGAACACTAGGCAGCAATAAAAAAGGATAAACTGCTGCTTCATGATTCTCACTGACAATGATGACCAAAAGAAGAGAAAACAGAATACACACAGCATGGTTCCATTTTATATGAAGTTCAAAAACAGGCAAAATGAATCTAAAAGTGTTAGAAGTCGGAAGAGTTGATCACCTCTGAGAGTGGAGTGTTCACGGAAAGAGACATGACGGGGCCTCCTAGGGGACTGCGAATGTTCTGCATCTTCATCTGGGAGTGATTGTATGTTTAAGACCTGAACACCCTACAGATGAGTGGATAAAAAACGTGTGGTATATAGAATATCTCTTTATTAATTTTTTTACAACCCCATGGCAACATATCATACCTTCCCAGCATATCCAAGTGTCCCAACCACACTGTGGCAACCACAGTTTAGTCCAACATTTTTCAAACTGAGTGCTGCAACCTATTTTTTGAACGGAATGGAATGGAAAATATCCTAGTATAACAGTTATGTGTGTGCCTGTGTGCGTGACAGCATGTGTGTGCACACGTCTATGCACACAAGGCCATGCACTGGTTGTGATGTGAAATGTACCTTAGCAAGGATCGAATCAAAATATTTGAACCTGACTCTAGTCCACTCCCCACTCCCACAGCCCTGTTTGGAGCACACACACACCTGCACCAAAATGCACCTTGGCTGTTGATTTGTAGGTAGACTTCCTTGCTGACCGTCCACAATTAATTGATCCAAAAGGCAAACTCACCTGCAGCTATGGAACAAAAAGAGGTCTTCTGTGTTAATTGAGACGTTTACTCTAAGCAAGGCAGCAACCACTTGTGTGTGCTCACGCTGTAAAGAGTGTGTGCTTTTTGCTTTGTTTAGTTACCACGATCCCTGGCCTATGGAAGAACCCCCAGATGCAGCCAACAACATCCCTCTGGGTCCAGATACAACAGGTAGGGGAGGGTCAGGTGGCTCCCTCTCAAAAAAGGGCCAGGCCCCTCAAAAGTGGAGTTATTGGGATCAGACAGGTGTAAACTCCAATCCTGATGTTGTTACCTCCCATCTGTGTGACACCAGACAAGGGAAATCACTCCCTTGAGCCTCAGTTTCCTCATCTGCAAAAAAGAGGTGATGGTAGTACCAACCTCATAGGATTGTCATAGGTTAATAATAATGATGGTTTATACCTAATACAGTGCTTACAATGACTATGCCTATTGACCCAGGTAATCCTCACTACAACTATGAGAAATGAAGGATCTATTTTCCCACTTTACAGGTGAGAAAACTGAGGCCATAGATGTTCAGTAATTTGCCCAAGGTTCCCCAGCTGGTAAATTGGGTGGGCTGGGCTTCCCATTCACTCTCTCTGCTCAGTTTTAGCTACTTAATGAAAAAAATTAGTGACAGAGAAAATGATATATAAGAGATCATGCTAATCTTTAATGCTGTTTACCAAGAATTTGGGGTTCTCTTTCCAGGCACATAGTTGGATTACTGTTCTCCACCCTCTTGAATTTCGGTAAATCCATCTGCTTGCTTTAGCTAATAAAATGCGAGCGGAAGTGATGAGTGCCACTTCTGGGCAAAAGGTTTAAAAGAGAGCATATTTCAGCATATTCCTCTCCTTCCTGCTGAGAGGATCATGAAAATACATCAACATGGAGCCTCCATTAACCTGCTTTCCTGAAAGGCTGGGGTGAGCACAGACCTCCTGCCAATATGCCTTCGCCACACTACATGACCGAGAAATAAAGTTTTGTTACGTTAAGACGCTGAGATTTGGGGTTACCTCTTCTTATAGCAACACCTGGGCTACACTGACTGACACAAACCCTTCATAGATACCATTTACTGAGCTCTGTGTGTCAGATTAGGTGCTAGACACTTTATATACTTCAACTCATTTAACCTTGGCCACAACCACAGACAGAAATCTTATGAGTGTGCCCGTCTACAGATGAGGAACTGAAGTGCCAAGAAGTGAAGTAAGTCACCAGGTTCACACAGCTCCTAAGTGGCACGGTCAGGACCCAAACCTAGACCAAAATGATAACTGCCTCTCCCCCACTCGTGGGAAGTGAACACGGTCGTGTGCTGGAGCCAGCTTGTACCAGCTTGTGACAGCGGGTTGTGGGTATCCCTTCCCAAGTTCACATTCAGTGACACCGCACTGGGACCTTGAAATCCACCATGGTGGTAGCATCTGCACCATGGAAGTTGGCAAATGCTACAAATCAAGGCCTTTCTTTTTTATTGAAGAGCCAAGTTACCATGACACTACTGATTGGACCCCTCTTATCAGAGCCAGCCATGCTGAGTTCCAATCCACTCAACGTGCCCAGGGAAATTCCCAGAAGCTCATCCGGGACCCCTTGGGGTTCCCCAAAGTGTTTTCAGTTAATGGGAAAGAATCTGTAGGTCTAGTAGCACAAAGCAGTGGAACCACAAGTTGAATTGTTAAGAGCAAGAAGAGAGGAGAGGCTCTGCAGGGTGGCTGAAAACTAGGCTTAGAGAACAAGAGAGAAAATCCAGCAGAGGAAAGGCCTTCCAGTAAGGAGAACGGAGTCTTTACTCTGTGGAGCATACATTTTGTTAAGTCCGCATAAGTCATGAAACACAGGAACTTCCCAAGGACAGCTCAAGTTCAGGGCAGAAGATCAAGTTGACAAGATTGGCTTTGGGGTAAAACAAGCAGGGGGGGTCAGGAGGGTTGGTTGCTGGAACTGACCTATATTCCTCTGTGTTTACACTGCAGCAGGAGCTGTCTCTGCTCATCCATCACCTCAACTGGGCTTCACCCGCAGCCCAGTTTTCCCTGGGGGTGGGGGACCTTTGGAGCACTGAACCACAAGGATGGCTATTGTGTTGGCTTCTGGTGGCTGCTCCCACATCTCCAGACCACTATTCATTCTTGGAATGACAGTGAGAGGAACTCTGCCACTTCCAGGCAGGGTGTCCTCGGACAAGTGATCTTATCTCTCTAAGCCTCAGTTTGCTCTTCTGTAAAGTGGGGCTGATAAGAACTCCTAATACATAGGGCTGTAATGCACAGTGCCTGGCTTAATAAATAGTGGCTTTCAAATTTTATTAGTACAAGGAAGACTAATAATAGGAATAATAATTATAATATTTAATGGTGTCCGATACTATTCCGAGAGCCTTGCTTAAAATAAATCCTTTAATCCTCACAGCAAGCTTTTTAGATAGGTACTATTACTATCCCCATTTTCTAGATGAGGAAACTAAGGTGGGAGAGGGAGTGTCATTTGACCTCGGCACAGTAAGTGGTGGAGCCAACCAGTTATGGAGCTCCTAAGTGCCAAGGAGTTTCTCAACAGTATCTTTCATCCTCACCTGCACACCTTTGAGAGTTAGGTATGTTTGTTTCCATTTTAAAGATGAGGAAACTGAGGCCAGAAGAGTTAAATTAGCTAACCCTGGGTCACTGAGAGAGTAAGAAGCAAAGTGGGAATTCAAGACTAGGTCTCCTCGTCTCTGAGTGTTTGTTTCATCCAAACATCCCTCATTCCCAGAAACAAAAGCAGCAATCTTTATGAAGACTAAATGATGTTTATTTGGCACTTAGGATATGCACGACCCTAGACTAAGCATCCTCCTAGCCCAACAGCTACAGGTGGCAGGCTTAGCCCCATTTGACAGAGTAGAAAACTGAGGCACAGAGAGGTTGACCACTTGTCCAAGGTCACCCAGCTAGAAAGTGGCACAGGTGGGATGTAAAACCAGCTGTTCCGAGGCAGAGTCTCCTCACTTAACCACTGGGTTAAATTCTGTCCAGCTCCAGTATCTATTCAACAAACATCCTTGATCTGTGATAAAGAATGGTAAGGCAGACTTTATTCACGGGGACTGCCACTGTAGGAGTAGGGACCACGGCAGTGGGATTTTGCAGTAGGGAAGAGAGATTGGGCTCAGCTCCAAATACAAGGGAAAGTGGGAATTTATAGCCAAGGGGCAGGGTGGAGGTCAGTGGATGGAAAGTCACTCAGGAAAAACATCAGGGCAAGGAGTCTGGCTAACTTAGGATTCCTGTGGAATGAAGGATAGGGTGATCAGACATCACCTGGGGGATGGTGGGGGATGAGGAGCCCAATCAGATATCCAGGGTGATCAGTGAGCATGGCTAAGCAGACTGAGCAGGATTCTTGCGAAATATAGAAAGGAACATTAAAGTCCAAAAGTCAGGGTTTAGTCGAGAAGAGAATTCAGAGGAGACCAACTAAAGTTTGGTTGAGAGAATCTTTGTCACCCGCCATGAGGTCCTCTCACTCTTTTTGACCAGTATCAGAGTAGGATTGAGGGGAAGAGAAGGGACAGGGGTGGAGAGAAGCCAGAGCTGGAGAGAGAAGGCAGATAGTTGAGAGAGGGGCAATGTTGGAGCTAAAGATGACTGACAGGAAGCTCGACCAATGGCCCTGGGGGCTGGGCCAGCCCTCCTCCTCCCCTGGATGTTCCTCCTTCCCTCTTCCCTCCGGAAGGGAAATTATCCCAGGTGTGTCCTGGAGGCCTCAGAACTACCAATTCAAATGGGTCTGGAAAGATCCCTCAGTGTCCTTGGAGATAAAGCGAATATCCCCACCTCACACCTCACTTCCCCCCTCCTGAGAGGGCAGCGGCAGAGACCCGGGAGGTCCCTGCCTCGGCTCTCTTGGCTAGAAAGAGTTATTAAAGCAGAACCTTCTGAAATGACAAAATAAAGGTGGGAGGCTGCCGGCTGAATGGACTTCCGGCTGAGTCTGACAGAGTCAAGCCAGGAGCCGGAGAAACACTTGGCTTTATTAACACCCGCCTCGCTCACCTCCGTGCAGGGTGGGCCTGGCGGTGGCCCAGAGGTGGGGCCCCACCTGGGGAGGACACGTGTCTCCTGTAGGTGCCAGACTGAATTCTAATGAGAGGACAAGCCAGCCCCGCAGGAAGCTCCCCCTCCAGAACCTCCAGGCCTGCCCATGTCATCGCCGTGTCTCTCCCGTCTCCCCTCAAATGCTCCCTGGTCCCCGCATGAAACCCCAAGTTTCTCGGCTGGCCTACAAGACCCCATGTGATCTGGGCTCTGCCTGCCTCCCCAGCCTCCTCTCACAATAGTCTTGGCACCGTTCTAGACAGGCTGCCCCGCATGCAGCTCCTTGCCTACCCCGGGTTGTTTCTCCTCTCCTGGACTTTGATGGGGCCGTCCCTCTGCCTAGAATGCCCTTTCCCCGTCCCCTCCCGTCGGCCACTTTCACCAGGAAGCCCTTAATCATCCTTCCTGATGCTCCTCATTCTTCCCAGGGGCTGTCTTCCTCCCCCAGTGCAGGGTCGGGTGCTGTCTGTGTCTCCTAGGGCTGCTGTAACCAATACCACACCGGTGATTTAAAACAACAGAAATCTACTCTCTCACAGTGCTGGAGGCTACATATCTGAAATCAAGGTGGCAGCGGGGCCATGGTGCCTCGAAGCCACTAGGGGAGGATCTTTCCTTGCCTCTTCCAGCTTCCGGCGGCTCTGGCTTTCCATGGCTTGCAGCAGCATCACTCCAACCTCCATCTTTGCATGGCCTTCCTCCCTCTGTGTCTCTTCTCTTCTTAGAAGGACACCAGGCTTTGGATTTAAGGCCCACGCTAATCCACTGTGACCTTATCTAACTACTTACATCCTGTCGGGCTGCACCCCACTGGCCTGCAAGCCCTGTACTTGTCCAGCCTCAAGGCCAAAGAAAGAGCCCAGCGTCAGCAACAGTGACATCAGTGGTTTAATGGATGGGGGATCTTACATGTCTGAACTAAGGTCCTGGAGCGACACCCCACCATGTTCTGCAGACGCAGGCAGGACATGGCGGCAGTCTTTGCTATGGGAGGAGGGGAGAGGTATGGAAACTAGCAGAGGAGCACGCCCTCCCCATGCCCCTCACCCTCCTGGTGGAGATGTCCTGATCTAAAGATTAGAACAATCACTAGCTGGGCCGTAGGCAAGTACGCAGGCATTTACTGATTAGGCTCTATGTTTAAGAGGGAAGGTCAGCCCTGTGGGTAGGGTATAGGTGAAGCAGGCACTGGTTGATGAGGGGATGTACAGAGAGCAAGACAACAGCCATCTTGGGTGGCCTGATCATACACATCTGCAAAGGCCTTATTACCAAGTAAAGTCACATTCTGAGGTTTCCAGGTGGATGTGAATTTTGAGGGGAAACTATTCAACCCAGTACACACTCTTAAAAAAAAAAAAAAGGCTGGGTCTCTGAGGCTGACTATGATGTCACAGGCAGATATTCCATTTGAGAAAAACGGCTTAAGCGGACACCCAAAGGTGGGGAGCCAGTGACTCCTTTAAAGCTTCCCTGGTAGCAGGCTTCCCTGGTGGCGCAGTGGTTAAGAATCCACCTGCCAATGCAGGAGACATGGGTTCAAGGCCTGGTCCGGAAAGATCCCACATGCCGCGGAACAACTAAGCAAGTGCGTCACAACTACTGAGCCGGCGCTCTAGAGCCCGTGAGCCACAACTATTGAGTCTGCATGTTACAACTACCGAAGCCCGCGAGCCTAGAGCCCGTGCTCCGCAACAAGAGTAGCCCCTGCTTGCTGCAACTAGAGAAAGCCCACGTGCAGCAACGAAGACCCAATGCAGCCAAAAATAAATTTAAAAAAATAAATTTGAAAAAAAAAAAAGCTCCCCTGGTAGGTTCAAGCCTGTGCCTGATAACATCTTTTCTCAAGGCCCTGATGACCCCTCCCTTTTGCTTGCCCCACTTAAAACAATCTGGCAGGAGAGGAGAAATACTCAACACCTATAAACAGACCCCATTGGCTAATAAAGTAGAAAGCAATAATCTGTCGCTCTGAAAGTATGAGCCAACACGTTTCTCAAGAAGCTTTCCATTCTAGTAATAACATCAGGCTAGTAAACAGCTTGCCTCTCTCTGTCTCTCTCTCTCTCTCTCTCTCTCAGCTGTGCATTTCCATATAATGAATGTCAGGTCATCTTTGGGAATATTAAATATCCAGGTGGCCCATGCAATTGGAGAGCAGGCACATTATTAATTCCAAAGGCAAGGGGGAAAAATGAAACCCAAAGCAAGAGACAGTGATGGAGTCAGCGACTTGGGGGTTCAAATACTGGCTTCATCACTTACTGACTTGTGACTCTTGAGCCTCAATTTTCTCATCAGTAAATGGGGATAATAATCACACCTCCCTCCCTGGCTTGTTTCAGGATTAAGTGCCTGGCACCAAATGAGCACCTGAATAAATGCTACCTGGTGATGTTTTTCAAATAAAATTTTTTTGAGTAATCATTTTGTTAGTTTGTTATTGTATATTTCTGAAACACGATATATTTGTATTACCAAAAAAGCAAGTAAGAAGCTAATTTCTTGTCATTAGGAGTTAAGGTTTTTCAGCTTAAAAGAGAGACACATATAAAATCAAAATAAAAACAATGCATCCCAAGTGTGAATTAGAAATACATTTATGAACATGATGCAGTTTCTCCCACAAAACATATGCATTCTCTAATTGTCCTCTTAAAATCCCTGGAAACGATAGCTAACCCAGGGGCAATGAGCCCTGCTAACACCCAGATTATGGTCTCAAATATCATTTTCCTGTCCAAAGAAATTAGGGCTCCTTGGAGAAACTGACTCCTGGCCTTGGACAGAAAATGTACATGATGAGTCTGAAAGCATCATCATACCAGAGGGTAAGAAAGCTGCTGATATATTAGGGTCATTTCCAAAGGACTCAAGGGCCAACGTTAATAGTCTCCCACCAGCCAAAGATGAGATAATGTGAGCACTAATAAGAATAATGCAACGGAGTTAAGCACATCAAATATGTTAAGGATCCACGAATTCATAGTGGTATAAACAGCTAATTCAGTTGTTTCTTTTAGTCCTCAATTCAATGTTACAAAGGAAGATCTAATTAGCTTCTATGTCACAGATGAAGAAACTTAAGCTCAGAGAAGTGAAGTCTCTCATCCAAAATCACACAGCTTATAAATGGAGGAGCTGGAACTCCACAGCAGATCTGTGACACTGCAAAACTGCAGAAAGCGTTCAGAAAAGTTTAACTTTCCCTCCACTACCCCACCACATCAGGGCAATAGGAAGGCAGCTAATAAATGGGGAGAAGAAGGAACTCTCGAAGTTGCATCCGGCGGTCTCTCACTCCCTGGTTATAAGCAACAGGGGCTGGCGGTTGAGTGTGTAGCATGATATATATGTAAAATGATAATGATGAACAAATTATAACCACTCTTGTGAAAAATTCATGAGAGCCATGAAATGGTCTTTGGTTGTAAAGTGGTAACCAGCAAGATGTTTCTCAGATACTTCCTGATTCATGACTGTACCTTCCTGCCCCTTAGACCAGAGCTTCTTAAAGAGTGGTCTGGGAACCATTTTTACCCATGACCTAGGGTACTACCTAAAAGATGCAGATTCATGGGCCCCATCTCAGACCTACTAAATTGAGCTCTCTCTAAAGAGCCCTGTCATCAGTATTTTTAGCCAAGTTCCCTGGGAGGAATGTGAGAGCATTACAATTTGAGGTACTGCCTAACATCCCCCAATTGTCATATGAAACAACCTCTGTCTCTTCCTGTCTCCTTCCCCCCCACCCCGTTCAATCTACTTTGCACTACAGTCAGAGTGATCTTTCTAGAAGACAAATCTGAAACAGCACCACTGTTAAAAGCTTCCAATGGCTCCCCAGTGTCCTTAGGACAGAGGCCAAATATTTTAGCTCCTTAACAATCTCCAGCCTTGTTGGCCATTGCCCCCAATACCACCCCAAACACTCCCTGCACCCCCATCACGGGGCACTGTGAACCTTCCCCAAGTACACTCATGCTTCTACGGCTCTTCCAGAATGCCTGTGCCCACCATTCACTCTAACCCCACCCTTGTCCGCCTCCCCAAATCCTACTCATCCTTCAAAGGTCCTTCTGGATTCACCGGTACTTGGCCTTCCTTGGTACTTTTAGCTGAGTTAAGGTACCCCTTCTGATCCCATTCTCTCTCTCACCTCAAGATAGTTAGTCATGGGCAGGTTATGTGCCCATCACCCAGCCCCCGTGCATCCCTGGAGAACAGAGGCCATGTCTTTTTCATGTATCTCCATCACCTGGTACAGTCCTGGCACACTGCAGGCTCACAGGGTTTGTTAAATGAGTGAATGAATGAATGAACAAATGGCATCCCTCTCTCCATTCTCACTCCATCATGGTATACACGGTGGCTCACCCATCCTCTGAATTCCTCTTACCTTGCTTCATTCCCTCATCAATAATAATTTTCTCCCATGCTGCCCCATCGGGTCAGGGCCATGATCTTGGCAAAGGATGTGATGGGGGGATATTGTATCTTCCAGATGCTCCCTTTAACCTAAAGAACTACTGGCCCTTCTGAAGCACTTGCCAGTTTGCAAACTCCTTTGATAAATATGCCCTCCCTACAACAGCCCTTGAAGGCAGGCAAGGTTAGTCTTCATATCCCCACGACAGAAATGAATGTGTTTATATATATAACTCAGGGTGCCTGTCCTGTCCACACCCGCTGTTTTGACCGCCCATGCTAAAGAGTTGGCCACAAGTAGCTGGTCATGTTATATGCTCGGAGCCTCCCCTCTGGCCACAGCTGATTGGGCCAGGACTGTACACTTGATTCAAGTGAGCCAATCAGGTTCTGTCTTGAAAATTTCAACTGGAAAAGAAAGACGATTTTCTTGAAGGTCATTTTTAGCATTTATGGAACCTGTAAGCTGAGCCAATGTGCAGAGAAAAGCAGAAAGGAGCCACTAGGTGGTTTGAGAAAGAGACAAAGAAAAAGAATGGTTTTCTTGGCTTCTGACCTCTGTTCGGTGCCCCGATGGGAACCTTGTGAGATCCAGCTCTGCGTCCTGCCCTTGGGTCTCAGGAGGCCCTTCACTGTTCTTCCAATAAACTCTCCATCCTACTAGAGTTCATTTGTGTAAGATTTTGTTCCCTGTAAACAAACAAGCTTTGCCCAGGTAGGGCTGTAAGCAAAAGAACACTTGGGAATCCGAAGACCTTAGTGACTTTGCCACTGAGTGCCTGTGTGACCCCCTAAGACCTCAGTTTCCACTCCTGTCAGGTGGGGGTAGTGATAATGCCCACCACACAGGATCATATGAGGAACACCTGCAAAAGCATTTTGTAGCTACAGAATTATTAAATGAAGTAACCTGTCCAAGTCCACCGTAATGGTAGGAGATTCAAGCATCCTGGTGGGCAGCCAATCAGAGAGCTACAAAGGAGAGGCTCAGTGCCCTTCAACCAGGAGTCACTTTCTACAAACAGCCCTCCCAGGACACTGCCTGGAGACAGGAGGAAGAATGCAATGACCCAACCCAGAGGTTACCAGCTTCTGAGAGACACCAGCCTTCAGAGTAAGACCTGGTTCCTCCCTGAGGGAAGACAGCATCTCCCTCTGGCTCCATCAGTTTCTCTCTCTGGGTCCGTGAGTTCCAGGGACAGGCATGGTGTCCGTCTTGCTAACAGGCCTAGCTCGCACAGCAGGTGCTAATAGGTGAATGAATATCTCCATAATTCTCTGTCTCCAAGTGTCTCTGTTGTGTCCACCTATGCTTTAGTGGTTTCTGCCTCTCTGTCTTTTTCTGTCTCTCTCCGCCTCTCCCTCCCCCGCCCCTCCTTGTCTTCCCTTTGTCTCCTTCTCGGTCTCCCCCTCTCCCGTCTCCCTCTGTCTGCCTCCCTCTCTCTCACCCCCTCTCGGTTTCCTCCCCACCTCGCCCGCACACACTCACACCTGCCCCAGGCCGCTCCCTCGTGCCGGCTCCCTTTGTCTCGGGCCCTCCTCCTTTGCCTGGTAACCGCCCTCCCTAGCAGCCCCGCGGAAACCATAGCAACGGGCCGCCTAAGTCGCCGTCATTCGTCTCCGTTTTGCCCTTCGCAAGCTCGCGGACGCTCCAATTACAGGTACTCGGTCGGCGGCGATGCCTTTGTCTGCAGCCCATTCACAGCGAGCCGGCTCCAGGACCCAGAAGCTGCTGGGCGCTGCCTCGCAAAGCGCCTTTTGTGCCTCCTCCCGGCGCCCCGCGCCGCGCGCAAGGGCAAAGGCGAGCTCGGATTCCTGCTCCGACACCGGCGGGGAGAGGGGGGAACGGAGAGGGGAACGCGGGGTAGAAGGTGCTACAGACAGGCCGACCCCACAGCCTCTGCAAGAGAAGCCTCGGGCCGGAAGGGCGGGGAGGGAACGGGCTCGGGCTCCCCACGGCTGGCTGTGTGCTCCTCTGGGCTCTGACCTGTCCATCCCTCCAGCCTGTAGGTCATCCTCAAGCCACAGAACCTTCCCACGTTCTGTCCCCTCCAGCCCAGATCTCCCCTCTCTTTGCACACTCAGCTCCAACCCCGCCTTCAGAACCCGCTCCAGCGCCCCGTGCCCACCTCCATCCCACTTCACTTGCGACCACAGCTCCCTGTGTGGTGCTTCCCCGTGTGCAACGATATGTGCATTTCTTGAGCAGCACATTAAATTCCTAGGGCTTCTTTAACAAATTACCACAAACTGGATGGCATTTCTATCTCACAGTTCTGGAGACCAGGAGTGTGAAAGCCATGTGTCAGCAGGGCCACGCTCTATCTAAAGGCTTTAGGGGAAGATACTTCCTTTCCTCTTCCAGCTGCTGGTGGCTGCCAGCAACCCTTGGCGATCCTTGGCTTGTAGAAGATCACTGCAATCGCTGCCTTGGTCATCACATGGCCTCCCTGTGTGTCTCTGTGCAAATTTCTCATAAGGACAGCAGTCACTGGATTAGGGTCACCCGAATCCAGTATGTCTTCATTATAAATTGATGATATCTGCAAAGACTCTATTTCCAAATACGATCACATTCTGAGATTCAGGGGGAACATGAATTGAGGCTGGGGGACTATTCAACCCAACATAGATTTATAAGCCCTGGACCTCAGCGAAGGCATCTCCCTTGCTCACCCCTCTGGCCTCAGTGCCCAGTAAAGCGTCTGGTCAGTTAAGAGGTGGGTCAATATTTAGTGAATGAATGACTGAGCATGAGTCGCTTTGCCTCCACAAGGCTTAGTACTCCTTAAGCATGAAACAGAAATAACAGCATCACTTCAAAGCATCACTGAGGAGAACTCCACACCTGGCGTGGAGAGAAGGCTCAAAAACCGGTAACCAGGTGTATTCGTTTCCTGTGACTGCTGTGACAGCTTTGTGACTTAAACCACGGAACTGTATTCTCTCACAGTTCTGAAGGCTAGGAATCCAAAATCAAGGTGTTGGCAGGGCCACACTCCCTCTGAAAGCCCTAGGGGAGAATCTTTCCTTGCCTCTTTCAGCTTCTGGGGGGGCGGAAACAGATGTTCCCCGGCTCATGGCCGTACCTCTGCCTCCATCTTCACGTGGCCTTCTCCCCATTCCGTTCTTCTCTTCTTCTTGTGAAGACAATTGTGCTTGGATTTTGGGCCCACCTAGAAGATCCAGGGTGGTCTCATCTCCAGGTCCTTAATCACACCTGCAAAGTCCGTTTTTTCCAAATAAAGTCATATTCACTGGTTCCAAGGATGTGACATGGATGTATCTTTTGGGAGGCCCCCACTAGACCTACTACACTGTGATGATTTTTTCTGTAACTAAGGTCCAAGCTCCGGTTGCTGACAATTTATAATTAATCAGTACTTATGAGAACCAAGTAGCTGCAGTTCTGAAAGGTACTTTTTTTTTTTTTTTTTTTTTTTTTTGCCGTACGTGGGCCTCTCACTGTTGTGGCCTCTCCTGTTGCGGAGCACAGGCTCCGGATGAGCAGGCCCAGCGGCCATGGCTCACGGGCCCAGCCGCTCCGCAGCATGTGGGATCTTCCCGGACCGAGGCACGAACCCACGTCTCCTGCATTGGCAGGCGGACTCTCAACCACTGTGCCACCAGGGAAGCCCATGAGAGGTACTCATTTTTATTTACTTTTCACAATGACTCTGAGAAGAGAAAATCTGTCATTCCCAACTTAGAGTTGAGGCAAATGAGGCAAGGGGGGTGAAGTGATTTCCCTGCAAATCACAAACGTGGAAATCAGGGAGAATCCCCCCAAAGTATCCTGCTCTCTATCCCTGTGTGCACAAGCCATCCCCCTGCAAAGCCCTTTCTTTCTCCTGATTTCACTGGCTGGGTCCACTCATCCTTCAGGTTCCGTCTAACTGGATGTCCCTTTTCCAGAAAACCTTCTCTGCCCCCATAAGTCTGTGTTAGGACCCCTCTTCTGGTTTCCAAGGTATCCTCTATTTATCACTCGGTGTCTATGTGTGTCTCCTTCCTCTCAACTGTGAATTCCTTGAGGGTAAGCACTGAGTCTAGTTCAGTGTTACATCGTCATAGCTTAGCATTGAGGCAGGCATTGAGCAAGAGCTCCATAAATATTTATTGAAGCGAGGGACTTCCCTGGTGGCGCCGTGGTTAAGAATCTGCCTGCCAATGCAGGGGACACAGGTTCGAGCCCTGGTCTGGGAAGATCCCACATGCCGCGGAGCAACTAAGCCCGTGAGCCACAACTACTGAGCCCACGTGCCACAACTACTGAAGCCCGCGTGCCTAGAGCCTGTGTTCCGCAACAAGAGAAGCCACGACAACGACAAGCCCGCGCACCACAAGGAAGAGTAGCCCCTGCTCGCCGCAACTAGAGAAAGCCCGTGTGCAGCAATGAAGACCCAACGCAGCAAAAAAAAAAAAAAAAAAAAAAAATCTATTGAAGTGAAATTATGCGTGTAATGGCATCGTCATAGACATTCAACTGAAACACATCAATATCAGTTACATTATCATCATTATCATTATTATTATTATTATTACCTGTTTAACTGAGATCTCAGTCCCACAGAAATCTTGGCTTGGGAGAAGGCTAGTGGATAGTTATTCCTAGGATTTAAATAATTGCAAAGTTTTAAGACTTGTGTAATTGGTAAAATGCTGGTGCCATTAATAAAACGCAGAGAATCAATATGTAGACCAATGCTTATCAAACATTAATGTGCACACAAATCACCTGGGACTGGTTAAAAATGCACATCCTATTCAGTTGGTCCGTGGCAGGACCTGAGATTCTGCACCCATGGGCTCTCAGATGATGCCCATGCAGCTGGCCCTGGAGAGAACTTGAGAAGCCAGGATGCAGTGGATTTGAGCAGAAGGTCAAAGATGATGAGTTGGATTTGCAAATGCTGAGTTTGAGTTGCTGACTTGATTGTCAAGTGAAGATTTCACTGAGGCAGCTGTGAACACAGGCCAGGCCTTGGAGAGAGAGGTGTGGGCTACCGCTTCCAATATGGCGCATCATAGCAGACGTTGGTGAGTTCGCATATGGGCAAGAAGAAACAAAGATATTGGGGGAGTACCCACATTTGGGAAGAGGAAAATGAGAGAAACAGAGAAGGAGTAGTTGGAGAGAGAGAGAGAGAGAAACCAGGATAGTGCAGAGTTACAAGACAGCCCACTGCTGCAGACCACATGGACAGTAAGCCAAGAACTTGCTAATGGAATCTGTGACCTTGAAATAAAGGTTTTACTGGAGTCCAGGGATGTGTAAGACAGACACTGTTGCCCCCACCCCATATGCCCTTGGCCCACCTGAATTCACCTGCAGCTGCAGCCCACAATATCCCCATGCACAAGCTTTCCACCTCGAGCACACGCATCTGTCTGTCCTCTCAGCCTGAGGGCCTCCTCCAGCAACCAGGGAGCTTCCTTGGCCTCAGCCCGGATGT
Organism: Mesoplodon mirus; assembly: GCF_964341445.2. Lineage (NCBI taxonomy): Eukaryota > Metazoa > Chordata > Mammalia > Artiodactyla > Ziphiidae > Mesoplodon > Mesoplodon mirus. Next base: position 10,927,707 of record NC_138989.1, read on the forward strand.
ATAGGGGAGTTAACACCCAGGAGGCCAAGGGGGCAACCTTAAATGATACAGTGCGGGAGTGGATGGATAAATACCCCAGACCCTCAGTTCTCCAGGGGGTGGTTCTAAGGTGTGGCTCTCAGTAGAACGAAGCTCCAACCGCCCACAGCAGTCATCCCTTCGGTGACACTACACTCCTCCTCTTCCTGGTTTTGCTCCCTTTCCCATCTCACTTTTCCACTCCCTCACTCATGCTTCCCAAGATCACCTCCCTAATAAATTCTTTGCACGTTAAGTCCTTGTCTCAGGGTCTGCTTTGGTGGGAGAGAACTCACCTGAGACAGGTTAGTAACCATAAGGCAAGGGGTTAAGTCTGAATGGCTAATACAAAGAACAAGTGCATTAACACAAGAGATGCAAGGAGGTTTAAGCCAGTCTTGCAAATAGCCCCTCATCCACTAGCCCAGGCAAGTGATAAGCTGAGCCAGGCAAGTGATCTGGTGACTAGGTTGAGTGATTTCTCCTGGATGAGAGAAAGCCTTGGGGGCAGGTCCACACGAGCGCCCCCCTGCCCCCAGCATCACCACCATCACCAATCCACCTTAACACTGGTCTGCACACAAAAGAGCAGACTGTGTCCCCAGAACTGGGCCAAACTTGAGGGAGAGGGGAGAGTTTGCCTTGGTTCACCTCTCTGGAGAGAGGCTCTGGGTGCAGCTGAGGTTGCTTCTATATATAACACACAAGCACAACTAATAAAACCGATTGTAAAGCACTCCGCAGATCCAAAGTGCCACATAAATGCTAAATAAGAAAATTAATCTTAGCTACAAAGAACGCACATTGTGAGACTGTAGTGGTTTTGAGACTGTGCCAGGGAAAGGGGAGTGTGTGTGCCCTCTGCAGCTCCCACACTCTGCCCTCCCCCTCCCCCCAACCAACATAGGCGCACGCACTCCTGAGGAGCACGTGGGTTCTCCCGCGTGCGCCCCTGACACACGCGCACACATGCACACACACTCTAGTACTTATACCCACACACATACCACCCCCACACACATGCACACAGAGACATTTTTATAGCCAGACATGTACACCCAGATGCACCCTGATACATGAACACCTACCAACATATACACCCCCCCATACATACCACCCCACACATATGCACCGAGAGACACCTTCAGAGCTGCACATGTAACCTACATGCACACCCAACACATACATCACTAAGACCAGAAGTCACCCATTAAGTGGCAAGGCTGAGATGTGGACCCAGACAGCATCTAGAATCTGCACTTTGAACCCCTGTCAGGTGGGAAAACAGAGGCTCTGAGAGACGAAGTGATTTGCCAGGTCACCCAGGTCAAAGTGCAGAGCTGGGGGTTGGACTGGGCCTCCACCTCCTGACTGCATGGTGCTTCTGGCTGAGCTGACATGCCACGGACGTTTCCAGCCTAGACCCGTGATGCTAGAAGCTTCTGCTGATAACGTGCTCCTCCAGTCTGCTATTCTGTACCAGTTCCAGGATGACAGCTGCATGAGCCACTCATCAGCCGCAGGGCGGCTGGGTGGCCTCCTGAGTGTCACCTGCTGTCCCCAGCCCCCTCGGGGGAAAGAAAATGCCACCAGCTCTCTGCTGCTGTCTGAGGACGGCTGTGGTCTCTAGCCCCCTTCACACTAGCTTCAGATAGCACAGACCAGGCAGAAGGAAACATCAGCCAGATTTTCTGCAGGGCACGGAGACTGTGGAATAGCTTAGCAGATAGGGATGAACATTATGGCTGCCTGGAAAGGTTCTCTGTGGAGCCAAAGGGGTATCAGTCATCCCCGCTCTTGCAGGAGAGCAAGCTGGCCACAGGGCTAAACGCAAGCCAGGGTCCCCAAGGTCAGAGCCTCCTTAATTCTCAAGATGAGGAAACTTAACGCCTGCAGTAACACCAGATGGTCTTTACTGAGCACCTACTACACACTAAGCACTGTGCTAGGTGCTTGTGCACTGAGTTCTCTATAATCCTCAGTATACTCTAGGGACATAAACCGTCATTAGGCCCCCTTTACTGAAAAAGAATGGAGGTCGGGAAGGCTTGCTCAGGGCCACACAGCCAGAAGTGGCTTTCTGACCCCAGAGATATAGGTGCCCACCCACTCCAGACGGGAAAGTTCCTTGTCCCAGTTATCCTCCAAGTCAGAGACTGGCCGAGACCACAACTTCTGCACCCTAACACCTGAATTATCTTATACATCATGAAGCCTACTTTGTAACTAGTAATGGACACAGATAGAGGATGAGTCCTAGGGCCAGAATTAAGAGTATAGTAGTCACAGGTGTGGAGGGAGAGAACAGACGGTTGCCCATCATGGCCATTTCTCGACTCAGAAGTGGAGTCACTGTCTAAGCCATTCTCACTCCCTTGCCAGGGATTGGTTTGGGAACGGGACAGGGCACTTAGTTTTTGGCCAATGCCTTGCTGGAAATGTTTCCTTGCTCTTAAAGAGACAGAGTTGGGGTGGGGGTAGGGACAAATTAGGAGCATGGGATTGATGAACAGATAAAAGAGATAAGCAACAAGGATTTACTGTATAGCACAGGGAATTATACCCAATATCTTGTCATAACCTATAATGGAATATAATCTGCAAAAAAACCCCACTAATCATTATGCTGTACACTTGAAACTAACACAATATTGCAAATCAACTATACTTCAAAAAAAAAATTTAAGAGAGACATAGTCAAGAGAAGGCCTCTCATCTTCCCTGGATGTTATATGTGGATGTGACACCTGGAACCACAGCAGCTATTTTGTGACTTTAAGAAGAGTCAGACTAAAGGCAATTCCCATGAGTTTAGAGATGGAAAGAATCCAGGTTAGATGACATTGTTGAAATGCTAATTAACTAACCCCAGAACCAGATTTCCTCCAGACTGCCTGTTAGGAACATTATGAAAGTCTTTCTTGTTTAAGTAACTGAGTCAAGGTTTTCCATTACTTGCAGCCAGAAGCACCCTCACTAATACAGTGAACCTTAAATTCTGGTGTCAAACTGCATGGGTTCTAATCCTCACTCCACCACCAATTAGCCATGTGACCTTGGGCAAGTCTCTTGATACTTCTGAGCCTTGGTCTTCCTCCTCTGTAAAATTTGGTGGGTCATAATAATCCAGGGTCATTGTGAAGATAAAATGAGAGGATAAAAATCAAAACGCTCTGCAAACAGAAAAGCCTGAGGTATTGCTGGATATTATTATTGTTGCTGATGTTATAGACTCAGCAGGGCCAGGAGAAGCCTGGGGCATCCCGGGGGGCCCAGAGCCTACCCTTGTTCCTGGCGATGGACTCGAGGAAGACAGCAGCTGCACACACTCAGATAAGGCCATATTTGCATTCCCCCAGCCTCTCCTGCTCACGATCTGCAGGCTGAGCCAGACGGCAACCCTTCCCAGGGGCACAGGGCCAGCAATGAGCAACTGATGGAGGGAGGGATGCTGAGGTGGGGGCTGAGAGGAGGCTGCACCTCAGCCGTGGAAGCCCCACCAGAGAAGCTCATATGCCAGGAACGGTACAATATTCTAGCTATCATATTCGGACAGTCTCCTGGGTGGCCAGATCCTTTGTTTTCAGCCTCTCATTCAACCCTCATAACAACTCTATGAAGTAGATTTATTCCTATATTATGGATGAGGGAACCAAAGCTCAGAGAGGTTAACAAACACGTCCAAGTTTAAACAGCCGGGAGTGGGAGGGCCAGACTCCAAAGCCATGCTCTTACCACTGCGCTGTAGCCAAGAAAATTAGATGCCCCTCAAGCTGCACAGAAAGAAGAAAGCATGAGCAGTACTGGGAAGAACTGGACTCCTGTGTCCACTGACCTGGCCTGCGTGGCGCCCACCGCCCAGCCAATGACGGAAGCATTCAGGCTTCACCTCTTCCTGTGTTTTGCATTTGACATCCTATCTCAGAACTTTCCTTCTCCTTCTGTGTCAGCTCTCTCAGTAAGGGTCCTGGTCCCCAGGAGAGAGCTCCTGAGGGAGACAGTGCTCTCTGAAAATGGCTCCAGGAAAGTGGAGACACCAGCTTTCACTAAGAGTCTGGGGGCCCAAGAGGGTGAGCCAGAAGGAGCACGTGGGAGTGGGCTGGTGACACTCCCCCATCCAGATGCGCTCTCTGCCATTCTGTGCACTGCTCTCTGCCTCGGGAGGCTGACGCGTATGAAGGGCATCCATGGGCCCCCTGCCCTCTAGCTGCCCTGTGAGTTTAGCCAGTGGGAGGCACCGGGAGAGTCTGGAAAGCTAGGAGAGAGAGTCGGAGGTGTTTCTCCCGTCCCCTTTCCCACTCCCTAACTCGGCACTGTGGTCTTGGCTGTGGCTAAGCCCTTCCGTGACCACAGCTCCTCTGGCCTCGCCTCCCTGGCTGCACCTCTCACCAGGCTCTGAGAGCCCCATTCCTCTCCTTTATATTCAAGCCTGAGGTTCAACTGCGCCCCACTGGTGCTAGTGTCTGTCTCCCCACACCCCCCATCAATCCCCCTAACCCTGCCCGCTCCTCTGTGAGCAGTCCTTTCATCAAATGTTCTTCAAGCTCCCAGCTTTCTGTTTCCTCACGGGGCTCTGAGTGGTGGGATGTGTGCGTGGGAGGGGAGGCCGGAGTGTAATGTGTCCTCAAGGAGTTGGACTGTCTTGGCTCAGCTATTCAGTAAATTGCCAGTGGGAGGGGTTTCAGAAATCACCAGAGGTTGGCAATGTCCCGTGGATGCCATTGGAAGAGGGTGGAGCTCGGTGGCTAGGGCAGTTCTCTATTTCTGAAGGATGCAAGCTCGGACGAGCCAAATTCCACCTGGCCTAGTCTGCCTGGCTACCCGTGAACTTCAGAATAGTAAAGAGGAAGCAGCCTATGACAGGGAGACGGTATCCAGCCCTCACACACAATAGCTACATGGCACTTTTATTTTTTATTTTTTATTTTTTTGTGGTACGCAGGCCTCTCACCGTTGTGGCCTCTCCCGTTGCAGAGCACAGGCTCCGGACGCGCAGGCTCAGCAGCCGTGGCTCACGGGCCCAGCAGCTCCGCGGCATGTGGGATCTTCCTGGACCAGGGCACGAACCCATGTCCCCTGCATCCATCGGCAAGCGGACTCTCAACCACTGCGCCACCAGGGAAGCCCTACATGGCACTTTTAAACTGACAAAGTATTGTTTCATGAATTCACTCAGCTGAGGCTCACAATTATCCTGTGAGGCAAACAGATAAAGGCCACTTCCCCCTACTTTACAGATGAGAAAATTAAAACTGAGAGAAAGGCAGGGACCCAACTAAAGTCACACAGCCCCGGAAGGTCTCAACCACCAGCCATGGTGCTCAGAGTCTGAGGCTCCTCCCAACACCCCTCACACTTCTAGCCAATGTACTCTCTGCCTCAGTGGCTGAAGGATCACTTGGCAAACCTAAGAAGGCTGTCCTTCCCTTAGACTCAAAGATAAATAAATGAATAAGAGCTAGCTAGAATCTGTCCACTGAGCACCTATTATGTACCAGGCACTGGGCAAAATACTTTATATACACTTTATCCTTTTTAACCTTCAACAATGCTGTGAGGTAGTTATGATTATCCCCATTTAAATGTGGAGGAAGCTGAGGCTCAGAGAGTTTAAGTGATTTGCCTAAAGTCACACATCTGGTAAGTAACAGACCTAAGATTTGAAATGAGATCCTTCTTATGCCTCCTGTGCTTAACCACTGCACTGAACTGCCTCTAGGCCAAATGTTCCAGAAAGAGAGCATTGACATGATGCATGAAAGGCATGTCCTTCCCCTCCGCCAATGCCTGGAGCTATGTTAGCAAGAGCAGTGAACTGCATATTGAACCTTGATCATTCTGCAAGCAGCATCTGTAGTAAGGCAACCCCTGTCCTGGCCGTTTTCCTTAAGTTTTCTGACCCCGCACAATGGTGCCCTGGACTTGGGGGGATGAGAGAGTCAAGTTTCCGCAGATGGAATGAATGATACCGCATACATCTCCAGCATTTCACATCTCAGGATGTGTTTTCACATTCAATGGGTCATTTCATCCTTACAGCAAACCTGTTGGGAACACGGGACAAATATTCCCTATCCTATCCTTCTTTGGAGAAAACTAAGGATGCAAAGAAGTAAACAGATTTTCCCAAAGTCACACAGCCGGTACAGGGGGAACCTGGATTCCAACTTCCATAGATTAGATTCCAAAGCTTATGCTCACTCTACTCTAACATGCTGTTTGGCATGGGATAAGAATCTGAGAGGGGAAGTGACTTGCCCATGGTCACACAGCAAGACAGTGTTACTGGGATTAAACTCAACCAACACACCACGCTGCACCCTGTCAGCCACCCAGACTTCCTCCTTTCCATCTCTTCCTCCCTTCCCGGCAGTTCTCCCCTCTAGGGGCTTTGCCTCAAGTCCCTCTTCTAGAAGCAGCTAGAACTAAGAGATGTCTCCCAACCCACAGCCTCCTTGGGGAGAAATAAAGGAGAAGGAGAGACTAATAAGAAGGGGGAAAGCCCTGATGGGCTTTATTTGCATGAGCTGGTTATAGCACATCTCCGGAACTCTTGGCAGTATCTGCCTGCTCTCGGTCTGCAGGAAGGAGGTGGAACAGCTGCGTGCACATCTGCTGGAGGAATTCTTTAAAGAGCAGAGATGACGCTATTTTTCTACCAGCAGTAGCAGCAGCAGGGCAAGTGCTTGAGGCTCATTTTGGGTTAATTCTCTCTCTGTCTGAGGTTCATGTCTTTAGAACAGCTGTACACACAGAGCAAGGCTATAAGGCAAGGAGGCCTCTGAAGCAAGACCAGGAGCTCCCAGTCAAATTCATGTAACTGACTCTTCACAGAGGTTGCTTACAAACAGAAAATAATAGCTAAGACACACTGTGTGCCAGGCACTCTTCTAAGCTATATACATATTTCATTTCCATATTCATATTTATATTTCATATATATTAATTTAATCCTCAAAACATATAATCCAAAAGAATCTCTATGCCATAACTACTGTTACTGTGATCAGTAGTTCTCAAATTTTAGTGTGTTCAAGAAACACCCCCAAGACATTGTTTAAAAATCAGATTCTTGGACTCCTGCCCTCTGAGCTCAGGAGAGCTAGACAGCCCAGGAATTTGCATTTTACTAAGCTCCCCTGTTTGATTCTTGTACAGGTAGTGGATAGACCACTCTTTGAGAAAGACTGGTAAGGAGATATGTTCATTTGCAAACTTCATGGGTGAAAAACAATAGACCAGCACCTGGGATAGGCATATAGGAGTTGAGGAGAAGTAATTATAACACTAGATGTTACCTGGATGTTAACTATGTTCCAGGCACCTTGCTAAATGCCTTACATTCACTAATGGTTAACTATCAGAACAACCCCCTAAGTCAGGTAATATAGTCTCCACATTACAGACAAGGAAACTAAAGTCCACAAAGGTAAAGTAACTTGTCCAAAGCCTCAGTTGTCCAAAGCCTCAAAGATAGCAAGTAGAGGAACTGGGATTTGAATGCAGGTCTGTCTGATTCCAGACACTGTGATCTTAGTCATGGATGCACATTTCCTACCCTTGTGGAACTCCCAGACTAGTGGAAGAGCCAAGCTAGGGACCTAAATAGTCAAAGCAACACAGTAAAAAATAAAAAGAACAACAGAGTTTTATAGTTCTAAGAGTTGTGAAGGTTAGTAGGGGAGATAGATCACTTCCTATCAAAGGACAACCCTGGTAGGCTTCCTAAGGGAGGTGATCTTTATATAGGGTCTTTTTTTAAAATGGTAGGATTTGAACACAGTAGTGATGGGCGTTGTAGGGAAGACAATTCCAGGAAGAGGGAGTATCATAAGCAAAAGCACTGATGTGAGAAAGAACAATGATTTGATGGGAAGCATGAGCAATACCACTTGGTTGGTGTGAAACTATAGGCAAATCTGAATAATGCACCCCCTCATCACTTTCAAATGTTTATTCAAATGTCATCATCTCCATAAAACCTTGGCTGGCCACCCCATTTACAGCTGCAGTGAAAATTCTGCCCTCCCTGTTCCGTTACATTGTTCTATTTTTTTTCCAAAACACTTTTAACCTTCTAATATATAATGTGCTTTTTTCTTTTCTTAACGTCTTGTCTGACTCCACCCACTAGAACAAAAGTTGCAAGACGGCAGTGATTTTTGTCAGTTTCGTGTATTGTTGAATCCTGGGTTCTATAACAGGACCTGGGAGGTGATAGGTGATCGATTCAAATTTTTAAAATTTTGAACGAAGGAAGCAAGAAGGAGCATCAAGAGAAAGAGTGTGCTCGGAGATTTCAGCACCTCAGACAGAGACCACTGCTATCGCTCCTGGGAGTTTCGTACCTGGCTGCCCAACTGATTGCAATTTGGTAGATCTGGGATAGGGGACCAAATTCCTCCTTCCCTCCCTCCTTCCCTCCCTCCCTTTCTTCCTTCCTGCCTCCTTTCTAATTCTCCACTGATGAATCTAATGTACCTCCAAGATGAGACACCATGTCATATCCAGCTGTGGCAGGCTACATAAGCCACTCCTGCTGCAGACATCAGTAGAGTTTCCAGAATCCTGACATTCTGACCAGGCTGGTGACATAAACAATGTCCCAAGTCTGGGGGGTGCAGGTGGAGTTCTCCCATTAAGGCAGGCTTAACCCACAGGAGCGATTCCCGAATCAATTCCCTACCACAAGACAGCCTTCTGCACTCTCTTCTCCACCAAAACATCTTTGACAAATCCTATTCCTCTCCCTCCTCCTTTCTGATGAGTCCTCAGAGACTCCCACCAGTCTGTTCTGATTCATATTTATCAGCTTGGGGCTGTCTTCCCTTCCACCATCACCCTCGTATTCTCCCCCAGGTTAATCAGGGAAGGCAGATGGATGATGGTATCCTGTGCAACCTAATTAAGATAAAAGCTTCCACTGATCTCCCTGCTGATGAGACAAAAGATGTTGCCAGCAAAAACTCCTGGCACCGACATGTCTGATATGTGTAGCCCCACGGAGGCTAGGGTCTTGGTAGCTGCCTTCAGAACAAAAGGATCCCAGTTACACACGCTCCCAAGACATGGACAGCTACGGAGGATGGAGAAGATAAATCCTGAACCTCATGTTTGCTAAAAACTCTTAGTTTCTGTATCCAGAATCTGGCTACTCCCCACCACCTCCACCTGGATTATTGCAGTGGCCTCTTCACTGGTCTCCCAGATTTCATTCTTGCCCCTCTATAGCCCATTCTCAATGCAATAACATTGCCATAGTGTTGTGTTCCTTTGGAAACAAACTGACTCACGTCACTCCTCTTTTCAAAACCCTCCAGTGGTTCCCCAAGTCACTCAAAGTAACAGCCAAAGTCTCTATATGGCCCTGCCTGTCTGGCCACAGCTACTGCTATGATCACACTTCTTCCTACTCTCCTTTACTCTGTTCCAGTCGTATTGGTCTCCTTGGTGCTTCTACAACACGCAGCATACACTCTGGCCATCTGCTTTGCACTGGCTACTCCCCCTCGTGACCTTCCCCCAGGTAGCCACCTGGCTCATTCCCTCACCTCCTGACCACCTTATTTAACACTGCAACATACACCACCAATCACCTTTACTCTGATTTATTTTTTTCCTATAGCAGACATCACCTTCTACTATACCAGACAACTCATTTGTCCGTTATTGGACAACTAGCACGTGAGCACCACAAAGACAGAGATTTTTGTCTGTTTCATTCCCTGCTGCTTCCCCAGCCCCTTAAATTGTGCCTGGCACATTGTAAGCACTCAGTAAACATTTACGGAATAAATGGATAAATAAATCAGCAGGGAAACAAAAATTTACATTGCTCAAGACGGCTAGAAGGAGCAAAGGCAACTGTGGCAAAAACATGGAAACCAACATAAGAAAACATTCCCTGAAGTGTAATCATCAAGTGCTTGACCGTCTACAGGTGTGCAACCTGACTGTATCAGTCCTGCGTCTTATAAGTACACCTGAGGTCACATTAACGTCCTGGCTCTGCCATTCCCTGGCTGTGACCTTGAGCAAGTTATTTAACCACTATAACCTTTGATTTTCTCATATAATAAGGGGATAATAATAGAAACCCACATCATGAGTTTGTTGTGGAACTTAAATGATGATGTATCTAAGCAGCTTAGAACACTGCTGTAAGCTTAGTGAGCAGTTACTAATGGGAGCCCTCATGTGCTGACATAGGTCCTAAGCCACTCACTGCAGGAGGGACACAGAGCGGAAAACTGGGTCTCAGAGTTGCTCAAAGCTCTCTCTATGACTCCGGCCACCTGGCTATATCCCCTAGAGGGCACCATGAACCCTCAGAGGCCAGAGCAGCACTGAGGCTTCAGGCAAAATTGTAGAGATGAATTTTCCTTAAATCAGGCTCCCACTTCTTTCCCTAAGAAGCCCTGCTTGGGTCCAGAATCACGTATTTCTTGCACCTGACAGCTCTGACTTTTCATCTAACTGCTAACTTCACTGGAGATCAAAATTAGGCCATCAGCTAGGTGTGGATGGAGATGAATCTGGTTAAGGGGAGGGACAGACACTTGGTTATTCTTATTTCCCTCTTCTTCTTCCCCCAGCCCTCCCCAGCCCCCAATCTCCCTTCTCCTTAACTACAAAGCAACAGTCCCCATGCATGTCAGTGAAAGCAAGCAATTCTAGCCCAAACAGTAACTGTTTGATGTTTAAGCTGCTAAGTTTCACAGTTGTTTGTCATGCAACAATAGATAACTAATACATCTGGAAAGAGGCCTGAAAATCTGCACTTCTAACAGCTCCCAGGGGATGCCCTGCTTCTATGGACCACCCTCTGAATAGCCAAGAGACTAGATGATTTGCTCAAGAAAAATATAGCTAGTCGTAAGTGGTAAAACATGGCTCTGAACTCAGATCAACCTGTCCACATCCCCTGGGCACTCACTGTTCTAACATATGCTGAGAGTGTTGGACAGCAAGCACTGCTAGTCTCCACCTGAGGCTTCCTTCCTGCCCACTCAGGACATTCTGGGAGTTCTGCAAGTTAATGCCCAGTGGCAGAAGTTACCCGATGATGGCTGGGAACCGAAAGGTAAATACCCCAGCTTCCCCACCTCCTAAGTGGGATAACTGAGGTGTGTTCTACAACGCCTCCCAGAAGTCCCCAGAGAGACTGAGTTCCAGTGGTCCTACTTTGCTCCATATTAGGACCACTGGAACTTGGTGCTAATTTGCCCAGTAACAACCCTTATTGACTTTTCTTCCCCTTCCCTATGTCACTTTCCCACTACCCTACTGATAATTCTTGGGTTCATCTCCCTAATAAACTACTTGAATTCAAATCCTTGCTCTGGGATAGATACAATGTGCCAGCCGCTGTGCAAAAAGCTCTAAATATATCATCTCACTTAATCTCTACAGCAAGTAATATTTCCATTTTATAGACACCTGAGGCACAGAGAGGGTGACTGACTCACCAAAGGTTACACAGCTAGGAATGAGCAGCACAGGATTGGAAGACAAGCCTCTCTGACCTGAAAGCCTAGGTTCTTATACTTCTAGCCACTCTCTACCCACTGCCATCTGCTCTCGGTCTAAAGCCATCCATCTCCATTCTCAGGTCCTTCTCCCCGCCCCTGCTTATAAAGACTTCCACGCCTCAGGCCCCATCCCAGTGTGTCTCTCACCCTAGGAAGAGGCCACTAAATCAGTATGAACGTTCCCCAAACTAAGTTCCTAAGTAACTAAGATCTTCTCAAGACTTGTCCCGCAAAAAGCAATCCCAGCAATAGGGAATATCATTGGGTTTTCCGGCACATCTGAGGATCCAAATAGAAGAGAATCCACTGTGACAAGCGGATCTTAAATCAGTCCTCACAAGCGACAATTTAATTCAGCAAACTATAGGGCTTCTTCCTGGGGATGCGGGTAGGAGTTTAGCTTAGTATTCTCTGCTCCAACTCATTCCCACAAATGTTAAACAAAATCTACCCTGTGTCTGGCTCATAGCAGGCTCTCAGTAAATGTTTCTTGAATAAATGAAACAATCAGTGAATGGATCAGTGAACCGATGGATACAGGTGGACCGCCTAGCTGGGCACAGAGAGACCTTGCCCACTCCCAGGATATCTCCTGCCCATTTGATTTCACAAAGGAGCAAAGTGCTGAACCACCCGCACTAAGAATCACAACTCTATTCATGTGGAATGCTTCCCAAATTTTTCAAGATTACTCCCTATGTGATGTCTCATTTTATACTCATCCCTCCCACAACAGCCTTTGAGCGTGTCGGAATGGGAATGGAAGGCAACTGAGTGTGAATGAAAGAACTTCAGCCCCTAAGTCCAAGGGACATTAAGCTCTAGCCCTGGTTTTGCCACCATCTGCCACTAACGTGCTATGTGACCTGGGGATGGCCTCTTCCCCTTTCTGAGGACCAGTTTCCTTGTCTTTAAAATGAAAAGGGTCAAACTGAATTTAAGATCAGAGTCCCTTCTGGTGCTAACATTTTAGGATTCCAAGATCTATCCAGATAGAAAGGGAGGGCAGAAGAGGGCCAAATTTTATCTATTGCAAATTTCCCCATGATTCCGTAAATCTGATCTGTGAATCTCGGTACAGTTATTCCTACCAACAGTAAATGCTGTTTTACTGTTTGCTCATCGTGTTCTTGGGACTATGCAGGGAATGCTCTATACATTATCTTACTTCTTCCTCACAACAACCTGTGAGCCTGGGCTTGATCTGTCATTTATAAAGGCTTTCAACTGCCAGAAGCAGGAAACCTGACTACCCATGGCTTAAGCCACAAGGACATACTTAACAAGGAAACTGGAGGTCCCACTGCTGGTTCAGTAACTCAATGACATCATGAAGTATCTAGGTTCTTATACCCTTCTCTTCTATCGTTCTCAGAGTACTGGTTTTTCATTTACAGATTTGTTGCCTCATGATCACACGATGGCTACCATGGCTCCAGACATCATAATCCAGACATTATAACCCCACACAACAACATTCAAAGCAGAAAGGAGGAAAGGGAGAGAGAGAGCTCTATCCTCAAGTATGTACTGCTCTCTTTTTTATGGGAAAAAAATCACTCCCAGAATCTTCTATGCCAGCTTCCCTTTTATCTCATTGGACAAAACTCAGTCACATGGTCACCCCTGGCTGCAAGGAAGGCTGGAAAAGTATTTGGCTTTTTCAACCGTTACAATGGGAGGTAAAGTCGAGAAGAAAAATGACACATGCTATTGGCTAGGAAACCATCAGTTTGCCCTACTCTTTATTTCCATTTGAAATTCAGGAAACTGAGGCTTAGAGAGGTTAAGTAACTTGTTCAGGGTCATGCAGTGAATAAGTGGCAGAAGCAGAAGCATAATCATCCCACCTCCAAAGCCTGTGCTCTTAACTAGTGTCACAAACCACCCTGGGAACCAATTACACCTGAAAAGGTTGAGTGGTGGGCAATCTAAAAGGGAGTTGTTTTTTCTAAGAGGATATTGAAAGAGAACAAGGATTTCAGATCAGGCTTGAAGATCCAATGATGAGAGAGCTAGGAAACGAATCTCCTCCGGAAGGCAACAGGATTCTGCCCAGATACCTGGCAGGCTGGTGAAGATGAGGCAGCATTGTCCCAAGCCCTTGGCACCCTACCCCAGTTACAAGTTTGGCTGCACACAGATTTGCCTTGCCCTCATCAGCATAAGCAGCTGAGTCAGAAGATGGTTCTCCTGGGGAGGGAAGCAGGAACCCTGGAATGGTTCCTGGTCATTTCTGAGCCATGTGTCAAGGGGTTTTTAATAGCGTAATCGCTCTCTCCTAGGAAGGCCAGTGGTGACAGACCTTTTAATGAAGGATAATGGTATTTTGCATTTAAATATACTCAGCCACTGACTCATTACTGCAGTAGCCATCAGAAAGACAAGTAAGTCAAAGGGAAGGAAGAGTTTATCAGGCTTGGGGAGAAACCAGGCTAAGATGTGGACCACCAGGGACCCACATGACCGCTGCAGCCAACGCAAGGAGCTCCTGAGCCCTCTTTGGTGGAGAACCGGACTGCATGGAACATTTCCATCATCACAGAAAATTCTATTGGACAGTCCTAAAATGGAATGAGGCTGGAGGAGGGTTACTTTCCCAAAGGAAAATCAAGACGCTGGGATCTGAAGAAGGGTGGATGGATGTTGAAGCAAAACAGATGCCCACTGAGAGTCATTCTTAATTTAAGAGTTACAGACTTCTGAAACTAAAGAGAGCTATGGACCTTCTCCCCAGGCGGGATAAAATTGCAAACAATTCGCAGACACAGAATTCTGCTTAGCATTTCAGAGGGGTCATAGGCTCTAATAGCTCCCTGAAGCCAAGCAATGAGCAGTGACCCCAGTTCAGAATGGCTGGTGTTCAGGGAATTTTAGCAAGACAGTGGGTGCTGGAGGGAATAACTTTTAAAGGCTTTACTGCCTCTGGGCTGTCTCCAGAGCTTCCTTTATCCTCCACCCCAATGCCCTTAGTCTGGGAACAAGAAGAATTTGTCTCTACTCCTAATTATCGGGTAAGACATAAACGATGCAAATATTATGCTAAATGAGGCCCCTTAAAATAGCAGAGAGAAAACCAGAGCTGAAGATGCCTTGTCATTTGCAATTTGCAAACGAGTTTGATGCCTTTCTTCATTCTCTCCCCACTCCCCATCCCCGTGGTTGATGTTCATCTGAATTCCTGACCTTCCCCCCAGAAAGGTGTCTCTTGAGGGGAGGCAGGGAAGAAAATGGGGGGATGGAAATGCAGCTTGATTGCCTACATGTGATTAGTAATTACACGCCAAGAGTCACTCTGGAGAGAAACACTGTCACCCTTTGATGAGGAAAAGGCTTTGAGAGGCAGATCTCCCAGGTGGAGAGTGGAAGAGGAAGGTGATGAGAAGGGTAATAGATATGCAATTGGGGGGCTGCTGCTAGTTGGGCTTGGGGAGAGGCAGGTAGGTTATTCCATCCTTTGCCAGTGTTTGCACCCCACCATTCATCAGCTCGGGGACCTTGAGCTACGTGTGGCTTAAACTGTGTGCCTCAGTTTCCTTATCTGTAAAATGGGGATAAAGCTGGTACTTGCTTCCTAGAGCTGTTGGAAGACTGAAAAAAAATCTTACTACAGTGCATGCATCCAAACAAGCTCCAGTTCAGCCTCCAATTGACAAGACATTGTGCTTGGGACTCTACAAGACCTCAGGAAGGCCACCCTGGTCTCTGCCAACATAGACCCACATCCTTTAAAAATGGAACATGATAGTCTATAACCAACTTCCAACTACTTGTGTCACCAGAAAGGAATGCTGGTTTGGGCAATCCTAGACAAAAGTAACCCAAAATCACATATTTGGTTTTAGCTGTTTTCATGAACTTTCTCACCATGGGTGATGAATGAGAAAGGTGATTCAGCTCACCCAGCATTCTCAGTTGTTCTAAATGCAGAAAAGACTCTGGAAGGAAGGAACCCCATTAAGAACCTCTCCCAAAAGGGCAAGGGTGGCATAATACCTAGTGAATCTCCCTCCCCATTCCTCAAAAATTGGAACATGTCACTCAGCCTACAAATTGCTGTGTGACCTTGGGTAACTGGCTTAACCTCTCTGGTCCTCAATTTCTTCGTGAGTAAAATGGAGATACTAAAACCAGGCTTCTGCACTGCTTGTTCTTCCCTCTGCATTTCATTTTTTTCTCTAAATGACTTAGATCAGAGCCCCTCTCCTCTGCCTCCCACCTACCTCCCCCCCCACCTACCTCCCCCCTGAGCATACAGCCCCATAGCATTCCCCAAGATCTGCCTGGCTTCACTGCACCCTATTTTCTGCTCCAAAAAGAAAGAGGTCCATTTTGGTATTGTGTGTACAGTACAAGGGTATAGTGACTAGACTGCATTTTTACTGATTTGTACTGGTTACATTGTTCTGACGATGACCCTTCCCACTGAGGGAAGAATGGGATAAAGCAGTGGTCCTCAGTTGTGGCTGCCCATTGAACTCACCAGGGTTTTTTTAAAAATATTGATGCCCAAGTTCAACCCCATCTCCCTACCCCCTCACTCCCACCCGCCACCGAGATTCTGATTTAATTCATTTTGGGTATGGTCTAGGCATTGGGATTTTTTTAAAACCCAGGCTATACTAATTTGCAGTTATATTTGAGGACCTCTAAGCTAGAGAAACTAGGACTAATGAATGATATACAGTGATAGGGTAAAGTCTTAAATCCATATTTTAAAATTTTATCATGAGGAAAATAATGACATATTTGACCACAATTTTAAAAAAAATCTTTTTTGCTCTCCCCAAAACCGTAAGACAATTTAGGAAGCCAAACAGCCAACTTCTTAAAAAGAAACTGAAATAGATACGGAAGACCAAGGGGAAAGTACACATCCCCCCAATTACCCCCAGACAAATTTTAAAGCTCTGTCATATATAAAGAGCCACTGTAAATCAATAAGAAATATATTAAAAACCCTAAAACTCCAACAAAAGAAAATGAACAAAAGACATGAAAAACAATTCTCAGTAGGATAAATATACGTGTCTAATAAGCTTATGATTTTTTTAACTCAGCCTTTTCAATAATCAAAGAAATGCAAATGGAAACAAGCCACTGGCTTTAAAGCTATTAAATTACCAAAGACAAAAAGAAAACCTCTATGCTGGCCTCGGTAAAGGAAGCACTCTCAAACCCTGCTGGTGGGATTGTAAATTAGTTCAACCTTTCTAGAAAGCAATTTGGCAGGACAATCCCAATTATGTTAAAAATATATATATATGTACATTTAGGCATATGAAAAAATACTGGGGGCTTCCCTGGTGGCGCAGTGGTTAAGAATCTGCCTGTGAATGCAGGGGATGCAGGTTTGAGCCCTTGTCCGGGAAGATCCCACATGCCGCGGAGCGGCTAGGCCCGTGAGCCATGGCCGCTGAGCCTGCACATCCGGAGCCTGTGCTCCGCAACGGGAGAGGCCACAACAGTGAGAGGCCCGCGTACCGCAAAAAAAAAAAAAAATACTGGGAAGATAAAAAAACAAATGTTCACAGCTATTTTCTTCCTATAATAAGATTAGGGTGATTTTTATTTTCTTCTTTACACTTTTCTGTATTTTCCAAATTTCCACAGTGAACATGAATTGCTTTCATAATGAGGAAAAAAGAAAAACAATGAAAAGAGACACATTTTTTAATGTTATGTTCTTTTTTAATATATAAATTTATTTATTTATTTATTTTGGCTGCACTGGGTCTTCATTGCTGTGCATGGGCTTTCTCTAGTTGCGTTGAGCAGGGGCTACTGTTCGTTGTGGTGTGTGGGCTTCTCATTGCGGTGGCTTCTCTTGTTGCAGAGCACGGGCTCTAGGCGCGTGGGCTTCAGTAGTTGTGGCTCACGGGCCCTAGAGCACAGGCTCAGTAGTTGTGGCACATGGGCTTAGTTGCTCCGTGGCATGTGGGAACTTCCTGGACCAGGGCTCGAACCCGTGTCCCCTGCATTGGCAGGTGGATTCTTAACCACTGCGCCACCAGGGAAGTCCAAAATCCTTGTTATGTTCTTTTGAAATGTATTTTTTACCATTTCATTCCAGGATGCTTGGTTTTGCAATGCTAAGCTCTATCTGAAGAGTTGTACTTCATCCTGAGAGAGTTGTCCAGTAAAAAGAACTGGTTATTTTAGTACCTCTAGCAAAAAAGAAAGCACACCTGCTCTGTACTCGGCAGACCTGTGTAGGTGTTTTGGTTTTGCCCCTTCCTGGCTGTGTGAACTTGGGTGAGTCATTCAAACTCTCTGAGGTTTGGATTCCATATAATCATTCCTACGCTGTGGGACTGAATGAGACAGTTTATTTAAAGTGTCTGGGACCACGCCTGGAGCAGAAGAAGGGCTCAATAAATGGTAACTAGTACAAACCACATGGTGGGGAAAAGGCATGAAATCCTTACTAATGGGAAGCAGTCATTACAAACGGGGGGGAAAACCCATCCCACTTGGAGAAAATTCTCCTGATAAGTACACCTCAGGTCATTGTTCCCATTTTACAGAGGGGGCTCTCTCATGAGGTAGAATGCTGTGCTTAAGACCCTCCCAGGACTTCAGGGTTAGGAGCTGAATGAGCAGCAAAGACCAGCTTCCTTTACTCCTGGAATATACTCTGCTGTTTCCCAAGCCCAGAATGATGTGTCGTCCATCTTCTCAGGTCTCCCCAGACCAATGGCAGCATCTCCTCCCACCTTCCACCAGCATGATCCTCTCGTGTTCACTGCAGCACATTCATAATGGGAAAAGTTTAAAGCCACCTAGATGTCTGTGAGCTCCCCGAGGACAAGAACCATGTCCATTTTGCAATCCCCATGTTGTGTCCTTAGCTTCTTTGAGTCAGAGTTAAGCTAGAACAGAAAGGGAACAGGGAGATTCAAATGGCCCCTGGCCCCTGGCTTACTGGCCACTCCAAACAGGCAATCTCGTTGTTTGTCCAGCTGCTCTCAAGCAGAAGCAAGAAAGTCAGCTACTGGCTGAACACCAGGGGCAGGTTGTGTAAGGTCTGTAGGCCGTGGTGAGGACTGTGGCTTTTAATTGAAAGGCAGGGATTTTTGCCTTCTTGTTCACTGAAGCATCCTCAACACCTAGAGCACTGCCTGGTACAGAGTAGACACTCAATAAACAGTTGCAAAAATAAAAATAAATACTACGCAGCCAACAAAAATTCCTGCCACGGGAAGATATGTGTAATATTAATATATTCTTAGTTTTTGTTGTTTTTAAAGGCTGATTACAAAAGAGTATAAAACTGGGCGATCACAAATTGTTGATGGTGGCCGGTTGTGAATTTGACAGGGGTAGTGAATTTGCTCGCCACCCCGCCCCCAACTTCTTTTCTGTTTTTCTAACTGAATATTTCCAAAAAAGAGCTTGTGATATTTGTGTAAGAAAGGAGAGAAATAAATGAATAAATTGGATGGAGGAGTGGGAGGGAAGAAAGGAAGGGTCTAGGAAGAGGAGAGCTTAAGTCAGGCTGTGAAATCCGGAACGTATCCTGTCACCTCCGTCCTCCAGCTCACACACACATACACACACACACACACACACACACACACACACACGCAGGCGCACAGCTGGAAGCCAGCCTTCCTGCCGCCTGGCTCCTCTAATTCCCTGAAAAGAAAGAAATGATGGCTCTTTCTGAGGAAAATAAAAACATCTCAACCATTAGCCCCACAAGCATGGAGAACAGGCTTCCCCTAGGGATACCCAGAAATGGCCAGAGATGGGACTCACATGATAAGAAGGACACTGCCCCAGGAGAGATGAGGCCAACTGACCAGGATGGCCCCTTGCCTGACTCTCTTAGTGACCATTAACCCCCTAATGTGAAATCAGGCCTCTAGAAAGAACTGGGTTCAAATCCCATCTCTACCATTCACTAGCTGGGTGGCCTTAAGCAAATCACACAGCCTCTCTGAGCCTTGACTGTCACTGGGAGCAGTGACAGCAGCAGCCTCCAGGGGTTCCTGTGGGAGCTAAGTGAGAAAGCACCCAGTAAGAACTACTGACCATTGTCACTTACGAGCGTATTTTCCCTCTGCCTATGTACCCTTCCCCCATCACTTTTCTATCTCACTAATTCTTATTCATCCTCCAAGATTCAGTTCATATGTTACCTCTCCCAAGATGCCTCCCTGACCCCTTCAGGCTGAATTGGGTGCCCTCGGCCTGTGCTCCCAGTTTACACACTGCTTATTTGTGTGTGGTCAGGGCTCTTTGGTTGTGAGTGACAGAGACAGCCCCTGGTGAACTTAAGCAGCAAGGGAGTTTACTGGAAGGATGTCAGAGCTCAAGAAATCAATGTGAGGTTGGAGACTGGGCCTTGAGAATTAACCAAGGATGCTCCAGGGAGCCGGGAAGTAGAAACTGGGCATGAGGCCACTGAGAACCTTGACCCTTTCAGGTGCCTTGTCCCTCTGTTCAGAATCGAATTCCAGAGAGAACAGTGGACTGCCCTTGATAAGGGCACAGGCCCCTCCCTTGTCCAGAGTAAAGCAGAGCCTCCCATTACAGCCCTGCTATGGGGAGAGGTTACCCATAAAGGAAGTGATCTGTGAAATATAAGTGGGTGCTGGTCAGTGAACAAACAACTGAAATCTGTCTCAAATACAGCAAGGATTTCACCTCATTCACTTCCCTCTGAGTCTCTAGCACTTTACTCAGTGTCTCACAAAGTTTGAATGAATGAGTGATGGGAAACCAGAGCCTTCAAGGTAAGTAGCGCTAAGGGCCCCATTTGGGCACCAAGGGGGTTAGTGGTTAGAAACATGGACGTGGGAGTAGGACAGAGCTGAGTTCAAGTTCTAGCTCTGCCTCCTTTTTGACTTTGTTATCTTTGACTTTGGGCAAATTGCTTTCTAGGCTTCAGTTTCCTTACCTGTAAAGATATCTTTCTAAGTTTGTTGCAAGGATCCAAGAAGATTTATGTAAAGAATTGATACAATGCCTGGGACATAATAAGTGCTCACTAAACCACACTGCTACTACTCCTTGGTTTTTATCACTGTTGTGATTACTGCAGGAGATGAAGGGAGGGAGGTGGTCTGCTGACTGAAAACAAGAGCCATAGGCAGAAGGAATCACTGTGATATGTGTGTGGGCCCTGAGGGAGGCCCCTAGATGACTCCGCCCCAGGGGTGCTCAGAGCTGAGAGAGGGAGACAGATGAATTCTCACCCAAGATAAAGTGTGAAAGTTATAGTTTTAAAAAAATGAACGAAAATGAAACTAACCTATGATGAAAAACATATGCAGCCAGTAGAACCAGGTGCGGGAAGAAGCAGAATCGAATGTAGTCAAGGACCGACTTACTCAACTCACTAAATTCTGGGGGTCGTGACGAAACGCCCAAGCCCTGGGGTAGGGAGGAGACTCTGCTCCAGAAGTTTTCTCAAGTCAGAACTTGAGCTGAGATTTGGGATAAGTTTGGAGAGGTCAAGAAGAAGGGGGGGCACTCTAGGCAGGGGGCATGGAAGCTAGAGTATCAAGCCTTAGGAGGCTGTCTTAGCTCCGGCTGCTATAACAAATACCATAGGCTGGTGGCTCCAACAATAGACACTCATTGCTCACAGTTCTGGAGGCTGGGAAATCTAAGATCAAGCTATCAGTAGATTCAGTTCCTGGTGAGGACTCTCTTCCTGACTTACAGACAGTCACCATCTCGCTGTGTCCTCGTATGGTGAAGAGAGAAGGGGGGCTCCACCCTCATGACCTCATCTAAACCCAGTTACGTCCCAAGGGCCCCACCTCCAAACACCATCATATTGGGAGTTCTGGCTTCAACATATGACTTTGGACGAGAAGGGGACACAAACATTCAGTCCATAACAGAGACTTACATGGTGGGCAGGGAGAGCTAAAAGGG
This sequence comes from Mesoplodon mirus, assembly GCF_964341445.2. Classification (NCBI taxonomy): domain Eukaryota; kingdom Metazoa; phylum Chordata; class Mammalia; order Artiodactyla; family Ziphiidae; genus Mesoplodon; species Mesoplodon mirus. The sequence goes on from NC_138989.1 coordinate 10,949,147, forward strand.
AGATGACGATTCTGCAGGTGGCTTACATTTTTGGCAAATCCTGTCTCCCCTCTAGATCTTTAGCTCAGACAGGGGAACCTAAACCTGGTCTTACATAAAAAGTAGTGCTGAGGTTTCCTTCTACAATTCAGAGTCCCCGTCTCTGCCCCAGATATACTAAAGCAGAATCTCCTGGGACAGGGACAGGAAATCTGGACTTTTTCATTTCCTCAAGTGGTTGCTTTTTATTGAGATACAATTCAAATAACACAAACTTAACCATATTAAAGTGTGCAACTCAGTAGCACTTAGCACATTCACAATGATACGATATGCAACCACCAACTTTATCTAGTTCCAAACCATATTCATCATCCCATAAGGAAACTCCTTACCCATTAAAAGGAAACCCCCAGGGACTTGCCTGGCGGTCCAGTGGTTAAGACTCCACGCTTCCAATGCAGGGGGCGCAGGTTTGATCCCTGGTCGGGGAACTAAGATCCCACATGCCATGTGGCATGGCCAAAAAGTACAAAAAAAAAAAAGTGACACCAAAAGGAAACCCCTATATCCCATTCCCCCTTCCCGCCAGCCCCTGGCAACCACTAATCTGTCTTCTGACTCTATGAATTTGCCTGCTCTCATTATTTCATATAAATGGAATCATACAATGTGAGTCCTTTTGTGTCTCTCTTCTTTCACTTAGCATCATGTTTTCAAGGTTCATCTATGTTGTAGCATGTGTCAGAATTTCATTTCTTTTTATGACTGAATACTATTCCATTGGATGGACCACATTTTGTTTGTCCTTTCGTCCACTGATGGATATTTGGGCTGTTTCTATCTTTTGGCTATTGTGAATAGAGCTGTCCTCCAAGTGATTTTGAGTTCACGGACTTGAGAGTTGCCATTTTGGAACTGTGCTGAGGTGACAATCACTTAAGAAAACCAGAGTTCTCAAACTTCAGTGTGCCTCACTCAGAACTGCCTGGAGAGCCTGCTGAAAACACCCATGCCAGGGCCCTACATCCAGATACTCTGACTCAGTAGATTTGGGTGGGCCTGGATACCTTTATTTTCGATGAGGTCCCCTGCCTCATCCCCGCAAATTTTGATGCAAATGGCCAAACCACCATTCTGTAAGAAACGGTGACTTAAAAGAAGGAAGTCATCCATGGTTGCTCGAATTGCTCATTTTTTTTTCTATTTTTTAAACACTTGCCTATATTTGTCAGATATTCAATAGTGAGCATGTTTTACTTTTACATTCGAATTTATTTTAAGTATTAATGAATTTTTAAAAAGGAAAAGGCTCTAATGCCTTGCTAGATTCCTAGCTTCTGCCTCTCTCCAGCCCCCTCCCCCCACCAAAGAAGACTTCCTGACCCCCCTCCTGTGCTCCCCCAAGCTCAGGCTCTTTCTAAAAAGCACGCACACACACATTAAGAAAGTCAACCTCTGATTTCTATGCACAGGACACTTTTGCCTACGGCGTGTCATACAATTTGCTTACTTACTGTGCGCTTTTTGGAGCATCTGAGGAAATCAAAGCTGGAGGCTGGATCTCTGTTTGTTTTCCTACAGATAATGATATTCTCCCACCACCTAAGTTAATGGATTGAGGCTTGCAGGCATTTATGAGTGGTGTCTTTAATACGGTGCTGGAATGTTTGCCCTATAAATCCTTAAGAACAGACTTATAGATTGCCTGTTACCAGCATTATGGGCTATTAATAAATCAGTTACAGCCACGTATTGTTTTGAAATTGCATTTTCCCTTTGTGTTCACATTCTAAGCAGCTAAAAATCGGAGAGAGACAGAACACCCGTGCTGGATGAGGGTTGCAATTTCCTATAGAGAGATGGCAGGGGAAGGGGGATGACAACTAGCTCTGCAAAGGCCGACAATTTGGAGCAAGGAAGAAAGAGGAGCAAAGGACCCCCAGCAGCTCTAGGTGTTGCTGCAGCGTTTTAGAGCCACGATCCATCTCCTGGTGGCCTCCGGTAGAAGGCTGAGTCTGCCAGCGTCATCGCGATTCCTTTGCTGTAAATCTCCCGGGAGTTCTCTACTCAGGCTGTTCTGTGTTAACTTCACATTTAATGATATGTCGGTGTGGATGGTCACCTGAGCCTTGCTGGGACTCTCCAGCTGGTGTGCACAAACACTGTCACATGGGAGGACAGATCTCCACAGCCCCTTCCCCGGCAGGAGGAAGCCTGGGCCTCCCTCAAGGCTCCTGTCCCAATCTGGAAGCTGGGGAGTCCCCAGGGGCTGACATTGCGTTCATGTCTGGCACTTCAGGCAGCTGCCTTTTCCCCACCCACACCAGTGCAGCACTGCTCTCCAGCCCTGGGATTCGGAGCCCCCTCGACTGGCACTCACCTCACAGCTGAGCATCATCTACCCCCCAGCCTGCTCCACGGAAGGACCCCGCGGCACTGGTGCTGGACCACAGTGTCGCACACTTTGCATTTTACACAGACACTTCTTTCCTCTCAACAGTGCCAAGTCCAGTATGACAAAAGTCAAAGCTGCATTTTGGGGTTTTTAAAACATTATTTTCTCTTTGTTTGTTTTTGTCAGAACTCCTCCTTTCTTCCAACCACTAAGCCTTCTTGCAGGGACTGAGTCACTATGCACATGGAATGTTTCCCCACCAGCAGATTCACTGGAACAGATCCCTCTGTCACCTTACAGTCTCTTCTCATTGAGCCTCCCCTCCCCCTGCCACACTGTGGTGTGTGCGTGCTTGTTGTGTCTGAACACCACGCATTAAGGCTGATGGAATTTTATTTCCCAGAAGCCTCCAGTGCAAATCACTGGATGCAAAGAAATACAGGGAAGAGCAGTTTCTGGCATCACACACCCTGTGTGTGATATAAGAAGGCGTGGCCACCTGCTCTAACAAACCAACCTCATGTCTCAGTGGCCTAAGACAATCAGGTTTATTTCCCACTGACCTCACAGTCTGATGCAGATGGACAGGATTTCCTGGTGGCTCTCCTCCAAGGGATGACTCAGGGATCCAGGCTCCTTTCATCAGGAGCTGCTGCAACCTTGAATACTTCACCACCACTGCAGAAGTGAGGGGAGAGGAACTTTCAAAGAGATGCCCACATTTTAGCCAAGGGCCTAAACCCAGTCATGTGGTTCCAACTTAATTGCAAAGGGAGCTGGGAAATTTGATGTGTGCCCAAGAAGTGGAAATGGGATTGCTGGGCCATTTACCCAGGTACCACTTTGGCTCAGCCAGGAACCCAGACACATATGGGTTCCAAAAGATTTTTTTTTTTTTTTTTTTGCGGTACACGGGCCTCTCACTGTTGTGGGCCTCTCCCGTTGCGGAGCACAGGCTCCAGACGCGCAGGCTCAGCGGCCATGGCCCACGGGCCCAGCCGCTCTGCAGCATGTGGGATCCCCCCGGACCGGGGCACGAACCCGTGTCCCCTGCATCTGCAGGCGGACTCTCAACCACTGCGCCACCAGGGAAGCCCCAGATTTTGTATATTTTATATACAAATAAAATGTATAGGGGGCAGCCCCAACACATTCTGTCCCAACTTCCCAGCCAGAATGGGACAACAATTTGACAGTTAACCAGGAGACAGGAGAGTCCGAGACCCCTTGGAAGCTTCCCAGAATATTCCCTACCCAGGCACCTGTTACTGAATCAGAACCTTCCCTAGCGGAATCACTCCTTGGATGGAGGAATGGTCAGAAGGCTCCTGTTAAAATGCTCCTTCAGGGGAGAGGCCCTCACATGGATTTGCAAAGTTCACTTATCAAATGAGCTCACTGATTGATTCATTCATGTCATTGATGCCTACAGGGGCAAAGGACTGGAGATACCTTGTGACAAGAGTGTCCCCTTGGAGAACAGCAGGCAGAATGCCGCAGGATGAGGATGCAGGATGGAAATGTGTAGCACAATCTGGTCCTGGGGCCCTAGAGTGGGGGGTGGAGGGGAGCTGATCTGAGGCATTAAGGAGGCACTGAAGGGCTCTGGGGATGAAACACAGGGAGCTAGAGAAGGGTTATTGAGTGATTTTGCCCGAGGCCAGCACTGCCCGAGATGACTTTGTCCTCCAGCCTCTGTCACATCCTCTGGCCTATTTCTTTGAAGATAAGGTCTGGGGCTTAAAACCAGAGGCTTTCAATTTATGTAAACAGAAAACCTACATTGGCAAGATCTCTGGGCACAGTGGAAAGGCTGGACGGGAAAGCAGGGGCCTGGCTCTGGCACTGACTCGACCCGGAGATGGTGGGTCTGTCACCTCTCTTCTCGGGGCCTCAGCTTCCCCATGTGCAGTTGGGCCACACTAGAGACAACAAGAGGATTGATGGAGCTGTGGGAAAGCGTGAGGCTCTAGTCTTAGTAAGAGCTGGGTTCACATCCTCAGACACACATATAGCCCATGTGGCCAACAAGACGGATTCACGCCCACAGCCATCCACAGCCCTTCCTCTTGTCTTCCTCTTCAACAGAGGCCAGAAAGCTAACTTCTCACACTTCTAGAGGCTCCTACAGCTTGGGGCAATTATGGTCTGTGAAAAGATACGAGTCTCTAGGGAAAGCACCCCTCCTAGAATGAAAAGACAAAGCTTCAAGAGAAAAGGTTAGGAGGGAAGTTCAAGATGGCAGAGGAGTAAGATGCGGAGATCACCTTCCGCCCCATAAATACATCAAAAATACATCTACATGTGGAACAACACCTACAGAACACCTACTGAACGCTGGCAGAAGACCTCAGACTTCCCAAAACGCAAGAAAATCCCCACGTACCTGGCCATGTAGCTGACAGGGTCTTGGTGCTCTGGCCTGGTGGGAAAGCCGAGTTCAGGACACTGGACCACCAGAGACCCCCTGGCCCCACGTAATACCAACTGGCGAGAGCTCTCCCAGAGATCTCCGTCTCAACACTAAGACCCAGCACCACGCAATGACCAGCAAGCTCCAGTACTGGATGCCCCATGCCAAACAAGTAGCAAGACAGGAACACAACCCCACCCATTAGCAGAGAGGTTGCCTAAAATCATACTAAATTCACAGACACCCTAAACGCACCACCGGACGCAGCTCTACCCACCAGACAGACAAGATCCAGGCCCACCCACCAGAACATAGGTACCAGTTCCCACCACAGGAAGCCTACACAAGCCACTGAACCAACTTTACCCACTGGGGGCAGACACCAAAAACAACGGGAACTATGAACCTGCAGCCTGCGAAGAGAAGACCCCAAACACAGTAAGTTAAGCAAAATGAGAAGACAGAGAAAAACACAGCAGATGAAGGAGCAAGATAAAAACCCACCAGATGAAACAAATGAAGAGGAAATAGGCAGCCTACCTGAAAAAGAATTCAGAGTAATGATAGCAAAGATGATCCAAAATCTTGGAAATAGAATGGAGAAAATAAAAGAAACGTTTAAGAAGGACCTAGAAGAACTAAAGAGCAAACAAATAGTGATGAACAACACAATAAATGAAATTTAAATTTCTCTAGATGGAATCAATAGCAGAATAACTGAGGCAGAAGAATGGATAAGTGACTTGGAAGATAAAATAGTGGAAGTAACTACTGCAGAGTAGAATAAAGAAAAAAGAATGAAAAGAATTGAGGACAGGGCTTCCCTGGTGGAGCAGTGGTTGGGAGTCTGCCTGCCGATGCAGGGGACACAGGTTCGTGCCCCGGTCTGGGAGGATCCCATATGCCACGGAGCGGCTGGGCCCGTGAGCCGTGGCTGCTGGGCCTGCACGTCCGGAGCCTGTGCTCCGCGGCAGGAGGGGCCGCGGCAGTGAGAGGCCCGCGTACCACAAAAAAAAAAAAAAAAAAAAAAAAGAATTGAGGACAGTCTCAGAGACCTCTGGGACAACTTTAAATGCACCAACATTTGAATTATAGGGGTCCCAAAGAAGAAGAGAAAAAGAAAGGGTTTGAGAAAATATTTGAAGAGATTATAGTTGAAAGCTTCCCTAACATGGGAAAGGAAATAGCCACCCAAGTTCAGGAAGTGCTGAGAGCGCCATACAGGATAAACCCAAAGGGAAACACACTAAGACACAAATTAATGAAACTATCAAAAATTAAATACAAAGAATAAATATTAAAAGCAGCAAGGGAAAAGCAACAAATAACATACAAGGGAATCCCCCTAAGGTTAACAGCTGATCTTTCAGCAGAAACTCTGCAAGCCAGAAGGGAGTGGCAGGACATATTTAAAGTGATGAAAGGGAAAAACCTACAACCAAGATTACTCTGCCCAGCAAGGATCTCATTCAGATCCAACAGAGAAATTAAAACCTTTACAGACAAGCAAAAGTTGAGAGAATTCAGCACCACCAAACCAGCTCTACAACAAGTGCTAAAGGAATATCTCTAAGTAGGAAACACAAGAGAAGAAAAGGACCTGCAAAAACAAACCCAAAACAATTAAGAAAATGGCAATAGGAACACACATAACAATAATTACCTTAAATGTGAATGGATTAAATACTCCATCCAAAAGACGCAGGCTCACTGAATGGATACATAAACAAGACCCATATATATGCCGTCTACAAGAGACTTCAGACCTAGGGACACATACAGACTGAAAGTGAGGGGATGGAAAAAGATATTCCATGCAAATGGAAATCAAAACAAAGCTGGAGTAGCAATTCTCATATCAGACAAAATAGACAAAATAAAGACTATTACAAGAGACAAAGAAGGACACTACATAATGATCAAGGGATCAATCCAAGAAGAAGAGATAACAGCTGTAAATATTTATGCACCCAACATAGGAGCACTTCAATACATAAGGCAAATGCTAACAGCCAAAAAAGGGGAAATTGACAATAACACAGTCATAGTAGGGGAATTTAACACCCCACTTTCACCAATGGACAGATCATCCAAAATGAAAATAAATAAGGAAACACAAGCTTTAAGTGATACATTAAACAAGATGGACTTAACTGATATTTATAGGACATTCCATCCAAAAGCAATAGAATACACTTTCTTCTCAAGTGCTCATGGAGCATTCTCCAGGGTAGATCATACCTTGGGTCAGAAATCAAGTCTTGGTAAATTTAAGAAAATTAAAATTGTATCAAGTATCTTTTCCAGAATGGAGTAGCGATGAGGTCACAGATAATAAGCACCAGAACAAATCAGTCCCAAGTTTCATCACTGCTGAGCCTGACACAGTGTTAAAAGGGGACAGTGCCCCGGAGAGCTCTGAAAAAGGAGAACTCAGTGTTGCTAAAAGAAGTAGACGGGGATGCCCCAAAGGAAGGGACTTTGTCCCAATTTCCTCAGCATTGGTCAGAGGGGCTGGGAAACTTAAAGGCTGAGCTGTACTCATGAATAAATAAGACCTCCAGGGCCATTGTGCAGATCAGAGATAAAATGTAAATATAAATGTAAAATGTAAATGTAAATCTGCACATAGCAGATGCTCAATAAAGGCTAAATGTTGTTATGATGAAAACCACACACTGGTGCCTGTGACAGCAGGGACCTGGAGAAAGAGGGTCAGCCCAGGGGCAGGGATGTCTTGGCACCAAAGGGCTTTTGTGTGCTCAGCAAAGTGGAGGCTTTGGAGCTATGAGGTTTACAGCTCCAGGACATGTATTTAAGGGCCCCTACGGCCAAAAGGGCCAATTTAGGAAGGTCCTAAGTTAGCTGACTTGTTGAGCAGAGGCTTCCTCTCAAGGGAGTTGAGGTCAGGGTGAACCTCTCCAATTCTGTTAGTCTACACTGGACCAGAAGTGTCTTTGCTTGTATTCCTCTTCAAATTCACAGTGCACTCTCTACTCCTTCTCACCATCCCTGTCCTCTGATTTACAGCTCTAGGTTCACCTCCTCCAGGAAGCCCTCCTAGACTTTTGCAACCTTCATACTCTTTTTCCCGTCTCTATATCCCTGTGACATTCACAGTCTGCAGCAAACAGTCTAGCCTCCTTTTTCCACTTTACACCTTACTGGTTTCTGGTATGTGAGATCTGGGAGCCCTCTTTTTTTATATATAATTAAAACCCCATGGCTTATTTATTTTATAACTGTAGGTTTTTACCCCTCATTCCCCTTTACCTATTTCTCCCAGTCCCCATGCCCTCGCCTCTGGCAATCACCCATTTTTTTCTCTCTATCTATGAGTTTGTTTGTTTTTTTTGATTTCTATTTTATTTTTTATACAGCACATTCTTATTAGTTATCCATTTTATACATATTAGTATATATATATCAATCCCAATCTCCCAATTCATCACAGCACCACCACCATCCCCCCCACCACTTTCCCCCCTTGGTGTCCATACGTTTGTTCTCTGCATCTGTGTCTCAGTTTCTGCCCTGCAAATGGGTGCATCTGTACCATTTTTCTAGATTCCACATATATACATTAATATTCAATATTTGTTTTTCTCTTTCTGACTTACTTCACTCTGTATGACAGTCTCTAGATTCATCCACGTCTCTACAAATGAGCCAATTTCGTTCCTTTTTATGGCTGAGTAATATTCCATTGTATATATGTACCACATCTTCTTTATCCATTTGTCTGTCAATGGGCATTTAGGTTGCTTCCATGACCTGGCTATTGTAAATAGCGCTACAATGAACATTGGGGTGTAGGTGTCTTTTTGAATTATGGTTTTCTCTGGGTATATGCCCAGTAGTGGGATTCCTGGATCATATGGTAATTCTATCTTTAGTTTTTTAAGGAACCTCCATACTGTTCTCCATAGTGGTTGTATCAATTTACATTCCCACCAACAGTGCAAGAGGGTTCCCTTTTCTACGCACTCTCCAGCATTTGTTGTTTGTAGATTTTCTGATGATGCCCATTCTAACTGGTGTGAGGTGATACCTCACTGTGGCTTTGACTTGCATTTCTCTAATAATCAGTGATGTTGAGCAGCTTTTCATGTGCCGTATGTCTTCTTTGGAGAAATGTCTATTTAGGTCTTCTGCCCATTTTTGGATTGGGTTGTTTGTTTTTTTAATACTGAGCTGCATGAGCTGTTTATATATTTTGGAGATTAATCCTTTGTCCATTGATTAGTTAGCAAATATTTTCTCCCATTCTGAGGGTTATCTTTCATCTTGTTTGTAGCTTCCTTTGCTGTGAAAAAGCTTTTAAGTTTCAGTAGGTTCCATTTGTTTATTTTTGTTTTTATTTCCATTACTCTAGGAGGTGGATCAAAAAAGATCTTGCTCTGATTTCTGTCAAAGACTGTTCTTCCTATGTTTTCCTCTAAGAGTTTTATAGTGTCCGGTCTTACGTTTATGTCTCGAATCCATTTTGAGTTTATTTTTGTGTATGGTGTTAGGGAGTGTTCTAATTTCATTCCTTTACATGTAGCTGTCCAGTTTTCCCAGCACCACTTATTGAAGAGACTGTCTTTTCTCCATTGTATATCCTTGCCTCCTTTGGCATAGATTAGTTGACCATAGGTGCGTGGGTTTATTTCTGGGCTTTCTATCCTGTTCCATTGATCTATATTTCTGTGTTTGTGCCAGTACCATATTGTCTTGATTACTGTAGCTTTGTTGTATAGTCTGAAGTCAGGGAGTCTGACTCCTCCAGCTCCATTTTTTTCCCTCAAGACTGCTTTGGCTATTTGGGGTCTTTTGTGTCTCCATACAAATTTTAAGATTTTTTGTTCTAGTTCTGTAAAAAATGCCATTGGCAATTTGATAGGGATTGCATTGATTTTGTGGATTGCTTTGGGTAGTATAGTCATTTTCACAATATTGATTCTTCCAATCCAAGAACATGGTATATCTCTCCATCTGTTGGTATCATCTTTAACTTCTTTCATCAGTGTCTTATAGTTTTCTGCATACAGGTCCATCTCCCTAGGTAGGTTTACTCCTAGGTATTTTATTCTTTTCATTGCAATGGTAAATAGGAGTGTTTCCTTAATTTCTATTTCAGATTTTTCATCATTAGTGTATAGGAATGCAAGAGATTTCTGTGCAATAATTTTGTATCCTGCAACTTTACCAAATTCATTGATTAGCTCTAATAGTTTTCGGGTGGCATCTTTAGGATTCTCTATGTATAGTATCATGTCACCTGCAAACAGTGATAGTCTTATTTCTTCTTTTCCAATTTGTATTCCTTTTATTTTTTTCTCCTCCGATTGCCATAGCTAGGACTTCCAAAACTATGTTGAATAACAGTGGTGAGAGTGGACATCCTTGTCTTGTTCCTGATCTTAGAGGAAATGCTTTCAGTTTTTCACCATTGAGAATGATGTTTGCTGTGGGCTTGTCGTATATGGCCTTTATTATTTTGAGGTAGGTTCCCTCTATTCCCACTTTCTGGAGAGTTTTTACCATAAGTGGGTGTTGAATTTTGTTAAAAGCTTCTCTGCATCTATTGAGATGATCATATGGATTTTATTCTTCCGTTTGTTAATATGGTGTATCACATTGATTAATTTGCGTATATTGAAGAATCCTTGCATCCCTGGGTTAAATCCCACTTGATCATGGTGTATGATCCTTTTAATGTGTTGTGGGATTCTGTTTGCTAGTATTTTGTTGAGGATTTTTGCATCTATATTCATCAGTGATATTGGTCTGTAATTTTCTTTTTTTGGAGTATCTTTGTCTGGTTTTGGTATCAGGGTGATGGTGGCCTCATGGAATGAGTTTGGGAGTATTCCTTCCTCTGCAATTTTTTGGAAGCGCCTGAGAAGGATGGGTGTTAGCTCTTCTCTAAATGTTTGATAGAATTGACCTGTGAACCATCTGGTCCTGGACTTTTGTTTGTTGGAAGATTTTTTTTTTTTTTTTTTTTTTTTTTTTTTTGCTGTATGTGGGCCCTTCACTGTTGTGGCCTCTCCTGTTGCGGAGCACAGGCTCCAGACGCTCAGGCTCAGCAGCCATGGCTCACAGGCCAGATGCTCCGTGGAATGTGGGACCTTCCTGGATTGGGGCATGAACCCGTGTCCCCTGCATCGGCAGGCGGACTCTCAACCACTGCACAACCAGGGAAGCCCTGTTGGAAGATTTTAATCACAGTTTCAATTTCATTACTTATGATTGGTCTGTCCATATTTTCTATTTCTTCCTGGTTCAGTCTTGGAAGTTTATATCTTTCTAAGAATTTGTCCATTTCTTCCAGTTTGTCCATTTTATTGGCATAGAGTTGCTTGTAGTAGTGTGAGGATGCTTTGTATTTCTGCGGTGTCTGTTGTAACTTCTCCTTTTTCATTACTAATTTTATTGATTTGAGTCCTCTCCCTCTTTTTCTTGATGAGTCTGGCTAATGGTTTATCAATTATGTTTATCTTCTCAAAGAACCAGCTTTTAGTTTTATTGATCTTTGCTATTGTTTTCTTTGTTTCCATTTCATTTATTTCTGCTCTGACCTTTATGATTTCTTTCCTTCTGCTAACTTTGGGTTTTGTTTGTTCTTCTTTCTCTAGTTCCTTTACGTTAGATTCTTTATTTGAGATTTTTCTTGTTTCTTGAGGTAGGCTTGTATTGCCATAAACTTCCCTCTTAGAACTGCTTTTGCTGCATCCCATAGGTTTTGGATCGTCGTGTTTTCATTGTCATTTGTCTCTATGTATTTTTTGATTTCCTCTTTGATTTCTTCAGTGATCTCTTGGTTATTTAGTAACGTATTGTTTAGTTTCCATGTGTTTGTGTTTTTTACGTTTTTTTCCCTGTAATTGATTTCTAATCTCACAGCATTGTGGTGTGAAAAGATGCTTGATATGATTTCAATTTTCTTAAATTTACTGAGGCTTGATTTGTGACCCAAGATGTGATCTATCCTGGAGAATGTTCTCTGCGCACTTGAGAAGAAAGTGTAATCTGCTGTTTTTGGATGGAATGTCCTATAAATACCAATTAAATCTATCTGGTCTATTGTATCATTTAAAGCTTGTGTTTCCTTAGTAATTTTCTGTTTGGATGATCTGTCCATTGGTGTAAGTGAGGTGTTAAAGCCCCCCACTATTATTGTGTTACTGTCGATATCCTCTTAGAGCTGTTAGCATTTGCCTTATGTATTGAGGTGTTCCTATGTTGGGAACATATATGTTTATAATTGTTGTATCTTCTTCTTGGATTTTTCCCTTGATCATTATGTAGTGTCCATCCTTGTGTCTTTTAACCTTCTTTATTTCAAAGTTTATTTTATCTGATATGAGTATTGCTGCTCCAGCTTTCTTTTGATTTCCATTTGCATGGAATATCCTTTTCCATCCCCTCACTTTCAGTCTGTATGTGTCCTTAGGTCTGAAGTGGGTCTCTTATGGACAGCATATATATGGGTCTTGTTTTTGTATCCATTCAGCAAGCCTGTGTCTTTTGGTTGGAGCATTTAATCCATTCATGTTTAAGGTAATTATCGATATGTATGTTCCTATGACCATTTTCTTAATTGTTTTGGGTTTGTTTTTGTAGGTCCTTTTCTTCTCCTGTGTTTCCCACTTAGAGAAGTTCCTTTAGCATTTGTAGTAGAGCTGGTTTGGTGGTGATGAATTCTCTTAGCTTTTGCTTGTCTGTAAAGCTTTTGATTTCCCCATCGAATCTGACTGAGATCCTTGCCAAGTAGAGTAATCTTGGTTATAGGTCCTTCCCTTTCATCACTTTAAATATGTCATGCCACTCCCTTCTGGCTTGTAGAGTTTCTGCTGAGAAATCAGCTGTTAACCTTATGGGAGTTCCCTTGTATGTTATTTGTCCTTTTTCCCTTGCTGCTTTCAATAGTTTTTCTTTGTCTTTAACTTTTGCCAGTTTGATTACTATGTGTCTCGGCGTGTTTCTCCTTGGGTTCATCCTGTGTGGGACTCTCTGCACTTCCTGGACTTGGGTGGCTATTTCCTTTCCCATGTTAAGGAAGTTTTCTACTATAATCTCTTCAAATATTTTCTCGGGTCCTTTCTCTCTCTCTTCTCCTTCTGGGACCCCTATAATGCAAATGTTGTTGTGCTTAATGTTGTCCCAGAGGTCTCTTAGGCTGTCTTCATTTCTTTTCATTCTTTTTTCTTTATTCTGTTCCGCAGCAGTGAATTCCACCATTCTGTCTTCCAGGTCACTTATCCGTTCTTCTGCCTCAGTTATTCTGCTATTGATTCCTTCTAGTGTAGTTTTCATTTCAGTTATTGTATTGTTCATCTCTGTTTGTTTGTTGTTTAATTCTTCTAGGTCTTTGTTAAACATTTCTTGCATCTTCTCGATCTTTGCCTCCATTCTTTTTCCAAAGTCGTGGATCATCTTCACTATCATTATTCTGAATTCTTTTTCTGGAAGGTTGCCTATCTCCACGTCACTTAGTTGTTTTTCTGGGGTTTTATCTGTTCCTTCATCTGGTACGTAGCCCTCTGCCTTTTCATCTTGTCTATCTTTCTGTGAATGTGGTTTTCATTCCACAGGCTGCAGGATTGTAGTTCTTCTTGATTCTGCTGTCTGCCCTCTCTTGGAGCCCTCTTGAGGGTTGAGACTCTGGCTCATATGCCTCATGTATCCCTCACAAACATGTTTTCTAATCTAGGGCCTCTCACTCTGTAATATGCACATGAATCCCCTGGAGATCTTGTGGGAATGTAGATTCTGATTCTGCAGGTCTTGGCTAAGGCCTGAGACTGCATTTCTAACAAGCTCCCAAGTGATGTCAATGCTACTTTGAGTAGCATGGATCTAGAGCAACTTACCAATACTGTTTCTTCAAGCTTTTAATGTGCTACATATCTAAAAAGATAGAGAGAGAAACAAGTCTACTCCAGGAGTTCTCAGAGCCTTTAATGGACATTATGAATCTTCAAGAAGGGGCTATGGTGTGCAGCCTCTCCCAACAGAAATCTCTGTTCAAGGGACTGTCCTACAGTATTTATCTCATTATCAGATACACATCAATTGCTAATAATAAGAGCAAAGATTCATTGCATCCTTACTACAGGCCAAGCATTTTACACACACCATCTTAGATAATTATTCCACTGAACACTATGAGGTAAGCACTACTGGGATCCCCGTTTTAGAGGAGGAGATGGAAGCTAAAGGGGTTAAGCCATGTACCCAAGTGTGTGTGGCAGAGTCAGGAATTGAACCCCATTAGTCTGGCTCCAGGGTCCTCTATTTTAACCATCCCACTTGACCTCTAAGCCTGGGCCCACAAATCTTCCTTCTGCCATGAATAATGGCTAAGAGGCCAAACTTGGTGAGGACAGACTTCTGCCTCAACTGCAATCAGTTTTGTCCAGGTGCTCTTTTTTTACATAGCTATAAGTTGTTTGTTTGCTTTTTCCCTCCTGTGGTGAACATTTACTAATCGTATGTAAGAAAGAAAAAGAGCACACTTCAGTTTCAGCTCAGAATGTGTCTGGCTGCAAGAAACAGGACAGACAGGTGTTTGTTATTATACTACAAGATGTCCAGAGATAGACGGTTAGAGACTTTTAAGTCCGCCATCAGAAACCCAGGCCCCTTCTTTCTTTCCAGGTGTGTGGACAATAACAGAGAAAGCTTATGTCTTGGTTCTGGAAGAAGCTGGTGTAAGCACCTTCCTCATTCATCCTTTCATTTGAAAGGCATGTTAAGGTCCTTCCATGTGCCAGACAGTGGGCTTTGGAACAAAGATGAAAAGATACAACCAAGTCTATGGGTCAGATAAGATTATACAGATACACAATCTCCTAATTATGATACCATGAAGTGACTATTATTTATTTAAACCCTGGCTTTCTACAGAAAGGATCTGAGGTGCTAATGTACTGTGATAGATGTTATAAGAGAAGTGAGCACAGGATCTGTGGAAGCCCAGAGAAAGGGCTCCTCACCTACCTGGGGGTGAGGAAAGGCAAAAGGAGCCAGGGAAGGGGTGGATCTGAGTCTTGTAGGGCAAACAGAAATGAGCTGGGCAAGAGAAGGTCAGGTAGGCAGGGCATGCCAAGCCAGGAAAAATAAAAGGACAGTGTAAGTAGTCAGAAGTCTTTGCGCTGAATCCTGTTTTGGCTTTTTAAAACAGGGGTTTTTTTTCCCCCTCATGAAAAAGAAGCAGAGGGATAAATAGCTCCAGTGTTGTTTCAGTGCATCAACCACACAAGGATCCTGGATCAACTTCTCTGCAATTCTCTTCTCCCTCCCCTCATGGTTGTAAGATGGCTGCAACTGCTCTGGGTATCACAAAAGGACAGAATAAGCTTCCCTGACAGCTTTGCCCTTCCAGGCAAAGCTGTTCACTTTGCAGTGTAGCACAGTAGTCTGTGCATATGGGCTAGAGGGTTAAACTAGATGAGATTCACTGGAGACACACAAAGTTTCTAAGAGAATTATATCTGAAGAAACAAATGTGATCTTGAAATCAAAGGGACAGAAAGGGTACAAAGCAAAAAGAGATATTCAGATCATCAAATTTCTACAAGCAGGAAGAAGGCTGAGAAAACTATTCAGTATAAATGCACACCACCTTTTATATAAAAGGAAGGATGACTAAGAGGGTAGAACCAAGAGTCTAGAACTTGGAGTCAAGAGCCATGGAGAATTATTCCCAGGCCTTGAGACTGAATCAAGGAACTGTCAACCTGTGCCCAGCCAGAGTTCAGAATTGCTATGGACCAGTGACTCCTGTGTGCCTCACATCTTCTGCTTTGTGAACAAGAATGTCTACAGTGGTTATCCTATGTCTGTTCCAGCATAGTATCTAAAGATAGTTTGTCTTCAAATCCTGGCTCTGAGCTTGGTATTTTGGGTACCTCCAACCATAAGCCAATTTCTTCATCTGTGGAATCAGGACAATAATGCCTACCTATCTCATAGGTTGTTATAAACACTCAATAAGCTAAACATATAATCACTCCACAGTGCCTGGCACAAAGTAAGTAGTGTTCAGTAAATGACAACTGTTATTATTTTTCATTATTCTCCCCTTTGTATTCTGAATATACTCTTACTATAGCACCTGCCATTCTGCACTGGAATTATATGCCATATGTCTACCCCATATATATGATACTGTTTACTCCATTAGGCTCTGAGCACTTGGGGCTTAGAGAAGATATTCATGTTTGTATCTTCAACAAACATAAATACCCTGGCATATGGTAGATGATTGGCAAGTGTTTGTTGAATGAACAGAATAGAATGGAATAGAACAGAATGGAATAGAAAAGGATAGAAAAATGTATACCCATGATTCGGCATTCCTTTCTGCTAGCTTTTGGTATTGAAGAGCATGGTTTTCTTTCCTGGCTGTTGTTATGAGAAATGATTTGAGAAAGGCAGGGGACCTTCCTGTCAGTCATGATGACTGTACAATTCTGAAAACCTGTGATGCTGAAGTTCTCCAGAAGCGGTCCCTACAACAGGAATCCGTTGTGGCTGGGGCAAAACCCCTGTAAAATGAAGAGCTTCTCCCAATTTGGAGACATCAGAGCTTCAGAAACATGCAAAACAGCCAGTTCTCCTCAAGCCACTTCCCTTTCCCAGAGTACTCTGCTGACCACCCCTCTCCCAGCTCTGGGTTGTGAGCAGATAAAGTTCAGTGACTCGAGGTTTCTCTTGTGGCCCCAGACAGTTGAAGGCAAAATGGGATGTGGACACAAGGATGTTTTTACTGACTCTTCTTTAGTGCTTCAGGGAACATTACACTTGGCTACTTTAGGAAGAATATCAAATTAAGAGATACCCATCTGCATAAGATCTATTAGAAATAAAACTCTCAAGAAGCAAGGGGCTATGGTGCCCAAGATCATGACCTATGACCTCCTTCAGAGCTAGGACCCCTTACAGCATCAACAACGGTCCTAGCACAAATGCCAACAACAAATTCCTAGCGTGAATGACGCCGCTCACTCATAACAGACGTTACTAAGCAACTATAGCATACTTTCACCCCAGACATAGCTTCAGATGCTTCTCATCCCATTTACTGAAGAAAGTCACTACTGATTGGGAGTGCCATGCAGGATTAAACCCACTTTCCTTCCCTGACCTAGATGTTCACACTACCTGTGCAGTCCTCACAATTAATAATCTCCTTAGATGGTTCTTCTTTAGGTCCCTAACAACGTGATCCTAACAGCATCCTAAGACATCATGAGCGGACTACTTGCATCTCATATTGCCTCCTCTCTCTAGGGTCCTCTTACTTTCCTGAACTGCACTTTAGTAGGACGTAATATGAAACAGTCAAATAAAATCACATTTACTATAAGAACACTGTTGAGGGTATTGTTCATTGCTTTATACACCGTCTTCTCTATGAGGCTCCAGGAGGGAAAAAATGCCTTTCTGATCTTAGGATCAATAATGGATGTGTCTCTCCTGAGCCACCAGACTTTCTTGCCTTATGAACCATATGCATTCTGTAACGGACATGTTTCCCTCTTTGCAATGGCTGCAGGAAGCTTACAGACCAGGATGGCATTACTTCCCTTATAATTCATGCATTAATCTCTTTACAGAATCTGAATTATTTTTCTTGGTTGTTTCCCTCCTTTGTCTTACTTATCTTAATTTTCATTTATTTTATTCTGTTACATTTAGTGCATCCTTGTAAGCCACGTTGAATACTTGGGGGAATAAACTTGGTATAAATAAACAGATGGATAACTAATATCCAGACGAATGTGAAGCATTATTCAGGTTTTTAAATATTCATTTCACGTGCAAATGTTGGGGATGGGGTGCATCAGAGTATGTTTATTGGGGGAGTGGAGTGCATAAGACCATCTTTCTCTTTAAGCATCTACCCTTGTTCCTCTTACTCTGCAGAACCTAAAAAAGGTGTGTGTATGTGTGTGTGTGTGCACGTGCATGCGCGCGTGTGTGCGTCCTCACTTCCCTGCTTCACACGTGTTCCTACAGACCTGAGACCACCTCACAGCAACCTAAATCCGCTTGCCAAGAGGCACGTAGTTCAACCTGAACACCAAATGCCCAGGGGGTTCTTGAAGCGCCAAGATGAAAGAATGGTCACTCTCATTATTCCCAAGAGTCACAGCTCTTTAAACACATGGACTTTGAAGCTACATATATCTGTGTTTCAATCCTCATTCTGTCATTCAGAATGTATTTACTTAACCTCTTTTTCTAAGCCTCGGTTTCCTCTTTTGTAAAATACCTACTTTCTGGAGTTGATGGCTTAAGTGAGATAATATATAAGAAGCATTTAGCACAATGTTGGGTACGTGGTGAGTCCTCAATAAATGATAGCTATTACTTTACGGCTCTGATCGCTCTCGTCTCCCTTAATCTTGTAAACTATAGGCTCTGCTTCACTATGGTGGGGGTAGAGAGTAATCTGGTTTATTACATCCTTATTAGCATCTAGCCCAGGGTCAAGAACACGTAGGTGTTTAATATCTGGCTGCTGAATATTTGGAAGAACGTGCACCTGGAGACATTAACAATCAATATATATTTACCATGCTGTGCAATATTCCATTATACTATATTACTTCCTCTATCCTAGAATGGTCTGTCTTCAATTGGCATCAGTTATACTGAGAGCGCCCTCTGCTAGCTGGCAGTAGCAACAAATAACCTCTTAAACTTAGCGTGAGATTTGCTCTGAAGGAAAAGAAAGGAAGAAAACAGACACGTACTGAGTGCCCACTGTGTGCCAGCCAATGTCCTGGACATGTCCATCATCTGTGCATGAAACTGTGTGGTTAGTGAGTGAAATCCACACCAGCCCCCATCAGGTCAATTCTCCCTGTGTGTAAATCCTACAACCTGAGCACCTAACAATCTATATTCTTTTCCAGGTCAAATGAAATGACAAGAGGATTAAAAATGTGTCTCAGAAACCTGTAACCAGAGCTCAAGAAGCCAGCAACAGGGAAAGCCCTGGTTAATTTCAAGATGCCAAACAGCCAGCTTTCTATCAGTTTCCAGGACCTTATTTCCCGCCCCCCCCTTCATTCTCAGAATTGATGTTTATATTTCCACCAGGATAGAGACCAATTCTCCTTGGCATCCTCTGTCAGAGAGAATCAGAAATTTTCCACCTGGGATGCTACAAATTGCATTTCTCAACACAGTTCTGGAATACAGGATATGACCAGCATAGCTAATGCTGAGTGATCAAAATTCAGGTGCTCTAACTTTATAACAATCATCATCAGGCAGTCACAGTTTCACCCAGGGATGGAGCCTCTTGTCCTCTAAGATTCAGCGAGCAAGAGCACAGCAATCTGAAAGCAGCTCCCAGGGGAGACTGCAGGGTGAGGGGAGGCTGGTTGAAGCCTCTGACAGCTCCACCCAGTGTGACTTGGGGCACACTGCCACATTGCTCTGAGCCTCAGTTTCCCCATTTATGAAGTGAGGATCGGAGCAGGACCTAATTCAGTGAGCTACTGGGAAGATTAAATAATAAAATGTATGAAGTTCTTAGCCCAGTGCCTGGATCATGGGAAGTGTGTGATAAATCTTAGCCAAGCTCTAGTAGGCAGCTTGTCTGGTGTTTGTCCTCCTTCTCTAAAAATATTCCTCACTCCACACCCCAGTTAAATCCTTGGGAGCTATATTTATCCTATCTGGAACCCCTCCCCCCGCCAAAGTTCCCAGCCAATGGTGGTTGGAACGTAGAGGAAACATCACCCAAACCAGACCAATCAGATTTTCCCTCCCAGAAACCTGGGATGGAACTGAAGGAGCTAGTCTCTGCTGGCTGTTTCAACTGAGGACATGTAAATTCAAGAGCCAGATGGGTGCCGTCTTCCATGTGTGACTAAAGAAGCACAGAAAGAGTCTGGAGAGAGAGGGTTCTCCTCCAGGTCTGTGGCTACTGAGGGAGAAAGAGAGACAGACAGACAGACAGACAGAGACAGAGAATATGAATTTGCCTTAGTTCCAGACCTTTTCTGGCTCACGGTTCCAGGGCCATGGAAGGCCAGGCTACATCTGTTCCCTGTAAGCTTCCTGAGTCAGCACTGTGGGCTTTTAACAAACCCCACTTTTTCCTTAAGCTACTCTAAGATTTCTCTTGTTGAAGAAAAACGTTTTGATGCCAAAGCAAAGAGATTTCAGGCCCCAAACTCTTCTCTTGGGACTATGCTACTTCATGGGATTTAATGAGGAATTCTATGATGAAGGAAAGAAAAGGGACAAAAAAAATACCATATAATGAGCAGCTATTGGGTACCAGCCTCTCTGCTTGGTGTTCTCTCATATCACCATCCAGATGTGAGACAAGTATATATGTCAGGGACAGTCATCAATATTTTACGCAATATTTTATCAATATTTTAAAGCTTAGAATGGTTAAGAGCCCAGCCCAAGATCACACAGCCAAAAACATGGTGGAGCTCAGAACTGAACCCAGCTCTGTCTGAACCCATGTAAGGGTTTTTCATACATCTGGTATGAACAAATTGGGACTTAATTCAGTGTCTGCTGCATGGTCACAATCATCACCACCCTCATCACCATCACTATCATACCATCATCGTCATCACTCATCACCATCATCACCGTCACCACAATTATCACCACTATCACTATTATCACCATCACCGTCATCATCTCTATCATCATCACCATCATCACCATCATCACTGCCATCATAATTATCACCACTATCACTATTATCACCATCACCGTCATCATCTCTATCATCATTACCATCATCACCAGCACAATCATCACCATCATCGTTATCACGATCGTCAGCATCCTAATGACTAACATTTATTTATCAATTCCATTCAATCAGTCTTTGTATTGAGCACGGTACATATACACGTTAGCACACAACAAGCCTTTGAAGAAGATGTTAATATCATCTTTACTTTACAGCTGAGGAAACTGAGGTATTCTGAGGTTAAACACTCATCTGAAGTCACTTACCTGGTCAATAATACAGCAGAGATTCAAACCGGGTCTATCTGAATCCAAAGCCCACTCTGTAAGACTATACTGTCCTGGAGGGCAGGGGCTGCATCTCCTATTTCTTTTGCATCCCCCATGATGCCAAGCATTGTGCTGTGCATGCAACAGTTACCAAATAAATATCTGCTGAGATGATGAAAAACGTGGAAAGGATCACAGAAGTGCTGAACAGGAAAGGGTTAAATGCTCTGCTCTGGGTCACCAGTAAAGACAGCAGGAAAGCCAGGCTCTGAACACGTATCTCCAGGCGCAAAAGGGTCTCTTTCATATTGGTAATAAAGATGTGTGTCAAAATGCCTTTCGACGTGGGCGAGAGGCTGACAGGAGCGTGCCTAGCATCTCAAAGGCTGAGGTTCACTGCTTAGTCCTTAACCTTGTCTCCTGGGCTGAGCCAGGCCATGAATAAATGCCAGGGGATTCCTCTCTGACCTCCAGCTCAAGCCAAGGAGACAATTAGAAGAGAAGACCCCAGTTAGTGAGTGCTTGTATGTACCAGGTGCCTTGCTAAGTACTTCACTGAACAGGACAAGGTATGCTGAGGTCACCTGACAGTACAGCACAGTGAGTAAACAATCAGGCTCTAGAGGCAGACTGCCTTCGGCCCTGGCTCTGCCACTCACTACCTGTGTGTCCTGGGGCCTCAGTCTCCTTGGCTATAAAATGGGGATGATGTTAACGCACATCAAAACTGCAATGAGGTATCACCTCATACCGGTCAGAAGGGCCGTCATCAAAAAGTCTGCAAATAATAAACGCTGGAGAGGGTGTGGAGAAAAGGAAACCTCCCTGCACTGCTGGTGGGAATGTAAATTGGTGCAGCCACTATGGAAAACAGTATAGAGGTTCCTTAAAAAAAAAACTAAAAACAGAGCTACTATATGATCCAGCAATCCTGGGCATATATCTGGAAAAGACGAAAGCTCTAATTCAAAAAGGTACATGCACCCCAATCCTCACAGAAGCACTATATAAAATAGCCAAGACATGGAAGCAACCTAAGCGTCCATCAACAGATGAATGGATAAAGAAGATGTGGTATACATATACAATGGAATACTACGCAGCCATAAAAAAGAATGAAATCATGCCCTTTGCAGCAACATGGATGGACCTAGAGATTATCATACTAAGTGAAGTAAGTCAGACAGAGAAAGACAAATATATGATATCACTTATATGTGGGATCTAAAAAAAGAGTGCAAATGAACTTATTTACAAAACAGAAACAGACTCACAGACATAAAAAACAAACTCATGGTTACTAAAGTAGAAGGGTGAGGGAGGGATAATTGGGAGTATGGGATTAACACATGCACATTACCATATATAAAACAGATAAACAACAAGGATTTACTGTATAGCACAGGGAACTATATTCAATATCTTGTAATAGACTATAATGGAAAAGAATTGGAAAAGAATTTAGATATATACATATGTGTATATATGTATATATATGTATTATATAGAAGTATATGTGTATATATGTGTATTCATGTATATATGAATCACTTTGCTGTATGCCTGAAACTAATGCAATATTGTAAGTCAACTATACTTCAATTAAAATGAATAAATAAAATGGGGATGATATTATTTACTTTATTTTTTACTTTTTTATGCAGCAGGTTCTTATTAGTCATCAATTTTATACACATCAGTGTATACATGTCAATCCCAATCACCCAGTTCAGCACACCACCATCCCCGCCCTGCTGCAGCTTTCCCCATTTGGTGTCCAGACGTTTGTTCTCTACATCTGTGTCTCAACTTCTTCCCTGTAAACCAGTACAGCTGTACCATTTTTCTAGGTTCCACATACATGTGTTAATATACGATATTTGCTTTTCTCTTTCTGACTTACTTCACTCTGTATGACAGTCTCTAGATCCATCCACATCTCAACAAATGACTCAACTCCGTCCCTTTTTACGGCTGAGTAATATTCCATTCTATATATGTACCACATCTTCTTTATCCATTCGTCTGTCAATGGGCATTTAGATTGCTTTCATGACCTGGCTATTGTAAATAGTGCTGCAATGAACATTGGGGTGCATGTGTCTTTTTGAATTATGGTTTTCTCTGGGTATATGCCCAGTAGTGGGATTGCTGGATCATATGGTAGATCTATTTTTAGTTTTTTAAGGAACCTCCATACTGTTCTCCATAGTGGCTGTATCAATTTACATTCCCACCAACAGTGCAAGAGGGTTTCTTTTTCTCCACACCCTCTCCAGCATTTGTTGTTTGTAGATTTTCTGATGATGCCCATTCTAACTGGTGTGAGGTGATACCTCATTGTAGTTTTGATTTGCATTTCTCTAATAATTAGAGATGTTGAGCAGCTTTTCATGTGCTTCCTGGCCATCTGTATGTCTTCTTTGGAGAAATGTCTATTTAGGTCTTCTGCCCAATTTTGGATTGGGTTATTTGTTTCTTTAATATTGAGCTGCATGAGCTGTTTATATATTTTGGAGATTAATCCTTTCTCCGATGATTCATTTGCAAATACGTTCTCCCATTCTGAGGGTTGTCTTTTCGTTTTGTTTATGGTTTCCTTTGCTGTGCAAAAGCTTTTAAGTTTCATTAGGTTCCATTTGTTTATTTTTGTTTTTATTTCCATTACTCTAGGAGGTGGATCAAAAATGATCTTGCTCTGATTTCTGTCAAAGACTGTTCTTCCTATGTTTTCCTCTAAGAGTTTTATAGTGTCCGGTCTTACATTTACGTCTCTAATCCATTTTGAGTTTATTTTTGTGTATGGTGTTAGGGAGTGTTCTAATTTCATTCTTTTACATGTAGCTGTCCAGTTTTCCCAGCACCACTTATTGAAGAGACTGTCTTTTCTCCATTGTATATCCTTGCCTCCTTTGGCATAGATTAGTTGACCATAGGTGCGTGGGTTTATTTCTGGGCTTTCTATCTTGTTCCATTGATTTATATTTCTGTGTTTGTGCCAGTACCATATTGTCTTGATTACTGTAGCTTTGTAGTACAGTCTGAAGTCAGGGAGTATGACTCCTCCAGCTCCATTTCTTTCCCTCAAGACTGCTTTGGCTATTTGGGGTCTTTTGTGTCTCCATACAAATTTTAAGATTTTTTGTTCTACTTCCGTAAAAAATGCCATTGGCAATTTGATAGGGATTGCATTGAATCTGTAGATTGCTTTGGGTAGTATAGTCATTTTCACAGTATTGATTCTTCCAATGCAAGAACATGGTATATCTCTCCATCTGCTGGTATCATCTTTAATTTCTTTCATCAGTGTCTTATAGTTTTCTGCATACAGGTCTTTTGTTTCCCTAAGTAGGTTTATTCCTAGGTATTTTATTCTTTTCATTGCAATGGTAAATGGGAGTGTTTCCTTAATTTCTATTTCAGATTTTTCATCATTAGTGTATAGGAATGCAAGAGATTTCTGTGCATTAATTTTGTATCCTGCAACTTTACCAAATTCATTGATTAGCTCTAGTAGTTTTCGGGTGGCATCTTTAGGATTCTCTATGTATAGTATCATGTCATCTGCAAACAGTGATAGTTTTATTTCTTCTTTTCCAATTTGTATTCCTTTTATTTCTTTTTCTTCTCTGATTGCCACGGCTAGGACTTCCAAAACTATGTTGAATAACAGTGGTGAGAGTGGACATCCTTGTCTTGCTCCTGATCTTAGAGGAAATGTTTTCAGTTTTTCACCATTGAGAATGATGTTTGCTGTGGGCTTGTCGTATATGGCCTTTATTATGTTGAGGTAGGTTCCCTCTATTCCCACTTTCTGGAGAGTGTTTATCATAAATGGGTGTTGAATTTTGTCAAAAGCTTTTTCTGCATCTATTGAGATGATCATATGGTTTTTATTCTTCAATTTGTTAATATGGTGTATCACACTGATTGATTTGCATATATTGAAGAATCCTTGCATCCTTGGGATAAATCCTACTTGATCGTGGTGTATGATCCTTTTAATGTGTTGTTGGATTCTGTTTGCTAGTATTTTGTTGAGGATTTTTGCATCTATATTCATCAGTGATATTGGTCTGTGATTTTCTTTTTTTGTAGTATCTTTGTCTGGTTTTGGTATCAGGGTGATGGTGGCCTCATAGAATGAGTTTGGGAGTGCTCCTTCCTCTGCAATTTTTGGGAACAGTTTGAGAAGGATGGGTGTTAGCTCTTCTCTAAATGTTTGATAGAATTGACCTGTGAAGCCATCTGGTCCTGGACTTGTGCTTGTTGGAAGATCTTTAATCACAGTTTCAATTTCATTACTTATGATTGGTCTGTTCATATTTTCTGTTTCTTCCTGGTTCAGACTTGGAAGGTTATACCTTTCTAAGAATTTGTCCATTTCTTCCAGTTTGTCCATTTTATTGGCATAGAGTTGCTTGTCGTAGTGTGAGGATGCTTTGTATTTCTGCGGTGTCTGTTGTAACTTCTCCTTTTTCATTTCTAATTTTATTGATTTGAGTCCTCTCCCGCTTTTTCTTGATGAGTCTGGCTAATGGTTTATCAATTTTGTTTATCTTCTCAAAGAACCAGCTTTTACTTTTATTGATCTTTGCTATTGCTTTCTTTGTTTCCGTTTCATTTATTTCTGCTTTGGTCTTCATGATTTCTTTCCTTCTGCTAACTTTCGGTTTTGTTTGTTCTTCTTTCTCTAGTTCCTTTAGGTATAAGGTTAGATTGTTAATTTGAGATGTTTCTTGTTTCTTGAGGTAGACTTGTATTGCTATAAACTTCCCTCTTAGAACTGCTTTTGCTGCATCCCATAGGTTTTGGATCATCGTGTTTTCATTGTCATTTGTCTCTAGGTATTTTTTCATTTCCTCTTTGATTTCTTCAGTGATCTCTTGGTTATTTAATAACGTATTGTTTAGCTTCCATGTTTTTGTGTTTTTTGCATTTTTTCCCTGTAAATGATTTCTAATCTCATAGCGTTGTGGTGTGAATAGATGCTTGATATGATTTCAATTTTCTTAAATTTACTGAGGCTTGATTTGTGACCCAGTATGTGATCTATCCTGGAGAATGTTCCATGCGCACTTGAGAAGAAAGTGTAATCTGCTGTTTTTGGATGGAATGTCCTATAAATACCAATTAAATCTATCTGGTCTATTGTGTCATTTAAAGCTTGTGTTTCCTTAGTAATTTTCTGTTTGGATGATCTGTCCATTGGTGTAAGTGAGGTGTTAAAGTCCCCCACTATTATTGTGTTACTGTCAATTTCCTCTTTTATAGCTGTTAGCAGTTGCCTTATGTATTGAGGTGTTCCTATGTTGGGTGCATATATATTTGTAATTGTTATATCTTCTTCTTTGATTGATCCCTTGATCATTATGTAGTGTCCATCCTTGTCTCTTGTAACCTTCTTTATTTTAAAGTCTATTTTATGTGATATGAGTATTGCTGCTCCAGCTTTCTTTTGATTTCCATTTGCATGGAATATCTTTTTCCATCCCCTCACTTTCAGTCTGTATGTGTCCCTAGGTCTGAAGTGGGTCTCTTATGGACAGCATATATATGGGTCTTGTTTTTGTATCCATTCAGCAAGCCTGTGTCTTTTGGTTGGAGCATTTAATCCATTCACGTTTAAGGTAATTATCGATATGTATGTTCCTATGACCATTTTCTGAACTGTTTTGGGTTTGTTTTTGTAGGTCCTTTTCTTCTCCTGTGTTTCCCACTTAGAGAAGTTCCTTTAGCATTTGTTGTAGAGCTGGTTTGGTGGTGATGAATTCCCTTAGGTTTTGCTTGTCTGTAAAGCTTTTGATTTCCCCATCGAATCTGAATGAGATCCTTGCCGGGCAGAGTAATCTTGGTTATAGGTCCTTCCCTTTCATCACCTTAAATATGTCATGCCACTCCCTTCTGGCTTGTAGAGTTTCTGCTGAGAAATCAGCTGTTAACCTTATGGGAGTTCCCTTGTATGTTATTTGTCCTTTTTCCCTTGCTGCTTTCAATAGTTTATCTTTGTCTTTAGTTTTTGCCAATTTGATTACTATGTGTCTCGGCGTGTTTCTCCTTGGGTTTATCCTGTGTGGGACTCTCTGAACTTCCTGGACTTGGGGGGCCATTTCCTTTCCCATGTTAGGGAACTTTGCTACTATAATCTCTTCAAATATTTTCTCGGGTCCTTTCTCTCTCTCTTCTCCTTCTGGGACCCCTATAATGTGAATGTTGTCACACTTAATGTTGTCCCAGAGGTCTCTTAGGCTGTCTTCATTTCTTTTCATTCTTTTTTCTTTATTCTGTTCCGCAGCAGTGAATTCCACCATTCTGTCTTCCAGGTCACTTATCCATTCTTCTGCCTCAGTTATTCTGCTATTGATTCCTTCTAGTGTAGTTTTCATTTCAGTTACTGTATTGTTCATCTCTTTTTTTTTTTTCTTTAATTCTTCTAGGTCTTTGTTAAAAATTTCTTGCGTCTTCTCGATCTTTGCCTCCATTCTTTTCCCGAGGTCCTGGATCATCTTCACTATCATTATTCTGAATTCTTTTTCTGGAAGGTTGCCTATCTCCTCTTCATTTAGTTGTTTCTCTGGGGTTTTATCTTGTTCCTTCATCTGGTACTTAGTCCTCTGCCTTTTCATCTTGTCTATCTTTCTGTGAATGTGGTTTTTGTTCCACAGGCTGCAGGATTGCAGTTCTTCTTGCTTCTGCTGTCTGCCCTCTGGTGGATGAGGCTATCTAAGAGGTTTGTGTAAGTTTCCTGATGGGTGGGACTGGTGGTGGGTAGAGCTCGGGGTTGATATTATTAATAGTGCCTTCTTCATAGGGTTAGTTTAAGGGTGAACTGAGCACATGGTTAGTGCTCCATAAACAGTACCATGTACTAAACCTCCTAATGACCCTGTGAAGTAGGTACATCAACCCATTTTGCAGATGAGGATACTGAGGCTCATGGGCAGAAATGACTTGCCCAATACCACACAGCTAACAAGTACACAAAACAGATTGGAATTTAGGTCACTCACATCCCAAGGCTGGGCCCTTTACCATTCATACTGCGTGTTACTATAGGGTACCTTGACATTGTGTCCTCAGCCTTGGGAAGAGGGGAAAGGTCAGACCCTTTGTCTTCAACAACCTTCGATCACTCTTCCAATGGTTTAATTTTGTCACATGCACATATACGTGGGTGCTGTGGGCACAGAGGAGCCAAGTGTCAGGGTTCCTACCACTCATTTCTTCATTCATCACGTATTTACTGTGCCATGCCCTGAGAAAGGTGCTGGGAATAAAGCCACTGACAAAACAGACTCAGCCTCTGACCTCATGGAGCTCAGTTTAGCAGGGGATGCAGACATTAATCAGTCATGCAGATGTACAACTGTGGCTGTATCATGTGTAACATGTAACATGAAGCAGAGATGCTGGTGCTCAGAGGGCCTGTGATAGAAAGAAATGACAGAGAAAGGAGTCAGGGAAGACTTCTCTGAGGAGGCAACGACTGAACTAGCATATGTAATAGTCAACACCCACAGGAAAAAGGGAGGGAAAGCCATTTCAGGTAGAGGGGATCGCATATGTAAAGGCCCTGCGGCAGAAGGGAGCATGGGAGTCAGAGGGACTGAAAGGGGACCTGTATGGCTGGAGCAGAGGGAATGAGGGATGCATATTATGGGAGGGAGCTGGGGGCATCATCAGGAGGCAGGCCACGTAGGACCTGAGGGCAGAGCAGAGGCTCAGACCTGTGCAACAAAGCGAATCAGAGCTGCCTTATTTCGTTACTTGTTCATTTTGTGAGCTTCATGAGGACAGGGATGCTGTCTGTTGGTTTACTGCTGCGTCCTATGTCTACAATAGTACCCAGAACACAGAAGATATTCAATAAACATTTTTGAATGAGTGCATTTATATATTCATTCCACAAATTCCACTGCTTTATACAAGGCTGTGGCCTAGGTCCTGAATGAATGAGGGACCTTGAGTAGTTCTGGGTTAATGAGAAAGACAGACAGTCCACCAGACTGTTAATGCCCTAAGGACAGAGGCCATGTCCTTAGTTGACTCTGCACCTGTACAAGAGCAAGTCTTCTCCTTTATTATGCAGATCCCTGGGTCCTAGTCTCATACAGTCTAACCTGGTAGTTCATATGTGGAACCTGGGACTCTGCATTTTAACAAGGGCTCCTGTTGATTCTGAAGCAGGTAATTCCCCAAAAACACTCTTGAGAAACACTGTTATAGAACATTGCCTGGCACAAAACAAGTGTTCAATATAAAGCTGACAAATGAATAAGTAAAAGGAGTGAGTCATTGACTGAAAACAACCTATAATATAATGTTATGCGATGAAATGCTGTAATAACAAACGCAAGTAGAAAGAACTACAGAAGTGCTTATAGGAATGCAATCGCAGGCCAGGGAAGGCTTCCAGGAGGAGGTGGCTTTTTAATTGAGCCCTGGAGTCTGAGAAGACATTTTCCAGGTAGATATGTCTTTATATGTCTGAACCTCATTTTTCTCAACTGTACAATGGGAATAACAATAGCTTCACTGGGAGGAGGATATGAGAATTACATGAAACTTACTCATTCATCCCATAAGTATTTATGGAGCATCTACCGCGTGCCAGGCACCATTCTAGGCACATGGGCATATCAATGAACAAAGCAGTGAAAGAATCCTGTCCCTGAGTTACTTACATACTAGGAACGAGACACACAATAATCCTAATAAATGAGTATATTATCTAGTATTTTAGAAGGCAAGAAACGCTATTGAAAAACAGTAAGGTGGAGCAGGGTCACAGGGACACTATAAGTGTATCAAATCAACACATCACACACCTTAAACTTACACAATATTGTATGCCAATTACATCTCAATAAACATTTAAAAATAAAGACAGCCATTGCTGCTATCATGATCAAATATTTGTCAAGTAAATAGTTGCTCTTTTTAACAGATCTTTTATTTTTATGGCTTTTTCCTTGCTTGGGATAATAAATCCTTGCTCCCTCGACTGACTCCACGAGGACAGAAGAAGTTCTTCCCATCCAGAGAAATGCCTTTTCGCCATTAAAAACAAAAACAAGCAAACCAACAAACAAGCAAATCTCCTACTTCAAGCACTTGACAAGGGAAATGTAAGGTCTGATGCCCAAGAGCATGCCTTGTCCTGAAGCACAGGTTCTCAGTGGTGGTGGTACTGCTCCCTAGGGGGAGATCTGAAAATGTTGGGAGGAGATTAGATCATCACTAGGTCTGGAAGTGTGCAATGCATTCACATCAATGCCCTGCCAGACAGTTAACATCCGTGAAAAGTAAATTTATCATAACCAACTGAGCCTAACTCTAAGTTCTTTGTACGCAGAAATAAAAAAAATATATTTTCTGCATGGTTTAGGTATACATTGAATTTTAAAGGAATATTACTACTGGATAAATTGAGCAAAGATTGTTCTTTGCTTTGTTCAGAGCGTTACCGAAAGTTGTGCACCGTTTCAGAAAACCAGGTCATTGACAGCAGCGCTGTGCATGGCCTTTTTTGTAGGTGACACAACACATCTGTACAAGTTTGCCTCTGTAGCTGCAGCAGTCACAGTGATTATATATAGAAGCAATTATCTGGCTATATCATTATGTTTTATTGTAGAGTCATATGCAAACATTTACATGTTGAAATATATACTGTCTTATTATAGACTACGTTCACTTTATTCTCTGTTATAATGCTATTAGGACATTATATTGATTTTTTTTTTTTTTTTTTTTTTTTTTTTTTTTTGCTGTACGCGGGCCTCTCACTGCTGTGGCCTCTCCCGTTGCGGAGCACAGGCTCCGGACACACAGGCCCCGCGGCCATGGCTCGCGGGCCCAGCCGCTCCGCGGCATGTGGGATCTTCCGGGATCGGGGCACGAACCCGTGTCCCCTGCATCGGCAGGCGGACTCTCAACCACTGCGCCACCAGGGAAGCCCTATATTGATTTTTTGAAGTTACGTGTATATATATAGATTCTATTATCTGTGAATTTCATTTCTGGATAGTAAAGAGGGTGTTATAAAGTGTTTCTTCTTTTATGGAAAGCGGTGTTGAGTCTGACTGAGGACTGGTTCATCTAAATGCTGCTACTGAGCTTTAGAAAGTATGCCCTGTGGATTTTGGCACTATTATTGCCTGATCTCTCCATATTTCAAGAGAAACTGAGCATCCAGATATTTATGCGCAAGCTCCTGTTTTTACAGAAATGGCAACAAATTTTAAATATATTTAAACACACAGGGAAAAGATCAGTGGCGTCAGGGGTTTGGGTGAGGGAGGGACAAATAGGCAGAGCACAGAGGATTTTTAGGGCAGAGAAACTATTCAGTATGATACTGGAATGGTAGACATATGTCACTATACATTTGTCAAAATCCACAGAATGTACAACACTAAGAGTGAACCCTAAAGTAAACTATGGCCTTTGGGTGACAATGATGTAGATCCATCCATTGTAACAAATGTACCCTCTAGTGTGAGATGTTGATGATGAGGGAGGCTGTGCATGGGTCGGGGCAGGGGGTGTGTGGGAACTCCCTGTACTTTCCACTGAGTTTTGTTGTGAACCTAAGACTGCTCTAAAAATCAAGTATTTTTTCTTTTCTTTCTTTCTTTCTTTTTTTTTTTTTTTTGTGGTACGCGGGCCTCTCACTGTTGTGGTCTCTCCCGTTGCGGAGCACAGGCTCCGGATGCGCAGGCTCAGCAGCCATGGCTCACGGGCCCAGCCGCTCCGCGGCATGTGGGATCTTCCCGGACTGGGGCCCAAACCCATGTCCCCTGCATCAGCAGGCGGACTCTCAACAACTGCGCCACCAGGGAAGCCCAAGTATTTTTTCTATAAACACTATACAGGCCAAATAATCACATGCCAGACTGTGATCTCAACTTTGAAACTAGATGTGTTTGCAAAACTGATAATACAAAACCTAAAGAGTGGGTATAAGAACATGCAGATGGACCAATGGAACAAAATAGAAAGCTTAGAAATGTATCTAAGGGAACTTGACGTGTGATAAAGATGGTGCCTCAAACATGGGGCAGGTGGTGGATTTTTCAGTAGGTGGTACTGGGAACACTAACTTGCTAGGAAAAATAAAGCTTACCATCTTTATTACTCTATTTACAAAGGAGAGATCTCCATGGATTAAAGATCTTAATAAGAAAGACAAGATTATAACGTCAACAGTTTGTTTCTACCAATAGTTTGTGCCGTAATATAACTCCACCTCATGAAGGCCATCTGGATTGTTTCCAGTTTGGGGCTATTATGAATAAAGTGGCTAGAAACATTTGTGTACAGATAAAAAATAAATAAATAAATGAAACTAGATATATTTGATGGAGAAACCAGGAGAAATGCATGAACCTCTCCAGGGTGTGTAATCATTCCAAGTGTCAATGGCTAAGAACATATGTACTGTGCAGTTTTATACATATTACATTTATATTACATTTCACAAGAAGCATCTAAGATAAGTAGTGTCCATGTCAAAGATGAGAAAACTGAGGCTTGGAGAAATGAACTGACTTGGCTTGAAAGGTAAAACCAGGATTCCCACTGAACTCTGGAGTCTTGTAATTAATTACAGTAATTAAGGTCAAAAACATTTTAGGGCCCACTGTTTGCCTGACCCTGTGCACAGTGCATTTCAAATACTCTCTTGTCTAAGTGCTATAATCATGTTTTGAGGCATATAGTTTTATCTCCACTTTCTAGACAGTGAAGCTGAGGCTCAGAGAGCAACACCTGCGCAGACCTTGCAGCCAGAAAGTGTCAGAGTAATCTCAGGATGATCCCAGCCAGATGTGGTTGATTCCAAAGCTCACACAATCAACTACAATTTCTATATTTCCTCTCAAAAAAATAAACAATACTAATAGATTCATTCACTGAACCCCTTCTATGACAGGGACTTCATCCACTGTGTCTATACCAGAGATTGTCACCATTAAAATCACTTTAGACACTACTCATGCCTGGATCTCCCGTCATTGGTCTAGGATATGGCCTGAGCATCAGGATATGTAAATGGTCCCCCAGGTGATTCCAATAATTGGCAATAATTAGTATAATGAATTAAAGATTCAAAGATGGGTGGGAATCCTGGCTTCACCTCTTGAGCCAAGTCAGTTCACCTCTCCAAGCCTTAGTTTGCTCATTTGTGACACGGACACTACTTATCTTAGAGGGTTTTTGTGAAATTAAGTGTGACCTCTAGCTGATGCACACGACTTGGCCAGGTCAATGATTCTCAAGTCTGTGTACTAGAGCCATCTAGAAAAGTCTGCTTTTCCAGTTACAGATGCCCGGGCTCCATCCCCAAAGATTTTTTTTTCCAGCGGGTCCATTAACTGGGTGCGGATAAAAAGCCTCCCAGGTGATTCTAATATGCAGCCAAGGTTGAGAACTACTGAAC
Source organism: Mesoplodon mirus (assembly GCF_964341445.2). Lineage (NCBI taxonomy): Eukaryota > Metazoa > Chordata > Mammalia > Artiodactyla > Ziphiidae > Mesoplodon > Mesoplodon mirus. Next base: position 10,982,381 of record NC_138989.1, read on the forward strand.
CAGGTGTAACTGATGTCCTATTTTGCTTATGCAGTAAGTGAGGCTCACAGAGGTGAAGTGACTTAGTCAAGGTCACATACCTAGTAAGTTGTGCTTTTAACCATTATTCTACAATATCCTGAAAAATCAAAAACCTCTGTCCTTTGCCACTAAATCCAGATTGTTGCTAGAACCTTCTTGCCAAGCCAGAGAATCATAAGATCTCAAGGTAAGTGTGCTCCTTAAAGGCCACCATAGTCCAACCTACCATCTGATGCTGATCTCCCTCTCTGAGGGGTTACCGTGTTCTAAGTGGTTCCTTCAGAAACAGGGAGATCACTTGAGCAGCCCGCTCTGCCTTTGAACTGATCTGACTCTTAGGAAGAGCTGCCTTACTTACTACACGGCTGTTGAGAATTTTGAGATAGATCTGTTTGAACTGACACAAGGAAATCTCTGAGATAAATTATTAAAGGCAAAAAGCAAAGTTCAAGGACTATATGCCTAGTATGATCTAATTGTTATGCAAAATACAAACCCTTCTGAATGTGTATGTAATCCCATAGGGAAGACAACCTGGAATCATAAGAACAAGTCAGTAACAATGGTTAACTTTAATAGGGAGAGGGAAATTTAGAAGCAGTAAGTGTATTTTTTCCGAATAGTAATGATATGTACCTTGTGGGCTCCTGTGAGAGTAAAACACAGAAAGTAAGAGACTTAACGTGATCCTATCATAAATACTCAATATATGTTAACTGAAGATTTTTTAGTCATAGAAGAGTTTCAAAAGGATGTCAACAGTGATTATTTATGGATTTTTTTGCTTGTCTGTCTTTAAATCTTTTTTCTAAAATGAGCATTTTATTAGTTGTCAACAAGGAAGAAAAAGAAGTCACTTCTGTAGCAACTCAGAATGCATTTGGCTGCAAGTAACAGAAAACCTAATGAACAGAGGCTTACACAAAGAAAACATAATAAAAGGAAGTTTGTTTTTATCTCTTAAGATGTCCAGAAGTAAGTGGCTCTTGTTAGTTCCGTCATCAGGGACACGAGGCCACTGGCCATTTTAGCACATCTATGTTTAGCCCCCTGCTTCTCACTGCATGGTTTCAAGGTGGCCACGGCTTCTGTAGACACCACATCCTCTTTCCAAGCAGAAAAGGGGAGGAGAGATGGTGCCAGCTGCATGTTTTCCCTTTTATTGGGAGACACCCTTGTTCCCAGAAGCACTCACAGCAGACTTCTGTTTAGGTCTCATAGGTCTCATTTGTGTCACTTCTGCCTTCAAGGGAAGCTGGTAGAGTAAGGAACAGGATTGTCGTAATTGGCTTCAGCTCGTCATAACTCATAGCCTAGGACTGGGTATACCACTGCCTATTTTTTTTTTTTTAATGTTCTGCTCTCAAGGAAGAAGGGGGTTTAGGTACTGGCTATGATACATAAGTGTCCACCACAGCTTCCATTTATGGAGCCTACATTCCTCCCCCAAACATCCACCATTGATCCTAGCTATTGTTTACAAAATTACATGCACTATTATTAACTACACTTGTAGGCTGCTTACAGTGTGACATACAATTTATTTAAAATCTCATGGGGAAACCCAGCAGGGTCAGAGCTGGGATTTGCAGACTTCCACCTGTGGAGATGAGTAATACCCTTACCCCCATTATTTATTTACATCCAACCGAAATACAAAGCCGAGGGGAAAAAAAACTTGAATCCCATCCCTAACTGGGATTTATACACATTCAAACATCATCTGAAAGAGAAATGGCCACGGAGGAGCAGGTAACAGAAGCTGGGTTTTAGGGAGGGATGGCTCCGTTTCCGAGAGAAACGTCACCATAAAAGGAAAAGGCGACTGGCACAGGGAAGACTCGACAGCAAAGCCTGCAGGGCGGAGGGAAGCAGGAGGTTCAGGTAACAGGTAGAGCACAGCAAACGCAGATGATGGGCTATGTGTGTGTGAGTGTGTGTGCCCTGTGAGAAAGGGGGCTCTCAGACAGAGTGACGTGAAAGCTCAACTTACAAGAAAGGAACAGGGAATTTGTCTTCTCCCTTCACAACACAATACTCAGCTCCTGCAGCACTGTGAGAATCAAGAGCTGCTTACGAGAGAGGTTGAGAATTCTGGTTCTAGAATCACATGACTTTGGTGCACACCCCATTTCTACCACCAACTATCTGTGACCCTGGGCAAGCTGTTTAACCTCTCTTTCATTAGTTTCTTCATCTGTAAAATGGAAATAATAAAAATATGTACCTTAAAATATGGTCATGAACATTAAGCCTAGATAGTGCCTGGCACTTGGTAGGCTCTTGCTATTGGTTAGCTAGTGGTATTGCTATGCCAAAGGGTTGAGACCACCAACAATGACAGGGGATCTCAGGATGGTGAAGGCCAGGAGTTATCAGAAGCCAGAACTGATTTGAGAGTCCACATGTAACCCTAATCAAACTCAGGTTCCCATGTGGCCAAGTCTGGAGCACTGTAGAATTTAAAGAACTCAGCCCAGCAACCAAAAGTATGTCCATCCAGGGGCTTCCCTGGTGGCGCAGTGGTTGAGAGTCCGCCTGCCGATGCAGGGGACACGGGTTCATGCCCCAGTCTGGGAAGATCCCACATGTCGTGGAGCAGCTGGGCCCGTGAGCCATGGCAATTGAGCCTGCGCGTCCGGAGCCTGTGCTCCGCAATGGGAGAGGCCACAACAGTGAGAGGACCACATACCGCAAAAAAAAAAAAAAAAAAAAAAGTATGTCCGTCTGGTCTTTTTGCATCTCTTGGGCAGCATTAAAGAGGGATCAAATTCATGATCCACAGACACACTTCTTTAAAGAACCCCTTTCTCTTACATGCCAGCTCTCCCGCATTCCTCATCACGTTCCTCACTCCCAGCTCTCCCCCAAAACCTTCAAACCCCCCCACCAAGTGTGACTCCCAGAGCCTCTCTCTCATAGAACTCTGTTCTCTCTCTGCTCTGACAAGTCCGTCTAGGTCTTTTCAGGACAAAATCCCACCATCTCTTCTCTGGTTCTTCATCCACGGATTGAAACAATCTGCATTTGAGCCTGAGGCAGGGAGACAGGGAATGATACTAAATGGGCAACGCCAGAAATCATCCCAAAAGAATGAGGGATGGGAAGAATATTATGGTTAGTCACTTGGTCTCTGCTTTTTATGCAAGGCACCATTCCTTTGCTAATTTGGTTCTTCAACAGGTATTTACTTGTGCCAGGCACAATTCTTGTCTCAGAGATGGGAGGATGGTAATACGTGGTCCCTACTCTTAGGAGCTCACCGCCATCTCCTCCTATCTCAGCCACTTGCCAGCATAGGGGATGCCCCAGGTCACCCAGGACCTGAGCCAGGAGTGGATGCTCAGCCCGCCAGAAAGTCCTCCTAAAGCCCTCTGGTGGAGGGTTCCAGCCTGATGACTATTTCCAGCCTCCCATAACACTCTTGGGAAATGAAGATACCGAGTTGACAGTGGCCTTGGCAGAGCCAGGGAGAGATCCCAACACATTTATGACCAGCCAGGGAGCTGCTGTTCAGCCTCACTGACCTGTAAAATCCACACTAAACTCAGGCCTGGCTCTTCAGCTTCTGAATTTGATTTAGACCTCAGTAAAGGCCCCCAAGGCCTGATACTGACAAATCATCGTTTCTCAGGACTGATCTACTTAATGTGGATGTTTGAAGGATGCTAGTGGGAAGAGCCAGACTTGCTTCAACTACTAGGCACAAGGGGCCACAAAGTTACCTACCTTCCAAATGCCCCCTCAATTTGGCACTTCTCCCCCATAGCGCTCATCACATTTGGAATTATCAAACCAAAAGCTGTCTTCCTTTGATGGAATATGAGCTCCAGGAGGGCAGGGACCATATCCGACTCATTCATGGGCTGTACACTCAGCATCAAGCCTATGTGTAGCCCACAGTAGATGCTCAATAAATATCTAATGATTTCATCATACATGATACTACTCTCATAACATGCCTTGAAAAAAAAACAAGAAGTGTGATAATAATAATATTTAGTCAACACTGACTCAGCACAAAGTAGGGTACTAAATGATTGACATTCGTTATTTTAAATAAGAAGTCAGAGAGACAGGATTTATATCCTGACGTAGCAATTTCCCAAATGCATAACTTTGAGCAAGTGATTTAACCTCTTTGAGCCTCAGTTTCCTAATCTGTAAAAGAGATAAACAAGAATAATACTAATATGCCTGTGACGTGCACAGCACAGGAACAACTTTTTTAAAAAGAGCCCAGCCCCCTCCACTTATCAAAATCTTAACTGCTATTCCCATTAATTCCCAATAATTCCATTTCCAGGAGTTTCTCAAATAGAAAAAAATGTGCAGCTATACTATAAAAAGACAATGTACAAGAGTGCTTACTGAAACATTGTTTGAAATGAGAAATTTGGCAGTAACCTAAATGTCCACCAACAGGGGATGGTCGCATAAATCACAGTATAGTGTATTGGTTTCTCAGGGCTATTGTAACAAATTACCACCAACTGGGTGCCTTAAAACAACAGAACTTTATTCTCTCATAGTTCTGGAGGCCAGAAGTCTAAAACCAGTGTGTCAGTAGGACCATGTTTTCCTGCACAGGCTCTAAGGGAAAATCTGTTCCTTGGCTCTTCCAGCTCCTGGTGGCCGCCAGCATTCCTTGGCATGTAGCTGTCTCTCTTTCCGCTTCATCTTTACATGTGCCTTCTCCTCTGTGTGTGTCTGTGTGTGTGTAAAATCTTCCTCTTAAAAGATCCCTCCTGGGCTTCCCTGGTGGCACAGTGGTTGAGAGTCCGCCTGCTGATGCAGGGGACATGGGTTCGTGCCCCAGTCCAGGAGGATTCCACATGCTGCAGAGTGGCTGGGCCTGTGAGCCATGGCCTCCGAGCCTGCGTGTCCGGAGCCTGTGCTCCACAGCGGGAGAGGCCACAGCAGTGAGAGGCCCGGGTACGGCAAAAAAAAAAAAAAAGACACCAGAGAGCTCACTCACTCTCTGAGTGAACACAAGAGAGATGTCATGTAAGCACACAGCAAGAAGGCACCCACCTACAAGCCAAGAGAAGACACCTCAGAATGAAACCTATGTTGTTAGCACCTTGATCTTGGACTTTCTAGCCTCAAGAACTATGAGAAATAAATGTCTGTTGTTTAAGCCACCAGGCTACAGTATTTTGTTATGGCAGCCTGTGCTGACTAAGATAAGACTCCAGGGATTAGGACATGGACATATATTTGGGGGCCACTATTCAGGTCATGACTTGCAGTAGGTGATGGAATACTATACAGACATCAAAAAGAACAAAGCTATTTCATTGTACAGGTGACAGTGACCTGCACTAAGGAGGAGAAGTGAAGATGGAGCAAAGGGAACAAATTCTAGATGTTTCTGACAGTAGAGCTTAGAAGACTTACTTTTATTTTGAATGTGGAGGATGAAGGAAGGAGAAGAATCCTCCTTCAAGTCACTGCAGCAAGAAAAAGAGACCTGGAAGATCACACAGGATGATTTAAGGGCTAAGCCTAGATTCTGGATACATAACCATTAACCATTCTTAACTTATTATTGAAGCATAACATACAGTAAAATAAAAAAACCTTCAGTGTACAGCCCGATGAATTTTTATATTTGTCTTTGCCCATTTAACAACAATGCAGAGCTCCTTATGTAACATTTGCAGCGTTCCAGAGGTTTTCCTTGTGTACCTTCTAAGTCAATGCCCATGCAAAGGTAGCCATTTTGATTTAGATGTTCTTTTATTCTTATAGATGTTTTTGTATTTTGAATTCTATACGTTTTAGATGTTCTTGAACTTCCTACAGATGGGACTCCTTTATATCTGGTTTCTTTCACTCATCATTATGTCTCTGAGATTCATCCATGTTGTTGCATGTATTTGTAGCTTGTTCTTTTTTGTTGCTGTGTAGTATTCCATTGTATCTAGATGGAACCTATAGGATTTACTGATGGGGTATGAGAGGAAAAGGAGTCAGGGCTTCTGTTCTGAGCCACTGAAAGGTGGAGTTACCATTAGCTGAGATGGATTACATTGTGGGAGGAGGAGCTCAGGGGCTCAGTTTCGGACAGGGTGAATCTGAATTGCTCATTAGACATCCAAGTGTTGATACTGAGTAGGCCATTAAATCACCAGGCAATGGTGGGGAGTGACAGAGGGCAGGCAATGACAACAAGCTGGGGTAGTGGGTGATGGAAAGATGGCAAGAGATTCCGAGCTAAAGAGGGGGAAGAAGGACAGGGAAGTGGCAGGCCCGAGGGAGAGGAGACACCCCTCACCTCCGGGAGAGCTCCAAGGGTAGGAGGCGTGGGCAGGAAAACAGCCACCAGTTGGGAGGGCTCCATCTGCAGAAGAGGTTATACTGCGCCACATGCACACATTTTCCAGGGGCTCCTCAACCGCTCACCAAGCAGACACCCTAACACTCACCTGCGAAGGCATATTAGCAGCCCCAACTCTTTTATTTAAGGCTGCTTCCCGGCCTTAGCCATCCAATCAGTTTTCATTGCTGTTTATCTTCCTGTTACTCTTAACGTCTAACAGGTAATAAATGAAATTACAAAGGCAGGCACATGACCATGCCCCATGCTTGCCAAGCAAAGTAGCTCCTCTGACACCCGAGTCCCAAGCCCACCTCTGCCGCTAACGTGACATGTGATTTCCAGGAAGACCCTGCCCTTCTCTGACCTCAGCTCCTATGTCCATAAAAGAGAAAAACATAATTCAAAAAGACACATGCACCCCAATGTTCACTGTAGCGCTATTTACAATAGCCAGGTCATGGAAGCAACCTAAATGCCCATCGACAGACACATGGATAAAGAAGATGTGGTACATATATACAAGGGAATATTACTCAGCCATAAAAAGGAACGAACTTGGGTCATTTGTAGAGACGTGGATGCATCTAGAGACTGTCATACAGAGTGAAGTAAGTCAGGAAGAGAAAAACAAAGATCGTATATTAACGCATATATGTGGAATTTAGAAAAGTGGTACAGATGAACCAGTTTGCAGGGCAGAAATAGAGACACAGATGTAGAGAACAAACGTATGGACACCAAGGGGGGAAAGCAGTGGGGGGGTGGGGGTAGTGTGATGAATTGGGTGATTGGGATTGACATGTATACACTGATGTGTGTAAAATGGATGACTAATATGAAAATAAATAAACATTAAAAAACAAAAAGCGACAGGAAGAGTGTAGATAAAGAAAGTGTGGGCTCTGGGATCCAGCAGGCCTCACACAGTAAACGGGGTGTGGTCTCTTTTGTTGTTTGGCCTCCCCAGCACCCACACCCTCTTCTGATAACAGTACCCTGATTTTCTTTAAGGAACCCCTCCTCCCTTCTCAGCCCTTGAGGTTCAGAGAGAGCTAAACCCACCCCCCAGATCCACACGCGGCCAATCAGAATCACAATCGTTTGTTTGGGGATGTGCACATGACCTAATTAAGGTCAAAGGGACATCAACCCTGGGACTTTTATTGAAACCACTGGAGAATGATGTTCTCTTTTACCCTATGGCTCAGCTAGCAGCCTATCAGCCTATGGCTGCTTGAGGGCATCTTGCGTCATGAGATTTGGGCCAAACTGTGAAGAGCTTTTCATGCTATGCTATGAAGTATGAAGGCTTTACTCAAGTTAAGCATCTCCAATTTTTTCACCAAAGTGTCCGTACACAGCAGAGAACAACAGATTGAGTATGTCCATTCTGAAGTGTTGAACTATGACCTCAACTACAAAATTTCCCCAAAAAGTCTTGTCTTAGTGTATATTAATTATTTGTTTCAATGTTTAATAAATTCTCCCCTCCAAAGGTATTAGTTCCAGGAAGTTCTTCCTGTTTAACCTGTGGCTTTCTGTCTCTCCTGGTTCACTGTCACCCATCTTCAAGGCTACAGCTGCCCCAGTTTGAGAAATATGACTTTAAATAAGAGGCAGCCACCACAGGTTTTTGTGGAATGGTGTAACCTGATCTCAACTCTATGTTTAAAAGGTAACTGGACCATGATACCCCTTGTCCATAATTTCCAGGGTCACTGCAGCAAATGCCTATCATCTCCCACATGAACCTTGACGATTAGTTAAGCCTGTGACTTTAGTCTGGAATGTTCAAGCCACGTCACTCACTCACTCACATCACAGGGCTCTTTCACATATCAAGCTGACCTTTCTCAAGGACACCTGCATCCTTGCTGCTCCCACCAAAATTTTTTTTTAATTATTTATTATCTTTTAAAAATATTTATTTATTTATTTGGTTGCACCAGGTCTTAGTTGCAGCAGGCGGGCTCCTCAGTTGCAGCTCTCAGGCTCCCCAGTTGTGGCATGTGAACTCCTGGCTGCGGCATGCATGTGGGATCTAGTTCCCTCACCAGGGATCGAACCCCGGCCCCCTGCATTGGGAGCATGGAGTCCTATCTACTGTGCCACCAGGGAAGTCCCTCCCACCAAATTTTTATTTCCCTGTGGGGCTGCACGCTGCTGGGAGATAGCTACCTCCCTGCTAAACTGCTTTGATAAAGTTGATTGTGAGCCTTAGATTGCTGAGCTTTTCTGGAAGTTACGTGAAGGTTTTGAAGTGAAATCTGTCTTAGCACTGACCTAATCCTCAGGAGGATCAACTTCTACTTCTTCAGGATCACCCTAAAATATATGGAATCCTTATATTCTAGAGGAATGATTCATAACTGTTTAAAAGGGAGGGGTGTCACAGCCCCTTTTAAGAACCGATGAAAGGTCTGGACCCCTCTATCGAGGAGAAAACACCTTTGCACAAAGTGTTAAATACAACGTCAGGAGTATGGTAGACACCCCAAAAACCCCATTCTGAGACTAGGTTAAAACTCAGGGGTGAGAACATCAGAATTGGAAGAAATCTTAGAGATTATCTGGCTGAGCTGGTCTACTGAGCACCAATGATAACAACTGTAATGATCATGATTATAAAATCAATTATCTATTAAGTACTTACTATGTACTAGGCACTCTGCTCAGACTTTACATACATCACGTCTTTAAATCCTCACAATGACTCACCCTACTAGGTACTATTTCATCCGCACTTCACAGACAAGGCACCTGAGGCTCCTGGAATCTAAGCCACTTGCCTGTGGATAGGGAACAACCGAGTGGCAGAAGCCTGCGGACGCCTGGATTCATGCTCATAACCACTGTGCATCAGCACCATCCTTCATAGTTCTTGTTGTCACCCTTGGTGACAAGTAACAGGAACCCACTAAAGCTAGCTTAAGCACAAAGGGGGTTTGTTATAAGGAAGGATATCAAGGTGTCTTACAGAGTCCATAGGCAAGGAATTAGCTGGACTGCAGGGATCACTTAGAACTAGACATTGGTTTACTATAGGAACCAAAAAAAAGCAATCCATCTATTATGGACTGAATGTTTATGTGCCACCAAAATTCATAAAATGAAGCCCTAATTGCCAGCATGACTGTATTCGTGCCTGTAAGAAGGTGATAAAGGTTGAAGGAGGTCATAAGGGTTGAGTCCTAATCCAATAGGGCTGATGCCCCTATAAGAAGAGGAAGAGACACAGCAAGAAGGCAGCTGTCTGCAGACCAAGAAGAGAGCTCTCATCAGGGACTAAACCTTGCCAGAACCTTGATCCTGGACTTTCCAGCCTCCAAAACTGTGAGGAAAAAAAATTTCTGTTGTTTAAGCCACCAAATGTATGGTATTTTATTATGGCAGCCCTAACAGACACCCTTTTCCTCACCCTCCCCTACTCGCCCTCTCCCAACAAAGAAAGAAAATCAGCAAAGGGAAATTTTAGGAGCTGGGCTTCCCTAGCACGAAGGCTACATCACCAGCTAAAGACGGCCCCTCAGAATGGCACATACCCAAAATAGTGAAACACTGAAACTGCAAAGGTCTCAAATGCAGATGTGTAGAGAAGCCAGGCAGGGACCAGAAATGAGTGAAGTGGGCTAGAGGTGCAGAAAAGGGACAGGCAGGAACTGAGAGCCCCACAGAAAAGACACAGCCACTTCTTGGCATCAGCCAGCCTCGCTGTAGATGGACCTGTCAAGTGTTGGCAGATTGCGCCCTTTCATTTTTAAAAAAGAAACTCTTAATCTGCATTTGCATGTGAAATCTCCAGACCTTAAAACACTGCGCACTTGTACAGTCCAAACCAAACACATGTATGGGCTATTTCTAGACTGAGGGCAGCCAGTTTGTGAGCCGTGTGTACAAAGCCCTACAGAATCCAGCTGGGAGGGAGGGGAGCAGAAAGAGAATGTGCTATGGACTCACAAACCGAAGTTCACATCCTAGGTCCAACACTCAATGTGCTACTTACCAGGTCACTTAACCTCTCTGATCACTGTGAGCTAATCTCTTAATCCTATTGTTTCCAACATGTCATCAATACAAATAATGCTATCATAAATCATGCTGTACACATGTCGTTCTGTATCTTACAAGTCTATCTGGAGTATAAATTCCTAAAGGAGGGACTGCCAAATGTCACAGGTTGGATTCTCTGGAACAGACGCTGAGATGGAGTTTGGGTTGAAAAATGTTTACTAGGAGCATATGTCCACATGAAAACTTGCACGTGAATGTTCATAGCAGCATTATTCATAATAGCCAAAAAAAGTGGAAACAACTCAAATGTCCATCAGCTAATGAATGGATGGATAAAATGTGGCATACCCATACAGTAGAATAATATTTGACAATAAAAAGAATGAACTACTGATGCATGCTACAGAACGGATGAACAATGAAAACATTATGCTAAGTTAAATAAGCCAGACACAAAAGACCACGTATTGTATGATGCCATTCATCTGAAATGTCCAGAACGAGCAAGTCTTTAGAGCTGAAAAATATATTAGTGCTTGCTTGGGGCTGGAAGTTCTGGGGGAAATGAGGAGTGAATGACACTGAGTACGGGGTTTCTTCTGGGGGGGATGAAGATGTTCTAAAATTGACTGTGATTCACAACCCTGTGAATATACTCAATACTAATTATACGCTTTAAGTGGGTGAATTATATTTGAATAAAGTTGTCCCCAAAATGTTGAAGGCAGGGGGAAGGAAGGAGAACTGGGCAGACAAAAAGTCTAAACTGCAGTGCAGGTCCACTGGGGCCAGCCAAGCAAGCAGAGAATGGCTGAGCCGAGACAGCCAAGCCTTTCCAGTCGTCTCATTCAGCCAGGATGCTGACCGCTCCAGAAGGCGCAGCCTTGGCTGGGTGAGGGAGCTCTCGGCAGCTGACGGCTGGAAGCCCCCTGCTGACCACACTCCCCACAGCAGAGCAGCAAACCCTCTCCTGAAGGGGGCATCTGGGAAGCGCATCTCCACGTCTACCTCACCAACTCAAAAGGCAAATTTAATTAACTTTGATAGACGGGGCCACACTACACGACTGTCACTGTTACTGCGGTCATCCAAGAACTCCCCAACCACTGGCAATAGTTTTCTATCTGGCAGGTGGGATCCTATAGGACTACGTCGGGGGATACCTTTTAGAAGACCACACCGAGGAATACCCGAATTGACTGCCATATGAGAGACTTTTCATTTTCTCCTGTGATGACTGGTTCTGTTGTTTTCCAAAGAGTGCTGATACGATGTAAAGCTATGTTCTAGAATACTTATTCTAGTGACAGCGTGCAAGATGGACTGGAGGGGGAGACCCAGAAGACAGGGAGACCAGTTGATTATTGAAACCTCCCAGCCATGGGGTGAGGAGGGTGGGTGGATGCCACAGAAAGGGAGAGAAGGAAGAAGGAAGTTTAGCACACCTGGAGACTGATTGGACCAGGTTGTAAGGGAGAAGGTAACTCCTTTTAGTTCAAGTTCAGGGGCATTGGATGGATGCCTTGGCCCTATCCCACCATGGTACCAACCTCCTAAAAATCTTCCCCATCCACTCATTTCCCTCCGTCTCCACTATGACCACCTCCATCTCTTCCGTGGGCAACTCTACAGCCTTCTAACTGATCTCAGAACATCTATTCTGCTTGTTGCAATCTATTCCCCTACAGCAACAGGAGGGACCTTCTTAAAACTTCATTCAGGTCCTGTTACCCCCAGATTCAAGCTCCTCCAATGGCACCTCATTGTCCTTGGGATAAAGCTCTATGTCTACAAGGCCCTTCACTGGCTTCCCCCGCCCACCTCCCCAGCCACATAGCTTCCCAGTCCCCACACTCCTGTCCTTGCTGAGCTTCCTTGAAGTTCATGTTCCATGTTCCCTTTTGCCTCTGAGTCTCCACACACACTGTTGTTCTGTGTTCAATATTCCATAATCTCTAGCCTATTCCTACTTAAACTGGAATAGATGTTGCCTATTCCAGGAAGCCTTCCCTGACCACCATACCTTAAGATTGGATGAGTTGACTGTGGCAGATGATCTATAAAGATGGCATCAACAATCCCCTCTGCCTGTTTGCACCCACTCTGCCTTCCTCATCATGAGGTGGATGCTGTTTCCTCACTCCTTGAATCAGGCTGGAGGTTGACTAGCTTTAAGCAGTAGAATGTATCAGAAGTGACTTTCTAGGGTGTCAGACCCCAGACCTTAAGAGACTACAAAGCCTCTTCTGCTTTCACTCAGGGGGAACACAGCCCCTGGGTAAAGAAGTCTAGGAGAGAGAAGCACTGCACAGAGGAGAAGCTAGGTCCTGTACTATGTGAGAAGCGACACCGTGAGAAGAAAGGGGCCCCACTATCCGAACAAGTCCCGGGACAGTCAAACCATCCCCATGAGGTGCCAGACATGTGACCGAGGCCATCTTGGCTTCTCCTGCTCCAGCCAACGCCACGTGGAAGAGCAACAAGCCATCCTACTGAGCCCTGCCTGAGTCCCTAACCCAGAGAATTGTGAGTAATAAAATATTTGTTTTAAGCCACTGTATTTTGGAATGATGCACGGATAATTGATAAAACGTCCCTCCCCTTAGTTCCCACAGCACCTTCTGACTCCTTCTATCACGGCATCTATTTCATTGTCTTAGAGTTGTTTGTTTAATCCCTTCCACCTCTCCCATCCGTATACACATTAGTACCAGGAGGGAAAGGACTAAACTATGTCTTGTTCAGCACTCTCTCTCCAGGGCCAGGCACATGGTAGATGCTCATTAAATATGTTAATAATACAATCAAGATAGGGACACTCTAAGCACCACTTCCCTTAATAAAACCAAGCCATCTCCCCAGGTTGCCAGGGAAGGGTGAATTTCCACATGGCAGGAGGTGACGAGACCTCATTACCAGGCTCTTTCTCTCCTCCCCTCCCCTTTATTTACCCAACCATTGGCTCTTTGGAGACTCTGGATGTTTTTATGAAAGGAACCATGGGTGCCCATATCTGTTTTTTAAAATTACAGTAAACTCAGGATCATCTATTGCATGTTAAATACATGCTTGGAAGCGTACCAACCACCTGTATGAGTTTCCTAGGGCTGCTGTGACACATTGTCACAAAATCTTTGACTTAACACAAATGTATTCCCTTAAAGTTCTGGAGGCCAGAAGTCCTCACTCAGTCTCACTGGGCTACAGTCAAGGTAGCAGCAGGGCTGGTCCCTTCTGGAGGCTCTGGGGGAGAATCCTTTTTCTTGCCTCTGATAGCTTCTGGAGGCCACCTGTAATCCTCGGAGCAGGGCCCTTCCATCACATCACTCCAACCTCTTTCTTCCAACATCACACCTCCACTTCCTCCTCTGTAGTAAGATCTCCCTTCGTCTCCCCCTTTTTTTTTTTTTTTGTGGTATGCGGGCCTCTCACTGTTGTGGCCTCTCCCGTTGCACAGCATAGGCTCCGGACGCGCAGGCTCAGCGGCCATGGCTCACGGGCCTAGCTGCTCCACAGCATGTGGGATCTTCCTGGACTGGGGCACGAACCCGTGTCCCCTGCATCGGCAGGCGGACTCTCAACCACTGCACCACGAGGGAAGCCCCGTCTCCCCTTTTTAAGGACACTTGTGAGTACATTTAGCATTTACCTGGATATTCCAAAACAACCTCCCCTTCTCAAGATCCCTAACTTAATCACGTCTGCAGAGTCCCTTCTGCCATATAAAATTACAGTCACAGGTTCTGGGGATCAGGATATGAGCATCTTTAGGAGTCACGATTTAGCCTTACACCTACTGACTCACTCATCCTCAGCAACACCATGACTAAGTTCTTTTGTTATCTCCATTTTACAGATGAGGAAACTGAGACCCAGAGAGGTGAAATGACTATTCTAAAGTCACACAGCTAGGACTTCCCTGGTGACGCAGTAGTTAAGCATCTGCCTGCCAATTCAGGGGACACGGGTTCAATCCCTGGTCCGGGAAGATCCCACATGCCGCGGGGCAACCAAGCCTGTGCGCCACAACTACTGAGCCTGCGCTCTAGAGCCCGCGTGCCACAACTACTGAAGCCCGTGCACCTAGAGCCCATGCTCCACAACAAGAGAAGCCACCGCAATGAGAAGCCACCACAGTGAGAAGCACGCACTCTGCAATGAAGAGTAGCCCCCGCTCACTGCAACTAGAGAAAGCCCACCTGCAGCAATGAAGACCCATCGCAGCCAAAAGTAAATAAATAAAATAAATAAATTAAAAAAATAAATAAAGTCACACAGCTAGAGAGTGGTCAGGCCAACCGAGGAAACCAGTTATGTCTGAGTCCTCACCACGCTGCTACACTGACCGTATATCATTGTTTATTACATGGGCTGACAGCGCTATTTAGGGAGCGATCCTTTAAGGGAAGGGGAAGCCACCCCTCTCCCTACATGAAGGGTTTGTTGGTTTTCTTTGGGGCCACCTTGGAGGATTAGGGTGCTGTTCACTAAAGAAACCAGTGGTAAAGGCTACCATTTGGGGTGTGTTGAGTTGGAGGCAACCTTGGCCAGCCCTCAGTACAACTTGAAACACCTGAGAAATCAGGTCTCTACTCTTACGCCTGTAAACCATGCACATGTGGCAGGAGAAATCAGAGTTCTTCTTTCCCCATGGGCCTTTGGAACCCCATTCATCTCCCAGGTCTGCAGCTTAGTCGTGAGGTAAAGCAAGGACAGATTTGCCCCAACCGGAGGGAGAACTGACAGCGAGGACTTCAAGGCAGCCTGTGCCTCTGGGACCTGCCACTCCTCCACTACCTTCCTTTTGGGGATCCCACACCCTCAGGAGTACCCTCCAGACCCCTATCAACACCCATCCCTCCAAGACTATACGATCCTTAAGTGTAAGGATTATACACATTATCCTTCCATTTCTGCCCCTCAGAACCTAGCACATTTCTCGGCTCCCATTCAATAATCAAGCAGTTCATGTATGAGATAGAAAGAGAGGAAACAGAATGGACTAGATAGAAAGGGAGGAAAGGGATGGCCATTTGGTGTCAATTGTGCAGTCTTGGGCAAGTCACTTAACTTTTCAAACGTCATTTACTATCTTTACCTGTAAAATGGGCATAATGACTTTCTGATAGCTAACATTTATTGAATACTTACTATGTGCCAAGCACAGGTCCAAATGCACTATCTCACTTAATCCTTGTAGCTTATGAAGTAGCTACTACTAGCTACTTATTCTCTTTTGCCTATTTTTATGGCCAAAACTCACTCTAATTTTGTTTTGTTTTGTTTTGACCTTTGCAGTTCAGTTTAAACACACACGCACAAATCCCCTGTTGAGGAAACTGAAGCAGAATGTAATTAAGTAACTTGCCCAGGATCACACAGCCTCTAAGTGGTGGAGTCGGGATTCAACCCCAGTACTCTGCTAGCACATAGAGTGGTTATGAGGACTACATAGGATGATGGATGTAAGGTGCCTAGTACAGGGGTTAGTATGTATGGATTGTTATTAGGAGTAAGGTAGGGAGAGAGGGAAACAGGATATCACACCTAGTCTCTCTAGTTTCTTTCCTGTGTCTGTCTCCCCTTTCCAGGTACACAGAATCAGATTAATTATTAGCTAATGATAACCATTTTATTTATTATTTTTTAAATAAAACAATGAACACCATGAACTCATTGCCCAAACCAAGAAGCAAAATGTTAGCAATAATTTCATCTACCCATGTGCTCCTCCCATCCCATCTCCTGCCTTTCTCTTAAAGGTAACTATGATCCTAAATGTTGGATCAAACATTCCACTGATTTTTTTCTTCAGTTTTTACACATATATATGCCTAACAATACATTGTTTCACTCTGTTTGTCTTTAACTTTCTAATTTCTAGGTCTTTCAATTATAGGCTCTTACTTCTTTTGTTGTAGTTGAATTTTACAAGTTCACTCAGGCTGCCGTGTTTGGTTGTATGGGCTCTTTGGTGCACAACTGAGGGCACAGGTGGGGACTGAAATTCACCCTGCAGTTCCTCCGGTCTTTTTCTTATCAGCACAAAGATGCCATTCTCCCACCAAACCACGTACTATGAGGCAGCAACCACTGGCGGGGGCGGGGGGGAGGCTTTCTCTAATTTGCACAAAGGCACCATAAGGGCTAATGCGGGGGTGGTGGTGTCGGAGTTCACCTCCCCTGAATCATCAGCAATCCCTGTCAGACCCTCCACATTCAAGGTCAAGATCGAGCCCATTGAGATTCTCGATGGGAAATGACCCACGGTGACAGCCTCTGGAGACAGCTGCATCATGAAATTCACTGTTCCCGCTGGAAGCTTCTTGGCCTTACTCCATCGGTCCATCTCTAACCCATCAGGAGGGCCTTCCTAATCATGTTCCAGGGGCTTTAAGATTTATGTCAAGGGGTCTCGATTTATTGAATTAATGCTGCTGAGCAGAACTGTAGCTGTTAAACAGTGTGGAGATCTGGATTTTACAACAATGTAACTAATAAGGCTATTAACACAAACGGGGCGTGCTGCTGGCGTTTATAATACCATAAATCTCTCTTTCCTCTGGAGGTATTTATGGGATGGCGCGCACCCAGAGTCCACGGCCTTTTCTGTGCTCTGCTCTCAAGGCTCGGCCAGGAGGATGTGCTGCCCAATAAGGGAAACCGTTAGGAGGAAGGAGGGAGAGAACTGAACCTGGGCTGATTCTCGGCTTCCATCCCTTCCATCAGTTGGAAAGGCTGGTCATTGCCGTGGGCAGATGTAGATCTTTCAAATTATTATTTAGGTATTTATTTCCCATTTATGGAGCATTTACCACGTGCCAAGCCCTCTGAAAATTTAGTGACTATGATTCCCCAACACCCTCTCAAGAATGAAGTATGTGGGAATGTGAATTGGTACAGCCACTATGGAGAACAGTATGGAGGTTCCTTAAAAAACTACAAATAGAACTACCATATGACCCAGAAATCCCACTACTGGGAATATACCCTGAGAAAACCATAATTCAAAAAGACTCATGTACCAAAATGTTCATTGCAGCTCTATTTACAATAGCCCGGAGATGGAAACAACCTAAGTGTCCATCATCGGATGAATGGATAAAGAAGATGTGGCACATATATACAATGGAATATTACTCAGCCATAAAAAGAAACGAAATTGAGCTATTTATAATGAGGTGGATAGACCTAGCATCTGTCATACAGAGTGAAGTAAGTCAGAAAGAGAAAGACAAATACCTTATGCTAACACATATATATGGAATTTAAGAAAAAAAAAAAGGTCATGAAGAACCTAGGGGTAAGACAGGAATAAAGACACAGACCTACTAGAGAATGGACTTGAGGATATGGGGAGGGGGAAGGGTAAGCTGTGACAAAGTGAGAGAGTGGCATGGACATATATACTCTACCAAACGTAAGATAGATAGCTAGTGGGAAGCAGCCGCATAACACAGGGAGATCAGCTTGGTGCTTTGTGACCATCTAGAGGGGTGGGATAGGGAGGGTGGGAGGGAGGGAGACGCAAGAGGGAAGAGATATGGGAACATGTGTATATGTATAACTGATTCACTTTGTTATAAAGCAGAAACTAACACACCACTGTAAAGCAATTATACTCCAATAAAGATGTAAAAAAAAAAAAGAATGAAGTATGTGTTCTCCCACTGAACTTAATTTCCGTCTTGAGCCCCCCCCAAACCCTCTGAAGCAGAACATTTAACATTGTCACTTCCAGCTAAACTCAATCATTTTAATGATTTTAATTTTTCTCATTGATTTCCGCTGAAACCAAGTCAGATTTTGGATTTCCTCACTCCTTTCCTCTTAGTGGAAAAGATTCCAAGTTCCAGGGGGGTGTGCAAATAGCCCTGTGTCATTAGTGGAGAGGCATGGCCACGTCTTTATTTTCATGTGTCCATGTGCTCTACTGACAACCACTGAGATGGAACCCCCAGCTCAGTGTCAGCCTCCACGCTGGCTGACTCCTGCGATGGGACACGCCTCGTCTGGTCCGTACATCCTTCACTGCGGTACCCGCACCCCAGCCAGAGGCAGCCTTGCAGACCTGCTGTCTCACTCTCTCCCTCTCCTCCCCCTAAACTCCCAGTCCCACTAAGGGGCCAGGGACCACGACACTCCAGGAACACTGGAAAGACACTCTCTGTCCTTCACATGCTGGCCAGACCACCCAGCACGTGTGCTCTCTCCAGCCAGTACACCACAATGCCACAACGGCTCTGGGGACATCTCCACAAAGCCTGCCATCTCTCTCCGCTTGCTTGCTTGCTTTTTGGGGGTTTTTTTTGCGGTACGCGGGCCTCTCACTGTTGTGGCCTCTCCCGTTGCGGAGCACAGGCTCCGG
This sequence comes from Mesoplodon mirus, assembly GCF_964341445.2. NCBI lineage: Eukaryota > Metazoa > Chordata > Mammalia > Artiodactyla > Ziphiidae > Mesoplodon > Mesoplodon mirus. The sequence goes on from NC_138989.1 coordinate 11,001,106, forward strand.
ACGCGCAGGCTCAGCGGCCACGGCTCACGGGCCCAGCCGCTCCGCGGCATGTGGGATCTTCCCGGATCGGGGCACGAACCCGTGTCCCCTGCATCAGCAGGCGGACTCTCAACCATTGCACCACCAGGGAAGCCCATGCTTGCTTTTTTTTTAAACAACATATTGAGCCTTTCTCAGGTACCATTCTCAGCTTTACAAGGTGTGCTTCATCTACTCCCACCAACAGCTCTATAAGGTAAGATCTATTATTATCCCCCCCCATCAAAGATGTAGAGACTGAGGTCCAAAAGCTTAAGTCTCCTGTGTAAGGTCACATGGCCATTAAGAGAGGGAGCCGGACTTGAACCCAGACAGCTGGACTCCACGGGGCAATGAGACATCTGCAGAATCCAAAACTAAAAGTGGGGCCCTGCTCCCTTACGCCTCTCCAGAGCTTTGCCCCAGAGAGGTACTGTCCAGAGTCCCATGTGCATCCAAGTGTATACTCCTCTCCCTTTTTTAGGGAGTTTGGGAAATAAGTGGTTTCCAAGGAAATCTTCCTAAACTTTCCCAAACGCCTCAGCCTTTGGAATTCCAAAGCTACAGATGTCACTGTAATCCTTTTTTCTCTTAGGGCAATGGAAGCTAAGGCCTGATCTGAACTGAGTCTAGGATGACAGGTGAACTTGAATGTTTCAGGGGACAAAGGACCCCACAAAGGTCAAGCTTCATGCCTCATCCATATTCACATTGTCACATTCACCCTCACAGAAGTTCCCTTGAGGAATATGCAGTCCTCCCCTTTGTACATGGGAATAAAGACTGCGGAAAACTCGAGGGCTTCTCCAGAGAAGTGAAAACTCACAAGTTGGGAGATGAGAATTCTGACTCAGGTCTCTCTGAATTTCTGTGAGATCACTAATCTCTCTCCTGGGAGCAGAAACGTGGTCTTGATTGGTTTTTCCATCCAGCCAGATGGTGGAGAAACTGGTCTGAGTAGAGAGTTGTCCTGAGTTTAGGACTGTCCTCTGGGAGCTAGGCCAGGCATAAGGAAGTGTGTCCCAGGGGACGCTCAGCTGTGGATCCTTGCCAGGAAACTTCCGGTGAAGCAGAATTCAGCAGATCCACTCTTCTGATGCTTCTTAGCTTTCCTCCTTTCTGCTCCTTCCTTCTTTGGCTCCCATTGTTTTATTAAAAATATTTGTGAGCCCCTACTATGCGCTAGGCTTTGTTCTAGAAACTGGGGGGACAGTAGGGCGGAAATCAGACTCCTTCTCTCCCTCAAGATCTTAGAGCCTCAAGGTGACCAGGAAGACTATTAGTTCCCCCAGCGGGCAGGGCCCTGGCTCAGAGTAGGTTGTTAGTAAATTGATCAAGGGTTTTCAGTTTCCATCAACCATACAACTTAGAGATACAAGGTGAAGACCCCACAGGTGTCTCAAAGATTTGGACAGTGCTGTGCTCCCCAGATTCCTAGCAAAACATGGACATCCAAGAGTGGTCATTACACGCTTCAGTGATGGCTGATGTACAAGGAGACAGAGTAGACGAGGAAGTACTCAGACTAGGACAGGAACCCAGATGTGAGTCGCTGCCAGGGGAGGAGAAGGAATCTCACATGTCCTGAAAACCTACTCTGTGCTAGACCCTGGCCTAGACAATTAACCTACATTATCTAATTTAATCTTACGACAGAGGAGGAGGTAGGCACTCTCACCAGCCCTGCAAACTATCGCTCATCAATAAAAGAGGGCCCTGTTATTGTTCAGTTTCCTGCGGACGATGACTGCCCACCTCCCATGAGTGCTGAATTAATTTTATGAGGAACTAGTGTGGAATCCTGAGGCAAGCTGAAATGTGGCCCCACGTGCAGTGAGGATGTGGTTGGCTCATTTGTTTTATTTAATCAAACATCTACTTTGTTAAAATAATATACTGGGTTTTGGGGGGGGTTTGCTTCATCAATACATATACATGGTGTGAAACTGGAAAAAGAAATAGAAATAAAGAAAACAGAAGAGAAAAACTACCATTAATCTCATCATCAAGAAATATTCACCCTCACTACTCTGGCATTTACTTCCTAAGTGCTACACAAATGCATATACATATTCATATTCATATACATATACATATATATATGTATACATACATACATATATATTCATATATATACATATGCATACACACAATATCATATACATACATATATGTGCATATCATATACACATATATCTCACATGCATATACGATTACATAACATATACACATATACTTAGGTTATATTTTTTTCAATAGATAATTTTTCTACAACATTGTGATCTTGCTGTTTCAAAATTTTCTCATTTCACCAAAAAATATATCATAAATATATTATCCTAATATTAAATATTCTCCTATAACAAAATTCTGAAGGCTTCAACAGAAGCCATTATATGTGTATGCCACATTTTGTTTACCTAGTCCCAACGGTTAAACATTTAGCGAGTTCGGTATTATAAAAAATTCTACCATGAACATCTTCAAGGCTGTATCTTTGAGCACATTCATGATGATTTTCTTAGGACAGATTCTATAAATGACCTTGCAGTCTTGGGGGCTGTGCATATGGAAAAGGCTTTTTGATGCACTTTATCAAATTCCTCTCTATAAATTGTGCATGAGTTTGCCCTCCCACGCCACTGGATAAGACTGCCTACTTTTCCACACTTGTCCCTTCACCAGATGCTGTGATTTTTTACATATGTTTCAATTTAAGAAATGAGAAATGATGTTTCAAGGACACTTTAATTTGCAATTTTTATTACAAGTAAGGTTAAATCAATCACCTAGAGTGCTCTGAGTTCAGCACAGAGAGGGTGAGTTGGGTGGACTGGTAACACAAAGAAAGTGATCTACCCACACAAGGACCATTCAGAAGACAGCAGCCCAGAGTATAGGCAGCATGAGTTGATAGAGAACTAAGTGCTAGAGGGGTCAAGGCTTGTTCAAGGGGAAAGGGCTCAGTGTCTGTCCTGGAGCTGAAAGCAGACCTTGAGGAGGAGGCATGACTGGAGCCGTGAACAAGGGAAGGTGCCCCTCATGTCACTCTCCCCTCACACGCTCCGTTCCGCAAAGGCTTCGACTCCTCAGACGCTCCCACCTCCTCATCTCCCAGCCTTTGCATGTGCTGCTTCCTCTGCTTCTCCCTTTCTCTTTGCTAAGCCATCCTTCTCACCCTTCAGGCTATATCTTAAGTGTTTCTTCCTCAAAAGAAGCATCTCAGCCCCAAACAAGTTCATGTCTCCTGTTATGTGCTCTCCCTGTGCCCTGTGCTTATTATAACAGTAATTAATTGTGTTTGTAATTATTCACATAATGTTCCTGCTGGACTACAAGTTCTGAGAGCCTGGACTGCATCTGCCTTGCTCACCTCTGGGCTCCCAAGACCTAACATGAAATCCTATTTAACTCTCACTCCCAGCTCTAAAACCGCCCTTCATTAATCTGCCTTCTGCTGCTGTTGCTGCTGATGTTAGCTGAAAATTACAGTTCTCCTTTGCCAGCTAGATTTCTTTATCAGTTCTGTCAATAGGGGGAGACGTGAAGGCTGGAGGAGGGAGAAGAGACTTGCTCCCTCTTCCTGCTGGCATCCTGTCCCTTTAAGCACCTCCCCAGCAAAGCAATGCCTCCCAGCCCCCATCACCCCCGAGCCCCAGCACCATCACCTCTACAACCCACCACCCCGCTTTGGCAAGTGGTTCTAGTCTACAGTTGCTTTCAGCACTCCCTGAGTCAGACTATTTGTGCCCTTTCACAGGTACCAGCACAAACCAGGGCTGTTCCCTCATCAGAAGAATAAGCTCCAGATCCATGAGCCCCTCCGCCCAGCTTCTAGGCTTTGATAACCATATGTTCTTCCCTTTGTTTCCCCAGCTATAGGGCAGTAGCAGATTCCCTCAGCTATTACATCTGGGCTATCTTTGTTCTACTTTTGCTTTTCCATCCTCCACAACCTGTCCATCCAATTCCCTATATTAAACTCTCTCTGTTCAAATACCTAGTGTGGTTTCTGTCTTCCTCACTGGACCCTGATGATACAGTAGACATTCAATTAAAATTTCACTGAAGCCAGGCACCATTCTGTGGTTAGAGAATAGCATGAACAACTCAAATCAATCTTGCGAGATTGAGCATCTACTATGAGCCTGGCATTGTGTGGGGTCCTGGAGGCCCAGAGATGAGACAGAAACAGAATGAGCCGGGAGTGCCCAAAACACCTCTAGACTGAGAGTCAAACCCCATTTCTCCCACCTCCATACCTAGATCAGAAGCCTCTTAATGGGGAGCAATTTAAGCTAAGGATTCCTCCTGCCCTCTGCATTTTTCAGGGTTTTTCAGTGGGTTTCTATTGACATATTGACATTGGGGAGAACTCTTTACTGTGCAGGACTAACTCTGTAAGAAGTTTAGCATTTTTGACCCCCTCAGATAGATGCTCATGCCCCTCCTCCAGTCGTTCTGTCAGTCAAAAGTGCCTCCACCCATTGACAAATGTCCCTTTGGCGGTGTCCACCCTCCCTGACCATTACGAGGCCGCCCACTGAAGAGATACCCCCAGGGGATGCAGAATTTGCTGCTGATTTCTGACATTATCAGCCCCAGCAAAGAAAACTTCAATAAATGTAGAGGATGGAGTAGTTCTGCATGATTTCAGCAAATTAACCGAGACAACCAGCAGAATGAAATCCACAGAGGGCATGACAGGGTGGCAGACTGGTAGGGTGTTGGGTAGAGGAATGAGGCAGCTGGAAACCTAATTAGCCAGGACTGCTCACATCTGAGCCTCTCTGCTCCCAGCTGCCTCCTGAGTCGTAACATGCTGAAAATGAAATCATTAAGAAGCACTCACACACATCCCCCTTGTTAGAAATGGGTCCTGAGTGGGCTTAAATGGAAGAAGAAGAATAGGGAGAGAGAAGGGCATCGAGGAAGAGGGAGGGTGGGTGACAGCTGACTGTGAGTCCCCACATATACGGTATAATCCAAGACAGGGTATGTTTGAAAGAATTGAGGTTTTCTCCACTTCTCCCCACTCCTTTCCTGCTATTCCACCCACTGGTGACTTGTAGAGCACCAGTATTCAAAAAGGTAGGTTGGTACACTCTAGACTGCACGGAAATTGACAATGAAATGTGGTTAAAGTTAACCCTATTGCAGGTAAAAATCACTAACAACAGTTTTCAGAAGATGATTTTCTCCCTTCCTTCCTTCCGTTTCTTCCTTCAATCCTTTAAAAAATTAATTAAAATAGATTCCAGTTGTCTCTCTAATCATCATTTTTGTGGCACTTCTATTCCAAAATCCCGTCTCACAAGGGAGAGAAAAAAGACAGAGTTCCACGTGTGGATCACAACGCCAACCAGTCTCATCTTCCCAACCCAATTATAACTGACGTTTGTCTTTTACTCCCTATACCTTTCACCCCCAACCAAAGAAAAAAGTTTTCAGTTTTGAGATTAGCATAGCATAACATGATAAAGGACAGTGGAGTCCTAATCCTCTCTTGGACATTTAGCGGCTCTGGGATTAATAGCAAAGTACTAGCCACTCTGAGCCCTAGTTTTCCCCCCCCAGCGGATACAGCCACTGGCTTCTCAGCCTCTGGACCCTGGATGCTGCTGAGAAATGGGGACCCTGTGTTGCCAAATCTCACAGGGTTGTGGTGGGGGTCTGGGAAGGTAAAGGATAGAAGGGTTCTTTGTAGCATGAAATCATGATATGCACAGATCCTGTAGGGCCTTGGTTATTTGCCAGTGACTTATGCACTCCAGTGATTATCTATGTCTGCCTCCCTGCCCTGCCTCTCAACTAATCCTAGACGGGAGAACCGGCCAGAGTGAGTGAGTGGTAGCCCTTCTGACTGCCTACCAACAACCGTTCCCTCTCACCTCTTTCCCAACAGAACTCCAACTTTACTTACTCTCCTAACAGCCAAGTGCTTGAATTGGGGCTGTGCCCCGCTCTTAACCCCAGGAGAGAGGTGAGTTTTGATTGGTCAAAACCAATCATATTAATTCCACTGCTCTTGTCAGTGATTGGCTGAAGCATGGACATGTGACACAATTGTGATGAATGGGAAGTCTGCTGGGGACTTTGGGAAATGCATTTCTTGCTCTTACAAAGTCAATGCCTTTGATGATGATGTTTAACACTCTTGCAGCCATCTCGGAGCTCAAAGGGAAAAGTATAAGGACAAAAGCTAGCCACTGAGCCTTTGAGAGCCTCCGTGTCTTTGATCCTCAGAATTAACTCTAGATATGCCCTGTCTACAGATGTCCTGATACGTAGGATAACGTAAGGTGATCACACATCCTTGTCTTAGTCAACTCAGACTGATATAACAAATTGCCATAGACTGAGTGGCTTAAACAATAAACATTTAATTCCTACACTTTTGGAGGCTGGAAGTCAGAGATCAGAGTGGTCAGGTTCTGGTGAGAGCCCTATTCGAGACTGCAGAAGACCAGCTTCTCCTTGTATCTTCACATGATGGAAAGAGAGGGCTTGCTAGCTCTCTGGCCTCTTCTTACAAGGGCATTAATCCCATTCATGAGGGTGGAGCCCTCATGACATAATGACCTTTCAAAAGCCCCATCTCCAAAATACCATCACATTAGAGATGAGACACATGAATTGGGGGTGGGAGACATAAACGTTCATTCCATAACAATCCTGGTTTTCCTGGAACTGTTCCAGTTGACATTTGTGCCAGCATACTTTCTGATTTAGCATTTGTCCTGAACAAAATTTACTGGTTTGAATGATAAATCATATGGTCTGCCTACTGATAATAAATGTCCTTATTAGTTAAGTCACGTTGAGTTAGATTTATTCTATGCAGCCACAATATTCTAATTAAAACAGGGCTAGAGAGAGGTATAAACGATGCACGTATACGTATGTGTGAATATTTATGCATACACACAAGCGCATGCAGGACAATACTAAAGCTTAGAATGAATGTTTTATAGTAACCTCTACTTTCAATTTTCCATGCTTCTCCTTCTTCCCTCCTTAGTAAACAGTATTATTGTGGAAACAGAAAAAACATGAGAGAGAAACAAATCATGACATTATAATCTGAGATTCATCGTCTCCCAAATGTCTCATGAATCTTTAAGGCAGAGCTCTGTGCGTCCCCACACATTCTATTTTCACTACTGTCTCGTGCAGCAAAACCCTGATCCCTTCTCAATGCACGGAGCTCTTTCACTTTGCCCAAAGTTATATGTCCACTGTTAGAAAATGCATCGACAAGTGCTTGTTCTCACTCTCTCCTTCATCTGTCCTTCCCCAGTCACTACACTAAAAGCTTCAATTTGCCAGTTGCCCTCTCCCCTTATGCTGTTGTCAGCAGGTGGGGCTGACTTGGCCAGTGTCACAGAGAAAACTGAGCAGTCTGCTGATGTAGTCTGTTGAACAAGTGCCCCATTAGTTTTCCTATCATCTGATGAGCCTCATCTATTAGCTTGGCTGATTTGAGGCTGGGTTTCAAGGTAAATCTAGCAGGCAGACATCTAGTTAAGACAAAAGCAAGTTAGAACACTCGGTGCCTGCCCAGCCTGTAAATGACCCTTGCAGATAAACTCTCTCTTTTATTCCTCACCTGATGCAAATCCAACCTCTAATCACCCAAGGTCAGGAGTATCGAGACTTGGAGACTGGAATCAAGAAACTCAGAGGACACTCACAGCTGTTACAAACACTCTTTCCAAATCGAAACAGGCATTCTTCTGTTCTGATGGTAGTGGTATAAAAAGGTACATTTTTGAGAGGGAAATATGATGGTATGCACCAAAAACCTTAAAAGAGTTCACATAGTTTGATTCAGCAATCCAATTTCTATGAATTTATCCTAAAGAAATAAGGGGACAAATATACGTGTGTATGAAATATTCATTACATTTCTGTAATGAAAAAAATTAGAAGTGCTCATTGGCAGGCAATTGATGACATGACTTATGAAACATCCATGAAATGCGAGCAGAGCATAGTTATTAAAACAAGTCCTTGTCATTTTAACACATGAGAGTGTAAGCTGGCACAACCATTCTGTAGGAGAGTTTGGCAATATGCACCACAAGACTTAAAAAGGTTCACACCACTTAAAAGAGTCATGGATGCTGTTCACGAGGTTTCTGCTTTTCCACCTTCCAGACACATGGTAGAATTGAACTTCATGGCTTCCTAGTTATTATCCACTTAGTTACTATCCATGGTTCTGGCTAATGAGTTGTTAAGAAGAAGAGCTGAATATCACTTCCAGGCCAGAACACTGAACTGTCAATGTAACACCCAGAGAACTCTTTTCTTCTTCCAGGGTGACTATCAGTAATTGACATGGTGGATGTTCCATCAGTCTTGGTCCCAGTGTGAGAAGACATAAGCATAACCCAGACGGATAGGTAGGATGAATGGGAAATAAACCTTTGTTGTTTTAATATTTTTAGAGTTGTTTGTTACTGCAGCATATCCTACCTGTGCTGACTGATACACCCTTTGACCTAGCATGCCCATCTCTAGAATTATAAGGAAACACTTGTACACATAGGTATACATATTGGAGGATCTTTTGTATACATAGATACATGTTGAAGGATATTAGTCACAAACTTGTTCTTAACACACATACAAAAACATACATCGATAAGCCCTACAGCACACTTACAGTGCCAAGACAGCTAGATCAGAAGGCATGGCAACATCACCCATATGTTACAACATTTCCTAAGAAGACCTGGGCCCTGATGTAGACCCAAGTCACTATCCCGGCTTCCTCCGTCTCTCCTACATAGTGAGTTCCCTTCAGAGTCCCAACAGTCCAATCAGCTGACTTTAGTCAAGGTTTCTCTAGTCCATTAAAGATGTTCTAATAATATTACACTTCAAAAAGTAAGGGTTAGGGCGGGCTTCCCTGGTGGCGCAGTGGTTAAGAATCCACCTGCCAATGCAGGGGACAAGGGTTCGAGCCCTGGTCCGGGAAGATCCCATATGCCATGGAGCAACTAAGCCCATGTGCCACAACTACTGAGCCCACGTGCCACAAACACTGAAGCCCATGTGCCTAGAGCCTGTGCTCCACAACAAGAGAAGCCACCGCAAGGAGAAGCCCGGGCACCGCAATGAAGAGTAGCCCCCGCTCGCCGCAACTAGAGAAAGCCCGCGAGCAGCTACGCAGACCCAACGCAGCCAAAAATAAATCAATAATTTTTTTTTAAAAAAGAATCAATTGACAAAAGATAAGGGTTAGAACCTCAATCTCTTTTCCTCCCGAGAACCTCTGAGGTTCCTATGCAAAGTTATCCAACTCTCCCTCTCCCCGCCCCCATAAGTCATCAAGATCTGTTTAACAAGGAATATAGGGAGAAAAAGCCTTTATCTATCCCCAAACATACCTGCTATGCCCTTCCCCTGGAACAATGGGTACATACTTGCTTTATATCTACATAACCCACTCAAGCAAAGTCTCCACCTTTAGAAATAAAAGCAGCTGGAAACATAGAAACTTCTCTCAACTTGGAGGGAAATAACTTTATTCACTACAGCACTATTATTATGAATTATATTGACCAGATTGACAATGATGAGAAATAAAACAAAGATGTAGCAGGGAGAAATGACATGTTGCACCAACCAGATTAGAATTGGCTTTGGGGTGGGGGAGGAAGGGTCTCAGGATGCCCCTTTCAGCAACAGCTCTTTAAAATTTAATGGCCCTACTGGATACACCTTCTGAGCCCTAGAAAGTAGTTGGTGAAGAGAAAAAGTAGAATGAAAATCCCTGAGGCTCTGAAAGGGATGGTTTCTCGGTTGCTGGAAGACCTTATAGAGTTGCTGGTGGTGGCAACTGTGGCGATGGGGGTGGTAGTGGGGGTGGTAGGGGTGATGGTGGTAGTGGTGATGGGTGAACATGATATAGACCCACTCATCAGCCTAATCCTGACCTCTCGCTTCAGAAGACTGAATTAACGGGACAGTAACGAAGCACTAATATTTACAAGGATTTAATATTTTATAGCCAGTCACTCATTCTAGAAATGGACTGAAAACAGAGAGGTCAGCTGTCATCAGGGAAAACAAACAACTCAAAAGCAACAAGAGAAGAGTAGGGAAATAACAGGGAGGTGGGCAGAGCAATGAGCAGAGAGGGGAGAACAGCCAATCCTACAGTGAGGGTGGAGGGTCTTAGGGCAACTGCCCTCATAGGCTCTCAGCCTGTGAGACAGAAGCATCACCACTCTTCCCCTCCCGTGTTTCTTCTTCCTATAATATTCTGGTTAGCTCACCTATCTCTCCTCCCATGGGAGGCAGGAAAGGAAGAGAATGTACCCTTTTATATGTGGAAAGCCAACAGGCAGACTTCAGGGAGCAAATCGAACTGGGTCAAGGCCACCATGCAAGGCCAGGACTAGAATCTAGTCACTGATTGCCTTTGGGATACCCCCTCTCCGGGAATAGGTGAACCCTACTAAGTAGCACAGTTTTCCCCAAAGTGTGTTTGGAGACGTGGTCTGTAAGCTGACTGGTAGCTCTGTCAAGGCAGGGGCCAGGTCTATCTTGATCACCGATGCTTCCCAAGAGCTGGAAAAGTGCCTGCCGTATGGTCAGAGCTCAACAATGTCTGAGAGATGAACATTGAGTGGATAGTTCTATGGGATGTTTTATTTTTAAAGGTTCCATACTCAAATAATCGTGGGAAGCATGCAGATCATAGCCCTCTCTTGGAGAATTACAATGTAACATCAGAGAAGCCTTTGTCTAACTCTTTCTCACAGAAGGTCTCAAATTTGTTTGAACATATCATCCCCCACCTTTTTTGGAATGCCTTAACTATTCCTGTGGGACGTGCTTTGGGAAATGCTGATATATAGCATTACAGCACAGTGGAAAGAGCAAAAAATCTGGAGTTGGACAAATCAAGATTCAAAAATCTCAGCTTTACTATCTTCCAGCTGGGCCACCGTGGACAAGTGGCTTAATCTCTCTGAGTTTCAGTTTCCTAATCTGTGATAGGGACATAATGCCTGCTTTATGTACCTCACAGGGGTTGTTACAGGAATCAAATGAGATACCACATGTGAAAAGTAAACTGCTTTCACATTGCAGCTGTTGCTGTTTCTAAAAGCCAGAATCATGTCAAGGTGACATTGCCCAAAGCAGTTTCCAGTTTCAGACCCTGCTGAAGATGTCCCAAGATATACTGATCTCTGGGAGCTTCTTGGGCCTTGAAGGTACATTTCTACGTGCAGGTGAGTCCTACTATCATAAAAAACTAATATCAGAGTTTTTTTAAAGGCCATTTGAAATATTGTAGTAGGTACTGGTCATTCTCAACACCTTTATCCGTTGCCATCTCCCACTAATTTGAAGGCTGGAAAACCAAATACTCAAATGCCAGATTCCTCTGAAACTAGGGAAGTTATGTCTTATGAAATATAAGCAGACATCTTCAATGAAGCTTCTGGGAAAAGCTTTATTCAATTTTCTGATTTAATAAAGAATCAGGCAAGACCAGCACAGCCTTCTCCCCATTCCCTTCTTGAATTGAGTACGGATGTGAAGGCTGGAACAGCAACAGCCATCCTGCAACTTTGAGGGAAAATACAAGAGAATTACAGGGGCATTATTATGGAATTATTGAGCCAACGCACCTGAGCCAGAAACCACCTTCCCTCAACTTCATGTTATTAAAAAAAAAAAAAAGTTTAAATCACTACAGCTGAAAAAAATCCTAGCTGATTAAAAATAGTGGGGAAAAAGGTTTGATTGGGACTTTATTAAAATCAAACTTAAAATTATGAAAATATGTTTATATATCATATTAAAATAGATTTAAGTTATAATTAAGTTGCTCTATAATTCCACACTCTAATTCTTAAAACCAAGAATATATTATTGATTTATTTGATACAGAGCACAATTCTTCTAACCAAATTATATCCCAACATATTGTAGAGATGCTTCACCTCATATTTGACTTTTATAGCAAGTTCATTAATATCAGCTTCATCAATTTTCCTGCTAGTCTCTTAATCCTCTGCTATCCTCATCCCTCCCCTTGGCAGCTCCCATTGTAGGGTCACTCTTCCAGATTTTTCTCTTCTTTAATTACCTAACTCTGCCAGGTGCTCAGTTGTCAAGGGCTGCATGAGATGTGAGCAGTTCACCAGCATCATTGTCATCAGCTTCATGAAATCCCACATCTTATGCAAGATTTGCAGGTCCACTTTGCAGTCAGTTTTCATTATATTTCTTTAACGCTGTTAGATGTTTACAACATCTGATAACTGAGGAAGAGGCTGACTGAGACACTGGCTGGAAGGTAGGGATAGACTAGCATTGAATGAAAAGAAATATCTATAGGGGGGTTGATTTTTTTTAAGTGGACAGTTCATTGGTGAATATTTTTATGTACTGATGGCATTCAAAAGTCTACCATTGGTGTTCACCCTGATAAAGCCATGAAGGCAATAGACTGGGAGTCAGAAGACTGTGCTCCACTTCCACCTCTGTCTCTGATCTGCTGTGTTACACTGAGCAAGTCACTTCGTCTCACTGGGACTCAGTTTCCTCAACTGCAAAGTGACTAGACTGCATACATTCTAAAAGTTTTCAACTTCTAAAAAGTCTATTATCCTGCAAACAACTGGCAATGAGTAGGGAGTGACAAGCTTGAGTCCAGAAGCTAAGAACCTCTGAAAAGGGTGACAGACAATCCTGGACAAGGTCCTCCTGCGCTAAATCTGACTCAAGTTACACGTTTTCATCTTGAGGATTCCCTCGATCTCTTAGTAGCAGAGAAACTAATTCGATTTAATAAGAGACAGGCTGCTAAATGAAAGTACATGAGAAATATCACATTGCTGAAGATTAACACATGTTCTGGTCTGTCCTCATAATAAAACCAGGACCCCCATTTATCCTGGAATCTGTGACCTAGACAGAGTGAAAGGAATAAGCAGTTTATGCATCTAGGATAAATAAGGATTTCATCCCAAGGAATACAAGTGCCATCTAGAAGCAGAAAATACATAGGCGGTGACAGGCCAATCTTACCCCATCTTAATGCTCAGAAGGTCTCTAATGCTTGAAATCGTTCAGTGGTTCCCCACCGACCTAGCATATCCATCCAGCATGATGTTCAAAGCCTCCACCATCTGGTCCCTGCAAGTATCTCTGCCCTTGTCATTAGCTATTTCACTCCTTTTACTTTGTATTTCAGCATCAAGAAATTTAAGATTTTAAATATCTGGGAACATTCCATTTACACTGAGCTCTTTCTCACTTCCATGGTTGTATTTCTTCTGTATTTCTGAGAATTCTCTTTCCTACCTTCCACTCTATCCTGCAGCCAAACTATTTACAGTTCCCTGAGCGTGTTGCCTGCAGCCTCCTCTTCCGAGGACACCGTTCAGTTACAATATATTTTACTACAGTTAACAGAACACCCAACTAAAAATAGCTTAAACAATACAGAATTTAAAACAGTTTGTTCAGTGACTCAACATCCTCAGGCTTGATGCCTCATCCCCCCACACAGGGTAGCAAAATGGCTGCCACAGCTCCGGGCACCACAACTCACATAACAGCATCCAAAGGCATTCATTCAAAAGAGAACTTTATCTTCTCAACTCTCTTTTTTTATGACAGAGAAAAATCTTTCCCAGAAGTTCCTGCTGCCAGAAGAATTTCCCTCAGATTTCTCTGGTCAGAAAACTTCTTAAACGTCCCAGGAGTAAAACTTATCAAGCACTTACCCTCTGTTCCCTTCCTAAATGTCACCAGGTCCCCCCTAGCTGTACCTCTGATTTTGTTTTTTATTTTAGCAACATTTACCTAATATTACCAAATGCTAGGCACTCTGCTAAGCACTCTAAAAACATTACCTTATTTAGCTCTTAGAACAACCCGGCGAGGCAGGCACTGTTCTCCCCATTTTAAGGCGAGGCAATGGCCCAGAAAGGTTAAGCAACTTGCCCAAGGATGCACAGCTAGGAAGAGGAAGAGCGGGGATTCAAATCCGAGTACGTCCAGCTCTAAAGCCCAAGCTCTCAGCCACTCTTTGTCCTTCTCATTCCTGTCTCCTCTTGACATTCTTTACCCTTCAATGGCCCCTTCTCTTTTACACAGAAGTCTGTCTAATGGACCCTTTCCCATTGCTTAGCAACATTTTCAGATCTTCCCTGTAATTAAAGAAAAGTGAGGGCCATTTTCCTTCAGCCTATTCTCTCCTCAATCTATCAAGCTTCTCAAAAGCTCCTCTTCACACTCACTGATTCCACATCCTCAGGACACATTCACTCTCCGCTTAATCTAGCATCCTCCCCCGCCTCCCCACTGCAACTCTGCCCAAGGTTGTCAATGACAGCCAATCGATTGGCTTCTCCCCACGCTCCCTTCTCCTGGACCTGATTAATTGGTACGGCAGCCAGGCAGCTGCCAAGGGCTCCAGTCTATATGGGACTCCAAAACATCACTGGAAATATAACGAAGAAAATTGTGTTTACCAGAACTCCTCTCAGGAGTTAGGACTGTGTGCAGCTGGCAAGCAAACTTTAATCAGTTACTCTGGGAAGGACTGGGAGATCTCCCCAGGAGGCATGCCCGAATAACAACAAAGGCTTCCCAACTGTCTACCTATGAGGGTTGGTCTCTTTAACGGTAGGGCTTATGTTTTGCTGAATACGAAAAGCAAGCCTGGAGCTAGAGCTAATTGCTTGGGTCGCTAGAGGAGAGGCCTCTGCCCCAGGTGATGCTCAAGCTCTCCTCCAAATTAATGCCAAGCAAATACTTAAAGAACATCAGTTTAAAGGGTACAAAATGATTAGCCTACTCTATGGACCTACATTTCCCAGTCCAGGTAAATCTGCTGTATGTCATATGGCAGAGTCACTTGCTCCTCCCCTCAGTGGTCTGGGCTGCTTTCTTCTGGGCCCCAGCGTCCCACCAGTAAGTCTTTTCTCTCTCTCGTTCTCTCCTCTTCATTTCAGTGGTTCCTCTGTCTCTTCCTACACCTATAGTGGGGACAGGCTCTGACTTCAGACTCCTTTCTTCACATCTTCTCCCTCCTGGTCTCAACCATTCCCAGGTGTATTAGCTAGCTACTGCTGCATAACAAAGGACCCCAATAGTTATCTACTGCTGCATAACAAAGGACCCCAAAACGTAGCAGCTGAAAACAAGTAACATTTGTTATCTTACAGTCAGGAATCCAGGAGTGGCCTAGCAGGTGTTTCTGGTTCAAGGTCCCTCAGGAGGCTCCAATCAAGGTATCAGCCAGGACTGCAGTCATCTCAAGGCATGACTGGGAGAGAGAATCCACTTCCAGGTTCACTCATGGGCTTCTCTACAGGGCCGCATCACAACATAGCAGTTGGCTTTCCCAAGAGTGAGTGATCCAAGGGAATGTACCCAAGATGGAAGCCACGTCTTTATAATCTAATCTCAGATTGACATCCCATCACTTCTGCTCTATTCTGTGCCCTGGAATCAAGTCAAAGTCCCATCCACACTTAAAAGGAGGGGATTACACAAAGGTACATATACCAGGAGGTGGGGATCATCGGGGCCATTTTAGGGGCTGCATACCATCCAAGGCTCTCCCATCAACTCTAAGGAGAGTCACTACTTTTCTCATGACCCTTTCATCTCGATTCCCATCTGCCTGCTAGATCATTCCCTGTGGACACGGGAGATGGTGGCACCTCATGTTCCACCTACCTCAGACCAACTTTTTTGTGTTCCCTTAAAGCAACCCAATTTCCCTGCCTTTCCCCACTGATGGCTGTTCTCACAGTCCCTGAAAATTTGGGACTCTGAGTCATCCTTTTATTCTTTAATCCAACAAAAATCCTCATGTTGCCATTAACTCAGCCCCTGATATGTGCCAGGCTCTTTCGCAGACATTATCCTATTTAATTGTTGCAGTGATGTAAGGTGAATGAACTCATTTTTCCTTCAAAGGGAAGTCGATTTCCTGGAGTTGGGTTCCATGCTGTGTGCTGAGAAAAAGCAATGAACAAGACAGGTACAGTCCCTCGGGCACTTATAACCTAGCAGAGGAGAATTTTCCCATACTAAGTACCCCATGGCTGAGATCATATGTTGTCTATAGTGAAAAACTAGTGCTTGAAATAAAACAAACCTAGGTTCATGTCCCAGTTTATCCATTTACCAGATGGGTAACCTTGGGCAAGTTACTGAATCTTTCTAGGCCTCAATTTCCTTCTGGGACAAAATAATAGTGCCCACCTCATGCAGCTATTTTGAGGATTAAAGGAGATAATTCAAGTATTCCACTTGGCACACAGCCTAGCACACCAGCGTTCAGCAAAAGAGAGGTTTGGATGAGGATGTGTGATGATGATCATAGCACTAATTTACCCAACTCACAGCAGCAACAATCGCTAACATTTATGGAGAGCCACTGTGCGCCAGACGCTGTTCTGAGCACCATGCATGCAGTAACCCACTTAGTCCTCCCAGCCACTCTATGAATTAGACATATTATTATGTCCATCTTATATATGAGGAAACTGAGGCACAGAGAGGTTAAGTGACTTGACCAAGGATACAAAGCCAGAAAGGGGCAGAAACAGACTTTGAACCCAGGCAGACTAGCCTCACGGCCAGGAACTTGATAGAATTTTAGAAGCAGAGACGCCTGAAAAACCCAGTGCTCGGGGAATCCTAGTGGTGTGTGTGTCTGTCCGTGTGCATGACTATGTGTGTACATCTGTTTGTGTGTGTGCATGTGTGACTGTGTATGTGGGATTACGTGTGTGGCTATACACATGTGTGGACTGTGTGTGTGTGTGTGTTCATGCTCACTGTATTGGGTAGAAAGAAAGAAATTCACATTCTGGGTCACAGTTTGCCTTCTCTTTGCATTTGGGCATGGAGCTTTGTTTTTTTTAATGAATTTTTCTCTTTTTTAAAAAATTTATTTATTTTTGGCTGCGTTGGGTCTTCGCTGCTGCGCACGGGCTTTCTCTAGTTGTGGTAAGCAGGGGCTACTCTTCGTTGTGGTGCGTGGGCTTCTCATTGCAGTGGCTTATCTTGTTGCAAAGCACGGGCTCTAGGTGCGCGGGCTTCAGTAGTTGTGGCACGTGGGCTCAGTAGTTGTGGTTCGTAGGCTCTAGAGCGCAGGCTCAGCAGTTGTGGCGCACGGGCTTAGTTGCTCCGCGGCATGTGGGATCTTCCCAGACCAGGGCTCGAACCTGTGTCCCCTGCATTGGCAGGCAGATTCTTAACCACTGTGCCACCAGGAAAGTCCGGGGCATGGAGCTTTTTGTTGTGAAAAATCTTGCTTGTTTGTTTTTCTTAGAATTCCTCTCCTTTTTCTAAAGCATGCTCCCCACCTGTGGTTCAGGGAATGATGAAAAAGCTCCCAGTGGCAAAGTAGAACCTGCCTCTTAAGGGCACATAAAAAGAACTACAAAACTCACTTAAACCTTTCCTACCGATAAATTATAGGGACATTTCCTCAGTAAAGAAGACAAATGAATTATACAGTATTTCATTCCAACACACCCTCCTCCTTCACACTATATATTTCTGAGACATAACTGGAAGAAGAACAGCTCTATGGGAGGCAGCGACCCCCGCCCCCCAGGCCCAGACTTGGTGTCTTTGTCATAATGGCTTGACAATTTGTACACCCCTCCTCCACTGAATATGTCTCCATTTGTGGGTTTTTTGGGGTTTTTTTTGTGGTACGTGGGCCCCTCACTGTTGTGGCCTCTCCTGTTGCGGGGCACAGGCTCCGGACGCGCAGGCTCAGCGGCCATGGCTCACGGGCCCAGCCGCTCCGCGGCATGTGGGATCTTCCCAGACCAGGGCACAGACCCACGTCCCCTGCATCGGCAGGCGGACTCTCAACCACTGCGCCACCAGGGAAGCCCTCGTATATCTTCTTTGGAGAAATGTCTATTCAGGTCCTTGGCCCATTTTTCAATCAGGTGGTTTTTTTGTTTGTTTGTTTGTTTTTGCTATGGATAGAGAAAATGTGCTACATACGTACAATGAAGTATTATTCAGCCTTTTAAAAGAAGGAAATTCTGTCACATGCAAGAACGTAGAGGCACTGAGGGGACAGTATGTTAAGTGAAATAAGCCAGTCACAGCATCACTGCATGATTTCACTTACACGAGGTATTAAAATGGTCAAACTCATAAAACCAGAGAGCTGAATAGTGGCTGCCAGTGGCTGGGGGAGGGGGAAGTAAGGAGCTGCTATTCAATAGGGATAAAGTTTCAGTTACACAAGATGAATAAGCTCTAGAAATCTGCTGTACAAACTATTGTGCCTACAACTAACAGTACTGCAGTGTAGACTTAAAATTTAAGAGAGCAGTTCTCATGTTGAGTTCCTACCACAAATTTTTTTTTTTATTTTACACTAGCCTATGTTCTTTGCCAGTTACTTCACTGCCTTAGCTCACTAAAATTTAGAGAGTATTCACCCATTTCATAGATAAGGAAACTGAGACTCAGAGAGATTAACCAATTTACCCAAGATAGCACAGCCATTGAGTGACAGAGTGGAGCCTAAGCCCTTTCTTCCACATCTTTTTGGAAGGTCATTCCTCTCTGACCTGTCCCTCTAATTAATACTACCCCCTCCAGAGACTTGTTCCTTGGAGGCTGCTATGAAGATATATTAGCAATAACCCTGTCCTTGAAAGATGACTTTGCCTTAGGATTCCACCTCTTCCTCAAGCTGAGTTAATTGCCAAGACTGTAGGGAAATCTCACCACCGCCTTAGGTCACGCAGCAGGACCTCCATCCTTAACAAGGCAACTTTCTGACAAAGTACGTTAGATGGCCTCAGACAAAACTTTCCTAGCAGGGGATTGGAGAGGAAAGAAAAAATTAAAAGCAGAATAGAGCAGAGGGGGAAAGGGGAGATTTCATTGCATTGATTTCTTTGCCAATGAGAAGTCTTTAAAAATCACTCTTTAGCTGCAGCCCTCAGATGCATAAGCTCTTATGCTGAAGGAGGGAGAAAAATCAAATCTGAATCAGATCAAACTGTGGTCTTTCATTAGTCTGAACAGGCAGCCCTCTTGGTAAACAGAAAATTAGAAATTCCCACAAAAGGAAGAGGGAGTGTCTGAGACAGCGTTGGCCTCGGGCAGAATTCTGAGGTTGGCAAAGTCTGACTTCAGAACCCTCTGGTGCCCCATCCCCGGCCCAGGAAGAATCTTCCTTGAGCTAGGTGAGGAAAAGAGGAACTGGGCTTTGCCTCGCCCTCAGCTTCTCCTTCTGCTTCGTGGCAGACCTCCTGTCCCTTGTCCCATCCAGTTTCGGGAGTCATCTATCCCATTAGTGTTCTCTGATGCTAGCAACAGACCCCCGGGAAGGACGAACTGATAGTTCAACCAACTGTGAATTAACTGATAATGAAATCTACGCTCAAGATACCCCTACCCCACCCATCCAAGGATGTTTGAGATTTGAAAAAGGGAACTCTTGGAGAGCCCGAAGTCTTCAAGACACACACTCTATGATGGAGGGATGGCAGGCAGTGTGCTGACGGAGGGGTGCAGTGGATGCCGTGAGTTGGTGCCAAGATTCCCCTTCGGAAACGAAGGGTGCGTTATCCCACCTGCTGAGGTACTTTTTAGAAGAGCCCTTTGCAGTTCGCCCTTTCAGGGATTGCCTCAGCTGAAGAGTAATACCTCATTTAGGTCACGCCCCCTTCCCTGGGCAGCCTGCCCCCTATGACTGATGAACAGAGGGTATGCAGGCCCAGCCTTCTTGTTGAGACAACTTCAGACACAAGTTGGGAAGATCATCCCGTCTTCAGAACTCCCCCCGACTAAGGCTGGCTGAGGTTTCTGCTGAGACTACATTACAGCTCAATTTCCTCCTCTTTTCAATCCTGCATCCTTCCCTTCCCCCATAAGTACTGATCCCAAGGGCTCTCCCTAATAAACGTCCTGCATGCCAACCCCCATCTCAAAGTCTGCTTCCCCAAGGAGTCCACGCTATGACAGGACAGTGAGAGAAGAGCCTTCGTGGCAGAGCCAACCATGTCACATCACCCCAGGGGCACCACTTCCGCCGTTCTGTTCGGAAACGGTATGCCCTAGTGTTATGCAATCCTAAAGCCCTGCATTCTGTCATTGCTTCCAATTACACCATCTGCTCTTAAGCACGCATTCATGAGCACCCAGCTATCCACTCTATTGACCTCTAAGATGGTCTCTTCGGGTACCTGACTCTCTCACTGTGGCCTGTTTTTTGTCACTCAGGGCTTTGCAGTGTGTTTTCTCTGTACGACTATCCGGCCTGCCAAGCTATTTCCCCACATCCTGACAATTCTCCCACATCTAGTCCTCCTCAAAATGTGCATGTTCCATCTGTTCCACTAAATATGTGGTACTGGACAAATATTTACCCTTCTGAGCCTCCATTTCCTCATCTGTGATTATGGCACAGACTGCTGATTAGGTCCCAAATATCCATTATTCCCTCCTTCCTTTCCCAGAGCATGTGGCCACCCATGTAGACATTTCCCAGTCTGCCTGGCAGCTGGGTGCCACGGGACCACATTCTGATCAATGAAATGTAAGTAAGAGAAACTGCATAGTATATTTAACTACTATTGATATATTGTTCCCCTAAAGGCAAGCTGTTTTCCCTCCACATTCCTTTTCTCCTTTCTGCTGGCTAAGAAATTCCAAGAAGTAGAACAGCTGCCTTGAATTCATAAATGCAAGCCAATTTCAAATCAACAAACTCTGCCAGTTACATGGGAGAAATAAGTTTCTATCTTAAGTTCCGGTAGTTGGGGGTTATAGCATTTTTTTGTAGGTATCATAACCAATATACATAAAAAGGAGATAATAACTCCTACCTCACAGATCTCCTAACACCTAATCATCCTCAGTGAGCATTTCTTCATCCTATTTCTGTTTAATCTCATCTCTAAATGAGGGGTTTAAAGAGAACAGATCTCACAGGATGTAAAATAACACAAGGAAAGATGCTGAGCTTGGAGCCTAGATAAGCCTGAATTCACCCTACATAAGCTCTGTAATCCAGGGCCAAGTCACTGAACCTCTCTGTGTCTTTGCTTCTTTGCTCTTTGTAGTTATCTCATAGGGTTGTTGTGAAAATCAAATGAGAAAATGTAGGTAACATGCTTGGGTAAACCGATGTTACATGATGGGTGCCAGTTTTGCAGAAACAGACTCTCAATCAAGGATAGCTATTATTATGAGAGAGGCCACAGGCCAGTATTATTATCACTAGACGTGGGAGAAGTGTCAGGATGTGGGGAAATAGCCTGGCAGGCCACACAGTGGTACAGAGAAAACACACTGCAAAGAGGCCTCAGGCCAGTGTTATTATTGCCTGAGGGATATGAGCATGGGCACTGGAACCAGGCTGTCTAGGGTTGAATCCAAGCTCCCCCACTTACCATATGTGTGAACTAAGGTGGACTATTAAATCCCTCTGGATCTTAATTTCCACCTCTATAAAATAGGGATTGTAATAGCATCTACCTCATAGGTTCATCGTAAGGATCAAGTGAATTGATAATTTTAAAGCCCTAGTAGAGCACCTAGCAGATGGCAAGTGTTCAAAATTCTACCTGTTGATTATTGTCATCAAAGACTCATTCCAGGGCTGATAGGCTAGGACTCTCCTCATAAGACGGAAAAGTAACCAAAGCCTCAGCCGAGGGGTAATACATACTCCAATGCTTTATGAAAATGAGATCTGCCCTTGCTGACCTGCTGGTAGCTGGAATCCACATTGTTAGAACCACACTTTCAAATTAAGATGTGTTTTTATAAAAACCCTAGCCCTGAGCCAAAATATCAATATATTAACAGAAAATGAGACTGCTTGGGCCTATTTTATAATTCAGCAGAAATACACTCAGTCATTTATTCATTTAAACATTTTCTGAACAGCTACAAACATAGTTCAAGGCTCTAAAGGTATTTAAAAAGTAATAGAAATCAGTTTCCCCAGACTACTACCTCAGATTAAAAAGAAAAAGGATCGGGGCTTCCCTGGTGGCACAGTGGTTGAGAGTCTGCCTGCTGATGCAGGGGACATGGGTTCATGCCCTGGTCCGGGAGGATCCCACATGCCGCGGAGCGGCTGGGCCCGTGAGCCATGGCCGCTGAGCCTGCACGTCCAGAGCCTGTGCTCTGCAACGGAAGAGGCCACAACAGTGAGAGACCCGCATACCGCAAAAAAAAAAAAAAAGAAAAAGGATCATGGAAGACACTGTTAATTGCCTCAGCAATATCTATTCCCCTTCTTTCTTGATAACAGAACCAAACCTTACTTGGAAAAGTAAAGTGTCAATTCCAGGCAATGGATCATGATTGCTCTAAATTGATCATGACAATCTTGTCGCTCTTCCCAGCCTCTCTTGTAGCTAAGGTGGTCATGTGGCCCAGGTACAGCCAATAAATGTAAGCAAAATCTACTGAGCGGGCAGCCCTGAAAAAGCATTTGCTTTTCTGGTAAGAGGAGACAAAGCAGCTGGTTTGGTGCCTTTGCCTTTTTCCCTGCCTGCCTTCTTTCTGTCTTGAACATATATGAGATGTCTGAAACTGAAGCAGCTATCACATGATCTTAAGATAACAAGCATAAAGGAAAGGCTGAGGAAAGAACAGATACACTGGCCCTGACATTCCCAAGCCACTCAATGAACCAACACCAGGAACCATTTACCTCCTGACCTCTTGTTATAAGCTATTACAGATGAGTTTTACTCGCAGCTAAATGTATTCCTAAATATACAGGTTCTCCCACAGGATATGGAGCTGTAGCAGGCAGGTCCAGACAGTAGGTTCTAAGACATGGGGATATGTTCTTAAATCCAAGTTGTGGAATGATATGAAGGCTGTGAAGAGGGTGCTTAATACTAAACCTTTCCTATTTCATCATTTTACCTGTGACCATCATCTAATTCAACCCAGTCTTTTGTGTATTCCTCTATCGTGGATCCAAGTGGCTTATTGATAATCCTAAGGGGCACGATCCACCTATAAGTATAACAATATGTACTCCCTGTGCCCGTATAAAACCCTGCTCTATTTGGACAGACACTCTCCCCAACCCACAGCTTTTTTCCTTTCCTATCATTTCTGTTCTAGCACATAGCAACTGTCCCAAAGGCTTCCTGTGCCTTTTCAACTGTGCAATCACACAGCAGTTGATAAGACCTATTAATATTTCAGCTCATTTTTCAATTGCAGGGCCACGATACTCACTGAACACAAACCATTTATTTGTCTACCACAAAATGCACCCAAGTGTCTCAAAATGCAACCTTCTGGTTACAAATTGAGACAGTGCTCAGGACCTCGGAGAGCACCCTTCTAGCACCCTTCCATGTCAATGCAAGGGCAGTATCTCCAGGACCTCTTCCACAATCCAGGGCATGGCATTGCCTCTTCTTCACATTATTAACCAGAAAAAAATTTTTTAACCACCGGGTGGAGGGATATAGCCATTTTCTTAGCCTGAAATATGGCAATCCACCTCAGAGGGAGCTTGGGGGAAAAAATGCTTCCATTTATCAAGATTAAGACAATAAGCAGAACCATTCACTGAGCACCTGACATATCAGGTGCCACAAACATAAGATATTGTTGCCATTTTATAGGCAGAAAAACAGAGGAGTAAAAAGCTACCACATTATAAACACTTGCTAAATGCCAGGCAGTCTGTTAAGCCATATATGCACACACACATATATATATGTCTTATATATAAATTAATATATATATTTACACACACAATCCTATCAAGTTATACTTATATATATTTTGCTATATTGATCTATTCAGTTCTTGAATTTGAATAAAAATAATTTAGATAGTAGTGAGAGATACTTCTATTATTAGCCTCATTTTATGTGAAGAAATTGAGACAGGTAGTACATAGCTCTTAATAGCAGTATTAGAATTTAACCCAGGCAGTCTGACCACACCTAAGGTGACTATACAATTTACTGTGCAAAATAGCATTCTTTTGAGGGTGAAATGAGTGCTAGTAATGATAAGGCCAGAATAGCAGGTGTGAATCAGGACTGTCCCACATAAACTAGAATATATGGTCACTCTAGTTGTATTGACCTCAGTGAAATAATGACATGAAATAATATACTTAAAGCATTCATCTCTATGCCTGAAATGTAATATGTGCTCAATAAATTTTAGCTATTTTTATTATTACCCATCTCTCAGGGTCAATTTGAGACCTTCATGAGATGGAAGGTGTAAAGTGGTCCAGGGATACATAGTAAATATCATCAAGTGTCTCCTTAACATGCCTCCTCCATCCTGTCCTCTTGCTTTCCAAGCAAGCATCAATTCTGGCACTTGACACTTGTCACATGTGAGCAATGCAGAGCCAGAAGAATGTGAGATGACTCAGGGCCTGCCTGCCTCGGGTTGATGGATGGGAAACCAGTGAACTTCTGAGACTGGTCCAAACACCCACCTGCCACATGCCAGGAAAGAAGCCGGTGTTTCTGGAGCAGCCACTGATGTCTGTCTGGGCATCTGATATCTCAGCTAAATTCAGATTGACAATCAATAGAGACTCCTCCGGAGACCTGATTTGCAAAGGTTCCCTTAGTTCACCAGCATCTCATTTTGCATAGGTGAGACCTTCATTCAGGGTGGCTGCTCCTGTTTCTAAGCAGTTGTCTGAAGTTTCCCAGTTCTACCTCCACTCTCCTCCATGTCTTCAATTGCTTCATTTTACAGCAAGGAAAACATTTTATCAATGGCTGCTCTCCTTAAGGTGGGATTACAGATATCAAATCACAAAATCATGGAAATTCTAGATACAGCTGGATTGCTTTAAGAGTTTCTAGTCTAGAATAAAAAATCTTAAAATTTGTATGGAGATACAAAAGACCCTGAATAGCCAAAGCAGTCTTGAGGGAAAAAAACGGAGCTGGAGGAATCAGACTCCCTGGCTTCAGACTATACTGCAAAGCTACAGTAATCAAGACAATATGGTACTGGCACAAACACAGAAACATAGATCAATGGAACAAGATAGAAAGCCCAGAAATAAACCCACACACCGATAGTCAACTAATCTATGACAAAGGAGGCAAGGATATACAATGGAGAAAAGACAGTCTCTTCAATAAGTGGTGCTGGGAAAACTGGACAGCTACATGTAAAAGAATGAAATTAGAACACTCCCTAACACCATACACAAAAATAAACTCAAAATGGATTCGAGACGTAAATGTAAGACCAGACACTATAAAACTCTTAGAGGAAAACATAGGAAGAACACTATTTGACATAAATCACAGCAAGATCATTTTTGATCCACCTCCTAGAGTAATGGAAATAAAAACAAAAACAAACAAATGGGACCTAATGAAACTTAAAAGCTTTTGCACAGCAAAGGAAACCATAAACGAGACGAAAAGACAACCCTCAGAATGGGAGAAAATATTTTCAAACGAATCAACAGACAAAGGATTAATCTGCAAAATATATAAACAGCTCATGCAGCTCAGTATCAAAAAAACAAACAACCCAATCCAAAAATGGGCAGAAGACCTAAATAGACATTTCTTCAAAGAAGACATACAGATGGCCAAGAGGCACATGAAAAGCTGCTCAACATCACTAATTATTAGAGAAATGCAAATCAAAACTACAATGAGGTATCACCTCACACCAGTTAGAATGGGCATCATCAGAAAATCTACAAACAATAAATGCTGGAGAGGGTGTGGAGAAAAGGGAACCCTCTTGCACTGTTGGTGGGAATGTAAATTGATACAGCCACTATGGAGAACAGTATGGAGATTCCTTAAAAAACTAAAAATAGAACTACCATATGATCCTGCAATCCCACTACTGGGCATATACCCAGAGAAAACCATAATTCAAAAAGACACATGCACCCCAATGTTCATTGCAGCACTGTTTACAATAGCCAGGTCATGCAAGCAACCTAAACGCCCATCGACAGACGAATGGATAAAGAAGACGTGGTACATATATACAATGGAATATTACTCAGCCATATAAAGGAACGAAATTGGGTCATTTGTAGAGACATGGATGAATTTAGAGACTGTCATACAGAGTGAAGTGAGTCAGAAAGAGAAAAACAAATACTGTATATTAACGCATATATGTGGAACCTAGAAAAATGGTACAGATGAACTGGTTTGCAGGGTAGAAATTGAGACACAGATGTAGAGAACAAACGTATGGACACCAAGCAGCAGGAAGCAGCAGGGGGTGGTGGTGGTGGTGGGATGAATTGGGAGATGGGATTGACATGTATACACTGATGTGTATAAAATTGATGCCTAATAAGAATCTGCTGTATAAAAAAATAAATAAAATAAAATCCAAAAATTAAAAAAAAAAAGATTTTCTAGTCTGATGCACTCAATTTACAGATCAAGGAACTGAGATACAATAAGAGACTTGCCTAATGTAACAGGCAAGTTATTTTAGCATCAGAATGGGTTTGGGGGCAGGACTCTGAAGTTGGACAACCTAGATTCAGATTTTACCTCCATCATATTCAATTTACTTTCTCTCTCTGTGCCTCACTTTTCTCAGCTATAAACTGGGACTAATCATAGCACCTACTTCCTTATATTCTGATAAGGATTAAAAGAGATAAAACCCCCTAGCACAGTTTCCTAGGACTTACAATAAACATTAGATAAGGCTAGTACTTTATTATTAATATTGATGGAGCTGGTACAAGATTCCACATCTCTTAGTAGGAAAAACCATGAATTTGTCAAATTCTGGGTGCATCCTTAAGAAAAGGGGCATTTTTTTAAGGTTTTGGATTTTTAAATGTTTTTCCTTTGTGGCATTTAATACTCTCAAGGTTAATGAGCTTGACCATCATTTCTTAAACTGTATTCCTCAAAGTAGCAGTTTCTTACAAAGCTAGAAATTCTTTGAAATCCCTAGTTTGGTGGTCATACATGTCTGAGAAATATTGGACCTTCTATTTCTTCCTCCCCTGAAGATTCATAATGCATATGAACATATTATCCAAGAAGTCCTGCAGGAAAGAAGTCTGCATGACATTATTTAAGCTGCCATTTCCCAAACAGACTTGACCACAAAATCCTTTCAAATATCCCCACTGACACTAGTGTCCCAGACCACGGTTTGAGAAATTCTGAATTAGATCAAAGCTTCTTGAAGTCTCCCTCTCAAAATCAGAAGCCAAGCCATGTCACCTGACATTCCACAGCTTCCCAACCTGAAAAAAATAATCTAGCAAATAACCGAGATTTGACATCTGCCCAACCCAAGATTCCCACAGCACTGAGTCTTGACAACCATGTCTGTATAACTCTACTCTGCCACCCTACCCCTTAGCTACAGCTAACTGGACAAGAAGTGGACACTTGACTGAGGATGAACCAATCAGATTCTCTCCAGAGACAGCCCGGTGTAGGGAGGTGTCCCAGCTCTGAAGTTGAAGTCTCCAAGCTCATACTGCTAGAAACTCAGAAACTTTTCTGCTTAGAGCTTCTTTCTCAAACGTTCCCCATCTAGTGGTAAAGATGGTGGCTAGCATCTCCTGCCTACTATTCTATTTCTCACTTCCCACAATTCCATGAAAAGTCCCAGAATTGAGTCTTGTTGGCCCTGATTGGCCCCGCTCAGGTCACTGACTCATCCTAAACCAATCGCAGAGGACAAGGGATATGGGCTTCTGATTGTCTGGGCCTGAGTCACATGGCCATTTCTGGAGCCAGGATTGACAAGAAACCCATCTGAATCTCACAGGACTGAAGATATAGGAAGAGTGGTTCCCCAAAGTAAAACTGAGGTTTTGTAACCAGAAGAGGGTCTAGAGGGTGGACAGATAAAAATAAAGATGTCCACCATACCTAGGGCCACATTATGACTTTTATGGGTCTTAGGCACTTCTGTCTTCATGAGTCCCTTCCTCCATAAAAACATATATATTTAAAATTGTATTTTACGAATGTGTTGGCATAAAGACAAATATAACCCAGGCTGGGTTATATTCCTGTTTGTCTTCTGATCTTAGAGGAAATTAAACCATTTCTGTGGACTCTAGGCACTGCACCTACTATGCCAATGGATAAATCAGCCCTGACCACACCAGCTCTCAGAAGGAGACTTTTCCAGCAGAAACTCGTGCCCACTGATCAGCAAGTATTCTTCCTGTGCCTGCCTTCCACACCACCCTTGAGCTTGGCCCAAGACCTCATGAGGAGGGGCAGCCAGTTTTCCTAAAGAACCAACCTGGAAAAAAGGGAACCAAGTAAATTATGGGTTTCTTAATAAGCATAACCTTCCTGCTAAGGGGTTTATCTGCCAGACTGCCTTAATCTGCTTCCAGAGTTCACATTCATTAACTGCCCAATCTCTGAAGGGTGTTCACAGCCCCCTTCACAAATCTCTCATCTGCCTGAACCCAAGTTATATTCATGGTTGTTATTTTTAGGGTTACATGAAGTCAGTAACCTTTTACTTTCTCCCTACCCCACCCGCCCCCATAGTTTAAAGAGAGATGAACCAAGGGGATGTTTTCATGGAGAGGAAAACCAGAGAAAGAAACAAGCTGATAGGGAGGGTGGGAGGGAGGCTCAAGAGGGAGGGGATATGGGGATTTAAAAAAAAAAAAAAAAAAAGGAAAGAAAGAAACTAGCTGAAAAGGGCCCTGACTGCTTTGAAAGCAAAGTCCAAAAGGGACTTTCTGAGGTTAGCTAGAAAATCTCTTGTCCCTAGTAATTTACCTAAACTACTATGGGCAGAGGGTTGCCAGTCAGCATGGCGTGGTTCACACATTCCTATGTGTCAGCCATTTGCTTAACACATTGGTGGGTTCTGCCACATTCATATATCGACTGTAGAATTATTTATTAAGCTTTTGTTTACTTTAAACCACCTCACTTGCCCACATAACCTCATCTAAGCATTACCATCCATGAGATCAAAAGTTTGATAAACAATTAGTATTTTTCCTGATACATTTAATTAAATATTAACTATTCAAACAGAAAATACTCCTGGTAGGATACCTACCACTAATTAGCTGTGTGACTTTAGCAAGTCACTCACCCTCTCTGAGCTTCAGTTTCCTGGCCCTGTTGACCTCTCAAGCTCTATAATTCCGAAATTCCAGAGATATGTTTAGGCAGCTGTATTTTGTGAGATTATGTTTCACTTTATCTCCCACTTTTCTAGCTTTTATTTTCCTGAGTATTAATTTTTTAATGGGGGGGAACTATATAAAATTTGAAAATAAAATATATCTTAAACTACTCTTTTCCCTTTATTCTCTGTATTCCAAATCTATTGGTTTTTTTTTTTTTTCAGATTTCTGTCACCCAAGCTCCTTCAAAACTTCAGAGGTTTTGTACATGCTGTTCCCTCTGAAAGCAATGCTCTTCCCACAAGTTAACACCTATTCGCCCTTCATACCTCAGCTCAGTGTTCCTTGCTCAGGGAAGCCTTCTCAACCTCTTACTGCCACTTCCACTATGAGTCAGGTCTTCCTTCTAAATGCTTCCATATCATTCTGTTTCTCCGGATGTAATTTTTTTTAATTTGGAGGATCATTTTAGTGTCTAACCTCCTCACTAGACTATGTTTCATGAGGACGGGAATAGCATTTGATTTTCGTGACACTGTGTTTCCAGAAATTTCTGTAGTGCCTAGCACACAGTAGACACCCAATTTGTTGAATGAATAAGATCTCCAGGAGAGGGTGGTTTTGGAATCTCACAGAAAGTCACATTTCTTTTGGTAAACTATTCTAGGGACTCTCAACCTTTTCAGTCACAAAATCATCCTTCATGTCTAGCCTAAGTTCTTCCTTACTCTTGGCAGAGAAAACATTTTAGAAATAGAGTTATACCTGAATGCTGTAGTCTTGGAGAGCCAAAGAGAAATTATAAGTTGCTTCTCTGATGAAGCCCTGGGAATTTCTTCCTACTCCCCACGCAAGGCAAAATCCAAATGTTCTTTTTTTTTTTAATTGGGTTATAGAAATCCAAATGTTCTTGATGCATGTTAATTGCAAATGGAGACTACTGTTACCTGTTTCCACGCAATTATCTACAAAGTTCAGCCCAAGGCTGTGACTCTGCCTGATGGCTTTCTCTGGTAACCGGAGCCCAGTGAGCCTGTGCCCAGGAAATGCTGGAGAGTTAGTGCTCCTGGGGATTAGCACTCGACCAATGACTGATGCTAGCTGATGGATAAATATACCAGCTCCCTTGCCATCCCAGGCAGGATAATCTGATTGCCCACAGTGGTAACCTGATGAATAAGACATCCTTATTGGCGTCTTTCCTTTCATTGTCTCATCTACCCCACCCCCTACTGCGGTGGACACTGTGAAGTGCCATCCATACCTCCCTTCACTGAAGGACTCCTTGCCCTAGCTGCTGGGAGTGCTGCTGGCAGACGACCTTCAGTTGTCAGTCCCTTTAGAAATTGTCTCAGCTGCAGAGAGCTGTCTTGCCAAGGATGCACCTTGCTCTGGGAAGCCCACGTCCAGTGACTGATTGATGCGGGTTTATGAAGGCTTAGCCACCCTAGCCAAGTTTAGGACAACGTCGTCCTAGCTTCAGAGCTCCCTGTAGGGTTGGCTCGGGCGGTTGCTGAGCCTGCACTGTGGCTCGCCTTCCCCCCTGCCCATCCCTGCTTCCTTCTCCTTCCTTTTATAGGTGTTGATTTCAAGGGCATTCTTTAATAAACATCCTGGCGCTAACTCCATCTCAGAGTCTGCTTTCTGGGGCTTCGCCTCTCTACGAGGGGGAGGGCTAGTGAGCCAGCCAGCTATCCAGCTGTCCCCCTCATCGGGAGGGAAGGCTCTACAGGGAGGAAAGCAAGCTTAATAGTAGGCTCATCTTACTAGTATTTATAGCCTGTGAAGCTGCACTAGGATTTTCCCTATTAATAATTGTATCAAATACCTACAGCGTTGATTACCTACAAAATCTTAACCTTCTCCAATGTTAAAAATTATTGCCCCAACTATTATATTAATGCCATTAATATGATTATCAAAAAATAATATAACTTGAATCACAACCTACAGCTTACTAATTAGTTTTATCAGTCTATTTCTTCTTAAAGAGTTTAACCACGACAGCCTTTACTTTTCATTAATCTTCTTCTACTCCCTATCAGCACCTTTACGAATTCTAGAAACATGACTCCTACCACGAATACTCAGAGCCAGCCAGTGCCACCTGTCTAAAGAATCACCAGCTTGGAAAAGGTTATACTAATCGTGCTACAGATGTTCCTAATTATAATATTAACAGCCACAGAATTGATTCTATTCTACATGTTATTAGAAGCAACACTAGTCCCAACATTATTATTATCTCCTGAGGAAACCAAACAGAATGACTTAATCAGGGACTTTGCTTTTTATTTTACACACTAGTATCAATACCGCCTCTTCCACTTCTAGTTGCTCTCGTACATATCCAAAATACTATAGGTTCACTAAACTTTTTAATAATCCAACACTGAACCCAAGCAATATCTAACTCTTTATCCAGTATTTTCATATGACTAGCATGCACAATAACTTTTATAGCAAAAGCACCCCTCTGACTGCCAAGAGCACATGTCAAAGCCCCCATTCTATAGTTCTTGCAGCCATACTACTCAAACTTGGGGGCCACGGTATGCTACGAATCACAATGACCCTACACCCCTTAACAAACCACACAGCATATCCACCCGTCACATTAGGAATAATCATAACCAGCTCAATTTGTTTGTGCCAAACAGACTTAAAATCACTCATCGTCTACTCATCCATTCGACACATAGCACTTGTCACTGTGGCTAACCTCACCCAAACATGTTGAAGTTATACAGGGGTTACCACCCTAATAACTGCCCATGGCCTCACGTCATCTATATATCATTCTGCCTGGCAAATTCAAATTACAGACATATTCAGAGCCGAGCCATAATTTTAGCCTGTGGCCTACAGACGTCTCTTCCACTAGTGGCAACACGATGACGACTAGCAAGTCTTAGGAACCTAGCATTACCCCCCGACAATCGACTTAATCAGAGAACTACTGGTAGTAATAACATCTTTTTCATGTTCCAACATCACCATCGTCCTGATAGGGATTAAGGCAGGCATTACTGCCTTAGACTCTCTAGGTATTCTAATCATAACACAACATTTACATGAGAAAACACCCTCCTAACTCTGCACCGATTACCCCTTCTAGTATCACTCAACCCCCAAATTATTTTGAGACCCATGTACTGTAAATATAGTTTGACAAAAACATTAAATTGTGCATCTAATAACAAAAGCTCAAATCTTCTCATTTACCGAAAAAGTATACAAGAACTGCTAATTTATGTCTCCACATTTTTTTTTTTTTTTTTTTCAGCACGCGGGCCTCTCACTGTTGTGGCCTCTCCCGTTGCAGAGCACAGGCTCCCGACGCGCAGGCTCAGCGGCCATGGCTCACGGGCCCAGCCGCTCCGCGGCATGTGGGATCTTCCCGGATCGGGGCACGAACCTGCGTCGCCTGCATCGGCAGATGGACTCTCAACCACTGCGCCACCAGGGAAGCCCCCAAGTGTAGATTTTTGTGTAAAAATACACAAAACCTAAATTTCAATTATCCTTCAAACCTATTCAAATTCTCTAATCTTCTCAGATACTTTCCAACTATCATACACTGTCTCTCACCATATCTAAATCCATCAACAAGTCAAAAATCAACATAACCACTGTTAGATCTGA
Organism: Mesoplodon mirus; assembly: GCF_964341445.2. Lineage (NCBI taxonomy): Eukaryota > Metazoa > Chordata > Mammalia > Artiodactyla > Ziphiidae > Mesoplodon > Mesoplodon mirus. The sequence goes on from NC_138989.1 coordinate 11,033,900, forward strand.
TTTGATTAGAAAATGTGCTACCAAAATCTACCTCACTTTTCCAAATAAAAATTTCTATACTAGCCCTAGACCAAAAAGGCCTAAAGTTTATTTCCTCTCCTTCCTCATTACATTTGCCTTAAGCATAGTTCTATTTAATTTCCACGAGTAATTTCCATAATTAGCACAACAGTAATAATGACCAACCAGTAACAAACAATCACCAGCCGAGTACCATAACACAGCAATTCCTATAGCTTCCTCACTAAAAAACCCAGAATCTCCAGTCTCATAAATCACTCAATCCCCCAACCCGTTAAACTTACACACAATCTCTACTTCTTCATCCTTTAAAATACAAAGAACCACTGCAAGCTCCATTATCAGCCTTGAAAGAAACATGCCTAGGATGGTTTTACTAGAAACTCTAATCTCAGGATACTGCTCAGTGGCTGCAGATGTTATATAACCCAAAACTGCTAATATACGCCTAGATAAAATTTTTAAACCATCAGACCCCAAAACAACCCAACAAAATTTATTACAATACCACAACCAACACCGCCACTCACAATTAATCCAAGCCCACCATAAATAGGTGAAGGTTTTGAAGAGAAATGTACAAAACTAACTACAAAAATAGTATTTAAAATAAATACAATGTGTGTCATCCTTATTCTTACATAGAATCTAACCAAGGCCAATGCCATGAAAAATCATCATTGTATTTCAACTATAAGAATACTAATGACCAACATTCGAAATCTCACCCATTAATTAAAACTGTTAACGACACATTTATCTATCTGCCAGCTCCATAAAATATTTCATCATGAGATATCTACACACATGCATTGTTCAAAAAACAATGGTGAAATTTCAGTTCCCTACTAGGTATTCCTTTAATTCTACAAATCTTAACAGGGTTATTCCTAACGATACATTGTACATCAGATACAATAACTGCCTTTCATTTGTAACCCATATCTGCCGAGACGTAAATTACAGGTGAATTCTCCAATATCTACATGCAAATGGAGCGTCCATATTTTTTATGTGCTTATTTATCCATGTAGGGCCAGGCGTGTATTATGGATCTTACACTTTCCCAGAAACATGAGACATCAGAATCATCCCTACTATTTACAGTAATAGGTTTATGTGTTACCATGAGGCCAAACATGCTTCTAAAGAGCAACAGTCATTACAAATCTCCTTGCAGCCATTCCTTACAGTGGCACAAGCCTGGCTGAATGAATCTGAGAATTCTCGGTTGACCAAGCCACCCTTACACGATTCTTCTTCCACTTATCGTTCCATTTATTATGGCAGCGTCAGCAGTTGTCCACTTATTATTCCTTCATGGCACAGGCTCTCATAATCCAACAGGAACCTCGTCCAACGTGAACAAAATCCCATTTCACCCACACTACACAGTCAAAGATAACCTTGGTGCCTTGTTCCTAGTTCTGGTGCTGCTAGCAGTGGTACCAGGACCAGTCGTACCTGAACTTCTACGGGACCCAGACAACTACACCCCATCCAGCACCCTCAACACTCGCCCCTCACATCAAACCAGGTGGATACTTCTTATACCCATGCGCAATCCCACAGGCAACTCCCAACCAACTAGGAGATGTACTAGCCTTAATCTTCTCAATTCTAATTTTACCAGTCATCCCAATACTTCACATATCAAAACAATGAAATATAGCACTCGACCCCTTAGCCAATGTCTACTCTGAGTATTCATAGTGGATTTGCTAACACTGACATGAATCACAGGATAACCTGCTGACACCCATTTATTATCATTGGGCAACTAGCATCTATTTTATTCTTCCTTCTAATCTAGTTCTTATACCACGAACAGGCACCATTGAAAACAACCTCCTAAAATGAAGAGTCTTTGTAGTATATTTATTACCTTGGTCTTGTAAACCAGAAAAGGAGAATAACACATCTCCCTAAGACTCAAGGAAGAAGCTCAAGCTCCCCCATCAGCATACAAAACTGAATTTCTACTTACATTATTCCCTGAACAATTTGTTGCGGGACATTTACACTATCTTTAAGTACTAATAATGGCGTCATGAAAACCAACACTGCTGTGTATTTTGTGCATTGTTACCTTCCACATACGTAAGTACATATATGCTTTATTGTACATAATACCCGATATGTATAATCGTACATTAATTATCTGCCCCATGCTTATAAGCATGTACATTATCCTACTGACATTACAGAATACATTATACTGGTCAACTCACATTAAACCCTTGTCCCTGTGAATATCCATGAAGTAAATGGACAGCTTGATATTACATAGGACATATACGTTTATTAATCGCACATACCACATTGAGTCAACTCACTTCCAGTCAACATGCTTATTATCATAACTGGTAACCAGAGCTTAATCAGCAAGCTATGAGAAACCATCAACCTGCCCACAAACATGTCCCTCTTATTGCTCCAGGCCCATAAATCCTGGGGGTTTCTGTGAATGAACTATATCTGGCATCTGGCTCTTACTTCAGGGCCATCTCAGCACACACTTTCCCCTTAAATAAGACATCTTGATGGACCAATGACTAATCGGCCCCTGCTCACACATAACTGGTTTCATGCATTTGGTATTTTTTAATTTGTGGGGTGGGTGGTGGGTGGGAATGCTGTGACTCCGCTATGGCTGTCGAAGGCCTTACTTAATGTAGTCCAGCAACTTGTAGCCGAGCTTAAACTGAATACTATTTACCGACATCATCAACCATCAGGTGTTGTTTAGCCAACGGTTATGGGACATAAAGCAATTACACACATACATACACACGTACGTACACGTGCACACGCATATCAGGTAAATAGCCTGTTTAATCAAACTCCCCTTACCCCTCGCTAAACTCACACTTTATATGCCATCATCACCCTGCCAAACCCCCCAAACAAGGCAAAATATATAAAAATATAACATTCAGCTAACTCATTAAACAAACACATTACCCTCCTTTTACCAACCCAAAGCTAGCGTAACTACAAACCAGCCTCTGAACTGTACCAATGAATTACTTATATATACAGCTTATACAGCCACATCCCCCTAGATCTGCCACTTACCTCAGACAAAATCAAAACTAAGTATATTTTAATGTATACATTAAAACACATTTTAATAATACACAAAAGAAAAAATTATTTCGATACTAATTTTCACACAATCCAAACTATTACACTGACTACCAATATATCACTTAAATACACAAATCTTCTATGTACAAAATTCTACTCAACCTGTTGATGTAGCTTAATAATTAAAGCAAGTCACTGAAAATGCCTACATGAGGTTACCTACTCCGTAAATACATAGGTTTGGTCCCAGCCATTCTATTAATTTTTAATAAAGTTACCCATGTAAGCATCTGCATCCCAGTGAGAAAGCCCTCTAAACCGTAAAAGAGTAAAAGGGACAGGCATCAAGCACACCAAAAAGTAGCCACCGTGGTCATATGATTAACCCAAATTAACAGAAATCTGGCATAAAGCATGTTAAAGAGCACCCCCAAAATAAAGTCCCAGCTAAGCAGTTAAAAAGCCATAGCTACAATAAAAATAAGCTACAAAGGTGACTTCAACATTTCTGACTACCCGACAGCTAAGATCCAAACTGGGATCCGATACCCAACTATGCTTAGCCCTAAACTCAAATAGTTACAACAACAAAATTAGTTGCCAGAATACTACTCCAAAAGCCTAAAACTCAAAGGACTTGGTGGTGCTTCATACCACTCTGGAGGAGCCTGTTCTATAATCAATAAACCCCAATAAACCTCACCAACCCTTGCTAATAATACAGTCTACATCCCAGCACCTTTAGCAAACCCTAAAAAGGAAGAATAGTAAGCGTAATTATCAGAAATAAAAATGTTAGGTCAAGGTATGGGATGGGAAGAAATGGGCTACATTTTCTACCTCAAGAATGTAAAATAATTTAATATGAACGTTTTTATGAAACTCAAAACCAAAGGAAGATTTAGCAGTAAATTAAGAATAGAGTGTTTAATGGAATCAGACCATGGAGTACACACACATCACCCATCACCCTCCTCAAATATGGATGACTCTCCAAAAGCTATTGACAAGTACCAAACATAAAAGAGGAGACAAGTCGTCACAAGGTGAGCATATTGGAAAGCGTGCTTGGACAAACATAAAGCACCTAATTTATACGCACGAGATTTCATACCGCATGAACACTTTGAACTAAAACTAGCCCAAACTTCCCACCAAATTCAACTGCCATAAGCAAATTAAATAAAACATTCACTCAACATCTAAAGTATAGGAGACAGAAATTTAAACTTGGCTCTATAAAGTACCACAAGAGAATGATGAAAGAAGCATTAAAAGTACCAAAAAGCAAAGCTTACACCTTCTACCTTCTGCATAATGATTTAATGAGAAAACTTCAACAGAGGGAACTTAAACCCGAAACCAGACGACCTACTTGTGAACAGTTTACAAGAACAAACTCACCTATGTGGCAAAATAATGAGATTTATAAGCAGAGGTGACATGCCTAATGAGCCTGATGATAAGCTGGTTGTCCAGGAAAGAATGTTAGCTCAACTTTAAATATTACTTTTAAAATCATAACATTTTTTAAAAAATAAATTTATTTCTTTTTGGCTGCGTTTGGTCTTCATTGCTGCACGCGGGCTTTCTCTACTTGCGGCGAGCAGGGACTACTCTTCAGTGCGGTGCGTGGGCTTCTCATTGCGGTGGCTTCTCTTGTTGCAGAACATGGCCTCTAGGCATGCAGGCCTCAGTAGTTGTGGCACACGTGCTCAGTAATTGTGGCTTGCGGGCTCTAGAGCGCAGGCTCAGTAGTTGTGGTGCATGGGTTTAGTTGCTCTGTGGCATGTGGTATCTTCCTGGACCAGAGCTCGAACCCGTGTCCCCTGCATTGGCAGGCGGATTCTTAACCACTGTGCCATCAGGGAAGCCCCTAAAATCATAACTTTTAACGCAATTTTAAATGTTACTCTAAAAAAGTACAGCTTTTTATACACAGGATACAGCTTTTCTTAGAAAGGAAACATAAACAATTTCAAAATTGGCTTACAAGCAGCCACCAATTAAGAAAGCATTCAAACTCAAAACATATTCATCTTGGGCTTCCCTGGTGGCACAGTGGTTGAGAGTCCGCCTGCCGATGCAGGGGATACGGGTTCGTGCCCTGGTCCAGGAAGATCCCACATGCCGCAGAGTGGCTGGGCCCGTGAGCCATGGCCGCTGAGCCTGCGCGTCCAGAAAAAAAAAAAAATTCATCTTTTAAAAAAAATTTATTTATTTTATTTATTTGTTTTTGGCTGCGTTGGGTCTTCGTTGCTGCACGCGGGCTTTCTCTAGTTGCGGTGAGCGGGGGCTACTCTGCTGTGCTGCACGGGCTTCTCCTTGCGGTGGCTTCTCTTGTTGCGGAGCACGGGCTCTAGGCACGTGGGCTTCAGTAGTTGTGGCTCGCAGGCTCTAGAGCTCAGGCTCAGTAGTTGTGGCACACGGGCTTAGTTGCTCCATGGCATGTGGGATCTTCCCGGACCAGGGCTTGAATCCATGTCCCCTGCGTTGGCACGCAGATTCTTAACCACTGCGCCACCAGGGAAGCCCAAAACACATTCATCTTAATACCGACAATAAAGCAACTCCTAATTTAATACTGGACTGATCTATTAATAGAAGCAGTACTATTAACATGAGTAACAAACATGATTATCCTTGCATAAGCCTGTATCAGAGCAGATGGCCCATGGACAGTTAACAATAAAATAAACCTAAGCCAACACTTCATTATTTTTTTTTTTTTTTTTTTTTTGCTGTACGCGGGCCTCTCACTGTTGTGGCCTCTCCCGTTGCGGAGCACAGGCTCCGGACGCGCAGGCTCAGCGGCCATGGCTCACGGGCCCAGCCGCTCCGCGGCATATGGGATCCTCCCAGACCGGGGCACGAACCCGTATCCCCTGCATCGGCAGGCGGACTCTCAACCACTGCGCCACCAGGGAGGCCCAACACTTCATTATTGATTAACCCAACACAGGCATGCATTTAGGGAAAGATTTAAGAAAGTAAAGGGAACTCGGCAAACACAACCCCTGCCTGTTTACCAAAACCATCACCTCCAGCATCACTGGTGTTGGAGGCACTGCCTGCCTAGTGCCTCTAACACTAGTGGGTAACGCCCATGGTACCCTGGCCATGCGAAGACAGCAAGATCATTTCTCCTCCAAATAAGGACTTGTATCAATGGCCACATGAGGCTTCTACGGTCTCTTACTTTTGATCAGTGAAATTGACCCTCCTGTGGAGAGGAGAGAAAAATATAAGACAAGAAGGCCCTATGGAGCTTTAATTAACGAATCCAAAGAATAATATTAATAAACATAACTGAGCCTCAGGGGATACCAGGGCTTTCAATGGATTAACAATTTTTGTTGGGGTGACCTCAGAGAATAAAACAACCTCCAACTGATTGAAATTTAGACCAGCTGGTCAAAACGTGTTATCACTTATTGATCCAAAATATTGATCAACAGAACAAGTTACCCTAGGGATAACAGCACAATCCTATTCTAGAGTTCACTTTGACCACAGGGTTTAGGACCTCGGTGTTGGATCAGGACAGCCCAATGGTGTAACTGCTATTAATGGTTCATTTGTTCAATGATTAAAGTCCTAAGTGATCTGAGTTGAGACCCAAGGAATCCAGATAGGTTTCTATCTATGATACATTTCTCCCAGTACAAAAGGACAAGAGAAATAAGGCCTACTTAACAAAAGCACCTTCAAATTAATTAATGATATCATTTTAATTCAATTAATTTACTCAAAGAACAGGGTTTGTTAGGGTGGCAGAACCCAGTAACTATGTAAAATTTAAATCTTTATTGCCAGAGGTTCAATTCCTCTTCCTAACAAAATGTTTATGATCGTACTTTCACTCATGATCCCCATCCTACTAACTGTAGCATTCCTCACATTAACTGGACAGAAAGTTCTAGGTTATATGTAACTCTGAAAAAGGGCCGAACATTGTCGGCCCCTCTGGATTACTACAGTCCATTGCTGATGCAGGCAAGTTATTTATTAAAGAGCCACTACAAACACCAGCATCATCCGTTTCTATATTTATCATGGCACCAATTCTGGCCTTAACCCTAGCTCTCACAATATAAGTCCCTCTTCCCATACCCTACCCACTACGTAACATAAACCTATGTGTATTATTTACACTAGCCATAGCGACCCTAGCCTTTTACTCTCTCCTCTGATCCGGATGGGCTTCAAACTCAAAGTATACACTAACTGGAACCCCACAAGCAACAGCACAGACACTCTCACATGAAGTAATACTAGCAGTTATTCTATTATCAGTCCTGTTGATAAGCATGTCATTTACACTTTCAACACTAATTATTACGCAAGAGCACATATGACTAATTTTCCCATCCTGACCCCTAGCCATAATATGATTTATTTCCACTCTAGCAGAAACCAACTGAGCCCCATTTGATTCAACAGAAGGGGAATCAGAACTCGGATTTGGCTTCAATGTAGAACGTGCAGCACCCCATTCACTGGATTCTTCCTAGCAGAATATGCCAATATCATTATAATAAATATTTTCACAACAATCCTATTTCGAGGTGCATTTCATAATCCCTACGTACCATACCAGTATACGGCTGATTTCATCATTAAAACACTCCTCCTAACAGTTGCCTTTCTGTGAATTCAAGCATCCTACCCATGATTCTGATATGATCAACTCATCCATCTTATGAAAAAGTTTTCTACCACTAACACTAGCCCTATGCACACAACATGTTTCACTACCTATCATCTCATTAAGCATCCCACCACAAACATAAGAAATCTGTCTGTGGGACTTCCCTGGCAGTCCAGCGGTTAAGATTCCGAGCTTCCACCGCAGAGGGCACAGGTTCGATCCCTGGTCAGGGAACTAAGATCCCACGTGCCATACGGCCAAAATAAAAAAAAAATTTTTTTAATTAAAAAAAGAAATTTGTCTGACAAAAGAGTTACCTTGATAGAGTAATAATAGAGGTTTAAATCCTCTTACTTCTAGGGAATTCCCTGGCAGGCCAATGGTTAGGACTCGGTGTTTTCACTGCCAGGGCCCGGGTTCAATCCCCTGTCAGGGAACTAAGATCCCACAAGCTGTGAGGCACGGCCAAAAACAATCAAACAAAACAAACAACAACAACAAAGTCTCTTACTTCTTGAATTATAGGAATTGAACCTACCCATAAGAATTCAAAATTCCCTTGTGACCACCTAGAGGGGTGGGATAGGGAGGGTGGGAGGGAGGGAGACGCAAGAGGGAAGAGATATGGGAACATATGTATATGTATAACTGATTCACTTTGTAATAAAGCAGAAACTAACACACCATTGTAAAGCAATTATACTCCAATAAAGATGTTAAAAAAAAAAAAAGAATTCAAAATTCTTCGGGCTACCACACTACACCACATTCTACAGTAAAGATCAGCTAAATAAGCTATCTGGCCCATACCCCAAAAATGTTGGTTTATAGCCTTCCTGTACTAATAAACCTTATTATCTTTACTATCATTCTACAGACCATCATTTTAGGAACCGTAATTGTAATAACTAGCTCACACTGGTTATTTACCTGAGTCGGATTTGAAATAAACATACTAGCTGTTATTCTCATTCTAGTAAAAAAAAAATTCAACCCACGAGCTATAGAAGCATCCACCAAATATTTTCTAACACAAGCCACAGCATCAATACTACTTATAATGACTTTACTATTAATCTAATATACTCCAGTCAATGAACTATTACAAAAATCTTTAATCAACAAGGAGCTCTCCTCCTCATAGAGCCTTTCCTCTCTTCCCCATTGGTCGTATTTATAAACTGCATTATATTTTTGTTGTTGACCTATCTGTCTCCCCCACTAGACTGAGCTATGTAAGGGCAGGGACCATGATTTGCTTACCAACATATCGCCGGGTCCTAGCACAAATGCCTGGCACAAGGTAGTTACTCAGTAAGTTGTGGTGGAATAAGTGTGAAGCAAAGTTTGCCCCACATGCATATTAAACAATGTCCTAAACCCTTCCCAGGGACTTCCCTTGCAGTCCAGTGGCCAGGACTCTGCACTTCCACTGCAGGGGGCATGGGTTCGATCACTGGTTGGGGAACTAAGATCCCACATGCTGCATGGCCAGCCAAAAAAAAAAAAAAAAAAACCCTTCTCAATTTGGCCTAGTTCCAGTTCCACAATCATCACTCTGGAGCAATAAAGACAACTTCTTCACTGTGGGCCACGAAGGAAGTCTTTGCTGTCTAGTCTACTTTTATGTCAATGGATCACTACTTTTTATGCCTGGCTATTATGAGAAAACTGACATTTGGCATCTCAAGAGGAAGGACATAATGATTCAAGTAAAAAAAAAAAAAAAAAAAAGCCTTTTACAACTTCCAGTCATGGGAGTGAGGTGTGTGGAGGGATGGAAGTTCCTAATAAAGAAGATGGTTTGGTTAATCAACAGGGACAAGTGTGAATTTAATGAGGACTCTCCGGCGGCTGAGGCACAGACCGCATCTTTCACAGCTGCCTTCAACAAGAGAAACGGAGATGATAAATCAGAAATCTGGAATCATTATCAAGCTGCAAAGGTCCAGCCCAAACACTAATTGGCCTCCCAGGGTGACATTAGAGTTTTGGAATCTAAATGAATCCAGATGTCCAAGCAATCAGTAATCCCCAGTCGAATTAGCTGGGACCCAGCAGACTCTAGCCTGAAAGAAACTGGACAGCAGGGCCTAAAAGAAAACCATTTGTAGGCCAAAATTGGAATGGAAATCAGAAAACAAGAGCTTGGTACTGGTACTGCAATTCTTCTGACAATGGATACTTCTATTTCCAATAGACTATAAACTCCATGAGGACAGGAATTCTGTCCATCCCTTTACAGATAAATCCCCAGAGTCTAGCACAGTGACGTATATGTAGCAAATCTTCATCAAATATTTGTTGAAAGAGTGACTGAATAACTAACTAAATGCTGTAGCACCCTTTCTTAAAATCTTGCAGCACCTTGCTGCTGTCAGTTTCTCCAGTTTTGTGTCTATTCTCCACCATGTAATTGGCCCTCTAGCCAAGGTGCAGATGTGGAGGAAACGGAGCCGCGAGGCATCACCAACGTGGAAGCCTCTTCCGCATGGACCCTCATTCTCTACTTCCTCTCCCCTCTGGACCCTTAGCTTATTGAAACCAATGCTCATTCTTCCTGGGTTCAGTGCAATCCTTCAGCCACGTGTATCTTCCTTTTGTTCCACTGTTGGGTTAGAAGTTAGGGCATGAGGAGGGGACACAGATCCTTCGAGGAGGATATGAGAGGTACTCACCCTGGCCTCCCTCATGGCTGATCATCAAGAGAGCAATCAGATACGTCGCGCTGCCAAGATTAACCGCCCATTATCTCATCCTCTCTGCATTACTGTGCTAAAAGAATATCTATCTCCTACCGTTATACTAGCCTTGGAATGTGACATAAGGATGTGTGAGTGGAGGGGGGGAAATATGTCTTTCTCCTCTTTTATCATAATAATCATCACACTGTAATTTGACTGGTTGTATATAATCTGCTTCCCCTAGGAGGCTGTGAGCTCCCTAAGGGCATGGACTATGTTTTACATTTCTACACATCTAAGTGTCCTCGAGGCGCTCACACAGGGGTGGAGGTGTGTGCCATATGGTGATGTGCTCTGCTGGGTAGTGGTTGGAAGAAAAGCTGCTGTCACTGGTGGAAAAGGAGCATTTTAAAAACAAATTCATGTTTGTGTCCAACAGATTGCATCTGCCCGATGTTCTATATGCTGTACTTATGCTACAGCAGACAAAAGGCACAAAGGCATGTTTGGGCAACTGAAAGATCGCACCATTCAGAAAGGTGGGTCGCATAATAGCTCTCTCAGCTGGAAGCTTTGGATGCCCACCCTACCTCTGGTGTTCAGAATACTGCATGCAGGGTAGAAGATTTAAGATGCCATACATACCCTCCCTGGACTATAAGAACAATCCCAGCCACCACTAGGCACGAGTACCGTACACAGCCTAACATGGGGTGGAATTCCAGCCAATATTTTTTAATTAAAAATAGTTTTTTTCTTGATACAAGCATAATATACATTAATTGTGGAAGATTTAGAAAATACAAGGAAGCACAAATAATTTTTTCAAATACATGTGATACTAGTACCTAGAAATAAACACTGTAACTCCTTCCAGACTTTTACATGCCAATCCTAGCACTTATCTCAGAGAGTGCATTAGTATCTTCATGTTAATTCAACTCCGTTCCACATGGTTTCTGCCAGGTGTGGTCCTCTCCTCAGCGCCCAGTGCCACTTCCACTTCCCTCCAGTGAGAAGTGACTCTCATCTCTGGTGGACCATGAGCATCATCTGCTGCCCTTTTTTCATCATATGACACACACGCTGTTAGGGCATAAACTCTATGTCCTACTCCTCTCAAACCCTTCCCTTCAGATTATGAAGAGCCTATTTCATAAACTAAAAAAATTTGTTATTATGTCCCTGCTACATCCACCCTAACGTTCCTCAAGGCACGATAGATACCTCTTACTTATTAGGGAAGCATGCATGCTAGGAAAGAGAAAATATGCCCCCATATGCACACACATAAACATTTCTGCATTTCATCAAATCTAAAAAGCTAGTAATTACGAGACACACTATTTTTAAAAATTTTATTGAAATTAAAGCCCACAGAGAAATGTGTATAAAACAGAAATGTATAGCTCAGTGAAAAATCACAAAGCAAACATCTGTGTGACTGCCAGCCAGGTCAAGAAATACAACGATGCCAGGCTTTCAGAAGTCCTCCCCCCTCCCCCCATATCATGTTTCCTCTAACCTCTCAGAAGATAACACCTACACCTACCTTGAGGTATAACACTATATCTTGGTTTTGCCTGGGTTTTTGAACTTTATGTAAGTAGCATCATACATTATATATTCCTCTGTTCATGACTTCTATCATTAAACACTAAACTTGTGAGATTCATCCTTGACTCGCCACTGTTTTACGTAGCCCTAAGAGAGAAAAAAACACTACCAATTAAACTGTGGCACAAAGCTTTCTTATCACTTATAATTTTTCTTTTATACCTATTTAAAGAGCTCTTTTAGACTTATTTGTTCAGGCTTTTATCACATATTATTCTTATGCACTCATAAAAAAGGGAAATATAAGCAAAATAAATTGGCAGGCTGTTCCCAATACTCCTTTATTTCCAGAATTCAATTCTTCTTGACTATTATGCTGCAGGGCTGTGCCCTATACAACCTGCCTGACCATATGCAGCAGCCCCTGCTTACTTCTCCAGCTCCCTCTGAGCCACTTTCCCTCTTGCTCTCCATAACGGACCCACATGCACCTTCTCTTAGTCTCCCAGACACACCAAACTCCTTTCCAACTCTGTCTGTGGTGCTCTGTCTGTCTCCCCCACTAGACTGAGCTATGTAAGGGCAGGGACCATGATTTGCTTACCAACATATCGCCGGGTCCTAGCACAAATGCCTGGCACAAGGTAGTTACTCAGTAAGTTGTGGTGGAATAAATGTGAAGCAAAGTTTGCCCCACATGCATATTAAACAATGTCCTAAACCCTTCCCAGGGACTTCCCTTGCAGTCCAGTGGCCAGGACTCTGCACTTCCACTGCAGGGGGCATGGGTTCGATCCCTGGTCGGGGAACTAAGATCCCACATGCCACATGGCATGGCCAAAAAAAGGAAAAAATAATAATACACAGATATGTTCTATATATTAAAAGTCTTCGGCCAATGGTCAAAGCTACTTCCAGCCCATCCCGCAGCAGGGGAGAAGCAGGGCTCCGTAGCCCCTTTCTCGCTTCCTTGGCCTTTTCACGCTCTCCAGCACAGAGGAAAAATGACCCAGGGCCTGTTCTCAGACGTGTGCTGGGGCCAGACTACTGCCCAGGCCACGTCGGTCTGCCTGTTGTTACCACGTCAACTCAGGCCTTTGTCCGCGACACGGTGCCCGACTCCCATTACTCTCTCTGTCCTTTCCTGTCCAGCTGTGCCAATAAAATGATTTATCAGCAGGAGCTTGGGACGGCCTGCCACGTTCTGGGCAGAGGAAGGAGGCATGGGAACCGTTTTATGAAATAAAGGCCTGGCTGCCAAAGGACACACTTTACAATCACAAGTGCCTCTCCCACGAGCTCTGGACGTTGCATTCATTCCTTCGTTCGCTCATTCGTTCATGCAGCACGTGTTTACTGAGGACCCAGCGCTGAGCCAGGCCTGTGGGATACACAGGCGAGGCCTCTGCCCTCTATGCACGGGCCTGGGGAGCGGCAGACATGGAGCGAGTTAATCACGGGTGCGTCAAGTAGGCGTGGGAGGTTATCAAGGCAAGAAGCAGGGGCCTCAACTGGCCCGGGGTGGGAGCAGAGAAGGCCTCCCTGAGGAGGTGATTGTTGTGTTGGGATGGGGCTCAGGCCAAGCTGCCCCAAGATGTGTCACTCTGGCACTCGGATTATTTTAAGCTGAAAACAATCAGGGCCCAAAAGATTCAGGAAGAATCTTTGAACCTCCCCCTTACTGCCTAAAAGAATTTAAGACAGGAGGCCTATCCCAGGAAGAAGCTATCACCATAAACAACTGTAGTACAGTATTAGGAGCGGTGGACGGCAAGGAACCATTTGATCAAAGCCCATTGTCTTTGGATGCCCAGCTAACGTTTACCAAACATTAATTCTTCTTAGCTCCCTGTGGGTTACTTTCCTTCCCTCTGAATCCTCAGACCCCTACCTCCTTCTCCTTAGTCCAGAATATATGTACATATGCATGTGTGTGTGAGACATATATATATCTCATCTAGCCTTGCTGTCTTTGGAATTCTTCATTATGTGGATTCCCCATGCACACGTGATAAATTTGACTTTCTCCTGTTAATCTACCTTATGTCATGTTAATTGCCAGCCAAATGAACTAAGAGGGGGAAAAAGAGAAATTTCTCCACCCCAACAGCTGTGATCTGAAGGCAGAATAGGAGTCAACTTCCCCAAGATGGAGGCAAAAGCATGCCAGGTAGAGGATGTCACACACGTAAAAGTCCTGAGGTCAGAAGGAGCTTGCTGTTTGTAAGGATATAGGAAGCGTGGGGAAGAAAGCAGAGGGGAAGAAGCTGGGGAGGTGACGGGGGACCAGATGATGCAGAACCTTCCAGGCCCTTGTGAAGAAGTTGGTCTTTATCCAAAAGAGCTGGAGAAAATCAATGGAGGGTTATAGAAGGAGGCATGTCAGGATCCCACTTGCGTTCTAGGAAGACCACTAAGGAAAACAGATTAGGAGGGACCTGCGCGGAATGAGAGAAGCCACTCAGGAGCCCAGCACAGTGCTCTTCAGACTATCTGCAGGGACGGACCATTTTCTCTCCGATCCATCACAAACCGACGCTTTTGTAAAATACAACAGAAATTCACTTGGATGTCCCAGCAATTTAAAATTGCTATAAAAGTTTCTAAACACTAAATCCCAGTTTCTTTACTTACTCACTGTGGACCAGTAATACTTTGCTGACTGTCACTAGTCTGTAGATGACAGTTTGAGGAGCACTGGGGTAGCACAAATGAGGTTCCCAAGCCAGACTCCAGCGTCCAAAGAGAAAAGTACTTTATCTTCCAGAACCTAGGTGAGCCTCTGGCACCTGGCCTCTGATCAGCCTGACGTAGGAAATATCGTGAGCCCTTCCGGCCAAGCCTGCAGGTTACCACTCACGTACATTTGAGTGTTTATTCTCCTCCGAACCCCTCCTCGGCACCCTCCTCCTGGAAGCTCCTGCACACGCCAGCCCGATGGTCTTGGTGGAAGGGGCTGTTCCGTTTAGCCTTCGCCGGCCTCTGCCTGGTGCCAGCTCCTGCTCTGCATGTAACTTGCCCTTTTCAGTCCTTGAGCTCATCTCCTGTCCTGCACTGACGTCCCCTGAGGTGGCGCTGCACCCTCCTTCAGGTCTCCCTGGTTCAGTGCAACACATCCTCTGCTGCACAAGTCCCTGCATCCTGGGACCAGCCTTCCCCTGGCCCTCTCTCCTTACCTCCCTCCCCCCACCGGCTCCTTTTCCATCCCACCCGGGGCCACACACAACCCCCATGCTTTTGGCCAGCTTTCCCTCTGCCCAGCACAGCCACCACGACCTCTAGCTCTCTTGCCATTGAGAAGAGCAAGGCTGCTGGTCATCGGAGATCGCAGGGGGTCAACAAGTCACAGGCGCCCCTTGACCCCTGGGTCTCTGTACTCAAAATGGTGCTCCCAGCTGTCAGCTCAAGAAGGTGGAGCAAACACGCGAATGTAAAATTCTCTCTCTGCCTCTCTCCGTAGCTTTCTCCCTCTCAGTCTCTCTCTCCCTCCGTCTGTCTCTCTCCCTCCTTGTCTCTCTCAGTCTCTCTTCTCCCCTCCCCACACTTCTTTCTCCTTCTCCCCTCTCCCTCCTCCTCTTCCAACTCACCTCCCACCTGGCCTCTAATCAGAGGTGAGAGGAGGAGAATTGGGTCTGGCTGACGTTGATTTCCTGAATCTTTCTGTCTCACAGCCAGATCAATCTCCTGAATTAAAGAGGTAATAAATCACCACCTTTATTATGAGCTCCTATCCTGCCACCCATTCCCTGGGGAAAGTGATTAGATAAGACTGCTGCACACAAACATTTCCAGTTCCTCCTCTTCCAAGTGCTCCTCTGATCTTTTGAATTAGACATGGTCCTACGACTTGGCTGTGGCCAATAAAATGTGAGGAGTGACACGGGTCACTTCTGGGGGGAAGCTTCTCAGAGCTGTCGGACAATTCTCTCTCTTTTCTCCTCCTGCAGCAATCATGGAAGCATGTTCCCTTGATATGAAAGATTCATAAGATCAAAGCAGCCTGGAACGTTGAACCTGTCCCAGAGTGCAACTGTCCCTGGGCATCACCAGCACTGCAGCAGACTTTGCATGAGCACAGAATTTTGCTCTGAACCCACTGGTTGTCTGTTACAGCACCATAGCATTGCCTGTCCTGACTAACATACCATGTTTCTGGTCCAAACAGCAGATGGTGAAAGTGAAAAGAAAAAGCACTCAGTAGCTAATAGCTCAGCAGGTCATCATCCAGGGGAGGTTGTGGCCGTTCTCCAAGCTACAAATAATGGCGGCCTGGCTTGTAAAGGTGGTGCCAGCAAAGATGACAGAAGTGGATAGATAGGATACAAAGTGAAAAGAGACAAGTCTTGGTGATGGACTAGACTGAGAGGATGAGGAGAGGGGTATGTCAGGTTGTGCCTCGGTTTCTGGTTTCGGGAATCAGGGGGATATAGAGCCATTAGATGAGGTGCAGAGCGTCAAAGAACACGCCGACCATACCTCCCGGTCCCAAGAGCTCTGAACACGGCCAGTTACAGCAGTTGGAACAAGCAGCCTTCGTTCTGGGCACTCTCCTGACTCCAGTTTGCAGGCTTGAGGCTGAGTTTTCCCGGTGGTGTGGCAGATGCTCCGTGGAACAGCCAGCAGAACTCTGCTGTAATCACTTCCATTTATAACTATCAGGAAAAGACCAAACTACAAGGAGGAAGACTGTACTCCAGAAGCTGCTGGTGTCTGAGCACCTGACAGACCTGCCAGTGCTGAGGGTTTGATGGATGGAAAAGGCAAAGAAGAGTGTCTCATTTAATTGTTCATTGTATCAACTAATTACCTGGCGTTCATCCATCAACACAGGACGGTTAAAGGGAGAAAGTCCTGAACTTGAGATCCAGAGGCCTGGGTCTTGGTTCCAATTCTGTCATTCAGGACCCTGGGCCAGGTACTTCCCCCCTCTGGATTTCCCCAGCCCTACAGGCAGAGGTCCTTCAGTGGGGTCCTGTGCACTCCTTGGAGATTCATGAATGGGCCTTAGAGATCCCCGGAAATTATATCCAGGACACTGTTTGAATGTGCAGATGTCTGTGTATTGGAGAAGCGGGTCCATGCCTTTCATCAGATCCCCAAAGAATTCCATGACTTGGAAAAAAGTTTAAACCACTGAAAATAGAGATGGACACCCCGGAGGGCTGTGGGGAAGGAGGTGGAAGGAGATGGCAGGAGCCAGATCATGAAGGACCTCACGAGCTGTGCTAGGCAGCCTGGCACCACCCAAAATGAATACAGGAACCCCTTCTGGTTCACTTCCAGTTGTGCCTAGGCAAGCCAGAACAACAAACACCTAGATATCTAGGGACAGGGCAAGGAGAGAATACCTGAATCACCCCTGTGCTTATTCATCCAACAGGCACCTACTGTGAGCTGGGACCTGATACTAGAGGCTGCGTTATTGTGATGAAGAAAGAGTGAATGGGACAAATGGGCAGAGGAGTGTGTGTCTGTGTGTGTCTGTATATGCGGCCCTTGGAGCAGCTGTGGGCTGGGAGCCCCGCTGCAGGCTCTTCTCTACCAGAGCCTGACTCCGAAAAGCTCCAAGGAACAGTTTGCATCGCGGTTATAAAGAGCTGACACTAAAGCTGCAAGGCACACAGGAGGATGCCAGGGAGCGACAGTCTGGGAACCAAAAAGTCCCATTCCTAAGACGCAAACCTGGCTTAGAGGGGACGGGCTGTCCCAGGCCCTGCTCAGGGCTCCTGTCTCCACCACTGCTGACAGCCAGCCCTGTACTGCCAAGACCTGGACACTTGCTGGACATGGAGTCCCTAGATTTCTCTACCCCTTGCTAGAAAACCTACACCATCATCAAAATTTGAGCTGCAAAAACTCAGAGTTCTTGGTATATCTATTTACTGCAAACTGAGAAAGCTTTGAATATCAGGTGTCTTCCTGCAGTAGAAAGTCATGGGACACTGGCCTCTATGTGAAAGCTGTGAGGCTGGACAGCACAGCACAGGGAGGTGGCGAAGGAGCAGTCAGGACTAAGGGCCTTGGAGTCAGGATGGACAGGTTTGAACCAGTGACCAATGTGTGCCTCAGTCTCCTCCTCTGTCAAATGGGTATAACAATAGCACTGACCCTCTAGGGTTGTGTGAGAATTCAATGAGTTATAATGCAAAAGGGCTTGTAGTAGTGACTGGCACATAGCAAGCACTAAATAAATATCATCTATTATTTTTTATTATTATTGTTCATGAAAATAGTTTCCTCATAGTTA
Source organism: Mesoplodon mirus (assembly GCF_964341445.2). NCBI lineage: Eukaryota > Metazoa > Chordata > Mammalia > Artiodactyla > Ziphiidae > Mesoplodon > Mesoplodon mirus. The sequence goes on from NC_138989.1 coordinate 11,052,150, forward strand.
TTTGAAACTATTCACTGCTGGGAGAGGGAGAGAGAGAGAGAGAGAGAGAGAGAGAGAGAGAAGGAGGGAAAGAGAGGAGGAGGGAGGGAAAAGGAGGCAAGGAAATAAGATGTTCCATATCTACCCATTAATGATACCAGGCAAGAGAAGGGTGAATCAATTTTTATGACACATTAATATAAATATTTTATCATATGAGAACTAGCTCGGGCTATAATATAGCTTTTTCTCAACTGTAAGGCACTTCTTTTTCTTTTCTAAATTAATTATGCCATGTTTCACTTAGAAGAAAATAAGGAAGGAAGGAAAGAGGAGGGGAAGTGGGGGAGGAGCTTAGCAGAAATCTGCCCCTCACCACGTAGTGACTGATGTGCCCGTGCACCATCTGCCTAGTGTTTTACAGGTTCCTGAGCATCTTCAGTTCATCAGCTCCTTCTGGCTGCTCGAAAACTGTCCTTGCAGCAGGTCTTCTCAGCTCCATCCAACAGACGAGGAGGCTGAGGCTAGAGAGGTTAAGTGACTTGCCCACGTTACGTGACCGAGCCCCAGCGGCTCTGACCTCCTACCCAGAAAACCGGGCCCTCCCCCCACTGCCTCTCAAAATTCCCCACTTATTCATTCAACCAACAGCACTAAGTCCTGCTCTGTGCCTGGCCTCGTGATCAGCGCTGCAGACACAGAAATGAATAAGCTACTGCCCTTTCATCGAGGCAGGTTAGAGTCTGGTTACGGGGGGGTATTTCCAAGTGCTGTCTCCTAGAGTGACCTTCTGAGCTATAAGGAAGCCCAGGCCCTGGAGCCACAGGGTCACACGGTCCTGCGACTCCTGCACATCCTGCTGTGTGATACTGGGCACCCAAACAACCTTTCTAAGAGCCGTTTTCCTCAAATGTCAAACAAGGCCGATGACGATAATACGGCCTATTTCACGGGGCTATTGTAGGTCTTCACATAAAACACTTCCTACAGAAACACTTAGCCTGTTCTCGGAGAGACCCCTTCTGAAAGGCAAACTTGATAGATTCCCTCCCTGATGGGCCTGAATATCTTGAAAGGAGATTTAGACAACTGGCAAAGACTTGAGGGTTGAGTTGGTGGAAAGTACATAGATAACAAAGCCAAGGGAAAAACGAGGCAGTTATTAACTTGAGAGAGAACAAAAGATGCTGCAGGAGGGGAAGGTAATCTGAGCCGACTGCAGCATCAGCAGAGCACACCATTTACAGTTAGGGTAATATAAACACTGAATATTGATCCAACAGAAATCACAGCGGATCTGGGGGGAGGGGGAGCCCCGCGTGCAGGCGGGCCCAGGCAGGGGCTAAGGAAGGAGAGCTAATTTCTCACCTTCCACCGTCAGAAGCCAAGGGATAAAGCCTAGAATGGAATCATCAGGAAGTCACAATACAAGCAGGCTATTTAGAGACGTATAGGTAAATAAAATAACCCACCCAAAGGGCAGAAGTAGTTGCTTCGGAGGAGGTGAAGGGAAGAAAGGGGCCAAGAGGCTGCTGTTTTATATAACATGCTTTGCAGAACTACCTGAATCTAAACAAGGATTTCTCAACCTCAGCCTCACTGACATGAGGGAGCAGATAATACTTTGTGTTGGGAGACGTTCTGTCTGTATTGCAGGACGTTTAGCAGCATCTCTGGCCCCTACCTGCCAGATGCCAGCAGCGAATAGCACCCCCGCCCCCAGCTGTGACAACCAAAAATGTCTACAGACATTTCCCAACACCCCCTGGAGGCAAAACACACACACACACACACACACTGAGAACCACTGATCAAATTAAGCACATGTATAACTTTAATTTTTTTTTTTTTTTTTTTTTTTTTTGCAATATGCGGGCCTCTCACTGTTGTGGCCTCTCCCATTGCAGAGCACAGGCTCCGGACGTGCAGGCTCAGCGGCCATGGCTCACGGGCCCAGCCGCTCCGCGGCATGTGGGATCTTCCTGGACCGGGGCACGAACCCGTGTCCTCTGCATCGGCAGGTGGACTCTCAACCACTGCGCCACCAGGGAAGCCCAACTTTAATTTTTAATATAAAGTGTTTAGTGCAGTGACAGATGCATGGTTAGTGCTTAATGAATGGTAGCAAGGATTGTTATTCCCTTGACCTTGCTGGGGCTGCCTTCTCAATCCATCGACAGTCATTTCCTGCACCGCCGCAGGAGACACGTGCTGCCCCAGTGAGCTCCTGATCCTTCATATTCACAGACAATACCACTGCTGCTAATCTCATTAGTATTGATAACAATAACCGTCTACCGTCTCTGGGCCCGGCACAGTGCGCTGCACACAGAGGGTGAGCGCATTCATTCACATCTAGCAATACCTTGTTGCCGGGCTCTTGTACATAATCAGTGTTAATTTCATCCTCACAAGTGGGAGAGGGAGCGGGGAGGATCATTCTTCTCAGGTTACAATGAAGAAACTGAGGATCAGAGAAGCTAAGCCACTTGCCTAAGATCACACAGCTAGTAAGTGGAAAGGTCTAAGCTTCAAACTTAATTCTCTCCAACTCCGAAGCAAGTCAGCCCCCACCACACCTGGGATAACCCCTTGCTATGCATCGAAAACACCTGGGGAGATTTTAAAAAATAACAATGCCTGGACCCCACCCCAGACCAATGGACCAAAATCTATGGGGGTGGGACCCAGTCATCTGCATTTTTTTAAACTTCCCCAGGTGACCCTGATGCACAGGGAAAGCCCTAAATCACTGCTTCTCAAACTGTAAGGTGCACATGAATCCCTCGGGGACCTTGTTAAAATGCAGATTCAGCAGATCTGGGGTGGGGCCTGTGACTCTGCATTTCTAACATGCTCCCAGTAATGCTCCTGCTGGTGCACAGGCCACACTTTGAGCAACAAAACATGAACCTGCTGCATGTCCTCACTTGTTAACGCTGCATGCCAAGTTTACTTAGGGAGTTTCCTAGGGAAGAGGTAAACTGAATTTCTTCTCCAAGGAACAACCAAAACAGTAACAACACCATTTACTTAACATCTACTATGTGCCAGACACTGTGCTAAGTATGTTTTAAATACATCAGCTCATTCAAACTTTATAATAACCCTGTGTAGTAGATGCTTCTATTAGTATTCCCATTTTACAGGTGATGAAACAGAGACACAAAAATTAAGTGACTTGTTTAAGAGCAGTACAGTTAGTGAAGTAGCCAAAATTCACACCTGAGTCTCTCTTAGGACCCTTGATCCCTGGTTATCCTGCCTACCTTAATTTAAGGCCATTATCCACCTATGCTCTGCAACCTTAGGCAAGTCACTTGACCTCTCTGAGCTTCATATGTCCCAATTGAAAACTGAGCACAAAGGTCATCCCTAGATAACTCACATCAGGAGAATGCATTTTGATGTCAAATAAGACACATCCCTGAACAAGGCACTCACTCTTCAAAGACACAGCATGTTACAAATACCCATTCTGAGAGTTGGGGGTGTGCTGTTTTGCTTTTAACCTTGAGTGGGTAGGTGGGGCTCTGGCCCCTGGGAACACACTGTGTGAATGGGCTGGGAGGCAGATACGCACACCTGCAGAAGAAGATACGGTTTATGACTGGAAGCCTATTAGGAGGGGTGGCTGGAGAGATGCTATCACCCCAGCTGAAATACCAGCCAGTTCATCTCTGGCAGTGACTCAGCCTGGACAGGGGGGCAAAGGCAGCAGGGCGATCAATTACAATGCTTCCTGCTCTCCAAGGATGCTGAGACGCCACCCGCCCGCACCTGGTGGGGCCGAGCACTGGGTCAGTCAGCCTTTCAGAGAAATGAGATGAGCTGCAGGTTCAAACTCTTTCTCAGGGAAGAATTTGTATCCAAAATTATAGAGGCAAGAGGTGGAGCCAGAAGGCCCTGTTCCAGCACCTTCTGGCTGTGTGAGCCTGGCAGGTCAGTGTACCTCTTAGAGGCTCAGTTTAATCCTCAGTAAAAATGAAGCCTGTCTCAGCTGATGTGCCTTGCTCTTGGGGTTGGTTGAAGGTTTTCTAAATGGCAATATGTATTGTGTATGGACCCGCTGGTATAAAGCAAGTCCAGATGGTACCTGAACCGACATTTTTTTTTTTGGCCACACTGTGCGGCATGTGGGATCTTAGCGCCCCGACCAGGGATCAAACCTCTGCTCCCTGCAGTGGAAGCATGGAGCCTTAACCACTGGACCACCAGGGAAGTCCCATGAACCAACATTTTTATTCTAACAGTTATGTGTTGATTTTATATGCATCGGGGAAAAAATATATCTATATATACAGTTATTACAATACATTGTTGGTTTCTTTTACCTTCATCTGCTTTATTTCACCTCATATCACGTATCACCACCTGACATTGTATAAATGTATTCATTCATTCGTTGTGTATCTCCCGCCACTACTCTCTTCTGGTGCACTGATGTACTCCCAGTGCCCCAAAATAGTGCCTGGTCTAATGTAGGTGCTCAATAAATATTTTTAGAATGAATAGCAAACTATGAATTCACTTGATATGATTGCCTAGGATAGGTCAAGATATTTTTGTTTCCAGTTTTGGTTTTTAAGTAAGCAGATTTAAAGAACAGTCAAAGTGGATGCAAAAGCCCGAAGTCGGGGGACCACCAGGTAACAAATGCGGAGATGCTTGAACTACTGTGTCTCCAGAGTGCCGGGGGCTTCTGGAAGCAGTGACAGCAGCAGCCCTGGGGGCCAAAGAGCGACTCAGGGCAAATGCCAGATCCTCAAGTCACCCACCTGTAACATGGAGGAATCCCCCCTGGTCCTGCCTATTTCCCAGGTCTCCTGTGACAGCCAAGTGAATTAACCAAGAGGAACTGTTCTAAAAACCTTCAAGAGCTACTGACACAGTAGTGAAATTCTGTTACTATATAAACACTCTGGGTGTCGCCCAACCTGATCAGCACAAGGATCTCAATTCATTCCCATTGTAGATGCTCCCCAGAGGAGCCTGCGTGGCTCCACCCTGGAGCCAGACTTGGGTTCAAGGCCCAGCACTGCCACTTGGCACCCGTGTGATCTGAACAGTCTCTGGACCTCGTTTTCCACACTCAGCAAATATTTTTTGCTCTGTGTCTATAAAATAGGGATAGCACAGCTACCCCGCAAAACAGCTGCTCTGTAAACAGCAATAGTAGGTCCTAGGTCCCTGCAACAACCTATTATGCCCACTGTACAGATGGGAAAATTGAGGCTTGGGGAGGTGGGATGATTATATAGCTAATAAGAGATGGCGCCTTCCCTCAAACTCAGGAAGTCAGATAACCAAGCTCCAAGGTTGTTCACACTAAGCTACACTGCCTCCCTTTAAATGTGGGTATCTATAGCTACTATCTTCATTCATTCATCAAAGAAACATTTACAAGCACTGACTGTGTGCCAGGCACCAGGTTAGTCACTGAGGAATGAGGATGTCAATGAGTTGGATAAGTTCCCTGCTCTCAAGGAGAGGGGAAGACAAGGGTATTAGAGGGTGGCAAATGCTACAAAGAACAAATGGCTATGGGGGTTCATTCTGATGGTTGGGGAAGACCTCTCTGAAGATGAGACGTGAGTGACCAGAAGGGATCAATCTTAGGGGAAGGTTTCAGGAAGAGAATTCCAGAAGGAGGGAAAAGTTAGTGCCAAGGTCCATGTGGGGAACAGGCTTGGCATATTCAAGGGACAGAGAGAAGGTCAGGGTGGCTGAAGCACCACGAGAGGAGAAGTGGCTCAAGAAGAACCAGGAATGGCAGGTAGGAGGCAAGTCAGGTACGGTTTTCTGGGCCTGAGTAAAGAGTTGGGGGTTATTCTAAGTTCAAGAAAAAGCCTTTGGAGGCTTAGGCAATTGAGCCACACTTCTTATTTAAGGTCGCGCTGACAGCTATGTAGAGAATAGATTAAAGGGGGGAAGTATAGAAGCTGGGACATTAATACAGATATAAAGAGACTATTAGAGTTGTTGGTACAAGAAATGATGGTAGAAACAAAGGCTTGTGTCCACCAAAAGCCACGTGCAGGAATGTCCACAGCAGCATTATACATAATAGCCACAAGCTGGAAACAAGCCACATGCCCATCAGCAGCAGAATGTTTAAACAAACTGTAAGACATTCACCCAGTGGAATACTACACAGCAGCCAAAAGGGGGAAACTCCCACTACCCACAAGAACACGGCACAATCTCCCAAACGCAATGTTGAGAAGCCAGACAAAAAACAGTACATGAAAAAAAAACAAACAGTACATGCTGTTTAATTCCATTTATAGGAAGTCAAAACAGGCAGAATTAATCTGTGGTGATGGGGGCTGGGGAGTGGTTACCCTTGGGATGATCTCGACTTGGGGGGAGCATAAGACAGCAGCTGGCCTCTGAGTAATGCTCTCTACCTCGATCTACAAGGTGGTTATATGACTATGCTGGTATGTAAAATTCACCGAGCTGTGCACTTAAGATCTAAAACAAGAGAAACATTAAAAAGGAAAAACGATGATAGAGTGGGTCAGGCTGGCAGCAGAGAACGAACTCGACAGGTCTGGTCCCTCCCTTAGGATTCTGGAAGTGAAACTGGCCTCCTGGGGCTCTGTCCCATGACTTACGAGCAGCCCTCTCTCCTGTAGCTAAGGCCGTCACCCAAATGAGGGATGACTATGCAGCACCCACAGCCACAAGAGACAGGATTCCCCAGGAGTGTTGGAAATCTCCAGCAAGGGGTCCAGAACAGCGAGCTCTGGCTTCCCACCCTGCCAGCTGAACCGAGAGGGCTTGGGCTCCAGAGGGAAAAAGCCTGATCCCATTCACGGGAGCCTCTGCAAACAGCCCTGGCCAGTTTTAAACAACTTTCCGTCTCTGTCAACCAAAGGGCCACATCAGAACTGGAGGCACCGGGGCAGCCAGACTCCTTGTGCCTGTCTTCAGCCTGAGCTACCTGCACCGTGTTCCCCGCTGCATCGGAACGACTGCAGGTTGGGGCCCTGCTGCTCGGGGAAGCCTCCAGAAAGGACCCCGTGGGCCAGTGGAAGAGGGGCTGAGAGGTGCTCTGCATCCTTGCAGTAAGATGAGGGTCTTCAATATCACTTTTAAAAGTGTAGGAAATTTTTTAAAGCAAGAAGAAACAATACATTATATATACAATAATACAGACACACACACACACACACACACACACACAAATGGGGTCCCTTCCCAACTGCCTTGTTTCACTTAATAACTGATCTTGACTATCTTCCAGTGCCATTTGAGAGACTTCAAGTGCACCTGTTTTATTAGCTCCATAATAAAGTAATGATCAGTAAAGCTGGAATTCATTTGCTACACACAGTTCTAAGCCCTTCTCGTGTCTTTTTGCCTTTAAATACTCACCTCAACCCTATGAGGTCAGTTGTATAACTGTCATCCCCATTATACACACGAGGAAACTGAGGCTCTCCAGAGGTCTGCCCAAGGACAGGACACAGTGCTGTCTTACATGTAAGTGCGTCTGACGTCCAGGTCTGCCCTTGATCAGCACATGTGACAGCCTCAGGGTCCCATACGATGAAGGTGCTGTGGTGTCTTGAATCAACAGGCCCCTCATCTTACATCCAGATTGAGTCCATGTTTTCCCATTTGTTATATGACTTTGTTGAATAAGTCCTTGTGAATAGACAACCAGGGGTCAGCATGACTATTTTCTTGGGATAAATGCCTGGTTGTGGGACGGCTAGGTGGAAAGCTAAGCCCCCTGTCCAATTAACTGTCCTCCAGGAAGGTTGTGTCGTTGACTCTCCCACCAGCAGGGTGGGAACTGTCTACCTTCACAACCCCGCCCCCCTGCTTGACAAAACCTCAGTCACAGCTTACCCTTCCCCCTCCCCATATCCTCAAGAGAGTGGCACTGACATATATACACTACCAAACGTAAAAGAGATAGCTAGTGGGAAGCAGCCAAAATAGATAGCTAGTGGGAAGCAGCCAAAATAGATAGCTAGTGGGAAGCAGCCGCACAGCACAGGGAGATCAGCTTGGTGCTTTGCGACCGCCTGGAGGGGTGGGATAGGGAGGGTGGGAGGGAGGGAGACGCAGGAGGGGAGAGATATGGGAACATGTGTATATGTATAACTGATTCACTTTGTTATAAAGCAGAAACTAACGCATCATTGTAAAGCAATTATACTCCAATAAAGATGTAAAAAAAAAAAAAAAAAAAAAAAAACCTCAGTCAGTGACTCTCATCCTCCTTCTCTCTTTCCTCTCCTTGAAAACACAGATGCACCATTCGCTGAAGCCAACTACCAGACCACAGGCTCCCAGAAGGCGGAGACCACAACTTTCTCCTCTTTATGACCCTCCAAGCTCCAGGGGGTGGGGGAAGGCATTTGTACTGGGAAGAGGCCATGTCCTTAAAATAAAAAACAGATTCTCAGCTCCCAGCCTTGGCACATGCTGTTTGTTCTGCCTGGGTCATGCTTACTCCATTACCAGTCCTACTCATCCTCAGAGCTTCCGTTTTGACATCTTTGCCACCACTGCCACCATCTCCAGGAGGCCCTCCCTGCTTCCCCAGGTGGGCCAGGATGGCTTCTCGGCGCCTCCACAACCCCATGTTCACCTCTGACAGCGTAACATGGACCACATCCCATTACACCCAATTTCATCAAAACGGAACCACCCGCATTATTTTATTAACCCTAAGAAACACACTGACCCAGTGCTTTCCTTTTTTCCAACAGCTTTGTTAAGATATAATTCATATACCATACAATTCACCCACTGAACCCGTACAACTCAATGGGTTTTAATACATTCACAGATATGCATGATCATCACCACGTCGATTTTTAGAACATTTTCATCAACCCCCAAAGAAACCCTGTACTCATTAGCTATCACCTCCCTGTCCCTCTATCCCACACCCTTAACCCAATCACAGGAAACCACTAATCCACATTCTGCGTCTGGATGTTTCCCTATTCTGAATTTTTAAATGAATGGAATCATGTAACATGTGAACGGATGTGACTGGCTTCTTTCACTTAGCATAATATTTTCAAGGTTCATCCACATTGTAGCATGTATTGGTACTTTATTCCTTTTTATGGTAGAATAATATTTCATCGTAGGGATAGACCACATTTTGTTTACCTGTTCGTCAGCTGGTGGACATTTGGCTATTTCCACCTTCTGTCCATTGTGAATTATGATGCTGTAAATGTTTGTGTACATGTTTTTATGTGGACATACGTTTTCATTTCTCTTGGGTATATGCCTAAGAATCACAATGCTTTCTTATCATTTTATTTCTACTTATTTTTTTCTACTTAGTTTAAAAGTGCTTTTAGACTTACTTAGACAACAATTTTTTTTTTTTTTTTTTTTGCGGTATGCGGGCCTCTCACTGTTGCGGCCTCTCCCATTGCGGAGCACAGGCTCCGGACACGCAGGCTCAGCAGCCATGGCTCACGGGCCCAGCCGCTCTGCGGCATGTGGGATCTTCCAAGACCGGGGCACGAACCCCTGTCCCCTGCATCGGCAGGCGGACTCTCAACCACTGCGCCACCAGGGAAGCCCTAGACAACAATTTTTTTATCACATATCACTCTGGCACATACTTTAAAAAAAAAGAAGCAAAATACATCAGCTAAGATATTCCAAAAATGTTTTCAATACAAAGTCTGGATCTTCTAAATCACTTTTAAAATCATAGTTGTCTGCATCCATGTTTTCCTGTAAGCTACTGTCCTCTGTGCCATTCCTGTATTAGCAATACAAGAATTCTTAGACGAGAGCTCCACTGTCACCTCCGGTCAAGACTAACCTCATCCTGACCGCCGCTGGTCAACGGTGATTTCACTCCATTGATCATAAGATGCATCCCGATCTCGGAGAGGTTAATGTGTGGGAAAATGTGTGCCTTAGAATTGATGAAATATGGTCATTTCCTGTCTGCTTGTCTGTATCCCGCACAAAAGACCCCAAGTGTCTTGAGGACAGGAACCAATCTTATCCACCCTTGTACTCATTCCCACTTTCAGTCAACAGAAATATATGAAGCACCTAGCCCACACATAATACATTCTTAATGAAAATATATCAAACGAATGAATGAATGTTGACCTACTTTGGAAAATGGAACTCACCTCCTAGCTGCGGGACCACCATCAATTTGTTTCATCTCTCTGAGTTGTTTCCCCATCTGTGAGGTGAGGTAATGATAAGATGAAAATGAGCTCACGCGTGCAATGAACCTAGGAGAGTCCCTGGCACAGAGCAGGCTACTGAAAAATATTTGTGGAATCAAAGGATGAACAATTGAATGAGAAAATAATTTTTTTAAATTAATTTATTTATTTTTGGCTGTGTTGGGTCTTCATTGCTGTGCGCGGGCTTTCTCTAGTTGTGGGGAGCAGGGCTACTCTTCCTTGAGGTGCACAGGCTTTTCACTGCAGTGCCTTCTCCTGTTGCGGAGCACCGGCTCTAGGCGCATCGGCTTCAGTAGTTGTGGCATGCAGGCTCAGTAATTGTGGCTCGCGGGCTCTAGAGCTCAGGCTTAGTAGTTGTCACGCACAGGCTTAGCTGCTCCACGGCATGTGGGATCTTCCCGGACCAGGGCTCGAACCCATGTCCCCTGCATTGGCAGGAGGATTCTTAACCACTGCGTCACCAGGGAAGCCCCAGAAAATAATCATTATTGCAGCTAAAATTTATCACACACTTTCCCGTGTGCCAGACGCTGTTGTATGCGCTTTACGTGTGTGAACTCCTTTTTCTAACCCCTCATTTCATCCTCACAACAAGCTTACAAGGTAGGTACTAATATTATCCCCAGCTAAATGAGGACAATGACAAATGAGGAAACTGAGGCATGGAGCAGTGAATCAATGAGTAAATGAATACAGGAATGAACAAATGTTGGACTTACATTAAAATCCCAGGCATCCAATCTCTAGAGGGGTAAGCTGGTCAGTCCCTTCACCTCTCTGAGCCTCACCCCTGTCTGTAAGATGGGGAAGTAAATCACCTGCACCTCACAGGCAGGTGCTGAAGAGGAAGTGAGTAAGCATTAAATAAGCATCTGACTCAGGTGCAAACGGGCAAAATGAAGCCTGACCCATCTGATAGGAAAATCCCTTCATGGCTTGGCCAGGTGACCTTGGGCAAGTCATGTAACTTCTCTGAACCTCATTTCCTCAGCTGTAAAAAGGGGATACCCTACATCCCCAAGGTGGCGATGAGGCAGCCTGCAATGACACCTGCAAAGGCCCTAGCACAGCCAGTGACTGCCTCAGAGAAAGTCTCACGATGACGAGTGGCCCTCACCCAGCCAGACCTGCTTTCCAGGACAGCTCATCAGCTGAAACGGGCTCCTCCCTCTGGAGGCAAGTCCAACACGTGCCTGCAGTGGCAACCTTTCAAGCTGTCAGACAGGCGGGGCACAACCCAACGGGTGCACTCTTGCTTCCCCCAGATGAATAAATCACTACAGGAGAGTGGTATGCATCCCACCAGCATCCGTAAGGACCTGAATTATATATGAAGGCAGCAAAAGCAATTTATCCCAGACACGTGCAAGTCATAAAATGGGAGTTCTTCGGCGCCCAAGACAACTTTCAGATATTGCAGGTTTTTTTGTTGTTGTTTTTTTTTTTTTGCGGTACTCAGGCCTCTCACTGTTGTGGCCTCTCCCATTGCAGAGCACAGCCTCCGGACGCGCAGGCCCAGCGGCCATGGCTCACGGGCCTAGCCTCTCCGCGGCATGTGGGATCTTCCCGGATCGGGGCACGAAACAGTGTCCCCTGCATCGGCAGGCGGACTCTCAACCACTGCGCCACCAGGGAAGCCCTTGCAGTTTCTATCAAAGCAAAAAGGTCCCCAAAGGAGCACCCTGCCCCACGGGTGCGGGGATGCCTTAATCGGGCTCATTTATTATCAGAGGAGAGAAATCTACTCTCCTTCCCGGTTCTGCCACGTCCCCCCACCTGCCGCCCCAGCATGGCTGCTTCTCAGCTCAGGAGCCCTGGGATTGAGGGTGAGCTGCCAAGAGCAGCCACCTGCCTGGTGGGAACCATCTGCTGGCAGGCCGGGAGCGGGACCAGGTGTGCTCCAGATCCCCGGAGGGAGAGGGGAGATGAAGAGGGAACTGCAAGACGAGAAAAATGGTCCGGTAGCAAGAGCTCTAAGCCGGAGCTCCAGAGTCCCACCTTCACCACTGATTACATGGGGGGAAACCGAGGCACTGAAAGGATGGTCAAGGTCACGTGGAGAGAGAGGGGAGGAGCTGGAATGACAACCCAGTTACATTCAACAGACATTTATTCAGTGTCTACGGTGTGCTGGCCCTAGGGATGCGTGGTAGAGATGCGCATGGGACTTGCGGCTGCCCCTTCCAACAGTCGCCCTCCGTCCCTGGGCTTCTGCTCCCCCTGGCTGCCCTGCTGCTGATGCTCAAATGTGCCAAATGCACTCCTATCTTAGGGCTTTTGTATGTGCTGTTCCTTTTTTTTTTTTTTTAAACGTCTTTATTGGAGTATAATTGCTTTACAACAGTGTGTTAGTTTCTGCTTTATAACAAAGTGAATCAGTTATACATATACACATGTCCCCATATCTCTTCCCTCTTGCATCTCCCTCCCTCCCTCCCACCCTCCCTATCCCACCCCTCTAGGTGGTCACAAAGCACTGAGCTGATCTCCCTGTGCTATGCTGCTGCTTCCCACTAGCTATCTATCTTACATTTGGTAGTGTATATATGTCCATGCCACTCTCTCACTTTGTCCTAGCTTGCCCTTCCCCCTCCCCATATCAAGTCCATTCTCTAGTAGTTCTGTGTCTTTATTCCCATCTTGCCTCTAGGTTCTTCATGACCATTTTTTTTTCTTAGATTCCATATATATGTGTTAGCATATGGTATTTGTTTTTCTCTTCCTGACTTACTTCACTCTCTATGACAGACTCTAGGTACATCCACCTTACTACAAATAACTCAATTTCGTTTCTTTTTATGGCTGACTAAATTCCATTGTATATATGTGCCACATCTTCTTTATCCATTCATCTGTTGATGGACACTTAGGTTGCTTCCATGTCCTGGCTATTGTAAATAGAGCTGCAATGAACATTTTGGTACATGACTCTTTTTGAATTATGGTTTTCTCAGGGTCTATGTCCAGTAGTGGGATTGCTGGGTGGTATGGTGGTTCTATTTTTAGTTTTTTAAAGAGCCTCCATACTGTTCTCCATAGTGGCTGTATCCATTTACATTCCCACCAACAGTGCAAGAGGGTTCCCTTTTCTCCACACCCTCTCCAGCATTTATTGTTTGTAGATTTTTTGCTGATGGCCATTCTGACTGGTGTGAGATGATATCTCATTGTAGTTCTGATTTGCATTTCTCTAATGATTAATGATGTTGAGCATTCTTTCATGTGTTTGTTGGCAATCTGTATATCTTCTTTGGAGAAATGTCTATTTAGGTCTTCTGCCCATTTTTGGATTGGGTTGTTTGTTTTTTTGATATTGAGCTGCATGAGCTGCTTGTAAATTTTGGAGATTAATCCTTTGTCAGTTGCTTCATTTGCAAATATTTTCTCCCATTCTGAGGGCTGTCTTTTCGTCTTGTTTATGGTTTCCTTTGCTGTGCAAAAGCTTTGAAGTTTCATTAGGTCCCATTTGTTTATTTTTGTTTTTATTTCCATTTCTCTAGGAGGTGGGTCAAAAAGGATATTGCTGTGATTTATGTCATAGAGTGTTCTGCCTATGTTTTCCTCTAAGAGTTTGATAGGGTCTGACCTTACATTTAGGTCTCTAATCCATTTTGAGTTTATTTTTGTATATGGTGTTAGGGAGTGTTCTAATTTCATTCTTTTACATGTAGCTGTCCAGTTTTCCCAGCACCACTTATTGAAGAGGCTGTCTTTTCTCCACTGTATATTTTTACCTCCTTTATCAAAGATAAGGTGACCATATGTGCATGGGTTTACCTCTGGGCTTTCTATCCTGTTCCATTGAGCTATATTTCTGGTTTTGTGCCAGTACCATACTGTCTTGATGACTGTAGCTTTATAGTATAGTCTGACCACTGGTTTCAGTTTTCCACCATTGAGGACGATGTCGGCTGTGGGTTTGTCATATATGGCCTTTATTATGTTGAGGAAAGTTCCCTCTGTGCCTACTTTCTGCAGGGTTTTTATCATAAATGGGTGTTGAATTGTGTCGAAAGCTTTCTCTGCATCGACTGAGATGATCATATGGTTTTTCTCCTTCAATTTGTTAATATGGTGTATCACATTGATTGATCTGCATATATTGAAGAATCCTTGCATTCCGGGGATAAACCCCACTTGATCATGGTGTATGATCCTTTTCATGTGCTGTTGGATTCTGTTTGCTAGTATTTTGTTGAGGATTTTTGCATCGATGTTCATCAGTAATATTGGCCTGTAGTTTTCTTTCTTTGCGACATCTTTGTCTGGTTTTGGTATCAGGGTGATGGTGGTCTTGGAGAATGAGTTTGGGAGTGTTCCTCTCTCTGCTATATTTTGGAAGAGTTTGAGACGGATGGGTGTTAGCTCTTCTGTAAATGTTTGATAGAATTCACCTGTGAAGCTATCTGGTCCTGAGCGTTTGTTTGTTGGAAGTTTTTAAATCACAGTTTCAACTTCAGTGCTTGTGATTGGTCTGTTCATATTTTCTATTTCTTCCTGATTCAGTCTCAGAAGGTTGTGCATTTCTAAGAATTTGTCCATTTCTTCCAGGTTGTCCATTTTATTGGCATAGAGTTGCTTGTAGTAATCTCTCATGATCCTTTGTATTTCTGCAGTGTCAGTTGTTACTTCTCCTTTTTCATTTCTAATTCTATGATTTGAGCCTTCTCCCTTTTCTTCTTGATGAGTCTGGCTAATGGTTTATCAATTTTGTTTATCTTTTCAAAGAACCAGCTTTTAGTTTTATTGATCTTTGTTATCATTTCCTTCATTTCTTTTTCATTTATTTCTGATCTGATTTTTATGATTTCTTTCCTTCTGCTAACTTTGGGGTTTTTTTGTTTTTGCTGTTCCTTCTGCCTGGAATGCTGTTCCTCCAGACCTTTGCATAACTGACCCCCTCCCCTTGTGATCTCTGCTCAAATGTCACCTTCTCAGGGAGGACTACCCTGACCACCTTATCCAAACTCGCAAGCCCCTCTCGTGCCCTGAGGCTCCATCACCTTGTTGCATGCTGGGTTGTCCAGAAGCAAACACAGTGTGTAGAGGGGAAAGCAGGCTTGAGAAAAGGGGGAAAGATCAACTGTTTTCATTGACAAAGCCTCGTCCATGCGAGCAAAGAGCTCTGCAGGTAAGTATTGTCCCCCAAAATGTCCCGAGTCAGCCTGAAATGTACCCCCCTCCTCTCGCAGTAACTGGATGCAGGTTGCCCTGGAAAAGGTGTGAGCTTGGCAAGGTGTCTCTGCGGCCCAAGCTGACCCTGAAGGAGCTGACAGGTGCAAGCTGTCTGCTGATCACCCTCCCACAGCCAACCAGCAAGTCCTTCTTTGTCAGGGCACGTGGGTGGAGCATCCCCATGTCTACAGCATCCCTGATCCTGCTTGAAATATCTTCCCAGCACTTACCACCACCCAACACTGTATATAACTATGTATTTACTTATTATCTTTCCGCACAACTCGACTCTTGTCTTCAAGAATATATGCAGTGGTTGTCTTGTTCTCCTTGCCTAGAACACTGCTTGGCATAGAGCAGATACCTAATAAAAATGTGCCCAATGAATGAATGAATGAATGAGTGCCTCCCACTGCTCCCAACTTAACAGAGAAGACTGGACAGTGAACGGTTACATTTCAGCATGGTAAGCACCGTCAAAGGGGATATCCCAAGGGCAACGGGTGGCCTCTAACCCAGCCTGGGATGGGGAGTGTCCAGGGAAGGCTGTCTGACTCCAAGTCCACTGCTATTCCTACTTCACCAGGACAGGACAGGTGATGTGAAAGCAGCTGCCATTGCACTCAGGGCTCCTCCATAATCTTGATGTGTCAGGTACAGTTGCTTAACCATTTCATGTTTTTATATACTGCCTCTCTGACCACGTTATAACTTCTCTGAGCCCAGGGAGTATGTCTTACATTTCTTATTTTTATCCTCCTCAGTGGGAGTGTGGTGTTTTGTGCACCACCGACACTCACTGCATAATTACTGAATATATGAATCGGGCCTGTAAGGGTGAAGCAGCATGGCTGTGGGTGACTAGGTTTCCTGACCTCCAGTTGGGACACAAGGTCTATAAAAAACAAAACAGCTCTCACTTAGTGAGCGCCAGCTCCAGCCAGATACTGTGCCAAGCCCTTTGCATATATCCCACTATCAGTTCTCATGGCAGCCTTGCAAGGTAGAGGTCTGAATATTGTCTCCATTATACAGATGAGGAAACTGAGGCCCAGAGAGGGGAAAACATTTTCCCAAAATCACATAGTCAATAAGTGGTCAAGCTGCCAGACAAGCCTGTGCTGATGCTCTTAACCATTACACTGACCTTTTAAGGTTAACAAGACAGTTTTAAATCAGGATAGAATCATAAAACCTGGGTTGTGAGTTCAAACATCTCCATCAGCCTGAAGTCACTAGGGTCTCTGGGTATTCAGGTCAGGGAGCATGACAAATGGCCACTCAGCCCCATTCATTCTCATCTCTGTAGTGATTCCTGGTATCTTCTCTCAGTCACTGATTGTGTCTCCACCAGAAGAAAGAACCAGAAGCTGTCTCCCAAAGAGATTTATGTGACAGCATGAAGGTTGGGTGATTGCACCCAGATCATTACAAATATGGAAACCTGGCTTTCTCAGCACACAGCGTGGTATCATCTCTAGGGATTAGACTCACATTAGCCACACTTTGAGACTGATGTGTAAACCAGATGACAACTTGTTCATGTGCAAAGAGAAATTACTACAGTAGGGATTGGTTCAGGAAGTCTACACAACCAGTACTTTCTCTCCTGGTAAGAAGACCAGCCTGGGGGAATAAATAATAATCTGGTTTCTTGATGAATAAAATCAGGACAAGGAGAGACAATGCTTAGTGGCAGTAGACTGAAATGGCTGGGAGCAAGCATTTCATGGAAAAGATAGTTCAGATGGGATCGTAACTAGTACGAGTCAATTGGCAGCAATACCTGCATCCATCTTGTGGCAGAGATTTTTGGTTGTTGCCAAAAGGCCATTGTCAATCCCCTTTCCCATGGTTGCTTCACACTGTAGAGATTAGATAAACATACACTCACTTTCCTTAGAACTATGGGTGGTCATAGCTGGCCAATGAAACACAATGGCAAGTCATCTTAGGGGGTTCTGGGAAGATATTTGCCTTCCTGGTGAAAGGTACAGAGGCAAGAGAAGAGCTCACTGGTACTACCTCTTTCCCCTTCTTTTTGCTTAAGCATGGATGTGATACCTGGAGCTGCAGTAGCCATCTTGCAACTATGAGGAAGATGAAAAGCCAATGTGCTAAGGTTTATGGAATGGAAACCTTAGACACATGGATCATTGATAATATTGCTGATCTGCTGCACCAAACCTGAAACTCCCTACATCCAGACTTCCCATTAGAGAAGATCATTAAATGTCTTTGTTGCTTAATCCATTGTTGTTTCAGTTACCTGTTGCATGATTACAAATCACTCCAAAATTAAGTGGCTTTAAACAACAACCATTATTACCTCTCATGATTCTGTGAGTTGACTGGGATCAGCAGGGCAGTTATTCTCTCCACGTGGTGTTGACTGGGGTTGCGATCATCTGGAAACTCGACTGGGTTGAATGCCCAAAGGAGCTCGCTCACGTGCCTGGCAGTTGGCTGACAGCTCAGCCTTTCTCTGTATGGCTTGGGTTTCTCACAGCATGGCAGCTGGGTCCCAAAAGGGAGTCTTCCAAGTGTGCAAAAGTAGAAGTTGCAGATCTTTTGCAGCCCAGCCTCAGAAATTACAGAGCATCACTTCCACTTCATTTTATTTTTCAAAGTAAGTCACAGGGTGAGCCCAGATTCAAGAGGACGGGAAGGAGACACTGCCTCTTAATGAGAGGAGTGGCAAGGAAGTTCCAGCCACCTTTAATTGACCACAGTTATCAACCTGCTTTTATACGACTTGTGGCTGAAAGCATTTCTCTAAATGCAGCCTTGCAAAGATCAAGACTCCCTCTCCACTGGGACAACCTGCACTGGCTACACTGCCAAGGTGGGCATTTGCAACTCTGTCCTTTAGGCCCCCATGGCAGATCATGATGGATACAACCTTGCTTTAAATATGTTAACACATTCAGTCACATGACAGACAAGTCTTGCAGGCCTAGGAGCCATTCTGTCTCTTTAAGGTGACCCTGAATTGCTCTGCTTTGATCTATAATATATTGACTTAATGGTTTAACTCTCAGAAGGCAATCTTTACTCCCTGTGTTTTCCAAGTGCTTGAGAAAACATCACTGTAGCCCCCTAAACCTGGCAACAATCTCCATCAAGATGATTATCCTTCTTGCCCTGTCTGTATTGTAGCGTCGCTGAAAGAATCAGATGGGATGACAGCTGGAAAAGTACCTTGAAATGGTTAAAAGGGATTATTACTATCATATTCAAATAAGCATGTTGTGTTAGTTATGGCTCTTTTGGTAAAAGTGACATAAAACCCAATTCGATCCAGTTTATGCAAAAGGGAGAAAGGTTGGCCGGAAGTCTGAGGGAGTCTTTCCAGTTTCAGGCATGGTGGGATCCAGCAACTCAAACATCGTCAGCAGGACCTATTTTCTCTCCACTTCTTGGTCCTGATCTCCTCCAGGTTGCTTCATTTCTCAACAGGACAAGCTGCCAACAACTTCAGGTGCATATCCTCCTAACTCTTTAAACAAAAGTCCTTCTCCTGATCATTATGGGTCCAAGTTGAGCAACATGCCCATCTCTTAACCAATCCTTATGGCTAAGGGCATGTAACGGGAAGGGGAGACACATGTTATAAAGTATGGATGCTTTGACAGGTACACTGTGAGTGAGCAGAGAACACAGATGTGCAGAGAGAAGCAGGGAGTGGAGTGGTCATGGCAAGAAGTGGAAGAGAAAGACCGTGCAGCTCCATGAGTAAAGCGGGGGTGGGACTTCCCTCCCTGACTTTTTGTTTCTATCCTTGAGGAGAGAGTCAATCTTGGTAGAAGACATTTAAAGAGACTCGATACTGATCCCAAATTTTCATAGCAAACTGGGGGGAAGATAAAGGGTTTGAGTTGGAAATTTATCTTGAAAAATGAAACTAAAGCTTATCAACCTAACAAAATTTAGGTTACCATTTCAACAACACATGAATTCTTATGAAGAACGAAAAGTGAATTAAGTAGTAAGGGCTTTTTGGGGGTAATTTTTCTGACAAAATCCTTCACTCAGCTTTGGCTTTCATAGCATGATAGCAAAAAGGTCATTTAAAAAAATATTCAAGGGTTTCACCAATTTTTCCTAAGGCCTTCTTGAATCTTTTGATATTTAAATCTTTCTCTTTTGAAGTGCTTACTGTGTCACTTTCCTTCTTCTTTTTTTTTTTTTTCCTTCAACTGTTAACTCTTTGGGGGGAGGGATGTTCGAAACACTGAATAACCGATATGACAGCATGGAATGATCAACAGTCACCACAACAGCCAGCGTGGCTGAATCTGTGGGTTCTGGCTGGGTATCAGTACTGATTGTTCTAAGACCACCAGACTCCCAGGGGTTGTCTGTGATTTTTCTGTTCTTTAAGCATGTTTCATCAACTTCATGGAATCCTGCACTTTGGGCAAGATTTCCAATCAAACATTTGCAGTTGGATTACACTGTATATGCACCAGGGTCAGACAGTCAGTGAGATGCCGATTCTCTCCGATAGGACTCATTTGCTATAAGAAACAGCAATCCCTCCCAGGACATGTGATGGGCACTCAAAATTCAGGGGGTCCTTCAGAGAGACTAAGCCACAAGGAAGCTGATGTGGTAGAAAAGGATTCATGCTAGTATTAATCATTAAAATTTTTAATAATTGATGTTGTATAATTACTGAAAGAGCTGGAGGACAACTTTTACGTCTCTACACAACTCCATCATCTCCAGGACTCAGATGATAAATACTCAATAACAAAGACCTCCTGAGTTTTGTTTGTGAACTAGCTTGCATGGATTGCCCTTTCTTGCAGGCAATAAGCCTTGCCAAAGACAGTCAGGATTTATGCATAGGGTCACCAGATGGTTTCGAAAGAAATATCAGAACCACTTGGAAAAAATATGATGACCATGAACGGGTCTGATATTTTCTGAATTTGTTTCCTAAGTGAAATGCTCAAATATCAGCCTACATGGTTCAAACTGGAAATCCTATTTATAAAATTCAGGACAGATCCTTTACACAACTGTAGTCTTTAGCCCACCGATTCAGAGAGGTGTGGGGCTTCCCTTGCTAATCATGGGACAGAAAACAGAGTGAACACAGAAGAGGGAAAGGAGGAGCTGAATTGAATTCTCCATCTCGTCTCTTTGCTGAGGCTTTTGAGTTCTGATCCTCGGACTTAGCGGGCAGGGCTGGGGTGGTTACAGGTCCCTGGGTATCTTCCTGGCCTCAATTTTGAGGAACAACAGCAATTATTTCATGTTCTGCAATGCTAATTAACTCGAACCAATCAAAGGCTTGCCCAGATCAGAAACAGTTCTGAAAATAGACTTGTGAATTCTGCAGACTATGAACTTTCCTTAATTAACATGTTAACATACATCCTTCCCATGCCTCAGGTCAAAGCTTTTTCAATCTTGGGAAAAGAAAAGCAAGAGCATCTGAAGCTAGCAATCATTGGCTCTCAAAAGAGTCTAGTGGTAAAAAGCTGCAGTTCTACAGCCTGACAGGTGTGGCTGTAAATCTTGGCTCTGGTACTTGCTAACTGCGTGACCTTGGGTAAGTCATTTAACTTGTGTGTGCCTCAGTTTTCCAATCTGTAAAATGAGGAAAATAATAGTATCTACCTCATGGGGTTGTTGTATTAAGTATAAATGTTTTCAAGACCTAACACATAATGAACGTCTAAAAATTATTATGAATCTGACCCAGTGGGTAGACAATCTAGATTTTTTTCCCCTACTGGGCCATTATTCTTCCTTGTAGTAATAGCCCCTTGGGTTTCCTTGGAGTAACCACCCCTTCTCTGCTCAGGGTGGTTCAAGAGGGACTAAATAAATTCACCCCAACACCAGGGCTGAAACTATGTATTAGTTTGCTAGGGCTTCACAGACTGGGTGACTTAAACAACCAAAATTTCTCACAGTTCTGGAGGCTAAAGGTCTGAGATCAAGGCTTTTGCAGGGTTAATATCTTCTGAGGCCTCTCTCCTTGGCTTGCAGACGGTCATCTTCTCCCTGTGTCTTCACATGGTCTTCCCTCTGTATGTGTCTGTGTCCTAATTTCTTCTTCTTGTGAGGACACCAGTCATATTGGATTAGGGCCCAACCATATGACCTCATTTTACCTTAATTACCTCTTTAAAGACCCTATCTCCAAAATATAGTCACATTATGAGATACTGGGGGTTAGGACTTCAACATATGAATCTGAGGGAGACAAAACTCAGCCCATAAAAACTTGTGACCCAGATCTGGCCAAAATATTTCCCTTCCCCTGGTCAGAGTGATTGATTCAATCCAAGACTTTTTTTGTTTTTGTTTTTTTGCGGTACGCGGGCCTCTCACTGTTGTGGCCTCTCCCATTGCGAAGCACAGGTTCCGGACGCGCAGGCTCAGTGGCCATGGCTCACAGGCCCAGCCACTCCGCGGCATGTGGGATCTTCCCGGACCGGGGCACGAACCCGTGTCCCCTGCATCGGCAGGCAGACTCTCAACCACTGCGCCACCAGGGAAGCCCTTCAATCCAAGACATTTTTTAAAAACTTAAGTACAGAGAATTTCTTCATTTGCAAGATTGTGTGTTGCAAAAAAAAAGTGTGGAATGGAACTGCTGGGGTCACCATATGGAAAAGACCAATACAGAAGAAAACATAACAGAGATGGAAAGAGAGAGACAGTCCTGATGTCATCATTTGAGCCCCTGGAGCCAGCTGAGCCTGAAGCTCGAATGACAGTTCATTCATATAATTCACTAAACATCCCCTTTTGTGACTTTAGCCGCTTCGAACTGGGTTTCTGTCACTTCTAACCAAAGAAGTCTTGCCTAGCATAGCCCCTACTTAATTATTAAGCAGCTGGTAGATCCCAAAGAAACAGAAAGAAAAGGAGAGGATAGAGAGAGAGAGGACTGCAAAGTGGAAGGAGTATTTACAGAAAAAACTAGGTAGGAATCATGAGCATATATTACAGGGGACGGGGTAGATTTAAGAATAGATGTGTATTCCTTTCAGCCTAATGTAATAAATTTGACTGCACAGTACTTGAGGCAAGTAGTTCTTCACTAAACCACAGTCTTCTGAGAGGCAGTAATAGAATCTTGTTCAGATGCAATGTATCCCAAGTGCCTAGGCGCTCAAAAATATTTGTGGATTTGAATGAGCTTACTAAGAAATCTTTTGCATTTTATGATTTAACATAGACACCCTTTAAATAATGAATTTGCCATAGCATTATATTTGCAAACTCCCAGTGTACTCATTGTTGGAGAATTACACTGATAATCACACAGTTGTCGAGTATTAATTTTAATGAGGCCTAATAACTCAAAGAGGAAACTTTCAAGTGCATCTTCTCGCCAATAGCTGACCTGTAACTGGCCCCTTCTTTACCCGTAAATCGCATTATAATTCTCTGTTGCAATCTGGAACTGCTTTGCTTGGGACCCATTACAGCCCCTCGTGAAAGAGGTTTGGGTGGGAGAAGGGAAGAAGGTATGCTTACGACATTGGACAGCAGCACGGAGTGAGAAGAGTCTGGCCTCCTCTACTTGGCTTACGGCACTGGAGAAGAACCCTGAACTTGGAAGATGCGAAGTTTCTATCAAGCTGCTGGTTACCTGCCCATCCTCCCCTCTAGAGAGAGATTATCCCTTACCCTGGAAGGTAAGTAAATGTCTCTGGAATATGGGGCTTGCTGTAGGTTTACTGCCCTACAAAGGTAAGCAAATATCCTCCAGGAAGAGAAGGGAACTTTCTTATCTTGGAATGTCTCCTGGGAGAGACAGTTTCTCTATCTTCAGCTTGCTATTCAATCAGCCTTGAATGAAACTTATCAGTGTCCTTTCCCGGGAAGGCCCAGACCATACAAGAACCCAGTGAATCCAGGGAGAACTCTGTCCCAACAGACATGTGCGGAGGTGACGATGACATAGGATGGAAAGAACCTGGATCCCTGAATCACCAGATGGAGGAGAGCCTTTGCCAACTCACATGAGGCTTTATCTGAGCAAAATATAAACTTTTGTGATGTTCGACCACTGAGATTTCAGGTCTCGTCTACTGTGGCAGCTAGCATTAATAATCCTAACAAAGATGACTTTAACATATATTGAACAAATTATACTTGTATGGGAAATAAGAGAGCTAGAAAATATACAGTAAACTCCAAATGACAAGGACGGGGTGGGATTTGGGAGAGGGTAGAAGATTATGAAGCAGTTGTCACCTTACTAGTGACAGTGTAAAAGGAAACAGAATTTGAGAGACAAGCCACAGCCGTCCAGGACCACATCCCCCCAGACTCAGCACATCCAAGTGTAATCAGCCCACCTCAGTCATGAGCATCCATACTGGAGCAAAAGCCGAGGATGACTTTCACACCAGTTTAGACATTTTCAGATCATCCTAAGCTCAATTACGGCTAAACCAATAACATGTCCCAAACATCATTATTGGAAAATCACCAACCAGGCCCGCTAATTGTATTTGCGGCCTCTTCACCATATTAGTAAAGCAATAAGTGCAGCATGATCTTCCCAGGGGATAACTATTCACAAGGCCAATTTCCTTAGGAGCAGACTTTCATATCGCACCAGCTTGGAACTAATGCGTCTCGGGAAATCAACTGTCAGATCAATAACATTTGCAACCAGAAAATATTTGGAGCAAACAGTGGAGTACAGCCTGCAGTTGAGACCGATGTGATCCTTACCTGACACTTTCAAGCTGTCGTGACTCAGAACCTTTGGGGTCAATTTGGAGATACTGTTCACATTCCCTGGCAAGACACAAAGAAGCCTCATTATAAGACTTTGCAGCTCTTTCCTGGGAAGCTCACCATATTATCACTAAACTGAATAAAGCAAACAACATTACTAAGCTCCTTCTGTGCTCCAAGCTTGATGCCTTGAGCAGTGTACACAGAAATAAGTGGTCTTTATGGAAGTCCGGAAGGAGTTCAAATTCCAGATCTGAAGCTTCCTAAGGCAGTTTTCTTTACTTCTCCGAGTCTCAATTTTCAAATCTTCACAATAGAAATAATAATACCTATTTTCCAAAAGTGTTTTGATCATTGAAGAGAAGGTGTGTAAAGTGACCAGCGTAGTGTGTGGCACATAGTTAGTGCTCACTTAATAGTTACTGCTATGACTATAAGTACCTCTTTTTAATTGAACTTAACCAGTGTTCATTAAACGAATTAACGTTCCCCCTCAACTGGACCATTTGAGGGAAATAAGGAGTTTACAGAGCGATTTAGATTGACCTCCATAACCCTTCCACCCAAATATAAAAGGCATCTCATTTTGTTTTTGAAGTCACAGAAAGAAACTGTCAGCTTCTCTTCTTTATGTTTTTTTTTTTTTTTTAGGAGAAGCCCTTGATGTAACCTAGCATTCTAGGAGTTTCAGATAAAGATTAAAAAGTCAATAAAAAAGGAAGAAAATACAAAAAGCATGGAAGAGTGAGAAGTATTTAACAATTCATAATGTTGGGGTTACATCTGAATCAGGTAGGCCTGCGACTGAATTCTAGATTGAGTACTTAGCAAAGGTGTAGCATGGGGAAAATAACATAATGTCTCTGAGCCATGGTTTACTCCATGCAAAATGGAAACACCATTCACCTCAAAGAGATAAGGCAAACACTAAATAAGATGATAAAATTTTAATGACTGGGGCTTCCCTGGTGGCACAGTGGTTGAGAGTCTGCCTGCCAATGCAGGGGACACGGGTTCGAGCCCTGGTCTGGGAAGATCCCACATGCCGCGGAGCAACTAGGCCCGTGAGCCACAACTACTGAGCCTACGCGTCTGGATCTTGTGCTCTGCAACAAGAGAGGCCACGACAGTGAGAGGCCCGTGCACCGCGATGAAGAGTGGCCCCCACTTGCCGTAACTAGAGAAAGCCCTCGCACAGAAACGAAGACCCAACACAGCCAAAAAAAAAAAAATTTTTTAATGACTGTTAGTTCTCGTCCCCTCCTTTTCATCTCCCATCATTTTAAGGCTCAAATTAATTCAGTAAATGGGGATTAGGCACTGTGGTGGACCCAGGGGATATGGTGGTAAACAAGACCAACAAGGTCACTGTCTTCACATTCCAGACCCCATTCTGGAGGAGAATAGATAAATTACTCAACCAACTCCACAAATCAATGGAAAAGTGCACTTGTAAGAAGCACTAGGAAGAAATTAAATAACATGTTAATGAGAATTTGCTAAGAGGACCTGGCTGAAATGTTAAGAAAGCCCTCTCTGAAGGAGGCCTCTCTTGCCCATTATGGGTTGTAAGCATATTTCCTAAGGGTGAGAGGCTGGAAAGTACCACTGAGAGAGTAAGCATGGGGCCAGACCATGCTGAGCCTCACAGGGTGAGCTACAGGACCTCCACATCACAACCACAGGAGACACCAAGTACACTGAACACACAGCAACCCTGGTAGGCAATATTCAAAAAGCAGAAACCACAAAGGACCAGAAGCATAAATAAAATATAAAGGGTGTAAGGGAAAGCATTCAGAAGAAGAAAAAAAATCATGGAACTTCCAAGTGCAGCTGTGATGGAAGAACTGAGGCAGACCAATATTCCCAACAAGTATAACTAGAAAAGCTGGATAAAATATTTACAAACGTTCAAAAATTCTATTTGAGGGCTTCCTTGGTGGCACACTGGTTAAGAATCCGCCTGCCAATGCAGGGGACACGGGTTCGAGCCCTGGTCCAGGAAGATCCAACATGCCACGGAGCAACTAAGCCTGTGCGCCACAACTACTGAGCCTGCGCTCTAGAGCCTGCGAGCCACAACTACTGAGCCCGTGTGCTGCAACTACTGAAGTCCGCGTGCCTAGAGCCCATTCTTTGCAACAAGAGAAGCCACCGCAGTGAGAAGCCCGTGCACCGCAACAAAGAGTAAGCCCTGCTTGCTGCAAACAGAGAAAAGCCCGCGTGCAGCAATGAAAACCCAAAAATAAATAAAATTTAAAAAAAAAATTAAGGCAGGAAAGGACGGGGGAAAGAAAACAAAAAGAAAAAAATTGTAATACTGTAGCTATAAAATCAAATATGTCAGTAGTTGTATTACATGTTAATTGATTAAACACTCCAATTAATAGACCTAGCTTGTCAGAGTGCATTAGAATAAAACAGTTATATGCTGCTTATATGAGCTACACCGTAAACATAAGGACACAAAAAGACTGAAAGTAAAAGAATGAAAAGACAAAAACAAAAAAACCACTAACCAAAAGAAAGGTGGTAGAGTTAAAATAATATTAAGCCAAGTAATCCTACAGTCCAGATGCATAACTAGAACTAAAGAGACAATTTTCAATAAGTTAATTTGTGGTGATCGCATTGTAGTGCATATAACTACTGGATCACTATGCTATGCATCTGAAACTAACAGTGTTGTAGATCATTATAGTTCAATTAAAATTTTTTTAATTTAAAAAAATTTTTTTAAATTAATTTAAAATAAAGATAAATACAATCCGATTTAAAAAAAAAATAAGTATAGTGTTGAATTTCTTAGCAGTCACAGGTTTTCTAGCTTAATTCCACAGTGGTCACAGAATCCTTGCTGAATAATTCCAATTCTTCTGTATTTTGACCATTCTATGTTTTCAATCATTTTATGATTGAACACTCCATATACCTTTGAAAATAATATGTATCCTTTCATTGTTTGGTATAGTGTCCTATAAAAAATAATATAAAATAAAATAGATTTTAAAAGGTTAATTCACCAGGAAGAGATAGCAATTTTACATTCACATGCACGTAATAGCATACTTTCAAAATACTCAAATCAAAAAACTAAGAAGAGGGAATTCCCTGGCGGTCCAGTGGTTAGGACTCCACGCTTCCACTGCAGGGGGCACAGGTTCGATCCCTGGTTGGGGAACTAAGATCCCACAAGGCACGCGGTGTGGCCAGTAAATAAATAAATAAAAAGAAAAGTGGATAAATCCATAGTAATAGTGGAATATTTTAACAACCTCAGTAGCTAATAAAACAAGCAGACAAAAAAGCGGTAGGAGTATACAGATGTAAGCAACACGATGAATGAATTTGACTTATTTGGTATTAGAATGTTTAACAATAGATTGGACACAGCTTTTAAAAAAAAGGATTAGTGAAACAGGAGAGAAGTCAGTATAAATCATCCACTGCACCAAGGATAGCTGTATACGTACACATTTTTTTCAAGCGCACATGGAACATTTACCTAAAATGGGTCATAAGATAAATTTAAATAAGTTTCAAGGATTAATATTAATCAGAATATATATTCTAACTACAATGCATTTATGCTAGAAATCAACAGTAACTTTAAAATCTTTTAAAACCTGCCTGGAAATTAAGAAAAAGTCACAAAGAAAAGTAGGAATATTTAGAAATGAATGATAATAAAAATAAGACGTATCAGAGCTTCCCTGGTGGCGCAGTGGTTGAGAGTCCGCCTGCCAATGCAGGGGACGTGGGTTCATGCCCCAGGTCCGGGAGGATCCCACATGCCACGGGGCAGCTGGGCCCATGGGCCATGGCTGCTGGGCCTGCGCGTCCGGAGCCTGTGCTCCGCAATGGGAGAGGCCACAGCTGTGAGAGCCTGTGTACCGCAAAAAAAAAAAAAAAAGATGTATCAAAAAGTATGGTAAGTAGCTAAAGCTCTAGTTAGGCAAAAACTTACAGCATTTTTTCTTTTCTTTTTTAATTTTTTGGCCATGCCTCACAGCATGTGGGATCTTAGTTCCCCAACCAGGGATTGAACCTGTGCCCCCTGCAGTGTAAGCACGGAGTCTTAACCACTGGACCCCCAGGGAAGTCCCACAGCTTTAAGTGGATATATTAGAAAACAAGATAGGATGGAATCAATGATATAAATATCCATCTCAAGAAGTTAGAAAAAGAACAACAAATCAAACTCAAAGTAGAAGGAAGAAAGTAACAAAGATAAAAGCAAAAAATCAATGAAACAGAAAACAAACTTACAATAGAGAAAATCAACAAAGCCCAAAATTGGTTCTTCAAAAAGGCTAATAAAATTGATAAATGCCAATCAAGATCCTATGGGCATTGAAAAGATAACAATATGATTATAAACAACTTTATACCATTAGAATTGACACTGTAGCTGAAGTATGCAAATTAGAAAAACACACCTTACCAAAACTGACATAAGAAGAAATAAAACATCTGACTACTTCTATATCTATTAAAGAAACTGAATCTGTAATTA
Organism: Mesoplodon mirus; assembly: GCF_964341445.2. Taxonomy (NCBI): domain Eukaryota; kingdom Metazoa; phylum Chordata; class Mammalia; order Artiodactyla; family Ziphiidae; genus Mesoplodon; species Mesoplodon mirus. The sequence continues at coordinate 11,080,746 of NC_138989.1, forward strand.
ACATTCCCACAAAGAAATATCTAGATCCAGATATCGAATCCTTCCAAGCATTTAAACAAGACATAATACTGACCTTACACAACATCTACTAGGAAATATAAAAAAAGAAGCATTTCTCAATTCATTTTTTAAGGTCAACATAACCTTGATACAAACACCTGGATACCAAAACCTGACAAGGAAACTATAAGAAAAAGAAGTACAGTCCAAACTTTCTCTCAGACCCAGAGGCAAAACTCCCAAACAAAATATTATCAAATCAAATGCAGTTATACATAAAAAGGATGCTAGATCATGACCAGGTTTGGTTTATCCCAGGACTACAAAGTTGATTTCACATTTGAAAAGAAATCACTATAATTGTCCACATTTATGGAACAAATGTCAAAAGAGAATACAGAATCATCTCAACAGATAAAGAAAAGCATTTGAAAAAGTCAAATACCCATTTATGGTTTAATCTTAGCACACTAAGACACTTTTGATAAAGGGTAGCTACAAAAAACTAGCACCAACATCACATGTAACGGTGAAATATTGAAGATTTTCTCTGTGAGGTTGGGAATGAGTTAGGGATACCCATTACACCACTCTAACCCACCATATCAGAAGTTCTGCAGACCAGCTGTTCAGCCCATGCTCTCTGGCAACTTCCTCCACCACCCAGAGGTAGGCCACTCCTATAGGTCAGGTGTGGCCCACATCTTCCTGTTTCTCCATCATTGGTGGACTGCGTATTTCTATGGGGCCCACACCTTCTCCAAAGAGCTCTGAATTTCAGCCTAGACAGTGGGGATGGGGGCCCTCTTAAGTGTCCAAACATCTTTATTTATTCACTATCTCTTGGCCCCAGGGGTAGTAACAACTTTCTGTAGTTGCTCCCGCTGTACCCCTTAGTCATCTTCTACCCTTTTAAATAATGATCCGTCTTTTTTACTAGTCAACACATTTTTATATTAAATTTTCCCTATTCAAATTACTGGTCCAGCTTCCATCTCTTCATTGGACCCTGACTGATACAAGACCTAAATAAATGCAAGAATAAATAATATTCATGGATTGGAAGACAACATTCTAAAGAAGTCATTCTCTCTAAGTTGAGCTATAGATTTTAACAAAACCTCAGTCAAAATCCCAACAGGTTTCTTTTTGTTTGCATTGGTAAGCTAATTCCATAATGTATACAGAAATAAAAAGGGCCAAGAATATCCAAGATAATCTTGATGATGAACTAAGTTGGAAGATTTATACTTTCAGATATTAAAAACTATGATGAAGCTACAGTAATTAAGACAGTGGGGTAATGGTGCAAGGTAGATGAATAGATCAGTAGAAGAGAATACAGTCCAGAAACAGACTTATATTATATGGTTACTTGATTTATGACAAAGAGACCATTGCAGTGTGGTAGGGAAAGATACTATTTTTCAAAACTGGGGCTCAGTCAGTGGAAATCCACATGGAAAAAAGAAAGTATCTTGCTTCACACTATATATAAAATAAATTCCAGGGGAATGGTAGACCTTAAATGTAAGGATACGAAAATAAAGCTTCTGAAAAACAAACCTAGAATAAGCAAAGAGTTTTTTCAACAGGACCTACAAAACACTAATTTAAATGATTGATAAATTAGACTTCATTAAAATTAAGAACTTCTGTTCATTAAACTCATCAATAAGATACTGAGGAACTGCCAAACTGTCTTCCACAATATTTGCACCATTTTATATCCCCACCAGCAACGTATGTGTTCCAATTTCTCTGCATTCTCTCCAACACGTTATTTTTTTTCTTTTTTTAAATTATGGCCATCCTAATGGATATGAAGTGGTATCTCATCATGGTTTTGATTTGCATTTCTCTAATGACTCATAAAAAGGAATAAAGTACTAACATATACTACAACTTAGACAAACCTTGAAAACTGAGCTAAGTGAAAGAAGCCAGGCACAAAGTCCACATATTATACGACTCTCCTTACACGAAATGTCCAAAATCGGCAAATCTATAGAGACCAGAAGTCAACTGGTGGTTACCAGAGGATAGGGAGAGACGGAATTGGGACTGGCTGCTAATAGGTATAGGATTTCTTTTTGGAGTGATAGAAATGTTCTCGAATGAATAATGGTGATGTTGCACAACTCTGTAAATATACTAAAAACCACTGAATTGTATACTTTAAAGCGTGAACTTTATAATATGTGAATTATATCTCAATAAAGCTGCTGTTTTTAAAAGTACCTAGATATGAGCTCACTGCTCAGTCGACTTTGTCTGCTTGCTCTCACCTGATATTCATTGTCTGTTGAACCCTTAAATATATTTTGGTTATTTTGCTCCTTAGTAAATTACATGTGCTTATTCTTCTATAATAAATCAGTTTGCAAATGACCAAAGAGATTTTTTTTAAAAAACATAGGTCTTGCTTTTAAGAGAATTCTTTTAAGGGTCCGTGGATATAAAATGATGTCTTAAATAATTGAAAATAGTTTTTAAATAATATTAACCAAAAAAGAGGTGTGATGAAAACATTTAGTGGCGGTTAATCTGAAAAAAAATAGGTTTTAAACCATAAAGTGGCACTTAATTGACCTGCAATAACTGGCTTGTTAAATCCAAATTAAATCATTATCTGAAGCTCTTTTTTAAAAGAGTAGAACTCCTAAAGATTTGCAGGAAAAAAATTAGTTAAGTCCAAGAAATAGCAATGAGAGTTGGATAATGAACCAACTGTTTTTTTTGGTTGTTGTTGTTGTTTGTTTTTTCTTTCTTTCTTTTTTTCTGAACCAATTGTTGAAGAAGCCTAGAAACTTTTGCATTACTCACTTGCCCAATGTTGTTTAATAAGAACTTACTGGGCACTTGCTATGCACTAGGCATTGTGCTGGATGCTGAAAGCACAGTGTGAAGCAAGGAGACAGGTGTCTACCCTCCTGGACCACACAGCCTAGCCACTGGCACTGCCCAATAGAAAGAGAATATCAGCCACATCTGTAATTTTAATTTTCCACTGGCCACATTAAAGAATTAAGAAGAAATAGTTGGAATCATTTTAATAATTTATTTAATTTACCCCATTATATCCCAAATATAATTTACCCCACTATATCTCAAAAATAATTTCAACATGTTACAATATAAAGAATTACAAATGACATATTTCACATTCTTTTCTTCATGCTAAGTCTTTGAAACCCAGTGTGTAATTCACACTTAAGGCACAATCTCAAGTCAGACTGGCCTCATTTCACAGGCTCAGCAACACACAGGATGTGCCTAGTGGCTACCATGTTGGACAGTGCAGTTCTAGCTGCATTACTATCTCATTTTTGTTTTTTTTTCTCTTTCTTTCTATTTTCCCTAATGTTCTCAGTATGTCGTTCGGACCCTGGCTTTGAGGTTAGAATTAATATGGAAAATAGGGCCTGCGCATGGAAAAGTACCTATTACCGTAAAAACTTTATAATAAAAATAGCAGTATTGTCACATGATGTACTCATTTAATTATACCTATATTTGGCATCTTGTTGGCTGCTGCATTGTTGGTGCCAGGCACACAATAGGTGTCAGAAAATGCTTATTGAATGAGTACAAGTCCTGTGAGTTTCCAAGTGGGAGGAATCCCTATAGCTGGAAGGGGCTGAGAAGACTTCTTAAAGGATTTATTCATTCATTCAACAAATATTTTTGACCAACCACTATGATGGGTTTGAACTGGGTCTAGATGCACCAACAGGACTAGAACAATGTAAGTAATCCTGACTAGTTGGTTCACCATGTTGACCCAACAATTGCTTCAGAGACTTCAGTCCTTTTTCGAGGACCTTAACAATTTTCACCAAAAACCACGGGCGCTATTGTGTATCTCCTTAAATTGACTCACATCTTTGACTTAGGAAAATTCCAACATATAAATTCAAGCATATAACATAAATGTAAAACCACTATCCCTTGCCATTATTAACAACAACTACAAAAAAATAAAAACAGCATATCCGGTGCTATTAAATTCCCTAAAGGTATTGTTGCCCACTGGAGACTCTCAGGCAATGGCCTGGTTTCCTTCCTTGTTCAAAAGTAGATTAGCCAACACTAGAGAGATGTTAGAAACATATTAGTACCTAACGAATACCGTCTCCCTGCCATAATCAGTAGGTAAGGCATCTGAAAAAAGAACAGCTGTGTGATTCAACTGTATGCAATGTTCAGCGCTGCCTGAAGTCATCCTGTGCTTAACCAGTGGTACATATACCACATTCTGTTCCAAGAACATGAACGGCTTCCAGAAGGAGACCAGGCAGGCGGCCTGTTTTATGATTCAGTGAACATGCCCCACTTGCCTATAAACCAGACTCTCGAAGACGTCATTACCTTTGAGGAACATCCTATTTCCAAAGCAAGCACACTCTCCTCTCTTCCTCTGCAGTTGGAGGATACACCAATGTTCACATTGCAGAACAGCCATAAACTATATTCCTAATGTGAAGTCTGGCTAGAGCTTGTTTTTAAGGGAAGCGATACGGTGTTTTGGTTTAAAGCCCAGGCTTTGGAGTCAGACAAACCCAGATTGGCATCAGTCTCTGCATCTCTATGATGGCAGTCCAGTGACTTAAGTTCATTAAGTCTGTGCGCCTCGCCTGTAAAGTGGGAATAATAGCCCTTGCTTACAGAATTACTGCGAGGGTTACATAAGATGGTGTGCCTAAAGTACCTGGCACAGTCCTGACAGTTAAAGAACATTCCGAAGTGTTTCCTGTTGCTGTTGTCGTAACTGCTGCTGTTATTCAGATGGAAATCCTGTTGTATCAACCAGAGAAGCAAAACCGCTGGGAGACAGACAGATAGATAGTAACGTACATATATACATACCTATACGCATGTGTTTTCATATATTTAAAAAATATGTTTACATATAACATAGTTTAAAATATGTATCTCTACATAGTTATGTATACACATATGTAAAACAAAAGGGATCTGTTACAGGAAATTGGCTTTATGCACTTGTGGGAGCTGATTAAACAGTCTCTGAAAGGCTGTTGTCTTCACATCTAATGCTGCAGCCTGAGGTCCTTGGAATGGGCAGTTGGAAAGGGAAGAGGGATGTAAGGTGGGGAGAGCAAGAACGTGCTGAAACCCGTGACCGTTCCTGTTGCGCCTGGTGTTAAGTGCTATGAGTGTCCTGAGGAAGCTGGGCCCTTAGTCACAGAGCTGAACACACACACCCAGCCCAGGAGTCAGAGGCACTGAAGGGCGAGCCGTTGCAGGCCCCGCCGCCGCTCATGTTGCCCCCAAGATGATCAAGCAGATCAGCAAGGACACGCGTGAGCTACAAATTGGCTGCTGCTCCCCTGTGCCCTCCAGATCTCCCAAGAATCTCCCTGGTGGCTCACCCTAATTGGAAACACACAAGAAAAGGACTGTGGGGACTGCAGTTCATACTAGTCACGTTGATAGATGCATTACAAAGCCACCACACCATCCAAAAACAAAAGAATTCCCGCCAAGGAATTTTCACACTAGAAGGAGTTTTCGCAGGGGAGTGCCAAGGAATGTTACTTGCACCACTACAGAACAGTGTTTTGGGGCATAACTGACATGAATCTTTCTCTCCCTCTCTTTCTCTGTCATGTATCATTCATGAATCTCTATGCACTGACATGGAAAGATCTCTGAGACCTCTTGTTAAGTGAAAAGAACTTGTTATAAAGCAATATGCCTAAGAAAATCTCCCCTGAGGTTAAACATACACGTACACACACACACACACACACAAACACACCAAAAAACAAAAGTGCGTACGTGTACTTAGTGTATTTAAGTTCACAGAAGATGAAAGGTCCAGAATGATACATACGTGGCTTACGGTGTTCATTTCTGGAGAGGGGGAGAAAATTGGGATGGTGGTGAAGGGGATCTTTCCCTTTCCCAAACATTTTATTTGGACTAAACAGGTTGGTTTATTTTTCAATCATTGCCAACACTTAGAAATTACAAGATTTCACATATAAATCTCCAGTCCTGGATTTTTTTAAAATTACAAGTTCTGGTAACACTAGGCTCCCTCCCATGTGGCAACACTGGGCTGGAGCTGAGTGGTAGCTGATACCCTGGATGGAGCACAGGTGCTCCAGGTCCCCACAGTGGCCAAAATTTGCTGCCTGACCCACTGCCTCCCCATCTCTTGTTAACAGAACCCTGATGTTATTCATCTCATCTGTTGAGCAGCCACGTGCCTCAGGTGACCCTCCCTGCTCCTGGGTGCAGGTGTTAAGTCTTGATTGGCCTAAGTCAATTGCGGTGGGCACATGTCCCTGGTCAGGGACCTGCTTAGGCTTAGCCATGTGATATAATCCTGGCCAAAGGGCCTGGGGGTGGGGCTTCTGGGAAATATTTCCCTTACCGATTACAAAAAACAAAACAAAACAAAACTATATATATATATGTATATATATATCAACAGAGGAAGACACAGACTCAAATTCATTCACTGGAATGGCAATGTGGAAAAAAGTTGACTTTTTCTCCTGCTGCTGAATTAGCCACTCTGGAACTACCTCCCTCCAGAGTTCTCATGATACAACATAATTTTTTCCTGATATTTGAACCTCTCCCAGTATGGCTTTCTTTTACTCATAAACCAAAGCATCCTAACTGATATAAACTTAGTCTCAACCCTGCTTGGATCTTGGATCTCTGGGCATACAACTCATCTCTCCCCAGACATGCCACCAAGATCCTCATCTTCATGTCCGTATTCTGCTTTAAGCATCCTCCCCCATCCCCCCATCTTTAGATTCCTGGCTGGCAGATTCTTAGTCATCCCTAAAAGTCCAGGTTAATTATCACTTTTTCTCCTATAGCTTCTTCAATCTCCAACTCCAGACCAAATTAATTTCTCCTCTTCCACGTTCCCATAAATTGCTCCCCAAATCTCCATTTTGAGCACTTTCTTCCCAGAACTTCGTGCATCTATCTCCCCAGCTGTATGCTACACATACACAAACTGTGTCCTAGCTCCTAGTTCCTAGATTCCTGGAAATCTGAATTCCCAGCAGAGGTTTACAGAATTCAATCAATGTTTTGGTCGTTGTCCATGACCTCCAGCCTCCCCACCTGTTAAAGGATCCTGAGTAGGATTCAGTCTAAAGACAGAAAGAGGGATTCTAGGACCCTTTGAGCCTCTTTCTAGCTCTGTGACAATTTTAAGACTCCCAGATCATAGGAAGCAGAATAATAGAAAACTACCTGAAGATTATGTTTGCTAAGGATCCAGAGAGCTACGTTCACTTATTTATGCAGTTATCTCAATAAAGATTTGCTGTGCATTTACTACTCTGTGCCAGGCATCGTGCTAGGCACTAGGGTTATCATGGGAAACAAGACAATTGGCCAAGCCTTCATGAAACTCAACCCTTGGTGGGAAACAGAGACCCCCCAAAAAAAATCATGTGATAAATGCTATTAAAAGCTATGGGCATGTACCCAGAAGTGGGATTGCTGGACCATAAAGTAGTTCTATTCTTAATTTTTTGAGGAACCTCTATACTGTTTTTCCATAATGGCTGCACCAATTTACACTCCGGCCAACAGCGCAGAAAGAAAGGCTCCTTTTCATCCACATCCTCCCCAACACTTGTTATCTTTTGTCTTTCCGATAACAGCCATCCTAACAGGCATGAGGTGGTATCTCACTGTGGTTTTGATTTCCATTTCCCTGATGATTTGTGATGTTGAATATCATTTCATATACCTGTTGGTTATTTGCATGTCTTCTTTTGAGAAATGTCTACCCGGGTCCTTTGGCCATTTTTTAATCAGGCGATTTGGGGTTTTGCTACTGATCTGTATGAGTTCCTTACATATTTTGAAATACTAACATCTTACCCAATATATGGTTTGCAAATAGTTTCTCCCATTCTGTAGGTTGTCTTTTCACTCTGCTGCTTGTTCCCTTTGCTGTGCAGGAGCTTTTTAGTTTGACACAATCTCACTTGTCTGTTTTGGCTTTTGTTGCCTGTGCTTCTGGTATCACATTCAAAATATCATTGCCTAGACATTAGCTTGATTATAGTGATTATTTCACAATGTACATGACCATGAGTGCAAAGAACAGTTGCTTAGCCCAAGCATGAGAAGTCAAGAGATTGCTCCCAGAGGTACGTTATACAAGATAATAACTAAAGGTTGCAGAAAAGAGCTTGGAGAGTATTCCAGGCAGAGGTGTGCAAAAGCACAGAGGTGAGATAGAACATAAGAAGCTTTAGGGGCTTCCCTGGTGGCACAGTGGTTGACAGTCCGCCTGCCGATGCAGGGGACGCGGGTTCGTGCCCCGGTCCGGGAGGATCCCACATGCCGTGGAGCGACCGGGCCCGTGAGCCATGGCCGCTGAGCCTGCGCATCCAGAGCCTGTGCTCCGCAATGGGAGAGGCCACAGCAGTGAGAAGCCCGCGTACCGCAAAAAAAAAAAAAAAAAAAAAGCTTTAAAAAGTTCGGTTTAGATAAAACACAGAGTGCAAAGGTGGCTGAGAGGTAGCAGAAGGTCACATTGCAAAGCATATGGTGAAGCCATCGTAAAGCATTTGGTATTCATCCTGAAGGCAATGGGGAGCTATTTAAAGTTCTAGGCGGGAAAGTGGCACCAATTTTCCTATTAGCTCTCTCTAACTTGGTGTGGAGATACGTTTCGGTTAGCCTGGAGGCAGGAATACTAGTTAGGTGGAAGAGGATGGTGGTGAAATATCTGAAGGTGGAAAGAACCGAAGCACTCAGCACTTTCACCAGGATTTAGAACACTGCACAGCTGCAAGTCACTTCCCCAACCTGGGCAGACGGACCGACGCACATGCGTCTACACTCTAACGCTGGTGTTATTCAAGGAAAGTCTGAAGAACCTTACCACATGTTCCAAGGGGCAAAGACAGACAGAATTACATGATCAAATTTGGTTAAATACTGGGTTAACCAAAGCGAAGCAGATGTCTTTACTGCAGGCCATCAGAAAACCTTTGATATGCAACTGTGAATTTGCTGAAAAGAAGATACAATACATGATGTTTTTCACGTGTAGTTGAATATGAACTGCTTCTCCTTCGGTCTTTCCCATCTCAGGAGATAGTACCTTTTATCCATTGAGACCCAAACTCCTCTTTTATCCTCACACAGCACAGCAAGTCCTGAAGGCTCAACTTTCAAAATAGATGCCAAGTGCGACCACTTGTAACCACGTCCACTGCTGCCCTCTGGTTCAAACCACCATCTCTCACCTGGTTCAACGCTTCCGAAATCAGCTCCAGGCTCCCAGTCCTGCCCCCTACGGCCTATCCTCCGCACAGCCGCCAGAGTGATCTTTCCAAGATGTAAGTTGGATCACGTCATTTTCCTGCTTAAAACCGCCCAACAGCTTCCCATCTCATTCAGATGAACATTCAGAGGCCTTCTCGTGGCTCCCGGGCATTGTGAGATCCGGCCCTGCACACCTCACTGACCCTCTCCCCACTTCAGCCCCTGTGAGCCACATTCCTTCCTGCTGTTCTATGAACCCACCGAGCACATTCCCATCTCAGGGCTCTGCACCTGCCCACCCCTAAGGAATTGTTTCTTCTCATCATTCAGGTCACCACAGACAGAGGGACTTGGCCTCATTTGTTACCGTGTCCCCGTCATCCAGAAGAGTGCTGGGCATGACAGGAGCTCAACCAGTTCTGAATGAATGAGTAAATGTGTATTTGAATGGCATGGCACCCGACGACTCACTGTTCTGGAGCACACTTGGCTGGATGAATGTGATAAAGTATCTGCCCTCTTGCCACTTCCCAGGTGAGAAGAAAAAAAAAAAAACCCAAATAAAAACAAGTCACCATTCTTCCCTTTGGTGTGCTGAAACTATTTCTTCCCAACAGCTTCAGTTCATTTTACAGGGAGAAAAATGCACAGCCCAACTTTTGCAGGTTAAATCAAAGCTCCAGTATTAGCTGACATATGATGGATGCTACATAACAGCCCTTGTCGGTCTTGTGTCTTCGGCGCAGAGCTCTATAAATACTGGAGGGAAGGGACAGGAAGGGAGGAAGAACTGATCTATCAGGTCAAAAGGTCTTGCTTCTCACTGCCTGGAAAGTCCACTCCTTGGCCCCAATTGCTTCATGCCAACCCTCTGTATTTTCCAGGTGCCTTTGAAGATCCCAGCACTGTGATAAGCCCAAAAGAACACAGAAGACAAAGAGCCTCAAGTTGGATTCTGCATCAACCAGAGGTTAGAAGCAAAATTCAAATCCCAACGCAGTCTAATTGTAATCCAAGCACAGTCATCTCTCTCCTGTGAAGGATCTCTTGCTAGTTTGGGGGCTTTGGACATATTATATACATTTTGAGCCTCAATTTGTTTATCTGTAAAAGGGAGATATTAATCTTTGCCTCAAAAAGTCATTGCAAGAATTTAATACACACAAACATCAATGTGCTTAGCAGAATCTGGCATGCCAAGTATCAAAATGATCCACTATTAACATTAATAATATTATGGATGTTCAAAGTCTCAGTTTCCACACCTTCACCATTTTGTGTGGGGGGCGTTCACGGGTTTTTAATAATGATTAAATAAGTAGTTCTCAATCTTTGCTGCATCTTAGAATCACCTGGGGAGGTTTTAAAGCTCCTGACACTAGGCTGCCACCCCGACCCCAGTTACTCCCAATTACATTGTAATCTCTGAGGGTGGGGATCAGGTGTCAGTATTTTTTTTAGCTCCCTAGTGATTCCAATGTGCAGCCAAATTTGAGAACCATGGACTAAATTACTGAAATCACAGCTGTAAGCACATGGTAGATGTTAAACAAATGTCCCTTTCTTCCACCCCTCCAATGACTCTGGGAGAATGAGGAATTCATAGGATCTGAGATCTTTGCCACTTTTATGATTATATAAACAGAAATGACAAAGCTTTTGGAAATGAAATAAGATATAACCGCACAGACCAAGATAGGTTATGCAAATTATATTCAAATCAACAGTTATGCAAATGCTCTTGTGGCCCTTCTAACTATTTTATAGGCCCAGAGAAGCCCCAGAAAGACTCTGGTGGAAATACATGCCTTAAACGACAGATACAAGGACAGAAAGTTACTGTCTCAACAGCAGATGGTCCCAAAACAAGGCAACTCACCTGAGTATGAAGAAAATGGAGAGACTCAGCAAAGAGGAGAAAGGGCAGGTTTTGGCTCTAATCAAGGAATAGATTATCTTTAGTTGGGCTTAATTATCTTAAAACTAGACACTACCTCTTCCTGCTTCAAGAAATACATCTGAAAGGCAGGCTGCAGGGGGGCAGTAAATGAGCAATACCAATAACACAGGTGTTTTTACCTTGCTTTTCATCTGTGGCTTTGGAAACACTTTATAAATATGAGTTGATTAAGCCACCCAACAGTTTTGCAAGGAATATATTATTATCCTCATCCTTCAGATGGAGGAAACCACCCTTATTGGAAGACAGTGCTAATTCATTATCCCAGGACCAGCCTTGGCAATTCTCACAGCTGAATGGACACCTTTGGGGGAGGTGGGGGGCGGGGGGGTGCGGGGAGGCGGAGGACTCACTCTGCATTCATTTATTCACATAGTCATTCAACCACAGGCTTTCCTTGAGGGCCTACTATGGGTTCTGGGCTTGGTGGGGAAATGCTAGACTCTGAGGACAGGGATTGTGTCTTAGTCTTAGCTGCATGCTTAGGGGCTAGAAGAGTGCCTGGCACATAGTAAGTGCTCACTGCACATGGGTTTAAAAATGAGTGAGACACAATCTCTGCTAAACACACACAGTCTGAGGGAGGGACTTACTTGCTTCAGGCCTTACTCCCCGTATCTTAATAATAACTGCTAGTTACTCTGTACCCGGCACCATGCTAAGTGCTTTAGACACACCAGCTCACTGAACCCTAAGAACAACCCTATGAGGCCAGGACTCTCATTCCCACTGCAGAGAGGAGGGAATTGAGACCTAAAGAGGTATTGATGGAAGACAGCAGAGAACCGTGATTTCAAAACGTGGGCTCTGGAGGTCAGCAGTCTCTGGTGGGAGTCCCAGCTCTGCCCCCAATCCTAACCCCCAATACCCGTGAATGTGAACTTATTTGGAAACAGAGTCTTTGCAGAAGGAATTAAGTTAAGGATCTCCAAATGAGATCAGCCTGGAGTTAGGCAGTGACCGGAGAGGGAGACTGGAGGGAGGCCACGTGAAGATGGGGTCAGAGACTGGAATGGTGAAGCCCCGCACCAAAGGAACGGCAAGGATGGCCAGCAGTCATCAGAAGCCAGGAGAGAGGCAGAGAGGCAGAGGACGCATCCTCCCTCAGAGCCTCCAGAGAGAACAAACCCTAAAGACACCTCGATTTCACACTTCTGGCCTACAGAATTGTGCAAGAATAAATTTCAGTTGTCCTTAGCCAACAAGTGTTTAGTAATTTGTTATAGCAGCCCCGGGAAACTAACAAAAGCCCCTACGAATTCCAACTCAAGCACCTCCTCCTTTCTTTTTCTTTCTTTTTAAAATTTTAATTATTACAAAATGCCTCTAGCCTATTAAAAAAAATAAAAGATAGACACCAATATAATGAGCCCCACGGATTCATCACCCACCTTGGGAAACGAAGCTGTGCCAATGCTGGTGAAACCCCAAAGGTGCCTCCGCCTGAGTCTACTCTCTCCCCTAACAGGAAATCACTCTCCTGAATTTGTGTTAATCATTCCCTTATGAGCTTTTATACCTTTACTACATATGTATGAATTCCTAAATAACAAATAGAATTATTTTGCCTGTTTCTAAACAGTATATATAAATGGTGTCCTAGAACATGTATCCTTCAACTTGAATTTTTTTTTTTTACATCTTTATTGGAGTATAACTGCTTTACAATGGTGTGTTAGTTTCTGCTTTATAACAAAGTGAATCAGTTACACATATACATATGTTCCCATATCTCTTCCCTCTTGCATCTCCCTCCCTCCCACCCTCCCTATCCCAGCCATCTAAGTAGTCACAAACTACCTAGCTGATCTCCCTGTGCTATTTTAACTCAGCATTGTTTTTGAGAAACATGCTGATTCATGTGGTTCAAATTCATTTATTTTCACCGTTCCACTGTGTGCATACATCACAAATGCACTGATACATTCTCCTGTGGATAGGTCTTTCGGGTTGTTGTTTTTTCTTTTGTTTTGTTTCGCTTTTTCCAAATTTCTTTTTGTTATTACAAACAATGCATCAGTAAGCCTTCCTGTTTCCTTGTGTGTTAGAATTTCTCCAGAGTTCTGTTTCTTAAAGTGTGGCTTGAGACCCGCTGGTAAATAATGAAATCATTTCAGTGGCTTTGTGGTCAACACTGCTTTTTTTTTTTTTTTTCTTTTTTTGGCAGAAGACAAAATATTAGAGTGCATCACATGGCAAGGATAAGTATTGCTTCATAAAACTTCTGTTTCAATTATAGATAAGTGTATACTGGATTGCCATCTGAAATGTGTTTTTTACTAGCAAAGCCAAAAGAAAGTTTAGAAAGCAGTTCCCTTGGGCCTTGCTACTCAGTGTGGTCCGAGCATTAGCATCACCTGGGAGCCAGCCAGAAATATGGAATCTCAGGCCCCATTTGGGATCTACTGAATCAGGATCTGCATTTTGATAAGATCCCCAGGTTCTTCAGCTTCCCACTGAAGTTTGAGGATCAATTCTCTACAGATATACCAGCAAGGAGGAATTGCTGGGTCATAGAATGTGCCATGTTTATTTAGCATTACGAGATATTGCAAAAATGCTATCCAAAGTGTTAATATCAAGAAGCTCCTGGGACTCCCCTGGTGGCACAGTGGTTAAGAATCCGCCTGCCAATGCAGGGGACATGGGTTCGATCCCTGGTCTGGGAAGATCTCACATGCCACGCAGCAACTAAGCCGGTGCGCCACGACTACTGAGGCTGCACTCTAGAGCCCGCGAGCCACAACTACTGAGCCCGTGAGCCACAACTAATGAAGCCTGCACACCTAGAGCCCGTGCTCCACAAGAGAAGCCACCGCAGTGAGAAGCCCGCGCACCGCAACGAAGAGAAGCCCCTGCTCGCCGCAACTACAGAAAGCCCACGCACAGCAACGAAGACCCAACGCAGCCAAAAATAAATAAAATAAATAAATTTATTTAAAAAAAAAGAAGCTCCTTTAACGATCTGCTTTCCATGACAGGGTTCCTAGTAAGTCTCCATTTGACCAAAGCATTCTGCAGCTACAAATATTTTCTTTTTCTGTTTTAATTCACAGTCCATTGCTGCTTTCCTGCAACTTCCTTATCCTCCGTCCCTCCTGGCTGACTGTGAGGAGTGAGGGAAGCCTGGATAAACAAGGCCCCCTTCTGGGAGAAGAGGGCTTCACTCAGAGACAGAGCAAGGGACAGCTGCTGTGACACAGAACCACCGGAGACGTGCAAACACCACGTCCTGGAGAAACACCAGCCCTGGGAGAACACAACAGGCCCCACTCTGGCAGCTCTCGGCTTTCTGGGGCTAAGGGAAGGCTGCAGCCTTTGTCAGTGTAGCTGACACTGCTTTGTGGCTAGAGCAGCCCCAATCCCAGATGCAAAGTTTAATATGATTTTTTCACTCGAGTAACCAAAGCATTTCTGATGCATTGCTTTTCATGAGGTCCTGGCAGTGCATCAGCTGAGCCACTTCCTCAGGCTTCTCCTTTCTGCTCTGGTTCACACTCCTTTTCCTGGGGTTTCGACGCCCGACTCACAACCCTGCATCCGCTTCCTTATGCAGAGTCGATGTAGTAATATACCTCTGTGCTGACAACCATGCTCACTGAGGGTTCACCATAAGCCTGGAGCTGTACTGGGGACCTCCTCCACCCCACAGATAGACACAATTATCCCCATTTTACAGCTGACATCATCATTCCAAGATGCACATTGTCACACTGATGAAATTGAAGTGGGTCCTGGAATCAAGACATCTCATTGCCATGTGACCAGACGGCAGTGATGTAATGGACATCCCCTGTGGCCTGGAGAACTTGGTTGGTTTTCCTCATGGTCTGAGTAGACAACTGCCCCTTCACGATACTGCAGTCAGCACGTCACATCAGGATAACAAGCATGTGAGCAAGGACCATGAGTCCTGGCTGTTGTCTGAGAATCTTCCTTTGATACTTTCAGGTAAGACCAAGAAACCACCAGCATTAAAACTTGCAGAACGGGTTTCAGGGGCTTGAATGAAAACCCTGGGGTCCATAGTGGGGCCCTCGCACAAGAACTGCTCTTGACAGCAGGACCTGGTTATTTATTGAGCATAACAAAACTCCCAAAACAGTGCCTAAAATAATAGCAATCCTTTATTTTGCTCCTGGATCTGTGGGTAGGCTGGGCTCAGCCAGGCAGCTTTCGCTTGGGAATCTCTCATGCCCTTGCAATCACTGTAGCTGAGTCCTGGCTCACCTCAGCGGTTTCTTCAGTCATATGTCAGGCACCTGGGCTGGGAAGACTCAGACAACTGAAGGCGGGAACGGCTGGGGCTCTTTGAACACCTCCTCTTCTTCTTCTTCTTTTTTTTTTTTTTTTTTTTTTGCGGTACGCGGGCCTCTCACCACTGTGGCCTCTCCCGCTGCGGAGCACAGGCTCCGGACGCACAGGCTCAGCGGCCATGGCTCACGGGCCCAGCCGCTCCACGGCATGTGGGGCCCTCCCGGACCGGGACACGAACCCGTGTCCCCTGCATCGGCAGGCGGACTCTCAACCACTGCGCCACCAGGGAAGCCCAAACACCTCTTCTTCTTGATGTGGTCTCTCCACATGGTGCCTGCAGGGTGGCCACACCTGGGGAGGAAGACTCCCAGACTGAGTATCCCAAGAGAAAGCAGCAGAGGCTGCATGCCCTTCTGTTCTAACCTAACTTTGGAAGTCACACAGTGTCACCTCCACTGCATTCTGTTCATCCAGTGGCCACAATGGCCCACCCAGATGAAAGGACACGAAACGGAGTGTCCTCTTGAACGGAGGAGTGTCAAATCATGTGTGGACATGTTTTAAAACCACTACAGTCTGCCCTTGTGGCACAAATCACACACGTACAACACAAACCCACGCATTCCCAAGGACCCCCAAAAATCTCTCCTAGAAGCATTAAGCTCAGTTCAGGATCTAGTCGTCTAAATCACATATAAGTGTGGGTCAGGCTTCTTGCGTGAAATTCAGCGAGTACAGTTCTTCAAGTACCGTTTCTCTTGATCTGAAGACCTGTGGACTAAAAAGACAGAGTATCTTCCCTCGACACACCCAACCTACCACGGTGAGCCAGGTGGACTGCTACAGACATTCTCACTAAAAAGCAGGGAAGCAGGAGGCACTCAGTGGTCCATATCAATTCTGGGACCCAAGAGGGCATATGTTGTCAGTGCCTTGATTAGGGCTCAGTCCACCTGCCTGGGAGGCACCCAGCCAGGATCATGGGTTTTACTGGGGCTCCCAGATGCTCTGCCCCCTCAAACTGCCCAAGCCAGCAAGTTCCACAGAAATCCTGTCAATGAGATCACCTTCCTGCCCAAGCACAGTCTTTTTTTTTTTTTTTAACATTTAGAAACAAATCAGAGAATTTTATTTCCTTGAAGCATTTCAAGCTTACAAAAGAGTATAGAAATAGCATAATCAATATCAGCATATTCATCATTCAGCTCTTATAAATCTTAAAATGTCATATTTGATTCTGAAATGTTTACCCAATATATAAATGTTGCATATGTTTACATCCTCCTCCCCACCCCAGGAGAGAACCTCCATCCTGAATTGGTTGTATCTCCTTCCCTGTGCATTTTAAAAAATCCTGGATGCAACTTCAAAGTAATCTATGTCATTACAGCTGTCTCAGACAATAAAAAAAATTTTAGGTTAATGGGACCTAAAAGATGGAAGCAAAATCACCTCCAGAAATCCCTGAGAGTTGCTAAGTTACCTAACTGGAAGTATGTCAGGGGGATCATCAAGAGGAAGAACACCAGGATCTCAACCCAGCTTTACCATAAACCAACACGTTATAAGACAGGGCACAATGCAAATCGCCAGCCTACATGTGGAGTAGCCCTCCAGAGGTATTATGCTTTGCTACAGCATTTTAGGAGTTAAATTGCCAAGCACAATCTTTAATGATGACTTTGATTCTCTTCTTTCTCATTCCCGAGGTTTTTAGTACATTTTCCCTAAAATCTACTTTGTGACTTTTTTCAGTTGTGTTATGAAGGCTGGGACACAGCCCTAGTGGTTGGTTAACAGTAGCAAGAAGCAGAAGACATGAGGTCATCGAGGGATCATTCTCTGCTGAAGCAGGAGGATGGTTCAGTTTAACAAAATTTTGCCCAGTACCTACTGTGGGCCAGGCACCAGATGAATAAACCAGTACATAGCACAATGTCTAGCTCTCAATAGGTACTCAAAAATCCTCACTGAAATAAGGAAGGGAAGGAGGGAAGGAGGGAAAGAAAGAAGGAGGGAGGGAGGGAGGGAGGAAGTCTGCCCATGTCCTCAGGAGAAAATGGACTCATAAATATATCATTGAAGTAGCACAGAGGAGGGGGCACCTAACTTGGCCTGAAGGAGAAGTCACACCAAACGGAAGTAACAACAAATGCAGAGGCATTTTCACATCCAATTATCTACCCTATGAAGTAGGCAGAGGGCATGTCATTCTGTCCAGTACACAGATGAGGAAACTGGGGTTCAGAGTTACAGTTCTTGTTCAAGGTCACATATCCAACAAGTGGTAACCCAGAAGTCAGACTCATGCTTCCTAACTTCTAATCCAGGGCTTGTTCCCAATAAATGAATTAATATTTATTGCTACAGGCAATGCTGCAGCCCTTCAGAGATCCCGAGAATGGAGCCACCTTCTCTCTCATCAAAGCAGCACCCTAGGATAGTGGTCAAGAGCTCAGATCTGGAGTCAGACTGTCACTCACTAGATGTATGATCTTGAGATCATTATTTTATCTGTCTGAGCCTCAGTTTTAAATATGTAAAAGAGTGTAATAACACAAACCCTTAGTAGACCTCTCATCTTTTATCTCTCCTTTCCAGCACTCAGTCCCCCTCTTCTAGTAAGAATATGTACATTTTTCTTTTGGAGAATCACCACTCCCCCATTCTCAGTCCATATGTTTCAGATTAAGTTAACCACATCCCCAGCTCCAGATGTGGGCACATGACCAAGGCCTAGCCAATCAGAGTATTCCATCCCTGAGCACATGACCAAAGCCTGGCCAGTCAGAGTATTCCACCCCAGGCCACAGTGATTGGTTCACAAATTAACATAGGACCCAAGTTGGTCCAATGAGACACCATTATGGTATGAACCACTGGAAAAAAGAATCTTCCGAATGAGTTTGCTGAGCTGGTCACTGGCACCCCTGTAACAGCTATCACTGAAGGGAAAGGAACAGAGAAGCTGACGAGAGTGAAGCCAACACAGAAGCAAGCACAGCAGAAAGATGGACAGAAACCAGTGACATTATTTAAACTGCTGGATCCAGGCTGTGCATAATTCCCCCTTGACTTTGCCATTTCGTGAGCCAAAAAGTTATTTTCCCCTCAAGTCAGGTTGCCTTCGGTTTCTATTACTGGTAAAAAAAAAAAAAAAAAGTCTTTGTATACCAGTTTCTATGACTGCTGGATGTGATGACACGAGATAATGTTCGTGGGGCACTCAGCACACAGCCTCACACATAGCAGGTGCTCAATAAATGACTCCTGCTACTTTATCATCCCTGGACTGAACCAACTCATCACCCTCAAAATAATTAGAAGAGCAGTGGCCATGACCCTTAGGAGGGAGCTACTGACTTAGCCTGTGCATCCACTTACTTCTCCCTCACTGCCTCTCAGCTCCCTGTGCAGAAAGCTCCAATGCCAGATGGCTTGGGAAGATGGTGATGGATGAAAGCTGGTGCAGCAAAGGTGGTAGCAGCTCCGGATGGATAGAGGGGCCATTGGAAGGGTGAGAGGTGGGTAGAGAGGAGGCAATTAGAGACTACATGAGCCTGAGGCACTTCTGGACCTCCAGACCTCCAGCTGCTGGCGAGTCAGCCTTGGCATGGGCAGGTAGCCAAGGCTCTCTGCACCCAGCAACCTCATGCCAACCTCATCCATCTAGCAGGGGCCTAAGGTCACCCCTCTGGCTTCCCTGCTGCCTATGCTCCATGCTGAATCACCTCCTCACTTGTTTCTGCACAGTGAGGTCTCAGCATGTTGCTGAGGACTGTTAGGGGCGCTGTGACGATGGCTATGGTAGGTGGCAGGAAAACAACAGAGGTGCTGGGGGCTGCTTGGTTTCTCCTCCTCGATCCTGACCAGGATGAAAAACCATTTCATCGTCCATCTTCTCACAGGTACCCATGCTTTCCCTTGCCCTTGCCTCCTCTCCTTCATGCCTCCTTCACCCTCTTCTGCTCCAGACAGCTGTGACTGTCCCCCACTACAGTGGGCCCTAGATCCCCTTGCATCCCTTCTACCACTCCTGTACACCCCAGAGCTTCTGTGCGGTACACTGCCAAAGCCCCACACCTGTGACCTTCAGAGCATTGTCCTTGAGCTGCTGTTGCTGTGTCCCCCATTTAGAGGTCCAGAAGTCCCTGGGAATTCACACCCAGGGAAGCCCATGGCCAATGGCTGGTTCACGGGTACAAACACCCAGTTCCTATGACCAAGGTAAGTCCTTCTCCAAGGTTTAATTTATATTCCAAAGCTCCCTATAGGATCAGGTTAAGGCTTGGACTTCACCTCACATCCCACCCTTACTTGACTTCCTCCCCTTTCCTTAGCTTGATTCCCTCACTCCCTTACCAGTACCTCCTATAAGCATTTCTTAATAAATTACACACAAATCCTCATCTCTAGTCTGCTTCTGGGAGAACATACCTGTCTGGTACCCATTCCCCTTCTTCTAGTGAAAGAATGTAGATTTTCCTTTGGATAAACTGCCTTCTCCCACTCTTAGTCCCTGTGGTTTGTTTAAAACTGATGACCTCACATCCCAGCTTGAGGGAGAGACATGCCCCAGACTTGGACAATCAACTGATTTTGTTCACCCATGACCTCAGTGATTGCTTCAAGGATGGGCACATAATTCAAGTTGGTCCAGTGGGACTCAAGACCATAGATTTTGCTGTAACTATAGGGAAAAAGAAGACCTTGTTCCACCAGGTTTGTGAGTAGTGTGTAAGTCTTAAGCTACTGGGGACTATCTTGCCACCAGGAGGAGAGGGCCCTCCTGGGAGTGAAGCCAACACAAATGAAAGCAGAGCTGAGAGGAGTATGGAATGGGACCAGGTCATGATCTCATATGAGCACCTGGATCCAGCTGTACCTGAAGACCTAACTGATGGATTTTAAGTTTCTGAGGCTTCACAGTCTCAATCTGTACCCCATACTGCATTAGTAATAACATTCATTGACTAGGCACTGTGCCAAGTACTTTCTACACATCATTTCTAATCCTCACAAGACTGCTGCAGACATTATCATCTCCCATCTACAGAAGCAGAAATTGAGGTCCAGAAAAGTACAACATCTGTCCCAAAGTCACACAGCTGTCATGTGGCAGAGCTGGACTTGAATCCAGGTGTGCACAGCCTCTCTACCAAGTCCGTTTTCAATCAAAGCTATTTGATCTAAATCACCTTAACTTTTCAGCCTCTCCAAAACAATTATGTGGGACATGGATAGAGTAAGTCTGGACTACCTAACACTGGAGGTCATCGTCTTCACAGAACTCTGCCAGCAAGTGCTGCTCTAAAAACATCTCCCCGAACATTCCTCACAGGGCCCACATGTCTGCCCTTGAGGTTGATCCTTTCCTTGACTCTCAAATGCTTTTTGCTCTCCACACAACCCCTATGAAATAGGAGCCATTTTTATCCCCATTCTTCAGATGAGGACACTGGGGCTCAGGGAGGTGAAGTCACTTGTTCCAAGTCACACAGGGCCTTTAGTAGAAATCAAGACCCTGGAGAAAAGAGACTCAGTGGGACTGTGTCTTTTTTTTTTTTTTGCGGTAGGCGGGCCTCTCACTGTTGTGGCCTCCCCGTTGCGGAGCACAGGCTCCGGACACGCAGGCTCAGCAGCCATGGCTCACGGGCCCAGCCGCTCCGCGGCATGTGGGATCTTCCCGGACCAGGGCAGGAACCCGTGTCCCCTGCATCGGCAGGTGGACTCTCAACCACTGCGCCACCAGGGAAGCCCTGGGACTGTGTCTTCATCCCATTCAAGCTCACAGAAAAGGAAACAGTAAATGCTTGCTGAATGCACGAATGAATGAATGAATGAATGAACGATGGGATGGAAGGAAAAGCAAACAACTAGTTTCCTACTTTCACTATTTTTTAGAAGGTGAGAGATGGTCTTGACCGATGAGAAATAATCCTTCCAATCTATAGTTTCTTTACATGAAACTCTAAGGAAAGGGACAGGGGACTGGCTTGGTATGGGAGCCAAGAGAATTAGGATCTGACTGTACCTTTATTTCCACAACATCCCATTTAGTGATGCAATGGAGAAACCAAAGGCCTTGGAGATAAATCCAGGGTCAAATCTATAGTCTACCAATTATTAGCTGTGTGACCTTGAACAAGTCACTTAGCCTCTCTGAGCCATTTTTCTCATCCATAAAAGAGGACAATTCACAGATGCCCCTCCAAGGGTTGATAAGACGCACAGAGTAGAAATTCATTAAATACCAGCTCCCTTAGCATTTCTCTTTATTCTCCCATAGCTCTGTTCTCCCACATTTAAGACAGAGATGACTGTAGCCCCTACCGTTTGAAGAGAATTGATTAGTTGCCAAAGCCCTTTCACATAATAGTCAGGAGCTGCCTCCCTGGGGAACTGGAGGTTTAAATGGGACATATGAAGTGCTCTGCAGGCCTTGGAAGAAAAGGGACAAGAGAATCCAGAAGGTTATTATTAGACGTGGAAGCGGGAGAGCAGGAGCCCACACACAAGCCTCTCGTATAATCAAACTGACATTGAGGTTTACAGTGCATTGAACACTGCGTTCCAGTCCCGGGAGCTAAAAATGGAAACCTGTGAAAACAGCAGCTGGGTTAAAAAGGGAGCAGGCCCAGAGTGCACTGAGCGGGCTCCCACAGGCCAGAGAGCAGAAAGGACGCCGGGCCTTCACTGCCTAAGCTGAGACAGCACTGGTTGGGACATGCACTCCACCTGCCATGGACCTCCAAACGGGCCATGACCTTGCAGGACTCCTGAAAATAGCCAAATCAGAGCTACAGCCTGTCCTTGGGCAAGACACTTCACCACTCTGGGCCTCAGTTTCCCCATCTGCAAAGTAGAGATAATACGAGGGCTGTTAGGAAGATTTAATTAGTTAATACGTGAAAGAGCTTCGCAGAGTGACCGGGGTTCGTGCCCCGGTCCGGGAAGATCCCACATGCCGCGGAGCAGCTGGGCCCGTGAGCCATGGCTGCTGAGGGCTGCTGAGCCTGTGCGCCCGGAGCCTGTGCTCCGCAACGGGAGAGGCCACAGCAGTGAGAGGCCCGCGTACTGCAAAAAAAAAAAAAATGTGCCTCTCTGTCGGCATGTCCCCTGTTACTCCATACCTCGGATGACATTTCAGCAGCCTGATCAGCCATGTCCAGATCTCTCCCCAGAGAGCAAGAGGCTGCTTTCAGAGTCTGGCAGTGCCTGGCATGCGTGTGTGTCCTCAGACGGAACTGGCCTCGGGGACCTGAGGGCAGATGTTCTAAATGAACAGCACCCAACTGCTGGCAATCATCTTGGTCTTTTCTAACCCACAGACCCTGTAATACCTGGGGGAAAGGAGTTCACAGCGAGACTCTCAGCCCTGCAGGAGGGAAGGCTGGGAGGCCCCAGATCTGCTGACAGATGCGGAGAGTGTCAGAGCCAGTGACCCTCAAGCCTCCTCAAGGGGACATTCTCCATCCTCCCACCCAGCATAACAGAAGCCATGCAATGAACTGGGAGTCAGAAGACCCAATCCCCCATCTAACATCGTGGCCACTAACCATGGGAAAGTCATTAGCCTTCCTGAACCTTGCTCTACCTGTCTATAAAGTGGGGACCAAAAAAATCCCCCTTAATCTTACAGGTTTCCCTGAGAGGAAATGAAATAATGGTGGTAGCATTTTGTGATCACTTTCTACTAACTATGTGACCAATACTCCCTGTGCCTCAGTTTCACCACCTGCAACATGGGTTTACCAGGAGAACATTCCTCAGAGTTTTGTTGCAAATTAAATGAATGAGGTCAATCAGAAACAAAAGTTTAGGGAAGGATTAAGGAGGGTGACCAACCATCCTGGTTTGCCCACATCTGACCTGAGGGGTTGGTTCTTGGGATGGAAAATCCCCAGCAAACCAGGACGAGCTGGTCACTGCAGGAGTCAATGACTTAATGCAGTGTCTGGCACCTAGTAAGGTCCAATTGGCATTAATTAGCTCAGTGAGTAAGGCTGATGCTCAAACCAGTGAGCTCAGAATCTAGAAGGTCCCAGATGGTTTTAATGAGCAGCCAGTGCCTGGAGGGGGGTAAAAACCCCTCTCCACCACATTCTCAATCCTGCCTACAGACGGGAGTCACTCTGAGTGCTTTTGGAAACTCCCCCATGCAGGGCCTCCATGCCCCAAACTAACGGAATCAGAAGCTCTGGTGTGCTGCTTGGCATCGTTATTTTTTGTTTACTTGAAGTATAGTTGATTTACAGTATTATACTAGTTTCAGGTGTACAACATAGTGATTCAATATTTTTATAGGTTATACTCCATTTAAAGTTATTATAAAATATTGGCTCTATTCCCTGTGCTGTATATTACATCCTTGTATCTTATTTATTTTATGCCTAGTGGTTTGTACCTCTTAATCCCTTTCCTCTATCTTGCCCCTCCACCCACCCCTTTCCCCACTGGTAACCACTAGTTTGTTCTCTGATTCAAAAGGATACATGTACCCCAATGTTCACAGCAGCATCGTTCACAATAGCCAAGATGTGGAAGCAACCTAAGTGCCCATCAACAGATGAATGGATAAAGAAGATGTGATACACACACACACAGAGGAATATTACTCAGCTATAAAAAAGAATGAAATTGCATCATCTGCAACAGCATGGATGGACCTGGAGGGTACTGTGCTTAGTGAAGTGAGTCAGAGGGAGGAAGACAAATACTGTATGTTTTCATTACTATGTGGAATCTAAAAAATTAAACAAACAAATGAATACAACAAAACAGAAACAGCACACAAATACTGGCACTGTTATTTTTGACGAGTTCCTGCATGAATCTAATGAGCAGGCAGCAATGAGGACCCCTGCTCTAAAGCAAAGCAGGCTCCCACCCAAGGGAAGTGCATCCTTGCACACATACTGGGTGACTTTCGGGGGCCAGTCATTTAATCAAGGTTGTTATGAGGATTAAAGAAGAGAAAGCAACCCGAGAAGAAGCTCAGTAAGTGGTAGGCTTATTATTATTTTAAATTAATTAATTTATGTATTTATTTATTCATGGCTGCATTGGGTCTTCGTTGCTGCACGCGGGCTTTCTCTAGTTGCGGCGAGCAGGGGCTACTCTTCGTTGAGGTACACGGGCTTCTCATTGCGCTGGCTTCTCTTGTTGCAGAGCACGGCCTCAGTAGTTGTGGCACACAGGCTTAGTTGCTCCGCGGCATGTGGGATCTTCCCGGACCAGGGCTCAAACCCGTGTCTCCTGCATTGGCAGGCGGATTCTTAACCACTGCGCCACCAGGGAAGCCCGGTAGGCTTATTATTATTCATTTAATCAGCATAATGAGGTGGTTAAGAGCCCAGACTCTAGAGCCTGCCTCGATTCCAATCCCAGCCCCGCCACTTTCTGAGTATGCAGGTATGAGAAAGTGACCTGCCTCTCAGTACCCCAGTGTCCTCATTTGTAGAATAAGGATGTGGATTTTTGTCTCATGAGGTTGTTATGAGAATTAAAGGAGTGAAGCTGGAAGCATCAAATAAGAGCTGAATAATCAAGGTAAGGCGTATTATTATTCCTCATCACACATTAATGGACCCACTTTGCAGATGAAAATAAAATTGAGGCTTAAACAGTTTGTCCAAGTTCACAGCTACTAAGCATTGGGGCCAGCAGCTGCCATATCAGATCACCTACTTCTGTCACCCTTCCACAGAGTTCACCACCCTGGCTATGTGCCTTCCCTTGCCTGGCCCCATGTCTGCCCCCTGTGCTTTTCTCACCATCCTCACAATTTCAGTTTCTAGGCCCTGCAGCCACAGGCAGACATGCAATACTAATCACCAAAATGAGTTCTAAGTCAAAGAAACAAACACAAACAGGGTCCCTGCATCCAGGTGAGTTTTCCAGGTGAGAATCTCAGAGCCTGACAACCCTGCCACTTTCCTCTTTTCTGTCAAGAATCTAGACGCTGTGGATACTTGATGAGAGCACATGCCAGGCCTGGTCTAAAGGTCTATTAAATGGCCCATGACTTACTTAATACCCACAGCAACCGATGAAGTAGGTACTGTTTATGATCTCCATTTCACAGATGAGGAAACTGAGGCTCACAGAGAACTAAGAGCCTTGCTCAAGGAACCCAGGGATACACAGCTGTGCTCTTAACCATGTCCTGCCTCCACAGGCAGCCAAAGATCAGTACTCAGTGGACGGGGAGGCAAGAATGCAGGTCAAAAATACACTAGGGCGGGCTTCCCTGGTGGCGCAGTGGTTGGGAGTCCGCCTGCCGATGCAGGGGACACGGGTTCGTGCCCCGGTCCGGGAAGATCCCACATGCCATGGAGCGGCTGGGTCCGTGAGTCATGGCCGCTGAGCCTGCGCGTCTGGAGCCTGTGCTCCGCAACGGGAGAGGCCACAGCAGTGAGAGGCCTGCGTACCGCAAAAAAAAAAAAAAAAAAAAAAAAAAAATACACTAGGGCTTGTCCTAGTATTTGGATTTTTGCTTGCTTTTTTGTTTGTTTATTTTATTTTTGTTCTGCTTTGTTTTTCTAGCTCCATAAAGAAAGCCTGGGGCCAAGAGGAAAAGGAACAAGAAGCAGTTTTCAACACAACATAAAGAAGAGCTTTCCAACCATCAGAACTCCCTTAAAAAGAAAGATTGCCATAGCCATTAAAAAGCGTGTTGGAATTATTAAGCATGGTTAGCCCCAGGGAGGCCATGACAGAGAGGGGTGGAGTAACCCCAAAGAGCCAGTTAAAACTTCTAGATGCCCTGGGCTCTGGGAAGATTATATGATCCAATGTTTTAAATCCAGAAAATAAGCGTAAGGAATGCCAACAAATTCTTTCCTTGAAATATCAAATTCTTTGTCCCAAAAAGATAAATGCGTGGGGAGAACCCCCTTAGACTGCTCTCTGGATAATCTATCAGGAGAGAGTGGGGAGAGTTTTATTTTCTATTCCACAGACTTCTCCAGTATTTGACTTTTGAGACCACTTTTGCAGACAAAATAATATTTAAATTATTTTAAATGGTCTGAAAGAGTATTTATGATGGGGGAATATTCGTGATGTCATGCTAAGTGAAAAATAACATTAAAAAATTTCAAAATGTAACCTTTTTTCTCTCTGTTTATTTGTATATACCTAAACATTAACAGTAATTGGTGCGTGATAGTATTACGGGTGGTTTTTATTTCTCCTTTATGCTTTCCAATAGTAATTTATATTGTTTTCTACAATTCACATGTATCAGCTGTATGATAAGAAAAAATAAAGGTGTTTTTGAAAAGGAGATGATCCTTGCCCAGGACTGAGCTTCCATGGTTAGAAAGTTTCAAGCAGAGCCAGGGAACAGGGGGCCAGGGGGTTTCAGCTTGGGGTAAAGGTCAGAGATTTGAGCTCAAAGAATCCTTGATGCTGGGATTCTAAGGTTTGTAAAACCTGAACAGCCAAGCTAATGGTCGGTGCACTGATCAAAAACTGGGACGACAAGAGGAATCTGGAAAATGAAAAAGATGTCGAGTTTGATATGATCTCAGACACATTCATACAAGTGGAGGTTGTAAACCTGGGAATCATGGAAAAGATCAGAGGTGGAAAGTTAAATGTGGGAATTTTGTGCTTCGAAGTGATCAGTGAATCCTGACAGAGAGAAAGATCCTCAGAAAAACAGTCTTACCCAGGATTTCTCAGCCTTGTTGCACCTTAGAATCACCTGAGCCAAATAAATCAGAATCGCTGGTCATGGGGCCTGGGCATCAGCATTTTTAATTAATAGACTTCATTTTTTAATTATTTCAATTTTTTTAATTAATTAATTATGGCGTGTTGGGTCTTCGTTGCTGCACGCGGGCTTTCTCTAGCTGTGGCGAGTGGGGGCTACTCTTTGTTGCTGTGTGCGGGCTTCTCATTGTGGTGGCTTCTCTTGTTGCGGAGCATGGGCTCCAGGCACGTGGGCTTCAGTAGTTGTGGCAGGTGGGCTCAGCAGTTGTGGCGCAAGGGCTTAGTTGCTCCACGGCATGTGGGATCTTCCCGGACCAGGGCTCAAACCCGTGTCCTCTGAATTGGCAGGTGGATTCTTAACCACTGAGACACCAGGGAAGCCCAGTAGACTTCATTCTTGAGAGCAGGTGTAAGTTCACAGCAAAATCAAGCAAAAAGTACAGAGAGTGCCATGTGCCACCTCCCCCACCACGCACAGAATCACCTCACCACCACCCACAGGAGTGGCTCACTGGTTACAGTGATGAACCTACAGTGACACATCGTTATCACCCAAAGCCCACAGTTTACATCAGGGTTCACTCTGGTGTTGTACATTCTAGTTTTGACAAATGTACAATGACAGGTATCCTCCACTGTAGTTATCACTTAGGATAGGTTTCTCTGCCCTAAAAATCCTCTGTGGGGACATCCCTGGTGGCATAGTGGTTAAGAATCCACCTGCCGGGTGGGAGTGAGGGAGATGCGAGAGGGAAGAGATATGGGGATATATGTATATGTATAGCTGATTCACTTTGTTATAAAGCAGAAACTAACACACCATTGTAAAGCAATTATACTCCAATAAAGAAAATAAAAAGACAATATCACATTAAAAAAAGAAAAGAATCCACCTGCCAATGGAGGGGACAGGGGTTTGACCCCTGGTGCGGGAAGATCCCACATGCCACAGAGCCACTAAGCCCATGCACCACAACTACTGAGCCTGCGCTCTAGAGCCCAAGAGCCACAACTACTGAGCCCGCGTGCCACAGCTACTGAAGCCCGCATGCCTAGAGCCCGTGCTCCACGATAAGAGAAGCCACCGCAACGAGAAGCCCGCATACCGCAACAAGAGTAGCCCCCGCTCGCCGCAACTAGAGAAAGCCCACGTGCAGCAACAAAGATCCAACGCAGCCAAAAATTAATTAATTAATTTAAAAAAATTTCTCTGTGGACACCAGCATTTTTTGGAAACTCCCCAGGTGAGTCTAAGGTACAGCCAGGCTTGAGAACCACTGCTGTAGCCAGCAAGAAGCGAGTTTAATAAACATTTAAATCTTGAAAGGAACTTGCTCTTGGAAGAGTGGAAGAAGTGAGTTTTGAAAGAGAAAGATGAGGAGAATTCCCTGGCAGTCCAGTGGTTAGGACTCAGCACTTCAACTGCTGGGGCCCGGGTTCAATCCCTGGTCAGGGAACTAAGACTCCACAAGCCACACAGCGTGGGAAAAAAAAAAGATGAATAAAGAAAGGTTATTGAGATAACAGAACAGTGTCATGAAAAGTAGAGAAAGGACGGATTTTTTAAAGGAGAAGATGGAACATCCTGCAGAAGTGAAGAAAATTGAGAAATGTGGAGAAGGAGAATAGATAATGTTTTTGCAAGATCTTTGGTGGCCTCTGAAAGTTCAGATTCAATAGACTATGTGGGTCGGGTAGGGTGTCTAAGCAAATTGCAGGGTGTTGGCATTGAGTGAGTGGTGAAATGGAGACTGCAAATATTTTCTAAGAAGAATGGGAATAAGGTAGCCAAATAGGAGAGCATGTCCAAGGAAAGGGTCTTTTTTTAAGAGTGTATATATACTATCTATCTATCTAATCTAGCCATCTATGTGTATATATGTGTATGTGTGTGTGTCTATATATATATATATAGACACACACACATACACATATACATATACATACAAATTTGCAGGCAAAGAAAAAATCTGTGAAGACGCAGAGATCAAAGATCCTAGAAAAAAGCAAGTTTGGGGGTGAGACCTTGAAAGGCAGTGCCTAGAGGTAGGATGAAGGACAGAGGTGGGTTTGCTTGTAGGAGAAAAAAAAAAATTCTTCTACCTCAAAGGCTAGAAGGACAGAAATAAATGGTGGTGAGGACATGTGTAAAGGTAAAGAGGTCACCTGAAGGACTTCAGGTGTGAAGGCACCAATCTCTGAAGCAAAGGAGAAGCCAAGGTCACCTACTGGGACTTGAGAAGACAGAAGAGGGGACTTTGGGACTTGAGGAAAGTTGGGAAAAAGAAAGGAAGAACTCTTGGAAGAACTTCGATAGACCTTAGTGTAATGCCTGGCACAAGTTAAGTGCTTAATACTTAGTTAGCTAGTTAGTTACTTTTAAGAGGAGACATGTTTTCTAAAGTGGATATCTTCACAAAAGGATTACAGGGGGATGGGGAAGATACCCTTTTAAGAGCTCTTATCACATACAAGGTTAATTTCCTCATCAGTTCTGTTGCAGACTCTATCTTTTCTCAGGAAATGAAGGCCCATGCCACACCCCCTTGACCCACCTCAGATTTCAGCCGCATCTATGGGGGATAAGGCCATGTCCACTGACAACATCACACATCAAATGCCCCCTTGACTCTCTGGTTTTCTGCCTCAAAGCCACAGGAACAGCCTTCACAGGTGCCTTCTAGAAGTACAGAGTGGTGCATGCCCTCAGGGGCAACCCTCAACCAACGCGAGACACAAGGCAGCAGGCATATACCCCTCCTGTCCTTTGGGGGGACAGTTTTGAAGTGCATTCTCCATGGCTCCTCTGAAGGCTGCCTACAGTGTTGGCTGCTCAGCACCTCTTTGTCCTCCCCCGTCTCACCTCCCTATTCCCTCATTCTTGCTCCTGAGTCGTTTCCTGAATAAACGACCTACACCTACACCCAAGTCCTTGTCTCAGGCCCTGCTTTTGAATGAACGCCAACCAGAACACTCATGTTTCACTACACCGTGGAGCCCCACGAGGACTTTGTTGGACTCTGGCGCACCACCCAGGTGCCCCTTCAGGACTGAAGGGTCACTCCCCCAGCTGCTGAGTTCCTACAAGGACTGCCTCAGCTGGAAAGAGCTGTTTCACCCAAGGTCACTGCTGCCTACATCCAGTGACTGATGGTCCTCTCATCCCGACCTGGGACAGCCCTAAAGGGACACCCAGTTTCAGAAGCCCCCAGCAGGTTGGCTGAGTCTTCCATTCAGACCGTATCACAGCCCAACCGCCCCCTCTGCCCAACCCTGCTTCGTCCCTTCCCTCATCAGATGTTGATCCCAGAGCGCTCCCTACTTAACCTGCTGCATGTTCATGCTCTCCCTCAGACTCCATGTCCAGGGAAATTTCTCTGAGACACTTCTAGAGTGCTGCATTCTCAGTGCTTATACGATGCCTGGCTCGTAAACACTCAGTATACACTTACAGAACTTATTGATTGATTGACTAGAAGGTGGGGGAGCTCTCTATGGAAACTACCAAGAGAAGCCCACCTTCCACCTGCTGTCAGCATCTCCTGCCATTTTGAGGTCTGGCCACATCACAGCTAAGCAATTTCTCCCAGTGGCCTGAATGTGGAGGAAGCATTTCACAGTTTACCTCTCATGAACCTTTTACCTTCTCCCAGCCACAAACTCAAGGCTGCAAAAGCCAACCTAGTCCATGAACATCTCACACCAGGAGAAATAAAATCTCTGTTGCAGTTGACCTCTTGCTCTTGATTCAGAGAGTATTTAGAAGAGAGTCCAGGTGTGGGTCCAAAAGATGAAATGCAATTGCAAAATGTACCTGGGGCCAAAAGAAGTGTGGAGCTGTAAATAAACCATTTCCCTGGCTGCAATAAACCATTTTCCCAGACCTAGGTCTCCCCATATACGATGAACTGTCCAAGGTTGGGAACGGACTGTATTCTGGTTCCTGCCTATTGAGAAGGATTTGGCTCAACCGGCCCCTCAGCCCAGCAGCAGGGATCTGGGAGGCTAATGCTGGGATTCAGAAGCCTGACCTTTGCAGCAGCATCTGCTTGGGATAAGGCCACGGCAGGCTGGCCACAGAGGGAGCAGCAGCCAACAGCTCTGTCCAAATCCTGAAGAATTTCCTGGCTCCAGGTAATGAAGTCATGGTGTTGAGTGTCTTCTTCTAGAAAGTATGCCTGTACGTAAGCATCAACCCTTTGACCGGCAATTCCTTTTCTAAAAATGTACCCTGATGATGAATTACCTACACGGATGTTCATCAGAGCACTTTCTAAAATAATGCTGAAGGACTAGACACAACCTAAGTGTGTCCATCTGAAGGGGATTTGTTTTATAAATTATGGTCCAACATGCCGGGGAATATAGTAATTAAAAATAGTGTTATGGGGCTTCCCTGGTGGCGCAGTGGTTGAGAGTCCGCCTGCCGATGCAGGGGACACGGGTTCGTGCCCCGATCCCGGAAGATCCCACATGCCGCGGAGCGGCTGGGCCCGCGAGCCATGACCGCGGAGCCTGTGTGTCCGGAGCCTGTGCTCCGCAACGGGAGAGGCCACAGCAGTGAGAGGCCCGCGTACAGCAAAAAAATAAAAAAATAAAAAAAATAAAAAAAAAAATAAAAATAGTGTTATGATATACAATTATATTTGTTGTCTTGTGATGACATGCCTAATGTATTGTTAAATAAAAAGTCAGTGCATCAGACATAAAAAACAAACTTACGGGGCTTCCCTGGTGGCGCAGTGGTTGAGAGTCCACCTGCCGATGCAGGGAACACGGGTTCGTGCCCTGGTCTGGGAAGATCCCACATGCTGCGGAGCGGCTGGGCCCGTGAGCCGTGGCCGCTGGGCCTGCGCGTCCGGAGGCTGTGTTCCGCAACGGGAGAGGCCGCGGCAGTGAGAGGCCCGCGTACAGCACACAAAAAAACAAAAAAACAAAAAAAAAACTTATGGGTTACCAAAGGGGAGGGACAGGATAAACTGGGAGTTTAGGATCAGCAGATACAAACTACTAAATATAAAATAGAGAAACAATGAAGTCTTACTGTACAGCACAGGGAAATATTCAATATCTTGTAATAAACTATAATGGAAAAGAATCTGAAAAAGGATATATATATATATATATATATATATATATATATATATATATACACATACACAACTGAATCACTTTGCAGTACACCAGAAACTAACACAACATTGTAAATCAACTATACTTCAATAAAAAAAATTCTTTTAAAGTCAGTGTGTGCAGTATGCTTCCATTGGAAGGAAGGGAGGGAGGAGGAAGGGAAGGAAGAGGAGGTGGAAGAGGAAGATGACAGGAAAAAAGTGACGTGGGTCAAACCTGTATCTTAAATTGTCCCATGGAAAGTGGCCAGAGTCCTCCTGGAGTCCCAAGACGCAGAAAATGATCTCAAGGCCATTTCTTTAAGGGCCCACTTTTTTTTTTTAAAGTCAGGAAGGACAGAGGAACAAAAGAAGAAAGAATGATGCAGCAGATCAACAACCAGGGGCTCCTGCTTTCTACTCTGAGATCTGCCACCAAACAGCTTCCTGACCTGGGCCTGTTTCCCCAACAGGGGGTGGGGTGAGCCTGAGTGATTGCAAAGGTTCCTTCCAAGTTTGACACTTCTGACTAAAGAATGATTCTAGGACTTCCCTGGTGGCGCAGTGGTTAAGAATCCGCCTGCCAGTGCAGGGGACATGGGTTTGAGCCCTGGTCCGGGAGGATCCCACATGCCACGGAGCAACTAGGCCCATGCGCCACAACTACTGAGCCCTGGCACCACAACTACTGAAGCCCGTGCACCTAGAGCCCATGCTCCTCAACAGGAGAAGCCACTGCAATGAGAAGCCCATGCACTGCAATGAACAGTGGCCCCAGCTGGCCACAACTAGAGAAAGCCTGTACACAGCAGCAAAGACCCAAAGCAGACAAAAATAAATAAGTAAATAAATAAATTTATTTAAAAAAAAAAAAGAATGATTCTAGGACTCTCTCCAGTTGATCCTAGATCTCCCTTTGCCTCTTCTCAGCCCCCGGTTGCCTCTACTGATATTCCCTAACTATACTGAACTCTCTTAAGAGCAGGGAGTAGCAGACATGTTTTAGGGCTTCTCTCTTGCCCCACAAACCTCAACTGAGAAGGAACCCATAATCTGGTAGGACAGGTCTAGAAGGACATATTTGTTTCAAGTGTCCCTGCCTTCCATAGTCACAGCTGATTGGGCGAGAGCTGGACACATGACCCCAAAAAAGACAGTCCCTTTTTTTCTGGCCAATGACCAATTAGGTCCTCATTCTTTCTTTCTTTCCCCTCCCTTCTCTTCTTTCTTTTCTCTCTCTGTTTCTCACTCTCTTTCATGTCCGTGATGGACAATGAAGTTATCAAGTCATATAGAGCAGTCATGGCTGGCAGTCATGTTGAGTCATGGATAGGCAGAGAAGGCCAAGCAAGAGAAAGAGGATCTAGAAACAGAAGAGAGAACGTGTTCACCCTGGGAAACCAGAGGGCTGCTCTGTTCCTAGTGGTTTCCAAGTTCTGGTCTGCACAAGGCCTGGCTGTATTTCGTTTCATGTGTCCCTGAGATTCTCAAGTACATCCCTTCCCTGAGCTCGCCAAAACAGTTTCTGTTTCTTACAATGAACAGCCTCTAAGTAAAAATCAATGACTGTGTGTACATCATACTTTGTTCTACATCTCTTGCACTTAGCTAAGGGTCTGGTATATATTTCAAATGTTGTTAACATATTAATAACAGGTAGCATTTATTGAGCACTTAGTACACGCCTAATACTCGCTAAACACATTCAATGGATTGTCATTTAAACCTCACACTAAACCTATGATGGTTACAAGTCATCCCCATCTAACAAAGGGAGTAAATGAAGCTCAAAGAAATTGAGTCCAGGTTTCTCAACCTCGGCTTTATTGACATTTGGGACCAGATCATTCTTCGTTGTGAGGGCTGACCTGTGCATTGTAGGATGTTTAGCAGCGTCCCTGGCCTTTACCTGCTAGATGCCAGTAGTAGCCTTGTTGCCAGAGCTGCTCCAAGTCTTCGCTCAACCCTCACCTTTAGCAGGAGTTAACGGAAATCTTTAACTTAAAGGGCCCAGCGATAAGAAAGGAAACTGTAAATAAACAAACGAAAAGACAGATGGAACCAGCTGGGACCAAGGTGGTGACGAATCTGACCTCCAACAGACCCTGAGTCTCATTATACATTGATTTTACTACATTAGCATAGTAAATGACACGACTACCAGCAGCCCTGACCAGACATTAGGACCAAAAAGGATAAAAAGGGGTCAAGACCCCACTCCCTTGAGAAAACACTGACCCCTCCCTGTAGACTGATGCATATGCCACCCCATCATTAGCCTCACTCCTCCCTGTGTCTTTACTGGGTAAAATTAAATCCCTCTCGCCAGGTGGGCAAGACGTCCATCTGTGAACTTAGTTCCCGCTTCTCCATTCTTTGGCCACTGAATAAAGCTAGCACTGTGTTGATCTCAGCTTTGGTTTCATTATTGGCTGCTCAAACCCAAATAGAAAAAGACCCCTCGCCCGCTAAGGTAGAGAGCCTCGGCCAGGCTAGGGCCCAAGCAGGGTCTATATGACTTAAGTTGGTAACAGCTTCACCCTCCCTCATTTGTAACAACCAAAGATATCTCCAAATGCCCACTGGGGTACAGAATCACCCCTGATTGAGAACCACTGGTTAAGTGACCTCCTGCAGTCGCACAGCTAGCAAGGAGTGAGCTGGGATTCCAATCTAGACTGTATATGCTAGAGACAAAGCTCTTTACCACTACAATGACTGCTTCTGAATTGAAATGATTTTTCAAAGATATGGGAAATATCTATGACGTAAAATTAAGTGAAAAAATCTGGACCCCAAATTACATGATCTCATTTAGATAAAAGCATAGAAAAAAAATACTGCAAAATGTTAACCGCAACTTGGTGGGATATGGGTTGACTGCCCTTACTGATACTTTTCTGTATTTTCCCAGATTTCCAAAATGGGCACTTATGACTTTCATAATTAGAAACAATTAATAAATATTAAAAATTATATTAAATCCCACTTATCAAAAGGAATTAGCAAAGCACATATGAAAAGGGCTTGGTGACTTTTGTATCTACTGCGCTTTATTTATATGTGGCCAAGCCCCAGGAATAGTCACACAGTGGTGCCCCACACTCAACAAGAGCCAGACTGGTTTGTGCATTTCCTGATAAGCCTGGTTTGTGTTCAGACAAAGAGCAATCATTTAGTTCTCCCCACCTCCTCCTTTCAAATACAGGCCTCTGAACATTGAACAGACAAAAATTCAGTCATCTGCCCAGAAAAAAATTAAGGAGCAATGGGGAAATTTGTTCCTCTCCATTTTCAGGGAAAAGAATCATGCTTCCCAGGGAAAATGTCACCCAGATGAAATTAAACATCATTCAAAACTCCATTCTCCTTCCACACACACCCACACACCCATAAGGACACCAACGTCCTACACCAGCTAGTGTGGGTCTGTAGTCTGACTTTGCATGAGGTGTTATGTGCAAGCTTGGGGTCTGGATGCCTTCCCAGCACCCAATGGAAATGGTATCTTTTTTTTTTTTTAATTTATTTATTTATTTGGGAAATGGTATCTTTTAAAGGAAGAAGAACAAAGCGATGGTTTTAGAATCATACACACTTGGATTTGCATCAAAGCTCATACACGCACACACACATACACACACACACATTCGACTTGTGTGACCTTGGATTCCAGTTCAAGGTGGTGACATAGGAGGACCTGAATTCGCCTCCTCCCACTGACACCAAATCTGCAGTTATATATGAACAACTTCCTCCGGGAAGAAAAAAAAACCCTAAAAACTGGCAGAGCAACTCCTATGCACCAGTGAAGGAAAGAAGGCCCACATCGAAGCAGGTAGGAGAGGCTGGAACACAGCGTCACCATGAACCCCACCCTCAGCGCGACAACCCAGAATCGGGAGGGAACTCAAAACCCGGAGTTTGTCCCTAAGGAGGGAAGGTTTGAATCCCACATTGGGAGCCCCAACTTTTAAGACTTGCACTTGAGAGACAAACCCCTAAAACATGTAGCTTTGAAAACCAATGTGGCTCATGTGCACGAGACCCACAAGGCTAAAACGAACTGAGAAACAGCGCTTAATGGGCCCCTGCGAGGACTCACTTGCCCCAGGGCCCAGCACAGAGGCAGCTGGTTGAGAGGTGCCCAGACTTTAGGTGAACGAGGCTCATTTGCTAATCTTAAAGTGTCAACCTGAGGGGCACGCATCCAGGGGCCTGCAGGCTGGTGGGCGCCATCATCACACGCTCGCTCTAGCCAGTATCTCCCAGATGGGAGATTTTACATGCATCTGGTGCCCTGGTTTTTGACACCACTACCCAAGGGATGCCCTTTGATCACTGGGCTCTTCAGGACAGAGGGGCCTGCGATCCACAGACTGCTGTTGGCAGGCTACCACCCCCAGGGCACTGCATGGACAGCAGACTGAAATACGCCCCCAGACTTTCTGAGAAGAAGGCGTATTTGCTTATCCAGGAGCATCTACCTGAGTGGCAGGCCTCTGGTGTGGCACAAAACTAGGAGCCTACGGAGGGGCTCTCAGGGGTCAGTGGACATAATCTTTGCACTCGCCCTCTGTCTCGCTCCAGCTCACTGGTGTCTCCCAGAAAGGAGCCTATGCCCTTATCTGGCACCACAAGTTTTTCAGCTGCTGCCAGGGGGCACTTCCACATCACTTGGCTTTGGTGACCAATGGGGCTTACACACATGGGTCCCACAGGACTGTATGTCCTCGCATACTTTAAAAGCTGCTGCTGGGGCTTCTCTGGTGGCACAGTGGTTAAGAATCCGCCTGCCAAGACAGGGGACAAGGGTTCGATCCCTGATCCAGGAAGATCCCACATGCCACGGAGCAACTAAGCCCATGCGCCACAACTACTGAGCCTGTGCTCTAGAGCCCGTGAGCTACAACTGCTGAGCCCACGTGCCACAACTACTGAAGCCTGCGCGCCTAGAGCCCGTGCTCTGCAACAAGAGAAGCCACCGCGATGAGAAGCCTGTACACCACAATGAAGAGTAGCCCCCGCTCGCCGCAACTAGAGAACAGCCCATGCGCAGCAATGAAGACCCAACGCAGCCAAAACTAAATTAAATAAATAAATAAATAAATAAATAAAGGCACTAATCCCATCATTAAAAAAAAAAAAAAAGCTGCTGCTGATGGTCTGGCTTGCAGTCACCACGAGTCTAGGCACTAACTGAGATCCTGCCCTTTGGGACGCTGACAGATCTTGGCAGAATCTCAACTGCTAGGAGCCATTAAACATAGAACAGGAGCTTGGACCATCACAAAGGTTTGAAAGCCCATCAGGAGCTGGGGCGTGGTTGAATGAATAGGTCCACCTCCTACGCTAGGCCACTCCTTCAAGACTTTGCGTGGGGACTTCCCTGGCGGTCCAGTGGTTAAGACTTCGCCTTCCACTGCAGGGGGTGCAGGTTCGATCCCTGGTCGGGGAGCTGAGATGCCACATGCCTTGGGGCCAAAAAACCAAAACATAAAAACAGAAGCAATATTGTAACAAATTCAATAAAGACTTTAAAAATTGGTCCACATCAAAAAATCTTAAACAAACAAACAAACTAACAAAAAGACTGTGAGTGGTGGCTGTTTCATCTAATGCATAGACCCCAACACAGAGAGTCAAGGAAAGTGAAGAAACAGAGGAATATGCTCCAAAGGAAAGGACAATATAAAACCTCAGGAAAAAACCTTAATGAAATGGAGATAAGTAATTGACCTGATAAACAGTTCAAAGTAATGGTCACAAAGATGCTCACCTGTGTGACCTTGAGCTGGTGATATAATCTCTCAGAGCCCCAGTTTCCTCTTCTTTACTAAATGGACATGACAGTCTCTCCTCACAGGGCTGTTTGGAGAATTAAATAAGACAAATAAAGCACTAAGCACAGTGGCTGGCACGTGGTAGCTACAATTAACAGTCTGGTCATTAAGCACGGAAACTAGCAATTTTGTGGTGTGGGGTAGATTCCTGTTTCAGAAGGATGTATGAGTTTCCTGTTGCCGCTGTAACAAACCACCACAAACTTAGTGACTTAAAACAACTCAAATTTATTATCCGACAGTTCTAGAGGTCTGAAGTCTGAAATGAGTCTTTTAGTGTTAAATTCAAGGTGCCAGCGGAGCTGCGTTCCTTCTGGAAGTACTAGGGAAGAATCCATTTTCTCTAGAGCTTCTAGGGGCTGCCCGCATTCCTCGGCTCATAGGCTTTCCTCTCTGTCTTCAAAAACAGCAGCATGGCATCTTCAAACCTCTCTCTCTCTCTCTCTCTCTCCCTCTCTCCTCTGCTTCTGTGCTCACATCTCCTTCTCTGACTCACCTGTCCCCTCTTATAAGAACCCTTGAGACTACACTGGGCCTACCCAGATCCTCCAGTATAATCCTCCAATCTCAAGATTCTTAACTTTACCTTATCTGCAAAGTCCCTTTTGCCATGTAAGGTGACATATTCACAGGTTTCAGGGATTATGACATGGATATCTTTGGGGGGGGTCTTTATCCTACCTACCACAAAGAACAAGAAAGGAGTCCATCCTTATAATCAAATAGCCACAGCTAATCATAATACTGGGAACACTCAGCTGACTTGTGGGCTGAAAGTAACCTTGGGGCCAGGCCCCCCGCAAAGGAGCCCCAGGGTATGGGAAGATGTGGGGCTGAGGTTTGGGGATCCTCCTTAGGCTACTAACCACTCCCACCTGCCTTATACATTGGATTGCATTTTTAAAGTATTCTACTACATTAAAACATTTTTTAAAAGCTCTGATCTAGCCAAATGCTCTTGTTTTAATGATGAACTGAGGCCTGGGGAGATTCAGCGACTTATCAGAGAGGCAGAGGAAGATCAGCTCAGTCCCTGAGCTCTGAGCTAAGCCGGTCATTCAATGAGGAATCACTGTGGAGGGAGCAGCACATAGTGGCAAAGAGCATGGACTTTCAGGAACACTCATGAGTTCAGGTCCTGCCCAGATATTTGCTGGGCAGTGTGTTTCTAAACCTATTGGGTGAATTAAGTGAGATAATGCACCGAAAGCAATTAACCATGCCGTCTGTCATTGTGGGCTAACGGGTATTGTCATTATTTCCATATATTTCTTTTTTTTTTAACACCTTTATTAAAGTATAATTGCTTTACAATGGTGTGTTTGTTTCTGCTTTATAACAAAGTCCATATATTTCTTATCTCTCAAGCTACACTCTTAAGTTCTTTGAGAGTAGAACCTGGGGTGATCTGTCTTTGTGAAACAGCTGGGTGCCTCACTCCCTCCCGCCACCTAACCAGCCCCTGTTTGCCTCTCAGGTCTGGGCTGAAACAACCCTTCCCTAAGAAGCCATCCAGACCACCCAGAAGGCATCAGATCTCTTTGTTTATACTCTTGTAGCATCCCAAATTCTCTCTTGTAGGCTTCATCCC
The DNA here is from genome assembly GCF_964341445.2 of Mesoplodon mirus. Classification (NCBI taxonomy): domain Eukaryota; kingdom Metazoa; phylum Chordata; class Mammalia; order Artiodactyla; family Ziphiidae; genus Mesoplodon; species Mesoplodon mirus. The sequence goes on from NC_138989.1 coordinate 11,120,514, forward strand.
AATTATTGCTCAACAATTATTTATGCAATAATATCTTTGATCCCTGCCTTCTCTTACAACACAAGCTACAATGCAACCTCTCTAAGGACAGGTAGGCATACCAAATATTCCATGTGCTCTCTCCACACTTCTCAGCCTCCTCTGAAGTTAACTGGGGCCATGTGACTAATATGTGGCCCACGGGTCTGGAGAATAGACTTGGAGCAATTAACTAAGGTCAAAGGCCGAGTCTCTGGCACAGTAATTCTCCAGTTATCAATTCTCCTACTGCAGAGATGTAATGCTGCATCAGCCTAAGCCCCTGAGTGACTACATGGAGAAGTGCCCTCTGTTGATCCACACTGGATGTGTAGCTTAGTGGGAAAAAAACAAAACAAACCTTTGTTGCTTTAAGCTTCTGAGATTTCAAAGGTAACTTGTTACATCAGCACAACCTAGCCTATCCTGACCAGTGCAGCACTATATTCCCAGCATTCACATAGTGCTGGGCATGTAGAAAGTGCTCCATAAATACCTGATGAATGAATGAGTCGCTGAAACACCAGGTAAAAGTCAGAATACAAGATATTTTCTAAGTTGGTACAGAAGGACAGCTCACCACCACCAAAAATAAAAGAATGAACCGCTAAAAAGTGAAACACCAGGACCCCTGTCACCCAGGACAGAAGCTAGAACACGGGCTCTCTGACCTTGAAACGGCTGGGCTCTGAGTCACTGCCGTGTTGTTGCAGGTCAGAGAAACACTCAGCGAGACCGAGGACGATTAGGTACTCAACAAAGTGATAAAATCCACTACAACCAAAGCCGTTAGTCACAGGGCATTTAGAAACTGTTGCAATTTATAATATTTATGAATTGATCTGCAGGAACCCATAAACATTGCTCATCAATATAACTTATTAGCATTTATGAGTTTGGTTGGCTGGTACAGTCAGGCTGGTGTCATCATGGTCTTGAAGGGAAAAAGGAACCCATGCACGCTGGGGCCTTCGACTGGGGTGCTGGCATTCTGACCATTCCACTGGATTGGACAAGGAATTGAGTGAAAGTGGTATATTTAAGAAGTGGAGGGCTTCCCTGGTGGCGCAGTGGTTGGGAGTCCGCCTGCCGATGCAGGGGACACGGGTTCGTGCCCCGGTCCGCAAAGATCCCACACGCTGCGGAGAGGCTAGGCCTGTGAGCCACGGCCGCTGAGCCTGCGCGTCCGGAGCCTGTGCTCCACAACGGGAGAGGCCACAACAGTGAGAGGCCCGCGTACCACAAAAAAAAAAAAAAAAAAAAGAAGTGGAGGAAACACGGTATAGAAGCAAGGAAGATATAGCAAATAATGGGTGTGCCACCAAGTGAGCTATTACAAGGAGCTTAACGCCAGGAGGAAACTCTGGAGAAAAGTGCAAAACACACCTTTGCCCTCCTACTCATGACTCATACCTCCCGCCCCTTCCCTCCCTCCCTCCCGCTCTCTCTCTCTGCCCTCTGCTGACCAGTTTTCTCTTTCTCTCCCTTTCTTCAAGGGAGAAAAACAGGTATCCACCATCTTCTATATGTTATCATCTCAGCCACTACAGGCTGCCTTTTCTTTATTCTCAGTCCAGAATCCCAGGGAAGTACTCTAATGGGCTCGGCTTGGGTCTGGAGAAGAGACTTGGAGCAGTTATCTAAGGGCAAGGGCCGAGTCTCACTGTAGTAACAACAGCTCTCTTGGTGCCCTTGTGATTAGAGTACTGAATCAGGGTACAGGTAGGCTTTACCCAGAAGAAAATAGGAATTTTCCAGAAATAAATATTTGTTAAATGAACGGTCCTTAAGATCCCTTTACATTCTGGAAATCTTAAGATCTGGAACTCCAGACAAAGTGTTTTTGGTTAAGATGGCTAACAGAGTGATTTTTAACAATAGCGATATGTTTGGTGAGGGCTGGCACTGTTCTTGAGCTGCAAGTGCAGCACGGCAGCGTTTTGGACCCAGCAGGGCCCGGCACAAAAGTTGGGTCTGGGGACAAAGGAGACCTCTATCAACAGCCATTCATCTCAAGATGTGGCCTCCCAGCCCCACTCTCAAAGAAGACAGTGACCCCACAGGACACCCACAGGGGCCTAGAGATGAAGTCCTGTTGCCAGCTCAGCGGAGATGCATTTCTCCAGATCACACAGAGACGGCCCTGGCTTGCATCAGCGCGGCTCTCACTTAAGCTGCAGATGGCAAACGGAACGCTCCTCCCCGGCCCCTGCTCCCTGGCCTGGCTGCTCTACATTCCTTGACAATAATGCTGGTTCAGAAGCTGGTACTGGAGCCAGCCCTCACCAGGCACAGCAGGGCAGGCAAGGCAGAAGGGAAGCTGGCAAGGTGGGAAGCAGGGGCTATTTATTTCATGCTGGCCCCAGAGGCCTGGAGGGTACTGTGAAGAGTGGGCAGCGAGACCACAGCAGATGACAGAGCTTTATCAGGTAAGGGGGGGCGGGTAGGGGGCACAGGAAAATGACAGCCCCACTTGCCAAGTCTCAGAGACACCTGTGTCTAATTTAGTATAAGGAAGAGATTATGGGAAAGGGCTGCTGCCTTCCCCAGATGCAGGCGCTCACTAAATCTAGTCTATTCCGTCTCCTCCACCTCTCTCCAGCCTGCTCTCCATCCCCACCCCGCCTGCTCTAAGCTACCATCATCTCGCCTGGGGAGCTGGGACTGCTTCACGTACTCTCTCTCCCTGTATTTGCTCCTCAGGCCACAACAGTCCATCCTCTGCCCAAGGACTAGAGTGATCAAAGTTAAGATCAGCTTAAAACCCAACAGTGGTTCCCCAAAGGGTAGAGTCCAAAATCCTTCATAACAGCTCACAAGGGCCTTCACAGGCTGATCCTGGCTGACCCCAACAGCTCCAAGCATCAGAGGGAGTTGGAGTATGTAGCAGATGCATTAGTGTCCTGCCGGATCCCCTCTCCTTTACCATACTGGCCCAACTTCCAAAGGCCAGCACCTGCTTTCATTTGCCTGATGGCTTCTCTGGCAATCGGAGCCCACTTTTGCTCATATGCATGGCAGAATGGAAGTGCCAGGGAATTAATGTCCCCCCACCCCAAGAGCAGTCCTCAAACAATCATTGATGGAAGATGGTGTATAAATACCATTATTCGTTGGGTGGAATGTTTGACACTGGCCCCCAAAGTTCCCCACTTGCCCACAGTGGTAACTAGCGTGATAATGCATCCTTTCCTGGATACCTCCCTTCCCTGTCTCACCTCCCATTTCTCAACTTGTATTAAGAATTGCCTCCCAGATGCAAACATCTTTTTTTTTTAATTAATTTAATTAATTAATTTATTTTTGGCTGTGTTGGGTCTTCGTTGCTTCGCGTGGGCTTTCTCTACTTGTGGGAAGTGGGGGCTACTCTTCGTTGCAGTGCACAGGCTTCTCATTGTGGTGGCTTCTCTCGTTGTGGAACACAGGCTCTAGGAGCGCGGGCTTCAGTAGTTGCAAGACGCAGGCTCAGTAGTTGTGGCTCACGGGCTCTAGAGCACAGGCTCAGTAGTTGTGGCACACAGGCTTAGATGCTCCGTGGCATGTGGGATCTTCCCAGATCAGGGATTGAACCCCTGTCCCCTGCACTGGCAGGCTGACTCTCAACCACTGCGCCACCAGGGAAGCCCCCCAGATGCAAACATCTTGCATTCAAACCTTTATCTCAGGGTCTTCCTTGGAGAGATCCCTGAAAATTCAACTATTTTCCATAAGCAGGCTTTCCAGCTATGTACCCATTTGTACACATTAGATATGTGCCGTATTCTCTGCAGCCTCAGGACCTTTGCACAAGCTGTTCCCTCTGCTTAGCATACTCTCCCCTCACCCCAACCCTACCACCTACTGCCCCATCCATCTCCTGGATGGATTTTACTCTAGCTTAGATCTATGTTCTCAGGTAGGACTTCACTGACCCCACTCCACACACACAGATGCTTTGATTCCCTTGGAATTTGTTCTCCTCGCCCTCTATTTCTCTTTCATTTCACTCATCCCACCTGTAATTATTTTTGAAGCTGGTATTCCCCGCTGAAATGTAAGCCCCATGAGAACAGGGACTGTTATGGGATCACTTCTGTATCCCCAGAGTGGAACACAAAATAGATGGTCAATGTGGAGTCAAATAAGTGGTACTTTGACCTAAAAAAAAAAAAAAAAAAAAAAAAGAAAGAAAGAAAGAAAAAGAAAGGTATAAAATCACCCATTTACTAATTGGATAGTCACAGACACCATCACTCGGCACATATGATGCACCAGGCACCGTGCCAATGGTTTCACAAACATTAATTCGCCCTCATAAGTAGATACTGATATTAACTCTATTTGACAAAGGGAGAAACTGAGTCAAAGAGAGGTTAAGTAGTTTGCTAAATGGCACAGAGGTAACAAGAGGCAGAGCTGAGGTTTGAACCTGGAGAGCCTGGCACCAGAGTACACATATTAAACCACTGAGCTCTCCTGCCTCTCACTGCTCAGGAGGGGGATGCCGGGTGTAGAGAGCTTCACAGCACCTGTATGCAGAGCTTTCCCCCTCAGAAGGCACAAAGTGAAGAAAAACAGACAGAACCAATGACCTGGTGACATTCATTCTTTGTACCAGATATTGACAAAGTACCTCCTGTGTGCCAGCCACTGTGCCAGACACAAAGGTGGAGTGGCAAACAAGACAGACACTGTCCCTGCCCTCCTGAGGCTTACGGTCCAGGAGAAAAGACAGACACTGAATGAATAAACACACAAATAGGTAAGCAATTACCAGTTGTTGTAAATACTGTAAAGACAACAGTGCACGGGAAGCACCTAACTGAAATGGGTCAGAGACAACATCTAAATAAAGACCCGAAATGGGAAAAGAATCTAGCCACCCTAAGGGGGTGAGCAGAGAACATTTCCCACCAGACCTTAGGAAATGCTGGATGTTACTCTAGGTGCAGGGGAAGCCGCTAGGGGCGTTTAAGGAGCTGGAGGTGTGGTCTGTTTACATTTGCAAACATCCCCTCTAGCTGCAGGGCGAGTGGGTGGCAGGGAGCTGGGGCAGCGAGACCAGCTCGGAGGCCACTGCAGTGGACAAGGGGAGAGATGACGGTGGCTCCGGTGAGGCTCTCCAGCAGGGCAGATGGGAAAAGAGGCTCCATTTAGGACACATCTGGGGAAAATCCACAACGGAACTTAGCACTGAGTTGAGTGGAAGGGTTGAGGCAGGTGGAGAACATCCAAGCTGACTCAGGAGCGGGTGATGGGACATCTCAAGCCCGGCCAAGAGGACCAGCTTTCACAAAGTTTTATCCAGGCAGTTCCACTATCCTCAAGGCCCATCTTTCCCAATCCCTCCCTTCACCATAACGACCTCATTCCAGAACAAGCTGTCGGAGCATTTTAGGAAAGATGGAAGGAGCAAGCCTCAAAGCTAGCAGTTTCTGCATGCTCGTTATGTGTCAGGCATATATTGCCTGCAATTCTCTCAAATATTCCATGATAAAAGGCCTATTACTATCACCATTTTACCAGTGAAGCTTAGAGAGGTTAATTTTTTTTTTTTTTCTTTTTGCGGTATGCGGGCCTCTCACTGTTGTGGCCTCTCCCGTTGCGGAGCACAGGCTCCGGACGCGCAGGCCCAGCGGCCATGGCTCACGGGCCCAGCCGCTCCGCGGCATATGGGATCCTCCCAGACCGGGGCACGAACCCGCATCCCCTGCATCGGCAGGCGGACTCTCAACCACTGCGCCACCAGGGAGGCCCTAGAGAGGTTAACTTTTGCCCAAGGCTCACACAATTGATCAATGACAGGGGGCGCTTCAGACTTGGGGCTGGTAGCTTACACAGCCATATCCCACCCCTTTGTTCCCCATTTGGACAGATTTGTCTTTGGAGGACCAGTTGGTGATAATGTCTTCTGGCTGTGGGCCCTGAGTATCCTGGGACTGCCAGTGGTTGCCTGTGAGACCAGGGAAACTGACCAAAGGGGCCCCTGATGCCTGAGTCTGAGACCACTGCCCAGAGGCATCCATCCTCACTGATATCCAGCAAACACCCCAGTTCTGCACAACCCACTAATCTCAGCCCAGACTAAGGAAACCTCAATCACAATAGAAAAATACCAAGAGTACAAAAGGAATTAGGATTTTTTGGGTGGTTCCTTTTGGTACCACCAGGAGAGAAGGAGAAGAAAGCAGGCCTGAAATACCCACTCGTCACACCCCTGGTCTGTTCAAGCAGCTCTCCTCTGATCTCCTGCCTCATTGAATGCTTTCACATACATTATCTCATTCAATCTACGGGTACAGATCATTCTACCCATTCCTACAAGATGAGTAAAGTGTGGTTCAGCAAGGTGAAATGACCCGCGAGCTCAGAGCCAAGTTCTGAAGCCAGGGCCTCTCAGCCCAAGTCCAGTAGCCTTTCCAACACCACTCACTGGCTTACTGTGAAAACCTTCTTAGAGGTTTGCTCTGTAGTGATTTTTGCTCTACATGCATTTTCCCACTTCAGCATCAGCCAAGAATTGGAGGGGTGGGGGGAGGGCAGCAGGGGGATGGGGGTAGCTGGACTACAACAAGGACGTGACCCTAACAGGAGCTGTGATTTGAACTGAGTATAGATTGGTTCTCTGCTATCTTTGGAACCACTACGTTTGCAATTCAGGACCCGATGCCCATGTACTGGGCCAAACACTGCCACAGTTTTCTGATCAGATCTCCTTCCCAGGAAGATACCACTTAAAAGTTCTCTAACCAATCAGGCAATCTAAGCTCCTCTAAAAGACCCATATTGCTGAACAAGTTCACAGAGGACTCCAACCCTAATCAGCCAGAAAAAAAGCCACGCATCACGACATCTGTGGGGCCAGGTGGTAAGACAGATTCACAAAAGCCTGTGTGGAACCAAAAGGAAACATAAAGGTACTCAGACACCACTCAGTGCCTCCCTCACCCACATCCTTGCTAAGAGAATCTGCCCCCAGTCACAGCCCCTGATTCCTCTTTCCCTCATGACTGATATCCAGCCATTGCACATAAATACAGGCACACTGGAGGTTAAAATATTAAACTCCTTCTGTACACACTGGTAAATTACCTCCCTGAATGCCCCTGAGAAATTCCATCTAAAACAATAAGGAAATGTGTCACCTCATGCAATCGAAGTCCATAGGTACGGAAGGTCTTAGGACTTGATTCAGCTGCTCCACAAGCACCCAGGTTCTTGTCCCTCTCCTCTGCCATCTATGGTGCTAAGGCTTTCTTGTTTCAGTCTTAAGAGGAGAGAGATAGAACCTCTCCCCAAATCATGGACTATAATTTCTTCCTGTTAATGGTTTATTTGGACCAACTTGAGTCACATGACTACCCCTGGACCAGTAACAGTCACCAGGGAAATGCCTCCAGGGACATTTGGCAATTAATCGTCATCACACTATTAGTCTGGAAACATTAATAGTCATCTCACTGGGTATGGGATGCTACTGGCATCTAGTGGGTGGAGACCAGGCATGTTAATAAACATCCTATAGTGCACAGGACAGTCCCCACAACAAGGAATTGCCTGGTCCAAAATGTCAACCGTGCTGAGACTGCGAAACCCTGGCTTAGATTAATCTAGATCAGGGTTCGCCAACTATAACCCATGTGCCATGTTTGACCCACTGCCTAATTTTATAAAGTTTTATTGGGACACAGACACACTCATTCATTTCCATATTGTCTACAACAGAGGAGTTGTCACACGGCTAGTGGTGACAGAGGTCACATGCCCCCCCAGCCCCCCAAAGCTTAAAATATTTTCTCTCCGGCCTTTTTCTGAAAAAGCTTGCTGATTCTTGATCTGGAGCTGGGGATGGGAGAATATGTAAACAAAATTACGGTTCTGTTAGGAAGGAGAAGAACTGATATTGGGAAGTAATAAACAGTAATGACTATCAAGATAAAAGTCTGTTTATGGAGGTCACGCAGTAGGGCACAGCTCTCAGCAGGAATTTTCCCAACGAAAATTTATTTCCACATATAGGACTTCTTACAAAAACTAGGGCCTTAGACCTTATGCAATTTTTAAGTTGGTGGGAGGTGTGAACCCTCCAACTTGCACCCACCTCTCCCAAAAAATCCAGATTTTCCCCCATTCAACTCCTACCACAGAGACAGAAGTGATCATCAGAGATTGGTGAGTTCCGAGCCCACGAAGATCTCGGAGTCAGGCCTGGTGTGAGCTCTGGGGCAGGCCACAGTCACCCTGAAATCAAGGGAGGGGCACACAGGGAAACTTTAGAACATTCCTGGGGGAGGGAGTTACCCAGCAGAGAGGCCCATGGGACAGACGAGAAAAGCACTCCAGAAACATGGCTGCCCAACAGCAGTCTTGTCCCATAATGTCCCAGGGCCTATCAGTAAGTCCTCTTCCCTCTACTAGTTTAAGTGGGGTTTTTTTGCTTGGACCAAAGGATCCCTGCAGAGGACAAGACCTCCTGAGTCACTGAACACCCTTTCCAGGACCCTCCCCTTATTGCCTCAGGGGCAGGGTAAATATTCACTCCCTGGATAGACTGACTCCCCCTTTCTCCTTCCATCCCAGTCATCCAGGGAGATTTCTGACCCATTTGGCAGGAAATTAGGCAGGCCCAGAGGCCTGACAGAACCTACAAGACTTAAAAACTAAGAAACCCAGGAGGGGTTTCTTAGTACCTGACTTTTCAGAGTTATTTTAAAGATTTCTTTGAATGGCAAGTATAAATAGTTACTGGACTTGTCAGACTTGAGTAAATATCAACTCCTAAAAAGGACTAAGAAGGAAGAAAAAAAAACAAACACCTTTTTAAGTCGAAAAAAAATAATCCATCACCATTTCTTTTCGACCTGGGATAATAACATGACTCCGGTCTTCCCACTCGTTCAGGCCACTCTTTAAGTTATCAGAACCGCCCCCCCCACACTAAACACCCTGTTCCTATTTCTTCCCTATTTGATATTTTAATTGAATGAGAACCATCATATCCTGGCCAATATTCATTACCCATCTGTTGCTTCTCCAGTTTTTCTCTGGGAGCGCCTGGGGCAACACTCCTTCCCGGAACAAAATCTCTTCTCTCTGACTTCCTCTGGAAGAGATTCTCTTTCTTGAAGCCAGAATCATTTGCCTCCTGGAAGCAAATCTCTCCTGGAGGAGTCCCCTGGGGGGCCACCATCCAGGTTTCCAGGCTGCCTTCTCGCTTCAGCAAGCGTGTTTCCACCACTGGCTCCAGCCCACCCTCCTCAGCCTGAGGCTTTGGGAAAGGGGTCCCTCCCCTGGAACCACAGCCAAGGCAAGATCAAACAAATGATGATTCTGAGTTATACAAACTGACTTCTTCCCAGCAACATCACCGTGAAGACAAACACCTCATGTAAACATATTCAGCGCACACACCCCGACTAAGTGCTGAATTCTACAGACAGAGATGAAGAAAATATAATCCAAAGCCCCCAAGAAGCCAGTCTTGAATAACACTGTCCAGTAGAAAAATAGGCACAAAAGCCACATTTGCAATCTGGGAGTTTCTAGTAACCACATTAAAATAAGTACAAAGAGGGACTTCCCTGGTGGTGCGGTGGTTAAGAATCCGCCTGCAGGGACACGGGTTCGATCCTGGTCCGGGAAGATCCCACATGCCACAGAGTGGCTAAGCCTGTGTGCCACAACTACTGAGCCCGCACACCACAACTACTGAAGCCCGTGTACTCTAGGGCCCGTGCACCCCGCAACGAAGAGTAGCCCCCGCTCGGTGCAACTAGAGAAAGCCCGCACGCAGCAATGAAGACCCAACGCAGCCAAAAATAAATTAAAAAAAAAAAAAGAAGTACAAATAAACAGGTACTTCCAGGCACTTCACATACATTATTTTCTGATTTAATCCTCACAACAAGCATATGAACCAAGACCTTTTACTCCCTCATTTTGGAGATGGTAACACTGAGGACCAGAGAGGGTGAAACTGCTCAGGATCTGACACTGAGTGGTAGTAGGGGAATTTAAACCAAACAATTTAGATGCAAAGTCTATGCTCTTGGCATACTTGATTGTTGTAGAGAAGCTGCTATTTAGAAAGCTCAAGTAGGTGGGTCCCTTCCAAACAAGAAGGCTTTTTTCTTTCATCCTTTAATCTATTTCTGGCTTATAAATTTAGATTCTGAAAAATCTAGGATTTTTTCTGTGGCAAACATGTCAAGCCAAGACATTAAACTCAGAGCTAACCAAATATGCTTTTGTCAATGCTGCAAACTGGCTCTCAGTTTGTTTGGCCCTTGTTTATCTGCAAAATATTTTCCTTCCTACCTTGTATCTGTTGGTGCCATCTAGCACAGGCACAGGGAGGCTAACTAGCTATGGGTCGGTCACACAGCTCATGACAGGTCAGAATTAGAACCCCTTCTTGGGGTTCCTAATCCACACAGGGTCCCGAGGAAACTCCTCTTGGGTCTAAACAACCTCCCAGAGAAACAGCCTTTCCCCAGAGACACAAAGGATTAAAATAGAACGTCTTCAGGCATTCATTTATTGTGCACCTATTATATGCCCAGCACTGGGCTGCACTGGGCTAGGTGCTGGGGTTAAAGAGAAAAAAGACAAGATGCCCACTCTCAGAGAACTCACATTGTCCCAGAGGCAGCAGACAGAGTGGACAACTGCAGTACCATGTGATGAAAACCACGAAAGAGAAACTGTGGGAACCCTGGGGCAAAGCACTTAACCCTGCCAGGGGGGTGCCAGGGGATGGGGAAGGTAGTGGTCACGGAAAACTCCCTGGAGGAGGTAATGACTGAACTGAGTCTTGAAGAATGAGAGTGAAAAAGTAGGAGACACAAGGTCAGGAAGAAATAAGGCTAGAGAGATAGGCAGGGTCAGATCATGAAAGGCCTTGAGTACCCAAGTAAGGAGTTTGGACATTTCCTTGAACACAATGAGGGATTGTGCCTCAGTTTCCACATCTAAAATGAGGGAAATAATCCCAACCACCTCATAGGGTTTTTGTGAGATTAAACCACAATTATCATTGAAAGTTTTTAGAGAGACTGATAATATGATAATACTAATTACTGTTAATATGAACACTACCATTAATTAAACATCTATTCCTTAAAACACTAAAAGTAGAACTACCATATGACCCAGCAATCCCACTCCTGGGCATATACCCTGAGAAAACCATAATTCAAAAAGATACATGCACCTCAATGTTCACTGCAGCACTATTTACAATAGCCAGGACATGGAAGCAACCTAAATGTCCATCAAAAGAAGAATGGAGGGCTTCCCTGGTGGCGCAGTGGTTGAGAGTCCGCCTACCGATGCAGGGGACACAGGTTTGTGCCCCAGTCCGGGAAGATCCCACATGCCGCGGAGCGGCTGGGCCCGTGAGCCATGGTGGCTGAGCCTGCGCGTCCGGAGCCTGTGCTCCGCAAGGGGAGAGACCACGGCAGTGAGAGGCCCGCGTACCGCAAAAAAAAAAAAAAGAAGAAGAAGAATGGATACAGAAGATGTGGTACATATATACAATGCGATATTACTCAGCCATAAAAAGGAACGAAATTGTGCAGTTTGCAGAGACGTGGACAGACCTAGAGGCTGTCATACAGAGTGAAGTAAATCAGAAAGAGAAAAACAAATATAGTATAATATCGCTTATATGTGGTATCTAGAAAAATGATACAGATGAACTTATTTGCAAAGCAGAAATAGAGGCACAGATGTAGAGAACAGACATATGGATATGGGAGTCGGGGGGGAGGGGGGTGGGATGAATTGAGAGATTGGGATTGACATATATACACTACTGTGTATAAAATAGATAACTAATGAGAACCTACTGTATAGCACAGGGATCTCTACTCAGTGCTCTGTGGTGACCTAAATGGGAAGGAAATCCAAAAAAGAGGGGATATATGTATACGTATAGCTGATTCACTCTGATGTACAGCAGAAACTAACACAACATTGTAAAGCAACTATACTCCCATAAAAATTAATTAAAAGAAAATTAAAAAATAAACATCTATACGTGCTAGACATGGTGCTAAGCACTTCGTGGACATCACCATTTTTCTTCTAAACATTTGTCATTATCTGAAATTGCATCATGTATTTGTTGGATTGTGCAATTACTGCCTGCTTCTCCCACTAGAAGAAAGCTTCCTAAGGGCAGGACCTGCTTGTCTTGTTTGCTGCTGCATCTCCAGTGCCTACAGTGGAGACTGACACATGAAGTAGGAGCTCAGTAAATCATGGTTGGATGAATAAATGATGATCTCATTTATAATAATCCAGAGAAATAAATGTTATTTCCTTGCTTTTACAAATGAGGAAACTGAAGTGTAGAAAGATCATTCAGGCTGCAACGTGGACAAAAGATGCAAGATGAGAAAGGCTGGAGGCAAGGAGACCAGTGAGGGGGCTATTTTAGACATGCAGGGAAGAAAACTGGGATGGAGAAAAGTTACTAGATTGAAGAGATATTAAGAAGGTGGATGAATGGATGGATGGGTGGGTAGATGGATAGGTAGATGGATGAGTAAATGTGTGGATGGGTGAATATGTGGGATATGTGGGTGAATAGATGGGTGAGTGAACGGATAGGTGGGTGAACTGATGGATGGGTAGATGGATACATGGGTGGGTTGATTACTGATGAGTGGATAAACAGATCTTCAGAAGGCCCTAAATGCCCTTGCATGAAGCATTTTATACATAGAATAAAATGTTTTACCAGAAGTAACCAGAATGGATATCAAAATATTGTCCAGATGATGAAGACAAGTCTTTAACATCATCGTATTCAGGCAATATAACAATCCTCTCCTATATGTCTTCATACCAATTTTGTCCGAGACTCATGTGCTCAATTACTCTTCCCATTACCCCCCCCAAGACAAATAAGGCATAAATCAGCGCTTAAGCTGTCATTCCTTCAGCTGATTTCCAAATCCAGAGTGCTGAGGCTTTAAATTATTCTGTATATAACTTGGTTAAGCAGTACCTGGGTCCAGACAGGACGATCTTCTTGTCAGGGAGAGAGTTGCCCTGACCTGCAAAAGCTCCTGCTGATGTTCTTGCTATTCCAGGGAGAGTGTTAAAGCCAACTCAGAATGGCTTTGAAAGATGAGTCCTGTCCAGTCAAGTTCGAATAGACATCCAGCCATAAAAAATCCCAGTTGTGTCATTTTCCCTTATTAAAGGCAACACGTAGACAGAGAGGAGTCTGATCTGTTCTTTTTCTTCAGCCCCTACTTCCCACCCTTTCCCTGTGTCTTGAAAACACACATACACACACACTCACTGCCAAATTCAGGGCTAGAGTACGTGAAATACATTAAGACAATTTAAAGGAAAGCCCCACCTCAAAACAGTATCTTCCCAATCTTTCCTTGAAATTCCCCCATGAGCAATACATTCTTTTGTAATCAGCATTACCCTCTTGTGACCTGATGATCTCATTTTAAATAATACTCAAGTATTCCACAGGCTAGACAAGCAGGAGTCAATAGGTCCCTATGGGAACTTCCCCTACCTAGCCTGTCAATTTAGTTTGCTGGGACTGCTATTACAAAGTACCACAGACTGGGTAGCTTAACCAAAAGAAATTTTTCTCACAGTTCTGGAGGCTGGAAGTCCAAATTCAAGGTCTTCTCTCTATACCTGTCTGTGTACTAATCTCTTCTTAAAAACAGAGAGACAACAGTCACATTGGATGAGGGCCCACCTTAATGACCTCATTTAACCTCAATTACCTCCACAAGGTGCTATCTCAAGTACAGTCACATTCTGAGGTACTGGGGGTTAGGACTTCAACGTACGGATTTGGGAGGAGACACAATTCAGCCTATAACACCCTGGAACACTGAGTGGTCCAGGAAAGCATCTTGTCCAATACCCACATCAAAGAAGTCTCATCTCCAATGGGACAGTTCTTAAGTATATCCACTTGTACATGAATGTTCATAGCAGCATTATGTATAAAAGCCAAAATGTGGGAACAACCCAAGTGTCCATTAATGAATGAATAAACAAATGTAGTAGAAGCATGCAATGGAATATGATTCAGCCATAAAAATGAATACAGTACTGATACAGGCTACAACATAGATGAACCTCAAAACATTATCCCAAGGGAAAGAAACCAGACAAAAGACCACATAGGGGGCTTCCCTGGTGGCGCAGTGGTTGAGAGTCCACCTGCCGATGCAGGGGATGCGGGTTCGTGCCCCGGTCCGGGAGGATCCTGCATGCCGCAGAGCGGCTGGGCCCCGTGAGCCATGGCTGCTGAGCCTGCGCGTCCGGGGCCCGTGCTCTGGGGCGGGAGAGGCCACAGCAGTGAGAGGCCCGCATACCGCAAAAAAAAAAAAAAAAAAAGACCACATAGTGTATGATTCCATTTATATGAAATGTCCAGAATAGGCAACTCCATGGAGACAGAAAGTGGATTAGGAAGGTTGAAAAAGACATTAAAACAAACATGGGTAAACAAACAAACAAACATGGGTGTATGCTTGATGTGGGTGCTCATGGAAAAAGGTCTTTAAGAATATGTTTAGATTACCAGTAGCAAGTACCTTTAGGGAGTGGAAGGGGAAGCAGCTAGGATTTATTCATTATTTACCCTGATACCCTTTTCTAACTTTAGAATATTTTAAGTACATTTTTAAACAAAAGCCCTCAAGCAAATTGGTGACGTGTATTACAAATTTTAAAACTGAGCTTGAGACAAATTAATAGAGATGTTTGTGCATGTGGATGTTTGCCTTATTATTTATAATACGGGAAATTTTCAAACTACCAATGTCCAATAACAGGGCACTGGTTAAATTAATTACACTAGGTACATACACAGGAACACTATGGAGTCATTAAAACTCCTATTTTTCAAAACCATTTAATGCATAGAAACTGTCTGTGATGCACTGCTGAAGTGGGGGAAAGAAGAACACGACTAATTCTAGAGAGTACTGTATGTAAGGTCCAAAATTTTGTTTAAAATACCTGTGTGTATGCATATGCATTATATACAACCAGTATATCCACACGCATAGAAAAAGGTTAGAAAAAAATGTTAAAGAGGTTACCTCTGAGCTACAAAATTATGGGTAATTTTTATTCTTATTCCTTCAATCACTTCATAAATATTATGTACCTACCAAGTGTTTCCTGTATTTCCCTTTTTATGAATATGTTTTATTTCTGTAACTAGAAAAGAACAATAAATGTTCATTTTAAAGGGATAAAAAACATCTCTGAAAACAAAACAGACTACCTTCCTCTCACTCCCCTAAATCTGAACTGTTGTTTGCACTTAACCTGAGCATGTGAAATCTGACCACTAGAGGAGCCTTAAAGGAATGGGGACCAAGTGGGGAACTAAGCTTTGCTTCTGCTCAGGGACAAAACCATCACCCCATGCAACCAGTCACCATCATCCCACGTGGCCATCTTCCAAATGTACAAAACCCACTCAATTCTCTCCTTTCCTACCTAGTGCTCCTCTTTTCTACACACCTTTGAATTGCCCAAACTAATACTGTCATGTCCCTAGGTTGGACATCTGTAGTTTTTGCCAACCTGCATCCATTCACTCTTCTCCTAGCAAAGGATCCCAAGTTATCTCTGAGGAATACCATCTTTGTGTTCTCATCCAGTGTGTTACAGGTGGGGCTCCATCCCTAGCCCAGGGTCAGAACATACCACCCAGGTCCAATTCAACGAGCACATTAAACATTAAATCCCTCTGGTCAAAATGACTGGCTCAGGGATAATCATGTGAGCCCATGAGATTCAGTGAGGCTCTTGCTGGGTATGCTGGGATGAAGACTGTCCTACTTTTCCTGTTGTGTGTAGACATGAAACAAAAGTACATACTCCTGGGAACTGCTGGCAGTCACTGTAAGACCATAAAGGGAATACTAGTCTGTGAATGGGATCGACTCAAAGAAAGCAGAACACAGAGATGGAGAGAGAGAGAACGATGCACCTGGATCCAGCCATACGCTCACCTTTTAGTTACTTCAGCCAATAAAGTCCCTCCTTTGCTTAAGCCAGTCTGAGTCGTGCTGCTTCACTGACTCCCAACCAGACACCACCAGCTGACATACCTGCCTTCCTCTGACTGACTGGGCAAAGGGCGTCTTGCAGTCACCTGCACTGGAAGATGTCTTAAACAGAAACCCAGACTTGGGTTTGAATCCTTCCTCTACTACTTATTAGCTATGTGACCTTGAGCCGGTCACTTATTCTTTCTCCTTCCTTATCTGTAAAAGAATAGGAACACCTAACTCACAGCCTTGTTGTGAGAATCAAATGTTAAGGATTTTGATTTTTAAGAACAATGGGAAGTCTTTCACAGACATTAATGAGGAGAGTTCTTCAATCTGTCTTGAAAAAAATCACTTTGGCTGTTGTATAGAGAACAGATGGGAGGAGGGCAAGAGTGAAAGCAGAGAGATCTGTTAGGAAGGGGCTTTAGAAGTCCAGGCAGATGGTGGTGGCTTGAACCAGGACAACATTTACCCACTGTCAACTATAATACCAAATGACAGTTGTCAAAATGGCAATCACCAAGTTTACCAAAATTCCCATACCATCTCTGACTTTTTGCCATGTTATTTTCACATAAGTGAATTTTGTGCTTCAGTAAATTCTGCCACACCTTAAGCAATAATATGACATCTCGAGGTTGATTTACAAGAGATATAGACACACTATATCACATAACATATATGTTGGGGAAACACTGACCCAAACTGCCTGCCCTGGCCAGACCCAATAGTAACCACCGGCATGAGTAATCTTACAACAGGAGGTCCTGGTAAGGAACGCGGAACCAACAAGCTACCACCAACCAGAAGAATTTGGGAAAGGTCAAAAGGAGAGAGGAGACGTCAGCCCATATGTCCTGCCAACCTCCCAGAATCCTTCTCGCTAGAATCCATCTTGGCTGAGTGATGTGCGCACCACCAGGAAGGACCCTGAGTCAGAATGATTAGCCAGAAACAACCCGGAAACTAACCCCATTACCGTAAAACCCGAGACTGCAAGCCACGTGGCAGAGCAGTTCTCCTGGGGTCCCTGACCCTCCTGCTCTCCACCCAGGCGCCTCTTCCCAATAAAGTCTCCTGCTTTGTCAGCACGTGTGTCTCCTCGGATAATTCATTTCCGAGTGTTAGAAAGAGCCCACTCTCGGGACCTGGAAGGGGTCCCCCTTCCTTCAACATGTATATGATAAATTACATGTCATATACATGAGAAAGTACATACCATATATATTATATATTATATACATATTACATGTCATAATATTTCTAATCTACATTAAGGTAAGTACATAACCATTCTTTTTTTTAATGTTTATGTACACATCACTGAAAATCAACTCAAATACTACCATTAGGAGACAATAAACCACCCAAAAGGATTGTGGGAGGTACAGGGGACAGAAAGAACTATTTCTTCTGGTTATTCAGAGAAAAAGTGCTAGTTAGCAGCAAGTAAGGTAATTTAAGAAGGCTAGTAGAGAAGTCTCACCTAAAGTAAGAAGACCTTACTTTAAGAGTGAACCCAATTAAAAAAAAAAAAAAAAAACTCAGCCGAGCAGAGAAATGAGAGGGCGATTATTTGAACGACAATTCCTTCCAGCCACGTTTTAGACTGAGAGCTCCCCTACTGAATGAGCGTGTGTACAATCATTAACTACTTGACAGAAAACATGGGGGCAGCTGGGGAGGAAGGAGAGGGTAGAGAGGAATCTTAAAGCCGAGCCCTGGCCCGTTTAAGACCAATTTGAAATGAAGATTTCAGAACGTCTGAAAGTATAATTTAAGTGAATGGGCTAAGTAGGCTTCTGCAAAGAACTCTTCCACTTAGACCATGTTCCTCAAGAACACCCTACTCTGCAGTCATTAAAAAGTGTGTTTTAGGAGAATATTTAATGACATTGGAAACATCTCAAAAGCAGGTGGCAAATCAGCATGTACAGCATGATTCCAATTTCAGATTTTAAAAAGAAATTCTATACATGAGTTTTAAAAAAAAAGACTAGCAGCCCACATTAAAACGTTAACAGTAGTTATATTTAGATGGTGGGTTAGATGGATGATATACATTTTCTCCTTTATTCTTGTCAGAATTTACTCAAGTCTCTGATAATTTTTTAAGCAGAGAAGGATAATTAAAGGATTTTTTTAATATGAATTCATTGATGGTCTATTGTAAACTGTACCAATTTCTTATTCACTAAAAACATAAAATAGGAAAACTCTTACTAGAAGAGCCAAATCTGATATTTCAAATATGATGGTATAATGATAGTTAACATTTGTAACCACTTAATACGTGTCAGGCACAGAGCTCAGCACCTTATATAATCATGTCATTGACAATGATTCCTCACAACCGCTCTATGAGATGGGTATTTTTATGCATACACACCCCTCAATTTTCCAAATGGAAGAAACTGGGGCTCAGAGCAAAGACATAACCTGTTCAAGGTCACTAGCTGGCAGGTGACAGAGAATCCAGGTCTCCTTATTTCTAATTCAGGGCTCTTTCTCCTCCACAGCATTGGGTTTCTACAGATGCCCTAGTTTATGAGCTGAAAATATCTAATAATTACCCCATAAATAAGCCACAGAACTTATTTATTCCTTGCATTTAACTTATTATGTAGCATTTAAAGGATACATTACATTGGGCAAGAACCATCAATCTTTCACATAATGCTCTGGTTAATAACCTGGTAATTATAATCCACAGTCACAAGGCTGAATATGCTTGTTGCTTCCATGGTGCCAGATCACCCTTTAAAGAAGAGAACTCATCAATTATCTCCGACATGCTCACTTGGTGAATTTACACCCTCCCAGAGCACCAGCACTTACCATGGTGGTCGGAGAGTTCAATAGTAATTGCAGAGTCCCTAAACCTAAGGATTTAAAAAGCTGTGTGCCCATAATCCCCTTTAACATGGTATCAGAATATCATCTGGCCATTCGTCAACGTTAATAGAACTCCTATTGGAAAGCATTCACTCTGTGTATTCCAAGACCTGAGCTAATCACTTTGCGTACAGAAGGAATAGTAGAATAAAATGTTTATCAATCTTATCAGACCCAACATCTCTTTGTATCAGTCAGTTTCTGGTGCATAACAATCTCAAAATCTCAATGACTTACAAGGAAAAAAAACTTAGAGTAAGTCCCCTACATAGGAATGAGTTCCGTTCTGAGAGTGCGTTCCTAAGTGCAATTTGTTCATAAGTCCAACAAAGTTAGCCTAGGTACCCAACTAACACAGTCAGCTATATAGTACTGTACTGTAATAGGTCATAATACTTTTCACACAAATAATACATAAAAAACAAACACAAAAAATAAAACTTTTTAACTCTTACAGTACAGTACCTTGAAAAGTACAGTAGTACAGTACAACAGCTGGCATACAGTACAAGGGGCTGGCATCAAGTGAACAGGCAAGAAGAAGTTACTGACTGGAGGAGGGAGGGGAGGTGGGAGATGGTAGAGCTGAAGGATCGTCAGCAACAGGAGACGGAGGGCAAGCTGCAATTTCACTCACACATCCTGGGCTTGAAATAAAGATACTGCACTACTGTACTCTATACAGTACTGTAAAGTATACAAAAGCACAACTGCTTGAAGAAGATGCACGCATGTGACAAAGTACACCAGACACGTGAACTAACGTATGTGACTGGACGTGTGAACACACGCTCACATCTTTGAAAGTTCACAACTTGAAGGTTCGTATGTAGGGGACTTACTGTATGTTTTTTACTCATGAGTCTGTGGTTGGCTGTGGTTCTGCTGAGCTCATCTGGGACCCCATGAGCTTGGCTCCAGGTTAGGCTCAGATCTGTTCCAAGGGTCTCTCCATTCTCCAAAGAGCAGTGGACAGACATTTTCTCATAGCAAATGTCAAAAGAACAAGAGGATGAGTGAAAACACATGATGCCTTTTGAGCACGAGGCTCAAGACTGGCATACTTCCATTTCTGTCGAGGTATCATTGGCCAAAGCAAATTTCATGGCTAAGCCCCAAATCAATGAAGCACATAAATACTCTCCACCCACTCTGCTGAGAAGTACTACAAAGTCACATGGCAAAATGTGTTGATGTGTAATTCCATTATGGGAGAGAAGGAAGAACTGGGAGCAATGATCCATTCTACCCACCCTTTTATAACAAATATAGTGTGATGTGCCCTTTATACTATCACAGAATGAAATTCAGAGATAGTATAACCTACATACATGTATAATTTTCAAAAATCAATTACATATATAAAGGCTAGAAGACAGAGTGAGGTAGTCTGATGATGGCATATAAATGAAGAGCCGCTGTGGGCATAACAAATAAAATACAAGCTGATTCAGGGCTGTGATGTTGGCTCCTCAAACACCTTGAACGACGTTTCCATTGGTGACGTGATTTTTTTTTGGAAATGGTATACAACTATGGATAACATTTTGAGCAAAATAAACTGCAACCATCCCTTGATGCATACTGTAGAAAAATCAGAACATGCTAAAACGATGCAAAATATACTCTATATGTAAAACAAGCTCAGATGACAATAAATGAGTTTTTCAGCTACACGAAGGTCTCGCAGGGTACTGGCAGGTCAAGCAGGACACAGGACGGATCTTCCCCACACATCGCTAAATGTCTAGCTCGCCTGGTCCTCTAAAGCAAACCATACCAAAGTCATGATTTTGTAACTCCCCATCACCATAACGACCAAAATCGTCCC
This sequence comes from Mesoplodon mirus, assembly GCF_964341445.2. Lineage (NCBI taxonomy): Eukaryota > Metazoa > Chordata > Mammalia > Artiodactyla > Ziphiidae > Mesoplodon > Mesoplodon mirus. The sequence goes on from NC_138989.1 coordinate 11,141,301, forward strand.
CACAAATTTCTGAAAAGAGCCCTAGGGGGCAGTATTGCCCCAGTGAGAACCACTGGTGTTGCATTAGAGTGAAGTTCTACAGCCTGATTCTGAATCCAAGCTCTGCCTCGTACTTACTAGCTGTGTAACTTTGGACAGGTTAGTGAATTACTCTGAGTCTGCCTTACTCATAATGTTGCTTTAAGGATTAAATGGGAGCATGCAAATGGCAAAGCATTTGGCACAAAGCTGGCACACATGAAGCACTCAATAATGTCAGAGCCTAATGTTATACCATTCAGTTAACTTATTCCCATTTCACAGATGAGGAAGCTGGGGCTCGAATGAGATGCCTTTGGACATCATTCCTTCTCCTCTCCCTGATGTCTTCTAGTCTAAAGATGGGTAATTGCTGATGTTCTCCTGAGGATCACTTTCAGAAGAAAGGTGAGACTGGAAAGGCTGTGGGATTGACAGGTGAGTCCATGAGTGGAGGGGACCTGGATTCAAATTCTAGGCTAGGATATGTAGTGGTTTTACTCTGAAAAAAAGCATTTCCCAGGAGTTTGCTGGCTGTCCAGTGGTTAGGACTCTGTGCTTTCACTGCCGTGGGCCTGGGTTCAATCCCTGGTCGGGGAACTGAGATCCTGCAAGCCATGCAGTGTGGCCAAAAGAAAAAAAAAATTTTAAATACATATACATGGAATAAAAAAAAGCACTCCCTTTCACATCTGCATCAGTTACCACTTGGCACACTTAAGAATGGTGGCAGCACAGAATCGTGCAACAGTGGTCCAGAGGAGGATATGGTCTTCAGTGGTAACGTCAGGAGAGGTTAGAGAGGCAGAATCCAAGACAGGCTCTGGATCCTGATGCCCGGGTGCGAATCCCAGCTCTACCACTTACCAGTCATGCATCCATTCGACCTTGGGTAAAAACTCCCCTATGCCTCAATTTCTTCATCTGTAAAACACTAGTACATACCTCACGGGGTTGTTGTGAAGATTAAATGAGTTAATACCCATAGAGCATGTAGAACAGTGTTGGCATATGATAATCTCTACATAACTGTGCACCATTGCACAACTGCTGTCCACCCACAGGTTCAGGGCAGTCATACAGAGCCTGACCCACGGTGGGTGATAAAAAGTGGTGAAAAGAGACGAGTGGATGGAGAAGGGTAGGAAATAACCGTCAACTTTGGAAACATGTAATATTCAGTGCCCGATGTGGGCATCTGGAAAGCTACGGTGGAGTATTTACGCTTATTGCTATGCTCTCAACCACTAGACTGGATGGTCTTTCAAAAATGCAGAACAAAACTGAGGTGTGTCAAGTTGTGCTCACAGCAGTTAACATTCTAAATGAACTAAAGCCATCAGCATCAATTTATACAGACTTGTCCTAACAAGTAAGGAGGCTTTTTTTAACCTCTACTTGTCAACATTCACAAGGGAGAATGGAGGAGGACACATTGGTGAGAAAAAGAATGGGACAAACTGGAGGAGGGAAAGCAGAGAGAAGCAGGGTGCCCAGTACAGTCCTGATGCATGGTAGGGTCTCGATCATTACTTGCTGAATGAGTGGATAACTGGATGGAGATGCCTAATCTCCCTTTCTGCCCCCATTTCAACCTTCAGACAAAGACAAAAGATTTCCAGAGATGAATGATTTTAAAGCCAACAGCTTCCTTAGGAAGAGATGATGAAAATACCATGTTTTCCAGTGTTGGACAAATCATAAATATCTCAAACTGTAATGAAGCTCTGCCACTTACTAGTTATGTGACCTGCAGTGAGTCGATACGATCCTCTGAGCATATTTTGTCTCATAAGTGGTCTCTAAGAATCCACACAGTGCAGACATCATATAATATCATGAATGGTTTATGTGCATGAGTGTAGGCTCATATTTATACATTATAACCCGGGCCCAGTTCATTAGTTTTGTTCATGCCAACTCTCTTATCGTTATTATTACGCAGCCTGTTATTGTATACTGATGACTCTTTACTTCTACACAGTACTCAAGCGTTTATAAAACACTGTGATGTCATGGCTACCACTTATTTAATGCTTATGTGCTCTCCCACAGGTCCTCACAACTCAGTGAGTAGGTACTTCCAATCCTGTATCAGTCATATACTTCCCCCAGTGATGCTGAGTAACAAGCAAGCACAAAAACCCCAGAACATTTAGCAATAAACATTTATGTGGGGTTCAGCCGACCAAGGTGAGGCTCATCTGATTTTGCTGCCTTGCTCACGAGCCTGTGGGTAACTGCAAGTTATCTACACAGCTTTGCTGATTTGGGCTGGACTCACTGACACGTCTGGGGTTTGGCTTGATGTTGGCTGATTTAGGATGGCCTCTGCTGGGATGCCTGGGACAACTCAGGCTCCACAACATGGGCCTCTCCTCCTCTAGCAGGCTTGCCTGGAAATTTTCACATGGCAATTGCACAAACACTTTTGCAGACCTCTGCTTGCATAGCCTCTAACATTGCTTTGGCTAAAGCCAGTCACAAGGCCCACACAGATTATTTAAAAGATGGGAGGGACTTCCTCGGTGGTCCAGTGGATAAGACTCAGCACTCCTAGGTGTAAGACAGGAATAAAGACACAGACCTACTAGAGAATGGACTTGAGGATATGGGGAGGGGGAAGGGTAAGCTGTGACAAAGTGAGGGTGGCATGGACATATATACACTACCAAATGTAAAATAGATAGCTAGTGGGAAGCAGCTGCATAGCACAGGGAGATCAGCTCAGTGCTTTGTAACCAACTAGAGGGGTGGGACAGGGAGAGCGGGAGGGAGGGAGACGCAAGAGGGAAGAGATATGGGAACATATGTATATGTATAACTGATTCAATTTGTTATAAAGCAGAAACTAACACACCATTGTAAAGCAATTATACTGCAATAAAGATGTAAAAAAAAAAAAAAAAAAAGACTCAGGACTCCCAATGCAGGAGGCCCGGGTTTGATCCCTGGTCAGGGAACTAGATCCTGCATGCATTCCACAACTAAGAGGTCACATGCCACAACTAAGAGGTCCACATGCCGCAACTAAAAGATCCCGTGTGCCGCAAGGAAGATCTCGCGTGCTGCAACTAAGACCCGGTGCAGCCAAAATAAATTAAAAAATAAACAAAACTAAATAAATAAACAAAAGATGGGAAATACACTCCACCTCCTTTATAGGAGGAATTGCAAAGGCTGTTATTGGTTGGACTATGTCTCCTTAAAATTCATATGTTGAAGTCCTAACTTCAGAATGTGACATTCACTCCTATCTCAGAATGTGACATTATTTGCAAATAGGGTCTTTACAGAGATAATCAAGTTAAAATGAGGTCTTTATGGTAGGCCCTACTCCAATGTGACTAGTATCCCTATAAGAGGGAGCAATTTAAACACAGACTAGGACACAGGGAAGGAAATGTGGAAAATGCCACCTGTAAGCCAGGGAGAGAGGTCTGGAACACATTCTTCCTCACAGCCCTCAGAAGGAACCAACTCTGCCAACACCTTGATCTCAGACTTCTGGCCTCTAGAACTGTAAGACTATAAATTTCTGTTGTTTAAGCCACCCAGTCTGTGGTACTTTGTTAAGGCAGTCCTAGCAAACTAATACAAGGGGTAAAGAATGAAGGCAGGGACTTTCCTGGTGGCGCAGTGGTTAAGAACCCGCCTGCCAATGCAGGGGACAGGTTCGAGCCCTGGTCCGGGAAGATCCCACATGCCGCGGAGCAACTAAGCCTGTGCACCACAACTACTGAGCCTGTGCTCTAGAGCCCGTGAGCCACAACTACTGAGCCTGTGTGCCACAACTACTTAAGTCCATGCGCCTAGAGCCCATGCTCTGTAACAAGAGAATCCACTGCAATGAGAAGCCCACGCACCATAACGAAGACTAGCCCCAGCTCACTCACCACAACTAGAGAAAGCCCGTGTGCAGCAACGAAGACCCAACACAGCCAAAGATAAACAATTAATTAATTAATTAATTAATTATTTTAAAAAATGAAGGCATTAATGCAATCAATCCTCAATACTTTATTTTTCAGTGGGGACACTGAGGCTCAGAGAATCTGGTTAATGTACCACCCAAGAGGCATCGGAGGTGTGAGTGGAACCCAGGTCTTCTTTGCCAGACATCCTTGCACCTGCCATGGAGACATTTCAGTTCCCAATCCTTTGTCTTTTCCTAGGTGGCGTCCAACAGGGAGGCACCGGCACATGCAGGACACCGCTCATGCCCAGCAAGGCAAGGCTGTGCATGTTGCTTCAAAGCTTCTGTTTTAATGATGTAGTCATTGTTTTTATGGCTTTCCAATGAAGTGTGCAGAGCTCTGATAGCCATCACTGGTTTCTTGAGGGCCTTTACTTGACCTGAGACTGTACAGAGCTTCTGATAGATACAAAAAGGTGTGTGAGGCAAAGAGGAGAAAATTCTGGTCAAATATTTTTCAAAATGGATTTTGGCTAATCACTCACACATTTGAGCCACCAACTACATCTGTATTGAACATACTCAATTATTTGGGATAACTTTGAAGCCACTGGAATGACTTCTTTGGACAGAATAAAATGAAAAGAATTGGGTCATTAATTCACGTATCGGTCAGGGTTCTTGAGACAAAAAGAACCAATAGGAGAGAGAGAAAGAGAGAAAGAAAGAGAAAGAAAGGAAGGAAGGGGGGAGAGAGGGAGAGGGAGGGAGGGAGGGAGGGAGGGAAGGAGGGAGGAAGGAAGGAAGGAAGAAAAAGAAGGAGAGAAAGATTTATTATAGTTATTGGCTCATATGATTATGGGGGCTGAGAAGTCTGCCATCTGCAAGCTGAAGACCCAGGAAAGCCAGTGGTGTAGTTCAAAGGCCCCAGAGCCAGAGAGCTGATGTATAGATTCTAGTCCAGGTGCACAGGCCTGAGAACTAGGAGTGCCAAGGGCAGGAGAAGTTCAATGTCCCAGCTCCAATAGTCAGATAGGGTTAATTCAACCTTCCTCCACCGGTTTATTCTCTTCAAGCCCTCAGTGGATTGGATGAGGCCCACCACGCTGGGGAAGGCCACCTGCTTTACCTAGTTCACCAATTCAAAAGCTAATCTCTTCCGGAAGCACCCCGACAGACATAACCAGATAAAATATTTAGCCAGCAATTTGGGCATTCCATGGCCCGGTAAAGTTGACACGTAAAACTAATATTTACTGAACACCTACTACGTGCCATGCACTGTTACAGCTCTTAGAATACAGACATGAGTGAGGTACAATCCACACACACAAGAAGCTTCACTACCTCATTCACTGTTCACTCATCAAATTCTAATTATGAGCATCTACTGAGATGAACAAGACACACATGGTCCCTGCTCTCATGGGGTCTACAGGTGAGCTGGTGAAACAGGTATTGGATAACTGAGGGCATAATTAAGCAATGACAATTGTGATGAGTGCTGCAGAGGAGAAGCTGAAGTTGTTAATGACTGTGTGACAGGAAGACCTCATCTATTTGTTCTGGGGGGAGGGGAGGGAGGGCAGAGGGATGGATGAGGAAAGACTATCACTAGGAAATGAGGTCTGAGCTGAGATTTTTTTTTTTTTTTTTTGCCATGCTGAGCAGCGAAAGCACAGAGTCCTAACCACTGGACTGGCAGGGAATTCCCTTGAGCTGAGTAGGGATTAGCCAAGCAAAGACAGTGGAAACTTCCTCCTGAGAAGGAGAAAAGAAGCTGCCCAGACACCCAAGAGCTGGGCTGGTACTTACTATCAGCTTGGCCTCGGCGTTGCTATGAGCCGCTCTGCTGGCACTCACGGCTAGGGCTTGGTGTTCTCCTGTTGAAGATAAACAATTGCACAGAACATCAATATCAGACAAGGCTGCTCTGAGACCACAGGGGAGCAAGACAATGGAACACAGACCAAACATGAACACCGTCCAAACCACAAAAATGACCAAAATTCCCCTATCCTGTCTAATATGAGGGGCTGCTGCTTCTTTACCAATTTCCCAAATGAGCTCAATCAGCCTTTTCTCCCTTTGGATAAGATTTATTAAGATGCTCAATCATAGAATTACTCCCACTTCCTGCCAGTATCCAGTCCGGAGCAAAGTCCCAGTTCTTTAAACCCTCCCCAAATCACCCAACCTAAGTCCAAATCCCATACTAAGTCCTTTCTAAAACCTTCTAACTGAGATACCCCACAGCTCCCATAGTGCCTTTCCCCCCTCACTGCAATGAATACTAATCCCAATTTGTTCAACTGCGAGTGTGTTCCTGGTGGTCTTTAGCCGAAGGGCACTGACACTTGGTAAATTTGGATGTTTAATTAATATTTAACATAGATAATGTATTAGTTTTACAGTAAATTTTAAGATGGAATTGTTTTTATGCGCTTTCACAGTACACTGAGAACCTTTTATAATTAATGTGTCTAGTATATCTTTATTTAGATTCGAAGCATAGTTTATTATCTTAAATCATAATGAAGGCTTAAAGTTCTCATAGCTCTGCTTTCGGCAATCTGTAATTGTCACTTTTCTTCAAGTCCTAACCTGCGTTACTAATGATCTGGGAGAATCCATAGTGAGCTTTGGCCTTCGGCACCTTGACCTTAACTTGACCAAACCAGAACTCATTAATTGCTTCTAAAAACCTGGCTGACTGGAAATTTAGAAGAATTTATCCTATAAATTCACTGGCACAAAAATCCAAAGACATCTATCGCTTCGCTGGCAATAACAACAACAATAACCCCCTCCCAAAAAACACTGGAAACAACCCAAATTTCCATCAATACTCAGCTGGCTAAATGAATCTTAATACACACACCTCTACAGTGGAATACTACATAGTCATTAATAATAATGTTGTAAATATATATTAATTGGTTTGGAAAGATGCAGATAATATATACTGTGGGGAAAAAAGTTGTAGAATAATATAATCCAAGATTAATACACTCACACACACACACATTTTTCTTAAAACATATTTTTATACCATAGGTAAAAGTGGGTTACTTCTGGGGATTGGGATTGAAGACTTTTATTCCATCTACATGTTCAAAAGTCATGTTGTATTGCTTTTATTTTTTAAAAATGCATTTTTGGGCTTCCCTGGTGGCGCAGTGGTTGGGAGTCTGCCTGTCAATGCAGGCGACACGGGTTCGTGCCCCAGTCCGGGAGGATCCCACATGCCACGGAGCGGCTGGGCCCGTGAGCCATGGCCGCTGAGCCTGCACGTCCGGAGCCTGTGCTCTGAAACGGGAGAGGCCACAACAGTGAGAGGCCCGCGTACCGCAAAAAAATAAATAAATAAATAAAAATGCATTTTTTATTTGTCCCATTCGCTGTATTCCTTTATCAGATTCACCAACCACACAGTCCCCATCTAGGATCTTATCTTCTTTTCTTGTCACTGAACCCAGCCAAATGCTGAGCCGAACATTTCTACCTCTGAAACATTTCTCAGAGCTTCACCATGCCCTTCCTGCTGGTCTAGGTCAGTTTGACTTGTCAGTTCTCCTGGACTCTACTTCCTCACTGTATACTCTGTACTGCCACAGGGGACTCTTTCTAGCATACATAACCATAATCTTCATTCCTCTGCCCCAAAACCTTTGGCTCTCCTGGACCAACAGAATAAGCTTCAAATTTTCACTGTGGACTCCAAGATTCCAGTTTAGCTCCACTTTACCATTTCAGGCTTAAGTCAAGCATCCAAGGCATCCTTCACTCACATCCCAGACACAGCAGCATTTATGGATACCCTGAATTTGAACCTGCATTAACATACCTTCAAATCTTTGCTCACATTGTTCTCTCCTTCCCCATGCCCCTTCTTTTAAATCCCATCTTTTAAAATACAAGAGTCTTGGGCTTCCCTCGTGGCGCAGTGGTTAGGAATCCACCTGCCAATGCAGGGGACACGGGTTCGAGCCCTGGTCTGGGAAGATCCCACATGCCGCAGAGCAACTAAGCCCATGTGCCACAACTACTGAGCCTGTGCGCCTAGAGCCCGTGCTCCACAACAAGAGAAGCCACTGCAGTGAGAAGCCTGTGCACCGCAACGAAGAGGAGCCCCCGCTCACTGCAACTAGAGAAAGCCCGTGCGCAGCAACGAAGATGCAATGCAGCCAAAAATAAATAAATAAAATAAATAAATTTATTAAAAAATAAATGAAATAAAATAAAAGTCTTGACTTACATTCAACACTGTAAATGTTTCTTCTTGCTTGTACTGCAAGGTAGCCTAACATGATTAGAAAAATGCACAGATTTTGAGCTGACCACCTGGGATGAAATCTCAGCTGCCACTTACTCTGTGACATTTACTTCACTACTCTGTACCTTGGTTTCCTCATCTGTAAAATAGGGATAATAATAAAGCCAGTCTCCTAAGCTCACTTTCAAAAAGCATAGAAGTACTGAACACAGTAAACACTTGAAAAATGGTAATTATTTTGATTATTGGATTCTAAGGTGACATTATTTTCTGTTGCTCTTGAGAAGTTGAAACTTCTAAATTAAATGCTCCCCTCCCAAAGCTACTAGCCTTTTGAGTTCTTATGATTGCTTTTTATGTATAACTTTTTTGGCCTTAGTCTCCATACATAATAGTTAAGAGCTTAAGCTCTGAAGTCAAACTTTCTGTATTCATGACCTCGACTGGATTCAAGGCAAGCTTGGACAGAACAACCAAGTCTATGTGCCTCACTTTCTCCATCTATGAAGTGAGTGAATAACCTGCCTCATAAGGTTTGTTTTGAAAATTAAATGTGATCATCTCTGGAAAGTGCTTAACGTGGTGCTAGCACATAGTAATCACTCAATAAATGTTACCTAGTATTATTATGAGAGAGAGGGAGAAGGAGAATATACTCAGGATAGGTTTAAAAAGGTGGAATTTAGAGACTTCCCTGGCGGTCCAGTGGTTAAGACTCTGCGCTCCCACTGCAGGGGGCACGGGTTAGAACTCTGGTCGGGAAACTAGATCCTGCATACTGTGTGATGAGGCCAAAAAAATAAAATTAAAATTAAAAAATTTATTAAAAAGGTGGAATATATTTTAAGGACCCAGACAGAAAAATAAAGCTGCCTCAGGGATTCTCAGCTAAGCACTACTGACACTTTGGGCTGGACTGTTCTTCGTTGTGGAAGCTGTTCTGCATCCCCAAAACAAAGGATAGAACATTTAAACAGCATCCCTAGCTTCTCCCTGAGACAAGAAGGAAGCGGGTAGGGCACAACTGCTAAAAGAATGAGGAGGCGGACACAGCCGTTGAGAAAAACTGGATGTGACAAAAAACCGCTTAGAACCAGCTACACCCAAGATGGCAGGTGAAAGATCTGACTTCCAGTTGACCTTCAGCCTCATTATACGCTTATTGTAATATATTAGCATACTAATGACACACCCACCAGTGTGCTGACAGGGCTGACCATAAAAGGCCAAAAAGTGGGCAGTGGCCCAATTCCTGGAAATCTCCGCCCCTTCCCCAGAATAGCTGGAATAATCCTCCCACTTGTTACCCAGCCCATAAAAACTAACTGCCCCATATTTCAGGGAGCCTTGCCTTCTGAGATAGCCCACACTCTTTGTGGACTGTGTTTCTCCCAAGGCCGTTTTCACCTTTTGAGACAGACCGCATTCTGTCCACAAAAGGTGTTCTCTCTCTAAACAAATCCACTTCTTACCTATCACTTTGTCTTTCACTGAATTCTTTCTGCAATGAGACATAAAGAACCCGAGCTTCTGTAAGTCCTGAGACCAGGTATGTGATCTCCATTAAAGGACAGTGGGTTCAAGTCCCAATCTGCGTTGTGCAGTTTCACCATGATACCAACGTTGGCCCATGCATTCCCATGCCGTTAACAGCTCCAACATGGCTGCCTTCCATTTCCCTTTATGCAGAGTCTCAAGAAACAAAGACTCTATTTGGCTAAACTATAGTCAAGTGTCAACCTCTAGTCCAATCAGCTGTGACCAGGAGAAAAAAGGCACCTGGAATCAGCATGGGAGCCCTGGGTTCCACACTTTCAGCAGGGATCCTGGGGTGCTTCCAAGGAAGGGGTTGTGGCCAGGTCAGGAATCCCCAAGCCTGTTCCCATGGCATCTGTCTTCTCGCTTTTCCTCAGATGGTTTTCAAATATGACTCCCGCTGCCAAGGAGCCTGCCACCACCCAAAAACTTCTATCAAGTTTTTGCTTCTGGTCAGTCACAGGCTTTGTAGCACTGTTTTCAAAGAATGAACAGGCTTCAAATATGGGTCCCAGACAGTAGACAAGACATTTATTTGGCTTCCTAAGAGACCTTTCTTAACTCCTTTTGGCTTTTCAGAACTGATTCAAGTAATTAAGATTGCAAGATTAGTGAGATATCCCTGTGTGTCTTAAAGAGAATCAGAACATGGCACACAAAATATGCCACTTTGGCATAAGGATTGTTTGGAGTTGAAAGCAATTAAGAAGCAGCAAACACAGAAAGAGCTCCTAGGTCTCCCCGCCATTTACATATAAGTAGAACATAAATTTCCCTTTGTGAAAGTCTTCCCCTCCCCTCTTCTATACCAGAAGAAGGTGAAACAACCATTATCACTGGAGATAGAACTTCAGCATGAAAATGGGTTTTTACTAGAAAAAAACTTTACTAAAATAACACTTATCTTCCATTAGTTCCCCCACATATTTACCTTCCCACAATTTACTACCCCTAAAAGCCCAAACCCCTTTTCCTTTGCCTTGTTACTTCTCCACAAATGTATTGCCTTTTGTTAAAATGGTGTATAAACTGCCCGGATGTAACCACCTCTTTCAGTCTTCATTTCTTTTCTAAGAAGGCCTCTGTGCATGTTTTAAAAAGAATTAAAATATTAACTTCAAGTAAAATCTGTACACCTCTTCCCCTGTTAATCTGTTTTTTGTCAGTCTAATTTGCAGGCCCCATGAACAGAACCTAAGAAGTAGAGGAAAGGATTTTTTTTCCTTCCCTACAGTATTATAAACACTCTAGACCAATGTGATTTCTTAGCTTTGTTGAAACAAAGACCTTTTGGAAGATAATAAACAACATTTTTAAGTTATGTACAACTTCAGAGGGGTTGATGGCCCTCAAGCCACTTCTTGGATCCTGTAAGATTTTATATATGTATAGAAATATAATATATATATAAAGCAGTTGAACATATATTGTATCCAGTGTATTGTCAATGCACACACATTTACCTTATAGGAATTCAATTACGAGAAAGAGAGAATTTATCCTGCGGCTCTTAAAACCAATCACGCTAGAAGTTGTCCTCAGTGCCTCATAAAAAGGAAGGTCACAAGAGAAATGCAAAGAGAAACAGAAACAAGATAACTTATCTCTTGCCTTTTGCCCTTGTAAAGACCCAGGGCAATTTAAGGTAATTTTTGCGCTAAGCATTAACACTAGAGCCTATCCCTTTAACCTCTCATTCAAGACATAACTCTACAGTAACTCCCCTACATACAAACCTTCAAGTTGCAAGATTTCAAAGACGTGAATGTGCCCCTGTATGCCAGCTGTTGTACTGTACTACTGTACTTTTCAAGGTACTGTACTGTAAGATTAAAAATCGTTTATTTATTTATTTATTTATTTATTTATTTATTTATTTTTGCGGTACCCAGGCCTCTCACTGTTGTGGCCTCTCCCGTTGCGGAGCACAGGCTCCGGACGCGCAGGCTCCGGACGCGCAGGCTCAGCAGCCATGGCTCACGGGCCCAGCCGCTCCGTGGCATGTGGGATCTTCCCAGACCGGGGCATGAACCCGTTTCCCCTGCATCGGCTGGCGGACTCTCAACCACTGCGCCACCAGGGAAGCCCAAAAATCGTTTATTTTTTGTTTGTTTTTTATGTATTATTTGTGTGAAAAGTAATATAAACCTATTACAGTACAGTACTATATAGCCGATTGTGTGAGTTGGGTACCTAGGCTAACTTTGTTGGACTTGTGAACAAATTGGACTTACGAACGTGCTCTCAGAATGGAACTCGTTCGTATGTAGGGGACTTACTGTACAGGTTTTCCATATCAATGGTTTCCATGTCAGCCGTACCCATAGGTGGTCATAAAAGCAATTTAATGGGTCATGACCACTATTTTTAAAAAAATTAAATAGAACTAAATAGAAAATATCAGAGGGCAAGATTCACAATATGATAATTATTTCATTAAAGCTTTGCTTAATTTTTATAGTGTGTGTGTATGTGTTTCTTACTCTGTTCAAAAATGTTTGAAAGTCACTGTTCTATAGTCTGTGCTATCCAATATGGTAGCCAGTAGGTACATGTGGCTACTAAGCACTTGAAATGCGGTTGGCCAGAATAGACATGTGCTGTAACTGTAAAATACATATGGAATTTCAAAGACTAAATCCAAAAAAAATGAATCACAATAAAACTAATAATTTTATAGTGATTACATGTTAAAATATAACATTTCACTTTGGATGTATGATGTTGAACAAAATATTAAAATTGTAAGCAGATAAGGTAGGGGGTCCCTGGAGAAAGAAAACCAGGCATGTCTTTCTTGACATAAGAGGAGCCATTTTTGGCCTAAGCAAGTTGTGATCTACGGCTGGCCTCAATCCTTTTCCTTGAACAGGTCTCACTAATTAATGACCTTAAGGGAACAGAAGAATGCAGAAACAGAAGAATGCAGAAACAGGCAACTTATCAGGCAAGAGAAGTAACAATAGCAAAGATAATGTATCAGTTGTAAAGACTCCCAGTTCTGTTTCAGTGGTAAAGATTAGCCTGAAGCGCTCCACCACCAGATAACTGGAATCTAAGGGATGATGATGTTGACCTCTTCTGACCCTTTTAGTGACTTCAATCAACTAAAGCTTGGACTCTGTGGACCACCCAGGCCCCTTCGTGAATATGCAGGTACGCTTAGCTTAAAATTTGCCCAATATTGCTGTTCAGGGAGACAGTGTTTGGGGAAAGATCCCCGCTGTCCTCCTTACTTGCTGCAAGGATAATAAATCCTTCCTGGGCTTCCCTGGTGGTCCCGTGGTTAGGACTCCACGCTTCCACTGCAGAGGGCACAGGTCCAATCCCTGGTTGGGGAACTAAGATCCTACATGCCGTGTGGTGCAGCCCCCAAAATGAAATAAAATAAAAAAATAAATCCTTCCTTCCCCCATCTTTCTTTCTTTCTTTTTTTTTTTTTTTGACCAGCAGCTAAGTTTGCAATCAGTTTTATTTTTTCCCGCCATCTTTGGCTTGGTTGTGTCTTTTGGCTGGACACCCACCAAGAGGCAAACCCAGTTTACAGGTGACAAAATTAATTTCACTTTTTTTTTACTGTTATAATGTGGCTACTAGAAAAATTTTAATTATATATGTGGTTGTCATTGTATGCCTGTTGGACTGCACTGCTCTATATGTTTCGGCCAGGTATTATATGTATATACACGTGTGTGCACAAGATATACCTATAATCTGGCTTATATCATCTTTCCACAGCATCTATCACCATCTTATTACCAAACACTTAGAGAGAACTGTTCAGTGTCAAAATGAGTGCCAGCCTTTCAATGTCAGCTGAAAGGGCTGCCCCCATCATCTGAAGCATCCTCTTCCAAAGCAGAGAATACCTGTAGACTCAGTCTGACTCATCTGCCTGCCTGGCCTTAGTCTGATGTTGCAGCACCTTGGCAGAGATGACAAACCTCTTGAGAATGTTTTTTTTTTTCTCTTAACCTTATTACTTCAGAAAGGATTATAACCATCCTGCCAATGGGTATGCACTCCAAATGACCATACATCCTGGATCAGGCAGGAAATGACTGCTTATCTACTTCCTGTGTTCTCTGTAAATCTCTCCATGCATCAGCTTTACCATTCCTCATATTCTCCTTCCCTCTCCTAGCTCAAGGTCTTGTTATCTGTCGATCATAATCTTGATCTTTCTACTTGTCAAAGGTGTGCTAGAATGACCCTCCACACACACATACACACACACACACACACACCTGCCACTCCTGATTAGTTCTAGCCTCTATGGAGCCACTCATTTTCCCCAAGCTTGACTCCTTCTACATCCAATACCTCTACATCATATTAATCTAAGAATTCTTCCCTTCCTTCAGGTTAGTAATAGTAATAATAATAAGCTGTCTTTCAAAGAGTACTTATCTTCAGACACTATACTACGCATTTTCTCTCAGGTAAACATCACACTAATTTTGTTGTGCTGTGAATACTTCTCCCACTTCAAAAATGAGGAAAGTTTGCCTTATGAGGTGACCTAAATTGTAAGATCCATGATGTCTTGTTCACCATATACCCAATGTATACAACAAGTGCCTGATACATACATGTAAATGCTTGATAAATGTCTGTTGAATAAATAAGTGAATGAATAAATGGTGGCGCACACCACTTTCTACCTTAATTTATAGTCGTGTCCATGTGCTAACAACTTTATTGTTATGAGTTCCTTGAGGGCAGGATTTAGTTTTGCATTTCCTGTGCTTGTTAGCATAATACCTGCCAGAGTGGACACTCAGCTCAGAGATATGCCAAATAAATTTAAAAAATAAATGATTAAATGAATATCATAGTCCCACAACTTCAGAACATGACATTCCCTTGCTAAGAATCGTTCAGTGACTCCCTATTACCCCTAGGCTAAGGCCCAAGCTATTCTTCATGGCCCACGGGGACTCCTTCACCACTTGAGCCGTTCATTATCTCTTGGAGCTCCAGCTACAAGCTCCTCGAACTTCTTTCAGCTCCTCAAATTCGGAATTAGGTTGAGGGCCAGAGCTTCTACTTCCCCTCTCAGGGCCTTTCACCTGGCCATTCTCACCTGCACCCAACCCCACTGCTACCCACTCCACCTGGCCAATTCCCCTCAGAGAGATCTCATTGTATCCTGTACTTTGCCTTTGTAGTGCTTATTGCAAGGATAACTCAATAATTATGTTTATGTTTCTTTTATCTAGTATTTATTTCCTGAAACACCCCATGAAGTAAGGAGCATGTCTGTTTTGTTTATCACAATGTACCAGTGTCTAGCCCAGAGACAGGAAACCACTGGCCCACACATGTTTTTTGTCCCACCCTCCAAATGTTATAGATATGTGATATGAATTCATTACAAAATTTTAAAAATATGTATTTCAGCAAAAAATCTGAATTTATGACTTCTCTTGGGAAAAAAAAAATCCAAAGACCCAGCAATACTGCATATATGAGTCAAGATAGGCAAGCAATGCAACAGTAACAACCCCAGAGGACTGGTTTGTCACTCACACCACAAGTCTGATGTGTGAGTACCATCTGGAACATTAACAGTCATTGTGGCTGAAGGAAAAGCAGACCCAGCAAACCATGCTTATCGCTCTCACCCGGAAGTGACACACACCTCTTCCACCCACATTTCACTGGCCAAAGCCAGTCAACAGCATGGAGATACATAATCTCGCTGCAGGGAGGGCCTTGCCTCCCACGGTGACAAGAGACTCTTTGCTCTGCTGAGGGACTCAGGGATACGGAGGGTATGGATTTCCTATTTCTTTCGCGCTTGCTTTCTTCACACTGTAAAGGTATAAGCAACCCAAGTTTTTCTCTATTATCTCTAAGAGGTCTTAAGATGCCATGATGAGGCATCTGTAATGATCTGCAAAACAATCTCTTGTCCAATCTGCAACGCTTCTGCTAATTTCCTTTCACCAGGCTACTAGATTTCAGGTTATCTCTTCCTACACACAAACACCAGTGCTCCCGTGTGGACGCTTGAGGGGACATCATTCCATTTTTAGCCAGGTTCCAGATCTTCCCCCTTTTCTGATTCCCATCTGTTGATGACTCTCTCATGTGTGTATGCATGTGAGTAAACATACACCCACATGCATTCATGAACGCCTATGTAAATTTCATTATTCCTTCCAATGAACATTTAATACAATGTTAGACACTTGGGGTAAAATGACGAGCAAGATAAGCACGGACACTGGCCTTCTGGATCTCAAGAGTCCTAAAGGAAAGACAGCAGCAATCACAGGAAATGGTTATGATAAGTTCTACCATAAAAGAAGTTCAAAGAGCTACCGGAAGCCTGAGCCCAGACCAGGAAGGTCCATGGACCACTTCCCGGAAGAAATGACATTCAATCTAACACCTAAAAGTCGGTAGTAATTAGTGAGGCAACTCCAGGACGAGGGAACAACTGTGAGAAGACCCAGAATCCAAAGAGAGCACTGGATCTGTAAGAAACAAATGAGCTCAGCTCGGCCGGGACATGGGTAGCAGGAGGCATGATGGAAGCAGGTGGGGAAACAGAGAAGAAGCTAATGAGGGATGCAAGCGCCAGACCTTATAAGGCCTTCGGTGCTCCGTGAAGCAGATGGAATTTAATTCTGAGTGAAACAGGGAGCCAAGGCAATGAAGGCTTTCAAGCAGGAGGGTGATGTGATCCAATGTACATTTGCTCTACATGGATTTTCACAACGGGCTGGAAGTCTTGGCACTGGCCCATCAGAATGGATTCAGACAGGGTCCTGTAGGCACCCTGCTCTTATAGGCATCTACCCATTGGCCGCTGAAGGTCTGAAGTGTCCCGGGGGAGAGGCTGGGCTGCCTGGAGGACAGGGGACTCAGGACAGTGGCTTTTTATCACTGTATAGTGTTAATTTACCACTTCATTAATTATACTCATAAATATCTAAAGATACACATATGAGGAAGATGAAGAAAATATACACCAGCAAAAGTTACCTTTTAGGATAACAGGATTAGTGGTCTAGTTCTTAAGTATTTTAATTTTTAAACAGCCAGCATGGCCATCCTGAGGCCTAACAGTTAAATACATGTGCTAATGTCTACAAAGAACAAATAAGCCAGGATAATATTCAGGAAGATTAACTGATGTTCTTTTCCCCCACCGCCAGTATGTCCTGTTATCCCATGGCCGTTCTCTATTTATGGGGTTAGACCATGAAAGCAGAAAAACGGCTTTTAAGTTTCAAAAGACCCAACCTTGAAGGGACTCAGGCCAGAGGAAAATAAACCCAAAAAAGCAGACCAGGGAGCTCTTGCCTTCAAAATGAGATAAAAGAGGAAAGGAACTGGAGAGAGCTTGGGCACTGGGGAGTACTTGTCCCCCACCCCACCAAGGGGCGCTGTCAACAGAAACCCCAGTCTGGAATCCGAATGCTGGAAACCTGTGCTCCGAGGAGTTCACGCAAGAAGCCGGCAAGAATCCAAGAGGGGAAATAGGATCCAGGCACATGCAACAGTCTTCCAGACTTCCTCCCACGGAGGACTCCATGCCTCACCCTCTCCCCACGACGCCGACACCGATGTTATTTAAGCCTCCTGGAACGTGAAAGAGTCAGGCTCTCAGAACCCAGCTATAAGAGATGTTCTTGGAACAACTGGGGAATTCTGAATATGGACTGGATTTTAGATGACATTATGAAATTACTGTGAATTTTCTTAACTGGTAATGGTATTGCAATTATGTAGGAGAAAGTCCTTTTACTTAGGAAAATCAGGCTGGACTGTGAAGAGGTAAAATACCATAACTTCTGCAACTTATTTTCAAATAATTCAGTGGGGAAAATACACAAGTACATAGCGGGGAGAGAGAGGAAGCAAATCCTGAAAACTGTTAAGAACTCGCATAGAAAGGGGGGGCATGTGGGTGTTCACTGTGCCACCACTTCAATTCTCATAGGTGTTCATTGTCCAATAATCAACGTCTCAAATAAAAGTTTATAGTAGGGCCTCCCTGGTGGCGCAGTGGTTGAGAGTCCGCCTGCCGATGCAGGGGATACGGGTTCGTGCCCCGGTCTGGGAGGATCCCATATGCCGCGGAGCGGCTGGGCCCGTGAGCCATGGCCGCTGGGCCTGCGCATCCGGAGCCTGTGCTCCGCAACGGGAGAGGCCACAACAGTGAGAGGCCCGCATACCGCAAAAAGAAAAAAAAAAAAAAAAAGTTTATAGTAAAATTCGTCATTGCTGAATGCCAGAAGTCACGAGGAAAGTGTTGATCCAATAATACCAGTTTTATTTATTTATTTATTGGTTGCGTTGGGTCTTCGTTGCTGCACGCGGGCTTTCTCTAGTTGTGGCGAGCGGGGGCTACTCTTCCTTGCGGTGCGCGGGCTTCTCATTGCAGTGGCTTCTCTTGTTGCAGAGCACGGGCCCTAAAGTGCACAGCCTTCAGTAGTTGCGGCACGCGGTCTCAGTAGTTGTGGCTCATGGGCTCTAGAGCGTAGGCTCAGTAGTTGTGGCGCACGGGCTTAGCTGCTCCGCGGCATGTGGGATCTTCTTGGACCAGGGCTCGAACCCGTGTCCCCTGCATTGGCAGGCGGATTCTTAATCACTGTGCCACCAGGGAAGTCCCTTACTCTTCTTTGTTAACTGTAGTGTTTGACAGAGAGTAAACACTCAGTAACTGTTTGCTAGATAAATAAAAATGAATGAACAATCTGCCCCAGACAAATCAAACGACCCTTTGCAGGCAGGGGACTGGACAAAATAATACTCCAGTAACTTCTAGGAAGAGGATTCTTGGACTTGATGATCTTGCCTGAGAATGGCTGAGACTCACAGTTTTCTTCTAGAGACTGTCTATGAACCAGAAGCTAGACTAAAACTGCACTGATGCACTAAACCTTAACAAAAGCCAAATATTAAGTTTTGTAAATGGATCCACCTAGAAAACCAGTTCAAATCAAGTCAAAATCCAAACATCTAAAACAAATGAATGAGAATGAAATTTGCTCTGAGTCCCTACTTACGGCTGAATTTTCTTATCTTTTAAGCAAAAAGCCCAATGTCATCAGTTTTGGTCATACACTGGCCTGTGGTGCCATGCTGGGCCAAGTCACAGCACACATCAGCAATAATTTTATAAATGTGTTCTCCCCAGCTGCCTACCTCTGAGCTTGAATCCATTTCCAGTCACAGTTTGCACATTTCATGCCAAAAGGCTGCAGTGGGGCTACTGATGGTTAGTGTGAAATCACTTGTTCTGCAGATCTTTAAACACAGGTAAGAATCACCTCTCCTTTCAACGGTTTTGTCTCAGTTTAACAAAATACAAAGTTGCTAGATTCTGTGCAGCATGTGAACTTTTCATTAATCCACTCACTCAACAATTTGCACTGACTGCTTACTATGGGTCAAGAACTATGCTAGATGCTGGGGATATGACAGTGACTGGAGAAGGTATGGTCCTTGAATCCATGTCACTTAAATTCCAGTTGGAGACCCATAGATGAATATGTAATTACAAGATGTAATAGGTATTGGAGGTGGAAAAGTGCTATATACAAGAATGGAAGAGTAATAGGAAATCTAATCTGGATTGGATGGAGTGGAATAAGGGAATGCCTTCCTGAGGAAGTGACATGTAGGCCACAATCTAAAAAATGAGAAGACTTGTTATGGGCCGAGTTGTGTCCACTCAAAACTTACAGGTTGAAGCCCTAACTCCCAGGACCTCAGAATGTGACTGTATTTGGAGATAGGGTATTTAAAGAGACAATTAGGTTAAAATGAGGTCATTAGGGTGGGTCTTAATCCAATAGGACTGGTGTCCTTACAAGAAGAGGAAATTTAGATGCAGAGACACACACAGAGGGAAGACCACGTAAAGACACAGGGAGAAAATGGCCATCTACAAGCCAAGGAGAGAGGTCTCAGTAGAAACCAAAATGCTGACAGCTCCATCTCAGACTTCCAGCCTCTAGAACTGTGAGAAAATGTATTTCTGTTGTGTAAGCCACTCAGTCCCTGGTACTTCGTTACAGCGGCACTAGCAAAATAATACAAGGGTTAATCAGATAAAAGATCAGGGTGGGGAAAAGAGAGGCAGAGGGAAGAGCAGGAAAGACAATGACCCAGAGTCAGAAAAGAGCTTTGTCCCATCAAGGAATTGAAAACCCAATAAACTTATGTGGTTGGAGCAAAGTAAAGAAGAGTCAGGAGGGGGACTTCCCTGGCGGTCCAGTGGTTAAGACTCCACGCTTCCACTGCAGGGGCACGGGTTCAATCCCTGGTCGGGGAACTAAGATACCGCAAGACCCGCGGCCACAAAAAAAAAAAAAAAAAAAAAAAAAGGGCAGTAGGGACAAAATAAGACTGGAGAGGGAGGCAGAAGCTAGGACCTGACAGGTTATGCTGACGAGCTTGACATTTTCCCCGGAATTATAAATAAAAGTCACTGGATAGTTTTTGAGGAGGGGGAAGATGTGGGTGACAAGGTTCAATTTACACTGTTAAATATCTTGTCTGGTGAGTGGAGAAAGGGCGGCAGCAGGGGGATCAACCAGCAGAGAGATGATGGGGTTTGAACCAGGGTGGGAGCGGTGCAGGTGGAGAACTGTAAACCGACGTCCACTTAGAAGGCAGAATAGACAGGCTTCCCTGGGTGGGAGCTGGAGCAGAGGGGGTGGCAAGCGTGGTACCTTGGCTTCTGGCTTGCGCACGTGGCAGCACTTAATAAACACATTTCCTTCTGTATAGAGGAGCCTGGGAAGAGGGTTGGCCTTCCAATCCCTCCACCTTCTGGCCGAGACACCAGACAAGAGGTTTAACCTCTTCAGGCAAAGGCTAAGGTGCTCAGCCTGGAGAACAAGGTTCTTCTAAATGTAACCCCTACCTGCTATCTCCCTTCCATCCACCGCCCACCCCTGACACATTCCGTGCTCTAGACACATCGATTTCTCAGTGCCCATCCTCGCTCCCCGTGTAGAGAAGCTGACGCATACTCCTCCCTCAAAGCCCCTGCCCACCATTCCATACCCTGTGAAAATGTAACCACTTCTCCCAAACCTTCCTTGACTCTCCTGTGTTTCCACCTTGACCCCACCTCTCCCCCTGGTTCTTTGTAGGTCCCTGCTCTTCACCCAAGCTTCTTGAAGAAGGTGTCTACCGTCACTGTTCCTCATCCCTTCCTCCCTGGTCACGCCGTTGCAGGTAGCTTCTCCATCCTGCACTCCACTAGAACTGGTTTGACCAAAGCACTAATTACATCCATGTCATCCTCTCATATAACACCCTGTTCTTTTTCTTCCAACCCCTATTCCCATTTGAAATTACATATTCATTCATGGTTTTGCTTCTAGAATTGAAGTGTCATGAATTCAAAGCTAAATCCATGTTGCTAAATCCAATGGACACTTTTGACCTTTATCTTGACATGACTTCTCCACAGAATGTGATACTGTGTGTACCACTCCTTTCTTTCTTACCATTTTACTTTGAAATTTTTCTATAGAAAACTATACAGAGGGCTTCCCTGGTGGCGCAGTGGTTGAGAGTCCACCTGCCGATGCAGGGGACGCGGGTTCGTGCCCCGGTCCGGGAAGATCCCACATGCCACGGAGCGGCTGGGCCCGTGAGCCATGGCCGCTGAACCTGCACGTCCAGAGCCTGTGCTCCGCAACGGGAGAGGCCACAACAGTGAGAGGCCAGCGTACCGCAAAAAAAAAAAAACTATACAGAAGTTGTAAGAATAGTACAGTAAACACCCACATCTCCTTCATCCAGATTCACCAATTAATATTTTTTTACCTTGTATGTTTATCCTTTGTTTTTCTGGACTATGGAAGAGTAAGTTGCAGGCATTACAACCCTTCACTCTCAAATACCTCAGCACGTTTCCTAAGAACAAACATGTCCTGCCTTAGCCCATTTGGCCTTCTCTCTCTCTCTCTCTCTCTCTCTCTCTCTCTCTCTCTCTATATATATATATATATATATATATATATATAACAGAATACAACAGACTCAGTGGCTTATAAACAACAGTATTTATTTCTAGCAGCTCTGGAGCTGGGAAGTCCAAGGTCAAGGTGCCAGCAGATTCAGTGTCTGGTGAGGACCCACTTCCTGGTTCACAGACACTCATCTTCTCTCTGTGTCCTCACATGACAGAAGGGGAAAGGGAGCTCTCTGGGGTCTCTTTTATAATGACACTAATCCCATTCATGAAGGCCCCACCTCCAAATATCACACCGGGGGTTAGGATCTAACATGCGAATTTTGGGGGGACACAAATATTGTTTATAGCCAACTCTTATCTAACAGACAGCCTATTTTAAAATTTTGTAAGGTGTTTCTAAAATGTCCTTTTCATTTATTTTTATTTTCAGCTGCGTTGGGTCTTCGTTGCTGCGCACAGGCTTCCTCTAGTAGCAGCGAGCGGGGGCCACTCTTCACTGCGGTGCTCGGGCTTCTCATTGCGGAGGCTTCTCCTTGTGGAGCACGGGCTCTAGGCGCGTGGGCTCAGTAGTTGTGGCTCACAGGCTCTAGAGCGCAGGCTCAGTAGTTGTGGCACGTGGGCTTAGTTGCTCCGCGGCATGTGGGATCTTCCTGGACCAGGGCTCGAACCCGTGTCCCCTGCATTGGCAGGCGGACTCTCAACCACTGCGCCACCAGGGAAGCCCCTATTATGTCTTTTATAGTGATTTTATTCTGATCTAAGATCAAATCAAGAATCATACATTGCATTTGGTTGTCATGTCTCCTTAGTCTCCTTTTATCTAGAACACTGCCTTAGTCTTTCAAGATATAAATATTTTTGAAGAGTACAGCCCAGCTGTTTTGCAGAACGTCCCTCAATTTGGGTTTGTCTGATGCTTTCTCATGATTAGATTCTGGATATGCACCTCTGGATATGCAGGGATATTATTACAGACGAGACGTGGTACCCTTCTTGGGGCATGGTTTCACGAGGCAAGTGATACTGGTTTATCCCATCATCAGTGACGAACCACTCCTTCCTTGAAGTTCTCTCTTCCCTCAGCTTCTGTGGCTTCCCTCCTGCCTCCCTGGTGGATGCTTCCTGGTCTTTTTTGTGGGCTCCTCTTCCTCTGCCAATGCATAATCACTGGCCAGGCGGGTTCCTATTGTAGGAGCCTGTTCTAAGCGCTACACAATTTAAACTCTTCTAGGCAGCTTCCCATTCTTCTGTATCCTGAATCTAATCTTCGTAACTTCAACTAACACCTCTGCATTGATGGCTCTCAAACTCTCAACTCCCCTTACCCTGGGTCTCTCTCCTAAACTCCAGATGCAGACCTGCCTACTAGACAGCTACACCGGGATGTCAGCACAATGTTCGAGACCAAATACATCATCTTCCCCTGCTCCAAGCCTGCTTCATGCCCTCCTATGATGAATGGAAACACCCAGAACCCAACGTTCAAAAAGGCACTCAGAACTTTTCCAATTTGATGATTCAGAGTCTTCCCTGCTGGGCTGTCACTGTCTTTAAATAAGAGCCGTATCTGTCCTGTTTGCAACTGGGTCTCTAGAAATGCCTGACACTTGAGAACGGTAGCTATCTCTTATCAGACTCTCAGTGTCCTCATCTCGAAGGCAGAAATAATAATGGATACCTCACAGGGCTTGGGTGAGGATCAAATAAGATCATATATGAGCAAGTGCTTTGTAAACACTATCTCTTGCCTACTCAAAATGCTCATGGATCAGCAGGAGCAGCATCACTTGGAAGCTGGTTAGAAATAAGCATCGTGGGCTCCACTCCAGGCTTCACCCGCCTGCTGATTCAGAATCTGCATTAATGAGATTCCCTGGTGATTTGTATACACAGTAAAATTTGAGAAGGACTGCTTAATCCCCAGCGAATTACAGACAGACATGTCCATGGAATATACACCATTTGTTAACATTCAGGTTGTGGTCCTTCGCACACAGGACATCCTTCCTGATCAAATGAGAAAATGTGAGATCACGTGAACTGGCTCAGCATCATGGAAACAGTGGGCTTTCAGAGCCTGACTCTTGGTGCCTGCTGTCGAGCTGACTGTGGGCAAATTGCTTCACCTCTGTGAACCTCAATCTCCTGGTCTCTAACATGGCTTTGAGAGCACCAACCTCCCTGGAGATATTGCACAAGATCACAGACAGAGCATGGCAGGTGCTGAATACTCAGCTAATCGCACTTGTTTGTTTTTTGAGTAAAGAAACTCACATTCTGACGGCTTCCCATTTGCCATAAATGTGTAAAACCTGAGCTTGTCTCTGGGTTCTGCCTAAGAACGGGAATCTCCTTGTTCTACATCCGGAACAAATAACAATTTTAGCAGAGATCTGGATGGGTGTGCTTTTTTTAACTACCATTTTTAAAAAAATTCCTACTATGTGCCAGACATGAGTTAAATAAAGTGAAACTGTCTGGTCTTTCCATTCCCCATGGTGGTTCCAGGCCGGGAGCACATGAAGTGGGCAGGGGCTCGAGCAGCGGAACAGAAGGAGAAGTAGACAGCTGGCTGGAGGCGCAGATGGCCATGCTCAGATTCATCCTGCCAAAGTTTATATCAATCTGGCTGGACTTTTTCAAGCTTCAAACGTAACAAGCTCGAAATAAGAACAATTCCCATAGCTCAGCGCCTTACCTAGATAAAGATGCTTCTCAAATATCAAGGACCTCTTGTACCTAAGATGATTATGGCTCTTCAAAGCGAAAGACGTGCCAGCTAACAGGCAACATAAAATTACAGACGGACATTCTCTAAAACCCCTTTGAGACTCTGATGAACGCTGTGTTGTGCGACCTCCAAAAAAATAATCATGCCCTAGACACAAAGTTCTGCATACAATTTTGGGGAAGGGGAGGCTGTAGTCCTTGAAAGGAGACTCAAGAACTTTCCACTTAAAACCCCTAGATTTAAGCCACATTTGCTTCTCTTCGCGTAGATCCTTGTGTATCAGCACACACACACGTGCAAGCATGCGTGCGCGTGCGCACACACACTGCTTCGTCAATCACTTCATTTACCTCTTTAGATCCAAAAGCAGAATAAATTAACATTTTCCTGGCAGCAAAGTGGAGACATGTTTTGTCTAGAGGTCACACAGATTAAATCACTAAGTGCCATAATCCACTCCCCAATAAGGCAGAAAGTCTGCCAAGAAAATGTGGATATAGCCATCTAAGCCCCAGCAGGAAACTGTAAATTCACATCTCAGGTGCGCCTTGGCCCATGGAAATGCCCGTATGCTTCAGCCTCCCTCCTGGGAAAAGTGCTTCTCTGATCCAACTGACATTGTTCAGAGGAAAATAATTTTCCGTGGAATTAGATTAAAAAGAAAGAACACAAAAAACTGGATGGTCAGAATGAGCAGGGCCGCTTGGGAGCCACTAATGATTTCACTTCTCCTTTATTACTGTTTGACTAAGTAAATACTCAAAATAGGTTTTTTTAATCCAACGGTAAGCATTTTGGCTCCAAATCTCAGCAAAAGAGGGTGCAATGGTTAAAAGCATGAACCATATGGAACCCGACTACTTCAGTTTGATTGAATACGGTCTCTACCCCTTTCTCTGAGCCTCGGTTTAATCACAAATACAGGGGAGCAATAGGAGCACCCGGACTGTTTTGTGGGGCTGTTTTGAGAGTTAAATGACGTGATCTGTGTGAAGACCTTAGCTTAGTACACGGCGAGTACTCAACAGAACCTACACTTCTAGAACGGACGTCTTAGAACTCCACAGATGCTAACCCTAATGGTCAGAGTCCCCACATCCCACCTACTCCTTCCCCTCAGATGTTCCATCACAGGCCACAGCATCTTGGTCATGCATTGCACCAAACAGTACAGAACTTGGCAAAAGCTTATGACTTTAACTTATTTGAAGTTTTTTTGTTTACTTTCTTATTGTGGTAAAAATAAAATGTATTTGTAACGTAAAGTTTGCTATTTTATGACCAGGTTAGTGACCAGGTTTAAGAGTACAATTCGATGGCATTAATTACATTCTCAATGTTGTACAACCATCACCACTATCTAGTTCCAAACATTTTCATCACCCCAAATTGAAACTCTGTACACATTAAGCAGTAACTCCCTAGGCCCACCTTCCCCCCAGTCCCTGGCCACCTCTACTGTTTTCTGTCTCTGTGAATTTTCCTATTCTACATATTTCATTTAAGTGGAATCACACTTGTCCTTCTGTGTCTGGCTTACTTCACTTAGCATAATGTTGTAAAGGTTCACCCATACTGTAGCATGTAGCAGAACTTCATTCTTTTTACAGCTGAATGACATTCCCGTCGTATGCAGAGACCACATTTTACTTATCCATTCGTCTGCCAGTGGACACTTGGGTTGCTTCCATTTTTTAGTTACTGTGAATAATGCTGCTATGAACATTAGTGTATAAATATCTGTTTGAGTTCCTGCTTTCAATTCTTTGGGGTATACATTTAGGAATTGAGTTTAGGATTGCTGGATCATATGGTAATTCTATACTTAACTTTTAAAGAGACACCGAACTGTTTTCCACAGAGGCTGCACCATTTTACGTTCCTAGCAGCAATGCACAAGGGGTCCAGTTTCTCCACATCCTCCTCGTCTCCTGTCATTTTCTGTAATTCATTTGTTTTTTCTTATAATTTATTTTTGGGTGCGTTGGGTCTGTTGCTACGCGCGGGTTTTCTCTAGTTGCGGCGAGCGGGGTCTGCTCTTGGTTGCGGTGCGCGGGCTTCTCATTGCGGTGGCTTCTCTTGTTGTGGAGCATGGGCTCTAGGTGCGCGGGCTTCAGTAGTTGCAGCTCGTGGGCTCAGCAGTTGTGGCTCGTGGGCTCTAGCATGCAGGCTTAGTAGTTGTGGTACACGGGCTTAGTTGCTCCGCGGCATGTGGGATCTTCCCGGACCGGGGCTCTAACCCGCGTCCCCTGCACTGGCAGGCGGATTCTTAACCACTGCGCCACCAGGGAGGCCCCTCATTTGTTTTTAATCATACCTCAAGACTGTCTCACAATACAGCAAACTTACTGTTCTAAAATAATTGAGACGTGAGTAATTCTGGTTTAGAAGTTCTCACCTAGGGACATTTTTTCCACCCAAGGAACATTGGACAATGTCTGGAAACATTTTCAGTTGTCACGACCAGGCACAGAGTGCTACTGGCATCTCGTGGGTAGAGCCCTGGGGTGCTGCTAAGCGTCCTAGATGCACACGGCAGCCCCCACAACAAAGAATTATGGCCCAAAATATCTACAGTGCCAAGGCTGAGACATCTTGTTCTAGTTTAAAAGTTAGCCTTTAAGCCAGTCTTCAAACTAGGTTCTGCAGAGGCACAGGATTCCAGAGGAAACTTGGGTCCTGTCATAAGGGAAAATACTGGAGTCCAAGTGGGCAAGGTTTCAGCACTCCACCCCCATTTCTTCAAGGGCAACTCCTCATACAATTATTTTACATACGGGTCTTCCCTGTAAGATTCCAAAGTTCTCACTTCTCTTTTCTACTTACAAAACAGTTATTCAGGGACTTCCCTGGTGGTCCGGTGGTTAGGACTTGGGGCTCTCACTGCCATGGCCCAGCGTTCAATCCCTGGTCGGGGAACTAAGACCCTGCAAGCCACATGGCACGGCCAAAAATAAATAAATAAAACTTAAAAAATTAAAAACAAATTTTAAAAACACAGTTATTCCAATCAAGTTGCTTTTGGCTGCTAGTAAGAGAATGCCAAATGAAAAAATAATGACATCTCAAATTTTTAAGTCTGGTAATAATGAGGTTTAGTGGTTCAATGATACCACCAAGGACACAGGCTTCTTCCATCTCCTTGCGTTATCACCCTTAATACTCTGGTTCCTATCCTCAGACTTGTCTCTTCATGGCCTCAAGCTGATAGCTTCAGATCCAGTCACCACATCCTTGCACAGCCATGTACAAAGGCAGGAAAGGACAGTTTACTTCTTTGTACCCAAGAGGAAAATCTATCCCAGAATTCAGGCAGGAAACTTCCCTCCCTCCACCAGGTTTGCATCACCTACTCATACCTAAAGCAATCATCCACCAGGAGAATAAAATCACTATGTCAAGTCTAGGCTCATCAAAGTTTACCCCCTAAGGCTGGGGAGGGACCACCTTCCCTCAGCTCATGGGAGGGTGAAAATCCAAACAACAGGAGATGTTGGAGGTACTAACTCATCTGTAGGTTGTTTCATTGGTGCTTTAAGCTAGTTTACTTGTCATTTGGTTTCAGTTGCAAATGACAAAAACCTGGGTTTTTTTGTTTTGTTTTTTTAAAAAGAAGGGAATATCCAGCTCATATAATTGAAAAATCCAGGGACAGACTTTGGATACACAGATATTGGTGGTCAAATGCCATCACCAAAACTTGGCAATGCTTTCTCCAGCTCTCAGTTCTGCTTTCTTCTGTATTGGCTTCATTCTCAGGCTGCCTCTCCCCTGCTGGTGAGAGCAGGACCAAAACAATCCCCAGAATTGAGTTTGCATACGCTGTGGCTAGTCAGGCTTGGACCACACGTTGATCGTTGAACAAATCACTGTGGCTAGGGAAACGGAATGCTCGGA
Source organism: Mesoplodon mirus (assembly GCF_964341445.2). NCBI lineage: Eukaryota > Metazoa > Chordata > Mammalia > Artiodactyla > Ziphiidae > Mesoplodon > Mesoplodon mirus. The sequence goes on from NC_138989.1 coordinate 11,169,631, forward strand.
TTGGCCATACTCGGATCATATGGTTCCCCGCAGTGTTGGGGAGGGATGTACCATAAGCAGGAAGGGTAATGAATGCTGGGTTTGCAAAATCAATACACACGCATTCCATAGATATATAGGGAGGAAATGTATGTATTTTTTACCTCTACGTAACCCAGATACTATAAAAATGCATCAGTTCATTCCACAAACATCTACTGAATACTGTGTACCAGACACAATGCACTGGGGAGGTAAATAAGACAGAGTCTCTTCCACAAAGAATCTAACCCTCTGCCACTAACCCACTGTGTAACCTTGAATGAGTCCGAAACCTCTCCCATTCTCCTACACATCATGTGTAACAAGAAATGGCTGGAGTGCTTGATATGTGAGTTGATTTCCAATTCTGTGTTCTATTAATTCCACCATTACCTCCCTGCAAATGCCTTTGAATATTTTTTTCTAGATGCTACCAATAAGGCCAATTTGATTTCACTTGCATGGTTTGTTGCCACCACAGAGGAACAAATGAAAGAGGAGTGAAATCAACTCAGAGCCCCTCTGTGACTGAAAGGTTGACTGTAGGCATCCAGAGTTCACTGACTCTTGCAGCCAGACACCTTGGGGGTGACTGAGGTGAGGAAGCCCAGTAGAGAAAGAGGGAGTGAGGAAGCCTAGCCCTGGAGAGGAAGCTCTGAGCCACAGAAGTTGCTCTTTCCCAGCTTCCAGCCCAGCCTGGGTGAGCCACTTCCAAGTCATGTCTGTTAAGGGTGCCTGGCAAAAAGACTCATTGGTACCCTCTGCAGACTGCAAGCTAAAATTCCCAGTGGGGTTAAAGCTGACTCCTTCAGAGCGATTATAGGGCCCTGGAGGTGCTGGCTTCTGTTGATTACTCAGGATGCTGGCTTGCAAGGAAATGGTGTCAGGTGCTTGAAATATTTAGGGACCCTTAAAAGAATACTGTAGCTGAGCCCAAGTGAATTACGTCTGCTCTACCAATCCTTTATTCTTTCTCCAAAGTGATGAGCATGGTGGTAAGAGGCTGACAGCCCTCGCATGAGGAGTTGTGCAGGTTGGGCACTACACAACTTTTGGGGCACCAGGTGCACTGCAGTCTACAGAAGCCTAGGTGAGTGTTGCCCCCAAGAGTGACGCAGTGCTCAATCTGTGTAACCACACAAGTCGGTCCTTAACGCTGACACCAAAACTAAGGAGAAAAGGCTGCCATGGCAGGAATCCAGAGATTTTCAATCAACCAACACATAATTTTTATATTGACTATATACTGAAGTGATATGAAGGTTACATTGGGTTTGGGAATTCTCTGGCTGTCCAGTGGTTAGGACTTCACGTTTCCACTGCAGGGGGCAAGGGTTTGATCCCTCGTCGGGGAATTAAGTTCCTGCATGCCCTGGGGCATGGCCGAAAAAAAAAAAAAAAGATATATTGGGTTAAATGAAATATGTTACTAATGTTAATTTCATCTGTTTCTCTTTATGTGGCTCCTAGAAAACTTTAAATCACACATGTGGCTTGTATTTGCGGCTTGCATTATATACATTTCTATTGGACCAACCTATCTTAGAAGGTCCTCAGCAAGATTGTGCAGTTGCCCACAGTGGTGAACCAATCCCTGTCACACCCTCCTCTTTCCTTCTTTTGCTTATCTCATTTTCCAACTCCCTCATTTACACTGGATCACCTCCCAGATAAACTAACTAGACCTGAATCTTGTCTCAAGGCATGCTTCTGGGGTAGACTAATAAAAAACGTACTATGCACAGGGAACCATGCTAATATCTACCTTTCCTTATATGCAGTTTGCATATAACCAGGCAGAGAGATAAAGAAACCAACAGGGGCTTCCCTGGTGGTGCAGTGGTTAAGAGTCCGCCTGCCGATGCAGGGGACACGGGTTCGTGCCCCGGTCTGGGAAGATCCCACATGCCGCGGAGCGGCTAGGCCCGTGAGCCATGGCCGCTGAGCCTGCGTGTCCGGAGCCTGTGCTCCACAACGGGAGAGGCCACAACAGTGAGAGGCCCGCATACCGAAAAAACAAACAAACAAACAAACAAAACAACAAAAAAAAGAAACCAACACAGGAAAGGTTAAATACCAGATTTAAATAACAGAACAAGAGATGTGCATGATTACCTGCCAAGTGAAGAGTACAGAGAGTATGTGCTAAGAGCCTGAAGGAGAAATGATATTAATATGTAGCGTGGTGGGGAAGGAGAGTTCTTCTTGGCCACACAAGATCTAAGTGCTGTCAAGTTTGCTGCCAAGAATGGGTTGTGAAATATGAAGTATGAGCAAGGACCTAGACTCAAGGAATGACTCTGGTGTTGAGGGCAATGTGCTGTGTATTTCGTGGGGAGTTCACTTTGAAATGCATTGTGTATGCGTGAGTGTGTGTGCGTGTGCATGTGTATAGTGGGAGTCAGGAGGATGCTAGATCTGATTCTCTTATTTCACTCATTCCGCTTGTGATCAAAGTTGGCAAGGGGAGGTAATGCAGCCTATTTCAGAAAGCCCGAACAAAACACTTTCCACAAAAGGATCAAATGCTCCACCCCTTTCCCATTAGCACCTTGCTTTTGTGTGACTGAGATAAGCAATTGTAAATGTCACCATAGCAGGGGCAAGCTTTCATTACTGACCATTCACTATGTGCCAGACATTGTTGAAAGAAAAGTGCAGAAAGCAAAGAGCAAATGCTATCTAGCTTTCAGGAAGAAGAAATAACCCCCTGCCACCATTCAGGCCTTTAAAATAAGCAGTAAATAAACCTTTAAAAGGTACATAAAGGAAATAATAAAAATGTCCTGAAGACTCTAGTTTTGATAGTTACCCATTCTCTTATTTGCTGTTCCCCTTTACAGGAGTTACAAGTATTGAAAAAATAAGAGTCCAGAGTTAGCTGGAAATTTTAAGAGTGGGTGCTAGATACAGTATTTCCCCTGCAGAACAAACTCACACCAAAGACTTGGAAGGGTGCTGTCCAAGGTACCAGTTGACCTCTCAGTGAGCCTAGCTAGGATTTGAACATAATTATGGTTCCCCCATAACTTTACAGGTAACATTTTGCCCTCAATAAGTGGGCATCACAGTCCACAATTATATATGTACGTGTGTACTAAAAACAGCTTTTCTTTCACATATTCTTATTTTAAATGTCCTGATTTAAAGATAAGTTCCTTTAAAATGCATAGAATTAGGGAGTTAAGGTTTTCTATCAATTCAGTTCAAAAGGTTGTAAAGTGTGCTTCATCTCGTAGATGATGTTCTTCCTTATACCCAGCTGAAAATCTCTCCTGCTTAGATGTGGAAGTTACAAATTCAACTGTCTACAAGGATCAGAGGGCAGAGTAAATGACTGAAATGGAACATTTTAAATAGTAACTGACACAGCTTCAGTGTTGGCGAGATAATAGGCATGGTGGGGACTGGTTACCAAGAGAGTGTGTGCTGTCTAAAGGGAGAAGCGTCTACTCAACTCCAGCCATTGTGTCCACATAGGACAACAAGCTCAGTCACAGAGTTAGCTAACTACTCAGGAGGCGCTCAAAAATCTCTCAATTAGCGCTTCCCTGGTGGCGCAGTGGTTGCGAGTCCACCTGCCGATGCAGGGGACACGGGTTCGTGCCCCGGTCCGGGAAGATCCCACATACCGCGGAGCGGCTGGGCCCGTGAGCCATGGCCGCTGAGCCTGCGCGTCCGGAGCCTGTGCTCCGCAACGGGAGAGGCCACGACAGTGAGAGGCCCACATACCGCAAAAAATAAAATTAAATTAAATTAAAATCTCTCAATTAAAAAAAAGAATGTTTAGTTCATTCAATTTCTTACAATTCACTGTGTAAGCCAAAGAGAGCACCTGTGGGTTGGAGCTTACCCACAGGCTTCTGCTTTGCCATCTCCATTCAAGGCAAGTTCTCTTGCTTGAAATCTCATATACTCAGAAAATTGGACGATGTAAAAACAGGTATTTTTCTTCCCTATACCAAAGATGGAGATTGAGGTAAAAAACATCTTAGAGTAATTGACAGGAGCCAGCACCTCCACGGCCCACCAATTACCCTGCGGGAGTCAGCTCCATGCCCACTGCTAATTTTAGTTTGCAACCGCAGAGGGTACCAATAAGTCTTTTTTTTTTTTTTAATACTCTTCTCCACCTAAGCACTTTATTATTTTTTTAATTTATTTTTGGGGCTGCGTTGGGTCTTCGGTGCTGAGCGCGGGCTTTTCTCTAGTTGAGGCAAGCAGGGGCTATTCTTTGTTGCGCTACGCGGGCTTCTCATTGCAGTGGCTTCTCTTGTTGCGGAACACAGGTTCTAGGTGCACGGGCTTCAGTAGTTGTGGCACACAGGCTCAGTAGTTGTGGCTTGCAGGCTCTAGAGCGCAGGCTCAGTAATTGTGGAGCACAGGCTTAGTTGCTCCATGGCACGTGGGATCTTCCCGGACCAGAGCTCGAACCTGTGTCCCCTGCATTGGCAGGCAGATTCCCCTGCGTTGACAGGCGGATTCTCATCCACTGCACCACCAGGGAAGCCCACCGAGTCTTTTTGCCAAAGATTTTTGGCTCTGTGTGCCAGACATTCTCTGTCACAACTACTCAGCTCTGCCTTTTTAATGCGAAAGCAGTCTTGGAGAATGTGTAAATTTATGGGTGTGGCTATGTTCCAATAAAACTTTATTCACAAAACAGGTGGCGGGCTGGATTTGGTCCGTGGCTCATGGTTTGCTGACCCGTGGTTTAGAATAAAAAGATAATGATGTGAACAGGATAAAGCAAGCTATTCAGTTCAAGAAACTGACTGCATAAACACAAACTCCTGGTATTTAAATAAAAACCCAGGACAAACATGGGAGGTGAGATACCAAAAGGACAAGTAAAATTGCTAAAGTGATTTTAGGCCACAAAGCCAAAATTCTACCCTAGTGTGTTCTTTATGGATCATGCCTAGATCAGTTCTGGATAAAGTAATGTGAACAGGAGCATGTTCAACTGAGATCGGTGATAAAAGACCCAAACAGAAACGGCTTTTGTGTTTCATCTGGTGTGTGTGCCTGCCACCCCACCTCACCCCACCCTCAATCAATTGCTGGTGGCCACTGCATGGAAAAGGATCATGAGACTTCACATGTGGACCTAGAGAGAATGAGGGCCATGCTGATTAGTAATGTCTGTCATGGGTACAAAAGGGGAGAACGATGCATGTGCCACATTACTGCCGTCTCTAAAACCGTATCTTGTGAGGAAGGATAGGGAGTCGATAAATGGAATTTGTTACCCCAAGTAAGTTGTATAACCCAAAATATAATTATCTTCAAACGGATAAAACAGTACTATACTTTCTAAATATTAATCTGATCTTGCTAAAGATTAGCATGACTTACCCCAAACAGTTTATTACAGCAGGCAGTAGGAGGCTGGGCTAGATCACCTCTGAATATTCTTCTCAGCCCTGCATAGGACTCTATGATTTTTTTCAAGATGCCTCATTGTACTATCCCAGCTGTATTCCAGGTGTCTTAGTCTTCCCAACAGCTTTGCTTTGAAGACGTCGTGAATATTTAAACAAACTTCAGGCTAAACATTTTTCACGCTTCTCATTTCACCCACGGTCCAAAGCTGGGTTTTGTTTCGCAAGAAGGCTCATTTTTGAGATGTGTGTATGTGCACATATATGCATATAAACCCACTGGCATTGTGTTATATACACATACTCGGACCTCCAAGGTACATGTATGTAAATTCCTCCTCTTAAACGTTTTTTATTTTTAAATACATTTACTTATTTATTTTTGGCTGCGTTGGGTCTTCGTTGCTGCGCGCAGGCTTTCTCTAGTTGTGGAGAGTGGGTACTACTCTTCGTTGCAGTGCATGGGCTCTAGGCATGTAGGTTTCAGTAGTTGCGGCTCGCAGGCTCTAGAGCGCAGGCTCAGTAGTTGTGGCGCAAGGGCTTAGTTGCTCCGCAGCATGTGGGCTCTTCCCAGACCAGGGATCAAACCCATGTCCCCTGCATTGGCAGACGGATTCTTAACCACTGCGCCACCAGGGAAGGCCCCTCCTCTTAAACCTTGACACTCAGCTCTGAAGTTAAAGTCTGCAGTTAAAGGCCACTGACGTGTCTTCAGGCACAAACCAGCAGGTATGCAGTCAAGTATGGACAGACTGATTATTTGGAAATAACCTGCTAATGTTCCCACTGCAGTTATTCATTGACTGCGACTTCAGAACCACAGTGACAGTGAGAAAGCCAACGTCCCTTTCATTGTCTTGATGAGTAAGAGGCTCAATGAGTCACAGAAGGTCCCAGAGAGAGGTGGGAGCAGGTAAAGCATGAAGGGCTGAGGTAAAGAGGGTTGGTTAAATACACATATCTTTTTTTCTCTTTTCCATGAAATCCCACAAAGACAACTACAGAGGTGTTTTTTTGTTGTTGTTTTAGGGTTTACACCCACCAGAATTGAGAGAACAGGCAAGGAAAAAAACAAATTGCAGAAGCTGAATGTAGATGAAAACAACACAACAAAATCTTAAGCCAGCAGTTGATAAAGCAGAGGAACATGGATTAGCAGCACCTAATCAGAAAGGAAGATACCCCTAGAAATGAAGGTGAAGGCGGTGGGAATGGTTGAAATTCAGTTTAAGAAGCTCTGAGTTCCCCAGATCTGTCTCCCTACTTCATGCAGCAAGATTGCCAAGATCCCAACCTGGCAAGAGACCAGACATTTCTCCTCTATAGAAGATAAAACGAAAGGTCTCTGGACGAAAGGACTCCAGAACCAGGTCCTACATTTAAAAAAAAAAAAAAAAAGAGGGAATGAAAAATTAGAAAAGAAAAATAGCTCTTAGTACAAATATTTTTTGTTTCAATGAAAGAGCAGAAGTTAAACTCAATAGAAAGGTTAGAAAATAAAGTTAAGGAAATCGCCCAGAATAGAAGGTAAAAAGATAAAGAAAAATAGGAAAGAAATGAAAATTTAAAGACTGTTATAGGAAGTCTACTATCCAAGTAACAGGAATCACTGAATGCAAGAACAGAAAAAATGGAGGGGAGGAAATCATGCATTATATTATTTACCTATTGCTGCATAAAAAAAATTACCCCAACCACACAGAAACTTGTAACAAACATTCTCTTCTCTAGTTCCTGAAGGTCAGGAATCTAGGAGCAGCTTAGTGGGGTGGTTCTGGCTCAGGGTCTCCTCAGACGCTGCGGTCAAGCTGTCGCGAGGGCTGCTGTCCCATCTGAGGGCTGGACTGGGGCTAGAGGATCCTTTCCAAAGTGACTCACTCACATGGCTGTTGGCAGAAGCCTCAGTTGCTAGCTGGCTATTGGCAGGAGGCCTCAGTTCTTTGCCACATGGAACTCCCCATAAGGCTTCTTCACATGGTAGCTGGCTTCCCCCAAAGCAAGTGATCCAGGAGAAAGAGAGAGCATGGCCAAATGGAAGTCACGGTGCCTTTGATAGCCCAATCCCAGAAGTGAATTATTATCATTTCCACTGTGTGCTATTGGTCACAGAGACCAATCCTGGTCCAATAATGAGAGTGAACTGTACAAGGTATGACTGTCAGGAGACGAGGACCATTGGGGCCATCTTGGAGGCTGCCTACCACATCCATTAAATAGGTATGTGTGTATGTGTATATTTATGTATATGTGTATTTCAATTCTCAGAATTTGAGCCTAAGTTTCCAGAATTGAAAAAGCCAACTAACCACTTAGCACAATGGGCCCACACCAGAGCCTACTGTCATGAACTTTCAAAACACCAAGGAGGGACTTTCCTGGTGGTGCAGTTGTTAAGAATCCGCCTGCCAATGCAGGGGAACACAGGCTCAAGCCCTCGTCTGGGAAGATCCCACACACCGTGGAGCAACTAAGCCCGTGTGCCACAACTACTGAGCCTGCGCTCTAGAGCTGGTGAGCCACAACTACTGAGCCCACGTGCCACAACTACTGAAGCCCATGTGCCCTAGAGCCTGTGCTCCACAACAAAAAGAAGCCATCGCAATGAGAAGCCAGAGCACCACAACAAAGAGTAGCCCCTGCTCGCTGCGACTAGAGAAAGCCCACACACAGCAACAAAGACCCAACACAGCCATAAATAAATAAATAAATAAATGAAGATACACGAATGGCCAACAGGCACATGAAAATGTGCTCAACAACACTTATCATCAGGAAATGAAAATCAAAACCACGAGATATTACCTCACACCTATAAAATGGTTATTAGCACAAAGACAAGAGTTAACAAGTGCTGGCCAGGATATGGAGAAAAGGGAACCCTTGTGCAGTGTTGGTGGGAATGTAAATTTGTGCAGCCACTATGGAAAACAGTATGGAGGTTCCTCAAAAAATTAAAATAGAACTACCATATGATCCAGCGATCTCACTCCTGGGTATATATCCAAAGAAGATGAAATCATTATCTCAAAGAGGTATCTGCACCCCACCTTGTTCACTGAAGAATTACTCACAAGAGCCAAGACATGAGAAAAACCTGTGTTCATTGACAGATGAATGGATAAAGAAAATGTGGTACAGGGAAGTCCCTGGCAGTCCAGTGGTTAGGACTCCACGCTTTCACTGCCATGGGCCTGGGCTTGATCCCTAGTCGGGGAACCAAGATCCCGCAAGCCACATAGCACAGCCACAAAAAAAAAAAAAGGAAAGTAAAACAAGAAAATGTCGTATATATACAAAATGGAATATTATTCAGCCATAAAAAAGGAAATCCTACCATTTGCAACAATATGAATGAACCTTGAGGGCATTATGTAAGTGAAATAAGTCAGACAAAGAAAAATGCTGTATGATATCACTTACATGTGGAATCTAAAAAAGATGAACTCATACAAACAGAGTAGACGGGTGGTTGCCAGAGGCAGGGCCTAGGAGGTGGGGGAGATGGGCAAAGGTGGTCAGAGGTACAAACATCCAGTTTATTTTTTGTAAAGCCTGGGGATGTAATGGACAGCAGGGTAACTATAGTTAACAATACTGTACTATACGCTTAGAAGGTGCTAACATCGTAAATCTTAAAAGTTCTCACCACACACACACACACACACACATAAAATGGTAACTAATAAGATGATGGATATGTTAACTAGCCCTATTGGTAATCACATCACAATACACACATATATCAAATCATGTTGGACACCTTAAACTTGTACACAATGTCATATATCAATTATATCGCGATAAAGCTGGGGAAAAAAGTCAAATAATCAGTAATCAGAATGGCTTCAGACTTCTCAAGGGCAACATTGGAAGCTAGAAAGCAATAACCAGTGCCTTCAAATTCTTGAAGGAAAATGATTTCCAAGCCAGAATTAAACCCTCCAGAATGGAAAACATTGGAAAAGAAACAACCAAATTTTAGAAGCTGAAAAGTAAAAAAAAAAAAAAAAAAAAAAATCCTGAATTTTAAAACTTGACAATGAAGAACTTGAAAATAATGAATTAGCAGCACAGGGAACCTCTAGAAATGGAGGTTAAGGGAGGGAGGGGCTGTTTGAAATACGGTTAAGTGCTAAGTACTTAGCAGGCCTTTTCAGTTCTGGAAATATATAGGCCTAAATTCTGGGCATGAAAAACGTAGTTATACCAGCCAAAGCATCAATGAAGAGAACAGAATCAAAGTGTTCTGAATCACGCTTGGTAAGTTACTGCAAGATGCATTTTACCCAAATTGGGGAGGAAGCAGAGAAATAGGAAGACAAGAGAGACAAGAAATGGGAGATCCAAACCCAAAGAGAGGTAATGGGGAGCTCCAGGATGGTGGTGAAGCGGGACCCGAGGGACCACTGTGTGCCAGGCTGCGGGGCAACCAGTCCAGAGTGGAGGTCAGAGGTCCCCAGGGAGGATGCTTTTTCAGAGTGATGAAATGGACGGAATACCTGGCGCATCTCAATGTATTGGGAGGAACTGAGACACTCAGTCAAGGCTTTGAGGTCGAATTTACAATAGTGCACAGAAAAGCAAGCAAACAACAAAACTGTTTTAAAGAGCAAGATGAAAGAAAAAGCAGTCATAGTTTACAACATGACTCAGCTCGGACTAGCATTTATATAGTCATATTATTGTAAACACTGAATACTGACCTAATCAAAATTATGAAAGAACCATATTCTGGGGGAGTAGGGGATGGCTTCCACAGTGGGAATTTAATAGAGAATGCCTAGAACAGAAATATCTAGCATTGGTAACAAGGAGACACAGATAGAAGTTAAATACGAAAATAATCAGCTGGTTGATTCTGGGAAGGGAAATGAAGGAGAAAACAGGGACTACTGTGTTTTGTGGCCAACTTTGTAGAATCCTTTGACTTTCTAAACTGCAGGTGCATTACTTTGATCTTAGAAAGAGATTAATATGCTGCAGTGAGAAATCAGGCAATAGCCAACCTTTCATTCATTCAATAAGCATTTAATGTGTGCCTACAGTATACCAGTCCCTGGGAATTTGAAGGAAAAACAAAAAATGATCCAGGCCCTTTCCTCCCTGGCTCACAGTCCGTTAGGTTTCTCAGCACAGCCAGAGGGGCAACAATTCAAACTCTTCTGTAGTGAGGCTAATATGGTGAAGGAAAGAGGCGTGGACACCTGCTTGTTTTGAATTTCAAGGTCTGTGGCTAGCGGTTACTGTTGGCTTGCCTTGGGCAAGGTTGCTGTGGGCTTAGCCTCAAGTCATGATGGGACCCAAGCAGGTGGGGCAGATGACAACTGAAGTAACAATGATCCCTAACATGGGCAGTCGGCAACGTGGGATACATTTTCTAAAGCATTAGGGCAACCGAAGGTTTGTTTCAAGCATGAGGGTCACTGGCTGGCTGCTTTGTTGGCATGACCTCATTTAATCCGCACAATAAACTTCTGAGGTGGCTACTATTATTATCTCCACCTTCTAGATAAGGAAACTGGAGCCCAAAGAGGCTATGTGACCTGCCTAAGGTCACACAGCTCATAAGCAGCAGAGCTAAACCTCAAACCCAAGTCTTGAGTCTATGCCCTTCAGCCTTAAGACTGGGATTTTTCTCAGTCATTGGATTAAGAGCTGCAAGACCTGAATTCTAGCTCCTGCTCTACCAATAATCGGCTGAGTGATCTTAGGCAAGTCCCTTCTCAATGTCTGTTTCTAGGTGTGAAAAACGAGGGGGTTGACTCAGATGACATCTAAGCATCCTCTATACTTTGGCAGTCTGTGTTAGCAATAGGGAAAGCCAATGGGAAAAGGAAACACATGAGTGGGGTGCAGAGGTGAACACACTTTTCTCCTCTGAGCCTCAACTGCCTCATCTGTAAAATCAGAGAATCATTAAGACACACCTCTTATGGTTGTTGAGTGTATTAAATAAGACAGCGTATGGAAAGTACTTTAGCACTTGCCTGGGCACAGAGTAAGTGCTCAGTCAACACGAGCCCGTATTCATTCCTACTACTCATATGCTTACAGGGCTCCACCACACTTGGATTCCTGAAAGTTCCCACTTCTGGTAAGGTCAAAGTACCATGTTTGTGGGAAGAAGGGGGGATCAAATCACAAGAAAAGGGAGTCGAACAAAATTACTGCCTGACAGGAACCTGTGCTGTTGCCCTTTATTGGTTTTGCATACGACTTAGTTTACCAATACTTTCAGGAGCATGTAAGTGTGAAATTGGAAAGCGTCACCGCAGGACTGCCACAAGCCACTGCACTGGCAATATAAAAGGGGAGGCGGGGGAAATACGCTGGGCCAGGGAGAGGGAGAAAACTAGAGAGACGGAAAGGATAGGAAGGTGAGCCCCAGGTGTGGAAGGACAAAAAGATACGGGGCTGGGGAGCAAACTGGCTTTAAAGTTCAAAGCACACTCATCCAGATTGACTGTTGAACACACACTTCGAGTTTTTAAACATGTCCCCACTGTCCCACCTCTGTGCTTTCCCTCAAACCATTTCCTCTATGTGATTTCCTATTCCCAGCCACGGACACTGCTCAAGGCCAGCCTAGCTTTCAGGCCAAGCTCAAATTTTATTTTCTTTCAGAAGAAATTACAAAGTGTTCATGGTTCATAAGAATATAGACTCTGGGTCGGTGAGACCTGCTTTGGAATTGAGTTGGTTGAACTTGAGGCGAGTTTCTTCACCTCTCAAAACCTCAGCTTCCCAATCTGTAAAATGTAGATACGTAGTAACAACCTCACAGGGTTACAATGAATAATAAATGATGGTGCACATGAAGCTTTAACCATATGCTCAATAAATGTCAGCTGCTGTTATTTTCTCCATCACCCACATTCCAGTCCATTCCCCACACCTATTACATTGAACTAGAATTACTGACAACCATGGAACCGTGCTTCTGTCTCTGAATCCCCCAAAAAAGCCTAGTACACTAGGTAACATGCAATAGATGCTGCATAATAAATATCATCTGAATTGAATGCAATGACTATCACATTCTCAAGCTCATGATTATTGACTGTTTTGAGTAGAAGAAAAAACATCCCAAGCAATTGGCTACAGGTGACCAGATGATCATGGCAGGGTTCCCAATCTTGTCTGGGATGAGAATGAACCTCTCCAGGAAACCATTCTGTGGCAGGGAACCTTGGGCTCCCATAATAATGAAAACAAGGACAATTAACAACTAACATGTATTGAGGACTTACTATGTCCCAAACACTACCTCTAAGTGCTTTATCCAAAATAAATCAGTTAATCCTCAAATGAACTCCAGGGGCAATTCTCACCCCCACTTTACAGAGGAAACTGAGTGACCAGCTGCCCCAGTTTGCCAGTATCTGAGGGGGCTCCTCAGACTTTCAGAGCTAAACCCAGAAAAGTCCCAAGCACGCTGGGACGAGTGTGCCCTAACACTGAAGCACACAGATATTAAGTAAATGTCCCAAGGTCAATGAGTGGCCAAATCAGGATGACAAACCCAGGAGCCCCATCGCCTCTACTGCAGGCACAGACAAAGGCAAAAATGAACCCACTGAGACAACAAATTAGCCAGGTCATCAAGTGGGCTGTCCACCAGGCTTCTGAGCACAGAGTCTGATGCAAGTAAGTACTCAAATAATTGTCCCAACCGTGTTCTAACCGTGCACTGCCCAGAGCTACCCATATGACCTTAGACAAATCATTATCATCTCTGGGCCTCAGATGTTTTCCTCTTCAAAATGAAGGGGTCACACTAAATCAGGGATGGCAAATAAATCGGCTCCCTTGCCCATGGCAGGCAAAAGTAAATGATTAGGCTACTACTTCCCACTCCACCCAGATTTGGGCCTCAGAATCCTTCTCAACCCAACACACTGGGAATTCACAGCCCATTTATAGCTGACGCGTAGCATGATCTCTAAAGCCACCAGCTTTATCTTCACAGTCTGTTGGCACTCAACTAGCTTCCCAGGAATTGCTCTGGTCTCTTAGGATTTGGCACTAACAGACTAACAACCAAGGATAGGGAGCAGTTAGATGGCAGCAGGATGACAATGGAAGGGACAGTCTCCATAGACTGGGCACTCCCTGTGTCCAGTCCTATGCCATGTATAGGACTCACAGCACAGCACAGTGAACGAGGGCAGGGACTCAAGAGAGACCACCTGGGCTCAGCATCCTGGCTCACCATTTACCAGCTGTGTGACCTTGGGCAAATCACCTGATGTTTCTCGATTTCCTCAACTACACAAGGAGGATTCTAATACTACCTACTTCACAGGATTATGAGGATTCAATTAGTTAATATGTGTAAAATGCCTGGCACGTAGTACGTAGTAGATGTGTTAATACCAGAATCCTCAAAATCACCGTCTGAGGTGGGTATTATTTAACAGATGAGGGAACTGAGATTCAGAGGGATTAAAGTGCCCAAGATCACACAACTAGTTAAACAGCAAAGCCGGATTCAAACACTAATTTCTGAGCCTTTGCTCCACCACGCTGCATTTCCGTAAACACTCAATGGTGAAATAAGGGATTCTTGATTGTCTGCAGGGCCCTGCCTGTCTTCCTGGGGCTGCTGTGCTTCCACCCTCAGCACCTGCTTTGTCCCTCCTGACACTGCTCTCCTAGCTGGCTCTTGAACACTGCCTGCTTCACCTCCTGGACCATACACACCTTCAGCACAGAGCGAGCGGATACGTACAGAAAACCAGGACACAGACTGCTGGGTCTCCAGCTCCTGGGAAACAGGGGAGAGAATCTTGACAATTCTGATTATTGGTCTTCCCCTATCTGTAAAGCGAATTCTGCTATTTTATACATTTCTATCTTCCGGGGAATTGAGCAAACGCAGATTACAGAAAATGTGTAAAGGGATTAAGCACCTTAGGTACTTATGCTGTATCTTATCTACCTCACTCCCCTAGGGTCCTCCTAAACATATGTATCTCTGTCTTAAAAATCATAGCTATTCACAAAAATATTCTGGTTAACACTAAAGTTGCTACAGCTAATATATTTCTTGCCATGCCATTATGTCTAGAAAGAGTGAGCTGGTGCCCACGTTTCTAGTTCATTCCATCTAGTGCCTTTTTTTTTTTTTTTTTTTGGCAGCGCCATGTGGCATGCGCAATCTTAGTTCCCGGACCAGGGATCGAACCTGTGCCCCCTGCAATGGAAGTGCGGTGTCTAAACCACTGGACCGCCAAGGAAGTCCCAATATGCCTTCTTTTTAAAAGCTGGGAAAGTGCTTACCCAAAGATGGGGCTTGGAGAGTCTCTAACACTAGTGAGAGAGACCAGAAATTGGTTCCATTCTTGCTTCTGCCCAGGTTGCTGGTGGGAGCTGAGCAGGCAGCTTGCAGCAGGTGACACAGAACCGTGTGCTCTTCCAGCTGGTGACTCCACAGGACGCGACATGGGAAGGTCCACTGACCTCCAGAGCGCAGTAATGGTGCACGACGTCCAGCTCTCAATGGCTCCTACCTCTCCTCCTCACTTTACAGACGATAGGAAAGGCAGGAAGAAAGTGAGTTAGAAAAATACAGATACGTGCTTCCCTCCAAAGTCTCTCTCGTTGCTTGTGAGATAAAGTCAGCTCCATCAAGACCCATTACTCTCCATGTTCTAAACGGTTCCTTCCTTTGTGAAACTGTCATACTCGTGCCTTTTCAAAGGAAACAATCTCTTGGCCGGGGACTTGACTCTCTCAACTCTAATGCCAAGGGAGAACCCCAGAGTTATCCGGCAAGGGGAAGGGTCTCACCAAATAAGAGTGTTTTTACCTCTAAAATTTGCTCTGGATGTGTGTCCGAGAGGTGAGAACAGATAAACTCCCAGGGAAGCACTGGAGGAGAAAGGTGAGAATGCTGAATGTGATTTTAACAGATGGGGCTGGGAAAGGACAGCAAAGGGTAGTAGGCAGGAAAGCTGGCTCAGATTCCAAAAGATGTGGACTCGGCCACTCAGTGTGTGACCTTGGGAAAGTTACTGAACCATCTTCTGTGACTAACAGAATCTCTTTCCTCCTCCGAAAACTGGTGATAACAACAGTGTATTCTCTCCAGGGTTGTCATGAGGCTTCAATGAGATGACGCAGGTGAAGGGCAGAGTGCCAAGAACTGGAGCCATTCTTACTAACCAGTCTGCCTCTCTCGGCCCATCATGTGACACTAACACTGTCTGACAGCTAACATTCACGGAGCACTTACTATGACCAGGCACAGTGCTGACCTCTGGGTTTCAAAGGAGAATTAAGTCTTGGCTCGATTATATTTGACGTATAAAGAGTACTCAGTTAAAGGCAGATACTAACGTCGAGGGCAAGCCCCGTTTTCCTTGGTAACAAACAGGAAGGCGAGATGGTTGACCTGAGTCTGCTTTTTGGCCTCTCCCACTTAGCCACACCCTCTGCTGCCAGCTCTTGCATCCCTGGTCAGCAGTCCCTAGCCTACATCAAGGACTTGGCTCTTCTAGAACAAATATGGAAGGACCCACAGACCTGAAGAACTTGAAGGCTAAGGTGATTAAAACAGAGAAAACTTGTCGGGCTAGTAGTTACCCTAGCGAGGAGCGGTAACTGGAAGAAAGCCTACGGAGCTCATGGACGCTGGTGACGCTGTCTCTCGGTCTAGATGCTGGTTATGTGGAGGCTGGTGACGCTGTTTCTTGGTTTAGATGCTGGTTACGTGCATGTGTTCACACTGAGAAAACAACTTCTACAATTAAGACTTGTGCACTTTTCTGTATGAATGTTATGTTACAATAAAAAATTATTCAGATCGTGACTGCCCCTCTCCATTATCCAAAGCATGAAGCAGCCCTTCCCAATGGGTATTACAAGTACAACTGGGTTGCAAGCACAAGACATCAGTCCCCGGTGGCAGCAAGTGGCCTGATCACTTTACGTGCTGGGAGCTGTGGAAATACCATGATGTTTGGTGAGATTGACAAGTCCTGCTCTCGAGTATCCAATGAATAGCATCCTCCTTATAAGACCAGTTTACCTTAAGGTTTTTCCTATCTAAGGTCAATTTTATTCACTTTATTTTTTTAGTTTTTTGGCTGCGTTGGGTCTTCGTTGCTACGCACGGGCTTTCTCTAGTTGCGGCGAGCAGGGGGCTATTCTTCATTGCGGTGCGCAGGTTTCTCACTGCGGTAGCTGCTCTTGTTGCAGAGCATGGGCTCAAAGTGCACGGGCTTCAGTAGTTGTGGCTTGCAGGCTTAGCTGCTCCGTGGCATGTGGGATCTTCCCGGACCAGGGCTCCAACCCGTGTCTCCTGCATTGGCAGGCGGATTCCTAACCACTGTGCCACGAGGGAAGTCCCTATTTACTCCATTTTTAATCAGATTCTTTTCTCCTCTCCAACCAGGAGACAGCTGGCTACATTTAAGGGTCGACACCCCTAGACTGATCTTTGCAAACCTGAGAGTCAGTCTTGGACATCACTCCATACCTCACCCTTCATAACGAGCAAATGTCTAGTAGGCCCCTCCCTCTTCCCCAACTTCCTTCCTTCCCCATTACTGGAGGGAAAACCTAAAATAAATTTCAATCATTTGTCAAGTCAATGGATATACAAGTCAATGGATATAATTTCAGTAAAAATATACAGACTACGTGCTGGTTTTCTCTTTGAAAGTTTATTGTCATTAAAAAAAAATAAAACCCTCTACTTGTTACATTCACCTCTCAGAACATTTAATGTACCAGTTAATGATGTTATTGTAAAAAAAAAAGCCCACCAACTGCTTGCAATGGCTCTAAGTTATCATTATTATTTTTTGCCATGTTCTGGTATTATAGTGGTTTAAACTCTTTGGGAAAAAATGGTGCAACATTAAGTAGCAAGATTTCAAATTCCCAGATTAGAAACAATTTTTATATCAGGAGGAATTTTCGTAAAAAATCCAACGATAAAAGGAAATGTTAATAGAAAAACAAAAATACTGTAAAAAATAGGATTCCCCCCACCCAGCCCCAAGTTAGGTTAAAAAAAAAAAGTGGAACCAATCCCCCCCCCGCATATTTCTCTTAGAAAAGTCACCCAGTCCTAAACGCAGGGTCTTACACACCAATACAAGTAGCCTGATTTGCAGACCAGCCTCTGGGATCTTACACTGGCCCCAGTCTGAAGGTTTTTTTTTCAAACCTTAAGGTAAGTTAGGTAGTTAGACTTCCATAAATACTGGTATCCGAATGAATGAAAACATCCTGACTTTGGTATGGCTACAGAAATCTGGAAACTGTTCAAGAGGACACTGGCTTAGAGAGGGAGTTGAGGGAAGCACACAACAACCCCCAAGTGGAGGTAAAATAAACATTAGGCCACACCCATAGCAAACACTGTGTAATACCTGAGGCTGATGCCTTGAACAAAACACATGTAAAGGTTCTTGATCAGAATCACACACATACAGCTTCTTGAACAGAGTAACACACATACAGGTTCTTGATCAGATTAACGCATGTATAGGTTCTTGATTGGAATTGTGTGGACCAAACTTTATCCAAGTTACCACTTGCAGGAAACAGTTTGAATTTGGTAATTCATCCAGTGCCCTGGAGTCCAAGAAGAGACAAAGACGTTTTGGAAGAAGAATAACCACCCGGGCTAAAAGCCAGGCCCCTCTTATTCTAGGAAGCTCAAAGTCTGTTTTTTCCTTCTCTCGTTCGATTTTGCCCATCACAAAAGCACCTACATCTCCCAACAAGGGGGATCTTCCACCCCAGGTCACCACAGGGGCCTCTCTGAGGGGAAGAACTGCTGATTTTTCATCCCTGGACTGACTCAATAAAAAGCAAGTCTTCGGGATCAGGAATATAATTTACGTTGCTGTGTCTCAAGTGTACTTTACGGTTTCCTTCCCTCATTTTCACTAGATCATGATTGTTAAAGGTTGTGAGGATACTGAGAAGGCAGCGGTGGGGCTGCAACCATGCCGAAGTGTGGCCTCAAACATCCTCAAATTTACTGAAAAGGGTAAAGTGCCCGGTCTTCAAATCACCAGTTACTTCATGAAAGCACAAAGGACCCACCAGACAAGGCAAGAAAACAAGGCAACTTGCTGCTGCATCCATGCAGAAAAGTAGCTATCGATACAATCCTTCCCCAAAAAAACAAACTTTGGTGCAGTGTTAGGAAGACAAGATAATCATTAAAAAAAAAAAAAAAATTAAAATAAACCACCTTCGATGGTAACACACACTAAATACATCTAAATAAATTTCCATCACAGGGCACAAGGGGATAACAAAGAGCTCCCTGATATTATGGGAGGTAACACACACCACAGTGACAATTCAATCAAGAGAGAGCCTCCCTTACAGCAAAGGCCGCCAAGAAGAAACAAAAGGTGAAGCCCCTGTTTACTGTCGCTCTGGTTCACTATTGCAAAGATCATAATCATGGGGGGCTGGGAGGCAGAGAAGAAACTCAGAACGCCAGGCAATTTTGATAAACAGCCTCATCTGTCCTGTTCTCTAAATGAGACTCCAACACCAGAAAAAAATGAGAGGAAACTTGGATTATAAATGAAAAATAAAATGTATCTGTACAAGTCTTTACTCTGAGTCAGTAAGTAGGGTTTGGTCTCTGTTGAAGCCAGGACTCTGGAGAAGGTGATTTACTTGTTATCACAGCTCTACAACTAGCTGTGGGGTGTGTACATCAAGAGACAACACGAAGACAATCACTTGAGACCAAGGGAATTACTTACAAAGATTTCCCAGGATGTATAAGGTCTACTGATTGCCCATAGAGATGCTAATACTTGCTCTAACCCCAAATACTTTAAACATCTTAAGGTGGCAACTAGAATATCAGAAACAAAACAAGAAAATCATCGCCCAGTGAGTTATTTCTCCCATTATGGGAATGAGGGAAAGGGAGCAGGGCAGGCTGTTTCACCAGGATTCATTAGGGAGAGTGCAGGTTTAGCGGCAGCCAACGGCCTTCCCCGTCTGCAACCTGGGGCCAGATCTCCTGGGAGCCCGGGAGTGTTGACAAGGTTCCATGGGTTCGGAATGGCCAAGGCAACACTGGCATCAGCGACGAGAAGAGTGCGATGTGAGTTACCAGTGAGAGTCTACAGATCACTGATGACTCCACCAACCATCTCACCTCCCCACCGACCACAGACAACCCGGATCACCAGCCGGCGGCAGGTGCCACCTCATCTACTTGGGAGCAGGAGAGACGAGGGAATTACAAACGAAAGCTTCTGAAATGACCGCTTCTTGTTCCAGCCTGAGCTAGAACAAATGCGTTTGAATGAACCACTTGCTTTAAACAACATTTAAAATATGGAACCTTCAGCACTTTATGATATGAAACGCCCCCTTCCCTCAACCCCATTTACTGCAGTGCACGTCGTCTCCCAGGCGAATTTTTCTGTCTTTCAGCCGGTGGAATGGATGGCATACACCAGATGTTACACAAGGCATTCATTTCTCTGAGAAGGCTTAGAGCCAGGAGAATTAATCTCCTTCTGCTAGGACCTCTGCCCCAAGCTTCTGGGGAAACGGTGAATTGGGCTTGACAAGGAAGGTAGCTACATGACCCACTAATCAGATTCAAAACATGAAAATGCACTGAGGAGGGTACCCCTTCCCACTCCTCATCATGACAGCAAGACCTAGATAATTAAGAGAGACGTCCCTGCAAACTCAAAGGAGGCTTTAAAAAAAAAAAAGACAAAGTATAAGCAAAAAACAAAGAAATCAGTAAAGCAAACTCCCAATTCTCCTGAAAGTAAAATAGTCTCATGGTGATGGATGACTGGAAGAAGTCGAGGCAGGGAAAGAATGACACAAAGGCGGGAAGTGCCTGGCCACAAGGGCGCCTTGCAGAATCCACCACAGTGTTCTCCATTTTCCAAGGCCAAGCAAGTAGCAAGTCCCAAGTTAAAAACTTTCTATTAAGAGCAAAACAAAACCAAAAACCATTCCAGAAAAGGGGTCAAGGGAAGCACAACACTGGAGAAAGTCAGGCCGCTGACCTCCGGCGGATCACGAAGAGCCCGCGCTGAAGCTGGCCCAAGTAAATCCTCATCTTGGTGCTGTCGCTTGTCTTCCTCACCCAGATCTGCAGGGGAGATGGAAAAGGAACAGGGTGAGAGGCTAATCCTGAGGGGCAAATGTTCCAGAGCATCGGGATGTTTGCATGAATTAGGTGTAGCCAGACAGCCGGCAACCTCTTCCTGTCAACCCGTGAGGCATTCACAGGCCTTGACCTCTGGCCTCCTAAAGGCATGCCTCCACCACAGAGAGCAGGCATCACCCTTGAACTCATTTCTCTTACACCTTTGAGTAAGAAAATGGAAAGCACGGTGTTCTTGAGGTCCATTCTTGCCTTCATCTTAAAGACTCTTTTTTTTTTTTTTTTTTTAGACTGCACTGTGTAGCAGGTGGGCTCTTAGTTCCCCAACCAGGGATCAAACCCGTGTCCCCTGCACTGGGATTGTGGAGTCTTAACCACTGGACCACTAGGGAAGTCCCCTTAAGGACTCTTTTTGATATGGTATGATTATAGTATTATCAACATTCAAGACACATATATTCATAAACTTACAATCAAATTAGAAAATATTTTCCTTGCCCCTAGGGACTTCCATAGTATAGCCTTTCAATTCTCTGGTTTCCTGGCAATTAAGGCTAATGGTCCTAACAGCAAAAGATAGAAAAATTAACAACAAAAGAAATGCCCACGGGTGAGCAAAGGCCCAATGAGGATGCTGAGAAGGCCAAATTAGCTTAAGACAGTCCTTCCCTCCTGACCGCATCATTCTCCCACAGATGGGATCAGTCGTCTGGCACTGTACAGGGCAGATGTATTCTTCCCTAGAACTGAAAACGAGCTCTTCCAGCATGGGGCCTGCCAGAGCTGCCAAGTGCACCCGGTATGTGGCATCCCTGTAGCCAGGGAGGGCAAGGAGAGCTGCCACCTCGGTCACCTGACCCACTTGTGGGGGAGATTACTGGGGGCCAGACACTGTGCTGACCAAACTGACCAAGCTCCTTCATCCTCAGAACAATCCTATGGAGTAAGTACTGTTATCACCCCCATTTTACAGAAGAGCAACGCTGAGTCCACTTGTCCAATGGGAATCCTGGCGCCTGACATCAAAGCCCCTTGCTCTTCTTACCTGGTTCCCTGCTTTCTCACCCCTTCTCTCATCCATGTTATTAACACATGATCAGATGGAGACAAAAGCATAAGTTTTTTAAAGATCTGCATCTCACCTATATATGCAAGTACAAGTTTACAAATATAGCTCCTCCTTTGCCCATTCAGTTGTCAGGTTTAAAAAAGCTTATTCAGGGCTTCCCTGGTGGCGCAGTGGTTAAGAATCTGCCTGCCAATGCAGGGGACAGCTTCGATCCCTTGTCCGGGAAGATCCCACATGCCTCGGAGCAACGAAGCCCTTGCACCACAACTACTGAAGCCTGCGCACCTAGAGCCCGCGCTCCGCAACGAGAAGCCACTGCAATGCGAAGCCTGTGCACCACAACGAAGAGTAGCCCCGCTCACCGCAACTAGAGAAAGCCCGCACGCAGCAACGAAGACCCAACACAGCCAAAAATAAATAAATAAATTTATTTTTTTAAAAAAGCTTATTCAGAAAAAGAGAAAGCTATTCTCAGTTTCATATTTCCTTACTGTGATTATTTAACAACAAAGAGACTTTAAAGTCAAATACACTTGTTTAAAAATAAAGACCTCACCTGAGGCTGAGCCTCTGAAGGACCTTGCAGAACCATTTTAAACTGAAAACTGACCCCAAGGAGGGCTGAAGAGCCAGTCACCGACATGCTCAGACCCACGCACCAAATATGCTCAGAGTCAAGTTATGCAGAAGCCAAGCAGCTTCAGTGTTACTTAGTATTTCACCTGAAAAAATGAGCTGGAATACTTCCAAGAAGTGAGAAATGTTTTCCCTGTTGCAAGCCTCCGACGCACTGAGGCTTCTCCCCTCCAGGAGACATGTCTCAGTGTCACCGTTTCCTTGTCAGACTTCGCTAACACTCTATTATGTCAAAGGGTGACAATCTTCAACAGAGAGAGAGAAAAAAATCTAACTTGCATTTCTGTTTCCCTGAGAAGTCCTGAGGTGTCACAGAGAATAATGCATGGGTTCTGAAATTAGGTTCAGGGACGAGGAGGCCACACG
Source organism: Mesoplodon mirus (assembly GCF_964341445.2). Classification (NCBI taxonomy): domain Eukaryota; kingdom Metazoa; phylum Chordata; class Mammalia; order Artiodactyla; family Ziphiidae; genus Mesoplodon; species Mesoplodon mirus. The sequence continues at coordinate 11,192,234 of NC_138989.1, forward strand.
CCCTCTGTCCAGCAGCCCACACAGCCAGGCACACGTGCTCCGCTGTGAAACTGCAAAGCCCCCTGCCAGGGCAGCGGCTCTCTGAGATGCCCTGTTCCGACCTGGCTTAGGGTGACACACAGATCACGAGCCCAGAGGAAAATGACATTCATATATCTGGAAGGCTCTCCCTAACTTCTAAGTGAACAATCACTTTGCCAACTAGTCACATTTGAGGGCATTTTCAATTCAGGAAGCTGGGAGAATAGAATAGGCTTAAGTTATTTCATAATCCACCTTCATTAGACTTACTATGCACTGGCACGAATAAGTTACAGAGGTAGACACATAAAAATCAATTTCTTTGCAGACATTTGTGGACTGATAAAAGATCAAGCCAAACAAGCTATTAACGTTTCAAACTGTTTTTTGACTACTAACAATACCGGTTACACACTGCTGACACCCTCCTAAAGAAGGGTCAGCTGGAGAGCTCACAGGCTAGTCACATCATCCTTCAGCATGACCCTCAGAGCTGACTTTCAACCAGCTCCCATCCTATAAGAGAGACTGGAGGAGACCAGTCCCTGAGGGTATGAGCCTGGTAGCTCACTGTTCAGAAGCACAACAGGACACGTCGGATTAGAGAGACAGCAGGTGAAGAGTAGTGTGTGGGTCAGATCAGGCCAGCACCCATTTACTGAACACTTACTGTGTGCCAGGCCCTGTGCCAGGTGCCTTGTTAGATCCTCAGAGCATGAAACAAATCTGAGTGCACATGAAAGCTCGAGAGAAATAACAGCAAAGACAGAGTATGCTCCAACGGCAAGTCCCATCCTCAGCAGATGGCTGCCTCAATAAGCAGCAGGATTTGAACGTGCAGACATCACACCAACTTGCCTTGTGTCCTTTCCTGCAGTCTATCACAGTGGTGCCCAACTCAATTACTCTGCAGGGAGTTCACAAAACCACAAGGCTTACACAAACCCGCATAAACTGCAGTCATACAAAGTAAGGGATTTTTAAGGGTGATTTTGCCTATGTGCAATTTCAGCCTCAAAGTGCTGACTTTAGAATCTAAACCACATACAACACTGTGATTCCACCGTACTTTCTTGGTGGCACTCACATTGCAGGTTTGTTCCATTTTGCTTTCCTAAAGGGTGACAGAAGTTCAGTCTTACCTCATTGGCTCCGACAGAGCTGATCACACAACTCAATTTCTGGTTGTCCTTTGACTCCAGATAGATGGCCTGGCTCTTGTGGTACCTGCGGGAAAAAAGACACACATTTATTTTTTTAACCACTTTATTGAGGTATGACTGACATGTGAGAAGTAGTACGTATTTAATGTATACAACTCAATGAGTTTCGGGATAAGTACATACCTGTGAAACCATCACCACCATCAAGGCCATAAACATAATCCACCTCCTCCCAAAGTTTTCTCCCACCCTCTATTATAACTATTGTTTTGTGGCTTTCTTTCCTTTTGTGGTAAGAATATTTACCATAAGGTTTACCCTCTTAACAAATTTTAAGTATACAGTATTGTTAAGGGCCCAAATTTAGAAAAGGAATAAAGAAAGGACGCAAAGGAGGGAAGAAAAAAAAAAACACAACAAAAAATATAATTAAAGGAATCTTAATTTATAGTTGAGGAACAGCCTGGATTTCAGGTTTAATTTACAGGCTTCCATCCTTGGATTAGGTCAGATGACCTCCTAATCTCCTTCTAAGTCTAAAAATTACATTCTTGGTTCCACTGCAGAGTGGAAAAGAGGGCCAAGGAAAGGGCTAGAAAACTAACTCTGTATTTTAGTTTTTTATTTGAACTATATGACCCAGTTCAAAAAGTAAATTATAATTTTTTAAGTAAAACCTCTGTCCCCACTTTCTGCCTCCACCCCGAAACACTGAGGAGGGTTGGGTGGACAAAATGAACAGGTGGGCTTGAACAGACTGTCCCGTTATATACTTTCTATTTGTCCAAGTAAGTCATCAACAAGAAGGCAAGCCAAATTCAGTCCTTACTTTGATCACTCATTCAGCAAATACTCATTAGCCACTTGTTGTGTACCACTGACCACCCTGGAGGGTGGAGAGGACAGTGAACAAGGCCACAAGGTCCCTGCCGTCAGGAGCTTCAAATACAGTGGCAGTGACAAATATGAAATAATCACACCTGGAAAGTACTAACTAGGTGAAGTTCTGACTGTTAGACTTGCACCAAAGGGTATCTAATTTGGCCTGGTCAGTCGGGAAGGCAGCTCTGAATGGAGTAGATAAGACAGACTCCCCCCTTTCAGTCCCTGCATCTATTCTGTAGTGTAGGACCACCCTCACCTTCTTCTACAAGTTCAGGGACAAGGCAGAGGATGAAAAATGAGGAAGCCAGGGCCAAAGCCCAAATGAGTCAGTAACAGCTGCCACAGGAGGAAGGAGCAGCTACTGGGTGACAGGAGTTGGAAACATCAGCTGAGCTGCTGCTGGCAGCCCTGGCCTAGGCCAGCCCAGTTCAGTCAAGATAACCTTTGGTTCATTCTGGCTGCAGAGAGTTGGCTTAACAGACCCACTAACTCATATAACTTCCACCAAAACACATCTCCCAGCAAAGCACTGCATCTAACCATTATTTCTGTGGGGGAAGAAGACAGACTCTGTTTTGCTGGTACAGTGAAATAATCCACTGCTAAGATATCACAGTAAAGGAGGTACTTCACTCCCACAATGGGCTTTTTCCAATCAAGATTCTAAACATTCTTTAACCTGCTACTTAGGAGCGGAAAACTCAAGTTTCCAAGTCAATTTACTTCCTGAGAACACCATTAAAAGAAATCAAATCATAAATTCAATTAGAACAGCGAGACTGGTTTAGACCCAGCTTGAAAGCTGCTTTTGGCCAGGGATTAGGTGGTAAACTGGGTCAGGGGACCTCCATTATGCTAAATATGTAATATTACAAGGTCTGAATTAACAAAGTGCATGAGGAAAGGTTCAATTAGTTCACAGAAAACTCAAACTTGAGTTTCCCTCCCACATCTAAGCCAACCATCCTATGTAAATGGTAATGTCTTGAGTAATGGTTAGAATAAAAACAGAAGGGGAGAACATTCACAGTTATTCTATGGGGGTTGTGAGTTATTAAAGAGATAAAAACACAAAACAACATGCAACTAGCCTCAAGTCATCCTGATACTACTTTCTAAATAAAGAAAGGTCATGGGTGTGGTGTAGGAGTATATTACTAGTGTGGAAATGTGGTCAATATACTGCTCAGTCAAGAAAAAAACTACGTCCATTATGTCCCTGTGTGCGTAATACAACATAATGCGTGTTACATGTGTATCATATACACACATACATAAAAATCGGTAAATTTATATTAAAATGTCTATTAAGTGTATATTAAAATTTCATAAAAATATAAAGTTTTATAAAAATATAAAAGAATGATATTCTTTTTATTGCATAGCTTTCTTCTTTCCAGAATAAACAGGTATTACTTGTAATCAAAGAGTAAATAGTACTTTCTTATAAGTTATGGTACTGAAAAACACCAAAGTAACCAAAGGGCAGGAAGAAAACTTAATGTCACAAATTAATGTCTTAGTGTCTGTTAAAGACAACTCTGGGAGACAAGTGAGACAACTCTCCTGAGACATGCTGCATTTTCCTTCAGATGCACTCAGCACCCAAACCCCAACCCATCCGACTGGCTTTAAAGTAAACATCAGGAGTAAACCATGCAATGTGGTCTACTACCCCTGGAAAGCGGTCTGGGACCTGCACATCTGGCCACCTCCCAAATCCGCCTGCTCTGGGACCACTGGATGGTGGTGGCCTGAATGCCCAGCAATGCTCCATGTGCTCCCTGGGCTCCACAGGAGAGCTCACCAGCGTGTTTCCCAAACCAGCTGATTCCCAGGTCCTCGTGAAGCAGAGGCCCTGGGACCTCCAGCGGTTATCAGGCACCACACAATGGTCTTGGGGAACCATTATCCCTGGATATCAAATCTAGTAAATTACCCAAATTCCCTGGGGGAAAAAAAAAAGTCCTCAGAAATTAAAGTGCTCATGCTGGGGCGGCGGTTTCAAGATGAAACCAAACAGTATATGACAACCATAACATACAAACTTACTTGCTGATTTCTAAATACTAATTAAAAGGAGGGGGGATTCAGAATATGTTTAGACACAAAAAAATGTTAAAAAAACAAAAATAAAGTTAAATTAGTAAAAATGTACATTATCACTTTTTTTTTTTTGCCAATTAACCTGTTTTACAAGCTACAACTCATCTCTGCTGAAAAAATACTTTAAATAGCCTCAGAGAACAAGCCCCAAATGCAAATTGACTTTATTACTAATGGAAATCCTCACCTGGGAATCCCTACAGTTAAGTTCTTAAAGCTCTGCCTCTACTGTTAAACCTGACAAACTAGAACCACCGCTACTATTATGGAAAAAAGCAATTTCTTTAGAAGGTGGGTCAAAAAGTGGGGCAGGGAAGGGGTAGAATTAATTTAATTTTGTATCCTACTGGGAATACTGATATTAACGTGTCATTTCCCCAAAAAACCCCATGAATACCATGTTACAACTACAGGACTTTAAGGAATCCTGATTCTAGCTGTAAAGAGTCACTGTTTTGAGTTAATCTCTCGTGTCAGGCGAAGGCTGGAGGGTTAAATCCACCCATACAAGTGGGTGACTTCACTGAATTCACTTCAGCAGTGCTGGATTTAAAGTGAGGGAAGAAAAAACAGTCCACCGGCACCATCAGTGAGTTACTTTAAAATCTCAGCTACTTTCGCAGTACTTTCTAAGAAGGGTCATTAGTTCAAATCAAAATGTGAGGAAAACTTACAGGATATACCATGTCTTAAAAGCAGTATAAGACCCAGGACAAGGGAAGATGCTTATCTTTCAAAATGAAATGTAGCTTGATAAGCGTTCAGGCCAAGATGGGAAGCCCAAACCAGGCCAATTTTGCTGAAGTCATTTAAAACTGAATGAAACATGTTTTGCCAGAAATACTGTTTCACCAAAGTACTCCACATCACTGGAAAGAGCAGAAAGTGATTCAGCCGACCTCTCAGCCACAGGCCACAACTGCTGGAAAAGAAGGAAGAATGAAAGCCTCCAAACTGACAAGGACACAAAAGCCAAACATCAGGAGCCTGGTGAGACGTGAGAGGCCGGTCCTGCAGAGGACTCCTGGCAAACACCTTCCAGATGCAGGGCGGGGGAAGGGAGGGACCTGCCTTTCAGCAGATGAGTCATGAACCTGACCTCCAAGGCCAAAGAAGGGAAACACACAGAATACAGAAAACAACAGTCTCAATATTTAACAAGAGAGTAAGCAACTTTAAAGTCACTAAAATAGTAAAATGCTCCGAGACACTGGACAGATTTCTGCCGCCACTGGGAGAAAGACAGTGATTGTGACATTCCTCCAAAATGCTTAGGTGATCTACCACATCCCACTTGACCACTGTCTACATTAGGAAACACCAGTCACCGTGGGTCCTTTCTTTAGAAAAACAAGAATTTTATTTTACTGCATTTTCATCCTCAAGACATGTCTCACAAAGTCTAAGGATTAAGCCTTAGAAGGAGGAAGATCAGAAGCAATGCAATGACAAAATGAACATCATTTGAAATATCACGTGGCTTTAAGACTCACAGCTCCGTAAAAATGTTAGTGATAAATCTTATCATTTTTGAAGATGGTTCTTATGTGTGGGCTTGATCTTTAAAGGTTACTTGGTTTTCATTATTAGAAACATTTTTCATTTTATTTTGCCCCTCAGGGTGCTGAGCTGTCAGGGCCTGCCACCTAGTGGTGCTGTGTTCTGATAAGCTATGTTAGGACACAACATAACTGGCCTCTGAGAACAACGGTCGTCAAATGAGAGGGGCAGCAGTCACTAAGATCAGGGTTACAGGGGGCAGTCAAGACGGCATGCTAAGAGGATGCCGCATTCGCATCTCCTCACAACTAGGGCACCGACCAGGCACCAGTGGGGGACTATGGACACCTAAAGGGACGGGAGGAACCCCCAGCAACCAGGTAGGACGTGGGGCGTGGGGGGAGTGAAGGGGGAGAAGTGGAGGCAGGACAGGACTGGTGCCCCTGAGAGGCAGTTGGGGGAGGGGAAGGGGTCCCTCGCCCCAAGGGGGAAATTGGGGGAACACTGGGAGGGCGGAGGATTAAAAAGGAGTGTGGCCAGGTTCCCCCTGCCCACTTGGGCCCCCAGGAACCTGCTGAGATCCTGGGCCTGATCCTCTGCCCAGAGGCGCCCTCCAGCCACGCGGGTCCTGAGGGAGTGGGAGAGAGGGAAGGGGGAGCAAAAGTAAAGGCCAGACCTCTGGGACCAGCACCCCTGAGGGGCGGCTGGGGGAGGGGAGGAGTTCCTACACCCAGCGGGACCCACCCATGGTTAGGGGTCCAGCGATGAGGGAGACCCTGGGGAAGATGGTGGGGGAGGGGCGCGAAGGAACGGAGTGGAACGGGGCCAGCGCTTTCCCTGTCCACTTAGGCACCAGGGAGCCCAGCAGGCTGGGTCCTAATCCCTTGACCTCGGGGCCTCCCTCTTGCCTCACAGAGCCCAAGCCCCGCCCCACACCCCCACCCAGAGCCCCACTCCTACAATAGGGGAACCCCTCCAACGCCCTGGGCCTAAACCCCACCCACACAGCCTCCCGCAGGGCCCCACCTCCAAACTCCGAACTCCACTCTCCAGAGGCCCTCCCTTCCACGTGCAGCCTCTCCCCTTGCTCAGGTCCTAAGCAGAGGCCCTGCCCCACGCTTGACCTTTGCCCCGCCTAGGCCCCACCCCATGCCCAAAGTCACCTGCCCACCAGCCTAGGTCCCGCCCCACCCTAAAGCCCACCCCTGCCCAAGTTCCAACCCTGCCTAAACTCCACCTACCTAGGCAAGACTTTTTTTTTTTCTGTTTTCCTCTTTTAGATTGGGGTGCTCTTTTACCCTGTTGTCAACTGTTGCTGATTCTTTTATATTTTTATTTTTCTTAATACAGTTTCTATTTTTCTAATTTTATTTTATTCTTTATACTTTGTTATTGTTCTCTTCTATTGGCTTGTCCCCCCCCCACCTTTTGGTTTCTTTTTCCTGCAGTGGTTTTATTTTACCTTGTTGCAGTTGCTTCAATTATAGTTTTATTTTTCCTACTATATTTTTTATCTAATCTTATTTTTTTATTCTTTTTTTTTTGCAGTACGCGGCCCTCTCACTGTCGTGGCCTCTCCCGTTGTGGAGCACAGGCTCCGAACGCGCAGGCTCAGCAGCCATGGCTCACGGGCCCAGCCGCTCCGCGGCATGTGGGATCTTCCCAGACCGGGGCACAAACCGGTGTCCCCTGCATCGGCAGGTGGACTCTCAACCACTGCGCCACCAGGGAAGCCCTGTTTTTTATTCTTTGATATTGTACTGCTCCCTTTTTTCTTTCTTTTTTTTTTTTTAACCACGCCACAAAGCTTGTGACATCTTGGTTCCCAGGCTGGAGGTCAGGCCCAGGCTCCTGTGGTGGGGGCTTCGAGTCCAAACCGTTGGACTAACAGACAACCTCAGACCCCTGGAAATATTAATCGGAGTGAGGCCTCCTGGAGATGCTCATCTCAGTGCCAAAAGCTGGCTCTATCCAACTGCCTGCAAACTCCAGGGCTGGACGTCTCAGGCCAAACAACCAGTAAGATAGGAATACAGCACCATCCATCAAAAAGAGGAAAAGAAAAAAATAGAAACGACAGAAAAATATGTTACAGATGAAGGATCAAGGTAAAAACCTACAAGACTAAATAAATGAAGACGAAATAGGCAACCTACCTGAAAAAGAATTCAGAGTAATGATAGTAAAGAGGATCCAAAATCTTGGAAACAGAATGGAGAAAGTACAAGAAACATTTAACAAGGATCTAGAAGAACTAAACAGCAAACAAACAGTGATGAACAACACATTTACTGAAATTAAAAATACTCTAGAAGGACTCAATAGCAGAATAACTGAGGCAGAAGAACGGATAAGTGAGCTGGAAGATAAAATGGTGGAAATAACTGCCAGAGAGCAGAATAAAGAAAAAAGAATTGAGGAGTCTCAGAGACCTCTGGGACAACATTACACACACCAACAATCGAATTATAGGAGTCCCAGAAGAAGAAGAGAAAAAGAAAGGGACTGAGAAAATAATAGAAGAGATTATAGTTGAAAACTTCCCTAACATGGGAACGGAAATAGTAAATCAAGTCCAGGAAGCACAGAGACTACCATACAGGATAAAACCAAAGAGAAAGATGCCAAGACACATATTAATGAAACTATGAAAAGTTAAATACAAGTAAAAAAATATTAAAAGCAGCAAGGCCAGGGCTTCCCTGGTGGCGCAGTGGTTGAGAGTCTGCCTGGCGATGCAGGGGACATGGGTTCGTGCCCCAGTCCGGAGGGTCCCACATGCCGCGGAACGGCTGGGCCCATGAGCCATGGCCGCTTAGCCTGCGCGTCCAGAGCCTGTGCTCCGCAACGGGAGAGGTCACAACAGTGAGAGGCCCACGTACCACCAAAAAAAAAAAAGCAGCCAGGGAAAAGCAACAAATAACATACAAGGGAATCCTCATAAGGTTAACAGCTGATCTTTCAGCAGAAACTCTGCAAGCCAGAAGGGAGTGGCAGGACATATTTAAAGTGATGAAGGAGAAAAACCTACAACCAAGATTACTCTACCCAGCAAGGATCTCATTCAGATTTGATGGAGAAATTAAAACCTTTATAGACAAGCAAAAGCTAAGAGAATTCAGCACCACCAAACCAGCTTTACAACAAATGCTAAAGGCTAAAGTTTCTAGGCAGGAAACACAAGAGAAGGAAAAGACCTACAATAACAACCCCAAAACAATTAAGAAAATGGGAATAGGAACATACATATCGATAATTACCTTAAATGTAAATGGATTAAATACTCCAACCAAAAGACACAGGCTCGCTGAATGGATACAGAAACAAGACCCCCTAAATATGCTGTCTACAAGAGACCCACTTCAGACCTAGGGACACATACAGACTGAAAGTGAGGGGGTGGAAAAAGATATTCCATGCAAAAGGAAATCAAAAGGAAGCTGGAGTAGCAATTCTCATATCAGACAAAATAGACTTTAAAATAAAGACTATTACAAGAGACAAAGAAGGACACTCCCTAATGATCAAGGGATCGATCCAAGAAGATATAACAATTGTAAATATTTATGCACCCAAAATAGAAGCACCTCAATACATAAAGGGAAATACTAACAGCCATAAAAGGGGAAATCGACAGTAACACAAAAATAGTAGGGGACTTTAACACCCCACTTTCATGAATAGACAGATCATCCAAGATGAAAATAAATAAGGAAATACAAGCTTTAAATGATACATTAAACAAGATGGATTGAACTGATATTTATAGGACATTCCATCCAAAAAGAAACAGAATACACTTTCTTCTTCAGTGCTCATGGAACGTTCTCCAGGATAGGTCACATCTTGGGTCACAAATCAAGCCTTGGTAAATTTAAGAAAATTGAAATCGTGTCAAGTATCTTTTCTGACCACAATGCTATGAGACTAGATATCAATTACAGGAAAAAGCTTTAAAAAATATAAACACATGCAGGCTAAACAATATGCTACTAAATAACCAAGAATCACTGAAGAAATCAAAGAGGAAGTCAAAAATTACCTAGAAACAAATGACAATGAAAACGCAACAACTCAAAACCTATGGGATGCAGCAAAAGCAGTTGTAAGAGGTAAGTTTATAGCAATACAATCCTACGTCAAGAAACATGCAAAATCTCAAATAAACAACCTAACTTTACACTTATAGCAATTAGAGAAAGAAGAACAAAAAAACCCAAAGTTAGCAGAAGGAAAGAAATCATAAAGATCAGATCAGAAATAAATGAAAAAGAAATGAAGGAAACAATAGCAAAGATCAATAAAAGTAAAAGCTGGTTCTTTGAGAAGATCAACAAAATTGATAAACCATTAGCCAGACTCATCAAGAAAAACAAGAAGACTCAAATCAACAGAATTAGAAATGAAAAAAGAAAAGGAAAAAATGACACTGCAGAAATACAAAGGATCATGAGATTACTACAAGCAACTCCATGCCAATAAAATGGATAACCTGCTAAAAAAAATTCTTAGAAAAGCATAAGCTTCCGAGACTGAACCAGGAAGAAACAGAAAATATGAACAGATCAATCACAAGCTCTGAAATTGAAACTATGATTAAAAATCTTCCAACAAACAAAAGCTCAGGACCAGATGGCTTCACAGGAGAATTCTATCAAACATTTAGAGAAGAGCTAAAACCTATCATTCTCAAACTCTTCCAAAATACAGCAGAGGGGGGAACACTCCCAAACTCATTCTATGAGGCCATCATCACCCTGAAACCAAAACAAGACAAAGATGTCACAAAGAAAGAAAGCTACAGGCCAATATCACTGACAAACATCAATGCAAAAATCCTCAACGAGGGCTTCCCCAGTGGCGCAGTGGTTGAGAGTCCACCTGCCGATGCAGGGGACACGGGTTCGTGCCCCAGTCTGGGAGGATCCCACATGCCGCAGAGTGGCTAGGCCCGTGAGCCATGGCCGCTGAGCCTGCGCGTCCGGAGCCTGTGCCCCCCAACGGGAGAGGCCACAACAGTGAGAGGCCCACGTACTGCCAAAAAAAAAAAAAAAAAAAAAAAAATCCTCAACAAAATACTAGCAAACAGAATCCAACAGTACATTAAAAGGATCATATACCATGATCAAGTGGGGTTTATCCCAGGAATGCAAGGATTCTTCAACATACGTAAATCAATCAATGTGATACACCATATTAACAAACTGAAGGATAAAAACCACATGATCATCTCAATAGATGTTGAAAAACCTGTTGACAAAATTCAACACCCATTTATGATAAAAACTCTCCAGAAAGTAGGCAAAGAGGGAACCTACCTCAACATAATAAAGCCCATATATGACAAACCCACAGCCAACATCATTCTCAATGGTAAAGAACTGAAACCATTTCCTCTAAGATCAGGAACAAGACAAGGTTGTCCACTTTCACCACTATCATTCAACATAGTTCTGGAAGTTTTAGCCACAGCAATCAGAGAAGAAAAAGAAATAAAAGGAATCTAAATTGGAAAAGTAGAAGTAGAACTGTCACTGTTCGCAGATGACATGATACTACACATAAAAGAATCCTAAAGATGCACAGAAATTTCTTGCATTCCTAAACACTAATGATGAAAAATCTGAAAGAGAAATTAAAGAAACACTCCCATTTACCACTGCAACAAAAAGAATAAAATACCTAGGAATAAACCCACCTAAGTAGACAAAAGACCTGTATGCGGAAAACTATAAGACACTGATAAAAGAAATTAAAGATGATACAAACAGCTGGAGAGATATACCATGTTCTTTGATTGGAAGAATCAACATTGTGAAAATGACTCTACTACCCAAAGCAATCTATAGGTTCAATGCAATCCCTATCAAACTACCAATGGCATTTTTCACAGAACTAGAACAAAAAATTTCACCATTTGTATGGAAACACAAAAGACCCCAAATAGCCAAAGCAATCTTGAGAAAGAAGAACGGAGCTGGAGGAATCAGGCTCCCTGACTTCAGACTATACTACGAAGCTACAGTCATCCAGACAGTATGGTGCTGGCACAAAAACAGAAATATAGATCAATGGAACAGGATAGAAAGCCCAGAGATAAACCCACGCACATATGATCACCTTATCTCTGATAAAAGAGGCAAGAGTATACAGTGGAGGAAAGACAGCCTCTTCAATAAGTGGTGCTGGGAAAACTGGACAGCTATAGGTAAAAGAATGAAATTAGAACACTTCCTAACACCATACACAAAAATAAACTCAAAATGGGTTAAAGACCTAAATGTAAGGCCAGACACTATCAAACTCTTAGAGGAAAACATAGGCAGAACACTCTACAAAATAAATCACAGCAAAATCCTTTTTAATCCGCCTCCTAGAGAAACAGAAATAAAAACAAAAATAAACAAATGGGACCTAATAAAACTCAAAGCTTTTGCACAGCAAAGGAAACCATAAACAAGACGAAAAGACAACCCTCAGAATGGGAAAAATATTTACAAACAAAGCAACTGACAAAGGATTAATCTCCAAAATATACAAGCAGCTCATGAAGCTCAATATCAAAAAAACAACCCAATCCAAAAATGGGCAGAAGACCTAAATAGACATTTCTCCAAAGAAAATATATAGATTGCCAACAAACACATGAAAGGATGCTCAACATCACTAACCATTAGAGAAATGCAAATCCAAAGTACAATGAGGTATCACCTCACACCAGTCAGAATGACCATCATCAAAAAATCTACAAACAATAAAATGCTGGAGAGTGTGTGGAGAAAAGGGAACCCTCTTGCACTGCTGGTGGGAATGTAAATTGATACAGCCACTATGGAGCACAGTATGGAGGTTCCTTAAAAAACTAAAAATAGAACTACCATATGACCCAGCAATCCCACTACTGGGCACATACCCTGAGAAAACCATAATCCAAAAAGAGTCATGGACCACAATGTTCATTGCAGCTCTATTTACAATAGCCAGGACATGGAAGCAACCTAAGTGTCCATCGACAGATGAATGGAGAAAGAAGATGTGGCACATATATACAATGGAATATTAGTCAGCCATAAAAAGAAACGAAACTGAGTTATTTGTAGTGAGGTGGATGGACCTAGAGTTGGTCATACAGAGTGAAGTAAGTCAGAAAGAGAAAAACAAATAACGTATGCTAACACATATATATGGAATCTAAAAAAAAAAAAGGTTCGGATGAACCTAGGGACAGGACAGGAATAAAGACGCAGACATAGAGAATGGACTTGAGGACATGGGGAGGGGGAAGGGTAAACTGGGATGAAGTGAGAGAGTAGCATTGACATAATACACTACCAAACGTAAAACAGATAGCTAGTGGGAAGCAGATGCATAGCACAGGGAGATCAGCTCGGTGCTTTGCAACCACCTAGAGGAGTAGAATAAGGAGGGTGGGAGGGAGACACAACAGGGAGGGGATATCGGGATATACGTATGCATATAGCTGATTCACTTTGTTATACAGCAGAAACTGACACAACACTGTAAAGCAATTATACTCCAATAAAAATGTTAAAGAAAAAAAAAAAGATCAGGTTTACAGACAGAGCCAGCCTTCATCGTCCAATGTGTTATTAACTCACTGCAGCCTCAGAGGTGGAACTGATCTATTTCAGGCATCACGAGGTCTCTAAGCATTCTTCCCAACTTCAGAAGTACAATATCATAAGGTTATCAACTAACACAGTGTTGGGGTTTTTTACGCAAGCTCAAAACATTCAAAATAACCACAACTCTAATTTTGGAATTTTGGGTTAAATAAATATATTGAAACTCAAAAAAATCATACAACCATTATAAATGACAATTACAGAGAGCATACAATAACCCAGAAAAACATATAAACAAGTGGAAAGGCAGTACGCAATTATGTGTCTACCATGACTTAACCTGAGTGAGACTATGCCTGCATGTGGGCAATGAATAAAAGGAAGAAATTCGAATTTAAAGAAAAGGTGGCAAGGTCCGGGTGACTTGTCACAGAGCAAACAGTAAATATTTGTTGAAAGAGTAAATGCATGAGTATTTGTTTTTCACATTGTTTTGCCATTTTCTTCCCAACGAAAACGCTGGTGGTCTGAAGGTTTCAAACCATCTTCAATCTAAACTAGTAACGTTTTAGGATGCACCTCCCCCGATTATTTTTCCTGGAACACTCGTGCTGCAGGATGTTGCATGCAAAAGGGTACCTCAGTCAAATAAACAACACCTAATAACATCTCAGAAATTCACAGTGTACCTTAGCATATCAGAGGACCCAGAGTGCAACAATGATGAAACCCGTTGGTCTTAGCTAACACGGCCATTCCCCCAAACTCATCTGACCACTAAATCCTTTCTTCCACAGAACTCCTATTAAGTTTAGCACACAGGGGTGCAGTTAAGAGAGGGCAGAGGGAGACATAAGCCCTGATCCCAGTCTACAGGGGCACCACAAGTTCTAGTATGGTGATAGCAGCATGGAGAGAGAAGGGGGGCCACTACCAGAAGAGCACGTTTTGGGGAAGCACTGTCTTCAGAGAGCTAAAAAGCCATAGGGATCCAAGACTCCTGACAACTTCTAAATGCTCCTCCACCTTTAGTTAAGCAGCAGCCATGCTCTGAAATAACAACTATAGACAGCCCCAGCCCTCTTTCCAAATGGTTCTTTTGAGATGCTAACGAGTAATCTGTGTTTACCAAGAACATACCATCTTTTATCATAGTACAGTTTGCCATCTTCTATCCGAGCTTCAAACCTCTGGGCTGGAGACTCTGAAGGTGTGGCGGGCAAGTGTTCGGGAGAGGACGGGGATGCTGGAGGAACCAAAGAGATATTTCAATGACTAAGCGTGGCATGAGCATGCGAGTCCACCAGCTAACATGCTTTCATTGAAATGCTATTAAAAAGGGGGAAACAATCATGATCAAGTCCTTACAGTTGTAATAAATGGGAATTCAACAAAATTCTTGTACATCACATCTAACTTAATCCTTAAGGCAACTCTGCGAGGAAGGCAAGGCAAAGAGTAACCTCACCACACAGAAGGGAAACTGAAACCTGAGGCTCGGACAGGCTAAGGGGTTTGCCCAAGGTGACTCAGAGCAGGATTGTAGCAACACTGACCATCAGAAGCTCCAATGGCAAGAACTAGAAAAATCTCTTTAAATTTATAAAAATGGAATCATTTCTAGAAATATTTATTACAAAGCAGGGCAGGTTACCGGGCATGTATGGAGTCAAGCTAACACATTGCTGGTAACTGCAGTGGGTTCAAATCATCTAAATTCACACACTCACAAAACCCCCTCCCCACCAGGCCTTCAGAAACTCAGGACTTCTCTGTGGACCATGGCAGCTCTCAGGAGGGAATTATCTAGAGCGAGAAGAAGCTTGTTTTCTTTCACAAGACTTGGCTGGTAGAGGGATGTGTAAGTAATTGCAGAGCTTAAAACCAAAAAAAAAAAAAAAGCCTTGTCAGTTCAGAATTCTATTTTGCAGCCTAGCAACGACCCTTAAGTGCTGCTCTGAACGGAAGCACCCTGAACACTGGGCGGGTCTCCTCTGTAAGCTGGGACTGGGAGCAGCCCGAGAGGCCGTTACCAGAAGCAGCTGCGAAAAGCCACCGGGTAAGCACGCCTCGCACTGAAACTCCACAAAGCAACTCACGCTGCAAAACCCTTCTGGTTTCATTTTCAGAAATGCATGTGCACTTAAATCTTATGCCTGATGCCTACACAGAAGGAAATGTCTCTCTTAAAATAAATCCTAAGGAAAAGACAAAGTAACTTTAACACAGCAAGATTAAAAAAAAATAAGTCAGGGGAGGGTACAAGTGAGGTCCACTCCAGTTTTCATGATGACTGCTCTTAGGCAAATGATGAACGTTTTGTTTTTGAAAACTGCAACGCCTCCCTGTCAGGTATTCGCATGCTTTTCCAACAATATGATAAAAAGATTGCACAAATGCCGGTAACATCGTGCACTTACCTGGTCTCTTGGGTGACTTCAGCTGTAAGAAGAAGAACAAAAAAATCTTAGAGAAAATCACTTCAGACACAACTTAAGGTGTCAAAGGTATAAAAGTGATTTAACAAGTAGCAATGAGAACAAAATAAAGCAGAAAACCCACATCAAGCCTAAGCTTTCAAATGAATCAAAAAAATCAAACTGTACCTTATTTAACGTTCTCAGATCCTCCATGATCTGTTCATCTGTTAACAAATAGTTTAGCTGGGGTATTCAGAGTTAAAGGAATGTGTCTGAAAAGGATGGCTGCCAAGCAAATACAAATAAACAAAATGGTGCCAGCGTTTGAGAATCTACAAAGTGAGAGTATGTTCCACCATGTTTCTACAGTTTGCCTCTTGGGAACTTTTTGATCCTCCTACTAAATGTCATGGAGCCAGGTATCTAAAAGAATTCACACCCCCCCCCCCCATCTTACAAACTTCTATGGTAAGAAGGTGAAATGAGACTCCATAGGTAACTACAACAACAGTGAGAGCCCAGGCCACAGTAAAGAACTTCATCCTCAATTTGTGAAGTGCTTTTGTTCCAAAGATCTGAGACTTCCACACAGGTACAGGATTAATCTTGACTAACAGCTTCAATTCTCAGTTGATAAGATGAAGGGAACGTGAAGTTATGCTCCTTCCTTGTGGCAGACAAATAACAAAACCATTTTGTACAAATGGCTATTTATCATCTCCTCGAGAGGATGGAAACAACACTCCCCCATGTGTCCCCTTCCCATTCCCACGGTTATGATTAAAGGGGCTTCTTGATGTCCGACTGAGATCTTTTGCTTTAATTAAACAACAGTTTGCAATCCACTGTTTGGGGGATACAGCTGACTGAAGTACGAAAGGCAAGTATTACGGTCCCCACTTCACAGGTGGGAAAATCTAAGGCATGTGAATCTCCCAGTAAGTGTTAGAACCAGCACAGAGTCCCTTTCCAAATAACCGCTGTCTATAAATTCCTCCCACTCAAAGCAGTAACAACTAAGGACTCCAATCATAAAATGGCCGTCCCCTACCTCCTGGATAAATACGTGTGCTTTCCAACCAAACATGACAATTTCTGAAGGACCACAGCCATGTGCATTCTATCAAATGGAAAAGCAAAGGATTCAACAGCCTAAAGGAAAAAAAGTGATTAAGGCTTGATGCAACGGATATCAGGAGCAGGTTTTCGCCTCTTGTCTGGGATGGGGACAGGATCATTTGGTCGCCTCCGCAACTTTCTGGTCATGATGGGTTTCACTTCCATAGAATCTGTGGCAAGAACGGAATGGGTGAATCTATCCAACTCCAACCTGAAGTCAGCAAGAATTCGCAGTGTAAGAACCTCGGCCCCAGAGCCACCCAGTCAGAACTGTTTTATCGGGGACGTCTGGTCCACACATGGCCCGAGTCAGACACCATATCAGACTTCCGAGGGGTCCGTGCTCAGGAGACTCAGACCTGCTGTCCTAAGAGCACACGCCTCTCTGAGACACAGCCCCGCCCTGCAGCCACGGCTGGCATCTCTCCGGCTCCCTGCAAACTAGAAATTTTCCTCTCCCTCCCTCAAATCAAGAGGCCACAGAGCAGTAGGCTCTTGGGATCCGAAGGAACCTTTGGGTCTAATTCCCGCTGTTCCCACAGAGTGGGTAAACCAGAGCCCACCGGCATAAAAGGCCCTTTGAGAGGCCTCTGGCCTCAGGCCCAACATTTTTACATGAGATTTACAAACCTGGGCTCTCTTCATTTTACTTTATAACCTTTTGTGACTACTTGACTATCCAGACTGATACCCCGAGGGCTCCTGAGAACGGCCTCCTCTCCTCCTCCTCCTCGACTCACCCCTCACCGCACACTCGCCCCCGCCCACCGCGCCACACAGATCTCTCCTCCTCTCCCGCTCTGCCTCCTGGGAGTTCTTCTTGCTGGCCTGCTCCTTAGACACTGGTGCTCTGCGGGGTCCAGTCAGTTCTCAGCCTGGACCCCAGTGAATTTCCCGTCACCAGTTCCAGCCCCACCCACCCCGCTGCGTGGCATCCCACACCCCACGACGTCACACACTCTTCTCCTGGTTCCACATGAACCCACTTCTTCCCCATGTCTCAGGCCCCAGGGCCACCTCCCCAGTGACCCACCCTTCCCGGCCGGAGCCAACTGTCATCTGTGACTTGTCTTTCTTCACCCACACATCAGACCCACCAGATAATGGCACTTCTGCCTTTGAACGGCCTCTCAACTCCATCCCCTCATCACACCCTTGTCTCCCTCAAAGGGATCTTCCTAAGACACGAACCGGTTCACTTAGCACATCACTCTTCCTATGAAACGTTTCAATGGCTCACCACTGGCTACAGAATAAAGGCCGTGTCTCCCTTCTGGTCTCCCTCCCTTCTCCTTCCTTCACAGAGCCTGGGAGCAAGCTTTCAGCTATTCTGTTACCCAAGGGCACCTTACTTTCTATGCCTTCAAGCCTGTGTGTGCTGCCCTCCGCCTACCCTCCTCTTTTCTGCCCAGAAACTCCTACACAACATCCTTGGAGAGCAGCTCAACACTGCCCCTGCTGTGATGGCTTCCGCGGAGTCACGCCACCTTCTCAGTAAGCAGAGCATCTGTACAAACCCCTACCACCAACCGCCAGCGTCTGGGACACTCCCCCAGTGAACGCATGGATTCCACCCCATCACCGAGCGATAGTTCTGGCACACGGGAGGGGCTGGATGCACGGGTTTTCCCGCAGAACAACTAGATGAGGTCAAATCTGATGATGAGATGCAGTTAATTCATGACTACGCATCCTATGTGCAGAGCAGACAGGACAGCCTTAGGGAATTCAACATAGCCCGTCCACCACGGCAACTCCCTAGACCCGAGAGGCCTTGGTTTGTGCGAACAAAGTCAAAAGACATTTCTGCATGTTGCTCTTAAGAAGAGAAATGGGCAATACTGACTTTTCTCCCCTAGGAATGGAGGTAAAGTAACCAGAACCAGTGACCTAATGAACATTCATAAAGGTGTATTCAGAAGTGGGGACGGAAGGAAGGAGGACAAACACGCACCCACCCCTGGGAAAGGGGGGCCTTCTCCCTAAAAGACACCTCTTACCCTATGCTGAGATGCCACCCTTCTCCAGTTTCTTACTGGCCGGTTGGGTGGGTATCCTTGCGGCCACTGTGTGATGTAAGGCAGGCTGCGTAAATACTCTTATGTCTCAAGTTTCCTCATCCATAAACTGGAAATATCAATAACACTTCCCTCGCAGGGTGCTGTGAAGATTACATGAGATGATACATGTGAAGCCCTCAACATAGTGCCTGGCATAATAAGAGTTCAATCAATGCTAGTTTTTATTATCATGTTCTTGGCCAGAAAAAAAATCATACAAAGATCTTTTTGAAAAGTCAACGCACAAACAGCTGAAACAGAAGTTATATACTTGAAGGAAGGTGATGTCAACAGGGAGGCTTTGCAACATTCAGACTTAATTTGGAAGAACAAAGAACACCAGAGAAAAGGCACCAAAGACAACAGCCAAGCGTGCCCTTCCCACTACCCTCTGGGGGTGGGAGATGTATGATGGAAGCAAGCAAAGGTGGAGCTGAAAGGATCGGGAATAAGCCGGTCTGACCATGGCCAAAAAACTCAGAAAAAAATAACTCCATCACTCACAAAGCAGAAAGCATAATCAAATTCTCCGTAGGAGACGGTGAAAATCAATCCACATTATTGGCCTAGTCACGGTAATAACCTAATCAGTTTACCCAAAAGACTACCTCAGCACAAGGAAGGTGCTCTGAAGAAACCGCTAAAATTAAGTAGCACGTCCCCATCACCAGCCAGGAGAGTGAGTGAGGAGGGAGCAGTGCTGGCCAGGGGTCCAGGTTGAGGATGTGATTCCAGGGGAAGAGCAACATGTAAGTATCACAGCCTGGAACTAAGATTATCTACTTAACTCACTTTGCTCCAATCCCAGCCAGGTATGCATGGTCGGCTTCTACAGACGATTTTTTCATAGAAAGATGGGATGTGCTGACCACCTGGGTCTGAGTGAGCCTGGAAATCCTATTTCTCACCAGAAGAAACAGGCTGGCAGGCTGGGTTTATTTTTTATTTATTTATTTATTTTTAACATCTTTATTGGAGTATAATTGCTTTACAATGGTGTTAGTTTCTGCTGTATAACAAAGTGAATCAGCTATACATATACATATATCCCCATATCTCCTCCCTCTTGCGTCTCCCTCCCACCCTCCCTACCCCACCCCTCTAGGTGGTCACAAAGCACCGAGCTGATCTCCCTGTGCTATGCAGCTGCTTCCCACTAGCTATCTGTTTTACATTTGGTAGTGTATGTATGTCCATGCCACCCTCTCACTTCGTCCCAGTTTACCCTTCCCCCTCCCAGTGTCCTCAAGTCCATTCTCTACCTGTGTCTTTATTCCTGTCCTGCCCCCTAGGTTCTTCAGAACCTTTTTTTTTTTTAGATTCCATATATATGTCTTAGCATTCGGTATTTGTTTTTCTGACTTACTTCATTCTATATGACAGACTCTAGGTCCATCCACCTCACTATAAATAACTCAATTTCATTTTTTTATGGCTGAGTAATATTCCATTGTATATATGTCAGGCTGGGTTTATTAACATCAGTCTCCTATCATTACTCTGAATTCTTTTTCAGGTAGGTTGCCTATTTCGTCTTCATTTATTTAGTCTTATAGGTTTTTACCTTGATCCTTCATCTGTAACATATTTTTCTGTCGTTTCTATTTTTTTCTTTTCCTCTTTTTGATGGATGGTGCTGTATTCCTATCTTACTGGTTGTTTGGCCTGAGACGTCCAGCCCTGGAGTTTGCAGGCAGTTGGATAGAGCCAGGGAGTTTGGCCAGGAGTCCCAAGGGCTCAATCTAGGTGCACTGACAAAAACCAAACTTCTGGAACTGAAACTCAGACCTTGGAGTGTGGCCACCCTGGAGAAGGCACTCCAGCAGGAAATAGCTTCCTCTCGGACATCATGCACCAAGCACAAAGCATCTCCAACTGGCTTCAACCAAAAATCCTCCCTAATCCAGAGGCCTATTTGTAGGTCTGCTTCCTGTGAATAAGTGGGGATAAAATTTGCAGAATCTAACTGAACATCCAACAATTAAACCAGAGGCAGGGGAGCATTCGTGACAGAAAACACCAAGCAAGCGATGAGACTGGGTGCACAATTCCCCTCCACACCACTGTGTATATGTGGCCTTGAATCGTGTAAATCCTACTGGTCTGCTCTCCAGACAGGGCCTGCCGGCTAAGAAATGGGAGCGCAGGATGAGGCAGTGTTAAGCCACAGCCCTATGGAGACATAGTCCTGATAACGCTGATTACCTGCAATTAACACACAACTGTGGGGAACTGGCTGGCTTTTGGCTCAGCACTTCTCAAGGCAGAGTCATTCACTCCAATAGCCCACCCGCCTACAGGGCACAGATGCAGTAAAAGCTTCACTTTAACTTCACTTTAACATACTTGCACCATGAAAACAAACTCACACTTGTTTAGCTACTGAAAAAAAAAATTAGTTGCAGGGATTCAAAGGAACATCCTTTTAAGTAAGAACGTGACAGAAAAGCCTCGGCAGAGCCGACACTGCAGCAGATGGGCAATTACCCCCAAACCAGGGGCAGCGAGCCATGGGGCTAGACTGAAGACCCGGACCAAACCCCAGGACACTCCACTCTAACCCCAGGACACTCCACTCTAATGGCAATATCACAAATCCAGGCTGCATGGTGACCACAAATAGGGGCCTGAAGTGGGGGGTGGGGGGGGGATAAAAATCACGGTTAGGTCATCGGGGGCCAAACCAGGGTAGCAACGAAGGGACCAATTTCCATTAGGCCACAGCTGCCCGTAACACAGGGGTGCATTTCAAGAGTGAACTGATCAAGGCCCACCACTCTGCATCCTCAACCCCGTTCAATGGCCTGGATTCCACAACAACATCATCAAGAAGGAACGTCCTGGAGACAAGCCCACCCCACCCCAAATCCAGGTCCCCTCTTCCATCCTCCCTCCCCTGACATTTGTGCGGGGCCTCTTCTTGACTCCCCTGCTCACGGGCACCTGTTCCGGTGAATCTGCTCCTGTATCACTACAACCACATGTGCCTCTTGAAGTTTTACAATCAGTGAAAACCAGCTTGACACATCTTTACCTTCATTTATTTAGGATCCCCCTCTCTCAAAACTACCTCACACTGGGGAAAGCACAGAAACCGTGTCAGTCTTGTAACTAAGAGGACATGAGCTCCTCGAGGACAGAGACCTCCCTATCAACCTCATCCTGTGAAGCACTTGGACCACGAGTCCACAGGATTTAGAGCGTGTATAATGCGGTGGTTAAGAGAACACGCTTGGGGCCCAAGTCTGGCTTAAGCACCACCTCACTGGGGCGCTGGAGCAAATGGCTCCGTTCCTGCACGCCTGCCCCGCCAAGTCGTCACAGGAGTCTCAGGAGCTGAATGAGGTCACAGCTTCCCCGGCCCTTAGCGCGCACTCTGCGTGCCAGCCACTCGGGGCACCATCTCCTCTCACCTCTACACCAAACCTCCACAACGGGATCTATCGTGTCCTTGCCAAATGACAAAACTCCACCGCAGAACCAAGTTCACATCTGGGCTGGGATTCATCCACATCTGTCAGCCTTCAGCGGCAGCTGTAGTGTTTTTATATTATCATTACTCATGCCTCCCGCTATGAATCCAGTAACATCTTTTTTTTTTAAACTATTTACTTATTTATTTTTGGCTGTGTTGGGTCTTCGTTGCTGTGCGCGGGCTATCTCTAGTTGCAGCGAGCGGGGGCTACTCTTCATTGCGGTGAGCAGGCTTCTCATTGCGGTGGCTTCTCTTGTTGCGGAGCACGGGCTCCAGGCACGCGGGCTTCAGTAGTTGTGGCTCGTGGGCTTTAGAGCGCAGGCTCAGTAGCACTCCCAAGGGGTGCACGGGATTCGTTGCTCTGCGGCATGTGGGATCTTCCTGGACCAGGGCTCGAACCCATGTCCCCTGCACTGGCAGGCAGATTCTTAACCACTGCGCCACCAGGGAAGTCCCCTGAATCCAGTATCTTCTAAAGGAACCTCACAGGTTTTACTGAGGTTGTGAATAACTTCCACAGGGGCCTGAAGGTTGAAAGATGCCCCTGGTGAGGCAAGAACTTAAAAAAGATGAAGTGGCAGTTAGTGGGCGGTTGGCAGAAAGGAGAAAAGGTGGCTGGCGTGAGGTAAGAGGACACATGAACTAAAAATGATCGAGTGCCCCACGTTTTCCAGCTCATGAAGCTCTCATTGATTACTGGGTTTACTGAGAACCGTGGCCTCAACTGCAGAGAAAAGTCACCCTCAGGTAATTCTACCTATAACCTCACTACTCCAAGTGTGGTCTGACCAACAGCATTACCAGCCCCAGAGAGGTGGTTAGAAATGCAGGATCACTGGCTCCACCCCAGACCCCCTGAACCAGAATCTGCATTTTATCAAGACCCCCGGCTGACTCACACACGCATTCGAGGTGGGGGAATCACCAACCTATAATCCATCCCAGTTCCTCTGCCGGCAGTACACCTTTCTGCCTGCACAACCCAGCTGTCCCAGGTTCTCCACCAGTGGTTCAGGTGGTGAAGAGACCGTCCCACCAATCCCCACAGATGGCTGGAAAGGCGGGAATCCCGTTTGGACAGAGCAGGTCACTGGGTATGCCTGTTTCCAATGCGTTATCTGGTTTAAGCGTCTCATCGGCCTCGTAGTCCACTTTGTTTTTCAAGAGATCTTCATGTTGAACTGGAGGAGGAGATTTTAGGAGGTATGTTTTCTGGGCAGAGCCAGGCAACACTGATACCGGGCATCAATCCACAGAATGAAATCCGTCACTCGGTGAGAGGAAGGAGAGCAGGCCTTTAAGTCGACACCGTAACAGCGCCGTCTGTGCAAGCGCTCATTACCCTCCCAGCTCCAGTGCCTTCTCTTTAGACGCTCCATCATTACCTTGGCCGTGCTTTCCATACCAAGGGTACCAAACGGCTTGAGGAAGGGCGTCGGTACCTTTAATGTCCATGGCTAGCTTTAAGCGCTTCTGTAATCTACTTTACTGCATCACAAATGACTTCCCTCCATCTATTTGTCTTTTCTACCCTGGCAGGTCTGGCCGCTCAAGTCACTGAGGATGCCTACTGTCCCCGTTAAGATTCCAGCTGTAAAGCTGCCTGGCCAAACAACGTCTATCGCTTGTCAATAATGAGGCTGCCAAATCACAGGTGAGGTGATGACAGCCTTCCCTGCAGATGGAAAGGGAGCAGCTCTAAACTGACAATATTTCCCACCAGCCTAATGAAGGCTCTGAGCATCTGGCGGCTCTAACGGAGAGCGATGAGGCGTCAATGCCAGCCGGAGCCACCGTCGGAGAAGATGGTGTGCAGGTCAGGAAACAGGCATGCCGACTGGGACCGGACAAGGCACCAATGTGCTTGCAGTTTAATTAAAAAAACGGTTCAACAAGAATAAGACGGCGCTGTTCTGAAGATGCTGTTTCAGCATCCATTCTCACCAAAACACATTTCTGAGCCACTGTCAGTGGTCTGCAAGGAATTCATTCCTTTTGTCAAGTCTTTCAATGAGGACGGTATATCAGAAGAGAGATTTTTCAAGAGTCAGACCCCTACTTTAGACACAACCACACGATCATCGGTGTATCGTGGGGACTGGAGCTAGAAGTTTGTGTCAATGGGAGGGCCATGTTAGCTAACAGCACCAGAAATACCAAAGGGGAAATACAGCTCTTAACTGTTACTTTTAGTTTCAAGGTCAGCCCCAAGGACTTACATAACAACAATGTATTTCTTAAGGACCCAGACAAAAATCAGACATGCCAGAATCCCAGGACCTTCTGAACATGATTATAAAAGTGAAATTTTGGGGTGTGCGGAAGGCATGTCACTTACATACCCAAGTGACAAACTCACCACTGACGTGCCTTGCGATATTTGCTGATGGAAAGAAATTTTGCCGAGTTCCAAAATAGCCAATTCAAGCCAATTCCCATCCTGTATCTTTCTCAGCGTTGTTGGTCTACATATGGCAACAGAAGAGGCAGCCCATATTGCCTCTCCCTAAACTTGCCTACAACCTGCTGAGTTCCCATATGCGGATGACTGAATCCTAGAAGGGCAGGGAGGGACTGGCTTCAAGTCTAACGTCACTTGCCTGCCTTTACAAGAGAACAGTTCAGTTTAGCTATCCCTGCTGAAATGGTAACAACTCTTTCTGAAATGTTCACAGTAACACCTGGGGCGAAGGGATCTGACAGCAGAGATGACACAGCCAAAGCCTCTGTTCTCACACCCGGGTCAAAGGAAGACAATGCTTTTTCCATAATGAAGGTAGAACGAAAAAAACAAGCAGAGGGATTCCTACCACCACAGAGGGACCAGGGTAATTTGTGAATATAACCAAGATAGGAGTGGCAGCCGACCCAGGAATTACATTAAGTAAAGCATAAGCCTGAAGTTGCGGTCACTAATAAAGATCTACCCTTTAATTTACCCAGCATCTGTTATGTACAGGGCCCTGTACTAGGCACTCGTATTTCTAACCACAGTCTTGTGAGATAAGATATGATCAGCCCCATTTTATAGAGGGGGAAATTGGCTCAGAGGGGTTAAGTGGCTTGACTAAAGTCACACAGCCAATACAAGACAGAGCTAGAACTCTGACCCACTGTGTGGAAGCCCACCCTCCTTTCAGCTCACTCTGCTCTGCTGAGGAACCAACAGGAGTCGGCACCGGAGCACCGCCCTCCCCCCAGGGTCCCCCTCGGGTCTCCCGGGACCCTGCTCTGTGGTGCTTTCATACCTCCAGTCAGTTCCATCGTTAGCTTTTCATTTTCAATCATTTTCTTCTTTTCTTCTAGCTCGGCAATCAGGTTCTCTTTCAGCTCAACCTTCTTGTCTTCAAATTCCTTCACTGCCGCCTTCTTTTCTTTGATGTAATTTCTTTCCACTTGTTCAGTCTGAGCAAAAGAGAAACACAGGCTGGGGCTACATGACCCTGGCAGCCAGGGCTCCAACACAAAGCCTGGCTCTGAGCACAAGCACAGAGGAAATACGTTTACTAGAAAGAAGAGAAACAGCTGCAGTCAACACACCAACTTTCAGAAACAGGGTGTCTGGGAGCCAGTTTTCCAACGAATGCGTGAAACTGAACTACACTTCTGGTTTTTATGTGCATACCTCACTCATGACTCAGATCTATTTCCTCTCTTCCACATCTTATATTTTATGGATTGTATGTGAAAACAGAATGTAAGTTTCTCAAAAACAGTAAATAAACCCTTCTGAAGACACAATTTCAAAGGAAAATAGTACGTTCCAGATGAAATATCTATATTTAAAATAGTTACAGGATACCAAGTCAAGACGACCTGAGTCACTCTATTTTTTTTTTTTTTTTTTTTGACGCTTACAGCAAGATAAAGGCCAATGAGAGGACAGGATCACTTCTTAGGTGCCTGAACCCCGAGGTACCCAAACCCTGAAATTATACTGAGTAAAATAAACGCGTACGCATCCATTTTCCAAATCTCACTGTTGCATTAAGTGAAGAACAATGGGGCTCCTGGTGGGCTACGGCTGTGGACCCTGTGACCCCCTGGGCTGTGGCCACGTGTGTTGCACTGACTTCAGTCCTAACACCATCTCTCATAACGCAGCTGTGCCCCA
Organism: Mesoplodon mirus; assembly: GCF_964341445.2. Classification (NCBI taxonomy): domain Eukaryota; kingdom Metazoa; phylum Chordata; class Mammalia; order Artiodactyla; family Ziphiidae; genus Mesoplodon; species Mesoplodon mirus. The sequence continues at coordinate 11,218,683 of NC_138989.1, forward strand.
CACCAGCCTCCCGGGAGCAAGCACACTACCCCAGATTCCAGCCCTCATCTCTGCCTGTAGTGCCGCACCTCCCACGCAACCAGCACTCAGAGGTCTGCTGAGTGAAAGATCTTCATCCATCTTTCCAACCCAACCAGGGTTTCAGCTGTAAAACGGAGCCAATTCAGAGACCAGGCTGCTTTGAGGACCAATATAACAAACTATTAGGCCACTGTAATTCAGACATACTCCCAAATGGCTTTAACGTGAGATAAGCATCGACAAGAAAGTGGTCAAGTGTGAGTATCCCCTGACCCCTCTGTGATAAGCAGAAGCTGCCCAACCAACAAACGAATAGATGGAATTTCTGAACTGAGACCAAATGTCCTTCAGTCAAACAGAACACTGACGGAGGCTTCCAGGGGGCTTCCCAGCTGTCTACGTGGTAATGGAAGGAAAGGCCATCGGATCGGTTGGGAGAGCAAGATTCCAGTCTCAGGATGAGCCTGCAAGCACAGAAGACCCGTGGTACTTACTTCCAGCTGGAGGAAGAGTTCTGAAAGAGATAAAACATGCAATTAGATTCACCAGGCTATGCCACCTTTCTAGACAGTGACGTTAGGATTCATTTAGAAGCAGTAATTGCTTTCTGAAAACATGCTGCAAGGAGAAAACGTTTCCGTCAGTAAGCTGTTGATATATGTGAAGGGGTAGGATGCGAGAAGCATGCGTGTCTAGTTAAAATCTGACCCTGAACAGAACACGCTCTGGCAGCGCTGCCCAAGGGTGAAAGCGAGCAGGAACCACACTGCCCTGGCGAAATCAGTACGAGCCAGAGGTCCTGTGCACACTGAGCATGTGGAACCAAACAGGTCCACAGCTTCTTTTCTGGGTGACATCTGAGCTGCGGCAAACGGTCCACAACGACTATTGGTGGAGCGGCAACTCGAGGGGGTGCTGTTCCCATCTGACCACGGCCTCCTTTGCAGACCCGAAGGATCCTATGGATCCATCCCCCCATAAAAGAGCACATATGCACAGTCACACATAAAATCTTGAGAGTTTCAAGAACTCGAGATGAAGAATCTAGACATCCATCAACTGTTGAATGAGAAAATTGAGGAAAACGGAACGGCCACTCACTATTTTCTAACCCCCAGAAATCCTCATCACCTTGGCACCGGCAAGCGTGAGGCACACGAGCCCAAGTGCACCCAGCCCAACACACTCACTCCTGACTGCTGCAGTACCGGCGTGAACGGGCCAGATATCTGAAGCCTGCGCCATTTGGAGACTTCACTTCTGCACCAGCAAGTCAAGCGACACGTAGCACTCGGAGCTGGTGGCGGCTGTTTCAAAGCAGCCAGACGCCAGACACAACAAGAGCAGGCGGATCAGCTCCGCACGGAATGTGCTTTTTGAAGCTCAAGGTGTGACTGATTCAGGAGCCCCTCTGCATTTTCACCTGGGGGCAGGGGTGGCGGGGATGTTTATGAAAGACACAGAGCACAGGATTGAGAGTAGAATTCAGAAAGACAAATCAACACTCACCCTGCAGTTCTCGCTTAAGGGAAATGGCTCACATCAATTTTCTTTCCCTCCTTACAACTCAAACCAGTTCCACGAGATATGAGCAGCGCTGTCTCCAAATGGGGAAACTGAGGCTCCAAGAGCAGAGGCGTGCTAAAAGGCTTAAACCCTTAAGGGATGGGAGGAAGCCCTCAACCTGGGACCTCAGCCTCCAAAGCACCACCCACTTTCCCCGCTGAAAGGGGGCTCCAGGAAGAAGGCTGAGGATTTTAAAGATGCCTGACGAGATGCCTCAGGAACTTAGAGTGGGGCGGGGAGAGGGGTGCTGGGTCGCCACAGCAGCTCTATCGCCCACCTTCCCGGCACCCCCTACCCTGCAGCTCCTTTTCTGTGCCTTGATGGACACGGGCATCTACTCACTGAAGGAAACAAAGAAGGGTTCCATCCATAGAAAGCTGGAAAGTCAATGGATCAGAAAGTGAAAGGACAGCAGCCTAAGGCCACTCATGGGGAAGAAGATGAACAGTCCTACACAAGTGCAGCTTTGGAGTCTCTCTTCCCCAAAACTCGCCCCACAATGGGATAGCTGAAACACGTTTTAGAGAATGGCTCTTCTGGCCATGTTACGTCCCAGTCGATGATCAGCCAAAGGAGGAAAATTTGATCCGGTTAAGAGCGGGCCTCACCTGCGTTGCGCAGCCTCTCTCTGTACTGCTGGTCGAGCTTTTTCATCCTCTTCTGATATTCCTGTAACGTACCTGATGGAGATTTACAAAATAGTTACTATGAAGATCAAACTGCTCTACATTTTGGTATTCAAGCACCGACAGTGAATGTTTTAAATAACATTAGAGTAAAACACACACCATGGAAAGGCACCCGTGAGTAGAGGTAACTTGGTTCCCAAGCAAGATGCAGAGCAGAAACCCCAACCAGTGGCTTTAAGACTCTCTAGCAAGTGAGTAGAAGAAAGCTGCACCCACCCACCAATGACTCTCATCACGGGCTGCTACAGTTTCGGTCTGTGGGCCTCCCCTTCCTGGAAAAAGCTCAGTCTCCTTCAGTAAGGTCTAGACCAATGCCATCTAGTAGAACTTGCTGTGCAACGGTGGAAATGGTCTATTTTGCCCTGTCCAGTATGACAGCCCCAAGTCACATGTGGCTATGAGCACGGGAAATGGGGCTAGTGCAAGCCAGGAACTGAATTGTTAATTTAATTAAATTTAAATAGTCGTGTGTGGCTAGTGACATTACTGGAAAACTCAGTACAGCATCTGACCAAATGGCTCTTCCCTGAGCAGCTAATAATGAGGGTCCCAATTAGCGTGGGAAGTGCTTTCGGATGACAATGCTTCAGTGGGCTATATATACATATTTTTTATTATTAATTAATTTATTTATTTTTGGCTGCATTGGGTCTTCGTTGCTGTGCGCGGGCTTTCTCTAGTTGAGGCGAGCAGGAACTACTCTTCATTGTGGTGCGCAGGTTTCGCGTTGCGGTGGCTTCTCTTGTTGTGGAGCACAGGCTCAGTAGTTGTGGCTCGTGGGATCTAGAGTGCAGGCTCAGTAGTTGTGGCGCACGGGCTTAGCTGCTTTGCGGCATGTGGGATCTTCCCGGACCAGGGCTCGACCCCATGTCCCCTGCATTGGCAGGCGGATTCTTAACCACTGCGCCACCAGGGAAGTCCCCAGTGGGCTATATTAATGGCATCTTTTTCAAAATCCCCCACTCAACCCTGCCGGGCACACCTTACAGACCTGCTAGAGTGGGACGTACTTCTTTCTCTGGCAATACTTCCATTACCATGGGAAGAAAAACTAAAACAAAGGTGTGTGATCGCAAGTCACGGGAACATGTTTCACTATGAAGGAGAAATCAGTATAAGATGGGCTGCTCCAAGCAATGGAAGTACCTCATGGGGAAGCAGTTTCAGTGCCAGGGACCCCACAGAAGCAAGCCGAAGAGCTACTGACAGCAGCCACCGACGCTGGGCTGTCACCGGCTGCCCGGCGGTGCTGGTCGCCCCTCACACACAATCTCACCTGCCTCTACTTTCTTCATTTCACAGATTAGAAGACAAATTAAGCAAGAGACAGTGAAGTGCCCAAGGTCAAATTTCTAGAAAGCAGTGCAGGTGGGATTCAAGCCCGCCTTGAAGGAATGGAGAGCCTGTGCTCTTTACCCAGTGCTGAACTGCCTCTGGCAGCAAACGGCCTTCAACAAGACACAACCCACTTGCAGTTTACAAAGTAAAAAGAGAAAACACGGTGAGATAGACCCACCGCTCGTTAGCATTCCGTTTAGAAAGAACAGTACAGGGCCTCCCTGGTGGCGCAGTGGTTGAGAGTCCGCCTGCCGATGCAGGGGATACGGGTTCGTGCCCCGGTCTGGGAGGATCCCATATGCCGCGGAGCGGCTGGGCCCGTGAGCCATGGCCGCTGGGCCTGCGCATCCGGAGCCTGTGCTCCGCAACGGGAGAGGCCACAACAGTGAGAGGCCCGCATACCGAAAAAAAAAAAAAAAAAAAAAAAAAAAAAAAAAAAAGAAAGAACAGTACAATTACATTTATCCTTGGTAAGAGCATCTCTCCTAAAAACAGCCAGCTTTAGGCATGGCGGCTTCCAGTTCTTGCTCTGCAGAAGGCCTTAACTGAGATTTCAAAAAAGTCTGAAAATTGCCACTTTACTGACTGCTAAAATCAGCCAGACCAAATTTTAAATCACTCCCACTTCACTGAGAAGTGAAATACACAGATCTCAAAGGTGTGTGATATGAGGAAGTATGTTTAGAAAAGAAGGATGAAATCACACACCAACCTTCTTGCAGTTGTTGCAACTGTCTCTTGAGAGAAGCCAGTTTATCCTGATACATCCTGTAAAAAAAAAAAAAAAAAGGAAAGCCACACTCAGAGACAAAAACATCCAATACCCAATTCAATAATAATCTACATGCAGAAATTACCTGGGCTTTTATGGAAGTGTCATTAATGTCCCTTAGGGAGAGAGAAACCTGAAGTCTGCTGGTGGTTTAAAATGTGCCCACAGCTAAAGGGATCAGAAAGGGACAAGGATTCTGTGGTTTGAATGGTATCCCAGCTTTGTAGATTCTCCGGTGTTCTCTCACCTTTAGAGAATCAGTCTAAAATCTACGAATACGAAGACATGCAAGTTTAAACAAATAAATGACAATGATAAACACAGTTAGGCAAGAACACACACAGAAAGATTGGAAGTGTGATGCCATTTTCTTGGGGATTCAGAAGCGTGACATACACATGAAAACGTAAAAAGCATTAAATGCAGCTCTCATATCAGCTCTACAATCAGATCATAAGTTCCAAAGGAGTAAGACTACGCCTCCAGCACATTTTTCTATATAGATAGCACTGCTGTGTAAGCACTAAGTTAATAAACCTTCACGTCATTTTTAAAAAACACTTCTCTTTTATGATCAGAGAAATGACAGCAATTCAGTAACAAAAGTTAAAATGCAGGATTTATTTGCAGCCCCAGTGGGATAAGAACACACAGTACACACAAAGCAAAAGAACCTGGCATGTTTTCTCCCCACTCACGCTGAATGGATTATAGGCAATTATATACCCTGGTAAGTCTGTCTGAATGGTGGATTTCACACGTCAGTCACATTTCAGCAATATTTTTGCTTCTACCAGAAAAACATCCCCAATTTCACAGTGACAGAAACAGGACTTGCAACCCGTCCAACAGGTAACAGGCACGACAGCCTCTCGATTACTCCAGTAAGGGCTGCAAACACAACCTGCCTGTCTACAGGCTGAGGAAGAGTAGGCAGAATCTGAGAATTACACGGAAGGCCTTTTTTGTTTTTTGTTTTGGCTGCGCTGTGCAGCATGTGGGATCTTATTTCCCTGACAAGGGATGGAACCTGCGTCCCCTACATTGGAAGACTGGAGTCTTAACCACTGGACCGCCAGGGAAGTCTCCAGGCCTGATTCTTTTAGGGAGAATGCTGATGCTTTCAATGCTCATCTTGAATCACAAAGGGCATTCAGTTTTTTTTTTTTTTTTTTTTTTTTTTTTTTTTTGCGGTACGTGGGCCTCTCACTGTTGTGGCCTCTCCCGTTGCGGAGCACAGGCTCTGGCCACGCAGGCTCAGCGGCCATGGCTCACGGGCCCAGCCGCTCCGCGGCATGTGGGATCTTCCCAGACCGGGGCACGAACCCGTGTCCCCTGCATCGGCAGGCGGACTCTCAACCACTGCGCCACCAGGGAGGCCCGGGCATTCAGTTTTAATCAAAATTATTTTCTACACCATCAAATATTAAGGGGTACGTTCACTTAAACACACCAAGTATAGGAGAGGGAAAGGGTGAGTAAGCTGCACACAAGAAGTCAATATTTGGAACCCAATATTTAATTTTTTTTTTTAACGTGAAGACCACTGCCCAGAGGGGGGAAATGGTGTTTAATTTTCCATATTTAATTTTCCACCACAGTGAGTGTGCCAGACTACGCCTTTGAATTCTTAGTTGGTCTTTGAAAGAGAGTATTAACAGATTCAAGAGGTAAACAACAGGGCTTCCCTGGTGGCACAGTGGTTGAGAGTCCGCCTGCCGATGCAGGGGACACGGGTTCGTGCCCTAGTCTGGGAAGATCCCACATGCCATGGAGCGGCTGGGCCCATGAGCCATGGCCACTGAGCCTGCATGTCCGGAGCCTGTGCTCCGCAAGAGGAGAGGCCACAACAGTGAGAGGCCCGCGTACTGCAAAAAAAAAAAAAAGAAGTAAACAACAAAATTCAGATTTGGAAAAGGAATAGGTATGTAAAAATACATCTCAAATGGGTCCAGGTAAGTCAGTAAGAAGCCTGGAGAGAGTACAAGTAAAATAAAAAGCCAGCACAGTTTTAGGGCTGAAGCTGTGAGAAAAATGACTTCAATTATTAAAGCAATCCTTTATTTGGCACTGGTCAGATCTAGCTGAGCTTCCCCTTTGGATTCCAAAGCTTGAAAAGGATGACAGAATCCAGAGGATGGTCACAAAACATTCGTGTATATGGAAAACATTCTATAAGGAAAGGGATGTGGATCATCCAGTTTGATGGTAAAGAATTTAAAAAACCGAATCAAGATCCTCAAAATACATTCCACAAACACTTATCAGATCTCTGTTATACTGTCTTGCCCATAAGTTTCCGATCAAAGGGAGTGGTTTTAGTTTCTCTGAGGTGTAGCTCTGCTGGAGGCTTGGGTGTGGATGCGGGTAAGGGGAAAGGGCGCTGGAGGAGTCAGGAGCCCTGCTCTCCAATCCTGGTCTCCCTGAGCTCTCCGGGCATCGCCGTCCAGCTTGTAGTCAGTGCTCGGTGGGCTCATGCCCACCGAGAACCAAGGAGCTGTGCCCCCTCTGGGCAGTGGTCTTCACATTGAAAAAAAAAAAAAAAAGGCAAGGGTTCTCTCCTGTTACATGGCCTTATTTCCCGGGAACATTTCCCTCCAGGTTCTTTCTAGCTTTCCCTCAAAAGATTCTTATCACAGGAAGAGTGATTAAATGTGACAAATTTAAAGAGGGGAAATTGCACACATATGCATGGTCTTTGGAAGCACTATGTGAAAACCATTCATACGAAATCACTATTAAAGATGCCCTTGTCGATCCTGTATTCCAAAGAAGAAATGTAAAAACCACACTCACTGTTCCTTCATCTCTACATAGTCTTCTTCATCATGCTTTGCCAGGTCAGTTTCACTAGCATCCTCAGTGTCTGTGTAAAAAATCAGGGAAGAAGATTTGTTAAAATTGTAATTCGTAGAGTTGGTATCACCTGACACAGTGACACTTCACAAACTTCTATAAAATGAATTTCTACTCAATGCAGGCCTGCGTGAAGCCATCGATGAAAAATATTACATCCAATTACTTCAGAAAAGAAAACGCCATTTACAACTTGTACACAGCCACATTTATCCAAAGAGCCTGCCTTTATCTGAAGTGCAGCCAGAGAACAGAGTGCATCAGACACAGGTGGTCACAGTCAAGGCTGCGACTTCAGCAGAAACAACGCTGGCGGTTCAGTTAAAGGATATGTGGGTGTTAAGACTGGAAAACTACAGGCAGCAAGCCCTGCTCACTACTCCAAAGCAACCTAATATGTACATTCTCTTCTGGTAAATAACAGTTTGAACCCCTAAAAGATTTTACATTATATATACATATATACAAAGGAGAATCCAAAACAACTAAAGGAACTCTAATAACCGAAATATTTTCAAAGGGAGAGGGAACAAGACAAGAAGATCAAACAGAAACTGTTTCAGAACACTTTAAACATTCTTTTTAATTTTTTAACATCTTTATTGTAGTATAACTGCTTTACAATGTTGTGTTAGTTTCTGCTGTATAACAAAGTGAATCAGCTATACATATACATATATCCCCATATCCCCTCCCTCTTGCGTCTCCCTCCCACCCTCCCTATCCCACCCCTCTAGGTGGTCACAAAGCACTGAGCTGATCTCCCTGTGCTATGCGGCTGCTTCCCACTAGCTATCTGTTTTACATTTGGTCGTGTGTATATGTCCATGCCACTCTCTCACTTCGTCCCAGCTTACCCTTCCCCCTCCCCGTGTCCTCAAGTCCATTCTCTACGTAAACACTGTTTTTAGAATAAGCAAACGGCTGGAGTGTCTACCTAACTTCAACAGCCCTACTTGAGGGGGGGGAACAAAAATCAATTTTTGCTTCACTGCTCCCCCTTGTGGGCATTAAAAGCAGTACAAGTGATTCACATTCAAATTCTCTGGTTAAGCCTTGTCTTCAAATGTAGTTTAACCAGATTGTAATTAGTTTCTTCAATTTTGTATCTTCACATACAGCTGACGTTTTAAAGGTTGTTGCAGACTCAATCCTCCACCTACCTTTCCCCTCCTCCAGTGAAGAAGCCTACCCAGAACAGTCACGTGCCAGCCAGCCACAGTACTTGGCACTTGGGGAACTGAGATGAATAAAACATACTCCTGATTCCAAACAGCTGGTCTAGCTTTTGCTCCACGGCCCTATTTTGTTCACCCATATGTTCGTCTCTTTTTATCTCCTCTTTCTTCTCTCTTGCCCTTTCGTGTTTCCTCATCTTTCTCCTCCTGCAGCCAGCTCCTTCCTCCACTCCACAGTGTTCCTCAAACTTACCAAGCTTATAAAGCCCAGTTTGAAAAGCCAGGCTCTCAGAGGCAGTAATCATAATGTAAAGAGTATGGAACTGAAAACACAACACCTGAGGACCATTAAGCAAATCCCTATCTCCCGCCCCACCCCGACCCTGTGCCTGTTTCCCCAATGTTGAAAACTGAGTATTCGACCAAGGACCAAGCCACGTGCTTTACGCCTGTATCTCATTTTATCCTCGCACCTACGCTAGGAAGTAGGTACTACTGACAGCCTCACTGCAGTTGGGGAAACTGGGGCTCGGAAACCTAAGTATTATAAATTGTCTAATATTAAGCTGGGTTCAGTGAGCCAAATTTACACCTAATTCGATTTGCCTGGTTCCAGGTCTCGTACTTTTAACCAACCTGTCCCGCACTGCCCAAAGTAGGGCTGACTTAAGCATTTCCCCGGGGTAGGGGGAGAGAGGCACCTTGTGTAACTAGAAAGCTAAACCGGGCTTTGCCCTGAGCCTCTCAGGAACTAAAAAGAGAGGAGTACTCCGTGGACCCAATGAATGGCTTTCTCATTCCAACCAGTGAAGACCTGAGGTTTAGAGACAGCTGAGGGAAGAGGGGCAGAAATCTTAAAGGGACCTACAGCTCTGAGCACAGCTTCTTAAGGCCCTTCTCCGCATAACTGTAGGAATACAACGTCCTCAGGGCTTCGTCTTCCACAGCACCTGTCGGGATAACTTCCGGGAGCCGCGCTCCTCCCGGCGGCCCCTTCAGCCGCCCCCAAACCCCAGAGGTCGCCCCGCCCCTCTCCCAGGCAGCCCCATCCCCGCCCGGGGTTGCCCGGCCCGCGGGAAAACGTACCTTCGTCCGACTCGCGGCCCCGGCAGCTGCGCTCGTCGTCCTCGGCGCTCTCCAGCTCTTCGTCCTCCTCGGGGTAGTACTCCGGAGCCGGCGGCGCGCCAGCCGGGGCCGGAGCTGGAGCTAACAGCCCCGCAGCACTCATGTCGCCTCGGCCCGCAGCTGAGCGTGCCACCCAGGATAGGGCCACCCGCCCTGCGGACTTCACGTCCGCGTAGCAGCGCCCGAAGGAGCAGCCAACTCGAAGAGCCGGAGCCCCGGCTATCCCTTCCCTGTCTTCGCCAAGCTCCGCCCCGCGCGCTCGCTCTCGGCAACGGGGGCCTCGCGCCGGCGGCGACTTCCGGGTCGGGAGCTGCCCGAGGACCGCCTGACTTCGCTATCCTAGAGGGAGTGGAGAGGCCGCCTGACGCCCCCTTCGTCTTAACCCCATCTCCTTCATCGCCGTCTTTAAAATCCTCAACGGGTAGTGGAGAAAGGCGGAGACAGGCTCTCTGGAGTTAGGCAAATCCTTGGGTAGGCCCAACCGCGGCAAGGACCCCGAAGCTCAGAGGCCACTTCCGAAAACAGCCGCTAGGCGCCGCCTGGAGCCAAAACTAAAGATTTTTTTTTTTAGGAACTTGGGAGGCAGAAGATTTGAAGGGCTCTTGGCAGGTGGAGGTGGTCTCTTTAATTTAAACAGGTGAACGGCATGAACCATCCCATTTATAGGTCGGGAAACCTAGACATTTAGAGTTCGCGTGATCATCCCGAAGAAAAGGAGCGTGGCTCCCCCCCGACTGATTAGCGCTTTATTAAGAACTAAAATAAAAACGAGGATGCTAATATTCCATCTTGGGGTCAGCAAAACTGTATTTTCCCAGTCGGTGGGAGACCTTTCTTTTTGTGTAGGTTTGTTCAATACGGTGTTATCCCGATTTTACAGATAAGAAAAGAGCTGTCAATTGCCTTAAAAAAAAAAAAAAAAAGCGTCCAGGCTGTCTTGTTTAGACTCTCAGACCCAGGTCCTCTACAGTACAGCTGCCTCATATTTCTCAGAATATAAATTTTTTAAAAGGTGGTTTTCCCCAATCCAATAACTTGCTAACCAACTCTCAACTGAGCAAGTGGAACATATGCCAGCAGAAAGTTAATTAGGCTCAGGAAAGGAAGGTGCTAGCTGGTAACTTGGAAAACAAGAGAGTTGAATATCTGCATGAATTAATTTGTGTGATTACCTCTGAGTAGAAGGGGACACGGTGTTATAAGCTTTGCTTAATGAACAAATTGAGGATGTCCTTTGTCTTGGTGTGTGTAGCAAGAAAAGGCATAAAAGGGCCCAGAGATGGTTAATGGTTTGTCCAAAGTAACCCTACTCTTTACGTTGCACCCAAGTCTCCATAGAAAAAAAAAGTAACATACAAGCAGTAAACTTGAACACAGATGTAAAAGCCAGACTGGAACCCAGTATTCTGATTCTCAGATCCTTTGTGACCAAATTTATCTCTGAATTGGCCCCCACAGAGTCTCCTCAAAGTGAAAAAATATATTCTCATCCCATTTATTTTAACATTTCTTATTTTCTACCTTGTTGTAATTAAAATCTTGCCTGTACTTGTGAGGGATTCTTCCTCCCAACAAAACTCAAGAATTTTCAGAATGGAATGCTGCAATGCTAAATAAGAGGCATTCTCATGGCTCCCTGTAGGTCCACTGTCAACATTTAAACTAGAATTTCAAAGCTGTCTCTTGTCCAAAGGATGAAGTCATTTTCTTTCTTTATGCTGTTAGGTCACATCTAAATTATTTGTAATTGACTATCTTGACCAACTTGTGTTTCCATCAATAGCAATAATCATAGACCAAACCAAGCACCAACATTTTAAAAATTAGAGTTCATCAATACAATGATTTATCGAATTTTTTAAAAAAGAGTTGATATCATTGCTAATTGGTTTTCTTTCAAGACACTGGCATTTTTGTCTTGCTTACATTTTGTCTTCTTTTTAAAAAATATTTATTTATTTATTTGGTTGCACAGGGTCTTAGTTGCGGCACATGGGCTCCTTAGTTGTGGCATGTGAACTCTTAGTTGCAGCATGCACGTGGGATCTAGTTCCCTGACTAGGGATCGAACCCGGGCCCCCTCCATTGTGAGCGTGGAGTCTTATCCACTGCGCCACCAGGGAAGTCCCACATTTTGTCTTCTTGGCTGCAAATAACATACGTTAATGATCATGCATTTTTTTATATGACTAGACAGAACTGAATACTTGCGTTGTGATAATCTATCCCATTTCTTCTGTCCATGTTGCAACTGGTAGCATAAACACTCAGTAAAGGAGGAGTACCTAGTCAAAAAAATTCTCTCATGACTGTAGTCTTACCCAACTTTTATAGTTGTCTAATATGATTTTGGACAGTCTGTAAAAATCAAGTTCCCTTAAAGCCAAGTTCCCTTTTTACCACCTTGAAATCTCTCTACATCCCTTCCCAAAATGGCACTCAGTCACATCGCTCGGGAGACATCTACATCCAAATTCATTTTAGAGGAAGTACTCCCAGCACTCTTCTACAGGCCCTCTCTACATACCCTAACACTCAAATCTTAAAGGGGAGCATCTTAATTGGAATGGGTATGATTTTAAAACACTAGGAAAAACATGAATAGTGTTTAGAACACAAATTTTGTTAGCAGGAGTTAAAACAAAAAAGAGTTAATGATGGAAAGTTTTCTAAGAGCTAAGTCCTGTATACATCTGACAATGCTTAGGAACACACTGTGTTCCTGAAGTGAAACAATGTCTTCACAAAGTTCATAAACTTTAGGATTTAGGGGTGAAGGTAGCAGTTTTCAGTTTCCAGTATTGATTTAATCAACATATCCAGTTTTACAAAAAATATATAAAGAATGGCTCTGAGGTAACACCAGGCACTTTCACCCCTGGCAACCTCCATCTTGCAGCTTGGGTCAAGATGGGTCTCTGGTTATCACGAGTTGCACTTGGGTCAAAGTTCATTATACTTTGGCCATTAGTTCCCACCAAATCATTAAAATCATCTCCTGTGGCCCTGAAAAAGAATATGCTGAACAGGCTTACTGAAGCCTTGCTAAAGCTAACAAGGGTTCCCCTACCACACAGTTCCTGTTCCTACTTGTCAAAATGATTATCATAACCCACAAAGTGAGTATTTCTTAAGCTTTGTCCTTGTACCTATCAAAATGTGCCCCGTCAGTGTTGAATGCCTAATTGTGCTGAGTATGCATCTAGTATATAGATTTTTTCCCCCAACAGCATCAAACTAACGTCTGTTGAAGGCAGTGCAAGTAAGGGCAACTCCCTTGCCAAAGATATAAAAGACTTTAAATCCAGAAAATTTACAAGTCCTGAGTAAATAAATGCCATTATTAATTTATGGCAGAATTACTTAGAAAGCTGTGCCAGGTCTAACGGGGGAATGGGGGCCTCAAAGGCTCTAACATGGTGGTCCCAGGGAGTCCCAGAGGGCCTCGGCCTCTGGGAGTCTCCCAAGAAAAGTAAAGGCTCAGTGAAGAGTGCCATGAACTTTGACCCCAACTCAGCACAAACAAGGCGGACCGCACCCGAGGCGGGCCAGTGGATAACTGAAGTTGCAAGCTCTTCCGCATCTGAGGAAACCCTGCCCCGTCCCGCACCGCCCACCTTCAACTTCGCCAATCTTCGGGCGCCATCGACAGCTCGGCTTCCCAGGCACCTCCAATCAAGTACCTATATCCGGCCCCAGGTCTGCGCCCTGCGATCAGGGAAGGTCAGTAGAGAGCCTATCGGAGCCTGGCTGGGGGCGTGGTCGGGGGCAGGGGGCGGGCGGGCTGGGACGGCGGGGCGGAGCGCGCTCGGCGCAATCGGGTGCGATTGGCCACCCCTGGCTAGGAGCCGCACCTCGGACAGCAGCAGCGGCGGTCGCGGGAGGGTCCGTGTGGCTCCCGGTGGTGGCGGCGGCGGCTGTGGGGACCTGCGTGAGAGAGAGTGGGACCCGACGCGTAGACCGCGGGCGGAGGTTCCGCGCGGCCGGACCCGACACTCAACGACTGGACCCGGGGATCCACCGGGGAACAAGCGGCAGAAGAGCGACTCGGTAACAAGTGTGGGAGAGGAAGCGGCGGCGGCGACGCCGGGCCCGGAGTGGTGACAGCAGGTCTGAGGTGAGAACACCGGGGCGCGGGGAGGTGACAGAGTGAGTCGGGGCGAGGGGACCCAGGGCGCAGTGGGGCCGGCGAGGACCCGAGTGAGGGGAGTTCCGGGAGTGGGTTTGACAGTCTGGACTGCGGAGAGATCCCCAGAGGGGCCGGCCCCGCGGGTCTGAGAGGGGGACCCCGAGAGGACTTGGGACAGAGCGGGTGTGAAGGGAGGGGACCCCCAGAAGTGCTGGAACAGTGGGTCTGAAGGGGCACCCCCAGAGGAGCCAAGACAGTGCTTCTCAAGGGAGGGGACCCTGAAATGGGCAAGGACAGCGGCTCTTAGCGGCAAGGGGACCCCGAGAGGACTTGGGACAGCAGGTGTGTTGGGGGACCCCGAGAGGGGCTGGAACAGCGACTGTGACGGGGGACCCCCTGGGGGATGGGGACCCGGGTCTGAGCGGGGACCCGGGGGTCGTGCGGTGGAGGCGCGGCCCCGCCCCGCGTGGGTGAGGAGAGGGGGCTTGGGTCCGGGTCGCGGCGCCGGGCGAGTCGGGACAGCCGGCCGCCTCTCCCCGGGTGCACTCAGCCGAGCTTCCTAAGGGCGGAGTGGGAGACAGGGGACCGCCTGAGCCCCCGTGACTCTGTGGGTGACTCTAAGGAAAGGGGATTATGTAATGAGACATCTTCTAGGAGAACGCGCAGGCTGGAGGGTCTGGCCGAAGCGCGGGGATCTTGGAAAGGGCAGGAGCGAGGGGCTGGGGACCTCTTCTCACTGGCCCCCTGGCTTCCCGTTTGTTTCTCCGAGTTGGGCTTGGATGCCTTAAAAGTGAGGGGCTTCCTGACCTCGATAACTTCATCGGGATGTAAAAAGTTGGAGAGGGCTTCTTTAACTCACCACAAACCAAGTGGAAAGGGAAAGGGACCCTTTTGGAGATGCAGGTTTTGGATTAATTAGGCTGTTTATTTTGATAGACCCTGTCTTTTTCACTTCGGCTCAGCAGGGAGCTCAGAAACTTTTTCACGTTCGGCAGCACGTCCGTATCAGTGTTTACAATGCAGACTCAAAGGAACTATATACTAAGTTGGACTGTTTACCTTTGATGTGTTGGAAAGATAGTTGGAAGATCAAACTAAATTTTGAAAAGAGGTTTTGGAGTCGCCAAACTAACAGCACTTTCCAATTAGATTTCTAATTCTAAAAGCTACCAGGACTGAGTTTTAGACATAATTCCAGGACAAGCTAAGGATAGAGATAATTAAGCCTATTTAAACCGGACACCGTACGCGCTGGTGGGAGGCAAGTGTGTGTCTATTAAAATGCTGAAACGAATAGTGGAAAGCGATAGGGGGTGCGAATTGGGGGGGCAACGTCCTACTTTGACGGATATGAAAATTAAATTAATGACCAGGCTAGTTGTTTGGAGTACTTAGAATATGTTAATACCACCCCGACTACCTCTCGAATGTTCTCTTGAAGGCACACGCTTTGTTATGGTTGCACCCAGCAGTTTTGCATTTGAATGTTTTAACCTCTTTTTCTCTGTGTGTTGCTTCTCCTCACCCCGTATCTTTGCGACGAGCTTCTTTTTCATAGAAGCAGACTTAGAAAATGATGGTTTGGGGGAAATACTAGGGAATGTAATTACTCTATCATTTTGCAGTTATTTAGATATCTTCTTTGTTTCAGGTTTAGAATAATGTCTTATTGGAAGCCTTTGCCCATGTTCAGTAATGGGCAACTAAGAGGAAGAAAGGAATGCTGTACTGTTTCCCAAACACATAATGTAGAAGGCTTACAGAGAACTGCCTTTTAAATCCAAGACAAAAATTACTGAAGACATCTTACATCAGGGTGATAATAAGTAGAGGGAATGTGTCACTTGAGGATTCTTATTTGATATTACCTGATGCAGAACAGTTTTTATATGGTTTCAGAGAGCATGGAGCTTGGTGTGGTTATGAAAATTCCACCAACTAGACGTCCTCCCCTAAGAAACAGAAGTTATGGAGGTGAGGGGAACAACAGTAAATACACAAATACAAATTTAAAATATGAGATATAAAATAAAGTATATTTAAGATGTAAAAGAAGTGTAACTTCTTTTATATTAAATTTATTTTCCAGAACTGTAGGTAGAATTTAAGTAAAAGTAAGGTCAGTTAACTCAAGAGGGTTATTTACAAGGGGCATGTATTCATTATGTAGGACGTGTAACGTAGGAAATGGTCTTTGGAAGGATTGGGAATCTCAGTAACAGTAATTCTGCAAAGTAATAGAAATGTTTAAATGTTTGAGCAGATAAGCTCTTGCATCATGCTTGTTAGCTCATTTCTGTCTGGTGCAAATGAAAAGTGTCATTGTAATAGAGTTTTTAGTGATAGGAAGGGTCTATAGTAACTATTCCCAGGGACAGGGGGTGGGGGGCTTAGGTTAGGAGGGTAGGAATTCTGTGGGAATTTATTTTCATTTGTTTCACACAATAAAACTACACTTTGAGAAGCTATTAATATGTAAATTAGTTACACCTATGCTCATTTTAACTCTTTCTTTTCCATTGAAAAATATAATCAAAAGAAGAGGTTAATAAGAAGGAGCCTTACACTTCCATATGAGCGGTTATAGCCACCGGAGAATGCAGGTTCTTTCTGGTGTAGAGTTCTTAAACCGTCCTTAGTCTTAGTTTAGCAGGATGTAAGTAGTGCCCAGTAAATACAATAACCCACTTTATACTTTCTTTACCACTTGAGTCATATACAGTCAAACCATTGTAATCTCAGAGTCTACCTTGATATCCAATGTGGTTTAATGTTTAAGCCAATCTGAGTAAAAGTTCTCATTGCTGATCCGTGTTCATACTTGTTGGTTTCAGTGATATGGGAAAATGAATGAAAACTAACTATTGGTACTTTTACTTTAGAGCCTATTTATTTAGAGTTTATTTTAGAGCCATTAAAAGCATCTTTCCTTTATAGTCTTTTCTTCCAGTCTTTGTTTCTTCCCTCCTGCTAAAAAGAAAGCACACTGACAGACAGAGGGAAAGCTTCCATCGAAAAGTGCTTTGTGACTGTCCTAAGAGAAGACTTCTTTTCAATCTTCAGTGAGAGATTCCCGTCAATCAGAGAGGATAGTTTTGAACTAGTAATTTTGAGTTATGGGATAATGTACAGTTTAGTTTTGTGATTATTTAATTATAACATCCATTTAATTGGTTACTTTGTCATTTGTGAGGATACATTAAAAGTTTGTTACTATTCTTTTTTGGGTTTTTTTGCGGTACGCCGGCCTCTCACTGCTGTGGACTCTCCCGCTGCGGAGCACAGGCTCCGGACACGTAGGCTCAGCGGCCATGGCTCATGGGCCCAGCCGCTCCGTGGCATGTGGGATCTTCCCAGACCGGGGCACAAACCCGTGTCCCCTGCATCGGTAGGCGGACTCTCAACCACTGCACCACCAGGGAGGCCCCTGTTACTATTCTTAAATTCAGAGTGACCTTAATAAAAAAAAAATTAATGTCTAACTAATTATGGATTAGATGTGTTGAATTTATGGGCCAAAACGTGATGTAACTCATTTACAAGCTATGGGCAACCAAGTTAAAAACAAGTATTCAGAATTTTTATGATAGTAGGAATTAAACTGATAAATTTTATCATTCCAGGTACATGTTGTTAAAGTTACCTAAATACTTTATAAGTCAACCTAATGCATTTTTTTCTGCCTGACCTGAGATTTGTTAGAGACATTGGAGTATATTTAAAGTCTTTGTAAATTATTTCTATTTTACAACAGAATGACATAGGGGTCAGTTTTTTGATTTAACACAGATCTACTCCTAACCATGGTCTGCCTCACAAATACACATTTATCACCCCCAGAGTGAGTGAGAAAAGGAACATGCCTTGGAATAAACATTTTACACCTAGCAAAACCTACTCCCATGTGGCCCATGTGACTTTAGCTCCTAACCCTAGGAATTGACATGCTGGTGTCTAATGTTTGGGGCCCTTTCACCTCACCCCTGGCCTCAGTGAAAATATGGATAGCAAAATCAACCCCATATTTGTTATGCTTATTATTTTAGTCAATTATCGAAGTACTCATTGGAAGACTTCAATTTTACTTCCTTCCACTATTTTTGATGGATAATGGGATAACCTTTTATTTCCAAATCAAACTAGGACCCTGTGCAGTATTTATTTTTATATGTGTCACTTTCTGTCTAATAACACTGGCTTTGGTCCATAGCAATCAAGGCTTATGACAATTCAAATACATTTTATTTACCCATTACAATAGATGGCACTAATCAAGGAAGAATGCTCTCTTAAATAAACTAATAACCTCATTAGTCTTGGGAGTAGGCACACAAAACAGAATTGGAGTTCATGGCCAATTATCCATTCTACTGTGAACGTTAGCATTTACTTCTTGAAGGCTTTGTGTGTAAATACACAAATATTTCCCAAAACCACATAAATATAGTTTTTAGCTGATCTAGGTCAAGACTTAATAGCAGAGATACAAAATTACATTGTGCTTCATGTACCTTTATGCGTCCCTTGTCTCTTGTGAAAATTTCTCTTCTGTCATTGTATACCAGTTCCCTGTTTACATGTGTTTGTCTTTCACAAATTTGTGAGCACTTTGAGGTTAGAGATGGTCTTGATCATCTTTGCATCCCCACGCCAAGTATAGTACCAGGCACAGAGTATGAAGGATGCTCACTAGATGTGAACTGAATGAGTGAATGAATTAATAATCAGCAAATTAGTAGATTATATTTATGATCACATTTAGTTTCTTTTTTTTCAGAATTTTATTTTATTTTTTATACAGCAGGTTCTTATTAGTCATCAATTTTATACACATCAGTGTATACATGTCAATCCCAATTGCCCAATTCATCACACCCCCACCCCCACCCCCCACCACTTTCCCCCCTTGGTGTCCATACGTTTATTCTCTACATCTGTGTCTCAATTTCTGCCCTGCAAACTGGTTCATCTGTACCATTTTTCTAGGTTCCAAATACATGCATTAACATACGATATTGGTTTTTCTCTTTCTGACTTCACTCTGTATGACAGTCTCTAGATCCATCCACATCTCAACAAATAACCCAATTTCGTTCCTTTTTATGGCTGAGTAATATTCCATTGTATATATGTACCACATCTTCTGTATCCATTCGTCTGTCGATGGGCATTTAGGTTGCTTCCATGACCTAGCTATTGTAAATAATGCTGCAATGAACATTGCGGTGCATGTGTCTTTTTGAATTATGGTTTTCTCTGGGTATATGCCCAAAAGTGGGCTTGCTGGATTATATGGTAATTCTATCTTTAGTTTTTTAAGGAGCCTCCATACTGTTCTCCGTAGTGGCTATATCAATTTACATTCCCACCAACAGTGTAAGAGGGTTCCCTTTTCTCCACACCTTCTCCAGTATTTGTTGTTTGTAGATTTTCTGATGATGCCCATTCTAACTGGTGTGAGGTGACCTCATTGTAGTTTTGATTTGCATTTCTCTAATAATTAGTGATATTGAGCAGCTTTTCATGTGCTTCTTGGCCATCTATATGTCTTCTTTGCAGAAATGTCTATTTAGCTCTTCAGCCCATTTTTGGATTGGGTTGCTTGTTTTTTTAATGTTGAGCTTCATGAGCTGTTTATATATTTTGCAGATTAATCCTTTGTCCGTTGATTCATTTGCAAATATTTTCTCCCATTCTGAGGGTTGTCTTTTCGTCTTTTTTATGGTTTCCTTTGCTGTGCAAAAGCTTTGAAGTTTCATTAGGTCTCATTTGTTTCTTTTTGTTTTTATTTCCATTACTCTAGGAGGTGGATCAAAAAAGATCTTGCTGTGATTTCTGTCAAAGAGTGTCCTTCCTATGTTTTCCTCTGCGAGTTTTATACTGTCCAGTCTTACATTTAGGTCTCTAATACATTTTGGGTTTTTTTTGTGTATGGTGTTAGGGAGTGTTCTAATTTCATTCTTTTACATGTAGCTGTCCAGTTTTCCCAGCACCACTTATTGAAGAGACTGTCTTTTCTCCATTATGTACCCTTGCCTCCTTTCTCATAGATTAGCTGATCATAGGTGCGTGGGTTTATCTCTGGGCTTTCTATCTTGTTCCATATTTCTGTTTTTGTGCCAGTACCATATTGATTTGATTACTGTAGCTTTGTAGTATAGTCTGAAGTCAGGGAGTCTGATTCCTCCAGCTCTGCTTTTTTCCCTCAAGACTGCTTTGGCTATTCGGGGTCTTTTGTTTCTCCATACAAATTTTAAGATTTTTTGTTCTAGTTCTGTAAAAAATGCCATTGGTGGGCTTCCCTGGTGGCACAGTGGTTGAGAGTCCACCTGTCGATTCAGGGGACACGGGTTCGTGCCCCAGTCTGGGAAGATCCCACATGCCGCGGAGTGGCTGGGTCCGTGAGCCATGGCCACTGAGCCTGTGCGTCCGGAGCCTGTGCTCCGCAACCGGAGAGGCCACAACAGTGAGAGGCCCGCATACCACACACACACAAAAAAAATGCCATTGGTAATTTGATAGGGATTGCATTGAATTTGTAGATTGCTTTGGGTAGTATAGGCGTTTTCACAATGTTGATTCTTCCAATCCAAGAATATGGTATATCTCTCCATCTGTTGGTATCATCTTTAATTTCTTTCATCAGTGTCTTATAGTTTTCTGCATACAGGTTTTTTGTCTCCCTAGGTAGGTTTATTCCTAGGTATTTTATTCTTTTTGT
Source organism: Mesoplodon mirus (assembly GCF_964341445.2). Lineage (NCBI taxonomy): Eukaryota > Metazoa > Chordata > Mammalia > Artiodactyla > Ziphiidae > Mesoplodon > Mesoplodon mirus. Next base: position 11,239,078 of record NC_138989.1, read on the forward strand.
TGCAATGGTAAATGTGAGTGTTTCCTTAATTTCTCTCTCAGATTTTTCATCATTAGTATATAGGAATGCAAGAGATTTTTGTGCATTAATTTTGTATCCTGCAACTTTACCAAATTCATTGATTAACTCTAGTAGTTTTCTGGTGGCATCTTTAGGATTCTCTATTTATAGTATCATGTCATCTGTGAACAGTGACAGTTTTCCTTCTTCTTTTCCAATTTGTATTCCTTTTCTCTCTTTTTCTTCTCTGATTGCCGTGGCTAGGACTTCCAAAACTGTTGAATAACAGTGGTGAGAGTGGACATCCTTGTCTTGTTCCTGATCTTAGAGGAAATGCTTTCAGTTTTTCACCATTGAGAATGAAGTTTGCTGTGGGTTTGTCATATATGGCCTTTATTATATTGAGGTAGGTTCCCTCTGTGCCCACTTTCTGGAGAGCTTTCATCATAAATGGGTGTTGAATTTTGTCAAAAGCTTTTTCTACATCTATTGAGATGATCATATGGATTTTTTTCTTCAGTTTGTTAATAGGGTGTATCACATTGTTTGATTTGCATATATTGAAGAATCCTTGCATCCCTGGGATAAATCCCACTTGATCGTGGTGTATGATCCTTTTAATGTGTTGTTGGATTCTGTTTGCTAGTATTTTGTTGAGGATTTTTGCATCTATATTCATCAGTGATATTGGTCCGTAATTTTCTTTTTTTGTAGTATCTTTGTCTGGTTTTGGTATCAGGGTGATTGTAGCCTCATAGAATGAGTTTGGAAGTGTTCCTTCCTCTGCAATTTTTTGGAAGAGTTTGAGAAGGATGGGTGTTAGCTCTTCTCTAAATGTTTGATAGAATTGACCTGGGAAGCCATCTGGTCCTGGACTTTTGTTTGTTGGAAGTTTTTAATCACAGTTTCAATTTCATTACTTGTGATTGGTCTGTTCATATGTTCTATTTCTTCCTGGTTCTGTCTTGGAAGGTTATACCTTTCTAAGAATTTGTCCATTTCTTCTTGGTTGTACATTTTATTGGCATTGTGTTGCTTGTAGTAGTCTTAGGATGCTTTGTATTTCTACAGTGTCTGTTGTAACTTCTCCTTTTTCATTTCTAATTTTATTGATTTGAGTTCTCTCCCTCTTTTTCTTGATGAGTCTGGCTAATGGTTTATCAATTTTGTTTATCTTCTTCAAGAACCAGCTTTTAGTTTTATTGATCTTTGCTATTGTTTTCTTTGTTTGTATTTCATTTATTTCTGCTCTGATCTTTGTGATTTCTTTCCTTCTGCTAACATTGGGTTTTGTTTGTTCTTCTTTCTCTACTTCCCTTAGTTGAAAGGTTAGATTGTTTATTTGAGATTTTTCTTGTTTCTTTTTTTTTTTTTTTTTTTCAGTATGCGGGCCTCTCACTGTTGTGGCCACTTCCGTTGCGGAGCACAGGCTCCGGACATGCAGGCTCAGCGGCCATGGCTCATGGGCCCAGCCGCTCCGCAGCATGTGGGATCTTCCCGGACCGGGGCACGAACCCGTGTCCCCTGCATCGGACTCTCAACCACTGTGCCACCAGGGAAGCCCTTTTCTTGTTTCTTGAGGTAGGCTTGTATAGCTATAAATTTCCCTCTTAGAACTGCTTTTGCTGCATCCCATAGGTTTTGGATTGTCATGTTTTCATTGTCATTTGTCTCTAGGTGTTTTTTGATTTCCTCTTTGATTTCTTCAGTGATCTCTTGGTTATTTAGTAACGTATTGCTTAGCCTCCATGTGTTTGTGCTTTTCACGTTTTTTCCCTGTAATTGATTTCTAATCTCATAGCGTTGTGGTCAGAAAAGATGCCTGATACGATTTCAGTTTTCTTAAATTTACTGAGGCTTGATTTTTGTCCCAAGATATGCTCTATCCTGGAGAATGTTCTGTGCGCACTTGAGAAGAAAGTGTAATCTGCTGTTTTTGGATGGAATGTCCTATAAATATCAGTTAAATCTATCTGGTCTGTTGTGTCATTTAAAGCTTCTGTTTCCTTATTTATTTTCATGTTGGATGATCTGTCCACTGGTGTAAGTGAGGTGTTAAAGTCCCCCACTATTATTGTGTTATTGTTGATTTCCTCTTTTATAGCTGTTAGCAGTTGCCTTATGTATTGAGGTGCTCCTATGTTGGGTGCATATATATTTATAATTGTTATATCTTCTTCTTGGATTGATCCCTTGATCATTATGTAGTGTCCTCCCTTGTCTCTTGTAACATTCTTTATTTTGAAGTCTATTTTATGTGATATGAGTATTGCTACTCCAGCTTTGTTTTGATTTCCATTTGCATGGGATATCTTTTTCCATCCCCTCACTTTCAGTCTGTATGTGTCCCTAGGTCTGAAGTGGGTCTCTTGTAGACAGCATATATATGGGTCTTCTTTTTGTATCCATTCCGCAAGCCTGTGTCTTTTGGTTGGAGCATTTAATCCATTCACGTTTAAGGTAATTATCGATATGTATGTTCCTATTACCATTTTCTTAATTGTTTTGGGTCTGTTTTTGTAGGTCCTTTTCTTCTCTTGTGTTTCCTACTTAGAAAAGTTCCTTTAGCATTTGTGGTAGAGCTGGTTTGGTGGTGCTGAATTCTGTTAGCTTTTGCTTGTCTGTAAAGCTTTTGATTTCTCCATCGAATCTGAATGAGATTCTTGCCGGTAGAGTAATCTTGTTTGTAGCTTCTTCCCTTTCATCACTTTAAGTATATCATGCCACTCCCTTCTGGCTTGTAGAGTTTCTGTTGAGAAATCAACTGTTAACCTTATGGGAGTTCCCTTGCATGTTATTTGTCGATTTTCCCTTGCTGCTTTCAATAATTTTTCTTTGTCTTTAAGTTTTGCCAATTTTATTATTATGTTTCCGGACGTGTTTCTCCTTGGGTTTATCCTTTATGGGACACTCTGAGCTTCCTGGACTTGGATGGCTATTTCCTTTCCCATGTTAGGGAAGTTTTTGACTATAATCTCTTCAAATATTTTCTTGGGTCCTTTCTCTCTCTCTTCTCCTTCTGTGACCCCTATAATGCGAATGTTGTTGCGTTTAATGTTGTCCCAGAGGTCTCTTAGGCTGTCTTCATTTCTTTTCATTCTTTTTTCTTGATTCTGTTCTGCAGCAGTGAATTCCACCATTGTGTCTTCCAGGTCACTTATCCGTTCTTTTGCCTCAGTTATTCTGCTGTTGATTCCTTCTAGTGTAGTTTTCATTTCAGTTATTGTATTGTTCATCTCTGTTTCTTTGTCCTTTAATTCTTCTAGGTCTTTGTTAAACATTTCTTGCGTCTTCTTGATCTTTGCCTCCATTCTTCTTCCGAGGTCCTGGATCATCTTCACTATCATTATTCTGAATTCTTTTTCTTGAAGGTTGCCTATCTCCTCTTCATTTAGTCGTTTTTCTGGGGTTTTATCTTGTTCCTTCATCTGTTACATAGCCTTCTGCCTTTTCATCTTGTCTATCTTTCTGTGAATGTGGTTTTTGTTCCACAGGCTGCAGGATTGTAGTTCTTCTTGCTTCTGCTGTCTGCCCTCTGGTGGATGAGGCTATCTAAGAGGCTTGTGCAAGTTTCCTGATGGGAGGCACTGGTGGTGGGTAGAGCTGGGTGTTGCTCTGGTGGGCAGAGCTCAGTAAAACTTTAATCCACTTGACTGATGATGGGTGGGGCTTGGTTCCCTCCCTGTTGGTTGTTTGGCCTGAGTCAACCCAACACTGCTGCCTACCCGGGGTCTTTGGTGATGCTAATGGCGGATTCTTGGAGGGCTCACGCCAAGGAGTACTTCTGAGAACTTCTGCTGCCAGTGTCTTTGTCCTCAGGGTGAGCCACAGCCACCCCCCACCTCTGCAGGAGACCCTCCAACACTAGCAGGTAGGTCTGGTTCAGTCTCTCATGGGGTCACTCCTCCTTCCCCTGGGTCCCAATGTGCACACTACTTTGTGTGTGCCCTCCAAGAGTGGAATCTCTGTTTCCCCCAGTCCTGTCAGAGTACTGCAGTCAAATCCCGCTAGCCTTCAAAGTCTGATTCTCTAGGAATTCCTCCTCCCATTGCCAAACCCCCAGGTTGGGAAGCCTGACATGGGGCTCAGAACCTTCACTCCAGTGGGTGGGCTTCTGTGGTATAAATGTTCTCCAGTTTGTGAGTCACCCACCCAGCAGTTATGGGATTTTATTTTATTGTGATTGCGCCCCTCCTACCGTCTCATTGTGGCTTCTCCTTTGTCTTTGGATGTGGGGTATCTTTTTTGGTGAGTTCAAGTGTCTTCCTGTCGATGATTGTTCAGCAGTTAGTTGTGATTCTGGTGTTCTCGCAAGAGGGAGTGAGAGCACGTCCTTCTACTCCGCCATCTTGGTTCAGGCTCTCCACACTTAGTTTCTTATCCTCACTGAGGGCTTTTAGTACATCAGAAGGATGTTAAAAGAGTGATTCTGGGGCTCTCCTGGTGGCGCAGTGGTTGAGAGTCCGCCTGCCAATGCAGGGGACAGAGGTTCGTGCCCCGGTCCGGGAAGATCCCACATACCGCGGATTGGCTAGGCCCGTGAGCCATGGCCGCTGGGCCTGCACATCCGGAGCCTGTGCTCCGCAACGGGAGAGGCCACAACAATGAGAGGCCCGCATACCGCAAAAAAAAAAAAAAAAAAAAAAAAAAAAAAAAGAGTGATTCTGTTGGAACACAAGAAAGAATGTTAACATTATTTATCTGCCATGTAAGAAACAGCGTGATACTGTGCATTGGAAAGAGAAAGGGCCTCAGACTCAGAGAGACCTAGGCACCTATTTTCGCTTTGTCACTATGCCAGCTGGCTTACCCTTGTTAAGTTACTTAAGTCTTTAAAGCTCTCAATTCTCTCATCTATCAAATAAGAATACAGAACTCACAAGATTCTTATAAGGAATAAATGAAGCAATTTATGTAAAGCACCAAATGCAGTGATAAATGCATAGGAAGTGTTTAACAAATGGTAACTGCTTATTATTTTAATCACTTGAAACAATTTTTTAGTGCTGTTTTTTGCTCTACCCTCAGTATCTAATCATTTGCTGAATTCTACAGCTCCTGGCTCCAAAAAGAATAATTAAGAGATTCATACATAGGGAAACTGAGACTCAGTTAGGGTGAGTGACTTCCCAAGGCCATACAGACAGTGACAAACTTGACTGTGGCCTAGATCTGTTTTTTCAACTGAAGACACTTTTTACTTTATACCTCTTAAAAGTCCAAGAAAGAGCTAATGAGAGTCCTAATAATGGGCTAGGGAAGGACTGTGACAAATTTCCAGCCTCCTTCTCTTTTTCGTCCTTCCTATATACACTGTTGCTTTCCTATTTCCCCCTAAAGTACAGCTCTGATTTTGTCACTCCTATGTTCAAAACCTTTAATACCCCTTGGCCTACTAAATTCGGTACAGATTTATCCGCCTGTTTGGGGGCTTTGGGATTCCTATAGCCCCATAATCCATCTATACCTGTATCTATATATCTATGTCCATCTCCTGTGCCCCGGCCAGAACAGCCTGCTTACAGCCAACCACTTACTGATTTGGCACCTTCAGGCGTTTGTTCCTGCCGTTTCTTTTCCCTAGAATGCCTTTTCTGTTCTTCATACTTCAGACATTTTTTTTTTTTTTTTGGCTGTGCTGCGTGGCTCACATGATCTTAGTTCCCTAACCAGGGGTGGAACCCAGGCCCCGGCAGTGAGAGCACCAAGTCCTAACCACTGGACTGCCAGGGAATTCCCCAGACCTACTTTTAATGCCATCTTTTCTTGGGCCCTTCTCTGATCATCTTTCTTGCTACTCTCTCCTTTAAATTCCCTAAGTACTTGCTTTGTGCATTTTCTTATTACACTAATATTCTCTGTGATCATACATTATAGGGTTTGTATTTGTCTGATTCTTCCTAAATGTCCATCTTCTTGATTTTAAAAGGACGGTGTCTTACACACCTAACCAAGCGTCTTGTAACTAGTATCTGTTCAATAAATATTTGTCGAATCGTGTTAAATTTAAACACTTGTTTTAGGTTCAAAAATAATGTTTAAATATAATTATTGCTACTAGTGAAGATAATGGGTAATTCTTTTTTTTTTTTTTTTTTTTTTTTTTTTTTTTTTTTGCGGCATGCGGGCCTCTCACTGTTGTGGCCTCCCCCGTTGCGGAGCACAGGCTCCGGACGCGCAGGCCCAGCGACCATGGCTCACGGGCCCAGCCGCTCCGCGGCATATGGGATCCTCCCAGACCGGGGCACGAACCCGTATCCCCTGCATCGGCAGGCGGACTCTCAACCACTGCGCCACCAGGGAGGCCCTAATGGGTAATTCTTAAGTGAAGAACTTACTTCTGACCCTGACAGTTGGTAAATTGATGCCACTGGTAGCAAGTATTTGGAAACTTGTATGTCCACATTCAGCATGATAATATTCCCCGAAGTGACCTTTGACTCTGAGTGTTGGGGATTTGTTGTTTTGTTTCCTTAAGTGATGTTTTTATCTGTAAGGAATGGGTTCCAACTTCAGGTCTTTGGACGTCTGTTTACCTTCCTCTAGGTATTAGGAACAAATGAAATAAGATTTTCTTTCATTTGCAACAGAACGTGGTGTTCAGTTGAGTCAGAGATGGAGGCTGGGAGAGCTCTATTACCGTGGTCTTCCAAAGGGCAGTTCCTTACTTTGTGATACAAGCAACTTGCAACTGTGAACAAATAAGCTTATTGTTATCCTTATCTTTCATATTGCATTCTTCTCCATATTGGGGAGAGGACACCATTCTGACACACTGGATATTTTATTTATATCTTCGTTTGTCTTGTATCCCTACACTAGAATTTAGACTCCATGAAAGCAGAGATTTTTTTTATTCATTGCTGTCTCCCCAACTCATAAAACAGTGCCTACCTAGCATGTAGTAGTTGCTCAATAGAGATTTATTGACTGACTAAATAGATGAATTTGGCTCTGGGAATTCCTCCAATTTGTTGGCTAAAAAGAAGTTTTCGTTATTTGAAACATAGGAAGTAAAATCCTAAGGAAGTAAAGTATGTCTGGGAAGAGTAGAGTTTATCTGTATATTTTATTCTCTGGTCTTTACTTTTTTTTTTTTTTTTTTTTTGAACAGCCTTGAATTTAGTGTATTTTTGTTTTATTGAATACAAATAAAAGCCATTCCTACCACGACATCATACATCCAAGATGACTGTGTCCCAGTTTGGCTACAGTCTAAGAAAGCTATGTTCATTGTAATAAAATCTAATGGAAGCTGCTAAAATGGCCCTTAGGCAGTAAAGGCTTGTAAGACCAAAATTATAACAAAATTCAGTACAGGGGTATTATCCCATTAAAAGCACTTCACTTATTTTTCTTATATGCTGATATTAACCCTGAAAATTGGTCAAATCAAGCTCCTGATGTTAATTTGAGGTTATCAGATTTCTGCATGTACAAGTAATTGGGTTTGAAATGTGTTTTAAGCTTCAATTAAAAAGACTTAGTGGGCTTCCCTGGTGGCGCAGTGGTTAAGAGTCTGCCTGTCGATGCAGGGGACACGGGTTCGTGCCCCGGTCTGGGAAGATCCCACATGCCGCGGAGTGGCTGGGCCCGTGAGCCATGGCTGCTGAGCCTGCGCGTCTGGAGCCTGTGCTCCACAACCGGAGAGGCCACAACAGTGAGAGGCCTGCGTACTCGCCCCCCCAAAAAAAAGCTTAGTCATTGGTGACTCATGGTGAGAAGTTTTTCCTTTTCCCTGCTGGAACATATGCCGCTGCCTCCAGCCTGGCCTTTCGCAAACATTGAAAACATAAAGAATTCTGTTTTTATGTACTAGGTTCTGGAAGAATTCTTTTAACTTCAAGGTAGCATGGCCTTAATTACAGTGCGTTTTATTAATAAGCACTACAATCGACCTTCCAAATTTCCATACAAATTTCTTTAGCCTCTGCCTTTATGGAAGTTTTCTCATTACATATGAAATAGTCAAAAGTCTACTACATGGTGTATGAATGACCACAGGGACTTTGTTTTGATCATTACTGTGTTCCTAGAGCTTAGGACAGAGCTCTGCACAGAGAAAGCAATTAATACATATTTGTTGAGTGAAGTCACATACCTTCCTAATAACAGTGCATCTTAGAAAAATCATGAAAGTATTGAAATAAATTTTCTCCAGCCCTTTTGAATTAGGTAATTACCAATTCACAGTCAACCTAGTTTGGGAGGCTCTTGGTGTTAGCCCAAGGTAGTTCTGCCCTAATAGTTCTCAGCATTGATTGTGCCAACCTGAAATCTCCTTCAGTGGTTCAGTTACCAAAGGAAGGCTGAATCGGCAACACCCATAGGCAGTTGCACCTGTGGGAACCGATGGGCGTCATAACAGGAAATACTTCAACTTGCAATACCGATAGTAATGAACAGCGCCCAGGTCCCGCTGTTTTTATCTGCAGTTCCTTTTTTTAGGATTGTACAAGGTTTTCTTGGAGTTGTTTTTTTTTTTTAATATAAGTTTAGAAGAGAATTAACTTTAAATGTGAAAATTAAAATGTGAAAGGTTACTGGCGTTTTCTTCATTATCAAGGAATTGGTAAGGTGTCCTCCTTTAAGTAAGTTCTTTCTTTACCTTCTATTGTTGTGTCCCCTGAAACCTCACTCTGGCACACAGGAAAGGGGGAGATGCAGGGTACGTAAATGTGCAATAACTAAAACTTAAGCTGATATTATCCATAATAACAGCCAGTTCTGATATTTACATGATACCATAACGGTAGGCACTGATAGAATTTGGTAAATTTAACTGTAAGATTTGTTTAGCTTGAGCCAGTTTTCCTCTGTTTTAGGGACTGAAGGAAAAGAATCAGGAAAAGTTTTTAGAAAGTTCTTTACAAAATGTCGAAATGTAAAGCTGTATAAAATGCTGTTGGCGTTAACTGTCTGACGAGGAAGTATTCTCTGTAAGCCTCATTTATAAAACTGTGTCTATAATAACTTCCTTTCTCAGGATGAAGGTGCTGATAGCATGGTCTTGTTCTTATGACTTAAGTGTAGTTCAGTTTTATCTTTCCTAAGTGAATAAGAGGCAGCCTTTTAAAGAAAGCCATCTCCAGGGCAATTTTAACTGATTGCTGTAGCTAAAGAATTTTTAAAGTCTTTAGTATGTTGGATTGGGAATGTAGGACAGGCATTTGAGAAGATCTACTGAGAGTAAGCTTGGTGTTTTGTTTTACATTTAATGTTTTATTATAAATATGGTTTCTGTCTAAACATAGCTAATAAACTCTGTTGAGTTTCGTGTGAATATTTATGGCCTTAGCTCAAAGTCCAGCTGAGAGTAATCAACCTCAAAAGTCACTGGATTCATATGCTCTATTTATTTTAATTTGTAGTTTGATATTCTACAAATAAATATTAGTGGGAATTTTTTTCCAAGTGTTTGATTTCTCCTTACTCCTAGGTAAGTAAGGTAAATACTGAGCCACAAATAAAACATCAAAATCTTGCCAGAAGAGTCTTTTAAACAAAAATTTTAAATATATTTAAGGACATCTTTATTAAATGGATGCAGTTTATGCTAATGAATGATATTATTACTATAAGACAGTATTTCAAAATTAAGCTACCCAAAATGGCACACTATTCATCCTGGAGATCTTAAAAAATAACAAGGCCACTTCCTATTTTTCTTCTTTTACAGAAAGGGATAAAGGGAAAGCAGAAGAGTTTTTTTTGTTTTTTTGTTTGTTTTTAATGAAAAGTCAGAAGATTTGATCACATTTACTTTGTTTCGTAATTTTTTTCTTTGTTTAGTATGTAAGGGTAGTTACTTATTAAAGTACAAAAATAAAATATCTTAAAATATCTTAGGCATGAGGTAATAATTTGTGGGACTCTAGTCCGTGAAGTGAAATCAGATGAAGTAGGCAAGTAGATAAAATTTTTAATATCATAGTTTGTATGTCAGAAAATTCACACAAAATATTTTATAAACCAGGAAAGCTACCTTAATAGTTTTTTCCCCAAATTTACTAGGCTCTTGGAACAAGGTTTAAATGAAATGTGTATAACTCTGACTTCTAAACTCCTAGTATTTTATATGTTAGATGTGTAAATTAAAGTCTTACAATTGTACATAGGATACATTTTCATTCAAGAAGCATTGCAGTGGATATTACTGATTTGGGGGCGCAATTCTATCTTACATATAAAAAAGGAAATTAAAACCTTCAAAGAATCTTTGAAATATGATCATATAGCATGATTTTTTTCCTTAAGATTTATGAATGTTAAAGACCTAAAAGTACAAATTAGGTAAATTTCAGTATTCATAGATAAGGAGGACTTTTATGATTGTCTGAGCATTATATTAGCACTCCAGAAGTATCCCAGTCAGAGTTTGCATGGGGGTGGGGCAGAGGAAGTTGCTGCGGCTTCACAGTAGTGACAGGTTATTGCAGATTGTGTGGCTGCCTGCCAAAACACCACTAGTTGGAGGGAAAAGTGGTAGTTACTAATTGCATCCTATTAATTTGTACATGTTTATTTAACCAGTTATAACTGTTTGCTGGTTTCATACACAGATGACAAGTTTTAAGCTTCTCAATTACTTGACATGTGCTAAATCTTCCTGAGTTTACCATGGTCATATCCATTATCTGCAGTCTGCAGAGATCCCACTGACTCTTTTGTGAAAGACCATGTGTTAGCAGAAAAAAAGCAAGGGGTGAGGGGAAACAGAACTTGAAACCGTAACTGCTTTACTCTCTAGTGAAGAGTGTTGCGGAGTTAAAATGTAAAGTGTCCAGTCATATTTAGACAATGTCTATAAAAATTATTAGAAGTAATCATCTCTTGTGAAGGAGTTCGCAGTTCTCAATTGTTCTAGTTCAGCTTGAAATTGAGATTCTTACTGTTGCAACATAAAAGGAAGCTTTGTGGAGGAAATATAACATCTCTGCCCAGATGCATAAGAAGGAAAGTTATTTTTAAGAGTGTTTTCTTATGAATATATGTTATTCATAAGAGAAGTATTTTAGGAAGCTAGTTTCAATTTCAGGATCATTGGTAGGAGTTATGTAGGTTGCTCAGGTCACTGGAATTCTATCAAGAAAATACTTTTTTTTTTTTTTTTTGGCCGCACCACAGAGCTTGGGGGATCTTAGTTCACTGTCCAGGGATTGAACCCACGGCCTTGGCAGGGAAAGCATGGAGTCGTAACCACTGGACCACCAGGGAATAACCAGAAAACACTTTTTTAAAGCATTCTGATGTCACTAATCAGCCTAATTCGTCTTGGCCTGGCTGATCTAAGTAACTTTTTTTTTTAATGTGAATCAAATTAAGATATTGAGGTCCTGTCAATACCATGAAACAGTCATGTAATATGTGTCCTACTACAAGAGGAGACAGTTCCCTCCCATTTCATAGCACTGTCCCACTCTTCTTCAGAAATAGAGTGCAGTGTCTTCAGTATAAGGAAAGGTGAGAAACGAGTCAGGGAATCTGTCCATTTGTGTCACTGATGCTTCCTCCCAAACCCTTTTACACAGTGAACAGCATGCCCTGGTTCCTTATCTCTCACTTTTGGTTTCGCTCACATATATTTGGGGTTGGCAGTATAATCTAACGATTCACAAGAGCGTGTCAGATGCACACATCTGCCACTTACTAGCTCACTAGCTTTGTGACCTTGTACAAATCCCTTAACTCCCAAAGCCTCAGTTTCTTCAACTGTAAAATGGGCATAATCATAGTACCTACCTCACAAGATTGCTGTGAGGGTTAAATGAGACTGTGTACGAAAAGCACAAGTTTGGTCACACATGGTAAAGGAAGAGCTCAGTGAGTGATAGTAAATAGGGTTATTTTTGCTATTTGGGGACATTTCAAGTCTTGTTCACAGCTCTACTAGCAAATGATCATGAGAAGAGATATAAAACAATGCATACAATCATGTACACATAGTAGGGTCAGCGTTGCAATAATAGAATTTGAAAGGACCGTGGGAGCATGTGAATGAAATCTGTAAATCTTCTTTATGCCATTTCTGTGCTTACTACTCATTCTAAGGGGAGAGTGGAAGCGGGGAGGAGATGACTGTAGACTTAAATATTTAGTCAAAAAAATGAGTCTGCTAAATTTAGCATTAGTAACGTTTTTCTCCTTGTTTTTCACTTCAGAGAATTTCTTCCCAATTTGATAGCACAACTCAGGAAAGCAGCATGGCAAAGTGTTGATTTCTTAATTCATTTTCTCAAGGGTTGGTTTTCTTCTGACTGGATCACTACCAGATGAAGTCAGGATTGTGTTTCAAGATTTTAGATCAGCTAAAAAAAACTAGTTGGGTTTTTTGGGGGTGGGTTGGGTTTTTTTTTGTTTTGTTTTTTTGGGTTTTTTTGGCAGAAGGGGACTAGGACCAGACCGTAAAGAATACACACTTGAGTATAGAGAAGAATTTTTTTCTCTTTTTACCATGTTAGTCTCTGGGGGCTCATATCCTGTAATGGGTTAATTAACTTTGTATTGAAAAAAGTATTGAAAAAACAACTAATTTTTACCTAAGCAGATTTTCATGGGGCTGTGTTAGCAAAGCAGTTGTGAAATTTGGGGGGCACCTGCAGTAAATTTACTAAACAAAACAATGAAACTACTTAATAGGGTACTTGAAAAGCATTTAGGCCTTGTGAATGTATTTCTAGCGTTTGAAATGTCCAGGTCTTAATCTGTGGTATGACCCCTTTACCTGGTAGCCAGTCCCTGGATTAGTCTAGGCCTCTTCCTTGTTTCTGGTACCCCCTAATTTTATAGTCTCAAGGCCCATCACATTGCCATTAAGATACACTCTATCTGTATACACCTATCCCACTCAGACCCCTATCCCCTCATTCCTGGATTGCCTTCCATCACTTCCGTCTGTTTTTTCCAACTTTTCCTGATTAACCTTCTTTAAATGCTACTACTTTGAGCACGGCTCTCCCCTTATCCAAAAGATTCATTGGTTCCCTGTTTTCCACCACATTAAATCTAACCTCTTTTGCCGGACTTATGACGCCCTTTCTAATCTGTCCCACACTGCTTATCCAGCTTCATTTCCTATGTTCCTTGGCCCATTCTTTCTGCTCTGTTGAAGTCAGTCTGTCTCTCAAACACTGTACTGATTCAAGTCTGTGCCTCTGGTACTATTTACTTCACTCAAAAAGCCCTCCTCCCTTCTCTCTGCCTATTTAGATTTTACCTTTTCTTCAAAACCCTGTGTAAAGTTTACTTTCTATTTGCTTTTCCTAACTTTTCCTATTTCAGCTCTTACTGTTTTGCTGCAGACTCCCAGGTGATTTTATTTTTAATTGAAGTATAGGTGATTTACAATGTTGTGTTAGTTTCAGGTGTACAGCAAAGTGATTCAGTTATACATACATATATATCTATTTTTTTAAAGATTTTTTCCCTCATAGGTTATTACAAAATATTGAGTATAGTTCCCTGTGCTATATAGTAGGTCCTTGTTGGTTATCTATTTTATATATAGTAGTGTGTATATGTTAATCCCAAACTCCTAATTTATCCCTCTCTGCCCCCTTTCCCCTTTGGTAACAATAAATTTGTTTTCTACCTCTGGGGGTCTATTTCTGCTTTGTATATAAGTTCATTTGTATCTTTTTTTTTTTTTAGGTTCCACATATAAGTGATATCATATGATATGTGTCTTTCCCAGGTGATTTTGTTTTTTGGCTGCGTTGGGTCTTTGTTGCTGCACGAGGGCTTTCTTCTAGTTGCGGTGAGCAGGGGCTGCCCTTCTTTGAGGGGCATGCACTCCTCATTGCGGTGGCTTCTCTTGTTGCGGAGCACGGGCTTTAGGAGCGCCGGCTTCAACAGTTGTGGCATTTGGGCTCAGTAGTTGTGGCTCGCGGGCTCTAGAGCGTAGGCTCAGTAGTTGTGGCGCACGGGCTTAGCTGCTCCGCGGCATGTGGGATCTTCCCAGACCAGGGCTCGAACCCATGTCCCCTGCATTGGCAGGCGGATTCTTAACCATCGTGCCACCAGAGAAGCCCTCCCAGGTGATTTTTATATTAGCAATTCAGTGAATGAAAATGTGCATAGCATTTTATATCATCCATTGTCTTTTCTTCACTAATGATGTAAACATTTTGAGTACAAGGACCATATTTTACAGTTAAATCTTTCACTGTTCCTAGCATAGTGCTGAGATACCTGACTGTGATTTGAAGGAAAAGAAAACAAAGTAGTAAATCTATTTCAGCATACTTGCCTATAAGTAAAGTCAGCATTCCTAGTGATATTGAAGGGACCTGAATATTTTTCCAGTTTGGGTCAGGTCTGTCACCTCATTTATAGAAATATGCAAGGCAAATGAAGACAGTTTTGTAACTGGTTATAGTTTGACATGTTTGCATTTCTTTATGAGAAACTATGTATATATATGTATATATATATTTGTGTGTGTGTGTATCTATCTATATGATTTTGTTTTCTTTCTTAAAATGATACAGCCAGCCTCACTTGAAGAGATTTAGTTCTGATATTAACAACCTTCCATCCTTTAGACAATAACAATAGATTAAATGTGAGCAATACATTTTGTATAGACAAGAAGTATTCTTACCCAGTTCTTTAGGTAAACTAAGTATAATTAAGTGCCTACTGTGTATAACCTAGGGTCTGCGAAGGGATACTGAAATTAATTACTTATTGATTCCTGCCCTCACAAAACTATTAGGGAATTCTATTAAGGAAGACAAACCATATACTCAGAAGCTTAAATATAAGAATACTTGTTACTTCAGTTAAATGTCTGTTGCTTTAATTCTCAGTCACTCTCCTGTCTCGAATAGTACTTGCCTTCCTTTGTATTGATGCCAAAGAGCATATAGGACGCCCAAATGAAAACTTTTTATTGTGTTTTCCCCTTTATTTTTTCCAGTTTTATTGTGGTATAATTGACATATAACAGTGTATTAGTCCAAAGTATACAGTGTAATGATTTGATATATGTATATATTGTGAAATGACTACCACAGTAAATTTAGTTAACATCAATCAAGGGATATAATGTACAATATGATAAATATAATTAACACTGCTGTGTGTTATATATGAAAGTTGCTAAGAGAGTAAATCCTAAGAGTTCTCATCATATGCACACAATCTATCCCCTTACATAGTTATACTTTTTTTTCCTTGTGAGAGAGATTTTAAGATTTTAAGATTTACTCTTCTAGCAACTTTCAAATACAATACAGGATTGTTAACTATAATCACCATGCTGTACATTACCTCTCTAGAACTTACCTGCCTTATAACTGTAAGTTTTTACCTTTTGACCACCTTCACCCATTTTCTCCACCTGCCACCCCCTGCCTCTGGCAACCACCAATCTCTTCCCTGTATCTGTGAATTTTTTTTTTTTAGACTCCATGTATAAGTGAGATCATACTGTATTTATTTTCTCTGTCTGACTTATTTCCCTTAGCATAATGTCCTCAAGGTCCATCCATGTTGCAAATGGCAAGATTTCCTTCTTTTTCACAGCTGAATAAAACTGTATTTTACACACACACACACACACACACACACACACACACACACACACACAACCACATTTTCTTTATCCATTCATCTTTTGATAGACACTTAGACTGTTGCCATGTCTTGGCTATAGTAAATAACACTGCAGTGAACACAGGATGCAAGTATCTTTTCGAGATCGTGATTTCATTTCCTTTGGATATACACCCAGAAGTAGAATTGCTGGATCATTTGGTAGTTCTGTCTATAAATTCTGAGGAACTTCCATACCATTTTCCATAGTGGCTGCATCAATTTACATTCCTACTTTTTTAAAATTAATTAATAGATTGATTGATTTTTTGGCTGCGTTAGGTCTTCGTTGCTGTGCACCGGCTTTCTCTAGTTGTGGCGAGCGGGGACTACTCTTAGTCGCGAGGTGGCTCACGGGCTTAGTTGCTCCGCGGCATGTGGGATCTTCCCAGACCAGGGATCAAACCTGTGTCCCCTGCATTGGCAGGCGGATTCTTAACCACTGCGCCACCAGGGAGGTTCCCCTACTTTTTAAAAAAACATGTGCCTTCCTTTGTATTGATGCCAAAGAGCAGATAGGACACCCAAATGAGAACTTTTAAAATACAAAATGTTTTATATATGTAAAAGTATGGATATTTGGAAATGTCTAGTTAATGCTTTGGATTTTGTGTTGATGCTTGGTTGTAGATACAGCCAGTAATAACATACTCTTTATTCATTTGTTTATTCAGTAAATATTTACTGAGTATCTATTTGTGTCAGACCTTATACTAGTGCTGAATAGGACTATGTCTTTTCTTTAACTAATAAGCAAAAAATTAAACTATTTGGCTAATGCAATGCTGTAAAGATCCATGTGATGCTAGAAAAACAATAGGAAGGGCACTGAATCATCCCCTATCCTGATTACCTGATCTAGTGTCCAAAATATCTATTCTTTATTCCTGGTTATGCCTCAGATTTGTCTCATAAACTTAGACGTATCATTTAAACCTGTTACTCCACAAAATGGAAATAATAATAACAACTGCTGATTATTGAATGCTTGCTAGGTACCAGATATTGCAATATGTGCCTTAAATAACAAGTATCTCAATGAATCTTGTAAATCCTATTACTGGATAGGTCTCTGTCTCTCACACACGCACACGCACACGCACATGCACACGCACACTTTACATTGACAGAGAAGTTATGTTTTTGCTCACGGTCAGTGGAAGAACCTAGACTGAAACTCAGTTCTGTGCCTTTGTTTGTAACTGTCATTTCATGCTACTTTTCACTGTGAAAATTAGAATTAAATACGTCTGTGACATACTGTACTACTGGTGCCCACAGGATAATTGCTACAAATTCAGGATGCTTTTCATCTATGACAATAAAAGCTGGTTAGATAATGTGCCAGTGATCAAAAGTTGAGATCATGGACTGGTCAATACAGTTTAGGATTTTAAAAAATTATTTTAGGGGCTTCCCTGGTGGTGGCAGTGGTTGAGAGTCTGCCTGCCGATGCAGGGGACACGGGTTCGTGCCCTGGTCTGGGAAGCTCCCACATGCCATGGAGCGGCTGGGCCTGTGAGCCTGCGCGTCCCGAGCCTGTGCTCCACAACGGGAGAGGCCACAACAGTGAGAGGCCCGCGTACCACAAAAAAAAAACAAAAAAATTATTGTAAATATACAAAATAACAATAAGGTTTTTCATTTGTGAAGGACTTTAGAGCTTATTAATGATTTCACCTTATTTCATGAGTCTCACAATTTTGTGAGGCATTAATTGTTCTCACTTTATAGATGAGACTGTTGAGGCTCAGAAAAGTTAAGTAATGCCCTTAAGATCACACAGCTGGTTAGCACGGAAATAACTTAAACCTAGATTTCCTGATTCAAAGGTGAGACTTCTTTTCCATTATACCACAAATCCAAATCAAGTTATTCAGGAGACCAAACTCACAACTATTTTTTTCTTTTTTCTAGTTAAGCTAAAATTCACATAACATAAAATCCATCATTTTAAAGTGTACAATTCAGGTTTTTAGTGTATTCACAATGTTGTGCAACCATCACTACTGTCTAATTCCAGAACATTTTCATCACCCCAAAAAAAGAAACCCTGTACCTGTTAGCAGTTACTCTCAATTACCTCCATCCCTTGGCAACCACTAACTTACTTTCTGTCTCTGTGGGTTTGCCAGTTCTGGGTATTTCATATAAATGGAATCATACAATATATGGCCATTTGTGCCTGGCTTCTCCACTTAGCGTAATGTTTTCAAGGGTCATCCATGTTGTAGCGTATATCAGTACTTATTCCTTTTTATGGCTTAATTCTACTCCATTGTGTGGGTATTCCACATTTTGTTTATCCGTTCTTCAGTTGATGGACATTTGAATTGTTTCCACTATTATGAATAATGCTGCTGTGAACATTCATGTACAAATTTTTGTGTGAACATATGTTTTCAATTCTTTTGGATATAGGCCTAGGAGTAGAATTGCTTTTTTCTGTAAAATAATTCAAATGAAAGTGTTTTGAAATGATTTCTTATAAGTCATTTATTAAGCACCCCCCCCAACACACACACACAGAGTATTGTTTATTTAGCTTATTTGTTTCCCAGATCTTTTCTTCAGAAATAAGGCAGAGGCAAACTTTATCTCAGATCCTGGAGAAGTAATCTCTATTTTAATCTCTAATTTCAAATGAATATAATCTGCATTGTCTACTATATTCAAGATGCTATGGCGTATTTTTTTGGAATCCATTTTACTAATGTGTTCTGGAACTGATTTGGGGCTTTGTTTTTTCATTTCTTGAGTGATGGTGATAAGAGTATATA
The DNA here is from genome assembly GCF_964341445.2 of Mesoplodon mirus. Classification (NCBI taxonomy): domain Eukaryota; kingdom Metazoa; phylum Chordata; class Mammalia; order Artiodactyla; family Ziphiidae; genus Mesoplodon; species Mesoplodon mirus. The sequence goes on from NC_138989.1 coordinate 11,257,455, forward strand.
AATTAAAATGTGATTGCTGATGCTTCTCATGAACTTTATGTATCTTTGGTCAAGGAAAGATGTTCAAAATAAAAGATCTCCAAATTTTCATTTAAAAAAAAAAGACTCTATGCCATAGAGGACAAATAAGTAAATAAGATTCCTACTGCTAGTCATGTGCATATTAATGAATTTCATATGAATTTCATTAATATTTCATCTTAATGAAATTAAGAAATGTCCATGTCCTTTGAAAGTGAGGCAGAATGACATTAATGCCACAAAGAAGTTAAGTGCTTTCTACACATTAAGAGTGAAGGGAGATGTTGTAACTTGGAGATAGAATTTGAGCTGAGTCTTAAATACTCAGTAGCTTCTTCAGCAGGTGTGGTAGGACATAATCAATGTATTTTTTAGCCCAGTTCAGACATTGTGAATAAAGTATAGAATACTTAGGGATAGTGGCAAATCAAAGGCCCGAATCACATAACAAGCAGTTTGAACTTTAAATAGTAGGTGGTTGGGGAGCCATTTAAGGTGTTTGATTAGAGACTGATACAATAAGAGCCATTCAAAGATTACTGCTACCAGTAGTTTGTAGAATGCCTTAATGGAAGAAAGAGATTGGGAATGAGAACTTGGACTGGTAATGAGGTTCTAGAACTAGGACAGCCTCAATGGAAAAAAGGAAATCAGGCTGTAAGAGACTCATTGAGGGCATCCAAAGCTTGGGAGAGAGAGCTGAAAGCATATCAGATAAATAAGAGAAAGTGTAGGGAGGAGAGAAGAGGCCCAGCACAGATGCTTTGTTAAGAGGTAAGAGAAGGACAAACCAGCAGAGGTGGTTGGAAAGGAACCCCTAGAGCAAAGAGCCACACAAACCAAGAAACAAGAGCCTTGTAGGGAGACGCTACGTGAAGGTCATGGAAGGATACGACCTGAGAAGAATCCTGTTGTGTTTGGAGATGAGGAGATTGGGAGCTAGTGAGTTTGTTTCCCCAGGGTGTCTTCCTGTCAGGGCAAGTTCCCTCTCCTCCCCTCAATAAATGATACCTTGAGCGTATGGTAGGCCAAAAAGTCTGTGAAGAGCAATGAAAGATTTAAGGAAAAGGAGAAAAGTGACTTAATGAAATGAGAAGGTAGTAGGATACAAAATTAAGAGGCCTTTTTTGGGTGGTGTTGGGGAAAGGTGGTTAACCTGAAAAAGGAAGACTGAAGGGGTGAAGAGAAATTTTAAAGTGGGATGGAGGAAAATTGAAGAAGCTTACATTGAATGGCCTCAATGTAGTATTTATAGTATTAATGCTTATTAGTAGTACTAGACTGACTAGTTAGAATTAGAAAATACCTTGAATTACCTCAGGCATATGTAGAAAGATTGAATTCTGTCTTTCATTCCTGTATAAATGTTTTATTCTTTCAGCTGTGTATTGAACATAGCTTTGCCTATGCTTTTAAATAGATTTTTCTCCCCAAAGCATAGCTACGTGATGTAATAGAATATATATCAGTTAAGCCTGCTGAGCCCATTATCCCGATAGTTATTCAAGCTGTATATTTTAAGTGCTAATAATAGTTGGAACTCAAGTAAGGTGTTTTGTTTAAAAGTTAGTTCATAATCCTCAGTTTGGATTCTTTTTATATAAATGTTTTATTCTCTCTGAAAGATGCCTAAAACTAATATTATCGTATGTTCCATAGGCTAGAAATTTGTTAGTTCCATTCTATAGTGTAGCAGGCACTATGGAGACATTTTAATCTGCACAGTTATTTATTTAGTTAAAAGTAATAATGATGAATTTATATCACTCTAAAATTATAAGTTCCCTGTTACAAGATGTCGTAGAATCAGTTCCTTATTAATCCTGAAGTTCGGAGTTCCCAGCAAGAAGACTTGTTAAATGAATAGATATGGAAGCTAAGATCTCCTTTATTCCCTTTAACTTTTTCTCCTTTTCCACACAAAATGGTGGGAAGTCCTTGACCCAATATAACTCTTTTATAAATTTTAACAACTATATAAGTTATACATGCTTTTTATGTTAATAAATAGAAAATACAGATGAGTAATTAGAAGAAAATAAAACTTACCTCCTATACCCAAATATTTTTTGACATATAACCTCCCAGACTTTTTTTCAGTTATTTAAAAATAGTAATTAGGGGGCTTCCCTGGTGGTACAGTGGTTGAGTGTCCGTCTGCCGATGCAGGGGACACGGGTTCGTGCCCCGGTCCAGGAAGATCCCACATGCCGCGGAGCGGCTGGGCCCGTGAGCCATGGCCGCTGAGCCTGCGCGTCCAGAGCCTGTGCTCCGCAACGGGAGAGCCCACAACAGTGAGAGGCCCGCGTACTGCAAAAAAAAAAAAAAAAAAAAAAAAGTAATTAGGAAGGTTATATTGTATGTATTATTTTATAAGCTGCTTTTTAAAAACTTTAACAGTATATCACTATACCATATCAACAAATATTCATCTTTCTATGACTGAATATACTTCTTCCACATCATTTTCAAGCCAGCCTTATCACGTGGATATTCAAGGTGGATTTTGATTTTTTTAAAAGTATTTTTGGGCTTCCCTGGTGGCGCAGTGGTTGAGAGTCCGCCTGCCGATGCAGGGGACACGGGTTCGTGCCCCAGTCCGGGAAGATCCCACATGCCGCGGAGCGGCTGGGCCCGTGAGCCATGGCCGCTAAGCCTGCGCGTCCGGAGCCTGCGCGTCTGGAGCCTGTGCTCCGCAACGGGAGAGGCCACAACAGTGAGAGGCCCGCGTACTGCAAGAAAAAAAAAAAAAAAAAAAGTATTTTTGTTTGTTTGTTTGTTTTTTAGTTTTTATTCTTACAAATTGTTCTGAATAGTTCCTTAGTTATTCTATCTTCAGTACAACTTTAGGTTTCTTTCCAATCATAGGAGATTCTACGGCTGATAGATGATAAGAACTTGCTTTCCAAAACATGGTTTAATTTTTTTTTCAAATAAGAGTGAATAGTATTATTATATTGTATGCCTCAACCAAGCCTCCCATTGTTTAAGAATATGTTCCCCATTTTCTCCATCCACCAGAAACATTAGCTAGTAGTGTTCTGACAGTTCTATCAACCAACAAGGGCTTAAAGGGATGCATACTTATCTCCCTAAACACATGGCTCTTTCCTTGGCCTTCATCTGTTCCAGAGGAACTCTAGCTCCCCTTCTTCCCTTAGACTATCACCAGCCTTCCTTCCTCTTATATTCCTGCCGATTATGGATTTTTTTTCAAGTTTTACATTTAAACCTCTTGGTTATGAGTCCTTTAAGATCATCATTAAGAGGGGAGAGAATTTGGATTTGTCCAAAGTAACCAATTACTGCAATCATTTGATTAATGAATATTTCTTGTCCATTACTGTAAAGGCTATATTTCAGCCTCAATTTAATCTATTCTCTTTTGTATTATTTAAAAATTTTTTCCTGATCTGACCCTAAAAAATAGACGTCTTTTTTCTCATCTTACTAAAAATTTTACTTCAAATATATATCACTATAGTAAACCTAAATACAAGTTTAGAAGCTGCTTTCAAAAAGTAGATATCCAGTAGGCTTGCTTTTTAACATTGTGTTTAATGACTAGGTGATTGAGTAGACTAAGCTTACAAAATTTAAGTGATCCTTAACTGGCTAGCATCTTAGAAAAACAAATTGAATTCTAATTATCCCTGACAAGGTAAAGGGGGTGCATGGGTATTAACAAGAGGTCGTTAAGTAGAGGACATATACTGAGTGATTCATTGAAGTAATAAAAAAAATGAAGTATAAATACAGCATGGGGCTCCAGACTCTGAAAAATCATGACAGAAAGAGAACTAAATAGTGTTAAGTATGGGAAAGTAAACTGTTATTATCATTTTAAGAACCATAATACTATTAATAATGTTATTAATAGTATTACTGACTGATCATTTTGCAGTTAAGAAAGAACCTTATTAATTAATTTATTTTTGACTAAACTTTCTGTAGTTTCCTTTTTTTTTTTTTTGTAGTTTCTAGTATGCATTAACAGAGCAGGAAAAGAGAAGAGAGAGGGAGAGAGGGGGAGAGGGTGGGTAGAGAAGGGGGTGGGAGGGAGAGGTGCACTCAAGTGTTAAAAAAACAGGACTGTGGGATCAGAAAGTTGTAATTGCCATATATCTTTCATGTTATTGAACATATTGTAAAGTGATAGTGCTGATGGCACATTTCTTAGATGAGATTTCCATCACTGTCAAAATGTGAATAGGAATTTTATTTTTAATTATTTATTTACTTTAATTTTTTAATTTAATTTATTTATTTTTGGCTGTGTTGGGTCTTCGTTGCTGCGCACAGGCTTTCTCTAGTTGAGGTGAGCCAGGGCTACTCTTCGTCGCAGTGTGTGGGCTTCTCATTACGGTGGCTTCTCTTGTTGTGGAGCATGGGCTCTAGGTGCTCAGGCTTCATTAGTTGTGGCACATGGGGTCAGTAGCTGTGGCTCGCGGGCTCTAGAGCGCAGCCTCAGTAGTCGTGGCGCACTGGCTTAGTTGCTCCGTGGCATGTGGGATCTTTCCGGACCAGGGCTCGAACCCGTGTCCCCTGCATTGGCAGGCGGATCCTTAACCACTGCGCCACCAGGGAAGCCCTGTGAATAGGTGTTGTTGATGTGAACACTGCTTCTCCCTTGTGAGGCAGGTAAGATGGATGGTTGGGTTAGAATGTGGTATTCGTCTCCCCTGTACATTAACAGAGATTTACACCTGCACTTTTATATAATAACTGAACAAATCAACTCTATAATTGCCTTACCTGAATCTAGTGGATTATATTTGCTATGACACCTGCATTTACTTTGTTTTAAAAGAATCAAGAGCTTGAATTTTGCATTTTGTTGAGTCAGAAAAATTTTTTGGAACACACAGAGGATAAAGTGCAATTAGTACATGAGGGACTCTGGGAGAAAATGAGTGATGTCAGTGTAAACAATAAAAATAAACAGGATTAGGAGTCAGTTCATTGTCAATGTTTTAAATTTTCAAAGTCCATACAAGGTTTTTTTTTATGTTGTAGAACTTGGAACAGTTAAGTTCTTGGGAATTTTTACAAGATGCTCTGAGTTTAAAACATTAAGTCTCAAATGTTCCCATCTCTAAATTACTCTCTTTAAGCACTTCTTTTAAACCAGATGTATTAATGGTTGAATTTGGTATCATTCTGACACTTTATTTTACAGTTTGCTAATGCTCCTAATGCAGTTCCCTACACATATCAAGCACTCACTAAGTATCGTTCATTATTTTACTGGGCATTCTAAGCCCTAGGCTTAATACAAAGTGTCACATACATGGAGTGCACTGAGACTCCTGAATTTCAGTAACAAATTTTGCTTTTGATTAATAAATTTACTCCATAGTGAACTGCTGTCTAGAATTTACCAATGAATGTGGAAGGGACCACCATATACTTTTTTTTGAACCTAAGAATTACCATTAGAACTTGATATGCAAACTTCAGAAGACCTAGTAATTTCTAATTACAGTATCTCACAACCATCAAATGTTTTATATTACATTTTTCATTGATTGACATAAACTTGTATATGTCAATTATTGATTGACATATACAAGTTTATGACTCTTTGTTATATTAGTATCTGAGTAAAGAGTCTGGCATTCACCATGTTGACTTCCGTAGAGTTCTGCTGATGATAAGTTACTAACCTTTATTATTTCAAATCTTGAACTAAATGTGTTTCTTTCTTACTCGTATAACAAGATCTCGTCAATATGGAGAAAATATTAACTTTACCAAGCTTTATAAAAGGATAAACTCCGAAGTCATTTCATGTTGTGCTAATAAAACTTTTACTGATTATATTTACATAGCACTGTCTGTTAACAAATTAGAACATAGTCTGTAATTGTCAGCGGATTGATTTCTCATGCTAGCTTTCTCACTGGGAAACAGTATTATAATAATATCAAAGCTGCCTACTCTCTGAGATGAGGAAGCCACATGATCCCTCCAAACTCTGAAGTCCTGTGATTTCAAGCTAATTTCAAATGAAGGAGGAAGTATTTGGCCAAAGTAAAACAGGGCAAATATTAAAACACACAAGTGAAAGATTACAAAAGAGTTTTGTTAGCATGGTTTAATGGACTTCCTTATTAAAATCATTATTATGGGCAGTTTTGTACTTAAAAGTGACCGAAAAATGAAGCGTTTTTAAAACAGGCAAAAATAAAATCAACCCTCCCTCCACCCCAGCTTTTTTTTTTTTTTTCAAGTTTGCTTAGTTTGATCATGTGCCCATGTATTTGTAGCCTACATATCAACATTGTCCTGCCTGGTGACTTAATCTGGTTATTCACTCATTTTATATTAGATTTGGTTATTTAAATTTATTAAAACTTCTAAGTTTAATTTTTTTGAGTTTAATTTTTAAAACATATTGAATTATTGCCATTAAAATAAAATTTTGACAGACCAATTAACCACAATATTTGGACCTAAACTTTGACTCGTATAGAAGACAATAAAACAAAAAAAAATTATGAGGCAATCTGGGAACTTTGAAAATTTGAACTTATCCTTGATGACATTAAAATTGATTGTTAGACCTACTTGAGAATGGACTTGAGGATATGGGGAGGGGGAAGGGTAAGCTGTGACAAAGCGAGAGAGAGGCATGGACATATATACACTACCAAACGTAAGGTAGATAGTGGGAAGCAGCCTCATAGCACAGGGAGATCAGCTCGGTGCTTTGTGACCACCTAGAGGGGTGGGATAGGGAGGGTGGGAGGGTGGGAGGGAGGGAGACGCAAGAGGGAAGGGATATGGGAACAGATGTATATGTATGACTGATCACTTTGTTATAAAGCAGAAACTAATAAAAAAAATTGATTGTTAAATTTTAGGTATACTAATGGTATAGTTGCTATGTTTTTGAAAACAGTTCTTTTAGAGATACAGTCTGAACTGTTTATGGATGAAATGGTCTATCTAGGACATGTTTCAAAATAATGGAGGGTGGACAGTGGGCTGATAATTTAAAACTGGGCCTGAGGTGGTTCATTATACTGTTTTGTCAACTTTTCTTTATGTGTTACTTTTTCTAGAATAAAAAAAAATCAAAAAATAGCATTTAATACCTATCTGTGAGGTTTTATATACAAAACCATTTAAATGTCTTTATTCCTTGCAGAAGAAAGAAAAGCGTTACCTACCTATAAATTCCACAGCTTGCCATTCTCTTCTTATAATCCATGTTCCTCTCTTTGCTGTTAGAAAAGAGCTGTTAAAACTGTCACATGATAGAAAAAGAAAGCAAGGGGGATAGAGTCACTTTATTGTGCCCTGAAGGAAGTATATTTAACCCCTTTGCTCTTCCCTCTCCAACCTGGCAGAGGTTTTTGGGGGGGAACAGGGGTGGTTCAGCCATGTTATTATCACATTAGAGAGATGCCATTCAATTGTATTTACATTTTATCATGAACAAATACATGTATATGTGCACAGAAATGTGTGGAAAGTACTTATAGTTATTCTCCATGATTCAGATTTGTAATTAATTCTCTCCAAAGATCAATATTTTATTTACTGAAGCTGTAACTTGTTGCTAAAATAGTCATTTTGTGTTTTAAGAGAAGTAAGTATAGTTCCTTAATAGCATGAATACAGCATGTGGAAATGGTCATTTTTGAGGTCAAAATATTAATAAATGGACCACCAACATGTGAAATTTTGTGAAGTATAAAAATAGCTTATTATTTCAAATTTTTAAAAATTGTTAAAAGGGAAATTTCAAATTAAAAACTAAAACAGCATGCTTCTATAGGAAGAATCTGCAGAAAAGAGCAACTTAAATGTCTCTACTTTGCAGTGCCATGATATGATTCATTACACAGGTTTAAAGATAACAATGTTATAAACCATTCAGACCAGTAGTTATGAACACTCATCTTCCACGAATGCAGAACTTTGGAGGATGTAGTTTTCCGGAAAATTGGTTATGAAGAATTGAGAATTTTCATTCACTTTAAGCCCTTGTCTTGGTTTCTCACCTTCTCTCTGTCTTCCCTGCTGTGCATCCTCCTCACTGCCATCAGAGTTAACTTTCTAAAAGGCAAATCTGATCATCATTTGCTGGCTTCAAAAACTCTAGTGTCACCACACTGCTCGTACAAAAGCCCAACTTGCCTTAGTGTCGAATCCACAGTCAGACTTCTAGCTTCACCTTCTGCCTCCCTCAGTAGAGAACTATAAACTCAAGCACAACAAACTCTTTGCTGGTCCCAGGGAATGCTGTGCTCTTCTTACACCACTGTGCTTTTGAATGCTCCGTTCCCTCTGCTTGGAATGGTTTTTCTCCTCTTCCCCCATCTCATCTTGTAAGACTGGCCTGAAAGATCACATCTTTGAAGCCTTCCCCCAGACCCCGTAGACAATGCTAGTTATTCACTCCTCTGCTTTCATAAGCACTTTTCATCACGTCACTATTTTTTGTACTGTATTTTAACTATTTGGTGGTGTTTACCACCTTTTCTATTGATTGTTTCATTTGTTCAGTCATTCATTCATTTATCAGGTATCAGTTGAATAGTTATTATATTCTGCACACTGTTTTGGCACTGGAGATGGAGTGGTAATTAACAGTCAATCTCTGCCCTCTGCTAGTGGAGGACACATACGTTAAAAAAAATCACAAAAACATTTATATAATTACAATTGTGACGTCAGTGAAGGTGGGATCTCAATACCTCTTCGTAGATTGCCCACCCTCTTTCTCCCCACTTCCACTCCATCAGCACTTAAGCTAATGCCTCACACATGTGAGCAACTCAATAAATGCTTTAAAAAGTGAGTGATGAATATACAACTGTACATGAACTACATGGAACTTTTAAATTGAACTTTATTTTGAGATTCTGTAGATTCATACACAGTTGTAGGAAATGGTATAGATATCTCACATACCCTGTACTTAGTTTTCCCCAATGATAACGTCTTAAAAAACTATAGTATAATATCACAACTAGGACATTGATATTGTTCAGATTTCCCCCAGTTTTATTGCAACTCCTCTGTGTGTGTGTGTGTGTGTGTGTGTGTGTATTTAGATCTATGCAATTACTCACATGTGTAGGTCTGTGTATCTACCACCACAATTGAGATAAAAAAAGTTCCATCACCACACCTGCTCCCATCCCCTTCTCCCCACCCTCTATCCTTAATCCCTGGCAACCACTAATCTGTTCTGCATTTCTATAATTTTGTCACTTCAAGAAAGTTATACAAATGGAATCATACAGTGTGTAACCTTTGGGGATTGGCTTTTTTTTAAAAGAAAAACTCAATATAGTTCTCTGGGGACTCGTTCAAGTTGTTGCATGTATCAGTAGTTCATTCCTCTTTATTGCTAAGTAGTATTCCATGGTGTGGATGTACTACAGCTTGTTTAATCATTTATCCATTGAACGACATTTGAGTTGTTTCCAGTTTTTTGCTATTACAAATAATGGCTGCTATGAACATTTGTGTATAGGTTTTTATGTGAACATATTTTTCCATTTCTCTGGGATAAATGCCCAGAAATGCAATTGCTGGGTCATGTGATAATTGCATGTTTAGTGTTATAAGAAAATGCTACACTGTTTTCCAGAGAGCTGTACCATTTTATATATAGGAAAACAATGTAGGAGAGATCCAGTTTCTCCATATCTTTAACCAGCCTCTGGTTATGTCACTATTTTTTATTTTAGCCATCCTGATAGATATGTAGTTTATCTCATTGTGGTTTTAATTTGCACTTCCCTAATGGCTGATGAAGTTGAACATCTTTTCATGTACTTATTTGCCATTTGTATATCTTCTTTAGTGAAATTACTGTTTGTCTTTGCCCATTTTCTAATGAGATTGTTTTGCTCTTTTTTTTTTTTTTACTGTTCAGTTTTGAGAGTTCTTGATATATTCTACCTACTAGTCAGATATGTGGTTTGCAAATATTTTCTCTGTCTGTATCTTGTCTTTTCATCCTTTTAATTGAGTCTTTTGCAGAGCAGAGGTTTTAAATTTTGTTTAAGTACAGTTTTTCAGTTTTTCCTTTTATGGATCATGCTTTTGGTGTCAAGTCTAAGAACGCTTTGCTTATGACTAGATCCCAAAGATTTTCCCCTGTGCTTTTTTCCTAAACTTTTTATGGTTTTATGTTTACATTTAAGTCCGAAATCCATTTTGAGTTAATTTTTGTATAAGGTATGAAGTTTAGGTCAAGGTTTGTTTTTAGCCTGTGGATCTCCAATCACTCCAGCAGCATTTGTTGAAAGGGTATCCTTCCTCCATTGAATTACTCTTGCATTTTGTCAAAATCAGTTGGGGGACTTCCCTGGTGTCGCAGTGGTTGAGAGTCTGCCTGCCAGTGCAGGGGACATGGGTTCAATCCCTGGTCCGGGAGGATCCCACATGCCACAGAGCAACTAAGCCCCTGCACCACGGCTACTGGGCCTGCACTCTAGAGCCGGCAAGCCGCAATTACTGAAGCCTGCGCACCAGGACTGCCGAAGCCCGCGCCCCTGGAGCTGGTGCTCTGCAACAAGAGAAGCCACCGCAGTGAGAAGCCCGTGCACCGAAACGAAGAGTAGACCACGCTCTCTGCAACTGGAGAACGCCTGTGCACAGCAACGAAGACCCAATGCAGCCAAACATAAATAAATAAATAACAAAACAAAAAATCTGTTGGGCCTATTTGTGTGTGTCTATTTCTGGGTGTTCTAGTCTGCTCCATTGATCTTTGTGTGTGTCTCTCTCTCCACCAGCACCAAACTGTCTTGATTATTGTAGCTGTTTTCTAAGCCTCAGTATCAGGTAAAGTGATTTGTTCTTTTTCAAGATTGTTTAGCTATTCTAGCTCTTTTGGCTTTCCATATAAATTTAGAAGTTTTGCTATATCTATAAAAAACCTTGCTGGGATTTTGCATTAAAACTATTAATCAGTATGGAGAGAATTGACATCTTTTCTATATTGAGTCTTCTGACCCTTGAACATGGTATGTCTCTTCATTTACTTAAATCTTTGATTTTTTTTCATCAGCAGTTTGTAATTATCAGCATGTGGATTATGTACATGTTTCTTAAGTTTATACCTAAGTATTTAATTTTCTATGGAGTGATTGTAAATGATACTGTTTTTGTTTTTGTTTTTGTTTTGCGGTACGTGGGCCTCTCACTGTTGTGGCCTCTCCCATTGTGGAGCACAGGCTCCGGACGCGCAGGCTCAGCGGCCATGGCTCGCAGGCCTAGCCGCTCCGCGGCATGTGGGATCTTCCCGGACCGGGGCACGAACCCGTGTCCCCTGCAGGGGCAGGTGGACTCTCAACCACTGCGCCACCAGGGAAGCCCCAATACTGTTTTTAATGTCAGTATCTGCATGCATGTTTATTGTTAGTATATAAAAATGACACTGATTTATTTTGGACTGCTCTCAAATCTTTGTGACCTTGCTCAACTCACTTAGTTCTAGTGTTTTTGTAGATTCCTTGGTATTTTCTATGTAGACAGTCAGATTTCTGCAAGTAGTGACCATTTTATTTCCTTCCAATCTGTATGTCTTTTTCTTTTTTTTTGCCTAATTGTCCTGGCTAGAATTTCCATACAGTGTTGAATAGAAGTGGCAAGAAAGGACATCCTTGTCTTGTTTCTGATCTTATAGAGAAGCCATCATCTTTCACCATTAAGTATGATATTTTCTTTTGTTTGTTTGTTTTTTGGTGGATGCTCTTTATCAAGTTGAAGTAGTTCTCTGTTCCTAACTTGCTAAGAATTTTTATCATAAATGAGTGTTGGATTATGTCAGCTTTTTCTGCATCAATTGATATGATTATATGATTTTTTTTCTTTAGCCTATTGATGAAGTAGATTACATTCAAATGTTGAACCACCCTTTCATACCTTAAATAAATCTTTCTTGGTTATGGTGTATTATTTTTTATACATTGTTAGACTCAATTTGCTAATATTTTATTGAGGATTTTTCTGTCTAATTTTTAATATTACTGATTATTTTTCAAAGAATCAGCTTTAAATTTCATTGATTTTGCTTATTTTTTTCCTTCTTTTCAATTTCTTAGATTGCTGCTCTTACTTTATTATTTCCTCCCTTCTGCTTACTTTGAGTTTATGTTACTGATCTTTTTCTAGGTTCTTAAATTCTTTAGAAACTTGGATTATTAATTTGAGACCTTTCCTTTTTCCTAATATAAGCACTTAGTACCATAAATTTCCCTCTCAGCACTGCTTTAGTTGCATCCCACAATTTGATATGCTGTATTTTCATTTTCATTCAGGTCTGTGTATTTTTTATTTCCTTTGAGACTAGCTTTTTAACCCATGCAGTGTTCAGAAATGTATTGTTTAATTTCCAATTTAAGGATTTCCTTGTTCTGTTATTGATTTCTAGTTTGATTCCATGGTGGTCAGAAAACATAGTCTGCATGGTTTTTAGTCTTTTTAGATTTGTTGAAGTTTGTTTTTTGTCCCAGGATATGGCGAATGTTCCATGGGCACTTGAGAAGAATGTGTATTCTGCTATTGTTGGGTTGAGTATTCTATAAATTGTGAATTAGATCATATTTGTTGATGGTATTCTTCAATTCTTTTATATCTTTACTAATTTTCTGTTTAGTAGTTCTATCAGTTACTGAAAGTGGTGTGTTAAAACCACGAACTATAACTGTAGGCCTGTCTATATCTCCTTTTAGCTCTATCAGGGTTTTTTTTTTATTGTTTGTTTTAAATTTTTATTTATTTATTTATTTATTTGGCCACACCACATCTTAGTTGCGGCACATGGGCTCCTTAGTTGCAGTAGGCAGCCTCCTTAGTTGCAGCTCGCTGGCTCCTTAGTTGTGGCATGAGAACTCTTAGTTGCAGCATGCATGTGGGATCTAGTTCCCTGACCAGGGATCGAACCCAGGCCCTGTGCATTGGGAGCTTGAAGTCTTAACCACTTGCGCCACCAGGGAAGTCCCTCTATTGGGTTTTTTGTCGTTGTTGTTGTTGTTTTAATATACATATATATATTTTTAAAGCTGTTGTTTGCTGCATGCACAGTTAGGATTGCTATGTCTTCTTGGTAGAGTGATCCTTTTATCACTATGTAATGTTCCTCTTTGTCCTTAATAATTTTCTTTTCTCTGAAGTCTACTTTATCTGATAGTAATATAGCTACTCCCCACTTTTTGATGCAAGTTAGCACAATATATCTTTTTCCACGCTTCTACTTTCATCCTACCTATGATATTATGTTTGAACTCTGTTTCTTACAATCATCATATTGTTTGTTTATGTATTTTTATCCATTCTGTTAGTCTCTGTCTTTTATGATGTCTGCTTTAAAATCTTGTTAGTTCCAGTTTCTGATTCATCTTAGTATTGATATCAGTCGATTGTCTTTTCTCATTCAAGTTGTTGTTTTCCTGGTTCTTGGTATGACAAAACAACACAAAAGTTCTTGACTCTTTAACACAGATATTATTTTTTCAACTACTGATCCTATTAATTTATTTATTTTAATTTTTATTACTACTGATCCTATTTAATAAATCTTCTGTTTTACCAGGCATTTGCCCTGTTTAGGTTTAGCATGTAGGTTCTGCCCTACTTTTGTGGTTGGTAGTTTCAGTGACAATTGTTGAGTCTTCTTTTCAGTGCAACTTTGGTCTACTTCCTTCTTCTGGCTTTGCTTGAGCTCCCCACTGGGCCCCTACTGGTTCCACCTATGAGCATGAATGGCACTTCCCTGGGCCTCCCTGGCTTATCATTGTTATTAGGTAGGGGTGTGAGATGCTGAATTCCAGGATGGAGAGCATTTCCCCTAGTATTTCCACTCTGTCTCTGATGGTGCTCCTGGGAGAATAGAGTACCTAACAGGGTCACTTTCTGCTGCTGATGGAGGGCCAAGAGCCAAGGGTTCTGGATGGCCTCTGCCACTGGGTGGAAAGCAGGAGACTTTGGGCCTGGTTCCTGTTGTGGGACAAGAATGCTTGGATTCTGCTGTTGCTGGAGGGATGTAGACCTCTCCCATGCACAGTCTGGGATATAAGAGAGTAAAACAGGGCTTCCCTGGTGGCGCAGTGGTTGAGAGTCCGCCTGACGATGCAGGGACATGGGTTCGTGCCCCGGTCTGGGAAGATCCCACATGCCACGGAGCGGCTGGGCCCGTGAGCCATGGCCACTGAGCCTGCGCGTCCGGAGCCTGTGCTCCGCGACAGGAGAGGCCACAATGGTGAGAGGCCCACGTACCGGAAAAAAAAAAAGGAGAGAGTAAAACAAAACCCCAGGGAACTCATCAACATGTTCTTCAGATTCTGAGGTCACTGCCTCCTTCTTTCTACCCTTCTGAGCCCTTTAAGTTTATCTATTGAATTATTGACAGGTTGTGTAGTTGTACTGAGTGGGGAGGAACAGGGAGAACTGAGCCATCTCGTCCCAAACCAGGAACCTACATGGATTTTTTTTTTTTTTAATTTTGAAATCCTGAAGGTTTTTTGTGGGTTTTTGTTTTATTTATTTATTTATTTTTGTCTGTGTTGGGTCTTTGTTGCTGCGCACAGGCTTTCTCTAGTTATGGCGAGTGGGGGCTACTCTTTGTTGTGGTGCATGGGCTTCTCATTGCAGTGGCTTCTCTTGTTGCAGAGCACAGGCTCTAGGTGCGCGGGCTTCAGTAGTTTTGGCTCGCGGGCTCTAGATCGCAGGTTCAGTAGTTGTGGCTCCCAGGCTTAGTTGCCCCGCGGCATGTGGGATCTTCCCAGACCAAGGCTTGAACCCGTGTCCCCTGCATTGGCAGGAGAATTCTTAACCACTGTGCCACCAAGGAAGTCCCCATACATGGATTTTTAAAGAGAAATGTTATACAACTAACACTAAAGCAATACTGAACATACTGAATTTCTTTTTCTTTTTCTTTTTTAAAACATTTATTTATTTATTTATTTGGCTGTGCCCGGTCTGAGTGTGGCACGCGAGATCTTCGTTACGGCATGCGGATCTTTAGTTGTGGTGTGTGAACTCTTAGTTGTGGCATGTGGGATTTAGTTGCCTGACCATGGGTCAAACCCAGTCCCCCTGCTTTGGGAGCGCAGAGTCTTAGCCTCTGGACCACCAGGGAAGTCCCCAAACTGAATTTCTGATAATGTATCTGTTACTTCAGGATTTTGTGTGCTTCTGGGTCACCATTATGAAAATCTGTTAACCAGAAGAACTTTATTAAAATAAACCAATCCAATGGAAAATCTAAACCATAGATTTTTATTTTTTCCAAACAGTGTAGAAAATGGTATGTTTAGCAAACCCATTTTTTCTTATCCTAAGATAACCACTATTTCCCAGTTTTTGTTATAACAAACCTGAGGTTCTTCAAGCCTCTAAATTCTTTCTCTTTAAGCTGAGCTGGAGCAGGCTGACCAGCATTGTGAATGTGAAGGAAATCTGAGATGCTCCCAGGTCCTTCACAGGCGTGGACCCCCTGAACATCATTTTTCATCCATAATATAGAGTAGGAGCTTTGGTTGAATTTGTGATGGTTAAGTGACATAAATCTGTAAGTCTATAATATGGTTACTTAGTATTTGCCTCCATTCTATAAAAGTATAATTAATTTTTTTAAATTTGGTTTTGGGTTTTCTAGTCGTGGATTAGGGCAAATGAGAATTCAGACTACTTTTAAATGATTTCAGAAGTTCAATTTAAAAAAACTGATTACATGATCTAATTCTACCACCTACCCACACCATTGTGTAATAGACTATGCATGCAGTTCTCTTTATGGAAAATTATATCATCAAGCAGTGGGGAATGACTAACTGACTTAATGACAGGACAAGAGCATAGTTTCTTTCTGTGTATCCTAAGGAAGAAATGCAGCAAAAAAATTGTTTAATCAAGACAGTTGATTATTATTATTATTATTACATAGTTATTCTTATCTAACTGTAGTGTTATACTAAAAGAGAAGTATAAAATGTATAGGTGTTACTGAGATGTCAGTTGGCCTACAAATAGAGGAGAAAAATTTCTGTATTGGTAATTTTAAGAGGTGATTAATTTATTTTTAAAAAATGGAAGGAAAAGAGAGAATTCTAAAAGACAGGTATATTAATGATAAAAAAAAAAGAAAAGCGGACCAGAGGAGAGTATCTTAGAAAGATAGCTTTGTTTATAACCAAAGTATGAGAAAATAAAGTCATATAATAGAAACTGAAGGCTGGATAGTGGGGGAGTGGGGGGACAGCTGGGTAACAAGAAAATCCATAAGGAAAGATTATCTTTAGTTTTAAAAAAATAAACAACTAGTATAAACACTAGAAATTCCTCCTCATTTCTATCCTATTCATAGGTATCATAGGTGTTAAAAATAAATTTATTTATAATGTGATAATAATCATACTTTACCTTTATAGGTTTCAAAATGCTTTTACTTACTAATCATAGATTATGTTTTATAGCAGTTTCTAAGGTACCTTTACATACATTATTTTATTTGATCCATGAGACCATCATAAGGTCACATATTATTATCCTCATTTTAGTTAGACAACTGGCCCAAAGTCACAGGGCTAGCAAATGGTGCACCAGGGACAGAACCTATCTTTCAGGTTCCTAATTTAGGATGGTAGAGTCATTTTCTGGGACCCCATCCTCTCTACCTCTTACATCAATGCCCTCTCTACATCAATTCAATAATCAAAGGTTAAGCAGTTTAGACTTACTTCTAAAAGAAATGGACTTGAATTCCAAGTTAACATTTCTATTCTCTAGTAATTACTCCCTCTTAAAAAATTCTAATCATATATACGTATGTTTGAAGAAATTCCCCCCAACATAAAATGAGACCATAGACTTGTGTGGGCCATATCTAGAGTTTTGTATTGCTTCTTTGTCTGTTGATTGTTTTTAGTAGGTGGCAGTTAGGCGTAGATGTGAGAAACTCCAGTCTTGTTCTTCACACTAAAGGAAACAGATGTCCAACATTTTCACAAGGTCTAGGGCAGTTTCAGACTTATGAACCTCCTAAAGATAAATGAGAACTGTCAAACTGAAGGATCGTTGTTCACCGAGATTGCCTTCTGCACCTTTCTACCCATTTCTGGCTTTCTTCCTCCCCTTTTCCCTTCTTTTCCTTTTCCCTTTTTCTTCTTTTTTTCCCTCTTTCCCTCTTTTCCTTTTTGGCCTCTTTTCTCTCTTGGTTTCTTTTTCATGTCTTTTTATCATCAGCCAACACACTTCAAGTTTAATTGGCAACTGCCTTCTTTTGTAATCCAAAGGGGCTTCTGTGCAGTATACTTCCTCTTTGTGAGAGTTTCCTCTTTGCCCTACTATCAGCTGGAGCCAGATATACACAGACATGGTATCTTAACTATCTGGAGAATGCCTAGGGCCTGAGTTATGATAATGGAGTTTCGGTCAAGAATTTGAACACTACCTAAAAATACACAAAGCTGCTTTGCCATTTTTAAAAAATTCATTTAGAAGTGGGATTGCTTTTTCAGCCACCAATAGATAGATTTATACTGGCATGTATAAATATACATCTAGCTATTCTTTGCAGACAAGAGAAGTGGATAAAGACTTATCAGACTTCACTATGCTAATATAACTTGAAACAATTTCATTTTTAGGCTTGAATATATCTTTACATTTATTTTCTCAACTGTCATTTTGACTTTTTATAGTGAGAGTTTTTGTTTTGTCTTGTTTCTCATTCTAACTTCTCTAGATATAAATAATTTTTCTGTGGAACAAAGAGACAGGAAATGAGACTTCAGATTTTAAGACTTTTGTCATTTTATAGAAAGTACACATCATTGAACCCCTAGTATATTTTCCCCCTAAATATTGAAGATAGCCAAATACTTTTCAGTGTCTTGTTAACAGAGTTCTAATTTAATGGCAAAGGTTGATAGTGTATTGTCATTCTTCAGTCATTATTTTATGAGAATTAAAAGGCAAATAACCTGTGCTTTGCTTTATGTTTCTGGTCAGTCACATACCAGTGTTCCATGTTTAAGTCATGGCAGAAGTGGCTTTACGTAGCCATTTAATGCAAATGCTGATTAAGTTTTTACCAGTATCATGTCAGAGAAGTCAGCTGGTATCCATATACAAAATATCAGAATAGAGGGGATATTTGTTTTCCATGTCCTTTGGTTTTTATTTAGCTCTGCTGCTTCCATTTTAAAAACGCAGGGGACTTCCCTTGCTGTCCAGTGGTTAAGACTCCAAGTTTCCACTGCATGGGGCACAGGTTTGATCCCTGGTTGGGGAACTAAGAACCCACATGCCGTGCGGTGCAGTCAAAAATTAAATTCAATTTTAAAAAATAAATAAAAAGGGCAGAGAAAATGACCTTCCTAGTGTAAGCCAAAGTCATAGAATATAGCTTAGCTTTGTATCTTGATAGAAAAATCTTGCTCCTCCAAAGCTATAAGTATGAGACATATAGAAAATGACTCGTGTTATAGAATATAGCCTTTGCTACTTGTGGTTCTGTCAAATACTTAACATTAATCTTAGTACGTTATCTTCCTTTTCCCCATTTTACTTTCCCTAAATGTACTCTGAAATAAATGATATAATATTTATGATACTTTGTTTTAAAAGGTTAAGAATCAATTTGAATTGCTTTGGAACTCAAGTCTTTCAGGACACAATCCTAGTGTGTTCCCATGTTAATTCTGGAGAAAATGATCCTAATTTCAAGAACTAAATCACCATTCCTAGTAGAAAGGGCTAGCACACCATTTCCTTCAGGAAACATCACAAACATAGTGTTTTTAAATAAGGTCCAAGGTCCAAACATCTATATTCTGTTATCCAGTCTGTTGACTGTGTTTATTAGTGGTGAACTCTGTCATGCTCTCTTGCCTCCAGGCCTTTGTGTTAACTACCTCCTGCCTTGAATACTTTTTGGTTTCTCTGCGACTGCCTTACCCTCTTTCCTCAAGAGACTAGGTTAGATAACATTTATGTATGCTATACTCTCCTATTATTGCCTGTACTTCCGGCTTGCTTTCTCGCTAAATATAAACTCCTTGAGGACAGAAATCTTAACATATTCACAACTGTGTCTTTATTTGGCAGAAGCCTGGCACACAATAGTTATTAAATAAGGATTTGCTGAATATATGAATACAATTTACAGGGAAAATAATTTTGCTTAATTTCATATTTCTTTCAAATTTAAATGCCATTATAAATCCTTTATACCAAGAAATTTGTTATCTTGATTAACACTACACTTCTTCACACAACTGGAAAGTTTCAGTAATTCAGTTGCATTTTAAATCTGGGACTGGCAAAATGGATTCTTTAGTAAGAGACCTCCAGTTTCCCTTGAAGAAAAAAATTTGTAGCTCATCTACCCAGAGGAAATAATTAGTGTAACACGTTACCCATTAATGTGAATTTCTGAAATAGCTGGGTTGTTTGGTTTTTTTTAATAGTAAGCTACAGAGTCTGCTGTACCTTAGTGTAGAGCTTTGAGCTTGAGTGGAGAGTAGAGTCTGGTTCTCCATCCCCATGTAAGTGGGGGTAGAGCATTAAATTAATTGTTTCTTCTATAGACTACAAGCTTCCTGGAAGTATGGCTTGGGGCTACCACATTTCTGTCTAGTACCTAGCACAAACTGGTCATTTTAGGAGCTCAATTAGAATTTGGTGAATAAATTAATGAAAGAAAGGGAACATTACAGTGGAAATCTTCATTCTTCTTGTGAACTCTGTGTGGTAGAATGCATATATGACCAGTTTCAAAAGTAGAATTTACTAAGTATAATACGCTTTCTGAAAATAAGCAAAAAGGTCCTATTGGGATTAGGAAAAACATAACTTTGGGATAGGTTTTATACAATATCGTCACTCTTTCAGGCCAAGTGGGTCTAAAATTAATCCATAAAGAGCAAATGGACTTTTCAAATTTTATCTACCAATAAAAGTTGAGAAGGATAGTGTTTGTAGCCTCTAAGTAGATCTTTATTCAGGAAGACATAAAATGGAAACTCTAAATGCCAATAATCCTGAGGCTTACTGTGAACATTATATTTTAGGATTTTTATAAAAGTTCGTCTTCTGCCAGAAAGGAAACTTGAGTTTGAGAACCAGTCTCCAAGGACTTGATATTGAATGAACTTAACTCTTTGTCTAACATTGGTTGGTTTCATTAATTTTGACCCAAGATCAAAATAGCTTAGACATGGCATTTAGAAGAATGTTTTGAGAATTTTCCTTCACTATTGTTTTTCAACATCTGTAAGTATGTTTCTTTCAAAGTGATATATGTTTACATTATACAAACAAGTGGTTCAAACTTGTTTAGACTTTAGCTTTCATGCTATGATTAGAAAGTTAACAAAATGAACTTTCACTAGTCCTTGTTCTTAACCTTTTCAAAACCTCAGCTTCTTCCTCTGTACAATTGGTATAATAGTGCCTACCTCTTAGGATTTTTGTGGGAATTAATTGACAGATATTAAATCTCCAGCACAGGGCTTCCCTGGTGGCGCAGTGGTTGAGAGTCTGCCTGCCGATGTAGGGAACGCGGGTTCGTGCCCTGGTCCGGGAAGATCCCACATGCCACGAAGCGGCTAGGCCCGTGAGCCATGGCCGCTGAGCCTGCACGTCCAGAGCCTGTGGTCCGCAACGGGAGAGGCCACAACAGTGAGAGGCCCGCGTACCGCAAAAAAAAAAAAAAAAAAAAAATCTCCAAAATAAACATTTCATAGATAGTGATAGAGTGGAGTCAATAGTCATTTTTATTATTAAAACCATATACAGGAATTGAGTTAGGTATTTTGCTTGCTTGTTTGTTTTTGAACATGTGGTCCCAAATTAGCCCAAATGTGTCTTTTAAATAAGGAATACTTTGCAGTAATCATGTAGTGATCTCTTTAGGCTGGCATGTGAAGATGTTTGTCAGCAAGTTGCAGATTAGTATTATAGTATGACTTCATTAGTGTAATAAAAAGGGGTTAATCATTATACATATTCATAGAAAAGTTTTTGGAGAATACACAATAATTTCTTAGGAATTACCTTCAAGGAGTGAGAATGGAGATACCAAGGGGAGAGGGAAACCTTTTCTCTGCACCCTTTTATACAGTTAGAATGTTGTTGAACATGTATTACTTTTTTTTTTTGAACATGTATTACTTTTATTAAAAAAAAAACAACAATGAATGTTTTAGCAGCAACTGGTAGAGTGTAGATTGCAAATGAGAATAAACTGCCGAATGTGCTGGTGAAATCTAAAAGTAAGTTATCTTTTATCATAACCAATAATGTCAGTAGAATTAAACCCATGATTATAAAAATGAAAATATAGAAATGCATGATACAGAGAGGTTGCTGTTAAAATTACAGTGAATTAATCCCAAATACCTGACATGATGCGGGGTACCTTAAAGATGCCGCACCTCGCGGTTTGTGGGATCCTAGTTCCCCAACCAGGGATTGAACCCGGACCCTCGGTGGTGAAAGCACAGTGTCCTAACCACTGGACTGCCAGGGAATTCCCTGTGATAGTTTTTAATTCAGAGTAAAGTTGAAAGTGAAATTCCTCTACAGTAACACTATCACTGAAATTTATTTAGTATTAGGTATTTGATGTATGTTTTTCTGGAATTTTTCCTATGGGCATACATAAACCCACATACAATTATATACATATATTTCTTAATAAAAATGAGATTTTATTATATGTATTGTTCTACAACATGCTTTTTTCACTTAACGTATTTATATAAGATCAGTACATATATACTTATCTCTTTCTTTTTAACCTCTAGCCTGTTGTACCATAATTTATCTAATCAATGTTATTGGTGAAAGTTATAGCTGTTTGCATTGCCTTGCTATGTTGAACACTCCTATCCCATTGTGCATTTCAATAGAACAAATGCTCAGAAGTAGAATTGCCGGATGACAAGGTATCTCTATTTTAAAATTTGATAGACAGTGCCAGATTGCCCACCAATGACATTCTATTATTATACGACTTGCACACCCACCCACCCACCCACAGGGCTGATATTACTCGTTCCAACACTTGAATGTTTTGGCAGCAATTGGTAGGGCGAAGATTGTAAATAGAATAAACTGCCTAATGTGCTGGTAAAAATCTAAAAATAAGTTATTTTTTGGTGCTCTGGTATAAAGAAATCAATATCATTTAATTTACATTTCTTTGATTGTTAACTATGGTTGAAAATCTCTTCACATGTTCGTTAGCCACTTATAGTTCTGTAAGTTGGCTATTCACCTCCTTTTGCCCATTCTGATACCTTTTTTCACTTTCTCATCTTCAGTTGTTAGTGCTCTTTATATATTTAAGATAATGACTATCTTTATAGGATATGAGACAAATATTTTCCCCATCTGTTGTCTTTCTGTCTTTTAATAGTGTTTTATGCCGAAGAAGCATTGATTTTTTCATGTAATTATATTTTTATCAAGATTGTGCATTTATGTAGTTTAAAAAGTCAAAATGTTCTTCAAAGCTTATAATAATAAACAGTTGTCTTCTGCCTCACATTTCTATTCCCACTCCCAAATCCTGCTTCCCAGAAGCAACTACTTTAAAGTTTTATAGAGGTTTTCTCTGATTTTTTTTTCTCTCTTTCTAAAGAACATATTTATACTGCCATCTCAGTACTTCAGTTTTAGATAAAAGATGAGAATTTAGCTTTTTTACACACACACACACGTTTGATCTCCATCTTCCAGATACAGTTATATCATAATTTTTGGTTAGCTCAGTAGACAGTGCTTCTATTATCCTGATTCTGTGTATTATTCACAGCTGTGATTTTTAGTGTACAATGATTAAATTTGCTTTCTCTGTGTAACAGTTCATTTTCCTTAGAGTAGAGCATTGCTTCATTTTTCTTTTATTAATGTGTGTTAATTGCCATATCCTACACCAGAATTATAAATATCCTCTTGATATAGCCATTCAGTATATTCAGATATATCAGGTAATCTATCAATTTCATCTTCTTCTTGAAGACTTCCCTATCGGATCCCTATGTCCTTCTGCTGCAATCTGGACTGGTTTTCTCTATAACACTACTGCACAGTTACCGTCCTGAGATTTCCCTTCACCATCATCCTGGAGGCTTATATTTTTATTTAGCAAAATTAATGTCTTTAAGTTTCTATATTTTGTATCATACTTAAAATCTGAGATTATAAAAATATTTATCCATGTTCGTAGTGGTTTAATGTTAACTTTTCTATGTAAATATCTATTTTGCTGTAAAGAATGAGGTAGAAGTTTACTTTTTTTTTTTACTTTAAATGACTAGGCACTTATCCTTATATCATTTTATTGAATAAATAATTCATCTTCTCACACTGATTGGAAGTGCCACCTATATCATATATTAAACATCCATATGTTTGGTTCTGTTTTTGAGACCACCATTCTGCTTCATTGATCCTTTTGTCATATTCTAGCGCTAGATCCCAATATTTGATATGCTATAGTTTTACAATTTGTTTTAGTATCTGATGGAACAAATCCTTCTTTGTTACTTTTTTTCCCCCCTGAATTTCTCTGGCTATTTATTAGGTGTTTATTCTTCCAGATTAGAAGTTGGCAAACTATAGCCCACAAACCGAATCTGTCCTGTGGCCAGTTTTTGTATAACCTGCAAACTAAGAATAGTTTTTAAATTTTTTAATGATTGGGGGAAAAAAATCAAAAGAAGAATAATATTTCTTGATGTGTAAATTATATGAAATTCAAATCTCAGTGTCCATAAATTTTTATTAGAATACACACTCATTTATTATTATCTATGGCTGCTTTCATACCACAAGATAGAATTGATTAGTTACACTGTAGACCATAGGACCCACAAAACCGAAAATATTACAGATACTTTACAGAAAAAGTTCATTGATCCCTGTTCTAGATCAAATTTTTAATAGTAGAAAAGGGAAATCTATTGGAATTTCATGTAATATATAGACTAAGGAGAAATAATATCTTTTCAATATTGAACCTTAGCAAAGGACAAAAGATCTGTCATTTATTTAGATTTTCTAGTATATCTCTTGGGAGCATTTTATAATATTTTTCCATCTAGCTCCTGTACACTACTTCTATCACATTTATCCCTGGATTTTTGGGGGTGGTTGCTGTAAATACAGTTGTTAATGGGATCTTTTTGTACACCCTGTTTTCTTTTTTCTTTATCTGTGTCTGTGTGTGTATACACTTTCTTTCTTAAAAAATTAAAAATATATATACTCATTGTAAAAATAGTGAGGACATATCATAAGGACCTCACTGATTAAAAACAAGATTTCTGTCTCAATCAGATAAGTGAAACAACAAAGAATGTAGAAATTATTTACTTAGGTCTTCCCTGGTGGCACAGTGGTTAAGAATCTGCCTGCCAGTGCAGGGGACAAGGGTTCAAGCCCTGGTCCAGGAAGATCCCACATGCCGCGGAGCAACTAAGCCCATGCGCCACAACTACTGAGCCTGCACTCTAAAGCCCGTGTGCCACAACTACGGAGCCTGTGCGCCTAGAGCCCATGCTCTGAAACAAAGAGAAGCCACTGCAATGAGAAGCCCGGGCACTGCAACGAAGAGTAGGCCCTACTCGCCGCAACCAGAGAAAGCCTGCGTGCAGCAACAAAGACCCAACGCAGCCAAAAAATAAATAAACTAGCTAAAGAAAGAAAGAAAGAAATTATTTACTTAGTAAAAACATAAGTGATGGTAGGAAATTATTTTCCTGGAATTTTACGTTATGATTTCTTTCTTGAAATATTTTGTAATCTAACTTATTGCTGTAGCACACATTTTAATTATGAGTCAAAGGCAGAATTACTAATTTTGTTGTTTAAAATTACTTTTAATTAAAGATAGTTGCTTGTATTTTAAATGATACAGCAATACACAGTATAGAAAGTAGATGTTCCCAATCAAATAAAAGTTACCAGTTATACCAACCTTTCCTCCACCAGGTATAGTCACTAAACAATTTGAAGCATATTCTTCTAAATTTGATTTTATCTTTAACATTGTTCATATTATTAATGTTATTTTATTATCATTATTTTATTTATTGTTGGCTGCGTTGGGTCTTCGTTGCTGCGTGCGGGTTTTCTCTGGTTGCGGCAAGTGGGGGCTACTCTTTGTTGCGGTGCGTGGGTTTCTTATTGTGGTGGCTTCTCTTGTTGCAGAGCACGGGCTCTAGGCACGTGGGCTTCAGTAGTTGTGGCACGTGGGCTCAGTAGTTGTGGCTCACAGGCTCTAGTGCGCCGGCTCAGTAGTTGTGGCGCATGGGCTTAGTTGCTCCGCGGCATGTGGAATCTTCCCGAACCAGGGCTCGAACGCGTGTCCCCTGCGTTGGCAGGCAGATTCCCAACCACTGTGCCACCAGGGAAGTCCCAATTAATGTTATTTAAAAATGTAATCATATCATGCCTATTACTATTTACTTAACAATACATTGTAGGACATCTTTGCTATAGGTCTGTCTCTGGTTCTATTAGCTACACAGTAGTCAAGTATAATTGTACCAATTTCTATTTGATGGACATTTGGGTTGTTTCCAAATGTTTTCTACTGTAAACCATGCTGTAATTATCATTATAAATAGCAGTGTGATTCATTTTAAATTCATCTACTCTGACTTTGAAATATTACAGCTTGGGGACCCTATTTTTTCATCAGCTCCCATCAGCAAAAGGGCCCCTTTACTTCAAAGCAGTGTGCTAATGGCAAGTCCGTTTTGCTTTTTCTTTGTTTCCTTCATAGTAAAACAGCCCTTGTATCAATGAGCTTACAGTCAGGTGTGGTTGGCCAGCATGTAACTAATCAATCATAATTATTACAAATTATGTTATTTGTAAAATGCTAGTCATGACTATGAGCTGATAAACTTATTTGCTCTGGGCTTCCAACAGATTGCAGGGAGATGGGTTGATAATCAAGAATGTGAAACAAAGTGTATATGAAATGGTAGCAAGAAGCTATTTATTGGTGGGCTTGTGCCAAAACAAATATCTCATCCCCTAGGCAAAAATACATATTTTAACAAGGGGAACAGAAAGAAAAAAAAAAGGATGTAATATCCTATCGGGTATCCTGACATTCTCAATATGCTGTCTTGTTTCATTATTCATGTGCTGGCAGCATCAGCTTCAAGAAGGGATGATTTTAAAAAATTCTGTAAACCTAACTTTCAAAACATGAAGAGGTCATAAGCCTTTACAAGATCACTAAATTTCACTAGACCTGTTCGCCTATATTTGACTAGACATGTGATTAAAAGAGATTACATAGGGGCTTCCCTGGTGGCGCAGTGGTTGAGAGTCTGCCTGCCGATGCAGGGGACACGGGTTCATGCCCCGGTCCGGGAGGATCCCACATGCTGTGGAGCGGCTGGGCCCGTGAGCCATGGCCGCTGAGCCTGCGCGTCTGGAGCCTGTGCTCCGCAACGGGAGAGGCCACAACAGTGAGAGACCCGCGTACCGCAAAAAAAAAAAAAAAAAACAAAGAGATTACATATAGTTCATCATTAAGTGGGAAAATGTTAAGCTTTATTAATAATCTAAAAATGTAAATTAGAGTAAGGCTAAGTATTGTAGTTATTACAAATACCTTTTGACACATCAATTCCACTTGTAGAAATTTATCCCAAGCAAATAATTTTGGGTACATCACCACTGTTTCTTGAACTTTTTCATCCCAAACAGAAACTCTGTACCCATTGAGCACTAACTCTCCATTCCCGACTCTTTGCCCAGCCCCTGGTAACCTCTCATCTACTGTGTCCATGAATTTGCCTGTTCAAGATATTTCATGCAAGTGGAATCATATAATATCCATCCTTTTGTGTCTGTCTTATTTCAGTTAGCATAATATTTTCAAGGCTCATCCATGGGATGTCATGTACCAAAACTTCATTTCTTTTTATGGCTGAATAATATTCCTTTTTATGTATAAGCCATATTTTGTTCATCTCTTCATCTGATGGACATTGATAGACACAGGCTGTTTCCACGTTTTGGCTATGAATAATACTGCTGTGAACATTGGTGCACAAGTATCTGAGTCCTTGTTTTCAGTTCTTTTGGATGTATGCACATGGTAATACTATGTTTAACTTTTTTTTTTTTTTTGGCCACACCGTGCAGCAT
The DNA here is from genome assembly GCF_964341445.2 of Mesoplodon mirus. Taxonomy (NCBI): domain Eukaryota; kingdom Metazoa; phylum Chordata; class Mammalia; order Artiodactyla; family Ziphiidae; genus Mesoplodon; species Mesoplodon mirus. The sequence goes on from NC_138989.1 coordinate 11,284,635, forward strand.
GTGGGATCTTAGTTCCCGGACCGGAGATTGAACCTGTGCCCCCTGCAGTGGAAGCATGGAGTCTTAACCACAGGACCTCCAGGGAAGTCCCTATGTTTAACTTTTTGAGGACCCAGCAAAGTGTCCTCCATAGCAGCTGCACTATTTTATATTTCTACCACCAATGTAAGGGGGTTCAAATGTCTTCACATCTTTGCCAACACTTATTTTCCATTTAAAAAAAATTATAGCCATTCTGGTTTTGGTTTACATTTACCTAATGACTAATAGTGTTGAGCATTTTTTCAAGTGCTTTTTGGCCATTTGTATGTCTTCTCTGGGCAAATATCTATTCAAATCCTTTGCCCATTTTTAAATTGGGTTGTTTTTTATGTTGTTGAGTTGTAGGAGTTCTTTCTATATTTTAGACATTAGCATTAGGAATAAATTGAGGGGAGATCTAAGAAATTAAATAATTAGAAACAGCCTTTAGGTCACATACATGTGATGTCCCATCCCATCCACCTTGTGATCTTTGCCAGTGCCCTTATTGGCATTAATACCTCATAATAACCTTCCTTTTCTTGCCATCCTGAAAATATCCCAGGAGCAACCAAACTGTCCTACATCAATACCAACCAGCTCATGGTGAACTTGAAGAATTATCCAATCCAAAATTCACAGTCTCCTTTATTTACTATTTTTCCCTCAATTTTGTTTGTCATTTATACTCACAATTTAGTTAATTTTACCCCAAAAAACTTTTCTCTCTTGTGTACATATACATAATTCACTCTTTCCCAAGACTCTCATAAACACTTCAAGTAACTGTTCAATCTAGTCTCGTCCATTTTTAGATCCTCCTCTTTTTGGGGAGGAGGATTTTTTTTTAATGTTAAAGTATTTCAAACATGTAGACTATAACTAACATCTATGAACCTATCTCTCAGAATTAATTTTTTAAAGAAATACAACATTATATAATTGAAGTCTTCTTTGTACCCCTTCCCAGTCCCATTCCTTTCCAAGATCCATCCACTCTTCTGAAGTTGGTGTGTATCCCTTCCCTTCCAATTTGTACTTTTATTATATGTGTTCTTCTACAAGTAATATATATAGATCTTGTGTTGAATTTTGCATAAATTTCAATATACCATACATACGATTCTTCAACTTGGTTTTTCTTTCATTATGTTTTTGAGACTTCTACATGAAAAATTTTAATCAAATGGTATGGCATTTGATTTAAACTATGGTGTGGCAGGGACTTCCCTGACGGTCCAGTGTTTCAGACTGTGCTTCCAGTGCAGGGGGCACAGGTTCGATCCCTGGTCGGGGAACTAAGATCCCATGTGCTGTGCAGCACAGTCAAAATATAAAAAATAAAATAAAATAATGAAATTTAAAAAATAAACTATGGTATGACATTTACATCGGATGATTATACCATAGTTATTTTTTTCCCTGTTGATGGATATTTAAGTTGTTTCTCATTTTTTACCATAACAAACAATGCCTTAATGAATATTCATGTGGCCATGTGGGAGTCATGTGGTATGCACATCCCCAACTTCACTAGATAATGCTAAATTATGCTGATAAAATGGTTATAGTAATTTTTCCTTTTTACTTTATTTCTGAGCAAAAATATGGCATTGATAGTGACTGCTTAGCATTGTTATAATGGAAAAGATACTGGATGAAAATTAGGATGGAATTTCAGCTCCAGAACTAATTGGTTAGGTAACTTATATTAAGTTATTCCATCTGGGTCTGTTTCTCCACCTCCAAAGTAAGGTCAAACTGAATGTGATCTCTGAAGTCTTTTCTAACCTTGATGTTCTGTGATTTTAGTGCTAATGGTAAATTGTGTGTTGCGAGATAAAAGAGCTATACACTTTTTAATGAAATTAGATCTAATACAGGACTAATGTCAGTAGTCCCTAAAGTCTTTAAGTAATCCAAAAGTTCAGTTCAAAATAGTCTCGTCTCCATTTACTATATCATTTTTATGCACTCTATCTTAGTTCAAGATATAGTTTTAAAAGTATTACTCAATTGAATGTTTTCTGATTTGCATAATTAGTTGTATTTCAACAGTACTTTTAAAGATATTTTGAAATGCAAAATAAGGTATTAGATTTGCATTGTGGTTAATAAACTCTGTGAACTAACCTAAATTTCTTATGAAACATTGATTTGTGGATAAAAACAGATACTTAACTTGGAAGTGAACATTTGGAACCCAACACTTTTGCAAGCTGAAGACTTCCTGTAATGTTAATTTCAGGAAATCCTAGGCAAATATACAGTTATAACTCTAGAAGATATATGGATGGTGTGTTCTGTGATGGAAATTAAAATGCCACAGCTAAAAGATTTGCATTTTGTAGTCTTGGAAGGGCCTAGAACTTCTGTCTTAGGCTTCGTTTTCTCCACTAGCAGTACCATTCATTTTACTACTTCTGGAGAAAGGCAGACAAGATTAAAGTCATGGAGTGGAGAAAACTTTAACAAATAACTTTGCAAAAGGGCAAAGAGAACTTCAAGGGCAATGATGGTAAATAACTTCTGGGACTGAGTCACCAAATTAGATGAGCCGTAATTATTTATTCCAGTTTGAATTCTTCATAAGAAGTTGTCTTTGTTTTCCTTTAATGTAAAATGGTGGGTTTTCATTTCTCTAAATATTTGGCCTCAGATTACTGACAAATGACAGTTTAGTCATTTCTCTTGTGTAAAAAATTACCATTGGGCCTCCCTGGTGGCGCAAGTGGTTGAGAGTCCGCCTGCCGATGCGGGGGATGCGGGTTCGTGCCCCGGTCTGGGAGGATCCCATGTGCCGCGGAGCGGCTGGGCCCGTGAGCCGTGGCCGCTGGGCCTGCGCGTCCGGAGCCTGTGCTCCGCAACGGGGGAGGCCACAGCAGTGAGAGGCCCGCATACCGCAAAAAGAAAAAAAAAAAAAAAAAAAAAAAAAAAAAAATTACCATTAAAGTATCTAATACGGGCTTCCCTGGTGGCGCAGTGGTTGAGAGTCCGCCTGCCGATGTAGGGGACACGGGTTCGTGCCCCAGTCCAGGAAGATCCCACATGCTGCGGAGCGGCTGGGCCCGTGAGCCATGGCCGCTGAGCCTGCGTGTCCGGAGCCTGTGCTCCGCAACGGGAGAGGCCACAACAGTGAGAGGCCCACGTACCGCAAAAAAAAAAAAAAAAAAAAAGTATCTAATACAACCTTGTAAGGGGGTTGCTATTGACAGTGATCTTAGATGTCCCAGTTATGAAATGGCCTTTCTTTCTTTGTAACACAGCTGAAAACACCTTCCTTCTGTAATGCCTTGCCCGACCTTTCTACTGGGATCCAGCATTTCCCGTAGGTGGTTGGCTATCTATTATATATGAGTTTTAAACTGTCACTTTTGAAAGATGTCATTTTGTTTTCTTTTAACTCTTTAGTTAATACCTGTTTAGCACCCTTTCTTCATTTTCCCCCTCTTTAATGATAAGGATTTTTTTTTTTTTTTTTTTGGTCAGTTTCATTTTCACTCTGTTTTTTTTTTTTTTTTTTTTTTTTTGCTGTACGCGGGCCTCTCACTGTTGTGGCCTCTCCCGTTGCGGAGCACAGGCTCCGGACGTGCAGGCTCAGCGGCCATGGCTCACGGGCCCAGCCGCTCCACGGCATGTGGGATCCTCCCAGACCGGGGCACGAACCCGTGTCCCCTGCATCGGCAGGCGGACTCAACCACTGCGCCACCAGGGAAGCCCTTCACTCTGGTTTTTAATACAAGACTCAGCAGAATAGAGCCTCAGCAGATAAGTGCTTTTGATTGATGGAATTCACATCTGTTGTGTTTCCCAAATGTATTTTCCCCCCAATCTTTCAGCACTCTTATCGTGATTTTGTTGTGCTAGATCATGATACTACAGGCCTCTGTTTCAGATCGGTGTTATTCAGTAGCCAAAAATAATGTAAGACTGCAAGGCTGTGACTAAAGAGACAAACAAAAAATTCATAGTAGAAGTGATACTCCTCTGTTTCTGTTGGTTGAATATGCAACTTCGGGCAATTAGTTTCCTTTAGCTTTGTTTTCATTCCTTCATTTGTAAAATGAAGCTAACAGAAGCTCTCTTATGGATTTTGTAAATAATTCAATTATAAAACATTTGTAAGTTGTGATATCTGTTGAATTGGATGTTAGTAATAAACCTATAATAAATAAATAATTTTAAGAAGCTGTTCTCTGACAACTATCCACTTCCCTACCCCAAGAAAAATATCTCACTTTATTGCAATTGTTCAAAACATGACTGGTTAACAGCAGAAACTTAACACAACGTTGTAAATCAACTATACTCCAGTATAAATTTATTTATTTATTTATTTATTATTATTTTTAGCATCTTTATTGGAGTATAATTGCTTTACAGTGGTGTGTTAGTTTCTGCTTTATAACAAAGTGAATCAGCTATACATATACATATATCACCATATCTCTTCCCTCTTGCGTCTCCCTCCCACCTTCCCTATCCCACCCCTCTAGGTGGTCACAAAGCACTAAGCTGATCTCCCTGTGCTATGCGGCTGCTTCCCTAGTATAAATTTAAAAAAGAAAAAAATATACATGACTGGTTATAGATTATAGAAACATGGGTAACTAATATAATTGAAAATTATGGCATTGTTGCTTATTTTAAAAATCACAGTTGCTTATATAATTTAACCATATTTCTTCTATGAACTTTTAACTAGTCTTAATAAATGTTAAATTATAAATTAAGGTACTAGATTTTCTTAAAAATTTTAATCCTTAATGCTATGGAATCAGGTTTTACAGTTTTATTCAACTCTTAAGTAAATAAGTATTACTTATTTAACTTAATTTTCTATAGCTATAATTTTTATCTAAGGTTTCTTTTATGAAATAAGTAATACACACATGAAAAACTATTTTGATGATGAATGTTAATTCTTAAACCAGTAATTCAAGTGGAAGAATATTGGATTTATGGTAGTCTTTAGGTTGCAAATATTCTTAGACTTATTCTTGGGGCTTTTTGCCTGAATGCCTGAAGAATTTTTTTCTTTTAATCTTTAGAACTTAGTAGCTTAATTAAGACATGTTTCAGTGTTTAATTATTCTATGATCATTTTCTCTGGGATACTGTGGACCCTTTCAATCTGTATGTAGCTTTAAGTCTTATTCCTAGAAAGTTTCTTTTTAATTATCTCAATTTAAAATTTTTATTATATTTCCATTCCCTTCCAGAATACTGATTATGCATATGTTCATCTTTAAAATCTCTAATTTTTAAAGCTTTGTTCAGGGCCCTTTGGTTAATTTTCTCAGTTCTATACCACACTTTCTTCAGCATTACAAGTTCTTAGTCCTGCTTCCAGTGCAGGCTGCATTTCAGTAGTGGTTTTATTTTATTCCCACATCTCTCTTGACTTCTGCCAATTCATTTTTCATTCCCTTTTTGGCTTAACTCTTATATCCCTGCTATGAGCTCCTGTTTTATACAGCAGTTATTTCATTGAGTTCCTTTTTTTTTTTTTTAATTCATTGGCAGTATGTTCTGACACAGCTTCGCTCTAATCTATGACACTTTTTTTTTTTTTTTTGCGATACATGGGCCTCTCACTGTTGTGGCCTCCCCCGTTGCGGAGCACAGGCTCCGGATGCGCAGGCTCAGTGGCCATGGCTCATGGGCCCAGCCGCTCCACGGCATGTGGGATCTTCCCAGACCGGGGCACGAACCCATGTCCCCTGCATCGGCAGGCAGACCCTCAACCACTGCGCCACCAGGGAAGTCCCTCTTTGACACTTTTTGAAGAGGGCTCTTCACCTGCCACTTCTTTTCCCTATTTCTTTATGTTTTGTTTTTATAATATCTTTACAGTGATTTGATGCTGTTTCCTTCTTATTATTATTCATCTCTAAATGAGATGAATTCTCCTTAGTCTTGTGACATTCCTACAGGGGATGGCCCAAGACCATGTTTTTAATCTAGCGCTAGTAAGAGTTTTCCCTACTTAATGATGAAGATCCTTTTAACAAACTTATTTATGAATTATTTTAGCCTTTACTTTTACTAAGACAAATATCATTATAACAAACTTATTTGTGAGTTCTTTTAGTTCCTACTTTTACTGAGACAACATATTTGCAATTTTATTGCTTTAATTTTGAAGGAAAGGCCAATACAGACCTTTTCTGGACAGAGTTCATTAATTGTACATTGAAAAAAACCCAAAACCTGGGGAATTCCCTGGCAGTTCAGTGGTTAGGACTCTGCACTTTTACTGCCGAGGGCCTGGGTTCGATCCCTGGTTGGGGAACTAAGATCCCACAAGCTGCGTGGTGTGGCCACGAAATAAAAAAAGTAAAAAATTTTTAAAACCTGCATGAATATCCATGAAACATTTATAAGAAAAAGTAGCACTATAGGCAATCTGTGAATATCTACACAAATTCTGTAGATATAGCCAGTAGCTATTATTTACAGATTTACTGAGGAAATAATGTAGTTGTAAAATGTCTTATGAATGTGATTAGTTTTCCAACTGCCCTAAAACTGTAAAATTCAGAACATATTAAGGTTATCTTCACTAAATGGCTTACATATTCTTGACTTCTTTCCGTCCTATACTTTAACTCCTTCCTCCATGCTCTCTCCTAAACTAGGAGAAAAGAGCTACCAAGCATATGTGCTAAACCTATTTATATGACTAGTAACAATATAATAGAAGGATGATTATAAACATTTAACAGATTATATCAAATAGATATTATATATTAAATAGACAAATGATAGAAATCTTCCCAAGCAAAATATGGATAATTTTTATATTTCCCTTTTAAAACATTTTAAAACCATGTAATATACAAAGAAGGGAATGAAAAAGTTTCAGGGACTAAATTTGAGAGCTCAATTAATTACACCCAAATATCATAAAGTGGATCATAGACTTTCTCTACAGTATCCACTGTTTCCCAGAGCCATCGTTGGGTAGCGCTCTTGCCATGTAGAAATATTGGTATAACAGAAAATGTGAGAAACTGGGAATCAAATGCCACTCATAAAAAAGTCAGAATAATCATTACATCTTCCTATCTTACAAGGATGTTAAAATAATTGAATGTGATTAGGTATGTGAAAGAAAGCACTTTATCCATATGTAAGCTTTAATGTTCTTATTAAATGTAAAAAGAGACCAAACTTAATTCTAGCCGCCCTTTTCAAGCAGCTGTTGAGAACAAGTACCAGCATCTACCTTGTAGTGCCAAATCCTTTTTTACTATGACCAGTGAAGATGTTAACAAGTCTTAAAACTACTCATTGGAGTAGTATGCAGCCTAACATTTATAGTGTTTGAGTAATAAAATACCATTTCCTTGCTTGGAGTTAAGCATTTAGAAATCTTTTAGGAAAGACTCCCTGAACTTCACTAAGAATTCAGGGAGGAAAACATTACTTCTAGCTAGTTGTGGGACTCTTTTATCAAGTGCTTGGAAATTTGTCTAACAGGAGGAGGAAGGAAGGGGTAGGTATAATTGCTCTCCTAGACCCTGTGAAAACACACATATACATATACACTGTCACTGCTACGTGATAACTAAATGTAACAGTTCCTGTTTCCTATTGTGGTTCTGTTTCATTCCTGTTTAAAGCAAAGACAGCATGGTCAAGAGCTAACTAAATGTGACTAGTCTGAGGAGAAGGTATATGACAGAGATGGCATTGGTGGCAATACCTCCATCCCACAGAGGTTAAGCCAATAAAAACAGTTGAATTACCATAGGAGCCTAGGGTCAGAGTTAGACTACTGTTTAGATTTTTAGATCTTAAATTTTTGTTTCTCAAGTGATTTCAAAGAGTATGAGGCCACCAATGATGGTGGGGAGGGAGGGGCTAGTGGAAGGTTGATTTACAAAGTGGTAGAACAGTGCTGAAACCTCAGTACTTCTTGCACAATTAGTCAAGAGATGTGTCAACAGTGCCTGAGGCAGCAGTGATACAAGCTTTATAGTTTAGTTATGAGAATCATTATTATTCATTTTCAACATAATTACCAGTGTTTTTTGAACTGTCTAGAACTGTGCTGTCCAACTGGTTGCTGCTAGGCAGGTAGCTATTTAAATTACAATTTAATTAAAATTTAACAGAATTGCAGATTCAGTTCCCCGTTCACACTAGCTGCATTTCAAGTGCTCAATAGCCACATGTGGTTAGTGGCTGCTATATTGGACAGTGCAAATGTAGACTGTTTCCATCATCATGAAACATTCTAATGGAAAGTGCTGATCTAGAACAAACTCTCAGAGCAAAGGTTTAATGTTAAATATATATAGTTTACAATCAAATGATTGAGGCCCAAAGTATAGTATGTAAAATAATTGCCTTTTAAAGATGGAACCTACCATTGTGGCTTAATTATTCTAGGCATAAATAATATTTCTAAAATGAACATTAGTGTCCACTGAATAAAAGGACAGATCTATGTTAATTTTAGACTCAAGGACTTTAGGGAAACATGTATGGATTTAAAAAAGAAGAATAAAAAAAATTTCATTCCATTCACAATACTTAAAGATAAAATAAGTCAAGATGAAAATTTTAGGCACAGTATTGATATAATGAAAGTTATTGGTAAATAAATGATAGAACATGAAAAATCTGATTCAAACAATGACATAGGATCCTTTACACATTTTTTTTTATTTTATGAAAATATGATGTCCTCTTTATAGAGGACATAAAATCACTTAAAAGTGATTTCTATATCAAAATTTAAATATCAGTCAAAGAAGACTGATCAAATCCTTAGTTCTAATATAATATTGAATGTTATTACTATATCCAGAGCAGCAGGGGGGAATAATTGAATTATGGGCAATTGAGCCCATTTTTTGACATATAGGATAGTAAAAATTTAACACTTAAGTACTTCATACTTTATATATATGCTCCACACAGACTATCATGTTGAATTATTTCATTTATCAGTAGTAATGGATGGAGTTTATTGAATGCTTATTCTGTGCCAGCCACCTTCTTAAACACTTTACATGCACTGTCTTATTTAATCTTCACAATATACAGTCCTATGGGTTAGATATGTTTATTATGTCCATTTTACAGATGAGGAAACTGAACCTTGGAGAGTTTTGAAACTTGCCCATGATCATATGCCTAGTTAGGGATAGATCTGGGACTTGAATGCAGTTCTGTTTTAATCAAAACCCCATGCCCTTAATTGTGGTTGCCTTTCCAAGTAGCAGGCTGAAGACCATATTAATAAATAGCAGAGTAGGATTTAAATATATCCCTTTCTAACTCTAGGTGTCATGTTCTTTCTAATTTGCCATATGCCTCTTATATCAACTGTAAATGAGGAAGAAATGGCCATAATTTTATAATATTGAATGGAAATTCTTGAAGTCCTTAGGCCCAATCAGTTTTCCTAAATTTGTTACACATCAAGATTTGAGAATGCTGTCTGAACAAATTGCTAAAAATGCCACAGATTAAAACAAACTGAAATACAGGTTGTACCCGTGTGACTTTCAAAAATCAAAAGCCTTAAAGCAATAGAAATGATATTTATCAGAGGCTAATTTTCACATTGTCTTAATTTCCAGTTACATTCATTTTTTTTAGAGAACACTGCAACCTTACAAACTTGTTAAAGAACACTTAGGGAGTTCCTTATTTGTAACCATAAATTATGGTAATTTTTCTAAACCGGGTTATGAAGAAATAATCAAATATCATACCAAGAAGTCTAGGAACAGGCAATCAGTAATTGAAGACCAAGTAGTGAAAGCCTCTTTTCGGTTAAGATACTCTGTAGTTAGCCTAGTCCAAACAGTCCCTGTCTATTCTGAGACCTTTGAGGGTTCAAGTACTCAATCTGAGAAATCTCACCAAATGTGAAGTATCTGGAGAATAAAAATAAGAGAGAAGTAAGTTCTCTTCAGTTGTCTATAGTGGAATTTCCCTCTAAGTGAATGAAATGTAATTCAGCCCGTTGAATCACTGAACTATTTTATTGCATTGGAACTCATAAAAGAATTCTGTTTGAAAAACACTGCTTGCCATTTCAACAACTTAAAACCATAGTCTATTAAATCACTTGATAACAAAGTAGTGTGGAGAATGACTTCGCTGAAATGGTGCCAAACTCTCTCCAGCAAAGTGGCATTGGCATGAGGCAGCAAAAGGAAAGGGAAGGACCAGGAATGTAAAGAAGAGTTAACTAGACTTTATTTATTAGCTAGCGTTTAAAATATGAGAGCAATAAGGAAATAATTAAAAATAATATGTGGAGCCATCTTCCAGAAAGTTACAGTCTAATTGAGAAAACCCAATTCATATGAAATAATATGAGATTTGCAAAGTAACATTAACACAGGAAAAATGGAATGTAGTCCATGCAAAAGAAACTTTTTACAACATTGTTTTTGTTATGATGGAATTGATTGATTTATTCAGTTTTTCATCAGCTATATTTTGCATGAGTACCGTCTATCCAACATTGTTTCAGCCATTGAAGATGCAGTAGTGAACAAAACAGACTAAAAAACCTACCCTAAGAAGTTTACATTCTAGAAGGGGGAGACAGAACACATACAAATTAAGCACATAGTGTATTAGAAGGTGATGAATGCTATGGAGTATAAAAGCAGAGAAGATGGACAGTGGGGGAGGTTACAATTTTAAGAAGAGTGGTTAAGGTTTATAATATATCTTTTATTAAAATCATATTAGTCTGTAGGAGCCAAAGTTGAAACAGGGCCAAGCTCTTCTCTCTAGTGAAGGAATAAGTAGAAGGAAGTCAATGAAGGAATGGAAATGGCATCAGGTACTTCTCTTATCCCTTTTCTGGTCCTGGATCTGTCCTTCTGTTTGGGTAAGTGTTTAGAAGTACATTTGGTGTTTTGGTAGGGTCCACCTGGCCCCTGAGATAAAATGGGATGAGGTGTGCGGTGCTGAAGATATTCTCACTGATAGTAGAGCAAGTTCCACTTACCTTCCCCTGAGATCTCGGCACACATTGTATGTGGTTATGAAGAATACTTTTAGTGGATAGTATTTGGGATAATGAGATTTTCACTTGTAGAAAAATTTTTTTCTCTATCCTCTTAAAATCTCAAGAAGTCATCATAGTTAAGAAAAGTCTCTGTCTCTTCCATGTCTCTTTATCAAACCAAGTCTACCAAAGTATTGAATAGTTGTTCATTCATTGAGTGACTAATTTGTGCAGAAAATGTTTTCTTTTTCAAGTGTATCTGAGTATTTCCTTGTCACAATTAAAAAATGCCTAAGAGATATGGGAACATATGTATATGTATAACTAATTCACTTTGTTATAAAGCAGAAACTAACACACCATTGTAAAGCAATTATACTCCAACAAAGATGTTAAAAAAAAAGCCTAAGTATTAGCTGTCCTTATCTCTTCCTTTCCACTGACCTCTTCTCTCTTTTTTTCAAGCAAGCACAAGTCTCTATTCATCCACAAAACCAGTACTACTCTCTTGTTTTACCCTAGTGTGCCTGCAAACCACCTGACCCCACCCCTGCCCCCCACGCCCCACCCCAGCCTACATTTCCTTCCCTTTTTTTCTTCCCATCCCAACCCCATTCTGGCAAACTGAAACGATTTTCTCAAAGATCACCAATAATTTCCATTCTGCCAATGTTAATCGTCTTTTCTAAGTCTTTATTTAACTTGTCCACCTGATCTCTTTGGAAAATCTTCCACATTGCATTATATCCCTTAATTGAGATAACTGAAAGTATATCATAATGTCCGACACAAGAAAGTACTCAACAAATGTTGGTTGAATTTGAACTGAATATGACTTTATCCTCTCTGGGTTCTATTCCAGCTCAATGCCTTAAATACTGTAGATAACTTGATACACTGGTTTGTTTTATGTACGAATGAATGCATGAACCTGTCACTTCTCTGCCTCCTTTCATGGTTCTTCCTCTTTCTGACCTCAAACATATGCTTAAGAACGTATATATTAGTCATCGTGCTAATTCATTATGCTATTTATTTCTCACAAACACTTGATATGGTAGTTATTCTTATTTTTCTTTTACAGGTGAGGAAAATGAGACTTAGAACTCTTCAGTGACTTAGCAGGTTCACATATTTAGCTAGTACACGGTAGAACCACCAGTTAAAGTAACTGAGCTTGCTCTAGAGGACTTAGATATTAGTTCTGTGTGCATTCTTTGTTTTTGTTTGTTTGTTTTGGGTTTTTTTTGCGGTTCGCGGGCCTCTCACTGCTGTGGCCTCTCCCGCTGCCGAGCACAGGCTCCGGACGCGCAGGCTCAGCGGCCATGGCTCACGGGCCCAGCCGCTCCGAGGCATGTGGGATCCTCCCAGACCAGGGCTCAAACCTGCATCCCGTGCATTCGCAGGCAGACTCTTAACCACTGCGCCTCCAGGGAAGCCCATGTGTGCATTCTTTACACTCTTCTCTCCCTTGTAGAGTCCATCCATGATTTCAGTTGGCAGTTCTATGCTAGTGACACCAAAATCAACACTTTTAAGAATTGGCATTGTGGGGAGGGACAAATTAGGAGTTTGGGATTAACAGATGCACACTACTATATATAAAATAAACAACAAGGACCTACTGTATAGCACAGGGAATTATGTTCAATGTTTTGTAATAACCTATAATGGAAAACAATATGGAAAAGAATATATATATGTGTGTGTGTGTTTTATATATATAAAACAATCTCTTTGTTGTATACCTGAAACATTGTAAATCAACTATACTTCAATTTAAAAAAAAAAAAGAATTGACATTGTATCCCATTTCTCCAACCGCCTCCTCTGAGCTCTCTTGCTCTCATGTTGAACTCAACCTATTTTAAACAAACCTCATCAGTATTACCTCAGGATGTACTCCCTATTAGTGACTTAGTTGTGACAGTTTCATCATCCTAATAACTCAGACTTGAAACCATCTTTAACTTTTTTCTTTTCCATTTCCTTGTCTTAACTCACATCAGCTGATACAGTATTATTCCCAAGGGATACACAAATACATGCCTAATCTTACACAAGTCTACCACAGGTAGAAAAGTCAATCTGAGATGTGTCTTTATTACTTCGCTTTAGTTAATAACTTACTTATTGTCCCCTGTCATTTTAGAAGCATACTGTGAAAAAATTAATGAGAGCCGTTGGAAAATTTATATTTATTTGAAACTATTTTTCCAGAATTATACACACTGGATACATGACAAATACTGCTAACTTACTAATTCTTCCTGCAGATGGGGGAAATTTCGTTTTCATTAGGTACTAGTATTCAGAGTCTCCAGCAGGCATCCCTTCAGGTTGCACTGGGCAAAACTGGAGCACATGTTTATCCCTAGATCAGTCACTGGCAATGACAATTAAAAGATTACTACAACTAGCTTATACCTATTAAGGCTTATCCTGTATCGTCACAGGGCAGAAAATTGTTCTGTCAGCAGAATAATGGGAAGAAATGGCTGTTAGGCAGGTAACCAACAGCATTCTTTCTTCATTTTGGATTTATCCAGTACAAAGCACCCGCATCTTACGCACACCATGTCTCTGGAAATAAATAATGTGATTATCTTCTTTAAGAATGGACTACTGGTGGTGCAGTGGTTGAGAGTCCGCCTGCCAGTGCAGGGGACACGGGTTCGTGCCCCGGTCCGGGAGGATCCCACATGCCGCGGAGCTGCTGGGCCCGTGAGCCATGGCCGCTGAGCCTGCGCGTCCAGAGCCTGTGCTCCGCAACGGGAGAGGCCACAACAGTGAGAGGCCCATGTACCGCAGAAAAAAAAAGGAATGGACTACAACGTACAGAATATTTGATGTAAGAGATACTTTGAAGAGTTAGAAAGGTGTCCCCTGTTTCTTTAAGAACATACTATTTATAGGACTATCAATATACATAGAAAACAAGAGGTGCCATTTATTTATTTTTTCATAAATTTATTTTATTTATTTATTTTTGGCTACTTTGGGTCTTCGTTGCTGTGCACGGGCTTTCTCTAGTTGCGGCAAGCGGCTGCTACTCTTTGTTGCAGTGCGTGGGCTTCTTATTGATGGCTTCCCTTGTTGCGGAGCACGGGCTCTAGGTGCGTGGGCTTCAGTAGTTGTGGCACGTGGGCTTCAGTAGTTATGGCTCGCAGGCTCTAGAGCGCAGGCTCAGTAGTTGTGGTGCACCAGGGCTCGAACCCGTGTCCCCTGCATTGGCAGGCAGATTCTTAACCACTGCACCACCAGGGAAGCCCCTGCCATTTATTGTTATTAACAGTAATAGCTAATAAATTTATTACATGGGATTTGATGTGTGACAGTCAGCCTTCTACCTGAAATACCTCATGTAATCCTTATAACATCCTATAAGTTTCAGATATTTTTATTACCCTATTAACCCACGAGAAATGAGGCTTAGAGAAGTTCAGTTACTTGACCATACTGTAAGTCAGAGGCGGAAGCACGATTCAAACACAGGTAGTCTTGCACCTGAGTTAATATTCTCAACTAGCATTTAAACTGCCTTCAGTAACTGGCAGTAGCAATGAGACTGAGCCAAAACCTGCACTATCACTCATTCTGAAACCTAGGGCTTGACCTAGTTTTTCCTCTTACTAACCTTTTTGCTCGGCCTCCTGACAGGATAGCACGGGTCACTTTAATTTCCTTCCTTGATCTGTGCAGAAAGTCATGCTTTGTTTTGTTTTGTTTTCCCCCCTTAAAGATGAGTGAATAGGGACAGAGAATGACAAAAGACATCTACTAGAAAAATATCTGAAAGCATACAAATATCCTAAAAGAGAAATTTTGAATTTAAATTTTGTTCATAAGTAATGTAATTCTGTGAAAGTTAAAGGGGGATAGTCTGAGAAGAAAAAATATATATCATAATATGATCATCTCCAACCTTTCTTATTTTTAATGCACTCTTTCTTGTCATGCTTTGAACTCTGACTTATCCTTACCACAACTTCAGGCTTTAATAACTGCAAATTTAACTGAAAAAAAAAATCTTTGCTGAATCACCATTCATGAATTCTTCTAGCTTTGGGGAAGAGTCTAGCTTCAAAGTACAAAGTTGCCTGTGGTGAGAAAGGCCCTTAAAATTTCCACAAAAACACTGAAGCAAACTTCTTCTTTTTTTTTTTTTTTTTTTTTTTTTTGCAGTACACGGGCCTCTCACTGTTGTGGCCTCTCCCGTTGCGGAGCACAGGCTCAGGACGCGCAGGCTCAGCGGCCATGGCTCACGGGCCCAGCCGCTCTGCGGCATGTGGGATCTTCCTGGACTGGGGCACGAACCCATGTCCCCTGCATCGGCAGGCGGACTCTCAACCACTGTGCCACCAGGGGAGCCCTGAAGCAAACTTCTTTTATTATTGAGTTCCCTCTGTGTACCTCTTAGGCATTCAGCTAAGTGCTAGGATTTTTTTTTTTTTTTTTACCTTCCATTAACTATTTTGCTTTGATGTTTTCACCTCTTAGTCACTGTAATCAAGGCTTCCTGATGGTGACATTTGCAGCTACTTGTGGCATCATACTGTCTAACATTTTTCAAGCACCAAGGAAACCCAGGCAGATATGGATGAGTAGTAGTGGAGGGGGCACAAAAATATAAAACGGACTAAAACACAAATACTGAAGGAGAACTGGATTTGGTCATTTCTGGCTGTATGAGGGAGGTAAAAAAGAGATTCCTAAGAAAGGAGAGAGATGAGCAGAGAATGAGGAAATAATTAGACCACGGACACATATAATTGTTTACGAACAGAAACAATAGCAGAATTCAGGAAGAAAAGAGCACTGTGCAAAATATCCTTAAATGTGCTGAAGCTTTTTCAGTGTGTGTGTATTTAATGTGGTAAGATGGTTTAGAAAACTTGCTCTGAGTTCATCTTTACTCAGGCTGAGTTTTAGCTTTGTGATCTTTCTTCACTATGCTTAATTGCTCACCTCTTTGGTACTCAGCCCCCACCGTCCACACACAAACACTCAGTTGCTCAGAATTATCTCTTTTATCGCTTGATATTCAGCTCACATTTACTTTCTCAGACTTTTGGAAGTTACCACTCAGACAGATGCAAATGCGGTATTATGCCTGCCAAAGTGCTGAGCAGAAAAGAGACTTCTTTTACACCTTCCATCTTTTGAGCTTTTAGTCCTGCTCTTTCAAATCTTTGCTAAATAGTAAATGGGGAGATTGTTATTGTTCAGATGAACACAAGGGTATTCGCATTACTGAGCTGACTGTTTCTAGTCCTAAAGAGATTCATTACAATTTCCTTATCAGCAAAGGAATCGCCTTGATTTCCTTTTGATGATGCTTCCCAGCTGATATTCTAGAACTAGCACAGAAGCAATTCATACCTTCGTGAAATAGCTCTTGCCCAGTAATCCTGCTTGATTTGTACATATTAGGCTTTAATTACAGGGTTAAGGGGATGGATGGAGAAGAAGGCAAAAAATACCCACTGCCCCCAAATTGAGCTCTATCAAATCAGCTTGACTCCCTCAACAGAGACTTGCAGGAATACATTTATATTGCAACTGTTTTTCCCCCTAGTTGTCAGCCACAAAGAATAAAGCAATTAAAAAAACAAAAAACAAGAAACAACCTTTAGTAATTTAAACTGAACACAAATAGAACTCTGTTAATAATAGTTCACAAAATTGTGGGAAACCTTAAGTACCATAGACCTATAAAAAGCATCTCAAAACACATTTTGTGCCTTTTTTGATTTGACATTATGAGCTGTTATCTTTTTTTTTTTTAACTGGGTACTGTGTTCTGAACCCAAGATAGCTATCAAGGGTTATATGAGTCTGTTAAGTGTTAAGCGTGTTAAATTAAGAGAAGTTTACCTATATGAAGGGAGGAAAAACAGTGCTGAAACAAGTGAATATTCTTCAAAGGTTTTGGAAGATCATTGTTGCCAAACTTGGGTTCACTTGCCCATCATGCAGCAAAGCCAATCTACTCACAACAGGTTGTGGTGAAGGAAAGTACAGCGTTTATTGCAGGGTGTCAAGCAAGGAGAAGGAGCAGCTCACACTCAAAAGACCCAAACTCCCTGATGGATTTCAGGGAAGGGTTTTTTAAGACAGCCTTAGAGGTGAGGGTTGCAGGGTGCCTGAGCAGCTCGTGCTCAACCAGTCATTCTTCTGATTGGTTGGTGGTGAAGTAACAGGGTAATGTTTCAGGAATCTCAATCATCAACCTTCTAGTTCAAACCAGTCTGGGGTCAGTCTGTAGTCACCATCCACTGGGTGGGGGTCTTAGTTTCTGCAGAACAACTCAAAGATACACAGCAGATTTTTATCTATATCCCTTCAGGAGGAACTAGGAGTCCTGTGACTCTAATGTTCTAATCATTAACTGCTTGAGTCTGTTATTTGGAACTCAGGGAAGTTCTCCAAGACTAAAGACCTTTTTTAATAAAAAAGAAACAGGGGACTTGGAGGGGCTTTCGTATCCAGGAAGGTCCCACAGGGTCCTGCTCAGTTTCATTTTCATGTTTATATATTTGAAGGATTCTATTTTTGGTTTAACTTTTTTGGTATAGTTATCCTTTCAGTTGAATCTTATGTAGTCTTTAGCTACTTGGTCTTTTAAAAAATCTAGGACATAAGTTATGTATTTAAAAATTATAGTATGAGTTAATGACCTCCTGAGAGATGGCAAGAATTTAGAAGGGGGGAAAATTTTTTTGACTAGTAAAATCGTCCAGATTTTACTACCAAATTAGGGCTCCCTTTCTAACTTTAACACTTCCACGTATACCAATTAAAATGAAATTGTTTGGCACATTGGAAAGTAGAGAACAATAGAGTTTTAAATAAATGTGGTTTTCCTTTTTTATTTAAGTTTAAATAGTTAATTCTGGTTAAAGGCATTGCCTTGAAAAAAAATCTGGTTTATAAACATGAATTTGAATTTATGGGGGGGACAAGGGTAAATTAGTAGTAAAAACTTTATGAAAAGCTCCCATCCCCTTTCAGCTGTCTTGCCTGTTCTTTTCCTTTCCAATCAACATCAATACGCTTTTTTTTTTTTTTTTTGCCCTGCCATGCAGCTTGCTGGATCTTAGTTCCCCAACCAGGGATCGAACCCCAGCCCCCAGCAGTGAAAGCACTGAGTCCTAACCACTGGACTGCCAGGGAATTCCCTCAATACACATTTTTAAATTATAAAAATATAGTGAAAGAAGAGCCTTGTTTACAGTTTCATCTTGTGCCTTGCAATTCAGAGTGTAGTCCATAAACCAGCAGCAGTGCCTGGGAGTTTGTTATAAATACAGAATCCCTGGCCCCAGACCTACTGACATTCAGATTCTGCATTTTAACAAGATACCAAGGTAATGGGTACACATCAGAGTTTGAGAATTACTGATCTAGTGCTTACAATTAGAAGGTGACACCCTCAAGAATAGTTGCTAAACTTCCCTTTTATTTTCAGTGACCTCTGTAAGCATCCAAAAGTAGCATTAATTGGGTTGTTTCAAACTAATATGTCCTCCCCAATTAGTAATTTATTGTTCATTAAAAAAGAACAAAATACTAATAAGAACCTGCTGCATAAAAAAATAAAATTAAATTAAAAAAAACAACTAATACTAAACTTTCTTTGGGTTATTTGTATGGAAATATGTTAATATAAATGTTTCAAACATTACATGAAATTCCTAAAAATCTTATATGTTCTGGTATAATGTTATAAGTCATAATTCTAGTTATTAGTTTAAAATGTATATCTCAGAAATAACTAAATTTCCTTGTCAATTGCATTATTATGAACTTTCATCAAATCTTTAACCATGGTCATTTTAAAGTCTTTTGTCATTTACAGACAGTTCTGGGTGTACTCTGATGCTTTTGCAAAAATGTTCCTATAAAAGGGTTTCATCTTCAAGGAATTCATGGAAAAGCACGGTTTTCTGGTAACTGACTATACTGCTGAACTGAATAAATAAGCATTTTCAGAGCTCTAATGGAAAACTGATGAATTCATAAAAGTGCTAACAAAAGATCAAGATAAAAAAATTAATTACATGGGACTAAGTGAACTGATGAGGGTGATTATAATTTTCGTGACTTTCTGTTTGAATTAAATAAATAAATAAATAAATAAAAATTTTCATATTCACTTTTAATTTTAAAATACCTATTTAGAAAACAAAAGGTCATGAAGAACCTAGGGGTAAGATGGGAATAAAGACACAGACCTACTAGAGAATGGACTTGAGGATATGGGGAGGGGGAAGGGTAAGCTGTGACAAAGTGAGAGAGTGGCTTGGACATATATACACTACCAAACGTAAAATAGATGGCTAGTGGGAAGCAGCCGCATAGCACAGGGAGATCAGCTCAGTGCTTTGTGATCACCTAGAAGGGTGGGATAGCGAGGGTGGGAGGGAGGGAGGGAGACGCAAGAGGGAAGAGATATGGGAGCATATGTATATGTATAACTGATTCACTTTGTTATAAAGCAGAAACTAACACACCATTGTAACGCAATTATACTCCAATAAAGATGTTAAAAAAAAAAAAAACTGAGTAGAGTTCCCTGTACTATATAGTAGGTCCTGTTGGTTATCTATTTTATATATAGTAGCATGTATGTGTTAATCCCAACCTCCTAATTTATCCTTCACCCACCCTTTTCCCCTTTGGTAACCATAAGTTTGTTTTCTATGTCTGTGGATCTATTTATGTTTTGTAAATAAGTTCATTTGTACCTTTTTTTTTTTAGGCTCCACAAATAAGCAATTTTTTTTTTTTTTTTTTTTTTTTGCGGTACGCGGGCCTCTCACTGTTGTGGCCTCTCCCATCGTGGAGCACAGGCTCCGGACGCGCAGGCCCAGCGGCCACGGCTCACGGGCCCAGCCGCTCCGCGGCACGCGGGATCCTCCCGGACCAGGGCACGAACCCGCGTCCCCCGCATCGGCAGGCGGACCCTCAACCACTGCGCCACCAGGGAAACCCAATAAGCAATATTATATGATAAAAAAAAAGATGTCGGGCACATGGGAGCAAATTTAAAAAAATAAAAATAAAATAAAATACCTATTTAGGTAAAATGTGAAAATTTACTTTGCATATATCAGTCAAAAAAAAAAAGAACAAAATAATGCCATTTGCAGCAACATGGATGAAACTAGAGATTATCATACTAAGTGAAGTAAATCAGAAAGAGAAAGATAAATACCATACGATATCACTTATATGTGGAATCTAAAATATGGCACAGGGCTTCCCTAGTGGCACAGTGGTTCAGAATCTGCCTGCCAATGCAGGGGACACGGGTTTGAACCCTGCTCCAGGAAGATCCCACATGCCGCGGAGCAACTAAGCCCGTGCACCACAACTGCTGAGCCCATGAGCCACAACCACTGAAGCCCACCTGTCTAGAGCCCGTGCTCTGCAACAAGAGAAGCCACTGCAATGAGCAGCCCGCGCACTGCAGCGAAGAGTAGCCCGCCGCCGCAACTAGAGAAAGCCCTCACACAGCAACGAAGACCCAACGCAGCCAAAAATAAATAAATAAATACATTAAAAAATATATATGGCACAAAGGAACCTATCTACAAAACAGAAATTGACTCATAGACATAGAGAACAGACTTGTGGTTGCCAAGGGGGAGGGAGGAGGGAGAGGGATGGACTGAGAGTTTGGGGTTAGCAGATGCAAGCTATTACATTCAGAATGGAAAAACAACAAGGTCCTACTGTATAGCACAGGGAGCTACATTCAATATCCTGTGATAAGCCATAATGGGAAAGAATATGAAAATAGAATGTCTCTGTGTATAAGTGAGTCACTTTGCTGTGCACCAGAGATTGGCACAGCATTGTAAATAAACTACACTTCAATTTTTTAAAAATTGAAGGAAAAAAATTGTAATTTATTGTTCAAAAGAAATTGTGAGAATGCCTTGGAATTTGAGAGACTTTGTAAGGAAGGGTTGAAATATGGAATGACTCCCTGTTTGTGAGAAATACAGTAGTTTGGATTAAAATTAAAAGCACCTTATATTGGGGCATATAACCTGGCATTACCAACTGTGTTATCCACATTCCTAAATATTATTACATTTTTTATTATACTTTAAACAGTATGCTTTATCTGAATAGACAGTAGTTCTTTTGGGTTCTTAGTAGGATTTTGCAGATAACTTTTTACCATGTAATTGATCCCAGTATAAGAACATAATTTGGGTACCTCCTTTATTCTTTTAACAAATACTTGTCAAATGTCTGTTACGTAAGAGAGAATAACAGCAGTGAATAGGACAGACAGGAGAGTAACAATAAAAATATAAACAGGGCTTCCCTGGTGGCACAGTGGTTGAGAGTCCGCCTGCCGAGGCAGGGGACACGGGTTCGGGCCCTGGTCTGGGAGGATCCCACATGCCACGGAGCGGCTGGGCCCGCGTGTCCGGAGCCTGTGCTCCACAATGGGAGAGGCCCGAGTACCGCAAAAAAAAAAAAAAAAAAAAAAAAAAAAATTATAAACAAACACATATATAAAATAATTTCATATATATTCAAGTGCTATGATGTAAAGAAAACAGTGATGATAGTCACTGAGAAGGAGTAAAACGTACTTTAGATAAGGGGGGTCTGGGAGGGCCTCTCTGAAGTGGTAACATTTGGCAGAGATCTTCAAATCAAGAAGGAACCAGCTCGGTCAAGCTGTGAGGTATGAAAAAAAGCCAATGGGGCTGAAATGTGGTAAAAAGGAGCAGAGAATGATGCGGAATGCAGTAGGGAAATTAAGGAAGGACAGATCCCATAAAGTTTAACATTATGACATTTGACTAATAGTTGTCATAGTGTGACATCTCTTTATTTAACCAATGACTGGTATCTGAGGTTTTTAAAACTTATGCTTTAAGCCCTTCACCTTCCATTCTAGTTCTTAGGGCAACTTTTTACCCAGTTCAGTTCTGCTATGACTGAGGCCAATATCGATCATTTAAAAAATTCTTATTAATCACGGGAAAGAAGAAGTCTTTCCAGGTGTAGCAAACTCAGGACTGGAGAGATAAGGAAATGTATAAATCTTTGGAGTGTAAGACCACAGAAGTAATAGAAACTGTGGCATAGGAAACAGTGCCTATCCTACCCAAAGGCAGTCTATTAAATAGGTAGTTGTCTATTTTCTAAAACAGTGTAGTACTAGCTAAACAGATCAGTGGCTTTATTCATTAGTCAGTTTTGCTTCCTATATCACAGTTGTTTAAAAATCCATATTCATATATAATGACACAGTTTTGCCTATCTATATTTAATTCATTATGGGTGCTCAATAGCTAGATGTAGTCAACTAAATGTGGTTTGAAATATTTATTATTTTTAAAATTCTAGGTGTAAATACTTGGGCATTTTTTAAAGTTTTAGAATGTATATATAATAATTAAATGTCACATACCTTAAACATGAAGGCTGTAAAAATGTCACCCATTCTACGGAAAAATAAACTGAGGTACAGAGGTTAAATGGCTGGCCTAAGATGTTATATTGTCAAAGTCAAAATTAAAATGCTATTTATATTTAATTAAAGAGAGGTGATTGCCAGTCTCCCCATCCCATTCCTTTTTTTTTTTCTTTTTCAAATGCACAGAAGTTATAATTCAGAAAAGACCCATATACCTTTCACCTAGATTCGCCAGATTTTAAGCTTTTGCCGTGTTTTCTTTTTATTGTTTTCTCTTCCCTGTTCCCCTACAGCATCTAACACACACACATTCTCTCAAGCACACGTATATGATCTGGTCATTTGCCAGTTTGTCATACCAGGACATTCTAGGAGATGTGAATCAGTTGGAGCATGAAGATTATGTATTAGCTGCTGCCTACTTTAAGCATATTATGTCCAGTCCTCCCATTTTTAATACTAGAACAGTGATTCCTAATGCTGGAGGTGCAATGTGTTACTCAGAATGGGTGCAGGTGAGGTCTTCTGAAATTTTAAATCATTTAAAAAGAGGACGTGAAATTTTTATGTTTGTCAAAAGTTGGCAAAGAGTTTCACAACAATTGACAAACCGGACTAAAAACTAGAAGACTGGACAGATTTATCCACATTGTTGGCAATTCGTTTATACCCTAGAAAGAGTTTTCTTCCTACATTGTTGAAATAAATTCAAAGAATATTTATTGAGAACCTATTTCAGTCAAGACCCTTGTGCTAGGGGGAATACAGCCAAAAGACCATTCCTGCCTTCAAGAAGTTTATAATTGAGAAAGGAAGAAAACATGTATTTTTAAAACTTACACAGAGAAAATGTGGTTAGTTTTATTTTAAGAGTTGTAAATAAGGAGAGGAAAAAAGACTAACATATAATGAGTATATCTACAAATGGTTAGACACATGGGTTTTCTGGTTTAATCTTAGAACAGCTCTCTAAAGCAGATTTTTTAATCTTTATTGTCAGATAAGGAAACTGATGTTTAAAAGGATTAAGCAACTTGTTGAAAGTTACAAAGCAAGCACATTGCAATAGATTACTCTCCTTTCTCCTAATCTAAAGCTACTTTCTTTACTGGTTCACTAGATCCCTTCTTCTCTGGTCTACCCAGGGACATCACTTCAGCAACTCTCCCTTCTCTCCTACAACACCAATTATTCCTCCTCCTGGATCATTCCCATGAGCCTGTGTATCTATTCTCATCTCTTCCATCTTTAAAAAAAAACCAAAAAACAAACTTCTTTTAACCCCACTTTCCCTCCCAGCTACCTCTTCATTTCTTTACTCTCCTTCTTGGTACATTCGTCAAGAGTTGTCTGTACTTCCTGCATCCGATTCCTTTCCTCCCAGTTGGTCCTAAACCTATCCAGTAAATCTTGGGTCCCTACCAGTCCACCAAATTTGCTCTTGTCAGGATCACCAGTGAGCTCCATGTTGCCACAGGTAAAGGTCCATTTTTATCCCTTATTTGACCACTCAGCTGCATTTGACACAGTTGTGTTTTTGTGTTTTTTTTTAATTTATTTTTGGCTGCATTGGGTCTTCATTGCTGCACGTGGGCTTTCTCTAGTTGCAGCGAGCGGGGGCTACTCTTTGTTGCGGTGCGCAGACTTCTCATTGTGGTGGCTTCTCTTGTTGCGGAGCGCGGGCTCTAGGCACGTGGGCTTCATTAGTTGTGGCACGAGGGCTCAGTAGTTGTGGCTCACAGGCTGTAGAGTGCAGGCTCAGTAGTTGTGGTGCACGGGCTTAGTTGCTCCATGGCATGTAGGATCTTCCCGGACCAGGGCTCGAACCTGTGTCTCCTGCACTGGCAGGCGAATTCTTTTTTTTTTTTTTTTTTTTTTTTTTGCGGTACACGGGCCTCTCACTGTTGTGGCCTCTCCCATTGCGGAGCACAGGCTCCGGACTCGCAGGCTCAGTGGCCATGGTTCACGGGCCCAGCCGCTCCGCGGCATGTGGGATCTTCCCGGACCGGGGCACGAACCCGTGTCCCCTGCATCGGCAGGCAGACGCTCAACCACTGTGCCACCAGGGAAGCCCGGCAGGCGAATTCTTAACCACTGTGCCACCAGGAAGTCCCTTGACACAGTTTTGACTCCTGCCTTTTTGAAACTTTACACTTGACTTTCAGGATACCACACTCTTCCTTTTATCTCACTGAATGTTCCTTCTCAGTCTCCTTTGTTGGTGTCCTCTTCTCCCCAGTCTCCTAAAGTTGGAGTGTCCCAGAACTTGGACCTCGGTCAGCTCCTTTTCTGTATCCATCATATGTCTTTGGGGATCTCATCCAGTACCATGGGTTTAATACCACTTAAAATATGCTGACAATACCCAAATTTAAATCTCTAGTCCATACCTCACTTGTGAGCTCCAGATTTATATCCAGCCTAAGCATATGACTCAATATCTCCATTTGCATTATCAAGATATCAAAAGTCTACTTCCTGATCATCTTCCCCTAGCCTTTTCCTCCTGACCTTTCTCCTCAGTTGATAGCAGCTCCATTTTTCCAGTTTGCTCTGACCAAAAACCTTGGATTTATCCTAAATTACTTTTTCTCTTATACTCTCAATCCAATCCATCAGCAAATCCTTTATCTGTCATACAACAACATGGGTGAATCTCCAAGTCATAATATGACTGAGTGACAAAAAGCCAGATACAAGAGATTATATACAGTATACACTGTATGATTAAATTTATATGAAATCCTAGAAAATGTAAACTAATCTATAGTGCCAGAGAGCAGATCCATTGTTTGCTTGGGTGGCTAGAGTTGGAGGGAGAGACCTTACTGCAAAGGAGCAAAAGGAAATTCTTAAAGATTGGAAATGTTTCCTTGATTGTGGTAATAGTTTCACAAGCATATATATCTGACAAAACTTATCAGATTGTACATTTTCTGTAGCTACAGTTTATTACATAAATTATACCTCAACGAAATGTGCACGCACACACACACACATAAAATCAATTCTCACCACCTCCATTGCTGTCTCTCTGGTTCAAGCCACCATCATATCTTACCTGGATTATAACACCCTTTGCTCACTCTGTTCCAGCCACATAGTCCTCCCTCACACTTCTCCCTTAGGGCCTTTGCACTAGCTGTTCCCTCTGACTAGAAAACTCTTCCCTCAGGTATTGGCACCTCCCTTACCTCCTTCCAAATTTGAGAAGGGTCAACTATCATCACCTTCTCAATGAGGTATATCCTCATCACCCTGTTTAAAACTATGGCTTTGACCCCATACCCCTAGCATTCTTGATCCCCATCCTGCTCTATTTTCTTGTTCCAAAGTTCTCATCATTCTTTTAATATACTAATTTACTTAATCATGTTTATTGTAAAATGTCTGTTTCTCGCCACTAAAATTTCAGCTCCACGGAATAGGAAGCTTTGTTGTGTTTCCCCAGGTGCTTAGACTGACACACAGTAGGCACTAAATGAATATTTGTTAAATGAATTAGGAATTAAGTTGAAACTGCAGCTCAAGTCAGCCTGTCTAAATTCACATATTGAAAAATCACACCATGCTGCTAAAGAGTAGAAGAAGAGAAAGATCACTTCTGTGTGGATGAAAAGATCAAGGAACAACTTACTTTCCACTCGAAGAAACAAATAAGTTCACAATAAACTGTTAATATAATATCAGATATAGATGATATATGTTATAATAAGACTACAAATAAAGTCCCATAGTAACTTTGAACTTTAATTGTCAGAGTAAAGAGGTGAAATTTAACTGGGTCTTAAAGGAGCAGTAGGATTTTGACTTCTAAAGAAGTGAAAAGATTTTCCAAGCTAAGTAAAAGACGCAAGCAGTGTTGAGACTGTGAAAGTATCCTGAACATTTAAAGAATAACTAGGAATCTACTAAACCTGGATTGGGCCCATATCTTAGCAGCCTTGAGTACCTTTCTGTGGAGTTTGGATGACTCTATCAAAGATATTTGAATAGTAAAGTGATACTATTATAGCTCTCTATGTTAGGAAAATGACATTTCGGGCCATGTATGGGAGAGGTTAGAAGCAAGAAGATTTATTTAGGAGGTGATTGAATTTACTATAGGTATCATTATTGGCCTATGTGGCTCTTCTCTCCCTCTACATTTTGAACACCTAAAGGATAAAACTTTGCTATGTATTGCTGACATTCTTATGGATATTAAGTTCAGTTCCTTTTATTCTTTTTCTACCCCTCAAAGTTAATTTAAGAACTTGGAGATATCCCAGGTCAGTTGTTATTAAGACTGTTTACTTCTTAAAAGCATTTTAATATTGATATTCTGTGTTTACTTATATATTATCTAGAATAGATGTAGATTCATATACTTTTGAAAACAGCAGTTCCTGTGAGAGAGAATTGCTGAAACAGTGTAAGGCAACCTTCCACAGGAGTAAACTGCTCTAACATGTATTCTGTCAGCATTTATGCATGCTTGCCCTTCTGCCAGTGGCAAAGCAAAATTAAAAGTGACTAAGAATGCTGAGTTATTCTTTCAACATTAGAAATTAGGCAAAAGTTTCAAGGTTTAAATACTAATTTTCTAGGTTATTAAGGCATCTCTGAAAGTCCCAGGACAGGATTACCTCCTGCACAGAAGATTTTGGAATACTTAGGCTTCCCTTGTGTTGAATTGGCACACTCCTTTTCACTGAACAGGAATTTTCAATAATGACTTTTTTTTTTTTTGACATTGCCTTTTTTTTTTTTTTTTTTTGCGGTACGCGGGCCTCTCACTGCTGTGGCCTCTCCCGTTGCGGAGCACAGGCTCCGGATGTGCAGGCTCAGTGGCCATGGCTCACGGGCTTAGCCACTTTGCGGCATGTGGGATCTTTCCGGACCGGGGCACGAACCCGTGTCCCCTGCATCGGCAGGCGGGCTCTCAACCACTGCCAGGGAAGCCCGCCTTTTTTTTTTTTAAAGCACAAAGTAAAAAGAAAGTTTTAGACAGAAGGACTTAATCTTCTGGTTTGGTCTTGGGTGGAGCAAATCAAAATGATTAAGCAGTTAGTATTCAGGAATATTGTAGGCTAGATGGAATCCTTTATAATTTATCGGGTCATTAATTTCTGAAATATTTTCATACAGTGATTTAACTGAAAAGTGTACCATAGTGGTTAAGAGAATGGGCTTGAGGTTGGACAGTCTAGATTTGAATCCCAGCTCTACCATGCACTAGCTCTGTGAAGTTGGGTCTCAGATTTTTAATCTGTAAAATGAGATCTATAATTGTAAGTCTGTCATAATAGTGTGTTAAGGTTTAAATGAGGTGATGTACAGTGCCCGGCACATAGTGAGCATTGAATAAATGTTGTGTGGTCAGGACAATGTTGATTACATTAAACTAGGCCCTGCTAATGAAAGTAACTCTTACTTCTTCCTGTCTTATAATAATCTAAAATAAATTCTTGTTGATTTTCTCTTTTCTGTTATATTTGTGCTAAGATTAGTTCGTTTATCAAAAGCAATAATGAGTGAATATTCTAAAAGAACTCAAAGACTGAGTGAAGTCATATAAACCAATATAAGTGAAATTTTAGTCTGTTGACTGAAGGCAGGCCTAAGTAACTGGTTCTAAACTACTTAATGCAAAGATGCCATGTATTATGATTGTCCATGTGGAAGAAATATTGTATAACAGGATTAAATTTTTGTTTAATATGTAATATAGATTTTATTTCACTTTTTCAAAAATAATACAGGGCTTCCCTGGTGGCGCAGTGGTTGGGAGTCCGCCTGCCGGTGCAGGGGACACGGGTTCGTGCCCCGATCCGGGGGGATCCCACATGCCACGGAGGGGCTAGGCCCGTGAGCCATGGCCGCTGAGCCTGCGCGTCCGGAGCCTGTGCTCCGCAACGGGAGAGGCCACGGCAGTGAGAGGCCCGCATACCGCAAAAATAAATAAATAAATAAAAAATAAAATGCAAAAAAAAAAATAATACATGTAGACCAGCTCCCAGGGGGTTTCTTGATGTTTAAATAGTGTGATATTGAATGCCAGTTCTTTAAGACACCCATTAAAAATAGATAGGTTCTTGGACAAATAAGTTGAGAGTGCTGATAATTCTGAAATTATTGACATTTGGGTACCAGGTAGTTCAATAAAATGCATAGTAAATTTTCAGGGACTTCCCTGGCTGTCGAGGGGTTAAGACTTCACCTTCCAATGCCAGGGTACCAGTTTGATCCCTGGTCAGGGAGCTAAGATCCCACATGCCTTGCAACCAAAAAACCAAAACATAAAACAGAAGCAATATTGTAACAAATTCAGTAAAGACTTTTAAAAAATGATATCACTTTAAAAAACTACATAGTAAATTTTCAAAATAAAGGTCAAGTTCATTTTTAAGTAAAGCAACCTGTAGAAATAGTAATTCAAAACACATGAAGGAGTGATGGTTACCATTTGTTTAACAAAAATATTTGCCATAATATTCCTTAAAATCATAAATGCCTTAGTGTATTTGATGTGTGAATTAGTATAATTCAACAACATATACCAGCCATATGCAGTGTACCAACCAGTTTATTAGGCCCTGGCGGTAGAAATATGATCCTGTTCCCCTAGCACTGTATGGTCCTAATGGAGAAACATTTACCTAAGACAACCTAAATCCGTGTTTATACCCAGTATATGAAAAATGTTTACAGTGCCCTTCTGTGGGAACATGAAGGAAAAAACCCACCCCAGCTTGGGGGAGAGTCAGGAAAGTTTCCCTGAAGAGGTACTGTCTAAGCAGATTCTTGAACAAATTTTAGTTATCTAGGAAGAAGGAGAAGAAAGAGGTTGCCAACAGATGCTTGTCCATATTCCAGGGAAGTAGTTTGAGATAGCTGGGTGTCTAGTGTGAGGTCCTGGAGTTACTAAGGACAGGGTTCAAGAGCAGACAAGGAGGACGTCCCTGGTGGCACAGTGGTTAAGAATCCGCCTGCCAATGCAGGGGACATGGGCTCAAGCCCTGGTCCGGGAAGATCCTACATGCTGCAGAGCAACTAAGCCCGTGCACCACAACTACTGAGCCTGCGTGCCACAACTACTGAAGCCCACGTGCCTAGAGCCCGTGATCTGCAACAAGAGAAGCCACCACAATGAGAAGCCCACGCACTGCACCGAAGAGTAGCCCCTGCTCGCCGCAACTAGAGAAAGCCCGTGCACAGCAGTGAAGACCCAACACAGCCAAAAATTAATTAATTAAAAAAAAAAAAAAGAGCAGACAGGGAACAGATCACACAGGATTTTATTTGCCCTCGGGCCCCCTATCTACAAGGAGCTTGGCTTTTATATCCTGTACATGATGGAATTAAAGGGTTTTGAGCTGGAGAGTGACATGGTCAGATTTTACTTTCAGGTTGATGATGCTGGCAGTAGGGTCGGGAATGGAGTCCATTCATAAACAGCTTTAAAGAGATTTTTAAATCTAGTGGTATACAGAGAACTGATAGGGTTCATTCAGTTTCTAAATTTCAAGTACATCACTCAAGTATGAAGAAATTGCTTTAAATACCTGAACAAGAAAGTACTTGTAATCACTTACATCTTGTGGAATTTATACATTTGAGGTTCATATTCAGAGCAGTATTGTTGAAGGATCAAATAAATGCAGAGAGCTTTTGGAAACAGATTTTAAGTCAAGATTTTACACTTAATCAAGTATATGTACTCTACCATATTTATTTATGTTTTTTAAGTTATTGGATAGAAACTAATGAAGTAATTGTAAACTTTTTCTTATAGTTCAGAAAATAATATTTCTACCCAATTCTTTGAATAATCAAGATGTATTTTTGAAAGGAAAAGGATTTTCAAAGGATTCGTTTCTCTAGCTACCTGAAAACCATTTGAAAATTGTCTGAATCTTAGTCCAAAAATTAAGTAAGGGGGCTATCTAGTCTGCTCAGGCTGCTATAACAAAGTACCGCAGACTGGGTGCCTAAACAATAGAAATTTATTTTCTCACAGTTCTAGAGTCTGAGAAGTCCAAAATCAAGGTGCCAACCACTTAAGTTTTCTGGTGAGGTCTCTCTTCCTGTTCACCTTCTGGAGTTGTGCTCACATGGCCTTTCCTCCTTATGTGGTGTGAGGTGTATGTTGGGGAGAGAGATCTTTTTCTCCTCCTCTTCTTATAAGACCATCAATCCTAGCTAATGTTCCCCATCCTTATGACTTCATTTAGCCTTAATTACCTCCCAAAGGCCCTATCTTCAAATATAGTCACAGGAGACATTAGAGTTTCAAAATATGAATTTTGGGGGGACACAATCCAGTTTATAGAAGAGGCCAAGTAGGCCTTTTTCTGAAGAAGTAAATATAAATTTAAGAATACACAATTTAATTTTGACGTTTTAGGGTCCCTAAATCTGGGGTTTTAGAGTGCCTAAAGCTTAAGGAAAACTTTTATTTTCAGGACAACGAAGTGGAGACAGGAGAGAAATAGTCCCAAACAAACAAAGAACTTGCTTATAGCTCTGGCATTTTAGAAAAATTGCATGCCAGATAATCCTTCATTAGCTGTAAGAAGGTTTATTTTCAAAGCTCTTATTTCTGCATGTTCTTTTATCTCCAGTGCCTGGCATTGTAATCCTGTAGTAGGGAGTCAAAAGTTATAAATACAGGACTCTCACAGTGCCTTCATAAGTGGCAGGTAAAATTTGCAGAGACTAAAGGTGTTTATATCTTGGGTGTTTATATATTTCTTTTATTTGAATTTGGAACAATTAAAGTGAAGATTACTGGGAATTTCGGTTATATTGAACTCAGAGCAGTGTGGGGTGTGTGTGTGTGTGTGTGTGTGTGTGTTCTGTTTCTGTTTCGTAGATAAGTTCTTTTGTGTCATATTTTAGATTCCACATATAAGTGATATCATACATAATCATAGACTTTCAGAGTTGAATGGAACTTAGAGATTGTCTCAACTAGCCCCAAGACCAGGAAACTGAGGCTTTGAGAAATTAAATAACTTGATTAGGGACTTCCCTGGCAGTCCAGTGGTTAAGATTCTGCGCTTCCACTGCAGGGGGCGCGAGTTCCTTCCCTGGTCAGGATCCAACCCATGCCCTGTGGCACAGCCGAAATATACATATGTGTGTGTGTATGTATATATATACATATACTCCCTGTTCTTTATATATATATATATATATATATATATATATATATATATATATATATCTTGATTAAAGCTGAAAAGCTATTTAGGGACCAATATGGGATTAGGACCTAAGACTTCTGTCTTCCATTTAGAGTTCTTTCCACTATATGTATCATGATGCTTGCTACCCAACTGGCAAGTTTCTTTGATCAGGAATTCAATCTAGACTGTAATGATACCAAGTCATTACTACTAAACTACTTAGAAACTATTTGAGCCCATCTTAGATCCATTCCAAACCTAAAATTCTGATTATAAAGAGAATGTAAAAAATATATAAAATATATATGTTCATTTTATTGCTGTAGTACATATATTTTCTTTTCTCAAAATACATTTCCAAGGACAAAAAGACAAGGGAATATATATATATATATATATATATATATATATATATATATATATATATATATATATATATACACATATAATTGACATGAAGCAAAAGCCAGTTTATATAAAAATTTGATTTTTTTTTTTTTTTTTTTTTTTTAAACTACACTGCACGTCTCGTGGTATCTTAGTTCCCTGACCAAGGATTGAACCCAGGCTCTCAGCAGTGAAAGCACAGAGTCCTGACCACTGGACTTCCAGGGAATTCCCTGAATTTTATCTCTGATAATATTCTTTCATCTCAATTTGTTAGACTCCGGGAAGTCATTTTAACCTTTTGATTATATATAAAATGGAGTGAATGCCTAATTATAGAAATATAATACTGTACTTAGTACTTATCTAGCATTCACTAAGAATTCAACTTTAAAATATTTCCCCCAAATTTTATTCTCAGCCTTTTCCCGCAGCATATTTTGCCTAAGTTACCATAGTTCCTTCCTGAGCTCTTATCTACCTTATATACAAATAAGTCCAGATCTGGACCTTTGGCTCCGTTGTTGCCCCTGAACTTCAACCTCTGTTTCTTTCTACATGCTGTGTATTTGTACCTAGGTGCCCATCTAGCACTTAAAAGTCATTTTGGCTGGAATACACTCACCATCTTTTTACTATTAAACTTGTTCCTTCTGCTGAATTCCCTATTTTTGTTTATAGAACAGTTATCATCTCTGTCACTTGATCTTAGAGCCTCAGAGCTAACTTTGACTCCCATGTCTTTTTCAGGCTGTATAGCCCATCAATTGCTGGTTCTACGTCATGTTATTCCTGTGTTATTCTTGCATCCAGAGGCATGGTACCTGCCTTCTGCTTTCAATTTTATTGCCAACATTCTAGAATAAGATTATCATGCTTTCTTGTTTGGTAGCCCTAACTTGACCTTCCTGCTCTAGTCTCCTATTCCAATTCATTCTTTTAAAAATATTTTTAGCTTACTTTTTCTGTTACAAAGTAGTATGCATTCAATGGAGAAAATATATAAAATACAGAAAGGTAAAAAGAAAACAAAATGTCTATATTCCCAATACCCAAAGATAATCACTATTAACATTTTGGTCTATATTCTTCCAATTCTTTTTTTCTATGATGTGTGCATAATGTTTTTAAATAAAATGTTTCCATTCTAACCTGTATATTACTGCCAAACAACTAGAGTATTATTCTTGAAGCCTGATTCTAATATTAAATGATTTCATCATTTACAGTTTAAAAGCTTAAAATCCTTTGCATGGTATTCAAACTCCTGGATAATCTAGACCCATTAGACTCTTCCAGCTTTGTTTCCAAAGGATCCCATCCCAGATCTGCAGAACGACCACTTAAGTTACTTGCCATTACATGCTGCAAACTCCAATCATTTGCTCACACCATTTCCTATAAAATTTCTCCCTGTTCTTTACAGAGCAATCCAAATGCTGTTTCTACCATGAAGCCATCAATCACCTGCCCATTCCCACCCCCCAACTCCTTAGAGAGTTAGAAGTTCTCTCTCCCCCTTTTGAACTTCTGTAGTACTTGCAACATGCACCGGTTCTAGATAATTAGTTTCTGGTGAACACATATAAGTATTATATATTTTTCAACACCTAGCATGATGTCTTAAGCACAGCAGGTATCCAGTAAGTGTTGAATGAGTAAATGAATGAATGAATAGTTGAACACTGCTTCAGGGTCATTATACCTTTTATTAAACTCATGAGAAGAGTAAGATTTTGTAGATGTAGAAAAAGCTTAAACAAATAGAACTTACTCAGGTTAGAGGGGATTGAGTAAGGAGACAGAATTAGAAACTGGAATGCTGCAGTTTGTCTCTTTCCTCTGAGCTATGATATGGCTCTTAATCATTAATGAGTAAATATATATATTATATAGTATGGGTTGCCCATCACTTGAACATTATCCTGTTTTGGATACAGGAGGGAGGCAGTGGTCCTCCTTCTATGGATATGGAAGAAGCACAAGTAGATATTCATTTCTTGGTTGCCTGGCAGCTGGCCTCTGGACATGTGATTTTGGTCAATCAGTTGCTCCCACCCAGGACTTTGAATCTTGAGAGCTTAGGGCACAACAGAGACAATTTGTGGCAGTCTGGGAGAACAGAAACAAGTGGCAGTGGCATCAGCAGACAATTACTGTGGCATGATCTTGATTATGGCTTTGCCCTTCTAGGATCCTGTCCATTTTCTGAGCTTTCTGTTTTGTTCTGTGAGACAGCCTATTCTGATGGGTGTTTTCTAACAGCATCAAGGTTTTAACTCAATTCTGACACGTCTGCCTGGAGATAGCATCAGATCCCACAGGGCAAGGGCACAGCCTCACAAGACTGCCTGCAGCCGCTCCCCCACCCCAAACTTCAGATGCTTGTTGCAAGTCCAAGTTGTTACCTGTGTTTCTGACCAACCAGCTGTAGATCAGAGGTTCCTACAAGCCTTCCTCGAATTTGTGGAGGGGGTTTTGCTAGAGTGGCTCACAGAGCTCAGAGACACATTTACTTATATTTACCTGTTTATTATGAAGGATATTATAAAGGATACAGATAAACAGCCAGATGAAGAGGTACATAGGGTACAGTCTGTAAGGGTCCCAAGCACAGGAGCTTCTGTCCCCATGAAGACAGAACTAGGGTGTGCCACCCTCAGGGCATGTGGATGGTTCACCAACCCACAAGCTCTCCAGACCCCATCCTTTTAGGGTTTTATGGAAACTTCATTATGTAGGCATGACTAATTAAATCTTTGGTCCCTGGAGATTGAACTCTACGTCCTGAGGTCGAGGTTGGGGCTGAAAATTCCAACTCTTCAATCAGGTTTGGTTCCTCTGGTTACCAACACCTATCCTCAGGGGCTTTCTAAAAGTCTAAAAGCTTATTAGCATAAACTCAGGTGTGGTTGGTAGGGAGTTGTCATGAATAACAAAAGACACTCCTTTTACCTTTATTGCTCTTAGAAAATTCTAAGGGTTTTAGGACGTCTGTACCAGAAGAAGACCAAATATATATTTCTTACTATAAGTCACAGTATCGCACCTATAAATAAATTTCTTTTCTAAGTTAGCCAGAGTTGGTTTCTGTCATTTGCAACCAAAAACCCTGACAGAGGCTGTTGTCTTTAGTACTTACAGTAGAGCAGCAGCATACATGCATTTCAACTAACTCCCACAAGGCTAGATGCAATGCTATAGTAATGGGGCTGCCAATGCCAAAAGGCAAAGGAGTGATAGCTGTTCAGTGGAATCACTGTGGGAAATGCCAAGTTATTCTCTGCAACTTTTTAAATAACTGCATGTTATATGGATTTTTTTCAAGTAAGAATTACGTTCATATCTAGCAAACCTTTTTTCCGTACCTACTACATACCTGGCATATGTTATCTCATTTAATGCTCAAAGCATTCTGTTACTTTCTATTAAGAGAAATTATAGAGGCTTGATAGAAAACAGAATGGAGTAAACTCTGCAGATAAGAAGGCTCTCTTTAGAATTCTTCAGAATTCCTCACTTATACTGGTTATCTTGAAGAGAGAATGATTTGAACATCCAGATTTCTTCAGATCAAGGAATCTATCAGAATACGTGAAGTTTTTGTTTTTACTAACCTCTAACTGAAATTTAGCATTTCCTGTAATTTACAAATGTTGGCAACAAACCACACAAGTATTAGCAATATCTGAGATTTTTGTCACCAATCACCAAAAGAAATCCCAGATATTTTATAACACATTACAGTTAACAGAAATCTCAAAATATTAAGTTCACCACTCTTTGAAATTATTGTGGTTATTAGACTTCCTACTAACTCTCATTACTAAATGAATTAATAAAGAAGCACATAGGGAATTCCCTGGAGGTCCAGTGGTTAGGGCTTAGCGCTTTCACTGCCCAGCATCCGGGTTGGATCCCTCGTCAGGGAACTAGGATCCCACAAGACACGCGGCACAGCAAAGAAAAAAAAAAAGAAAAAGAAAAGAGAAAAAAAAAAAAAGGCACATATATATCACAAATCTGTTTTTTAATATTTTGGTAACTATTTCAGTATGATTGGTTTCCTTTCCTTTGTAATTCTAAGTAGTTAATTTTTTTTCATTTAAATCATTATTCTGAGGGACTTCCCTGATGGTCCAGTAGTTAAGACTCCACACTTCCACTGCAGAGGGCAGGAGTTCGATCCGTGGGCAGGGAACTAAGATCCCGCATGCCGTGTTGTGCAGCCAAAAATAAACAAATAAATAAAACATTATTCTGAGAAGGTGTCATAGGCTGTGGACTGCCTGTGATCAATGTCACAAAAAAGGTTAAGAATTCCTTTTATAGGTAGACTTTCTTACTTTAGACTAACTCAGTGGTGCGTGAGAATTACTTTAAAGGCTTGTATAAACAAAACCGTGCATACTGGGATTTTCAAGGATAATTTGAACTGTATGCAGTTTTGGCCTTAAGTGTCCACATTTGTACCCAACCACCTTAGGTAAGATATGACTCCATTCTAGAGTGTTTTCAAGTAAATTCACAGACTCCTAAGAATTTGAAGACATGAATAGGTCAAAAATTCTCCATGAGATTTTTAAATGTTATTTTCATTTTGATGATTGTCTCCTAAATAATAAGCTATAGTGGATCATCTGGATGACTGCCTTATGACCAAAGAGCTCTGTGGCTTATCCCGACCACTGACTCTACTTTATCTTATTTTTCTTTATGATATTTATTAGTACCTGACATATCAATATTTATGTGTCTCTCTCCACTAGAATGTAAGTTCTATGAGAGTAGGAAAGAACTAAAAGCCTTGTTCAGTACTGGACACATATTAAGCACTTAATAAGTATTTGCTGAATGAATGAACACATGAATAAATGAATGACTAAAAATAATTTAAGAAAATGTTAGGGATCTGTGAGAATTTTTCTATAAGGGATCTGAATATTAATCAAGTTTGAGGAACCCTGTATTAAAGAGTAAATTATTATTGTATATTACAAATACTACAATTTTCATACCACACATATGATTAAGTTGTGCAAAATGAAGACTTCAAAAGACCAGTTAAATCTATTAGAATAGTTCAGAATTTATGTAGACATAGACACCATTTTTGTACTGGTCTTAATTTTAAGACCCATGTAAAGTACCGTTTTCCCCAAAATGAATGCATAATTGATTTCAAGTTGCTAACCACATACAAAACTATCAGAGAGAACAAAAACTTTCAGTGTTAAATTTAAGAAATCCGAAGGATCTCTTCCTTGCCCATTTGTCTCTCTAACCTAAACATCTTTTTTTAAGAGAGGGAGAAACTAATACTCTTTAAGAAACTAAAAGAATTGATGTTTTTACTTTTTAAGCACACATAGTCTTAAATGGTGACCCAAAAGTAGTCTGCAAGTTATCATTATTATGATAATCAATGCCCCAGATACTTCTGCATTATTTGCTTAAGTAGAAATTAGATGATCACAAAGGTCCCTTTCCAGTTCTCAGATTCTGTCATGATGGGCTATGTGATCATTTGGCATAAAAAACACCTGTCATCTAGTTTTACTTTCACAATGAAAGTACCATAAAAATGGTTTCTTACCTCAGAATAATAGTTAGGTATTAGTGGCAGACAGTGGTAACAACTGTCCAAAATAAGTTTTCTGTTTATTTCTTTAAAGATAGTTTTCTTTAAGTCTGTATTGGGAGGTTGTATTATATGAACAGGGGAGGGAAAACACCAGACTGGTCCTGACTTTGAAAAAGTCCAATCACCTATTTCTACTCTATTTTTCACTGCTGTAAAATGAAGGTTTTGCCTGCCTCTGTATACCTTCTTGGAGCAAGATAATGAATGCATTAATAGGAATTTACACAGGCAAATTTACTGTGAATCTTACATTTCAGGGCCCCTTATTTACACCAGCCCCTTCTAAGGCCCTATACCTATTCTTGTGTGGAAATTTTGTAAATTTTTTTTTTCTTAAAGAGATCCCAAATTTGTCGATGCTTCAGTCTCCATAAGAACTGAACCTACCACTATGTATTTAAGTATTATTTGGAGAAATAAAGACAGAGAAGTTCAATCTTATTAAATTACACTTTTCTTATTAACCTCCAAAATATAGCAAAATAGGAAACTTTTTGGTGTTCTGAAGTCTGACTTAGGCAGCTTGATTCAGAAAAAAGTTTTCTGAAGTGAGAAATTAGAAAGAATTTTAATTTGGGATAACACTACTGCATAAGTATGATTTGACACTTAACTTTTCTGAGATTGAGTTTAAAAAAAAAGAATTGATATGTCTGATCTTTATAATTCTTTCCAATGTGAAACATTCTTTTTTTATTTTTTTAATTGAAGTGTAGTTAATTTACAATGTTGTGTTAATTTCTGCTCTACAGAAAAGTGATTCAGTTATACATATATATACATTCTTTTTCATATTCTTTTCCATTATGGCTTATCACAGGTTATTGAATGTAGTTCCCTGTGCTATACAGTAGGATGTTGTTGTTTATCCATTCTAAATATAATAGTTTGCATCTGCTAATCCCAAACTCCCAGTCCATCCCTTCCCCACTCCCCATCCCACTTGGCAACCACAAGTCTGTTCTCTGTGTTTGTAAGTCTGTTTCTGTTTCGTAGATAAGTTCATTTGTGTCATATTTTTGATTCCACATATAAGTGATAACCTATATGAAACATTCTTAATCTTACTCCCTTTCTTAATGCTAAAATATTGTAGATTTTCAATCTAGTTGGCTCCAAGTTTATTGCTGCAGAAATGTGACTACAACATTGAAAGGCAACTAAGATCTTCACTGAATCGTCTTTCTTGAAAGTTTCTGAGAAAAGGAAAAATATGAAAAAATATTTATATTTCTACTCTCTATCAAGTGTATATTAAGTTAGAATGTCTGTGAAAAATAATTTACTTGACTATCATTCTTGGAGGATTTCCATTCCTTAGAATAAAGCATGAAGAAAATTATTTCAGTTTCACACCTCTGATGCAATCTTTGCCTCTAAGCTAGCTGGATTGTTCAGTTGGCCCAAGAGCTTAAGACCTGAAATTCTACATTCTTGGCACAGTTCTGAGTTCTCACTATAAATGGTAATACCTGAGGTTGCAGGAGGTCAAGGAAGAGGAAAAAAATAATTTCATGCATATCACTTCATCTTCAGTTAATTCTTAAAATGCTGTCCTCTTGGAAGGAAAAACGTCCTTGTTCAGCTTTTGAGGGAAGGATGAATTTAAAGATCATTTTTAGTGTTAAGATTTGGGTGGAAAAGGGAAGGAGATTTCAGCAGATTTTTGTGGACTATGTTATATAAAGATGCCACAGGACCCAGCAGTTTCACTCCTAGGAATATAATTAAGAGAAACGAAATGTATGTGTACACAAGTGATTATAACAGCATTATTCATAATAGCCAAAAAGTGGAAACAACCCAAATGTACATCAGCTTATAAGTGGATAAACAGAGTGTGGTACATCTATACAGTGAATTTCTATTTGTCAATAGAAAGAAATATTGATTCATGCTACAACGTGAGTGAGCCTTAAAAACATTATGCTAGGGAAAGAAGCCAGTCACAGAAAACCTCATATCATATGATTCCATTCAAATGAAATGTTCAGAACAGGGAAATCTATAGAGACAGATTAGTGGTTGCTAAGGAATGGAGTGATGGGGTGGGAGGACTTGATAGCTAAAGGAAATGGGACTTCTTTTTGTGGTGATAAAAATGTTCTAAAATTGACTGTGGTGATGCTTTCACATACTTGTGAATATACTAAAAACCATTGTACACTTTAAATGGGTGAATCGTATGTGAATTGTATCTCAAAAATAATTTTTTTAAAGATGCCATGGAAATATAATGATTAATCAAAACTTAGATTTAGACATGTATCCTCCTCTGAAGAAGCACTTGTCATCCAGTTAGAGTACTAATATATATGAGTATTTAAAACTGATGCAAATGGAGAAAATGGTCGGTCTTATAGGAGAGGTGGCATTTAGCTGGACTGTGAGAGTAATTGGGATATGGATATTCTGGGTAGAGGTAGCATAAGCAAAGACAAAGGTATGAAAATGCAACTGTAGGGGCTTCCCTGGTGGCGCAGTGGTTGAGAGTCCGCCTGCTGATACAGGGGACACGGGTTCGTGCCCCGGTCCGAGAGGATCCCACATGCCGCGGAGCGGCCGGGCCCGTGAGCCATGGCCGTTGGGCCTGCATGTCCGGAGCCTGTGCTCCGCAACGGGAGAGGCCACGACAGTGAGAGGCTCGCGTAACGCAAAAAAAAAAAAAAAAAAGAAAAAAAAGAAAATGCAACTGTAGTAATTCATTTTTCCTGATTATAGAGTTTAAGAATTTAGGCTGGGGCAGTGGTTTGAGGCCAGCTTTGAATGTTAGTTAGGTAAAGTTAACCTTAATCCTGTTGGCAGTATGGGAACATGGAAGGATTTTGAGCAGAGCTGTGATATTATCTCAACTGTGTTTCAGGAAGGTGACTGTGATAATAGTGTTTTAAAGATGAATTCCAGAAAATTTAGACGAGAGGCTGAAAGAGCAGAAACAGAGGAAAGAGATAACAAATGCTAACAGAACGGAAAAGTGAAGAACAGATAAAAAGAAATATTTGAAGCACACTTGTGATTTAGTTGGATGTTAAGGACAAGGAGAAGGGGAGAGTGAAAGTTATTGTGAGGTATACGTGAGAAGCCAAACAGATAGTTGAAAGAATG
The DNA here is from genome assembly GCF_964341445.2 of Mesoplodon mirus. Classification (NCBI taxonomy): domain Eukaryota; kingdom Metazoa; phylum Chordata; class Mammalia; order Artiodactyla; family Ziphiidae; genus Mesoplodon; species Mesoplodon mirus. Next base: position 11,325,407 of record NC_138989.1, read on the forward strand.
GGACTGGGATTTAGACTGGAGGCCAGAACTGTCTAGTGACAAAGTGTTATTGAAACCATTCAAGTGAACAGAAATTAGGATAGCAGCTTGCATCACACAGAGGGCTTTGGGCAAATACCTGGAGGAACACACTGACTTAGAGCTCAGAGAGGAGGAATAACGTGGAAAAACAGGGGAAGACAGTTTCATGGAATCCAAGAGACATTTATAAAGAAGGAAGGTGGTTAAATGGGACAAAACTGTGAACATCTTTTAGGTGTAATAGATAAACTTTAGGAATATGGTTTTCAGCTTCAATACCATGTGCAGTATTCTAGCAGGGGGGAAAAATAATAAAATCAAGAAAGTTTAATTCCTAGGTGTCTTAGAGAGTTTATTTTAAAACATTTATAGAGCCATGCAACTGCAGATGGAGAGAGTACCCATTTTAAGAAAAATTATGTAAAAGTGAATAAGTATTTAGAGAGAAGAAAAATACTAGTCATGTGTGTCCATAGCATTAGAAAAATATTTTCTAGGAGTGAGCACCTCCTGCATTTCGAGCTAGTCAGGACATGAAGATGTTAGTAAATGCCTTATTTAAAACTACTTTCTCAGAAATTTCGCAACTAGTGTTCATATAATAAGGAATGTTTTAGTTCCTTGAAGCTATAGTCAGACTAGATTAGCACGACGTACATGCAGACATTGTAGTTATTGATTGGTTGATGGTTAGGTAAAATGTGATGCTGAATTCAGGCAAGTTTTAGCTACCAGTTAATCTAAAGCATTCCACAGCCATAGAATCAGAGGGAATAACAAAATAATGAAAAAGATTAGTTTGTAAGTATAGATGTGAGAAGAGATTAGGATATCCTCTACAGGAAAAATGTGAAAATGGAGGTCAGTGCCTTTTTTTATGTATAGTTTTTTTCCTCCTATAAGGATTTCATCTCCAAAGCTAGTCAGGCATCCAAAGATTATTTCAATATACATGTTTTAAATTGTTATATTCTTTGACCCAGTAGTTCTACTTCTAGAAATCCATTCCCAAAAAGCCCTAAATGTTAAGTGCATAGATGATAAGCACAAAGGTCTTCAAAACAGTAATTTTTAGTAGTTCAACAAACAGAGGGTTGAATAACAGCCTTGGTTTCAAATTGTGGAGAAACTGTTGTGAATGAATTGTGGCTCTTCCATACGATAAACATTGAGCAGCCCTTAAATGATCTTTGTGAATAATGTTTGATAACATGGCAAAATACATATAATCTAGAGTTAGATAAACAGGTTGTGGAATTATATGCACAATGTGATTTCAGCTGTATAACAAAATAAATATGTGCTTGAAGAAGTAAATATGTTCATGGAGAAAATTATCCCAATTGCTAATGAAGCTTGTCCTAGGTAGGATTAAGGATTTTTTTTCATAATGGTGTATATTTCTTATATTTTCTACATTGAGCATGTACTTCTTTGATAGATAATATAGAATTATCACTACCCCCCAAATCTGAAAGATTGGTTATACAGAGACCAGGAAAGGGAAGATAGATGAGTCAATATAAATCATCATGCCTATTGGAAAAGCAATTCAAAATATAAGCCTTACTGACAGAGAATCAGTAGCATCACCACATGCTGTCAGATTAGTCCTGTCTACTCGTAGCCTCTATTGAGTTTCCTTGGACTCAAACAGACCAGTGGAAGCCTCAGTATAGATTCTGAAATCTAACGACACATTTGTTTCCCTGATATTGTTTGTGAGACAGTAGCTTGTGTCTTTGTTGTGAAAATCCTACCTTTTACATTTGTCATCCACAAACTGATGAAGATAAAATTTTAACTTGGTAATGTTACATTTGTAAATATTTAAAACTATCATGTTATCAATTATTGCTTCTTGAATTTTGCCCCTATAATTACGTATTTTATTCTTCTTTTTTCATAGGTGCACCATAAATACAAAAGACTGAAGTTATAAAAGAGAAAAAAAAAGATTGCTGCTAAAATGAGTGTGAGCAATACAGTATATTTTGTGCCATACACGAAAAGGTATTGTCCATAAATCCATGACTTAGCTTTCTCCCATAAAATGGGAACAAGTTGTGTTTTCTGGTTTTTCTATGAGGAATTTTTATTATATTTGTGAGAAAAATTAAAAGGAATTAATAAAATTAGAATAAAATATTCTTTTATAAAAATTATTTAGTTTCAAATTATCTCCTTATAGATTTTCTTTATTTTCAGTTATAGCTTAAAATATGGAGAATTACCTGGCTAAAGTTATTTTATCCCTATTATCAGATTATTTTCTGGAAATATATATTACCATTTTCTGTTGTAGTGATTTATAATTAGACTTTGAGATAAAATTTTTTCATATCACTTTTCCTCTAATTACAGAAGTAATAGGCTTTGCAGAACATTTAGAAAATAGAAATAAACAAAAAGAAGGAAATAAAAAAATAACCTGAAATCCCAACACCTACTTCAGATAAAACACAAGTCTGCAAAGAAATCCAAATTTGTAGGTGAAAGAAACCTTGTTTCCCATCTTCACTGTTGCATCCCTCCTATGCTCTACCTTACACCCTGCCTCTTTTACTAAAATAAATCAAAACAAAACAAGTAGAAACTGCCGTGTAGAAACTCCCTGTAGAAGGATAATACTTGGTCAGAGAATGTTCCCATTCTATTCTTCCAGGAGTGTATAAAGATGACTGTTTCCTTATGCCCTCACCAAAAAAATGTATCTTTTCTCTATTACTTTATCAATTTGGTGGGTGAAATGAGGTGTCTTGCTATTTTACTTTTTATTTCTCTGATTATTAGTGAAATTATATGTTTCATATCATTAATAGACACTGCTTTTTTCTTTTTTAATTTCCTATTTGTGTCCTTTGAGTGTGTGTGTTGGTGTATATATATGTATATGTTCAACTCTCTGATATTAAGAATAACTTCACTGGCACATATTTTGCAAGAACCATCCCCAACTTTCTTGCCTTTCAGTTTTGTTGATTGCAACTTTTTAAAGCAATAATTATTAATTAAAATACAGTAATCTGAACATATTAAGTAACATAACGTTTTAACGTGTGTGTGTGTGTGTCTGTGTGTGTATCCATCACATGATGAAGTTAGTAAACATATCCGTCACTCCCAAAAGCTTCTTCATATCCTTTTTCAATACCTCCCTAACTTCTTCTCACCCCAGCCCTTTCCCTAGGCAACCACTGATGTGCTATCACTCTAGGTTAGTTTGCATTTTCCAGAACTTTATATAAATGAAATCATAAAGTATTGATATGTTCTCTTTTTTTGTTCTGGCTTATTTCACTCAGCATAATTATTTTGAGATTCATCCATGTTGTAGCATGTATCAGTAGTTCATTTTATTTCTGAGTTGCATTCCATTGTCTGCAGGTACCACAGATTGTTTATCCATTCATCTGTTGGTGGATGTTTGGATTATTTCCAGTTTTGGCTATTAAAAATAAAGCTGCCATTAACTTCCGTGTACAGTGCTTTGTATGGACATTTGCTTTCATTTCTCTTGGGTGAATACCTAGGAGTGGAATGGCTATGTCATGTGGTAGATATATGTTTCACTTTTTAGGAAACTGCCAAATAGTTTTCCAAAGTGTTTGTACCATTTTTACATCCCGCCAGCAGTGTCTGAGAGATCCAGTTACTTCAAATCCTTGCCAACACCTGGTATGGTCTGTCTTTTTAATGTCAGCCATTCTGGTAGGTTTGTAGTAGTATCTCATTGGGATTTTAATTTGTATCTCCCTAATGAATAGTGATGTTAAGCATCTTTTTTTTTTTTTTGGCTTAGTTGCCATCCATTTATCTTTCTTGGTGAAGTGTGTGTTCTAATGTTTTTCTCATTTTTAAAATTTGGTTGTTCATGTCCTTTTAATTGAGTTTTGAGGATTCTTTATATTTTATGAATGCAAATCCATTGTGAGATATATGTTTTGCAGAGATCTTCTACTGTGGCTTATCTTTTCATTTTCTTAACAGGGTCTTTCAAAAAGAGTATGTTTTTATTCTAATTGAACCTTTTTTTCCTTTGTGGAGTGTGCTTTTGTTTTTATATCTAAGAAATTCTTGCCTAACCCAAGGTCACAAAGATTTTCTCTTGTGTTTTCCTCACAATTTTTTTAGTTGTATGTTTTACCTTTAGTTCTATAATCCATTTGGAGTTAATTTTTATATATGGTGTCAATATGAATCAAAGATAGACATATTCAATTGTTATGGCACCATTAGTGGAAGATGTTCTCCACTGAATTGCCTTTGCACCTTTATCAAAATTCAGTTGTCCATAAATGTGTGGGTCTGTTTCTGTACTTCCTGTTTTGTTGCACTGATTTATTTGTGTGTATATATATACATGCAAATATATGTATACACATACACACACATACACACCAGTATCACAGTGTCTTGATAACTGTAATCTTAATGATAAATCTTGCAATCAGGTTATGTTAGCCCTCCAATTTTGTCTTCCTTTTTCAAAGTCGTTTTGGTTGTTTTAGGTCCATTGCATTTTCATATGAATTTGAGAATCAGCTTCTCAATTTCTCTTTCTAAAAAATACTCAATATTGAGTCTTCTGACCTATAACCACAGTATAACTTTTCATTATGTCTTTACTTCCTTTCATTATTATTTTGTAGTTCTCAGTGTACAAGTCTTACAGATCCTTTGTCAGATTTATCCCTAAGTATTTCATTTTTTTGATGCTATTATAAGTGATATTTAAAAGTTTAGATATCCATTTGTTCATGTATAGAAATATAATTGAGCTTTCTATATTGATCTTGTATTCTGCAACTTTGATAAACTCACGTATTAGTTCCATTGAATTTTCTACACAGGTGATTATGTTGTTTGTCAGTAAAAGTCCAACTTCTTTCTTTCCAGTCTTGCTACTTTTTACTTCTTTTTTCTTCCCTTGTTGCAATTATAGAACATCCAGCACAATGCTGAGCAGAAGTGTTGAGAGCAGACATCCTTGCCTTGTTCCTGATCACAGGAGGAAAGCAGTTGGTCTTTCACCATTATATTTGACATTGGCTGTAAATGTTTCATAGATTCCCTTTATTAGGTTGGGGATGTTACCTGATATTCCTAGTTGGCTCAAGAATTTTTATCAGGAATGAATTTTGGATTTTGTTATATGCTTTTTCTGCATCTTTAGAGATGATCATTTGGCTTTTTATCAGTTTGTTGGTACGGTGAATTACATTGATTTTTGAGTGTAAACCAACCTTGCATTCCTGTAATAAATTCCACCTAGTCATGATGTATTATCTATTTTATATATTACTGAACTATATTTGCTATAATTTTGTTGTGAATATTTGTATCTATAGTCTTCAAGAATTTTACTCTGTTGCTTTCTTTCTTGTAACGTTTTTTGTCTGGCTTTGGTGTCAGGGTAATACAAGCCTCAGAATTAATCCTAGAAAGTATGTCTCCTTTTCAATTTTCTGAAAGATGTGTAAAATTAATATTGTATCTTTCTTAGATGTTTGGTTGAATTCACCAATTAAGCCATTTGATTCTGGAGTTTTCTTTGTGGGAAGATTTTAAATTACAAATTCAATTACTTTAATAGATGCAGAGTAAACTTTGTTGATTTGTGTCTTTCAGAGAATTTATCCACTTCATCTAAGTTGTTGAATAATAATTGCATAATGTACAATTTGCATAATATACTCCCTGATTATCCTTCTGATATCTATAGAATCTGTAGTGATGTTATCCCTCTCATTCGTGATACTGGTAATTATGTCTTCTGATCAGTCTGGCAAGGTTTATAAATTTGATTACTTTTATCAAAGAACCAGCTTTGCTTTCATTGATTTTTGTTTTTGTTTTTGTTTTTTTCTATTTCATTGATTTCTGCTTTAATCTTTATTATTTCCTTTCTCTCCATACTTTGGGTTTAATTTGCTCTTTTTTTCCTAGTTTTTAAAAAAATAATGGAAGCTGAGCTCATTGATTTGAGACCTTCTTTTCCAAAACAGGAGTTTATTGCTCTAGATTTCCACATGAGTACTGCTTTAGTGGTATCCCATGAATTTTGACGCCTTCTGCTTTCATTTTAATTAAGATAAAAGTATTTTCTAGTTTCTCTTTTGGTTTATTTTTTGACCCATGGATTACTTTTTATTGTGTTATTTAGTTTCCAGTATTTGGGGATTTTTTTCATATTATCTGTCTGCTGTTGATTTTCTAATTTAACTCCATTGTGTTCAGAGAATATATCTAGTATAACTCAAGTCCTTTTAATTTATTGAGTCTTGTTTTATGGCCCAGAATATGGTCTATCTTGGTAAACGTTCTGTGTGCACTTGAAAAGAATATGTATTATGATGTTTCTGGGTTGAAACATCAATGTTAATAATCATATTTCAATGTCAATAATCAAATTGGTTGATAGTGTTGTTCAAGTCTTCTATATCCTTACTGATTTTCTGTCTATTTGTTCTATCAGTTATTGAGGAAAGGATATTGAAATCTCCAACTACAATTGTGGATTTGTCTATTTCTCCTTGCAGGTAAATCAGTTGTTAATCATGTATTTTGAAACTTTTTTTATTAGGTGTATAAACATTTAGGATTGTTATATTCTCTTGATAAATTGATCCAATCTTTTTATCATTATGAAATAATCTTTGTAATATCTTTGCATTGAAATCCATGTTATCTGATATTAATATAGCTAGCCCAGCTTTCTTTTGTTTAGTGTTGTATCTTTTTCCATCCTTTTAGCCTACTTGTGTCTTTTTTTTAAAGTGTGTATATAGACACATGTGTACACATGCATGCATATATGTATTTATATTTGGATACACATTTATGTATTAATCTGCTGTCCATACTCAAGTGATAGTATACCTTTTTGTGTATAGTATGATAACTTTACAGCACTGTGCTTCAATTTCTATCCTTCCCAGCTTCATGTTCTTATACGTTTTACTTCTATATGTTAAAAACTCACACTGTATTGTCATTTTTGTTTAAACAGTGAATTATACTTTAAAGAAGTTTAAATAATGGGGGGAAATCTTACATATTTAACCAAATAGTTAACCATTTTCAGTGCTTTTTCAATGTTTTGTAAAGCTCTATTTCCATCTGGTATGATTTTGGCTTATGTCTAAAGGATTTCCTTTAGCATTTCCTAGAGTGCTGGTGGTCAGGTCATGAATTCTTTCAGCTTTTGATGTCTAAAACCCTCTATTCTGCCTTCATTTTTCAAAGATCTTTTTACAGGACACAGAATTTTAGTTTGAACTTAGCACTTTAAAAACGTTGCTCTATTGTCTTCTCACTGGTATTATCTCCAGTGAAGAATCTGCTGTCATTGTTGTCCTTACATAATGTCTATACATAATGTGTTTTCTGTCTCTGGCTGCTTTCATGATTTTTGCTTTATCACGTTTTGAGCAAATTATTATGATATGTTTGGTGTAATTTTCCCCATTTTTCTTATTCTCATTCTTGTTCTTGAGCCCCATTGACCTTCTTGGATGTGTGGTTTATAATTTTTATCAGAATTGTAAGTTTTTTTCACTATTATTTCTTCAGATATTTTCTCTGCCTCAACATCTCTCTCTTCTCTTCAGGGACTCCAATTAGATGTATACTAGTCCATTTGAAATTGTTCCACAGCTCACTGATGCTCTTTTTTTTGGTTGTTTATTATTTTGTTTTTTGTTTTTTCTCTGTATGTTTCATATTGGATAGTTTCTACTGTCATATCTTCAAGTTCATAAACCTTTTTTTCAGAAATCTCATCTGCTATTCATCCCATGCAGTATATTTTTCATCTCAGACATTGTAACTTTCACCTCTAGAGGTTCAGTTTGTGTCTCTTTATATCTTGACTATCTCTATGTGTTTGATATTTCCTCAATATTTCCTAACTTTTTAAATATATGGAATACAGTTATAATGTTTTAATGCTCTTGTCTGCTAATCTAGCAACTATCATCTTATATCAGTCCTGGATTGGTTTCAATTGATTTTTCTCATCATCATGTGTCATATTTTCCTGTTTCTTGGGATGCTTGGTGAGTTTTTTTTTTTTTTTAGACATTGTGAATTTTACCTTTTTGGATATTAGATTTTTTTTTAATTCCTTTAAATATTTGTGAGCTTTGTTCTGGGACACAGTTAAGCTACTTAGAATAATTTAATCCATAAAGATCTTGCTTTTAAATTTTGTTAGGCATCCAGAACAGCACTTAGTCTATGGTAATTTTCTGCTACTTAGACTCTTGTGAGTACTCTAAACAATTCCCCATGAATTATGAGATTTCCTATTCAGGCTAGTGGTAACAGGCACTATTTACAGCTCTTCATGAGCCCTAGGTACTGTTTTCTTTAATTCTTTCATATAGGTTTTTCTTCCACCCTGCCTGGCCTGGCATAGTTTTCTCACTTGCATGCATAGATCAGTAGTCAGCTGAAGACTTGATGGGAACTCTCTGCTCATCTCCATATCTTCTTTCTGTGCTGTTCTCTTCTATTTAGTACTGTGCCCTGAGAACTCTAGCCATTTTGGTCACGCTGGACCCTCATCTCTGGAGTGCCCCAGGCTCTAATTGGGTTTCCCCACCCCCTACTGTCTGTGCCATGGCCTGGAAACTCTCCCAGGACATTAAATTGGGACAGTTTTAGCTCTCCTTGTTTGTTGTCCCTCTGTCTGGGATCACTGTCCTTCTCTGCCTGATACCCATTGTGTTAAAATACCATAATTTCATGTTTTTCCAGTGTTTTAGTTGTTTCTGGTGGTAGATAATAAATCCAGTCCTGTTACTCCATTTTGGCTGGAAGCAGAAATCCATTCATTATATTTTTTAAGATAAATAAGTTGTGTATTATCAAGCTTACTGATTTTAGTTTATGGTTTTTGCCTCTGATATCTTGCTAAATAACTAAATACTCATCTGCAAATTATTTTAGAAGTTTTTATGATCTCATTTTTTTATTATTTTAATATTATTTTATTTTAAATATCATTTTAATATTTATTTCTTTTGAAAAATCACTTTAGTCTATAGTATGACTTAGTAGTCTGTGTGTGTCCTCCAAATGGTTATCCATAGTACTTAGCTTTAATCACATTGAAGCTAAAATATTCAAGTTTAAAATACATCTTGGTGACTGAAAAGATTTTAGTTCTCATAAATATGGTTCATAGATCTTTATGTTTTTCCTAACAGAAATTTTGTAATTTGCTTTTTTTTTTTGGCATGGTCTCAAAAGGCATGTCTTTGATTTAATCCATTGTTTCTCTTTTCTATTCTCTAAGCAGTGAAGGCAATAGCACTTTTTGAACTTTATGTACTTTGTTGCCTAACAAGTAACTAAATTTAAGTTACTTTTTCAATAGTATTGATATACAGACTTTATGCTTGATTATTGGCATTCATGGCTTGGCAGGATGACTACTCATGATTACAGATGCAGTGTTGTGGGGGAATCCTTTTTCCTGTTTAAAACCTTTAATGCCTACCCATTACCCTCAAGATAAACTCCAAATTTCTTAGTATGGTTTAAAAGAATTATTGTGATTTTCCTTGGCTTATAAAGGAATTTAGTCTTGCCTGACACATAGTAGTGCTTAATAAATGTTAGCTGTTACTATTTCAATATTAATCAGACCAAACTGCTTTTGAAACAGATTTATTGAGATATAATTTTTCTTGTTTTTTTTTAAATTACATTTTATTCTACATGTGTCTCCAAGGAAATCAAAAAGAAATGCAATTAATTTGTGATGTTGGGGGGAAAAAATCTTTGGTTTTACTTGTTCAACAAAAATATCTGAATCAATTATACTTTTATCAACTTTCCCTTCACATCCTAGCATTCTGTTTTGCCATCCACTGTGTATTTCTCACACATATCTATCTCAAAGTTATCTTGAGAGGGAGAGTGAAAACAAAAATCCAGGGGCTTCCCTGGTGGCGCGGTGGTTGAGAGTCCGCCTGCTGATGCAGGGGACACGGGTTCATGCCCCGGTCCGGGAAGATCCCACATGCCGCGGAGTGGCTGGGCCCGTGAGCCATGGCCGCTGGGCCTGCGCATCCGGAGCCTGTGCTCCGCAACGGGAGAGGCCACAACAGTGAGAGGCCCGCGTACTGCAAAAAAAACAAAAAAACAAAAAAACCCACAAAAATCCAAATTCTAAAAGATAGCGCTTAATCAATGTTAAATCTATCCACAGTTATGTATATTAAACAGAATCGTGTCTATTGCATCCTTATAAGCTTCTGAAAATAAGCATATTTATGCTAAGAAATGTCATTGTAATATACAAATAAATAAAAATTTTCCAAATTTAGATTATTGTAAACTAAAATTAAGCTAATTTGTGATTTAAATGACTATTAGCTCCTTAGAAATCAGTGCTCATTGTTCTTTGCATTTGTCTAAGTAAACTGTCAGGTGTGGAAACTTTTAAATACCACTAATGATGCTATAGGTACAACAGATCACACCTAAAGGAATATACTTCAAAAGCAGAATTATTTTTTCATAAAAAAGATAGCAGCTGAATCATAATATATTTTAACACCAATGTTTTTCTCACCAAACTATTCTCTCCAAATCTACATAGTACCAACCAAAAAAAAAGAAAAAGAAAAAGGAAAATTAGTTAGGAAGCTACATACTCCAAAGCACATTGCATGTCTTACCTCTATTGTCAGTCAGGTATCTGGGATAAAATATGTAGTTTCTACATAGACAAAGCTTTCACCGTGAAAGTAAAGGAAGATCCTGCCGGGCATGCTGGCTAAGTGACATTTTCCAGTTGCCTGTTGCAGTTGTCATTAACTAGAGAAAGTGTCTATGTAACTATTGGTCAGGAAGAATATATACTTCATCTTGCAGTCTTGTAGACTGTTTGATTAACCCATTAATGGGTGGATCAATTCAGAATAATCACCTTTATGTTTCTTTACTCCCCTTTTGGAAATTTCTTCTTTTGAGGTTTTTTCCCCCTGTGTAACTGATAATTTACCTGTTCTTTTTCTTTTCTTCTCCTCAGAAATCTGTTGTTGATATTTTAATTTTCTTATCTTTAATTCCCATTTGTTTTCAATTAGCTAGACAAAAATTCATGGTTATTACCCCTCTCCGTTTTATTTTTTTTAACTTTTAATTTTATATTGGAGTATAGTTGATTAACAATGCTGTGATAGTTTCAGATGTACAGCAAAGTGATTCAGTTATACATATACTTGTTTCTATTCTTTTTCAAATCCTTTTCCCTTTTAGGTTGTTACATAATATTGAGCAGAGTTCCCTGTGCTATACAGTAGGTCCTTGCTTGTTATCCGTTTTAAGTATAGCAGTGTGTACATGTCAGTCCCAAACTCCCTAACTGTCCTTTCCCCCAACCATTCCCCCCCCCGGTAACCATAAGTTCATTCTCTTAAGTCTCTCGTGAGTCTGTTTGTGTTTTGTAAGTAAGTTTATTTGTATCATTTGTTTTTAGATTCCACTTTCTCTTTCTCTGACTTACTTCACTCAGTATGACAATCTCTAGGTCCATCCATGTTGCTGCAAATGGCCTTATTTCATTCTCTTTAATGGCTGAGTAATATTCCATTGTATATATGTGCCACATCTTCTTTATCCATTCCTTTGTCAATGGACATTTAAGTTGCTTCCATGCCTTGGCTGTTGTAAACAGTGCTGCAGTGAACATTGGGGTGCATGTATCCATTTGGACCATGTTTTTCTCTGGATATATGCCCAGGAGTGGGATTACAGGATCATATGGTAGCTCTATTTTTAGTTTTTTAAGGAACCTCCATACTGTTCTCTGTAGTGGCTGTACCAATTTACATTCCCACCAATGGTGTAGGAGGGTTCCCTTCTCTCCACACCTTCTCCAGCATTTACTGTTTGTGGATTTTTTGATGATAACCATTTTGACTGGCTTGAGGTGATATCTCATTGTAGTTTTGGTTTGTGTTTCAGATATAATTTTCATACCATACAATTCACCCATTTAAAGAGTACAACTAAAGAGTTTTTAGTATATGAACAATTGTACAACCATCACCACAATGAATTCTAGGACATTTCACCACACTAAAAAGAAAGCCCATACCCTTTAGCTATCACCCCCAACTCTCCTTCACCTGCTAGTCTCTATAACTTTACTTATGCTGGATGTATTATATAAATGGAATCATACAGTATGTAGTCTTTTGTGACTGGCTTCCTTCACTTAGCGTAATGATTCACCTGTGTTTTGATGTGTATCAGTAGTTCATTCCTTTTTATCCCTGAATAATATTCCATGGTATGGATATACCATATTTTGTTTATTCATTCACCAAATGAACATTTGGATTGTTGCTGAATAATGCGGCTACCAATATCCAAGTTTTTGTGTGGACATGTGTTTTTATTTCTCTTGGGTATATACCAAGGAGTGGGAATTTCTGGGTCAACTTGTAACTCTGTGTTTAAGTTTTTGATGAACTCCCAATCTGTTTCCCAAAATGGCTGTACCATTTTACATTTCCACCAGCAGTGTTGGAGGATCCAAATTTCCCCACATCCTTACCAATACTTATTATTTGACTTTTTGATAATAGCCATCCTAGTGGGTATGAAAATAGTATCTCATGTGTTTTTAATTTTATTTGTCTAAAGACTAATGGTGTGGAGCATCTTTTCATGTGTTAGTGGACATTTCTATATCTTTGGAGTAATATCTATTCAGATCCTTTGCCCATTTTTCTTTTGGATTACTTGTCTTTTTATTATGAATTTCTAAGACCAAGATGCTTTTTATGGATAATATGAATCTGTAATTGCCACCAAACAAAATGTATAATAAGTTAACGTCAAACCTTATTTTTCTACAGGTACTGAAATTTTACCCCCCCCCCAAAAAAATATTTGTCAATGAGAGAGAAAGCTGACTGGGATATCAAAAGCAAAGTGCTTGCACATACTGGTCATCATGCGGAAAGGGGTGCCAAGGGACCCAGAGATTGCTGATCTGTTCTACAAAGATGATCCTGAAGAACTTTTTATTGGTTTACATGAAATTGGACATGGAAGTTTTGGAGCAGTTTATTTTGTAAGTAATTAAAAATTGTTTAGATCAAATTATGAAAGTTTAAATTCTGTACATTCTAACTATTACTTGTAAAATGCACTTGGTTTTAATGTTTATTCTACAAATTAAATGATTTGTATTCTACAAATTAAATGTCTACAGTAGAGGCAAATAGTCATTGCTGAAGAGCCAGTCCTAGAATTCTAGGCATCATTCAAGTCAATGGTATCCATATCAAATGACTCTGCTGTCAAAGTAGTGCAAAAAAGTTATAAGCCTGAGTTGGAACCCTGTTCATTTCCCTTACATGCCAAGCTCTTTTCTGCCTCAGGGCCTTTATATATGCTATTCCTCCTGCCTAGAAACCTATACATTTTTTCCCCATTCCTGTCTAACTCTTGTTTACCCTACAGGTATCAGTTTAAGTGTTAAATCCGTGAGATAGCCATTCCAGTTCAACCCTCCAGCACTAAATTAAGACTTTCTTTATGGTCTCGTAACACCCTATGCTTGTACTTTGTTGCATTTGTCACAGTTATAATTGAATAATTATGTGTGAGATTTTTTGATTCATGTATGTCTCTCTCACTAAATAATAAGCTCCATAAGGACAGGAATTATATCTACTTGTTCATTGGTATATCGCCAATAGCTAGTATAATGTCTGAATAGTAGGAACTCAGTAAATGCTGGATGGATGGATGGAAGGACAAGTGGACATCTACGCAGACAGACTGACAGATTTTTAGTAACAATTGTGTTAAGTCAGTATCTCAGGTTAAGGGATACAAGGCTTAACCCCACTGAGTCAGTTTGAATTCCAAGACTGTGATTATCTTCTGATGAGAAGAGTGAGAAATGACTGAAATGTTAACATAAATCATTCACCTGAAATTCATTGCATAAAATATAGTTCTTTATTTCAATAACCTTAGAAGTTTGCATCATCAAATTAACACATACTTCCTTAAGAGTACTAGTGCATTAAAGCAAGTAATATTTAAGTAATATTACCTATGTCTCCTCCAAACCTGTTAGCAAATAATTTCTTTCTTAATCAAACAGTATTTGACTTTTCTTTTTAAGTGGTCCTTTATGTCCTTCCATCTGGATAGGGCTTATCTTTAGTTGTCCTTCCAAATGAGATTTTATTAATTGCATCTTGAACTCATCCTTTTGTTTCTAGACAAATCTTCAGCCTGAGTTTTCTCAGAATGCTCTTTCGTCCCTTCATGTCTATACTCAGCACTACCACCACTTCTCCTCCCTCACCTCCATCTAATACTTGGCTCCCACTCAAGTACATTTTATCATCAAGTGACCTTCCATTGCTGAAGTGGGTGCTAATTTTCTAGTTAATACCCTCATATTAGTCTTTGGGCTTAGAGTAGCATTTACGGCCCAAAGTCCTATCTTTCTCATTCACTGAGACACATTTTTTTAAAAGGATTTTTTTAATTACAAATATATCATATATACAGAAGTGTGTATAATACATTCACACATATAGTTTAATATATAATTTAAAGAACAATTAAAATGTAAATCCCTTTATAACCACCAGCCAGACCAAGAAATAGAATATTGCCAGCACCCCAGAAGCCCCTTTTTTGTTAGAAGAATCCACTATGCTGAATTTTATGATGATGACTTCCTTATATTTCTTTATATGTACCCACTTACTTCTCTACCCCTAATAATATAATTTGGTTTTGCCAGTTTTGAACTTTTTAACAATAGAAACATTCTGTATATATTTGGTTGTGACCTGTTTATTTTGCTTAGAGATACTTTCTTCAGTCAATCATCTTTTATTACTTTCCTTCTATTACTGTATAACTAATTCATCATCTCAGAATCTCTCTTGGCCAGAGTCAGAGAGTGGTTGCAATCTCTGTTTGACTCTTCTATTTTAAAAAGCAGCCAGACCACTCTCAAAGTTCTCTTTTAGAATAAATACAATAAACCAAGTATGCTTCGAAACTTACTAACATGCCTTTTGTGCTAGGGACAAAATGAGACCTACATTGCTGTAGAAGACCCAGTGCTTTTGGAACTAAGTCCTGTCTGTTTAGCTAGAGTATGGTAGTTCCCGCTTATCCAGTTTCGCTTTCCACGGTTTTAGTTATCTGCGGTCAACCTCAGTCCAACAATATTAAATGGAAAAATCCAGAAATAAACAATTCTTAAGTTTTAAATTGCGAGCTATTCTGACTAGCATCATGTGAATATGTGTTATTTGTTGATAATGGTAGACTAGAGAAATCACAGAAATACCTGGGTGGCTTTGATACTGAAATGTAATCATTAACTATATATTGCCTGTATACAAAAGTGTAGAGTACAGGCCCTTATAAACCCGTAAGGCACTTAAAAAACAGCTTAAAGGGGAATTAACTGATACTTTACTATAAAACTTTAAAAAGCCTTAACCTTTTATCTACAATGGTCACATAGGTAGCACCTTAAAAATGGATTTTCTCACGGGCCACAGTAATATGACCCATGTTGCTCCTCCTGTTGACAGACTCTTCCTCTTCTCACTCATACCATTATAACCAAGAGGACTACCATCTCTTACTTGGACAACTGCAATAACCTCCAAACCGATTTCTGTGCATCCATTCTGGTCTGTCTCCAGTCTTTTGTCCTCACCACAGTGAGCTTGAGGGTTGGTGGAGAGCGGAAACACGTAAATATGATCACATCACCTTTTCTCTGTGAAGCCTTCAGAGGGTCTCCTCCTCTGTTCTCAGGCTAAGTTCAACTTCCCTACTGTAGGCGGCCTATAAGGTCCTTCAGGAGGTGATCCCTCTGTACCTGAACTGTATTCCCTCTTATTCTCATTGCTCTAGTTATTATAGAAAAGTTTTCTTTTAATCATCCATCATAGGATCTTTGCATAAACTCTGCTCTCTGGAATGTTTTCCCCTGCCATCTTCATCTTCTTAACTCCACTTTATCCTTTGTCTCTCAGCTGAGGGCTCATTTATTCAGGGAAGCCTTGCCTGACCTGCCGAATCACATCCCCCATTTTTTGGTTCCCAAAGTAACACATACCCTTCTTTGTAACACATATCACAGTTACAATTTTATATTAATTATGATTTCATTTTTGCTGTCTATACTACTAGAAGAGAGATAGGCACTAGGCATACTTACAATTCTATCCCTAGCATTTAGCCCAGTACCTGACAAATTTTGAGTACCTGGTAAGTATTTGAATTAGGAAGAATTCAGAGAACTTGGAACTACTAATTAGTACTTTTCATGAGTCAGAATCATATTAGCAAGCTGTAAAGACCAGAGTCTAGCAACCAACATTTTTATACCTCAACACTATAATTCTGTTAGACTTTTTGTAGTTTACAGCTTTTACACAGAACGATGCCAGGAAATATGTTAAAAGTGAATTGTATGCTGGCACGGCTCTTGTAGAATCAATCAGTTGAGAATATATATTATATTCAGAGAAAATTGAAACTATTGATGAAATATCTCTGTGTATTTGGATTTACATAAGTAATTCAGAAATTAGCATGAGTAAAAATGAAATAGTAAACTCTATTAAAGGAAGATAAAAAGGGCTGAGCATGTTCATTTTTGTATTCACTTAAAAGACAACTATAAAGTTTCTAGGGTTCTAGTGTTGCCTTGTTGAACTCAGCATATCATCCATAATCCACCTAAAACAAATAATTTAGTTTTGTTCTTCTGGGTATAAATACCTTTTAGTTTTAGTTGAGGCTTAATAAATAGGGCAAAAGGAAAAGCTTATGTTTAACTTTTATATTTCTCCATAAACTAGTAAAGAGTTGACAATAATCTAAATGTAGCTGAAAATGGTTACAAAAATATCAGAAACACATATGTAGTAAGTTCTCAATAAATATATTTTGAATCAGTGATTTTTTTTATTGGAGTATAATTGCTTTACAATGTTGTGTTAGTTTCTGCTGTACAGTGAAGTGAATCAGCTATATGTATACCTATATGCCCTCCCTCTTGGACCTCCCTCCCACCTCCACCCCCCCCCATCCCACCCATCTAGGTCGTCACAGAGCACAGAGCTGGGCTCCCTGTGCTTTATTTTACTTTTTTTTTTCCCATTTATTTATTTATGTATTTTTTAACGTCTTTATTGGAGTATAATTGCTTTACAATGGTGTGTTAGTTTCTGCTTTATAACAAAGTGAATCAGCTATACATATACATATACCCCCATATCTCTTCCCTCTTGCGTCTCCCTCCCTCCCACCCTCCCTATCCCATCCCTCTAGGTGGTCACAAAGCACTGAGCTGATCTCCCTGTGCTATGTGGCTGCTTCCCACTAGCTATTGGTTTTTTTACATTTGGTAGTGTATATATGTCCTTGCCACTCTCTCACTTTGTCCCAGCTTACCCTTCCCCCTCCCCATGTCCTCAAGTCCATTCTCTAGTAGGTCTGTGTCTTTATTCCTGTCCTGCCCCTAGGTTCTTCATGACCTGTTTTTTTTTTTTTTTTTTTTTTTAGATTCCATATATATGTGTTAGCATATGGTATTTGTTTTTCTCTTTCTGACTTACTTCACTCTGTATGACAGACTCCATGTCCATCCACCTCACTACAAATAACTCAATTTTGTTTCTTTTTATGGCTGAGTGATATTCCATTGTATACAGGTGCCACATCTTCTTTCTCCATTCATCTGTTGATGGACACTTAGGTTGCTTCCATGTCCTGGCTACTGTAAATAGAGCTGCAGTGAACATTGTGGTACATGACTCTTTTTGAATTATGGTTTTCTCAAGGTATACACCCAGTAGTGGGATTGCTGGGTCGTATGGTAGTTCTATTTTTAGTTTTTTAAGGAACCTCCATACTGTTCTCCATAGTGGCTATATCAATTTACATTCCCACCAACAGTGCAGGAGGGTTCCCTTTTCTCCACACCCTCTCCAGCATTTATTGTTTGTAGATTTTTTGCTGATGGCCATTCTGACTGGTGTGAGATGATATCTCATTGTACTTTTGATTTGCATTTCTCTAATGATAGATGATGTTGAGCATTCTTTCATGTGTTTGTTGGCAATCTGTATATCTTCTTTGGAGAAATGTCTATTTAGGTCTTCTGCCCATTTTTGGATTGGGTTGTTTGTTTTTTTGATATTGAGCTGCATGAGCTGCTTGTAAATTTTGGAGATTAATCCTTTGGCAGTTGCTTCATTTGCAAATATTTTCTCCCGTCTTTTCATCTTGTTTATGGTTTCCTTTGCTGTGCAAAAGCTTTTGAGTTTCATTAGGTCCCATTTGTTTATTTTTTATTTTATTTCCATTTCTCTAGGAGGTGGGTCAAAAAGTACCCTGCTGTGATTTATGTCATAGAGTGTTCTGCCTATGTTTTCCTCTAAGAGTTTGATAGTGTCTGGCCTTACATTTAGGTCTTTAATCCATTTTGAGTTTATTTTTGTGTATGGTGTTAGGGAGTGTTCTAATTTCATTCTTTTACATGTAGCTGTCCAGTTTTCCCAGCACCACTTATTGAAGAGACTGTCTTTTCTCCATTGTATATTCTTGCCTCCTTTATCAAAGATAAGGTGACCATATGTGCGTGGGTTTATCTCTCAGCTTTCTTTTTTTTTGCGGTATGTGGGCCTCTCACTGTTGTGGCCTCTCCCGTTGCGGAGCACAGGCTCCGGACGTGCAGGCTCAACAGCCATGGCTCATGGGCCCAGCCGCTCCACGGCATGTGGGATGCTCCAATACCGAGGCACGAACCCGTGTCCCCTGCATCGGGAGGTGGACTCTCAACCACTGCGCCACCAGGGAAGCCCTATCTCCGGGCTTTCTATCCTGTTCTATTGATCTATATTTCTGTTTTTGTACCAGTACCATACTATCTTGATGACCGTAGCTTTGTAGTATAGTCTGAAGTCAGGGAGCCTGATTCCACCAGCTCCGTTTTTCTTTCTCAAGATTGCTTTGGCTATTCGGGGTCTTCTGTGTTTCCATACAAATTATGAAATTTTTTGTTCTAGTTCTGTGAAAAATGCCATTGGTAGTTTGATAGGGATTGCATTGAATCTGTAGATTGCTTTGGGTAGTATAGTCATTTTCTCAATGTTGATTCTTCCAATCCAAGAACATGGTGAATCAGTGATCTTGCTTAAGGTTACTGAGACCTCGGAGACTATTGGAAGTGTTAAATATGAATGTAAGTTTCAAGAATAAAACTTGAAATGTTTAGAAGTTGTAATCGTTCATAATACAGTATGATGCATTGGAAAGCTGAAACCCCATTGATAGTTTCCTTTCTCTATACTAAAATATTGATTTTTTTTAAGTTTCTGTTTCAGTTCTGAATTTTAACTAGTATAAAATAGATTAAAAATTTCACATCTATATATAAATGGAAATGTTTTCAAATTTCAAGTCTCTGCCCAGTAGATAGGTTCTATAAGCAAGTACACTTATCAGGTTCTAAGTGGTAACTATAAATGTAAAGAAATACATTTTTATTTTAGGGTGATTCTTTTTTCATGTCTCTTGTTCCAAATAACCCTTGATTATAAATAACCTTAATAAGCAATTAGATAATACTATCAGATTCCATTTGTGTGGGCCTTTTTTTTTTCTTTCTATAAAGGGTACAGATTGGTTTTTTAAAAACCCCATTAAGGGCTTCCCTGGTGGCGCAGTGGTTGAGAGTCCGCCTGCCGATGCAGGGGACATGGGTTCGTGCCCCAGTCCGGGAAGATCCCACATGCCGCAGAGCAGCTGGGCCCGTGAGCCATGGCCACTGAGCCTGCGCGTCCGGAGCCTGTGCTCCACAGCGGGAGAGGCTGCAACAGTGAGAGCCCCGCGTACCGCAAAAAAAAAAAAAAAAAAAATTAAAAGTTAAAATTCATCATTGTTTGAGCATTTTCTAAACCTTTCCCAGGCTCCTTAAGCTATACAGTACATAGATTCATACCCAAAATATCCTCTTTACAGACACAGTCACTCTAACCTTCATTGTATTACTGAATTTACATCAACTTTTCTTTCTTGCCATCTAAGCACAGTCTTAGTGTTACATTTTTATTTTATTTATTTATTTATTTATTTATTTTTGGGCTGCATTGGGTCTTCGTTGCTGTGCTCAGGCTTTCTCTAGTTGTGGCGAGCAGGGGCTACTCTTTGTGGCAGTGCGCACACTCCTCATTGCAGTGGCTTCTCTAGTTGCGGAGCATGGGCTCTGGGCACGTGGGCTTCCATAGTTGTGTCATGTGAGCTCAGTAGTTGTGGCTCACGGGCTTAGTTGCTCCGAGGTATGTGAGATCTTCCTGGACCAGGGACCGAACCTTTGTCCCCTACATTGGCAGGCGGATTCTTAACCACTGCACGACCAGGAAAGTCCCTTAGTGTTACATTTTAAAAGCCAGCAAAATGTGAGAGATCTTTGTTTTTAACAAAAATCAGTCTGTACCTTCTAAATGAATAAAATACCTAAAAAGTGCCTTTACAGAGTCCTGCCGATTTGAAAACTGAAACTAGTGGATACCTTGCTTTTGTAGTAGGTACTTTTACCTTAGTGCTTGTACAAAAAATTTTTTTAGTATGTGTCCATTTTCTCTGCATTTTGGCATTAATTAAGACTCTGGGGTTGAATTCTTTTTACATCAACATTATTGTTTATTGTTGGAATTAAGGTTTTTTTAAATTAGAAAGAAGACATTGCTCTATCTGAGGAGCTTCTTTAATTGTATTTTAGAAACTGATTAGACATTTTTCTCTTAAAATTGGTGACCTTATTTTACCAGAGAGTGAATTCCAGTTTTACTTCAGAAGCACTGCTATTGATTTATTGGTCCACAATAGTAATATCATAGAACCGAAGTAGCTTACTTACATCAGGGGTATGACACTGGTGCAGAGCCCTGTTATTAAAGAAGGCTAAGATTAGATAATGTTTAATGTCTTATATTTATTTTTCTGAAAATTTTTAGAAATAGTGTTAAATTTCTTAAGTAAATTTGGAGGAAAAGATTATTACCTGAGGTATTTATGATTTTCAGGTGTGCTTTCAATGAACTGTTATATTTTGAGTATGGAGAAGATATATAGAGATAATTATGAGACAAGGCAACCTTTATAGATGAATACACACACATACACATAAATGTGTGTATGTATTTATGTGATACATTCTTACCGTAAAATATAAGTACCTTTGAAAGTGAAAGTCCCTCTTAAGATTAATCTTATCCTTTGCTGCACTGTTTAATACATTAGCCACTATTTAAATTTTAAGTTAATTAAAATTAAATTTAAAATCCACTTCCTTCGTCACACTAGCCACATTTGACATGCTACTATATATGATGTAGATATAGAACATTTACATCATCATGGAAAGTTCTTTCAGACATAATAATATATCAGATAATCCAGGGATTACCACTGATATATATTCTGATATAAATTCTTTCATAATTTTTTCTACACATATACTCAATATTACTGTTCTGCAAAAAGAAGATCATATTGTACAGGGTTTTTTTGTCATGATATTTTTTACTGTTACCATATATACATATTGATTACCTCATTCTCTTAATGTTTATTTCATTACATGACTTTCATATTTATTTAACTGGTTCTCCATTGGTAGACATTCTACATGGTGAAGCCAGTATGGATATTTTGGAAATATGACTTCTTTGATTGGATATGTTTTGTTAAACCTTAATCCCTTTTTTACATTATAGCCTTTGAATGTATATGGAAACGGATAAAGAGAAGTTGTACCTTGAAGTGGGGTGGAAATGTCTGTCTAGCCTATCAAAAGTTGCAGCATCTTTAGACTGTGAGAATGAAGGGTGAAATGTTATAAAAGTCAAGTCAAATATTTAAGTTATTTGAAACATCGTTCATTCTTTTTAACTTTTTCCCCTACTCTCTTAACACAGGCCACAAATGCTCACACCAATGAGGTGGTGGCAGTTAAGAAAATGTCCTACAGTGGGAAGCAGTCACATGAGGTATGTTAAATACATTGTGTACCTAAACTGACATAAGCAAGTTAATATGAAATTGACAGTAGAAACAAAGTTCTTTAAGCATTTCTTTATCACAGTTCTTTTTTTCCCTTCTTGTGGAGCATATAATAAACATTCCTAATATTCTACCTCAGTCAACTATTTTGTGGAATAGAACATGGATTAGTGTAATGGATTTATTATAATATATTTGGTGATTAATTTAATTTATATGTACTAAAACAAGAAATAACGCAAGTTTAAATTGCTTCTTCATGTATTAAATATTCTCTTTGTCCATTTAAAATAATGAAAAGACTATTTTGTATGTATACTTGAAAATAAAATACTGTTTTCTGTTCAAAAATTATGATATTTTCTTTCTGACTTAAATAGAAATGGCAAGATATTCTTAAGGAGGTCAAATTTTTACGACAATTGAAGCATCCTAATACTATTGAATACAAAGGTTGTTACTTGAAAGAGCACACTGCTTGGGTAAGTAAGAGGACCTCTATTATCTTTTTATTTTTTCCTATTAAGATTTTTTTCTTTTCCTTTTTTTCTATTATCTCTTTGGTCTGTAAAATTATCAGCCCATTTCTGTCCCATTTGATTTTTGTTTGTCAGTATTTAACATTTGTTTACTTCAGAGTGTGCCATATGGTATACATTCTGTAAGTTTAAGCATGACATCTAGTCTACAGGAAATTTTATTCTTAAACACTTAACGAAGAGAGAGTGAAAGTTAACATCATTTTATAATGATTTATTTGCAAAAGTAAAAAACAGTGCCTTTTATTCTCATCCTAGAATTTTTATCTTTGTCATTTCTCATCCCCTACTCCAATTCCCCCCAAATTTGGAATTGTGCTTGATATTACCATCACTGTCTAAGTTTTTTACCAAACAGAGCCTAGATTATGATTAAAATGCAATGGTCTTTTTTTTCACTCTATCTTCTTACTACATTTTTATTTTACATGATTTTGTTTCTGATTTTAGGTTAGCACATTAGACATTGTCTAGAACAAGTAAATGCTATACCTTGTACTTTATGGGATTGCACATTCCAATTTAAAGTATTCAATATCACTATCATTTATTGAATACTTACTAATATACAAGTCCTTTCCTGTACATGATCTCCAATTAGGGAGTGGAATTTTTGTCCCCAGATAGAATATCAAAGGTTAAACATAAACGTTTCTGCTCAAGCAATTCTTAAGATATCTAGAGCCATTGCTTCTGTACTGAGCAGAAGAAATTAATAAGAGGAGTATCTCATTCTATGGAAAGCAGTTCTCTGGCAATCTCAGCTGTCTTGAAGGAGTCAAGAAAGGATTTTTGAGCAGGCAGAATAAATGTTACAAAATCAAGTGCTAGATCTCATGTGTTTCAAAACTTCAGAAAATCCTCTGAGCTCTTATTTGAAGCCTATTTACTCTTAGATTACATAGAATGCTAATAAGCTTGGTTACCTAGTCTTTGTCTATAAGGATTTGATAGGCTAATTAGAAGCAACTCATAGAACTAAAGCTGCTGGAGACATGCATACAAATAGCCATAACTAATTTGACCTGAAGGAGGAAGTTGGGGAGGTTAGAAAGCAGACCTAACAATTTAAAAGCAGAGCAACTAGAGCTGATAATTGTCAAGGGCGAACAGCCAGCCACAGCTCAGGTGCCCTTGTGTTATGGACTAATTGGGAAAAGAATGTTTGGGACAGAAATACAGAGTTAACATGTAATTTTAAAAATAGACACATAACTATAAACATACTCTAGTCGGTTCTAAAGTTCTATGTTCATTTTCCTTATACTCAGTTTAAGGAAATTATATGTGTGTATTAATTTACATAATTTAAGAAATTAGAGGGAATACCCTGCCGGTCCAGTGGTTAGTACTCTGTGCTTTCACTGCTGAGGGCCCAGGTTCCATCCCTGGTCAGGGAACTAAGATCTTGCAAGCCGTACAGTGCAGCCGAAAGAATAAATAAACAAATTAAAATTTTTTTAATTATAAAAATTTTTTAAAAATTAGAAAACTGAATAATACAGTTGAGAAATGTTTCCATCAACACTGATTAAAAATATTGTTTGTCAATTATACCTTAATACAGCTGAAGAAAAAAGAAAAACAGTGCACCTAAAAGGCTAATGTTCATTATAATATTCACTTATGTGGACTCTTTCATTTCATAATAAGAAGTAAAATTAATGTTTCTGAATCTGCTTACTTTTTTTTAAATAATAAATTTATTTATTTATTTATTTTTGGCTGCATTGGGTCTTCGTTGCTGCGCATGGGCTGTTCTCTAGTTGCAGCGAGCGGGGGCTACTCTTTGTTGCAGTGCACGGGCTTCTCATTGCCGTGGCTTCTCTTGTTGCAGAGCATGGGCTCTAGGCACGCGGGCTTCAGTAGTTGTGGCACGCGGGCTCTAGAGCGCAGGCTCAGTAGTTGTGGCGTACAGGCTTAGTTGCTGTGCGGCATGTGGGATTTTCCCAGACCAGGTCTCCTGCATTGGCAGGCGGATTCTTAACCACTGCGCCACCAGGGAAGCCCTGAATCTGCTTACTTTTAATATAAAGCAGAAAACTATAATAAAGTTTCTAAACTTTAAACTTTTAAGTTTCTCATTTTGTTTTAGATTATTCCAGAAATTGAATAATTTTTATACATTATGTATATTTAATTACATCTATAAATGTATAATAAATTTAATAATGTAGATGTGTATCTTTATTATATATAATAATATATATGTATGATATATGATATATTGTGTACCTTGCTACTGGAATAAATTCAGAAGAATATAAGATATGTATGTTATGTTATATATAATTATATATTATAATAATATATGACATATAATAATATATATTATATCTCATATCCTTCTAAAATATTCCAGTAATGCAGGGTACATAATACATAAATGTTTTCACATTAATTTTTTTAATGAAGGAACCAATATGTTAATAGTAGTTGTGTCTATGTGATTATAGGAAATATGTATTTCATAATAAGCATATTGTGTTTTTTTAGAATAACAAAATAATAATTTGTAGGAGTGTGTGTGCTTGTGTGTATATGTGTGGCGATTGGTCACTGAGCACTCCAGTTCTGACCTTGGCTATAAATCAGTAGTAATCTGGAATGCCTAAAATATCTAAGATGAGAGTAAAGAAAGAGTTTTCTCATTTTTGCTTTCAAACGCCTCCCAACATTGCAAAGCCAATAAATATCAATATTAATGTAATAGTATTGTTCTAGAAATATTTTAAGATATAAATTGAAATATTTCATCTCTCAGGGATTCAAGCTAATGTAATAATACATAGCAGGATACATCTTTAGATTGAGTTCTAACCAATGCTTTCTTGTTTAGAACTTTTCAATTTTATTTTATTTTATTTTATTTTTTGACTGCATTGGGTCTTAGTTGTGGCACACGGGATCTTCACTGAGGCATGTAGGATCTTTCATTGCAGCGCGCAGGCTTCTCTCTAGTTGTGGCGTGCGGGTTTTCTCTCTGTAGTTGTGGCACGTGGGCTCCAGGGTGCGTGGGCTCTAGTTGAGGAGCAAGAGCTTAGTTGCCCTGCAGCATGTGGGATCTTAGTTCCCCGACCAGGGATCAAACCCACGTTCCCTGCATTGGTAGGTGGATTCTTCACCACTGGACCACCAGGGAAGTCCCAGAACTTTTTAAAATGTGAAAGTAGGGAATTTACTGCTTACTTGTTTGTATTATTTAACTAATAATTCCCAGTATAGATTTTACTGGCCCATTTATTTGGTTGCCACTTTCCAAGTTACAAAATTTAATTTATACTCCAACCTAGCCACCTTAAATCTTTAAATACAATCCCCATATTGTCTTAGACCAATTCCGATTTCAAATAGGAAATAACAATAACAGGTTCAGATAAATCAGAATATTTATTATCCTAGTATTCTTAGTTCCTTGGTTAGTTGGTTGGTTTTAGCAGTTTCTTATTAACCTACATTATTCTGGTTATTATTTCAATCTGTTACAGTTGGTGATGGAATATTGCTTAGGCTCAGCCTCTGATTTATTAGAAGGTAAGGATAAAAGCACTATCCCCTTCTTTTTTACCTTGACCAGAATGTTGTCTACTCTTGTATTAAAGCACACCTTGGGCAAACTAAATGGTTAATGACTTAGACTTAAGGGTTATGTGGATAAGCCATGCAGACTCTGTCTCTGCCATGTCGCTGAAAATATCTGAGTAATGATTAGCAGCCCTCCCGCTGTTTTAGTTCATGGCCCATCCAGGGCAGGTACTACTAAAGTGTTTGGGTCATGTGATGTAGTATGTGTAGCCAAAAACATCAAATTCATGTGTAAGTATGAAACAGAGGTAGATGGTATTGGTATCCAAATTATATTGATATTTAACCCTTTCACATCTCTTGACTGACCCAGTTCTCCTCTGCAGACGCTGTTATAACCAGAGACTGAGTTAAAATTTACATTTAAAAAAAACAACAAAAAACTTTCTTATATTATCCATGATCTCTGAATAGAAATTGCTTATTAGCTGCTTTCACAAATAATGAACACCTGTAGTTAGAAGGGATACTTATACATGGCTTGCGGCAGAGGAGAATAATGCAACCTAAAACACTCTAGACACTTAAAATGTCAGAGGGACTTGTAAATTTGGGCCTGGCCAGTTGGGATCAGTGTGGCTTTGACTTGCAACTGACAAGTAAATGAACAATTCTTACAGTAATTATCAGGCTTTGTTTTATTTAATTTTGAAGGGGTTTGTTTTTATGCTACAGTTTCCTGTTAATCTGGTTATTTATTGTTATTCTATAGAAAATATATATCCTATATATTTAGGTGAACCTGTTCCCAAATTGTCATTTAAGAAAAAGTATATAATTCAGCCTGCTATAGCTGTATAATATAATAAAAATAGGAATGAAACTGATCATCTATTCCTGGCTTTTTTTTTTTTTTTCCCCTCAGTTCATAAAAAACCACTTCAGGAAGTGGAGATCGCTGCCATTACCCACGGTGCCTTGCAGGGCCTAGCCTACCTACATTCTCATGCATTGATTCATAGGTAAGATTAGAGGCCAGTTACATTTTCATTTCGGTTACAGGACTGTCTGTTCAAGGAACCTTGAAAATTAGTGCATGCTCCAGTTTTTAGGATGCCTAAGAATTTATGGGAAGCAAATAGATTGCTGCTGCTTCTGGATTTAAAGAGTAAAGTTGCCCGAATTTAGTTCCTATCTCTTGGTCTCTCCCATGTAACCACAAAGACTTATATCATCTCTGTTCTGTAGGTAACTATTCTCCAGGCATAGTGTTGCAGGGAAATTTGAAGAAGAGCCCAGCAACCTTTTGATACTGTCAAGAAAAAAAGGAAAGAAAATTAGCCTTCCTTGCATATATTTATTTCCTAGCTGAGTTCTTCTCCCTTTCCTGTTGCAAATAACACGTCAATCTCATGTAAATATATGCTGTTTTATCAATTTTACATTTTTTGCATTTCTTTAGTCCGTATAGATATTTAGGGATGTATTATTGTCTTCATTTTGGTAGATGAAGAAACTGAGACTTAAAAAGATTTAAATAACTTGCCCATAGTTTCCTAGCATTTATGTAATAAAGATTGAAACTCAGATTTTCTAACTCCTAATCCAAGGCTTCCCTCTAAATTACATTTTCTTTATCACAGCCCCACTCTCCTCTTTCCAACCTACTTCCCACCACTAACTTCTTAACAGAGATGTTGTTACCAATTTTTCCTTCTCTCAGTAAAGAACTTCTAGTACTGTTACTTTAATGAATGGTGGCCAAGTAGTGGAATATGAGGTAGGCACAAAGGACCTGAGAGGGCTCAAAAACAGAAGAAAAAAAATTTACATTTACTAGGAAGAAATGAAACTATTAAGTCATAGGTTCCCCTTTTGCTTCTGTTTTAATCATCCTAGAGTAGCCATCACAGTTACTGGTACATACCACAAAGCAGAACTCCCTCAAGACAGGCAGACCAAAATTCCTGCCATGAATTTGGCTTATTCATAAGGATGAAGAATGAACGTAACCATGTCTAATAAATATTGATAAAATTAATTTAACTGTAATTTATGGATTTGACAATTTTAAAGTATATATATGTCTAAACTTTAAAGTGTGTATCTATCTATCTATCTATCTTTGGTATTAAGATGTCATTACTGAATGCCAACTTGTTTATGACGGTTTTGCCTGCTCCTGTTTATAAAAGTCAGTTCAGGTTTCTGTGCCTTTATTACCTCAATTTTCACGTTAATTTAATGTTTTATTCTATATTATACTTTATCTTTTTTAATAGGTAAAAAGAGTTGAAAAGACAAAAAAACTTTTAAAGAATTCTCTTTATTTAAAAATAAATTCAGATTCTTATTGTTTTGATTTAAAAGGCAAGCCAGGGTTAGAGAAAAGATATTTTCTGTTGTACGAGAAATAAATAATGTTTTTTTAGTTCTCTCTTCCAATGCCTAATGTCTTCATGAGGAAAGAAACTGAATTTTCAAGGGAAGATTTTTGCAAAAGTTATTTTGGGAGCATTTGAACCTTTCATTTTCAACTTAACATGTTTTCCTCATTCTCTCTGCTTTATCTTTCTGTTGCCCATCAACAATTCTTAGTTCCTAGTACTCATTACACCTCATGACTTTTTTAAAGAGAATAAGGAGTACATCCACATCTTCTCATTCCAAATTTTCATACTTTCATACTTCAAATTCCAAATTTTCAATCAAAGATTAAATTTTTTTAATCATGTTTTTTAAACTTTTTGCTGCATAAAATATCTAGTAGTTTTAGTAGTAACCACTTGAGATTCTTTGTAATAATACAATAGAAATGCAATTTCCTAACCCCTAATCCTTGTTTGTTTTGATCTTTCAGGGTCTTCTTTTTACTGTACAGTGTTATTTTTAAAATAACACCCTCTCTATAACATGTACTCTCAAATGCCTTAGAGTTGCAGTTACAATTAAAGGCAGAGAGAAAGGGTCACAGGCAAGAAAGAAAAGGTATGTGTGTAGTTGAGGTTTATTGGTAGGTAGTCGATACAGAGTCATTGAAGGTTTGTTTAGACTCCAAAAATGTCATGAAATTTGGAAGAGAAAAAAAAAAGGCAGTTACAGATGGTGCCAATTTTCCCCAGCACAAGCAATACTGTTGGTGACTGGATTCAGCAACTAATATGATTTTGTAAGTGTAGCAACTGAGTAGGTTTCCTTGTCGGCCATGTCTGCCTTTTTTCTCATTGCATTCCCTCCCTCTAAAGAAAGTTGTACCTTTTAGTAATTACTATGACCTACCAGTAAGTACACCAAGGAATCTGGGCCCCCTTACAACATGCAGTAATCACTAAATCCCCTTCTGGCTATCTGAGCAAGGTTTTTTTAAAATAAACTTTTTGTCTTATTAATTGCATGCTCTGACCTATTCCATAATCATAATTGAAAAGTAATTTTCTAACCCTCTTATTTTTTCCTATAGGGATATTAAAGCAGGAAATATTCTTCTAACAGAGCCAGGTCAGGTGAAACTAGCTGATTTTGGATCTGCCTCAGTGGCTTCTCCTGCCAACTCCTTCGTGGGCACACCTT
Organism: Mesoplodon mirus; assembly: GCF_964341445.2. Taxonomy (NCBI): domain Eukaryota; kingdom Metazoa; phylum Chordata; class Mammalia; order Artiodactyla; family Ziphiidae; genus Mesoplodon; species Mesoplodon mirus. The sequence goes on from NC_138989.1 coordinate 11,355,160, forward strand.
ACTGGTATGTGGAATTAGAAAACATGACATAGTTTTAAAATATGTGTATATAAACAAGATGGACTCATAGCACTGGTTTTGTTTGTTTGTTTGTTTGTTTTTTTGAGTGTCTCACCATGTGTCTCAAATGAGATTTCATTAGGAAGGATAGAAAACTCACTAGCAAAAAAGAAACCCTCAGACTTAGTATAAAATTTCCAGTGACTTTAAATTGTTCAAATAAGGTTGATGTCACTGTGTGTAAACTGAGTAGGATTATCAACTCGCTGACCAAGCTCAGGTTTTAGACTTCATTTGAAGTTTCTTTTGAACTTTTCTCTTCAGGCAGAGTCTCTAGGCAAGAACAAGGTAGTTTCTTTAACCTTCTGTAGCCAATGAGCATAAATTTTACCTTTCAATGAAAGAAATCCAGATTCTTGTTTCTGTTGAATTCTCTGATACTTTACCTCACTTGTCATTCTGACTTAAAGTTTCACCCCATTCTATTCAAGACTCCTTTCCTTCCTTTCATAGATACATTGGAATTTCATTGTACCTTGGAGAATGACTTATACCCCTGGAAAATTACTTGCCTACTAAAAAAAATCAGCTACTATTTGAATATTTTTCCACTATCATCAAATAGCATCTATTAAGCAACTACTTACATACACTAATAGAGAACAAAGCATATTAAACTATATGGCCCTTACCCTCCTAATGAAAATCCATTACGGACAAACAAAATAATAGCCATTATTATAGCCAGTTTAGTTGTTTTTTAACTTGTAACATCTTTGAAATAACTGAATATATTGCTTTATGTAATTGCATGCAGTATTCTTCATGTTGTTTAAAGTAGTTTATTTAAGTGTTTCATACATATTAATCCTTTACCAATCTCTCTGAGGTAGCTAATAAAATTCTCTCCATATTATGGATGAGGAAACTGATATACAGAAAGGTTAAGTAACTTAGCCAAGATCAAAGGATAGTAAATGGTGGAACCATGATCTGTTGAAAGTAATGTATTGTTTCATGTAAATCACTGAGTGTATTGTTTATATTTTGAATAGTGTTTTTTCAAATTATTTGTGTAAGAAAATTATAACTTTATCAGATAAAACTTAGAATATGCCCCAAAACAGCTCTTTTATTGAATCACTTTATCAGGTGAATTTTGTTTTTAATTTGCAACTTGAGTTTTGTACATTATGTTTGGCAGGATGGCTCCAGAGGTGATCTTAGCTATGGATGAAGGACAGTATGATGGGAAAGTTGATATTTGGTCACTTGGGATCACTTGTATTGAAATGGGTGAGTAAAGAGTTGTTTTCATTGTACTTTTGAGAATCACTCTGTATTATGATTGTTAATTCATTTATCCAGTGATTATTTAATGAGTTACTGCTATATGTGTGCTAGGCAATGTGAATTTACTATATTTTTTCTATGCTTTGGTATAACATCATAAGATTGCTTTTCTCTGCTATATTAAGTTAAGAAAAAGAGTTTTGAGCAGATATGGCAGCTAACAAATGTAAGAATGTACAATAGTTAGAATTAATATTTGAAAAATATCCATTCTCCATACCATGAGTGATGATATATGTCCTTCATAGTAATATTCATTACTTAATTTACATTCCTATTTGTATAAGGGAAATCTGGAAAAGTAATAGCAGGCTTATCAAAGATTGGATTCTAAAAAGTAATAGCAAAAGTAATAGTAGGCTTATTAAAGATTGGACTCTAAAAACTGACCTGGGACTTCCCTGGTGGCTCAGTGGTTAAGAATCCACCTGCCAATTCAGGGGACACGGGTTCGAGCCCTGGTCTGGGAAGATCCCACATGCCGCGGAGCAACTAAGCCCATGCGCCACAACTACTGAGCCTGCGGTGTTAGAGCCCGCCAGCCACAACTACTGAAGCCCGTGCTCCACAACAAAGAGAAGCCACCGACCGCAATGAGAAGCCCGCGCACTGCAACGAAGAGTAGCCCTGCTCGCGGCAACTAGAGAAAGCTCGTGCAGCAACGAAGACCCAACAGAGCCAAAAATAAAATGAATAAAAACTGACCTATATAGAGAGCAACCCCAGAGAAAACTTCATATTAGGGGATACTCCCAGCTTTAAAGTTGTCCTCCAAATATTGTTGCAGTTATCTAAAACTGTCTAACATACCACAGAATCTCAATCCTCTGGTTGCATATTTTGAACTTTAGTATAACTTAAAGTTACCGTTATCCAGCGGTATACTGGTGATTTTAACCAATGACCCCCTTGGGGGGTGAGGGGAAGCATTTTGTAGCATTTGCCAGATTCTGTGGTGTAAGTATCCCCACCATAGCCAATTTCACGTTATCAGTTTGAATCACTAAATGTGGAGTTGGAGAAAGGTATGCACAGCTAACCTTCCAAAGCCAGTGTGAGCTGGCTCCCAAGCACAATAGTGCCTTTATTTAGATTTTTTATTCAAAATTTATATAAATGTGTCTAGTTTTTTAAAAATCCATTTAAAAAATTTCTTTGTCGAGCTTTAAAATTTGTTTAATTTCTGCTATATTGTTTAATATAGGGTTTTTTTGTTTAATTTCTTCTATATTGTTATCCGAATTTGTCCTAAGGATTTCTAAGTTCACTTTGATTCTCAGAGTATAGTTTTCTCTTTCCCTACAATGTTTGGCCTACAGAGATGACTTGGGATATGTTTGTATTGCATTTCCGGTTGCTTCATTGACCTCTTCCAACAAAGAAACATATGATAAAGATACACAATTTGTCTTTTTTTTTAATACTAAAGAGATGTTAGTGAAGAAAAAAAAACAATTCAAGCAGGAAACAGAATATTTACTTAATTTTTTAAAATAAGTAACATTCATGTGTTTTGTAAATCAAAAAATATAAAAAGATAGGCAGTGAAAGGACTTCTTCTACCCCTGGCCCTATTCATACAATTCCTTCCCCACCCCTGTGAACACACAAAGGGAACCTCTGTTATTAATTTCTTATATATCCTTCCAGAGATTCTTTACAAATATGTATATTTTTATATATATTATATATGTGTATGTATGTATATATGTATTTATTTATTTTGTGTGTGTGTGTGTGTGTGTGTATTTATAATATATAACCTTCCATATCCACGGCTTCCATATCCATGGATTCAACCAACTGCACATCGAAAATATTTGGGAAAAAAAAAATTCTGGAAAGTTCCACAAAGCAAAACTTGCATTTGCCATTCTTTGGGCAGCTATTTACATTGTATTTACAACTATTTACATGGCATTTACATTGTATCAGGTATTATAAGTAATCTAGAGGTGATGATGTGGGAGGATATGATTAGGTTATATGCAAAAACTATGGCATTTTATATAAGGTACTTAAGCATCCACAAATTTTGTATTCTGGGGCAGGCTGGGGCAATCCTGGAACCAGTCCCCAACAGTTACTGAGGGATGACTCTAGAAATATGTATATATGCTTACTATATTACCTTTTACCCCTAAATTAACATATACAATTGGTTCTATACTTTGATTTTTCACTTAATACCATCTTGGAGCACTGTTTTATATTAGTAACTTAGACACTTTTTCATTTTTTTACTGGCATTATGTTATTCCATTATATGGATATATCATAGTTTATTTGACTGGTCCTCTATTAATGGATATTGAGGTGGTAGATTTCTTTTTTAGTTTCTGATATTGTGTTATTCTCTGTTTCATACAGAAAAAATTCATCTTATTAACACTGATTTCGGGGGGCACTCCGCAGAAATATTCACATACTTTAAAAAGGATTCATGACAAACTTCCAGAAATATTTTGTAGAATTTGACAAGGTAGCCCTAAAATTCATAGGGCCAAAACCAGTCAAAACAATTCTGAAGAAACAATTTGGACAGAAGAGTCACTATACCACAATCCAAACTATAATAATTAAATCAATATGGTCAATAGAACAGACTAGAATACCTAGAAACAGACTCACCTATAAGTCAGATTTTGGTATAAGAGAAAAAAGACATTAAAGATCAGTGGTGAGGGGCTTCCCTGGTGGCGCAGTGGCTGAGTCCGCCTGCCGATGCAGGGGACACGGGTTCGTGCCCCAGTCCGGGAAGATCCCACATGCCGCGGAGCAGCTGGGCCCATGAGCCATGGCTGCTGAGCCTACGCATCCGGAGCCTGTGCTCCGCAACGGGAGAGGCCATGACAGTGAGGGGCCCGCGTACCATAAAAAAAATAATAATAATAAATAAATAAAGATCAGTGGTGAAAGGATGGCCTCTTTGATTAATAATATGAGACAATTTGTTAATTATATGATAAAAGCCAAAATTAAATTTCTAGCAAATGCCATACACGAAAATAAATTCCAGATTTTAGTTAAATACTCAAAAGTAAAATTTTAAAACTTTTAGGAAAAGATCCTTTATGCCTCAGTTTCCTTACCTATAATATAGAGATAACAATCCCATGAAGTAGGTGCTATTATAATGAAGATTAAAGAATTAATGAATATAAAGTACTTAAAACCTGGCCTGGCATGTAATAAGCACTATGTAAGTATAATTAATATTATATTATCCTAGGAGTATACCTTTATGGGTATAGGGAAGAATTTTTCTAAACAATTTTTAAAAAATAATGACAAATATGATAACTTTTAGTACTTTAAAATATAAAGCTATATAAAACACAAAAATTAAAAGGTAAGCATAGACTGATAGAAAGTAATTGAAACATATCTACCCAACAGAGTATTGGCCCAGAATTTATAAAGAACTCTCACAATTTCTTTACCAAAAAGAAAAAGATAAACAGCCAGTAGAAAAATGGGCATGAATATGATCAAGCAATTAACATTGAAAAGAAGACCTAAATGGACAACAAACATCAGAAGATACTCTGCATCTTTAGTAATCAGGGAAATGCAAGTTAAAACTATTTCACATCAGACTGGTAAAATTTTTTTAAAGTCGAAGGTTAATAAATTTGGAGAAGCTGCTAAAGAAACAGGAACTCTCATACACTATTGATAAGAATGTAAATTGGTATAAACATTTTGGAGGGCAAGTTGGCAGCATCTGGTAATAGGAATGTCAATTGGTATAACCACTTTGGAGGGCAAGTTGGCAGCATCTGGTAAGGATGATGAGGAGTGTCAGTGACTCAACATTTCACTTCTAAGTATACACTTTAGAAATTTTATGCATGTACACTGGAACATGTGTGAGGCTGCAACCTTGTTTGTAGAAGCAAGAAATGGTGGAAACAACCAAATTCTTATGATGAGCTGGATCTACATGTATCATCATGGATAAATCTCAAATCATAACATTGAATAGTTAATGAACAAAGTCACTGAAGTTTAGGTACAGTACGATGCCAATTATGAAAGCTTTATAAACAATTTTATATATTATTTATGAGCATATATAATAATAAAACATAACATAGATGTAAGAGATACCATCTCAGAATAGTAAACTCTGGAGGGCAGAAGAGGAATAGTTATATCTTACCTTTTTTTTAGAAGAAAATATCTGAAACAAATATGACCAAATAATGCTAAATCTAAGCAGTAGGTTTCTGTTATAATACTATGCAAATTTTTATGTATTTCAAATATCAAATAATTTAACGTTTTTAAATTAGAAATAAATGTACATTCCTTTGGTTTGAAAAAAAAAAAAAACTATTCTCTGTGTAGCATGGAGTTAGCAATTAGACACCCTGGATTTGAATCTTGGCTTTACCAGCACTTAGCTGGCAGGACAGTCAAGTGTGGCTGCACATAACACCAGCAGGCATTCTCATAGTCTAGGATGTGAATGACACCTTCTGGGGTTGTGTAACGTGTTGATTCTGACGATGAGAACTTGGACAATTTTCTAAAATTGTCCCTAAGCCTCAGTTTTCTCATCTAAATGAAAATAACAATACATATATCATAGGTATTGTCGGACTTCAATGAGATTACATATGTAAAGTGTTTAACATAGTGCTTGGCATATATCAATGCTCAAAACAGCTGATTGCATTCGTATGTAGGATTATTCCTATTTTTGTCATTTATATTCTAAAGTGAACCAAAATTTTACTTGTAACACTGCAATTATAATAGCAACTCCTCAGTTACAACTATTTAAAGGGATGTCCCCCGAGTTGAACCTTACAACTAATTAGTGCCCACCCATTGTTTCAGCAAGTTATTTTCTTACCAAAATCTTTCTAAAATATAACATGGATTCTGCCCTTTCCAACCTAATTAAATAGAGCAAACAACACACACCCTTTTATGATGATTCAGGATTGTCATCGCATCAGTTTTTGTACTATGTAGATGTAGTAATGACTGGAGTTTCAAACAGCAGTCAACATTGGCAAAATAGGTGCAGATCCCAGGAGGTACCTTAGTATTTCCTCTCTTGAGACAGGAGAGGAAATGTGCTTAATTTCTGATTTTATCATTTTATAAAAAGGAATTGAAATATATATACCAACATGCTCTCTATATCAGCCTAACTTTGATTACCTTTTATAAAATGATTTACTGAATCAAAGAACAGAGTAGCCTTCTCCCAAATTGTCTTATCCTCCACAACAGCTAGTCCTTCAAATTGATAGATGATAGTATTAAATTATGCCTAAGAGCACAGACTCTATAGTCAGATAAACTTGAGTTCTAATTCCAGCTCTGCCATTTTTTAGTTGTATGACTTTGGTCAAGTTATTTTAACTGTCTATGAAATTTGCATAGTAAGATCCCCTACCTTATGGGGATTGTCTGGATTAAATGAAAATGTGGACGTAAAGTGCTTATTATTATATCTGGTGTATAGTATGTGTTCAGTAAATGTTAGGCATCATCAGCACAATCCTAGTATATATCATATCTCATCAAATTTTTAATTTACATTTTAACATCTCTTTAAACTGGGGGGTATTTTACAGGCAACAGCATTTTATGATTATAATTGGCAGCATTTTGTTCTAAGTTATACATAAAATAGTGATACATCTTAAATTGCGATTCATCTTATTGTCAATGACATCTTAGATTCAGAGAAAGATGGTAGTACATGCTCAGTTAATATTCATAAAATAAAATTGTTACCAAGGACATTTAAATTCTCAGCAATTATTCAAACTTTATTACACTGGTAATGTAATAAACCATACAAGTACCTCTTTGACAGCTTTACTATACATCTCTATTTCCTTGGCATTAATCTTGTTAATGGACACATAAAAGAAGGGTATTTTTTTTACATGAAAGATGATTAAACTGCTGCATATATAAACCTAAGCAATGATTTTTCTAAGTTTTCTGTATGTTTCAGGTTTAATGAAATTCCAGGTACAGACAGTATACTTTAAATTTTACTTTTAATGTTGAAATTACAGTGAAAGTTGTGGATAGGGCCTGAATAATGTGTTGTCCCCTTTCCTTATGATATCTTTTCTATAACAGTGTATATATATATTTTAAACATCTTTATTGGAGTATAATTGCTTTACAAGAGTGTGTTAGTTTCTGCTTTATAACAAAGTGACTCAGTTATACATATACATATGTTCCCATATCTCTTCCCTCTTGCGTCTCCCTTCTCCCACCCTCCCTATCCCACCCCTCTAGGTGGTCACAAAGCACTGAGCTGATCTCCCTGTGCTATGCAGCTGCTTCCCACTAGCTATCTATTTTACGTTTGCTAGTGTATATATGTCCATGCCACTCTCTCACTTCATCCCAGTTTACCCTTCCCCCTCCCCGTGTCCTCAAGTCCATTCTCTACATCTGCATCTCTATTCCTGTCCTGCCCCTAGGTTCTTCAGAACCTTTTTTTTTTTTTTAGATTCCATATATATGTTATAACAGTGTATATTTTTTAAAAGCCCCTAATCTGTACATTGAATCACTGAGGTGTCATCAGAAAGCAGGAAGATGATAATGCTGCTGGCACTCTCTCTCTTTCCTGGATCAAACTCCAAGGTCCCTAAGCAGTTAAACCTGCTTTACAAATTATCTTTTGGTAAATTGATCTTCCACTGAAAAACCTAGGTAAATTCATGCATCCTTGGAAGCTTCTTGGACACTGAAATTGTCCAGTCACCAGATATTTTATTTTTTGAGATTATTTCAAGAGAAGTTAATCTGACACTCTTCTGTTTAAGCTATAGACCCTTAGTTCACCAGCACAGACCATGGTAGAAGCTGGCAAATGGTTCATCAGCATTGACAGGGAATTGACTGTGTTCAGAAATGCATTCTCCAAGGGAAAAATAGAAAAAAACATAAAAAACATAAATGTTATTTCGTAGTTTCTCTGCCTGGAATTTTCTTCTTCCACATTATTATTGCCACTCACTGTTTGTGTTAATAAATGAATGTTGTGATGGCTGTTGAGGGGACAGGGGTATATTTAGTCTTATAAAGCTGCTTCTTCCTTTTTTTTTTCATATTGAAATACCAGTACTATCTATTATAAAATGCACAGAATAATTGAAGAGGCACTGAGGTCTAGTGAAAAGACAAGTCTTGGAGTCTTACAGGACTGGGTTGAAATCCCAATTTAGCCACTTACTGTGTGGCTTGGTTTCATTATTTAGACTAGCTTACCCCAGCTCCTTCTGTTGGGAAATTGAAGTAATAATGCTTATCTTGCCAAGCTGTTGTGAGAATTATGAATAACATACCACATGTAACATACCTAAAGTGAATGCCTGACATGTAATAGGAACTCAATAAGTGGTAGCAATTATTATTATCATTAATTATTACGGTTGTCAACCATATTTGTTCATAAGAAATCTGCCTTTTCATGAAGTGTTTATCCAAAGATGGGGTACTCTCTGATCTTCTTTATTAAAATAAAGCTCAGTCTAGCTGCTCTAATTTAGCATGAGCTTCACCAAGCAGAGCAGTGTCCAAAGGCTTCTCTGAACCTTGATCTCATAAAACATACATGAAGCATTCAGAAAAACTTGATCATTATCTTTAAATTAAGTAAATCACTGGTTTTTTTCTTTTAATTTAGTTAATTCAGCTTTTTTATGCTTTCACCTTTTTCCTTTCTTTGGATGTAAAATGGCTTACATATCACAAGGTAGCTTCAAAGCACTTCCGGTTCCTGTTCTGTTGCTTATCTAGAAGCTTCTATGCAGAGTATTATATTCTACAGTAAAGGCTGACAAGCTTTCAGCTAAGGACCAGATAATAAGTGCTTTAGTCCTTTTAAGTCATATAATCTCTGTCATGACTACTCAACCCTGCTGTTGTAGCATGAAAGCAGCCATAGACAACACATTAATGAATGGACATGGCTGTGTTCCAATAAAACTTTACAAAAACAGGCTTCTAGGTGAATTTGGCTCACAGGCCATAGTTTCCCAACCCTTGCTCCATAGCATGCTGACTTAGCAATGAACCCTGTCACTATGGCTCAGAAGATTTATGTAGTACATCTAGCAAAGGACTTGAACACAGGTGAGGCCGCCTGAAACTGATATTTAGCGAATGCTTCTCAGACCGTAGAGCTGTGTACTATGTTTGGAATGCCTTTTTTCATGGGATTCTCTACTAGAGCTATTCCACCCATAGTGTGGCTGGCTGTCTTCCTGTCTTGTTCACAACAGAGTATCTGCCACTCACAGACCTCACATTCCTGCTCCAAATGCCTTACTGCCTTTCTTATTACTGTTGAATTGGATTTCGTTGTTGTTCCTTCATCCTCCCCTTTCTAAATTTCTATTTTCTTCTTTCTTTAGCTCCCCTTCCCTTCTGTTTCTCCTGTGCAATTTCGTGTTCTTCTAAGCAGCTCGAATTGTATACCTTTTGCCTATCCTCCTAATAGTGAATGAAGCCATCACATAGTACCTTGATGTAAGCCCCAAGACTTAGTCACTCCTCAGTCATTTTTTGTGACTTCTTGCTGCACAAAGATTCTGTGTTTGTTGACAGATTTTCTTCTTTGCCTTAATTTGCCTTACCTTCATTTACTTATCTAATAGGTATTTTGGGGCCACCCAAAATATATACCAGGTGCTGTGCTCAGCAGTGGGAATGCAAAGATGAGCGTAATAGACATTGTTCCTCATGAAGTTTAGCAAACAGAACATACATTAAGTAAAGAATTACATAAATAATTAGTTGTGGTTGTGATAGGTGGTAGAAAGTTAAAATATAATTTGCAATGACAGAATCTAATGGGACGCCTAGTCTTGAGAGGTCAGAGAAGCCTTCCCTGAGGAAATGATTGTACGCATATAATAAGCCTTGAATAAATATTTATTAAATTAATGCAGAAATGCAACTATATTTAAGGTGAAACCTGAAGGATTGGGAAGAGTTAACCAGGTAAAGTTTAGGCAACAAAAGTGAGAGGGGAGTCCAGACAGAGAAAGCAACATGTGTGAAAGGCTCTGAGCTTGGTTCTTTCAGTGAAGCAACAGATGCATGAGAAGAGGGGGGAAACATTGATTCTCAGAATGAAGTGCTGGAGGTAGCCAGGGTCATGTTAGGAAAGACCAGGAGACTATGTTTAAAGATCTAGACTTTGTCCTAAAAATCATGGGAATCCATTGATGGTAACATGATGAGTTCCTGCTTCCACATGGTTCCAATATTTGAAGTTGTCAGAAGGCCATGCTCTAGAAACTTTCTAGAATCTACCTCCTGAGAAATAAACCTGAGCCCTTTTTTTTTTCATCTTCCACATTTGAAACAGGTATAAAATTCCTTTGTCCACACTGCAGCTTTCAAATTTCCACTTGTTAACAGCTCATGTCCCTATAACAGTGGTATCCATTTGGTGAGTGTAAAGCATCTTGTTGAGAAGTTAATAAACAATATTTGTGGAATCAGAGACTGTCACATTTCAAAAGTATCAGAGATCATTTAGTCAAGACTATAAGGGGCCCCTCCAGAGTATCACTGATAAATAAGTATAGTTGCCTTCTGCTGGAACTCTGCTAATAACTTAAAGTTCACTGCTATCAACATTATTCATTGTGGGTTTTGGGGGGTTTTTGGGGTTTGCTTTGCTTTAGCACTCTGGCTTTTCACAAGTTCTTCCTTCTATGAGTAAAAATGTCTTCCCTGTTACTTTTTGTTCCCTGCCCTTAGTTCTTGTTATGTTTCTTAGAATTGCATAGAATACGCTGAATTCACCTTTTTAAAAGTGGTTAAGAGGAGAATCTTTACTTAAATACCAAGGTGCTCTGATGAAACCTGAGATCAGATTATGAATTTTAAAGTGGTACTATATAAAGAATCCATTAGGATAAACACGGTAGAATGAGACAGTGATTTATCTTCTGTGACATAATAACTAATAAACAGCATAAAATTAACTGTACTCAGAACTAGAACCTTGTTTCTTTCCTTTGGTCAACAAATGGAGCACCTAATATTTGAATAATATCTTACTACATATGCCAGAGAATAAATAAAAGAATAAGAGTATTAGGGTTATAAGATCTTGCTCTTAGAGCTTATGATTTCTTTTGAGAGAAAAGATTTGTATGTTTATATAAATGCAATAGGAGAGCACATGCCAAGTGAGCAGTCTACTAAAAGACAGCAATAGAAATTCCAAACATGAGATCATGGTGGGCTGGGATGGAGCAAATCTTCTACTAAGAAGTATCTGATTCACTGAGTTTCTCCTTAGAAGGGGGTGGACAAGACCTTGCTCCCATTTATCCTCCTTTTCCTACCTCCTTTTTACCCTCTACCCTGACTTATACCAGTTCATTGGCCTGGGTATGCCTTCAAATGGTGTTTATTGAATTGAATTACTTTATCTCCCATACTGTGTTCGTGATGTTTAAGATGTTCCATTCCATAATTAGCCCTTTTTTTCATTCTACTTCTCTGCTTTCTGAATTTTTTTCAATGAATACATATTTTTTATTTTAACTAAAACACACACACACGAAGATGTTCATACCTATTGTGGGAAAACAAAGTCCAGCCTTTTGAAGATACATGTGAAAAATAAGAAAAAAATTTTTTTACTCTCTTGAAGTGGGTTCTGTTAGGAGCTTTTCTGGTGTACTTTAAGATGACCAGCAGCTTCTTCTGAATGGCTATCCTGAGCGACCTTAAAGATTAAAATAAGTGGATTATGTGGCATGACGATAATAACGAGCTATTGATTTAGTGGCAAAGCTTTGCTCATAGTTCCTTATTTCTCCATCTGCCTGATGCCTTTCAAGAACTGCTTTATCGTGTTTCTTTTCTTTCAGCGGAACGGAAGCCCCCTCTTTTCAACATGAATGCAATGAGTGCCTTATATCACATTGCCCAGAACGACTCCCCCACATTACAATCTAAGGAATGGTAAGACTGAGCTGTTGCTTTAAATTTCTAAGAGAAATCACCATATGTATTTGGCACTTTCATTAAATTACACTTTAAATATCTGACCTAGAAAGCATTTCATTCCTTCATTGTATGTTGTGATAACTGACACTGATGCTTTATAAGCCCGAACTTTACACACACACACACACACACACACACACACACACACACACACACACACACACACACACACACACACACCCTATATTTCTACCCTCACTATGGCTTCTACTGTGTTCTTAATGTGTGTATGAATTGAAATTCTACCAGATACATGCCCTGCTACCTTCCTAACCAGCCTAGTCTCTTAAGTCATGATGGTTTTGTATCGATCACCTCAGTCTTATCACTTCCCAGCAAGGATAAATTACCCTCTCTGATGTCATTATTTTTCTAGTTGTCATTTTTTTTTCTTTACTATATGTATATTTAAATGTGTTGAGACAGAACATATATTATCTATTCAGAAGATATATTGTTCCTTGCTGAAACAAGGACATTATGAAATTATGACATTTTGCTAACTATTGGGGTCACAGAGTTATAGAAAAAGTGCAGTGTCAAAGAAGAGCAGACAAAATGGAATTTTCAAGAGAGAAATTGTTTTCATCCAGAAAGCATATTCCTAGGTTCTCTGTCCCTTATGCTTCAAGTTTTACTACCTGGTTATAGGTTGTGGGTGATGGAAGAGTTACCAACTGGTCATGAAGAATATAGGCTTAAGACTTATGAGAGTTGTTATCTTTGGAGAGAAAAATGTATATAAAACCGTTGTATATAAATATAGTATTTTTCATTCTATGATATAACAATTTGACCTTGCTTTTATAATAAGGTATGTATATATGTTGACTAACTTGAAACTGTCCACATTCATTATCCAAAAGAATTAATTTTAGATACCTTAAACTTGAAAATGGTTTGGTTCTCCTGACATTCCAAAGTATTTTAATAAAAATCTCCTAAAATATAAAAATTTCCCTTGGATGAAAATTATTTAAAGTGATCAGTATGTTCTACAGACCCTGATTTTATTTTCTTTCAATGTATTTGCACACACAGGACAGACTCCTTTAGGAGATTTGTTGATTACTGCTTGCAGAAAATGCCTCAGGAAAGGCCAACATCAGTGGAACTATTACGGGTAATTTTTCAAGTTTATATTTGAGGAGGGGGATTTAAAGTCATGTTGTAGTGGAATATAGTAAATCATTCCCGTGGCAGCTCATCATGACAAACTGAATTAGAACATACTGCCTTGTCATTTATCCAGAGATGGTAGCTAGGCACAGAAGTAGCAAGATATGTGCTATATGTTCCCTGCAGAAAGTCTTTCCCCCATCTTTTCCCCTTTTCTGTTTTCTCCCCCTTCTTTTTGCCTTGTGACAAAGAATATTTCTCCTTGCGTTGGTCATCATTGTGATGTTCCTGTGACTGATATCTGCATGAACTTTAATGCAATGTTTTCAGGACAGAGACTCAGTGGTTCAAATACCAACTCTGGGATTTCAGTTAGGTTGTTGTCAACTCATCAGGCAATGAAGATATGTGATAAACATATAAAACAGACATTTGCATAGCATTGCATCACACACGTTAACTGCATTCATCTGATTTAAACATAGCATTTTTGGGCTTCCCTGGTGGCACAGTGGTTGAGAGTCCGCCTGCCGATGCAGGGGACACGGGTTCGTGCCCCGGTCTGGGAAGATCCCACATGCCGCGGAGCGGCTGGGCCCATAAGCCATGGCCACTGAGCCTGCGCGTCCGGAGCTTGTGCTCCGCCACGAGAGAGGCCACAACAGTGAGGCCCGCGTACAGCAAAAAAAACAAAACAAAACAAAACAAAACATAGCATTTTTGAGCATCTCTTTTCATGTAACATTTTAGTATAGGCTTTATATACATAGGCAATGTGTTCCATTAATATCAGTGAAGTACGTGGGAGTCTTTTACAATATAAGTATCTTTTATTGGCCACAGAATAGTCCAGGTTATTTTAATCTTTTCTGTGTGTTTTTCAGCACTTTTTTGTTTGTTTTAAGAAAAACTCAGGATTGTATTGCCTAAATTTGTGAAGGTTAAAAATGTCAGCTGCCTTTATAATTGCACCTTGGCTAAGTCACAGATTCTTGGTTTACATTTTCTTTTTCTCAGAACTCTTATTCTGTTATTTTCTGGCTTTGAGTGTTCCTGAAGAAGTAGGTCTGAAGCTTACTAGTTTTTCTACCCAGAAGTAAGTTTTTTCTTCTTGTGAGTAACAGGCCACAACAATATGGTGACAGAAGCAACAAGGCAATGGACTCTACCTTATTCTCTTTTGGTGTAGAGCCATCACATGTTCTAGATGTGGACTACAGACAACAGAACACCAGGAACACAGATAACATGTTTATTACTTTGAAGTAGACAAAGATTTAAAAAGCAGGACACAAACAGCACTGCCCTAAAGAGAAAAAAATGATAAATTTGGGCTATAAATTAAGGAGAAAAAAAAAACCTCAAAGAAGAGATACTACAAGCATTCAAAGATGATATTTTAGGGCAACAGACAACAAAAGCATATAAAAAACAAATGGGCAGAGGTAAAGAAAGAAACGAAAGAGAAAATTTTAAATATAGATTAAGGGACTTCCCTGGTGGTCCAGTGGTTAAGACTTTGCGTTCCCAGTGCAGGGTGTCCAGGTTTGATCCCTGGTCAGGGAACTAGATCTTGCATGCCGCATCTAAGAGCCTGCATGCCACACTAAAAGATCCCACACACGGCAATGAAGATCCCACATGAGATCCCGCATGCCACAACAAAGACCCAGCACTGCCAAATAAGTATATTTTTAAATAAATAAATATAGATTAAAATCATACCATAAGCAACGAACTAATATAATAAACCGACCCATTTAGGGTGTTTCCAATGGTAGATAGTCTTAGGGAAATAAAATTAAATGCAAAAGAAAATTTTAAAAAGATGATTATAGAGAGCATGACACATGTGGGAGACAGAGGAGATATATATTCCAACCTATTATTCCTAAAGAAGAAAGCAAAACACATGGAACAGAAGATATTTAAAGATATACCTGAAGAAAACTTTTTTGGAAATAAATGTTTGGATCGTTATTTGATTTGATTTACTCTTTATTTGGTGGGCCAAATCAAGTGAGCCTACCATTTAGTCAACAATGTTTACTGATTGTCTATTGTGTGCCAAGCACTGTTCTAAGCACTGAAAATCATACAGTGATACAAAGAAAAAGATAGTTCCTTCCCTCCTGGAACTTATATTCTAATGAAAGAGTAAGAAAACAAACATGATTTGATATAA
This sequence comes from Mesoplodon mirus, assembly GCF_964341445.2. Taxonomy (NCBI): domain Eukaryota; kingdom Metazoa; phylum Chordata; class Mammalia; order Artiodactyla; family Ziphiidae; genus Mesoplodon; species Mesoplodon mirus. The sequence goes on from NC_138989.1 coordinate 11,370,848, forward strand.
TGTCAGAAAAATAAAGCAAGGACTGGGATAAAGAGTAGAACTTTACAAAGTTCTAAGGAAAAGAAAATGTAAACCAAGGATTTGTGACGCAGCTAAGGTGCTCTTCAATTTATAAAGGCAGCTGACATTTTCAAGCCTTTTCTTCTCTTAAAAGCTTCTTCTTAATTACTCAGTAGCAAAATCCAGCCAATCTATTGATGAAACAAAGAGCAAGAGAGAAAGAGAAAGGGACAGAGGGAAGAAGGAAGAAAGAGTGAATTAGGAACTGGGGAAACTTGTAAAAGGACTGGTGGTGAACATTAAATTTAAGTTTGCTCTCGGATATTTATTTATTTATTTATTACTTATTTATTTACTATTTATTTATTTAGCATCGTAAAGAGACTACATTCTTCATTTTGGATAGACAATACACATTTTAGAAGATAAAAAAAATAGTGGAAGGGAGAGAATGAAAAGTAAATATTCCCCTTCCAGGCCCTTCTCTAGAGTTAGCAACTGGTGTCACTAATTTTGTACACGTCCTTCTAGAGATATTCTACGTATATGGAGGTAAATATTCTTTTTTATTTTTGCAGCAGTGTTAGCAAACTATAAACGCTGGATTTTTTTTAACTTTATAGTGTGTTTTGAGTATTGTTCCATATTACTACATGAAGAACTATCTCATCCTCTCTAATGGCTCCATTATATACTCAAATGGACTATAGTTTTTATAACCAACTCATTTATGGTGTTTGCAGTCTTTTGCTATGACAAACTGTGCTGGAATGAATTAGAAGTGGAATTCCTAATCAAAGGGAATGTGAATTTTAAATTTAAATAAATATTGCCAATTTTCCACCAAAGAGGATGTCCCAATTTATGGTCCATTAACAAAATATGAGTACCAAAACTTTTTCAGCTTCTAGTCAGATCAGTGAAAAACTTTTCTCACTGTCATTTTAGTTTGTGTTTCTCATTGTGAATTAGACTGAGTATCTTTCATATGTTGACAAGCCACTTCTATTTCCTTTTCTATGAACCCTCTACGATCTTTGCCCATTTGTCTGTTGGGCTGTTGAGTTTTTTCCCTTATTAATTTGTAGTAGACCTTGCAAATATTTTCTTCTTATTTCTCTTTTGATAGTCTTTATTCTGAGCTTTTTTGGAGAGGTCATGCAGAAATTTGTTATAAGGAATTCAACTTTTTTTTTTTCTCCAGTTGGCTATCTTGCTGTTCCCAAATACTTTTAAATAATCCATCTTCTCGTCACATTTTCTTCGTGATGTTAAAATGTCACCTTCACATAGGATTAATTTAAATAGAGAACTACAGTAAAATCATTGCTGTGGTCAAAAAGCAGAATGTAAAACTTATAAACATTGACAGTGTAAAAATTGAAAATGTAAAAATAGTAATGTAACTAGAAAAAAGTAGGGGTAAGAAAGGAATGTAAATGTACTGATTTTCCTGCTTTTCAGGGTAGATGGTCAATAAATTCTTAAATTGAAAATCTTTTTCTTCCCTTAACTTTAGAGGACACTTTAGGAACTGGTAACTCTTGGTGAAGAAATTATAACTAATGTTAAGCAATTATTTTACTTCAGATGCTTCTAATTCTATTAAACTCAAATACACCTAAATTTAATAGATTATTCTTTAAATTACCATGCGTAATAAGTTTCTCATGTAAAATTATTTCTGGGTATCCATCATTCTGAGAGAGTAAGAGAGAGAGGGGGAGGGAGAGTGTCTAAAATGTTATTTCATGACTTAATATTTATTTTTGGATGGTGGAATTTTGAGTGATAGACTTTCTTTTATGCATTTCCCTATTACTTAAATGTTCAAAGTAAACATATTTCCAAGAACAAAGAAAGCATTCTTTGAAAATGATCTGAGAACCTTTTAACTGTATGGGTTTAGAGAACAGTGAGGAGATGGGATTGCAGGCAGAGAGAACGAGAGCGAAGACATGCAGGTGTGAAATGCACGGCAGGAGGCAAGAATGATTTAGACGTATGCGTGGGAAGGAGGAGAAGGAGTGACTAGATTGGAACCTGGAAATTCAAGCAGGAACCCCCTGTAAAGGGTCAGACTTTACGATGGAGGCAGTGAGATGTGTTTAAGACATTGAGCATATCAGTTTTAAAATACTTAAACAAGTAAGGGTTTAATTACCTCACGCAACAAGAAGTCCAGGACATTGGGAAAGCAGTCCAGTGATGTAAGCAGCTCAACAGCTCCTCCTATCTCCCTACTTTACCATCCTTAGTATGTGGCTTTTGTCTTCTTGGTCACAAAATGACTCCCCATCTCCAGGACTCAGTTTTGTTTTGTTTTTTTTGTTTTTGTTTTTGTTTGTTTTTTTTTTTTTGCTGTACGCAGGCCTCTCACTGTTGTGGCCTCTCCCGTTGCAGAGCACAGGCTCCGGACGCGCAGGCTCAGCGGCCATGGCTCACGGGCCCAGCCGCTCCGCGGCATGTGGGATCTTCCCGGACCGGGGCACGAACCCGTGTCCCCTGCATCGGCAGGCGGGCTCTCAACCACTGCGCCACCAGGGAAGCCCAGGACTCAGTTTTATTCCTGGCGAGAGAAGGGCAGGGCAAAGAGCAGAACAAACGCCTTCTTTTCTTGTGTCTTGCTTTTTATTCTGGAAAACAAAGCCTTCCTCTGGGGCTTCTGCCTATATCTCATTGGCCAGAACTATTGGTCATGCTATTAACTGCACAGAAGGGTGGAGTCCAACTCTTTTACTTTCTACTGCTTACAAGAAAGGAAGGTGAGGAAAAGAGGTTGGAATGGAGGATAAATGGGCCACAGTGTCGTCACAACAAATGATATGGTCAAATAAGTGGTAGAACACCAGAAAACAAACCCCCAGATAAAGAAACCTGGGTTGCAGCTCTAGCTCTTCCACTGTTTAGCTGTGTAAATCACTTAACCTCTCTGGGCCTAAATTTCCTCACCTTGGAAATAAAAGGATTTCTAAGAGCTACTCCTGCTCTAAAATTCAGTATCCTAGGTTATAGCTTGAAGTTTACTAAAAACTGATTTGCTCTTATCTAATTGCAAGCACTAGAGTAGCAAAATAATTTACTTTCTCCCTTTCGTTCTCCTCTTGAAATATGCAGGCTACACTTCCTTCTGGGAATGGTGTTTCATTTTCAGAAAGGACTCTTTGCATAGGAAGAGATATTTTATAAAAACGGGAGCAAAAGCCACAATTCCCCAGACAGCAAAGTCAGGGTGAAGAACCACAAGACATACAGATCTTTTTCTCACAGTGGGCCTGCTCCTCTTTTATATCTGTTTAACTTATAAAGAAATTAAATCTATTCCATCATCTCAGGCTACCACATTACATCTCATTTTCCCAATATCTTCAAATTATAATTTCACATAAGTCAATTTTCCACATAACTGAAACTTTTCCTTTAAAAAACAAAATTCCCTCCTACTTTTGATCATTTTCTCTGGTAATCTTGTCAAAATATATGATGTGCTTCTCTGCCTTCTTGAAGAAAGCGTAATGAATATAATTTCACTTCTTGATGGCTCAGAAACAATAGCATTTCGTGAAGTCTTGTAGTATAAAAGGACTGTATGAAGAGCATTTGCCCCTTTGCAAACTAGCCCACAAACCTTGGTTCATTCTTATTTGGTTGGTTGGTTGGTGTGTTAATCATGGAATTTCCCTCTCTCTACTGTCAGGCAGTCAGAGAACTTTCAAAGGACTGTTCTTCCGCAACAAGTAACTCTCTAACAGTTCTCAGTCCTTTATTCTCCCACTTTTGTTCCCTCTTTCTAAACTGCTGTAGACTGAGAAACCAGGAAACCAGAATATATGTTAGAGATCGTTGATAATATTGAAAGTGAAGCCCGTTTATACCAAGAAAAACTTAAGGACTTTGGGGCGGATATTTTTACTTCTCAGAGACCCTTTTCCCTTATTTCTGGTTATACAGCTCTGTAAAGAGAAGATAAAGTTGCCAGAATTCTGACTTCTGGATATATGGAATAGCTGCCATATTTTCAAGCATACACTATATATGACCACAGAAATAGAAAACAAAATATACACAAGTCTGTTTTTAAAAGGGTAGCATAGGGTGGGGAAGAGGATTGAAGCAGATTATAACAAGAATATTCTATACTCTGCATTCTTTTGCTTATTATGTAGTTTCAGATTTGAAAGTCACAAGCTCTCAGCTACTATTTAAAGTTCTAGTCATTGTTACTACTTGTATGGTAAAGTAAACATCAAGAATTCTTGAGTAAATTCTAGGGCAAGTCCACAAAATGGGGCTTGAGGAAGAAGAGAAAAGCATAGTTATCGCTCTATGAGATTTATAAAGATGACAGGCTACATGAAATGAAAATCGTATCTTGTTATTTCTTCAAAATCCACAGAGCTGTTTTATGTCTATTTACTTTTATATCTAAATCTAGCACCTAAAAATATGTCTCCTCATTATCAGTTTCTGTTTTTTCTCCTCCCTCAATTAGCATGACTTTGTTCGACGAGACCGGCCACTACGTGTCCTAATTGACCTCATACAGAGGACAAAAGATGCTGTTCGTGAGCTAGATAACCTACAGTACCGGAAAATGAAAAAAATCCTTTTCCAAGAGACACGAAATGGACCCTTGAATGAGTCGCAGGAAGATGAAGAAGTAGGTTGAGTTTATTTTAGCAGGCACTTATAGAATGCCTACTGTGTGAAAATGTTCTGGACCGGCGCGCTATGAAAAACACTTTGGGGAATAACAATGTAATTGATGTTCTCTGCCTTAAGAGACATGCAGAGTTGCAGAAGAGACATTCATAAAATAACTCTTATATAAGGCAAAATATGAAAAATGCTGTAGAGGGAGAGCACACGGCAGGGGTCCATAGTGGGGAGAGAAAAAGTCATCAGCTGGTGGGGATTAGTGAAGAGGTGGGCCGTTTCTGACAGGCAGGCCTAGGGCATTTTAGACTCAGGGAAGTGCGATGCTTTAGGAAGATTATCCTGGCATCAGAGTGTAAGATGGATTTGAATAGGTAACATTCTGGATAATAATCCATGCAAGAGGCAGTAAGGGTAGTGTCTATGGGAATCAGGGGGAAAGGAACACTTAAGAAACACTGTAGAGGTAGATTTGATAATACAGTGCTTCTCATTGACAGTGACGGTTGAGGAGGAATTTACGGTGACTGAGCATTTGAGCCTAGGTGACTAGAGTATGTCAATACCAAGAACGGAGAAAAAGAACCGAGGAGAAAGAGGAAGTTAAGCATGCTTTCAGTTTGATGCCTACTGAGTCTTAAGTTTCTGGCATCATATGCTACTGATACAGTGTACAGATGGAGGTTTTAAAGTAAGATGACTTTCTGGTTTCTCATTCAAATAACTTAAGAAGGATTGGTCAAAGGGAAGGGTAGTGACAACTGGGACACCTGAACGGAGATGTCTAGCATTTGGTTGGGAAATACAGATCCAGAACATAAGAAAGAGGTCTGGGTAAAGGATAGTTGGATGAGGGTCAAGGACATTAAAACGATGATGAATCAAGGAGCTGAATGTAGAATGAGACGAGGGTCCATGCCACATAAGAAGAGGGAGACCTGGTTGATAAAGGCATCACAGATGTTACGAGCGTACACAGCTTCAAGGAGGGAGCAGCCAATACCATCAGATGCCACAGAGCAGTCAAGTTAAATAAGGACCAAAAACAGTGCTAACTGGGTTTTACAAGTAGGGCCTTCTTGATGACCTTAGTAAAAGCAGTTTTACAGGAATAGTTAGGATAAATAGTAGATTACTGTGGGTTGTAGAATAAATGGGAAGTGAGAAGGCAGAGATAGCGAAAGTTGGTTATTTTAAGATTCATAAATTTGGCCAAGAAGGAAAAGTGACAAAGGGCAGTAGGTAGAAAGGTACATACATATAGGGCAGCCCTCTTCATATTTATATGCAGAAGGAAAGGAGCCAGGACAGAGGCATTGGAGATAGAGGAAAGAGATGCAGTTAAAGAAGTAGGATCTCAGGAAGTGCATAACAGTAAGAGCATTAGTGCAGGGATTAGCCTTGAACAAAAGAAAGGACTCCTCTTCCTCTAAAAATAGATTAAAAAATAGGAAAAGAATGAAGAATGAATTTTAGTTTAGCTTTTTAATATAAAAGAAAATAAAATTATTTTATCAATAATTATAAAAATGAAGTTAAGAAAGCTGAATTGGAATATAAAGTCTCTTGATTGCATATATACAAATGAGCCCTTTTAATTGGGAAAATAAATCTATTAAAAATATAATGTATTATCTATCATTTTAAATTACCCAAATTACCTTTGTCAATGATTCCTTATATTACCATAGCTAAATAACAATTCATTAAAGTTATGTATGTACAGCATGGTTCTTTGAAAATAGGGGTTTTTTGGAGCTAAGTTTCTTTAATTATATTATTTAATCTTGTATCGAAAGATATCCCACTGTGATGGATAAATTATATGTTCTGATTATTTTATCGCTTCTCAAATAGTAGTCTTTGGACGAGTAGTGATGAATACCAGTATTACTTGACAGATATATTTAATAAGATTACAGAGGTAAGCATGATAGAATTGCCTGAGGGAGGCAGAATTTAATTACCTGTCCAGGACAGTAGAATTAATATCTCTGCTTAGATATGAAGTTACTCAGTAATGACTTGCAAAGGACCATATTGTTTGTCAAATCTCTGAAAGCTCTCTTCACTCGCTTTGAGTTTCAAGTGATGACTGCCATGTTTGTAGATATCCTAGAGGTCCCCGGTTCAGTAGCCTGCGGTCTTTCCCTAGCACCCTGATGTTCCTGAAGGTCTCTCAGAAACCTGGCCTCGTTCTGATTACCGAATAGCAATACAATAATATGATAGTCGCATATGACAGAGGAAAGCCCTGGCATAGCAGCATTTGGAGCCTTATGACCCATGTCCAGAATAGCCCCTGCAGAAGGCATAGAAGTGAATTGAAGGTGTCAGAAAATGGTAGGGGAGTAGTGGAGCCACTACATTAAAAGTAGAAAAGCAACTTGGCACTGCAAAATTGAGTGTACTTAATAGCTTAGTCAATGGATTGGTACTTTATCTCCAGTCGTTTTTTTTTTAACCCGAGTGCCCCATTTTTATAGGACAGCGAACATGGAACCAGCCTGAGCAGGGAATTGGACAGCCTGGGCAGCAACCATTCCATCCCAAGCATGTCTGTGAGCACAGGCAGCCAGAGCAGCAGTGTGAACAGCATGCAGGAGGTCATGGATGATAGCAGCTCGGAACTTGTGATGATGCATGATGATGAAAGCCCAGTAAATTCCAGTTCCTCTGTTGTGCACAGGAAGGTAAGTTTCATGGTCCCCTTCACAGCACTAGGCTTTGCCAATCATAATGAAGCCAGCTCAGGTCACTTAGCATCCAGATATTTTAGTTCCCCTTTTACAACTGAAATGTGGAACTCAACCTAGCATATGATAGTTCTTTAATGGTAAAAAGATAATGTAGGACTAGGCAAGCTGTATCTGTGCCGATTTCTTTTATTATTTATTGATTGATTGATTGATTGATTGATTGATTGATTGGCTGCGTTGGGTCTTCGTTGCTGTGCATAGGCTTTCTCTAGTTGTGGCGAGTGGGGCTACTATTTGTTGCAGTGCACAGGCTTCTCATTGTGGTAGCTTCTCTTTGTTGCACAGCATGGGCTCTACTCACACTGGCTCAGTAGTTGTGGCTCACCAGCTCTAGAGCGCAGGCTCAGTACTTGTGGCACATGGGCTTAGTTGCTCCATGGCATGTGGGATCTTCCCCAACCAGGGCTCGAACCCATGTCCCCTGCACTGGCAGGTGGAGTTTTAACCACTGCGCCACAAGGGAAGTCCCTGTGTACTTATTTTAATAAGTATCAGTGATCACGGTCTAATTCCAGTAGGTGAGCAAGTTTAAGAATTTTTTTTCACTTAGACGTCTGTTAAGTGTGCATTTTTCTTGAGAGAAAAAGGAAATTGAACAGGTAAGGATGAAAGGCATGAGAAAATATTTTGGTGCCCAGTCATGAATAGTGGAGGGATTACATTTATTTTCTGAACTGATTAACTTATTCATTTATTCAACAAACATTGGTGGGGGCCTTTATTATCTGCTAGGAACTATGGTAGGCCCTGTGGATACAGACAAAACAGACATGATGCCTTCATGGAGCTTATTATCTGTGGGGGAGAGTAAGCAAATAATCACACAAGTAACTTTATTACATTCTGGGTAAAAGGAGGACTTAATCTAGCAGGGAGTAGGGGCAAGTCTCCCCAATAAAGTGACATTTAAGCTAAAACTTCAGAAACAAATAGAAGTTAGCTACCTTGGGGTGAAAGATTGGGGTGAGTCAGGAAGCAGCATGTACAAAGGCCCTGTGACAAAAGGAACTTTGTATGTTCAAGGAAGAAGGGAAGGATCTGAGAGATTAGAGTTTGGTGAACTACGTAGAAAGTGAATTGAGACCAGAGAGACAGCAAGGACCCAGATTATTAGAAAACCGTAAAAGCATTTTGAGGAAAAGAGTGATGGCATGCAGATGCGGAAATCTTCTAAGAGTTCAGCATTGTCAGCTGTCCTTCTTTGAACTTGGGCAAGTGGTCATGTATTTGAAAGGTTGAAAAGAAGGTTTTGCTGGGGTCTCTTTTTGGAAGGAGCTATCATGGATGCTGATAGAGATCGACTTTTTCCTTTCCGTTACCTCTGGGGCTCCGTGGAGATAGAGAGCAAAAGAAGAGGAATTCTGTTGGATCTTTTTACTCCAGGACCTCTCAAATGAGCACCCAAAATTAGAAGAGAGACTCTACTGGCATAATCAACAAGAAAAAAGGCGCTGGTCTTGAACTCATTGGGGGTTTTAATTTTAATTTTTACATGCCAGTATAGAGCTTTCTTGTAATAATATGGGCCTTTCAATACTTTTTTCTCCTTGGTGTAATCAGTTAAGAAAACCAGATGTTAATTTATAGTTTGAAATATCAACTGAGTAAAAGGGCGACCCACAGAATGGGAGAAAATATTTGCAAATCATCTATCTTATAAAGGATTAATATCCAGCATATATAGAGAACTCCTAAAACTCAACAACAGTGAAAAAACAACCTGAATCAAAAATGAGCAAAGGACTTGAATCAACATTTCTCCAAAGAAGATATAAAAATGGCCAGTAAACACATGAAAAGATGCTCAACATCATTAATTATTAGGGAATTCTAATCAAAACTACAATGAGATACCACCTCACACACATTAAGATGGCAACTATTAAAAAAAAAAACAGCATGTAACAAGCATTGGTGAGGATGTGGAGAGATTGGAACCCTGGTACACTATTGGTGGAAATGTAAAAGGGTACAGCCACTGTGGAAAATGGTATGGTGGTTCCTCAAAAAATTAAAAATAGAATTACCATATGATTCAGCAATTCCATTTCTCAGTATATATCCTAAAGCATTGAAAGCAGGGTCTCAAAGAGATTTTCGTACACTCATGTTCATAGCAACATTTTTCACAACAGCAAAGAGGTGGAAGCAATGTAAATGTCCATTGACAGATGAATGAATAAACAATATGTGGTGTATATGTACAATGGAGTATTATTCAACCTTTAAAAGGAAGGAAATTCTGCCATATGCTACAATGTGGATGAACTGTGAAGACATTATGCTAAGTGAAATAAATGTGCCAGTCACAAAGAGACAAATACTGTCTGGCTCTTAGGGTAGTCAGAATCATAGACAGAAAGTATAATGATGGTTACTAGGGATTGGGGGAGGGGATAAATGGGGAATTGTTATTTAATGGGTACAGAGCTTCAGTTTTACAAGGAGAAAAGAGTTATGGGAATGGATGATGGTGACAGTTATACAACATTATAAGTGTATTAGCACTGAACTGTACACTTGAAAATAATTCAGATGGTAACTTTATGTGTATTTTACCACAATGAAAAAAGGAAAAAATTATAAGCAGGCTAGAAGAATAGAATATATTGTATATAAAAACAATATTAAATAATCATATCTCTTCATGAAACCCATTTAGTCCTATACCGGAGCTTAAAATTATATTATCTTTAAACACAATAGAAGTCAATTATTCGGAAGTTTCATTATTTGTTGGTTTACTTGAATTCCTAAAAGTTTTCCACTTGGGAACATAAATAAAGTAGGATCTTAAACTCTCAATAGAAAGTTTTATATAGTAGACTCTAGGAATGAGGAAACTAGTTTAAAGTTCTGTCTGCCACTGTTAGTTTTATTTTACTTTAGACAAGTCACAAACCTCTCCGGGCCTAGTTTTCTCCATCTGTAAAATAAGGAGTTGTTCTGTATGATTTCCAAGGTTGCTTCCAGCTCTGAAATTCTGTGCTCAGGAGCAAGCTTCATCCATGCCTCACTCAGGACAAGGTGTGCTTTTACCTCCTACATTATTGTATTTGGATTCCACTTAAGATTTCACTTGAAAAGGCTTTTTTTCCCCTAAAAGCCAGTGCCCGGATCAGTCCCTTCTCCATGTAGATGGGATGGTAGCTACACTGTATTACGTATAGGTATGGGTAACGTGTTGCCTATGGGATTCTCCAGGAAGCAGAGCGGAGATGGTTTGGCACAGCAGGATCTTGTTTTGTTTTAATTAGGAAGTCCCTTTGGGGTCAACACCTGTGGGAGGGAAGAGACAGAAGCAGCACTGGGCAGAGGGCAAAGTTGAACCGAGATGCAGTCCAATGGCAGCCTCAACCAACCCCTCCAGGGAACTTTGGAGCTAAAATGGCCCTTCAGAGTTGTCCAAACTGGGCCAGAGTGGCCAGGGCTAGATCAGTCATTGCATATGCGGAACCTGGGAAGGGTGCAAACTTGGACAAGGCTGCTCTCTCTGCAGCCCGTAGGAGAACTGACAGCCAAAGATGATTGCCGACAACAACTCCTTCCTTTAAAGGGGGATCTGGGCGGTGCATTTCTGGGTCTATTGTAATTTGTGACCACAAAGATTAGAAAAAAAAGCAATCAGTACTGTTTTATGAAACATTTTCCAGTTTTGTATTTCTAGAATCTTAGAAAAGCCTGTACATCACTAAATTATCATTTTATAAACAACATTCTACCCATTTTCTCATTATCCTATTTTATTTTCTTTTTAATACTTGTCACTATCTAAAATTATATTATGTACTAATTTATCTATTATTTCATGAGTAGAGTGTAAATTTCATCATGGCTAAAACTATAGTTACCTTGTCCTGCACTATATCTCAACACCTAAAACAGTGCCTGGCACAGCATAGGCTATGAAATGAATAAGTAAATAACTATGGAATGAATGAGGAACAGACAAAAAGTACACAGTGAATGAACTAAATACCAGATAATAAACACCATCCTGTTTTGGTTCACTGAACATAATGGATTAAAAGGGTTAAATAATATTAAATACCTTTATGGTTTGAAAGACTAAAATAAATAGTTTTTCTCCAATAATAGTACTCTAGACAATAAGAACATGCTTAATAAATATTAAAATATAAGAATAAGAGTGGAGAATTTTTTCCCCCACCCTTGACTGTTACAATCAAGACTGCAGACAGGGGCTTCCCTGGTGGCGCAGTGGTTAAGAATCCGCCTGCCAATTCAGGGGACACGGGTTCAAGCCCTGGTCCGGGAGGATCCCACATGCCGCGGAGCAACTAAGCCCGTGCGCCGCAACTGAGCCTGTGCTCTAGAACGCGCGAGCCACAACTACTGAAGCCCGCGTGCCTAGAGCCCGTACTCCGCAACAAGAGAAGCCACCGCAATGAGAAGCCCTCGCACCGCAGCAGGGAGTAGCCCCCGCTCGCCGCAACTAGAGAGAGCCCGCGTGCAGCAATGAAGGCCCAGCGCAGCCAAAAATAATAAATAGATAAATTAAAAAAAAAAAAAAAAAAAGACTGCAGACATATCCTAAATTAGTCGAATCATATATATGACCAGATGACCATTTTATATAGGAAGTAAACTTACTTTTAAAGGCCATGTGTAACTGGTAAGGGCATGGTTTGCAATTAACTGTTCTGCATCCAGAATAAAGATGCCCTGATTTTAAGAGGACAGTTCTATCACAGATCAAGTCCAAAAAATATAAAGTGGGACACTGAAAATTTTCCTTTAACATCAGGATTTCGGGTTACTTCTCTACAATCTTTGCCTCTACTCTGGTCTTTCCCAGGCCCTGAAGGGATCCTAATCTAACCTTCCCTTTGAGCAAGAATGATTTGATAAGTCTAAAGGTATATTCTGACAAAATAAACTTTAGGCACTTATTTCTTTTCCTCTTGCTAGTGTTGCCACACTGCTTTTTCCAATAACAAGAATATCACCTCATCTCTAGACTGTTAGCTCCTCGAGGACATCTCTCTTCACGTACCACCTAGATGGGTGTCTGTCACATAGTAAGCACTCAATAAATGTTTTGTGAACTAAAATGAAGATGAACTTTTATAGGACACAACCCTACACCTCAGTCCTTGATTATTCACAAATGAGTCCAGGGCAAACTCTTAATCCAGATTAGGTTTTTTTGCTGTAGCCTAGGCTGCCTCTGAGCCTCCACCCTACACCTTAAAACCATTGGGTGTACAGCAGTAGCAAACAGATTTTAATATCACCCTAAGCAACAAAGTCTATTTTTTTTAATTTGTCAATTAAAAGGTATCTTTTATTTTGTTTAAGTCTAAAATCAATTACTGTTGCTTGCTGCTGCCTTCTATTAATATAGATCACGAGACTTTAATATATTAAAACTCTTTGTTTATTAATCAATTTGTTGTTTCTAGTATGCCTAATGAACTCTAGTCATCATGGCCCTCTTTTAGAGATTATTTTTGAAAAATCATTCTCTTCTAACTCCTAAAGCTTTACTTGACCCTTCCTATTAGTCAATGTTAGTGGGTTTTTTTCTTCCCCCTTCTTTAAAAAAAGAACAGCTTTCACCATTTTCGTGGGAGGAAAAAAAAGAGAAATGTCCTTGAGGGGATAGGATGTTCTAGTTTAATTTTCACTTGCTTCAGTGGCCTTTCCTGTTATTTTTGCTGAAGAGAGAGGCAGGTTCTTTGACTCTTCAACTCACGTTTGGCAGAGTAAAAGTAAATTAACATATGAAGGCAATGTTTCTTAAACGGAGCAGTCATACAAAACACCTCTCTATAGTAACATCTTTATCCTCTGCTTTCTGCTAGCCATTTTCTCTCCCCAATAGCTGTCCTTCCAGGTGAAGATATCCTTTTCCATCTTCTCGCCTTCCTCTGGCCCCAGCTTTTGATAGCTGTACCTGCTTAGGCAATCATTTAATCATTTTGAACAAAATGAAAGAGATGGTGGGTTTGCTGATCCCTTCTCCACAGCGTGAAAAGTATGGGCATCTATAAAAAGATGTCTCGTCACCAGAAAAAAAGCCATTTTTAGGTCCGCTTCCCCCCACCCCGGTCCCGCCCTGCCATGTAAAGGTGTGCTTGTGTGTGTGTCACTGTTTTGCGACTTCCTTAGAGTACAGAGTGGCAGGTTTTTATGAAATACAAATTTGAATTCAGTTAAATAATAACAAAGAAAATGTCATTTTTTTTCAGAATCTCCTCAGACCTATATTCTTGAGCTTATTTATTCAGCAAACATTTTTTGAATGCCCACAAAGTATCAAGCACTATGCTAGGTGCCGGGAAAACAGATTTTTCAAACCACATTTACTCTGCCTTCAAAAAGCTCACAGTCTCATGCACAGGCGAGTATAAGTATGATGAGGAGTGTGATAAAGGTATACGCAAAGCATAACAGAGTCCAGTAGAGTGGTTTCCAAGGTTAATTTCAAGTTAACCTAGAAACTCTGAACAAGTGACCACACCATGAATCCTCATTTCGGAAGCATAAATAGTCAGACATTTAGGGAAAAACTTCTAAATAAAAGTAAAGCCCTTTGTCCAGGGAATAATAGTAAAGTTTTTAATCTGAAGACATTTTACTTTTTATAAAGAAAGGACATTATAAATTTACCAGGTTAACACAGACTTACTTAAAACTGGTCCCCAATTCATATTGGTATTTCAAAGAGCTATTTTGTTCGTTCCTGGATGAGAATGTTTTAAGGATAAATTATAAACAAGTCATATATTTTGTCTTGTTAAGGTAGAACATGATATTTGTTCTTAAACTTGTGAAATCATTCTTCAACATCAAAGAAGATGTTGATCCTCTCATCAACATTTGTAAATCATATGCAGCGGTGCTTAACTGCGTAAAATAGCAAATTCACCCTTTCCAGTATTGATCTTAAAATGTGTTCAGGTCGGAAACTCTGGGAGGCAAGTATAGTCATTTTCAAAGGGGCTGCTACTCGAAGGGGTGATGTAACCAACAGACCACATACCCAGTAAAGCTGATAGTTTAATTTGTTCTTACTTGCTTCTCAAGTCACATTGCCCTCATTTTAAAATTGCTTCATTATTTAAGTTGTCTGCAGAGTTTTGAACTTGTTTTCAGCAATGGTGTTGAATATTTTAAAATTTATTTCCCTATGTACTTGGATATCCACTGTTAGACTAAAATATTGCCTCATCCTGTGGTCTCTTGTATAATATTTGGAGACTTAGTGTTGGTGATCTCTGTTATGAAGCTAGTACAAAAACTAAGTATTCTTTTATAAATTTTTTTTAAATTTTAAGGAGATGCAAGGGATTATACTTTTAGCGTTAGCATTATTTACTATATTTAAAGTAGATTAAAATTTTTGACCTCTTCTCTCAGACTAACTTCTAAAATAGCATTATTTTTTAAATATACCTTAGTGGGTTATTTAATTAGCTACATGTCAACTAAAATCACTATGGTCTCAAGTTTTAATTTTTCCAGTGTATTCCAATACCCTTGAGTTTAAAAACTTAGCAAATATGATGTGACTTTTAATTTGATAAGGAGGATCCTAACCTACAAGTGTTAATTTTTATCTGAGAGAAAACAACTAATATTAAAGTTACACATATTTGCATATGAATGTGTTTTGTTTTATTCTGTTATGTGAATAGTGTGGATTCCACAGGTTAGCTTTGTAAATCAAGTTATCAAAATTTGAAATTTAGCTGCTGCCACAGCATTGAAGAGCTCCCTCTCAGTAAGTACACTTAATGTTAGCTAAGTAATACTCACCAAAACTCTGACCTGTAAAACCACAGGCCTCTACCTAGCCTATCTCTTCTGATTGCTAGCATTTAGAAGCATCTTGCTTTTCTGGGATTATAATATTAAGTAAGAGCAATTTTGGAGTTAATGTAATTTATTAATAAATATCCAGCAATATGAATGGTAGTAGATCCCAGTGCCTTCCTCTCTAGAACCTTAAACCTAGATGTATAAATCCCACACCTAATCTCTCTTTGCCTGCTGAAATAAAAATTTAGATTTCCCAGGAAATAACGTAGAAAATTCTAAATTGACCTATCAAGTATTTTTTTATAAATTGCAAAAATATGGGTTGAGATGCATTTTTAATCTATAGCACTATCTAATAGAACTTTATGCAGTGATAGAAATGATCTGTATCTGCACTGTTCACTGTGGTAGCCATAGTTAGTGGCTAGCTTGAAACACAGCTGGTGTGACTTGGAAACTGAATTTTACATTTTATTTAATTAAAATATCCATGTGGCTAAAGGGTATCTTATTGGACAGCACAGCAGTAGAATATCCCTTGAATTTGATATATATGCCTTCAATGGCATTAAAGGTCCCTTCATTATTTGAAAACAAAATAGACCACAATACAGTAAATTAAAAAAAAAATCTCTAAATATAGACGTAATGGTAAATACCTTCCCAACAGTCTGAAGCATTCTGATTTTATAAAAGGGAAAAGAAAATCAACCCAATGATGAATTTAATCATGGGTCTTCTCTTTTACATAGAAACCTGGATGTAAAATTTAATTTTCCTCAAGGAGTTTATGTGTTTTGACTTTTCAGCATTTTACACTGTATAATAA
The DNA here is from genome assembly GCF_964341445.2 of Mesoplodon mirus. Classification (NCBI taxonomy): domain Eukaryota; kingdom Metazoa; phylum Chordata; class Mammalia; order Artiodactyla; family Ziphiidae; genus Mesoplodon; species Mesoplodon mirus. Next base: position 11,386,880 of record NC_138989.1, read on the forward strand.
AATTTTGTATTTCTTAAAACTCTTTAATTTTGTTTACTGATGAAGAAAAGAGCCATTATAAAAAATTTCAAATAGTCATGGACAAAATGCAAAATTGACTTCTCACAATGGTTTCTCCTAAAACCCTAGGGCAGTAAGAGAATTAATTTCTCCTTCCCCGTGCTGAACATGTACTATTTGAAAATCCCCCATGGTTGTACATGTTTCTGAGCTATTAATTATTATAGTATCTTTTTTTCTGAAAGGTTAGTGCTACTTACTGACTGGCCTCTCCATCTTTTATCGAGCAAAGCATTGCGCTTTGAAAGCATTTACCCCTTTAAAAGTCATTTCAGTTGCATTTAAGAAACATCCATTATTATCTTTCCAAGGAATGTTATTTTTCACTGGGTGTTACAATAAGATTAATCATCTTTGCCTGTCAAGAAGCCCAGACCTGATTAAATCAGTCAAGGACATTAAATTTCAGCTTTACTCACTCTGGTGACCATACCGACACTGAGTTGAGGAAGAATTTGTGAAAGTATCATTTTGTTAAAATTGTATGCCTGTCTCTTTAAATCTAAAAAAAAAAATCCTTTCAGAAGCTGTAGAGAGAAGGTGCTAGAACTGTGTACGATCATGACTGGAAAGCAGGATCCCTCAGTGACTGCCGAATCTTCCCAGCACAAGATAGAGAGGCAGCCCAGCACAAGCCTACACTGGTTCTAGGCAGAACGATGATCCTACCGAACAGATCTCAAATAAAATTAAATTGAGAAAGCAGATCTTTCAAGGGAATGAGGCGGAGGCTCGCTTTTATGTTAAAAGCCACCAGCATCCTCCTTGCTAGACATGGACATGACATTTTTAAAGGAATTATTTGGTTACAGCGTTTTAAGCAAACTGTTCTAAGGAGTCTGTACATTGCCTTGTTTTTTCTATTCTTTTTTTCTTTTGCATATATGTAATTCTGGAGGTAAAGAAAAAGCCTGCCAGGGATTCAGAAGGCATCCCACTAGCGATCAGCTGACATTCCTAACTGAAGGCTGCAATGTGTTGCTTATTCATTTTGTACCGTGGGAGCTGCGGGGACTAGCAGAGAGCTAAACTATGCATTTCAAACAGCAGTGCTTGTGCAGAAAGAGGGGTGAGAGAGAGGCAGCCGGCGAGGAAAGAGCACAGCTGGACTTTCTCCTTGTTTTTATCCATTTCTGCAGGATCATGTATTCATAAGGGATGAGGCGGGCCACGGCGATCCCAGGCCTGAGCCGCGGCCTACCCAGTCAGTTCAGAGCCAGGCCCTCCACTACCGGAACAGAGAGCGCTTTGCCACGATCAAATCAGCATCTTTGGTAAGCAAACACCCCTCTACCCACCTTCCCTTCCTTCCCCTCCTCCCCATCTGGCAGCCTCTCGCCCTCCCTGAGCCTCTCTCGGCTTCATGGATGGGAGGAAAGGAGTCAAGGATGTTTTCTCCCTCCTAATAATTTTATTCATTTTAGAAAAAAATCTGTTGGCATAGCAACCTGATCTCAGATATTTTAGCATTGTCTACGGCATGGAGAAAAAAACCCTTTGTGTGTGTGTGTGTGTGTGTGTGTATTTATATATGCTGTATGTGCAAAATAAAAGGCCTTTGAGATGAAGTTGCTAATCTGTCCAATTTTGTAGAAGCTATTTATCTTTTCATTGAAATAATAATGCTAAAAAATATTTTAAAGGTATTTGGGGGGTGTGTGTGTGTGTGTGTGTGCAGACCACTATGATTCTTTTTGTATAGATACCTGTGTGTCTGTAATGTGTACACACACATCAAAAGATAAAACACAATTTTTTAAAAATATATGGTTGCTGGCTAATGTATGTAATTGTAGGAAATAAGGTACTTGCTTCCCAGGGATGGATTGCTGTTTCGTCTGGTTCATTCATTTATGTATTGCAACAATGGTAGTGGCTGCACTTCCCCGTTTAACCCCTGAAGAATGTGCTGTGGCACCGATAAAACAAGAAGGGTTTTGTAGGAGATGGTAGAGATGGTTGTGGAAGAAAAGATACTGTAGGATCCTTCAGCATTTTTACTATTGCAAATGTGATTGCTGGATGCCCTTGTAGTAGCAAAAGGGGTGTGTGCTGGAAGAGTTAGTTTTCATGCCTCCGCCCCTTGGCCCCCCACGCGTGCGCGTGCGCACTCACACACACACACACACACACACACACACACACACACACACCGTTTCATCCTTGGCACTCTAAACTCTCTTTAATCATTTGCTTCTGAATCTCACTTCTCAGCCAAAAAATTATTGAAATATTAGTTGTTTTGCTCAAATTGATGTTAGAGGTCACATGGGCAGGAAGAGTTAGTGTACACTGCCTGGCTATTACATTTAGAACCTATGATGACATCATCCAAGGCCGACCCAGAAATGATTATTTTTCTTGTCCTATTTTTAAAATCTGATTTCCACTTTTATTTCTCAAGTGTTTTAAAGGCTTCATTTACCTTTGGGATTGATAATGGTTTATAATTTAAAAAAACCCAAATATAAGGAAAATGGAAGTTAAAGCACCTACATATTGCTATGCCTGCTGCTGTCTAAAAGCAAGCAATTTAATTTAGACTGCTTACAAATAAGCCTGGCTTTAAGTTCCTTTGTATAGAATTTTCTTGTATTCTCTTCAATGGACAATTTTTCATTTTAAGTGCATGCCATACTGTGTAATGGAGATCTTAAAATGTCCACTATGTATTTACTAATGATTATTAAGCACCTACAAAGCATGCTTTTGAGTCTAAATAAAACATCTTGAAATTACTGAATAATAAATACCTTCATACCATGATATCTGACAAAAGAAGAAATATGGTGTGTTTAGAACATGACTACTTACCACTGACTCTTGTGAGACTTGTACCTTTATCCAGACCTGTGCATGTTGAAATGAGAGGAGAAATGAACAGCCACTGAGATTCAGAGCACCATAAGCAGGTTTTGAATGTGAAGCAGACATTGTATGTGGGTTTTCCCCCTCCGGGACAGGTTCTCTTCTTTTCTCACTTGCCACACCCTCATTCCCACATCATATATTCATGACCTCTCCTGACGCCCAGGAAGATCACTACTGCCACGCCAGAATGGTCTTACGCTCACATTTGTGAACTCACCCAGGCTTCTCTGTGTGTGTATCAGCCATTATTATCCCTCTCTGTGAATGATGAAAGCTGCTTCCCTACTAGGCTATCTCAGGGCCACGGGCAAAGTCCTCAGGTACCCCTCTGAATCCTACAGGCTTCATAGTGCCCATCCAGAGAGCAGCTGGGATCAGTCTCTCTGAGGGACTTTTGATTTGCTAAAAGGCCCCTGCACCTATATTAAGTTAAAAACAGAGTGGCTGATAGGCTGTTACTGTAGCCACAAAATAAGGTGTTTTATGTGTAAAATCTTCTCCAAATGTGATGCTTTGGGAGTCACAGTGGGATTGATGCAAGTTTATCAGCATTCATTGGTATTTGTATTTAACAGTTTTTAGGGAGAAAAAAATTAATGAAAGGGAAAAGTGGTATGGTTCTGAGTGGTTCCATGTCCCATTTTGGACAGTCTAACTGTTGGTTAAGATTAACAGTTGTGGATATTTTAATATACATTAATGAGTGCTACAGTTCTACTACCCATCATATTATTTGTTTTAAAGGCTTATTCCAATAGGAATATATAAATCAGGACCCTGGAACATCAAAAAGAAGTATCTAATTTTAAAAAACTTATCTCAACCCTTATTGTTTTCCGTGAACCCCTGCTCAAATGATAAAGTCTAAAATTACTTAAAATGACATAAAAGTAAGAACAAGATCATGGAAAAATGAAAGTCCAGGGTACTGAATAATCAAGTGATTGTTGAAACCTCACTTCTTACAGTTAGTAGCAATACAATATTGATTTATTTATTTTGGTTTTACTCTTTCTTTATAACCTACTAGCAGAAGTGCTAACAAACCGTAGAGTGATCCAAAAGTGAACAGCAAAAGAATTTAGAAATTAGTTTTTCAGTTACTAGATAATAAGTGATATGTGTATATTTTAAAGAGACTTGCAAACTGACAAAAAAATTTCAGTTCCTCAAATTTTTTATATCAGCCTACCTCTTCTAATAAACCTAAAAGAAGCCTAGCTCTGTAGTTTTTCCACTTATCATTTCTTTCTACATTGTGCTTTTTTTTTTTTTTTTTTTGCGGTACGCGGGCCTCTCACTGTCGTGGCCTCTCCCATTGCGGAGCACAGGCTGTGGATGCTCAGGCTCAGCGGCCATGGCTCACGGGCCTAGGCGCTCCACGGCATGTGGGATCTTCCCGGACCGGGGCACGAACCCGTGTCCCCTGCATCAGCAGGCGGACTCTCAACCACTGCGCCACCAGGGAAGCCCTACATTGTGCTTTTGAATGGAGCTATTGACAAATATATTAAGCCAATGGGCTACAGGCTTTTACTGATGATGTTTTTATTATTTTGGCACCTTAAAACTGAGATTTTTTATGTTATTATGCACTGTTGCACAATTACCTTTGTAACAAAGGACCTTCATACCAGAGGAAACCCTGAGGAAACTTTAGAATTTTATATATATATGTGTGTGTGTGTGTGTGTGTGTATATATATATATATATATATACATGTATATTATAATGATTTAAGGGCAGAGATTATTGACCTTATTTTGAAAAATTAGGGAAAGGAAGGGCATTTCATGGAATCTCTTTTACTTTATCCTTTCTTTTTCTTCTTTTGTTTGAAAGTTCACATTGGGCTGATACATTATATGAGAAAAGGAGTTGTTTATACAGTTCTTTGGAATTACTACTCATCAGACTTCTTGGGCTTTTGAGATGTGCCTTCCTTGAGTTTTTGTTGTTGGTGAATGGAGATCCTAACATTTTAATTAGATTAGTGACCCATGGGAGTGTTTTCAGCTATTGTTATATCTGATGTCATTTCCTAAAATTTCATAGTGTCCTGGGTCACTGGCACTTCCCATAGTAGATGTTACTATAGAGAGCACCAAGGCCATATCTATAAGACATTTCAGCTTCTGGCCTTATAAAGGAATTCTCACTAGGATGCAGTGGTCTTACTACACGTGTGAATTTATGTTAGAATGCACATTAGGGAGAGGGGCATGAAACTCTTAATTTCTAATACCAAGCAAGCATGTAAGAGAAAATTATTATTCTATCCATTCAAATATAGATTCTTTGGCTTTACCAGATTCAACAGAAAAGCTCATATAAAAATGGAATCTTCACTTGCTTTTTAAAAATATAACATAATCATTGAACTAATTGTGAAATTGTATACCTAAATGAGTCTGATAGACAAGCATAAAAATATTAGAGCCTCAGCAGTAAATGCTACTGTTTCACCTCTCATGTGCCCTGCTGTTCTGTTTCTAAATGGTTGAAAATGTGTTCTCTCCCTGAATAGTGTACCAGAGGCTGCTTATCAGAATATTGCATATCTCCTCTTTCCTTATTCTTGGCTTTTTAATCTCACTAAGATCATTGCTGATACTATTTTTCACTTGTGCTACTGCCCAACCCACATGACCAAAGTCTCTCAGTAAACGTGTTGAATGAATGAATGAAGTCTCTTCCAGTCCTGTTATCACAGGAGAATTTGGATTTATAAGTGTGCATTTCAAAGTTGCTCATGTCAGTTTTTCTGTGTAAGGCAGAATTGCCTGGATCAGTCATTACTTTTATTATGAATTTAAAACATTTTTTCCCTAGGTGTTCTAAAGAGTGGAATGTCAGATTTCTAATGCCAAAATGTGACTCATTGTATTCTTTTTAAGAACTTGCTATAAATTTTATTTGTTCTAAGTGCTGAGGTAGCCAGTTTTATCATATGCATTATTTTGTTTCTTATACATAACTAATCTTATAAGTTGGCTTTGATCTCTTAAGAGGGTAACATTATCAGCCACCCTCCTCTTTTTTTTAATTCTTTATTTTATTTTATTTTATTTTATTTTATTTTTGGCTGTGTTGGGTCTTTGTTTCTGTGCAAGGGCTTTCTCTAGTTGTGGCAAGTGGGGGCCACTCTTCATCGCGGTGTGCGGGCCTCTCACTATTGTAGGCTCTCTTGTCGGAGCACAGGCTCCAGACGCGCAGGCTCAGTAGTTGTGGCTCACGGGCCTAGTTGCTCCGTGGCATGTGGGATCTTCCCAGACCAGGACTCGAACCCATGTGCCCTGCATTGGCAGGCAGATTCTCAACCACTGTGCCACCAGGGAAGCCCCACCCTCCTATTTTATCTTCAGTAAGTTGCTTATTAGCCTTCTAGTGCAGTGTTCTGTACTTGGTAGGCATACAGTACACTTTGGATGAAGTGGTTTGTTTTAGGGCCAAATTTTGCTGGAATTAAGTAGGGTAGAATGCAATGGATGTAGAAACTTTCTGAAAAAAGTTCAGCCTTCCTTTATGGTTCTTTATTTTTATATATTATTCCAGGTATATGAAATAGTTAATTCAGAGTCTGAAATTATATATACTTGTAATCCACAACCTGGATATAAGTACAGTTTTATTGTTAAACTGACCTTTCTCTTGGATCCACTTCTGGTCTATGTCCCCATCACCAGAAATGCTTAGTTGAGGGGGGACAGGAACCTATTACTCTTAGCTTGGCAGAAGAAGGAAACCAACCCATATCGAACATCTCCTATGTGTCAGACACCTTGCTAGGCACAAGTGTTATCTCATCATAGCAATAGCTCCTCTTCAAGATTTTGAGAGACTTCAAGAAGTTATATATAATTTGCCCAAGATCAGTTATATATGTGAGGGATGGAATGAGATTTGTCTCCTAGCAACCTACTAAGTGTGGCAAGATGATGCTACCCATTTTTCGTTGATCACACTTTTGAGACTACCATTGTAAAAGCCAGTCACTACATTTCTATAAGTTCCTCAAATTTTTAGAGTTATTCAGTTTGTAATTTAGACTTAACTCTCTCCAGCACTCACTTTTTTGGGTGTTTGATTTCCTCTATTACTTTTTAACAGAAAGCTTCATTTCTTTTCTGCCTTGGTGATGTGAATTTCCTCAAGCAATTCAAGAGCCTAGGACCTTAGTTCAAATCCCAGGCTTTATAAAAATTAAAGAGGTAAATTACATGTGAAAGCACATTGTGTAAACCATAAAACATGATTAAAATCATGAGCTATTTTTAGTTCTGTTGACCAAATAGCGTATTCATAAGCCATGAAGTATAAACTTAAAACACACATGGTATACATAACTGTATAATAATATATTTTTATATATTTCATGTTAGACTTCATGAACAAACTGTTGTTATACTTTTATTTAAATTCATCTCTCTAGCTTGAGCGTGGAATTCTAAAACTCAGTATCTCTAAATGTACCTAAAAAGACAATTACTTTGAAACTTAGAAATTATAGTTGTAACAAATGAAAGGTGATATATTACGAGTTTAAGAAAGTGATTATCCAAATTATGGGAAGCATTCTCATTTACAAGCAAAATGTCTCTCCTGGCATTCAGTGCTGTACAGTGATAGCATGGTGAGCTTGTAATTTGTCTCTGCTGCATGCTTGTATGATCTGGTATGCGGTAGGACCACCCTCTTCACAGGGACTCACACACCAATTAGGATAGAAAATGTTCTTGACACAAGTCATTTCCATTTTATCTTGGGGCTGCCTGGTTTAAGGAAATGGCCATCCTGAGAATATTTTATCGACCACAAGCCAGTCAAACATTCTGCTGGCAAGTTGTGTCATGATGGCTGTAGAGTGTGCCATGCCTCAGCTTTGGGAATCTGATTAAAGAAGGGATGCTCAAATAAGAAAAAATAAGTTTATGGGTAAAATACGTCTCAAACCCATTACCCAAGAACAGACACTTTACTGCCATATTTGTCTGAAAAAGAAGTGAATGCAAAAAGGACTAAATGGTATCCTTTCTGTGATTGGAATTTTTTTACCTATAATTAAACTTCAGAAAGGCACAAGTATGAGAAAGTGAAACACATGCATTGTTTCAAACTACTTCCTCCTTTTATCATGAAATAAGTACTTTAAAAAACATGTTATAATGATGACAAAACATTATTATTTTCTTTAGAGTTTTAGGTGCCTCTTTGGTGATGCTATCCCTTTTTTTTTTTTTTTCCTTTGTCTTGAAGTATCTTCTGTTCTTACTCCTCATCCTTAAAGAAGATTGTCCTTTAGAAAAGAGAAATGAATATAAGAAACATAGTGTTAGGTTCAGCTGGAAAGGTTTCAAAGTTCGGCTTATGTTTAATGGTATACTTTGATAATACTATCCAGTTGCAGAATAGTACTCTCTTGATAGGAAGGACTCAGTCTAGTATGCAGGGATACCTTCTAAAAAGAGCAAAGAAACAAACTGTTCTTTGTACAAAATGCACTTTGACCCACAAACTGAAAATAGTAGAAAGAATTAATAGCAGCATGAAAATTTCCAGTAAAACTTGTTTGAGGGTTAGGTTGGGGAGAAGTGTCTTATAGTAGTAGATCAGAGTGACTGAATTACTTAGTGTAAAACAAAACTAAAGTGATAATTGTGTAATTAAGGTTTTCTACTAAAATAGGGATGATTAGAAGGAAGTGAACAGGACAATAATGAGGGGTCGTAAATTAAAGGAAGGACTGGAAAATCAGAAAAGGTTTAATAGGAAGAAACAAGAGATGCCGAAATTTACATTTGCAATCTTCAGTTTGTTGGATATTCACTTGAGAATGGATTAAGGAAAAATTACTAAGAAAAGTAACCATCCGGGGCTTCCCTGGTGGCGCAGTGGTTGAGTGTCCGCCTGCCGATGCAGGGGACACGAATTCGTGCCCCGGTCTGGGAAGATCCCACATGCCGCGGAGCGGCAGGGCCCGTGAGCCATGGCCGCTGAGCCTGCGCGTCCAGAGCCTGTGCTCCGCAACGGGAGAGGCCACAACAGTGAGAGGCCCGCGTACCGGAAAAAGAAAAAAGTAACCATCCAAAAATCATAGAAATCTTTTCTCCTCTTTAGGAGACCACGTGAGTGTATATAATTTGTTAATATCGCTTTTGTGGGGAAGGGGAGAAAGGAGACAGATGAGTTTAAAGGAGAGAGCTCGCTCTCACTCTCGCTCCGTTCATGTTAAGAATCGGAATTAAATCTTGTTCAAACTATTTTAAAGGATATTCAAGATTCCTATGACTGTTAGAGACATGATCTTTAAAAAGAAACAAATAAGCAATATGCTGTAGTGCAGCGCTGCCCAACCAGAGGGATTTTGCCCGCCAGGGGACATTTGGCAATGTCTACAGAGTTTGGTTTTTTTTTTTAGGCTTTTAATTTATTTATTTATTTATTTATTTTTGGCCGTGTTGGGTCTTCGTTTCTGTGCGAGGGCTTTCTCTAGTTGCGGTGAGTGGGGGCCATTCTTCATCGCGATGCGCAGGCCTCTCACTGTCGTGGCCTCTCTTGTTGTGGAGCACAGGCTCCAGACGCGCAGGCTCAGTAGTTGTGGCTCACGGGCCTAGTTGCTCCGCGGCATGTGGGATCTTCCCAGACCAGGGCTCGAACCAGTGTCCCCTGCATTGGCAGGCAGATTCTCAACCACTGCGCCACCAGGGAAGCCCGATATTTTTAATATTGTCCTGACTTGGGACGTGCTACTGGCATCTGGTGGGTAGTCCAGGGATGCTGCTAAACATCGTACAATGCACAAGATAGCCTCTCAAAACCAAGAATTATCTGGCTCTTGTCAGTAGTGCCAAGGTTGACAAATCCTGGTGTAGTGGAAATAGCACGGCTCTGGAATCAGACAGAAATGGGTCTGCATCCTAGCTCTAATCCTTATTAGCTATGTGACCTTCAGGATATACATTATGATATATCAAAAATGTGTAAAGGGGCTTCCCTGGTGGCTCAGTGGTTGAGAGTCCGCCTGCCGATGCAGGGGACACGGGTTCGTGCCCCGGTCCAGGAGGATCCCACATGCCGCGGAGCGGCTGGGCCCGTGAGCCATGGCCACTGAGCCTGCGCGTCCAGAGCCTGTGCTCCGCAACGGGAGAGGCCACAACAGTGAGAGGCCCGCATACCACAAAAAAAAAAAAAAAAAAAGTGTAAATATATTTGGGCTGAATGAATATATTAATTCCCTTAAGTCTCAACTTCTTCATCTATAAAACGGTGGTGTAAACACCTACCTTATGAGTAAATAGAATGAATAAGTGAATGAGATGGTTTGTAAGATTAGAGGTAATATAAAGAGCACCCAACTCAGTGCCTGGTACATGTGAGCGTTCAGGAAATGGTAATTAAATTGATGGTGACAGTGAGAAATAAAATTATGCCAGAGGGTCCTTCTGCTTTGCCTGAAAGTTTCTCTTCCACGAATCTGGTTACCTGAGTTCTGTTCCCCAACCCAAATCAGGTTACACGACAGATCCATGAGCATGAGCAGGAGAACGAGTTGCGGGAACAGATGTCAGGTTATAAGCGGATGCGGCGCCAGCACCAGAAGCAGCTGATCGCCCTGGAGAATAAGCTGAAGGCTGAGATGGACGAGCACCGCCTCAAGCTACAGAAGGAGGTGGAGACACATGCCAACAACTCGTCCATCGAGCTGGAGAAGCTGGCCAAGAAGCAAGTGGCTATCATAGAAAAGGAGGTCAGTGTGCGCACACATGCCCTCCTGCCACAGCCAAGCCAAGCCTGTTCTAGTCCGCAGCATCCTGCGAGCTGGAGGCGGGAGTGGTGTGCTTTTGGGGGATGGAGGACAGTACTGCTTTGGGGAAGGGGGTCCAGGTTTTATGGGGCTACTTAAAATTGTCATTAAAAGTTAAGAGAGTAACTGAAAGTATATATTGCATTCTTGTCCATTCAGATATATTCTGAGCATCAGTCCCCTGATGGGGGTGTGATACACATAAAAAGAACCAAAATACTTCTATCCTATGGAAACTTGCACCACTCAGGTCCGTTACTGTGCCTGCCTCACCCACAGCCCTCTTCAAAAGGAAACTGCTCTACAAATAGTCCCTTTTAGTGGCGATAATCCCTGCCTACAGCTGATTGGACTAGGGATGGGCACCTGACCAATGGCAGCAAGTAACTGATCTGGCTACTGCTTGGGTCTTCTAGGGACCATGTCTCTTCCCCATCCAGGTTCTACTAATTTTAAAAACAGACGAGAAGGTAATGGAGATTGAGTCAAAATATCACTTTATTACTGATGGATATATTAGATAGGAGAAGTGATTTCTATCTGAATGGAAACAGGCCTAATAACAGCGAACAAAATTAAACAGACTTGCCCACCTAGGTACTGGCAGCGCTAAGCCAGTCGCCTTCCCCATCCCCACCCCCGATGAGACGTACATAGCATGGAAAAGCAGGGGTGAATTTGTGCTCCCTGGGGGTGGGGTGGCTGGGGACAGGGTGCCAGGAGTGTTTCAGTAATTACGCTCTCTCTCTTCCTGGAAGGAAACATCAGAATTGTAGAAGCATTCCCCCAAACAGCCATCAATCTATGAGGCAGCCTGGCATGAAAACCTCTGCCCAAACAGGGGCAATGTTGATTAAATAAACCAGTCACAGTCTTCCTTGGGAATTTGATTTGGTAAATATGTGGAAAGAGTTGTTCATCATGGAAAAGTTGTTTATAATAGAAGCTAAAGGTGAAAAGATCCATAGAAAGAACCATAAAGCATACTTCTCTTTCTGTTCCCTAAGTATCTCATTGTACATATGTGCTTCGTCTAGATGGTTCCCTGAAACTTAGATTTGGTCGCTTTCTTTTGATTGGGTTATCTTTTGTTTGGTCTGTTTTCTGTCCATTTAGGAGCCCCCAAAATGTCCTGATAGCCAACTATTGTGGATTATAGCAGATGCCTCAGGAAGCAAAATGTCATTAACTTTGCCTATTATACTAAAGATGACCCCATTCAAAAATCTGATAGTTGAAATAACCAATTAGAGAGTTAAATTCTTGGAATAAAACTGGCCAGTCATCATTATTTATCCATTTTTATAATTTAACCCTTAGGCCACCAACAATATGATAAAAATCTTTTATTATAATCCTTAGTTCACCTTTCATACCATGTATTTTGTATGTGTTCAGTAAAACATGTTTATGGTTTACCTTCATGTTTTTCCCATAATTGGGAATATATTTTTCACTGGTAAAAATTTCAATTTTTTCTTTTCTGTTTAAGATGCAGGAGAATCAAAACAGGCATTTACTTACCTGTGTTTTAATTGTTTGTTCAAAAATACTTTTGGTCTCTCTTAATGCATTCGAGAATATAGACAGCTGAATTCTGTGTGAAGAACAATTCATCCTATATTACATTTGTTATTTTATCAGGCAAAGGTAGCTGCAGCAGATGAGAAGAAGTTCCAGCAACAGATCTTGGCCCAGCAGAAGAAAGACTTGACAACTTTCTTAGAAAGTCAGAAGAAGCAATATAAGATTTGTAAGGAAAAAATAAAAGAGGTAAGAATACCAATATTTTGTAGTCATCAAGTTGCCATTAGAATGGCTGGAACTTAAGACTACTTCGTCTTACATTGTGATCAGTAGTGTAACCCATTGGTTCTCACACTTTCCAGTAGAATCACCTGAAGTGGTTATTAAAACAGATTGCTAACCCACCACTAAATTTTCCGTTTCAATGGATCTGGGGTGAAGTTTGAAATGTGCGTTTCTAACAAGTTCCCACGTGATGCTGATGGTGGTGGTCCACGCACCACACTTCAGGAACCATTGGCCTAACTCTAAACTATTCTTGCCTACTTCTGGTTTGTTCTCCACACTTCAGCCAGTGGTCTTTTCAAACCATGAGTCTCATCATATCACTTCATGATTTTCAATATTCATTGGCTTCCCATTGCTCTTAGGATAGATCAAAATACTAGAAGTCCATATGTGGTCAGCTGCCCGCCTCCCCTCCACTCTCATCTCACACCAACGTTCCCCCCACCTGCTTACCCCACCCCTGACTTAGTGCTGCTTCTGCCACTGTGGTCGCTTTTGGCTCCTCAAATGCGTCAAGCTCCGACCTTCTCCACGGTCTTTGCTCTCACTCTTCCTTCCACCAGGGTGCTCTCCCCACCCCCACTTCCAGTCCCTTCCCAACCTCCTTATAAGACTAAGGATTGCTTATTAGTACCATAACTTAAATTTCACTTCCCCAGGGAAGCCTTTCCTTGACTGCCTTGACCAAGACAGGTGCTTCTGGTTTTACAACACTAATTTTCAATCATATATATATATGATTGGAAAAAATATATATATATTTTAGTGATTATTTGAGCTATTTTACCCTACTAGACAGTAAGCAGTAAGAGAAAAGACCATGTCTTTTTGTGTGTGTGTGGCTCATGACTATCCCTGTGTCTGGTACATGTGAATACTTGATAAATGAGTGACTGATTCTTGAATGTTTGGTTGAAGACATCTAGTGGACTTAGAGAGTCCCCTTGAGGAACTGCAGTTTGATCTGAAAGCTCAAATTTCTTCACTTCTCCTTTTACCAGTACTTACAGGTGAATTGCCTGCAGTTCCATAGACTTTCCTCCTCGTGAGACTTAGGTCTTCTTATTTGTGGACTAGTACTGTATTAAGGTTTAATAGCATTCAGATGGGACATTGATTTAGTGTATGAAATCATTCATTTGAGCTCATATTCTGAGTTAACAATATGGGACTTAGCAAGATTCCTCTCCAACTCTTTTTTAATTAGGAAGTGAAAGCAAGCGGGTTGGGGTGAGCCTCAGGATCTTTTGCCCTGCCCAGATGAATCACTGGTAATTGTTGGAACCAACAGAAATTTGTTTCTGCTCCGCACTGCCAGAATGGAAAGAATCTCTGACACTGTAAGGTCTAGAAAACCAGGTTGTAGAGAGAAATAGCCAAACCAACAAGATACACATGCTCTCCATTTTCTTTTAGTTATTGTTTGAGCTTGATTATTATATCATAATAGAAAGATGTTGCTGGATCACAGAGATAACCTTGATTTTTCAATAAGAAATTTTGGAATTTTCTCAACTGAAGATATTCTTATTTCTAACTCCATGTGTTCACTCATGCTCTGGAGGCCGTACTTTATGGCTGCAGCCACTATTTTGAGCATTTGTACCACTAAGGTATTTGGAGATTTGCATGAACTCCATCTTTAGAAGGTTTTCCCACAGACCAGAATTCAAAAGTCCCCACTCTGTCCTCAGGAATAGGGCTATTTTTGGTTCACCATACTCAGATTTATGAGTTTGAGAGACCACAGGCCTAAATGTACAAGTCCTTCAACATGCTCATGGAGAAAAACAAGCCTACACCCAATTTAAGATCGCCTCTATAAGGCTTTCTATGCAAAGCTAGTATTACTCCTTATGAAGTAAAGCTTAGTTCAGACTATTGGAAATGGCATGTATGTTTAGATATTGATACAAAAGGTATCGTCCTTGGGATGACAAAACAGTATCAGTTACCCCTACTGTTGATAGATAACAGGGGTGTGGGCAATACAGAATGATGAATGGTCTAGAAATAATTTATCCTTGATTTTGGAGTGAATTTTTATGATCGTATTTGAATTTGGGTGTGCAACATAGTGGTTAATGCCAAACCTAGGGCTGAAGTCACGGCAGCAAGAGATGAGTCCGCCAGCCTTCCTGTGGTGACCCCAGCTTACTCCGTGCTGGAAACAGCTCTTGCTCTCATTGATTCTAATATTTCACTTGAGATTTCACTGGAACAGGAAAGTTGAATGTTGATTTACAAAGACTTCTTGGCTAAGTGCAAAAACAATCTAAATAGTGTGTGATGGCCACATCACAAAACATCAAGTAAAATAGGCATTAGTAATTAAAGGAGATTTCAACTGAGTAGTTAACCAAGTATTATAGGTCCAGCTTGTGGGTGTGAACAGTATGAACAAAGAAGGGTGCCCTGGACTTTCTCTAAAAGTGGTCTTCTTACTTTCCCCATAGACTAACATCTTCTTAACTGTTCTGGTTTATTGCTTTCTTCCCTTCACCCATATGGTCTGAAACAATTATGTACTTTGTCCTTTTGAAAATATAGGTGGTGTATTTACCCTCTAATATCAAATAAAGAATGCTCATTCCTGAAATTCAAACTAGTGACATTTGCAGCATTACCTCTTGTCTGTGACATCTGCCTGCTTCTCTCCATCTTGTCACCACCTCCTCTGTCTAAGTCCCGATCGTCTCTCGCCTGGACCTTTGCAATAGCTTCCTAGCTGTCTCCGTGGAGGTGCTCTTGCCTCCTTCATCCTGTTCTCCACGTGGCAGCCAGAATCGTCTTTTTTGAATACGCCTCGTTATGACACCCCCACACGTATATAAAATGCGTTTCCCCTGTGCCAAAACTCAGCGCCCTTGACCTGGCCTGTAAGGTCCTGTAACGGTCCTGCCTGCCTGTCCAGCCTCATCTCATGTCACGCTGCACCACCCACCCTGGCCTTCTCTCAGTTCCTTGATCGTACCATGTTTCCATTAACCCACCCGAAGGGTTTTGTTCAGGCTGTTTCCTCTGCCCAGAGTATTCTTCCTTCTCCTTTCTCACTGGTTAATTCCTACAGATTTTTCAAATTTCAGCCTAGCTGTTACCAAGATCAAATATTTTTTATTCAGCATGCTTTGAACCAAGTACTTCAGCTGCACGGTAGTTATCACGGTCATCTTCAGTTCGTTTCTGTGGTTCTTTGACTGATTTTTGATTCTAGACTGTCAAGCCCCATGGTGGCAGATACCAATTCTTTTGCTCACCGTTGTATCCTTGTGCCTTGCACAGTGCCTGTTGCACGATAGGAACTCAATAAGTGTGTGTTGATTTAATGCGTGAACTCATAACTTCTGAGCATGAGAAGCCAAAGACATGAAAACTAACAAGTCTCCCTCTCAATTGATAAGAAAAAAGGGAGGTGGGGGGGGAGTGTGTGTGCAATACCAAGCCTTTCTGACTTTACATTCTCAATTGCTTTCAAAATAATTTTATCTGCATTGCAATGAGCTATTATATTTCTTTTTGTCTGATGAGACTGTTTTTTGGGGTTTTGTTTTTGTCTGCTTTTGTAAAGGAGATGAATGAGGACCACAGCACACCCAAGAAAGAAAAGCAGGAGCGGATATCCAAGCATAAAGAGAACTTGCAGCACACACAGGCCGAAGAGGAAGCCCACCTTCTCACCCAGCAGAGACTGTACTACGATAAAAACTGTCGTTTCTTCAAGAGGAAGATAATGATCAAGCGGCACGAGGTGGAGCAGCAGAACATTCGGGAGGTATTTATTACGTTCATAACCACTGTCACTGACTTAAAAACAATCCGCTTCGTGAGGGTCATGACCGTGTCCGTGTTGTCCATTCCTCTATCCTTAACCTGTCCAGGCGTCAGTGCAGTCAGTGCCTGACACACAGTAGATATACAAAAGTGCCGGGGAATGAATTTACCACTGATACGAGAAAGCCCATTTATAGAACAAGGAATCAACCTTTTCCAAATAAATGTGATAGAATTTTCTTGAACACCTGTGATAAGCCATAGCATGCAGTGGAGAATCAAAAGAAGTAGAATAGAGAATTTTTGCTTTTAGCCTGTTTGTCAAAGACTTGCGTTTTTGTGACTCTCCGTGAAACACATAAATAACATAATGGTGCTCTACAGTTATGTTAATTCATTCCTTCATCCCGCACTTACAGAGTGCCTTCTTTGTGCCAGGCACTGTGCTAGAGATGCCAGGGCTATTGAGAAGCCATCTTCCCTGCCTTCATGTAGCCCTAAGTCTAAGAGGGGAAACAGACATGTAACAGACTAATTACAATGTAATGTGCTAGGTTTAGTAATAGATATAAATAAACTCTCACAGGCATATAGTCATGAAAGGGCTTGGAGGATTCTGTGATTGATGGGGAGTTGAGTGTTCTGGGTGTGTGGAGTGGAGTGTCAGAACAGGAGTAGTGGGAAGCAGGATGGAGGGCCTTGATTCTTAAGGCAAGACTTTTAGATTTCTGCCTGAAGGCAGTTGCATGGGCATGAGAGGGTTTTAAGCAGAGGAATGACAATGAGAGTACTTTGTTTTGAAGAATTATTGCCTCAGTGTGAGGGTAGCCTAGAGGCGTGAGAAGTAAGGGGCACTGAGGTCAGTTAGGATGCCCTTTCTCTAGTTCCACCTGGAAGAAGCAGTGACGATAGAGATGAGATCTGAGTGACATTTCTGAAGCAGAACTGACAGTAATGCAAACCAAATGCTGTGAGAATTTCAGAAGAAGGAGGAGTCAAGAATGAATTCAGAGTTTCTAATTTGGGAAATTGGACGAATATGATGTTATTCACTGAGATGAGGAATACAGAATGTGAATCGGTTGCAGATGCAAAGTTCAACAGGAAACCATTGTGACCTGGAGTAATCCGAGAAGCCCTCAAATGAGCCAGCGCATTGGTAGAAACATCAAAGTTGGATAAATATCAAGCGTTAGCCTGCATGAGGGAAACAAGCCCTTCAGGCACATTTAATGGGAATGTGAATTGGTGTAAGCTTTTTGGAGAGCAGTATTCAAATGGGAGGAAACAAGGGTGGAGCAAACTAAAATTTATTGAACACATGTAATCATGGGCCAGGCTCTGTCTGTGTTATCTCATCTTATTGGAAGAGAAAGAAACTAAACATTTTCAAGCCAGGCAGTGAGTGATATGGCTAAAATTCTACTTTACAGAGATTAGCCCAGTTTGGTGGTGATGCACAGATTGACTAGAGCGTGCATTGTCAATGGGGGCAATATTGCCTGCCCCAGGGGGGGCTGTTAAAAATGGGTTCTTGTGGGGGAGGGGGTCTTAGGTATTACAATGGCTTGTGCCCCTCTGAAGGGCCATAGTACCTGAAAAGCTATACAGTGTATCTGTGGTGTTAACATTTCAGAGGTGAGGCTGATCTGGGAAGGGGGAAGTCTAAAAAGGCTCCTGATGGGGACAGGAATAGGGGAAAAACAGGTTGAGAAACATCAATTAGGGGGAAGAAACTAGAAGCAAAGAGATCAGGTGGTAGGAATAGGGTATAGACAAAGATAATGGTGGTAGCTGGCAAAAGAGAGATGGGTTTTAAACATTTTGAAGTATAAAATAAACAGGACTTGGCATACAATAGGATATGAGAGAAAAGATGAGGGTAGAATTAAAGTTATTTCTAGGGTTTAAGACTTGGGGAAATGTAGATTTGGGTAGAAACAGAGAAGCTTAGAGAGAGGCATTGATAAGAAAATGATTAATTCAGTACAACACAAGTTGAGTTTGTTAGAAGGCTAAAAAGTCCAAATCAAGAAGTCCAATAGCCAGTTGGAAACAAGGTGTTTGGGATTCTTTTTCGTCTGGCAATTATTATTTTTATTCTGGTGTCATGTATTTGGAAGAAGTCCGAAGCTAAGGGGGCAATTAGTGCCAATAAAAGCTATAGAAGATAACTATTCCCCAAAATGATAGAAACTACATTCATAACTTCATAAGTATCAGGTTCTAACCAATGGAGTGAAGAATAACTAACTATACCAAGGTTTATTTCTTAAGAGTCTAGATTTTTTTCTTTGTTTAGTCTTATTCCAGAGCTGCCTCAGTGAAAATGTTCAAAAGTATTTTTCTTCTATTTACAAAAGTAATAAAAGAACATTGAAAAAAGACAAATATAGAAAAATACTGGGGCTTCCCTGGTGGCGCAGTGGTTGAGAATCTGCCTGCCAATGCGGGGGACACGGGTTCGAGCCCTGGTCTGGGAGGATCCCACATTCCGTGGAGCAGCTAAGCCCGTGAGCCACAACTACTGAGCCTGCGCGTCTGGAGCCTGTGCTCTGCAACAAGAGAGGCCGCGATAGTGAGAGGCCCGCACACCGCGATGAAGAGTGGCCCCCGCTTGCCACAACTAGAGAAAGCCCTCGCACAGAAACGGGGACCCAACACAGCCACAAATAAATAAATAAATAATTTTTTTAAAAAAAGAAAAAGAAAAATACTGAGTAGTGAAAAGTGCTTGATAATCCCATCCCACCCATTTTCTACCCTGAGACAGTCACCATTAATTTGGCAGATGTATTTCCAGATTTTTTCAGGTATGCATGTATATACACGTACAGCTTATATATTATATATAACTTTAACTTTATAAAAATAAGATTACATTAGTACCAGTGGGTTTATTTGACTTGCAAGCAATAGAAACAAACTCTGGCTGACGTAGCATGCAAAGGAATTTATTGGAAGGATATCGGGTAGATGACAGAGCTGAAGACCCAGGCTGGAAAAGATGAAGAATCAAGCTGGGAAAGCAACTTCTGTGACCTAGAGGGCAAGAGCTAATGGACATTCCTCAAGACATTGCCATTTGGATGTACCTCCTCCAGCCATGTTTCATCTTTGTATCATTTCTGCTTAAGACTCAAATTCCTAGGAGAGATAGAACGTGATTGGGTAATGTGCTTATTCCCTTACTCAATAGTGTCTCTGATTCCAGATAGGGTGGAGTAGCTTCTCAAGCAAAAAGAGGAGCGTGTTAACAACAGAAGGGGAAATGGATACTGAACCTACAAAAATGTCCACTATACTGTTTCATAACTCTCTTCTTTTGTATGTTTTTCATTTACTGTCTAGGACATACAGCTCTGCCTCATTCTTTTTAACCATCAATAGTATTGGGGGGGGTGGCTATAGAATAATTTATTTAATGAGGTACTTTTCGGTGGATATTTTGTTGAAGTTATGCAGTATTACTAACAATGCTACAGAGAGCATCTTTGTATACATCTTTTTACATGTATGCAAGGACTTTGTAGGATATAGTATTCTCAGGAGTAGAATTTCTGGGTCAGAGTGTATATACCTAAATTTTTAATAGATATTGCCAAATTGCCCTCTAAGGGTTTATAACTCCCACCAGCAAAGACTACCTATTTTCCTCTACCTTTGTCAAAACCGAGTATTACCAGTCCTTTTCGTTAGTGAAAACATTTAAAAGGATCACCATAGGCTGAGTTGAGCCTCTTCTTCTATCATCACTATACACAGATGCTCACTATTTTCTAACCAGTTATACAACTAAGAACTGAAGCTAAGAAACTATTAAATGTCATACGCAAACAACATCTCCACTTAAATTTTGAATTCTAGTTCTTACTCAGTGTCGGTGGTCATGAACACAAAAATTTTGATTTGAGTCAGATCACTTGCTTTTAAAGAAGTC
The DNA here is from genome assembly GCF_964341445.2 of Mesoplodon mirus. Lineage (NCBI taxonomy): Eukaryota > Metazoa > Chordata > Mammalia > Artiodactyla > Ziphiidae > Mesoplodon > Mesoplodon mirus. The sequence continues at coordinate 11,407,142 of NC_138989.1, forward strand.
AATAGTGCTTCCACTGAAACTTAAATAGAATGCTTGGATCATGGTTGGGAAGGGTTTATTAGGGGATACACCCTGGTTCCACATCTTACGCAGGAGGTAGGTTCAAACGATGTGTATGGAAATGTGTTTCTTGGCCATGGTGTATGACCATGCTGTATGTTGTATGTATGTTTCAACCCTAAGCTCACACCCAGCCTGGCGAGATGCTCACTGTATGTGATGTGGGCAGGGGAATGCGAGCCACGTGTCTCTCATCTCACGCTCCCTCCAAGGCATATATACATGGAATGCACTGGTGGGCAGAATCACCTGTACCATGAAATTTGTTTTTGTGTTTTTGCTCAACTCATTTTATTGAATGTGTATAAGCTAGAAATGCATATGATGTGGCTCTACTGTATATTGTGTCATTTGTACAGATGAAGCAACCATTGCATGGTGTCCAGATAGAGCAGAAGAATTTTCTTCAGAATATAGTATTCCAGACTGAAAAAGCATAAAACAGGAAAACATGAGCCACTCATTTGAACATTTTTAGTGGAAAATATTGAAAATCTAAAAACCTGAGTTTTAGCCTCAGTTCTACTTTATAGAAATTATATGATCTTATGTTAGCCTCTCAATTCCCAAATGCCTTGCTATCATATATAAAAGGGGTAAATCCTAACAATTCTTAACCACTGCATAGGGTTGCAACTAGGATTGAACAAGATATATGAAATCACTTTAAAAATTGAAAGCACATTACACATTATTATGTAGGTACAGCAATGGGCTCTTAATAAGCTGAATCATGTTTTTATCCCATGGTGTAAAATATTATAGGCAGCTTACCAGCTTACATCTCAGCAACTCAGATGTATGAATTAAAGGTAATTAATTAAAGGTAATTTCTATTGCAATTGTAATAGAAAAACCATTTCAGTATCATGTTTCTTTCACTTTTTAAATAGTTTATAAAATCTAGATTTGTTATTATATGCCAGATATTCACTTCTGAATACAGAAAAATAATAATGACATTTATATATCCCGAAGCATTTTCTTATGGTCTTTTCTTTCATCTTCACAAGAATGGTAGTTCACAATGGGTACTACTGATATTATCCTCACTTTACACCTGAGGAAACTAAAATGTAGATTTAAAGTCTTGCCCAGTGCCACACATAATGAGTCAGCGGAAAAGCTGAAACTGACTCACCCTGAATTATTTTTCCATTGATTCTCAAACTTTAGTATATATCATAATTACCTGGATGGCATGTTATGGACTCTGGTTTCTTCCAGGTAATTCTGATGCAGGTATTCTTTGGACAACATCCTGAAGCATTCCATTAAACACAAAGAGAAGCACTCATTTTCTTCTGAAAGTGTTTGCTTTATATCTTTTTTACCCCCTGTGAATTTCTGGGCTTTGGACAGCTCAGACTCAGTTTGAAATTCTCCATTTAGGAAAATGTGTGGAATGTATAAATGCCCAATATTGGGACTCCTGGTCCTCAAAGATTGAAAATGATAGAGTGATCTAGGAACAGAATCTTCAGCCATTGAAAGGGCTTTCCTTGGTTTTAGTCTCTGAGACGAGCTCACCATCCTTTGGTGCCACCTAGGGGCCGGTTAGTGATTTTTAAAAGAAGACATTTGATGGTCCAGGTAAGGAAGGAAAAGAAAAACGCGGGAGAGGATTGGGGGAGATGCTCTGGAGATTATCTTTTACTCCTTATAACAAATGAAATGGCATTTATACTTCAGATATTTCCCCACTAGAAAATAAGCCCTTTATGGGGATGTATTTGTTCACTGCCCCATTCTTAGTGCTTAAAACAGTGCCTGACACATAGGAAGTTTGTTGAATGAATAAATAAATGAACGATTAACAACTTTGCTCCAGTAACAGATGCTGTGCTGTTTAAAGGACTTCTCTTCAAATAGATGGAAGGCTCAAATATGCAAGATATTCTCAACCATGCCAGTACACAAATGTTACTGATATCTCTATGAAAATGATCTTGCATTTTCTCCCATAGCAGATGCCATTGGAAAAGAGAGGCACCCTATTGTTCTGATATAAAGTTCAGCTCAAGGGCTTTCTCCTTTCCTTGCCCTTCTTAACTAGTAGTAATAACACCCTTTTCGGAAATCTTACAGCATAAAATCTTCACCTCTTTTATATCACTTATCACTTCCAACCTTGCACTTTTTTTTTTTTTTTTTTTTTTTGCGGTACGCGGGCCTCTCACTGTTGGGGCCTCTCCCGTTGCGGAGCACAGGTTCCGGACGCGCAGGATCAGCGGCCACGGCTCATGGGCCCAGCCGCTCCGCGGCATGTGGGATCTTCCCGGACCGGGGCACGAACCCGTGTCCCCTGCATCGGCAGGCAGACTCTCAACCACTGCGCCACCAGGGAAGCCCAACAACCTTGCACTTTTTAAAAAAAAATTTTACACATAAAACTTATTTTCCTGTATTAACCAAGCTTCTTTTGTTTGCATGTTACTGAAATTTACTTGAGCTGGCTTAAACCAAAACCAGGGGGTTTGCTACAGAGATATAGGAATGTTTCATAAAACCCAGTAGCAGTCATACAGCTGGACCTACAAGGAGAGCTTAGAACCAGTCAGGAACTTGGGCATCAGTCTATTCCCTGCACTTCTTTCTTTTTCGTTCTTCTTGCTCTGAAGCCCAGCTTCCTCTAATCCTCAGCCCTCATAGCAACGGGTGGCTACCACATATGTCGTTTTTATATGCCCCTCAGTTCTAGCCACACATGGAGATTAACTGTCTCTGAATCCAAATTCCCAGGAGAGAAGATAGATTGATTCAGTTTGCTGTGAGCTGAGGACATACTTCAATACATGTCTATTACAGCTCCCTGTTAGAGTGTTAGCAAGTTGATCGCCGAGTGATGGCTTAGTAAGTATTTTTAGGTACCCAGAGCGCGCACGGTTCAGACCTTTGATATAGTGCCATTTAGGAAATATTCTTGAACTGGGGAACGAAAAAATTTCACCCAACTTCCTCCCTCTTTTTTTTTTTCTGGTTTCCTTTCCCCCTTCGACAAAAGAGAGAGAAAGACATGAGTAAAACTGGGAGGAGCAGAATGAATAGATCTAGAAATGACCAAACAGACGGTAATGGAAAAGATGAAAGGAGAGAGATCTCATCTGCTTTTTCCCAGTGAGCCCTGACAGCTGAGATTTTGAAAAATAGATAGTTGGCCTACTTCTGATACATGCAAAAACAGGGTGTTTCCCAGAAAACTAGGAACACTGCAGACATTATCCGTTTAACCCAGCGATTCTCAACTCTGACTGCATATTAGATCCACCTAGAGAACTCTTAAAACTATTGACGTCAGGGTTCCATTCCAGACAGTTATCAGAATTTCAGGTTATAGGACTTAGGCATCTTACGTTTTAAAAGCTTCCTCACATGATTTTAATGGGCAGCCGGCCAGGATTGAGAACCACTGGCCTAACTAAAGAAACACTTATTTAGACCCATGCATAACACATCACCTAATTAAGATTCACAGCAGCCCTGTGAGGTAAGAAGGGGTCAGGTAGAATAACAGTAATCCCATTTTATGGGTAGAGTAGTTGTGGTAGCTGTGAAGTTGCCCAGCTTGAAAGTGAGAGATCCACATATAGAACCTCTGTCTCCAGGGATTGTTCATCTAGTCTCATTAAGTCATGCTGCCAAACACTAATGGGCTTAATTAAGAGGCAGTTAATAGTGCCATTCCTTGCCATCCCTCACCGAGTGGTGCCTTCCCTCCAGTTGGTCTCCATTCATCTCTCTCCGTGTATCTTTTCTTCCTGAATGTAGGAACTAAATAAAAAGAGGACACAGAAGGAGATGGAGCATGCCATGCTGATCCGGCACGACGAGTCCACCCGAGAGCTCGAGTACAGGCAGCTGCACACATTACAGAAACTCCGCATGGATCTGATCCGGCTACAGCACCAGACTGAACTGGAAAACCAGCTGGAGTACAATAAGAGGCGAGAAAGGGAACTGCACAGAAAGCATGTCATGGAACTTCGGCAACAGCCAAAAAACTTAAAGGTGAGAGGAAATTTCCTGATTTATGCTCCAGGACACAGCCAGGTTGGATCAGTGGTTCCTACACCTGGATGACTGTCAGAGCCACCTGGGAAACTTCGTAAAATTACAGATTTCAGGACCCCACAGCCATTGAGTCAGAATCTCCAGGGTCTGGGTAAAGAGATGTTGCAGGGCAATATGATCTCTCCATTTCTTCTTTGTATCCATTATGCAATTTCTCTGACCCCTTCATGACCTTCCCTCTCTAAAATTATAACACATGGACTAATAGCAGTCCATAGTTCTAATCCCAGGAAATGAGGAAGTTACCTGACAGGAATATAGCAGATAAATTGTATCAGTCATGCCAGTCAGATAATTGGTTGTAGCTACCTTGAGTGCTATTCTATTGAGAAAGACTCTAAAGCCACATCCACACTTAGTAAGGAAAAGTATGATTTATTAGTGACATCTGTCCTGGGCATGGGAATTGGGAGTGATATGCCAGACATTTATTATCCCTGCACTAGAAATATGGAACTGCTTTGGCCTGCACTACCTCCAGAGAATTTTAGCTGACTGCTAATTAACAAGCTATATGGACTAAGCCATTGCTATTTGTCAAGGGAGTCACTGTCAATGTTGACAAAGATATAAGGCCAACCTCAACCGCACTGGCCTTCTTCCTCTCTAGCCAAATCCTAACCTGTCTAATTAGTGATCCTTGTCATCAAAACCCCTCCATGTGTTCATGAAATGTACATGTGACTATCAGGCAACCTGATGGAATGCCTTCTGGGCTTATAATAGTAAATCCCACTTCATCCTTGCCAAAATGCATATTTGATATTGCTACATGCAAGTAGTGGGAATGGGTTATGATGTAAAGTATAATCCAATGTTGCCCTTTATTGATTTTTCAAGGAAACACAGAGCAGTGAGAGATGGCTCATACATTGCCATCCCCTTTCTTCCTTGGAAGTGGAGGAAAACAGTTAAAGGGGGAGGGGGAGGGGCAACAAACAATAGAAGACACTGAAGATTTTGACTAGGAAACTACTGAAATAATGAGCAATCTTTTAACAAACTAAGCTTCATAGTATTCCAGAGTCTTCTTAGAGTTGTGATCTTGTAACAATTCATTTTTAAAAATCTATTTGTAAATTCAAAACTACTTCTGTTCATTTGATATAAAACCAAAGTATTTTAGGGAGGGTGGGAGGGAGGGAAATGCAAGAAGGAAGAGATATGGGAACATATGTATATGTATAACTGATTCACTTTGTTATAAAGCAGAAACTAACACACCATTGTAAAGCAATTATACTCCAATAAAGATGTTAAAAACAAACAAACAAACAAAAAAACCCAAAGTATTGGTAGAGTTAACACCTATCTATGACACATATGTTATTTTCATTATTACTGACTAGTAACGTGGGTCACTGCACCAAAAGACAGTTGGTCTCAGCACCTATATTGTATCATGAGAATGGAAGGCTTTCTGTATTTACTAATGTGTCTTTATTTTCCTTTTGTCACTTTTTCTCTACAGGCCATGGAAATGCAAATTAAAAAACAGTTTCAGGACACTTGCAAAGTACAGACCAAACAGTATAAAGCACTCAAGAATCACCAGTTGGAAGTTACTCCAAAGAATGAGCACAAAACAATCTTAAAGACACTGAAAGATGAGCAGACGAGAAAACTTGCCATTTTGGCAGAGCAGTATGAACAGAGTATAAATGAAATGATGGCCTCTCAAGCGGTAAGTGGTTAGGTTCGGGGCCACGGCTTCAAGAGCTTTGGGAATCAAGAAAATTCAAGATCCAGCCTTTTGGTCCCAAGATGATTCTTACGCACATTTAGGATATTGGTGTTTTTCTGCCCAAAGAACTGAAGGAAATGACGACGCTGAATAAAGCCAAGCCAGAGCGGATACTTGCTGGAGTGTGTCTTATAAGATGGAACTTGAGGAATAACATGCTAAATCAGACCTGTGGCACATAGGGACTTTGAGGGCAAGATGTGATAGATATTGCATGTAATATCATACTCTCATTCATCAAAGATTGCACAACTAATGTCAGGCACAAATGAATAGACAGACACATTCATTCAGTAAAGTTTTACTAAACATCTGTGCTCAGCCCTCTGCTGGGCTCAGAGATAGAGTGATGAGCTAGAGAGACGACAGTGGTCCCTGTCCTCACACTTCTGTCAGTCAAGTAAGGAGGTCAGATAATTAAGCAATAAAAATAAAACATAAAAGTGCTTTGAAGTGGGAGGTGACAGGGGCTATGGGAGGATGAGTAGGAACAACTAATCTGGTCTAGGAAATGCCTCCCTGCAAGAGCCAAGAAGCATGAAGGAATTTATTGAAGCAAACAGGTTCCATGGAAAAGGGCCTACACACTTTTCCAAAAGATGGATAGTGTACATTTGGGGACTGAAAGAACTTTGATATGAGCCCAAAGTTCAAGGAGGAGGATTGTGGGAGCCCAAAATGGAGAAGTCATAAAGGTCTTGGCAGCCAGGGATGGGAGCTTGCCTGGTGATTCAGTGAAGATTTCACAAGGAGATGAATCTTAAAGGGTAATAGTTGATCAGACAAGCAGAAATGGAAAAATTATTCCTGGCAGACGATACAGTATATATGAAGACTCAAAGGCCTAAAAGAGGATGGCACGTTTGAGAAACAATGAGTCGTTGATATGGCAGGAGTATAACGGGCAGCTGGTGGATAGTCAGGGGTCAGAGCCTCAAAAGCTGGGAGTGTGGACGTTATTCTATCAGTGATAGAGAGCTGCTAAAGCCTGTTTTAAGAAGGAAAGTGACAGGATCAGATGTGTGCTATAGAAAGATACTGGCAGTAATGTGGCAAATATAGGTAAGGAGACCTGTTAGGAAGCTATTATAATAGTCCAGGAAAAAAAAAATGAAGGCATGAACTAAGAGAGAACATGCTAATGGAAGTGGTGAGAAGGGAGAGAAGGATTTGATAAATATTTAGGAGGTAGAATAGATAGAACTTAGGAACCAATTTGAGAGGTAGGTTTGATAACAGTGGAACAGGTCATCATTTTACCAAGATGGAAAAATGGAAGGAGGGGTGAGTTTGGTTGGATGTCTAGAAGATACTTGACTCATTATCTGAGCTCTGTGGGTTTCTAGGTAGAGAGGTACAGAGATGGAAATCTGTAGTTCAACAAGGTGTCAGGATTAACATCAAAAAGTTAGCCATTGTTATATGGGGGGCAGTTGTAGCTATTCGGAATATCTGAGATCTCCTACGGATAGGAGATAGTATTAAAGAGGAAGAGGACTCAGGACAGAGTTGTGGGCATCAACATTTGAGGGCTGAGTAGAAGGTGGACCAAAGAAGATGAATAGCCAACAGTATGGAAGGGGAACCAAAGAGAGTATATCACAGAAGCCAGAACAAAAGTTTCTAGTTGATGATTTCAAATGTTGCAGAGAGACCATTTGGGCCCAGCAGTGGCTTTGTCCATTGTTTGTCACAGACAGTGGAGTGGTGGAAATGGAAGACATTCTAAGTAGATTGAAAAAGTGATTATAAAGTGAGATAGAAACTGTAAGTGAGACTGCTTTCCCCAGATTCTTGTCAGTGAAAGAAAGGAGAAAGAGAGCTATATCTAGAGGAAGAGACAGTTAAAAGAGGTCTTCGATTAATTGGGAAAGGCTTAAACATGTCCTTAGCTGAGGATCAGAGCCAATGTATTTCATTCATTCATTCATTCATTCATCCAGTAAGTATTTATTGAGTGCCTCTACTGTGCCCCAGGCATCCAGGAATACTGTGGTGAATAAGACAGTCATCGATCATGTCTTCATGGAATCTATAGAAGAGTGAAGGAAACAGACGTTGGAGAAGTCTATGTGTAACAGCAGAGCAAGGGCAGTGTGCCCACTGAGTGTAAACCAAGAGAGCTAGGCTGGTCTGGAGAGTCAGGAAAGGCCTCTCAGACACAATGATTATTTAAGCTGCAGTGTAGGGAGCACATTCTAGGCACAAGGAACTACATTTGTAAAGATGGGAAAGACCATTGCACTTTTAAAGAACTCAAGTCCATTGTGTCTGGAATATAGAGAACGAGGAGGAAACTAACATGAGAATAAGATGAGAGGGGTAAACGGGGACAAGATCATACAGGGGCTTGTAAGCCTTCTTAAGAATTTTGATCTCTATCGTAAAAGCAGTGAGAAGCCATTGAAGAGTATTAAGGAGGAGACTGACATCAAATTTGCATTTTTGAATGATCACCCTGGAGACACATGGAGAATGGCCTGGGAGGTGACAAGCGTGGGTGTAAGGCGATCATTTATAAGGTTGCTGCCTTTACCTGGGTGTGAGGGAGTGGTGGCCAGACTCAAGAGGGGACAGTCAGGATGAAGCAGAAAGTGACTCAGCTTGAGAGCTAGGCAGGAGGTGGGACTAGGAGCATTTAGTAACAGACTGAACGTGGGGAGTGAGATGGTGAGGATGACTCCCAGTCTCTAGTTTGAGCAAAATAGTAGATGGTGCCATTTATCTATATGGTAAAAAAGGAATTGGAGATTGGGAAAGTGGAAAGGGAAATATTAGTTAATATTAATCATGTTGAGCTTGAGTCTGGGAAACATCCAGATGCAGATACCTCGTGTAGAGTGGATAAGCTAGCCTGGACCTCAGAAGAGAAGTCTGAAATAGAGGTGTAGATGTGGGAGTCATTTGCACAGAGATGGTAATTGAAGCCTTTGGAATACATGAGATTCCTTAGGAAGGGAAGTTAGAGGGAGAAGAGCGCCCATGACAGAGCCCTGAGGAACACCCACATGTAATGGCCCAATAAGGTAGGGAGTAGCTGGAAAGGAGAGGAGGGAGGGAAAAACCGAAAGGGTGTGGTGTCTCAGAAAACGAGAGTTCCGGAAGGAAGGGGCAGTCCACAATATCAAATGTCGCTGGGAGGACAGGCAAGATAAGGACCCCTCCAGGGTGGTCATCAGTGACCCTCCTGTGAGCAGTAGAAGGGGAAGTGTAGGAACAGAATGAGGAGTGCAGACGGGTTAAAGGTAAGGAGAAGGGGAGAGAGTTGGTAGGGACAAAAAGGTTGATGGGATTTTGGTTTTGTTCATGTTTCTATTCTCAGCATCTGCTACAATGCCCGGCATACAACAGGTGCTCAATGAATGTTATATAAGATGCGAGAGAACAGGATCAGGAGTATAGGTTCATGATTGCTCTTGAATAAAAGGAAAGAAATAACCCTTCCTTCTGAGGCAGGGAGGAGATAAAAGTACAGATGATAATTACGGCAGTCCTTTACTGCCCGCTTACCACGGGCCAGGCACTGTTGAATTTTATAAGTGTTATTTCATTTTTGTGAAACCCCTTTGACCTTTGAAATAGTTACTTTTTTAACCCTAATTTACCTGTGAGGAAACCGAGGTTTATTGAAGCCAAGTCACTTGCTTAGGGCAAGGGTTGGCAAACTTTTTCTGTAAAGGGGCAGGTGGTAAATATTTTAGGCTTTGTGGACCAACAGAGTCTCTGTCACAACTACTCAACTCAGCTATTGTAGTACAAAAGCAGTCATAGATAACATATAAGTGAATGAGTGTGTCTGTCTTCCAGGAAAACTTCACTTACAAACATAGGCAGCAAGCCAGGTTTGACCCTTGGTCCGTGGTGTACCCACTCTTGACCTAGAGGGTCACTTAGTGGTACGTAGCTAGTGGTGGAGCTACGATTTGAACCCTGTTTGGGGAGACCCTGTAAGCCTATATGCCAGGCCACTACTACATTATGCTGCTTCTGTCACATTCTTTCTTGAGTTTAATCCAATAGAGGGAACAGACATGATATTTACCTATACCTTTATAAAACTTTGTAATGGATTTGGTATGTGCAACTTTGGGGGGGTGATGAATACCAAATACTGGAATATCCCCTGATTTCTAGACGGGCACTTCTTTAGAGTCAGAGCTGGTACAGAATAACACAGTTACTGACATTAATAATAGAGTGCCAGAAATAAGAGAAGATGGGGGTGTTTCATGGTCTAAATTGCCTGTAGAATGAGCCTCTCACCCACTTGGCCAGGGCTCATAACAATTAACCAAGCCAAGTAGAAAAGAATAGACTTTCATTCCCTTTATTGGTAAGAAACCTCCCACATCAAGAGGGAATCGATAACAATCTCCTTGGGAGCCAGTAATCCCTTCGGCATTTATCTGTGAAGCTGTTGCTGCTGCAGACTGACTGTTCATTGTGTCTAGTGTCTCTTCTCCCTTCACTTCTCATTGGGAAATGAGAAGAGCAGCATCCTCTCTAGTGGATTTTAGTGAAGGCTGGTTAGGGTTAATTATTAGAAAATACCTTGGAAATATGATTCTATTATTTACTTTGTGTTCATTTGACATAGTATATTTCTCCAAAGCACTAAAGAAGACACTATGCAAATAACTTCCTAAAACTATTCTAATAACATTTCAAAAAGTCATAGCTCAGTCAAGATATTAAGAAATGTTATTAATTGTCACAAATAGTACAGAAGAGGGAAGGCAGCCTAAGGTGGAGAATAGGTATCTTGGCCAAGTGGTCTCAGTGGAAACATGCAGATATACTCAGGGTAGACAGACTGTCTAATTCAAGGGTTCTGATCTCATAGTTCCCAGCTGAACTGAGGGCCTGCTAAATCTAGACCAAACCAAGTCCGGTGGGACAGGAGGGTCTTCATCCCTGAACACAGTCCTGTTAATGGCCCTAAATCTTCAACTGTGCTCATTGAAAGGCTGGCATTTCTGCTGGCTGGCTTGGTCCATTGCCCACACAGGATCAGTATCCTGGTGTGTAATACAAAGTACAGGTGCTACAGGGAGCAAGGGAAAAACTTTATCTGGATTTCACTGCTTCAAACCAGAATACGCCCCGTAAGATGATCAAGGCTACCTTCTGTGGGGAAGAAATTTTGAACCACTTGAGTTTTAGATGGCTGGCCATAAGGATAAAGTATAGCCAATGTTATAGGGACCAACTTTACTTGCTAGGAGTGTAACAGTACTGTGGCACTCCTCAAATGTTATGGAGATTGGACTCATTGTTTTTAGAGCTAAGGATATCTAAATGTATAATGGTTTGGGGGTTAAAGATATCTAAATATGGAAATGGTTAGTCAAAATAATGATAACACCGGCTATTTACTGACCCTTTGGTATACATCAAGAACTGTGCCTGGGATTTTATATGAATCCTTTCATTTAATTCTCACACCAGTCTTAGACAATAGGAACTATTATTGTTATTTTCTTGAGATGAAGAAAATGAGACTTGGAGATGTTAAGTGAGTTGCCAAGGTTACACACCTAAGTGAATGGTGGGGCTAGAATTCCGTCTCAGGAGTCTGCCTCCAAAGCCCACAGGCTTAATTACTAGAATGTGGAGCCTTCCTGACTCCTGCTAGTGTGGTTTTAAGAAAACCAGGTTTCCTTAAGAAAAGAATGTTTTTGTTTTCTTAAGAAAGAATGTTTTAAGAAAAGGAAGTGTTTTTAGAACTTTGTAGCCCATTGGGCAGAATATACTATTCTTGATTCCTAACTCTGAAAGTACCCCCCACTGGGCATCTGTTTTTCTGAGAGACCTGTTTCAGTCCAAACAAGGAATCATCTTCCAGTAGTCACCAAGTTCTGTAAGCTAGGAGCGAATTACAGTGTATGTCTTCTGTACCCGCAGTTACGGCTAGATGAGGCTCAAGAAGCAGAATGCCAGGCCTTGAGGCTACAGCTCCAGCAAGAAATGGAGCTGCTCAATGCCTACCAGAGCAAAATCAAGATGCAGACAGAGGCACAACATGAACGTGAGCTCCAGAAGCTAGAGCAGAGGGTGTCTCTGCGCAGAGCACATCTTGAGCAGAAGGTATGAGCGTGTTGTCAAGGGTCCTGTACCGCTGGGTAGAGAACGGGCATGGCTCTGCCTGTGTACCGGGCGATTTAACAAAGGCACTGTTCCCCTCATACCTGCTTTGATACTCCTAGTGCCCCTAAGAGGTAGGCATAGTCTCCATTCCACAGGCAGGACACTGAGGCTCAAAAGGCTTAATTAAGTTACTTGCATAAATCTGATCCCACAGCCTAAGTTCCCTCTATTATATTACTCTGCTCAGAAACCTTCCACCTTCACAGCCTGAGGACTGACACAGGTTACTGGGTAGTTGATTTGATGTATGAAAGGTACTGTGAGTTGATAGCATGGCCCCTAAATGTCGTGAGGAGGCCAAATATAGATTTGGTTTTTATTCTCAGCTATTTCTAAACCAAAAGAAATCACCAGCAGGGCTCTTTAAAAAAAATTAAAATGAAGAGAGGCTGATATTGCCATACATAATAAATGTTATCAGAATTGAAATATTCATTGCTTTAGATATTGCTGAGGAAGATGAAGTAGAAAAGATGTCATAAAGCGTCTCAGAGCTGTTAAGCATGTATTTGCTTAACCAGTTATTCGTGCTTTCTTCTGGTAGTTCCCAGAGATCAACGTGAGAGACTATTTTCCTGCTCTAGAACTAAATTGCTAATGACCCAGGGGGCTTTGGGCTCTCTCTGGGAAAGCAGCACAACTTAATTGTGCTTGAGTGTCTTTTAGCTTCTCCCGAGCCATCTCCTGCTGAGATAGGACAGTGACCTAGATCGGCCCAGCTGCTTGGCTTGCTAGAATGGCAGTGCTGGCCCCAGGTGGCCCCAAACGTTTTTATTCTTGTGAGCAAGTTTTAAATGTGATGGATTAGACACACAACATTTATCACAGGACTCTCCCAGCCTGCCCCAGACTAGTTTACTCTTAGTTCCTGCGTGTTTGTGTGTCATCTGTGTGCATGTTATGTGTATATATATGCCTGTCGGGAACTCCTTTCCATTAAGAACTGTTCATTGTGCTTATTTCAGATTGAAGAAGAGCTGGCTGCCCTTCAGAAGGAACGCAGCGAGAGAATAAAGTACCTATTGGAAAGGCAAGAGCGAGAGATTGAAACTTTTGACATGGAGAGCCTCAGAATGGGATTTGGGAATTTGGTTACATTAGATTTTCCTAAGGAGGACTATAGATGAGATTAAATTTTTTTGCCATTTACAAAAAAAAAAAAAAAAAAGAAAGAAAGAAAGAAAGAAAGAAAACAAAAAAATTCAGACCCTGCAAAACCACATTCCCCATTTTAACGGGCGTTGCTCTCACTCTCTCTCTCTCTTACTCTTACTGACATCGTGTCGGACTAGTGCCTGTTTATTCTTACTCCATCAGGGGCCCCCTTCCTCCCCCCTCCCGTGTCAATTTTCAGTGCTGGCTGAAACCTGGCCATCTCTTCTATTCATAGTACACGTCACAGTATCGATGTGCTTCAAAATGTTTCAGTGAAAACTTTGGAGACAGTTTTAACAAAACCAATAAACCAACGACAACAAAAAAGTGGATGTATATTGCTTTAAGCAATCACTCATTACCACCAATCTGTGAAAGTAAAGCAAAAAAAAAAAAATAATAATAATAATAATAAATGCCAAGGGGGAGAGAGACACAATATCCGCAGCCTTACACCTTAACTAGCTGCTGCATTATTTTATTTTATTTTATTTTTTTGGTATTTATTCATCAGGAATTAAAAAAAACAAAGTTTTATTAAAGATTGAAAATTTGATACATTTTACAGAAACTAATTGTGATGTACATATCAGTGGTGACATATTAATACTTTTTTGGGGAATGGGGGGTGGGTGGGGTGAAGAGATCTTGTGATTTTTAAGAACCTGCTGGCAAGAGTTTAACTTGTCTTGAGCATATTCTGATTGTATCATAATCATTTTCTGCTGTTGCAGAGGATGTGAATACACTTAAGGAGCTCACAGAATCCCAGTAGCACAAATTGGGCTTTGGCAAATCGTGTATTTTGTGTATAGAAGGAATTTAAGGAGAGGTATTACTTATTTTCATATTGTATTTTAACTGTTTCTCTGATCAAATTTTTTTACTCCCTCCTCCCAGTCCCCCCCACCTCCCTCCTTTTCCAATTCAGTATTTGGAGTTCAACACTGTCTCTCAATCAGATCATCTTGATCTTTTTTCTTTATTTCCCTGCCCCTCCCTAAGTCCCATATCTTGGTCATAAATATTGCATTATTCACACTTTCAAACTGTGTATTTTCTTACAATAAAAAATGATGAAAAAAAAAAGGCTTTACTTCTTTTGCATGCACTTTAAAAAACAAAACATTTTTCAGGTTCCAAGGAAGAGCATGATAACTGTCAGAGCTTTTAATTATATTTGTAAATAAAAGTGTTCATCACATTGCCTTGCTGTGTTATTGTAGCAGGAAGTTTCCCTTCTAGGTTCATCAGCTCCTAAAGCAGAGGGAGAGCTGCCCTCCAGAAGCTGTTCTCCATGGCCCCTCAAGAAGAACCATTCAAGATTTTCAGGTAAAGCCATGTCTTCCAAGTTCTTCTGCAGGGCTGAAGATGGGGTTGCACTGTCTGAAGTGGTCAACTGCACCTTTTTACCCTTAAGAATAGAAGAAGGCACATGTGTGCACATGCACGTGCACACACACGTGCACACATGTGCACCCACAATGTGCCAGTCCTAGGACCATGTATTGCTGAGAGAAGTGAGGCACCTTAAAGAAAAGCAGGCTATGAAGTAGACATTATAACCAAATATTTGAAATGATCGTACTGTAATAGTAGATTCCCCCACCCCTCTAGTCAGCTTTTACTAGAATAACTTTATATACATGACAATGAGGTAGTAAAATCTGTAACTTCTAGGAAACGGTTTTGGGGTCAAGACAATCTCAGTAAGATCTCATTCTCTTAGGGTTCTGAGTCCTAGTCATTGAAAATTAATCTCTAGCATGATGACTTGAAGACCACAGTTGAATTCTACAGGATATTCAGTCATCACAGACAAGTGTGATGAGTCATGTTCACTGTGATAGACTAACCCAGGGAGGTATACTCCAGAACTCACAAAATGATTATCAACATGGGCTAACCCCAACCGTAAAGGCTTTAATAATTAACACCCAGTTTCCTGAGCCGCTTGGGTCATTAAAGTTTCCATATTAGGTACATCAGAAAGTAATATTGGAAAGGACTCATAATTATCCACGAAAAATAGGTAACCTTTATTGCATTATGCTTACCATGTGATAGAAGTCTACACTAAGCATTTTGTAGATGAGGAAATAAGCTCAGATCAGGGTAAATGCAGGGAGTGGAGTCTGAATCGAGAGCTGTCCAATTTCTGAACCCACACACCTAAGAATAGTCACACTGCCACTCAAAAGGATATTAAATCAGTAAGAAAAACTTCTTGTTTATTTCATCCACTTCTGTCTGTAGTGAAAACTGTCTAGCTAGCTTGTGTAAAGTCCTTATGTTTGTGAGATTATAGGTGCTGATCTTTATAAAAGTTCCCTCTCCACAAGTTTGTCAGTGATGTGTCCAAGGTAGAGTTATCAGAAGGAATGTGGGTCTGTGCTCCTGACACCTGGTACAGACTAAGTCTTCCAACTCCTTCTAGTACCTGAGGCAGTGAGAATAGACAGGGACCAGAATAGTAGCAAGAGAACAGGTATAAAAGAAGTACTGGGGGGCTTCCCTGGTGGCGCAGTGGTTGAGAGTCCGCCTGCCGATGCAGGGGACACGGGTTCGTGCCCCGGTCTGGGAGGATCCCACATGCCGCGGAGCGGCTGGGCCCGTGAGCCATGGCCGCTGGGCCTGGGCGTCCGGAGCCTGTGCTCCGCAGCAGGAGAGGCCACAACGGTGGGAGGCCCGCATACTGCAAAAAAAAAAAAAAAAAAAAAAGAAGTACTGGGATGGGAGCAGAGAGCCATTGTCTGGTATTATTCCAGCATATACAAAACTCCCCTGAGTTAAAAGAATTGTTATAGGTTTGTCATAAATATTATAATGGCTGCTTACCTTTGATTTGCAACTATTCATTCAATGAATATTTACTGCGCACCTTATATGTCAGGTACAATGCCAGATGCTTAAGCTTTGTCAGTGTATCTCAAACAGGTAAAGACCCTCACCCTAATGGAGCTTACATTAGAGGTAGGAGGAAAATGGTAACACATAATAATTATAATTTTAAATGATCTTACTTGGTAATAAGTGCTATAGATAAAGGAAAGAGGAAGGGGGGTCAGAAGTGCGAGGAACAGCATACGTTCAGCTCATTCAGGAAATATTTATTGAGCATCTACTGTGTCTGGGGATGTAGTAGTAAGTAAGATGGATAGGGTCACTACTCTGCTTAAACTCATGGTTTAAATCTCCACTGAAAGAAGTAAATAAGCAGTGGACTAATTTAATCAACAGTGGGCAAAGACAAGCCATTACAATGCAAATGCTGGGTGCGACCAGGAGTTTAAAGGAACTGAAACAATTACAGTCATAGGGAATATCAGAGAATATTTACCAGTGATGTCTAGTTAACAGCAAAAATTTACTTACTGAATTTACCACTGACTGTAAATATTTGATTAAATATTGAAAAAAGTATTCCTGGGCAACTGGAAACGTGCCCATGTAAGAATTCGATATACCTCTCTGATTTTAATTTTTTTTAATAAATTTTGCCATAGAAATGATAAAACAAAAAAATGTTTTGTTGTTCTAGTTTGGCATAGCTGTGTGCTTTTCCTGCTGATTACAACTAAAAAGTAGACAAAAATGCAAGAGCAACTATCTGAGGATACTGAGAAATAAAAGCAGGTGGATTGTGGAGAAGCAACCTAGACAGAGGAATGAAGGCAAAATAAAACCATTCTCAGATGAAGAAAAATTAAGAGAATTCATTGCCACCAGACCTAATGTACAAGAAATGCTAAAGGAAGTTCCTCATACTGAAGGGAAATGATACTTGAAGGAAACTTGGATCTCTGAGAATGAAGGAAGAGCAACAAATGGTAAATATCTAGATAAATATAAAAAAGTTTTCCCTCTTATAGTCTTTAAAATACATTGAAATATATACATACATATATATATATATACTTTGTTGAAAGCAATAAATATAACATTGGGGAAGGTTTCACTGTATGTAAATACAATCCATATGACAATTATAACTTAAAGGTTGGGGATTAAAGGACCCATATGGTTACCATGCTTCTGCATTTTACATGAAGTGATATAATTCTTATTTTAAGCAGACCATGAAAAATTAGTTATGTATATTTTTAACTCCTAGAACAACTTACCAAAAAGAAAATGCAAAGAAGTAATAGCCAAAAATCTAGGTCATGAATTAAAATATTCAAATAATCCAAAAGAAGGCAGTAAAGGGAGAACAGAGATACAAAGAAAAAGAGGGACAAGCAGAAAACAAAATGGTAGACCTAAATCCCACCATATCAATAATTACATTAAATATTTACAGAGTGGATAAAAAAGGACTATACACTGCCTATGAGAGACAGACTAAATATAAAGACACATAAGTTGAAAGTACAGTCATCCCTCGGTATCTACAAGGCATTGGTTCCAGGACCCCTGTAGATACCGAAACCCATGAATGCTCAAGTCCCTTACATAAAATAGTGTAGTATTGGCATACAACCACACATCTACCCATATACTTTTTTTTTTAACATCTTTATTGGAGTATAATTGCCCCACAATGCCGTGCCAGTCTCCGCTGCACAACAAAGTGAATCGGCCACATATATACATATATCCCCATATCCCCTCCCTCTTGCATCTCCCTCCCTCCCACCCTCCCTCTCCCACCCCTCTAGGTGGTCACAAAGCACCGGGCTGACCTCCCTGTGCTATGCAGCTACTTCCCACTAGCTATCTGTCTTACGTTTGGTCGTGTGTATATGTCAGTGCTACTCTCTCACTTTGTCCCTATCCATATACTTTGAATCATTTCTAGATCACTTCTAATACCTAATACAATGTAAATGCTATGTAAACAGATATCAGCACATGGCAATTCAGGTTTTGCTTTTTGTAACTTTATGGAATTTTTTTAAAGTATTTTCAACCTGCAGTTGGTTGAATCTGCATATGCAGAACCCACAGAAATGGAGGGCTGACTGTAAATCGATGGAAAAAGTGCCATGCGAATAGTAAAGCATAAGAACACTGGAGTGCTATTTTATTTATTTATTTATTTATTTATTTATTTGGCTATGTCGGGTCTTCATTGTGTGCGGGCTTCTCTCTAGTTGTGGCGCACGGGCTCCAGGGCGCATGGGCTCTGTAGTTGTGGTGCGCAGGCTCCAGAGCACATGGGCTCTGTTTTGTGGCACATGGGCTCTCTCATTGAGGCGCGCAAGCTCAGTAGTTGTGGCATGCGGGCTATGTTGCCCATCGGCATGTGGGATCTTAGTTCCCCAACCAGGGATTGAACCCGGGTCCCCTGCATTGGAAGGTGGATTCTTTACCACTGGACCACCAGGGAAGTCCGTGAAGTGCTATTTGAATATCAGCTAAAATGGACTTCAAGACAAAGAGTATTATCTAAGATAAAAGACACTAATAATGAGAAAAGGAATCATTTATCAAGAAAACATAATATTAAATAGAGAAATAGACAACAAAATTATAGTAGGAGAATGTTAACTCCCCTCTCTCAGCAATTGATACTACAGACACAAAAATAAGAAAAGACACAGATCTGAACAACACTATCAACCACCTTGATTTAACTGACATTTATAAAACATTATATCCACAAGCCAGAATACACATTCTTTTCAAATATACATTATATTCACCAAGTTAGACCATATGCTGGGCCATATAAAATACTCTCTGACCGAAAAGAATTTTTTAAAAATTAATTACAACAAAATATCTAGGAATAAAATATCTAGAAATTAACACACTTCAAAATAAGCCATAGGCCAAAATGAAATCACATATGAAAATAGAAAATATTTTGAACTGAATGACAAATATATCAAATTGTGAGATGCAGATAAAGCAATCCTTGGAAACTTAAGCTTTAAATGCTTATATTAGAAATCAACAAACTAAAGTTCCACGTTAAGAAACTAGAAAAAGTTAAGCAAGGCAAGCCCAAAGTATGTATAAAGAAAGAAATACTGGGCTTCCCTGGTGGCACAGTGGTTGAGAATCTTCCTGCCAATGCAGGGACACGGGTTTGATCCCTGGTCTGGGAAGATCCCACGTGCCGTGGAGCAACTAAGTCTGTGTGCCGCAACTACTGAGCCTGCGCGTCTGGAGCCTGTGCTCCACAACAAGAGAGGCCGCGATAGTGAGAGGCCCGCGCACCGTGATGAAGAGTGGCCCCCACTTGCTGCAACTAGAGAAAACCCTCGCACAGAAACGAAGACCCAACACAGCCAAAAATATAAATAAATAAATAAATAAAAATTTAAAAAATAAAAAAACACCATCCCTTCCCCTCTACTCTACTACCACTTCACTCCACCCTTATAAAAAGAAAAAAGAAAGAAATACTAAAGAGCATAAATCAACTAAATAGAAGATAGAGAAACTACCCAAGCCAAAAGCTTATTCTTTGAAAAGAGCAACAAATTTGACAAATTTCTGGGCTTCCCTGGTGGCGCAGTGGTTGGGAGTCCGCCTGCCGATGCAGGGGACGCGGGTTTGTGCTCCGGTCCGGGAAGATCCCACATGCCGCGGAGCGGCTGGGCCCGTGGACCATGGCCGCTGGGCCTGCGCATCCGGAGCCTGTGCTTTGTGGCAGGAGAGGCTACAGCAGTGAGAGGCCCGCGTACCGCAAAAAAAAAAAAAAAAAAAAAAAAAAAAAAAATTGACAAATTTCTTACTAGACTTATCAAGGAAAAAACAAATCGCCAGCATCAAGAGTGAAAGGGGGGTTATCACCACAGATCCTACAGACAATAAAAGGATAATGAGAAAAAATTATGAGTAGCTTTATGGCAACGAATTTGACAACCTAGATGAAATAGATTTACTTCTTGAAAAATACAATTTAACCAAAATTGACACAAGGAGAGAAACTGCATAGCCCTATATCTATTTAAAATTTTTGAATTTGTCATATAAAAAATTTCCCAAACAAAAAACTCCAATTCCAGACAGTTTCACTGTTAAAGTCTAGCAACATTCAAGGAAGAAATAACACAAACCTTTGCAAAACATAAAGAAGGGAGGATCACTGCCCAACTTGTTTCATGTATATGTGTAATATCAAAACCTGATGAAGACTTTACAAAAAAAGAAAATTATAGATGACTAACCCTCGTGAGTATGGACACAAAATGCTTAACACAATTTGGTAAATCAAATCTAGCAATGTTTTAAAAGATCAGTAGTACACAATGAACAAGTAAGGTTTATCTCAAAAATACAAAGTTGGTTTGACGTTTGAAAATGTAGTCAACATATTAAAAGAATAAGTGGGAAGCCCATATAATCCTTTCAATAGATGCAGAAAAAGCATTTGACAAAAATTCAACATCCACTCATATTTAAAACATACAAACAAACATACCTCCCAGCAAACTAGGAATAGTAGGAGATATCCTCAAACTGATAAAGGGCATCTACAAAAACCTATAGCTAATTTCGTACTTAATAGTGAAAGACTGAAATGTTTCCACCTGAGATCAAAATCAAGGCAAAAATACCCACTTTCACCACTTGTATTTATCATTATTCTGGAGGGCCTACCCATTAAATAAGGCAAGAAAAGGAAATAAAAGATTAGAAAAGAAGTAAAATTGTCCCTGTTTGCAGATGATATATCTGTTTACAAAGAATCTACAAAACTACTAGAGCTAATAAATGAATTTAGCAAGTTCATAGGATCCAAGGTTAATATACAAAATCAACTATTATTTTATACTAGCAGCACTCAGTGGGAAAATGAAGTTTAAAAAACTGCATTCACAGTTGTTACATTTACATGCCAGAAAGTACCTAGAAAGAAATCTAAAAGAGTTCTAAGATCTCTACACCAGAAAAAAGCAAAAACCACAAGAAGTTGCTGAAAGAAATTTAAAAGAACCTAAATACATTTTTAAAATATATACTTTGTACATGGGTAGGAAGACTTAATATTGTTAAGATGTCTATTCTCCCCTAATTGATCTATAGATTCAATGCAATCCCAATAAAAATTCCAGCAAGATTTCTTGTAGAGATTGACAAACTGATCCTAAAATGTATACGTTAATACAAACAACATAGAATAACCACAGCAAATTTTAAAAAGGTGAACAAAATTTAAGGACTTAGTCTGCTTGATTTCAAGACCTGCTATAAAGCTACAGTAATCAGGGCACTTTGGTATTGGCAAAAAGTTAGACATAGAACGGGACAAAACAGACAGTTCAGAAATAGATGAATACATTTGGTCAAGTGCTTTTGTTTTTGTTTTTGTTTTTAATAAATGTGCTAAGACAATTCAATGAAGAGAGGAAAATCTTTTCAACAAATGGTACTGGATCAACTGGACATCCATGTGGGGAACATTGAACACTGACCCTTATCTCACTGTCCACAAAAATTAATTCAAAATGGATGATAGACTCAAGTAAAGAATCTAAAATTATAAAACTTCTAGAAGAAAATGAGAAAATCTTTGTGAGCTTGGACTAGGCAAAAGTTTCTTAGAAAAAGTAGGAACCATGAAAGATTTTTTTTTTTTACTTTTATCAAAATAAAAAATGTTTGCTCTTCAAAAGACACCATTAAGTCAAAAAGGCAAGCCACAAGCTGACCAGGAGTATATCCACAACACATTTATCAGACAAAGATTTGTATCAGGGTATATATAAGACTCTTACAGCTCATTCGTATGAAAACAAAAGCAATAAGAAAGTGAGCAAAAGATATGAACACTTTCCAAAAGATGACATAGAAATGACCAATAAACACAATGGAAAGATGCTCAACATCAAAAGTCATCAGGGAAATGCAAACTAAAACCACAATGAGATAACACTATACATCCATTAAAATGTTAAAAAAAATACAAGTTTTGTTGAGTATGTGGAGCAAATGAAACTCATAAAGTAAAATGGTCCACCTACTTTTGAAGACAGTTTGGCAGTTTCTTAGAAAGTTAAACACACTAAACATACAATCCAGCAATCCCACTTCTAGGTTTCTACACAAGAAATGAAAATTTCTAGGTTGACATAGAAACCTATACATGTATTCATAGCAGCTTTGTCATAGCAAAAATAACTAGAAAACCCTCAAATGTCCATCACCAGTTGAATGGATAAATTGTTACAGCCATACAATGAATAATACTCAGCAATAAAAATGAACTGTTGCTACATGCAACAACATGGATGAATCTCAAAAGCCAAGCAAGAAAAAAAAAAAAAGGAATATGTGCTATATGATTCCACTTCTGTAAAATTCTAGAAAATGCAAACTATAGTGACAGATCAGTAGTTAACTTGTGATAGGGTGAGAAGGAGGGATGAAATACAGAGATGTAAGGAAGCTTTTGGAGGTATGGAATTGTTTAATCTTGATTTGGGTGATGGTTTCTTGGTATATACATATGTAAAACATCAAATTATATGCTTAAATATGTGCAACACAATGTACTTTGATTATATTCCAATAAAGTTGAAAAAATAAATATTCTACTTGTTCACAGGTTAAGCAGGGAGC
Source organism: Mesoplodon mirus (assembly GCF_964341445.2). Taxonomy (NCBI): domain Eukaryota; kingdom Metazoa; phylum Chordata; class Mammalia; order Artiodactyla; family Ziphiidae; genus Mesoplodon; species Mesoplodon mirus. Next base: position 11,429,838 of record NC_138989.1, read on the forward strand.
TTATCAAGGTAGAATCCCAGAGATGGCCCTAACAGTACTTTCAGAAATGTGATCTTAAGACGATTATCAATTTTTTAGTCCATTTGAGTTTCTTCAAGGAAAAGGTACAATTAGACCAGGGATCGGAGATAAGAGTAGGGTAAGAAATAAAAGATCTAAGTTATAAATTCCTGAGTGGAAGGGACACCAGACTAAGAAGGAGGTTAGCTTTCTGATGTTTATGGTCATCAGAATTAGGGAATTGATGAATGAGCTTTAGAGAGCTCTGTTAAAACTCAGTTGTATGTGGGAATTTCCCTGGCGGTCCAGTGGTTAGGACTCCACGCTCCCAATGCAGGGGGTGTGGGTTCGATCCCTTGTCAGGGAACTAGGATCCCGCATGCCGTGGAGTTCAGCCAAAAAATAGAAAACAAAACAAAAAAACTCAGTTGTATGTGAATTTTTGTAGAAGTATACATTTGGGAAAGGGGAGAAGGAACTTTTATGGCCTGGTAAATGGATATAAAGAAGTCCATGCTCCCTAAACTTGACAGCCCCTTTACGATTATTCATTCAACTGATGGTCACTGAGACTTTGTTATATGTTGGACATACGTCCGGTGCTGGAGATATTGAGCAGGACACTGGTTGTCCTTGCCTTTATAAAGGGTCCAGGCTAATAGAGGAGATAAACATCAAATTAAAAATTATACACATATACATATTTTAAAATTACAGTTTTAATGTTTCAACAGAGTGGTGCAGGAGAATCTTATGTAATCAGGGAAGGATTCCCTGAAGGTCAGTTAAGGGATACCTAAAGGGCGAATGGGATATTGTCAAAGAAAGTGGAAGAAGCTTCCAGGCACCACTTGTAAAGGACCGAATCTGGAAGCAGTCCGCCTTGTCAAGGGACTGAGAGGCAGCCAGCAAGTTTGGAGTTTAACGAGAAGACAACCGCAAGAAGCTAGAGAGGAAAATGGAGGTCAGGTCATATGGAGCCTTATAGGCCATTTAAGGATCTGATCTCCCTCCCAGAGCAGCTGCAAACTGCTGAAAGGTTTTAAGTGGACACTGGGGCTGTTTAACTTTGCACCAGTTTAAGAACAGAGGCCCTTTGCTCCCTGACCCAGATGAGGATTTAGGCCAGTACCATCACATTTAAATATTAAAGAGATACCAATCCTGTGTTTCTGAGATCTGGTCTTAGCGTCTGTGTTAATCAGGGATTAATTCAGGGCCTCCTGAGTAATTGCCATGTTTGATATATTTTCTGCCATCAAGTCAGAATGATGAGGAGTTCCCAAGGGTCCAGACTTGTTAGAAATGCTGGGCTCTGGCAGGGCTGCTAAAGTTGCACTGTGATACAGAACAGCCTCCTGTGTCTCATCATTCTAAACCCTACACTTTTGGTAAGCATATAGCCTTGAGGAAGGCAGGGCCATTTGTAGACATGGTTCCTGTATGTCAATCAGGTCAAGTTAATCATTTATGTGTATTAATTCACTTAATCTCAACAAAAGATCATTTTGTGGTTCTCCAACAACCCTGCGAGGTAAATAAGGCAGATTAATGATTCCCCCTCACCCATTTTTTCACATGAGGAGGCTGAGCCTCAAAGGGAATTTGTGTGCAAGTGGGTGTGGTGGTTATGAGCTGGGCTCTGAGGCCAGAGCTACATTCAGAACCAGAATCATCCACTTCCTAGCTGGGAGTCCTTGGGCAAGTTCTGGTCTCCTTCCAATTTACTAGGTGAAACAGGGTATCCCCTTGCTTCTAAGGTTATTAATGTATCTTTTCATATGTATTACTTTTATGTGAACTTCCTGTGTATACACTTCACCTTTTTGGTTGGGTGGCTGAACTTCTGTACCTGTTTTAAACAAGGAAACTAACAGATTACTAAAATTCCTCATTAATCTTTAGACTCTGTGACTAAAAAAATACTGTGGTTAGCAGATAAAAAGTCTCAAGGAAAATAGAAGTTTAGAGAAAAAGAATAAATTATTTTAAATATACATAAATATCAACTTCTCCAAATGTTTAAAGTTTGAGAAGACTGGTAAGAGGATGGAAAAGCAGGTGCTTACATATACCAATGACATGAATAAAATCAGTGTGATCTTTTTGGAGGGTGATTTGTCAGTATCATAACTGAAAATGTATATACCCTTTGACCTGATGTCAATGCTAGGAATCTACCCCACTAAATTACTCGCAAAAGAGTTTTATACATGTAGAAAAATGTTTGCTGAAGCACTCTTTATAATAGCAAATAACCAGAAATAATCTAACCACAGCAGGGGACTAGTTAATTATGGAACATCTATAGATTATTTGTTCAAAATAACATGAACTGTGGTGACCTGTAATCTGAAGATATATGACATGAAGGTACATTAGTTGGGGGGAAACAGTGCAGAACAATGTATACCAGTATGCACAGCAAGACTATAATTTTTAACGGATAAATATGCAGACATATGCTGATACGAATCTTTATATTTGCTTCTGAAAGAAAACACAAGAAACCACCGGGCTTCCCTGGTGGCGCAGTGGTTGAGTTCGCCTGCCGATGTAGGGGACACGGGTTCATGCCCCGGTCTGGGAAGATCCCACATGCCGCAGAGCGGCTAGGCCCGTGAGCCATGGCCGCTGAGCCTGTGCGTCCGGAGCCTGTGCTCCGCAACGGGAGAGGCCCGCATACCGCAAAAAAAAAAAAAAAAAACAAACCACCAACTGCCATGGAGGAGGCTGGAGGGTAGAAGGCATTTTCTTCCTGTACCGTTTGCCTTGTCTTAACCATGTGCATGTCTTACTTCTCCCATTTATTTTTAAGGTCAACAGGGTAGTTGTTCTCTTTATAACTTCTGTTTTACAAAATATTATTTTAAAATTGAATTTTAAAACCCCAAAGTTAAAAAAAATTATTCTCTACCTTACCCCCAGAGATTATACGAGGCAACGTTTCCAACAGTTTTTTCAGAGAAGAAAGTAACTGCAGCAAAAGGTGGGGAAAGGCCCAGCCCTGCTTACACCTGCCAGGCCTGACCAGGATGCCTCTCCATCACAGACCAGGTCAGTGAAACAGACCTTCAAATGCCTTTCCTTTCGTCACATCAAATGGTATCAAAGTAATCTCCCCCTGGCTCCCCTTCCTCTCCCTTTTTTGGTACTGATTCTATATGGATCACAATCAGAACAATGAGACGTGTGGGCTATTTCTTAGTCATTGTTATGGTTTCTATACAGAACTACCAAGGGCGAAGGTTTCCAACCAGCTTCACTCTCAGGTGGAAAAGACCACTTACAAAAAGCAAAGGTGGGCTTCCCTGGTGGCGCAGTGGTTGAGAGTCCACCTGCTGATGCAGGGGACACGGGTTCGTGCCCCGGTCCGGGAAGATCCCACATGCCACGGAGCAGCTGGGCCCGTGAGCTATGGCCGCTGAGCCTGCGCCTCTGGAGCCTGTGCTCCGCAACGGGAGAGGCCACAACAGTGAGAGGCCCGCGTACAGCAAAAAAAAAAAAAAAGCAAAGGTGATTTTCAGGCAAGAAGTCTTGTGATTTTTTTTTTTTTAATCTCCAGTTTTAATGGTTGCTCCTGCTGTAGTTTAATGGCACATGTACATGTACAAGGACGAGCCCTCTGTATGGTTCCTGAATCAAGTCCCATTTGTCACTGCTGATCAGGGAAGGGGGCTACTCACCCTCAGAGGTTGTCTCTTGACATCCCACATTTATGAAATCCCACACCCAAAAGGACAAAATATCTGGAGGCCGGATTCAACTACACAATGTTTTTATTTTTATTCAACTATAAGCAAATAGCAGAATTAACACAACATTCAGCAAATCCAGACCGGCTTTTCTTACACTGAAGAGTGATCAATTTAACAGGCTCAGACTTTCGGATTTCTGATGACCTCTCACTCAGCCCTGCAGCTCATCTAGATGGCCAAGCTTTAACAGCAACTCTCTCCCTATTGCTTTTTTCAGTATTGCTCTTTAAAGGAGCCAGAGCAGGACACTGACACCCAATAACCAGCCTGAGATGTATCACATGGGGGGCTAGCAGACGTGCCGGCCCCTGGTTGTCTTTGTGAGAGACAGGGCCGTGAAAACACATGCCAGAAGATGCCATCACAGACTATCCTGGGCTTGGGCTCACAAAGGCAGAGCCAATCAACCTTTTCTTTTTTTCAACCTCCCTTAAAGATTGTCTGATGCTCTGTTCTAATACTGCAGACCTGGTCTTTTTACCAGAATTTTTTTCTTCTTTAACGTCTGGGTTGTTATTCTTATATTAACATTTTGATGACCCCATCCTAGTACCAAAATATCCCCCACCAAAACAGAGTTCAAATGTGATCAAAACGTAAACCCCCTACAATTACAGAGGACAGGCAGAAGGAAGTCACCCTAAACCTAAATCTGACCGCTCAGGGCTCAGGCAGGGGGAAGGGGAGAAATCTACATGCATCACTAAACTGAAACACTGCTTGGGGACTCTGGGACCGTGTCCATCTCCTGGCTTTCCTCTACTTCCCAGACAGCTGCTCGTAGAGCTTGGGCACATAGTCATCCCATTCGGCCTGGTAACACGTGCCGGCCACCGGAGCCCCGAGCTCGTACTTTTTGCGGAAATTCGCCACCTTGAATTTGCCACGGTGGTCTCCAGATCGGTTGCTGAGAATGGGCTCATCACACTTCAGTGGCTTGTCCTGCTCATAAACCAGCCAGATGTAGCGGTGAAGGCCTGGAGGGAGAGGCGGGAGGGAAGATGTACACACAGCTAGGCATGTGAGAGGGAGATGTCACCCATTTTCAGAGAATGCACCAACTCGGAGGGACCCAGACCACCCCATTTATGAGAGGGACCTAAGTTCAGTGCAGCTTTATTCACAATAGCCCAGAGGAGAAAGCACCCCAAATGTCCATTGATGAATGAATGGATAAACAAAATATAGTATATACGTATGATGGAATATTATTCAGCCTTGAGAAAAGAGGGAAATCCTGCCCCATGCTACCACATGGATGAGTCTTGGTATGGATCTGCATATGGCATGGAACTTATATGGAGCTACTGAAACTTTCCTATACTGCTGATTAGAGTGTAGAAATTTTCAACCATTTTGGATTTCTATGACCCAACAATTCTACTCCTAAGGGAAATGGAAACATGCCCATAAAAGGACAAGAGTGTAAACAGCAGCTTTATTCATAATATCCAAACACTGGAAACACAACCCAAATGTCCAGGGAATGGCTACACAAACTGTGGTATATTCGCACAATGGAATACCACTTGGCAATGGAAAGGAACAAGCTACTACCTTGATTCCAAGAGACCAGGCGCCGAAAACAAATGCATACTGCGTGACACCATTTATAAGAATACAACAACAGCAAGAGTAATCCGTAGAGAGGAGTCAGAAAATAATTAGCTCTGGGGAAACTTAACTTAAAAGATGCCTTAAGAACCTTCTGGGGTGACAAAAATATCCTACATCTTGTTTTCCATGGTGCTTACACGGATGTGTGCATTGGTCAATGTTCACTGACTAAACGCTTCTGATCTGTGTGTCTTATTATACGTAAGTTATACCTGACTAAACAAATACAAAAAAGAAAAAAGTGAGTTACTGAAGCTTTTTTTGTTAATGAGAACACAGCTCCTGCTTGAGAGAACTGCTTTATTCTCATGGGTGTATTTTGCATAATTAAACTGCCTAATGAAGTTTTATAACTGCCCCAGAGAACTTAAGAGATGCCTGGGAAAGCTGTCCCTCTCCCATCCTCTTATGAATGCCTGAGAGGGACTGGAGCCATCTGAAGCTTCTGGGCCTAAAGATAAAACACAAGGTCCCTTGTCGGGGACCTTCTTATACCTCTTCAGAGTAACTCATGGCTGGACAACATGCACAAGAGCAAGTGTTCTGCCGTGCTCCACTTCCCTTGCTTCAGGAAATGGAAACACCTGTAATGCATGACAGGCAATAACAGTGCATCTCCCACTGTTAGCCTAGGCAGCACTTACCCAACTTGGAGAGGTTCAATACAGTATTCTCTCTCTCTTTACATATATAATACATAACCTAAGGCAATACGTTATGTGTGTGTATCTTCAATACGGTTCTTAGTAACCAAATCTTTTCAAGATACCACACTAGATTTTCTATAGAAAGACGAAATGACAAAATGCCAACTTTTTATAATTAATTTGGAAACTATGACCATTTCTGAGACCTCAAACAACCCGCAGGGCAAAGGCTGAATATCGAATTTAGCTGATTTAACTGTTTAATCCACGTGTAGCTCCCCTGGGAAGTTGTTCTCAGCATTCTGCAACATTGCTTCCTTGGTATCTCTTCACCAACTTCCCTGCTTGCTAAAGGCCTGACAGCTGAGAGGCAGCGCTAAAAGAACATCCATCTAACTGGTACCCAAGGTTCTAGCCACCTGACACTACAGCAGGTCTGAGTGCCCCTGACAGGCAGTTGCCTTAGAGGGGAACCGAGTTGCCTAAAATCTCCACTAGAGTAAGGGCTCTCATAAATAAAAATAAAACTCTAAGAACCAGACTAAAATTTTGTAGCACTTTAGGCCAATCCTGATGTGCACCCAGGCTCCCCTCCCATCTCCCTCCAAAAGCAGCCTTTACTGACCTGTGCCCTTGGGAGGCCCAGAGCCCACATAATCGGAGAGGACCGTGCCACTGCTGATGTCGTTGCCCTTCATGTTGACCACCAGGAAATGGTGCCATTCCCTACATGGAGGAACAGAGGACCATCAGCACCGCAGGAAGTTATTACGCACTCATGGGCGCAGCCAGCAAATGTGCAGCACGCACATGCTCCACACCAGGATGCAGTGACAGACAAGAGAGATGGCCCCACCTTCTCGGCCAGAGCAAACCTCACATGCCAGCAGAGAGGACCCGGCCACTCCCTCCCTCCTTCCGACTCTCTAGGGCAGGGGTCAGCACACTTCTTCTGTGAAGGGCCAGACAGTAAATGTTTTAGGCTTTGTGCAACACACTGTCTCTATCACAACTACTCAACTCTGCAGCTGTAGCCTGGAAGCAGCCACAGACAGGACATAAATAAATTATCGTGGCTGGGTTCCAACAAAACTTTGTTTAGGGATACCAAAATCTGAATTTCATGTAATCTCCACATGTCACAAAGTATTATTGTTCTTCAGTTTTTTTCCCCCATTCATTTAAAAATGTTAAAGTCATTCTCAGCTCATGGGGCTGTACAAAAACAGGTCTGGGGCAGATCTAGCTCTTGGCTATAGATTCTAGACTTTTGTTCTAGGGAGTGAAAGGGAGGGAAATGCACACTCAGGCTTAAGCATGGACGTGAACACCCCAAATCGGGTCTATTTCTGCCACCACAGCATGTCCAGTAAGGGACTTACACAGTGCAAGAAGCACTGGGTCACATGTGGATGACTCGCTGTTTCCCATCTTTCCCCAACTTGCCTGTATTTGGGGTCCTTCCTGCTGGGAGCATCCGGGTCTGTCAAGACCAAGGTATACAGTTTACCTGGATCAAGGCCATCCCATGCAACGCTGGTGGGCCGGTTCTTAACCTGTTGGAAGGAACAGATTTGGAGTTTAAGTCAGAAATGCTGAAGAAACCAATACTTTCTTTGACCTCAGATTCCTTAAAGGTCAAGCACAGTAAATTATTAATTAAAGCTCAAGTGTATCGACTCTGTTAAAGAGCGAGGATCTGACATTTAATATACATCATTTATTTTAGTCCCAACAACAATATGGGGCTAGTATCCTAGCATGTTATTAACAGAAAGATGTTGGGTCAGGATTTCAACGCTCGTGCTGACTACAACCTTACATTACCTGGAATGACAGGATCTCTAGATTGGTGACCACGTTACCTGGGGCCTGCTAAAGTGAAATCTCAATTAACCAGATATTTAAAAGAGCAGAGAAAATGAGAAAACCAAGGTGGGCAGACGTGGACAGTGAGCCTGGAAAGAGAGGCTGCGAGATGGGCACTTTAAACACCCAAAACAATAAACTCTGTAAACGTCTAAACCAATAAACCATCTGAGCACTGTTTATTCGCACTGTTGCTCCGGAGGTTCGGAACCAAAAACTCGCCACGGCGTCGGGCACCTAGTTTCCCCACTTGCAGCAGCCAGGACCTGGTTAGGACTCAGCCGTCGGCGCCAAACGGTAAAACAAGGCCGTTTACCCTCGGGCCTTCCAGCTGCGGAACGCATTTACCTTTGGGGCGGCTTCACGCTACTGGGAAGAATCTCTAGGCATTGATGCTCACCGCTGCTCACTGCTTACATAATGCGTCATATGCCCTCGGGTGGGGCTTTTACTTCCCAAATTGAGGCCTAAAATCCTGAGCACCGAGGGGAGGCTCTGGGGACGTGTGGGCGGCCACTCCCCACTCCCTCCAGGGGACGCCGCCCTCCCCGCCCCTGCGCAGCGATCTGGGCCGTTTCGAGGCCTATGCCACTGCCTCGCCTCAAAGTCCCGGGAAAACGGGTCAATTTCTTCCAAAGCCGAGCCCCGCCTGCCACGTGCCGGGTTCCCGGGGCTGGGGGGGGGGGGGAGGGGGCGGTCAGAAGGCCTGCGGCTTGGGCACCGCGACCCCCTTCCCTCGGTTGATCCGGCGCACGGAGGCCGGAACGTCCCTCCCCACCTCCACTGGGTCCCCGCCCCTCCGACCTGAGAGACTCTAAGCCTCCAGTAGCTGCACCCCCGCCGCCCTTGGGTACCTGGGTGGGTGTCAGCACTTTGCCCAGCTCGTCAACCTCCGCCCCGCCGTATTTGACCTGCAGCGGGTGCTGCGGTGTCTCGTCCACTTCCTGCAGGCTCAAAGGCCCGGACCACTTGCTGAGGTCCACCGGCATCGCGAAGCCGAGAGGGTCGGACAGCAGGGAAAGCTGCGGGAGGACTCACGCAGGGTAACAGCCCAGGCTCCCAGCAGTCTGCAAGCTGTACCGAGGCAACGCAGGCACTACGGCCAGGGAGCGCATGCGCCAGAGCCACCGCCCCGCCCTGCCCCGCTTCTCCAGTTACCGGCGAGGACGGGCCCCACTCTGCTCTCTGATTGGCCGAACCCAGTAGCGCGGGTCCTCTAGCGCTCCCGGGTCAATGCAGTAGGTTTGGCCTTTCTTTCTGCAGAGGGGGAACGTGCTGCCCGTCGCTGGCGGAGTTCTCAAGAACTGTGGCTGGGCTTGCAAGACTGTTGTTTCAAGAACTGCAATTGAGCTACCTTTCATTTTTTTAAACTTTTTGCATGATTCTTTGCTCTACTTTCTAAATGCAGAAACGGTATGGTCTTGCTTTTCTCTTGCACTTCTTAAAACCTCATTGCCCCGCCTCCTGGTACATTCGCGCATGCTCACTGGTTTCCGTAACGCCAGGAGAGGGCCTGGGGGAACTTTTGAGCGTTGTTCTCAACGGGTAAATATATTTGCGCATATATTTGATCTCCCTATCCCCACTTACTCTAGACAAGATTCTTGGGAAAAATTTTTTTTGAGAAATTTTTTTTAACTTGCAAAACAAGGAATGTTGCTCACCATCCAGTTTTAAAAAGATGAAGTCGGCCACTGCAGTCCCTGACCTACAACACACCCTGAAAGGCATTCAGGACAGGAACAGGATGAGGCACTGTGTGCCTTGAGAAAAAAAAAGGCAAAATCCTTAGATCTTAGATATCTTCTAGGAGAATTTTTAAATGAATCCAGATTCTTGCATCTTTCCATACTTAAAAAGCACTAAAATCATGAACTGAGATATCTGCTCCTAATGACTAGCATCAGCCTTCTACCAACATGTATGCTTGATTGCACGTACCCCTTAGCCAAAATCATATATATACTGGCCTCTCCCTCTTCCTCTTCGAAGCAGTTCCTCGGAGCTATTTGAGAGGCTCTCCCAGGCTGTAGTCCTCAGTAAGACACAGAATAAAACTCAACTTCCAGCTCTTGTGCTTTTTTTTTGGGGGGGGGGGTCGACAAACCATAGTTACTATTCCTACTTTGTTGACAAGTGGCTCTGCCTCAAAACCGCTCTCATTGTAGCCACCAAATGCTTTCTTTTTCTAAGTATGATATGGGCACTATTTAATACTCCTTATCTAATTTGACCTTAGGAGAGCTTTTGATATTGATAACTCCCCACAAGGAAATGAAAAGTTGTCTGTTGTTTTTATTTCCTATTAGGAAATAATACAATTCATTGTCGAAAATTCATATTAAAAAATCCAAAGAAGTAAATACGAATAGCTTCTATTCCACTACTTGGACATAAACATTGTCAACAATTTGGAGTATATCTTTCCAATTTTAAAACTATGACTATAGGGGACTTCCCTGGTGGTGCAGTGGTTAAGAATCCGCCTGCCAGTGCAGGGGACACAGGTTCAATCCCTGGTCCGGAAAGATCCTACATGCCGCGGAGCAACTAAGCCCATGCACCACAACTACTGAGCCTGCACTCTAGAGCCTGTGAGCCACAACTACTGAGCCTACATGCCACAACTACTGAAGCCTGTGAGCCTAGAGCCTGTGCTCCGCAACAAAAGAAACCACTGCAATAAGAAGCCTGCACACCACAACGAAGAGTAGCCCCCACTCGCCACAACTAGAGAAAGCCCGTGCACAGCAATGAAGACCCAACGCAGCCAAAAATAAATAAGTAAAATAAATTTTTAAAAAATTATGATTATAAATACTTTGTTCTGTTTATTCACCCAAAAAATTGCATTTACTCTACCATTGTAGAATATCCATATGAAAATGGATCTTCATTATTTTAATGGCCTAGTCTACTCTAGATGCACCACAATTTGTTCAACAAACTTCCTGATTTTGGACATTTATGCTATTTTGTTTTTTCATTTTACAAATATCACTGAAATGAATATGTGTGTGTGTGTTTGTACACTTGATGGATAGTTGTAGGAAAATTTTATTAGACAGGGATTAGGTAGGTCAAAGAATATGTACTTTAGAGGGATGAATCATAGCTAGTTAACTGTCTACTTAAGTCCAGACCAGAAGCAATGCCTTCAACATGAAACACTAATATGATCATTGGTTCTTTCCATCAATTGTTCTATAAATGCATTTTGAGAAACTTGTAACCAAAAAAGAAATAGTCCCCACCCTCGTGGAGTATATAGTCTAGCAGTGGAGAGAGGCATTCATCAAATGACATTCAACAAATAAAAAATTACAAAATGTGATCTTTCTCAGATACAAATCAGGTAGGTCCACACCTCACCCTACCCTCCCTAAAGCCCTCTGTGCCCCTCCCCCAATTGCCTCAGGATGAAGTCCAGACTCTTAAAAGAGTCCTGTAGACTTCTACTTCCCTGTGTCTACCTCCTTGCATTCTTCTCTCCAAACACTGAATTTGTTTCATTTCCAACTTGTCTTTCTACCTCTGGGCCTTTGCACATGCTGTTCCCTCTTCTTGGAACACTTTTCCCTCATTCCTCTTCCCCCCACCCCTCACTGTATATGTCCCAGTTCACCTTTACTCATCTTTTTTTTTTTTTAATAGTCTCTTCTTTCTTTCTTTCTTTTGGCTGTGTTGGGTCTTTGTTTCTGTGCCTGGGCTTCCTCTAGTTGCAGCGAGCGGTGGCCACTCTTCATTGCGGTGAGCGGGCCTCTCACTGTTGCAGCCTCTCTTGTGTAGAGCACAAGTTCCAGACACGCAGGCTCAGTATTTGTGGCTCACGGACCTAGTTGCTCTATGGCATGTGGGATCTTCCCAGACCAGGGCTCGAACCCATGTCCCCTGCATTGGCAGGCAGACTCTCAACCACTGTGCCACCAGGGGAGCTCACCTTTACTCATCTTAAACATCACTTCCACCTTCTCCCACTCATCAAGACTGGGAAATGCCTTCATCTCTGCATCCACATTCAATTTGTCTTTTCTCTTTCTTAACATTCAGAGCATTTGGGATTATGAGTTTATCATCTGAAACACACCACTACCCACTGGAATATACCCTCCATGAGGGTTATCTCTCTTAGTCACTGGTCTTACCCCCAGCACTTAAAATAGTGCTTGACGCACTTAGTACATGATATTATCATTATCATTATTATTATATGAAAATAAGTGAATTTTTTAAAAAAACCATCTGGTTGGTTTCAGGTTCAGATCACTAAAGCTTTACTTTCTAATGAAATATCACTTTCAGAAAAGATAGACCGTTGCACCTGCAAATCCAGTATCAACAGCACCTCCTTAATTAGAGGCAGTTGGAAAAATCAGAGCACCTTTCCTCTCACTGTTTACATTAAACAGCTCTCATCAAATGCTCATGAGATGATAGATGCCATCCCACAAGCCATGTGTTAAAAAAGAAAACAACTCTTTGGTCTGATGAGATGGTTGCACCTTCATAGAAAAGTCTCAGAAGGAGACTTTTAAAAATTTGCTTTGAAGGAATTCCCTGGTGGTCCAGTGGTTAGGACTCTGCACTTTGACTGCCAAGGGCCCAAGTTCAGTCCCTGTTCGGGGAACTAAGATCCCACAAGCCACGAGTAAATAAATAAATAAATAAATAAATAAATAAATAACTTTGCTTTGAGGACTTCCCTGGTGGTGCAGTGGTTAAGAATCCACCTGCCAGTGCAGAGAACACGGGTTCGATCCCTGGTCCGGGAAGATACCACATGCCGCAGAGCAACTAAGCCCACGTGCCACAACTACTGAAGCTCGGCCACCTAGAGCCCCTGCTCTGCAATGAGAAGCCTGCGTACTGCAATGAAGAATAGCCCCCACTCGCCGCAACTAGAGAAAGCCTGTGCGCAGCAACGAAGACCCCACACGGCCAAAAATAAATAAATAAATAAAATTAAAAACATAAAAAAAGAAATTTGCTTTGAGCTAGCTCTGGGACTAAGCACAGATGCTCACTGGCTATTTAAGAGGTGGGAACGACTTTATGGAGTGCCTGCTAGCTGCAAAGTGCTTAACTGTGCTTATGGAGAAGGTTCTGGAGGCTCATGGAGGGACGGGGAGAGACCTCCTGGATCTTGCCATGCCTTCCTCTGTCTCTATTAGCCTGGGCTGCTCTCTCCACTGAGGAGAAGGAATTGGAACCACTTCCATTAAAACAATGGTTAGAACCAGCCAAACCATATTTACTGGGCGTCTACTGTGTTCAGGTCAGCCTGCTCCCGTAGGGACTGCTCGCATGACCAAATGCATGCCCCCTATAGGTCTGCGCATTCCGAGGACAACTGTAACATTTACCAAGCACCCACTGTATGTATGCCCCAATGACAACAATTAACATTTACTAAGCACCTACTGTGTGCAGGTCAGAGTGCTCCAGTGAAGACAACTTCCATTTCCTGACCATTATCACTCCCACATGCCAGGCCCTGACTGAAGGCCTTGATGCTCAGCGTTTCATTTCATCCTCACACCAACCCAATGTGGGAGGGACTGCTATTAACCCATTTCATAGTTAAATAAACTGAGGCTTGGAGAGGTAGAAGTGACAAAGCAGATGAAAGCCCACCTTCCCCACTAGGCCAGCCACAAAGTCCTTAAGCATGCTCTAGCTGGGAGTGCTGGGAATAGGTGAGGCAGTCATGGTCTTTGACTCCAGAAAGCTTTCCCCCGGTGAAGGTTTATGCAGGAAATCACCATGAAAACCCCTCATGGCAGCCGTGAAAATGCAGCCCACACATCTCTAACTGCAGGGAGAGAAGTTGGTCAGGGCCCCAGGTGCTGTTATCTGCTTTGAGGCCAAGACCACGCTTTGGCAGGCTGCCCCCAGCCCATGACCGAGCTTGGCACGGTTATTAGCACAGACCTGGGAGGCTCAGGGCTCCTACGTGGTCAGGACTGGCTTGCCTGTTTCTTTGCAACTACACCTCAGGCTAGGTTGCTTCCTTCCCTGACTTCCGTACTCAGGCTCAGATTCTCTCCCCATTTCTCTCACAGCCATCTCTCCTAATAAATACCTTGCACATTGAATCCCATCTTGTCATCAGCTTCTCAGATGACCAAGAGTGACGCTCCCAAGTTTAAGAGACAGTATGAGGACCACCTGATGTAGAAGCAAGCTTGGAGTGTGTGGGTGCTGGGCTTGGACCAGTGGACAGACTGGGTTTGCTAGAATGGGAGATTTAGGTAGGGGCAGATGGATGACATAGAAAAAGGCTGAATAAGCGTAAAGGGACGAGGAAGGGAATGTCCTTTAATTTATTTTTTAACCTATAAAAAGTTTTTAAATGTCTTCAATATACAAGTAATCAGACACATAGCACAATCTAAGGGCACAGGAATGGAAGTCAGAATGCATTCACTTCCTAATCCATCACCTAGGATCTCATGAAACCTTGAGCAAGGAGAGCAGGCAGAAGAATGGCCCCTCAAAGATGTCCACATCCTAATTCCCAGAGTCTGTGAATATATTCTGTTACGTGACTAACGGGAATTATGATACCAGATGGAACTAAGGTTGTTAATCAGCCGACCTGAATATTGGGAGATTACCCTCAATTATCTGGGTGGGCCCAATGTAATCACAAAGGTCCTTAAATGGGGAAGAAGGCAGGATTGTCAGAACAAGAAGGATGCCATGTGAGAAAGACTTACCCAACCATTGCTGGGTCTGCAGGTGGAGGAAGGGGCCAGGAGCCAAGGAGTGCAGGCAACCTCTAGAAGCTGGAAAAGGCAAGGAACCAGATTCTCCCCTAACGGCTCCTGAATGAATGTAGCCCTGCTGACACCTTGATTTTAGCCCAGTGAGACCCACTTCAGACTTCTGACCTCCAGAACCGTAAGATAACAAATTCGTGTTGTTGTAAGCCACTATGTTTCTGGTAATGTTTTACAACAACAATAAGAAAGTTATACAGAATATGACTTATGTTTGCTAAGCCTCAGTTTCCCCCTCTCTAAACTGGGTTTATCAATACCCCTGAAATGATCGTGGTGAGGATTAAATGAAACACAGGTGATGTGCTTCATACACAGCCTGGCACCTCCTAATGGGAAGCTATTACTATTTTTACATGTTCATTATATAAAACTTTATTCATAAATACAAACACGCAAACATAAAATTAATTAACTAATTAATTAGCAATACAACCACCTAAAAGCAATGAACATCCTGCAGTATTTCCTTCCAGACTACCTTCTATGTATATAAAAGTGAATATGCATATATGATAGTTTGGATTCAGTATGAACTGGGTCAAATTATACATACATGCTGTTGTATAATTAACCTTTCTTCACTTATGTCTATAAATAAATTACTACAGCAACATTCTTAATGGTTGTACAGGATTCTATTGTATGGATTGCTGCTTGTTTGCAAACAAACTCCTCCATATGGGAACATTTCAGATGATCTCACTATTATGCTCTAGAAATATCTCTGCAATATGTATTCTTTTACATGTACCTTCATGCACTTGTTTGCTTGTTGTTTGTTTTCTCCTGAGGTTAAAATCATAGAAGTGGGCCAAACATCATTTACATTTTAAGTTTGGGATACCATATTCCAAATCGGGCAGAGTCTCTGTGACTGACCGATTTTTAAGGCAAAAGGAGACCTAGTGATCAACAGGTTTACTCTCTCATGGTTTTCGTTTTGTTTCGGCCAATGGGGGTGGGGCGGCGGTGTTTACACTCTCATTTGTTTTTCAATGTTCCTTTCTATCTCCACAGTTTTATATTCATGCTTTCAACAATATATGTAGACTATCTGATCCCCATAAGAACACAGATCTCATTTAATAGTCTATGTTGAACATTTTCTGATGTTATACATTTCAAAAAATGTTTTTTTTAAAACAACTGCCAGTTACAATGACGTTGTGAATTATTTGATCGTGCATTTGTTGTTAGATGTTGAGACTGATTCTCATTTACCCCATTCACTGGACAGTTGAGGAAACCGAAGTTCAGAAGGGCTCAGGGACTTACCAAAGGCTGACATCCAGCTGAAAGGAGAATCTGTCTGGTCTGTGGGAAGATGTCTCTGCAGAGTCAGGCAGGGCTGGGCACCCAGGAGAGCTTCTGCCAGCCAGAGCGGAGGAGCCAGGCACACCTGCAAATGCCTCCAGAAAGCCTTGTTTTTGCCCAGAAACCAAGAAGTGCCCCAAAAATCCAGGTAAAGACTCAGCCCTGGGGGCCTTTAGGGGCTCCTGGCATATAGTAGATGCTCACTAGTCACTGCTTACTCAGAGTGCTGTCGATGTCTTAAAGGAGGTGGGAAAAGCAATTTTTAAAAAGAAAGAAAAGCAATGTTGTATTTATTGACACACATCTACTGTGAACACTTGCCTTTCTGGACTGTAAATTGTCTGTGTGTGCTTGTCTCGGTGAGGAGCTTTTGTAGGGCTGCTGTGGATAGACTCAAATGAATGAGCCTGTAAAACCACAGGCTGTTTTGTTTGTTGAGTGAGGGCAGGAAATTCATTGATGTGGCTATTCAGTGGAATGGCTTCATTCCAGTTTTACTCTTGTGCTTCTGCTAGAGAAAGTGTTTCATAAGGGAGGCCTGGACAAAGATAAATCTCCCACGTGTGGCCACAGCTTAAGTTCAGAAACTGTTGTCAAGACCATGCCAGTCACCTGGAAGTGTGACTCCAGGGGCCCAGGCTCTGGCACTTGGCCAAGCAGATGAACTGAGACATTTTTCTGGAAATTGATCTCCAACTGGTTTCCAGGATTCTGCTTGTTAGATTTTTTTTTATATATATATTGAGGTTTTTGCTTTTACTCTACGAGAATTTCAAAGCATTTAAAAACACCCTTTACATTCCCACTGGTATCTTCTGCATAAAATATTTTTAGGAAAGAGTTAGGCAGAAAATTAATTTTTAAAACAAGCAAATTCTAGTTCTTCAAAAAATTAAAAATAGAATTACCACATGATTTAGCAATCTCACTTTTGGAGTGTAGATCCAAAGGAATTGAAAGCAGAGTCTCAAAGAGATATTTGCAAGTCATGTCTACAGCAGCATCATTCACAATAGCCAAGAGGTGGAAGCAACCCAGTGTCCCTTGACAGATGAATGAATAGACAAAATGTGGTGTATACATACAATGGAATATTATTCAGCTTTATAAATGAAATGCTGACGCAAGCTACAACATGAATGTATCTTGAGGACATTACAGTAAGTGGAATAAGCCAGAAACAAAAGGACAAATACTGTATGATTCCACTTATATGAGATATCTAAAATGGTCAAATTCACAGACACAGAAAATAGTGTTGCCAGGAACTGGGTGGGAAGGAGGGAATGGGAAGTTGTTGTTTAATGAGTATAGAGTTTCAGTTTTGCAAGATGAAAAAGTTCTGGAGATTGGTTGCACAACAGCCTAGTATAAACACACAATAGAATATGATTCAGCCCCAAAAAAGAATAAGTGCTGATACATGCTATAATGTAGATGAACCTTGAAAACATTGGGATAAGTGAAAGAAGCGAGACACAAAACGTCAAATATTTTGTGACTCCACTTATATGAAATATCCAGGATAGGTAAATCCATAGACACAGAAGGCAGACTGGTGGTCACCATGGCCGGGAAGAGTGGGGAAGGGGAGCTTCTGCTTACTGGGCATGGTTTGCTTGTTTGTTTGTTTTGTTTTTTTTTGGCTGCGTTGGGTCTTCGTTGCTGTGCGCGGGCTTTCTCTAGTTGCGGCAAGCGGGGGCTACTCTTCATTGTGGTGTGCGGGCTTCTCATTGCAGTGACTTCTCTTGTTGCAGAGCAAGGGCTCCAGGTGCACGGGCTTCAGTAGTTGTGGCTCGCGGGCTCTAGAGCGTAGGCTCAGTAGTTGTGGCGCACAGGCTTGGTTGCTCCGCGGCATGTGGGATCTTCCTGGACCAGGGTTTGAACCCGTGTCCCCTGCACTGGCAGGCAGATTCTTAACCGCCGTGCCACCAGGGAAGTCCCCGGGCATGGGGTCTTATTTTGAGGTGATGAAAATGTTCCAGAACTAGATAGAGGCGGTGGTCGTGCAACATCGTGATGTATTAAACGCCACCGCATTATTCACTTTATTTATTTATTTAGTTTTGGCTGCACTGGGTCTTCGTTGCTGCGCGTGGGCTTTCTCTAGTTGCAGCCAGTGGCGGCTATTCTTTGTAGCGGTGCATGGGCTTCTCATTGCGGTGGCTTCTCTTGTTGCGGAGCACGGGCTCTAGGCGCACAGGCTTCAGTAGTTGTGGCCCATGGACTTAGTAGTTGTGGCTTGTAGGCTCTAGAGCACAGGCTCAGTAGTTGTGGCACACGGGCTTAGTTGCTCCACGGCATGTGGGATCTTCCTGAACCAGGGCTCAAATCCGTGTCCCCTGCACTGGCAGGCGGATTCTTAACCACTGTGCCACCAGGAAAGACCCTGCATCATTCACTTTAAAATGGTTTATTTTATGTTACATGAATCTCACTTCACTTAAAAAATAAGCAAATTATAGAAGTCACCTGCAAATATTTGTAGGCTCAGAGGTTGCTTGCAGTATTACTCTGCAAATATCACATGCTTTCAGAGACTGGGAAACAGAAATGGATAGATTAACTGGTATAAACACTGGTGTTGGTTTGCCAGCATCCATTTCTCTTTCGATTAATAGCACCCCAGTCTTCCTTTGGGGAACCACCCCTCTGTCACTCTCAGTTCATGTGGTTTAGGAGGGGATGCAGGGATAGTTATGTGACCTAAGGCTGGCCAATCAAAGCATTTAATCCCTCTGGTCTAGCCATTGGTTCAGGGATGCACAGGTGAACGAAGCCAAGCCAATGAGACTCAGTTCCAGGACCTTCGGTGGAACCACTGGGAAGAGGGAATCTTCTTCCAGCAGTGCTGCTGAGGAGAGAGAATGTCAGCCTGGAGCTGTTGGTGGTAATCTGACCACCAGGACCAAAGAGGCTGCCTGGGAAAGGAGCCAACACAGAGCAAAGTAGCTCTGAGACAGAGAGAGTCATTGTGACATGGTGACATTGACACTGTTTGACACCTGGATGGAGCCAAGCATGAAGCAAGATCTACCCCTTGCACTTTTCAGATACTTGAGCCAGCTAATTCCATTTTGGACCTGTGCCAATCTAAGTTGGATGTTCTTCACTTGCAATAAAATGAATCCTGGATCAATGCAGATGATCTGCTCATTAAAAAGCAGCTAGAGGGCTTCCCTGGTGGCGCAGTGGTTGAGAGTCTGCCTGCCGATGTGGGGGACGTGGGTTCGTGCCCCAGTCCGGGAGGATCCCACGTGCCGCGGAGCGGCTGGGCCCGTGAGCCATGGCCGCTGAGCCTGCGCGTCCGGAGCCTGTGCTCCGCAACGGGAGAGGCCGCAACAGTGAGAGGCCCGCGTAACGCAAAAAAAAAAAAAAAAAAAAAAAAAAGGAGCTAGAAATAGAAACTAGGTCTCCCAAATCATGCTTCAAGTCAGTGAAGCCTCATTCATTCAGACCTTAAGCTATCAAATTAATGATTATTCAAACTGGAATCTTTACCATCTTCATGAAAAATGGCTTGCCTGTGTCTTAAACAAAAGAAGCTATAGAATGCCTGGCCTGCCCACAGCCACTCTGAAGCCCTCATGAGTCCACCCCCTGACCCACCTGACAGGCAATGCACAGGCCTGTCAAACCACCTGTGAACTGGCCTGGTTCAAAAGGATGACCTACACCAATCAGATTCAACCTCTTGAATCTGCATAGTACATAAGGAGAAGCAGGCAGGTGTAAGTGGTAGGAACTAATGCAGAAAGGAGAAGATGCACAGAGAGTGCAGAGAGGCCGTTAAGAGCCTTGGGCAGGCTGGAAATCGGAGGCAGCAGAGAGTGTGGGTAAAGGATTTATAGTATGGAGGAGAAATGGCCGATCGGCAGTGGGGAAACAGCAGATTCACAGAGAAAAACGAGCACCTGGAGAAACAGACAGCCTTCCATCTCCAGAACTGACCCGCTCCACGGAAGGGCTCCAGGTGGGTGCCAGACCACCAGCACCCTTTGAGCAAACACCCTGTTCTTTTTTGAAGATTTATTTTTTGAAGTATAGTTGACTTACAACATTGTGTTAATTTCTGCTGTACAGCAAAGTGATTCAGACATATATATATATATTCTTTTTCATATTCTCTTCCATTATGGTTTATCATAGGATACTGAATCTAGTTCCCTGTGCTATACAGTAGGACCTTGTTGTTTATCCATTCTCTATATAACAGTTTGAATCTGCTAACCCCAAATTCCCAATCCATCCCTCCCCCACTACCCCCCTTGGCAACCACAAATCTGTTCTCTATATCTGTGAGTTTGTTTCTGTTTTGTAGATATTTGTGTCATATTTTAGATTCCATATATAATTGATATCATATGGTATTTGTCTTTCTCTTTCTGACTTACTTCACTTAATATGATAATCTCTAGGTCCATCCACATTGCTGCAAATGGCATTATTTCATTCTTTTTTATGGCTGAGTAATATTCCATTGTATATATGTACCACATCTTCTTTACCCATTCATCTGTTGATGGACATTTAGGTTGTTTGCATGTCTTGGCTATTGTGAATAGTGCTGCTATGATCACTGAGGTGCATGCATCTTTTTAAATTATAGTTTTGTCCAGATATATGCCCAGGAGTAGGATTGCTGCATCATATGGCAACTCTATTTTTAGTTTTTGAGGAACCTCCATACTGTTTTCCATAGTGGCTGCACCAATTTACATTCACACCAACAGAAACTCCTTGTTCTTAAGGTGACCTCAGCACATCTCAGTGCCAAGAAACCCAAAGAACCTGCCCACATTATTTTTATGTTAATCAGGACCTTTCAGTTGCAAGTGACTAAAACCCAGTGCAAATGGAATCTTTAAAGAAGAAAAGTAATTAGTTCCAGTACTGGGATGCCAGTGGGTAGTTGGCTTCAGAAGCATACAGATCCACAGGCTTAAGTGGTGCCCTAAGTATCTGTCTCCCTCGTGTTTCTCAACTTTGTTTGCCTCTGGGCTGGTTTCAATCCCAAGTAGATTCTCCCTTTATGTTGCCCTATGGCCATTGTGGTCAGCAGCTTCTAAGATGGCCCCAGCAATCCCCACCTCCTGGTATTCATGGTCTTGTGTAATCCCCTCCCCTTGAGTAAGCCACTTCTAGCCAATAAAATATGGCAATGTTAATGGGATGTCACTTCTGTGATTAGGTTACATAAGATTGGGACTTACAACTTGCTAGCACGTACTCTCTATTGCCTTCTTGGCTTGCCGGCTTTCATGAAATCACCTGCCAAGTATAGAAAGACTCACATGACAAGGAACTGGCGGTGGCCCCTGGCCAACAGTCAGTGAGGATATGAGGCCCTCGGTCCAATGTCCCACAAGGAACTGAATGCTGCCAACAACCACCAAGTGAGGTTGGAAGCAGATGGTTCCCCAGTCAAGACTACAGATGAATGAGGTGTCCGGTTCCTGGTTAAAAACTAATGTGTGGGCTTCCTTGATGCTCCTGTGGTTAAGCCTCCATGCTTCCACTGCAGGGGCACGGGTTAGATCCCTGGTTGGGGAACTAGGATTCCTTATGCTGTGTGGCGCAGCCAAAAAAAAAAAAAAAAATTAAAAAACAACAACAGCAAAAAGCCAAAAAACCTATGTGTGATTTCTCAGGCCTGATGGTAGGCAATTCAGAGGGTTTACCTGGCAGGCCTCCCAGGGGAAAGCTGCCCCCTTCCCCCCCATGCCAGACCTGGTGCACAGACAGCACATTGCAGTCTCTAAGGGAGTTGCAGTCCAGGACTCAGCCCCTCTGACCAGTCATGCTCTTATGCATATTATGCTCCTTCCTTCTTGGGTCCCTTTATCTGAGGTCCTGGGCAGAGGTCCTCTCCAGGCACCGCTGCCCCGGCCTCCTTATTGGGGGTGAGGGGACATGACCTTGCAGACACTTGCTCACTCTGACTCCAGACCAGGTACTTTTCCACTCCAATCCCTCCTCCCTCTACATCCTCACCCCTCCCCAAGTCCCAGGGGCTATAAACTGCTAGAGCCTTTTGTCTGGGGTCCTTTCAACAGTGAGACACATATAGGGGAAAATGCAACAGGGAGAGTAGGTACTTTCTCCAGTTTCAGCCGCTTCCCTAAACCATGGCAGCAAGTGATCAACGGCTTAACTCTTTCATTTTCAGCTTGTTGCTTTATTCGGCTACTTGCACACCAGCACTCTCTCCCAGCTAGCCTGCGATCCTGACAAGGAGACCCCAGCTTAGGCCGACACCTTGACTGCAGTCTCTTGAGAGACCCTGAGGCAGAGCCCCTGATCCACAGAAACTGTGAGATGATGTATGTGTACTGTTTTAAGCTGCAGAGCTTGTGGTGATTTATTATGCAGTAATAGCTGACCAAGGATAGCCACCAACGGCTTCAGGCCTGCGTTCATTCAAGTTAGCAACCCCAGCAGAAAGAGGGGCTCCATTGCTCCACACCTCCAGCAGAAAATAGACTGCCTCTCACTAATCCAGGCCGGCTGTGTGCCTAGTCCTAACCCACTCGTTACCATTCTGACCAGCCTGGGTCCTCATCCTCTCCCATAGCTCCAACCCAACCCTGTTTGCTTAGAGTTGGGGAGAGGCAGCTTTCCAAAGGAAAATAATTGCGTCGATACCAGAAAGGAGAGAAACAGAGGCAGGAAAGCAAAAGCAAGACCTGTTTTCTACAAGTAGCAAGGAAGTAAAGCCCACACCTTCACAGAGGTACTGTTAACCAGCTCAAGAGAGCAACTTGCAAGCACTGTGTCAGTAAGCGCCTTGCCTGACTACACAGGTAGTACCAATTACCTCCGATACCAGCCACTTTATTAGACTCCATCGCTACTTAACAAAATTTTATTAGCTTACTAGAACTTTCCGCACGCTCCAGAAATTAAGAAACTGCAGTTGACCCTTGAACAACACGGTTTTGAACTGTGCAGGTCCACTTGCACATAGATTTTTTTCAATACATATATTGGAAAATCTTTTGGAGATTTGTGACAATTTGAAAAAACTCTCAGATGAACCATGTAGCCTAGAAACATGGAAAAAAATCAAGAAAAAGGTAAGTCATGAATGCATAAAATATATATAAATATACATATAACATACAAAATATATGTTGACTGTTTATGTTATCAGTAAGGCTTCTGGTCAACAGTAGGCTATTAAGTTTTAGAGGAGTCAACTTTTTTTTTTTTTTTTTTGCGGTACGCGGGCCTCTCACCGCTGCGGCCCCCTCCCGCTGCGGAGCACAGGCTCCGGACGCGCAGGCCTAGTGGCCACGGCCCACGGGACCAGCCGCTCCGCGGCACACGGGATCCTCCCAGACCGGGGCACGAACCCGCATCCCCTGCATCGGCAGGCGGACTCCCAACCACTGCGCCACCAGGGAGGCCCGAGGAGTCAACATTTATACGTGGATGTTTGACTGCATAGAGGGGTTGCCCCTAACCCCCATGTTGTTCAAGGGTCAACTGTATATTTATGAAAACACATTAACCTACCACTTATTTTGATTTCCCCAACTTGTTTGAATTAGTAAGGTTTTGCTGTAATTAACATTTGTCCAGAAGTTCAAGGCAAGTGAACAAAGAGATTAGATAACAAAAGGGTACCCGGCCATTTCCCTGTAGTTGAGTCAAAGTCCTAGAAGGACAATGTCAGAAATACAGAAATATATATGTATATTAAAAATAAATACATTATCTACATATATAACTTTTGTGAATTCCAGTTTGGAAAGAGAGAGAGAAATTTAAGAAAAAGAAATTTACTTTTTTTAAAAAATCTTTAAAAATCTTTTGGCCGCGTCACATGACACATGGGATCCTAGTTCCCCTGACCAAGGATCAAACCTGTGTCCCCTGCAGTGGAAGCACAGAGTCTTAACCACTGGACTGCCATGGAAGTCCCAAAAAGAAATTTACTTTTAAAATTCAAATTTACTACAGTGTAAGTAGTTTGAGGGGCTACGTGTTTGGCTTTACACACTGACATTGGACTTCTACATAACATATGGTGTATTGTTCTTCTCAGTTTCCCGTGAGACACCTTGACTATGATTGTATATTTCAATTTGCTGTCATGGGAAATAAGATGTGTATTTCACTGAAGTATCTTCCATCTCTCTAACTCAACCCCTCCTCCAACGATTAAGAGTCCAAATAACCCCCCATATACAAATATATATAAGTGTATATATATATATAAATACATATATATATATATACACTATCATCCAATACCCTTTTAGACTAAGATACAGTGGTTCCCACTCTCATATTTGTGCTGAAAAAAATACCCCCAAAAAAGTTCTTTTGGGAGGATATATGTACCTGAAGGAAGGAGATGCAAGAAGTCATGGAGAGCAAAGAAACTGGTAAACATATGGGTAAATATAAATGTGCATTGATTGTAAAAAGCAATAACAGGCTGTTCAGGAGGAGGATAGAGATCACGGTTAACTCTAGAGCAGCAGCATCCAATAGAAATAAAAGTTGAGGGCTTCCCTGGTGGCACAGTGGTTAAGAATCCGCCTGCCAGTGCAGGGGACACAGGGTTCAAGCCCTGGCCCAGGAAGATCCCACATACTGAGGAGCAACTAAGCCCATGTGCCACAACTACTGAGCCTGCGTTCTGGAGCCCACAAGCCCCAACTACTGAGCCCGAGTGCCATGACTACTGAAGACCCCACGCCTAGAGCCGGTGCTCCGCAACAAGAGAATCCACCACAATGAGAAGCCCGCGCACCACAACGAGTAGGGTAGCCCCTGATAGCCGCAACTAGAGAAAGCCCACACGAAGCAATGAAGACCCAACGCAGCAAAAAAAAAAAAAAAAGGTCTCGATTGGATCACTAAAAAAAAAAGGAAATAAAAGTTGAGCCACATATGTAATTTAAAATTTTTCAAGTAGTCACATTAAAAAATTTTTTCTTGGGCTTCCCTGGTGGTGCAGTGGTTGGGAGTCCGCCTGCCGATGCAGGGGACATGGGTTCGTGCCCCGGTCTGGGAAGATCCCACATGCCGCGGAGCGGCTGGGCCCGTGAGCCATGGCCGCTGAGCCTGCGCGTCCGGAGCCTGTGCTCTGCAACGGGAGAGGCCACAACAGTGAGAGGCCCGCATACTGCAAAAAAAAAAAAAAATTTTCTTAAAGCAGGTGAATTTAATAAAATTAAAAGCAGGTGAAATTAATTTTAATAATATATTTCATTTAACCCAATGTACCCCCAAATATCACTATTTCTACCATACAAGCTGGTGTGATTGCAGGGAAAGTGAACTTAGAAATCACTTCTCTTTTAAATCTAAAATATACAACATTAACAAAGACTGGGGGCAATGCTCAACTCACACTGTTGGAAGGACTAGAGGGTAATATAACTTTTCTAGAGGGCAATTTAGCAGGATCTGTAAAAATTTCACTATGCATGATTTTTTCTCCAATAATAATACCTCTCCTGAGAATTTTTCCTGCAGGAAATCTCATGAGGTTCACAAAGCCTGAACATTGCTATGAAGCATGGGGTGTTCATTGTTTTGTAGTTTGTGATAATGAAAAAGAGGAAACAACTTCAATGCCCATTGAGTGGAGGATTAACTGGATTATGATGAATCCACACTATGGAATCATCATAACTATGGAATACTGGGTAATCTTTAAAAAGCATTAGCTGAACTTAAATGTAGTGACAGGAAGCCAGACACAGAAGGCCATATATTATATGATTCCACTTATATGAAATATCCACAATAGGCAATTCCATAGAGACAAAAAGTAGATCAGTGGTTGCCAGGAGCTGGGAGGTGTGAGGAAGGGAAATGGGAAGTGACTGCCAGTGGGTATGGGGTTTCTTTTTGAGGTGATGAGAATGATCTGGAATTAGTGGTGATGGCTGCACAAACTTGTGAATGTACAAACACCCACTGAACTGTACACTTTATTTAAAAGGGTAAAAAAACAAACAAAAAAAACAAGTTGCTTACAAATATATAGTGTGTGATCTCATCTATGCTTTTAAAAAAATCTGTATGTTTACATGTTGTATATAATGCATGTGTATATAAACACACAACTGGAAAGATAAACAACAGTTAACTGTGGTTTTTTTAAGAGAGAAATAAAGAACTTAAGAAGATTTGTTACAGGGACTTTTACTTCCCACAGGTGGACTGAATCATTTTAAATTATATTTTTACAAATTTTCCTTTTAAGACAATTAAAATATTTCTGCTTAATGGACAAGCAGGAAGGGTTTTAAAAAACGGGAAACTAGAGTAAGCCAAATAATTAGTATGGTCCTGTTGATTATTTGATATAAAAATGTAGATTAAATTATAATTTTTATAATTGTAATTGTAAAATATTATGAATTATAACTTATATATTGGATTGGCCAAAAAGTTCATTCGGGTTTTTCTGTAAGATGTTACGGAAGAACCCGAACGAACTTTTTGGCCAATCCAATAATTATAATGTTATATTTTATTATTCTATTTTATTGATATTATCTTTTATATAATTATAATATTATAATAAATTATAAAATAATAATATACATATTCTGCATGTCCCAAATGACATAATGATATTTATTCACCTTTCTTCTTTGTCAGGTTCCATGCTAAGCCTCTCATAATGGCTTTCTCTCATATAATCTTCTCAACATATCCTAAGGTAAGGGCTATAGTTATCATTCCCATCATTGCCATTTACAACAGAGGAAACAGGCTCAGAGAGATCTCATAGGGAAGCTTAGAAGTGGTGGGCTAGAGATAGAATTTTTTTTTTTTGGCTGCACGGCTTGTGGGATCTTAGTACCCTGACCAGGGATTGAACCCGTGCCCTTGTCAGTGAAAGCACGGAGCCTTAGCCACTGGACCGCCAGGGAATTCCTGAGTTATAAATCTGAGTGTGTTTGATACCAGAACCCAGGGTCTTATCCTGCAGCCAGTTAGAAAAGATTGGAATGCAGGCTGGGAAACAGAGAGCATAAGAAAGTGAATAAATGGCAGTGAGTGTCTCTCAGGCTGTACGTGGGGAATGGGGGGTAATCCGTGGTAATCCAGGCTGGGTGACATCTGGGGACCCCGGGCCTGGATTGAAGGTGCCAGCCAGGCTCTCCGTGCCTCATCGCCATGCCTCACAAAATTGAGGAAATCAAGGACTTTCTGCTTACAGCCAGGCGAAAGGACGCCAAGTCTGTCAAGATCAAGAAAAATAAGGATAATGTGAAGTTTAAAGTTCGATGCAGCAGATACATTTACACCTTGGTCATCACAGACAAAGAGAAGGCAGAGAAGCTGAAGCAGTTCCTGCTCCCAGCTTTGGCAGTGAAGAAGCTGAAATGAACCACGCATGCTGATTTGAACTGTACTAAAATTTTAAAAATTAAAAAAAAGAAGAAAGAAAGTGAAAAAGTCACTAAGGAGATAAATATTGAGGACAAGAGCAGTGAAACTTACCTGTGACTTTATATAAACTTAGATGAAGATGCCCGTTTAAAGATGGTCCCCAAAAGACAGGCTGTACCCTGAAGCAGGGAAGATAAGCAACTCCTGGGGAGGCCAGATATCCCCTGGAAGGGGAGAAACTGAACTGATTGTCAAGAAGATAGTTTTGGGCAAACAAGAACCATCTTCAAGATTCTAGAGTTTTGTGAGCAAGAGATGCCAAAACAAATCCTCTCCTGAGTGCTACATTCAGTGTCGCCGTTCATTTCTGTTGGGGCCAACACTCTATTTGTTCACTTACCATTTACTGAATGTCTACCAAGCCCTGTGCTAGACTCTGAAGACAGAGACATGGATGAAACATTGTGCATACCTTCAGAGAGATTCCAGGCTGGAGCAGGAAGACAGACATGTAAAGTGAGTCTTACAATTCAGAGTGGCAAGGGTTCTGATATAAATTTCCACAGGGTGCTACAGGAATACAGGAGAAGGGTACCTGTCCCTGCTGTGTACACCAAGGAAGACTTCTTGGAAGAGGTGACCACTTGAGCCCAAAGAATTTGTGGGAATTAGCCAGGTGAAGGAGGAAATAAAGGGCATCCCTGGTACTGGAAAGAGCAAGAACATGGGTGGGGGACATGGGGGTGTAGAAACACCATGGCTTGAGTGAAACAGTCATTGTCAGACATTGCTGGAGCTGCAGGGATGAGTGTGGGCTCCAGGAGGGCAAAGCCCACTCTCTGTTCTGTTCCCCATTGTTACTGCAGTATCCAGCATGGTGCCTGGCACACAATCAAGGTCAGGACTCCAGTAAGGGGTGTGGGAACAGAGGGGAGGAGATGGACTCCAGGGCTGGAGTGTGTGAGTGATTGAAGGGTGTATATGTCTGAAAGGACTTTGGCAATGAACAAATCCGCTGAAAAGTGAAATTTCACATTCCTTGGGGTTTTGCCTTTTGGGAGTTTCCTATTTGTAAAAATACAGATTCATTGCTATTTGACATTGGAATTGTACAACAAAGAATGTTGCTCACCACCCGTTTCTACAAGGATTAAGTCATTAGCCACTGCAGTGATTGACCGACAGTGCACCCTGACAGGAATTCAGGATGAAAACCAGGATGGGGCCCTCTGTGCTTTAGAAAACAGGCCCCTTACGTAGTTAAGGTGTATATTCCAGGAAGAATTTTAATGAACCCAGATTCTTGCATCTTCCCATACATAGTAAAGCACTAAAATCATGAACTGAGATACCTGTTACTTGTGACTAGCAGTAACCTTTTACCGAGATGTATGCTTGACGGCACGTATTCCCTTGCCAAAATCATATGTATACTGGCCTCTCCCTCTACGTCTTTGAAGCAGTTCCTCAGAGTTACTTAGAGACTCTTTCCCAGGCTATTGTCCTCAATAAGGTCCCTGAATAAAACTGAAACACACAATTCATGTTGTGCGTTTTCTTATTTCCATCGACAGAATGGTCAGAAATACATGTTGAGAAGAAAAAGGAGATCTAGGGTAGTTAAACCTAAAAGTAACTTACTTGTACAGGAGTCTAACCTTCCATCTCCTTTCTATTTCCACAAATGCCCTATATCTTCTGAAGGCGCCCACCTGGAACCGCTGCCTCTCCAGAACCCAGCCGAGAATCAGGACTGCCAAGCCACAAAAAGAAAGGTCATAGAGTCCACAGCGGAGCAGGTAATTTTCTCATTTAGAGTCTCTGTATTCTTATTTTACCCAGAATTCTAATAAGTTTAGTCAACTGGGTTCCAAGGTAGAGAATGTATAAAGCAACAAATTAAAGCAGCAAATTGACAGGAGCAAGAAGCACAGTTATGTCAGTAGTTACTGATTGTTGGACATCTACTGCCTGCAGGGTACTTTACTGGCGCATGCCTCATCAAATCCACTCAATAACCCCCAGAAACGGAGTCTCCAAGAGGGGTAAATAACTTACCTAAGGACACATGGAAACATAAGCAAACCTGGCAGATAGGAGGAACCAAACCCGTGCTCAGTGCCTAACCCGCAGGAGGAATTAAAGAAACAGCAGTCTGGGGCCATTTTGTGTGTGAGATAAGCCCTTCAAGTTCCCACAGATAGCAGTGTTCAGACACAGAAGGTCATTCCTGGAATCGTCATGAGAAAAGATTGCATTGTGTCCACTGTGCTCTGTTCAGAGTAAGGGAACTATGTGCTACATTTCAGAAATATCAGATAAGTGAGTGAGTTCTGGCTTTGCCCATGAGCTGTGACCTTGAGCACACTGCTTCTTCTCCTCCTCTGATGGTGAGGGTTATTGTTTGAACCAACAATATCTGAAATTCTTTGAGTTCCAGGCAGCTTGGACCAACTCCTATCTCTTGGAAGACCTTGGCTGTGGAACCCAGAGTCCATTCAGAGCTGAGAGTGCCACCTGGTGATTCAACCTTGTAAGTGAGATTTTTCACTTCCTCTTGTGCCCAGCCAACCCAGTCAATTCCAGTTTAGACCTGCAGGATGGTTTTTTCCCCTAACTCCTTGAAATTGCTTTTAAAATGTTGTGAATATGTGCATTTTCCTGGGAAGAGGGTACATAGATTTTCATCACAAGTTTCTTAATCCTCCCTGTCCCCAGTCCAAGTTTTTACTTCTGTCAGTAAATGTGAGGCCCAGAGCAGAAGTGATTCATTCTATAAACATGGGCTGGAGGCTGTGACTTTGTTTGGAAAGTTATTTTACCTCTCTGAGCCTCAGCTTCCTCATTTGTAAAATGTAGATAAGATTTGTACCTCCTTCTGAAGTTTGCTCAAAGAATAGGAGGAGGAATTCCATAGAAAGTGTGCCTGGCAAGAGCATTATTATATATTATGAGGAAATTTTCTCAAAGTCTTGCAAGAAGTCAGCCACTGGCTGGAAAAGCCAGGATGCAAGTAGGTACCGTGTCTCTGCCAGTTTAGCAGAGACAGGGAATTCTAGATAGGGAATGCAAAAATCTTAGAGTGGAATTAAGTTTAATGCACTTGTCTTTGAGAAATGGGATGGAACTTTTGCAAGGTGGGAGAAAGAATTGAAGCGAACAAAGATCAGATTCTGGGACCCTAAGAGGTCGGGAATTCCTGGCTACACAGCCGAAGGAGTTTGACTGAAATCTTTGGAAAAAGGAAAAATAATGGCATAAAACGCTACCTGACCACGTTCCAGGCCGGTGCCTTGGCATACTGAGAGCCCAATCAAAGTAAAGAGAGGCAGGCTTTTGTAAAATGCCAGCACCTGCTCATAGTAGAGCATCAAAGGAAGCAAGAACAATCTTTATTCCAGAAGACGTTAGTGGAATGATGGTTAAGGCAGAGAGGAAACTAGAAAAGAAGTGCCCCAAGTTCTCTGAGTCCCTTAGTGGCTTAAATATCTATTGAATGTCCATCAAGTGATGAATGGATAAACACTATGTGTTATCTCCATACACTGGAATATAATTCTGCCATAAAAAGAAAGGAAGTACTGATACCTGCTACAACATGGATGAACACATTATGCTAATTGAAAACTTTATGCTAAGTGAAAGCAGCCAGTCACAACACATAGTGTTTGATTTCATTTGTATGAAATGTCCAGAATAGGCAAATCCGTAGAGACAGAAAGTAGATTAGTGTTTGCCAGGGGCTGGGTGCGACGGGTGGAAGGAATTGAGAGTAATAGCTAAAGGGTAAGGGATTTCTTTTGGGGGTAAAAAAAGTCTAAAATTGATTGTGGTGATGGCTGACAACTCTGTGACTATACTAAACATCATTGAATTGTAGACTTTAAATGGGAGAATGAAAGTGTGGTATGTGAAACATACTTCAACAGTGATGTTGAAAAATAACTCGCATTGAACGTCACACATCTGGGTAATCACAATAGATGGATCCTCTATCATTACATAAACTTTGAAAACAAGTGTTAACGGGTATGTAATATTCCAACGGGTGCATGTTAGGTAACCAGCAAAGACTGTAGTCTCCAGAAGTTGGTGAGACTGGTTGTCCCTGGGGAAGAGGACTGAGGCCTGGGGGAGGTGGACAGATACCTCACTTTCAAGGTATAATTGCATTACAAAAGTGCTTGGATTTTGTTTGTTTGATTTAACTTTTTATTCACAAACACCAATGAAGTATCTATGTTCTCTGTCCCATCTATGTATCATTTTTCCCCTCATTGTTTTGTCACTTTCCCATTTTTTTCTGCTTTAAAAAAATTTGTGGTAAAATACACATAACATAAAATTTACGTCTTGGGAGTCCCGTGGTGGCCTAGTGGTTAGGATTCTGTGTTTTCACTGCCATGGCCCAGGTTCAATCCCTGGTCGGGGAACTGCAAGCCACGTGGCGTGGCCAAAATAAAAAAAAAAAATAAAATAAAATTTACCGCCTTAACCTTTTTTTTTTTTTGCGGTTCACGGGCCTCTCACTGTTGTGGCCTCTCCCGTTGCGGAGCACAGGCTCCGGACGCGCAGGCTCAGTGGCCATGGCTCATGGGCCCAGCCGCTCTGCGGCACGTGGGATCTTCCCAGACCGGGGCATGAACCCGTGTCCCCTGCATCGGCAGGCGGACTCTCAACCAGTGCGCCACCAGGGAAGCCCCCCCCCTTTTTTTTAACCTTTTTAAGTGTATGGTTCAGTGACATTAGGTACATTCACATTGTTGTGCCACCATCACCACCATCCATCTCCAGAACTTTTCATCTTGCAAAATGGAAATGACAGATAAATTAAACATCTCCCCATTTCTCTACCCACTCCTCACCCCCTCTACTTTCTATCTCCAGGAACTTAATTGCACTAGGTACCTCTCAAATAAGTGGTGTCATACAGTGTTTGTTCTTTTGTGACTGCTTTATTTCACTTAGCACAATGTCTGCAAGGTTCATCTGGACTTTTTTTTAAACCATTAGCATTTTATTAGTTTTCCAGTTAAAAAAACTAGTTAGTTGTCAAAAACACACAATGTCTATTTTTAATATAAAGTTAAGGGGAAAAAGCAGGAATGAAAACTGTAAAATGTCATCACAACTTTGTAAAAAAAAAAAAAATCACACATTGGAACTCAGCAGAAAAGTTCCTGGTGATGATAGTGATTACTTCTAGATGATTTGTGGTTACATTTTCTTTTCTCTCTTTGTTTTTTCATTATTCTAGACTAAGCATAACATGCTCATGTTTATAATCAGGAACACAGCAAATGCTATCTAAAAAATAGACAACTTCAGGAAAATGCTTCATCCAAGCTTTCTCGGGATACCCTGAGCTTATTAAGTTCTTCTGTCCCCATGAATTCAATCCCTTTGTGATTGCCAATCCACACGTCCCAAGTTGGAGTTAGGAAGGTAACATTTATGTTGGCCGACAAATGCACTCAATAGGTGAGGGTGAGAGCAGAGAACAGGAGTTGTTTAGTTTTTTGTTTTTTCCTTTGGCCACGCAGCTTGCAGGATCTTAGTCCCCCGACCAAGGATTGAACCTGGGCCCCTGGCAGTGAGACCACAGAGTCCTAACCACTGGACCGCCAGGGAATTCCTGAGAACAGGAGTTTGATGGGAGAATGTATTCACCTGAGTCATCTGGTACAACTGGCTCCCAGCAGGTCTCCTCCTGGGTAATCCTGTTGTTTCCCACCTTGGAGGCGTCTTATGGGGGGAAAGTGGGCCGTTCCAGAGGTACTGGCTCTGGAGAGCTGACTGTGCCTATAGTTCAGTAACTTCACAGTGATAACTTGTAATTGGCTGTCGTGGAAGTATTTACACCATGGAAATTGGAGGACACTACAATCGCCCTCACTGCCACCAGCCGAGCATCTATGGTTCCACATTCACCAGCACAGGCTGGGCTCCTTTCATCCTTTAGGATGAGTGAGCCATGCATCTCTTTTCAGCTGCTGGTTGCCCATTTCTCAGGGCACTGGATGATCACTTTCCTCATGCCTCAGTAAGCAGCATTTTATCTTCTGGGGGTGGATCTGCTTTCAAGTCCCATGGTTCTTTGTCACTTGGAGGCACTGAACTTCAAGCTCTTGGTCTTGAGTCCAGAGAGGAGACGCTGGGCTTCGGTCAAAAATAGATTCATTTCGCAACTCTGTATTTTTCGTTTTCCCGTCTCATCCTGCCAGCTTTGTTTTTGGCCGCGCTTCGCGGGATCTTAGTTCCCCGACCCAAGATAGAACAGAGGGCCCCAGCAGTGGAAGCGTGGAGTCCTAACCACTGGACCACCAGGGAAGTCCCCCAGCCAGCTTCTTTTTGGAACTTCGCCTGATTTGGAACTTTCTTGCTACAGCACCTGCACCTCAATTCTTTTCTTCTGGGCAGAAGGCAGAGGAGAGGTGAGAGAATGTGGTGTTTGGGGAAGGGTTAGCAGGCTTTCTTCTCCAGAGAAGAAGCCAGGTTGATTTTGTTGCCCCTGGTTTCTGAGGCACCAGCCTGTGGGTCCCCGACCCATCCAAGAAGGCATGAGTAGGATTTTGACATCCACCTCCTAGTAATGCTTTTTTTTAAAATTAATTTTTTTATTGGAGTATAGTTGATTTACAATGTTGTGTTAGTTTCTGCCTGTACAGCAAAGTGAATCAGGTATACATACGTATACATATACCCACTCTCTTCTAGACTCCATTCTCATATTGGTCATTACAAGCACCGAATAGAGTTCTCTGTGCTATACAGTAGGTTTTCATTATCTTTTATATATAGTAGTGAGTATATGTCAATCCCAATCTCCCTTTTTATTCCCCCTCCATAGTTCTAGTTCTATAGTTTTATAGCACACGGTAGGCATCCCACTAGACAGACCTCTCAGTAATTCTTGAAGCGAGGGGTCCAGAGCTGGACCTGAGGGGCCAGGCTTCTATCTGAGCTGTTCCCAACTGGCCCGCCCTTTCTGAGCCCCCAGGAGGGGTTGAACGGAGAAGCACGTTGTTGCTAAGAAACCTTTCAGCGTTACCTCTAGGGAGGGGACTTGGCAAGAGGAGTAGTGGGGCGGAAATAATAGGTGGCTGGATGGCTTCAAAGACCCAGGCTGCAGGAGCGCTGGCTCTGGAGTCAGGAAGGAGCCCCACCCCATTCCTCCCGCCAAGACTGATCAAGATGACACCGCCTCATGGGACTTCCCTGGTGGTCCAGTGGTTAAGACTCTGTGCTCCCAATGCAGGGAGCATGGGTTCAATCCCTGGTCGGGGAACTAAGATCCTGCATGCAGCACAAGCATGGCCAAAAGAAAAAAAAAAAAAAAGATGACACCCCCTCAGACCTGGGTTCAAATCCAGACTCCCCCATTTACTTGAGATGTAAATTGGCCGCTCTGAGCCATATGTCAATTGGGAAGGGTAATGAATGAATGGACACAAAGCACCTAACATAGAGTAAGTTTTTTCAATTCTTGGGAGGTGAAAAATGAAACAAAACAAAAACAGCCATGTGTAGCAGCCTGAGCTGAGAGGTGTTTGAGCCTCATGTTTAATATCTGATTGCAGGATTTAGGAGTCCTGACAGGTTCTGTCGGGGTGCATCTCAAATGACAGACCCCAAAGCGATGCTTTAAAGACTTTTGAGTCCCTTACTTTATCTTCACAGCCATCCCATGAGGTAAACACTGACTATAAGGTGCAGATAGGTGAAACTAGGGCTTTGAAAGACCCCTACCTTGCTAGAGACCCCACAGTGAACCCCCAACTCACCCCCAATGTCACTGTTCTAGGTAGGGCATTTTCCACTGTCCAGAGTGGCCTGAAACACAACTGGATGTTAGGGCAGGGCACTTCCTAACAAGTCCTGTCTCAGAGTCAGCAACAGCCTTCCCCAAACCAGAGAGAGTGGGTGCTTCCTGGGCCAGCTCTATCCCACACGGAGTGGTCTGGAGGCTTCCTTTGAGCCCTGCTCAGGGAAATGCCCATGTCTGCTGGTCTGGTGACATCCAAAACATCCAGGCTGTAAAGAAAAAAATATTGCCTGCCATTCCAGTTCTACAAGGATCAAGCCGCTAGCCACTGCAGTGGCCCACAACAGTGCAACCTCTGGGGAATTCAGGATGGAGAAAAACAGGAAACATTCTGTGCTCTGGATATACAGGCCCTTAAATGGTTAAGATGCATATCTAAGGAAAAATTTCAAATGACCCCAAATTCTTGCATCTTTCCGTACATAGAAAAATGCTAAAATCATTAACTTAAGATGTCTGTTCTTTGTAGTTATCAGTAATCTTTTGATGCTTGACTACATGTTTTTCCCAGCAAAAAAGATCATATACATCCTGGATTGTACCTTACTTCTTCGAGTGGCTCCTCAGAGCTACCTGAGAGACTGTCTCTGGGGCTGTGGTCCTCAGTAAGGTCTCGAAATACAACTTAATTCACAACTTTTACATTGCACATTTTTCTTTCAAGTAGACAAGACCATGGCAGCCTTTGTGTAAGTGACAAGATTGGAACTTGGTTTGGCAGGAATTGGAGTCAGACAGACATGGGTTCCAGACCTGGCTTTACCACCAACCGGCTTTGTGACCTGGAGCTTAACTTCCTAGCTGTGGGTTTCTCACTTGTAAAATGGGATTGAATGATTCTTTAGGTCCAAGGGTTGGAGGGAGGGACCAGTGAGATTAAGTTTCAAAAACTGCTTTAGAAAAAGCCCCCAGCTATGCAAATATGAGGTGCTCTAATCACTGTTGCAAAATATCCTGTGGGAGGTCGATCCTTGTAGGAGTGGAGAACTGGTCAAGAGACTGTCCATTTGATTCAGCAAATATACCAGGAGGGTGTGCTCTGAGCAAGTCCCCCTGTGAGGCACCACTAGGGTCACAGAAAATTCCAGACCCTCAGCTGAAAACTTGCCACTTATTAATTTTACTTATATCTTGTTAACTTCAGGTGAGGATGTGAGGTGTTTGTCAGGAAAGCTTGAGCAGCTTCAATATCAAAACCAATCAACTTTCATTTGTCTATTTAACAGATATATATCGGGTGGTAACCGAGGTGCCGGGCACGGGGAAGACAGGACAGTGCGTCCTGGACATACTTTACTTTCCATCACCAAGTAAAAGATGAAAAACAGAAACAAAAGGGGGAGAGGAAGGAGGAAAACTTTCAGGAGCTGGCTGAAGAGGTAAAATCATTGAGCAGAAGAGGAAAAAAAGGAACTGTGCAACATCATGGCTCAGTTCATGGGTGAAACATACACTTTTAGTAGCTTCAAGAGGATTTCCTCACGGAAAACGTATTTCAGTAAGGGGCCTTTGGGCAACAGAACGAATGATTTTCTTAATAGCATTGTTTGTTTTTTCCCCAACATTTTATGATGAGATGAGTGGGAAATTTTCAAACATAGAAAAATCCAAAGAAGGGGAACACTCACATATCCACTTCCTAGAGTCTACAGTTAATATTTCACTGTATTAGTTGCAGTTTTGTTTTTTTCAAGAGGAAGTTTCTGGTAGGGCTGTTTCAAGGATCAGCTCTTCCTGAGTATATCATAACCGTGTTTTCCCTAGGACAGAAGGCTGGGATGGGGGTGTGGCAGGAAAAGGGGGATTTTAGGCTGGGAATGTAGTTCTCTGGGAACCAGACTGGATGGGGGTGGGGGAACTAAAAAGGAAAAACAAAAAAGCTCCCGGAACCCAGTTCCGCTGCCCTGGCTCTTACTGTGTGGTCTCAGCCAGTTAACCGGAGGACCAGAGTCTCGTGGCTGCTCTTGGCTGGAAGGTCTAAGGGATCATCTTTCTCCTGCTCTAGACTTGTCTTCCTTCTGCAAAGGGTAGAGAAAGGCAGCGATGGCGGCCCTGGCGTCCGCCCGGGGCACAGGAAAACAACTAAGAATCCCTAGAACAGCTAAGCCGAGGGGACCCTGAATTCTGCCCCTTGGCAGCCGACCCCTCCGGCTCGCGACGCTCCTCCGGGTGCCACATCCGGAGCGCCCGGGAGGTAGCAGCCGGCGGGCCGCGGTGAGGGTACCGTCCTGCGGCAGCCGCAGGCCTTTGCCCGACCCAGCCCGGCTGAGTGGGCTCGGGGAGGGACCAGGTTCTGTGCTCCTCCCTTGGCCTGCCCGGACCCGGCTCGGCGCGCCCCGGCGTGCGCCCTTTGCATAAAGCCCTCCTCCCCGGCCAAGGTAGAGGAAGTTGGGCTCCCGCCTGGATGGGCGGGAGGGAGCCCAGCTCCTGTTGTTTTCCGCCAGCGGGAGTGGGTGGCGGGCGCAGGGGGCGGGGTGCGGGTGCGCCCTCCCACCCCGGGCCGGGCGCTTGGGAGAGAATCGCGCTCGGAGCCCAGCGCAGCTCCCAGCCTCTGACATCGGGCTCACCCCAAGCATCCTTCCTGGGGGTTGCGGAAAGTGGAGCTACTCTGTCGTTCCGAGGACCTGGGAGGAACACTCAGTACCACCCCAGGGGCCGGAGTCCTTGGGGGCGCACACCCAGCCAAGCCAGAGCCTGCGTTTCCCGAGGGCCCCCTGCCCGCATCTGGGGCGAGATGGCCGCAGGCGTCCGGGCGTCCGAGCCCCGGGTCCTCGTCTGCCTCGGGGCGCTACTGGCCCGCTGGGTCGCCGCAGGTAAGGGGCTGCGATCTGGAGGGAAAAGTTGAGTTTTGCCAGTCAACGGTGGGGAGGGAGAGCCGGGGACCGAATTCCCTCCGACTCCGCCGGACCCAGTTGTGCCGCGGCCCCGAAGTCGCCCCGGGAGGATCTTGAGTTTTCTGCTCGCAGCTTGGCTTTTTGCAGGAAGGAATTTTCCCGGACGCTTGATAGAAGGCAAGACATCCCCACCCTTGGAGTGGGCAGCCGGCGAGGCTCGAGGGGCCTGCGGAGAGGTGATGGGAAAATTGGGGAAATCGAAGATGGGAGTTTTGAAGATAGGAAAATTGAAGAGGCGTAAAATGTTTATTTTTATTTTTTTTAAGCGTCGGATGTAAATTCGCGTTCTGGTTTTACGTGCTGCGATGGTTCTCAAACTCGGTGCTCCTTTATTTTCCTCTCCTCCCCCTGCCCAAGGTTGA
Organism: Mesoplodon mirus; assembly: GCF_964341445.2. Classification (NCBI taxonomy): domain Eukaryota; kingdom Metazoa; phylum Chordata; class Mammalia; order Artiodactyla; family Ziphiidae; genus Mesoplodon; species Mesoplodon mirus. The sequence goes on from NC_138989.1 coordinate 11,468,276, forward strand.
ACTTGCACCTGTAACCTGTGTATTTCCCTACACACTCCTGCAAGCCGACCTGTGTGGACTGTCGCAAAGTTGTGCTTTTCTCCTTCACTTAAATAACAAAACAAAACTTTTACTTTGAAATAGTTTCAGACTTACAGAAAACTTCCCCTACACTTGACATCGCCTCTTACACTTGACATGATTGGCGAACAGTTCATCTCCGCTCTGCCTTGTAACAATAAAGAATAGAGGGTTGCTTACAAAAACATATAGAATTTTAAAAAGATTGAAAAATTACTTTTGAATTTAATTCACCAGCGAATGCATGTGAGAGGAGTCGGGTTGAGGGAAAGGAGATACAGTTTGCCAGAATACTTGCACAGTCCTATTTTCAGGGTTACCCAGTCCAGCACACCCAGCTGATCTTTTGTAGGTTCCTACAGGAATTGCCCGCCCTACCCCGAGCTTCCTAGCAGCAAGTGCCAAAACTTCCTAATTGTGAGGCTCTCCCATGTTTTTATTTTGCTTTGTTTTTAGCAATTATTTTAAAATAGTAAAATTTCTCATGAGCTAGATTTCTCGTTTAGATGGAAAACTCTGAGGATCTGGCAGCACAGGGCCTGCTTTCCCACGTGGAACTAAGCAGTGGTTACCCATTTTCATCTAGGGCAGGTGACTTCAAATTGGTTCCCCCTCTCCCTGCTGCAGTACTTACCCCTGGCCCACTGCAGCCATGGACATGACCTGCTGGCCCCTCCAAGCATATACTTAGTGGTCACTGTGCTGTGAGGAGGAGAAGCGGACACACGGTCTCCAACTGGCCGACCCTGAAAGTTAAAGGTGATTGTGTATTCCCTTTTCCCCAGCTGTGTGCAGTGTTTCCCGCACTGTGAATATCAAGGGCCTCGGGACATCAGAACCCTGAGCTGAAATCTTTGTACTGGAATGAACTGGCTGCAGCTCACCTCACAGGGACGCTTCCTCTGCTGCCATGCCCAGTTATTTTGATGCCCAGGCCAAGTTCACCTTTGTGTACAGTGCCAGGGGGCTTGCCTCGCTTGATGTATTTTTGGTTTTTTATTTATTTTATTTTTTAAACTTTTATTATTTTTTATTAATTTTTATTGGAGTATAGTTGCTTTACAATGTTGTGTTAGTTTCTGCTGTACAGCCAAGTGAATCAGCTATACGTATACACGTATCCACTCTTTTTTAGATTTCCTTCCCATTTAGGTCACCACAGATCATTGAGTAGAGATCCCTGTACTATACCTTTGTATTTTTGTTCTTTGTTTTTCAAGTCAGAAGTTGTCTGGGTGGAAAATGTTGTCTTTCTCCTGTCACTTAACTCTGGGCAATGTTCATGCCCCCACTGTCACCTCAGGTTGTAAACCTGGGGTCATTCTTGGGGAAAGGTTGGTAGGAAAAAAAATGAATGTTTGGGTACATTGTCAACTCTGTAAATGATAATATGAAGGCAGCACTGGGAAATGGTTGTTTCTATTGCTCCTTCTTTTGGTCCGTATTCTGAATTTAAGGTTGGGGGACCTTCGGGGACCCTCTGGATACCTGGTGGATGACTTCTAGTAACACAAACTGTTACTGCGTCTTATTGTCTCACCCTTCTGGTTGGGAGACCAGAGTAAATTCCTGTGACCTGGAGCATTGAAGACCTGAATGGCAGTCCCAGCTCTCACAATGGCTTGTGTAGGACCTTAAGTAAATCACTTAATCTTTCTGAACCTCAATTTTCTCAGCTGTAAAATGAGGGGGTTTAGGATGATCAAGCATGGAACTAGTGCGCCCTCAGGGACCACTCATTCCTTGTCCATGTCAGACATCACTAATTGACGACTGTAATTCTTCTCCACTGAGCCCTGACTCAGCCTGCCCTCGCCTTTAACCCAGCCCTCAGGACTGAAGGATCTCTAAGGTCACTTTCAGTGGTTAAAAAGAATGGAGTGAGCAAAGGCAGGAGAAGTGAAATGCCTTAAAATGGTGTATTTTGTGGTTATGTCTTTCTACTCCTTGGAGGAGAAGACAATGTTAGCTCAAGTTCCAAGACTAAAGTTTCGCCAGGGCTTTTCCAAGTCTTTGTGTGTGTGTGTGTGTGTGGTATGTAGGCCTCTCACTGCTGTGGCCTCTCCCGTTGCGGAGCACAGGCCCGGGACACGCAGGCTCAGCGGCCATGGCTCACGGGCCCAGCCGCTCCGCGGCACGTGGGATCCTCCCGGACCGGGGCACGAACCCGCGTTCTCTGCATCGGCAGGCGGACTCTCAACCACTGCGCCACCAGGGAAGCCCTCAAGTCTTTTTTATTCCTTTGCCAAGGAGCCGGGGAAGGGGCAGGTCTGCAGATCTCACGTTGCGTCTGTAATTCTCCCGTACTTCTCTCCTCAGTGGGGATTGCCACTGAGAACTTGGGTTCCCAGGCCTAATTGTTTAAAAATAATTCTCACTTGCTTTTTAAAGTGATTCAGAAGCGTTTCTTGCTGTTTCAGAATCTCTAGCATTAGGTGACATGTTCTGCCTTCCAGCAAGTGGCTTAGGATTTTTTTTTTTTTCATCTTGCCCTGGCTTTGGGGAATGGTGTGGCCAAAATGGGGAGAGTCAGAACGTCCTGTGGCTCCAGGCTGACTGATCTTTCAGAGGGACCCCCTTCTAACCAGAAAAAAGGCCAAATACAGATAACTGTTACTCTTTCTTTTATAAAAAGGAAGGCATTCCAAAGGCAGGTAGCAGTTAATTTTTTTATAACAACCTAATTGAGATATAATTTACATACCATACACTTCACCCTTTTAAACTGTACAATTCAGGGGTGTTTAGTATATTCACAAGATTATGCAACCATTACCACTAATTCCAGAACACTAATTTATCACCACAAAGAGAAGCCCACTACTTAAGTATTAACAGTCACTCATCACTACCCGCCCCCATCCCCAGACAAGACACTTCCCCAGCCCTAGCTAATCTACTTTCTATCTCCATAGATTTGCCTATTTGGACATTTCATATAAGTGGAATCACACAATATATTGTCTTTTACGACTGCCTTCTTTCACTTAGCATAGTGTTTTCAAGATTCATCCATGCCATAGCATTCGGCCTTTTTATAGCCTAATAATATTCCTGTTGTATCGATATACCACATTTTATTTATCCATTCATCAGTTGATGGGCATTTGTGTTGTTTCCACCTTTTGGCTGTTATGAATAACTGTGAGCATGCATGTACAAGTTTTTGTGTAGCTATGTTTTCATTTCTCTTGGATATACACCTAGGAGTGGAATTGCTGAGTCATATGATAATTTTAACCTTGTGAAGAAATGCCAAACTCTTTACCAGTGTAGCTGCACCATTTAAAAATCCTATTAACAATGTATAATGGTTCCAGTTTCTCCACATCTTTGCCAACACTTGTTATTGTCTTTGATTTTAGCCATTCTAGTGGGCGTGAAGTGTTAGGTATCTTACCATGGTTTTGATTTGCCTTTCCCTAGTGACTAATGATGAGCATCTTTTCATGTGCTTATTGACCTTTTGTCTATCTTTTAGAGAAATGTCTATTCAAATCCTTTGCCCATTTAAAAAATGTATTATTTGTCTTCTTATTGTTGAGATGTGAGAGTTCTTTATATATTCTGGATACAAATCCCTTCTCAGATGTGATTTGCAAATATTTTCTCCCAGTCTGTGGGTTGTCTTTTCACTTTTTTTTTTTTTTGTATCCAAACTGTGTTTATTGGGATGGTTTCCCATTCATCTTGATTTAGGGTGCTTTTTAAAAATTAATTGATTAATTTTTAACATCTTTATTGGAGTATAATTGCTTTACAATGGTGTGTTAGTTTCTGCTTTATAACAAAGTGAATCAGCTATACTTATACATATATCCCTATATCTCCTCCCTCAGGGCGCTTTTAATACTGCTTCCATCTAAAGGAGCATCCTTCTGCAAGCCTTGCTTTTCCTCCTGTAGGCTGGCAGAGGAGAGTGGAGCAGCCAACACACAAAACTACTGTTTGTGCGTGGCTAAAGATGGTGGTGATTTTATAGCATCCTGGGTATTTCACATCTATGAAATAGGAATCGGGGCTTTGCACCAGGTGCTTCTTCTTGTGTTTCCTCTTCTCTGCTGGAGAGGGATGAAGGAGATCCTTTGTGAGAAGCATGTTCTCGTGGGTAGATCGTCACCGCCAGAAAGGTCTTTTCACTTTTTTTTTTTTTTTTTCGGTACGCGGGCCTCTCACTGTTGTGGCCTCTCCCGTTGCAGAGCACAGGCTCCAGACGCGCAGGCTCGGCGGCCACGGCTCACGGGCCCAGCAGCTCCGCGGCATGTGGGATCTTCCCAGACTGGGGCACGAACCCGTCTCCCCTGCATCGGCAGGCGGACTCTCAACCACTGCGCCACCAGGGAAGCCCCTTTTCACTTTCTTGATGGCGTCTTTTGCAGCACAAAAGTTTTAATTTTGATGAAGTCCAGTTGATCTATTTTTTTTCTGTCACTTTACTTTTGGTATCATATCTAAGAAAACATGCTTAACCCAAAATCACAAAGATTTATTCTTTTGGTTTTTTTTTCTAAACATTTTATAGTTTTAGCTCTTACATATAGATCTATGGTCAATTTTGAGTTAATTGTTTTGGTTTTTTTTTTACCTTGCCGCTCGGCTTGCGGGATCTTAGTTCCCTGACCAGGGATTGAACCTGGGCCATGGCAGTGAAAGCGCTGAGTCCTAACCACTGGACCGCCAGGGGACTCCTGATTTTGAGTTAATTTTTGTATATGATGTGAGGTAAGGGATCCAACTTCATTCTTTTGCATATGGAAATCTGATTGTCCCAATACCACTGTTGAAGGCAGTTTATTTTGTAATGAAATATCATCTTTCACAAAACCCCAATATATTCACATACTTTGAAAACTTCTGATGTGGTGGGGAAAAGAACTGAATGGAGAAATCTAGACTCTAGTCTCATGCTGCTCCCTTCTCATTGTAGGACTTTGGGCCAGCCCACTTCCCTTCTTTGCATCACACTTTTCTCATCTATTGAATGTGACAGCATGAGTAAGAGACCTCTAACAGGTTATGCCCATTATTCCTGTGCCTGTGGCCTCTTTGTATTTGGGCGCTGATTGTGGAGGGGGCTGGAAAATTGTGACACTTCTCAGCAAAACTGGCTGCATTCGCTTCTGTTTACCTGGTGACGGTCTTATGCCAAATCAATTGCCTTAGCATTTGTCAGTCTTTTTTTTTTTTAATTAAAAAAAAAACATTTATTCAGCTGTGCCAGGTCTTAGTTGCAGCACGCGGGATCTTTTAGTTGTGGAATGTAGGATCTAGTTCCCTGATCAGGGATCAAACCCAGGCTCCCTGCACTGGGAGCGGGAGTCTTAACTGCTGGACCACCAGGGAAGTCCCAGCATTTGTCAGCCTTGAATGAGCATCAGAATCACCTGGAGGGCTTGTTAAAATGCAAACTTCTACCTTCCACCTCCACCCCTGGTTTGTTTCTGAGTTAGATGTTCTGGGTGGGACCTGATAATCTGCATTTCTAACAGTGCTGCTGCTGATCTGGGCTTTTCCTTCTGCCTGGGAACCCCAGCTTCACCTTCACCTGGCTAATTCTTTCCTGTCCATCAGATCTCAGTATGGCTTCCTGGAGGAAACTTCCCTGACAAAAACCACAGCTGGACTTCGGAGCCCCTTCTCTGAGCCGCTGTTGTGTTATTTATCACACTGCATTGTAATTGCCAGTTTATTGTCTGTTTTCTCCACTAGACTGTGAGATCCTGGTGATCTCTGTTTTGCCCACCATTAGCTCCCCAGTGCCTGGCACAGAGCATGCCCCAAACTCCCCACCATGAGCTGCTTCTTGCCTGGAGCTGCCGAGAGGTCTTGCACTGGACTGAGATGGAGAGAGACAGAGAGAGCAGCAGGAAAGAGGGAACAAAGCCAAAGCCCTCTTCCTTCCCCTCTTCTGGATTGCTAGGCAAATAAAGCCACTGGGGTCCTGTATCAGTTATTTATTGCCACAACAATGCTGCATAACAAACAATGACAAAATGGCAATAAGTGCTTATTGCTCAAGGGTCTGGCATGGTTGGTCAGTTGGCTCTGCTGATCTTGCCTGGGCTCACTCACATGTCTGGGCATCCACTGAGTGGCTGAAGACTGATCTAGAATGGCCACAGCTGGGAGGACTGAGACAACTGGGGACTGCACCATATACTTTTCATCCTCCCCCTGGCACCTAAGCTAGGTATGTCCTTCTCAGGGTGGTGGCAGAAGGTGAGAGTGAGCAAGCCCAATTACACCAGTGCTTTTTTTTTTTTTTTTTTTTTTTTCGTACGCGGGCCTCTCACTGTTGTGGGCCTCTCCCGTTGTGGAGCACAGGCTCCGGACGCGCAGGCTCAGCGGCCATGGCTCACGGGCCCAGCCGCTCCACGGCATGTGGGATCCTCCCAGACCGGGGCACGAACCCGTGTCCCCTGCATCGGCAGGCGGACTCCCAACCACTGTGCCACCAGGGAAGCCCCCTACACCAGTGCTTTTTAAGCCTCTGCTTGAACCACATTTGCTAACACCCCATTGACCAGAGCAAGTCACATGGCCCTGCCAAAGCCAGAGTGGGAGGGCACCACAGAGTGACATCGTGAAGGGCATGGATAGTGGGGGGAGGGGGTTATTAGGGCTGTTTGCAATTGTGATCCACCACAAGTTCATTCCTGTCAGGTACTGGCCAATTATCCCGACAGGGTGGGGCTCTGTGTGTTATTGCATCTCAAAAATGCATGCCTGATTAAAAAAAAAATCTTAATGCAGAGGGACTGTGCACAAAGGGAGATCAAGAAAGGTGGTAACAGCCTGACCTTTCCTCACTCAGGACTGGAGGCTGTCGTCATTGGAGAAGTTCACGAGAATATCACGCTGCACTGTGGCAACGTCTTGGGACCGAGGGGCCTCGTGACCTGGTACCGCAATGACTCGGAGCCTGTCTTCCTCCTGTCCTCCAATTCCAGCCTACCTCCAGCCCAGCCACGCTTCTCTCTGGTGAATGCCAGCTCCCTGCACATCGAGGCACTGAGCCTGCAGGATGAAGGGAACTACACCTGCTGGGAGGTCCTGAATGAGACTCGGTGGTTCCAGGTGTGGCTGCAGGTGGCCAGTAAGTGGTGGGCGGGGACTGAGACTGGCTGGCGTGGCGCTCAGAGCCTGGGACCCGAGGAGGCCTTTGGGGTCAATGGCCTGGGTTTCATTCTGGGCTCTGCTACCTGCAAGCTAAATGACCTCTCATACCTGTTATTTCCTCATCTATATAATGGAGATAAAGGGGATTCTTCCCTCATAGAATTGCTGTGAGGAATAGATCCCAGCTTATCTATATAAAGTGCTGTAAATGGCTCCTGGCATATTAGTTAGCTTGTTAATATCATCCTCGCTATCAATCTCATTTTATTATGGAAAAAAGTCAGAGTATAACATAATCAAGTCAGACTGACTGAGTTCCAGTCCTAAGGCTAGGTCACCTTGAGTAAGTAAGTAGCGTAATATCTCTGTTTTTCAGTAGCTTTGGTTTTTCTTATTAATTGGGGACAGTGCGTTGCATACCTTATCAGGTATGTTCTCTTATGCTGTAGTGCTACATGCAGGGCTTGGTATGATCTACTGTTACTACTGTCTTTCCTAAATCAGTCTATCATGTGTGTCAATATATACACATGAATTTAGAGCAAGGGCTGGCAAATCATAACCTGTGGACCGTTTCTAGCCTGTTGCTATTTTTGTATGGCCTGCAAGAGACAAATTTTTTTTTACATTTTTAATGGTTGAAAACAATCAAAAGAAGAATGATATTTGTGACATGTGAAAATTATATGAAATTCACATTTCGGTGTCCATAAATAAGGTCTTATTTGAACACAGCAACACTCATTCATTCACATGTCATCTCTGACTGCCTTTACTGCTACAGCCTCAGAGCTGAGTGGCTGTGACACTGATTGTATGTCCTGCAGGGCCTAAAATAGTTACTCTCTGGCCCCTACAGAAAAATTTGTTGGTCACTGGTTTAGAGGGATATCCACATTCTATACTCAGGGTGTGTCGTTGAGTAGAAATACCCATGTGATCCCTATTGCTCCCTGATTTTCTCATCTATAAATTATTTACTCATTCCTTTAGTCAATATGTAGTTATTGAGAGCCCAATGCTGGACACTATCCTAGGCACTGGGCCACAGGAATGGACAGGTCAGAGAAGGTCTCTACCCGTGTGGAGCTGACATCCTAGTAGGAGAAGATAGACAATAAGCAGGTAAACAAATGCATCAGGCAGTATCAGAGTGACAGGTGCTGTGCAGAGAATTGAGATGGGGTGATGCGATTAGATTCTCTGAAACACTTTACATTGGTGGGTCAGAGAGGAGCTTTTGGAAAGAGTGACATTGAAGCTGAATGATACGTAGGAGCCAGTCACATGAAGATGAGAGAGAGAGGGATCCAGGCAGAAATTGAACTAGTGAAAGATGGGTTGAACATGGTGCGTGTGTGGATGAGGAGAAGGCTGGTGTGGTGGGAACCCTGGGTGTGAGAGGGCAGGACGTGTGAGACATGGAATGTAGGGCCAGACCATGTGGGGCCGGGTAGGACTGGTGTTATGGGTTGAATTGTGTCCCCCAGACAGATATGTTGAAATCCTAACCCTCGATACCTGTGAACGTGACCTTATTTGGAAATAGGGTCTTTGCAGATATAATCAACTTAAGATGAGGTCGTTAGGGTGGGCACTAATTAAAATTGACTGGTATCCTTATAAGAAGAGGAAAATGCAAGCAAAGACAGAGACACGGGGAGAATGTCGTATTGTGGCAGAAGCAGAGATTGGAGTAATGTAGCTGCAAGCAAAGGAATGCCAAAGATGGACGGCCATAACCAGCAGCCAGGGAAGAGACAAGGAAGGGTTCTCTCCTAGAGCCTTCGGAGGAGTACAGCCCTCCTAGCACCTGATTTCATACTTCTGGCCTCCAGAACAGTGGTAGAATCAATTTCTGTTGTTTTAAGCCATCTGGTTTGACTTACTTTGTTAAGGCAGCCCCAGGACACTAATACACCTGGTCAAAAATTGGGATTTTATTCTGGGTGCAGGAGGAACTCCTGGAGCTGTAAGCAATCAGGGATGTGGTATCATTTGAATTACATGTGGAGAATGGATGTGTGCGGTCTCAAGAAAGACTGGTAAAATAAGAAACAAGGAAACCAAAAGCAACTATACTCCAATAAAAATTAATTTAAAAAGAACTTAAAGAAACTAAGAACAAACAAACAAACAAAAAACCACACAAGGAAGCCAATCGGAGGTATAAGATATTAGTGGCCAGAGTCAGGGTAGCAGCACTGACCTTGGTGAAGATGTACAGGTTCAGAAAATATTTTGGAGGTACACCAGCAAGATTTGCTGGTGGATTAGAAGTGGAGGATGCAGGAAAGAGAGGCTTCAAGGACACGTCTAGATTTTTGGATGGTTTGTACGTTTTCCACCAACTCTTAAGTTTTATGGAATTTGCGAATGCAGTGTTTTTGGGTCTGGAGATGCCGTGGATGAATCGCTGAATGGCCAGGAATGAATGTGGGTGTATCAAAAAATGTCACCCTCTTTGGCCCAGTTCTGATTGGCTCTCACTGTGAGCCCATGGGCGGGCGCCAACAGGCCTCCCTCACTCCAGCTGTCAGACGGTAATTAATAATTCCTGCGGGAGCAGCCCTCCTGCGCGGCCACGAGGATGAGCCAGCTCTGCCTCTCTGCGGCCCTTCTAGTCTCCCTGGGCACCCTGGTGGCCAGCACCCCGGGGGGTGAAAGCAGCAACCAGGCCCAGGCCCTGCGCCCTGCCTTCTGCCTGGAGCCTCCCTACGTGGGTCCCTGCAGGGCGCTGTTCATCAGGTGCTTCTACAATGCGAAGTCCAGGCTCTGCGAGACCTTTGCTTACAGCAGGGGCAGAGGAAGCAGAACAACTTCCTGGATAAGGAGGACTGCATCAGCACCTGTGGTGGCTGCAACAGGGCTCAGGAGAGCCGGGCAGCTGTGCTCCCCTGAGATGGCAAAGTTTTAGGCGGCCCCAGGGCTGGGCTGCTGCTGCTTCTGAAAGATTTGAGCCTCCTCCTCTACTTCCTTCTCAAACCTGCCTTCCTCAGCTGGACCCTGCCTCTTTCCTCACTGCATCCTCACCTTCATACCCCTCTCCACCATGACTGTACTCCTTGGAGGGGGCAGCGATGGAATTTCTGGCATCCAGTTCTGAGCGTCAGTGGTGGCAGAGGTTTTTTCAATAAAGAGCCCCCTTCCCACCCCCCACCCCGAAAAAAAAATTCCTTCGGGACTTCCCTGGAGGTCCAGTGGTTAAGACTGTGCTCCCAACGCATGGGGCACGGGTTCGATCCTTGGTCAGGGAACTAAGATCCCGCGTGCTGCACGGTGCGGCCAAAAATAATAATAATTCCTTCATGTCAGTCTTGTCAATAAGTGTCTTTGCTTTTGACCTCAGAGGAGTCAGGTGGCATTACAACTTTTGGGGCTTTTTTTTTTTTATTATCACTCTCTCCGGTTTATGATGATTTTATCTGACACTGACTACTTATTAATCATTGACTAAGTTTATTGGAGGATGGATTAGTTTCATTATTGCCCAGTAGGGAGATAAATGCAAGGCCTTCTTATGATGAAAGTGAATTTACATTAAAAAAAAAATCACTAAACTCAAATGGTGTTTTGAGCTCCCTGAGTTACAGTGGTATGATTTGTTTTAAGGGAACTTCTTCATTTGGAAACATAGGGGGTCCCTGACTGGTGTAGGACTTGTTCGTGAAAACAGGACACAGGCTGTCTTAGTCAGTTTGGGCTGCTATAACAAAAACAGCATGGGCTGGGTGGTTTAACAACAAACATTTATTCCTCACAGTTCTGGAGGCAGGGAAGTCCAAGATCAAGGTGCCAGCAGATGCAGTGTCTGGTGAGGGCCTGCTTTCTGGTTGGCAGATGTGTGTCTTCTCTCCTTGGTGGAGAACAGGGAGGGAGGAAGCAAGCTCTGTGGGGTCTCTCCTTCTAAGGGCACTCATCCCATTCATGAGGGCTCTGCTCTCATGACCTAATCCCCTCCCGAAGGCCCCACCTCCAGATGCCATGACACTGGGGACAGGCTTCAGCATATGAATTTTGGGGCATACAAATGTTCAGTCCATAGCACAGGTGTCCTCCGGTCTCACATACACCAGGGCCCTCTGGAACATCAGGCCTCGTTCCCATTCCACGAGAGACCCCGGGCCAACACCAAGCCCTTCTGGGCGCCAGGGAGCCCCTTCTTGCTCCTCAGACAGTGGCAGAAGGGGAGGCCTTGGCATCTCAGATTGGAATTCAGCCCTCATTTCTGCATGGAAGATTTCGGAAAATGGATTAGGCTTGACCCAACCACTACTTCTGGGAGGGTGGTGATGTTGCTAAGTGGCTGAGGGCATATGCTCTGAGGCCCAGCTGCCCGGGTTCAAACGCAGGTCCTGCTGGCTGTTGTCTTTGTGACCTTGGGGAAGTTGCTTGAACTCCTCCAACCTTAGTTTTATCATCTGTGAATTCAGGGGTAATGGTGGAAGCTAGGTACAGATTCCCTGCACACATTCATGAGATAAACACGCACAGACTTCAGCATAGAGTTGGGCACACGGCATATATGCACTTGGTCCATGTTACCTCCATCAACTGGTTAAGGAGGTGATGGGATTCTTGTGGGAAAAATGCATCTCAAGTTCCCATCAGTCAGTACATCTGGGCTTTTCGAACAAGACTTGCGTGCCTCTTGCTTTTCCCGTCTTTCTACTGACATGGTTGATAACTTAGTCTCTTAAGGAGAAAAGTTTGGAAATATTCTAACATGGCCTTGGAAGCTAGGGGGAAAAAATCTGAGATGTGGCAAGTTGTTATCTGTACGTGACCTTGTTTTCTTGTTTTGTTTAAAAAAATTTTTTTTTCTTCCAGCTTTATTGAGGTATGATTGACATACAGCACTGTATAAGTTTAAGGTGTACAGCGTAATGACTTGACTTACATACATCATGACATGATGACCACAATAAGTTTAGTGAACATCCATTGCCTCGTATAGATACAAAATTAAACAGCAAACAGTTTTTTCCTGTGATGAGAACTCTTAAGATTTCCTCTCTTAACTTTTATATATGACATCCAGCAGTGTTAATTATATTTATCATGTTGTACATTACATCCCTAGTACTTATTTATCTTATAACTGGAAGTTTCTACCTTCATCCAGTTTCCCCTCCTCCTACTCTTCATCTCTGATAACCGCAAATCTGATCTCTTTTTCTGAGTCTCTTTGTTTGTTTGTTTTTGAAGTATAATGGACCTACAGCATTGTTAGTTCCTGTTACACAACACAGTGATTTGATATTTCTATACTTTTCAAAATGATCACTACAATAACTCTAGTTATGACCTGGCTCCATACAGAGATATTACATAATTACTGACTATATTCCCCGCACTGGACATTTCATACCCATGACTCACTTATTTTGTAACTGAAAGTTTGTACCTCTTAATCTCCCTCACCTTCCTCCCCTCTGGCAACCACCTGTTTGTTCTCTGTATCTATGACTCTGTTTCTGTTTTATGTTTTTTCATTTGTTTTATTTTTTAGATCCCACATATAAGTGAAATCATACGCTTACGACTTTCTCCATCTGACTTATTTCACTTAGCATAACATCCTCTAGGTCCTCCATATTGTCACAAATGGCAAGATTTCATTCTTTTTTATGGCTGAATAGTATTCCATTGTATATATGTACCACATCTTCTTTATGCATTCATCCGTTGATGGACACTTAAGTTGCTTCCATATCTTGGCTATTGTAAATAATGCTGCAATGAGCATAAGGGTGCACATATCTTTTCTTTCTTTTTTTGGCCGTGCCACATGGCATGTGGGATCTTAGTTCCCTGACCAGGGCTGGAACCCATGAACCCTGCAGTGGAAGCATGGGGTCTTAACCACTGGACCACCAGGGAAGTCTCATATCTTTTCTAGTTAGTGTTTTCGTTTCCTTTGGATAAATACCCAGGAGTGGAATTGCTGGATTGTGTGATAATTCTATTTTTAACTGTTTGAGGAATCGCCGTACTGTTCTCCACAGTGGCTGCACAAGTTTACATTCCAACACCAACGGTACACAAGGGTTCCCTTTTCTCCACACCCTCTCCAACACTTGTCATTCGTTGTCTGTTTAGTAATGGCCATTCTGACAGGTGTGAGGTGATATCTCACTGTGGTTTTGATTTGCATTTCCCTGATGGTCAGTGATGGTGAACATCTTTTCATGTGTCTGTTGGCCATCTGTATGTCTTCTTTGGGAAAATGTCTATTCGGTTTCTCTGCCCATGTTTTAATCTTTTTTATTTTTTTGATATGGAGGTGTATGTATTAAAGACTTAAATGTAAGACCTGAAACCATAAAACTTCTAGAAGAAAACATAGGCAATATGCTCTTTGATATCGGCCTTAGTACTTTTTTTTTTTTTGGATATGTCTTCTTAGGCAAGGGAAACAAAAGCAAAAATAAACAAATGAGATTACATCAAACTAAAAAGCTTTTTGCACAGTGAAAGAAACTGTCAACAAAACAAAAAGGCCAACTACTGAATGGGAGAAGATAGTTGCATATGATATATCTGATAAGGGGTTAATATCCAAGATATACAAAGAACTGTAAGTGACCTTGAATGTGTGAATGGACAGAGATGCTGCAGAAACATGAAGCTGGCTGTATGAGGGCCGGGAGCTTTCTCCCTCCTTACCACCTGGATCTCTGCTTATCCATCAGTGGGCATTTGGTGCCTCTGCCTTCTAGGGAGTGAGGTTTTCTATAGACCTGGGGTGATACAACCCGTCTGGAATGGGCACTGCAATGTGACTTTGTTATTCATCTCAGGAGTAAGAACTCTGCACTGTTCCTTGTTAATTTAATGATGCAGTTGAAGAGTCTTGCCATTGAGATTGGGACCGCTGCTCCTGAGGGTACAGAAATCCCTTAGTCCAGAGCAGTTCAGGATTGCCACAGCTGTTTATTTCACTGACTTACCTACCCATCCGCTCCCGCCTCCAAGTCAGGTGGATACGAGGTTAGAACCACTGTGTGTTTACTTGCAGAAAGCCTGGAGTGGGTGGAGTGGGTAGCACAGACCTTAACATATTCCAGTAGAATTTGTGCTTCTTTCAAGAGATGATCTCTTAGCCATTGGGGAGCTGAGTGGTACACAATGCCAGACTCTCCCTGTGTCTATTTTTCTCAGGCCCAGCAAGTGTTGAGGGAGCGTTTGAGTTGGTTGGCACATGGGCAATGAGGAAGCTGGTTTGTATCAACCTCCAAGAGCCCCTTTGGATTCAGTTGGGGTTTGGAGGATGGGACGGCTCCTGTTTAGTTAGTGATGTGGCTGCCACTCCCAACTTCCAGGAAAGGGAGTCTCAGGAAAGCCCCATGTTCCCCGACTAACTGGGCCCATCTGATTTGTACTTGTTCTGTGATGGTGATGGTGTCACTGTGCCCTATCGCAACATAAGGTCCTAGGGAAAGGGGATGTTGGGCATGCTGAAGAAAGATTGCTGGCCCCGTCAGAAGATGGGATGACCTTTGCCCAAAGATGGATTACCCTGAGTCTTGCCAAGCTCATCTGAAGCAGAGATGTATGCTTGTAAGAGGCTGAGGACCTCTGGGTTTTAGTCTTCTGGACAGAATCAGTGGTCACTAGGGAGGTGGGGAGGCAATGGGGTTGTTATATTCACCTCTATGTTCCATCTCCTTCTTTTTTTTTTTTTTTTTTTTATTTGGCTGCGCCACACGGCTTGCAGGATCTTAGTTCCCTGACCAGGGATTGAACCTGCACCCTCGGCAGTGAAAGTGCAGAGTCCTAACCACTGGACCACCAGGGAATTCCTTATGTTCCATCTCTAAGTGATATCAAAACACTCTGTAAGTCTCCCCAAGGATCTTGTCCCACTGTGGAACAACAGGTACACCCACTGGTTAGCAGAGGCTAGTCAGTACATTCTTAGGTCATTTTCAAATAAAAATGCTGGTGTGAAAAATAAATGTAGGAAAATAACTTTTCGTCTTGTCAAAGAACCCAAGATACGAAGATGGGAATCTCCTATTTTGTGGGTCCCTGAGATGTAAATTAACTCTTTGAGACACTTGACTGGCCAACCTATAGTTATGGTGGGGAAGGAAAGAAGTGAGTTCTGATGTAAGGAATGACTACAGAGAACAGGAAGGCAGCAGCAGTAGTGGATTGTTGTAGAACAGGAATCAAACGTTTTCTGTAGAGGCCAGACGGTAAATATTCTAGTCTTTCTGAGTCAACAGGTAAAAACGAGGATATCATATAAGTACTTATATAACAAGAGAGAAAACAAATTTCCACATGTTTTTTGTTGACAAAATTCAAAATATAATAATAACTAAGTACATTTTTTTGGGGGGTGCGCCACGAGGCTTGCAGGATCTTAGTTCCCCAACCAGAGATTGAACCCAGGCCGCTGCAGTGAAAGCGCCGAGTCCTAACCAGTGGACTGCCAGGGAATTCCCATAACCTAGTACATTTTTTTGGTAGTGCAGGCCTACTAATGAGAAGAATGGGATTCTTTGGGCGGGGGAGGGATAACATTTCACTTAGTTGGGGTTCAAAGTTCGTGTTCTCTCTCATCAAATCGATTGTGGATGTTCATATGTACATACCGTCTTAGCTTGTAGGCTGTACAAAAACAGATAGTGGACTGTTGTTTGCCGATGCATGTTCTAGAATCAATCTACAAGTATACTACTGTTAATAATGTCAGATAACATTCATAGAACATTGACCACATGTCAAACACCAGGCTAAGTGTTCTGCTTATATTTTCTCATTGGATCCTTCAATAACCTGGTGATAGATGTTACTCCTGTTCTTTTCATTTCATAGGAAGGACAGGAGAGAGAGAATAGGAGGGAGGGACACTTGCTCAAGGTTGT
Source organism: Mesoplodon mirus (assembly GCF_964341445.2). Classification (NCBI taxonomy): domain Eukaryota; kingdom Metazoa; phylum Chordata; class Mammalia; order Artiodactyla; family Ziphiidae; genus Mesoplodon; species Mesoplodon mirus. The sequence goes on from NC_138989.1 coordinate 11,484,334, forward strand.
CTGTCTAGAAGCGGCAGTAGAATTTATACCCAGGTCTGTCTGAATGCAGAGTCCAAGTTCATAACCACTAGGCTAAGGCATCCATCCAAGAAATTGACATGACCAAGGCCTCCATAAGATGCTGAACCTTTGTAAACACGCTGTATTTTTATTTATTTGCTGTTTTATTTTTGTTTCCTCTCCTATCTGTCTGTCTCTCTGAGTGATTGCTACCATCACCCTGCAAGTGGTTTCTGTTTAGGAATATCAGCGGGGTGGAGAGAGAGGTGGGAGGGATGGAAATGGGTACCGCCTTCTTTTTAGTCAGAGTAAGGGAAGAACCCCGGGGATTTAAGAAGATGGTGTCAGCTTTAATTAAGAAAGCAGACTCAACCCAAAGGTTTATTAAAAAGCTGTAACCTTTGAACAGTTAATTCAGAAGGCCCTTCAGGTTCTCTCATTTGATTTTTCTTTTTTTTTAACCCTTACGCCTACAGCATTCTCATCCATTCCCTTTATCCAAACCCAGGTTTTGCTCAGCATTGTGCTGGTCAAAAGCCCCTCCCAGGGAATTCCTTGGCGGTCCAGTGGTCAGGACTCGGTGCTGTCACTACCAAGGACGAGGGTTTGATACCTGGTCGGAGAACTAAAATCCCGCAAGTCACGTGGCGCAGTAAAAAAAAAAAAAAGCCCCATCCCAGCCAGTTTCTGGGGGTCTTACTGTTCATGACAGGCCTCTGTGGCCCTCCAGACCACAATTTGGAAGACCAGGTGGTCCAATCTAACACAGTACCTTTGCTGGCCCAGGCGTGGCTACCAATACCACAGAGGTAACCTGTGCTTGGCTGGGTGCTTGCCAGCTGTGGACACTCCCTAGGACCTGCTGGTCCACATACCTACCCAACTAGTCAGCAACAGGCAATGGGATATTTGAGCACCTCCCAAACAGTATAATTTTTTCCCCAGACCCTCTGTGGGAGGTGACATGATTCCAGCAAATCACTGCAACTCTTAGGAGCCAGCCCTGACGAGACAAGCATATTGTCAAGAATATTTTCCTCAGAAACCCACAATTTCTGTCGTTATACAATGGCCCCAGAATAGGTGGAAGTAGCTTCTGTACTTTGAGGGGATCTGGCAAAGCCTTTCCTCCCCCTAATAATTTATCCCCTGGGCATATTTTTGTCCAAAATTCTACAGTCATAGATTTATCCCTATGGCCAAGCATTGCCCTTTCTGGACTCTTCTTAAGAGGAAGTCTCTGGTGGAGGCAACACACTACAGGACTTTAGTATAAATAGGATCAAAGAGGATCTTAGATGCACTGGGTACCAATCGTGGGACGGCCTTTCTGGCACTGTTCTGAGTGCTGTACGATACTAATTCATTTAATTGTCATGACAACCCCATAAAGTGGGTTCTAGCATCATCCCCATTTTACAGATGAGGAAATGGAGGCTTAAGAGAAGTTAAATACTTTGCCCAAAGTCACACAGCTAGTAAGTGGAGTTAAAAATTGGGACTGGAACCAATGTTTCTTGTCTTTCAGTGTGAAATTGTGCCAGGGGTCCCCAAGACCACCCCCAGCTTCACTGATTCTCTAGGAGAACTCACAGGACAATGAGGACCATGCTTCCAAGAGTCCTCTCCCAGTGCAGTCACATGGGACACGCTTAATTCCTCCAGCAACAAGTTGTGGCAACACGTGTGGAATATCTACCAGGGACGCTCGTTAGAGACTCCAGCGCCCTAGGTTTTTACTGGGGCTTGTCACATAGGCATCCTCTGCCTAGCACATACCAAAATTCCAGACGCTCAGAAGGAAAGCAGGTGTTCAGCATAAGCCACACTGTTTGTACAAACAGTTTAGGCCTGGTGAACCCCACTCTTAACCAGTTCTGGGAACGGTGGGAACCCCCCTGAAATGCAAGCTCCTAGTTGCCAGCCCAGGCCCACCTTGCAGGCAGGCCTTTCTAAGGAAATCACTCAGGCCTGCTATGTTAACTCTTTTTGTTTCTTTTGTGGGGTCTTAGTTCCCCAACCAGGGATTGGACCCAGATCCTTGGCAGTGAGACTGCAGAATCCTAACCACTGGACCACCAGGGAAGTCCTGCTACATTAACTCTTTACGGCACAGATATCCTTTCCACTCATCCGTGTTTTTGAAAAGGGGCGATTTGCATTTTCCGTCTTCTGTAAGGATTGATCCCCTCAGTAAATCTCACAGGATTGCTCAGGAGTAAATGAAAGCATGCCTGAGGGCACTCGGCACAGTGTCTGTCACATAATATGTGGTTGATATTGTCATACTCACTGGCTGCTTCCTGATCATCTCTGTGTCTCAGAGCTGGTAAGGGGCTCCAGTGAACTCTTACGCCTTCCCCACCCACTCTGTCATTCCCAGGAGGCCCCTATCAGGTTGAGGTCAACATCTCCAGCACCGGCAGGCTCTCCAACAGCACGCTGTATGCGGCCAAGGGCTCCCGGGTGGATTTCTGCTGCAGCAGCAGCTCCTGGCCTCCGCCCATGGTTGAATGGTGGTTCCGGGCCCCGGATTCTAGCACCGAGCCCTTCGGAAACAACCTGACGGCCAGCTGCTTCACGCTGTTACTGATGTCGCAGAACCTCCAAGGGAACTACACCTGTTTGGCCACAAACATGCTCAGTGGGAGACATCGAAAGGTGACCACCGAGCTCCTGGTCTACTGTGCGTAAGCAGTGCTCCCTCCCCTCTGCCACTCCTTCACCTTGACCCTTCGTGAACTGCGTGTTTGTGCCTCCCCTTTGTATACAAAGACTTACCTGATGAACAGGTTCTAACATGCTTCTGCAGCTCCCTCGACACACACGTACACATGTCAAAGAGAGTGTTGCCTCTTCTGGAAGCTCACTGCTAACTAGGAGTACAGGAGAGTCCCTGTGAGTCATAGAGGGGAATTAATGCCAGGTCTAAAGTTTTGTTTTTTTTTTTTTTTTTTTTTTTTTGCGGTACGCGGGCCTCTCACTATTGTGGCCTCTCCCGTTGCAGAGCACAGGCTCCGGACGCGCAGGCCCAGTGGCCATGGCTCATGGGCCCAGCCGCTCTGCGGCACGTGGGATCCTCCCAGACCGGGGCACGAACCCGTGTCCCCTGCATCGGCAGGCGGACTCTCAACCACTGCGCCACCAGGGAAGCCCTAAGGTTTTTTTTTTTAATTGGGGTGAAAGTATATAACATAACATTAACCATTTTAAGATGTACAATTCAGTGGCATTGGGTCTATCCACAGTGTTGTGCAACCATCACGTTTGTCTAGTTCCAAAACATTTTCATCACCCCAAGTTGGAAACCCCATACCCGTGAAGCAGTCACTCCCATACCCTCTTCCCCCAGCCCCTGGCAACCACCAGTCTGTGTTCTATCTCTATGGATTTGCTTATTCTGGACATGTCATATAAATGGAATCACACCCTATATGACCTCTGGGGCCTGGCATCTTTCCCTTAGCATCATGTTTTCAAGGTTCATCTTGTTGTAGCTTGTGTCGGTACTTGTTTTCATTTCTTGGCCTAAGAGTATCTACTGTATGGCTCTACGGCAGTTTGTTTATCCATTCATCTGCTCTCACGCCCTCCATGAGCACAGGCCCTCTAGCGCTGTTAAGAACCAATAGTTCATGAATCTTTCTTTTGCAGGTGAAGAAACAACAACCCAGTGCACCTATGCACACATTTAGTGGAGGAACACCACTGTAGAAATAAACACAGGGTGCACTCCTAATCCATGCTAACGAAAGGGAGCGTGAGAACGACAATTAGCAGGCAGGGCAATGACACACTTACTTTATACGTTATTCAGCGCCTTTGTAAGTCTCAATGCTGTCTATCATAAATGACATTTATCGTATATAAAGTCATACGTGCTTGTTGTAGGAAACAGATGACTAGAAAGAAGAAAATAATCACTTGTACTCTAACCATCATTTTGGTATATTTCCAATAATTTTTCTTTTAGATGCCACATATCTACAAATAAGATCCAAATTTCTATTTATATGTATTATATAAAATATATAAAGGTATATGGCATACATAATATATATACTATCTACATACATATATAATATATATTATTTTATATATAATTATGAACACATAGGTTACAACAGGTTTCTAATTTGTTAAATTTTTATATATTTTTTAAAGTGGTACTTGCACATAGCAAAAAAGAAGTGTGTGTTGAGGTTTGGGGATGAATAAATCTCCCTCTTCCTGCAACTCCCTCTAGGGACCAGCAGAGCCCAGTAGAACTTTCTGTGATGATGGAAATGTTCTCTTCTATATGGTCTAATAGCTACCATGTGTGATGACTAGGAAATGTGAGTAGTCTGATGGAGGAAATAAATTTGTAATTAAATTAATGAAAATTTAAACAGCCACACGTGGCTAGTGAGAAATGCAGATCTCTTCCAAGATTTAACACCCAGCCGAGGAAACCCAACTTGTGTCAGGCACTAATGCGTGCTAGGAGCTATCTCAAGGTACACTAACTGGGGTTGACGTTTCTCGGATACCCTGGGTCTGTAACCCTGAGGGTAATAAACCCAGTGGCTCATCTTAGTCTGTGATTAAGGCCACGTCCTCTGGTGTTTTGCAGCGCCCCCTCCGTCAGCCCCTCAGTGCTGGGCAGAGCTGTCGCCAGGATTGTTCACGCTGCAGCTCAGCTGTCGCTGGGCAGGAGGATACCCAGACCCAGACCTCCTGTGGACAGAAGAGCCAGGAGGTGTGGTTGTGGGGACGTCAAAGCTGGGGGTTGAGATGCTGAACCAGCCCCAGCTGTCGGACGGCAAGAAGTTCAAGTGTGTCGGGAGCCACATAGTGGGGCCGGAGTTGGGAGCCAGCTGCGTGGTACAGATCAGTAAGTCTGCTTTGCCTTGTCCTGGGGTTCTGGGGTCCACTCACCTTCCTCTTTTCTGGGACAAGCCTTTGAAAGAAGGTCTGGGAGAGAAATCCCAGGGTGTTGGAGTGAACTGAATTCCTTCCATTTCTTCCTTCCTTTTGCTTTTTTTTTTAATTGAAGTATATTGGATTTACAATATTGTGTTAATTTCTGCAGCAGAGTGATTCAATTACACACACACACACACACACATAAATATATGTATACACACATTCTTTTTTATATTCTTTTTCATTCTGGTTTATCACAGGATATTGAGTATAGTCCCCTGTGCTATACAGTAGGACCTTGTTGTTTATCCATTCTATATATACTAGTTTGCATCTGCTAACCCCAAATGCCCTCTTCATCCCTTCCTTTCAAACTTTAAAGATGCTGAATGAAACTTCTTGGTTGTAGTCCAAGCTGGTTTTCCCTTGCAGTTTCTAAGTACTGAAGATGGAGCAGTGAACAAGACAGACAAGGTTCATTTACTAGTTATCTCCTGTTGTGGAACAAATTACCCCAGAACTTAATGGCTTCAAACAATAGTCATTATCTCACGATTTCTGTGGGCCAGGAATTCATACAGGGCAAGGTGCTGACATCTTGATTTAGAACTTCAGACTTTCCGAACTGTGAGAATAAATATCTGTTGTTTTAAGCCACCCCGTTTGTGGTACTTTGTTACAGCAGCCTCAGGAAACCAATCCAATGAGTAAGCCAGGGCCAGAGCATGTTAGGTTGTGTTGGCCCTGGTGAGGTTGTCCCCACAGTTTAGGAGGATAATCCTCAGAGGTGCAGCCGTGGAGAGCTGACATGCTGAGGATTGAGCCCTGCTGTGTCAGCAGGTGCTTGTTTTCCCAGGCAAGTGGCATTCAGATGGTTCACCCTTCCCACTAACTCATTCAGCACACTGCTCCCGGGCATCCCCTCTGTGTCAGGTACCATACCTGGCCTTGGGCAACAGAAGGGACCAGGACTCGTTTTCTGCCCTAGGACAGGGCTTGGTAAACTATGCCTCATGGGCCAAATCCGACCCAATTGGCTTTGGGACCATTTTTTAAAAATGAGATTTAAGTCACATAATATAAACGTCACTTTTTTTTTTTTTTATTTTTTGGCCGCATCATGCAGCTTGTGGGATCTTAGTTCCCCGACCAGGGATTGAACCTGTGCCCTCGGCAGTGAAAGCTCGGAGTCCTAACCATTGGACCGCCAGGGAATTCCCTAAAATTCACTATTTTAGAGTTTATAATTCATTGTTTTGTTTTGTTTTTTTAGTATGTTCACGATGTTATACTACCATCACTATTCTAATCCAGAATATTTCCATCACCCCCAAAAGAAACCCTAGCAGTCACTCTCTCTAGGAAGACCATGTGAGGGTACTCATTTCCCAGTATCTCCACCAACATCGAGTGTTATTAATTTTTTAGTTTTTTCCTCTTTGCTAGTTGGGATATGGCATATTGTTTTCATTTGGTTTTCTTTGATCACTGGTGGAGTTGATAATTTTCATATGCATATTGACTTGCTATATATTATCTGTGAATTATCTGTTTATATTTTGTCCATTTTTCCATTGGCTTGTTCATCTTTTCTTATTCCATAAGAGTCAGTTAATTTCATAGAACTGTCATGCACGTTATAGATATTTTTCTGGCATATATGGCTCCTAAACCACATTTCTGCAGTGGTGAGCAGTTTCTGATTTTGAAAGGTTCACCTCTGTCCTGTTCTTCTTCTTTTTTTTTTTTTTTTTAAATAAATATTCATTTATTTATTTATTTGGCTGCACAGGGTCTTAGTTGTAGCATGCAGGATCTATTGATAGTTGCCTGACCAGGGATCGAACCCGGGCCCCCTACATTGGGAGCACAGAGTCTTAACCACTGGACCACCAGGGAAGTCCCCTCTCAGTCCTGTTCTTTTAGGTTTCTGTGCTCAGAAGGTCTTTGACTCTTTCTTATTAACTTACTATTTGTAATCCTCACAGGACCCTGCAGATTAGGATGATTGGTAAGTTGCAGATGATAACATGTGTGAACTAATTTACCCAAGATCAATTGGCTCGTAAGTGAGGGAGCCAACACATAGCCAGGCTGGTCTGACCCCAGCGCACTTGCTTTTATCCAGGTAGTGCTGACTGCTTTCCTGGTGACCTTCCCCACATGATCTAGCAAATCTTTTTGGGTAGGATTTAGGTGCTCAGCATGGTCCCAGGTACTGTGGAGGAATATAGAGTCTTTGCCTTTAAAGGACTTAAACTTTACTTGGAGAGAGAAGTCTGGCAAATGTGAAGCAGGAAATGACAATATCACAAATACAACTGACCCTTGAACACCACAGGTTTGAATTGCGCGGTTCCACGTACATGTGGATTTTTTTCAATAAATGTATGATCTGTATTTTCACTTAACAGATCTTTAAATTAACTCACTGTGGGGAAAAGTTTGTGTCTGATTAGAGACCGTAGGATATAGAATCAAAAGAACTAGGGTTTGAGTCCTGATTCTATCCAAACTGTTTCAGCTTCCTGTCCTTGGGCGAGTCATTTATCAATTCCTTTGTTTCTGAGGCAGAGAGAGAGCAGGACTGTGGATTTTTAGATTTCTTGCAGGTTGGTCCCCCAACCCCCATGTGGTTCAAGGGTCAACTGCGATGGTGACATTAACATTTACTGAGTGCAGATAGAGTGTAGGTGCCAAGTATTTTGCACACAGTATCTCGTTCAGTTCTCAATCACCCGGTGAGCTGAGAGCTCGTATTATCCCTCAGAATTAGTTTCCTGGAGCTGCTGTAACAAAGTATCACGAACCTTGTGGCTTAAAACAACAGCCATTTATTCTCTCTCAGTTCTGGAGGCTAGAAGTTTGAAATCAAGGTGTCGGCAGGGCCCTGCTCCCATCAGAGTCTTCATGGGAGGATCCTTCCTGGCCTCTTCCAGCTCCTCATGGCTCTATGTGTTCCTTCGCTTGTGGCTGCATCACTTTGGTCTCTGCATCGGTTTTCATGTGACCTTCCCATTTGTGTGTATGTCTCCCTGTGGCCTCTCCTCTTCTTATAAGATACCAGTCCTTGGATTTAGGGCCCACCCTCAATCCAGGATGATTTCATCTTGAGATCCTTAACTAGTTACATCTGCAAAGACTCCATTTCCGAATAAGATCACATTCTGGGGTTCCAGGTGGACATGAATTTGGGGAGGACGCTCCATTTTACCGATGGTGAAACAGAGGCAGCCGACTTGCCCAGATTGCAAATAGAAAGCAGCTTACACACTCAGAGTAGTACATAATGAGGATGTCCGAAGTGTGTTATGGACAGTAAGTCCCAGGAAGTGAATAAATGATGGACCAATGCTGAGAGAGGGTGAAATTAGCAGAGGCAGCTGGTGGGGTTGTGTTATTTTGCGCTTACCCTTCCATTTTAATTGCAGATCTTGCCTAAGTCTTTATTCCTGTGACCCCAGAGACTTGACCAATAACTTGAATCTAAATATGTGCTCAGGGTTAAGAAATGTGTCTGGAGAAGGGAGCTGACCAGAAGTTTTCCCAATTCCAGGAGCACAGGAAGCAAGCACAGAGCCTGGACCCTTCTCGGACTCTGACACCATCCAGTTCTCCCCACCTCCCTCTTGGGCACTCGAGCCTGGATGTGCATACAAGTCACCCGACGTGGCTGGTTAAAATGCAGATTCTGACTCTCTTGGTCTGGGTGGACCCAATATCTGCATTTCTAATTGCCTCCAGGAAGTGCTGATGCGGCTGGTCCGAGGACCACACCTTGAGTAGCAAGACCCTTGCAGGCGAGGGGTCTCTGGATCATTCCACTTGAAAGGACTAGTAGGACACTGAAGTGTAATGCTAGCGTCCACCTCAGGGATCCAGGGCAGTGTAGCCCCCAAGCTGATGAAAAGTCATGCTTTCGGAGATTCCTGCTGCCCAGATCGATCGATCTATCTATCTATCATCTATCTGTCTATCTACCTTTCTTTTCTTTCTTTCATTTCTTTTCCTTCCTTCCTTCCTTATCTCTCTCTCTCTCTCCCCCTCCCTCCCTCCCTCTCTCTCTCTTTCTCTTTCTTTCTTCCTCCCTCCCTCTCCTTCCTTCCTTCTTTCTCTCTCTCTCTCTCTCCTCCCTCCCTCTCTCTCTTTCTCTCTTTTTTCCTCCCTCCCTCCCTCCCTTCCTTCCTTCCTTCCCTATTTCTCTCTCTCTCTCTCTCCCCCTCCCTCCCCCTCCCTCCTTCCCTCTCTCTCTCTTTCTTTCTTTTCTTCAGCTGTGCCACGCAGTTTGTGGGATCTTAGTTTCCCGACCAGGGATTGAACCTGGGCCACATGGCAGTGAAAGCACCAAGTCCTAACCACTGGACGGCCAGGGAACTCCCCAGATCTCTCTTTATATGGTGTGTAGCCCCTAAACTGAAGACGCCAACTCAGCCTACAATGAGCTGCGGTGTTAGAGCTGCGGTGTTACAGAGCCCCATGTGCGGCGGCCCCAGCAGGTGGTCCGCCTCCTGCAGATCTGTGAGGGCCCAGCAGCACCTGCCCCACCCCTGACGGAGTATCCCTTTAAGTGAAACTCGTTGAATTTATAGGTGCCACACTAGCTGGATGGTGACACAGCTGTCTGAGGGGTGAGTGCTGTGTCTGGCAAAAGTACATGATATTTGTTTGGGGTTCAGGGGAGGTGCACTGGGGGAATTGTTTGTTTTGCTTTTAATAAAGGAGGAGGGGGCCATTTATCAAACTTTGGTTTGGGACCCCTAAATACAGCCATACTGATGAGGCTTGTCACTGCTGCTGGCTTTGTGACCCTAAAGGAAATTCTGGTTAACCATAAAGCAGGGAAGGAGGGATTTAGCAACATGGGGGGAATCTGACAGTTGATCCAAGAAGGAGTGTCTGCACGTGAGTTTTCTGAGCAAAACCAGGTTTGGGATATTCTCTTCTGTTAACCTGACCTAGAGAGAGAGGCTTCTGGGTTGTTCCACCCCCACCCCCTTGCCCCTTGCCCCTTCCCCAGATGCCAGCAGTGAAACCCTAGTTTCTCTCTTGGAACAACTGCCAAGGGGAAGCGTGTAGTTTCACTCTCCAGGGCAGGAAGCCAACATGCTGCTCTGTGTCCCTCAGCTGCTGAAAACATGGATTTCATAAATCCTCCCGAGATGAATTTGTTACCCTTCCCAAGAGGGTGTGCATTTTGGGAGAAGGCTTCTCTTGCAAAGGATACAAGTAGATCGCCATAGTAGACCTCATAGCTCCCTGTGTCCCACTTAAATCAGACCCCAAGGCCACAGGGATGCCACATTCTGAGTTTTCTAGGACAGACCTGTCCTAGACAGAAGAATGGCCCCCAAAAGATGTCCACATCCTAATCCCCAGAACCTGTGATAATGTTACCTTACATGGTAGAGGGACTTTGCATCTGTAATTAAGAACTTTGAGATGGGGAGAGTGTCCTGTGTTATCTGGGTGGGCCCAGTGTGATCCCAAGGGTTCTTATAAGAGGGAGGCAGGAGGGTCACATGCAGTAGTGAGAATTGATGACAGATGCAAGAGGTAGGAGTAATGCAAGGAAGGGACTACAAGCCAAGGAATGCAGGTGGCTCCTGTCTAGAAGCTGAGAAAACAAGGAAACGGATTCTCACCTAGAGCCTCCAGAAGGGACCAGCTCTGCCAACACCTTGATTTTAGTTCTGCAAGATTATTTCGGACTTCTGACCTCCAGAACTCTAAAAGGATAAATTTGTGTTGTTTTAACTGCTAAGTTTGTGCAATTTGTTACAGCAGCAACAGGAAACTAATACAGCTGCCTTCTGTCCCCTGGAACACCCTTGTCAGGCTGTGTGCCCATATCTTATCTGATCAGTATGATTATTATACATAGAAGCTTACAGCATGAGAAGTAAGGAGATGTGGACCACAAAAACATGACTCCTTGGGTTCCATTCTTACATAGAGTGACCAACTCATCTTGGTTTGCCCGGGACTTCACCAGTTTTAGCACTGAAAGCCCCCAGGTCCTGGGAACCCCCTCAGCCTTGACAAACCAGGACATTTGTTCCCCCTAAATCCTAGCTGCTCACTTATTTAGTCATGTGACTTTGAGCAAGTTACTTAACTTTCTCTGTGCCATAGTTTCCCCATCTGCAAAATGGGGATAACAAGATTGTTGTGAGAATTATTAATTGGGTTAATAAGTAGAATGGTGCCTAGCCCATTGAATGTTCAACAAATATTAGCTTTTATTATTATATGAGACCAGGTGCAGTACAGAAGTTCCTGGAGTTGCTTTGTTTGGAAGAAGTAATATTCTTGAAATTCTCAGACCACCGATTGAACCTCCTTCAACGTTTGTCTTTCTTTACCTTCTTCTGATGGTCAGGGAGCCCCTCCCTTCTCTCTGAGCCCATGAAGACTTGTTTCGTGGGAGGCAATGTGACGCTCACCTGCGAAGTGTCTGGAGCCTACCCCCCCGCCAAGATCCTGTGGCTGAGCAACCTCACCCAGCCGGAGGTCGTCATCCAGCCCAGCGGCCACCACCTCATCACCCAGAGTGGCCAGAGCTCCACCCTCACCATCCGCAACTGCTCCCAGGACCTGGACGAGGGCTACTATGTCTGCCGGGCTGAGAACCCCGTGGGGGTGAGGGAGGTGGACATCTGGTTGAGCGTGAAAGGTGAGTGAAGTGGCCCCAGAGGAGGAGGAGGAGGGCCGAGAGCTTCAGAGGACCTGGCATCAGCATGGGGACGGCTTGGTGCCTCCCTACATGTGGGTCACTGCCATCTGGGAGAAGGCCTGTCTGCTTCCCTGTGGCTTGACAAGGTGGATGGGAAAATTATTGTCCAGTCCTAAATCTCTAACATTTGCATAGGGATAAAAGAGTTATTTAATATCTGTTACATCCTAAAGGAAAAAAATATATATATATATATTAAAATAAAATACATGTATAAAATAGATATAATTTATATATATATATATAAAATGTAAGCTGAGAAACATAATAGCAAAATGAACACCCAGAAAACTAACATCCCACTTAAGATATGGAACAGTGCCAACACTGCTGGAATTACCTGAAGACAGTGTGGCCAGATGTAGAAAAAAACAATAGCAAAGCTAAAAAAACAGGATGCTCACAAATTTGTATTTCAGAAAAACATATAATTTTTTTTTTTAATGTACGTCCCCAGTATTGCTTGGGACATACTTATTCAAAAAAAATTATTCATTGTTTATCTGAAATCCAAATTTAAGTGAGCACACAGTATTTTATCTGGCAACCCTACCTGTAGGCCCGTTTCCAGGCTCATCCTGGGCCTTCTGAAAAAGGTAACCACTATCCTGAGTTTCATGTTTTATTTAAGAAAAAATATGCTGCATATGGTCACATTTCTACATAATATATTGTTTGTTTTAGAGTTTTGAAAAATGGTTGTTACCATACAAGTGTAGTCTTTTGTAATTTGCCTTTTTTATCCCACATTTTGTTTCCAGAATTTATTCATGCTGATGTGTATAATTATACTTTGTACCTCTGTGCTGCTGTATAATTTTCCATTGTATCACTACTCCACAGCTAAGTTATTGATTTTCCTGCTGATGGATGTTTGTGCTGCTTCTGGTTTTTTTGTTGTGATGAACAAACAGTGTTGCTATGGAAACCTTTTTACCAGCCCCTTGTGTACATATACCCAGGTCCCCAGGCAAATATTTCTCTAGAATATTTGTACAAGGAGTAGAAATGAAGGTTAGGTTATGTGCATTTTTATCTATGAGATAACATCAAAGTATTTTCCAGAGTGGTTATACCAATTTCCATTTGCAACAGCAGTCGTTCCACATTTTCACCCACAGATTTTGTGATTTTTGCCCATCAAGTGGGTGTAAAATGAAATCTCATTGTGGTTCTAATTTGAATGTCTCTGATTACTAAGAAGGCTGAGCATTATTTCATATGTTTATTTGCTATTTATGTTTCATCTGCAAAATACATAATTGTGTCTTTTGACGTTTTCCCCTTTCCTATAGATATATAGGAGTTCTTTAGAAATTCCATATGCTAATTGTTAGTTTCACATGTTACAAATATCTCCTTTCAGTTGTCTTTCTTGTTTTCTTTATGGTATCCTTCGATTTGCAGACATTCTTACTTTAATGTTGTTGACTTTATGAATCTGTTCTTATATCATTAGCAATTTTTGTGTCTTAAGGAATCCTTATCTATCCTATGGTCATGAAAGTATTCTTCCATATTTTCTTAAAGCTTTAACACTAACCTTTCATAGTTAACTCTTTAGTCCATCTAGAATTGATTTTTGTGAATGATGTGAGGTAGACATCAAGTTTCCTCCACCCCCCAATTTGGATAACTATTTGGTCTAGCACCACATCCTGAAGAGTTCCTCTTCTACTCACTAGTCTGTCCTATATCAAGTTTCCTTCTGTGTGTGGACCTGTTCTTGGATTCTCTATTCTGTTCTCTTTTTTTAAATATATATATATTTTTGGCCGTCCCAAGCAGCACGCGGGATCTTAGTTTCCCTGACCAGGGATCAAACCCGCGCTCTTAGCAGTGGAAGTGCTGAGTCTTTTTTTTTTTTTTTTTTTTAAATAAATTCATTTATTTATTTTTGGCTGCATCGAGTCTTCGTTGCTGTGCACGGGCTTTTCTCTAGTCATGGCGAGCGGGCTTCTCATTGCTGTGGCTTCTCTTGTTGCAGAGCACGGGCTCTAGGTGCACGGGCTTCAGTAGTTGTGACTTGCAGGCTCTAGAGTGCAGGCTCAGTAGTTGTGGCTCACGGGCTTAGTTGTGGCATATGGGCTCTTCCCCAACTGGGGATCGAACCCACGTCCCCTGCATTGGCAGGCGGATTCTTAACCACTGCGCCACCAAGGAAGTCCCGAAGCGCTGAGTCTTAGCCGCTGGACTGCCAGGGAAGACCCTCCCTATTGTGTTCTATTGATCACTTCATTGTGGCACCAATAACTCACACTCTTAATTACTATGGCCTTAACAGCAGTCTTGATGTGTGGAGACACAGAGATTTTAACTTTCCAATGTTCTTTTTTTTTTTTCTGTTTTTACTTTTTATTTATTTTATTTATTTTTTTCAATTTTATAAATTTATATTTTTATATAAAATTAGTTTTATATAACTAATTCTTATTAGTTATCTATTTTATACATATGAGTAAATATATGTCAATCCCAATCTCCCAGTTCATCCCACCACCACGCCCCCCCTCCAATATTCTTTTGCATCACATGCCTTGTTTGATTCCCACAAACTGTCTGAAGTAGAAAAATGATATCTTTATCTTGCTCTGCAGAGAGGTCATATGCCTTGCCCAAGGTCATAAAACCGAGATAAGAGTAGGATCCAGGCAGAGGAGGGGAGGTATTGCCCTCCTAGCTGTGTGTATCACGTGGCCGAGTCAAGGGTGTGATTTGTCTTTGCAGAACCTGTAAACATCGGGGGAATTGTGGGCACCATCGTGAGCCTCCTTCTGCTGGGACTGGCCATTATCTCTGGGCTTCTGTTGTACTACAGCCCTGTGTTCTGCTGGAAAGGTAAGGGCTTCCCGGAAGGGTAAGGGCTTCCTGGGTCCCTTTGCTTCTCTCTCAGGCTTCTTGAGAGGGTGTGGGTGGGGGGAGGTTGCCCCTGTTATGCTCCCACCTGAAGCTCCATTCAAGAGGTTTCCAAATTGGGTGCAGATGTGCAATAATGAAGCACCTAAGAACCACGCCTGAACACCCTGTCATCTCTCGTATTGGGTCAGTTTTCTCATTGTCCATTCTTTTGTAAATGTTAGATTGATTAGAAACTTCTGTGAGGCCGAAGTGGATATTATTGGATATTAATGTTTTTTCCTTTCTCCTTTCAGTAGGAAGCACTTTCAGGTGAGTGTTCCCTAGACTCAAATCAAAAATCCATTTCCATGATGTCTTCACTGACGTTTTGTTTATAATGTTTCATAAGAACAATAATAACCACCGCCACTGGGGACCTACCACGGGCCAGACACGGGGCTGGGGCTTCCTCAGGCATTATTACAATGCCGTCATAAACTCTTCAGGGTGCTGCTGTTCCAGACAAGTCGAGGGAGGCTCAGTGTAGCAAAAAGCAGCTTCTGCAAGCTCATCCAGGGAGTGAGCGGCTGTGCCTGCAGTTAGACCTGGGCCTGACCTGATTCCAAAGTCTGTGCTGTTTTTGCAACGCCAGACCTCAGGGCCAGGCACATTGCTGGACTGTCACTGAGGCATACAGACAGCAGGTACATATTGAGCCCATCATTCATACATTTATTTTATTTAGTTTTCCTTTTCTAAAAGGAAGAATAAGTCATTGTCTTACAGCATGTTTTGGAAGACTAGTCTGAGCATGCCCAGAAGCCCCTCCCAAAAGGAAACCTCAGTAGGGGCAAAGCAACTAAATGGAACTTATGTATTTAGCCTCCTAAGGAGATTCTGGGTGGGAGCAAAGAACTCTTCTCTTTGCTCCTCTTATCCATTTATAACTATGGGGTATTATTGTTCTGGGACCATTGTTCATAATGAGGGGATTTTATTGTTCTGGGACCATCTTTCAGCGGAAAGTGTTACCTTTACAGCCCTGTTTTTGAGGGTCATTCTGGAATGAATCTGTCATTCCCCAGGCTTATTTTTCACAGAAGGGAGCAGCTTGGCATAATGGGAAAAGGTTTTGGAATGAATGGACCTGGGTTCACATGGCAGCTCTGCCCTTCAAGCCCGTGGCTCCTGGAAAATCCCTGACCCTCTCTGAGGCTTTGTCTCCTCATCTGTTTCTCAGAGGCGGGCTGTAAGGATTAAATGAGAATGTGATGCTCCTAGGACTGACTGGCCCGTGAAATGTACAGTCCGGCTGGGCAGGCAGAACTAGCAACAAACTAGAGAACAACTCAGTGCCAAACCGCTGGCCGTGGACGCCAAATTCAGTCATAGTTCAAGGCTTCAGGGGGAGGCAGAGGACTTCACTTGGGCCTTGAATAATGAAAAGGTGGAGACATTTCAGTAAGTGCAGGAGAAATAAGGGCATTTCAGGAAAGGAACAGAGCGTCTGTGTACGTGCTGTGAGGGGAACTGAAATGGTGGGTGCTTGGGACAATGAGGTCATCTGCCTGAGAAGCAGCAGGGTGGGGAGAGGTGGAGTGCTAAAACTCACCCAGCACAAGATACAATTATCTAGACAATCTTCAGCAGCATCTCTCCGCGAGGTTACAATCGAGGTTACAATCGCACTGTCATCTCATGACTCAACCAAGTTGAATACATGAAGAATTTTCCATGTTACCAAAGGGGCTGCAAAGAACCAAGTGTTTCCTATTCAGCGAGGGCTGAAGTTGGAGAAAACAGGGTATCTTCTTGATTATGTCTCCCCTTCTGGAAATTAGGAGGCAAGACATGGGTGATGTCATGGTTTTGGTGGATTCAGAAGAGGAAGAGGTGGAGGAGGAGGAAGATGCTGCAGAAGAGGAAGAGGAGGAAGCAAGTGAGAGGGAGGAGTCTCCAAAAGAAGTAACCAAGTACGGCCACATCCACAGAGTGACAGCACTGGTGAATGGGAATGTGGACCGGATGGCCAATGGACTCCAGGCTCTGCAGGGTAAGCTCTTTGTCCTTAGAAGCTCTCTGTGAGGTTGTGGTGGGCTTCCCTGGAAGAAATCTCCAAGGGCTGTCTTTTAAAGGTTGGGAAAGACAGTTAAAGTTTAATCTAGAATCTGAGAATCTCCTGTCAACTACCAACACCCTAATTAAATGGACAAATATTTATCAAGGGCCTGCTCTGGGAAAGGCACAGATTGGTACTGTCAGGCACTAGAAAAGAAAGACTGATGGTGAAGGGCTTTACGAGAGCAGTTAGGGCAAACAGACTAAAACACGAGGGGGAAATGAAAGCAGAAGGAAGATTTAACCAACCCTTTGCGAGGGCAGTAGAGGAGCTTTGGCAAGAAGGAATCTGATTCCTTGCCTGATGAATGATACGTTTACAAATCACAGAACCTCAGGAGAAAGATGAGAGCCCTGAGGGGTGCATTGGTTGGGAGACGTTTTCTGGAAGACGTGGGCTATGAGACACGTCTTTCAGGACAGCTAAGTTTGAATAAGCAGAAAGGAGGGGTGGTCCAGGCGAGGGGAATGGCAGAAGCCAGGAGTGTGGAGGGTGGGCAGTGTCAAGCAGATGTGTCAGAGGATTTTGAGTGGAAAGAACAGGTAGAAGCGGGGATACACACCCTGCCCCACCTGCTCCTCCACAAACTCATCAGTAAAGGTCCTGAAATAGAGGTGATTGAAAACTGATTGGGGGGGGAGGAATTCCCTGGCGGTCCAGTGGTTGGGGCTCTGCGCTACCACTGCAGGGGGGCATGGGTTCAATCCCTGGTCAGGGCACTAAGATCTCCCACATGCCGCGTGGAGTGGCCATAACAAAAAGAAAAAAAAAAAGAAAAAGAAAAACTGATACGGAAACAGAGTCTCCCCTATTGAGGTTACTCAGAGTTGGGTCTACTTTTCCCTCCTGTACAGATGACAGCAGTGAGCAGCAGAGTGACGTCATTCAAGAAGAAGACAGGCCAGTTTGAGGAAGACAACTGTCCTTTGTTATCCTGTCTCAAAAGCTTGGAAAGCTACGTCGAAGATGAGTTTTATATTCTGCTTCACTTGACTTGCATCCCTGCCTGAGGGCTGAAAACGGTTTGTGGCTCTCAGCAAAAAAAGGAAAACACATACACATCTTTCCTTCCCTTTTTTTTATTTTTTCTAAATTGGTTTGATTTACTGTAAGTTTTCTCAACAATGTTGAAAAGCTTTGGAATGGGCAGTGTGTGGGGGGAAAGCTGCATTTGGTATCTGAGGTGCCCCTGTCGCTGTGCCCCTGGCTTTCTCCAGGTTGACTGATGCTGAGATGGGGGAGGCACTTGGCCTCGGCGCCCTTTGTCACTGTTAAAGGTCTGTAACCGGCTCGCCCCGGCACACAAGGGAATAGTGTGGGGTGATAAGGACACTTCCTTTTTCACTGCCCAGGTGAGCTGAGGAACCAGGCACACGTCAGCTCTCTGGAAAAGGTGAGGGGGGTCAGCTACTGATGCTAATCAGGGGGAGGCACTTTGGTTCGGGTTCTGAGTCGGAAACACCTGGTCTTGAATCTGGACTCCGCTCCTTACCTGTTTCATGGGCTTGGGCAGGTAGCTTTACCTCTCCCCTGAGCCTCAATTTCTTCATCTGTGAAATGGGTGAAATCACACCTATCTTACAGGGTTATGGTGGGGACCAAGGTACTTCAGGATGTGAGTGCCTAGGAGGTGCTCCGTAGATGTTAGTTATCTTCTCCTTTGCCTTCCTTAGCTGAAGAAGAAAAATGTCAACTGTTCAGTTACAAACTGCTGCCTGGGCCTTCCATTCTCTGTAGAATATTCCAGACTAGGGCATCATCAGAGCTCTCCTGGGGATTTTTGCCTCCCTTGGGATAGAATTCTTTTCAAAAGAGTTAGGGGCTGATAAGAGGAAGTGCCTTTCATTAGAATCTCGCATTTTCCAGAGCTTTGTGTTTATAGAAAAGCCTCTTAGGTGATGCACTCTTAGCTTTCAGACTTTCCCGTCCTTCCTTTCTCCTGTGGCTTTGAAAAAAGGCAAGGAGAAATGTTTTGTAACAGAGTAGATCAGTTCGTCTGGCCTCGGTTTCTCGATCTTGGAAATGGGAATGGGAAAGCTTGTTTCCTTCCTACTTCTTAAGGGTGTTATGAAGATACGCTGCTCAATAATGCTAAGTTTTGTTTGTTTGTTTGTTTGTTTGTTTGTTTTGCGGTGCGCGGACCTCTCACTGTTGCGGCCTCTCCCATTGTGGAGCACAGGCTCCAGACACGCAGGCCCAGCGGCCATGGCTCATGGGCCTAGCTGCTCTGCAGCATGTGGGATCCTCCCGGACCGGGGCACGAACCCGTGTCCCCTGTGTTGGCAGGAGGACTCTCAACCACTGCGCCACCAGGGAAGCCCAATAATGCTAAGTTTTGAATGAAAATAACATATGATGAGTTTAAGCTGCTGCTGTTCCCTGTACAGTTTAGAGATTTTTTTTTCTTTCGAATTTCATCCTAATCTCTTAAATGTCAGGGACCTTCTAAGGGTGTAAAATATGTGTGCTAAACTTGAAAATCTGACTTGAATTTGCACTCTGCAATGTTGCATATCCTGCTCTGATGGGCACGACTTAAAGGGGAACTTCCCTCTCCAATAACAGGACCTGGGACTCCTAAGATGAGAAGTATGTTACCTGCAGGGTTACCTTGCAGGTGTGGTTGGAGCAGGTCCACTTTCTTGGATGAAGGAACTAAACTGAGGGAGTCACTAGAAGTGAGCCCTGTCCCCAGCTCAGAACACTGGGGAGGTCAGAGGCTGGCTGCAATGTCTGCCCGTCAGGGATAGCTGTGACCTGCAGTTCTCTTGTTGGGCTGAGTCTTTCGCTGCGTGGAACCTCACATTCTTAACCACTCTAACCAGTCTAAGTTAGTGTCATTTCAGAACGGATACTTGACAGGTTGTGTTTAAACTCGCTGAACCCTGAGCTAGTCTCTGGATCCGACAGTCCACCCTGCAGAGGCGACCATATTTAAAAAGGGAAAAAGCAAAGAAACTATTAGGGAAAAAAAAAAAAAATCCCTAGCTGGGAATGCAGAGAATGATTTGCAAGATCACTGAGATGCTTCCTGCGACTTCCTCTTCTCCTGCATGCACACCTGACGACAGGGAAATCTTCGGGGCAGGATTTTTCCACCAGTAAATGGGAGCTTCAGGGTCTTGGTGCCAAACATTATTAACCCTTGTCCAGCTGAGCTGTGATCGTTGTCACTTATATCTGAGCCCTGTGTGCATAGATGATATTGCTGGGTCAGTTAAGAGCTGAGGTACTGGGCGGGGGAGGTCTTCAAGCTTTGAGGATTTTAAAGAATTAGGTCTTTTTTTTCTTTTCTTTAAGATGACCCATCCCCAACTCCACCAGTACGTTGACAGCGGGTTACAGACTTTCTGTGGCAAAGACCAACTTGTTACATTGTGCTTTAAAATAAAATCTTATCTGAATGTATTGTGAACTGGAGACGAGGAGATATACTTACCAGAACCAGGAAGATAAATACTTCCAGGCCATCACAACTGACATTCCTTTTCCTCAAAACCTGGTGGACATTGGGAAAGGGGCTGTCATAATCCTGTGGCTTTGATATCAGCTCCCATTCTCACAAGCACACACCAAACCTATTACTGCAGCAGGAGAGCCCATGATGGAAAAGTTCCCTAACCCAGGCACTGAAACCTGGAAAATCATCCTTGCTGGGTAAAGTTTATTATGATGCAACATGTGCCAACCGGTATTTCTCACCATGGTCCTGGCCAGGAACTGCTGCAAAAAGAACAAAACAGATCCCTCTGCATTATTTACATTTTAATAATTGGTGTGGAGGCGAGGTTGGGAGAAATTCATTCTGAGGTTATAATATGGATTTTTTAAAGATAATGGAATAAAGTTATTTTTAAATAAATGCTTTAGTCATCTTTATTTAGACCTGATTAATAAACTGAAAGATTTGGGGAAGTGGATTTGCTGCCCACAATTTTTGTTTTTTTAATTAGCTTTCCCAGTATTGGTAACAATATTGTCTTCGTTGCCGTGTTATTCTTTTCCACGACTTGTAGATCCTACCCACCCTCTCATCTCTCCTAAACTCCTTGAGAAATTTGTTCTCCATTGTTTTCTTGCTACATACCCTCAAACACACGCCTCTTTGTGGTCAGATTGTTTTATTTATTTACTTATTTTTGGTGGCGTTGGGTCTTCGTTGCTGTGCGTGGGCTTCCTCTAGTTGTGGTCAGCAGGGGCTACTCTTCGTTGCAGTGCGCGGGCTTCTCACTGCTGAGGTTTCTTTTTGTCGCAGAGCACGGGCTCTAGGTGCGTGGGCTTCAGTAGTTGTGGTTCATGGGCTTAGTTGCTCC
The DNA here is from genome assembly GCF_964341445.2 of Mesoplodon mirus. NCBI lineage: Eukaryota > Metazoa > Chordata > Mammalia > Artiodactyla > Ziphiidae > Mesoplodon > Mesoplodon mirus. The sequence continues at coordinate 11,505,245 of NC_138989.1, forward strand.
ACGGCATGTGGGATCTTTCCGGACCAGGGCTCAAACCCATGTCCCCTGCACTGGCAGGCAGATTCTTAACCACTGCGCCACCAGGGAAGTCCCTGGTCAGATTGTTTTTTGTTTTGTTTGCCATGCCCTGCAGCTTGCAGGATATTAGTTCCCTGACCAGGGCTTGAACCCGTGCCCTTGGCAGTGAAAGCGTGAGGTCCTAACCCCTGGACCACCAGGGAATTCCCTTGGTCAGATTGCATACTTTCTAATATTAAAGGGCTAGGGTAGGAGTTGTCATGGAGCAGTAGACTGATGGGCTGTCTGAAAAGACAATTTATATCAGCTGTCGGGTCCTTGCAGCAGTTGGTAGTTTTGGAGTTTCTCACAGGGTTCAGCTAATTGTAGTCCCCAGAATGTGTCACCTCACCTCCCACTTGAGGTGGCCCAACTCCACTCCCTGTTCCTGTTCTAGGCCTTTCTCTTGGGTCATTCATCTCTCCCGTTTCTTTACTTCATTCCAAGCTTCCTAAGCTCTAATCAAAGCTGTCCCATTTTCAACTTCCTTCCTTTTTAACCAAACCCATGATTCCTACCTTCACCTCACTTTCCCATGTTTTTTTAAAAAAATAAATTTATTTATTTATTTAGGCTGCGTTTGGTCTTCGTTGCTGTGCGCGGGTTTCTCATTGCAGTGGCTTCTTGTTGCAGAGCACGGGCTCTAGGTGCACGGGCTTCCGTAGTTGCAGCACGCGGGCTCAGTAGTTGTGGTGCACGGGCTTACCTGCTCCGCGGCATGTGGGATCTTCCCGGACCAGGGCTCAAACCCATGTCCCCTGCACTGGCAAGCATATTCTTAACCACTGCGCCACCAGGGAAGTCCCCCCATGTTCTTTTTAACCCTGTCCCTCCATTTTCATGTCCCGTGTGTGTTTAATCCAAGCCTCTGTTTTCCCAGCCCCTCATTTTACCTCCGCCTGTTTTCACTTCTGTTCCGTGCTGTCCCTCAGGCTTCCTGGGTCACACCCACGTTCACCCAGCTTGTCCATTTCTGGACCCTCCCACTTTTGACCCCTCTTTTTCTCTGGCTGGCTGCCCCTTTTAATCGCGGCACGTTCATGTTTTCACCCTCCATTTTCCGGTGGGCTTTTTTTTTTTCTGGTTCCCATTTTTTAAGCAACGGCGGCTGACGCCTTCCTCTCACCCTACACTTTTACTCCTCTCAGCCCCTTCGTTCCTCTACCGCGGCTCCCAATTAACCTCTGAGCTCCCCGCCGCCTCAGGTTGCCAATCTTACTCCTCTGCCTCATTTCTTCTCTCCCGCCGGGGTTCCGGGACCCCATCCCCCCAGTTCTCTCCTCAGTCTTTGCTTTTCGTCTCCCCCATTCTCCTGACCGCCGGCGTCTTCAGGTCCCCCTTCCGCCCTGGTCCGCCCCCATCCCCGATTTTCCCCCTGTCCCATCTCCCCCCGTTTTCTCCTCAGCTCCCCGGTGCCTTTCCGTACCCCCTTCCTCGTTTTCCCCTCAGCTTCACCGCACCCCGTTTTAGACCCACACCTCCTCCCTCCATCCCCGATCATCACCTGGCCCCCCACTCCGTTCCTCCCATCCCCCCCATTCCCGCCTTTCCCCCTAAGCCCCGCTCCTCCCAGGTCTACCAGAGGCGCTCCCTCTGTCCCCTGGTTCTCCCACCCCCATTTCCCCCTCCGGCCCCCGTTTCCCCTCGGCCCCGCTCCCCGACCCCCCCCCCCGCCCTTCGCGTTCACCTGCCTGCCTCCCACCCCGGCTTCTCCCTCAGCACCTCCCGCCCCAGGTTACAGTCTGTCCTCACAGCCGCCCGTTCTCTGAGCTCCGCTCCCTACCCCCGGGTTTTCACCTGCCCCCCCCACTTTCCCCGGGCCCCGCTCCCCCAAACCCCAGGTTTTTCTCCTGCCCGCGTCCACCTGCCCCCCCACTCCGCTTTCCCTTCGGCCCCGTTCCCCATCCCCCCTCCAAGGCCGACCCTTCCCCGCCCGGCGTCCACCTGCCCGCCCCCCGCCGTCCGGCAGCCCGGCTCCCGGGTTCTCTCCAGCCCGCCCCGGCCCCGCCCCCCGCGCGTCCCCGCCCGCGCCCGCCGCCATGTGACGGGAAGCAGCTGATGGCCTCTCCGGGCGGCGGCGGCGGGCGCGGCGGCGGCGGCGGCGGGGCCGGGGCCGGGGCCGGGGCCGGGGCCGGGGCCGGGGCCGGGGTGGGGGCGGGCGGCGCGGGGGCGGCATGAGGGCCGGCGGCCCGGGGGGCTGAGGCGCCCACCGCCTGCCGCGGGGCCGTGCGCGTCCTCCATGGAGGCCGGAGGTGAGTGGGGCCGTGGCGCGCGTTCCCCGCCGGCGGGGCCGGGCCCGTTCCCTGGGGGGGTGGGGCGCGGGCTTGGCCGGGGCGGGGGATGGGGACGGCGGGGGCGCCGGGCCTGGGCTGTCCGCGTCGGCTGGCGGCAGGGTGCGCCCCGGGCGACTAGCTTTGTTTCGCTTTCGCTGTCAGCGGCCGCCACTCCGTCTCGTGCCGCCGACGGGACCCGGGGAGGACGGGCCTCTGCGCGGCAGGGATCCCTATCCCCGGGACATTCCGGGGCACCCGGGGCCCGACACCTCCGCCCGGGTGGAACGCGACGGGCGCCAGGCCCTCGGGCGGGAGGATGGTGATACCCGAGAGGGTGGGTGCCCAGGTGCTGCACTTGAGGTCCGGGTGGGAGTCCGCTCTGCTCCTTACAGGCTGTGATCGTGGACGAACCGCTTAACCCAAGTCTGTTTTGTAGCTGCAAAATGGGCTAATAATAGTATCTGCCTCAGCGGGTGGTTGGGAGCTTCCCAAACTTGTCTGTGCGTGAAAATGGGGTCTGGAATCCCTATTGAAAAAACATATTCCAAGCCTCTCCCAACAGAGACTGATTTGTAGACCCGGGCTGCCGATCCCTGGTGACATGGATGAGGGGACAAGTTTAGGATACACCGATGAGTGAGGTACTTGCCTCTCTCCTTGTTAACAGCTGTCATCAGAAAACGGTGTGGAAGTCGGAGAATATTGGAAGCACTTGGAGGGTCAGCCCAAATGACCATGCAGCCTCAGTGGGAATGGTGTGCTTGTTATGCAAAGGCCAGACCTCAAGATACGTCCTTCAGGCTTCTTCTTTCCAACCACTTTGCCCCTAAACCCCACTAATAGAAATTTGGGGTGGGCTTGTGATGTATTCTGGGAGTCCCAACTCTTGAATATACTTCCATGCTTAAAGGCGGTTTCCTTCGGGGAAATTTCTCAGAAGGGGTCAAGGCCTAGGCTCAGAATTTGTTCCAGAACCTCTTTGTATTCTTCCAGTGAAGTTCAAGCTTCATTCTGGTCTGGAGGATTCTGATCGTGGATGTTTTTGTGTTTCCCTGGCTTCTTTGATGGAGCAGGGATTGTGGGTGGGTGGGTTGAAATCAGGGTTTTCCCTGGGGTGGTGTAACTTTTTAATTTGGGAAATGACATTTCTTTGTATGCTGGAGTAAGGCATTCAGTACCAGGTGTAGAGGTAGCTCTCTCTGCCTTCCCATCTAGATAAGGGCTTTCTCTTTGGTGAATTTGTTACCCATAGAACTGTTGTTAAATGGCCCCTACTGTTTGCCTGAAATCTTACGTGAATCTTTTTATAGCTTCCGCTGTCTATTCCATTGACTCCTTTTAGTTTATATCTGAAAGCGATCTGGAGCTAGCCTCCCTTTTTAGCAGGAATCTGTTTCCAGTTCTGGGTTTTTCCTAATGATTGACGACTGTGTTTTGGGGTGTGGGCTGAGCTGTTGAGAGCTGCCAAGCTACCGTTAAAAAAAAAAAAAGGCCAGAGTTTTATTCTTTTGAAACTGAATAAAGACCATTGTAATGGGACTAATTGTAATGGACAGCAGTAGATATCTTCAGAGTAGTGGTTAGAATGTATTTATTCATTCAAATATTTATTGAGTGTCTACTATGGGTCAGGCACTCTCTAGGCCAGCACCGGCCAATAGAAATATAACGCGAGCCACATACGCAATTTGAAATGTTCTAGTAGCATTAAAAAAAAAAGTGAAACAGGTGAAAGTAATTTTAAAATTATATCTTTGTCAATCCCGCATATCTAAAATATTATCATTATAACATGTAATCATGAATAATTATTGAAAATTTTTAGATTTTTGCTTTTGTACCGTCTTTGAAGTAAAGTGTGTATCATGTACCTAAATGGCCCATCGTAATTGGGACTTACCACATTTCAGAAGGTCAGTAGCCACGTGTGGCTAGCAGTTACTGTATTGGACAGCACAGCCCAATAGCAGTGAACAGTTCGGAATGAGGGTGGGGAAGAGAGAAACAACAGTTACATAAAAAGAAGCAAACAACCAAGAGAAGTTGTGTGAGTGATAAAGAAAATTCAGTGGAGTGAAAAGAAAGTGACTGGGCCACTTTGGATAGTGAGGCCAGGAAGGTCTCTGAGAAGGTGACACCAGCACTGAGGCCTGAAGGGTAGGCAGAGCAGCTGGGCAAGGATCTGGGGCCAGCCAGGCAGAGTTTTCTGAACGGATGGAACATCTCATGGAGAGATCTCAAGGCAGGACAAATCAACAAGCTTCCTGCCGGCCAGAGTCATTCATAGCTTCTCTCTCTCTGTGTTCAGGCAAATCTCCTTTCACAGAAGAGGCCCATGGTAAATGTCTTTCCACTCTGCCTGATTATCCAAACACATCCCAGTGTTTAAGTAGAAAACTCGGATCCATAGGCCTTTTCAGCAAGAAGGGCCAGGGCAGGTACAATCCCAGATGAAGCTGGATCCTCTTGCCTCTGGTTTTTTCTTTTTAAAGTTCTGGACTAATTATGGCTTTCTTTTCCAGCAGCCACGTTTAGTTTGGGCCCAGCCTCCTCTTCAGAAGCTCCGTAGTTCCTTCTTTTTTTTCTTATTTTAGTCCTTGGATTCTTGAGCTTGAAATAGCAAGAGATTAAATCCCCAAATCACAGAAATAGAGTGTGAAATCTGGGTATGGCTTATGTTTAAGAAGCATTTCATGTAAAATGTTTGGCAAAGGCATCATAATAGTCTAAGGGGCTTCATTTCATTTATATTATAGAGAGATACCATGTATATTTATTCCACAAATATTTACTGAGTGCCTGCTCTCTGCCAGGAACTCTGCTAGGCACTGGGGATAAACATACAAGGTCCCTGCTCTGTCGGTGGCATTGATGTCCTAATTGGAGGGAGACAGATAATAATCATAATGGTGATTGTGCCGTAAAGAAAATAAAGTGAGGAGTTATGAAGGACATTGACTTGGGATCAGAGCAGGGCTCTCTAAGGGGTTGTCATTTGAGCCAAGACCTGGATGAAGAGAAGGTGCCAGGCATGCAGGCATTCCAGTCTAAGAGAATAGCTGGTGCAAAGGCCCTGAGGTCAGAACTAATTGAGCATAGTCAAGGGGTGAGAGAAGGCCAGTGTGCAGGACTTCTAGGGCAGGGTGAGGATTTTATTCTAAGAGTGATCAAAACTGATCACTCTGAAAGGTGAGGAGAATGGGTGGTTGGGGGCCAGAGGGGGAGCTAGGAGAGCAGTCTCCTAGCAGAGGGAGCTAGGAGGCCGCTTAGTGAGAGATGATGTTGCATATATGAGCCAATGTTGGTGAGACGATGTTGCATAGGTTAGAATGGCAGCCATGAGATGGAGGGGAGTTAGGTTTGGCAAGTCTTTTGGAAGCAGATGCAGTAGAACTAGTTAATGGATTTGGTTTGGGAGGTAAAGAGAAGAGAGAAGTCAGGGGTGGCCCCTTTTCATATTGTGTGGAGCCTCCATGGTGTTGAAAGGATGGATAACGTGCGTATTGTGGAGGGAACGAACCAAGTGTGAATATTACCAGAATGGAATGAAGTCAGGTGAAGAAAATGTACCTCCAGATCAGTCCATGTTGTTTAATATTTGACTCCATCTGGCTTCTCAACCTCAGCATCACTGACATTTTGAGCAAAATAATTCTTCATTGTAGGGGCCGTCCTGTGCACTGTAGGGTGTTGAGCAGCATCCCTGGCCTCCACCCATTAGATGCCAGTAGCCCCGCCTCTGGTTACAACAACCAAAATGTGTCCAGACATTGCCACATGTCCCTAGGGGGCAAAAGTGCCCCCGGCTGAGAACCACTGGACCCCATGAGGAGGCATTAACAGAATAAGGCTCTTTTACCTTAAGAAGATATCTAGAAATAATGGGAATAAACGCCACGGGGTTGCCACGTAACACTGAGTCTTGTTTTGGATTTACAGTGTAAAGTAACTTCTTACCGTGCAGATATTCACATCCAGAGGACTATGCTCAGATACACAAGTAACTGTGTAAGTGAAAGGATCGCCTGTGCAAACACATACAGATTTCTAGGAGGAATTACCTGGGCGTATACAAATGCCAATTTAGACAGATCTGATATATTAAAACCTAGATTTAAGCATAGAACCTCAGGGAATGAATATTCTCTTTACAAAGGAAACTTCCTTAAATTTTCTTTAAATAACAAAGCCATAAAGGCTTAATATGATTTATTAAAATTCTATTTAAAGACAGAATTTTCAGCCATACATTTATTTCATGAAACAAGATATACCCATGTATTTTCCTATAATGCATATGTCAGAAAAAAATATATACGTATAAATATTATATACATATATGCATGTCTACCGTCTGTTTCATCGAATCCAGGATATCATGGATTGTATTGCCAGTATGTGTCACTGAAAAAAATACTGCCTATTTAACTACGAAAAGTCATCGCTTGACACATCCTGATTTTAACAAGGTCAAACTGAGAAGACTTATAAAGATGTGTCCTAAAATATACGAAATAGGGGCTGTTTAAATTAGTATCTATCTAGTAACTGCTATAAAAAGGTCAAAGTCTCAAAACTGCTAAAGTGGAACATACACATCAGACAGTGACCTCATTCAGGATGGAAGCCAGTTTTTATATTCGTATGTAACGCAATCATAGCGATCAAAAAATCAGTTCTGAAGGCCATGAACTTACAAGCTTTGTCAGCCATTGAGAATCTTCCACTGGAGGAGAGCCTTGAACTGGGGACTGCCCTTCAGGTCGATGAAGAAGCACCAGTCCAGCCCCCCCCCCCCCAAAAGAAACAAGGATTGAATCGGCTTGGCGTTTGAAGGCGGCTGCGTAAATTCCCAGCTGGGGGTGGTGTTGGGGCAGAGGGAAACTTGTCACTACAGGAGAGAAAGAAATAAGGAGAGTGGGACTTCCTTCCACTTTGATAGTGTGAGATCTGGGTATGCTTCTGCGTTGCCAATCTCAGTGGGATTCTCATAAGCAGAAAATGAGTCTAGGTGTGAACTCAGATGAGCTACTTGGGGCACGACAGGGAGGTGTGTGTGGCCGGCGTGTGGCGTGCAGGGAGACAACCGGAAAGGGAAGGCTGGGGCCGGTGGGGTGGGTTGGGAGGCCGGATCTCAGCTGCCTTTATCTGGTAGGCAGGTGGGAGCTTTGGAATGTATTTGAAAGAAATGTCGTGATGTGATGTGCGTTTCAGCTTCAACAGGGTCCCTGGGGGCAGGAGAAAATGCATCAGGAGAGTCTTGTAAAAGATGGGGCCAAGATGGGAGGAAGGTTTAGGCCAGAACAGAGAGGAGATGGAAGTGGGAGGCCAGATCAAGAAGTCTGAGTGACAGGAAGCAGGGCCAGTGCTGAACATTTTAGCCTTGATGATGGGGGAGGATGGGGAGTGAGAGGGAGCCTGTGAGTTTCAGATATTCCTTCTTTCACCTGTTTCCCAGTAGCAGGTTCTTTTGGAGAGACCTTAAGTGCATCTGAAGGCTTCCTGATCAGCACCGTCTGATCCTTGCCTGGCCTGTCTCCTTTCTTCCTCTTCGGGCTTTCATAGGAAAATGAGGCCTCCCTTCACTGGGTTCACTCTTACAAAGGTTACTCTGAGTCACGGTTAACCAGAAGTCAGGAGTGCCAGAACTGAGTAACCCCACTGGAATTCAGCCTGTGGCTACGGTTATTGTCTCAGGTCATTTAAATGACAACTCCCTCCCAGAATCCGGACTGTCACTTTTTGCCATGGGGAGACCTCAGTGGCTTTCCAGTTTCTGAGTCAGCAAGGTGGTCAGGGGCCCGGTTCTGCCCTTTCCCTCGAGGTGAGGGTGCTTGTTTGAAGCATGCTGTCTCCTGCCCCAGAGGAGCCACTGCTGCTGGCCGAACTCAAGCCCGGGCGCCCCCATCAGTTTGATTGGAAGTCAAGCTGTGAAACGTGGAGCGTTGCCTTCTCTCCGGATGGTTCCTGGTTCGCCTGGTCTCAAGGACACTGCATTGTCAAGCTGATCCCCTGGCCGCTGGAGGAGCAGTTGTAAGTTCTTTCACTCCCAAGGGAATGAGGGAGTCCTGGGGAACTGAGCACTCTCCCAGATGACTCCCTGCCCGAGAGCAGGAGAGGGAAGGTGGCCAAAACAGTTCAGGAATTGATCAGTGAGATTTCCAGGGTCCCACATTCTGTACCTGTGAAAATTAACTGCATCGAGATTATGTTAGTCCCGAGTTTTTTTTTTTAACAGCTTTACTGAGATATAATTTTTTTTTCCATATGACCCCTTAAGGGATTTTCTTCTCTTTTTTTTTCAGTTTTTTTTAAATTAGTTTCTGCTTTATAACAAAGTGAATCAGTCATACATATACATCTGTTCCCACATCCCTTCCCTCATGCATCTCCCTCCCTCCCACCCTCCCCATCCCACCCCTCCAGGCGGTCACAAAGCACCGAGCTGATCTCCCTGTGCTCTGCGGCTGCTTCCCACTATCTGTCTACCTTACGTTTGGTACTGTATATATGTCCATGCCTCTCTTTCGCTTTGTCACAGCTTACCCTTCCCCCTCCCCATATCCTCAAGTCCATTCTCAAGTAGGTCTGTGTCTTTATTCCCGTTTTACCCCTAGGTTCTTCATGACATTTTTTAAAAATTCCATATATATGTGTTAGCATACATTATTTGTCTTTCTCTTTCTGACTTACTTCACTCTGTATGACAGACTCTAGGTCTATCCACCTCATTACAAATAGCTCAGTTTCGTTTCTTTTTATGGCTGAGTAATATTCCATTGTATGTATGTGCCACATCTTCTTTATCCATTCATCCGATGATGGACACTTAGGTTGTTTCCAGCTCCGGGCTATTGTGAATAGAGCTGCAATGAACATTTTGGTACATGTCTCTTTTTGAATTACGGTTTTCTCAGGGTATATGCCTAGTAGTGGGATTGCTGGGTCACATGGTAGTTCTATTTGTAGTTTTTTAAGGAACCTCCATACTGTTCTCCATAGTGGCTGTACCAATTCACATTCCCACCAGCAGTGCAAGAGTGTTCCCTTTTCTCCACACCCTCTCCAGCATTTATTGTTTCTGAGATATAATTTATATGCCATACAATTTGCCCATTTAAAGTGTACAGCTAGAGGCCCAACTGGGTAGTTAGGCTTGATTATTCGGCAGCTGCTGATTAGGGATGATTCCCCCTTACTAACTAACTGTATTTTAAATTTCTCTAAATTACCTGAGTCCTTTGGAGGCAAATAAACTTGTCTTTCACACAAAAAATAAAGTATACAGCTAAGTGACTTGAGAACATTCACAGAGTTGTGCATCCATCACCATGATCAATCTTACAACATTTTTGTCACCCCAAAAAGAAACCCTCTAATCCCCCTCTGCTCTCCAGCCCTGAGCAGCCTCTAATCTACTTTCTGTCTTTATAGATTTGCCTATTTTAGACATTTCATACAAATCGAATCATACACTATGTAGTCAGTTGACTGGCTTCTTTCACTTAGGATACTGTTTTCATGGTTATCCATGTTGTAGCATGCTTCCTGACTTCATTTCCCTTTACTGCCAAGTAATGTTCCATTTTATGGAGACACCACATTTTGTTTATAAGTGTATCCACCGGTGAACATTCAGGTTGTTTTCACTTTTTGGCTTCTTTAGATAATGCTTCTTTGAACACATGTCAAGTTTTTGTGTGGATATATGTTTTTGTATATGTTTAACTGGTTGAGGAACTGTCAGACTGTTTTTCAAAGTGGTTGCACCATTTTACAATCCCACCAGCAATGTTGGAGATTTCCAAATTTTCCACATCCTCACCAACACTTGTTATCGACTGTCTTTTTTTTTTTTTTTTTTTTTTTTTTGCGGTACGCGGGCCTCTCACTGTTGTGGCCTCTCCCGTTGCGGAGCACAGGCTCCAGATGCGCAGGCTCAGCGGCCATGGCTCACGGGCCCAGCCGCTCCGCAGCATGTGGGACCTTCCCGGACTGAGGCACGAACCCGCGTCCCCTGCATCGGCAGGCGGACTCTCAACCACTGCGCCACCAGGGAAGCCCTCGACTGTCTTTTTGATTATAGTATAGCCATCCTAGTGGGAGCAAAGTGGCATCTCATTGTGGTTTTGATTTGCATTTCCTTGCTGGCTACTGATCTTGCCCACCTTTTCATGTGCTTATTGGCCCTTTTCATGTCTTCTTTGGAGAAATGTCTATTCAGATCCTTGGTCCATTTTAAAATTGGCTAGTTGCCTTTTTTATTATCAGCCAAGTTCAGTTCCTGATATTAACTAGCTTTTCTTTCTCTGGGCTGGACAAGTCCCAGTATCTGAATGCTGTGAGCTCCCAGTCAGATGGCCCAGCATCAGTATTTTTTTCATTTGTCACAGGGCAACTCTACGTCTGTATTTATTTACTCAGCCAACAGTTGTTGCAGTCTTCCTTGCCTGACCCAGAGCCAGGGGCTGAGAATCCTGAAATAAATCAAACATGGCCCCTGCCCATGAGGGTCTCATTTGTTTTGCTTTAAGCATTTCTCACAAGTAGCATGTTAGATTTAAGTTTTTTGTAAGTTCAGTCTGAAACTTGTTGCCTTGATAATAGGGAACGCTGATGAAAATTTGCTGAGATGGGTAGTCTGCACACTGCTGGGGTTGAGGAGTATAAATTTATGCACTTGCTGGAAGGAAGGCCATTTCGAGGACCTTAAAACTGTTCTTCCTGCGATTAGGAATCTCAGAAATGGGGTCGTCTATTTATTTATTTATTTATTTTACAATTTTTATTGGAGTATAGTTGATTTACAATGTTGTTATTTTCTGCCGTACAGCAAAATGAATCAATTATACATATATATATATCCACTCTCTTTTAGATTCTTTTCGCACATAGGTCATGACAGAATATTGAGTAGAGTTCCCTGTGCTATACAGTAGGTCCTTATTAGTTATCTATTTTATATATAGTAATGTGTATATGTCGATCCCAATCTCCCAATTTATTCCTCCCGCCACTTCCCCCCGGTAACCATAAGATTGTGTTCTACGTCTATGACTCTATATCTGTTTTGTAGATAAGTTCATTTGTACCATTTTTTTATATTCCACATATAAGTGATACCACATGATATTTGTCTTTCACTGTCTGACTTACTTCACTTAGTATGACAATCTCTAGGTCCATCCATGTTGCTGCAAATGGGAGGTCACCCATTTACATACACTGATTTTCAACATGAAATTAATCATATGATAGTTAAAAATCAGAAATAGCTTAAAATCTGGTGATGAGAGAATGCTTAAGGAAATTGTGGCATTGCTGTATATTTTTGTAGCCATCAAAGATTGTTGTGTGTGTTTTTTGTTTTTGTTTTTTTATCACAATTTTCAGTTCTATACTCAGTTTAATGGTAATGACAAGATCATTATTTATTGATTCCCCCAGTCTAAATACAAGGGACTCAACTTCATATCCAGACTTAAATCTGATGTAGATTTATAGTCTGAAAAAGTATTTTTTAAAAAGGATAAAGTGGGAAATCTTTTACTTCCTTGAAAATCACTCTTGTATTCAAATATATATATTACTATACATAAATATATCTTTCCAATATTAGGGAAAATGTAAATTTGAGCATTAACCCTTTATGTGTATCTTTTGTTTAATATAATGAGGGAAATACTGTTTAATATGTTAAATGAGCAGTTACTTGTTTTAGGGAAATATCACACATTTTGAAGAATAATAACTTGAGGAAATGCTTACAGTACAAGGCTTACTGAAAAAAACAAGCTATGAAAGCAAGCTATGAAACTGTATTTGCAGTATGATCCCAAATTTGTTTTTGAATAACATGTGAATGTACACATAAATTAAAAATTCATCGTACAGTGTTTACTGTGGTTAGAGTGGTATTAGGATCTGGGTAATTTTTATAGTTTTCTCATTTCCAAAATCTCCCCATGTTTCACTATTAATTTTATAATTTAAAATAATTGTTATTTTAAAAGTCCTTTAAAAGGGGAAATCTGGGGCCTTTATATTCTTGTTAGGATTGTTACACATTTAAAAAATCATGTAATGTAGTGCTTCTGATATTGAGCAAATAATTGATAATAACTAGATAAATGTGCTACTACTTTTAGAAATAAAATTTTCTGAAAATTCAATTTTGATGAAGTTAAATTCTCCTAATGACTGTCCCTGGCCCCAAGCGGCCCCCTCCCACAGTTGTGTCTGCTACCTCCCATGTAGCTCATCCCTTGAATTCATTGCAGACTCTGAAGTCCAGGGCATGTGCTGAACGCTAGACTAGGACACCCAAGACCTGACTACTAGTTCCCATTCTGCCCCCGATTTCGTGACCCCAGGAAAGTTATCTCTACCCCTAACATGTTAAATTTATGATAGTAAAATAAATTACTATGTCAATGAGCCTTAATTCCTTATGGAATAAAGTAGCTACAGATGTATCCCTTAATTCAAATACAGAAATCAGGATTTTATATAAAAAAAAAAAAAGGTAACTTTGGAGGTTCTGAGCTGGCCTACAGAGCTCTCCGCATAGCTTGCCTTTTCTGTGCTTCTCCCCTGGGTGGCCAACTAAGGCCCCCGAGTCAGGGCCGGGCAGGTCTTCGAAGTGCGTGTGTCGGCCTGGCTGGGGCCGGATGTGGATTGGGCGGGCTTCATTGAAAAGGCATTCAGTGTCACATTTCAGATGTTCTGTCCGAACGACAAATTTTCAGACCACGTTTGGCCATTTAGACCAGGGGTCGGCACACTTTTTCTATAAAGGCCCAGATAGTAAATATTTCTGGCTTTGGGGGCCGTATGTCTCTGTCAAGACAAGTCAGCTCTGCTGCTCGAGCGTGAACGCATCCCTAGGCGAGAGGTGGGCAGACGAGCCTGGTGGAGGTGGGAGACGGCTTCGCGTACAGAACAGACTACCCTCCCGGGCACACTCCTGCAGCCTCTGCTTTAGAATGATAGACTTTCAGAGCCGAAGGAGCCCACATTTGCCCCAGTCTCTCCCTTCTAGTTTTGTAGGTGAGCTTGCTTAAAATTCTTTAATGTATTTCGATGATGCGATTGACAAAACTATGATTTACTTAACTTTTCGGGAACAGATGTAATACAGAAAGAGGTTCCGCTGCATGTATGTTGGCTATAGGATTTTTCATGGAAATGAGTCCCAGCTTTATCATCACTCTTTCCCCCAGTTCGATAAACCACGGAGTGTGGTCAGAGCCACGTAGCAAAGCAGGACTGAATACTTACAGTGATGAAGTGTACCGCAGATAAGTGTTCTGCGTTTGCGGGCCGAACCCCAGGAGTGTTTAACTGCTCATGCCTTTGATAGATTGTCTGCGAGGCAGAGTGGGGGGCAGGGCCCTGTTTCTTAGGGACGGAGTCTTATTTAGCTTGTCTGGGCCTGTGTTTCAGCATAAGTAGAAGGTAAAGGAAAGGCTTGGGCCACGAGATTTTTGAGGTCAGCATGTCCCTGAACAAGCTCTGTGAGTTCTTTCCTTGACTGCCCTGCTGGTTGGTTCCTGGACTGGATGTGCCCTCAGAGAAGTAAATGAAAGAGGCTCATTCATTGATCGGAGCAAAGTGAGTGAAGGTGGAAATGAGTGTGTACCAAGCAAACTGTTGGCCTGAAAAATGGGTTTATTTTCCTGCTCCTTGGGGACTTTATAAGCTAGAGCTAAGGGGGGTATATGAGGCAGAAGAGTGGCAGATGGTTATTCAGGCTCTAAGTTCTGTCCTAGTTCCACACCTACAGCGGTCTTGCTTTCTCATGAGAAACATGGAGTGCGTCTTTCCTTCCACGCACCCAAACCCAGGAGAACTTTCTGAAGAAGCAAATGGCTCCCTGGAGCATCTGTGATCTAGTTATCCCACAAGGCAGGTCGCCCCACTGCAGGGCTGTCACAGATGGGATGAGCCACGGCCAGTGAAGTCTCTGTTACGCGAATTCTTAAAAAAAAAACATCAAGAAGAAAGGTCGTATTAGAATTCACTGAAGGCCTGTTTGTTTCTAGGATTTCAAAGGCTTAGATACCCCAGAATGAAAAGTCGATTGACTTGGTGGCAATTTCAGACTCATTAAGAACTCTCTGCTTTCCCCAGCATCCCTAAAGGGTTCGAAGCCAAAAGCCGAAGCAGCAAAAATGATACAAAAGGGCGAGGCAGCCCAAAGGAGAAGACGCTGGACTGTGGGCAGATTGTCTGGGGCTTGGCCTTCAGCCCGTGGCCTTCTCCACCCAGCAGGAAGCTCTGGGCACGCCACCATCCCCAGGTGCCAGACGTCTCTTGCCTGATCCTTGCTACGGGGCTCAACGACGGGCAGATCAAGATTTGGGAGGTACTGACAGGTAGGTCATTTCCCGCTGGGATCAGGCCCCAGGGGGCTCTCATGCGCATTCCGATCAGGGATCAGAGGGGCCGCCAGTTGGCTGAGGGGTGTGGCTGTGACCTGTAGACCAGAGCTGCCTCTCCCCCTGATCGAGTACCCCTCTCTCTCACGCTAGGGCTCCTGCTTTTGAATCTGTCTGGCCACCAAGACGTCGTGAGAGATCTGAGCTTCACACCCAGTGGCAGTTTGATTTTGGTTTCTGCATCCCGAGATAAGACTCTTCGTATCTGGGACCTGAATAAACATGGTATGGAGGTGACGGAATGACTTGGTAGCCCCAAAATAGTGTATTTGCCCCTCTCTCTACTTGACCAGTGTCATTTTATCCAGAACAGTGTTTCTCAACCTTTTTTCTGTTATTGCCTCCTAAGGAAACTTTTTAGACATGTTTTTCCTAGTCACCCCCCAGCCCCCTCACCACCTGGGAGATTTTCACGCCAAAAAATACATTGAATATCTCTTCAGGTACTGGATGCACATCTGTGCTTTGTACATAAAAAAGGTCAGATTTTTCTGGCCATCAAGAACCAGTTTTCATCCCTCTTGAAAACACATGGTGTAGAATAGGTTTTCTCAGCTGTGGCACTCTTGCCAAACTGGGCTGGATAATTCTTTGTTACGGACCTTCCTGTGCATTCCGGTGTGGAGCAGCATCCTTGCCCTCTTAACCCGTGAGATGCCAGTAGCACCTTCTCCAGTTGTGACAACCAAAAATGTCTCCAGACATAGCCCAGTGTCAACATAAAGGCCACAGCCTCCCCTAGTTGAGAACCACTGATCTGGAAGAAGTCATCCATGTTGGGTACTTCCTGTTAGAAGTAAAGTTTCTTTGTACGGTGGAATCTAGAAGAATCCTCTCAGGTTGGGGTGTGGAGGGGGGCGGTCAGCCTTAGTGCAGTTCTGCTCTAAGCAGGACTGTATGCCGGAGCAGCCCGACGGAGAATCCCATACATCTCTGGTGTTGCTCCTCAGCTGGGAGGGTGACACAGGGGAGGGAAATTGGTCGCCGGGCCATTTCTCCCTCGCAGGCGTGGAGGGAGGTGGAGGAGGAAATGGGGACCTGGGCGGTCCATGAAGAGCACCCTCGTCCCTGATGACGCAGAGCCCTAGCGGTGACTGTGCAGCTCTCCACACCACGAGAGGGGCCCCGTCCCTGCCCTCTCAGAAACGAGCCTGATAACTTGTCAGGCAACTAAGGAGGTGCTCGTGGTGTCCTCACCTGACGGCATCGAGTCACGCAGCGCGCCCTGGGTCCTGTCTGCCTGTCGCTGTGGAGCTTGTGGCTGTGTGGTCTGAGGTGGGCCTGCTGACTGGGAGTGTGCTCAGACGCAGCGCCTTTTTTAATGAGCGTCGCAGGCACCTTGCCACCCTCTGAGGCAGGGAGGGAGGACTCGCTGAAGGGGACTGAGTGGGCAGAATGGACTAGGCCAGTTACTAGGGCTTTTCAAGGAGAGGAGGGGACTAAAGTAGTGTCCCCAGGCACAGGGCCCTGTCCTCCCACCCTGCCTTGATTTATTCACTCACACCTACCCCGGGGGAGCAGGTACGCTTCTTACTTGAGAGCTGAAGAAACCATGACTGACTTTCATAAAATTTATTTCTATATACCCACACATACACATGAATTCTTAAATGCATATGTATGACCATATACATTCTTCCCCCCTTTTTTGAGGCTTCTCCCCCCAAACTTTCTCATCCTCCCCTCCTTTGCATTCCTCCATAATCCCCCTGCAGTCCTGTCACCCATGCTAAATAAGATCCTTCCATATTGCCTTCCATATTTTTCTCTATACTTGCATAATCCTATTCAGACACTCATTTTTTAAAAAAATTAATTAATTTATTTTTGGCTGTGTTGGGTCTTCGTTGCTGCACGTGGGCTTTCTCTGGTTGCGGTGAGCGGGGGCTACTCGCTACACTTCGTTGCTGTGCGCAGCCTTCTTATTGCGGTGGCATCTCTTGTTGCGGAGCATGGGCTCTGGCACATGGGCTCAGTAGATGTGGCTCACAGGCTCTAGAGCGCAGGCTCGGTAGTTGTGGCCGCACGGGCTTAGTTGCTTCATGGTGTGTGGGATCTTCCCGGACCAGGGCTCGAACCCATGTCCCCTGCATGGGCAGGTGGATTCTTAACCACTGCGCCACCAGGGAAGTCCCAGACACTCACTTTTACATTTATGGATTTGGGGGTCATTGTTTCACAAAAATGGAATCATATTCTTCACATTTTTTCTGCATTTTTCTTTTTTATTAGACAGTACTCCATGGAAAATCTAGTTCCTTAATTTCATCTGACTTAACAGGTGGAATACTACCCTTTATTCATCCATTCCTCTGTTGATGGGCATTTAGTTTTTTCCCAGATGGAGATCTGGAGAGATGACGTGAGTGACCTAGGGTTATGTGCTGAGTAAACAGTGGAGCCAGGATTCAAGGCTGAGTTTACCTGCCTCCAGAGCATGCGGCCCTAATTACGCTGCACCACTGCTCATCCGGACATCCTGGCGAGGGTGGGAGGAGGGTGAGAGTGGGATCCTTGTGGCCAGGGGGAAACCATTACAGAGCGTAAATGACAGAGAATTGAAGGTAAACGCTCTCAAATTTGGAAGGATGCTTCAGAGTAACTGAGGTGGTTGGGGGACCTGAAAAGAATGTTCTCTGTTATCAAAGGAATGTATCAAACCTGATCTGTGAACAGCCTTTGTCCCACTGACCTTGTGGATTTTGGTGAAACAGTAGGTAATGATTTCCCTTGGGCATTATAACGTCATGTTAATAGATTTCAGGCATTTAAATGACAAATCCTGTCATATTTCTTTCTCTGCCTTTAAAAAGGGGCCTGTGGGCTCAGCTGCTAGAGAACCGCTGGCGGGGCTGGGGGGAGGCACCGCTGCCGGTTCTTCAGGCTTTCTGCTCTGTGGTTTTGGGAGTCGGCTCACCGTGTGCTCCATTTCTCTGACAGGTAAACAGATTCAGGTGTTATCGGGCCACCTGCAGTGGGTTTACTGCTGCTCCATCTCGCCAGACTGCAGCATGCTGTGTTCTGCAGCTGGGGAGAAGTCGGTGAGTCTCAAACTTGGGGTGCCCTTTGCTCTGTTGCTTCGGTTCAGGGAAGCGGCCTCATGCGTGAGAGGGTAAGTGAGCCAGTGTCCTCCAAAGCCGCCTGCAAATCAGCCCCAGGGGGAGGCACGCTTTGGGACTGAGGCCCCTCCTTTTCTGATTTGCACTATGACTCAAACCAAACGAGAGGAAGTGTTTGAAAGCAGATCGCTCCCATCATGTCATGGGAGGACTGTTTGCCTTCACAAGATGGGAAAGCCATGTTTTTTAAATTTCTTTCCCCGTTGGAGTCTATGATTTTAAAAGTTGCAACCCACATGTGGATCCAGATTTCCTTTGAACCATCTAATTTGAATCCACCTAATTAGGATTTCCACTCAAATCATAAAATGTACAGTAACTCGTTGAACTTTGTCCTGAAATCCTGTCTATTATAACAAAAGTGTTAGAAACCCAGGAACAGTTTGGAAACCGATTGTTTGAGTTTTACATCTGCATTGAGCTGTTGTTTGCTGTGACCGACTTGGGAAAGTTAAGAGTTCACTATTTGGTACAGCTCAGGTGGTTAATCATTGATTTGAGGTTTGGAACTATGTGAAAGTGAGAGTTTTCTTAAAGGAAAAAAAAGAAAATACTTCTTTTAATGATTCTCAGAAAGGTTTCAGGTAAGGAGCTAGGTCAGACCTACAGCCGTGGGCCAGATTTCTGTGGTCCTGTAAACCAGAGAGGGGTGCCAGATGGCTCTGTTGGGTGACCAGGAATTCACCTCTGACCCGTATTTTTGGTTTCAAGTGAAGGGACAAGGTAGCCCTTGACTTAGGTCTTCAGCATGCATTGCCCTATTTGCTAAGAGCGCTCAGAAGCAGGACCCAGAAGCCTCCCCTGAGCCATGCTGGCTGCTGTCTTCCTGAGGTCGGTTGGTTGATTCTCCCCTAAAGTAAGCTCCTTGAGTATGTCTGTTGGTTATGTGCCTCAAGAATTCAGACCTGTCACTTTATTTAGGCCAGTATGACATGTTCTAGAAGAAACATAGAAAAGGGGCTGGAGAACTTAGCTTCCCCTGGCTGTGCGGCCTGGAGAGGCAAGGCTGTGCCTTCTCACTGTTCACATCCTGAGCACTGTTTCAGCCCTGACCAGGCACCTGTTCTTCCCACAGGTCTTCCTGTGGAGCATGCGGTCCTACACATTAATCCGGAAGCTGGAGGGCCACCAAAGCAGCGTGGTCTCTTGTGACTTCTCCCCCGACTCTGCCTTGCTCGTCACGGCTTCTTACGATACCAATGTGATCATGTGGGACCCCTACACTGGCGAGCGGCTGCGGTCACTCCAGTAAGGACTGCCTCCCTGCTTCTGCTTTCCAGTGGGGTGTTCGATGGGAAACCTGTCTTGGTCCAGGACACAGTGTGTTCGTACTTACTCTAAGGCACTGGTGTGCAGCAGTGTTTCATTGTCAATTCTCACATTAGCCCCAAGTGCCTTCGAGTCTCCGGCTCTAGGAGGCTGTCTGTACTGCTCTGGATCCCGCGTTACGAAACCTCACAGTGACTCTTTCTTTCCACTTACTAATAACTGTAGTAACAGGTTCAGAATGATCCTCTTATTGAAACTGGTATTTCCAAAGTGAATTTTCACGTTCTCACCAACTTGGTCTACTTTTCCCCTTTGTCTCTGTTGTTTTCTGCAGCAAATAATAGGTAGTCCTATAATTATCATGTATCTTAGCCTAAAAAAGACTTTCAGTTTGTACCGTGGCATTAAAGTGAGGGCTGACCTACTTTGCATAAGGAAATTAGCACAGGGAATATTAGTAATCCTTCAGCCCCCTGCACGAGACACTGGAGCTGTATGAAATGCAACTTGTTTCCAGTCGTCTTTTCCAGTCTGCAAATCCTCAGGTTTTCCACATGGGGTACGAGACGTGTCTGGAACCTTTTTGTGGCCATGGCACTTTGGCCTCCTGCCTGGGGATGAAAGGCGGAGGGCGGAGGGCAGCCATCACTCCAGGCCCACCTACTGTCCTGTGTCCTCCTCAGCCACACCCAGCTCAGCCCCCCCATGGATGACAGCGATGTCCACATCAGCTCCCTGAGGTCTGTGTGCTTCTCCCCTGAAGGCTTGTACCTCGCCACGGTAGCGGATGACAGGTAACGAAGAGAAACCTCTTTCCGCGGCCTCAGAGCAAGTGTTGGAAAGGGCTTGTAGCATCACCCTTGGGGTCTGGCCCCAGGTCTGCTGACACGTCCCTTTCTCCTCCAGGCTCCTCAGGATCTGGGCCTTGGAACTGAAAACTCCAATTGCGTTTGCTCCTATGACCAATGGTCTCTGCTGCACATTTTTTCCACATGGTGGAGTTATTGCCACGGGGTATGTATCTGTTAGCCGAACAGATGGGTAGTGATTTCTGCTGAGTATTCCATGTAGCTTTTTAAGGAAAGAAAACATCTAGAATTTTCTTGCCTGTGAGGAAGCCTTTAAGGAAATCTGAGATTACATAAAATTCTGATATTCTCTTCTGCTAATAGAGTTTATCATTTACTCTTAATATTTAACCTAAATGTCAACGTGAAAGATCTACAATTCATGCTACCTAACAGGCCAAGTCTGCAAGGAAGCAGAAATCAAGATGATGCAGCATTGATATGGGAAACCATTTAGGGCAGAGACCACCTTACAGGGAACATCTGTAATTCAATAGGTGGCACTCTTCCCTGTTACATTTGAACCCATAGTATGATTTATAAAGGGCTGTACTGACAGAGACAGCACTTTGGAACCAGAGGTGTCTTGAGTTCTCCTGCTGCCCTCAGCAGCCTTAATTACTCAGCACCACAGCCTTCACATCTATTTCCAAGGTCCAGGTTGCGTTTCACTCTTGAGTCTCCTGCCAGTGCAAGTGAGAGCAGAAACATTGATATCTGCCCCAATGAAAACATACATTTC
Source organism: Mesoplodon mirus (assembly GCF_964341445.2). Classification (NCBI taxonomy): domain Eukaryota; kingdom Metazoa; phylum Chordata; class Mammalia; order Artiodactyla; family Ziphiidae; genus Mesoplodon; species Mesoplodon mirus. The sequence continues at coordinate 11,525,993 of NC_138989.1, forward strand.
CAAGGTCTGCCGTAACGCACTGGTTTCCGTCTCATTTCAGGACAAGGGATGGCCACGTCCAGTTCTGGACAGCTCCTCGGGTCCTGTCATCACTGAAGCACTTATGCCGGAAAGCCCTGCGAAGTTTCCTAACGACATACCAAGTGCTAGCGCTGCCGATCCCTAAGAAAATGAAAGAGTTCCTCACGTATAGGACTTTTTAAGCCAGTCTCCATAGTCTTACTTGTTTCCTCTGTAGCACGATAAATCTTCCTGACAAGTAGCTGGAGCAATGGGCCAAACATCTGGTCTTGGATTGAAATAGAATCTCTCTTTGGAATTGTGAACAGAATGTAGCAAAACCGGATTCCAGTGGCCTCGCCAGGAGTCTCTTCCCCATGACGTGTGAGGGTCAGTCGTAGAAGAGGGATTCCGCTTCCGCAGTGACGGAGCCTGACCTTAACCTTCAGTTCACTTACGCACAGCAGTGCTGGACCCTCTCTGGTCATTTTGATTCCAAGAAGTTTCCACTCCCTCGACTGGAGTGTGGCTTCTGCTAAGTGTCCGTCGTTGATGCAGATGCAGAGGAGGTGTCGGTGAAAGTTCTCTCCTGCTGGTCAGAGCCGCTTTGATGTGGGCAAGGGCTTTCCTTCCTCTGACCCACAGGACAGTTTTCACAGAGCCGTCTAGTGTGAGATATTACTTAGCTTAACTAAAGTCCAGGTGACTCAGAGGCCGCGCTCCTGATACAGACACTAGACTTGTTTTTTTTTTTTTTTTTTAAAGAAACAATGATGTGCATGTGCCGGAGGCCAGATTTGTGTGTCATGTTACACGGGATGTATTCCTCCACTGCATGACTGTATCAGTGGCTACTGAGTTATCTGTCAGTTGTTTGCCAGTTAGCATATTTATTTGTATTTTCTCAACAGATATTGAGGTACAACTGTGTTTTTCTCAATGGTATCTAAAAACCATAGTACTTAATTCCAACAGTTGTGAAGATGTCTCTTAATTGTGTGAAGAATTGGTGTTGTCATCATTTCAGCTGATTTTCTTCTGTACAAGATCTGACTTGACTGCTTCACCTCATTGGACTCATCAGCCAGTCTCAACTCTGCCCCTAAACACAACTAGCTCCTTAAAAGTACTGTTCTTCGTGGCGTATAGTTATCTAATCAAGACACCTCATTCAAACAAAATCTGCCTTTGGAAAATTTAATATATTTTAAATTATTTTAAAAGAAATGCAACATCTTATCCTTTGGCTTTCTTACTAGGTGCTTTGTGGAGGCCTGTGTGCCACGATAAAACGTGTTGAAAAAGCAGAGGAGTCTACCCTCTGCTGCCTTTGTTGCCGAAAGAAAAACATTTCAAGATGAGAGGCTTTCATCGAAGGAAGGAAAGTTAAAAGCTTTTGGCTTGCCGTTTCATTTTTTCCATTAAGGAAAAAAAAAAATCACCTTTTAAAACCAGTGAGTACAACAAGACAGCTGGGAATGGATTGGGCAAACTTAAGTTCTGTGGTTATCTTGAAATACCATGTACAGTGTAGCCGCCTCCTTGAGCCCCTCACCCCGCCCCCAACCATTAGCTTCACACTTTGCTCTTGTCCTTTGGCAGCGAGGCCTACGTGTGTGATGCACATAACCGACTTCTCCCTTTTGATAGTATAAGAATTGGACACCTTTATAAAGAACAGCCTCCAAAGAAAGTTGATTCTCTGATCTCAGGGACGGAGGAGGCTTTTTCATATAAATGCAAGCTGAACAAGTCAGCGTCTGTATAAACTGGCTAAGGAAAGAGGAGTCACTTGTAACACAACGAGCTGCTTTATTTCTGTTGTGCAGAACACTGTCACGCACGCAGCACAGATGCTCGCAGACAAACTGCATTACATTTAGATTAAATATGAAGAGTCTCAGTCCTTTCAGCACTTGAAGGTTTAGAGTCAGGCTTAGTCTCATGTGCCCTGGGTTAAAACCAGCCAGTGTTGAACGACCTCTGGCCCCAACAGCATCATTTAAAGTGAATGTTTTCACTACTGTCCACACCACAAGTAGGAACCTGCTAGCAACTCCTCAACTTCAAAAGGAGAAATTAAAAGGCCAGTTTTAAAGTAAGAAAGAAAATTGAGTCCACTTTATAAGAGTATAATAGTATGGGCCAGAAATCCATTAACACCTCTTTAAAGTAGCGCCACAGATGAGATTTACAAACTTAACTCTGAAGATGTTCTTTTTACCTTGAGTTGGAAGACACTTGGACTGTATTAGATGTGAAAGCCTGATATTCCAAATGGGGTAGCCCATTTCCTATCATCCAGGCAACTGAAGGGTAAAAGCCTTTAGGCTAAAAAGGTTTTGCTTCCCCCCCCCCCCTTATAAAACACAAATGGGCAGGGCAGTGAGAGAGCTGTACCGTAAAACTGCTTTGTACCTCCCTGCTCCAACCGGCCACAAACACGGTACTTTGGGTACATGTCTGCCCACCCACGCCTGGAACAATTTCCCGAAACGGGGGGTGACTGTGTCCCCTGCTCTCCAGTCACTGCTGGGCCTGAGAATAGGCAGCAAGTGGTCCTCAGCATCTAGGCCTCTGTGACAATCAGGTCTCTGGTGACTTGAAAGGCGGCAATGAGGGAACTCAGCTGAATCTTCTCATTGGTGCCAACAGAAAGTCTGTACCTAAAAGAAATCAAACAAGAGGTAAGAAGAGAGAATATCACAACAGCTGCCTTTTGAAGAGAACAGCAGCAGTCGGACTGAAAGTTGGCCAGAGAAGGATAGGAAAGAGGTGAGAGAAATTCATCCTGGGCAGCAATCTTGTACACGTCCCCTAACGTTTTCTTTGTGCCTCAGACACTCCTTTATAAATTTGATTCAAACCGGGGGCGGGAGGAAATATTAAATTTAAAAAAAATGTTCCCAGTAGCAGGTTCTGAACTTTGTTCAAGCTCTATACAGATATGCAAAATTTATGTGATTAGGCATTATTTCTTCACCAGCAAAATGCATCGAGAGGAATTATAATTAAGATTCCCTTCCTCCTAATCCACTGGGAAGTTTGGCTGCCATATCTGTGGTTTTGTGGTCAATAAAGCAAGACACTGGTATTTCATCTCGCTACCTTTCAAGTGCCCAGCCACTGAAAGCAAAATCATGCTACTCACAGTGTAGTGATAAGAAGTGACCTAGGGCCTCCCTGGTGGCGCAGTGGTTGAGAGTCCGCCTGCCGATGCAGGGGATACGGGTTCGTGCCCCGGTCTGGGAGGATCCCATATGCCGCGGAGCGGCTGGGCCCGTGAGCCATGGCCGCTGGGCCTGCGCATCCGGAGCCTGTGCTCCGCAACGGGAGAGGCCACAACAGTGAGAGGCCCGCATACCGCAAAAAGAAAAAAAAAAAAAAAAAAAAAAAAAAAAGTGACCTAATTGGTACGTCTGAAAGCCAACGATGGCAAATTAGTTGGCTTACGTGGACATCTATTTTGAACCTAGTGCTTTTGTCTGCTTAAATGATAGCTGCCAACTTCACTAGGGGCTAATAACTGTGTTTACTGAACCAGGCAAAGTGGAAAATTGAGTTTATGTTTACTTTCCCTGCAATATGCTTTCATATGCCAAAAGGCCTTAATAACAGCTGGATAGCTGGCCATCCCCAAATGACCTAGATGTCTGAACTGAAGCAGGCTTCCCAAATAACAAGAGCATGTCTAGAACCAAGGTGGACCAGGCCTCTGAGGTCGAAGGAGAGGCCTTTATCTCCAATATGTAACCGAGCTGTACCTGTCTTTGTGTTTATCCATGTTCTTTACATAAGCAGCTCACACCCTTCCCTGTGCTTCGTTCAATAATTCCAGCAAAAACTAGACGCTACTGTATATGAATGATTTAGACAAAACAGTTGAAACCAAGCAAGGAGAAACAAAAAACTCACAACGGGGAAAAAGGAGGAAAAGAATTAAAACTGGGAAATAAATACTCACTCAATGTCTGCCATTTTGGTCAATAAATGTATTCGAACTGAAGATGGAAAGTCAACTGGGGGAAAAACAAAAGCAAATGAGTGGGGTCTGTCATTACCTACTATATATATAAAAAAAAAATAACAGAAGACAAGTATGAGTTTCCACATCAGATACGTTAAGACTAACCTCTTGAGGCCACAGATCTCAAGATACCACACCTCTAGGAGGTAAAAATTGCATAGGTTTTCATAGTTTTTATTCATTTTAGTCTTCGTAGGGTAGCCAAAAAGAAAAATGAGCAGGTTCCAGAGCGATCATAAGATGGAAGAGCCATCCACACTGCCCTGGTCAGCACTGGGCCGCTCTGTAAGTTACTGTGAAAGCAAAGTTCTCACTTGCTGTCCCAATTTTAAAAACAAACATAACCACTGTAAAGCAATTATACTCCAATAAAGATGTTAAAAAACAAAAACCAAAACATAAATAATTGATTTTTAAAAGTCGATTCATGCTCAGCATCCACGAAGTGCAGAGCTGGGCCTGAGCCAACCATGTTCTTTGGCAGAATTTCACATGCCAGCCAGCCAGGGAGAGGCCTGGAGAGGCGCTGGCAGAACAGTGTTCGTGGACCCAAGGGTCTGCAGGGGGCTGCTGGGCAGGTGGAGCTTCTCCGCAAGGTTGAACAGCACATCACTTAGAGCCCAAAGACGCACTCGTGTCTGGTTCTCCCCCAAAAGGGCCAGCTGGATGGGTCTGGGGTGATTCACATCTGCTCTCAAGGTAGAGAAGCAATTCTCTGTACAGGACATACGACCAAGTGTGGAACTAAAGATGGTTTAGCTGAGGCTGCTTTGGTTTTGTGAAGCTAGATCTTCCTCCTTTCTTTTCGGGGAAAATACCCTTTTAGAAATACAAACTCCAACATACTGCCGTAAAATACAAACCCTTGGAGGAAATAAGTTAGCCTTTAAGAGTTTCTTTCCTCTTTTTCCCCAGCATTCTAGAAGTCAAGAGTATTGTGGGGGCTTCCTTGGTAGCACAGTGATTAAGAATCCATCTGCCAATGTAGGGGACACAGGTTCGAGCCCTGGTCCGGGACGATCCCACATGCTGCGAAGCAACTAAGCCCGTGCGCTACAACTATGCGCGCCTAGAGCCCGTGCTCTGCGACAAGAGAAGCCACCGCAATGAGAAGCCCGTGCACCGCAACGAAGAGTAGCCCCCGCTGGCCACAACTAGAGAAAGCCTGCGCACAGCAATGAAGACCCAACGCAGCCAAGAATAAAATAAATGAATTTATGAGAAAAAAAGTATTTTTGGAATAAGGTTTTAAAAGCAAGACACAGACACACAAATATTCGGTTGGCCAAAAAGTTCATTCGGTTAGTGAATGTTGGTCAATAAAGTTCTTTGCAAAGATTGTCTTTTACTTAAACCCGAATGAACTTTTTGGCCAGCCCAATAAAAAAAATAAAGAGCAAAACAAAACTGAAAATGAGGGGCCGGGTTTACACCTCTTCATTCCTGTTTCTGTTTCCAAAACGAAGCGTCACGTTCCCTCTCCAGCCACCCTTAACCCCAACGCGTGCCACCTTCTGCATAGCTTCTGAACTGGGGAAGAACCTAGGTTACCTCTGTGCACGAACAGGTGTATCTCTGTCAGGATGTCATGTAATGCCAACCCCTTTAGAGTTTTCAACTCCATGATATCTAGAGAGGAGCAGTTAAGGCAAAGGGAACAAATTCCAGAACTAACACTGCAGAGAATGACTTGAAAGTAGGGCTTTTCATACCAACACAGCTGTTTCCTTCAATCTGAAGTTGCACGTGTTGGACCGCAGTTCTTATTTTTCTGTTTTCATCTCCATTAAGGGAGATGAAAGATACCTCTGTCTAGTAGAGAACAGAACCAAATGCATTGCCCAAAAGACTTTCCATCACTACACCTAGATTTTAATTTCATAGCAAAACAAGAGTAACACTAACTGCTTGAAAATGACTGCACCTTCCACCCAAGGTCTAACTGCTTTCCTCCCATCTGTGAGTTAAGTGGCTTCAAGCCATACCCAGCTCAGGGCCCTTCAGGAACAACTTGGGGCATGAAAGACAAGTACCCATCCCCCCCACAGACATCTTGCTCCCATGACAAGCTGAAAGGTGTCCCGTGCAGCCACTTGTCTTTTGCCAGTAGGGTGTAGGTGCTGCCTGCAGCCTGAGCTTGTGAAGACACGTTCAGGCCTTGGGCACCTAATGCACTGACCGAAGGACAAGAGAAAGGATACTCCTGTAGGCCGTGGTGAAGTCCTGATTCAACATCCAGTCCAGAATGTTGGCGATGTCTGACTTGAGTGGGTGCCCTGTGCAGGTGTAGACGGTCTCCTCTGTCACCTTCCCAAAGGCCATGTTGGTGCTCTGGGCAGACAGGGGGAGAGTCACCACGGCTGCTGCAGCCACTGAGCTGCAGGAGGGTCAGGAGGAAACTGCGGAGGCAGCAATGCGGGTGGGCACGGGAGAGCTCGAGCCCTGTACTTTTTACACTGCTAAGAGCTGGCCACATCAGAGGAGGCCACTGCTTTGTCGGCTACATTATTTTGCAGAGTCCTTCCCTATCTTTCCCTTATTTGCATCAAATTATTCTTTCAATTAATCAAATCACAAAGGTGGGTGTACATCTGTGACATACTATGAGATGTCTTACCAGTTCCAGATTTCTGAATTAACACATCGGTCATGCTGTTGCTTATGTCTTTCTTGAAAAAGTATTCTGAAGCAACAACTCGAGACGTGCTACGAGCAGTGCCCTACCTGCAAGATGTTCAGAGCCCTTCGCATGTCTCCACTGGAAAGAGTTACGAGCGCTTTCATCCCGTCTTCACTTATGTCAACTCTGAAAGGAAACAGGCAGGAGGGATATAGAGGCCCTGAGAGCACAAATGCTCCCCGAGGGAACAAGATGGACTGTGATGATTAAGGCTTTGAAACAATGAAAGAGAAAAAAGGGAAGGACGGAGTTAACGATACTCTCCTGATTTACAGGCTCCAGAATTTGTTTTGGCTACTGGGGACGTGGGCCTCACGTGAGTAGTCACAGCCCAGTCCAAGTCTAGCAAGACCACCATTTGCGGCCAAGCATTGCTATGTTGAGCAGGTAGCTTTGAATTCTGTTCTCTGGAGAGGAGAGGGCGCTGGCGAGATCTGCGCTCGCGGAGTCCAAGCACCTGTCGAATCAGCAGCAGCTAGGGCTGCCTACCTGCTGGGCATCTGATCACACAGAATGTGATGTCTCAGGACTTTCCCTGCTAGTCGAGAAAGGCTACAGGCATTTTAACGGGAGGGACCTGGCAGCATGCAGTTTCCAAAGACAAAGAGTAGGAGAAAAGCGGGACAGCTTCTACGGGAGGATGATGGACGCCAGGAAGGAACCAAATGACCTTTATGAAGAATGTCTGTGAGCTACCAGGGTGGCTGACACACAGTGAGGTTTACCCTGTGCCAGGCTCTCCCGAGTTGTTTACAAATGTTATCGCCTTCAGACGTACCAGTAGCCGCCTTATGTGACACCCAGTCCCCAAGGCCCCCCTTTCCGTGCTTTTCAACATACTTACTTCTCTTCTTCTGCGACATGTTCCAGGCGGGGAACCATGAGTTCAGGGGTCAGGGGACCGAATCGGAACCTTGTACACCGGGACTGCAAGGCGGGGATGATCTTTGACAGATAGTTACAGATGAGGCAAAATCTGGTATTTTCAGTAAATTTCTCAATCACTGGCAAGGGAAAAGAAAACCACCTCACGTCCATCCTGATTCTTAAAGGGACCCAGAAACCCTGAACTCTCCTATGGGCACGTGAAGCGGGGAATCAAGAATGCAAACAAGTGGGAATGCTACTGCAGCGAGAGAGGGTGAGCCTGGACACCAACCACTCTCTCCCCAGAGCTGATGAACACGTCACCTCCACAGGACTGAACAAAATGCTTCCTTTTTCATGACTGACTGTGATTCTGGCACTCTTGCTATTCCATTCCACTAAGACATGAAATCCAGCATGCCTGCCCTTTTGCACAAAATTCTATTTGGCAAATGGATGACGTGCCAACTTCTACGGGATGGCTGTCTGCAGACTTTCCAGTGGACCTTGTCTCGAACCCTTAGAGCATTCGAGAAAGCATTAACCCGAATTCAGAGATGCCTATGACACCAGTTTCATCCTGTAGGCACCAACGTTCTCATGCTGGGATCTGCCCAGACTGACTCTACAGAATAAGACGCTGAAGAAAGGTGGCCAAAGCCTCTAGGACCAGAAGATATTCTGACCTCCTCCTCCTCTTCTTAAACACGGGCTGCAATCCACTCCTGCCCAGAATTCCTAAAGATCGTCTTCTCTCCTAGCTGTCTACTGCAGAGTCTTAATGAGAGAGATTAAGAATGTCCTTGCAAAGAAATCAACTGCACCAGGCCCCTTAAGACCAACAAATCACAGTATACTCTCCTTTCCTGGCCCAGTCATTCTCCTGGCAAGTAGGGAAGTCATGTCAGCTTTCTGAGTGCAACTAAATTTCCAGTGTTATTTTCCTGGCTATATTGTATCCAACGGTACCAAGAGCAGAAAGACCTATCTAGCGGTTTAGAAATGAAAGACTTCCCATTCCCTCCCATCAAACAGTACAAATTCCCAACCCTGAAATTGAACCCAGCGGAAAAGGAGGATGAAACACCAGTGTCTGGTCATACCTAAAAGTCCCCCAAAGGCTAATGTCTTTACGCTATTAAAAGGGGTAACCACCAGTATAGAGATTTTTGTCTAGGTCATCAGGTGGGATACACAGTGAAAGGTATACAGAGATTTCGCTGGGCCAGAAGATGAATGAAAATTGAAAAGAAGCCACATCCTATCTCATGTCCAAAGTTGCTAACTCTCCTTCCAGAGCATTCCTCAGCCATACACACCGTACATGGCTGTGCTCCTTACCTCTCCGCAAGGCGTTCTGGGCGTCCTGAGTCATGGCATCAGCTTCATCCAAGATCACTAGTTTAAAGCCTTTCCTAGGAAAACAAATGGTACCACCTAAAAAGGCTTCTTCAATCTCCCTTCGACTTCCAGGCCCAAACCTACACCTTCACATTTGTGCCATCAGGCCCTGGCTCATGAAGTTCACTTCTCCTAGAACTCTGACCAAAGCAGACATCTGTGGTCAAAGGGCATGGAGGTCTAATTTCTGTATTTGTGTTAGATTATGTCCTCTGGCACCTTCTTCTTTCTCCCACCCAGTAGCCTCTCATTCTATTCTAGTGCTGCTTTTTCCTCTTTTTCTTTTTTTACCACCATCCTAGTTATCCACCCTGATCTCAATTCATTTTTGTTTAAATTCAAACTAGCTCCTCCAGTCTTATGATGTAATGAAATTAATGCTTCCCCAGAGAACTTGCTAATATAGATTTAGATAATATTTTGTTTTAATATTTGCATTTTAATATGTCTTACCACCATTCCTGTACTTTATCTCTTTTTCATGACTGCTTTTGACAAAGCCTTTTTCTTTTCCCCTTACTTTTACAAACTGGCAAAGGAGAGGATTTAAGAAATTAAACTCTATCACCTCACTGATCAAAATCTTTAGGGAGAGAAATTATGCAAAGAATTCTTACTTAAATATTGTCCTTGTGCTAGCAAAGCTCAGGATTGGTCCCCGAACGATATCTATTCCTCGGTCATCTGAAGCATTCAGCTAAATGTGAAAGAGAGAAGCCAAAATAAATAGAAAACATGTTGGTGTGCTAGCTGTGGATTAATGTATCTTTTCATCAATCCTGCTCAGCAAGCTAGGTCTCTAGTTCTAAGGACGGATAAGAGATAATCATTAAAAATAAGATGACAATTATATTTAAAACTTACAACTCACTAGATCATTCCATTATATTCTGAAAGGCCATTCAATGCCTGTCTTTCCTCCCCCTTTTGAGGACAATCACTGACATGCTCTGGGGGGAGTAATTAATTGGTCTGGTCATGGCACGAGCAGAATGATGCTAATTTTAGCTACCACAACCCAGAGCAACCCAGAAGTTACCAAGTTTTTAATACAATGAAGTAAGAACACTGGTGGAAGCAAGGTTCTATAATACAAAAGCAAGTTTAACAGTTTTTTTCTTACAATAGACAATGTTTAGAATTTCGTAAGCTAAGTATATAGCTTGAGTCCTAGTAGTAAACAGATGGCATACTCAAATTCAGTAATTTGAAGAGAATTAAATGGAGAGTTTAAAAGGTGCTCGTGAGGTGTGGGGAAACCACAAGGGCTATGCAATACCTCAAGGCCTACTGGGGCCCCCAAGTCTTAAGGGGTTGGTGGGGGAGTGGTGCTGGCGGTGGGTGGGGGGTAAGGCTGCGTGCTGTGTCCTGAGGGTGGGGAAGGCTGTGTGCTGTGCCCTGCAGGTGGGGAAGCTGTTGGCCTGTGGTGACCCCCAGGGGAGGACCAGGCATCCTTCTCCCTTCCCCAACCCCTTCCAGGCCCCTGCTGGCCAAATCCAACCAGGAGCCAGAGGGCAAGAGAGCTCGCAGTCGACACAGCTCAGCCTTCCAGGGCGGGGCAAGAACAGCATGGAGCAACATGCAGAAGGGATCTGGGGGCACATGGGAGACAGCCATCAACCGAGCAACCACTGAGGATCTGGGTAAAAGTTGGCAACAGCAAAGAAAGACACCTAGTCCTACCACTGCCCTTTAGCTTGTACCAGTCCAGGCAAAAATGTCAATTACAGAAAAAAAGTGAATTAAAACATCTTATGTCTCCTTCTTTCCCAACCACCAGCAGGGCAACTAACTTGTAAAGTAAAACAAAACTAGCAGAACAAAAAGTAAGAGGCTGGCGTCCTTCGAGAGTAACAGTAAACCTCCCATTTACCTCCAAGACCATGGAGCCAAATTCCTTATCTTTGTACAGCTGTTTAGCACAGGCCAGGATGGTGGATGTCTTTCCCGTGCCTGGAGGACCATAGAGAAGGAGGTGCGGCAGGCGGTCCTCACTGATAAACTTCTGAACTGAAGGTCGGGGGAGAAAGAGAGAGGCCATCAGTCTCTGGGAGCTTCCTCATTCACTGCAGGCCCGAGTTGGGCTGAAGGTACTTCAACCATATGTTCAAATCTGGGTCAGATGCAGGAATGAAAAATCTGAAGGACTCAACTCTTAAAGCCACATCCCATAAAGCTCAATCAGATCCTTCAAAATTAGTACTCAGTAGAGACAACATTCCTAAGAAGTGTATCCAGGTCCTTCGACTAGGATACCAGCCGCTGACACATGGATACTTACTGGTACTCAAGATGTCCTGATGAGAAATGAGATCATCCAGTGTCTGTGGCCGGTACTTTTCAACCCTGAAATACAACTTAGCATTGATTCCAACATATATAAAGGCAAGAGCATTTTGTTATGTGCAAAAGAATCCTTTCATAACCTATAACTAAAAGAGAAAGAGATACAAAACCCTTTAACAGTGGTTCTCAACCGGGGCCATTTTGTCCTCCAGTGAACTCTTGATAATATCTGGAGACATTTTCCACTGTCAAAGCTGAGTGAGGGGTACTACCGGCATCTGGCGGATAGGCACAAGGGATGCTGTTAAGCATGCTGCAATGTACAGGACAACCCCCATGCCCTCCCCCGCCACCCCACATATCTGGCCCCAAATATCAATAGTGCTGAAAAACTGCGCTCATTTCATCTTTCCAGCTGTCTGCCTATAATCTCAACCTGGATGGGCACCTAAGTTAATCCAAAATTGAACTCATATCCAAATATAAATTAACAGATGAATGGATAAATGACTGGTGGTATAGCCACACAAGGGAACGTTATTTGGCAATAAAAGAAAATCAATTACTGATATAAGAAGCCAGTAATGGGACATCCCTGGTGGTCCAGTGGGTAAGACTCTGCACTCCCAATGCAGGGGGCCCAGGTTCGATCCCTGGTTGGGGAATTAGATTCCGCATGCATGCTGTAACTAAGAGTTCGAATGCCGCAATGAAAGATCCCACATGCTGCAACGAAGATCCTGTGTGCCACAACTAAGACCCGGTGCAGCCAAGATAAACAAATACATATTAAAAAAAAAAAGAAGAAGAAGCCAGTCACAAAAGGCCACGTATTGTATGACTCCATTTATATGAAATATCCAGAATAGGCAAATTCATAAGAGACAGAAAGTAGATTAGTGGTTGCCACGGGCTGAGGGAGGGGGGAATGGGGAGTTGCCAATGGGTACGGGGTTTCCATTTGGGATGATGAAAAATTTTGGAACTAGATAGTGGGATGGTTATACAACATATTGAATGTACTTAATGCCACTGAATTGTACACTTAAAAATGGTTACAATTGTGAATTGTATGTTATGTATTTTTACTACGATAACAATAAACTGAAAAGAAACAACTTGGAGTTTTCCGAAATCAAGTCAAATCCATTCGGTCTTTAAACCATCACTAAGACACAGTTGTGTAAGCAGGATGGTTAAGAGTGCAAGCTCTGAATCTGGACCAGCTGGGTTCACGTACAAACTTATTTTCCAACTCTGGACCTTAGGCAAGTCATTTAACCTTTTGGTAAAACTGGAATAACAGTACCTTCTTCCTAGTGTCTTTGTAAAATTCAAACATATAATAGGGTGCCTGCTAATCTAATAGAAAGTCACTTAAATAAAAGTTAACTAGGGAGCGTTGTTACCATCATCATATTATTCTAGTTTAGAATCTGACCAATAATCGTACCAAGAGAATATTTTGGCAAGAGAGAATATTTTGCCACGGAGGTCAATGTAGTGTCAGAAGACACAAGATCGAACCCCTGTGCTGTCACCCAGGTGGGACCCTGGGGCGGCGGGGCGAGGTCGGGCTGGGGACCTGCCACTTGCCCACTCCGGCCACCAACTCCCCGCGCGGCCGACCCCCTTCCCCGCGGCAGCCGGGCCTCCTCCTACCAGGGCAGGTTCCTGATCTTGCCCCCATCGGGCTGCTGCTGCTGCTGCTTGTGCGCTGAGGTCTCCATGACAGGGTGACGAAGGTGGCTGGGTCCGGTGGGCTTGTCGCCTCCCCAAGGGGCCTGCACCGCAACCAGTCAAGACCTGACCCCGAGACCCAGGTACTTACAGTTCGCGCGCAAACGCAACTCTCGCGAGGTTTAGTTGCTTGCTTCCGACTTCCTCCCTCGGTCCCGCCCCCTCCCCGTTGCTAAGGCCTCTGTTGCCTGGTTACCGGGAGGCCCTGGCAGTCGGCCTCGTTCCAACTCCGCCGCTCTCTGGTGCGGCGGGGCGTCCCGAGCCCAGCGAGCGCGGGAGCAGGAGAGGCAAGGCCACCCCTTACAGTTCTGGAATACAGTTGCCGTATGAAAAAAGGCTCCAAATACTTTTTTGGCCCCAAAGCTGGGAGGTGAGTACTTCAAATTGAAAAACAATTCCAAGCACAACTCCAACTCCAGTCCGTCTCCCAAATCCATTTCCTTCACCCAACAAAATTTACAGAACCGACCGACCTCCAGAAACAACTCCAGAGCGAAAATAAATAAATAAGTAAGTAACTTCCAGTTAGGTTAATATGTGTAACTGGAAAAGGCTAGTTAGTAAGCATAGAGGACAGGCTGCCTCTGATCTCAAGCTACTGAGGAGAATCGGTATCAAAATGTTCGCATTTTTTTCTGAGGTGAGGGGATTATGGACCACTTTTGTTTTCTTCTATTTTGCTGGTCTGTATTCCCAGCAATGAGTATGTATTACATCCATAATTAAGGTTTTGTTTTTTTGTTTTTTTTTCCGGTACGCGGGCCTCTCACCGTTGTGGCCTCTCCCGTTGCGGAGCACAGACTCCGGACGCGCAGGCTCAGCGGCCATGGCTCACGGGCCCAGCCGCTCCGCGGCATGTGGGATCTTCCCGGACCGGGGCACGAACCCGTGTCCCCTGCATCGGCAGGCAGACCCCCAACCACTGCGCCACCAGGGAAGCCCTGTTTTTTGTTTTTTAACATGCTGAGAAAGACAACAATCCTGGGAGAAGATGAGGCTGGACCGGGATCAGAAGTGTTCTGATTCAGAAGTAGCTGCTCCTTGCATCTTATTACATCACTGTCACCTGTTTTAGGAGCAGAGTAGAGGGACAGAGGACAAATACACGATGGCAGTTATGGCTTCACCCTCGCCCCTGCCTGGGGAGTCAGAAGAAGGGGGTCAGATGGTGCTTGTGATGTGACAGTGCCCCTGCTCTCTGCTTCCTCCTGTCACTGGCTGTGCAGGTCGCTAGGGTACCACTGTTCCCGCTCAGCTTTGGGCAGGTTACTTCTCTCCTCATCCAACCATATCTACTCCAAGATGGCTGTGAGGATTAGATGAAATAACATAGGTAAAGCATCTGGTATATTCCACCCCCCTCTCTCTTTCTCTTCTAGAAAACTCTTCACTCATCCTGTTCTTGTCACAAATGTTTCCTCTCAAACAAAACCTAAAGAATTGGCTGGTGTGACTATGCCGGGGAGGGTTAATTTTATGTGTCAACCTGACTGGGCCAAGTGATGCTTGGAGAGCTTGTAGACATTATTTTGGGGGAGCGTCTCTGAGGGTGTTTCTGGAAGAGATTGACATCTGAAGTGGGAGAATGAGTAGAGCAGATAACTCCCATCAATGCAGGTGGGCGTGATCCGATCCACTGGGGTCCTGAATAGAACAAAAAAGGCAGAGGAAAGGTGAATTTGCTCTCGTTTTGAGCTGGGACATCCATCCTTTCCTGCCCCCTGGACATCGGTGCTCTTGATCCTCAGGCCTTTGGACCAGCTTTCCTGGGTCTTCAGCTTGCAGACAGCAAACCATGGGACTTCTTGGCCTCCATAATCATGTGAGTCAATTCCTATGATATCTATGTTATATAAATATCTATATACAAATATGAATATATCTAAAATATATTTTAAATTAAATAATAGTATATATAATGTATAGTGATATATTAATATTTGTTGTATGGCGTATAATATAAAAATATTTTAAAATCTACATAAATATAGTACATAGTATAAGTATAAATTATATTTAAATATACTTGTATTATAACATAAGTATAAATATAATATATATATGTAAATACGATTGGTTCTGTTTCTCTGGAGAACCTTACTATAAAAACCATAAACTGGGCTTTATTCAACTGCCATGGTAAGAGCCATGCTGCTAAGGGGCTTTTGCAGTAGAAACATGATGCCACCACCTCCTTGAGCTGGAAGATGCAAACAAAACTTGACCAAGTTCTCATAAAACTGTGTGCACTTGCTGTCTAGTTTGCCTGGAGTGCAAAATTCTTGTGTGTGACATTCTATCTTATATTTATGAGGTCGTCTACTGTGGATTGTAAGCTCATTTGATTTCCTCACCATTGTACTCCTGGTGCCTGGAACCGTGCCCGTCTCAAAGGAAGCACTCAATTTATAACTGTTTGATGAAGGAATTAATGAATGCTAATAGCTAATGTTCATTAGGCAGTTACTATGGGCCAGACACTGTTCTAAGTGCTTTTACATTCTGTATGCATATTCAGTTGTTGCCAGGAACCCAGGCCACTATTATTATCGGCCCCATTTCATAGGTATGCTAAGTAACTTGCCCATGTTCAGACTTGGTATAAGAGGCAGAACTGGATCTCACCAAGATGCTGTGATTCTATAGCCCAAGCTCTTAGCCACTCTGGTGGTGGCTGGTGTGGTCGCTGGACCAGCAGCGGCAGCATCTCCTGGAAACTTGTTAGAAATGCTCATTATTCTTCCCCCCACCCCAAAACCACTGAATCTGAAACTCTAGGGGTGGGCCCAGCTCTCCGTGTTGTAACAAGCCCTCTAGGGGATTCTGATGCACTCAAGCTTGAAAACCACCGCCTTATATTCTACTGCTTCTTAGTCTTGGAGCTCCTCAGGACTTCACTTTCTAAGAAAAAGAAAGGGTACTAAAATGAGTTTTCTGGGAAAACAAAGGTGTCCTAGTAAATGTTATTTGTGTGTGGTTTTGCTTCTGTTTTGCTATTAACTGAAGGTATAGTCCTTCAGGCAACTTAATTACTATCTCTTTGGACCTCAGTATTGGCATTCGTAAAATGGGTGGGGCTGAACGAGAGAGAGAGGGTTAATATTAAAAGCACCAGAGGATTTTAAAAAATTCCAGTGCCAGAAGTCCAGTCAGACCAATTAAATGTGGCCTGGGGGTGTGACCCGGCAGTTGGCATTATAAAAGGTTCTCAGTTGATTCTGATATTCAGCCAAAGTTGAACTACTGCCCTAGGCTAAGCCAATCACAGCAAACCTCGTCCCCTGATTGGCTTAAAGGGTGAGCCTGTGATCCAGTTCTGCCCAATGAGATGTAAGAGAGAGTGGTGGTGGAGGGAAGGGGCATCTGGGAAACTTTTCTCATTACTTTGCCGATCTTTGCACAGATGATCTTTAGCTTTTCTCCCAGTGCCAAAACTCTATCACTTTAAAGAGAAAGAGGGAGAGACCTGAGTTCCAAGCTCACATGTCTTACCACTAGCCTGAAGTTAATATATAAAGGAAGAGAGTTGGGTGGACACTATGCCCTGCCTCAAGGGGGCAGAGTTTATACATGAAAGATTTAAGCAGAAAAGGATTGTAGCTCCCAGTCAGTTAGATAGAATTCTGGAGACCCCCGCTTGGAAAATGGAACAGAGACAGGCCGTGGAACTGAAACCATGGTCAAAATTACTCCACGGAATGATACTACTAAGAAAACTGTTTTTGCTGCCGACTTTCAGAGGCTACTGCCCGCCCACCCCACGCTGACCCTACAAACTGGATGTTGCTTTAACCATTTCTACTGTCAGAAAGAATTCAGTTCTCTCCTGTACTAGAGTCTTCCTAAAGTTAGTGCCACGTTAAAAACCTGGGGAGGGACTTTCCTGGGGATCCAGTGGTTAAGGCTACGCACTTCCACTGCAGGGGGCGCGGGTCCGATCCCTGGTCTGGGAACGAAGATCCTGCATGCCACGTGGTACAGCCAAAAATTAAAATAATAATAATAATAATAATAAAATAAAAAGAAAAACCTGGGGAGACATGCCTAATTGGCCAGGCCTGGGTCCCATGCTAGTAAGTACCAGGTATATAGCTTGAGTAGTGGGAAGTGACATCTGCCTGCCACCAAGACTTGTGAACTGGTGACATCCCTGAATATAGGAGAGGGATTGCAGCCGTAAGGATCACACCTGGCCACTACACCAGTACTCAGCCATGAGGGACAGCAACCAAATGGTGCCAGCTCTTCTGACTTTTCAAGAGAAACCAGAAACTTGGATTTGTATGTGAAATTCTTGTATGTTAAACATTGACAACTAATTAAAAAAAAAGCTGCTGGCCAAGCAAAAACACCGTCAGAACACTTGTGACTTTTGATTTCTCAAGGACAGATGATCAGGCAAAAGATACAGCGATTCCTTCTTACGCTCTGCCTAGATTTTAGACCTTCTGGAGGATTAAGGCAAATCAAGCTGCTCTCTGCATGTGAATTGTGACATTGATGAGCACAGGCACAAACTTTTCTTATATAAGCAGAACCAGATTTCGAAATGCTTTAATAAAATATCAGGTCATGGAGATGGCAGGATCAGAGTTTGCAAACAAAATTCACAACAAAAGGCATTTGCTCTTAAAATTGGATTAGGGAAAGGGAACCCTGAATTTTATTATTCTCAGCTTTGGAACAAACTTGGCCTTGGACACAGCACTTACTGCCTTAGTTTATTTTTAAGACTTGTTCTTATGAGAGAATGGGATTCAGGCTATCTTTGGAAGAGGCTGGCAGAAGAAAATCAAACTGGGTCTTTCTCCTGAACATGTTTATACTGGTGAAATCATGTTTAAATGAAGAGCTAGGACTTGAAGGAGGGAAAAATCTCAAAGGGCAATTTGAAGAGTGTGTATAAGGGGAAGGCCGTCTTCTTTGGTGACCATGGCAAGATCATTGACTGACAAGGAATTTAAGTCCTCAGGTCTTTTGGGGGTACTTGTCCCCTACAACTAGTTTCTCTTGTCAGAAGTCCAAAAATGCCCTACATCGGAACTTAGAGAAATTCATTCATCATCCCCGAAACATTTGTTGATTGAATAACTAATGAAATGGCTATTTACACATTCCTGAATTTGATTCTCTTTAAGTTGAGATTGAAAGGATAACTCATATGAATTTGCTCCATGCCACTTGAGCTCAAAATTTTCAGTTTTTCTACATTAAATATATCTGGCTCAAGGTCCTCTACTGCTCCTTCCACAGGCCAAGGCAGTTTGGAAATTCAGTCTATTGGGGGTTGGGAGTTGGGTTCCTTCCCTTCTGTAGGGTCATTCAAGAAGTCTAAGAGGTTATGGGGAAACAGGCCAGAAAATTTGGGGAAGGGCTCTTAGTCTAAAGTTCTTTTTTTTTTTTTTTTTTTTTTTGCGGTACGCGGGCCTCTCACTGTTGTGGCCTCTCCCGTTGCGGAGCACAGGCTCCGGACGCACAGGCTTAGCGGGCCCAGCCGCTCCGCAGCATGTGGGATCCTCCTGGACCGGGGCACGAACCCGCGTCCCCTGCATCAGCAGGCGTACTCTCAACCACTGCGCCACCAGGGAAGCCCCAGTCTTTAGTTCTTTACATAGTCTGTTGGAATAGATGCTCTTTGTACAGACTGGAATGATCCCTTTGAAGATGGACCGTTCTGTTGATAATAGTGTCCTTTCCCTCAGCGCACAACTCAGCCACCCGGAACTTTTGTCGTTCCTCCCAGGGCCACAGAGTATGAAGTTTAGACTTTCCTGTGCCCCCTCCTTCCAAGTCCTCCCACCTCCTCCTCCTTACCCACTACTGCTCCCTCCACGTGAGGCCCAGGACCCATAGTATGGGCGTTACCGGGGAGCTTGTTAGAAAGGCAGAGTCTCTGGACCCACTCCAGACCTCCTGAATCAGACTTCCATTATAACAAGTTCTCCAGGCAGTTTGTGTGCACATTTCAGTTGATAAGCTGGATTGCATAACATATCTCTCTCCCATCATCTTGCTCCCCACTGCTGCTCGGCATCCCGCGTGTGGATCTTCAGGGAGCCTGGCGACTCCTCTCTCACACGCACTCCCACCCCTTCCCCTCTAAGGGCCTGGAATCTTGATAATTCACTCACGTCCCTAAGATCCTAGGCATCCTAGCTCCCTTGAGCAAGGCAAGCCCAGGACCCCAGGACTCTGAGACTTAATTGCTTGGGGGAAAAAAATCCCCCTTAGTCATTTGTGATGAGTCTAGGGTAGAAAATAAGTCCAGTTTATTCTTAGTCATATTATTCTGTCACATTAATAATACGCCCTCCTGGCTGGTAAAATTTTAAAGATATTTCTTCTTCTGGAATCCTTCCTAATTCTCCCTACTTGGAGTCTAGCGTCATTGCCTTGGGCTAGAATCTCCGGGGTCATTGGGATTTAAAAAGAGAAAAGGGTATTAATAAAGAGGTGATGGAAGTGTACTTACACTGGCCTGGCTCTGTTCGGCATTGGTCCAGCTGTGAACTGTACTGCCTTTGGGTTTGTGAGACTGAAAAGGCAGAGGCAAAAAAGCAGCTGGGTGTGTACCTGTCGTTAAGATCTGTGTGCTAAACAAGGGGACTGTTGACTACCCACTCCCATCATAGTAGGGACCCTGGGGGATGTAAGGAAGTGAGAAATAGACCTTAATATTGGCAAAAGGCCACAGATTCAATTCGAGGACGAATAGTAATAAGAAAATGCAAATTACTGTCATTATTTACGTTGCATGGCAGAGTTACACACAGTTTATTATACAGTACATGCTACACAGAGAACTGCTATTTATAGACATTTCATCCCATTCCTCCAATCCCCCTAAACTCACTCTTTCAAAGTATTTGGCCCAAGTTTAATGGCAATGTGATTTTAAAAAAAAGTGTATTTAAAATCAATGTAATGTTGAAAAGTACAGCAAGAGAGTAGTACTGAACACTGAAGAGCCGAGGCTGCCCCAGGTCAGTCTGGAGGAGGATTTTTAAACCTGAAAATATTTTAAGTGTTTCAAAGATATAGATGGTTAAAAAAATGTATATAAATATATATATATATACATTTTTTTAACAATGTATCTTTTTATTATGAATTTTTTTAACATTTTCATTTTCAACCAGTGGCTTTTGTACTACTTTAGACAATGCCTTAGAGTCTTTTTTTTTTTTTTTTTTTTTTTTTTTGGCTGTGTTGGGTCTTAGTAGCGGCCTATGGGCTTCTTCAAAATATATATATATATATATATTTTTTTTTAAATAAATTTATTTATTTATTTATTTTTGGCTACATTGGGTCTTCGTTGCTGTGCACGAGCTTTCTCTAGTTGCAGCGAGCGGGGGCTGCTCTTTGTTGTGGTGCACGGGCTTCTCATTGCAGTGGCTTCTCTTGTGGAGCACTGGCTCTAGGTGCGTGGGCGTCAGTAGTTGTGGAACACGGGCTCAGTAGTTGTGGCTCGTGGGCTCTAGAGCACAGGCTCAGTAGTTGTGGCGCACGGGCTTAGTTGCTCCACGGCATGTGGGATCTTCCCAGACCAGGGCTTGAACCCGTGTCCCCTGCATTGGCAGGCGGATTCTCAACCACTGCGCCACCAGGGAAGCCCTTCAAAATATATTTTTAAAAATTCTTTTGACTTAGGAGAAAGTGTGTTTTTTAAAAAGGGAGGCACCTTAGAATTAAATCTTGTTCTATACTGAAGAGACTTGGCAGATGTGCAGGAAACTAAAATATCTGGCATGTTCATGAATATGAGGACTGGACAATTGTATCTTGAAGAAGTCTTGAAATTTAAAGGCCATTTAAAGTACAGATTTAAAAAACATTTTACAAAAGCAAATTTCTTACTTAAAGGGGTATCTAATTAAATTTTCCTGAGTCTCATGGAAGTAAATTATTTTATACCCTCTGCTTTAATTTTTTTTCACAGTTTAATTTAAGGGGTATTGAATAAAGAGAACATATTCAATATGTCATATTTTGGCAAATGTCAACCAGAACTGGCTTGTTAAATACGGGTTATCTTCAACTTGTGCCAATTAATTAATTAAAAATGTTTTCTTAATGCTAAATTCAAATAAGTTCTTGGTTTTGATACAACTTCTGATTTTCTTCTGTTGCTCAGGTGATTTGAAATTATAATTGAGAATAAATTTTGCAAAATTAACACATAAAAGGGCATCATTGGAAATGTTTTCCACTGCATAATTCCAAATGCCATGGAAGTGGTTGGCGTATTTGGATAGTCACGAAACTTAATTCCATACGTACATATTTCAAAATTATCCATCTGCTTAACACCAGGAAGGGTTGCAGTGGTAAGATCTTGGTGTACCCGATTGTGGAGAACTCGGTGTGGTAAAATTTGCAAAATCAAAATTGTTGTTTCTTAAAAACAATTAGTGGGATTAGAAAGTTCTTCCAAGCCTACAATATGGTACATCAGAACAAGAGAACAATATAATTTATTCATGTCTCCCCATACTCCTAAGTGACCACCAGGGAGAAGACACACACAGAGGTAAGGAACTAAAGGTAATCACCCATAGGAATTCCACCGCCACCCCCCCCAGTCCACTGCGCTTCCACTGCAGGGGGCATGGGTTCCATCTGGAGCATGGCACGGCTCAGCCAAAAAAAAAAAAGGAAAAATAAATAAATAAAAAAGGACTTTGGAAATTATTCTGAGATGGGAAAATGTAGTAAGTCAAGCCATATAAAATTGCTGTTTAGAAAATAAACAAGGAAATAAATAAATAAAGGTAATCCCCCAGATCCTAAGGAGGAGTTGAATTTAACTTAAGCTTTAATGTTAATCAAGTGAGATTGTGCCTTCTTACTTGGAACTGTTAAGTGCTGAATAATGACAGTGACATTTAAACGTAGCCCTAAGCGTATTTATATTAGGAAAATACCTTGACATCTTTAGTCTAAGTATTATAAACTATCCTAATACTAGTTATTAAGTTATCCTAATCTGTCGTTAATAAACTTCCCCCTTTGATTTGTAGCAACTTTATAAACAGAATGGGTGCTATGTATTTAGTTGGGTAAAGCAACTGCAGTGGATTGCCTGCAAAGATGGCTGCCAACAATTTCTCCTGTCCCTGTGGATGGGGGCCTCTTCCCCTCTCAAGAAGTGGAATCTATTTCTTCACTCCTTGGAGGCTGGCCTTTGACTTGCTTTGACCAATGGAATGTGACAGAATCTGGTGGAAATACTCTTCTGGGACTTCCAAGCTGAGGCCTGGAAGTTTCCACTTTAACCAGAGTGGGACACCATCTGCCATGTCTAGAAGTCCAGGCTGTCCTGCTGGAGAAAGAGGCCAAGGCAGGGGACTCCGGGAACTCAGCTGACAGCTAGGAGGCCCCATGCACACTAGGGAGTCCAGCCAGCCCCACAAGGAAGGAGGCCCAGCCATGCAGTCCCCAGTCGTTCAAGCCATTCCAGCTGAAGCACCAGCCCTGTGACTGAGACCAGCGTGGGTCCTCCAGCCCCACATGAATGCACCCCAGCCGGCACCGCAAGGAACACAGATGAACTGCCCCTCTGAGCCCTGACAGAGTTCCTGACCCACAGACTCAGGAACAAACTAAACGATTGTTATTTTAAGCCATTGCTTTTAGGTGTGGTCTGTCATGCAGCAATAGATAACTGCTACAGTGACAATTCTCCAAATCCTTAAAATTGGGATTTACCAACTCTTAAAACTTTCTTGGAGGCTGAGAAGAAAAGCCAGGTAGAATATTCATTAACCAAAGCTGACATAACTAAGATAATGTTTTTTTTCTTTGTTTCTTTTTTTTTTGACCTCAACCCAGCTTGCAGGATCTTAGTTCCCTGACCGGGGATCAAACCTGCACCCCCTGCATTGGAAGGGTGGAGTCTTAACCACTGGACTGCCAGGGAATTCCCTAAGAGAATTTTTAATAGTCCTTTTGAAAAAGCTTTGTGACTGTGCTCATAAACTATTTCAGTGGCTGATGTTTCTGTCATGGAGAGAGACTTACTTATAAGTTAGCTAATGTGTAACCTTGACTAGAGCAATGACAAAAGTAGTCACTTTAATACTTATCTAATTCTTACTTGGTTTTATGTTAAGGAGAAGGTCCAAGTAAGCTATGAGTGAGGATGAACAGTATTACAAATACTGCTGCAGCATCCCTAGGCTGCAAATATTATCTGTATAAAGGACACAGTATACTTGTATAGCAATAGAATGTTTATATGCATATATTCCTAGATCGAAGACCAAAAGTAATTTATCTAGGCCTAAAATAAGTTTGAAGCTAGTTAGAATTTTCGTTCAAATTGTAGATGTGACTTGCTTTACTAGTACTGAATTTTTAAAAACGTAGCTACCTAGTGTTACCAAGTTGGCCAGTCTTTTGACAACAGTTTTTATGGAAACATTGCTAGCAGTTTTGTCAACCTCAAGATTTTTTTTATCTGCAAGACTGGGTTAGATTTTTTTTTTTAAAGAAGAGCATTTAAATTAGCAGGTGACATATAGATCAAATACTAACTATATTTGGTGCCTGTTCACTAGGAAATTACAAAAAAAAAGATAGTTAGGATGGGAGCTGAAAAAGAGCCAATAATAAGAGCCAAATACTAAGGGAAAAAAAGAATAGTTTATACTGAGAAATTATTAGCATAAGGCATCTTGTTCTGTAATGTAACTTGTAAATGTAAGAGAACAGGAGAGAGGTGGTAAATATACAGAAAATAAGAGGAGAACAAAGTGACTTAAAAAAATAGACTCATGCATACAGAATGAGGGAAAGATCTGAAAACTAGTCCACTGGGTTTCCATTTTGGGCAATATTCTGGACTAGATAATCTAAAAACTTTCCCACATTTGATAGTCAACTAGAAATACTGGAGAAAATAGAGATAATTTTCTGGAGTCAGAAAAAGAGGGTATGAAATCCAGAGTAGCGGGAGGAGGTCTTTGATTTTTAAAGGTGCCAAAGGAAATAGGGGGGAGTTCCCTGGCAGTCCAGTGGTTAGGACTCCGCACTCTCACTGCAGAGGACCCAGGTTCAATCCCTGGTTGGGGAACTAAGGTCCCACAAGACGTGCGACACGGCCAAAGAAAAAAAAAGAAAAAAAAAGAAAAAAAAAACCCAAAACTAAAAACCAACCAGCCAAACAAACAAACCAAAGGACAGAGGGGACAAAGTTTGAGGGGAATTGGAACTATGGCCTCCACACAAACAAGGACCCTCAAAGAGCTCCACTCTTATGGAAGAGAGTGGGGTTCTAGAAAAATCTGCCCAGCCAGCATAGGGCGATAACTCGGATGTTTATCTCTCCTTAGGTGAGCCTGGGTGGGCAAGAAATGTCCCCTCTGAATTTGTCACAATACGACTGTACTCACATAGGTTTGGGTTTTAATTTATACTGTGGGGAACCGCCAAGCGAAAAAGTAGATAAACACAAGCTCTGGAAGGAGGAACCTTCAGCCTTGACATACAGAATTCCCACAAATAAAGATCAACTCGTTTGAAATTACAAAACACACAAGGAAGCAATTCACCATGAGCAAGAGACAAAAGAAACAATAAACAGCAAGATAAGTTGCCAATTGCTTCAGATAATTATATTTTTAAAGAGTCTGTTAAAATAAATTGGATCACATCTATTTGTACAGCACAGGGAAATATAGCCATTATTTTGTAATAAGTTTAACTGGAGTATAATCTGTAAAAATATTGAATCACTGTGTTGTACAGCTGAAACTAATATAATATTGTAAATCAATTATATTTCAATAAAAATTAATTAGTAAAATAAAACTAACTTTAAAATAAAATTAAAAAAATAAATTGGATCACAGTGATTAAAGCCATAAATAAACGAATAAGAACCATGAGAAAAGAATGACTCTTAAAATAGATAAGGTACTTTTAAAAAAGAAAGTAGGGTGCCTGTATTTTGGTAAGCGATCTTTCTCTTTTTTTATCACTGTCAGTGGAACCAAATATTCAACATGAGACTGTACCTACGCATTTGTGTATTAACTAGAAGCAGTAAAATTTCCCCATGAGTCATTCATCGTCACCCTTTCAGCAAACATTTATTGATACCTGCAGTGGGCCACCAACTGTGCTATGCTATGCCTTGGGGGTACAGCAGGTAAAGGAGAAAGACCCTCAAGTGGATGAGAGAGAAGGACAGGCAACACAAACACTGAGTAAGTTAATTACTAGTGTGATGCCCGTCCCCATGGTGAAAGAAAGTAAAGGGAGACCCAGGCTGGGAGGAGCCAGGAAGGACCCTGAGCAAGTGATGTTTCAGCAGAAACTGAAGAATGAGTAAAATTTACCCGGATTCCAGACTGGCTTGTGCAGTGGAGAGTCTGCAAGAAGACCACTAAGGCGGAATGAAGAAAGTCCACGGGGGTGTGGAATGTGTGTGTAGACCGTCACCACTCAAGGCTGATTCTGGACGAGGGGCCAGCTTCTGAAAATCTTCATGCTAGGCCAGGCAGTTGGGATTTGGATTTATCCTGCAGGGCCTTGGGGAAATTTGGGAGAGGAGAGATCATCAAACTTAGGCTTCAGAAAGATCATTCTGGGGACGAGGTGCCCAATGGTTTAGTAAAAGGTAGAGCTGTCATCCTCAGGGTTGTTGTAACCAGGACTTGAGCTGCAAAAGGAAGTTCCTATCCTGCAAGTTTGGGGAGGGGGGGAACACTTGAAACAATTTTAATGAGCATCAATAGGGAAATGAAACACTTAAGAGGAAGTGAGCTTGGCAATATACCTATTGTGCCTTCCTAAATGGAAAAACAAGCATAAGAATAATCTGCAGACCATGCTCCCATTTTTTTCAAAAAGGGAAACAAAACCTAAAACTGCCCCTGTACTTGTGTGCCTAGTAAAAATATGTATTAACGTGAAAAATAGTCTGAAAGAGCTACCAGCCTCCTCTTCTGGTGTTTCTGGTTTCTATCCTCGATAGGTGGGGGAAAACAATAACAATGATATCTCCTTTTTTCATATTCACGGCTAATTGTCTAAAGCGATGAAAAGAGAGAAAAACTTAAAATTACTCCTAGGTCACTATCATGATCCCCTCACTGGAAAGTGAGCTCCCTGGAAGTAAACCATGTGTTCTATTTATCTTTGAATTTCTCCAGTGGGCAGTACATAAATGCCCAATAAAAGTGTATCGGAGGGCTTCCCTGGTGGCACAGTGGTTAAGAATCCACCTGCCAACGCAAGGGACACGGGTTTGAGCCCTGGTCCGGGAAGATCCCACATGCTATGGAGCAGCTAAGCCTGTGCCCCGCAACTACTGAGCCTGTGCTCTAGAGCCCGTGAGTTGCAACTACTGAGCCCATGTGCCACAACTACTGAAGCCCGTGTGCCTAGAGCCTGTGCTCTGCAACAAGAGAAGCCACCGCAATGAGAAGCCCGTGCACTGCAACGAAGAGTAGCCCCCACCCGCCGCAACTAGAGAAAGCCCGCGCACAGCAACAAAGAACCAAAGCAGGCAAAAGTAAATAAATAAAAAAATGTATTTTAAAAAAAAAAGTGTATCGGGGACTTCCCTGGTGGTCCAGTGGTGAAGACTGCGTGCTTCCACTGCAGGGGGTGCAGGTTTGGTCCCTGGTTGTGGAACTAAAATCCCACATGCCGTGAGGTGTGGCCAAAACACACACACAAAAAAACAAAAAATAAAGTGTATTGGATGCAAGAAGGAGAATATGGGAATTGGGAATGCCCTAAAAGTTATGAGGAAACCAAAAAGAGATGACTTTTTTGGGAATTAAAATCAACAAATATTTATTGAGCCCTTGTCGTGTGCCACCCTGAGCTGGCACGTAGGGTGAGGAGAGGCAGTTGTGTTTAGTAGCCTAAAGACCTAAATTAGCAACAAGCAAAGAAGAATTAGAGAGACATGGTCAAGGGCACCAGCTTTGGAGTCAGGCAGACCCGGATTTGAATAAGGAGTCTTCCACTCACCGGCTGTTTGACCAGAGGCGAATAGCTCAATCTTTTTGGGCCTCTCACTCATCTGCAAAATAAGGATTGTAAAAATAGTGCCTGCCTCAGAGAACCGCTGAGAGAAATAAATGAGATATTCATGTCAGGCACTTACCACAGTGCTTGGGATAGAGTAAGCTCTCCATCCACGCGAGGTGTTATTGTAGACAATTGTAGGCATCAAGTTCATTGTATCTGTTTGGTGTTAATCTCACCAGCTACTCTATAATATCCATCTCTTTGGTGACTTTGGTAGGCAGGATAATGGCCCCCCAAAGATGTCCACTTCCTAATCCCTGGAACCTGTGACTATGTTACCTGACATGGCAAGCAGGACTTCACAGATATGATTAATTAAGGATTTTGCGATGCGGAGATTATCCTAGATTATCCCAGTGGGCCCAGTGTAATCACAAGAGTCCTTATAAGTGAGAGAGGGAGGCAGAGGAGTTAGAGAAAGATGTGACAATGGAAGCAGAGGTCAGAGTGATGTGCTTGCTGGCCGGGGGCCACAAGCCAAGAATTGTGGGCAGTCTTTAGCAGGCAGAAAAGTCAAGGAAACGTATTCTCCTCTACAGCCTCCAGAAGGAACAAAACCCTGCCAACACCT
This sequence comes from Mesoplodon mirus, assembly GCF_964341445.2. NCBI lineage: Eukaryota > Metazoa > Chordata > Mammalia > Artiodactyla > Ziphiidae > Mesoplodon > Mesoplodon mirus. The sequence goes on from NC_138989.1 coordinate 11,553,614, forward strand.
TCACTAGCTCAGCAAGATATTTTTGAACTTGCAGTCTTCTGAACTGTAAGATAATAAATTTGTGTTGTTTTTAGCCACTATGTTCGTGCTAATTTGTTATAGCAGCCATAGCAGACTCATACGGTAAGGATGGACCCTGGAGATGGTCCAGACCCTATTCAGGGAAGGACTTGCTGTCCAGCTGCTGGGAGCATGACCTGGAGACAGACTCTGCTTGTCAGCTTCTTTGGGATCAGCCTCAGCTACAGAGAGCCGCCTCCTCCAAGTTCATGTCCTTTCTGGGGGAGCTCGCACGTAGTAATTGAGGAAGGCAGGGATGAGAGAAAGTATCCTTGAGGAGTGAGGTTAGAACAGTATTTTTGGGCATGCAGAGACTTGAAAAAAATTGCCTCCCATTTACCCTCTTTTCGTAAGCTTTTGGAAATGTGTGCCAACAAAATGGTAGAGTAAAGTGAGAACGAGAAGGACAAGACTCCAGGGCAGGGGAGATTTTAAATGGGCGAAAATAAAGGGAATTCCGAGGACAATGGCAAAGAGATGATTCAAAATGACAGCTGCGTAACAGGCCCCAAAGAGCAACTTGTCCACATTGGAGCAAGAAAACAGACTCTGGGAGAAGGTCTCTGGGAAATAGATGAAACTGATTCTTTGAATGTAGAGATTTTGTTGATAGGCCTACGGCAGAGATGTCAGAGCACTTGGAGAATTACTTAGAAACAATAGTAAAAAAGCCAGAGACATAAAAAAACCAAGTTAGTTATTAATTCTAGGAAAAGCAAAGGGTCGTATAGGAAAGGAGGCATAGTCAGAGTGCATGTACTTGGTTCGGCAGTAAACAATATTTATGTGGTTGTAATAAAAACCTAACGTAAACATTTTCCACTCTCAAAGTGCTATGTAATGATGTTGGAGAGATAGGAGGAGGGTAATGGGGAGTGATGTTCCTGTGGGAGAAATGAGCCAATAAACATTCTAAACTTGATAAAATCAAGAAATGTCAGTATAAGTTTCTCATTTAGAAGGGTGGTAGTAAGTACCAGGGGAAAAGATATAAGGGTTGAAGGTGGTTGCCTTTAACAAACAGGACTTGAAAGGTGAGATGGGGAAGGGTAGGATAGAGGGGTCTTTTAAATTAAGTGCCTTTCAAGTGTATTATTTCGTGTTTTTCTTTTTTTGTTTTTTTTTGGCTGCACCGCGTGGCCAGTGGGATCTTAGTTCCCCGACCAGGGATCGAACCCGCGCCCTCTGTAGTGGAAGTGCCAATTCTTAACCACTGGACCACCAGGGAAGACCTTCAACTATATTATTTTGAATAAATCATTTAATACTTTGAAGAAGTGATATGTACTGTAATATATTTGACTACAGTAATAAGTAAGTGAATGATATTTTGAAATGTAAAAAATTAATTAAAACTTGCTTTGGTGCACTTTTAGGAACAATTAGAATTGTCTCATGAAACTGAAGGCTTGGCAAAGTATTCTCAGCATAGGGGTCAAGCACATAGACTTTGTTTTTTTTGTTGTTTTTTAAAATTTTTATGGGAGTATAGTTGATTTACAGTGTTGTGTTAGTTTCTACTGTACAGCAAAGTGAATCAGTTATACATATAAATATGTCCACTCTTTTTTAGATTCTTTTCCCATATAGGTTATTACAGAGTACTGAATAGAATTCCCTGTGCTGTACAGTAGGTCCTTATTAGTTATCTATTTTATTTTATTTATTTATTTATTTTTTGCAGTATGCGGGCCTCTCACTGTTGTGGCCTCTCCCGCTGCGGAGCACAGGCTCCGGACGCGCAGGCTCAGTGGCCACGGCTCACGGGCCCAGCCGCTCCGCGGCGAGTGGGGTCTTCCCAGACTGGGGCACGAACCTGTGTCCCCTGCATTGGCAGGCGGACTCTCAACCACTGCGCCACCAGGGAAGCCCTAGTTATCTATTTTATATATAATAGTGTGTATATGTCAATCCCAGTCTCCCAGTTTATTCCTCCCTCCTCTCTTTCCCCCTGGTAACCATAAGTTTGTTTTCTACATCTGAAGTACATAGACTTTGGAGTCTGACAGTCACTTTTTAGCCTCAGCTCTGCCATGTGCTGTGTGACCTTGGACAAATCACTTAACTTCTCTGAGCCTTGGTTTTTCTTGGCTACAGAATGGGGATATCAATAATACCCAAGTCACAGGAATGATTTGAGAATTAAATGAGACAAAAATAAGAACAATAATAACTAAGGAACTGTGCTAACCACTTTATAATTGTTATCTCATTGAATCTTTATGACTTGCAAAATTTATGAAGGGCATCATATCACAACGTCTAATTGTATAATTATCTTTTTTAATTAATTTATTTTTATTTTTATTTTTTTGGCTGTGTTGGGCCTTCATTGCTGCACGTGGGCTTTCTCTAGTTGCGGCGAGCAGGAGCTACTCTTCATTGCGGTGCGCGGGCTTCTCATTGTGGTGGTTCCTCTTGTTGCGGAGCATGGGCTCTGGGTGCGCAGGCTTCAGTAGCTGTGGCACATGGGCTCAGTAGTTGTGGCAAGCAGGCTCTAGAGCACAGGCTCAGTAGTTGTGGCACATGGGCTTAGTTGCTCCTTGGCATGTGGGATCTTCCCGAACCAGGGCTCGAGCCTGTGTCCCCTGCATTGGCAGGCAGATTCTTAACCACTGTGCCACCAGGGAAGCCCAAATTGTATAATTATTAATTGTTAAATGTTAGCAGTTTTCTGTTAGTATTTCAATGGGAATGAAGATGAATAGGAGATACAAAATGAAAAAAAGATAAACTCAGTAGCATTCTGCTTATTTTGAGACCAGATTTGCACTGTCCTCTGTCCTCCCATTACCCATAGTCTTTTTTTTAATTTTTTTTATAGTGTTTATTTTTACTTGTTGACAGTTTGCTTTATTTATTTATTTATTTTTGGCTGTGTTGGGTCTTCGTTTCTGTGCGAGGGCTTTCTCTAGTTGTGGAGAGCGGGGGCCACTCTTCATCGCGGTGTGCAGGCCTCTCACTATCGCGGCCTCTCTTGTTGCAGAGCACAGGCTCCAGACGCGCAGGCTCAGTAATTTTGGCTCACGGGCCCAGTTGCTCCGCGGCATGTGGGATCCTCCCAGACCGGGGCACGAACCCGTGTCCCCTGCATCGGCAGGCAGACTCTCAACCACTGTGCCACCAGGGAAGCCCCTACCCATAGTCTTGAACATGAAATAAAAAGAAAAATGTCCGTGGGGCATCAAAGTTCTGTTCAAAAGTGATACCTTTTTGGTTTAGCACTGCATTCTTTTTTTAAATTGTGGTAAAATATACTTAACATATAGTTTACCATTTTAACTGTCAGTGCACAGTCCAGTGACGTAAGTACATTCACATTGTCGTGCAACCATCACCACCATCCGTCTCCAGAACTTTTCATCTTCCCAAACTGAACCTCTGTACCCATTAAACAATAACTCCCCATTGCCCCTTCTCACAGCCCCTGGTAACCATTATTCTACTTCTGTCTCTATGAATTTGACTATTCTAGGTAATCAACATAAGTGCAATCATACAACAGTTGTCCTTTCATGTCTGGCTTATTTTACTGAGTATAATGTCTCCAAGGTTCACCCATGTTGTAGTATGTATCAGAATTTCATTCTTTTTTTAAGGCTGAATAATGTTCCACTGTGTGAATAGACCACACTTTGTTTATCCATTCATCCACTGATGGACATTTGGGTTGTTTCTACCTTTTTTTTTTTTTTTTTTTTTTTTTTTTGCGGTACGCGGGCCTCTCACTGTTGTGGCCTCTCCCGTTGCGGAGCACAGGCTCCGGACGTGCAGGCCCAGCGGCCATGGCTCACGGGCCCAGCTGCTCCGCGGCATGTGGGATCTTCCCGGACCGGGGCACGAACCCGTGTCCCCTGCATCGGCAGGCGGACTCTCAACCACTGCGCCACCAGGGAAGCCCTGTTTCTACCTTTTGACCACAGTGAATGATGCTGCTATGAACATTCATGTGCAAATATCTGTTTGAGTCCCTACTTTCAATTCTTTTGAGTATGTGCTCAAAGTGCAATTCCTGGATCATATGGTTAATTCTATGTTTGATTTTATGAGGACCCGTCATACTGTTTTTCACAGTGGCTGTATCACTTTATATTCCCACCAGCAGTACACCAGGGCTCCAACTTCTCCACATCCTCACCAACACTTGTTTTGCACATACATTCTTGTGCCTGTATGGAAGAGATTCTGTTGTATAGATTTTTAGTAATGGAATTGCTAGGTCAAATGCATATGCCCTCCAGAAGGTTGTACCAATTTACACTCCCACCATTAGTGTATAGAAGTTCTTATTTGCCATTTCCTCACCCACCTTAGATAATATTGTACTTAATATTTGCTATGCAGATGGACAAAAAATAGCTCAGTGCTTAAATCTGTATTTTTCTGATTGCTATGGGAGTATCTTTTTGCATTGTTATTGGCTACCCATGTAATTTCACTATGGTTTAATCAGTTTTCTATTGGTGGACACTTAGCTTCATTACCACCCACTGTGTATATGAAATGGCCAAAGAGGAGGGTGAATTAGGGAAGCTATTAGAAATGTGTCCAAAGACAATAAAATGACTACAGAGACATTAAAAATGATAACCCTGAGTCATCAAGTAGTTACACGGGATTTAGGAAGTAGAAAAGTGTTTTACAAAGAGTTCTATCAAAAGTGGTTTAAAATATGAAGGCTTGGTAATTTTTAAAAGCTACCATTTACTGAACATCAACCACATGTCACCCCCTGTGTTAGGGGCTTTTCATACATCATTATGTCATCTTGGCTCAAACAGGCATCATCTCATTTTACAGTTGTGGAGATGGATTCTAGAGGTGTGCCCAAGGTCACAAAGCATAGTAGGTGAGTTGGTAGTGGATACCAACCCAAATCTATTTGTCACCCTTGAGAGTGACATCTGAAGTGGGTCCTGGAGCCTTGTGGAGATAGAAGTATGGATTGCCCGGACCATGACTCCCAGTGTCTTGAATATCCTGGGGCTTTTGTTTTTGTTTTTGTTTTGTTATTTTGTGACTGTGTGTGCAAATCCAGAGTCAGTAAACTTTCAGACAAAGACCTGATTGCAGTTCTGCACAAAGTGTGCGCCGTGACTTCACTAGGAAGGGACTTAAGGGGCTGCTTAGATACAATATATGTATATATTTTAAAAGTGTAATGGAGATCACTGTTTTTTTTAAATAAATTTATTTACTTTTGGCTGCATTGGGTCTTCGTTGCTGCGAGCGGGCCTTCTGTAGTTGTGGTGAGCAGGCTTCTCATTGCAGTGGCTTCTCTTGTTGTAGAGTGCGGGCTTCAGTAGTTGTGGCACGTGGGCTTCACTAGTTGTGGCTCGCGGGCTCTAGAGTGCAGGCTTAGTAGTTGTGGCGCACGGGCTTAGTTGCTGCGCAGCATGTGGGATCTTCCCGGACCAGGGCTCAAACCTGTGTCCCCTGCATTGGCAGGCAGATTCTTAACTACTGCGCCACCAGGGAAGTCCTAGATACAATATTAAATGTCACTGAATCCCCCAACGAGGAAGTTATTCCCCTCTCATTCCCTTGCAGTCATTTCATGAAGGAGAAAGTCTCCACATGGTGCTAGAAAGACTGTAACACCTCTCCAACCCTTGCCGATTTTTTTTTTTTTTTAAAGATGCTGCTGCAAATTCAGAGCTTCAGCTGGTAACAGTGTCTAGGTAGAATTTAATAACATTATTTTTAAAATTATATTTACTTTTATAGTTATCATCTAATTATGCAAGATACCTATTTTTTTCATTCACTCGAATGAAATAAATTTCCCTTTTAAAATAAATTCACAGGCTTCCGATTAAACTGATTTTTTAAATCAATTAAAAAAATAATAAAATAAATTCACTTTTGTAAAAACCGTGAGTCACTTTATAGAAAACTATAAGCATATGCTGTGTCAGATTGTAAAATAATTGGGCAAAAATTGTGCATAAAGATAATATTCAAATGAAGTTTTGGAGACACTACTTTAGTGGATCCATAACAGCAGTATTTGGGCTTCACGGGTATCGTTATTTGTTAAGTCTGTTCATACTTTTCTAGCTTTAGAGTACATCACGGCCCCATGGGATGCTTGTTAAAATGCAGATCCCCAGGACTTTAACCCCAGAGAGCCTCAGTAAGTCCCAGGTGGGATCTGAGATTTTGCAATTTTTTTTTTTTCTGGCCGTGCCGCACGGCTTGCAGGATCTCAGTTCCCCAATCAGGGATTGAACCCTGGCCACGGCCGTGAAAGCCCGGAATCCTAACCACTAGGCCACCAGGGAACTCTCTGGGATTTTGCAATTCTGATGTAACTGGTCAGCCTGGGGCACTTGCAGAAATTCTGAACTGGATCTTCCAATTTTAGCCCAATACAGATTAAAAAAAAAAAAAAAGGGTGTGTGACAGTGCTACATGCGTGTAAACCTGCCATGCTACAAAAATGCTTTTGCCTTTGTGCTACTATTGTGTTTCCAGGGGCAGAAGCAGTTATAGCTAATGTGCAGGCAGCGTTCTAAGCGCTTTCCACAAGTTGAGTCACTGTATCCTCCGTGACACCCCAGGAGGCAGACTATTATTACTCTTATTTTACAGGTGTGGAAACCCAGATCCAGGGAGCTGAAATCCCTTGGATAAGGTCACAGGGCCAGGAGGTGGCAGGGCTGGGACTTGAACCTGGCCATCCGGCTCCAGGTCGGTACTTTATCCTGTAGGAGCCTCTTACCTCTCCTGGACCCCAGCTCGACTTGTGATGATAAAGGATCATCACCTCCTTCCATTCGCCATCTTCTTGTCATCCTATCAGCAAATCAGACTTTTTATTTAAACTCAGAAATATATTGATATTTGGATTGAATAAATAAACGAATCAATGACTAGGTGAATGTCCCAGGATTGAGGACGCTTCACCTTCTAGCTCATTTGAAACCGGGGACCGGGTCTGTCTTTAAAAACGAAAAGCCAACATTTGTACTTCTTTTGATGAAAAAAAAAAGTGTTCTCAATTTACCAAGAAAACTAAACTGGTACCGATTTATCTGATTCTGTGCACAAAAAGCACAAGACGGGAAAACCTGCGATCTGTCCCACTCAACATTTCTAATTTTCTCCTCCATTTCTTCAGAGAAAAGGAAAGTCCAAAAATCACAGACGAGACTTGTAAAGGACCTTCAGTTCCATTTTTCTGACTTGGGTACAAAATGAGGCTCAATAAACTCCAGGTCTATACCTTTCAGAAGGCAATCAAATATTGGATGACTTGAGGCTCATCCAGGATGACGTGGGCAATTTTGTTCCCTCACCACATGCATTTCTTTTTTCTTTTTCTTTTTTTTCCCCCAAGTCACAGATGGGTGCTGGAAGCTGAGCCAACACTGGGCCACCAGGCAAGTTGCAGACAGCTGTGGTGGGGTGTGAAGAGGAGGCATGTTCTGCTTTTATCGGCCAGACAGACGGCCCACGTGTGAACTGGAGGCGGTGGTGGGCTTCATCTCTGACCCGGGCACAACTGACCTCAGCAAAGGTCTGGTATCAAGGTAGGTAGCGTGCCTTGAATATGCGCAGACTATGGAACAGGTTTTGTTTTTCCTGCCAGCAGATGCTTTTTTGCACTGTTGAATTGCTCTGGTGGAAGAGAGCTTACAAGCAGGAGCACATGGAAAATGCATGGCCAGGATGTTAGCAGTTGCTTCACAGTTGCACTTTGCAAAGGGGTGATCACTTTGAACAATGCACACACATTCACACGACAAACCATTAAGACTCCGGCCGGGGGAAACAGCGTGTGTTCGTTATCAGATGGCTTCCTTAGGCCGAAGCGCACTGTGGACTGGAGCCCTTCACACCCATTAAACAAACGTGCGGTTAATGTCTCGATTTTATGAGGCGCTTTAGATGTCCTTTTGATAATGAGCAGTGGACTCCCCTCCAGAACAAAATAGATGATTTGCTCGTGTGTTTCCAGCTGAGGAGAGCTTGTGTCTGTAGGGGTAGATATTGAGAACAACAAAAGACATGTTAGTAACAGCTACAGAGATTTTCAACTTGTGTGCCGTTTGCTCTGTGACATCTGAGGCCAAAAAGGGCAATTCTCTAAAAGGCAGCTGTAAAGCGGTCATTCTCAACTTTGGCTGCATATTAGAATTAGCTGGGGAGCTTTAAAAAATCCCAGTGCCCAAGTTGTGCCCCAGACCAAAGAAGTGAGAATCTCTTGGGGGTGGGTAGGACCCAGGCATCAATACTTTAAAGAAGTTTCCTGGGTGATTCCTATGTGCAGCAAAGGTTCTGAATCACTGCTTGACCTTTTCAAAAGTCATATAGCATTTTGGGGGAAATGATAATCCACTGATATCTCATTTACAAGGGGATGAAAATGGAAGTCACCATGTAGCGTGCCTGATTTCCAGACTTTATCATCTGCCTCTTTTCTAATTGTTTTGTGCAAGTATTGGAAAGCCTATGCTTAGGGCCTCCGTGGGCCAGGCAGGTACTGCACAGCAGGGAAGGAGCCCAGGTGAAGGTTGGGGGCAAGGGGACTTGAGGGGACTGGAAGGCCTCAGCCTCAGAAGAAAGCGGCCCCTCCGCCCACCTCCCAACATTGCCAGGGGCAGATGCAGTCTCAGTGGGGCCAGGCTTTCGAATTTTTCCGAATAAATTGCTCATCAGAAACTTTTAATGCGAAATATCCCCTTTTAGACCTGTTTGCCACAAATTCAAATTTTAAAATTCCCTGAAGCCAAATGAAACTCACTGCAGGCCAAATGTGGCCCAGCGGGCTGGCTTTTAGTTCACCTAGTTTATATACCTTTTGGGGATTCTTCTTCTTTTTTTAATTGCAGTAAAATATACTGAACATAAAGGTTACCATTTCAGTCATTTTAAAGTGTACAATTCAGTGGCATTAAGTGCGTTCATGGTGTTGTACAACCATCAGCCCTATCTAGTTCTAGAACCTTTTCATTACCCCAAACAGGAACCCCATACTTTTAGACACTCACTCCCCATTCTCCCCTCCCCCAGCCCCTGGCAACCACGAATCTGCTTTGTGTCTCTCTGGATCTGCCTATTCTGGGTATTCCATGTAAGTGGAATCACACAGATGTGGCCTTTTGTGGCCGGCGTCCTTCCCTCAGCACAGCGTTTCCAAGTTCATCCTTGTTGTAGCATGCGTCAGGGCTCCACTCCTTTTTATGGACGAATAAGATTCCATTGTATGGATAGACCACATTTTGTTTATCTGCTCTTTAGATGATGGATAGTTAGGTGGTTTCCACCTTTTGGCTCTTGTGAATAGTGCTGCTCTGAACATCTGTGTGCAAGTTTTGTTTCAACACAGGGATCAGTCTTCCATAGCAACATATGCTCCCATAGTGCTGATCCCAACTCTGAGCACACTGTAGGTGCTCATGAATTGGGAACTTCACTCTAGGGTGACCAGGTTGTCCCAGTTTGCTTTGGACAGTCACGATTTAGGCACCGAAGGCCCCACATCCCAGGAAACCCCTTAGTCCCTAGTAAATGAGGGTGGTTGGTCTTCCTGTAGAGGCTGCTGAAGCCAAGCAGTAGAGGAGGGACTGACAGGACCTCTCTCACTCACCAGCATGAGCCTTCTCAAGGCCAGGCCAAATGGTTTAGTATTTTGATTGTGACTTTAAAAATCATCATGACAAGTACATGTCTCTTGCAGTTCTCTGTAATCACCATTGATTTCAGGCCTCTGTGCTTTGGCACAAGCCGGTACCTCTGTGTGCACCTGGAGGGTTCCCATTCCTTCTTTTATTTATTTATTAAAAAATTTTTGGGGGGCTTCCCTGGTGGCGCAGTGGTTGGGAGTCCGCCTGCCGATACAGGGGACACGGGTTCGTGACCCGGTCCGGGAAGATCCCACATGCCGTGGAGCGGCTGGGCCTGTGAGCCATGGCCGCTGAGCCTGCGCGTCCGGAGCCTGTGCTCCGCAGTGGGAGAGGCCACAACAGTGAGAGGCCCGCGTATCGCAAAAAAAAAAAAAAAAAAAAAAAAAAAATTTTTTTGCATTGGAGTATAGTTGATTTACAATGTTGTCTTAGTTTCTGGTGGTCAGCAAAGTGGTTCAGTTATACATACCTATATATATATAATATATGTATTCTTTTTCATATTCTTTTCCATTATGGTTTATTACAAGATACTGAATATGCTATACAGTAGGACCTTGTTTTTTATCCATTCCATATATAAGTTTGCATCTGCTAATCCCCATCTCCCAATCCATCCTTCCCCTGTCCCCTCTCCCCGCTGGCAACCGCAAGTCTGTTCTCTATGTCTGTGTGTCTGTTTCTGTTTCGTAGATAAGTTCATTTGTATCATAGTTTAGATTCTACATATAAGTGATATCATATGGTATTTGTCTTTCTCATTCTGACTTACTTCTCTTAGTATGATAATCTCTAAGCCCATCCACATAGCTGCAAATGGCCCATTTCTTCTTTAGTCTCAGCCTCAGAATCTCTACCTCAACAGAGCCTTACCAGAGTCCCTCCCCTTTCCCTCGCAGGGGTCTAAAGGACTCTCCTCCTTTTTTCCCAGAGCATATTATAATTACAGGATTTGTTTGCACGGGTCTCCCCACTAGTCTGTGACTTTCTCAAGGAGGGTGGAATGTTGCTGATGCTTTTGTCTGGCCAAATATATCCTCTCTTCTTCTGATAATAGCATTCCTCTTTCCCTTTGGGGGACTAGCCCTCCCCTAATCTCATACCACGTGGTTTGGGTAGAGTTGATGCCACTTCCTACAACCCAGGCCTGGCCCATCCTCACATTCACCCCCTTGGCCAAGGTGACTGGCTTGGGAGTAGGTGGCCTAAACCAGGTTAGTGCACATTCAATCCTGCAAATTATGTTGAAACTAGCTGGAACTAAGTTGCAATGAGTTAGAACTTCGTTGGAACTAAGGAGAAAGGGACTCTTTTTCTCACGGAGTTGCTAAGCTCTCTGTTACCATCTTTGTCACATCCTGGGGAAAAGCCACCGAAAAACGAAGCCAACACAGAAGAAAGCAGAGCTGAGCGATGGGGAGAGAAAAGGATGGTGCCAGGCCAGAGCAACATTCTTCCCCTTCACCTCCTGGTGACCTGAGTCACTTTTTTTGTCTAAACTGGTTTGTGTTGGGTTTTTGTCCCTTGTAACTAAGAGAAAACTGAAGAATGCACCATCCCTTATTAATCTTTAAATCCTGTGCATGTAGCATTCTCCCAGCACATTGCAGGCACTCAAGAAATGAATGTGTCAATACTTTCCTAAGTACGCCATTGCGATGTTTTTTTTTTTTTTCCAATAATGAAATAATATCGATGCAAGGAGAGTCCGGAGGGGAGGATGTAGAAAAGTTGGAGCCCTCACACTCTGCTCGTGGGAATGTAAAGCGGTGCAACTGCTATGGAAAACAGTGACAGTGTCTCAAAAAGCTAAACGTAGAATTACCATCTATGCTAATTCCGCTCCTGGATATATAGCCAAAGAATCGGAAACCGGTGTTCAAACAAAAACTTGCACACAAATGTCCACAGCAGCACTATTCACAATAGGCAAAAGGTGGAAAAAAAATATCCATCAAAAGATAAGTGGATCGGGCCTCCCTGGTGGCGCAGTGGTTGAGAGTCCGCCTGCCGATGCAGGGGATACGGGTTCGTGCCCCGGTCTGGGAGGATCCCATATGCCGCGGAGCGGCTGGGCCCGTGAGCCATGGCCGCTGAGCCTGTGCGTCCGGAGCCTGTGCTCCGCAACGGGAGAGGCCACAGCAGTGAGAGGCCCGCGTACAGCAAAAAAAAAAAAAAAAAAAAAAAAGATAAGTGGATCCATAAAATGCAGTATATGCACACAATGGAATATTATGCAACCACAGAAAGGAATGAAGTACTGACACATGCAACAGCATGAATGAACCTTGCAAACGTCGTGCAAAGGCAAAGAAGCCAGACACAAAGGGCCACATACCGTACGGTTCCGCTTACGTGGAAGGTCCAGAATACGTAAATCCATAGGAACAGAAAGCAGATTTGTGGTTGCCCAAGGCAGGGAGAGGGGGGGACATGTGGAGTGACTGCTAAACCTGTACGGGATTTCCTTCTGGGGTGAGGAAAACGTTCTGAAACTAGATGGTGGTGATGGTCGCGCAACATTGTGAAGGGACTACACGTCACTAGTGGTGAATTTCATGTTATGCATATTTTTCAACAGTAAAAACAAAAGAATTGGGAACTTCCTCAGGGCTGCTGCAGATGGATGCCATGCAAGTTGTTTCCTTCACAAGGTGCCCAGATCAGAGTAAGTCTGAAATCCAGACCGTGCTCTGCCCTGCAAGCTGTGACCCCTGGTCCCCTTGCAGAGCAGATGCCTTTTTCTGATTCACACAAAGACACCATCTGGGCTAATGCAGAACTCCATAGACGAGGTGGCATGAGAAGTAAGCAAGCTCGGTTGATGGCATCACTTTACTGCAATTTTCAGTACTCCTCGGCTGTGTATCTCTCAGAATCCGGAGAGTGCCACAGTCCGCATCCTTTTCCATCCTGAGGGTGCTGTGTCTGAAAATCCACAGTGCATTGTTCAGTGCTTAATTTGTAAAGCCAGCATAAATCACTGGACTAATCATCCGTCCATTACGATGAGCTCAAATTATCTCACCATCAAGAGAGTGATCTGGTTGTTTTGCTCACATTGGAAAATCAAGAGACAAAGAGGCAAAAGGCCAAAAGAAGAACTCTAGAACAAGTCAGTTTTCTGATGTTAGGAAAAATTCACAAGGTTAAAGATAGGAACTTTCTGCCTGCACTCATCAAAGGTATTTTTTAAAAAGCTATTTATGTTTTGGGGATCAATGAGTTAGAACAGAGCAATGAAGCTCTTGCAGCTATGAAGATTTGGTTGTGTCCTGGGGGCTAGTGTTCTGAGCTGTTTCCCCTCCTTGAAGAAGTCAGTAGGAAAAAAAGAAAAAAACAATGCCCTGGGAAAACAGTACATTGAGCCTCTTTAAGGACAAGTCAATGGTAGTTTTTTTTCAGTTCCAGGGTCATCGACCACCCCTCTACCTTTGAATCTGCTGTTTCCCAATTTGCGTCCCCATTCACAATGCAACTTAGAAAATATTGGGGACAGGTCATTGCTAATACAACAGGATGTGGAATGAGACTCTTCCTGTCAACCCAGGACTACAGCTAAAGCTTCGAAGGGAGGGCAGTGGGTAACGATACTCCATCCTTCCATTAAGAGGCAGCCAGACTGGTCCTCTGACCATCAGTAACCATCAGCCTCCAGCCGACGTAAGACAAGTTCAAGATTTTATCCAGAGGAGGTTTTTCTGACAGGTCTTTGTAGGGGGTTTTCTTCTCCCCTCCCAACCCCCAAGCCAAGAGAGGAGAGTTCAAAGAAGAATCACCCATGAGACTCATGAGACTGGGAGCACCGAGGGGGAGTGGCTGGCATCTCACTGCCCGCTTGAGGCTGCCTGGGGTGAGGAGAGAGGGCAGCAGGGCAAAGGTGCATCCTGTTTCTCATGAGCTAGAGCATATATTAGCCTTGAGTCATCCTGAGAACCTCACCCAGCCTGCCAGGCAAGGGGCCCTCAGATAGAGAATGTAGGGTACTTCCCGGGGTATGAGTGGAAAAGGGGTGTGCGAGAGGTCACAGCATGTGCTTTGAGTCCCCACGTGGTCCCCACGGAGGTCTCCGAAGACACCCCAGTTCACCCCCATGTGAAAGAGCCAGCATGTGAGGGCTCATCAGGATATGGCGGGGGCGGGATCTGACACTCAGGCGAGAACTATACCTGTTCTCGCCTGTTCCACCTGAGGCCCCTTGTCCACTCATTCTTTTGCTCCTGTACACCAGCAAGGGGAGCTGGAGAGGAGGCAGGAAAGGACACGCCTGCCTAGTCTCCACACTGCAGATTCCTGAGCCATCTGTGGTCAGAGCAGAGGGGCGGGGAAGAGGTATCACACGGGATGTGAGAATGAAGTTTAGGTTGGACTAGAATGGCCTTCTAATATTTAAATTTGAGACTGTTCTTATAGTTGAAACTAAAAGCTATGGGATCTAATGAAGTATTGCCAACTTCAGCTCATTCAGTAGCCCAGTAACAATAATTTATTTCCACTATTGAGGAAGCTACTCTGAGACATTCGTTATTCAGAGCTAGAATGCAGTTTCTTTTTATTTATTTATTTATTTATGGCTGAGTTGGGTCTTCGTTGCTGCACGCGGGCTTTCTCTAGTTGTGGTGAGCAGGGGCTACTCTTTGTTGTGATACGCGGGCTTGTCTTGTTGCGGAGCACAGGCTCTAGTCTCACAGGCTTCAGTAGTTGTGGCACGCAGGCTCAGTAGTTGTGGCTCGTGGGCTGTAGGGTGCAGGCTCAGTAGTTGTGGCGCATGGGCTTAGTTGCTCCGCGGCATGTGGGATCTTCCCGGACAAGGGCTTGAACCCCTGTCCCCTGCATTGGCAGGCAGTTTCTTAACTGCACCACTAGGGAAGCCCTAGAATGCAGTTTCTGAGATGAAATACAATTCTCATCAGTTAACTCCCAGGCAGGGAGCTGCTTCTGGGGGACAGAGAAACCACAGAACTTTTGGCAGTCTTCTAGGGCTGGAGAGACAAAACCAGGGACTTGAAAGGCTAATATCCCAGAGAGAAGGAGTGGGGGGACAGAAAAGTAAGCTTGATAGATGGCAGTATCCCCCTTAAGACATTTGGCAGATTCTGAAACTGTGCAGGCCAAGAAGCTAAGAAACCAAGCAAAAAGTTCCTGAAAAACAGAGCAGAGGAACTTCCCTGGTTGTCCAGTGGTTAAGACTCCGTGCTTCCAATGCAGGGGGCAGGGGTTCAATCCCTGGTTGAGAAAGTTCTGCCTGCTGCACAGTGCGGCCAAACAAACAAACAAACAAAAACAGAGCAGAGTTTCCAGCAGTCTTGCCATTAGAACTCAGGACTGGTGGGAGAGGCCTCGGTGAACACCTAAACTTCTCAGTTGGAAATCCTGAAAGGCAAGGCCTTAGAAGTGAAGGCCAGAGTTAAATGGTGTCTTATCAAAACTGCAACCCAGCCTCCATCCAGCTCAGCCTCTGATTGGATTAAGATGGTCAGTCCTCGTGCCATCTGTCTTGCAGAGAAAGGGTGAGCCCTCTCCAGAGTTAGATAACATCACCTGGAGACTCTAGATATTTTTTTCATGCACAGACATTGTATGGCATTCAACAAAAATTACAAGGCCTGCCAAGAGACAGGACCAAATCACTGAAAACAAAGAGAAAAATAGTCAGTAGAAATAGACCCCACAGGTGACCGAGGCATTGGAATTAGACAGGGGCTTTAAAATAACCATAATTAATATGTTCAAGAAAAACAAAGCAGAAGATGGAGAAAATGGATGAAAAGAGAATTTTACCAGAGAATTGGAATCCATAAACTTCATAGTCCGAAAGATTGAGAGCATAGAGAACACACTTGAGCTCCTCATCAACAGGGGGATTTTGAAAATGCTGGTTCAGCTCTATACAAGCCATGAAACCCTACAACCCACAGTCTGAGAAAAAGTTTGCCATCATGGGTTGTCATTCTCTCTACTTTTTTTTTTTTTTTTTTTTTTTTTGCGGTACACGGGCCTCTCACTGTTGTGTCCTCTCCCGCTGCGGAGCGCAGGCTCCGGATGCGCAGGCCCAGTGTCCATGGCTCACGGGCCCAGCTGCTCCGCGGCACGTGGGATCCTCCTGGACCGGGGCACGAACCCGCATCCCCTAGCATCGGTAGGCGGACTCTCAACCACTGCGCCACCAGGGAAGCCCTCTCTCTACTTCTTAAGTGGCTTCCTTTAAGAAACACATATTGTACCCTGAACTCTTGAGTCTCCTCTGCCCCATAAGCCCAATCCCTGGAATGGAGCTCTGTTAAAGAGGTGCCTTTTGCTAATTATCCTAAATACATCCTTTGGGCAATGTGTGATGGGAGTACTATTAGTTAAGATGGTCAGGGAGATGAAGCCTATTTGAGTTGACACTAGTGACAGGAGCCAACCAGGAGAGGATTAGGGGGAAATTTGACCCGGGCAGAGGGGACATAGAGTACATAGACCTCTGAGGCAAGACTGTGTTTGGCGATTTAACCTGGGGATAACAAACTTTTCTGTAAAGGGCTAGATAGTAAATATTTTAGCTGTTCCAAGTCATACAGTGTCTGCTGCAACTAAATTCTGCTGCTATAATGCAAAGGTACAGACACATAATAAATAAATGGGTGGTAGTGTCCCAATAAAACTTTATTTATGAACACTGAAATTAGAATTCCTTGTTAATTTTCACGTCACAAAATATCCTTTTGATTTTTTCCCCAACCATTTAAAAACGTAAAATCCATTCTTTTTTAAAATTTTTATTGTAGTATAGTTAATTTACAATGTTGTGTTAGTTTCTACTGTACAGCAAAGTGAATCAGTTATACATATACATATATGCACTTTTTTAGATTCTTTTCCCATATAGGTCATTTCAGAATATTGAGTAGAGTTCCCTGTGCTATACAGTAGGTCCTTATTAGTTATCTGTTTTACATATAGTAGTGTGTATATGTCAACTACAATCTTCCAATTTTTCTCTCCCCTCCCTTTCCCCTTTGGTAACCATAAGTTTGTTTTCTACATCTATGACTCTATTTCTGTTTTGTAAATAAGTTCATTTGTACCATTTTTTTAGATTCCACATGTAAGTGATATCATATGATCTTTGTCTTTGTCTGACTTCCTTCACTCAGTATGACAATCTCTAGGTCCATCCATGTTGCTGCAAATGGCACTATTTCATTTTTCATGGTTGAGTAATATTCCATTGTATACATGTACCACATCTTCTCTATCCATTCCTCTGTCGATGGGCATTTAGGTTGCTTCCATGTCCTGGCTATTGTAAACAGTGCTGCAGTGAACATTGGAGTGCATGTGTCTTTTCGAATTATGGTTTTCTCCGGATATATGCCCAGGAGTGGGATTGCTGGATCATATGGTAGCTCTATTTTTAGCTCTTTCCGCAACCTCCATGCTGTTCTCCACAGCGGCTGCACCAATTTACATGCCCAGCAACAGTGCAGGAGGCTCCCTTTTCTCCGCACCTTCTCCAGCAGTTGTTTGTAGCGTAAAATCCATTCTTAACTCTGGGACCGTAATTTGCTGATATAAGGGGGGTTTGGTAGACTGGGATCAGACCATGCAGGACATGTAGGACATGGTAACAATCAGATTGAAGCAAAGCCCCTTTCACTCTCCAAATGTAAAGCCACCCCTCAGGGCAATTGCAGGCCGGGGTGACAGTTCTGGGAGGCAGCTTCCTACAGCTCATGGGAGATCAATCACCAGGTTTGTTTCATTTTCCCCCAGTATCAAGAGACGACAAGCAAAAAGGCAGAAGCGCGCGCACACGCGCACACACACACACACACACAGACATACACACACAGAGCTAGAAAGCCAGAGAGGACGTGCCCAGGTTCACGCTGACGTTTCTCCAGCATGCACTACGGGGTTTAAAGTTGGACGCACACCTGCTCCCTGCGGGAGTGCACCTGCTGAGCCGCGCTCCGGCCTCGTCTCGCGAGAGCGGTGCCGTAGTAGTGGCCCCCACCCCCACCCGGCCACCAAATCCCTCTCCCCGCCCCCTCGGCCCAGCCTCCGCGCTGTAGCACAGTCTCTGCCATCTCCACCGCCCCCGGGAGCAGCCTCGGCCCGCCGAGCGCGCTTCCCCCGAGCCCCCGCCCGCCGACTGCTCGCTCGCACGCCCGCCCGGTAGTAATTTCACTTTGCCACGCGAGCTCCGCATCCCCTAGAAATCCCGCCCCCCGCTCCCCCTGCCGCCGCCGGGAGTCGTCCCTTTTCCCGGCCAGGTGCGCGAGCCTGCGCGCTCCTCCTCCGCCTCCTTCGGCGGGTCCCTGGCGAGCCGGGGCCGGGGCCCGGCGGGGGCGGATGCGCGCACCGCGCCTCTCCACCAACCCGCTCCCCTGCAGGTCCCTTGCTCTCCATCCCTCGCCGGCGCTCCCTTGCCCCCCCCGCCACCTTGATTGACAGGCAAGATGTCGGAGTGGAGCGAGGCAGGAGCGAATGCAGCAGCCGTCACCCCCGGAGCCCGGCGGCGGCAGCAGCAGCAGCGCGACGACGAGCCAGCAACCAGCCGCAGTCGCCGCCGCAGCCGCGGGAGCAATGCAGACGGCATCTTGAGAACGCGCTAAAGCACCACAAACGGTGGACAATGCCGTGTCACTGCAACTGGGAGGGGGGCAAACCAGATTTTTTTTGACATAAAAGCCAGCCAGCCAAAAATATATAATTTTGTCCTTCACGGAGCCGGTGTGTAAAGAGTGAGCGCTATTTTCCTTCTCCCCCTCCTCCTCTCCCTCCTCCTCCTCCTCTTTTTCCTCCTCCTCCTCCCTAAGTGTACAGACAGCATCACATCACCTGGTTTGCTTCTGAGAAACAGCATCTCTCCTTTTCAGGGACCAGAGACTCAGAGGAGACGTTCTAATGAAGTCTGCTTGATACCCCAAAATAAAATAATAAATTTTGGCTCTTGTCCCCTCCTCCCACCCCCACCCCCTCAACCCTGTGTGAGATGTTGGGTTTCTTCTTCATGAGACATTGTTGAGAAGTCGCAGTGGTTGGAGAGGCGTAGGGGGCAGACTACCTCTACTCCCCCCACACCCCCCTTTTTTCTCTCTGGGAGGAGGAGGAGGGGAAGGGGGCTTGCAGAGCAAGCGATGGATGAGGAAAACATGACGAAAAGCGAGGAGCAGCAGCCTCTGAGTTTGCAAAAAGCCTTACAGCAGTGCGAGTTGGTCCAAAACATGATAGACCTGAGCATCTCCAACCTGGAAGGGCTTAGGACCAAATGTGCTACTTCCAACGACCTCACACAAAAAGAAATCCGGACCCTGGAGGTAGGTGTTGCCTATGGAAAGAAAGCCATCCTTCCTTCCCTCCCCCTTCTCCCCCACCATCCCCTTTCCCTTGATTCTGTTTGTTGGGGGTGGGGTGGGCGGGTGGGAGGGTAGCAAGGTGGGCACGATTTGGTCTCCTGTGATTTATCTTGCAAAGCCTGCACTGGGTGTCCCTTTACTGTACTGCTGGCGTCGGCGCTTGGCTGGGTGGTGGGAGGAGTAGTAGTAACTGTTATTCTTTATTATTATTCTTGCGGTTGTGGTTATCATTCGCTTCCTCTTTGAGGAGTGAGTTCTCCCTTTTTTCCGCTTGTGAATTTGTTTATATGCCACGGGGGCTTGCTTGTGTGCTGGGTAAGACATTAAGGCGCTGCAGAGAACCCACGTGACCTTGCGCATTCTGCAGGTGGTCAAAAGGTGCTTTTTGCTCGCAGAATGGGGCTGCCTGTAAAGATAGACCTCTTCTTTTTCGGTCTCCTTCCCAGCCCCCCTTTTGCTCCTTGGATTTGGTTTGTTTGTTTGCTTGTTTGTGTTCAGTAATATACATGTCAGGAGGCAAGATGCATGAGAAAGAATTCCCCATTGAGCTACCCATTTCCAATCAAATCATTTTGATGCAGGGAGCTGTTGCAGGCCTGAAACGTGTTTAAAAAAAAAAAAAAAAAAAAAAAAACTAAAACAACCCTGGATCAGCATACACAGGTGGTGTGGGAAAATACTCTGAATCTTGGTGGGACCGTGCAAAAAGGGGTCAGCAGTTTTATCTTTGGCGTGTTGTAACATTCTCTCCAACAGAACTTGAGGGGGAGTTTGAAGCAATTTCGTGGGGGGATGGGGGGGTGGATGCAAAGTTACTCAGAAAGAAGATGGCAGAAATTATTTCTTCCGAAGGCCATCTGGTCAAAGGAAGAAGGTTTCAAGAGCTTTAGAAAATGCCTGGCGTCCACGTAATCATTGAGCATCCACGTTGTTCGAAACATCTCTAGGGTTCGACTCACATCCCTCCCTCCAACCGGCCCTGTGCTATGCATGGCTTGATTAAATTTGGGAACTCCCATTAGCTGGCACTTGCTGAGGGTGGTGGCCATGGGGCTGGGAGGAAAGGAAGGTGGTTCTCCCTGTGGTGGGGCGGGCGTGTGCAGAGCTGGGATGGCCACTAGTTTCCAGCCCGTGTGTTTCCAAGGCCTGAACTCTTTCATCCCTACTGAACCTTTTAGCCCTTGTGCCCCCATTCTAGGCTGGATGAGCATCTATCTCTGGTTCACTTTCAAGTCTTCCTTTTTCCTCCGTGGTTTTAAATTTGGCAGCATGTCAGCAGGCAGGAAGGTCACCAGTTTGAAAGTGGAGTTTGTGTGTGTGTGTGTGTGTGTGTGTATTGAGTGTGCTATTTGCTCCCCTAGAACGCATCTCTGTGTGCACCTGTCATCTGGGAAAATGATTGTCAGAAATGAAATAACGTAAGTATCAAGGGGTAGCAGAGGCGTGGGAATTCTTTGGGGAGGCGCAGGTATTTTCTTTCTCGGAGCTTTGGAGAGCCGTGTAGGCTAGGACTCCGCTGATGGAAGAAAAAGTGTGGGATGCCCTGGCCCAGCCTTCTGTCTCTGTCTGAGCAGTGCCCAAGAGAAGATTCTGTTCAGACTTGCGTGTTGTAAATACATAACCCAAAAGGGCCACCGGAGGTCTCTTCTGTTCCTCTGAGTCAGGAGTCCCAAATGCTAGTTTGTGTATTACTATGTAAGTTTCTCCAGTTTTTTTTTCCTCTTTCCAGCGTGCTCCATCCTCTGAGAGCTCCCTGGATCATGGTGATTGTTGCAGTGGGCCATGGATTCCATTGCTGCTTTTCTGCGTAGTGGTTTTCTTTTTAAACTGGGGGATGTGGTCATTGGTATGGTGGGAAGTGACAGTTACTGGGAATGCATCTGTTGTTAGTTTCCTAATCCCAGTATGCCACAGAGTGTGCCCACGACTTTATCCATATTGCCCAAGAAAGGATCTTGAGCAATTATGTCAGTTTAGGCTTCCTAGGTCTAGGGTGGGGCCTCTGGGGAGGAGCTGATGCCTTAGGGTCCAGCCAAGTCCTGCCAAACCTCACATAGGTTTTGGATCCACAGTTGTTGTTTTTAAATCCCAGCAGTTGTCAAACTTTATATATCAGAACCACCTGAGGGAGCTTATTAAAAATGCAGATTCTCAGCCTCTAATCCCAGAGATTCTAATTCAGTTGGGATTGGAGGGGGCCTAGGGATCTGCATTTAGTAAACGGTCCAGGTGTTTCTGATGCATGTTTTCATATTGACACTTCGAGAAAGACTAATCTAATAGGAGATAGAGACCATATTTCAGCTATTCAATGATGACATCTCCCTGCTCACAAACACTAAAGAAAGTAGTAAATTGAACAGACCATCCCTGAAAACCTTGCCTCTACCCCTGTGGAAACAAAAAGCATCTGACATGGACTTAGTCTCCAAGAAGCGTACTTTCATGATGAGGGAGACAAGGCTAATAATGTGTATGTGGGATAATGATAAAGTCCAAACAGTAATATGGGAGACAGCGTGTGGGTCCGTTAGGAATGTGTTCAGCTGCATGAAATGGAAAATCCACCCAGCGTGGTTAAGCAATTAATGGTTTAGTTTTCTCAAGTAGCAAGACGTCTGGAGGTATGTAGCTGCTTGAGTTGGCTCAGTGAGTTAATGACATTGGGGCTGATGTCTTTGTGAATTCTCATGGCCTCTTCCTTATGGCCACAAGATGGCCCCTGAAGCTTTAGCCATCACACCCAGGTTCAAGGTAGGGAAGAGGGGGACCAGGTGAATAGGAAGGAATAAAGGCTTCATATCTTTGTTTGGTTTCCACAGGACACCTCTGCCTTACTACCCCTAAGGTGATGTTTCATTATGTCTTCTTTGCCAGAACTGGGTCAGATCACTTGTCCGAGCTGCAAGGCAGTGGGGATACCATCGTGACTGGTTTAGATAGTTGCAGTCCATTTCCTGGTTTGACCTGTTGCTGCTCCATACAAAATCAGGGTTGTGCTAGCATGGAAGAAGGCATGCAGGGACATTGGGTGGACAGCCAGCAATGCTGGCCACAGTACGTTACCAGGAGGTACTTTGGCAGAGAAGAAAGGTCATGAGTTTTGGAGTTGGACCGATGTAGTTTGGCATTCTAGCTTTCCTACTTACTTTATCTTGGCCTAGTGATTTAAATTTTCTGACCCATGGTTTCATTTTTGGCAAAATGGCAGTGAAGGAATAACATTACCTACCTCAGAGGTGGTGGTAAGGATGAAAAGAGGTGAGATTTTCAAGGGTCTAATGCTATCTGTAGCCCAGCGCCTGCAGGTGCTAAATAAATGATAGCTTCTTTGATGGTGATGATTAGCATTACATGGTGTAGAGTAGATGATACAGAAGGGAACAGCTCAGACTGGAGGGAGAGAAGAAGGAGCTTGAGCAGCATTTCCAAAGTATGTTCTGTGGAACCCTAGCATTATCATTCTTTCAACAAATACTGAAATCCTGGCACTGTACTAGATGCTGGTGGTCAACAAGTATTCTGAAGACAAAATACATCCCATGGTTAACACATTTGGGAAAGGTTGAGGTAAGCAAAAGAGATAGGTATCTTGACTGCAGGACTTCTCAGAGCCTTTAATGTGCTGTATTTGTACATTGTGACTCCAAGAGAGGGTAGCGTCTGCGGTGTTTCCATTTTCTAGAGACATCTCTTGGGCTTGATGTTCCATAGAATGCACCCAGGGAAACATGTGACGAAGTGGTTAGGGAAGCATCCTTGACTGGGGAGCTGGGGACCCTGAATGGAGTGAGGTATGGGGAGTGTTTAAATTGCAGCAGGTTGGGGGAGCTCTCTGGGCCAGAACAGCAAACCGGATGGAGGCATTCTCCTGCCTTCAAGGGGCAGCTTACAGGCCGGCTGGCCCAGAATGGAGAGTACCTGGTAGAGTGTCATAGGAAACGAATTCAGGTTACAAACTCCTGGGGTGTAACTCAGGATCGGGAAGTCAGACAAACAGTTTCATCCCTTTGAGAGGGGAGATAGAAATCTTCAAAGGTTTTGGAGTGAGTACAATTAAAAAATTGTTTAAAGGTTAGTCTGATGGCAGCCTGCAGCAGGGACCAGCAAACTTTTTCTGTAACGGGACAGATAGTAAATCGTTGAGGCTTTGTAGGCCATGTGGTTTCCATCACAACCACTCAGCTCTGCTGTTGTAGCCTGACGCAGCCACGGACAACCCAGAAATAAACGTTTTCTAATAAAACTTCATTTAGGGTCCCTGAAATTTGAATTTGATTTAATTTTCATATGTCACGAAATAGTATTTTCCTTCTAATTTGTTTTTTACATTTAAAAATGTAAAAACTATTCTTAGGTTTCGGGCCTTAAAAAAACAGGTGGTGGGTCAGACTTGGCCCGTGGGCTGTAGTTTGCTGATCCCTGATTTATAGGGTGAGAAATGAACCTGGAGGCACAGAGGCCATCTGAAAGGTGAGTGAGTGGTACTAGGGCTGGTGGGCACTGGCCACGTGCAGCTGGTACTGAGTTGGGTTCTATTTCGGTTAAATTACAAGTGGAGGTGAATATCAGGGATTGGGTCGGGGGATGGCTAAGTAACAGAATCTCCTATACAGCGAGGGTGTTCTAGCCATCACATATCTATTATTTGTTCTTTATCTGTTCCATCTCAATTACTGATTATGGTTTGAGAGACCATACCTAGACTTAATTAAGTTTGGGAAACTGGACCTCAGACAATAACGCATTATTTTCAATGATGCTGTGGGTTGGGATTGGCTGGGCAGTTCTTCGGCTGGTCTTGCAGACCAGTAGTTGTGGTCATCTGGCAGCTCCACTGAGGCTGAATGGTCCAAGATGGCCCTATTCATGTGGCTGGCGGTCGGCTAGTGATTGGCTCAGGCACCTCAGTTCTCTTCTACATAGCCTCTCCAGCAGGACAGCCCAGATTTCTTTCTTTGTTTCTTCCTTCCTTCCTTTCTTTCTTTTCTCCCTTCCTTCCTTTCTCTCTCTTTTCTTCCTCCCTCCTTCCCTCCCTCCCGCCTTCCTCTTTTCTTTTTCTTTCTTTCTTTTTCTTTCGTTTTTTCTTTCTCTCTCTTTCTTTCTTTCTTTTTCTTTCTTTCTTTCATTTTCTTTTTCTTTCTCTTTCTCTCTCTCTCTTTCTTTCTTTTTCTTTCTTTCATTTTCTTTTTCTTTTTCTTTCTCTCTCTTTCTCTCTCTCTCTTTCTTTCTTTCTTTCTCCCTCTCTTTCTCTCTTTCTTTTCTCCCTTCCTTCCTTCCTTTCTCTTTCTCTCTCCCTTCCTTCCTTCCTCTCTCCCTCCCTTTCCCTCCCTCCTTCCCTCCCTCCCTTCCTTCCTTCCTTTCTTCCTTTCTCTCTCTTTCTCCTCTCTCTGCCTCTTTCTTTCTTTCATTGAACTACAGTTTATTTACAGTGTCCAGATTTCTTACATGGTGGCAGCGGCAGTGTTCCAAGAAGGCAAGCTCCAGTTCATAGCCTGTCTTAAGCCTCTGCTTCTGTAACTTTTGCTAATGTCCCACTGGCGAAAGCAAATTATGTGGTTGAGCCCATCGTCAGTGTGGGACTTAGTATCCAAGGGTATGGATTCCAGCAGGTGTGGTTCATTGGGGGCCAGTGAACAATCTAATATAACTGAATCACAGCTATGGAAAAAATCCAAAATAAAACCAAAAGAGCATGGGAAAGAGAGGAAGGGGCATGGGATGATGAGCAAAGGCCCCCTTGGGGAGGTTTTACTGACTTGAGGAAGCAATCCATGAAATATCCGGGGAATGCGCAAGTCAGAGGGAACAGCAGGTGCAAAGTTCTTGGGTGGGACGACGTTCTACATGTTTTGAGAGCAGCAAGAAGACCACTGTTTGGCGCAGGGTGAGCGGGGAAGGGGTGAGGGGCACGAGCGGGAGGCAGACTCAGGGCCCCAGTCACAGACGGCTTGGCTCAGATACTTGCACTTTGTTCTAACTATGCAAAGGGCGGGGGACTGACTAATGTAAAAGCTCCTTTTGATTGCTGCAGGGACAGTAGACTCTAGGGGAGAAGAACGGGAGCACGGAGACAAATTGGGAGGTTACTATGGGAGTCAAAGCCAGGAATGACTGCTTTTTTTTTTTTTTTTTTTTTTTTTTTTTTGCGGTACGCGGGCCTCTCACTGTTGTGGCCTCTCCCGTTGTGGAGCACAGGCTCCGGACGCGCAGGCTCAGCGGCCATGGCTCACGGGCCCAGCCGTTCCGCGGCATGTGGGATCTTCCCGGACCGGGGCACGAACCCGTGTCCCCTGCATCGGCAGGCGGACTCTCAACCACTGCGCTACCACGGAAGCCCGGAATGACTGCTTTTGATGCAAGTGACGGTGGGGAGATGGAGCAAGTGGCCGGTCATAGACGGTCACGTGCATGGGAGGTGCGCGTGAATCGGATGTCGGGGGTGAAGGAAAATAAAGAACCGAGGATTATTCCTACGTGTTTGGCCGAAGAACTAAGTGAATGGCGGTGTCATTATCTGAAGTGTGAAGACCGGGGGTGGATTAGGTTGGGCTTGACAATGAAGTCCTGTTTAGACATTTACGTTTGTGAAGTAGACAGTTGGGTATGTGAGCCTGGAGATTTGATGAAGGCTAGAGATACGAGGTTCACTTAACATGTCAGGAACATCTTTTCATCTTATTAAATAGTATTTTTAATGGCTGCATAGTGTTACATGGCTGTTGCATAATTTATCTAACTTATATAATTCTGTCAGATGTGTATGTTTATCATGTTCCATTATTATAAATAATACTGTAGTAGACATCCTTGTGGCTTGTAGTCATCACTGTCTTCGATTCCTAGAAGTGAAATATTGCTGGATCCAAGGATATGCAAAGTTTCCAGACTTTTGATAGGTTTTGCCAAATTACCTTTCACCCACCGTGTGGGAAAGGGCCCGTTTTTCCCTATCCTCAGTCTGGATTTATGTTTTGTTTTATTTTTTGGTTGCCTGTGGTTTGATGACCAAGAGCTCTGGGTTAAGGAGGCAGTTGTCTTAGGCCCAAATCTCGTCTTTCCTGTTTGCACTTGGGAAGGACCTGGGAACCTGCGTTGGTGAGAGCAGCACATGGTTTTCCATGCACAGCACCCAGCCTGCAGCGACCCAGCCTCTGCCTTGTTCTCATAGAGGCATGGGTGGGATGTGGTCTCAAACTTCTGAGTCAGCGGCCAGAGTTATTTCTGAAGGGTTCGCTGCCCCCTCTGGGGTTTTAGGGTGGGCTCTACTAGGGAGCTCTTAGCCTTCTTCCAACGGGCAGGAAACTGAGGACTCTTCCTCCTCTCCCTGAGGACGGGTCATTTTCTGGGCTCCCCTCTCCACCCGCCTCGCCGGGCTCCACCTTTTGGGACCTCCCTTCCCCCTTGCTGCTCTGGAGCTGGGGAATGGAAGGTGTTCCGAAGCTGAGGAAGCCGATGGTGGAGGGGGGACATGGCAACTGGGAGGGAGGCTGGAGAAGCTGAAGGGTGGGGAGGGAGAAGGGACAACAGTGGGAGAAAAGCCAGAGCGTAGCGTCATTTTCTTGGGCAGGGTTTCTATGACCCTTGGAATGTCTCTCCAGTGGGGGGTGACCGTAACTGTAGTTGTTCCTGTTTTATAAGCCAGTGGACTGAGGTTTAGAGTCACTGATCTGACCCAGACTGCAAAGTCAGGCAGCCACGGGTCTTGGAAGAGGTTGACTGCTCCTCCCCGGAGTCCCCAGAGGTGGCCTGGCCTGGAAGAAAAGAAAGCAAAGATGAGAGCAAATAGAGGCGAAGGAGGAAACATAGGTGATAAGGGCAGTGTGATCAGAGGTGAGAGCTGTGGGATTAATGAGAATCTTAGTGATGGAATACTCTGTCACTCATGTGCCCTCATTGGTGACCGCGCCAGGTGATGATTGAAGAGAAATACAGAACTGATGGAGACAAAGTAGGGCATCTACAGAGACAAGGAAAGATGAGAAAAAGAGAGGGAGACATTTTATTTTTTTTATTATTATTTTAAAGAAAGCCTAATTTATTTAATTTTGGCTGTGTCGGTTCTTAGTTGCAGCATGCACGTGGGATCTAGTTCCCCGATCAGGGATCAAACCCGGGCCCCTTGCACTGGGAGCGTGGAGACTTACCCACTGGACCACCAGCCAGGGAAGTCCCCAGAGGGAGGCATTTCAGACCTCAGAGGTCCAGTATGCCAGCCACTTGCCACACTGACTATTAATCAGTTGAAATGTGGCGAGCTCTATTTGAACTGTGCTATTATTATAAAATACCCGCCAGATCCCAAACTCTTTTTTTTTTTTTTCTTTTTCTTTTTTTTTTTTTTTGCGGTATGCGGGCCTCTCACTGTTGTGGCCTCTCCCGTTGCGGAGCACAGGCTCCGGATGCGCAGGCCCAGCGGCCATGGCTCACGGGCCCAGCCGCTCCGCGGCATATGGGATCCTCCCAGACCGGGGCACGAACCCGTATCCCCTGCATCAGCAGGCGGACTCTCAACCACTGCGCCACCAGGGAGGCCCCAGATCCCAAACTCTTAGAATGAAGAATAGAATGCAAAATATCTCATTGGTATTCTTTTACATTGACAACATGTTGAAATGATGCTATTTTAGATATATTGGGTTAAATAAACTATGTTAAAATTGATTTCACCTGTATCTTATTTTTTCCCTGAGGCTATTAGAACATTTTAAATGACACAGGCAGCTCACTGTATATTTCACTTGGTCAGCGCTGCTCCTGAGCATCGAGGTGATTTCTGTGTTTTGCCATAATGGAAATCTTGTTCTTGATAAAGACTGAAAGCATGGGCCCCCTGGAGTTTCTAGGCAGCCATCGATTAAAGCTGTGGATGCGTTCCAAAGATGGATGCCTTCGATTTCCCTGGACCAGGAGAAAAATGAGATGAAGACTCAGAAATAATAACATAATTGAGTCCCTGGAAATTTGGGGGTGGGTGCTCAAAGCAGTAGAGCCAAGTAGTTGGGAGGGTGTGGACTACACAGTAAGACTGCTTGGATCCCAGTCTGAATTCAGGATCTACTAGCTAAGTAACCCTGGGCAAGTGAGCTCTCCTTCCTGAGCCTCAGTTTCCTTGCTTATAAAATTGGGACAGTGTTTTACATGGGGTTGTTACGGTGATTCAATGGAATCATGCGTTAAAAAGCCGAGCAAAGTGCCCGGCACATAGCAAATGCTTAATAATTGTTCGCTTTGGCGGTTTTGATGATCATACTCTCTGTAGCTTGTCATAGGGAGGTTAGGGTGCTTCAGCCCTGAGTGGTGGGTGGGGTGTTTCAGCCATCCAGGGAGGTACCAGTTCATTTATTCGGTCATTGTTAACTGAGCCCCCAGTGTGTGAGAAGCAGGGAGAAGGCGAAGCCCATGGAGGCCTTCTATGGGATAATGGCACACCTGCTGGGCTGCAGGTGACATAAGCGAACAAGATTCTCATACCAGGTCTGCATCTTCGAACTGCTCACAGATGACTCACTTCCCATCAGTGCCTGGCTGGCTTTAGTCTTTAAACCATTTGCTTGTCATAGACTCCAAGTTGGATAACAAAATGCCAGTTATGGGGTTGGGCCTTACAACTCCTGAACTTGTCTCAAGCTTGTGCGGTAAAGAGAAAACTCAGAAGCTGTGATATCCAAGTGCTTCAGAGGACCCTAAGAGGCTGTGTAGGACCCCCTCCTGCCCAGTGTCCAGCTTTGGCTTTGTGATTTGGGGGGAGCGCTACTTCACAAAGCAGCCTTTTAAAAAATGCATTTTTTGGGCTTCCCTGGTGGCGCAGTGGTTGAGAGTCTGCCTGCCGATGCAGGGGACATGGGTTTGTGCCCCGGTCCGGGAAGATCCCACATGCCGCTGGGCCCGTGAGCCATGGCCGCTGAGCCTGCGCTCCACAACGGGAGAGGCCACAACAGTGAGAGGCCCACGTACCACAAAATAAATAAATAAATAAATAAATAAATAAATAAATAATGTATTTTTTTTGGTGGTAAAATATATATAACATGAAATTTACCGTTTTAACTATTATTTTTAAATGAGCAATTCAGTGGCATTAAGGACATTCATGGTGTTGTGCCACCATCATCACTATCCATCTGCAGAACTTTTTCATCACCCCAAATAGAAATTCTGTACCCATTAAACAATATCTCCCCCTGCCCCCAGCCACAGGGTTACCTCTATTCTATCTTCTGTCTCTATGAATCTGACTATTCTAGGTACCGCCTCATGTAAGTTGAATCGCACACTATGTGTCTTTTGTGTCTGGCTTCTTTCGTGTAGCACAATGTTTCTGAGGTTCATCGATGTTATACCATGTATCAGTGTTTCATTCCTTTTTATGGCTGAATAATATTCCATTGTATTGATAGACCATGTTTTGTTTATCCATCCTGTGTTGATAGACACTTGAGTTGTTTTCATCTTTTTTTTTTTTTTTTTTTTTTTTTGCGGTACGCGGGCCTCTCACTGTTGTGGCCTCTTCCGTTGCGGAGCACAGGCTCTGGACGCACAGGCTCCGGACGTGCAGGCTCAGCGGCCGTGGCTCACGGGCCCAGCCGCTCCGCGGCACGTGGGATCCTCCCGGACCGGGACACAAACCCGTGTCCCCTGCATCAGCAGGCAGACTCTCAACCACTGTGCCACCAGGGAAGGCCCCTGTTTTCATCTTTTGACTACTGCGAATAATGCTGCTATGAACATTATTGTACAAGTATCTGTTTGAGTCCCTGCTTTGAATTCTTTGGGGTTATGTATCTAGGAGTGGAATTGCTGGGTCCTATGGTAATTCTGTACTTAATTTTTTGAGAAACCTTCATACTGTTTTCCACAGTGGCTACACCATTTTATATTTCCACCAGCAATGTGCAAGGTTTCCAATTTCTCTACATCCTTGGCAATACCTACTATTTTCTGGTTTTTTGACTATAGCCATCCTAGTGGGTATGAAGTGGTATCTCATTGTGGTTTTGATTCACATTTCCCTAATGACTAATGATGGTAGGCATCTTTTCATGTGCTGATTGGCCATTTGTACATCCCCTTTGGAGACATGTCTATTCAAGTCCTTTCATAAGTCAGCCTTTTGATATGGGTGAGTTATAAAGGTTAGAATTATCCTCCTTCTGTTGACTTGGATCTACTCTCTGATGTCTTTTATCCTTTGGTTCTACTCTTTGGAGGAGAGCGAATAAGGCCCGTCCTTCCTTTGGCTGACAAAAGTCTCGAGTAGAGTTTGCATTTAGATCTGGAACCTACCAAGTAGAGACAAGAAATAGCCACGTCCACAGATTCCTGACAAGTCTCCAACCCAAATTTTGCAGCCACTGTTTCCCTGCTTTGTCCTGTATGAGTTCCGTTCTTACAGAATTTTGGATTCTGGGGTCTCTGGCGATGATAAATTTCCCTTTGCCTGTGCACCAATCCTACCCAGAGTATCATGCCCATCAGAAATAATCATGAGTGTGTCTCTTTGTGCCCATCCACAAAGGCCCTGCAATGGTGCCTTGGGCAGAGTTGGGTGGCATGCACTTGAGCAATGAGGCGAATAGACAGGTATAAAAAAGAACCCATCAGGTGGGGCATCCAGGGGCTTCATTTCTATTAGATAGGATGTAGAGCAAGGTTAGATGCCACTTTTTATATTTTTATGCTTATCTGACTTGGAGAAACAGTGCTTTGTGATAAACCCAAAAAACAATATTATCCTTTTAATATGTTGCTATACTATTATTTTAATATGTCGCTGGATTTGATTTGTTAGAATTTTGTTGAGGATTTTTGTGTCTGTTCATGAGGGATGTTGTCTGTGGTTTCCTTTTTCATACCATCTTTGTTTAGTTTAAGTATCAGGGTAATACTGGCCTTATAAAACGAGTTTGGAAGTGTTTCCTCTACTTCTGTTTTCTGGAAGAGACTGTAGAATTGGTGTTATTTCATCTTTAAATGCTAATAGAACTCCCCAGTGAAACTATCTGGACTAGAGATTCATTTTAATTTAATTTTTTTGCAGAAGGTTTTAAACTACAACTTCAATTTCTTTAATTTATTCTTGGGTGAATTTTAGGACTTTGTGGCTTTCAAGGAATTGGTACATTTTATCTAAATTGTTCAATTTACATATGGAGAGTTGTTCATAGTATTCCCTTATTATCCTTTTGTGTCTGTGGGGTGTACAGTAGTGTCACCTCTTTCATTCCTGATGTTGGTAATGTATATTCTTTCTCCTTTATTCTCTGTTAGTCTGGCTAGAGGTTTATCCATTTTAGCCATATTTTCAGAGAACTAATTTTTAGCTTCATTTATTTTCTCTATTTTTCTGTTTTAACTTTTACTAACTTTTGTTCTTCTTCTTATTTCCTTTCTCCTGCTTGCTCTGGGTTTATTTTGCTCTTCTTTTTTCTATTTTCTTGAGGCGGATGCTTAGATTGTTGATTTGAGACCTTTCTCCTTTTCTAATATAAGTATTTGTTGCTGTAAATTTCCCTTGAAGGATTACTTTAACTGCATCCCACAATTTTTGATATATTATATTTTCATTTCCCTTTAGCTCACAGTATTTTATAATTTCTTTTGAGGCTTTTTCTTTGATGCATATATTCATCAAATTAAATGATATTTGATGTCATTTAATTTCCAAGTATTGGGGATATTTCCTGTTATCTTTGACTAACAGTTTAATTCTATTATGTCAGTGAACACATTTTATATTATTTTAATTCTTTGAAAATGTTTAAGGTTTATTTTATCACTTAGACCATATTTTCTCTTGGTGAATGTAGCAGGTATACTTGAAAAGAATGTGAATTCTGCAGTTGATGGGTGAAGTGTTGTATAAATGTCAATTAGATCGATAGTGTTAAGTCCTCTATATCCTTGCAGATTTGCTCTCAAGTTTTATTGATTACACAGAGGGGAGTGTTGTCCACTTCTCCTTGTAGTTCCATCACTTTTTGCTTTCATGTATCTTGAGCTGTTTTGTTAAGTGTATATGCATTTGGGATGGTTGTTTTCTTGGAGACTTCACCCATCATTATGTAAAGTTACTATTTATCCCTGGTAATTTTCCTTGCTCTGAAAACTATTTTCTTTGATATTAATATAGCCACCCCAGCATTTCTTTTTTTAGGTTTTTAAAAGTTGAGGTAAAATTCACATAACATAAAATTCACCATTTAAACTCTTTTGAAGTATACAACTGAATGCTTTTTAATATATGTGCAATGTTGTGCAGCCATTTCCCCTATCTAATTTTAGAACATTCCCATTACCACACGTGCAAAAACAAAACAAACCCCCCCAACAACCAAAAAACCAAAACTAAACCTTGTACCTGTTAGCAGTCAATTTCAATGTTCCTGGCCTCCATCCCCTGGCAACCGTTAATCTATTTTCTGTTGCTATGGTTTTTCCTAGTCTGGGTATTTCATAAAAATGAAATCATACAGTATGTGGCCTTTTATGTGTGGCCCCTTTCACTTAACATAAAGTCTTCAAGGTCCATCCATGGTGTAACACGTATCAATAATTCATTCCTTTTTATGGCTAAATAATATTCCATCGTATGGATAAACCCATTTTGTTTATCCGTCCGTCAGTGGACATTTGGGTTGTTTCCACCTTGTGGCTATTTGTGAATAGTGCTGCCATGATTATTTGTTTGGTTAAGAGGATGGGAGCATTTGGGGAGGAAACTGTTTTGCTTCTGCTAAAAACTAAAGAAACGTGTCCCCAGGTTCAGGCTGCCATGCAGTTAGGAACTCTAGAGCTGGAAGTTCCTTCCACACCCTTTGTGGTTGTACATGATGGTCTCTGTGACATTTCCCTGGAGCTCTTGCAGGTATTCGGTTGGCTCTTCAGGTTACACATGCCAGGTGATGAGTTGTTCACACTGACTTCAGAAATGGAACTCATTAAATAAAATAGTCTTTTAAAAGACATTTATAGCCATTAAAGCAAAGCATATTCACTCTAGAAAAAAATAGAATATGCATTTAATCAAAAAGAAAAATGAACACACATATAATCCCACCACCCACAGATCAGCATTGTTAACATCTTGTTATAGAGTCTTATAGGTTTTTCTGCATGCAAACATGTACCTTCATATGACTTTTAAGAACAACTATATTTTATTTATTTCATAGTCTCCTCTTATTTGTTTCTTTTTCCTCTTAAAATTTGACTTAAGACATGAATGTCTTTCCCTGCCAAAACCATTTTTTAAATAGCATTTCAAATGGCTGGTAACACTCCAGCATAAAGATGTAGCATAATTGAGTTAAACAACCCCCTTTAGTGAGTTAGATTATTTCTGGTTTTTTGCTCTCATAAACACAGCCTTAGTGACTACTTTTGAAATGAAGTCTTTGTAAAGCATTCTTATTTGTTTCCTTAAGAAATATACCTAGAAGTAGAATTACTGCGTGCTTGTAAAGCTTTTTCTCACATATGGCCAAATGGTCCTTTAGGAAGAGTGTACCCGTTTATAACCCTCTCAGACTTTACGAGAGCAGAGTTTGTGGCTTTGCATCTTCAGGAATGACAACTGTGAGAGGTAAATATTTCCAGCAAATCTGTGACTTAATGAAAAATATGTAAAGTCACTTTACTAGTGAATCCACTTGTGATGAGCTAAGAAACTTGGGGCGGGCTTGGTTTTTAAAAATATATACTTTCAGTTGAAATAAATACAGAGTTAGAATCATGTCAATGACAAGGAAGCCTAATTTAAGATGAAATTTTTCTGAAGTGACATCAGAAAGGGATGTGAGTTTTACAGATGAGGCTGTGTGATTTCCAGGGATCACACAGTCAGTTGTTTTCTGGGACCAGGCAGGGAACCCACAGAAGAAAAATAGGCCAGGGGCAGGATACTTGGGAGGAGACATAAGGGTCACAGTGAACTGGAGAGCATATGTCACATCTACAGATGTCAGTGTTGCCAGTGGGTCGTATGTAAGCCTCATTTTATCATGGAATTTCCATTTTCCAGCAGAACTCAGAAATCAAAACTATAAGTAAAAAGCAGACATTGACTCATTATTATCTGATTAAGAACCTCACCATTCTTTCCCTTAATATGTTTAAACAGCGTTGGATAAGGAAGAGGAAGGTACAGATAATCAGTGCTATTGAAGTAATGTCTCACTGCTGTTTCAAATTGTTTTTTCTAATCCTACCCATCCATAAGTTGAAAAAATTGAGGTTGTATTGTTTAGTCTGGAGAAGATGGGGTAACCAACTACTTGTTGATTTTATGATCTTTGCTTATTGGGGGGCTGTTTCAATCACCAGTGAGGGCAAAGTTAGAGATATGATTGAGACCACACAATCACACACACACACACACACACACACACACATACACACACACTTCAAACCTATACAGAGGTAGGGAGAATAGCATAATGGACCCTTATGTACCCATCACAAAAATTCAACAAGTATCAAATTATGGCCAATCTTCTCCCCCTACCCCATCCTCCCTGGATTATTTTGAAGCAATTCCTAAGACATCGTAGCATTTCATCCTCAAATAGTTCAAATGTATATTTCTGTTAAATACCAGGTGCTCTGTTTGAAGCATAACCAGACTCCTATTATCACACCAATAATTCCTTAGTCAGATATTTCTCTAAACAACAAATCAAAGTATTTATACACAAAAGAGAGCTGTACTTCTCAAAGCAGCCATGGTAGAAGGCATCTGTCTTGTCCCAGCTCTGCTGGCGTTACTTAAGACATTCTTGAAAACCATCTTCAGAGTCACCTTACAAGAAAACAAGCCTCTTTATTTTTTTCTTGACCCTAAATGGTGGCTTTCAAGATGGAAGGCTACCATCTTGACTTGCCTTGACCCACTTCTGATGACTTTTGTCCCTTTAGAGCAAATAAATAGGCACTCAAAAGGACAAGCCGTGTTGCCATTGAAGATTCTCCTGACAACATTCTGGGTACCGTGTCTGGGAGGAAGCTCAAGGAGAAGAGTCATAGCTTTGATGTTAGGATAAGCCTTCAGCCATTTCCATTGTCTACCCTGAAAGGGGACCTGGTTGATTAGCTTCAACATTCATTCACTCATTCATTCATTCCACTTTGTGTTAAATGCATTAGACATACAAAGGAGACTGGAACAACGTCTTGCCCATATGGGGCTTAAGATGTACAAATATGTACAGCACATAAGGTACTGTTCTGGGTACTGGGACCTGGAATATACTGCCTCATGGATCTAGTGATATGATGTTAAAGCTAAGACCTGAAGGACAATGGAGTTACCTTGAGTTGAGGAAAGGCTGTTCCAGGCAGAGGGACAGTATGTGCAAAGGCCTAGAGGTAGAAGACAGCCTGGGTCTTCTGAGGGACCAGATGGAGCCCAACATGGCTGGAGTACCGAGTGCTTCAGGCCCATTTGAAGGCAAGGGGATGGGGCAGCACTTTTTCCTTTCTCTAAACTGGGTTCCTTTGCATCTTCTTCCTGCCTCATCTCCTCCTCATTATAGAAAAATGAGGCCGTCTCATTTGCCAAATTGAATAAAACTCTCTATGATCACCATTTCTGAAATACAATTTGAAAGCATAACATGAGTTTTTTGGTTCCCTAAGGTGGAGGCAGGTTCTTTAACTCCATAACAAACACAAGCCATCCCATAATAATAACAGATGGGCAAGGCCTTGAGAAGGGTGGGCTAGAGGGAGGGAAAATAAAGCCAGGAGAGAAAGAGGTGGTGAAATGGAAATACGTTTTCAATCCCATGCTTTGTGGTTTATCATTAACAGCAGTGCAGAAAACGTCTCCACAGAGTTATAAAAAGTTCATTAGTAGCATGCTACAGGTCCGAGAAGCTGGTCATTGATCAGATTAACGATAATGAGAGCAGTCTTATATTAACTCAGATTAAGAGGAGGACTCTTCCCCCTACTATTCAGTCATACATGTATAATCACATTTCCTCACAGCCAGTCGCCCTTAGTTTTCTGCTAAGTTGGGAACTAGGGTCTTTGCAAAGGTAGAACCAGGACGGCAGAGGGTAGGCTGAGCCCAGATGCCACCTTGAACCTTGGGTCTGATGGAGGAAGAGTCTCTGGACCCTCCCCTGTGCTCCAGCTTTTGTCTAATCTCCCGGAGGCTGCCCTCCTATTTTTCAGACCTGTTTCCTTCCTCCTGGGCCTGCGTTATCCCAACTCACGATTTCCTACTGTTGAGCCCATACAACATGCCATGCGATGTTCTAGGTGCTAGGGATACATCTGGGTGTAAAACAGGCAAAGACCCCTGATGTTGTGTAGCTCACATTCTAGTTGGTGGAGACAGACAATAAATAAACATGAAGAAAAGGAAATGTCACCTTCTCCACCTTCATGGAAAAGGTGACATTTGAGCAAAGACTTCAAGGAAACAAGGGAGCCATCCATGAATCTGTCTGGGGCAGGGGAAGAGCCCTTAGAGTGAGGCAACAGCTCGTGCAAAGGCCCTGAGGCCTTGGAGGAAGCGTGTGTGACTGGAGTGGAGTGTTGAGGCTAAGGTCAGAGCAGCAGAGTGGGACCAGATCAGTAGGGTCTTTTAGACCAGTGTAAAGATTTTTTACTAAGTGCATGAGGTGCACTGGAGGATTTTGAGCAGAAGAGTAACATGATCTGACTTGAGTTTGAATAGCATCCTTCTAACTAATAGACTGTAGGGGGCAAGAGTAGAAGCAGGTAGATGACTTCGAAGACTATCATGGAGAGAGACGATGGTGGCTCACACCAGGCTGGTGAGCCGTGGTTGGATTTTGGATATATTTAGAAATTACAGCAAATAGGATTTCCAGATATTTTTGACCCTGCCTGTTGATTGATGTAAAAAATGATGGTGTTTACTGGTTACGTTAACCCGAACTCTTTTGGTCGCAAGTGACAGAAACGTACCTCAAATTGCTTATGCAAAAAGTGGGAGGTCTTTGGCTTATGTAACTGAGAGGTCTATGGGTCATTATTAGCTTCAGCATGGCTGGATCCAGATACTTAAAGAATACAGGCAAGGGCCTCTATCTCCACCTCTCAGCTCTGCTTTCTTTCTCTGTTGCTTTCTTTCTATCACTTTTTGCTACTGTGGAGGAAGAGCCTCGTTATTTCCCAGGAGCTGCAACAAATGTCTGGGGTATCCTTTTCACTGGTCAGGCTTGATTCATTTCTCTACTCCTCCTCTCTACAGGAGGGCACAGCATTCTCAGAGATCGATCCTGGAACCAGGGCGGAAGGTCAGCTCTTCCCAAGCTTCATGGACCAAGCAGGGGTGTTCTAACCAAACCTCCCTTGGATGGAGGGAACACTAGATTCTGTTGTCCCAATCCTTAATCCAGAATTCCAGCAAATGTAGGAAAATCTGAGGAGGGTATAAGGAGCAAAAGGGTAAAACATACCCTGGGAATGTCAAGATGCTCATGGTGGGGTGTTTCAGAGATTTTTTAACTCAGTGTTCACAAAATCAGTGGATTTACCTAATAGCCTTACTCTGTGAGTCTACTCTGGGACCAAGAAACTTTGCTTCCAGTGTGTTCTCATGACTGGCTTCCCTTTCAAGGTGGGCCATATATCTCTCATGGGACAGCGAGTAGATGGAGAGCTAGAACACAAGGTATGGGTCCCAGCTCCGCCACCCTGTTGCTGCTGATTTGGGCAAATTACATAACTTTACTGAGCCACAGAGGATATTGGCAGGATCAAAGGACAGACACTTTTTAAAGCGCTTGGGGGAAATTCCCTAGTGGTCCAGTGGTTAGGACTCTGAGCTTCCACTGCAGGGGGCGCGAGTTCAATCCCTGGTCAGGGAACTAAGATCCTGCATGCCATGCAGCGTGGCCTAAATAAATAAAATAAAATAAAATAAAATAAAATAAAATAAAGCACTTGGGAAACTGGACCCACAAGTCAGGGCCTTGGCTGTATTGTTTTGTGTTTGCTGATCATGAGGTTGCCAGATAAAATATAGGATGCTCAGTTAAACTTGCATTTTAGATAGATAATGAATACTTTTCCAGTATATGTATGTCCAAATATTGTATAGGACATACTTACAAAAATTATCATTGTTTATCTGACATTCAGATTTAGCTAAATATTCTTTTATTTGCTAAACCTGGCAGTGCTGGGTGATCATGACAAGGGAAACGTGTTATTCTTACTGATTGCTCATGAGTATCTCCTGACAAACAATTCCTGCGAGGACCAGGAACATTCTCTAAACTGTAGATATCACTAGTGTTTTCAGATTGGACATGAATGAACTTTTTGTTCTCTTTTTGGACTATGGGTTTGTGGCTAAGTTTGAATTCTTGAATTTGACTATGTCAAATTCATGTATGTCCATCCTATAATACCACATTTTGAAATTCTCATTTTAAGATAGGTTTAAGTTTTGGGCAACAGTGTTGGCTCTTCCAGTTATGAGCCATAACCTTGGGCTTAATCTTCTCTGTGTCTCAGTTTTCCCATCTGTACAAATAGGAAGATGACAGTACTTAACTCATAATGTTGTTATGAGGATTGGATAATATATGCAAAATGTTTAGCTCAGTGTCTAGCACATAACAAGAGCTCACTAAGTGTTAGCTGCTGCAGTTATGGCAAATCTCTAGAAATTAATCTGGCTGGTCCAGAATAATTTGTGTTTGGTTTTCCAAATTAACTTCTCAGCTGCATGTGGAAAATTTGGGATTGAATTGTCCTTATGGTTCGGGCTTCATGCTTACCAGATTGAACCCTTGAAGCAGAATAACAAGGTGCAGTCTTGAACTTGACATATATGGGCAACTATGAGCTCCAAACTGGGGGAAGGGGGAGAAATGAGGAGGGAGAACTAACAGTGATTTGGACTGTTGTTCCTAGGCTTGGTGGGCATGATTTTGGCAGTCTTAGCTCAAGATTTTGCCCCAAATTCAAGCAGGCGTGCCCTGTTTAGCAGGGGTGTTGGGTGTAGGAGCATGACTTGGATCCAGGCCATGGAGATGTGCTCCTTTTTGAGTCATTTTCTGCAGCTCCTGTTTCTAACTATTTCTGTCCATTCCTCACCTGCAAACCCTGGGCAAATGCCGGGGTGGAGTACAGATGAGCCCATGGTCATCAGAAGTGTTTGAGGGCTGCCCAAGATCAGGGTCTGGACAGGGCCCGCCCAAGGTTCATGCTGTGTGTTATGCATGCTTCTTTCTCCTCAGGATTATTTAACATGGAAATGTTTTCAAGCTTGGTGTTTTTATCCAAATGCCATTGTGAGAGAAAAGTTTTTAGATGACTGTGGCAGACACAGCGGCTGAAGTCTCTGCTCTGCAACACTCTTGTAGCTTCTTACAAAGAGCATGCTTGGGGGCTATGAAATTTCAGAGGCAGATCAAAATGTGCTGGTGCATACTGAATCCTAAGCACTCACCTGAGCTTCAGGTACATGGCTCCCCACAGTGTGGCTCACAGACAGGTGGCATCGGTGCCACTTGGGAGCTGGTTAGAAAAACGCAGAGTCTCAGGCTCTGGCTCAGATTAATTGAATTGCATTTTAATACAGTCAGGTGATCTGTGTACACATAAAAGTTTGTGAAGCACCAGTCTAATCCTTAGAACAACCCCAGTATTATTGATTCCATTAAAATTTTTTCTTGTGGTAAAATATACGTAATATTTATTATTTTAACCATTGGTAAGTGTACAATTCAGTGATGTTAAATACATTTACAGTGTGGTGTAATCATTACCACTGTTTATACCCAAAACTTTTTCATCATTACCAAGAAAAACTCTGTAACCTCTGTTCTACTTTCGGTCTCTATGAATTTGCACATTCTAGGTATCTCATATAAGTAGAATCATACAATATTTGTTCTTTTGTGTCTGACTTATTTCACTTAGCATAATGCCTTTCAGGTTCATCCATGTTGTTATGTGTATCATCACCTCATTCCTTTTCAGGTCTGCATAATATTCCATTAAATGGAGAGACCACATTTTATTTATCCATTCATCTGTTGATGGACACTGATGAGTTGTTCCTGCCTGTTTTTTTTTTTTTTTTTTTTTTTTTTTTGCGGTACGCGGGCCTCTCACCGCCGTGGCCTCTCCCCTTGCGGAGCACAGGCTCCGGACGCACAGGCTCAGCAGCCATGGCTCACGGGCCCAGCCGCTCCGCGGCATGTGGGATCCTCCCGGACCGGGGCACGAATCCGTGTCCCCTGCATCGGCAGGCGGACTCTCAACCACTGCGCCACCAGGGAAGCCCCCTCCTGCCTCTTTTAAAAAAATATTTATTTATTTGTTTGTTTATTTATTTATACTATGCTGGGTCTTAGTTGTGGCATATGCAAGGTCTTTGTTGCTGCATGCAGGATCTTTTAGTTGTGGCATGTGGGCTCCTTAGTTGCGGCATGCAGGATCGTTAGTTGCAGCATGCAGGATCTTTTAGTTGCAGCATGTGGGCTTCTTAGTTGTGGCATACGGGTTTCCTAGTTGTGGCATGAGGACTCTTAGTTGCAGCATGCATGCAGAATCTAGTTCCCTGACCAGGGATAGAACCCGGGCCCCCTGCATTGGTAGTGTGGAGTCTTACCCACTGGATCACCAGGGAAGTCCCCTGTTCCTGCCTCTTGACTATGGTGAATAATGCTGCTATGAATATTCATGTACAAATATCTGTTTGTACTTTCCCTGCTTTCAGTCCTTTAGGATGTATTCCTAGGAGTATTAACTCCATTTACACATGAAGAAATTGAGATGCAGAGATGTGAAGGGACTCGTCTCAAGTCACACAGCTGCTGGGTGGTGGTGCTGGGTTTCTGCATTTATTTGGTCCCTTCCATTGAACCCAGAGGCCACATGCATCCTTAAAGAGAAAGACAAGTGTTTTTCTTCCTTTCTAAGGGATGTCAACATGGCCTGGTGATAAATATTGGGCTTTGGGGTCTTCCAGATCTGAGTTCACATCCCACCATTTGCTCTTGCTAAGTTTAGTGTCTTGGACACATTACCCATCCAGTCTTAAGCTCTATTTTTTTAATCTGTAAAATCAAAATGCCTACAATGGAAATTGCTGTGAGAATTAAATGGGAAAAAGTAATTCAAGTGCCTGGTTGTAAATATTCAACAAATATTGTTTACCATTAAAAATAAGGAGGTTCCTGGGAATTCTCTGGCAGTCCAGTGGTTAGGACGCCACGCTTTCACTGCCGAGTGAAATCCCTGGTCGGGGAACTAAGATCTCACAAGCTGTGTGATGTAGCCAAAGAAAAAAAAGGGGGGGGGGGTTCCTTATAAAATTAAACATAGATATACCATATGGTCCAGCAATTTCACTTCTGGGTGTATACCCAACAAGATTGAAAGCACGGACTCAAACAGATACTTTTACATGAATATTCATAGAAGCATTGTTCACAATAGCCAAGAGGCAGAAACAACCTGTGTCCATCAACGAATGAATAAATAAGCAAAATGTGGTATAGCCGTACAACGGAATATTATTTTGCCATGAAAAGGAAGTACTGATAAATGCTACAACATGGATGACCCTTGAAAGCATTATGTTAAGTGAAATAAACCAGACACAAAATGATTAATACTGTCCTTTTCCACTTTTTTTTGTGTGTGTGTGTGGTACGCGGGCCTCTCACTGTTGTGGCCTCTCCCATTGCGGAGCACAGGCTCCAGACGCGCAGACTCAGCGGCCATGGCTCACGGGCCCAGCCGCTCCACGGCATGTGGGATCCTCCCAGACCGGGGCACGAACCCATGCCCCCTGCGTGGGCAGGCAGACTCTCAACCAGTGCGCCACCAGGGAAGCCCCCCTTTTCCACTTTTATGAGATACCTGGCATTGTCAAATTCATAGAGGCAGAAAGTAGAATTGTTGTCGTCTGGAGCTGGGAGAGAGGGAAATGGGGAGTTACTGTTTAACGGGTACAGAGTTTCAGTTTGGGAAGATGAAAAGATTCTGGAGACGGATGGTGGTGATGGTTGCACGACAATATGGATGTGCTAAACTGTACACTTAAAGATGGCTAAAATGAGATATTTTGTTATATATATTTTACTACAGTATTAAAAAATGAAGAAAAGGAAGAGAAGTACTTTTCCAGGTACTAATTTTTTTCTCGTATGCCCTGATTACCTTGCTTTCACATACCAGTATTTGATTGGTATCCAGGAAAGGCTGGATCCTTTTTTTTCTTTATGATATAATGATGATAAAAACATTACCCATAAGTGATCAGGGTTGTTATTGGGTGCTGACAGTGTGCCAGAGACTAGGCAAAACCCTTTCCATATGTTATTCTATTTTCATATGCACAACAACCCCGAGAGGTAGGTGCCATCATATTTGACACAGGAAAAAACTGAGATCAAATAACTTTCCTGAGGACACACAGCTAGTCACTGGTGGAGGCAGGATTTGAGAGCCTCGGGACCTGCTGACCTACAGGCCAAGCTGTGCTGCATCCCCAAGGTAATCTACAAAGGGCACCCTTAGATCGTAACTGTGCCCCTATGTTGCAGGAAGAAGGTAGGTGGTGGAGTTCATTGGGCCATCTCTGCCAGGAGCAGGGCCGTCTGTGGCTTTCACTACCAGTGGCTGCTGAGTGATATTTCTCCTCTGGGTGGGAATGAATGCATGACAGGGGAAAGAATGTTCAGGGAGACTTCCTTGGTGCCAGAAAGAGCTCTTGGGAACAGCACCAGTAGAGTCCCTCCCAGGAGAGATCAACCAGTTTCCTCTGTTTAAAGCAGCCCTGATATATGCAAATCAAACTTATAATTCACCTCCAAAGCAGCAGCTTCCAGATTCCTAACTGAGAGATGCTAATTAGGAATTATGGAGCGTTCGTCATCCTTGGGGTGCTTTGCACATGATGTTCGGTGCTCACAGCATCCTTGTCAACAAGTTATCAGGACTTCTGTCTGTAGCAGAAAACAAGACAGGCTAGTGAAGCTTTGCCTGGTTCCCTAAGAAGGAAACCAAGGCAAGGATGGGGAGACAGCTGATTTTTCTTCTGTTTTCTCTGTTGTTTACTTCCAGATCTATATGAGAAAGATAGATGGGCAGCCAGTTCTTTGTTTCTGAAAAGGCTACGTTGGGCAGTGTCCCAAGACGGATAAGCACACACTTCAGAATCAGCCCTGGGTTCAAATCTCAGGTTTGCTGTTAATTAGCTGTGTGTCTTTGAACAACTCTTGTCAGTTTCATCATCTGTAAAATACAGATAATAACAGGACCTTCCTCTCAGGGTTAGGATTTAATCAGATAATACATGTAAAATGCCTTATATCAGGCATGCAGGAAGTAATAATATTAATAGCTACTGCTGTTATCATTATTATATAGTTATTATTATGTAAAATACTACCATGTGTTAAAAATTGTCAGCATTAACTATCTTTTCCTTTAAGGAGTAAGGTAAATAGGAGACAATTTATTTAATTTTTTTAATGGAAAAATTTAACAGATCAAACAGTAATCAACATTTTGCTAATCTTGTTTCATTTGTGTGTGTGTGTGTGTGTGTGTGTGTGTGTGTGTGTTTTGGAGTATTTTAAAGCAAATCCCAAAGGTTGTAGACTTTTATCTGTAAATACTTCAGTATGCACCTCAAACAGGTTAAGCCTTTTGAAATAATATAACTACAAAGCTGTTAACCACAGCTTACAAAATAAAAACGAATTTCTTAATATAATTTAATACACAGTCCATGTTCAGATTTCTCTAGGTGTTTTGAAAATGTGTTTGTGCAGTTGATTTGTTTGAATCAGGATCCATATGAGGATCTTATATTGCATTTGGTTTATGTGTCTCTTAAGTTCTTAATCATCATCGTTCCTGCTCCTTTTTTTCCATGTTACTTATTTGTTGATGAAGCTGAGTCATTTGTCTTGTAGAGTTTGCATGCTTCCCCAGGGTATGGTTTAACTTGTCCCTATATCCCCATGTTTCCTGTCAAATGATAGCTAAATCTAGAGGTGTTTGATTAAGTTCAGGCTTATTTATTTATCTTTTGCAAGAATACTTCATAGGTGATACTGAGTATTTTGTAATGATCACACCAGAAAGCACACAACATCTGGATATTACACTTTTAGTGATGTGAACATCCATCTAGCAGGATCATGTGCTGTCAACCCGATGTATGCATTATGTGTCCCAACAGTCTTTCACCTAATGACTGGCATCCACTGATGACCATATCTAGATCCTTTATTCCATTAGGGGGTTGCAATATCATGCTTTTCTAATTCTGTCATTCCT
This sequence comes from Mesoplodon mirus, assembly GCF_964341445.2. NCBI lineage: Eukaryota > Metazoa > Chordata > Mammalia > Artiodactyla > Ziphiidae > Mesoplodon > Mesoplodon mirus. The sequence continues at coordinate 11,597,943 of NC_138989.1, forward strand.
TCTGCATTTTAAGCTAGAATTATTTTATAAATAACTTTTGCATATCTCCTATATGGTTACTCTGAAATCCAGTTTATATGAAGAGGCAGGATAAATGTTGATTCTTTCCCTTTACTTACCAGTTTTTCAAATGTAGAGTTGGTAAAAATGGCCAGTGATTGTTTTAAAGAATACTATTTTGAAATCATGGATTAAAAAAAATTTACTTGATGTGTTACAGCCCATTGTAGCCATTACTGTTTTTTTTTTTTTTTTTTTTTTTTTTTTTTTTTTTTTGCGGTATGCGGGCCTCTCACTGTTGTGGCCTCTCCCGTTGCGGAGCACAGGCTCCGGATGCGCAGGCCCAGCGGCCATGGCTCACGGGCCCAGCCGCTCCGCGGCATATGGGATCCTCCCAGACCGGGGCACGAACCCGTATCCCCTGCATCGGCAGGCGGACTCTCAACCACTGCGCCACCAGGGAGGCCCGCCATTACTATTTTTGAAGCTCAAAATGCCCCATCTTTGCCCATTCAAAGCCACTTTAAGTTGTCTCCCAAGTTCTTCGGACATGGTCTCAGTTGTCTTGAATGGCCTCCATGCCTTCTGTCCCGACAAGTTGTGCCAGAATTCTTATTTTGTTCCCCAGACCTGAAATCAGTCATTTCTCAAAGAAGCCCTGATTCCTTTGAGAGAAAATGATATTTAGAAACCACAGGTGGGCACTGGGGGTGCTCATTGCTACTGGGTTATCATTTCAGTAGATAGAAGATACACTTTTTTTTTTTTTTTGCGGTACGCAGGCCTCTCACCGCTGTGGCCCCTCCCGCCGCGGCGCACAGGCTCCGGACGCGCAGGCCCAGCGGCCATGGCTCACGGGCCCAGCCGCTCCGCAGCATGTGGGATCCTCCCGGACGGGGCACGAACCCGCGTCCTCTGCATTGGCAGGCAGACTCCCAACCACTGCGCCACCAGGGAAGCCCAAGATACATATTTTTTAGAGAGAGAAAAATGAATTCATAATTTAAATCTAAGATTATGTGATTTTACTTAGCTTTTGATTTTATATTTGTATCTCATTTCTCTTAAGCTAAGAATTTTGGTTTCTAACTTTATTGACCTTAATACTAATTATATATGTTTCAAAATAGTGATATTTATACTGCTACTATTGACTAAGAATACTGAATATAATTAAGATGTTTTTCAGTTCTCTTTGTCATTAGGATATGTCCTCCTCAATATTTACAATTGAAACACTGTATTTTAAAGTAACATAAATTTTTTTTCTCTGTGTAGTTATGTCATCAACTTGATATACAGATAGATTCATTTGTTTTTAAATTTTTATTTTAGTTTTAACCTCCATCAAAAAAGCAAATATGTACATGTATACATATGTGCATATATGACAAATATATCTGTTAATATTACCCCCTTTCTTACACAAAAGGTAGAATGTTATATACACTCTATACCCTAATAATCTAAAGTAGAGCTCCCCTGTTTAGTTCTATTTCAGCTAAGTTGTTTGCTTCATTGAGTTAATAGATTTGAATGAGTTGATTCTCATTATTCACGGTAGTTATGTTCTATAAAGTCATCACTGAGTTCACAAATACTGAACCATTACCCCAGGGGAGATACAGGGTCAGGTTCCTGCAAGACTCTGCCATGTTTTTGCCAACTGATGAGCACATAACCTTGTTTTGTGTGCGTTTCTGTTTAAAGATACCTTATTTAGTATCTCAGCCAACACTACTATAACTCACCCTGAATGAACCTTATCTAACACACGTATTGTCTCCATAAGTCACATATCCCAGCTTTCTTCCTTAGGAACTCTAAACAGCTTTTCAGCACGATGCTTGGGGGCTGTTTAAAAAAGTGAAATCTAAAAAAAAAAAAAAAAAAGGAAAGGTACAAAAACGTGGCTCTAAATAGACCATGAAAAAGACACTAGTTTATAGAACCAGAGTTAAAACAAGAAGCCAGAATGTCACTTTGTTCAACCTCAACTCGCAAAGTACAATGGGCAGTGCAAACTTTTCACTGCTCTGTGTATGTTCCCAAATGACTGTGAAAATGCTGTGAGTATTGATTTGGGGATTACAAATGCATTTTAGCAAGTAGGCAAATCTGCAACAGGAAATCAGCAAATAATGAGGGTGGATTGTATTTTATTTGCCTATCCCTATTTTCTTTCTCCTTCATTCTCCACTGTTGTAAGCTCTATTATGGGAGAGACCCTGCTTGTGTGTGTCTCGGACATGATAGAAGCTTAATAATGATGGATGAATGGATCCCCAAGTGAGAATGGGTATTTTCTACTTTGGGTCGTATAGCTCTAAATATTTGTGTTTAATTTGGTTTAGATGTGTTTCCATTCTTCTGAAATAGTAGTTTTTTGTCAATAAGGCACTGGCCTGGCACATTTGTCATCAAGTCTATCAAGTCTGTTGGTTCTGGGTCTTCAGAAATATCTTGTGTGAAGTCAGATTCATGTAAAATTTCCCAAGTGCTTCATTTGTGACTGTTGGTCACCCTACCATACGATTTACCCAGATTTTCTTTAAATAGAGAACTCTACTAATATGTGCAAACCATGCTTTCATTTACCCCAAGTTGATTGATATGTACTCTTTCAGCCACACAGGCATTGTCCTGGTAGGTGATCTTAAGCCATGAATTTTAGCCTGTTAGGGAGAATTTCTCTGAGAAGAAGTTAAATCATTTGCATTAGATTGGCTGATGAGATTTTGTTGGATGTTGCTAATTTGAGACTCGCTGGGTTTGCCCTGTCTTCAGATAGGTGGGAACATTTCTGGGTGTGATTAGCAGCCTAAATATACTGTATCATCCTGCCTGCAGAGGAGCTAAGCTTCCAGAGAGCTTGGGAAGGAGTCCTGGTTTCTGTCTGGGGACTGCTTCTTTTAGAGTCTTCATCATAATTTGTTTACATTTACTGCATCAAATTCTAGGCAAATAAAATCATGCAACCTCCATAAATAGCTGTCACACGAACATACATTTGCTAAGTTCTTTAGGGATTTGCATGTATATATGTTAAGAAGAGCATCTACTATTTACCGATCACTTCCTGTTGTTTTGTAAGGTTCAAACCACTTTACTAGCTATGCATCCTCTTGTGGGTGACACTATAACATTATTTGTGATGGAAAAGGAGTAGCATTAAGTGAGCCCAGTGCAGTGACTTAGTTGCTGATAGTGATTACTGTTATTTTAATGGGCATTAGTATTTATTACGTGCTAGGCATGGTGCTAAGAGCTTTATATTGATTGCATTTAATTCTCCCGGCAGTTCTGAGGGCATAGTATCAACATCCATTTTACAGATAAGGAAGTTGAGGCTCAGAGAGGTGAAGCCATCTACCCAGAGTCACACAACCTGTTAGTGGCAGAGTCTAAGTCAGCCTGACTCCAAAGCCTGTGTGTTAACTACCTCAGTTAGAAGTGTCTCTAAAAGTCTCTTTGTGATAAAGTCTTACTGTGTGGCCTCAAAGACAGTCTTATTCAACTTGCTTAATATTTACTGAACACGTATCATATGCTAGACACCCCACTTGGCGTTTGTGGAATTAAGAATAACAGTGGCAGGCAGTACTTATGTAGTGTTTAATGTGCCCATGCTATTCTGAGGATTTTACATATATTGGCTCATGTAATCATTATAATAACCATTTCAGGTAGGTTTTATTATTACCCTCATTTTACAGATGAGGAAACCGAGGCCTAGAGCAGTTAAATAAGAAGTCAGAGTCCCACAGTAAGTAAATAGCAGCCAAGACTCATACCTGGGCACCAGGGTCCCTGAGCTGGACCACTACACTCTTACTGCCTCTCAGAGATAAATCAAACACCAGTATGGGAGTAAGAACAGTACCTAAAAAGCTATAATTTAGAATGAGGAGGGTTTTGTACTTCCACCCGCCGTGAGTCCACAGTTTTACCCCAGGTTTGTGTTTGTTCCCCAGGAGTTTGCCATCCGTGGGCTGCAAACCCATTTTGAAGCCAGGTGGGCCCCCAGTTCAGAAACTCTGCTGCTGTGTGCTCGAATTCTCCCTTCTCTCCACCCTGTTTTGTGGTGTGGGCAGCCATTCTGCCATCTCCACCCTGAGCCCTGTGTTTACTTACAGAAGTTAAGAGACTGCATTACAGAGTATAATCTTAGGAAAGGCCTTTTACCTTTGCGGGTCACCATGTCTTTATTGAAAAATGAGAAATCATAACTGTACCTCTCCCATGGGACTCTTGTGAGGTTTCAAGTTAATGCATCCAAAGTAGATGATTTAATGCCTGGCATATAGTAAGTGCTCAATAAATGGCATCAATATATTACTATTATTCATCTGTCTTATTTTAATCTAGGCAGTTGTTTCTTTTTTTTTAAGTGCTAAAATTTAATGAAAATATCAATTACTCTTTAAAATCCTAGAAGTTTTGGTCTCTACTAATTTAATAATGTATCTTAGTGAAGTTATAAGAAAAAGCATGGATAGGCAGTTGTTTCTTATTCTTCCCTTATTCCAGGTCAAAGCCACCATCATAGGACCTACTTTATATTTCTTTCATTTATGTTGTTAAAAAATTATTCATATAATGCATGACTCATTCTCTTGGTAAAAAATTAGAGTATTACAGATAGCATTAAAATGCCCTTAAGCACCCCTACAATTCTGGGGCCTCTTCCCTGCTCCCCAGAGCTAGTTGGTATGATCGGTTTGCTGTGTATCCTTCTAGACTGTTTTCTGTGTATTTACATATACATATATGCACTTGTAGGAAATACATATCATTGTTTTATTTGTATATAAGTATATACCTTTACTGTATACATTATTCTGTAATTTTTTTCACTTAATATGAATTAGTTCCCATTTTTTCAAGTCTTCTCTGTTTTTGCTGATTTTGTCTAATTCTTCTATCATTTGTTGAGAGTGGATATTCAAGTCTCCAGCTATTTTAATTTATTTATTTATTCGTTTGTTTGTTTGTTTGTTTGTTTGTTTATTGGCCCTGCCGTGAGGCATGTGGGATCTTAGTTCCCTGACCAGGGATTCAGCCCATTCCCCTTCCTTGGGAGTACCTTAACCACTGGACCGCCAGGGAGGTCCCTCCAACTATTATTATTAAATTGTTTTTTTTCTCCCTTCAATTCTGTGAGTTTTTAGTTCATGTATTTTGGAGCTTTGTTGTTAGGGGTGTGTATTTTGTATAGTTGTTAATCTCATCTTTTAGAGTGCTGCATTGTGTTCCATAGAACGTGTACAAGTCAGCATGGGCTAGGAAATGCTGCAGTGACAAATAACCCTCAAATTTCAGTAGCTTAACACAACAAAAGTTTATCTTTATTTCATGCTACATGTTCAGTGCAGGCCAGCAGGGATCTCTGTTAATCAGAGTCACTCATGGCCATAGGCTGACGGAGGCTTCAACTTCACAATCACTGAGGCAGAAAAGGGGGATGTAGAGACGGCCACACCGGCCCTTGAAGGCTTCCGTTTGGATGTGACATATGTCACTTCTGCTTGTGTTTCACTGGTCAGAGCAGGTCACATGGCCATGCCTTACTTTAAAGGATATGAAGAGGTATAGTCTTTTTTTTTTTTTTTTTTGCGGTACGCGGGCCTCTCTCACTGTTGTGGCCTCTCCCATGGCGGAGCACAGAGTCCAGATGTGTAGGCTCAGTGGCCATGGCTCACAGGCCCAGCCGCTCTGCGGCATGTGGGATATTCCCAGACCGGGGCATGAACCTGCGTCCCCTGCATCGGCAGGCGGACTCCCAACCACTGCGCCACCAGGGAAGCCCAGGTATAGTTTTTTTGTGACAAGTGAACGTGGAACTAGTAAGTAGCACTGACAGCCATAAAATGGATGTTCCATAGTTTAACCATTTTACTATCCAAAGTCATCTAGGAGGAATTCCCTGGCATTCCAGTGGTTAGGACTCCGCGCTTCCACTGCAGGGGGCGTGGGTTTGACTCGTTGGGGAACTAAGATCCCACATGCGGCACAGCACGGCCAAGAAAAAAATAGTCATCCAGGATATTTTTGACTATTTGTTTTTACAATAATTACTGCAACAAAGAGCCTATTATATGCCTACTCGGGGATTTACCTTCTGCCATGTTGTGTTTAAAGCTGTTGATGCTCCTACTTATTCCTTGGGGCTCTGGGACTTATTCATCAACCAGCTATAGATAAAACACGGGAGTTGTTCAAAGCAGGGACAAGATCATGCCTGGTCTGAAGGACCAGATAAGGTTTATAAGAGACAATGTTTGCAATGGGTATTGAAAGATGGTTAGGAGATGATAGTGCAGAAGTAATAGGGTGAGTTAGTAGGTGACGGGCAAGGAAGTTTGGGGTTCGTAGTGGAGTGTGCACAAGTTGGCCTTGACACTGGGGCCGTATCATCAAGAACTTTGAATACGTAGTTTGGTGGGCAGTGGGAACCAGTGAAAGTTCATGAGCAGGAAAGTGGCATGATCAGGGGTGTGTTTTAGGACGCTGCGCAAGGCACCACATAGGGCTTAGGTTTGCAAACTCAAATGCTTAGAGGTGCCAAAGAGGCTATCATAATGAATGGGACAGTGTCCCCTGAAATAAACATACAGTGCAAGTAACAACAGCTTGCCTGCTACTTCAGGGCGTTTCAGGTCAATTGTCAGCCTCCTCTTTCAATCAGAAAGCCATCCCTGATGGAGTTGCCACTGACTGGATGTGAGATAATAAGGAGTGGGGAGATGGGGGGTGGGAAGGAGATGGGGTGGACTGGAAAGTGGAGACACCATTACTGGGGTTTCCATGCACGAATGTGGGCTCAGAGTTGCTGAATCTTCTGTTTGTTTTTCGAGAGAAGTCAGACATTCAGATTTTTCTTGATTTCTCCTAACTTTTAGACTTTGGCAGCTAATGCACAATTGAAAGGATACTTTTATGGGTTGGATCTGACCTGTGAGTTGCGTGTTTTCATCCTCTGATGCTGAGGAGAGAACGGAGCAAAGAGAGGCCAGTTACAGTAAGGATTCCGAGTATTGATTACATTCCAATATATCTACAGGTATATCCATCTGTGGGTGCAGGTACTCTGTCAGTTGGGGTTTCACAAACTCAAGGAATATTCCTCTTATAAAGGAAAAAGACTTTTAGATATGTTATATAGACTTAATTATTTTAAGTAAATAATTATTTAATTAAGTCTCTACCAACACAAGACTAGTTCTCAAGCAGGGGTGGTTTGGCCCCCTCCCAGAGGTCATTTGGCAAAATCTGGAGACATTTTTGGTTGTCATGACTTCAGGGAGGATGAGGTACAACTAGCATCCAGTGCAGAGAGGATGCTGATCAACACCCTGCAGGACGCGCAGGGGTGCAGGGCGACCCCCGCAGCAGGGGATTGTCTGGCCCCAAATATCAGTAGTGCCCATGTGGAGGCCCCCTTGCACAAATCTAGGTGTAAATGTCTTATGCTTATAGACATTAAACAATGATGAAGACCACACAGATTTGCAAAAATTAAATGCAGACAGTTCTGCAAGCCCAGTATATTCCAATGGATCATATCTGTGGGGCAAACAGTACTTTACTGAAAGTCAGTTGTTCATTGGAAGCCTGACGTGGCTCCATCTTACTGCTGTATAGTTGTTTTGTCTTCAGTGAGCCTCAGGTGTGCGCCTTGGTGCCTGAGTTCTCCTGTCCTATGAGGAAGGAAGAATGGTAGGGTTTGGCCTTCAGGGGGAACCCGTTATCTCTGTGTTGAAACTGCCTCGGTCCGATTCTCATTAGATAATTAAAGCAGAACAGCTTGGCACCAAAAGGCTCATAAATTACAAGCACTGAAATAGCCAGGCAGGACTGGTTTCCAAGGTGGGCATCCAGATGATCCAGTAGGTATTTGTATCGTGTGCCATTTAAAAATATTAGCTTTGAAGTGAAAACTCAAAATTAAAAAATTCTCATGTGGAATTTGTAGACCCTGAAGAATTCATCTGAGGGCCCTCAAGGTTTCATGTATCCTAGTTTGAGGACCACTAATGTGGATGATATCAGAATGTGTTGGATTGGGGAAAAAAGCGAGAAACGGAAGTGGAATTATTTTGCTAATCTTGCAGTTGGCAAAATGATAAATTGGCCATTTCCTCAAAGTCTGCTTAATGGTAGAGAAGGTTTTGGTAATTCTGGGTGTGGGGGAGATGGTGGGAGGGCGTTCTGGGTGTGCAGGTGATAGATTTTAAATCTTCCTCAGGGCTGAAAGAGGTTTCCAGGTGAAGGGGCTATTTGCATCAGGTCTTGAAAAAAGAGGACCCCTTTTTTAGGGTATATCTCAAGCCAAAGCTTCTAAACTTGTCAGGATCCACGGAAAATACACAGATATGACAGTTTCCCCTGTGTTTGCCAGGATAGGTTTAGTGTGTGATCAGCCTGATGGCAGAAGCCACATCTGTGTTCCTCTCCACTGTTTCCCCACTGTCTGGTATGTACAAGTATGCAGTTGAATGTCTGTTAAACAGACCACACCATTGTGTGGTCATCTCGGCTGAAAGTCCTCTGACCTGGCATCCTGCTAAGTGCACTGGGGCTTGTCAGATCTCGAATCTTGATGTTGGGGTAGGAAACAAGCCACTGCAGATACAGACTGCTACTGATACAGTCATGGCTTTGGGTGACCTTGTACCCCCGCTGACATTTGGGGTCGCAGACCTTCACTATGTGACCGAAATCGCGGGTACCTGAATGTGTCCTTTCTCGGCCTCATGTCTCTGAGATACTCTGCCAGCCCACGGCCCCCATACTTGCAGATCCCTATATTCACACTGTATCTAGCTTACGCGTGTGAGAATTTATCTCTTGTCGTTTTCATCAGAGTCGTCCAGCACTTACTACCACTAGGCCGTGAGACAGACACAGGCATAGAAAGGGACAAATCAGGGGTCCTATAAAGGCTCAATGCCCAATAATTGGAATTCAACTCTGTGAGCCTTGTTTTTTCATCTATATAATGAGTATAATAACTTCTACTTGGCGAACTTATCCTGAGGCTCAAACAAATCACAAAGTGGAAGTAGTTTGCAAACTGTAAAGTGGTACCATTTTTGGAATTTATTATCCAGCAACTGCTAATTTTTCTGCCTAGGTCCAGGAACCTCAGAATCCTTCATTATTCTCTTAGCTCCACTTTCATCCAAGGCTGTTCAGATCAACTTAGAGAAAGTGCCAACAAAACGGGCATAAGCAGCTGAGTAAAAGCATTACCGATTTATGACAGATGAAATCAGTGTGAGGTGCTTGATGTGGATTACTTCTTTGATCCTCCTAATAACAGGATACACCCAGCACATTATTCTTCCTAGTTTTGAGATGGGAAATCTGACGCACCAGGCATTTGATGTAATTTATATCCAGGTCACACAGCCAGTAAATGGCAGGACCCCCTTAGAACCATTTTGGGGTCATTTGCCCCATTTGGAGTGAAGAGAGGAGCAGAGAAGGAAAGCCACAGGAAGAGGGTGATGCATAGGAACTGGATCCACGGGGCCAGGGTGGAGAACGTGGGGGTGGTAGCTGTATTAGTTTCCTGGGGCTGTTGTAACAAAATTCCACAAACCAAGTGGCTTCATACTATAGAAATTTATTCTTTCAAAGTTCCGGAGATCAGAAGTCCACAGCAAGGCATCAGCAGGGCCGTGCTCCCTCTGAAGGCTTGAAGGGAGGATCCTTCTTGCCTCTTCCAGCTTCTGTGGCTCCAGGTGTCCCTTGGCTTGTGGCTACATCACTCCAGTCTCTTCCGCCATCTTCATGTGGCCTTCTTTCCTGTGTCTCTCTGTGTGTCCTATTTCTGTTTCTAATAAGGACACTGCCATTGGATTCAGGGCTCACCCTAATTTAGTATGATCTCCTCTTAATTTTTACCTTAATTACCTCTTCAAGGACTCTATTTCCAAATAAGTTCACATCCTAAGGTTCCAGGGGGACAGGAATTTTGGAGGAGACACCCTTCACTACTATAGTAGGATGGACAGGTTTAGAGAAAGAGAGGCCTGGAATGGGGCAGGGAGCAGAAAGGCCAGGTGTCCTTACTGGCCCGTGGCACTTGGTGGTGGTAACTGCTTCCCTGGGGGTGACTTTCAAAGCTCCCCCAGCCCACCGACATGTGACCATCTCACAGCCGAAAGAAACCAGGTCCCCGCGTCCTGTTCTAGAAACTCACTGTCCAAATCCCAGGATGTTTCTCTTTTTGGGCCACGTGGGGATCAAGCACTCTGCTTCTGAAGCCATCTGGGGGCGGGGACAAGCTATGCCGTTCATTTCCTAGTCGATGATGTCCCCCTACCTTCGTTCCTGGCTCCCCTGCCCCGGGTAGGGCCTCTCACCTCTGGGCTTGCTGGAGATTCTCATCAAAAGGTTAATTTGGAACAAACTGTTTTCATAACTGCTGGAAACAGTGTCTGCCCTGAGGGGACTGACTGCCAATGAATTGTTTTAACTAGGTAAGCCTCCCTAGCTGGCATTTCACTATCTTTACAGGTCCCCACTTGCCGTCTTCCTGAAATACAGCATCCAGGGAGCCAAGAGCAGAGAAAACTCTATCCTCTGGAGTGTTGAGCTCAAATCACTCTTTCTTTTAATGTGTGTTTTCCCTGTATTTTATATTTTTAAATCTGGCTCCTTGGTGAACATTTGGACAGTATGCAAAAGTGTTAACGAGTACAAAACAGTCCAATACCCGTACCACCCAAAAGCATTCACTGAGACATTTAAAATATTTTTTCTCCTCTATCATATTGAGGTCATCTGCATATAATGCTTTGTATCTTGCTTTTCTTGCTTAACCTTATATTCTTGCTTGACTGTTTCTCTGTCATTTCAAAACTCTCAGACAACTTTAGATCCCTGTGGGCAAACAGATCAGCAGTTTTCCCTAAGTTTCTGTTTTCATTAATACAGAAGTCTCCTGTACTGGCAAGATTTTGCTATAAGTTTCCAAGGTTCCAAATGGTCTTAAGGTCACAGATACAATTTTTTGTGTTTCCCAGAAGAATATAACCTACTATCATTTCAATAATGTTAACCTCTACTTTTATTTTAACAAGGATATTAAGATAAACCATTAAGCAAGGTTACAGATCCAAATAGCTAAGTACCAGCAAAATAGCTTCTTCCCAGTGAACTCAGCTGCTTAATTTGGTCTTGGGAGAACTTAATTTTCATATTTAATGTATAATGGCATTGAACATCCAAGACTCTTGTTTATTACAACACGTCCTAAAGGTTGAGAGAGAGCTAGGTTACTTTCCTTCTTTTTAGTTTCCTGGTATATTGGAAATGAAGAAAAATAACAAAAGGCCCAAAGAGAATTATACAAGCTGGTGATATGTTTTAAATGTTTTCATTTAGGAAATCAATATGCTTTACCCTCATAATATAGTGAGATACATGGCTTTTTGAGATGGTGTTGGATGTCTGGATTCGAAGTCCTTTCTGGATTCAAAGCTCAGGACAGATGGCCCTCTTGACCTAAGAAGACTTCATGCCAAGCAGTATGTTGCCATGTTTAAAAATCCAACTCACGTTTGCTAACTTACGCCTGTAGTCATCGTGAGTTGCGGTATCTGTCCAGTCGAAACTGATTTATTGAGCAAGTGTACTGAATGCCTGCCATATAAGAAACTGGAAGGGATGTCATTCCTGCCCTCAAGGAGCTGTCTCATGTGGACATGGAACTGTAAAGAAAAGCACTTAAAGTATGATAAGAAGTCCTTGGATAGACGTGTTCAAGTACCGCCATACCAGAGGAGGGGAGTCTGGATGCAGCATGTGTTAGCTGACTGAAAAATAATGCAGTGGCCAGGGTCGTGCCCTTTGAGGGCAGGGGGACTAGTGAACCCTGACTTCATGAGCCGTATACAGGAACAGGCAAAAGCGAGAGCTCATCAGCCAACGTTGGCTATTTTCTACGCCAGGCACCGAGCTGGGCGCTTTTCATGCAGTATCTCTTTTGAACCTCACGCCATCCTATGAGGCAAGTATTCTTATCACAAATGAGGAAATAGAGGCTCGCTCTTAGTTAGATGGAGATTAGCAAGCACTGGGGAGTTGTTAAGGATAGAATAGCACTAAGCTGAGACTCTCCTGGTATAATCTTGATATAGTTGAAGAATTGGAGAAAGTGAATAAGTTTCATACCACGTGATTCAGGGTTGTGTAATGCCATGTGCAGGCACCAGCTAACTATTCCCTGATATTAACAGGTGTACATGTACCACACTTTGGTAAATTGTATCTTAGGTAATTGTTCTGGAGGGTAAAGACAGTTGGAAGACATAGGAGCTGGGGTGGGGGCCCGTGGAAGGAGAACTGGAGGCATAGAGAAGTATTGTCTCCCACTTGATCACCATCCTTTTGGTAAACAATGTCAGGTGACTTAGACCTGGTAGGGAGGGAACTAGTGAATTTGTTTTATAAGAGACAACAACAGGGGTAGTGACGTAGTGCCTAGATTTTATTCAGGCTGTGGAGACCCTTTTCCCAAGCGAAATCTTCCTGAAGACTCCAATATAAAAAGAAGGTGAAAGTCAAGCTACTAGGTTGAAGCAGTTGGGGTTATTAGAACCCTGAGGGTTCCATGGAACGCGGTTTGAAAACCACTGGTGTAAGGACATGCATCTTGGTCTTGGGAGGCAGAACCAAGTTTGAGTCTTGGTGCTGGGATTAACTTGCTTCTTGGCTTTGCATGTTTATGCCACCGCTCTATGTCTTTCCTCATCTACAAAGTTGGATTGCAAGAGAGGCCCTCAGAGGCTCACTTTTGGTTTCAATATTCTCTATAGTTATAGGTTGAAGTGAATTAAATACTGGAATTGAAAGGGATATTTCATTGCCCAGCTACTTCGTTGCCTTAATAGTCCAAAAGAAATTCTGTAACTTGCTTTGGAAACTCAAGTGGGACTTATGCAAAGTATGTAACTTTTCCCCGTATTGTGTTAAAATGGTGGTTTACTTGCAGTAAGTATATAGCACGTAACTTCACATTCTCATAAGAGTCATAGCACATTGAAGTTCCTTTGACCTCAGAGATGCTATGTAACACCGACATCTCTTTGACCCTTGACCTCTGTGGATTTAAATCCCAAACACTGAGGATTATCTTTATGATTTTTGTGTCCTAGAGATACTTAAAGATACTAAACTATAGACATCCTTCAGGTAGTAGAAAGAGCAGCTTTCATGAATTGTGCCTCTGTTTACTGTTCTATTCCTAAGGCTGGTTGCTTAGGAATATTTCGCCGTGATAAAGTCCCTTAAAGGTGAAGGTAGGTGTGCATTTCCACATTTGTTCGGATTTCAGAAGCCTTGTTTTTCTCTCAAGGCAACCTCACTAAGTAAACATGCCAGTGGATTCTAAAATGTAATCCAGAAGAAAGCCAAACTCAGTAAAGAATTAGTCTTGCAAGAAAGCATAAACAAAGCCAAAGTGAATGAGTTTTCTAGTTATTTTTCCCGGATATTTATTTGGAAATGTATGTAAATGGATATATGACAGGTTCATTTAAATATAGTCCATGCTTTGCTTTTCCATATATGGATTGTTTTCATTTCAACACGAGATAGAAATGGAAGATATTGATGCCACACTGTAAACTGATTGCTGTCAACCACTCTATCCTGCAAATACTCACCCCAAATGTTTCTTTTTCTCATGACATTCTTCTTTATAACTAATTCTCACTTTACTTTTACCCAACCTGAATCTTCCAGTATCTTCCAGCTCTCACCAGATGCTTTCACTTGATTCTTTTCTCTCTAAAAGACAAGCAGTGTGATTATATTGAATACCTTTTCAGTAAGTTGGCAGCTCCCAAAGAGGGGCCGTGAAAGGATTATTATGAAGCCAGTATTATATAGCTTTATAGGAAGAAAAAAGGAAAAATTAAAAAAAACAAAAAGATGTGGCTACAGTCCCCCTTCCAGATATTTCTGGAACCTTGGACATGAATTTCTCTTCATTTGCATTTCATGACTAAACAGCGTGAAGTCAGCTTACTTTGACCTTGTAACTCTTACAGGTGCTTGGTTTGCTTGCAGGTTTTTCCATTCACTTTTTCTGATATTCTCCCTCTCTCACTCTGTCCCTCTCCCCCTCTCCCCCTCTCCCCGCCCCACCCACACTTCCTTTCTCTGTTCTGTGCTCTCTTAATCTCTAAACAGGTCAGGGCAGGAGAGCAGTTTCCATTGTGGCTGACGTCAATCCAGCCCTGCAGATTAGTTAGCGGAGGGCGTTGCGAGAGAGGTGCAGCTGTTGTACCTTCACCTGGAGACCAGATCTCACCTGAGATGCCTGGCGAGTGTCATCTTGAGCTCCCAGGCCTGGCACATGTTTACAGGCTGGAGGACTTGTTTCTTTGAGTTTTATACATTCTGGCTGAAAGAAAGTGCACCTGTTCAACCTCTGCTGAATCAGCACAGCAGGACTCCCCATCCTCAACCAAGACAGTTTGTTGCAGTGACAAATCTCATAGACACTGTAGTCAGAAAGAACCAGGTGTGAATCTTGGTGTTGTCACTTACTTACTGTGTTAATTTGAGCAAGTCATTTAACCTCCCTGAGCCTCAGTTTCCCCGTCTGTCCAACAAGGAAAATAAAAGTACCTGTCTCATAGAATTGTTGAAAAGGCATTGGTTCCCAAAGTGGGCCCCCTGACCAGCAGTGTGAATTAGCATCACCTTGATACCTATTAGAAATACAGATGTTCAGATCCTACCCCAGGACCTACTGAATCAGCAACTTTGAGAGTGGAGCCCAGGGATCTGTGTTTTAACAAGCCCTCCAGGGAATTCGATGCACACTTTGAGAACCACTGCCTTGAGGAGTCAAGGAGAGAATCGTCGGCACATCAGAAACTTATACCTCTGAAGCGCAGAAGCTTCTTGAAGATCAGTGATTTTTTAATATATTTCATCCATGTGTCCCCAGCACCTAGAACCAGGCCTAACACATAGTAGGTACTCAACAAACATTTGTGAAATGAATGAATGGATGTTAACTGTTATCATCACTCAATTATCATTTCTATTACTAATTATTACATGCTATCTTCCTACTTTTTAAGTCATGGAATCAGATCAGAAAAAAGGGGAAGGTGGTATAATTTAGTCCAGATCTCTTCAGAAAGATAAGGGTATACAATTCCCATTTTGTGGTTATTTTATTTATATTTTCCTCTGATTATGGCTCAGTGTCTAGTCCGCAGGTATAAGGCAGAGCTGTGATTCCAACCCTTGTCACCCGCTTCTCAGGGTAATGTTTTTCTGCTGCAAGGTGCTATCCTTATGGGGAAGAGAATACATTCTTAGTTCTGCAGAATTTTTCATTGCCGATATTCCACAGCTGCTGTGTGTAGCCTACATATTACATTAGCTTTTTCTCTTTCCTCTTCTGGAATCCTGTCTCCCTTCATTGTTTTTGCTGCTTCTAGTGTTTCAGGCATCCCAGACTGTGACAAACTGACCACCAATGGTAGATGCACATGGTGATTTGGGGCTGGGGTGTGGCATGTGGGCAAAACATTTTGCATTTTAATAGTTACATGTTTAATTTTATTTGTATTAAATACACACACTAGCATATCAAAATTATGGCCTCCCAGATATTATGATGTAGGACAAGGCCAAAATGAGAAGTGTTATTAGGTTTGCATTAACTTGAAGACAAATTTTAAAGAAATAACCATTGCTGGGCCTCCCTGGTGGCGCAGTGGTTGAGAGTCCGCCTGCCGATGCAGGGGATACGGGTTCGTGCCCCGGTCTGGGAGGATCCCATATGCCGCGGAGCGGCTGGGCCCATGGGCCATGGCCGCTGGGCCTGCGCGTCCGGAGCCTGTGCTCCGCAGCGGGAGAGGCCGCGGCAGTGAGAGGCCCGCATACCGCAAAAAGAAAAAAAAAAAAAAAAAAAAAGAAATAACCATTGCTGATTTTATTCTATTTTACTTTTTTGTGGAACACTTTCATCTTTGCAGTTTATTCAGTGATCACCTCCATGTCCCTCTTGGGGTGAAGCAGACTTTTTTTTTTTTAATATTTCTTATTTTATTTATTTATTTTGGCTGCGCCAGGTCTTAGTTGCAGCACGTGGGGTCTTTAGTTGCGGCATGCGGACTCTTAGTTGTGGCATGCATGTGGGATCCAGTTCCCTAACCAGGGTTCAAACCCGGGCCCCCTGCATTGGGAGCGCGGAGTCTTAGCCACTGGACCACCAGGGAAGTCCCCAGTTGCTGATTTTAAAGAAACAGCAGTGGGCTTCCCTGGTGGTGCAGTGGTTGAGAGTCCGCCTGCCAATGCAGGGGACACAGGTTCGTGCCCTGGTCCAGGAAGATCCCACATGCCGCGGAGCGGCTAGGCCCCTGAGCCATGGCCGCTGAGCCTGCGCGTCCGGAGCCTGTGCTCCGCAATGGGAGAGGCCACAACGGTGAGAGGCCCGCGTACCGCAAAAAGAAAAAAATAAAAAATAAAAATAAATAAAAAATAAAGAAACAGCAGTGACTGTGGCAAAGGTCAGCAAGGCGGTATACAGGTGACAAGTTTGGGAAACTAACCAAGGGCCCGAGAGCATCATCTTTGGGGTTAAACATAGCTGGTTTTGAGCTCAGGATCTGCCAATGACAAGCTCCATAACCTTGGCCAAACCATTAAACATCCTTAAGCAACTGTTTTCTCATCCATAAAAAGGGAATATTTCCTCCCTCACAGGGTGGTGGGGAGGATTAAGTGAGAAGCGTATGCAAAATGCTTAGCAGAGTGCTGGCACTTAGTAAAGGCCCAACATACGGAAGCCTAATATCTATAGGAGACGAAGGGGGTTATAATGCCATGGGAATCTGTTTTCTAGTTTCTTAAAGATGGTCTGAATTAAACAAAGTGTTGATGTAGAAAATGTTAATATGAATGGTATGATTGTCCTCTATTTTTCAGCTCAGAGAGGTTAAGGAACTTGCCCAAGGTCACACAGCTCATAGGCAGTAGAGTCAGGATTTGAATCCAAGCAGTCTGGCTCCAGAGACTATTGTTGACCTCTCTGCATCGTTTGGTATATGTTTGAGATGAATCCATAAATAAAACTTTTGGAACCTTCAGAGAAATTTTTCCATCAGGTTGGTTTAGCAGAGACTCCTTAAAATAGGAGTCTATTGACATTTGTACTGAAGATTTCATTTTCCTTTCCTGGCAGTTCACCTTTAGCAAGTGTAAACAAACTTTGTTGTATCCAGAATTTTCAAATTTTCAAACCAAGTTCAAAATTACGTTCATTATGTTTGGCCATTCAGGGTATATAAAAATGAAAGGCTTTGACTGCTCACTGCTGGCCGGGGAAAGGTAGTTTTGACAGTAGTGAGCAGAGCCGCATTGGGGCATGAGGGGCAGGAAGAATGGGTGCCCCTCTATGTCCTTCTCAAAAGATCTGCCCATATTCTGAGCCGAGTGGGAAAGTTAGTAAAAGCGTTACAGGAAGGGGGACCCCTTCCAGGTCCCGAGAGTGGGCTCTTTCTAACACTCGGAAATGAATTATCCGAGGAGACACACGTGCTGACAAAGCAGGAGACTTTATTGGGAAGAGGCACCCGGGTGGAGAGCAGGAGGGTCAGGGACCCCAGGAGAACTGCTCTGCCATGTGGCTTGCAGTCTCGGGTTTTATGGTAATGCAGTTAGTTTCCGGGTTGTCTCTGGCTAATCATTCTGACTCAGGGTCCTTCCTGGTGGCACGCGCATCACTCAGCCAAGATGGATTCCATAGAGAAAGATTCTGGGAGGTTGGCAGGACATATGGGCTGGCGTCTCCTCTCTCCTTTTGACCTTTCCCAGATTCTTCTGGTTGGTGGTAGCTTATTGGTTCCGCGTTCCTTACCAGGGCCTCCTGTTGTAAGATAACTCATACCAGTGGTTACTATTGGGCCTGGCCGGGCCGGGCGGTTTCGGTCAGTGTTTCCCCAATAAAAGCTCTACAATAAAAGAACATGACTACATCGGGACTTCCCTGATGGTCCAATGGTTAGGACTCCACACTTCCACTGCAGGGGGGCCGGGTTCGGTCGATCCCTGGTCGGGGAACTAAGATCCCATAAGCCTGGAGCTGCGGCCAAAACAAAACAAAACAAAACATGACTACATGTAAAGCCTTCATTGTCCAATGTCTGAATGTCATTTTCGACCCTCATAAACCTGCCTAGTAGGGGACATTGATGACCTCACAGGTCTAAGGCTTACTGGAAATGACAACTCCTA
The DNA here is from genome assembly GCF_964341445.2 of Mesoplodon mirus. Classification (NCBI taxonomy): domain Eukaryota; kingdom Metazoa; phylum Chordata; class Mammalia; order Artiodactyla; family Ziphiidae; genus Mesoplodon; species Mesoplodon mirus. The sequence goes on from NC_138989.1 coordinate 11,616,219, forward strand.
TTGCACAGTAACTCTGGGTCTTAAAATGAGCCATCAGCCATGGCATGTCTTAAAAATATTCGAATATTTTGTTCATCATGAATCATTCTTTCCATTTTTTTAAAGTATTGCCTTAAAATATTAGGTATTTTATTTATGTTTTTGTATATATTTATTATTGTATGTTTATTTTATGTTTTATTTACATTCTATTATTTACTTATGATTTCCAGGGTGTTTTGGCACCCCTTTAACTTTTTTTTTGAGTGGCAAACGATTTTTTAAAAATTTATTTTATTGAAGTATAGTTGATTTACAAAGTTGTGTTAATTTCTGCTGTACAGTAAAGTGATTTTGGTATACATATGTATACATTCTTTTTCGTATTCTTTTCCACTATGGTTTAATACAGCATACCGAATATCGTTCCCTGTGCTATACAGTAGGACCTTATTGTTTATCCATGCTATTATATTATATAATAGTTTGCATCTGTTAACCCCAAACTCCCAACCCATCCTTCTACCATCCCCTGTCCCCCTTGGCAACCACAAGACCGTCCTCCATGTCTGTGGCACCCCTTAAATTTGTATCCAAGGCAAATGCCTCACCTGCCTCACCCTAGCCCTGGTCCCTCAACTTCAGTGACCCCATTGCACACTGTTTCATTCTTGAACACCTGTCGCAGTGGTATTCTCTTCACTGATGTTAAGCTGCCTTTTTTGGGAAGAGTCCGTGATGCTTCTGAATTTATTTTGCCAACAGGTTCTCTCCTGGGAAAGATGAAACCATCTTTTGGTCTTAATGATTTGATGTCTTGCCATGCTGTTCTAAGCATTTTGAAGAGAAAGGATGCCTTTGCCAATATCACAATTAGCTGGGAGGCATGTGAATTTATTGTATCCGATCAAAGCATCTATTCAGCCAGAGCTTGTCCACCTTACGCGCTGGCCCGTCACATTTGCTTGTCACAGTGGATAGTATGGTTGAATGCCAGTTTATTCAATACCTTATCAATGTTGGATGCATTCTTAAATACAGGTTTTGGCTATGATGCTGATGTTCTTATAATAGGAAGAACAAAAAAAGCAGTGGGGGGCTTCCCTGGTCGCGCAGTGGTTGAGAGTCTGCCTGCCGATGCAGGGGATGTGGGTTTGTGCCCCGGTCCGGGAAGATCCCACATGCCGCGGAGCGGCTGGGCCCGTGAGCCATGGCCACTGATCCTGCGCGTCCGGAGCCTGTGCTCCGCAACGGGAGAGGCCATGGCAGTGAGAGGCCCGCGTACCGCAAAAAAAAAAAAAAAAAAAAAAAAAAGCAGTGGGTTACAAGTTATAAGTTGGGTTTGCATGTCTGTCACATCTCAATAGCCCAATTAATAATAACCAACTTGTCATATCTACTGTGAAGATGAAACATATGAAGTCCCTATCAGGGTGCCTGGCACACACTAGATTTTCAATAAATCATGGTCATTATTATTTTGAATTTTATGTCTATCTCCCTGTTTTTCTTTCCTTTCCCTTGATGCATCCGTGAAATGTTCTTTGATTACACACTGTGTGCTAAAGACTGACCACAACACCGTTGGCTGCTGTCAAAATCTCTTTCGTATAGGATCCGTTCCTGCTATGTCTTTCCAGTATTATGTTTCTTACTAGCTGTGTTCTAAAAAAATATACACCTGAATTTATGTACTGAGTTGGAGTTAATAAGCCTCTGTATTGGATATTGGGTGAGAGTCCCATAAACCTCTGAGTAGGGAGTGGAGGACCTCTATGTTAGTTTTATATTGCTGCATACAAGTTACCACAATTTTAGTGGCTTGAAACATACACATCTGTTATCTCACAGTTTCCATGGGCCGTACGTCCAGAAGTGGCTTAGCTGGGTTCTGTGCTCAGAGTCTCGCAGAGCTGCAGTCAGGGTGTTGGCTGGGCTGCATTCTCATCTGAAGCCTTGACTGGAGAATAATCTGCTTCTAAATTCATTCATGTTGCTGGCAGAGTTTATTTCCTGGCAGCTTTATGACTGAGGACCCCAGCTTCTTGCTGACTGTTGCCTGGAGTCCACCCCCGTGTCCTAGAAGTTGCCCATGGTTCCCTGACCATATGGCCATCTCTGTAGGCAGTTCACAGCATAGCTGTTTGTTTCTTCAAGTACAGCAGGGAAGTCTTGTTCCCCACTCCGCTAAGATGGGAGTTTCATATAATGAGTCCTAATTACTGGAATGACATCCCATCACCTTTGCCATATTCTGTTGGTTAGAAGCAAGTCACATATTCTCCCCACACTCAAGAGCAAGGGTTGTACAAGGACATAACAGATCATGGGGCCGTCTTAGAATTCTTCCTACCACAGCCTCCTTGGAGAAACTCTTAGATGTTAGAGCATGGGCTTTGTGAAAACTGTTTTAACTTCTCATAAGACCTCATCTACAGTTTACTTTATGGTTGCGTCCCAAAATGGGGGGAAGTTGCTGGAAGTGTGGTCTGGGAATAAGTAGAGATTTTTATGTTTTTATCACATACTAAGTATCCATGATATACCAGTCAAATCTATATAGCTATTGAGAAAATCTGTGCTTATGTTGGGATCCATAGTATTCAAGGTTTTATGAAAGGGGGGGGGCTTTCAACAACAGTTTACACAGCAGGAAGAGCCCAAGGTCATCTGATCCTGCTTCCTGCCTCCAAGCAGGAATTTAGTCAGTCCTTACCCCTCCCAAACAAAAACAACCCAGGAGACAAAACAGCCCCACCAACACCTCCTACTGTTTTCTTACAAGAGAGTGGAAGAAGAAAACCTTCACTGACCTCTTCTCCAGCTGGAGGACTTTTGAAGTATGATTGCATCTGGCCCTGTACTAAGAAGACAGTTGTTGAGAGGGGGGAGATTGACCATCACTGTCTGTGTTCACTATCCCATCACCCTTTTGAAGTGCATTTGAGTGTCTTAACCCTCAACATGGGCAACCAGTTTGCAGGAGGTCGATGTGCAAAAGACAGGAGCCCGGAGGAAGCCACCTGAGAGAGGTGCTAAGTCGCTGAGCCGAGGGTAATATGTGACTGTGTGCATAGACGCGCGCAAATGTGCGTGTACGCACACACACACTCTCACGTTGTGCACAATAAATTGCCAACACTTTTGTGTGGGTGGACATATTCTCAAGCCAAGTGAAACTTCTGCGGGGGTGTTTTCATAGAAGACTTCAAAATAAGACAATATTCCCAACAATCCGGGGACTTGAGCCCATTATATTTGTGGGGTATCTGCTTGGTGGTTTCTGCTGCGTTAATGATCTGGCATCACCAGGTTTCTTTGCCCTGCAAAAAGCTAGCACCCAAGTCACCTAGCTCACATTAAAAAAAAAAAGGAAAATTACCAACCCAGTGCTTATTTTTGTGCCAAAGGGGATTTCCACAGGGGGAGAATATTCCTCCCTTCTGAAGGCCATTGTTACCTCAAAGGCATGTCTGTTGAGCCAGGTAATGGGGACAAGCATGAAGTCAGAAGCCCCTTGCATGGGAATCACAGGAGACACCAGCTAAGCTTTGATTGTATTTTTGGACACTGCAAAGCTGATGTGCTTTCCTAGTCAACCTTTCATGCCTCCTGATAATGGAGGCTATTGGGCGGACTGGAGTGCTTGCTTTTTCTCTTAAAAGAAGCGGAGATCTCAGACTTGCTGGGTCAGGGAAAGCAACCTTCTCACCTTTCTGCACAGCGTGCTGAGTGCCAAAGCTATTCTTAGTTTGAGTGTATTTCCTTGGCACTTGTGCCTTTGTATTTTTTTCCCCTCCAGATCATTTCTGCTGTACATAATGTGGCTTGAAACTGGCATCTGCCGCAGCTTGGGAGATGGATTCTAATGAGGCAATAATGCCTGGTAACGAAAGGGTGGATGCTTCCTGCCCTCCCCCTCCCCAAGCTGAAGAACAGTCCCTGCTGACTTGGGCAACGAGGAACAGGGTGAAGGGGAAGAAACTGTTTCTCTCTAACACCTCCTGGTAGGCAGAGGAAGTGGCACAGCCCTGCCCTGTCAAGCTCTCCTAGTCTGATCACTATCGGAGCCTTGACCTTGCTGAGACGGGCCACTACCAGCACATCCATTTTATAAAGATGGAGACTTAGCTGCATGTTAGAATCATGCAGGGACCTTTTTTTTCTAAAATTGAGATATAATTCACATAATATAAAATCCCCCCTTTTCAAGTGTACAGTTACTTTTAGCATATTTACAAGGTTTCAAGCGTACAGTTCAGTTGCTTTTAGCATATTTACATCACCACTGTCCAATTCCAGAGCATTTTCATCACCCCAGAAAAAACCCCATGCCCAGTTATGCCCCATCCCCTCCTCTCCCCAGCCCCTAGCAACCACTAATCTACTTTCTGTCTCTATAGATATGCCTATTCTGGACATTTCATACAAATGGAATCATACAGTATGTGGCCTTTTGTGTCTGGCTTCTTTCACTCAGCGTCATATTTTCAGGGTTCATCCATGTTGTAGCCTGTGTCAGTATCTCATTCTTTTTTATGGCCAAATAATATTCCACCGTATGGCTAAACCACATTTTGTTTATCCATTCCTTAGCTGATGGACATTGTTTCTGCATTTGGGCTGTTGTGAAGAGTGCTTCTGTGTACCTTCATGTGTGATTTTTGTATGAGCATATGTTTTCAATTTTCTTGGTCTGTACCTACTAGCAGAATTTCTGGGTCATGTGGTAACTCTGTGTTTAGCTTTTGAGGAACGCACAAACTGTGTTCCACAGTGCTGCACCACTGGATGTTCCCACCAGCAGTGTATGAGAGTTCCAGTTTCACCACATCATCACCGACACTTGTCTGTCTTTTTGATGATAGACATCCTAGTGGGTGTGAAGTGGTCAGGAGACCTTTTAAAAAATACCAAATGCCTTTACCACCCCCACTTCTCTCCATTCCAATGAATTGGTCTGGGGATTGGGCATAAGCATTGGTTTTATTATTACTGTATTTTTTAATTCCCCCAGCTGAGTCTCTTGTACAGCCAGGTTTGAAAACCATGGGGCTGGGAGCACTTTTTAGCACATTAGTAGATTTTTAGCAGGCCTCTACCCAGGGTTGGGAGTAGGTGAGGTAAGCAAGGCATTCCCCTTGGGCACAAAGTTTAAGGGCCAGGGGTAAAAAAAAAAAAGTCAGTAATCAAGATATTTAATATTTTAATGCAGTATTTAAAAATCAAAATTAATGCAACAAATTCTTGATAAACAAAATATCACATTTTATATAAAAACAGCCTCTGACCCCTCATTGGAGTGACTTACCTCACTCCCCTCACCCTAATCCTGGCACTATTAGATCCTGTCTTTATTTAAAATCGTGAGCTTTTGTTCTTTGTAGATTTTTTTTGGTATTACTTTTGATTTTTAAAGAATATTGCATTGAAACAGAATCCATCTTGAGTGTTTGGTGCCTCCTTGAATTTTGCACCTAAGGTGAATGCCTTACTCTCCTCCACTTTCTCCCAGCCCTGCCTTTACCTGCCTCCAGATACGGTGAAAATTAAGCACCTACTATGTTCCGGTTACTTTTAGATGCTCTGCGTGATCTCATTTTATCACACCTAATTCTCGCGGCAAGCCATTTAAAGTAGGTGATAGAATCCTCAGTTTATGGATGAAGATACAAGGTTCAGAGAGATAGTGACCGTGACCCAAATCACACAGATAGCGTGGGTGACAAGGCTGGATTTGGACCCAGATCTTTGTGCCTGAGATGATGCTTTTTGCACAGCTCTGTGCTGGGGTTTCTGACATGTTCAAATTCATAAGCCGAAACCAACCCTGCAAAGTACAAAGGATGGAAAGTATGGGTCCCCATGGACAGATGAGAAAACTGAGCCTTAGTCACTACGAATTCATTGGAGATTTGGTCACTTTTTCTGGAAAGTTTTTTTTAGTTTACATAGACTCTCATTCCATTTTCCCTTTAAATTTCATTGGCAATTTATTTATTTGGCCCAGCAAATAATTATTGAATCCAGCTATGTGTGCTCTGTCATGTTGGTTGTGGAGTAGGGGACAAGACAGTTAAAGTTCTGCACCTGGAGTAGAGATCTGGTAGTGTTCGTAAAAATTCACTTTATAAGCAGCTTCTCATGAAATTGATTTGTTGTTTGTTTGTATGTAGGGCAGGGGTTCCCTCTTTTCTGTAAAGAGCCAGAGGGTAAATATTTTAAGCTTTCCAGGTCCTGCAGTCTCTGTTGCAACTACTCAACTCTGCAGTTGTAGCCCAAAAGCAGTAAACGAATGGGTTTGTCTGTGTTTCAATAAAACTTTATTTACAAAAACAAGCTGAGGGCTGGATTTGGCCTGTGGGCAATAGTTTGCTGACCCCAGGCGTAAAGGAAGGTGTATCTTTCACCAGAAGGCAGTATGGGAAAAAAAATGCTTGGAAATGTCTGAAATTGGCCTGTTGAAGATAGAATCTTGAAAGGCTGGAAACGAAATGAATTCTAAAAGGCAGAACTAGAAGAGGTGGAAATATTGTGTTGTGAGAGTCCTCAGCCTTGGAGGCATGAGGGGGAATGAGAAAGAAAAAAAAAAAAGATTTGCCAATTTTTGGGGGGGGCAGGAGGAGTTAGCTTTTAATTTAATCTTGAATTTTAAATGGGGGAAATGAGAATGTAAGTTAGAACAGATGTTTAAAAGGACATATAAACTGCTTTTTTTTTCACTTGACTCTCAACTGTCTTTTAAAAAATGATTAAAAAATTTTATTGTGGTAAGAATGTTTAACATGAGAAACGCCCTCTTAATAGAGTTTTAATTGTGTAGTTCAGTACTGTTAGATTTCCTTGGTCATGATGTTGTATGTCAGATCTCTAGAACTTTCTCATCTTGTGTAACTGGAATTTTATATTTATTGGTTAGCAATTCCCCGTTTCTCCCCCCAACCAATCTTGAAATAAATCACTTTAGATGTAATAAGACATTTCTAATAAAAAAGGTGAGCTCTAGTGATTGGAACTAGAGGCCTAAGAATCGAGAACCTCACTTAATTGGGTTGGCCAAAAAAATTCATTCGGGTTTTGCTGCAAGATGTTATAGAAAACCCGAACGAACTTTTTGGCCAACCCTATACTTTTTTCCCTCCCCATGCACACTTCTCCTGTGACCTTTGAATGATTTAAAGGGGTGACAGTGCTTAACCACATAGTAAAGTGACCCAGTGGGTAATTCCTCATCAGCAAGGGAATCCAGTAGCCCTTGGAGGGGGAAGATGGGCTGTTTCATAATTGCACTTTGAGACTTCTTTTTCCCATCTGCTGGAACCCAAGTCTCCTGGCTCCCAGTCCAACGCTATTTCCATTACACCATTCAAGTGTGATGCAAGATTTGGCAGAAAAATGTCCCATGGTGGATCCCAGCGGGAAGAAAAAAAGAAAAAAACCCTATGGTTTATGGATATATAAACAACTTTAAATGCCATAAAATGGATCTGAATGAAGCATAGGAGAGGGGTCCCCACATAAAGTAAATAGGGCATGAAATCATGGGTAAAGTATGTCTTCTATAAAGTTTCTACAACCTGCAAAGGCTTTAACACAGAGAAGACCTTTAAATAGTGATCTTATTTAAAAATACTAGGTTTATAAGCAGCGTTTCCAGGAGAACACAATTATGGAATTCTGAGCTTGGTCCCCTTAGTCTGAAACTTACAAGCTCCATTGATAGAGGATGATTGTGGTTGGAGAAAACATATGCAACAGGTTCCGTCCTGGGCTCCTAGGATACTTGGCTGAGCACTAAAGCCTTTGGGTACCCATGGAGGCTGGAGATTGTATGCATCTGGGTTTGAATACTGATCCTGTCACTTAATAGCTTGAGTGCCTTTGGGCAACGCTTGTCCCCTTTAGAGCCTCTGTTCTCACATCTATAAGATAGGAAGAACAGTGTTGATGCCTCAAGACTGTTGTGAGGATGACCCACGACAGGGCTTCTCGCACTGTAGTCCCTGGACCAGCAGCATCAGCATCAGCTGGTTGGATGCGAAGTTGGTCATCTCCCCAGACCTACTGAATCACAACTCTGAGGGTGGAGTCCAGCAATCTACGTTTTGACAAGCTCTCCAGGGGATTCCGATGCAGCTCAAGTTTGAGAACCATTGGCGCAGGAGAGGGTTTCTCAGCCTCAGCACTGCTGATATTGAGGACTGGATAATTCTTTGTAGGGGTGGGGGTGATGGGAGGGAAGGGGGGACTGTCCTGTGCACTGTAGGATGTTGGGCAGCCCTGGCCTCTACCCACCCGATGCCAGTAGCAAACCCTCCCCTGTAAGTTGTGACAATCAAAAATGTCTCCAGATTTTGCCAAATGTCTCCTGGGAGCCCAAATCACCCCTAGTTGGGAACCACTAGTTTAGTATAAAGCGAGTTCCTGGAACTATGGTAGGCTGTTAATTACGCATTAACTTGCTTTACTTTCTTCTGCGGTTTAGCCATTTGAATTGTAGTAGGAAAAAAGAAGAAAAGAGGCAAGATGCAAGCCTTTTCTTTTTTTTTTTCCTTAAACTTTTGTGGGTGTGCTGACATCGTGGCCTGATGTCTCATTTAAAAATAGTCATACCCTTTAAACTTTCTAACAAAATTTTCCTTTGGGTTGAAGCTAAACATGGAAAATCTCAGCGCCGGGGACCCGCATTAATTCTCCCCCAAAGCTAAGTGGCTGCACGTGGGGATTTTGGTGGAAAGTTTTAGGTCGTTGTGAGTGCAGGGCTTGCTGCCCGGATGCGCGGGCACGATGTCCCTCCACTTCACCTTGGGTTCCTCTCCTGAGAGCCGCTCAGCTGGTGCCCTCGACACCTGGCTGCCTCCCCCTGCTAATAATAACCAGAGGAGTTCTGTTTCCCTTTGCTGGTTAACTGTCTCTTGTGCCTGGATTTTCCTTCGACATGTGACCCTAGTTTGAAGAGGCATCTGAGCCTGGGGAAGGGGGCATCGTCCCAGTGTGGTGCCATGGAAGTGGGTGACCCTGGTTCTAATTCTGCCTCTGCTACTGACTTGCATGGGAGATGCTGGGCAAGTCATTCGGTTTCTGCATCTGTAAAATGGACACTATAATACCTGGGGCTTCTGTGGGAACATAATTTTTCTTTTATTGTTATAAAAAAATATATATATGTCATAAAACTTACAATTTTAACCATTTTAAGTGTACAATTTAGTATTAAGTGTATTGGCATGTTGTGTAACCCTCGCCGTGATCCGTCCCCAGAACGTTTTCGTCATCCCAGACTCAAACTCTGTATCCATTAACAATAACTCCCTGTCAGCCAGGGCCGCCATACAAAATATCACAGAATGGGCAGCTTAAACAACAGTCGTTTATTTTCTCACAGTTCTGGAGACTGGATGTCCAAGATTGTTACCGGAAAACTGAGTTTTCCTCTTGGTGGGTGTTGAGCCAGTAGACACAGCCAAGCCAAAGATCAGGAGAAGGAAAGATTTATTATTACTTGCAGCAAGTAAGAAGAACACCAGGGATCTTCCCCAAAGCAGTGTCTCCGAGCAAAATTGGGAAAGTTTTAAGCTAAGGGTACATGCATATTCATGAAGGGGCTTGAGCAGAGGAGAACTCAGCATAGAACTGGAGCAAAGGTCAGCAGATTCCAAGCTTTAGTTGACTGAAGTCAGGAGGGTCAACATATCATTCCATCCTCCACCTGGGTGGGGGCCTGAGTTTCTGCAGAACTCAAAGGTATATTATTATGTATATCCCTTGAGGAACCAGGCCTCTCCCCCAAGGCTACACTATTGTTTCTTGACTCCTCCTCCCTTGTCTCTGCATCCCCTCCCTTCAGATCGTTAATTACTGAGACCTGTTCAAGGGCAAGCATTGTGACCAGGCTTAGTTCACAAAATGGCTTAGGCCAAAATGGGTTCTCTTATGTCAAGAAAGCCATGCCTGATTCTCTTTCTCCGGGGACCTCCTAACCTTGCTTGCAAGATCATGGTGCCAGCACGGTCAGGTTCTGGTGAGGGCTCTCTTCCTGTCTTGCAGACAGCCCCCTCATGACCTCATCTAAACCTTATTTCCTCCCAAATTTCCCATCTCTAGATACCATCACACTGAGGATTAGAGCTTCAACGTATGAATTCTGGGGAGACACATTCAGTCCATAACACTCCTCATCCCTCCCCTGCAAACCTCTACTTTATGTCTCTGTGAATTTGACTATGCTGTACCTCATATAAGTGGAATCATCCAATATTTGTCCTTTTAGAGAACATACTTTTGATACGGTGGAAGCTTTTATTTGTAGCACTGACCCTCTTTGAGTTTTCTGAGAAATCTGATTCAGGGCTGAATCTGAACTCAGGTGGAAAGTTTGGAAGTGCCCTGGGGAAAAACCAAAGGTCAAACAGCTGAATAAAAACTAAAAAATGCTGGTGGTTTTCCAGTTATCCTCCATAGGGGTTTAAGCCAGAAGTTATTTGGGGCTGGAAAAGAGGCTGCACTTGTTGGAAATACTGTCCCAAACATTCAGCCCTTTTTTGAGGCAAGCACTGGGGGTGGCAGACACTCCTGTTTGCCTATCCAAAGTCATCCATCTTCCTCCCTGCTTCCTGAATTCTAATATGATTTTGTTTGTGTTCATTTGGGTGACACTGCCCTTCAGTAGGTCACTCAGAACTGGTCCAAACCAATGACATTCTCTTTGCAATGATTGGCTTGTCCTAACCACGTGACCTCCCCTTCTCACCAATGGGATGCAGGGGAGGTCTAAAGGAGGAGGGCTCCTGGAAAAAGTTGTCTCACTGATGGAAAGAGACCCCTTAGAGAAAATGCTGCCCCTTTGTTGTCACCTACAGGGAACTGCTGCAGCCATTTGGTGCCCACTAGGAGAGAAATCATTATACACGGTGCTTGGTAGTGTCAGTGAGCCACTGAATGAACCAACCCTGGAAGCCACTGCCCTCTGGATTTCTTGCTCTGTAACTAAAAGATTCCTCTGTTGAAGCCAATTTTAATAGGGTTTTTAGTTCCCTAAGACAGAGCATCCCATGGATAGGCTAGATTCTCAGGAATTGGTTATGGGCCATCTTACTCCGGTGGTTGCATTGAGGCCTGTGTATATTGGATTTTGACCAAGATGGACCTACATGTAAATATCATAGGCACCTCTACCCTCCCTCACACCTCTTCTTAGGACCTTGACAAAAAAGAAGACAAGGTATTTTTTCTCTTTCCCCGGGGATGACCCTATTTTGTTAAAAAATTTATTATTTATTTTATTATTTTGGCGGCACACAGGATCTTTGTTGCAGCATGTGGGATCTTTAGTTGCAGCATGCATTCGGGATGTAGTTCCCCAACCAGGGATCGAACCCTGGGCCACCTGCATTGGGAGCATGGAGTCTTACCCACTGGACCACCAGGGAAGTCCCAACCCTATGTTTTTAATAATCTAGGTCATAGATGCTTATGACATAAAATATACATAACAAAAACAAAAAAGTATATACTTAACAATTACATATACACACACATCTGTATGTGTGTATGTAATTGTTATATATGTATATTATATGTGTATATATACCTGTATGATTACATGTATATTATACAGATAATTTACATATTGTGCACATGCACACACACACACACATACACACACACACACAACTTTTCCCCCAGAGATAACTCTGGCAGGATACTATAGTGGTTACGTGCCTGGGCTCTAAGCTAGACCCCCTGCATTCATTTTCGGGCTCCACCTTTTCTGGCTGTGTGATCTTGGGCAAACTGACTAACCTCTCTCTGTGTCAGTTTCCTTATCTGTAAAAAGTGATTAATAATATTAATACCTACTTCATAGGTTTGTGGTGCAGATCAAACGAGATATGCACGCAAAGTGCTTAGCACGATGCCCAGTGTGTAGTTAGCGCTCAATGACTAGGGATAGTAATGACTCCTATAACCTTCATTGGAAAGACCTGGATTCTGGCTTCAGCTGTGCCACCTCGTAGCCGTGTAGCCCCAAAGGAGTCCTTTTGTCTCTCTGAGCCTGGCCTTGGCCATCTGCATCCAACAGATTGTTATGATTGTGCCCGTTGCAGTAGTATCCGAGGCCCAGGTAGGTGAAGTGACATGTACGAGCACACCCAACTAGGGTCTGCCCTCCCTCCTCTGGGCCTGGGCAACCTTTGGCATTACCTATTGAATATCGGGAGGGAAGACAGAAAGGCGTTAGTTACATGCAGTTTTTCTACATGGCAGATGCTATGGCTGCCTCTACCCCCATTTGTTGCCGGTGAGGCTTAAAGTAAAGAGAAGAACCAGAGTGGGTGGTAGAGATGATGGAGACAGACAGGGCTGGCGGAATCTAGTGCCTCGCTCCCCGCACTGGGATTTGCAGAGATCTACTCAGTGCAGTATTTTGTGTCTGCCTTTATCCTTTCCACTCACTAGCTACACAACAGCCGCAGAGGTCAAAGGATGTATAATTTGAATTTTTAATAACTCCTTCCAGATTGCTTTTCATAAATATATAACTTCTTGCACATCCACCAGAAAGAAAAGAAACCAGAAACTGTTTCCTCAGTTTTAAGGCGGGATTTTTTTTTTTTGTATTTATCATCATGTATTTTTGGCTGCGTTGGGTCTTCGTTGCTGCGCGCGGGCTTTCTCTAGTTGCGACAAGCGGGGGCTACTCTTTGCTGCGGTGCGCGGGCTTCTCATCGCGGTGGCTTCTCTTGTTGTGGAGCATGGGCTCTAGGCGCGTGGGCTCCGTAGTTGTGGCGCACGGGCTTTGTTACTCCGTGGCATGTGGGATCGTCCCAGACCAGGGCTCAGACCCGTGTCCCCTGCATTGGCAGGTGGATTCTTAACCACTGTGGCACCAGGGAAGCCCTAAGGCAGGATTTTTGGCAACATCTCTTCTGAGTATCATCTTTTGGTGGAAACTGAATATTTGAGCCTTGCTGGCCATCAGGATTCTGGGAAGGCCCTTTGTTTTTTCCCCACCACTACAAGTAATAGGTTTTCAGAAATTTCCCTTTGAGAAGACCATTTTTAGTTCTTGTAATAGCTGGCAGAGTTGAGGATTTTGCCTGTGCAATATGGAGCCGAAAATGTCCATCTCAGTTCAAGTACATGCTCGTTAACGATTGCTGTGCTAAGGCCGCGCCAGAGACAGGATCCCCCCTCATCCTGGGCCTCATGTCTTCTTTCTTTCTCTCTTTTGCTTGTATCCTTTGTTCTGGGATTGGGGACTTTGCCAGGGTGTAATCTGTAGAAGGGTCTTCAAAGGTGGAAGGCGGGACGAGGCTCAATGGCCAGCTGGGGGGGGTGGGTTACAGAGTTACAGATCCAGAAGAGACAGAGGAGGCCCTTAATACCATGGTGCCTCTGTTTCCCCATTTGTAAAATGGACATAATAACATTGGCCGTACCCATCTCTCACAAGGTTGCTTTATGGGACAAATGAGATTGTTTATTTCTTTTATCGGGTAATGTCACTCCTTGCTTAAAAAACTTCTGCAGCGTGGATGAACCTAGAGATGATCATACTAAGAGAAGTAAGTCAGACAGAGAAAGACAAATTATTATATGTCAGTTACATGTGGAGTCTAAAAAATAATACAAATGAATTTATTTACAAAACAGAAACAGACTCACAGACATAGAAAACAAAGGGTTTTCTATGGTTACCAAAGGGGGGAGCGGGGAGGGATAAATTAGGAGTATGGGACTAACAGATATATAACACTATATATAAAATAGATGAACAATGAAGATTTACTGTATAGCACAGGAAACTATATTCAATATATATATATATTAATGTTAATATCTTTAAAATTTTTCTTATTTTTATTTTTGGCTGCACTGGGTCTTTGTTGCTGCATGCAGGCTTTCTCTAGCTGTGGCAAGCATGGGCTACTCTCTTGCGGTGCACGGGCTTCTCACTGCGGTGGCTTCTCGTTGCAGAGCACGGGCTCTAGGCGCGTGGGCTCAGTAGTTGCGGCACGCGGGCTCCAGAGCGCAGGCTCAGTAGTTGTGGCGTACGGGCTTAGTTGCTCTGTGGCATGTGGGATCTTCCCGGACAAGGGCTTGAACCTGTGTCCCCTGCATTGGCAGGCGGATTCTTAATGACTGTGCCACCAGCGAAGTCCTGTTCAATATTTTTTAATACCTATAATGGAAAAGAATCTGAAAAATATAGAAATATATATAAATGAATCACTTTGCTGTACACCTGAAACTAACACAATGTTGTAAATCAACTGTACTTCAAGGAAAAAAAAAAACAAACGAACAAAAACCAAAAAATGTCTGCAGCTCCCTACTGCATAGTAATAAAACCTTGCTCCTTGCCATGACTAGTAGGACCCACATGATCTAGCCCCTGCCTACATCTGTGACCTCATTTCCTCCTTATCTTCCCTTTTCCCATGATAATCCAGGCCTCAGATCCTGAAACATGCCAAGTGCTTTCCCACCTCAGGGCCTTTGCACATGATGTACTTGGCTGCAGTGCCCCTGATGTAGGGAGATTTCCTTTAGCTGATGCAGGTAATCATCCTTCCCTGTTACGTGCTGTAAGCTCTTTGTTGCAACCATAGCATTTATCACAATCTGTGTTTATCTTATTTATTGCGTACATGTTGTTTCTCTTGCCCACAAAAATAGAAGTTCCAAGAGGGCAGGGATCAAGTCTGCCTTGTTCACCATTTTATCCCAAGGCTTAGCACAGTGGTTGGCACTTAAAGGAAATCAACCATTTATTCATTGTCTACTGTGTGCCAAGCACCATGAGGAGCACTTTTAAACCAACATCTTATTCTACTCTGTGGTTGGTTGTAAACTAACTTTATTGTCAAGACTAGTAATAGAAATTTATATCACTTGGATATAACAACTACACAAAGCCTGATATGCCCAATGTGATGTCGTTGGCTTTCAAGATGGGAGTCAATCCAGCTTCCCTGTGTTTTCATTATATGGTGCTAGGCGGGTACCATGAGTGAAATGCTTATATGATGAATGGATGGTTAGGTGGATGAATGAATGGACGGTTGCATGGATGAGTGGATGGATGAATGGATGGATAAAGGGGTGGGTGGGTGAATAGGTGGATGGTGGATGGATGGTTGGGGGATGGATGGTGGGTGGATAGATGGATGGATAGAAGAATGGTTAGGTTCCAGATATCTGCAATCAAAGGATTCCAGGGTTGAAAGGAACCTCAAGATTCATCCAGTTCAATCCCCCATCCACAATGATCCCCCTCTGCTCAAATGGAAACTGGTGTGGATGTATTTTTGTGTGTAGGGGACAGGTGAATGGCGACTTGGAACACAGGAAATTATGAATGTCTGTCAAGGCCTGCCTTGGATGCCACCTCCTCTGGGGAATTTTCTCAGATTGACCCTCCAGAAGTCATCTCTCTGTCCTTGGAGCACTAGGCTGCTACCTCTACTCTAGTGCCCATTTCCCCCTGCAGTCATTTGAAGGAGCTGTGCATGTACCTGGCCACTTCACTACCCTCTGAGCTCCTTGAAAGCAGGGCCTGGTTGGGAGCTGCAAGGTGCTTTCCTCTTGAGGTTGTCTGGCCTTTTCTAGCTGCCATGGTTTTTCCTTGCTGAGGCCTGTAGCTGCCTCTGGGCTTTCAGGGAAATGTATGTCCTCTGTAAATGTGCCCAGGACACCCCAACATTCCCTTTGAGGGGCTCTGGATAGGATTGTGGTCCTGGGGGTGGAGCCCTAAGCCATTCGGTGTCCTGTTATCTCTCTGTTCTCATGACCTTGAGAGATATGAATTGGGCTAAGATGCATAGAGGTACTAACCCTACTGGACTTAACCACAGCCTTGGCCTCTGGTGCTACCTCTTACCAGCTCAGCTGGCCCCACAGCTGTGGAAGGCCTGCAGCTTTGAAGCAGACAGCCCTGGGGTCAGCTCTGCCACTGCCCAGCTAGACTTGCTCCAGGCAAGTCCACTGACTCCCTATTTTCCTCATTTGTAAAATGGAGACAATGAGGCCAACCTTGCAGGTTTGCAGTAAGGATTTGAGAGACTATACATAAAGAGCCTGAGGAATGGAGGCTGCTGTTGCCATTTATTAGCTGCCGAATTGATTGGGAGAAATGACACAGCAGGGGATGTAGGACAGTCACCGTACTAAAGAGGGTCACATGATCAAAAGAATCTCTCCTCTCTCTTTATTTTGGGAAAGAATAGCTTTCCACTTCTCTCTGCTGACAACAACCTCATCTCTAGGTTAGTAGCAGATGGTTGGAGTTGCCAATCTGTTGGGTTTGTATACTAAACCCCCTTCACACCCCAAATCACACCAAAACAAGCAAAACAAAAAATGTAATCCGGAGTTGAGGCTGGTAATTCGAACCCAGGACCTATGAGGCAGCTGTGGGTTTTGTGAACAGAGAATGACCTTCCTTTGGTCATTTTTGTGCATCTCTCATTCATTCATGAATCCCTTCTACTGTTTTATTTGATTTATTATTTTTTTTGTAGGTGTCATTTTTTATTTTTTTAAACTTTTATTGGAGTATAGTTGATTTACAATGTTGTGTTCGTTTCAGATGTACAGCAAAGTGAATCACTTATACATATACATATATCCACTCTTCTTCAGATTCTTTTCCCACATAGGTCATTACAGAATACTGAGTAGAGTTCCCTGTGCTGTACAGTAGGTCCTCGTTAGTGATCTATTTTATATATAGTCGTGTGTATATGTTGATCCCAATCTCCCGATTTGTCCCTTCCCCCACGTTCTACCATTTTAATTACTTCCTGGGGGGGGACATCACTGTGTTCATGGGTGGGAGAATGCAAAGGTGACAAAAACAAGGCTCCCTGCCCTTTAGATACTTGAAATCTGGTGGGAGAATTAAGACCTGACTAGAAACAACTCTAATACCAGGGAATACGTTTTAGCTGTCAAGCATAAACATCGTGGTCTTGGAGCTGAGGATGGTGGATTGTACTCTGATTGGGGAAAAAGAAGGCTTCCAGGGAGAGTGAGCATTTGAGTTAGAACCTGAAGGATGAACAGGAGGTCAAAGGGCAGGGAGGTCATTTCAGAAGCACAGAAGTACCCAGAGCAGGAGCTCCCACACTTGAACGTGCATCAGAAGCACCTTGTGAAAAACACGTTGCTCGGTCACACCCAGCGTTTCATTCAGTGGGTCTGGGGTGGGGCCTAAGGATTTGCATCACTAACAGGTTCCCAGCTGATGTTGATGGCCCTGGTCTGGGGACCCCACTTTGAGAACCCCTGGTGAAGGCAAAGCGGCAGAGGAAGAAAGTGTAGGAGATCATTCATTCACTCACTTCCCCACTGAACAAATATTGAGCACGTACTACGCATCAGGCCCTGTGCTAGGTGATGGGGTACAGAAGAGGATAAAAGAGACTGCTGCCAGCACAGGGGAAGAAGGATGTTAAGCAGAGAGACGCCAGGGGAATATGACTGGAAGCTGTGATAAGTGCTATGAAGGAAAAGAACATGGTGATATAGGAGAGAATAACAGAGCGGGGTCTCCTCTGTCTTGCTGGAATGGACATGACGTGTGAGGGGGGCTGTGCAGAATGAGAAGGATCTGGTGAGATGTGTGTGGCGAGGGCTCCTGGTGAAGGGGCCAGCATGTGAAGAGGCCCTGGGGTAGTAACGAGCTTGGCTCATCCTCCTCATGGACTTGGAATAAAGAGTTGTGGGGTTCATGGTGGCGGAGAAGCGGGCAGAGCCCTGCCGGCCAGGGTAAGGCATTTGGATGGTACTCAAAGTGCATTGAGTATCCAGCAAATGCACGTTTGGGAGAGGAGTGGAGAGAGTTTAGGCCACAGGACAGGAAGGTCTTAGATGACAGTCTCAGGACCTTGGGCCTTCATCCGTGGCCACAGCAAGATCTGAGTGGGAGGCTCTGCCCTGAGCTCGGCTGGACAGCACCAGCTCACACCTCCGAAGGGACCTTCTATTAGCAAACCCTCAACCCTCCATAGTCATCCCTTTGTTCAATCTCTAAACATAGCTGGAAGGGAGGGAGGAGCAGGTATGCCTTTTTTGCTGAGGGGGAGGAAGATGGGGAGAAGAAAAACCATGGAGAAAGTGTTACATCTGTGCTGTCCAAGATGGTAGCCACTGGCTGCATGTGGCTATTGAAAACTAAATTAATCAGTATTAAGTAAAACTTTGAATTCAGCCCCAGAGTCACATGGAGTAGCCACATTTCAAGTACTCAACAGCCACAGGTGACTACGGCTACCATCTTGGATGCGGCAGATACAGGACATTGCCATCATCACAGAAAGTTCTGTTGGACGGTGTTGCCTTAAGTGAGGTTTTATCAGCTTGTTTAGGAGAGAGTCAGATGGGAACCTGGTCTCCGGAACAGCTCCCAGCCTGGAACTATTTTTGCTCCATGATTTCACTTCCATGGTGGCCACGTGTGCTGCCACGTGTGCTGAAGTCTCCCTGATCTTGGCTTTGCTTGCTTGAGCGCAAGACCAGGAGGCTTGGCAGCCCAAACCCGAGCCCCACCTGCCTGGCCAGCGTTCTCTTCTGAACACTGACCCTGTTGCCAAGACCCCAGGTGCAGCACAAGGAGACACAAAAATGGTTTTCCTTGCCAAGCAAAGCCAAGACTAGTGTGTAAAACTTGGTAGGAAGCTTTTGCTTTTCCTTCATCAGTGTCACTTCTAAGCATAATCCTGAAATCTTTGAACTTGGGGTCACTCTGGAGAGTATTTTTTAATCTTTCATTGAATGGATAGATAAACGAGTCTGTGAGGTGTTATGGGCTTGCCTGGCACCTCATAGCTTCTTCGTTGCAAAGCAGAGAGTTGAATGCGGGCCCCTGACTTTAATTTTAGTCTTTTTCACCCTGGCATTCAAAGGGCATGGTGATGTCATACGGTTCATCTTAGCCAGAACATTTTCTGGCTCACTTGAAAATTTCCAAGTTTATTTTTGGGTCAGGATCCTTTAGCTTGTGTGTGAAATTTACCAAATTGGGGGAAAAATCAAAATCGATTAAGCCCCTCCCTGATTCCCCACTCAGAACTGCCCAGTATTGAGCAGGGATCAGAGTGACAGTACTATCAAGAAATTGGCAAAAATCCATCATCAAATAAAACAGAGAGGGGTTAGAGGATGCGTTTATCGCTTCTATGCTTCCTCCTGCAGATTTTGATGGATTCTATTCATTCTGAGGTGAATTTCCCTGTCCCCTTCTCCTCCTCTCCCATCCCAGGTCCACTCTGGAGCTCGTCTCTTTCCTTCAGGAGCTTGCATTTTCCAATCCTGAGCATCTTTGAAGGAGTCATGTTGTCCATCTGGGGGAAAAGGCTTTGGGGTGTTTGCTTCCTAAGAGATCTTCTAAAAACTGGACATGCGTTAGAGAGGAAATACCCTATGAATGATGGACATAGTCTACTTCTGCATTGTCCAGCACCACAGCTGCTGGCCACATGTGCCTGTTGACCACTTGAAATGTGGTTAGTGCAACTGAAGAACTGAATTTTCACTTTTATGTAATTATCTGTTGGTTTTAGAAGTTAACAGTTTATTAAAGCAAAAAAGAAATTCAATACCCTTATTCTCCTTATGCTTTAAATTCAGCTTACAGGCAGTATTATTCTATTCGTGTAAGTCCAGGAAATTTTAGCAATCACATGTAAGGGGAGTATGCATAATTTTTGCTTCCACTGACAACCTTAGTGAATTAAACACCTTCAAATAATTTAACTATATTTATAAATTTGATATGCAGAAAAATTTTTTAAGACTCAGTTGACAGACAAGCCATCCCACTACTTACACATAGAAATCTAAAAAAATAAACTTATAAATATGCTGGGCCTTAAGCCACTTTCTATCATAGTACATAAATGGAATACAATTTTAACTTAAAATGTACGTCTGAACCAGTTATTCAATTACACATTTCAAATTAGACTTAGAAAGGTGAAGTCTTCCTCTAGTTGGCCAAATTATATAAAACATTAAGAGAATGTAAAATAAATACTCCAAAGGCACAGACTCTTTAATTCAAATATTACTATTATGGGTTTAATTACTTAAATATGTGTATAATTCATCCTCGATTTTCCCAGAACTTAAAGATGCTAACCCATTCAGGAAACTAGTTTATCTCACACAATTCTCAGCTTAAAGTCTAATGACATTTTTGGGAGGTGAATTCTCTGATTGCCTGAGGTCACTTAATGTCCAGTAAGACTGCTTTCTGGATTTTTGTCAGTGGTGCCCATAAGCTGCCCTAACCTTGTTTAGTCACTATGTTGATTAATTATGTAATTTTAGTTAATTTAAATTTACCTTTACAGGGCCACGTGTGCTCAGTGGCTGGTGTATTGGAAAGCACAGCTCTAGATGGAATAGGTTTCCACGGTCAAGGTGAAGTGGTTGCCCAAATGAGACGTGCTTTCAGTGTACGCAGGTTCTGTGTTTTTTCCTTGTGTCATCTGTTCTTGCTTTATGCCTGGGGTCTTAGTTCTCCTTTCCCTCTCGTTCGGGCAGTGAAGAGTAAGGCAACATCTGGCCTAGGGCAGACCTTCCACAGATGTTTTTGGCTGCTACTTTTTAAAGTCTGGCTCTGTCCCCCCAGCTGCCCAGGGACCACAGCCATCACCTCCCAGAACTTCTGTGGGATTCCTCCCAGCCACGCCTCCTCTTGTGCAGTGCCCACCCATTGGCTTTTTTTTTTTTTTTTTTTTCATTTTTTGGCAACTTCATCTATCTTTGTCACTTGCCAGGAAGTTTCATGCTCAAAGTGTAGGTACAAAGTGTGGGTCCCTACTCTGCAAGCTTATATTTCTCTGTACAGCTTGGTCCTTGGTGAGTGATTAAGGGGGAAGAAGGGGAACGGGCAGGGGGAGGTCTCTTCAACTGTCTGGCTTTGCCCCCCTAAAGCTGGCCCTCGACAAAAATGTGTGCTATTATTTATTACTCTTCATGCAGGCTGTCCTTGTTCCAGAAAGGCTGGGAGAGGTTACAGCTGGGGCACAAGCTACGTTTGCCTGAGGGAACCCTGCAATCTTATTTTTCCCCCTGCTTCTTCTCATTTTCAGGATGATTGGTCCTACATACATCACTCTGCCCTCTCTGGAATTTCAACCCCTCAAGACTCCCTCGTTTAATCAGATCAGCTAATTGGTACTGCAGTGGCAATGACTGATAAAGAACCCCTCGGCAGTGGTTCTGGACTTCTTGCGTCTGTCAGAACTACCTGGGGACCTTGTTTAAAAGAAATGAGATGAGAAGCCCCCTGTCCCCAGGAGTATTTGGTTCCGCATGTGTGGGTCGGGGGGAGCAGGGCTCAGCCTGTGTGTTCTTAACAAGATCCCCTAAGGGAGCTAAAGGTTGACAACTGTAAAGTATTGTCACTTAGTGGAATGAAAATAAGGAACGCGACAGGCTCGGGGCAAACTCAGCGCCTACTTGTTATCCTCGTGACCTTAGGTAAGTTACATCGTCACTCTGTGCCTCCATTTTCTCATCTCAAAAATGGGAATAGGGGGCCTCCCTGGTGGCGCAGTGGTTGAGAGTCCGCCTGCCGATGCAGGGGATACGGGTTCGTGCCCCGGTCTGGGAGGATCCCATATGCCGCGGAGCGGCTGGGCCCGTGAGCCATGGCCGCTGGGCCTGCGCATCCGGAGCCTGTGCTCCGCAACGGGAGAGGCCACAACAGTGAGAGGCCCGCATACAGCAAAAAGAAAAAAAAAAAAAAAAAAAAAAAAGGGAATAGGGACTTCCTTGGTGGTCCAGTGGTTAGGGCTCCGCGCTTCCACTTCAGGGAGCATGGGTTCGATCCCGGGTTGGGGAGCTAAGATCCTGCAAGCCGTGCAGCGCGGCCAAAAAAACCTAAAAAATTTAAAAAATAAAAATGGGGATGATAAAGTTCTTGGCTCTTATGGTTCATATGACAATCAAATAACATTAACAAAGCACTTACTGCAATGCCTGGCACATGGTAAGTGCTCAATTAAATTTAGCTATGATTATGAATATATTGTTGTATAATAGTTTACTGATAATAACATTGTTCTTAGCATAACTAAAGCAGTAGGCACAGGGCTGGCATATAAAAAGTGTCAACAAATGTCAATTTTATTATTATAAATATATAATATATGCTGTATAATATAAAATTATGCTTAAAATCATCTTATGTATTATATATCTATGAACTCTTATGGATATATATTATACAGATATACTATATATAATATACAATAATATATAATAATACATATATTAATATATAATAAATTGTATATGTTATATAGTATATAGATGTGCTATAAATATGTTATAGCAAAATGTATTGTTATAGCAAAAATATTAAAATAGTAATTATCATTATGTGAGGAAGTTACCAGTGGGGCTGGCATCTAAGTAAGTGCTCATTAAATATGTCAACTCTTTTTTCCCTGCTGTTTGTAGTATTCATTAGCAGTAATAATGTAAAGAAAAGGAAAAGCCACCAGGTGCATTGAGGGCTTTAAAAGGCGGTGGGCAGTTTCGGGCAGAGGGAGCCGGCCGCGGTGCGGCATTCCGGGAGGCCAGCGCTGGACTGGTGGGTCGGGTTGGCTTCCGCCTGAGGGATCCTGTTCTTACTGGGATGGAGTGGGAAGAAGAAGGACGCGCCTCCCAGGCCTCCAGCCGTCAGCAGCGAATTTGCCTGCGGTTGCAAATCGCCGGTTACTTGAGACGTTAGAGTCAATTCTCTCCGCTGTCAGCTGGTCCCCCCAGCGTCGGAGATGTTATGACAATGGTCGCCCTGGCAACCGCGGGAAGGCGTCGGGCCGCTGGCGATTTCTTTACCCTCAGAGAGCCTGGGCCGCAGAGCCAGGGCTCGGTTCTGAACGTTCAGCGCCGGCTGGAAAAGGAGTTGGGATTTCTGGGTAGAGGCCTGACCACCCCCCGACCCCCAATGATGTTAGTTCATAGAACAACCAAGAAAAATGTCTTGTATGCCAGGCACTGATCTGAACGCTGCGGGGAGAGAAAGGCAAAGCCCGTGCTCTTTTGAGCTGACATTCTGATGGGTGGGTGAGATGGGGGTAACCATGGAAACCAATAAACAGGATAATTTGTGGGATAGCGATGAGTGCTCCCGAGGAAAAAACAGGGTGTTGTGACGGTGACATTGGGGGACAGTTGGGAAGGGATGACACCCGGAAGACAAGAAAATGCCGTTTATGTCTTAACGCCGGAGGGCAAGAACTCTGAGCAGTGGGGAGATGTGGACGGTTCAGATTCAGGGTTTTGAGCTCTCCGTTAGTGGTGGATTCCTGCTAAAGAGAAGGCAGCAGTGTGGGTGCTTGCTGACAGGCAGCCCTGAGGGTTACAGAGGGCTCTTCATCTGTGTGATTTTAAGGCCAGTTATAGCTCATCCCTGAGCCTCAGTTTCCTAATGTGTAAAATGGCCGTTGCCATGAGGTTTACACGAGGTGATTCGTAAAAGATGACAGATCCTCGATCTGTATTGCACTCCTTTCCAGTTTCCACGGACTCTGCTTTAGTCTTCTCTGTTTTTTTTTTTTTTTTTTAAACATCTAAGTGGTGAAGGTTTTGGACTCCAGCAAACCAAACCCCAGGGCTTGCCCATGGGTCTCGGTTTATCTAGGTTTAGATTCTGATGAAAAGTTACCCGTTTTCACATTAGAGATTTCAGAAATGATTATTTATAGCTCTGTCACATGTCTTGACTTTAAACATTTTTTTTTTTGTTTATGCTGCTAAATTTACCATCATGCTAATACCAAGTACAGTAATAAGGCACTGAAGATGCTCAGATCCAGTGAGGTCGCAAAAAATTTTCCATCAGCTGTAGAAAGTGCCAGGCTGCCCCCTGGTGGGGATATGGGGAACTACATCTCTGGGTTCCTACTCTCAAAGTCCTGTGATCCTTCTGACCCCCCAAGCCCAGGAGTCCTTATTTTGTACGGGACAGTGCGGGGGCCCATGGTAGGCTCAGCTTGGATGTGCTGTTTCCAGGAGCCCAGTGTTTATTCACTTGAAGATGGGATTTCTTTGGACTTTTTGCAGTTCAGCTCTGCATGGACTTGAATTGAGGGTGACCTAAAAATAAATTAGGACACCTGGCAGGGTGAGGACATACCAAAGCCCTTTACTAATTGTGTTTCACAACCTTGACCTCTAGATGGTTTAGACTCTCCACTTCAGCAGAGTGTTATGGTGAAGCGGGCACGGAACTGGAAATCAGAGCCCGAGTTCAAATTCCGACCCTCCTGCTTCTTTAGTTATGAGCTTGGATACAGTTCCCAAGCCTCTGAGCATCAGTTTCCCCATCTGCAGAATTTTGTTAATAACAATCCAACACCCACTTCAGCGTTGTCATGATGCTCTTATAAAGCAGTATGTTTAGAACCATTTTGGAAAATAATTTGGTTAGTGATGTAGGGGGATTAAGATCAATCCCTGAAAATGCCTCAAGTGGAGGTCAGCGCCTCTCACACCTCGTGTGGGGAAGGGTCAGTTTTTTTCTTTCCTGGTACTTTGGAGCCAATACTCTTATAAAATGTGATAAAAATGACCTACTAGAAAAATGAAATGGACCCCAAACCCCAAACAAAATAGAAGCCTCGGGCTTCCCTGGTGGCGCAGTGGTTGAGAGTCCGCCTGCCGATGCAGGGGACGCGGGTTCGTGCCCCGGTCCGGGAGGATCCCACATGCCGCGGAGCGGCTGGGCTCGTGAGCCGTGGCCGCTGGGCCTGCGCTTCCAGAGCTTGTGCTCCGCAACGGGAGAGGCCACAATGGTGAGAGGCCCATGTACTGCAAAAAAAAAAAAAAAAAAAAAAAAAAAAAGAAGCCTCACTTTAAAACTATCAGATTCAACAGACATAAAATTGCCCTGTCAAATAGCCATTGAAGTGTCTAACTGCTCTCAATTTCTGTCCTTAACTGAAGGGGGCTGACCTTCAGGGCCTTCCTGGCACTTGAATAGTCCTGTCTTAGGGCAGGTGCGGGTGTGTGTGTAATTGATTTCGTATTCCCCCCACCCGCCCGCTCTTTGTATTTAGAAGGTACCTTAAATGAACGAATGAGAAGTCTTACTTCTCTTAGGATAAACGTAGAGCTCTCCCATCTTTGTCATCCCGTGACCTTGGAACATCGCTTTGTAAGAGGCTGTTCTCGTCATTTTGCATCCTTGGTGCCTGTGCTGAACCCTGGCTGCCCTTCTGCTCTGACTCCTGTCCTCTGCCTCTTGATTGTGTTTGCACGGCTGTCTCGTCTGGCCCACTGGGAGCCCCTTCAGGCCTGGACTGGTGCGGCCTGCTCTTTGGCTACCCTGGGCCTTGATGAGGACTCCTCCCTCAGAGCTGCTTGGTAAAGGCCTGCTGTGCAGACGACCCCACAGCCTTTAACGGGTGCTGCTGGCAGGGGTGCTGCCCCCCAGCTTCCAGAACTGGTTTTCTGCCCTGATCTTGTTGCCCAAGGATCTGGATGCTTAAGCTTGTCTGAGAAGCAAACTGCCTTCATTACGTAATTCAGACAGTAGATGGATGTTTCTCATGCTTGCCTGGCGCTCAGAACCATCGGGGTGCTTGCGTTTCTATGGATTCCTGGGCTTTCTCCAGATTCCCTGAATCGGAATTTCTAGGACATGGGTCTGGAAGTTTGATGTTTTAGCAAACACTTCCAGGTGGTTTTTATGGTCAGGAAATTAGGGAAAGAGGGAACTACCTTGTAAAATATTCCAGTGTCTTCGGAGAGCTACTTAAGCTCCATGGCCCTCAGTTTCCTCATCTGTAAAATGGGGATATGTATGTGTGTGTATTTATATATAAATATTTATATATACTATATAGATATATTTAAAATTTATTTAATGAAATGGCTAACATTGTGAATGACCCACATCTTTATTGTTGGCAACTGTCTGATTTTCATGACATTTGTGACTAATTGTTATATAGATAATTCAAGCTTATAGAAAAATTCCAAGATACACATGCACAGATATGCAGTGATAATAACCCAGAGATGCAGCTGCTAACATTTTGGAGCATTGCCTTCTAGTCTTGTGTGTGTGCGTGTGCCTATACATACATGCAGTTTATATTCAGAAAATGGGATTATACTGTTCCTGTTGTGTAGTTGCACTTGGCAGTGGATCATAACATTCTTTGTGCATCAATAAATAAGAGTTTGTTAGACTTGGGTTCATATCTTGATTCATGCACTTAGTAGCTCGGTGACCTTGGGCAAGTTATTTAACCTTTCTGAGCCTTGATTTTCTCAGTTGTGGAGTGGGGCAGTGATTGGACCTATGTTGCAATGTCACTGTGAGAATTAAATCAATAATTGATAAAAAGTGCTTATCACGGCACCTGGCTCAGAGAGAGCCCCTGTTAGCTGACAGCTGTGATTATCCTGCAGCACCAGCCCTGGGGACCTGGTGGAAAGAGCTGCTGATCCCCAGGGTCCCCATTTGGGAACTGCTGCTCCATCTCTGCCCAGTCCAACTTCACGTTCTGGGAAGTTTTCTGGGGTTTTCCCTGCTTGGACTAGCCATGCTCTTGTCCGGAAAGGTGATCTGTGTTCCTCTTTGGCTCAAGGGGAAGCCCTGGACCTGTGGCTGCCCCCTCACACTCCATCTGCTTCCTACACCCATCTGTCTCCTCCATTCTAATGCATCATAGTGGGGATGACCCTTGATTCTGGCTTCTGGGCAGGTGTAGGTCCAGTCTCTGGGTGACCCCGGAAACTCCTCCCCAGAATCCAAACATTCCTTCAACAAATAGTTAGGACACGGTGTTTTGTGAGGGGTGGGGTGGGGTGGGGCTCAGCCTGTCTTCTGCACAGACATTATCTCATGTGATGCCTCAGCAGGCATGTGAGCAAAGGTGATATATGCCCATTTCACAGATGAGAAAGTAGAGGCCCAGGGAGCTGATATGACTTGCCCAAGCCTCAGAACTGGAATTCAGAAATGCACTTCTCCCACAACACCTAGTAGGCTTCCCAAAACGAGTGAGACTGTCTCCCTGCCCTTGAGGGGTTGATAACCAACTTTTGGATTTCCCATTTGGTGGGAAGGACCTATGAACAACTCAGAGTGCAACATCCTGGTAAAGAGAGGGAACTTTGGGATCACACCCTAGCTTTGTGGATCCAGACAAGTGATTTAACGTTTTTGTTTTTTTTTTTTTTTTTGCGGTACGCGGGCCTCTCACTGTTGTGGCCTCTCCCGTTGCGGAGCACAGGCTCCAGACGCGCAGGCTCAGTGGCCATGGCTCACAGGCCCAGCCGCTCTGCGGCACGTGGGATCCTCCCGGACCGGGGCACGAACCCGCATCCCCTGCATCGGCAGGCGGACTCTCAACCACTGCGCCACCAGGGAAGCCCGATTTAAGGTTTTTGATGCGTCAGTTTTTTCGTTCACAGAATGGGCTCAGAACACCGGCCTCACAGCTAGCATTGCTGTGTGGATTTAAAAACAAACAAACACATTTAAAGCACTTATCTCACAGCGCCGGCACACTGTGAGTATTCAGTGAATGGTGGCTGTGCAAGCATGACCATTATTCCCCAGAATGCTTTATGGTAACTGACAAAGATGCCCCCAGCACACATCCCAGAGATGCTCGCATCATGGGCTTTTGACCCTGGTATCAAAAGAATGCCTCATGCAGAAGATTAAAAAGAAAGAGGTAGTGGGCTTCCCTGGTGGCGCAGTGGTTGAGAGTCCGCCTGCTGATGCAGGGGACACGGGTTCGTGCCCCGGTCCGGGAAGATCCCACATGCCGTGGAGTGGCTAAGTCCGTGAGCCATGGCCGCTGAGCCTGCGCGTCCGGAGCCTGTGCTCCGCAACGGGAGAAGCCACAACAGTGAGAGGCCCGCATACCGCAAAAAAAAAAAGAAAGAAAGAAAGAAAGAAAGAGGTAGTATGAAAAAGTATGAAAAAACAGGGAGAGATCCTGGAGGCTTACTACCTAGTGAAAAAAGTATGATACAATTTATGTGAAAAAACCCACAACCCCACCCATCAAACCACACTGCAGAGTTCCTACATGTATGTATATATATATGTGAAAGTACATAGGAAAAGGTCTGGAAAGAAGGACACCAAACAAATCTCAATAGTTCCCCCCATTACCTTCAGGGAGAAGGAGGTCAGCATTAGTGGGAGTAGTGGGCACAGGGAGCTTTGGCTTTATCTGAAGTGTTCTAGCTTCTTCTTTACAAAGAAAATATGTGGATGTGTTTATTAAATAAGTAAAGTAAATTAAAATAAAGTTATCCTTTCTGCAATATTGGGGCTTTGGAATCAGACTTGGGTTTGAATCCTAGCTCTCTACTTAAGTTGTGTGATGGTGAGCAAATGACTTAATTTCTCTGGGCATCATTTCTTCATCTGTAAAATGTAGATCCTGACAGCACCTAGCTCCAGGGGATGTGAGGATATATTAACATGATGCATGTAAGAGCGCACGGAAGTGTCAATAATGGTACTTTTATTTTTATCATTATGCTTTTTTCATTTACTCTTCCGAATCTGAAAAGGGCTCCTTAATCCTTTAAGACTCCTGTGTCTTCATTACTCACCGATTATAATGCAAGGAAAACAGTAATAAATTATATAATAGCGTATGTACAAATAAAATGCCAGAGAAGAATCGATAAAGACTTGCTGGAGAAGGTGACATCTGAGATGGGCTTTGGAGAGAAAGTCAGATTTTCATGAGTTGATGGGGTGGTATATCAGTTAGCTATGGGTTTCACTAATGCTGCATAACAAACAATCCCCAAACCTTAGTTGTATACAATATAAACTTTTATTGGTTCCCTGAAGATTAGTGGCTCTTCTGATCTTGACTGGGCTCACTCATAGCCAACCCTGGGCAACAATTTGCTTTTGGCTGAGCTAGGATGGCTTTGGCTTGGATGTCTGTGAAAACTTGACTTTGTTCTGTGTAGTTTCTCATCCTTCAGTGACTAGCTGACCAGCCTGGGCACATTCTCATGGAGATTCAAGAGAGCAAGCAGAAACACACAAGGCCTCTTTCTATTGGTGGAGGCAAGTCACACTGGTTGGGTGCTGGCACCGATTCTGCCTGTTTAGTGAGTTAACTGCAAAGTCATATCACAAAGGATGTGGAGACAGGAGGGGTAAAGGATTCAGGTCATCTTTACAATCTACCACAGGGGGATATGGAAAGGACTTTTAGGTAGGAGGAGCCTGAGCAAATGCATAGAGAGGTGACATTGAGGTGACGTGTTTAGGGAATTGCATGGAAACGAGAGGCAAGGAGAATAATGGAGTTGAGGTGAACCCCAAATAATAGTCAAAAGGGTTTGAACATTATCCTATAGGACAGTGTTGCCCAGACTCATCAGTCTGTATCACCATCATACTTTTTGTCATATCTGTGTATTTTGCTATCAACCAAACCCAATTTTCTAAAAACATACATGTATCTAAAAATAAAGCTTTGTACAACTGTTGTAATGGAAAACTAGTATCACTTGCCATAAATGGAAGACAATCAAGAAAATAAATACAATGAAAATGTATCATTAAGTTGTTAAATACTGTTACCTGCCCAGGGCTGTGAGTCTGTGTCCTGCTGTCTGTTATAAAGAGAGATTAGCCAGTGTTAGGTGTTAAAGACATAATATCACTGAACTGAGACTGTCTCTTTGATATATAATTAGATGGCTGCAGGGAGATTAGGACAGGAGAGAATGTGCTCATTATGGGACCCAATGTTGCCATGCCTGGGCACCACCCCAAGTTATCAGTGGTACCGACACTTGGGAAATGCTGCTCTTCAAGCATGGGTGTTTGAGCAGTGACATGGTTCCATCAATCCTGCTAAATGTCCATCGACAGATGAACGGATAAAGAAGATGTGGTACGTGTTTACAATGGAATACTACTCAGCCATAAAAAAGAATGAAATCATGCCATTTGCAGCTACATGGATGAACTTAGAGATGATCATACTAAGTGATGTAAGTCAGAGAAAGACAAATACCATATGATGTCACTTATATGTGGAATCTAAAATACGACACAAATGAATATATCTACGAAACAGAAACAGACTCACAGACATAGAGAACAGACTTGTGGTTGCCGAGGCAGAGGGAGTTGGGGATGGAGTGGGAGTTTGGGGTTAGCAGATGCAAACCATTATAGGTAGAATGGGTAACAACAAGGTGCTACTGTAGAGCACAGGGAGCTATATTCAGTATCCTGTGGTGAACCATAATGGAAAATAATTTTTACAAGAAGGTATATATATATATATAACTGAATCACTTTGCTATACAGCAGAAATTAACAGGACATTGTAAGTCAACTATACTTCAATTGAAAAAAAATGTTGATACTTCCAAATCAAATTGCTCTCTGGTGGCATCCTCAATAGTTTCTCACATTCTCACTGACATTGGATAGCATCGGCGTTAAAAAATATTGCCAACCCTATCCAAACATTTTTTTCCATTGATAAGCAGCTAACGCTTATATATCGTATTTTATAAGATCGCTACAGATGTTTAAACAGGAAAAAAATAGGTCACCCGTAATCTTAATTTTGTTATATACCCTCCCAAGGCTTTTCGCATCTATACTCATATAGTTTTATAAAGCTTTTAATACATTATTTATACATTACAAATATTATACATATTTTGTACATCTTTAAATGGTATGCCACTATATGAATACATTGTAATTTATTTACACCAGCTCTTATCACTGAAGAGTTGGATTGTTTCCAATCTCTCATGCCTATTATCCACTTGGAGCAAGACTTCATGAATATCCTTAATTATTTCTTTAGGATAAAGCCCTAGAGCAGCACTGTCCCTTAGAAATATAATGAGGGTCACAGATGTGAACCAAATGTATAATTTAAAATTTTCTAGTAGCCACATCAATAAAGAAACAGCTGAAATTCATTTTAATAATATATTTTATCTAACCCAATGTATCCAAAATATTATCATTGAAACATGTAATCCATGTAAGAATATTAATGAGATATTTTATGTTATTTTTTCCTGTCACGTCTTCAAAATCCAAGGTGTATTTTACACTTACAGCACGTCTCACTTCAGGCACTAAAATGTCAAAGTACAATGTAGCTCTATCAAAATGACACGGTTATGTTTAACAGAAAACTAGTGTACGGGGCTCCCATTTTCAAATTTAAATTGAATAAAATTTAAAATTCCATTCCTTAATCACCCTATAGCAATACCCTACATGTTCAGTTAGCCACACGTAGCTGGTGAAGTGACCATTTTGGACATTTGACACTGAGATTAAATCAGTTTCACTCACGTCTGCTTGTCAACGTGTGAAACCAGAGCAGAGTTGGGGGTGGTGCCTGGATATTGGATTTGCGAATCCATCAGCAAACATCAAGATCTGAAACAACAGCAACAACAACAAGGCATGCCATATGATCCAGCAATCTCACTCCTAGGCACGTATCTAGAGAAAACCGTAATTTGAAAAGATACATGCACCCCGGTGTTCATAATCAGCAGAGTTTACAAGAGCGAAGATGTGGAAACAACTTAAATGTCCATCGACAGATGAATGGGTAAAGAAGATGTGGTACATATATACAATGGACTACTACTCAGCCATAAAAAAGAATGAAATAATGTCATTGGAAGCTACATGTATGCAACTAGAGATTATCATGCTAAGTGAAGTAAGTCAGAGAAAGACATATACCATATGATATCACTTATATGTGAAATCTAAAATATGACACAAATGAACTTATCTACAAAACAGAAACAGACTCACAGACATAGAGAACAGACTTGTGGTTGCCAAGGGGGGGTAGGGGAGGGGTGTATTGGGAATTTGGGAGTAGCAGTTGCAAACTATTGTATACAAGATGGATGAACAGCAAGATCCTACTGTAGAGCATAGGGAACTATATTCAATATCCTGTGATAAACCATAATGGAAAAGAATATGAAAAAGAATATATATAGATAGATAGATACATATCTATATCTATCTATATCTGTATCTGAATCACTTTGCTGTACACCAGAAACTAACACAACACTGTAAATCAACTATACTTCAAGTTAAACAAAAACAAAAACAAAAACAAGGGCTTCCCTGGTGGCGCAGTGGTTGAGAGTCCCCCTGCCGATGCAGGGGACACGGGTTCGTGCCCCAGTCTGGGAAGATCCCACATGCTGTGGAGCGGCTGGGCCCGTGAGCCATGGCCGCTGAGCCTGCACATCCGGAGCCTGTTCTCCGCAACGGGAGAGGCCGCAGCAGTGAGAGGCCCACGTACCGCAAAAAACAAAAACAAAAACAAGGCAGGCAGCAGAACTAGGGTGAGAGGGCAGCCCAGCAGGGGTCAGGGTTCATGAGGGCAGCACCCAGGCAGGGCAGTGGCCTGGTGGAGTTAGGGAATTCACTAAATTCAGCAGACGGAGCCA
Organism: Mesoplodon mirus; assembly: GCF_964341445.2. Lineage (NCBI taxonomy): Eukaryota > Metazoa > Chordata > Mammalia > Artiodactyla > Ziphiidae > Mesoplodon > Mesoplodon mirus. The sequence continues at coordinate 11,648,691 of NC_138989.1, forward strand.
GTAAATAAATATATTGAGGATTGTTTTTCTCACTGCCTGAGAAGAGTGATACAAATGTGGGGAGGGAAAATGCTAGAATAAACCCTATGGTGTTGGATTGGGATTAGAGGTATCAGTTATCAATACATATAAATAACAAATATAAGTGCAGATTTATATATCTACGTATTCACATATGCATTGCACATACATATGTTGCCTAGGCTGTCTACTAAGGGGACTGGAAATGATGACACCCCAGTATCAATAATCTCACCAAGTACTCAGATCTTGGCTTCTGAATACCATATTCCGCTCAGAGGAACCAACACTCCTTGGAAAAATGATGGATTCCAGGGTTGGGGCAGGAAAAGAATAAGATGACCCTAGAAAATTTTGTTGTGTCAGAGAGTAAGGAAGTGCTCGAAGAATGATGGGGACGTGTCAAAGTGTACTTATTTCTTTTGTGTGGTTTTCCATACTTGTATAAACAAAATAGTTAACACAAGTCGTAAAATAAAACAACGGACAGACATGAGAGTTCTATAGATGTCTTAGTTGAGAGCTCAGCTTTGAAGTCTCAGTAGGTCAGACCCTATTCATTCAGAAATAAGCTAGAGAAAAAACATATTCTTTTTGACATTTTCTATTCTAACAGTCGAAATTGAGATTCTAAATGAAAAGCATTCTAGGTACATTAGCATAAGGTGAATTTTGTGCCGTTATTGCAATAGAATGTGGACTTATCAAGAATGGCAACTTTGGGACTTCCCTGGCAGTCCAGTGATTAAGACTCCATGCTTCCACTGCAGGGGGCACGGATTTGATCCCTGGTTGGGGAACTAAGATCCCACATGCTGCGCAGCATGGCCAAAAAAATAAATAAATTTAAAAATTTTCCTTTAAAAAAAAAAAAATGGCAACTTTCTCTTTACTAGTAAGGTGAATAAAATTAACGTTAACTTAAATACCAGTTTTCTGATTTCTTCCAGTGGGCTTCAGTGCCAGGTGAGCTCTCCTAGATGGCAACAGGAATGCCCAGGCAGCTCCTGGCTTTGCCGGCACCCTCCTGACAATTCCAGTGGGAAGTGGGAGCTGTCCTCTGAGTGCTTGGGAAGGGTTGATGGGGAGGCTTCTCGGTGGCCCAGCCTGGCTTACTTGTTACTCCTGCTCCAAAGGCCGCAGCCAGGCCTGGGTCACATGCCCACCCTGCAGCCTGGTGGCGGTGGGGTAGGTGGGTGAAGCCAGCTTCACCTCAGCCATATGAACTGGGAACCAAAGAAGGAAGGCTCCCCAAAAGAAAGCTGAAATAGTCTTTGTATGGAGACCAGCTAGACAGAAACAGATGCCCACTGCTGTCATGCCCTGCTCCAAATTACATGATCCTAGAATTCCGGGACTGCCTTCTTGATAAATATTGGTTGACAGGTGCTTTAAAATGTCAAAGGCATTTGTATAACTAAGGATTTTAATTTTTGTTTCATTGAATTATCTTTATTAAATAGCTTTTAAATCACAAAAATTATAACATGCTTTGAGTAACTATTGAAACAAAGCAAAAATATATAAAGAAATACAACCGTTTTTTCCTCACCCCATCTATAGAGCTTCCCCATCCCAACTTAGCAGGCTGGGGTGTGTCTTCCACATTTTTTCTCTGCTCATGCACACCTACTGCCTTTCTTTTGTTAATGTTGTTAGTTTTTACACAATAGGCAATAAAAAAGAAAACTTTCCTTTTTCATGGCACGACATCCCTCTAGAAGCATGGGTTCAGGTCCATCTCATTTTATTTTATTTTTTAAATTTATTTTTTGCCCACACCATGCGGCATGCGGATCTTAGTTCCTGGATGAGGGATCGAACCTTTGCCCCCTGCGGTGGAAGCATGGAGTCTTAACCACTGGACCACCAGGGAAGTCCCAGGGTCCACCTCACTTGAAAAGTATTTGTTAATTTATGAATACTTGCATGTGACTTAAGATTGAAACAGCAAAAAAGGGGTTAAACAAAATATTCCTTTCACCTCTGTCCCCCTCCCTCCCTCTTTCCTTCCCTGGAAGATTAGGGATCTTTCCAGAGAGTGTCTGCATTTACAAAGATATGCAAATGTAAACATTTCCCGCATGAATGAGAGAGTGTTTGTTTTTATTTATCAGCGTATCTTGTCTTAGTACACAGCACACTTCCCCTTTTTGTTTTACAGCTGCATAGAGGTCCGCTGTGTGCGTGTGTCCTCATTTATGATGAGTCTCCTACCGATGGCCCCTCAGGGTGTTTGCAGTCTTCTGCCATTGCAAACAGAACTGTAGGAAATATCCTTCTCCACAGTCATTTGACACAGGATGGGGTGTCTGTGGGAGGAGTTCCTACAAGTGCAACTGTGAAGGTCAAAGGATTGGTGCAGCGGAGATGTGGATGGATACAGTCCAAACCCCGCCCCCACTACACGGGTACAACGCACGCCGTCCTCCCCAGCAGAATCTTGGAACCTGCCTGTTTCCCCATCTTCACCAACACAGTTGGGACATGAGTGGAAACTGGGTCTCACTGCAGTTGAACCGGTCTTTAAAACACGGAGTTGGGGTGCGGAGGGGACATTGGGGAGATACTTGCCTCTCGTCCTTGTGGCAGTGCCTCTGAGACATGTCCTCTGTTCTCTGTGTCTCCGCAGAGCAAGCTGGTGAAGTACTTCAGCCGGCAGCTGTCCTGCAAAAAGAAGGTAGCCCTGCAGGAACGCAATGCCGAGCTGGACGGCTTCCCCCAGCTCCGGCACTGGTTCCGGATCGTCGACGTGCGGAAGGAAGTCCTGGAGGTGACTGGAGGCGACCCCTGCCCTCTGCCCCTTACTGGCCGGCAGCCAGCCCCCTCAGGCAGTGGGTTTTTGGCTGTGTCTGGCTCATAGTAGGACTTAAATACGTGTTGGATGAAGGCACGGAGCATCTCTGATGCTGTCTGAATGGGGTCATTAAGAGTGCGGTTCTAGGGACTTCCCTGGTGGTCCAGTGGTTAAGAATCCAGGCTTAAGTTCGATCCCTGATCGGGGAACTAAGATCCCACATGCTGTGAGGTGTGGCCAAAAAAAAAAAAAAAAAAAAAAAGAGTGTGAATCTAGAGTCAGATAGACCCTCTTTCAACTCTGCCACTTAAGGACTCAGTCTCCTGGGCCAAATCACTTTACCTCTTAGACCAGTGCTGTCCAGCAGAATGTTCTACTATGGTGGAAATATTTCATATCTGTGCTGCCTGATGCGGTAGCCACCAGCCACATGTAGCTACTGAGCACTTGAATTGTGGTTAGTGCATGTGACCGAGGAACTCAATTTTTAATTGTATTTAATATTCATTAATGTGGCCAGTGGCCACCATACTGGGCAGCATAACTTAGGACATTGGTTTTCTCATCTGTTCAATGGGGTAATGGTTGTCTCCTCTTCTTAAGTAGTTGGCATGATAAAATGAGAGGATCTGTGTAAAATGTTCAGCCCATAGTCTGGAACCTAACTGTACCCAGGAAATGTCAACTTATGATTGTTGTTGCTGTTACTGAAAGCTTTGGAAGTAATAGGTTTTCTAGTGACAAAACCAGCACCCCTGTTGTCTTGTGTCCACTCTCCAGGAGTGGATCACATCCTTAAGGTTCAAGGATGGTGAGATTTCCCTACCCTCTGGGATCTTGGGTTCCCCCCTGTTTTCAGTGACTGGGTGGAAACTTTCCTAATAAAATCAGGTCTCATTCATTGAATCTTCAGTGCCAGGCATAGTACTGAGGGTTTTACATGCAGGATCTCAACTCGTGAGACTGTTCAGACCCTCACAACGACCTTTTGAGGTAGGTATGACTTTTACCCCATTGTACAGAGCAGGAAACCGAGGCTAGAAGATGGAGGGAGTTGCCCTGCTCGTGAGTGGGCGGAGCTAGCAGGAAAACCCAGCTCAGATGGACTCCAGAGTGTGAAGTGGGAAGCATGGTGCTTTCTCCTCGTTTTCCTGTTGGGGGGGCCTCCCTGAGCTGGAGAGAGGGCGTTCTGGGCGCCCCCCCTCACCTGCAGGACCAAGTGCCATTTCTCAAGGCACCCCCTGCTTCCTGCTCGAAGAGGCCTGGAAGATCCTTTTGTCTTTTTTAGACCTTGTTCCCAGTGTGATCTTGCCCGAACAGGCTACATCTAACAGTCCTGAGCTGGGGATACAGAACCCTCACATTCCCCTCTCCCCCGGCCCGCATCTTGCGCATACGCACCAGGTGGTGTAGGAGTCTCTGTTTCTTAATATCATTCCCAGGATGGCGGTTTCGTGTGAATATCCTTAAAATGAAAGGTCCCATAAAAGTACAGACAGTACATTTTATTTGCATGGCTCCATACACGTTTCAGAGGCTTTCAGGACCATTTATGTATCAATTGAGGCGAATAAGACGGAGACAAACCTTCAGGGGTTGAAAACTAGTGACCCTCTGCTGTATCTTGTATCTGACGCACAGATCTTTTTTGTTTGTCTTCAAAATTATTTTTGAGCCAGTATTTAAAAGTTGGAAGAGTGCATAAAAAACTCAGATCTTCGGCTTCTCTCGAAAAATCGGAATTGCTGACCGACCGCACAGACCTAAATTCCTGTCTGGTGTCAGTGAACCGAATTCTGCTGCCCCTTAGGATTCCGCAGGCTAGTTCTCAGCTTTGCTCATTTACATTTACCTGGCCTGCAAGTGCCTGAGCTCCGGCTCTTATCTTAGTCTATGAGAATCGAGTCCAAGGCCACCAACCAGGCGGTGTGGACGGAGCTGGGTTTCTAACTCTCTGTCTGCAGCTCATGCGTGTGTCTCCCAGACAGCCCCCTTCTGTGGAAGAACCAGCAGTGTAGAGAAAGCTCCTAAGTGAGACTGCCTGGGTTCACACTTACTCACAGTGTGACCCTGGGTGATGATGGTCTGACTTCTCTGAATGCCAATGTCCTAGTTACAGACTGATCATGATGGCAAAAGTACCTGCTTTATGTGGCCTTTGTGACCTTTAGAGAAAGTCCACGAAAAGCACTTAAAACAATGTTCTATTTCAATTATTATTATTATTATTATTATGAATAAATCGAACAGAAGTGCCTCTCCTCTTTTGGCCCAAGCTAGTTAAAGCCTTCTCCATTTTTTTCTGTCATTCTTCCTTCTGTGATTTGTGTGTGTGTGTGAACCGTAAACTTCAGTGTAAATTGAGTATTTTGGAGGGTAAATTATAGGATTAAAATGCACAAGTGAATCTTGCAGCAAAGAGGAGAATTCCTTTATGTTGTGACTCATCCCTTCTAAATGTAATTCATTTCATACTTTCAGATCCTGGTCCATCACCTACCTTTCTGAATGTGGACTTCCCTGTAACAGTCCCTATTTGAGAAAGCTTCTATGTGACTCATTCTTGTTCTTTCTCTGCCCCTGACCTAGTGAGTTGGAGAGGCACTGATCGGGTTTCAGCTTTTGCCCGGCAGCTTTTTTTTTTTTTTTTCATAGAATTTTTGTGTCGATGCAGTTTTCATCTTTCTGACTGCCAGATTAAGGCGGGCGCGGGGTGGGGCAGGGTGGTGTCTCATTTGGTTGTAATACACAAATATGGCCACAAGAGGGCGGAAGTACTCCACAATATTGTCTTAGTATCTCCATTCTTTGCTGTCTAAAACTCTTATTTTAATAATAGTAATAATAATAAATGTCAAATGTTGGTTACCAATAAGTGCTATAATGTGAAGGCTATTTTTATGTAGATGCGTAAATATAGAAGTTTGACCAATTTCCAGGTGTGTCCATATTGTGGTGTATAGGGCCACACTACTTCAGGGAAGGGAGGGATGGTTGCTGGCGGTGGTGAAGGGACACCTGACCAACACAGTTATAGCCGGCAATCCTACCTTTCCTCCAGCCCATCTCTTCAGCGGTGTCCCTTTCCCCACTCCATGCTATACTCCACTTTGTCTTAGATTGCAAAGTCCTGCCCCATCGGGCTCAGACACAAATCCTGTTTGATTGACAGCACTGAACCACCCACAGGGTTCCAGCCCCCCTTTCCCCTTAAGGTTCCTGAACCCCCAATCTGAGCCCTAGAACGTGTGACTGGGAAAGAGAGAAGAAAAGGGAAAGGAGACCAGCCATCAGGAGACTTGGGCTGTCCAGTTTACTCTGCTCTTATTAGTTCACCCTGGATTTGGGACAAATCATTGCAGTCCAAACCGGGCAGGAGGCATGGAAGGCCTTCCAAGATGAGTAAATTGGAGCCCTGCCTATAAGGAGTTCAAAAACTGCATGGGGAGACAGGTAATTAACTGCCACCATTTACAGAGTCCCGACTATGTGCTAAGCATACCTGCTACCTTACAGAGCACATGAGCTTAAAATTCCCACTTTTCAGGTGAGTAGAGTGGGTCTCAGAGAGGTTAAGTGATTTTCCAGGGATCATCTAGCTAATGAGTGGCAAAGCTGAGATTCAAACGCAGGCGTGTGTGACCGGAGTGAGGAGACCCAACCATTATGCCACGCCGACATCCACCGAGAGCCTGGCGTTCCTCTAGGTACCACTAGAGGGCGACATGGAGGCCTCCCCTCGGGGCGCTTCCGGTCTGTTGACCCTCCTTCTCTCTTCCCTCCGCTAGGAGATCACCCCGGGCCAGCTGAGTCTGGAGGACCTCTTGGAGATGACGGACGAGCAGGTGTGTGAGACCGTGGAGAAATACGGGGCCAACCGGGAGGAGTGTGCCCGCCTCAATGCCTCCCTCTCCTGCCTCCGGAACGTCCACATGTCAGGTGAGCAGCCCCAGGGGGATGGAAACGCGTCCCCGTCGTGTTTGCCGCCATTCCTCCGGGTTCCCGTGCCCGCACCTGCAGGCCAGGACGAGGCAGAGGCAGCTCTGGATGGTGCGTGCCGCTCATGAGCAGAGGAAAGAGGGCCTGGAATTCGGAGCCAGAAGAAGTGGTCGGGGCAGCTACTCTCGCCCAAGGGAGACCTTCTGAGGTTGTAGGGCATGGGGTTCTGGATAATTAGGGTCCAGATATGGAAATATTGGGCGTGAGTGAAAGACTAGGGTCTTTTTTTTTGCTCCGTGGCATGTGGGATCCTCCCGGACCAGGGCTTTGTGTCCCCTGCATTGTCAGGCGGACTCCCAACCACTGCGCCACCAGGGAAGTCCCTAGGGTCTTTTTACCTTATACATTGGGAAGTGCCTTTGTACTTTGGCTCAGCATCTAACTTCTTATTTTTCTTTTTCCACAAATAATATACATTCATTGTAAAAGAAATTAGAAAATAGATTTAAAAAACCCCAAGTCCCCACCCTCGACTGTTATCATTTTGGTATAATTTTTGGTATAATTCTTCCTGACAAATGGGTATGTGTATAGTTTCTCTAAACAATAAATGATGAAACCATGAAGCTAGGATTATCCATACATATTATTTTGAAACCTGCTTTTTTCACTTAACAAAATAACTTCTGATTTGTTTTTATCAGTTTGAGGTCCAACATTGTAACCTTTCTTTGCTATTTTTCATTAATTTCTCAAATACCTGTTTGCCCTGATTAGCAGGACACCAAACATCATTCTGATTGAGGTTTCCTGCTTTCCTCTAGCCTCATGATTTTTCCACTATCTCTGGGGCCTTTTCAGTCCTAAGGGATCAGCTCTGCAAGCAGCCAAAGAAAAGCTTACTGGTCCACCGGCATGGTTGTTTCAGTTCCCACCACAAGGAGTCACTGTTGAGCACTAGTCAGGCACTGATAAACGGTCAGGTGGCTGTACATCAATAGGTGCCCTAGCTGGATTCAACATGAAACATTCAACGAGTATTTATGGAGTGATTATGTGTGCCAGCAGGGCTGGGCGTATGGAAGTGGACAAAAAAGAACATGTTTGAAACAGGTCATTGGCCCAGCTCCCCCATGCATGCCCTTTTGGATTCTTTCTTGCTAGCAGACTCTAATGATGGCTACGATCATCATCAAATAGCCCTGAACTGGGGGCTCTTCTGTCACTGAAGGTGACTGGTAGCATTCCTGGCATCTACCAGTAGAGGTAACGCTAGATACCAGTAGCACCCCTGCCCCATCCCTGTCATGACAAACAGGAATGTCTCCAGATGTTTCTAAATGTTCCAGGGAGGGTCCAGAATTACCCCTGGTTGACTAGCTATACAGGTCACGTTATTCTTCACTCTAGTACAATGCTATTGAGTCACCTAATATTCTCATAGTTAAAAAAGGCCTCTCACTCAGTGCAGACAAAACCTGCTTCAAGGAGACTTCTTCTCTCTACCTACTGTGAGAAGCAGCTGGCCATTTTCTCGCCTTTAAAAAATTGCACTGAATTACAATGTTATATCATAAACATCTTCCTTTGTCAATAAATGTATTTCCTGCTCCTTTTTAACGCCTGAAATCTGCCACCATTTATTCCACCAGCCTCCTATTTCTAGAAATGTAGGTTGTATCCATTTTTTTTCCTGTTATAAGCATTGCTGCAGTGAACAACTTTGAGTGTTAACTTTGGGTACATCCTTGGCGATCCCTGTAGTGTGAATTCATAGGAGTGGAGTTCCTGCAGCAAAGTGTTTACATATTTTAAGACTTCTGGTGAATGTCGCCATATGGCTTTCCAAAAATTCGTACCAATTTATGCCTCTCCCTCCCACCGTCCCCCACAATGCATGAGAGTGAGCATTTGAGGTTAGGTTCTTTTTTAAAATTTGTTTGTTTGTTTGTTTGTTTAAACATCTTTATTGGAGTATGACTGCTTTACAATGGTGTGTTAGTTTCTGCTTTATAAAAAAGTGAATCAGCTATACATATACATATATCCCCATATCCCCTCCCTCTTGCATCTCCCTCCCACCCTCCCTATCCCACCCCTCCAGGCGGTCACAAAGCACCGAGCTGATCTCCCTGTGCTATGCGGCTGCTTCCCACTAGCTATCTATTTTACGTTTGGTAGTGTGTATATGTCCATGCCACTCTCTCACTTCATCCCAGCTTACCCTTCCCCCTCCCCGTGTCCTCAAGTCCATTCTCTACGTCTGTGTCTTTATTCCTGTCCTGCCCCTAGGTTCTTCAGAACCATTTTTTTTTGTTGTTGTTGTTTTACATTCCATATATATGTGTTAGCATACGGTATTTGTTTCTCTCTTTCTGGCTCACTTCACTCTGTATGACAGACTCTAGGTCCATCCGTGAGGTTAGGCTCTTAATTGCTTTTCAGAGTTAATATCTTCTCTTCAGAGTTGTGCTACTGAGTTCGGAAAAGTTCTCATGAATGAGCTGGACCCCAGTTCTTCCTGGGAGAGGGGTTTATGTCACCTCTCCATAGGCGGGGCATCATCCTTTGTAACATCCTGGGCTTGGTGAGACCTTGAGAGGGCCTCTAATCGGGTATTTTTCAAAAATTTTTTAATCGAGATACACAGTAACAAATATGATTTATATTGCAACCCTGTACACACACACACATACACAAATACACACGCATGCACACATTCACATACACAACTAAAAGGAGTTTCATGAAACAATACTCATTCTTACTATACGTGATATTTTATACACTTTTTTCTATTTTATTCCATATCATTTGCCAAATGCTGGTGATAATCCACCACTTTGATTTCACACCCCACTTTTGGGCTGTGAGCCACAGTTTGAAAAGAACACTGATATAATCAATCCTCCCACCACCACCAACCCTTGCTAAGCAGCTGAGATTCCTTTGACGATGTCCTACCTCGGATGCCACCCTTTGAACCACTGGGACCTTGAAAGCAGTGACCAAGGGCTGTGCTCGTGCCCAGATTCCTCCAGCACCAGGGTCAGCTTGGAGAGAACCTCAGCTCAGTAAAGCACTATCCACTCAGCTCTGAGTCTCCTTAAAATTGTGCTCTACCTGCCTTTCCTCGCTGTTATGGTGCCACTCTTCTCATTTTAAGTTTAATTTAAACTTTTTTTTTTCGCGGTACGCGGGCCTCTCACTGCTGTGGCCTCTCCCGTTGCGGAGCACAGGCTCCGGACGCGCAGGCTCAGTGGCCATGGCTCACGGGCTCAGCCGCTCCGCGGCACGTGGGATCTTCCCGGACCGGGGCATGAACCCGTTTCCCCTGCATCGGCAGGCAGACTCTCAACCACTGCGCCACCAGGGAAGCCCAATTTAAACGTTTTTAAGGAGTGGGTTTTTTTTGTTTTTTTGTTTTTTTGTTTTTTTTTTAATGGATACCTCTCTTCCTTAGTAGCCTTAAAGCTGCAAGAAGGCAGGGATCATACCTGTTTTTATTCACCATTTTATTCCCAGCTACATATCTAGCCCATAGGAGGGACTCAATAAATATCTCTGAATCAATACACCTTCCCGCTCATGTAGCCCAGGAAAACTCCCCAGTGCCTTAATGGACAGTCTTTCTTATAGATTGCAAAGCACCTCAGGATCTGGCTCCCATTTGGAAGCCCACTGTTCACATTTCCCCCGCAAGCCCTAAATATCCAATTAATCTATTAGTTACTTAGGGTTTCCTAGATCAGACATGGATTTTGCCTCTTGGTACTCACCCCCCTGCCTAGAATTCCATTCCCCTTTGTCCTCCTGGTGAATCCCTGTTTATTCTCAGGCCCAACTCCTGCCTCGAAGCTTCTGCACTTTTTTTTTTAATTTTTTTTAATTTCTGCTTTATAACAAAGTGAATCAGTCATACATATACATCCGTTCCCACATCCCTTCCCTCATGCATCTCGCTCCCTCCCACCCTCCCCATCCCACTCCTCCAGGCAGTCACAAAGCACCGAGCTGATCTCCCCGTGCTCTGCGGCTGCTTCCCACTATCTATCTACCTCACGTTTGGTAGTGTATACATGTCCATGCCTCTCTTTCGCTTTGTCACAGCTTACACTTCCCCCTCCCCATATCCTCAAGTCCATTCTCAAGTAGGTCTGTGTCTTTATTCCCGTTTTACCCCTAGGTTCTTCATGACATTTTTTTTTTTAAATTCCATATATATGTGTTAGCATACGGTATTTGTTGAATGAAAAGTTTTTTGGGAAAGCCGCCTGACATGCTTGCTCCTGATCTCCACCAGGGGGAAGCAGTGAGCCACCCTCAAAGGATTCTTGCTTTAAATTCTCTTCGCTCAAAAATTATCATTGGTTTCTTGAAGCTTCGAACTATCTTGGGAGCTGGCTGGTTCCTGTCATTTCCTGCCCTTCACCTTAACCAAAAATGTTATCCTAATAGGGAAAAAAACAAGTGTCTTTCGCACCAGACTCTTGTTTCTTGAGCTTGGTATTCCCAGCTCTCAGCCAGAAAGCTGGAGTCTCCTACAGTGATAAAATCAGATATTTTAAATTCTGGTGTGTAGTGGGGACTCAATGAACGTTTGTTGAGGGACTGAAGGAATACAAGTTGTGATGAGAAACTCATATGGAAACCAAACATATGGAGACAAGGAAGCTTTATCTCTGGCCAAGAATGCATGTAATCTCAGTCTCTCTGTTTCTTAGAGCATAGGGGCAGCTTGATTTTAGAGTTGTTAACTCTAATCTTAGTTTTCTCCTTGGGTTTTGGGGCTATCCTTATTTCCCAGTGCCCGAGGAACCCCAAAGATAGGAAAGCTTAACCTTTTCATCTCTTCTCCCAGCTAGTTAGGTCAGCCTTAGCCTGACACCAAAGAATGTGCAATCATTCCTTCAACAAGCTCCAGGGACCCCGAAGCCAGGATATCCGAACCGTTCCTTATCGTGTCAGCTATGGCCTGAAACCACAAACATTCATTCCCTCATTTAACAAAGTTTATCGAAAGCCTACAGTATGCCAGGCACTGTTCTAATCTCTGAAAATGTATGCTTAGATGTCTGTCCTTATGGAGTTTACATTCTAGTGGGGGAGACAGGCAATACATTATATCATAATAAGCATGTACATTAGGAAGTGTGTTAGAATACGTGCTGTGGAGCACTCCAAGGCTGGAGACCTCAGGTATGAAGACCACGGGCTCCCTTCCTGAGCCTTCCTGTCCTGGGTCACAGCTGCCTTATCAGAGGAGAAGCTGGTGGGGGCATAGCTCAGGTATCAGAGTGCTGTTGCCGTGACTTTCTCTTTTCTGATGTTTGCTCTTTCTCTCTATTCTGTTTCTTGGCTTTTTGATTATTTTTAGCTTACTAATGTGTGGTCATTTGTATCTTCACTTTTCGAAGGAAAAACCCAGGTTCAATGTAATGGAAGACCCTGCTTTCCTCCCTCCCTCTCTCCCACCCCTCCCTCCTATACACATGTATCAAGCACTCACTACACATTTGGTACTGTGCTGGGTTCCAGGGCCTGACGACCTTCTTGGGGCTTCAGGGTAGAGCTGAGACCAAGAGGAGGAGGGGGAGGTCTCCTAATGACCGGGGGGTGGGGGGAGCACTTGGAAGTGCATTGCTTCCGCAAGGGAGCTCGGAGCATCCCAGGCGTGGAGAGACCAGTGTGGCTGGCCCACTGGGAATGTTGGGCAGAGAGGTGGGAGCTGGCATCAGACAGGGGGCAGGGCCAGCCGCCACGGTGGACCATGGCACAGAGCTTGCATGGCAGGGTTTTGAGTAGAAGATGCCTGGATTACTTGTCCAGTTTTCAAACAAACACTCTGGCTGCAGAGTGGGTGGGTGGCTTGGAGTGAGATGCCAGGAAGCGTCAGAGGAGCCCAGGGTGCCACTGGCAGACAGGTGCCCTGGGAGCTTGCTTTGTTGAGCCCCCCTCCAGCTCCTCCTCTTGAGTTTCGGGGGTGGGTGGAGGAGCAGGGAACTGGCAGCCAGGAGAAAAACAGGATGCAGAGTGGCCCCGAAATAGGACAGCCTCAGATGCTCTCTGGTATCTCCGCAGTTTGCGTATTGAATGAAGCCCACCAGAACCCCGCCTTCCACTGTAGCCTTCCTTCCACGGGAACAAAGAGTAGGAGTCGTCTTGATTGCCCTATTGTTCCAGTTGCTTCTAACTTCGGGCGGGCTGGGCTGGGTGGCGGAGGAAGAGCCGCCCCTTCCACAGCCCGCCGTGTCTGGTGTGTTCCAGCGCCATGTCCTCATCCGTTCTCCAGCATCCTGTTCTGTGGGTTCTCAGGAATCCCTTACACAGCGTGACTCCGCGTTAGGACTCCTGATTGCAAGCGACGGAAACCTGATGTGATTACCCTTCCTCAGACACGGCTCATTCATTCAGTATAAATTTCGATTGAACATCCTTTGTTTCGGTCTCGGTGGGGGACTAGGGACACAGTGGCGGGCAAGGCCAGTCAGCTCCCGCGGACCTTGTGTTCCAGACCCGAGCTGTCCAATATGGCGGCCACTAGGCTCATGTGGTGAATTAAACTTATGTTCATTGAAGTGAGATAAAATTAAAATTTCACCTCTTGCATGGCACTAGCCGCACTTCAAGTGATGCATAGCCACCTGTGTCTAGTGGCTACCCTATTGGCACGGTTCTAGGTCGTTTCCATCATCACAGAAAGTTCTGTTGGACGGCACTTTTCTAGAATATGTCGAGAGAAACAATACACAAGAGAAATAGCAAATGGTGATCAGTTTTATGTGGAGAATTAAAATAGGGTGATAACGATGGTGGCTAGGTGGCCAGCTTTGATGGGGTGGCCACAGAGAGAGGGTCAGTCAGAGCTCTACCAGAGAAGCAGAACCAGTAGAATAAATATATTAAGAGATTCATTGCAAGGATTTGGTTTATGTGATTGTGGTGCCTGGCTGGGTAGGTCTGAAATCCGTGGGGTAGGCGGTCAGGAAGGGCGGGCTGGAACGACTGGGCATGAGCTGAAGTCGCTGTCCATGGGCAGAATTTCCTTTTCTTCAGGGAAGCCTTAGTCCTGCTCTTAGCGCCTTTCAGTGGATTGAGCCAGCCCTTCCAGATTATCGAGGGTAATCTCCCTTACTTAGAGCCAACTGACTGTGGACTTTAATCACATCTACAAAATACCTTCACAGCAGGAATATAAATTAATAATTGCTTGAATTACTGGGGACTGTGCCTTAGCCACGTTGACATATTGAACTGACCATGACAGTGAGCCTCTCTGGGGAGGTGACATTTAAACGAAGCCTTGAATGACAAGAAGATACAGATATGAGAAGACTGGGGGAAGAACATTTTGAGCAGAAGAAACAGGTCATCAAATCTCAAAAGCACTGTTAAGAAACAGAAAGAAGACCCACGTGGCTGAACCGTGGGGCGTGTTCTGATAACCCATTCCTATGTAACAATCTACTCCACAATTTAATGTCTGAAAACAGCACCTACATTGTTATCTTTCATGATTCCCTGGGTTGGCTGGGCTCAGCTGGGTGGTTCTTTGGTTGCGTGTGTTACGGGCTTGACTGGGCTGGAACGTTCAAGATGGTACATGTGCGTGGATGGCAGTTGACACTGCTTGTTGGATGGGAGTTCAGCCTGGGCTGTTTATGGGGCACCCACATGTTGCGTGTGGCTTGGGCTTCTTATGTTGGAGTGAGCATTCCAAGAGGCAGGAATTGGAAGCCACCAGTTGCCTTAGAAGCTAGTCCTGGAACAGGTACAGTATTGCTTTTGCTGGTGACTGTATCAGTGAGGGGTCAATCAGGGAGCAGAACCGCTCTGAGGGTAATGGAAAAAAGAATTTATCATAGGAGTGCAGACCTTATACAACGGTAGGAGGAGCTGGGGAAGTAAAAGTTTGAAAGGACTAACTGGAGGTTCAGAGCAAAGCCTCTAACCTGCCCTGATAAGGGAAGCCAGCCTGGGTCGTTGGGAACTTCTGGAAGCAGCATGTCCAGCTGTTGCAGGGGGACCATGAAGAGGGGCTGGTGCAGATGCCAGTGGAAGGTTATCGGTTCTTTGGAGCTATCGCCTCTGTGAGTTTGCAGGAAGTGTCTGGTGGTGGACCCGAGGTCACCGTTGATCACCAGGGTCCACGTCAGGAAGGAAAGTTGGCCGTGGAGCAGGGAAAATGGAGGATGAACTCCATCTTCCGCACCTGCCGCCTGCTGCCCTTGCCACCCTTCAGAGCAAGACAGATGCTGCTTCACTTTCTCTGCCCTAATCTGGTACATGTTCACTTTTGGCCAACTCTGACCTGAAGCCACAGAGGACAGGATTCTGGAAACGTGGTACCAGCCTAGCCAAGTCGACAATAGGCTAGTACAGCGCAGGGAGCAGGGGTGGCAGGGAGAAGGCGCAGGTGGAGGTGCAGGCGGGGACCAGCTCCTGGGGAGCCTCAGAGCCATGTCAGGAAAAGCAGAATGGGAGGCTGTTGGAGGGGGTTTGAAGAAGGGAATCGTCTTGATTTGATTTCACTTCACTCATAAGGCAAAGATGGATGGAGCTGGCTTTAGGCAAAGTTCAATCCATCAGTCAGTCTCTCTCCCTCCTCCTTCATCTTAGCTCTGCTTCCCTTGGGGTCGGCCTCAACCCTCCCTATCTATTTAACTCTACCTCACTTTCCTCATCAGCAAAATGGGCATGCTGATAATATCTTCCTCATGGCGTGGTTGCAAGAAAAGAGTTAATAGAAACACTTAGCCTGATGTCTGGCAAATCAAGTGCTTAATATATGATCGCTATGATTATCCTTATTTATTTATTTATTTATTTATTTATTTATTTATGGCTGCGTTGGGTCTTCGTTGCTGCGTGCGGGCTTTCTCTAGTTGCAGCAAGTGGGGGCTACTCTTCATTGCGGTGCGCGGGCTTCTCATTGCGGTGGCTTCTCTTGTCGCGGAGCACAGGCTCTGGGCACGTGGGCTTCGGTAGTTGTGGCACGCGTGCTCAGTAGTTGTGGCTCGTGGGATCTAGAGCGCAGGCTCAGTAGTTGTGGCGCACAGGCTTAGTTGCTCCACAGCATGTGGGATCTTCCCAGACCAGGGCTCGAACCCATGTCCCCTGAATTGGCAGGCGGATTCCTAACCACTGCGCCACCAGGGAAGCCCCATCCTTATTATTCTTTTAAGTCAGCTTCCTCCTGCACACTGCCCCCCACCCCACCCCAGCCCCTTCCCTCCCAAGCTGAATCTGAAACAGTGTATTTTCCCCACAAGCCTCTGGCTGCTCCCTGGGGCACAGGACATCCCCCCGCCCCCTGCCGCCCCGCACACCAGCCTTTATCTTACAGCCCCGGAAGCAGAGCCCCAGGTCAGCACCCAGTCCAGGGCTTAAGCTGCCCTTCCCAATACAGCCTCTATTTCTGCTGTCTTGCAGGCCACATTCTGGCCCCTCTGTCTAGCCCACCTGCCGCTTCACACAACCAGCTCTGGCTTTTGTGAAACCACCACACTCACACCCCCCCGACCCCGTCCCACCCCAATGAGAACAAAGAGAACCTGGCTCCCCGCTGTCACCTCTGATCAGCACAGTGGTTGCACCCAGCAGGTACTGAGCAGAATTGGGCGCAAAACTGACACTGAACTTGTACTATATGGTCTGCAGGGGCTGAACTGTTTGAGGATTGTGGGTTCCATATGCACTGCACCCGATCAGCCAAGTCAGGCCCAGGCAGACTGTTACAGCTTAGAATCAGATCCCAGTTCCTTCTCCCAGGCTTCTGATGTCTTCACACCCAGCTACCCTGATCTTCCTGCTTTTCCTTGAAAGGCCTGCCTCAGGGCCTTTGCACGGGTCCTTCTTTCTGCCTGGAATGTGCTGCTCCAATCTTCCTCTGGCTGATTCCTTGTCGTTTTGGTTTCAGCTCAGATGAGACCTTCTCCTGATCCCACCTTCATCTCAGTCACTCACTCATTTCCTCATGGTCCCGATCACAGATACAATGATTTCATTTTAAGTGTTTGTTTCTCTACCCCTTCTCACTAGAACAGTGGTTCTCAGACCTGGATGTGCATCCGAATCCTCCAGAGGGCTCCACTCCCAGAGTTCCCATTTCAACCGGTCCAGGTCAGCACCTAGGAATTGCATTTTTAACAAGTTCCCAGGTGATGCTTCTGCTCCTGGCTTGGGGACTGCATTTTGAGAGCCACTGTGCCGGATTGTCCCAGGGCCTGGCTCAGAACTAGAGTGTAAAGAGTAGTTACTGAATGATTGAATGAGTGGTGGTCCATGATAATGGTAACAGCACATACTGAGTTCTTACCGGGCCAGGAGCTGTCCTGGGTAATTGACATGCAGCACTGGCTTATTTAATCCTTTCAACAACCTCACGAGGTCCATGTGATTATTATTTCTATTTTCTGGTAAGAAAACTGAAGCCCAGAGTCACACAGCAACTAAGTACCAGAGGCAGGATTTGAACCTGGGTCCATCTGACTCCTGTCGAGCCGAGGCTCCCTCATTAGAGAGAGGTGGGGGGAGTTCCCTGGCGGTCCAGTGGTTAGGACTCCGCACTCTCACTGCCGAGGACCCGGGTTCAATCCCTGGTCAGGGAACTAAGATCCCACAAGCTGTGTGGCACGGCCAAAATAAATAAATAAAAATAAAAAACCAGAGAGAGAGAGAGAGAGAGAGAGAGAGAGAGAGAGAGGTGGGGACAGCTTTCCCCTTAACTTTGGGAGGTCCATCTATCTCTGCTGAAGTGGCTGCCCTTTGGGGGCGTTTCAGGGATGTAGCAGCTTAAAAGAGCTTGAGATAAAAAGAAATTACTTAAAGCCTGGATGTAACTACCAAGTAACAGCAACATCGCCTGTTGACAGAGCAACTTCTGTTGTAGGAAGTACCTGCATACAGATGACCCCATTTGATCCTCACAACCCTGTGAGTGGTGGGCAGATGAGTACACATTTCACAGGTGAGAACACTGAGGCCAAAAGAAGGTCACTTTGACCCTCCCACGGTCCCACAGAGCTGGAATTGGAACTGCGATGTCCCATTCCTGATTCTCAGCGCAGAGCCCTTTCTGCTGTATGCCATTGGGGGATGGTGGTGGTGGCCATGTTTCCCCTCCAGGTGGAATCCTCGAACTGGAGAGCCGGGCGCTGCCCCAAGCTGGGTGTGGCTGGGAAAGCTCAGAAGCCCCTTGATCTGCTTCTGAGTCCAGGGAGGCTCTTCCTTCTCCTGGCAGGGTTGAGTCTTTCTTGGTGACTGTTTCTGCCCTTCTCAGCCATGGTCCTAAGAGAGAACGGGAGGCGTCCTTGGCCATATGAATGTGTTTGAAAAGTTCAGTAAATGTGCAGGAGGAAAGCAGGGAGGGCAGGGAGGATGGAGAGAAATGTTATTACCTTGTGTTGTTATTTGAACCAAGTTATTTTCCCCTCCCCCTAAAATGTCCCAACACTGTGACACTGCATTGCTGGAAACTACGAGAGGGGTCCAGTTCATAATAGTCACACTTTTCACTCAGTTTTTTTTTTTTTTCTGCATTGTTTACTTATTTTCCTGATTACTGACTTACAGTCTTATATGAGAAGTATTCAGTCTATTGTTTGGGGAAGGAAAAAAAAAAGGCTTTGTTTTGACCATAATTTGCATGCTAGTTAGTATTTTAAAAATGGATCCATAGGAAGAAAAAGTCTAGAAGGAGATGCACTTGGATATTTATCATAGTTGTTTTTGGAGTAAGGTGATGTTATTTCTGTTTTGCTTATCTCCATTTTCTATCTTTCTGGGCAAGGAACAAGCGATGATGTAATTTAAACCAAAAAAAAAAAATTAGAAGGAAAAAAAGTCTTCCTTGAACCCAGTTTGTTTACCTTTTTCTGTACCCACCCCTTTTGTTATTTCTATGATTCCCTCATTGATTAACCCCCTTCTTTGCACCTGTTCAAAAGGGCAAACTTCCTGCTGCATCTTCCTGAAGTTAAATTCCCTGTGGCTTAGACAATTCTTGACGATGCTCTAAAATGCAACTTAAATGCCACCACTGCCGGGAAGGCTGCCTAGATTGCCCCTGCTCCACTCTTGTGTTATTCATCCTGCAGTTCTCTTGTAGTTGTTCTGATATATAAATCTCCCATATCAGATTAGAAATTCCTGGATAGCAGGAGCCATCACAAAAATAACAATTAATTATTAAAAGTATGCTCTGTATCAGGTACTGTTCTTAGCTGATATTAAGGGTAACTTCACTCAGTCTTCAGAACTTGCCCATGAGATAGGGACTGTTGTAGTCCCCAGTTTTCAGATAAGAGAACTAAGGTGCAGGGAGGTGAGCCTAGTGACCCAAGGTCATGTGCAGTGAATTGTAGGGTGCCAGGATTTGAGCT
Organism: Mesoplodon mirus; assembly: GCF_964341445.2. NCBI lineage: Eukaryota > Metazoa > Chordata > Mammalia > Artiodactyla > Ziphiidae > Mesoplodon > Mesoplodon mirus. The sequence continues at coordinate 11,667,831 of NC_138989.1, forward strand.
TGGGCTGACCACAGACTCTTTTTTTTTTTTTTGCTTCTTTTGTTTTCTATAGAGTACTTAGCACAGTAGCAGAAGTATCATTGAGGGGGAGGTTGAAGCATTTCTAGATTTGCCCCAGGAGAGAGAAGTGAGAAATAGAGAGTAGTTTCTGTCTATATCACTGGTTGGCTTGTGTGGTGGAGATAACAAACAGATAATGAGAGAGAATTCTCTCTAAATCAGGGGTCAGTGAAGTATAGCCCACTGGCCAAATTCGGCCCTCTGCCTGCTTTTGAAAATAAAGTTTTACTGGAACACCGCCACACCCATTTGTTGACATTGTGAAATAAAATTCACATTTAATGGCAAGACAAGAAAAATTTAAATATAAAAAATTGAAGATAACATTCCTTTTTGATCTTGTAAGAGGCCACGATGACGCTTAGAGCTGGATCATGCACCCTGTCAACAGTACGTCATTTAACGTACAGCCCTCTGTCTCAAAAACTTACATAACTGTACCTTGACTTCTAATGGGCAGAACAGTTCTTGGAGCTTTCCAAGATGCCACTCCTGTGTTATAATCCTCAATTTGTCTCGAATAAAATTTTCCATTTCTTTCTTAGATGGATGGATTAATTTTTTGTTGACAACATATTATACTGTCTATGGCTGTTTTCACACGGCAACAGCAGAACGGAGACCGTATGGCCCAGAAAGCCTAAAATATTTACTACCTGGCTTTTTACAGAAAAAGTTTTGCTGACCCTTGTTGTAAAAGACCAAGCAAGAAATACTGAGTGTTGGCTAAAACAAATACTCAGATGCTCTAAGGCAGGAGAGATCTCAGTCTGATGTTAGGAAGAACTTCCTCTGGGAGGAGGGAAGTAAGTACACGATGAGATTGGGGTACATTGACAGCGGAGAGCTCTTCGATGAGGGTGAATTACTATTTGCACAGTGGTACGGCATTACCTGGAGCTGCCCTTTATTGAGCACTTACTACACTAAAGCCTCAGGGGAAGGAAGTAAAGGCAGGGAGGATGGACGGGCCCCAGAGAGATTAAGTAACTTGCTCGGGGTCACACAGCTGCTACAAGGTAGAGCCTGCACTCAAACCCACGCCGGACTCACTAGAAACACGCGCTTTCTAGTGTTTCTTGCAGCGTCCCGTGTACCGACTTTTCTTGTCCGTTTCCCACCAGACTGTGAGTTTTTTGGGGGATGGGGATCACATCTCATTATCTCTTTGAGTGCTGCCTGGATGGTGCCCCCGGAGGGTCACTCTCATTTAGGGGGGCCTGTGGTTCTCTTTGGGGAACGTGTCACACCATCCCAACAGGATCCTGAATTCGGGGGTGCCTGCACCCCAGATCTCCCTGCTTGGGAAAGGAAACCCGAAATGCCTGCCTTCCCTCAGTGACACAGACCTGTTGATGTGTCCCACCCCCACCTCAGCCCTGTCCTTGGGAACAGAGGTCGGTTTAGCCCCATCATCTGATCATCTTCTTACTTTAGCGCTTTTGTTTTTCCCTTCTCCGTCTGGTACTTTGTGGAGGAGAAATGAGGCGGACAAGCTTTGTAATCGGATACCAGGACACCCTGGGTAATGGTGACATTGTTTTTCAAGCTCTAACTTCTAAAGACCTTCTGCCTTCATTGTCATGGAAGGCAGAGGGACTGAGTGGCAGGCTGTATTTTTGCTCTAAACCCTAGGTTTCTTGCTGAAAAAAGTTGGGGTCAAATAGCTGGTTGGCTGCAAACACTTGGATGCTTTTTCCTCCCAGTATTTATTGCCTTGGACGCCATCTGACCGGGGCTACTATGTGATGATTCTTGACGACCACCAGGGGGCGCTGCCTGATAATCTTCCTTTAGCTGAGACGCCAAAGAATTTGCTCAAGTGCCACAGAAAAAAAAGATCTACATTAAGGTGCAAACTGGAAGGAAGCTCGGTCTAATCCCCTCAACTTTCAAATAGGGAAAAAGGAGTTCCTGAGAAGAGAAGCGCTTGACCCATCTACGGCAGGGAACAATGTAGGCTGAATTCCCTGTTATAGAGAGAGCATCTGGTCAGGCTGAGAACCAGGGGGAGCTTCAGTCTCTTTTCCTGGCTGGCCTTACATGAGCTGCACAGCATCGGAGCAGCTCCTGGTTCCTGCCTGCCTCCAGTCTGCTCAGATGGGGGTCTTGCTGTCACTAACCTTCCTGCAGCACTCATGTCACTGAAGCTCTTACCTCCGTCTCCCTGCTACACTGAGAAACCAGTTAAGAGAAGGAGATGATCTGTAAAGGAGGAAGCCTTCAAATAATGACTCGTGGAGACGCAAAGGGAGCTCGGAAGGGATAGTGGCTTCATTCCCTTGGGAGACGTCTGGAAGTGCATGGGTCCAGACATGGGGTAACTCCAGCCGCATGGGGGCCTCCTGGAGGCTGTCAACAGGATGACTGTGAGAAGCAGCAGGACGTGCTTTGATTGAAATCACTGCCTTGGCCTTTGCCACGTGCCCGGCACTGGGGCACAGAGATAAAAAAGACATAGGCTACAGTTGGCAAGGGGCTGAGCTCCTGGGTTCTTTTTCCAGCTGGCCCGGCCAGTTTGTGGCACAGTTGGAGGGTGTGTGAGTTCTGAGACTGGCATGTGCATCCTGGCTGGGCCACTGGACTGTAGTGAAGCTGGTTCAGCCCTTTCCCTGTCAGAGCCTCTGTCTTTGAAACAGGCATGAAAGTGCCTGGCCGTCTCATGGTTGATGCACGGAGCAGATGACATGAGAGATAGCCCGTGTCGGGCTACCGCTGCTACCTGAGCAGAGCCGTGCTTTGGTCCTTTTGGCTGGTGTGAACTGGGAATCAGATGAACCAAGTGAATGCGCCAAGCCAAAGGTCTCTCTCTCTGCTCCCCTGTTCTGCCTCCAGCCTGCTTCTCGAAGGCAGACTCCTCCAGAGCGGAATGGTCCGAGGGCCCCAGAGCTGGTAAAGCCCACTCCCCAGTGGGCGTGGGCAGCCGAGGGTCATGCCAGGACTTCGATCAAGCCCCCGAATTTGCCAGAGCTAATGCCCCATGGATGGGGGGCGGGCACTGCAGCCCTTTTATGATTTTGGATTAGAAAAAGGATAACGACTCATCACAGCCTTCCTTTAATACATTTGAGAGGTTGGAAAAGTTTCCATCATCTTTTATAGAACCGTAGGACTATATTTATTTCCCCAAAGGGAACAAGATTCTGGACTAAAGGGCTTTTAGGCAGGGGATCCATCGGTTTCCACGAGGTCCTTCCTCACTGTGGACTGTCTCCGAGTCCGGGGTGGGGGTGATGTGCTTAAGAACGATGATCGTTGTTCATCCCATCAGATGTCGGGTCACCACACCTCAGGCCCCAGGCAGCAGGTTTCCTTGGGCTCCTCAGTGATAGCATGTAAAGGGCAGCTCGGGGTTTCTCAGCCTTGGCACTGTTGACGCTTCCGGCTGGATGATTCTTTGTGGTCGGGCTGTCCAGTGCATTGTAGGCTGTTGAGCAGCATCCTGCTATACCAGTAGCTTTGATGCCAGTAGCATCCGTCCCCAACCCCCGCCTCCACCGGGAAATCAAACATGCCTCCAGGCATCCTCAGGTGTGCCCGGTGGAGAACCACTGTCTGGACTTCTCCGAGGCGCTGCAGGCTTCGCCCAGCTGATGATGCTCCTGCTTGGACGGTGATGATGACGAGGATGACAACGATGATGACAAGTGAAGTGTCCTGAGGCCAGACGAAAGCCTGGAAAGTTTGTGAAGACCGAGGTTCTATAAAAGCACAGAAACCCGTAACTGAGTCGGACTTTGGCTTATCATGCCCAGAGTGTCGTTTTCCCAGGGGTCTTTAGTCAAATTTTCAGGAACCAGATGAAAGCTAGGAGCCTTGATGTACCATCCTCCCTCCAGCACAGACACACACACAGACACACACACACACACATGCACGCACGCACGCACATGCACGCACGCAGGCGCGCGCTCACTCTCACATGCATAATCCTTCCCTCTCTCCCCAGGGACCTAGTTAAAACTTCCATCACTTTTGGAGGTAAACAGCTCTCCATGCCCTGACTTCTTCAGCCGGGAGAGCCTGGACCAGCCACGTGACCTCCCTGAGCCTGGGGACAGGACGGACGGGCAATAAACCCTTCCCCCGTACTTCTGTATCTCAGGTTTGACCTTCATGCTGGGCCAGTGAGCTGACGACAGTAACCACATCCCCACCCTCACCGACAGCTGTATAGTTCACACCGTGGCTTCTGTCTGTGATTGTTATTCTTGCATTGATGCCCATATCAGCTCAGAGACACCTCTGGGGATTCTTTGAACATAAGAAGTAGTTCCCATCTTTGTACTCGTCTCTTCTGCCTGTGACACTCTTTCTGGGACTGGCTTCTTCCCATTATTTGCTCTCAGCTCTGGATGTGCTCGCTACCAGGGATTAGTCTGATTATCTTCTCTGTCATTACTCAGGGAAGCTCAGGGGCTGGGAGAACCCCGGGGGAGGGGCCGAACGCAGCCCCAGCGAGTTCCGGGGAACTTTCTAGAGGAAGGAACAGCGACACTGAGTTCTGAGCATGACAGGCTGTGTTTGGGCTTCTTCGCTGGCTTCCTGTGTTGATTATTTTGTTTTATTGCCCACCAGATGCCAACTCTCAAATCTGCTCAGGGTGTTTTTGTTTTGTTTTTCTGTCAAATCATCCTAGCTCAAAAAAAAAATTTTTTTTTTTTCAGTATCTTTTTGGACCATTTTTGGGACAGTATCTTTCTGGACCATTTTGTATTGTGAACGCTGCCTGAAGACTTTCAGTGCCAAAGTCAGTCATGTGCACGTTCTGTTTTTGGAAAGCAGGATGTTGTACGTACAGAAAACGCCAGGACGTGACCAGCTCCATCCACTTTCCTTTGATCCCTGTACCCATGACCAGAAGGTGAAAGAGGATTTTAAGTTAAATTCCTCCTAAGCCCTGGCCATGGGCTTTATTTGGCAAGGCCTTTCATTGGGTGATGCCAATTTTATGAGGAGACACTGGGCTTTTGGCAAAGGGGAATTATGACATCAAGTTTGGGCCCGAAAAGATTGGGACGGAAGAGATTAGAGGTTTCGTTATGAAGGAAGGGCTTGGTGTCCAGTGAAGTTTTCCAAATATTCATGGTGCCAATGAATGTGGAAGGGGAGGATTTAAAATGCCCCCATGCCTCGGGTGTCTCGCTCTGCATAGATGTTTGCTCTTCCCTACTGTGTCCAAGGCGTCGCTCCATACTTACGATGTGCTAGACACATCTTATGAAAGGATTTTCCATGATGCATTATCCTTGTAACAACTGTGTACGGTCAGGGCTGCCCTGTGAAAAGGGAGGAGATGGAGTTCAGAGAGGTGGATGAATGTAGCCAAGGCTGCACAGCATAGGCAAGTCACGAAGCCGGCCTTGCACTTGGGAGTCTGGCATGTAACCACTGCTTTATGCCACGCCCCAGGCCCTGAGGAGAGACGGGAAGGGAGTGGCATTGATTGAGAACCCAGGTGCTCTACAGAAGTGGCTCGGCCAAGGTCACCTGGACTCGCTCAGGTCTGCTTAGACGTGAGTTTTGAGGAACATGAACTCATTGGGCGACAGTGACCTGTTGGCCCAGGTATCGCTGGCGGGTGGTTTGATGCCCTGGGAGTCTGTTGGAGCAGAACCAGTGACCGGGTTGCACGTGGCTGGTCCTGGAGGAAGTGGTACGTGAGAGGGAGGGAGAGGTGGGGTGACATGGGGGTGGGGTGGGGATGAGGCCTGGAGCCTGAAGGGGGGTCCTGCTCTTTGAGGTCAGGCAGCTGCTGCCCTGACTTCTCTGGTTCTCTTTAATAGGAGTAGAATAATAGTGCCTGTGTTTTCTCTAAAAGGCAGGTTTGAGGAGGCAGTGAGGTGATGCATCTGAAGGCTTGTGGCCCAGCCCCGGCGTACAGTATGTGCTCAGTAAATACACGGCACTTGTTACTTGCGCTATTATTGCTAGTGATCTGGCTCAAACAGAGGTTTCTCGGGGGTAGGTAAGCATGGCCGCTGCCTGGGAAAGGTTCTTTAAATGAAACATCAGGTAAAGGGGAGACCTGGGCTTTGGTGCAGTGAGGGGGGCATCACAGTTGTCTGCTTCCCGGTGCGCTGAGCTCAAATTTCAACCGCCGTGGGCCAGTTTCGAGGTCTGAAGGGCGCTGTTCCTCAGTGCCAGCAGCCGGGGTGATCCCAGGAACATGCTGGGCATTCCGGGTGGGCTCCGCTCAGGGGGAGGGGAAAAGGAAGCAAGTGGGGGAGACTTTTCCACAAAACAGGTGTCATCCCACTAAGCATCGGCTCTGCTGTCACATGGTCCTGGTTTCAAATGCTGGGCTCCTTGTGACCTTGGGAAGTTGGTCTGCTTCTCCGAGCATCAGTGTCCCCATCTGCACAGAGGGGTTGAGGCCGTGGAGTTGAAAGGACCACGGGAGCCTGGAGCAATCGATGGTTAGCAAGCTGGAGACGGCCCAGAGGAGCAGGCAGGGACTCGGGCTGGGGGACCAGCTTGGGTGCCAGAGATCAAGGTGAGCAGGGACAGAGGTCAACGCTGATACCACGGGTCGTCTGCTCTACACTTTGCACCTGCATTGCCGGAGTGATGCCTCTCGGGCCAGAGAACATCCCTGAATTCTACAGCCACCGGCTGCTTCTCTCTCTCTGACACACCAGACTCCTCACAGACATGGGCTGGGGCCAAAGTCCCCCCGCAGCAGAAAAACAGCTCAGAACAGAGCAGCCCGGATTGAGAGCCGAGGCGTTCCTTGAATCCCTGGCCTACTTCCTGGGTCACATCACTCAAGCCTCACTTTCTCTCTTTAAAAAAGAGAATCGGAATTCTCATTCTCCTCACCTGCCCAGGTGTTGGTGAGGGTCAAACCAGGTGACATCCAGGAAGGGCTTTGCAAGCTGTCTAATACCTACAGCTGGAGGGGTGGTTACTTTTACTGAGGGTGGCTGGGTCTGAAGTGCCAGTTTTATCCGGGGCCATTAGCAAAGAAGAGGTGGAATCTCCCTTGAAATAAATTCCCCAGAGCTCTGGTTGGTTGCCCCAAAACATATGCAGGCAGACACAACACAAATGTCACAAAAAAATACTCAAATGTCTTTGATGGCCCATCCTGGAAAGTAGAGCCTGTTTGGAGAGGTTGGATGATGTTTTAGTATATAGTTCACTCCTGCATTCAGCTTTAACCGGCATTTGTCAGAAACCTCCCTGGGCCTAGTACTGGGGGAGAGGTCCCAGCTTTGTGGCCTTGGGTAAGTCATTTCATCTGTGAGCCATCATTTCCTGGCCTGAAAATTCAGATAATAGTTGTCCCTCTTTGGCTTGTTGTGAGGATTAAATGAGATAAAATATGCAAAGCTCAGTGCCTGGCATGGCGTTCCCATGGGGCCTGATAACTGGTCCCTTGCTATTACTATTATATTATTGGCCAATAATTATTGTTACTGTTAGGTTTCTCCACCTCTCTGATCCCGTTAAATGCTTCCGGGAGTCCTGCAAAGATTATTTTACTTCTCTCTCAGTGCCGCTCCATTTCCCCACCCTGTCTTCCGTGCGAAATAAGTGCCTGGGGTTCATGGCCCCAATTTATGGACAAAGAAAGAGGTACAGCTGCCAAAGCCTATTGGTCCAGGTCTCAGAGAGGTAGAGAAGAGGGGTCCTGGGGTTGTCCCTCCTCTGCCTCTATCGAGATGGGCCAAATTGGATGGTTTCTGCCAGTGTGATGCTTGCATGAAACTCCTCATCTAAGGAAAGAAATGCCGATGCTGGTGGAGAGAGAGCATCAGCCGAAGAGCAGGACGGAAGAAGAAAGAGCTGAGCAATAACCCAAACTTTCTTTTCAAATGCGTTTTTTGGGGAAGGGGAAAGAGCAAAATGAACAAGTTCTGCCTGAACGGACATGATTTAATGTGGCCAGGGCATATTGATTATAATATCAGGGCGTTTCCTGCTCTGGGGGAAGTATTTGGGTTTTTCATGCTCTGCCAGTCCCGTGGGAGACATGGACCTGGGAGGAAGTTGGATTTTTGGGACATGTCACATCTCTTTTCTTTTACAGTCAAGAAAATCTATTTATTTAATTAACTTTCCTTTGAGTTTGGCTTTTCCCTTGAGCTAATTTTCTCTCATGTTTTCTTTGTTTCCCAAGATGTCGGTTAGGGCAGAATTTATCAATAGAAACAACAGTATCAGTAACAATAACAATAAAGATTGTAATAAAATCCAAACAGCACCACATCCTCTGGCATCTGAAGTGTGTAGCTGAAGTCATATCTGTCTCTTTAGAGGAATCTGTCATTACCTTGTAGCTTACGTAGATTTTGTTCTTTCCATGTCTGCCTCAAGGGTTTGAAGCTTGAGGTCTGAGAGAGTTCTGAGAAAATCTTTTTAATCATCCAGAAGCCATTCAGGCTTTAGGAGATGGCGTATCCACCCCCTGCCTCCCTTTCTTCCTTCCTCCCTCCCTCCTTCTGTCCTTTCCTTCTCTATTCTAGCCTGGCCAGCTGTCTTTGGGGAAAATAGAGGAAGACTTGCTAAGCATGAGCCTATCTCCTTTATGGCATTTGGAGATGTATTAAATAACCTAGTGCAGGGACTGGCAAACTATGGCCTGTAGGCCAAATCTGGCCAGCTGCCTGCTTTTTAAAATAAAATTTTATTAGATCACAGCTATACCTATTCATTTATGTACTGTCTGTGGCTGCTTTTGCATTACAATGGCAGAGTTGAGTAGTTGCAAGAGACTGTATGGCTCACAAGTCAAAGTATTTTACTATCTTGTCCTTTACAGAAAAAATTTGTCAATCTCTGTTCTAGTCCTTGACTGTGGGCCTTTATGGTTTTTCATTTTTTTCTGCTGTGTGTGCTTGTGAACAAGTAAGCTTGTTCATTTATTGATTCACCAAGCATTTAGGAGCACTTTTTTGGTGCCAAGCCTCCTGTTAGGTACAAGGGGTGTTTCTTGTCTTTAAGGAATTATTGCAATGCAATAAGATACAAACAGAGGGCTGTGTCTGCTGCAGTGGTGACAGGAAAGAGGAAACAGGCAGTGTTTTGGAGGCTGAGTGCAGGAGAAATCTAGAGAAACCTTCATAGTGAGGAGACATTTGAGATGGGTATAAAAATAGAAAGTTTCCCAAACGGTTGGGGGACCATGACCTCCCAGTCATGGGAACAGCCTGTAGTGAGGTATGTGATTGTGATAAAGCATGATCAGCTCAGAGAGTTGGAAGTCAACTTGGAGGACGGTTTGGGTGATGAAGGGAAAAGATGAGACTAGTAAGATAGGTGAGAAGCTATGTGGCAGCACTCTAAGGACAGGAATGGTGACTTTTGTGTCTTTATTCTGTTATGATTATCTCCAGGCCACAGCTTAGGAGTGGTGTGTGGTTGATGGGGTTCATAACTCTGAGGGGTATCTCAAGGTCACCACATCTGCAGGTAGCTTTGGAGGTGGCTGATCTGGATCTAGTTTGGCTTTCCATTTTTATACCCATCTCAAATGTCTCCCTTTAGAAATACTTTATCCTTTTGGAATTTACTCCTCTCTTTTCATGGCCAGTGAGAATGTTAGCAGTAGAATTCTCCAAGGCATAGTTCCTGTTTTACAGTAGAGTACAGATGGCAGTCAGGAGGCTGGCCAGGTGAGAAGAACCTGCAGTCTGGTGTATTCCATAGAGTGTCTGGGCAAGTCCCAGAGGGACAGCCATGTGGTCTGGATACTGGATTCCCTTTGAAGGCCTGAGATCAGGGCTGAGAAGTCCTAGGGTTGGCAAGATTGGGCCGAGTTGACCTTGGACACTGGCTGCCCTTGTAACTTGGCACAGGTTGGCCACAAGGGGAGGTCCAGGGCTTGTACATTTGCTTTGATAAAGGGGCTTAAAGATCTTTGCTTCCTCATCTGTGAAATAGGGTAATTATAATACTCACTTCTTAGGATTATTGTGATAATTTAATGAGCTACAATAAAAAGCAAGTGCCTCGAATAGTAAGCACTCAATAAAATGGTTCAGTAATGAAATTACTATCCAGGATAGCATTTTCTAAAGGATGTTGAGGGGTTTTACTTAAAACAAAAATCAAACAGGTTTCTTTCCTGTAGGGCTTCTTGGTGTATGTAGGAAGTTGCTATGTACTGTGATTTTACTTACAACATCAGGATTCGACCCAAACTTGGTTATGGCTCCCTGTTTTCACTGAGGATATGTTGATACAGCATCTCATGAAGCAGGCTTTGGGGAATACTGTTTAAAGGAAGGGTGACACCTACCGAGGGCTTCCTCTGTGTCAGGCACTGTGCTAGGCTCTGGGGATATAAGAGTGAACAAGAAGCACACAGTCCTCACCTCACAGACTCTGATGGTAACGCCTACTAGAGTTCACACGAGAGCCCCGAGCTGCTCTGCGCCTCACTGTTACACTCTGTAAAATGGGAACAATATGAATCTGCTGCATTTTATCTTGCCAAGAGTTTGGAAAGGTAATGAGAAATACTGACTTGGGCAAGGGTTAGTAAAACTGAACTGAGGAAGAGTCATGCTTAAAGCATAATGTAGGAGCTAAGAGCACAGACCTTGGCATCAGTCAGCTGAGGTTGGAGAACCAGTTCTGCCTAACTGTGGTCTCTAACTGTGTGACCTTGTGCAAGTTACTTAACGTCTCTGGGCCTCTGTTGCCTCTTCTACAAAATGAGAAGAGTACTACTATTGCTTCATAGGGTTGTTATGAGAATTTAATGAGTTATACAGCACTGACATATATGAAGTGCTTTATATTTATGAAAAGAATAATCAATAACAATGGTAATAATAACAGCCAACATTGGTGGATTGTTTGCTCTGTTCCAGGCACTTTGCATGGATTTGTTTAATTTATTCCTCACAGCAACCTTACCTGGTAACTACAATTATTATCTCCATTTAACAGGTGAGAAAACTGAGGCTTAGAGTTAAGCCCCTGTCAAGAGGACACAATTTGTAAGTGACAGACTCCAGTGCTTGAGGTTGTAACCACTGCCCCATCCCTACGTAGATGAGATTACTGTGGAGGAGAGGGTGTCTACCAGGCAGGGGTCCAGCTTGTGGATGCATGTAGAGAGGAGAGCCCAGCAGAGCTAGGGGGCAGACTGCAATCGGTTTAGCATTTCCGAAGATCATTCAGGTCCAGTCTTTCTTCCTCAGACCTTCAGGAACCTGTACGCCGTCTCCTTTTTTCCCTTTCAAAAGGCAGACTTGATTCTCTTTCCTCCTCCTCTCTCTATCCTTTGTAATGGCCTTTTGAAGTCGGAAGTACAGTTCAGGGCTCCTAAGAACAGATCTATAAAAGAGAGAACTACTTTCCACAAGTGTTTAAACAAAAAATGTAAGGACATGGGAGCCCTAATACTTGAACCAGTTCTGTGTGTGTGTGTGTGTGTGTGTGTGTGTGTGTGTGTATTTTTTAAAAAGATCTTGCCAAATGCTAATACCTGCCTCTGCTCATGTCAGGCAGTGCTTCATAGAGGTCACCTTTCAGACTTCGTGTGTCTCTTGCTTGTCATCTTCTGAATATTTTGAGAATAAGGGGCTTGACCCCCTCCCTAAGAAGCAGTGCCTTTTTGTTGTTTGTTTGCCTATTCCAGTGGTTTTTTTCTCCTCGTCTTTTAAAATCTTCCTTTTTCCTCCTTCCCAGTGCCCCGTAGCCTGACCCTGCCTTGCTTATCTAAGACAATAAAACAGGAACAAGCTAACGTCAGCCCCCTCCCCCCGCCCCCGTCAGGTTGTTGCCGCAGCTCTGGCTGAGGCTACAGAGCAGGATTGCCGTGGCCTTTGCAAAGAGAGAATCTAAGTCCCTTAGCACCTGGGAGGGTTGGGTGTCTTCTCTGCGGCCACGCTGGGCTTTGTCAGCTGGTGACTGAGCAGAGGCAGAGCGAGACTTGCTTAAGGGGGCAGTTGTCCTAGGTGTGGGTGCATTCATTCACTCATTCATTCATTCATCCCATTTTTCCTCCTTCCCTCTCCTTTACCCTCTTTCCTTTCTTTCTACCCTTTGCTCCATCCACCCATCCATCCATATCCATTCATCCATCCATCCATCTATCTATCTACTCATTCGTTCACTCACTTACCTACCCACTAACTCATACATCCACCCGGTCACACCGCCACCCACCTATCCACCCGTCTATCCACCCACTCACCCACCCAGCTGTTCATCCACCTCTCCATCTTCCACCCATCCACTCATCTGTCCATCTACTCATCTATCACATTTACCCACCCATCCATCTATTTATTCATCCACCTGTCCATCTATTTTATAGGTACCAAGTCCTTTCTATGCACCAGACACTTTGGTCAGTGCTGGAGATTTAGAAATGATACTTTGGTTAGTGCTGGAGATTTAGAAATGACGAACAAGGCCCCTGCCCTTGTGGCGGACAGAACCACCTAATGAAGGAGACGGACAATAGACCATTAAACAAAGGAATGAGGTGATTTGAGAATCTGACAAACACTGTGAAGAAAGTAGTGAGAGAACCATGTTAGTTAGAAGAGACAGTGAAGGTTTCTCTGAGGAACATTTGGACTGAGATCTGAAGAATGTAAAGGGGGGAGGAAGTGGCAGAAAGAATTCTCCAGGGCTTCCCTGGTGGCGCAGTGGTTAAGAATCCACCTGCCAATGCAGGGGACACGGGTTTGAGCCCTGGTCCTGGAAGATCCCACATGCCGTGGAGCAACTAAGCCCGTAAGCCACAACTACTGAGCCTGCGCTCTAGAGCCCGCGAGTCACAACTACTGAAGCCTGTGCGCCCGGAGCCCGTGCTCTGCGACAAGAGAAGCCACTGCAATGAGAAGCCTGTGCACCGCAACGAAGAGTAGCCCCCGCTCACCGCAACTAGAGAAAGCCCGCATGCAACAACAAAGACCCAACGCAGCCAAAATTAAATAAATTTTTTTAAAAAAAGAGTTCTTCAGACACAGGGAATGGTTGTATGATGAAGGAAAGTAGTTCCGACTTAAGGAAGTAACCAGAGTTCTCTGTGGCTGGGGCCACTACATCCAGGCTCCCATGAAGGTACCCATGTGTCCATGCACCTGTTCATTCATCCATGTACATCCATGCATCCTTGCATACATCCATGTATCTCTCTGTGTACCCATCCATCATCCATGTTCACATCCGTCCTGCACCCAGGCACACATTCATGCACCCATCCATCCATCCGTGTACCCATTCACTCATCTATGTAGCCATTCATCCATGCACTCATCCATGAACTCATTTATCCATCTATGCATCCATCAATTATCCACATGCACATCCATCCATGCACCCATGTACTCATCTGTGTACCCATCCATCCATCCACCTAACAAATGTTAACTGACAACCTGTTACCTATCAGACACATCTCTCCTCTTAATCTCTCAGTAGCAGATACAACCATTGGCCACATCTTCCTTTTGGAAACATTCTCTTCTCTTGGCTTCCAAGCGGGCACACTCTCCTGGTTTACTCCTACGTTTCTGGCTCCTATGTGCCTAAAACTGAATTTGCTCATCTTCCTCTCAAATTGCCCTTCCTGTAAGTGGCAGTACCATCTCTCTAGTTGTTCAAGCTGGCAACCTGGGAGTCATCCTGATTTCAGCCCTACCCTCACTCCTCACAGGCTGTACGTCCCCAGGTCATGTTAATTCTGTCCCCAGAATGTATCTCAAATATTCCCACTTCTCACCGCTACAACCCTAGTCTTTTGCCTGGATGACTGCAGCAGCCTCCTCTCTGGTTTCTTTCACACTTGCTCCCCTCCAGCACCTTCTCTACTTGGAGTCAGATTAATCTCTTATAATCCCAAATCAAAACATGTGGCTCCCCTGCTTAAAATTGTTAGGTCCACATAAAAACATATATTAGGTAGGAAGTTCTATAAAAGTAATTCAGACAATAACCGTATTTAACATGGATTAATTACTCTGTGCCAGGCATTGTGCTAAGTGCTTTATACGCATTATCTCATTTAATCCTCCCAACAGCGTGATGAGGTAGGTGCTATTTCTGTCCCCATTTTATAGATGAAGAGACTTGAGGAACAGAGAGGTGAAGTCACTTTTGTAAGATCTTACAGATCAGAGGCAGAGCTGGGATTTGGACCTAGACCTGTGGGATTCTCAAGTTCGTGCCTTTTAACCTCAGCTTTACAGGGCTTTGACATCACGAAAGCTCCATAATAGATCTACAGACTTGGAAAAGGGTGATGTCGGCTCTTCTGGTGGTTTTGGCTAAGCACTTGAAAGTTCTTTCGCTTTGAGGAGGGAGGTAGACCAGATGAACCGCATTTGGAACTCTAGCACTGGTGTTCCTTGAAAGGCCTTAAATGGCAGGGGCACCTAGATGTTTCTTTTTCAGTCTACTGACAAGTGTTGTTGCAAATTTGAGGCCAGTCTGCGGCCGATGAATGTCTGGGTTCGGGGTGGTGGTGCACGTCTTTGCCTTTGGTGTTGGATGGTCCCAGGTAAGAACGTGACCTTGCTGATGCGGAGAAGCCTTTCTGTTTCTTCATATTCCTCCTTCCCCCTGGGATCTGGAGCCAGAGTCTGGTTTTCAAATTGCAAGATAACGATCTGATTTAGTGATTTATCTGATTAGGCTTAAATGTATTTATTACATGCTTAAACATATTCCAGTGAGCTCTGAAAATGAACCACAGGACTGTCCTGGGATAAATTTCCGGGACCCACTGGAGCAAGTTCAAGTAAAGCATAATCTACTTAGAGGAAAACAGAACCAGGTCCTAATCCAATCGGCATGTGCGTTAGGGAGCACATCCCCCAACCCCTGCCCACAAAGGTTAAAAGGAGGCTCTGTCTTCCAAGGGGCCAGGGTCACCTGGACGTTAACATGTCTCTGGATTTTCCCTCCCCACAGAAGTGGTGTGAGGAGAACACCTTATGTACCCTTTATTTATTGTTCTAAAGTCATACTTATTTCTCTTTTTGACACCCAAATCATATTTATTTGCAAAAATTCTGTAAAATAAAGAAAAAAGCAAACCCAAATCACCCGTAATCTTATTCATAGTCACATTTTATGGTGGGTCCTTTCAACACCTAAAAATGCTTTAAAAATTGCCCAAGTAGCACAGGACTACCTTTTAATTATGATACTTCCCAGGCCTTTTTTCTATGCATTTTAAACAAAATAGAAACAATATCAAATTGTATAGATTGTCTTATACCCTTTTTCCTTCACTCAATTTTCTTTTTTTGACCATGTCATTAATTAACTTTTGAAAATATCACATCTAATAGCTACACCCAGTTTCTTCCTGTGGATATGGTGAATTTGCATAACCACTGGTTTTTGGTTATGTTGTACTCTCCGTTTTTGTTATTATTAACACTAGTGTGCTGAACATCTTTGTATCATCTGGTCTTTGTATTGTCTACTCTCATTCCGTTTCTTTTAAAGATGGTATATTTTAAGAACTTCACTGAGTATAATCAACATATACTAAACTGCACAGATTCAAGTATACAATTTGATGAGTTTTGACATATGTATACACACAGGAAACCAATGTCACGAATTAAGACAGTGAACATATCTATCACTACCAAACTGTCCTTGAATGGCTTTGTTTTCCTTGCACTTTGAGGTGACCTCACACGTCTAGGACGCTCTTAGCAACTTCTGATCCCCTTGTGGTCCTAGGACAGAACTTAGGACCTGCCCTGCATGTAGAAGATGGCACAGTTCACCAAATGGAAGAATGCAACCTAACACCTGCCTGCCTTGAATGCCTTTAGTGACAGGGAGCTCATGCCCCCCCAAAAGTCAGCCTCCTTTCACGGCTGGCTATTCTGCCTGTTTCTCCCTTGACCAATCTCAGACTGGCCTCCTGGCACAGCTTACACTCTCTGGTTTTAATTCTGCCCTCCAGTCTTCTCAGGGTGCGTTCCTTCTCTCCCTCCTGACCGCTGCTTCTTTCCCCATTTCATTCATTTCCCCTGGGGCCTGCCACAGAATATTTTGACCATGGTGGTGGTGAGTGCGACTTACCCAGTCCTTGATTTCACAGTGTTCATGTGGGGGAGATAGACATTCAACAACTAAGTGTGTAAATAATGATTTAACTCCGGGGTGAGCCTCATTCTGAAGGAGAGGGGCGTAAGGAGCCATGAGAGCTTATAATGGGGTGATGATCTTTTTTGGGGGTGAGGTCAGGGAAGACCTCTATAGAAAGTGACATTTCATGAGCTTTTGCTTGTTGGGAGATAGCATCTTATGCTTCTTTTCAATTTTCTCTTCTCTGGACCAAACATTTTCAGTTCCTTTGGCCGTTTCTCCTTGGGCAGGACTTTCAGACCTCTCCATCCCCCTCTGCTTCTTGTCATCCTTGCATCCTGTGCCAGAAGAACACTGTGAGCTCCATCTCTGAGGACATTACTTGCCTAATCACACTGTCAATGACTGCATTCATTTCCTTCCTTCAGCCACAGGAAGTTTTCAGTAGGATCAAAGGCTGACTGAGAAGCAACAATAACCACAATAATACAGTGACACCCATGAACATCTATCAAATGCTTCTCTTCCCTGTGTTAAGCCTTTCCTGGGAACTCATTCTCCCCAGGACAATATAAACTCACTAGTAAGAGCCAGCCCTTTACAGCACGTGGGGTGTGAAGCCTCTGTTGTGAGTGGTTTATGCATCATAACTCACTTCATCCTCATAGCAACCTGATGAGGTAGGTATTTTTACTCTGCCCACTTTACAGATGAGGACACTGAGGCAGAGAGAGGTTAAGCAATTTGCCCCAGGCCACACAGCCAGGATCAAACCTTCAGAGTCAGTGGTTGGAGCCACCAAGCACTCTGCGACCTCTGTTATGGTTCCAGTTTTCCAGGTGGGGATATTAAAGGTTTGGGGGGGCGGCAGCAATAGGGAATCTTCCCAAGGCCAAATGGTGATACTGTAATTTGGCCCCAGCAATGGGACCCTAGAGGTTATCCTTAAACCCCACTCTGTTCCGCCTTCTCTTTGGAAGAGCATCTTGAGGAGAGGAGGTTGGGCGTGTGAATCCCAGGTTCTGTAGGGAGAAGGATCTTTCTCCACTGTCCTAGCCTCCAGGGTCTAATCCAGGTCTCATGGGGAGCACCAGTGTTGGCACGCAAATGTGAGGCATCGGGAGAGGGTCCTTCATAATGAGGGCCATCGCTCAGATCCTGGAAGGGGTGCCCTTTCTTTAAAGAGCAGTGAGCCTGCTGTGGGAAGGAAACTCGTCACGGGCTGAAAGTGTATCCATGATCTGGAATGAGCGTGGTGCCAACCTTTCCCCTTTTCTCCAATTATTGAGTCATTGATTAGAGCCGTCTCATTTCCTCTGCTGTTTCCAGTTGGGAATGTGGAGAGGGTCCTGGAGGGAGGGAGAGATCAGATCATTATCTCTTCTGCCACACTCAGAGCCTAATGAAGTTTTGCTAGAACGGCTTAGAAATTCAGATGTGAACAGACAGTAGGTCTTAAGGGATTTCTCTTTGTCGGCAAACTTTCTCTTCCAGAGGAAGAGAGACTGTCACGGGGAGGCTCTAACAGTCTTGAAATGGCTTATCAAAACTTTCATGAGTAGGAGCCGGTTAAAAGCTGAGTTCTGGGACTGCTGGTGACATTTGTCAAAAGGACATTCTCCCCCGTGGCCCAGCCATTCCAGACATAAGTGTACCCGTGTGTCTGGTGGCTTCTTTGTGCCATGTGCGTGATGGTTCAGGGTGTAGGACCCACCTGCACGGCCCTGGGTTGGACTTTCTGCTCTGCCCTCATGAGCTGAGGAACCTCAAGCAAACTCACTTCACTTCTCTAACCTTGTTGCCTTACCTGCAAAGTGCGTGGTCATTCCTACGTGACAGGGTTGTGTGAATTAACTAAAACTGCACATCTAGAGCCCTCAGCTCCGTGCCTAGATCCTGGTGAACACCTGGTGAGGGCAGCTGTTCCATGGGGCCAGTTTCTGTGCTGGGCATTGAGGACACAAGGAAGACCATGGTACAGACCTTAACCTTTAAGGAACACACAGGTAGCTAGAGGTATAAACTAATAAATAGAGCAAAGAGTTACACCAGCTACGGTCCAGGACTGTCCCCTTCAACCATCATGACCTTCCAGTGGTTTCATGATGACCCAGAAAAGACAAAGCCACTTCACACATACTTGTAAAATGTTGTCATAGTTACCACTGCTGTGTAACAAACCATCCCAAACTTAATGATGTTAAATAGCAACCATTTTATTATGTTAACGGATTCCTAGGGTCAGGAACTGGGACAGGGTACAGTGGGGATGACTTGTGTCTGCTCCGTGATGGCTGGTGGCTGGAATCATCTAAAAGCTGACCCACACTCACATGTCTGGAAGTTGATGCTAGCTATTGGCCAAAACCTCAGCTGGGGTCCTCAGTGAAACCCCTACATATGGCCTTGCCCTGTGGCTGCTTGGGTACCCTCACAACATGCCACAAATGCAGTCTTAAATTTTCTAGTAGCCACGTTGGAAGAGAAAAAAGAAACTGGTAACATTAATTTTTTCCAGCTTTACTGACATATAATTGAAATATAACTTTAAGGTGTATGATGTGATGATTGGGTACCATGTATGGTAATCAGTGATTACCACCATCCGGTTAGTTAACACATGCTTTTTTAAATTACTTTAAAAAAAACCTTATTTATTTATTTATTTATGGCTGCATTGGGTCTTCGTTGCTGTGTGTAGGCTTTCTCTAGTTGTGGCGAGCAGGGGCTACTCTTCGTTGCGGTGCACAGGCTTCTTGTTGCGGTGGCTTCTCTTGTTCCAGAGCACGGGCTCTAGGTGTGTGGGCTTCCGTAGTTGTGGCATGTGGGCTCAGTAGTTGTGGGTCGCAGGCTCTAGAGCGCAGGCTCAGTAGTTGTGGCACATGGGCTTAGTTGCTCTGCGGCATGTGGGATCTTCCCAGACCAGGGCTTGAACCTGTGTCCCCTGCATTGGCAGGCAGGTTCTTAACCACTGCACCACCAGGGAAGTCCCTGTAATTACCTTTTTGTTACTGTTGTTGTGATGGGGAAATATTACAGCTCTACTCTCATACCAGCTTTTAAGGACACAATACAGTATTGTAAACTACAGTCACCACACTATACATTAGATCCCTGAAACTTATTCATCTTATAACTGAAAATTTGTACCCTTTGACCTACGTCTCCCCATTTCCCCCACCTCCAGCCCCTGGCAACCACTCTTCTATTCTCTCTTTCTATGAATTCAGTGTTTTTAGATTAAATGAGATCATACAGTGTTTGTTTTTCTCTGTCTTATTTCACTTAGCATAATGGCCTTAAGGTCCATCAGTGTTGTCACAAATGGCAGGATTTCCTTCCTTTCTATGGCTGAATAATATCCAGTGTGTGTGTGTGTGTGTGTGTGTGTGTGTGTGTGTGTACACATATTGAATTGTATGAGTTCCTTATATATTTTGGATATTAACTCCTTATCAGATTTATAGTTTGCAGACATTTTCTCCCAGGCTGTATATTACCTTTTTGTTTTGTTGATTGCTTGTTTTGCTGTGTAGAAGCTTTTTAGGTTGAGGTAGTCCCATTTGTTTATTTTTGCTTTTGTTTCTTGTGCTTTTGGTGTCATATCCAAAAAACCATTGCCAAGACCAATGTCAAGGAGCTTTTTCCCTATGTTTTCTTCTCAGAGTTTTATGGTGTCAGGTCTTACATTTAAGTCTAATACATTTAGAGTTAATTTTTGTGAGTGTAAGATCCAGGGCCAATTTCATTCTTTTGCATGTGAATAATCAGTTTTCCCAATACCATTTATTGAAGGGACTATGCTTTCCCCATTGAGTGTTCTTGACTCTGTTGTCAAATATTAATTGACAACGTGTGGGTCTATTTCTGGGTTCTCAATTCTGTTCCATTGGTCTATGTGTCTGTTTTTATGGTGGTACCAAACTGTTTTGATGACTGTAGCTTTGTAATATGGTTTGAAATCAGTAAGCATGATGCTTCCAGCTTTGTTCTTTCTCAAGATTGCTTTGGCTCTTTGGGGTCTTTTGTGGTTCCATACAGATTTTAGAATTTTTTTTTTCTATTTCTGTGAAAAATGACATTGGAATTTTGATAAGGATTGCATTGAATCTGTAGACAGGTAACTAATTTTAATGTGTTTTATTTAACCCTGCATATCCAAGATATAATTATTGCAATATGTCATCAAAATAAAAAAATTATTGAGACATTTTACATAATTTTATTTTATGCTAAGTCTTTGAGAGCTGGTGTATATTTTACGCTTAGAGCCCATCTCAATTCAACTAGCCATACTTCAAGGGTTTAATAACCACATGTGACTGGTGCCTACCCTATTGGACCGGGCAGCTCTGGAGCTCTCCGAGGTGGGTAGTTTGTGAACGTGAACAAGAAACATCTCACATTGGAGACTTTATTGTTATTTTAAAAATATTAATTAATTAATTAATTAATGTATTTATGTATGTATTTATGTATGTATTTATTTATTTTTGGCTGCGTCGGGTCTCAATGGCGGCATGTGGGATCTTTCCTTGTGGCATGAGGGCTCTTTATTGTGGCATGCAGGCTTCTCTCTAGTTGTGGCGTGTGGGTTCCAGAGCACATGGGCTTTGTAGTTTGCGGCATGCAGGCTCTCTAGTTGTGGCGCATGGGCTCAGTAGTTTCAGCATGCGGGCTTAGTTGCCCCGTGGCATGTGGGATCTTAGTTCCCCAACCAGGGATCGAACCCTCGTCCCCTGCATTGGAAAGTGGATTCTTAACCACTGGGAAGATTCTTCCCCACCAGGGAAGTCCCGCATTGGAGACTTTAACCCAATGTATTCCAAATAGAATTCTGCTGCTCCCAGATCCCAAGCTCAGGGGGCTGACTCTCAGCAGGCACTTTCACTAAGCATGGTCAGCTGGCTTGTTGAAGAAGAGGGCCACATAACTGTGCCCTTTCCTAAGCTCCAGGCAGGGCTGTGAATTTGCAAATGCTGCCCAGGAGATGCTCCAGCTCCCTGCAGCATCTCCAAACAGCTCCCTTTCTGAGCAGGCAAATCTATGAAGACTTCAACCCAATTTAGGACTCATCCTCTCTGTAGCTACC
The DNA here is from genome assembly GCF_964341445.2 of Mesoplodon mirus. Lineage (NCBI taxonomy): Eukaryota > Metazoa > Chordata > Mammalia > Artiodactyla > Ziphiidae > Mesoplodon > Mesoplodon mirus. Next base: position 11,689,006 of record NC_138989.1, read on the forward strand.
AAACCTTAGCAAATAAGTAGTGATGACACCAGTAACTAGAACCACCTTTCACCAACGTCCTTACCAGGCTTACCATGTTAGCCCCATCATACCTTATCTCACAACCACCCTGTGACGTGGATACTTCTAATATGCCCATTTGAGAGAGGGGAAACTCAGGCAGAGAGAAGTTAAAGTAACTTGCCAAGGTCTTAATGTGAAGCAGTACGTTTCAAACTTGAGTATGCATCAGAATCCCCTGGAGGCTTATAACAACACAGATTGCTGGGCTCCACCCTCAGAATTTCTGACTCTGTGGGTCTGGGGCAGGGCCCGGGAATGTGCATTTTAAAACAAGTTCCTAGGTGATCCTGAAGCTGCTGGTCTGGGGGCCACAGTTTGAGCAGCACTGTGCTGAAGTTAACCCTCCCCCCAAGCCGCTTCCCTTGAAGAAGGGTTGAAGGCACTAAAAAGTTATTTATCCTGAAAGCAGAAGCCGGGAGGGACACGGTCACACCTGGTTCTCACATATGAGCAGGGCTGTCGCAGGGCAGAGGGGGCTGTGCTGTGTGGGTGTAGAGGGCAGAGCAGGGGCCAGGAAGGCAGAAGTCACCTTGACCGGATCTGGGCTCCATAAAAGAAGGAACTTTCTATTAACCAGACATGTCCTCCTATAAGAGGGTTTGAGCTGAGACCTCACATTGGTCGGAGAGCAGGAGAAAAATCCTTTCTTTGGTGGATTTTATGAAGACATCAGTTTCTCAAGTTTGCTACTCTTTTTAAAAACATCGTAGCACATTTTAATTTGGATTTAATTTTATTTTGTTTCACAACATCATTGTTATTTATTCACTTATTTTTAGCTTTGTTCTGATAAGCTCATTAACTTTTTTTTTTCATTTCTAAAAGCAACCCAAAATAATACCCCCTAAACAAAACAAAACAAAGAAAAAACAAAGACTAGCCGAAGGTCTAGGATGGTTGAACATGGTTTAACCAGCTCCATATTGCAGTAGCTGTCTGTCATTTCTTCTGCACATTAGCTGGCAGTGTTAAGGTGAGGGCGAAGACGTGATGGTTTAATTGCCAGTCAGGTATCACCTTTAAAATTGAGAAAGGATTTAGTTAATATTAAACTGGGGTTTGATAGAGATGCTGTAGAGTCAGGATTCATGGAGTGACAGCTCGTGAATTTTGTGGGCCCTTTGTTATTTGATGTAAAAAAAACACATCGGTTTGTTAGGTTCCGTTGGTCAGCAGCTCATTGGTGGTCTGTCCTTACGGAGTAGTGGCCTCAGTGAAATTTCTAGGGAGAAGAAACAGCAAGTATAAACCCCTAAGGTGATGTATTAGTTAAGGTAATGCTGGTTATTATAGAAGGTAAACCTCAAAGTCTCAGCAGTAGAAGTTTATTTCTAACTCAGTTATTGTCCAAAATGGCTGTTTTTGATGGGAGGTGGGGCAGGGGCTCTGTTCGTTCAGGAACCCAGGAGCCGGGCTCCGCCATCTTCAACACGGAGCTACTGGAGTTGTCCTGGATATTGACACCCAGAAGGTGGATGGCAGGGGGGCTGGTGGGGGGAGGATTGAGCAGGTAGTGTTTCATGGACCTCCTTTCTCTTGTGGTCTGCCTTGCTTCCATCCATGTTCCATCGGCCAGAACTCTAACTGTGAAGGAGGCTGGGAAACGTTGTCCAGATGTGGGCCCAGGAGGAAAGGGAGGAGCTTTCCGTGTGCAGCCAGCCAGCATGGGGATGACCTGGGTATTTTGGAGACCCCATAAGGAGTTCGCCAGGACTGGAACGGGTGGGAGAGGAGAGCATGTAGGGGTTGAGGCTGGAGGGATGAGCACAGCCCCAGTATGAGATGCAATTAGACAAACACACTCTGTTTTCTTAGGAACACTGGCCAGTGAGATGTAGCAGGGAGTGGGCCCTGGGTTAAGCCTCTTTCAATGAAAATCTCACTTAATCCTCACAGCAACTCTCTGAGATCGTTACTCTTATTATTCCCCTTTGAGAGATGAGAAAACTGAGATTTAGAGAGATTAAATAACTTGCCCATGGTCACACAGCTAATAAAGGTTGGAGCTGGGATTTAATCGCAGGCTCTAAGAAGCCATGGTGGAGACCCTAGGCTAGTGGTTCTCCAACTCGCGTGTGCCATCAGAGTCGTCTGGAAGGCTTGCTGGGCTCCACCTTCCTGCTTCTGCTTGGATAGATGTGTGGTCCTAGGAGAGCACCGTATATGTAATATGGACTCACTGTAATCCACCCAGGGTTCTCCAGGTAACTTGTTAGGGCTTCACACAATGGGGATCAACGTGGGCGGGGGGCAAACATAGAGATTGCTTTCCTTTCCCAGTGGAGTTTACAGTGCAGCTGAGAAACCAAGGCATAAGACAGGGAATATTGACAACCCGAGAGATTATGAAAGTTCCAACATAATTATGTGGGAGCTGGTGCAGGCAGAGCACAACTAATTACCTCTTGAATAGTGCAGACCGTAAATATTATAGGAGCTCAAAGGGGAAGATGTCACCCCTGACTAGAGGGGCCTGGAGAGGTTTGAATGAGGAGATCTTTAACGCAGGGACTGAGAGAGTAGATTTCAGGTGTTGTTATTTTTCTTTACTTATTTACGTATGGATTATGTCTCCACCTACTAGAGTGGAAACTGTTTGGGTGCAGGGATCATAACTCTTCTACTTCCACATCCTCAGTCCCCAAATGGTGCCCGGAACATAGTAGGTTCTCAATAAACATTTGTTGAACAAAGGATTCTGTATGTGTAGGGACTTCTAAGATGCATTTATAGGTGAGGGTCCGCATATACAGAGGAATATTTCCTTGATCGGATGCATTAAATGAAATGACCATAGTTTCCCTTCTTGCAGGACTTCTCAGGGCCTTTGATCTGCAGACTTGCTTGGAGAATCTCCGAAAGGGGGAGATGATATTCAGTGATACCTGAACTTAGAGCATCTAGTCTCTCTTTCCCACAGCCCCTGGTAACCCGCTGTGGAGCAGCATCATTTGCTGAAGCACAGTTTGGGAGGTCTTCTAAAGTGATGGTGGTTTTCTTCTGTATGTTCTCTCCCTCTCTCCCTTCTCATATGCCACCCTCAAGCCCTCCATGGTTTTCAGGTGGTGCAGGGAGTGAGGGGCTCACCCTGGCGGTCAGGTGGAATTTGGAGGTGGGTTTCTAAAATACCATGCAGCGGTGGATTTCCTGAGAGGCCCAGGATGTGGCTGCTTCATTTCCTCCTTGCGTTGTTTCTGGAGCAGGGTGTCGAGTGAGAGTGACGCTGTGTCGCTGGTAGCCCCCCTCCCTGTCAGGTTTCATCAGGGCCTAGAAGCTTCCCTGTGGCACCATGGAGTCCCTACCGTGAAAAGGAAGTGTCATGGCTGCTGGGCTGAGTCTGAGGGGCCTGAGTGGAACAGGTTTGTGTGATGTGCCCTCTTTGCCTGGGTCTCTCTGTAAGGGATCCTGACAGGGGAGGGGGTGTCAGGGGAAGGTGGGTGACAGGTGTCGGGGCAGAGACAGGCCACCCTGGGAGGTCAGAGGCCTGTTCTGGAGACCCAGGCGATGTCTTTGGCTCCTGCAGGGATTAATTTGATTTTCAATTCAAGAGCGTTATTGCGCTTTAAAAGGAAGGGGGTTCTGATTCATGCTCCAGCATGGGTGAACCTTGAAAAAAGCCAGACACAAAAGGCCCCATGTTGTATGATTCCGTTTCTATGAAGTGTCCAGGATAAACACATAGAGGCAGAAAGCAGATTGGTGGTGGCCAGGGGCTGGGGCAGGGGGAAATGGGGAGTGATTGCTTAAGGGGTACAGGGTCTCCTTTGGGAGTGATAGAAATGTTTGGACTTAGATACACGTGGTGGTTGCACAGGATTGTGACTGTAAATACCACTGAAATGTACACATTAAAATGGTTAATTTTATGTTATGTAAATTTCACCTCAATTAAAAAAAAATTCCTTAGTCCGACTCTGTCAACTTAGAGAGCGGGAAACGGAGCCCTAGAGGAGCTTTGGGATCTGGTCTGGACTGGAGCAGGGAGTCTCACCCCAGGCTGCAGTTAGAATCATATCCTGGGGAGCTTTTAAAAGTCTGGCTGCCTGGGCCTCACCCCCAGAGCTGATATAATAGGTCTGGGGTGGGGTCTGGGCCGCTGGAAGCAGGAATTGGAATATATAGCAGGTGAACAGCAAAGCCAGGGCCAGAGCAAGCGTCTCCCGAATCCCACGCTCCCACCCCGTGCTGTTTACACCCTCGTCCCTCCTGAGTCTCAGCTGTCAGGAAATGCCAGACGTTTAAAGCACGGCTCCTCACACTGTAAGGAGCACGTAAATCATCTGTGCATGTAGCACAGTGAAGATCAGGGTTCAGCAGGTCCGGGACACGTGTGAGAATCTGCATTTTCTAACCAGCGCCTGAGTGATACTGCCGCCACTGGTCCAGGGACCACACTCAGCCAGGGTCTAAAACGCAAATGAATCAACATGTGGAAATTCAGGTTCAGAGATGTTTTAAAAAAAGCATATAGCTCAAGAGAGTTATGGCTTGTTGAGCTCTGTCTTGTATCCTCTGGTCATTTTAGCCCTGACACTGGTTCTATGAAGCAAGGGTTTCGATTGTCCCTGTACTACAGATGAGGACACTGAGGCTGAGAGGCAGGGAGTAACTTGTCCACGCTTGTACGACTGTACTCTCCACCTGTCCTCTTCCCCGTCTCTAGGGAAGGGACGGGGGAGGGCCAGACCTGTGTGTCTTGGCTCAAGATGGTGCAAAGATGGCCAGGGTAGTATTCAGAGCCCAAATTCAGCACAGCCAGGCTGGTGCATGAAAAGGTGTGTGTGGGGGTGTTTGAATTCAACAAGTAGGTCCCCTGAATTAAGAGGCCTGTAGTTGACTTTGACAGGGCCTCCCATCTGCTGTCGATGGGGTGACTATCCAATATCTGGGCGGCAGGCATCACCACGTCATCCTGGTTTGCTGGGGACTTTCCTGATTTTAGCATGGAAAGTCCCCTGTCCCTGGAAATCACCCCAGTTCTTTGCAAACCAGTATGATTGGTCCCCTACTTAGAGTTCAGGAGTTCTTTACGGCTTCCAAGGATGCTGCTATGTTGGCCGTGGCTGGCGGGGCAAGATGTCTGAAGATGCCCCTACTTTGACTTATCCCCACATATGGCCTGTCTTAGTAAATAACTTTGACCTTTTTCAACTGTGCATCTTTGCACATCCCCGGGATTGTTCTGTGCTGTGGAGAAGAGCAGCTTACATTTTCAGAAGAGCCTGTTGAGGGAATAAAGACACAGACCTACTTGTGAATGGACTTGAGGATATAGGGAGGGGGAAGGGTAAGCTGGGACAAAGCGAGAGAGAGGCATGGACATATATACACTACCAAACGTAAGGTAGATAGATAGTGGGAAGCAGCCACATAGCACAGGGAGATCAGCTCCGCCTGGAGGGGTGGGATAGGGAGGGTGGGAGGGAGGGAGACGCAAGAGGGAAGGGATATGGGAACAGATGTATATGTATAACTGATTCACTTTGTTATAAAGCAGAAACTAATAAAAAAATAAAAATAAAAAAAATAAAGATAGTGATGAGTTAAAGATTAAAAAAAAAAGAGCCTGTTGAGGGATGCAGTTGCAATTTAAATTCTCATGAAGATCCCAGGAACATTGAAAAACTTAAGCTATTATTAAATATGTTGAAGAATCTCATGATTTACTGTGGGAAACACAGCATTCATTATCTTGAAGTCTGGTTCCTTGATGGGTGGTTAGCAAGATTTGTCTTTCTCAAGGAGGTAAAGATGGTAAAAGCGGCATAATAATAATAACAGTAATAAGAAAACAACAATAATAACGATACTGATTATTTTGGCCGCTCTTTACTGAACTCACAGTGTAGGGTCTCCAAATGGACCATGAACTTGCTGGCAAAGGGTATAGTACCAGGAGTCAGCAAACTTTTTCTTAAAGGACCAGAGAGTAAATATTTTAGACTTTTGAAGGCCGTATGATCACAGCCACAACTACACAACTCTGCCATTGTAGGGTGAAATCAGCCCTAAACAATCTGTCAACAAGTGTGGCCGTGTTCCAATAAAATCAGATTTACAAAAATAGGTAGCCGGCCCTCGGGCTACAGTCTGCCGCTCCCTCGTGGAGTGGAAAGAGCATTGTCTTTGGGAGTCAGACTAGGTTCCAGACCCACCTCTGCCAGTTTCTAGCAGGTGACCTTGGACATGTGTAACCTTGTCCTCTCTGAGCCCCAGTGTGCTCATCTGTAAAATGGGAGCAGTTGATGGGCCCAATCTCACAGATTTGTAGTGAGGATGAATGTATGTCCAGAGAGCCCGCAGGGTAGCGAGTGCTCAGTAAATGTTAACTCTTTTATATAAGCTTCTCAGCGTGGGGCACTGAGATATCCCTCTTTCAGATACCTTGGCAAGAGGGTGATGTATGCTGTCCGAACTCGCTCCTGCATGGCCTGCAGACTCCACCTGTCCGCCATGTGCTCCCCGCTCTGGAAAGAAACACTGTGTTCCTTCCCCCAGGTGTTGTTTGATGGAGGAGAGGCTGAAGTCCTTCTCTCTCTTTGTTTTCATGCCCAATAAATCACTCTGACAAGGGCTTGTTATTATTTAACCCTGTACATTGTTTCGGCAGTTGCTGGTAGGAGAAGGGAGGGAGAAAGGCATCATTTTGCCCAGAATTGCTTTAGGAATGGAAATATTTTTTTTTGTGAATTAATATTCATCAAATAGATCAGGTAAACATCCAGTAATGACAATGCATGGGCAATTTATCAATTCCAGTTCAGAATGCAATTATCAGTCCAGTGGCACCGAGACACCGTAACGAAGCCTGCCTGAAAAATCCCATTACTCCCAGATCAGGGGGTGTGAAGATTCATTTTTCACTTTTATATCAAGAATGATACCCTCTTGTCAGAGTAAGTTTCTCCTGAGCCTCAGCCTTGGACAAGGAGTTTGGCAAAGGCTGATTCCAAAGACACAACAGGCCTCCTGGGAGTTTCTGGTAAACAGTGGGAGTAGGAAAGGGAAGGGGATGGTCCCCAGCTGACCCCCACCCCCCAACCTGCTCTGTCCCAGATGCTGTGCTAAGAGATCATTGCATTCCTATTGTCAACCTCACACAAACCCAGGACATTGTTGCTATTATTATTATTATTATTATCATCATGATCAAAAAGTTCCACTTTACAGGTGAGAAAACTGAGGCTCAGAGAGGAGGAGGGGCTTGTTTGCTGTGGATCCCCAAAGATGTTCTTGCCCTAATCTCCGGAACCTGTGAATTTGTCATCTTACATAGCAAAAAGGACTTTGCAGATGTGATTAAGGATCTTGAGATGGGGAGATTATTCTGAAATATTCAGTGGGCCCAATGTAATCACAGGGGTTCTTATAAGAGAAAAAGGAAGGCAGGAGGGTCAGAATCAGAGTCAGAGAGAGGGATTTGAAGATGCTACACAGCTGGCTTTGAAGATGCAGGAAGGGGCCAGGAGCCAAGGAAAGCGGGCGGCCTGGAGAAGCTGGAAGAGGTGAGGAAACAGCATCACCTCTAGCGACACCTTGATTACAGTCCACTAAGACCCATTTTGGACTTCCGACATCCAGAACTCCAAGATAATAAACGTGTGTTGCATTGAGCCACTAGGTTTGTGGTGATTTGTTACAGCGGCAACTGGAAACTTGACTGAGGTTAGTGGCCAGTAAGCGGCTCTGCTCAGTATCCCTTTTGCAAGCGTATCACACACCCCTTCTGTTACCTTCTCAGTCATCCTTCTCTTGGAGACAAGTTTCCATGGTGAGAAACTCAGATCATGTAAAATTCTTTAGCCTGGGGGCCACTGAGGAATCCCAGACCAGCTGCCTGAAGGCCTTGACTCAGCCATGGGCATGCGTCATCCCTTGGCCCTTCCCACCCCCTTCTCTATCCCGTTGGAATCTGCTTTTCTCCAACTGAGTGGCCAGCGGGGCTTGGCCTCCCTAGATCCCTGGGGGACAAGCACCCAGGCCTTTGTGACTCTTGGGTTTTTCTGCTTTGGCAGTCAGGGCGAGCAGGTGAGGAAGTACCCTTAGGAGCTCCGTCCTCAGAGCTCCCTGCTCCCGAGGAAGTGCCACCATAACAGCAACTTTCGCCCTTGGTTCCTGTGACCAGCTGAAATGTCCAGAGGGCCACTGCAGCTTCTGCCGTCACTTTTTATTCCTAACTCTGCCCAGAGGTGAGCTGCAGGTACCCCCAAAGCAGTCTAATCACCCATGGTGCTTGGGGGCGTAGGAGTGCCTGAGGCTCTTCAGAGGGGCTGATGCCCACAGGTACCCAGGCTCGGTAGATGTCCTTTGTTTTGTTTTTAAAATTTATTTTATCAAGTATAGTTGATTTACAATGTTGTGTTAATTTCTGCTGTATAGCAAAGTGATTCAGTTATACATGTGTATACATTATTTTTCATATTCTTTTCCGTTCTGGTTTATCACAGGATATTGAATATAGTTCCCTATGCTATATAGTAGGTCCTTGTTGTTTATCCATCCTGTATATAATAGTTTGCATCTGCTAATCCCCAACTCACAATCCATCCCTCCCCCACTCCCCTCCCCCTTGGCTACCACAAGTCTGTTCTCTATGGCTGTAAATCTGTTTCTGTTTTGTAGATAAGTTCATTTGTGTCATATTTTAGATTCCACATATAAGTGATATCATATGATATGTGTCTTTCTCTTTCTGACTTACTTCATTTTGCATGATAATCTCTAGGTCCGTCCATGTTGCTGCAAATGGCATTATTTCATTCTTTCTTATGGCTGAGTAGTATTCCATTGTGTGTATATATATACCACATGGAAGGTGTCCTTTGGATGTTTCTCCTAGGTCTCTGGTACAGCCATTGTCATTGAATTATCACCTCCACTGTCATCTTGCAGGCACCCAGCCAGCCATGTCTCACAGAACCCAGAAGTCAGCCCCAGAGGCAGATCACTTGTCCCTACTCTGGGTACCTGTCTTTATTCTCAACAAGGTACAGTTCTGGGAGGTGGAGAAGAGTTTTGGTGCCTCTTAGGCACCCCGGTTCTTAACATTCATCACTATTTATTCAACACTCAGGCCAGGCACTGTGGTTTACATCCCTGTTCACGACAACCCTCAGCTGTGGGTACTGTTTTTTTTTTTTAAACGTCTTTTAATTTATTTAGTATAGCAGCTAGCTTTGTTTAATTTGTCTAGAGAGAAAAGCCATGATTAAAAAAATATATGTATATATATTTTTAATGCATGAAAAGAATGGGTCCTTTTGATTTACCTAGAATTTGAAGGAATCTTTGCTCTTTCAAATTCAATTTCAATAACGTTTATTGATGGCTTCTGATGTTCCAGGGGGAATGTACGTGGAGGATGAGGAAGAGGACCTATCATATATGGAAAATCAGGGTAGCTCTGATTACCTATTATAGATTAGGAAACAGGCTTAGAGATGTCAAGTGTCTTGACCAAGGTCACCCAGCTCGAGGTGGCGGCAGTGGAGCTGCAAACGCCGATCTGCTTGAGTCCTGACGCTAATCCTCTGAATTGTGCTTTAAGGAAGAATAAAGCCAATGACTGCTCATCATCTATGATTTTTTTTTACATTTGTTTCTTGTGGCAAAATAGACATAATGTCAAATTACCATTTTAACTATTTGTAAGTGTACAATTCAGTGGCACTGATGACATTCACAATATTGTACAACTGTCACCATCTCTTTCCAAAACTTCTTCATCGCCCCACACACAAGCTCTGCACCTGTTAAGCTGTCCCTCCCCATCCCCCTTTCTTTCTCAACCCCTGGCTAATCTACTATTCTGCTTTCTGTCTCTATGAATTTGCCTGTTCTAGGTATTTCATATAAGTGGCATCATAACACTTGTCCCTTTGTGTCTGGCTTTTTTCACTTTGCAGAGTGTGTTCCAGGGTCATCCAAGTTGTAGTACTTCATTCCTGTTTACGGCTGAACAGTTCCTCCATTGTGTGGACACCACATTTTGTTTATCCACTCAACCATTGATGGAAATTTGGGTTGTTTCCACTTTGGGGCTGGCGTGAATCATGCCATAGTGAACAATAGCGTACTGCCCCGGTGCTGCCTGGAGCACCTGGTGCTTCAAACACGTACGCCTATTATACATGATTCAGTCTTTTTTTTTTTTTATTGAGGTGAAATTTACATAACATCAAATTAACCATTTTAAAGCAAACAATTCAGTGGCATTTAGTTACATTCAATGTTGTGCAACCATCACCTCTATCTAGTTCCAAAGCATTTTCATCACCCCAGCTAAAGCCCCGTACCCATCAGGCAGTCACTTCTTCCTTCTTCCTTCCCAAAGCCCCTGGCAACTACCAGTCTGCTTTCTGTCTCTGTGGATTTACTGATTCTAGGTATTTCATATAAATGGCATCATTCCCTATTTTCCTTTTGCGTCTGGCTTCTTTCACTCAGCATCATGTTTTCGAGGTTCATCCACGTTGTAGCATGCATCAATGCTCCATTCCTTTTTATGGCTGAATAATATTCCATTGTATGACTAGGGCCATTTTGTTTATCCATCCATCTGGGTTGTTTTGACCTTCTGGCTACTGTGACTAGCGCTGCTGTGAACGTTTGTGTACAAAGGGTTGTTTGAGCACCTGTTTTCCATTTTGGGGGTATGTGCTTAGGAGCGAGATTGCTGAGTCATGTGGTGAGTCTATGTGTAGCTTTTTGAGGAGCCGTAATCCAGCCTTTGTGTGATGATTTTGTGCAGGGACCTCGCCGTCCACGGTCTGCTCTGGGAGAGCAGGGGCTGCCTCGGTTCTGCTCGTCGTGTTCCCAGCCGCTGCGGGATGGTGGGCGGTGTCGAGTTGAGTCATGATGTTTCTCATCTTCCTTAAGCCACTTTGTGAAAGGGAAGCAGAGGGAGCTCTCCTCCCGTGAGACCTTACCGTGTTCCTGGTTCTGTGATGAGAAACCCTGTTTATTCTCACACCTACTCTGGGAAGTAGGCGTGATTGGCTCCATTTTACAGCCGAGGAAACTGAGGCTTGGGAGAATTAAGGACACGTGCCTGGTAGGTGGCAGGGCTGGGATTTGAACCTAGGTCTGTTTGAGTCTGAAGGCCATGCTCTTTGCCTAGAGCAACAGTGTTGTTTCAGGTCTCAGGCTTCACTGGGCACTCTCAGGAATGTAGCGTGGGTCTATAAATTTACAGGGCAGTTTACGTCCCTTCCACACTTCATCAAAAGTGATGAATATTATGGTGATGGTGATGGTGACGAGGACAATAACTCAGTGCTTACTGTATGCCCAGTGTGGTGCTGAGTGATCTCCTTGCATTATCTCATTTAGTCCTCACCTGCCACCTTCCTTGGAAGCTATTATTCTCCCCAGTTTACAGACAGGTAAACTGAGGCTCACACCTGCCTTGCTCACAAATGCCTAACTAGTAAGAGGCAGAGCTTGGATTCAAATGCAGGCTTCTGACCCCAGCCCCCACTCATGCTTGCCCCAGCGAGCTGGCATAACTTCCTTCCTTCATCTTGTTGACAAATGTTGTTCTCGGGGCGCCGGGGACATCTGTGAAGATTCTGGATTGCCCCCAGAACATCTTCATGCACTGATAACCCAAACCTCGTTGTGCTTCCCTGGCGTTCTAGCCTGTTCCACCTGGCACGCTGAGCTGTGAAAAGCTGGTGTCGTTTTCCAGAGTGAGTATCACAAGGAGACAGGGTGACGTCCCTGGAACAATGACACCACTGACAAGTTGGACTTCATCTCTTTTCTAAGAAAGTCTAGAGGTTTTAAAAAACCTTGTGCTTATAGCCCTTGATGAAATGTACAGGGAAGAAGCAAAGGGTTACGGCTGTCAAGAGTGAATTTCTTCCCCATCCTACTTCCCGGGCACTTTCAGTGGCAAGGGATGCATTTCCCAGTAGCTGAAGAAAGATGAGTTGGTGTCTCTTTGTGTTGCAAGTTGGGATGATATACCTGGGGGCCATTTCTCTGCTGAAGGAGGGAAGCATGACACGGGCTTAGAGTGAGGGATGCTCTCATGGCAAGTGAAGTCCAGGGGGGTTGCGAGAGCCAAAGTCAGTGGCTTTGCTGTAGCTCTGGGGAAACTGTTACCTGGCGGTATTCTCTGATACTGTAGTCAGGCTGCCTCGCCCTGTTCCCCATCCGTGTTGCCTCCTGACAAGAGTCCTCTAATAAAATGTCACCGTCATCAACTCACCGGGAGAGTGATAAAGGAGGACAGGACTTTTCCCCCTTGGTTAAAGTTGGTGTGTTTTCCCGTCCCATTTAAAGTGACTTTCGTGTGTGTGTGTGTGAGAGAGAGAGAGAGAGAGTGTGTGCACTCTGATGTGAGCGCGCGCTGATGTGAGCGCGCGTGTGCCTGATGCAACCCAACGTTCGCCGTGGCGCCTTCACTTCCAAGACACCCGGTTATTTTTAGGGATGACGCACCCGACATCAAAATAACTGGTTATTTTTGCGATTGGGTGCATCAATCACATTATGACATATTCCAGCTCTGGAGAAACAGCAGCTAACCAGCAGGCAAGACGTGGAAAGGGAGCAGTGTGAGTCAGACACGGGGACAGAGCCAGAGGGCCAGGGGCTGGGGGGCCGGGAGACGCTGCTGAACCAATTTAAGTGGCTGGGATTCCTCATAATAGCTCCCTTGGTTGAGGGCTTGCTCTGTGCTAGGCACAGTGCTGAGCCCTCGACACGTAGGGTCCTGTTTACTCCATGCAAGGATCTTCTGTGATGGGGGGGGCCCATTATCCCTGTTCTGCAGATGCAGATACTGGGGCCCAGAAGGTAAGCAAGCTGCAGTTAGGTGTTGCATGGAGTGTAACCAGCTCCGTCCAGAACATCCTAGTCTCCTTGTGTCTTATTGAGAGAATGCTGGCCCTTCCCCTTTTTTAAGCTCCGTGTGTTTATAAAGCGGTTGCTTAATTGTGGACACTGAGCTGTGCAAATTGTCTTTTGGGAGTGGAAAGAAGTATGGAGAAAGAGACGGAAGAGCCGTTTCCGGTTCTGAAATAAACAGAACAGTTGAGTTAGGCAGACAAAATGTTGATTTCTGTTGCTACACAATTCGCGTATCTGGGTGTGTGGTAGACGGGCTGTGATCGGGGTTTTGATCTTCGAGGCCTCCTTCCTCAGCCTCTTCCACGTCTTGTCAGTCATTCACTCTGTCCAAATGTCCCTGGAGTTGGTAAGTGTCACGTGTATCACACACACCACAACCACCGCTAGCCCGGCCATCCTAGTCTCTGCTGGATCTCCATGTCAGTCTCCAAAATGATCTCACCTCCTGCCCCTTTCCACCAACAGCCAGAGGGATCTTTCTAGAAGGTACCTCTGATCATGTCATTCCTTGAATGAAACCATTCAGCCTCATTTCCACAGATTCAATGTTCTGGTCACACGGAGTGGTTTGGGGTATTTTGGCCATTCACTTACTCACTGACTCATGCAGTAACTATTTGGGGGTTTATTACGTGCCAGGCTCAGTTCAAGGTGGGAGAACAGTAAACAAGGTAGACAAAAGTGCCTGCTTTTGTAGAGCTTACATTCCAGTTGGAGTTGGGGGAGACAGACAGTAAATGAACAAATGGGCAAGTAGAGAATGACTCAGCGCTGTGAAGAAAATACCACTGTGACGTAACGGGGAGTGACTGGCAGGAGAGGGGAAGCCTCCCCGAGAGGGGGGCGTGTGAGCTGATGGCCTGCGTGACAAGGAGCCAGCCCTTGAAGGGTCTGGGGGAAGAGCTTTCCAAATAGGGAAGAGCAAGTGCAAAGGCCCTGAGGTGAGTTGGTGTGTTTGGAGCAAAGGCCAGAGTGGCAGGAGGTGTGAGGGCTTGGGGCGGTGGGGGGGGGGGGAGGAAGGGACGAGGAAGGCAGGCTTGCAGGCCGCAGGAAGGGATTTAGATCCTTAGAGTAACAGGGAGCCACTGAGGTTTCCAGTAGGGAAGCGAGGGTCGGTTATATGATTGCAAAGATCAGTTGTCATCAGAGAATGGGTTGTAGAGGAGCTGGGGGGGAGGCAAGGAGACCGACCAGGAGGCTGCTGCAGCTGTGCAGGCATGAGATGACGGTGCCTCAGACTGGGCAGTGGCCGTGGTGATGGAGAGAGCAGGCAGATTCAGGATGTGCCCGGAGGTAGCATGGATGGCCTTGCCGCGGGCAGGGAGGGAGAGATGCGTCTGAGCCGGTGGCGGTGCTGTGTATGGAGCTGGGGAGTTGTGGGAGTGATGCAGGTCCAGGGGTGACAGCCGAGGGGTTGACCCAGGGCTCTGCGTTGAACAGCATGCCTTCCTCCAGCTAACTCGACCTCCCCTCTGAGAGTCAGCTTGGAATCCTCCTCCCAGAAACCCTGTCTGAGCTGCCAGACAGGCCCTGTGTCCGCGTGTGGACAAGGGGTGCACACTTTATGACAGTTGTCTGCGTGACTTTGCTCTTGACCCCAGCAGGGATGGGCGCCTCACCTGGCTCCTTCACTGCTGTGTCTCCAGGTACCTGACAGTAGCTCTTTGTAGAACTGGATGGACTTGCTTACAGGAGGAATCAGTTGGGCTGGGGGCTTCCCTCAAGAATCTATTCCCGATATAAAGGTAGGGGTTGGAGGAAAGGAGGGAGGAGGGCCTGCCAGGTGGCAGTAAGAGAATCATGTAGAAAGAGCTCCAAGCACCAGCTCTGCCTCCTCCTGCTGTGTGACCTTGGCCAACCCACTTTACCTCTCTGAGCTTCAGTTTTGCCATCAGTAGAAAACAGAATCATGGCAGTTGACTGGCAAGGTGGCCATCGTGGATAAATGAGACAGTGTGAGTGGAAGCATCTAGACGAGGTCTGGGGAAAAAGTTAAGTATGTGATTGAATTAGAACCTGAAAAGTCCGAGCAGGGCTGGGTGTAATCTCTCCTCTAATAATGCCGCCTGAGTTTTCTCTGGTCCCACAACTGGCAGGGGAGGGCTTTGCAGACTGTACCTCCATCATTAACGATCAGATTCCTCTTTCTCTCCCCTTTCCACCTCTCATTTATGGAATAAGAAGAAAAAGTCAGAATTACAAAGGGTTGGAGCTTAATTCACAGTGAGATGTATGCAGTGCTCTGACTCCAGGTTGGTCAGAACACAGAAAGGCCTTAATCTCGAAGTCTAGACAAGTGGTTTTCAAACTGTGGTCCTGCACCAGCGGCATCAGCACCACCTGGGAGCTTGTCGGAGATGCAAAATATCAGAGTCTATCCCAGGTCCAAGGCATCAGAACCTTGGGGCTGGGCCCCACATTCAGTGTTTTTTTTTTTTTTAATTAATTTGTTTATTGGTTGATGGATGTTTGGCTGCGTTGGGTCTTCGTTGCTGCACGTGGGCTTTCTCCAGTTGTGGCGAGCGGGGGCTACTCTTCATTGTGGTGCGCGGGCTCCTCATTGCAGTGGCTTCTCTTGTTGCGGAGCACGGGCTCCAGGTGCACGGGCTTCAGTAGTTGCAGCATGTGGGCTCAGTAGTTGTGGCTCACAGGCTCTAGAGCGCAGGCTCAGTATTTGTGGCACATGGGATTCGTTGCTCCATGGCATGTGGGATCTTCCCAGACCAGGGATCAAACACGTGTCCCCGGCATTGGCAGGTGGATTCTTAACCACTACACCACCAGGGAAGTCCCCACATTCAGTGTTTTAACAAGGCCTATGGGGAATTCACAGGCATGTTCAAGTTGAGATCCACTGGCCTAGAGCTTCCAGCCTCCAATACTTCTTTCCCTTTAATGGAAAGAGAATCAGAATGTTCAAATTGAGAAGATTAGAGTTATTGTCTAGTCCAGGTTATTTGAAACATGTTTTATAGATCATGAGTTTCATCCATGTGTGGTACAAGTTAAGTAATTTGGATTCCGTGATCATCTAATATCATATCAATGAGTCTGAGAAATGCTGAGTTTCTACTCTGCAGGACTTGTCAGAACCTTTAATATCCTAATGTGCTTTGTGAATCTCCAGTGGAGGGCTATAGCATGCAGTCTTTCTCAAGTTTACTTTTAGGACTCATATTCTATGGCACATAGTCTGGGAAACACAGATCTAGTCCAATCTCCCATCACATGGACAACCCCATCTGTAAATTTCTGGTTATTCAGCATTTTCTTCAAAGCTTCTAGATACAGGTTGTTGTTGACCTTATGAGGTCACCGTTTCTTTTTTTTTTTAGAGAGGCTGTTGGTAACTACTAGTGTTTGGCTTGTAATAAGCCAAATCTGCTTTCCTTTAATTTCTTCCTATTGGTTTTAGCAATGACCCCTGCAACCATCTAGGACAAATCTAATTCCTCTTCTGACTCATGGCAGCAGAAAGATAGCCGTCCATCCACAATCTCCTCCCAAGATTTCTCCTTTCCAGTTCCCATCCCATAGATGTGGTCTGACTTCTGTCGTTAGGGAAGTACTGGGATGTTGCTTCTTTAAAATGGCTTCTTTCATAGACCTGATTACAAAGAACAAACATTTATCATTGGGCAGACAGGTATTTCAAGAATCTTCTATAGTAGTTTATCATCATTCCATCTCTCCCAAGTACATAGTGGTCTAGTCTATTAATAAAGATCTGGGGAGATCACAGTCTTTCTCGTTTGTCTGTTCTGGTGAAGTCCAGTAGTTTTGCTCATCTGAAATCTCCGTCTTACGCCTAACAGCATGGTTTCCTTACCTATCTGTTCCTAAACCATATTTGCACTTCACTTTGACTAAACAACCAACTGACCGACTGACTGACTTCTCTCGTTTGTCCATTTATTCATTCATCCCAAAATCTTTTGTTGTCCACTCTGTGCCAGGCATCTATGAGGTGCTACAGAGCTGAACAAGACCAGTTTGATCTGCACAGGCTATAGGGAGAAGAGTGATGATGAAAAGAACACATAAACACATATTTTAAACATGTGCTAAGTGGCAAGGCAGTGATGGAGAATAACAAGGGTGGAAACCAACCCAGAGAAGGTGGTCAGGGAAGGATGCTTGATGTTTGAGCCGAGAGCTGACGTATATAATTACAACCCATTTTTTTTTGGATTTCGTAATTCTGATTGTATCATTATAATCAGCCTTAGGTTATAAGGACTCAGAGAGCAGGGACTAGGTTTTCATATTGTGCTTAGTATAAAGACGTAGGCATCGTGGTTGATGTTGAGGAAGATCTGGAAATCTCATGCATGATTGAAACAAGTCTCTCCCTGTAGAAAAGCTATCCACAAGCTATTACGTTTCTTAAATATCAGAGTATACTAGAGCAAGTATAATGTTACCATTTATTAAGGGTCTACTCTTGTCTGTGTTTCCACCCTCCTTTTACGTTATCGTTGTTATATGTATCACGTCTATAAACATGAAGGTAGTTTTGGAGTATCTCCTGGACATTTGAA
This sequence comes from Mesoplodon mirus, assembly GCF_964341445.2. NCBI lineage: Eukaryota > Metazoa > Chordata > Mammalia > Artiodactyla > Ziphiidae > Mesoplodon > Mesoplodon mirus. The sequence goes on from NC_138989.1 coordinate 11,706,468, forward strand.
ATATTGTGACATTCTAAATCTCCTTTGGAGAATATTGATTATTGTTTGTTTGTTTTGTTTTAATATTCTTAAGCAATCCATCTGATTAGATTCAGGCTGTCAGTTTTGTCTTGCTTTCTGTGGGTCCAACGCCAGATCATTTCTCTAAGTTTTTCTGATGCTTCTTTGGGTTGGCCTGAGCACGTGCAGTGTATTACACACTGAAGTAGGAAGCCCCTTCTCCCGCTCTTTCCTTTTGGGGATATCTTCCCCGTTCTCTGGCTCCCAGGGACTTCTTTCTTCAGTTCTTCTGGCCAAAAAGATGGCGTTCTTTCAGAGTTTAGCCTGCTGCCCTGGTGCATGATTCTGAATGGCTGAGCCTGACCTTGGGATGAAGTGCTGACGAAACAGAGAGAAAACACCCCGTGGATTCTCCCTCACGTTATCCACATCACACTGGCCCCTATTCCCAGCTCCTCTATCCAAAGGGATGGGTTTTCTCTGGGGGTCCTAGGTACCTGTGTCGTTTCTGTGTCATATGAAAGCAGTTTTATGGCTGGGGTGACCTGGGGGCAAGGCTGGGGGAGGAAAAAGAGAAAAAAAGAGGATTCTCCCCACATTCTTCTGCTCACAGGGCTCCATGTCTCCATCCTTTGGCTAGAAAGATGGGTTCCTCTGGGGTGTTTATTCTCCATGCCCACTGCATAGTTGCTAGATTCTGCCCACTTTCAAGGCAAAACTAGGAGATGAAGGAAACTCACCATATTAGTCATTCTTCAAAGTCTTACCTTCCTCCCCTTTTCACCTGCTGTTATTTATTTGTTTTAATCCTGAGATAATTAGTTGTCTTTTGCATTTTTCCCAGAGTTTGGGGCTGTAATCAGTGCTCCTAAGATGGGCTTTTTCCATCATGGCCAGACCCAGAACTGGCATGGGTAATGTCAACTCACTAGACCCTCAAAACAATCCTATGAGGTAGGTGATACTGTCCTCATTTTTTTTTTTTTTTGCGGTACACGGGCCTCTCACTGTTGTGGCCTCTCCTGTTGCGGAGCACAGGCTCCAGACACACAGGCTCAGCGGCCATGGCTCACGGGCCCAGCAGCCCCGCGGCATGTGGGATCTTCCCAGACCGGGGCACGAACCTGTGTCCCCTGCATCGGGAGGCGGACTCTCAACCACTGCGCCACCAGGGAAGCCCCACCTTTCTTGATCTCCCTTTTTGCACAGTCCCTCTGCATTAAGATTTTTTAAAAATCAGGCATGCATTTTTGAGATGCAATAACACACAGAGCCCCACCCTGTCGGGATAATTGGCCAGTACCTGACAGGAATGAATGTGTGGTGGATCACAATTGCAAACAGCCCTAATAACCCCCTCCCCCCACTCTCCATGCCCTTCATCATGTCACTCTGTGGTGCCCTCCCACTCTGACTCTGGCAGGGCCATGTGACTTGCTCTGGTCAATGGGGTGTTAGCAAATGTGGTTCAAGCAGAGGCTTAAAAAGCATTGGTGTAATTGGGCTTGCTCACTCTCACCTTCTGCCACCACCCTGAGAAGGACATACCTAGCTTAGGTGCCAGGGGGAGGATGAAAAGTATATGGTTCAGTCCCCAGTTGTCTCAATCCTCCCAGCAGTGGCCACCAGGGAAGCCTGATACTGTCCCCATTTTACAGGTGAGGAAACAGAGGTTCAGAGAGGTGAAGCCAGGTTCTAAACTCTCAGCTGACGGCCATTCTCATGCTACCTGGTGTCTTGCCTGAAGCCGCTTCATGATGTCAAAGCTGCTCACCTGGGCCCCTTATCTCCCCTACTCCACTAGGGCACCCTTGGGGTCAGGGCCCACATCCTCCTCGTCCTTCATCTATAAAATGGGGGAATACTGGTATCTACCTTGTAGCACCATTGTAAGGATTAGATTCGGTAATATAGGTGTTTAGAATAGGGCCTGGCACACAGTAGACTCTCAGTGAAGTGTGACTGGGTCATTGCCACTGCTATTATTTTTTCCTTGTATATTGGACATTTCTCAGCACAATGACTGGCATACTGTAGGGCTCAGTAAATATTTATTGAGTTCAGTCACTTGTGAAACCATTTTATCCTTAACCACAGTGTGTGTTACTTTGTCGTTTCTCTTTCAGAAATACATTAGCGTTTCGGGCCATTATTCCTTTTACTCCCCCAATTGCTGGCACCGCCCAGAGGATGCTCCCAGGGGACTGAGTGTCCTGTTCCCATTCTCCGCCCTTGTTCAGTATTCTTCTTCTGCTTCTTTTTTTTGCTCAGATGAACGTCTCCCACTTCTTCCTTATCATCCTCCACCACGAGAGGAAGAAAGAGGAGTTCTCAGTTCAAATTTTGCCATTTTTCACTAATAACAGTATAGCTTTGGAACAAGTAAAATTTAGACCCTCCCTGCCCCCTGCAAATCTCATCTGTACCTTGTGAATAATTGCTTCTGTCTGTGAAAATTAAAAATACAGGCAAAATGTTTAGTGTGGTGCAGGGCACAGAGTAAGTCCTTTAAAAATGTTAGTTTCCTTACTGACCCCTGATAGTATAATATACAGAAGTTCTGACTGCAGCGTACAAGGAGTTATTCCAGATGTGAGAGGAGTTATGATCCAGATACAGTTGGCAAGAAGCTGCCCAAGGCTTCTAACACCTCATAAGTGCTTGCTGCATAATAAGTGCTCAATAAATATTTGTGGGATGAGTAAGCCACTGCAGGACGCAAGCTCGGTGCCTTGTCTCTCAGCATCAGACTGCCCTTCGGGGTGAGTAGCCGTGAGTGTCTGCATTGCTAACTAGACACTCTTAGTTCCATCTCAGTCTCTGATTTTTTAAATCAGTTAAAAAGGTTTAATTATTGTTTAGACCGGGAGGTGTATATATATATATATATATATATATATATATTTTTTTTTTTTTTTTTTTTTTTTTTTTTTTTTTGCTGTACGCGGGCCTCTCTACTGCTGTGGCCTCTCCCGTTGTGGAGCACAGGCTCCGGACGCGCAGGCTCAGCGTCCATGGCTCACGGGCCCAGCTGCTCCGCGGCATGTGGGATCTTCCCGGACTGGGGCACGAACCCGTGTCCCCTGCATCGGCAGGCGGACTCTCAACCACTGCACCACCAGGGAAGCCCAGGAGGGATATTTTTTAATTTTTCATTTTTTTTTTTTTAACCTCTGGGCTTGGCAGCATCTCCTTTTGGAAGTATTCTTTGGAAGCATCGTCAACGTGGTGTTTGGGCTCCAGTGGCAGCCTGGGTACCAGGAAAGGTTAGCTGCTGTGGAGCTGGACCCATTTGGATTGGCTTCTTTCAGATCAAGCCAGCAAATATTTATTGGTGCCAGTGTTGTGCAAGGGCCTGAGACGGTATGAGGAGATGGAAAGTGTCGGGACGTGGCCTCTGTCCTCCAGGAGTTGGTGGTCTAACTGCAGATACGGGCAGGTCCTCAGCTCAAATGCAGTGGGCTCACGTCCTCCTAAGGGGTGGCCATCAGTACCGTCAGAGCACAGAGGGCACTGTCCTTTGAATAAAGCCTCAACTTCCCACCTTGGCCCGCAGGTCCCAGCCTGCCACCACCCCCCTCATTTTCCCCCCCACCCCGGACCCTCTATACTCTGGCCCCACTGGCCCCTCTCATATCCTCCAGTGGGCCCCATCCTTGGATGACATGCATGTCCTGGTTGGGGCACCTGCCTCTCTTTCTTTGCCTAATTAACCACTGCTCATCCTCCAGACCCCAGCTCAGGGGAGCCTCTTCCCAGCCCTCAGCTCCCTCTGTTCTAACTAAATAATTGAAGTGTGAGTCCATATTTAATGCTTGCTTCCTCTTCTAGATCTGTGATGGACGTTATATGTATAAGGAGAAGATAATATGAGCCATGTATGTAATTTAAAATCTTCTAGTTGTCACAATAAAAAAGAAACAGGTGACATTAATTTTTTATTCTGTTAAAGTATACATAACATCAAATTGCCCATGTTAACCGTTTGAAGTGTACGTTTCAGGGGCAGCAAGTACTTTCACAATGTTGTATAATCATCACCACTATTCCTCCCTAGAACTTTTTTCATATCCCAAACTGAAACTCTGTAACCATTAAACAACTCCAGCCCCTGGCAACCACCATTCTACTTTCCGTCTGTATAAAGTTGACTAGGGACCTCATACAAGTGTAAACACAATGATATTTGTCCTTTTGTGAATGGATTATTTCACTTAGCTCGTTTTCAAGGTTCATCCATGTTGTAGCATGTATTACAATTTCATCTGTTTTTATGGTTGAATAATATTCAATTGTGTGGATGGACCACATTTTTTTTCCATATCCTCACTAATGCTTGTTATTTCTTGTCTTTTTTTTAAACATCTTTATTGGAGTATAATTGCTTTACAATGGTGTGTTAGTTTCTGCTTTATAACCAAGTGAATCAGTTATACATATACATATGTTCCCATATCGCTTTCCTCTTGCGTCTCCCTCCCTCCCACCCTCCCTATCCCACCCCTCTAGGTGGTCTCAAAGCACCGAGCTGATCTCCCTGTGCTATGCGGCTGCTTCCCACTAGCTATTTATTTTACATTTGGTAGTGTATATATGTCCATGCCACTCTCTCGCTTTGTCCCAGCTTACCCTTCCCCCTCCCCATATCCTCAAGTCCATTCTCTATGAGGTCTGTGTCTTTATTCCCGTCTTACCCCTAGGTTCTTCATGACCTTTTCTTTTTCTTAGATTCCATATATATGTGTTAGCATACGGTATTTGTTTTTCTCTTTCTGACTTACTTCACTCTGTATGACAGACTCTAGGTGGATGGACCACATTTTGTTTATTCATTCATCTGTTGATGGGCCCTTGAGTTGTTTCTACCTTTTGGTTATAGTGAATAATGCTGCCATGAACATCAGTGTGCAAGTATCTGTTTGAGTCCCTGCTTTCAATTTTTTTGGGTATATACCTAGGAGTAGAATTCCCGGATCATATGGTAACTCTATGTTTAACGTTTAAGGAATGACACTAAATTTAACAATATATTTTATGTAGCCCAGTATTTCCAAAAAACTTAACCCTTTCAACATGTAGTTAATATAAAAATTATTAATGAGGTTTTTTTTTTAACTTCTTTTTCACGCTAAGTCTTCATAATCTGGTTTGTAGGGTATAAATTCTATGTGGATGGAGAAGCCGCTGGTTTTGTGGATCCAAATGCCTTGTACATAGTGGGTGTCTAATCTAAAAGATGAACGTACATAGCTGCCTGGGGAATGAAAGAGAATTACAGCTAACCAACAAGAGCAGCAGTCATGACAATGAGGGCAGGTAGACTGTTTGCAAAGTGCTTTATTTTCATGAATTCTCAAAACAACCCTACGGAGTGGGTGCTTTTATCATTCCCTTTTGTGATACACAAAGCGCAGTTCAGAGAGGTGAAGCACTTGACTCCAGGTCACACACCTTGTAATCAGTAGAGCTGGGATTCAAACTCAGTTGGGTTCTGCCATTCTGTGACAAGGAGTTATCACAGGAGGTGCTAAATTAGAGGTCTCCGAAAAGCCCTCTGGTGCCCAAGGAGGTGTCTGCCTCAGTTAAGAAGGATGACAGAGGATAATAAAAGTTTTCCCAACATCTTTTTCCTGGGAGCATCCACATTTCTGTCTCTGTGGATAACCTGAACAGATTGACTGCCTGCCACACCAGGCTCTAAAGCTTTCACAAGCAATTTCCCCGCAGAGGGAAATTGGGAGAGAAATGAGGGCAGGTGCGGGTCCCAGTGAATCCGCACGGCGAGGGAAAAGGCAGGAGGATTAAGAAAACCTGCTGTACCAGTCAGTTGTCTGGAGATAAAAATAGGGTGCCTTGCCGCACCTGAGGTCATCTAATGCCACCTTCCGCTTTCTTGAATTTTCCAGCACAAGAAGTTATAGAACTAATATAACACCTGTCACTCAAAGGGTGGCAGAGGGATGGAGCGACAGAGAGTTCTGGAATTAGAAGCATCTCAGAGAGCAGCCTTCTCCAGTGTGGCTTGTCCCTGTGTGGATTCTCTCCTGCTGCATCCCGGGGAACTGGTCTGAGCCCCATGGGTCCCCCACCTTCTCACCTCCACCTTGTCCCTCAGAGGCCCAGGGGACGGTCCATCCTTCTGCAGGGCGCTGGGGCGGGGCAGAGACACAGCTATTACTCAGAGGACATAGAGCCAGAAGGAGGCAGGATCAAGATAAGGACATCTTCCTACTCTTTTTCTGTGGTCACCAGGCCTTTATTTCTCAAGACTTTATCTTTGCAGGTCAGCCCTTGGCATGAATAGGATTTTAGCCGTGTTAAGGTATTTCCCATCTCCCTGCTTGGTGAATTCAGGATGGGCGATACAAACAAGTTTATCAGTCATGGCAGTTAGAATTTATGAAGAATTGATTCAGTCCACAAATATTTTTTGAAGCAATATATAATTTATGCATTGAGACAAAACAGTCTATATTTATTTTAAAAATTTCCCCCAGCTTTATCGAGATATAATTGACAAATAACATGGTATAAGTTTTAGATGTACCATATGATACCATATGATGATTTGATATACATATGTGCTGGGGAAAAACATCTGCATTTATTTGTTGCCAAGCACTGTGCTAGGTGCTGGGTGATGCAGTGATGAGAAATCTAGCCCAGGCATCTGTCTTCTTAGAGCCTGTATTCCAGGGGGAAAGACAGATGATAAACAAACAGATAAATCAGTCAGTCTTAATTCTTCATGGATTCTGTGTTCATCTCCGTGAATTTGCCTACTCCCTAAAATTTATTCGTAATCCTAAAGTCAATACTTGGATTTGTGGAGTGGGGAAAAGTCTGAGTCACCTGGTGTTCATGTTCTCAGCTGAGGTTCATGCTCTGCCTTCTTGTTTCAGCTCTCATACTGTCAGTGAGGTGTTTTTTTTTTTTTCTCAAGTTTTTCACATTTTTTGTGCTTTTTGGGGGTGATTTCTCTGTTTAAAATGACCCCTGAGCATAGTGCTGAAGTGCTGTCCATTGCTCCTGGGCATAAGCAGGCTGCGATGTGCCTTTCCAGAAAATACGTGTGTTATGTAAGATTCCTTCAGGCAGGAGTGACAGTGCTGTTGGCCACGAGTTGAATGTTAATGAATCAGCAACATAGATATTAAATAACTTATTAGATTCTGTCTTTAAACAGAAATATTCATAAAACAAGATTATGTAGGGATCAGTTGATGAAAATGTCACCAGAGGGTCATAGGAACCTAACCTTGTATTTCCACTAGGAGCCATGGTTCAATATTGGCTATTTCAGTGTTTGCAGTGACTTTATATTATAGAATATAATGATGGTGAATAATGAGAACAGATGATATAAAAGAATAATTCCACTGAGTGGTAAGGGGTGTGAGGAAAATGAAACAGGAGGAGGGGGAGGAGAGAGAGTGGGTAGCAGGGTGGAGGTGATGCACAGAGAACGGTGGTGGGCACTCAGCTCTGTGGGAAGCTTGGAACCCGGGAATCCTGGAAACAGTGCACCGTGCCATCCACTCTGCTCACCGTTCGTATTAGGCTGTTCAGAGCTGCTGTGTGATGCTGACGGTCACCGGGGTTCAGAACCACGGTTCCAAGGAGACTGCAGTGTACAGTGTCAGAACCAGTCAGTACCTCCAGGGCTTGGTGCCCTATCAAACATTCTCACCACCAGAGGTGTTTTATTGCAGTTTTCTCCATACAGATTCTAACCGTGTTACTAACCAGGAAGGGCTTTTTTTTCAGTTTAAACTGTCCAACAGATGGTGGTGGTTGCTCTCTTTATTCTGGAGATTGGCTGCATCCCAGTCACAATTTTAATTGTACTTAACAATTACAACACTAAATATTGTAAAAGAATATACAGCGGAGGGAAAAGAACATGGGGTTTGGAGTCGGATGGACCTGGCACCTTCTACGTGGGCGGACCTAGGGAAGGAAGGTCCCTGCTGCTCTGTGGGGCTCAGTCTCTCCATCTGAAAAATGGGGCTGGTAATACATGTCACCCTGCGTGGCTGTGAGGATTAATTCAGATGTGCTATGTATAGCTGCCAAGAGAATGTGGTCTGTGGTCAGAACACCAGGGTTTGGAGCTTGGCCTCGGGCAAGTGTTTTAATTTTCCAAAGCCTTAATTTCCTCACCAACCCCACAGGGCTGTCGTGAGAAATAAACGAAATAAAAGGCATCAGGGTGAGAGATGGCGGGGCAGCAGTGGGGTGTACAGTAAGCACTCAATGAACGTTAGCTATGGCCGTGATTGAAAGTGCTTGGCTGGGACTTCCCTGGCAGTCCAGTGGTTAAGACTCCGTGCTCTTACTGTTGAGAGTGCGAGTTCAATCCCTGGTTGGGGAACTAAGATCCCGCAAGCTGCAGGGCGTGGCCTCCCCAAAATGCAAATAAATAAATTAATTAAAAAATAGTACTATTAAAAAAGTGCTTTGTTAAACACTCATTAGGATGACAATAGTAATAATAATAAATAAATAAATAGAAATAACAAGAGTTGGCTGAGATTGGGAGAAATCAGACCCTAGTGTATTGTTGGTGGGACTATAAAAAGGTGCAGCCACTGTGGAAAAGAGTTTGGCGGTTTCTCAGAAGGTTAAACAGAATTACCAGGTGACCCAGCAATTCCACTCCTAGGTATATACCCCAAAGAATTGAAAACAGTTGTTCAAAGACATACTCGTATGCAAATTATCATAGCAGTACTGCTCACAATAGCCAAACGGTGGAAACAACCCTTATGTCCACCAACTCATGAACAGGTGAACAAAACGTGTCCTACCCATATCATGGGATATTATTCAACCATAAAGAGGAACGAGATTCTGATACAGGCTACAACAAGAATGCGCCTTGAAAACATGATACAAAGTGACAGAAGCCAGTTACAAAAGATCATTTACTGCGTGGTTCCATTTGTACGAAACATCCAGAATAGGTAAATCCGTAGAGACCGAAAACAGATTAGTGGTTACCAGAGGCTGAGAGAAGGGGGTGAGGTGGGGAGTGACTGTTTAGTAGGTATGGGATTTTTGGGGGGGAAGTGATGGAAATTTTTTAGAATTGATAGAGACAACATTGTTAATGTACTAAATGTCACTGAATTCTGCACTTAAAAATGGTTGATGTGAATTTCACCTCAATACCATTTTTTTTTAATTTATAAAAAGGAGCTTTGGGGCTTCCCTGGTGGCGCAGTGGTTGAGAGTCCGCCTGCCGATGCAGGGGACACGGGTTCGTGCCCTGATCCCGGAAGATCCCACATGCCGCGGAGCGGCTGGGCCCGCGAGCCATGGCCGCGGAGCCTGTGTGTCTGGAGCCTGTGCTCCGCAACGGGAGAGGCCACAGCAGTGAGAGGCCCGCGTACAGCAAAAAAAAAAAAAAAAAAGGAGCTTTGTTAGAACAGAAAAGCTACCCTAAAGTTCGTGACCAAACGTTAATCTGGCTAGATCTCCTGGTGGATAATAAAATTGCAAAAGCCTCGTAGGGCAGGACCTAGGAAGCATTACTGGGTCAGAGCCCAAGCTCCCTGCCCTGGCCCATCTCCCAGATGACCTGCACGGACTGCGGTCAGTGCATTTGTTTGGTCCAGCTTGGGGACGTCCTGGGGTGGAGACCGTGCCCAGAGGAACCCACAGTTTGGCCGGATGCCAAGCTCATTAATGCGATCTTAGATTAAGATTCTTGCCACTGTTGAATTGCTTTGGCAATGGTTTGTTTTTCATTTGTCCTTATTTGCTTCTTTTTGCAAGTACTACAAACCAGAAACTTGAAAATTCGTCCTGAATTTCAGGTTTCACTCTTTCAGGGATTGTGTCTATAGTGAGTATCATATTTGACTTTTTTTTTTTTTTTTTTCTTTTGCGGTACGCGGGCCTCTCACTGTTGTGGCCTCTCCCGTTGCGGAGCACAGGCTCCGGACGCGCAGGCCCAGCGGCCATGGCTCACGGGCCCAGCCGCTCCGCGGCACGTGGGATCTTCCCGGACCAGGGCACGAACCCGTGTCCCCTGCATCAGCAGGCGGACTCTCAACCACTGCACCACCAGGGAAGCCCCTTGACTTTTTTTTGAAGGGTCAGATGGCATTGCCCTCAATGCTGATCCGAAAGGTCTTTGTAAAATGGTTCAGCCTTTCAAGGGCTTTCTGACTGTGTCTCCCCTTCCTGAGAGCATTGGGAGGCTCCTAGAAAAATCGGGATGGTGAGGGGTACAGACCTGTATTGGAAACCCCACTGTACCACTTATCAGCTGTGTGACCTTGGGCCACTCAGTCTCTCAGATGATCCTCCGTTTCCTCCACTATAACATGAAGACAGTAGCAGAATTTTCTCCAAAGGGTCTTGTGAGGATAATGTGAAGTGGTGCATGTAAAATACTTAGAATACTCTTTGGTGCATAGTAGGTGCTCAATAAACAGTAACTGTTGTTAGTGTTAATAATAATTATTATTGTTACTATTTTTTTGCTTTACCAATGACTCCAGTGAAATATTTTCAGCCAGCCTCTAAAAGTTCTGTTTCTTGCCGGAAAGTTGTGAGGATTAAACTAACAAGTGTTTTGAAATATTCACAAAAGTTACAAGCAGGGGTGATTCTGGAATAGTAGCATATATGCATTCTGATGCTGGCACTGAAATTCAGACAAAGTCCAAGCCAGACGTTTCCCTGTATATAAAATGTTAATGGGAAGGGACAAAGAAGTTAGGCACTTGCCTAGACTTTCTGAAATCACTTTCTCCCTTGAGAATGGCTTTTATTTCTCTTGGTCACTTATCAGAGAATGTCAAAAGAAAAATCCCTGCACCTTGAAATGTCTTTAATCAATCCTTAGACCTTTCATTTCTTAAAACCTATTCCTTTCTCCCCACCCCATTCAAGCCTTGAAATAAAATGATTTTCCAGAAACAGATGACAAGATAGCAAGGGCTACGATTAATAACTCCCAGAGCACCTTGGTGCCACACCTTCCCTATTTAAAATGAAAAATTACCCTCTTGCCTCAGACTTTATTAAAAAGAGGATCAAAAGAGAGAGGGGAAGAGTTGATGTAATATAACCCATCAGTGAAACACTTCTGAAGCGTCGGCAGAGAGAAGTTGAATCCCTGTCAGTTGAGCAGCTGGCAATTTGGTTAATGAAATGAGGCTTTTTGCTTCTGCATCCCCAAACTTCTGATTTTTTAATGTAAGGGTGAAGGAGAAGAGAATTTGATGGAGAAGGGAATTTGGAAAGAGTAAAGCTTCTCTTCCACACTTTTTATCTCTCAGACTTTGAAACTTTAGGACAGCGATCCTTGGGACCAACTCAGTGCTTCCTCGAATCTCATGGAGTTCTGCTGTGTGTGTGTGTGTGTGTGTGTGTGTGTGTGTGTGTGTGTGTGTGTGTGTGTGTTTGGAGGAACTGTAGGCTGTGGGGGGTAGTGGATCCCAGCTCAACTTCAGATGCCATGTGATAAAGGGGAAGCGTGAAGGTGAAGGTTAATACCAGCTATGGGACTTTATAGAACTCATTTATAAAACAGATCAATAACACCTACCTTACAGGGCAGGTAAGACAAGCACTGAATCCCCTAACTGGGCCTGGCAGGGCCCTCCAAATGCTAACTTTTCTATCATAACTCCGCAGTCCATATTCAGTAAATGTCGTTGACTCCTGGTGGAAGGCTCTGTTAGTCTCCTTGATCTGCTGTAACAAAACCACCACAAACTAGATGGCTTGAAACAGCAGAAATGTATTCTCTCCCAGTTCTGGGGGGCTTGACGTCTAAAATCAAGGTGTTGGTGGAGAAGAATCAAGGAGGAGGCTGTAGGGGAGAATGTGTCCCGTGCCTCTCTCCCAGCTTCTGGTGGCTGCTGGCGATCCTTGGCTTGTAGCTGCGTCACTGCAATCTCTGCCTCTGTCTTCACGTGGTCTCCTCCTCTGTGTGTCCTTTCCTCTTCTTAAGGACACCAGTCATTGGGTTTAGGGTGCGCCCTAATCCACTGTTTCCTCATCTTAACTTGATTACATCTGCGGAGACCCTATCTGCAAATAAGGTCACATTCACTGGCACTGGGGGTTAGGGCTTCAACATAGCTTTGGGGGGCATACAATTCAACCACAATAAGGACGCAGTGGCTTTTTTTTGCGGTACGCGGACCTCTCACTGCTGTGGCCTCTCCCGTTGCGGAGCACAGGCTCCGGACGCGCAGGCCCAGCGGCCATGGCTCACGGGCCCAGCTGCTCCGCGGCATGTGGGATCTTCCCGGACCGGGGCACGAACCCGCGTCCCCTGCATCGGCAGGCGGACTCTCAACCACCGCGCCACCAGGGAAGCCCAGTAGTTCATTCTTTTTGATGGTGGAATCATACTCCGTTGTATGGACACACCACATTTACTCTATCCATTTGTCAGTCGATGGGCATTTGGGTTGTTGCTACCTCTTGGCTGTTGTGATTAGCATTGCTGTGAACATTCACATACAAACATTTGAGTGCTGCTTTCAATTCCTTTGGGTCTATACCTGGGAGTGCAATTGCAGTGAGTGCTTATTTAATCGTTGATCTTCCCACTGGCCTGTGAGCATCCCGAGGACAGGGGAGACAGACGCCCGACCCCAGGCGCTGGTATAGCGAATGCCTGGGGAGCAGGCTAGACGAGTCCCAGGCATCCAGAATAGACGTCTCACTCATCCTCAAGCACCCGCCCATTCGTCTGCATCATCATGTGGTCCAGGCTCTGTGCTGACAGCTCGACTCCTTTTATCTCATTAACTCGCTCCTTGCTTCTCTCTGATATTTGCTCAAATGCCCACTGTCACGTCCGCATCCTTTTCTGATTGAAGTAGCCCCAATACTCTTTTTTGGTGCCCACGTCCAGCTTTCTTTTCCTCCATGGCATTTATTATCACTGACATATTATAGACATTATATTATATATGACATCTTATAAGTAATATAATGTTACTTTTTTGTTCATCCCCTTTTCTTCTCTGTTTCCTTACCAAGAACATGAGCTCTGTGAGGACAGGAACTTTCGTCTCTTTCGTTCATTGCCGTATCCCGGTGCCTAGAACAGTGCCTGGTATACAAGAAGAGTTCAGATATTTGTGAAATATACTTGGGTGAATGAATGAATGAATGTGTTTAATCCTCACTGCACCCTCCAAGGGAGCCATGATTATTCATTCTCATTTTACAAACCCCCAGAGTCTCAGAGAGGTCAAGTAACTGGCCCAAGATCACAGAGCTGATCAGCAGTGGAACCAGAGTTCTAAGCTGGATCTCTCTGAGTCGCAGTCCCATATTCTTTTCACTTCACTCAGGGGAGCATGAGCTCTAGCGATAATGCCCAAAGTACTTCCCTGTGGCCGTGGAGTGTGGTATGTGATTAAGATAACTTAAAAAAATAGATTTACTTTTGTACACATGTTTTACTTAGGCTCATTTGGCAATGTGTTTGTATTTCCTGAGCAAATACATCAGTCCAGAGCTTGCTGGGTGAACCAAGCTGATCCGGGCTTGATTCTCTGTCCGCCCCCAGCTCTCAGAGCTATTCAGCCTCTCTGAACTTCACCTTCCGAGAGGTACACAGGGAGGTGACGTCACCTGGTGCCATGTTCAGCTCTCAGCACAGGTGCATACGCTTTAAACGGGAGGTAGCAACGCATCACCATGGTGTTGAGAATTACAGTACAATCAGCTAACATTTATGGAGGGCCTGCTGTGTGCCAGGTGCTGGGCTCAGCACACTGCTTGTGTTATTGCATTTGATCCTCATAATATTCCCCCAGAGCAGGTCTACTATTGTCCTGTTTCACTGCTGATAAAGCTAAGACTCAGAGAAGTTTGATGAGTGTCCAAGGTCACACAGCCAGGAAGTAGGAGAGCCAGAATTAGGGCCAAGTCATCTGACTCCAGAGCTGGCTCTCTTAGTCCCTGGGCTAATGTGTATGTGTAAATATTTGAGAATCAACACACCATAGTGATGGTGATTTTGGTAGAATGCTCTGGCAAAGTCTGGGAGGAAGGAAAAGGGAGACTCTTGCCAGGAGTAGCCCTTGCTCCAGCTCCTGCTTCCATTTTGCTGATTAGGACGGTCCAGGGTCTTCGGTAAATGCAGGTCCCACTGTCCTAGAGGCCCTGTGCCCTCGTTGTTGAGTTGGCCAAGATCCTGGGTTTGAATCCCAGAGGCCAGCTCCCATCTCTGCTGTAACCTTGGAAACATCTTCATCTCTGCACATACATTTCCTTATCTACAAAGTAGAGATCAAAATGGCCCTTTGCACACAGATTTATGAAAATTAAGTAAGATGTGGAACAGTCTCAATATAACAAATGAAGAAAAGAGATGACAAACCACTAAATAAGATCTTATGGTGTTTCTTAAAAAAAAAAAAAAAGCACAGCAAACCAGCTGGCAGGCTCCACAGCCAAGCAATAATAGGCAGGATGGCTAGGCTGTAGAACAACATTGCCTTTTTCCTTATCCAAATTTTCTAATTTTTCTATAATGAATATGTAATAACAAAATGAGTTGTTTTTAATTAAAAAAGGGGCAGTGAGTCAGTGTTCATGAAAGCACTTTGTAAACTGTCAAATGCTCTATAAATTAGCTCTTGTTATGGTCCTTATAGTAATTATTTTTGTTATTGCCAGTCGGCCACGAGTTGGAATTTATTTCAACTTGGCCTGTAATGGGAGGGCCCACTCGATCGCCTTCTGCCAGGTCCTGCCACGTGGTCCTCTCTCTCTCTCTCTCTTCTTAAAAATAAAGAAATTTATTTATTTATTTTTGGCTGCGTTGGGTCTTTGTTGCTGCATGCGGGCTTTCTCTAGTTGTGGCGAGCGGGGGTTACTCTTCGTTGTGGTGTGCGGGCTTCTCATTGCGGTGGCTTCTCTTGTTGCGGAGCACGGGCTGTAGAGGCTCAGTAGTTGTGGCTCACGGGCTCTAGCGCGCAGGCTCAGTAGGTGTGGCATACAGGCTTCGTTGCTCCGCGGCGTGTGGGATCTTCCCGGACCAGGGCTCGAACTCATGTCCCCTGCATTGGCAGGTGGATTCTTAACCACTGCGCCACCAGAGAAGCCCTGTGGTCCTCTCTTGATACCTACTGACTTCTCTTCATCTGTGCTGCCACCACCCAAGTGGAAGCCAGCATCCTCTCTCACCGGGAGCCCTGTGATACCCTTTAACTGGGTTCTCCTTGTCCAAGCAGCAGCCTCAGTGATTTGAGAAATGAACTGTATTAGATTTTTTTGGATTAGTTAAATTTTATCTATCTATCTATCATCTACTATCTATTTGTCTATCTATCATCTATTACCTTTCTCTCTCTCTCTCTCTCTCTCTCTCTCTTCCCGTTTTGTTGAGAAATAATTGACATACAGCACTGTGTATGTTTAAGGTGTACTGCATAACGATTTGACTTACATACATGATGAAGTGATGACCACAATAGGTTTAGTGAACATCCATCATCTCATATAGACACAAAAGAAAAGAAGAAGAACTAGTTTTTTCCTTGTGATGAGAACTCTTAGGATTTACTCTCCTAACCACTTCCCTGTGTAACAAATGGCAGTATTAATTATATTAATCATGTGGTACAGCACATCCCTAGTACTTATTTATCTTATAATTGGAAGTTTGTACCTTTTGCCTGCCTTCATCCAGTTCCCCTCCTCCGCACCCCCATCTCTGGTAATGACAAATCTGATCTCCTTTTCTATAAGTTTGTTTGTCTTTTGAAGTATAATTGACCTACAACACTCTGTTACTTCCTGGTATACAGCATAGTGATTTGAAATTTCTATATATTACAAAACGATCACCACGATAAGTCTAGTTACAGCGTGGGGAATATAGTCAGTAATAATGTGATATCTTTGTATGGTGATAGATGCTAACCAGAGAAATGAACTTTAGATCAAAACCCTCAATGGCTTCCTGTTGCACTTGGTATAAAATCCACATGGGCCTGGAGGTCTGCCCTCACCTGTCCCTTCAGCCTCCTGAGCCAGTTTCCGCATTGTCACCATATATTGCCTTCGAGAAGACACCAGAAAAGGGACCCAGGAAAGTGCCTGCCCTGACTTAGATGGTTTTGGAGCCTGAACGTTTGGTCCCAGTATTTGACCCTTACGCTTTTACATCTCTTAGTGTAGAGGATGTAGGACTGCACGTTGTAGCCTGAGAGTCTGTATGTGTAGACCAAGTACGTATTTGCACTCTTAATACAGCAAATGAGTGAAAAATGTTAGTGCACTGTAGGATTTAGTTTTATTTTCTGACTTAGCTTATATCAGGGCTGGAAAAAACCTCAAGTTGCATTCAGGCAGTAGGATTTTTTTTTAGTGCTCCATTTTTTCTAATAAACTGTTGTAAGACAAGGAAGTCTCCTTTCTGCCTCTATGCTTTAGTCCTTACCATCCTCCTCGCCTCTCCCCACACCTGCCATGCTCTTTCCTTGGACATTTGAGCTGTGGGCTCCCCAACCCTGGACAGTGGAGGGCAAGCCCGTGGAATGGGGATTATGGTGAGACGGTCAACTAAAGGGTTTCATTCTTTTTGGAGGGGCCAAGTGGGTGTGGTTGAATTTATGTAAATATGCACACAGCCTACCGTGCATAATTTATGTAAATGTGCACACAGCATACCGTGCATTATTTATGTAAATGTGCGTACAGAGCACGCTGTAATCAGCACCCGCACGGTGCACGGTGTCTACGGTGTAGTGCGCGTCTACGGTAATGTGCCTACAGTGTAATTCATCCGCTTTCTCTTGGCTCATCTGTCGTCTCTGCTCCTTTGTCCCAACTCAGGAGGCAACCTTTCCAAACAAGACTGGACCATCCAGTGGCCCACCACGGAGACGGGGAAGGAGAACAACCCCGTGTGCCCCCCGGAGCCGACCCCGTGGATCCGCACCCACCTCTCCCAGAGCCCCAGGGTCCAGTCCAAGTGCGTCCAGCACTACTGTCACGCCAGCCCCAGCCTGGGGGCCCCCGTGTACACCCACGTGGACAGGCTCACGGTGGACGCCTACCCGGGCCTGTGCCCGCCCCTGCCACTGGAGTCGGGCCACCGGTCCCTGCCTCCGTCGCCCCGGCAGCGGCACACGGTCCGCACCCCGCCGCGCACCCCCAACATCGTCACCACCGTGACCCCGCCCGGCACGCCACCCATGAGGAGGAAGAACAAGCTGAAGCCCCCGGGGACCCCGCCGCCTTCCTCCCGGAAGCTGATCCACCTGATCCCGGGTTTCACGGCCCTGCATCGGAGCAAGTCCCACGAGTTCCAGCTGGGTCACCGCGTAGACGAGGCCCACACGCCCAAGTGAGTGCATTTGGTGGGTTCCCGGGGGCAGCTGAGCCTCCCGGTCAGGGCAGCTTCAAATCAACTTGTATTTCCCTCCTCCAGTTGAATGAAAGGTGGATTTTCCCTAATGGCTGGTCTGGAATTTCCCAGAAATGACCCCTTTTAATACTATTAATGCTGTAAAGTAGGAGTCGTAAAACTATAGCCCAGGAGCCAAATCTGAATTTATTGCAACGCATCCAGATTCATTCCGTTCTGTTTTGTCTGTGGGTGCTTTCCTGCTACGATGGCCGAGTTGAGTGTGGCCCGAAAAGCCGAAATCTTTACCGTCTGGCCCTTTACAGGGAAAATTGCCAGTCCCTGCAGAGTCTATCCTAGTGCTGCCCCAAGAAATAGGACGCCAGCTGCATACGCGACCTTACGTTTTCTAGTAGCTGCCTTAAAAGAGTAAAAAGAAACAAGTGATATTAACTTTCATGATATGTCGTTTAACCCAATATAGTAAAACATGATCATTTCAGCATAGAGTCAATGTAAAGTATTATTACGGAAATACTTTGCATTCTTTTCTCCACACTGAGTCTTTGAAATCTGGAGGGTATTTCACACCAGCAGCTCATCTCAATTCACACTGGCCACCTTCCAAGTGTCGAATGGCTACCTGTGTCAAGTGGCTGCGATGCTGGATGGTGCTGCTCTGACTGACCCTGTGCCTGGGACTTGCTCTGTGTTTATACCTGAGATACATGCCCAGGTCTGCTGGGGGTGGGAGGGGGCTCAGGGAGCGGATAAGTGGACTGTCAGAGCAAAGGTCGTCCCACAGAAGCTGCAGGTGGGGCCACAGGCACCCAGGGGAGAAAAATCCTGAAAGTTGACATGGGCTGTGCCTGGCTCTGGCTTGCGGGCGGGGGGAGGGGGGGGACGTGGGTGGGACTTGCTGCCAGCAGAGGGCGACACGGTGTTTGTGGCTGTATGCTGGCTAATGAGAGAAATGGGGCAGCTCCCTCCAGGGCCCCTCAGAGGCTGACTGTGACCTGGGTCCCTTGCAGGTTTTTGAGGTCTCAGTGTATTAAAAATGGAAGAAATGCTAAACAGGGTCACAGAAGTGAGTAGCACGTTTTAAATATTTACCTTTAACAAAATTGCATCTGAGGCATAGAAGATAAAATGGTTATGGATAATCCTATGAGGAGATGCGGGGAAGAGTCTAAATTTGGGAACTGTCGTGTGTGAAAGGCGTGGACCCCGGTTCTGGGAGCTCTGAGGCGGGGGAAGCACTGGGGAGCGGTTCACTGCATTTCCATTTCAACGATTTAGCCGGTGTTTCGTGAGCTCTCACTACCATATGCGGGTGAATCTAAGACGTTGATCATAAGATACATCCTGTGTGCATCTTAGAATTGATGAAACGTGGTGCGTTCTAGACTCTGGGCTAGTTGGCAGGGTACAATGGAAAGGAAAGAGACATAGCCCTCGGCCTCGTGAAGACTGACACTAATCCAGTAACCACACATGGGTGTTATAGTCTTATGTCCAGTACTTACGAACAGTGTTACAGGCTATCAGGAGAAAGTGCAGGATGCCGTCAGAGCTTGTGGAGCTGATTGAGTTTGCACTGGCAGGGAGGTGAGTGGGGGGACTGGGGAGGGTTTGGTCGGCGTGGCTTCCAGAAGAACTGTTTGGACTGAAGGTTAATTAGGGATTAAGATGGTGGAAGGGGTGGGAGGTGTTCCAGGAAGGGAGCATTACCCATCGGAGGAACTGACGGAAGGCCTCTGTGGCTAAGGGAGCAGGCAGGTGATGCAAGAAGAGAGTCCTGGGTTAGGCAGGTGGCAGCACTGTTCACAACAGCCAAAAGGTGAAACAACCCGAGTGTCCATCAGCAGATAAAGGGATGAACACAGTGTGATCCATCCGTACAATGAAATATTATTCAGCCATAAAAAGGAATGAAATTGTGACACCTGCTACAACATGACTGAACCTTGAAAACGTTATGCTAAGTGAACTAAGCCAGACATGAAAGGACAACTGTAGTATGATTGAACTGATGTGCGGTGCCTAGAACAGGCAAATTCACAGAGAGAGAAAGTAGAATAGAGGTTGCCAGGGGCTGGAGGAGGGGAATGGGGAGTTAGTGTTTACTGGGTAGAGTTTCAGTTTGGGAAGTGGAAAAGTTCTGGAGACGGATGGTGGCCATGGTGGCACAGCAATGTGAATGTACTTAATGCCACTGAATTGTACCCTTAAAAATGTTTAAAATGGTAATTTTATGTTATATATATTTTACAACAATGATGAAAAAAGAGACAGGAAAGCCAGGCATGGGCACATTTTTTCTGTAAAGGACCAGATAGTAAATGTTTTAGGCTTTGCAGTTCAGGTGGTCTGTGGCATCTCTGCCATCGTAGCAAAAGCAGCCACAGACAATAGCTGAATAAGCGGCCATGGTGATGTTCCAATAAAACTTTATTTAAAAACAGGTGCCTGGCTGCATTTGGCCCACTGGCTGTAGTATGCCCTGGCAGAAGCCCTGGTGTAGGCAGTGATTCTCCCTTCTAAGACCTTAAAGTGATTTAAGTGGAAGACACGATCAGATCTGATTTTACAAAGGTTACTCAAGCTTCTGTGTGAAATCTGTATTGGAAACATACCGCTTCACCAGACATATTTGGGACATCAGAGACTTAACAGAGGGTTGATGCTTTTCTGATTGGAGTTGGGCTTGATTTTTGTGGGGTTTTTATATAAATTTATATATATTTTACTTACTTATTTTGGCTGCGTTGGGTCTTCGTTGCTGCATCCAGGCTTTCTCTAGTTGCGGTGAGCGGGGGTTACTCTTTGTTGCGGTGCGTGGGCTTCTCATTGCGGTGGCTTCTCTAGCTGTGGAGCACGGGCTCTAGGCACTCAGGCTTCAGTAGCTGTGGCTGATGGGCTCTAGAGCACAGGCTCAGTAGTTGTGGCACACGGGCTTAGTTGCTCCGCGACATGTGGGATCTTCCTGGACCAGAGCTCGAACCAGTGTCCCCTGCATTAGCAGGCGGATTCTTAACCACTGCACCACCAGGGGAGTCCTTATTTTTATGGTTTTGTGAGAGCCAGAGAGACTGGCTACTGAGACCTCAGGACGTGGGGAGGGTTGCAGGAAGGCTAGGAACGCAGGTTGCTGCTGTGGAAGGTGGGAGGGACATCTGGGGTTTGCTGGCCATGGTTTCCCCAGACTGTGCATCTCCCTCACTCATCGCTGTGTTGATCACAGAGTGAGGTGGAATTTGACCAGAAGGCAGAACCTGGCTTGAGAGACACACGATCTTTTAATCTACAAGCTGGGGGCGAAGTGAGACAGGCTGCCCTTTGGCTGTTTGTTTTTTGCCCCAGCATTATTGAGATGTAATTGACAAATAACACTGTGTAAGTTCAGGGTGTACAATGTGATGACTTAGTACACACACGTATTATGAAACGATTACCACAATAAGGTTAGTTAGCACATCCATCACCTCACATAATTACCTTTTTTTTTTGTGGTGAGAACAGTTAAGATTTGCTCTCTTAGCAACTTTCAAATGCTAACAATATAATATTGTTAAACAGTCAACATATTGTACGTTAGATTCGCCAGAACCTATCCTTGTAACTGGAAGTTTGTACCCTTTGAACAGCATCTCCCCATTTCTCCCACCCCCTAGTCCCTGGCAACCACCATTCTACACTCTGTTTATATGAATTCAATGTTTTTAGATTCCAAATATAAGTGAGATCATGCAGTATTCATCTTTCTCTGTCTGACTTATTTCCCTTAGCATAACGCTCTCAAGTCCCATCCATGTTGTTGCAAATGGCAGGATGTTTTCTTTTCTGTGGTTGAATAATATTCCATTGTGTGTGTGTGTGTGTGTGTGTGTATGCCATATTTTCTTTATCCATTCATCCATCAATGTGCATTTAGGTTGCTCCCCTATCTTGGCTATTGTGCACAATGCTGCAGTGAACACGGGGGTGCAGATATCTCTTTGAGATGATAATTTCATCCTCTTTGGATATATACCCAGAAGTGGGATTGCTGGATCATATGGTAGTTCCATTTTTAAATTTCTGAGGAAACTCCATACTGTTTTCTATAGTGGCTGCACCAATGTACATTCTTATCAGCAGTGCCCAAGGGTTCCCTTTTCTCCGCATCCTCACCTACACTTATCTCTTGTCTTTGACATGGTAGCCATTCCAACAGGTGTGAGGTGATATCTCATTGTGGTTTTGATTTGTATTTCCCTGATAATTAGTGATGCTGAACACCCTTTCATATACATGTTGGCCTTTTGTAAATTTGTAAATCTTCTTTGGAAAAATGTTTATTCAGGTCTTTTGCCCATGTTTTAATTGGATCCTTTTTTTTTTTTTTCTATTGAGTTAGTTGTAGGAGTTCCTTATGTATTTTGGTTATTAACCCCTTATCAGACATATGGTTTGCAAGTATTTTCTCCCATTCTGTAGATTGCCTTTTCATTTTTTGACTGTTTCTTTTGCTATGCAGAAGCTTTTTAGTCTGATATAGTCCCACTTATTTATTTTTCCTTGTGCTTTTGGTGTCATACCCAAAAAATCATTGCCAAGACCAGTGTCAAGGAGCTTATTTTTTTGGTCTATTTTTTAAATTGAAATATAGTTACTGTATAATATTATATAAGTTACAGGTGTACAATATAATGATTCACAATTCTTAACAGTTATACTCCATTTATAGTTATTAGAAAATATTGGCTATATGCCCCATATATTGTACAATATATCCTTGTAGTTTATTTTATACCTAATAGTTTGTACCTCTTACTGCCCCGCCCCTATGTTGCCCCTCCCCCTTCCCTCTCCCCACTGGTGACCACTAGTTTGTTTTCTATATCTGTGAGTCTGCTGCTTTTTTGTTATATCCACTAGTTTGTTGTATTTTTTACATTCCATTCCACATGTAAGTGATATCATACAGTATTTGTTTTTTCTCTGACTTATTTCACTTAGCATAATGCCCTCCAAGTCCATCCATGTTGCTGCACATGGCAAAATTTTGTTCTTTTTTATGGTTGAGTAGCATTCCATTGTATATATGTACCACGTCTCCTTCAGCCAGTCATCTGTGGATGGAAACTTAAGTTGCTTCCATATCTTGGCAGTTGTAGATAATGCTGCTGTGAACATTGGGGTGCATGTATCTTTTTGAATTAGTGTTTTTGGTTTTTTGGGATATATACCCAGGAGTAGAATTGCTGGGTGATATGGTAGTTTTATTTTTAGTTTTTTGAGAAACCTGCATATTACTTCCACAGTGGCTGCATGAATTTTACATTCCCACCAAGAGTGTACAAGGGTTCCCTTTTCTTAAGGAGCTTATTTTAGTGGGCTATGACCAGCATTAAAAAATATGAAATAGACTATCCTAGACTAGATTATATTGGAATGCATTGCATGTAGTGAGGCTAAGTATTAGTATTGTTTTGTGAAACTTGTGTCAGATATACAGTCATCCCTCGGTATCCACAGGGGATTGGTTCCAGGACCCACCAGGGATACCAAAATCCACATATCTCAAGTCCCATTGTTGGCCTTCCATATCCGCAGTTGCAACCACAGATCATGTATGACTTACTGAAAAAAAAAATCCATGTATAAGTGGACCCACGCAGTTCGAACCCACGTTGTTCAAGGGTCAAACTGTATATAGTGTTTTTTTTTATTCTGGGGGTTCTTCCCACTTGGGACAGCTTTGATTTGGGAATAAACCCCACTGGGGCGTGGGTGAGGAGGCTCGAGTAGTCAGCCTTTTATGCTGTGGAATGTAGCCAAAGGCACTTCCAGAATTACTCGGCTCATTCTGGTTTCTGTTCTCTGCTTAATGTCTGGTTTCTTCTCTCCTTCTCCCTGGTAGCCCTGCTGGGGATGGTTCTTTGTTGCCAACTTGGCAGTTTTTAAGCCTACTTTTATTTCCTCTCCACGGGATGAAGTGGGGTTTCCGACATCACAGGTCTTTCTGAACAGAACTGAATCTTTCAAAACTATTGGTTCCTGTGAGCTTTCCAGCACCAGTACCCTGGTGGGTGCTGGGTGGGAGGAAGACTGTGTTTGAGACCAGTAATTCTTGGCACTCTCAGGTGTACCCACAGTGCTGTTCAGCAGATGGTCTGCTCAGCTTTCAGTCCTGTCCCCAGTAGTACCTCATGGGCATTTGTAGAAAGAGCAGGGCAGGAAAACAAGACTGTATGAGCTATAGTATGTCTCTCATCACTGGTAGCCTTGCAGTCCAGGTACGTTGAGCTGGATCAGAACTGTTGTGATTGGTATTGGCCAAAACCGTTGCTCCTGCTTTGTATGCATTCTCAAAGTCCTTTTTACTTTCTTCTTTTCCTTTTTTTCTTTTCTTTTGTTTTGCATTTGAATTTATGAGTGTGATTTTACTCCTGTGGCACTACCAAAACACGCACACATATACACGTGCATGCATACACACACAGAGGGGGAAAAAGTCCTATTTTTTCCCCTGGTAAAAGTAATACCTGACTGTTGTGGAAATTGAGACAACACAGGGCACATGATGAAGAAAGTAGATAGTATATGCTGGACCTTTTGTTTTATACACACACACATAACATGCATTCTCACAGGGGTGAAATCACCCCTAATGGGACACAAATGGGTTTTTAGGAGAGAGAGACGGGGAAAAAAAAACCTTGATATAATAGTTTGCAGATCTCCATAGAGTCATATACATAAATAGATACCCAGTATATCTGTGGTATTAAAATTTCATTGGGAGTTGGGGGTGACGATTGGAAAAAAAATCTAAAAGGCTTCTTTAAGGGGTCATTGAAAAAAGGCTGGGAAACACTGACATAGATCTGTGGATATAATCCTATAGATAGACTTAGGCATAAACATTGGGGGTTACTAAGTCTCCCCAATGTTCTTACCCATCTCTCTTCTCCCTCTGGCTTTGTGGACACACTTACATAGGTAAGCTGGCGCTGATTTCCTTACGGTCAGCCGTTTGAAACATTGAGGGAGCAATCTCAGGGATTCTGGTCCTCTTGGCCTTCAGTCCAGGGATTCCACGGTTACTGTGTTGGAAAAAGGAAAAACCTAACAATTCTTAAGTGTGTGCTGGGTTGTCTGTCTTTTGATTCCCCCATTCGTCCACTCATCACACAAATAAATGACTTGCTCTCTTTTGTCAGAGCATCTGAAAGGGTACACTGGATTTCTGTGAACTGAATCACATTTTAAATGCATAAGAGTAGCTCAGTATTAAAAAGGAATTCTATTGTAAATCCCCCTTTTTTTTGCAAATTCTTTTAAAACATAATTTCCAATGATAATTTTAACTACAGAAGGGACTTTGTTTTGAAAATAAAGGCAGTATAAAATGTAAGCCATCCAGGGTCCAAGTCCCCTTCCCCTTGCCACAGAGAACATCTAGAGCTGCTCTTAATGCGTTGATAAAGGTCCTTGTGTACGTATGTTGTGTTTGTATGTGTATCTATCATATGTCTACTTCCCTTCCTTCGTTACTGGAACCACATTGTATGGCTTTCCCACTGTGACTTGCTGTTATTAGTTCTGCATAAATATAAACATTCCCTTTATGACCTTCATACCTTATCTCTTTAGAAATTCTTCTGTCTCCTCAAAGCTCATCTAGAACATTCCTGGGTTCATGTCTCTGCTCTCTGGGGCAGAGTGTGAAAACCTCAGCTGACCTGGGAGCAAAGAGAACGGGCTGGATGAAACCCATACTTGATCCTCACTGTGACTCTTCATTCCAGTGAATTCACATTTCTGTATCTGAGATATCGATGCCATTTGTAGCTTGTATGAGAATAGGCTCTCCCCCACAGATTCCTTATGTAAATAAGAATTCAACGGGGCTCTTTTCATTTATTTTAGAAAACTAGTTATGGGCAAAACACTCAGACACACTGACACACACCTACAGATCATTGTGCTAATTATTACGACAAACTCTAATATATTTATAAGGGCAAGAGTGGAGTGATTGGTTTTATATCACAGCATATTCATTAAAATAGGAAGGCTTCTGCTGGGCTCGTACACTGGCTTCTTTTAGGTCTAATTAAGCATTTAGACACACGAGATTAATACTGATCACACTTGGCATCTGACTGATGCACGGCAGCAGCAGGCGTCTCTTCTGTGGGTCCTCGGGGGCTGCTCTTCCTCGCCCTCACCTCCAAGTGGCCATTCAGGTGCAAGGTGGTGAGGTCCACATTAAGCGGGTGTGGGGACCATCCTGGCTTAGGGGACAAGAGCTCTTGTAAAACCTCCATCAGTATAGCTCCCAGGGTCCCTGCAGGGGACATGCCCAGTTATAACAGTCATGCTACTCAAGGATCCCCAAGGCTGTGGATTCCTTATCAGGAGTTTCAAGTTCATACCAAGAACTCCCATTCGATGTACAGTTCAGCCATCAGAGGCAATTCTACCACGAGCAGTGTGGTCTATTAACAGAGCTGACATTGCCCCTTTAGATTCGAAGGATTAGAGCTAGAAAGTCCACCCAAGGTCAGTTCCACTTTCGGAAGATGAAAAAGTTGAGCTCACCCTTCACTCTTCACCCACAGCTTCTCTTGAAAAATCCTTTCATTTTTATTTCTTTTATTTTATATAAAATTTTTTTTAAATTTATTTATTTGGCTGCTCCAGGTCTTAGCTGTGGCACGCAGGCTCTTTTTTTTTTTTTTTTTAACATCTTTACTGGAATATAATTGCTTTACAATGGTTGTTAGTTTCTGCTTTATAACAAAGTGAATCAGTTATACATATACATATATCCCTACGTCTCTTCCCTCCCTCCCACCCTCCCTATCCCACCCCTCTAGGTGGTCACAAAGCACCGAGCTGATCTCCCTGTGCTATGCAGCTGCTTCCCACTAGCTATCTGTTTTACGTTTGGTAGTGTGTATATGTCCATGCCACTCTCTCACTTCATCCCAGCTTACCCTTCCCCCTCCCCATATCCTCAAGTCCATTCTCTATTAGGTCTGTGTCTTTATTCCCATCTTGCCCCTAGGTTCTTCATGACCTTTTTTTTTTTTTTTTAGATTCCATATATATGTGTTAGCATACGGTATTTGTTTTTCTCTTTCTGACTGACTTCACTCTGTATGACAGACTCTAGGTCCATCCACCTCACTACAAATAACTCAATTTCATTTCTTTTTATGGCTGACTAATATTCCATTGTATATATGTGCCATATCTTCTTTATCCATTCATCTGTCGATGGACACTTAGGTTGCTTCCATGTCCTGGCTATTGTAAATAGAGCTGCAGTGAACATTGTGGTACATGACTCTTTTTGAATTATGGTTTTCTCAGGGTATATGCCCAGGAGTGGGATGGCTGGGTCATATGGTAGTTCTATTTGTAGTTTTTTAAGGAACCTCCATACTGTTCTCCATAGTGGCTGTATCAATTTACAAGAGGGTTCCCTTTTCTCCACACACTCTCCAGCATTTATTGTTTCTAGATTTTTTGATGATGGCCATTCTGACCTGCATGAGGTGATACCTCATTGTGGTTTTGATTTGCATTTCTCTAATGATTAGTGATGTTGAGAATCCTTTCATGTGTTTGTTGGCAATCTGTATAACTTCTTTGGAGAAATGTCTATTTAGGTCTTCTGCCCATTTTTGGATTGGGTTGTTAGTTTTTTTGATATTGAGCTGCATGAACTGCTTGTAAATTTTGGAGATGACTCCTTTGTCAGTTGCTTCATTTGCAAATATTTTCTCCCATTCTGAGGGTTGTCTTTTGTCTTGTTTATGGTTTCCTTTGCTGTGCAAAAGCTTTGAAGTTTCATTAGGTCCCATTTGTTTATTTTTGTTTTTATTTCCATTTCTCTAGGAGGTGGGTCAAAAAGGATCTAGCTGTGATTTATGTCATGGAGTTTTCTGCCTATGTTTTCCTCTAAGAGTTTTATAGTGTCTGGCCTTAAATTTAGGTCTTTAATCCATTTTGAGCTTATTTTTGTGTATGGTGTTAAGGAGTGTTCTAATTTCATACTTTTACATGTAGCTGTCCAGTTTTCCCAGCACCACTTATTGAAGAGGCTGTCTTTTCTCCACTGTATATTCCTGCCTCCTTTATCAAAGATAAGGTGACCATATGTGCGTGGGTTTATCTCTGGGCTTTCTATCCTGTTCCATTGATCTATATTTCTGTTTTTGTGCCAGTACTGTAGTGTCTTGATTACTGTAGCTTTGTAGTATAGTCTGAAGTCCTGGAGCCTGATTGCTCCAGCTCCGTTTTTCTTTCTCAAGATTGCTTTGGCTATACGGGGTCTTTTGTGTTTCCATACAAATTGTGAAATTTTTTGTTCTAGTTCTGTGAAAAATGCCAGTGGTAGTTTGATAGGGATTGCATTGAATCTGTAGATTGCTTTGGGTAGTAGAGTCATTTTCACAATGTTGATTCTTCCAATCCAAGAACATGGTATATCTCTCCATCTATTTGTATCATCTTTAATTTCTTTCATCAGTGTCTTATAATTTTCTGCATACAGGTCTTTTGTCCTCTTAGGTAGGTTTATTCCTAGATATTTTATTCTTTTTGTTGCAATGGTAAATGGGAGTGTTTTCTTTTTTTCGGGGAGGGGCACGCAGGCCTCTCACTGTTGCGGCCTCTCCCGTTGTGGAGCACAGGCTCCAGACATGCAGGCTCAGCGGCCATAGCTCATGGGCCCAGCTGCTCTGCGGCATGTGGGATCTTCCCGGACCGGGGCAGGAACCCATGTCCCCTGAGTCGGCAGGCGGACTCTCAACCACTGCGCCACCAGGGAAGCCCTGGGAGTGTTTTCTTAATTTCACTTTCAGATTTTTCATCATCAGTATATAGGATGCAAGAGATTTCTGTGCATTAATTTTGTATCCTGCTACTTTACCAAATTCATTGATTAGCCCTAGTAGTTTTCTGGTAGCATCTTTAGGATTCTCTATGTATAGTATCATGTCATCTGCAAACAGTGACAGCTTTACTTCTTCTTTTCTGATTTGGATTCCTTTTATTTCTTTTTCTTCTCTGATTGCTGTGGCTAAAACTTCCAAAACTATGTTGAATAAGAGTGGTGAGAGTGGGCAACCTTGTCTTGTTCCAGATCTTAGTGGAAATGGGTTCAGTTTTTCACCATTGGGGACGATGTTGGCTGTGGGTTTGTCCTATATGGCCTTTATTATGTTGAGGTAAGTTCCCTCTATCCCTACTTTCCGGAGGGTTTTTATCATAAATGGGTGTTGAATTTTGTCAAAAGCTTTCTCTGCATCTATTGAGATGATCATATGGTTTTTCTCCTTCAATTTGTTAATATGTTGTATCACATTGATTGTTTTGCATATATTGAAGAATCCTTGCATTCATGGGATAAACCCCACTTGATCATGGTGTATGATCCTTTTCATGTGCTGTTGGATTCTGTTTGCTAGTATTCTGTTGAGGATTTTTGCATCTATGTTCATCAGTGATATTGGCCTGTAGTTTTCTTTCTTTGTGACATCTTTGGTTTTGGTATCAGAGTGATGGTGGCCTCGTAGAATGAGTTTGGGAATGTTCCTCCCTCTGCTATATTTTGTCTTTTTTTTTTTTTTTTCTGCTATATTTTGGAGGAATTTGAGAAGGATAGGTGTTAGGCATGCAGGCTTTTAGTTGCGGCATGCAGGATCCAGTTCCCTGCCCAGGGGTAGAACCCGGGGCGTGGACTCCCAACCGCTTGACCACCAGGGAAGTCTCAAATCCTGTCATTTAAAAAAAAATTATTTATTTAAAAAAAGATTTATTTATTATTTATTTATTTAATTTATTTTTGGCCGCGTCGGGTCTTAGTTGTGGCATGTGGGATCTTCGTTGAGGCATGCAGGATCTTTCATTGCAGCATGTGACCTTGTCTCTAGTTGTGGCATGCAGGTTTTCTCTTCTCTAGTTGTGGTGCTTGAGCTCCAGGGTGCATGGGCCCTGTAATTGTGGTGCGTGGGTTCCAGAGCGTGTGGGCTCTGTAATTTGTGGCACGCAGGCTCTCTAGTTGAGGTGAGCGAGCTCAGAGGTTGTGGCGTATGGGCTTAGTTGTCGCGCGGCATGTGGGATCTTAGTTCCCTGACGAGGGATCAAACCTGTCCCCTGCCTTGTAAGGTGGATTCTTTACCACTGGACCACCAGGGATGTCCCCCAAATCCTGTCATTTTTAAACACCTGCAATTCACATTGAATTTCTTATTTTGAATTAGTGAGGTCTTTAACAAAGGCTTTTATAATTCATATAATAATATATAACATGTTTATTATATATAACATAATTTATAATTATTTGCTGTAAAATTTATGCATATCAGTTTTTTTGTTAAGTATTGTCATTACTTTGCATAAGAAAGTTCTGTTCACAGCCTCATCTTCCCATTCATCCTTGACCTGTGCCCTCTGGCCTAGATTACAGGCCCTCTCCCCCAGGGCTGGAGCAAGAGTAGGCTCTTACCCTCATGGAGACCTCTCCCTTTCCCTCAAGCTGCAGTCCTGTGATGACTCCAGGGAGACTCATTTAGAATAAGTTTGGCTTTCCAAGTATCAGTGGGACCATCTCTCTGTTTTTGCCCCAGAGGCTTATAAAAACACCACCTATGAATCATCCATTGCTACACTCCTGACAGAGCAGCTCTGAAGTTCGACAGTGAAAATGTCGCTGGACAATGTGCTGATTTTATTATGACTTATTATGGTGAGGTGAGTTGTGGTTTGGGGAACAGGTATTTTGTTTGAGGTTTCTTGTTCCTTACAAGGAATAACTGAATTTATTATAGGTGAGATTTGTTCTGATTCTATGTAGAGTCATTTTGCTTCCCCAGTGCCTGCCTCTGTCTCTTGTTATTTCTTTTTAAGGAGTTGAGAGTTTCCTAGGAGCCCTTGTAACAACTCCTTTTGGGTAGCTCTCAGTTCTAGAAGGAGCCAAGGTGAGTCCCAGCTTTACTGCCGACTAGGCTTGTGACTAGAAACAAGTTGCGTAGGAACTGTTGCTTCCAGGGAGAGGAGGCTGTGTCTGCCCACTTCTTGGGGCAGGTGAGGCCTAGCGCATCCCCCCTGGGCTGGATGTTACATGCAGCTTTGGTGGACAGACCCTGTGCACACCAAGTCCTGCCTCTGGCACCTGTGTCTCTGCCTGGGGGCTTCTTTGGGCCAGTGGAGCATGTTTTGCTTGAGTGCAGGGCAGCCCATGCCCCCAATATGGACAAGAGTTCATGCGTAAACATGTCCTCAGTGGGGCCGCTCTGACATGTGTACTCTTGGAGGGGCCTCACAGGGGCCGCACCCCAGTTCCCCACAGTGGTTCAGACCCACCCCCCAATAACACACCTTCTATGGGCTTTCCTTCCTTCCCTGCCTCACCTTTCCACTTCATCATGCTTCCTGGGACCACCTCCCAAGTATCCTGCTTCCACCCCAGAATCTCTCTCAGGGCTTGATTTTGGGGGAAACCGAACTAAGACAGGAATAAAGGTAATCCATCATTGATGTAGTCGCATTAAGCTCTACACACGGCTGTGTGGACATATTTTTACTCAGTTAAAAGATTTGCCGATTGAATGATTGTTACAATAATGGAAATCATAGCTGTCACATATTGTATTGCTTATTTTTGGTTTTTGGTTTTTTTGTATTGCTTATTATATGCTGGCACTTTACATGGTGTGTTTTACTTAATCCTCAAACATTCCGTTTTACAGTCAAGGAAATTAGCTTTAAGCAAGAATGTGCCTCTTCCAAACTCATTCAGACTAGTTAAGTACCAGAATCGGGGTTCCTTCCAACCCAAAGTTCATGGTGGTGTTGGGGGATGGGGTGAGTAGGGACCATGGGCTCTGGAGCCAAGGGGCCTGGTTTGCATCCTGACTTCACCACTTCCTGGCTGTGTGACCCCAGGCAAGATGATTACCCTCTCTGAGCTTTGGTTTTCTCATCTGTATAATGGGGCTCATATGGTACCTAGTTCATAGTGTTGTTGGAAAAGTTAATATATGTCAAGTGCTTAAAAGAGTGCCTGACCCATAACAGGGGCTAAAGAAGTGCTACTCATTGTCACTATTTTTAAAATATCAGAATCCATGATAATAACCTTGGTTGTTTGTAGGTTTCCTGCAGGGAAATAATCCATTAATAACACTGTGAGGCATAGAAAAGAGGGTCTGATAGGACCCCCCGCTGCTTTTAAGGAGCTTCAGTTCTAGTTTGAGAAGACAGGCATATTGTTAAGGCATAATCTTAATAATGTAAGTCAGCTCAAACATAAAAATAGATTTGGAAATAGAGAAGAAACTTACAAATTTGTTGCCTCCGGCCCCAGGCTCTGTCTGAGTGTTTCCGCACAGGGCAGCTGTGAGGGGCCACATTGCAATGGCTTTCCTCTGTTTCTTCCCTTCCTGTGAGCTGAACTAGAAAACCTTTCGGCTAGATCTCAGACCTTCCATAAGCCAAGCTCTAGGCTGGAACCAAGGAGAAGTTCATATCATGCTTTAAGCGGGGCTTTGCTTTCTTTTCCTCCCATGGGGTGGGACATACCATGTGACTGGTAAGGTCTTATAAGTCTACCAGCCCACAGTCTGTAACCCAGTTACAGTTGGTATGGGTCTTGGTACCCAGAACACATGGATACATGGGAAAAGTATCACTGTAAGTTCAAGGAGGTAGAGAATTGATAATTATTGAATACATGTACGGAGGACCTGGCACTCCACATGTGTTAGGGTAATTGCTTCTCAAAGTAAATGGGAGGAGAGGTAGTCATCTTTATCCCCATTTTACAGATGAGAAAACTGAGGTTCAGGGAGGTTGACCAGTGTCATGCAGCTTTGTATGCAGCAGAGACAGGATGGGAACCCAGCCTGACACCAGAGCTCTTGTTACTGTGCCATGGTGGATGCAGCTTGCACCAAGCAGATGGTGCAGAGACCAAAGATGATAGAAATCAGGTGTCGTAGGAGAGCACGAGGGCTTGCTGGCTGGCTTGGGACAGTTAGAACCTATAGGTGGGGATGGGGGGGAATAAAGTGAAGGGGGCAGAGAATTCAATCGATGCTCTTGGCACTTCCCAGGTCACCATCTCGGTTTGTAACGTAGCAGCCGGGTTGAAAGCAGCCAAGCAGCAGAGAATCTCTGCTCCAACCCCCCCTCGCCCCCCCCGAATTAAAAGGACTCTACCATGCATCTGAGATCCTTGCCACTTTAGAGCCCAGTGACAGAAAAGCAGTATAACCTAAAGGTTAAGTGTGCAGGCAATAGAGCCAAACAGACTTGGGTTCACATCCCAGCCATGCTACCTCCTGGCCAAATTTCCCTGGAAGAACGATGTCACTGGTCTGAGCATTAGTTTCCTCTTCTTCAAAATGGAGACGGTTATAGTAGCCATAGAGTTACTGGCGTTGGTTTCGTGCAAGGAGTGTTCACTGTCGTGTGTGCATTCGCAGAATATACCCACACACGTCACTGTGTGTAGGTACTAGCACTGTAGTCAACCTGGAGGCGGGAAAGGAGCCCTTTGCTGCTTCTCGCCATTTGTCATCTGGTTCTTCTCCTCTCTGGTCCTCCCTCTTCCCCTCTGGGAGCACATCAAGGCGGCAGTGGACCGGGATCCGAAGACACGTCCTGCCATTGCCACTGACAGAGCTGGAGGGTGATCCAAAGCCTCATTAGTGAAGATGGGGTGTGCTTGCTTCCTTGCCAGAGGCTGGTGGTGATGGGGAGCTCCGACGGGAGCCTGACCAGTGTACGAAAGACTTTGTTATTAGGATTTCTGTGTGTTTAATTTTGGGGAACATGTGGTGATTGGCTAATTGCATTATGTGGGAGAGACAAGTCCTTGACTGTGACCTGGAGAAGCCGGAGGTTCAGATATTCCTGGCGGGGAAGGGTCTAGCTTGGTGATCAGTGCCCTTCAATAGCTAACACAGGTGACTGCATAAATGTTATGGCCCCAGGAAAACACACACTTTGTAGACGTGAAGTAGGATATTTGTCAACCACATTCTGATCACAGCTCTTGGCTCAGTTATCTGATATGTGGATTTCTTCACGACATAACTATTCTTGCAGAGGGATGGCTTTTGTTCAGAGGCGTGGGACTCATTGATGAGTCTTATTCTACTCCTGTCCAGATTTTAAAGATTGACAGGGTTGGTTGTGCCTTCAAATATTTGGGAGGGAGAAGTCTCTTTTAAAGGTCCCTTAAAGTCTGTTTAGAACAATGTTTTTGAAATAATTTCAGGCTTGCCGAAGAGTTGCAAGAATAGTACAAAGAATTCTTTCCCAATTCCCTTCACCCAGATTCCCAAACATTACTGTTACCACACTCGCTTTCCCCCTGTATCCACCCATTCATCCACCTGCCTGTCTATCCATCCAGCCACCCATCCATATTTCTGTTTAAACCATTGGAGAATAAGTGGCAGACAAAATACCCCCTTAATTCTATCTTATTCAGCATGTATTTGCTAAAGTCAAAAGCATTCTCTTAAACAATTACAGTATAATTCCCCAAATCAGAAAATTAACACTGGTAAAATACTTTTACCTAGTGTCAGACTTTATCCAGATTTCAGTTGTCTTCATAATGCTCTTAATAGCAAAAGGAAAATCCAGATCAGACAATGAATCCAGTTATTCACGACCCCTTAGATTCCTTTGATTGGAAGAGTCCCTGAGATATGCTTTATCTTGTAGACCATCTCTCAATTTGGGTTTATCTGATGTTTCCTTATGATTAGATTCAGGTTATACAGTTTAGCAGGGATGCCACAGAAGCCATATGAAATTCTCAGTGCATCACATCAGGAAATGCGTGTTGATATGACCCATTCTTGGTGTTGCTAATTATGATCATTTGGTGAAGGTGGTGTCTGCCAAAGTTATTATTTTGCCCACTAAAATGAATAAGTGTCTGGCGGGGAGATACTTTGAAAATATGTAAATAGTTTGTTACTCCTCAGAATTTCACCACTGTTTTAGCATCCATTGATGATTCTTGCCTGAATCAGTTATTACTAGGATGGTTTCCAAATGGTCATTTTCTAATTCCATCATTTCTTCTGCATTTGAAAGGAAGAGCTTTCCTTTCTCCTTCTTGATTTATATCAGTGGACTCTCACGGATTCTTATCTTATTCAATAGGTTATAATCCTTTACGTAATATCATTATTTATCTTGCTGCTCAAGTTGTCTCAGACTCTACCGGTGGAAGCCCCTTCAGACTGGCTCCTGCATCCTTTAGACGTGTTCTCATCTTTCTTTGAGTGTTGCCTTATTTTCTGGCATAGGAAGATGTGGCATCTCTATGTGAAGGCAGATTTTTTTTTCATATATAAGATATTGTGTGTAAAGAGCTGAGCACCATGCCTCGTGCAAAGTAAGTGTTAGCTCCTATTATTAATGGCATCACTGTGTTATTATGATATGCTAGCTCTTGACCCTCAGACCTCCTGATCTTTTTCTAGCAGCAGTGGGCAGGCAGGCTCTGCCAGACACAGCTGGCTGTCACAAAGGCATAGAGGCTGTTTCTTCTTTTCTGGCGCCTAGACTCTTAACTCAATATAATACAGTCTTCAGGGGTTATCCCCTTAGGGGTGTAATTTTTTTGAGAAATTAAAAAGTATATAGAAAAATGCAGTGACTAAGGTAATGGACACTTGGCTTTCCACTACTCAGAATGAACATACATTAACATTTTGTTCTATTTGCATAGCCATTTCCCCCCAACAACAACAACAAGTATTGACAGATAAACTTGAAGATCCCTCTGAAAACTCAACCTCATTCCTGCCTCCTCTTCTCAGAGGCAGCCACAAATTCATTTCAGAGTGTGTCCTTCCTGTGTGTGTGTCCGTATTAGTTTGTGTACCTAAACTTTTTACATAACTGTAAATATGTATATATCATTGTTTCTTGCTTTCCTTCACTCAGCATGTTTGTGAGATCTCCATGTTGATATATACATAACTCCATGTTGTTTACTTTCCACTGCTGTATAATATTCCATTGTACAAATATACCATAGTTACATATTTACGGATTCCCCTGTTGATGGACATCTAGGTTGCTTTGAAGCCTTTAGTATCGCAACCAGCATTGCAATGAAAATTCTCGTACTTGTTTCCTGGTGCCTACGTGCAAGGGTTTCTTTCCAAAACACCCTTTGAAACAGAATTGCTGGGCCAAGAGTATTTGTATTTTAATGGGGGAGAGAGGATCTCGTTGAGATTGCAGTCTTTTCAAGGATAAAGGGAAGACTCAGGCACTGAGATTGGTGATGGAGGCATTTTGGTCCTGGGGGGGAGTGTCTTTCTGGAGTCCATCAAGTCAAATTTTGTATCAGGCTGGTGCTGCCACCTGTTTGCCTTTTGCCCTTGACCGTCAGGTAAGTTTTCAGAGCCAGCAGGGGTACGTGGTAAGGCAGCACTATCCTCTTCCTCTACTTCTTCACCTTAGATGGATGACAAGACTGGGGACTCTCGGAGAGGGACTGCCCAAGGGGCCCCCCAGAAACAGCAGCTGAAGTCAAGCTTGCCGGGAGAGTGCTTATGTTGAGCTGGTATTATTGCCTTCCTTGTCTTTCTTTATCCTTGTCATTATCCTCATCTGGCTGGAATGGGCCAGGTTCTATCAATTAAAAATAGTCATACCTGGGCTTCCCTGGTGGCGCAGTGGTTGAGAGTTGGCGTATCTGGTGTATGTGTAAGGCTGGCCATTCCCCCTCCAGTTCCAGAGGCAGGCGTTTTTCATGGACCCTGGTATGACTTCAGAATCCTTCTCAACACAACAGCTTGGGAAAGTCACTGTCAGTCAATTGAAACTGAAATGTTCGATTAATTAATGTTCATGCCTTTCCATCCCTCCCCAAAGCTGTTCATTTTATTGATTAGAGCAAACGCTTCTACTCTTGAGGGGGATGTGACTTCAAATATGAAACAAACACAGGTAAGAAAAAGCTAGAGGGAGAGTGTTACCCTTAACCTGTTAAATGTATTTGTTAGCAACTATTATAGGGCACCCCATGGTTTTGCGGTGCTGTGATTATCTCATAGATGCACTTTCCCCAAATCATCTGGGAGTGTCATCCTATAGGCCCACTGTTTATGCAGACCAAGGGCTGCTTGGCCACACGTGGAGTGATACATTTTGCATGGTACTGGTATGGGTGCCGTGTGTTCACAGAGTGAAATCACGCCCCACCTGACACTCCGTACCTCTGTATGCCAGATGGATTTGATGATTGAGTTTCATTCATTCATTCATGCATCCTCTTGAATGTATAATGATAGTTATTATAATTACCGTGATAAAAGGAAAAGCATTAGAATTAGCCTCAGGATTGAGGTGCCTAGGAATAAAAGTCCATCTTAGATACAGGAAACTGCAAGGCTTCCTGACGACCTCATTTGTTGAGTAGAACTTACGTGTCCTTTTTATCTTTCTTTGCGGTAATGAGGTTGCGTTTTTGCTTCTCCACTCCCTCTCTTTGCTCTGCCACTGGCAGGCACCAGCCTTCTGGGAGGGGATGTCATTTGGTTGCCAAATTAAATGTCCCAGATCTGTTCACTCGAGAGGGTGGTGTCATTTCTGGAAAAAACAAACAGGAGGCACTATTCTCTATCTTGCTATCTGACCTGTTTGATAGAATTTGAAAATGAACCTTTTATTGTGATAAATGGGGAGACAGAAAAGTTCCTCCCAGGGCCAACTTCACCACTGTATTCAGCTCCCAGATGGCAACTTGAGTCATAGGGGGCAGCTGCCCAGCACTTTGATTTAAGATAATAGGGGCCAGGATGCAGGAGTGATATCAGCGTGGGCTGGAACGGTCACACTGAGGCAGGCTTTTAAGTGAGGACTTTGAAAGCCAAGGCAGAGGTCAGGAACAAGGCTGGGCACAGCTGAGACCCCAGAAATGCATCTACAAACTGGAAGCTGTGATGGAGAAGCTGTTTAAAGCCAAGTGTGTGGCCTCAGCATGAGGATGTCAGGTAGCCACGAAACAGTCATGACTGTCCTTATAGAAGGTACTTCTGTGTTCCCTTGTGTGTCCCCTGTGTTCAGGAGCCAGTCCTGGGTCCACCCCAGAGTAAAATCTGGCCCCATCTGGCACTCTGTACTACTTTATACCGGATGGAAGGATTTGATGTTTTGAGATTCATTCATTCATTCATTCATTCATGTGTCATACATTTTTGCCTACATGGTGCCAAGTCCTACAGGGATTCCCTGGTGAGAATATGATCCCTATTTTTCAGGAACTTACAACTGAGCAGAAAAGAACGATAAGTTAGCAGACTGAAAGAGCAGTGTGTGCTGAGTGGGATAAAGAGGGCCTTGGGGGCTACCTTGGAAGTGACGGTAGGATTTAGAGTATGGGTCCCAACTTGGAATAGTCCATCCCCAACTGTTAGTGACACTTTCCTCTCTTCTCCCATTGTGTTTGCCCTGGGAGCTATTCCCCAGGAGATATTTTAGGGCCTCTTTGTTCATTGGATGGGCTCATGTTTGGGCTTTCCCTCTGTTCTCTGTTCATCCCAGGAAAATAATGCTGCTGCACAGTGTCCTGACCAAGTCGCCAATAGCCTGAATTAGTTGTACACTATTTAGTGGTATTATTGGGCTCTCCAGCCCTGCGTCAAACACTGACTCATTTGCTCATTCTTTCATTCAGAAAAACTTATTTTTCAGTGCTTAGGATGTGCAAGGACTGAGTGAGAAGCTGGGGAAACAGAGTTGAAAACAAACAAAAAAAACCCCAGCCTTCCTTTCAAGTATCTCAAGATTTAGAGGAGACAGACTAGAAACCTACCTTATAACTCAGTGGCGAAAGGTCTGGAGCAAAGGAGGTAATACTAGGACTGAGGGAACCCAGGTGAGGATCATCTAGAACGTTCGAGGGAGCCAGGGACAGCTTTCTGGAGGAGCCATCATCTAAGGCAGGAGTCAGAAAACTTTCCTGTAAGGGGTCAGGTAGTAAATACATCAGCCTCTGCAGCCCAGTGGTCTCTCTGGCATCCACTCAGCTCTGCAGTTGTAAGTGAAAGCTGCCATAGACGATATGCAAATGAATGGGGTGGCTGTGTTCCAGTAAAACTTTATTCACAAAAACAAGTGGCGGGCCAGATTTGGCCTTTGGGCTGTAGTTTGCCAGCTCCTGACCTAAGGTGAGACCTGTCGAGTGAGTGGGCATTGGCCAGGTGAAGAGAGAGGGGGAAAGATGTGCAGGCAGAATGGCAGGTGGAAAGGCCTGGAAGCGAGGGCTGGTTGGGGAGCTGAAAATGGTTGTGTAGCCAGACTTTAGCGTGTGTGTGTGCGTGCGTGTGTGTGTAAGTGTGTGCGTCTGCATGTGTGTGTAAGCGTGTGCGTGTGTGTGCACGCGCGCGTGTGTGGGGGGGTGGGGTGAGAAGGGAGGATGAGGCAGGAGCTGTTGGGGGTTTGAAGCTTCTCCCCCAGGCAGTCGGTCGGGAGCCTCCGGAAGGCCTCTTAGGGCAGAGGAGCGTGACCTGTCTTGAATCATTTTAGCTGAGAGGCGTTTTGGCCTCGAGGCCTCAGCCCAATTGCTGTGAGCGCTTTTCTTCCTGTTTTCCATTAATTAATTCTTTCAGGTATGCGACGCCCCTTCCAGGACGCAGGAGAGCGTGACTCTGGTGACACGGCTGAGCAGAAGTCAGCGGGAGGCCTGCCATCTGCTCCCGGTGGCTGATGGCAGGGAAGGGAGCCCCTGACCCACTGCTAGAGCCGCCCACTTCCTCCCGTGGCCTCTGCCCTCTGGGGACTCTGTAATTTAAAATGAATGTGGCCGGGGGTCTCTGGTTGCTAACAGTGAGCCCTCCAGCCGCCTCCCCTTGCTCTCCTCAGGCCGGAGGTGTTTATTAACTCAAATTAATAGAGGAAGAATAAACGTACTCGCATCTCTCGAGGCCTCCAGCTGGGGCCCGCTTCCACCACGGCTGGGCTTCTGGAAGCCAAGAGCCGGCGAGGTTAATTTTCTGGGGCGGTGCTTAACGACGTCAGGAAGCCATCACGGAGCCCTTCGTCTCAGCCCTAGTCGTGTTTCGGGATCATGATTCCTACATTAGAGAGATGGCCTTTCGGTGTCTGTCCGCTGAATCAGGCACAGGTGTGCGGATATCGTCCCGCCAGCCCAGGTTTTAAACACCAAGTTGGCGTGGGATGTGTCTGGGGAGGGACACCCAGCTGTCGGGATGTCATCTCTTGGCACCGGCTTTGATGTCACCTTCCAAGATGCTGAGACTGAAAGCGTTTTGTTTTCAGTGAAGATGAGGAGGAATATCTAAGAAACATGTTCTTGGCTCAGGGAAGGCACCGATTCATTTTCTTAATCCTTCATTTCATCAAAAGTCTGTGTGTGAGGACCCGAGAGAAATTTCCAGTCTTCAGAGAGCCTTTTTTTTTTTTTTTTTCCAGAGAGCTTTTTGGACAGCAACTCAGCCCTGTGGGGGAGTTAGGTGGGTTTGTTCTTTTTCTGACAGGTAGATTTAGAGAGGCTCAAACAGGTAATATTGGCTATGGTTTCCCACACACCAAACTGACCCTCCACTCCTTTCTGTCTCTGCCTGCATACTTCTGTATTCATACTATAGTGCAATGAAAATAATAATAATCTAGAAACAGCTAACATTTACTGCATCCATACCATATCGTGGGCACTGTGCTAAGTGCTTTACACAATGTATCAGCTTCTGTCACCCATGAAGTAGGTATTATTATCATCTCTCTTTTGTACTGAAGAAACTGAGGTATAGGAGATTATACAATTTACCTAGGATGGCATCTTCTCCATCAGGTATTGCCAGACTACCACCTGAGGGCCAGATCCGGCCCACCACCTGTTTATGTAAATAAAGTTTTATCGGAACGTGTCACATCCTTTCACACTACGATGGCAGAGTTGAGTAGTTGCATCCATAGCCTGAAATATTTGCTCTCTGGCCCTTTCAGAGAATGCATAAAGATTCCTGTCCTTAGCTGACGTGGCAAGTGTAATACGCATCTGGCCCAGAGGCTGAATTCATCACCTTACGTATGCTAGGCTGCCTCTGTAGTTGCCACGTCCATGCCCATCACTCTTTCTCCAGCAGGTTTTAAGTCTCTGTCCTTTTCCAGACCCTGGACTGTGAGTTCTTTGAGAGGAGGGACCCGGTCTCATTCATGTCTTTCACTTCTTTGCTTAACCCAGCACTGCGTACAGAGTTAAAGGCTTGATAAGTGTTTGCTAAATGACTGAATGGTTGGATGGATGGATGGATGGATGGACGGATGGGTGATTTTCCCAGCTTCCCAACATCGGAAGCCACCCCTCCCTACTCTTCCCATTACAGAGTGAATGCGAGAGAAGCTACATAAGGAGGACCCTTGTCCAGTTTGCTCCTTTAGGGCAGGGATGCAGGTGAGTGACGTTGTCTCTGCCAAAGTTACCTGTTCCATTGTTTCCAGCCGTGCTCCTGCCAGCAGGGTAATGTGGAAGCAGCTGGCAGATGCCAGAGGAAGCAATCTTTACTGTTCCTTTTTTAATTTAATTTTTATTGGGGTATAGTTGCTTTACAACGTTATGTTAGTTTCAGGCATACAGCAAAGTGAATCAGTTATACGTATACATATATCCACTCTTTTTTAGATTCTTTTCCCATATAGGCCATTACAGAGTATTGAGTAGAGTTCCCTGTGCTAAGCCATAGGTCCTTATTAGTTATCTATTTTATATATAGTAGCGTGTATATGTCAGTCCCAATCTCCCAATTTACCCTCCCCCCCTTATCCTCTGGTAACCATTAGTTTGTTTTCTACATTTTTACTGGTCCACTTAGAGTTGTCCTTGCCTGAAATTCAGATTCTGAATGTTCCTCATACCCTATTCCATTCAAGCAATGTGTGTCAACCCGCACGCATGGCGAGCACAGTCCCGAGTGTGAATTCATGGGGACCCTTTCCTAGAGCCTCTGCAATAGGCCTGCGTGAGAGGGGAGCTCTGTCACTCAGGCAGCCGGGAACTCTAGGGAGGGACAAAAGCAGCATCACCTTCCTCAAAGGGCAGCTACGAGGCCAAACCCAGCGGTAGGCCCAGAGGTGTTTTGGCCACTGCCAAGGCCACAGCAAATGAAGTCTCCAGCAGGGAACTTTTTTATAAGCAAGGAATGCAATTCGTGTAGAGTTCACAATCTAACGTTAGGGCACTGCTAACCGCCTTTCACAAGGGGAACCCAGCATTTCCTGAGTGCTGTTTCCCTACCTGCGTGCCCCTTAACATTTCCCCCATTTCTCAGGTGAGGAAATGATGATGTAAAGAGCCCAGGGAAGCAGTCTCGGCACTTGGACTCTGGGCTGTCTGGTGCCAAAGTTAATGATTTTAGTCTCTCTCCGGCATGGCTTGGCTGTGGGTTGGGCAGCATGGAAGGGTTTGGCCTCAGGCACTGCTTTCTGCCTGAGCCCTTAAGTGTCTGCGACTCACTCAGGCCAAGTCCCCAGCATGGCCGTGTGGAGAGCCCGCTGCTGTCTGGGCGGTGAGGGCTGCAGGGCCATTAGCCTCACTTGGAGTGTTTCATGCCACAGGGGGACCTCACAGGTTGCTCACCAAGCGCTGAGTTCCGAGTTTTTCTCAGTTTTCCATTTAGGTTTTCAAGAATATTCCCAAAGTGTGGGGAGACTAGGGTCTCTCTGGGAGCCAGAGGGCCCTCTCAGAAGCTAATGTTCCATTCCAGGTTATAATGGACAGCAGCTGGGATGTCTGCCTGGGCCAATTTGCTGTGAACAGCTCTGCACACTTAGCCTCCAGTGGAGAATTTGTGAGTTTACTTACCCATGGCGAGCGCAGGTGTAACAGAGTGACAAAACTTGTTGGAGGTGGGGACAGAGTTTCTGGCGTGTTTGCAGTTGGCCTTTTTCTGATACAGCCCCTTGCTTTCTCCCCCTCTTTTCCTTCTCTGCCCCTCATCATTGTGAAAAAGTCACGTGCGTCCCAATTTTCTTTTCTCTTCTCATGAGCCTCTTTATTTCCAGTTTTAAAAATAGAGCATTAATTTACATACAATAAAAACACAGATTTTAAGTTCAGTGAGTTTTGATAAATGTATATCCCCAGATACCCACCACCCTAATCAAGATTTAGAATATTTCTCATCCACTCTGAAAAGTTCCCTTGTGTCCCACTCTCCAATTATTTTCCCCTACCTTCAAGGCAGCACCATTCTGATTTTTATCACATGGCTGAGACCTCTCATAAAACTTCACATAAATGGAATCATGCATTGTACATATACTCTTTCGTGTCTGGCTTTTTTCACCCAGTATGATGCTTTCGAGATTAACCTACGTTGTTCTGTGTATCAGTAGTTTATTCTTTTGTATCACTTCATTATTACCTGTTAATAATATTTCATTGTGTGACCACACCACAGTTTATCCCTTCTCACTGTATTTGTTTCCTAGGGCTGTCATAACAAAGTAACATAAACTTGGTGGCTTAAACGACAGAAATTTGTTGTCTCACAGTTCTGGAGGTCAGAAGGCCATGTCAAGGTGATGACTGAGCCTTACTTCCTCTGAAGGATCTAGAAGAGAATCCTTCCTTGTCTCTTCTAGCATCTGATGACTCCTAGCAATCCCTGACGTTTCTGGGCTGGTAGCTGCATTATTCCAATCTCTACTTCTGTCTACACGTGGCCTTATTCCCTCTGTGTACCCTCTCCTCTTCTTATAAGGACAGCGGCCATTAGATTTAGGGCCCACTCTTACCTTAACTTGATTACATGTGCCAAGACCCTATTTCTAGATAAGGTCCCATTCATAGGTCCTGGAGGTTAGGACTTCAGCATATCCTTTTGAGGACACAATTCAGCCCCCTATACTCACATTGGTAGACATATGGAGTGTTTCCAGTTTGGGACTGTTGAGAATAAGTCTGCTATGAACAGTCTGTATGAGTTTTTTTGTTTGTTTGTTTTTTGTTTTTTTTTGGTCAACGTATGCTTTCATTTCTCTTGGGTAAATACCTATGAGTAGAATTCCTCGGTCGTAGTGTATGTATGTATTTAACTTTATAAGGATCTGCCAAGCTGTTTTCCAGAGTGGCTGTACATTTTACAGCCCACCAACAATGCATGGGAAGTCAGTGGCTCTGCATCAGTGCTTCTCAATGTGGGGCAGTTTTGTCCCCCAGTGGACATTTGGCAATGTCTGGAGACATTTGGGTTGCCACAACTTGGGGAGAGGGTGCTGCTAGCATCTAGCTCCTGGGTAGAGACCAGGGGTGCTGATAAACATCGTGTAATGCATGGAGCAGTCCCCTCCTTCACCCCTCCCCTCCCCAGGAAAGAATTATCCAGCCCAAAGTATTAATGATGCCGAGGTTGAGAAACCTTGTTCTACACCGTTGTCACCACTTGATATTGTCAGGCTTCTAATTTTATCCTTTCTAATAAGTATGCAGTGGGATCTTATTGTGTTTTACTTTGCACTAATTAATTAATTGATTTGCATTTCCCTCATGACTCAA
The DNA here is from genome assembly GCF_964341445.2 of Mesoplodon mirus. Lineage (NCBI taxonomy): Eukaryota > Metazoa > Chordata > Mammalia > Artiodactyla > Ziphiidae > Mesoplodon > Mesoplodon mirus. The sequence continues at coordinate 11,750,372 of NC_138989.1, forward strand.
GATGTTGGATGTTTCCTGGTCATTTCTCACTCTTTATGTGAATTATCTGTTCAAGTATTTCTCTTCATGTGAATTATCTGTTCAAGTCTTTTGCCTATTTTTAATTGAGTTGTTTATCTTCTTACTACTGTATTGTAGGTCCTTTATCAAATTATGTATTATGGATATTTTCTCTCAATCTGTGATCTCCCTTATCACTTTCATACACTTGTCTTTCAAAGAGCTAAAGTTTTCAGTTTTAACAGAGTCAGGTATCACATTTTTTGTTTTATGCTCAATGCTTTTTATATCCTAAGAAATCTTTGCAAATCCCAAAGTCACCGACCTATTCTCCTGTTTTCTTTTAGAAGTTTACAGTTTTAGCTTTTATGATCCAGGTTTATTATCCATCTCATTAATTTTTGCATATGGTGTATCTAGTTGTTCCAGCACCATTTGTTGTAAAGACCACCCATTCCCCGTGAATCACCTGGCGTCTTTGTTGCATATAAATGGGCCGTGTTTATGTGGGTCTATTTCAAGAGTCTTTATTCTGCTTTATTCTTATGCCAGTCTCACATTGTCTTGCTTACTGTAGTCTCCTTGGCCTTTCTCTGCTCATCCATCTCTTCTGTTTTTTGTTCTCTTAACTTCTCTTTCACTGGGCTTGGGATGAGGGCAGTTGGGAGGAAAAAAAAACTACGTTAAGTTTTTCTTCTTTTTTCATGCCTCTTTGCAGTCTCTTTCTCTTTTCATCTTCCCTCTCTCTCTCCCTCTCTCCCTCTGTGTGTGTGTGTGTGTGTGTGTGTGTGTGTGAAAATTGACTTAGCCAGGAATAAAAAGCATTACATGACTGCACCCAGCATCCTTATTCCTGTTAGCCAGTTTCCTTATTTTTCACTCAACCCCTTAGTTCTCACCTGCCCCAAGAACATCCTATCTAAACAGAGTGGCTACAACTTATTCCTCCCCTTGTCTTTGATTCTATTGACTCCTTGAAATCCATGCCCTCCCCCTACCAGTTTTCCTGGAATCAATAGAAAAAGGTCATGTTTCTTTCCTAATGAATGACTCATCAAGCCAGGGCTGAACACTCACAAACAGCCGTCTCTACAAAGGATCGAAAATGTTTCTTGTCTCTGTTGATTCTCCTATTTATTCTTGGCATGTTCTTGTGTATCTGAGCTGATGGTGCTGGTTATGTCCTGGCATTGCAGACCCCCTGCCTGTTTGACACGGCTCATGGAGTATCCAGCGGCCCAGAAATGCAAGGAAGAGGGAAGAGGAAGGGCAAAACTATTTGTTTGCTAATGATCCAGAGAGATAATGCTTGTTGTGTAGGTACCAGCAGCAAAGCCACTGAAAGTCTCATGACTCTTCCAGACTAAATGGAAAGGTTATAATGCCCATTGCAGCTCAATTTAGGAAAAGTTCTGGTTTTATATATGCAAATGATCAATCAGAACCTGTACTGATTCCTCCATATCTGAGGGGCATTGCTGCTTATTTCCAGGTATAGTTTAAAAGATATACATTCAATCCTATCCCCCAAACATATTATGTTTTAAAGAGTACATTGAAATAAATAGTAAGAGCAGGCTTTAAAGACAGCTTGAATCTAAAATACTTACCTAGGGACTTCCCTGGTGGTCCAGTGGTTAGGACTCTAGGCTTGCAGTGCACGGGGCCCGGGCACATGCCTCAACGAACATCCTGCGCGTGGGGACGAGTATCCTGCGTGCCGCAACGGGGACCCGGCTCAGCAAAACAAATAAATATTTTTAAAAATTTATAAAATAAAATACTCAGCTAATAAAAATTTAGGATTTTCATTATCTTTAAATGATTTCCTTTCTTAAAGCATAGACTAGTGCTTCTATGTCACAAATATACAATAAACATCATTTTGCATAACTTCCAAAAAACCGCATTTTAACTTTTAAAAAAAATAAATTTTTATTATAAAATGGTTTAGGACTCCCAAGAAGTTGTAGTGCAGAAGTTTCTGTGTACCCTTCACCCAGCTTCCTCCATTGATAGTATCTTATGTAACCTTAGTAGATTGTCAAAACCAGGACATTGACATAGGTACAGTACTGCTGACACAAGCACAGATCTTATTTGGATTTCATCAGTTTTACATGCATTTTTTTTTATCTTAAAAAAATCATCTTATTGTCCAAAAGATGACTTAACAAAATTAAAGAAAATTTTGGAACAAGACAACCTGGGGGCACATTCCAGCTCCGCCACTTATCTGTGGGATCATGGGTGATTCGCTTAAACTTTCCGAGCCTCAGTTCTTCCTCCATAAAACGGGGATGATGAGAGCTGCCTAATAGGGTTATTGTGAGGCTTAAACAACTTAACGTGAGCATATAATGCTTGGACACTTTTGTAATAGGTTTGTTGAAAAATCTAAACTCATCAAAGTGTAAACGTGAAGGAAGCAGTTTATTTTTCCTGTAACTGAGGTAGATTGAATGTCTCCTTTCCCATCGTTAATGACAGCTTGGGCAGGTTCATTCACTTTTGGTTGGAAAACTTAAACCAGGCTTGGCTTCCTTGGTGATGCTCTGGTTTGGTCTGAGTCTTCCGCTATGAGTGGTTTCCATACAGATGGGAGCATGGTTCCCCCCGACCCGTCCTCATGTTCATCCTGACAGCCTCTTCCGTCACTGAGAACCACCCTCCTCAGAGGATCCCATGGGCGCCATCAATGGCACCACCCTTGACCCCTTCTCTGGTGGCTACCTGGACGTGGATAGATGCCACTCATCCACTAACCTGCATGCTCATTCCCCTGGAGCCATGGGAGCACTGAGGTCCCTTCTCACATTCTCTGAGGGGGCAGAGATCTGGGATGGAGTAGGAAGTATCCCAGTTTCCTCCCCAGGCTCACCACTTAAGGTGGTTTCCCCTTAAGGGGTTCAGATATCTAGTGATCTCCCATCTATGGAAATATCTGGACCTGTATATGGTAGTCACTAGCCACAGGTGGTAATTATTTTAATTAAAATTAGGTAAAATTAAACTTTCAGTGTCTCAGTTACACCAGTCACGTGTCAAGTGCTCAGTAACCATATTTGGCTGGTGGCTGGCATATTGGACAGCACAGATATAGAACATTTCCATTATCACAGAAAGTTCTTTTGGACACTGCTGGTCTAGACATCCTCCACCTTCAGGTACCCATGTCCATCTCTTCCAAGAACTGTCCCACCCTTCTCTGCTTCGATGGTGGCATTAGAGTATGGCATCAATATTTCAGCAGGTATCTACCCAGGAAATGAGATGCCTGTTTCCCTTTCTTGCCAGCGCGTCTAGGGAACAGGAATGCACACACTTTGTGAATCCTATACCCTCACAAGGTCGAAGACCAAAACCCATCCCGTACCCCTCTTCTTCTGCACACTGGGGAGGAGGTGACAGTGATAGCTGGGGTGTGGGGCTGACTCTGACCCCTCTTTGTTACCCTTGTGGGAAGGAGTCTGGTCCCATCTTCGGCTTGTGAGCAGTTCTCTTTAGAAAGTGGAGTTATTTATGTCTTTTATTTTAAGCTTTGGGCCTTAACCATGATTCCAGGATAATAGGAGAAATCTCCCTTGATATCCTATTACACTGTTACTATGAATAGTATCATTCTGACTGCATAACCTTCTAGACGTGCCTTACAAGTATGGAAATATCCCACCCTCCGTTTCTTCTCTACACTCTTACATAGCCGTTCATTTCTCATAAGCATGTCCCCAAATTTCTACTTCAACTAGAATTTCCATTTTTAGATAACATCACATCATGTTGATGCCCATGGTTCTCTAGTGATTCTTCTTTTAGTTGGAGATTTCCATTATTTCTAGAGCTTTAATGTTATATATAACACTGCTGTGAGTGTCTTGGTGTATATAGCTTCTTGATTTTGATGACTTCTTTCCTTTGGAGAAATTTTCCCAGAATTGGGATGTGGGATTGAGGTCATGAACCTCTTAACTCTCTGTCAGAGCTTAAGGTAACCTCCCACCTCACACTTATTGCGTGTCTGATGGCTGAATGGGGTCTTAAGAGGTTATCTACTTGACATGTCTAGGTGTCACCTGGACTACACACGCACACACATGTCTTTTCTTTCCAGTTCCATCTCATTCCATTCTCCCTTCCCTCCTGCCCCAGGGACTTTGCCCATGCTCTTCTCTCTGTCTGGATGCCTCTACTCTGTGTTCCTTCCCCCACCTTTAATTAATTTATCTTGATCCTTTAGATTTCAGGTCTAGGCTCCAATGTCATTTTCTCTGAGAAATCTTTCTTCACTCCACCACCTTCAAATATGTCAGACTCCCTCGTCAAAAATGGTGCCCGTTTTTTCCATCATAGTGTTTAGCATGCCGTGTGCTTGGACGTTTATTTGTGTAATAAGTGGACTGGTGTTCGAGTCCTTTGTTTGGACACACGGTGGAGCTCATCACCGCGTGCCCGGGGAGCGCCTGGCGTTGGGCTGTATTGAATGAATAGGTGCATCTGAATGCCAAGCAAGGAGGCTGCCAATCAGGATGTCGGGGCTTTTATAAGTCTTGTCTCTGCCTCATCTCACTTTGAATAACTCCTCTTTGGGGATGGAAACCAATCAGGGATTAAAAACAACCTGAAGTCTATGAATGGGCTTCAGGGGTCTGTGAGCACCAGGTTGTTATGTGTACAACTATGGTGTGAACAGGTGTGTAGCTTTCAACAGATTCTCAAAAGGGGTAACGAACCTTCAAAATGATAAGAACTGTCAGCCTAGATGATGGTCAAGGTCTTCAGAGCACTCAGTAGCTAGCGCTCCTTCCCCCACTCCCTGCCTGAGCTCTGAGTCAGTTGAGAAATAAGAGTAAAGAAAGATGCAGATGGGGATAGTCCCAGCTATAGTCTATCTAAAGTATAGTCCTCACTACTCCAGTCTGGAGGAGGATGAGGAAGGAGAGGGGCTACATGAGCCCAGTTCCTCCCCCAAACTTCAAGTTACTGAGTTACCCTCTCTCTGTGGAAGGAGGATGGTGGTTGGAGAGGGGCCCCAAGTGGGATGTGGGTGGAGCTTCTTTCACGTGGAAAGATACACTGAAGGTTTGAGCAGCACCCGCCCCTCCCCTCACATCCCCCCAACAGTGGCCTCAGAAAGCTCGTACAGTCCTGGTATTCTCTGAGTTCCAAGGGACCTTAGAAGCCTTGACTTCTTTCACCTCCTTGCTTGCTTGGGTTTTACCAAAACAATTTACTGCACAGTTAATTCATGGGCATTTTGCAGAGCTTGCGCACTCCAGGACATAATAAGGCCATGCAGGAAAGTCAAACGGACAAAAAGGGTCTGATGTAAGATGACAAATGGCAACTGACATTCTGCTTCAGGCTCAAGGAGCACAGTAGGGCAGGGTGGGGAGTGGGGCAAACCGGATAGCTCATGCCCCCATCTATATTCCTCGCCTCCAGCTGATTGTTGCCATGTAGAATGCAGGCCCTGCGTTGTTTCAGTTTATCAAGAGAAGCCAGAAGTATGGAATTTTTCATGTGAAATTTCTCTATATGAAAAAAAAAAACATTGGCAGCACCTCCAAACTTAAGCCTCATATGAGCCAGATAAAATTTGTCTGCTGTCCAGATGTTACACTACAGGTCACCACTTTGCATACTAATTTTAAAATCTTACAAGCTCATTTAATAAATGTTTTCCTTGAAGTCCACCAAAATAGAAAGCCTGTTGTGTCCATTGCAGGGTGGTTGGTCGAAAGGTTGGAAGTCCTCTTTTTTAGGGAGATGGTGACTCTATGACATCACCTTGGACCTTGTCAGTGTCTCCATGTTAGAGTTATATATGGTGGAGGGGACACAGGAAAGACCAGCACACAGCTGAAAGACCATGCTTTGGCAGGCTGCTGTTGGCATATGTATTCAAGCCCTTGCAGAAGAGGCTAAAAATAGTCCTAGGTGTTTGGGTGATTTTTCTTGTTTTAACCACCGCCAGGCCTTTGGCAATTGTCACCTCATTAATCTTCATGGCAGGGAGCCTGGTTTGGAGGGCAGAGCTGGACTTCCAAGGGCCATACATTTATTTCTGACTAGGCATGTGTGACCCTCAGTTTCCCCATCTGCCCATGAGCCATCCACTCACCAACCTTGTGAGCTGGCCAAGAAGGTGACCTGGGGGGCCGTGATTTCAGGGTAAAGGTGAAGGTTTCCCAGTGGCAACAGAAGATTTCTGTCAAGTAATAAAAATAAAACCCTGAAGGCCATATTAATTTAAAGCCCCATTAATCCAGTTCTGAGTTATTTCCAAGTGGAGTGACTTGTCTAAAGTTTACTTTTGCTGAGCAATATCTTTCCTTCCACGAACAGTGAACAATTGGGTTTTAGTAAAATGGTCCCAGTGAAAGTGCCCTTCTCATGTACCTCTGTGCATTCTCAGTGGCTTTAGATGAAGTTGTTTGCGGTTAACTCATAATCTAGTTGTAAAAGATTCTTAGTGGCACCTCTAGACAATGCTCTGTTAACCTACATGGAATTACTACATTAATTGAAAGTCATAAAAGAAAAATTTTTTTAAATGCACTACATTTGACCTCTTTTTGCATTAGACGAGTTCTTTTGGTTGCAGATGATTAAATCTCAAGTTAGACTGGCTTCTCCTACAAAATGCACTCGTTGGCTTTTGTGAATGCAAAGTTCAGAGGGATTCTGGCTTCAGGTATAGTTGGATCTAGGTGACTAAACAATGTTGAAGGGACTTTGTCTGTCTTGATCCTTTCTCCATGATAGTTTTGCTTTCTCATGGCGGCTTGCTTCCCCCAACTCCATGTCTCAAGTAGTTGCAGACTTAAAACCCCAGTGGAAAGATCAACTCTTCTTTCTTATAGGTTCCCACAAAAGTCCTGGGATTGGCCCCTAATAGATCAACCTGGGTCTTGTGCTCATCCTTGAAACCATTGCTATGTCCAGGGGGACGGAATAAGCTGCTTGAGACAGGTACACACACACCTGTCTACCCTGCACAGACCATGTGGGTGAAGACCAGGGAAAGAATGGGCCCTCAATAGGGAAATGATTATGCATTTGTGGGAACCAGAGGAAATGGATGATAGGCAGACTAAACCTACAAGGTCTTCTACATTTTAAAAATAATTAAGGGGGGCTTCCCTGGTGGCGCAGTGGTTGAGAGTCCGCCTGCCGATGCAGGGGACATGGGTTCGTGCCCCGGTCTGGAAAGATCCCACATGCCGCGGAGCGGCTGGGCCCGTGAGCCATGGCCGTTGAGCCTGCGCGTCCAGAGCCTGTGCTCCGCAATGGGAGAGGCCACAACAGTGAGAGGCCCACATACTGCAAAAAAAAATAAAAAAATAAAATAAAATAAAATAAAATAAAAATAATTAAAACCTCAGCCCTGGGTCAGCCTAAATTATATAGAACTCTCTCAAAAGTACAGTTGTCAGCTTCCTGTTATAGTACAAGAGGAGGTTGTCTGAATAATCAAGTTTTCCTTGGTGCTATCATTCTTTTTTTAAAATTAATTTTTATTGGACTACAGTTGCTTTACAATGTTGTGTTAGTTTCTGTTGTGCAGCAAATTCAATCAGTTATACGTATACACATATCCACTCTTTTTTAGATTTCCTTGGCACTGTCATTCTTGAAAGATCACCCAAAGTAGCATGGGAAAGTGGACCACACATTAACTTTGGTGAACTTGAGGAGTCTGACGATGGGCTTGTCTTGCCAGACTCTTTAGCTTCTGAAAGTCTGTCCCTGGGGCTGGACAGGAAGGGCTGTGTCACTTGGGAGAAAGAACCAATATTGACTTTAGAAGTCAGACCATGAGGATCAAATTTGGAAAAGATGGAGGAAGTTAGGTCATAGTCAGGAGTCAGGGAGGGAGAGAGGGAAAAAACCACTTGGGGATTTAGAAACAGAGTCAGAAAATCTCATTACAGAAGAGCTTGCATTTGTATAGATTTTTTCCCAGGCACTTTCATATCCATTATCTCATTTGAGCTACACCACAACCCATGTGGTTGGTAGGTCAGAAATTCTTATATTCATCTGTTGTGTAAAGAAACCAAGACCTGTTGAGGTTAATTGACTGGACCAACATCAAAGAGCTAGTTAGTAAGAAGTCTGGGAATAGAATTGGGGAGGTTCTAAGCCAGTGTTACTTAATAGACATATAGTGCAAACCACATATGTAATTTAAAAAACTTTAGTAGGCATATTTTTTAAAAAAAGGTAAAAAAGAAAATGAACGGATGAAATTGATTTAAATAATTTATTTCATTTTGCCCTGTAAATCCAAAACACCATTTCACCATAGAGTCAGTTTGACAACTTGAGGTATTTTACATTATTTTTTCCATATGAAGTCTCCTAAATCTGGTGTGTATTGTATACTTATAGCTCATCTCAACTCATACTAGCTACATTTTAGTTGCTCACTAGCCCCATGTGGCCAGTGGCTGCCATATTGGATGGTACAGTCTAGGCTGTACTTGCTGTAATGGGTGGAGGCCATACTTTGGAGTCAACTTTTCTGGGTTTATACTTATTAATTCAGTTCAATAACTATATGTTGAGCATCTGTTATGTGCCAGATGCTGAGAATATAATGGCAAACGAGAAAGACTTGATCCCTACCTCCGTGGAATTTATATGCTAGTAGGAGAGGCTGACATAAACCTGATTTACAGTGAAATAAATAAAATCATTTCAAAGTATCCCAAGTGCTATGAAAGAAACACACAGGGTGCTGAGATGGAGAATGAAAGGTTGGGCAGGAAGGCTTCTCTGTGTAGCAGAAGCTGAGATCAGAAGGATCACAGGAGTGGCCATGCAAAGAGCTGGTGGTGGGGATGGTGGAGGGAATTGTAGGGGGAGAGAACAAAGGCCCTGGACAATATTCAAAGGCCCTGTGAAAGGAAAGCACTTGCACGTTCCAGGAACTTTCTGAAGACCAGTGTGGCTGGAGCTGCCTGGCGAAGGACTTGGAAGAAACTCATTTGTCTTGATATCCAAAGTGTCTGATACATGGTATGTTGCCAATGAATATTTGTTGCATGGATGGATGGATGGATGGATAGATAGATTAATGGATGGATGGATGATGGGTGGATGGTTGGATGGATGGAAGGATGGTTGGATGGATAGATAGATTAATGGATGGATGGATGTTGGGTGGATGGTTGGATGGATGGAAGGATGGTTGGATGGATAGATAGACTAATGGATGGATGGATGATGGGTGGATGGTTGGATGGATGGAAGGATGGTTGGATGGATAGATGGATAAATGAATGAATGGATGGATGGATGGACAGAAGGGTGCCTTCCTTATGTGTTGTCTATGGCTACTTTTGTGCCAAAATGGCGGAGTTGAATAGTTGCAGTAGTTCCTACAGTCTACAAAGCCTAAAATATTTACCACCTTGCCCTTTACAGAAAAAGCTTGATGATCTCTGATTTATAAAACGGGGCCAGCCATAATATTGACTTCTACAAATAATTGTTGTGGAGGTTAAATGAGAGGAGGCTGTCCCTTGCCTGCCCCAGTGACTAGGCTTAGTTTACACTCAACAGAGGTGACTTTTCTCCTCTGTATTCCCTCCCAGATTCTTCTGTGAACTCCCTGTCCGTCCTCCTGTGGACCCCTCATGTTCCCAGGCATCTGAAATGGGGAATTGACTTCTCTCTCTGGGTCCCTCAGTTCCTCCTGAATGCGGCATTTTGTTTGCATGAGGGGGCATAGCTGCCGTCACCCTGTCGTGCAAGCACGTGGGCTGACTTAGGGGTTTCCTTAACATTAATTATGGCTGTGCTTCATTTCAAGAGAGCCCAGATTCCCCCTGCTCTCGGTGGAGGGAAACTTCGACTGTACCCCTTAATGAGAAAGTTATGGTTGTCTTGCCACTGTGAAATTGTGAGCATGAGCATGAATTTAGATGAGAATTTATGTATCCAGGGGCAACGCAGAGAGGCAAGAATTCCCCACATACCTGTTCACTACCAGTGAGTTTTGTCCCGGGCATTGGGCAAAAATATAAGAGCACTGGGTAGAAGAACTTCTAGATTCCCAGGGTGAAAGCTAGGAGCTGGGGGGTGATTGCACATGCCTTCCACACAGTGCAGACTTTCTCAGCCTCGACACTGTGCACATCCGGGGCTAGATAATTCTTTGTGTTAAGGGGCTTTCCTGTACACTGGAGAGGGTTTAATAGCTCCCCTGGCCTCTACCCACTAGATGCCAATTGGACCCTCCTCCCCAAGTTGTGACAACCAAAGATGCCTCCTGACATGGCCCAATTGCCCTGGAGGGCAACACTGTCCCTGGTTGAGAAGCACTGCTCTAGAGGGATCCATCAGATACTGACGCATACCTGAGTTAGGAGGCCGCTGCTACAGGGAACGGGGCTTAGAGGTCAGACGAACTGGCTTCAGATCCCTGGGATGAGTTCTGTTAGCTGTGTGACCCTGGGCACGTCACTTAACCTTTCGGAGCATAATTCCTGCTTCAAACGTTGCTGTAGAGATGGCAGGGGACGGTGTGGTTGAAATGCCGGGCACGAGGGTGAATCTCCATGAGTGGTGATTTCTTTCCGTCCTGGCTGCACACCCCACTCTTCCCGCCTCCTCGTCCTTCCTTCTCCCCAGAAAGACTCTCAGAGTCTTTCCCGCTCTGGGCTGATCCGTAGGGGCAAATGGGTGCAGGCTGCGCTCCAGGTTTTCCCCTGCTCCTTCTCTTGCCTTTCTTTGTGAGATGCAGCATAGGAGGGCACCTGTCGGGGTGAAGAAAAAGTTGCATCTGATTACATAAAGTTCCCTTCGAAGAACGGCATGGTTTTCTAATTTGCAACTTCATGAAAGAGTTCCACCTGCGGCTCCAAAAAGAATAATAGATCAATGGGATTTGAACCTTAAATTCGATCATCCTCCTGGAATGGTGACAGGCATCTGGGTGAATATTTAACGAGCCCGGCTTTGATAACGAAAAGCTACTGCTTCCCCTGATCCTGCCCCCAAATCAGAAAAGAAAATTCCTCTTCTTCATTCTAGACTCTTAGATGAATGAGAAAAGGATGGAGTAAAATATTGGGGAATAACTTGCCCTCCCCAGCCCCCAAACATCACAAGGAACGCTGTGCCGAACTCATTTGATTCTGACTTGGAAGCAGTGGGTTGCTGGCCTCCAGGGAGCCCAAGGAGTTGAAATTGAGTCAGCCTCCGGGAGTAATTTGTGTTTTTGCCTCATCCCCGGAGGAGCAGCCCCATTTCACCTCTCACTGTAGAAACCCTTTCGCTGGTACTTGCTCATCAGGGCTTATAGAAAGTAGGAGGGAAGAGAGGGCAAGGACATGGCTGTGGAGGCTGGATCGGCTTTCCTTTCCTCGTCCTGCCCTGTCCTCTCATCTTTTCCTCTTACTGTGCCTTCCCGTCCCTCCCCTTCCCCTATTTTAAATGGTAAAGGTAAGCCGTGCTGGTGTAACAAACAAATTACACACAAGTACATAGAGTAAAACAGTGACAGTCCCCCCTTTCCTCCTGCCCCAATTTTAGTCCCCAAGTAACTGCTTTTAATCCTTTGCCATCCGTCTTTTGGGGGAATAATAGCCAACGTGACAAAATCTGTATTAGACAGAGTTCCCAGAGAACAGAACCAATAGGACGTGTGTATATATCTCTATCTCTATAGCATCTCTGTTTCTATCAGTGTCATCTATATCTATATCATCTGTGTATCAATATATCTATATCAATGCCATCTCTGTATCATCTATATCTATATCAATATCTGTATCTATATCAACATCGTATATATCTATATTACCCATATCTATATCTATATCTAGAACTGAAGGAATTGATTCATGGGCTTGTGGGGGGTGGAAAGTCCAAATTCCGCAAAGCAGGCCAGCAGGCTGGAAGTTCCGGAGTTGACATTGCAATCGTAAGTCCAGAGGCAGCATGGAGGCGGAATTCTTTCCCACATGCCAGGGGCTGTGTTAAGCCCCTTAATGGCATCTTGTTTGCTCCCGTAAGTACTCTAGGAGGTGGAGATGAAGCTCACTGCCCCATTTTACAGGTGGAAGGGGTGAGGGCCAGGTGGGAGCCGGCAAGGGTGTTCCTGTGGCTGGGCAGGGAAGAGAGCCCCTCCGGCCAGTGATGTTTCTGAGGGTCCCCACTGTGGATCCCCCGGCCTGTTCCTGGGTGTGTCTGAGACCCTGTCCCCAGACTTCACCCCTTCTTGGGAAGAGTTGCCATCACCCCCCAAGGCGGAGGCATCAGAGGGCCTGTCGCCTTGAGACGAAGCTTGAGTTGTAAGTGGAGGTGAGCTCTTTCACTGCTGGGAAAATAAGGGAGTCTGGTGCACCCTGGGCTTCGACCTCACCTGCCGCCTCCTGCTGAAGAGGATGAGAAGGGAGAGGCCTGGTCCCTGCGATGTGCAGGAGGTGATTGGGGGCTCTTCCATGGGCCCACTGCAGCCTTCCTGGGGCTGGGAGGGTTGATGTGGGTGATTCACACCTGGATCTTGGGTGCCTCAGACCCCGGCTGGCCTCACACGTGGGCAGCTGACATGCAAGTGGATGCGGGACCTGAGCTCAGCTCAGCCTCATCCGTGCAGGGAAGGTCATGGGAGGGGCGGAGAAAGGGTGTGGGTCAAGGTGTCTCCCCGGGCCCCAGGCCACTGGGCCAACTCCTCGTGGCACACACCTGGCCTCAAGGGCATCCTCAGACCTTCCTCCTAAGCCCAGGATCGCCCACTGATTTGTGTGTTATGGGAGACAGCAAAAGGGCATCTCTGCAGGAGTTTAAGGTGACGACAAATAGAGGGAACTGCGGAGAATTTCAGGAAGATCCCGCCAGGAAGAAACAAGAGGTCAAGCTGAAGTCCCAAGTTTCTGATCTGTATGGTCCACAGATCTCTCTACATCCCAGACTTCTCTCTTCACAAGAAGAATAACAACCCAGTGGTCATTGGCAAGGCCTGTCAATCCCACCTCCAAAATCTATCTCGACTCCATCCACCCTTGGTGTGGCCATTCCAATCTCCATCTCCATTGGCTGACTGTCACTGCTTCCCAGCCATGACTGCCCTCCTCCAAGCCATTCTCCAGAGTTCCAGCCACACTGTTCTTCCTGAGTTCCTGGAGCAGCGAGCACTTCCTGCCTCAGGGCCTTTGCACATGTCTTCTCTCTCCCTGGAACACCGTCCCCATTTCCACCTCTACTCTTTGCATGGCTGACTCTTCCTAATCCTTCTGATCTCAGCTCCAGCTGCTCAGAGAGACCTTCCTGACCACCCTCCTAACCTCAATCTCAGCATCCGCTGTGTTTCTTTCATAGCCCTTAGGACACTTTGAAATGATTTTATGTATTTGATGGTAAGCTTGTCAGCCGCCCCATGTCCCTGCCCTCTTGGAACTTAGAGGCAGATGATTGCCCAAAGAGTTAGACACGTTATAAAAGTGTGTTAAGGGATAGGAAGGAAAATAAACGGCACGATGAGGGATGAGGCCAGGAGGATCTGACTTCGACAGCATGAATGGAGAAAGCATCTCTGATTAAGTGACATTCAAGACACGCTCTAAAGGAAATGTAGACATTAGCCAAGTGGAAATGTAGGCATTAGACCTCTGTTCTACACAGAGGGAACAGCGTGTGCAAAGGTCTTGAGGCAGGAACAGTAACAGTGTGCTCCTGGGAAGAAGGCTGGCATGGATAATGCCTCATGGTGAGTGAGGAGATGTGACCTGGTGCTCAGGAGGTAGGCAGAGAACAGAGCTTGCATTTGCTAAAAATCGCCAAGCAGAGGGAATTCCCTGCTGCTCACTAGGACTCCTTACTTTCACTGCTGAGGGCCTGGGTTCAATTCTGGTTGGGGAGCTAAGATCCCACAAGCCACGCGGCAAGGCCAAAACAAAACAAAACAAACAAAAAATTGCCAGCATAATGGTACTCACCATTTATTCAGCCCTAATATGTATTAGGCCCTGAGTAAAAAGCTTTATGTAGCTCCTTTAATTCTTACAACCACAGGTATGATTATTCTCAGAGTGTAGATGAAGAAATGGAGACCCCCAAAGATTAAGTGACACCCCCAAAGCCCTGCTCCCACAGCCTGCAAGGTCAGACCCAAATTTGAACCCAGAACTCCAAAGCTTTTTTTTCTTTTTTTTTTTTTTTAGCGGTACGCGGGCCTCTCACTGTTGTGGCCTCTCCCGTTGCAGAGCACAGGCTCTGGATGCGCAGGCTCAGCAGCCATGGCTCATGGGCCCAGCTGCTCTGCGGCATGTGGGATCTTCCCAGACCGGGGCACGAACCCGCGTCCCCTGCATCGGCAGGCGGACCCTCAACCAGTGCGCCACCAGGGAAGCCCCTCCAAAGCTTTTAAATTCCACAAAACACTTGCTTCCGTCTACATCAGGTTCCTTCTGCCCCAGCATCCAAGGCCACCTGGGGTACAGGGAGGTGTGAACACCCCTGGCTCCCCCTTAAGCCACCCCAGGACCCAGATTTCTGCCCAGCCCTAATATGTACGTTTTTCCATAGGGCACTTGAATGTTCCATTATTTCTATTCCCCCAAATGCTCGGAAACTTTCCCATCTCCTTGTTAAATAAAAGATGAGAGGTGGATAATGAAATCCAGATGCCCTCAAGGCCTTCACATGTCACCTGCCAGTTTTTCTGTTGCTCTTTTTTTTTTTCTTTAAAGAAAACAGAAGCGATGGCTTGATGGTTTGGAGCAAGAGGCCATATTCAAATGGCATCATTACCTGTCGGGCCTCGCTATGTTTCATTCACTCATTTCTCTCCTTGGATTCGAGGCTCCAATTCGGTACTCCAGCTGCCTTGCAGACAGTTTTTCAAATACGTCTCAAATGCCAAAGGTCCAATCCAGATCCACCCTCTTGAGAGCTGAGAGCAGTCTCACTCTGTGACCTTCTTTCTTGGGTGTGGAACTAGACGCTTTGCGATCAAGTGCATTTGGTGTCCGTCTCTCCCATAGGCCAGTGGTTCTCAACCCGGATGGTTCTGCTCCTCGGGGGACTTTGGGCAATGCCCCGAGTCAGTTTTGGCACTGCTGGCATCTGACAAGTACAGCTACTGGTACTGCTTGGTATCCTAGGAAGCACAGGGCAGTCCCTCGCCACAAAGAACTATCTTAGCCCCAAATGTCAACCGCGCCGAGGCTGAGAGATCCTGAGTCAGACTGGGGCTCCTGAGGGAAGCTGCCGTCGTCACCACCATGTCCCCAGCCTAGTGCCTGGCACTCAGTAGAGGCTCAGTAAGTGTTGGTTGAACGAACGATCTCACCTGGCTGCTCTTAGCTGGGAGTTGGGGGAGAGCCCATCTGCATCTCCCATCCTTCCGTGCTTTACTCCAGGAACTCCCAACTCTGTGTAGTTTCTTTACTTATTCCTTTCTTCATGCCCTTCCTTGTCTTCCTCCCCTGCCTAACTCCCGTTTACTCTTTAGCACTCAGCTCAGGTGTCACCTCCTCCAGGAAGCCTTCTTTGACTCCCCCAGGCTGTGCTGGTGTCCTTCCTCTGAGCCCCATCACACTCTTCAGTCACCCAATCACAATGCTCGTCACTATGTGAAGTCCATCAAATTGTGAATAAGTGTGGCCCCTTCCCTCCCAAATGTCCCCTCTATATTCTAACTTACCACCTGCTTCCCCGCACTTCCATTCCTGCTCACCACCATCGCCTGATTCTCTCTCAGGGGAAAAAATCGTATAGCGATTAAGAGCTAACATTTCTGGATTTGCAAGGTGTGTAAGTCTCCCAGGGCTGCTGTACCAAATGACCACAAAATACATGGCTTAAATAACAGAAATTTATTCTCTCACAGATTTGGAGACTGGAGATCTGAAATCAAGATGACTTCAGGGTTGATTCCTTCTGGAGGCTCTGAAGGAGAATCCAGTTCATGCCTCTCTCCTAGCTTTTGGTGGTTCCTGGCAATCCTTAATGTTCCTTGGTTTATAAACACATCATTCAAATCTCTACCTCGTCTTCACAGGACTTTCCCCTCTGTGTGTCTGAGTCTCAAATCTCCCTTTCCTTTCTCTTATAAAGACACTAGTCATTGGATTCCAGGCCTAGCCTAAATCCATGATGATCTCATCCTGAAATCCTTAATGTAATTACATCTGCAGAAATCTTATTTCCAAATAAGGTCACATTCACAGGTACTGGGCATTAGGACCTGGACATATCTTTTGAGGGGACGCAGTTCAGCCCACTACAGATGCTTGAGGTCAAGTTGACTTGCTACCAATTAGCCTGATGACCTTAGACAAGGTACTTGACCTCTTGCAGTTTAAGGGAAAATGGTGTTCTCCCCACTGGGTCACTGGGGTAGATAAAACATAAAGAGCATGTTTGGTGTACAGGTCAAGTTCCTGAGAAGCAGCCTCTGAGATGGAGAATAAGGTGCAGGGCATTGATCAGGAAGTGCTCTTGGGATCAACATCTGGGGGAGAGATGGATGGAAGAGAGGTGGGTGTGGGAGGCAGAGTAATGGCCCCTCAAAGACGTCCATATCCCTGGAACTTGTGAATATGTTACTCTACAGGGTAAAAAGGATTTTCAGATGTGATTAAGTGAAGCATCTTGTGATGGGGAGAGTATAAGGGCAAGGGTCCTATAACAGGGAGGTAGGAGGATTAGAATCAGAGGTGTGACAATAGAAGCAGAGGTTGGAATGACATACTTTGAAAGTGGAGGAAGGGGCCATAAGCCAAGGAATGCAGGCAGCCTCTAGAGGTTGGAAAAGGCAAAGGATGGATTTGCCCTAGAGCCTCCAGAAAGAATGACACCTTGATATTAGCCCTGAAAGACCTATTGTAGACTTCTGACTGTCAGAACTGTAGGATAATAAATGTGTGTTGGTTTAAGCCATTGAGATCATGGTCATTTGTTACAGCAGCAACAGGAGACTCATACAGTTGGGAAGAGGGAGAAGTTGGGCTGTGATGTCTTCTCAGCAGAGGCCTGGGGTGGCCCTGCAGGGAGGTTTGACGCTGGAATGACTTTCAGCACGATTACACATTGGAGTAATTGGTCATTAGATGTGGTCTGCTCCCAGAAGGAGGTTTACCTTGGGAAGTCTTCTTCAGCCTTGGTCAATTCTTGGAGAGAGTGATAGTGGAGAGCTGTCCACTGGCAACACTCGCTAGCTGGGGACATGGGTCCTCCAATCCTCAAGGGAGGTCAGGGTGGCACGTTACAGCATCCACTGCACTAGGTGTTAGCCGCTATGTTTTAGTAAGTGACGAGGCATGGTGATTAAACTCAGTGGCCTTGCAGCCAGTCTGGCCTGGATTCCAGGTCTAGTGTGACTGCTTGTTAGCTGAGGCAAGTCTCTTCTCTTCTAGAGAGCAGGGGAAATCCCAGCCCCTTACTCCCTCTTCTCAAGAGGATCCCATGAAATAAGGCAGAGAGCCTGGCACTGGAGTCAGTGGAAGAATGGAATGTGGAGTCCTGGGTTGAATTTTCAGTTATCATCATCTGATTTAACATCTAACAGTAGATTCACAATGGTCTAATTCAGGTCATAGATGACTGTTTCCTAAAGTTTTATTTTTCTTTCCCCAAACTGTAGTACCACCAGAAGCTCTTGAAAATGGTGTGTGACCAGGTTAGTTTTGAAAATTCTAGGGGTTGTATTCTTGTATATCTCAGTGCACGAATATGTGAATTAAAGGCCCTGACAAGGCCTGCAGTAAAGATGCCCATTTTACTTTATTTAAACTTCAAAGTTCTCAAACGAATTTGCTTTGGGGGCCCATTTTTCATATAATACCTGTCAACATCTATTGGAATTAATGTTCTGAGGAACATCCTGGGGGAAATACTGCCAGAGATCATTGATCCAGGAGGACTTAGGAAGGGGGTTAAGGAATATTTAACCTATTACCCGTTCTCCCCAGTTGGCCACTCCTTGATGCTGGTTCAGTTGGAATAGATGAGTGACTCTCTGCTGTCCTCACCTTCCTACATGCTCCTGTGTTTCTCTCGGGCAGAGTCTGTGCCACGCTCATGATGCTTAGCGCTCTCCATGCAGTAACCTCATATTTCTCCTGCCCACGCCCTCTGCAATTGTACAGTTGTTATTCACACCTCCATTTTTAATATATGATGAAACCAAGGCTCAGAGAGGCCAAGACACCAGCCCAGGGTCGCACAGCTCAGCTTGGAACCCTGGATGTCCAAGGCTATAACTCACCCACTGATTTAATGTAATTTAATTTTTAATGGCTTTATTCTCATACCATAGAATTCACCCATATAAACTATACAATTCCGTGGTTTTTAGTGTAATCACAGAGTTGTACAACCACAATTATCATCTAATTTCAGGACATTTTTGTCACCCTAAAAAGAAAGTCTGTGCCCATTAGCAGTCACTTCTCACTCCTTCCCACCCCAGTCCTTGACAGCTACTAATCTATTTCTGTATCTAGATTTGCCTATTCTGGGAATTTCATATAGATGGAATCATACACTATGTGGCTTTTTGTGTCTGGCTTCTTTCACATAGCATAATGTTTTCATGGTTCATCCATGTTGTAGCCTGTGTCAATACTTCATTCCTTTTTATGGTTGAATAATATTCTATTGTATGGATGGATCACATTTTGTTTATCCCTTCTTCAGTTGATGAACATTTGGGTTGTTTTTACTTTTTGGCTATTATGAATAGTGCTGCTGTGAACGTTTATGTACAAGTTTTTGTGTGGACGTATGTTTCCATTTCTATTTTAACCCGCCTATTTATGATAGTTTATATTTTATATTTATAGCCATATTTATAGCCATTTACAGCCACATTGACCAGGCCATTTTTTTGGAAGCATAATGATATTTGTTCATTTGTTTAATTTACATACCATAAAATTCATCCATTTTAAATAAAATGAATGCACTTTAGTAAATTTACAGAATTGTGCAAACGTCACCATACCCTAGTTTTAGATTGAGTCCATCAGACCGAAAAGATTTCTTGTATTTGCTTGCAGTTAATTCCTGCTTCTACCCCAGTTCCAGGCAACTGTCAGTCTGCTTTCTCTGTCTCCACATATGTGACTCGGCCATGTTAAAATCTGTTTTGTAAGAGGAATGGCTGCTACTTAGAAGAGATTATGCTTTCTGAATGTCTATCCATGATGGGCATATGGGTAGGGGACAGGTGGCTTAGGCAAGTGATTTCACCTCTTCTGGCCTCAGTTCCCCTATCTGTGAAATGGGGTTGATCACCATAGGTGGCTTACAGGATTGGAAGTTGTAACCAGTGAATACGTTCGAAACACTCAGCTTGATGGTGTTTGTATGGCAGGCACTCAGTGAATTTTGGACATCCTAATCACCTACCTCCTCACCTTCTCCTAACAGCTCTGTGGGGCGGGTGTCATCAGCCCTATTTTACAGATGAATACACTGAGGCTCAGAGCAGTGGAGGAGGTGTTGGGAATGAATTCCAAAATCAGTGGCTTCCAGAGTCTGGGCCCTCTCACTTGACTGGCTTCTCAGACTTTGTAGCAAGAATTCCCAAAGAGGAGGGCAACGCCCCCCCCTCCCCCCATCCCGCCCCAAACCTTGCCTGGAGGGTTCTGAGTGCTTTGTTATGGCTCCATATATCAGGAACCAATTAGGGCTAAGAGCAGTTAGCTGCAAATGTGTTTCTGGGTAATGATGGAAATGAGGCAGATGGAAACTGTCACCGGGCAGCAAAAGACCCATGCAGCTGCTCGCCATCAAGCCAAGGCCGACCTTGAGGCTGGGTCTGTGGGATCTGAAGGTATCAGGATAAGGACTGGGCTAGGGACCTCTGCTTGGTGTCCCCTGGGGCCCTGCCATTGTACACGGAAGAGCTGGAAAGGGTGTCCCTGAACCACATTGCTCTATGTCCTGTGTCCTCGATTGCAGACTCCTAATTGTGTCTCAATACACAGGTGACTCTGTTGTACAATCAGGAGAGTGTGGACATGGCTGACATTTCTCAGTGCAGGTTGAGAAACGCACATGCGTCTCCCACTCTGGGAACGTCCTTTGCCTGACCAGTTCCTGCTCCCCCGTCTGGTCTTAGCTCCTTTAGGGAACCTTCCCCGGTCCCCTTCACTAGGCTACGTGCCTCTAACCCACTCTGAGAGGACCCAGGACCACCCTTCTGTGGCACTTTCCGTAGCAGCAGTGAAGTCATCCTTTACGGAATGAGCTCTAAGCCCCTTGAAGGCAGCGCTGGGCGGGTCTCTTTCACAGTCATGCCCCAGCATCTAGCCCAGCGTCCAGCATAGACTAGGCCCTCAAGGAATATTTGTGGAACAAGTGACTAAATAAAAACCTGGACACAGGAGCTCTTCTGACCTTGCTCTACTCTTTAAATGTAGAGTTAGTAGCTTCTAATTAAAATCATCTCAGCTCAGGATCCTTTTCCATTGTGTCCTGAGGGTGGTATGTTACAGAGGTCAGCAAACCTGTTCTGTAAAGGTCCCGATAGGAAATATTTTAGGCTTTGTGGGCCACACAGCCTCTGTTGCAGTTAACTCCGCACTTACCACGCGAAAGCAGTCAGAGATGATATGTCAGTGAGTGGACTTGGCTGTGCTCCAATAGAACTTTATTTACAAAAACCAGGTGGTGGGCCAGATTTGGCCAGAGGGCCACAGTTTGCTGACTTCAGGTGTGGAGAGCTGTAGACAAAAAATTGGAAGATCTGGCTTTGTGAAGCCTGGGCCCAGAAGAGGAAGGTGGTCCAGATCATGTCTGTGGATTTGAAAAGAGGTTGTTTTTGGTGTGTGTGTGTGTTTTCAACACAGCAGATTCTATGCAATGACTTCCACTGGAGAGGCCAGAACAAGAGAATTGGACCCAAGTAAGAAAGGCTTTGGTTGGAGATGAAGAGTTCTTGACCCTAAGGGAGTCATGGCTTAGAGACTTTGTCTCAATCAAAGCTCTAAAGGATGCAAGGAGCAGAAGTCCCTCCATCTCAAGAACATTCACACACACACACACACACACGAGATTTGTTGGAATGATAAGGGTGCCTCAAGGAGGCTGAGCGCTAGGGTCGGGACCCCAGGTGGCTGCTGCCTCTCTGCCCCTCTGTATAGCCCCCGTCTCTTTGCAGGTCAGCCTCCCCAGCTCTCTGTGCACTCAGAGTGGCAGCCTCAACCCCAAGTTCACATGTCCTCGTAGTGCAGCATCTACAGCTAACCAACCAGATGCACTAGGTCCAACTCCAAAATCCCAGGAGAGAGAATCTGATTGGCCCATCCTAGGTCAGGAGCCCTCTTTCATCCAATCACCTGTTGCCAAGGGGGCGGAGACATGTGTTGCAATCATGGCTGAAGGTGGTAGGAGTCTTCACAGAGGGAGATGTGGGTATCTTGAAAGATGTCTGCTAAAAGGAAGTGCTAGGGTCTTCTTCCTGGTGATTTTCAGGATTAGGAAAAGTATGAGCAGTGAGTGGGTTGAATAGTGTTTCCCCCCCAAATCACGTCCATCCGGAACCACAGAATGTGACCTCATTGGGAAGAAGAGTCTTTGCAGATGAATCAAGTTAAGATGAGGTCATTCTGGATTAGGGTGGGCCCTAAATCCAGTGACTGGTGTCCTTATCAGAGGAGGAGCCGGACACTCAGCGACACAGGGTCACACAGAGGAGAGGCCATGGGAAGACAGAGACAGAAACTGGAGTGAGCAGTTACATGCCAAGGAATGCCAGGGTGTGCTAAGAGCCACCAGAAGAGGTGAGGAAGGGTTCTTCCCTAGAGCCTTCAGGGGCAGCGTGGCCCTGCCAACACCTTGATCTTAGACTTCCAGCCTCCAGAAAATAAATTCCTGTTATTTTAAGCCACCGAGTTTGTGGTAGTTGGTTACAGCAGCCCAAGGAAATGAATACAGGTGGTCAGCATACCTGCCTTGCTCAGATAGTAGCTAACATGGGTAGGGATTTAGAGGCACCGAGGCTTTCCATGCGTTATCTCATGTGATCTTTACAATGGCCCCATGAGAGAGATGCCAGGATCATTCCCATCCTTCAGATACAAAGAGTGGGGATTTAGACCCAGGTGTCTGATACGGGAGCCCATGTTCTCTGACACTCTTGCCTCTTGGCCTTCCAGGGGCCTGACTCAGCAGTCTTCAGCGATTCCTTCTCTCCCCAGCTGTCTGGGTTACAAGGGTTGGCTTTGTTGCTCCGTTATTGAAGAGATGCAGAAGTAAGCTCCGAGGTCAGTGGCAGTTGGATTCTTCCAGCTCCACCCAGTACCAGTTTACCCTCCCATGCGGGAAACGTGCTTTTCCCCTCGTCCACTTGGCTGGAGATGGCCATGGGTGGGATACGGTCCTTAGAGGGAAAGCCGCGTTTCCCTCAATGAAAACGATTGATGTGAGAGATCTTTCAGGGGCACCTGCAGCTCAGGAACCATTCACCACAAAGGCATAAATATGAATGTCTTCATCCGTGAATACAAAATGTCCTCCCGGTGTTCAGATAATCCCGAAGATTACAGGTCTTCTATCGGAACCTCATAGGAAGCAGTGCACAGATCAAATAATACCCCTAAATGAGACTCAGCTTTTACCCAGAAGTTGCCCAAATGCCTTCTGTTTATGTTAATGCATCCCGCTGGTGGACATGTACTGTTTGCCCTTTCTCTCTACAGTTTCTTTGCAAAGTAAAGAGACTAGCTGATTCCACCCCATTTTATGTACACCGCAGGGAGCGGGGATAATTTCGGTGCTCCCAATCCAGACCCCAATGCGTCTGGAGTGCACGGCATTGGGATTGGAAGGACGGACACCCCAGCAGAGCAGGTCTGGAAGAGACTGATATTTATGGGGTCTGTTTGCATTCATTTTCTTTGGCCTCTAATCCTGCGCTCTGGGAAGATTGCTGGGTAGCTGTGTGTGTTTGATAAATCCAGCCTAGCCTGGGACACACGAATGGTTTTTCAGCGGGAGGTGGAATTGCCTTTTAAGAACTTCAGGATGCAATTTCTTTGCTGTTTTTTGTTGTGGCCAAAAGGATGAGGTCGTGAAGTGCAGACAAGTTTTCTCCCCTCCAACTCCTAGACTTCATGACAGCAGAACCGATTTGGTGTTGTTCATCCGTGGACCCCGACCCCTAGCACCAGAGCCAGGGCGGAGTGAGTTGGGGCCGAGGGAGCAGCGTTTACGGAGATGCTCACTCTGGGGGCTGGGCTGGTGCCTGAATTCCAGGCACTGGTACCTCACCCAACTCGCCCTAGTCCCAGCCCTGCCTAGCATGTTGTTGGCACCCCATAAGTATTTGTTGAATGAACAAGTTAAATCGTGCTCTACAGCTGAAATGAGACTAAAAGAGGTTAAATAATTTGCCCAAGATTCGGCACATGGCAGGTCCTGAGTTTGTGATTGGAATCTGGGCTTCACTCCCGGCCCATCTACCTCTCCCTCCCCGCCCCCTGCTCCATCCCGGCTTTCCTCCCCATCGTTTCTGGGTTGGCTTTTAGTTTCTGGGTTGATGCGTTTGAGTTCAGAGAGAATGAGAAGGAACCAATTCCGTCGCTGGAAAACTGTCTTTTCTCACTTTTTCTCCTCCTCATCCCCCTTGGGGGAGCTGAATGGCTTTCCCTCCATCCAGTCAATGGTCCAGCTGTGAATAGAGAAAAATGGCCCCGAATGTATAATAATGTAGCTCTGGGAGATCTCACTCCAAGCTAAACATCCCATTAGCCAGAGAGGAGCTTTAAAAGGGCCGTGGTATGCTGGTCACCAGCTCCAGCAGTTTCACTGAATTTCTCTCCTTTTGCAAGTGATCTTTACCTTGGTCTCTGGGAATATTCCAGTTTGGTTGAGGCATGGACAACAATGATGCTTAATGAGGAAATTGGTTCTGCCCACACTGGGGAGTCTGGAAGACAAGACGTCCTGATTTGACACCATCCGAAGGCTCTGGAAGTTGTTTCTGAAAACTTTGATGTGGCTTTGGGAAAACAAGCCAGGCTAAATTGCGGACTCACTCCGGAGACCTTTTTTTTTTTCCTCTCTTTTTAATTTGATGGATCTATTTGACGTCTGGCCGTAGAACCTGTTTCTGAGGTTCTCTGAATTACTCCTCCCTTCAGCATTCAGTCAAATATTTGGAGATCTGTTGTATCCCAGGCACTGTGTGCACAGCTCTGGGGACTGGAGTAGAAGACAGACATGATACTCACTCTCAGTTCTGATGAGGGAGGTGATTCAATCCCACACCTTGGCAATGGTAACCGACAGGGGCTAGCTACTAAGGAGAGGTGCTTGGTGATGGGAGGGTCTGTAATGGGGATCTCATTCTTGGCCAGTGACATCAGGAAAACCTCCCTGAGGGGAGTTATGACTGAATTGCTATCTGAAGGTGTAGAAGAAGTTAACGGGGGGCAGACAGAGGCAACAGCATGTGCAAAGGCCCTGGGGTGGACATGATAGCATGTTTCATTTGAGTGACTGAAGAAGGCAGTGCGGGGGAAGAGAGAGAGTGTGAGGGGTGAATCCCATGGAGACGTTGGGGGCTGTGTAAGTTTCCTGGGGCTGCCATAACAGTTTACCCCAAGCTGGGTGGTTTCAAACAATAGAAATCTATTCTCTCACAGTTCTGGAGGCCAGAAGTCGGAACAAGGAGTCAGCAGGGCCATGCCCTCTCCAAAGGCTTCTGGGGGAGACGCTTCCTTGCTTCTTCCAGCTTCTGGTGGCTCTGGCTTTCCTTGGCTTGTGACGGCATCACTCCACCCTCTGCCTCCATCTTCACACGGCCTTCCCTTCTGTCTTCTCTGCTATGTGAAATCTCCCTCTCCCTTTCTCTTATAAGAATACTGTCGTTGGATTTAGGGCCCAGCTGGGTAATCCAAGAGGATTTCATCTCAAGATCCCTAACTTAATTGTATCTACAAGGACTTTCTTTTTTTCTTTTAACAAATAGGTTTTATTCTGAGTTTGGGGAACCAAATACATAGTTATCTCTTTATCATGAGTGTATAGGTGAGGTTTTTGTACAAATGAGGAGGAGGAAAGTGGCATGACCCCCACCCTCTCCCTTGCCCCTCATCTGAGCTTTGGATCCCAAATGTACTTGTACAAGGACCTTTTTTCCCCAAAGAAGGCAACATTCACAAGTCCCAGTGGATATATCTTTGGGGGGCGGGGGCACCGTTCAACCCACTACAGAGGTGATGGTAAAGACTTTCATATTTATTTTATGACTTTGGGAAGCCACTAAGAAGTTTTAAGCAAAGGTGTGGCATGTCCAGATTTAAACTTTTAAAAAGTTTTCTCTTCTGTAATGCAAAGAGAGGACTGGGGACATCGGGTGCAGCTAAGAGGTTTTTTTTCCCTCCATCACCAGGAGAGAGATGCTGAGGGCTTGTCCTGGAGTGGTGGAAGGAGTGATGTGAAGAAGTGGATGGAAATGAACTAGGAGCTCCTTGTTATCATCCAGAGTCATTTATTCAGCGTTGCCCTGCATGGTGGCACCGATGTTGAGAGTTAAGAGGACGTTTCAGCAGTTCGAATGAGCCATTCTCCCTCATCTGAGAGATGCCGACATTTGCTCCCTCACTGACAATTCCCCTCATTATGTGGCTCTCTTGTGAATAAATGTTTTCTCCAGCGCAGTTAATAGCGGCCTCAACTAGTTAAGTGCACCCAGTGACAGGAAGCCAATTAAAGCACGGGCAGGCTTTATATATCTCCATATAGCTCCAAGGCATCAGTGCAGCTCATTATTTTCCAGTGACTTATTTTATTTTATTTTTTTTTAATAACAACCAGGCCAGTCCTGTGCAGGAAAAATAAATAAGAAAGGCAATTCAGTGCTTACTGTTGGTTGCATATCATTTGCATTTCATGAAAGATCTCACTCTGCCATGATGCTAGTTCAGACCATGGCTGGGGAGGCAAAGTGGTAGGTGGGGAGCTTGGGGGGTGAGTGGAGGGAGCGAGGAAGATGGTCCAGCCCGTGGGCTCTGGGATCTGAGGTCCCGCTCTCAGGTCCTGCCTCCACCACCCTGTAGCTGTATGGCCTTGGGTGAGTCACTTAGCTACTCTGTCTCCGTCTGTAAAATGGGAGCATCATAATACCTGCTTTATTGGGCTGTTGTGAGAATTAAATGAGATAATACACCGACAATACTCAGCCAAAGGGTAATCATTACTGACATTTTACATAAAAGCTATAACATGGATTTGTTCACAGGCATGTGTTGAAGGCCTAGCACATGCCAGGCACGCTCTTAGGTGCTTGGTTATGAGCAGAACAGAACGTCCAAAGGCCCTGTGGCTTGGTGGGGAAGATAGACAATAGGTGCATAAACCAGTAAATATGCACAACGTCAGGTGATGTTTCCTGTCATGAAGAAGCTGAAAGCCAAGATAAGGGGAGGGAGAGCGTGGGGAGGGGGTCTACCGTTTTAGAAGAGGTGGATGGGACGGCCTTACTAACAAGGGCACGCTTGAGCACAGAACTGAATGAAATGATGGAACAAGCTGTATGGATTTCTGTAGAAAGAGTATTTCAGGCTAAGGGAACAGCATGTGCAAAGGGACGTCCTGGATGTCCTTGGATGTCTGGAATGGCTCATTGGTTCCATACTGGCTACTCACTAGGGGGGACTGGAGCTAGAAGGATCCTTTTGGGAATGGCACTCTCTAACCCAGTCCAGTCCCTTGATAAGAGTGAGTAAGCAGGCTCGCTGAAACAGCACAGCTG
Organism: Mesoplodon mirus; assembly: GCF_964341445.2. Taxonomy (NCBI): domain Eukaryota; kingdom Metazoa; phylum Chordata; class Mammalia; order Artiodactyla; family Ziphiidae; genus Mesoplodon; species Mesoplodon mirus. Next base: position 11,777,094 of record NC_138989.1, read on the forward strand.
CTCAGCTGCAGAGCTGGGTTCCGAATCCCATTCTGCGTCCTGAGCCCACAACCCGAAAACCTTCACGATGCTGCTTCCAGCAGTACTAGGATACAGGTCATGCCTTCCTACAGAAGAGAAACCCAAGGTGCAGCGAAGCAAATTCCAAGCTTGTCTGACTCCAAATCTGCATTTTTCTTGGCATCTAGTGCGAAACTTAGCTGTCAGGGCAGCTCAGGCAATAACGGGACAATTATTGCCGTGATCACTTCTGAAAGTTTGTACAAGCTGTGCTCCTGAGAAATCCACTCTCCTTTAGGGTTCACTGTCCACTGCTTTTCTTATGATCCAGATAATGCGTTGATCATGGGTGGAGTGGGATCCCGACAAAATCCAAGCTGGGGCCCAGCAGCCTCCCCAGGGTGGCAGGTGGCAGGTGGCACTGTGATATACTTGAGCAGGTCTGGGTTTTATGGCTCCTTTGCCAGTGGTCATAAACTTGGCATTTGCTTTTGGTACTTGGGGAGCCCTGAATCTCCAGTGAAGCTGGGTCTGAGCAGGTGGAGAGCACACAGCTAGAGAAGGTATGTAATAGCTGTGGAGAAGGCGGAGGGGCCTGGGCTGAGCTGGCTGATGGCTTCTCTCGCGGTGGTGGCTGTGAGCTTTCACTCCCACAGCTCAGCTTCCTTTGCCCAGAAAATGGCACCGTGGCTCTGCGGCGAACCTCGGCAATCCTCCCTTTGGTCTTCTTGAAGAAAAGCAGTTTCCTCTCCAAGCATCTCTCTTTCTCTCTCTTCCCCCACAGGACCCTCCTCTCCAGCTGTCATCATTGGGTGGGTTATCCACTTGCTAATTTTTAAAAACTGTGATAAAATACATATAACATCAAATTTGTCACTTTAACCACTTTTAGGCATACGGTTCAGTTGCATGAATTGAACGTTATTCTGCAGCCATCATTACCGTCCATCTCCAGAGCTTTTCCCATCTTCCCAAACTGAAGCTCTGTCTCCATTAAACTCCCCATTCTCCCCTCCCTCTGGCCCCTGGAAACTCCCATTCTACTTTCTGTCTCTATGACTTTGACTGTTCTAAGTACCTCACGTAGGTGGAATCATACAATATTTGTCCTTTTGTGACTGGTTTACTTCACTAAATGGCTTCAAGGTTCATCCATGTTGTAGCGTGGGTCAAAATTTCCTTCCTTTTAAAGGTCGAATAATATTCCGTTGTATGGATAGACCACATTTTGTCTATCCATTCGTCTGTTGACAGTCACTTGGGTTGCTTCTACCTTTTGGCTATTGTGAATAATGCTGGTATGAACACGGGTAAACAAAGATCTATTTGAGACCTTGCTTTCCATTTGGGGGCGGGGAGATATATACCTAGAAGTAGAATTTGGGATTATATACCTAGAAGCCATATGGTAATTCTGTTTACTCTTTTGAGGAACTGCCATATTGTTTTCCACAACAGCTACCATTTTCCATTCCCACCAGCAGTGCACTAGAGTTCCAATTTCTGCACGTCCTCAATGCATTTGTAGGTCCCCTGGCTAACCCTTCTTCCCTTAGACAAAGTTCAAGGGCTGAGTGATGACCCTCCAGCCAGTGTAGACCAAGGAATATGAAATTGGAGGAAAGTAATTTATTAAAGAGGCAAGAGCAGAGTGGTTTAGCCCAAGGGCATAGGACTCAGAGAAGGTCTTCTTGAAGCCTGAGTTTACTGCTCACAGGACAGATGACTTGAATAAATGACGCTCCCCTGTAAGTCTCAGGTGTCCCAACTAATCAGTGGGGTAATTCAGGACCTGCTTTTTAGGGTCAGGAGGGTTCCATGAGACTGTACATAGAAAGCATCTAGCATAGAGTCTGACGGGAGATAAGCATTCTAGGAGTATCCCTAGTGTGGATGGAAGGCATTTATCCACCCAGGATTTATCAACCACCTATTTATGCTTGGCCTGGGAATTCACAGAGACACCTACTCTCTATCATGTTGGTTGCTTCTCAAGGCCCGGGCTTTGAGATGCAGGGGTCCTTAGAAGCAGCCACTCATCTTCAGTGACCTAAGCAATCTCTAGGTCAAGAGGGGACGAGGAAGTCTTGGCTTTTGGAAAATGAGCTTCTTCCTCCAGTTCAGGAATGTTCTAGAAAGTTGGCCCCATCCTCTGGGCTTCCATAGAGCGTGGATTGGGACTCATTCATTGCCCATAGGTGGCTCATTTTATGTTGGTTCTTACTCTGCAGCATCTCCTATATTCTTCTTTAAGCAAGGCCACAGCAGGCACTGGGCATTTATATCACACCGTGTGTTCCCCTTTATTTTTATTCATTTTTTTCTGTATAACTTCTTGTGGGAGTCCATCTTGGCTCCTCAACTAGATTAACAGCAGCTTGAGGGCAGGTGCCTCTTCATATATTCTGCCCTATCATTCAGTAAGTATTTGTTCAGCTAGTGAATGGATGTTATGACTGGATATGGCCTCTGTTTCCTTATCTGTAAAATGGGGCCAATAGTACTAGTACCGACCAAGGGGTATTTGGAAGAATTAAATGTATGAAGAGTACACATTGAGTTCTTGGGAGAGTGCCTGGCAAGTAGAAAGCCCTTACTAGGTGTTATTTCATAGAGATAGCAGTCTGTTTGCAATATACTACAGGGCTCCAGGGAGTGGCGGTGGTTAATATGATAGTTATGGAAAACGTGAAACAGTTACCAAGCATCCATTAAGTGTCAGGTACATACCAAGCTCTTTACACACATCACCTCATTTAATCGTCACGACAGCCCTGGGAGAGGCGCCGCGTCCGTCCCCACCGTAGAGATGACGTGGAGACGTGGGGCCCTTGGAGTGACAGCTGGGACACGGCAGAGCCAGCATCTGGCTGCCTCCAGCACCAGGAAGCATGTTCATTTTCCCCTTTCCTTTCTCAGTCTAATTCTTCTTCTCCCTACTGTTTCATATCCCACTATGCTGAGTATCTCATTTGCACGACAGACACTTTCCCTTGAAGCGAAACAAGGAGTAGGTGGGTGATGTCGAGTTCTTTCCCTCCTGCCTGAGGCCAGGACCCGTGGTTGTTCTCAGGACTTTATGATGCAGCTGGTCTCCTTTGCTGAAAGAGCCCCTGAGTGCAGGCTGAGAAATAGTAAATGGTATCCCTTTTCCCTGAATTATTCAGTACTGAGTGCAATTCGTCAGAAGCCACATGGCGTTCGTGCTTGCTTGCCTGTGGCCCTTTCGCAGGGGAATGGTTCTTTGCGTGTCACGGGCACCACCAAGCCCCACTCTTGGCTTAGTCAGAATCAACTTGACCATCTCTGCCCTCATCACATGCCTCCAAGCCCCTTTTTCTTTGCCAGAGCTGTGGGATTTGGAACCTGTCAAGAGCAACTCTTCTCCCCTCTGCCTGCCCGGCTGCTATTTGCCCTGGGAGGTGATCACAAAGGGTAGATAACTAAACAGGAGCTTAGGAGCTATGTCAACCCAGGTTCAAGTCCCTACTTTCCCGTTTCCCAACTGTGTGACTTAAGGGAAGTGAAATAACCTCTCTGAGCCTCAGTTGCCTCTTCTGTTCTGAAATGGGATAGAGGGCTGGGTTCCCCAGGAAGCAGGCTCTGAGATGGAGTTTAGCATGGTGAATGTTTATTATGGAATGCTGTGGGTATCCGCCCCTATGGGAGGGAGGGGATAGTTGTAGGATCAGACAGAGGGGGAAGTCGAGTCATGATGGAGGCCAAGTGACAGCCTCAGCCCAGTGACCCCACGGGATCTTGGGGGCTGAAATGTCCAACTAGAGTTGGCTTGCAATGGGCCCACGTGGCCAGACCATTACAACTTTGCCTTGATGGGTCATTGGATGAGGGCTGCCCCTGGGAGGTATGACCTTGGGTGAGACAATCCCCGAAGGGCAGCTGGGGCAACAGGTCCTTCCTGAAGGCAGATCTGGGTGATACCTCACAGCATCTAGCACACAGTGTACGTGGCAGTCTCAGCTTCATGGATTTGTTATGAAGATTCAGTTTTGAAAGATGCGTGTAAAATGGTACAGCACTCGGCCCATTGTACATGCTCTATAAATGTGAGTTACTAATAGTGTTCATGTTGGATGCAGCCCAAATCCCCCATCTTCCATAAAACTTTCCTTGATTTCTGGAGTTGGAATGAGCCCCTCCCACTCCCATCCCCCACCTACTTCTGGAGCAGTTAGCTGTTTATGTTATTTCCTGCTGGATTTAGAGGTTTTGGCAAGCAGACCTGCAGCTTACTATTAAATTCCCAGCGCCTGCACATCGTAGACCCTCAACTTGTTGAGTGATGGGATCTCCAAGAGCCTTTTGTGCCACCGTGTTATCCAACAGGCAAGGAAACTGAGGCCCAGAGAGAACAACAGATGTGACCCGTCACGGAGCCAGTTGGTGACAGAGACCTCCAGGTCCTCCAGGTCTGCTGAGGTCCACGCTTCCTCTTTTGCAGTCACCCTGCCTCCCCATTTTTTGGATTCCATGCTTTTTAAAAAAGGATTTTAAAGTAACGTTTGTGACATTGAGATTCAGATAACATAAAATGAACCATTTTGAAGTGAACAATTCAGTGGCATTTGGTATCCTTGCCGTGTTGTGCAACCACCATCTCTGTCTAGTTCCTAAATATTGTCATCACCCCAAAAAGAAACCTCGTACCCATTAAGCAGTCACTCCTCCAGCCCCTGGCAACCACGAATCTGCTTTCTGTCTCTGTGGACTTGCCTATTCTGGATATTTCACGTAAGTGGAATCATACGATACATGACCATTGGTATCTGGCTTCTTTTACTTAGCATCATGTTTTCCAGGTTCATCCACGTTGTAAATCTTCATTCCTTCTCATGGCTGAATAATATTCCACTGTATGGATATGTCACAATTTGTCCATCCATCCTTTGTTGGACATTTGTGTCGTTTTCACCTTTTGAATGCTGCTATGAACATGCACGTACATGTATTTGTCTGAGTACCTATTTTTAATTCTTTTAGATACACGTCAAGGAGTAGGGTTGCTGGGTCATGTGGTAACGTTATGTTTAACTTTTTGAGGAACCATCAAACTTCCATGGCAGCTGAGCCATTTTACACTCCCACCAGCAATGTGCAAGGGTTCCACATCCACATCCTTGCCAACACTTGTTATTTTCCTTTTTAAAAATTTTTAGCCACCCTAGCTGGTGTGAAGTGGTATCTCATTGTGGTTTTAATTTGCATTTGGCTAATGACCAGTTTGAGCATCCTTTTATGTTTTTGTTGGCTACCATTTGTAGATATTCTTTGGAGAAACAGCTGTTCAAGTCTTTTGTCCATTTTATAATTGGATTGTTTGTCTTTTTGTTCCATACTCTCTTTTGATCCACATTCATCATCTCTCCTTCTCTTGAGCCCCCAGCCAGCCTGGTTGTAGCAATAGCACCTTGCAGAGGTGAAGGAGCACAGACTTGCAGCCAGCAGGGTCTGGGTGGAGTGCCACCTCTGTGGGCCCTTGGTCAAGCAGCTTCCATTCTCTGAGCCTCAGTTTCCTCATCTATAAAATGGGGACATGGTCCTCTGTCTCCTACATGGGCCCTAAAGATTGGAGGTAATGTAGGGGAAATGTTTATCCCAGTGCCGAGCATGGGGAGGCCCCCAAAGAGATGGTAATCCTTTTTATTAGCTTGAATTTTACCCCTGCTCCTCAATTTAATTTGCAGCTCATGGCTTAGCTCATGACATGTGCTATCTTCCTGGTTGCTTTTGCATCCACAAGCGATCTGGGATGGACACTGTAGATAGTGATGGAGACAGCCATATAGCTTAGGGATTCTGTACCAAAGCAAACAGGGGGCAGGAGGGGGCCTTTTGCAACATCTTGATGTGATGGCTCTCTTTGCACCCAGCACGGCCTTTGGTGGGCAGCTGTCTATCTCTGTCAATCTGCCAAACCTCTCCGATATGTAATTCATCTTGATGCTGCAGTCACACTGAAGGCAGCAGAACCCAATGGGCTGGTGAGTTTGCATATTCAGGAGGAAGAGGGGAGCCTCTTATTTAGTTTCCCAGGTGCCTTTGGCTTAAGGTGAGGGCCAGTGACTCAGTGTCTAGTGCTGCAATCTTTCTTTGTAGCAGTGAGACACCAGGTTGAGTCATTTCCCAAAGACTTAAAGACTGTACTTGACATTGCTCCCCTAATTGGCCAGTTGAGACGCCGATCGCCCTTGATTCCAGGGCACTGCAGAACAGAGTGTCCAAAAGTGCAGCAAGCGTCTTACGACTTTAAAAATCCACTTGCACAGCTTCCCATCTCTCCTCCCATCCCCTCAAAAATACGGCACTGATTCTTTTTTTTTTTTTTTTTTTAATTTTATTTTATTTTATTTTATTTTTTTGCTTTATAACAAATTTAATCAGTTATACATATACATATGTTTCCATATCCCCTCCCTTTTGCGTCTCCCTCCCACCCTCCCTATCCCACCCCTCCAGGCGGTCACAAAGTACCGAGCTGATCTCCCTGTGCTATGCGGCTGCTTCCCACTAGCTATCTACCTCACGTTTGGTAGTGTATATATGTCCATGCCGCTCTTTCACTTTGTCACAGCTTACCCTTCCCCCTCCCCATATCCTCAAGTCCATTCTCTAGTAGGTCTGTGTCTTTATTCCTGTCTTACCCCTATGTTCTTCATGACATTTTTTTTTTCTTAAATTCCATATATATGTGTTAGCATACAGTATTTGTCTTTCTCTTTCTGACTTACTTCACTCTGTATGACAGGCTCTAGGTCTATCCACCTCATTACAAATAGCTCAATTTCATTTCTTTTTATGGCTGAGTAATATTCCATTGTATATATGTGCCACATCTTCTTTATCCATTCATCCGATGATGGACACTTAGGTTGTTTCCATCTCCGGGCTATTGTAAATAGGGCTGCTATGAACATTTTGGTACATGTCTCTTTTTGAATTATGGTTTTCTCAGGGTATATGCCCAGTAGTGGGATTGCTGGGTCATATGGTAGTTCTATTTGTAGTTTTTTAAGGAACCTCCATACCGTTCTCCATAGCGGCTGTACCAATTCACATTCCCACCAGCAGTGCAAGAGTGTTCCCTTTTTTCCACACCCTCTCCAGCATTTATTGTTTCTAGATTTTTTGATGATGGCCATTCTGACTGGTGTGAGATGATATCTCATTGTAGTTTTGATTTGCATTTCTCTAATGAGTAAAGATGTTGAGCATCCTTTCATGTGTTTGTTGGCAGTCTGTATATCTTCTGTGGAGAAATGTCTATTTAGGTCTTCTGCCCATTTTTGGATTGGGTTCTTTGTTTTTTTGTTATTGAGCTGCATGAGCTGCTTATAAATTTTGGAGATTAATCCTTTGTCAGTTGCTTCATTTGCAAATATTTTCTCCCATTCTGAGGTTTGTCTTTTGGTCTTGTTTATGGTTTCCTTTGCTGTGCAAAAGCTTTTAAGTTTCATTAGGTCCCATGTGTTTATTTTTGTCTTTATTTCCATTTCTCTAGGAGGTGGGTCAAAAAGGATCTTGCTGTGATTTATGTCATAGAGTGTTCTGCCTATGTTTTCCTCTAAGAGTTTGATAGTGTCTGGCCTTACATTTAGGTCTTTAATCCATTTTGAGCTTATTTTTGTGTATGGTGTTAGGGAGTGATCTAATCTCATACTTTTACATGTCCCTATCCAGTTTTCCCAGCACCACTAATTGAAGAGACTGTCCTTTCTCCACTGTACATTCCTGCCTCCTTTATCAAAGATAAGGTGACCATATGTCCGTGGGTTTAACTCTGGGCTTTCTATCCTGTTCCATTGATCTATCTTTCTGTTTTTGTGCCAGTACCATACTGTCTTGATTACTGTAGCTTTGTAGTATAGTCTGAAGTCAGGGAGCCTGATTCCTCCAGCTCCATTTTTCGTTCTCAAGATTGCTTTGGCTATTCGGGGTCTTTTGTGTTTCCATACAAATTGTGAAATTTTTTGTTCTAGTTCTGTGAAAAATGCCAGTGGTAGTTTGATAGGGATTGCATTGAACCTGTAGATTGCTTTGGGTAGTAGAGTCATTTTCACAATGTTGATTCTTCCAATCCAAGAACATGGTACATCTCTCCATCTATTTGTATCATCTTTAATTTCTTTCATCAGTGTCTTATAATTTTCTGCATACAGGTCTTTTGTCTCCTTAGGTAGGTTTATTCCTAGATATTTTATTCTTTTTGTTGCAATGGTAAATGGGAGTGTTTCCTTGATTTCACTTTCAGATTTTTCATCATCAGTATATAGGAATGCCAGAGATTTCTGTGCATTAATTTTGTATCCTGCAACTTTACCAAATTCATTGATTAACTCTAGTAGTTTTCTGGTAGCATCTTTAGGATTCTCTATGTATAGTATCATGTCATCTGCAAACAGTGACAGCTTTACTTCTTCTTTTCCAATTTGGATTCCTTTTATTTCCTTTTCTTCTCTGATTGCTGTGGCTAAAACTTCCAAAACTAGGTTGAATAAGAGTGGTGAAAGTGGGCAACCTTGTCTAGTTCCTGATCTTAGTGGAAATGGTTTCAGTTTTTCACCATTGAGGACGATGCTGGCTGTGGGTTTGTCATATATGGCCTTTATTATGTTGAGGAAAGTTCCCTCTATGCCTACTTTCTGCAGGGTTTTTATCATAAATGGGTGTTGAATTTTGTCGAAAGCTTTCTCTGCATCTATTGAGATGATCATATGGTTTTTCTCCTTCAATTTGTTAATATGGTGTATCACGTTGATTGATTTGCGTATATTGAAGAATCCTTGCATTCCTGAAATAAACCCCACTTGATCATGGTGTATGATCCTTTTAATGTGCTGTTGGATTCTGTTTGCTAGTATTTTGTTGAGGATTTTTGCATCTATGTTCATCAGTGATATTGGCCTGTAGTTTTCTTTCTTTGTGACATCCTTGCCTGGTTTTGGTATCAAGGTGATGGTGGCCTCGTAGAATGAGTTTGGGAGTGTTCCTCCCTCTGCTATATTTTGGAAGAGTTTCAGAAGGATAGGTGTTAGCTCTTCTCTAAATGCTTGATAGAATTCGCCTGTGAAGCCATCTGGTCCTGGGCTTTTGTTTGTTGGAAGACTTTTTATCACAGTTTCAATTTCAGTGCTTGTGATTGGTCTGTTCATATTTTCTATTTCTTCCTGATTCAGTCTTGGCAGGTTGTGCATTTCTAAGAATTTGTCCATTTCTTCCAGGTTGTCCATTTTATTGGCATAGAGTTGCTTATAGTAATCTCTCATGATCTTTTGTATTTCTGTAGTGTCAGTTGTTACTTCTCCTTTTTCATTTCTAATTCTATTGATTTGAGTCTTCTCCCTTTTTTTCTTGATGAGTCTGGCTAATGGTTTATCAATTTTGTTTATCTTCTCAAAGAACCAGCTTTTAGTTTTATTGATCTTTGCTATCGTTTCCTTCATTTCTTTTTCATTTATTTCTGATCTGATTTTTATGATTTCTTTCCTTCTGCTAACTTTGGGATGTTTTTGTTCTTCTTTCTCTAATTGCTTTAGGTGCAAGGTTAGGTTGTTTATTCGAGATGTTTCCTGTTTCTTAAGGTGGGATTGTATTGCTATAAACTTCCCTCTTAGAACTGCTTTTGCTGCATCCCATAGGTTTTGGGTCGTCGTGTCTCCATTGTCATTTGTTTCTAGGTATTTTTTAATTTCCTCTTTGATTTCTTCAGTGATCACTTCGTTATTAAGTAGTGTATTGTTTAGCCTCCATGTGTTTGTATTTTTTACAGCTCTTTTCCTGTAATTGATATCTAGTCTCATAGCATTGTGGTCGGAAAAGATACTTGATACAATTTCAATTTTCTTAAATTTACCAAGGCTTGATTTGTGACCCAAGATATGATCTATCCTGGAGAATGTTCCATGAGCACTTGAGAAAAATGTGTATTCTGTTGTTTTTGGATGGAATGTCCTATAAATATCAATTAAGTCCATCTTGTTTAATGTATCATTTAAAGCTTGTGTTTCCTTATTTATTTTCATTTTGGATGATCTGTCCATTGGTGAAAGTGGGGTGTTAAAGTCCCCTACTATGATTGTGTTACTGTCGATTTCTCCTTTTATGGCTGTTAGTATTTGCCTTATGTATTGAGGTGCTCCTATGTTTGGTGCATAAATATTTACAATTGTTATATCTTCTTCTTGGATCGATCCCTTGATCATTATGTAGTGTCCTTCTTTGTCTCTTCTAGTAGTCCTTATTTTAAAGTCTATTTTGTCTGATATGAGAATTGCTACTCCAGCTTTCTTTTGGTTTCCATTTGCATGGAATATCTTTTTCCATCCCCTTACTTTCAGTCTGTATGTGTCTCTAGGTCTGAAGTGGGTCTCTTGTAGATAGCATATAGATGGGTCTTGTTTTTGTATCCATTCAGCCACTCTGTGTCTTTTGGTGGGAGCATTTAGTCCATTTACATTTAAGGTAATTATCGATATGTATGTTCCTATTCCCATTTTCTTAATTGTTTTGGGTTCATTATTGTAGGTCTTTTACTTCTGTTGTGTTTCTTGCCTAGAGAAGTTCCTTTAGCATTTGTTGTAAAGCTGGTTTGGTGGTGCTGAACTCTCTCAGCTTTTGCTTGTCTGTAAACGTTTTAATTTCTCCATCAAATCTGAATGAGATCCTTGCCGGGTAGAGTAATCTTGGTTGCAGGTTTTTCTCCTTCATCACTTTAAGTATGTCCTGCCACTCCCTTCTGGCTTGTAGAGTTTCTGCTGAGAGATCAGCTGTTATCCTGATGGGGATTCCCTTGTGTGTTATTTGTTGTTTTTGCCTTGCTGCTTTTAATATGATTTCTTTGTGTTTAATTTTTGACAGTTTGATTAATATGTGTCTTGGCGTATTTCTCCTTGGATTTATTCTGTATGGGACTCTCTGTGCCTCCTGGACTTGATTAACTATTTCCTTTCCCATATTAGGGAAGTTTTCAACTATAATCTCTTCAAATATTTTCTCAGTCCCTTTCTTTTTCTCTTCTTCTTCTGGAACCCCTATAATTCGAATGTTGGTGCGTTTAATGTTGTCCCAGAGGTCTCTGAGACTGTCCTCTGTTCTTTTCATTCTTTTTTCTTTATTTTGCTCTGCAGCAGTTATTTCCACTATTTTATCTTCCACCTCACTTATCCGTTCTTCTGCCTCAGTTATTCTGCTATTGATCCCATCTAGAGTATTTTTTATTTCATGTATTGTGTTTTTAATCGATGCTTGATTCATCTTTAGTTCTTCTAGGTCCTTGTTAACTGTTTCTTGCATTTTGTCTATTCTATTTCCAAGATTTTGGATCTGGGAAATAGAATCTTGGATCATCTTTACCATCATTATTCTGAATTCTTTTTCAGGTAGACTGCCTATTACCTCTTCATTTGTTAGGTCTGGTGGGTTTTTATCTTGCTCCTTCTCCTGCTGTGTGTTTTTCTGTCTTCTCATTTTGCTTATGTTACTGTGTTTGGGGTCTCCTTTTTGCAGGCTGCAGGTTCGTAGTTCCTGTTGTTTTTGGTGTCTGTCCCCAGTGGCTAAGGTTGGTTTAGTGGGTTGTGTAGGCTTCCTGGTGGAGGGGACTAGTGCCTGTGTTCTGGTGGATGAGGCTGGATCTTGTCTTTCTGGTGGGCAGGTCCACGTCTGGTGGTGTGTTTTGGGGTGTCTGTGGACTTTTTATGATTTTAGGCCACCTCTCTGCTAATGGGTGGCGTTGTGTTCCTGTCTTGCTAGTTGTTTGGCTCAGGGTGTCCAGCACTGTAGCCTGCTGGTCGTTGAGTGAAGCTGGGTGCTGGTGTTGAGATGGAGATCTCTGGAAGATTTTCGCCGTTTGATATTATGTGGAGCTGGGAGGTCTCTTGTGGACCAGTGTCCTGAAGTTGGCTCTCCCACCTCAGAGGCACAGCACTGACTCCGGGCTCCTCAATTTGGGATGATGTGTTGTCTATTCATGTATTCCGCAGATGCAGGGTACATCAAGTTGATTGTGGAGCTTTAATCCGCTGCTTCTGAGGCTGCTGGGAGAGGTTTCCCTTTCTCTTCTTTGTTCTCACAGCTCCTGGGTCTCAGCTTTGGATTTGGCCCCGCCTCTGCGTGTAGGTCGCCGGAGGGCGTCTGTTCTTCGCTCAGATAGGACAGGGTTAAAGGAGCAGCCTCTTCGGGGACTCTGGCTCACTCAGGCCGGGAGGGAGGGAGGGGCGCGGAGTGCGGGGCAAGCCTGCAGCGGCAGAGGTCGGCGTGACGTTGCACCAGCCCGAGGCGCGCCGTGCGTTCTCCCAGGGAAGCCGCCCCTGGATCCCGGGACCCCGGCAGTGGCGGGCTGCACAGGCTCCCGGAAGGGCGGTGTGGGCAGTGACCTGCGCTCGCACACAGGCTTCTTGGCGGCGGCAGCAGCAGGCCCAGCGTCCCACGCCTGTCACTGGGCTCCGCGCTTTCAGTCGCGACTCGCGCCCGTCCGTGGAGCCCCTTTAAGCAGCGCTCTTAATCCCCTCTCCTCGCGCACCAGGAAACCAAGAGGGAAGAAAAAGTCTCTTGCCTCTTCGGCAGCTCCAGAGTTTTCCCGGACTCCCTCCCGGCTAGCTGTGGCACATTAGCCCCCTTCAGGCTGAGTTCTCGCCGCCAGCCCCAGTCCTCTCCCTGCGCTCTGACCGAAGCCCGAGCCTCAGCTTCCAGCGCTGCGTGCCCCGGCGGGCGAGCAGACAAGCCTTTCGGGCTGGTGAGTGCCGCTCGGCACCGATCCTCTGTGTGCGGATCTCTCCGTTTTGCCCTACCCAGGTATGTGGGGAGTTTCTTGCCTTTTGGGAGGTCTGGGGTCTTCTGCCAGCGTTCAGTAGGTGTTCTGTAGGAGTTGTTCCACGTGTAGCTGTATTTCTGGTGTATCCGTGGGGAGGAAGGTGATCTCCGCGTCTTACTCTTCCGCCATCTTACCCGGAAGTCCGGCACTGATTCTTTTGAAAGTCACCTTTGTGGCATTGTCATCCCATGTCGCCCCACCCCTTGAAGCCCTGTTCCTATTTTTGAGAGAAGGTTTGCAGATTTTCCTCCGAATCAGAATCTGTTTGCCTGTGGTTGGAAAACACTGCCTGGCATTTAGAGATGCAGTTTCCTTGGAGATGGAAACATCTGCCTGAAGATCTGGGGACCTGCGTGACCACAGACCAGCTTTTGTGCCTGGCAGGAACTGGAGAACAGGTCTCTAGATGTGGAGCAGAAGCCATAGTCCTGTTTCTCTTTTCTAAGCCAGCCCAGTGCCACGGAGTGAGACCCCTTTGATGTGGTAATGTGAGAATAAGAACTGACTTTTTTTTTTTTTTAAGATCTCTGCCATTTAATTAACCTGTATGCTGGTAGCAGTTAGTTCAAGACATTTAAATGAGTAACACACAGCCAAATTCCCTTTATATCTGCTCATGTCAAGGGTTTAGGGTAATAGTTGACTTGTTAGTTTTCTAGGTTAGTAGGGAGAGGCTGGGTTTCATTCATTCTTCCAAATACTATTTCTTGAGCTCCTACTGTGTGCCAGGGTCTTCTCTAGACACTATAGATGTAGCGATGAACAAAACTGTCATGACTCTGCCCTCCTAGACCAGAGGTCACAGAACCATGACCTGTGGACCAACTCTGGCCCACTGCCTGGTTTTGTAAAGGAAGTTTCACTGGAACACAGCCTTCCTTCTGTGCTTCCCTATCTCCCTTCTTCCTCCTTTGCTTTATTTCTTTTCCTTCCTTCTTCTCCTCCTTCATTCTTCCCTCCCTCTCCTCCTCTCTCCGGACTTCCTTCTTCTCTTCCCTCCCTCCTTCCAGATTACACATTACACTGACAGTAAGCATTTTCACTGTCAAAGCTTCACATACATAGTCAAATGTGGGAGTTTCTCCAACTCTATTACTCCCACTCCTTTCTTCCGGTTCTTATTCTATGACCTTAAATACATCACAGGAATAGATAGTAAATATATTCAAACATTATGCAAATGTATCTATACATATTTATGTTTATATATATTTATATTTGTAGAGAGGAACTCACACTAGACGTGTTGCTGGGCAGTTAGTTTTCTTCATAAATACGTGTGTCTTGGAATTTTCCACATCTGCTCGTGGAGAACAGGAGTTGGCAAACCAGGGCTCTGGGCCAAATCTGGCCCACTGCTTGTTTTTGTAAATAAAGTTTTATTGGGACACAGCCTTGCCTATGTGTTTATGTGTTGCCCAGGATGGCTTTTGTGCTTCATTGGCAGAGTTGAGCAGTTGCAATGGAGACACCCTAGCCTGCAAAGTCTGTAGTATTTACTATCTGGCCCTTGTAGAAAAAGTTTGTTGATCCTGGCTATAGAGCTACCTCATTCTTTTTTTTTTAATAAAATTTATTTATTTATTTATTTATGGCTGTGTTGGGTCTTCATTGCTGCACGCGGGCTTTCTCTAGTTGCAATGAGCGGGGGCTACTCTTCGTTGCGGTGTGCGGGCTTCTCATTGCAGTGGCTTCTCTTGTTGTGGAGCATGGGCTCCAGGCTCACAAGCTTCAGTAGTTGTGGCACGCGGGCTCAGTAGTTGTGGCACGCAGGCTCAGTAGTTGTGGCTCGCAGGCTCTAGAGCGCAGGCTCAGTCAGTAGTTGTGGTGCACGGGCTTAGTTGCCCCGCGGCCTGTGGGATCTTCCCAGACCAGGGCTTGAACCCATGTCCCCTGCATTGGCAGGCTGATTCTTAACCACTGCACCACCAGGGAAGTCCTACCTCATTCTTTTTAAGGACTGCATAGTATTCTGAAGTGTGGATGCATCGTATTTTATTAAATCACTCCCTTATTAAGATATTTCCTGCTTGCTCTCTGTACCTACTCCAATGGGGACCCACTAAATAGGGCTGACCCTGCTGTGCCTCAGGTTTGACATAAATACTGGACTTTTCTGATGGGGAAGGTGGTGAAGCCTAAGGCTTCAATGCTTGCAGCAGAGATGGGCTGTGTGCCTTTTGCAGTTGTGTCCCCATGGCTGTCCTGGAGAATGTCTTTTGGTGATAGCTTTCCTCCAGCCCTGACCTGGCCTAAACTCTCAGGCCTTGAAGTCTGGTTATTGGACAGCCTGAGCAGATGCCAGCAAAGTGAATGGTCCTTTATTTCAGAGAGTTAGCCTGTGCCACACCTGCCAGTAACAGTACAGACTACTGTCTTTGATGTGGAATTACCAGGCAAGGCAGTGGTTCTCAGGAGTGTGGAGGTGGCTTTGGAAAGCTTGTTAACACACAGATGTCTGGGCCCCAGCCCGAAGGATTTGAGAAACTCTGGAGTCAAGAGTCTGACATAGTGAAAAATGGAAACTCAGCTTTCGTGGTCTCTCTCAAGGATGCACTAGGGGTCTTGGATTGCAAACAGTGGAAGCCAACCCTGGCTGACTTAAGCAGAGAATGGACCTACCTACACAGAAGATTCTGGGATAGCTCCCAGGATCCACTGGAAGGCTCAGAAAGGAGCAGGATCCAGGGTGTCTTGGAGGCTCTAAGTAGCAGGAATGACTTGAAAGGTTGTTTTGGGGGTGAACCGGTAGATCAACCGAGCTTCAAAATTTTTTTCCACTATGTGTCACGCTGTTCAAGATTCACGTTCCCCAGAGAGATTCCGATGGGCCTGATTTGGCACCTGGTGACTTGCGATGGGCAACGTCTATCCCCTGGCTGACACCCCCAACAAGATTGTGCACGGAGGAGAGAGAATTCCCCCCAAAAGTCGGGGGGGGATGGTGAGTGCTCAGTGGTCACAATCAAATGTCCACTGCAAAGCAGCCAGACAGGCCATTGACTAAGATTAAATACCTGAGTTGTGCTGAGCAGGAAGAAATCCATGGGCAAGCACATTAAGTTACAATCCCTGGTGGCCCCGCCCTCTGTATTATTTGATCCCCAGTGGACACATTTTGTATCATAACAAGTCACTGTTGGATGCAAAAGTTGAAATCGGGTGGAAGGCCTTGGTATGAAAAGCAAAACAAAACGTTGATTTCAGACAACAGTGTTCAAACTCACACGGAAAATGTTTCAGACCTTCTTCTTAGGGTCACCATAGGAAAGTCGTGACTTCTTGGAAATTCCGCACTGCTGGGGTCATAGCGCTGAGGTTTCATAGTCCTCACGCTGACTCATTTGCCCCCCACAGAAGCAAGGGGCAGACAGGGGGTCTGGAGAGGTTATCCCACAGTATAAATAAGAAGGCTCGAAGACTCACAGATTCTGACCTGCCCAAGGTCACGCTGTAAGTCTGGAGGAAAGAGGGCAACATCACAGAACCATCACAGTGAGGATGGATGAGCTTTTAAGGATGATCTGCTCTAAGCCCTCATTTTACGAGTGGAGAGGCTGAGAGCCTGCTGAGGTTAAGAGGCTGGCCCCGAGTACCCAGCCGGCCCCTGTACTGTCTGAATCCTTCCCAATCCCTCAGAGCTGGCACATGCTGCTATCTGTCTCACAGACTCTGATGGACACATTTCAATGTGGATCTCATAGAATCACCAGACAGAAATATGTGCTTTTTAGGAATGTCTGTAAAGATTCACTCCCAATTAATTTTCCCAAGGTAAAGGAAGCTTCTTTTTTTTTCTTTTTTTTTTATTAGTTTCTGCTTTATAACAAAGTGAATCAGTCATACATATACATATACATCTGTTCCCACATCCCTTCCCTCATGCATCTCCCTCCCTCCCACCCTCCCCATCCCACCCCTCCAGGCGGTCGCAAAGCACCGAGCTGATCTCCCTGTGCTCTGCGGCTGCTTCCCACTATCTATCTACCTTACATTTGGTAGTGTATATATGTCCATGCCTCTCTTTCACTTTGTCACAGCGTACCCTTCCCCCTCCCCATATCCTCAAGTCCATTCTCAAGTAGGTCTGTGTCTTTATTCCCGTTTTACCCCTAGGTTCTTCATGACATTTTTTTTTTTTTAATTCCGTATATATGTGTTAGCATACGGTATTTGTCTTTCTCTTTCTGACTTACTTCACTCTGTTGAGCTATTTGTAATGAGGTGGATAGACCTAAAGGAAGCTTCTTTGAAGAGTTCCATAGGAGGCAAAATACTCACGGTTTCCCTGAAGAAACATTTCCAGCTGACCTCTCGCTTTGCAGAGAGAAGGCTCTTTGCTGGCTCACCACTGGGCAGACAATTGTCAATTCTGCCTTTGCTTAGGACGCTGACCCCAGGTGCTTTCATGGGGAGATATCAGGGTGTTAAGAATCAATGTGACAACCTGCCTTCGTGCCCCAAGCAAATTCAGGTCTTAGGGGGGCTGCAGTGTATTTTAGGACCAAGAGCACTGAGGTCAGACAGAACAAATTTCAAGTCCTGGCCTCTGCCCCTTACATGCTGTGTGACCTCAGGTGAGTGGCTTAGCCTCTCTGACCCTCTGTTTCTTCATCTGGAGTGGACGATGCCCATCTTAAAGACTAAAATGAGCTAAAACCTATAAAGTGCTTAGCACTAGGCTAGGCTCATAGTAAGGGCTTAATGAATGGCAGCTCTCACGATGAGAGCCAAGATACCTGGACTGGAAACGGACAGAGTCCACTTAGCAAATCCCTGCTTTGAAAGGAAAGGGAACCAGCCTCAAAGGCCATAGTGACTTGCGAAGTAATGACAGAGCCAGGTCAGGAACTCGGCCTCCTGCTTCCCCACCCGGCAATATTAACAATTTAGCACATGGCTGCCTCAGGGTCACCCTGGACAGGCCACACTACCCCCAGTAGGGTGGGTGTCACGACTGGGGGTAGTGATGCTGCCGAGTTTCCCCTTCCTGACCCTTTCCCTCTCTGTCTCCTTTAGGGTTTCTGATTTTAGGGTATGTTTAGTTAAATGATTCCCTGCCCAGGGGGAGGCCAAGAGAAGGGAGAAGAAGCCAACAGCAGCCATCACTTTTTGGGCTTATGGAAGCCTGCCCACATCCTACTGGCCCCAAGGAGACAGCAAGAGCAGACCTTTGCACCAATTTATCTTGGAAATTGTCTTTTCTTCAGGCCAGGGGAGGGGGAAGGAAACCTAAAAGAAAACATCCAGCCACATGCCTGTGAAATAAATCTCTGCCTAAAATCAGTCATCCTTTTTAATAATGAGGGCTGTCATGAGCCTTGGTTTGGTCGGAAATGATGGCCTGTGTAAATATTTGGTCTGTAACTGATTTATGGGTTTGGGAACAAAAATATAAGATTAGTTCCTAATCACAGGGATACAGGAAAATCAGTGGGCCTGGATGCCGGCACAGATCAGGCCTGGAAGGCAGAATTGAGGATGGCTGTCTGGGTGAGCTCAGATGGGGTTGGGGAGGCTGGAGAGGGAGCCGTGGGCTTCTGGATTATTCCGTGGGGCAGAAGCAGTGTTGTCGTGTCCAGGTCAGAAACTGGCCGAGACCAGCAAGATGCCCAGTTTGCAAGTGTGAAACTGGTTGTCCCTGGCCAGCCCTGAAATCAACAACTTGGACAGCTCCAGGTCTGCACAGGCACTGCTGTAAAATGGGAATATATACCGTCAGCTCTTACAGTGGAATTGACAAAGCAATTGGGAATTGGCTTTGAAGTCAGTTAAATCTGTGATCACACTCTGAGCCTTTATTGAGTTGTGTCTTGGGTACATTAGCTGTGGAGAACCCCAGTTACCTTCACTGCAAAATGCGGGTAATAATTGTTCCAAGTCCAATGAGATAAAGTGTACGGAACACAGCGTCTGACCCGCGCATCTCAGTGAGACCAATCTTAATGCTGACATCAGCAGTCCCATGAGTACTAGAACTCAAACCCTGCCCCCGCCCTGGTGGCTGATTTGGGCTCTTACCTTTCCTGCAGGCTAACTACTCCCACAGCCACCCCATGCAACAAATGCCAATGATTAGAAATAAATATATAGGGTGGGTGCCAGCCTGGTGCCCCCCCACCCCCGGCATCAAGGCAAAGTGGGTGCACTGGAAGGCTACCCCTGCCCCCGACTCACTTTCAGGAGGAGCCCCCGAACATTCAGGTGATGAGACAGTGGGCTCACTTGGACTTTCAGACATTCATTTCATTAATTGAACTCTCACTATATGCCAGGCCCCGTACTGGGCCCTGGGGATCCACAAAGAGCAAGTCAGACACGATCCCTGTCTCCCTGTCCTTCTGGTGCTTCCAAATGGGTGGGACAGGTCCACGTTCATCAGATAATTAGAAAAACAGATGTGTATTCCAAAACTGTGGCTGGAGCTTGAAGAAATGTCTAGGATCTATGACAAGACCCAGCTAAACCCAGGAGGGGTGGGGTCAGGATGAAGAAAGGAAAAACACCAAATAAAGTCCAGGTGGCAGGGTGGCAAGCTCTTGGGGTGAGCCAGGTGATGGAAAGTGGGATTCAAGGGTGAAACAAACCAAAGGGCTGGTTTGTTTCAATTTTCTAACCTTCAGGTAAGTCCAGGCCCTACTAGGACAGGGGTGGGCAAGCTGCAGCCCACATTTGGCCCAGGGCCTATTTATATGGATAGCTTTATTGGCACATGCCCTGCCCATTCACTCACCTGTTGTCTGTGACTGAGCTTGCGCTACAAGGGCAGAGTTGAGTAATTGCAACAGAGAGCATAGGGCTTGTGAAGCCAAAGATATTTACTCTCTGGCTGTTTACCGGAAGTTTGCTGACCTCTGCAACTGGAACATCTTTCCTTTCCTCTTCTGATCATTTTTTGTCTCCTGTACTCATCCCGGATCTGAAGCGTGTCTTAGTCGATGGGAGGGGAATGTGTGTATGAGGACAGTTTGCTCTTTCCCGAAATCAAGTCTTAGTAGAAAGTCTGTTGGATATTGAGAGCTGATCTGTTACTGTTACTGTTAAACTAAAGTTTAACCTTAAAAAAAAAATACTATGTATCTGTGCTTAAGACATTTTATGTTTTTCAAGTGCATATTTATATATATATATGCTCATATATAACATATATTTATATATAATGTATTCATTTAATTATATATAATATATAAAGATACAAAAGTATGCATATATGTTTAGTTATATATCATATGTAATATATAAAGATTTAAAAGTATACATATATGTTTAATTATATATCATATATAAAATATAAAAATACAGAGTATAAACATATATGTTTAATTTTGTATAATATATAATATACAAATACATACCATCCATACAATTTATATAATATTATATATAATTAATATTATATAAAAACATAATATTGTATAATTAAACATATATATATGTTTAATTTCTAGGAATCTATAAACTACCACATTTTAATATCTGTCGACTAAATCTGAGATACCAGTTACCAGTTGACTGGTACCAGCCATTTGGGAAACAAAAACCCATCTCAAATTTGATCTTCAGTTTAAAATTTGAAAAAATAATGAAACATCATTGAAATATTAAGTAACAATTGTGCACAGTATTCCATGCCCATACCTCTGTTTTCTAGAGTATTTTTTTTTCATTTCAATAAAACAAAGAGGAGAAATTCAAGCAAAAAATACAGCATGCCATTTAAAGATTACCTTTTATTATTATAGAAGAATACTCCTGTTACTAAGTTCAAAAGCCAAAGGAAAGTCTAAAAGTAACAAAGTACCTACTCTGGAAATCCCGGGCTGTCAACTGCCTCTCCTATAACCTTAGACGTGAGTGTATCCATCTAAGACGGGGGGTCCCTATGACGCACCGACTTAGGAAGCATCTCCCGTCTCTTCCTCTTGCCTTCCTCACGGTGAATTGGCCAGCAAGTCCCGGGAGAGCTGAGTCCCAAATACCTCCTCTCCCTCCACCTCCGTGACTGAGACCTTGGTCCAAGGCGCCACCATCTTTTGCCTGGGGGCCTCCAACAGCCTCCTGTCCGGATCCCCTCATCCCATTCTTGCTTCCACCACGGGTCAACTCTCTACTCACTGGGCAGAGCCATCTCTTAAGAACAGAATCAGAGTGCATCACCTTCCTTTGTAAGCCTCTCCAGCAGGTTCCCATCGCCCTCACAAGCAAACCCCCTCTCCTCACAGTGCCCCCACTGTCTCTCTTCTCCTCCCTCCCTGTGAGGTGACCTGCCCTGGCCTTGACCTTCCCTCACTGACTGGTCCCCTCTCCCTCTAGATCTTTGTAAGGCTGGCTTCTCCTCGACATGCAGGTCTCAGCCTAGATGCCATGTCTCCAGAGAGGCACTACCACCGAGTCACTACATCCTCTGATTCTAATTCTCCATGTTGCTCTTATTATTAACCAGTATTCCCTTATTATTTCATCTGTTTGTCTGTACCCTCACCAGGATACCAGCCCAGGGAAAGTGTGGTTCTTGTCTGCCTCCTTCATTGCTAGAGTCCAGCATGTTTTTCATTAATATATATCTTTTTTTTTTAATTAAAAATTTTTATTTATTTATTTATTTTTGGTTGCATTGGGTCTTCGTTGCTGCGCATGGGCTTTCTCTACTTGCAGCGAGCGGGGGCTACTCTTCGTTGCGGTGCGCGGGCTTCTCATTGCGGTGGCTTCTCTTGTTGCAGAGCACGGGCTCTAGGTGCGCGGGCTTCAGTAGCTGTGGCTCGCAGGCTCTAGAGGGCAGGCTCAGTAGTTGTGGCTCACGGGCTTAGTTGCTCTGCGGCATGTGGGATCTTCGCGGACCAGGGCTCGAACCCATGTCCCCTGCATTGGCAGGTGGATTCTTAACCACTGTGCCACCAGGGAAGTCCTAATATGTATCTTTTAAAGACACAAATGAGGTCATACTGTATACATTGTTTATTTATTTATTATTTTTAATGTTTCTTTATTGTGGTAAAAGTCACATAATATAAAGCATACTATCCTAGCCATATTTAACTGTACAGTTCAGTGGTGCTAAGGACGCCCACATTGCTGTGCTGCTCTCACCATCATCCATCTCCCGAATTTTTCACCTTCCTAAACTGAAACTGTGCCCATTAAACACTAACTCCCCATTCCCCCTCCCCACCCCACCCTCACCTCCCGGCCCCTGGCATCGACCACTGTACGCTCTGACTCTATGAATTTGGCTATTCTAGGTATGTCATATAAGTGGAATCAAACAGTAATGATCTGCACCTAATTGTCTACATTGTTTTGCCTTTTCCTTCACTTAATAATAAACATTGGTGTTCTCGCGATCCCGATTCTTTTAAATCCCTACACAGCTCCATCAAATGGAGTTACCATTTAATACCATTTAATGGACCAGCCCCCTATGATGCATGTTTTAGCTATTTCCAGTCTTTTTGCGAAGCAGTTAATTTTACTGTTGGGAGAGGAAGGGTGAAAATCAGAGAGGAGAGAGAGATGGGACGGAGCAGATGCTCTGATAGCAGAACAGTGATCACCTCACCCTGTAATGCCGGGAACAGGGTTGTTTAGAGCAGCAGAGTCCAGAAGAAGTTTCAGTGATGATGGAAATGTGTTGTATCTGCTGTGTCCAACATGGTAGCCAGCAGCCACATGTGACTTTTGGGCATTTAAATTGTGGCAATTTGAGACAGATGAACAGAATTTAAAATTTTATCTTACTGAATTTAAATTTTAGTAGCCACGTGTGTCTATGGCTACTGTATAGAACAACACAGATATAGGCAAACGGCTTTAGTCTTACCACTCAGGGATGTGGCCATTGCCTGACCCTGGATGATTCAGGCCACCATGACTGGGCCACAGGGAGAGAAGGGAGTAGGAAGGCAGAGTGTTCATTATTTAGATGCAAAGGTCAAGAAAGACGCTGTCACTTGAGGGAAAATAAATCCCAAGCAGACTCTGGTTCTTGTCAGGATTTTTGTATTTTATTTTTTGTGTGTGATTAACATCTGTGGACAGGGAGTCCAGAACAGGGATTGGCAAACTTTTTCGGTAAAGGGCCCCTTTGTGGGCCATACAGTCTGTGCTGCAACTAACTCTGCAGTTGTCAAGCTAAAGAATTAACAGACAATGTGTAATGAATGGGCATGGCTGCATTCCAATAAAACTTTATTTACAAGAACAGGCTGAGAGCTGGATTTGGCCCACCTTTGGCCCATAGTTTGTCAGCCTCTGGACTAGAAGAATCTGGCTGGATCTGCCCAGTTCAGACCAGCAGCCGCTTCCAGAGTACAAAAGGAGAACAATGCCCCAGGCATAACTCAGGGTTTCTTACATTTTGCACACCCAGCCAGGGTACAAGGCAGCCTGGATGACCTACTTCCAGTGAAAGATGATTTCTGGTGGGTCACACCTGAATTTGAGATTCCTGCTGTGCTTTGGTGAGATACCCACAGCCATAAAGCAGGTGTGGAACACACTCCTGTTTTCTGGCCAGGTCTGTACGGGTGCAGAAGTGATACACAAGGTGGGGCTGCTGAGAACAGAAGTTGGGCTCCTTTTTATGCCCCGTGGTGTCTAACACAGTGCATTGCACTTAGAGTGTGCTTGGGTGGCCTGTGCTGAATTTGCAACCAAGTGCCATATCATCTCTGTGAGCTTCAGTTTTCCCATCTGTAAAATGGGTATGACCGTAGAACCTTCTCCACAGGGCTGTGGGGAGGATCACATGAGTTACTGTGTGTGCAGGGCTGGTGTCTGGACTGCAGTGAGTGCTCAGGGCATGACACAGATGCACGTGCTGAGCTGTTGATGGCAACATAGAGGCAGATGGTTCTGGAGGGCTCAGAGCTGGTCATCCTCGAGCCGAGCCTTCAAGGATGTGCCAGAGAGAAGATATGATAGGGTTCTAGGAGAGTGAAGGCATGGAGGAGCTGAAGTAGAGCTCATTGGAGGTAAGAAGAGACAAGGAAAACAGAGTTGACATCACGTGCCTTCATGAAGTAGGAAATTGACTGGAAACAATACAGATTCATACCAAGAGGATGGTGCCGGGCCTCACACAGATCCCTTTTATCTCGTGTGATCCGTTCCACACCTTGGTGATAGCCCTCTTTGAAAAACAAGGAGAAAGTCTCAGAATGGGGAAGCAACTTGCCCAAGACCACACAGCTAGCACAGGGGGAGTGGGACCTCCATCCAGGACTGTTTGACTCCCAGGCCTTGATGAGCACATTATTGTATAGTCTGCTGTCCTCATCCACAGAAAACCAGCCTGCACACTTCAGAGGTCCCTTGGAGGTTACTTGGATCACTCCTAAG
The DNA here is from genome assembly GCF_964341445.2 of Mesoplodon mirus. Lineage (NCBI taxonomy): Eukaryota > Metazoa > Chordata > Mammalia > Artiodactyla > Ziphiidae > Mesoplodon > Mesoplodon mirus. The sequence continues at coordinate 11,801,257 of NC_138989.1, forward strand.
AGCCACATTTACCCCCAAACCAGATTCCATGACCTGGGAACCATCTTCCTCCCAAGCCAGATCCTGTGTCTTGGGAGCTGGGCTTGGTAGGACAGAGGCAGGTGGTATCTCTTCTCTGGCACCTTAGCAGTGCTGTTCTATACTTTGGGGAAACTCTGCTTTGGTTTTTGCAAGAATCTGTTCCCCAGTCCAGATCTCTGTGTGACTGAGGTGGGAAGGAACCCACATGTGTCTCCTTTAGAGAACCCTTGAATCCTAACTTCTAGTACATGATGAAGATGTCTGGGTCCAGGATCCTGAGCTTTGGGGAAAACCGCCTCCCTGGTGCTGGACTGGGACAGTGTCACATGTAGTTGTGGAGATCTGGGCTCTGGCTTTGGACAAATTGAGTTTGAATCCTGGTGCTCTCTGGACTCAGTTACTTCGTCTGTAAAATGGAACTGCCCATGAGGCTTGGTGATAATATTAACTTGTGCATTCATCCAGAATATAATTTCGGGGGCACTATGTGTCAGGCATTCACATTGGTGAACAAGATTGAGATAGGGCTTATATTCTAGTTCTAGAATATTCTAGAGAGCAAATGAGGGAATTCATACACCAGTAGAATAAGAATTTCATAAAGTAACCAGTCTCAAGTCCATTCCCTAGTGACTACTGTGTCAGAGGCAGTGGGTATTTCTCTTCTTTTAGTGATAAAATTAATCTGAGTGGTGCCAAGGGATTCCCTTCGCATATAATAGGCACTGATGGTGAGAGCCTAGAGGGGTCCTAGAAAGAACACAGTGGAGGGAAAGGGCTGCCTTGAGCAAGCATTCCTCGCTGAGCCTTTTCTCTGGATGCCTTGGAAAATTCTTTTGTAACTGCCCTTCTTCCAGGAAGGTTCACGCCTCCCCTGTCTGGTGTCATCACCCCAGAGATGGGTCAGTGTGGTCCTCAGACCTTCATGTGCTTCTCCCGAGGCAAGAAGTCCAGGGTAAAGAGGAATTCTTTGGTCCTCTTCGTGGATACTTATCCATCTTCTCTTGATCTTGAGTCCTGACCTACTTCCACATGGGACAGACTTTGCCTATAAGGAGCCTCAGTCTGTGTCTAGAGGAAAAGAAATTTCTTGGCAAGGGACACATGTGAGAAGAGCTCCCTAGCTCAGGTGCCAGGTACTCTGTGAGGCATTGAAGTCCATTATTTCATTGGAGCTTCCTACAACCCTGTGAGGTAGAGGCATCATTAGGCATTTTTACAGGTGAGGACATTGATGCTCAGAGAGGTTAAGTGACTTGATGAAGGTCACACAGCTAGGAAGGGGGAGAAATATGCTTCCTGTATCGCTATTATTTTTTATTGCTATTAGTTTTTTCTAATTATAGTAAGATACACATAGCATAAAATTTACCATTTTTATTTTAAATTTTATTGAAGTATAATTGATTTACAATGTTGTGTTTAATTTTTGCTGTATAGCAAAATGACTCAGTTATATATATATATTCTTTTTCATATATTTTTCCATGATGGTTTATCACAGGATATTGAATATAGTTCCCTGTACTATACAGTAGGACCTTGTTGTTTATCCATCCTATAAAATTTACCATTTTCAAGTGTACAATTCAATGGCATTAAGTACATTTATAATCTTGTGCAACTATCACCACTATCCAGTTCTAAAGCTTTTCCATCACCTCAAATGGAAACCCCAGACCCATTAAACAGTCATTTCCCATTCCCCCTTCTGCCCCCAGCCCTGGGCAACCACTAATCTGCTTTTTGTCTCTATAGATTTGCCTATTCTGGATATTTCATATAAATGGAATCGTCATATGTGGCCTTTGCATGTGGTTTTTTTCACTTAGCTCATGTTTTTGAGGTTCACCTACATTGTAGCATGAATCAGTACTTCATAATAGTGAATAATATTCCATTGTCTGGATAGACCACAATTGGTTTATCCATTCATTTTTTGATGGACATGGGAGTTGTTTCCACCTTTTGTTTATTGTGAATGATGCTGCTGTAAACATTGTGTACAGTTTTTGTTTGAACACCTGTTCTCAATTCTTTTAGGTATATATCTAGGAGTAGAATTGCTGGGTCAGATAGTAATTCCACGTTTAACCTGAGGAATGAACCATCAGACTGTTTTCCACAGTGGCTGCAGCACATTCCCACCAGCAATGGAAAAGAGTTCCAATTTCTCCACATCCTCACCACCACTTATTATTTTTTGACTTCTTGATTATGGCCATCTTAGTGGGTGTGAAGTGGCAGCTCATTGTGGTTTTGATTCGCATTTCCCTAATGGCTAGTAATGCTCAACATCTTTTTATGGGCTTGTTGGTCATTTGTATATCTTCTTTGGAGCAATGTCGATTCAAATCTTTTCATTTTTTTTTCTTTGCGGTACACGGGCCTCTCACTGTTGTGGCCTCTCCCGTTGAGGAGCACAGGCTCCGGACGCGCAGGCTCAGCGGCCATGGCTCACGGGCCCAGCCGCTCCGCTGCATGTGGGATCTTCCCGGACCGGGGCACGAACCCGTGTCCCCTGCATCGGCAGGCGGACTCTCAACCACTGTGCCACCAGGGAAGCCCAAATCTTTTAATTTTAATCTCACTTTTTAATTGGGTTGTTTGGGTTTTTTTACTGTTGTTTTAAAAAACTTTTTGTAAGGCATAAGTTTAATTCAGAAGTAAAGTGCACAATTTTTGTGTACAGTTTGATGCATTTTTATTTATCAATCCACCCAGGTGATCGTCACCCAGTCAAAACAGAGGACATGTCCAGCCCCCAGAAGGATTCTGGGTTCTCCTTCCAGTCAGTAACCTCCCCAAAGAAAATCACTCTTCTGGGGTCTCTCACCATAGATTAGTTTTGCCTGTTCTTGAACTCAGTGTAAATGGAATAGTAATGGACTCATACAACATAGAACTGTTTTGTGGCTGGCTTTTTTGGCCCAACACTGTATTTTTGAGACTCAGCCATATTGTAGTATAGCAGTAGTTTCCTCTTTTTCATTGTCATGCAGTAGTCAAATAAATGAGTATACTGCGATGTATTTATCCATACTACTATTGATGGACATTGAGATTTTTCCCAGTGTTTGCCCATATGAATGACATTGGCATGAATATTCTTACACAGGTCATTCTGTGGACATGGGAGGTCATTTTGGTTAAGGACATAATACCCTGGGGTGAAATTGTTGGGTCAGAGCATATGTTCAGTTTCAGTAGATACTGTCAAATTGTTTTTCCAAATGGTTGTACCCATTCACCGTCTCACCAGAATTTCATGAGAATTCTGGTTGCGCTGTATCCTTGCCAACATCTGGTGCTGTCAACTCTATTTTAGCCACTCTGGTGGGACCTATACTAGAATTTACTTGACATTTTTTTTTCAGCCAGTGTCTCTTCCTCCTTCTCCTTTGTTCTTCCTCATCTCCTTCTTCCTCTTTTTCTTTTCCTTCTCCTTCTTTCTTTTCCTTTTCTTCCTCTTCTTTTAATTCTTCTTAGTGTATTTTACATAAGGCTGTATACTGTGAAATAACTGCATGAAATTATGGATTTGGTGTACAAAATCAATATTTCAAATTTCAACTTTTAAAATACAAAAATGGCATCCACGTCTCATCTAAAAGCATTTCATGTTCCTCCACACCTGGGGAAATGCAGCTTCTGTTGTCTGACTGACGCATCAGTACTCCTTTTTTTGCCAGGGCCCCTGTTGATTCTTGCCATGCTCTGGGCATGCTTAAGCCAGAAATGAGGGTTGTTGCCTGTGGCCAAGGACCACAATGGATTCTCAATAAACATCCTCCCAATGTTAGGCTTTTCCAAACCTCCTCCTTCCCCAGGCTCGAGCAGCTGAGCCGAGGGTCCCTAAGTACTCCCCTCACCTCCACCCCTTCTCACCCAAGAACTGGTGTTATTCTTTGGCTTTGAAAGGGTCTTTCCTGGAGACCTCCTCTTGGGTAATCAGATCAGGCCAACTGCAAAGGATTTAAATGGCCCAGTTTGAGAGGGAGGGGCAGCTCACGCAGCTCCGGGGTTAGACCAGCAGGCATTTTTTTCCTGTTTGGGGAAATGGCTACTGGATTAGCACTTTGCTGCCCAGGGTGGTGTGTGAGAATGTGTGTTTGTGCCTGTCCTCCTGCCATGCCTGTGAGGAGCCTGCCTGTTCCCAGCCCTGTCATTTCCTGCCAGTCGGCAGGGCCAGATGCCCCAGACCCCATTAATGCTGTGCTGAGGGGTTTGGCTGGTGAAGGCTTTCAAGTGCAAGGGGACACAACCCCACACTTGAGGAAGCTGAGGGGCCATGTGAGCCAGCGGCTCGGCTTAGCTCAAAATCCAGCAGACTTTGGGGAGAGGAAACGGTGCAAAGCCTAAGCATCAGTCTGGGACTTCCCTTGGCAACCTTTGGGATAAGGCTCTGAGAGGCTAGCTGGCAAATGGGCATTGATCAGGAGGCTTATGAGTACAGAGCTGTCTGCCAGATCCAGACAGAGGTGGCCAGAGGCTGGCGAAAGAAATAAGATGCATCTCCGCCCTCAAGGAGCCCATATTTGAGAATTAACTGGGAAGATGCTGATAAACAGTCCTCCTGACTCACAGATCGAAACTGGGACACAGTCCTTTAGAATTCCCCGCGCCCCCCTGCCCCCAGATGGAGGATGTCAGGTCCTAGCCTGAGCTGGGGTACATGGATGTGGTTGGGAGTCTGTGGACCCGGCATCTGATCTTGGCTCTGCCACTGTGGCGTGCCTGCTTTGTGTTAGGTGCTGGGGATACACATTCTTCCCATGTGTGTGGGGGACACAGGCCATGGGGGAGACAGACATTCAGTAACCACATAAGTAAATGCAGAATTCACATAGTGCTAGGAGCACATGTAGCCTAGAGATCTGACTAGTTCTGAGGATTGGGGACAGTGTGTCTAAGGAAGTGATGCCTAAAGGTGAGCAGGTCTCCACTAACAGGATGGGGAATAGCGCCCCAGGCAGAGGGACAGCATGTGCAAAGGCCCTGAGGTGGATGACAACTTGGTGTGGTCAAGGACCAGGGAGATGACCAGAGTCAGAGCGTGACAAGGTGACGGTAAAGAAGTTGGAGAGAGGGTGTTGAGGGTGCTGTGAAGCTTTTGTAAGCCATGGGAAGGGAGAACAATGGAAAACCTTTGGAAGTTTTTAAGCTGAGGGTGACCTGATACAATGTACCATTTTTAAACATCACTTTAACTGCTGGGTAGAAAATACATTGTAAAGAATTTAAAGTCAGATGGTGTTATTCAGCCATTAAAAGGAATGATGTTTTGATACATGCTACAACATGGATGAACCTCAGAAACATGACGCTAAGTGAAAGAAGCCAGACGCAAAAGGTCACATATTGGATGATTCATTCCATTTATATGAAATACCTGGAATAGACAAATCCTTAGAGACAGAAAACATTAGTGATTGCCAGGGGCTGTAGCCAAGGGGAATGGAGAGTAATGGTTTCATGGGTAGAGGGTTTTCTTTTGGGATGAGGAAAATATTTGGGGTGCTAAATAGAGGTAGTGTTTGCACAGCATTGTGAATACTGAATGCTACTGAGTTGTTCACTTTAAAATGGTTAACTTTATGTGAATTTTACCTCAATACAAAAAAGACAAAGCAAAGGGGAACAAAAGTGGGATTAGGATTTTAACAGACAGCAGCAGCAGTAGCTTAGGTGAGGGAGGAAGGTGGCTTGGTCCAGACCTGTGGGCTGGAGATGGCAAGTAACGAACCAATGCGAAGAGGTGAGAATTCTCAGGATCCTTGTCGTTCAAATATGCTATGCAAGTCAGGAAGGTTGGAAGAACTTTTCTAGAGGCCAACATTGGACTAGGCCTTTGCTGTCCCTGGTAAAACAAGCACATTTTCCTAGGCCCAGTTTGTGGTCCAGCCTGCCATGTCAGAGAGCCCTTCCAGAAAGCGGCATGTCCACCCAGTGCTGATACAGCCCCAGAGGATGGAGCTGCCCGTGCCAGTGTTTCATTTTGCTGCTTTCCCCAGAATTGGCCCCATTTCCAGAAAAATACATTTATGTAATAGATATCTAATATCCTGTGAAGATCATGGAGAGGATGTTCTTTTTAACTGCATCTACAGGATATACTGAAAAATATCCACTAAATTTTAGTCACAGTCACAGTCACCAGACACAGTCGATTGTGTCTGTTTTCCCCTCCAAGCATGTCTGGGTAATGAGCACAGATGGTAAAGGTGAATCCTACATCCTGTCTACAAAGACTTCCTTGGTGGGTGGGAAGCGATAGAGAATTTCCTTCCGCTTTCTCGGATTAAATAGCCATTCATCCTCCCACTTTCTCTTCTTCCTGTCCTCTCTTCCTCCCTTCTTTCTATCCATCTTTCCATCCTACCATCCCCTCCTCCTTCACTACATCCATCCATCCATCACCCTTTCATCCTTTGACCTTTTCACCCTTCCATCCATCCATCCATTCTTCCATCCATCCTCCCCTTCCCCATCCTTCCATCTTCTCATTCTCTCTTTCATTCTATCCATTTGCCCTCCCATTCTTTCATCTTCTCATCCTCTCTGTCCTTCATTCATTCCATCCTTCCACTTTTCACCTTTTTCCCCTCTATCCACCCACCCATCCATCCATCCATCCATCCATCCATCTGTCCAACTAACATTTATTTATACACACCCCTTCTCTGCTCCCTCTGTGGCCATGAGTGAAGCAGCATTGAGCTACTGTTACACCTGTGCTGGGTTAGACTTGCTTCTTTTTATTTTATTTTATTTAAAAAAACTTTATTGAAGTATAGTTGATTTACAGTGTTGTGTTATTTTCTGCTGTACAGCAAAGTGAATCAGTTACACATATACATACGTCCACTCTTTTTTAGATTCCTTTCCCATTTAGGTCATTACAGAGTATTGAGAAGAGTTCCCTGTGCTCTACAGTAGGTCCTTATTCGTGGTCTGTTTTACATATAGACTTGGTTCTTCTTGTACAAGGGACCTGGCCTCATCACTTAGTGGCCCGGTGTCTCAAGGCTGCCATCTGTGTTTGGGAGATCATCATGGTACCTGTTGCTGCAGGGTTTGACTGCATCCTCTTCATCTGCCAAGGGTCGTGGTGGGTTGAGGGAGCTGCTGGATGTTTCAGGTGAAAAACATGGCTTGGCTTCAGTTTTTGGCTTCTTCAAGGTTAAGCCCCTGCTCTACAGACAGCCACTTTAACCTGGTCCTAGTGACGTTCACATCAGGTCACCTGAACCCTCATTCTGTGCTGGGCCCCGTGCCAAGCACGTGATCCCGTAGCATCGTCATCCATCCTTCTTAGGTAGGTGCTGTGGTTTCCCCCATCGTCCAGGTGAGGACACTGAGGCACGAATAGGTGAGATCACTTTCCTGAGGTCACAGTCAGGACCCAGGCTCCAGACTCCCTGACCCCAAAGCCTGCAAGTGTAACTCCTACATTGCACTCCCTCTGTGTAGACGCCTTTGTGACTCTCCACCACTGGACGCTCGTGTGGAATGAAATGCCGCCACCCCCGCTGCCTGCTCTTCTGCAGCCACGGTTCGGTTCGGGGTGAGCCGGCCAGCGCGTGCTGCTCTAGCAGGAGGCGCCTTCCTGGGCCTTGCGGCAGACCCCCGCGGGGACGAGGAGCAGGGCTGCCCGCGCAGGCGCTGCGGGGGGCAACTCTGCAGGCACACTTGAACTCCTTAAAGCTGAGGGGCAGCAGACCTCCTGGAGAGGGTGACTTTTAGGCTGCCTGTGTGGGAGGCTTCTAGTCTTAAATGAACACCCCTTCCTGGGCCCTGCATCCGGATCTGTGAACATTTGCGAGGCAGGTTTGCTTTGGCCACAAGAGGGCGCCCAACTCCTGGCCACACCTGAACACTGGGGCACTGGGGGAGTTGGGGGTTGGGGGGAAGGCGGTGAGGTTAATTTTGGACCAAACTCTCTTCAACTGATCACCTAAACTCCTGGGGAAGGGGAGAAATGTTTCAGAACCAGCCCGAGAGGTACATTCTATTCAGCTGGGGCCAAGCTAGAGGCTGAGAGCTCCAACAACAAAAACCACAGGTTCCGACCCTCAGGGAGCTCACAGTCAGGCCTGGAAGATGGAGAATTAAAATGCAGCGTTATGAGTGGCCGTCTTCATCCAGATCGATCATTTAATGAACATTTCGTGAGCACCTACTGTGTGCCAGGCTCCGTGCTGGTTACCAAAGATGGAGAAACGAACAATACAGAGTCACTGGCCTCAAAGACCCTCAGTCCACTTGGGAGACAGAGCCTAAAAGAACAAATTTGGAAAATATAGGGAAGTGCAGCCACAGAGGTATATAGAGGATATTTTAGGAGGGTGGAGGAGGAACACCAACCCAAGCTAGGAGGAAAGGGGGAGGATCAGGGAAGGCTTCCTGTAGGAAGAACACTCAACCCTGGTTGGGATGGACTGGGGTGTCAAGGAAGGCTTCCTGGAGGAGAGGACACCAGAGTTTTAAAAATCATATGGGGCCTTGACCCGACAAAGAAGGGGAGGGTTTCCCAGGCCGTGGGAAGAGGATAAGGCAAGGGTTGGAGGTGAGAAGCAGCACAAAATATGTGGCTGGAGCCCAGTGGGAGGGAGCCGGAGAGGGTGGCAGGACCAGATGGAGGTGGGGAGTGGTTACTGGGGGCCACGCTAAGGAGATTGGGTCCCCCTGCTCTCACTGTGTGTGCTTAGGGATACATTTCCCTCTCTTCTTTTTTCCGTCTCCCTTTCAGAGCCAAGAAGAAAAGCAAGCCGTTGAACCTCAAGATCCACAGCAGCGTGGGCAGCTGTGAGAATATCCCCTCCCAGCAGCGCTCCCCGCTGCTGTCCGAGCGCTCGCTCCGCTCCTTCTTCGTGGGACACGCGACCTTCCTGCCCTCCACCCCTCCCGTCCACTCCGAGGCCAACTTCTCCTCAAGTAAGTGCCCAGCAGCTGCACCTGCTGCCCTCCGCGCCCGGGGCGCGCCCTCTTCTTTTCCTTCCGCGAAAATACTCGGGAAATGCGCGTGGAACACGCCTCATCCGCGGTCCTCCTGCCGCCTCCACCTGCAGCACTTATGCCCCTGGGGATGGTTTCGGAGAGAAGGGGGCATCATTGGGAGGCTGTTGTCATTGGTCCCATGTGCCTCCTCTTTTTAGGCCTGCAGGTGTGTAGGGATGACAGCGGGAAGCAAGCATGCAGGGCATTAAAGGAAACATCAGCCTTTTTCTCTCCTCTGCTTCTCAGCAGTCTGGTCACAGGGTTTTTCCTGGCCACTGTGGATAAGGCATCTCTGATTCAATTTCGTAATTTTCTCCCCCACCGCGGGTCAATGCGCATAACCTTTACATCTCAAAGATGGATTTGGGTTCAAACTGGGCTGAGCATGGCCTGGAGTGGCTTACATTCTGCTCCCATGAATTTTGCAACAAAGTGGTTATTCCTGGGAGAGGAAATGGAACTTTCTGGTGATCAAGAGCTGAGGTCTCAGAAGGCGTTTAATCTTCTCTGCCTAGAGGCCCCTTTTGCTGAACGGGCACAGATGTGGTCAGAGGGGAGCCCCTGAAAAAAGCCCAACCAGTCCGCCAGCCAAGACAAAACTTTATTGCCTGGGAACTCAGGAAGAGGAGGGTGTGCTAGAATTTGTAGGAAATAACCCCTTGCCCTTAATACAGCCAGACTGTGTCCACATGTTGATGCTCTGATAAATGATAAGTGATGTTTACTGAGCACCAGTATGTGCTACTCACCCACATGTGTGACATCATTTAGTTCTTGCAATAATCATTGGTACAGATGGATTATTCCCATTGTATAGATGAAGAAACTGAGGCCCAGGGACATCAAAGAATTGCCTAAAGTCACACAGCTATGGAGTAGTTGAGTCAGGATTTGAATCTGATTCTTTCTCACTGCAGAGTATACAAGCTTATCTATCATGCCTGATTTGATAACCAAGTTCCTCAAATATCCAGTGGGATACCTGTCTCTAAATGTGGGGTTCTATTCTTTACCTTTACATAAGGGTTTTAAAACTATTTTTAGGGAGGCCATGGGCCCTTTAAGAACTGGATGCAATCTATTAATTTTCTCCCTGGAAAACTGCACACGTAACATCCAACACAAATGTCCAGTGTCAAGACTGTTGGGTTCAGAACCTCTGCCTTAGCCCAGCTGGATGGTTGACCCGGGGCAGAACTGTGAACTCAGTTTACAAGCCACAGATGTGTCTCATGAGTCCACTGCAGGAATCAGTGGAGGGTCTGGTACCAGAAGAGACTTGTGTGGACATCAGTTAGGATAAGTTCCAGAGCCTGGCTTATCTCAGTGCCCAGAGGGTAGAGGCCCTGAATCAAGCAAACTAAAATAGCACTCACGACACACGTCAGCACCAGAAGGCCAATTTATCAATTTGTCAAGAGAAATCACTGTCAGAGAGACTAGAAACACTCCATGACGGTGGGTGGACCTGCGTGGCAGTCAGAGGGCTGTGTGGTGAGCCTGGACGAGAAAAAAGGGGATGACGTATCCGATCGATGTGTAACGACAGCAGGGTGGGGCAGGGTGTCATGGCCCTGGAGGGAGCTGCCTGGGTTCCAGTCCCAGCTCTGTTACTTTTGAGCAGTGTGCGAACCTCGAGCAAGTCAAGAGCCTCTCTGAGCCTCAGTTTCCTTAATCTGTAAAATGGGGATAACAATAGCTTCACGTCATAGATGGTTGTGAAGATTAGATCAGCTCATATTTGTCAAGTTGTCTGCACAGTAGTTGGCACAGAGTAAGTGCCTGATAAATGACAGCTGTTGTTCTGATGTTTATTGCCTCCTTAGCCTAGTAGCATTTCCATCCTCTGGCTCTATGGTTAATTTTGAGGCTGTGGCTAAATGCCTTTCAGTTCACACTCCCCACTTCCTTACGGCCCTAAGAGTGCTTGGAATTTACCTTGGCGTGATGCTGGGCGGCTGCTTCCAACAGCCATCTGTCTTCGAGCATCGCCATCCCGTGAGTGAATGTCAGCATGGCCACCTCAGAGGGCTTGACCATAGCCCTGCACTTTAATTCTGGCCAGAGTAGAAACATTTCCAGATTGCTGAAAAAAAGAAAAAAAAAAAAAAAAAAAAACACAACCCACAGACTTGCACTTTCAGACCTCTGCTTCTGCCAAAGAGTTTTGCAAGGATTCACCATAGCTCCCCACTTTTCATGCCTGCCCCATCTGCATCTGAGAGGAGAGGCTTCTCTGCTTGCCTGTGGGCAGGAGCAAAGTTCTGAATTAAAATCAGCTCCTGAGGGCCTCCCTGGTGGCGCAGTGGTTGGGAGTCCGCCTGCCGATGCGGGGGATGCGGGTTCGTGCCCCGGTCTGGGGGGATCCCATATGCCGCGGGGCGGCTGGGCCCGTGGGCCATGGCCGCTGGGCCTGCGCGTCCGGGGCCTGTGCTCCGCGACGGGAGAGGCCACAGCAGTGGGAGGCCCGCATGCCGCAAAAAAAAAAAAAAAAAAATCAGCTCCTGATACTAAGATGCCCTAGAAGCACTATTGTCTTTTTGGGCAGTCCTGGTCCTTGTATGCAGAGAGGTTGCTCTCTGATCTCCCAGGAAGGAGAAAAATAGCATTTTAGTCTCAGTGGGGGAACAAGTGTTTAACCCAAATATTAGCTGGACCCCTATGGACCAGTCCCATTTTCTTTGATCCTAACAAATGATAGAAACAGAGGCAGCCTGTTGGAATAGGCTCCAGATCAGGAAATGAGACTCTCTCTGCTGAAGTCTCAGTGTTGTCACCAATTGTCTGTATGACCTTTGTCCCTGCTGAGCACATCAGCTGCATTGTCACAGTTAAGATTCACTGCACTCTTTGAGGCAGACATCATCGTTCCCATGTTACAGATCAGGAAACTGAGGCTCCAAAAGGTGAGTGATCTTGCCCATGTTGTTGATTTTGAATCCAAATGCAAATCTAACCTGCATCCCGTCTTCCTGTCTCTATCTGGGTTTCAGTTTCCCCAACTGTACAATAAGAGACTCCACGCAGGTCCATTCCAGAGCTTAGAAACCCTAAGGCTTACCCAGTGAGTATGCAGAGTGGCTTTTCCTAGGCAGATCTTTTGACTCACTTAGAATGCTGATTTTGGAGTCTCCAGGCCAGGGCTGTTGGGAGAACACAGCTGCTGGCACCGGCTCCCCCATGCTTCCAACAGTCCCGATCTCATGTTACTCTGAGTTGCAGAGGAGAACTTCCTGCCTCTGGGCCCCAGTGCCAGCCTTCCTCCCATGACCCAGCCAAGGGAACCTCTGAGGCTGTGTCCCTACCAGTCTGAGTCTGTCCGCCCGTTTGTCACAGTCAGCTCTGGCTCTGGCTGTGCTGTGAAGGGTGGTGGTCCTGCATCTTGTTACCCCTGATGGTAATGCCTGGAGTCAGCATTAGGAAGATTCCAGCTGCAGAGTGGCCGAGTCTTGGACCCTTGGGGTGCCTAGCCGCCTCGGATGGGATGCGAGAAGCACTTACCACCTTGGGGCTCACCCTCCTTCCTTGGTCTGGGGGTGACAAACAGGGGGAGGGAGGGAAGTAGAAGGAGCCCTGGCTTCTGAGGAATCTGTCTCTTAAGGTTAGCTATGGACAAAACATAAGGTATTAGACTCTGCTGCTCAGTGTGGAAGATGCTGACTCAGGAGTGAACCTGTTTCCCAGAGAAGTAGAGAACCACGGACTTACGTCTCCATCCTCGCTTTATTTATTTATTCCATGCTGCCTTCATGCATGCCATGTTACCCCTGTGGTATCTGATTGGATGCCCTCCACCCATGGACCATTTTTGGTCCAATAAGCTGTGTGTCTTTGGCTCCTTGGAGGGCATCTCTGATCCCAGCTGACTCAGGTAGCCTCTATGATCCCTATAAAGAAGCTTCTTCAGAATGAAAAAAATGCCACCTCCATCATCATTCATTACTGGCTGGCAGAAGTGATTTGGGGTTTGTAGCAACTAAGTGGTGGCTGACATATCTTTGGGCACATCACTGAACCTTGTGGGCCCGTTTCTACCCGGCAAGGATGTAGTGAGAACAAAATGAGGAAATCATGTAAGTTTCCTAGCACAGGGGCCAGAGCTTAGAGCCCTGAATATCAATAAAGGGTAGCTCGGGGAGCTATTGCTGTACATTATGTGATGGGATAGCTTGTAACAATGATGAAAATGATGGTAATAATAGCAATTGGCATTTACTGTGTGTTGACAATGTCCCAAGCATCATCAGTTCAGGAGAGGCCATTTACTTCTATTATTTTGTTTAAGCTTCACAGTCCTCCATCAGGTAGGTACTATTATGATCCCCATTTTACAGATGAAGAAACTGGGGCTGAGAGATTTAAGTAACTGGCTCAAGGTCACAGGCCAGGAAGGAGGTGGAGTTCGCAGTCATTCTGAATCCGCCAGTCTGCAGTGCTGGGGTGTGAAATGGCAACGCTGTCTCCACTGGAACTTGCTTGCTCAAGAAGTAGGGAGCTTAACTTGTTCAAGGTTTCCCTCTGGCACCCTTGCTTAGTTGGGGGATTGTATGCTGGGGACCAGCCTTGCTCCAAGGATGCCTCTTGTTCACCAGAGCATTGTGCTTGCTCAGAGATCGGCACCCATGCTGGCTAGCAAACTATTACCCCGCCGGACTCTGGTGCTGATATTTAGGGGACCCACTGTGCCAGGTGGTAGCCATTCCTGTGGGGGCCAGGCAGCTGCAGAACGTGGCCAGAAGATGTCATCCTGAACACCTTTGGTAGAAGGTTAGGAATGATGGGGGACTTTTGCCACCTGCAGTTTTCTGGGAGTTCATTAGCTGCCCGGGGGTGGGAGGTTGAGCACGTCAGGGCAGCAGCTACAGAAGCCAACAAGTGACTGACGATGCCCGGACATCCCCACCTTGGCCCCAGTGGTACCAGCTGGAGTTTGATATGAGGCCCCGATCTTATGAAATATTGTCCTTCACCAGGTGTTTGAAGGACAGCATGCCCTCACCTTGTCCCATCTCACCGTGCCCTCTTCTCATCTCTTCTCCAAGCAACTCCTGTTCTTTGTCCTGGAGACACAGCAACAGGTAGCTGACCCTCAGTTGAGGCTGAGTCAGAAGCCTGATTTGTTAGGGTGGCCGCATCAGGTAGCGATAAAGACCGATGAAGCCGAGCTGTGGCCTCCCAAGAAACCAGGCACTGGGAGGGTTGTACAGAGACTCAGGATGGGGGTGATTATATATTGCGGTTTAATGATCCTTGAGACCAAGTTTCATTACCCTCCCTCCGCCCGGAAGAGGGGCAGGAGGAGTGCGTGTCTTGACAAAAATCGGCTGCCTGAACCATATTCTCGTCTCAGAATCAGGAGAGATTCTGAGAACTTTGCGTCTGACCTGATTCAGTGGTGGCAATTCCAAGGGGAAAACATACATCCTGTTCATATATCCTGAAGGAGTTTTCTCCCCAAGAATGAGCCGGCGGAAGGCCTGCTCCCACTGCCCTCACCCAGGAGACACAAGAAGCACCCATGTCCCATGTCACCTGGCATGTTTGCTATATTTAGAAACCAGCAGGTCGCTAACACGCGCTGACCATCTGCCCTTGCCTGGCAGGTGCTTGGTGTAGGTGCTTTATAGGCATTCAGATATATACACCTGGGAGCAAGTGAAATGATACAGCAAGTTTCTTAATGAAACATTCATTCCTTGCACCGTCCCTCTCCCAATCCTGCCTTTTAAAAACCCTTTCTGTGTCTGCTTCCTCTGGTGGACACTTCCACAATTTAAACTGGGTTGTACCAGTTTGTTGTGCTCAAAGCGTGTCCCAGAACAGCACCACCTGAAAGCTTGTGAGAAATGCAGATTCTTACTTTCTGCCTTCAAGACCCACTGCATCAGAAGCCCTGGGCAGTGTCTAGGATCCTCTATGTCCACCAGCCCTCCAGAGCGTTTTGCATGTGAACATTTGAGCATCACTCGGTTATATGTCATTTTTTTTAAAGCTTCTTTTGGAAGTAGTTTCAAACTTATAGAAAAGTTGCAAAAACAATACAGAGGATTCCTGTACCCCTTAAACTCAGAATCACTAGTTTTTAACGTTTCTTTACATTTGCTTCCTCTCTCCAGTTCCCCCGCCCCCAGCCCTGATTTCTCCCCCTCTCTCTCTCCCTCCCTCCCTCTCTTTCTCTCTCTCTCTCTCTCTCCCCCCTCTCTCCCTCCCTCTCTCTCTCTCCCCCCCCTCTTGGTGGACCGCTGGAGGCTAGGTTGTATACCCTCTTGTATAACCACACAGAGTTACCAGATTTAATAAACTTATCTGATCAAAACTTGCATCTAACCATCTTCCAATTTCAGCAATTTGTCTCAATAGCATCCTTTAGAGCATTTTTTTTTTTCTGGCTCAGGATTCAGTATGGGGTCACCTACCGCATTTAGCGGTTGTGTCAAGGGCTTGCGTCAAGGAACAGTTCCTTAGCCCTCGTCATTTGTGACTTTGATATTTTCGAAGAGTAGGGACCAGCTGCTTTACAGAATGTCCTTCAGTTTGGGTTTGTCTGATGTTTTCGCATGGTTAGACTCAGGCCGTGCAGTCTTGGCAGGACTTCTATGTAAGGGGTGTTGTGTTTTACTTTGTGCAGACCCTCTTTGTGGGCCCAGATCTTTGGCTTTTTCAAAAGAGGTCAGAGACCGTGACATTTATGAGAAGACTCCCAGTTTTAAAATGTAAGCACCCAGTGAAAAATCTTTCAATGATGCGTGAACCAGTTTAAATAACCCCATGGGCTTGTGGGTCCTATTTGGTCTTGGGGTTCCCAGTTTTTAACCTCTGTTCTAGAATCATGGAGGTCAGAACTGGTAGGTGCCTCAAAAATCACTGAGTGCAAGCTCTCATTTTACAGATGGAGAAACTGAGGCCAGAGAGTGGAAGGGACTTGCCCAGGATTACAGAGCTGGGGTTTGAACCTAGGTCTCCTGGGGCCTAACTAATGGTTCTCTCCGTTACACCAAGATGGTTGCAAAACTGAAGCTTCTAAAAGTGCTTCTGAAAGTGCCCGAGAGGAGGAAAACAGTGCCTTCATTTAAAAGATGACGTTTTGTGTGTACGGGGGTGCTGGTGCTGTGTGTGTGTGTTGGGGGAGTGCATGCACGTAGGTATGTATGTTTTATGTGAGGCTACTGCTGGATTTTTTTTTTTTAATTATTTGTTTATTTATTTATTTATTTTTGGCTGTGTTGGGTCTTCGTTTCTGTGCGAGGGCTTTCCCTAGTTGCGGCGAGCGCGGGCCACTCTTCATCGCGGTGCGCGGGCCTCCCACTGTCGCAGCCTCTCTTGTTGCGGGGCACAGGCTCCAGACGCGCAGGCTCAGTAATTGTGGCTCACGGGCCCAGTTGCTCCGCGGCATGTGGGATCCTCCCAGACCAGGGCTCGAACCCATGTCCCCTGCATTGGCAGGCAGACTCTCAACCACTGCGCCATCAGGGAAGCCCCTACTGCTGGATTTTATCAACTCCCTCTTCTCTGATCTGCCCGTATATTTTGGAATTCCTGCCTTAGCACAAAGAGTTTGGGCTCAGCATGCAATGGGCAACCTTAGACCTTTTGTTATGATTGCTCCCACCAGGAATTGTGGCAGCAAAAATCGGTTGGCAAGTGGTTGGTGCTAGGAGCCAGGGGGGTCATTTGTGCTTCTTGGAGTGAGCCCTGATCCTCAGTCAGGTACACACTGGCGGCACGGGCATCCCGTTCCCTGTCATCAGGACCTGTGTCTGATTGTGCCTTTGTCCTAGTAACAACCCCTCCTGCACAAATAAATGTTTTTGAACAGACAGTACCATTTTTGAGCATTCACTTTGTGGCCAGCATTGTGGGCCTTCAGCTACTCAGGATCTAGAGAGCAAAGGAGAAAGGATTCTGCTTGTTGCCCTCCAGAGCTGTAGAGCTGGCTGGTTTGGGCTTCACTGAGGCAGGGGCTGAAGTTGCTAGACTCCGATGTAGTCTTTGGGATTTTATGGATGGCTGTCCTGCTTTAACTGACCAGAGAAGCAGGCTCCCAAGCAAAACTGCCAAAAACTATTTTGTTAATCAGAAAATAAGCAGGTCTTCATCGCTGTATGATGGTGGTAGTGTGGACATATGCCTTGGTTTCAAGTGACAGTAAACAAACTTGAGCTTTTTTTTTTAGTGTCGAGGTAATTTATTGGCACATGTAGCTGAAAAGTCCAGGGGTTGCATGAGCTTCAGGCTTGGCTGGATCTAGGGGCTCAGTTCATGTCAGGACTCCATATCTCTCATCCTGCTCTTCTCCAGGATGGCTTCACTCTTAGGCTTTCCATGTGGTGGCGATATGGCCTTAGAAGTCTCAGCCCCTTCCCTCTTCTGGTCCATAGTAAAGGAATGAGATTGTTTAATCTGAGATTCACTGAGTCAACCAGCGTGACCACATGCCACCTCTGAACCAACTGGTAGGGTCAGGGAAATGGGATGGAAATTTACTGGCTTAATCCTGGGCTGTGATCTTTACTTTTGGGCTTAGAAATGGAGGATTTTGCCTAAAAATGGAACATGAATGCTGGGGAAGCTGACAATCAGTGTCCATTAGAGTAAAAATGATTAACGAGGGTCCCTGTCCTCAGGGGCTTTGAGGAGTGTCTTCCTGGCCAGATTAGTTCATGATCCAAGATAGTGGGGCCACGTCTTCACTATTGTACAGACAACCCTTTCCTTTTTCTGTGTCTCCCTTGGGCTGTGTTTCTCAGTGATCCCTGGCAAGGAATTTCTTTTCTATCTCTCTGACACTCCTGGGGAGTCTCCAGGAAGCACACAACCTGCCAGGGAAGGTTAACCCCCGGTTTCTGGTGGAGACTCAGCTCCACTCTCAAGGTGAAGCCGTAGCATCCTGGCATTAGCCAGGCACGGAATTGAGAGTTACACAAACCTGGGCTTGAATCTCATTTCTGCCATTTATTAGCTAACATCTCTGAGCCTCAGTTTCCCCATCTTCAAAATGGGCCTAATAGGCCTTTCTTGTGGAGTGGTTATCAGGATGAAATAAAAGGATGCTGAGCACCGTGCCTGGTGCCTAGGAAGCATCACCTGTGTTGCTGTGGTCATCAATACTATTGTACAGTGTTGGGGTTTCGGTCAACTTTGGTCCTCCCTGGTTTCTGCTGGACATCAGTCCACCCCCCACCATACCTAAATGGAACCGTCACTACTGATTGAATTCCTGACGTGTAAAGTGTGATACTGAGTGTATTAGTCCTTGTGGGCTGTTAGGGTCCTTGTGCCCATACCTGCCATAAGCGACATGTCCTTTGCTAATTCTGTTAACAGAAGCTTTTCTTTTCACAGACGTAGGGTCTGCTCTTCTTCTCATCCCCAGGACTGTGCTCCCAGGCTCCCCTCCTGACCTTTCCTGTCACTCAAGTGCCACACAGGCTGTCCTTCTCTAGGGTGTAGCTCTGATGACTCTAATTCTCATCCCAGGCATTTTACCTTTCTGTTACTCCTTTTGAGTGGGAAGAGTCCTCCTTCTCCGAAGAACAGGCTGCTTCCTAGGCCTCAGGGGGACCTGTCACAGCCCCCCGTCCCTGCTGGCCTGGGGAAGTCCCGGCCTTTCCACGCCGCCTTTAGCCTCAGCACTTTCTGGAAACCACAGCAGCCACTGTGACTATTTAGGCCAGGGCTCAGCTACTTTTTCTATAAAGGTCCAGAGAGCAAATATTTCCAGCTTTGCAAGTCGACAGTCTCAACGACTGTCTCTTCGATAGTGTCATGAACACAGCCTTAGGTGACCGAAGGGGCAAGGCTGTGTCCCAATAAAGCTTTATTTACAAAACAGGCAGTGGGCTGACTTGGGCTCAGACTTCAGAGCTAAACAAGACCGGGTTTCAGAGCCCAGCTTTGCCCCCTACTGGCCGGGAGGCCTCGGGTGAGTGAGGTCTCTGAGCTGCAGTTTCTCATCTGCAAAGTTAGTAGAACGGTCGGGTCTCCCTCACAGGGCCGTTGTAAGATTAAATGAGAGAACGCCTGTAAACTGCTAGCACAGGGCCAGGCACATGGTGAGCAGGCAATAAATGTCAGCAATTACTATTTATACAATGTTACTAATGTGTGTATCTGTTCTATGTAACACATATACGTTATACATGTTACATGCACACACACACACACAGAACTGAAGCAGTGTGGTTTTTGGTGAGGCTTCTCCACTCACCTTATTTAATGAGGCCACTTGGTCCCCATGAGAAACCAAGGCTTTTCTCCAAGGCCCCATTTCCTCTGTCAGGGGCTCCACGCCCACAGCCCAGCTCGTCCACACTGAGGTGGCCGCCCCTTCACAACCCCTTCTGAGCAGTCTGGGGTTCTGTTTCCATGGGCATTGGATGGGGAGGCAGACTATGAAATCGAGGTTTGCACCAAGGACAATACAGCCTCTGCTCACGTGTAAACTTAATTCAGATGGATGGTGTGGGGGAGCCAGGCGTCTGGACAGAGGAAGCAGCCCTTTGGTGCCCAGTTTCCCGTCCTTTTGGAAATCCCACAGAACCTGGACAAAGGAGTGGGGGTTATTGGCGAAAGAGGGGGACCTGGCTTAGAGACCTCCAAGACTGCATTTGTCAGGGCTTTTTCTGGTGCAGAGACCCACCACATACCAGCTTCAGCAAATAGAAGGGAACTTTCTGGTTTAGGTACTGAAAAAAAAATCTGGACATAAACAAGGGCTTCAGGAATGGTGGTATCCAGGAGCTCAGTGTCATCAAGCCATGTTCTTTTTCTCTCCCATCTCACAGTCCTGCTTTATGGGTGTCATTCTCAGTTAGGCTCTCCCTTCATGGTGACCCTTGGCTGCTTCAGGCTTCCATCTTTATAGATCTAAGTGCATCCACCCCACTGAACCAGCTGGATTGCGATGAAGGGGAATAGATCTCCAAGGAACACCTGGATGATGTAACTCCCAGAATAGGGATGCTGAGCAGGGAAGAGCAACAACTGCCCCTATAAAAAGCCACTGATGTGTGGGTTAGGTACCTGTGATTCATACTCTCACTTGTTTCTCTCCTCATTGAGTAGCCAGGGGGATGAACAATTACTAATTCAGAAAAAGAGAATGAACCTATTTGATGAGTATTATTTCCTTTTCTGTCTACTTGAGATTCCTACTTTCAGAGGGTGTCAGAAATCTTTCTTTTCCCGTTCACCGTCGACTTCCAGCTGGCTTGAAATAAGAAGGAACTACTTCTAGCCTGGTGGTTCCAACCTTGGCTGTATATCCCAATCACCTGGGTGAGGGGAGCTTTTCAAAATTCTGATTCCCAGGCTGCACCCCTGTCCAGTGACATCAGAGCCGCTGGAGGGTGAGGCCCAGGCATCAGTACTTTTTAATGCTCCCCGGCTGATTGCAATGTGCAGCCAAGGCCGAGAATCACCGATCCAGCCAGAGTGGCCAGCGTATTCAGAAGCTATCCTAGACAGGTGGAGGTAAGTTCTTGTAGGATTTTCTGAACACCCGTGTCCTCAGTGTAGGTGCTGCAAACTTTCTCTTCTCATCTCAAGCTCTGGATATAAATAGAAGACAAGTTTTGGTCTGCAGTGTCATCCCATGTGATTTACAGGTGCTGGGGTCCTGCCAGGGCCGTGATTCACCGCTGCCATTCCTGCTTGCTAACACACTGATTACTGCCAGATTATCTGGTCCCCTTGCTGCATCTTCAGCCAGGTGGGCACCGAGGCGTCAGCACAGGCCTCTGAATGCACATTTGCAGAGGTGGAGGAAGTGGGTGGGCAGACAGGTGTGAAATACAGACAGGACTGTGATTCCTGGGGCGGATGACAGACAGATCAGGCTATCGGGACAGCGCCAATGAGGAGACTTGGACAGCGGTCCAGAGGGCCTCAAATATCTGCTTTTCCCCTCCTGGGTCATTCATTCATTTAGTGCTTGTGAAGGGCTTACAAAGTCAGGAGCTGTGCAGAAGTCTCAGAATCAAATTGTTGACCCCATACCTAAGATTTAAGCAGGAGGAAACCCTGCAGTTCCTAAATGCTGGCGCTAATGGGTCAGCAACCTCTGAACCTCTTTCCCATCCCATTCTCTGAGGCTGGGACCAGAATCTGGGTATTGAACAAGCTACCTTGGAATTACGTCACAGAGACTAGCCCCCAGACGAGGGTTAGGGCCTGGGGCTGTTTTCAACTGGCTTCCAGCCAGATTAAAAAAAAAAGGACAAGAAACAAACTGTGTTTCCATGAAGTATGTTAGTGAACTTAATAAACAGCCCTTTAGTTTGAGATAACATCCATCAGAATTTTTGGTGTTAAATGTCCTTTTTAAAGTGAAATGATGGGTAATTATAGATGGTGATTGTTTTTTACGTAGTGTCCTTACTTAGAAACAGACATGGCTAACTCTAAGCAGTCTCCCATTTATTAAATTTTCAGGTCTATAAAATTCAAGTCAGGAATCCTTTCTCTAGACTGGAGTTTTAAAGGTTGATTATTAATATTATTGAACAATAAAACCCCTTCTTCAAAAAGAAGCTCATATAAACCCCCAGTATATGAATCAGCAGGTTGAAAGGGCAGTTGTTCTGGGTTATGTCCATCAGGGGGCTTTGTGTACCATCCCTGAGTCCCCTCAGTGGTGGCCTCTGAGACACATCTTTGAAACTCAGTTTGGAGCTGCTATCCTGGAAATTTCTTTAAATGATGATTTGAGTGGGAAACCCAAGGCTCTAGGACAGACAGTGTTTTCCCAAACTCCTGATTCCTAATTGGGTCCACTCATCCCAAGGCCAACATGTCACTGATGAATTAAAAAGACCCTCCCATCCCCCACCAACCCCAGAATGCACTTAGCACTAAGGTGTCAGAGGGTGTGGTATTCATTGTAACAGCCCTGATGTTCTCACTTTGAAAAACAAGAAGAGCATGGTCTAGGGAAGTGACGTGACTTTCTCAGGGTTACCAAGAGGGAGGAAGGCCTTGGGGTCAGGACTTGGTTTACCTTGAGGTCCAGAGCACTTTTCTGCTTTCCCTTATGCTACAAAGCCAGCTGTGGCGTGTCGGAAGGAACTTTGAAAATATTCAGGAGCTATGGCTTTTCCAACAGTATAACTTTCGAGTTGGTCTCTTCAAGAGCCATTCCTCCCTCTGTCCACCCAACCAGAAATATTTCAGAGAGCCTCCTCTCTGTGTGGGTACCAGAGATACGGAGATGCATAGACATTCAAGATCTCCATCTTCATGGAACATCCAGACTGCCGGGGGGGACAGAGATGAGCCAGTTTCAGTGGTGATGAGAGCTGTAGAGTAGATGTCCAGGATGCTATGCAAATTAAACCAGAGGTGCGATGATGGGGGTGGGGCAGACAGGGATGCCTAGTCAAGCCAGGGAACCAAGGAAGACTTTCATGAGCAAGAGCTGTTTATGCTGAGACTTGAAGGCTAGGTAGGGTTAGCCAGATGACGAATGGGATGGACGTGCATTTAAGGCAGAAGGAGCAGCCCAGGCTGAAAGCGTTGGACAGGTTTCAGGAACCCAGGAGCCTGTGGACGAGGCAGGGCAGAGAAGAAGAGGTGAGACTGGCAAGGCGAGCTGGAGCCAGATCTGGGATTTTAGTTTAGTATCTGGGGTTTAATTTCAGTGCTGAGGGAAGCTTCTAAGCCTCAGGCTCAGGCACTGACTCGCCTGTGCCGTTTCTACCCTTCCCTTCAGTGGCATGTTCCGCTCTCTGACAGGTGGATCTGTTATGGGTTGAATTGAGATTCCCCCCAAAGGTATGTTGCAGTCCTAGCCCCCAGGACAGAATATGCCTTTATTTGGAAAGGGGGTCATTGCAGACATAATCAGTTAAGATGAGGTCATACTGGAGCAGGATGGGCCCTTCATCCAATATGACCAGTGTCCTTCTAAGAAGAGGGAAGTTTGGACACCAAGGCAGAAACATACAAGGGGAATGCCATGTGACCATGGAGCCAGAGATTGGAGGGACGCAGCTGCAAACCAAGGAGCTCCCAAGATTGATGGCCACCACCACCAGAAGCTGGAGGAGGTAAAGAAGGGTTGCATTTAGCCACAGAGGGAACATGACCCTGCCGACACCTTGATTTCAGATTTCTGGCCTTTAAAACTGTGAGAGAATATATCTCTGCTGTTTTAAGCCACCCAATTTGGGGTACTTTGTTACGGCAGCCCCAGGACACTAACATGCATCCGTAAGTGGTACATCTTCAGCCCTGACGTATGCGAGCGCCATGCTCATGAGTCAGTCTCCCGGTGACTGTATAATCAGTCTGGGAGTAAACTGGGTGCTTTTTGGGAAAATGACATGAGCTCTTCTCAGCCGTGAAATTGCTCATCAATCAGTGCGTTCGAGTGATCACCTCGCAGATGGCCTCCTAGTGACCATAACGAGTCAGTGCTGCTTCCCCAGATGCCCCGCTGGCTCCCTGGACGGCTGTTTGCCACGCAAGAGAATCTGGATGTGCATCCCTCAGGGACTCCTGGCGGAGGAGGGGGTGGAAACCAATTAGACACAGCTGTTGCCGCCCACCTCAGGCACGAGGGTCTATACTGCCTGCAACAGTATGGGAATAAGCTCTTTGGATTAAGCCATTTTTCCAGCCAAAAAAAGCTTCAGTGGAAGCCCATTTGCATCCTGTTGTCACCCCACTTTCTGATTTATGGTGAACTAGGTAAGGCACTTCTTAAATCACAAAGGACACCCGCCAGTCGGATGCTGGCATCTATGGAATGGGTGTTGAATGGATTAGAAACCCACAGTGTGAGTCGGGGTCTGCCATTCCTCACTGTGCAGTGTTGGCTGGGTTAGTCAACCTCTCTGAGACTCAGTTTCCCCATTGGAAAGTGAAGATTCTGCTGCTTCCCCCACAGCAGCATGATAAAGATTAAATTCAAGAGTGGATGGCAAAGTGCCTTCTGTACTGAAGAATTCTGCTGCACTGGGCAAGGCTGATCGAGAGGACTGCCAGGCAGGCTGACAGAGGCTTTTTTTTTTTTTTTAATTTTTATTGAAGTATAGTTGATTTACAATGTTGTGTTAGTTTCAGGTGTACAGCAAAGTGATTCATTTATGCATATTATATATCTGTTCTTTTTCAGATTCTTTTCCATTATATGTTATTAAAAGATATTGAGTATAGTTCTCTGTGCTATACAGTAGGACCTTGTTGTTTATCTATTTTATATACAGTAGTATCAGTTAATCCCAAATTCCTAATTTATCTCCCCCCCTTTCCCCTTTGGTAACCATAAGTTTGTTTTCTGTGTGAGTCTATTTCTGTTTCGTAAGTAAGTTCATTTGTATCATTTTTTTTTTTAGATTTCACATATAAGTGATATCATATGATATTTGTCTTTTTCTGACTCACTTCACTTAGTATGGCAATCTGTAGGTCCATCCATGTTGCTGCAAATGGCATTATTTCATTCTTTTTTGTAGCTGAGTAATATTCCAGTGTGTGTGTGTGTATTATATATATATCTATCTATCACATCTTCTTTATCCACTCATCCTGACAGGCTGGAGTGAAGCCCCCCCCCCTCTGTGTGGGGTTTATGGTAGGAAACATCCCTTGATCTTACTGAAAATGACTGATAAATGGTGGCTGCAGGGAGATCTCCCAGCCCAATGCTGTTTTGTGTGTTCTTCTCACTGTTTTTTCCTTTCTCTGAAATATTTTAAAAATATATATCCCAAATGAAAAATGGTGTATTTGCATTTATACATAATACATATGTGTATGTGCTGATATGTGTATGTTTATAATCTATATACACTCTAAAGAATAATAATAAAATGTTAATGCACTATTTTAAAATAACAGGTGGGCAAACTATGACCTGTGGGCTGGCTGCCTGTTTTTGTTAATAAAGTTTTATTCAAACCAGAGCTGGGATTAGTGAGTGGCAAGTGAGGCAAGGTCATGTAAGTACTTATATAAAAGTTTGATATTTTGTTTCTCATGGATTTTTTTGAACTCATTTAAAAATGTTGCATCAAAATATATTTATCTTGATACCTGAGTGTTTTGGCCACCCCCTTAACTTTTTTCCTGCAGGCTAGTGCCTTACTTGCTTCACCCAAGTCCCAGCCCTGATAAAATTACTCAGGAAACCGAACTTGAACTTAAGAATTAGAGCATCTCAAGCTCCTAGAAGCCCTTTATTTGCATTCCCCTTCCCTTCCCCCGAGGGGTGATGCCATCCTGGATTTGTTTTACCACGTCTTGCTTTTCTTTGTGGGACACCTCACATGTACGTGTTCCTAAACAATAAGTAGTTTAGTTTTGCATGTTTTTGAACTTCACATACTCTGCAGCTTTTTTTTCTTGAATATTCTGGGTTTGAGATTCGTTCAGATCTATGTGAATAATTGCATTCATTTTCTTGCTGTCACATCCTGTGTTTCACCAACTCTAAGATGCACGTGTCTCTCCACAGTTCAGCACCTCTGAAGGTGGACTGTAATTTGCAATCTATGGCACCTCATGGTCTCTGTCCTCCTGGCAGGGTCAGGCTGTCGTTGTCATTCGTCACCCATCCAGTGCACACAGACGTGGCTCTTCATAATGTCGTCACTTCTGAGGTCCTCTGCTTTGTTGATCTTAACATGAGTTGAGTTTCCTTGGAGTTGAAAAAGTCTTCAAAAATATCACACCATGACTTGGCTTTGAAACAAAAAAATTGTCTATACATATTGTCTATGCAGAAAGGCTTAAGGACAGGGCAGCATGATATATGATAAAATATGTCTAAATAAATCTAAAAGAGATTTTGAAATAACACTAAATTTAAGAATTTTAAGTGTAAGAAAGCACTGTGTCCTAGGTAATTGGCAGCCTCTTTCTATCTTAAGTTCATAAATTAATGACCTTGACACTCAATGACATCTTAAAGGTCAGTGAAATATGGTAATATTCCATTGTATGACTAGACCACAGTGAATGCATGCATTCCTCTGTTGATGGACACTGGAATTTTTTTCCCCTCTTTTTTACTTTGAAGCATTCAACTTGATGAGATCAGAGTTTCTCAACTTCGGCACTGTTGACACTTGGGGATGAGTAATTCTTCATGGTGGGGACTGTCTTGTGCACTGTGGGCTGTTTAGCGGCATCCCTGGCCTTTCCCCCCCGAGATGCCAGTGCTACCCTTCCCCAAAAAAACACATTTAAGAAACCAGAAGCGTTCCAGACATGTTCCAAACATCCTCCGGGGGCCAAAATCACCCCATGGCTGAGAGAGAACCACGGGACTGGAAGATGTATGATTGGTGGCCAGAATGGTTGCATCAGTTTATATGTTCACCAGCAATGCATGGGGTTCCTGGTTCTCCCTATTTTTGCCAGCTTTCATTTGGCCAGACTGTTGAACTACTTTCCCCATCTGGTGAGAATAAAATGGTGTCTCAGCTTCATTTCCGTTCATATTTCCCCGATTGCTGGCGTGGCTGAGGATCTTTTCAAAGGTGTTTTGGCCTCTCATGTTTCCTCCTCTGTGAAATGTCTGTGTTTTTTGCCCATTTTTTTTCTGTTGAGTTATTTCTTTTTTTTTTTTCCTTATTGATTTTTAGGGACTAAAAATATTCTGGGTTCTAATTCTTTGTTATATGTGTGGCAAATATCTTCTGATTTGTGGTGTGCCTTCTCACTTTCTTTATTTTCTCTTTTGATGAATAGAAGTTTTTAACATTAATGTAGTCAAATGTATCATTTCTTTCCGTTATGGCTTTTGCTTTTAAAAAATCTTATTTAATAAATTCTTTCTGCCCTGAGGTCATAAACACATTGTCCTACCCACCTGGAATTGATTTTGATGTATAAGGGCAGCTTTCTTTCTTTTTCTATTTCTTTTTTTATTTCCCCAAATAGATAGCCAGTTTCCCAGCACCATTTGTCAAATAGGCTTTCTTTTGCCCCACTGATCTGCCATGCCACCTTGTCACTGGTCAGGTGTCTAAATTCACTCAGGACCATTTTATTCTGTTCTGCTGGTTCTCACTTCTTCCTATCCCTCCTTTTTCCTTTTTCATGTACATCTGGATAATTTTTTTTAATTTGCTTTAATTTTCTTTTTAAAAACAGTCTCTCTTAAATGCGCTGTGGTATCCCAGAGTAGAAAAAGGACATTGGGGGAAAACGTAGTGAAATCCAAATAAAGTCTGGTGTTTACTGAAGAGCAACGTACCAACATCAGTTTCTTAGTTTTGACAGATGTACTGTGTGTATGAAGAAGCTGCATGAAAGGTATATGGGAATTCTCCGTACTATCTTTGCAGCGCTTCTGTAAATCAAAAAATATTCCAAAGTAATAAGTTGATTAAAAGAGATTTCTCTCATTTCTTAAAAATAATTGTTTGGCCTTTTCTGTTACTAATGCCTTCTCTAATCCTTAAACCCATCACTTACTTTTACATTTTTAAATTTATCATCTCTTGGGTTTAAACCATTTATCTTAATCTTTGATCTCTTTTGCCCTCCATCTTTTAAATTTCTGCTTCCTTCACTGACAGTCATTTTTTACTTTCAGTCTTCTTCCTTTTCTCTCACTACATAAGGCAGAAACTTTTACTGTCTTCTGCTTATTGGCATCCTAACTCATTTTGAACTTGCAGGTTATTCATCTCTTTTAGTTTGCTCTCACCTTTAATCTCTTCATAATCACCTATCCTCCCTTCCCCCCGCCCCCCGCCACTTGGCTGCGTCAAGTCTTAGTTGTGGCACGCGGGGTCTTTGTTGAGGCGCACGGGCTTCTCTTTAGTTGTGGCGTGCAGGTTTTCTCTCTCTAGTTGTGGCACACAGGCTCCAGGGCACGTGGGCTCTGTAGTTTGTGGCACTTGTACTGTCTAGTAGAGGCGCGTGAGCTCAGTAGTTGTGACGTGTGGGCTTAGTTGCCCCGAGGCATATGGGATCTTAGTTCCCTACCAGGGATCAAATCCACGTCCCCTGCATTGGAAGGCAGATTCTTTACCACTGGACCACCAAGGAAGTCCCTATCCTCCCTTTAAAATATTATATATTTTAAATATATATTATATTATTATATATTTATATATAATATATATTATATAAATATACATTATACTTAAAATATATAACATTTCTCTCCTCTGCTTCTTTCTGAATACATTCTCTTATTTTTGTTCATGTTTGTAACAGCAGAAAACCCTGGCCATGGGGAGTCAGTAAGGAGAAAGCCTTCATCATGAACGGGGGCAACAGGAGACCTGCTTCCTTCCTCCCCAGAGTTTTAGCAGCAGATTCTAGCTTTTCCAGAGGGCCACCCTGCTGGGAGACTGGCCATAGGTTAACCCTCTACAGACAGCTGTTCTCTGAGTGCAGATGGCATGTTTCATTTGCTGGGACAGCAGCTTCCATAACACTTTGGGCAGCATCCATCGCAACTACGTGGCATCGCCTCCTTGAAAATCCATGGCCCAGTGTCATTGCATCTGGGCCTCCCTCACCTCTGTCGAATGAACTTGATCTCACTGCTCTTACATCCCCAACTTCAGGATGGCCAGAGAGAGGGTCTGCTTCTGGGCCTGACTCAAGTTCTTCAGCAAGATGGATATGATTTATCTCAATACTGACGTTCCCCTTGCCAAGAAAAATGCCATCAACTTGGAGGTAACCCTAGTTGATTCCAGAGTTCTCAGGGCAGGCAGATCATTTCTGGGGCTCTGAGTGCTGGGTGTGGCTCATCTAAGGGGAGCCAGCCCCGAATTCCTACCTTCCTTGTGGCCAGTTCACGTGACAATGGAAGTATGACTTGAAATGGAAAGTCCTCCTCAGTTGGTGTATTTCAGTAGCAGCCTGGGGGAGAGATAATTCCTGTAGGACCTGATCCCATCCCGGGGGCATCTCCCTCTAGCCCCTTTCTGCTTGGAGTGAAATTTCTCCTCCTTTTAACCTTGGCCTGGCAACTGTCTGCCTTCGTGGTTGGCCTGTGGAAGTTTGGTGGCTGATGAACACCTGGCAGACTCAGGGGATTTCAAACTCTATAGGGAATCTGAGCTTTGTGAGGGCCTTTTAAAGCTCCATCTTATACTCCTAGCTTTCTCCTTCCATCAGAATAAATTTTTTATGGGGGCTTTTATGAATTTTTTTTAACTTTGGACTGTTGTTTAACCCATGGTAACAGCTCACATTCTGTATAATGCTTTTTGGCTTAAAAGTGCTTTTTCATGTATTATCTCATTTGATAAATAATGATAATTACCCCTATTCTACCCCCAAGGAACTCGATTCATCTTATTTGTGAGTATGTAGAAAACACTGAGGTTTCATTTGGATTCCAGGTGTTAATTAACACTTAGAAAAGGAACCGACAAAAGATTATCTAGATTTATTATCATATTATTTAGCATATTGGAATATAGATAAAGAAAAACAATTAGGGCATGAAAAATATAGATAAAAGTCAAGATTGGGCCTCCCTGGTGGCGCAGTGGTTGAGAGTCCGCCTGCCGATGCAGGGGATACGGGTTCGTGCCCCGGTCTGGGAGGATCCCATATGCCGCAGAGCGGCTGGGCCCGTGAGCCACGGCCGCTGGGCCTGCGCATCCGGAGCCTGTGCTCCGCAACGGGAGAGGCCACAACAGTGAGAGGCCCGCAAAGTCAAGATTTTTCTTTTCTGATGGAGAAGAAAAGACCTAGATTAATAATAATCACAAGGAAGAATCATGAAGTTGTTTTTTGACCAGAAGAGTCTAAATGTTTTTTAAACACAAAAATAGTTATAGGTCAGGCCATCATCCAGGCTTGTAGTTTTAAAATGGCAGCTCCAGATTCAGCCGTTCATTCATTCTTTCAATAAACTAGTCAGAGCCTTGTTCTACCGTCTGTCTCTTGTCAGCCTGGGGAGCATTTTTAATTTTCTTGGAGCCCATTGGCCTGGGTTGCAAATTCTCAGGTCTTTGGTGAATCAATACCAACAGGAAAAAGTACCGTTGTCCTTTATCTGCAGGGTCCCTGCTTTTTGCAGAAGGCACAGTCCTGACCTCTGGTTTGTCCAGCTGTCATTAACACCCCTCCGTTCCGCCCATCAGGGCCTCTCTCTCTCACCCATTTAATGACCACACTTCCCACAAAACCTATGTCCCCAGTCCCTCCCTATTGTCACTTCCTAGTTAGTTCTCAAATTGCATCTTTCCATTCTTGTTTCCCTGCTGGGTCGAAGCCATCACTACCACAGCCACAGCCTCCTAACTCCTCCTCTGCCTTCCCCTTCTTCCAGTCCATGACCCTGCTGCAGCCCATGAGATCTGTGCAGAAGGCAAGTCTGGTCAGTTCCTCCTGCTCATTTTTCCATGACCCCCATTGCTCTTAGGTCAGAGGCAGAACTCCTCAATGTGGCCACCAGGCTGTGTACTCTGGCCCCTTCCTCTCTGGCTTCATTTTGCACCATTCACACACACACACACACACACACACACACACATTCTCTCCCTCTTTTTCCCTCCCCCACCCCTCCTCTCCTGCCCTCTCTTTTTCTCTTTGCCTCAACTCCACTCTCTGTCTTCCAGATATACTGGTTTCTTTCAGCCCCTCATACCACCCTATTCTCTCCAACCCCAGGACTTTTGCACATGCTGTTCTCCCAGCCTGGAACACAACCGAGCACCCAGAATATGCGTCAACCCTCACTCTGCAGTAGATCCGCATTTCCATAAGGAGATACTGCAAGGCATTACACATGGGAGTACATTAGGCATGTGTAGCACCACTTCCTTAGAACTTAAGGGTTTTCCTTGCTTTTCCTCGGTGTGCTGGGAGGAACCCAAAACTACTTGAGACGGATCTCCCTGGCCTGTCCATGAGCACTCCTGTGACCCACTTCTGTGTGAGCCTAGTGGGCTGAACAATTAAGCAGGTGGTAGCACACTCAGTGAAGCTGAAGACAGTCCCCCTCGTAGAGGACTGGCTGATATTTCTTATTTTGCAAAAAGCAGAGCTTATGGAGAGTATATGCAGTTCTTCTTGATACGACAAGTAAGTCTCTGGGATGGTACCAGGACTGCATCATTTTGACTTCCCATAGGATTCCTTTTACTGACCTACATTTTGGTTCTTATATTTCCTCATCATTAATTGAAACATTTTAGGATAGTCCCCAAAGGGGTTTGTTGAGGATGTTGGTTGCTATGGTAACCAATATCCTGTGGAGGACCTATTTCTGCAGTCAGGAACAGGAAGAGTTGTGATTCTCACGCTCTCTTGTTTCATTTTTTTTATATTCTGGAACCAGTGACACGGTCAGGTGACTGATTGTGTTTTCCTCTTTGTGTTGGCTACCAGGAAGCTCAAAATCAAATCTTTGGCCAGCTGCCCACAATTGTCAGCTTAAGTGTTATGTCTATTCTCCTTCTAGGCTTTACATTTGTTTCCTACTCTGATTTTCTTCTGGCTGCGCTTTTTTTATTAGCTCATCCAAAAAACTTTTTTTCCTTCTATAATGTTATGATTCGATCCTTTCTGGAATAACGAAATTTTAAAAATGTGCAAATGTTAGGTATCATTGTATATATGCTTACTCACCCCCGAGGGCCCATGGGGAGTCTATCATATGCCAGACACCGGGTCACATTATCAGATTTGCATTATGAAGTTTAAAGAAAAGGAAAATGAGGCTCAAAGAGGTTGGGTAGCCTGCCCAGAGTTGCAGACCAGCACTTGGCAGAGCCCAGTTTTAATGTCAGCTCTTTTTCTTAAAAACTGTGCTTTGACCCACTAGCTTAAACTTCCTCCAGTGGAGCACTTGCCTACCTCAGTGCTTTGTAATTGTTTGGCTTCTTGTCTTTCTCCCAGACCTGACTGTGTATTCCAGGAGGACTATGTTCAAAGCTTGTGTCATAGTCCTGGCATTTAACACCATGTTTAGAGCACAGAAGAAGTTCAATAAATATTTGTTGAGTGGATATCAACTTAAACTGGGTTTGGGGAACAATTTCCTCTTATTCCTAAAAGGGGAGTAAAGAACATTTATAAATAATTCATGATTCTGAAAATTCTACTTAATTAAAGTTTTTTGGTGTATAGTGGACCTGGAAGTTTTCTGCAGATATCAGAGAACGTTTTCCAACCAGTGTGAGTTAGTCATGGGGCTGCCTTTCTTCAAGGCAGTGGAAGGTATGAACATGTGTATAATCCTGTTTGACCTTGTCTTCTGGGGACAGGGGAAAAAGAAGTCTTGATAACTAAATTGCACAACAGTCAAATTGCACAAATAGGCTCATTGAGAAGGAGATGCCAGTTGAGTAAAATAATTTTCGTTGTCTTATCAAAGAGGCTGTCTGCAAGAGAATCTTTCTTTTGCTTTGCAGCTGTTTTGGGTGCAGCCTGTGAAGGCTAATTGTGAATCTCGATAGTGTTGACTCTCTGAGCTCTTGAATTACGCATGTAAAATAAGATGCAGGAAATGATGATTCAATCCTGAGCGACTCATATCTCAAATCCTGGATTCTTAGAGGATCGGGGGCTTTTTCCATCCTCTCCTCTGTTTTAAAAATCAGAAGTGCTGAGAGTTATGGTGACGTGCCTATGGTTGCATTGGGAGTCATTGGTGGAAATGGTCTGAGACTCTTCCATCAAGGTGGGTTGAGTTTTGCAACGGGTGCCATCTTGCTTGTGAGGCCAACACAGTTATGTAATTTTCAAGTGCTGAATGAGATTTTCCCTTAGCTCCCTAAACTGATAGAATAGAGTGTGCAGATGCATCCCCAGGATATCCATGGAATGTCTCTGGCCCCTTCATCTGTCTCCCTTTGCAAATTAGTATTGTGGAAGCTAAAGCGTGGAGGTGTGGCTGGTGGTAGAGGATGGTTGTTGGGCAGAAGGTCTGTGTTATGATTATCATTTTTATATTTGGCTTTGGAATTTTTTAAAGTTTTTTCTTAACTTTGAAATAACATTGGGCTCATGAGAAGATGCAAAAATAGTATAGGGTTCCCGTGTACCCTTCACTCAGCTTCTCCCAGTGACATTACCTTGCATAGCTATACTATATTACCAAAACCAGGAAAATGACATTGGTATGATACTATTAACAAGAGAATGTCTGTGTTATTTACGTACAAGTATATGTGGATGCAATAACTGAATTTTTTCTCTGTACCAACCCCTTTGCATGCTGATATAATTTAAATTCTTGTTAAGAACTTTTTGAGGTAGATACTATCATTATCCCCATTTTACAGATGAGGAGAGTGAGACACAGGAAAAACCTGCCTAAGTGCATGCAGCTAGTTAAGTGTGCAGTTGTGACATAAACCTGGATTCTGATTCCTGATCCTGTGCTCTTAACCTCTTTTCTCTACTGCCTTCCAACTCAGTATAAAATTCTTTGGAAGTAGGGACTTAGATTATATATACTCCTAATCTCACTGCAGAGATTTACAGCTGGTAGGGGCTCACTACATATTTAGGTTTCGTTTTGAATACATGGATAGGGACTATGAGGTATGACCTGACTGGATCTTGTTCTCCCCCTACTTTCCCAGAGCTTGCTAAGTCTAAGTTATGAGAACTAGGAATGAAACAGTCTGGAAAAAAAGAAGAATGGGAAATACCCGCACATTGGTTATTGGTAATGGACCACAGAGAGGTTCCTTGACCTGATACCAGCATCCTAAGCCATGTAGCCAGAGAATGGGCCCACCTTTCTGTCTATCCCATCATGGAGCTAGGGGCAAACCTAACTTATTTCCATCAGGGCACAGATATCTGTTCTCTGGGAGCTCCGGAGTACATGAGCTTCAATAATCATTAATCCACAAACTGTTGTGCTGGGTGTCCTTCCTTAATTTCTTCATTTTTCTTCCCTTTGTTTGCCTTTGGTCAACCGTGACACAAATGTATGATCCCTAGGTAAATATCAACTAATGATAGTCAATATGAGGTCACTCAAAATGGTACCTGGAGATAGTGAATAAGGACAGGGGCAGGAACTAAAAAGTATCAGTTAACTTCAGTTCAACAAATAATTACTAAGCACCCATGATGGGCCAGACACTGTGGTCATCACTCAGGATCTAGAGACCATCAGGACTAGCTCTGGCTTTAAGGCAGCTTGCATATGATGGTGGCAGTTTGGTAGAGGGAAAGAGCTCTCAGATATGGGTTCAAATCCCAGTGCCCTTGTCATTAACCAGCTGATCAACTTCGGGCAAGTCTCTTAAGCTCTCTGACCCTCAACTTTCTCATTTGTAAAGTGAAAGTAACAATACCTTCATTAAAGATCCACTGTGATAAATGAAAGAAGACAAACGTAAAAGACCACATACTATACAATTTTATTTGTATGAAACATCCAGAACAGGCAAATATATAGAGACAGAGAGTAGATTAGTGGTTGCCTGGGGCTGGGAATGGGAACAGGAAGTAACTGCAAATGGGCACAAGGTGTCTCCTGGGGTGATGGAAATGTTCGAAAATTGAGTTGTGAGGATGATCACAACTCTGTAAATTCACTAAAACTCACTGAACTGTACACTTAAATTAAGTGAATTTTACGATTTGTAAATTATACCTCAATAAAGCTGTTTAAAAAAAGTATCAAGTGTGAGGCTCAAGTAAGATGATGGAATGGAATCGCTTAAGACATTCTGACATGCTGTACATATGTGCATTATCATTAGCATTTTCAACATTGGAAGTTAACTGTTCTATGAGGCCAGTTGCACACAGAAGATGTTTGCTGGGCAGAGCAGTTGCACCAGCTTGGTAGCCTGGACGTCTAGCAGACATCCTTTGTAGTAATTAATGAAAATTGAAAGTTGTCAGTTTCTGGAAGGTAGGGACTGGCCTCGGATCTGGATCTCCCCAGGGCTCTGAAGAAATTCCTGCTTCCAGCAATAGTCAGCTGTACTTTTGTGGACCAACCCTCCAGCAGGAATAACTAGAAATGCTGGATAAGATATTTCTAACAATCTGTTTAAAGGCATCAGTAAGGTACTCAGGTCACTGTGGGGCTCCTAGGAAGAAGGGAGGCACAGGGAAGTGAACCCATAGTTCAGTGCTACTTTTCCACTCATGGTATTGGTTAATTCCAAAATGGCAGCCGAGAGACTGAGAAGCTAAGAACTTCCTTCACCTCCTGGGGCTGAGGAAGAAAAAGTGGAGCTCAAGACAAACAGAAGGGGACCCTGGTAAATAGCAATGTGTCCAGTAGGGACCTGAGCGGCTATACTCTAGGAGGAAAGGGAAACTAGAAACACACCAGTGCTTATAAAAATAAAGCTGAGCTTCAAATCTGCTGAGTCCCTGGTTGGATTAATGTGATTTGCCCCTCTCTTAACTGCCTGCGAAAAGCAAAATTTCAGTCTTTTTTGGAGAAAAATAACATCATCCAGAATCTCAAATTACCTCAATTTTCAGACACAGTTTTAGGACTTCAGTAACAAAAAAAATTACCAAGCATATTAGGAGGCAAAACCACATGACTTAAAACCAGAAGGAAAAGACAAACCCAGAGGAGTTATTTGAGTTGTCAGACATGGACTTTATCTTTTATTTTATCATGATTCAGTTTCTTATTTCATGTGATTCATGATTTGCCAGAATTAGAAGCTGTCTCCTCAAGTGGTGTAGGTCTAATTTAGCTTTTTTAAAACCAACACTATCAAGGTATAATAAGTTGCACCCATTTAAATTTGGTGTTGGATGGATTTTGACAAGTGTATACACCTGGGTAACCACCACCACAGTGAAGATACAGAACATTTTCATCACCTCCCCAAATTCTTATATCCCTTTGCAGTTAATCCCTCCATCTTCCCAGTCCCATCAACCACTTATCTTCCCTCTGTCACTATACATTATTTTACATTTTCTAGAGTTTCATGTAAATAGATTCACATAGTATGTATTCTTTTGTGTTTGGCTTTTTACACTCAGCATAATGTTTTTGAAATTCATTTCTATTGTTGCAGTTAGCAGTGGTTTGTTATTTTTTATTGCTTATATTTCATTGTAAGACATGGACTTTAAGTAACTATGATTAAGATATATAAGAAATTCGATGACAAGATGGAGAATTTTAGCAGAGATCTGGAAACTATAAAAAATCAAATGGGCATTCCAGAACTGAAAAACATAATAACTCAAATTAATAATTCAATACATGGGTTTAAAAGTTAGCAAATTAGACATATTGAAGAGAGAATTGGTGAACTGGAAGGTGGGTCAGAAGAAAATACCAAGACCTAAGCACAAAGGGAAATAAAGATAGAGAAAATACTGAGAAGAATGTATGTGAGACATATGGGATATGCTGAGGTGGTCTAATATACTTGTAATTGGGATTTCAGAGGGAGAGGAGATAAAGAAAGAGATAAAAGCAACATTTGAAGTGATAATGATAGAGAAATTTCCAAAAATGACAAAAGACATCAAGCTACAGCTGTAAGAAGTGCCTTGAACCCCAAACAGAATGAATACAAAGAACAATATACCCAAGCACCTCTTAGTAAAACTGATAAGATCAGTGGGCTTCCTGATAAGCTCAGTTCCTGTTTCATGGAGGTTTCTCAGTCAATACTTATTACATGCATGCATGTGTGAATAAATGAATGAATGAATAATGAAGGAAAGGAAGGAGGGAAAGAAGAAAAAAACAGAAAGAAGGTGAGTCATGGAGCCCAGCTTTATTTCCCTGATTTGCCATGTGCTGCAGGTGGTTTCCTGGGAGGCAGAATCTGAGATGGAAATTAGCATGTAGGAAGTTTCTTGGGGAGCACTCTTGGCACCTACAGCTGTGGGGGTGTAAAGGATGCAAAACTGGACAGAAGGAGAAGTTGGTCTGTGATACAGTCTCAATAAAGACCTCATCGAACCTCACAGGGCACTCAAGCTGGGCTGGTGGTGCAGAGATGTTCTCAATAGGGACAAAGTGCTCAGGTCTTTATATGCTTTCACTGACGAGTCTTTAGTAGTGGGCTGTCCTCAGGGAGGGGGTGTGCTTTGGGCAAGGCTGCTTTCTTCAGTCAAGGGCAGTTGCTGGGTGGAGAGGGTATCTGGGGGGTGCCTCACAGTGTCCATTAGCTCTACAATACTTCCTTCCATTCCTTTTCCCCATAAAAAAGAAATGGCATGGGATCCCAGCATCCCAAGTTCTATAGCCTTCTGGAATTACCCAGTTCTTTAACACTCATGAAATAACTTAAGCCCTCATACAGTGTGAATGAAGAAAATGTATTTACCTTATGGGGTATGGTGACTGGAGGGTTATTTACATATTCTGATTTTTTTTCTGATGCCTTTCTTTTTTCAAAATTCACCCATTTAATGATTCACCATTGTTAAAGTATTTATTTAAATATTTCTGAGGCACTGTACTATGCACTGAAGTTCTTTCTCTTTAAAAATCTGTATGCTGCGTGACAAATTATCTCAAAACTTAGTGGCTTACAACAACATACCTTTATTATCTCACAGTTCTGTAAGGAATTTTGGAGCAGCTTAGCTGGGTGGTTTTGGATAAGGGTCTTTCATGAGAGTGCAGGCAAGATGTTGGGGCTGCAGTCTCATCTGAAGGCTTGACCGAGACAGTCTAAGTCCACTGGAGCTGCTGTAATAAAATGCCACAGACTGGATGGCTTATAAACAACAGACATTTAAGTCTCACAGTTTCATAGACTGGAAGTGAGGATCATGGTGCCAGTAGTCATATGAGAGCTGTCTTCCTGGTTCATAGTTGGCACCTTCTTGCTGTGTCCTCGCATGGTGGAAGGGGCTAGGAATCTCTCTGGAGCCTCCTTTTATAAGGCACTTATCTCATTCATGAGGGCTCCACCCTCATGCTTAAGCACCTCCCAAAGACCCCATCTACTAAACCATCATCCTTTGGCAGTTAGGATCTCAACATATGAATTCGGTGGGGGGCAGATTCAGACCATAGCAGAGGCTGAAGGATCCACTTCCAAGGTGGTGCATTTAACACAGCTGGCAAGTTGGTGCTGGCTTTTGGCAGGCAGGCTCAGTTTCTCTCCATGTGAATCTTTCTATAGGGCTGCTTGAGTGGCCTCATGACACAGCACCCCAAGTTTCACAGGAGCTTGTCACCACCTCTCCACATCACATTGGTCTCTCCAGTCTGCTTTGTTCCAACGTGGACATAGTCGTAAATTGATGTTTTACTGAGGACTGAAGACGGGATGGGCAGGTAATGGGGCAGGGAAAGGGAAGTAGCAAAGAAGAGCAAAGTATTTAATGTTGCTTAGCAGGTATTACTCTTCTCAAAGCCTTGAGTCATTGTGCAGGATTTAACCCCTGTGCCTGAGCTGCTCTAAGGTCTTTAAGGCACAATGAGTTCTTTTAGACTAAAATGGAATATGATGCCTGAGCAGGTTATGTAACTGGAGGGAAGGGAACATGCTTTCTCAGCACTCTAGGTGTGTCTCACCATGGGGAAGACAGAGTGGGTGGTCACCTCTGCTTTTACCCCAAGATTCTTGCTCCTGTAGCAGGTACACTGGAGTGGGGAACACCCCAGAGGCCAAGGGTGTTCCCAGTGTGTATATTGGGTGTTCCTGGTGTGTATACTGAGTATTCCTGGTGTGTATATTGGGTGTTCCTGATATGTATATTGGGTGTGTTCCTGGTTTGTATATTGGGGTGAGAGGATAAAAAAATGAAATAGATTTTCTTTTAAGATAAATTTTATCTCAACTGCAACCACTATTAACAAATTCAGGCCAAGTGTTAGCACGTCAAAAAAGATATCAGGACAGGAAACAGAGAGCAAGTGTTTCCACACTCACATATAAATAGAGAGATAATGCTCAGAGAATATCAAAGTAAATTTCAGAGGCAGTGGTGACATTTCCAGAATAAACATTAGTTAAACACTTATGAACGACCATCAAAATTATTTCACGGGTGTAAATTAAAAGCCAGTCCTGTAACATTGATTCATTTTCTTCTCCTCAAGTTCCCACAGTCGAAAGCGCAAAAGTACGACAGGAAGGTATTGAGAGACCTTTCTCCACATGGAGATGTCAGTTGCCTTCCCTTTTATCTTCTGTGAGGTTCCTTTTCAACGGGATCTATCATTTACTCCTAATAGTGATAATAAATTCACATTTTATCAGAACTAGAGTTCTGAGCAGCCCACCAAGGGACATGTATTCCAGAGAGTTTCAGGGCACTTTTTTCATACAGACTGAACAAGTTCAGTCAATTCTTAATTATCCATTCGTGTCCTTTCTTCTGGGTGTCTTATGCTTAGAACAAGTTTTCTCTAGACTTTTACAATTTTTTATTTTAATTACAAAAAGTAACTTATGCTATTGCAACAAATTCAAACAGTAAACAAGTATGTCATGTAAAAAGGTCAAATCCCACCATCAGAATATGTCCACTTAAACCAGTCTGAGTGTATCCTTCCTGAATTTTTCTTCTATACATATAGTAGTGTTCTCTTTTAAAAATTTATTAACTATGTTATTCTACACCTTGTGTATTTTCACTTAATATTTCAAGGACATCTTTTCATATCATTACATATATGTCTGTGGTATTAAAGACATATAATATTTCATACTTTGGATGCAGTATAATTTATTTATTTGCACCCATATTTTTTAAACTGAAGTACAGTTGATTTACAATGTTATATTGGTTTCGGGTATACAACATAGTGAATTCGATATTTTTATAGATTATACCCTATTTAAAGTTATTAAAAAAATATTAGCTATATTCCCTGTGCTGTACATTACATCCTTGTATCTTATTTATTTTATACCTAGCAGTTTGTACCTCTTCATCTCCTTCCCCTATCTTGCCCCTCCCCCATCCTTCTCCCCTTTGATAATCACTAGTTTGTTCTGTATGAGTCTGTTTCTGTTTTATTATATTTGCTCCATTATTTTATTGAACTGTCGTTACCACAACATCTTGTATGTAGCTCTCTGAGCATACTGTTAGTTGTTTTAACCTGCCTCAGAGCACAGAATCTGAGGCAAGGATTAAGTGCTATTGCTTTATTTGGGAGGCGCAATCCCAGGGCATCAAAAGTGAGAAATAAGGGAAGAAGGAGAAGCAGTAACATCCTGGCCACTGGTCCACTGTGAGCCACAAAGAGGCACAACATCACTCAGCAGGTGCATCTGCTCTTCCACATGGGATGTCCCAGGACAGACTGGGCAGAGAAACTGCGTCTTAAGAACAGACCACTCAGGAGAGGAGATGAATCTGCCTGCCTGCTTCTCACAGTCTGTCTTCCAGTGGTTGTGGTTCACCCCGTGGTGTGTTAACCCTCCCGCACTTATAGATTGTGTCATTCAGCCCATTTGGCAGCTGCTCAGAGGCCAGATCCCATGCCTCACAGGATGGTATTTCTTCTTTTAATTTATTTTATTGAAGTATAGTTGATTTACAATGTTGTGTTAATTTTTACTGTACAGCAAAGTGATTCAGTTATATATATATATATATATATATATATATATATATATATATATATACTCACACACACACACACATTCTTTTTTTTTTTAACGTCTTTATTGGAGTATAATTGCTTTACAATGGTGTGTTAGTTTCTGCTGTATAACAAAGTGAATCAGCTATACATATACATACATCCCCATATCTCCTCCCTCTTGCATCTCCCTCCCACCCTCCCTATCCCACCCCTCTAGGAAGACACAAAGCACTGAGCTGATCTCCCTGTGCTATGTGGCTGCTTCCCACTAGCTATCTATTTTACATTTGGTATATACACACATTCTTTTTCATATTCTTTTCCATGATGGTTTATCACAGGATATTGAATATAGTTCCCTGTGCTATGCAGTAGGACCTTGTTTATCGGATGGTGTTTCTTCGGAGTCCAGTGAGGGGGCTCCAGAGACTTCTGGATGTGCTCTTGATCAGCCTCAGGTGGCTAAACCACTCAGGCCCCATGGGATGGGTCTGCAGGGTGGCAGCTGGGGCAGAGTGAGCGTCCAGGAGGCAGTGAGGCTGGGAGGATCTGGGGAGGCCAGTGAGATGTGTCTCATAAACTCATATTTCTATAAGATATATTACTAGAAGTAGAATTGTTTGGTCAAAGGTTGTGTGCGTA
This sequence comes from Mesoplodon mirus, assembly GCF_964341445.2. Classification (NCBI taxonomy): domain Eukaryota; kingdom Metazoa; phylum Chordata; class Mammalia; order Artiodactyla; family Ziphiidae; genus Mesoplodon; species Mesoplodon mirus. The sequence goes on from NC_138989.1 coordinate 11,842,361, forward strand.
TCAAACTTTGATAGGTTCCAACAAACTTCTTTCCAATAAATTCCTACTGATTTACAGTCTCATAAGAGAGCATGAGAGAGTCATTTCTTATACTTTCACCAACCCTGGATACTATTGGTCTTCATCAAGGTGTCCAGCTTGATAGGTGAAAATGGTTTTGTTTTAACATGTGATTATCATTAGTAAAGTTAAACATTTTTTGATAGATGTATTGGGCATTGGTTTTTCTTCTGTGACTTGCCCATTCACATGTCTTAGAAAATAGAAAATTTAAGTTGTTCTAGCAGGTTACTGGATGCTTTCTCCAGGGAGTACAAAGGCCTTTAAATATTCTCCTGAGTGACCCTAGAGAAAAGAAACCTTCTGCCAAAAAGAGCTGCATCATTCCTTCCAAGGTCAAACACAAATGTGATTTTTTCCTTTCTTTCTTTCTTTCTTTCTTTTTTTTTAATTTTTGGCCTTGCCACATGGCTTGCTGGATCTTAGTTCCCCGATCGTAGACCAGGGATTGAACCCTTGCCCTCGGCAGTGAAAGCACAGAATCCTAAGCACTGGACCACCAGGGAATTCTTTTTTCATTTTTTTTATTGTGGTAAAATATACGTAACATAAAATTTATCATTTTAATGGTTTTTAAGCATACAGTTCTGTGGCATTAAATACATTTGCGTTGTTGGGCAACCATTACTGTCACCCATCTCCAGAACTTTTTCATCTTCCCAAACAGAAACTCTGTACCCATTAAATACTAACTTCCCGTTTCCTCTCTGCCCAGTGCCTGACAACCACCATTCTACTTTCTGTCTCTATAATGTTGACTACTCTAAGTACCTCATATCAGTGGGATCCTACAAGATTTGATCTTTTGTGACTCGCTTATGTCATTGAGCATAATGTCTTCAAGGCTCATCCAGGTTGTAGCGTGTGTCTGAATTTCCTTCCTCTTTGAGGCTGAATACAAATGTGATTTTGAACGATCACTGGTTAGGATTATCTATGGTTCTCCAGGAGACCATGGGTTTCTGAAGCAGTCATTAGAAGAGGCTCCAAGTTGCTGCTTGAGCACTGGATTCCGCCATCACTTCTGCTCCGCACATCTTTTTTCTTGGCCACATCATGGCTCCTGGGCCCCCCAGGTGTCCCCTCACCTCCCCTATCTCCTTCCCATGAACATAAGCTTTATTGGCGCCTGCCATGCCATGACCCATCCACTTGTCACCCTGCTTCCTGATAGCAGGTAGTCTGCAGTGAATACATGTGTGTATCTTTTCAACTATTGTCAAATTTCTATCATGCTCAGGGACCCACCTTGATTTGACTAGTTTGGAAACTTTAAAAGAGACCGTGTGTTAACCCTGGTCTTGCCATACCCTGTGGGACCTTCTGAGCTTTCTTTTGTAAATCAGAACCAAGTTAGAGTTGCCCAAGCTTCCTTTGACTGCCACACCTCCCCACCTGAGGATTCATACTTCCTACAGGCTTCATTTCGCAACTCCAAGCCTACATGGTGGGCTGAGGGTAAGAGGAGGGGAGGGAGGAACGAACGATGATTTCAGGTTCATTTAAAAATTAAAATTAACAACGTGAACTTGATTTTTACACAGTACTAATAATGGTCTATTACAGAAGTAATCTTATCTCTTAGAGAGCGTTCTTATTTATACTGTGAAGTGTAGATGTCTTCAGTGTTTTTCTCCCCCCCACATATATCTTTATTTATATATGAAAATTTAGGATGTCTGTGTCTATTTTTTCTAATTGGGATCAACCTTAATGGCTGCATAGTGTCTTATGTCCTGTGTTTTACTTACACATTCTCTTATTGTATGACATTTGGGTTGTTCTCTAATTTGGGGGCATTCTAAATAATTCTACGATTTCAAAACAATCACATAGCTACAGAGCTTTGTGTGCAACCATGATTATTTCCTTAGGTGGCATTTTTTAGAAGAATAATTTCTGTGTCACAGTGCGTGCATATTTATAAAGCTATTGAATTATGTTGCCAAATTACGCTATGAAAATTGTACTGATTTATACTCCCTAAAAGCTAAAAATTTTCCTACCCAGGAGGCTGGTTAATAATATAGTAGAAAGAACACTCCGGAAAAATATAAAAATAAGAAAACTATCCAGCTGGGTGGATCTAGGCAGCTCTGTTCCCCGCCCCGTGACTGTTTCTTCATTTATGTAACAGGGAAGTTGGGTTAGCTCAGGCTCTGGCAAACTTTTCCCATAAAGGGCCCGATAGTAAACATTTTAGGTTTTGTGGGCCATATGGCAGTAGTTTTCAACTGGGGGTTGATTTTGCATTCCCAGTGTCTGGAGACACTGTGGTTGTCACAACTGGGGAAGGAGTGCCGTGAGTATCTACTGGGGAGAGACCAGGGATGCTGCTCAACCTCCTACAATGCACAGAACAGCCCTTACCACAGAGTTATCCAGCCCCAAATGTCAGCGGTGCCGAAGTAGAGAACCGCTGCCGTATGGTCTCGGTCACAACTACTCAACTCTGTCCCTGTAGTCCGGAAGCAGCCAGAGACATACAGACGGGAATGGGTACCGCTGCGTTCCAATGAAATTTTGTTTATGGACCCTGAAATTTGGATTTCGTATAATTTTCCCATGTCACAAAGTGTTCTTTAAAAAAAATTTGTTTTAATCACTTAAAAATGTAAAGACCGTTCTTAGATTGAAGCCATAAATAGTGGGCTGGATTTGGCCATCTAGCCAGGTTGCTGACCTCTGAGTTAGTTGAACTCTGCTGCTTAGAAGATTCTGTCAGATGGAGGCGACAGATATTACTTCTTGAGCATTTATTCTATGCCAGGCACTGTACATGGATTGTTACCTTGCTTATTCTCACGCCAATCCTGTGGAAGGTTCTTATGCCCATTTTAAAGATGAGGAAGTTGAGACCAAGAGCGATGAAGTCACCTGTCTGAGATCTCGCACGTACAAAGTGGCAGAGCTGGGATGTGAACGCAGGGGTGGCTCCTTCTGGACCCAGTGCGTGAAATCAACAAGTCACCTGGCTCCAAAATGACACGCCTCTTCCCCAAGCCTAGATGTGTCCATCTGAGGTTGGGACCAAGGTGAGATAAGGCGGGGGATAGACGGGGCCGTAGGGAGGAATGGGGAGCGTGTAGAGAAAGAAGGTTGAGAGAAAGCCCTGCTTCCTGTTGACAGAAGTTAGGAAGGAGGCTCCCTGGCTGAGGGTGGCCTCCCAGCATTCCCCGTGCAACCCCAGCATGAGCTATTACTCCCTCCACCAGCCTGTGCCCATTCTCAGGCCTCACAGCACTTAGCTCCACCAAGTAGCCTCTGCTCATGGCTCCACACTGCTTCCTGTGGGTGTGTCCCCACGGGGGTCCATACTGTCCAGGGTGCCCCAAGGCACTTTTGCCTTCGTGAGCCCCTTCCTCCATTAAAATAAGATTAAAAATCATGTTTTGTGACTACATCATCGTTAAGACAACTATAGCCCATGCTGGATTGAGTATTATATACTCATTATTCATACATTCATTTTTTTCCTAATTTATAAAGAAATGAAAATGAAAACATTTTCACGGGCCCCCAGCACTGACCTTTCTGTGCCAAGTGGAGTAGCTGCTCTGATGCTATTTCCGCAGAGTTCTGGGATCAGGCCACAGATGCAAGCCTCTGAATTCTTGAGCAAGTTTCTTTATTCTCTGAGCTGAGATCTCCTAGTTTTAAAAGTAATAATGATGCCTTACAAATCTGAATCAGGAGGCCATGATGAAATGATCTGAGGTGTCCTTCGTTTGTTCATTCCTTCATTCGGCAGATATTGTTTTTCTTAATTGAGCAGCTACTACATGCCCGATACTTTTCTACGTGCTGCATAAGACACAGCTATGCTTTGAGGAGCTTGTGGTCCAGGCGAGCTTATAATAAAATACTGGTGAGCCTTAGACATCATTAGGCACTTGATGGGCAATTTGTCATTTAACAAGCCCAGGAGGCTGGCACTATTTTCAGCTCCACTGTACAGATGAAGAAACTGAGGCTCAAAGAGTTTAAATAACATTCCCTGGAGGGCGGGCCCCGCGTGGTGGTGGTTCCTGTGGCTTGGGTGTCCCCACTCAGGAGCCATCACTCATGCTCAGTGACCTTGGGGACAACCCAGTCTCATGTGGCAGCAACTGCGCCTAGACTCCGCCCTGCTCTCTCCAGAAGGTCCCCAGTGGTGTCAGAAACCTTGCACCCTCCTGTCATACCTGTCTGTTGGCCTCAGATCCACAGAACCCCCGGGTTAATCTCCTGTCAGCTGAGTGCCTGACCTCGTCACCCCTTGCCCATCAAGCCAGCTCATTGTTCCTCTGAAGTTTCCTTTCCAAGGAGCTCTGTTGATGCAACTTGGGTGATAGAGCAGGAGCCCAAGGCAGCTCTGAGCTTTGCCTGATCCCTATTTGGAGATCTCCCTACTGGGGGAGAGGTTAGGGGGCTTGGAGAGGCAAGCAGATCCCAGGATTCCCAGCTCCCCGTGCCAGGAGGGAGCAGTGGTCCCTCCAGGGTGGTGCAGACCTGGCCCTTTGCAGTTTTCTCCAACTGCTCACCCTGAGCTCAGTGCTGGCTTTGCCGCCGACCAGCCGTGCATCTCTCTGAGATCAGTTTCCTTATCTGCAAAAGGGGCATATACTTGCCTCTCTCCCATAGTCCTTGGAAAGACCAAATGCAGTCATGTATACCAAGCTCTTAGGACAGTGAATACATGTCAGTTAATTCCTATTAGAGGGATTTCCTCTGTGTGCAGACTAGCCTAGCCCTATCTTAATTTACGACACCTAGGTCTTCAGTAGCGATCCCTCTGAGCCACACGGGTCCTGGGCCAGCACCCGGGAGGCTGAGATGAACCAGACCTGTCCCTTGTTCTTGAAGATCATTGCCATCAAGCACAGAGAAACAACACAAATCAGCCTGCAGGTGCCGCTCAGGGACGGGCCTGGCTGCACGGGGTCCCGTCACCTACAGAACTGCCCGTGGATTCCAGCATCTTACATGAGCTATGACCACCACCATGGGGCATGGATGTTACTGATTTGCAACAAAGAAACAGGAACAGAGTGGAGTAACTTGCCCCAAGTGCCCGACTAGGAAGCGACTGAGCTGAGATTTGAGCTCTTGCTGTCACTGTCATTAATGGGTAGAGTTGGAGGACTTTTCCTGTCCTACCCTTCTTTAAAGGGAGCCTCTGTGACCCTTCCTCTCCTTTTGGAGTGTGGGTCACAGCTGGAGAGGGGAGCCAGGAGCCGGGGGTGGAAGACCAAAGCCAGGATGGGGCAGGTGGGAAGCTGTTTCAAAGCTTCAAGGGGCTGTAGGCTAACCCCTGGCTCTTAGCCTCTGGGGGCCACTCCATCGCCCCTGGGTGTTCGTTGTGTGTTTGTTGAGGACTAGTTATGTGGGATGTTAACAGGTATGATGTGGGGAGAGAGGGTAAGAACCAAGTCAAACAAGTTTGGAAAATCTAGGTTATAACAAGTTAAACAAGGTCTCTTTTACTATAAGACTTCTTGAAACTTGTGATACTGGTAATGGTGACTCTTCAAAGCTTAATGAGCATGGAATCCTTGGCTTTTTTCATGGAGCATTTATTAGGATTAGTGTGGTACATGTCATAAGTATTGGGACTAGCTGAATTGTATCTTAGAACCCCAAACACTTTGAACTTGCAAGTCAGAGAAGCAGGAAGAATGCTTACCAGGATCTCCATCTAACGGATGAAGAAACTGAGACAGAGAGGTGAAGTGACTGACCCTAGTTAGCAGAGCATCCCTTAAAACCCAGCCTGATCCCCAGCCCTACACTCTCACCAGTGGGCAAAGCTTTATTGCAAATCTCCCAACTCACTGCCATAACATTTTGGAAGTGCCTGTCTTCCTTTTTTGGATGAACCTTCCTCACTCTGGCCTCATTGTTTCTTTCTTTGGTTTCTTTTGCTTATTTCTGGATTCCATCTGAGGCATGAAATAAGCCCACTGTAATGTAGTCCAGTGGACCACTGCCCCCCCTGCACCCTCCCTGACCCCCACCATGGAGTGACAGTTTATGAAGTTTGGGGTCCTTTTCAGCAACACTAGCGGAGCTTTAATGGATATTGGAGCTCTGCTGGCTTGGAGAGAGGCTCTTTAACCCCAGTCAACACGTCTGTCACACCAGCACTCACCCAAACTCAGGGCGCACATATCTGTCCATCAGCAGACTCTTGGGAGAACCTCAGAACATGCAGTTCCTCTCAGAGGCCAAAGTCCACTGAGATCCCAGGGACTCCGTTTGTCCCCCTCTTTAGAAGAGGCCACCAACAATCTTAGAAGCAGACACAAGAGATTAGACATCTTGAATATGGATTGCTTGGCCCATGCAAATGAATTCATCTTTCCCCTGAATTCATTGTCAACATTAAAAAATTGGGGAATTTCACATAAAAATCTGAATTCTGGCTTCTCATGGAAAACCCAGAAAATCTAGCAGCACTGGACCCTCGTTCCTGTTTGGCCACAAAAGACTAGAGCTGAGTGGTGGTCGTTGCTTGAAATCAGTACGTGATCTCCAGCTCACCACAGTGCCCACCCTCCTGTTGTCTCTCCAATAACAAGGCAGAATGCCAGCTGCTGCCTAGACTATATGCTCTTGTTTTAATCTTTATTTAATTGGATTAATTATCATGAACAATTTCCTGCATCCATGTTTCTATAAAAATTAGGAAAACTATGAATAGACTGAGAGGGCCCTATATTTCATTTGTCTAACTCATAGAATTGGCAAACTATGACCTACTGGTCTCATCTGGCCCACTGAAAGCAAAATGGTGCCGCCGCGGTGGAAAGCAGTTTGGCGGTTACTCAAAAAGTTAAACACAGAATTACCATAAAACCCAGTAATTCTACTCCTAGATGTATACCCAGAAGAATTGAAAACAGGTTTTCAAACAAGTACTTGTACACAGATGTTCACAGAAGCAGGATTCACAATAGTCAAAAGGTGGAAACCACCCATATGCCCATCAGTGGTTGGATGGATAAACCAAATGTGGTCTATCCTCACAATGGAATATTATTCAGCCATAAAAAGGAATGAAGCACTGATGCATGCAACAGCATGGATGAACTTGAAAACATGCTAAGTGAAAGAAGGCAGTCACAAAAGACCATGTATTGTATGATTCCATTGATATGAAATGTCCAGAATTAGGCAGATCCTTAGAGACAGAAAGCAGATAGGTAGTTGCCAGGGACTGCAGGGGGGCAGAAAACAGGGAGTGGCTGCTTTATAAGCCTCCTTTGGGGAGGTTATGAACATGGTTTGGAACTAGACAGAGGTGATGTTTGTACAACACTGTGAATGTGTTAAATTCCACTGAATCTTACACGTTAAAATGGTTGATTTTATGTTATGTGAATTTCACTTTGTTAAAAAAAAAAACTGACCCCGTGCCTGTTTTTGTGCTGCCTGCAAGCTAAGAATGTGCTTTTACATTTTTAAATAAGTGAAACAAAGCAAAAGAAGAATAATATTTAATGACTCGTGAACACTATATGAAATTAATTTTAGTGTCCATAAATACAGTATTATTGGAAAAGATTCATGCCTATTCATTTATGCATTGCCTATGGCTGCTTCTGAGTTACAGTGCAGAGCTGACTAGCTGTGACAGAAACTGTATGGGCTGAAAGTCTCAAATATTTCCTATCTGATACTTTACTGAAAAAGTTTGCTGACCTCTGCTCTAGATCTTTCTCGACCAAGTGATGGAAGTCAGGTGGAAATTAGTATCTCAGTTCCTGAGAGGGGACTGCAGTGGTCATTGGTCTTGAGCCAGAGGCAGAGGGATGGACAAACAGGCTTCCCTTGATGTTCAGTGTGTTAGTTTCCTAGGGATGCTCCAACCAAGTTCCACAAACTGGGTGGCTTAACAGACATTTATTCTCTCCTAGTTCTGGAGCTAGAAGTCTGAAATCAGCTCATCTGCAGGGCCGTGCTCTCTCTGAAGGCTTTAGGGGAGGATCCTTCCTTGCCTCTTCCTGGCTTTTGGTGGTTGCCAGCAATTCTTGGCTTGTGGACACATCCCTCCAATCTCCGCCTCTGTCTTCACATGGCCTTCTCCCTGCGTGTGACATCACATCCTCCTTCCTCTGTGTGTCTCTATGTCCATTTCCCCCTCTTCTTATAAACCGTCAGATTAGGACCCACGCTAACCCATTATGACCTCATCTTAACTTGATTCCATCTGCAGAGACCCTATTTCCAAATAAGGTCACATTCTCACAAATGAAGTTATCTAGGAAACAGAAACAGACTCACAGATGTAGAGAACAGACCTGGGGGAGGTGGAGGGGTGGCGGGGGAGGAGGGATGGCTTGGGAGTTAGGGGTTAGCAGATGCAAACTAGTGTATATAGAATGAATAAACAACAGGGTCCTACTGTAGAGCACAGGGAACTATGTTCAGTATCCTGTGGTAAACCATAATGGAAAAGAAAAAAAACAAATCAGGTCACATTCTGAAGTTCTAGGTAGACATGAATTTGGGGGGGGACCTTATTTAAGCTAGTTCATCTGGCACCCCCAAGCTCTTTGATTCTGAATGAGTGAGCACAGACTACTCATGCCTTATTGGAAGCACCCTGAGTGGAAGTAAGCGGAGGGATATTAATTAAATATTAAATTAACTATGAATTAAGCACCTTCTAAGTGCTGGGCACGGTTCTAAGCACTTGATTAATCCTCTGAGGACCCGACGAGGCACAAAGAGATTAAGCAAGAACTTTCCCGAAGTTTTACAGCTAACACGTAGCACAGCCAGGATGCCAACCCAGGCAGCATGACTCCAGAGTCTTATTGAATCCGATGGCCACCTCACAGGGTTCCTCTTTAAGTTTTCATCTTGCAGGTTAAGTAGGTAAACAGTCTCAGAGAGGTTAGAGGACTTGACCAGCGGCAAAGCTGAGATGTAAACTCAGGGAGCAGGACCTTGGTCTTTCCAGCGCACAGGAGTCCTCTCCCCGCATCCCCCCTGCCTTTCATCTCCATTTCCTCCTCCCATGCACGGAGAAAGTCTTTTGCCTGCCCTCACTCAAGGGTGATATCTAGGGATGAAAGAAGCTAGCAGATGCAAAAAGAGTCACCTGGAGGCTTTAAGTGAGGCTCCAAAAACCCTGAGCTGGCTCTAAGCATTCACCCATGAAAACCCTTTCAGCCTTTAGAGAATCAAGGTCCTATTGACAAACGCTAAGATGTTGACACGCGCTTGGAGGCTGGCTGCCTGCTCCAGGGTGAAAGGCGTAATAGATCAGGCCGATGAATGTGCTTCCTCGAGTTCATCAGTCCTGCCTTTGTCTTGTGCATAAGTGAGGATGATCACGTTGAAGGAATCCATCATTAGTTTGTGTTCCTTCCTACAAGAACAGGGGCACTGGGGAGAGGAGATGGAGGGTGCGGTCCAGGAACGCATTCAGGGCCCACCTCCACGGAGAATGGGGGCAGGTGTCAGAGCGAAGGCTCTGAAAACGCGTCTGATTGCATCCACACCCATCCATCAGCCCCGGGTTCAGCCCCTCTTCCCTTCCCCACCGGCTGTCAATCACGTGGCTTTTGCAAATCTGAGAAAATTGCACCTTAGGGTTTGGCTTGCTGAGCTTGAGCATTGGGAACCTGGGGCCCATTTGTGAATTTATTTTCCTCTTTGATATCTGCAATCACACCGTCTTTGAACACTGGCCCTGAGTGCCTTCACTGGCTCAGACTCGCTGCTCAGTGATTAGTCCGGTGGCCATTCTGTCCTTACTGACAGGGCTGAGTCACTCTACCTGAAAGGTGGCTTCTCTGAGAACTTGGGGAAACTGTGAGCCATGTGGCTGGAAGAACCCATGGCTGCATGACTGACCTTGCTATGCCCGCGGGAGTCACAGGTTTGGGCAACCTGTCCCAACCCCTACGCTCACCATTCAACCCACACCATTGATAAATAGTTGGGACCGTGGTCAATAGCCCCAAGAAGTTTGGGAGTCCCATTCAGTGGTTCCCTTCTTCTTGTACGTTTTTGGTATCTTTGACCTAGAGCAGCGATTCTCCACCAGGGGCAATGCTGTCCCTTCCCCACCCACTCCCCAGGGACACTTGACAGTGTTTGGGGATGTTTTTATGTGTCACAGCTGGGGGAACAGGGTGCTGCTGGCATGTAGTAGGTTAAGACCAGGGATGCTGCTCCACATCCTATAATGCACAGACAACCTCCAACACAAAGAATTATCCAGCCCCAAATAACAATCATGCCGAGGTCAGGAAACCCTGATCCAGAGCATCATTCTCCATGTGCATTCCCCACACTTAACAGCAGCGTCCACATCACCTGGAACTTGTTAGAAACTCACATTCTTGGTCTCCATCCCAGACTCAGTGACTCAGCAACTGGGGCCCAGAAACCAGTATTTTACCAGGCTGTTCAGGTGATCCTGACACATGAAGTTTGAGAACCACTGACTTACGGCAATTCGTTTTATAAAAGGCCAAGCAAAGCAGCTACAGGCCCAGGTCTCACTACGTGGCAGAGATGCCTCTCTGACCTCAGGGCCTAGTGGCAGTCTGAGAGGCCAGAGAATTTGTGAGATAAATTAAAACACTGCTAAATGGCTACTGGAGGTGAGAGTACACCTTGGGTTTCTCTGGATGGTGCCTGCTCTTGTGCATTTGGTAGATTAAATTGCTTGATTCCAAAAAGAGCCAGGGCAGGGTTTCCCTTGATTGTGATTTTCATAGAATGTTGAATCTTATTCACAGATGCTCCCATGCCAGCCTCATCACTTCAGGCTGCTAGGTGGATAAACAGATATTTTTCCTCTATGGGAAATTTCTGATAAAGAAAGTAGCAAGAAGTTCCTCCCTCCTCCCTTATTAACTGTGCTGGTAAATTACTGAACTTCTCCGACCTGCAAGTTTCTCTTCTGTAAAATGCGTTATAGTCCTGAGCTTTCCGGTGGTTGGTAGGACCCTGTACCTAAAGTGACAAGCACAGAATAGAAGCTTCATAAATGCCCATTTACACTTCTTTTTTGAAAGAAGGGTTGGGAGGCACATGGCTGTATCAGTTTCCTATTGCTGCTGTAACAAATTGTCATACATTCAGCGGCTCAAAGCCACATAAACATTCTCCTGCAGTTCTGGAGGTCAGAGCCCAAAATGAGTCTTATGGGGCTAAAATCAAGGTGTCTGCAGGGCTGGTTCCTTCTAGAGGCCCCAAGGAGATCTGTTTCCTTGCCCTTTCTACCTTCTAGAGGTTGTCCTCATTCCTTGTCTCATGGTCTGCATCACATCACAGTTTCTTCCACAGCTCCCCCTGTCGTGGTCACATCACCTTCTTCCTGTGACTTTCTTGGGTTTTTTTTTTTTTTTTTTTTTGCGGTACGCGGGCCTCTCACTGTTGTGGCCTCTCCCGTTGCAGAGCACAGGCTCCGGACACACAGGCTCAGCGGCCATGGCTCACGGGCCCAGCTGCTCCGCAGCATGTGGGATCTTCCCGGACTGGGGCACGAACCCGTATCCCCTGCATCGGCAGGCGGACTCTCAACCACTGCACCACTAGGGAAGCCCCTCTTGATTCCCTTTTATAAAGATCCTTGTGATTCCATGTAGGGCCCACCTGGATAATCCAGGATAACTTCCCCATCTCAGGATCCTTAAGTTAATCCCATCTGCAAAGTCCCTTTTGCCATACGGAGTCACATTCATAGGTTCCAGGCATTACGACGTGGATATCTTCGGGGGGGGGGGCATTGTTCGGCCTACCACAGTGTCTTAGCCCATTTGGGCTGCTATAACAAAAATGCTACAGATTGGGTGGCTTAAGCAAGCAAATATTTAATTCTCACAGTCTGGAGGCTAGGAAGTCCAAGATGAAAGTGCCAGCAGATTTGGCATCTAGTGAGGCTGGCTTCCTGATTCACAGATGCCCGTCTTCTTGCTATATCGTCACGTTGTAGGAAAGACAAGGGAACTTTCTAGGGTCTCTTTTATAAGGACCCTAATTCCATTCATGAGGCTTCACCCTCATGATCTAATCACCTCCCAAAGGCCCCACCTCCAAATACCATCACACTGAGGGTGAGGATTTCAACATGTGAATTTGGTGGGGGGGGACACAAACATTTGGTCCATAACACACAGTGACTAAGGTCCTTGGCAATTCTATAAGTAAAGTCCTTTGTAGAAGACCCAATAGTGAAAGGGCCCTAGCACTAGGTTTGGTCACAGGGTGATGTCTGGGTACTGCTGTTCCTTAGAGCTGCTCCTAAGTTTATGGCAGGTGGGGGGTGCCATACACCACCCAGTGGTTCTCAGAGCAAGGTGCTTGGACCAGCAGCATTACCTCACCTGGGAACTTGTTAAAAGTGCAGATTCTCAGATCCTGTTCCAGATTTAACTGAATTAGATTCCCTGGCAGCAGAGGCCAGTAATATGCAGTTTAACAAGCTTTCCTGGTGATTCTGATGCATGTTCAAGCTTTTTAAATAAAGAGCAGCTTTATTGAGATATAATTCACATACTTCCAAGTTTACTCTTTTAAAACAATTCAGTGGTTTTTAGTATTATATTCATAGAGTTGTGCAACCATCACCACTATCTAATTCCAGAACACTTCCATCACCCCAAAAAGAAACCCCACACCTATTAGCTGTCACCCCCTGTTACTCCTCCCTCAAGCCCCTGGCAACCATTAATCCACTTTCTGTCTCTATGGATTTACCTACTCTGGACATTTCATGTAAATAAAATCATACAATATGTAGCCATTTGCATCCGGCTTCCTTTACTTAGCATAATATTTTCAAGCCTCATCCATGTTGTAGCAGGAAAATACTTCATTCTTTTTCATGGCCAAATATTCCATTATTTGGATAGACTACATTTTGTTTATCTATACATCACTTGATGAACATTTGGGTTTTCTTCACTTTTTGGATTTTATAAATAATGCTGCTGTGAATGCCCAAGTTTGAGAACCACTGCGAAAGAGAATCCGTCAGAATCCAGAAGTCTGGGTCTTGCTTTGCTAGTACAGAATATGGATTCTCTTAGAGTCAGGTTCATATTAACCAGACTTTTGAGACTGATGTATGAAGTTGAAATGTCTGTTTAATAATGTACAATGAGGGCTTCCCTGGTGGCGCAGTGGTTGAGAGTCCACCTGCCGATGCAGGGGACACGGGTTCGTGCCCCAGTCTGGGAGGATCCCACATGCCGCGGAGCGGCTGGGCCTGTGAGGCATGGCCGCTGAGCCTGCGCGTCCGGAGCCTGTGCTCTGCAATGGGAGAGGCCACAACAGTGAGAGGCCCGCGTACCACAAAAAATAATAATAATAAAATAAATAAATAAATAAAATAATGTACAATGAGAACTCACTGTCACAGGTACTGCATTTCTCAAGGGCCATGTGATTTGCCCATTTCCTCTCTGCAGTACACCCTTCCTGAAAGCCAGAGTTTCATCAGGACTTCTCCTGGTGAATGTGGAACACAGAGTAGGAGAGTTTGCTATATGCAATGTTTGAAGGCTTTGGGCGGGGACAACCTGCTCACCCTGGACAGGGTAACTGAGAGTACAGGCAAACTGCCCAAGGATAGATCCTGGCCCCACCACTGGCGAGCTGTGTGACCTCGAGCAAGTTGTTCAACCTCTCTGAACTATACTTTCCTTCTCTGTGATTTTGAGATAATAATAATGAAGATGTCATAGGACCATTGGGCAGATTAAATGAGAAAACACCTGTAAAGTGTTCAGAACTAGTGCCTAGTATGTGGTCCATGAATGGTGGGTTACCACCCACCACCTTCACAATGATTAACCATCTCATGTTTGGGAGAGGGGTTGCTATAGCGACTGGAGATAACAGAAGTCTGCTATAAGGTCTGTCTCTGTGACCTTGTATAAGGGCAACATTCTTCTGCTTGTAAGTGAAACAACTTAAACTGCTTTAAATGTTTAAAAATGAGGATTTAATAGAGAAGCTCCAGGGGCTCAAGTGATATATCAGCCCTTGGTTGTTCTCCATCTCTCCACTCTGCTTTTCTAGTGTGTTGGCCTCCTTCTCAGGCAGGACCTTCCCACAGGTATGCTCAGGTCGCCCCTGGGCACTCAGGTGTGTAGCCCACCAGCTTAGCTACTCCAGGGAACAGAGGGTATCTTTTAAAAAAAGGTTCCAGGGTGTTTCGTGGACTCTGATTGGCTCATCTTGGGTCACATGCCTGCCTCTGAACCAGTCACAGTGGTCCAGGAGTTGGAATACTCTGGACTCTCCATGCCTGGGTCAAACGCCCTGCCCCAGGACTAGGAGGTCCAGCCAGCCCTGAACCTCTAGCCCTGAGACACCAGAACGGTTGTTTCCCAATGGAAAACCAGGCTGCTGTTACTAGAAGAAGGAATAGGCTCCAGTGCCAAAGACCCGTGTCCCCTGGATGGGCCTGGAGAGGCAAGCCAACATCTGCCCCTGTGACTCTCTTTGCCTCTCTTTTTATGGTTAACTAAGCTCCTCTTTCGATCTAATATTTCATCTGATTGCATCAGGTTCTGGATTTAGGTCCCTTCCCGACTCTTTGCACAGGGATTGTCAGCTATAAAACTATGGATTTGGAGATGTATAATTCTTTGTGCTGGGGGCTGACCTGTGCTTTGGAGGATGTTTAACAGCATCCCTGGTTTTCACCCAGTAGATGCCAGTAGCACCATCCCCCGAGCTCTGACCTCCCAAAGTGTCTCCAGAGATTTGAGAACCGCTGCTTTAAGCTAATGTTGTTCCTCTCTCCTCTGATCCAGTAGGGGTTGGGCTAGTTTCACACTTGGAAGGTCAACTTCCTTATCTCCAAGTTCTTGGGATAGGGGTTCTCTGTAACCCCCAATACTGACAACACTTCTCACTGATAAACTGTGACCCACGGCCTCACCTTCAGGGCTGCCACATCAGGACCAGGACCTGTCGCATCTCCATCACCTCAGCCCCACTTGGAGATGCTTTGGAATATGGATGCCCCATCTTGACCTTGGAATATACTCCATCACAAGGCCGTCTCCACCATGTCTGCAAACTACAGACAGTGTGATACAGCTTTGGACATCACTTGAGCCTCAGGGAACAGAGGTGGGAGGAAATCTATTGCTCGAAGTTCAGACCCAAGAATGCCTGGTGTCTTGGGTTTCTTAAAGTCGGACTGGGGCCTCTCACAGCAAGCTCACCTGGTCTGTCCCCGCTGAGCCTGCTCAGGCAGTAAATTCCATGGAATGACTCTGCGTGGGGAACTTCTCAGCAGCCCTTTGTTCTAAGGACAGTTAACTTCTGCTGAACACTGACTACAGGGTGGCAGCATAATTTTAAAAATGCCACATTTCCACTGGGGAAGAATTTCAGCTCAGGCAACTCTGAACAGCTCTGATTTAAGATCCATAAACCTAGTTCAAGGCAATAAATATGTAAGTAATTGATGATGTAGTGTGCAAGCAACTTAAGACCCATCCATCACATCCTTGCAAGTAAGGGCTGTGGACACGCTCAGAGAACAGGATGACAGGAGGGGAATAAATGGCCAGAGGGACCTAGACAGTTCTGCTCTCCCCATAACTCACCACTGCTTCTACATGGAGTCGTGGTCTTGTTCCCAAAAGAGCCTCCTCCCCAGTTTTGTCTTCTCAGGCCAGAGAGAAGGGCCACTAAGGAAAGCGCAGACAAGCACCTGGGTTGCTCGAGGTGAAAGCCACCTTTATGGCACACCTACTCCGTACCAGGCATTTGCCTCATGTTCCAGTGCCCGATTCCTTAGGGAAACTCCGCAGGATGGGTGCTATCGCTCCCCTATTACAGAGGAAGAGGTCCAAAGAGCAGAGGACACAAGCATCACAAAGGCAGAATCAGGATTGGGATTCAGATCTGTGCCTGTAATGAATTCCATCTTGTCTCTCTGCCTCTTAGGCAAAAGAGGGGGTCTGGCCCCTGGGTTGCCTGGATTGTGGAACGTGCCATCCACAGACACGTTTGTTGCCCATGTCTGGGTCCAGATGTCAAGCCCGACTTGCAGACCCCAGCCTGTGGTCTGCATGTCCCCTGCCTCCCCCGCCCCATGCCTGTCCCTGTTCAACAAGAGAGCATTTACAATTGAAATTGATGGAGCTCAGGGCCGGCTGTTTCCCTCCCTTCACAGGAGCATTTGCAGTGATGGCAGCGCAAGGCCTCTGTCAACTCTTGTTTCTTCCTCATTTAAGCCTGAGCCGGGGGCAGGAAGCCAGCCTCTTCCAGTTAGCATTTTCCTCCAGGCCAAGGAGACAGGTCCTGTATCTGTGTGGTCTGAGATGGCTCTGCACTGCTAGCGGAGGGCCCCCGAGCGTCTTCAGGTTTCCAGGCTGCCTCTCCTCTTGCTCAGGGCGTCTCTCCCAGGGAGGGTGCACAAGAAGACCCCCTCACCAACTCTGCTGGTGGTCTCTCCTTTCTGAATGTCTGAAGAGAGACCACGGTACTCACAAATGGGGCTCTGCAGTCCAGGAGATTTAGGTTAAAATCCCAGAAGGACATATTCCTTAGGCGCCCTCTGAGCCTCAGTTTTCCCATGTGCAAAATGGGATCATTAGTACCTACCTCACAGGGTGGATTGTTCATTCGTTCGTTCATTTGTTCATCAGTAAATATTTGTGGAGATGCCACTTTGTGCCATCCCTGTGCTAGCTGCTGAGGATACAGGAGGGAATGAAACAGATATGTTATAGAGAATCAATGAGCTAATGCAGGTGAAACACTTAGGCCCGTGGTGCCCAAACTTGTCTGCGCATTAGTATGACCTGAAAACCTTTTGAAATGTGCAAAGCCAGGCCATACCCCAGTATAATTAAATCGAGGATCAGCAAACTTTTAATGAAAGAGCCAGATAGTAAATATTTTAGGCTTCGTGGGCCATCAGGTCTTCATGATCACTCCTCAACCCTGCCCTTATGGTGCAAAAGCAGCTGTAGACGATGCACATGTTGCTGTGCCAACAAAACTTTATTTATAAAACAGATTTGGCCCATGGGGTGTAGTTTGCTGACCCCTGAGTTAAATCACAGTGCAGGGGAGAGGCCCAGGCATCTGTTGATCCCAGTACACTGACAGTTGGGGAACCACTGACTTAGGCAATGCCTGGTACGTGTTAGCTGTTATCGCGGTTACTGTGCTGCAGCTGAGAGAAGTTAAGTACCTTGCCCAGTTTGGGGGCAGAACCAGGACAATAACCCTGGTCTTTCTAACTCCAAACCCCATTCTTTTGATCATTTTGTTTCTCTGTTTTAAGCTCTCAGAGCCTCAGTTTCTTCATCTGTAAAATGGGATTGATACTAGACCTCCCTGACACAGTAGCTAAGGGCCCTGAATGTGACCATTGACATACAGTGCGAATCTGCCCTCGAGAGGGACTCTGTCAATGGGAGGAGCCAGGAGGAGCTGAGAATGTTCCAGGGGTCCTGACCCCAGTGGCTCAGGAAGCCGTGGGGCCCTGAACAGACAGGCACGTGGGGAGAGGTTTAGACGAGGACGTGGTAGGCTCCATTTTTGAGCAGATGGGCTTAGTTTGGTCAGCCGCCCCAGCTGAGGTCCCAGCTCCCGCTCAGAGCCTGAGAGCCAGGGCTGGAGGTATGGGTGGGTGGCCAGGGCAGAGGGGGGCGCCTGGCTTCCTGGGACCCCTCAGTGGTCCAGGCCCTGCAGGGCTGTGGAGAAGTGAAGCCTCCATTTGGAGGGTTAGGCTACTGGCTTATTTTTGCTGGAGTTAGCAAGAAAAACACTTCTCCTCTCAGCTCTAAGCCAAACTCTGCATGAGACACTGAACACATAAAGATGAGTAATCGGCAGCTCCTACTGTCCAGGAGCTCATGGGCAAGTGGGTGGTGGAGAGATCAGATGTGTATGCAGAGGCTCTTGTGCACCGAGGCAAGTGACCCAAAGAGGTAAGCGCAGGAGGCTCCGGGAGGAGCATGGCAGGCGTGTCTGCCCCATGCATTCAGGGAGGGCTTCCTGGAGGAGCCATGCCTGAGGTAGATCTTGGAGGAAGAGTGGGCATGAGTCAGGCTAAGAGAAGTAGGGAAGGGGTGTGGAAGACTGTTCTAGAAAGAGAGAACAGTACCTTTGAAGGTGGGAGGTGCAAGTGAGTAGATCCATGGTGTGAATGTGACCAGGGAAAGGCTGGGGACAGCAATGCAGCCAGTGGCAATTTTCAGCCCAGGACTGGCCCTCAGTGCTGTCCTTCTGCTTTCTCAGAGGCACCAGGCATTTCTTCCTCTTTGGCCTGGGATCGGCATATTCTTCCTCTTCATCTGACTTTTCGTGGTCACTTGAGTAGACATGATGCTATAACAGAGGTCCTGGAGATAATGATTTTGGATATACCAAGTCTGCCCTCAAGATTATATTGAAGGGACCTCCACTCTAACTCCAGAAGCATCACACATATTTCCTTCTTGATAATTTATTTCCTGCGTACTTCCCAAATAAACCAACGTGGATCCATTTTCCTAATGAGATTCTTCTGGATTTCTAGATTTTTTTTGTATTTTATTATCTTATTACATAAACTGATTTTGACATTTCAAGATGATCCCTCTCCTCTTTCTAGACCATAGCAGTAAAATTATATCAAGGGGAAATTTGAGGGGATACAGGGAGAGGGAAGGAAGATGGGTTTCCTAATAGGTCTAGTTTTTAGAATCGAGGGAAGATGCATAATTAGTACCAGTCCCCACCTCCAGTCCATGGGGTGATGTCATGGAATTAGTGGCCCATTGCCTCACTTCTCTTGTCATATCCACTCCCATCACACGCCGCTGCCGCCACACCGCCTGCACATATACCCAGACTACTGTTAACATTTTAGATTCTTCGTCTATCATTCCCACAAGGAAAATAATTACTCATGTGGCACCCAGGTGTCCCATTGTTTGGTTAGGAGGTTAAAAATCCCTGATACACTTCAATAAATTCAACAGTGGGCACATTATAAAATGTAATTAAATGCCTCAGCCATCTTCCCTTTCTTTACTGGCAATGAAATTTAATTGAGGCCATCTGAGGGGGCTGGAATAAATCGCAGGTGATGACTCCACCCTTCACACGTCTCACTGGAAAAGGCGTGATGTTATCACTATCCACATGTGTGATTTATGGGCAATTCGGGGAATCCCAGCTAAGCAGTTACCTGCCGGGATTCAGACGCGAGGTGGTGATGGTTTTTTAAAAAGGGGAGCATGGTTTTGAAGGAGGGTGTTAGAATCAATACATCCTAGTTTTCCCACTAGATCCTGAAGGTAATTCCAGTTTGGTTTCACCATTTAAAAAAATTTTTAACCGAGCCTTGGGCCAGGAGGAACAGGTGTTGGAAGAGAACTTTGATTCTGACTCACTGTGCGGTCTTCCCCTCACATCCTCTGCACTTTTCTGCCTCTTGCCTCACCCTGTCAGCTCTCTCTGTGCTCCCATTTGCTCAGTGCTCTCACTGCTCACCTGTCCTAGGTAGGCAGGTGTCCAAGGTAGGCTTGTACCTGGAGCCACTCCCAGGAGAGCACTTCATCTGTTCTCCTTGACCATGACCAGCACCACCACCTCCCCTATGGTAACTTACATGTCCTCCAGGTCTTCTCTCTGCTTTGATAAAGTGACAACTGGATAATCGTATTAATTATCCCAGGCAGAAACAGTGAGAGGAGAGAGTTAATTTTCCTTTCCCTCTGTCTTCATGAGCTGACATGGATTTCAGCAGTGGCATGTAATCAGAGACATTGCCTCATCACAGATTATTCTACCAGGAGACGGTGAGAGCTAGAAAGAAAACAGGCTTGGGGTGAGACTGGGATAGGTTAGATCCTTGGCTGGACCGCTTGATGGTTCTACTCTGCCTGGCTCTTCTCTTCTGTAAAATGGACATTGAAACAACACACCTAGGATTAGGTGAGCAGAGGGGTGACACCACGTGGTCATGCACACTTTGGCTTGGAAGCTGCAGGCCATTTGTCCAAGAATTCCCACCATGTAAGTGGCCAAAGTGGGTCTAAAACCCAAGTCTTCTGGCTTCAAAGAAAAAAACCTTTCACAATATATACGTATATCAAACCATCACATTGTATACTTTAAATATCTTACAATTTTATTTGTCAATTATACCTCAATAAAACTGGAAAAAAAAAAAGAAAAAGGGAAAAATTTCTCCACTAATCAGCCAAGGAAATGAGTTACATAGCTCTTAATCAGGGTTGACACACTTTTTCTATAAAGGGCCAGGTAATAATTATACCTGGCTTTGTGGACCTCAATAAAACTGGAAAAAAAAATAAAAGAAAAAGGGAAAAAATTCTCCACTAATTAGCCAAGGAAATGAGTTACACGGCTCTTAATCAGGCGTTGACACACTTTTTCTATAAAGGGCCAGGTAATAATTATACCTGGCTTTGTGGACCACATGTTTCTGTCAGTTACTCAAACTCTGCTATTATAGTGCAGAAGCAGTCACAGACAGTGTGTAAATGAGTGGGTGTGTCTGTGTGCCAATCAGACTTTATTTACGAAAGCAGGTGATGGGCCAGATTTGGCCTGAGGGTCATAGTTTGCCAACCTCTGTTCTAAATCATAGTCCATGGAGAGCTTTGTCAGGTTCTAAATGGTGTGTCAATTCTAGAGGTGGAGTGATGATGACAATGATGAAAACAAGAATAACAAAAATATGTCAGGCACTCAGCTAAGCCCTGTTCCAATTATATTACCCCACTTCATCCTGCTAACAATTCTGTGAGGGAGATATTATGACCCCTTTTTTACAGGAGACAAAAACTGAGACTCACAGAGGTGAAAATGCCCAAGGTCTCATAGCTAGTAAGTGGCTGAGCTGATGCTTGAACACAGGTCTACTACTTCAAAGTCCTACACTCCATGGAGCAACTTGATAACCTTCCCATTCAGAAATGAAGTCTGCTGCTCTGTCTTTAAAATAGGCCTGTGCTGGGCTTCCCTGGTGGCGCAGTGGTTGAGAGTCCGCCTGCTGATGCAGGGGACACGGGTTCGTGCCCCAGTCAGGGAAGATCCCACATGCCAGTGAGCCGTGGCCGTTGAGCCTGTGCGTCCGGAGCCTGTGCTCCGCAACGGGAGAGGCCACAACAGTGAGAGGCCCGCGCACCGCAAAAAAAAAAAAAAAAAAAAAAAAAGGCCTGTGCTCAAGGCCTTGTAGCTGGTTTGAACCCCACATACATGCCGATTGGTTTGACCCTGATACCTCCATTCCTGCAGTCTTCCTATTTCTAGGCAGGTAACTTCACCATTGCCCTTTGTTTTACCTCAATGCCATGGGAATCCCTAAGCATCTCCTCTGAAGGGTCTCTTCCACCAAGAGTGAGCAGCACAACCTTTGCTCACCCCCAGCATCTCTTCTGCCTATTTCTTTCCCCAAGACCTGCAACCCAGGCTCACTCATATCTACTACTCACCAGTGCTGAGTTGTTCCCTAGACACCTTCATAGCGATCACAAGCCCGCAGGTGATGAAATTTGGATCTTGAGAAGTGGGTTGTAGTTGTCTCAGGGAGAAAATTATGTCCATCTACACAGAGAAACTCAATTTGGCCCCAAAGCACCATGGTGCTGTAACCTTTAGAGATAGCACATGATTAAAAGACTTTTAGATCTGATGTATTTGAATTGGATAGTAAAGCAAATAGAGTTGTTCCCCGCTATGTGAATAAAACTGTGAACAGCTTTAGTCAAGGACTGGTTGGCACCTTGGATGAATCAGTGGGATTTTAGCTGGTGACTGGCCTGTGGCCGCAGAAGAAAAGTTGAATGCTCTAAGTTTTGTTAATTTCAGGACCCTTGGAGCCTAAAGAATTTGCTGCTTGATTTGAACGCAGCACCGTTGTTAAGTTCTCAGTCTCTCCTGTCCCTGGGCTAGAAGTTGAAGGGTAGCTGGACCTTCCATTTCACTTGTGGCATTTCTGAGGATGAGCTCTGGGGTTGGACTGTCCTAGCTCAAACCCCAGCTCTCCCGCCTAAAATGGAGTTAGGAGATTAGATGAAATAATACATCTAAAGCGTTTAGTCCTGCCATATAGTAAGTACTCAGTAAATGTTAGCTGTTATTATTAATAGTACGATGTGCTCAGAGGTCTTTATCTCCATGGAAACATTTAAGGATAGGATAGCTCCTCTTCTAGCCAATAGAGTTTAGAGACTCAGAGACTGCAATAGACGATTTCTTGTGGTCCGTTCCAACTCAAGGACTGCGTGATTTGAACAATAATTTTTACGTTTGTCTCAGAAGGAGACATAGCATAGGAAGGCAGTAGGGTGCGGGGGTGAAAAGCAAGGCTTTAGTTTTATAGAAAGCTGGGGTCAAGTCTCAAATCCACCAAATACTAGCAATAGGACTCTGAATAATTAATTATCCTCATTTTCCTTATCTGTAAACTAGGGATACAACCTTGTAGGGTTGTTTGGATTAAAGGAAGAAACAGCTCCAAGAGGCGAATCCCCCCTTGGAATACGTACAAGAAGTCAGACTGTGCATTGCTCCTGTACCAGCCAGTGGACTGAGTACTCTGGGATATGGGTTTTTTATTGGGGGCTGCAGGTGGGATCATGACATGACAGCTCAAGTGAGAAAGACCTGGCCTGGGAGCTGAATGGCCTTGTAAGGGTCAGGGCTGATGTTTTGGATCCCAGCGGAGGTGGGGAGTTAGAGGAGGGGGTGGGAGTGGGGCCATCCTCTTTTTGTCATAGCCTGGCAGGCTATGACAAATGCGTAAGACCCTGCACAGCCTCCTGCCTCTGTTCTAACGCGCTAGATGGTTCCCATTGCCTTAACACAAAGCCCAAAGTCCTGTTTTATTTGCTTCATTGAATGTGTCACATTATGTCTCCCCCTGTAGACTCTAAGCTCAGAAAACTTGACTATCTTGTTTGCCATACCCACCCCCAGTTCCGTACCTGGCACACAGTAGTGCCGTCTCAGCTTCCTATGGCTGCTGTAACGAATAACCAAAACTCAATGGCTTACAAGAAAATACATGTGTTATCTTACAGTTCTGGAGGTCAGGAGTCCAAAAACAGTCTCAGGGCTAAAGTTAAGGTGTCTGCAGGGCTGTTTCCTTCTGGAGGCTCCAGGGGAAACTCTGTTCTCTTGCGTTTTCTAGCTTCCAGAGGCTGCTGCATCCCTTGGCACTTGGCCCCTTTCCATCCTCAGAGCCAGCAAACATCACATCTCCTTCTCTGACTCTGACCCTCCTGCCTCCCTCTTTCACTTATGATTACATCAGCCCTACCTGGCTAATCCGGACTAATCTCTCGTTTCAAGATCCCTAACTCAATCACGTCTGCAAAATCTCTTTTTGCCTGTTAAGTCATATATTTTATGGGGCCCAGGGATTAGGACGTGGACATCTTTGGGGGTGGCGGGTAGGCATATTCAACAAAATGTTTACTGAGTAACTGTATGAATGATAGTAGGAATAAGCAACATACTGTGACATTGCTTTCTGGGCCTCTGAGGCCCTTTTCTGAGTTTAAAAGGGCTGGTTCTCATTGTTTCCTTTGCTTTCCTCAGACAGAGGTAGGAGACACAGACAATACAGGATGGGTTGAACTCCGTGTACCTGGAGAGCAGTCTGGACTAGAAGCATCCAGTTTGTTCCTCTCTGAGGTTCAGATCACCACACAGTCACTTCTTAGCTAGAGACAATTGCTTATTGCTTCTAAGCCTCAGTATTCCCATCTGTGAAATGGGGATGAAATTGGCTGTCGTTTATTGAGCCCCAGCTATGTGACCTGAATTTAGAAAACCCAGTCCTGGCCTTTACTTGCTGTGTGACCTTGGGCAAATGGTATAACTTCTCGATTTCCTTGTTGGTGAAGTGGCACCGATGATAACAGCTGATACATCACATGTGCGCACACATGCAGTGTGTGGATAAAATGAGATAATATATGTAAAGGGCTTATCTGGCAATAGTGCTTGGCACATGGTAACGCTCAACACAAAGCATATTTATTATTTTTCTTATTTCTCATTTTTAAAATTCTTATCATTATTCTTATTTCTTTCTTCCTTTTCTTTTCCCTCCTTTTCCTTTGCTTTATCATCACTCATTTTTACGTGATGTCTCTGTGTTAAATGTTTTCAAGAGTTTTCCCCATGCCTGACTCCTCTGTTAGCCTGAGTTCAAACTCACCAGGTCAGAGCCTGAGTTTTTCATTTTAAAGCTCAACCTACCATGATGCTTTATTAATATTGGTTTCTTCTATTGTGGCTTCTGTTTGACTATCTGGCTACCAAGGTGTCAAAGACCAAGCCTCCTGGTTTCTGCCCTTCTGTTATACAGAGGCACTTTTGAGAGGGCATCAACAGTGGGACCTAAAGGAGGGAAGAAAAGCCCTCCTTCTCTGCAGCCCTCTCCCTTGCCATGCACTGCAAATGAAAATATCTGGGAAGAAATGTCTATTATTCTATCCCTGGAACCAAAGGCACCAGGGATGGTCATAATTCTGACTCCATGTCTGCGTGTCTTGTTATCAGAAAATTAGAACAGAAAAGAGGCTTTTGTTCGGCTATGGAGACATCTTAATGGGCGCCTTGATTGTTAACCAGAAGTTTCCATATCAGTTTAATTGCTGTAAGTGCTGTTTGCCTTCTCTGTTGTGATAAGGCCTGAATTTTCATAGATTTTCCCTTTAAACAGTTTGCCTTTGCTTTAAGGCTTGCATTGGCAAGTTTAATGAAATCCAAACGAAGAAAGTAAAGAGAAGATCTCAGAGTTCAGATCTGCACACCCACGGACGAAGCCCTGTGGAGGTTATTATTGCTGGAGGCTAACGTTGTCGCAGCCGATGAATGTAACTGACGGACTTTGCTCCTTCAACCAGATATTGGGAAATGAAACCCAACTACCAAACTTAATTACATCTACTTTTTCGAGAAGGTGCTGTAATTTCAGAATGAGAACAACTACGATATGAGTCTAACAGTGAGATGTGCTTCTAATAAAAGAGGCTTTGTTCTCTACTGAGTTGAGCTTCAGAAGTACCATCTCAAGATTGCGGGGAGAGGGAGCGGGTGGGGAGATGGCTAGAGAAGTGAAAAACATCTCGATCCGGGTTTCTCAGCCTTGGCACTATTGCCATTTGGGTCTAGTTAGTTCTTTGACATGGGGATCTGTCTTGTGTATTGTAGGATGTTGAGCAGCATCCCTGGTCTCTACACATGAGATGCCAGTCGCATCCCCACACCACCGCCCCAGTTATTTGGCAGTATCTCCAAACAATGCCAAATGTTCCCCCGGGCAAAAGTGCCCCTGACTGGAGGTGCTGATGTAGGGGCTTTTGGAAGGCTCGCGAACAACTGCAGAGTTACTCCTTGAGGATGTACCAGTGCCCGGCTGTGTGACCTTTAGCTAGTCACTGCACCTCTTTGAGCTCCTGTGTCTACCTTTGTGCAGTGGGAATAATGAGAACCCCGACTGCACAGAGGCAAAGCTTCTGCATATAAACTGCACAGAATTATGCCTACCACGTATTGAGTGCTCAGTAAATTCACTGTTTCTATGATAATAATCTCAGATTCAGCAAACATGAGTTACGTACTTACTTTGTCCCAGGTGCTTGCTGTGCTATGAGGCAGTGACGCAAAGATGAAGATGTGGTCCCTGTCCTTGTAGGAGTGGCGAAAATATGGAGACTTGTCGGTACTGCCTTATTCTTCACCCATGGCAGACGTTACTAATCAGTCTCAATGCTCTTTCCTCTTGAGCCTCAGAATCCTTCTCAACACACTTTCCTAGACAGCCACTACTAACATCCCATGCGATGAAACCCCTTTGGCACTCCTCACTTTGTAGATTCCCCATGAGGAGGCTGTGTATCTGAGCTAACCCTTCCTCTCCAGCATAGCCATTCCATCTCTACCCATCCCTGGCACTGGAGAAAGCATTTTAAGGACTTAGCAGGTAGCAGCATCCTTCCTTCTAAATCTGACTTCAGTCCCCTGCTCGCTCGCTCTCTCTCTCTTTTAAAATTGTTTTTCTTTCTTGTCTTTTTTGCTTCTCTCAGAAGCCAAAACAAGTAATAAAATGGGCTTGGGCTTGATGACGTTTAGTTTTTAGTTAAACTAGAGGAAATTCCACTGGCTCTGATTCTGAGTGATATATCATGCTGTCTCCCTCTTTCTCTGGCCTTTGGGGCTTGGGAAATCATTAGCTCTTCCAGAAATGGTCCCAGCTTTACAAGGGCAGAATTGGGGCTTCTGGAAACAGCTTTCAGATGGCTGTTGACAGTGTCATTAGACAGAAGAGAGGAGTGAATGGGTTGGGGTTAAATGCTCCCTGATCGGTTCAGACATGCCCAGCTCCACAATGAGCGTGCCACTCCATAACAACTGCTGTGAAAAATGAGGCGTGCATTTGCAGCTCTGAGGACAGGGAGCTGGCTCCATCCATCTGGCCTGAGAAGTGAAAGCTGGCGTGTGGGTCAGCCACTTCCTTCTTCTCTCCCCTAGCTGGTGGAGGTTTCACAGGCCGCACCGGTTCATTTCTGCTGTTGTTTCACACCTCTCTGGGGCCTGTGAGGTCTGCGAGGAGGGTGATGCGGGCAACCAGGCAGTGGAGTGAAGGTGGGGGCTGGTGCCCAGAGGCCGTGGAAGAAGTCCTGGAACTCAGTCAGTGGTGGAGTGATAGTGTGGGTTGCTGGTATGTAGCCTGAGGCATGAAAGAAAAGACCAGATGGGCATAGGCACCCAGCCTGAAGTCTGTGTGATTTATTGTTTCTTCCTCATTCCCATTCATCCATCCATCTAGCTGTCCATCCATCCGCCTACACATCTGTCCACCTTGCAACTCATCTGTCCATCTACCCAGCTATCCAACCATTCATCCATCCATCCATCTACCCACCTACCATCCACCCACCTCCCCATCTATCTACTGACTCATCTGTCCATCCATGCACCTATCCAGATATTCATCCATCCATCCATCCACCCATCCATCCACCCACCTACCCATCCGTCTACCCACTCATCCATCCACTTACTCCAGCATGAGTTTAGGTGGTACATAGTTAGACATATTTTAAATAGTTACTTATACAGAAAGTGATATTGGTTTTCCATATTGAGTTGCTTTGAGAAAAAATGTGTTTAAACAAACAAATAAGTCAACCTAAAATATTAAGTAGATAATTTTATGGGTTGTACAAGGGCATGACAAAAATTAGGAAAGTAATACTTGTATGACTGGCATTTGGAATCTGCTGAGTTAGAACTTTGCATACACAGGCACGTGTTCTAGGTCCCTTAAGCCTGGATTCACAGCTGCTATGTGGTCTACAAGGTATATGATCTTGAACACATGACTTCCTCTCTCCAAGCCTCAGCTTCCTCACCTGTAAGGTTGGGATGCTAACAATCCTGAACCTTGTTTTGAGGATGTAACGAGCTAAGGCATGTGAGTCACATGGCACATGCCTGGCACACAGTAAGCACTTGGTAAATGGGAGCCATGCTCAGTTTTATTCTTCCCCCAGCTGGTTTTTTTCCAGGCACTGCCCCACCCGGGGGACCTTACGTGAGTTAAGGTAACAAAAGCTAAACCAGTTTTCCATTTGGCTTTGGTTTAGCAAGTGATGGCGGCCAGTGTCCTTCCTGAGGCCAGCGAGCCTCCCTCTTCCTTCTGGGGCTTGGTGGGAGCCCACCCCCACTTCTGGTTCTCTGTGTAACAGGGCCTTCTCCTCCTCTCTTCTCTCCCTGCAGACACACTGTCAGTGCCACGCTGGTCCCCACAGATCCCTCGCAGAGACCTCGGCAACTCCATCAAGCACAGGTAGGCTGGATTCCTGGCTGCACGGGGCCCACCTCCCAGCACAGGGAGGGCTGGGGGCTCTGGCCCCAGCGTGGGGAAAGGCTCGGCAGGCTGTTGTGCCCCAGCTCCTATATCACCATGCTCTTCTCTCCTCTGCCAGGCTGAACGTCGATGTGGCAAGGGACTGAGATGTCTGCTTCTTATTCACCTGGCTCATAAAATTAACACCTACTGGTTAAAAGCCAGGGCTTTAGAGTCAGACTGACCTGTGTTCCAATCCCAGCTAGTAAAGCTTTGCAACCTTGAGGAAGTTACTTAACCTCTCTGAGACTCAATTTTCTCATCAGATATTTCTGACTACTCATAGGTGGTCATGAGGATTAAATGAGATAATGTATTAAAGTGCTAAGCAAAGGGCCTGGCACATAATAACCACTCAGTAAATGGTATCAATATTAAGACAAATGCTTGTCCTAATTTTGGGTCTCCCAACCCAGAAGACAAGATTGCAGGCTGAAGTCAGAGATGCTCACTTTCTGCTGAAGCATAGGTCACTCCAGGGCTCCAGCCCTGTTGGGTGCCCGGGACAACCTCTTCAGGAGTACACCTGCCCTTTTCGGGAGGAAGATTTCTATCTACTAAGTCATCCCTTATGTGAAGTTAACTTTCTACATTTTATCTCATTATCCTCAGAATCTGTTCACAAACTCAGTGGGGTAAGTAGCACAAGTGTGGTCATGTCCATTTGACAGATAGGGAAACTGAGGCCCTGAATGATTAAGTGATGAATCTACAAGCTAATTAACCCCAGCATTTTGTGTTCTTTTGACACCTCTGCTGAGAGCTTTCTTTGCACGAGGCCTCTGTGACCAGCAGAGAGTTCACTCATTCATGGTTTCTTTCCACTAGTATTTTTTTTTTTTTTTCTTTTTTTTTTTGCGGTATGCGGGCCTCTCACTGTTGTGGCCTCTCCCGTTGCGGAGCACAGGCTCCGGATGCGCAGGCCCAGCGGCCATGGCTCACGGGCCCAGCCGCTCCGCGGCATATGGGATCCTCCCAGACCGGGGCACGAACCCGTATCCCCTGCATCGGCAGGCGGACTCTCAACCACTGCGCCACCAGGGAGGCCCTCCACTAGTATTTATAGAGAATATCTGTACCGGGGCTGCAGCACTGAACACGACGTAAGGCTTTCAACCTTGGGGAGCTCGAGGTCTAGTGGAGGGGTAGACGGTTAACAGACCATGACAGTACGGTGGTGGTGGGGATCAGGGCTATAAGTGGGGGGAGGCAATTCCAGGGGCAGACACGTCACCATAACCCGGGGTGAGGCAGGAATGAGCACATTCTCCCGGAATGGCATCTCGTCAACAGTTTTTGAAAGAAATATGTTGACAGGATAGTTGTTAAGACTCAAATGAGAAAACGGTGGAGGAAGCCGTGAGAAATACACGATAGACACGTCAGTGGTCGGGCGGTGAGATGCAGAGGGAAAGGCATCAAAAAGAAGGGCCTTTTTTTGTTTGCTTACAGGCTGCTCCCTGGCTCAGCTTCACCTCTGGATTGGCCACACCCCTAGCTCAGCTCCACCCCTGGATTGGCCACACCCCTGGATTGGCTCCACCCAATTGGCCACACCCATGGCTCAGCCATGACACCAGACTCTAGCACCCTAATGTTAGACCTGGTGGTACCTCAGATTCAAATGCTGATGCCAAGAGGAGGAAAATGATCTGATGATCTTGGGCTTCAGGAACCTCTTAGAGGAGCTGGCACTTGGGATGCTTTGTTACTCTCCAGTCTCACCCTGTGTTTCTCCCTGGGCTCCATGCCAGGATGGAAAGACCTAGACTCATCCCAGCCTTGGTGAAAAAATGAAATTAAAATCCCATACCATCCTCTGTCCTCAGAGTCACCTCAGCCACAGCTTGGAAGAGGGATTGCTGATCCCAGGGATGGGAGAGGGCTGGAAAGGAGAAGGAACTCCCACCGGCCACTCACACTCTTGATTCCCACGCTGCTGGCTGGTGGATGAAACACGAGTCCATTTGCCATTCCCCAGAGCTGACAAATCCTGCAAAATAGATCCTGCCACACTTGCTCATCCTGCTAAAGGGGCATAAAGGGACTTAACCAACCCCCAGTCCAAAACTGGAAAGGGAGTTTTCTTGGCCACAAGAGTGTCTCTTCAGAATATTGCTATTTGCTTAGTTATGGAGGCTTTGGGCTGCATTCTGTTGGAAGAGTGACTGACCTAAATCAGGCAAGATGGTACAGCAGAGGGATACAGGCTGGCCCTCAAAATTCTTAAGCACCAAGTTACATAATCGCTTCCGATTTTCATTTTGACACTGTGAGGCAGTGGAGATTAGCTACAACTCCTGCGGAAGGTGACAAAAATTGAAAATGAAAATTAACTCTGACCTGGCAACCTTCAATACTTTTCTTGGGGCCAGCCCTGCTGCTGCCTGGTATCTCTTGAAGAGGAAAGCACCCTGGCGGCGGCAGGGGGCCCCAGAAGTTAATCAAATGCATCTCTGTTCCCACTGGTTCCTGGCTGTATATCAGAAACCTCTACACTGCCTTATGTTTGCAGCAAGTGGCGGTGGCTGGGGAGCGAGGTGGGCTGATGTCCAAAATGGCTTTCCCCTTAGGGTCCTCTTCTCTGCTACTAACGTTTGCAGTCTCCACTTTTGGGGGGATCACCCCTTCTTGAAGCTCCCCAGGCGATGTAACTAGCAGTGATGGGGAATAGACCGCCGGGGCCCCACCTGGCTTTGTGGTTCTCTGAGGGCAGTTCTAGCCCTATCCATCTATCTCCAATCTGAACTTGGCACATAGTAGACCTCCAGGCAGGCGATGTTTGTTGAACGACTAAATGACTGTTATGAGTGTTTGGGTAACAGTACAGTCACAGCCCAATTCAGTGAGTGCTTTCTGTTTACAAGACACTATGTAAAGCCCTTGCACTGTGCATGACCTTGTTCAATCCTCTGAACAACCTATGAGGTCAGTACTGTTATTATTCCCACTTTACAGATAAAGAGACTGAAGTTTAAGCAACTCGATGAAGTCACTTATCTCTGAAGAAGTGGGACTGGAATCCAGGGCCCATGTTCTTATCCTGTCAGTGGTCATCCTTCTAGAGATAGGTCAGTCACCATCACCTTGGCCTTGAACACTTTCTGTCTCTTTCCCGCAGGTTTTCCACGAAGTACTGGATGTCTCAGACATGCACAGTCTGTGGGAAGGGGATGCTTTTTGGCCTCAAGTGTAAAAACTGCAAGTAAGTGGCTGTTCCTGGAAGCACCTTTTCATGGTGCCTGATGTCGGCAGGAGCCATCCTGGGCTCTGAAATAGCTTATGGGATTTTGGTTTCTTGGCTCTCAGGAGAGCTGCTTCTCTGTTTTTTCAGAAATAGGTCTTAAATCAACCTCTACACATGGGTAAAGGGTCAAGGAGAGAGCTTATGAATAAGAACCAGAGCTGAGGGTGATGCTGGAAACGCATAGTGCTGTCTGCAGAGGCACAGTGGGAACTTGGCATTTTCATAGCATCTGAAATCAGGGGTTGGCAAACTTTTTCTCTAGTCGACCAGATAGTAAATATTTTAGGCTTTGTGGGCCAACGGGTCCCTGTTACAACCGCTCAGCTCTGCTGTGTTGCTCAAAAGCAGCCATAGACAATATATAAACAAGTAAGTGTGACAAATTTATTTATTCCAGTAAAGCCTTTTGTACAAAAATATGCCGTGGCTGGCTTTGGCCACTCAGCCATGGTTTGCTGATCCCTGAGTTAGAGTTTGCAAAGGACTTTTGTCCTTTATTTTTTCTTCTTGTGGTGCCTCTCTGGGGGGGGCGGGTGGTGGTTCTGATTCTTCCCATTTTACAGATGTGAAAGCTGACTCCCAGCAAGGATAAACCTGAGGTCACACAGCTAAGAAGTGGCAGTCAGGACTTGAACCCCGACCCCTGAACTCCTGTCCTTCCTGTGGCATCATGTTGGTCTTGAGTTCTGGTTAGAAGACCAGACCATACAAGCCCCTGCCTTCCCCTGCTTCCACGCACCCATCCCGGGTCCTGGCTGGCAACAGATAGGGACGCAGGAAAGACTGCAATGCCCAGCGTGGGCCCTGGAGTCAGACTGAGATGGGTTTACATCCTGGTCCCGCCACTGTCTAGCTCAGTGACATTGGGCGAGTCGCCCCACATTTCTGTTGCTAGTATTTTCATCTGCATGAAAGGAATAATCATCACACCTGCCCAATGTGACAGTGAGCATTGAATAAATCAGCACCAAAGGACATAGCCCAATGCCAGGCTTAGGGTTTTGTCCTCTGTCAAAGGTCACAAATGCCTTTCTGTCTGGCCTTCCTCTTTCCTTCTGTAAACTTGTATTAAATGCCTGCTTTGGTCCAATTACTGTAAACTAGTCAGTAACATTCAGCTGTATCTAAGGGTTACAAATGAGTGTGCATCTGATCGCCTTACAGGAGCCACTAAATTGAAAAGTAGGAACCCTTCTTTCTCCTCTAGACTTCCTCTTCCTTGTCCAGTCCAGGCTGGGAACTCATCTGGGTTCATTCCGGCCTCCCCACATCCCTGCCCCGTGAAGGAGTTCTTACTCTTCCCCCAGCCTGGATGTCTCAGTCATAAGGTGAGGCTGAGTGCCTTTCCCTCCTGGAGTTGTGGGGCGGATTAATGAATTCCAGCCTCTAAGGAGCCTTAAGCTCCATGGCACAAGGGAAGGAGATGGGGGCAGTAACTACCAAGCATTAGTGTTTGGAGGCCCACATCCCCACCTTGGTCCTTTATAGACCCAGCTCTCAGGTGAGTACCCAGGATGGCGGCCCCTGGTCTTTCTGACTTTGAGACGCACTAAGCCAAGTCCTCGGGTCCAACTCGAAGTTCTGTCTGATTTCCCCAGTACACTAGCTGCTCTGGGGCATGTCTTATCTGTGTGTAGTCACTTCCTGTTCTCAGGGGAAACGGCAGCTTTCACATCTTCACACCTGCCGAGTGGAGGCTTTGAAGTCAGGTAATTAGGTGACGGGGATGCAGCCAGGAGTCGGCAAGGCTGAATACTCCCTGAGCCATTTTAATTTTCAGCGCTAGAGGCAGAAGTATGAGATAGCCTCCACTCATGCTGTCTCTGTTCTAGAAGTAATGAGCAGAGGCTCAGACCCTGCCAAGGGTTGGGGGAGGGACGGGGACCTGGGGGAGAGAGGTGGGTGCCAGAAGCAGAGGCTTTAAAGCAGCCAGAACTGAGCTGGAGTCCCACCTGCATTGCCAGACTCCCTGTGTGACCTTGAGCAAGGGACTGTCATCCCAGGGCTCAGTTTCCTTACCTGCAAAGTGGGCGTGATATTAGCACCTCCTGCCACAGGGCAGTTGGAAGGAACGGGTGAAATGTCCTTGCCCCAGATGACAATGTTTTATCAAAAGTCCTCCTCACTCCACCTTGTGCAGATATAGCTCCTGGAACTCCAAGAGGCAGGATTCAAACGAAGCCATGGTCGGAAGGAACAACTGATCTTTCCAATTTGCCTCAGCCCTTAGGGTTGAGGCACGAAAGGTGAAAGCAGGGTCTGTAACAGCTACAGAGTTCTGGGTTGCTTCAGGAACTTTGACGTTGTACTTGTGTGATGGCAGTGGAGTTTAGCGCTCTCTCTAGTATGTAATTAGGAGCATGCATTACTGATATTACCAGCTGAAGTTTGACCTTACTCTTCCATGAATGAAATTCTGTGGTTTTTGCATTAATTATAGTGAGGATGGATGGCTGTTTATATGTGTTTTCAAAGGTTGGCAGAATTTTGAGTGGAAGGGTTGGATGCAGGACAGAAAAGGGTAACACACAGACCCCATTGTCAAGGAGTTTAGGGGAAGATACACCTATAGAGAAATGAATTTTGATGAAACTGAAGTACATGCATGAGAGCAGCAACAGGTGAAATTCCAGAGGGCAGCGCCGAGAATGGGGAGGGAGCTTCTTAAAAAAAATGGGCAGAAATGTGTGTTCATTTACTTGACTAATGTTTATTGAGCACGTACTATGCACCAGGCATAGTTCTAGGCACAGGGGAAATAACAGTGAATGAAACAGACAAAATCCCTGCCCTCATGGGACTTACATGCTGGTGAGAGATGGAGATGGGGAAGGCCAGATGGTAAACAAAGTAAATTAGTAAAATAGGTCATCTGTTCGGATGATGCTCAAGTGCTGAGGAGAAGAACAAAGCAGAGAAGGGAGATAGGAAGAGTCAGGGAAGGGGCTGCAATTTTAATTAAAGTGCTCAGAGAAGGTCTTATACCTGAGTGGGGACTTTGGGAAAAAAGTGGTATGTGATGTGGGTCATTTCCTGTTTTCCTAAAGCATTTCCAGAGGCTTGGGTTTGAGCCTATCCCAAAGGCAATGGTTCTTTCCCACCCGCCCCCCCTCTTTTTAAACCCAGAGCAATTCTGGTTGTGTTATGGCCAGAAACGCCCTGGCTTAGACCCATTGCTACTCCAAGTGTGGCCCCTGGTCCTGCAGCATCAGCATCACCTGGGAGCTGATCAGAAATGCAGACTCTCAGGCCCCACCCCAGACCGGCCGCATCCAAATCTGCATTTTAAGATTGTCCTGGTGATTCTTGTGCACATTAACTTTGAGAAGCACTGCTCTCGTGAGCTCCAAATTCCCCTGTGGATCTGATTTTATTTTTCTAGATTATGGGTCTCAAAACTTGAGTGTGTATCACAATCCCCTGGAAGGTTTATTAAAGCATAGCTTCCTGGACCTATGCCCTGGAGTCTCCAATTCAGCGGGTCTGAGGTGGGTCCCCAGAATTTGCATCTCTAACAAGTTCCCAGGTGATGCCGTTGCTTCTGGTCTTGGGACCACAATTTGAGAACCACCGCTCTATATAAAAGCAGGAGTTTGACAAAATCCAATTTTATTTTCCAACCTGACATTTCTTTTTTTTGAAGGTTGGTCCATCTTTGCTGATTAGTTTTCAGTCTCTTCTGCTGTTAACATCCCTTGGCCTCACTCTATAGACATGAGTCTTGTTCATCCTGGTTTCTCCAGTAAATTCATCCAGTAAATATTTGTGTGCTGAGTCAAAATGACAAGGTATGATTAGGAACCCAGGCTGTAGGTCAGACACACACACCTATATTTGAATCCTGACTCTGCCACTAACTGTGTAATCACTTCTGAGGCTCAATTTCTTCCTCTATAGAAAGAAGAAAATAATATCTACCTTACTAGATTGTTTTTTAAAAAAAACAACTGAGATAAATAAGGGAAAATGCTTAGCCTGGTACGTGACCCATTATAAGAGCTTAATAAATGAAAGCTAATACTGTAATTAGCATTATGAATTAATTTGGGGGTACCCCTCCACCCCGGAAGCCAGGATACTTCCAAATATCTAACCCTTTGCCTCCTGCTTTGGTTCAATGCCCACTTCCTCCAGAATTGTCATCAGCTGTCTTGTCGGCATTCTGAATAGAGAGATTAATGAACTAATAGGAAATTATGCTCAGAAAGCAATTTGCAGTTATCTAAAATGAGGCATTTTCATGTAATAGGTTCATGAGCATGGAATGGAGTTTAGTTCTAAGTGGTCGGATGTCAGCACAATCCACATACTGTCTGATAGCTGTGGATTCAGCTGGCTGAAGTTTGCTTTTGCAGTAAGATGCTTATGCATTTCCCTGGTTCAGTCATGCCTTGGCTGCATCCTTCCCCCTTCTCAGAGTCCTTCTACAGAAGGACCTTTCTGCAGAGCCGAGGTCTGTCTCCTTGGAAACCTCTCCACCTCTATCTGCATCTCTGGCAGGAAAACTGGCAGCAGTGGTGATTTGGGTGGCTTGTGTTCTATAAGACTTTGAACCAAGGTGGGGTTTTTTTTTTGTTTTTTTTTTCCTGCACAGGCTGGAGAGTAGAAGGGAGGGGACATCCAAAACCACCAATGGAGAAGTAGCCCAGACTCTGGCCCAGACTCTACGGATAGGGCCTAGAAATATGCATTTTAACCAAACTCTCAGAGAATTCCTATTTGCACATACGTATGAGTGTTCTGGGCTGGGGAAATAGCATGGGCAAAGGCTTGGATCAGGGCTGAGAAGAGTTTGAGCACGTTTTGCAGGCGGGGCCCGGGGTCGAGAGGAGACTGGCTCTGCTGTGCAGCCTTGGCCCTGGCCTTACTGCTGTGCCTCCTGCTGGTGCTTCTTGAGGCTCCGGGCTGCAGAGGGGCACCGCTCACCGCGCATCCAGCCGCAGTCCGGGGAAAGCAGTCTTGGGCTCTGGAGCTCTCGTCATGCTGGACCAGCTTGCCAGCCAGGATGAGGCCTGGTGGGGGGGAGGAGAATGTGGTGTCAGGGTGGCCTTTCCTCTGGGTGGTGGAGTGGAGGGCAGAAGCCAGGAGTCTGATGTTCTCTGAGTCACCTGCTCTCAGGGCCTGAGACGGGAAGGGTTTGGGTATCAGCATACCTTGCAGATGTTTAAGACTCGTTTGCCTCTAGGACCACAGAGTACTCACTCCTGTGTTTTGAAGATAAGGTGATAAAATCAGTGGCTGCTGAGCACAGCCCTGGCTCACCCACGTGTGTCTTGATGTCCTGCTCACAGCACCAGTGACCTCACTTAGGGACGCTGATGCTGACACCTGAGACCTTCTCTTGCCCTTGGGTGACTGCAGCTCCTCCCCTGCGTGGCTCACAGCCAGGGCCTAACTGGCGCAAGTGTGCAAAAGGCCAGCTTCCTCGCCTCAAGGCAGACAGACTGTATGGTACAGTTCACACTCCAGAGTCCCCTGCGGGATCAGGCTGAGACTGTAATCACCTGCAGCCACATCCTTGCTTAGCTCCTCCCTCATTTCCTGTCCTGCTGAGGAACATCCTGGAGGACTCCCTCCATAAACCATCTGCCAGATTACCCGTCTCAGGATCTGCTTCTAGGGAACTCAACTTAGGACAGTAAAGCAACAGCAAGATCCAGACGCTGGAGCTAGAGAGAGCAGGTCCTGGCTCTGCTGCTTCCTAGCTGTGTGACTCTGGGAGAGTTTCTAAACCTCTCTGATGTCAAATGAGGCTAGTATGTGCATTTGATGTGATAAGACATGTGAGTGCCCCAGTCACCTTAATGATTTGGGGATTCCTTCAAATCAGAATCTTTAAGTTGTTCAGCACTTATTTCATTGCAGAAGTGGATCCTCTATTAATACAAAGTATGAAAAGAAACAGACTCACCGAATCACCTCTATGGGTTTAAGCAAGGTCAAAGTCCTGGAAAAGTCAGCCCATTTCCTACTTTTGTGTAGTTCTTGTTCTCCATTTTTCTTTGGGGATTCTCAGAACCAGCCAACTTCTTGGGAGACATGTTAAAGAGCTTACATCAGGGTTTCTCAACCTTGGCACTACTGACGTTCTGCGCTAGGTAATTCTTTGTGGTGAGGGCTGTCCTGTGCATTGAGGATGTTTAGCACCGTTGTTTCCACCCCCCCAACTCCATCCTCAGTTGTGACAATCAGAAATCTCCAGACATTTTGCCAAATGTCCCCTGGGGTGGCAGGCAAAATTGCCCTTGGAGGAGAACCACTGTTTTATATCATAAATCCTTCACTCCCAACCAATGGGACTGTGTATCCATTATTCAGTTTTTGTTGTTTTTTTTTTTCCTTTTTTGCGGTACGCAGGCCTCTCACTGTTGTGGCCTCTCCCACTGAGGAGCACAGGCTCCGGACGCGCAGGCTTAGCGGCCATGGCTCACGGGCCCAGCTGCTCCGCGGCATGTGGGATCTTCCCGGACCGGGGCACGAACCTGTGTCCCCTGCATCGGAAGGCGGACTCTCAACCACTGCGCCACCAGGGAAGCCCCATTATTCAGTTTTTGAGTGCCAGCATTAGAGTGTCATTACTAAAGTATTCAGTAGAGTGATCAAACAGCTTGGTTTGCTTGGGACTGGGTTGAGCACTGGAAGTCCCGTGTCCCAGGTGACCCAGGTTGGTCGAGGCAGGTCTATGCTAGTAGAAACATTTCACATGCTCCAATTAAGGTCCCTGCCCACGTCTGTAGGTGTGAGACCCATAATCATTTCCCTAGAAAGGTAAAGAGTGATGTTCGGAAACTAGCACGAGATTTCCAATTTATTCCGGCGGTGTTTCAATGCACTTTCCACAGGTCCCCTCTTCTCCTGCCCGCAGTAGCCTGGCTAGACATGCTTGTACTTAATTCTTTTCACGTACACAGTCACTTTGCTAATTTCCACGCACTTCTTTATCTGGTTTTGCTCTGTTACTGGGTCTTTTCACTTGGACTTCACATACTCTTTGGTTCCCTTCTTGCCCTGCGTGTCCTTCTAGCCCATGTCCTTACATCAAAATACAATGTTTTATCTGAAATTTTCCTGTGTTTGCAAAATGACTTCAGCCACAGGTGACAAGGAGATAAAAGCATGAAGTAAGCCATGGTTGGTTTGAGCCACTGGGTGCCCTAATTTTCCCAGCTCTTGAAAAGGGGGGAAATGATGAGCTGGTGTTGCAGCTGCCACAAAGTTCCTGGAGGCTTCAGGAATTTGTACAACGGGCAGGATATTGGCAGGATATAATTATGAGCATGCATCTCAGAGATCACCAGCTTGAAGCCCAAACTTATTTTTCCATTAATAGAAACACTTCAGTTTTTGCAATAATCGTCATGGGAATTAATGGTCCCTTATATGTGTTTTTACCTATTATAGTTGGGTCCAGTTACAGTGGTATGTGAGGGAGGGTTATAATTCTCCTGAGGCTGAGGTGCGGATTGGATATGAGGAGGAGGAGGATGCTGATCCCATGTATTGAGGGCTTACTGAGTGCCAGACATTTTGCAAAGTACTTTACA
This sequence comes from Mesoplodon mirus, assembly GCF_964341445.2. NCBI lineage: Eukaryota > Metazoa > Chordata > Mammalia > Artiodactyla > Ziphiidae > Mesoplodon > Mesoplodon mirus. The sequence goes on from NC_138989.1 coordinate 11,881,077, forward strand.
TGCACAAGCTCATTTAATTCTTACAACAACCAGGGAAGGTAGGGTCTATTATTATCCCCATTTTACAGATGAGAAAACAGAGGCCTTCAGGAGTAAATAGTTGGCCCAGAGTCTCACTGCGGGTGGATCCACTCCTCAAACCCACTGATCCCTCTGATTCAAGGTCCCAGAGCCTTAACCACTTTGCATGGGCAAAGGACCAGCCACACACAGTTGCCAGCCCGCACTCTGCTTCTCCTTGAACCAGACAAGCAGAACAGAAGATGAGCATCTGATCTCAACCTGACCCCGGACCAGAGTTGTCAGTCTTTTCCTCCCCTGCCTGCTACCCTCTCCCATCATCCCTTCTTGAATTGAAAGATGACAAATGGGTCTCTGTGATGAACACCCTCAGGTGCTGGGAACCCAGCGGACCCTGTGGTCATGCTCTCCTCTCTCGGGGAAGCTGAGGGGGTCAGCGAAGGCATCAACAACAGGTAATAAATCTACGGCTTCCTTACAGTATCATCTTGTGGAGAGACCAGTGCCGGGGTTTTCCTGATTATGTTTGATTATGTTGCTATAGCGTTCAGTCTCTATATGTTAATACTCCCCATCTCCCTTGCTCATTTCTGCTGTTGCCTTTTTCTTTCTAACCCAGTTGTAGGCCAAAGAGCTCAACCCCACTGAGCTGTCGGCAGTGAGGGAAGGGGTGTTTTTTGAGATTCTTCACTGAGAGCATATGGAGCCATTTCTAGAAGCACAGGCTCAAATGAGAGACCCCAGGGGCGTCAAAACTGCTCGGTTGGGACACTCATTCAGACAAGCCCACTGCGAAGGGGGTAATGATTTTGTTTAGTGATTTTGCAAGAAGGTTTAAGGAGCACTTAATGCGGTGATGTGGGAAAAGGCACGCAGAGGCAGGGAGTGGGACGGATAACCTGAGAGGGGAACTTGCTGCCCTGTGACTGTATCTGCTGCCAGAGGGGGGTCTTTCCAAGATGCTTATCCAGCCTTCACCTCCCTGTTTAAAACCCTTCCTTAGTTCCCCCTGGCTCTCAGGATAAAATCCAGTCTCCCGAGGAGACCCTGCACTATCCTTGTTTACCTCTCCTTCCTCCTCCCTCACCACTTCCCTCCTTATGCCTGGAGCTCCAGCTTCTCTGAGCCATCAGCAGGAGACATGCCCACCCACTGAGGCTTCTTTGCACCTTAGTGCTTTAGCCTACATCTTCCTTGCACAACTCTGCTAGCTCCCCAGGCTCAGCTCAGTTATCACTTTCTCCAGGAAGCCCTCCCTGATTCCCCTCAGTTCCAAGTGCCATACCCCCCCCTTCACGATCATTCCATATAACATACCACATTGTGTTTGTCTATTTACTTGCGTGTCTCTCCAACCAGACTTTAAACTACTTGAGGGTAGGGCTGTGTCTGCTTTGTTCACTGTTTATACATCCAGGGCGAGCACCATGCCTGGCACATAGCAAGTACTCAGGAAATACTAGTTGGTGGAATAGATCTCAAAAGAAGCCTCTGGAGGGAAAGTGGCTCTTCCAAACCCAAGACTCTGGAAACCTGGTTCCAATCCTAATGGGATCATTTCTAGGAGGCAATTTTTTTTGGTATGATTTTTATTTTTCAATTTGTTAATATGGTGTATCACATTGATTGATTTGCGTATATTAAAGTATCCTTGCATTCCTGGGATAAACCTCACTTGATCATGGTGTATGATCCTTTTCATGTGCTGCTGGATTCTGTTTGCTAGTATTTTGTTGAGGATTTTTGCCTCTGTGTTCATCAGTGATATTGGCCTGTAGTTTTCTTTCTTTGTGACATCTTTGTCTGGTTTTGGTATCAGGGTGATGGTGGTTTTGGAGAATGAGTTTGGGAGTGTTCCTCCCTCTGCTACATTTTGGAAGAGTTTGAGAAGGATAGGTGTTAGCTCTTCTCTAAATATTTGATAGAATTCACCTCTGAAGCCATCCGGTCCTGGGCTTTTGTTTGTTGGAAGATTTTTAATCACAGTTTCAATTTCAGTGCTTGTGATTGGTCTGTTCATATTTTCTATTTCTTCCTGGTTCAGTCTCGGAAGGTTGTGCTTTTCTAAGAATTTGTCCATTTCTTCCAGGTTGTCCATTTTAGTGGCATATAATTGCTTGTAGTAATCTCTCATGATCTTTTGTATATCTGCAGTGTCAGTTGTTACTTCTCCTTTATCATTTCTAATTCTGTTGATCTGAGTCTTCTCCCTTTTTTTCTTGATGAGTCTGGCTAATCATTTATCAATTTTGTTTATCTTCTCAAAGAACCAGCTTTTAGTTTTATTGATCTTTGCTATTGTTTCCTTCATTTCTTTTTAATTTATTTCTGATCTGATCTTTATGATTTCTTTCCTTCTGCTAACTTTGGGTTTTTTTGGTTCTTCTTTCTCTAATTGCTTTAGGTGTAAGGTTAGGTTGTTTATTTGAGATGTTTCTTGTTTCTTAAGGTAGGATTGTATTGCTATAAACTTCCCTCTTAGAACTGCTTTTGCTGCATCCTTAGGTTTTGGGTTGTTGTGTTTTCATTGTCATTTGTTTCTAGGTATTTTTTTATTTCCTCTTTGATTTCTTCAGTGATCTCTTGGTTATTAAGTAGTGTATTGTTTAGCCTCCATGTGTTTGTATTTTTTACAGATTTTTTTCCTGTAATTGATATCTAGTCTCATAGCGTTGTGGTCGGAAAAGATACTTGATATGATTTCAATTTTCTTAAATTCACCAAGGCTTGATTTGTGACCCAAGATGTGATCTATCCTGGGGAATGTTCCATGACCACTTGAGAAGAAAGTGTATTCTGTTGTTTTTGATGGAATGTCCTATAAATATCAATTAAGTCCATCTTGTTTAATGTATCATTTAAAGCTTGCATTTCCTTATTTATTTTCATTTTGGATGATCTGTCCATTGGTGAAAGTGGGGTGTTAAAGTCCCCTACTATGATTGTGTTACTGTCGATTTCCCCTTTTATGGCTGTTAGTATTTGCCTTATGTATTGAGGTGCTCCTATGTTGGGTGCATAAATATTTACAATTGTTATATCTTCTTCTTGGATTGATCCCTTCATCATTATGGAGTGTCCTTCTTTGTCTCTTGTAATAGTCTTTGTTTTAAAGTCTATTTTGTCTGATTTGAGAATTGCTACTCCAGCTTTCTTTTAATTTCCATTTGCATGGAATATGTTTTTCCATCCCCTCACTTTCATTCTGTATGTGTCCCTAGGTCTGAAGTGGGTCTCTTGTAGACAGCATATATACGGGTCTTGTTTTTGGATCCATTCAGCCAATCTATGTCTTTTGGTTGGAGCATTTAATCCATTTACATTTAAGGTAATTATCGATATGTATGTTCCTATTAGGAGGCAACTTTGAGGTGTTGGGACGAGTGGAAAGATGTTCATGTTTGAAAGGGCAAGAGATGGCTTTATATACCCATCTAGGTAGTAAACTCCTTTCTAGATGATTCTAAGAAAGATTGTTAAAGAAAGAATTCTTGTCTTATTTCATTATACACCCCCAGTGCCTCTCACAGCTCCTGACATGAGGAGGAAGGCGATGATGTTTTCGGCGTGCGTGAACGAATGGTTATCCTGACTCTGCTATTTACTATCTGTATGATTGGGCTGCTTCCTGAGCCTCAGTCTTTTTGACTTTAAAACGGGCACGGGTGCAGCATTATCCATTGCTCACGGGATTGTTCTTCAGAGTTGTACAGGGTTATGTAAGAGCGCCTGGCCCCAAATTGGTGTTTGCTTAACGTTTCCTCAATTGGATATCGGCGGCCAGGTTTTCAAAACATCCCATTTGCTCTCCGGAAGGAAAGGCGGTTCCTTCTCAGGTGGGTTGCAACGTGAGCTGGTGTGAGATGAGAGAAAGGATCAGGGATTTGGGCTGCTTGGAGCAAACTTTTCATAAACTGGTTAGAATCCCCCATGAACCATTTGAAATGAACGTGACTGTGTTCACCAGCAAGAGTCTTGGGGGCCCCCTCCTCCAGGAAGGCCGCCCTTCTTGATTCCAGCCCCACGCCGGTCTCCGGGCTTGCGTCTGCTCCATGGGGCTGCTGGGGGTCCAGGACGAATCCATTAAGGAAATGGCAGAGCTGCTCATAAAAGGGGCCGTTTGTCCCCATGGTTCCCAGGCAAGGTCCATGGAAGTCCAGTTTGCCTGTGGTCAGACCCCTGTCCCCCACCTCCCCGTCGGGGAGGAAGGAGGGAAGAATGAAGGGAATGCTGAAGGGGACGTGTTTGCACTTCACACTCTGCAAGGGATACAATTTATAAGAAATAGAAATTTTTAAAAATTGATGGAGACTATGAAGGGCCCCACACCAAGAGCATTCGATGGGCTTTCCCTGCTGCTGGGCTTGCCTTCCTTTTTCTTTCTCTCCTACTCTCTCCCTCCACCTCTCCAATATCTGTTGAGCATGTTTCGTGCACCAGCCACCAGACCAGGCACTGAAGGCGGGGTAGGGAAGGTTGCTGCAAAGATGAGGAAGACCCAGATCCTGCCCCCAACATAAATTCACATATTTAATTTTCAGACAGAGAGGATGTCTCATTCGGCCAGCAGCTCCTTTGGAGAATGAGATATCCCACGTAAGCAACTTTTCTTGATAACTGGAGCTTATCCTGTTAGCCTTTGAAGTTGAAAAAAATAAACTCTTTTCCATGAAAGTTTTAAATAAACCCTTTCCAAGTTTCCAAGCTGTCTGAGGCTCACATGGCATTCCCCGTGTGCCCTCAAGTGTGCCCTAGCCCTGCCTGCAGAGACACTGACTTATTTGCTGCCCAGGTGGGCACCACTTAGGCATTTTCTCACTGGATCCTCATGGCAGTTTTGCAGATGAGGAACCCGGAACGTAACAAGGCAGATGGATGCCCCCTTAGTCTGGAAACGGTAGGTTCAAGCTCAGGTTGGCTGGATTCCAAAGCCCAGGCTTTTCACCACTTCTGGAACCACATACGACCTTTCCCTGGTGCCTGGAGTTGATCAGAGCCACCATCCTAACTCATGGTGCTCCTCTGGACCACGTCTGGCATGGAGGTTTGTCCAGGGTAGTCAGCTGTGTCCTCCCCACCCCTCCCTTTTCCTCCACGTGGAACGGAGCACAAGGAGGACCAAACTCCTGGGCTCAAGGGACACACGAGGGACAGGGAGCAGAGGACTTGGTTTTGGTGTGAGAACTGTGGGACAGACCACGTCGCTGTTCTGAACCTCCTTTAACAATCGTGGTGTGGGCTTCCCTGGTGGTGCAGTGGTTGGGAGTCCGCCTGCCGATGCAGGGGACACGGGTTTGTGCCCCGGTCCAGGAAGATCCCACATGCCGCGGAGCGGCTGGGCCCGTGAGACATGGCCGCTGAGCCTGTGCGTCTAGAGCCTGTGCTCCACAACGGGAGAGGCCACAACAGTGAGAGGCCCGCGTACCACAAAAAAATAATAATAATAATCGTGGTGTCTTAGTTGGGCTCCCCTGTTTCTACAGACCTTGAGACGGGGATTTGAGGGCACATGGTGTCTTTGAGAAGTGACCCCAAGCCACACCAGCAGGGGAGTAGGGGAGCGAGACAGGGGAAGAAAGGCAGCTTGTCCTGGGTCCTGGAAGAGGGGGTGACGGCTATGGGCACCTGGGGTCCAGCCCCACGTCGACACACCCCAAGGGAGAGGGTACTGGGAGGTCCATCAACCAGCTCCCACCCGGAGTTCTTTCAGGGCTCCAGGCAGTCCAGCCAGCCCACATTCCCAGCCAGAGAAAGTCCTCCAGCAGAGGGTCTTAGGGGCTTGTGGAACACTGCATAAACTAGCAGTAAAAGCGACAACTCCCACAATAAAAGCGAGAGTACCTGCAACTTCAAGTGCTTGTCCTGGGCACCTTACTTCTGTCGTATCATTAATCTCCTCTGCCACCCTATGAGACAGATGCTATGATCGTCCCCACTTTTTTTATATACCTCTTTATTGGAATATAATTGCTTCACAATGTTGTGTTAGTTTCTGCCGTACAACAAAGTGAATCAGCTATATACACACATATATCCCCATATCCCCTCCCTCTTGTATCTCCCTCCCACCCTCCCTATCCCACCCCTCCAGGTCGTCACAAAGCACCGAGCTGATCTCTCACGCTATGCAGCAGCTTCCCACCAGCCATCCATTTTACATTTGGTCGTGTATATATGTCAGTGCCATTCTCTCACTACGTCCCAGCCTCCCCTTACCCCCTGTGACCTCAAGTCCATTCTCAACGTCTGCATCCTTATTCCTGCCCTACCACTAGGTTCATCAGTACCATTTTTCTAGATTCCATATATTATATGTGTTAGCATACGGTATTTGTTTTTCTCTTTCTGACTTACTTCACTCTGTAGGACAGACTCTAGGTCCATCCACCTCACTACAAATAACTCAGTTTCGTTACTTTTTTATGTCTGAGTGATATTCCATTGTATATATGTGCCACATCTTCTTTATCCATTCACCTGTCGATAGACATTTAGGTTGTCCCCATTTTACAGATGAGGAAACTGAGGCTCAGAGCGGGTCAGTGACTTCCCCAGCTTGTCACAGCCAGGAAGTGGTATCAGGCTTTGAACTCAGATTTGTTCTGTATATTATCCTCACACCACTTCCTTTTATTTATTTATTTATTTATTGGTGGGGATGTGGAAAGGGGAGGACCCTGCCTTCTGGAAAATTTAGGCATCCAGACACCTCTCATCTGGGAAGTAGAATGTATCCCTCTTCTACTGTGGTCCTTGAGCTGTGGCATGCACTTGCTGAAAACTCACATTCCCAGCACTTCCTGAGTCAGAACCCAAGAGGGTATTGGGAATCTGATTCTGAAGCAGGTGGTTTACCGATAGTAGCTCTTTTCTTTCATGGACAGTGGAAAGGAAGAGTCTAATTTGGGTGGAATCATGCGTGTTTCCTGCTGGAAAAGTGGTTCTTTGTAAGTGGGACATGCACAAGTCTGGCCTCAGTCCCTGCACCGCCTCCCCTCCAGGGTCTGGGTGACTTCAGCTCTAAGCTAATCCTGCTGGCTGGATCAGCAGGTCCTGGATGTGTGGGCTCTAGTTCTCGTTGTAGACATGTGAACCTCTGTGCCAAGTTTGTGTCCGGGCATCGGAGAGCGCTCTCTTGGGGTGTCTGCAAGGGCAGTGGCTGTGCTCCAGGGCCTGGCGCTGCCCTCTGAAGCCCTGGCTGGAAGGATGAGAGTTCCATCTCCCACCCTTCAGCCAGAGGTGGAGGAGGGCTGCTCCCTTACTGTGAGAGACAGAGAGGGAAACGCCAGGGGGAGGCAGGAGATGGCTGAGGTCACTGGTGGTCTCGGCTGCCTTGTCCTGATACGGATGTGGTCCGAAGGTGACGTTCAGCTGCTTGGCCTCCCTCTGCGGTGCTGCCCACAATGGGGAACGGGCTGCTTCACATCTGCTCGTCAGCTTCCAGCTGGGATTGTTCAAGGAGGCTCCTAGGTGGGGCTGGCAGAAAGGAGCAGTCTCTTTCTGGAAGCTTCCTGGCGGAATTGAGCTAGTTCAAACAGGAAAGAGTGCAGACACTTCTTGGTTCAACTATCACTTGGCGTCAGCAGTCTCCCCAACCAGGGCTTCCCAAACGTCCATCTGAACAAGTCACAGTCATCCAATTCCTCCAGAGGCTTCCCGGTGTTTGTAGAATCAAATACAGACTCCTTGCTGGGGCCCCGGGGTCCTGCCCACCTCCCCTTCCTCAAGTCTTCCCTTCACTCTGGTTCTCTTCACTTCAGCCTCATCAGCCTTTAACTTCTGACCCCTGAACCCACGAGGCTTGATTTTGCCCCCCAACCTTTGTGCCACTGGAGCCCTTCCCCCTCCCACTCCTGTCACTCTCCATCCCATTTCCCTGTATTATTTTGTTCACCATCTTACCACACAGCCGATTATCTGATACTTGTTTATGTGTTTATTAACCCTCCCCATAAACATAGGGGCTTCATCTGGCTGATCATTGTGTCCCCAGGACCTGGGGTCCAGTAGACCCAGTTTAAGTGTATGTAGAATGAATTAAAGGCTAATTTCACACTCAGCAGGTCTTCCCTTCTCTATAGGTCTGAGTCTGGGGGCCTTAGAAAAGAAAAAGACAAAGCCAGTTTGTAGTAACGTGGGATTTTTATTGCCTTGTGAAGTCAGGCAACTGTAGGGGGAAGAGCAAGGTGACAGGCTCAAAAAAAGGGACATTTTGACTCAGCTGCTTATAGACCACAGGAACCTTCCCCTTTACTCACCTCCACCCCCAAGATGTAAAGCAAGATGAATGGAGGCTTTGGAGGCATCTAACAGAGCTAGAGCTGGACTTGGGACCTCTTACTGACTAGTCGACCTTGGGCAAGTTCTCCAAATTTGCTGAGCCTCAGTTTCTCATTCTGTAAAATGGGGATAACAAAAGTTCCCACTTTTTAGGGCTGTTACAAGGATTAAATAAATTGTGTAAAGCACTGAGAGCATTGCCTGGTACATTGTAAGCACTGCATAAGTGTTAGCTCTTGTTTTTTTCAGAGTCACGTGGTCTTCATGACATTTGTGACCAAGGGTACCTCCTAATGTTTCCAGCCCTCTTAAACTTCGGGTGCCAAGAGCTGTCACCTCTTTTTGAAGATTCCACATTGTCTCAGCCAACTTTTCCCAACCTAACTCAGCCATTCACTCACCACCCTGTCTTGATTTTGTTCTATTCATGTAGCAGCCCTCCATTTATTCATTTACCATTTGTAGCCTTTTTCACTTAAAGCAAATACATTTACAGGTGAAAATGTATCTTATAATCATGAATGGAGAATCAGCATCACTTGCCATTAAAATAAGGTGACCAGAAATAAATAGACATCCAAATAGAAAAATAAATTTATTAAATTCCCTGTGAATACTGTTGCCTGTCCAAATCTGGGACTGGGATTAGCACATGGCAGAGAGACGTAAAGACGTCTTAGCACAAGAAACCCCCCTGATGCAGTCAGAGTGAAGGAGAATTGAGATGGACTCATGTTCTCACTTTGCGATTGTTTCATGCTACCCACATCCCTCCTGGCTTCCCCCCTGCACCCCTGGGAGCCCCAGATCTAAGTTTTCCATATCATAGAGGACTTCAGGGCCCTGTTAGGGCCATAAAAGACTGAACACAAGGAAAATTGGGGAAATGTGCACAGACATTCCAAACCCATCAACTAGACCAGTGGTTCTCATGCCTCAGCACCTACCGTCAGACTCATCTGGAGGGCTTGGTAAAGCAGGCTACTGCATCTCAGCTCCAGAGTCTTTGATTCATCACATCTGGGCTGGAGCCCTGGAAGTTGCATTTCTGGAAAATTCTCACCTGGTGCTGCTGCTGCTAGTCTGGAGACTCCACTTTGAGAACCACTGAACTAGACTAACTGAGTCAATGTCAAGTCCATGTCTGGGTGTCCAAACCATTCCATTAAAGATATCTGTCAAATCCCTAGAGGGGAAGAGAGTGGAGGACACATCTAAAGGTCCCACTTCTCTGTGTAGAGTACTTTGATAATAAACCTCTAAGCAGGCTGAGGGTAGCATTCTGGCAAAGATGTTGGCCGTTAGAAGTTAAGCTGGTGCACACAGAAACAGTAAGGGAATCCAAAAAGATATGCATGGATCATTGACAACATCCGCTGCAGTGTGTATCCACCCTACAGATGTACAATTCCAAAAGAAAAGGATAGAACAAGGTCATAGTACCCTTTTGAAGTCTGATAACGGTATGGGGAAGAGCAAGGTGACATCTTGGATTTGTCTCAAAGGAAGACATTTTGACTCTAAACTCTTAAACTTAATACCTCTAAAACTTAATACCTGTTCATCCTAATTGGAAGCCTTGGTTGGCTGTCTCCTATAGCATGAGCCTTTAAGAAAAAATGATGCCACCTCTGGCACCACTGACCCAGGGTTTCTGCCAGGACAAGTCAGTTAATCTCAGTTTTTCCATCTGTAAAATGGGAAGAATAATAATACCTACTTCATGGCGGTGTTATAAAGATCTAATGACATAGCATCTGTAGAATGTTTAGTGCAACGCCTGGCAAATGAATCTTCAAGTAAGCTGGTGATGATTATTAGGGTTGAATGATGATGATGATGATGACAAACATCGACTGATAGATAACAATGTCTTTCAAAGCATGAAGTCCAAGTGGGCACTGTTGGTGAAACAGTTGCTACCAACTCTTGGACAACCCAGGACTGACCCGTGAGTGTGGGATGGCAGCAAACTCTCTCCAGAGTTAAGTTCCTAGGTTCCAAGGGTATGCCTCTGCAGTAGTTGCCCTATCTCGTCTCATGTCTTGGTATCCACAGCACCCAGAGCTTTCGGAACCATTGATGTGTCCCATCCACCCATCCATCTACCCAACCATACATCCACCCACCCATCCATCTACCCATCCCTCAACCCATCCATCCATCCACCAATCCATCTAAACATCCATGCATCCATCCATCCATCCATCCATCCATCCTTCTCGCTCTTTCTCTCTCTCAGGTTAAAGTGCCACAACAAATGCACCAAAGAAGCCCCACCCTGTCATCTCCTGATCATCCACCGAGGAGGTAAGTATTTAACACTTACTGCCCTGGGGTTGTGGGCGGGGGGGCTCCTGCAGGCCTTCTGAGATAGCTGTCCCATCCAGCTCGCCTCTGGATACCCCTTGACCCTTGATCCTTGCCTGTCTCATTTCTTTCCCTCTGACACCCTTCCTCCTGACATCTGTCTCCTTAATCCACCTCCCATGCCTGTTCTCCCTATTCTTTGTCCCCATTCTGGTCCCTCTGATGCTTTAGCCCCCAGATTCATCTACCCCTCCCTAAGTCTTTTTCTCTCCTTCTTGTCCTCTTTCCTAATTTTTACTCTCCTCTCTTTCCCCCAATCCCATTCCTGTCCCTTCCCACTTGAAAAGAGTCCTAGCTGAGTGTTTTTCTATTATGTGCTCTTCAGACTCAGTCAATTGGCCCAGCAGAAGTAGGCATAGGAAGGGGTCTTACTCGGGCCTGTTGGTTTGGGCCATCCATGTTCCATCTCCTGGGGCCCTGGGAGTGTCTGGGCCAACCTGTCTAGGCAGGAGGCCAGCCGCTACCTCTGGGAAACCACTACCAGCCTCCTTGCTCAGGCAAAAGCAAGACCAATTTAGTGAGAAGGAAAGGCTTTTCCTTGTCCGCTAGGGATTCAGTTGGAGGCCTCGCAGTCCAGCTTTCAAAGTAGTTCCCCCAATCCTTGGCCTGTGGGGTAGTTATTCCCAGACTCCATTATCCACACTGCACTTCATCCACCGGAGGATTCTGTAGGCCTGTGCTGTTCAATACAGTAGCTACCAGCCATATCTGACTATTCAAATTTAGATGTATTACAATGAAATAAAAGTAAAAATGTAATGACTCTGTCACACCAGCCACATTTCAGGGGCTCCATGGCCACATGTGGCTACCATATTGGATAGTCCGGATACAGAACACATTCATCATTGCAGAAAGTTCTACTAGATATCACTAGTCCAGACGCTTTGCTCTTCCAGCGGTGGTACATGAACCAGCAGCAACACGGGAATCGCCCGGGAGCTTGTTAGAAATGCACAACTTCTGGCCTCACTCCAGATCATGCATTTTAAACAGCTTCTACTGGCAACTTATCTACACTTTAAAGAAGCACTGCTCTAGAGGAGAAGTTGCAAACTCAGATGCCTGCCAGGGACCCTGAATGAGAGCCGCTGGCCAGGCGGGCCGTGCAAAGTGGAGGGAGAGCCAGGCGCCATCTAGAGAGGATGGCCACTCCTGCAGTGTGGACCTGCATTGTACCGTTTCTCACATTTCAAAGAAAAGCCCACATAGCTTTATGTGCCATATACATATTTTCAAATGTTAACAACTTATTAAAATTGTTATAATTCTTGCTGGCCCCCTCCCTGCCACCCCCCATCTATAGGTTGGATGGAGGCCTAGTGCCAACTCTGGGGAACACAACTCGCTAATCCTCATCCTCCTCCACCCCTCCCAGCCCTCCCGGCCTCGGGTCAGTGTAGGCTCAGGGGACTCTACCCTGGTCTTGGATGAACCCAAGGGAAACTTAAAGAAGGAGGTAGATTGCTGCCCAAAAGTGCTGGCCTGTCTTCCAGAGCCAACGGGCCATTGGTTTTCGAGGATCTTTGCATCGCTTTCCTCCACAAGGAGAGGAAATTGCAAGAGAAGGAAGAGTCTTCAGCTCCTTTCTCTTGCCCCTTCCCACCTCATATCCTTAATTAAGAACCATCTGTTCCTTGAACTGTATACACGCCGTGAGGCTATTTTTTTTTTTTTTTGCTGTACGCGGGCCTCTCACTGTTGCGGCCTCTCCCATTGCGGAGCACAGGCTCCGGATGCGCAGGCTCAGCGGCCATGGCCCACGGGCCCAGCCGCTCCGCGGCATGTGGGATCCCCCCGGACCGGGGCACGAACCCGCATCCCCTGCATCGGCAGGCGGACTCCCAACCACTGCGCCACCAGGGAAGCCCCGTGAGGCTATTTTAAACCTGAATTCTCACCACTCCTGAGCCCTTGTCTTGGGTCAGCTTTGTCAAGGAAATCGCCTCCCACCCGACTCCCCTCCACTGTGGTCTCTGCTGGAGCCCGACTCCCACATGGAGACCAGGACCAGCCTGCTGAGAGGCGACGCACTCTCAGACACTGACATCGGAAGAAGGGCTCCCTCCCACCCCCCTTCAGGATGCCCCCTTTACTCGAAGGCGGCAGGTGCCTGTACACACGAAGCAAACGGAACTTTCCAGAGGTCCACCAGCTTCTTGTTCTACCCACCCCGCTTTGGTAGGAAGTTGAAAATATAGTTGGTTTCCATGGTGATGGCAGCCCAGGCTTAAGAGAGAAATTAACCCCCTGGGTCAGTCCAAAGCTTTAACTTTTCCACGAACACCCCCAGCCCCACAATATAAAACAGCTAACAAGTAACATTACCAGGCATCACATTTGAATGCAAGCTTCTTGCTTTGCCCCTCCCGGTGGTCCCTGTAAATTGTAAGTGACAGAGGAGTTAACAGGGAGAGGGGCTCAGGTGATGTGGTTTGGATCAGGACACATTTATTTAGCATCGCCTGTGTGCCCAGCTTTGTGCCTTTAGGGATGATGCAGGGGGAAGCTGGGAAGCTGAGACTTTCCTTCAGGGATCCATGGTGACCTTGTTTAGCACAAATGTATTTTGACCTGCTACAGACTGCTCGGGCCTGAGAAATCCCACAGGTGACCCAAGATGATCCTAACACACAAGCTTAGATGCGGGAGGGACAGGTGGCCACAGTGAGCTTGTCAACTGATGACAGCCCCTGAGAAATCAGGAGCCTCTTGTCTTCCAAAGGAGGTTCAATTCTGAAATGAACGCCAATGTGAAACGATTATGGTATTGGAGAAAAAAACTCCGAAAGCTTCAGTTTCATTGTAATCATTTTTAATCATCAAAAGCCATATATTGACAACACAAACATTTTAGAAACCACAGAGGACACAGATAGTGGGAAGAGTGTCCCAGTATCATGACACAACACAGTGACTCTCATTCTTAGGGAATTCCCGTCCAGTCTTGGGGATGGGCCTTTGAGGTGGGGTCAGAGCTCTATTCTCCTGACGTGGTACTTAAATTTAAGTGGTACTTAAATTCCCACTTTGCTGTTTTTACCCCTACGGATCCAGCAAGGTTAGTCCGGACAGAGTCCGTTCCATGTGACATCAACAACCCTCTACGAAAGCCACCCCGGTATTCGGACCTGCACATCAGCCAGACGCTCCCTAAAACCAACAAAATCAACAAGGTGAGACCGGAGTTCTGTTGGGAAGGGGCGTGCTGGGGCTGCCGCTGCCAGACAAGGGGCAGGAGGGAGGAAGGTTCTTGAACAGGACTCGGCAGATTGCCCTGGGAGCATTGCCCTTACTTGCCAGCGCACCTAGGCTCTCCTCATTCTGTGTGGTTTGTGTCTAGAAAAGTCTGGGGGGCATCCAGCCATCAGTGCAGAGTGAGTGTGCCAGAAATCTACCAAATTTAGAGAGAGGGCACCTGGCAGTGAGAATGAATGAGCGTGTTGACGGGGGCACAGTAGGGATGGGAGGAGAGCCTGAGAGGGGGTCCTTAGTGGTGCAGACTCCGCCCTCTTTCCTCTGTGAGATGTTTCATCCTCTGCCAGGATGAGCTTTGCAGATGGTTCTGTGCTTTCTCACACATCTGTTGAATCCAACCACCAAGGGACAAGAGTCTGTTTCTCATCTCCTGCTGGAGACTGGGTAGATGGATCTGTGTGGGGACCACAGGCTCTGAGCCCTAGCTAGCCTAGTTGGCTTCTGGCTGGTCCTCAGATGGTGGTCAGCAGTGGGCTTCTCTGTGCCTCTTTCTTGCCAATGTGGCCTGGAAATTTCCAGCGCGATTTCCATGTCCTTTGTTTGGTCTGTTGGTGGAACGGCACCAAAGCGATCCCAGGGACACTTCCAACCTCACGGAAGAAGCAAAGGTAACATAGGCCAGCAGGTGATTTCTCAAGCCCTACGGTGCCTCCGTGCATTGTATGGAAGGTGGATAAAATGCGGGTCAATCCAAGCGTGTGGGAAGTCACCAGCCTGTGTTCAGGACCCACATGAGTGTCATGGTGGCCGTGTGACCTCTCGCCGGCAAGGCATACTCTCCCTTCTCTGCATAAGGCTGGAGAAGGCCTTTCTCCCTCCCCGATCCACTCTCCACACAGCAGCCAGAATGATTCTTTTTTTTTTCTTACATTTTTTTAACATCTTTATTGGAGCATAATTGCTTTACAATGGTGTGTTAGTTTCTGCTTTATAACAAAGTGAATCAGCTATACATATACATATATCCCCATATCCCCTCCCTCTTGCGTCTCCCTCCCACCCTCCCTAATCCCCCCCTTCTAGGTGGTCACAAAGCACCGAGCTGATCTCCCTGTGCTATGCAGCTGCTTCCCACTAGCTAGCTGTTTTACATTCGGTAGTGTATATATGTCCATGCCACTCTCTCACTTCGTCCCAGCTTACCCTTCCCCCTCCCCGTGACAGAGTGATTCTTAATGAATGTAATTTGAATCACACCATCCTCTGCTTAAAAACCATCCCGTGGCTTTCTGTTGCTTGGAGGAAACAAATCAAACTCCTCACTGCAGCCTGCAAGGCCATGCACAATTTGGTCCCCTCCTCCATCTCCGACCTCCCTTTCCAGGCCTCCCCAACAAAGCCCATATGTTCTTTCTCTCTCATGCTGTCACCCACTGTTTTTACTACTGTATCTCAGTCATTCACCATCTGTCTCCTTGTGGCATTGTCTTAGGACTTGATGATGCAGCTTGGCCCCTGAAGTCAGGCAGACCTGGCAGCCAGTCTCGGGGCCTCCACTTACTCACTCTGAGACTCTGGGCAAGTAACTGAACTTCGCTGAGCCTCAGCTTTCCTGTGTGTAAAATGGGTGTGTTCCAGTTATCCACTGCTGTATAAACAAACAACCTCAAACTTAGTGATGGACACCAACAGCTCTTTAATTATGCTCATGGAGTCTGTGGGTCAGGGATTGGGAAAGGGGTACAGTGGGGATGGTTTGTCTCTGCTTCATGATGTCCAGCTGCAAAAGGCTCATGCAGCTGGGGGCTGGAATCATCCAGAACAGGGATTGGCAAACTGTGGTCTACAGGCCAAATCTAGCCCACTGCCTGTTTTTGTGAATTAAATTATACTGGAACAAGCCACACCTGTATTTTCTATGGCTGCTTTCATGCTTCAAGGGCAGAATTGAGTAGTTACAACAAAGACCACTTGGCTCACAGAGCCTAAACCACAGGATGGTTTAGCCATTTCAAGAAAAATTTGCCAACCCCTGATCTAGAGGCTCCTTCACTCACATATCTGGTGCTGGGATGAGTCAAAGGCTGAGCTCAACAGGGACTCATCGGGAGCAGCTACATGTGGTCTTGCCTTGTGGCTTGGGCTTCCTCACAATATGGCTGCTTCAGGGTAGTCAGGCTTCTTACATGGCACCTCAGGGCTCGAACAGCAACTGTCTTAGCAAACAAAGTGGAAGCTGCAAAGGCTTTTTATAAAAGCCCACGCATTGTCTTGGCTTGTCTCTAGCCAAGGGCTGGCAGTGTCAGTTCTGCTGTACTCTACCGATGGAAGCAGTCACAAGCCTACTCAGATTTAAGGGGGGGGAGGCGTGATCTCACTTGTCAATGGGAAGAATCCAAGGAATTTGTGACCGTGTTTGAAAATGTCCCCTGGTAAGCAAAAAGAGCACCAACCCCAGAGAGTTATTTTGGGGATGAAATGAAATAATCAACATAAAGCACTTAGGAGAGGTTCCTGGCACATGGTAAGCGTCCAGGAAATTCTAGCTATTTTTATCAGCTTAAATCTTGAGCTTCCAATCATAACGTCCGGCTGAGTCCGCTTTTCCTTTGTTATTTGTAAAAGATATAGGTCTCCCCACTGCTGGGGTTGGGGTGCTTAAGGGGTTTGAATGGTGAGGCTCCTGGGAAGTAACCGGGCACACCTATAACCATCCTGTCCTTTGTGACCCCTTGAGGGGTGAGTGGCTCAGAGCCATCTCGAGACCTTTCTCTCCGGCTTTACAGACGCAACGAGCCTCTTGGTGTCAGATGGGACAGAAACATGGGTCAGATCGGTGACTGTGCCATTGTTCTGCTTGTCTGCCAGCAGGAGCATTTGATAAGAGAAATAAATTAACCTCTATTTAGAAAGTGGCTTTGACATGAAGGTGGACAGGAGCTATCAGAGAGCTGGGTTATTGTTTCCCCTCTTTCCCTTCTCACTGGCTTCACTCAGATTCTTTGTGTCAGGCGATGATGTGGTTAGTGCAATAGATTTCTGAGCCAATTTGATCTGAAGATTTCCTTTTCATTGCTCTCTGTCTCTTCTCTTGTCTAGCTCTGTCAGTCCAGGTTCATAAAGTCCAGCTTGTTCACCCAGCAAAATGATTTGAGTGTGCATTTTGGAGTCAGAAGGTCTGGGCTTGAAACTCAGTTTCTTCATATGCTCTGTGACCAGAGCAAGATCCTTCTGCCTTTACTTTCCCCTCTGTAAAGTGGGCATTATAATAGTAGACGTTATTGGAGTTGTGGAGAGGGGTTGATGCCGTGTGTTATATGTCAAGGGTTTAGTCCCAACACTGGATCCTCAGGCCATGGAAGAGCTTGGTGATGAAGAAGACAGACAAGGAGGAGGGGGAAGAGAAGAAAGAGGAAGAGGGAGGAGAAAGAAGAGGAAGGAGGAGGGTGGGGAGGATGGAGGAGAAGCAGCAGCAGCATCTGCCGTCTCCTGAGGGGACCAGTCTACAGTGTTTGTGCTTCCACATCAAGGCATCAAAAGTCCCATCTGCAGTGGTGTCCAGAGCCGAAGATCTGCCTGCTGCAGGGAAGCTTTTTGAAGTGGCTGCATGCTGGCTGTCCTTTACAGTTGGTTGCAAGGAACAGGCTCACCTCGGCTAGCTCAGCACAAGGAGTTGTCTGTGGGAAGGATGGACACGGGGCAAGAAGAGAAAGGGGAATCACAGTTGAGGAGCTAGGTCTCATGAAATGGACATGGAGGACAGGCTTGTGCTCAGGCCAGCTGCTTGGACCCTCAGCAAGACCCTGGGTCACTGTTCTGGCCCTCCGTCATGACGGTGGCTCGGCTACTATTTGTGGGGGCCCTCGGGTCTGGTACTGTCGACCGGTCTCCTCATCCTCTCCTCTCATCTTTTCCCTCCATCATTGCTTCTGTGGCCATAGACTTCCTGCTCCTTGTAACGTCAGCCAGTTTGTCTTCTGGCCTGTCGTGGCTCTTCTGTTCCCTGGAGCCTCATCTCCTGTCCACCTTTGCTCTGCTTTCCACTGTTCTTCCTCTTGGTCCTGCTCTTTTTATTCCATATCATAGGTCACTGACTAGCTGTCATGATGCCCTGACCTATGGTCTTGAGTTGGGAGTGGGCTATGGCAGTCACAAGACAAGTATGGCTGTTTAGGAGTCTGTTGGGTTGGAGGGTGGGGACGGTTTCCTTTGGAAAAGTCCACGGGAGAGAGAGTTACTATCATTGTCATGTTCACATCAGTGCACAGCTGGGTGAAGGGGGAACCTGGGAGGTGAACCTGCTTCTGTTTGATTCTCAGAGTCAGATGTGAGTTTCTTATTACTTGGTTCAACCTTCTGTTTCTGCTTCTGGGGTGGAGACGGGGACCTGGGCCACTAGCCCTCTGTATGACTCCAGCACGTCACATCCCATCTCTGAGTCTCGGCGTCCCCATCTATAGCACAAAGGGGTGGGACTGGATGGTCTCTGAAGGATGTTTCCACATCTGAACTGCGCTCAGAAAGAGGAATTCTGCTGTTAGTCCTTCCCTTCCTGATCTGGTAGAGTTTGAGTTTCCCTCTGCTGGAAGACAGCCTCCAGCTGCTGCTCCCATGGGGACACAGATCTGGGTCTGGGCTGAGGAAGGAATTTCCCATCCCGTTTAGCAGTTCTGCTGGGCAACGTGGGCACCATAAGCAGCTTTCTCTTTTGCTGATTCTGTTGATTCACATCAGCTCTGAGTCTCGGAGATGAGAAAGACTGAATTGCTGCCATAACTGTTTCCTTCATAAGAGCAGCTCCTCCTTCCCTCCCTCCCTTCATCTCTCCTTCCATCCCTCCTTCCTTTCCATTCATTGATTCATATAACGTTGATTAGCTACCTCCTATGTTTTTGTTTCTGTGCTAAGTTCTGCATATGCCAAGATGAATAAGACACTGTCTCGTACGAGGAGATAAGCCTTTTCCTCCTTCCCTCTCTCCTTCTCCTTATCCCTCCCTCTCTTCATTTCTTTCTTTGTTCCTTCCTCTATCACACATTTTTCGAGGGACCACACTGTGCCTGGCATATTGCTAAGTGCTGAGAATAGGGAGCTTCTAGCCTCGAGGATGAGACAGATAAGTAAGCCGAGCAGTGACGGTGTTGAAGCATCAATGGAAGCTGGGGCCAGTACCAGGAGCGAGCTAGTACCAGGCAGGGCTAGTACCAGGCAGGGCTAGTACCAGGCAGGGCTAGTACCAGGCAGCGCTAGTACCAGGCAGGGCTAGTACCAGGCAGGGCTAGTACCAGGCAGGGCTAGTACCAGGAGGGCTGGAACCAGGAGCGAGCAATGTGCTGACCTGGTGGAGTGGGAGGTCAGGGGAACTTCTCAGAGGAGGGCCGGTCTGAGCTGGGCTTTGAAGAAAGAATAGGCATCTTCCAGGCAGACTGGGACAAGGCGGGGCAGATATTCCAAGTAGAAATAACAACATGTCCCAAGCCTCAGAGATGTGAAATAGCCTGGTTTGTGTTGGGAACTGTGGACCGACCATTTGACGCGACTAAAGCAGTCATTGTAGGGATGAGAGAAGAGGAAGTGATGTAAGCCCAGGTCGAGCCTGAATATGTGCATCATGGACCAGCGTTTTCCTTTAAACATGCTGTGTCACTGGAGCACAGTCTCTATGCCAGCTCCTCCTAATGGGATGCTGTTTTCGGTACAAACCTTTATACTTTTTAAAACTGATATAATGACTTTTTTGCAGAGCATCTATGGAAACTTCTTGAAATTTGCCAATCTGTGAGTAGAAGTTCAAAGAAGAGTGTTGATAGGATGGATAGATGCCTGACTTTCATTTCCCCTTGTCCCTCTACTGACAGGATCAGTCCCTAACTTCCTTTAAAAACCTCCTGTGCCCCATTGGGCTGTATGGGGCCTTCACAGCCCAACCACATAAATCTTAGCCCACATGTCACTGCCGTATTATTCCTTACACTAACATGTCCATTGCCATTAAAATTTAATTACCATTAGATAAATAAGGATAGAATGAGAAGGCTGGCTTCCTGATGCCTTTCTACTAAAATCAGATCAGAATTACCTCCAAGGTGGTCTTGCATGGAAGGTGGCTGGAATGAACTAGAGCATGACCTTGCCTGGAATAGGAGTACTTTGTCCGAGGAATGTTTGTAGGAGTTTGATCCACAAGAGCCACAGAGGATAACAACCTAGCTGTCCTTCAATGGATGGTTGGTCAAATAAACTGTGGTACATCCATACCATGAAATACCACTCAGCAATAAAAAGGAACAATCTATCGATGCATGCAGTAACTTGGATGACTCTCCAGAGAACTATTCTGAGTGAAAAAAGCCAATCCAAAAAGGTTACATACTATATGATTCAATTTATAGAACATTCTTGAAATGACAAAATTATAGCAATAGAGAATGGGGTAGTGGTGCCAGGGATAAAAGATGGGAGGGAGGGGTGATGAGGAGAGAGAGGGAAGTGGGTGTGCTTAGAAAAGGGCAACATGAGGGCCCCTTCTGGGGGTGGAAATGTTCTGTATCTTGACTGTATCAATTCAGTGTCTGGGTCATGATATTGTACCGTAGTTTTGCAAGATGTTATCATTGGAAAAAACTAAGTAAGAATGCATGGGATCCCTCTATTATTTCTTACAGCTACATGCAAATCTGCAGTTATCCCAAATAAAAAGCTTAATTGCAAAAGTAAACGCCGTCATCAATATAATCACTACCGTTTGTTGATAACAAAGTGCCTCAGCGCAGTGCTCAGGGTGTAGGTACATACATGACCTTATTTAAACTTCACAACAGATCCACACACAGTGGGTGTTCTTCGCCCACATGAAGGACAGGGAGAGACTGAAGCTTACGGAGAGGAAGTCACTGATGTGGAGGCAGTGTGACTGCGTGGGAGTGGGATGGACTCTGGGAGGGGGAGGTGCACAGCACCGGTTGAGCACGGGATGCCACCGGGCCTCCAGATGGGAAATGTCCGTTCCCCACCCCACACTCCCCGCCCTCATATGCTGGTTGGTGTTTGCTACACCAGCTCTGGAGTTTGCCAGGTAAACACACCTGCTGACAAATAACCAGATCACACAAAACCATCCTTGGGCACCTGGAACCGAGCTGAATGGTGGACCTCTGAGTAATGCAGGGACCAAATGATCCACGTCCTGTGAGTAAACAGATTAAGGTTCCCCTGAGAACTCTTAGCTCTGCTGGCTTTGAGAGGCAGGAACCCCTTTTCTGGGATGCTGAGGTTTGCTAGTGTTATTCCCATTTTACAGTGGGCAAAACTGAGGAATGGCGAGGTTAATCATTTTGTTCAGGATGCGAGGGGAAGAGGTGGCCATGGGATTTTGAATCTGCGTTTGCCTCACTCTGGATTCTGCTTGTAAGAGTTTCCTGGGGATGCTGGTAGCTAAGACAAATTACCACAAACTGGGTAGCTAAGACAAAAGACATTCTCTCACAGTCTGGAGTGCAGAAGTCTGAGATCGAGGTGTCGGCAGGGTTGGCTCTTTCTGGAGACTCTGAGGGCGAATCCATTCCATGCCTCTCTCCTGACCTTCGGTGGCTCCAGCAATCCTTGGCATTTCTTGGCTTCTAGAAGCATCAGTCCCCTGTCTACCCCTGTCTTCAAATCGCCTTTTCCTCTGTGTGTCTTTCCTTTTCTGTTTCTTATAAGGACACTTGACATTGGATTTAATGCCCCCCATGCCCAAATCCAGGATGATCTCATCTCAAAATCCCTGACCAGCATTATTCTGAGGATGCACACATGGATTCTCTCTTCCTTTTGACTTTAGAGCAGTTTCAAGGGCCGGAAGAGGCATTGCTTGTTCCAACTGAGATGTGAGGGAAGATGCTGCAGGCTTGCTCTCACACTGTCTCTTGAGCTGTCAGGCTGTTGATTCTTTAATAAACACTCAGGATGAGAGGCGTTAGGATGGGAAGAACACTCTGGGTACCTCTGCATGGGACTTTCCAAAATCAAAGAGGCCCAGGGAGCGTGACTGTCACCTACATAGCTTTCATTATGTGGTAACCTTTCAGTTCGGGCTCCAAGCAGTGGACAGGAATTTGACCCCAGAAGCTGTTCCATCCGCAGCTGGATGCAACCTGGTGGGGATGATGAAGCAGGTGGGGGGACTTTGGAAGGATCTGGTGGTTGAGGAAAACAGAAGAGTTGCTGTGGATGCCAGGGTGGGGTCTCTTCCTGTGCAACCCACTCTCACTGCTGTGTCTCTGCCTCTCTGTCGGCCCCTGCCCCCTGCCCTATTTTCTTCCTGCAGGACCACATCCCTGTTCCTTACCAGCCAGACTCTAGCAGCAACCCCTCGTCCACAACGTCCTCCACGCCATCCTCGCCAGCACCCCCGCTCCCTCCCAGTGCCACGCCGCCTTCTCCCCTACACCCTTCTCCACAGTGCACAAGGCAGCAGAAGAACCTCAACCTGCCAGGTACCTCCATGCTTGGGAAGCTACAGGGGGGAGCTCTGGGTTCGTGCCAGAGCCATTTCTGGACCAGTCCATGCGTAAAGGCGATGGGTTGGAAGCATATGGATTGAGTCTTACCATATGCAGGGCAGTAGCTACCTATTACCTTATTTGATCTTTAGAGTAGCCATAGCGTAAGTACGATCAGCTCCATTTTACAGATGAGGAAACAGAGGCTCAGAGAGGTAAAGGGACTCTTAGAGACTCAGTCTTTTGGGAAGCAGCAACCCAGGGTCTCCACCTAAGTCTGAGTCACAGGGGGAGCCATTGGCTCTGGAGCTGCCCGTCGTCTTATGAGCTAAATCAGTTGAAACTGGCAACAGGGCTGCATTCTGAGTCCTACCCCAGACATCAGGACAGGGCTCTGAATGAGCAGGCTGGTGTCCGATATTCAGTATCCAGCTCTCTCATGTCCCCGCCCTGAGACCTCTGACTTCAGTTTTCTCATCTCTGAAAGGATATAGGTGGACGAGAGGACCCCAAAAGGTCTTCCAGCTCACAAACTCCAGGGCACTCGGCTGCTGACCTGAGACTATGTGCTGGGCTGTGAGATGGTGGAGAGGCCGTCATGTGATGCTTTGGCTTCTCGGACTCAAGAAAGGGCTCTCTCTCTGCTCTTAGGCAGGCCAGACCTAAGAGTCTTGCTACCCCTTCTGGGGCCCGGCCCAGCCCACTTGCCATTCTAGGGCCCCAGGGACATTTCCAGTTCAGCCATATTGGCAGCATCATAGCTGACTTCAAGACAGAGGCTGGTGGGAGGAGGCCTGGCTTGGCCCGTTGGGACCGAAGTCTAGGTCTGTGTTGTTCAACATGGTACCCACTAGTCACGCATGGCTGTTTAAGTTTAAACTAATTAGGGCTTCCCTGGTGGCACAGTGGTTAAGAATCCGCCTGCCAATGCAGGGGACACGGGTTCGAGCCCTGGTCTGGGAAGATCCTACATGCCACGGAGCAACTAAGCCTGTGTGCCGCAACTACTGAGCCTGCGCTCTAGAGCCCGCGAGCCACAACTACTGAGCCTGTGCTCTAGAGCCAGCGAGCCACAACTACTGAGCCTGCGTGCCACAACTACTGAAGCTTCTGCGCCTAGAGCCTGTGCTCCGCAACAAGAGAAGCCACCACAACGAGAAGCCCGTGCACTGCAATGAAGAGTAGCCCCCACTTGCCACAACTAGAGAAAGCCTGCGCACAGCAACGAAGACCCACTGCAGCCAAAAATAAATAAATAAAATAAGTAAATTAAAAAAAATTTAAACGAATTAAAATTAAATATAATTAAAATTTTAATTCCTCAGTCACACTAGCCACATTTCAAGTGCTTGCGAGCCACATGTGGCTAGTCGCTGCCATACTGGACAGCACAGGTACAGATCATTTCCCACCATTGCAGAAAGTTCCACTGGACAGTGCTGGTCTAGGGGCTGGTCTCCTCCTGAGCCAGCGAGCTTCACGCAGGGGGAAAATATCCCAGGTCCGCAGCCACAGGTCACACCTGCAAGCCTAACTAGCCGTGAGAGAATATCTGGGAAACGAACAAAGACCCAACCCCACATCTGGACAACACCCAGATACAACCACCCATTGAGGACAAGCTGATCACATCACCTGCCCACACTGCTTTGACCTGGGCTGTGTCCAAAGGGATAGAGTGTGTTTTAAAACTTGCATCATGGAAATTTTTTGGTTAAGTCCAAGCCCGAGGCAGCCTCATACCTGTGGTGTGAGGGCCACTCACCTGGCAGCCAGCAAGGACCATAACGGGAGTCAGCAGCTGGAATCATTTCAGTAAGTGCCCCTGAGTCAACAAGGCAACAATTGCCCAGCATTTCCGTAGACTGAGGGTTCCCACCAGCACCCCAAGCCATTTCCACTTCTCTGGAAGGAGGGGAATGGAAAAAAGGCCCTTTGACACCCCATGACCCCCCAATTTCTGGAGGGAGGGGCTGGGTCCTTTCCTAGAGCTGTACCACCTGTGACCCAAGACACACACTTAGGGCTCTTTTCCCAGTAACTGTTTGCTACTTGTTTATGGGTGAGGGGAGGTGGGGCGGGAAAGAACCTCTTAAGGGAGAACCACGCATCGAAGCACCACAGCTCTTTTCATCTCCAGAAGACTGCCGGCATCTTTTTTTTTTTTTTTTTTTTTTTGCGGTACACGGGCCTCTCACTGTTGTGGCCTCTCCTGCCGCGGAGCACAGGCTCCAGACACGCAGGCCCAGCCTCCATGGCTCACGGGCCCAGCCGCTCCGCGGCGCATGGGATCCTCCCGGACCGGGGCACGAACCCGCGTCCCCTGCATCGGCAGGCAGACCCCCAACCACTGCGCCACCAGGGAAGCCCAGCCAGCATCTTTAAACAAGAGACCTGACTCACCAGGAGTAGTCACCGTTCCATCAGTTCCTTTGTCCCTTCCGTCAGAGCCCCAGGGACGGGTCTTGGCCAAATTGCAGTGCTTGCCTGCCAGTGGATCTGCATCTACTCCATGGCAGGTCCCAACAGTGTCCTGACCCTCTTTGGGGAGTGGGCTAAGGGGTCCTTTGGGGGAAGGCACTTTAGAACAGCAGTTAGGAGTGTGGGTTCTGGAGCCAGGCTGCTTGGGTTCAAATCCCAGCTCCGTCACTGAATAACTGCGTGACGTTGAACAAACTGCTTGCCTCTCTGTGCCTCTGTTTCCTCATCTGTACAACGGGGATAATAATAGTACCTACTGTGTAGACTCCTCGAAGGGCTAAACGTTACCATATATGTACAGAGCTTAGCAGAGCACCTGTCTTGTCAAAGAGCTCAACAAAGGTGAGCTATTTTCATTATTATTAGATAAACACAGGAATAGCAAATTACCGTGGCTACCACTGCTAAGTAATCCGGGCCTAACTAGAATTGTGGAAATAAAGATGAAATCCCCATATACCATGGTATTGGGAGTAAGAATCAAATTAAACTTTGGGGTTAGGTAATTTGGCATTGACTGTCAAAGTTTCAAATGTACATTCCGTGGACCAGCAAAATCACTTCTAAGAATTTATATACAGAAATGTTTGCAAAGGCCATGGGGATCTGTATGTGAGGATTTCATGGCAACAGTAAAAAAATTGGACTCAACCCAAATGCCCATCAGGAGGGGAGTGTTTGAATACGCTAATATATCTATATAACCAAATACTCAGCCACCCTTAAAAAGAATGGAGTAGCTCTTTGTAAATATCCTGACATGGAAAGATAGCCACAATATCTTTTAAGTGGAAAATAAGTGATGTGCAAAGCAACTGGTATAATAACATCCTATTTATTGTAAAATGGTTTTATATATTTGTATATGTATGTTTAAATGTGTGTGTGTATATATATGTTTATATAGGCACACAGATGTCTGCAAGCCTTCATGGCAGGTGTTCTAAGAAAAGGAATTTTCTTTTATGCACTTCTGTAATGTATATAAGAGCAAGGAATATGCACCCGTTTTATAATTGAATAATAACAATAAAATGCAATGTCGACAGGGAAAACAAAATAGGACCCTCCAGAAGGACCGCCAGACCCTCCCTCTGTCTTAGGCAGTTTTCGCAAAATTCCCCCAGGGTGACAGGCATCTGTTCTTTTCATACAAGGCCCTGGTCACCTGTTATACTCTAGACTGTGAGCCTCTGTTGATGGGAAAAGGAGCTTTGGCTCTGGTTTCCTGCCAGATGTTGAGTTTTCTGAAGACTATTCAAGCTAACGCCTAGGCATAAAAATGTCCCTGGCATTGATTGATCTAGAATATTCTTTCTCTAAAACAGGCTGTGCGGTTAATGGTCATTTGGCTCATTTGCTAACCTCAAGGCACCCACAGGCTTGGTGGGATTTGCGATTGTGCTCTACTGGTCGGCTGGACCTCCTTGTTTTCCGCCACTCCCTTAAGAAGCCTGGTGCCATGTTGGACATGGCACGGTGTAGGATGGAGTCAAGAGGGCTACATTTGGATCCCAGATTTGCCCCTTCCCACCTCTGTGGCCTTGAGTATGGCACTGGCCCTGTTTAGATCTCAGTTTCTCATCTGTAAAATGGGTCTAAATTGCAAGCTTATGTGACATTTGATGTGGGAAGGTACATGAAGGGGCTTTGTAAGGGACTGTTGTGTGGATTTTAGAGGCTGGAGTGTTCAAATGCCTTCTTTCTTGGGCGTAACCTAGTGCCGTGTTTAGTGTCTCTCTCCTGCCTCAGAACATCAGCTCCATGAGACTAGGAAACTAGTCTGCTTCATCCACCCCTCTGCGCCCAAAGCCCATCATAGGGCCCACTGTTGAAGGCACTGATTAGATGTCTGCTGAATGAGTGAGTGAACAAGTGACTTGAGGCTCATGCACTGCCCAGAGCTGCAGGGTTTTTTTGTTTTCCTTTAAACTGTCTTCTGGCCCTCAGACTGCATTCATCCATTCCGATATCCTTAATGGGTATTTATTAAGCATCTACTACACACCAGGTACTGTACAAGGCACCACGTATGGAGCAAGGCACAAACCAGAAATGCCCTGTAAAAGTTTGCTGTTGCTGCTGTAGCAAATCACCACGAGCTTAGAGGCTTAAAGCATCAGAAATTTATTATCTTATGGTTATGGAGGTCAGAAGTCCAAAATCAGTTTCACTGGGCTCAAAATCAAGGAGTTTGCAGAGCTGGTTTCTTTTGGAGGTTCTAGGAAGGAATCCATTTCCTTGCCTTTTCCCAGCTTCTAGAGGCTGCCTGCATTCCTTTGCTCATGGCCTCGCATCACTCCAGCCTCTGCCTCTGTTATCACATCTCCTGTGATTCTCTCTGACTTGGATCCTCCTGCCTCCCTCTCGTAAGGACCCTTGTCATTATGTTTAGGGTTCACCCAGGGAATCCAGGATAATCTCCTCATCTCAAGATCCTTAACTTCCTCACATCTGCAAAGTCCCTTTTGTCACGTAAGGTAACATATTCACGGGTTCCAGTGGCTAGGATATGGCCATCTTAGGGATGGGGGTTGGGGAGAGGGCATCATTCTGCCTGCCACAGTCTCTGTTCTCATGGAGTTTATAGCTTAGTGGGAGAGACAGGTGTTAGCCGAGCAAACATACACATGAAAATAGGATTATAAGTTGTGATAAGTGCTGTGAAGGGAAAGAACAGTGCTATGAGCAAATTCAAGAAGAGAACAAGTTTAGGCTGAAAGGTCAGAGGCAGCTGAGTCCTGAAGACTGGCCAGAGAGGGCTGGTGGGGAGTTGTCCAGGCGAAGAGAGGAGAACACATGCAAAGCCCCTGCCACGGGAAAGAGCTGGAAAAAAATGTCCCAATGGCTGGAGTGCCATAAACAAGGCACCAAGCAAGACTCAGAGCTGCAGGGCTGAGGCCTGGCAGGGCCTTGTAGGGCTTGGCAGGAATTTAGATTTTATTTAAGACCCAATGAGAGTCAGCTGCAAGGTTTAGGCAGGGGATATTTTGATCTTTCTTCTTTCCTTCTAGATCCTTCCTTTCAGATGACCACTCAGGCTGCTCTCTGGGGAGCCCATAGGGAGGGAATGGGGGCTTCAGAGTGGAAGAGCCTTCAAAGTGGCCTGCTTGTCTCTCTGACCTCTGGTCATCTGCAGCCTCCCAGTTCCTGGGTCCTCTTTGATGCCAGAGATCCAGGAGCCACTCGGGTTCCTCTGCTGCCCCTTGGACCTGCTTCTCGCTGGTGTCCGTCATCAGCAGGAAGAACAAGCAAGATTCACAGCGCCCTTTCCCTCCTTCTCTGGCCAAGACTCTCTCCCTTTCGGCCGTCAGGACCGAGCTGTTAGCAGGCACTTGAAGGGGTCCAGGCGGAGGTTGGCTCTGGGCGTGGAGGCATTTGCCAGGTGTCCCGTTACCTGACACCTGTCCCGTCTCAGAGTGCTGCCTTCTCTCCATCACCAGCCCCGCCTCCTTAAAAGGACACTTAACTGCCAGCTAACCTTTTCTGCAGACACTGAATCCTCAGTCCCAGCTGGGGAGGGAAGAGATCAACTAAGTCTCTTGACAATCCCAGGTAGTTTTTCTTCTTTTAATTTTAGCCCCTTGTTGACTAACAAAATGCCTGCCTGCAATGAAAAAACCTAAGTTATCTAATGGAAGAAAGGTCCCTGACATCATGGAGGTTGGATTTCTTTTAAAGCTTTGTTCTGTACCCTTGAAGGAGTTGCTTCCCAGCCCAGGCACTTCATTTTCCAGAATCAAAAATGCATCCATGGGCTTCCCTGGTGGCGCAGTGGTTGAGAGTCCACCTGCCGATGCAGGGGACACGGGTTCGTGCCCCGGTCCGGGAAGATCCCACATGCAGCGGAGCGGCTGGGCCCGTGAGCCATGGCCACTGAGCCTGTGCATCCGGAGCCTGTGCTCCGCAACGGGAGAGGCCACAACAGTGAGAGGCCCGCGTACCGAAAAAAAAAAAAAGCATCCATTTCAATTCCAACTAGCTGAGATATTTAGGAATTGCTGTGCTAACAGAGTTGAGTAATCCAACAAATGTGAGCAGCTTACCCACTGGGTTCAAGGCACCAAACCAGGTGCTTGGGATCCTGAGATGCCAGGAATTGCTGTCCATCCCAGGGGGAATTTATAAATCAACTGCACCCTCAGGGGCAGCTAATGACTTAGCTCTTTGAAACTATCTGACTGTCTATGAATTATAAAGCATTCTTGTCTGTTAGTTAAGAGAGCTTAGAAAGAGATCGGCTTATGCATCGCAGCTGATCCTGATTCTGCGTGTTCTATGCCCTCTTATGTCATGATGAGCTCAGCCCTATGAAGGAGGGATTTTTATTATCCCCATTTTACACATCTGGAAACTGAGACTTGGAGAGAGTTGCAGAAGCTTTTATAAGCAATCAAGGAAGAACAAGAATTCAACCCTACAGGATCAGCTTCTAGACTCCAGGCTTGGAACCACTGTACTAATTCTTGGTGAGCCAGCTTGTCGCTGAATGAATAAAACTGTTTCCGGAAGTATATTCACCAACTCAGACTCATATCTGATCCCATCCCTGCTCACCGCCTTTACTTGAGGGTATAAAACTCTGTGTGACCTATCCCCCACCCCTGACACCCCTTGTACTCCCTGGTCCAGGCCCTCCACCCTACTGGAATAGTGGTAACATTGGAAACCTTGGGAATGTCCAGAACAACTCCAGTGAACAGACTGGAAGTAAAATTAATTGTAAGAGAACGAGCAGTGAATTTGAGGAAGTTTCTGTTATATGATTTTTCCCTAAATATGGAAATTAATTCATGCCTGTGGTAGGCAGAATAATAGTCCCCCAAAGAGGACCACACTCTAATCCTGGGTTCTGTGAATATGTTACTTTATCCTGCAAAAAGACCTTTGCAGCTGTTACCAAATTAAGAATCTTGAGGTGGAAAGATTACCCTGGATTATCTGGGTGGACTCGAAATGCAATCATGAGGATCCTTATAAGAGCGAGATGAGAAGTTCAAAGACAGTAGAAGGCGATGTCGGGACGGAAGCAGAGATTGGGGTGATGGGACTGTGAACCAAGAAATGCAGGCGGGCTCTACAGCTGGAAAAGGCAAGGAGTGGATTCTCCTTTGGAGCCTCCAGAAAGAATCAGTCCTGCCAACACCTTCATTTAGCCCCTTACAACTGTTTCTAGACTTCTGACCTCCAGAACTCGAAGAGGATAAAGTACTGTTTTAAGCCATCCAGTTAATGGTAAGTTATTACAGCAGCAATAAGAAAACTAATACAATGCTCAGTGCAGCAAATTGGAAAAACACAAGAAACACATAAAGGACTTTTTCCAGTTTTATTGAGATACAGTTGACATATAACATTGTATAAGTTTAAGGATATAATGATTTGATATATGTATCTGTTGCAAAATAACATCCATCACCTCACATAGTTATCAATTGTTTTTCCCTGTGATGAGAACTTTTCACATCTACTCTCTTAGCATCTTTCAAATAGACGATACAGTATTGTTAATTACAGTCGCCATGCTGTACATCACATCCTCAGGACTTATTTGTCTTATGACTAGACATTTGTACCTTTTGACCACCTTCACCCAATGCTCCTATCCCCATTCCCCCACTTCTGGCAATCACAGATCTGACCTCTGTTTCCATGAGTTTGTTTTTTTATAGATTCTGCATGTAAGTGAGATCATACTGTTTGTCTTTCTCTGTCTGACTTATTTCACTTAGCATAATACCCTCTAGGTCCATCCATGTTGTCACAAATGACAAGATTTCATTCTTTATTATGGCTGAATAGTTTGCAATTGTGTGTATGTATGTGTATGTGTGTGTGTATGTATGTGTGTGTGTGTGTGTATATATATATATATATATATATATATATATATATATATATATATATTCTTTATCCATTTGTCTGTTGATGGGCACTTAGGTTGTTTCCATGTCTTTGGGATAGTGATTTCTTTTCCTTCGGATATATACCCAGAAGTGGAATCGCTGGATCATATGGTAGTTCTAATTTTAATTTTTTTAGGAACCCCCATACTGTTTTCCATAGTGGCTCTACCAATTTACATTCCCACCAACAATGCACAAGGGTTTCCTTTCCTTTACATCTTTACCAACACTTGTTACTTCTTGTCTTTTTGATAATAGACATCCTAACAGTTGTGAGGTGATACCTTACTGTGGTCATAATAGATTTTTTTAAGCCACTCTCATCGCTCTGCCAGAAGGGAGAAGATTACTGTGTTAGATCATGGCTTTAGAGACTTTTCTCTCTGTATACGTGTGTCCTTATGCATTTAACAAAGATGGGTTGTGCTCAGGATGGCTCTCTGAGTTGGGGTGCTCTGTTTTCAGGGAGTGTCAGTGGGAGGGTTGGCTTGGATGTTTCTGGCTTCTTTACACATGTTCTCAGTCCCTTGGAATTCGGGGTGTCTGCAAAAGTCTGGAAACCTCAGGGGCGGGCAGAGAACCACAGGTGGCTGCAGGAGCCCCATTTGTTACCTGAAGGGGCCCCCGGGGCAGCACTCACTGTGATGTTTTCTTTCTTTTGCAAGCGTCCCACTACTACAAATACAGGCAGCAGTTCATTTTCCCAGGTGAGTTTCACGTGAGCTCGGTTCCTCCCGAGCAAGCCCTGTGAGGTGTGGCAGCTGCTGGAGGGGATGGAGGCGAAGGTTGCCGGGGTGAATGAGCCCCAAGAGGATGGGGTGGAATCCCCAGACCACAGGCTGGCGACTGGCTATGGAGGTGGAGGAGGAAAGGGGCGGGGTCCAAGGGCACAATGGCACCGACGAGGTCCCAGAGCACAGTAGGAAGGCCTGAGTGGGTGGTCTGCAGTGCAAGGATGGGCAAGGGTGAGGAGGGGTCTAGAACCACGTGGCAGGGGAGAGATGGTCAAAGGGGCTTGAATCGGGCACTGGGAGACGTGAAACCAAGTGGCCTCATCATCCCAAAGGGGACTCAGGAGTGAGGAGGATCCAGTGGGTGCCTCAGGCCAGAGGCTTAGGGCCTCCGGCAGCCCCCAGGTGACAGTGGGGAACTTTGTTCAGGATGTCATCTAGACCACTCGTGCACCTAGGCAGGTAAATTCAAGTGGCCAGGGAAGGGAGAGAGGGGATTGGGAAGCCCCAGGGACTCACGGTCTGGTGAGAAGTTCTCAGCTGCTGGCATCTCCCGGGAGTCAGGCTCTTGGGGGTGGTTGTGGACCCCGAGTTTGGTTTCTTACTGTCTAATCTTTGACTCTCAGATGTGGTGCCGGTGCCAGAGACGCCAACCCGGGCGCCCCAGGTCATCCTGCATCCAGTGACCTCGAATCCAATGTAAGTGGCACAGAGACCTTTTCCCCTGCCCTTCAGTTTGCTTAGGGTCCATGTCTTCTTTCTTCCTTCTCCTGGAATTGATGGGGTGAGAGGCGGGGGAGAAGTATGAGGGGGCCATAGGGACAAGGGAATAACTCAAGCTAAGAGAGAGAGAGTGTGACAGCCCAGGCCAAGAGAGGGACAGTACCCATCCCCTTGAGCCACTTCTGCCTTGTGTCCCTGGCCCTGCCGATCAAGTGTGATTTCCAGGGGCCAGACCATTTCCTTCAGACCCCCAGAAAGACCACTTCCCCCAGGCAATAGCTGGAGCTTAATGAAAAGACAATTATTCTGCATCATTATCCCCCTTTTAAAAAGGATAATTTAGGTTTATACCAGGGATCAGCAACTTACAGCCTACGGGACAAATCCAACTTTCAGCATATTTTTATAAATAAAGTTTCATTGGAACACAGCCATGCCCATTTGTTCACAATGTGCTGTCTATGGAGGCTTTCAGACTACAACAGCAGAGATGAGTAGTTGCAACAGAGACCGAATGGCCTGCAAAGTGTAAAATATCTACTACCTGGCTCTTTGCAGAACAAGTTTGCTGATCCCTGGTTTATAATATTATAAAAATAAAATAAGCTAATTTTGTGAAATTTGGACTATTCTATAAAAAAAGAAAGGAAACATAATCACTTATAATTGCACCACTCTTAGAAGTGTGCTCTCTTCGTATTTTACATACTTGTGATCCACACTATATGCAGTTTCCATCCTGCTCTGTTTATCCCTTGCTATAACATCTCATTTTTTCATTTTATTCTGGGCTCTTCATACACATTGATTTTAATGAATGTAAAATATCATATCGATGCGGAATAATTTCCTTAACCAGTTCCCTACCGCTGGATCTTACATCTTCCTATATCTCACTGTTGTAAACAACTCTGCAACAAACATCTTTGTGTGTGGTGTCTCTTTAGCATCCTTAAGATACAGACCCTCTTTCCAGGTGGTCTATTGCTTGTGCAGCCAAAGTGAAATCACCTTCCTTAACTTCTTTGGTTGTGACCCAAGTCTGGGGCATACTAGGGACCTAATTTTGATTTGACTTCTTTCCCAACTCACATTTTTGCCTACTTGGTTTTTCTTCTGGCTACCCTAGCTGCTCCATCCTTTCTGACCCATGTTATAGCCTTTGTTAAAGACCCAAATGGTACATTTCTGAAATCAAAGGAGGAGCAATTTGTCTAGGGATATTGTGCTGACATCTAGCTCCAGATCATTTCTCTGCTGCACATAAACCAATTCCACAATTTGTGCAAGATGAACTCCAGGTTATTAACTGAGAGTCAGGGAGTGCCAGTGAAAAACGGAGTCAATAAGTGCCTGCGATCTGCTTAAATGTGCGTGGAGTGATGGGAACTGACTCTTTGCAGAAGGGAAATCATTTAATAGCCCCGGCTGCTATAATCACGCCTTGATGCAAGCAGAGGCGAGCAGTCCATTTTGTTGGGCATGAGGAAGGACTCCAGCTGCATTGTTCCACCCAAATCTCCCCCAGTGCGTCAGGTTTCCAGCATGTCAGCTGTTATGATGTGGTTTCTGCCTTCCCAAGCTGTACTGTAAATTATTGTTAATAGGATGGCAAATGCTACTTCTTTCTCCTTCTTTGAGTTCTTACAGTCTTCCAGACTCCCCCTCACCACTCCTCCTCCAGCAAGTGGACTGACTCTGTCTGCAGGGTCAGCAGCTTTCTGGGTGAGGTCTGAGGGTCAAGATAGGGGAGGTCCCCCTCAAAGCTTCCACTGCGGAAGTAGGAAGGGGGTGTGGTGGCCATTGTGATCCCTTCCTCCCACCAGTTCCAGCTCACTCCGTAAACACATCCTCTGCTCTAAAAACCCACTCCCCCAAAATCCTTTAACACATATGGTGCCCCACATCTCCATCACATACCATGTGCTCCAACATGCCCACATATCGCCAATACATCACCAGTTACACCGTCAAGAATGGCACGCCCCCTCCCCCAGCATCCCCAGTATGTACACCCAACTCACACGCACACAGAACAACCCCTGCACAGAGCACATTCCATAATACCCACGCAGTCCTCGGTGGACACTTAGCACTCACATTGTGCCCCTAGCACCCCTACCCAGCTTGTTCCAGCTGGGTATGGGTGCTGGGGGCACAATGTGCCCCAGCTCAGTACACAGCTCAGAACACAACTGCAGCTCACAAGCTCATGAATGCATGAGTCACACACACACACACACGCCTGTGTCTTCCACGCCAATACAGTCTGGCTTCCTCCTCCTCATTCTCACCCTGCATGTGTCTTCTGAACGTGATTGGCAAGGTGCAACTCAAAACACTGCTAACTTTCAAATATATCCAGTAATCCTCTCTCCTGGGAAGGTCCACACCCTCCATTTGTTCAGTACACACCTAACTTTCAACCCTTGTTACCTGTAGACTTTCTGCACAACAGTAGTAATATAAATATTCCTTAAAGTCAGGAAGCCGTGTCAATTTCAACTCTGTATCCCTCTAAAGGTCTGGCACTGTTCCTGGTACATAATTCTAACCAAATGAATGAATGAATAAATGAGCAAAAAACCAAATGAACACTAGGATCCTTCCAAAAGATTCAGAACTGTAGAGATCTGATTCATTCTTTCCTAGGAAACACCTAGAGCTCTAAGGATCCTGCCATCCATGGCATTTAGTCCAGTTTATAAGGAAACTGCTAGATTAGTGGAAACCAACAAAGAAAAATGAGCCCTGAGCAGGCCAGAAAATCTATTTAAGACAATGTCCTTGCACACCACTCCTTGGTGTCAAGGTTATGGATTACTCTAGACACAAGCATTGAGGTAAAATTGGAGAAAAGGGCTTGGTGGTGAGGACTTCTCATTTTAAGACATTTCTTACATGGATCAAGTCAATGCATGGACCCATCTATTCACCTGAGGGTCACATTTATTTTTCTTTCTTTAAAGCTTGGAAGGAAATCCATTACTTCAAATTGAAGTGGAGCCAACCTCAGAGGTGAGAACCGGAGAGCAATGAAGCAACTTTTTCGGGGGGCTACCCACTTGGCAAAGCTGATTGATGTCTTTGATGACGCAGAGGGCTTGGGGCGGGCTGGGGGTGCAGTGGCCCTGTTTGATGGCTGTTCTAACTCCGGGACAACTAACGAGCGGGTGGCCCCTCCCGGCACTGAGCCTAATGGGCCGTTATATGGTGTGCATCACGGAAAAGCTAGTTGTGCAGAAGTTGGCAAGTGATTTGCGTTCTTAGTTGAAAATTCAGCTCAGAGCTGGGTGAGTACCAAGGGGGATGTGCCCCACTGCTTTCTAAAGAACATGTGGTAGGAGGAGACGGGAGCCTCAGGGACACTGGCTTGGCGGGCTGTTGAGAATGTTCTGGGGCTTCTTCCCACCTGCCAGAGCCCCTGGAGGAATAAATGAAGTTTGCGGGGTGAGAACCAGAGCCCTGACTCCTTGGCTCTGCTGGTCTGTCCTGAACTGAAGGGAGTGGAGTCAGGGTTTCCAGAGAAAATCATGTCCTTTTCTGTAACCATTGTGGTAGTTGGAAAATGACCGTGAAAGAAGGTGTATTTCCTGTGTCATTTCTCCTGAGTGTGCCATTGGGGACAGCTTGCTCAGGTTTGGGGTCAGAGAGACCTGTACCCAGCCAAGGGGCTACCTTCTCTGGCTGTCTTGTCAGACTCCAAGCCCCTGAAAACCCCCCCGGCTCAGGCACCTGCTGCTCCCCCATTCCAGCCAAAGAACCCAAGGGGCAGGACCCTGCAGCCCCAGGTGTCCCCAGACACCAGGCTGGGAAGGTAGGTCCCTGGGCCTTGAGTGTCTAACTATTGCAGTGGTCACGTCTAAGTGTGCCTGAGTCATGTGGGCGTGCAGGGTAAAAATGCAGAGTCCTGGCCCTGGCCTTATGACATTCTGGTTCAGAAAATCTGGGCGGGACCTAGGAATCTGCATTTTCTAAGCCATCCCAGTGGATGTTTCTTACAGGCGATCAGGTCTGTGCAAAGAACTCAACAGATCTTCGCCTTATTGAAAACCTCACACCACCCCCAGGGGCAGATGTCATTAGCCCCAGTTTATGAGGAGGAAAAGAAGGCCCAGAGAAGTGAAGTGACTTGCCCAAGGTCACACAGTGGCCAGATTCCAGCTCATTTGGTCTGAGTGTTAGGCTCATTCTGTCAGCCTCTCCCTCTTGTATCTCAGCTGCACAGGAACCCAAGGCCTCTGGCCTGTGCTGAGTAGCTCTGACACCTCTCAGTTTCTGCCTCGTCACTTCCAAATTCCCTGGGGAAGCGAAGGCCCTCCGTGTCGAGGATTGTTACATGTTATATGCAGGTGTATGGTGTACCCGTATTTCAGCCTGTCGTCTTTCTTACTCCCACATAAATAATCAGGCAAGTCAAAACATCATGGTCGAGTAGGAGGGCATCATATATTAGGATTTGAGAGGCCTGAATCTTAATCCTAGCTCAGCCTGGCTGCCTGACCAGAGCTAGGCACTTCCCACAGGGACCAACCATCCCCGTTTGCCAGTTTTCCAAGTGTGAGACTTTCAGTGCCCAAACGGGCAAAGTCATGGGAAACCAGAATACGTGGTCCTCCTGGCATTTCCCCTCTGTGAGCCTCAGTTTCCCTGTAGCACAAGAGGGATGGATTGCCAGGATCTCCCTTTCAGCTCCTTCATTGCAGTACAGTGATAGGCAGGAGGTACCTGGGCAAATAGAGAGACACGCGTGCACCAGCCGAAAACACACAGTGGAGCACAGTGGGACCCGGCGGGCAGGTGGGGCGTGGCAGGAACTGACCCCTCTCCCCCTCTGGCCGCAGAACGAGGAGGGTCGCGACGAGGCCGAGGAGTCGGAGGATGACTTTGAGGAGATGAACCTGTCCCTGCTCTCGGCCCGGAGCTTCCCGCGCAAGGCCAGCCAGACCAGCATCTTCCTTCAGGAGTGGGACATCCC
Source organism: Mesoplodon mirus (assembly GCF_964341445.2). NCBI lineage: Eukaryota > Metazoa > Chordata > Mammalia > Artiodactyla > Ziphiidae > Mesoplodon > Mesoplodon mirus. Next base: position 11,918,248 of record NC_138989.1, read on the forward strand.
CTTTGAGCAGCTGGAGATCGGCGAGCTCATCGGGAAGGGCCGCTTCGGGCAGGTGTACCATGGCCGCTGGCACGGGGAGGTGGCCATCCGGCTGATCGACATTGAGAGGGATAATGAAGACCAGCTCAAGGCCTTCAAGCGGGAGGTGATGGCCTACAGGCAGACGCGGCACGAGAACGTGGTGCTCTTCATGGGTGCCTGCATGAGCCCGCCCCGCTTGGCCATCATCACCAGGTCAGTCCCACCCGGGCTCCCTGCCCGTACGCTCATTCCCAAAGCCCTGCTTCCGGCAGTGTTGAGAAATGCGGGTTCTGGTGAATTCAACATTCTGGTAAATAGAGAGTCTCTGGCTTTACCAATCACAACTTATATGCTTTGAAGATTTGAGAGTCCAGAAAATACGATTAATGCTAGAACTCTTTGACAGAGTGGTGCCCTGGAGCAGGCACCACATGGGAAGTCAGAAAGGCTGGTTTTAAACCCGTCTGTGCTCCATATTTGTGAAACAGTGTCTCCAAGACTCACTTTCTCCAAATGTAAATTGAATGGATTAGGCTAAAACAGGGGTCAGCAAACTTTCTCTCTAGAGGGCCCAACAGTATTTTTGGCTTTGCAGGCCATACAGTTTCTCTAGTGACTGCTCAACTCTGCTACTGTAGTGTGAAAGCAGGCTCAGACAAGATGTAAATGGATGTAGGTGGCTGTGTGCCAATAAAACATTATTAACACAACCAGGCGATGGGCTGGGTTTGGCCTGCAGACCCTAGTTTGTTGACCCCTGGACTGACATTCTGATGACTTGCTCTGGCTTTCATTAAAATAGCAGAGCCCTTTTGTAGAACTCTACCGTGGTTGTTTTAAATATCCAGGATCCATGGTCTATAACTGCACAAAAGGGGTAGTTAACAGAGAACTGACATTAAGAAAATGTCACGTGATAGGAACTTTCTTGGACTTGCTCTCTGTAAGCTGTAGGCATTGAAAAAAAAATAGCTTTGGTTTCAGTTGAACAGCTGTGGAACATCCTTTGGTGTGTTTTTAAACTCTGGCCTTTGCTCCTCTGTTGCATTAGGACTGGCCACAGCAGCAGTGTTCTTGGTGTGTCCTGTGAGGCCAAGTGTCCATTAGGAGTCTTCTCATTCTTATTCTCAACCCAAGCAATAACATCCCAAATACACAAGCCTCACATTTTGGCAGGTGCCATAGTGGGAGCTGTGGGCTCAGGGAAGAGCTGCTATGTCTTTGATCTGTTCCCTTGTGATCCATACAAAGCCTTTTTGAGTCCATTTGTAAGACCTGGGTGATCGGTAGAAGGTGTGTTATTGTCTGTCACCATTGATTATGCAGTTGGTAGGTTGACTGGAACCCACGTGTCAGATGGTAAGTGCTTGCAAAGGACTAGAGATCTAAGGATGGCCCTTCAACCCTCCTTAAACCAGGGTAGAAACTGGCGGTTCTCAACTCTACACAGGACCAGAAGTGACTCTCAAATAATCAGCCTAGATCATATTCAGGGGCTGAGCTGTCCTGATTAGGTGAGTGTATCAGTAAACTTTTGCTGAGTAACAAATACCCCAAAGTCACAGTTTCTTTCTAGTCTGCAAACAGTTCTGGGCTGAGCCAGGCTCAGTAGTTGGGCTCTCGGATGTGTCTGTGGTCCGCTGGCTGGTCAGACTGAGGGCCGGTCAGTCTCAGACGCCCTCACTCAAGTGTCTGCTGGTTGGCAGACGGTCAGCTGGGGTGCCTCCACACAGCCTCTCATCCCCCCAACAGGCCAGCCTAGGCTCATTCCCATGGGTGGTCTTCAGGGTTCCAAATGCAGCAAGATAACAAGAGGTCAAGCCCTGTTGGACAAGTGCCTTTCACATCTCTGTCTGCGTTGCATTGGCTGATGTCCATTGGCCAAAGCAAGTCACATGGCCAACCTCCATCCAAGGCATGGAGAACAGAATCTGCCTTTGGATGGGAGGATTTGCAATGCCATGTTGCAAGAATGTGGATGCAGGGAGAGAGACAGTCTGTGGCCATTCTTACCACCTACCGCTGCATGTAAGACCCTTACCTCCCTTTTCTTTCCCCTTTCTAGTATGTATCATCTATATTAGCAGGCTGTCAACGGTCCTTTACTTGAGGTGCACAAGTCTGGTTGGAAGGTGGTCTTTCCCCCACCACTGGCCTTCTGCCCACTGTTCCCACCAGTCTGTTTACCCAACTTTCTCTCTGGTCAGCCCCTCACCTTCTGACCTGCTAACCCCTCTTTTTCAAATCCCCAAATTAGAAATTTGAAATCCATCATCTCTTCTCCTTTGCCTAGACCCTCTAAGGACTTCCCAGCCTCTGACTTTTTCAGGGGTATCAGTGGAACCCAGTTACCCAAGCCCCCCTCCCCTCTTTCCCAAGGGCTGGCTAATTGGAAATGGATGGACTCAGTCAGCAGCCATCCTTGAAAAAAGAGTGGTCATTATGAAAATGTGTTGCTCCCCCTGCAAGCCAGCTGCATTGGCAGCCCCTTTTCTATTACATACAAAATTCTGAGTCCCCCTCCCCAAGCACCATAACTGCCTGCAGATTTCACAAATAGCGCAGCCTTTTCCTGGCACCATGATAAAGACTCTGCAGCTTTGGGACATATAATTGGTCTCTGAAGTGTTTTGGTATTTTGTTTGAAGAAGCCAGATGAGCCCCAAAGAAGTGGCATTTATTCCATATTATTGTGTCACTGTATATTTATCTTAGGGAGCGGCTGAGTGCCCTCCTCTCTCCCGTTCAGCAACGTCCACTTGTTGGCCACCCAGGTTTCTTATCTGAACATTCAGTTTGAAACCAAATATTTGAGTAATTTGATTAATCACTCGCATTCGTGCAGTTGGTTGGCAGAGGTTGATGGTTGGATGATAGCCAACCAACTGGAACAGTTTCTGGACCCTGGATTTATTTTACAGGGAACATAACACCAGATAATTACCTGGCATATTCCGGATAAATTCACAATGGCGTGTTCTAGCCAATTACCTAGTAATTATCGTTGAAGTTAACAAGTATTTCTAAGATTAGCTGCCTTGTAATGCAATGTGTACGGCTCTTGGGGAATGAGTAATAACCAACTAGTTACCCAATTGCTAGATCCACAAATGCAATTAGCAGCAGTATTGCTAAATCGTTTCACGATTGGGTCATTATGAGATGATTGCAAAGCTATCGACAGCGGCACAGTTGCTCATTTTTTAAAACTGCAGATGGAATTTGAAAGCCAATAAAGATAGAGTTGAATGAAAGCATCTCTTATCCTTCTACCTTGCTGCAGCGTTTCTTTTTTTTTCTTTTCTTTTTAACATCTTTATTGGAGTATAATTGCTTTACAGTGGTGTGTTAGTTTCTGCTTTACAACAAGGTGAATCGGTTATACATATACATATGTTCCCATATCTCTTCCCTCTTAGTCTCCCTCTCTCCCACCCTCCCTATCCCACCCCTCTAGGTGATCACAAAGCACCGAGCTAATCTCCCTGTGCCATGCGGCTGCTTCCCACTAGCTATCCACCCTACGTTTGGTAGTGTATATATGTCCATGCCACTCTCGCACTTCGTCACAGCTTACCCTTCCCCCTCCCCATATCCTCGAGTCCATGCTGTAGTAGGTCTGTGTCTTTATTCCTGTCCTACCCCTAGGCTCTTCATGACATTTTTTTTTCTTAGATTCCATATATATGTGTTAGCATACGGTATGTGTTTTTCTCCTTCTGACTTACTTCATTCTGTATGACAGACTCCAGGTCCATCCACCTCACTACAAATAGCTCAATTTCGTTTCTTTTTATGGTTGAGTAATATTCCATTGTATATATGTGCCACATCTTCTTTATCCATTCATCTGTTGATGGACACTTAGGTTGCTTCCATGTCCTGGCTATTGTAAATACAGCTGCAATGAACATTTTGGTACATGACTCTTTTTGAATTATGGTTTTCTCAGGGTATATGCCCAGGAGTGGGATTGCTGGGTCGTATGGTAGTTCTATTTGTAGTTTTTTAAGGAACCTCCATACTGTTCTCCATAGTGGCTGTATCAATTTACATCCCCACCAACAGTGCAAGAGGGTTCCCTTTTCTCCACACCCTCTCCAGCATTTATTGTTTGTAGATTTTTTGATCATGGCCATTCTGACTGGTGTGAGATGATATCTCATTGTAGTTTTGATTTGCATTTCTCTAATGATTAGTGATGTTGAGCATCCTTTCATGTGTTTGTTGGCAAGCTGTATATCTTCTTTGGAGAAATGTCTGTTTAGGTCTTCTGCCCATTTTTGGATTGGGTTGTTTGTTGTTTTGTTATTGAGCTGCATGAGCTGCTTGTAAATTTTGGAGATGAATCCTTTGTCAGTTGCTTCGTTTGCAAATATTTTCTCCCATTCTGAGGGTTGTCTTTTTGTCTTGTCTATGGTTTCCTTTGCTGTGCAAAAGCTTTGAAGTTTCATTAGGTCCCATTTGTTTATTTTTGTTTTTATTTCCATATCTCTAGGAGATGGGTCAGAAAGGATCTTCCTGTGATTTATGTCATAGAGTGTTCTGCCTATGTTTTCCTCTAAGAGTTTGATAGTGTCTGGCCTTACATTTAGATCTTTAATCCATTTTGAGCTTATTTTTGTGTATGGTGTTAAAGAGTGTTCTAATTTCATTCTTTTACATGTAGCTGTCCAGTTTTCCCAGCACCACTTATTGAAGAGGCTGTCTTTTCTCCACTATATATTCTTGCCTCCTTTATCAAAGTTAAGGTGACCATATGTGTATGGGTTTATCTCTGGGCTTTCTAACCTGTTCCATTGATCTATCTTTCTGTTTTTGTGCCAGTACCATACTGTCTTGATTACTGTAGCTTGGTAGTATAGCCTGAAGTCAGGGAGCCTGATTCCTCCAGCTCCATTTTTCGTTCTAAAGATTGCTTTGGCTATACGGGGTCTTTTGTGTTTCCATACAAATTGTGAAATTTTTTGTTCTAGTTCTGTAAAAAATGCCAGTGGTAATTTCATAGGGATTGCATTGAATCCATAGATTGCTTTGGGTAGTAGAGTCATTTTCACAATGTTGATTCTTCCAATCCAAAAACATGGTATATCTCTCCATCTATTTGTATCATCTTTAATTTCTTTCATCAGTGTCTTATAATTTTCTGCATACAGGTCTTTTGTCTCCTTAGGTAGGTTTATTCCTAGATATTTTATTCTTTTTGTTGCAATGGTAAATGGGAGTGTTTTCTTAATTTCACTTTCAGATTTTTCATCATTAGTGTATAAGAATGCCAGAGATTTCTGTGCATCAATTTTGTATCCTGCTACTTTATCAAATTCATTGATTAGCTCTAGTAGTTTTCTGGTAGCATCTTTAGGATTCTCTATGTTTAGTATCATGTCATCTGCAAACAGTGACAGCTTTACTTCTTCTTTTCTGATTTGGATTCCTTTTATTTCTTTTTCTTCTCTGATTGCTGTGACTAGAACTTGCAAAACTATGTTGATTAAGAGTGGTGAGAGTGGACAACCTTGTCTTATTCCTGATCTTAGTGGAAATGCTTTCAGTTTTTCACCATTGAGGACAATGTTGGCTGTGGGTTTGTCATATATGGCCTTTATTATGTTGAGGAAAGTTCCTCTGTGCCTACTTTCTGCAAGGTTTTTATCATAAATGGGTGTTGAATTTTGTCAAAAGCTTTCTCTGCATCTATTGAGATGATCATATGGTTTTTCTCCTTCAATTTGTTAATATGGTGTATCACGTTGATTGATTTGCGTATATCTAAGAATCCTTGCATTCCTGGAATAAACCCCACTTGATCATGGTGTATGATCCTTTTCATGTGCTGTTGGATTCTGTTTGCTAGTATTTTGTTGAGGATTTTTGCATCTATGTTCATCAGTGATATTGGCCTGTAGTTTTCTTTCTTTGTGACATCCTTGTCTGGTTTTGGTATCAAGGTGATGGTGGCCTTGTAGAATGAGTTTGGGAGTGTTCCTCCCTCTGCTATATTTTGGAAGAGTTTGAGAAGGATAGGTGTTAGCTCTTCTCTAAATGCTTGATAGAATTCGCCTGTGAAGCCATCTGGTCCTGGGCTTTTGTTTGTTGGAAGATTTTTAATCACAGTTTCAATTTCAGTGCTTGTGATTGGTCTGTTCATATTTTCTATTTCTTCCTGGTTCAGTCTCGGCAGGTTGTGCATTTCTAAGAATTTGTCCATTTCTTCCAGGTTGTCCATTTTATTGGCATAGAGTTGTTTGTAGTAATCTCTCACGATCTTTTGTATTTCTGCAGTGTCAGTTGTTACTTCTCCTTTTTCATTTCTAAGTCTATTGATTTGAGTCTTCTCCCTTTTTTTCTTGATGAGTCTGGCTAATGGTTTATCAATTTTGTTTATCTTCTCAAAGAACCAGTTTTTAGTTTTATTGATCTTTGCTATAGTTTCCTTCATTTCTTTTTCATTTATTTCTGCTCTGATCTTTATGATTTCTTTCCTTCTGCTAAATTTGGGGTTTTTTTGTTCTTCTTTCTCTAATTGCTTTAGGTGCAAGGTTAGGTTGTTTATTTGAGATGTTTCCTGTTTCTTAAGGTAGGATTGTATTGCTATAAACTTCCCTCTTAGAACTGCTCTTGCTGCATCTCATAGTTTGGGGCCGTCGTGTCTCCATTGTCATTTGTTTCTAGGTATTTTTCCATTGTCATTTGTTTCTAGGTATTTTCTGATTTCCTCTTTGATATCTCCAGTGATCACTTCGTTATTAAGTAGTGTATTGTTTAGCCTCCATGTGTTTGTATTTTTTACAGATCTTTTCCTGTAATTGATATCTAGTCTCATAGCGATGTGGTCGGAAAAGATACTTGATACGATTTCAATTTTCTTAAATTTACCAAGGCTAGTTTTGTGACCCAAGATATGATCTATCCTGGAGAATGTTCCATGAGCACTTGAGAAAAATGTGTATTCCATTGTTTTTGGATGGAATGTCCTATAAATATCAATTAAGTCCATCTTGTTTAATGTATCATTTAAAGCTTGTGTCTCCTTATTTATTTTCCTTTTGGATGATCTGTCCATTGGTGAAAGTGTGGTGTTAAAGTCCCCTGCTATGATTGTGTTACTGTTGATTTCCCCTTTTATGGCTGTTAGTATTTGCCTTATGTATTGGTGTGCTCCTATGTTGGGTGCATAAATATTTACAATTGTTATATCTTCTTCTGGGATTGATCCCTTCATCATTATGTAGTGTCCTTCTTTGTCTCTTGTAATAGTCTTTGTTTTAAAGTCTATTTTGTCTGATTTGAGAATTGCTACTCCAGCTTTCTTCTGATTCTGAGAATCTGTGTCCTTCCCTTTCCCAGCCTTTGGAGCTGCCTTCCTTGCATTTCTTGGCTTGTGGCCCCTTCCTCCATCTTCAAAGCCAGCAGCATGACGTCTTTCAGCGTCACAGGTCACATCTCCCTCTTATAAGGACTCTTGTGATTACATGTAGGATCCACCCAGATAATCCAAGATAATCTCCCATTTCAAGACGCTTGACTTAATCACACCTGCCAAGTCCCTTTTGCCATATAAAGTAACTGTCACAGTTTCTAGCGATTAGGAGCTGGATATCGTTGGGAGCCATTTTTCAGTCTGCCACATTACCCTCAGTCTGGTGCATCCAGTCTATTTGTAGGTGAAGCCTTTTCAACCAAGCTCCCCAGCCCATTCTAATTTGACTAATATTTGGGAGCCCTGCCTTAGAGAGTGTCACCAGGAAGTACTGTTATGTGCCCAGCATTGGTGTCAGATGTGTCCAGCTAGTGCAAAGGGAAATGGAAGCAGGGAAATTTTCCAAGGAAAATAAACCAGACAGAATTACATAGTATTCGGATCTCAGCGGGAGGTAATTTGTTATTTATCTGGTGACAGGGGTATGGGTCAACCTACCTTAGCTTGGGGCCATGGAGACAAAGACAAAGCAAATCCCTGAAATTGACGTCTCGGAGAGGGCTTCACTGGGGGATCCTTATCCAACTGCACCTATCCCAGCTGTGTTACAGATGTGGAAACTGAGACCAGGAGAGGAGAAGTGGAGCCAGGACAGGAGCACAGGTCTCCAACGTCAATATACCTCATCCTCTGACAGCTTGAAAACCCCATCCTTCTCCAATGCTTGTTCATCCATCCATCCATCCAACAGATATTTAGTAAACACTTATTAAGCACCAGGCATTTTGCTGAATGTTAGGGGACTGTGGTGAGCAAGACAGACATGGACCCGGTTCACAGAGTGCTGTCATTTTTAGTAGGAGAGAAAGACTAGTAGTAAAGTGGTAATGAGATAATTCAAGTAGGTCCCAGTCTATTGAGGGAAACAAACTGGAGAGACGTGCTACAGAGGGACTTGGGTGTCGGGGTTATTTTGGGGGTGTGTGTGTGGGGGTCCAGGAAGCCTCTCTGAAGAAGTGGTATTTGGGCAGGGACCTGGATGCTAGGAGCCAGCTGTGCAGACTCAGGGGCAGGGCATACCCAGCAGAGGGAACAGCAAATGCAAAGGTCCTGGGGTAGGAATAAGCAGGGAGTGTTTGAGAACCAGAAGGAAGACTGTGGTGGCAAAGCATGGTGGCTGAGGGCAAGAGGGTAGAAGATGAGGGTAAAGAAGCTGGCAGGAGCCAGACTGTGGAGGAGAGGGGGCTCTCAAGCCTGGTTGGGGAGCAGGGGGCTTTTAAAACAATACCGACACCTACCCCAGTCTCTCAACCTCGACACTGTGACATTTGGGGCTGGATGATTCATTTATGGGGGCTGTCCTGTGCGTTCTAGGATGTTTAGCAGCATCCCTGCCTCCTTCCCACTAAATGCCAGTAGTACCAAGTCCCTAGTTGTGATAACCCAGGTGTCTTCAAACGTTGCCAACGTCCCCTGGGGCAAAGTCGCCCCAGCCGAGAACCATTGCCCTGGGGTCTCGAATTTAATTATCCTGGATGGGGCTGGGACCTCAGTACAAAACCTCCCCAGGTGACTCTATCGGCAGTCAGGAGACGCTCTGAGACCCTCTGTCGTAGGACCTAAAAGCTTGGTCTGGATTTTATGCTCCGCGCCGCAGGCAGGGACAACATCTGGTGTCTTTGAGGGCAAAAACTGGGAAACTTCCAAAATGAAGGGTGACAGCCCAGGGGAAGTATTTTGGCAGCTGCAGAGGCAACAACAGTTCAAGGAAATGTCAGTTTATCTACCCTAACTTCCCAACATGATCAGAGAGCTGATGGCTTCAGCTGCGGCCAGCACCCTCTCCTCCAGCCCATCCCACTGCCCTTGGCCAGCCCAGGAAAGGCTGTGTTATGAAGACCACCCTATCGTGGCTGCTGTTTTAACAGCAGATGAGGGTCTGCACCAGCGTAGGGGAAGCCTAGGGAGGGTCTGCCCAGAAAGGTTTATCACAATGTCTCGTCGTCCTCCTTAGCTTCTGCATCAGCCCTCCCTCAGGACAGGAGGGCATGGAGAGCTGTGGGCCAGGCAGAGACTGTGGTCCTGTCACCTGCTTCCTTTCCTTGCAGCTGAAGGAGGCACAACTGATCTTCATTGTTGAAACCATTTCACTGATTGAGGGGCATTTATTTAATGTTAATAAATGCAGAACCCCCAAAATAAATCCCCAAAAGCAACAGATTCCACCAGCCTTCAGCAAGGCACAGTGGTGGTCTCCCGGTTATCACTGTGCCCATTTTACATGTGGGAAGACTGAGGTCTGAGGTCGGCGAGGTCAAGGGAGCCCTTGCCCAGGTCATAGAACAAATAATTGGCAGAACTTGGAGTTGAGCAAATGTACATCTGAATATTAGTCTAGCATGTTCCTTCTTTGCCACCGGGTTGAGGGGGATGGGCTCAGCTCATAAGCAATAACCCGTCGGGGGAGTTTGCCACCTTTGATCATATCCAAATCAGCTGGTGGACTTGGTAACAATACAAGGCCATGCCCCGTCTCACTCCAACGAGCCAAGGCTCTGACTTTTTTATTAAGTTCCAGAGGATTGGGTACACCACAGTTTGAGAACCACTTTCTTATTAAACTGAGTTTCATTTTTTTGGAGCTTTGATTTTCTGTTTATGTACTTCTGAAATGCCCTGTAAGTCCCCATGGGGCCAACACACACACCTCTTCCATATACACCCTAAATGACACCCCAGCTCTCTCCTTTCTCTCTCCCATTCTTGTCCTCTCTCCCACACCCCTTCTCTCATTTGTACAAACACATGCTGTCTTATTCTCTTTCCCTGTAAAAGACTCATTTCATTAATTTAGCAACTCACAAAGGTCGGATAGCCCAGAAGTCCCCACCCCCCAAATAATTTTCTAGAATTCCCCAGGTTGTTTAAATCTGTGCTTCATAGTGTGGACCCCTGACCAGCATCACCTGGACCCCTGACTAGCATCACCTGGGAACTTGTTAGAAATGCAAATTCTTATCCCCTCCCTGCCAATCAGAGGCTTGGGGGTGGGCCCAAGCCCCTCCAGGAGATTCTGATGCATGCTGGAGCTCAGACCCCTGCTTTAAAGAAACCTGTTCCTGCTTCCTGTGCTGGGCGAGCAGACTTTTCTACTGCCTAGAGTTCCTTGCATACTTCGAAACCTCCTTGCCCCCTCACCCAGCAATTCTGCCAGGAGGCACTGAAAGGTGAGCAGCTGAGTCCAAGGTGAGTGAGGGCCTAGAATGTCCCAGTGTGAGAACCAGCAGGGGCCTTAGAGCCGTCTCTTAGCTTCAGTTCACTAATGTACCTTCCACGGTCATTTACTGGACCTGTCTGAGAGCCAGGCTGGGGGCTGGATGCTCAGAACATAGTTCCTACATTTTACACAAGGACTTCATGTGCCAGTAGAAGAGACAGATAATAACAAGTTAAACAGACAATTAAGATAATTAAAGCATTTTGTTAAGTGCTATGAAGGCCACAAACAGTGGGAGGGCTGGGGTCAGCGCCACAGGTATGCTACTTTGAAGAGGCGCTCAGAAGAGTTGTCCAGGGTGGGGGGGTGACATTTGAGCTGAGACCTAATGACGAGGAGGAGATGGCTGTGCAGAGAAAGCAGTCTAAGCAGCAGTACAGCAGGTGCAAAGCCCCTGAGGTTGTTACAGAACCAAATTTGGGTTTGCTCACCTACTCACTGTAAGGCCAACCTACTGACACCAGGTTGTGGTGAAGGAAGGTTCAGCATTTAGTGCAGGGTGTCAATCAAGCAGTACAGGCTGAACTCTCTAATGGCCTTCGGGGAAGTGTTTTTAAAGACAGAGCGAGGGAGGAGGGTGTGGGGTATGTGATCAGCTGGTGGACATCCTTCTGATTGGTTGGTGGTGGAGTAATCAGGGGTCAACATCATCAATCTTCTGGTTCCAACCGGTGTGGTCTGGTGTCTACATGCTTGTGGGCAGCATGTAGTTAACTTCTTCCACCTGGTGGGGGATTCAGTATCTGCAAAACAGCTCAGAGAATGTGGCTCAGAATATTATCTACAACCCTTGAAGAGGAACTAAAGGTCCTTGACTCTGCTTAATGGCTAAACTATTATTGTTTCGTCTTGCTTGACTGTTTTCCTTTGTTTCTGCATTTTCTCACTTCTCTAATTAAATTTGTTCTTTGAAACCCAGGGAAGGCCTGGGAGACTAAAATTTTTCTATAAACTAGAGGCAAGGGGAGGACATGGCGGGGGGCAGGTGTCTATCCCGGGAAGGCCCCATAGGGTTCTGCTCGGTTACAATCCCCCCTTTTCTTCGATACTCCTCAATCTTGAGGGGGAACAGGGGCGGGACGAGAAAAGGAATAAAGTTTTGGGTACAGAGGTGACTCATGAGCTCGGCAGCGGAACCCGGTTTTAGGCGGACTGGGTTTCATGGTGGGAATGAGATGGGTACGTCTGAGGACCACAAGGAAGCAAGTGCGAGTGATGGCAGGGTGGGGGGAGGGCAGCAGCTGCGGGGCCTCAGAAGTGCAGCTAAAGCCTTGGAGTTTATCCTAATGCCGGGGAAGCCAGTGAAAGATTTTTAACAGGAGCTGTTCCCACCCCTCTGGAAGCTTCCTGGTGGCCTGGCTCCTGCCTCCTTTGACACTCAGCCGCTTGTATCAAATGTGTCGAAACCCATTTGGTCGAGAGCCATGAGGCCATCGACCAAGCCCAGCTTTGAAGGACACAGGCCGAGGTGTCCCGGCCGTCAGCGTGGTGTTTCTGCCGCGTGGAGCTTCAGGAAAGATACTGAATGATTCCTCTGCATTTGGGGACAGTGAACTTCATCAAGATGCTTTTGCAGGGACAGGAGTGGGAGGGAGTGTTACCTAAACGTCTGGTCTCGATGGAGGGGCTTGGGCTGTGCACCCCAGGAAAGAGAAGGAAGGAAGCGCAGCGTTTCCCCACTGCTGACGGGAAGATTTTATTTCTCACTTAGTGCGTGTCATCAGTCCCCTTGCTGGGTGCCCAGAGTCCAAGCACAGTTCTGCAGTCATGTCATCTTTTTTTTTTTTTTTGCGGTACGCGGGCCTCCCACTGTTGTGGCCTCTCCTGCTGCGGAACACAGGCTCCGGACGCGCAGGCTCAGCGGCCATGGCTCACGGGCCCAGCCGCTCCGCGGCATGTGGGATCTTCCCAGACCGGGGCACGAACCCGTGTCCCCTGCATCAGCAGGCGGACTCTCAACCACTGCGCCACCAGAGAAGCCCCAGTCATGTCATCTTGACTGTATTGCCCACATGCACACGACATCCAGCCCGTCCCCATCTCCCGGGGGTGAGGTAGTAATGAAATCCCACAGGGCCTCATGTGCACAGCATTTTACATCCAGTAAATATCGGGAGCTATGTAATAGGTTATTTATTTCCAACTCCAAATCAGTTCCTGTTTTTCATGTTTTCAAATAGTGCCAAGCTGCTATGTTTGACAAATGGAGGACGCTGCCTTCTGCTAAGATGGTAACTCAGTGCCTGAATGAGATCTCGACTTACGTTTTCTGTAACTCTGTACTTGTGGGCTTTCTGATTTCTCTTTCTTCAGGCCAGTTTGACTGTCCTAAATATATCATACAAGAGTTGGGAGGCCTGAGCACATGAAGATTCCTCCCCCCGCCCCCGTCATCTAGTGGAATTGGCTTCCTTTTATGTTCAAAAAGCTGAATTGCTTTCCCTTTTTATAAAGCACAGCTGAAAAGGTTTTTTTTTGTCTGTGGCTGTCTTCAATTGTGCTGGAATTTAAAATGCCCCGGCACTTTTGTGAAGGAAGCCTATAAATGTACTAAATCATTATTATTATTATTAACATCATTTCATGTATATTGTACATGCCTGTTGGTAAATGATCATGTGACCAGCAGAGGGCTTGCATGGGTGAAGATTATGCCACTGGCCACCACTTTCCTTGAATCTCAAAGATTCTACACTGGCATGTGTGACATCTGTCATCCCTTGACTTTTGCATCTTATTACACAAGTGATAACTCGTTTGTTGTTGAAAATAGAGATCAGCAAAAAGAAGAAAGTGAAATTCACCCAGAATGTCTCCAGCCAGAGAAAATCACGTTAACATTTTGCTCTGTATCCTTCCAAGCAGTTTTCTGAGTATATATGCCAACTCACAGTCTGTATTTGTCAGGGTAATAGTAGCTGCTGTAACAAATAAGCCTTGAAACATTAAGTGGCTTAACACAAGAGAAATGTATTTCTTGCTCATGTAATAGCTCAAGGTGGGTGTTTCTGGATGGCAGGTGGCTGTTCTCCATGTGTAGAGGGAGTCACACCCAATCCCATCTTTTGGAGTTGTCCCCAGGGCTCAGGATCCTCTGCTTCTAGTTGGGTGAAGAGGAAGAACATGAAGGGGCATATGGGAGGTTTCCATGAGCCAAGCTGAGAAGTGGTGCACACCATTCCACTCGTGTGCCACAGGCTGTCCCAGCCCCTTGGCCACACCTGACTGCAAGGGAGGCTGGGAAATGACTCACTGTATCCCTGGGAAGAAAACGACGTGGCTTTTGATGAAGAGCCAGCAGCTCTGTGACAAACACACATTTATGGGTAGATCTCCTTCTCCCATTGAAGGTGGACTCCTCCACCAACCCTGTTCGAACCCTGTTCGAACCCTGTTTGGCTATTTTCACTAAATAACTTCTGCATGGATAATACCTGTTTGGGTTTGAGTCTGTTATTGCCAATGTCGTTACTCCTGTTTGCCTCAGTTTTCTCATCTGTAAAATGGGGATAACACTGATCTCTTTTGCAAGGTAGGGATAAGAATTGGAGATCTTGTATGAAACGGCTGTAGCTTAATGCCTCCTGTAACTGGAGGTGCTCGATACCTTGTATCTTCCGGTCACTATGGTAATAATGATGACATGCTAACAGTGATGATGCCAGCAATAATGAAAATGATAGCAGCAGTTAGGAGAGGTAGTATATTTTCAGGTGCCAAAGCCTTGGCGCTACAAAGAGAAGATGCTTTATGTTTATTATAATATCAGATGATATGAATTGATTGCTGTGGTTTGACCTCTTAGGTCTGTGACCTAGCTCTGCTTCAGACTGGTGCCTTGGCCACGTGGCTTAACCTCTGTAAGCTTTGAGCTGTCCAGGAGACGTCAAGTCGGGGCTGGATATACTGGTCTAAAGCTCAGATGAAAGGTCGGGGCTGGAAATAAACGCATGTGAGTCATCTGCGTGGAAGTGGTGATTGAAGCCCTGGGCTTCAGTGGACGTTGAGGTCATCCTCCTGTCTCCCCTAGATGACCCTGGAGGGTCAGCCAAGGGCAGAGCCTGGAGCATCTCCAGCACTGGGTGGCCTGGTCAGGAAGGGCCACCCTGCACCAGAGACTGGGAAGAAGCAGGCAGGGCAGTAGAAGCAACCAGAAGCACCTAGAGTCAGGAAGCCAATCCAAAGAGGCTCCCGTCGCCCAGCTTCCCTGCCCCCGGTCCCTCCTATGCCCTCACTGGGTTTAATTTTCCATCGGGCACTTCTCACCACAAGATAATATTTTGTTCCTCAGTTTGTTTGCTGTTTGCCTCCTTTCCCTACATCCCCTCCCCCCCACCTTAGAACATAAGCCCCAGGAACGCAGGACCTCAGCTGTTTGACACACCTCTGTGTCCCCAGCCCCTAAAATATTAGGTCCTCCTTAAATACGTTTTGAATGAATGAATAACAGATTCCAAAAATACATTCGCACGCGTTATCACAGCCTGCTTCTCTAGGCAGGTATGGTAGCAAACAATGAATGGTACCATTTACTTAGAATCACTGAGGAATGGGTGGGACATAAGTAAACTATAGTACAAACCAGTCATGGGGCAGCTATAGGATGTGGGAGAGTTAGTGGTGGTGGCAACAAAAAAGATGCCAACAAGGTGACGTCGATGATAAAAATACAGTAAAGAGGCTGAGTGGTTTGCAGGTATGTGCTTCCAACACTCATCACATATAAGGTCCTGGCCCTGATGTCGGGAATGAAAAGAGACGGGCACGGCCTCTGCAGCCGTGGCACTTACAGGCAGACACGTAACTGGGTGATTCTCAAAGGGTCCTCATTGCTGCCACAGGATCATAGGGGGCTGGCTGTGGGGCCCCAGAGTGGCCCCCTTATCCAACCCATTGGCCAGATGGGCAAGAAGGTATTGGCATTCCCAGCAGAGGGGCCGGCACGTGCAAAGAGCTGGAGGTGAGGGGACAGCAAGACCAGGGGGATGGGGGTGAGATGGCACCCAAGAGGCGGGAACTGGCATGTGGGATCCGTTCGGGGAATAACAAGAGACAGGAAGCTGGAGATGGTCTTAAAGGACCTCGAGAGCCAAGCTGAGGACTCAGAACTCTTCTCCCAAAGGCAGGCGGAAGCCACCCAGAGTTGTAACCAGAGTGACAATGTCCGGTTTGCAATTTAGAAAGCCCGCTTTGGGGCGATCCCTTTTCTTAGGAGAGCTTGTCTCAGGCTTGTTGACATGCTTCCCCGATTGAAGAAGGGTGTGGACAGCCGGTGTTGATCCTAGTCTGACGTCAGTGGGAACCAGCGCAGGTTTTAATGCCCCAGGTCCTAAGAGATACTCGGCTTGACTCCCTAAGGGGAAAGCAACTGTGAGCTGGCAGCCCTCTGGAGATGAAGGCATCTTCAACAGCTTTGTTTACCCCGGTTAAAAATAGCTGCAGTCCCATGTTTTGAAGGCAAATGTAGGCAACATCAGCTCCTTAACATGTGTTCCCAAAACCAGAGGGACGGTTTCTTCTGCACTTCTGGCAGGCGGTGGTTAAACAAAGATTCAGGAGCACAGGGGCAGCTTCACGGAGGGAGCTGAAATTGTAATTAAAAGCTCGTTCCCTGCAATCTGATCGACCTGTGTGCGCTTTCTGGTTTTTCTGTCTTCTAGATCCTTTTAACAACCCTCTGAAGTAGGCACCATGCAACTCTGCCGTTTATAGACAAGGAAACAGGGAGAGGAAACACGGTGCCTAAGGTTATAACGCTAGGAAGAGGCAGGATTTAAACCCAAGACTGTGTGTTTCAGACCAAAGTCCGGATTAAACCATCTTCTTGTCCTCTTTCCCTTAGACATACCGAAGTCTCTCTCCCTGCTCCATGCCTCGTGGGCCTCTTAGAACCCCCCACTGCCGGGCCCTCTCCCCCGCGGAGGGCGACAGTTGCCCCACGTCCTAGTCAGATTCATTGTCCAAGCCACCACATTTGCCAGTCTTGTGACTTGTTGAGTTGGCCCTGGTATTTGTCCCTCTCCCTCCCTCCCTGTGTGGCAGACTCCAAGGTGGCCAGAACGGGCAGAGAGTGAGAGATGTCAGATCAGTGGATTTTCACCACTCTGGGAACTCGCCGGCCCTAGGGTAGGGTTTGATGGTTACCTGGCTAGAGTTGCCTGGGCACTGCTCAACTTCTGCTTTGTCCCTGCCTGATCGTGTTTAAGATAATTAAGCCCATAAATCAAATAATAAATAGATATTGACTCTTTGTCATGGAGTATTATCAGAATTGATTGACCACAGGGAATACTGCTTTCCTCAATCGATGGGGAGCTGGGGGGACAAATAAATCTTGATAATGACTGCCAAGAGGAAGATGGATAGGTATATTAATATGTGCACTGGGAGCGAATATCTTCAGATGTGAAATAAGAGTTTGTTTTGGCGGAAGGGGAGAACAGGAGAGGCAGACAGAGACTGACCATATCCCTAGACCCAAGCGGGGTACCAGGCACTCGCTGATTTTTTTGGTGAACTGCAGAAATCCAAGGAGAGATTTGCCTTAAAGAGAAACTATATTTAGTGTTTACTGTTTCTAGTGTCTGGATGTCCAAGCACCCAGAGATCCCCTCTGCCCAAGGGCTGCGTTGTTCTGTTCGTGTTTGGCCTTCCAGTGTCAACTGGAAGGAAAGAGGAGGGAAGGGCTGGAAATGGTGGTGGGGTGGGGAGGGCAGGAGAGGGGATACTGGGCTGCATAGGTGCTGACAACACACACTGAGAAAGAGATTGCAGAACAACATCAGGTTCGCGGAGCAAAAATCAAGAGTTGGGTTGAGTTTGAGGGGCCACTGAATCTTTCAAGAGGCGATGTTAAGTAGGCTTTTAGATAAGTCATTGTTCAGAGATGAGTTCTAGCCTAGAGATATAAAACTGGGACCATCTCTGCAGTGAGATAGTAAGAGCCATCGGCTTGGGGAGCTGGCCCGGGGCAGTGCTTCTCAAACTTGACTGCATATTAGAATCCCCTGGAGGGCTCGTGCAGACACAGATTGTTGGGCTCTACCCTCAGCTTTGGAACCGGTAGCTCTTGGATGGGGGCCTAAGAAATTGCATTTTTAACATGTTCCCAGGTGACGCCAATGCTGCAGGTGTGGGAACCTCACTTTGAGAACCAGCGGCCCTGGGGGAAAAAAACCAAAGTGAGAACAGAGGGTTCCTGCAAAGATTGCTAAGTAGGGGCCAGAGAGTCAGAGAAAAACCAGGAGAGTGTGTTATCATGGAAACCTGGGGCAGATGGTGTTTTAACAAGAGGTCCTTTCAACTGGTGTTGAAAGGACAGGCAAGATGCAACTGGAGAAGTGGCCCTCAGAATTCTTGCAGCCTTAAGAGTTTGTTGGCTTGTGGATTTATACCTACTTGCAGACTTCCCTATTCACCTGCTCAGTGACCTGTGACACCCCCAGCTGTGATCCTAGGTGTCTGTCATGTGCGTTCCAGGTTAGGGCTAGGATTCAGGTCGGAATGGAGCCCTTCACCTTCCAAACCAGAAGGATGATGGGACTGTTTCGGTGATGCTGGTGACAGAGATTGGAGGGGTCTGAGGCACAGCTGGAAGATCCATTCCCAGGAACAGCCCAGCAGGAAAGAGCTGAAATTCATCAGAACGGCTGTGTGGAGTCGCTGAGGCCGGAAATGAATCTACTCGGGGGAGACGTTCTCTCTGGGCTGCACCGTATTGTTTTCAAAACCTATCAGTGATGCTCAGCCACCACCATCCTTTTAAAAACAAGGGAAGTTGGTTGCTTGGTTGAATCATTGTTGTGAAAAGGCACTGTGAATATTTATTAAGGGGAACATTTATTGAACATCTCCTACAGGCTGGATACTGTGCTAAGAACTTTACAGACATTGCTTCATGTAATTGTTGTCCCCGTTTTACAGATGAGGAGCCTGGAGCTTGGATGAAGTGGCTTGTGTGAGGCTGAGTCGGGGTCTAACTTGACCTTTCAGAGCCCAGAGTCTGAGCCTTAACTCCACTAGGCTGTCCTGTCCTGTGTCATCTTAGACTGAATTAATTCTTTGTTTGACTATTTTTTTAATTACTTATTTTTTCTTCCAGTTTTATTGAGATATAATTGGCATGCAACACTGTATAAGTTTAAGGTGTACTGCATGATGATTTGACTTACATCATGAGATGCGTACTGCAAGTTTAGTGAAATCCATCATCTCATATAGATACAAAATTAAAGAAATAGAAAAAAATATTTTTTCCTTGTGATGAGAACTCTTAGGATTTTCTCTCTTAACAACTTTCATATGTAACCTACAGCAGTGTTCTTTTTGGCTGTTCTCCAAGGCCCTCCAGCTCAGTGTCATAGTCTAGCCACTTCTCTCACCCTTGGGAATGGAGTCAAATTTATGGGAATTTCTCCCCGTGTAGAAATTTTAAACTGAAAAAGAAAGTTCTTGCATGTCAAAGTCAAGCTTCTGTGGATCTTCGAGTGCCTGGCCTTCTGGATCATCAGAAAATACCAAGTTGATGGTCACCAAAAGAGCCTGTGGGGAAATGTTTAGTTTACCAGTTGTCCGGATTTGAGTGATTCGATTTTGGTGCAGATTTACCAGCACAAGTTTTTCTTTTGTGTTTGTAACGATTTAGCCTTTCTGAGCCTCGGTTTCTGCATCTGTACGATGGAGATAATAATAGTCTCCACCTCATGGGTTTATTGTGAGGACTGAGTGAGCGCATACATGTAAGACACTGAGAACAGAACCTGACACGCTGAGTGCTATGTAGGTGTTAGCATTTGTTGTTATTGTTACCGTTTTTATTACCACCAGCCCTACGCCATGGGTACCCAATGGAGGTGGACAGAAATACAACTCATGTCCTGTGCTGCAATAGAAAGAGCCTCAGATCTGGAGTTAGGAGTTCTGGGTGAATCTTCTAACCTGATTACTTGCTGACTGTGTGACCTTGGACAAATCGTGTCACCTCTCTGAGCCTCAGTGTTCTCATCTGTAAATCGGGGATAACGTATTTCCCTGGGTGGCTAGGAGGAGCATATGAAATGCTGGAACTGAAAACTCTTCATAAAGTGACCAGGACTAGAGAATTGTGGGATAATTTAAAATCCCATAATAAGAACAATAATAATAGTTTATGAAGCACTGACTGTGTCTGGCAGTGTTCTAAGCACTTTGACTTTTCCCAACGACCAGATAAGGTTGATACTTTTGTTAAGGGTGGAGCTGGGACTTGAACTTAGTTCTGCTACTGTCAAAGCAAGCATACACAAGTACTTTCTTGGCAAAGAGAACTTTCTAGTTGAATTAGCAGGCAGAAGTGACCCAAGTTTAAAGTTGGGATGGCAACTGAGGGGACCTGCAGTCAGTACCCCCTTCTTGGGGCTTATGCCCTCTGGTCTCTGGGGAAGTGACCATCCTCAGGCTGTGACTGGTGGATGAGAAGCAGAACTCCCCTCTCCTGAGCCCTCTTGTCATCTTCTCTCTTTGATGAAAACAAAGAGTCTTGTGGCTGAGAAGTTGCTCTTGCCTTTAATCAAAAGGTTGTCTCTGAGTCCTCTTCAAAAGAGGATTCCGTTTCTTCTAGGTGTTCAAAAGACCCAGAGGAGCACCAAGCAGGGAACAGATCAACTACTTTCAAAGGCAGGGAAGGGGTCGCAGCCGTCTTGAGCATTTTCCCAGCTGAGGCCAGTCCTCCAACGCAGTTATTTGCACAGCCCGTTGGGATTGGAGGGACATATCAAGGATTCTCAGCGGACTTGTTTGGAAGCGTTTGTAGACCATTGAGAACTGTCAGAGCATCTCGGTCACTGGAATCTGATCTCTCTCTGAGCAACAAGAGCTGCCTGTGACAGTTTCTCAAAATTGGAGATGCCGCACTGCAGCCCAGTGGATTATTATTCTGTCTTGTTAATAAACCACTGTTTCTCTGGCTCAGCTGGCCTTGCGGCCCTTCCTTCTGCAGGACCTCTGGCCCCTCTGGCCTCCCTGCTCTCCTTCTTCCTCTCCTGCTTTCAGCCTTGATGCTGACACACCCCTGGGGCTGATCTTACCACCCAGATATGGAGTATAGAGATGAAAAACTGGGACTGTTTACACAGCATCCAGAGCAATGGGCCTCCCGTCAGGTGCCGAATGTGACAAGGGAAGAGCTCAGAAGGAGGAAGGAGCCAAGAATTCTAGAAGTCATTCTGCTGTCACCTGAGACAGGCCTTTACCCTTTCAGTTTCCTTGTTGGTGAAATGATTATAACATTACCTATTTCATCCTCAGTTGGGTCATTTACATCCTTGTCTGGACCTGGTTGGCCTAAGCTGAACCCTTAGAAGTGAATGACCCTGATCTGTCTATCCATCTTCTCATCAATTTATCCATTCACCTTATGCCCTCTCCTCCTTCATAGACCTATCCACCCACCCTTCCACCCATCCCACATCTACCCACCTGCCTTTCCCACACATTCATCAGAAGGTAGTGCCTTCTGAATTACCCATCCATCCATCCATCCATCCATCCTCCCACCTATCCATTCAGGCACTCAGCTACCTACTCTTCTAACGATCTAGCCATCAAGCCATTCAGCAAATAGTTGTGGAGAGCTGTTCTCTTAGGCACTGCCATTTACTGGGAATGAGTAAATTCGTCAGGGATGTGACGGAGTCAGTGTGTCGTAATTAAAGCCAATCCTCGAAGCAGCTCAAGATGGCAGGCTTGAGCGGGGAGGCTGTGGTCAACATCATTCTGGTGTCACCAGGCTGGAGCCAACAACAAATGAGTCTACGGAAGCATCCACGGATGGGAATTTCAGTAGACTGCACATCTGTGGAAAGGAACTGTAGGCCATATTCCCAGATAGGAAAAGAGAACAGACCACCCAAATGAAAAACCAGGCAGCAAGGCTAAAAGACTGAGAATCACCTTTGCCTCCATGTTTCCTTCCCTTCGGTTCAGATTTTTGTGGAACTCTATGCTGAGAAGCGTGGAAGCTGAGACCCTGGTGATAAATGGAGGAGGAGCGGGTGGTCAGAGGGTGATCTTGGGTGGTGGGAGAGGGGGGAGGAAGGTTCCCATTTAGGAGGCTCTGAGGTAGCTTAGCACGTTTTCCGAAGGTTGGTGGTAGGGAGGGGCCTGCAGGGCTGATTGCTGCCTGTGTTACAGCCCATTAACTGCCAACTCATGATAATTTATCAGTGGCAGGCTGGAGTTTACTTATTCATTATTTATTGAGAAAGTGTTTGCTAAGCAAATCAGCAGTTCGGACAAGATCACAGGGAGGTAGGTTTAACCCACTCAAGAAATCCAA
Source organism: Mesoplodon mirus (assembly GCF_964341445.2). Classification (NCBI taxonomy): domain Eukaryota; kingdom Metazoa; phylum Chordata; class Mammalia; order Artiodactyla; family Ziphiidae; genus Mesoplodon; species Mesoplodon mirus. The sequence continues at coordinate 11,940,280 of NC_138989.1, forward strand.
CCAGAGCACATTCATTGTCTGAAGGCAGATGGAGCTGCTGGTGACAGATGGACACCCACTGGCCCTCATGGTTCCTGCCTCGCAACCTCAGAAATCTTCACTTGCTCTCAAAGTGGTCTCTCTCTAAGGCACACATCTCACCCCCTCTCCTGCCCCATCCAGTCCAAATTTGACAGTCAGCTCTATGTTGCCATTTCAGTATCACAGTAAAACCCTTTCGGTCAACCCTAGTAAGAATACCTTTGGAGTCAAGTGTCCAAACCCCTTACCTTTTGTGAGATGAATGGCCTTGGCTTTCTTTAGATGTCTTGAAGATCGTGTCCTTTTGTTTGATGAGGCGTGTCCCTGGAACCTTTTAGGTTTTGTTAAAGCAAAAAGAGGATCCTCACACCTTTTCTTCTCCAGAGAATCTAGACCTGCATTCCAGTCCGGGCTCCCTCACTTAGAGACCCGGCAAGATCAGGAAGTCACTTCCCCTCCCTGAGCCTCAGTTTCCTCCGCTGTAAAATGGGGGTGATGAGAGTACCAAGCTCACAGGGTTATGTGGAGGCTTGAAGGTGGTGAAGCCTGTTGCAGGCTTAGAACAGTGCCCATGAGGACTGCTGGGGAACGGTGGTGATTATTTCAGCACGCACCGTGAGCCAGGCACGGCAGTAAGCCCTTTAGAAGTATTATCGAAATGAATTTTCAGAAAAGGGTTGTAGGCTCATTAAGTCCAGCTTACAGATGAAAAAACTGAGGCTCAGAAAGATAAAGCAACGAGCAGTGGTGGAGCCAGGATTCACACCAGAGCATTTCCTTGACTCTCTGGAGGACGGTTTTATCACCCTTATCTTGCAGGTAAGGAAACTGAGGCCCAGGAAGGTTAAATGATATGTCTGGGTTACTCAAGTAGGAAGCACCTGAGACTGTGTGTTACTCTGAAGCCCATGAGCTCTCTCTTGGGTCTCTGTCAGCCTCCACCCTCAGAGTAGAAGATCCAGGGTCTGCTTCTCTCCTGGAAAAGCCCCCAGACTGGACTCCCTCCTCCCATCTCCTGTGTGTGGTTTTTGAAGCTGCACTAGGAAGCGACGATCAGGCTTGTGGGCAACACAGGGCTGTTCTGACACCAAGAGGATGGTATTTCTGCATCTCTGAAGTGAACAGACCCTCATGTGCACACAGCAAAAAGAATAAAATCACAAACTGAAATTGACAACTCATGAAAAAAAGTATATCAATGTTTGCTAAGTGGAAAAAGAGGCAATATTGGCTAGGGAGAGAAATGTCATTTTCAAGCTGCCAAAAAGAGTGTTAACATATAACATGGAAAGCCAGTAAAATCTATGGTCTAGTTCTTCTGAGCCACCTGGTTGAAATAATTTGTGAAATTTCATCTGAGAGCCTTGCACGTAGCTCCTAATCTTGATAGAGATGACATTCTGTTGGCCCAATGTGGTGGCCTGTGTTGTCAACGCTGAAGGCTCCTTCCCAGTTGTAGATGCTCAAAACCTGTGTTCCCAGTCAAAATGTTCAAAAATGGCTTTAATAATTCATGTATCCGTTCACCCACTCGTCCATCCATTCATCCAGCCATCCAACACATGAGAAACTCAGCGATTGTTATACCAGGTAGGAAGGGTTGAAACATGTGCCAGGGGTGTGATGAGAACTCAAGGAGAGGGGAGGGGAGGTGCTTCCTGAAGAATAAGACATTTGGAAGAAATAGAGGAAGGGTGTTCTCGACGGAGGGAACAGCATAGGCAAAGGCAAGAAGGTAGGAGAAACAAGATGCCACATTTGGAAAAGCACCGATAGTTCAGTTGGGTTGGTACTGGGGGGTGTACAGTGGGCACCAAAGTGTGACATCTCTTGACCCCCAAGGACGAGTAATCATAATACTGGGAGTGGATAGGGATTGAGTTCTACTGAGTGCCAGGCACTGTGCCAAGTGTGTTACTTCATCATTGACTGCTCAGGCCACCCTGAGAAGTGAATGATTATTCATCTCCATTTTACAGATTAGGCTCTGTCTTGGTCTGTTCAGGCTGCTATAGCAAAATACCACAGACTAGGTGACTTGTAAACATCAGACATTAACTTCTCACAGTTCTGAAGGCTGAAAAGTCCAAGACCAAGGCTCTGGCAGATTCAGTGTCTGATGAGTGCCCACTTCTGGGTTCATAGATGGCTATCTTATCACTGTAACCTCACATGATGGAGGGGGTGAGGGAGTTGTGGTTCTCTTTTTATTAAGGGCACTGATCCTTTTCATGAGGGCTCCACCCTCATGATCTAGTCACTTTCCAAAGGCCCCACCTCCAAATACTATCACATTGGGGGTTAGGTTTCAACATATGAAACCTAACACATTGGGAAGGGGGGGACACAAACTTTGTCCGTTGTTCTGTCCAAGAAGTTTTGTTACTTGTCCAGGGTTCCCTGGGTGTAAACCACAGAAGCACACCTCAGTGTGAGCAGGAGGCTGGGGTGATCGGATGGGAAAAGACAAAGACATGAAAACAATGGTCTGGGTTCTGGTCTTGGGTGGAGGGAGTAGCATCCCCACGTGCTGGCTCCAGGGTTTGGGTTACACCCTGAACCTCCATTTCCTCGGTATAAAATGGGGCCAACTATACCCATTCAGGCAGTGTGCATGAAATGATATAGCACAGAGGACAGTATGGGGACTGACATGGAGTCAAGATTCTGGTCCTAAGCTAGGTAGAGTGAATGGTCTGGCTGGTCCTACCTTCTCTTATATACATCCTGGCCTCAGGCCTGGGCACCCCCTCCCATGAACCTCCCCAGAGCAAACCAAAGCACATGAACCTTGGAGTTTGAAGTGGCTGGGCCTTCGCTTGTCAAGATCCCTGCATCTTTGCCCTCAAAGCTTTGTAGATAGAAACTAGAGCACCTCTGGGATTTAAGGAGGCCTTGGAGGGCAAGATTACCTGGGTGAACATTGGGAAAGATTCTCTTGGTGCCCTGGGGTTAAGAGCTTAAGGGGGAAAAAGAACCCCAGATGAACTTGAGTGATGATTCTCGCCCATCTCCAAGAAATTGGCACATACTTACATTTTGTTCCTGCACCTTCTAAATTGGTTTGGGGGAATGACAGGACTTTCAATTGAAACAGATTACCAGGGTAAGTCTTGGTGACTAATGGAAATATTCGTAATAGGATTACATGGCGTTTTCATCTTTCCCATGAAGATGCGACAGTGTCACGTGACAACCTTTTGGGGCATCTTCTGCTTTTAAATGATTGAGAGGTTAGGTCACATCCCTTGGCTGACTTGCTTTCTGTCTGTGGGAAGCAGGAGAAAGGCATTAACAGAAACGTGAAATTGAATCTCACTGAGCTTAAGTTCCCATTTGCCTTTGCTTCTTTTTTTTTTTCTTAACATCTTTATTGGAGTATAATTGCTTTACCATGGCGTGTTAGTTTCTGCTTTATAACAAAGTGAAACAGCTATACATATACATATATCCCCATATCCCTCCCTCTTGCATCTCCCTCCCACCCTCCCTATCCCACCCCTCTAGGTGGTCACAAAGCATTGAGCTGATCTCCCTGTGCTATGCGGCTGCTTCCCACTAGCTATTTATTTTACATTTGGTAGTGTATATATGTCCATGCCACTCTCTAATTTCGTCCCAGTTTACCTTTCCCCCCTCCCCATGTCCTCAAGTCCATTCTCTACGTCTGCATCTTTATTCCTGTCCTGCCCCTAGGTTCTTCATGACCTTTTTTTTTTTTTTTTTGAGATTCCATATATGTGTGTTAGCATATGGTATTTGTTTTTCTCTTTCTGATTTACTTCACTCTGTATGACACTCTTAGGTCCATCCACCTCACTACAAATAACTCAATTCCGTTTCTTTTTATGGCTGAGTAATATTCCATTGTATATATATGTGCCACATCTTCTTTATCCATTCATCTGTTGATGGACACTTAGGTTGCTTCCATGTCCTGGTTATTGTAAATAGAGCTGCAATGAACATTGTGGTACATGACTCTTTTTGAATTATGGTTTTCTCAGGGTATATGCCCAGGAGTGGGATTGCTGGGTCACATGGTAGTTCTATTTGTAGTTTTTTAAGGAACCTCCATACTGTTCTCCATGGTGGCTGTATCAATTTACATTCCCACCAACAGTGCAAGAGGGTTCCCTTTTCTCCACACCCTCTCCAGCATTTATTGTTTGTAGATTTTTTGATGGTGGCCATTCTGACTGGTGTGAGGTGATACCTCATTGTAGTTTGGATTTGCATTTCTCTAATGATTAGTGATGTTGAGCATTCTTTCATGTGTTTGTTGGCAATCTGTATATCTTCTTTGGAGAAATGTCTATTTAGGTCTTCTGCCCATTTTTGGATTGGGTTGTGTGTTTTTTTGATATTGAGCTGCATGAGCTGCTTGTAAATTTTGGAGATGAATCCTTTGTCAGTTGCTTCATTTGCAAATATTTTCTCCCATTCTGAGGGTTGTGTTTTCATCTTGTTTATTGCTTCTTAAAAACCACCGTGCTGCCCAGTTACATACAAATGGAGGTGTCTGTGGGCCATTTGGAAAAGAACCACAATTCTTTAGCACAGAGGAAAATGCACTCCCATTGCAGAGACTGGTTTCCCTGGTGATGGTTGCTGTAGAAGCGTGGCCCCAGCCAGAGTATCTTATTTTTATTTTACTAGTTTGTCTATTTCCATTTTCTTAGGCCCTCACTCACTTCATCACTATGTGATTCAATGCTGTTTGGGGCTGGTGGTACCCGTCCTACCTGCTGGGACACCCCCACACCTGCAGACCCTTCCCTTCTGCCAATTACCTATTAACCAGGTACTATAGTCAGGATAGGATAGGCTTGTGCTGCAGTGACAAACAACCCTGAGATCTCTTTGGCTTGCTCAAGGTTTCTCGCTCATTGAGTTTGCTATAGTTTGGGCACAGTGCTCCAGGCGAGCTGTCTTCCATGAAGTTACTCAGGGATCCAGGAAACTCCAGTCTTGTGGCTGTACCCTATCATTATAGGGCCTCCACAGTCACCGTGGCACAAGGCTGCAGATTCGGCAATGGGCTTCTCACTACCCCAACCAGGAAGTGCTAGGGGTCACTTTCCATTGGCCAGAACCAGTCCCGTGATACTGCATAACCACAAAGAGACTGGGAAGTGTGGTCTCCAGGGGAGAATCTGGGAGGGAGCAATAGGAAACAGAATTTGGTGAACACAGGACATTGTCTCTTCCATGCAAGAGTTTTCTAATTTAATCCCCCCAGACCTGGAAGGTAGATTTTGCCTTGTCCACTGGCATTTATCTTCAGCAGCTTGCCCAGAGGCTCACAATGGAAGAGTTCCAGGCCCGGATCTGGAGCCCAGTTCTGCCTAACTCCAAATTCTCAGCTCCTAACTGCTGGGCCCTACTACCTGCCCGATGAGTTCTCTCCTTTCCACTCTCTGTATCTGTTTCTACTGCTAAAAGGAATGATTCCTCCCAGCACACTCCCCTGTCTCTGGATTCTTCTCTGTTCCTCTTGGGGTAATGAAATGGTAGTTCAAGTTCATTTCCCTCCCAGTGTTCATCCCAGGAATCCTGCCCATCCAGCCTGCCTTAACCCCCCTGGTGTTCTAGATTTATCTATTGATACAAAGCTTCAAGTGCAAAGGACACAGTGTTCCTTGCTGTCAGCCTGGCAGAGGCATGGGTTCTATAAAGTTGGAGAAATTCCTTCCCTGGTGAAATTTCTTCCCAGGCTGAGAAATCAGAATTTTTTCCCGTTTACCAGACCAAGTTTCCTCTATAAATGCAGTGAAATAAAGTGAGTGGGAATTTTTGTGAACTTCCAGCTTTTTGTTTTTTAAACAACTTTATATATAAATCACAGAATTCACTCATCCACACAGTTCGATGGTTTTTAGTATATTTACAAAATTGTGCAACTATCACCAGATCTAAGTTTTTATTGAAGTATAGTTGATTTACAGTATTTTATTAGTTTCAGGTGTACAACATAGTGATTCGATATTTTATAGATTATATTCCATTCAAAGTTATTATATGATTTGAGAACATCTTATCACCTCAGAAAGAAACCCTGTACCCACTAACAGTCACTGCCTACTCCCAGCCCCATCTACCCCCAGCCCCTGGCAAGCTGAGCCTCCAGTTTTCAGACAAACTGTTTTCACTGGAGCATTTCAGAGACTGGGAGAAATGAAAACACCGAGTGCTTTTTAAGGGGTGAGGGAGGCTGTGGCCAGTTCTGGAGCTGGCATGACACTACCTGCATTACTTTCCAACTGCAGCCACAGAAAACATACCCCATAGGTAGACACAGGTGTACCTGTAAATGCAAAGACAGCCACACGCGCGCACACACACGGATGCACATACATAAATATACGCACATACTACTACATTCTTGCACACATACACACATGAATTCACTCACGTGTGTACACCCGTGTTCATGTGCACATAAACATGCGTACAGGCAGAGGTCCTCGCCGTAGAAACAATGCACACATACATATCAGTATGCACAGGTGTGTCCTTTGCTACACTGATCCTTTGGTAGCAGCAGATCGGGTAACCTCCGCCTCGTGGCCCTGTCCAAGCCAGTGGTCTGCAAGGAAGGCATTCTAAAGCAATTTGGGATTTACCTCACTCGGGTGAGCACTCGTTCAGCTAATTTCATGCCCAGGGGCTGCCTGGGAAGGCTCTGGTAGGGTATGGTGTGGGGATTCAGGCAGGGAATGGCAGAGAGGAAGAGGCAGGAGACTTAGAAACGTGTAAATTGTATGACATGAACTTGGCATGTGCTTCCGGGTTGGGGTGACGGCGTGTTGGGCTTGGGGCGGTCCTTGATGGAGCCTCCTTCCAGTCGGGGGTGGCGGCTGGCAGTGCATCCTGTCTCCACTGTTGTGGAACTCAGGCTTGCAGAGAAGCTCCTGGCCTGCATTTGCACTGGTCCCACATCTCTGGCCTTCTCCCGCATCACCCCAACCGAATCCGCAGCAGAGAGCTGTGCCCCTGCATCTGTGGCACTGCGTCACCCACCAGGCTCCGCGTCCCCACGCCTGGCCGGGAGTGTTGGCTCCATGCCCGTATGGATGGATGAATGGTTGAATGAATGAGTGAACGAATAAGGGAGTGAATGAATGGAAAACCCACTTGACCTTGACCGCACCCAGTTCTCAGTGCAGAGGAGAATGGCTCAAATTTGTCAAACTCCTAGTTCTAGGAGCCCAGTTTGTGTTGAGCCACCCCAGTTTCTTAGAACAAAGGCCAACAAACATTTTCCATAGTGGGCCAGACAGGAAATATTTTCAGCCACGTTCTTTGGTCTCTGTCACGACTACTCAGCTCTTGCATTGTGGCACGAAAGCGTCCACAGACAGTATGGAAACAGGGTGTGGCAGTGTGCCTACGAAACATTAGTTCACAGAAATGTGAATTTCTTATAATTGTCCCAAGGTCACAAAGTATCATTCCTCTTTTGAACTTTTTAAACTTTTATTTAAAAGTGTTTCAAACGGGCTGTGGGTTTGTCATATATGGCCTTTATTATGTTGAGGTAGGTTCCCTCTATGCCCACATTCTGAAGAGTTTTTATCATAAATGGATGCTGAATTTTATCAAAAGCTTTTATTGAGATGATCATATCGTTTTTATTCTTCAGTTCGTTAATGTGGTGTATCACACTGATTGATTCGTGGATATCGAAAAATTTTGCATCCCTCGGGATAAACCCCACTTGATCATGGTGTGTGATCCTTTTAATGTATTGTTGCATTTGGTTTGCTAGTATTTTGTTGAGGATTTTTGCGTCTGTGTTCATTGGTGATATTGGCCTGTAATTTTCTTTTTTTGTGGTATCTTTGTCTGGTTTTGGTATCCGGGTGTCGGTGACCTCATATATTGAGTTCGAAAGTGTTCCTTTCTCTGCAGTTTTTTGGAATAGTTTCAGAAAGATAGGTGTTAACTCTTTAAATGTTTGGTAAAGTTCACCTGTGAAACCATCTGGTCCTGGGCTTTTGTTTGTTGGGAGTTCTTAAATCAGAGATTCAATTTCAGTACTTGTAATTGGTCTATTCGTATTTTCTATTTCTTCCTGGTTCAGTCTTGAGAGACTGGACCTTTCTAAGAACTTGTCCGTTTCTTCTAGGTTGTCCATGTTATTGGCATATAGTTGCTTGTAGTAGTCTCTTATGATCCTTTGTATTTCTGTGCTGTCCATTGGAACTTCTTTTTCATGTCTAATTTTATGGATTTGGGCCCTCTCCCTTTCTTTTCTTGATGAGTCTGACTAAAGGTTTATCAATTTTGTTTATCTTTTCAAAGAACCAGCTTTTAGTTTCATTGATCTTTTCTATTGCTTTCTTCGTCTCTGAGTTTTCTGCTCTGATCTTTGATTTCTTCTAACTATTTTAGCTCATGGGCTATACAGAAATAGGCAATGGCCTGGATTTGGCCCTCGGGCCGTAGTTTGCAGCCCCTGTCTTAGGAGCTTGGCTCTAGTAGGCCTGCATGTCTACACTCTGCGAAATTCCCTGCAACCCTGACCTACAGCAGTGTGGACAGTGGGCTAGTTGGGTGTGTCCTGAGGTGGCCCAGCGCCAGAGGCCTTCTCAAAGAAGGGAGAGGCAGTGGAAAGGCCAGGAGCTTTGGGCAAACGGGACCCAGATTCTGCCTCCACGTTCTGGCCAGAAGGACCCTGGGCCAGGCATTCATTCCCTTGGGCTTTTGCTTCCTCTTTGGAAAAATGGGAAGATGAAAAGCCACCCCCAGCCCCTGGGGCTCTTGTGAGGATGAGATGAACTGCAGGCCTGTCTCAGGAGCTTGAAAACACTGGTTTCCTCGTCCTTCAGCCTCTGTTCTTTCTATTTCCCCAAGGGGCCAAGTAGCTCAGGGGTTGAGAACAAGATGCAGGTGTCAAATAGACTGAGGGTACAATGCCAGTTCTGCTTCATGGATCTGAGCTGCATGGCCTTAGCAAACGACCTCACCTGCCCGAGCCTCAGTTTTCCCATCTGCGAAATAGGACCAGTACCTCCCGAAAAAGGTTGAGGTCAAGAGTACGACTAAATAAGATCATTCGTGTAAAACCTTTAGCAGAATGCTCATGGGAAGGTTCAATGAATGGTATTTCGTATTGTTAGGAGGCAGTGTGGCTCTGTGGCTGCGAACCCACGGTTTAGTCTCAGACAGGTCTGGGTTCGAGCCAGGCTGCGCCCGTTGAAGCATGACCTTGGGAAATTCCATCCCCCTTTGTGCGTTTTGGTTTCCCCATCTCTTCCATGAAGGAAGTGGACCCAATGATTTCTAACACTGGTCCACAACTTGAATTCTAGAAATGTCTGTACATGTTTTCTTACACCATGGCCGGGTAGGTTCCAGACTCAGGTACATTCCCAGTATCCCCTAGGAAGGTACACTTCTCCCCTCCCTCTCCCCCCTTCCTCCTCCTCCCCCTCTTCCTCCTCCTCCCCTCTTCCCCTCCCCCTTCTCTCATGGGTGGAAAGGGCACAGCTGTTTTGTGGGGTTACACCCACCATTCTACTGTCTGCCCTTTCTCCTTTGCCAGCCCCACAGTCATTTTAAAATATCAAATAGTCAAATCCATCTTCTTCGTTCAGGATTGAATTTTTTCAAGGTGAGAGAGTCCCATTGGGACTTTAAGGTAAGGGCCAGTCCCTGGCTTTGTGCCCTGACCAGGCTATAAACCCTGTGCAGAAGACAGAGGAGGAAAAAACTGCTTCCTTCACTGAGAGTGACAGCCAGAGAGTCTTCCAAGCGAGACGGGGCTACTGGGAGGAGGAATTCGGTTCCGACTCTGCTTTCTCATTTTAGTTTGTCACCCTTTCAATATTTTCCAAACTGTCTATAGAGTAAACATGTGTCTGGTTTCATTTCCGTCTGACTCAAAGGTGCTTTTTTCCTTTTTTCTCATTTTACAAAAGTAATACGTGTTTGTTGGAGAAAAATTAGGAAAGAGAGATAAGCAGTGAGAAAAAGGTTTTTTGCAAAGCTTCTAATCCCGTGACCCGGGACTGGCCCTGCTAACACCCTGGAGTCTATCCTCTCTGTGGATTTTAATGCATATAAATTAGGTGGTGTATGTATATGTTTCAAAAACAGTAATTCAGTTGACTGTTTAGCTTAAAAAAAAATGTGTTTCTGGTCAGGGGGCAACAAGAACTGATGTGTTTTGATATCCAGCCCCAGAGGGAAGGACCCGGGTCGGTCTGGTCTTTTTGTGCCACAGGGAACCTTGTACAGGGAACCTTGTGCAGGGAAAGGCTGGAAGCATCATTGCTAACTGGATCTGGTTTGGCTTATGGTCTGTTTCGTGTGCTGAGCCAGTAGGGAAAGACCTGCCTCGGCACTGAGCGCAGCCCTTCCAGCTCCCGCGGACGATGGGAAGAAGGAAGGTGGTCGCAGTCACTCATTCCTTTGTTCATCCATTCACCTGTTCTAGAAGCATTCCCTGAACACCTCCCCTGGGCCTGGCCCATGTGTACTGCCCGCTGGGCTTGCACAGGTGCATCCAGGAGTTCTCCAGACCCCCTCCGATGGTCTAGCCCTCTGCAGCCTGCCTTGCCTGTCTGTGGGTAGCAGCTGGGAGTTCCCAAACAGAAGCAGCAAAGGGGCAATGAGGCCAAACGAGGGCTGGCCCTGAATTGAAAGGGTGAATACACTGCCGGGCGTGGGGTGGATGGATGGTGGGGGGTGACCGCGTGGCGCAGGGGGGATCGGCTCGGTGCTTTGTGGCCGCCTGGAGGGGTGGGATGGGGAGGGTGGGAGGGAGGGAGACGCAGGAGGGAGGGGATGTGGGAACAGATGTATATGTATGACTGATTCACTTTGTTGTAAAGCAGGGACTAATAAAAAAAAAAAAGAAAGGGTGGAAGGAGAGGCCTAGAGTTGGGAAGGGAGGGAGGCGGGTGAGCTCAGTGGATAAACAAGGGTTTCCAAGGTCAGGCCCTCTGAACTGGGCCTGGCCAGTTCCTGCTTTGCTAAACCATCCTCTCCCAAGGGATCTTATGAAATCCTGGAAAGGTGATTCGAGACCTGGACTCAAGTCCTGACCCTGTCACCTACTGGCTGTGGGGACCTGGGTAGGTTACTTAACCTTCCTGCATGTGCATTTTTTCGCTTGTCTCATAGAGCCTCCCCTCCTGGGGAGGCTGGTGTGAAAAGGTCTCAGTTCAGTACCTTGTGGAGAGAGCTCCATCAGCTCCAGGCAGCGCTAAGCAGCAGGTATGAAACCTGCACCTAGAGATCACACACATACTCACACGTATAAACAACCCCTTTGCCCGAATCACCCCACCTCACAGTTCACAAAGCACTCTGAGTTCCAAAGATTTCAGGTAACTTGCCCAAGACCACGCAGCCAGGAAGGGACAGCATTTTAGCTCCGCTGATTCTGATTCTGAAGTGTATGCTCCTGTCCAGGCTGACTCATTGCCTTTGGTTTCCTCATCTGTACAATGGGAATAACCAGACCCACTTATTCAATGTGATGATGAGTTATTCAATGTGATGATGCCTGGGAACCTTTTGGCTCTGTCTTCATCCCCTGGGAGGCCTCTGGAAGATGGGCATCATCCTAAACAAGATGATGCCTGCCTTTCTTGGAGAGATTAGATAAGGGGCATTTGGTTAGATGTTGCCAGAAATCAGTTCAGAGTCTTTGCCCTGAAACAACAGGATGTGTTAGGAAGGGAGTCCCTGCTGTCCCCTCCTGAGATGCCAACCCTGGCTACCTGTTTATGGAGGACCCACCTCCATCCTCTCATTGTGTGCCTGAGCCCATGTGCATTTCTCCACGGCCCTCGTTATAAACTGCAGTTATTCTGTTTGCTTATTGTCTGTCTCCCCCATGAGAATGTCAGCTCCATCGCCAAGGAAATGGTCCTTTTGTCTTGTCCCTGCACATGTCTGGCCTATAGTCGCTGTTAATACATAATTGGCAGGAGGGGAGGGTTTGCAGGCCTGGAGATTAATGAGTCTGGATTTCCCAGAAGGTGGGACAGATACCACTGGCCCCAAATAACATCGAATCACATAGTGGGGCGCATGATTTTCCTCTTCAGTTCTCTCTCCATCCTTCTGGTGAAATGAGAGACTCTTCATTCAGTGCTAGTATTTAACACCTTCCTAACCCTTACTTGCTAAACTTTTTTTTTTAAAACAAAAAGAGGAGGCCTTAAGCTCTGACCATTTGTCAGACCATGATGCCAAGCAAGGCTTTAATATTGTTTTTTAGTGGGTTTGTTTTCGTTGTATGTATTTTTACATTTATATGGGGCTAGAAATTCTGGCTTTCCTTCTGGTAATGATAGAAGGTAACACTAAAAGTTTCTTTCTAAAATACACTTATTTTTCAGAGGCAGTGCATCTAAAGAAAACTATTAGCAAGTGGTAAATAATGAGTTGGCAGATCTGGCAAAACCCTTAAGGTAGTTTTGGAATGGTTGCAGCATGAGGGATTCTGAGTGAGACGCACAGTCTGACCCTTAGGAGACGCTGAGAAGAGATGCTATAGAGTTTGGGAAGAGCATGTCCTGGAATGCCTCTGGACAAGGTCAAGAAGAGCGGGTCTTGGATGGTGGCTGGACCACAGAGTGTGATGAGAGGCAGAGGAAGCAGCCAGGAGTTCTTGCAGTGAGCTGGAGGCCCACACCTCCCTGGCTGGCTGCCTGTGCCCTTGAAACACTCCTTCTCTTATAAAGCACAGACCAGGGAGGGCAGAATGTCCAAGTCAGGGCCAGGGGTACCCCCTAAAATGGGCAGAACCCCCATCTCAGTCCTTGAAGGTCCCAGAGCATTCGACGCTTGGCCTCTCTGGATTTAGCAAAATCAGAGAGAAGAATCCAGTGAGATCGAGACTGTAAGCTTCCTTTTCCCTCCCGCTTCTCCAAGCTTTGCAGGGATGCATTTGGAAAAAACAAAAAGAACTGAAGCCCTTCTTTCAAGTGCTGCTAGCCCCTGCTTTGCGTATTCTGATGGCTGGAGGGTCATCTTTCTTGTCTGGCTGGGACACGCGCCTTCCCTGGCCAACGCCTTATTTAATGGAACTCTATAACTCTTCCATTTCCTGGACGTACGGCAGGTTAAGCAGGTGGCAAACAGTTGGCATTTCTCACTTGCTTTCTGGCAGTTCCCATTTTTATAGGAAGCTAACCTGGCATTTTTTTTATTATAAAGCCCCAGAGTCCCAAGGTTTCATATCCTTGGTGTTAGATTCACAAAGGGCTTGGAAGTTAGAGATTGCCTGCATCTGGAATTGGATGGAGCAGCAACTTGTCGCTTGGCATGTGATTTATTTGCTCCAGGGAGGGGGAAAGAGTGGAGGACAATTAAGTGGATTTCGAGTTTTGTGGGGTTGGAGCTGCTGAGAAGTGAGTGAGGAGGAGAAGCCGCCAAGTGGTTGTAAATCCCTTCTGACAGAACCGAGTATTTTTAAAATAACAGCTGACTTTGAAACCAGCTGCCTTGGGACCTAAAATCAGGCAGAGCTGAGACTGTTTCCACCCACCTGTTTCTTTTATTCGGAGGATCAACACTTGGGGAGGGCAGCCACTGGGAGATGCTCTCTAGAGCCCAGCCATATGGCCTTGGCTGTGCAATCAAGCATGCTGCATTGGTTCTGCCCCAGGGCCTTTGCACTGGCTGGTCCCTTAGCCTGGAACGCTTTTCCCCCAGATTGTCACATAGCTGGCTTCCTTCTTCCTATTCTCGCAGCATGGCTACCTCTCTGGAGCAACTTCCCCCGAGCCTCCTAACTAAAGAGGCCCCCAGCCCCACCACACTTTGTCCGATAAATCTGTTTATTCTCTTCATAGCACTTGTGCCTCTCTGAACATCTCATCGATTTGCTTGCCTGCTTGTTTATCACCCGACTTCTCCTCTGGCCGATCAGCCCCAGGTGAAGATGGGCCTGTCTTGCATTCTGTATCTCCTACACCTAGAACACCACCAGGCCTGTGTGGCACTCACTAAAGGGACAATGATTGTGAACTTCATGATCTCTGGGTCTCAGTAAAATAAGATTGGCTTGAATGGCAGTTCTCCAAGTGGGGTCCCCAGACTACCCACATCTGCATCGCCTGGGAACTCATTAGAAAAGCACATTCTCAGGGCTCACCCCAGACTCCCAGAATCAGAATCTCTTGGGGTGGGAACAGCCATCTTTGTTTTAACAAGCCCTTCCAGGGGATTCTGATGCACACTCAAGTTTGCCAACCATTGCTCCAGTGCTTAAATACCTATGAGGTCCAGGCAGATGGTGTCAATGCAGGAAGTAGACCAGGTGTGGCAGAGGAGACCCTACATGCCCTGTCTAGGGACATTGAAATGTAAGACCAAGCCTGCCTGAAAGCCTAAAACCCCGTCCTTCTCAAATAGGCCAATTGTTACCCTTAGAACTCCCCAAAAAGCACACGAACAAATAAGCCAAGAATGGTGAAGACACAGGCCCCTGAGAAATTGTTTTTCTTTGGTTGGATGTGATACATGATGCTCTGATGGGACTGTCACTCCCTGGAATCCTGGAAGAGGAGTCCTGGCCGTGGGAAGCAGCTGTAGCATTGCATCCATTCGTTCCTTCAGAAGCTTTTGTGTGTTGGGAGTACAGCAGCAACCAGATAGGTTAGGCCCTGCCTTCGTGGTGTGTACCGTCTGGAGGGAGAGACAGCCTCTAATCAAAGACTCCAGCTGACACATGTACAATGACAACCATGGCAAGGGCTGCAAGGATGGAGTGCACAGTGCCACGGGGCCTGACGGGAATAGGGACCTAGCTGGGGAGGCTTTTGAGGACAGATGGGGAGAGCGTTGCTGGCTGAGGAAACAACCCGAGCAAAGGCCCTGAGGTAGGCTGGTGTGGCTGGAGCTCTGTGAGTGAAGGGATGGAGCTGTCTGCAGGGGCCAGACTGTGCAGGGCCTTTGGGTGCTGGAGGAGTTGGGTCTCTATCCAGAGGGCACTGGGGAGTGACTTGGTCAGCTTTGCATTTTGAAGCCACCGCTCGGCGCGCTGGCTGGAGAATGGATTGGCGAAGCCGGAGCAGCCATGAGGGGCAGTGTGGTCATCCAGGCAGGAGAACATTATTATTAGAAATAGTATTAAAATATTACTAGAAATAATAATATTAGAATATTATTAACCATGAGATGATCCATGTTCAAGGAGCACACGTTGTGGCCAGGCGCTGGGCCAAGCACTGTACTTCTGTGACCCCATGTCACCCTCATGCCCCCCTCTGCAACAGTACTTACTACCCCACTGGGTTAGTTTCGGATTGCTGCAGTAACAGAGTACCACAGACTCAGGGGCTTGGAACAACAAAAATGTATCTTTCAGCTCTGGAGGTCCGAAGCCCAAAATGGGTCTCACAGGGTTAAAATCAAGGCCTCGAAGAGCTGCCTTCTATTCTTGGGGCTCTAGGGGAGAATCCGCCCCTTGTCTCTTCCAGCTTCTACAGGCTGCCTGCCTTCCTTGGCTCTCAGCTCCTTCCTCTGTCTGCACAGCCAGCAAAGACCGGGTGGTTCTTTCCCACATAACATCCCTCAGCTGCCTCTTCCATACTCAGATCTCCCTCTGCCTCTCTTTTGCCTTTCGATTCACTTGCCACCTTCCTGTGACTCTCGCCTCCCTTTTATAAGGCTCCTTGTGATGCCATGTTGGGCCCACCCTGGTCATCCAGGGTAATCTCCCCACCTCAAGAACCTTAATCACAGCTGCAGAGTCCCTTTTGCCATGTAAATGTTTACTGTTTCTGTGGATTGGGGTGTGGATATCTTTGGGGGACTGTTATGGAGTTGACCACACCCACAGTTACAGATATGGACACAGATGAGGCACAGTTAGTCCCCAAGGCCGTGTGGGCTCAGAGGGGGCAGAGCCGGGCGGAGAGCCGGTCTGTCGGTCTTCAGAGGAGGTGGCCCCCAGCTCCCATCCGCCACCATTCATGCTGGCCTGGGTCCCCGGCCTTGATGCTGAGGAATTTGCGGGAGAGAAAGGAAACGGCTGCCACGGCATCCAGGTTTCTTTCCCAGCCGCTGTTTTGGCAGAATGAACCAGTTTGAACAGAGGCCCTTGGAGAGAAACCTCTAGGTGGTTTTATCTCATTGTTTCTGACAAGCCTCTTTTAGGCTGGTTTACATCAAACGTCTTTCATTTGCCTTGCCATCTGGACCATAGGTTTACTGCGTCACCTGAGATATGGGGTCAAAAACAGCATTATTTGAGGTGCCTGGGGCCACGGTCAGAAGAGATGTTGACCTGCAGTTAAGGTGGAAAATTCCCAGTTTTGCTCCTCTTCTTGGAAAAACATGATCTTTGTTGCAGAGGGAGATACTGTGTGTGCACTCGTGCTTGGGCCTACCGCCCCAGGAGCTAGAGAGGTACTAAATGTATCCTTAAACCACTGAAACACCTTCTCTTGACGTCCAGACTGACTCTGCTGCTGAGGCCTGCGGACCTCATTAATCTTCCTTGCCATAGGTGATGTTAGTAGTGATGTAGCTACCATTCACTGAGGGCCTGTGATGTGCTGGAGTCTGAGAACATTGTTAAGAAACAAAAGATGGGGGTTAAGAGCGTAAACTCTGGAGCCAGCCTGCCTGGGTTCAAATCAGCTCTACTTAACCTCTCTGAGCCTCAGTTCCCTCATCTGTAAGAATGGGGCTGATCCCAAACTTGATTAAATCAAAGATGCCGTCTATTAGAATATGCGCTGTTTCTTTTATGTACTGCGAAGAGAGAAGGACAGTGCCCGTGAAACTGTGACCTGTCAATGAAAGCAAAACACATTCTGATTTCAGAGATGTTAGTTACAGTGTGAGGAAATGCACATTGGAATCAATGAAATACCTCGAGAGTACCCACCTCCTGGGGCTCTTGCGCTTAGGCTGGTGTCAGGCACATAGAAAGGGCTCAGTCCACGTTAGCTGGTATTGTCCCCATTTTACAGATGAGGAAGCTGAGGTTGAAGTCACTTCCCGAGGTCACCCGACAAGCAGTAAATGGTAGAGTTGGGATTTGGGTTCCCTCGGCTGTGTGTCTCTTTCATGGCCCCAGAATCATGTCCAATAACAGGGTACCCACACCATGGATGAGATGAGAGATCAGGAACAGGCTGGCACCGTGGCCATGTGTCCGTGAGCAGGTCCTCCACCCCTCTGGGTCTCCACATCCTCACCTGTAACAGGTGGGTGATAACGTGGACCCTGCAGGGATGCTGGGAAGGATGCCTGGATGTGAGAAAGGTCCCACGGGTGCTCAGTAAACCTTCATCCTCTCCTCGCTTCCCTTCCCCACCCCCCAAGCACAAGCAGCTTTTAGGGCACTGGCGTTAGCCACAGAAATCCCAAGCTCGGAGCAGTTGCCGTGGAGAGTTGGACTGACTTTCCTGGACAAGTGGAGCCTTGGGTACCCTGGACACCTGCCTAATGCCTGCTCCTGCTTAGAGCTCAGCCCTCACCTTCAACTCAGCCTCGGATAAACACCTGAGCAGGCACCGCCAGGCCTGGAGCCCCTCATTCCCCTGTAGATGCTGCCCCTTGGGGCTGTGTGAAGCGTTTAGAAATAGTTACCTGGGGTGTCAATATTGGCTTAGATTTTAAAGCTTAACACTGTTGTATTAATTGTTCATCCTTTCCTCGCTGATTTTTTTTTAAAGTAAATTGTTCTTGGAAGGATAACGTACCTGCCAAAGTGTTCAGATCCTAAGAGCGCAGCCCGATTGCTTTCCACTAAGTGCACATCCATATAACCAACACCCAAATCAAAATGCAGAGCATCACCTGCCCCCAGCTCCCCCACCCCCTCACCATCCTCCCCACCCACCAAGGGTCACTGCTGTGCTGACTTCTAACACATGGACCAGTTTTGTCTGCTTTTGCACTTTATATAAATGGAGTCATTGAGTGTGTGTGTGGCTTCTTTTGCTCAACATTAGGTTTAGAACTTCATGTCTTTTGTGGTTAGCAGTAGTTTGCTTATTAACGGTCCAGTATGAAGATATTTTGTTATACGGATATATCATAATTTATCCATTTTTCTGTCCGTGAATATTTGGGTAGGTTCCAATTTGGGGCTATTATGAATGGGTTACTATTAACATTCTAGAATATTCTAGTACATTCTGGTACATGTCTATAGGTGAACATGAGTGTGCATGCCTTCTGGATACATACTTAGGAGACGAATTGCTGGTTATGGCTTATTTATTTATTTCACTTAAGTAAAAGTGCCAAGCTGTGGTCGTACCAGTTGATATCTTACCAGCCAGTGTGTGTGTGTGTGTGTGTGTGTGTGTGTGTGTGTGTCTGTCTGTCTATCTGTGTCTGTGTCTGTCTGTCTGTCTGTCTGTCCAGGGGCTCCAGATGCCATAAGGTAGTGAGAGAAGCAAAGACTCTAGCAGCTGCAGCTGGAAAGGTGGATGTGAGCAGGGGAAAGGAGACAGGGATGGACATTTGGAGGCTGCAACTTCTATGCAGTTACACTGAGAGTCTGGGAGACTTGGAGCCTGTTGCGATTGTTTGCTTGGCCGTCTGCAGTGGGGACATATTTCTTCTGGGCTCTGGCCTGTAATGAGTGTAGGTGGCTGTTCAAGAACAGAGTCTCCAGGGGAATGAATCCACCCATGGTCTCCGCCATCCCTAATACTTAAATGTCACTGTGGTCTAATTGGCTGTGCAGCCCACGGCCCCCCTCCACCTCACCTCCAGCAGTAGCAAACCCAATGCCTGAGACAACAAGGCGGGGACAGCCCTGAGTCACCATGGCTGCCCCTCGCCGACTTACTGGGCAACCTTGGACAGGCGGGCGAATCAGACTCCCTGTGAGTCAGCTACCCTGGGAATCTCACCTCAAGCAGGTGAAGAAACGAATCTCAGTTGAAGATCATGGATGATTATAGGTAGCATGGTGGGTAAGTGGATACGTGGATAGGCAATAGACGGACAGAAGGATGTGATGTGTGTATAATTTGCACACAAGTATGTGTATGTTCACCATTGTATTGATCATTTACCACCTCTCAGAATAGCCAGAGTTTCATGAATACTTACTGTGTTGGGCATGGAGAGTTGCCTACACCTTGACACGCCTGATTTCATGTGATTCTCGTAAGAAACCTTGTAAAGCAAAAACTGTCAGCCTTGTTTTACAGGTAATGAAACTGAGGCTCAGAGAGATTAGCTCTCCTGCCCAGGGTCACACAGCCACTGACTGACAAACCACGGTTCTAAGACAGTCTGACTCTGGGCCCCTGTTCTAACCAGTGTGCTCCACTCCCCACCTGCTCCTTCTCTCATTCAGTCCTCATACTAACTCTGTGGGTGGGTATCATTAGCTCCCTTTGATAGATGAGGAATCTGAGGCCCAGAGAGGTTAAGTAACCCATCCAAAGACACAACGACACATGACAAGTAAAGAGCAGAGCTGGGATTCAAACAGATCCCTCTGATACCTGAGTTCTGGCTATAACCACACAATCTCAGCTAATTCAAGCCCACAGCAGGGCTCTGTAACTACTAAAGGAATGAATACAAAGCCAAGAATATTTTAGCAATCAAGTCACAGGTTAAAAGAAAAAGTCATGCCATCATTTAGACGTAGATGGAAAATGAACTTTCCTGATGTCATTCCTTCTTCTTTCATCCAATATTGGATGTGATGAACCAGATGTGATGCTAGGGGTTGGGGGATGCTCTGGTGAATCTAGAACTCATTCATTCACTCGTTGATTCATTCACTCATTCATTTGTGGACTGTTTATCGAGTTCCTGGTCTGTGTGCGCCAGGATTCAGGCTCATTGCAGAGGAAAAGGATGGGTAAACACGCTGGCAATTAAATGAGGTGTTACTGTCACTGTATAGTGTCCTTTTTCATCTTGTCATTCATCTTGAACCACTGGTCCTCGAAATGAGCTCAGTGAGGCTGAAAATAGTTTGAAAACCCTCTATCCAGATAGACATCTGCTTTGGGGGAGTGTTACTGGTGTTTATACACCCCTGTCTAGAGGCTTGAACACATTATTCACTGATGGTACTTAGTACACATCAGCGACCGCTTTGCTGGTCTTTCCTCACTTTCCCCACACACCAGTGGATCCTGGCAAGTGAGAGCAGCTGGGCCGAGGGGCCGGCAGAGTGCCGTCTGAATGCTGTCTCAGGACCCCAGAAGTTATCAGTTTACAACAAATTTTTACCTGTGAGAGCCTGTGTTAGACGGTACATGGCAAAACCTGCTTCTGGGCTAGGCTAGACTCTGCAGGTGTCCTTGGATGCTGGGGGTAGCTGATAAAGATCCTGAAGAACCCCAAAGGAATTGCTCCCAGACCCGAATCCCAGAACCAGAACTGAGGTCCAGTGCAAGGCTGTGGTGGCTTAGTATCTCACAGGCATAATAGTGACATGTCCACACACACCCACTCTCTGTGTGTCACTTTTGTGTGTGTGTGTGCCACGTGGCTTGCGGGATCTTTTTTCCCCAACCAGGGATAGAACGCGGGTCCTGGCAGTGAAAGCACCGAGTCCTAACCACTGGACCGCTAGGGAATTCCCTCTATGTGTCACTTTTAATAACTGTTGTGTGTGGCCCTTCTCGTAACAACTGCCAACCATTAATTGTGTCCTTCTGCTTTCCAGCCTCTGTAAGGGCCGGACACTCTACTCTGTGGTCAGGGATGCCAAGATCGTCTTGGATGTCAACAAAACGAGGCAGATTGCCCAGGAAATTGTGAAGGTACCGTAGGGTCTGGGGTCTCCCCCTGAACCTCAGAAAGACCCCTCCTGAGACTCATGGTCTGGCTTCAGATCAACAGTCTGGGCTTAAAAGAAATGAAACTTGACCTGAACAATACCAGGCCACATACAACCATGAGGGATGGTCTACTAATGTTTGGTTTCCATCTGGTGCCCCAGCATCATGATAATTGGGTGTGTGCAGAGACGGGGCGGGGAGGGACTCTTCTCATTGATAGACTCCCTTTCCCCTTGAAGCCTTGAATTCCCATGAATGTAAGCCATCTCTCTCCACAGCTGCTGGGGAAGCATCAAATTGTTTGGTGTTGTTTGGGATTAAAACAGACAGGAACATCCTGTGTTTTCTGGTGGGTGCCTCATTAGTCCATCGTCTTCAGGTTTTTAGTTCCCATTGGAAGTGTCAGGACTGAGCTGCAAAAAGAAATAAAAACATGACTGCTCATTAAGGCAAAAAGAGAAATGTAGACATTTCACCCTTAAGCTTGGCCTCCCATAGACCCTTCTCCATGTTCTGGATGATCGCCTCATGATATGTCTCTTGAGGCACACAGTGAAATTCTGCAGTTGTGGGGGTTAAGTAGATCTAAGGAACAAGTCTCCTGCAGAGGAGTTATTTTGCAGAATGGAAGTGGAGAAGATGGCTGATGGGATTCCTTACTCTGGGGGCCTCTTTTCAGGTTTGTCCCCGCCCCTTTCCCTCTGGGGAGATCTTCCTTCGTTTCTTCTTCAGGGAGCAGAAGAGCTTAGATGGAGGTGGTTTTGCTATGATCTGAGGGTGGTGGCAGGTTTCTGTCTTGGGGACCCTGCCTGTTCCCACTCGCCATGCCTTCTCCACCCCACCTGCAAACCTTGGCACTTGGGTCCCAGATCCGCAGCTGTTCAGTGTGGTTTCAGTGGAAAGGCAAGGCGTGTGAACCGTGAACCCAAGCCAGGCTGGCAGTGAGCGCATGGGTGTCCTCTGGCAGCTCCCTGTATCCTTGTTTCTTGCAGGGCATGGGCTACCTCCACGCTAAGGGAATCCTGCACAAGGACCTCAAGTCCAAGAACGTCTTCTACGACAATGGCAAAGTGGTGATCACAGACTTCGGGCTCTTCAGCATTTCCGGGGTGCTGCAGGCTGGCAGGTGAGGGGTAGTAGAAGGGCCCAGAGGGGTTCTTGACAGATGACGGTCGGGGGATGAGAAGTCACCCAGATGGCTTCAGTGACCTAGACGCGATGCTGGACCTGAGGTCTCTTAGCTGCGCGGCTAGGCTGCTGAGCCCATGATGCAGTGCGGATGCCCAGGTCACACTCTGAGTCCCATGGGGCCTGTCCTGGAAATGGCGCCTTTGGGCACAAAGCATCCTTCAGTCCTGCAACGCCCTTGCCCTTGAGTTTCACTGGAAGACACTCTCGTTACTCCAAGCACGCACATGGAAGTTGGGCTCCCCCAAGCACCCTTGCTCAAAGTGTTCTTATGAATCCCGTTGTTTTAGTACAGCAGGAGTGTAGTTAAGAGCAAGGGATTTAAAGTCGGACCCACCCGGGGCCCAACTTGGCTCTGCCACTCAGGAACTGTGCCTTCACTTCCCTGCAAGAAAAAATGATGGGTGTGATGATTCCTGCCTCAGAGGGTCGTTGTGAGGGTAGAATAAGATGACATCCAGCGAGCATCCAGCACAATGCCTGGACCACATCAAGCACTACAAATGATACTGGGCTGGCCAAAAAGTTCGTTCGGGTTGTTCTGTAACGTCTTATGGGCAAACCCGAACGAACTTTCTGGCCAACCCAGTAGCTTCTGTGGAGTTGTTGTAATTAGTATTAATTTGCATATACCTCCTCAGTATCACCCAGGAGGGTCATTAACTATTGTTAAGTAATAAACTCTCAGCCACCACTCACCCTAGAGCAAGCTACCTTGAGTTGACCATGTGAAAAACAGCTTGATCCCAAATAGATAATTCAGAAGGTCTGCCCTTTGTGACTTTTAACTTGGAGTATGTGCTACACACACACACACACACACACACACACACACACACACACACACACACTTTAAACCCAGCATGTTCTCTCTAATCATGCCTCTTTTAATAAACAGTATGCCTCTCCAGAAAGGCAGCACCCCCCAAGCCCTGGTTTCTCTCATTGTACTTCCATTTCAGCTGCTTTGGAGAATCCCTGATCCCTTTGAGGTACACCCAGGAGCCCCCCAACAAAGTGAATTTTGTTCATGCTCTGTAGTACCTTGAATCTCAGTTAGACCATCTGAAATTTGGTGGAGCCTGATCTAGCTGTTCCTGTGTGTTGCAGTAACAAGCAGAAGCTGAAGGGTTTTTTTTTTTAGATTTTACTCCACCCAAAGAGATTCATCTCCAAAACTACATCTAGTCCCTAAGATAACAAAGTAAGTAGACAGGAAATTAACAAATGGATCAATGGGTAGATGGAGAGAGTCATCAAGTCAGAACCCAAGAAGCCAAGAACCCACTTAGGTTCCGGTTTACTGGTTGGGGAATCGCTCCCTCCCTGTTTCCATTGCCCCAGGCCAAGGGCCAAGGAAGCAGTTGGTGACATCACTATGAACCCAAGTATTTGTGTCAAGACAAGAGGTTCAGCAGGCGTTGTCTTTAACCTAGCTCAAGGCTCTTAAGAAAAAAAAGATCAGATTCCTCCCTCCTGGTGGCAGGTCCACACGCTTTCTCCTTGTCAGTGGCTTCTCCCCCAAAAACCAGAGGGCCTCTGATCTTTTCCCTTTATTTATTTATTAAAATTTATTTATTTTTGGCTGCGTTGGGTCTTCGTTGCTGCACACAGGCTTTCTCTAGATGTGGCGAGCGGGGGCTACTCTGTTGTAGTGCACAGGCTTCTCATTGCAGTGGCTTCTCTTGTTGCGGAGCACAGGCTCTAGGCACGCGGGCTTCAGTAGTTGTGGCACACGGGCTCAGTAGTTGTGGCTCGTGGGCTTAGCTGCTCCGTGGCATGTGGGATCTTCCCGGACCAGGGCTCAAACCCGTGTCCCCTGCATCGGCAAGCGGATTCTTAACCACGGCGCCACCAGGGAAGTCCCTGATTTTTTCCCTTTAGATTCATGGTTTTCTGAAGCCACAGGGAGACGAGAAAGCAAAGGGAAATGGAATGACCTTCAGCTCATTCATGAAGGCCCAGTGTCAACCAGGAAGGGAGTGCAAGTCAAGGGCAAGGTGGCTTCTGGTCTTGTCGCCCAGACAGCACACCACACCCGCCCCCACCGTGCCCCAGCCTGGCTGTCAACGCAAACCCAGTTAGTGTTGCAAGAGGCCAGGGAGCCCTCAGCAATCTCTCCCAACCAGAGATCCACAGCGTCTGGCTACCCAGGAGTAGCCATCGGTGGCTTCCTGTGCTTTTTTCCCTGTTGGAGGGAAAATAGGGCTTAGTTCAGAGCTTTGCTCCCAAATGGTGTGCTATAGAATTCGTGTAGAATTGTGGTTAGGAGTTTAGTCGCTGGAGTTTTAAAGACTTGCAGTCAAACGGATATTAGTTCTTTCACTTGTTACCTCCATGGCTTTGGGAGGGTCATTTAAGCTTTTTGAGGCTATTTCCTGACCCATAGAACAGGGGTGGTATCCATCTGATTGTGGGCACATAAGAATTAAGTTGGGTGGACAGTCTGACATACAGGAGGTACTCAGCAGGAGTTACATGCCTTCCTACCCTTCCCTCAGTTAGACCTTGGGTCACTGACAGTGCTGGGTGCCCAGAAAGGGGAGATCAGCCGAGCCTGGGGCAGGGGCGGGGCTAGCAGTAAAGTGAGCACGTTCTGAGCATCCAGACGGATGCCAGGGCTTCCCCTGAGCCCGTCCCCGGCATTGCCTTGCCTACAGCTGTTCTGCCATCGTCCAGAAAAGGTGTCATTTGAGATGCCAGTGGTATCATGCCAGTTGCCCACAGGCTGTTATTGATCATAATAATAACCACAATGAAGATGATTTGGGTTGGTCACCGATAGGTCCATCACCATGGGAACAGGACACCCCGGGGTGTCTGTGCCAGGCCTGGCTCCCAGCCCCCTCTAGGCACGTGCTCACATCCACCCCAGGATGATGGTTATCGAGTGGCCAGCACCCTCCTTCCTGGCCCAGCCCTACAATTCCAAACCTCCACTGCCCCAGTGAGTCAGGAGGAGGCGGAAGGGGCTGTTGGATGAGATGGGAACAGGGACGTTTGCCCTTTTGGCAGCAGCATTCCACTCCACCCCACCCCACAGGGCCTGGTCATGCCAGGAGAATGGCGGCTGGTCCAGGCCACGGCCCCTCTCTCTTAGATGACATTCTTACTTTGGACTCTAATCTCCATTCCATTTCTGAGTCCTCAAGCTACAAAAAATTCCCTAGGGAATAGTGATGTCCAGTAATCATGTGGGCAGCTGGCCCAGCCCTACTCCTTTCCATCCTTGCACTGGCCATGTGGAGTCCAAGTTCATGTGCCCATTTTGCAAACAAACTTGGATGGGAAAGTAGAGACCCAGGTCTGCTCAAGGACAAACAGCTAGTAAGCAACAGATGGGTCCTTAAACCCCTGCCAGTGTCCCCAATTCTAGAAGCCAGAACTCACTGGACACTGCCAACTCACAGGCTCGCCAGTGGATTTGAGTGCTATTTTCCGGCTCCAGCAGAGGATGTGTCCTGTCAGGTCTGCTGTGTGGAGCACAGGAGCACGTCATGTGTCACTAAAGCTGAAAGTGAAATTTGGACTGTTTCCTTGTTCTATGTATAAATTAGAACAGTGATTTTTTTCAACTGGGACTCTCCCACCCCCCAGAGACATTTGTGATGTCTGGACACATTTTTGGTTGTCACAACAGGGAAGGGGGTGCTACTGGCATCTAGTGGGTAGAGGCGAAGGATGCTGCTACACATCCTGCAGTGCCCAGGATGGTCCCTCCACCACGAAGAATTGTCCAGCCCAAAACCCAGAACTCCAAACTCCTGGAGCCTCTTCCGTCAGGGTTCTCTCATCCCCTCACACGTGTGGTCCACAAGCTGACTTTAGGGAGGATGTGAACAAACATTTTTTATCTTAATTTTAACGTGTACTAAACAAGTGCTAGTTTCCATTTACGATCACGTTAAAAGGTAACCTGTTAAAATACATATAAATGAAAAAAAATCCATTTGTAGTAAGTGGTCATCTAGAGCAGCGCTTTCCAATATGGTAGCCACATCTGGCTATGTAATTGTAACTTTAATTAAAATTAAATAAAACTAAAAGTCCAGTTCTTCATTTGTGGTGGCTGGATTTCAAGTCCTCAGTAGTCATGATGGCTAGTGGCTGCCATATTGGACAGCAGAGATGGAGAACATTTCCATCATCATGGAAAGTTCTGTTGGATAGCACTACTGTGGAAGGTGTTCAGATAGGGCAATAATCGTGATTATGGGATATGCATGAGTACAGTTAAGGGAGCAGTGCCTCATACCTTAAATAGCTCAAAGCTCACCCTGGAAGATGTATAAAATCCAGCCAGCCCCAGGTCTCCAGCAGATCCCCACATGCTGGAGGATCTGGTCCTTCATGATCTCACTCTTGATGGTTTGAGAGATCCATCCCACTCTCCCTGTGTTAACTGACCTTTTTCCAGGAGTCTTGAATCAGTGGAAACCTCATAGAAGTTCAGATTTCAGTCCCAGACAGAAAGCTCTGTACTTGCTGAAGACTTACAATACGAAGAAGGGAGCCAGTATCCTTTGTCTTCTAAGAATTTGTCTTCTAAGAATTTCACCCACCCATAGATGTGGTTGAAGAGTTATATGCACAGTACCTACCCAAGGATGTGCACTGCAGCTTTGTTTATAATGATGAGAGAGGGAATCACCTAAGACCCATCAACAAGGGAATTGTCGTGTACAATTTAATGGATACGTGGGGTAGCATGATATGTCCCCACTACGCTGATGTTCTTTGGGTTTCTAGAACACCCCAAAGAGGGCCTGCCTTGGGCCTTTGTCCTAACTTCTCTTCTGCCTAGAATATTCTTCTCCTTGTTCGTATGGCTGGATCCTTTATGTCATGAAAATCTTAGCTCACATTTTACCTCAAGTAAGCGCCCTCTTATCTTTGACACATTCTCCCATTTTAATCTTTCCTATTTAGATAATTCATTTGTCATCACTTTCCCCTACCAAACTACAAGCTCCAGGAGGGCAGGGACTTTGTCAATCTTGTTCACTGCTGTGGTCCCAGTGCAGAGAACAGAGCCTAGGCATAGTGGGTGCTCATAAATACAGTCGGTCCTCATTATTCACGGATTCCATATTTGCAAATTCACCTACTCACTAAAATTTACTTGTAACCCCCGAATCAATACTCATGGCACATTCACAGTCATTCGTGGACATGTACAGGGTGGTGAAAAACTTGAGTCAACTGATGCACCTGTTCCCAGCTGAGGTCCAAGGAGAGGATGCTGTGCAGTTTTGTTTCAGCTCTCATCAGCGATGACCAGAGGATGGAGATGGGATGGTGCAGTGCAGGGCAAGAAGCTCCAGCTCTGGGGCCAGTTGGATGGGTTTTGCCATTCTGCCCGCTGGTAGTGGGGCAGCCTCAGGGCAAATCACATAATACTTCTGAGCCTCATTTTCTCTTGTGTAAAATAAAATAGACTAGGATGAATTGTTTCTAGGATTTAAGATTATAATCTTTCTGAGATGTGTGCATGCGTGTGTATATATATATTTCCTCCAGGAGCAAAAACTCAGTTTTCACTAATTCAGTGTTTGCTGAGACTTTATAGAACATAAGCGCCACGAATAACAAGAATCGGCTGTATTTGTTAAATGAAGCTGGAGAAGGGGGCGCCTCAGAGGAGAAGGGGGCGCCTCAGAGGCGAAGGGACATGATGACTGTTTGGGTGTTGGGTGTCTCTCTCCAGATCAGCCTTTCCTGCACCTCCCACTGAGTTTTGGCCTCAAGCACAAGGTCAGGCGGTGCTTGATGGGGGGCTAGGGATGGGGGAGGAACACAAGAAAGCCAGCAGAGATGGTCCAGGGACTTGGGGTCCATGATGGAGGACTGGTCCTCCCTGGGCTGTGAAACGGGGCTCACTCTGTGCTTTGCTTCTCCAGGCGTGATGACAAGCTGCGTATCCAGAGCGGCTGGCTGTGCCACTTGGCCCCGGAGATCATCCGCCAGCTGTCTCCGGACACAGAGGAAGACAAGCTCCCCTTCTCCAAACACTCGGACGTCTTTGCGCTCGGGTAGGTGGCCCACCCTGGCTTTTGAGAGCCCCAGCCTGGGCAGAGGGGCATTTCCCAAAGCATTCCTGTAGTGCTTTTGGAAGGGACAGGGCATCTGTCTGCGGAGGAAAAGGTGGCTGGATTTCTGGGTGAGTTAGGGGGGATCTGAGTGGGCTGTAGTAGAGAGACCCTAGCAAACCTTCATGCCTGGTTTCTAACTGGTTGTGTGACCATGGCAAGTTACCTGATTCATTCATTCATTCATGCAATAGCTATTTACTGGGTGCCTATTATTAACAAATTGTCAAAAACTTAGTGGCTTAAAATGACCTTTATTATCTCAAGTTTCTGTGGCCATGAGTTTGGGCGTGGTTCTGAACTGGCTCAGGATCTCACATTAGGCTTCAGTCAAGATGTTGGCCAGGGCTGCAGTCTCATCTGAAGGTTTGACAGTCTGAGGATCCATTTCCAAGGTGGCCTGCTCACCTGGCTGTTGGCAGGAGGCCTCAGTTCCTCACCACACAGGCCTTTCCAAAGGCTGCTTGAGTGACCTCACAACATGGCGGCAAGAAGCTGCATTGCCTTTATGACCTAGTTGCAGAAATTATACATCGTCACTTCTACCGTATTCTGTTTGTTAGAAGCAAGTCAGCAAATCACGGGGAGGGGAATTAAGCTCTACTTTTTACAGGAAGGAGTATCAAACAATTTGTGGGCATTTTAAAACCACCATAGGTCCCTATTCTCTCTTGTCTGGTGGAAGACAGACAAGGAAACAGTTTTTTTATAAAATTCTGTGATAAGTGCTATGCTGGGGATAAACACAGGACTGTGGGAAGAAAGGAGGAATTAAATCCAACCTGGGAGATCAGAGAGAGCTTCTTGGAGGAGGTGACTCCTGAGCCTGTGTTAAAGATTGAGTGTAAGTAGTCCAGGTGAGGGTAAGGTGAAGTGTTCCAGATAGAAGGAGCACATGAAAAGCAACAAGGGTGAAAAAGAACAAATTGCCCACAATGGAGGAATATTTGGGGAGCAGGAGTGGAGGGAAGAAGAGGAAGCTGATGGATGGAGAATCAGGAAAAAATGAGCCTGGGGTGGTGAGATGAGAAACTAGAGAGGAAGGAAGGCATTCTGCAGGGACCTAGAGGCTGAGTTAAGGAGTTTTCATCTTCAGGGCAGTAGGGAGCCACTGATGGTTATTGAGCAGGAGAGTGACATAATCACACTTTGAGCTTTAGAACAATCACTACTGTGTTGAAAACGGAAAGGAGAAGGACAAGATTGGGGCCGGTTGACCAATCCAGGGGGGAGATGCTGAGATTCTCTGCTGAATCAGTGCCAGTGGGTGTGAAAGCTGGGATTGGACATAAGCAGCATTTTGGGGGTGGAAGTGATAGGGCTTGATTGTTGGTTTAAATGTGGGTGACGCCAGATATCTGCCTGAAGCACCTTGGTAGAGAGTAGTGTCATTCACCAAAGTAGAGACCCTGGAGGTGGGGCAGGGTTGGGGCATGCCAGGAAGGCAGAGAGAGCAGATTTGGACACAGTGAGTTTGAGCTACCTTGGAGACAGCCGAGGGGAGCAACCAGAAGGTGGCTGAACCTACACATTTTAAGTTTGGGAAAGAAGAGTTCAGGACTTGTCGGCAAGGAGAGTAACTGCAGCCGTGGGAGAGAATGAGATGTCTTTGAAAGTACAGAGGAGGGAGAGAGGGTCCAGGGCACAGCCCTAAGATGCCAATCCAGACGCTCTGAGAAGATACAGCAGGAAGGCTTCCATGCGCCTATCCCTCAGATGGCCATGCTAATCCTCACCTTACCTCGACCATGGGGGCGGTTACATGGACTGGCAGAGATAAGCTGGGAAAGCTGTTTGGGAAAGTTGGAGGCTTGCAGATGTGTGCAGTTAGATTTAGCGCCACCAAGAGATGTTACAGAGAACGTCTTCCATGGAAAAGCACCCCTGCTGCGTCCTCTCTATAAATCGGGGTGGGGGCAGTGTTTGCTGGCACATCAGGATTCTCACCATCTGTCACTTGGGCCCCTTAAGAGGCTGTCACTTGCCCTGATTAGTTTATGCCCAAATCTTTATCTAGTTAGATACTATTATCTGAAACCAAATTGCAATAATTAAGTTGGTATATTTTACTATCAATTTAGCAAAAGAAAAAAGAATGTAATTAACAAAATATACCAAAGTAAGTAATTGGTTTTCCACTGGAGTTTTCATCTTTAGCAATTTTTTTCCCCTTCAAGCGAGTTTCTCTTGAAAGTTAGGTTTGAAAGGAAGTTTTAATGAGGCTTTTATTCCTGACACTGCTGAATTCCGAGGGGCCTGGTGCTCCTGGCTTCCTGCCAATTAGGTGCATCTTGTTGCTTGGGAACATCATGCTGGGGCATGACTTAGAACAAAAATGGACTTTTAAAAGTGTATTGAGCACCGTGTTAAGCTTGTTATGGGCGCTGTCTCATGGCATCTTCAGAAGCACACTTTGAAGCAGGTACCATTGTTCCCAATTGACAGATGAGGAAACTGAGGTTCCGAGTGGCTTAGTGACTTGCCTTATGGTAATCAGCAATGAAGCTGGGAGTCAAACTTGGGACATCCTGACCCCAGGATTGGAGCTTTTAACCACAGAGCCCCCAGGCTGGAGAGTCATTTCACCACTCAAAGCCCTACTTCCCTCAGCCATAAATCAAAGATAATAAAGCCCATTGAGATGTTCTAAGGATTGAATGAGAAAACACCTGTAAGGCTCACAGCACAAGGCCAGGCTCCTGATAGGCCCCCTTCCCCCGTTCACATGAGTGGTGCCTACCCTCTGTGTGTGCCTCCTTCACTGGGCTCCAACCATCAACTAGAGGGTTGCCCTTCCAAATAGTTCACTGCCCCAATTACAAAGGACCCTCAAATGGGATGGAGTGTAGGGCTCTCAGTATAGCATAATGGCCAATGGTGTACTTCTGTAGTCAGATGGCTTCAACTCTGGCTATACCTCTTATTTTGCTGTATGACCCTGGGTAAGCTATGTAACCTTTGTGAGCCTCAGTTTCCCCAGCTGTAAAATGGAGCTGCTAATAGCACTTCTTGTTTAAAATGTGGGTTTTATTATTATTCGGGTTTGATGGGGCCAATAGATCAGGAAACAACTACCACTGGATAGTTCGTTATTCACAGTCCCCAGAAGGAGAGGGCACATCGTACCACGCGGGGCCACACGGGGAAGCACCAGGGTCAGTCAGGAGGCAGAGGGAGCAGGAAGAAAATGTGGGCAAGAGCCGTTATTGTGGTTTTCTCGGGAAGGAATGGGCGAGGCAGGGTAAGCAGGCTTAGCATTGGCCAGTTTAACTAACTTCAGTGGGCTCTGGGGTCTGGGGGCTGTCCTGAGTAGGGAGGGGGAATATTGGCCCTGAGCCTGATAGAGGAGATGGAGGGATGGTGGAGGACTTCGGATTGGTTAGTTTGCATATGAAAAGCCCACTTACAGGTCAGTCCTTTACTATCTCTAGGAATTGGCTAGCCCTGGGAGGGGCAGTCCCTCCAGGGTCAGCAAGGCCCCAGATAGCAGAACATCAGAATAAAAGGCATGCTAATACACCTCCCCCATAATCATCATAAATACAAAAGGCTAAGATGAGTGTCTAGCACAGAGTGGAAACTCAATAAGTGTTATTGTTTATGATGAAGAGAACTAGAATCATCCAGCACTTTACCTGAGAACTTCCTGACCACCTAACTCAACATCCCAGCACCTGAGCATCACCACCCCTCCTTGCCCCAGAGGGATGAGAAGATGCTCACTGAGAGGCGGACCCCTAGAAATAGCTGGTTTGATACAGTCCTCTATCAGTAAAAAGGATAACTGAGTGCTTTGTGTTCTTTAAAGCAAATTTACATAAATTATCTTAGGTTAGAAGAAAGATCATTTCCTAGGATTGTTTCAGTTAGTCCCTGAGTTGGGGAATCTTCTCAGTGACTTGAGACCTATCCCCACCGTACAGCTCAGTGACACCCCGGCGTCCTCTGAACACCCCGACGCGTGCGCCATGGTCCTCACTGCCACCCACACGTCTCAGCATCACTTACGCACTGCCCAGCCCATGTCCCCATCCGTCCCCACGTGCCGCTCACTGCAGCAGGCAGTCGTTTCTTCCGTCATTACAAGGTCATGATTTATGAAACAGACGATAACATAGTCGATCTCTCTAGAATAATTCCTGCATCGAGTTGTTCTGGCATTCAGCCTCCCAGATAAACAAAAGATAAAGATAAACTGCAATTTTATCATCATTCTCATTTGGC
Source organism: Mesoplodon mirus (assembly GCF_964341445.2). Classification (NCBI taxonomy): domain Eukaryota; kingdom Metazoa; phylum Chordata; class Mammalia; order Artiodactyla; family Ziphiidae; genus Mesoplodon; species Mesoplodon mirus. The sequence goes on from NC_138989.1 coordinate 11,972,546, forward strand.
AAGTAAGGAAACTTGGATCCAGAAGGGAAGCAACCTACCCAGTGACGTATTACTAGCATAGAAAAGAATCAGGACTTGAACCCCAGGCAGTCTGACCCTCAGATTGTTTTTTTTTTTTTTTCTTTCCACTGTTTCAAAGGAAGTTTCCTTCTTAGAAAACACAAATATAGGGCTTCCCTGGTGGCGCAGTGGTTGAGAGTCCGCCTGCTGATGCAGCGGACACGGGTTCGTGCCCCGGTCCGGGAAGATCCCACATGCTGTGGAGTGGCTGGGCCCGTGAGCCATGGCTGCTGAGCCTGCGTGTCCGGAGCCTGCGTGTCCGGAGCCTGTGCTCCACAACGGGAGAGGTCACAGCAGTGAGAGGCCCGCGTACAGCAAAAAAAAAAAAAAAAAAAAAAAAAAAAAGAAAACACAAATATAATAGAAAAAAAATCTGTCCTTTCTATCACTGAGAGGTAGCCCTTGTTAACATTTTGCTGTGTTGCTCTTATTCTCTTGTCCATCCATATATAGTGGTATTTAAAAAGCATAACATACCTTATATACAGTTTTGTGTCCTGCTTTTTTCACTTAAAATTATATTTTGAGCATTTTTTATGTCAGCAAAATTTCTTTGAAATGTTATAATAATAATAATGATAATAAATATCTTCGTTTATGGATTTACCATAATACATGTAACCAATTCTTGTTATTTTTTTAATCTTTATTGGAGTATAATTGCTTTACAATGTGATGTTAGTTTCTGCTATACAACAAAATGAATCAGCTATATGTATACATATATCCCCATATCCCCTCCCACTTGAGCCTTCCTCCCACCTTCCCTATCCCACCCCCCCTAGGTGGTCACAAAACACTGAGCTGATCTCCCTGTGCTATGCAGCTGCTTCCCACTAGCTATCTGTTTTACATCTGATAGTATATATATGTCAATGCTACTCTCTCACTGCGTCCCAGCCTCCCCCTCCCCCCATGACCTCAAGTCCGTTCTCTACATCGGCGTCTTTATTCCTGCCCTCCACTAGGTTCATCAGTACAATTTTTCTAGATTCCATATATATGTGTTAGCATACGGTATTTGTTTTTCTCTTTCTGACTTACTTCACTCTGTATGACAGACTCCAGGTCCATCCACCTCACTACAAGTAACTCAGTTTCATTCCTTTTTATGGCTGAGTAATATTTCATTGTGTATATGTGCCACATCTTCTTTATCCATTCATCTGTCGATGGACACTTAGGTTGCTTCCATGTCCTGGCTATTGTAAATAGTCCTGCAGTGAACACTGTGGTCCTGACTCTTTTTGAATTATGGTTTTCTCAGGGTATATGCCCAGTAGTGGGATTGCTGGATCATATGGTAATTCTATTTTTCATTTTTTAAGGAACCTCCATACTGTTCTCCATAGTGGCTGTATCAATTTACATTCCACCAACAGTGCAAGAAGGTTCCCTTTTCTCCACACCTTCTCCAGCATTTATTGTTTGTAGATTTTTTGATGATGGCCACTCTGACCAGTGTGAGGTGATATCTCATTGTAGTTTTGATTTGCATTTCTCTAATGATTAGTGATGTTAAGCATCCTTTCATGTGTTTGTTGGCAATCTGTATATCTTCTTTGGAGAAATGTCTGTTTAGGTCTTCTGCCCATTTTTGGATTGGGTTGTTTGTTTTTTTGATATTGAGCTGCATGAGCTGCTTGTATATTTTGGAGATTAATCCTTTGTCAGCTGCTTCGTTTGCAAATATTTTCTCCCATTCTGAGGGTTGTCTTTTTGTCTTGTCTATGGTTTCCTTTGCTGTGCAAAAGCTTTTAAGTTTCATTAGGTCCCATTTGTTTATTTTTGTTTTTATTTCCTAGGAGGTGGGTTTTATTACTCTAGGAGGTGGGTCAAAAAGGATCTTGCTGTGATTTCTGTCACAGAGTGTTATGCCTTTGTTTTCCTCTAAGGGTTTTATAGTGTCTGGCCTTACATTTAGGTCTTTAATCCATTTTGAGTTTATTTTTGTGTATGGTGTTAGGAAGTGTCAATTCTTGTTATTGAACAATTGTGTTGTTAGGAAGTGTCAATTCTTGTTATTGAACAATTGTGTTGTTAGGAAGTGTCAATTCTTGTTATTGAACAATTGTGTTATTGCTACTTTTTTCAATGTTCTATATAATGGTGTACAGAAGATCCTTGTAATTGAGTTTTTGTCTCTATCCCTTATATTCCCGTTAGAGTAGTTTCCTAAAATTACAAGCATGGGGTCAGAGATCCTAGGCACGTTATATTAGACTGTTCAGGTTCTAGCTTTTGATTCATTTTAATTCAGGCACCAGAGAAGATATCCTGGGATAAGCATGACTTCTAAGACATTGACAAAGCTTTATTTATATCTTAGGTAGCAAAACACCAACCCTGTGAGGCAGAAACTAGGGGCCCAGAGTGGTTAGCCAGCAGGCTGACTGGGTGGGTGTGTGTTGGCAAGGGGACACAGAGTTGCAAGTGACATATCACACCCTTTAACAATGTCTGCCAACAGGACAATCTGGTATGAACTCCATGCCAGAGAGTGGCCTTTCAAGACCCAACCAGCAGAGGCAATAATCTGGCAAATGGGCACAGGCATGAAACCCAACCTCAGCCAGATCGGCATGGGAAAAGAAATCTCGGTAAGTCTCAGGATAGTGCCAGGTCTGGGGCATGAGGGGAGAAGCAGACACAATTCTGGGCCTTCTTTTTCCTGCATGTTAATAAGGTTGCAGACGCTTTCCTGGAGGGTGACAAAAAAGCCTGCCCACAGACTTGTCAGGTAATGATTTGGAGCTTAGAAGGCAAAGCTTTTGAACTGTGCCTGCAGTTCAGGTTCCTACTCTCAGGGCACAGTAATACTTGGCCAGGTTTTTCCTAGCAAGGGATTACTGAGCCTAGTAGAACCAGTGAATCCCTCTTTTTCTGTGATTTTTTTAAAGACATACATTAAGATATCACTGGTATTAATGATTCTAATTTTATTTGGATCTACATAAAATTTTTAAGGCATTATCCAACTCAGAACAAGACATATGGAAACAGAGAAACCTGAGTATAAATTAGTAATCATCCTCTAAAACACATCAGGAAGAATCCTCTTTTGATCAGAAGATAGATGTGTCAGGGAAGGTGTAATTATCTGGTGTGTTTTTAAGGATTACCTGTCTCTAGATTTCCTTTCTCAAGTGAGACAATTACTAAGAGTAATTTTCCTGTCTGTGACTTTAAGGGCGCTTATAATATTAGGACATGGATAGAAGCTTCAGGATTCCCTTTTCTCCCTCCTTTTTGAGAAAAATGCCAAGAAACTCCTTGGGGAGCATTATTGATTTCAGTGTATCCCAGACCTTCTATAATAGGATTTACCTAGTTTGCTATATAGGCTTAGAAAGTGGATGAGTAAAAGGATGGATGATGCCATGGATGAGTGATGCATGGCTGGATGATAGATGAAGGATGAATACATGAACTGAGATGAATAGACAGGTGAATGGGTGGATGGATAGATGGATGGATGGATGGATGGATGGATGGATGGATGGATGGATGATGGAGGAATCTGGCAGTGAAACAAATGGGTAGACAAACAGACAAATCCAATGAGATGTCAGGAAGTTACTAGTTACATTAAATCACCATGTCGGTTTCTTTTAGGACATTCTTCTCTTCTGCTGGGCCTTTGAACAAGAAGAGAGACCTACCTTTACCAAGCTCATGGACATGCTGGAGAAACTGCCAAAGCGAAATCGCCGCCTGTCTCACCCTGGACATTTCTGGAAGTCTGCAGAGTAAGTGTTCCCCCTTAGCATCTCTCCCCACTGCCCTGTCCTCTGGCCTTTGTCACCTTTTTGCTCCCCTCCCCAGCTCCTCTGCCAACCATCTCCTTTCCGTGTACCCACCTCCGTCCCCAGCGTACCACCCTTCCCCACCGTGTTTCTGTTCAGGGGAATCTCCTCTGCAATTTGGGTCCTAGAGGCTGCCATACAGGGCCTGGATCCCTGTGGCTACCATGGCTGCCTCATTGCCTGTTTCTTCCTGATGAAGGTTTATGCCCCAGTAAGTCTGAGCATCACATGGTGAGGTGGTACCCTGAACCCGCCAAGCCCTTCATGTCAGCTATTCATCAAAGTAGAAGAGTCCTGGGGTGTACCTATTTCACGGACGATAGACGGGCAAGGTGTCTGTGTCCTATTCCTGTACCCACGGCAGACATGACTAATCTGTCACAGCGCATCTGCCATCTCTCAGTGGTACTCATCAGCAGTTATTTAGAATCAGTGCATGGATGCCTTTCCTGGCCATTCCAGATTTACCCAGCCTCCTTCTTTTACACATGGAGAAACCATGGCCCAGAGACATTCAGCAACTCACCCACATCTGCATGGGGTGTTGGTGACAAAGCTGGGAACACGGGTCAGGTCCCAACTCCCTAGTCTAGAGTTGGCTGTCCCCACAACATCAGCCCCTCTAGATTCCTCACTCACACTCATCCGGCTTTGAGATGGTCACTCTGCTGCTGTGGTCCTTTCAGAAACCACCTGGGTCGGCAGTGGATTGGGGGAGGGCTTGGCTACAGTAGGCCCAGGATCTGGGTCCTGTCTAGGGCTTTGTAATCTGCACAGGGGACCAACCAAGAGGTCTCAGCTGCAGCTGGCACGTTCCCAGGAGGAGAGCAGCTAACTCGAAACTCGCCTCTGGGATCTTGGGTTTGCCCCTCCATGGCTCACATCAGAGGAGCTGGCATTTCTAGAATCCCAGTGTGGCTTAGCACGTGGTGAGCTGGAGGCAAGGCTGGGGCAAGCCTGCGTTCCAAAGCGGTGCATCTCAAAGTTTAATATGCATTCATATCACCTAGGGACTTTGTTAGAATGCGGATTCTCATTCTGTATGTCTGGGGTGGAGCCCAAGATCTTGCATTTCCAAGGTGATGCCGACGCTGCTGGTCCACGGACCACCCTTTGGACCTGTGTTGTCCCAAAACAGCCACATACCACATGGGGCTATTGAACACTTGAAGGGAGTGAGTCTAGATTGAGACGTGCTTTGAGTATAAAATCTGCACTAAATTTCAGAGACTCAGGAGAAAGGAAATAATGGTTAATCCCTCCTCTCCAGCCCCTAATCTTTCATCTACGTTCTGTCTGTATGAATTTACCTGTTCTTGATGCTCCATATAAGTGGCCGCATACAATGTTTATCCTTTTGTGTTTGGCTTCTTGTACTCAGCATGTTTTCAAGTTTCATCCACGTGTAGCATATATTATTAGACCCTCATTCCTTTTTATGGCTGAGTGATATTCCATTGTAAGTCTATACCACGTTTTGTTTGCTCATTAATCTGTTGACGGACACTTGGTTTGTTTGCACCTTTTGGCTATTGTGAATAGTGTTGCTGTGAACATTGGTGTATAAGTATCTGTTCAAGTCCCTGCTTCCAGTTCTTTTTTTCATCACCACGACCACCAGCACGACCTCCATCATCTGGGCACCACTTATTAAACACGTGTGTGATAGGTGCCGTGTCAAGCATTCTGTCTGCATTATCTCACTGAATCCTCAGGGCCCCCCTAAGAGGTAGTCTGGTACCCCCAGAGGAGGCACAGAGAGGTTAAGTGCCTATTCACAGGTCACACAGCTAGTAAGGAGCAGAACAAATATTGGAACCCAGATTGGTCTGGACCCTAAATCCATGATCTTGACCCCTCCACTCTGCTGCCTTCTAGGCAAAGACTGCCTGTCTTTCTAGAACCATCCTGGGAGAGTGGGCATAAATTCTGCCCCTGACAGCCCAGATCCTGGCTCAGTGGTAGTCAGCAAAGCCTCCACCCACAGCTGGAGTCTATGGTGTGGGTCTTTTCTCACCTCCGCTTCCTTTATCTCCATCCCTTACTGAGCATTCTCAGCAACTCCACATGGCACACGGACTGGTGTTCCGGTCCCACGTGGCCTCAACGCAGCTCACAGCTGGGTGACCATCCTAGTCCAGAAGCTACATGCTCCAGTGAGAAGAGCCTGCTGCTGCCTGTGCACCCTTGGGCAAAACACCTAACCTCTCTGAGCCTCATCTGTAAAAACGGTGTAATGTGCCTTTCTTGCAGGCTATCCTCAGGTTTAAACGAGATCAGGTATGTGAGGTGCTTGGCATGGAACCCAGCACGTAGTAGGACCTCCACCTTTTCTTGTGGAGGGCGGGAACAGCTCATCTCAGACCACCTGACCTCCGAGAGGGCACTAATTCACAAAAGATGGCGTTATCGTACCCATGTGACCTCTTGCCACTCTCTCCCTTCTCTCCGTGCTCCAGGCTGTGACCACTGGACAAAGGGACAGCGCTCAGCTGCCTCAGCTCCCAAGCCACCTCTCCTCCCCTGCTCTGCCCTCTGCCAGCTCAGGAGGCCAGAGGCTCACCATCAGAGGGTACCGACCCCGGCCAGCCTGGGAGCGCTGCACAACTGAGCCCGGCAGCTTCCCCGCACCCCAGACCCACGCCTTCGCTCGGGCAGGGGTGGGGACCCCCGAGCCAGGACTTCATGGGACCAGCCAGGGAGATGCGGAGTTGATCAGTGAGGCCCAGGGGACGGTGTAGACAAGAGAACTTTGGGCTGGATGTGGAGCCCCTGGGCCGTGGAGGCTAGGGCAGGGGTCCCACGCGGGCAGGCTCACAGGACCGGCCTGTGTGTGCGTGTGTGTCTACGTGCGCAACACCGTCCGCTCTCGATTTCCCTGATGACGGGAGTCAGGCTGCCCCAGGTCCGGGGCTGACCGCCCATCAGCTGTTTCAGTGTCTGCGTGGTGGGTTCCAGCTGCACTCTCTGGAAAGACGGGACAGGGATGCAGAGCTGAGCGCGCGCTTAGTGGAGGCTATGGTGCCGAGATCTGGGCGGGAGGCTCAGCTGTTCCTGTGCAAACATCTGTTCTCGGAGGCCCCCCCACCCCAAGCCTGTCAAGGTTTGGGCACCTCTGCGTATCGCTCTGAAGTGCATGTCTTCTGCGCTCTGGGTCTCTCTGGGCTACGCTTCGCCGTTTCCGCTGCCCTCTCCTGTTCTGTGACAGCCTCGTCCCCTTTCTTCCTCACTGCCCCCCACTTGCATTTGGAAAGCACAGTGGCTCCCTGGCCAAGATGACTTCAGGGGGCTCCTTCCAGCTCACCTTCATCCATGATGCCCCCCTGAAGTCTGAGCCTTGGGAACTGGGGTTCTGGGAGGGGAAAGTTCTAGAACATTCTTTTTCCCTCCCTCTGCCCTGGCACTTACACCAGCTAAGTTTATCCACCACCATGATGGAGTTGGGTCATTGGGTTAGGTGTGTGTGTTGGGTTACAGGGCGTGTGCACGGCATCTTGTTTGCAAATGACCCCTCCCCCACTCCTGCTGCTTCACCCTTAAAAAGTCCACCTGGGGAGGCGAGGAGGGCCGCTGTTTGTCGGGGTTCTGCATTTTCAGCTTCAGCCGGTGCCGCACCGCAGAGCGGCTTCCCCACTCGACGCCTCTGCACGCCCAGCGCCCCTGCCTTCCATCCCTCAGCCTCGCTCCCCACCTGGCCCAGCTGCTCTTGCTATAACCACACCAGGACCCAGCGTTCTACGTGGAGGTCGCTGGGAGCAAGTCAGGTGCAGAATGATGGGGAGAGCCTCTGTCTTACGTTCCTTACCTTACAAGGGAATGTCTTACGTTCCCCAGACCCTGGACCCCATTCACCTGACCAGGCATCTGAGGGAAATCTGCCCCCCAGCAGGGCGCTAGCAGGACAGCTGGGCATTAGGCAGGAGGCCCAGGCTCTGCCCACAGTCCCGCCATACTTCTTGGACACTGCCCAGCCTTGCTTGCTTCTGGTCGCCACCTCATCTAGATGCCTCCCTCAATGAGAGGGGACCTCTGCCTTCAGAAACCCACCTGGGCTCAGACTCAACGTCCAACCAGAGATATGGGGATCTTCCCCACTTTGGTTCACACTCTGGGGGCCAAGCCTGCTTCCAAACTTGGAAAAATGATGAGACCGGTCATGCTTCCCGAGACCCTGGCTGAGGGAAACCCCAAAAGGCCTTCCTGGTTACTTTCCCAGTGCTCCCACCTGCCTGGGACCAGAGGCTCCAGGCCCCCACGTGGGCCATTCCTAAACATTCCTCTTCTGGGGCATCTGTCACTGGGGCCCTCAGCCCGTCATTTGCGTGTCTGGAGGTGTTGACACGTGTTTGCACAAGCCCCAGCTGCTTTGCTGTCGCTGCGGGCAGCTCTTGTCAGCGGCCGCCGCCCTGTTAAGGCAGGTCACCCAGTGGACCCACCCCAGGCCTGAGCCAGGGCCTCCTGAGGGTCTCACATCTCTTTAGCCCAATCAGACTTCTTGGGTCCCTGGACCCCAGTCTTTATCATGGACCTCTGTGCAGGGGGGGACTGAGCAAGGAGAGGAGCGGCCAAGGTCACCCTGAAGCTGCAGCCCACTCCCTCTTGCCTCCGTTGTTTCCAGAATCAACTAACAGGGCCACCCAGAGCCTTTGGCGGGGCCCAGCAGCATCGCCACAGGCTGATTTTTCCATTCGTTCACAAGCACCAGCTTGAGATTAGGGGCGGAGCCTGAGGGACCCAGGGAGAAACCCCAGCTTGCCCTGCGCCTTTGGAGTTTCTCTGCCTGCAGAACAGGGTCCCAGGTCACCTGCTCTCGCCTTGCTGTCTCCCTCTTTTCCCAGGTCTTTACTTTGTTCCCTCCTTCCTCAGTCTCCGCCGAAGCCAGCCCAGCCCAGCCCCGCACCGCCCTCCAGCTGCACCACCCTGAATTGTTTAGAAGCCAGCTTTTATTTGCAGACATTTTGATCCAGAAGGAACCATTTCCCTGCTGACCTCAGTCATTATTCACTGAAGCAGTGGGAGGAGGTCATGTTCATTCATCTTTTGCAAGGGGAAAAAGAAAGGTAGTGTGTATATTTACACCATAGTTGCCAGCCCACCATTGGGCTCATTCTGTAGAATCCACAGCACAGATTGTGTGCACACATCCAATCACAGCTGTGTGCAGGTGCCCGGCGCCCAGCAGTGAGTTGCCTCTGTCTCCGCCCTGCTTTCAGCAAACCCTTAGGTACACAGGCTTCCCAAATGGACCAGTCCACAAGGTAAAGATTCACTAGGAAGCCTTGACCTTGCCTCCTTTCAAAGGCATGTGGATTTGCACACTGAATTCCCACCAACTCTTCCTGGTCACAGGTCTTTCATAAAATGGGGAGTCCCCTTGCAGGGGGACCTTATGTGGGGACATCTCCACACGTCACCATCCCCAGAGTGAACTGGAAATCAAAGTCTCCACTTAATGTTTCGGCGTCGTTTTCCCTTTACTGGTCAAAAAGAAGAATCTTGTCTTGCCGTGGAGTCCTCCTTTATTTCTACCTTGGATTCTGCGTCATTAGAAGCCCTGGATTGATCTCTGGAGACTAGACTCCTGTATCTGGGAAACCCTGGTCCGCCACCTTTCCACCTTCCAACCCATGTGCACACATCCCGTCCCACTCCTCACCTCCCACAGTTCTTGTCCTCACCTGTGACTGATCGTCTAAGGAACAGGAAGGAAGTGATACACACTGAGGCCCAATCACTATGTTTAAAAATCTCGACTTAGGGTTGGCACGTTATGCCCCAGGGGCTATATCCAGCCCACCAAGTGGTTTTTACAATGTTTAATTGGGGAAAAAACAGAAGAGCTCATGATACGTGAAAACTCTACGAAATTCAAATAACAATGTCAATAAACAAATGTTGGTTCACAGCCACACCCACTCATTTACATACAGGCCATGGTTTCATTTGTGCCGCAACAGAGTTGGCTACTTGTAACGGAGACAGGGTGGCCCTTCAAGCTGAGAATATTTTCAGTCTTGCCCTCTACTGAAGACTTTTGCCGACCTCTGATCTAGGCGACTGTCAGAAGGAAGAAAAAAACAGTTTGCACATGGTTCCCAGAGGAGGAACAGTAACCCAGGGGGAGGGAGTTACAGGGGCCGAGAACGAGTTCCAGCAGGGGAAGAACTTTCTAACGGCTTGCCTTGGAAGGTAGAAAGCTCCCCGTCCTGGGAGAGGCGTGAGCCGACGTTGAGACCCCTTGGTGTGCAGGACCTGGAGGGAATTTGGGCCTCAGAGTTTGTAAGAGTCTAATCTGCTCAGGCTGCCGTAAGGAAACACCACAGTCTGGGGTGGGGGGGGGAGTGTTGGGGGTCTTCAACAACAGAAATGTATTGACTCACAGTTCTAGAGACTGGGAGTCCAAGATCAAGGTGTCAGGGTTGGTTTCTTCTGAGGCCCCCTCCTTGGCTTGCAGACAGTCAACCTCTCACTGCGTCTTCAGGTGGCCTTTCCTTGGTTGCACACATGCCTGGTGTGTCTCTTCTTATAAAGACACCAGTGATATCGAATTATGGTCCTGCCCTTATGACCTAATTTGACCTTAATTACCTCTTTAAGGGCCCATCTCCAGATACAGCCACATTGGAGGTTAGGGCTTCAACATATGAATGGCAGGGGTCTGGGGAGGTGCACAATTCAGGCCATAACAAGGACCCTTGGGATTTCAGAGACTGATTTCAGGGGCTTTTGAGGCAAAACTCCCGTCCCTGGCTGGCTAGTTCTCAGCCTTGGGTCCCTAAACTTGCCCTCCCTGTCCTCATCCCTTGCCAGCCTTCTTTTGACCCAGAAATCCCCTGAGGGCTGGTCTTGCTTCAGATATGCCACCAATGCACTCAAGCCCCCCTCCCCCTCTGCACTAGTCGGCTAGGGCTGCCGTAGCAAAGTACCACAAACAACATTGATGCTCTCACGCTTCTGAAGCCTAGAAGTCTAGAATCAAGGTGTTGGCAGGACCAAGTTTCCCCTGGCACCCGTAAGGGAGTCCTTCCTGGCTGCCCGCCGCTTTACTTCTGGCAGTTTTCTGGCAATCTCAGGCATTCCTTGGCTTGCAGATGCATCTCTCCCATCTCTGCCTCTGTCATCACACAGCCTTCTCCTTCTGTGTGTCTGTCTTCTCATGGCCATCTTCTCATTAGGACACCAGTCATAATGGATTAGGGGCCCATCCTACTCCAGTTGAACTTTATCTTAACCAGTGCATCTGTAATGACCCTATTTCCAGATAAGGTCGCATTCTGAGGTACTATGGGTTAGAATTTGAATGTATCTTTGTTTTGGCGGGAGCGGGGAGCTCAGTTCAACCCTTGACGTCCTCTAAGGAGCTTTGTCTTGTGCCTTGGCTGGTCACCTTGGTTCCTCCGTGGCAGATCCCCTGGGAGATTGGTTCCCCAGACCCCTGGGCTACGAGGGTCAGCCCATTGCTGCCGTTCTTGTCAATCATGCGCCCTGACCCACACCTCCGTCCCTGGGGTCCAGTAGTCCCAGATTTCATCTCCATGGATGAGGGTGGGCGGTTCATCTGTAGCAGGACAGTCGCTTGACCATTGAATGAATGTGCTTCAGCCCAGTCTGAAAGGGTTGGTGACACGATGCTTGCTTTTATTTATATTCTCACTCAGTGGCAAAGGAACAGACCTTGGTGAGTCGCGCTTTTGCTGTGTCCCCTTTTGGCTTTGCCTGTGAAGTGAGGAAGGTTTTGAGCAGGCTCAGGGTGATGCTCTCCCTGGCCCCCAGCCCAGCCCTCACCCATAAGGTAATAGTCCTGACCTCGGAGAGGGATGAGATGCAGCATATGTCAGCCTGGACCTGGGAATGTGGGAACCCCGTGTCTGGAAGGTTCTTCCTGACTCTCCCGAGGGCATGCCTCGGCGGCCTCATTCCTCTCCTGTCACTGACTCCCCTCTCAAGAGCATACTGTCCACGCCCATCCTGTTAACCAACTGAGACAGAAGGTTGGTGGGAGATCTTCAGTCTCCCCGACGTCCTCAATTTACCTATGCGCCAGCACCGAGCGTAGTGCCTGGCACGTAGTAGGTCCTCGATAAATGTTTGCAGGATGCCGGGGCGGAGGGTTGCTGGGTCAGAGTGAGGCCCTGGCACGGGGGGTCAGACATCCTTCCCTGCAGCCAGGGGGCTCCACTGGCAGGGCTGGGCAGTAATGGGATTCCCACATCCGGGCCCTGTGTTGTGGCTCCCATGTCACTCCAAATGAATTTGCCAGATTCAACGGTTGTGACTTATAAAGAGGCCCATTGGGACAGGTGTCCCAGGGTGCCTAGGCCCTGGGAGGCGGAGTAATGTTGCATCTCTAACAGCCACTCTTCAATGAGCACTTACTATGTGCCAGGCCAACTGAATCCCCATGACTGGACGGCCCTGGGAAGTAGGTACCATTATCCGCATTTCACAGGTGAAGAAACTGTGGGAAGGAGACGTAAACCAGCCTGTGCAGTGGTAGAGCCAACATTTTAAATGTGATTCTTTGGGCTCGTTCGTTCCCAGGAACCCACCTCCATCTTGAGTGGTATATGCCCAGCTGCCCATCGGGATGTTACAGTCCACACCTGTGCTGTTATCTGTAGCTCATAACCAGGAAAGAGGGAGGATGCAGGGGAGGGTGGGGACCCTCGTGGGAGTTTGCACGGAAGCTCCCACTTACGGTCCCAGACTGACAGGCTGCCAGGAGCTGCCTGTTTCCAGGAAATGGGCATCTGGGTTGGTAAAGCTACTCCTGGCTTCCTCCAGCACCCCTGCGCCGAGCAGCCTGTACCGTCTGCTGAGCCCTCTCCCTCTCCTGTACTCAACATTTAACTGTGGGCCTCTGCCCCAGGAGGCTCACCAGCGGGTCCTCCTCCCTCTCAGTGGTCACACTGACCGCTGGGATCCTACTTCCCCTTTTCCTAACACCAAGAATATGAAGGATTTCTCATCATGGGGTGAGATGGCTGCTGTCCCTCTATTGAGGACCAAGCTGGAGGAAATGGGCTTTGCCCGGAGCTTGCCTGATCCAGGTTGACCCTGGATCAACACAGTTTACCAGTTTGTTGCATAGACCTTTAATTCCATAGCAGACGAGATGGACGTTGCATTATTGGAAGGGTTCTGGGGCAAATAAGCATCGGAAATGCTCAGGCAGAACAAGGTTGAACTTAATTCTCGATTGCAGGACTTACCAGAGCTTTTAAGACACTACCATGTAGTTAAACCTGTAAAAGGCCAACAGCAGGCTGCTCTTCCTAAGCTTCCTCAGGCTGGTTTCTGAATCCCCTACAAGATGAACCTCTGTGAATTCAACTCAATATCTTACACGGTATTCTGAGAGCAAGTGCCAGCCCACAGAAGAGAACAGCTGACCCCCAGCATTTACCCACCACCTGCTAGGAGCCAGGACAGGTAGATCGACCCCGTCCAGCCCCACCTCCCCTGGAGGCTGGCTCTGTGAGCAATGAACCTAGAAGCAGAACAAGATGCATTAGGCAGAGAGGTGTGGCTGGGGGGTGACCATTGGCTGCTCCTGAGCCCCAGAAAACTTGAACCTTGCCCCTGCCACCTCACATTCCCTACCCAGGCCTGCTGAAGGAAGACCACCGTTCTGTGCATGAGGACAGTGGTTCCATGCACAAGGATGCCACAAAGGAAAATTCTAGCTGATCGTGTCTTCCGATGGAGGGGTTAAATGTGCTGTGTGTCGGTGACTTCCCCAACATAACCATGGTTCAGAGACTAACAGGACCTCATGCCCTCATAGGGGCCAGCTAGGTCTTGACCTGAATTTTTATCTTCAGCCAGGTCATTGCAGTGAAGATCTAGAATGATCTACATTTAGAAGATCTAGAAGGATGACCTAGTCCAAGGAGTACAATATGTGACATTTCCGCTACCACTGCCCCTCCTGTACTCTTGGCAGACATTGCTAATCAATCACAGCATGCCTTGCTACTTCACGTGGATGCGAGTAGCCAGCCTGATCTCATGCCTCTCCTCCTTTCACAGGAGAAAGAACTCAGGCCCAGAGAAAAGAAGGTAAACTCTTCCAAGCTAGGTCCCTTCTTAGAAGCAGAGGTAGATTTAGAACTAAGGCCTCAGAAATTTCCAGAAGCCTAGTCATTTGACGTCTTGTCTGTAACTGGTGGATGGTGTCGAAGGGCCCCGCCGAGCTTTATTATCAGTCAGGCAACTTGGTAAATACAGAAAGAAAGATTTTGTCTGTAACACCTTGCGTATGATCCTGTTTGGTAATGTGTTTGCTTGGAGAGAAATCATTTATCTTCCAGGGAACAGCTTCCCCTCAAGGCCTGACTGCCACCCCCTGCCTCGTACCAGGGGCTGGAAGGCCCGGGGACCTTAAGGAAATACAGTGTTTATGTGAGTGGGAGGCATGTTCTTCACCTGAGGCAGTTTGTAAATGTTTCTGTGGTTCAATCTGGACATCTCTGAAGATACGGAATGTTGCCTATAGAGGGGCGGAAAGGAAACCTGACTCCAGTTGTTTTTTGGTTTCTTCCCTGTGTGGAAGGCTCAAAATCGAGTTTTCACCCAGATAAAACTCCCTGGGGTCCTAGTGGACCACCAGCTCCGCTCCTGAGCTCTTGAAAGGCTTTTAATAACCAGTTTGGTGGCTGAGAGTACTTTCCGTCTGCTACCGCTTCCTTTCCTTCCTCCCTTTATCTTCCACCACCACCGACTCCTACCAGATAACATCTCCCCTGGACCGTGAACAGAGGAGAAAGTTACACAATAGTAGAGATGAAAAATAACCGCCATGTATTTAGCTTAAATTAGCTCAGAAGCACGGCCCCCTCCCTCCATTGAGTGGGCAGCCATTGTTTATACCAACATGCTATTTGCATCCTGCCTTCTTAGATTTGAAAGTCTAATGATTAAAAACAAATCTTAGTTTTTCTTGGCTAGTTCTTCTAGTTTAAAATTACCCTGACCTCCAGCACTTAGAGTGAGAATTTTGGAAAGACTGGTGCCAGGATAGCAGGAAAGAAAAACACAGGCAGACAGTAGGAGGCAGAGAAGCCTGTTCTGAAGTGGTGAGCAATGAGCTGGTCAAGGTGGGAGATGAGCTTTTTTTTTTTTTTTTTTTTTTTTTGCGGTACGTGGGCTTCTCACTGTTGTGGCCACTCCCTTTGCGGAGCACAGGCTCCGGACGCGCAGGCTCAGCAGCCATGGCTCACGGGCCCAGCCGCTCTGCGGCATGTGGGATCCTCCCAGACCGGGGCAGGAACCCACGTCTCCTGCATCGGCAGGCGGACTCTCAACCACTGTGCCACCAGTGAAGCCCGGAGATGAGCTTTTGACGGATGCCGACGGCTGGGTCAGTTCAGAATTCTGTGGGGTTATTTCTTCATCCGCCAAGTATTCGGTGGGTTATTTATTGAGCATCTACTACATTTGTAGACCCTGGGCATTCAGTGATGATGGAAACAAAGTCTCCCCGTTCTGAAGCTTAGAGCCCAGTGGAGGAGATAGACAAGAATCTGGCCAACAACAATCTATAAATTACCACTCACATAGCCCCCGAATGGGGGACCAGTAACATGAGATGTGGGGAGGGGAGACTACTGTGGAGGGAGCAGTTGGCAAAGGTCTTTCCTAGGAGGTGAGATTTCAGATGAGATCTAAAGGAAGAGAAGGAGGAAGAGATGACAGTTCTAGGTCAGGGTCTCCCAGCCTCAGCACTGTTGATATTTGGGACCAGATAATTTGTGCTGTGGGCAGGGCATCCTGTGCACTGTTGGATGTTGAGCAGCATCCCTGGCCTCCATCCACTAGATGCTGGTAGCACCCCCCTTTCCTGCCACCCCTGAGTTGTGACAACCAAAGATGTCTCGGACACTGCAAATGTCCCCTGGGGGGTAGAATCACCCTCCGCCCCCCCCCCCATTTGAAAACACCATTCTAAGCTGAGGCATGGCAGGAGGCCAGAGGGGATGGACAGGGTGGACAGTGGATGAACTGGGCTGGGGACTGGGGAATAGGAGCATCCCAGGCTGGGGAGCATCTCAAAGGTCTTCTAAGGGCAGCGGGAAAGCACTGGGAGCTTTTAAGGGGCACAGTGTCACCATCTGATTCTCGCTCGTTTGAGCCAAGGCATGAGGTCTTGAGTACACTGTCACCAGCCACATCACTAGGACCCACATCCAGCCTCCTGCCATCTGCAACCTTTCATGAAGGAA
Source organism: Mesoplodon mirus (assembly GCF_964341445.2). Classification (NCBI taxonomy): domain Eukaryota; kingdom Metazoa; phylum Chordata; class Mammalia; order Artiodactyla; family Ziphiidae; genus Mesoplodon; species Mesoplodon mirus. The sequence continues at coordinate 11,988,636 of NC_138989.1, forward strand.
AAAAGGAAATCAGACAGAGGTAAACAGGAAAACTCAAGGCGGGGCCTCCTTCAGTAACTGTGGCATGGAAGTGGGTTTTAAAGCAATATTTAGCATCTTCAATGGTTGGAAGGCTGCCTAGGCGAGGAGGAAGTTGACTTGCCTGTCACCATCTACATGAACAAGGCAAGGTCTAAAATCCCAGCTCACGGGCTAGGAAGTGAGCCACAGGTCACCCACCCGGTGCCTGGCTCTCTCTGCCACATCCTCCCCCGTTCCTTCTGCGGTAGCCCGCGCCATCCTCTTACTGAAGTAAAGCCTCTTATATCACTTGCATCAGGCAACCCCAAGTGCTGCTCTCAGGGGCTACTCAGGGAAGTCCCCTCTGTCTTCCCCAGGAAGGAGAGTCTCCAGATATCCAGGGGCCTCTCCACCCTCCTTCCAATCCCTAGTTAAGTGTGGAGAAAAGAGTTATGAGGGCTGTCTCTTGTGGGGACGAAGCAATAAAACGGACGGTGTGGACAAGAGGTGGCTGTTCAGTCCCATCCCGCGTGGCTGATTTGGGGATGGAGGCAGGCAGTGGGTGTGGACGAGCTCTGTAGGTCCCGCTGCTTCACCCCTACAGTCAGATCCTGGGGGTTCCAGCAGTCCCAGGATGGGGGGAATGAGGAAGTCTGGCATCGCAAAGAACTGGGGCTGGGAAGGTTGTTTTGGGAATTGGGGACACTCAGTCCAGCACCTTCCAAGAAGGAGGCTGAGTCGACTGGGGTGCCGTTCCCTGGTGGGTCAACCTCTCCCCACCTCCCCGAGCCCTGCCCGGGTTGGGGCAGTGGCAGCTTAAGTGCGTCCCAGACAATGAATGCAATGCATTGGTCCTCCAAGATTGCAGCCATTTTCTCTGTTTATTTTATATCTGTGTTGCTACTACTACTAATAATAAAATGGGTACATAGAAACTCGTGTAAGTTCACGTAACTGCTCTGTAGCTATAGTGTAGACATCAGGCTGCCCTAATGTACTTGTCCTGCCATGCCAAGGACCTCCCACCCCGGCCTGCCTGCCCGCCCTCCCAGCCAGCCTCCCTCGGAGTGCCGCTCAGCCTAGCCCTCCTGCAAATCCCAGCAGCCAGCTGGGTGCTGGCCCGGCCAGGCCCTTAAGGGAGGGGGCGTGGCTAGCATGGGAGCCCTTGGCCAGGCCTGAGCACAACTGTGAGATGCCTGAAGGCTTTTCTTGGTTCCTCCCTAGTCTTTCTCATCAGACTTTCCTCCACAGAGGCCCTGGTGCCCCCTACCCCAGGGAATGCCGTAGATTGTTTTTTCCCTTCCTCCATGCACACATCCTGGCCTTGCTGTCCAGAATATAAAGCCCCAGGCCTTGGAGCACAAAGGCTGGATGCCTGAATGGTGTCAGGCATGGTGTCACCCAAGCTTCTCTGACTCCCCTTCCCTAGCTGTCATCCCGTTGGCAGCCTCTACCCCACCATGGGCTCCCCAAATCCCCCTGGGCTCCCGTATGCCATGGGCATCGCTTCCACGTCATGGTCCCCTAGAACCACCATAGCTCCTACTTTTGGGCCCTTTGGTGGATCTAAAATGCCTCCCATTGAGCAGCTGAAGGAGTCGAAGAAAGTCTCCCCCGTATTTGAAAAGCTCATGTCCCCCCTGGAGTCTGTCCTACAGAGTGAAGTAAGTCAGAAAGAGAAAAACAAATACTGTATGCTGACACATATATATGGAATCTAAGAAAAAAAATAAGGTTCTAATGAACCTAGGGGCAGGACAGGAATAAAGAGGTAGCCGTAGAGAATGGACTTGAGGACACGAGTGGGTGGGGAGGGGGAAGCTGGGGCGAAGTGAGGACAGCATCGACATATATACACTACAGAATGTAAAACAGATAGCTAGTGGGAAGCAGCCACATAGCACAGGGAGATGAGCTCGGTGCTTTGTGACCACCTAGAGGGGTGGGACAGGGAGGGTGGGAGGGAGACGCAAGAGGGAGGGGATATGGGGACATGTGTATGCCTGTGGCTGATTCGCTTTGTTGTGCAACAGAAACTAACACAGTATTGTGAAGCAATTACACTCCAATAAAGATCGATTAAAAAAAAAAAAAGCTTATGTCCCCAACTACACCCGCTACACACCCAACAGAGCTCAGCATCAGGCACCACGTATCCCTTCATCCCCCAAGACTTCAGCTCATCTACTCATCTAATAAATATTTAGTCAGTTCTTCCTGTGCTTCTGGAAAAAAATGAGGAAGAAAAGTGCCCCCTACCTTCAGGGGACCTGAGTCCAGTGGATGAGATAGAGAAGTTCTGACAGGTGTCCTGAAGCCCCAGAGGATCACCCAACCCCGACAAGTGCCCTCAGGAGAAGTTTCTCAGAGGAGGGGACTCCAGAAGCTTGTCTTGAGATTTGAGTCAAATGGGAGTGAGTGGTAGGGAACAGTGTGCCAAGTGGAAGGAATAGCCCATGCACAGGCTCAGAGGCAAGGTGATGATATATTGAAAGCCTGCCCCTAGGCACTAGGTCTGCCCTCCCTTGATTTCCCCCAACCCTGATGCGAGACCCTGGGAAATTCCACCCCCAAACAGAAGGTGCCCTGACTCAGCTGTGGAGACCTTGACTTCTCCCCCGACATCATGCCTGGTCCAGGTTACTGGCCTTGTCCTGGGAAAGAAGGTATCTCAGGTAGGTTTGTGCTTGCTGGATCAGGCCAGTACTTAGGCTGCCTCGGACTCTCTGTGCATCTCTCTCTCTCTCTCTCTCTCTCTCTCTCAGGCTCCGTTGCTGCCTGCCTTCACACAGTGTCTCTGTTTCTTAGTGCGCTTGCATTGGGTAGGACTCATGGATATCACCTCTATAGATGGATTGGCCATCAGCCCTTCTCTTTAAGGCATTTTCCTCCCTGTCTTTGCTTCTGCTTCACTCTCCCTCTACCTCCTCTTGCGACCTGTGTCTCTGCTCTCTGAGGCCCACATGTCTGCCTTGCCACACCAGAAAGCCTCCCTCGGCTGTCTCACCGTGGCCTCTTTCCTGGAGAGTTTATGGCCCCCTGTTCATAGGCCACTGGAGTGTTGAGGTCAAGGACATGCATGAACATGGAAATGTATTGATGGAAAGACCCTACTCTAAGGGTCTCCAACTAAACATGACAGATGTGATGGGCAAAATACTGGTTTGTTACCAAGTGGCTTAAGAAGACCTAGAGGTCATAGTGGGCCATGGGCCAAGTCTGCAATGCAGCCTAAAGTGTGGAGAAAATGTATCAACCCTCTTGGTGGGGTGGTGTGTGCCATTGTCACTATAAATATGTGTCAGGGCTTGAAGGATGGGAAACATAGTATCTTTGCCGACCATAAGACTCCCAGGTGTGTGTGTGTGTGTGTGTGTGTGTTGCTGTAAATTAGCAGGGCTTGTTCACCTGCTTCATTGTGACTCAACATGTATTTCATAAGCCACACTTGATCGTGAATAATGACCTCACCATCAGTTACTCAGTGCCAGCAGTTCCCCCAAGCATTCCTTGGATTTTCTTAGCTTCGTGCAGCCCACGAGTGCTTAGTATATCCCTAACCTTCAAGGGTATTGGAGAGAGTACATGAAGTAATGAATGTCAATAGCATCACACAACACTGTAGGTGCTCAGTAAATGTGGTTTCTCTTCTCCATGACCCAACTGTAGCTTTCCCAGGAATTCCACCTCCAGGGGGTTGTTCCTGAAAAGATGAAGGACTGGAATAGAGAGATGGTAGGTGTTACCCATTTTCTTAGATGTTGATGCCCTGGTGGACATGGAGAGGAATGCCCACATCTCATAAGGGCACCCCCCCCAACCGCTGCTGTGGGGGTCAGCATCCATAGGGCAGAGGCTCAACCTTAGGGAGCTGGAGAGCCTCTGGCAATATCAGCATCCTCCAAGGCCCCAAGACAGAAGCCAAGGGTGTGCACTGGGGCCAGATGAGTCTGGTCACACCAGGTGAGTGCCCTTGCCCATGGCTGGGCCAGGCTGAGAACATCCCACTTGGGCGGTCAAGTCCCACCCTCAGCCTTTCATTTCTGTCTCCCTGAGCTTTGATCTTGCACTGGGGTCCACTCCACGCACTTACCGCATGATTCATTCAGTTGATTACTCTCAAAGTTACTGACCTTAGGAAAATTCTCAATTGTAAAAAAAGCTTTCTCTATGTAAATTATGCTGTTACTTTTTCTATACCCAAAGTATATATATCTATAAATATTATACATATATATATATATTATATATATATATATATATATAAAAAGTCTAACTCTTGTACAGACCGACATGGACCGATGGCCCATATTTCTTCATGTTTGTTCTGACTGTCGCAGAATGAGTTCATGTAAGAAGTTGGCTTCATGTTTTCCTGTTGGGGCCGCTTCTTTCCTTTCCTTGATCTCTCTGTCTTTGTCTGTCTTAGTCTCTGTCTGTCTGTCTCTCATTGCCAATGTCTCATTGCTGGGAAAGAACAGTCGATTCAGATGCCATCCAAGAAAGGAAGGCCAGCTGGATGGAGGGTCCACTGTGTATATTTGTACAGAATCATTTATAAAGTTTTCTACACTTCTCAAAAAGGTATTTCTAACTTGGGCTTTTGGACAGGTTGTGAGCCTCTGAGCCGGCAAGCCTATTGTTTCCTGTGTTTAGTGCAATGTTTAGTGAGAATCCAATGTCTGAATTATTTATGCCAATAAAGAATTTGAGAATCACTGCATCACACTGCCGCCAAAACCGGTCTGAATTCTGTTGTTGTCTGTTGTACAGAAGGAATCTTGAGATGTGACGTCAGCCAGTGTCTCAGTCAGCTATTGACACATTAATGCTGCATAACACATTTTCCCCCAAACTCCATGGCTGACAACAACTAGCATTTATTCTCATGCTCCTGGGTCTGCAGGCCTACATTGGCTTAAATAAGGGTCCTTTTTAGTCTTCAGGTCAAGATCAAGTCTGCTCCACCCATCTCCCTGTTTCAGGGGGCAAGCTGAAGGAGAAGCTCCCTGGGGCATGCTCTTCCTATGGCAGGTCACCAGAAAAGAAGAGCTAAGACAAGCTGCTTGAACATTTTCAAGGCATCTTCTCAAACCACATCCACTAACATTCCAGTGGCCAAAGCAAGTCACGTGACCCAGCCTTTCCGTGGGAAGAGGCTGTAAACTCCACCCAGAGTGGGAGGGGGAAGGAAAGTGAGTGTTTGCTGAACAGGAATGGAAACTGTCATAACCTGGCCGGGTATTCTTCCATCTCGCCAGACATCAATGTTTTCTCCCTAGGGATGACTATGGTGGGAATGCACAAGTGCACACACAGGTATGCACACGATGTGTACACACACACACTGTACACACACACAAATATGACTCTACACGTTGAGCACCTGCTCTGTGTCTGGCCCAGAAAGTATTAAGCGTTGTCGTTAATCCCCACAACCACCCAGTTCCATTTGACAGATGAAGCTGGTGCAGAGGAATGAAGTAACCGGCCCAACCCAAGGTGAGAAGCCAAAGCCCACACTCTCTTGGGCGCACACACAGCATGATGGGCTCCTCAGTCACGTGGATTACCAACGCCCACTTTACAAGGTGCTTCTGTGAAATAAGATCACGTCTCGTCAGGAAAACCAGCCAGTGAGTCAGGGGCACTTCAACTCATTCAAAGCAGGAGGGACTGAGAGCTGGGGAAACAAACTACAGGGTAACTCTGACTCAGATTCTCAGCTCCCTCCCTGGAAACCGTGCTGCAGAAAGATAGAAGAGCTGGCTTCCTCTGTCCCAGTAAGTTCTTCCTAGCACACGCTCCAAGGGCACATTGATGGACCTGGAGTCAAATTCTAGCTTTACCACATGCAGGCTGTGTGGCCTCGGGCAAGTCGCTTGGCTTCTCTGAGCCTTCATTTCCACATCTGTAGAATTGTACCTCTAGCACCGAGCACCCAGTGTCGTGAGGCTTACGTGGATTAACTTGGAGCAGTGCCAGCCTCTAGTAAATGCTCTGTGGATGTTGGTTGCTAGTGTTAGTATTTGTTACTAGTACAGCTGTGGTGTGGGGCCAGCCTTAGTGAGTAAAGAGCAAGCTCCGCTCTGAGTTTCTGCACCCCAGAGTGCCCCATCTCTGCTGGGAGGTGACTCAGGCCCCAGCCCACCGCCACTGTCTGTCTCCGAGAATATCACCTGGTATGTAATGCTCTAAATTTGCTGACCTACCTTCACGAGCATGATTTCTTCCCTCTCATCACGATCAAAGGTGGTGGGTGGTACAAGCTGCCCCATTTTACAGAGGGGGAAACTGAGGTTCTGAGAAGCAAAAGTCTCCCATAGCATCTGAATGTCAGTCCTGGGCTATGTTACTTAGACCAGCTGTGTGACCTGGCCAGACAGTGATGTCAACTGTCAGAGCCTCAAATTCCTTAACTGTAAAATTGGGATAATAGTTGCTCTCACTTCCCAGAGCTGTGATCGGGATTAAAAGCAAGTAAAATACTTAACACACTTACTGACATAAACAACCAATAAACGTTAGATATTTCAAGCCCAGATCTGACATTTAGCCCTGGGATAGCGTTGACGTGGGAAAAAAGTGTGAGACAGACCAGAAACTTCCATCCCCACCTCTTCTATTTCAAGCAGAACAGAAGGGGACAGAGTTTTCCCTGGGGCCTGGAACTAATTGATTGTCCCGGTTCTGGCTTGTGGTACTCTGTTGCTGCAGGTCCCCCATCAATCAGGCACAGCAGGTGTTGAGCTGAGTAAGGGAGGCCTTGCAAGTCAACGGAACTGAACAGCTCATTAACCTCCGTGCACAGGCTGCAGGGAAAGTGCCTGAGAGTGAGAAACAACCACAGAGGAGGTCACCCAGCTGCCCCAGTGGCAGGGACAAGGCCTCTAAACCCTTCTGGCCCCTGGGTTCCTCCTCACCTTTGCCCAAACTGAGACCCTTATCTCCCATCTCCCATCAGCCTGTTCCTAGGCACAGTGCCACTAACAAGCTAAACAAGGGTAAATGTGTTCTTAGACACTTAACAGTGGCTTCAGCCAGTGCCCAGAGTTTTCCTGAAATATGTTCATGGCAGGCTATTGAGTGTGGTCAAAAAGCAAAGGAGCACTGGATGAAACTAAGGTGTTTCTTTGCTGCAGGACTTGTCATAGCCTTTAATATGCTCATGTGCCTCATAAACTCTCCCAGAGTGGGCTAGAGTGTGTAGATTTCCCAACTTATTTGGCCCCAGAACCCTTTGTTCATTGTTTCTTAGAGGATTCATATTCCATGGGATGCTTTGAGAAACATTGCTCTCAGCCATGGGAATTTGAAATATATTCTTGGACCCCTTACAGACCATGTAGTTTCAGAGTCCATGTTTCCCAGACTATCAGATGAAAAGGAAAAAAAAAATTAGGGAAACTGATACATTGTCTTGGCTTTTTATTTTGTTTTGTCAAAAAACAAAGCAAAATCCAAATAAGATCTCTCCAACTTCAGCTGTTAGCCTTGAGTGACTGGTGCAGAAGTACCAAACCAAGCAGCCCTTGCCTTGAAGGAAGATGACCTCCAAGGTGTGCCTTACACTCCAGAGTCCCCCGCAGCCTCAGGCTGAGGCTGGAACCTAACCCGAAGTGGCTCCTTGCCTGCCTTTTCCCCAACCCACCCCCTTACCCATCACATCTTTAATAAGTGAGTTGCATGTGGCTCCTTAGGGTCTGCTTCTGGGAGAACCTAAACTAAGACAGTCACCTGTGCCATTCTGTGAGCCTCAGTTTCCTCAGACATCATACAGGGATGATAATCTCATCCAGGGAGATGATATGTGTGAACCATTTAGCATGGAGGCTAGCTCATAATTCAAGAAAGGCTGATACTTGCTATTGTTATTAGGTTATTATTGGAACCTATGTGTCTTTGGGGGTTGTAGCAGCTCTCTCTAGCCCACGAACCCAAGAGATCATTCTCTACAAGAGAGACTGGCTATTGAGCAATGGCACACCTGTGGTGTCCTCACCTGGAAGCTGCAGACCCAGCACCTCCCCCAACCCCACTCCCTGTCAGGAGGTACTCCCAGAACACAGGCTGGAGCTTGAAGCTCTGGCATGAGGTCCCCTCTAGCACTGGGCTCCTTCCCCTCAGACTTTTCATCCAGAAAGAATGAAGCTTCAATGCCTCTAACCAGACCTCTGAGGATTTCAGTTTATTTGATTGCTTCCTCTTTTTTTTTTTTATATCCGACTCCATACCAGCAGCCTGACTATGGGGCTAGGCTTCGGGGGAGAGGGTGGGGAGCAGGTCTGTGATTTTCTTGTTCAGCGCTGTCCTGATTCTGTGTTCTATGTGACATTTTCCAATCTCAATGAGATTTTTTTTTAAAGGAAAATCAGACCCCACTTAAAGAATAATGGCTAGAAGTTCTTCAAGAAACAAGAAATTGCTAATACCACCTTGACAAAGAGGCAGATGTGAAACATAGCTAAGTGATGTCCCCTAGACATTGAACTGGGGGAAGAGGTGAATTGACCAGCATCTCTCACTGAGGCCAGATTTGCAATTGTTTTATTACATATTAACTTAAGTCCTCTTAAGGCTGATTTAGTTTTTACTTGCAACATATTTGAAGTGACGTTGGGTTCCATTGCTGCTTTCTCTATCTTGAAGTAAAAATTCAGATCAAAGGACTTAATGTTACTTTCATTACAGCAGGGGATCTGCAACCTCCAGCCCCCAAACCCCATCTGACCAGCCACCTAGTTTTGCACAGCCCACAAGATAAGAATGATTCTTATATTTTTAAATGGCTGAAAAAATCAGAAGATTCTGTGACATATGAAAATTATGTGGAATTCAAATTTCAGTGTCCATAAATAATGTTTTATTGGAACACAGCCACACACACTGTATGGTCTGTGAGGCTAAAAATATTTACTATCTGGTCCTTTACAGAAATTGTTTGCTGACTTCTGCATTGCAGAATTGTCAGCACTCTCTAGGGAAGGAGGAGACAGGTCTGTTTGGAGTGGGACAGTGAGAGGACATCCAGCCACATTGGATTGGGTTTGGGAAGAAGGTTCTTTGCCGAAGGTAAGGGTCCCTCTCTTTTCTGGCTGCCCACCCTCTCTTCTCCATGTGGATGTATATATCCCAGCAGTCCTTTCTGCTCCATGACTGTATTTGGCCCTGCCCACCCACAGCTGATTGGTTTAGGGATGGACACCTGACCTAGACTTGGCCAGTCAGATGTCCTTCCCTGGGAATTTAGAATTCTGAACTGGGGCTTGCAGGGAGGAATTGAATAGTATTAGGAGCTAATACTACTACTTATGTGACTCAAAGAAGGTTCAAGAATTTCTACTGCTGACATCCCTAGAGCAGACTTGGTTTTTGCATTTCCTCAGACTCCTTGGATTCTCCAGGTACTCTGTATTCTAATCAGTTCTTCCCCCTTCCTCCTTTTTTCCCCAAAGCTCAGTTAGAATTTTTTTTTTGTTACTTGCAAACCAAACAAACCTGAAGACCTGGTCTCTAGCCCAGATCTCTGCTCATCACTTAACGTGATACGATGTCAGGTCTTAATGTTATTTCTTCTTGCAAAGGGGCATTACAAAACATCCAGAGCCAAGAGGATGAAGACAGTGACCCTCTAAGTAAATTAGAAAGATCTGAGTGAGAAAAGATGATAGGTTTTATTTTTAAATATAAAAACATTGTATAAACCAATTTCAGAATCAATTTCATTAACAATGTTCTTAACACTAAAATTTTATTAGATAAGTTGTTGAACCTATTGGTGGCCCAGTTTTTTCATCCTCACCAAAAGGCAGTATGACATGACCTTTTAAAACTAATGTCAAGATTGATGTAAAATTACTGAGAAGCTATGGAAACATAAAGGGAGTTGCACAAGGGAACAGTATCGAGTGAACAGTGGAGAAAAGAGCAAGGGCTTCACAGTCAGCCAGACTTGCGTTGGAATCCTAGCTCTGTTGCTGTGTGACCTTGGGCAGGTTGCTCAACCTCTCTGAGCCTCAGTTTCACCATTCATATAATGGAGACAATACTAGTCTCTGTGCCATAGCGTTATTGTGAGGATTAAATGATATAATACAGGTTAAGCCATTTAACACTGTGCCAGGCACATAGTTAGCCCTCAATAACTGATAGCTACTATTACCAGTTTTATGATAGATCACCCAGAGAAAGGTCAATGCTATTTCAAGGTAGCAGGCACCCTTCATCCCCATTTCTCACAGTGTAGACAATCCTGTGGGCTCCACCTCCCCCTGCCCCCAACTCAAGTCTGTGGTCTGCCTGGTTCTATCTACCCTTCACTTTCCTTTTCATCTTCCCATCAAAGGTTGACTTTCAAGATGCAAGGCTTTTGCTGGAATGAGGTTGCAGCCTTCCAGCACCTCCGAAAGAGCAGGCTCCTTCTGAGGGTTGAAGCTTTCAGGGCCCTCCTCATCCCAGTAAATTGTATCAAGATATTTGCACTTCAAATGGCCCCACCCTAATCCCCTCAGAGGCTTCTTTCCTGGGCCTTGGGGCAGTTTCCTCACACCCACATCAGTACCCTGAATACTCTAGAGGGACCTCCACACTCTATCTTTTTAGCCCCTCCAGCCTGGTAAACTAGGCACCAGGTGGTGTAGGCCTTGCCCTGGGCCAGGAGCTTAGACTTCATCCCCGCAATAACGCTGGGAAGCTGTGCTATCTGATAACCATAGCCACTAGCCACGTGTGGTTATTTAAATTTAAATTGAGTTAAAATTAAAATTTGAAAATCAATTCCGCCATCGGACCTGCCACATTTCACATGCTTGATAGCCACATGGGGGTAAAGGTTACCACCTTCGTGCCCACATGGCCATCATGGCAGAAAGTTCCACTGAGCAGTGCTGCACCAGGTGAAACTGTCATCACCCCCACTTTCCAGATGATGAAACTGAGGCTCAGAGTCACACAGCTGTGTAGTTAAGCCAGGATTTACGCCAGGCCTCTGATTCCAAGCCACCAGACCTCACCACTTCTCCTACCAGTGCCTGGCACTGGGGCTGGGCTCCAAGGACAAAAGACGGATGAACTTGGAGGACAGAGAGATGAGTAATGAAAAATAGTACCATGTGGCAGCCCACAGCATCTGTGGGCCCAGGGATGCCTTACCCACTGAGCTGACAATATCCACCTCCTGTCTTCCCCCCCTCGATCAACAAAACTTCCCAGAATGGCGTTGCCCAATACAGAAGCCACAGGCTACGTTTAGTTATTTGAGCCCTTGAAATGTGATGAGTCTGAATGGAGATGTATGTGTAAAATACACACTGGATTTCTAAGCTGTTCCAAAAAAAAAAAAACCCAGAAAGAGTGTAAACTATCAGCTTAATAATTTTGTATAATGATTACATATTGACATGATCCTTTTCAACTAGACTGATTAAATAAAATAATTACTATAATTAATTTCACCTGTTTCTTTTCACCTTTTTAACGTGGCTATTAGAAAACATAATTAGCTCTGTGGCTTTCAGCGTATTTCTCCCAGCTGTTGCTGCTCTCGAAGGCCTACTGGGTGTCAGTCCCTGCGCTCTGCAAGTGGCCGCAGGGTGGAACAGAAGAGAATTCAGCTCCAGGCTGACAGCAGATGCCTGTGGGAGCCCAGACAAGCCACATGCTGCTCTGAGACTGGTCTCTGCAGCGGGTACCCAAGCTCTGAGTGTCCGCCAGCCCTGCCTTCTGCACAGGGATGCTGAAAAGCTGCACACCCAGGGCTGCGTGCGCAGACCTGGGGCCGTAAGCAAGCAACTAATCTCTTCTGTTTCCTCCTCTGTAAAATGAAAATAATTACCCCTGCCTCCTGGAGTTATTTTAGAGATGAAGTAGATTAATGAATGCAAAGTGCATGTCCCATAGCAGGTGCTTAATATATGACTGCGGTTAGCAACTAGGGGTGATGTTGTTCCCCCAGGGCATTTGGTGACGTCTGGAAACATTTGGGGTATCACATCTAGAGGGGGGAGGTTGCTATTGGTGTTTAATGGGCGGAGTCCAGACATGTTGCTAAACCTCCAACCGTGCACAGGAGAGCCCTCACCCCCACCCCAAAGAATTATCCAATAGCGGTGAGGTTGAGAAACCCTGGTATATGGCGATGGCTGTTATTGCTATTAGTAGAAACACCTGTGAAAATTACCTAGTTAAAGGTACAGTCACGAGATGGTAGACTCCATGAAGGCAGGGATTTTTTGGTCATCGTTGTATCTCCAGTACCTAGAGCAGTGCCTGGCACATAGTAGGTGCTCAGGAAATATTTCTTGAATGAAAAATGAATGAAATGGCAGGGCTCCTCATCGTCAAAGGCTCAAATGCTCAAAGTAAGAAAGGACATTGTAGATGATCATTATGATCTGTACTTTTATTAATACAAGAAACGTTTGCTGAGCACCTACTGTGTGCCATGCTCTGTGCTTGGGTACTGGGGATTTAATGGTGTCGATGGAACAGAGGAGGTGGAGCTCAGTCTTATGGGCAAGTTGGACAAATGAACAGTTCATTCTGGCACCGAGTGGTAAGTGCTGGGGCAGGGGTGAGCCCTGGGGCTGGGGAGCTCAGGAGAAGCACGTGCCTAGGGTGGAAGAGGGACTCAGAAAAAGCTTCCAAGAGAAGGTGATGTCCAACATTAGGCCTGGAGGAGGAGGAAAAATCAACTAGCTTTTTTAGAACACTCTCCCCATTTCTGGAGTCCCCTTTACAGCATCCTGCTGGAATCCTTTGACTGACAGGGAGCTCATTCCCTCACAAGGCAGCCCACTCTGTGATTTCTCACTGCTTCTTACTAGAATATTCTCACCACCAGGGGCCAGGGTGCAGTCACTGACCTCAGAGCCCTTCCTTTGTCATCTTAAGGCCCCAGTCTGTACCCCAGGCACCTGTCCCATGTCTGGCTCAGGAGGGCCCCATGGCTGACAGCCCAGCCAGCTGCCTGCTTCCTTCCCAGCCTGACAAGCCAGGCCGGCTGAGTCACGGGCTCAGCTTCTCCCCACCCATGTGGGATCTGGGCCTGGGCCAGGGGGATCAGCTCCCTGCCAGAGTGCCCGTTAAGTCAGACCAAAATGAGCCCATGAGCCTCACTGAGGATTAGACCTAAGAACATTCTGGAATGGCATGCTCCACCTTGGAGCTCCCTGAGGGGCAGACCCAGCAGACAGGCATGTTATTCTACCAGTGAAGAAACCAAGGCACACAGTGGTCGGGGGTGGTGAACCTGTCCTGCCTGAGAATGGTATTATAATAATTATTATTGCTGTGGATTGTCATGGTTAATTATTAGAAATTGTCACGTCCATGCGGACAGGGACCCATATGCACTGTTCACTGCTATATGCTCAGTGCCTGTAACAGTACGTGGCACATAGTAGGTGCTCAATTTCTTTTGTTAAATAAGTGCATGGACAATAATAGCTACTTCTATTTTTGGAGGACGTTCTACAAGGAATTACATATATATTTGTTTTTTAATTTACTGTCTGTGTCCATCACCAGGACACAGACTGACTCTATTCTGTCCACCATTATGTGCCCAGCATGATGACACACACATAGTAGGTGCTCAATAAATGTTATTGAGTAAAGAGGCAGGTGCTGGGCGTTTTCTCATTTAATGTCACTCAGCCCAGGCAGGGTGGCGGTGCTCTTTAGCACATCTTCGAGATGAGAAATTGAGCCCTGGAGCAGGGAAGTGACCTCTGAAGGTCACCCAGTTGGGGAGGAAGAGCCAGGGTTTGAACCCACATCTGTGAGATGGCAGAGCTTGTGTGTGCTCTTAACTGCTGGGTCCTGCTGCCCCTGGCACTGAGGGGAGCGGGCAGGGGTGGGGGCCTCTGAGAAGGGGTACTGAGGCAGAATAAGGACCACTTCAGCACTCCCCAATCCTGCCTTGTGTGTCCCAGTCACAAAGCCCTTTCAACATGGTGTCCCATTTGGTGCTCACTGCAGCTTCATCAAAGCCCAGAGAGGAAGAGTAACTTGCTCAAGGTCACACAGCAAGTTCGGCACAGGTCTTCTGCGTCTATGTCCAATGTTCTTTCCCCTAAACCCCAGTTATGGCTCAAACTCGGAGACCTAATATAAGCAGGGACTCATGCGGTATAGGAGAGAAAGCTTATGTTTCAGCATAAACCCAGACTTTGTTTTTCCAGGCAGCCTGGCCCAATACGACTGGTGGCAAATCCAAATTGCACACTTTGCTGTATGACCTTGAGATCTGGCTGCCTGTCTCTGAGCCTCAATTTCCCTATCTAAAAAATGATGCCTTACTTTGCAGGGAGTGGTTAAAATCCCTGACTTGGTGTCTCTCCTGCTGTGTGATCTTAGGAAAGAAACTTAGCTTCACTGAGCCTCGGTTTTTTCACCTACTAGGTGGAGTTAATAAATATCCATCTCTCAGGGCCCGAGAGAGTTCACGGGGTACCGTGAGGGCACTGTGCAGGGCCTGGCACGTAGTAAGTGTTCAATAAAAATGGTTCGGGGGTGGGGGGGTCCTTTGGGAGCACAGTGGGTGACCCTCCTCAGGATCCTGCGGACCCAGCCTGGCCACTGCAGACCCAGCACACACACTCCCGGCTGCCCCCGGCCAGCTGGGGGGAAACCTGAGCCACCCTCCTCCTGGACAGACGCTGTCACTGCTGCCGCTGCCTCTGAAATGAAAGAAAGGTCAGAGCCTAGGGAAGCGGGGCTGGGTGTGCAATGGAGGCGGCCGGCCCGAGAGGAGGGGAGGGGTGGCCGGCGGCTGCCTGGCCGCCCCGGTCTCTCCAGGGGAGGCCTGAACCGGCCGGGCCTGGATGCAGCCCCCCTGCCCTGGCTTCGGCCTCCCAGCCTGCCCCTGGGGAGGGGCCACCTGGTGTCAATTAAGGCCCAGCCACGCGGCTCGCACCACGCTGGGCGGCTGATTAGTGCCGCTGGCCTCTCCAGATGGAGAGCGCGGCCTGAGAGGGGCGCTTGCCAGCACGCCAGGGGGAGGCCGAAGCCAGAGCTGGTGAGTACCCGGGCGGGGGCTCTGTTCCCCGGGCCGGCGGGCCTGGGGAGCCCGGCTTGGCCGTGGTGGGGAGGGGGCTCGCCGTGGGCTTTGCTCTCCCAGGGCCCCACGGGGCCTCTCGGCATCCCCGACCCCCTTTGCCTCGGCCTGACCTGCCAGGTAGCCCAGGGGACCAAATGCCGGCCTGGTGTCCTTCCTCCCGGGTCGTGCAGCTGCAGGGGCCACCCCCGGGCTATGGCTGAAGGGGGCCTGACGGGTGAACGAAGGGCCAGTCGGCCCAGACGGAGACTTTAGCGTCCCAGCTCTCTGCTCGTTACCCCGGAAAACTCGCTCTCTGTGCCGGCCCGTCTGGGCACCTAAGGCCACCTTCCGCCAAACTGCCAGCTCGTGCTCCCGGGAGGCCCCGTTTGGCTGGTGGGCATGAGACCCCCGCAGGAAGCCAGCATGGGGAGCCTGCTGCACCCAATGCCGGAGCTCGGGGGGAGGCCTCTGGCTTCGGAGTGTCACATGGCCTGGAGCACGGCCGGCGGCAAGTAGGGCCCTGGTCTAGGACCCGTAGATGCCCGTCCAGCGTGCAGGCCGTGCAGCTCTGCAGGGTCTGAGCCACCCCCTGTTTCCCAGGGGGGCGTCAGTCCCAGTAGCGGCAAAGGAGGGGGCAGCTGCCTACCCATGGCACAGACGGGGGCCGGAGGGGCACAGCTCTACTATCTCCAAGCAATGTGGTGACGTGTGACTTGTCTCTGGGCCCACGCTATGAACTGTGGGCCCCAGTTCCTGGCTAAGAGGTGTTCTGTTATCCATGAAAGGAGTCCCTTGTGACAGCTGGCGTTATCTCTGATGGAACCACTGAGTGGTCTGTGGCAACCGCTGGCTTGGGGCGGAGGCAACGTGTGTTTGAGACAAGATGGCAGCCCTGGAGGGATAGAACGATGCTGGGTGCGTGTCCAGGTGCTTGTGCCACGTGGGGTGCATTTAGGAGATGAGCAGGATCACCTGTGTGAATCGCTGGAGCCCGTTCTGGACACGGGCTCCAACACGTAGGCTTGGGAGGAAGGATGGGTCAGCGGGGCACAGTCACATGTCCCCGTCTGTGTCTGCGTGTGTGGTTGTATTGATGCCATGGCTGTGTAGACGGGGGCTCCTTGGCAGTGTCCCTGGGTCGTTGCAGTCTCTTTTGCCAGCTCCGTCCGTCTTGGGGGAGGTAGGGGATGTTTCTTGAGGGCAGCACCCACGAGCTCCCTGGCGAGCCAGCTAGATGGTCTCTCTATTGTGCACCCCGGGGAGTTGAACTTGCTGTTTCTCAGACCCCATTCCCACCGAGCTGAGGCCAAGCCAGGCTGGAACATTGTCCGTGGGTCTGGGGTGAGTGGGGAAGGGGGTGGGGCAACCACAGCTGAAGCTCAGCTGCTTTCTGGGAAATACTGGATCTAGTTCATTTCCTCCATAAATATTTATCACGGGCCTCCTCCAGGCTAGAACCTGGGCTCAGAACCGGGACTGTGAGGGTGACCCTAGAATTCATTCATTCACTCACATATATTGATTGATAGACACCTATACTAGGTGCTGAGATTTCATGGTAGGTTTCAAATCCATTCCTTCCTTTATTCCTTCATTCATCCCGCAATATTTATGGAGCATCCGCTATGTACCCAGAGCTGTGTTAGCTGCTGCAGTTACACCGGCAAATCTGGGAAATGGGGAATCATCATCTCTTCCAACTTTCCTTGCTGTCTGTACACAATGAGCCTGGATCTGGCAGAAAGCCAGATGCCCAAGAAGCAGGAGAACATTGGGGTCCTCCTCTGGTCCTTTTGCAGCAAGGCATAAGGGCCCCATGTAGCCATGCAGCTGCCACTTGGAATGTCCCCAGTGTCTACCTGGAATTAGTGACTTTCACTGGGCTCCAGTGATCATGACAGTGACGCACCCTCTTAGGTCTCTGGGAAATATCCACACCAGAACAGGATGAGCTTTACACACATCCATGGTTTAACTCCTTTTCCAAAGGATATTGTGATAATTTTGATGATTAATTACCAAGTATGCCTAAGGCACTTGCTCAGGTAATTAATAAATACTAGAAGGCGCCACTTATTATTTGCCATGCGCCAGGCACAGGGCTTAGCATATACATGATTCATCTTTTTGAATTCTTGCCCCAGTCTGATGGTAGCCCTGTCACTTCCCCATTTTACAGCCACAGAAACTGAGGGTACGAGGGGCTTCGTAACCTGCCCAAGGCCTTTCTTTTCTTTTCTTTTTGGCTGCGCCATGCAGCTTCCAGGATCTTAGCTCCCTGACTGGGGATGGAACCCAGGCCCACCAGTGAAAGCACCAGGTCCTAACCCCTGGACCGCCAGGGAATTCCCTGCACAAGGCCTTTCTGACACCAAAGCCTGAGCTTCCAACCTCTCGGCTAGAGCCCTTAAGGAGTTCCCATCTAGATGGGGACGTGAGCAGAACGCCTACAGACAAAACTTGAGTGGGTCAGCGTGAGAGAGGATGTGCCCCACTCAAGGGGGCGGGGCAGTTAGAAAATGCCAGACAGCAAAGGGCTTCCTCGTCTTTGTAACCACAGAGCGCTTTTGTCCAAACAAAACCTCATGGAAGTAGCGCAGAGCAGAGCTGCCCTGGGCGAATCAAGGGTCGGGGTCTGACCCAGCACAGCGCAGGCTCCCTTCTGCTCCCCTGCCCTTGAGGGGGGGCCCGTGGTCCCTCAGTGAAACCCTGAGGGGTGCGGGCAGCTGGCAAAGCACTTTAGTACGAGGTAAAAGCCAGCCAGGCTGACCATGGCCCGTGAGGATACCTGGCAGGTGAGGGCTGAGGCGGCCTTGAAGGTGGTGAAACCAGACGTCTGGGCAGAGAGGAGATGAGGCAGTCATTCACTGATTCATTCATTGATTCACTCACTCAACAAATACTCACTAAGCTCCTCCTCTGGGCCAGGCACTGGTCAGGGTACAAGGATTAGAGTGGGGATGATGATAAATCATGCTTCTTCCCTTGGCCGAGAACGGATTCTCTGCACGGCCTGGCCGAGGAGGCCCACGGGATCAGCGCAGAGCCTTGGCATGGACGGCAGGAGAAATGGCTCGTTCCTGCAGTAACACTGGAAGCTCCCACTGTCCACCTGGCCTTGGTCCTGGCACTGGGGTTACAACGAGTAACAGGTGGAGGGAGTGCTTTCTAGAAAGGGAGAGGGAGGGACGCAGGGGAGGGCAGCAGAAGGGGCTTAACAAGCCTGGGGGCTCAGCTGGAGACACTCCGCTGACCCCGTGGGAGGCTCTTACCATGAGTTGCACCGCGAAGTGGATCCCACCTTGAGGTAAGGGGGCGAGCCTTTGGGATCCCCGTGTCAGCCAGTCACTGGTCCCCAGCTGGGGCGAGGGGTGTCATCATTTCCCCGACAAGCTAGCTTCCCTACGGAAGGCAGTTCTCCGGGAATAAAGGTCAGCAGCTGGGGAGTGCGTGCGTTGCCAGACAAAGGACACCTGGACAAGGCCCCAGAATTGCCCCCGACGCTGCCCCTGAGTAGCTCCTGGACCGGGGGGCGAAGCAGGCACTGGACAGACGAGGGCAGTCGGGAGGGTGCCTTGCCCCAGTGGAGAAGCGCAGAGGGGTTGGGGAGCCCAGGAGGGGGCGCCAGACCCAGTGCGGGAAGTCAGGGGAAGGTGCCATCCATCTTGAGGCCTGGGTTCAAATCCTAGCCCTGCCACTTGCCAGGTGTTGGCCTTGGGCCAGTTCCTTCCCTCCTAGAGCCTCTGCTTGGTCAGCTCTAGGCTGTAGATGCTCCTTGGGGCCCCCTTCTGGAATGGTTGGTAGGATTTCTATGTGGTTCGAGTAGCCCCGTCCCTGGCACATGGCAAGTGCCGGGAACTGCAGATGGCAGAGCTGGTGGATGGAAGCAGGGTCGGCTTATAGAGCGCTGTGTGCCTGCGGAATCGGGGGCCTTTCCTGCCAACTCCAGAGGGACCAGGGAGCCCCGGGGGGTGCGCCAGAAATGGCTGCCGGTGGCAGGTCCTGGGTGTCATCAGTACTTTGGGTCTGTCAGGCAGAGGCAAAGATGGGGTGTGTGTGGACTGGGCAGAGTCAGCTCAGGAGGGAGCAGGGCCCTGGAGCGGACCGAGAGGGGCCAGGCCCCCCATACTCTCCCCACGCCTCACTCCCAAAGCCCGGAGCCCGGGTCTGAGCAGACCCTCTCTTTCCCTAAGTACCATACCTTCATCCATCCGTCCACCCATCCATCCATCCATTCATTTAGCAAATATTTCTTGAACTCCAACTACATGCCAGGGTCTGAAGATGTGTCCGTGAGTAAGACAGAAAGGATCCCTAGTCTCATGGAGCTCAGTTCATGGTCGGGGGTCATCAAATGCCAAGGACAGAGGACAAAAAGAGGGGCGTGGCCGAGGAGTTGAGAAGATGAAAGTTTTGAGCAGTTTCTGGGTGTCTGGCGGCAGGGCTGTGAGGCGTGAGCTCAGCAGGGGGAGAGGATGGAGGATCGGCTCTACTTTTGACCTCGGGTGGCCTTGGCCTGCAGGGCTTGAAGCAGGGTTTCGGTTCCGGCCAGAGACTGAGGTCGGGCAGTGGCAGTGAAAGCGCTGATTCCTAGCCGCTGGACCAGTGGCCCGTGACAAGGCCCTGGCCCTTTGGCTTTGCAGAAAAGAATTCCCACAGAGACAGAAAGTAGTGAAACAAATAAAGTGTTTATTAGGAGGAAAAAGAATATGTGGGGAAAGACACACGGGCAGAGAGAGTGGCACCCTCATGGTAGTTTGAATCACTTTTATGGGGCCTTTCTTCCGGGTTTCCTTTGGCCAGTCATCTTGCTTTGCCTGGTTCTGAGTCCGTATTTGGTATATCTCAGGGTCCTACCCTGTATGCGTGCACATCTCTTAGCCAAGCTGGATTCTGGCGAAGAGACCTATGGGTAGGTTGACATGACTTACTATGAGGTGACGGCCCCTCCCTTTTGACCTCTGAGGAGCCTTTCTGCTCACGTGTAGTCGGGAAGGTCTCCTTGGCCTCGAGAAGGAGAAACATGTGTTCTCTTATCTGGGTGGGTCTCAGCTCCTCCCCCTCTTCATCTGAGAGTATCTGTCCGCAGGGGACGAGCTTCAGCTGCGCAGCCTGGGGCCCATCGAGCTCCTGCCTCACTTTCAACCAGAGATCGGTGAGGAAGGGGCGGTGGCGTACAGGCCAGGAGTGACTGACAAAAGAGCATGGGCGTGCGTGCGTGCCGGCGTGCGTGCGTGAGGACGTGCGTGCGTGAGGACGTGCGTGCGTGCCGGCGTGCGTGCCGGCGTGCGTGCGTGCCGGCGTGCGTGCGTGCCGGCGTGCGTGCGTGACGACGTGCGTGCGTGACGACGTGCGTGCGTGACGACGTGCGTGCGTGACGACGTGCGTGCGTGACGACGTGCGTGCGTGACGACGTGCGTGGAGGGCTCTGTATGGAGGATCGTGGGAAGGGGTGAGTGGACACGTGGATGTGAGGGTGTGTATCGGGGTTTCGGGGCATTTGTGAGGGTGTGGGGTGTATATACATGAGAGGGTTGTATGGGTTTGTGTGTGTGTGAGGGGTTGTGGGGAGCTACGTGCAAGAATGGGGGGCGTGACTGAGGGCGTGTGAGGATGTGTATGAGGGTTTGTGAGTGTGTGAGAGGATGTGTTTTGGAAGTGTGTGTATATGAGGGTGTGTGCATGAGGATGTGTGTGTGAGGGTTTGTGTGTGAGGAGTTGAGAGATACACGTGTGAGGGTGTGTGTACTGAATGGTGTGTATATGGGCGTGTGAGGGTGTGTAATGAAGTATATGTGGCCGTGTGAGAACCAGTGTGTGAGAGGGTACGGGGGTGTGGAGGTGTGCGTGTGTATCTGTGAGTGTGTGTGCATCTGTCCCTGTGCACAGTTGTGTCTGGGTCTGTACCTACGAGTGTGTATCTGTGTCAATGTATTTTCATCAAATTCTGGATTCGGAGAGCTAGAGAGAGTCTGGAAGCCCCTTCCGTCCACGCCCACCCCCGACCCCAATAACAAGCCCGCCTTACATGTGCACAGCACCCTACAGCTCACACTTTCCCATTCATCCATTGCTCCCTGGGATGCCCCCCTCCAGCAGCAACCCTGGGAAGATGGCTCCATCCCATTTGACAGATGTGGCAACTGAGGCTCCGGACCCAGAGGGAGATGGGGGCAGTGCCTTTAAGTCCCAGGACTTGGTGTCTGGCCAGATCCCAGCTTTGACTCCTCCTCCCTGTATCTCTTCCAGCTCAAGCGCTTACCCACGTAACAAGATGCCTATTCAAAGCCCACACACATCAATTATACTATTTCTTTTCTCCTTTGATTCTATTACTTTCTTTTTTTATCCTATTTCTCCCCTGGTTCCACTTCCCTTCCACTTCATTAGCAATGAATGAGCCTGTAACTTTAACACATCCCTCACCCCCCTCTGCCAAATGCCTTTTACAAAATCACTCTGCAATTAAGAGGAAAATTTCTTATTAAAAAAAATGTTTAAATCAAAGCGGAGCTTATTATTCAAGAAAATTCCGCTAGGGAAAAAGATGGGTTTGCAAATGCTCACCAGGATTCCCCCGGAACAATGCCTTATATAGAGACATTCGCTGCTTGCAAAGAAAAACAAACGATCTCAGATAAAGACCAAATATTTTGAAAGACTCAAACCCCAAAGCAGAGAAAACAAATTCAGTCTTCAGGAAGCCGATCGTGCAATTGGCCAGCAATTCCCACCGATTCAGGAAACAAAATGCACTCTTCTGCCCACTGGATCCTGCATATTAGCTAATGACCCCAAAGGACCTTCCTACTCAGCATCGGGGACTCGGGGCCCTCCAGATGCCCACAGGAAGATAGAAGAAGAGGTGATGCTATTATATTCTGAGGAACTGAGGGTCAGTGCTAAGCTCCAGACCCCCGCACCGCAGTGTGGTCTGAGCTTAGCGCAGCCCAGCCTTGGGCATCCCCGCTCCAGGCAGCCAACGCTGTCTCCACCAGGTTCCTCTTCCAAGGGGCCTGTGACCTGACCCTCCAGCCTCCTGACCGGGACCTCAGCTGCCAGCAAGGCAGCCCCAGGGAGCCTGTGTGAGCTGAACCCAGCTGAGGGCGGGAGCTGGGAGTGAAATCCCTCGGGACGGTGCCTGCGTTAGCCTTGGGGAGGGGACAGGCGGTCAAGGCAGTGAAGGTACTCTCCTTCTCTGTCTCTCTCTGTCTCTCCCTCCCTCACCGGCTTTCTGAGCATCTCTCTGGCTCCGCCATGTCACCGCCACCCTAGCGATAATAATGGTAGCCTTTCATTGTCACTGCCTTCTTCCACATCCCTGCCCTTGCCATCCTCCCACCTGCTCTGTGCAGTGAGCAAGGCTGGAATGATCCTTTGTCCTTGTTCATATATTGAGAGCCAGAGGCTCAGAGAGGTTAGGTAGCTTGTCCAAGGTCATGCAGAGCTGGACCTTCCTCCCAAGACTGTGTGTTCTCCCGTCCAGAATGTTCTTTCCCACGGCATCATGGAGGCTCCCATGTCTCCTTCCCAGGTGTTTCTCCACTCTGGTTGACACCTTTACCTCGATTTCCCTTGTATTCTCTTGACCAGGTTGTGAGATACAGACAGGAATGTCAGGAGAGGATGGGTTTTTTTCAGCATTTCTATTGATTGATTGATTGATTGATTGATTTGCTGTGTGTTGGGTCTTCGTTTCTGCAGGCAGACTCTCAACCACTGCGCCACCAGGGAAGCCCCTGGAGAGGATGTTTTTGTACCACTGGATGTCTCTTCCATCAGCCCCATGAGATAGCAATGATGCTGGTATTAGTAGCGGTTACCATTTATCAGGTCCTGATCAGTGTTTTAGATGCTGGTTTCAGCCATTGGCACACCCCACCCTTACCTGCCATGGCTGGAAACTGGCGCAGACTAGTTGAAGAATATTAAATCGACCTATTTGGCTGGAGTGAAGCGCCTGTCCATGAGGACTGGCACAATACAGGGCCACGCTAGGCATTTGGAATATTAATTCCAAGTGAGCAACAATTTTTGAGCAGCGGGTGTAGCCTGTGAAATGATGGCATATAATAAAAAAGAATGAAATAATGTCATTTACAGCAACATGGATGGACCTAGAGATTATTATACTAAGTGAAGAAAGTCAGACAGAGAAAGACAAATATCCTATGATTTCACTTATACGTGGAATCTAAAAAATTGATACAAATGAACTTATTTACTAAACAGAAACAGACTCACAGACATAGAAGACAAGCTTATGGTTATCAAAGTGGAAAGTGAGGGGGAGGAATAAATCAGGAGTTTGGAATTAACAGATACACATTACTATATTTAGAAGAGATAAACAACAAGGACCTACTGTATAGCACAGGGAACTATGTTCAGTATCTCATAATAACTTACAATGGTAAAGAATCTGAAAAAGAATATGTGTGTGTGTATAAATATAACCAACCAGGGTTCTTGACTTCCTTAGTCAGTAGAAATTGATCAGAGGCCAGACAAGAAATTCAGGCAAGGCTTTATTGGGGCCCCTGCTATAGCATGGGGGGAGCGAGAACAAACAATAGGTTCCCTTGCCTGGTCAGCTCCCTGAGGTGGGGCAAGCTTGTTCCTTATATGGGGTGAGGGTAGAGGTGTGTCCAGGGGTCGGGACGGAGGGCTGGCTTAGGTGTTTTGCCCACCCCTTAGGTGGTGCTGTGTGCAGGGGGCATGCTGAGCACCCTGCTTTCGCTCCTGAGCCCCTGCTTTTGCTCCAGGCTCTTCAAAAGTGGCAGTTGGGTTTTTTGGTCTCTGTGTATCTTTTGTCCAGAATTTGTCCCAACTGCGCATGCACGCAGTTATTTTTAGTCCCGTATAGTTTCCTTGTCTGTTTGCTGCTGGAGGAGAGATGTGTCCAGGTGCAAGCACTGCAGCAGAGGGGCCCAGGTCCCAGCCTGTCTCGTATATATATATATATGGCTGAACCACTTCGCTGCACACCTGAAACTAGCACATCATTGTAAGTCAACTATACTTCAGTAAAAATAAATAAATACACAGAAGTAGAGAACAAACGTATGGACACCAAGGGGGGAAAGCGGCGGGGGGTGGTGGTGGTGGGATGAACTGGGAGATTGGGATGGAGGTGTATACAGTGATGTGTATAAAATGGATGACTAATAAGAACCTGCTATATAAAAAAATAAAATAAAATTTAAAAAAATAATAAATAAATGGAAAGGGAAAACTGAAAATAAAAGATGGCATATAGATCAGTGTCTCTCAAACATGGAACACTTTTAAAGGGCACATATTCTCACAAACGCGCCCTCTCAGTGTTGTCATAAAATACTTCTATTCTGATTCTGCTTAAGTGTGTACCAGCAGAAAAGCAGATATGACTTCTTCATGCTTATATCCCTGTAAGACCAAAACAGATCCACAAGTTAAACACCATCCCAATTTCAAAACAAATCAAATTCAAATTCAAACATGTACGTGATGGCTGGAGTGAAGTTCTGTTCGCAATGTGAGTAGATGACGCGCGGCCCAGAGGGTCCCCTGGGATCCCCCAGCCTCTGCCCCAACGGGCCCCGTGAGGACTTGGTTTTCCCTCACTCTCCCCTCACACTGCTTTGAACCCTCTGTCTGTATAGTGTGGCGTTCCAGCCTTTGGCCTTCACCAGACACGGAAAGGGTCATTTCTGTATCACACCCATGGCCTTTTCTTGTTATTGTGCAGTAATTAAAGCAGGACAGCTCAGCCCATTTCCATCCTCACAACACAGTCACTGGACCATGTGGCAATTCTTAGTGATAAGACGGTTATCAGCAAATCCAGGAAAGGCTGATGGTAATGTCCTCCAAATAAAACACAACGATAACATTTCTAACACGATCAGAATGTCTTATGAGCCCCCAAGGAGACCTCAGTTTCAGGAACTCAAGTTCAGAGGCATCTAGCGGTGGTGGGGAGTGTACATTCAAGTTAGGGGGTCCAACTAGGAGGTTATGGGGGCATTAAGATTTAATGCCGGGAGGGCTCCAAAGACCGAAATGCGAAGGAAGATCTGAGTGATGGGCTAAAGGAAGGTTAGGTAGGATTTGGGTTTTGATGGTGATGCCCAGAGAACGGGCACAGGATTTCTGGAGCCTCCCAGATCTGTGGGGTGCCAGGAGGAAGGATTTAGCAGGAAGCTGGGCAAGGAAAAAGCCTCAGCTGGTTTTGCCCAAGCACACTGGGATTCTGGCCTTGGCTTCATTTGTTGTCCCATCCTCGGCTTCTTGGTCGGTTAAACGAGACCTTCCACCATACCTGGCAGTATAGACAAGTGAGTCAGGGGACAAGCTGATCATAGTCTGAATTCTAGCTCTATGATTTACCAGCTATGGAACCTCAGACTAGCCCCTGAACACGTCTGCAACTGTGTCTCCTTGCTATAAAAGGGAAATTGCATTAGTACCTTCCTACGTTTGTTGTCAAGGTCGGACACAAGGACTGGAAGCTTGTATGCTCAGTAATTTACGGCTTCTGCCACTGCTGTTACTGTGATTGTACCACTGTGTGATGAGCAGCATCCCTTCATCAGCGCCCTCGATCTGCCTCTCCATCAACCCGGTCCCAGCTCCCCTCAACACGTGCTGATAGAGCCTGCTCCCCACCTGTGAGGACTTTATCAAAAGCCTTCATGCCCAGCTGCTCTCCTCCTTCCTCAAAAGAAGGTTTTCAACCTGTCTCCTGCCACATATCCCTTGGCCATCTGGTGAAGCCCACAGACCCCTTTGCAGAAGAATGTTTTTCAATGCATAAAAAATAACACCCAAGGGCTTCCCTGGTGGTGCAGTGGTGGAGAATCTGCCTGCTGATGCAGGGGACATGGGTTCGAGCCCTGGTCTGGGAGGATCCCACATGCCGCGGAGCAACTAGGCCCGTGAGCCACAACTACTGAGCCTGCGCGTCTGGAGCCTGTGCTCTGCAACAAGAGAGGCCGCGATAGTGAGAGGCCCGCGCACCGCGATGAAGAGTGGCCCCCGCTCGCCGCAACTAGAGAAAGCCCGTGCACAGAAATGAAGACCCAACACAGCAAAAATAAATTAATAAATTAGTAAACTCCTACCCCCAACATCTTCTTTAAAAAAAAAAAACAAAAACCAAGTTTGCAAAGGAACCAATTATATCGAGACATAGTTACCAAAAATGTATTTCAAAAACCAAATATGACATGGGAATATGTGTATTTCTTTATTTATGCATTAACTAAAAGAGTAGCTGTGAGCCTAACACACTGTGATTTTGAAGGAGTAATGAGCATACATAGTTCGAGATATTTGCAACAGTTGTAAGGTGATACGAAAATACTTGCGATTTCTATCAGTGATAAAGTCACAGGTCTGATAATACCCATGTGGCCTTCTCTGTATTCGTAAGGAAAGCAAATGCTAAATTTCGGCTAGAGGTTAATAAAATAAAGATGTAATTATTTTTCCCATCCAAGTTCACGGCCCCTCTGAATTGTATCCAGAGACCCTTTGCTCCAGAGCCAATGGTGTTAACTGCCTGTGCTGTGCATGTAACTTTTGCCACTAACTCTAGTAAGCTAAGATTTCTCTCTATTTGAATGTTCAAAATCTCTTATCTAAGAACATACACCTAGTTAAAAAATAATCAAATAAGAGAGAAAGCCTTACAGTGGGAAGCAGTTCCCCATCCCACCCCTTCCTACTCTTAGCCTGCTTCCCAAGGACTCCTGCTCTTACATTTTCTAGCAGTTTCCTCTGTGGTTATCTCCAAATCTCTAAATACCATACATATACTTGACATTTATTGATTTATGGACCTTAGACCTTATCTACTGACATTTCCTTCCCTGTCCTCCCAATATGTCTATCACTATTTTTAGTTCCCCATTGGTTACCTTGGCAACTTTAAGAAATGCCTTCCACTTTCATTTCTTATTCCATCAACCACAGGTGGGGTATCTTGACTCCACAACTATTTCAGATGAGGTGCTGATGTTCAACCTTCCTTCCTTCTCCCCCTTTTCTTGCCTGATCGATGCCTATCACTGATTCTTTCTCTGTACAAGTCCTATCTACCAATATAGTGATAAGCTTCTGGAAAGCAGGGACCTGGTTTGGTTTCTCGTGTATCCCAGCACAGTGCTTGGCACATAGTAGGTGGCAGTAAGTCTGTGTCCTGTGCTCTGGGAAAGGAGATGGCAAATTTCAGAAGGAAGAAGACTTTTTCGTATCATTCCCAAGTCTGGTGACTTGCTTCCCATGTGCCGTTCCTGTTCAAAGAGGGAATCCATTTCCTGTGAGAGAGAACTTTATAAAGCCTCTCCCTTCACTCAAGCCTCTTTACCTCCATCCAAGGCTTCCCAGTTTCCTGGGACAAAGTCCAAACTCAACCCAAGGCCCTGGACTCTCGCCAACTCTCTCATTCCTCTCAGCTTCACTTCCCATAGTCCATCCAGACAGAACCACTTACTGTTCCCCCAGGTTGGCACACTTCCTCCTGCCTTTGCCTTTGCACCTGCTGTTCATTCTGAATGGAAGGCCCATCTCCCCACAAGAGCCCCACAAAGTATACCCTATCCACCCTTCCTGCCTCAACTTAGACATCACCTGTGCCAGGAACTCTTGCTGGACCCTCCTAGGTCTTGTGTCCTCCCACAGACTCTGATACACACCCCACCATATCCCATATCATGCTGAATTGAGACCACCTATTTACTTGTTCGTCTCTCTCTCTCTAGAATGTAAATTCCTTGAAGGTAGAATCCGTAGGTTATTCAGTGTTAGGTCACAACAATGTTTAACACAGTGCCTGGAAGCTGGAAAGTGTTCGATAAATACATTTATGATGGGTGCATGGGTTGATAGATGTACTAATAGATGTACAAATGGATGGATGGATAGGTGGATGAATGGATGAACAGATGGACAGATGAATGCTTGCATGGATGGATGGATGAATGGATGAACAGATGGACAGATGAATGCTTGGATGGACGGATGGATGGATGGATAACTAGAAGGATGGGTTGGATACATAAATAGGTAAAAAGGTTCACGGTTGGCAGGATGGAAGGTAGATGACTGTTAAATCCCTGGTAAAGGTGTGTATAATAAGAGCTATCACAGGGAACAATCTTCATATTTCTTTCATCCTAAAACTCCATCATTGATGGAGACATCAAAACCTGTGCCATGAGATGACTTGATTGGTCCTATTGTACGTAGCCTTGAGGTTAAGTTCATGTCCCTACTTTCCCCAGCTCTCCCCAGTAACCCAGGGTGGATATTTCACTCAAAAATGTCTGTGAACCTTCCTGGAAACTGTACTTTTATGAAGTGCTTTTGGGGCTCTGAGTTTTCGGTATTAGCTATCAATGGTGGAAGCAGAACTCTCTTTGGATGTATTGTTCAGCACAAACATTTCCTGATGGTATATTATGCTCCAGCAACTATGGTAGGTGCTAGGGATGTGGAGATAAACAATCAGTGCCTCCCTGGAGCTAAACTGTGGGGAAAGCAGTGGATGTAAACGTGTACTCAGCTGGTGAGAACACAGTAACAGCAGCAGTCAATGTTGCTGCCGTTTACTGAGTTCGTGCTCATAGGAGAAGAGATGGAGATGGAGAAAGGAAAGAGGGTGGCCCTGATAGGAGGAAAAACAAGAAAAATAGAATAGCCTGTCATGTGAAGCAGGGACTATTAGCTTCATTGTGTAAATGTAGAGAGTGAGGCTCAGGGGCATTAGTTGAGTCACTCAAGGTCACACAGCTGGTAAGGGGCGGAGCCAGAGTTCTCCCTGCCTCCAGGACCCAAGCTTTTAACAGCTGCTTGGCCGGGTTCTGTAGCACACAGCGGAGCTACCAGAGGAGGACCAAGAGTGGGTAAGCCAGGTGCCAGGGGCCAAGGTGGAGAGGGAAGTGAACTCTTTCTTCCTGGAGGGTATGTGGAGTCTCCATGGACTTGAGGGCCATTGTCCTGTGGTCTCTGATGCCTCCATGCCTGGTGAAATCCATGGGGTGGAGCTTGAGCTGAGGCTCTGACCAAGGGCACTTCCTGGCTGGGGTACCTTGCTGGGTTTCCCCAAGGCAGCACAGTGCCAAGAGCAGGACACAGCTTAGGATCAGAGAGTCCTGCTGGCCGGTGCCAGCCGTGGGACAGGCAAGCGGCCGAGCCCAGTGCCTGGCTCCCAGATTGAGCTCCCTGAGCCTCTGTTTCCTCATCTGAAAAATGGGAGTGATGGTGCCTACTTTGCCCAGTTGTTGGTATTGGGATAACATATGTCAGCCTGGCACACAGTAGGGCTCGGTAAGTGGTGGGTCACTTTTGCCGGCCCTTGGGCACAGACAACCTGCTCAGACCATTCTCAGAGATGACCCCTTTGTGGACAGGATACCCCTTTGAAAATCTGATAACAGCTGGAACCTCTGAAGAAAAATACACATACACCCTGCAGTGCGTGTGCCATCTCAGGAGGCTTGTACACTGCTGTGGGCCCAGAGTCAGACCTCCTGGTCTCAGGGCCAAGGGGTAAGCCATGCAGTTGCTCCCATTAGCATTTTGGTGATCTCAGATTTTGGAAACCCAAAGAACCATAGATAATCCAGTTTGAGAGCCTCTCTGTGGACAAACGAGAAAATGCTCTAAAGCATCTGTGAATTGATAAAAACAACCACCACCACCATCGTTTGGACATTTCCCATGTTCTGAGCATGGCATGAAGCCTTTTACATGCATTAGCACGTTTTTGACCAAACAAAGCAATCCCACATATAATAAGCCCCATTTTGCAGATGAAGACGCTGAGGCACAGAAGTTGCCCAGGATCATTCAGTAAGTGGCAGAGCCAGGATTTGAACCTGGGTCCATTTAATTCTAACAGTCGAGCTCCTAACGTGAGAGGATTTTATGACACACGCCCTTAAATGTAGTAAGATGGGGTCTTTGTTGGACCAGAGCTCATGGGGGTAGATCAGCGGCAGAGTGGATGCAGCGGGACGCCCCAGTACGACCTTGGAGGTGCCCGTCACCCTGACTGCAGTGCACTCTGCCCCCAGCCTTGGGGCACACTGGGCGGGCTGCTTGCTGAGCCCATCCCTCCCGAAGCCCCCTGGAGTTTCCAGGGCAGGATGTGGGCTGCTCTTCTCACAGTGACACAGAGCAGCAGGACAGCTCCCTTCGTGACAGCACGTGGGTGTTCTTTCCTTTCATCGGATGGTCAGTGTCATTCCTAGAATTCTGAGACAGTCTAATAAGAGGAGAAACCAGTAGGCCATGGAGTCATCGGAAATTGGTTGCCCAGCGGCTTTGTCTCCTGGAAGGGATACGGTAGCGGGTTCTTCTCCCCCATGATTTTGATAGGCAGGGAAGCACCAAGCTGGCAGCCTGATGGCGATGTCCTCCCCCACAGAGGGCCGCAAGACCCACTCAAGTGGGTGGCTTCAGTCCCGGGCCCCTCCCCGGGGCCTGGCCGCCACGCACAGGGGTTCACCTGAATGCCCAGCTCATGCCAGTTAGAGCTCTTACCAGCCTTCATCTCCCTCTGTCAATCTCCACCCACGGAATGTGGGAGACACATCAAAGCAGAAAGGAGGGAAGAGGCAGCCTGGAAATGTTCCGAGTCCAACCCTTGCTCAGGCCCGGAAGTGCTGGGGGACACCAGGTGTATTATTGATATCTCTGGGCACCCACTTCTGAAATGTGAGGGGGCATGGCAATCCACTCTGCAGTCGGACAGTGGGGTGTTCACCATCTTGAGTAAGAGATGTGTTCGTTTGCGAGGCCCGCCGTAACAAACTCCCACAGACTGGGTGACTTCGACAATAGAAATGTATCATCTCACACTCCTGGAGGCTACAGGTCCAAGACCAAGGTGTCTGCAGGGGGGACTCCTTCTGAGGGCTGCAGACGAGTATCTGTAGCATGCCTCTCTTAGCTCTGGCTGCCTCAGGGCTCCTC
This sequence comes from Mesoplodon mirus, assembly GCF_964341445.2. NCBI lineage: Eukaryota > Metazoa > Chordata > Mammalia > Artiodactyla > Ziphiidae > Mesoplodon > Mesoplodon mirus. The sequence continues at coordinate 12,019,639 of NC_138989.1, forward strand.
GACAGGTAAGTGACATTGCCCGGTCTTCACACCGTCTTCCCTCTGTGCCTCTCGGTCTCTTCACGTGGAGTTTGTCTTCTGAGGACACCTGTCGTATTGAATCCCCCGCCCCTACTCCAGTAGGGCCTCATCTTCTTCACTAATTACATCTGCGACGACCCTATTTCCAAAGAAAGTCACATTCTGGGGTGCCGGGGGTTAGGACGTCAATCTGTGAATTGGAGAGGGTGGGGTTTGGGGAGCATAATTCAGTCATGACAAGGGGGGGCTTCATAGCAACTCAGGACTGCGTGAGAATGGCTTGGAATCTGCTGTCCCTTTGATGAGTGATCAACAGAGAGATGCACAGATGAGGCGAAAGAAGGATGGCGGGAGGAGAGGGGGGAGAGGATGTGCTTATCACTGAAGGCACAGGACCTGAGGCTGGAGGACACAGGCCTGACACCAGCACTGGGTTGTAGGTCTTCCGCTTGCCCCTCCCCCTCCCCCTCCTTCAAATAAGCGAAGAGTGAGGTACTTGGGCATCTGGAGGATGATTCCTCTTTATGGAAGAAGACAAGGGACAAGGGACTTGAGTGCCGGGGGACAGGTGGGCAAGGGGAAGCTGTTGGGAGTTTGGAAGAGAAATGGTGTTCGATGTATTTTGCCTTTTTAAATGAGGGGATTCAGACTGCTTTTCTTGCTCCCACTTTAGCTTCCCTAGGGCTGCAGCTCTCACACTTCAGCGTCGGTGTACCCCGCCCAGGGACCTGGTTAAAAAGAAAAAGGAGATTCCTGGGTCCCACTTCCAGGGATTCTGATCAGGACAGACTGTACGATTTGCAGGGCCCCATGCAAAATGAAATGGTGGGACCCCTTGTTCAAAATTTAATAAGAATGCAAACTATTATATAGAGAATGGATAAACAAGGTCCTACTGTATAGCACAGGGAACTATATTCAATATCCTGTAATAAACCATCATGGAAAAAGAATATATACATATGTAATTGAATCACCTTGCTGCACACCAGAAACTAACATATGTAAATCAACTATACTTCAATAAAAAGAAAATAAATCAACTATACTTCAAAAAAAAGAAAAAAAAACTAAAAAAGAAAAAATTTAATAAATCCAAGGACAGCAGCAGCTCAGGGCCCCTCTGAGTGTGAGTTGGGGGAACACTCTAGAGGGAGTTGGGGGAAGGGGAACCCCTGGGGCTTGGCCCTCTGCCTCTCCCACCTCTGGAGAGGACTTTGCAGAGGCCACAGGACAGATGTTTGTGCCCTGGTCTCTAAGCCTCTCATGACAATTTGTGGGTGGCTTTGACCAAGGTTCACCGCAAAGGGATATCAGGAAGTTTGAGCTGGACTTTTTGCAGTTTTCCTGTGAAAGAAGACAAGTGCTGGCATTCCCCCCGAAGTCAGGTCAGCCAGCGTTCCCAGGTGGCAGGTGGCATCCCCAGCACATTTTTAGAGGAACCAGACCAGAAAGCTCCAAGGAGAGAACTCCCTGGGGTTTCAAGAGAGGACATGCCTGAGATGGGGTCTGGCATTGCCCGTCCTCTCTCTGAGCGCGTGGTTGGTGTCAGGTCTAACCCAGTGCCTGGCTCACTGAGGGGGATGGATAATTACTTAACATTCGGGACATGAAAGAATAAAGAAAGTGTAAAGACAGACAGACAAGGGACACTTCCCTAGGGTCTTTACCTGCTAAAAGTAACCAGCAGCCGTCCAACTCAGTGCCCAAAAAATGAAGAGGCATTTGGCCCAGATCTGGAGGAGGCTTTGGGCAGTGGTCCATTATTGGGCCAGTCTCCTCGCATACCGACGGCTGACCCTGGAAGTGTGCACACGGTGAGTGCGCCCCAGGAGGGAGGGCATGCACCCACACTCCACCCCCCAGCCCCAAGACCCGATCCCAGGAACTTCTCAGCACATGGCTGCACCCACAGGGGCCAAGCTAGTTCTCCCTGACCTGCTTCTGGACCAAGAGAAGTTCTAGGTGAGAAACCAAATTATTTCAGGTTCCCAGCCGCAGTGCTCCGGGAGCCTGTAGTCCAGCTGGTGTTATTAGATTCTGTAGGGAACAGCTAGAGAATGAGACAATGCCATCAAGCGCTGAGGGTTCAGGAGGGGGGAAGGAAGGTTGGTGCGAGCTGGACCCATTATGAGGGATCCCGGAGAAGGTGGGGTTGGTTTTTGGGGCACCTCCCAACACCCCGCTGCAGTAACCACATCAGCGGGATTCAGAATTGAGTTGGATCCTTTAAGTTCTCTTTCCTATCCTCACCTCTTGCTGAGAGTTGAACAGTGTCCCCCCAAAAAAGATATGTCTGAGCCCTAACCCCATTACCCCTGTCTGTGACCTCATTTGGAAATGGAGTCTTTGCAGATGCAATTAAGTTAAGGATTTCTTGATGAAAACATCCTGGATTTAGAGTAGACCCTGACTGGTGTCCTTATAAGAGAAAGGGGCAGGGGGAGATTTGAGACACAGAGAAGAGGGTGTGAAAATGAAGACGGAGATTAGAGTGATGCATTTATAAGCCAAGGAACACTAAAGATTGCCAGCAACCACCCAAAGGGTGAAGGGTGCCCACAACCCCTCATGTAATTGATTTGCAACTTCATGAGCATCTATAATATTTCAAAATTAAAAGTTTTTTAAAAGAAAAAAATTTAATATGTTCATTTTAAAAAGACGAAGAAAAAGAGAGAGGCATGGAATTAATTCTCCTCTGGAACCTTCATAGGATGTGGGCCCTGCTGATCAAGGGTTTTGGTACTTCTGACCTCCAAAACTCCAGCGAGAATAAATTCTCCAGAGAGAATAAATGCTGTTGCTTTCAACCACCAAGTTTGTGGCAATTTGTTACGGCAGCCCCGAGAAACTCGTGCAGATGTAATGGACACAGGCCTGCCTGGCTGGACCCAGCACGCAGTAAATTCTCAATAAACGTGTTCCTTTTAGGAAGTTGCTTTTCGTTACACTGACTTTTAAACAAGATTATAAGGGATCTTAAGATCAGAACAATCAGCATTCCTAGGAAATTCAGGACGTAATTTTCCACTTTTGTGTCTCTGTGTCCCATTTTGGTAATTCTCATAATATTTCAGTCTTTTCCATTATTATTCTGTTTGTTGTGGTGATCTGTGATCAGTGGTTTTTGTCACTACTATGACTTATGAAGGCCCAGGTGATGGTTAGCACTGTTTTAGCCATAAGGTAGTTTTTAAATTAAGGTCCGTACATTGTTTTGATACATAATGCTATTGCCTACTTAATAGGCTACCATATAGTGTAAACATAACTTTCATATGCACTGGGAAACCAAAAAAATGTGTGTGACTCGCTTTATCTCAATACTCGCTTTATCGTGGAGGTCTGGAACCTGTATAGTAACAACACCATGTTATAAACTTCAAAGTTGCTAAAAGGCTAGATCTTAATTGTTTCTACCACAAAAAAGAAACGATAATTATGTCAAGTGATGAAGGTATTGGCTAATGCACCTGGTGGTAATCATATTATGATATATAAATGTATCAAATCAGTACATACTCTGGAAACTCACATGATGTTATACATCAATTTTCCATAAAAATAAATAAATAAGACAGAAATGCAAACCTTCAGGCCCTTCCTCAGACTTGCTGAATGAGCACCTGCATTTTAGCGAGATCCCCAGGGCGCCTGGGGGTACCTGCGATTTTGAGAAGCCTCCATCTGGAGCATCTTTGCCCCACTCCTGTTTTTAAGAAAAAAAATTTTAATGGGATTTCTGACTTTTAACAATAAGCTGTTTGCTATTTCCTGAGCCTCTGATTCTTCATCTATAACATGGGACCAGGACTGCTTATCTCGGAGGGACGTCCTGAAGGTCGAACGAGACAGGTCCAGGGCTGGACGTGCCCTCTCCCGCCTGGCCCTCTCTCTGTCCCTCCTGTGGGCAAGAAGCTCTTTCCCCCAGCATTTGGCAAATAGAACGCTGGCTTTTTCTACTTTTCCAGGGCCTCTGCAGGGCAGTTTCTGAGGAAGGTCCTTCCAATCAGGCACAGAAGAAATCACTGTCTGAGGCTGGGATGGGGTTCAGCCTCCCAGCAGGGCCCACCTCGGCTGTCAATCATGGCTTTCTTCCTCTTTCTCCTCCTCCTCCTCCTCTGCTACAGGTCCACAAGAGCTGTTCCCAGGGTAGAGATTTGGGTGATGCCAACCCCAGGTCAGGGCTACAACTTGATAATAAGGGCCAGACCCTCCCTCCAATGAGAAAACCAGCAGCATCTGTGGGGCAGGGAGAGGCAATACCATGGTCGAGTCTGTGAACTGGGAAAAGGAAGAGGGAAGAGGGTTTGGCCCCGCCGTCACTGGGACCCTGAGAGTAAGGGCTTGGAGTAGCATTTCTAGGAGTTGGGGGGTTGGAGGGGGCTGAACTGAGCCACCCAAACTCATTCACCCAGTCACCACCCACCTGGCCCAGGAGTTTCATGTTTTACTCTCATTTACCAATCATGAATTGAATATGTACTAGGTGCCAGGACCCGTGACGATGACCATCTCAGCCCAGCTTTCAGACAGCTCCTAACTACAGCGGGATATTACAGTCTAATGTGATCGGGGCTGTGCTTGAGGCATGGGGGGCACTGATGTCAGTCTAGGGGAGACCAGGAAAGGGCTTCTTAGAGGAAGAGTTCTCCAAGCTGGGATCTTGCAGGTTGAGTCAGCAGAGGCATGGAGATGGCAGGAAGAGTGCTCCAGGCAGAGGGAACGGCATGTGCAAAGACCCTGGGGTGAGGAAGAGGGAGGTCCAACCGCAGAACAGAAGGCAGCAGGGTGTGGCTGGGACATGGAGGCTGGAGACAAAAAGCAAGTCTGGGTCACAGAGGGCCTAGCAGAGTCTTCAACAGTTTGGCCAATGTGCAGGCAAGGAAAGGATCTGAACAAGAGGAAGAAAGGAAATATATTCCGATTTATACCTCAGGAAGATCACACTGGCTGGATGGGAATGAAGAGTGGGCAAGATGCCAGATTGGAGATGTTCACAGTAATCCTGGCAAGAGATGCCTGTGGTCTAAGGCTTGCCAATATGACTAAGGAGCTGAGGGCAAAAATAGCACCTGTTTCACTCTGAACTCCCGAACTTGACCTAGTCTGATGGCAGGGTCTAGAGTGTATTACCAGCAGAGGTCAGCACCCCAGTTTAAGTCCTGGCCATGGATGAACTTGCTGTGTGGCCTTGGGCAACACACTTAAGCTCTCTGAGCCTTGGTTTTCCCAGCCATAAAATAAGGATAATTGCCTACCTCACAGGAATAATATCAGCTTCTAATCATATGTATGGCCACGTGAGGATTAAATGAGAAAATACACATAAAGAATGGTGCCCAACAGAGTAAGGACTTAACACAGACTGGCTGTAATTATTTCATTTATCAATTGTTGTTAATTCTCCAATGATCCAGCACCTGCTTCGTGCCTGGTTCTGGGGACCCAGTGAGCAAGACACTATCCCTACCCTCGTGTCACAAACTAGCTGGGGAGGCAGTTACATAAAAGCAAGAGAAGAGGCAGCTGTGCCTGGTGTCCCTTGCAGGCCTGGGCAAGGGACACCAGGGGAATGTTTGGGGGAAGAGGAAAAAGCTATGGGTGTCGACAGGCAGTGAGAACAGCCCTTGGGATCCCCAGTCCCAGCTGCCAGCATGGGAACCCAGAGCAGAGTAACATGATCGGGGCTGGAAATCTCTCCTTGGCTTGAAGAGACCAAGGGAAGTGAGTGAGTGAGTGAGTGAGTGAGTGAGTGTGTGTGTGTGTGTGTGTGTGTGTTTAATGCGGCAGGGGAGGTTGCCTAAATAGCCCAGATCACAAGGCTCGAGGTTTGTGACAACCAGAGTCACCAGGATCCACGCAGGAGGCGCCGCCTGAGATGAGAAAGGCATCCCGGGCCTCGCCTGGCCCTGGGCCGTCGGGGAAAGGGCAAAAGTGAAAATAGCCCTGGACCATCAGAAGTTGCAGGCTGGTACGGCCTTCAGGAGGGCACCTGATGGGATCTTTTAAACTGAGAGCTCCGCTTGCCTCTGACCTTCTCACCTCTAGAGAAACTCTAGCCCAGGGCTCATTGTTTATAACAGTAAAAAACTGGAAATAGACTAAAGAAATGTCAGAAGGAATGTGCCTGAGTAAAATACATTCTCTTTAATGGATATGGCGATTTAAAAAAAAGAACTAGTCTAGAAAAGAAAAGCATTCACATGACAAGACTTCAAACACATCCTGCAGATTGAGAGAAATTTATAGAACAAGGTACAAAAGGGGATCATATTCCCATATATTTAAAAGTGTGTACATATACAAAATCACGTTATTATCGATATGTATATATGTATGTATAAGTATAAAGCAAGTCTGGAAAAATACACGCGAAACTCACAGCAAAGAATTCCTCTAGGAACAAGAACGTTGAGGATATTTGATACCTAGAGTGGGTCATTTTTTTAACACTACCCACCTCTACAGGGCAAAATTATTTTCTGTAATAATTCTGTAATAATAAGCATTATCTTCAGGGCTTGTTCTTTATTTTTTTATTTTTTTAAATGATACAATTTATTTATTTATTTTATTTATTTTATTTTTGGCTGCGTTGGGTCTTCGTTGCTGTGTGCGGCCTTTCTCTAGTTGCAGCGAGCGGGGGCTACTCTTTGTTGCTGTGCACGGGCTTCTCATTGCGATGGCTTCTCTTGTTGCGGAGCACAGGCTCTAGGCGCGTGGGCTTCAGTAGTTGTGGCATGTGGGCTCAGTAGTTGTGGCGCACGGGCTTAGTCGCTCCGCGGCATGTGGGATCTTCCCGGACCAGGGCTCAAACCCGTGTCCCCTGCATTCCCTGGTGGTGCAGGGAAACCCTTGTTCTTTAGTTTTTAGAACAAAAATTTTTAAAGAATAAATTTCAATGTAAAAGATATATTGAAATGCAGTAAAATAAATCATGAATAAACTAAAAATTTGTCCTTAACAAAAATCCAAAAATTTTACATCTAGAGATTTGTACTCCATTTCACTCTTTTACATTTTAAACACAAATTAATTTCAAACACTACTCCACATAGAACTGAAGAATGGCGGAAGTGTCTATAATCACTCTTTATTCTGAATCTACTGTTTAAACATAGGAATATAAATTATCCCAGAGGCTGGAGACACAAATTGAGCCCAACGTGACTTTGAACAATTCCAAACTGTTGTGAACGTTTGAACTTTCAAAACAACCCTGTGTAGCTGAGTCTGCCTGTGTCAGGGGCCAGTGTATAATTGGGGGTTCTCTGAATTAGCTTCCATAGAATACTATGCTCATTAAAGGAATAAGTAATAAAAAGTGGGCCAATCTGAAGCTTATTATTAAAACTTAACAGTAATGCAGCCATGGTTGAGAACTTACAAACACTTTCTCAAAGTTGGTATTTGATCACCGACTTTGGTTAGAATACACAGTGCATGGTAATAATAAAAAGCAGCCCAACTTAGTTTTATTATATTGTAAACTTTTCTACAGACAGCTCAGCTCATTATTGCCTGCTTTCAAGGTGGGCCAGCCCCTCAGCCCCACCCTTGGTACCCCATTGCTAGGGAGGGCTGGTAGGGACCAGGGTCAGGGATGGGGGTATCAAAGGGGACTTTAGCTCTACCTATAATATTCTAATTTTTCCAGCATAGTGGCTAAGAACATGGGCCCTGAAGTCAGACTGCCTGGGTTCGAATCTTGGCCCCAAGGTTGTGTGACCCTGGGCAAGTTACTTAATCTCTCTGGTCTTGTTTTCCTCATCTGGAGGAAATATGGAGCCGATAATGCCTATGTCATAGAGTGGCTGTGAGGATGTCACCAGATAATTTGTATAAAATTCTGGCATATGGTACGTGCTCAATAAATGTTGACCACATTTCTGGAGGACAATGTGTTCATATATTACAATGTAATTTTTAAAGTGTGTGCCTAAATATACTCTTACTATAGGATCCAGCAGCCACACTCTTTGATATTTACTGAAACGAGTTGAAATCTTAGGTCCACACAAAAACCTGCAAGCAGATTTCATAGCAGCTTTATTCATAATTGCCAAAATTTGGAAGCAACCAAAATGTCTTTCAGTAGGTGAGTGGATAAATAAACAGATATATCCAGACAATGGAATATTACTCAACACTAAGAAGCAATGAGCTATCAAGCCATGAAAAGACAAGGAATAGGGCTTCCCCTGTGGCGCAGTGGTTGAGAGTCCGCCTGCCGATGCAGGGGACACGGTTTCGTGCCCCGGTCCAGGAAGATCCCACGTGCCGCGGAGCGGCTGGGCCCATGAGCCATGGCCACTGAGCCTGCGCGTCCGGAACCTGTGCTCCGCAATGGGAGAGGCCACAACAGTGAGAGGCCCGCGTACCGCAAAAAAAAAAAAAAAAAAAAAGACAAGGAGGAAACTGAAATGCATGTTGCTAAGTGAAAGAAGCCAATCTGAAAAGGCTGCATACTGTATGATTCCAATTGTATGACATTCTGGAAAAGATTAAAATGTAGAGACAGTAAAAAGATCCGTGGTTTCCAGAGATTAGGGAGGAGGTGGGATGAATAGGTGGAGCACAGGGGATTTTGAGGGCAGTGGAACCACTCTGTATGACACTGTCCTGGTGGATACATGCCATTATACGTTTGTCCAAACCCATAGGATGTCCAACAGCAAGGGTGAGCCCTAACATAAACCGTGGACTCTGGGTGATAATGACGTGTCAGTGTAGGTTCATCGTTCTGACGAATGTCCCACTCTGGTGGGGGAGACTGTGTGTGCTGGGGACCAGGGGGTGGCAGGAGGCATAGGGGACCTCTGTACTTTCCGTTCAAAGTTAACCTAAAATAAAAGTTTAAAGCGCATGTCTAAAAGAAAGGCCAGAATGCTGAAATGTTAACTAAGCTTAATGCTGAGTACCATGCAGGATAGTTATTTTATTCTTTGTATTTTTAAAAAATTATTACACAGCCCCCTACCTTCAGGCTGGAAGGCCCGGAGGGGGTCTCTCGGAGGCCTCAGGGGCTGAAACGGTCCAGCCGCTCAGCACACCCTTCCCCTTTGGGTCTGATGCTTCCAGGTCTGCTCAGAACAGCTCTGGCCTGGCCTATGAAAATTTCTGACCCAAGAGGCAGTCTCTCTCTCTGAGTAGATTTTCTTTGTCTGGGGATGGACACAGGGAGAAGCCTGGCTGCTAGGAGTTTAGAAGGGTCTTAGGCCAGGTTGGCAGAGGGATGGCGAGAAGCTTCAAGGTTTGGAAGGTCTCCAGATGGAGAGATAGGGATGGAGACTGGGCAGGAGCCTGCCTGGAGCACTGACCCTGGTGCCTGTCCATCCTCCTCTCTGTCCCTCTGTCCACCCATCCATCCATCCATTCATTCATTCATCCATCCACCTGCCTTTCTATCTGCCTGTCCGACAGCTCCTCCTCTCAAGCATCCATTTCATTCATTCATTTATTCCACAAATATTTATTGAGCATCGACTATGTGCCCGGTACTATGCTAGGCCTGGGACATCGCCATGAGTGAGGCAGACACAGTCCCTGCCCTCCCGGGGCTGACATTCTAGTGGGGGACACGGCAATAACAAGTAAACAAACAGCCAAATATATAATCACTAGTTGGGCGAAGACTCCAGGGGTCTTGAGGCTATCGCCTGTCCGTCCGTGTGGCTGGCCATCCAACTGCCAGGGCTCCCCCCTGTCCTTACACTTCTCCATCGGTCCTGCAAACAGCCTGGGGCCAGCCCCTTGGGGTCCTGCTTCACCAGAGGTTTCCTCCCAGAACTTTCCTTGACTCTTGCCTCAACTTGCCCAATCATGAGAATCGCTGGTGCACCTGTTAGAAATAGAGATTTCTGGAACCCTTCTGGAGATACCCTTGTGGGACCTGGAACCCTGTTTTGATGGCAGACGAGCCGGTGGGTGCTGCCCGGGTGAGGGAGCTGTGTCTCAGCTGCAGCCCCGCAGCCACCTATGCAGCCCCAGCCTCACGGGAACAGCTGGGCCCCGGCGACGCACCTGGGCTGGTTCTCACAGCCCAGGGCTCTGGGGGGAGGGCTCCCTGAGGCCCGGGGTCAGAGCTGGTCAGCGCCAGGCTGCCAGGAGCCTGCGGAAGCCCGGTCTCTGGGACAGCAAGGACAGAGGTGCCCTCAGGACCTGCCGGCTCCGAGGAGAAGGAGGAAGGGGACAAGGCAGAAAGGAGACTTGGAGGGTCTCAGCGGCCTCAGCAGGTACAAAGCCCGGGCAGGGAGGAGCCTGGCTGGTCCGCCTGGTAGGGAAGCCCCTCTGCCAAGACCCCGCTCTGCCCCCAGTGCAGCCCCGCCCTGGTACCAGCCGCCCTTACAGTCCTGGGCCCCTGTCCAGGTTTGGTGAAGGAAGTGCCCATTGTGCGCACGGGTGGGGCTGGGGCAGGTTTGAATGGACAGAAAAGAATGAGAAAGGCGTTCCTGGTGGTGGCTACAGCGGGAGGCAGGAACGGGGCGTCTGAGAAGGATCCAGACCACCCTCATTTCCTGAGGCTCCCAGTACTGGAAAAATGAGGAAATTTCCAAATCGAGATTCAAAACCTCACTGCTGTATTTTTAACGCTTGCAATGAATGAATGAAGCTACAGTTAATACCCACCCACAACAGGGCAATGCAGGTACACTGGTCAAAAGAGGAGGACAGGGTTGGTTTTACATATAAATTCATCGTAGCCCACAGCCTGGGGGAAGTGCGGGGGGAGAAGGTAAAAGTCATTCGCTGAGTGTCGTCTACTTGAGATCCTATCGCTGAGCCTTGGTGACTGTATGAACGAGCATATTCAGAGGCCACGTCAGGTGACTGAGTTTGGGGCTCCTGCCCCCTATGGAAAAAAAACTGTGGGTGGGTCATTAGGCAGACATAGGGGATTCTGGTGGGGAGACCTGGGAGATGTGGTTGGATGAGGCAGGGCACCATGGGAGGATGGAGGAAGCATCTCGACCAACTGGGGGAAGCCAGGGGGGCTTCCTGGAGGAGGTGGCTCTAACCTGGGACCTGAAGGATGAATAAGCGCGAGCGAGATGAAGAAGGGCAAGAAGTGGGCTACCAGGAGGAAAGAATAGCAGGAACTGGCCAGAGGCGGCTGGAGCCCTTGGTATGAGAACGGAGGATGGAGAGGTGAGTAGGCAGGGCAAACAAGGAAGCCCTCAGGCAAAGTCAGGAATTGGAACTTTAATTCCTACAGTCAGTTTAGCCAGACTTTCTTTACTTGTAGATATTGTCAGTGTGGTTTTTAAAATTTGCATGTATCTATGTTCCTTGTAGACAAATCGGTAAGTACAGAAAAGCAAAATGATCAGGAAGCTTTGTCATCAGGAGTGTGAAAGTACACAGGTGTTGGGATGGGCAACTTGTGGCTTTTTCCTCCCCCACCCTTCCCCCAAATAATAACGTTAAAAATCATGGCTGCCATTAATTGAGAGCATCAGGACTGTGTATAAGAGACAATATATATATATATGTTATCTGTTATATAAGTTGTCTACTGCTGTATAAATAAGTCACCACAAACTTAGTGGCTTAAAACAACACACAGCTATGATCTCTGTTTCTGTTGGTCAGGAATCTCAGCGTAGCTTAGCTGGGTCCTCTGCTTCATGGTCTCTCACAAGACTGCAGTTAGGGTGTTGGCCGGGTCTGGGGTCTCATCTAAAGGCTCTACATGGGAAGGATCTATTTCCAGCCTCCTGTGTTTGTTGACAGAAGTGAGTTCCTTGAGGGTTGGCGGACTGAGTGCCTCAATTCCTTGTCATGTGGGATTCTCCAGCATGGCTGTTGGCTTCATCAAAGTCTGTAGGCTGAGAAGGAAGTAGAATCTGCTAGCAGGATGGAAGTCACACTCTTTTGTAAGCAAATCACAGAACTGGCAGCCCATCACATTTGCTGTATTCTATTACTTGAAAGCACATCACAGGTCCTGCCCACACTTGAGGGGAATGGATTACACAAGGGTGTGGACACCAGGCGATGGGAACCATCGAGGGCATCCTAGAGTCTGTCCACCACAAGTTCCCATAACGGTTCCAAGTGGTCTCTCTCCATATCCCCACTTTGCAAAAGAGGAAACTGAGACACAGAGAAGAAGGAGAGGAAGCTGCCAGGATGACTTCCCATGTACATCCAAACCTTATTCCTTATCAGTAAGCTCTGAAAATTTATCTAACATCCACCAGTTCAGAGACTACAATACACAAAGCACAATACTAGGCACTAGGATATATAGGAATAATTAAATTAAGGTGCCTGTGTTCAAGGAGCCTTCAGTGTACTGGAGGGCAAAGAAGGACATAAAAGTTAATTTCACTTCAACTTAATAGGTGATTAGTCAAAATATGCCCAAGCAGATGGTCTTATAGAGAAGGGAATAATTCATTGTATTGAAGGCAGGGAGGAGATCAAGGAAGGCTTCCTGGAAGAGGTGGCACTTGAGTGACGTTCTGAGCCATTTTGTAACATTAAGAAGCTGTGGCTTCAGAAGCATGAGATGGTTTGTTCTGCCTGGGTAGGCACCAACATTCTTTCATTCATCGATTCCCTCCTTCATTCATGCAGCATACATTTATTGAGCACCTGCTGTGTGCCAGGCCCTGGGTAGGTACTCTTAGATGTCATATGCTGTCAAGTCCCTGCAGCAGCCTTGCTGAGCAAGAAGTACATAGAGAGTGCATACTGTGTGCAGAGGGTTGCACTGAGCAGAGAACATCCCCCACCTGCATGGAGCTTGCACACTTGAGGGTCGCACAGGGCAGGGTCCTGCAGAGATCACCCCAACCAAAGGTGACGTGGGGTATGTACCAAGTATTCAAATAGTAATTGATGTTTGCGAAGTGCCCACCACCGTCTTCTCAGCAACTCTCCGTCTCCGTCACCCCTCACTGCCTCCTCGTCCCGTCTCCTCCAAATCTCTCACTCTGGACTGTTTCTGAGTGTTTGGGGGCTTCAGTTATTGAAGGAAGGATTCTGACTGGATTTGGAGTGCCAGCCTCCATCACAAGTCCCAGGCTTGCCTGGGGTTTTGGCTGCCCCAGTGTGGGTCCCTGACCGTGTCACGTAGAAATGACCCCTTACCTTGGCCTTCTTGACGTGTGATTAGCCACTCGGCCAACCAGCCATACCTGAGGGGAATACAGTCTCATTCATTCACTCCACACACTTTGGGTGCACGCCTACTCTACTGGCAGGCACTATATTGCCCAAGAAATACAGTGTTTCTACCCTCCTGGCGTTGTGTATGAGGAAAACAAAGGGATAGAAATCAAGTAAAGAGCCGATTACAAGCCTGGGAGTTACATTCTGTATTAAATGTGATGGGGACTGGCCCAGCTCTGCCTCGTGTAAGTCTAGAGAAATTAACAATCGAGTTACCTTTCTTCAAACGAGTAGAAGATAAGCCAGAGGAGACAGGGGTGAGGGAGGGCATTCCAGGCAGGGGAACAGCATATGCAAAGGCACAGAGGTGCAAAATGGCAATGGAACAATTGGGGCAAGCTGGCGAGTTCATCACGTGTACAGTTTTGGTGAAAAGAGGCAGTAGAAGTAGGGAGCAGACAGGAGAGAGAAGAGATGAGGAAAAGAGAGACTGTTTTGCTCTTTTTTTTTTTTTTAAGTTAGGGTCCTATAAAGTAGGGCCTTCCATCAGGGCCTCACCATTTTCACAGCCCTTCCGTCCTCATCCCTATAAGCCAGTTGTCACCCAGGAACAGCTCTCAGGCGGACACGTCCTGTTTACCCTGCAGTGTTCGATCTTGTTGGGTTTGCTGTTGGAACTTGGTTGCCAGATGTAACATTTAGGAGATTTAACATTAAAAAAAAAAAAAAAGATTCCATACTTCCAGCTTCTTGTGAAAGATCAGATAATCTGACCACACTGGGGCTTCCACATCCCACCTGGAGCAGTCAGCCGCAGCTGCAGGACAGTGACGGGTGCTCCAGGAAACGGGGCGATGGGCTTTCCAGTTCCATCTGCCCCTCTCCCTCAGCCCACGGCCTCATTTATATACACCCAGCCTGGCTCCAGGAAGCCTCGGTGGCTGGGGTCCCTGCTTTGGGACCCTCCATGTCAGAGTTCCAACAGAACCCACGAGTCACCCTATTCCCTGCCACCTGGAATGCTCGTCCGGCATCCCCTGGGTGCAACTGGGCATCAGAGGTGATCATCTGGAGGGTTCTAACCTCTCAGCCACTCCTTCTAGCCCCCGTACCTAGAGGGGCTGATCTGGGCGGCTCTCCACGGGCAAGGCTGGCTGAGTAGGGTTCAAGGTAGTGCTACTTTGGCCAGGCAGAGGGAAGCAAGGAAAGGAGAATGGGGGAGTGGAGAGAAAAGGCTGGGACGCGCCCCCCCAAGCCCCAGCACCTCTTTTCTCCTCTTCTAAGACACTTGTCTCTGTTCCACTTATTCATCTACATCTCCCCCTGTCTTCCCCAGAGTCTAGTACAACTCAGAATTTGGTGTCAGGAAGAGCTGACTTCAAATCCTGCTCTGGCGCGTAACAGTGGTGTGACTTGGGCAGTCACTTCCCCTTAAGCGAGAACACTTCCCCTTAAGGCACCCACATCGTGGGGTTACTGCGGGGATGAGATGGGGTCAAGTGGCAGGCACAGTACCTGGCACTCTGTTCAGTAAAAGACAACTGTGTCCACGCATTCTTCTTTCTTCCATCCAGTTCTTTGAGCGTCTGCAGCAGATGTGCTCCATGCCCTGTGCACATTTATTAATATTTCTTCACCATGTTTGGGCCCAGCTACTCTCCATGTACATTCACTCCCAACAGCCAGAACCTGCTTTGCCTGGGAGAGAATCTGAGGGCCCAGGAATTGACATCTTCCTGGGGGTGACACCTACCCAGTGATTGAGGGGTGTGGCGCCCTCACGTCCTAACGGGGGCAATTCTGGGGTATTATCTACACTGTCTGCAGCGCTTCCCTACAGGACTGAGCCTCTGGGGACTTTACTGATAGCACATCCTCTTGGTCACCTTCCCTTCCTGTTCCTCCTTCCCTCTATCCCCAGCATTCTCCATGGAGACATTTCCCCATAAATCACTGCCACCCAAATCCTCATCTCAGGGTCTGCTTCTGGGGAGCCCAACCAAAGACGGGATCTCTTTTCATCTCAGCCTCCCAGGTGCCCCTCCCTCCCATCCTGGTTCCACTTCTTCCTCACTTTCCCCATTGGTCCTCCCTGCTCTGCCTTCCGCTCCTGGACGGCTCACGCAGCCACCTCCACCACCACCTTGGAAGCAGATGGCATCATCTGGGCAAGAGAGCTCCCTTCACAGTGATTTATGATCCTCGATTGGGCAGCTGTTATTTTTAGCTGTCTCGCTCCACCTTCTGCCGTCCTCCAGGATAGAGGAAGTTCAGCCCTGTTTCTTGGGCGTCAGAGGGGGGCTATGTCAGTGGTTTTCAGCTGGAGACAATTTTGTCCCCCGAGGGACATTTGGCGGTGTCAGGAGACATTTCGGGCTGTCACAACTGGCGTCTAGTGGGTAGGGACCAGGGGTACTGCTAAACATCCTACAACATGCAGGATAGCCCCCCTGGCCCCCACCGCAAAGAATGACCCCAAATGTCAGTAGTGCTGAGATTGAGAAACCCTGGGCTTTGTGTTTCCCTACTTTTTTAAACTTTTTGTTACAGTATCAGGATATCACATCCTCCTCTTGTAAATACAAGGCAGCCAAGATGCTATGTTGCCTGTTGTCTGGAGCCTGCCATCAGAGAAAGGTCCAGAAGTGATAATAACTAACACATGTGGATGTATACTCTGTGCTAGGCCTGTAGCAAGCTGCTTATGTTATTAGCAATCCTATGAGGTTTTTAGAACTCCCCATTTTACAGGTGAAGAAAATGAGGCTTGGAGAGGGAGAGCAACTGCTGAATATCAATCACCTTTGAACCTGAGATTTTCCCCAAAGCCCATGCTCTTAAACACTATGCTAGATGCTGTCGACTATCTGATGGCTCATAAAATGGTTACTTCCCATGGGACACAGCTACATACGTTCATCATGCAAGAGGCATCTGTGTTCCCATCATTGGAAGTCCCCAAGAGGACAGATCATGAGGCAGCCTGGATGGAGGCCCTGGCCTCATGAGGGAGTAAGGTCCTATCTCCATGGGTACTTAAGTCTGACAGATGTCGGGCCAATGATGGCCCTTTGAAACTGTCTCTTCTTGTATCAGTCAGCTTTGGCTGTGTAACAGTCCACCCCAAAAGTAAACACCTGTTATTTTAAGTCACTGTTGAAGTTCACAATTGTGCACGTCATCAGTTTGGATCTGTGGTCAGCTCCCAGGTTGGCTGGGGGCTGACTGATATAGAAGGCCTTTAGTTGGATGACTCATCTCTGTGACACCTGGTCACTCAACCTCTAGCAGACTAATCTGTGCTTTTATACATGGCAGTGGCAGGATTTTAAGTGTGTGAGAGGAGTTATGACAACTCTCGGAGCGTTTTCTGGGAACCGGGAAATGTCAGTTCTGCTGCATTCTGTTGACCAAAGCGAGTTACAGGACCAGCCCAGACCCAAGGGGTGGGGAAGTAGATTCCACCCAAAGTATTATCACCGTGTGCAGTTTCCTCCATCGGCAGTTTCCTCCCAGGCTGAGGTCACCTATTCATGTAGTCTTTATGGTTGGTGGTACCAGCACTTAACCTGGCTCCATGAAACTGTCAGTTACTTAGCTCTGTGGCCTTGGTCAGTTACTTAACTTCTCTGGGCCTCAGTTTCTTCATTTATATTATAGGACAAAATATACTCTTCCTGCCTACCTCACAGGTTGTCATAAAGCTCAAATAAGATAGTGGAGGAAGAAGGGCTATTATTCTAGTACCTGTCCGTGAAACAAGGAGGCCCGGCTGCCCACACCAGACACGTGCCTCCCCCTGAGCCAAGTCTCCTGCAATTTATCAGTAGCCAAAGCCTGACAAGCTCCTGGTGGATTCTCCATCAATCCTCCTGTCTCTTTTTCCAAGGAAAACCCAAGTGGTTTTGCCAGAAACGCTCAGAATTTTTTTCACTCAAGTTCAACTCTTAAGCATTGACCGAGAGCCCCTTTTATGATTGCGTTGTTTGGTCTAAGAGCAAACGTGGAGATTCCTTGGCCTGAACTGCTCTCCGTTAAACCCCTCTCACCAGAAAAGGCTCTCTATTATTCAAGAAATACAGCCTGTGTGCTCTGAGACATCTCATACGCCTCAGGTTCTGACATGGCAGAAAAGAACTGTGGCCTCCTGGATGAGGCCAGCTCTGTGGAAGAGTATCAGGCCTGCTCAGTGCATGGTTACCCTCCTGCAAGGGACCCCAGGGATCAGCCACCAAACATCCCACAAGCCTGGGGAAACTGAGACCAGTGGTATGAAAAGAAGAGTGTGATTATCTCAGCTGGGGTAAAGGGCCTTTGGGTTGTTTGGGGCAGAGGAGAGAATGAACACTGTCATATAGTTATTATAACTGATTAACCCCGGTTATTGAATGCTGACTTTGTGACATGTCCCCTGCTGAAGGCTGGGGACCATTCCTGTCCCATTCACTGTTATACCCCCATGCTTGGCGTTGAGCCCAGTCCAGGAGATGCGGGGATTTGTGGCATGATCTCATTTAATACCAAGCAGGTACCATTAATACCACCCCCATTTTGCAGATGAGAAAACTGGGGCCCTGGGCATGGAAAGAATTTGTCCAAGTCGCACAGCTAGGAGGTAGCAGAGTCAAGACTCAGACCCATCCTGTCTGGCTCTGAAGTGCATTCACTCACTACACAGCGGCCCCTTCAACTCTGCTGGCTCCAAAGAGTCTAGACCTGTGGGCGGGATGCGGGAGGGGTACAAACAAAAACATGCAAAGCACACAGATGACCCCGAAGTTTCTTCCTGTAGCGGCCGAGCCACTGTTCTCTCCACCCTCCCCCAATCAAAAGCACCCTGCCCACCTCTCCCGGTGCCAGCGGGGCACATCGCCAAGAGGACCGATTTGGCCTTTTTGTACTGATTTAGCACTTTTTACATCCTTACTTGTACCGGGCACTGTTCCGTGCACTTCCCCTGCCTTAGTTAATTCCAGCCTCAACACTAGGAAGATTCTGCAACCCTCCAAAGTGATCCAAAAGTGAGTGGTGTCACTGGGATTCAAAGCCAAGCAGATTTCATCATCATCGTCATCATCATCAACATTATTTCATTTACCATTTTGACTTCTCACCATATGCCAAGCACAGGCTAAGCATTTTATGTGCACAAATCCTCACATCCACTCTCTGAGGTAGGGTTCCTTATGATCTCCAGTGTGCAGAAGAAGAAACTGAGTCACAGAGAAGTGAGGTCACTTCCCCCAGATCACAGTGACAGTAAATAGCAGAGCCAAGGTTCACCCAGAGCTGGCTAAGACTGGAGGCCATGGTCTTACTCATTGGGCTCCATCACTCTCCCTGTGGGGAGTTGACTATGCACATTACCTAACATTGAGGGAATAGATTAAAGAATGAGTGCATGAATAAAAGGGAGCACTTCCAGGCACACCCGCCCCCAGTGAGCAGAGACGGGAGGGAGGGAGGTCTCCGTTAAGTCTTAGCTCTGGAGTAGCTGGTTGCAAAGGTGGAGAATGGGGCAGGACTGCTGGAGAAACCCTGGGAGATGTTCACTGCAAAAGCATCATCTTCTTACAAAGCCCCTGGGGAGGGGGTCTCTGCTGGCCAGTGCTCCTGGGGCGCTGACACCTCTCCTGGCCGGACAGGGAAGAGAAGGGGACTTTGGAGGAAGGCCATCATCCTCTGCCTGTGGAACGGTCACCACACGCTATGTTAATGAGAACTTGGCAGTGACCCCTCAGTCCCTGCGGAGGGCAGGATTCCATTTCTACCGGTCGAGTTGCACAGAGCTTGGCAGAAGCCACAGCCAGAGGAGCAAGGCATGCCTTGTCCATCGGGCCTTACAAACAGTCACTGCCCAGCCAGGGCCCTCTGCAAGGAGCACAGTTAGAACAACCAGGGACCAAGTGGACATTTAAGGCACCTCCTCTTTCCCCGCAAAAAAGAATCCTGCTCTCTCCTGGGTGCAAGGGGAAGTAGGGTTTTAAAAACATTACTGAGTGGCTGGTGTGCCAAGCTCTGTGTGTGTTCCTGGACCCCAGTAGTCCATCCTGTCCTTATAGTGACCCTATGTTTATTCTCCCACATAGAGGGATTCTGTTAAAATATGAGTCAGATGACATCACTCCCCTCCTCAAAGCCTTCCGGTGGCTCCCCAGTCCCTTAGAACGAGGTCCAAATTCTTCACCATGGTCCACAGGGCCTTTCCCCTACCCTGTTATCTCTGGGGTCTCTTTTCCTACTGCCCTCCCCTCTCGCTGACACCACCCCAGCCATACTGCTATTTCTCCAGCACATCAAGCATGCTTATGCCTCAGGGCCTTTGCACTGGCTGTGCCCTCTGCCTGGAAACCTCTTTCCCAGGTATCCCCACATCCCATTCCTTCGTCTTCATCAGGTCCTGATGAAGTGATACCTCATCAAAGAGGGCTTTACTGACTATCCTAGAATCCCGTCCCTTTACATCTCCCTTCCCTGTTGTGATTTTCTCCAAAGCATCGTTACCCCCCGACACACTAGAGTGTCACCTCCATGTGTATAGGGACCTGGTGTGTTCATTCTGTGTCTCTGGGACCTAGCACAGTGCCTGGTACTTAGTAGATGCTCAGAAAGCATTGGTTGGCTGAATGAATGACCCTTGTAGATTGGAATGAATGACCCTATTTTGCAGATGAAGGATCTGAGGCTCAGAAAGTTTAAGGACTCACCTGAGGTTCCCTACCCCATAAGTAGACAACTCCAGATGAGGAAGATAACATCGCTTTATGAACTGCATAATCTTCTGTTATCCAGTCTTCTGTTGTCAAACATTTTTATTGTTTTTTCTCTCTAATCCATAACTTGATGACCCTCCTTGTACATTCATCTTTTTTCCTATACCTATTTCCTTAAGATTTTATTTCTTCCCTTCTCTCCCCTGTTTCTGTTACCATATTCTGGGGGCTTAGAGTCAAATTATTATTATTATAAAATAGTTTTATTGAAAAGGTCTTGCTTTAGATAATTATTTTTCTATTACTTTTCTATAAACCTTTCTAAAAAGCTTT
Organism: Mesoplodon mirus; assembly: GCF_964341445.2. Taxonomy (NCBI): domain Eukaryota; kingdom Metazoa; phylum Chordata; class Mammalia; order Artiodactyla; family Ziphiidae; genus Mesoplodon; species Mesoplodon mirus. The sequence continues at coordinate 12,039,831 of NC_138989.1, forward strand.
ATCTTTTTGTTTTCCTAGTTTTGTCACTAAGTGTCAGTGATTAAAAACCATGATCTCTAAAAAAAAAAAAAACGCAAAAAACCATCATCTCTCCATTTGGGGATTATTTATTTTGATTTATCATTTGATCAACTGGGCTTATATTTGAGTAGGTTTTTTTTATGGACATGTAAGTGGCAAACTTTCTAAGTCTTTGAACGTCTAGGAACGTATTTCTGGCATCTTAGCCCATGAAAGGAGATTTGAATGGAGTAGAATTCTTGGGCCACAATCCATTAGCCAGGATTGGGTATATAGGGGTGTGTGTGTGTGTGTGTGTGTGTGCGCGCGCGCGCGTGTGTGCATGTGTGCGCACACGCAGAAGTATTTTATTGAGCTATCATAAACATACAGTAACATGCAGAAATTTTTAGTGTGTAGCTCAATAAAATTTTGACAAGTAATTCACCCATACAACCATCAACCAGATCAAGATATAAAATATTCCCATCAGCACACAATGTTCCCTTGGGCTCCTTTCCATCATGCTTCCACCCACCAGATGATATGTTCTGATAATGTCATAGTTTAGTTTTGTCTGTTCTTGAAGTTCATATAAATGGAATCCTACTGTATGAACCCATGTCTGGCTTAGTTCACTCAACATAATGTTTTTGCGATTTATCCATATTGTCATGTGTATCATTAGTTCTTTTTGTTTGTTTGTTTTTTCATCTGAGTGGTATTACATTGAATGAATATGCCACAGTTGGTTTATCCATTTTCCTCTAGATACACAGAGTGGTTTCCAGTTGGGGCTATTATTGTCACACAGGTCTTTTTGTGAACATTGCATTTACTTCCCTTGGGTGTGTATGTAGGAGGGGAATTGCTGGATCATGGAGATGGTGTTTAGCTTTGTAAGAACCTATCAAACAATTTTCCAATGTGGTTGGACCATTTTTATACTTGTTCCACATCCTGAACAGCACTTGAAATTGCCAAGGTTTTAAAAAATTGTTGCGTTGGGCTTCCCTGGTGGCGCGGTGGTTGAGAGTCCGCCTGCCGATGCAGGGGACACGGGTTTGTGCCCCGGTCTGGGAAGATCCCACATGCCGCGGAGCGGCTGGGCCCTGTTAGCCATGGCCGCTGAGCCTGCGCGTCCGGAGCCTGTGCTCCGCAACGGGAGAGGCCACGACAGTGAGAGGCCTGCGTACCGCAAAAAAAAAGAAAAAAAGAAAGAAAAAAAATTGTTGTGTTGATGTTTTGCTTTGTTTTAACCATTATGATGGGTGTGGAGAGAGATCTTGTGGTTTTAACTTGCATTTCTCTGATGACTAGTGGTGAACACCTTATCATGCGCTTATTGCTTGTTTGGATACCTTTTGCGAAATGACTGTTCAACTCTGTGGTCCATTGACTTATTTGACTTTTGGTTTTGATTGTCAGAAATCTGAGGCAACCTGATTTTTTTCCTTTACAAAGATCACCTGGGTTGTTGCTTTTGTTGCTTAGAGTTTTTTGGTTCATTTTGCTTCACTTTTTCTTAAATACTTGTAGATTTTTTTCTTATCTCTGAAATTTCCTGACATTGATATCTGCTAGATTTAGATTTAGCTGAAACTCAGTCCAGCCAATTATACACAGAAAGCTCAAGGCAGTTTTCCATTATTATTATTATTTTTTAAAGGATCCCCAGGGGGATCCCATTCTTTTTTTTATAAATTTATTTATTTTATTTATTTATTTTTGGCTGCGTTGGGTCTTCGTTGCTGCATGCTGGCTTTCTTTAGTTGCACGGAGTGGGGGGCTACTCTTCGTTATGGTGCGTGGGCTTCACATTGCGGTGGCTTCTCTTGTTACGAAGCATGGGCTCTAGGCACGCAGGCTTCAGTAGTTTCAGCACATGGACTCAGTAGTTGTGGCTCGTGGACTCTAGATCGCAGGCTTAGTAGTTGTGGGGCATGGGTTTAGTTGCTCCGTGGCATGTGGGATCTTGCCGGACCAGGGCTCGAACCCATGTGCCCTGCATCAGCAGGCGGACTCCCAACCGCTGCGCCACCAGGGAAGCCCGTTCCACTGCAGTTTTTAATTCGGCAATTATGTTTTCACCTCCTCACGGTCTTCCCTAATCTCAGATATGCCTCTTCTGTGAAAGCTTCCCTCGTTTCTTAGGTGTAGCATCCGTTAGAACTGTATCAAGAACATGAACTAGAAATTTGACAAAGTTTTTTCTGATTTCTTTTAATCCCTCCCTCCCATAAGGATGCATCATCCCATTCTCTTGGATGCACCATCTCATGTTTAATATTGTTCCTCTGCTGATACAGTGTAGGGTATTGAGTTGGGCTTTTCTAAGATTATGCATTCTATTGGTCCTTTCAGGCCCAGTGGAAGTGAGAAGGAGAAAACAGAGGTTGTTACAGAGCAGCATTTCTGGTTTGGAAGTCCAGGCACCTAGGAGAGCAGAGTGGAGATTTGCACCATGGCCAGCTTCATCAGGAAGCTCAGCTTTGGGTCAAATAGTGTCTTGTCTCTGATAATTGTGGAATCAGGGGAATAGCAAAGGCAATGCCCTTAAGTCTTTGCTAAGCCTGGCTTCCCTCAGTGGCAGCCAGCCACGGCAATGCTCTCAGATGACTAACTTCCCCTTGGGGTTCCCCACAGCATGGCAGCCCATACTACACCCTTCCCAGAGGCACCAGCTGGATATAAATGAACTGCTTGTTGCTCCCCACCCCTGACAGGTATGCTCTGGGGGCTTTTCCCCAGACTTGACAGTAACTTATTCTTTCACACATGACCTTCCACGAATCTGTTCAGATATTCCTCCAATCTAATCCCATCTCCACACGATTTTGCATAATTATCTGAAGTTTGGGGCAATGTGGATGCCAACCTTCCCTAGTTTCTAGATCCAATAAAGGCTTTTCCCTGGTTTTTCTATGCCGTTGGTAATTTCAACATATCCCAGAGGGAAACACAGAGAGACTTGCCTGCAAAAGGCATCCTCTGCCCAGAAGTCTTTTCACGATTCCCTGAAGCCATATGAAGCCAGCATCTAATTAAATAGAGATCAGTCAGACCTCACCTGTTAACACACTCCTTGTATTTTATTACACAATCCGAGAACCTTCTTATTAAATGTAAATTGCACACATATCTAAGTGTGCTGTAGAGGTGTAGTCATGGCCCAGGGCCTGTTTTACTGCTGAAACCAAGGTACTTTCAGGTTTTGAGAAAAGGGAAGAGGAGTTACACAAAGACCCTGAAGCCTTGGAAGGGCTTTTGTTTATAAAGGAGTGGAGGTCTGGGGCCGGCCTCTACCTCAGAAATAGTTTCCTTCTTCCCTGAGCACCTCGAAGTGAATGCTGAGTCCACCCCAGCTAAGTGAGCAGCCCAGGCTTTAGCAAAAGCATAGATTACAAGACCAGCCAACACTGATCTCCCTCCAGGCTTTGATAAGTGTTCCCAACAGCTCCATCGAGTACGTGCATCAAATGTCCCATCCTACAGATGAGGAAACTGAGGCTCAGAATGGTTCAGGGAGGGCCACACAGCTAGTGAGCGGCAGAGCTAGGATTTGAACCCATGTTTATCTCCTTTAATTCTCAGAGCAGGCTGATGAGGTAGACATCATTATTTCTACTTGAAGGTAAAACAACTGATGCCCCAGAGAATAAAGTTGAGAGGCAGGCTCCCTGCCACCACACTCAGGTACAGTGGAGCCAAGACTCAGCCCAGGCAGGGGTCTAAGGACCTGCTGGGAGCCCAGGATGGAGGTGCGAGCTGATGGGAGAGCTTGGGGACGTGACAGCCGGTAGGTGATGGTTGAAGCTACTGGAATGGGGAAGAGGCAGCTCAGGATGGAGAAAAGAGGAAGGACGGAGGGAAAACCCTGAGCAAAGAAACATGTGCAGGATGACACCAGAAGAGGCATCCACAGAGGGGACGGGACAGGGCAGTGGGTGAAAACCAAAGGAGGTTCTTCCAAAGAATTGGGGTCCTCAAAGTCCAAACTTCCTCTGGCAGAGGCTCGACACAGAGTTGCTGGTCCCATGTTGGGGGGACCCTATGGAGGTCCCATATGGAGGGGGCATCAGAATTACCCACAGGGCTTATGAAACTCAGATGCTTGGGCCCCACTCCAGAGTCTCTAAGTCAGTAGGTCTGGGGCAGGGGACGGGGGGCAGAGGGGGGCAGGAATTTGCATTTCTAACATGTTCCCACTTGATGTCCATTCACATCGTCCATATTCCAGAGGGCCAACTTTTGTAAGAGGAGGGAACATTAGCATGGATGGGTTCAAGGTGCTCAGCCAGGTCCCTGAGCTTTTCTTCTTTTCTCCCCTTGCTCAGTCCTTTCTGCAAACTCCCCCAACCCTCTATTTATCTACGGTTCTCTTTTTTTTTTTTTTTTTTTTTGCGGTACGCGGGCCTCTCACTGTTGTGGCCTCCCCCGTTGCGGAGCACAGGCTCCGGACGCGCAGGCTCAGCGGCCATGGCTCATGGGCCCAGCCGCTCCACGGCATGTGGGATCTTCCCGGACCGGGGCCTGAACCTGTGTCCCCTGCATCGGCAGGTGGACTCTCAACCACTGCGCCACCAGGGAAGCCCCAGCTCTCCTTTTAAATGGAAGTATAAGTACACCCAGTAAAGTGCACGCATCTTAAAGGCACACACTTGATGGATATTTACATGGATGTACCCCTGTGTGTCCACACCTGGAACAAGATGCAAAACATTTCCAGTGTGCCTAGCAGTCTTTCTCATGTGTCCCCATAATCAGTAACCCACACCTAGAGGTATTCTAGGAAGGAACGGGGTCCTTCCTCTTGAACTTCATGAGATGCAATCACACAGTATGCTTTCTTTGTGCCAGAGGCCCCTTCTCGATAGTTGACAGGTTTATTTTTTATTCCTCACTCACTCCAAACATTCAGTCCAGAAAATGCAAGTGACTACATTCATGAACTTCCCTGTGCCTCTTCCTCTGTGTAAGGCGCGTTTTCCTTGAGATCCTCCTACTTCTTTTCAGTTCTCAAAACAGCCCTGTAAGGAAGGTGTTTATATTCCTGCCATTTTATGAGGTTCAGAGAGGTTAAGACATTTGCCCCAAATCCCATAGCCTATAAGAAGCAGCCTCAGGGGCTTCCCTGGTGGCGCAGTGGTTGAGAGTCCGCCTGCCGATGCAGGGGATGCGGGTTCGTGCCCCGGTCTGGGAGGATCCCACGTGCCGCGGAGCGGCTGGGCCCGTGAGCCATGGCCGCTGAGCCTGAGTGTCCGGAGCCTGTGTTCCGCAACGGGAGAGGCCACAGCAGTGAGAGGCCCACATACCGCAAAAAAAAAAAAAAAAAAAAAAAAGAAGCAGCCTCAGGTAGCTTGAATCCAGAGCCTGCCTTTAACCATGAGACCATCCTGCCTCCCTCCCAATGGAGCCTTATGACCCAGTAGACATGCATGTCAGTGTTTGTTGATTGACTGAATGAAGTGATGAAGTGACCTTCCCACCCCCAAAGCAGCTGTTCTGCTGATCTTTGGAGTTGCTACATGAAAAAGCAGCCTAGGATCACTTCCCAGGGCTCAAAGTCAGGCTAGCTTTGCTCGCGGGGTGAACAGTGGATTCACGTCCCCAGTGGTCTAGCCTCAGCCTGACTCACAACTGAGCTGGCCAGTTTGGGAGGCTGAGCCCCGGGGCCTGGAGGTTGGGCTCAGTGAGACATGCCCCCCGGAGCCACCAAAGGCCAAAGTCGACTGCACTGCCTCTCTTGAAGCATCCTGGCACCTCTCAGGGTCCCCAGCTGTGGTCCTTGTGTGGCATTTATACCAGCCAGAAGCACAAGACTGCTCTGTTAAACCGCAGAAGGCAACCTCGAGACAGTTGAACAGCCAGTAGCCTTTGTGCTAGCAAGAGAGATACAAAAAAGGTGTCAAAAATGGATAGTTTTTTTCTCCCCTAATTTTTCAAAGTGGATAAAAAGAAAGAGAGGAAGAGGGGGGAAATGGGCCTAATTATAAATGAGGAGTGGCGTGAAGTTAATGATGACTCATATTTTAAATTGGTGTTTGACAAGAACAAGAAAGAACTGAAACCAGAACAATTAGGAAGTAACGAAGAGCTTAAAAAACAGAGAGAAAAGCAGGTGAGGTAAGGATCCCTGAAGACCATGCCTGGAAATGACTAAGTGTGTCTCAGGGCCAGACTGGGGGTGGGTGTCCCATAGAGGAGCCACCGGAATGATTCTAAAGAGTTGGTACAGATGAGAGGGGCTCAGAAAGTCCAGCCAGACCACCAGCCTCAAATCTGCCCACTCCTTGCCATGTCCAGCTCCTCCATGCTGATCCAAGCCCCTGACCTCTCTCCCTGGAGCCCAGAAATGACCACCTTGCTGGTGCCCGTCCTTCCTCTCTCTGCCTCTCTCCCAATCCATTCATCTCAGGAGCCAGAGGAATCTGTCTAGAGACAAGGTGACTGCCATCCCCTTGTTCCAGATCCTTCTGTAGCTTCTCAGTGCTTATCAGAGAAAATCTCAATGTCTCGCCTTGAGCTCCAAGTTCTAATCTAAGTGGTGAGCTGATGTCTACCTGTCCAGCCTCATCTCAAGCCAGGTGGGCCCTCACCCTGTCCACATCAGGATTCTGGCATCCTCAAACATATCACATTTGTTCCAACCTCAGGGCCTTTGCACATACTCTCTCCTTTACTGGAAATAACCCGTCTTCACATGAGGCGCAGAGGGACCCATTCAAGTTTAACTTCATGTCAGAATAAATGTTGCAGAATACCTAGCTGAAGGAAGTCTCCCCAGTCTTTCTCTTTCACTACACCCTATGACATTTCTTCATAGCCCTTATCATGGCTTGTAATGATAGCTTTTGTTTATTTGCTTGCTTTTATGTTGTCTAGCTCCTCCTCTGGACTATGAAGGCAGGGACTGTGGATGTTTTATTTACCAATGTATAACTCAGAATCTAAAACAATGAATTACATGTAGTAAAATAAATGAGAAAGCCATCTTATGCAGTGATTCCAGTTCTGGCTTCAGGCACAGCTGGATCTAGGTGATCATTGTCATCAGGAATCTTTCTCTTTTTACCTAGATCTGCTCTCCTCTGTGCTGTCTTCATTCTCAGGTGAGGTCTCCTTGCGGCAGGCTTTAGCAACTCCAGTGGGAAAAGAGGCTCTCCTTTCAAATCGTTTCAGCCAGAGTTAAGTTACCATTTATTCATTGGACAAGTCTTTCTTTATTGAGTGAGCACTTAACTATGTTCCAGGCACTATTCTAAAAATCAAAGAGTCATCAGTAAACAAATGGAGTCCTTGTCCTCTTGCGGTTTACATTCTAGTGGGGGAGACAGACAATAAACAAGTCAGGATAATGAGCCCCTTAAACCAGTGATAACTGGGAGGGGGTTGGAGAGTAACGGGCAGGAGGTGGACAGGTGAGAATTCAATTGATGTGTGGGACCTCTGACTGCCCCGGCTGCAGGTGACTGCTCCTCAACCAATCTCATGGCAAAGAGAGCAAGGGGAGAATTGTCCCAAAGGAAAACAATGAGATATTTCCAGAAAAGGGTGGGATGGAGACAGTCAGGCAAACCCAGGAGGTGTCCTCCTCAGACCATGGAGGGAATAGACTCAGGGACTCAGGACCCAGGATTGCTGACCCTACACCAAGTCTCATAGTATGTACCCCTCTGTGCCAGGCATTGTGGAAAACACTCTAGGCACTGGTGGAGAGAGGTCATTTCTGGCCTTGTAGCTTCTCACCTCCAGGGTTGGGCAGTGGTGTGTTGGGATCAAGCAAGGCACCCTGGAGCACCTGAGCATGTCAATGTCTGACTCAAATCAGAGCAGACTCTAGGAGGTCCCTGAGAAACTTTCACAAGCAGGAGAGAAAGATCTGGAAGCACCACAGATGCATGAGGCTCAGCTCCCATCCTCCACCCTATTTCAGCCACACCATGCCTGACACCACGAGCCCCTGACTGGTTGGGGCCGGTGGTCCTGGTGGTCATCGGCTATTGCACTGCTTTCCTTCTCTGCAAAATGTTTCTCTGGCCTTAAGATCAGGTATGCCCATGAGAGTGCAGTGTCTCATCTGTTTTGTGGGTCTCAGAAAGTGAGAGTTGAGAATTGCAATTTAGTGGGACTGGGGTAATATTTTCTCCAGAAAGCGTAACTTCCAGAAATACTCGTGTCTGGGGAGGAGGCCAAGCTTCGGGTCGGGTTTGTTTTCAACAATCTTGGAAGGGTTTTCAGGTTGCCTCCATGTTATTGGGAAGTCACCTGAGGCCCTGAGATTAGTGTCCAGGGGATTAGAAATGTTGCCTTGTCCTCAAGAATGACTGTCTCAGGCAGGAGTAACACCTGGCTTTCATCTCAAATGCCATCTCAAAGGGGTCGGTAATGACGGCCTGGACCACCATGTTGAGCACAGATACAAGCTCAGCAGGAAAGTGTTCCATGATCCACTAGTAATGTCTGCCAGGGATATAGGAAGAGTGGGTTGTGCACACATGCCAGATATTTACCACACCTGATCAAATGGACAACATTGTGCTTCCTAGAGAAAAATGTCCCACTAGAAATAGATGCAGGGTGATAACAGGCATTGTCCCAAGGTCACATGTCACAGTAAAGAGCAGAGTCTGAGGTTAGACCACTCCTGGTTCCACCACTTGAATACTGTGTGACCTTGGGCCAGTTATCTACCTCTCTGAACCTCAGTTTCCTCTTCTCATTATTATAGCAATAACATCACTCCTATCACATAGGAGTTTTTGAAGATCAAACGGGATCACATATGCAATATGATTCAATAAGCCCTGTTTCCCTTGTTTCCATCCTCTCCTCCTGTGGCCATCCGTACCAAGGAGGTGAGAAGTCAGAAAGGGGAGGCAGAAGACCCCCTGGCATCACCGGCTAAGGAATGTGCAGAGGGGCTAACCTGGAAATGAACTAAAATTGGGATAATTAAGGGGCAATGGGAAGTTTAAAGAGCCAACCCCAAAGCTTCCACTAGAGGTACAAGCTTGTCCGGCTGGCCCACTGCTTCCTGGAGAAGCTGTTGGGAGTGGTGGTTTGAGTCAGACCACATGGGTTAAAGCCCAGCTCTTCCTCCTACTGATTGTGTGATATCACCTCTTGTGTCTCAGTTTTCTCATCTGTAGAATGGGAGTGCTGAGAGCCCCTTCCCCCAGGTTGAGATGTCAATTAGGCGAGACCTAAGGAAAGTACTGGCACAGTGCCTAGCACATAGTAAATACTATTAGAATGGTTGTTTATTATTATTATTATTATTATTATTATTATTATTATTATTGTCTAGCAAGTATTTGCTTCCTCTGGAGCCTGGAAGCCTCATCACTAGGCTTCTTTCTTTCTGTCACATCATCACCACATGAAAATGGGGGCTGTTGAAGAAATCACCCCAGAGAAGAATTCCTCCAGCTCCGCCCAGGAGATGTACCCTTCCTGTGGTCTGGGTCTGGAGGACGTCCAAGGCTGCTGGGTGACCACGCCACACGGAGGCTTCTGAATCCCATCCGGGCAGATGGTGTCCCCGGGTCCTTCACTAATTATCCTACAGCAGAACCTTGCTGCTTCCCACTCTAATGCCCAGTAATCGGCCAAGAAACCTCGCAACCCACTATTTGGAAACAATTAGCCCAGTTCACGGCCTCTGCAGCATCAATTAATGTGGATGTGAACATAATTTATGGGGAAGCAGGGACGGACACAGGGGGATGAGGTCACAGCAACCATAAACCTCTGGCTCAGATGAGATTCCCTCGGAAGGGGGCTGACAGTGGGGATCCTTCACCCTTCAATTTTACAGGCGTGGGCCACTCCCCACCAGAGGCCTCCAGGGACCCAGAGTCAGAGGTCTGTGGCCAGGGCCTCTGAGCTCAGGTTCTGGTCATCCAGGACTCAGACAGTCTACCTCGGCCATCCCCCTGCCTCCACGCAGGCTGCCCCAGCACCCTCTTCAACCTAAGAGGAAGATGCTGCAAACCCACTGATCTCTCGGTCTCTTGGGACCCGTCTCAGCTTTGGGGAACCCTTGAGGAAGACAACACAGATGGCCTTCACTGACCCCACCGCAGGCTAAGGGCAGTTCTTGGAGTGAGAAGGGGCTCCCTAGGCCCATTTCTCTGAAGGCCCAGCCCAAATATGTCGGGAAGCAAAGGCTCAGAGGTGAGGCCGACTCTAGCTTTAGTCCCAGCTTGGCCACAGATTGGCTGTGTGACCATGTACACGTCTCTTAGCCTCTCCAAGCCTCAGTTTTAACATCTGCAAAATGGGGATTTAAAAAATCAAGTAGGCAAATGGGTTCAGCCCCTGTACTTTGGTCACTGGAGGTTTCTGTCGGCAGCTGCTGGAGTAACAGTTAACAGAAAAATAGCAAATCCCTTAGAGGGCTTCAGAACTTCCAGAACACCTTAAAACCACAGTCCCCATGGATCCCCCTGAAGGGTGGGGAAAGGCAGTAGACCAGTCATCGCGAGACTCCACCGCGGGAGGGTCCACTTCCCAGCAAGTCACTGGCTCTCTGCAGCATGGGTCTCGCTGCCTGTTGCCGGGAGACATCAAGCTCCTCATAACGTGGGCCTCTCCACAGTCGGCTCCCAGCTTTCTCCCCAGCTTTCCCCAGGGCAAGGGGTCCGAGAGACTGCCAGGGTTAAACACTTTGCAGGCATCATCTTACTTGATCCTCACTAAGGCAAGGGCAGGAGAAGGCAACAAGACAGGAGCCTCTGTCTCTATTGGAACCAAATCTCGGAAGGGACATCCGTCACTTGAGCTGTATTCTCTTCATTAGAAGAAATCACTAGGTCCCAGCCACACTCTTGGGGGGAGGGTTCACAGGGATGCAGGGATGACTCCGGGAGGCAGGGGTCATTGGGGGCACAGTGGAGGCTGCCTACGCCGAAGGGACAGTTAGCGTCATTACTGAGTGCCAGGCACTGGATTAAATGCTTTGTGGGCATCACCTATTTAATCCCCTCTATGGCCCCGTGGGCTAAGTGTTACCTACCCCTCAGCAAGGGCTGAGCAGAACAAATGATCATCCAACAGAGAAAGACAAATTGACCCCTTAAAAGATGCTGGTAGGGACTTCCCTGGTGGCGCAGTGGTTGAGAGTTCGCCTGCTGATGCAGGGGGCACGGGTTCGTGCCACGGTCCGGGAAGATCCCACATGCCGCGGAGTGGCTGGGCCCGTGAGCCATGGCCGCTGAGCCTGCGTGTCCGGAGCCTGTGCTCCGCAACGGGAGAGGCCACAACAGTGAGAGGCCCGCGTACCGCAAAAAAAAAAAAAAAAAAAAAAAAGATGCTGGTAGGAAAGGAAAATACATCCTAAGAGGCAAAAAAAAAAGTCTGCCAATTACTGTTACCATCCCTACTTTATGGGTGAGAAAGTTGAGGCTCAGAGGAGTTAGGCAACTTGCCCAGAAATTGGGAGGAGCTACTGGAATTCGAACCATATTTTTATGGTTGGCCTCTCACTCCACGAAGTTCAGGCCACTGTCCTTTGGGATCCAGCCACAGACTGGCTGGGCCACCCTGAACATGGGAAGTTGAATATCTGATTAATGGGGTCAGGAAACCAGCCTACTGGCAGGTCAAGGGAACTTTGCAAATGAGCTGTAATTCAGTAATGCTATTTCCTTGCCTGGGGCAGACTGAGTGTTCTGGGTCAGCAGAAGCAAACTCCTTAGCTTATCTGGCTTGGCGCATTGGAGACTTGAAAGTAACTGGAGAATTGTAGCCAGCCAGCACTGTGTGCTCAGGTTAAAATTGGGAGAGTGGAGCTGATCCCATTGGAAAGAAACTGCCTTGAACTCCCAAAGGTGGCAAAGCACAGGAGCAGAACCCAGGAGGCCAAGAGAATGGTCTTATCCCTCCCTGACCCCAGCAAGCCAGCAGGGCAGCCTTCCAGAACTCATACCCAGGAGGGATGGGGACTTAGGCCCCAGCCAGGCCTGGTTCCCTGTCCCAGCTCGGCCACCATCTGACTGTAGGGCCCTGAGCAAGCCACAGACAACTGTAAGCCCCAATTGCCAGGGCTGGAAGTGATGGCAATCCAAACTCGCAGGACCACGGAGAGGATGAGAAGGTGGAAGACCTGCAAAACACCCCTCAGAGAGTGGGTGCTGAGCCAACGCTGGCTCTTCTCGGCACGTCGGATGTGCCAGGCAGAGGCATGTCATCGCTGTGCTTCTCTTCCTCGTGCTGGGCACAGACTTGGCTAATCAGTTAGACCAGCAAGGAAGAATGCAACTTCTGGACAGGGTGAGGGCTCGAAAGATGCAAATCCAGGAATTGGAACCATTCTCAATCATGGCATCGCTACAAAGTGGGTCATGGCACTATTTCTAAAGAAAGCTTTGGTCCAAAGAGTTATTGATGGCAATTGGGTCTGTTTCAACACCTCAAAAGAACAGAGTGCCCCAACACCTGGGAGGTAGCCAGGTGCAAGGCAGATGGGGAGCAGTGCTTGTCACTCATTGCAGAGGGCTTCCTAAGACCCCACGGGGACGTGGATGGATCTGTGGTGTCTGCCGTAGGCCAGCTCTACCCTGGACCCTTCTGCGTGATCTGTGGCAATTCTCGACTTACTAGAAAACCGTGAAATGATGTACATGCTCTGTGATCTTGGGAGAGAGACCTAACGTCTCTGAGCTTCAGACAACAGGGTTCATATCAGAGCTGTCCCGAGGACTTGAAGGTGACACACGAATCGCAGTGCCTGGTGCCCGATATAAATTCTCCATCATTGGGAGTCCCCACTGCTGTTAAGGGATGTGCCTCTTTAGAATGACTCTGTAACGTCTCAGGACCCCTGAGTCCCAAGGAGTGAAGCTGGTTGTATCTTCCCGGAAACGGATCAAGGGAGCAGACTGTTGGCTGACAGCTCACAGGAGGGAGAGGGGACCCGGCCTCTCTGAAGGCTTAGGGTGGGCCTGGGACAGGCGAGGGACACTTGCCACTCACAAATGTCCTCCTTGGATGCAACCAGAAATCCTGGTGTTTTCCCTTCAGCTTGGCATAGGGGAAAAAGACCCCCTCCATCATAGCCCAGTGTCCACCAGGGTCCTAAGGAGAGGGGGCCACACATGTGACAGAGAGATGGATGGTTTCAGTGCCCACCAGGGCTCCTGGCACCCGAGGGACAGAAGCTATGTGTGTGTGTGTGTGTGTGTGTGTGTGTGTGTGTGTGTGCGCGCACGTGGCGTGTGAGACACTATATCTTCAGCCGTCAGGTCTTCTAGAACCAGCAGTGAAATACACAGTGTTGCCGGAAGACACTTCCCATCCACCAGGAGGGCTGCCTGCAGAGTTTAGGGGCTGCTGGCTGCAGATGGTCAGATATTAAATTCCACTCGGCCTCCCATCTGGTGGCAGCTCTGGCCAGCTGGGAGAATTCCCTGCGGGCCAGCTCTGGGCTCTGGCAAGCCACTCTGCCCCAAGCCGACCCTCCGGTGACCCTCAGACAGGGCTGTGCCCAGCTAATCAGAGGGGTCCCCCACCTCCAGCCGAGCGTCCCCTCATCTCCTGCCAAGGTAGCCGCCTCTGATCTCCCCTCCAAGTCTGCTCCCCCAGAGCTGGGGCTGAAAGAACACAGGACGGGGCATCACACCTACCAGGGGTCACATCCTGGCTCCTCCGGGCATTGTCCAGGGCCTGAGCCTCCATTGCCTCCTCTGTTTTTCCTATGTCCCAGGGTCATTGGGCAGATGAAATAGGAGATCACACAGGTAGAGCAGGGTCTCTTGACCTTGGTTGGCCCTGTTTATATATTGGTCTGGATAATTCTTCATGGTGGGGGGTTGCCCTGCAGGGCAATAGGCACCGTCCTTGACCTCTACCCACTAGATGCCAGTGGCACCCGTCCCCTAGTTGTGACAACAAAAGTTGCCACGCGTCCCATGGAGGTCCGGCTTCCCCACTACCCCTGCCGAGAATCGCTAGTGTGGAGTGGTCTGCGCCATGCCTGACACGTGGTCAGCACTTGACAGACAGAGGCTGCATCAGACCAGTAGCTGCTGTCTGAGCTCAGAGCAGTGGCAGCTCAGAACATGGCAGGACGCGCAGTAAGCGCTCAGTTGTTCACTGCGCTTGCGGTTGTCTGGCCAAAGGCCCTTTTGACGCCTTTGAAAGGAGGTTGTGAAATCTGTGGTTCGACAGTCATACACCACGCATGTACAGAGAACTATAGGCCAGCTTGCGATAGATACATATGTGGGCCCAGGTCTTTTTTTTTTTTAATTTGTTTTATTGAAGTCTAGTTGATTTACAATGTTGTGCTAATTTCTGCTGTACAGCAAAGTGATTTGGTTATACAGATACATACATTCCGTTTCATATTCTTTTCCATTATGATTTATTATAGGATATTGAATATAGTTCCCTATGCTGTACAGTAGGACCTTGTTGTGTATCCATTATATAATAGTTTGCATCTGTTAATCCCATACTCCCAATCTATCCCTCCCCTACCCCCCTTCCCCCTTGGCAACCACACGTCTGTTCTCTATGTCTGTGAGTCTGTTTCTGTTTCACAGATAAGATCATTTGTGTCATATTTTAGATTCCATACGTAAGTGATATCATATTGTATTTGCCTTTTTCTGACTTACTTCGCTTAGTATGATCATCTGTAGGTCCCTCCATGTAGCTGCAAATGGCATGATTTCCTTCTTTTTCATGGCTGAGTAGTAGTCCATTGTATATACGTACCACGTCTTCTTTACGCATTCATCTGTCGATGGGCATTTAGGTGTTTCCATGTCTTGGCTGTAGTAAGTAGTGCCGCTATGAACATGGGGTGCATGTATCTTTTTGAATTCTAGTTTTGTACAGATACATGCCCAGGAGTGGGATTGCTGGGTCCTATGGTAACTCTATTTTTAGTTTTCTGAGGAACCTCCATACTGGCTGCACCAATTTACATTCTGTGGGCCCAGTTCTTAAGTAGGTGAGAGAAAGGGACCAGGGGGCAAGGGGGAATTGTCCTGGTAACCCTAAGAGGTCGCTTCTCTTATGCTCCTGTGGTGTGGACAAGGAGACGGAGGCATCTCAGGAACTTGTCTGTGGGCACCAGCAACACGACGGAGGGATTTCCACAGGGTCCTAGCGGGGTTGTGTGCTGGGAGGGGTCGCTGCTGCTCTTCCCGGAGCACGGCCGCCCAGCCGGCAGGTCAAGAAACAGGGGCTGAGAGTTGAGCTGGATCTTGAGCCATGAGGAGGATTTCTTTTAAGGAAAAGAGGGGAGGGAGGGAGGTCCAGGCAGAGGGTACAGCCTGAACAGGCCTGCGGCTGGAAAAGTCTCAGCTTTCATTTTATAGGGTGTCTGACATTTTGGGGGAAGTTGTGCCAAAAGAGAAACAGCAGCAGCCTCCCCCTGCCTGCCCCCCGGAGGTGCAGAGAGCCGCTCCTCTGCCCGAGACCAGCAGCGCCAGGTGCATAGGGTAGCCCATCCTGTGCCTCCAGGAGCCACATCCCGTCTTTTCTCAACCTCATTATCCCGGAAGTGTTATAATCCTGCCCAGGGGATGTCTGCTGTGCTAGGGTGACCAAAAGTCCCAGGCCAGGTCTTCTGGATAAGCAGAATAATTTCCATTTCTGTTTAAAGCCGAATAATGATTTTAAAAAAACAAAAAAAAAAAACCCTGAGGTTTATCCAGCTCTTCCTACACCCCAGCCCAGCACTGAATACTTGACTGGCCTCACAGCACTGAATGCCCATCCTGAGCCCCAAAGTTAATACTTTTCTTCTCAAAAGAAAAGAGGGGGAAACTGAAGCACAGAGAAGTTAAATGGCTTGGCCAAGGGCACCTAGCTGGGTAATAGTAGAGTCAAGATTCAATCCCAGGAAGTTGGACACCACAGTCAGGAAGTAACCACTGCACCACACAGCCTCATAGGAACAGCCTCTTACCCTGCACCTGGTGGCAATGCTGCTGACAAGTCTGACTTTGAGACCCTTGCAAAGTACTGGAGTGTGAAATGAACACAGACACACACACACACACACACACACCTTTCTGGGTCTTTTGTCCCATAGGATGCTCCCCTGACACCAAAAGTGTCACACACTTTTGTGGGGTCTCTACCTGAGGACCCCCGAGAAGGGGGCAATGCTTCCATTTGATCATGACTTGCTCGTGGTGGTGGTTCCTGCTCTGTGGTTGATTAGAGCTGTGGGGACGTGGGGTCCCTTCCACAGCCTCTCACTCCCTACCTTGTGGAGGACCATGAACTCTCTCTGTAATTCACAGGGCCCTGAGGGATGGGGGAAGACGGGAAAGGAGAGATGGTGTTCATTCAAAAGTCTTTACTGCCATTCTGTTAGGCATCGGAGAGCCAGCCAGCGCTGAACATGACACGGAGACAGAGACAGGCAGGGAGGGAGCCAAGAGCAGTGTGATCTGTGCCGGGTTGGACGTGAGCCCAGGGGACTCAGGAAACACAGAGTGGGGTACTTGATCTAGTCTCAGGAGGTAGGAGAGGCCTCCTGGGGGTGGTGAGGTCTCAGCTGAGATATGAAGGAGAAGTAGGATTATAGCCAGGTAAAGAGGGGGGTGGGGGACTTCCCTGGTGGCGCAGTGGTTAAGAATCCTCCTGCCCATGCAGGGGACACGGGTTCGAGCCCTGGTCCAGGAAGATCCCACATGCCATGGAGCTACTGAGCCCATGCGCCAAGACTACTGAACCTGTGTGCTAGAGCCCACGAGCCACAACTACTGAGCCTGTGTGCCACAACTACTGAAGCCCGCGTGCCTAGAGCCCATGCTCTGCAACAAGGGGAGCCACTGTAATGAGAAGCCCGCGCACCGCAATGAAGAGTAGCCCCTGCTCAAGGCAACTAGAGAAAACCTGCGCACAGCAACGAAGACCCAAAGTAGCCATAAATAAATTTATGAAAAAATAAAAGGGGGTGGGAAGGTATTCCAGGCATAAAGAAGCACTTGTGCAAAGGCCCTGGGGTGAGCCCATGCTAACAACTGTGAGTCTCTGTGTTTAGCTGGAGTCTAGATTATGGGGTGGGAGAGGGGAAAGGCAGGGAAGGAGGGGTGGGTGGGGGCTGCATCGGGTAGGGGCCTGTAGCTCATTCTATCTTGAGGGCAATGGAAGGCCACTGATGGGCTTCTCTTGAGAAGCCAGAAGACCCAGTGATACTGGACTTGCACTCCACATGGCAAGGATTGGCTGGAACCACGCTGTATCCAACCCTTTAGACAGCACCTGTTCTCTTCAATTCTCCAAGTCCCTATGTGACCCATTTCTTGAATCATTAACTGGCTGGCTCCTGCAGGTCCAGTCAGCCCTCCATGTCCGGTTCTGCATCTGTGGATTCAACCAACTGCCAATCCAGGCCCTTCATATCCACCTGTTCCGCATTTTTCCATCTGTGGTTGGTGGAACCCATGGATGCACAGATACTCAGGGCTGACTGTACTACACCATTTTATATAAGGGACTTGAGCATCTGCTGATTCTGATATCGCTGGGGAGGTCCTGGAACCAATCCCCCATGGATGCTGAAGGGCGACTGTATTTGCTTTTGCTACCCTTGGGTTAGAGGCCATTGGGTGAAAATGTCAGCTTGCCAAGGGGTTTCTTCCAAGCTGCCTCCCCAGTCTGCCCAGAAGACCTTCCCTATGCAGCAGCCCCTCCCAAACCCCATGGAGAAAAAGACCCATAGCCCAGGGAGAGAGACAAGTGGCCTGATCCAGAGGGAGGTGAAGCCCAGCCTTGCTTTTTCACACTCTGTTTTCACATCCTAGCCCATTAGGTGAAGCTGCTTGAGGGAATAAAAAACAGATACAAGTGGTTTTTATTGCATCAAAGATGAGTGTTTTCCTCAACATGGCATGAAGGCAGTTTTAAGCATCATCAGAATTACTTTCATTCAGCCTTTGAATAGCTTGATTCTCAAGCTTCTCTGAGCTCAGAGAGATTCTTCAATGGGCATAGGAGAGCCGAGCAAGCAGTAGGTAGTTCTTCACCTTGCTGTTGTGGTAGGGAGTGGGGGGGTGGTCATTCATCACTTTTGGATGATTTGCGCTCACTGACTTCCAAGAGCTGAGTAGAAGTGAAGAAGAAATGACTCACATTCTGATTCAGAGAACGTTTATTGAGGACCTACTATGTACTTCAAACACTGTCTACAGGATAGCAAATCCCAGACTATGTCACCAGCTCATACCTCTTCTGAATTCTTGTATTTAACTTTCTACTTAACGTCTCCATTCAAATGTCTCCCAGACATTGCAAACATGGTGTTCTAAAGTCAACTCTTCACTCCCACAAAAATAGGGAAGGAAGAAAGAAAAAAAGAACTCTCTCCATCTTCCCCAGCTCAGGAAACATCAACTTCATCTCCACAGTTGTTCAAGCTAAAACACAGGAGTTATTCTTTTTTTTTTTTTTTTTTTTTTTTTTTGCAGTACGCGGGCCTCTCACTGCCGTGGCCTCTCCCGTTCCGGAGCACAGGCTCCAGACGCGCAGGCTCAGTGGCCATGGCTCACGGGCCCAGCCGCTCCGTGGCATGTGGGATCTTCCCGGACCGGGGCCCAAACCCGTGTCCCCTGCATTGGCAGGCGGACTCTTAACCACTGTGCCACCAGGGAAGCCCCAGAAGTTATTCTTGACCTCCTTCTTGCTCATCCACAACAGCCAATCCACCACCGACTCCTGCTGGTTCTTTCTTGTAACTGCTGCGCCCAGTGCTTAGTTAAGGTAGTGCTAGCTGCCGTAACAGTTAGACCCTATAATCTCAATGGCTCAGTAGAACAGAAATGTCTTCTTGGGTCAAATAAAGTCTAATTAGGGATCTAGAGAGTGATTCAGGGACCCAAGGGGCTCCCATCTTACGACTCCACCGTGCCATAGGGCAGCGGTCCCCAACCTTTTTTTGGCACCAGGGACCAGTTTCATGGAAGACAATTTTTCCACAGACAGGGCAGGGAGGGGGGATGGTTCAGGCAGTGATGTGAGTGATGGGGAGGGATGGGGAGCAGCAGATGAAGCTTCACTCGCTCACATGCCACTCACCTCCTGCTGTGCAGCCCAGTCCCTAACAGGCCGTGTACCAGTACCGGCCGTGGCCTGGTCCTGCCATAGGGCTTTTGCTTCCAACCGATGGAAAGGAAAAGGGAGGGCAGGGAAGACACACCTGCTCTTAACTGCTTCAGCCCAGAAGTGACACCATCACTTCTGCTCTCACTTCATTGGTGAGAACAAGTCACATGACCTCATCCAGCCACAAAGGCCACTGGGAAGTGTAGTCTCTGGTGGGGCAGCTGCTTCCCAGCCACAGCGATACACTGTGGAAGCGGAGCTTTGGTGGACAGCGGGCCATCTCTGCCTCAGTTCATTTCTTCCACCTTCACTGCCACTTCCCCAGTCTGAGCCAGTGTCCTGTCTCACTTGGGCAACTGCAACAGTTCCCTTCTGGTTTCCTTGACTCCATTCCTGGCCCTTCTCTAGTCTGTTCTTCACACAATAGCCAGAGTGGTCCTTCAAACCATAAATCAGACCACCCATGTTCCTTCTCATGCTCAGAATGAAATACAAACCCGTCACTAAGGGATGCAAAGCTCTGATTAGCCTGGCCCCTGCCACCTCTTCCACCATCGTCTGCTTCCCCCATCACTTGCAGGTCCTCCAATAAATACCTCCACCCTGACATGTCTTGTTGTCTTGGCTCACCTTTCAGCTGGCCTTCCTCATCCTCCAAGACTCAGCTTAAACACTAGCCGTTTCCTCAGAGAAGACTTTTCAATCCAATCAGGGCCCTTCATAGGAGGGCTTTCACAGTGAATAACTGGATATCTATTTGTATGGCTCCTTGTTTATGTGCCTTTTCCCACATAGGCTGTGAGCTCCTGGAGGGTAAGAAACAGTATCTGTTCTCTTTACTGGTGTCCTGGCAACCTAGAACATTGCTTGGCACATAGTAGGGGCTCAATACATATTTGTTGAGTGAGTGAACGAATGAATGGATGAATAACATGATGTCATGGACTCCCCAGCACAACCCGATGCAGTAGGTTCTATTATCATTCCCGTTTTACAGATGAGAAGATGAGGCTCAGAGACAGGCAGTGGTTTTTCTCAAGATCACACAGCAAGGAAGTGGTGAACCTACAGCTCAGAGCTTGTTCTAGCTGGGTCTCTCCTTAGCACTCCCATTTTGGGTGTACTTTAGGAGATTTCTCTTTGTCTTCTCCCAGGCCTTCCATCCCCATTGCTGTGCCAATGCTTTCCATTGGCTGAATCCCACTGGAAGCTGGATACAAGGGACTCAGCTAATTGGGTCAGCCTCCAAGGGGCAGAAGGGTCCACATGGGCCTGGGGAGACAATAGTCAGCTCACACCCCTTTCAGGTTGAAAGATGAGAGGTGGCCCCATCCATCAGGGTTTCTTTGGTTTCAAGAACCATAAACTGACTCTGACAAAACTCCCGCAAAACAAGGGATGTATTGGAGGAATGCAGAGTAGCTCCAAGATTTCAAGAAAAAGCTGAACAACTGAGCTTCAAGGAGGAACCAGAGTTCCAAGACTGCATGTAAAGTGGGGGGGGGTGCTCCCCAGAGAAAACTGTGGTGCAGTTGCCAGAAGAAGGGATGTAAATGCCGGGCCCACAAAAACAAGAGATGTCCTCACAAGACTCACTCCTACCAAAGGGAAATACAGCCTAGTCAGTGGAGAAGCTAATGCCTCACCAGACCTCAGAAGGACCATCCATTGGTGCTCAATCACCACTTGTGGGTTGGAAGAATTAATGAACCAAGGAATGCTAGAGAATCTGGGCTTTATCCAGAGGGCACCGGGGACTTGGACGTGCGTCAAGCTCCAGAGGTGACGTGGTCAGATTTGCATTTTGGAAAGGTGAGTCTGATTTGGGTGGGAAGACTGAGTTGCAGGGGGCAGGAAGCCTCTTGGGGCTGATGGAGTGTCCCAGGTGAGGACGTTGGCAGCTCAGACTAGAGAGAGGTCGTAGAGAAGGGAAGATAGGGTGACGTCAAGCAATTTGGGGGCTGCGGGCACAGTCAGAGCCTTTGAGACTCTATACACATGACTGTTGATCAAGCTGCTAAACGTAGCTCACAGCCCCCTCGGAGGGCCTGGGTTGGGGTCTGCAGCCCTGGGTATCAGTAGCAGCACATGCTGACAAACTCATCAGATGCTGCGGTTACGCCTAATCACTCATCACAGCTGTGGACTCCCCAGGCTAACCCCGTGAACCAACATGAATAGCCCTCTACTTGCCGGGATGATGGAGTCCAGTCACTGACCCCAGAGATCTTCCGTTCTGTTGGCCCAGGGAGATGGGCACAGGGATAACCTTGCCTCCTGAAAGAGGAATAGGACATCACCCACAGTCACCCCGAAGATTCCCTCACCATCCACACAGCATTTCTGGAGAGTGCCCGCCAGCCCAGAATTATACTGTGGCTCCAGAAGTGTGACTCCATCCAACTAAACCCTGAGCCACTCAAAATGAGGCAAGGGGTTAATTCCACTTTTGGCAAAATACAACCTCCCGGGGGTTCCTGAATGTGCCCTCACTTCCGGGGCTTTGCATATTTCTGGAAGGCTTTCCTCTCCCTCCTCCCTGCCCACCTTTCCCGGACCCTCTCCAATCTTCTCCAGACCTCAATGCAGAAATTATACCCAAAGGGATAGGAGTTCCTTTGCCCCAGGCTGGGTAGGCGTGCCTCCTTTGTGCTCCCGCCCTCCCCACCCCTATTATCCCCCTTAACATACTGCATTGTCATTGCGTGTCCTTGAGCAAGTTAAATATTGATACTTAACCTTCTCTGAGCCTGCATTTCCTCCCCCTGGAAAATGGGGTTATAATAGTAGCCGTCTAATAGGTCTTTGTGAGCCTTCAGTGGTTGTGGCCCTTATAATGCCCTTAGCACGGTGCCCAGCACGGAGGAAGCAGGCAGCGACTGCCTGCTTTAGCCATGTCTTGGTTTTAGCCACTTCTTGGTCATGAGACTTACTGCAGAATCTGCTCCAGACCTTGCTTTTCCAGTGTTGCGTGATTTCCCAAGACCTCAGAGACCCCCTCTTTGATTCTGGCAGCACTCCTATTCGTATTGATCAAATATCAAGGCTGCCTTCCTCTCAGGGGTGTTAATTGGCCCAAGGGCTGTGTGCGTTGGGCACCTAACAGATTTCTAAATGAAGTCGTTGAAATCTGTCCCGTGGCATCAGCTCAGAGAGGGGTCAGCAGGGTTTGAAGTACTTGGAAAAGTTTTCTGTGTTGAAGATGCTATTCTCATTGTGGTATTATTCATTGGCTGCAAAGCTAAAGATTTTACTTCCTGCGCTCAACAACCGTTTCCTCAACACCAATGGCCTGCACATCCACCAAGACACTCTCCCTGCCACATTATCTAAAAGTACCCCCTGCCCCAGACTCCTCTCTGCCCCATTGCCCTGCTGTCTTTGTCATTGTGTTTATTGCAGTTTGCTGTTATATTATTTATTTGTTTACTTGTGGATTTTTATATTACGTATGTCTTTACTTGTTTTTTGGTCAGCCTCCCCCGCCAGAATGTCAGGACTCTTTTGCTCTCTGCTGGCTGTGTCCACACAGCCTAGAACATACCCTGAGCGCTCATTGAATATTTATTGGGTAAATGAACGCCAAGCACTGGGCTAGGCATTTTGCAGGGGGGAAGAAATGAACAAGAAGATGTGGATTCTGAGGAGTTCCCTGGTGGTCTACTGCTTGGGATTCCGCATTTTCACTGTCCTGGCCGAGGTTTAACCCCTGGTAGGGGAACTGAGATCCCACAAGCTACGTGGAGTGGCCAAAAAAAAAAAAAAAAAAAAGGAATACGTGGATTCTGGCCTCAAAATGCTTATTCATTGGGTGATTAAGGAAAGACTTGAGAAAAATAATTGTGATTCTTGGATGTGTTCTAAGAAAGAGGCCTTAACATTCTGGAGGCTCATGCACTGACTGCAGTTAAATCTTTACAGGCTTCCTTGTTTTCTGTCTGTTTCTCCAATGGCCTGACCGTATGTCCTGTGGTGACAGCAGGGACACTGTCTGTCCAGTTAATCTAGGCACAGGATGGCATCCGGTGGGTGGCACATAGTAGTTTAGTCAATGTCTCAGTTTAGTTTGAGTTTGAGTTTCCTGGAAGTAGAACCTGAGGTGCTGGAATGCAAGGAATTTCTTCCGGAGGTCATCCCAGGAAACACCTAGAGGAGAGTGTGGGGCTGAGACAGGGAAGGGGAGGGGCCAGGAGAGGGTGCGATATCCAGCAAGTTACCACTGTGGGCGACCGCAGCTGAAGCCTGCGGGAGCGGCCTGGGAGCCGGTGTAGACCACGCCTCTCAAAGTCACCCTACTCAGGGGTCAAGGGAGTTGGGGCCCTCCAGCTCCTGTCAGGCATTGGTTGAAGGTACTTCAAGGGGGAGATGTTAATTTCCTGATATTTCTTCTGCGAAAGAGCTGGAGGTGCTGCCAGCTGGAAGTTGGTTAGGCACGTATGGGCATGGTGGGTGCCGGGGTGATACAGCTGCCACACTTCCAGAAGGTACTACGGTCAATAGTTGTTGAATGAATGGCATTTGTGGTAGGATGTTGGTTAAATGCCTACTACCCGCCAGGTGCCTTGTAGCTGTTTGTTAACGTGATTTTCAAAGCTTTTGGAAGGCAGGTAGTTACCGGGGCTCAGAGACATTAGGTAACTTGCCCAAGGTCACACAGCCAGCAAGAGGCAAAGCCAGGATTTGGCCCAGTCTTGCTTGGCTCCAGTGCCCACGGTCTCTCTCTTTTTCGTAATGTCAGCTGGTGGGATACAACAATGATGTGGATACTCTGGGCTAGAAAGTTCAGGAGGGGCCCAGATTTTCTCATTCACCCCCTTTGTCTCTCTGTCTTCTCTTTGGCTCCAAGGCTGGGTCAGCCCAACCCTGTCCCCAAGTCTAGTCAACACATCCCCTTGCCCTGAAGTCACTCCAACCCTCTCAGGCTTCACTTCAGCCAGAATTTCCCCTTAAGATTAGTGGGCTTTGAAGTCCAACAAACCTAGGTTCAAATTCTGGAGCTGCCACTGCTTAGCTGTGTGTCCTTGAGCAAGTAATTCTACCTCTCTGTGACTCGGTTTCCCCAGAAAGTAGGCCAGTATTTGCAGAGCGACTGTGAAGTTTAAGGAGGGTTAACATGGCCCATAGGAAGTGCTCTAGAAATGGTAACCATGGTGATCTTGAAGAAGTGATGCTTAGCTTATTTTTCAGTTGCTACCCCATCTTTCTAAGCCCCAAACTGCTCCCTCTCCCCACGTGCTTCTCAATATCAGCGACCATCATGTTAATTACATAGACCCTGGAGCCAGTCTTCCTGGGTTCAAATCCTGGCCCTGCCACTTACCAAGTGGGTGAGAGGTAATATACTTGAAGTGCTGAAATGTAGTAAGTGCTAAGTGCTACTGAGTGTATGGGTGCGTGGATGAGTGGGTGGATAGATGGGTGGGTAGGTGATCCGTAGGAGGATGAAAAATTGTAAGGCTGTGCTTTTTAAACTCTATTTCCAGAAGTCCTAAGTGCCTGGGGGCTCCCAGGAGGAGGACAGGCGGGCAGGGGTCTCGCCCTCACCCCATGATTCCTAAGTAGCTTCTCCTTCACCTATTTTATATCTTGGTTTCTGTATACAATTCCATTTGGAATTTTTGTTTTTAATATTGCTAAGTTTCAAAACAAGTTTCAAAATCATCAGTGTAGAGAAGCGATTCTCAAACTTAATGATGCATCAGAATCACTGAAGGCTTGTTGAAACCCAAGTTGCCAGACCATACCCCCAGAGCTGCTGAGTCAGTAAGTCTGGGGTGGGTCCAGAAAATCTCCATTTCTAACTCCCAGGTGATGCTGATGCTGCTGGTCTGGGGACCAGACTTTGAGAACCACTGTAATAGAGAATCTATCCTGATTTCTCCATGCAATTAAATCTAGCTGTTGAGTGCCTGAGATGCACCAGCAAACTGCTAGGCATATTGGAGAACATCAAAAATAGATTCAGACACGGCCCATATCCCTCAAAGAGCTTCTGATCTCAAAACAGAGATGAGAACCCCACACAATTAATAATAATAATACTAAAGATAATAATAATTGTAAAAGGAGGAGGAGCTACCATTAATTGAGCATATACTGTGTGCCAAAGACTGTGCTAAGTAAGGGCTTCACAAGCATGACCTCATTTAATCAGCACAAGCCTATCAGGTAGGGACTATCATCATACCCAGTTTTAACAGCTAAGAAAGCAGAGGCTTGGAAAGGGTAATTAACCTGCCTAAGGTCACACAACCAGGAAGGAGCAAAACCCAAGACTGACTCTGAAGCTTTGAAATCACACCATAAACTTGCACACTCCTCTTTTCCCCACAATTAGAGAAGAGTATCAGACAGTTTGCTCGAGTGTCAGTTTGAATAAATCAAATGGCAAAACACATGACACTAATGAAACTCTGGGCTGTCAGGCTAGGGAGAAGGAAGTGGGTTCTCTCATTATGGCTTTAAAAGTCAGAGTGAGGCCAGCGGGATCCCTTTCTGGGGTTCGGGGAGGTATAGACAGCACACTGCCAGCACGCCAGCAGGCTGGGTTGTCACCGCTCATGGCCTGGGAGCTTGTCTGATTTCCCCACTGGACTGAGTGTTGCAGGGGCCAGAAATCCTCCCTGGGGGTCTCAGTTGCCCCAGCCCCTGGCCCACCAAAACAGAGGGCGCAGGGAATGTCTATTAAATGGACCATAGAAGATGCCATGGAAAGCATCCAGACCCACGGCTCACATTTGTTTTTCAAATGAAAGCTAAATGAGGAAGCTAGATACAGAGATTAGAAACAGATCAACTGGGAATGGAAGGGGAGTCCACAGCACCCTTCCCCCTCCACCTGCACAACTGGCAGCCCCCAAGACACCGCTGCAGAACCACAGGGGGGTCAGAGAACAGAGGAGGGAGCTCTGCTCAGTCCAACCCCTTTAATTTTATACAAGGGGAAACAGCGCCCCGGAGAGGGGAGGGGCCTTGCCCAAGGTCACACACACAGGGGGATGAGGACAGAGTCAGATGAGAGGTCACACACCTTGACCCCGGTTTTGGCAGCTTTCTGGAATACCAAGCTGGAACTGTACCTGCTCCTCTCCTACCACCTCCCCAGTACCCTCTCCCAGGGACTGGTCTCAGAATTTTCCTTAATTCTTGGAAATAAGCCCAGGTGTGTCATCTTTTCTGTGCATGTCTACAGTATGGTGCGGAGGGGCAGGATTGTGAGAGAGGGCTGCTTTGGTGGGGGAGGGGCGTCACTGTTGCTGAGATGCTGTGTCATTGAACTCCGAGCATCTGCAGGCTGAGGATGAGGCCCCTACCCAGCTCACCGGAGTGGATGGACAGGCACAGAGTTGCCAACTGGGGACCAGAAGGCTGCCTGCCTCAGCTTCCCCCAGGAGCTTGCTAAAATATTACCACCACCTGAGATCTACAGATTCAAAAGCTGTGGAGGCAGAATCCAGGAAGCAGTAGTCCTCTTCTCAGGCGATTTTTATGTACCTGACAGCTCAAGGAGCTCTGCTTTTTTTGTTCTGATTAAGACCTCCCTTGCACTGAAACACCTCCACTCAGGTGCTGAAGTCTATATTCTTGGTCAGAGTTCTCAGGCTGCTGGCCATAGCAGTTTATTTTGGTGGAAGGTCGCTTTAAAAACATTTGTGTGTGAATGCCTTTAGTTGGGGCACTCACTCCGGTTAGCCCCAGGCCCCACTACTCCCTGCCGCCTGACCCAGCCCGCCTCATCTGTTCCCTGGTAGCATTGGCTTCTCCCTGCCACTGCCTTCAAGATGCAAATATTTTCATTGGCCCCTTACACCCCGGTGTGACAGGCCATCAGACACTCCAGGTTTAGAGGATTCTGAGGGATGGTGCCTTGAGTTGGGATGGGGGAAGCACAGGTAGGAGGTCCTATATTGGCAGTGCAGGAGATATGAACAGCAAACTTAAGGTTCCTGCCTATTTTTCAGTTGGTGCCCTCAGGTGCTGGAGACCTCCACCCCTCTTCTCCCCCCACACCCTAATGCCCCTACCCTCACATCCTTTTAGATGCCCCCTCTGTGGACAGACGCTGCAAGATAGGGTGGCAACCAGACGATACAAGCAGTCCTAGGGGTGGCCCAGCGCTCTCATCCCACTCAAGTCAGCCCCACGTATCAGGAACCCAGGCCCCAGGTCCCCAAAGCTGAGTAAACAAAAGCACGGACCTATCTGGCCGGTCTCCGGAA
Organism: Mesoplodon mirus; assembly: GCF_964341445.2. Lineage (NCBI taxonomy): Eukaryota > Metazoa > Chordata > Mammalia > Artiodactyla > Ziphiidae > Mesoplodon > Mesoplodon mirus. The sequence continues at coordinate 12,067,121 of NC_138989.1, forward strand.
AACAGGAAAGCTACAGTGAAGGTTTAGCGCCATCTGTCGGCTATTCGGGGAACTGCCGCTTTGCCAAATAGGCTGTGCAGGGCAAAGGGCGCCAACAAACTTGCCCGCGGGGTTTCTCAGGCAAGAAGTTGCCTCCTTTTTGGCCACTAAAGCGCCCTGAGAGACCATTTGGTTCTGTTGCTCTTAACCTTTTCCAGGTCTCAGCCTTCTTTAAATAGCCACCGAATACTACAAATCCTCTACCCCAGAAAAATACACTTGCACTTGATTTTGCATTTAATTCCAGGGAGTTGGCTATCCTTGGGTTTAAGATCACCTTCTCAGACCCAGAGATGCCAAGAGGTTTGCCCAAGCTCACACAGCCCATTAGTGGCAAAGCCAGGTCTGAGAGGCAGGTGATCCGGTTTCAAATCTAGTGCTTCTTCTGTTCAGGCTGCCTCTTTAAGCCTTAAAGGGCTGCTCCTTATTTCTTCCCTGTCAGAATCCTGCGAATGTCTACGAGGTGTTTGACCACTCAGCAGCCATCCCGGGGGCTGTGACACCCCCATGGCTCCCGGGGGTTCTAGGCTCTCAGATAATCCTGTTTCTGTGCCCTGGCCCTGCTGGCCTGCCATCTCCCAGACACCCCCCTACCCCCAGGGCCGCAATGGTGACCCAGCCCTCTTAGGGATCCTGAACTGGGAGCCATGACAGGGATCTGATGGGCCTCTGACAGGCTGTTGCCCTTGGATGAATTGCCAAACCTCCCTGGACCTTGACCTTCCTGTGTGTAAAACGCCAGGGCTGGGGACAGCCATCTCCAAGGGCCCTGCCACAGTGCTGGGCCTCTCTAACTTTTCAAGACTGACCCACGGGCTCAGTCTTTCACGAGCACATCTGACCGACTTCCCCAGCCAAGAACCCAGGGGCAGGATCGAAAGCTGAATTCTTTTCCCGAATCAGGAGCCCTGGGTGGGTAGGGTGGGCTAGGGTGGAGAGGGGCGAGGGGCTACTTGAGGGACGGGGAGCCTTGTGCAGTGGGAGCAGGGGGGACACAGAAGAGGCACCCCTGGGTCTTCCAACACCCCTGTGAGCCTTCAATTCAGGACGGAGCAGCAGACCAAGGGGCATTGCTTGGGGATGGAGGTGTGTGGGATGACAAGGGGTGGACAAGGGCATATGGCCGGGAGGGTTTGATGACATAATGAACAGTCCGGTGTACAGCGGATGGCTAATAAGAGAGTTAAGGTCATCACATAGCTGGACCCCAGTAAGCTCTTCATCCGTTTATTCACCAAACATTTTTTGGGTTTGGGGCTGGAGCGGAGGTTCTCACACTTGAGTGTGAATCAGGACCACCTAGAGAGTTTGTGCAAATCACAGATCGCTGGGTCCCAGTCTGAGTGTCTGGCTCAGCAGGTCTGGGGCAGGACCCAAGAAATGACATTTTGAATACATTCTCAGGGCATGCTGAGGCCTCCGGTCCAGGGAACATGCTTTGCGAAGCACTGGCTTCCAGTGACAAATGAGACAGACCTGCCATGCCTTTGTGGAGCTGTTAACAGTCCAGCTGAACCAGTAAATATTCTAAAGTGTGTTGTGTTATGAAACACAACAGGGTGTGTGGGCCGGGTGCTGTGGGAGCTCAGAGCAGGGGCATCTCCAAAGAGGGGATGTTTATGCTAAGACCTGAAGGCTGAGTAGAACTGGCCCAGCAAAACAGCGGGGGAGTGGTGAGGTTTTGTTAAACACTTACTGAGTAGGTGCCAGGACCCATCTCCCATTTCTCATCTATTCCTCCCAGTCAATGGGAGGGAGGCAGTATTAACCCCATTTTACAGATGAGGAAGTTGAGGCTCAGACAGGCAAAGGACCAGCCCAAGTTAATGGCAAGAAAGTAGCCCCAGTCTCTCTGTTCGGAGGACACCTGTCAGCTGCCGCACCCCCTCTTTGGCTTCTGCCCCGCACCCTGTGCCCCCCTCCCCTGGGGGAGCCCCCACCTTGACACAACTGCAGGGCCCGGCCAGCCGCCCTCTGCCCGCTCACCCTGCCCAAGCCCTTCAAGTGTTTTCACTGCTGGGTGAATTCAGCAGATGCCTTTCGATCGCAGCCTATTGAATTAGCCCCTCTCTGCAGCCAAAAGAAGATAATTATGTTTTCATTAGCCCTGGATAATGTATTACCCCCTTGGTGGCAGCACATCGGCCAACCTCCTCCTTCCCTCCCCTCCCCTTGGCTGAGCCAGAGCCCTCGGCTCCCCTGGGCCCACCTCTAAGCTGCTGGGTGGGGACTGGTTAGGGTCCAGGGTGGCAGAGAGCAGGGAGAGGGGACGGCCTCTCTTCAGCTGGGAGAAGCCTTTTACCCACCCACCATCCACACAGGGATGGAGGGTGTGGGCCCGAGAGAAGATCCAAGAATGATTGTTATCATAATGACCATTTATGGAGAGCTTATTCTGGGCTGACCCCTGGATGGGTCTCGGCTGGTTGAGCTCAACAGCACTTGGGTCGGGGGGAGGCATTATCAACATCTCCCCCAAACACCAAGGAGGTCCTGGTGGAATCAGGTTAGAGGCAAAGCCCAAGCAGCCTTTAAGCAGGAGAGACTACAGAGGGTACCACACCCGAGGGGCTTTTGGGGGACCATCCCTCCGCATAGTCCGAGGGCCACCACATGGCTATGAGGCTCTGGTCTTTTAGCCCCAGTTTTTGAAGCCCTCTGGCGCAAGCGAGGAGGGCTCCCAAACCCCAGACACTCCCCTACCCGCCCCGAAAGACGGCAACACCATCTTCACTCTTTCTCCACAAGGCAAAAGGGGAGTCAGGAAGAGCCCCACTTTAGGGTCAGTAGGACCGAGTTCTAATAGCTGTTTTTACCACCAATTAACTGGAGCAAGTCATTTTGCCTGTCAGAGCCTCCACTTTCCCGTCTGTAAAATGGGAATAAGAAAAAGCAATCATCCCTTACAATTTCTGTGATGAGTCAATGAGGTATACCTATAAAATCCTTGGCTCAAGACTGGCCAAATGAAAGGTACTCAATACAAGAGAGCCGTTATCCTTTCCACTGCGACAACTAGTATGGTAACTAGTCCCCTTAATGCTAGCGAAAACACCAGAGTAAGCGAAGAGGAGTCTCTGTCTGTCTTTCCCTCTGCCTTTCCCCTCTCTTTCTGCCTCTCTCTTCCTCTTTATCTCTCTCTGCTGATGTCTCTGTGTCTCTTTCTCTCTCTCTCTCTCTCTCTCTCTCTCTCTCACACACACACACACACACACACACACACACACACACACACACACGCGACTCCGGTTGTAACTGGCTCCTTCCCTGGTCTCAGAAGCCCGTCTTCCCAAATCTCTGCCTCTGGAGAGCTGCATTACCGTGCTTTGCCCTCAACGGCGCCAGGACACCTGATGGCGAAGACTGAACTGGGGGAGTGGGGTTTCTGTCCCCCTCTCCCCAAAGCCAGGCCAACTCTGCCTTCTGCGGGCACAGTCCAGCCTTGGCCCTGACCCCACCCTCCTGTGGCTGCCCACCCCCTACGAGCCACCCTTCTCCCCATTAAGAGCAGCTGGTGCTCTGGGATAGAAGGCGCCCCAACCTGGGGCCACCTCTGGCCCTGAGCCACACATGGGCAGGCACGCACAGGAGCTGTTTGGAGCAGGTGAACGGCCAGCCTAGTGGAAGAGCAGATTCTCTTCTTCTGGCTTCCTGATTTTCCCCAGTTGCCATGGTAATTGAGGGGAGCAGTGCTCTGAGTCTGACTCTGATACCACTGAAGCCCAGCGCTCAACTTTGAAATGTTTCAGGCAGGGGAAGCTGTGCCCAGGCTGGATGCTTCCCTGGGACGCCCCATCCAGCATGTATGTCCCTGTACTTATTCTCATCATGGTTATTATTACTTGGGGCTACTGAGCATTTACTATATGCCAGGCACTATGCCAAGAGCTTCACCAGCATCACCTCATCGTTGGCATCTTCATAACGATCCCAGGCCCGTTTCACTGCTGGGGAAACTGAGGCTCTGAACCTTGCACCGCGTGTCACAGTCAGGAGGTGGCAGAGCCCTGGGGCTGAGAGGGAATTTCTCGCGTCTTCCTTTCAGCGTGTGGAAGACAGACAGACCGCCACGCGCCCTCGGCTCCAACAGCGGCTTCATTCTTTCCTCTCCCACCTCATCTCCCCCACCCCTCTCCCTGCCCCCGAAGTCACAACCCCTTCTCCCGGTGCTTGGTGTGAAAGACGATTAGAAAAGCATTTATTAGTGACAAGAGGGGGGATTCCTCTTTGCCTCTTCTCTGCACCACTCAGAGCCTGAGTGGGCTTGTTGCTCCGCTCAGCAGGGCTCGAGGGGGAAGATCAAGCCACCCAGAGCCAGGTGCTCTGTGTGTGTGTCTGAATTCTCCTCTCTTTCCTTGGTTTTCCCCCACTTCCCCAAGAGTGTGTGAGCAACAGCAACAGTGAAATGCAAAATCCTTTGCAATCTGCCCAGGAAAAGACAGCTTTTGAGCCGGGTTTATATGGTTACCCATATGTTAGGGCCCCTAAGAAAGGAAGGAAATCTTGCCTCCCTGCATCCTCCCCTCCTCCCAGCCCAGCCCTAGGCCTCTCTCACCTGCGGGTTTATCAGGCCACAGGTGAGCCTGTCCCCTCCATCCTTGCCCCTCTCCAGCTGCCAGGCCTAAGCGCTGCTCCAGGGAAGAACAGAACAAGGCAACATTTCCAGAACCGGCCACCTCTCTCCCTGTCTGCCACCCAAGAGCCGGGCTCAGAACTCAGGCTCATTGGGGCTTGCAGCGGCGCCAAGCGTGTCCCACTGTCCCATTCGGGAATGTTATCCCAGCACTGATGTAGAGGCAGAAATAACCATCCCTGCCTCCTGCGGGGTCCTCTCTGCCCAAAGGGAGCTGCCCTGTGGCTACACTCAGCCCCCTCCAGGCTCCCAGAAATTGTCACTGTGTGTGTGTGTGTGTGTGTGTGTGTTTCCTGATAGAAAAAAAAATGGAAATTGGGTTATATAAAAGATGTATGCTTTGGAGCCCAGAGCGGCTCTTTTAATGAGGGTTGCGACGTCTCCCTCCCCACACCCATAAACCAGCCGGGTTGGACGTCACCGCTAATTTGTTTCAGCGTTGATAGGATAAAGGAGGGACATTAAGAAATAAATTCCCCCTCGCGACCCTCGCTGAGCTCACGGCTCTGCCCGTACATATTTATGCCGCGTTTCCGGCCGCTGGGCGAGGAGCTACTTAGCCCCGCGGCTCCTCGGGGCAGCCAGGCGGCAAGCGGCTGCCGGGCGGACGGGGTGAGCCAGGGGCGCGCGCAGGGCGCCCGGCACTGCGCCGGGGAAGCCCAGGGCCTCCGTCCCGAACTTGGGTTCGCCGGGGCGGAGGGAGGGGAGGGGACCTGGGAGGGGTGGGGCTCGGGGAGAGGGGGCGGGAAGGGATCAGAGAGGCACAAAGCGGAGGGGAAGGGGGAGGGATGCGCGTGTCTCCTACCCAGAGGTGAGTGGGTGCGACTGGCGCCTTCCAGCCGCGCGGGGCGGCGGACCGGGAGGATCTGGAACCGGGAGCGCGGTGGCTGCGGACGCCCGGGAAAAGGAAGAGGAGGAGGAGGAGGAGGAGGCGGGCGGGCGGGCGGGTGCGCAGCGCAAGAGGCAGCCTCGGCGCTGCCCGGCTCGGCAGCAGGTGAGTTCTCGGCCCAGGCGTCCCGCATGCCCTCGCTGGCCGCTAGGGATCCCCCCGTGCTCGCGGGGAGGCGCAGGCTTTGCGCGCGTCCCAACTTGGTCCTGGCGGCCTCGATCTCCTCCCAGCAGGCAGCCCCAGGCCGGGGGCTCCGCGCTCCCGGCCGTTGTCGCGCCCGCCGCGCTCCAACTTTGCAGGGACCAGTGTCCCTCTTCCGCCGCGCGCTCGGCTCGGAGCTGCGGCAATGGCGGCCCCTTTGGGCACCCCGCGCTACCCCCCGCGAGCAGCCGGAGGCTGGGGGACGCCAGTCCCGGGGGATCGTTGCACCTGCCCAACCTCAACTTTCAGCTTTCCTCCGTGCCCGGCTCTCCTGAGGCACGGCCACCGCGAGTCCGCGGTAATGGCGGACTCTTTGGCATCGCTCGCCACCCTCGGTGGGGGGCCCGAGGCCGGGAGGGCTCCGCTCCTGGGAAACGTCGCTGCTCCCGCCTGGTTTCCAACTTTGCTAGGGTTCTTGCTGCGCTCCCGGCAATGACGGGACCGCCTGCACCTCTTACTTGCGTCCGGGCGGGATTGGGGTGCAAGAGCTCTGGCTCCTAGAACCTAGGAAAGTTGTGCCTCCTGCTCGAAGGAGGCTCTAGAGCCCCCGGACGGGCGAGGGGCACACTCTGCTGGGATTCGGGGCCGGACAGCGCACCACGAGCAGTGGGTTTACCGCCACGTAGCCAAGGGTCGGAACAGGGTCCCCGTGAGATCCAACTTCCAGAGCCACCCGAGGGGTCCTTGGACCCGAGAGTCCGGACAGAGTGCTCCGAACTGTGCTCTAGAGACCTCGAGACCCTCGCCTCCATCCCCAGGGCATTGCGGCCGGAGGGCTCGCTCAGACCGCGCCGTCTCGGGCGGCACGCAGAAAGGAGAGGCACGCGCCCAGAAGGCAGTAGAGCGAGGGAAGGCAGCTTTCGAGTGACACCACTGGGTTCTAATCCTAGATTTACCGTTTACTTGCTATGTGGTCTTAAGTTAGTCCCTTTACTTCTCTGAGCCTCAGTTCTCTTGTCTGTAAAATGGGGGAAACAATACCTTTCTAGTGCGACTGTCGTGGGGACCTTAAAAAATCACAAATGTGAGAGGACTCCCGTAGCCCAACTCAAACCCCAACTTCGGGCCCCAGAAGAGCACACGACTGTGAGAGACAGCGTCCCTGGGCAGAGATGCGTGTGGTGCTGGGAGGGCACCCAGGGCGCATCATCTGGCCTCTGGTGGTCCAGAACCTTGGAAGAGAGAAGGAAGCAGCTGCCCCTCAGGCTGGTCCCCCAGAGGAATGAGGGAAAACTTCCCTCTTTCTTCCACGTTTCTCTAATCGGTATTGGGGCAAACAGTGTGTGTTCACAAAGGTGCAAGGGAACGTTGACTTTCCTCATTGTTATTTTATTAACTTCTTTATTGGAGTATAATTGCTTTACAATGGTCTGTTAGTTTCTGCTGTACAACAAAGTGAATCAGCTATACGTATACGCCTATCCCCATTTCTCCTCCCTCTTGCGTCTCCCTCCTACCCTCCCTATCCCACCCCTCTCCAACTGTTATTTTGAACTTAAGATAAAACAAGGAAGGAGCCTCTGGTGCCCCAGCCCCAGCAGTCACGTCCACTCTCCTCTGCCCTCAGGATCTCAGACTTGAGAAGCCTTGGCGTGTATCCAAAGGGAGTCAGTCTGCCACCACCACCATCCCAGTCCTTTCCACCCCAATCCTTTCCACCAGTGCAGTTTCTGGGAGCCCCTGAAAGAGCGCACAACTTTGTGCCGTCTCCAAGGTGCTGTTACACACAAGGTATCCTTGGAACAGCCCCAGGAATACTTCTAAAATCTCCCCAGGTCACCAGCACAGCCATCTGAATCCCATTTTGCAGCTTTGGAAACTGAGGCAGGGCAAGCCAAGCGACCCACTCATAGCCGCCTACCTGGTAAGCGGCACAACTGGAGACCTCCGTCCCAGTGTTTAGTTTCTTAATGTGGGGGGGTTTGCCACATCTGGGCACGGAAGCTGCCTGTGCTCCTGCTTCAGCACCCACAGCCTCATCCTGCTACATCTGCACGGCTGGAGGCCACGCCAACAGTCAGGGACATGACTGTGTCTCCAGAAATTGTGAGTTCCCCCAAAGGCCCAGCCATGTAGGGAAAGAGCGGGCAGCATAGTAGAGAGATCTGGTAAGGACCCCTGCTTGAAGCCAAGCTTAGCTCACTCCACTGGCTGTGTGACCTCTGACTGATCACTTAACCTATCTGAGCTTCAGTTCCATTATCTGCAAAATGAGAACAATAACTTCCACAAGGGGTTGTTTTGAAGATTTTGTGATAACGTATGTGAAAGGTGGTCTGGGAACAATACTTCTATGCCAACATTGGTGATTATAGAAGAAAGAGAACCCAGAAGGGAAGTCTTCTGTGGTACCATTTGGGGCCAGTAGTGTGGACGTGGTTTCTAGATCAGCCCGCCGTTTGCTTGTTCTTCCTGCCTCTTTGTTTTCCCAAAATGGCCAAAGCCAGCCCTCCCTACCCACCCCCAGCCCCCGCAAAGGCTCTATCTTCCCTGCGGAAGGACCTCACCAGAAAGGGTGAGAGGCTAGAGGTAGTATAGTTGGGTAGGCTGCTGTCTGAGGGTCTCTGCAGCTGAGCCACGGGGAGCTGTCCAAGGTACCAACTGGAGAGTTATCTAAAAACTTTCCCATCCACTGGTGGGGGTGTTAATTTCCTAGGATGCAGGAAGACTTGGGGGTCAGTTCATCCGGGTGTTGTGAACACACACAGGTCTGGCTGTGTTGCCTTCTTGGGTGTATGTTCTGGAGTGTCTTATGACAAGACTCACTAGGTTCCTGTCCCTCAGGTTCTTGGGTCTGTGCATACCTTGGTGAGCCTTGGAATGTGGTTGAGAGGGGCAGGCGACAATCATGACCATTAGAACTGGGGCTTTTTCCTGTTAGTAACCAGAATACTCAGCAGTTGAATTTGGCGTTCCGAGAGCAATTTTTTTCTGGCCAGTTTGAGTAAAGGGGCATGCTTCCCACCACCGGTCAGTGTGGGTTTATGTAGTTAACACAGAAGCTGCAACAACTATAAACATGACCATTTCCCTCATTCTAATACAGGATAGCTTTGGGGTATATCTAATCTGGCAAATGCCAAACATCAGCCCAGTGGACCATCAACATCAGAATCCACAAAGATCTGGTCAAAAGCAGAGACACCAGATCCTACCCCAGGGCTAATGAATCAGTGTCCCCAGAGGAGAATTGAAGTTTCTGTATTTTTAACAATACTTCTCCATGAGATTCTAAGGCCCTCAGCTCTTGTCCAGTACCCGTATTTTACAGATGGGGAACCCAAAGCCCAGAAAAGGTACATGACTTGCAGAAAGTCACACAGCACGGTATTGTCAATGCTAGGATAGAACCTCAGTGCCCTGGCTATTTGCCCAGTGCCTGTTTATGATAATGCCACACTGACTTCAGTGTAAAGAATCCCCATAGATTCTGTACCAGAAGGAAATTTAATTCCGTCTGTTTCCTGGTTGTTATCATAGGTGGGACAAACTGTTCAGGAAAGACTGAGCATGATTCCACCCACCTTGACCTTGTCACGCATTAAGACCCGAGTCCTCATCTAAATGTTGGGCATTAGCCCCTTTGGTTGATCCATGTGTCCTTTCAGAGAGGAAATTCCTTTTTAAAGTGACCTAATGGGTATAACTTTAGGAACCAGGTAATCACAGGGGCTAATAAACCCTGTCTACTTATCATTGACTTCACCAAAGCCATTGGTTTGGGCTCATTTCAGCAGCCAAGTCAGCCCCCTCCCAACCTTGGCAAGTCCTACGTATGTGTTTGCTGCTCACATGTCCATTCCTAGGGAAGGAGAATGATGAGCAGAACCCTGCAATGCTGGAAAATTGAATCCACGTGAGTCTATCAAACGAAAAGGACCTATCAACAGAAAATGCCCCTGAGTCCCCAATAAAAGTGTAGCTGACAGGGCTCAGCAGACATGGATCTTGGCATAGTTGTATTTACCAATGATCAGCCAAAGATGAGCAGCAGTTATGTGGGGTTCTGCAGCAGACGTCAGCACATTTGTCAAATGTGTGATGGTGAGTGTTAAATGGCAGACCCAGTGCCGGGCCCCAAGGGCAGGCACTCGGATTAAAGTGTGAGCCCTGCTCGGACAAAGCCTGCAGTCTGGTCAGGTAGCAGGCACCACACAAACCCTATACCAGGCTTGAAGTTTCAACAAGAGAGGTAGAGGTGAAATGTTGCTGCAGATGGGTGACTGGAGGTATCAGGGAAGACTTCACAGAGGAGGTGGCATCAGAACTGGTAGCCTTCTGATTTGTAGCACCCTCTCAGTGACAGGGTCTCCGATGCTGAACTGGGTCAAGTGCAGCCAGGTTGAAAGGCAGAGCATGCACCGAAAATCAAACGAGGATGTCATCTGGGGAAGCATCTGACGCCAGGCTTGGGCACTTGTGGCTTCTGTGACTCGGGGTGAGTGAGTTCACCTCTCTGAACCCCAGGCATGTCATCCATTAAATGGAGATTATAACCACTGCATGGGGTTGCTAGAAGGATTCAGTGAGATAGTGTACATGTGATCCTGGAAAGGAGACAGACGGCATCAGGTCCGTGTCAATGATCAGAACAAAGAAAAGAAATGCAAAAAAGAGAGACCCGTTAGTTAGCCAGCTCACGTGGGCCGTGCCCCTTCCCCTCACTCAGCCCTGATTTTCTCATCTGTGAAATGAAGGAGCTGGAATTCAAGGGCAACTCCATTCGGAAATGTGCAGATATGGTCTATCTGGCTGGTACAGGGCTTGCGTTTCAGTTTGGTTTGGTCTGGTTTGGTCGTTCTTCTTGTCTTTAGGGCACAGGCCCCCACCATTAAGTACTGTTTGTCACTTGCCTACTTTGAGACATTTCAGTGTACAACCCCTGGACTAACTTCCCTCCAAGGTTTTTTCCACCTTACATTCTATGCCTCGCCAGAGAAAAACATTCGCCCCATCCTTGTCCATCAGTGGCATTCGTGATTTCTGCTGACAGTTCCTAAAAAAAAAAAAAAGTTGCTCTGTTAGGATTGAAAACAGATGCCTTTGCAGGGGCAAAGTCTCCATTTCCAGCCTGGGCAGTGTTTTCTTTCTCCTCACCTCTGGTTTGCATATTCTGTCACCTACCATCATTAGACCACCTCTTCTCAAATGGGATCCCCAGAAAACACAGACCTTCTTTTTGGCCATGCAAGATGCTTCTGGAGTCTTGGGCTAAAGGCACCTGAAAGAAATTCCATAGATTTTCAGGGGTTCCTAAAAAGTGCCTCAGCTTCTGCCAGGAAACTTTGCCCACCAGCATTCAATAATACTCAGGAATTTCTTATTTATTCAAAGCCTGACAGCTAAATTGCTATCGTGGGGATTAAAGAAGTGAGCCTTTCTGGGACCCGTTTGCAGGTTGAAATGAGGAAGGGAGCTTGTGAACTCAAAAAGCTTGCCCAACTGCAGATAGTATTGAGCAGCCAGTGTTTCTCAGCTAAAGGATTTCTTGTCCTGAACAAGAGTCAGGGCAGCTGCTGTTTCATCTAACAGGAGCTCCTAGTTCTGGGCCAGAACCCCATAGGACAGGCTGAGGCAGAAAGAAGTGGAAGACACTGTCCTTACCCTCAAGCAGCTCCTGGTGTCCAAGAAAGGGATCAACTTGCCATGAGTAGAATGCAACGGGCAGGTGGTGTGAGCAATCCATCCTATCTGGTCATTGAAACAGCCATGTGGATCACGTTGTGCTGTATTTCATTCCAGGAATTTTAAGCATAAAAATGTAACCAGATAAATCAGAATATGGATAAATCAGAATAGTCCTCTATAGCCACTGACATATTTTGGGCAGGTTTTTCTCTCTGATTTTTTTTTTAATTAATTAATTTATTTATTTATTTTGGGCTGTGTTGGGTCTTCGTTTCTGTGCGAGGGCTTTCTCTAGTTGTGGCAAGCGGGGGCCACTCTTCATTGCAGTGCGCGGGCCTCTCACTATCGCGGCCTCTCTTGTTGCGGAGCACAGGCTCCAGACACGCAGGCTCAGTAGTTGTGGCTCACAGGCTTAACTGGTCTGTGGCATGTGGGATCCTCCAAGACCAGGGCTCGAACCCGTGTCCCCTGCATTAGCAGGCAGATTCTCAACCACTGCGCCACCAGGGAAGCCCCTTTCTCTCTGATTTTTGAAGCAGTCTCTTCGCTCTGGAATATTCAGTAAGGAAAATGAAAACCGATTATATTCATGTACCAAGATTCAGGTAATGAAAAGATTCAATAACATCTCTGCGCTAGTTTATTAAGTTAAGTCTTAGCCGAAAACGCCTTCATTTGTCATTTCTCCCCTAATATCACGGTGGTCACTGAACTGAAATCCCTTGATTTCTCACAGGGTGTGCTCTTAAAGGATGAGACTGGTTGGATTTTCTGGTTTGATATTTTAATTTTTGTTGATTATTTTTAAACAAACATACAAAACTCCTACGTGCACAAAAATGTTGTTTCTTTAACTGCTGTTTTCAATGCCCAGGGTTTCTTGGGGGTATCTTCTTCAAGACTTGCCTTCAGAAATTATATTTCTTTCTGAATCTCCCTACTGGTGCTATTTCATTGGGCTTTTAAGAGTTCATTTGCTTTTCAGAAACAGGAAGAAGGCATTGGGAGCCACATTTTACGGTTAAAACTGGAGGTTACGTTGGATGAAATCATGTGGTGATTTTGTTTGGAGGAGGGCTCCTTTTAAGAACAATATTGTGTAATCAGACTGGATTTCTTGTCTGGTTCTAAACTGGTATCTAAGTCAAGCAGCCCTCTGCATTTCATCTTGAAAGTCTTATGACGGGAACCAGCCACAAAGCCAAAATTCTTCCCGTTCAAGAACCCCCTGACAGCCTGTTTCTGTGCAGTAGATTGACTTTTCTCTCCTGAGCAGTGGGGATTAGATTTACTACTTCAGTTGCCATTGTGTAAAACACAACCTTAGCTGAATAGTTGGTGAAATTTGCAAGAATCTTAGGTGTAATGATGGTGCTGTGAGTTTTGTTTAGGATATGCATGCTTAAGAATTTAGGGCTGAAGCATTATGATGTCTGCAGATTATTTTCAAACGGTTCAGTGCAAAGATGATAGATAGATAGATAGATAGATAGAGTCATAGAGAGATGAGAGATAACAGATGTAAATATATGGGTCGGTGGGTAGTTGGATGGATGGATGGATGGATGGATGGATAGATAGATAGATAGACAGACAGGTAGATAGAGTCAAAGAGAGAGATTATGGATGGATGGATGGATGGATGGGTAGATAGGTACAACAGACAGGGCAGATATGGCAAATGCTAATAACTTGAATATAGTTGGAAGTTTATAGGTGTTACTGCATTATTCTTTTAAATTTTCTGTATTTAAACATTTCAAAATAAAAAGTTGGGTGGCAAGAATAGCTTTAGTTAGACGTTCTTCTGTATTAAAATTTCCCAAGTTTCTTAAGAGAATAATATTCAGCCTCCCCATCTCTATCCCCCCCACACACACATATACACACTTGCACACATACACACCCCCACACACACTCATAAGCACCTCTTTTCCTGGAGGAAATAATCCAGCAGTTTAGCAGAATGTCACTGTTTTCCATGGCAGCCTTTCTTTACATTTTTCCCTCAGCATTTTAATTAGAGCTGTGAGTCACTGTGCTTTATGAAGGCTGGTGACAATGTCATTTACGGCTATTTAGCATCCCAGTCGAGCCCTCTTCCACGGTGCTCATTACTTCAGGGGCAGTGAGCAGTGAGCAGGTGACAGTTCCCTCTGTCATCAGCAGAGCAGGCTCCAGGCCTCTTGAGGAACTGAGAAATGAGCTTGAGGTTTGTCCCTGGAATATCTTCCAAAGTTGCCTTTTCCACCACTGGCTTTACAGCCGGGGCGCACCTGAATGTGTTGGAGCTCCGAAGGGTGATTCAAAACTGCAGCTTCGGCATCCTTCTTAGCGTCAGCAAACTTTCCTCCCAGGCACGGGGGTCTGACTTGCCATGACATCAGCTCTTGAGCGTATCAGCTGCCTCTGGACGTGAGGGGATGCAGAGGAGGCAGGATTCTGGTCAAGCTGGATTCGAATCCAACCACTCGCCTTCGCCCTGTAACCTTGGGCAAGTTATTCAATCTCTCTCGAAATGTCCTTTTCCTCTCCTGTAAACACGAGGCTGACTCCACTTCACTGGGTTCTTGGAAACATTCAGTGCTTGACTCATACTGGCTGCTCTGTACGGTTATTAGTAAGGAGGAGGATGGCCATTAGGGTAATTCAGTTTAGACCTGCTGTGCCCTTGACCATAGCATCGCTTCTGACATTCTTCATCCCTAGAGCAGGGGGGATGAAGATTTATCAGACAGGGTAACAGGAAACAGAAGGTACCTGCAGCAGTGATGCTTTATTCCAAGATAATTTAATAAAGGAATTACTTAAGGACATGGACACTTAAGGACAAGAAGGGAGGGTGAAGTGTCCAGAAACTAGCAACAAGAGGAGTGAGGACCACCCCAGGCCGGATGAAGTGGGGGGAGGGCACAGTGTTACTGAAGCCCTTTGGACCGTGGGATGGGGTGGTGGATGCGGCAGGGGCGAGGGGTGTCCCAGCAGAAGCTGTACTCACACAGAGCTGCAGACCTCTCCAGACCACAGTGCTAAGACGGGAGGGAGCAGCCTCTCTCCCCTCCTTCTTTCTCATCTTGCTTGTGCCTCAAATTGGAGGCCTCCAATCAAAAGCCAGAGGGCAAGGAACCTATTGATACCCATAGGGGTCAACCTCCTCCTGGAGCCCAGATAAGTTTGGAGAAGGATGGAGAATAGATCTGGGGACAAAGGATGGAGGACAACCAGCACAGACAAGGAAAAGAGGAAGAGCTTGCTGATAATCGTCCGTGAAACCAAGCTCAATTCATTAGCTCTGAACAGAAAGATGCTTCTCCGATCTGGGTTGTGCTGGACTGTCTTCAGTTTTCTGGAGGATCCTCCTGAAGCCCTCAAAGTGAATCAGGCGTTTGCTTTCATTTCAAACATTGAAATATATCCCTAGGTACTTTGAGGAAATGGGACTGGGCATTAGAAAATCAAATGAACAGTGCCAGGGCACTGAGACTTAACCAGCAAATTGTAGAGTCCTGGGTCAATAAAGCATCCGGTCTATTGAGGAGACTTGTTGAATAAGCTGCTGAAATAGGTTCAGTGTTCGGTCAACAAGTAACTGGTTTAGTGTCTGTTGAACTTTCATTCTGTGTTGTTCTGAGCACATGTCTGGGGGCAGTGGGCAGCTGCGTCACATCAGCCAGGTGTGCATATTGTGAAAATGGGAGAAGTTCATGAATACCAAACAAGGCATTCTAGTGGTGGTACCCCAGGGACCCTGAGATGCTGTTGCACCTTCAAGGACTGTAGTAGATTAAACACGGAGGGACTTTCCTGGTGAAAGTAATGTGCTGTTGTTGAAAGAGTCCTGGGGTGGGAGCTGGGAGTGTCAGGTTGCTCCAGCAGAGATACTAACCCTGGCCAGCATTCTTCACACATTTGCTGAGGACCAGGTACTATGTTAAGCGCTGGGGTCGCATAAGCACAGATTTTCCAAAACGTGGTAGATACTCCACTGGTGGTACCCATGTTTTTATGGAGGTAAAATTTATGTAACGTAAAATGCATCGTTTTAAAATATACAATTCAGTGGCAGTTAGTATATTCACAGTATTTTTCAACCGTCACCTCTGTCTAGTTCCAAAACATTTCATCATCCCAATAGGAAACCCCATACCCATTAAGAATTGAAAATAATTGTTCAAACAAAGCTTGAACACACATGTTCAAAGCAGCATTGTTCACAGTAGTCAAAAGGTGGAAACTACCCAAATGTCCATCAACGGATGAATGGATAAACAAAATGTGGTCCATGCATACAATGGAATATTATTCAACTGTAAAAAGGAATAAAGTACTGATACCTGCGACCACACAGATGAACCTTGAAAACATTGTGTTAAGTGAAAGAAGCTAGACACAAAAGGCCACCTATTGTAGGCTTCCATTTATATGAAATGCCTGGAACAGGCAAATCCATAGAGACAGAAAGCAGATAGGTAGTTGCCAGGCACTGAAGAGAGGGGGCAAAAGAGAGAGACCGTTTCACTGGTACCCAGTTTTTTAAACTTTTTATTTGGAAGTAATTTTAGACTTATAGAAAAATTTCAAAATGGTACAATGATTTTCTTTATTATCCCTTATCCAGCATCCCCTAGTGTTATCATCATTCATAGCCATAATGCAGTTATCAAGAGCAGGAAATTGACAATGGAATAAGATTATTAACTAAACAACAGACGTTATTTGAATTTCACCACTTTTTCCACTAATGACCTTTTTCTGTTCCAGACCTTATCCAGGATTCCATGCCACTTTTAGTGCGTTCTTTCTCTTTAGTCTTCTCTGATCTGTGACAGTTTGTGAATCTCTCCTTGCCTGTCACGCATTTGAGGCTAGAAAAGATTACTGGTCAGTTACTTTCTAGAATGTCCCTAAATTGGAGTTTGTTCAGTGTTTTCTCATGATTGGAGCTAGAGCAGTATCCCTTTTTCAGATTTGCTCATTAAATATTTGTTTTGATAATAGAAAAATGTAGCTGGCACCTTCGTACCATGATTTCATGGATGTTCTTACTTTGGATGAAGCCGTGGTATGTACTTAAGGGAAAAATGAGTCAAATTTAAAGAAAAATAGTAAATAAATAATTGCACAGTGTGAGACAGAGGTATGGCACAAAGATATGAAGGTGGCGAGACCAGCTGGCGAAACATGATATTATTTCATGGAATCGTCGCAAGAGCCCTGCAAAGTAGATACTATTAATATTTGCCATTTTCCATATGAAGAAATAGAGGTGCAGAGATGCTAAATGTCATGCCCAAAGCCACAGTCAATCACTGGCAGAGTCAGGATTTGAACCCAGGACCTACAATCTTAACCATGACATTCCCCCCTAAGCCTTTCTTCCCACCTCTGTGATGCCAGCTAAGATGCTGTTCACGGTGACATCGTTCTCTTTTTTTTCTGTGATTTTATTTCAGGGGAAAATTTGCAGAGCTCTGTCCAGTAAGGCTGAATCAGGTGGGGTAAGGCTGAATCAGGTGGGAATGTGTCACTCAGTGCCGAGGAAGGGATGCCTTCTAGGGGCTTACCAGGTGTACTGGAACAACAGGAGATAAAGACCCAGCCAGCTCAGGTAACCCAGGTGGAGCCACTAAGGAAAACATATAGGATCTGGGACTGTGTATTCCCTCCAGTTGGAGGAAGGAGGCTGGTTTCCACTCAGATCTTGTTGGAATGAGTAGGCACAGACTGGCTTGAAAGAAAAAGCTCCATTTAGAGAAAAAGGTGTCACTCCAGGAAGGGTTTTTGTAAAAATACCAGGTTAAGAGAAGAAGCAGATATGGAGTTAAGGATGACTGTTGTGTGAAGCGCTGAGCCATTCTCAGTAGCTTTAACCCGGGGAGATGAAGACAGGGTAAGCACCAGCCAGGGGGCAAAGGCTGGGACAGATGCAGAGAGCTCTCAGGAAGGTGGGCATCCCCTCAAACACCTGGACCAACTGGGAGTACCCGTGACAGGACCCAGATCGCTGAGCACATCTGCCACTTCATCGAGCAGCTTCTAAATGTGACCTTCCTTGTCTCTCTTTAAAACTCACTATCTAGCAGGGTCCCACGGTCTAATAAATACCTACAGGGTCCTGGCAAGAAACAAATGAGTGAGGCGGCTGCATGGGGGCTGGGGGGAACTGGAGAGCTCATGCCCTATGTAAAGGGGGCATCACCTCTCACTCCAGCTGTTTGCTGACATTGAGAAATGCAGACCATGTGTGAATGCACCTTCCAATAACCCAAGAAAGCCAGAAATTTGTCTTTCATGTGAAACTTACAGTCATCTGTATGCCTGTGGGCTGTTGTTTGTAAAATCTGACCAGAGCCTTTTTGAACCAAGTGATATCCTGGCTCTGAAGTAGACAGTTTTGTGCAGAACAATTTATAGTTGGGTGGAAATTGAAATTTCATTTGAAATTGCCATTTTTGTAGGTCACAGAATGATTCAATATCTGTAGTTGTACATGGTTCACGCTAATATTACCACACTCCCTAGACTGAAGTGTTCTGGTTGAAGTTTCATTCGACTGCAAAAATGTAGCACAGGCATTTAGCAGCAAACCGGACCAGTGTTTCTTAAACTGTAATGTACATACCAATCACTCGGAGGTCTTCTTTCTTTTTTTTTTTTTTTTTTTTGCGGTACGCGGGCCTCTCACTGTTGTGGCCTCTCCCGTTGCAGAGCACAGACTCCGGACACGCAGGCTCAGCGGCCATGGCTCACGGGCCCAGCCGCTCCGCAGCATGTGGGATCTTCCCCGACGAGGGCACGAACTCGCGTCCCCTGCATCAGCAGGCGGACTCTCAACCACTGCGCCACCAGGGAAGCCCCGGAGGTCTTCTTAAAAATGCAGATTCTGAGTTGTAGGTCTGGGGTGGGGACTGAGACTCTGCATTTCTAACCAGCTCTTAGGTGATGTCTGTGGTCCATGACCACACCTCACATAGCAAGGCATTAGACCATGGCCATCATTGGTGATTTTACAAGCTCCACTGAGATCCCCCCTCTTCAGCTCTCCTTTTCCTAAATCCAAGTGCTGTTACCCAAATATGTGAAGTTTCATTTATTTCTTCTTTCATTTGTTGTGGGCTATTTATCACTTCTTGGGGCTTCCCTGGTGGCACAGTGGTTGGGAGTCCGCCTGTCAATGCAGGGGACATGGGTTCGTGCCCCGGTCCGGGAAGATTCCACATGCCACGGAGCGGCTGGGCCCGTGAGCCATAGCCGCTGAGCCTGCGTGTCCGGAGCCTGTGCTCTGCAACGGGAGAGGCCACAGCAGTGAGAGGCCCGTGTACCGCAAAAAAAAAAAAAAAAAAAAAAAAAAGATCTGTGCATTTTCAATTTTGGTGTGGATATTGTCAAACTGCCATTCAAAGAGGCTGTACAAAGCAGCGATAGAAGAGAGTGGGGATTTCCCAAAGCCTCCTATCGGGGTTTACTGTCAAACGCTAAACAGTCCTTCATCCTTGCCCTCCTGACTCTGATGCTCCTTCCTGCCCCTGAGGTGGGGGCATTATTAGATCTGGGAAGATCACGGACAAACTGTAGCCGTGAAACTGGGGGAATTATATGGCTGGGGAGACCCCCTGGCACCAGGGTGCTCGTGTCTCTGGGATCCCCAAGACAGAGAACGCCAACTTAACCCCCTGCCTTAGAGAGGTTGGCGGGTTTGTAGCTGTGATTTGCTGGAGTGGGAGAAAGCACGTCAGTTTGATTCCCAGGTAGCGTTCTCTCTGGGGAAAGACTGCAAATTAGCAGTTCGGGAGATGTAAGGAAGTTGGTTGTTTTGCTGTGTTTGTTGTTTGTTTTTTTTTTTTACAGAGCACAGTTGGGTTACGGTTTTGGTCTTTTGTTTTTATTGGGGGTGGTGATATTTTGGTTTTAAGACATGGAGGGCTTAGGATTTGTTTTTAAATGAGATTGGAAGGAGATGGGAAACAGGGTCGTGACTCCATTAGAGATTTTGTGGGTGTTTGAACTGAAAACAGCCAGGAGTTCTTCACAGGCTGGATGTTGTTTTCTTTAATATTTAGTGGTAATACACATTAAAGTGGTAATACCTGTGATTTTAAAATAATAATTTAAATGAGATTCAAATAGAAAAAAAAAGTAGTGCAAAGTCTGTCTCCGTCCTACTACTGATGTCCAATATTTCTGCTAAGATGCAGCCAGTGATACCCGTTCCTTCCAGAATATTCTCTACATTTACATGTGCAGAATGTATGCATTTGCACCTTTCTTTTTTCACCTAATGATATATCTTGGAGCTCATTTCCTACCTGTAAATAGAGATCTGCATCATTTTTTAAATGAAACATTCATTGCACAGATGGGTTAGATTTCAAACGACATTCGGACAGCAAGATTTTGGGTCCTGGACTATTAGCCTAGGTGACCCCCTACTATGACCTCTCTCTTCACATGGTTTGAGGTGGGTCTTCTCTCTCCCCCACTCCTACCCCCATCACACCTAATATTCCAGTGGTCAACCTCAAAAAGTGGGGAGATGTTTGCTCACTGTCTGCGTCATTTTTCTGGCTTCTTTAGAAAGCAGGAGTATCTTCTGCCTGCCTAGGTTATTAGTAGATGATCAAGGGGACCTCAGGGACAGTGGGGTGGCAGGGAGGAGCTCTGGTCCAGGATCCACGAGAGTCAGACTCTAGACTCCACTGCCCAATGGCAATGCAGTGTGAGCACATGTGTGATTTTTAACTGTATGGTAGCTGCATTTAAAAGCATCAAAAGCAACAGGTGAAATTAATTTTCATAATTGTGCTTAATCCAGTATACCGAAAACATGATCCTTTCAACATGTAGTCGATATTGGAAATTATTGAGATATCTGACATTTTTTTTCCTCCTAGTCTTTGAGACCCCATGTAGATTTCACTCTTTTTTTAATTAATTAATTAATTAATTAATTTTTGGCTGTGTTGGGTCTTCGTTGCTGTGTGTGGGCTTTCTCTAGTGCGGCGAGCGGGGGCTACTCTTCATTGCAGTGCGTGGGCTTCTCATTGTGGTGGCTTCTCTTGTTGTAGAGCACGGGCTCTAGGTGCATGGGCTTCAGTACTTGTGGCATGCGGGCTCAGTAGTTGTGGCCCGTGGGCTCTAGAGTGCAGGCTCAGTAGTTGTGGTGCACGGGCTTAGTTGCTCCACGGCATGTGGGATCTTCCCGGACCAGGGCTCAAACCCGTGTCCCCTGCATTGGCAGGCAGATTCTTAACCACTGCACCACCAGGGAAGTCGAGATTTCACTCTTATGTCACATCTCAAGGAACCAGTCACAATTCAGGGGTTCCATGGCCACATGTGGCTAGTGGCTGCCCTATTGGACAGACAGCTCTAGACACCCCCAACTCTGGCTGATCCATGTTGAATGAACAGCCTCCCCCTCACTTCTCCAGGCCTCTGTTTCCTTATTTTTGAGTAGGGGAGCTGGGCAATCTTTTGGATTTTAATGGCTGCTCATCATCCTAAGATGGGCCGACGTTCAGTGCTAAGAGTGAAAAGCCATGGGCAAGCCAGGACAAGCAGTTTTCCCTATTGTATCTTAATGTCCACATCTGTAAAATGGGGATGATTGAACGCGCTGAGTCAGGGTGAGGATGACAAGTATGGCAGCTGACGAGGATGTGTTTTGGGGGAGGCATCATCTTAGGGGATTGTCTTTGGGATTAGGATCAACCCTGGTGAGTGCCCAGCCCCCACTGGGTTAGAGCCAGGGCTGCCCTCTAGTTTATTCCTCTGAACCTCAGTCAACTTGTCCTTCTGTAAAGTGGGGATAAAAATGACACGTGCTTTACAGAGTCACTGTCAGGATGAAATAAGACACCCATGCAGAGGGCTCAGCACACAGTAAACTCTCCATCACTAGAAACTGCTACTGTTACCATCCCTCCAGATGCAGACATGGACCCAGGATGGGGAGTGGCATACCCAAGGTCACACAGCGAGAGGGTAGTAGCAGATGCTGGTCTATTTTGGCTCCCTCCTCCTCCCTGGCAGGCATCCCCAAAAGTCAGTCGTGAATTTCTTCGCAGCAAGATAAATGAAATAAACACACCTGAAATCACTGAACTACTCCAGTGAGGCCTGGGTCCAAGTACTGTTTCCATGGTACGTGCTGTGGCGTGCACATGCATGTGATGTGTTTAAAATCATGGCTCCAAAGGTCTGAGCTAGGTTGGGGGGATACCCAGCACCCATCTTCCTGTATCCAGTGCCTCGTACCATGACTGGCGTGAGATTCCTTTGTGTGCTTTCAAGCATAGGGCCCCCTTCTAGATGGCACATGACGTACGTTTGGAGAGGCTGTGACAGAGGAGAACGTGCACTGAATTAACAGCCAGGAAACCCGAATCACTACATATTATGTAACAATAACAGGAAGCCGTTTCTTCTGAGCACTTGCTCTGTGAAGTTACTGAAACCCTTGCACTTACTGTTTTATTTAATCCTCCCAGTTACCCAGGGAGGGAGGAATTACTTGACCCATTTTACAGATAAGGAAACTGAGGTTTAGAGAAAATAAAGAACTCACCCAGAAACACACAGATAGAGCCAGAAAGGACCTTAAAAATCTTCCCTGTGGCAGAAGGGGGGACAACCATCCTGGGCAGCCCAGGATTGAGGCGGCTTCTGGATACTGGACATTCGCAAAGGACAAGAGGGTCTCCTTCCAGCAGCATAGTGTATTCTTTGGGGATATCGAACCTGATCACGGTCAGCATGAGGATGAACATATGGCAGCAGATGAAGGTGTGTTTAGGGCGGGGCAAGAGGGATAGTGTTGAGGGATTAGTATTAAGATTAGGATTTTGCCCCTGGTGAAGGTTCAGAAGCCACTTGCTTAGGTAGAGAGCTTGTTCAGCCCCACCCTGTCTGTCAGCAGACGCTGAATATCACTGCCTCTCCTAAGCCCTGCCTCTCTCCAGTTCCTTCCAAAGATCAAGCTGTCTTTCTAGGGCCAAAGTCTGAGAAACAGCACTTCAATTTCCCAAGCACCAGCCAACAGCCTCCTCTGATTTAGAAAGCAGCTGAGAAAGAGAGAGGAAAAGCTGGGCGTGGCCAGGGAGGTTTGTGGGTTGCTTTATTTCTTTTTTCTTTTTTTTTTAAATTAATTTATTTATTTTTGGCCACATTGGGTCTTTGTTGCTGTGCGCGGGCTTTCTCTAGTTGCGGCGAGCGGGGACTACTCTTCGTTGCGGTGCGCGGGCTTCTCATTGTGGTGGCTTCCCTTGTGGAGCATGGGCTCTAAGTGCATGGGCTCAGTTGTGGCTTGCGGGCTCTAGAGCACAGGCTCAGTAGTTGTGGCGCACGGGCCTAGTTGCTCCGCAGCGTGTGGGATCTTCCCGGACCAGGGCTGGAACCCGTGTCCCCTGCATTGGCAGGCGGATTCTTAACCACTGCACCACCAGGGAAGTCCCTATGTCTTTTTTCTTAAACCAAGTCCTGGCTCTGTCCTTTGGTAAATTCTGGCCCAAGCCAGTGTGGGGAAGAAGAGAACTGGGGGGCCCCGCCTCCCCAAGAGCTCACCTTCAAGTCCCTTCTTGAATTAAAGAACGGAGCCCAAATGCCAAACTTGGACACTCAGGAGAGATCTGGAGGTCCCAGCTGTCTCTGCCTGCAACTAAACAATGAGCATCCTGGGTTTGGTACCCAGAAAAATGGGGCTCCGGGAGAGTTAAGGAAGCAACAGCCGGGGCAGGGGCTGGGGCCCAGGTAGGGAGGTGGACCAGTCCTCCCCAGTGAGGAATGACATAACAGTTCTGGATGGTTTTCTCTGCAAACCAGAGCCCCGACAGCAAGATGCTGAAAGACACTCCGCCTGTCAACACACGGGCCGCACACGCTCACACACACAGCAGAGAAATGACACAGCACGAGGCCGATGCATGAATACAGACAGAGAAACACACACACACGGCGACACCAGATGGAGAAGGCAGCCGGGCTGGGTCTGGGTGTTCATGATCCCCTCACCCACAGAGAGGGGCTGGCGGAGTTGCATAACACAAGCTGCAAAAGGGGCAGGTTGAACTTGCTAACCACCACCCACCTTGAGGGGGATCCAGGAGGCAGTGCCTCCTTCTCAGGGTGTCATCTGCACCCACCCCCTACTCTCAGAGGCAGCAGGAGTTTATCAGCTGCCCCAGCCCTGGGGTGACCCCGGGAAGTCACTAAAAGGAAAACAAGGGAGTGTCATTTTGTTAGTAGTGGCAGATGGGGGCTCCCTCCTTGTGCGAAGGAATTTTGAGGATGCTGGCAGCAAGGGCTGCCAGGGTAGAGAGGAGACTGAGGCTCGGGCTGGGGGACAGGAAAAGAGATGGAGGGATTCTCTTCCACCCCCGACCCCCGACCCCACCCACAAGCCACAGATCGCCTGCCCCCCCAGACACGTAAGGCACGCTTCCACAGCTGCCCGCTGTGCACATGCCACAAGTGCACACACCTCACGTGCACCACAACATCTCCAGCTGGCCTCCCTATGGGCCTTTGGTATCCCATTTACTTCTCTGAGCCTGGGGGAGCTGGTGGGAGTTGCAAAAATCACTAGATTATACACTTTTTTAAACTAGAGTATAAACTTAAAAGCTCATGCTCAAGAGTGGAGCAGATCTGAGTTCAAATCCTCCCTTCACCATCATTCTCTACATGACCTTGGACTGAACCTGCCCAAGTTTCAGTCTTCTCGTCGGTTGAAGGGTTACTGTGAAAATCAAAGGAGAAAAAAACATTAAGAATGTACATGCTCAGCAAGTGCCCGCTGTCTTTAGTCTCTGGGGCTTTTTCTTCTTCATTCCACAAATATTCGTTGAGCACCAGCTGTGTGTTTACCTAACAGTCCGTGCTTCCTAATGTTTCTCCGTTAGGGTTTCAGACAGCCTGTGGTACACACATGCTCTCCAGAGTTTGGTGTGGACCCACGTCTTTGGTATTTATTATACCAATTTTGGCTTATCATGGTATGGAATGTGGCCAAGTCTGTCCTTTTGAAACTGGATGGTCGATAATTACAAAAATGGTCATAAAGTCCAGTTGACGTCCCTCGTCGGTGGTTCCATGGAAGGTGGCGTCATTCCCTGTCCCGTGGGTTTGTTGTGGGCAGGCTTTGGGAACAGCCAGAATGAAGAGTCCAGTGATCTTTGTCGGCTGAGCTCCTGACCTGAGGATGGAAAACGTTGCAAAACTCAGAGGGCCAGAGGCTGCGTGACAGGTTGGAGTGGTGACTTCTTGCGGTGGGAAAGAGATAAGAGAGGTCTTCTGGTCCTTGCCTTTTGATTTCTGGGGCTGACTGTCAGTGGTTCCCCCCAAGGAGCCCCTCGGTCTCATAGGGCTTTGATCCTGAGGGTGAAACCAGGCAATATGCAGCTGCCTGCAAAGGTATGCCCCTCGAGGAAGAAGGATTTCATTTCTAGGTTGGCTTCAGAACTCCAGAGCATCTTATGGCTAGACTTCTCAGTTGGCTGCGTTTCCCATGTTAGTTTTGAAGGTGGTGTTGGACACCCCACATCCATCTCTCTTTTTTAATTCTTTTCTTCCCCTCCCTTTTTCCTTCTCTTGACCTCAGGAGGCCCCAGATTGGATCTGCGTCTAACGGGATGGCGATACCCAGAGGATAGTCCCCGCTAGCGTGCGTCACCTCTAGACACAAACACCAGACACGTTTGCTCCCCGGTCTGCCTGACCTGTTGCTTAGGGACACGTCCCGCTGCTTCCCCTGACGTCTGCCTGATCAACCATCGCTTCCTTAGAGAATAAGGAAGGAGGCAAACACAGGAAATCATGCCACCGACGGCCCAATGACAATGAGTGAGTGACGCTGAGTTGACGTCAAAGGCAGAGAAGACCAAGACCAAGAGCAGCTCGCTCTCCAGACTCCCCTTGGCCCCTGCAGTGCCAGCCCCCTGCTGCTCCTCTTGTCACAGCCAGAAGCCTGGCTGCTCCCGGCGACATCATCTCGGCTTGACACATCTTGAGGTCTTCCGACCCTTGGACACTAGACACCATGGAGAATCACATGTTCAGCGTTAAGCAGATCCAACCTAATGTCATTTCTGTCCGCCTCTTCAAGCGCAAAGTGGGGGGCCTGGGGTTCCTGGTGAAGGAGAGGGTGAGCAAGCCACCTGTGATCATCTCCGACCTGATTCGAGGGGGCGCCGCGGAGCAGAGTGGCCTCATCCAGGCTGGGGACATCATTCTCGCCGTCAACGGCCAGCCCTTGGTGGACCTGAGCTATGACAGCGCCCTGGAGGTGCTCAGAGGTATTGCCTCCGAGACCCATGTGGTCCTCATTCTGAGGGGTCCCGAGGGCTTCACCACGCACCTGGAGACCACTTTCACTGGGGACGGGACCCCCAAGACCATCCGGGTGACACGGCCCCTGGGTCCGCCAACCACAGCTGCCGATCTGTCCCACCAGTCATCAGCCAGCAAAGAGCACACCCTGGCAGTGGACGGGGCCACAGGTCCTGGCAATGGGCCGCAGCACGTGCCAGACCAGGGGCATGAAGCTGGCTTGCTCTCCCACACCAATGGCCTGGGTCCCAGGCCCCCAAGCCAGGACCCTGCCAAGAAGAGTTCTGGGGAGAACAATAAACTGCTCAAAGAGATAGAGCCTGTGCTGAATCTTCTCACCAGTGGGGGCAAAGGGATCAACGGAGGGGGACCTGCCAAAGCGGAGACAAAGGATGCAGAAATCCAGGTGGACAGGTAAGCTGCACAGGTGCATGTGTGTGTACGTGTGTTGTACGCGAGCGTGTATTGCGACTGTCTCGCAGCCTGGAAGCTAACCTGAGCGTCTCAGTCTTCTGCACACGTACAGCCACTCAACCAGACTTGCCTCTTGCCCTGAAAATTGCTGTTGCAGGAATGCAGTGGGCGTAACGTCTAGCACGTATCTCTTGCCATGAAACCCAGAGTTCTTAATTCTGGTAGCTGAGGTCCTGTCTTCCAGCAACCCCACAAGGTGGGGATTTTTGCAATCCACATTTCACGAGTGGGAAGACAGAGGGTCAGAGAGGAGGGGCCTTTCCCGAGGTCACTCGGTGATGACAGGCACATGTACATGGCAGGCTTGGGCGTGGGTAGATGCTGAGGCTCTGGGGAGAGAGAGGAAGCGCTGAGAGCTGAGAGCTGAGAGCGGGGTTACCCTCAGCCCAAACTAGCTCTCTCCTGGTGATGGCCGGTCCAGGACAAGGAAGCTTTGAAAAGGAGGAAATGGAGGCAAAGTAGAGAATTGGCCCTGACGCCCCCAAAACACTGGAATTGCTCAGGTTTTATGGGAGCCAAGGCTAGCACTTGAAGAGCTGGGGACCAGCCCCTCTGTATGTGCCAGATTGGCATTTTCTGAATCTCTGGGGGAGGAGAGCTGGCAACTCAGTGGGTGATTCTAGCTCCTTCTCTGGCAAGGAGTCAGCAGCTGGACCAGGTGGTCAGGAACTAGTCAGGAGAGAGAGAAAAGTTTCTCTCCACCTCCTTCCACTCCCATCTAAGGTCTAGCACTGACCCTACAGCCCACAGTGTTCCTAGGCAGACGCTTCTTATTTACAGAGGGAGGCTCAGGTCTGAGCCCCCCAGAAATCCAGGCTGAGATTTCCCAGCTCCCTCCTCAAGGACCCCTGAGTGTCCCAAGAGCATTTAGAGGTCACCAGGACGTCCCTTGGGGGCCTGGATTAAAGTAGCTCCCCAAGCCCCTGAATGTATTCGTTTAACAAATGTTTGTTGAGGACCTACTGTGTGCCACACTGTTCTGGCACTGGGATAGAGCAATGAATAGACAAGTCCTCTGACCTTGAGAGTGAAGGAAATTGACAACCCCCCTGACCTTTGGAAGCTTGCAGTACAGTGGGGAAGATGAAGACGTAAGCTACGTAGACCGTTCGTCATACATGCTAAGTAGATAAATAGAGTGGGGAAGGCGTTAGGAAGTGTTGGGGAGGGTGACATTTCAGATCGGAAGCTGGTGGGTCTCACTAGGAAGGCAACATGGGAGGACCCAGAGGAAGGGGGAGAGGAAGGCTTGCAGCTTCATGGGGGAGGGGTGTTCCAGGCAGAGGGAGCGGCAGGTGCCAAGGTCCTGGGGTCAGGTGTGCCTGACACATTTGAGGAACTGCATGGGATCCAGTCCTCCTTCCTGGTGGGGCGGCCCCCAAACTACCCACTGGTGAGCCCCTCAGTCCGTGGAGCCCACCCCGGCCACCACTGCATCCTGGGGCTTTTCCAGCATCTGACACCAGGGCGAAAATTGAACCAGTGCCAGCAAGACCCCAAGTAGGCAGGTGGAGGCTCTGTCAGAAGGCTTGGGCAGAGGGGAGACAAAGGGCACCTGCTGCCCGTCCAGCCCCTGCCCTCCCAACCACCCCTTCTCGCTCCTGTGAGTCCCCTGCACACACCCTGGAGCCTTTCCCACACCTTGGGTCCTGTCTCCACAAGAGACAGCAAGTCTTGGGCCCAAAGCACAGGCCACGGTGTGGGCAGAGGTGGGAGCCCCCAGTGCCCTGCTGTCCACTTCCAGAGCTGGGGGCCAGGATCAGTCCTCGAGGTTCTCCTGGTGGCAGGGACCTGGCGCCTGATTCTCCCTCAACTGGGGAGGTCCCCCAGGCTAGAATCCAGCCCTCAGAGCAGCCACCTCCCAGGGTTCCCTACAGCAACACACCCAGTGGAGATGACGTGTTGAGCCTTGAGATAGCTTCTGGGCAGCCGGCAGGCCCCCCGAGTCTCGCTCCGTGGACTTAAATTCTAAGGCAGCTGTAGAGTCCAGAATCAATCACTGGCCTTGTTTCCCAGGAGGCCTTGGAAGTGTCCTCAGAGGCTTCTGGGCATGGCCTTCCCCCCCTAATCCTATACATGCCCCCCATCCTCAGCACCACCTCTCCCAGGAGGAGCAGCAAGGCAGTGAATGGGGCCATCTCACCGTGTGGGGCAGCTGAGCCCCTGTACTAATGTCCCATGTACTTGGTTCTGATTCTCAGCTGGGCACAGGGTGGGCGTGAGGTGTGAGCCTCAGAAACTCCGGGGGCTCTATTTCAGTCCCACCCTGGCCCCGGGAGCCTGAATCACCAGGTATGATGTGGAGAAGTCCCTCCTATCCCCGGGAGCTGGGCCCTCCATCCAAGGAGCCAGTCTGGACACCAGACTAAGATGAGATCGTTGAGTGTAACGAACTTTAATGGGAGCCCCTCTTTGTAGCCAAGCCCCAAGGGGCTTCTCCAAACACCATCTCAGGGAAGCAGCCTTGTGTCCGCAAGAATGAGGGAGGGACACAGCGGTCTGCTGTGGGGCCCTGCTCTCGCAGCCCTATTTTACCACCTCAGGAGGTTACATCTGAGCTCTCAGCTGCCCTCGTCCATTCAGGGTCCTCCATCCAGGGAGCCCACATCGGTCTCACGTGCAGTGTGATTGACCAAAAGTAGCCGAAAAAACTGCTTTGGTAGAGGTATGATTTGGGAGAAAGTGACCCAGGGCAAGCATATGCCTCCACGAAACCCACTAAGATGAATGGTTCTAAGGTTGAGTAATACTGTGTAATAGCATGTGTTCCCCCAGCTCAATGGCTAGATGCGAAGCTCCCCCCCCCATTTTTTTTTTGTTTGTTTGTTTGTTTTTGCGGTGTGTGGGCCTCTCACCGCCGTGGCCTCTCCCGTTGCGGAGCACAGGCTCCGGACGCGCAGGCTCAGCGGCCATGGCTCACGGGCCCAGCCGCTCCGCGGCATGTGGGATCTTCCCGGACTGGGGCACGAACCCACGTCCCCTTCATCGGTAGGCGGACCCTCAACCACTGCGCCACCAGGGAAGTCCCGCCCCCCTTTTTTTAACGAATATTTTTAAATGTCCCCTTCACTAACCAGAAGCTCATTCATGGAGCATAATACCTACCCACACTTTACATTTTGTAAATCAATATTATAACGCCCTAACTATAAAATAAAGGAGATAGAGCATAAAAGTCATTTATAATAAAAGAGCCTCTAATTTAATATATCAGTGCACAGGCATGGCTCCACCAGAATGTCACATGTTTGCACCTAAAGATAGACTTGCTGCAAACGTGACGGCGTCAAATGCAGATTGACACAGGTGTGTTGTGTTGGCAACTCAAATGCCACCTGCAGCGTCACCTTGGTGATGTGATTTTCCAAAATGGTGAATGATTCCTGATAAAGCGATATCCTGTCTTTCTTTGATTTACCCAACAGTTGCATGCATGGAAAGTTCAGTGTAATTTAAAGCCAAATTTATACATAAGCCCAAATTGAGATCTTGGCTGAGAAATGTAAGCACGCTTTTTTATCTTAGTGGGCGTCCAAAGTTTGTGTGGCAGTCTGGATCCTTCTTCCTTGAGTGGGTTTGTCGTTGGTATTGCAGGAGGCCCCTCACCCCCCCATGCCACCTCCCTCCCGCTGTGATGCCAAGAGCATTTGCCATCACCGTAACAACCACAAAAGCGCTCCCCAAACTGTCTGCTCACGGCTGAAGTAAGTGTCTCGTTATGCATCAGTGTCCCAAGTCAGGAAATGCAATTCAGAGACAGCATGTTCTTCAGGGCCCCTCTTGGGGCTGCTGGCCTGGGAGGATTCAAGCCCCTTGGAGCACAGGGCTGCCTGGAAATGACTCATCCTCCCAGGGGCCTCTCCATCCAGGCTGCTTTTTGGGGTGGGGTCAGACTGGCATCCCAGATGTTAGATGACAATGAAGCCAGCTGCCTGCCAGGCCCAGAGCCCCACATCCAGGTCTCACTCGGTGTCCGCGGCTTCTGGGTCCGAGCAGAGGCTGGGCCATCACTGGTTCTCAGCAGCGACCTTGACTCTTCTGCCCTCTTGGCCTCATTTTCTTCCTCCGTCCTTCTTTTCTCTTTGCTGTGGACTTATTCCCCTGCTCTGTCTAATCCCTTTCCCTCATGGGGCACCCCTAGTCCTGTTGTTTGGCGTGCTGGCCCTTATTTATGGAGAGAAGTGATATTTACTTTAGACACAGTCTCATCCCTTCATCCCGGGGCGGGGGGGTGGCCCTGGCAGGCAGTGGCAGCCGGTGAGGGATGGTCAGGAAGGAAGGTGGTGATTTGGGGACCTTCTGTACTTGGGAGCGGTCACTTTAAAATGCTGCCTGTCAGAGGATATCCAGGTTGCTCAGCTTGCTGCCCTGAGGGAGGGTTCTAAAGAGGCCAAGGTCTCCGGTCCAGCATCCATCTGGACTAGCTGGTCAGCCTCGCCCTGTGCTCTGATAACTTCTCATCCACTCCCAGGGCCCTTGGTTACTTACAAGAGTACCTTCACAACAGTCAACTCTTCAGAGCTTGCATGAATGCAGCTCCCTAAGTAGCACCTGTAGTTTTAGCCCCCGTTTATATAAGAAGGAACTAAAGCTCAAGAGAGGTGAAGCAGCTTGCCCAGGGTCACACAGCACTGGCCACAGGGTTCTATCCAGGTTCTACCTAGACGTCTCACAGTGAGTGTCTACAGTTAAAGAGAAACCAGACAAGAGAATGTGGCTGGAGGAACGGAAGTCAATTTCAACCCTATAGAATCAGCTTAATTGGGGAAGGTGGCCTCCTTCTATGACAAGCCTGAGTTTTATCATCATCATGTTGGTCAGCCTCTGCTGAGCACTCCAGGTGGGGCTGGCCCCAAGCTACGGTCTTCACATCAAGTAATTCACTTTCTCTGCATAGCACCCCGTTTTCCTGATAAGGAAACCAAGGCTCAGAGAGGTGCAGTCACTTGTGCCAGGTCACACAGCCAGCCCATGGCAAAGCCAGAACTCGACCCTAAACCCATACTCTTGACCTCTACTAACTTTGTAGATTGCACCGTTGGCCACAGTGCCCTTGACCACTAGCCATCAAATTTCTGTGGACATCAGAATATTTTCTCAGTCTGAAGGGGAAACCGAGGCCCTGAGGTTGTCATCTACTAAAGACAGCCCCCCTGGAGAACTGATCTCAGACCAACCAATGACAGCATTGATTCCAGGACTGTCTGCACTAGAGAATCTCCTCCTAGGCCGCACTTGACATGCCTCATGGCTTTGAATCACTCTGGTGGCATTTTTCAACTAAGGAATTGACTCTGGTAACTTTGTCATCACGCTGAATCTGGGTTCAACTTTTCATTCTCACCCTGAACATTCGAGTGTGAGTGGCTTCCCCAGTCCAACTTTTCCCGGGTGGGGGACAGGGGTACTATTTATAGCAGTTATTGCTCTTGCTCTGTTCCCTCCTCCCATCTGTATCCCTGCCACCTGGCCCAGTGGGCACCCAGACCCTCATTCTGGGGCAGAGCTATGGAAACAAGCCCACCCACCTCAAATCGCATGTAACCAGAGGGCTTCTCTCCATCTTTCAGTTGCTGGATATTTATGGAGCATCTATTCTGCCTCAGATACTGTCCTAAGAGCTGGGGATCCACTGATGATCCATTATAGAGTCATATCATAGGCAAGAAATGAATAATAAACAGACACATGCAATCATTTTAGATAGTGATACATGATGTGAAGGAAGTAATACATTGACTTCAAGAGAAGTGGCTTGGGGTTGGGTAGCGCTTTAGATCAGAAGGTCAGGAAAGGCTTCTCTGAAGGCATTTATACCGAGGCCACAAGGTGTGAACCATGTGAAATCTAGGGAAGTGTGTTCCTGGCAGAGGGTACAGCAGGAGCAAAGGTCCTGAGGCAGGGATGAGGTTGATATGTTCAAGGAACTGAAAGGAGGAGGCCTGTGGGGCTTGAGTTCAGCCAATAGGAGGAGAGTGGTAGGCGGTGAGGTCGGACACCTGGGCAGGGGCCATCAACCATCCCACCACCGTGCCATCCCTGTCCCTGTCACCACCCACTCATTGTATCAGCCATCCTTCCTGTGGCTACTGTAACAAATGACCGCAAACTTGGTGCCTTAAAACAACACATCTTGGGCTTCCCTGGTGGTACAGTGGTTGGGAGTCCGCCTGCCCATGCAGGGGATGCGGGTTTGTGCCCTGTCTGGGAAGATCCCACATGCCGCGGAGCGGCTGGGCCCGTGAGCCATGGCTGCTGAGCCTGCGCATCCGGAGCCTGTGCTCCGCAACGGGAGAGGCCACAACAGTGAGAGGCCTGCGTACTGCAAAAACAAACAAAAACAAACAAACAAAAAACCCCACATCTTTATTCTCTTACACCCTGGGGGTCTTAAGTCTGGAGGCTCTAGAGGAGATGCTGTTTCCTGGCCTTTCCCAGGTTCTAGAGCTGTATCCCTTGCATCCCTTGGCTTATGGCCCCTTCCACCATCTTCAAAGCCAGCAGCACACCTACCATTTTGCTCCATGGTCACACGGCCTTCCTTTTCTGTGGTCAAATCTCCCTCTGCTTCCTTCTTATAAAGATAGTTGTAACAACTTTTAGGGCCCAACCAGATAATCCAGGATAATCTTCCTATTTTCAAGATCCTTAATTTAAGCACAGCTGCAAAGATGCTTTGTCCATGCAAGGTAATATATATGGGTTCCAGGGACTAGGACTGGATATCTTTGGAGGCTGTTATTCAGCCTACCATGTGCATCCACCAAGCCCCCTCCCCGAGCAGTGCTGCGACCAGGCCCTGGACTGGCCGACAGCTGTCCCAGTCACTATCACCATCACGTCTCACTGGACTGGGTTCAGTGGCCTTGCTTCTAGATCCACCTGCCGCCACCACCCCCCGACCCTGCCCCCTTTGCTACTCACCGCTACATATTTTAGGAAAACCCCTTGACCTCTCTGGGCCTAACTTAGTTCCTCCATCGGTAAAAATGGTACATGCACAAGATGAGCCCTAAGATTCCTTCCAGAACAACCGTTCAGGTTCTTCCTGAAGGTCAACGGTAGCCATGCTTATTGCAGGCCAAGTACCCGACCGGTCCACCTCCTGTACAGCCATACCTGGAAGGTTCACTGCTGCCTTCGACCTCTCTGGAATACCACTCCAGGAGGAGGAACTGCGACATCCCTTTAGGTCAGAGGTCACATACTGGGGGTTGAAGGTCATGAGTAGATCTCCCGTGAGTTTTATCTGGCCTGCAGAGTTTACTGAAAAGTGAATTTGTGGCAAAATAGATAAATCAAGAGATTTTACATTAAAACCAATTTCGAGCCTCTCAAAAAATAGATCAAAAGAGCTGTTAGCAAGAAGCCCACATCCTGGCGAGGCAATCAGCCATGGAGCTGGGATCCAAACTCAGCCCCAACCCCCCAGCCTGGAGCCTATAAACACGAGCTGGAGAATCATGCCCCACTTTTTTTTTTTTTTTTTTAATATATTTATTTATTTATTTATTTTTGGCTGTGTTAGGTTTTCGTGGCTGTGCGCGGGCTTTCTCTAGTTGCAGCGAGCGGGGGCTACTCTTCATTGCGGTGGCTTCTCTTGTTGCAGAGCACGGGCTCTAGGTGCGTGGGCTTCAGTAGTTGTGGCACGTGGGCTCAGTAGTTGTGGCTCGCGGGCTCTAGAGTGCAGGCTCAGTAGTTGTGGTGCTTGGGTTTAGTTGCTCCGCGGCATGTGGGATCTTCCCTGACCAGGGTTCGAACCCGTGTCCCCTGCATTGGCAGGCATATTCTTAACCACTGCGCCACTGGGGAACTCCCTGCCCAGCTTTGGTGACATTAGGAATGAGAGTCATGGTTGTTCCTGAGCTCAGAGGCCCTCGCCTCACTTCTCAGCTACAGCACTTGCCATGGAATTCCCGCTCTGAAGAGCATACTTTTCTCTTTATCAAGAACTTCCCCCTACTCTAGTGGGATGAAATGTAGCAGGAAAGCTGCACAGTGACCCCACACCCACTTCCACCGCCCCCAAGTCTTCCAGCTTCAGCTCAGCTCCCATCATCCGCAACCAGGTAGAGGCGGAAGCCAAAGGCCACTGGAGTGTGGAGGGCGAGAAGGGGGCTGGGGGGGAGTGTGGTGTCTGCCAGGAGATGCAGGCAGGGCTTCCTGCCAGGGCCAGCTGCTCCTCGGCGGCCTCCTCGCCTGCTTGGGCCGGAGCGGGCCGTCCCCACCTCCATGCTGCTCCCTGCACACAGGGCCGGGCCCACCTGCTCCCCATCCTGGGTCCTCGGGGTGGGTTAGTGGTCAGCACTGGGCCGACCGGCATACGGCATACATGCAAACTCCCTGTGGAGTCAGGCCCAGGACCCCCATCCCCCCTGCATGAGAGATCGGGGAACCTCGGTTGGAAGGATCTGGCAAAGGTCCTCAGAAGGTTTAGAGATGCTAGACCAACTCTTGGCTTGAGTATGATGATCCAGGTAGTCAAGTGGAAGAAAAGGGTTCTAGTTTAATCCTTGCCAAAAAGCACAGAAAATGCTCACCAGGTAGGAGGGAGAGCATCCTACCTGATCTTATGGGGGGAGGGGAAGGGGGGGGGAAGAGAGGAGCTGGGGGGAGGGTGACATTTCTAACCAGGAGGGGACCTTGCTGCTCACTACAGGAGTCTAGCTCAGAGCTCTCCAAGAGAAACGGGTCTTCAAGTGTATCCTTGGCCGATGTGGGGCGCTTTATTTATTTATTTATTTATTTATTTTTGCGGTACATGGGCCTCTCACTGCTGTGGCCTCTCCCGTTGTGGAGCACAGGCTCCGGACACACAGGCTCAGTGGCCATGGCTCACAGGCCTAGCCACTCTGCGGCATGTGGGATCCTCCTGGACTGGGGCATGAACCTGTGTCCCCTGCATCGGCAGGCGGACTCTCAACCACTGCGCCACCAGGTTAGCCCGTGGGGTGCTTTTGACAGTGCAGATTTCAGGCTTCCCGCTATTTCAGACTCTCTAGGGGGTGGGCTCAGGGGAATTTTAACAAGCCCTTCAATGGATTCTGATGCACCCTGAAGTTTGAGAACCACCAAACATGACCACATGATGGCTCTGGCCTCGCTGGTCTACCAGAATGCCAAGTCCACTGGAGGGTGGCCTCTCCAGGGGGATAAGGACACTGAGAGTACATGGCAGCCACGTAGTGAAGGCAGGTTCCTCCGTCCCATCTGGAAACAAGGGACAACTAGTAAATAAATCCTCATAGACCCTTGGGTGGGCGTGGAGCAAGGCTGGAAGGAACTGGGAAGCATGGGGTTGGGGTCCTCGGCTGCAGCTAAGCTGTGCTTCTCCACAGGGAGGAGTGTATTTCTCCCCCTGTCCACGGGGACACTGGGCAATGTCTAGACATTTTGGGTTGTCACAATGGGTGGTGGGGTGATGGGGGATGTTACTGGTATCTAGTGGGGAGAGACCAGGGATGCTGCTAAACATCCTACAAGGCACAGGACAGCCCTCACCACAAAGAATTATCAGACCCCAAATATCAAGAGCTCCAGGCTGAGAAACCCTGATCTAAATCAAGACCCCTCAGGCAGCTGGGCAGGACAGAGCCTCAAGAGTACTGGCCAAGGAGAGTCATCATCCAGGCTTCTCAGAAGTCAAGCCAGACCCCATCCACTTCCGTCTGTGGGCTCCCAGGGTGTTTACTTAAATGAAGCAATGATACATTGGAGTTACCAAAATTGCATTTAGCTGATAAATACGTTCACCATCTCCACCTCCTTTGGGGGGGATATTTGCTATCTAGACTTGAGGGTCTTCACGAGTGTGAGGTCCCATCAAATGGCTCCCTTTCCCCATAAGCCCTGTTCACAGCGAGTCTCAGCTGGGAGGACAGCGAGAAGGAGACATTTGTTTTCCAAGCTTCCTCCACTTCTCACTGGTGGTGTGATCTCTACAAGTGACTTAATCTCTCTGGGCTTCAACTTCCTTAGCTGTAAATAAAGATAAATTTAGTTCATGTTTGGTTAGTGCTGACTATGTACTAGGCATTTTACAAGCATGCCCTTGTGTAACCCCCAGGAGAGGTGGCATGTGAAATGGCCCTTGAAGGGCGAATAGGAGTTGGCTCTCAGCAGAGGGAAATGAAAGGGCATCCTGGGGAGGGCAAGGATAAACGTAGGGGTGGACATAGTGTGCTCGTTGGGAAGAGAGGAGAGTGGAGATCAGGGCTAAGAGTGATGGGAGGTGTGAGTCTAGAAAGGAAGCAGAGAATCCCCAAATTTCTGGGCTCTGTGAACAAGACATGATATGCTTCAATGGAATATTACTCAGCCATAAAAAAAGAATGAAATAGTGCCGTTTGCAGCAACATGGACAGACCTAGAGATTATCATACTAAGTGAAGTTAAGTCAGACAGAGAAAAATACATATCCTATGATATCATTTATATGTGGAATCTAAAAAAATGATACAAATGAACTTATTTACAAACCAGAAATAGACTCACAGACATAGAAAAAAACTTACGACTACCAAAGGGGACAGTGGGAGAGGGGAGATAAATTAAGAGTTTCGGATTAACATATACACACTACTATATATAAAATAGGTAAAAAACAAGGTCCTGCTATAGAGCACAGGGGACTATACTCAATATCTTGTAACAACCTATAATGGAAAGGAATCTGAAAAAGAATATATGTATGTATAACTGAATCCCTTTGCTGTACACTTGAAACTAACACAACATTGTAAATTAACTGTACTTCAATTTAAAAAAACAGAAAGGTCTGAGTACAGACATCCTGCCTGGGCCCCCATAAGCCCCCAGGGAAGACACCCCTTTCTCAGGTGGAAGCCTTATATACCTTCAGTCTTTAGAGACATTAAGCCTTCGGCCAGCACTGCCCAGTGCTATGCCGCTAGCTATAAAGTGAAATAAAATTAAAAATGCAATTCCTCAGTGACAATGGGCACATTTCAAGTATTCAGTTGCCTCATGTGGGCCGAGGCTAAGCTTACACCTAAAGCAATTAGATGGAGAAAAGGGAACCCTCTTGCACTGTTGGTGGGAATGTAAATTGATACAGCCACCATGGAGAACAGTATGGAGGTTCCTTAAAAAACTACAAATAGAACTACCATATGATCCAGCAATCCCACTCCTGGGCATATACCCTGAGAAAACCATAATTCAAAAAGAGACATGTACCCCAATGTTCACTGCAGCACTATTTACAATAGCCAGGACATGGAACCAACCTAAGTGTCCATCGACAGATGAATGGATAGAGAAGATGTGGCACATATATACAATGGAATATTACTCAGCCATAAAAAGAAACGAAATTGAGTTATTTGTAGTGAGGTGGATGGACCTAGAGACTGTCATACAGAGGGAAGTAAAATACCGACAACACAGGCAGACACGGAATGTTTCCAGTGACTCAGGAAGTTCTAGACCATGCTGGCTTAGGAGAATCTTGACTGTTTTATAAAGAACGAGCATTTTCTTTTCTGTTTCTGTCTGATCAGCCTGTAAGCAAATTAGTAGTCAAAGCAATAGCAGATGCCACAGGCTAGGCTCCATAAGCTTTACCTCATTTAACCATTGAAGACACCCCGTGAACTGGGTATTATTATTAACCCTATTTTGGAGATGAGTATACTGAGAATTAGAAAGGTTGAGTATCGGAAATATCCAAAGTCACACAGCTTATGACCAGCAAAGCTAAGAGTTGAACCCAGCTCCACCCAATCCACAGCCCATGTCTTAACCAGTAGGCTGAACGGCCCATACGAACCCAGCAAGCAGATACCTCTCAGGCTGAGCAAATTCATGGCCATAAACCACATATTCCCCTCAGACCTGTTTATCACGGACAGACTTGGGGTGGGGGTGGGAGCTGAGAATGTACCTAAATCTACTTCTGATTTTGTCCCCGGGTGCAGGAAGCAAAATAGCTCCATGTCAGACGCTAATGGGTGTTCCCTATGGTCCCATATTAAAAATATTCTTCCCCTGCTCATCACAGGACTGTCAAATAAGTGTGTGTTGACAGAACACTTCAAATGCATTATTTCAACAAAGGTGTTAAAGGCTTTAAAAAAAAAAAAAAAGGTTGATAAAAGGAATTCTCCCTGCAGATTCACACAAGACAAGCCATATGAGTGGTTTCAGAGTTGGCCAGGTAATTTTAACCCTGTAATTTTTGCAAAGTGACCTCATTCAGTGAGAGATGTTGGATTCCTTCCTCTTTAGCCTCTGGCTTAGCATAAGCATCCTGACTCTTTTTTCCTGTCTCTGTTTAAAAAAAAAAAAAAAAAGAAGGATCTGAACCGAGCATCAGTTAGACCTAGTTTCAAATCCCAGCTCTGCTGTGTGCTTACTGCTGGACCTTGGGAAATTTACATAACCTCTCTGAGCTCAGTTTTTGCATCTGTAAAATAGGGCTTTTAGTATCTGTTGAGATTAAATGAAATAACTTCTGTGCTGGCACCTGGTACATTACGGACACTCAAACAGTACTAACCTCCTCTCTTCTCTGCTGAATCCCCATTTATGGTAATGTGATATCCTAGGATCAGGAGTTTTAGAGCTGAGAGGGACTGGAGTGACATTTACAGCAGCCATCTCAGCAGACAATTCCTCTGTTTATCACCATGTAGGTAAACCATTGACTTGGGAAATATCTGTAATCAAGAACCACTCCTGGTATGTTTTGGTGACATTTTAAAGAGGGTAAAACAGAATGTTCCCTCTGACAATTGCAGACCTCTCCAAGCAAGGTGAGCAGAAGTGGCTTTGACATGGGCCACCAGAATGCTGTGAGACAAAGCAAGGAGGGGGTTCTGGTTAGCACCCCCTCCTTGTGAGCAGCCAGAGGGACCACTTACGGCCTTGTACTCAGAGCTTGGGCCCTGGCTTCTGATTCATCCCAAGTGACTGTCAGCACCAGACTGGGGTTTGGAGGAGATTATGGAGCCAGGACCAGGAGTCCCCAAAACTGGGAATGTAGAACAGAAGGCTGGATACGGCCAGCCTCGACACCTGGGACCAAAACTGAGATGGACCACAGAGCAAGCCACATCACCCAAAGTTGGGGAACAGACAGATACCGTAGAGTGAAACTGGATGGGAGGGTTAAAAAGAGGCAGATCGTTAGGAAGCAGGAGGGCAGTGCTCAGAGGGCAGGAGAACAGAGATGAGTCAGACTGATTGGGAGGTCCGGGTTTTGATGCAAAGTCAGTCCCATTTCAGCCGACTTCTCTCTGTCTCTGAGGATGGTCAGAATCTAGCCAAGATAGCCTCTGAGGCTGTGGAATCTAGCCAAGATAGCCTCTTCTTGAACCTATCAGAGTTCAAGGGCAGAGAGCCAGGAAAGCTTCATGTTAAGAAGTCAACCTCCAGGGCTTCCCTGGTGGCGCAGTGGTTGAGAGTCTGCCTGCCGATGCAGGGGACACGGGTTCGTGTCCCGGTCCGGGAAGATCTCACATGCCGCGCAGCGGCTAGGCCCGTGAGCCATGGCCGCTGAGCCTGCGCGTCCAGAGCCTGTGCTCCGCAACGGGAGAGGCCACAACAGTGAGAGGTCCGCGTACCACAAAAAAAAAAAAAAAAAAGAAGTCAACCTCCAGAGTCAGGAACAAGCCTGGGTTTGAATCCCAACTCCATCATCCCTAGCTGTGAGACTTAGGCTAGTGATTTAAACTCTCTGAGCCTCAGTTTCCTCATCTGATAATGATTGTAAGGAAGATGATGGTGGAAATGAAGATGATGATGATGGTGATGATGTAAGAGGACGATGATGATGAAGATTCTGATTTGATGAAGGTGATGATGATGAGAAGGATGAGAATGATCTTGGCAATAGCGTTGGTGATAATGAGGCTAATGGTACTGGTGCTGATGGGGATGGTGATGATGGCTATGGTGACAATGAGGGTTATGCTGATAGGGAGAAGTTGGATGGTGATGATTACGATGGTGCTGATGATGACAATCATAAAGCTGATGGTGGTGATGGTGACGGGGGTGGGGACTATGATGATAAGTGATGGTATTAGTAAGAGACTCCACTTCAGAATAAATGTGGAGAGTAGGCTGGAATACTGTGACCTCGAGCGACTTAGCTTCTGTCTCACTTATGCCATCTTTAAAATAGTGATTGGGCTTCCCTGGTGGCACAGTGGTTAAGTATCCTCCTGCCAATGCAGGGGACACGAGTTCGAGCCCAGCTCTGGGAAGATCCCACATGCCATGGAGCAACAAAGCCCGTGCGCCACAACTACTGAGCCTGTGCTCTGGAGCCCGCGAGCCACAACTACTGAGCCCATGTGCCACAACTACTGAAGCCCACGTGCCTAGAGCCCATGCTCTGCAACAAGAGAAGCCACCGCAGTGAGAAGCCCGCGCACCGCAACGAAGAGTAGCCCCCGCTCACCACAACTAGAGAAAAGCCCGCACACAGCAACAAAAGACCCAACTCAGCCAAAAATAAATAAATAAATAGATAGATAAATAATTTTTTAAAGTTTTTAAAAAAAATAGTGATTAACATTCATACCTACCTCATACGGTTGTCCCAAGGACTAAATTCACTAAAACATATGAAAAGTGCTTGACACATAGTAAGTACTTAATAAATGCTGTCGTTATTGATAGTAGTAGTATTTCTGTTGCTATGTTCCCCTTATTTTCAGAATCATTCCTGTTGATCCTGGGCTGGTATCACTAGTCTTGTGATCAATGCTCTAGATGGCGTTTGTATGACTCATCACCTTGGCCCGCAGGACTGGTTTCCAACCCTATCCCTCTTGCTTCCTGTGTCTTCTATCGTTAAGTTTCAGGGATGTTAAGCTGCCCAGGGGTTCTGCATAGGATTCTGCTAGGAGAGGGGCCCCCTGTGTTCCTAGATGAGGGAAGAGGGAGGGAAGAACAAAATCTATGTCGTGGTCATCCTAAAACGATGTCCACAAAATGGGTGTGTGCCAGTCATCCGTGCCAAGTTGGATGAGCTCACCTTCATGCTTGATCCTACGAAGGGGCAGGCTGCAGGTCCAAAGCTCCCCATCTCCGTGTAGAGTCAGGTGGGTGAGCCCTGAAGGCTCTGCACTGACTCAGGACTTTCAGAGCAGGGTGACCAGCCCGTCACTCCAGACGTCGAGTCTTCCTCACGTCCCCTGCCTTACCTTTCAGAGATCTGGATGGCAAATCACACAGGCCGCTGCCCCTTGGTGTGGAGAACGACCGAGTCTTCAATGATCTATGGGGGAAGGGCAACATGCCAGTCGTCCTCAACAACCCGTATTCAGAGAAGGAGCAGGTAAGTGGTGGTGCCAGCCTGGCACCCACACTCCATGGCTCCCTGAATCCTCTTGGGGAGACAAATCCCAAACCACGTGGGGGAGGAAACCAGCCAGTGTAGCTGGAGAACTGGGGTGGGGAGCTGAGGCCGGGAGTGCTTATCCTGGGCTATGGATTTTGGCTTTGATGTGGTTGAGTTTACTTTGTGAGCTTGCTAGTTTTCAAATTTTCCTTCTGTTTCTACCAGGAAAGACATTCACATGGTTTTAAATTTAAAAGATATAAAAGATACATGGTAAAAACTTTTTTTCTCTCCCGTCATCCCAGCCACACAGTTTCCCTCCCCAGAGGCGAGCAGTATTCATCAATCATCATTTTAGGGGTCCTTTTTTTTTTTTTTGCGGTATGCGGGCCTCTCACTGTTGTGGCCTCCCCCGTTGCGGAGCACAGGCTCCGGATGCGCAGGCCCAGCGGCCATGGCTCACGGGCCCAGCCGCTCCGCGGCATATGGGATCCTCCCAGACCGGGGCACGAACCCGTATCCCCTGCATCGGCAGGCGGACTCTCAACCACTGCGCCACCAGGGAGGCCCTAGGGGTCCTTTTAGCAATATTTTATGCATAGACAAACAAATACACAAACATTATTTTCACATTTTTTTAACATCTTTATTGGAGTATAATTGCTTTACAATGGTGTGTTAGTTTCTGCTTTATAACAAAGTGAATCAGTTATACATATACATACATCCCCATATCTCTTCCCTCTTGCGTCTCCCTCCCTCCCACCCTCCCTGTCCCACCCCTCTAGGTGGTCACAGAGCACTGAGCTGATCTCCCTATGCTATGTGGCTGCTTCCCACTAGCTATCTATTTTACGTTTGGTAGTATATATATGTCCATGCCACTCTCTCACTTTGTCCCAGCTTCCCCTTCCCCGTGTCTTCATGTCCACTCTCTACGTCTGAGTCTCTATTCCTCTCCTGCCCCTAGGTTCTTCAGGACCTTTTTTTTTTTTTTTTTAGATTCTATATGTATGTGTTAGCATACAGTATTTGTTTTTCTCTTTCTGACTTACTTCACTCTGTATGACAGTCTCTAGGTCCATCCACCTCACTACAAATAACTCAATTTCGTTTCTTTTTATGGCTGAGTAATATTCCATTGTATATATGTGCCACATCTTCTTTATCCATTCATCTGCTGATGGACACTTAGGTTGCTTCCATGTCCTGCCTATTGTAAATAGAGCTGCAATGAACACTGTGGTACATGACTCATTCTGAATTATGGTTTTCTCAGGGTATATGCCCAGTAGTGGGATTGCTGGGTCGTATGGTAGTTCTATTTGTAGTTTTTTAAGGAACCTCCATACTGTTCTCCATGGTGGCTGTATCAATTTACATTCCCACCAACAGTGCAAGAGGGTTCCCTTTTCTCCATCTAATTGCTTTAGGTGTAAGCTTAGGTTGTTTATTTGAGATTTTTCTTGTTTCTTGAGGTAGGATTGTATTGCTATAAAGTTCCCTGTTAGAACTGCTTTTGCTGCATCCCATAGGTTTTGGGCCATCATGTTTTCATTGTCATTTGTTTCTAGGTTTTTTTAATTTTCTCTTTGATTTCTTCGGTGATCTCTTGGTTATTTAGTAGCATATTGTTTAGCCTCCATGTGTTTGCATTTTTTACAGTTTTTTTCCTGTAATTGATATCTAGTCTCATAGCATTGTGGTCAGAAAAGATACTTGATATGATTTCAATTTTCCTAAATTTACCAAGGCTTGATTTGTGACCCAAGATATGATCTATCCTGGAGAATGTTCCATGAGCACTTGAGAAGAAAGTGTATTCTGTTGTTTTTGGATGGACTGTCCTATAAATATCAATTAAGTCCATCTTGTTTAATGTATCATTTAAAGCTTGTGTTTCCTTATTTATTTTCATTTTAGTTGATCAGTCCAACTTTGGTGAAAGTGGGGTGTTAAAGTCCCCTACTATGATTGTGTTACTGTCGATTTCCCCTTTTATGGCTGTTAGCATTTGCCTTATGTATTGAGGTGCTCCTATGTTGGGTGCATAAATATTTACAATTGTCATATCTTCTTCTTGAATTGATCCCTTGATCATTATGTAGTGTCCTTCTCTGTCTCTTGTAATAGTCTTTATTTTAAAGTCTGTTTTGTGTGATATGAGAATTGCTACTCCAGCTTTCTTTTGATTCCCATTTGCATGGAATATCTTTTTCCATCCCCTCACTTTCAGTCTGTATGTGTCCCTAGGTCTTAAGTGGGTCTCTTGTAGACAGAATATATATGGGAGGTCTTGTTTTTGTATCCATTCAGCCAGTCTATGTCTTTTGGTGGGAGCATTTAATCCATTTACATTTAAGGTAGTTATCGATATGTATGTTCCTATTACCATTTCCTTAATTGTTTGGGTTTGTTATTGTAGGTCTTTTCCTTCTCTTGTGTTTCTTGCCTAGAGAAGTTCCTTTAGCATTTGTTGTAATGCTTGTTTGGTGGTGCTGAATTCTTTTAGCTTTTGCTTGTCTGTAAAGATTTTAATTTCTCTGTCGAATCTGAATGAGATCCTTGCTGGGTAATCTTGGTTGTAGGTTTTTCCCTTTCATCACTTTAAGTATGTCCTGCCACTCCCTTCTGGCTTGCAGAGTTTCTGCTGAAAGATCAGCTGTTAACCTTATGGGGTTTCCCTTGTATGTTATTTGTTGCTTTCTCCTTGCTGCTTTTTTTTTTTTTTTTTTTTTTTTTTGCAGTATGCGGGCCTCTCACTGTTGTGGCCTCTCCCATTGTGGAGCACAGGCTCCGGACGTGCAGGCTCAGCAGCCATGGCTCACGGGCCTAGCCGCTCCACAGCGTATGGGATTTTCCCAGACCAGGGCACGAACCCATGTCTCCTGCATTGGCAGGTGGACTCTCAACCACTGCGCCACCAGGGAAGCCCTCCCGTTGCTGCTTTTAATATTTTTTCTTTGTATTTAATTTTTGATAATTTGATTAATATGTGTCTTGGCATGTTTCTCCTTGATTTTATCCTGTATGGGACTCTCTGCACTTCCTGGACTT
This sequence comes from Mesoplodon mirus, assembly GCF_964341445.2. Classification (NCBI taxonomy): domain Eukaryota; kingdom Metazoa; phylum Chordata; class Mammalia; order Artiodactyla; family Ziphiidae; genus Mesoplodon; species Mesoplodon mirus. Next base: position 12,111,680 of record NC_138989.1, read on the forward strand.
GATTGACTATTTCCTTTCCCATATTAGGGAAGTTTTCCACTATAATCTCTTCAAATATTTTCTCAGTCCCTTTCTTTTTCTCTTCTTCTTCTGGGACCCCTATAATTCGAATGTTGGTACATTTAATGTTTTCCCAGAGGTCTCTGAGACCATCCTCAATTCTTTTCATTCTTTTTTCTTTATTCTGCTCTGTGGTAGTTATTTCCACTATTTTATCTTCCAGGTCACTTATCTGTTCTTCTGCCTCAGTCATTCTCCTATTGATTCCTTCTAGAGAATTTTTACTTTCATTTATTGTGCTGTTCATCATTGTTTGTTTGCTCTTTAGTTCTTCTAGATCCTTGTTAAATGTTTCTTGTATTTTCTCCATTCTATTTCCAAGATTTTGGATCATCTTTACTATCATTACTCTGAATTCTTTTTCAGGTAGGCTGCCTATTTCCTCTTCATTTGTTTGGTCTGGTGGGTTTTTACCTTGCTCGTTCATCTGCTGGGTATTTCTCTGTCTTCTCATTTTGCTTAACTTACTGTGTTTTGGGTCTCCTTTTTGCAGGCTGCAGGTTCGTAGTTCCCCTTGTTTTTAGTGTCTGTCCCCAGTGGCTAAAGTTGGTTCAGTGGGTTGTGTAGGCCTCCTGGTAGAGGGGACTAGTGCCTGTGTTCTGGTGGATGAGGCTGGATCTTGTCTTTCTGGTGGGCAGGACCACGTCTGGTGGTGTGTTTTGGGGTGTCTGTGACTTTATTCTGATTTTAGGCAGCCTCTCTGCTAATGGGTGGGGCTGTTTTCCTGTCTTGCTAGTTGTTTGGCATGGGGTGCCCAGCACTGGAGCTTGCTGGTCATTGAGTGGAGCTGGGTCTTAGCATTGAGACAGAGATCTCTGGGAGAGCTCTTGTTGATTGATATTACATGGGGCCGGGAGGTCTCTGGTGGTCCAATGTCCTGAACTCGGCTCTACGACCTCAGAGGCTCAGGCTTGACGCCCGGCCAGAGCACCAAGACCCTGTCAGCCACACGGTTGGAGTGCCTTCAGAGTTGGAGAAGCTGGCCTGCAGTGGCTCTCCTTCTGTGCTGCACATTAGAATCACCTGCTTCTTCCTTGTTTTGCCCCAAAGGCAGTGTTCCACAGAGAAATACAGTAGCCTTGAAAATAGTCACAGCTCTGAGATGGCTTTTTTTTTTTCCTTTGTGCTTAGTTGGGTTTCACTTGCTCACAGGGGGCCACGTGCAGAGGCCTCACACCCAGCTCTTCCGACCGGAGTTCCTAGTGCGGAATGGCTTCCGCCAGCACCTCAGCTCAGGCGGGCCGTGTGCAGAAGTGGTCGAACGACACTGTGATCCAAGATGGCAGCCCAGGGCCATGTGCAGAGAGCTATTTTCACATGTTTTTACGCAAATGAGAGCACATCATACAGGCAGACCTTGTTTCATTGCTTTTTTTGTTTGTTTGTTTGTTTTTACAAATTGAAGGTTTGTGGCAACCCTGCACTGAGCAAGTCTATTGGTGCCATTTTTCCAGTAGCATTATTTTTAACTTAAATTATGTACATTTTTTAAGACACAAGGTTATTGCACACTTAGTTGGCTACAGTATAGTAGTATAGTACATATAGCATTTGTATGCACTGGGAAACCAAAAATTTAGTGTCACGTACTTTATTGTGGTATTTGCTATATTATTATTGGTCTGGAAATGAACCCACGATATCTCCAACATATGGCTGTATTGTTTTATGCCTTGTTCTTTCACTTATCAATGTATCTTAGAGATTAGTCCTCATTAGTAGGTAAAGAGTCCCGGTTCTTTTTTCATGGCTGTATAATATTCCATTATATTGCTCTGCCATGTTTATTGAGCCAGTCCTCCAAAGTGGACACATGGTCCATTGCCAGTATTTTGCCATGACATTGTCATAATGCGTGACATTGTGCAGATACCTCATTGACAGATGGGTGGGCTTATCAAAAGAATAAATTCCTAGTAGCAGAATTGTTGACTCAAAGGTCATATACATTTGTGACTTGGGCAGAAATGGCCAAACGGCTCACCACAGGGGTTGCACCATTCCCACCTGCTAAGCAGGCGAATGACTGTTTCCCCACAGCCTCGCCAGCTTGGTGTGTTATCAAACTCTTCAGTCTCTGCCAATTTTCTGAGAAATGTTTTATCAGCTAAGTCAATATGGTGAGAGTGGCTAGATCTGGCTAGAGATTAGCAGAGCCTTTTCTCACCTAACAGACCAGACCAGAGCAACCCTGGCATGTGAATTTCCCACCCCTCCCCTGCACCAGAGCAAAGTATGGGTGGAATGGCCACTCAGCAGGTCATCCTCTTCCTTCCCTCCACCTGTCCCAAGCCCTGGATGGCACAGGCCAGGTTGCCAAGCTCTTTCTTTCAATGTTTAATCTATGGACAACACCTTTCATCACTAGCCCACATGAGCAATGACTCATAGCCTCTCTAAGTAACTTCACAGGGGAGGATGAGACATTCTAGAGCCTCAGTGAGAATTGCTTTCTTTAGCTGCTGATGGTTGGCCAGGAAGATAAAGACATCAGGATTCCACAGTAGGTCAGATCCATGATGCCACCGGCCAAGCACACCCCCTCTTGCAGGGACACCTGGGAATGTTTGGTGGACAAGCAAACTGTAGCCTTCTTTTATGCTGTCCTCAAAAATCCAGGCCATACTGTGAGTGTAAGGACTATTATTATCCATTAATGATTAAATGAACAAATAGAGCTTAAATTTTCTTTCTTAACTGAAGGGAAAGGGTGTTGCCATAATGCAAACCCTCCCAAGACAAAGGACAGAAAGAGGTAGCCTCAGGCCAGATCCAGGCTATAGACATGATTTGTTAAGTTTGTACTATATTGTCCTAAATGACAATTTATGTTTGTACTTTGAGTTTATTGCCAATGTTTCGCATTTTCATGTAATTATCACATTTACAACTTCTCTTACAAATGTGGACAGTCTGGCTACATTGACCCTATATTCTTATGGGGCAATAATCTGCCTGGACTTAGTTAACAGCTGTTCCCACTACACAGGGTGTGTGCTCTCCAGTTTGTCACAATTCCCACCACTCTCTTTTGTGCTCCTCTCATTACTGCCAACTGTTCATTGTCATTTATCATAACATTAGTGCTGTTGGTTTTCTTATAATAGGATGAAAGTTAAATCTTTTCATATCCATGTCTTTATTACAAGTGGCAGGTAGAGATGACCAAGAGGTTCACACATTTCAGGAAAGATGCAAAAGATTTCATGTTTGTGAGAATGAAGAATATTCTTATGTGTTTAATATGCAACCACATGTTTTGTCTTGAGCTTACCCAGCTGGCTTTACTGATTTGCCTTGCCTACCTGCCCCCTCTATGTATCAGAGTTTGGGATTGCTGGTCTGCAGTAACCCCTGAGATCTGGGGTAGAGGGAAGAAGCAGAGGAGGCCTTGACCCCACCAGAAAAACCCTTAAAGTCCTGCTGAAATCTGAGTGATAGCACGATTATGGCTATTTCCTTTCAGAAGGTCCATATTGGTTAGACAGTGACAGCTTGAAAAACATAAACTTGAACTTCAAGCCAGAGGAGTAGGGTTCAATACTGGGGACAGGACACGGAGATTAATAGGACCAGAGAGGGGCTTCCCTGGTGGCGCAGTGGTTGGGAGTCTTCCTGCCAATGCAGGGGACACGGGTTCGAGTCCTGGTCTGGGAAGATCCCACATGCTGTGGAGCAACTGGGCCCGTGAGCCACAACTACTGAGCCTGCACGTCTGGAGCCTGTGCTTCCAACAAGAGAGGCCGCGATAGTGAGAGGCCCACGCACCGTGATGAAGAGCGGCCCCCGCTTGCCACAACTAGAGAAAGCCCTCGCACAGAAACGAAGACCCAACACAGCCAAAAATTAATTAATTAATTAATTAATTTTTAAAAAATAGGACCAGAGACCTTCTTTGCAAGGCATCATGATGAAATGATCAGTATCTTAGTCCATTTGGGCTGCTGTAACAGAATACTGTAGACTGGGTGGCTTATAAACAACAGAAATTTATTTCCCACAGTTTTGGAGGCTGAGAAATACAAGATCAAGGCACTGTCAGATTCAACGTTAGTGCAGGCCTGCTTCTTGGTTGATAGACAGCCATCTATGGCTGTGTCCTCACATGGTAGAAGGGACAAGGGACCTCTCTGGGGTTTCTTTCATAAGGACACTAATTCCATTAATGAGGGCTCCACCCTCATGACCTCATCACCTCCCAAAGGCCCCGCCTCCAAAACCATCACATAGAGGTTGGGTTTCAACAGATGAATTTGCGGGGGACGTGAACATTCAGTCTATAGCAATCGGGGAGGTGCTGAGAACCTGCCTTAAGGCCTCCTCTAAAATGGAAATTCCATTTCCTTGGAGGAGAAAGGGTGCTGGAGAAAGGAGAAAAGACAGTCTTCCTGAGGTTAAGATGGCCAAACAGTTTTAGACATGGGAGCTTCTGGAAGCATGACATACAGACCAGCAGTGCTTAGATTTGCACTCACTCCTTTATCATTATCAAGTCCTCACTGTAGTCCGTGACCCAAAAAAGGTTCAAAATCACTGGCCTGTGAGATTATCTGGGCTCTGCTGTCTAAGACTCAATTTTCCAAATGCCTCTCAGAAATAGAGCTGAAAAGAGCTGGAGACCCAAGTGCTCAGTTATATTAGAGTCCCAGTGCTAAAGAAACAGCCCAGCTACCTCCTGCTAGACACCCTCAAAGCCACAGGGCTCAGAAATGTTTCCCAGGCTGAGCAAATTAACAGAAAACCCAATGTGTTTCTTTCTGACCTGAAAGACCAGCTCCTATGCTTAGCCTCTTCTCTACCTGCTCAAAGCCACTTTACCTGGAGCTCCTGGAATCAGCTTCCTTCCTCCCAGTTGTAATCCACATTTGCTGCCTTTTTAGGCATTGGTGGAGGGGGTAGCATTGTTAATAACACAAAGAGAGACCCAGCCACTACCTGCCTTCCTGAGTCACAAAGAGACAGGAGCTGGTGGAGGAGCAGCTAGTCTGCCTTTTCCCCAAGGACTGGGCAAAAAGCAACAGAGCCCAGGTGAAGCAGGGCAGATGCAGGCTAGACATGAGAAAGAACTTCCTGACTCAGATGACTGTTAGGTCCCTGAAGGAATAGTGTGGTCTGTCCTATCCTCTTTGATACTCTTGTTTGTCCAGACTCAAGGAAAATCGAGCCATAGAGGCAACTTCTCTTAAATTAGCCTCAGAAGGCTGAGATGTTAATCTTCACCTAGTGGTTATTTCTCTTGCTAATAGTTTGGGTCAGCAATGGGTAGAGCCAGTGAGACTCAAGTCCCTGGTCACTAGAGCACAGTGTGTGAATGACTCTGTGATGCTTATCTTTAACATCCCCTTGCAAATTGTATCTGGCCTGGGCTGGTGGATGGAATGAATCGGTTCACCCATCACACAAAAAATAGTCACCCAATACCTGCCGCCTGCGCAGCTTGGGGTGGAAGCAAAGGTGAACAAGCATCGCCCTCCCTTCCCCTGAGAACTGCACGGGTGAATTGGGGAGACAGACACATGGACAGTGCAATTAATCCTAAAATAGAGAGGGACACAAGACACTGTGGGAACATAAATACCTCAGGTGGTATCAGGAAAGGTTTACTGGAAGAGGTGACATTTGATCTGGGTTTTGACGATCATGTAGGAGTTTGCCTAGAAGAAAGTGGGGAAAAGCATTACAGTTTTAAAAGGAACAGCGATGGCTGATACACTATGTTTCTTTTTCTTGCTAAGGATTATTATTTGATTGCTGAGGTTGTCTTTGATGCTAATACCACCTGAGACACATATTGAGTTTTGACACTTTCTAAAAGCCCCTTACATAATAACCCTCCTAAGTGGAAATGCTACCCTAGAATAAGGACATGAAAAAGTGCTGTTTGTCCATTCTCCCCGCAAAACCTTAGGACTTGAAACAAGCCCTTCTCTGCTTCCCTTCTTATTAAGCATCTATTTTTCTTGCCTGCCTGATTTGCTTTCCTAAGGGGTAGGGATAGAACCGTGCCCTGCTTGGGAGCAGAACGTCTATTTTCAGATACTAATTAAGCATCCATCCAATCCTTTGTGGGTGCAAGGGGGGTCCTGGGCCTGGGGGAAGTGGCGTTTCCATTTGGGTTTCTTTCTTCTTATTCAGCCCGCTGCCCCTCTATCCAGCCTCTTACTGACAAAGGCAACAAGGTAGTCAGAGAGATGGTTCTTATTTTGAAATCTCCCTTCCCACCCCATCCCCACCACTTCATCAAGAACCTGGCATTTCTTCACCCCTGGGGACATAGGGCTTGCTAGCTTTCAAAATGTCAAAATCTGCTGAGAAGCTTTTCCCTATTTCCAGGTAAGTGTCAGCATCACCCCAGCCTCTCTGCACAGCTCCAAATTATAAGGCAAAAGGGGAGTGCTTATGGGCCCTCAATCTTCAGAGGTGTCCCGGGCCCCTCTGGGAGTAAACACCCCAACCGGCCAGCTGCTGCTGGCTTTGCTGATGACCAAAAGGGGCCAGCCAGACCCAGCCAGGCTGTGTCTGGATGAAGGCAAACCAGCACAGCCCTCTGCCTCTCAGCGACAGCCCAGCATGCTGCAGGGAAATCTTCTAAGTCAGCCCTGACTCACTGCACGTAATGATGTTGGGATAAAAATAACAGTAACGCTGATAACAATACCACCCTGCAGGGGGTGTGGTCATTCTAATCCCTGGACTCACGCACAGCACTGGGGTCAAGAGCTCAGCTATGGGGTCAGCCTAGGTTTGGCTTCCTCCTCCTGGTGACCGTGGTCAGACAGCTGATTAGCATCTGTGCTGAGGCTCATAGTGGCTTATGGGCTGGTGGAGTAGTCGGGAGGAAGAAATGAGATACTGTATGAAATGATAGCATCTGCTGTCACGATCAAAGCTAACATTTGTTGAGCGGAGGCAGGCACTGTGCCAAGCACTTTAGATCCACAGTCTCATTTAATCCCCAGCCCAACCGAATGGAGTACTGTTATCGTTCCCATTTTACAGATGAATAAACTGAGGCCCAAAGGGTTGAATAGCTTGAAGAAGGTCACTTGACTAGTAAGTGGGCAAGATGGGACTTGGACCCAGGCCATGGAGCCCTAGAGCCACTCTTAACTCTACAAGGCCTGGCACAGAATAAATGCTCCAAAAAAGTTCATTAGCGTCATTATTATGTTGTTGTTGTGATTTGGCTAATTATTATATTGCTGATCTAGGCATCATATTGCTAATTTAGGTAAAGATGTATTGCTAATGATTATATTGCTAATGTGAGGCAGATAGGGCAAGAAGCCCTGTCCCCATTTTGCAGATGACACCCTTGTGGCCCAGAAAGGGAACGCAACCACCCACTGAGTCTTGGTGACAAAGCCACGTCTCTTTCCCTTTATGACGACATCATCATCCTTGTCAATCGTTCAAATCAATGTTGTGTATGGCATTTACCTCCTGGGGCCAAGCTCTAGGAATACACAGAGCAGGGAGCAGTAAGACCTAGATGGAAAAAAAGGAAACTTTGAAGGCCTGGATTCCAGGCCCAGCTCTGTGGCCTATCAGTTGTTAATTTGGGGATAGTCAGTTTACTTCTCAGAGCCTCCATTTCCTCATCTGAAAAATGGGTTACCATGAGGAGTCCATGCACCAGTGGATATGCAGTGGCCTAGCCTGGGTGAGGTACAGAATAGGCATTTACTGAATGTCACTCGAAATGAAAGTGAAATGATCACAGCCCTTGAGTTCAGAGCCTAGACGTCATCTTTTCCTCGAGTATTTGCCTCAACCTCCAGAAACAACCAGTCTCAAGACAAGCTCCAGACACAGACACACACACAGCAGTTATCCCACTGTGATAGTTGCGGTTTCGTAGACTCATGAGCAGATGTTCCCCGCAGAGCCCACCTGGCTGGCTCTAGCAGATTCCACTGGCTGCATTCAGGGTACCTTCCTTGGGGGGGGGGGGCTGTTAACTACTCCCTTCCCTAAGCCTGTCTCTAAGCACTTGAGAAACCTCTTATGTTTTGAGATTAGTTTCTCTCTGTGGGAAAGTGCCCCCAAATCCCTAATATAATATAAGTTGCAATTAAACCCATTTCTGCCCCCAACTCTGGCCCCAAGGGCCAGGTATCCTTTGCCTTGATCTGGCTCACGATCAAAGTGAGACACTCAGGTTGGATTTTCCCCAGAGCATTTTCAATACCCCCTTTCCACTTCCTCAACTTACCTGGGGTTCCTGGATTGCCCTCAAACAGGGCGCAAAGGATGCTCTCCAGGAATTTGTATTGAACAGAGTCCCTCAGAGTTCCCAGTGGCAGCAGAATCCAAATCTTGCTGATGTTTCACATCCCTCCACCCAGACCATCACCTGCTCAGTGACCTCCAGGGTCTTCCTAGGTCACTTAGTCAAGAGACCAGCCTTCTATGACCTGCTGCTGTAGGTGGTCTGAGCCAGGGTGGAACCAGGAAGTGGGGCCTATATTGACAGGTGTTCGGGTTCAGCCCTGCTGGAATTTCCACATTTAAAAAATATATATATTTATTTATTTATTTATTTTTGGCTGTGTTGGGTCTTCGTTGCTGCGCACGGGCTTTCCCTAGTTGTGCCGAATGGGGGCTACTCTTCATTGCGGTGCGTGGGCTTCTCCTTGCAGTGGCTTCTCTTGTTGTGGAGCACGGGCTGTAGGCACGCGGGCTTCAGTAGTTGTGACTTGCAAGCTCTAGAGCGCAGGCTCAGTAGTTGTGGCGCCTGGACTTACTTGCTCCACAGCATGTGGGATCTTCCTGGACCAGGGCTCGAACCCGTGTCCCCTACGTCGGCAGGTGGATTCCCAACCACTGCGCCACCAGGGAAGCCCTGCATGTATTTTGTTAACTGTTTGTTTTAATAGTGAATATATTCTGTGCAAGCTGTTTGAGTGTTGTCCATGTAGGACAATGACATTCTAGCTCAGGAACCAGTGACTCCGCTCTGTACGCTCATTTATTGCATCAAACCGTATTCAGATTCTTTCCCCAGATAGGCCGAGTTGGGTCAAAGTCATTTTTTCCTCCTCTATTTGCAAATGGGTATCAGCAGCCAAAGCCATCTTCACATGGAGATTCTCGGAAGTCCACAGAGCCCCACCCCACTTCTATTTTCTGAGGGTCCCAGAATGTTTAAAAGGTAAAAAGTCCAAAACATGATCACCAAGCTTGTTGTGCATTTTAAATATTTACATTTAGCAAGTTAATGCTTTTAATAAACACACACAGTACAATGCAATATAATAGGGATGGGCCACAAGATAATTACAGTGTTTCTCAAAATTAATTCATAGTGCACATATACATTCTGGTCTGGCAATGGGACCAAGTTTAAAGTTGTCTAATATTCTGATCATCTTGTGAGATCATTGTGACTACAAGTATCACCTCATTTGGAGAAAGCAACAACAAGCTAACTTCAAAACCCCTTGGGACTTCCCTGGCTGTCTAGTGGTTAGGGCTCCCTGATTCCACTGCAGGAGGTGCGGGTTCAGTCCCTGCTCGGGGAACTAAGATCCCACATGCAGCCCTGCAGGGTCAAAAACAAAAACAAAACCTCACCTCCAGAGGCCCTTGTCTGTGAACCCAAACTGTGATGAGTCTGACTCCCAAGCACCCCCTTCCGTAATCATCCTCCACAGACTATAGAACACGGACCATTGAATCGGGGGGAAAGAGAGAGAGTGGGGGAAGCATAAGCCATTTCAGGCCTCCGTGGAGTTATTATAAAGAATGAATCACTTTAGAAATCATGCTTTGAATACACTACAAGGAAATTATACTCCAAGGTACTTAACACTGTTGGTTAAGTTTTATAAGTAGCAATATTTTAATTGCACAGATGGGTGCGTACCTGCTGGTTTGCGGGCCCGTGGTTCTAGAAACTGAGCTGCCACAGCTCCCAACCGGGTTAAACTTGCTGCTCTGAGTGGTGGTACCCACAGATTGGAACAGTGACGCCTGGGGCTGCAGCTAAGGGACTGCAGCATGGTGTGTGGCATCCAGGCCCTGGTTTGGATGGCCCGCTGCCCGGCTCAGCCCCAGCGTGCTGCCCTCATTTTAGAGCAAGCCAAGCAGGGCAAGTTGCTGAAGGCCTATGAGGGAGGGGCTGGCACTGACACCAACAGTGAAAGAATGAGAACTTACTTGCTTTGTACAGGTTTGGGCCTCAGCTCCTAGATTCGTTTCCTAGAGCTGTTTTCAGGAGGAAGCACCACAAACTGGGTGGCTTAAACAACAGGAATTTATTATCTCAGAATCTGGAAACCAAAAGTCTGAGATCAAGGTGGCTACGGAGTTAGTTCCTTCTGAGGACTGTGAGGGAAGGAGCTGCTCCAGGCCCCTGTCCTTGGCTTGTAGATGACGGTCTTCGTGTTCACATGGCGTTCTCCCTGTATACGTGTCTGCCTCCTAATTTCCCCTTTTTGTAAGGTCACCAGTCATATTGGATTAAGGCCACCTTAATGACCTCATTTGAACTTAATTACCTCTTTAAAGACTCCAAATAAGGTCACATTTTGAGGTCCTGGGATTAGGGCATCAAGGTATGAATTGGGAGAACACAGTTCAACTCCTAACGGCTCCTAATATGTTCTGTGTCTGGCAGGCACCCCCCTCCCTTCTGTCAAGCTCTTGTCCCGGTCTCACTGTGAGAATCCTGGCTGTGACAGCCCACGATCGGAGGAGGGCAGGGTGCCCGGCCTCTCTGTTTCTAGATCTGCCAGATTCTGATGTCTAGCATCTATCTTCCTGCCTTAAAATCCTCCCTCCACGTTCCCCCCACTCCCACTCCTTACTTCCCAACGTCTGCTAAGAGGCTCACATCCTCCCACTTACCTAGACTGGAAGCCTCCAAGTCATTGTTGACTTTGTTCTTTTCCCTCCCATCCTCTCATGCTACAAGGCTCTTGTCCTGCTTCTGGCACCCCAGCTCCCATCTCCTCCCTTCCTGTCGTCTGCTCCTGCAGCTGTATTTTCCACCCTCCTGGCCCCTCCCCTGCACTGGTGCAGCAGCCCCCTCCTGGGTCTCTGAGCCTTCACCCTCTCCCTCCTGTAGTCCCAGCAGTCACATATTTCCTAAAATTCAGCTTCGATAATGCCACCCCCTCCATAAGGCAGCTTCTCCACTGTCTACTAAATCAAGGCCAAAGTCTTTGGCTTAGCATTTAAGGAACTCCACAATTTTGAACCGCATTTATTTATTTATTTAAACATCTTTATTGGAGTATAATTGCTTTACAATTTGAAATGCATTTAGACCTTATATTAAATAGCTCAAGCTGCCAAAACAGCAACCACAGACTCAGAAGCTTAAACAACAGAAAGTTATTTCTCACAGTTCTGGAGGGTGGTGCCAGCATGGTCGCATTTGGTGAGGGCTCTCTTCCTGGCTTTCAGACAGCCACCTTACACAGCCTTTGCACACAGGGAAAGAGAGAGAGAGTGATCTCTCTTCCTCTTCTTATGAGCCCACTAATCCTATCAGATTAGGGTCCTGCCCTTATAACCTCATTTAACCTTAAGTACCTTCTAAAAGCCCTATCTCCAAATATGTCACAATGGGAATTAGAGCTTCAACATATGAATTCGAGAGGATACAATTCAGTCCATAGCAGACCTCAAATGAAGATGTTGTTGAACACGTAGTGTGTGCTGGGCACCGGTCTAGAGACTGGCAAAAGAGCAAAGTAGATGGTGAGTAGGCAAAAAACTGTATCTATATCTAAACATCTATAAAGATATATGTAAATCTATATAAGATAAAGAGATATAACTACGTACATTCATGTGCAAATACATATACACTCACAAACTACAGGCAGTGATAAGTGCTATGAATAAAAATAAAGCATGATAAAGGGGCAGAGAGTAACAAGGATGGGGCACTGCTTTAAAGAATGATCAGGAGTGATCTCTGACTCAGCAATGTTTAAGTGGATGGAGACATAAGTTAGCTTTCAGCCACTGGAATTTAATGCTTCACCTCAGGAGTCTGCAAACTTTTTCTGTAAGGGAGAGGATAGGAAATATTTTTGGCTTTGTGGGCCATCCCATCTTAGTCTCCATCACAACTTCCCCACTCTGCCCTTGTATTGCAAAGGCAGCCACAGACAACATGGAAACAAACAAGGTTGGCTGTGTGCCAATAAAACTTTATTCACAGACACTGAAATTCAAACTTCATGTAACTTTCACCTGTCATGGGCCATTATCCTTCTTTTGACTTTTTTATTCAACAAGTTTAAAATGGGAAAACCATTCTTAGTCCATGGACTGTACCAAAATAGATGGTAGACCAAATTTGGCCCACGGGGCCACAGGTTGCAAACCCTTGCTTCAGAGCACGCAGCTAGAAGATGCTTCTCCCAAGAGAATGGGGATCACTGTAGGGCCTAGAACACAAGTCCCTGGCACACAGTACGTATTCAGTGTGTATTTGTTGAAAGAGAGAAAGCAGGGAGGGAGGGAAAGGGGGAAGGAATGAGGATCCCGGGGCTCCTGCAAGCTGAATTCCTGGCTCAGGTCCCCAGGCTGACATGACCTCCCCTGCTGTCTCCTCTTGGGTTGCGAGATCTTTTCCTTCCATTTCCTCAGGGCCTCTCTGCAGGCTCCGCAAGCAAAGAGGTGTGGACAAAGCCTTTGAAATGCCCAGGAGCTCAGAGCCTCCTTTGCAAATTGAGGAACAGGCATCGAGGAGCCCTCCCATAGAACCCACTGAAATCAAGTCCGTGTCTCCCGCGACCTGAAAAGCTTCCACTGTCTACCCCAGACACAAATCAAACACACACAGCTGCAGCCCAAAGTCCACTTGTGCCCCATCCCCAGCTTAACAACCCACAAGGGCCACTAATCTGAATCTTTAGCTTAGGTCCCCACTCAGAAAAGTCATTTGCCTCCCCCATGCAGGCCCCTGAGTGCTATATTAATCTCCCCATTTGTCCCCTCCTGAGTCATCTAATATTACTGCTGGCTAATTAAAACATCAAAGCCCAAGTACAACAGCCCTGCCAGAGGCCCCCTAATGCCTGGTTTCAAGTGGGCAGTTCACACAGCCTGGGGTGCAGAATGGCACACCTCGCGCCTGGGCCCCCAATCACTTGTCTCGTAATGACCACTCCTCGCACATCCGGACCCTCAGCGCATGGTCTCTTTTACTGCCTGTTATCTCACTCCCTCCGCCCTGCCAATGATTGCTGCCGGCTGCCTGCCCACCGGCCACGCCCCACCCCTCTCTTCCTCCCTTCTTGTCAGGCTCCCTGCCCTCCTACCCTCCTGTCACCTCCACGGGTCCTGGGTCTGACCCCAGCACCAACACCATGTCTGTTATCCCCACTGTGGGATTCCAGCTGCCCCTCAACCTCCAGGGTGTTAAGAGCCAGAGTTTCTAAATGGGCTAAGTGACGGCCTGCCTAGGGAGGACGTCTGGGGTGCCTCCCATGCAGGAAAGGTAGGATTTTATTTTCTCAAGGATGCAGGTCGTCGGCACCATCAGAGGAATTTGTCACCACGAAGGCCTGCCCAGAGGTGCCCTCCATCACCTGGACATCTGATGGGGAAGACACAGGAGTGGAAATAGAATCCGAAATAAAGAAGTTTAGGTTGTCTGGACAGGCCTTCCAAGGAAGTGGAGTTTGGACGTGGCTTCACGTGGGGACATGAGTAAAATAACTTAAGAGTTTAGCAGGATAGAAAGGCAAATAGGGAGTTTGCCTACTCCCTATTAGGGAATTCATCCATCTCCTTCTCCTGCCCCCGGGGTGGCAGTAGAGCAGTAACGCTGATAGCAGTAGTCGTTGTACGAGGATTTTACAAGTTTTACCAGTAGCAGAATAACGACACCAATGGTGATGAACGGCTAACATTTAGGAGGCTGTTGCAGTCACCCCAGTGAAAGACGATGGAGGCTCGGACAGGGTGCCGGCCAGTAGATGGAGAGAAAGGGGACCAAATGGATTCTAGAGTTATTTAGAAGGCTAAAATGGAGGGGAGTCAGGGATGGATTGGGGGTGGGAGATAAAGAGGAGGATGTCCAGGAAGCTCCTCCCTGTGGCATATGCACAGGTGGTGGATGGATGGCGGTACCCAACACTGAGATGGGAGCCACTGGGGATGACTGGGTCTGGCCAGAGCAGGGGGGTGTGGAAGATCATGAGTCATGGTACCTTCCTTTTGTTCTCTGCCATTGCTCCCTGCACGGTTCTGGCATGATCTTTAACCGTGGCATGCTGTCACCTGCCTCCTGTTCCCCAGACTCCAACATGGCAGCATGGATGCTTTAGCACAGAGCTCCTCTTCCTTGGCCGGAAATGTGGCTATGCCTCTCACTTCTCTGCCAGCAAGACTGTGCTTCCACTTCTTTGCCTGGTTAGCACCTACTTACCCTTCGGGTCTTGACTTAGAAGTCAAATACTCTGGGTCAGGCGCCTCTTCTGTGTGCTTCCACAGCCCCCTACACACTGCCAACGTCCCGAGTTATGGCACCCACTTCACTCAATTATAATGGTTCATTAAATCACCATCCCCATTGGACTGTGAACTCCGTGAGGGCACAGATCACATCTGTATGTTTGTAGCCCTGGCCTTTACTGACTTGCCTGGCACATAGGAGTTATTCAATAAACATGTGTTGAATGAATGAATGAATGAATGAGTGAGTGAATTGTGCATGATCGTCAAGAGGCAGGATAGTCAAACAGTTAAAGGCATGGTTTCAAAGGCCAGACTGCCAGGCTTGGACTCCTGGCTCTAGCTTACTAGCTCTGTGGTCTTAGACAACTTAGTTAACCTCTCTGTGCCTCAGTTTCCTCATCTGCAAAATGGGGATGTTGTTGCTTGGAACATAGCAAGTGCTCGTTGAGTGCTAGTTTTCAGTAGTTGGCCTTCAGAGTTCCCTGGGATTTCTGTCCTAGGCTTAACCTGATTTAATCCTAATTCACAGCTCCCTGCCAGCCTGAGCACCTCCAAGCTGATGAGACGTGGACCCTGCCTCCTTTCTGACTTCATCTCCTTGTACTCATCCTCACTCATCCACTCCAGCCACACTGGCCTCCTTGCTGGTGCTTTGAACTGAGCAAACCCATCCCTACCTCAGGGTCTTTGCACTTGCCTCTTTCCCCTCCATTTTGTCACCATTACCTCCCTCTATATTATATTCTTATCACCACCTGAAATTATATCATCCACATATTAGTTTACTTATTATTTGTCTCTGCTTCTCCCAAAACGATGCTCCAGAAGGACAAGGATCCTGACTGCCTTGTCCACCTCAGTGTCCCCAATGCCTAACAGTGTCTAGCACATAGTAGGTGCTCAATAAATACAATTTGAATGTGTGAATGCCCAGCCTCAAGGTCACTGCCCACTGCTCTACTCTTTGGCCTGAGTGACACAGCATTGCCTCATCTTCACCCCTCCCTTGCTCGGTTGTTGCATCAGGGTGTGCCTGCTGCCTGTCCCTTAGAGTTGCTGATGCTTGTCTGATGCACGAGCACACCTCTGCCCAGGCAGATAGACAACCACTCAGAAACAGCCAAGACAGAATGTGATCCTTATCGATGAAGTTCAGAATGGATACGGGCTGACATTTGTCAGCCCAGGCTTATCCCCGCTCACCTACTGGACAGTTTGCTTACAGAGGTGAAGACAAAGGGATCACTGAAGACATTCAAGATGGAGAGAACAGTAAGTGCGAAGGCCGGAGGCAGGGATGTGTTTGGCCTTTTTGAAAAGCAGAAACCTGAAATCGGGGGAAAGTATTCTATGCTTTAAACCTTTCTCACATAAACTTTTTGTTGTCCCAGTACTTGCCCGAAAGGGTGAGTTCGGGCTATGGCAGGAAGGCCCAGAAATCCAAGTAACTTGACCCGGCCTCAGGTTTGATTCCTCCGCCCTGAGGGCTGTTATCACTGACAGTGTTCTTTCAGTCACTTATTCATTCCACAAACTTTCATTAAGTCCCTGCTATGTGCCAGACACTGTGCTAGACGCCAGAGAGACCACCTTTGAGTTCCTGACCCCTCTCCCCAGAACAGAACCTGAAACATTCTTCCATGGTGCCTCAGGTAGAGGGACCAAGTTCCCAGCTACCTTGTATGTGTCCATCCCAGAGAGTCACAGACAGTTGGTGGCTGGCGACAGATTCCAGGAAGAGCATCACCTCTCCCCATACCAATGGAAACAATCTTCCAGTGCCCTCAAATGCAGAATATCTCATCTTTATTCTCTCCTCCAGCCCCCTGCCTCGGGAAAACAGTCTCCCACAAAGAATGGCAGCCCCTCCAAGTGCCCTCGCTTCCTCAAGGTCAAGAACTGGGAGACCAGTGTGGTTCTCTCTGACACCCTCCACCTTAAGAGCACGTTGGTGAGTAACCCAGCAAGGGGGAGACCAGGGTT
Source organism: Mesoplodon mirus (assembly GCF_964341445.2). Classification (NCBI taxonomy): domain Eukaryota; kingdom Metazoa; phylum Chordata; class Mammalia; order Artiodactyla; family Ziphiidae; genus Mesoplodon; species Mesoplodon mirus. Next base: position 12,128,147 of record NC_138989.1, read on the forward strand.
TCTCAACCCCAGCAATATCCACACATGGGACTGAGTAATTCTTATTGTGGGGACCAACCTGTGCATTATAGGATGTTGAGCATCACCCCTGACCTGTGCCAGCCAGATGCCAGTACCCCCCCACCAAGTTGTGACAACCAAATATGTCTTCAGACGTTACCAGATGTCCCCTGGGTGGGAAATTCATCCCCATTTGAGAACCACTGGTGGATACTTACTTGTGCAAATACTTTTTATTTGTGTCCCTTGTACTCAAAAGGGGAGTTGCTGGTTCTAAGTACGTTCTTTTTCTCTTACACAATCCGACCACTGATGGAGTTTTGGACAAACCCTTCTTGATTTTCAGTCTGTCCTCTAAATTTTATATATTTTTAAGTCAATCAACCAATCTATTGTTTTACATCGTTCTGGAAAATGGACCTCCTGGAGGAATGTTGTATCAGTTAGCTATTGGAGTGTAACAAACTTCCCCCAAAATTAGTGACCTAAAACAACCACCACTTATTATTCTCCAAAAGCCTGCAGATGGGCTGTGTGGTTCTGCTGATCTCCTGCTTCTGCGATCATCTGAGGGGTCAGCTCTCGGCAGGCTGGTCTAGGGTGGCCCTGGCTGGGGTAACTCAGCTCTGCGCCATGCGGCCTCTCGTCCTCCAGCAAGCTAGCTTGGTCTCCTTCACATGCTGGTTGCAGTGTCCTGAGAGAATGAGCAGAAATGTGTAAGATCTCTTGAGGTCTAGACTCAGAATGGGCACAGTGTCACTTCTGCCATATTCTATTGGCCCAAACCAGCCCAGATTCAAAAGGAGATGGAAGAGGCTTTACCTCTTGATGAGAATTGCTGTAAAGTCACATAGCAAAGGGTGTGAATACAGGGAGGGGAGAATTAGGGCTATGTTCTGCAATCAACATCCCACAGACACATTCTAACAAGTTACTATAATCACTCTACGAGCTCCTTCTTGATCAACAGGGGATCAAAACATATTGGGGGATTCAGCACCAATGGTTCTGCTTCCCAGGGGATGGCAGTCACAAAGCCCCCCTCCCCCCGGTTAAGTAGAGCAAACACATCCAGGACCTTAAACTGATGCTTGCCCTTTCCTTACCTGGGCTGATAACCAGGTCCAACAGTGACGAGAAGCTGGTATGTGAGAAATCCGCTTTGGGAATTAAAGCCAGGGAAACTCCACCACGAATGTCAGATCCAGGTCCACAACCCTACACGTGCCACAGTTGGGTGAAATGAAGTAATAGCCCAAATCTCTTTTCCTTCCAGGGAACGGGATGTACCGAGCACATCTGTATGGGGTCCATCATGCTTCCTCAGCAAATACGAAGGCCTGAAGACATCCGCACAAAAGAACAACTCTTCCCTCTTGCCAAAGAGTTTATTGATCAGTACTACTCATCAATTAAAAGGCAAGTTCATGTCTACACTGGGAAGACCGGGTACTGGGTACAAAGACTCCAGGTCCAAATGTGCAGATAGGTGAACCAAGACCCGAGCATAAGGCCTCTGCCTGCCATGCACAGAGGTCAAAAACTGGTGGTCCAAGGGCCAAATCTGGCCCCTAGAAGTGTTTTTGTTTAGCCTGCAAAGTGTTGCTTAAATTTGAAGCTTTTCAAGCAATTCCACACCTGGGTATATTCCCTAAAGAAACTCTCACACTTGTTCACAAGAAGGCCTGCATAAGAATGTTCACTGAAATATTGTTAGAATAGGAAAAAAAAATTAAAGAGCCAACTGGAAACAATCTCAACTCCATTGATAGGAGAATGTGTAAGTAAACTGTGGCATTCTCTGTAATGGAATACTATACAGCTGAGAACATGAACAGGTTAAAACTCTGCATGTTCATGGAAATGAAGCTCCTAAATAACTTTGAGCAAAGGAAGAAAAGGTCAGGCTGTAGAAGGATACATTCAGGAAAGCCCCATTTACATAAACTTTTTAAACATGCAGAAAAATACTATACGTGGTTTAGGGGATAGATACGCAAGTGGCAAAAATATAAACAAAAGCCTAAGAATGCTAGATGCCACATTCAAAACAGCAGTCACTCCTGGAAAGAAAGTGGGCTACAGTGCAGAGTAGTCCCCAAGGAACTATAATATATTTTCTTATTTATTTGTCATTTCTTAGGCTTGGGACATGGGTATTCACTACATTATTCTCTCTACCTTTTTGGAAGCCTGAACCTTTTCATAAGAATTTTTTAACTTTCTAAAATTCAGTTTATTGCCACCATTTAAAAATTAGAAGAGTTGGGAACAGATGTATATGTATGACTGATTCACTTTGTTATAAAGCAGAAACTAATAAAAAAATTATTTAAAAAATAAAATAAAATAAAAAAATAAAAATAAAAAAATTAGAAGAGTTGCCTTTAAAAATCAGATTTCCAGTTTCTCTTGAAAGAAGATCTGGCAGTACCAGGCCCCCATTCCTATCAGACAACAGCAAGCTAGAGCAGAGTTGGGGCTGCCCCCTTTGGACCAGGCGTAGGCTCACCTGTTTGCTGCAGTCCCCATCCAGCCAGTTCAGTCATATGTACACTGCCGGGCCTTTGTAGGCATTTGAGTTTGCCAATCTCTGCTTTATGCTGAAACTGTTGTGTCCAGATATCAATCCAGACTCTGTGGCTTCTGGCCTCCTGTAATAGCTCACTCCTTCCACCAACCTCTAATTTAGTAGAGACGGTAATGCTCCCATGTCTCTTCTCTCTTCCCTCAGATTCGGCTCCAAAGCCCATATGGAGAGGCTGGAAGAGGTGAGCAAAGAGATTGAAACCACCAGCACCTACCAGCTCAAGGACACAGAGCTCATCTACGGGGCCAAGCACGCCTGGAGGAATGCCTCCCGCTGCGTCGGCCGGATCCAGTGGTCCAAGCTGCAGGTGGGCAGTCAGGCTCAGATACTATGAAGAGCCCTTTGGTGGGGTTATGGGGGAGAGGAATGAGCTTTAAAAAGGGTCAGCTCCTAGCAAGGGCACTTGGTGGCTACGGTGAACTCTCAGATGGTGATCATGGGGTCCCAAATTCTCAGATCATGACTGAATCTGGCTTATATCTTATTTAGCCCAAACAATCGTTTTTAAAAATTGAATCTGGGGCTTCCCTGGTGGCACAGTGGTTGAGAGTCCGCCTGCCGGAGCAGGGGACACAGGTTCGTGCCCCGGTCCGGGAAGATCCCACATGCTGCGGAGTGGCTGGGCCCGTAAGCTGGGCCTGCGCATCCTGAGCCTGTGCTCTGCAACGGGAGAGGCCACAACATTGAGAGGCCCGCGTACCACAAAAAAAAAAAAAATTGAATTTGATGTCTCTAGGTAGGGCTTATACTCTCCAGTTTACTACAGACCCCACTTGCCCCTTTTGTCTTATACCTCCTCTCTTTCCTTATTTACATTATCTGCCTACTCCCTAAAAGCATTAGATTCTGTGTCCCCTGGTGTGATTTTTTTTCCTCTAGAGAATAGTTTCATTTTGGAAGTAGATTAGTTATCGGTCTCGGGTTGGGGGGGCGGGGTGTCTGGTTTTTTTGTTGTTGTTTTATTTTTAAGTCCCTAATCTCTAGGAACCTCATAGGAGATACAGGCAGCCCATTTAAAGCCCCTCCTCTGCTCAGCATCCCTTTCCTACATTCACTTACACTCCATGCCTACTTCTAGGGGATTTTTCCTGGTTTGATTGGCCATAGTTATTAGGGTAGAAAAAAAGATAAAACCCAGCCTGGGGCTCAGTAATGAGATGCTCGCTACTCCAGGGGCGCAGCAGCCGGGGTGGGCTCTGGGCGCTCCTCCATTGGGAGGGCTGCCCTGGGGGTGATGAATGGGGAAGGAGGAGGTGATCACTCCCACGATATACCCCTCGCAGGTGTTCGATGCCCGCGACTGTACCACGGCTCACGGGATGTTCAACTACATCTGTAACCATATCAAGTATGCCACCAACAAAGGGAACCTCAGGTGAGCTGACCCGCTTAGGGGAGCGGAGTCTGATGTCCCCCCATTGTTGACGCTTGGGTCTGGCGTTCACTCCCCTGTGAAGGAAATGCTCCCCCTCTTTTCCCGGGGACAGGTGTCAAGCCGAGAGAGGTAGCCTGGCATCCTCGTTCTAACCAGCATGTGCCTTCTCTCCCGGGAGAAACAGACTCCCGTGTGGTTTGCAAGACTACAGCAACCCAAATCATGTTTATCCTACAGTTCAATATCACCCACGGAGGAAACAGGAAGGGATGTTTCAGATTCCCAGGAATAGGAATATCCCATTGCTGGTGGTGACCTGCTTTTACCAGCTCCTGCTCTGTTGCCTGGAGCCGCCTCTGAGGCTCCCTGGGTTTAAAAGGCAATTTCTCTTCCTGCTGCTGTGGGGACCACCGTTTCTGGTTCCACCAAGCTGAGCCACACCTGGGACTCCTCTTGCCCCCCCGCGAAGAACAAAGCCACAGGATACAGGCCAAGGCAGGAAGGCGCCAATGTGAGCTGGTGGCTTCCACATTGGCAAGTCTCAGCTGGGAGAGGAGCAGCTAGACGGGAACAGCTGGGGCCCCACAGACAGGCAGTGACAGTTGTTAATCCTACTCCCTCAGTCCTGCCCCTGCATCTGTTCCCAGCAGCTGAGGACCAGCCCCATCTTGGGGCCATGCAGGACCACTGCAGGAATATTCCCACAAGCCCTCAGGCTACACTGAGCTTATCCCCAAAGTGACCTATTGGCATTAAGCATGGGCTTTCTTGGACAAGTCTCTTCCTTGAGAAGGAAATGGTGTTTGCCAGCCGAGCCCACCAATAGGAAAAGACCCTGTAATTTAGGCCCAGGGCCTGATTGGGAAATTAGTATTCAGATCTTTTTCCTAAAAGACCTCACCCCTCAGAAAACAATAAAGAGCCCTCCTGCGTATCCTAACATTAAAGGAGGGCCCAGTCAAGGTCTTGGCCTCAAGGAGTTTATGGGTTATTTTGGTAGTTTTCAAATGGTGCTGTGATGGGGTAATATGGGGCGGGGATCGCCACAGGGCAGGCAGTGCACCTTTACTTTTTTCAATTCTGTATTGGGGGGGCGGGTCTAAATGAGATATTCTATTGATGAAATGTTTGGCTAATTTTTTTTTTTTTACAAGTTTGAAACTACACATCTGGACACGATGAGAGGCCATAAGAGAATGTATACCATGTATAGAAACTATCTAAGCCTAAAGGAGGAAGGTGGACAAGGGAGACGAAGGGAGGGAGAGAGATATAATTCAAACAGTACAGGGCATTAGACTTGCCATTTTGCGACATTATGCTTAGGAGGCTTGGGAGATGGGAGGTGTAAACCTGTTCCATGTCTTCCATTGGGCTCATTCCCACACACAGAGTAAGCATCCCACCCCACTGTGTGAGATTCTGGAGTTTCTAAACACACTTTTTAAATATATATAAACAAACACAAACAGGCTTTATCTGCTGCTCAACCGAAGAAACAGACATGTGGTTTAATGCTGGAGGGAAATGCTCACAATTTTACTCAGTCTGTGTTCATCTCCAATATGGCACCTTTGCTAAGAGATTTTTAAGAGCATCTTTGGCTCTGTATGACTTCCGCCTTCAGCCTGGGTCCTAGACTCACCCCGAGGTGTGACACACCACTCCCTGCAGTATTAAATGCAATATTGCCTTGTGCAGACAGTATGACCTAAATGTGCTCAAAAGGAGGCCCTGGGAACTAGATAAGACAGGGGATGCTGTGTGGAGAAAGCAAATTTGAATCGGGCCTGGAAATTGGGTACATGACAGCAGAAACAGACTCCAACCAAGGGAGCAGCAGGGCAGGATTCCAGGGGCAGGATGTGAATGGGAGCAGATCTGTGAGCTTTGGGTTGGACCTATGATGTCATCCCCATGTTGACACAAGCCAGGATGTGGTTTCCATAGCCTAGGATTTGGTCCGTGGATGGAACTGATGAGTCCAGGTAACAGGAGCTCCTGGCAGGAGATACTATCAAACCACTTCGTGAAAAAATTACTCTCCTTTCCATTTGTTTCAGTCCTTCTGATGGTACCAAAGAGGATAAGGCATCATTATAACAGCTCTCCAAAACGCTGATTTCCCTTTTAACAAAAAGGGAGCAGGGCTCCAGTGAGGTGCCTTCCATAGGCAACCACATCTTTCTACAATTTAATAACAGTACACGGTCTCACAGTTGCCTATTTAGGTGGGCAAGGCCAGGGGCGATCTTCAGTTTTCTTTCAAAGTAAACAAATACGAGTACAAATGGAAGTTGATTTCTTATTACTCGTAAATCTGTAGACTTTGCTGTGGTACAGGAGGTGAGCAAATGGGACAATAAATAGTGATGGTGGTAAAAGAAAGACTAAAACTGGGAATCAGTGGTGAGCTCTCGAAAGGAAACAGGATCTGATGTTTTTTTCCCTGAGGATTACCTGCTGCAAAAGAACTTTCTGGAAAACTGGCCCAAGTCAAGATTGTTTGGAAGTCTCCAGTTAGAGACACATTCTCTTTCCTTCAGTGAGCTGGCACCAGGCCTCCTATCCTCCACCCTTCCTCACCCAGCGGTCCAGTGGAGAGACAGGGCAAGGTCCCTCCCCTTCCAACAGCTGCACCATGGGCCCTGAGCCTTATGCACTCGTTGGCCTGGACGACACTTTTTCCACTATGTCCCCAAAGTGCAAGGCCAGCCCTGGTGCCAAACGTCCCCCTCTCTCCACCACAGATCTGCCATCACCATATTTCCCCAGAGGACCGACGGCAAGCATGACTTTCGAGTCTGGAACTCCCAGCTCATCCGCTATGCTGGCTACAAGCAGCCCGACGGCTCCATCCTGGGGGATCCAGCCAGCGTGCAGTTCACAGAGGTGCGTGCCCCCACTCCTCCCCCAGCTGGTCTCTCATCCTCCCAAACTGTCTTTATCCACAGACTTTTCTTAGTTTAATATTATCGTAGGGAGAGTGGTCGGTGTGGTACAGCTTACTCATCTCCAGAGCTCCTGCTCTGTCTGCCTCTAGTCCTGCTGGTTCTGCTACAGCTGGTCATTTGGTCATTTTCAGGCCATTACCTTGCCCGACCCTCATGATGGGAACTATTGCCCCATTTCACAGATGAGTAGACTGAGTCTCACCAAGGCCAAACACATTATCCAAGGCTACTAAAGGAGCAGAGGAAAAGCTAGAAGTACAGTTCCAATCTCCTGCCTTCCCCTGGGAGGAGAGGAACTGACATGTGGAAGCCATGTCTGACATCATCTTTTCTGAGTTGGGTAATATGTCAGACTCATACCCTTCATTCATTCATTCATTTCCTTGTACAACATTTCTCCCTACCCAACCCCCCTCTGGACAGACTGGACTCTCCAGTACCACCACGGTTGCTGGCAGCCCAAGTCAGTTCATAAAAGCCACTAGGAACATGAATACCACCTTCTCCCCATCCAGGGCTCCTTCTAGGTGGCGATGTGGGCGGATAGCACAGGTAAGGCCTGGAAGCTTCCACAAGCTATGCCCACAGGAGACATAATAGGCAGAGCCCATGCCTGGAATATCTCACGCACACAGACCTGGTACCTCCTTTATTTGTCACCCACTCAGCCGCCATTCTGCTTTATCTTCGTTCTTTCCTCAAACCCCCCTCAAACTCCACCCCACGAGGGAGCTGCTTAGGCCAAGGGCCAGCCCACACCCTCATCACTGCTGACTCCATTTGCAAGTGGCTTTTCTTTTTAAAATATTACTATCCTGGGGAGGGGGCTATAACCAGGGCAACCAGGAGTCAGACCTGTGTCTTTTAGCCTCAGCCGGACTCTCTGCTCCACTTGGCTGACCTCTAACTGTATACTTGGCTGACCTTGTCCTTGTGGCCGCCGGAACAGAAACACCATGGCCTCTCCCTCTCCTTCTGTCTCCAGAAACCTCACTGACACAACATGTTCTAAACCCACGCTTCTGTGCTTCCTCTGTCTACTAACCCAGCAGAAAGAGTCACCCCAAACATAACCACAGAATTGTAACTTTCAAAACCCCTCACCCAGTACGGCAGCCACTGGCTGCATGTAGCTAGTGACCACTTGAAATGTGGCGAGTCCAAACTGAGACATTCCCTAAGTGTAAATAACACGGTCTCAGAGACAGGGAACAAAAAAAGAGTGGAAAAGATCTCATTAGTAATTTGTATCTTGATTACCTATTGAAAAATAATATTGTGGATAATATCGGGCTAATCTACTTCTATTTATTAATAAATTAATACATTTTATTGTATTAATAAGTATAGTTAATTTTATGTTAAACATCTTTAAATATATTAATATTAATTATTTAATAATTTATTATTAAACGGTGTTTAATTATGTTATATATTATAAATTTTTATATTTTATTGGATTAATAAATGAATTGCATATTTAATTTTAATGTCAAATATACTATTAATATATTATTACTATTAATATATGCCATATATTATATATATGCCATATATAATAATATATTAATACATAATGATATTAATATTTGATATAGTAATGCTTTTAGTACAGTATTAATAAATTACTGTTACTATAATTAATTACTGTTACTATAATTAATATCGTGCTATAATTCTTTTTTTTTTTTTTTTTTTTTTTTTTTGCGGTACGCGGGCCTCTCACTATTGTGGCCTCTCCCGTTGCGGGGCACAGGCTCCGGACGCGCAGGTGTAGCGGCCATGGCTCACGGGCCTAGCCACTCCGCGGCATGCGGGATTTTCCCGGATCGGGGCACGAACACGTGTCCCCTGCATCAGCAGGCGGACTCTCAACCACTGTGCTACCAGGGAAGCCCCATCATTATTTAATTTAATTAAATATTATTGAAATTAAAACTTTTTTAAATGATATATTATTTTCACCAGGTTTTGCTCTGGGTTTTTTTTTTTTTTTAATTTTTAAAATGTGGCTGGTAGAAAATTTTAAATTACTATGTGGCTCGCTTTATATTTTGATAGGATAGCTGCTCTAACAGATGCATTTTATGTGGTCCTTCTGAGAGATCTGCCCTCATCAAATCTGGTAGATTTTCTTCATGTCTTAGGCACCGGATGCAAACACTTCCGGAGCAAGTGCGTAGGCGTGCCCAGCACTGTGCCAGGGCACCACAGATGCAAGAGTCAGTTCAGCCCTTGCTCCCAGAGTTCCCAGTTGGCAGGGAAGACCTGGAAAACATAACCAAGTGAGGGGCTGGAGGACACGTTTGCTTTCTGTCCCGTGGGACCACAGAAAGTTATACTAGTTACCTGATGATGTCAGGGAGAACTTCATAAAGAAGGTGGCCGTGACCCAGAGCCTCCAGGGGGGCTGCTGGCGGGCTTGCACTGGGACCTCTGCCCCTCCCCCCATTGCTGTTGTGTCTGGAGGGTCTGGGGCATGGTGGCCTGACCTGGCGGATCTGGTTGCAGATCTGCATCCAGCAGGGCTGGAAACCCCCAAGAAGCCGCTTCGATGTCCTGCCACTCCTGCTCCAGGCCAACGGCAATGACCCTGAGCTCTTCCAGATTCCTCCAGAGCTGGTGCTGGAAGTGCCCATCAGGCACCCCAAGTAAGAGGGACTGGCATGGGGTGGGTGAGGGTGGGTGGATTTACCCAGTGCCCCTCTCTACCCAACCCTGCACCCCCCGCTCTCTCTCCAGCCCAGACAGAGGCTGAAAGGGGGTCTTGGTTCCTACCCTCATCATGGGGCCAGGGCAAGGTGAGCTCCCTCAACATCAATAATTCCTTCTTCACCAGCCCAGGGACCACCATCTTTTCTGAATCAAAATCTCCCTCCTTGTAAGTCAGATAGAGAAAGACAAATACTGTATGATATCACTTCTATGTAGACTCTAAAAAATACAACAAACGAGTGAATATAACAAAAAAGAAGCAGACTCACAGATATAGAGAATAAACTAGTGGTTACCAGAGGAAAGAGGGGCAATATAGGGGTAGGGGATTAAGAGGTACAAACTATTATGTATAAAATAAATAAACCTCAAGGAGATACAGTAAAACATAGGGAAGATAGCCAGTATTTTATAATAACTATAAATGGAGTATAACCTTTAAAAATTGTGAATCACTATATTGTACACCTGTAACTTATATAATATTGTACATCAACTATACTTCAGTTAAAAAAAAAATCTCCCTCCTTACCCCACTCCTAAGCCATCAACCTGGACCTGCCCTTTTTCCAACCCTAAGGGCTGAAAGAGCAGAAGCACCTCCTATGTCGTTGTGGGCACAAATTTTAAATAGAGGGAGCCATTTAAAACTCTATGTGACCTGACGCAGCTCAAGGTCAAAAGCAATTTGGGGCTGGGATGGGGCTATGAGGGCTGTGACCAGCAGCACAAATAGAATTTACACTTTTCGAGAGTAAAGAAACTCCACAGTAAGACCCTGGCCTCAGGGGCAAAATTGATGGGGGAAGCACCAAAAAAAAAAAAAAAAAAAAAAACAACAATCATCAAGATAAATAGTATTTTAATGTAATATTTTTTAAAATAAAAATTAACTTTTTAAATATATCAAAACTTTAAACAAAGACCAGGTCAGGGCTGAAATTAGGGGGAAGCAAGTGAGGCGAGTTAGGGCAAGGTGGGAGCCTGTCTTTATTTAAAGTTGTTTTTTGGGGGTTTTTTTGCGATACTCCCGCCTCTCACTGTTGTGGCCTCTCCTGTTGCGGAGCACAGGCTCCTGATGCGCAGGCTCAGCAGCTGTGGCTCACGGGTCCAGCCGCTACGCGGCATGTGGGATCTTCCAGGACCGGGGCACAAACCCGTGTCCCCTGCATCGGCAGGCGGACTCCCAACCACTGCGCCACCAGGGAAGCCCTATTTAAAGTTTTGATATTTTGTTTGTCATGGATTTTTTTTGCATTAATTTTGATTTTTTAAAAAAACATTGAATTAATTTACAATATTGTGTAAATAAGTTAATAGTATTGATCTTGATCCCTGGGTTTGTTGGTGCCCCCTTAAATTTTGCACCCAAGGCTAGTGCCTTACTTGCCTCACCCTAGTCCAGGCCCTGGAGAGGGGGCAAGTGTCCTGAGGCTCCTGACACTGCCCAATATCTGGGAACTTACCCAGTCTCCCTGGTGAAACTTGACCTTCATTCATTCATTCATTCGATACTGTTTATTATTCCCAGTCTGAGCCAGGCATTGTGCTGGGTTTTGTAGATGACTTGGTCCCCACCTCCACGGTGCTTTCAGTCTCAAGGAGGAGATCAGTTACCCAAATAACCACTTAATTCCAATAAAATGCTATAAAATAAATTTTATGGTACCTAGAGGCATAAAGCTTCCTGACCCAACCCAGATCAGGCATAAGGGAAGGCTTCCCAGAGTCAATAGCATTTTAGCTGAGAATGAAAGGAGGGTAAGAGCTGAACAGGCACAGAAGGGAAAGAGAAGGAAGGAACTGCCGTGCAAAGGTCCTGAGGTCAGAAGGAACTCAGCAATGCTCACTTTCTCCTAGATTCACCTTCAGGGTGGGTTTAGGAGATAAACAGCAGCCCAAGGCAATTGTTCCCAGGCCTGGATGTCCATCCAAATCACCTGGGAAACATGTTAAAGTGCATATTCTCAGGCCACAGCTGTGGAAGCTGTGATCCCACAGGTCTGACACGAGCCCAGGAATTAGATTCTGGCATAGTAAGTCCCAGTCAGTCACTGGCATTTCAGCATCCCCAGACTAAGGATATCCCGCCTGTGTGTCTTCCCATGAGGCTCCTGTCCCATGGTGAGCTGGGCTGTGTTTCTCTCTGCAGGTTTGAATGGTTCAAGGACCTTGGGCTGAAGTGGTACGGCCTCCCCGCTGTGTCAAACATGCTCCTGGAGATCGGCGGCCTGGAGTTCAGTGCCTGTCCCTTCAGCGGCTGGTACATGGGCACAGAGATTGGCGTCCGCGACTACTGTGACAGCTCCCGATACAACATCCTGGAGGTGAAGTCCCTTCTTGGTCATCATGATGCAGAAGCAGAAGGCAAAGGGGATGGGCTCAGCTGTCCTTTCCCACAGCTGAGCTTTGGGGCTTGGAAACTAGAAGAGGTTAAAACAGAATCTGCAATTCTGGGGATGCCCCCTGGCCTTTGTGAAGCCTTCCGTGGCATTAAGAGTACGTGTACTACAAAAAAAAAAGAAGAGTACGTGTACTGTGTGCTCGGCACCCCTCCAAGCACTTTGCATGTATTAGGTGCTCATTTAATCCTTACCACAACCTCCAGGTGTGATAATTCCCCTTTCACAGATGAGGAAACTGAGGCCTTTGGGAGGGTTAAAATGACGATGAGCTCAAGATCATACAGCTAGGGAGTGGCAGAGCTGGGATGTGAACCCAGTCTGGCTTTTTTTTCTTCCCCTCACCCTGGCAGTCTGGCTTTATGATCCGAGTTCATAAGCATTCTACTGCACTGCCTGTCAGTGTCAAGCCTTGTTAGAAGGTTTTGAGAACGACCCATGAACATGGGACATTTTTGGTCTCTTTTCTTAAAAAAACAAGGCTTGACAGTGATTCCCCACCGTGTACATTTCTGGGTGGAGGTTCTGATTCTCTCCAGGGCTGAGTCATCCTGATCTACAAAAGAGTGCTGGGGCGGACTGCTCCCTGGAGTTCCACTTCGGTGAAAGCATCAGGATTGCCGTGGTTTTTGTCAGCAAATGTTGTTTGTAACCACAGTCTGCTGTGATTGGCCTTGTTTCAAAAGAGAACACTGAGAAACAGAGAAGTTAAGTGCTGAGCCTACATCACGCAGTAAATAAAGCACAGGGCAAAATTCGAACTCGGAAACAAGCGTTAGGTTTATATTATTAAAATCCATGGGTGTTCACCTGGGTGGACCTTAAGGGCATTATGCTAAGTGAGATAAATCAGACAGAGAAAGACAAATACTACATGATCTCACGTATGTGTGGAATCTAAAAAAGCCAAACTCCCCAAAACAGAGAGTAGAGTGGTGATTACCAGGGGCTGGGGAGGCGGGGCAGGAGAACTGGGGAAGATGTGGTGGAAGTGTACAAACCTGCAACTAGCAGATAAATAATTCCTGGAGATTTAATGCACAGCATAGTGATTATACTCAACAATGATACTGTTGTAAATTTCAGAGTTGCTAAGAGACTAGATCTTGATTGTTCTCACCACAAAAAAGAAATGGTAATTATTTGATTGGATAAAGGTGTTAACTAACCCTACAGCGGTAATCATATTGCAATATATAAATGTATCAAACCAATATCTCTCACACCTGAAATACACATAACGTTATATGTCAATTTTATCTCAATTTAAAAAAATTCCATGGGTGCTGGCCTGGAAAACGGAACCAGGGGTCCTCAGCCTCGCCACACACTGGAATTACCTAGGGAGTTTTATTATGCTGGGGTCCCACTCCCCAGAATTTGGATGAAAGTGCTCCAGGGTGGAGCCCAGGCACCAGTATTTTTCAAAGCTCCCCAGAAGATTCTACTGGGAAGCCACTGATTTATACAAACTCCTGGCAGGAAAGGAAAAAACATTTCCAGGCAATTTCCAGAAATGTGGCTCAAGTCATATTTGGGAGTTTTTAAAGTCATATATATATATATATATATATATATATATATATATATATATATATATATATTTGCACTTTCTTGCAACTAATTTCTATTCTTTTAACCAAAATAATGCTGTAGAAGTAACAAGAGCAGCATGACTGGCTGTACACACGCTCTTCTTTTATAAAATAACTCAAGTTTTATATGTATTTATGTAAAGCAGCGAATTTCTTACTCTCTGTGTTTGTATCATCACTAAAAGACCCCAAACAGACCCTAACACCTCAGCCTCAAAAGAGTAAATTAATGTCTGCTATTGTGATCCCTGCTTACATTTCGATTGCAAAGAGTAGTCACTGGGTAACTTAAATGAGACACGCTTCCACCCCAGCCTTCCAGTTCTAACTGCCATTATGTACAAATGTTGACATCTGGGGCTGGGAAGCAATTTACCCAAACTTGAGAAATTGTCACTTTCTAACCCCATAATGAGACCTAGGTTCCCACAAGTGACTAGAATTGACAGAGGAAGTGAGAAGCCAGGCTCTAATTAATGGATTTGCTATTGGGTCTTCCCTCCTCCTGACATCAGCTTAGCTGGAGCTGTAACATAAATGTCAGGAGTTGTTTTCTCCGAGTAGTTTTGCCAAAGGAATCTGCCAGCTGGGGAGCCGCTCCCAGGTCTTGGGCATTACGCATCTCCCTGGGCTCCAGCCCCGAGGCCAACTGGCTCTGTGGCCTGTGAGCAAGTCTCTGCAGCTCTCTGAGCCTCAGTTTCCTCATCTGTCAAGTGGAGTAGGCAGGCATCCCCATGAACTCAAAATACCCATGATCTAGATTCCAGGCAGTGGCCACACTGGAGATGGAACAGGATGGGTGGAGAGCTTTTCCTACTAGAAAGCAGCTCATGTCACTTCCAGACCCACATCTCTCCTTAAAGTCCCCCAAAGACCCTCCTCGTCATATTTGGAATAAAATCCTCACTCCTTAGCACATTTAGCATAATCCAGTCCTGCATCTCTCTCTCACCAACTCCCCCTGGCTCCCTACCCTCCAAATACACCGGCCTTCTTTCTGTACCTCAGCGCAAGCCTGATCCCACCCCAGGGTCTTTGCATGCTGTTCTCTCTGCATAGAACATTCCCTCCCAAGATTTACAAATGTCTTGCTTCTTCTCATCATTTGGGACTCACCTGTATGCCACCTCTGCAGTGGTCCTTCCCTGACTATCCTGGTTCAACTCATCCTGCCCCCATACCCCTCTTTATCCCATTTCCTCACCTTATTTTCTTCCTAGGAATTAGCACTCATCACAGTATTAACTATTTCTCTCCCCCACTAGAAGGTAAGCTCAATAGTAAAAGGTCCAGCCAAGTCCCTCTAGTCTCTTGATGCTACCAGTCTGTCCTCAATTAAAAAAAAAAAAATTGAGTAAGTGAATTAGTCTGCATATGAGTTGATGAATTAATTAAGAATTTCATTGGTGACACTAGCCCTGTCCCTCTTTAGTCTGAAATCCAAAGGTGCCCCAGCCTATGAGTCTGTGTTTCCTTCCCCTTTCAGGAAGTGGCCAAGAAGATGAACTTGGACATGAGGAAGACATCCTCCCTGTGGAAGGACCAGGCACTGGTGGAGATCAACATTGCGGTGCTGTACAGCTTCCAGGTAGTGCCAGGGCACACCTCCTGGCTGCCAAGCCTCAAAGGGGAATTAAAACCTTTCAGAGTCTCAGGGCAAAAGGTGAAGAGCCCAGCTCCCAGGAACCGTCCTTGCAGGGATCTGCCTACCAGTGAGGTGTACTTCCCATCATGCATGCCTTCCTCCCCATGATGGATCTTGGGTGGGGACCATTTGAGAAAGAGGCAAAAAGATAAGGGTTTTGTGACTTGTTGCTTATGATTTTTTAGAACTGAAATGACAAACATCTGGGACTTCCCTGGTGGTCCAGTGGTTAAGACCCCACACTTCCACCGCAGGGGGCATGGGTTCCATCCCTGGTAGGGAAACTAAAATCCTGCAGGACGCGTGGCGTGGCCAAAAAAAAAAAAGAAATGGCGAGCATCATCTGTGTCTTGCCACTTCTTAGGCATTCAGACTTTCACCTAACAGAGACAAAAACTCATCATCATGATCAGAAGCATAGGTCCCCCAATGCATGTGGCTCCGTGATAACTGCTGTTATATACAGTATGATAGCTTTAAAAACTATCGGCTAAACCATGACACTTTTGAGAGCGAAGGGGGGACACCACTAATAATTGTAACAGTACAAAGGCATAAGCGGGGATTCTCCCGGGCAAACCAGGAGGCCCACAGAATAGAGGTTACTCTCTGTAGTAGAGACCAGCCCTGTCCTCTGAGGGTGATAGTTTGGGAAGCTAGACCCTCACAGACATACATGGGAGGTGTCCACAGGCAGTAGAATGAACATACCAAATCATGTCTAGACATGAATATAAACCATAGGTCCCCATGTCAGGAATAGGGAGACTGGGTATACTGGGGAATGTGTATCCCAGGGAAGAGACCAGTTGAGATAGGATGAGGGTGAAGGAATCCCCCTCCCTTCCCTCTCTACCGTGGGGGAGTGAAGTTTTAGGAATTGTTGAAAATGAAGGAGGGTGCTTTGGTGGACTGGTACGAAGACTGGCGAGCCAGAGGCAGCAGAGATGTGAGTGAGATGAATGATTGGAAGAGAAAAGTGCAGGAAAGGGACAGAGTTTTGTGGGCAGAAAGGGATGACACTGCCTGGGCAAGGTAAGAATCCAAGCCAGCAGACTACAACGGGCCCTGGGGCTGGGTTACACGGACATTCAGTCCACCCAGCTCTGCTGTGATTGACTTGTTTTCACTTTAATAAACTCATCCTTATTACTTAAAATTGTTTATTTTAAGAGGATTTTGTCTCACCATCCTAAATGGAGAGCCAGTACCATTTGCCATAAATAGAAGAGAATTGTACATTTAAATAAATATATAAACAAATACACACAGGGAAACAACACAAAGTTGTTGGATTCTAGTTGCCTGAGCTTCCTCTCTCATTAAAAAAAAATTTTAAAAAGAGAGGAGGAAGGACAGAGGAAGATTGGAGGTGTTTCTCCTGGGTCTCATCAGGATTGAAAGAACAATGCAGAGAATCACCTGCCTAGAAGCATCTCCAGGACCAGCCTTTGGGAAACACTGCTCTATGGGCAAGGGAGTCCCGAGATACCCCAGCTGCTCTTTCCTCCTGACTCCTTGTCCCCTCTCCTCCCACAGAGTGACAAAGTGACCATCGTTGACCACCACTCTGCCACCGAGTCCTTCATTAAGCACATGGAGAATGAATACCGCTGCCGGGGAGGCTGCCCCGCTGACTGGGTGTGGATCGTGCCCCCCATGTCTGGCAGCATCACCCCCGTCTTCCACCAAGAGATGCTCAACTACCGACTCACCCCCTCCTTCGAATACCAGGTCCTGCCCCTCCCCACCTCTCTCGTGCTAAGTCTTCAATATCTGGTGTGTGTGTTATGATTAGAGCACGTCTCAGCTCACACGTGCATTTTGGATGCTCAAGTGTGGCCACCATATTGAACAGCACAGCTCAGTCTGAAAGACGAATGGAGATGAAATGAGTAGTCCGGGGTCACAAGGAGGGTGTTTGAGAGGGATTCTGAGGGATGAGTGGGAAGGTCTAGCAGGACAGTGCAGGGAGGCTGGACCAGCCACTCTGTGCCAGGACCCCTGTGGTCACCACTGTCAGAATTGTTCCCTTCAAGGGCTAAGGGTTGGACGTGGCTGGACAGCCACAAGCCCCCAGGGAGCCCTGAGCATCTCCCAAGAGGAGCCAGGGCCCCTCACTGCAGTGACCATACTCCTCTCTTCCCAGCCTGACCCTTGGAACACCCACATCTGGAAAGGTACCAATGGGACCCCCACAAAGCGGCGAGCCATTGGCTTCAAGAAGCTGGCAGAGTAAGTCTCCTAAAGTAGGTGGGGATGGGGGATGGATGTGCCCCCGCATTCAAAGAGCCCCAGAAAAGAAGGCTGGAAACATGCTTGCGCCTCTGCCCTCTTGTGTGACATGATTTCTCCATTTTCTCCAACCCCCTCGTGCCTCCTTTGCCTCAGAGTCTGGGATGCAAACATCACCATGACTCTTCTTCTTCCCAACCTCACTTTCCTCCCCGCCACTTTCCTAAATTCTTGTCCTGGAGACAGTGTTGTGTTGATAAACCAGCTCTCCAATTAGTAAAGTTGGCCATAATAATGATAATAGATTTGTAATCGTTGCCAATTTCTGTGGTGTAAATACTCCCACTATGGCCCATTTCAAGCTCTCAACAGGAAGTCACTGAAGCCAGAGCTGGGAGGAGCTAGGACCAGCTGGCTGCAGCCCACCACTGCCTAGAGAGGCCTCTCACCCAGGGCTGGCTCTCATTTCACTCACTCATTCACTCATTCAGCCAACAAATGGATACTAAGTGCCTACTCGGTGCCCGGCACTGTGCTGGGCTCCAGAGATGCCATGATGAGCCAGATGATGTGGTCCTGCCCTCATGAAGCTCACAGCTACCATCAAGGAACGATTCATGGTGCCATAAAATAGACTTCAGCCAGTTTGGGAGGTCAAAGGGGGCTTCCCGCAGGAGATGACAATTGAGCTGAAGAATGACATGAATAAGACTTCACTGAGAAAAGGAGGGAGGGAAGAGGGTTAGGGACCAAGGCTATTGAAGAGTAATTGTCCTGAAGAACTCGTGGTCAGCCAGGGGACCAGCTGACAAGTGGGGTGGGGTTGACAGATGGTTTAATGGGGATGCCAGCTTCCTGTCTAAGGATAGAGAACTCCCTGATCCACTCAGCAAAGACCCTCTGTTGGGAGCTCACTTTTTGGCAGAGGGGCTAGTATGCACCGAGCTACTTAGTCACTTTCCTCAGCCCCTCGGGTCCAGCTCTCAACAGGTGACTGGTAGGTCTTGCAGGGACTGAAACCTAGATCCTGGATCCACTAATATGGTCCACAGGATCTCTCCCTTCTCTCCCTCCCTCCCCTTTCTCCTTCCATCTAACTTTATCTTGCAGCCAAGCAAGAATGCATCAGCAGCCATTCTTTCCCTAACAAGAGCATCACAAATTCTCAGGGACAGCAGCCTTTGGCTTCAGTTCAGTTCAAACTCTCTCTGAGGGAGGAAGGGAGGGAAAAATCTAAAGAATTAATTGCACTATTAAGTTCGGGGTAGAAACAATGGGAGTTAATTATAGATGCTTTTTTACGATCCGGATCATTCAAAGGGAACCCTCCAGGCATCTTTTATTCTCTTCTGTTTCTCCCCCTTTAGCTCCCAGTGCTCTGGCAGCATGGGTGGTTTCCCTGATTCTAAAAAAGTGATGAATTTACCACCGATAATCCCCAGATTGGGGTAACTAGCAATTTGTCTACTCTGAGATTCCTAGTTAGAACAGGGATGCTTGCTCGGAAGGTGAGCCCAGGCATTCATGGATGGGAAGGAAGAAGCACTGGTTCTGAATTCTCCATTTAACTAGAAAGAGCCTCGACTTGACATTTAAACTCCCCAGGGCTTTGGTGGTAGCGGTATGTTTAAAATCCATTCCTTCTTTTGATAGATACATATTTAGTGCCTGTTAAGTATCAGCCTCTGCAAGACCCTGGATGTGCGTGGCTGCTTAAACCAGACTTGGTCCTTCCTTTGTGGATTTATGAACCTCTAAAATCTCTTCTAGCTCAATACCTGGTGATTTATTAGTGATTCGTTCTCTCCCTCTCTCTCTCTCTCTCCCCCTCTCTCTCACACACACACACGCACGCACATACACACACACGCACACACACACACGAACATAAGCCCCATGACAGCCATTTCTCTGTGTTTCCATTCCTATAACAATGCCTGGCACATAGCTAGGCACTCAACAAACACTTGATGAATGAACAAATGAGTGAAGGAATGAATGATCATCTTTTGGGGCAATGCTTGGCAAACCAACGTTCTCAAGACTGGGATCAATTAATCAAGTAACAAACTAATGAAACTAACTAACCATGTTAGCTCATGACCAGTTGGTCTGGAGTGACTTAAGAAAGGGATCAATATGGCACCTAAACTTGCACTTTGAGTATCCCTGAAGCCATCAAAGATTAGGAGAGAAAGTTCCCTCCTATTAAATTTCATGGATCATGGTTCTTGCCCCAGAGTCCCAGCGTGGCATCCTCCCTCCTTTCTGCATTTCCCATTTTCCTCTCCATCCTCTCCCCTCCAGAGCCGTCAAGTTCTCAGCCAAGCTGATGGGACAGGCCATGGCCAAGAGGGTCAAGGCTACCATCCTGTACGCCACAGAGACGGGCAAATCGCAGGCTTATGCCAAAACCCTGTGTGAGATCTTCAAACATGCCTTTGACGCCAAGGTGGGTAGGGGGCAGTGCCAGCTCTCTGACCCTTCATGGTAAAGTTGGGGAGGGGAGAGAAGGAATTCAGCAAAGAAGAATCCTTTGAGAATGGGTGATAGCACATCTGAAGATGCCCATCAACTCACTCATGCACATTTGCATATATTTCAGGGGACTCTGATGCTTCTCTCCCTGGGAACCCTCCAGGAGTCCAGGAATCATAACCCCCATCCCAAGAGCAAAATATTAGAAAGTTTATGAAAGACAATTCTGGAGTCAGTTTGGGAAGCTCTGCCTTTAATACAATTCAGTGGGTTTCTTTGCTGCAGGAATTCTCAGAGCCTTTAATCTGCATGTACGTGTTATCATTCCCAAAAGAGGGGAGGAGAGAATATAAGTGTTTCCCAAAGATGTTTGCTTATGGATCACTTACTTTTAAGGAGCATCTCAGGAGACTAGGCTTCCCTAGAACCTACTTTGAGAAATGTTGCTCAAGTAATGCTAAGATATAGGGCAAAACAATCTTTCCCTAAGGCGGGTATCTCAGACCTGTTTGGCCCAGGTCCTCCACACTGCTGGACGGAGGATTAGAAAGGAAGCGGAGCAGACAATTGGTCAAATCCAGCTGGGTCATTCCCACCCTAAATGTGATCAAGAAGATTCCAGCATCCTTTGGTTGTAAGAAGCCCAGGAGTCTTAATCAAGATCTGTCTTTACTGACAGCCAACCCATTGCCCCAGACTCTCTGTAGTCCTTCAGGCCACAGGTGACCACAGAAAGGTCCCACGCTGCCAACAAGCTATTAGTTCTACCCACTTGAGCCTGTTGAAATAGTGGCACCCAGAACCTTTGGATCTCCTTCCGAAGGAGATGGCTCAGGATGACTCATCTTCTTCCTCCCTCTCTTCTCTTCCCCCATCACTTTGTTCTCTCCTACCCCTTCTCTCTTATCACCTTCTTCCTTCCTCTCCCCACCCCTCACTCTGCCACGTAGGTGATGTCCATGGAAGAATATGACATTGTACACCTGGAACATGAAACTCTGGTCCTGGTGGTTACCAGCACCTTTGGAAATGGAGACCCCCCTGAGAATGGGGAGGTGAGATGAGCTTTTACCTGTTCTAGCACGTATTTCCATCAGCAGAAAAGAGGGGCATCGTTTACACCTGCTATTCAGTAGCAAATCCTCCAAAGCCTCAAAGCCAGTGACCTCAGTTTGGATCCAAGTTCTGCCAAGATTGGACAGTTCCACGTCTTCAGTCTATGGGTGTCCACTGACTAGCTGACCCCTAGTGAAAATGCTGTCACCTGAGTGAGCTACCTCTTTGGAATGGATGCTCCAATCAAGAGCTTGGTGTCCCCTGCTCCAGATGAGAGAAGCAGGGACAATATTTTTGTAGAAAGCCACAAAGGGGATTTGTGTGCTGGGGGTGGTGAGGGGAGTCCACACCTGTAGCCCTTTATAAATAGCCCTCTTCCACGTGCAGCATTGCTGCCCAGCCTGAGCCCCTGACGCCCTGGCCCCCAGGCATCAGGCTCCTCTTTTGCCAGTTAGGTCCCCAGACCCTTTCCCCGACCCCGTTCCAGACTTAATCACGCACGCCTCACATTTTGCTTATCTCTTTCGGCCTCCAGAAATTTGGCTGCGCTTTGATGGAAATGAGGCACCCCAACTCTGTGCACGAGGAAAGGAAGTAAGTGAAAGACCCGCCAGTGTCACATGACACCCTGTGAGGGTAACTGAAAATTGTCTTTTGGCATCTGGGGCTCACATCTGAGTTCTGGGTAGTTTTGTGACCTGAAGTTCATTTGTGACTGATTTTAGCCGGTGGGTGTCTATCGTCCTCTGGGGCGGATTATTTGGTCTTTGGTCACTTCACAGCCCTGTGCCTCAGTTTCTTTTTCCATCACATTGGGTTTATTCCACCTGCATGAACTTTCTGATTTGTAAGAATCAAATTAGAAAACAGATGTCAGCGTCCTATGAAAAGTTGAGCACTATGTAAATATCAGTTCTTATTATGGCCGCCCTTTGGAAACCTACATTCAGAATCAGTGAGTTTCTTTCCCTAGAACTTTTCCATCTGATGGAGTTGCATCCACTAACGTGGAGGCTGACCTCAAAAGATATCTCGGGAATTCCCTGGCTGTCTAGTGGTTAGGACTTGGCATTTTCACTGCTGAGGGCCTGGGTTCAATCCCTGGTCAGGAACTATAGGATCCTACAAGCTGTGCAGTGCAGGCAAAAAAAAAAAGGATATCTCATAAGGTGAAAAATGCCTGAGGTCAAAAGATGTTCCTGGTAAAATGGCATCTAACATGGGGTTCGGTTCTAAAGATATTTCATAAGGTGACAAACACCTGTAACCAAAATTACCCTTGAAAAACCCTTAAATGCACCCAAAGTAGAGAACATATGGCATGTGCATACCGAGCTGCCTTTCTGTGAGAACATCTCAGTGTTTCCTCCACCACAGAACAGGTCTTCAGTTGAGCATTGGACGCCATGGCTGGCTGGTGGTTAGAGGCTGTGTTCTGCACAACATCCCTCTTGGTTTTCTTTCAGCCAAGCACACATTGCCAAACTGGTCTACATTCCATATCCAGGGGACAGCTGAGTCCCTGGTGGTCAGCCTGCCTTCTGTGCTCAAGGCCAACATCTTAGTCCTCAGTCTCCCTGCCTCTCTCCTTCCCACCCTATCCTGGTGGCCTCCAGTAGGTCCCCCTCACCCCTCCTTCAGGGAGAGATAGGGCACCATCCATTCTCCCCTCTAGGTACCCGGAACTCTTGCGTTTATTTCCCCGTAAAGGGCCTCCCCTCCCCCGAGGTGACACAGAAGTCCACGGTCTGGCTGCAGCCCCTGACAGCCAGCGCAGGTAGAGCATGTGTGTGCGCGCACGCGCCTGTGCATGTATGTGCACACGAACGTGTGCACGTGTATGCCTTGCGTTCACGTGTGTGCATGAGTGGTGTGAGCGCTTGTGTGCATGTTGGTAGGTATGTGTGCGCATGCCCAATGCTGCAGCATCCAAGGCCACACCCAGGTCTCAAGGAGACCTGAGTTCTAACCCAGGCTGTGACACTAACATGCTGAGTAACCTTGAGCAAGCTGCTTGACCTCTCTGGGCCTCGTCTTTCTCATCTGCCAAATGGGGAGAAACTACCTCTGCCCCAACCACCTCTGGGAGCTGTTGCAAGGATCGAAGGATAATAACAAAGAGGAACGTATTTGGAAAAACCTCAAGCCTCATACAAACACAAGTGCTGTTATTTTTACCCCACAACCGTCAACCATCCTTCCCACACTAACAACACAGCCACCCCCTGATATGTTACAGGACTTATTTAGAGAAGTGACTCAATGTGAGACTATTTTAGGGCAGCAAATACACTTACATATATTTAGAACTTTCCTGATGCTGGTGCGAAAACTTTGAAGAACATCCAGCTTAGAAACCCTGCTGCCAGAATGTGCAATTTCTTTTTTTATCCTTTGCACTCAGATTTGTGTGTTGAGTTTTTGTGTTTTGTGTTTTGATTTGAGAGCTTTATGGAGTTTTTTGGTTTGGGGGGTTATTTTGTTTTGTTGCTCTTGGAGACATTTTTGGTTTGGATTGGTTTGGTTTGGTTTGGTTTTTGCCTTATCTGAGAACAAGACTTACCACTTTTAAAGGAAAACTGGAAAACCATTCATGGTTTTGTTTTTTTTAAATCTCGAGGCTCCTGAGCCTCTGATGCTGAGGTCCCAATGACATCTTTCTTCCCCTTTGAAACAACTTCATAAGAAATCCAATCTCTGGGCTTCCCTGGTGGCTCAGTGGTTGAGAGTCTGCCTGCTGATGCAGGGGACACGGGTTCGTGCTCCGGTCCAGGAAGATCCCACATGCCACAGAGCGACTGGGTCCATGAGCCATGGCCTCTGAGCCTGTGCATTCGGAGCCTGTGCTCCACAACGGGAGAGGCCACAACAGTGAGAGGCCCGCGTACTGCAAAAAAAAAAAAAAAGAAATCCAGTCTCTTTTCAGGCTGTGTCAGTGCTGAACATTTTTCAGTTTACTTGAAATGTGAAATGTGAGAGACCCTTGAAATGTCTAAAGACCAAAACTTTATTGAAAGAGAATGTTGTAATGGTTACCAGTGGGGAGAGGGAAGGGGGAGGTGAAGATAGGGATAGGGGATAAAGAGGTACAAACTATTATGTATAAAATAAGCTACAATGTTATATTGTACAACACAGGGAATATAGTCAATATTTTATAATAATTATAAATGGCATATATAACATTTAAAAATTGTGAACCACTATATTACACACCTGTAACTTAATATCGTACGTCAACTCTACTTCAATTTTTAAAAATGGAAAAGAAATTTTAAAAAGAAAGAGAATGTTGAATGGGGTAGTCCTGCACCATCCACTAAACCTTGCTACAGGCACATAAATGTTCTATATCTGTACCATCCTGTATGGCAGCCGTTAGCCACGCATGGCTGTTGAGCACTTGACACGAGGCTAGTGCACGTGGGGAACAGAATGGTTCATTGTATTGAATTTGAATGAATTTAACTTAAACTAGCCACACACAGCCAATGGCTACCGTAGTAGACAGCACGAGTGTCATTCTTGGCTACTCAGTGTGAGGAGAGGAGACCAGCAGCATCTCCTGTTAGAAATGCAGAATCTGAGGCCCTACCCTGGACCTAGTGAATTTGGATGTGCTGCTTAACAAGATCTCAGAAGGATTCCTGTACTCATTAAAATTTGGTTGTGACCACCTAGAGGGGTGGGATAGGGAGGGTGGGAGGGAGGGAGACACAAGAGGGAAGAGATATGGGAACATATGTATATGTATAACTGAGTCACTTTGTTATAAAGCAGAAACTAACACACCATTGTAAAGCAATTATACTCCAATAAAGATGTAAAAAAAAAAAGAACATTCTAGAAGCTTAATTCAAAGACTGCATTGTGTGTGCATGTGTATTCAAAAAAAAACTGATCATGTTATCAAAAAAAAAAATTTGGGAAGCAAGGAAACGTGGTCTGATGGGTTAAGGAATGGACTGTTCTTTCTATTCTTTCTTTCAAGTTTGGTCCGTTTTTTTTTTCCAGTTTTAATATTTTTTTTCAGTTTTAATATTTTTTTATCGAAGTCTAGTTGATTTACAATGTTGTGTTAATTTCTGCTATACAGCAAAGTGATTCAGTTATACATATATATACATGATTTTTCATATTCTTTTCCATTATAGTTTATCATAGGATATGGAATATAGCTCTCTGTGCTGATACAGTAGGACCTTGTGGTTTATCAATTCCATATATAAAAGCTTACATCTGCTCCCCCCAACCTCCCACTCCATCCCTCTCCCCCACCCCCTCCCTTGGGCAACCACCAACACGTAGCATCAAATGATGTCTAGGTGTCATTTTTGGCAGGCAAGGGTGAGTTGATACATTCTAGACAAAGCCATAGGTGTGTTATGGTCTCACTCAAGACCCAAAGGAAGGCCCTAGAACCAGGACTGGTGATTTGGAGAGCCATCGGGTGTTGACACCAGGAGGGGGCTCCAAGCCAGAGCTCACAGACTCTCTTTCATCTTGGCAGGAGCTACAAGGTTCGTTTCAACAGTGTTTCCTCCTACTCCGACTCCCGCAAATCATCGGGCGATGGGCCAGACCTCAGAGACAACTTTGAGAGTGCGGGACCCCTGGCGAATGTGAGGTGAGCGAGGGGGAGGGGCCCAGGGTGTCAGGGACGACGAAGGCTCTCACGGAGCTGGACTGAGTTACAAAGTGGGCTCTTTCTTGGGGGCCGGGGGGGGTCTCCCTTCCGTGTCTGTTTATCCCTCGAATAACCAGCTGCACTCTGGCTCTTTGGGGGCATCCTCCCCCCATTAAAGCACACTACCTGGACCCCTCCTGTGACCTCTTCCCATCACACTACTTCAGAGCCCCTGTCACCCAAGTTTCGCCCCATCACACAAATGTCACATCATTTGTGCTGAAGGATGTTAGTTCCCCACACGTCACTCAGCGAGCTCCCTTTGTAAGTGCCCTTACTGGAGAATGAACTTGAGTTGAGAATGAACTTGAGTTGGGGTCCAAGAGTCTCAGAGATCAAGTGAACGTTAACATAGTTTAATATCTACTCCTTTTGGGCTTCCCTGGTGGCGCAGTGGTTGAGAGTCCGCCTGCCGATGCAGGGGACGCGGGTTCGTGCCCTGGTCCGGGAAGATCCCACACGCCACGGAGCGGCTGGGCCCGTGAGCCATGGCCGCTGAGCCTGCGCATCCGGAGCCTGTGCTCCGCAACGGGAGAGGCCACAGCAGTGAGAGGCCCACATACAGCAAAAAAAAAAAAAAAAAAAAAAAAATCTTAAATCTACATTCATGCTTTTCATCTCATTCTCCTCTCTTCTGGTGACACACTGCCATGACCCAGTGGTTCCCACCCTTGGGTGCTCATCAAAATCACCTGGAGTTGTTTGCAGTATACAGGTAACCAAGCCCCACTTCCAGAGATTCTGAGGTAGTTGGTCTAAAATTGGGCCCAAGCATTGCTTTTTCTCTTTTTTTAAAATCTCCCTAATTGCCTCCAATGTGCAGTCAGATTCAAAAAAATACTGTCCTGACCCCATGTCACCCAAAGCATAGTCACATCCCATGAGAGCATTTTGGATAGTACACGGACAGATGTTTTATATTTCAGTGGCTGTGAATTTGGTTTAATGGGTATTTGGAAAGAAAGAAAACTGGATGTCAAGCCCTTGGTTTGACAGACATTGGTCAAGATGAGGCTTGATGTCAGCAGTGTGTTCAGGCCGGGCCACGAATCTCTTAGACCTTCACCAACTGAACCCTCTCCACACCAGCTCAGGACAGTGCTTAGCAGATGATAGAGATCACAGGCTTCCTAGATATTCAAGTATTGTTTTCATCAGTACCCTTTTTTTTTTTTTTTTTTTTTTGGCTGAGTCACGCAGCTTTCAGGATCTTAGTTCCCTGACCAGGGATCGAACTGGGGGCCATGGCAGTGAAAGTGCCAAGTCCTAACCACTGGACCGCCAGGAAAGTGCCCATCAGTACGCTTGTTAATAAACTTTATTTATTTAAAGCAGTTTTAGCTTCACAGCAAAATTGAGGAGAAGGCACAGATTTCCCATATACTCCCTGCACCCCCCCCCACACAGCCTCCTCTACCGTCAGCATCCCCCACCACGGTGATGCATTTACACAACTGATGAAGCTACACTGACACACCATTGCTACCCAGGGCCCATAGTTTACGTTAGGGTTCACCCTTGAACTGATGGGTTTTGACATCAGTTCATTTTCTTTAGCTTGACGTTGAAACATCCAGGGTTTGACGGTCAGACCTATTTTTCCCTTACTAAATCTATCATGGCTTAGAGCAGGGGTTGGCAAACTACAGCCCATGGGCCAAATTCAGCCTGGCCACTGTATACTGTTGTACAGCCCATGAGCTCAGAATGGTTTTTACAGAAGAACAATTACATTTTATTTGATGATAGAAAACATTACCTTTGAACCCCAATTAAGCAAAATGCTATCCCCCAAAAAAGAATTCCATTCTTCTCATTAGTAGACATATATAACTAAAAAATTGTACCCAGCAACTATTATTATTATTATTGTATTTTTAATTTTGTCCAAAAGTATGCAGGCATATATTTTCTTTTTTGTCATATCGGTATCTACATAATAGCTTTGATTTTCCTTCTTGGCCTACAAGCCTGAAAATATTTACTGTCTGCCCCCATGTATAATAAGTTTGCCAAGTTCTGTTTTGGAAGCTTAAAATAGGAATTTTGAAACCATAAGATGAAGACTGTGATGAAATGTGAACCTAGGAAGTGGCTGTGACACAGGCCTTCAGGTGCATCAGGAAGCATGTTAATGAATTAATAACCCAGACCAACTCTTAGCGAACACCAGTGGGCTTGAATCGCCAGTGAGTACAAATTAAAGGCAAAGTAAATGGCACTACTAAGTAAATAACAGAATGGGTGGTAGTCAAGTATGGCGGATGTCTCGAACATAATAAATATTGGAGGTTCGGGGAACAATGCCTTAACCACAAGGCATGACTAGCGCGAAGAGTCTCCAAATCTGTGTTAGGCTAAGGGGGATGGCTGGGAGGCAGAAGTGCTGCTTCCTGTATCCTTTAACCAGTCCTCTCCTGGCCACCTGCTCTTTCCACCTGTCAGGCCACTGCCCTGCGGGGAAAAGGTGAGGAATCCAGCTAAAGGAGGATTGTGGGTGAAGGAGTGCTGGGGAAACATGCTACCTAATCCCACATCCTTCCCTTGGAAAGGGTCTGGAACCCCAGGGAAAGAAGGGCAGGAGAGGAGAGGAGAGGAGAATGAGATGAAAAGCATAAATGTAGATTTAAAAGGAGTAGATATTAACCTATGTTAACCTTCACGTGATCTATGAGACGCCTGGACCCCAACTCAAATTCATTCTCCAGTAACAGAGGGTCCCTCCCGACTTGCCCCACCTCCTTCCCTCATCCTCCATCGCAATCTTTCACCACCCTGGCTCCATCATTCTGAAAAAGAGACTCAAGAGCAGAGCCATACCCTGTAAGGAGTAGGCTAAATAGCCCCACTCCTTGGCTTGTCTGAATTGGCAGTCACCACGGAACCCTCCAACATGGGAAAGAAGCAAGTTGGGGTGTTGTCCGTATCCCACTTATAAACCTGTTCATCCAGTCCCAGTGAGGTCAAGACCCACAGCCAGGACCAAGTCCTGGAAATGTGACATCAAGTCTCTGCAGGACTGAGGGGCCACCTGGGACACAGCCCTCCACTTCCCAGACTTCAGAAAAATCTCATTAACTTGACGCCCATTGATTCAAACACCGACACTTTCTTGGTGGTATCTATGCAAAGAGACTTTGTGAAGCAAATCAATTTCACAGATATTGCAAGGGGTGAGCAAGCATATTTATAAACCTTTCAATCCCTTTTAGAAGAACCTGCTTACACACCAACACTGGATGTGTTAATGACAAGTCCTGATCTCCTCGTTAACACAGGTCCCCTAGAACTGCTATGCTAGGGTTTTCATTCTCTTTGTACTTAAAACTAACCTGGTTGTATCATGAGTAGAGTCAAGTCTTCCTCTAATGTAGACTCATTTCCCCAATTAGTCCAGCTTAGAAATGGACACCCAAGAAACAGCCAATTGTTCTGGGTCACCACTATCCCCAACTCATCCTCCTTAGGACCAACTGGGACTTTGCTCCTGAGGACAGTAATACCTAGCAGAGACCAGAAGGAAGGGAGAGCAGGGCTGGGGGTTCCCAGGCTTAAAGATGGCCTTCCCCAGATGGGCTTGGGGTAGTCTGACCATCATGGGCTAAACACCATCCTTCTGGAGATACCAGTGGTCTTTGTCTGCTTGGGCAGCCATAACAAAATACCATGCACTGGGGGACTTCAACAGTAGAAATTTATTTTCTCACCGTTCTGGAGGCTAAAAGTCCAAGATCAAGGTACCAGTAGGATTGGTTTCTGGTGAGGCGTCTCTTCCTGGCTTGCAGACAGCCACCTTCTTGCTGTGTCCTCACATGGCCTTTCCTCTGTGAGCGTGTGGTGGGAGGAGAGAAAGAGAGAGAGCTCTCTGGTAGCTCTCCCTCTTCTTAAAGGACACCAGTCCTGTTGGATTAGGGCCCCACCCTTATGACCTCATTTGACCTCAGTTACCTCCTTGAAGGCCCCATCTGCAAATATAGTCACATTGGGGGAGAGGGCTTCAACATATGAATTTGGGGGGACATAACAGTCTGTAACCCCAGACACCCCCCCAACACCTCCCCAGTCCCCTAGCCTGGAACTTCTGTTGTCTTCTTGGCAGGTTCTCTGTGTTCGGCCTTGGCTCGCGGGCGTACCCTCACTTCTGCGCCTTTGGACACGCCGTGGACACCCTCCTGGAAGAGCTGGGTGGGGAGAGGATCCTGAAGATGAGAGAGGGGGATGAGCTCTGTGGGCAGGAAGAGGCTTTCAGGACCTGGGCCAAGAACGTCTTCAAGGTAACCATCTGCCCAGATCTCAGAGACCCAGGGGGAGAAGTCATGTCCCCAGTGACCCCCAAGGACAGAGTAGCTAAACCATCAGAGATAGAAGAAACTTGAGAAAATCCTTGGTACTTCCCTCATGTATCCAACCAGGAGACCGCTTCAAACAATTCAGATGAGTTTGGGTGGTCTTAAGATACACAATTTCCAACCAGAATCCAACCTCTGCATTCAGGGTGAAGAGTTGGTCTATAAAAAATTATAGAGTCTTGGAATTTCAGGGCAGGGAGGAATCCATCCCTCACTCACATTTGGTAGACAAGTAAACAAAAATACATAGTGTTGGTTAACCAAACCAGGGGGCCACGCCTCAGGCTGGATCTCAGATCTCACCAGTTTGTCTGCTTTGACAATCTTATTCCTCTTGTGCTAGATCTTCAGTGACCTATACAGTAGCCACTAGCAACAAGTGATCATTTAAATTTAAATGTAAACTAAGTAACATTAAATATGATGCATGGATAAATTAAATGTTGTGTGTCCGTACAATGGAATATCATTTGGACATAACAAGGAATGAAGTGCTGATGCATGCTACAAGGATGAACCTTGAAAACACGTGCTAAGTGAAAGAAGCCAGACACAAGGGACACCTACTGTATGATTCCATTTACATGAAATGTCCAGAATAGGCAAATCCATAGAGACAGAAAGTAGATTAGTGGTTGCCAGGGGTTTGGTGGCAGGAGTGGAAAATGGGTGTGGCTACTAATGGGTACAGGTTGAGGGAAATGTTCTGAAACTGTATTAGTGGTGGTGATTGTACAACCTTGTAAATAACATATATACAACTAGATGTAAATTAAGTAGAATTTAAAATTTAAATTTAAAATTCCACTCCTCAGTTGCACAAGCCACATTTCATGTGCTCAATAGCCACTAGTGGCTAGTGGTTACCATATTAGACAATTAGAATGTTTCCATCATGATAGGACATCCTATTGGATAGCGTTATGCTAGATATGAGGTCAAGAGAATAAATGAGCAATGGCTTCCATAGGCATGTGGGGCAATTGGCCATCCTGGGAAAAACAAAAAAGCAATGAATGTGGACCCACCTTTACCTGCTCCTTCTTTGGCCCTGGAATGCATTGTTATCAGCAGCCCCAGGAGAAAGGGGACTGTGCAACCTTCTGTCAGTCAGTTGACACTTTTTATCCTCACAAAGGAGTAAAGGGGAAACTGAGGCCCCTGAGCTATAAGGATATGTGAGTGAGGAGGCTGTGTTGATAAACTTGTGCCAGCATTTCTTCCTAGGCAAAGAGAACCAAGATAACTTGGCTCTGTTTACACCTGGAGATAATTGTGTGGCTCTTGACTTCAATCAGGCAACATTGAGCATCCCAGAAGCAGGGCCTGTTACAAGCTATCATACCCTTTAAGCTATCACATCCCTCACCCTCCCAGCCAACTCCCAGCCCTACCAACCACTAAATCTACGTCGTGTCTCTATAAATTTGCCTATTCTGGATACTTCATATGAATGGAATCATAATATGTGGTCTGTTATAACTGACTTCTTTCACTTAGCTTAATGCTTTCCTGGTGCCTCCACATTATAGTATATATCAGTACTTCATTCCTTTTTACTGCCAAAATAATATTCCATTTTATAGATATACCATATTTTTTTTCTCCACTCATCAGCAAATGGACATGTGGATTATTTTAAAATCAACATGAGGCCAAAAAAATGGTATTAAAAAAACCTACCTTTGAAAACCTTTGGAATTATCCATGGTTTTTAACCTCCAAAAATCTGAATTCTGAACAGTAATTCATAGAATCAATAAAGTTGGAGAACTTATGAACTTGGCAAAAAAAGAAAAAGAAAAATTTTATATGCAGGTTTCCAAACATGCAATATATTCTGCCTTCACTATAATTTTTAAATCTTTAGAGGAAGATAGGAAATTTCTAAGGTTTTTACTTCCTTGTTTAACGTTAAGCCTCTGCAAAAGTTGGTTTTAGAAATAAATGACATAATAGAGTTACCTATTAAATAGAGGTTAGGTCCCAAAGTCAATAGTAAATGTGGTATGTCCAGCCCATCAAAGGCACTCAAAAAGTAAGGGTGGATTGGTTGATGAGTGGATGAGTGGATAAATGGATGGAGAGAAGGATGGATGGGTGGATGGATGGATTGATGGATGGAAGGAAGTAAGGAAGGAGGGAGGGAAGGAAGGGAGGAAGAGAGGATGGAGGGAGGATGGGTGGATGGATGGAGGAATGGATGGATGGGTGGATGAATAGAAGGATGGATGGATGGATGGAAGGAGGGAGGGAAGGAAAGGAGGAAGGGAGGAAAGGAGGATAGATGGATGAATGGAGGGATGCAGTGGGGGGAAGGAGGATGGGTGGATGGGTTGATGGGTGGGTGGATGGGAGAATGGGTGAATGGGTGGATGGATGGATGGACGGATGGATGGATGGATGGATGGGTGGATGAATGGATGGAAAGGAGGAATGGAGGGAGGGAGGGAGGGTGGGTAGATGAGTGGGTGGATGGGTTGATGGGTGGGTGGATGGGAGAATGGGTGAATGGGAGAATGGGTGAATGGGTGGAGGAATGGATGGATGGGTAGATGAATGGAAGGAAGGAAGGAATGGAGGGAGGAAGAGGATGGGTGGATGAGTCGATGGATGGGTTGATGGGTGGACGGATGGATGGATGGATACATGCTATGACTTGGAGCTGTCGGGAGGCACGCTGCTGGCTGAAAGAGGTCACTGAAAGCCCCGTGTGTGCCACAGGCAGCCTGTGATGTGTTCTGCGTGGGAGATGACGTCAACATTGAGAAGGCAAACAACTCCCTCATCAGCAATGACCGCAGTTGGAAGAGGAACAAGTTCCGCCTCACCTACGTGGCCGAAGCTCCAGAACTCACACAAGGTACCTCCCACCACGCACCTGGGGAGATGTTCATGACGGTGGGGGGAAGGGAAGACAGGAGTTCTCACCTCTGAAAGGTCCTTAGAGAAGGTGGGCTTCATTGCTTTGGTCTCCCTTTAGTTCAGTCCTCCCGGTAAAGAGAGGGTCAGGAGAAGCTGGAGACTTTTTACTGACAACTGTTTAACTCCATCACAGGAAGACTGTTGTTCTTCTCCCCCCAGGTCTATCCAGTGTCCACAGAAAGCGGGTCTCAGCCGCTCGACTCCTCAGCCGTCAAAACCTTCAGAGTTCTAAATCCAGGTAGGAACACCTTGGCCCCTTTGGGTTCCCCACCTGTGCCCCAGTTGCCACCCACAGCAAGGAAGGAGGACTCTGAGGACTGGCTTCCTGTTACCATTCTAAGGGTCCTCGAGACCCCCTTGCCACTAGCATCTTGGTTTCCTGCTTTCCCTTTGCCAAGCTCCAACCTGCAGGGATGAAAAAAGTAAATGGTGACGATCCTTGTGGAAAGGGGAAAGAGAAAGGTGTTTCGAGGAATTTTTAATAGAGACCACACCCTTTTCAGACTGCTAGTGTTCATTGTAATGTGCATCTTAGTCAGAAATCACTTAGTCCAGACATCTCCCTGTGGATAATTCTTCTCTGCTGTCCTGAGAAATGCCTGCTCAGTCTCTGTTTAAATTCCTCTGGGATGACGGGAGGTTTATTAACCTATAAAACAGCCCCCTCTGTGTTCTGAGGTCCTAATTGTTAGAAATGATCTTCCGATTCCTTGTAACCAAAGCAAATGTTCCTGGCCCTTCATGTTGATCCTAAGTGACACCCTCCACTGACACCCAAAACAGAGTCAGTTCTTCCAAAGGAGAGAGCTGCCAACAGCCAAGGACAGTGACCAGTCTCTCCCTGGTCCTCATTCCTTCCAGCTGTTCTTCCTGAGACCTGGTCTCCCAAACCTTTGCTTTAGTAAAAAGACACACTCTGGGGCTTCCCTGGTGGCGCAGTGGTTGAGAGTCCGCCTGCCGATGCAGGGGACGCGGGTTCGTGACCCGGTCTGGGAAGATCCCACATGCCGCGGAGCAGCTGAGCCCGTGAGCCGTGGCCGCTGAGCCTGCGCATACGGAGCCTGTGCTCCGCAACGGGAGAGGCCGCAGAGTGAGAGGCCCGCGTACCGCAAAAAAAAAAAAAAAAAAAAAAAAAAAAGACACACTCTGTCCTGCTGGAAATGTGATTCCCAGCCCTGGCCACAGTGCAGTGGAGGTCCTGTGATCACTACCAAGTGCACTAAGGCTATTCTTACCATCCCCGATCTGGGTAGGATGCTCTAATGCCGCCCAGGATCGCAGGTGTTGTCCTAACAGCCATGCTGCTCTCCCATTAAGCTTATGTCCTTGCTGCTCTTGGACTTGAAGTCTTTTCCGAATGATCAGACCAGGTCTCTGCATCCCTCTACTTATATAAGTAAATTTTTTGGCAGTAAAGAAAGTCTTTGCTTTGATCCCTGTTGAAAGGAATCTTTTTCACTCTGCAGTTATAGCCCATGAAGATCTTTTGACATCTTGATTCTTTGCCTGGCATAGTGCAAAGGGTGGGCTCTCCAGCTGGACAGCCATGGGTTCTGACCCCAGTGCTGCCACGTGTCAGCTGTGGGACCTTGGGCAAGTCCCTTGGGTCTTCTGAGCCCCTGTCTCCTTACCTAAAATGAGATCGATGGCTATAAAGATTGCCAGTGTTTCTCTAGTACTTTCTGTGTTCCAAGCACTATTTTGAGTCCTCTCTGTGCAGGATCTCCCAGAGTTCTGACCAGCCCAGGAAGTAAGTACTAGTATCATCCACGTTTTAAATATGAAAAATGACAATTAGAAAATACAAGTGACCTTTCAAGGCCACACAGGCTCAGTTCTCTGGCTCCAAGGTCAAAATGCCAAATGGCTATACCTATGGCCTCACCAGCAGCAGAAGGCTGCTGTGAGTATTAGAAACAACACACACAAAGCAAGTAGCATATCCCTCATTCCCGTTACTATTCCTTACCCGTCCCAGCTTCATACACCTGCAAAGTTAGTATGTGTGCTTTCTACCTGGACTTAAAACCATTTTTTTTTAATTGAAGTATAGTTGATTTACACTATTGTGTTAATTTCTGCTGTACAGCCAAGTGATTCCGTTTTACATATACATACATTCTTTTTTTTAAATATTCTTTTCCATTGTGGTTTATCATAGGCTATTGAATATAATTCCCTGTGCTATACAGTAGGACCTTATTGTTTATCCATTCTATATATAAAAGCTTACATCTGCCAAACCCAACCCCCCACTCCATCCCACCCCCAACCCCCTTCCTCTTGGCAACCACAAGTCTGTTCTCTGTGCTTGGATGTAAAACTTTTGATAAAGTGGTCAACAGGATGGAGCCCCAGGGCTCTCATGTTCTCTCCCAGATCCTCAAACACTAAAGAAATGGATTGGGAAATTAATCCATTTGAATAATTAGTTAAATGCAATATTCAGAGCATAATGATCTCTGATATAGATAGGGACTCCGTATTTGAAATAGACATTGTACTCCCCATTTCCACCCTGTGGAAAAGTACAACTTCAGTAGCACTGGACAAGAAGAGACTAAGAATCTACTGGTAATTTCTTTCAGTGACAAACTGTGAAAGCCCAGATCACAAAAATTACTCCCCAAACCATAGTACATAAAAAGCAAGGTAATTTGCAAATGTTTTGATGCTAAGTTGGACTGAAGTCCCAGAATAACCCCCAATCCACCTCTGGAAAGGACAGTTAACTCTGAGTGACTTACAAGAAGATATTTCAACAAGGTTAGGAACCAGAAGACAGTATTAAAATCAATTATGGATTAGCTCAAAAAGGATCAAATGGCATCTAGCGTTTAACTCTTTCAAAGCACACTCCAGGGCTTCCCTGGTGGCGCAGTGGTTGAGAGTCCGCCTGCCGATGCAGAGGACACGGGTTCGTGCCCCGGTCTGGGAAGATCCCACATGCCGAGGAGAGGCTGGGCCCGTGAGCCATGGCCGCTGAGACTGCGCATCCGGAGGCTGTGCTCCGCAACGGGAGAGGCCACAGCAGTGAGAGGCCCGCATACGGCAAAAAAAAAAAAAAAAAAAAAGCACACTCCATAGCACTACCTACTTTCAGGCTTACAACCATCTCCAGCTTTATACGGATGTTGTTGTTGTGTTTTTTTTCTTCTTAAGAATAACTGAGTAAAAAAAGCATGACTCTCTCTCCTGTTTTCCCCTGCCCAAGGCCAAAGTCGAGCTGTTTGAGCCAGGAGACCATAGCAAGATATCATGTATCACACACCCACCACTCCCACCCCCAACAAGAGACCCTTAATTGCAAGCAAAGTGCTTAAGAGGAAATAAGCCACCTTTTGAAGGTGATCCTTGCACCTCTAAAGAGAAAAGTGACTGCAGTTACTGCCTGGGCAGGAAATAAATTTTCTACATACGGCAATTAGCAAACAATACAGAAAAGAGTATAATGGAGCGCTAATGGGTGGGGTGTGGATCATAGGTCCTAGAAGTCAGAAGGAGGAGGGGAAACGCCGGGTAGGCTTTAGATAGGCTAGTGAATAGAGGGGGGACATCTAGGAAGAGAGAATAGGAGCAAAGATGCTGAAGGGGCCCTGAGCGCTGGGGTATCTGAGAGAAAGATGGGACGTTATAACGGAGAGTTCTTGATGGGAGAACTCTTAATTCCCAGTTACCCTCTGATAAATTGCTTCTCTCCAGCCTTCACCATCTCAACAAAAGACATCAACATTTGGCTTAAGCCCAAGACTTAAGCATCCTCCCTGCCTCCTCGCTTTCCCTCCCACTATCCATCCAACTCTCAGCTGGTACTGTGGGTCTTCTGTTTCAACTACATCTCAGATCTACATCCACCACCTTAAGCAAGGCCACGATCGCCTGTGGTCTGAGTGCCTGCCATAGATACCTAACTTGTCTCCTTGTTTCTTGACATTTCTCTCAAAGATCCATTTTCCAAATAGCAGGCAGACTAATCTTTTAAGAGTATAAACGGAAGCCTGTCCATCCACAGCTTCACATCCTCCAGTAGCTTCCCACTGGACTTAGGAAACCTTCAAACTCCTTTGCCATGACAGGTCATGACAAGACCCTCATGATCTGGCCTCTGCCTAGCTCTCTGATCTCCTTCTGTACCACCCACCCCTGTGTTGACCCCTCTTCCAAACACTCCAGTCTTCTTTCCCTTCCTCAAATGTGCCACACTTTTTCCGACCTCAGGGCCTTTGCACATGCTGCTTCCTTTTTCAGCAACACTCTTCCCCCAGATCTTTGCATGTCCGTTCCTTCTCATTCTTCAGATCTCTGCTCAAATGTGAAATCACCAGAGAGGCCTCCTTGACCATCCTTATCTGCCAGTCACTTAGCCCACTGCCCCCACCCATCAGCATCCACCCATCCTCATCACCAGCCCCATCTGAGATCTTTTTAATGTACTTCTCAATGAGAATCAGGCCCTTTGTTCTCTTTATCCATCATTTTCTCACCAGTGCCTAGAACAGTGCCTGACACTCAATACAAATTTGTTGAAGGTATAAAGTTTATTCACTCAAACTGCTCACAACAGACACTGTTTACTGTTTTCCTTGAAGAAGGAACATGAGCTAATTTTTTTTTCCGTTTAATGCTGGATGTTAGCAGACTGTTCTTTCATCTGCGAACCTGTCATTGAACCATTGCCAAGTGTGTGTGTGTGTGTGTGTGTGTGTTATGCTCCTGTAGGTGAATATAAATACATCACAGGCAGGGGATACTCTGGGGGAAAGGGCTCAAATGGCTCTGCCTTCCCAATGTTGCCCTTTTTCCCTCCCCTAAAACTTTTCAATGGCCCATATGTGTCCCAAGCTTTTTTTTTTTTTTTTTTAAAGGCTTAGAAAATCCTATACTTAGAAACCCCCAGCAGAACTGAGATGTCAGACAATTAGTCTCCAGGCTAGTGCTACCCACTGGGGGATCAGCTTCCTGCAAAGCTTCAAGGACCAACCCACTGAGGTGTCCTAGGGCCATGCAGCCATTCACTGCCGGGATTCTCCGCATGCCATGACTGGTCAGCGGCTTGCAAAGTGTCTGTGGTCAAATTCCCAGCAGAGCCGGGGCCCACCTTGTGGCCCACCTGCCAGCTCCATTCCCATCCCTGCCTCTTATCCGCCTGACCACCTTCGGCCACGTTCAAGAGGACTTAGGGGAAATGGCTGTGCGTGTGAGCCAGCTCAGCAAGTTCGGGTCCTCCGCATTTCTATTTTGTACTGGCCAAAGGAACAGAGGCAAATATACTTCTGAAAGAAATTATGATGATCTGGGAGAAAGTGGGAACTGATTTGTGGGCCTTTCAAAGGCTTCCCGTGGTAGGCGCTGGAGGCTCCCAAATTAGCAACCCCACAGCGCCCTCTGCTGGTTGTCAGCCTCCGCCAGTCCCCTTCCTGGAGCTGGCAGGGGGTGATGATTGATGCCTTGCTCTCCAGGAACCAAAAGATTGGTATGAGCTCAGAGCAGAATCAGTCGCGCAAGCGCATTTAATGGGTAAGATCAGTGCCCCAGAGAGAACAAAATCTGCCCAGGGAAGGAGAGTGGTACCCCACACCCCACCACCATCATTCACAATTTCAGTTACCAAGTTCCCCACCCCCCGTACTAAGGACAGGGGTGCCATGCAAAATATGCCAGCACAACTATTCTTAATAATGGCGGCTATTTGCAGCACAAAAGGGCCCTTGGCTGTGCCAAAAACTCCTTTAAATAGCGAGTCCCATTGGTCTATTCAAGTGCTGATTTACATACCGCGGAGAATGTAGAAACTTCACGTTGAATATCAAGTGTCTCTGTCAACCAAAAACCAGTTGGCAAGGACGAAAAAAGCGGATCTGAAAATGCGAATGTAACTCAAAGAATACAAAAACGATTTGATTTACCAAAGTGTAGTCATCCATCCCAAAGTTTTCAGGTATAAAAATGTGGTATATCTGTACTAAAACTTTAAAGAGGACCAGAATAATCCTAGCCTGAGAATTCATTCTTAGCACAGACCTCCTGCACTTGAAATCCAAAAATCAAAAGAAAGGGCCTGACCTGGCAGGCATCAACGAGTTTCTCTCTGGGTTTTCTCCTTAGTTCTGTAAATTTTATAATATCATGGGATTTGTGCACAACGAGAACCTGAGTTCAAGGCCAAGTTCTTTTCCCTTTTCCATGACAAGATGAGGACTCTGGTTGCAAAAGCGGGTGGAGCTTGGGATTTCTAGGAGAGATGGAATTTCACAGAATGGGGACATCATTGCCTGTGGCTCCAGTGGGCTAGTGGTTCCTGGCAGCACTCTGCTTGGTACAGAGAACAGAGCCTATTCCAGTAGCTGGTTAATCCTGAGGGTCTGAGGTTCCTACAAACAACAGATATTTTTTGAATGCCTACTATGTGCCATTCACTGTCCTAGGTGCCAGAATAGAACAGTGGAAAAAAACAGACAATTTCCTTGCCCTCTAGAGTTTACATTGTCCTGGGGGCCAGGGGGCAGGCAGGGGGGACAGACCACGTAAAGGAGTAAACTCTGCTGGGGGTCAGTTGATGGTAAGTGCTACGGAGGAAAGAAAAACAGGGGCAGGAAGCCAGGAGAGCAAAGAGGTCTGGGAATTGAAACTTGGGGTGCTCCAGTGTCCAGTTAGGGTTGATGAGAGGGAACTGGCAAAGGAGACTGAAGAGGAGCAGCCAGAGAGAAGGTCAGAAGAGCCTGGGATGCTCAAGAGAAGGGTACTGAGAAGGAGGAAGTGGGCAGCTGCGTCCAGTGCTGCTCTGATGATCCCAGTGAGTGCTAGGAGCTGGCGGTCGGATTTGCCATGAGGAGCCCGTGGGTGACCTTGCTGAAAGCCGCGGCGTGGAGTGATGGGGCCAGAAGTCTGATTGGCCTGAGCCCCAAAGAGAATGGAAGGAGGGGAGTTGCAGCCACAAGGACAGATAAAGGAGCAAAGGAGGTGGCCAGAAGCTGGTGGCCCTCATCCCACTGTTGCCCTGCTCTTCCCTGCAGCCGATCAACCATCTTCGTGCGTCTCCACACCAACGGGAATCAGGAGCTGCAGTACCAGCCTGGGGACCACCTGGGCGTCTTCCCCGGCAACCACGAGGACCTCGTGAATGCCCTGATCGAGCGGCTGGAGGACGCACCCCCGGTCAACCAGCTGGTGAAGGTGGAGCTGCTAGAGGAGCGAAACACGGCTTTGGGTAACTATGGCCGGGCTACACCCAAGGGTGCTTCCCTCCTCCAGGGGGTCCGAAAGGCAGTGGGTATCTGGGGAAGAGGAGACTTGTTCTTCTTCACAATCACCATTCCAGGTGGGAGAGTGGGTCTCTGTCACCCCCAGCTTATGAGATTGAAGACTCCTCCTTTCTCATGGTTGAATAACCTTGGCCCAACGGGCTAAGCAAATAAATGTCCATGAAGCCAGGACGTTGATGGTTCGTCTTCGAGCCAAAGGGGCTTCTACCTTCCTTCATCAGCTAGACACTGATCTTAGCAGAGGCTACTCGTCTAACTTCCTCCATCACCCCTGCCTCACTGCCACCAAGTAAAGAGCAGCTGGAGTCCGCCCATGCCTCCTCTTAGAATCCAAAGGCACCCTATGAAGCTCAGTGGTCCATTGGGATTGAACCATATTTCTGACCAAATTAGATCAAGTCCCAACCTGTTTCAGGGACCATCCTTGACATTCCTATTAAATAACTTTCCAAGGTAAATGGGTCTCCGTGCTTCATCTCAGTAGCCACAGGTGAGCTCAGAACTCAGGTACAAGGAACTGCAGTGACCATACATGGTAGCCCGGGCTACAGTGACACATCCCCTCTACAAAGGAGCTAGGACACAGAGTCAGGGCAGAATGTGAAAACACTTTGTAGCCAAAGCCCTACTGAAAATCCCTTAGGAAGGTACCACTTTAGAGAGACATACCTTCTCTTAATAAATCTAACCCAGACACTTCTTTCTCCATGTTGGAACAGTACTTTTTATCTTGAAGTAGAGGCTTGTGTGTAGGGGCTGTAATGGAGTAAAGTAAATAGAAGCAGTATTGCATAGTAGTTAAAACATGGTCTGGAGCAATACTGTCTGACTTTATGCATTTGTGCTGTGTGACCTTGGGCAAATTCCTTAACCTTTCTGTGCTTCCATTTTTCTCAACTGCAAAATGGAGATAATAATAGCACCCACCATGTAGGATTGTGATGAGGATTAAATGAGTTAAATATCGATTGATTTTGGACAAGCTCCTTGCATACAGGAGGTGATCACAGGGTCCCCAGGACCCTGGGTATAGATGAGGGACATGGGAGGTGGATAGCCGAGGGGTTACTTGGCTCTGGGGCAGTCCGGCTCTCCAGACCCCATCCTCAGTCCCAGAAGCAGGTCTGGCCTCCCTAACTTGGACCTAAGCCCTCGGAGCCCAGACTCTCCTCCCCGACCCGTCTCTCACCTTCTCTGTGCCTCCACAGGGGTTATCAGTAACTGGACCGATGAGCATCGCCTCCCACCCTGCACCATCTTCCAGGCCTTCAGGTACTACCTGGATATCACCACGCCTCCAACGCCACTGCAGCTGCAGCAGTTTGCTTCTCTGGCCACCAGTGAGAAAGAGAAGCAGCGTCTGCTGGTCCTCAGCAAGGTGGGTCCCTGGCCACAAACAACCTTACCTCCTCCTCGTTGGAGAATTGTATAGTTATTGCAACAGTTGTCCAGCAGATGGCAGTCTTGAGCGAGGGCTG
The DNA here is from genome assembly GCF_964341445.2 of Mesoplodon mirus. Classification (NCBI taxonomy): domain Eukaryota; kingdom Metazoa; phylum Chordata; class Mammalia; order Artiodactyla; family Ziphiidae; genus Mesoplodon; species Mesoplodon mirus. The sequence goes on from NC_138989.1 coordinate 12,169,893, forward strand.
CCATAGTCTAGTTTGCAGGTCACCATACTGGCTAGTCCATTTTGGGTAGTCCTGACCATCTCCCTTCCTTCTAACTAAGGTCTAACGGAACGAGAGAGCGACCCCGTTGAATCTCAGAGTTCTCTGGCTACAGTCTTAATTGCTGTTCGAACTCTTTTTCCTCCTGCCTTTGGAACCCTTGAGCCTCCATTAGTTCCATCAGAGCCCATGCTTAGAAGAAAAAGAACTTGAGAGAATCCCCCAGTGCCCTGTTTTAAAAATCAGCTTTTTCAGTGCTGAAGAGCTATAGGTATGACTTCAAGATATAAGAGGCCTCCGATGGTAAGGTGAACCAAAAAGCACAGCTTCTACCGCCCTTGCTTAGAAACCAAGCTGCTGCAAAAAATCCTAGCTGGGAGGACCACTCAGATTTCTCCCAGTGGGGCTCCTCCCCAGTAAGCAAGCCACCAGAAAATGATGGTGTCGCTTTCTTCTGCTGTGCAGGAGAGGGCATCAAATGGTGGCACAGGAAGTTCTGTTTTTAATTCAGGGAGTGCATCTTACTTAGAAATATGAAAATAAGTGCCAGAAAAAAAACACCTAAAAGAACTGTATGTGGTTACCTCTAGGGAGTTGGAAAGCATTATCTTTAATCGTCAGTTTTGCAGAATTATTTAACTTGTTAAACTCTGTACATGCATAACTGTGATTTAAAATTTTAAGTAACAGAAGGGGGATAATCAGAAGAGGGAACAGAGCTTGCGCTCTTTGCACGGGATTATTTAAAGTAAAATTTGATGTAACTGTATGTATTAATCCGCTTCTTCCAAAAAGCACAAACTCCATTAAAAGAGCGAGGATTTTTTTTAATTAGGGGAAACACCTGAGGGAGAGAACATGGACACAGAGTCAGATAAGACTGAGAGAACCATCAGACCTCAAACCAAGCCTGACCCCAAGTGAAGGAGAGGGCAGAAAGTTTGAATGGAAGCACAGGATCAGATCCATGTCAGTTTTCAGGGGGATGTCAGTTTCAGTGAGCAGCTGCTGGGGCTTTTGGCCAATTGAGCCCCAGCGGCTCGAAGTCAATGAGGCTGGGGGTCTGGAAAGCACATTCTCCAGAATGCCATACCCTATCAGTAGAGCAAGGATGGGCTTTAGGACCATGGGGAAAAGCTCGGTTATACAATGCACTGGTAATAGGCTTTACCCCTCCTCAAAATCTGAGCCTCCTATAAGCTAAGGGCAGCTTCTAAGATGTAGGAAAAATAACTCCAGAGCCCCAGAGAGTTCCTGTGTTCCCTAGTAACACCTGGGCTTTGCTGTCAACATGCCCCTGAACATGGTCCTCCACACCCCAACCTGTTCCTTCGGGGCTGTCTTTTACCATCTTCAGTGTGACCCATGTGCTCGGAGGATACACCTCCAGCCTTGCAGACCCACAAATCACACGCCTGCAAGTCATGACTCCCTTCACAGTGCATTTCTCCTGACCTTCGCAAAGGCAGGAGAGTGTAATAGTAGGAGCACAGATTCTGGAGCCAGACTGCCTAGAACAGGGGTCGGCAAACTTTTTCTGTAAAAGGCCAGGTAGTAAATATTTTAGATTCATGCTCTATGTGTCTCTGTGGCAACCATTCACCTCTGCCGTTGTAGCACAACAGCATAGACAATCCATAACTGAGTGGGTGTGGCTGGGTTCCAATCAAACTTTATTTGTGGACACCAAAATTTGAATTTCATGTCATACTCTAGGGTCATGAAATAGTATTGCTCTTTTGATTCCCCCCTCATACCCCCAACCATTTAAACATGTAAAGACAACTCTTAGCTCACGGGCCATACAAGCAGGTGGTGAGCCAGATCTGGTTTTCGGGCTGAAGTCTGCCACCACCTCGTAGCCATGGGACCTCTATATCCCTCAGTTTCCCCATCCATAAAATAGGGATGACAATCAGACTTATAAGGTCCTTGCAAAAATGAAACCCTGGCCCAGAGTAATTCCTAGGCAGGAGTTAACTGTTATTATTTGTTCATTTGCCTCCTTCCCTGGACCTCCTCAAGCGTCCCTTGGAAGTTTGCTCCAGGGTCTGGCTGCGAGTTCTTTTCTGCCCCTCTCCTTGGTGCAGGGTTTGCAGGAGTACGAGGAATGGAAATGGGGCAGGAACCCGAACATCGTGGAGGTGCTGGAGGAGTTCCCATCCATCCAGATGCCCGCCACCCTGCTCCTGACCCAGCTGTCGCTGTTGCAGCCTCGCTACTATTCCATCAGCTCCTCCCCGGACATGTACCCCGACGAGGTGCACCTCACCGTGGCCATTGTCTCCTACCGCACCCGAGGTGGGCAGAGGCGCTGGGAGAGCCCCCGGGTCTGCATTTCCCCCCCTCCAGGGGCCTCTGCACATCTGCCTAAACTTCTGCCACGTCCTAAATCCTGGGGAGGTGACCCACCCCCCAAGACCAGGAAGGAAATGAGACATGCATTTGGAGGCCTCTCCAAAAGCCTGAGACCTCCTTTTACTCCCTTCCTCCCCTCATACCCCCAAGGCAGCAGCTAGAACAAGCCACCACCACCCCTTCCCTCCGAGGGGGGAGCTCTCTGCTGCCTGACGTCCAGCTGGCTGTAGGTCAGCCGGATAACCTGACCTCTGCACCCATGTTTTCTTCCTTGGTTATAGCAATTAAAATGCATGGTGCCTGGGAATTCCCAGGTGGTCCAGTGGCTAGGACTTGGTGCTCTCACTGCTGGGGCCCAGGTTCGATACCTGATTGGGGAACTAAGATCCTGCAAGCTGTGCAGTGTGGCCAAAAAGTACACAAACAAACAAGCAAACAAAAAACGCATGGTGGGCTTCCCTGGTGGCGCAGTGGTTGAGAGTCCGCCTGCTGATGCAGGGGACACAGGTTCGTGCCCCGGTCTGGGAAGATCCCACATGCCGCGGAGCGGCTAGGCCCGTGAGCCATGGCCGCTGAGCCTGCGCATCCAGGGCCTGTGCTCCGCAACAGGAGAGGCCACAACAGTGAGAGGCCCGCGTACTGAAAAAAAAAAAAAAGCATGGTGCCTGAGAGAGCTCTGAGACCGGAGTCCTGACAGGCCACCAAGAGCACATCGATCAAGGCCCTTTCAGTGGGCATGACTGGAATACAAGCCACCCCTAACCACCAGTTTCACAGCCATGAGCCCACCCCAGCTTTACCATTTCCTCTTCCCCGTCAGACGAAGGGGTCTACACAGGGAACTCCAAGGCAGAAGCTTGGTGTTGGGGCTGTGAGCCTTCTGCACTGGAGGATGGGGGGAAGCCGGGGGCGGGGGAGCTTGAGGGACAGTAAATGAGCCAGATCACCTCGGTTATCCTGTTAGATGGAGAAGGACCAATTCACCACGGCGTGTGCTCCTCCTGGCTCAACCAGATCCAGGCTGACGAAGTGGTGCCCTGTTTCGTGAGAGGGTGAGTGTCAAATGAAAAGAAGCAGCCATCCCAGATCTGCATCCTCATGTCCTGAGATGGGGCGGGTGGACCAGCCTGAAGGGTTCTAGAGAGATGGCTGAGTCCGATGGGATTGAGATCAACATTCAGCCTCGCTCGAAGCTGTTAAGGAAACAGGATCATGGGGGCAAGAGCAACACAGCAGAAGCTAAGCAAGTCCTCTAGTCAAGTTCAGGTCAGTGCATCAGATATTTATCAAGTGCATGTCCTGTGCTAGATGGGGCTACAGTAGACAACCAGGCAAAATGCAGTTTCAGCCTTCATGGAATTTGCAGACTAGTGAAACTTCTATCCACAGTCTGCTGGCCACCCCATGTGTTCCCAGTTTCTTAGAGACCGGGAAGATTTAAGTCCCCTCCCAGTCAACCATCTTCCCCTCCAAACTCAGTTTTAAAGGATGTTTCTGCCCATAGCTGACAATACTGTATTGTGCTCTTTAAAGTGTGTTAAGAGGATAGGTTTCACATTAAACACATTTTTGATCGGAGACGTATTACGGCCAGAGGTGTTAGTTTGTGTAAAAATCCCCTGGTCAGGGCCTCCCTGGTGGCGCAGTGGTTGAGAGTCCGCCTGCCGATGCAGGGGACACGGGTTCGTGCCCTGGTCCGGGAAGGTCCCACATGCTGCAGAGCGGCTGGGCCCGTGAGCCATGGCCACTGAGCCTACACGTCCGGAGCCTGTGCTCAGCAACGGGAGAGGCCACAGCAGTGAGAGGCCTGTGTACTGCAAAAAAAAAAAAATCCCCTGGTCAATATGTGTTAAGTGTTCCTACCTCAATCAGTCAATCAAATCAAATAATATAGCTTTAAAAACAAAAAATAAGGGATATGTCTGAGCTTAGGCCCACTATAGTTACCTGCTTCATCAACTGATAACTTCCCTACCTAAACGGTGGGCTTGGCCAGCCATTTTTCTCAGTTGTTAAGGGTAGAATGGTCATGATATGGTCCACATACCATCAGCATCAGAATCCCGTGGGGTGCTTCAAAAATGCCAAGTCCTGAGCCGAGACTTACTGCACTGCCCAGGAATCTACACCCCCTTTGAACGTCCCCACATGATTCTCTTGTACATTGAAGTTTGCACCTCCCTGATTTGGGAAGATCTCATGGATGGTTAATTCAGTGGTTCTCAACCTGGGGTGATTTTGCCCCCCAGGGGCCCCTGGCCATGTCTGGGGATATTTTTGGTTGTCACAGCTGGAGGGTGCTCCTGGCATCTAATAGATAGAGGCCTGGGTACTACTCAGCATCCTGCAATGCACAGGACAGCCCTCGTCACCGAGGGGTATGCTGCCCCCACTGTCAGGAGTGCTGAGGCAGGGAAGCCCTGGGTTAAATCAACCCCACTCCCTTTGTGGCTTAGCTCAGCAATGGGGAGAGTTGGGAAGTGGAGTGATAGCCAGACCCTGAGGACCCAAATTAATGGGACCTCCCACCCTGATAAGGGCCACCTGACCCCAGCGGAAGAGCTTTAAGCCCCATTGTAGTTCTGCCCAAGACGGCCATCTGGTTTGCCTAAGACCCAACAGTTCTTGATCAGATGTGAGCTCAGCAAGGCTTCTGACTCTCTCTTCCTTGTCCAGAGCGCCCAGCTTCCACCTGCCCCGAAATCCCCAAGTGCCCTGTATCCTGGTTGGCCCGGGCACAGGCATTGCCCCTTTCCGAAGCTTCTGGCAGCAACGGCAATTTGATATCCAACACAAAGGTGAGTCGTGGTCTAGCAGGCACGTGGTTTCTACCCCCTGGACCTGGGGAGGCCTGCCTGTGTCCCAGCATCCCGGAGGCATGGTGATGTTTTCTCTGCTTTGTGTCACTCCCTGGGGACAGAGGGGGAGCATAGTAGTGAGCAGACCCATGGGTGAAGGTTACGGTGTAATTCAAAGGACCTGTCCAAAGAAATCGTCCACACAGCTTGTTCCAAGGCCCGAATTCCATCCCCAGAAGACATTTCTTGGACTCTTAAGATAAGACCCCCATCTTAAAATGTAAGCAGCCCTAGAAGGGGTAAGCGTTAAGCCTTATCCAATGGCTGTGTGTTCACGGGATGGTCCCAAAGCCTGTCATTCAGGAGCAGGGTTTGCTGTGTGAGAAACACAACAGATCAGCTTTGGGAGGAGAGAGAAAAAGAAACCCACGTTTCTGACATGCATTTAACAGGGATTTCCTGAGCATCTCATGAATGCCAAATACTGTCAAATGCAGTTTGCCAAATGTTTGCAGTTTGTCAAATGCAGAATGCCAAATACAGTTGACCCTTGAACGACATGGGTTTGCACTGCATGGTCCACTTACACGCAAGCTTTTTTCATTAAATACATATGTATAGTGCTACATGATCCGAGGCTGGTTGAGAATCCACGGATGTGGAACCTTGGATACAGAGGAATCTCAGATACAGGGGGCCAACTCTATAGGACTCGAGCATCAGTGGATTTTGGTATCCAGGGTGGGTCCTGGAACTGATACCCTAGGATACCGAGGGACAACTGTATCCACCATGTACCAGGCACAGGTCTAAGGTTTTACATTTACTTCTTACAATAACCCTATGAGGTTAGACGCTATTATTATTTCCATTTTGTGCTTGGGGACACGGAGACATAGAAAGTTATGTAAGTTCCTCAGCATCACACAGAGCTGGAATTTGAATCCAGGCAGTCTAGTTGCAGAGCCTGGGGGTTTAACAGTACCCAGTGGTGGGGGCTTTCCCAGAGGAAAGACTGAGACCCAGAGAAGAGAGGTCTGCTGAAGTCTGAGCACACTTCACCTACTTCCCTCAGTGTGTGTGCATGTGTGTGTGTGTGTGTATGTGAGTACATATACCGCCTGCCCCAGGGTCCGTGCACCTCTACCCCTGTAGCACGTGCTAAGGTTCTGAGCACCCCTGGCACCACCAGCCACCCCCGAAATCAGGCATCAGAGCTGTTGGTGACAGGAGATCTTCCCGGTCCCCAGGAATGAGTCCCTGCCCCATGGTCTTGGTCTTCGGGTGCCGGCAGTCCAAGATAGACCACATCTACAGGGAGGAGACTCTACAGGCCAAAAGCAAGGGGGTCTTCAGAGAACTGTACACAGCCTACTCCCGGGAGCCAGACAAACCAAAGGTAACCCCCAGCCTGTTCATGGTCCCCACACCCCAGCCCAGCACACACACACGCTCGTCCATTCATGCAAATCCCGTTCCCAGAAACCCCTCACCCTTTCTGCATTCTCCTTTGTGACATTGCTCTGAACTTCAGGAAGCATGGAGCATAAACATTTGACTTAAAATATTGAACAGCCCACATTCTATGATGCCACTTACATGAAATATCCAGAACAGCCAAATCCATAGAGACAGAAAGCTGATTCGTGGTTGCCAGGGGCTGTGGGAAGGGGGAATGGGGAGGGTACAGGGTTCCTTCTGGGGGTGATGAAAAGGTTCTGGAACCAGGTAGAGGGGATGGTTGCACAGCACCGTGAATGTGCTTAGTGCCACTGCATTGTATTATACACTTTAAAACACGCATATATTTTATGTTATGTGTGTTTTATCACAATAAAAAGAATTTAAAAAATTAAACAGGGAATTCCCTGGCGGTCCAGTGGTTAGGACTCCGCACTCCTATTGCCAAGGGCCCAGGTTCAATCCCTGGTCGGGGAACTAAGATCCCACAAGGCATGCAGAGTGGCAAAAAAAAAAATTAAACAGCCCATAAGAGGCACTCCAAGTCAGAATGGACACAGGCCGCAGGACTGGAGCATGCCCCTGCTGGATCTTGGGGTTCTCAACTGGACCCCCAGAGGTGTCCCAGGAAAGGAGCCAGGATAGCAGGGAGGGGGGCATTCAGAGGGTCTGGGCAGCAGCTACTTGACATCTGGCACGGAAGTTCATCAATGTTTCGGTAGCAGGTACAGCTGTTCCAGAATGTAGCAGCTGAATGTCAGGCTCGCCTGGGGGAATGTTTCCTGGACAAACCAGACAAATTCCCTGGAGGCTGCATTGTACACACCTTGTGTCCACCTGACATTCTCTTAGCCCCCCTGTTATTCCAGCAATTCCTGCAGCAGCTGGCTTTGCCCAGGTGTAACCTGACAGCCCCTTCCCCGACCCCCATTTCTTGCTGTCTGTCCTGGGGCTTCTCTGGCACCCCGGCATAGGACGCCTGCAGTACCAGCCCCGCGCCTAGAAGTGTACGGGAGTTAACACCCCCTGGGTGACCACAGGCCATCGAAGAGAGGAGCGGGTAGACGATGCCCCCCTCTGTGCCCCTCCAGGGGATGGCTCTGGGGGGCGTGCTGCATGATTCCAAAGAGGGTTCTCAGCAGAGGTGAGCTCCAGAGTGGGGAGCAGCTCGTTGCGCCCTCAGGTCAGCTTTCCCTCCTCTCCTGCTTCACTATTCCCAGTGCCCTGCATCACTGCACAAAACACAGACCTGCCCACAAGCCCCTGTGTCTGACTCGGCTCCCGGGGTAGTGGGGCCCGGGAGGGAGCTACACAGGATTGTCCTGCAGTCCGGCTCCTTCTTACTGATCCTCCTCCTCCCTGCAGAAGTACGTGCAGGACATCCTACAGGAGCAGCTGGCAGAACCCGTGTACCGAGCCCTGAAGGAGCAAGGGGGCCACATTTACGTCTGCGGGGACGTCACCATGGCGGCCGATGTCCTCAAAGCCATCCAGCGCATCATGACCCAGCAGGGGAAGCTCTCGGTGGAGGACGCCGGCGTGTTCATCAGCAGGCTGAGGGTGAGTGATGGGCCAGCTCCTGGGATTGCTTTTCTGGCATCCAGCTTCCTGTCTCCTCTTCCTCACCCTTCCTATCTCAATGACTAGGGGACCCATGATGACATCCCTGCTCCCATTTATGACTGGGGGTAGAGGATACACGTGGTCCCAAACCATAGTTGAGAGAGAAGGAAGGATGGTGGGACATGCAGGTGCGTGTATTAAATATGGTAGGGAGGGGCTTCCCTGGTGGCGCAGTGGCTGAGAGTCCGCCTGCCGATGCAGGGGACACGGGTTCGTGCCCCGGTCTGGGAAGATCCCACATGCCGCAGAGCGACTGGGCCCGTGAGCCATGCCCACTGAGCCTGCGTGTCCGGAGCCTGTGCTCCACAACGGGAGAGGACACAACAGTGAGAGGCCCGCGTACCGCAGAAAAAATAATAATAATAAATAAAAATAAAATATGGTAGGGAGCTATGATGTGTGAAAATAACAAGTGGGTGGACCACTGGGTAGCTAGATGGAAACCATCCTAACCCAACTTTTCCTGTCCCCAGAAACAAGCTGCAGCACTGCTCTGTGCAGTTGTGCAGGTTGGGCACTGCACAAAAAGGTTTGTCCAAGGGGGGCAAGTGGGGGATGAAAGCCACTCCATGCTTGGCTTCCCAAGCAGTGCACCTTGGGAGGAGGGTTGCCTTTTCCTAATTTGCACAAAGGCTAGTAGCAGCCCAGTAAGCAAAGTCCTAACTATGTGGCCAACTGCTCCAAATAGAATAAACTGAGTCCCAGGCCTCCGCAAAGCTCCAGGGGTGATCCCATTCTTCTCCCTGCTTCCCTAAATGAGCAGCAATCAAACATTTTTGCAGAGGAAGCCCTTGCTCTAATTCTGATAATAAACCCTACTAGGTTAAAAACAACAACAACAACTTTCTGGAAGCAATGCCAGAGCTCCAGGGAGAGCTGCAGAGCCCTGACCACTCTGCCTCTTTGGTATGAGTCTTGGGAGACACTTTCATAGATTCTGCAAAACTCTGCAGAGTAAGATTGAAAACCACCCCTACTTAAAATGAATCCACTCTACAGATGGGCAGCTTTCTTCAAAACCTTTGGGACCAAGGATGCCAGAACTTAACTCTGCTGCATGTGTGTTCCTCAACCACTGCCTTTCCTCAGCAGGGAGGTGCCTTTTCCCCTTGTTTAATGCTCAGCGACACTGCCCTCTGGGATATTCTTAATGCCCACCCCTCAGTCCTGCCTCAGGAGCTCCAGTGGCTCCAGAAACTCCCAGATGCCACAAGTTCATCATCACTCGTGCTGTTTCTTGAGTTATCTTTTTTGTTTGTCTGTTTCTGGGAAAGGCTGAGCTAAGATGCTCACAGTCAGAAAAACTCCTATGTTCAGAGAAGTCTCCACTTTGGCAACCGTGGTATTCCCTGAGTGCTGAGCGGACACTTTGTCTTTTCTCCCATCTCTGCCGGTCTCTACAGGCTGTGACGTTTACACTAAACCCAGCCATGCCCAGATCTGAACTTGCAGGAACAAGGAGGAGGGAGGAAAGGGGGAAATGGAGAAGTTTCCATTGGACCCCCTCAGCTCTTCTATCCTCAGAATCCACAAAGCAGCAGCATGTTTCTGGATGGGAACAAAAGTGTTCTTTGCCAACTGGGCTTAGAGGCCCCGTGCCCTAGAGGGCAGAGGGTCTTGCTGAAACAGAGTCTTGGAGACCAAAGGGGTCTCTGGGGGCCCTGGGTTACACCTCGTTTCTTTTTTCTTTCTTTCTTTTTCTGGCCATGCCGCAGGGCTTGCAGGATCTCTTAGTCCCCCAACCAGGGATTGAACCCAGGGCTATGGCAGTTAAAGCACTGAGTCCTAACCACTGGACCACCAGGGAATTCCCTACACCTCGTTTCTTTTTTTTTTTTTTTTTTGCGGTACGCGGGCCTCTCACTGTTGTGGCCTCTCCCGTTGCGGAGCACAGGCTCCGGATGCGCAGGCTCGGTGGCCATGGCTCACGGGCCTAGCTGCTCCGCGGCATGTGGGATCTTCCCGGACCGGGACATGAACCCGCGTCCCCTGCATCGGCAGGCGGACTCCCAACCACTGCGCCACCAGGGAAGCCCTCCACCTCGTTTCTTAAGGAACCGTCTTCTCTAGGAATATTCCAGTCCAGGGTATCAGCGTGTCTGCCCTTCTCCGTGCCCTTGGCTGGCATCTGAGGTCTGTCTCCTGGTTGTTTCTGTCCCCTAGGATGACAGCCGGTACCATGAGGACATTTTTGGGGTCACCCTGCGCACATATGAAGTGACCAACCGCCTTAGATCCGAATCCATTGCCTTCATTGAGGAGAGCAAAAAGGGCGCTGATGAGTAAGCTGGCTCCATCCCATGGGCGGGGTGGGCAGAGCCCTGACAGGCAGGGATGTCTGATTTCATTGACCATGGCTTTCCCACAGTGGGGTCCCCAGACCAGCATCATAAGCACTCCCTGGGAACGTGTTAGAAATGCAGATTCCCAGGCTGCTCCAGCCCTGATGAATCTGAAGCTCTGGGGTCAGGGCACGGAACGGTTTGTGTTTTTATGACCCCTGGAGGGGATTCTGAGTTCCCCTCAAGTGTGGGGACCCCAGCTTTGGATGTTCACTTCCGCCGGGGCGCCCCCAGTTCAGTGATGGCTCTCACCACTGCAAAATCTGTATTCCTATTCACTGCTCCTAGCATTTACACCACCTCCCTCACCCACAGAGCGCCGCTAGCATTCTCACTGACACAAATTCCGATTGATACGAATTTGACAATTCCACTTGTCCTCTAGAAATTGCTGGAAATGGTCTGAGGTACCACAAAACTGGGACTGAGTCTCACTATTTTAACCTTACATTAATGCCATGACATGTCACCCTTGATTGTAATCTCACTCCCCCCATTCTCTGCCACAGGGCACCTCGAAACCACCACCGTGTGCCCTTTAAATTAAGTGGGAATTCAGCTCCTTCGTTTTCAGTAGCCTAGGGCACACACACTCCACTTCTTAAGCATCCCCATTTTTTTTCCCCTTATGACAACACAGCAGTCTCGAAAACATACTTGGGTGTCCAGCAGGCTGACATTATTGCCTTGAAGATCACATCTTGTCCTGGTTTGTTGTGTGGGTGAGCAAGCATTCATTCATCTGTTCATTCATTCATTCATTCATTCACTCAAGATGAGCCCCATCAAGGTGCCAGGTCCTGTCCAAGGCACTGGGGCTGACGAGGAAGTGAAAGAGACAAAGCCCAGAGCTCAGGGTCTGTGTAAGGAAAACAGAGCAGCCTTTGCTCCTCTGGCACTAACTCCCTCCCCACTTCTCCTCCTACAGGGTTTTCAGCTCCTAACTGGACCCTCTTGCCCAGGTGGATGGCAGAGTGACCACGCCACTGCCCTCGGCCAGGATGGCTGCAGGTTTTGTAAGCACGGACACTGCTGAACCTTTCCTTCGGGCCCGCACATGGCCCCCGCTCTGCCTCTTGTCCTGTCGCCGTGTCCTGGTCCTCCTCTCCTGGGTTCTCACCTCTCAGTGGTTTCCTGGCCCTCTTGGGTTTTCTCCTTGAGTTTTCCTGCTGCAGTGCGATGCCTTCATAATCCGCAGTGGCTCTTACAAAACTGTTTCCCTCTCTCTCTCTTTCTGACAAGGGCAAATCACCGGTGCATGAAACCACTGGAACATGGCTGTGGCTCGTGTTAGGGTGTTTTCTGGGGTTTGCCCTGGAAAGGCTGCAGGGACCAGATGGAAGAGTTTTTTGAGCTAGTCCCTCAGCTGTTCAAATCCCCCTGTCCTCTTCTATGATGATGTTCTGGTTGTGTGTGTGTGAGCGTGTGTTGGGCCTGGGTCTCCCTCCGTCCTCTTGCTCGTGCAGGCATGTCGCCTGCAGACCCTCAGTGCCAAGAAATATGCCCCGGCCCATACTGGGGCCTCACACATCCATAATTAAGGGTCTGTGCTAACATGCCTGAAACACTTGGAAGCATCCTAATTGTCCTGGTTATATAGGGTCAGGGCATGGAGGTGGGGTGTGATGATCAAGGGGGAAATCTCCAATGAAAGGGGAAATCACTGAATTAGATGCATCTAGATGCTGGCCCCAGTTAGCGGAGCCCTTACTGGGAAATTAACCCATCTAATGGATTGGGCAAACCTGCTCCCCAACCCCACGCACCCCAGGATCAAATCAGGATCGCCTGATTTGGCATTTCCACCCACAAGACCAGAAGTAATGTTGTCCAAGGGAATGAGCTGGAAATAAGAATCTTCCCATCTTTGCCACCGGCTAACTTTGGACAACCTCACTTGTCCTTAGTTTCCACTAACTGTAATGTTATGAAGCCAAAAAGTATGAATGGATCAAACTTTAAAGTTGTGGAGATTGAAAACGGTATCAAGGAAGAATATCACTGTTATTTTTTTATTCCCCCCAATGGGGCTTGCTGTTTCACCCCTGGGGATAAAATAATGGAAGCCAGTGAAAGCAGATCAGGTTGGAGAGGGACTCCGTCATGAGGTATCTCACGGCTTCCTCTACAGGACCCCAGCAAGAGTGGGGAGTACCTGCCCTCATGCTTTTGGTCTTCTAAAAGGGATCCCCCCGATTTTTAACCTGATAAGATAATTTTGACAAATAAATTATCCTCCACTCAGATCAAAAACAGGCAGGAAAGTCTTTGGTAGGAATCAGGGCAAGTACAGTTTCTCCCAGGCAGACCTGAGAGAGTTCATCTTCTCAGAGGAAACGGGGTGGAAGGGTCCCTTTCTGCACTTAAGTGCTAAAAATCAACAGTGAGCAGCACCCAGAGAGAGCCAAGAAGTTCCACTGACCCCCCAGGAACTGCCTTCCCAGTGTTGAAAGGCAAGCAATCAGCCAGTTCTGATCTTCCATCTTGTTTCTTTTTGTCTTGTCTGATGGAAAGACAGCTTTTTCTTTCTGTACAGCACACGGGCATTTCTTTCTTGATGCTCAGTTTGGAGGCCTGCCAAAGGGAGAGAGCCCTGGCTCTCTCTGGAAGGGCCTTAGATAGGGGGTGCCAAAGAGGTGTCCCCAGGAGGGGACAACCTTAGAGACTCTTAAAGACAAAGGGCAAACTCTAGGTCGCCTTTTTCCACCCTTCCCAGCAGCCCCCGCTGGTATCACATCCCTGGCACTCGGAGTTTGCCTTCATGCCAGTTATGATTTCCCTGCCTGCCTTTCATCCTGTTTCCTCCTGCTCAGGCTTCCATGGCACAGAGACCAAGCCCTTGGCATGCTTGGCCGACCCTCTCTGACGAGGAGGGAAACCCATTCTAAACCCTTTCTTTCCTGCAAACATGATTCTGGCCAGTAGCTGTCCTCCCAGAGGCTTCCTTTCCAACCCTTTGAGCCTTTTGGAGATACCTCCTAAGATGTCACTAGCTCCCCAGGGACTGAACCACTGTGTCCAACCTCCATCGTAGAGGAATTAATCAGTGCTCCCCTTTCCAAATCAAGCTTTATGCATGAATGCTTTTGCATCGCCAAATAAATACTTATGAGCACTTATTCCATGCCAGGCACCTTCCTCCTATAGCCCTGCCCTTCTAGTAGCAGGCAGACAGAGAAAAATATCATCTTGCTTTATCAGGGAGTCTAAAGAAATGATTATATCACCAGGATTCATCTTTCTTCCCGAGAATGATTATTTTGTGCTTTTTTAAGTAAACACCTTTCAACCCTCAACAGAAGCTGCTTCATAACTCCTGGCTGGAGGACAGGAGATTGGTCTGATGTGTTTCTCTCATTTGCCAGAATCTCTGATACCAAAAGCCTCGCTGTAATGAACCTACCAAGAGTCAGAGGGAGTGGAGCCCTGATTTCAGGTTCAGCTCTGATCCAGGGTGGCTAAATGCTGCTCTCTTCTGGTGGTTTGTAGTTCAGTCCCAGTAGCCTGCCAATTTTGGTGTAAGAGTAGGTGAACAAAAATAGGGTTGCCTGGGCATTTGGGGGTCGCCTTAGTTGCAGGCCTCTTATTTCTCTTGCACTCTCTTGAATTGGTCAGCAGTAGCTCCAACTCCACTTAACAAAAGTGAGTTTGGCCAGGAGGGATGAGACCTTCCCTGCCACAGGAAAGCTGGAACACTCATGTTCTCCTATTGTCACTGTGAATTCTGTTCCTGTACCTTGTGTTGCAAAAGAAGCAGAAGTCGTTAAACTCCCTGAGAGGATACAGGGTTTCCCTTGGTTTCTATGGACTGAGACAGCCAGGTATCTTTGCTTTGGGGGAATGTTTCAGACCCACCAAAATGGAGTTTTAGAAGCAGACCTGAGTCCAAATGCTAACTCTGCCCCTGTTTCTGTAGACAGCTGTGAGCTGGTGAGCTAACCTTTCTGAGCCTACACATCTACCTATATCACAAGGTGGATTAAATGAGATAATGCCCATAAAATGTCCAGTTACAGTACCTGGCCCATTATAAACTATCAATTTTGTTTCACTTAATCTATACCATTTCTTGCCTCTCCAGTATGCAGAAGGCACCGTGGAGTGTACAGAGCAGAACACATTTCCTCTCTTATAGCAGGTTAGGATCTGGGTTGCAGAGACACAGTTCTTAGAATCTACATGCAGGTCCAGGGTTTGAGCAATCGGTGGAATTCCACCAGCAGGTTTGGGGAAAGGAGATTGCCAGGATGTAGGAAGAGAGAGGGGAAAGACACAGACAGGGAGCATGCAGGGTAAATTGGGGCTGGCTTCAGACATGGCCCAACTTTGGAAGGCTGCGGAAGGGAGGGGTACACTGCGGAGGTAGGCAGGGAACAGACAGAATTTTGTCTAGGGATTTTGGCTTTATTTGGTAGGCAGCACAGCGTCCTCAGGAGTGCTTTTAAAAGGGGAAAATAAGGTGATTTGGGTTATGCTTGGAAAAGAATGTTCTGGCTACAGCACAGAGCCTGGATGGCTGACCTGTTGAACTGTTGGTTGGTTATTGCAGAAACCCAAGGCTTGAATGAGGGAAAGGGCAGATGTAGTGATAAAGACATTCCGGGGGTTGAATTACCAGGACCTGGACTCCGACCTGTTGTGAAGGATGAGAACAAAGGGAGAGTCAAGAGTGTTGCCTCCAGGCTGAGAAATGGGTCTCAGGAGAAAAAACAGGCTCCAAGTAAAGCTGAGTTTTCAGAACTGACATGATAGCCAGCTTCTCCCCGAGTCAACAGGGTGGATCCTTCCAAGGTCCAGCCACGCCTAGGTGGGCAGAAAGAGAACTGACCCCAGGCCAATAGACATCGGCCTTAGAACATGGGATTTTCTTGCCAAACACATTCTCAGCAGCCCCCTGCTTTGGGCTTCCAAAAGGAGGTCAGGTTTTGCCCTAAGTCAGGTTTGCCACAGGTGAGATTCTCTGACCCAGATCATGGTGCAAACGGTTCCTGCCAGAGTGGGCAAGCTGATGTCTGGACCCCCTTACCACTACAGCACTGGCCCTTTTAATTCATGCCATTAGGAAAAGCATGGACTTAAGATTTTAAGCCGGCCATGTTTCCTTGTATATTTCCATCGCTCCTGCCCCCCGATCTCCAGCATGGCACTGTGCCCGCCTTACCCTCGAAGTCTTCTGTCTGAATCGGCACGTTAATCTGAGACTCCCTGCCGGTGACAAGGAAAAAGAAATATTAATCTGGGCTTCCCTTGGGACCTGCCCACACTCCCTGTCTTCTGCCAGCCCTCTCCTGCGTCCAAATGTGCCATTCGGCTCAAGAATTACAGGCCAAGAGTTGGGGTGGAGGATAAAGGATCTGAGAGGCTGAGGGAGTGACCGTGTCCCCCAGGGGCTCAACACAAATGGTCCCCGCACACCTGAATTTGGCCTTTGGGGACTAACGCCAGCCTGGCCTCTCCTCTTTCTTCCACACCCACCCCAACTTTGGTCCACCTGCCGGTCCCCACCTGGTGGCACAGACACAGTGATGTGTCTCAGATGCAAAGACCCCTGTAAACTTTCACGCCAGGAAAGCAGGGTCTGTTTGGGGGTGTGGGCGGGGTCTGTTCTCTATTAATACTTGTCAGAGCCGCATGCAAGGGAGGTGATCAGGAGTAAATACGCCTCGGTACGTTTCTGAGTTTATGGTGTCCTAGAATGTCTGAACGGTCTGAGCAAGCGGGGCATGCGTGTCTGGTCCAGAGCAGAGCCCGTTCTTAAAGCAGGTGGCTCTGACAGGCAGGAACAGATCTGCCTGAAGATGCAGCTTTCCATAGTTTTCTAGAAAGTGACACCAGGACATCAAAGTGCCCAGACTCGGCTCCTAGGAGACTCTGGTCCAGGGTCCGTCAACCCCAGCACTGTTGGCATTTGGGGCTGGGGAATTCTTTGTGGTGAGGGCTGTCCTGGGCATTGTAGGGTGTTGAGTGGCACCCCTGGCCTCCAGCTACTAGATGTCAGTAGCAGTCCCACCCCACCCTCCCAAGTCGTGACAACCAACTATGTCTTCGGACGTTGCCAGATGTCCCCTGGGGGCAACAGAATCTCTACCAGTTGCCCAGGCCTTCTCACCATCCACCTTCTGGAACAGGCAGAGCATTTCTCAGCCCGATGGTTTTCACTCCATTGTCTGCCACCAAGAACTTGAAGGATTTCAAGAGGGAATGAAAAAGTGTGGTTCCGCCAACTCCTGCCCAAGACAGAAGGATGATAGCGCCGATTCCATAAGCTGCTGTGCCCTTGGCATCCAGTTCCGATGAAGACCCACGGAGGCCCAGCGCCCTCCCGTGCCCCCCACCCCGTCTCCACCCTGTTTTTCCGTGTTGTCGTGTCATCGTTGTGATCGTAAGACCCACTCTGGGCTCAGCAGTGGTTAGCTGGGGGGCGCAGGGTGGGGGGAGGGGGTCGCCCTGCGTTGCTGTGCCCGTGGTGGTGGGTTTCTGTTCCTTCCGGGACTGGGGAGCCGGGGAGGTGGGCCAAGCCGGTGTCACCTGTCACTGAACGCGCTGCCAGAAGCTCGGACCTCCCCCTACCTCTGAGCTCTCAATGCTGCTAATCTCCGCCAAGTGTCCCGTGCGCTCCAGCACCTTTTCGAAGGACTGACGCCCGCCCCATGCTCTCTGCGAGGTTGTCCAGGCTGTGCTCGCCGCATGCTCTTCTTCTGTATAATTCTTATCTTCTCATTTGATGGAATTCAACAAAAGTCTATTTATGCCTGTTTGCATCATGGTCAAAATATTAAAAAGTGGACTTGACTGACCGTGGTCTTTTGTTTGATTTGCTTGGAATTTCTCATGTCTTTGCCCACTGTAGCGGGCCGGGTACCAGGAAGCCCAGTCTGAGACAGAAGGCAGCAGGAGGCTGAATGGGGGGCGGGGGGCGCTCTTGGGAAGGCGGGAGGAGAAGCCTGAGCTGCAATGTTGTCTCAACAGAAACTTCAGCCAACACTGCAGGGAATTCTGAAAGTGGCCTTCCAGAGCTGTCCTGATTTGGGACAAGAAGCCCTCGCTCTCTGCAGCAGAAGCCAAGCCCCAAGGGCATGAGGGCATTCCCAGCATCCAGAGGAAGAGCTGTTGACTCCTGACATGGATCTGGAGGGCACTTCTTAGCATCCTGTCCACCCTCCTCCCTGACACCTCTGCCCCCATCACAGCTGCATCCCTAGAAAGGACCCCCAAAGAGACGGAACCACCTTCTCCCTCAGCGCTTCTTCCTTGTACGACAACCCTGAGACCCTGAACCTAGTTCCTGACTGGCTATAGACCCAGTTCCAAAAGGCAGAGACCTCAAAAGCCCTAAAAGGACAGATGAAGAGGAGCCGACCCCAAATACCCTGACAGAGTGGCTACTGTAAAAGGATCAAGTGGGGCAGTGGGCTTTATCATGCCCTTCTGGGCATGGCCATTTAGACGCTGGGGCATTTTGACCTTCACATCTATTTCCTGGTCATAAAGCACAAAACATTCGATATTCAACCTTTTAAATTACAGAGTTATTTGTCCAACAGCAAACACTCGCTTCACATGGTTCCTGGACACTTCTGCCCCACCCCTGAGCCTCAGGCCCAAGTTCAAACATGAGATGCAGATCAGAGAGGAAGCAGGAGTCAGGGGATGCTTCAGTACCCGGATCCACGCTCTCCTACAAAAATGAATTAAAATAATGGCTAACAGTCATCAAATGCCAGTCTTTACAAAAATACTTTGACACGTTAACATTGCTCTCCTCAATTTAAAACCTGGGAAACTAAGACGAAAGCAGGTCAGCCAGTCAACATAGCCGGGAAATGTTAGATGTGGAGTTGGAGTCCAGACCGTCTGGCTCTAGAATCTGAATTTTTAAACACCACCTTGTTGTGGACCAAAAAAAAAAAAAGTCGTCTGCCATTTCAGAAAACAAAGAACGTTCCCTGCCATTCCGGTAAACAACTAATGTTGCCTGCCATCAAGCCATCCGCCTCTGCAGCCCACCCCTCCCCCACGGCATACCTGGAAGGGGAGTCCGGATGGAGAAAAACAAGATGCTGGCCCTAGATAGTTAAGATGTAAATCCAAGGAATAATTTCAATAAGCCCAGACTGTTACATCTTCCCATACATAGAAAAGCACTAAAACCATTAACTTGAGATAGCTGGGGGTTTGTGTGTGTGTGTGACTAGCAGTAATCTTTTGATATTTGACTACATGTTTGTTTGGGTTTTTTCCAGCAAAAACGCCTACATATCCTGGCTCCTCCCTTACTTCCTTGGAACAGTTCCTCAGAGCTATCCGAGAGGATGCCTTCCCGGGCTAGAGTTCTCAGTAAGGTCCCACATAAAACATAATTCTCAACTTTTAGGTTGTGCGTTTTTCTCCAGTCGACACAGTGCTGCTGCTAAGACACTGTCACAATTCGAATCCTGCCTCCTCTACGTCCTAGCTGTGCAACTTCGGATAAGTTGCCTAACCTCTCTGTACCTTCACTTCTTCACTGTAAAATAGGCTGTGATCATTTTGACTTCATTGCATTGCGATAGGATTAAATGGGTTAATATAGGCAACACACATATAACATGACGGAACGGAATGGAATGGAATGGAATAGAATAGGATAGAATCGAAGAGTCCTATACACAAGTAAACTAAGGTTCTAGCTCTGGTTCCTTCCAACTTTCTCAGCCCTTTTCTCTTCCTGAAGCTCAAACAGCCCCATCTTGATGCCATTTGCCATTTGATACTTAGGCACTGCGTTTCCCAGACCACCTGCCATCACAGGGGCCACTGGTTTTAAAAGCCAGGTCCTGGCCTCTCCCCACACCTGCTCATTAGCGCTCGCTGGGGATAAGGTCTGACACCGCCCACGTTTTTAACTAGCTCCCCGACGTGATTCATACACACACTGGAGTTTTGAGAGGCCCAGCCTCAAAGGTGGCTGGGGACAATTTAACATTTATATGCATCCCAAATGGGGTGGCTTCTGTTGCCTGGCAACCAGGTGAAAAATCCAAGTTTACACCAAAACAGAACCTTCCCAACCACAAATCAAAAGGAGAAGGGGATGGAAAACAAGTAGGGGAGGAGGGAAAAAGGATTTTTGAATCACTGCAGATCATTACAGAATATGGGCTTTGCAGTCAGTTAAATCGTAAAAATGTACTTCTTATTTTTTTCATTGTACCCTTGGCAAAATCGCCAAGGAAGCAAAAACAGGGAAAGTATTTACAATCAATAGAGCTTAACCCACATCAGGAAAAGGAAATCACTTTAGCAATAGCCTCTTGAGGAAAATAAGATTAAGTTAATCAAATAGCAGAAGATTAAAACCAAAGTAATTAGTAAAGTGATTTTTTTTTAAGTCTCAAATCTTTTGTATTACTAGACCTGGGAACAGGGTGGGAGGACAGGGGTGGGTGGTCTCCTGGCTTCTCGGCATCTTGGTTTTCTCAGCTGGAACTCAGAGTCGAGGTTGGAAGTTGATATTGGGAGCCCCACTCTCTCCTCACTAATTTACTGTTTCCGAGAGTTTTGAGATCTTCGAGGGTGATGAACCCCACATCTCATAAGGATGTGTTGGGGAAAAGAAACTATTAAATGCAGGAAAGCCTCTGAGACATACTATCAACTCAAGGTGTAGTATCTGTGGCATTAATTAAACATTACGCAGTGAGTAATTGAATCACTTTCATTTTGAAGGCTTTAAAAAGAGTCTCTAATGGAAATGCAGTTATTAGCAGAAAAGCCGCCAGCAAAATCTGCAGGAAGAGAGACACCTGTTTTGTGTTCCTCCAAGCTGGTGCTAATAGCATTGCCTTCCTTGAAAAGCACACACTGCCCCCAGATTGCCTCTCCAGAAACAACTCTTTCAGCCCGTCTCACCTTCGCTCAAAGGCATTCGGGGCCACCAGGGACCAGAGGGGGAAGACCAACCCCTCCGGCCAACACTCAGTGCCCGCTCTGGCCACAAGCAGCCTTTGGGTTTCTGTTTCGGCCACTGCTCCACACAAAGCTTCACTGATTCGCCCCAAGGTGTCTAAACACAGCTTTTATTTTCCTTCTGGCTGGCCTTTGCTTCTGGCACACCCCCTGCCTAGAAAGCCCCCTTTGCCCTCTCACCTCTGCGGATCCCACCTCTATTGCTTAGAGCTGGACTCAAGCACTGCCTTTTCAGGGAAGCCCTCGTCTACCCACCAACTATACTTCCTGCCTGTACCAATCGCTTGGCATCATGGAGGTACTGCTTTGCAATTGTGTGTGTGTGTGTGTGTGTGTGCATTTTACCTGCTTCTTTGTAACTGTTAACCTATTGCTACAATAATGCTGAGTAACAAACAGTTACAAAATCTCCCTGGCATACTGCTTTATTGCTGCAGAGGTTGGAGTCATGCTGCTATGAGCCAAGGAATTCAAATAGCCTGTACAAGCTTGGAAAGGCCAAGAACTGATTTTCACCTAGGGCCTCCAGAAGGAACACAGCTCTCCTGATGTCTTGATCTTAGCCTCGTAAGACCCATTTGAGACTTCTGACATCCAGAGCCATAAGATCATACATTTATGTTGTTTTAAGCCCCTAAGTTGTGGTAATTTGTTATGGCAGCAATAGAAAAGTAAAATCTGTATTTAGTCTGTATTGATTTCTTATTGCTACTGCTCTAGGGAAGAATCCATTTCCTTATGTTTTCCAGCTTTTAGACGCTGCCCACATTTCTTGGCTTATGGCCCAGCATCACTCCAACCTCTGTATCCATCGTCACATCCCCTCTCTCTGACTTTGACTCTCCTGTTTCCCTCTTATAAGGACCCTTGTGATTACATTGAGCCCACAAGATTGTAGAGGATAATCTCTGCATCTCAAGATTTCTAACGTCATTACATCTGCAAAGTCCCTTTTGCCATGTAAGATACCTGTGATATTGTGGTTTATAATAAGAAAGATATATTTGGTCTTGGTCCTATTTCTGTCACAGAACTCTTAAATTCTTGGAATCTCCTGTGATAAGAGTGACAAAGGTGTCTTGTTACTGACAAACCCCTTTCAGCCACGCCTGAGTTTATGTTACTGCAGTGACTTTTAGAAAGCACCTGAGGAAGGGGCTGGTTGCCAAGGGAACCAACCAGGTGATTAGAGGGTTGGAACTTTCAGTCCTATGCCGCTGACCTCCTCGGAGGGGAGAGGGGCTGGAGGTTGAATCGATCGCCAATGCCCAGTGACTTCATCAATCATTCCTATGGAATGAGGCCTCCGTAAAAACCCAAAAGGACGGGGTTTGGAGAGCTTTCAGGTTGGTGAAGATGTGGATATTTAGGGAGAGTGATGGACTCAGGGAACACAGAAGCTCCACACCCTTTCCCCATACCTTGCCCTGTGCATCTCTTCCATCCGGCTGTTCCTGAGTTATACCTTTTATAGTAAACTGGTTAAGCTAGTAAGCAAAACGTTTCTCTGAGTTCTGTGAGCCACTCTAGCAAATTAATCAAACACAAGGAGGGGCGTCATGGGGAACTCCGAGCTGTAGCCAGACTGGCAGAAGCATAGGTGACAACACGGACTTGCAATGTGGCTTCTGATGTGGGCGGGGCCGGGGGGGGAGCAGTTTGGCAGGACTGAACCCTTAACCTGTGGGATCTGTCTCCTGGTCGAGAGTATCAGGTAGATGGTGTCAGCACTGAGTTGAATTGTAGGACACCCAGCTGGTGTAGGAGAAATCGCTTGGCAACGTCGGGGGAAAAAAACCCACACATCATAGTAACCTATTCACAGGTTCTAGCGATTAGAATGTGAACGACTGTGGGAGCCATTATTCAGCCTACCATAGCCTACTCTCTGGCCCTCAAAGATTCACTTCCACCCCACATGCAAAATACATCCAGCTCCATTGCGCTGCACTCATAGGATTAATTCACTCATTCCTTAGAAATATAAGGAGGACCTAGTATGTGTCAAGCTCTTTTGTAGACATTGAAGGACAACCAGTAGAGTTCACATTCTACTGGAAGGAGAGAGACATAAGTTCAGTGGTTTTCTTGAAGAGTATGTTAGATGGTGATAAGAAATTTTAGAGAAAAACAAAGCAGGGCAGAGTGACAGAGGGTTTTAAATGAGGTGGCCAGGCAGGGCTTCCTCAATTAGGTGACTGAGGAGACTTGGGCGGGTGAGGGGAAAAGCCACACACATCCAGGGGTGACTGGGCAGAGCTGTGTCTGTACGATAGCACAAAACGTTCTCATACACCCTAGCAGTACCTTCAGTAAATACTTGAGCAAAATGGAACAGAGCCCCTGCTTTTACGGAGGTTACCTTTTATAGGAAGAAATGTGTTTATCATCGAATTAATGGTGAACTTTGGGCCCCTCATCCAAGGCACCTTCTTTCCTCATTCTACATAAATGCCCTCCTGTTGACTTACAAGTTCATCCTGTGTGTTCCTTTTCTAAAACAGGGCCTCCAGGGAATTCCCTGGCAGTCCAATTGTTAGGACTCCCAGTTTTCACTGCCGAGGGCCCGGGTTTGATCCCCGGTTCCCCACAGGCTGCAGGGCATGGCCAAAAGAAATAAAATAAAACAGGGCCTCCAAACAGTAAAGATTCAGGCCCCTACTGACTGCAAAAAGAAGCACAACCTAAAAGTTTCAAGTCATGTTTTATTCGGGGACCTTACTGAGGACTCTGGCCTGGGAAGGCAGCCCCTCAGAAAGCTCTGGGGGACTGTTCCAAAGTGGAAAGGGAGGAACCAGGATATACAGGAGTTTTTGCTAAAAAAAAACCAAAAACAAAACATGTAGTCAAACGTCAAAAGATTACTGCTAATCACAAAAAAACAGACATCTCAAGTTAATGATTTTAGTGCTTTTCTATGTATGAAAATATGCAAGAGTCTGGACTTATTAAAATCATTCCTTTGATAGGCGTCTTAACTATGTAGGGCCAGTACCCTGTTTTTCTCCATCCTGAATTCCCCTCAGGGGGCACCATGGGGGGCAGCTGATGGCTTGATGGCTGCAGCATTCTTTGTTTACTGAAATGGGAGGCAACATTCTTTGTCCGCACCCCGCAAAGCCTGAATCGGCAGGTGTTGGTGGGTGAATCTGATAATCACACCAAGGTGTGTATTACGACAGTTTGGGAGTGTGTACTGAATGAATAAAAGGGGCTCTGCAAGGGCAGAGACAGAAGCAGACTTAGCCTGTGGTCAGCAGACGTGTGTTTCTGCAGGCAAGAGCTTGAGCTAGACCTAAAGGATGCGTAGGAGCTGCAGACACTCCAGGAAAGTGGCCCTGGATTAGCAGGTGGGAGGGAGAGTCTAGGGGCTGTATCAGCAGAGAAAGGATGTGTTTGTTTATTTCGAGAACAAGGAAAGCCATAGAAGATGTTGAGGGGGATTGAAATGCTCTCTCTAGCTGGACTGTGGCAATCTCACGGGAGAGGAACATCGAAGTCCTCCAGCCAAAGATAACCAGAAATACACCGATGGTCCACAAAGATAGGGTTATTCTTTTGCTGCAGCAGGGAGAGGGCACCCAGGAGGAACTCTGGGGAGTCAAGCATTTGGGCTTTTGCTAGGGGATTTTAAACAGGAACTCAGGTAGTGGGGACCAGCTCTGGGTTAAATACATTCAGCAGTTCAGCGAAAGGGTACGTTAAAAACTTAGAATTTTCCCTGTTGCCAAAATGGAAAGAGACACATTCCCTCCTTCCTTTCTTAGAGTATTTCCTTGACAAATTCTGTATGTGTAAATATTTCCTCTGTCTCTTTGATACAGATGTAAATCTTTTCTGTGGGTGCTATTTTTATTTTTTTACTATGGTAAACTATACATAACAGGAAATTTACGATTTAAATATTTTTAAGTATACAATTCAGTGGCATTAAGGGCATTCATCTTGTGTAACTGTCACCACTATCTCTTTCCAGAACTTTTTCATCATCCTAAACAGAAACTCTGTACCCATTCAGCAATAACCCCCCATTCCCTCCTCCCTCCCAGCCCCTGGTAAACCTCTAATCTATATTCTGTCTCTATGAATTTGCCTATTCTAGATGTTTCATAGAAGTGGGATCATACAACATTTGTCCTTTTGTGTGAGGCTTCTTGTACTTAGCATCATGTTCTCAAGGTTCATCCATGTTGTAGCACGTGTCAGTGCTTCACTCCTTTTTATGGCTGAATACTACTCCACTGTATGTCTACCGTACATTTTGCAAATCTTTTCAAAGGCTAAATAAGCCTCTTGCCAATGTCACAGCCCAGAAATGTTTCTCTTAAGGGCCTGGGAACCATCTCTTTGAAATGTAAATATCAAGGAAGGTAGTGTCCTTTTCTCCCTGCGATATGGGAGTCTGAGCACTCCGTTTCAGGCTGTAACCACCAGCTTATCACAAAGATGAGCGATTTTATTATTCCTTGAGACAAAGTCAGGTAGTACAATGTGTATCCCATTTGCCAGGTGACCTTAGGATGAACTTGGAAAGAATAAACTAGGGAAAGTGTGATCAGGTCCTCCTACTTTTTAAGTGAATGGTAATTTACAAGCCACCATTAATCTCAGAAGCATGTACACGATGAAATGTTTGGCTGTATATAAAAAGGGTAGGATTTCTGTCTGTAATCTCATTAGCAGGTTACCTGCGATGTGGATCACATCTAGTTTAATGCTTGTTCAACAACAAAACTGTTCTCCTTCTTTCCTAGGGTTTGGGGAGGATTTTCTGGATTGGCAGGAGAGTTTAATTTTAATTTGTCGTTGAAAAGAAATCCATAGTCGTTCATAAGAACCACCTGTGCAGCTGTGGGGGGGTCTGCCTTCCACTTAACAGGCTGCAAACCTTACAGAGGTCTGCGTGTCACCAAGGCTGATATTCACATTCTCAGGGCCAGGCCTGAACTGTTAAGAGCCACCCTGGAGACATGGACTGGGACAGTGGCTGAGGAGACAGAGAAGGAGACAGATTTGAGAAATGTTAGGAGTGATCTTTTAGAGAAGGGAATTGCTTTCCTGTTCCCACAAAAAAGTTTCTCTGAAGAAACTGAGGCGCAGAGAACTTAACGTCTGTTGGGCTTTTGAATACAGATAGTGTTTGCTAGCACACTTTAAGATCTCAACACTTTTTCCAGGCCCTGTGGGATCTTGAAAGCATGCAGTGCTTGAAAGCAGAGAATCTGGAGCTACCACCAGATTCCAATTCAGAGTTGCCCGGCTGAGCCCTTCCCCATTTCCCGAGCTACAAAATCAAGAGCACAAAAACAAGGTTGTTTTCAGCTCCTAGGCTTTGGGTTTATTTCTAATGCAGCAACAGGAACTGATGTATATGTATTGTTTCATTTAATAGGAAGATCTATTGTTATCCCCATTTTATAGACGTGGAAATGGAGGCTTGGGTATGTTATCCTCTATGGGGCATTTGGATACAGAGGGTGAGGGAAAGAGAGTTTCCTGCAAGGATGGCAGAGGTTCCAGTTTTGCAGGAACAGAGGGATGGTTGGCCCTTTCCAAGGAGGGATGGTTGGCCCTTTCCAAGGCAGGAAACTTTGGGAGGGGACAAGGTAAATTACAGGGGGTGGGGATGGGGGAGAGGGGGGGAGGACTTTGAGCTCCTGGGAGGCAAGGACACTGTCTTATTCACCTCTGTATCCCCAAGACACACAGCCCAGGGCCTGTCACGAAACTAAACTGAGTTGGAAAAATAAATAAATAGGTGCAGGCACGGAAGTAAGAGAGTGCCCACCCACAGGTGAATGGGAACTCCTGTTTGGAGGATTCAAATCCAAGTTCGACCACTTTTTGTCTCTGTGACTTTCAACTAGTGACTCCCACCTTTATGAGCCAGGTTTTCCTTATCTGTAGAACGTATATAAAATATGGTACCTATGGCAGAGGGCTCAAATGAGGTGTCCCTGAAGAACGGATTTAGAGTGCTTGGCAGGGCACCCGCTCATGAATATTAAGTTTGTTATTATTAGAGCATACTGTTTAGCATACAGTCAAGCAGAGTCAAGCGGATCTGGATTAGCATCTAGGACAAGGGACTCCCAACAAGTCCATCTATCTCCCTGAACCTCAGTTTCCCCATCTGTAACTTGGGGAGAAGAACAGTTCATAGGGTTATTGGGAAGGGCCGGTGATCTCATTGACAGGAAACGCTCCGCACACATAATAAACATGGATGCCACTATTATTGTCCATTTACAGCTTCCGGGCCCCACCGCGCTGTTATTTTCCAAAAGGCATTTCCTTCCCTTGGCCACAGCTCAGCCCTCCGAGAGCAGCTGGGGCCGAGGGGGTGTGGCCACGGGCGTGGGTGGGGCGACCCTGGTGCCCACCCCTCAAGGCGGGTGGGCGGGGCGAAGCGGGGCGCCCTGGCGCGCGCGCGGGCGCGCGCGCGCGGCGGCGGCGGCCCCAGGTACGCGGACAAAATGGCGGCGGCAGCGGTCGACAGCGCGATGGAAGTGGTGCCGGCGCTGACGGAGGAGGCCGCGCCTGAGGCAGCGGGCCTCAGCTGCCTCGTCAACCTGCCCGGCGAGGTGCTGGAGTACATCCTGTGCAGCGGCTCGCTGACGGCCGCCGACATCGGCCGCGTCTCCAGCACCTGCCGGCGGCTGCGCGAGCTGTGCCAGAGTAGCGGGAAGGTGTGGAAGGAGCAGTTCCGGGTGAGGTGAGCCCGCCGCCCATGCCGCCCGCGCCCCGGCTCTGCGCCCCCCGGGGCCCGGGCCTGGCCGCCCGGAGCCGCCACCTCCCTGCCCGCGCGCGGACCCCACCCCCGCATCCCACCCCCGGACCCCTTCCCGCGGACAGACAGACAAAGGCCTCCAGGCCGCCGGCCCCTCGGTCCACGCCAGGCGGACCCGCCGGTGTCCAGATTGCGCATTGGGAAGCGCCCAGCAGCCGGGCCCTCCATAAAGGATGACGAGCGTGGTATCACGGCTAATCCATCATGCGCGCTTCTTTTGTGCCCGACTCTGTGCTAAAATGTTTACACGGACCGGGTGATGCAGTGCTGCTTACAGCCCTTTGAGGAAGCGGGCGCATCATCCCCTGGCTGTTGGCTGAGAGCACAGATTTCGGTGTGGGACCCGGGATAAAATCTGGCCCTGGCGTACTCGCCGTGCGACCTTGGGGGTAGCGACTTGCCTTTTTTGAGCCTCATTCATCGACTTTAAACAGTGTTGATTAGACCTACCTTTTACTGTGGTGATTAGATGAGCTGATGTATAGGGGGCACTTACACAGGGCCCGGCTCTTAGGAGGCGCACAATGAACGTTAACTGTGATTGTCATCACTATGATTGTTGTTTGCCCCACTGTCCGCATTGTATAAATGGGGAGTGGAAACACAATATTCATACTGCTACGCCAAGGTCACGCCGTGAGCGAGTCCGTGCGTGCCGGGTGGAGATTTGAACTAGGTCCACCGCCAGGGCCCCTCTGACCCCTAAACCCAACCGCTTTCCCTGTTTTCCAAGGCTGCCTTTGATTCGTGTTTGTCTGCCTTTGAGGCTCTGTGAAGCTGAGGGGGTGTTTCTCTCCTTGTAGGTGGCCTTCCCTTATGAAACACTACAGCCCCACCGACTACGTCAATTGGTTGGAGGAGTATAAAGTTCGGCAAAAAGCTGGGTTAGAGGCCCGGAAGATTGTAGCCTCCTTCTCAAAGAGGTTCTTTTCAGAGCACGTAAGGATCTGTTGACGGAGCTCTAAGCATTTGCACGGTGGTGGTGTCTGCGTCTGGGTCTGTAGGCATTAGCTCATCCAGCTCTTTTTGCTATCTCCCTTTTCAGTGCTCTCACAATCCCTTCCTCACTTAGATGGCTGCAAGAGTCATTGTGGCCTTTTCCTCCTATCCAGCAACGTGAAGCCATTTGTCCCTGCCAGCTTTACTTTTCTAAAGCCAGAGAGAATGGGGGGAGAGGGGGAGGGAGAGGGAAGGAGGGACCCGCATTGCAATGTGGAGGGAATCCAGATCAGCATTGTTTTTCTTTAAGTGGGTTAAACATATATTTTGCAACCTCCACATGATTGGGGGTATTATCCATGATTAAACACTACAGATTTCACCCAGTTATTTTCCAGAAGCGTTGCCAAAATTAATAGGGTTCTTCTCTCTGGCTTCGCAGGTTCTAACCAGTAGTGAACTGCATTATTTGTTAAGGTAACAGAGGATTAAGACATGTCTAAAATCAAGACATACCTGTAAATCAAGAATTATTACTCCCTCAATTAAATCCTCGTGTGTTCATTATCCCTGGAAAGTTATTTTGTTTGTTTGTTTGTCTTGTAATATTGCTGAAGTGCATGGGTTGGTTGGTTGGTTTCCCTTCCACAAAATATCTCACAGAAGTTTCTCTATCGGGTCCTGATTCTTAACTTTCTATAAATTCTGGAAAATAGTCCACGCTAATATTTTAAGTTTATTTCTGATCGGAGGTCTAGAAATGGAGCCAGTCTGCTTTATTTTACTATCCTGGTTTACTGAAGATTAATTCCTATTTCTAATTTTAATTACTATTGCTTAATGGAGTTCATACGTTTTGAAATGTTTTCAAGGCTTTTCAAGTTTTGAAAGGGAAAATTTGAACTTTGGACAAATTCGAACTTATTCCCCTATAGAGAATAAAACTAGCTATTTCCTAGTGTAATTCATTTCTATAAATGTTTGTTCATGTTAGAATGGTCAGAATTTATGTCCTACTTTGGATAAGCCGTGCGCTGGCTAAGAGCCTTCAAAATCACAGGTATTCCATTCTGGTTTAAATGTGTTTGCACATACATATATGTGGGTGCTGGATGTGTTTGATGCACTTGGACATGGGCTGCTAGTTTGCTACCTCTACTTAGAGTCCATCTGGTTTTGTATGCATACTTAACAGCCTGTGCCTTAGTCTAATAATAATGCATTGTTGTATTTTTTCCCCAGCTCCCTCTTTCCCCATACCTCTGCTTGATTAGAAGCGTGTCAAGGACTTTGAACATAACAGGAGTATACTTAGGATTGATCTGTGGGTGGATGATTACTTTGGCTCAAGACCCTTGTATTCCTGTGTTCTCAGCATGCACACAGGTTGACAAGAAATTTCCTGGCTACTTTCAAAAAGAAAAGTAGGAGAAGTAATAGAATTTTAAACCAAGGGGATCTTAAAGCTTATTGGTACCACCACCTCAATTTACAGAGGAGAAGCATGCCCAGTCGGTTAAGAGTTGCCCAAAGCACTGGACTTTCTCTCTCTGGCCCTACACTCCTAGTTGAATACAACGTAGACTGCACAGAATCGTTATTGTGAATTAGGAGATTTTTGTATTTCTAGTCCTCATTTCAGAGCTATTTTTCTTCACGTTTCCGATGTGAGTTATCACTTTCGGAAATTCCAGTCTTTGAAAATATAATTCATTTACAACTAACAATTATGATCTGAACAAATTATTGTTACTCCACATGTTCCTTTCCACCTCTAGTGGGTGGGTGGTGCAAGATAGTGTGGGAGAGGTGTTACCACTTCCATAGAAATGAGCAGCTTCGTTTGCAACTCAGATTTGTGTGTGAGCGACAACAACGTTATTACTCGTTACTGAGGCCGCTTTGTGTGTCTTCTTCATAGGTCCCTTGTAACGGTTTTAGTGACATTGAGAATCTTGAGGGACCAGAGATATTTTTTGAGGATGAACTGGTGTGTATCCTAAATATGGAAGGAAGGTAAGCTGTAGATTTATCAGGGATTTTGTTAGTTTGTGTGTTTTAATAATAACCCCAGAATTAATTGCTGTAATTTGTATGTGACTGAACTGTGGTACATGTATTTCCAAATATTTCATGTTACATTCATGTTACCATAGTTACATTTTTGAAAAATTCCGTGTATATAAGGTAAATACCCCAAGACAATTGATATTTAAAGAAATGGTGCAAAAATCCTTTTGGGAGAATTAATATTTAGTCTTCCTATGGCTCAAATACTGTGCTCTGGGCATTGTATCTGTATATCATTTGAGTAATACAGATTATCTTTTCTTTGTTGTCATCTCTTCATCCACTACCGCCAAATTTGCCTGTCGTGAGTTGAATTTAAAAAATTTTAAAAATTTCTTACGCATGTCTTAATGTAATGGATAATTTTTTTTTTTTTTTTTTTTTTTTTTTTTTTTACAATTTCTGAATTCTGGTAAGCAGTAATCTTACTTTGGCGATGAACATTATAGATATTTGGTTGAGCCTTTTTTCTCTCTCGATTAAGAAGAATCCATTATCTCTCGGTTGTTGCTTAAATTTTTTTATGCCTTATATTTTCTGCTGTGAGGGTTAATTTCCAGTTTACCTGAAAGATGACTTGGCTTCCAGCTTAACTGGAAAAAGTTAAGCTTAACCTACGAAAAAGAT
Organism: Mesoplodon mirus; assembly: GCF_964341445.2. Classification (NCBI taxonomy): domain Eukaryota; kingdom Metazoa; phylum Chordata; class Mammalia; order Artiodactyla; family Ziphiidae; genus Mesoplodon; species Mesoplodon mirus. The sequence goes on from NC_138989.1 coordinate 12,200,867, forward strand.
TTTCTGCTCTAAAAGTTCTAGAAACTTTACTAGTGATGGAAGATAAGAGTGCTAGTTTAACATCTTCCTTAAGAGAGATTATTGTGAAATGTCTCACAAACAGGGAGCAAGACATTTTTCTTGTTGTTTTCAAGGGGGGTTAGGAGAGAGAAATATCTATCAGTGGAACAGCTGTGGGGAGAGGTAAGATGTGTCACTATTCTAGGCCTTGGATGAGTTCTGATGCAGAGGTCATTTTTCTGTTTCTATTTTGGTTTATCTATAAATGAATTGAAGTGTGATCTAATAGTCAGTATTGTGCAGCCTTAAAAATAAAAGTCGACCTGGCTTTTTTACATACATACACGTAAGCTTTTAAATACATAAATGTTATACATACTCAGTTTATTGGTTGTTTTGGGTTTGGTTTGATGTTTAGTGCAGGCTTTTATTTTTTTTTCTTATTTATGTTGTTTCTTTCCTTCCTTCTCCCTCCGTTTGCACTGCCCTTCCCAGCCCCCACTGCCGTAATTTATGATGACAACCTAGGTTGTATGCTTCCATGCTAATATGATATACATGCGGATGGAGGGGGATCATCACTTTACAAAACTGAGGTCAAATCATAGGTACTTTTCAATATCTTTTTTTCCTCATTCAACATTGCCCCGTGGAAATCTATCCTAATCAACTGGTAAAAATCAAATTCACTCTTGTTAATGGCTGCATACTGTTTTGTAGTATATACCATAACTTATTTAATCATCCCCCATTAATGGGTGACCACTTTCTTCTCCATTTTGTTACTGTGGAGGGTGGTGTTTCTAGTGCTTTCATTTCTGAGTATTAGATTCCTGGGGATGGGTTTCCTAGGTCAGACTATAGAATGTTGTTTGAAAAACATAAGAGATAACATGTCCTTGAATAAGAAGACTTACCATCATGAAAATGTTGATTCTTCCAAAATTAATACATAAACTTAGTGCTGTTCCAGTTAGGATCCAACAAGAGTTTTGGGAGGGGAGAGAGTTCCGTGTGTTTTAAATGGATAGTATTGTCATAAAATATATACAGGATAGTAAATTCACAGGAGCCAGAAAAAATTTTTAAATAATCACAATGGGAAACTTGCATCACTAGATATTAGAACATGTTATGACACTACCTGTTATCAAACAATACAATATTTGAATAAAAATAGATAGCTACATCAGTGGCAAAGGATAATTCAAATTCATGTCCCAGCATAACAGATAATTTAATATATTTAAACTCAGAGGGGAAAAGATGGGTTATTTAATGAACGGTATTGGATATAACTGAATATCCATCTGGAAGAAAGTAAAACTTGTATCATATACAAAAATTAAATTCCAAGAGATTAAAAACCTAAAATTTAAAACTATCACAATGAAAATCCTTCAAGAAAATAGGAGACTTCATGTACAATCTGGGGTACCTCCTTAACCAAGACTGGTAATGCAAAAGCAATAAAAAAAAATAAAGACAAATGATTTTGCAATTAAAAAAATAGACTTGTATGACCAAAGAAACTATAAACAAAGTCAACAGAATCCTTAAAATTTCTAAAAAGAAATTGAAAAATGTACAAAGGATAAGAGGACGACATTCTCAGAAGAGCAAGTCCAAGTGGCTGGCATTCAAGTAAAAAGACCTTTAAGTTCACTCTTCGAAGAAATGTTAAATAACAATGAAATATTGCATTTTTCCTTATCAGATTGGTAAAAAAAAAAAAAAAATAGACTAAATATGCACAGCCAGTAAAAGTGTATATCATTATAGTCTTTTCAGAAATTATCATAAGTATGTTACCCTTTGGCCTGACAAGTATTTTGAACCTAAAACGGGGTTGTTTTTTAATAATAAGGAATACTCTCATGTTTGTAAATATTTGGGGATGACGGTTTTCATGAAGGACCCTCTTTGTATTCATTCCTGCAAATGCTTGTTGTTTGGATATGGAAAGCATAGGAAGGAAGAAGGGTAGTTGGTGCTAAGGCACCAGTCCCTGGGTATTTGAAAACAGTTTACATTGATGGTGTTCTACGTGGTCTTAAAAGAAGAGTACATCCTACAAATAAAGATTTGAAGCAACATATTAAAAGGGCATACACTATATCTGGGAATATTGACCCAGAATGACCAGGACTGAGACATATTTCAGTAAAACTACTAGATTTTAAAGACAGAAAAGTCCTTTGGGGATCCAAGCAAAAAAGACAAAGCCACTTATAAGGGAGAACAAATCAGAATATCATTAAACTTTTCAACAGCAGTACTCTCTGCCAGAGGAAAAAAAGAGTAACACATTTAAGATACCCAAGGATGGAAAATGTCAGCCAAGTATTTTTATATCCAGCCAAACTGACTTCCAAGTGTAAGGGCTGTGGAAAAACTCATCCACTTGAAAGAACTCAGGGACTTCTTAGCCCTACCTGAAAAATACGCTAGAAAATAAGCTTCAGACAACCAAAATAACCAAAGAGACCCTGATAAAAGAACTAGTGGTGAACATTAAATACATATTTACTTGTAGAGTTAAATCCAAGTGACAGGGGAGAAAGTTTTGTATGCGATGGCTGTAAGCCCTGACAGTGTAGATACAACACAGCTGTCCAGAAGAAATGAGCAGAGGATGGAGGAAATCGTGAACAAAATATATAGGTGTTTTCAGGAATCATCAAGGTGATAAGAATATTGGTCTTGTTATTCTGAGGCTGCTGTGTGTGTGTGTATAAAAGAGAGCGAGATGTAGAATAAAGCAAATGAGTGATTATGTGGCATTCTAATTCATCACTGGTATCTGAAGAAGCAGGATTCTCCTGGAGGAAAAAAGATACAGATATAAAATAGAAGAAGGTAAAAACTGTATATAGTTCTGAATTTGAATTAGATGTGTCAGTATGAATTCATGAGATATTTTATGTTTAAATACGTGTAGGTATATGTGTATGTGTGTGTGTGTGTGTACACACACTTATACACTAGACTTCGTATCTGCCCACTGAAAAGTTCTAGAAACAATAACCAACCTAGTAGAAATGATCATCCCTAGCACTCAGATTGTGGTCTTCATACTACTTCCCATCAAAAGCAGCCAGGGTTTTTGGAGAAATGCCTGATTCTAGGTCCAGAGCAGGAAATGTAAAAGATGACCCTGGAAGCATCTTGAAAGCCTAGAACCAGGTAGCGAGAAAAGTAACAATATTTCATGTCAGAAGTATTCAGGGGCCAACGTGAAGAGGCTTCCTTTGGCCAAAGATGTAGTGATTTGAGCATCAGTGTGGACAGTAACTAGAATGGGTGGAAATACAGCAAATATGTTTAGCTCCATGAGTTCATAATAATACTTAACAACGACTAATTGGTCACCTTTGGAGGATAATAACAACCCAAATTATTATTTTGGAAAATGATAAAAGGAAAGAAGTGAACATTTATCCTGCCTTTTCCTACATACTATGCCACTGGGGGACCAAATAGTAGATGAGGGGACATTATTCTTCATAGAAGTATTCCAGCTAATAATTAAAAGGAATGGCTGCATTAGAATATCACCACTTTATGGCCTCTAATGAATTAACAGACCTGGGCCTTTGAGTAGCAATGGCTGCTGACATCACAGAAAGAGACAACCAAGGCATGATTGATTGCCTCCTTATGGAACTCTCTACCGCCTATGAAGTCGTCTTGCCAAGTAAATGGAATCTGAATCTGATCAAGCCTCTACGTCCAATTTACAGGAATTTAGAAGACAGAAGAACATGTTATGCTACACCATGTGGATGCAGTCAACAAATTCCAGACTATGGGAAAGTACAGGTCAAACAACCAGGTTTCTTCAACAAATAAAATACAAGGGGAAAAAAGATGAAGGGGGATCCTGTGAATTAAGAGACTTAAAAGCATGTAAACAGACTAGTCTGGAGTGTTTAGGGATACACATTTGCAAAAACTCTAGAGAAAAGCAAGGTAGTGATGACCGTTGAGGTATGGATTGTGATCATTGTCATGGGGGGGGAGGAGAGGGCCCATGGAGAGCCTCTGGGGTTTCTGCAAAGTTCTGTTTCTTGGCCTAAGTGGTGGATACAAGGGTGTTTCCCTTATAATAATTCATTAGGCCATTCATTTGTTTCATGTGATTTTCTAGATTGGTATACTTTACAACTCAAAGGTTAAAAAGCTACGAAAACCTAGCTCTGCTCATTTTCACTTACTCCCTGAAGATTGGAGAGTCCTTTATTTATGAAGCCAGGCCAATAAGTTAATCATTGATTGTCTCCCTCCTACTTCCCATAATCCCTGTGCGTATTTGGGAGATCTGATGAAGAGTTTCAATCATTCAGCAAGTATTTATTGAGCATCTGCTGTGTGTCAGACACCATTCTAGGAGCTGAGGATACAGCAGTGAGCAACACTTAAAAAAAAAAAAAAAAACCTTGCCTTCATGGAGCTCACACTCTAGTGAAGAGAGATGCTTAACAAAGTTAAGATATTAATTATATTAGAAAATGAGAAGTGCTATAGAGAAATATTAACCAGGGGAGAGGGTGAGGGAACGATGGGGGGTGGGGTACAGTTTTAAATAGAATGGTGGGAGAAAGCCTTACTCAAAGCGACATTTCAGTCAAAACCTGCGAGGAGATGAGGGCACAGATTGCAGATCCTCAGGGAAGGAATGTTCTAGTCAGGAGGAATTGAGTACTAAGGCCTAAGGTGAACTCCAGCCAGGTGTGAGGAAGGAACGGCCGGGAAACCAGCATTGCTGGCAGCTGGACTGGGTGGGGAGGGTGATACAGGAACTGAGGGCAGACAGGTAACAGGGCGAGAGTTTAAAGGACCTTTTAGGTTTAGGTCATCATTAGGACTTGGGCTTTTATATACTTTGATCGAGGTGGAAAACCATTGGAGAATTTGGGGCAGAGGGTTTTTGTGCTATGACTTAACACAAGCGCCCTCTGGCTGCCATGTCGAATGTAGACTGTGAGGGGCAAGGATCAAAGCAGGAAGCTGCTGTGATACAGACAAAAGAGGACGGTGGTTTAGATGAGTTGGACGTGCTCACATTTCTGATATATTTTGACGATAGGACTAAGAGCATAGGTGGGTGGATTGAATATGGCTGTGAGAGAAAGCAAGGAGTCAAGGATGGCTTCTGAGGGTGTCCTAACTGGATGGTGGAGTTGCCTTTATCTGAGATGGGCATGACTCTAGGAGGGGAAGAAAGTTAAGGTCTCATCAGATACTGAAGTGGGATGTGGTTGTAGCAGTTGGATATACAGGTGTGGAGTTTAGGGGAAAAACCTGTTCTGGAGAATAAATTGGGAGGTGTCAGTATGGATGGTGTCTGAAACCTTGAGACTGGATGAGATGGCAGTGAGTGTAGAAGGAGAAAGGCAGCAGCCCAAGGCCTGAGTTACCCCTGGCAGGGGCTGAGCGGCTAGCAGAGCTTCCAAATGCCTTTCTCCTGTCTCCTGAGACTCACCCAGCTCCCCTGACTTTTCAGGTTTCTCTTTCATTTCCTGTTAGTAAATCTGAAGCCAAATGGATAACTGTTTCTTGAATTTCAGCACAGCTAATTTAGTGTTAAATTACAAATGCCAAACCCTAAATTGTGCTGTCTGCTTCCATGATAATAAGTACTATATGCTTGTGAGCCAATTATACTTTTCTTGTTAAGTAGACTCTTAACGTGGTATGATTAGTGTGAAGTAAAAAAGTGGATAATTGAGAATTTTAATATCTTAATTCTTATTGACTCATTGCTTGTTTGTTTGTTTATTTGTTTTTTCCAGAAAAGCTTTGACCTGGAAATACTATGCCAAAAAAATTCTTTATTACCTACGACAACAGAAAATTTTAAATAATCTTAAGGCTTTTCTTCAGCAGCCTGATGACTATGAATCATATCTTGAAGGTGAGACTTCAACATTGATATTTTGATAGGCAGCTGAGTTGTCCTTAAGAGCAGCAGTGAAAGTGGCCGTGATGGAAAAGCAGTGGAAAAGTAAACTGTGCTACATGGGCTTCTGGAGGTTGGGTTGTATGGTCTGATCAATTAGGTAGGCAGAATTCAGAGCTAAGATCTGGTCAAAATCCTTAGCTGTCAGCTAAAGAGACAGTGTTTATAAAGATGCACCATCGGGCTTCCCTGGTGGCGCAGTGGTTAAGAATCCGCCTACCAGTGCAGGAGACACGGGTTCGAGCCTTGGTCCGGGAAGATCCCACATGCTGCGGAGCAACTAAGCCTGTGCACCACACCTACTGAACCTGCGCTCTAGAGCCCATGAGTCACAACTACTGAAGCCCGCGCGCCTAGAGCCCGTGCTCCGCAACAAGAGAAGCCACCACAGTGAGAAGCCCGCGCACTGCAACGGAAGAGTAGTCCCCACTTGCCACAACTAGAGAAATCCCGTGCGCAGCAACAAAGACCCAATGCAGCCAAAAATAAATAAATAAATAAATAAATAAATAAATTTAAAGATGCATCATCGGTTCAAAGCATGAGGCTGACATTTTAGCTAATGAGGTTAATTCCCTGTCTCTCTGAGCTTTGAAGCCTCATTTCAAATCAGAAATAAATGTGTCCAGGTTTGTCTCCATGTGACCTTGAGCAAACCCCTTAACCTCTCTGGTTGGAGTTTAATGAGGACAAAATGTTCTCGCATGTCAGTGCATCTCATTGTCCATAATGAGAGGTGAGTGGAAGGAAGTCCAGTGGACACAGGCAAGAGGAGGGGAAGAACTTTCTGCTCCTCCTGAGCTGAACGAGAACAAGATGTGACTTCATTGTTTAAAAACTATTTTAAATTCCTAGCATATTCCACAAACACTCCCACAAATTATGGCTATGAAATACAGATATGACTCTTCCTTCACTTTCATTCCCTACTCCCAGCGACTTACCCAATTCATTGATTCTTTTTCCTTTCCAGCGTTTCTCATAGTCATGTCTCCGTTCTGTTCTTGGTCTCACGCAGGCCGTTGCCACCTCTCCCAGCAGCAGCTTTCTAAGTAATACTTGCTTTCATGGGCATCCACCCCCTCCTGCTCTCAAGTCAGCCAGCGTACAGTGCCGGCCTAGTCTGAAACCCAGCCTTTTCAGCACTCCATGTGAGCCTGCGACGTGGCCAGCTGATTTCCTTTTTTTAAATTGAATCTCTGCCTGCTTTCAGTGCCCTCCATAATTCAGTCAGGCCTTTCCCCATCACTCTCTAACATGTCCCATTTGCTCCAGCCAGGCCACTATCCTCACTGGCGCCATACACATACACCTGGCTTCACTTCCTCATTCGTGGTATCCCTTTTCCTTAGGATTCCCTCCTAAATCCTACTCACCCTCCAGGTTCATTTCAGGTTTCACTTGCGTTAAGTTTCCCTGATAACTGCAACACTTGAAGATTTTACTGCCTCAGACCTACAGTAACCGTGGCTAGTAAACCCTGTCCATCCTTTCTGTTTCCTGTGTGTACAGGTTGTTTCTTTAATAGTCACTGTGTTTCTTGTGTTACTTGTCCTTATGTTATGATCAGGATATACTCCACAGTGCGTAGTGCAGATTCTTATTGTTTGATCTTGTTGATTATACCATCCAGAAGGACATGAAGTATCTGCTTCAGTTCACTAAAATAAAATATCCTTACCACCCTGGAATCTTCATATATGCATCCCAGAGTTAAGAGGCATCTTCTGTTTATTCCACAGTCAAGAATAACTTGACAAGCTTTATTTATGAAAACAATTACTTCTCTTTCATCTTTCAAATATTAAGTAATATTATAATTTTCAGCAGCTCATTCACATCAGTGCTGTGGACATTGGGTAGCTGTTGAAGGTTTTTCACTAGTTGAGTGAATAGAAATTGGCTCCAAGGTTTTGATCCTTGGTGACCAACTAGAATCATCTGATGCCATTGACAAAGTCTAAGAAGCAGCAGTCGGATAGAACAGGCTGCGGAGCTGTGCGGCCTAAATCCCTTCAGCCGACAGGTGGGGGAGCTGAGTCGCGAGGAGGCCCAGGAGCCATTCCCTGGCTGGTGGCAGAACTGGGGCTGGTGTCCAGGTCTCTTGATACCCACTGGGGTGTAAGTAGGGGATCCAGGTCCTGAGCTGGTTTGAGACCTCCTGAATTTAAAGTGACTCTGCAGCTTCCCGAGTGAAAACGTCCTATAGCAGATGAGCAGTTTAGCCCACTGGGTCTCGGGTTAAAGAGTAACCTAAGGTGGTGAAGAGTAGTGATTTTCGAGAGACAGTGTCTCTGGTGTGCTCCGTACAACTTATTAGCCGTGGGTTTCCTGAGTGTAACTATTTAATTTCAAAGTCCAGTTCTCTCCAAAGTCCATTTACTGGCTCACCTTTCAGAAGAATAATTTGTTGAAATGGTATATCTGACATTGAGGGCTTTCAACTATTTTTTTTTTTAAATCTCAATGTACTGTCTTATAAGTTTTCAGAGTTGTTGGATTTTGAACTATAAGAAAATTAGGGAGAGAGAAGTAGCTTGAAAAGATCTCCTTTGTGGTATTTATTTCTCTTCCTAGTAGACTGTGGAGATATGGCATGTATCACACAGTTCTTTTGAGTCCATGATCTCTGAGAGAGTTTTGGTGTATTAAAAAAATAATAATAATAATGAAATCATCTTTGTTGTAAGGATGTTGCTCCTTCTCAGTGTATTAGCAGCCAGACCTGACATCCAAGATAGGAACCACATCTGGAGGGGTGGTGTAAAGAGCTGTGGCCCCAGGAGTCTGGGGTGAATGACCACTAATAAGAAAAGGTAGAAGCAGGAATTTATTCAGTAATTCTTGTTCATTTCAGGCGCCGTGTATATTGACCAGTACTGCAATCCTCTCTCCGACATCAGCCTCAGAGACATTCAGGCCCAGATTGACAGCATCGTGGAGCTTGTTTGCAAAACCCTCCGGGGCATAAATAGTCGCCACCCCAGCTTGGCCTTCAAGGCAGGTGTGGAATTGCTTTGGATCCAGCTGTATTTGCAAAAGAAAACATAGAGTAATTGATTAATTTGGGGAATTCTGCAGTGCATTCCCATGGTGTCCCAAAAAATCGACTGATGATACAACCACATGTTCACCTGGATGATGTAAAAGACCTCAAATACGTATTCTCTTTTCCACCCTGGGTTGGTAACACCTGATGTATATTCTTAGGACATTGCCAGTGTCTGCATGTTAAAGGTTGTTTGGGACACTGGTCACAACGTTATTTGTGCTTGTGTCCTCAGAGTAGGTCTCTGTATTTCAGGTGAATCCTCCATGATAATGGAAATAGAACTCCAGAGCCAGGTGCTGGATGCCATGAACTACGTCCTTTATGACCAACTGAAGTTCAAGGGGAACCGAATGGATTACTATAATGCCCTAAACTTATATATGCACCAGGTAAGTGTGTGTATAATAGAAAATATATAATAATTATATATATATATTAAGCTTATCTTTGATAAACTGTACAGTTATTGAGAGCAAGTAATAGATTTTGTTCATCTCAAAGCCCAGTGAAACTCATTTTTGCCTCTACTATGAGGATATTGCTGTGGCTTTTACCTGCTTCATCACAGAGCATCCTCTGAAAACCCTTGAGGTAAATTCCTGACTAGAAATAGGACTTCTCTGACTCAGTGTGGTCAGTTTGCATCTTGTGAACACTAAACTATGAAACTAACTAGGTCTTCCTTTTTGCACTGGCTTCCAGGAAGGCTGGAGGAAATACATGACAGCTACATCATTGAGGCTTGTTTTTTTATTTGCTTCCTACCTGTCTCCGTTTTCGTATCTGTTCTGTTGCTCTCTATGAGACTTGTATTTTCTTTTGTCATATCTTACACATGTTATCTGAAATGGCTTTCTTCCTAGAAGAAGGAGGGCGTAAATCACAGGTCTGCACACTTTTTCTGTGAAGGGCCAGACAGTGATTCTCCTTCGCCCTGCAGGCCACGTGCCCTGTGTCCTAACCACTCGGTTCTGCCGTGGTCGAGCGAAAGAAGGCACAAACCATACAGAAACAAAGGCGTGTGGCTGTGTTCCAGTAAAACGATGTATGTGGACATGGACATGTGAATTTCATATAGTTTTCATGTTTCATGAAATAGTATTCTTTTGACTTTTTTAAACATTAAGAAATATTAAAACTCTTCTTATGCAAGCCATCCAAAAACAGTTGGTGGGTCCGATTTGGCCCATGGACTGTAGTCCGAGAACCCTGATCTAAGTAAATGAAGTATTCATCCACTTAAGCCTGAAAACCTGTCCTCTCACCTGATGCACAGTAGGTGCCCACTGAGGTGTGGGGAAGGGTTGAGAAGGTGTGGTTCATATCTGTGAAGCTAAAGCCTTCTTTTCTCTGCTAGGTTTTAATCCGCAGAACTGGAATCCCAATCAGCATGTCTCTGCTCTACCTGACGATTGCCCGGCAGTTGGGGGTCCCACTGGAGCCTGTCAACTTCCCCAGTCACTTCTTATTACGGTGGTGCCAAGGTGCAGAAGGGTGAGCCATCCGTGACACATCATGATTGCCCTGAGGATTCATTTCCACTGTGCTGAGAGGAGATGTAACAGCAGAGGTTAAAAGGGGGCCTAGGGTGGTGATGGAACTGGTTTGCTCTTGACTGTATCCACGTCCGTAATCTGCTCGTGGGAGAAGTGCACTCTGGATCTTTGTCTTATTTCTCAGAACTGCATGTGAATCTCCAATTATCTCAGAGAAAACATTTAATTTTAAAGAACAGGACTAAGAGTTCAGGATCTTATGTGAGTCTCAGAGTCCCTTTGCTCCAAAGCAAATCAGTACAAAGAGTTCTTAAAGAAACTGTTACTTCCCAGTCTTCCATAAAATCTCCCCCCAGAAGAGAGGGAAGGAGGGAGGGAGAAGCAGGGGAGAGGGAACTGGGCCCAAGTGCTTCACCCATGTGCAAAAGCAAATATTCAAGTTCTCAGCAGCAGCACTCCTAGGCAAGGTTGGTGACCTGATGTGCATTTTGAACACCAGGTTAATGAGTTCTGTTTTGTTCTCTTGTTTTAGACTTGGTGTCCTATTGGACTAGAGAGACGGTCTCTTTAAAAGTGCCATCTAGAGGGAAAAGAAACATAGTTATTTAATTACATCCTGTTATTTCAAACTACTTCTTAATGACTGGCTGTGGTACTGTTTGGTGAAGTGATGAGTGGAATGATAGAAAGTAGCTGAGCTTTGAAGTTTGAATTTAGACCTCGGTTTCCTCTGAGCCTCAGTTTCTTCCTGTGTAAAATGGGGCTAATGTTTTTCATAAAGTGGTTTGGAGGGTTAAATGAGAGAAGCCAGTGCTTTACACGACTGGTGGAATTTCTCTATATTTCCACCTCCGGGTTTAGGAAATAAAACTTGTCTGTAAGTTGGCGCCTCCTCGGTATTCTTCCTTATCCCTTTCCCTCCTCTCCTCTCTAGAGATAACCGCCAGTTAGTTTGAAAGTTTTTGTTATTTCCATGCAAATTTTAATATTTCATTACATGTGTATGTTTCCTTGAATAGCGAGTACAGGCTCTCCTTGTTTCCCAGATATAGTCTGTTCCTTAAAATGTATTGAATGGTTTCTCTTTTGGATAGCAGGCACCCATTTTCCATTATTTTAAATGAGAAAAGTGCTTTTTCAGCTCATTCCCTCTCCCTGAATAACCCAACCAATTTCCCCAAATATCTCTAAAATATTCTTAAATGCTTATATAGTGGTCCACCAAGGATTTCTGCATGATATAAAGCATTTAAAACACCAATTACCATGTTACTTACCACAGTGACCTATTGCTGGGCACATTTGTGTGTGGTAACAGGATTGTTTTTCCTTCTTTAGGCTACAGTGAGCATACACCACAATGCAGATGAACAATGAAGTGGTTTGTTAGCACCCCAAGCACCTGGCAGACACAAACACTGATGAGACCCATAAAGGCTGGCCCGCTGGGGAGAGGCCGGGAGGGTGGCGGGAGAGCGCACAGCTGCTGGGCTGCAGGCCCTCTGCGTCCTGACTGGGCTGCTCCTCGGGCCCGTGGTCTCTGTGTCGGCACCAAGACCATAGTGTCGCGTTGACTGTGGCTTTATCGTTAGTCCTAATGACTGGTAGGGCGAGGCCCCCACGGAGTCCTTTAGAATTGCCCTGGCTCCTCTTAGCCTGATGTTCACGTGCAGCTTTAGAATCCGTTTGTCAGGCACCTCGAAGCTCTGGTATGGTAGCTGGGCCCGGAGCTCCTCTGGGTTTGTGGATTCACGTGAGGAGTATGGCCTGCTTGCGTTTCCCTGCTCAGTCTGCCTGTCTGTAAACACATCTCCTTCCACGTTTAAGTCATCTTTAATGTCCTTAAAAAGATTTTATTGTTTTCTACATCCAGCTCTTCGATATCTTGCTAGATTTATTCCTGGGTCCCTTAACTTTTTGTTGCTATTGTAAATGGTAATTGTTTAAATTACGCTGTCTGTGTATTGGTGGTGTACAGGGGCATGGTTGATGACTTAGATCTGGGTCTGATTATCTGCACCTCTGCTGGATCAATTATTAGTGCTAATAATTTGCTAGGTCTTTCAACTTTTCTATGTAGACAGTCATATTGTCTGAATTGTGACAGTTTTCTCCTATTTTTTCCAGCTGTTGTATGTTTGTGTCTCTTTTACTTACTCTGCTGGCTAGGTCCTCTTGTACACAGTGAATAGAAACAGTGATAGCAGGCACTCTGCCTTGGGTATGACTTTAAAATTTCCTCTCAAGCATGATGTTTGGGAGCAGCACCTTTCATTGAGATGATCACAGCTGCCTTCTAAAGTTGTAATTTGGGACTTGCCTGGCGGTCCAGTGGTTAGGACTCCATGCTTCCACTGCAGGGGGCACAGGTTCCATCCCTGGTCGGGGAACTAAGAGCCTGCATGCCGTGTGGTGCGGTTAAAAAAAAAGGAAAAAAATAATAATAAAGTCGTAATTTGCTAAGAGTTTTATTAATAACTAGGATTTTTTCCCCAAAAATTTATTTTCTGTGTCTACAGAGAGGATGTGGTTTTTCTCTTTTAGTCTGCATATGGTGAAGTTTTTTAGCGTTCAATCCTCCTTTCATTCTTAAGGAACATCTAACTTACTCATATGGATTTTTATAATACATTGCTGTGTTTGATTTGCTCATATTTTATTTCAAATTTTTGCCTATAAACTTGTGTGCATTTGTGTGGTTCTCCTAGACCCAAAAAAAGGGTTGAAGAGCATTCCTTATTTCTGGAACAATTATGTATGTCTTGCTAAAGGCAGGCTATTAATACGACTCAAAGAAGAAATCTGACTGAGCTTTTTAGCTGCCGAAGAGAAAGTCTCTATCAAAGTGAAACAGTTGCTCAAAGGAAAAAAAAAAACAGCTATCCCTGAAACAAAGTCCCACCTCAATCCCTCAGGAGTCCTCGTAGGGTGAATGCAGTATCTTTAGAGGTCCTGCAGTGAGAACCTGCTTATGTGACCGCCTACCGGCCCGGCTCGGCGTGGGCCACCCCGACGTGCGAGAGCTCGGGTCGTGGAGGGCGGTTCCATGGGAGGAGCAGGAGGTGGAGGCCAGGGACACAGCTCTCCGGGGTCTGGAGCAGGGTCCCAGCCTGAGCCTCCCGAGCGCATCTGCAGAGCTGAGGCCAGAATCCTTGTGGCCCCAGGCCCCGTAACTATCATCACAGCCTCAAGGGGCCCGGGATCCACAGACGTTAACTGTTGCTACTCTGTGAAATTAGTAGACTGGCTCAGGCATTCCAGAAACATTTCTGTCAACCAGACTTCTGATAGATAGGCCTGGCAGTGCGTTTTAGAGTTAATCTCTAAAAAACTGTATTAAATGGCGTAAGCCAGTGCTATTTCTCAAGTATCAGCGTACTGCGATCTTAATACGGCAGAGTGTGTATAGAGGTCAGATTTCAGACTTTGGGCAAGGCCTTGATATTTTCAGTAGAAGTGCCACTGTGTTAACATTCAGTCTCTGATTTGAGCTACTTATTACGGGGTTTTAAATATTGACTTGTTCAGCTCTAATCTGAGATACGACTCACTACGTGTGCTCTTTGGATAGGGCAACCCTGGACATCTTTGACTACATCTACATAGATGCTTTTGGGAAAGGCAAGCAGCTGACAGTGAAAGAATGTGAATACCTGATCGGCCAGCATGTGACTGCAGCGCTGTATGGGGTGGTGAATGTAAAGAAGGTGTTACAGCGAATGGTGGGAAACCTTTTAAGCCTGGGAAAGCGGTAAGGTTTTCTTGGTTTTCCAGTACTTCCGTGGCGTGTGCGTCTTTGGAGGTGCAAATTACCTTACAGAGAATTTTATTTAATGAGCCTACCTGTGATACAGAGAAGCAGCGGATGCTTTGTGGCACAGTTGGGACAGCTGCAGCTATCTACCCACCATGGGAAAAAACTGGTTCCCATGATGTAATGCTATCCAGACTTAGGATGTGCTAAGTGACTTTTCTTTGAGATCTTTGCAGTGGACTTGGGCGAGTTCTCTTTTATAAATGCTGAAAGCATTCTCCAGTAACAAGAATATTTTAGACTGGCAACAATTATTTTTCACCTCCTAGTGCTTTGCTGTCTTTTAATTTATACCTTTCTATCACTTAGGTAAGAAAAGAAACAAAAGTATGAAACAATCTTGCTTCTGAGTCCAAGGAAAATTGTCTTACAGGGAAAATAGAAATTTGTAGATTGGAGTATTTTCTGCCTAATGGCAGAATTTTTTTAAAAATAAACTTTATTTTTTTTAAGAACAGTTTTAGGTACACAGCAAAACTGAGCAGAACAGAGAGTTCCCGTTTACCCGCTGCCTCTGGACACACACAGCCTCCCTCATTTCAACACCCCCCCTCCCGGGAGCAGGGTGTTTGTCACAGTTGATGAACCTACCCTGGCACGTCATTATCACTCCAAGTCCATAGTTTACATTGGGTTTGCTGTGGATGGTGTACATTCTGTGGATTTTGACAAGTGTGTAATGACGTGTACCCACCACTGTAGTGTCATCCAGAAGAGTTTCACTGACCTAACAGTCCTCCAGCTGTTCAGAGCCCATTTTTAATTTATGTACAGTGTTATTGAGGTGACTCCATAAGGAAAACGGTTACGAGTTTAACTTAGTGGAGTACGAAATTTCTATTTCTTGTGTATCTTTTTTTATTAAGAGTGTTGTAACTTTGCTGAAGAGAGGAAGTATCAGAATCAGAGAACGTATGGGATTTGCGTCCATTACTTTTAAAATCTGGGCCTTGAAAAAGAGGGTCTTAGCTCGGAAGCAAACAGCATAAAACAGATTTCTTTCCCCACAGGGAAGGCATCGACCAGTCGTACCAGCTCCTGAGGGACTCCCTGGATCTGTACCTGGCGATGTACCCGGACCAGGTGCAGCTCCTCCTCCTCCAAGCCAGGCTCTACTTCCACCTGGGCATCTGGCCAGAGAAGGTAATTATTTTACTTTGATGCTTTGCACCTGCCTTAGAGAGGGAACTCCTAGCTGAAAGGCAGCGCTTACGAGTTTATCCTTGTATTAACTTGGAGGATAAACACAGATTTATTCACAGTCTCCTGGTTTTGACCCATCGATTTAACTTTTTGTCTCCTTTTACTCTACTAAAAATTAGTTATCCTGCTAGGAATTGCCCATTCTCTCTGTGGTCAGTGCCTTAAACTCCCAGAACCACAAGGCCTCGGCCCTACCTCTCACCCACTGTTGCCCCAAAGATGTATTTTCCCCAGGTCACCCTTCTCAAGAGGAAGCAGAAGTTTCCATATTCATCCTCCAGCTGTGCTGTTAGCAACTAAATTGACCACATGTAAATAGCCCTGCGTGGCGTAGGAAAGTGAGATCTTAGATGTGTTCAGGTCCAGCTGCTGGATGCTTTTAGGACTGCTTATGCCTTTGGAAACTGTTGGGTTTTACTGTTCCACTTGGCTCTCTCAGGTTTGTGACGCCCCCTTTGGCCAGCAGGAAGCCCTGTCAGAGGCCACCGTGTTTGGGGTCAGCACCACTCCTCAGGGGCTGTGGGTGCAGCACATGTATGCTTCCAGCCATGCAACACAGTGCAGGAGCAGCTGCTCGCCCCCATCATGCCCTTGCTTGTCCATGGGAATATGTTAATAGTCCACTTTGTTTAGACGGCCGAGTGAGAGACTTGAATTCTAAGCTCTCACAGGAACATCACCGTAAAATCATCAGCCCTGTCACTAGAGAGTGGTAAAATCTTCCTTGAGAAAGTAAATAATCTCAATGACTCACCGTTGCTTAGATGTACATTGCCTCATTTATTCACAGTGTCAAAGATCTACCGTAGTTCTAGGAAAGGATGCGTCAGTAGGAAAATCCCTGAGCCCCAGTCTTCAGATGTCATCTACAGCCCAGGCAGCGGCTGTCCTCCCAGGACACCCATGTGATCCGATAGAAGAGTTACTGGAACACTAGGCTCTCTACCAAGGTCACCACCTGCTTCCCACGACCTTGTCCAGAATTGAATAGTTTACTTCTATTTTTTACTTGATTTATTTTTGATACCAGGATATACATAACTAATTCCTTTCACTTTTTACTGCACATTAGTTCAGGAATTTCATGATAATTTGTAAAATGCAGAGATCTTTTCAAAGCATGGTTCCTCATAAGTAGATTCTGTACTTAGAAGCCTTAGAAGGAGTAGGGTTGACATGGCCTTTGGGAGGAACGTCTGTAGAAGCCCTGGCATCCTTCCCTTTGATGACAGGCTCAGTTTAGGGCTCCTGTGCTGCCTCTGGGGGAATTTCCTTGGTATCCTCCTCAGATGGTCAGGATTGCCTTCCTTCCAAGCAGATGTCACGGGAACAAGTTCCATAATTGTCACACGCAGAACATTTTTCCCCATGATGACCATTCATGGGCTGCTGGGGTCAGGCACCTAGACGCTCCCTGCATCTAGGCTCAGGAAGGGAAGGTGGCTCCTTCCCCGTGTGAGGCAACTGTCTCGCCTCCATGAGCTGTGCTGCAACTGCAGGAAGGACCCCGTGACAGCGGAGGAGAGCTGGGGCCCGAAGTGAGGAAGGCTCCAGGGGATGCGGAAGCAGTTAGAAAAGGGTCCTTTCCAGAGGAAGGGTTTGAGGTGGCCCTAGAAGGCCGGGGAATGATTGCAGAGCACAGGGAAGTAGGTTCCTCCAGTGGTGGGGACGGCTGGGAG
The DNA here is from genome assembly GCF_964341445.2 of Mesoplodon mirus. Classification (NCBI taxonomy): domain Eukaryota; kingdom Metazoa; phylum Chordata; class Mammalia; order Artiodactyla; family Ziphiidae; genus Mesoplodon; species Mesoplodon mirus. The sequence goes on from NC_138989.1 coordinate 12,218,073, forward strand.
AGCTCAGTGCTGCACACCTCCAGTACCTTCTGCCAGCCCTTTGGGGTGGCTACTTTTGTTTTGTTTTGTTTTTTGCCCTTTTACAAATAATGAAACCGAGGCACCGAGAAAAGTTAAGTAGTTTGCCAAGGTCTCCCGTACAGAAGTTGATGGCATCAGGCTTTCAGATTCACAGCCCACCCACACGCTTCACCCCTGTGGACCAGGGCCAAGGCGAGATTGTTTCTGAACAAGCCAACAGAAGGGCATTTTCTACTCCTGCTAAACCTACATCCTTGTTCCGATCCGTAGTTATCTCTTCCCTCCATTTTCCACATTCAGTGGAAAAGATGGCCCTCAGTCTTCCAAGGCAAAACTCCGTGTTCTCTGGATCCAACCTGCTGCCTGTCCTTGGACTACTGAGTTTTCCTTTACTGCTTCTGTATCTGCAGCTCCCTGTTTCTACTTCTACTGTCAGCATTAAACATACTCAGGTCTCCCTCATCTTTGAAAAAAGAGAAGGAGAAGCCTCTGACGACAGCCCCCAGCTTTGCCCGTGGCTCCATCTTACCTCTCTGCTCCCAGCCTGGCCAGGGTCCTTGTGATGGCCTCCCCGTCACCTCCCCTGCACTGCGCAGAGCATGGAGCTCCATTCCTACCCCTCCCCAACGTGAACTGGAAGCCCATGACCCCTTCTTGCTAAACCTTTCTCTTTGTTGCCAAATCCAGTGGACACTTGTCTTTCCTTATCTTTCTTGATCACTTGGAGGTCATCCCCCCGCTCAAAACACTCTGTTCCTTTGATTCTGGTCCCCTGTTCCCAGGCTCTCGCTAGTTGCTGTCCTCTGTCTCTCCCTTTCCCATCCTCTGTCTCTCCCTTTAAGGCTCTACACTGTGGGGTAGTTTCTAGACTTCTTTCTACTGTGCACGGTTCCCCTCAGTGATCTCACCAGCCCTCCTCGCCTCAGTTACCATCTGTAGGTCAGCGGCTCCCGAACCTCTGATCTCCTGCTTAGCTCTCGCCTCTGAAGCCCCCCCCACTGCCCCCCTGCACCATGACGGCCCTGAGCTTGCCCTTCCACAGAGCTTGTGCGGAGTGTCTCGCAGCTGCTCAGCCATGCTTCCGCACGAGGCCTGCTCTTTAAGGACAGGGACCATGTCTTGTTCTTTACTGTAGCTGTTCCCCTTGCTCTCAGCACAGTTCCTGCCACCCAGTAGGTACAACATTGTATTTGAATGAATGATTAAGAAATGACAGAAATTCGTTAGCTGTGAACGAGGAAGGAGGCTCGAAGAGAATATCCCAATTTTCCAATAAGGGTGGCCACTTTAAAAGTTGAAGTGTGTGGGGAACTGACCTGTTTCGGGGTAGGAGACAGTGTTCCGTCTGGGATATGTTGAGTTTTGTTGGCACGACCTGGAGCCGTGGAGTACCGCGTTTGGTGGACGCTCTTGGCATCCGCATCTGGTAGCTGAAGTCCCTAAAGTGGAAGAGCCCACGAAGTGGACGTCCAGAGGATGGAGCCAAGAGCTTCAGAGAGATGTCGGGGGAAACCTGCAGTTAAGAGGACAGAGCAGGGTCCGCAAACTCTGGCCCCTGGGCCCAGAGCCACCTGGCTTTGTGAATACGTTTTGTCAGCACACAGCCGTGTCCATTTGTCTGCGGGCTGTCTCTGGCTGCTTTTCAGCCGCAGCAGCAGAGGGGCGTAGTTGAGTCAGAGACCGTACGGCCCACAAAGCCTAACATATTTTCTTTCGGGCCCTTTACAGAACAAGTTGCCAGTCATGTGCTATAGATACCCCTGTTCCAAGATCTCTACTCTGAAGGTTGTGGGCCCTTGGGATTCTAGGCCTAGGCATCTAGCTGTAGACGTCATGGTGCCCCACTGTCAGCACGGCTTTTGGAAACACACGGGGCACATCTCACGGTGTCTCCTCCGTTTCTGCCGTCTCCCTTCACCCTGTCATCCACACACCACAGGAGGGACGGCAGTAATCATCCCTGAGCCTTATCTCCTCCTCTGATACTCTGAGTTCAAGACTTCCTTTATGCTTTGAAGATTCCACGTTACGTTTCTTTCACTTATCTGGCGGGAAGGGGCTGCCAGGAACAGAGGGGAAACTGTGTCTGTAGAAAAGTTGTCAGCAGTAACTAGTTGGAACTGCAGAGGGGAACACAAGAAGCTTACTGTGAAGTCAGATACTTTTAGCTACAAGGGACAACTGTTGTTAGTGTCCCCTACATTACAAGGCCACTGTGGGGGGTGGCGAGTGGCTGGTACTGGTTGAAGCTGGGTCTGCTCCTTGGGGTAATACCACTCTGTCCATTCTTTATGTGTATGAAAATTTTCCTAACAGTCAATTAAAATACCCCTCTTCCTGCTTTGAGCTGCTTTGATGTGAAGGTGACTGAGACCTGGGGTTGCGAGTCAGCCCTGGGTCCGCATCCTCACTGCACGTCTTCCTAACCCCATGACGTCAGGCAAGTTGCTTAGCTAGTGTGGAGGGCTTTAATTGAATAAGGGGTGTGGTTTTCGGTAAAATATTTTCTAGTCAGGTTAAGTCTAAGAGGGAGGATGCTGATTTTTGGCTTATGATAGGTCTAGGTAGGGAGGTAAACGGTGCCTGATAGTGGGGAAATACCCTAAAAGCCTAGAAAACTTGCGGGTATTTGAGGGGTAAATAAATTTTAAGTCTTGTGCGTTAAGGTTAGTTTCAAGTGCTAGTACAAAGCCCAGGATGGTCACTGTAAAGGCAGTTAATTTTAGGTATGGGGGCGTGGTTATTAGGGGGACCATTGTTGGGGGGATGTTGTTGGAGATACTAAATCCAGCAAAAACACAATTAGTAGGAAGTTTGATGGAGTTAATTAGGAGTGGGCTGTTTTCATTGATTGAGGCTAAGGGAGAGACGTGAGGTGGTCCTAGCAGTGCGAAGAAGGGAGTGCGAGCCTTCGGACAGCTGGGAGGGAGGTTCAGCTGGAGTTACTAGCAGGGCTCAGGCACTGGTGTACGGTGTGTTAGCAGCTTCAGCGATCGGGCCTTTAGAAGCCAGCGAGGAAAGGCATTCCTGTCGGTGCTAAACTTCCAATAATAAGGGCTGTTGTGGTGAAAGGCAGGGCTTTGAATAGGCCTCCTATTTTTCGAACGTCTTGTTCGTTGTTCAGGCTGTGAATAATAGATCCGGAGCATATGAATAGTATGACCTTAAAAAAAGCATGTGTGAACATGTGCACGAATGCTATATAGGGTTGGTTGATGCCAATTGTTACCATTATTAGGCCTAATTGGCTGGAAGTGGAGAAGGCGACAGTTTTTTTAATGTCGTTGTGGGTGAGGGCACATGTTGCTGTGAATAGGGTGGTAAGGGCTCCTAAGCATAGTGCTACTGTTTGAATAGGTTTATTGTTTTCTGTTAAAGGGTAAAATCGAATAAGCAAGAAGATACCTGCCACGACTACTGTGCTTGAGTGGAGTAAGGCTGAGACAGGAGCAGGACCTTCTGTTGCTGAGGGGGGTCAAGGGTGAAGTCCAGAATGAGCAGATTTTCCGGCTGCAGCTAGTACGAGTCTTTCAAGGGGGAGATTCGAGTGATTTAAGTCTAGTATAAAAACTTGTTGCAGGTCTCATGTGTTTAGGTTAAATAGGAATCATGCTATTGATGTAAGTCCAATGTCCTGATACGGTTATATAGGATGGCCTGGAGAGCAGCTCTGTTTGCGTCTGATTCCTCTTGAAATTGGCAGTGACTGGACTGCTGACCTTCAAGTTGGGAGGATTAAATGAAGTAAAAAATGTGACAGGCTTGGCACAGTGACCAGCAGAGAATAAGTATTCAGTAAATATTGAGATCCTGCAAATCTCATTCTGGAAGACAAGATTGAGTTTTAATATGTTATATTGCATAAAGCTGTAGTTTTCACGACACTTTTATAGGCTCACAATGTATCAGGAAATAGGGCAGTTACTAATCATTATTTGATAAGTGAATAAATTAATTCAAGGGTAAAAACAGCAAGTTTGACTGATCCGGGGCTAGAGTCCAGGCTGCTCTGTCTGCTCAGCGTCCGTAAGTGGGAGGAGACCCGTGTCACAGACCCTCGGCTGAGCTGTGAGCGAGCGGGGCTTGCTAATTGTTCACGTGTGTTAGCTTTCCTTGAACTTGTATTTTTCCGTAGAGGCACTGGGTGCAGTAGAAAGAGTAGAGCCTTGGGGTCAGGCAGTGCTGCTCTGCCAGCTCGTCACATAGATTGCGGGGCGACGGGGTTTCCCCCGTCCGCCTGAACACTGAATTCCACTGGGAGTTAAAGTGACTGAAGCAACCAGTAGGATTTCAGAACCCTGCCCCGCACATCTTCGTGCTTCACAGATGGCATCATAAATGAACTGTGCTGATTTGCATCCATCACTCCAGTGCCCTCCCTGTGACCCCTTCCCCTCTCCTGCAGCACTGAGGCCAGTCTATCGCTCAGCCTCTTGACCTCGATTGAAGCAGCTTCACATTTCTTTTTCCTCTCAATTCATGAGTGGCAAGTTGAACATGTTTCCTGTCTGTACGTAAGAAATTGAGTCCCCCCACTCACCAAGAATGTTGGAACCTGTTAGAGTTCACCTAGTCCGACAGGCCCTCCTGTCCCCATCCTGTGCGGACCCCAGTCCCCGTGTTTCTAAAGAGTTCCTGCTGTTAACGCTGGTTGCGTTTGGATGCCGGGACCAGTCCCCAGCACGTGAAGTGACTCGGCGTGACTCGGCGTACAGAGCACCAACGGGGTGAGAGCCTGTGGGTGACGGAGACTCGGGCCGCCAGCCCGCCTTGCCTCGCTGCCCTTCCTCAGGTTACGTAGGTCTAAATCCCTCGCCAGGAAAAAGAAAAGGCCTAAATGAAAATATTATCTCCTAGTCTTTCTGTCTTGTCTTGAAGGTGCTTGACATTCTCCAGCACATCCAAACCCTAGACCCCGGGCAGCACGGGGCGGTGGGCTATCTGGTGCAGCACACGCTGGAGCACATTGAGCGGAAGAAGGAGGAGGTGGGTGTGGAGGTGAAGCTCCGCTCCCACGAGAAGCACAGAGACGTCTGCTATGCCATTGGGCTCATTATGAAGCATAAGAGGTGAGTGCCCCGGCGCCCCGCCCCCCGCGCGGCTGCAGAGGACACGGAGCAGCGGAGGTGCACCTGGAGGGGACCTGACCCGACGCAGCAGCGACCGAGGCCCGTCGCAGCGAGGACCGAAGGCCGAACCATATCTTTAACCTTTTTGTTTTTTAAGAAGCAGCTTGCTTTCCTAACGGGGAACTCTTCTGCTGTGTGTAGTGACCCTTCTCCGTGGGGGACGGAAGCCCCGTCAGCCTCGCTCTTCCTCTCCTCTCTTCGTCGTCCTCACTCTCTCCAGTGGTCTCGCTCTCCTTGGATCTGAGGGTGGTAGGGACTTGCTGGGTCCTGGGGATTGGACATGGCCGATTGACGAGGCAAAATTAAACTGCCTCCAGAGCAGCGGTACCTGTTTACGTCCTACCAGCAGGCCAGGCCCTGAGAGGTTTGATTCTCAACAGCTTGTGTTAGTGCCAGACCTTTAAATATGCACTTATGTGGTAAATGGCAAATGGCATTTCATTGTGGTTTTAATTTGCATTTCCCTGGTTACCACCCAGATTGAGATTCTTTCCCTGCATTCACTAGCCATTCAGGTTCCTTTGATTAAGTGCCTCTCCAGGTATTTTGCTGTTCATTTGAGTTGTTAGTCTTACTGACTTGCAGTTTCTTTATTCTGTGTATTAGTCTCTATGTGCAGATAAGTTGCAAATATCTTTTCTCAGTTTTTGGCTAGTGTTTTCCATTCTTTTAGTACATTCTTTTTTTTTTTTAACTTTGTTGTGGAAATTTCAAGCATATGTAAGAGTAGAGAGAGGAGTGTTACGAACCAGGTGATGTTCCCATGTCCAGCTTCAGCAGTTATCATACAGTTTGTTTTACCCCCTCCCCCTCCTCCCTGGAGCAAATACCAGAGGTCGTTTTCCTCTGTAGCTATTTCAGTAGGTAACACTGAAAGGTAAGGGCTCACTTTTTTAAAAAGACACCTTTACCATTCTGTTGTCATATCTAAGAAGATAATCAGTTCGTTAACCTCATCAAATATCTGGTGAGAGTTTGTGTTTCCTCAATTGTCCTACCATGGATGGGTGGATGGATGGATGGATGGATGGATAATAAGAGGAGTTTATAAAGAGAGGCAGGAGTGGGGCTTCCCTGGTGGCACAGTGGTTGAGAGTCTGCCTGCCGATGCAGGGGACACGGGTTCGTGCCCCGGTCCGGGAGGATCCCACATGCCGCGGAGCGGCTGGGCCCGTGAGCCATGGCCGCTGAGCCTGCGCGTCCGGAGCCTGTGCTCAGCAACAGAAGAGGCCACGACAGTGAGAGGCCCGCGTACCGCAAAAAAAAAAAAAAAAAAAAAAAGAGGCAGGAGTAGAATTGATTTAGCATGGAGTAAAAGCAGGTGTATCTCTAAGAATGTAAGCTTCAGAGAAGCCAAGCCATTGTCTCTATATTTCATAGCTGCCATGACAGGGCCCCAGGGAGCTGATCTGCCACTGCTCTTATGTTAATTAGGTATGGCTATAACTGTGTCATCTATGGCTGGGACCCCACCTGCATGATGGGACACGAGTGGATTCGAAACATGAACGTCCACAGCCTGCCTCACGGCCATCATCAGCCTTTCTATAATGTTCTGGTGGAGGACGGGTCCTGTAGATATGCCGCCCAAGGTAAGTAGCTGGTACTGTCCGTATTTGAAGCACACGTTTGACCACTCAGATTCTGCAGGCACAGGCTGTCAGTCTATTCAGAGTTGACAGGTGTCCCATGGCTGTTAACCTCATCAGAGCTGGTACTCAGTTAAACGTGGGTGGGTATGCATTGGTGCGGCCATACCGCGAGTTACCCAGTCACCACCCCAGGGTCTCCCCCTCAGTCACCACCACAGCCAGGACCCTGTTCCAGGCTGTTGCCGACCTCTGTTTTGATTGGTCATTGCCTCTGCCAGTCACAGTCCTGCTTCCCAGGCACTGCCATTGGCTCTCTGCAGGCAAGGAGGGTCAGCTTGTGCCCTGCTCATACTGCCTGCCTGAACTGGAGGGCACCGATAGGCACTGTTGGGGGAGCCACCCGAGCATTGAGACTGGCAGCCAGTTAGCTGTGCTCCCCCCAGAGACGCCCCCAGTGGCCACTGTGGGAACTGCAGTTCACAGCACTGGCTCTGAGGGCACCTGGGAGAGGCAACAACAGGTAGGTGCTTGGTATGTGTTTGGGGTCACTGCCAGCCCTGACAGGTGCTGGCCCAGGGCTCTCCTCCTCTTTGCCGCGCCGTTTAGTGGGATGAATTTATCGCATGCCTGCCTGTCAAGGCATTCACAGTGTTCATTTTACTAATCAAAATGCTAAGGTAGTGCTGCTCTGTGACAACAGCCTTGTAATGTACATTGGCTCCATCTGAGGACTGTAGCTACCGTCACCGTCACCGTCACCATGTGCGTGTGATACACAGGGAGACTGGAACACAGAGAGACGTTTAAATTGTAACTTACAGAGCACGCGGCCAGGCAGCTTGGCAGAGAGCCTTCCCCATAACCATCATGCTGCACCTTTTTGCGTCTCACCTAAAGCATCATGTTGGACCTAAGTTGATATTGTGTTCTGGTAAATCCAATAATAGAAATGTTGGATGTATAAAAATCTCAGAAGTACCGAAAAGACCAGAAAAAGTTTCATATTAATTATTGTTAATTCATCAGAAGCTGGGAGAGGATCGTATACAAGAGAAATTCCCTTTATTGAGACCGACAGCTCACCTAACCTCCGTCAGTACAAGGGGAGTTATCAAAGGGGGCGATGTGCACCCCGTGTCAGATGAAGGCACTGACAGGGATTTTACTTAACTTAAAAAGCTTTGTCAGTTAAAAAAAATTATACTACAAATTTTAAAAATCAAGTTATTTGGAAATTGCTGAGTGATTCTCGGACCGTTTGCACCCGCCACTGATCACTCTGAGCATTTCCCATTGCGCGTCACGGAGCAAGTCACGAGCACAGAGGAAATTGTCTTGTTGTCAACACTGGGGTCCGTGTCTACACCTTCACCTTGTACACTCATTGCCCGTTATGTGGAGTTGATATCAAGACTTTGAGTATCTGATATTTGGGTTTCTAGAAACATTTATATTAACTTTAAAATGGGCTTCTTAGAGTAGGTGAAGCTGGGTATTTGGTTTTAAGGTGTTCTGAACTTGTCCAGTGTCTGCGTAGAAGATTCAGGAATACATCCTAATCTTACCTTAGGTCAACATGAGCTGTAAGGTTTACAGTCAGAATACTGTAATGACTTTGTTAAAAAACAAAACAAAACCAAAACTGCTTGTCAGTTTCACACTCTAAAATTGATTTGAAAGGATATCGCAGATAACATGACCTAAATACTTAATCATGCATCTTCTAAGAATAAGGACATTTCTGTGCATTACCACAGGTACATCATTACACCCAACAAATAAAAATGATTTCATAATATCTAACATTCAATCAGTATTCAAATTTCTCAATTCTCACAAGTATAACTTTATAGGTACGTGTTTATTCTATTTTAAATCATGATCCAGACAAGACTCAGGCACTGTGTTTAGTTATTATGTCTCTGTAGTCTCTTCTAGTAAAGAACCGTTCCTCATTTCTCATCGTTTTTCCCTTTTTCACAAGACTTTGACTTTTTGAAGAGTCCGGGCCGGTTGTCTTGTAAATCGTCTAACATTCTGGATTTGTCTTACTGTTTCTTTGTCTATGTATTGTCTGTAAACTGGAAGTTAGGCCCGGGTTTGGTTAGATCAGGTTGCTGGTTTTGGCTGGCGTGCTTACTCTCAGGTGTTGTGTGCGTCACGTTGCATCTCGTCCAGAGACCATGGGGTTCCGTGTCCCACTGTTAGTGAGGCAGAGTGTGGTCATTGGCTAAGATGGTGACTCGCTATAAGGGACAGTTTTCCCTCTGAAGTTAACAGGAAATCCATGGGGTCAAACTGGGGCATCCTGGGTATACCCTGTTCCCCAGTAACCTTTATCCTTATGTTTGTTTTAGCACCTGTTGGCTCTTCTTGCCTAAATCATGACGTGAGAATTGCAGAATGGTGGTTTTCTACTGCGGGTATGCCCTCTAGTTCTGTAAACAAGAGCCTTGCCCTCCGTCCTCCTCTTCCTCCCCCTCTTCCTCTCTCCTTCCCCTATCCTCCCATAGATTCCTGGATTTTTTATTTAGTCAATGTGTTATAATCATTTGGAACAATTTTATTCTCAAATTAGCCCACATTTAGCCAGTGAACGACCTTGAGAGGGTAAACTTTAAAAGCACTAATTTAAATATGTTTTTGAACATTTCTGGGTTAATATACTTGCATTAAATTATTTTGTTTTTAAACTATTTCGTGATCTAAATTTTCAGCCTCTGGCTCCAGTGATCCTAGTAATCTGGGCAGAGCCCATTAATGAATGCTTTTCTGTTTTTTAGCTCTCCACAGAGAGTTGAAAAGTGAATTATAAACCACATACCTGCGTGCCATCCTCAAATACTTTTAGTCTGCACAATTAAGTTTTCCCTCAATATGTTAATGGGCTATACAGCATCTTGCATGTTTGTAATTTTTGTTCCCACTAGGGGGCGTGCTTTAGTATTAATATTTTCTTGGTACCAGAAACTCCTGTCTCAACTTCCCTGCGTACTTCTTAGTACTGAAGAAAATGACTATCATAGATGCTCTGAATTTAAGCCAGCTGCCCATATTGGAAGGTCAGGAATTCAGCTGTGGTGTGAGAACCTGGCTTTTACATGTCTTCCGTGTATGATGGTCAAGCACCTGGTTGAATGCTTGGGCCGTGGCGTGCCCTCACCCAGTGTCAGTTTCCTTTTCCATAATTGGTCTTCCACTTCCAAACTAAGTTTCCACCATCCCCCCCTCCCCCCCAGCACGCACACACACAATCCGTGGTGGTCTGCACATGCTGGCAAGGGTGTGAGGACTCCCTGCGTCAGGGTTGGAGTGTAAATTTTCAGCCCTCTCAGAGGGCGGTTTGGCGCTCTCTTAAATTGTCAGAATCTCAAGTGCTCATTCTCCTCTGACCTGGCACTTCTCCCCTCAGTTCCTCCAGTGGAGACGCACTGACACGGGGCCTATGGTCCCCTTGTTATGACAGCAAAGCAGTGTCATTCATGGGACCTATCTGGTAAATGGGGGTATATCCAAACTTCGGGTAGCTGAGCTGCAACCAAATAAACCAGTTGCAGGTAAATACTTACTGTATGTTTTATAGGAATAAGCACACATAAGGCAATGCAGAATTTTCTTTGAATGCATATAATTATATTTAGCTACATATACGTATGTTCATAAAAGAAGGACTAGAAAAACTCACAGTCGTAGTGGTTTCCTCTGGGGAGGGGCCAATAGGTGCCCCCAGAGGACTCATGGGTATGTTTCCAGACTTTTACAGGAATGTATTCGTGTATTTTGGGGTAGCTGAAATTTTTAAAGAAAATAAGTGGACACATTTCTCTGAAAACTTTAGGGGAATCAGAAATTCTTCCCAAGATTTTTCCAGGACTTTTAAGGAGTCCCTGTTTAATATTTTCTCTTTATTAAGTTTTGTATCACTTAGATTTCTTATTCCTCTTCAAAATTTTTTTAAACTTATTTAGTGGATTGGGAATTATTTTCCCCTCATAATACTTAGTTGTCAACTTCAGTGTTTTTTTTTTCCTAAAAAAGTTTCTTTTATGAGTACATTTTTCCTGTTTTGCTGGGAGTCCAGGTAGATAAACACTGAATTCAGTCCACGTTCCTGGCTAACAGCCGGGAGCGGGGCCGTGAGCGCCCTCGTGGACCGTCACTGCCCCCTTCCTGGTTTCCCCAACGTTCTGTCTGTACTCTTCATGCCTCTTTGTTTGGGGCCCACGTTCAGAATTCTCGGCAGCAGCTGCCCAGTCATGCTGTCCTTACAGACACACGATCGTGACCTGACTGTGACCTTTCTGCCCTCCTACCAACACTCAGATGCCAAGCATTAGCTGACACCAAGCTGCTGCTTAAGGATACATAGAAAAAGAGAGGGAGAGAAGTGATGCTGAAACATGTGTCTGGCTTTCTTCAGAGCAGGCTCTGGGCACATTTTGGTTCAGACAGCTGTGTGTTGGGGGGGTGTCCTGTGCATTGATTTAGAGGCACCCTGGCCCCTGCCCATGCGATGCCGGCAGCAGCCCCCAATCTGATAACCAGAAATGTCTTCACACGTTGCCAAGCATCCTGTCAGAAGCAGAATGGCCCCCGGATGAGGACCAAACGGACTTTTATCTCTCGGGGATAATCCCAGGTTCTTTGCCCTCCGTCGAACATCTCTGGGGCAAGAACAGCCGACAGGGGAAGGCAGTTGGCTGGGTTCAGGCCCCAGGCCGTGGTTGCATCCCCCTGGGCCTCCCCAAGGCAGGTACGCCCGTGACTCATCGCTCACTGGGGGAGGGGGCAAGACGGCGGATTTTCTCAGCCGGTGGCATTTTAAAGCATCCAACTTTTTGGGGTTTTTTGTTTTGTTTTTCAACATTTGTTGAAAATAAATGTAAGGAAGGAAATAAAACCATCCCCAGAGCTCTGGTGGTAACAGTAGGGAGAGATCAGAGCTCATAGAGCACCGTCCCCACAGCCTGCCTTCTGAGGCAGCCGTGGCCCGGCCTTCTGGTCTATCCCAGCCCCTCCTGCCTGACCTCTGCTGGCGGGACAGTGCACGGGGACGCTTCTCTTCATCTGCTTCCCCAGCCCTGGAACTGGGCCGTCTGGGTTTGAGCCCCCGCTGAATCCTTGGGCACGGTCCTCACTCCTGCTGCTGTCAGCTCAGCCGCAAGAGGGCGTGTGACCAGAGCTCTTCGTGGAGCCTTGTGAGCTGGAGGCTGTGCACGTCCCCCGGTGCCTGGCGCGCTGTACGTGCCCAGCTTAAAGGAGTTCACGTAAAATGTGTAGCTGTATGTGCACGTCACGTAGCAGCGCAGGTATGTGGCCTTCCTGGCTTTTTATAAGTGATCATGTGTTTTTACTCCCACTTCCCCCATAGCGTCTTGAAAACAGGTTGCTCGTTTCCCTGGCTGTCCAGGATTTTGCTGAATTAACGTGCCATCACTTATTTACATAGTGACCTGCAGTTGGGCATTTAGGTTGCTGCTACATTTTTTGCTCTCCTAAGCGATGCTGAGGTAATGTCTGAACATTCATCTTTGCTCGTGATTGGTATGTGATGCCCATAAAGGTGTTGTTTTCTCAAACTGATACATCCCCAACCGTGGTCTGAATAAACGGCCTAAAACAGCTACAAGCACAGAAGTTCTTTAAATCCTCCCATCTTGTCAAAAAGTTACAGATTGGATTACAAACTCTTTCCCCCTCTCTTGAAAGACAAACATCTGTTACAGGCGGGCTTCCGTGTATCCTGTGTGCTCTGGGTGGAGGGCACTGAAGGTCCTGAACATTCCGGATGTTTAACGAGCTGTTGAGGATACAACCTGCTGCACCGTTGGTGTTAGTTAGCCCATCAGCTAGGCTCGTGCAGGGACTCCCTGAATTGATTTGGGCAATAGGTGCTAAGTATGGTTCATATTGATCTGGGACGCAGTCAGAGTGGGGAGGCCTGCCTGGTCAGTTCCCTTCTGGTCCAGGTCATGGAGGGTGGGGGCGGCCTTTCCTGACTGGGGGCCACACGCAGCCTAGGGCCAGGGCTCTATGGCCAGCGAGGAAGGGTCCACGAGACACTGTCCTTTCCTTGGGCCCATGGAGGAGCCGCTTTTCAAATCGCTTGGGGAGGGAGAGGCCATCTGAGAGGATTTCAGGCTTTAAAATACCTCGCAGGTATTATCACCTCTTTTTTTCTCATTCCGTTTTAAAGGAGTCTTATTTTCTATTGCTTTCTCTAGTGGCAAAACGGGGAGCACAGAAGGGAGGTAGTGTGGTTTTCCTAAGAGATGATAGAGGTGTCACAGCCCATATCCCTGTAGGGTCTAGAGGTGCGAGCCGTTTTTCATTCCTCCTCTTGGACCCCAAGCCAGCCCTGTGAGCCGGGTCCTCGCCCTTGGAAACACTGAAGGGTGCTGGGGGTGGTGGGAGGGCGGTTCCCGGTAACAGACTGGGAGGAGGAGGACGGCAGGGAGAGACGTGCGAGCGGCTGCTCAGGCGGCTTCAGAAGCTTCACCGCTGGCGAGAACCGAGCAGGCTAGGCCACCCTCGGCCCACACGTGTGGCTTTGTGTTGGATCAGGTCAGAGAAGCCTGCCGAGCCCCTAGTGTGCAGACCCCGAGGGACTGCTGGAGTTTTGCTCAGAGAGAAGGAAAACACTCATGTTCCTTGCGGAGCTGGAGGAGGACCCCGAGCTCCCTCCCTCCATCCTCCAGTGGCCTCGCCGCGCCGCCTTTCCCTGTTTCCTCCTCCGACTTCTATAAACATCGGCCTTTTCTTCCCCCCCCCCCCCCCGCAAAAAATGCACTCAGAACGGGTGATAGGAGGGTCTCTGGATAAAAGATGCTGCAGAAATCAGCTTTAATGAGAATGTCCGTGTGCCTCTCTGCCAACAGAGAACTTGGAGTATAACGTGGAGCCTCAGGAGATCTCACACCCTGACGTCGGACGCTATTTCTCCGAGTTCACGGGCACTCACTACATCCCGAACGCAGAGCTAGAAATCCGGTACCCAGAGGATCTGGAGTCTGTCTATGAAACGGTGCAGAATATTTACAGTGCAAAGAAAGAGAATGTGGAGTAAAGTCTAGGGGGACATTGTACCTTTGCTGCTGCTGCTATTTTCCAAGAGAACAGGATTCCGGACGGAGATGTCTCCACGGATCCCTCTGGATTCACACCACCGGGAAAGCCACTAAACCAGTAGTGCTGATTGCCACCTACTAAGTCTAAATCACGTGTGCTCTCCTCCAGCTGCAAAGACAATGTTGCTCTCCGCCTACACTAGTGATTCATTGAAAGGCACTGTGTTCAGTGGCATGGCTTGTATGCTTGTCCTGTGGTGACAGTTCGTGACATGCTGTCTTCATGACGTCTCACAGTCGACACTCTTATAACCGTTCTTTTTCTTCACTTTCCGTTGTGTCTGTCTACATCGTCTCAGAACATTTCATTTGCTGGACAGATGGGGTTGTTCGTTTGCAGTCATTTCTCTCTGATTTCTCTGTGGAATGTGTGCACTCCTCAGTCAGGTTCATCTGTCTTTTTACCCTGAATTTAGTGCCGATCCAGGGCTGAAGCTCTAGGTGATCTTGGCAGCATCTTAGCTCTGGAGTCATTAACAAACTAATGGTAATCAGAAGCATTGGAATTTATTTTTTTCTAATTCTTGAAACAGATTTCTGGCGTTTATCCTTTTCTTTATTTGAATTGAGAGAATGACACAGTTTTGCCTTCCGGATTCATCTCTTGGATTTACGCTCATATCTCTACGAATTGTTAGTTTTCTATTTTATTACATAAAATTCTTTGAGAAAATGCATAATTAATAATAGCCTTTGTGAATGGGGTTTTCCACATTCATCTGCTATTCCTCCCTTTAAAATAAGTGGGTTTTTTTTTTAATCTACTCCAGTATCGTAAGTAGATCTTAAATCAGTGATGAGCTCTTTTTGTAGTAGGAAGTACAATCTGCTGTTAAAATGTCTGCTTTTAGAAACCATACTCCGTGGTCTCCAAAGGCCTGAAAATGAGGTTTCACTTTTATAACCAGAAGAAAGAAGAGATAATGAAACTTAGAAATTAAAAAGGAAAGGGGGAATTTTCGTGCTCCCTGTCCTTCCTTAGAATCACTTCAGGACCTTTTTGAATGTGGCGGGGTAGAAATAAACGGAATATTTCCAATTTTAAGAGTGTGTGCCCTGTGGGAAAGGAGACGTGAGTGTGGCCCGTGTTCTCGAGTTACCGTTGCTGTGAAAGCACCAGGAGGAAGTCTGTGCTCAAGCCGCTGGGGAGTCCGGCTGCATAGCCAGGCTCCGCTGGCACCGGTCCTTTCCACGTTCGTGGTACCTGAGCGTGAAGGTACCGAGTCTTAACTCGGCTCCGGACTCCCACCGTTCTCGACCCGTCCCTTCTCCAGCGGGCTGACCTTGTAGTTAACCAGTAGCAGCTAACTTCTGGAGTTAGGACCTAGTTACTTTACTCTCTAAGTTTAAAAGATTCCAGTTGCTCTAGTGAATGAGACTTTGGGGGGCTGTGATCCGGCCACGCCTTGCTGCCTGTCTGACCATTTGCATGCAGTATTGTCACACCATGTTTGATGACTGCCTCTCGTTTACCCTTTGGAAACCCTGGGATGACCAAGGTTTGGGGAAGCCACCTGAGACCACTTACTAGCAAGTGACAGCTATTGAGCAGTTATGGGAAAGAGATGGGGATTTGGCTAGCCAGCTCCCTCCAGCCCCCATCAGCTCTGGTCCAGGGCCCGTGTTCCTCCTCTGTCCAATCCAAAGTCAGATGATTTGGACTTGCATTTGAAATTGTGACCACTCACAACACCCGGCCCGTCTGAGGTTGGGGGGTTTTACACTACTCTCATTTAAAGGTGAAAATTAGATACTATGGCATTAATATTAATGAGATGCATTACTAAGAATCTGTGGCGCATGCTGAGAGTTGCAATTGTTGGTTTTCTGGTTTGATTTCCTTTTTTCTTAGAGTAACATCAAAGCCAAGAAAGATGGTTTTACCTTTACTGACCCACTGTAAATATGTATCTAGACTGTTTCTAAATGTGTTTCTTCATGAATGCTTCATTTGGCTCCAGGAAGCCTGTGTCACCTGTGTAAGTTGGTCTTTGGGCACTTTATATTTTTCTAAAAATGTGTTTTGGATCCTGTACTCTAATAAATCATAAGTTTCTTTTTAAAATTTTTCAAAACGTTATCTCCACTTTAAAAACCCCTGTTATAAAAGTAGAACTTTCACAATGTTGAAATATTAAATATTTGGATATAGTAACTTCTTTTCTCTTCAAATGAATGCCAAGATTTTTTTGTACAATGATTAATAAATGGAACTTATCCAGAGAAACCACACAAATGGCCTGCCGGGTTTCGTTCCAGAACAGAAAGCCCAGCCGTGACAACAGCAGAATCCCTCTCAGTTCTCATTCTGATTGAAATATGCAAAAACTGGCTCTACTGAATTTTTCTTCGCATCAGTGAGAGGACAAAGCACCTTTATATTATGATTTCCTGCTAAACGGTAATTTGTCGAGCTGGCTAGTCATCTTGAGAGTGTCCGGTTGTAACGCAAAGATTGCAGCCTTTTAATTATGTCGAGTTATGTGTTGTAAAGTGAGAGTTGCAGACGCTTTGAGGGAAACCCAGGTTCTTGGTGTGTCATTAATGCTGACCCGATAGCTGCACGCACGCGGCGTTTTCCACAGCGTCCCGCTGAGCGCTGCTTCCCCGCGCTGTCATACACGACACGGAAAGGGAAGGTCACGGCTGAGCCGTCACCAGTTTCGTGCACTGCGGCGTTTCTCAGAGCCTTTCACATGCTGTTGTACTTTGTGACTTTCCAGGAGGGGAGTGTAGTGGTGTCTTCCCAACTTCTAAGACCCTAGAACTTTCCTCCCCCAGCATACCCGCATGTGCACAGCATCCCCGAGGCCCAGGGTTTGCAGACCTGCTTTGGGAAACACAGTCTCAGCGAGACGTCAGTTATGCCCAAACCTAGTCCACGTCACCAGCAGACCAGTCTTGCGAAGCGTCTCATTTGAAAACATGATCCATCTAATCGGATTTTGAAAGGCTGGCTTCGTGGTGTCTCTGTCTGAGCCTCGTAATAGCTCTCCATCAAAAGTGCATTTACATTGCAAAGTCATGTTGTTTCAAAAACCAGCATCAATACTCTTGCTCAATCAGTTTTACATTTTCTAATATCCACTTAAAGTCTCGTTCTACGTTTAAAACGTCTGAGTCTTTCGGAAGGTATTAAACTGAGTCACGCTTTCGTGTCCTGGGCTCTCATCCGCTACCACCAGGCCCCTTTGCTGTAAAGGGGGGGACGTGTCTTTTCCTTCGTTCATGTTCCAAGGGAGTGAAGTTGGATTGCCAGCAGCCTCTTCATGGAAAAGTGTCTTGTGGCCGTAATAATCAAGCTGTAGCTCTTCATGTTTTTTGTTTGATTTTTGGAGGGAAGGAGAGACTGTTCACCTAGAAGGAATGCAGAATTTGGCTCTGTGATAGTCTGGTTTTAGAGATATTAACAGCTGTACTGCAGGTATTACCTTGCATTGCGTGCTTACTTTAAGCCAGGCGCCAGCCTCAACTGTTTATAATCCTCACGGCAACCCTGCAAGACGCGGGCCGGGCGGTGAATATGTTTGCAGGCCACGTAAGGTCTCTGTCACATATTCTTCTTCGGTTTGAAAAATGTAAAAAACATTCTTAGCTAGAGGGCTGTGAAGAAACAGTCCATAGGCTGGATGGGGCCGGCTGGCCCATGGGCTGCAGTCCGCTGACCCCTGCTGAGGTGTAGGCCCGCCTAGTTCCCTGAGTGGACTGCTCGCAGGTGGGGAGCCTGGCTGTGAACCCAGGGACCTGACCTCTGAGCCCCAGCTCCCCGCACCCAGACTGCCGACAACCTCAGCAACTACCTCGCAAGTGTCTTTACCCTTTGCCTGGCTGCAACCTTAACTTCTCGCGTTTCAGTTCTGAAAATTTATAGTCTTGGGAGAAAAGAACATTCCTTTGGTGACTAAAACTTATGTGCAATTACAGAAGAAATGTATTACGGCCATTTAGCAATGATTGTATTAGGGTAATGTTAGTTCTGTAATAAATAGACCCAAAAATGTACGATGGCTCGAACACAGAAGAACTTTCTTGTTCACGTAACGGGGCAGGCGAGTGGGCTGGCGGGCAGCCCTCACGCAGTCACCTGGAGACCCAGACCCACCGGGTGTGGCTTCCCAGAGTACCCTGGGCCACCTGCTGTGCAGCGGGAGGGCATGAGCGTGGAGGGAGGGACATGTCTGGAGGGCTCTAGAGCTGGGGCTGGGGGCGGCGCTCCCCACTTCCCCTCACCTTCCTCCAGGGAGGCCAGGGTGGAGGAGAGGGGGTCAGGCGGTGTGACTTTCCCCTGCAGGGCACTCTCCCTCCCAGGGAGCCGGCGTCTGAAGTCAGGCTGGCCGGGCTGCCAGGCACCAGGCTGGGGGCAGCTCAGTCCAGAAGCGTCTTGCTGGCTCCTGCCACAGCACGACTACCAGCAGCAGGGGTCCCTGCAGGCCACGCTGCCACCGCAGCCGGTTCTCCCCACAACAGATGGCCTTGGGGTGGGGGTGGGGGGCGGAGACCTCCCAGGGGTGAGCCGCACCCGTAGGTACTTCTGCCTCCGTAGCCAGAACTCAAGTCACCGACGCGCACCCTAACTCCAGAGGAGGCTGGGCGGTGGCCTCCTGTGTGCCGGGTGGGGAAAGTGAAAGGTTTAGGGTCCCTGCCTTGTCTGTGCCTCTCACCCACTTCCTGCCCAGCTGGGCCGTTCTCCCCATCAGTCCATACGCCCCCTCCCAGTTCCCATTCACTGGTCAAGCAGGGAAATGCAATGAGAACTCCCGCTTGGAAAAAACGAGACACACAGTAGGCCCTGGGCGCTGGCTGATGAAATACCGCAGGGCAGGTGGGCGTCATGAAGCCGCCTCCCTGCGGGGCATGGCGGAGGTTGAGTGTGCTCTCTGGGAGGGACTCCCTCGTCCACTGCTCCCCGCACCCCATCCGGCCCTCTGGGGCCCATTCTGGTCGCCTCACAGGCGGGTGCTGCGGGTGCACCCTCCCTGTAAGCTGTGTAGCTTTCACAGCCCGAATCCAAGACTTTCGTTTTTCAAGCTTCTGATCCCTCTGGCAACAATTTCCTCAAAAACTTAGCAGGCTACTACCTGCACAGGTAATCATACCCAGAGTTCTTTTCCAGAACTCCCAAGTCCACTTTATTTCCTAGCTTCTCTTCCTGGTGCGTGTCCCTTCCTGACCTAGTGGTGGCCGCCTGACTCTGCTGTTAGTCAAAGCCGAGTCTCACTGTTGAACGGGCAAGGTGTCTAAGGGGCCTTCGTTGCTCAAACTGATTTCCATCCTTGTCTCTTGCCGTGGTGTCCAGAAGCAGTGCCTTTCCCAGCATAGGAAGCCTGGGA
Source organism: Mesoplodon mirus (assembly GCF_964341445.2). NCBI lineage: Eukaryota > Metazoa > Chordata > Mammalia > Artiodactyla > Ziphiidae > Mesoplodon > Mesoplodon mirus. The sequence goes on from NC_138989.1 coordinate 12,237,272, forward strand.
TTTCTGACTCTGCTGTTTTAGTTCTAAACCAGCACGTTTTTGCCTGAGTGTCCGTCTCTCAGGTATCTTGTTATCAGCTGCTGCAAAGAGCAGCCAGTACCCTGTATTCTGTATCTTTGACAGCTTCTGGACTCGCTACAGTGCCCGAGGCTCCGCCTTGCAAATTATAAGCAGCAATTTAACCAAGTATAACCCCAAACACTCTCCAGCCTCCTAGCCACCCGCCTGCTAAGCTGACACCATAGAGTTTAGGGTTTGTCACAGCAGTTCTTTCAAGGGTGGTTTTGTTGTTTTTTGGGGGGTTTTTTGGTTTGGTTTTTAAGTTCAAAGTGGGCTAATTTTTCCATAGGAAGCGCAATTTCCTGTTTGGCTGTACAAAAACAAAAAGAAACAAAAACTGAGGACAATGATGTCAATGTCTTCTGGGGAGTAGAAAGAGCTAAAGCAGGTTGTTTCCTGAACTTAGGAAAAAAAGTTGTACAGAATAAAGAAAAATGTGAGGGGAGAACCAGTTCATTCTAGACTCCTTGTGTGGTTAGATCGAATTTCCATCTACTTCTCTTAAAATGACAATTCTTTTTTTTTTTTTTTGTGAGTGAAGTAGAAGAGAATAGCTTTATTGCTTTGCCAGGCAAAGGGGGACACAGTGGGCTCCTGCCCCAAAACACTATGTGAAAATGACAGAATTCTTAATGGAAATGTTCGTATTGAAGTCGTTGAATCTGGGGAAAATTAAGAGAGCACTTTGAGAGTTTCGAGTTTCTCCTATTTCTAGAACACCATCTTCTCAGCGTTGTGGAAATCTTTCATGATCTACCATCACGATGCGCTGATGGTCTGTCCTGGCTGTTCCTGTGCAGAAGGCTTTTCCCACAGGATCTCTTACCCGTCTCCACCCCCATCCTTCTCAGCCTTTTTTTCCAATAACTGCCCCCCCCGCAACTCCAGGACCCTTTTAAGATAATTTTTTCCTAATAGCCCTCACCCTATGAAATTGTTTTGATCTTTTTTTTAAATTGAGGTGAAATTCATAGAACATAAAATTCACCATCTTAAAGTGTACAGTCGGTGGCATTTAGCGCATTCACAATATTGGGCAACCACCGCCTTTATCTAGATGAAAACATTTTACTGCCCCCAAATAAAACCCTGTCCCCATGAAGCAGGAAGCAGTCGCTCCTCATTTCAAGCCGCCCCCTCCCCGTCCCAGTCTGCTTTCTATCTCTACGGGTTTGTCTATTCTAGACATTTCATGTAAAGGGAATCATGCAATATATGGCATTTGGGGACTGGCTGCTTTCACTTAGCATCGTTTTTAAGGTCCATTCACTTTGTAGTATGAATCAGTACCTAATTCCTTTCTATGGCCAAGTAATAATTTATGCATGGACCACATTTTGTTTATCCATTCAGCTATTGATGGACATTTGCGTTGTTTTCACCTTTTAGCACTTGTGAATAGAAGTGCTGCGAACTGCCATGAAATTTTAATACCTCAATGTATATCCACTGAGGCATTGTATGTGTATCTGTGCTTTACATACCAAAAGAGTAATCGTTTTTTCACTCCCCCCAACAATTAGTTTTGCCCCACTGAGAATTCAAGCCCCACCTGGGAGGCAGCTTTGGAAAGAGATGCTGTCTTTTCCTTCCTACTGGTTGACCACTGCTGTCCTATCTTGGAGTGTCTTTTAATGTGCCCACCTTCGTGCCAGGAGCTGTAGTGAATACATAAGTACACTTTTGTCACCTGCAAATGCTAAAATGTATATTCCAAAGACCTTTTTAGATATGTGTTCCTTTGTCTTCCCTTAGTTTATTGACTTGACCCCAGAAGCTCCTAGAACCTGTTCCTTTAAAGAAAAAAAAGAAAACCTGATTAGAGAGTTACTTGCCTCTTATAAAGGTAGGATTTTTTTAAAATGCGGTTATAAGAATTTCTGGGTAGTGGCTACCTTCGTATGAAACCATTTCCTAAATTGTTTCCACAGAGAATTTGAAAGCTAACAGACCCCTTAAAGAATCAGCTGCTAGAGCCCTGGTTCCTGATATTTTACAAAGAGAAATAATGAGGCCCATCGAGATTAAAGTGACTTGATCTGGCATGGGTCTCAGAGCAGGGACTAGAGCCTGAGCCTTTGGGCTTGACCTCAGAAAATATCTTGCTAATAATATCATTCCTCATTATTTGGGATTTAGAACCTTATTTCTTCACTGACTGTGCTGTGACAACCACCTGACCACCTTCAGCCACTCTATTTCACTCACATTGACTTTGTTGAGGGAAAATGAGGACATGTTATCCCTCCCCATCCCAGCAGTTTGCGCTCTTGAAGTTTGGGGAAACCCTATTCCAAGGCTGCAGAGACTTTTTAAAGGAAGTTGCTTTTCCCTCCTCTAGCTTTATTGAGGTATAATCGGTATATATTAAAAACTGCGTATAGGGCTTCCCTGGTGGCGCAGTGGTTAGGAATCCGCCTGCCAATGCAGGGGACACGGGTTCGAGCCCTGGTCCGGGAAGGTCCCACATGCCATGGAGCAACTAAGCCCATGCGCCACAACTACTGAGCCTGCGCTCTAGAGCCCACGAGCCACAACTACTGAGCCTGCGTGCTGCAACTACTGAAGCCTGCATGCCTAGAGCCTGTGCTCCACAACAAGAGAAGACAACGCAATGAGAAGCCCGTGCACCACAATGAAGAGTAGCCCCTGCTCACCGCAACTAGAGAAAGCCTGCGTGCAGCAGTGAAGACCCAGTGCAGCCAAAAATAAATAAATAAATAAAAACTGCCTATAATTCATGTATACAACTTGGTGAGTTTGGATATATGCATAGACTTGTGTTCCCCTCACCACAATCCAGGTGATAAATGTATCCATTTCCAAAAGTCTCCCTGTGTCCCTTTGGGGTTTTAGGTTTTTGTTCCCCAAAACGTCAGATTTGCTCATATGCGTGTTACTGAACCACACTCGAGTCCACTTGCCCGCGCAGTAAAGCCCATCTACTGACAGCAGGTTGTAGTGAAGGAAAGTGCCGTGTTTATTGTAGCCACCAAGCAAGGACTTCAGGACAGCTAATGCCCCCAAACCCCAAACTCTGATGGGGTTCAGGAAAGCATTTATAAAGGCCAGGTGTTGGAGGGGCGTCCCAGGGTCTGTGATCAGCTCGTGCACAATTCTCTGATTGGGTGATGGTGAGGTAATGGGGGGATGTCACAGGAATTTTTACTATCAATCCTTACTTAGGCTCCAGGAGACCTGGGGGCTCCGTGCTCATGGTCATCAAGTAGTTAACATCTTCCATCTGGTGGGAGTTTTAGCATCTGTAAAACAGCTCAGGGAATGGGCATCAGATGCTGTTATCCAGGTAGTTCAGAGAAGAGCTTCAGCAGAGGAGATGGGGGAGGGGTCTGACCCGGGAAGGCCCCATAGTGTCCTGCTCGGTTACACACGTTTGAATCCAGTTGGGCAGGTTGTCTGTTAGCACCTGGGGCTGAGGTGCTCCATCCTGGTGAATCCGTTCACCCTCTGCTTTCAGGACCTGGACCTCATAATATGGAAAACGTAGTCAGCTGAGACTTAGACCCAAACGGGACTGTCCTCTCAAGCCTGGGACAGCCCAGTTCCATGTGTGGGTGACTGACACCCGAGGCGGCCATAGATGTAACGTCGTGGCTCTTTAGCCCCAGGTGTGAGCAGGAGCTCGTGCACCCCAGGCTGGCTGGCATCTTCCGTTCCGTTGTGCAACAAGGCAGATTTTCCTTCCACTTTCGGGGAGACCTTACAAGGTCAGTGTTTGCACCTGCTCCTGTCTGGGTCCACAGGGGCTGACACGGAAGAGGCAGACAAATGCTTCTAGAATGTTAGATGGAGTCACTGCACCTTCCTGTGATAGGACACGCTCCGAAAAAGCACAAACATTCCACACTGGGTCAGAGCTCACACTCTCCTGAGCCTTTATTCTCTGACAATCCTGGGGGTATTAGGAATATTCCCAGTTTTACACAGGGGAACTAAGGCTCAGAGAAGTTGAGTAGCTTGCCCAAGATGACACAGCTGCTAAGGAACAGGGCCCACCCAGATCCCAGCCCATCTCTGCCTGACTCCAAGCTGCTCTTTATAGCTGCTATAGACTGAGTGTTTGCATGTCACCCCCCCCCAACCCCTGCCCCAGCAATTCATGTGTTGAAACCTAACCCCCTAGGTGATGTTATTAGGAGGTGGGGCCTTTGGGAGGTGATTAGGTCATGAGGGTGGAGCCTTCGTGATAGGATTAGTGCCCTTCTGTTCCCTCACCCCCTCCATCATGTGAGGACACAGCAAGAAGCTGGCTACCCACAAACCAGGACACATGCCCTTCACCAGACACCAGATCTGCCAGCACCAGATCTTGACCTTCCCAGCCTCCAGAACAGTGAGAAATACGCATTTGTTGTCTAAGCCACCCAGTCTACGGTGTTTTTGCTAAAGCAGCCCGAACTAAGATAACAACTCTCCTGGTGGAGTTTACCTCCTTATCCTCCTGGAGACAGAATAAGGCAACCCTCCCATTAAAGATGTTGACAGTTTTCAGTGATGTTGCTTGTGAGAAAGTCTCAGTGAGAACACGTGGGTGGAGTTAGTGAAAGTCAGAAGGTTAGACTCAGGGCACACGCTTTATGACCTCCAGGCAAAGCATGATTTCTTTGTGTGCTCATCATCCTTTTCCCTTTCCAGGGATTAGCAGCTGCCAGCAGAGATGTTCAGAGGACCACCTGTTGAGTCCTTGGTTTCTCAAGATGGTGACTCGGTCACACGTTTATGTGGGTGTGTTATTTATCAACAGCTCCATTTCCTCCATGTGTGTTAAGTCTTCCACCTAACTTTTCTCTTAATTAGGCAGCGTCCAAGCACCATTTATCATTTGTTGCTTATTCTAGTTTGGTTTTGCCCTCTGCTTGGAGCTGGGGGGTGGGAGCGGAAGTGGGGACAGCGGGCTGGTTCCAGGGCTGAGATGCACATTCTGATATGTGGAGCTGCAGTTCCCCCTCAGTGAGCCCCATAGGAGGGGAGGCGGAAGTCTCCCTCCCAGTAGCATAGTCATGTGGTAATAGAGACAAACAGATGGTTCTGGGGTGAGGGGGCTGGGGCAGGTGTTCTGTAGTTTCCTCTGGGAGTGACAGACTCTGCTAAGTGTCACTGTCTGGGCAAGGTCCATTCAGCATGTCACCCCTGGTCAGGCTGCACAGCTCCCCAAAGCCAGCTGCATCACTAGCCTTAAGAGCTCATTAGGCTCCGGCACCGTGTGACCTGCCAGGAGGAGACAGAATGGGCGCACGCAGAGAGCCAGAATAGAGCGGCCGCCGCGCAAGATGGCCCAGGGATCCTGCCAGCTGGTTGCACGCCCCAGGCTCAGCTGTCCCCTCCAAGGAACTCGTGTCCCATTTGGGAAAGAGAGAGAGAGGTAATTTTCCATTTTCCTCCCCCGGGTGACTCAGAAGAAAGCAAAATCCATTCCCAGCTTGTTTTACTACTACTGTTATTTCTCTTGCTGAGCAGCACAGATTGAAGGCTGGGGGAGATTTGTCCGCACCCACGCCACCCCCTGATCCGGAGTTCTTTCTGCGATCAGCTTCTCTCTCCACCTGCAGAAGCCTTGCATCTGCTGGGGACCTGCTTGTTTGCCTGGAGACGCTGCCTCGCTGTCACCGTTTTATTTTACATGAAAGTGCCCCTCCCCCTCGGTGGCCCAGGGATGGGCGGGGTTCAGACGGCTCGGATTTGGCCATATATTGCTGCCTTGTGGAATGTGCCACAAATCCACCAGAACAGAACAGGCTGGGAAAGTCACAGGAGAGAGGCTGTGTCTTCCCACACGCTCTCTTTGGAATAGTGTTTGCTGAACAAACCTGGTCTTGGCTCCAGTAAGTGACTCAGGGAACGAGGACATGGTTCCTCGCCCGCACGGACCAGCACAGGCTCTGTCTCCCTTGGGCCTAGAGCCATCCAGGTATCGGGAACGCCCTGCCATCTCCCCATCGGTGGCAGTGACAGGCGCAAAGGGGAGACGGTAGGCTCACTGGGTGAATCAGAGGGGTCTCAGGAGGGAAGTGGGCTGTGTGGCCTCCCACCCTGTGCTGGGGAAGTGTCCAGAGGGAAACGGGGACCCCCCCCCACCCTCGGGAGGGGTCTGCTGAATCCTGAAATTGAATGAAGGGCTCACCACCCCTTCTTTTACTCCTCATGTTTCATCCACCACCAGGTCCTGCAGAGGGTACCTGGGTGCATCCCCGCTGCCACCACCCTGGTCCAGGCCGCCCGCTGCCTCCTGCCTTGAAGGTTCAGCTGCATCCAAGGTGATCTTTCTAAAGTACGTATCTCTTCCAGTTAATCCCTTGCTTGATGGGAGTTGCAAGGATAAAGCCCAAACTCCTAAGGGCAGCTTTCCGCCCTCTAGCACACAGACTCTGCATCAGCCCCGGATCACAGGCTACCTCATTTCGCCACACACACCCACCTGTGGGCCACCGCGTGGGCTGTTCCCTCTGCAGGGAAACCCTACCTCTGACATCGTGGCCCTGCCCTCGGCAGCTTCAACCTTGTCACTTTCGCCAGCCTGACCCCGCCCCCTTAGCACCTTAAGCTTAACCCTATCAGAGCACTTGCCACTCTGTATGTTCATTTCTTGCCTGTGTCCCCCAAAACGCTTCCAGCAGCTTAAGGGCAGATTCAGGGGCTGGATCACCGTGACGTGTGTACTTCCTGCACCGAGCGTGGCGCCTGGCATTTGCCAAACTCAATGGAAAGTGTCCTCAGGCGGCACTGGGTAGAAGAAATAACTTTAGAAGGAAAAGAGAAATAGCCATCCAGTTCAAGAGTTGACCCCCAAACTGTTCCACACATACAGACTCTAGTCGTGGGTGTATCTATTGTTTTCTCTTTTTTGTGCATCTCATCTTCCCAGCCAGAGTATTGCCAATCTGAGAGCAGACCGCCCTCTGTCTTTTAAATAGTGGGGCTTATCACGATAAGGCCGAGATAGAAAATCTTTTTCTATGAAGAGCCAGATAGTAAATATTTTGGGCTTTGCAGGCCAGTCTCTGTTGCAACTACTCAGTTCTGAATACTGAATACTATCAAAAGACATTGCAGCCATGAGGGGAAGGCCCAAAGAATTATAGAAGTGCCAGCCTGGACTCCCAACTTTGCTGAGCTTCTGTGCCAACCTTAGAAATGCTCATCTCCAACTTCTGGATAAAAGGGAGAAGACCTGTCTGTGATATTTACAATAAGCATTCTTCACTCACAGTCTAACAGATCCTAACTAACCTAAATAATGCTGTATTATTACATTATCATATAAATAAATGCTCATTAGCACAAAGAGAAGGCAGCTTAATACGTTTCCTCCTGCTGTGGCTTCCCAGTCTTCCCTGTTCACTTTCCAACCAAATGTGCAGAATCCTCGAGGAGAAGTTTTGTAGTAAAAACCTAGACTCCAGGGAACCAGGGGTCTGAGGAACCCCAGCTAGGGAGCATCATCTGTTTCCTCATATCCATCTTAGAGAAGCCCATGTGCTGTCTTCTGCATTTTAGATCCAAGAACTAGCTGGACACAGGACAGCATGAGCGAGGGGTGAAATGACAGAAGCTTCTTACACAAGAACAGTCAGGGAAGAAAACTCCAGTGTTGCCTTCACATTGTGCCCTCTGGCCAGCATGCACACATGGCCCATCTCATTGACCCCTTGCAGCCTCCCAGTACGGTGGGTCTGATTATCCCCATCCTGCAGCAGGGGCTTGTGCTCTGAACCCACCTACGGCTGTGCTCTGAATCCTTCATTGCCTTTCAGTTCACTCAGAATCCAACAGAGAGCAAGCATCTCACGTCCCTACAGGCCACAGCTGCGGGCACCAGCAGCACAAACAAGACAGCCTTGCCGCCCTCTGCCAGTGAGCATCTTCAGTTTCCCCACCTTCGTGGAGAAAGCAAACCCCGAGACCCAGTTGCTTTTGGTGAGGCTGCCTGGAGCAATAACAACCAAGCTTTGGTTGTCCACAGTAAATGGGGAGGGGGCAGTCCCCGTTGTTGCCATCAGTATTTCTTGAGCACCTACTATGTGCACAGCCCTATGCTGGGAGGATGGAGGCCATAAAAGGCACCCAGGCTATGAGGCCATGTTGGGATTTGAGCAGTATAATACAATCATCTCTACCACACACTGCGAGCCCACCGTGGGCCAGCCCTGCATGCCCGTCTTTCTGACCCTCACGGCAACCCTGCAGGGTAAGTACCCTTGTGTTATTCTCGTGCTGGAGCCAGGGGAATTAAGGTCCAAAGGACAGTGATAACTAGCGAAGGCCACACAGCTGACGATGGTAACGCCTGGCCTCTGTGTGTCTAGTGCAGCGGGTCCCAAAGTCTGGTCCCTGGTCCCCCAGCATCAGCATCACCTGGGAACTCGTTAGAAATGCAGGATCTTGGGCCCCAGACCCACTGAATCAGGACCTCTGGGGAGGAGCCCACGATCTGTATTTGAACAAGTCCTCCAGGCTTCAAATTTGGGAACCACTGAGTCATGAGGTATTTTATGTATAAATGGTTTGAAGGCTGTAAAGCACTTATTTGTCAGCAGGGGTTTTTTTGGTGCCTGAAAGGCTTTTTGTGTAAGATTATTCAGGGAACTCTGTTGGTTTTTTCCAATTAATGTTCCATCTATGACAAATAGATTTGAAACATCAGTTCTTAAGATTTTGTATAGAATTTTTGAATCTTACTATTTTGCTTATAAATTGACTATATTTTACAATAACTTTTGTTTTTGTAAAAAACCACTTAAATTCCCTTAGGTATTTTAAGTGCACCAATGCATTTAATAAATTTGATTTCTCCTTAAGCACTTTTCAAAACCTTCCCAAGTGTACCATAAATTCTCATACATCTACAAAGTTGAACTTTTAAATATGGCAAGTCAACTTCACAGTAGCATACTGTTTGCAGACACAGTAAAATTCTCTTATAACTTTCATGGTAAAAATCTATCCAATACAGCAACGTGAATGCACTTGTACTGAACGGTACATTTGAAACTGGTTAAAGATGGTCAGTTTTATGTTATGTGTATTTTACCACAATTGGAAAAATAATCTGGCAGTAACTGATTACCCAGTTCATATAAAATGGAATCACGAAGCCTTTCTCTTAGATGATATCAAATTCTTGCAAACGTTTCAAAGGCTTAAAACACAAAATATATGTGGATTACTTTCCAATATAATACAGGATCAAAACAGATAAAAACACATGACTTTGCTTCACTTCATCATCTCTGTACTAAATACTGACTCCTCTGGGGTGAGTATTGTGCCATCCCAAGCAAGCCTGTGCTCCGCCCCCTCCAAGTGCAGAATGCTGCAAATTGCTCTTTGGCCAGGAATTGATTTTTCCAGGGACCTCAGCTGAACCCTAATTGTAGTCATTCTGCTGACGGAAGATTCCAAGTCCCCTTCACCCCCAACACTGGGTAGTGATCTCAAAGCCCAGATTCCCTGGGTCTGATGACAAATATCCTAACTCGTCCCCAGTTTGAATCTCCAGCCCCAGGTTTCCTCAGAGCTGCACACTGAACTGTGTCATCTGTCTGCACGACTTCCTTCCTGGCTAAATTCTTGCTACCTGCCAGTTTCAAGACTCTTACAGAGAACTTTCAATGCACCCCACTGGTTCTGCGTCCCAGCTCCTGTTACCCTCACTATGTAGCCTTCCAGAGAGGGAAGTGGGCAGTGCGAGGTGAGGACAGGGAAGAAGGACTTTCCAGAAAGGAGAATTTAGGACTGGTCGTTGGATGATGCGCCAACAGGAGATGGGAAAACTCGTGAGGTGAGGGGAATTCATTCTAGCCCAGTAAGTAAACTAGCAGCTGGGCACACTGTTTCCTCTCCCCCAACCCCCTGAGCAGCTTCAGCCCCTGTTGGGAGCATCACATTGGAGATGCTCTGCTTCCATCATCTTTGAAGGGTGTGATGAGGCCACAAATGGAGTGAGGAGCCCCCTTGATAACTGGGAACCGCCAGACTGGAGGGGCCGGGAAGAGGCTGCACCCTGGGGGTCGTGTCACTGTGCTTTCTCTGGTCCTCACTCCCTCCTGGAGCCAGCAATAGGCACTGGCCCTGCAGTGAGTTCAACCAAGTGTGGTCTCCCCTCGCAGATGTGAAAAAAATGTGGGAAACGCCTGGATCAAGCCCCCATATGGTGCTTCACCACGCTGGTTGGGTTATTCCATAATGTTTATGGGGTTGGGGGCTAGGGGAGTAGGTGGAGATCAGCGTCATTCTGATTCTCCCGGACACCTCCTCCTGGCGAGGACATCAGCCGAGCCTCAGTGTCCGAGGGAGACATTCCTGCAACCAGACAACCAGCATGAGTCCCCAGAGGATCTGTGCCGAAGATGATACCCCAGGAGGTCAGTGGGGAGACCCAGGAAAAGATGTGAGCGTTCCCAGCCTTGGCACATCTTGGACATCACTTGGTCTTGGAGGGGGCTGCCTCATCCAGGGGACTGAAGATGGCCCCCCACCCTGGTGGGGCCAGTAGGAGAAGGTGAGGGACCGTGCCTTCAGAAAAGCCATGTCATTTAATCCTCATGCTACTCTTCAGAGTGGATGCTGTTATTATCAACCCGCTTTACAGATGAAGAAACTGAGGCTCAGCGACGGGGCACTCCAGGTCTCAAGGGGGAAAGAAACAGATGGCGGAGGAAGATGGCCATCCCCCCCCCCGGGGGGGGATGGAGTGGGCTGATTTTCTTTGGGTCACAGGTTCAGAGAGGCTGGGAGCTCCACGGGCCTGAATGGTGTCTGATTCCATCCCCGCATGCCCTAGGGGGCAGCAGAGCGTCATAACTGCCCGCGCTTTGCAGTGGACCAGACTCAGGTTCAAGCTAAGCTTCTGTTACTAACCAGCGTAGGCTGTCATTTAACCTGGAGGCGGGGGCCTCTGTTTCCTGTGGTTGGACGGAGAGACGAGGACCTCCGCGGAGCGTGCCTGCTCATCACTAGGTCAGGAGCAGCACAGACCCTGGAGGGCTCACCTGCGCTGCTCCAAGACTCAGTGTTTAAAGTCTAGTCACCTTCACAGCAGCGCAGCATCCTCGAAGCCGTGGGTATCCTGGTTACCCAGAGGCAAAGAGAAGCAGAGTGAGTTCCTCGTGGTCATGTGACCTGTAAGCGGCAGAGGCAGGATTTGAACCCAGGTCTTTCAGCTGCGCTGTGACCAACGGCACTGTACCTACCTCCGAAATCACTCACACACAGCTCGACACACACAATGCACGCCCCTGTTTGCTGTTAGTACTGAAGGGCTGCGCGCAGGTTCAATCGATGGAAGTGATCACTGCTGATATTACAACATTATCTACAAGTTTCCCTGGGGCGGAAGGTGCGCCTACCCCAGAGACGCTTCGAACTTTCTGCCTACAAGAAAGAAGTATTTAACCAGCGTCCGGCAGGCTGTGAGTTTCCAAGTGGTTTATAAAAAGCCTGCTGAAGTCTAGAGACTTCTAACAGGCGGAGGTGTGTTCTCCAGACTAAGAATAGCTGCTGAGGCCCGACGGGAGATGCTTTCTGGTGACATAAGAGCAGAGCAGCTTGGGGGGATGTGGGTTTTCTCCAGCTTGGTAACAGCTGCCAGCCAGTACAGCGTCACCGCCTTTCCCCCTCAGAGGGATGCACTGAGTCGAAGGAATTCGTTGAAGGTGTAGGAACGGGGCCGGGTGACCCCCAAGATGGGGTTTCTGATCTGTCACTTCTCCACCTCCTCACCACCCCCACTGTTTTGTGGACGCTGGCCACCGGACCAGTAAGATGGGGATAGAGAGCAGGGGTCAGCAGGGGAGAGGGCGGGCGGTCCCTGGCCAGCTCTGGGTTTAGATGCTCCCGGGCAGTGAGAGGGCACAGGTGCCTCTGTCCTGCTGGCCCCGGCCTCACCGGCACCTGAGGGGCCTCTGACACGTGCAGACCCCAGCCCCCCACCCCAGCCCACTGCACCAATCGCTCTGGGGGACTCTTATCCACACCCGAGTGTGGGAACTCCTGCCTTTTAAGGGAAGCAGAACTCTGGTCCAGAACTTGCTCCGAGTCCCGGCAGGTAACTGCTGACTTTTTCTGAAGTTAGTAAATTCTGGGGAGAGATTAAGTACAAAGATTAGGTCAACCTAAGGTTAAATTATGGTTCCCCGCCAGGAGCTGTGAGCTTTTAGTGGTAGTATTAGAGGGATTGGGGCGAGGGGAGGAGAAAGAAAAGGAAAAGGAACAGTTTAAACTTAAAATACTCTTTAAAATTATATCTTGCCATACTCAGGCGCTCGTGCGCGGTTTGTTACTGGACGTTTGCGTCTTTAGATGTTATGCGTGTGTCCTGCACCGGGTTGTGTGCATAAACCTGTAAGGACCAGACTTTATGGTCACTAGGGGATTTTTGAGGATGACTGTGGCTGCACGTGATGTTGACCTTGCACCCTGGCTCCACGAAAGAGCCCCCCAAGAGGGGAGGGGCCTGTGCTGTCAGGCAACCCTCAGGCCTCACCACGCACCTCCCGAGGGTCCTGACTCCTCAGGCCTGGAGTGCGCAGCGCGGGAGCTGAGCCCGCGCGGCTCCCCGTGGATTTCAGGGCAGCCCCAGTGCTGTCTCACTTGTGCCCTCGCCTTCTGCCCTGGCCTCCCGGGTCCCCTGGGAGGGATGCCTCCTTCTGGAAGCCCCTGCTCCTGAGCCCCGCCCCCAGCACAGACTCTCCTGTTCCTCTTGCTGACCGGCAAGCCCAGGGGCGCCATGGTGGTGAGTTCACTCCTGTCCCCACCTGCCTCCCTCTCCCCAGAAATCCACAGGCCTCCCCTCACCCTGTGACATCTGGTGGCTGGGCTTGAGGTCCAGGGCCCTCTCTATGCTCCCTCCCTCTTTGGGGTTTAGACGTATGTGACACTGACCCTCTGAGCTTCCTCCCTGGTGAAAATGAAAGGGTCGAGTCTGCCAATTCCAAGGGGCTCTTTAATCCCCCCCCGAGCCCCCCAACTTGGCTCCCTCCCACTGCAATGTGGGGAGGGAGGGGGGCTCCTCTTCGCCGGTTTCTCCCCCCAGCAGCCCCTGTGCCAGGTCAAAACACTAAACCCTGTCCAGGATTTTCACCTGCCTCTACATGCAGTGGAGGACCCAGAAGCTCCCAAAGCACCTTTCTCTCCCCCCACCCCACGCTGGGGTCTCTTGGGCAGAGGGCATGTTTCCTGTGTGTAAAGAGCCTTGAAAGAGAAGCTGGGAACCTGTCGTTCCTTCACATCCACATCTTTCTCCATGAAGGGTAGAGCTGGATCTTGTTCCCATCTCGGCTGTCCACAGCCAGCCCTGGGAGGGTTGCGGAGACAGCTGAGGGTGGACATCTGGGAAGCGTGCCCAGTCAGCGGGAGCGGCCCGGGCACTGCCAAGTCAGCACAGCCTCGGGAGGGGGGCGCGCGGCAGGGCACCTGGGCCCACCTCTTACCTCCACCCTCACCCCCACTCCACCCCGGCCTGCCTTTGCCCTCCGTCTGCCCCAGCTGGCCCAGATGGTAGGTGCCTGCTGCATCCTGTCCCAAATAAGCCCCAAATTATCAGCTGTGCTGACTCTGAACCCCAGCATATATTTATCACCCTGCCTCCCAGCCGGGTCCCACTGGTACTTGCAGCCATCCCAGGAGGGAGGGGAGGCAGGGAGGGAGGGAGGAGGTGGCTGTGCCTGCCCCCACTCCCACCCCCTGGCTGGGGAGGTGCTAAGATGAACCAGGTGGCAGGATCCCAAGCAGTGGTACTGCCCTGCTGGTTAGTTCATGGTCCTGCAGGTGGCTGGCTCAGCATCCAATCCCAGCCCTGTCACCTCCTAGCCATTTCACCCTTGCTGAATCCTCTCTGTAAAGATGGGATTGTGGAGCCATTATACAGATGAGGACATCAAGGTTCAGAGCTTCAAAGGAACCAGCCCAAGGCCACACCACCCGGGGAATGGCAGAGCTGGGATGCAACTTAGATCTGAATCCGTCTCCTGCAGCTCACCATCACCCAAGGTTAGCTTGAAAGATCAGGGTGCCTTGGGTGAGAAAGGATTGTTTAAAAGATAACCAAAAGCAGGATAGAAAACCCAGAGATAAACCCACACACATGTGGTCACCTTATCTTTGATAAAGGAGGCAAGAATATACAGTGGAGAAAAGAGGGTCTCTTCAATAAGTGGTGCTGGGAAAACTGGATAGGGACATGTAAAAGAATGAAATTAGAACACTCCCTAACACCATACACAAAAATAAACTCAAAATGGACTAAAGACCTAAATGTAAGGCCAGACACTATCAAACTCTTAGAGGAAAACATAGGCAGAACACCCTATGACATAAATCACAGCAAGATCCTTTCTGACCCACCTCCTAGAGAAATGGAAGTAACAAAGATAAACAAATGGGACCTAATGAAACCTAAAAGCTTTTGCACAGCAAAGGAAACCATAAACAAGACAAAAAGACAGCCCTCGGAATGGGAGAAAATATTTGCAAACGGAGCAGCTGACAAAGGATTAATCTCCAAAATTCAGAAGCAGCTCATGCAGCTCAGTATCAAAAAAACAAACAACCCAATCCAAAAATGGGCAGAAGATCTAAATAGACATTTCTCTGAAGAAGATATACAGATTGCCAACAAACACATGAAAGAATGCTCAACATCACTAATCATTAGAGAAATGCAAACCAAAACTACAATGAGGTATCATCTCACATCAGTCAGAATGGCCATCATCAAAAAAATCTACAAACAATAAATGCTGGAGAGGGTGTGGAGAAAAGGGAACCCTCTTGCCCTGTTGATAGGAATGTAAATTGATACAGCCACTATGGAGAACAGTATGGAGGTTCCTTAAAAAACTACAAATAGAACTACCATGTGACCCAGCAATCCCACTACTGGGCATATACCCTGAGAAAACCATAATTCAAAAAGAGTCATGTACCACAATGTTCACTGCAGCTCCATTTACAATAACCAGGACATGGAAGCAACCTAAGTGTCCATCTACAGATGAATGGATAAAGAAGATGTGGCACATATATACAATGGAATATTACTCAACCATAAAAAGAAACGAAATTGAGTTATTAGTAGTGAGGTGGATGGATCTAGAGTCTGTCATACAGAGTGAAGTAAGTCAGAAAGAGAACAACAAATACTGTATGCTAACGTATATATGAAATGTAAAAAAAAAAAAAAAGGTTTTGAAGAACCTAGGGGCAGGGCAGGAATAAAGACACAGACAGAATGGACTTGAGGACACAGGGAGGGGGAAGGGTAAGCTGGGACGAAGTGAGAGAGTGGCATGGACATATATACACTATCAAATGTAAAATAGATAGCTAGTGGGAAGCAGCCGCATAGCACAGGGAGATCAGCTCAGTGCTTTGTGACCACCTAGAGGGGTGGGATAGGGAGGGTGGGAGGGAGATGCAAGAGGGAGGGGATATGGGGATATATGTATAGCTGATTCCATTTATACAGCAGAAACTAACACAACATTGTAAAGCAATTATACTCCAGTAAAGATGTTAAAAAATATATTATCAACAAAAAAATAAATAAATAAAACAAAAGATAACCAAAAGGACACCTTTAATTCAAAATTCAAATTGGGGATGATTCTCCTCTGATTCCATTCACGCTGAAACCAAGAGACCAAGACATATGAGAGCAGCATAAGGAGCTTAAATGAGCTTAAGAGAAAAGCTGTTTCAGAGTCAAGACACTGGTGTAGCCATTTCTGGGGCTTCCCTCCCTGGATGTAATTTACAAGAGCAGCACTAATCCCTACGTGTTTGAAGTGGTTAGGTGTGGTCTACTCTAAGTCAAAGGCCAAGCAAGATGGCACTTGGAATCCCTGTAACTTTCATAGGGTCAGTGGTCCCCAAATTAAGAAAAGTGTTTTGTTGCTCCCAGAACATGGTCAACCCTTTGGAGACCCCCCAAGCTAAGTGATCAGAGGGCAAGGAGAGCAATATGGGTGAACTGCCATTTACACAACTGCATATGTGTATTCTGATTCTGGTTTACCATCCATTCTGAACACCTTGGTTTTCCCATCAATAAAATGGGCAGGACTTCCCTGGTGGCACAGTGGTTAGGAGCCCTCCTGCCAGTGTGGGGGATACAGGTTCGAACCTTGTTCCTGGAGGATCCCACATGCTGCAGAGCAGCTGGGCCCGTGCGCCACAACTGCTGAGCCTGCGCTCTGGAGTCTGCAAGTCACAACTTCTGAAGCCCGCGTGCCCGGAGCCCATGCTCCGCAGCAGGAGAAGCTACCGCAATGAGAAGCCTGCACACCTCAACGAAGAGTAGCCCCCGCTCACTACAACTAGAAAAAGCCCGCGTGCAGCAACGAAGACCCAACGCAGCCAAAAATAAGTAAATAAATTTATTTTAAAAATTAAAAAAAATAAAATGGGCGTGTATTGGGTACCCAGTAGTGTACGCACTAATGATGGTCTGTTCCTATCTTTTTCCTTCCAGACTCTGAGGTCAGAGACCGACTGCCTCACTGTAGTATCTGAATTCCTGGCACTCAGTAGTGAATGAGTGAATAGATGAATGAATGGACAAATGAACATATGAATCATAATAACAGCCTACTGTGTAGTGGTGTGCTGAGTTGTCTCAGACCAGCTTGCAAGAACAAATTATTAAACATTCAGGAATTTTGCAAGCCCATTGTTCAATTATTGGTAGCTTGAAATTGACCATGGTGGGAGTATTTACAACAGGGAAATGGGCAATGTTGCAAAGTAGAGCTTCCCCTCTGTTTTCTCAGGGCCTGTTTACCTGCACCCCCCTGGATAGCACTTCCTGTGTCAGGCACTGTTTTAAGCCCTTTAGATATATGAGTTCACATTTAACCCTCATAAACATCATGAAGAAGGCACCATTGTTATTCCCACTTTACAGATGGGAAACTGAGGCCCAGGGAGGCAAAGCCACTTGCCCAAGTGTGGTTCGGTAGTCTGTTTCCCTTAGACGAATGAAGACCATCCTCACCATCTCTGGGCTCAGCTGCCCTTGGTGGCCTCACAGGTACCAGCCATTCTCACCACAGCCACCGTTTGTAATCCGCTCCTCTGGGAGAAGAGAGGCAGTTGCCTGGTGACCAAAGTGTTGCCTAGCTCTCCGAAGGTCACACTGAGTGAGGGGGAGGATAAAGATCACCACACAGGGTGCCCCCTCTTGCAGGGCTGCAGACAACAGATCCAATCAGCCCAGCCAGACCCCACGCAGCGCTGCAGACCTCCTTGGTGCTCTGACGCTGTTAGCAGGATTGAATTAAAGGCCTGACGTCCTGGAACAGTGGCAGCAGGCTTTGTGTGCAGAGAGCCCTGCCGTGTGTGTGCATCATCGCCAGAGAAGGAGGCAAAGCCCAGGCAGAGGGTGGGTGACCGCAGGGCCCCCAAACCTCACAGGTACTTCTGTCCAGACAGTATTTGCCTCTGCATGTCCCTTTGGGACCACAGTTTGGGACAGTCATGGACTCCCCAAAGCTCAGCGTAGGGGTTAACAGTCTCTCCAGTGGCCATTCCAGCTCGAACATTCCAGACCTCTGCGTGGCCTTGTTTACCCTGCTGCGTTGTCACCTCCTGTGTGTCTGTCTCCCACTCCTCCAGGACTCTCTTAAGAGCAGAAGTGTGGCTCCAGGCCCCAGGCAGGCCCCTGTACACAGCAGGCCTTCGAGAAATGGGCGATGAATCCATGGATGAGCAAGCAAGCCCGCATAGTGTGCCTTCCTGCTGCTACAAGGAGCTCCCGGTTATTTCTCCAAGCCCTGCCATCAGGAACAAATTCCCTGTGGTCATCACACCCAGCCTTCCAGCTCCCACTGGCTGGTGAAGGCGGCTTGTATGGCAGCAGACCCAGGAGAGCGGATGGGGGCCCTGAGAAGGACTCTCCAAGGAGGTGATGTTTATGCTGAGATCTGAGGAGCCCCGATCACGGGAAAAGGGAGAGCAGCGGAGTTCCTGGCAGAAGGGACCAGCACAAATGCTCGTCTAGAAACTGACCGTGGCCAGCAGAGCTTGAGATGAAGTTGACTCTGCAGACAGATGATGGAGTAAAGACCACCTCCCTTCACCCCATACACTGGGAGTCTCTCCGCGATCACCCGAGGGGCAGAGCAAGGCCACGTGCCCCCTCCCTGCCCCAGGGCACTGTCCCAGGGCCTTTACCCCCACCCACCTGTACTGTACCAGCTCTGAGAGCAGCCATGCCAAGGGGGAGGAGATGCAGCCATGAGAACGTCATTTTCTATCTCCCCAACAAAAAGCCCCAGCATTTAATCCTTGGATAATTTAATATAATAAAATTCCAGGAACAGATATTTTAAGTCCGAACAAAATTGTGTCCAGCAGTTGTGGGTAATTCCCAAGGGGCCCAGGGCCCCATTTCTTGATCCAGAGGCCAGTTTGGGTTTCTAGATTCCTTCTGAGCTGACATGCAGTCTCCCAGGCGGCTTTCCAGTTTGCTTGGACCAGCTGATGCCCCACAGCCAACATTTCCCCGGCTTGGCGAGGTCTCAGCACCGCCCGTGAGCTTCGCAAATGCACATTCCAGGTGCCGCCCCAGCTCTGTGAGTGTCCTGACAGAGTGTAAAGGGGAGCTGGATTTTCAACCAGGAGGCGGCTGATGCTGCTGCTCTGGCAGGTTTCAGGAGCCCCCTGGTCACTCTGAATGGCATCCTTGTCCCTGGAAAGGGCTATAACCCTCAGCTTGGACCTGTGGCCTGCAGGTATGGGCACCTGGTTCTCAACACTCCCTCCCCAGTGCTCTGTGACGTGGATGTAGGCGAGCCGGATCCAGTCTCCATGACTGCCGCCCCCCAGCGCTGTCAGCGGAGCCCAGCACCCAGGACAGACCCTGAATACATGCCAATCCTTGATGGCCACGTCACCAGGCACCCGTGGAGCACAATGGCCTGGGCTTGAGACAGGGAAGGTGTTGACTTTGAATTGATGCCCTGACTGTGTGACCCTTCTGAGAACCAGTTCCTCTGTTGTAAAGTGGACATGATTCCACAGCGGCTCTCTTGCGCTGCGTCCCAGGCCAGGCCTTTCTGATCTATGTCTCATTAACTATTATTATCCCCATCTTAAGGGGAAGGGATCATGGTTAGATAGGTGGCAGGCCTGGCCGGGGCCACCCAACCTGGTTACGGAACCCAACTTCTCCAGCCAGCTTCAGGCAAAACTTCTCCCAGAAGGATGGCATTCTCTCTGGTAGTTTGAAATGCAGCCTCCTGGGCCCTGCCTGAGTCAGAATCCCTGAACCTAAAGACTGAGAATGTCCCCACCCTAAGCAACTAGGCTAAGCAGCTAGGACAGGCCAGTCTTGTACGTGGGGGTGACCACTTCATCAGGGTGGGCTTTCCTGGAATAAGCCAAAGAAAGCCCCCCCACTTGCGCATTCAGGTTGGATGATTATTATTGTATTATCTTTATTGCTGTCCACCATAGAGATAATTAATGCTGTCCTTCTCCATTGTTCCCAGGGAGTTTCCCTCCTGACATCTGGGAGGATGTGTAGGGGAACAGGGGTGGGGGAGGGCATGGAACCTCCGTGGCGTCTGATCCCTCCTACCTACACCCCCAAATCTGCTCACACCTTCTTCCCACAGCCGGCAGGGGTGCGGAAGGGGTGAGGCGCGACGAGCACGGCCCGCGGTTGTGGGGAATGGGGATCCTGGGTCCCCCTCCTCTCCCCACCCTTCTCCCCGCCGTTTCCGGCCCGGGGCGGGGCGCTCCCCACTCCCGGCAATGGCAATGCGCGAAGCCGGAGCGCACTAGGACCGTGGCGCTCCGCCCGCCGCCGCTATAAGAGGCCGCGCTCGCACCCCACGCGGAACCCGCGGCTCAGACCAGTTCCTGGCGTCCCGACCTGTGTCGGACCCGAGGCCGGACCTGCCGCTGCGCAGCCGACGCCAGCCCAGGGCCTGGGAGGGACGAGCGTCCCCGGGCCCCCGCCGCGGGCACCATGGGCGCTACCCACTCCGCGTCCGAGGAGGTGCGGGAGCTCGAGGGCAAGACGGGCTGTGAGTATCCCGCGGGGGAAAGGGACGGGGACCGCGACCGCCGGCCGGCTGGCACGGGGGCTCCCAGCCCACGGCCACCCGCTGGGCTTCGGGCCACCGCGCTGTGTGACCTTGGGCTAGTAGCTGGCTCTCTCTGCGCCTCAGTCTCCCCCTCCTTCAAATGGGTCCCCGCCGGCCACTTTGCAGGCTGCGGTGATGCTGAGTAAGTGTCGCGGCAGCTCTGCCTCGGTGCTCCCGGAGTTGGCTGGGAATCCCTGAACCTGGGACTGCGGACCTGGGAGGGAGCAGTGTCCGGGCTCCCGGGCCGGGAGAGCTAGCGCCCATGGAAGCTCAGCTGTTGTACGCGACCCGCACCTGAAAGTCATTTGGATTCAGGATTACGCAGGGGGAGGAAAGTTTTTTAGTCCGGCGAGAGCTGGGAGGGAGCCCGGCCCCGCGACCTTAGCGCGGGTGAGCGGGTCTCCGAGCCTCCCGTCTGTGAAATGGTTTCAGGCGGGTCCCCCCCTATCTACTCTCCATGGGTAACGGAGGATTAAGCAAGGCAGCGCCCGAAGAGCACTTTGCTGGAGCCCGGCGACCTTCGTGGAGCTCGCCCGGACTCCCGGGCTCGCAGAGGCTGTGCGCCCCGTATCCGCCCGGGGCAGGGCGCACCGCACCGGCAGGCCGGGCTGCGGGCCGAGCTGACCGCAGCGAAGTGATGGCGGAGGCGCCTGACCGCCCAAGTCCAGCCGGGCTGGGAACTTGACCCTGGGCCCTGACCTCGGGGCACCCGGTTCTATTACGGGCTGTGAAGGGGGGTGTGGACTGAAGACCTAGAGAGGCCAGGTGAGTGGGCAGACTGGCTTTGGCAATGGGCAGACCGGGTGTCAGCCCCGCCAGCGCTACTTCCTGGCTGTGTGTCCTTGGGCTAGTCACTTTACCTCTGTCTGTCTCTGTTTCCTTTTTTCTAGAATGGGATTTCTGCTAGTATCTTGTAGATAAATGCTCAAGAAAACGGGAGCTGCAGCTGTTATTTCCAGTCAGGAGCTGGCTCCTGGTGCCTGCTTCGAGTTTAGTGCAGACAGTCAGCGTCCATGGTGGATCAGCTGGAGGGAGAGGCCCCGCCATTTGTGCGTGGGCTGAAAGATGACCCCTCCTGACTCCCAATCTAAACACCTGATTCCAAATCTAAACACCTGTTTCCAGGAGAATTGGGTGCAAATTACAGAAAGCCCTTAACAATTGGTGTCTGCGTCTACACATGCGTACATACACAGACATGTATGCGGACACCTTCCTGTGTACAAATATAGATAGCTATCTTCAACTGGAGAAAAGAAAAGTTGTGGTGCATATATATCATATGGAACCCCCCTTTTTTTAAAGAGGGGGAGTAAGAGTATATTTTTGTAACTTTTATTTGCATCAAGGAATTAAGAAGAATGAATACTTATTGGATTTGGTAGAAAAGATGAAGAGGGGGTGAGCTTTTCACTGTTAACTTTTTTATGTTTTCATTTTGAACCATGTGTGACTGTTTGACTTATTCAAAAAGTTTTATAAAGTCTAGTTCAACAAGGCGCACATGAGAGAGGAGGTAGGATTCCTGTCACCTGACTTTCTTGGATTTCCCCTGTTTTTATTATTTCTTGAATGCCCTCTGGCTGCCTTGAATCTGGCTGGTTAGAAATGGGGGTTCTCTGAGGCTGGGATCTCTGCAGGAAGGGTGGGCTGGCCGCAGTCTCTCAGGCAGCCCCCCTGTGGCAGGCAGTCTGGGGGAATTCCATCTGGTTGTGGGTTTGACAGGTGATAGGGCTGCAGAGCATGCTGGGAATCTTGTCAGTTTCCTGGGCCCAGCCTCCTACCCGGATGATTGAAGCTGAGGGTTCCGTGCTTTGTTGCTTTCCTAGAGGTGGCTGATGTGACTTCCCTTTTTGCTGCTCAGAACTCAGATTTCACACCCCCAAAGAGGGAGGGGAGACAGAGGAGGTCAGGGAAGGAGTTCTGAGGTCAGACTAGAGGGGAGGATAATGCCTTCCGTTATCTGAACTTCAAGTAGGTGGAAACTTGCCCCTAGTTCTGTGAAAGGGGTTGGCACAGTCTGAGCACTTCTATCCATTCAGACCCAGAGAGGTTGATTTCCTGAGGGGAGATGCACAGTATAAACAGATCCACCCACTGGTGTCAAGTTCCCTGAAGAAGATACAATTTCTTTCGAGGGGACCAGGAGGGCTTCTCGGGGGAGGTGATAATGGAATAGACCCAAGTAAGAAGGAGCCAGCTGCGTGAAGACCAGTCGGAAGTGCATTTGGAGCAGAGGGCACAGCAAATGCAAAGGTCCTTTGGCAGGAACAAGTTGAGGACGTGGACATAGGGCTCAGGTTGGGACGGAAACCTGATTTAAGGGGTCTTGATAGGTATGTAGCCTTGGGCAAGTCATTTGTGCCCTGAGTGCCTCAGTTTCATGCACGATAAAATCGGGATAAAAGTGGTACCTTCCTCTGAGTTGTTGGGAAGGATTAAGTGAGTGAATTCACGTGAAGTATTTAGAACAAGCACAAGTGTTTAGTATTATCAGCCGTGCTGTAAATACATTGATAGGTCCTGGTTGCTCTGAGCCACAAGTAAGAGTTAAGTCTTCTTCACAGCTGCATGACCTTAAGCAAGTCGTTTTACCTCTCTGAGCGTTAGTGCTCCCACCTGGATCGTGGGGTGGCGGTATAGATTCAACAAGAGGATGTATGTATGTGTGGCAGTGCTTGACTTGGTATGGGAACGTCAGCTCCCAGCATCCTGCAGGCTGGGTGGAGTGTTCCTATAAGAACCCTTGGGAAGCATCCCTGAGAAGGGGGAAGAGCCTAGGTCCAGGGCAGCCAGAGAACAGGCTGTGCCCACAGAGTTGCTAGGCTTCCCCCGCCTCTCTGAGGACCAGAGTGGTCCCTGATTTGAAGAATCAGCCTGGTCCCTTTGCATGCACTCTCTTGGAATCCTCATGGTAATCCTCCAGGGAAGGTGGTACTATGGCCATTTTACAGAGGCTCAGAGGAGTAAAGCAACTTGCCTGCCGTCCCACAGCTCATAAACGGAGGAGTAGGGGATCTCAGGATCCCCAGGTTCACTGTCCTGCCACTGCTGTGCTTTCACTGTGTTTCGTTGCCCCTCAGATTTCTAGGAACCCAGAAGGGGTAGGGACAGCCTGCCCGTGTATTTTTCTCACCATCAGGCCTTTGTACAATCGGTTCCCTGTGCCTGGAGCACTCTTCCCATCTCACATAATTCAGCATTTGCATATGGCCATACTTCTGTAACCACCACCCAGGTGAAGATCGCGCACGTTTCCTCTTTGCCCCGTCTCTCTGTTTTTGTGTGTGTGTGTGTGGTACGCGGGCCTCTCACTGTTGTGGCCTCTCCCGTTGCGGAGCGCAGGCTCTGGACACACAGGCTCAGCGGCCATGGCTCACAGGCCCAGCCGCTCCACGGCATGTGGGATCTTCCCGGACCAGGGCACGAACCCGTGTCCCCTGCATCGGCAGGCGGACTCTCAACCACTGCGCCACCAGGGAAGCCCTGCCTCGTCTCTTTATGAAACTCATGTTCTTCCTCGTTCAGAGCTCCGCTTAGCTATTGTTTCCTTCCAGAAAGCCATCCCCGGCTACCCTCCTTCCTACCTTTGTGTGCTAAATGCCCGTCCTCAGCACTCCCGCAGCCCCTGCATTCCCTCCCGTAATAGCTCACATCACACCCTGTTATAATTGTCAGCTTTGTCACCTGCCACCCCCTTGAAACTTGGAGCTCCCTGAGAGTGGGGAGTGTACTCAGTACCTTTGTACTCAGTGAGAACACAAGAGGTTCACGTTGAAGGGGTGAGGGCCCTAGGGACTTTATAACCCAGGGAGTATTGCCCAGGAGCCAGTGTCTGGTATAAAATCTAGTGCCACACCAGCAGCTGGCCTTGGCCACATCAGCCTCACCAAAAATAGGCCTGAGCGCAAGCTCGCTCACGCAGGGCATCCTTGGGTCCGCACGCCCACCTCTCCTTGCCTGTCAGAGTCTCATCGACTGATTTAAAACATGGACAAGTACTCCCAAGCATCTTTTCTGTGCCAGGAAAGCTGACTACCTAGACTGTTAAAATTCATATTAAAAACCCGAGCGAAGGCATTCTGGTTGTGTGTCCAAGTGGTGAGCTGGCCTTTCTCCATGGCAGGCGTGGTGTCAAGCCCAGTGTGTGTCCCAAGGTGTGACATGGACGCTGGACAGGAAGAAAGGAATCAGTCACCGTAGCGTGTTCCCTGTCCCCACCTTGAGCTGGCCTGGAGGTGGCCCCCGCTTCCTGTCCCCCCAACCCCGTGTCTGCTCCTGGAATTGGAAAGGAAAGAATACGAGGAGGAATCTGGGAAAGGTGGAGGGGTCTATTTTTCCTTCAGGCTCCAGAACAGCTCCACAGGCATGTCTACGTAGATGCCAAGAAGCTGCCAGAAGGAAGAAGAAAAATCAATCTCCCAGATCTAGAGTTCAGACCTCATGATGGTTAGAGCTAATGTTTATCGGGTGCCTGTCATCTGCCAAACACTGTGCTGAGCTATGAAGTTTCCCCGCAGTGGCTCATGGAATCCTCCCAGGAACACTGTGGCCTTCCCATTCCAGAGATGGGGAAGTCAAGGTTGAAGAGAGGACGTGACTGCCACAGGCCACTGAGAAGCAGAGGCGGGATTCAAGTCCTGGTCTGACCCCCGGACCTCATCCTTTGCGGGGGGAACCAGAGATGCGGGAGGCCTGTGTGGCCTGGGCTGGCTTCTAGGGGTGGCACTGCATTTTCCACTGGAATCTCCCGGCTGGGCAGTACTCCTGGGTTATAAAGTCTTCAAGCAGCCCCAGACCACAGCCTCAGGCCCTTCACCACATGCCACATGCCCTGGTGCACCAGACACTTCCCCTGCCTTTCTGAAGCTCAGGGCCTTGAGGGGTAAGGGCGGACCAGCCGGTAGCACTGTGTCCATCCTGTTGTCACCAAGGCTTGTGAAGCTAAATGGCCAACAAGACCTATTGGCTCCCTTTCCGTTTCCTCTGGGGTGGACTGTGGTTTTAACTTGGGATCCTTGGGGAGTTTCTGAAACCCATAAAGTGGGGTGCAGAATTGTGTCCGTGGGGCTCTGGGAGATGTGGACCCTCAGCTTTCCTGAGATTCTTCAAACAGTGAAGATACATTCCACACTATGTAAATCAGATCCCAATAAGAAAGTAATAATAAGAGCACTGCAATTTTTTTAGGAGAATGAAAAATGGTGGCTCCCTGCTGAGGGAGGAACAAACTTATCTGGGAGGACTGATCCCCAAAGGCTGAGCTCTCGGGGGGGCTGGGTGCAGTGGTCATGACCGCAGCAGGGAGGGCCAAGTGCCTCCAGCCCTCTGGAACCTTCTCTGCCTTGGACGGGTTGTCCAGACCTCTGCCCACTCCCTGGGTGCTCCCAGTGTGGAAACGTGCAGGAAAGGGCTGGGTAGCAAGTGAACTAATTCCTGGGCAGCCAGAAGCACCCCGTGCCGTGGCCCATTTTGCACTCTGTGCCCCTGGATCCGGTCATCCCATGTTAGCAGTAGCTGCAGAATAGGGCTAGGAGGCCGGCGATCATCGGGCTTGCCCCATGCGGCAGTGCTGGGACGCCTGCTCCAGGCCGCAGCCCTCTCTGAGCCGCCATTTTCACCCCTTTGAAGATGTGGCAGTCGATGAGATTGTCTAGAGCTGTGGATGAGGTAACAGCTGCTCTTTCTTGGGCCTTTTCCATCCATCATCTTATCCTCCTAAGAGCCCAGTGGGACTTTTGTTACCCGTTTACAGATAAGGAAACTGAGGCTCAGACCCGCAGGTGACTGCTCAAGGTCACTTAGATGCATACGTATAACTGAATCACTGTGCTGTACACCTGCAACTAACACGATTTTGATTTTATAAATCAATTATACTTCAATAAAAGCAAAGAAAGTATAATTAAAATAAAGGTCACTTAGATGCTGTGTGTGGAACCCAAATTCAAAACAAGGCCTCTTTAATGGTATAGATGATCTTACTTGCAAAGCAGAAGTAGAAACGGGTAGAGAACAAATGTATGGATACCAAGGGGGAAAGGGGTGGGGTGGGAGGAATTGGGAGACGGGGATTGACACATATATATTATTGATACAATGTATAAAATGGACAGCTGATGGGAACATGCTGTATAGGACAGGGAACTCACCTAGTGCACTGTGGTGACCTAAATGGGAGGGAAGTCCAAAAGGGAGGGGATATCTGTATGTGTGTGTATGGCTGATTCATTTTGTTGTGCAGTGGAGGCTGACACAACATTGTAAAGCAACCATACTCAATAAAAATTAAATAAATAAAAATAAATTTAGGAATACGCTGTAAAAAAAAAAAAAAAAAGGCTCTCTTTCGGGTGCAAGGAGAAACTGCCTCTCCCATGTGACATAATATAGGTGGCGAGTGTGAGTGACCCCAAGTCATATTATCTGTGAGAGGCAACACTGCTGCCCCGTGACCTTGTTAACAGTGTTCCACACACTTGTTTACCCAGCTGGCAATCGGACCTCAAGGCAGATAGGATTAGCTCTGGGTGATGTGGAAAGCTCTAGAAGTGTGGGCTATGCCCCCCAAACCCCCAGGGAGGGCAAGCTTGGTGATGAGCAGCGTGAGGGGTGTGGGGAGGGCTAAGAAGAAGAGACCCCCTCCATTTCCTGGGTCTGACTGTGTGGTTCACGTCTGTCTCAGAAGTTGTGTTTTCTCTGCGTGAAAGCAACTGGCAATCCACTCTAAGACTTCCCAGCTCCACGGATTAGTAGTAATTAGATCCCTTATGCATCTTTCTTTCTCACCTCCCCCATCCCCACGCTGGCAGGATAATTTTTCTGTGAGTTAATGGTTCCCAGAATGCAGCATGGAATTTAATCACTGCTCAGATATGCCATACGGCCCAATCCTACAGAAAAAAACGCCTTGATAAGATGCTTCTACTTTTGCAAAGCACTGTAGTATCTGCTATCTCAAGCCCGGGGAACAAGGCGTTTTTGGCTCAGGAGTGCCCACTGCTTTGGGAAGATAAGGCAGGGCCTCCTTTTCCCAGCTTGGAGAGGCTGGGCAAGGTGACGAGGAGGAGCCTGGCACCCTGGTCCTGCCAGCCATCCTGTCGCCGGCTCCATCTTTATTATTAATTCATAAAACCAGAAGGTCAAGTGGGTGATTTCTGCCAGTGGTGGAAATCACCTTAAGCGTGAGGACAAAAAGGCCCTTTGTTGTCCCAAGAGTGTGACCTTTGTGGACGGGCAGGCTGTCAGAAGTGGGCCTTCTGTTCTCAGCACAGCTCCCTGGGAGGTGAAAGGGAGCAGTTAGGTCTCAGGGCCCAGGTACCTCTGGGAGGGAGGGCCGGTGGCCAGGCAGGAGAGAGCAGCACGGTTGGTGTGGCTGAGTTCTACAGCGATGGAAAGAGAAGGGGGGGGCCGTCCCAGCTCCTGAGCACCCATGCCAGGGTCTCAGTGATCAGAGAACCCCAGGTGAGCACCCACCACTTCACAGGCCTCACCCACCTGGTAGTTCTCAGGGGTTCCCTTATCTTGTCCTCTCCTGCATCTCCAAGGCCTCAGCCAGAGTCCCACATGGACACAGACTAGCCTTCCACCACCTTGACCTTTACCAGCAGGTAGATGTGGGTTTGAATCACGACGCTGCTCTTTACTGTCTAAGCAAGAAACTTCGCCTCCCTGAGTCTTAGTTTCCTCATCTGTTTGATGGGAATGTGTCCCGGGGCTGCTGTGAGGATTGAATGAGAATTTGAGTAAAGCTCTTCACGTGTCATAAGTGTTCAATAGTTGTTGGCAGGTACAGATCATTTCGATTGTAAACCTTTCAGAAGCTGGCCATTTATCTCCTTTTTAAGGGTATTCTGTAACTTCCTTCAGTAATTCATATCACTTGTGATACACCTGCCATCTTTGATATGCCTCAAGTTTGTCATTTTCTTGATGTTGTGCTAATGATCGGGGACGTTAGCATACTTTAATTTGTATCACTCTGTAGTATTTTTTCTTTAATTTAAAAACCTACGTATTGGTTTTTGTTTTATGCAGACTCTTATTAATTTTTGCAACCATTCTTCCTTACAGATTCAGTTTCTTTTTTTTTAATATTTATTTATTTTGGCTGTACGAGGTCTTAGTTGTGGCACACAGGATCTTTGTTGCGGCATGCAGGATCCTTTTTTAGTTGGGGCATGCAGGCTTCTTAGTTGTGGCATGCGAACTCTTAGTCGTAGCATGCATACGGGATCTAGTTCCCCAACCAGGGATCGAACCCGGGCCCCCTGCCTTGGGAGCACGGAGTCCTACCCACTGGACCACCAGGGAAGTCCCCAAATTCAGTTTCTTCTTATGTAACACACCTTTCCATGGAGTTTGCAACGAGTCTCTGTGAGTTGTCAGCTTTGTCTGAAAATGTCTTTATTTTGCCAGGCTACAGGAGTGATCATTTGGCTGGGTATAAAATTTGAGGTTGCTGCATGTTTTCTCTCAGCACTGAGTTTTTGGTCTCTTTTTGCTGTTGAAAAGTCAGCTCTTTTGTCTGATTGATATTTCTTTGTAGAAATCTGCTTTTTCTCCTCTGTTTAAAAATATTTGCTGGTGGTGTTTTTTTAGGTGCTTTGTGTAGATGTGGATTTAATTTATCCTGCCTGGGAATGGTTTCTGCTGTATTATTCTAAAATTGAGTGATATCTTCCAGAATGAAGATAATATCTCTCCCCTTTCTCCTAATCTTTTTCCTCAGTAATTACTTTTGAAAGGGGATGAACCGTGTCATTCTGTCCTGAATGCCTCTTTACTTTTCTTGCATATTTCCTATCTTTTTGTTGCTCTGTGCTGTATTATGATTTGTTTCCTTAGGTCTGTCTTCCAATTCACTAATTCTCTCTTTAGCTATTACAGCTTTGCTGCCTTAACCCAACTTAGTTTTTTAAATTCCATAGACTTAAAAAAAAAACATTTTGTAAGTTCTATAAGGTTTTCAGATTCACTGCTTTGGTCATAGGGCACTGTTCTTATATTATTTGTAATAATTTAAAGCTTACTGTATAGTTTCTGCTCTCTCATCTTCTTGGAGATCCATTCCATTTATTGTGTCTCCTGATTCTCCCATATGGTGGTCATTTGCTGTGTAGTTTGGTTTTTGATTCTGAGCTCATCTTTGGGCTGGCTCCCCCCTGGTTTTCACTCATCTCCAGATTCATGCTGAGGCCAAACCAAGTAGAGATGGGCTTAGCTGAAGTACCTCCCCCATGAGAGTACCCTGTGCCTTGGGCTATAGAAGTAACTCACACAGTGCTTTGCATTTGTTGTTCTGGGTACCTTAGGGCTTTCACTGGTCTGGAAACACTTTTTACATTAATTCCTCAATTTGGCTTTCCTGCACCACAGAGGTTTGGATTTTTCTCTCGTGAATGACACAGGCCTGGAGTTTTGATTCATCACAGAGTCCCCCTCCTCTCCTCTGCACCCGCCACCTCTTCTGCAGAGTCAGCTTCCTTGTTGATTCTCTGGGCCAGCAGGGAACGTTTTTCTCTCCCACCTTATATGCAGAGGCAGCCCTTTGTGCTCTAGCTTTTGGTAGGAGTCTCACTTCTAACTCATGGACCCATGGCCACTGCTGTCACTGAGTGGGCTAGAAGCCACACCTTTGCTGTGAGCCTGGAAATATCCTGGTACCCCTAGGCCACCTCACTTGCTGGGTCTGAGTCCCCTCCTTGCTTCTGGCACCTGGGGATTTCCCTTTCTTTCAAGCTTAGTGATGTCTTAAATTTTTTTCTAATTTTGTCCAGTGCTTCATAGGTTCATAGTGGAATGCAAAGTCTGTGTTAGCTCCTTGTAGAAGGAACTGGAGTTCTTTTTTTTTTTTTCTTTTTTATATATTTTTAATATTTTTTTATTTTTTGGCCATGCTGCGTGGCATGTGGGATCTTAGTTCCCCAGTCAGGGATCTACCCCATGCCCCCTGCTTTGGAAGCGTGACGTCTTAACCACTGGACCACCAGGGAAGTCCTGAAACTGGAGTTCTTTACCTAAATGTCCTACCATAATAAGCCCTCGTGCTTTTGGTAAATCTGGAGCTGAAGATAGTTCTGGAAGAATGTGAAAACCAGTCCCCTAGAGGCTCTGAAAAGTGCCCAAATCTCCGCTGATTAACTGTTGCTTTTCTCCCTTCCTCATCTTTAGTCTTTTTATTAAAATGGAGACATCTTTCTTTGTTTAGTGATGTAAATGGTATGTATTCATTGTCCCAGTCACTTCTTAGTTTTGGCAGACAGCACAGCAGATGGTCATGAGAACAGATTCTGGAGTCACAGACCTGGGTTCAAATCCCAGTTCTGCCACTCATATCTGTGTGAACTTCAGCAAGTGACTTACCCTCTCTGAGAGTCAGTTTCCGTATGTGTAAGATGGGTGTGATGACCCCCAGGAGAGGCAGGCACTGTGATGAGGACTAAATAAGATCACGTGTGTCAAGTGTTTGGCTTAGTTCCTGCCTCTGAGTAAATGCTGACACTTGGTGGTTATTATTACTGCTCTAAGGCAAACGGGAAAGAACAGAGGCTAGCCGTAGGAAGGTGAGCATGGATGAGCAGAGCTGGTCTGTGTGATTTTGAGAGTCATGCTCCCCCACTCGGACAGCTTTCTGAGTTGTCTCATTGCTCATGAGGGGAGAATGTTTTCTAAAATCATGTCCCTTCAGTCTGTCCCAGAGTCCCCTCCAGTCCTGAGATTTGGAGGATTCATTCTGTGCAGAAAACAAAACAAAACGAAATATCCTAACAAGACCCTCCGTACCTAAAATAAATGCCGTCCTCAGGCTGGCATGGGCCTTGGGCAGCTCTTCCTGGGAACCCCTCAGCTTTTGCACTTACAAAGCGGGTTGAAGTTTTCGAGCAAAGGGTTGAAAGCTGCTGGAGGAAGGCCAGCAATTAATCTTGTCGTTGCTTCTGCTTTGGAATAGAATTGAGTTTGATAACTTCATTCTCAAGACCGAGTGCACCCAGGTGCATCTTTGGATTACTTTAAATTCCCAGCAGTGAGGTGTGGTCTGGAATGTGTACACGCCCGGCACATGGCTTCCAAGGGGCAGGCAGGTGGAGGAGAGGAACGGGGCATCCAGCACCGTGAAGCATCATGTGCGTGCCAGGCATGTGGGGGAGGGTCCCTTCCAGGCTGTGGAGGCCGGTCCCTCGCTCTCCCCAGGCCCCGGCTTAGTCATTGCTTGGGCTGTAATTCCAGGAGGTACACAAGTTCTCTCTCCCCTGGGATCCTGGAGGCAGCTGAAGAGCCACATAGGTACCATGAGATTATTGCTTCGGGGACATAATAATAGCAAGCATGGCGGCTCCAGGATCTTATGCTCCTCCGGCCAGGTCCAGTGCTGAGTGTGTATATGATTTTTTTTTCCAATGGGGGCAAAATTCACATAACATGAAATTTACCATCCTAACCATTTTATTTTATTTTTATTATTTATTTATTTTGGCCACACCGTGCGGCTTGCAGGATCTTAGTTTCCCAACCAGGGATTGAACCTGGGCCCCCAACCGTGGAAGCATGGAGTCCTAACCACTGGACCAACAGGGAAGTCCCCCAGGTTAACCATCTTAAAGCATACAATTCAGTGGCATTAAGCCCATTCACAATGCTGTGCCACCATCGCCACTGTATTTCCCGACCATCTTCATCACCCCAAAAAGAAGCTTCAGCAGTCACTCTAATCTCCCAACTCGTAGCCCCTGGCAACCACTAACCTACTTTCTGTCTCTATGGATTTGCTTACTTTGGGAGATTCATATAAAAGGAAGCATACAGTAGTGGCCTTGCATGTCTGGCTTCTTAATGTCATGTTTTCAAGGTTCATCCAGGTTGTATCAAGTGTCACTGCTTCATTCTGTCTCATGGTGGAATAATGTTCCATTGGATGGAGATGCCGCATTTTGTTCATCTGTTCACAAGTAGATGGACATTTGGGTTCCCACGTTTTGATGATTATGCATATTGTTTATGTGATTTGATTGTTTTTCGTGGTATGAACAGCCACATGTAGGCAGTGCTATTATTATCTCTGAATTACGGAGGAGGAAGTAACAGTCTTGGGGAGAAGGTTTATTAGGAAGTCGAGAAGCTGGGGGTTGAACCTGCAGCTCTTGGCAGCGATGGGGTTATTAGCTCACCTTTCTGTCTGGCTGGGCGCATCTCTGTGTTGCAGGACCTCGGCCAATGCCTGGGTTGAGTACTGGCCAATCTCTCGGGACACAGCCAGCAGGAGAGCTTTGGGGGTCCTGGAAGCCACCAAGCCCTTCCCAGTGATGCCACTTGGAGTCCCAGAGCCTGCATCCAGGCTGGCACTGCCGGGGGAAATGGAGGGAGGCAGGGTGGCTCTGGGGCGCCCCTGGAGAAAACAGCCAGCATGCTCTCAACCACCCTTGCTTCTCTCAGCTGTGTCTTGAGTGCCCTTCCCTACCTGGACTGCCCACCTCTCAGTGGGTTCCCAGCCCCATCATCTGCATCAGCCCTCCATTCGGTTGCCGGGCACATTGGGATCTTGTTCTGTCACTTAGCATCCTCCGGAAACTCAGGGTGAAGTCTAAATGCCTTAGTCTGACGTGTGTGCCCCCGACTCCTGTGCCCCTGTTCCTAGTCCGCCTCCCGCCCGTGCTAAAGGGCTTGGAGCTCCCCGAGTTCTTCCCACTCTGCCTGCGCCAGCCCTCAGCCCCTGGGATCCCATCGGGCATCACCTCCCACCCCATCCCCGTGGACTGGAAGCCCTGCTCCAACTTTGGTGCTCCTTGGCAAGCGGACACTGCACTTAGGACCCTGGATCCCAGTGAGGTGAGGGCTCTGCCTTTTGTGTCTGCATCCTTGGCATCTGGCAGGTGCCCAGCAAACCAGAGGCACTCAGTAAATATCTCTTAATGAGTGGTGGGGGCACCTGTCAGAGGGTTGAGCAGATACAGGTGTGCCACGGAGGAGTCCGTCAGGCCCTCACACCCCTGAGGGCAGCCCAGATTCTGGGAGGAAGAAGCAAGTGGTATTCTATATGCCCCTCACCACCAGGCTCAAATAGCCCTGATCACCCCGTAGCGGACGTGGGTAAATGGGGATCTTCGGTTTCCTCTCAAGTCAAGTGAGGGAGGCTGGACCTTGTGGGAGATTTCGGGCCTGTTTCTCGGCGCCTAGTCTCCTCCCGCCCTCCTTCCTGAGTGTTGTCTCTGACCCCTGGTCTGTACGACTCTCCTTCCCCAGTGACTCCTTGCTTAGCATACCAGGGTGGCGGCCTGACTTTTCGGGCCAGGGCCAGGCAGAGACCCCATATCCATTAGCACCCCACTCATGCACTTTCTGTGTCCGTAGATTTGCCTATTCTGGGCATTTCACATCAATGGAATCACACACTATGTGGCCTTTTGTGTCTGGTTTCTTTGCCTCAGCAGAATGTGTTCCAGGTTCATCCACATTGTAGCAGGTGTCAGTACTCCATCCTTTTTTATGGCCAAATAATATTCCATTGTACGGATAGAACACTTTTTTACTAAATCAATTTTTAATCAAATATTGTTCTTTGTTTCCTTAAATATGTAGTTTTTAGTAAACAAGCAAACTGAATATGGGAGGAAAAACTATTTGTGCTGCCTGCCTTTTTTCTTCTTCCAGTTTCACTGAGATATAATTGACATACAGCACTATATAAGTTTAAGGTGTGCAGCATGATTTGATTTACATACATCACGAAGTGATCGCAATAAGTTCTGTGAACATCCATCATTTCATATAGATACAAAATTAAAGAAATAGAAAAAAACCTTTCTTTCTTGTGATGAGAACTCAGGATTTTCTCTCAGTAACTTTCATGTATAACATACGGCAGTGTTAATTATATTTACCATGTACATCACACCCTTAGTACTTATTTTTTAAATTTAATTTTAAATTTCTATTGGAGTGTAGTTGATTTACCATGTTGTGTTAGTTTCAGGTGTACAGCAAAGTGATTCAGTCATACATATACATATATCCATTTTTTTCAGATTCTTTTCCCATATAGGTTATTACAGAACACTGAGTAGAGTTCCCTGTGCTATACAGTAGGTCCTTGTTGATTATCTGTTTTATATGTAGTAGTTTGTTTATGTTCATCCCTAACTCCTGATTTATCCCTCCCCTCCATCTTTCCCCTTTGGTAACCGTAAGTTTGTTTTTGAAGTCTGTGAGTCTGTTTCTGTGTTGTAAATAAGTCCATTTGTATCATTTTTAAAAATTCCACTTGTAAGTGATATCATATGATATTTGTCTTTCTGACTTACTTCACGCAGTATGACAATCTCTAGGTCCATCCATGTTGCCGCAAATGGCGTTATTTCATTCTTTTTTATGGCTGAGCAATATTCCACTGTATATATGTACCCCATCTTCTTTATCCATACCTCTGTCGGTGGACATTTAGGTTGCTTCCATGTCCTAGCTATTGTAAGAGTGCTGCAGTGAACATTGGGGTGCATGTATCCTTCAAATTAGTTTTCTCCAGATATATGCCCAGTAGTGGGATTGCTGGATCGTATGGTAGTACTATTTTTAGTTTTTTAAGGAACCTCCATACTATTCTCCACAGTGGCTGTATCCATTTACATTCCCACCAACAGTGCAAGAGGGTTCCCTTTTCTCCACACCCTCCCCAGCATTTGTTTGTAGATGTTTTAACATCTTTATTAGAGTATAATTGCTTTACAATGGTGTGTTAGTTTCTGCTTTATAACAAAGTGAATCAGTTATACATATGTCCCAATATCTCTTCCCTCTTGCATCTCCCTCCCTCCCACCCTGCCTATCCCACCCCTCTAGATAGTCACAAAGCACCTGTGCCATGCGGCTGCTTCCCACTAGCTATTTTACATTTGGTAGTGTATATATGTCCATGCCGCTCTCTCACTTCGTCCCAGCTTACCCTTCCCCCTCCCCGTATCCTCAAGTCCATTCTCTAGTAGGTCTGCATCTTTATTCCCATCTTGCCCCTAGGTTCTTCTGACCTTTTTTTTTCTTCTTTTTTTTAGATTCCATATGTATGTGTTAGCATACAGTATTTGTTGTTCTCTTTCTGACTTACTTCACTCTGTATGACAGTCTCTAAGTCCATCCACCTCACTACAAATAACTCAGTTTCGTTCCATTTTATGGCTGAGTAATATTCCATTGTATATATGTGCCACATCTTCTTTATCCATTCATCTGTTGATGGACACTTAGGTTGCTTCCATGTAAGAATGCTCAACATCATTAATCATTAGAGAAATGCAAATCAAAACTACAATGAAATATCATCTCACACGGTCAGAATGGTCATCATCAAAAAATCTACAAACAATACATGCTGGAGAGGGTGTGGAGAAAAGGGAACCCTCTTGCACTGTTGGTGGGAATGTAAATTGATACAGCCACTATGGAGAACAGTGTGGGGGTTCCTTAAAAAACGAAAAATAGAACTACCATATGACCCAGCAACCCCACTACTGGGCATATACCCTGAGAAAACCATAATTCAAAAAGAGTCATGTACCAAAATGTTCATTGCAGCTCTGTTTGTAGACTTTTCGATGATGGCCATTCTGACCAGTATGAGGTGATACCTCATTGTAGTTTTGTTTTGCATTTCTCTGATAATTAGTGATGTTGAGTGTCTTTTCATGTGCTTTTTGACCATTTGTATGTCTTCTTTGGAGAAATGTCTATTTAGATCTTCCACCCGTTTTTTGATTGGGTTGTTTTTTTTGATATTGAGCTGCATGAGCTGCTTTCTTAATCCATTCACCTGTTGATGGACATCTGGGTTGTTTCTACCTTTTGGCTGTTGTGCATCATAGTGCTGTGAACATTCATTTATGGGCTTTTCTGTGGGCGTATGTTTTCATTTATCTTGGTTATATACTTAGGAGCAGAATTTCTGGATTGTGTGGTAAATCTATGTTTAATTTATTGAGGAGTCACCAAACCCTTTTCCACAGCAGCTGTGCAATTTTCCATCCCCACCAGCAATGTCTGAGGGGTCCAGTTTCTCCACAGTGTCACAAACGTTAGGTATTTTCTGTTTTACTTTTCATTATAGCCGTTGAAGTTAAAATTTTTTTAATTTAAATAAGATTACACAAGTAATCCCTATTAATTGCAGAAAAGTTAAAGGACAGATAAGCAAAGGTAAGGAGCTAGAGGAGGGAAATGTCCTGTCATTCTACTATCTGGAACAATTTACTATTTTGTTGTGACCCTTTCGTAATTTTTCTTGTGCACACACTTGTATAACAATATGAACTTTCATGTAAATGAGATCTTTGTAGCCTGTTGGTTTTTCCATGTAATGATATTCCATGAACATTTTCTGATGTCCCACGATATTTTAAACATATTTTCTCAGGCCGTGTAGGATGCACCCAGATTTATTTAACCCGTTTCCCATGGCCCAGCATTGCCCCAATTTTTTACTGTTTGAAACAGACAACGATGATTACTCTTATCTGTTTATCTTTGTACATATGTCTCGCTTCCTCAGGATTCATTCCTAGGGATCAAGTTGCTGCTTCAGAGCGTGTATACCAAGCACTCTCCAGCACAAATATAATGTGAGGTGGAATAATTCTAAATTTTCAACGAGCTATAGATGGAATGTAATTCCCGATTTTCTAGTAGCCACATTTAAAAAAAAAAAAGTAAAGAAACAGGTGAAGTTAGTTTAATAATATATTTAACCCATTATAACTAAAATATTATTTCAAATATAATTAATATAAAAATTATTAACACAGTTTACGTTTTTTTCGTACTAAGTCTTTGAAAGCCGGTATGTTTTTTTACACTTCAGCACATTTCAGTAGCCACATGTGGCCCTGTATTGGTCAGTACAGGTGTATACTTTTTTGTTTAAGCTTTTGATACAAAATGACAAGTCACTCCGTGCCCCCCCCCCCAAAATTGGGCAGATTAAACTCCCACCAACCCCATGGAAGGGTGTACATTTCCCTCAGGTTGAAATCTAATACCCAAAATAACAAGGTCGAGATGCCAGGCTCAAGGTGTCTCTGCCTCTCGTTCCCATGGCAACTGTGACCTCACAGGGGCCTGGAGAGAGGGCTCAGAGTGAGGAGTGGGGAAACTGGAAAAGCTTCCGTGCCGGGAACCCTTGAGGGGACAACAGACAGGGCCTTCCAGGGTGTGACATGGGCACATGTGTATCAGGCGCTCACGGGACAGACCTTACAGGGGGCCCAGGGTCAGCCTGGGGGGCCGGAGTTGAGGGAACAGGAGCTTAGCTGAGGGCTGAACTCTTGGCTCTGATGATTTGAGTGCCAAAAAGAGGGGACCAGGATTGGGGAGTTTGTCCTCCTAATTCCTCTGCTTTCAATCAAGCAGGACAGAAAGGTGCTTGTGTCATGTGTGCATGCACTTTGGATGCAATTAGCTGGAAACTCTTCATTAGAGAAATCTGATCTGAGATGGTTTATGGTTTGCACAGTGCTTCCTGTCTATGTGAACTTGGGCAGGTCTTGGTGTTCCCATCTCTAGGTTGGGGAGCAAACTGTCCCTACCTGATAGGATTGATTGAGGGTTATGTGAGCCAAGGCTTGTCAAGAGTAGAGTCGAACACAGTGCCCAGGACACAGCTTGATGAATGCCTGTTGTTAATTAATGGCTATTGTTGTCCTGATTATACACTAACGTCTTTTTTAATGTCTTTATTGAGATATAACTCACGTCCCCTGCATTTTACCCATTTAAAGTGTCCTCAGTTTGTAGTATAATCACAGGGTTGTGTTAACAATCTAATTTTGGAACATTTTCATCCCCCTCAAAGAAACTCCTTTGCTATTAGCAGTGATTCCCTCTCTCTTTCCACAGCCCCAGGCAACCACTGGTCTACTTTCTGTCTCTATGGCTTTGCCTCTCTGAGTGTTTCGTATAAATGGAAACCTGCCAGGTGTGGCTTTATGACGGGCTTCTCTCACTTATTTTTCATGGAGGTGGTTTAGGAGCGTGTGGTTGGCATTAATTTCTGATCATTATTTTGTAACAGATCAGTGTATTTAAAAAAAATTACTGAAATATAGTTGATTTACGATGTGTTAGTTTCAGGTATGTAGCAAAATGACTCAGTTATACATATATATATTCTTTTTTAGATTCTTTTCCATTATAGGTCATTATAAGATATTGAGTATAGTTCTCTGCTATACAGTAGCACCTTGTTCATCTATTTTATATATAGTCGTGTGTGTATGTTAATTCCAAACTCCTCATTTATCCCTCCCTCCCCCCTTTCCCCTTTGGTAACCATAAGTTTGTTTTCTATGTCTGTAAGTCTATTTCTGCTTTGTAAATAAGTTCATTTGTATCATTTTTTAAGATTCCACAAATAAGCAATATCATGTGATAATTTGTCTTTCTCCGACTTACTTCACTTAGTATGATCATCTCTAGGTCCATCCATGTTGCTGCAAATGGCATCAGTGTATTTTTTTTTGATCTGTGGGTTACAGCTGAGAACTCTAATTGGCCAATGTAATCTGATCACCCAAAGCGAGGCAGTGTGGGGTGTCAGTTAAAAAGAAAACCTAAACTAAACCACACATGTTCTGCCAGACAAACTAAGTTCAAATCCTGGGTCTGCCTCTTTCAAGTTTAGTGACCTTGAGCCGGTTACTGATCTCCTCAGAGCCTCTGTGTGTCTGTAAATTGGGAATCGTCTGTCTGTTGGTCATTGGGTCATGGAGAGGATTAAACAAGCACACACGTGCCCAGGATGCAGTACTTGCCAATGATGATTCACCACTAACAATATTTTTGAGATCCCTCGGCTGTCCCATATGGGACCATATTGTGTGCTTAATATATTCGTTATATGACTGATAAATATATACTGCATATTAGAGAAGGTTTGGAAAATATAGATGAATCAAAGCAAAACAAACAGAGTCTTTAATCCCAGCATTGAGAGATAATTGCTATTACTATTTGGGGAAAACAGGTCGATTTTCTTTCCTTACTTATATACATTTGTATATATTTAGATGTTTTCCCAATGGGAGTTCATGCTGTTTTCATAGCACTTGTTTTTAGACAACATTATGTTGGAATGTATGTTCACATTCAATACACAACTGTCACTTTCAAAGGCAGCATCTTTTTTTAAAAATTGGCTAAACCTACCATAAAGTATTTAACTGATCTGCTCTTGGTGGGCCCTGAGGTTGAGTCCAGTTTTTACACTATTGTAGAGAATGCAACGGTGAACAGTTAATGTACTCTTCTTGTTGTACCCGTTGGATTTATTCTTTCAGGATAAATCCCCGCTAAGTAGAATTGCTGAGCTTCTTAAGTAAATGTTTTATTCCGATATCACATACAGAAGAGTGCATCACTAGTGAGCATGCAGATCCCCAAAGTTTCTGAGAACACATCTATGTAACCTGCAGCTGGATCAAGAATTAAACGCTTCCAGTTCCCAGAAACCCTCTCATGCCCCATTCAAATTACTGCCCCCTCAAGGGCAACTTCTATCCTAACTTTAAAAAAAATTAAGACGTTATTATGAGCCATTTTAGGTTAACACCAAAATTCAGGGGAAGGTACAGAGATTACTCATGGCCCCCCGCCCCCCCCACACTCATAGCCTCGCCCACTTTCAGCATCCCCCACCAGAGGGGACATTTGTTACAATCGATGGACCTCCATTGACACATCATCACCCAGAGCCCACGGTTTACATGAGGGTTCTCTCTTGGCGTCCTACATCCTACGGGTTTGGACAAATGTATAATGACATGTATCCATAATTATAGTATCATACAGAGTAGGTTCACTGCCTTAACAATTCTCTGTGCTTTGCCAACTCATCGTTCTCCTGGTAACCGCTGACCTCGTTGCCGTCTCGGGAGTTTTGCCTCTTCCAGAATGTCATGTAGTTGGAATCATACTGTATGTAGCCTTCCTATCCTGACTTAACACTGCAGATGAGTTTTGCCCATTTTTGAGCTTTATGTAAATGGAATCATAAAGTAGGTACTCTTCCATGTCTGGCTTCTTCTGCTTGTTATTATGTTTCGGAACTCACCCAAGCTATTGTCCGTATTATTTGTTCATTTTCACTGCTGTATCCTATTCCATTACTTGCATATACCACACATTTTATCTATTCTGCCATTGCAGGGCATTTGGATAATTTCCAGTGTAGGGCTCTTCAAATCGTACTGCCATGAAATCATTTCTTCTACACATCTTCTGATGTGTGCAAATATGCATTTCTGTTGGGTATGTCCTTAATTTAAGAGTGGAATGGCCAGACCATGGAATACAGGAATGTCCGTGCTAACCTACATATGATGTAAATGGCTGTATTTTCCTCCAGAAAGGTGATAACTGTCCCCAGCGGTTACCTGACCTTTCCGAGTGTCCGTTTCTACATCTGTAACATGGGGTGCAGCCTCCTCCCAGGGCGTCAGCACATAGCAGGCCTCCGGGATGGGTTGGTCATTGTAAAGAGTATTTTCTAGCCAACAACAGCTTCTAGAAAGGCTTGAGAATTCTGAGTTGCATATTCTTTTTCATTTTGAATATTTATTTATTTATTTATTTATTTTTATTTATTTTGACTGCACCGGGTCTTAGTTGCTGCACACGGGATCTTCATTGCGGTACGTGGGACCTTTTAGTTGTGGCACGCGGACTTCTTAGTTGCGGCATACACGCGGGATCTAGTTCCCTGACCAGGGATTGAACCCAGGCCCCCTACATTGGTAGCGTGGAGTCTTACCCACTGGACCACCAGGGAAGTCCCCTGAGTTGCAGATTCTTAAAGAGATTACAGCTCGAGCCTGAGGCTAAAAAAAAACATGAAGTAAAGTAAGGTGACCAGTTGGCCCCAGAAATTAGCTACCTCTGGAATAGGAAGCGAAAAGATGCTTAAGGGATGAGAAATGCCAAGAGGATGGTGTGGGGAGAGAGCCCTTCCCCAGCCCAGCCACCATTTCGGAAAGTTTTGTTTTGTTTTTTTAAATTTATTTATTTTATGTTAATTTTTGGGGGGGTGCATTGGGTCTTCGTTACTGCGCGCAGACTTTCTCTAGTTGTGGCGAGCGGGGGCTACTCTTCATTGCGGTGCACAGGCTTCTCATTGCGGTGGCTTCTCTTGTTGCAGAGCACGGGCTCTAGGTGCGCAGGCTTCAGTAGTTGTGGCTCGCGGGCTCTAGAGCGCAGCCGCAGTAGTTGTGACGCATGGGCTTAGTTGCTCTGTGGCATGTGGGATCTTCCCTGACCAGGGCTCGAACCCGTGACCCCTGCATTGGCACACAGATTCTTAACCATTGTGCCACCAAGGAAGCCCCATTTCAGAAAGTTTTGCCTGAACTGTCCATAGTCCCCAGGCACCAGGCCTAAGGGCCTCAAACACTAGGATATTCTGGGAAAAGAGTTGATGTTGTGTAGCGGTTAAGGGTGGGCTGTGGAGCTGGGGAGATTTGAGGTTGAATCCCAGTTCTACCAATCACAGTTGTGTGATCATAACACCCTCTGAGCTGCACTTTTCCAATGATACAACAGAGGGAAAAAGTATCTATTCACAGGGTTGTTTTGAGGAGGAAGTGAGAAGGTACACATGAGGGTTTAATATTGTGCGTTTCATAAAATAAGCACTGACACGTGGGTGGAAGCCTTCTAAAGCCTGGAACCCACCAGGCCCCGTCTTAGCTGTGGAACAAACAGGGCCTACCCACCAAAAATGGTAATTAAAAAAAAAAAAACAACTGTACGTAGGTTTTCTACAACAATTGGGGGTGGGGAGAGGGGGAATTGGATGACAGCAGTCAGAGGGTACGATCTTGCAGTTATAAGATAAATCAGTACTAGGGATGTGATGTACCACATGATAAATACAACAAACATTGCCGTATGTTATACATGAAAGTTGTTAGGAAAGTAAATCCTAACAGTTCTCATCACATGGAAAAAAATAGCTTTTTCTTTTTTTTAATTAACTTTTATTGGAGTACAGTTGATTTCCAATGTTGTGTTCATTTCAGGTGTACAGCAAAGAGATTCAGTTATGCTGAATTTTTCGTTTTCATTCGTTTTCAGATCCTTTTCTCATATAGGTTATCACAGAGTATTGAGTAGAGTTCCCTGAGCTGTATAGTAGGTCCTTGTTTGTTATCTATCTTATATACAGTAGGGTGTGCGTGTCAATCCCAAACTCCTGATTTATCCGTCCCCCTAGCTTTTCCCCTTTGGTAACCATAAGTTTGTTTTTGATATCTGTAAGTCTGTTTCTGTTTTGTAAATAAGTTCATTTGTATCATTTTTTTTAAATTAGATTCCACATATGAGTGATATGATATTTGTCTTTGTCTGACTTCACTTAGTATGATGATTTCTAGTTGCATCCATGTTGCTGCAAATGGCATGATTTTCTTCTTTTTTATGGCTAAGTAATATTCCACTGTATATATGTACCACATCTTCTTTATCCATTCCTCTGTCACTGGACATTTAGGTTGCTTCTATGTCCTGGCTGTTGTAACAGTGCTTCAGTGAACATTGAGGTGCATGTGTCTTTTTAAATTATAGTTTTCTCCAGATATGTGCGCAGGAGTAGGATTGCTAGATCATATGGTAGTTCTGTTTTTAGCTTTTTAAGGAACCTCCATACTGTTCTCCATAGTGGCTGTACCAATTTACATTCCAACCAATAGTGTAGGAGAGTTCCCTTTTCTCCACACCCTCTCCAGCATTTATTGTTTGTAGACTTTTTGATGATGGCCATTCTGACTGGTGTGAGGTGATACCTCACTGTAGTTTTGATTTGCATTTCTCTGATAATTAGTGATGCTGAGCGTGTTTTCATGTGCTTTAGGCTATCTGTATGTCTTCTTTGGAGAAATGTCTACTTAGATCTTCTGCCCATTTTTGATTGGGTTGTTTGTTTTTTGATATAAGAGCTGCATGAGCTGTTTGTATATTTTGGAGATTAATCAATCCCTTGTTGATTGCTTCATTTGCAAACATTTTCTGCCATTCTGTGGGTTGTCTTTTTATTTTGTTTATGGTTTTCTTTGCTGTGCAGAAGCTTTTAAGTTTAATTTGGTCTCATTTGTTTACTTTTGTTTTTATTTTCATTAGGAGGTGAATCAAAGAAGTTATTGCTGTGATTTATGTCAGAGAGTGTTCTGCCTATGTTTTCCTCTAAGAGTTTTATAGTGTCTGGCCTTACATTTAGGTCATTAATCCATTTTTTTAGATTTATTTATTTGGCTGCATTGGGTCTTTGTTGCTGCACGCGAGCTTTCTCTAGTTGCGGCGAGCGGGGGCTACTCTTTGTTGTGGGGCACAGGCTTCTCATTGCAGTGGCTTCTCTTGTTGTGGAGCATGGGCTCTAGGCATGCAGGCTCAGTAGTTGTGGCTCGCGGGCTCTAGAGCACAGGCTCAGTAGTTGTGGCACACGGGCTTAGTTGCTCCACGGCATGTGGGATCTTCCCGGACCAGGGCTCAAATCCACATTGGCAGGCAGATTCTTTTTTTTTTTTTTTTTTTTTTGCGGTACATGGGCCTCTCACTGTTGTGGCCTCTCCCACCGCGGAGCACAGGCTCCGGACGCACAGACTCAGCAGCCATGGCTCACAGGCCCAGCCGCTCCGCGGCATGTGGGATCCTCCCGGACCAGGGCATGAACCCACGTCCCCTGCATCGGCAGGCGGACTCTCAACCACTGCGCCACCAGGGAAGCCCGGCAGGCAGATTCTTAACCACTGCACCACCGGGGTAGTCCCCATTAATCCATTTTGTTTATTTTTGTGTATGATGTTGGATAATGTTCTAATTTCATTCTTTTACATGTAGCTGTCCAGTTTTCCCCAGCACCACTTATTGAAGAGACTATCTTTTCTCCATTGTATATTCTTGCCTCCTTTGTCATAGGTTCATTGACCATAGCTTTGTGGGTTTATTTCTGGGCTTTCTATCCTGTTCCATTGATCTATATTTCTGTTTTTGTGCCAGTACCATACTGCTTCAATTACTGTAGCTTTGTAATATAGTCTGAAGTCAGGGAGCCTGATTCCTCCAGCTCCATTTTTCTTTCTCAGAATTGCTTTGGCTATCTGGGGTCTTTTGTATTTCCATACAAATTAAAAAATTTTTTGTTCTAGTTCTGTGAAAAACACCATTGGTAACTTGATAGGGATTGCATTGAATCTGTAGATTGCCTTGGGTAGTATAGTCTTTTTGACAATATTGATTCTTCCAGTTCAGTAACATGGTATATGTCTCCATCTGTTTGTATCTTTTATTTCTTTCATCATATCTTATAGTTTCCTGAGTACAAGTCTTTTGCCTCCTTAAGTAGGTTTATTCCTAGGTGTTTTATTCTCTTTGCTGCGATGGTAAATGGGATTATTTCCTTGATGTCTCTTTCTGATCTTTTGTTGTTAGTGTATAGGAATGAAGAGATT
Organism: Mesoplodon mirus; assembly: GCF_964341445.2. Lineage (NCBI taxonomy): Eukaryota > Metazoa > Chordata > Mammalia > Artiodactyla > Ziphiidae > Mesoplodon > Mesoplodon mirus. Next base: position 12,281,913 of record NC_138989.1, read on the forward strand.
TCTGTGTATTAATTTTGTATCCTGCAACTTTACTGAATTCATTGATGAGCTCTAGTAGTCTCCTGGTAGCATCTTTAGGATTTTCTGTGTATAGTATCATGTCATCTGCAAACAGTGACAGTTTTACTTCTTTTCCAATTTGGGTTCCTTTTGTTTCTTCTTCTTCTCTGTTTGCCGTGGCTAGAACTTCCAAAACTGTGTTGCATATAAGTGGTGACATTGGACATCCTTGTCTTGTTCCTGATCTTAGAGGGAATACTTTCAGCTTTTCACTGTTGAGAATGATGTTAGCTGTGGCTTTGTCATATATGGCCTTTATTATTTTGAGGTAAGTTCTCTCTATACTCACTTTCTGGAGAGTTTTTATCATAAATGGGTGTTGAATTTTGTCAAAAGCTTTTCCTGCATCTATTGAGATGATAATATGGTTTCTGTTCTTCAGTTTGTTACTGTGGTTTATCACACTGATTGGTTTGCAGATATTGAAGAATCCTTGCATCCCTGGGATAAATCCCACTTGATCGTGGTGTATGATCCTTTTAATGTATTTGTTGGATTCGGTTTGCTAGTATTTTGTTGAGAATTTTTGCATCTATGTTGATCAGTTTTATTGGTCTGTACTTTTCTTTTTTTGTGTGGTATCTTTGTCTTGTTTTCGTATCGGGGTGATAGTGGCCTCATAGAATGAGTTTGAAAGTGTTCCTGCCTCTGCAATTTTTTGGAAGAGTTTAAGAAGGATAGGTGTTAATAACTCTTCTCTAAATGTTTGATAGAATTCACCTGTGAAGCCATTTGGTCCTGGACTTTTGTTTGTTGGAAGTTTTTTAACCACTGTTTCAATTTCAGAACTTGTAATTGGTGTTCATATTTTCTATTTCTTCCTGGTTCAGTCTTGGAAGGTTGTACCTTTCTAAGAATTTGTCCATTTCTCCTAGGTTCTCCATTTTATTGACGTATAGTTGTTTGTAGTAGTCTCTTATGATCCTTTGTATTTCTGTGGTGTCTGTTTAACTTCTCCTTTTTTCATTTCGAATTTGATTGATTTGAGTCCTCTCCCTTTTTTTCTTGATGAGTCTGGCTAAAGGTTTATCAATTCTGTTTATCTTTTCAAAGAACCAGCTTTTAGTTTCATTGATCTTTTCTGTTGATTTCTTCATCTCTATTTCATTTATTTCTGCTCTGATCTTTATGATTTCTTTCGTTCTACTAATATTGGGTTCTATTTGTTCTTCTTTCTCTTGTTGCTTTAGGTGTAAGGTTAGGTTGTTTATTTGAGATTTTTCTTGTTTCCGGAGGTAAGATTGTATTGCTATAAACTTCCCTCTTAGAACTGCTTTTGCTGCGTCCCATAGGTTTTGGATCATTGTGTTTTCATTGTCATTTGCCTCTAGGTATTTTTTTTGGTTCCTCTTTGATTTCTTCAGTGATTTATTAAATTTTGCATATGAGATGACGGACATTCACTAAACTTACTGTGGTCCTCGTTTCACGATGTATGTGACTCAAATCATTATGCGGTACACCTTAAACTTATACAGTGCTGTACATCGATTATATCTCAATCAAACTGGAAGGAAGAAAATGAAACAATTGAGGTTATCTAAATACATTGCCCACAACAGCAATGATCAAAATTCTATTTCTTTTCCTCCCACTTCTCTTGCTTTACCAGATTCTCTGTACACTTCTTACTACAGGTCTCCCAAATCACTTCCGGCACCAGCCTGAGCCACTTTCCCCCTTCCCTCCTCCTCTGTCTCTTTTAATGTGACACACGAAGCCCCTTTTTCAGTGGGGAAAATGCCCATCTCCAGGAGTGGGAGGGGAGGACGTCAGACAAGCAGATACCATCTCTTTAATGAGCTGAGGAAAGAGAGGGTGACCTGGTTCACGTTTTTCCTGTCCCAGGAGCTGTTATTAGTAGTAATTGTCTTATTGCTAAGGGGGCAGAGCTAATAATAATAACCCCAGAGCTGTGTTACCAGGAGGAATGGCAAACCCGTTCTCTGCTTCTTCATCCTGAGCTTTGTTTTGCCTTGGTAGGAGATGGCGAGAGAATGAATGGAACAGGAGGGTGAGGGTGAGGCTCCAGCCTCCCTCCCTTAGCTCTGAGTTCAGAGGTCAATGATGCCTTTCTCACTTTTTTTTTTTTTCTTTTTTTCCTCCTACTTCTTAGTCTCGTCTGACCAGATCGAGCAGCTCCACCGGAGGTTTAAGCACCTGAGTGGAGACCAGCCCACCATTCGGTAAGATCAGCAGCTGGGTTTGGGTGTCGGACAGGGCCGTGACCCTTGGGGATGTCCCTTTCCATTTATCTCTTCCCCTGAGTGCTGGCTGGCTCTCCCAGAGCCCCTGGGTAGCCCCATTTCTGAGACAAAGCTGTAGTTGTCGTATGCTTTTGGTTCCTTCTAGACAAGATGTCCTCAGCTGGGAGGAAAAGAATCTCATCTGTTTCTACTGGGATCAGAAAATTATAACTGGAGTGAAAACAATGGGCGGGGACAAAGAGCTGGTCAGCCACCCCTACCTCACCTTGCCTCCCCTGGAACCCCAGACACACATGATGGGCCTGTTGAGTGCCAGGATCACTCCCAGCGCTGGGCACCCCAAAGATGAGTCAGTTGTGGTGCGGCTCAAATTCAGGGGCTTGAATGCCGTCACGAGGCCCCGGCTCTTGACGCTGCTTCCTCTGGTTGGTAGTTCCAGCCTCAGATTTCTGTCAGGGAAAATCACCATTTCACATTGCGTTATTTAATGTGAATCTTGTAGAAGCTGGGTGGGTTACCTTTTTGTGAGGAGGAACACCTTGGACTGTTTGCCTTCTTCTACGAGAGTGTGTTCAGTATTAGGTGGTGGTTGTTATTTAGAACTAAGTGAGAAGTCCTAGTCAATGAGTCGAGCACAAAGTTGATGAGGAAGCTTCGAGTTGATCTAAAGCAAGCAGTTTCCAATGTAAAATGAGTACTGTTCTACCACAAACTTTCTAACAGATGTAGTTTCCTAAAATAGACATTCAGAGTCTCAAGGTTACAGTCTTGGAACTTTAAAATAAACCTTTAAATAGTCCAGGGAAACATGTTTTTTTCCTTAGTAAATGGACTTAAAAATTTAACTAAATTTTTATGGAAAGCAACATGTAAATACTATCCACTTTCTCTCGTCTATCTAAACAAAGGCATGTTGTTAATCCAGTGCGTTATATTCTCAGAGTATCTGTTTCCAGAGCTCAGAGTCTGGTGGTCTCAAGGTTCTGATGGCCTCTGGTCTCAATTTGATTGTATCCAGGGTGGGAGTAAATTACATCAGGACTGACTTCTTGAATTCTACACATCTCACTCACTAAGCCCAGTGAAGAGCCCAGCAAAAGTTCCTCTGACTTCTCATTGGCTCTGATGGGGTCACATGCCCAGCGCTGAGCCAATCACCATAGCCAGGGGTTGGAAATGCAAATTGTTTTTTTCAGGCTTCCCTGGTGGCGCAGTGGTTGAGAGTCCACGTGCCGATGCAGGGGACACGGGTTCGTGCCCCGGTCCGGGAAGATCCCACATGCCGTGGAGCGGCTGGGCCCGTGAGCCATGGGCGCTGGGCCTGCGCGTCCGGAGCCTGTGCTCCGCAACGGGAGAGGCCACAGCGGGAGAGGCCACAACAGTGAGAGGGCCACGTACCGCAAAAAAAAAAAAAAAAAAAAAAAAAAAAAATTGTTTTTTCCCCAGAGCTGTGAGTGAGCAGGGCTGGGTCATCTGCCAAGGGCAGGGGTGGAGTGATTTCCAAGGGCTTCCTTGGACCAGGGACTGAGGAATGGGTTCAAGTCTCAGGCGAGGTAACACATGTGCACCTGGATTTTGGAACCTAGAGGTGTCAAGGGCAGCCTTCATTCCTTTAGAAATTCATGGGCACATGCTCTGTGCCAGGTGGGCAATATCTGTGCTGGCTGGTGGGACCACCATGCAGCTCATAATTGGGGGTGTGTGAAGGCAGGGCCCCCTTTCTCAAGGTAATTTTCCACCAAGCTGTGCCCCCAGCCCTATCATAAGCTGCCTTGGGCTTCTCATTATTATGGGTCTGGGGTCCATGGGTCTTGGCTTGCTGAGAGGTCTCAGGTTCAAATTCCACATGTGTTTTCAGACTTGGGAGAAGCAGAGGCAAAACCCAGACTTGGGAAACATATCGTATTTGGATCATCCATATCCCTGGCTGCGTGACTTTGGGTTAATTGTTCTGTTTCTCTGAGCCTGTCTCCTCTGTAAAGTGAATGTGGTCATTTGGGATTTGATTTAAGCATTAAAGATGAGCAGATGCAGGATGCTCCTGCTCTGAGCTGGGTTCCTTGGCATTTGGCAAACGGGACTGTCATCATTCGACCGTTGGTGAGGTCATGAGGACCCACCTTGAGATGTCCAAGCAGTGGCCGTTGATTTTAGGACTGGAGTGGAGGTGGGGAGCACAGGTGCTGTGTGAGCAGGAGGTGGCAGTGCTGGTGGAGGCCCCTCCCACTTTGAGATTCCAGCATCCGAGCCCTGACTGTGTTGCCCAGCGGCCCCTCATGGGCTTTTGCAAGGATGTACTGAAACGTTGAGCTCTACGCTGGTTCTTTTTTTTTTTATGTTATTGAAGTATAGTTGATTTTCAATGTTCTGTTAATTTCTGCTGTATAGCAAAGTGATTCAGCTGTACATATATATATTCTTTTTCATTATGGTTTATTACAGGGTATTGAATATAGTTCCCTATGCTATACAGTAGGACCTTGTTGTTTATCCATTATTTTTTTAATTGAAATATAGTTGGTTTACAAAGTTGTGTTAATTTCTGTTGTATGGCAAAGTGACCCAATTATACACATATATACAGACTTTTTTAAAGTTATTTTCTGATTAATCTTTTTTAAATTTTATTTTTTATTTGGTTGCACAGGAGGGATCCATAGTTGTGGCCCACGGGCTCCTTAGCTGTGGCACGCAAACTCCTAGTTGCGGCATATATGTGGGATCTAGTTCCCTGACCAGGATCAAACCCGGGCCCCCTGCATTGGGATCGTGGAGTCCTAACAACTGCGCCACCAGGGAAGTCCCTACATTCTTTTTCATATTCTTTTCCATTGTGGTTTATCCCAGGAGATTGGATATAGTTCCCTGTGCTATACAGTAGGATCTTGTTGTTTATCCATCTTGTATATACTAGTTTGCATCTGCTAACCCCAAACTCCCAATCCTTCCCTCTCCCTCGGCAACCACAAGTCTGTTCTCTATGTCTGTGAGTCAGTTTCTGTTTTGTAGATAGGTTCATTTATGCCATATTTTAGATTCCACATATAAGTGATATCGTATGGTATTTGTCTTTCTCTTTCTGACTGACTTCACTTAGTATGGTAATCTCTAGGTCCATCCATGTTGCTGCAAATGGCATCATTTCATTCTTTTTTATGGCTGAGTAATATCCCAGTGTATATATGTACCACATCTTCTTTATCCATTCATCTGTTGATGGACATTTAAGTTGTTTCCATGTCTTGGCTATTGTGAACAGTGCTGCTATGAACATAGGGGTGTATGTATCTTTTTGAATTATAGTTTTGTCCAGGTACATGCCCAGTAGTGGAATTGCTGGATCATATCATAATTCTGTTTTTAGTTTTCTGAGGAACCTCCATACTGTTTTCAATAGTGGCTGCACCAACTTACATTCCTGCCAACAGTGTAGGAGGGTTCCCTTTCCTCCACACCCTCTCCAGCATTTGTTGTTTGCAGATTTTCTGATGATGCCCATTCTAACTGGTGTGAGGTGATACCTCATTGTAGTTTTGACTTGCATTCTCTAATAATTAGTGATGTTGAGCAGCTTTTCATGTAACTACAAGCCATGTGTATGTCTTCTTTGGAGAAATGTCTATTTAGGTCTTCTGCCCATCTTTGGATTGGGTTGTTTGGTTTTTTTGTTGTTGAGTTGTATGAACTATTTGTATATTTTGGCGATTAAGCCCTTGTCGGTCACATCATTTGCAAGTATTTTCTCCCATTCCGTAAGTTGTCTTTCCATTTTTTAAAAATGGTTTTCTTTGCTGTGCAAAAGCTTGTAAGTTTGATTAGTTCCTATTTGTTTATTTTTGTTTTATTTCTATTGCATTGGGAGACTGACCTAAGAAAACATTGGTATGATTTATGTCAGAGAATGTTTTGCCTATGCTCTCTTCTAGTCTTATGGTGTCATGTATTATGTTTAAGTCTTCAGGCCATTTTTTAGTTTATTTTTGTGCGTGGTGTGAGGGTGTGTTCTAACTTCATTGATTTACATGCAGCTGTCCAACTTTCCCAGCACCACTTGCTGAAGAGACTTTTTTCCATTTTATATTCTTGCCTCCTTTGTTGAAGATTAATTGACCATAGGCGTGTGGGTTTATTTCTGATTCTCTATTCTGTTCTGTTGATCCGTTTGTCTGTTTTTGTATCAATACCACACTGTTTTGATTACTGTAGCTTTGTAGTATTGTCTGAAGTCTGGGAGAGTTATGCCTCCTGTTTTTGTTTTTTTTTTTCCTCTCAGGATTGCTTTGGCAATTCTGTGTCTTTTATGGTTCCAAGTAAATTTTTGGATTATTCTAGTTCTGTGAAAAATGTCATGGGTAATTTGATAGGGATTACATTAAACCTGTAGATTGCTTTGGGCAGTATTGGTGTTTTAACAATATTAATTCTTCCACTCCAAGAGCATGGGCTATCTTTCCATTTCTTTGAATCTTCTTTAATTTCTTTTATTAATGTTTTATAGTTCTCAGTGTATAAGTCTTTCCACCTCCTTGGTCAGGTTTATTTCTAGGTTTTTTTTTTTGTTTGTTGTTTCTTGTGTGATTTTAAAAGGTATTATTTTTTTACATTCCCTTTCTAATGATATTTCATTGTTAGTGTAAAGAAATGCAACTGATTTCTGAATGTTAATCTTGTATCCTGCTAGTTTGCTGAATTCATTTATCAGATCTAGTAGTTTTTGTGTGGAGTCCTTAGGGTTTTCTATATATAGTATCGTCATCTGCATATAGTGACAGCTTTACCTCTTCCCTTCCAGTCATTCTGTATATACTAGTTTACACCTGCTAACCCCAAACTCCCAACCCCTCCCCCTCCCAACCCCCTCCCCCTTGGCAACCACGAGTCTGTGCTCTATGTCTGTGTGTCTATTTTTGTTTCGTAGATAAGTATATTTGTGTCATGTTTTAGATTCCACGTATAAGTGATATCATATGGTATTTGTCTTTTTCTGACTTACTTAATATGATAATCTCTAGGTCCACCCATGTTGCTGCAAATGGCATTATTTCATTCATTTTTATGGTTGAGTAGTATTCCATTGTGTATATGTTCTACATCTTCCTTATCCATCCATCTGTTGATGGACATTTAGGCTGTTTCCATGTCTTGCTATTGTGAATAGTCTACACTGGTTCTTTCCCAGCATGAGTGTACATACAAATCACCCAGGTATCTTGCTAAAACGCAGGTTTTGATTCACAGGACCGTAGTGGGGCCTGGGACTCTGCATTTTTAACTGTCATGGGCAATCTTGGTGAGGTGCCTAGAATCTGGGGATGGCACCCTGTTTGCCCTCCAGGCTTGGATAGGTGGTGCTGTCCACTCCCAGGTGCTGAGAGGTCCATGTGCAGCCTCCTATTTCCCATGCCTCATAGGTCAAGCCAGGACTTGGGAAGGTTTGAGCTGGTGACTCTGCCTGCCATCCTGCACCCCACTTACGTATCTCCTGCACACCCACCCCTGGGAGCACCCTATGCATTGCCCTTTCCACCCCTGCCCTCAAGCAAGCCCTGGTTATATCTACCTGGACCCAGGGAGCAGCCCCTGCTCCCGAGCCCTCGGGGGCTCCCCAGTCAATGTCATGTCCATGCTCTTTAGCTGGGGTCCACCAGGGTCTTCAGCTGCTGGGTTTTGCTTTGCTGAGGTCTCAGTGTGGACACCACCTCCTCCAGGACACCCTCCTGCCTCCTACCCCCCACAGATTCCTCCTGGGGGTGCCCCACCCCAACATTTACAGCACAGAGTTGTAACTGCCCCCCTTCCAGCCACCCATCCCCTGCAACAGACTATCGGCCCCTTGCGGGGCAGGAACTGGGTCTGTTCCCCTGGCTCTAGTGCTGAGTCCAGGGCTTGTAACAGGGTGGATGCTCTGGGAGTAGTTGATTGATTGAATGAATGAATGAATGAATGAGAGAGCAAAGAAGTGAGGAACAAGTGAGTGAGCATATTGACTAGAAGAGTTCTCTGTAATCCATCGAGCATGGTATAGATGAGACCTGTTGTTATTAATAGTCTTTCCCTCACAGGGTTTATATATTCTTCCTGGTAGAAGAATTTATCTGGGGGCCTGGCACATGGGGACCATTCACAGGTAGAAGCTATTGTTTCAGCATGTTTTGTGCTGCACAGCCTGTTACTTCCGCCTTATGCAACCCCACAGGTAGTGGTAGGAACACCTATTCTCCCCGTTGGATACATGTGAAGGTGAGGCTCGGGGAGGTCGCGTACCTGGCTCCTGGTCACACAGTTCATACGTGGAGGAGCTGATTTGAAGCCAGTGCTGAGATCCCTCTGTAAGGAAGCTGGGGGCATGGCTTTGACTTGCGAGTGTCCCGTGAGGGCCTCAGTCTCCCTGCTCTGCTCTCTGGGGACCCTCCGCCCTTACCGTCCTGGGATGGGGGGTATCATTCCCAACACCACAGCGCCTGCTGCAGCGGCTGCAGTCTCTGCTGGGCGGGTAGTGTCAGCTATACACAGTGATAGCCCAGCCCAGCATGCAGGAAGGAGGTAACACCACTCGACTGCAGCGCTTATGCAAACAGGCCTGCAGGAAGGGCCTCTTCCCAGTCCCCTGGAACTGCTTTACCTAATCCTAGTCCACCCTCCAGGGCCTGGAGAAGGGCGATGGGGCAGTTTTTCCAGTCCTCCTCGGCTTTCCTGCACGTTCTCCCTGGGCAGAAGGAATGAGCGGCCCTGGACTGTGATCTGGTCCCCATTCTGCAAAGGGTTTCCTGTGTGACCCCAGGCTGGGCCTTCAACCTCTCTGATCCCTGGGCATGGCCAGGGGAACATCCAGGAGGCCCTGGGCCACGCTGGGGTTTTGGAGCATAGAAAAGAGCTTTGTTTCTTTAGTGTCAAGATTTGTGAAAGTTGTTGACTGGGGTCCCCTGAGCAAGGTCCCCGGTACCCCAGTCTGGGAGGGGTGTGGGATGTGGTCCCCTCTGCCCGCCTCCCTCTCAGAGAGCAAAGGTGCCCGAGAGCTTACTAGGGTCCCATGGGGGGACTTCGGAATACTTCCAGTGCGGAAAGCCCCTTAAAAGTGACCATTTACACCTGCAACATTTATACATAGACTAGTAGGACTTGCATGTTGTGTTTAAAAGCTTAATGAAGAATTGGGTTTCTGAATTTATTTTTTTAAAATAAATTTATTTATTTTATTTATTTATTTTTGGTTGCATTGGGTCTTCGTTGCTGCGCGTGGGCTTTCTCCAGTTGCAGCGAGCGGGAGCTACTCTTCGTTGCAGTGCGCGGGCTTCTCACTGCAGTGGCCTCTCTTGTTGCGGAGCACGGGCTCTAGGCACACGGGCTTCAGTAGTTGTGGCACGCGGGCTCAGTAGTTGTCGCTCACGGGCTCTAGAGCACAGGCTCAGTAGTTGTGGCGCACGGGCTTAGTTGCTCCACGGCATGTGGGATCTTCCCGGACCAGGGCTCGAACCCGTGTCCCCTGCATTGGCAGGTGGATTCGTAACCACTGTGCCACCAGGAAAGCCCAGGTTTCTGAATTTATGACTTTAATAAGTTGAATATAGCTTTTAAAAAAATCCTATGGGGTAAAAATTGTGAAAATTGTTTTTAATTTTAACCCACCACTTCCTACCCATATCTGGTCATGTCCCCTCTTTTTCTGAAAAATCATGTTAAGAACATCCAGGGGTGAGTTTACCCTGAGGCTTTCAAAGCCAGCACGTCAGGGCCCCACTCTGTATGGGCTCCTTACAAGGCCCAGCAACTTTTTAAAAGAATTCCTAATGCTGAATTCTTTTTCTTTAAGAGGACCCCCCAGATTATATGTGTTTCTGGACCCCCCAGACCTGAATCCACCCTGATCACAAAGCACTCTGTTCTGAGGCCTCTTGATGAAAAATGCTTGGATAGAAAATGTTCATCTGACTCGTTAATTGAGCACCTAATATGCAGAGACTTCTGTCCTCAAAAGCTTTTCTTCTAACAGGAAAGACCTTCCATGAATAAGCTTGTTAAACAGTGCTGATTTTAGACAGTGAAGAAAATACAGTAATGGTTTCTGGCACATTTTCTTTCTTTAGTGGGGTCCCTTAAGCATCAAATGTTTTAAACAGCAGCCTTTGACTTCCTGATAGTGCTCTGGCAGGCTCACCAACCCCCAGAAATAGATGCGATGGAATCCTTCAAATCTAGTGATGGGGGCCAGGAGGGTGCCTGATTAGATAGAGCTGCATTACAAAAATATTTTTAGCTGCATCGAGCCACCACATGTGGAGTGATTCCCGGGATGAACGCAACCATAGATGTACACAGGGAAGAAAAAGGACACAGTTGCCCACTGTCCAGCGCCACCAAAGCGCCAAGCAGCATTCTGATGGGCCAGATGTCAGCAAAAGTCCTAACTCCAGGGCTTGTTTTGCATCCCTCGGCCGTGCCTCTCATGGCTTTATCCAGTGAGAGGTTAGCTGTTAGCTGTGTGGTCTCGAGGGTCTCGGGGACCCTCTGAAGTTCACACCATTACCCCATTTGTCAGATCAAGAAACTGAGGCTAAGAAGGTTAAGGTCCCACAGCAGGGCTGGCTGTTGGAATAGCCAGAGCCCTGAACCACTGTGATCACATCGCTTTTCCCCAAATGAAGTCACTTTTTAACCCAGTCGCTTTGTTTTTTAACCTGTCAAATAACTAAGGATTTACTTTTTCTTTTTTTAAGAAGTACTCACAACTGTGAAAGAATTGAGGCCCCACCTAGATGGTGAGGCTGTTTCACTGTCAGTATTTAACGTATTCCAGCAGTTTACCAGGACTGCCTTTAAAGCCTCAGCTAGGATGATACACATTCACTTAAAAAGAAAAACCCGCAGTTACTTGTAAAACTGCCCAGGAAACAGCAGGTGTGAGTGGCCCCGGGGCTCTCACACCTGCTCAGGTGACCGTGTGAGGTCAGATGTGAGAAGGGGACCCATGAAGGCATCAGTTTGGTGTGAAAGGGTGCCCAGGTGTCCCCCAGATCAGGAAGAAGCTCCCTAAATAAATGGTCCTAGATTTAGCGGACTCACATAAAAAAAATTTTTTTTAACAGATTCTTTCCCCAGGACTATTAATACTTGACTCAGTCCTTGCTTTACAAAAGCAGGTGTTAAGACCTTCCATGGCAGGTTCTAGTGCCGAGGAGACCGAATGAGAAGTGAGGCTCCCTCTGCCCCTCGGGGGGGGGGGCTTCTGTTCAGGTGTGTGCATATGAGTGTGAGCGAGGTAACTAGCATATAAGCCAGCTCGTTATACACAGTGACGAAGGAAGCGGGGCAGAGAGGGTGCATCCCTTGGGACCACCATGTGGAGAAGGACCTTAGGACAGGTGGTCGTGAAGTCCCCTCTGAGGTGGCCGCCCTGAGGCTGAGAGCAGGATGGAGAGAAGGGGCCAGTGTGTGGAGGGAAGAGGGAAGGATGCTCAGGGCGGAGGTGGGACCGAGCTCCGTCAGCCCGAGTGAAGAGAGGACGGGAGAGTTGGGAGCAGATCACGGAGGCCCGCCTTGGCCGTAGGAAGGACCCGAAATAAAAGACTCAGTGCTGGCTCAGAATACCACCTGGATATTAACTGTCTACTTTGTATCTCCGGCCGGGCCATCTCCTTTGAACTCCAGACTCACCTAGCCCCTGCCCGTCCCCTGGATGTCCCAAAGGCATCTCACGCTTAACGCGTCCGAGGGCAAAGCCCCCCGTCGCCCCCCCACCCCGGACCTCCCATCCAGGCTGCCATCAGCTCTCACCTGGGTTATCGTAGCAGCCACACCCCCCAAGACCTCCTGCTCCTGTTCTCCCTGCCCCGCCCTCGTATAGACCCACCGTGATGCATGGTGGGGGGAGGCTCCGAAAGGCACTTCTCTGCTAAGACTGTTCCATCTCACCGAGGAGAATGAAGTCAGAGCCGCCTGGTCCGTGCGTGTCCTGCAGATCCCTGTGCCCGCCACCCCTCCGATCTCCTGACCATCTGCCTTTTACTCCTTCTGTTCCAGCCGCGTGGACGTTCTTACTGTTCCTGCCTCAGGGCTCTAGCACGCACCGTTCCTTCTTTCTAAAATGCTTTTCCCCAGAATAGGCTTTCCACTGGCGCTTGGAGCTGGATCATTCTTGTTGGGAGGGGGCCTGTCATGTATGTTGTAGGATGTTGAGCCGCATCCCTGGCTGCCTGTAGCGCCTTTTCCCAGTGCAACAGCCAGAAATGTCTCCAGACGTTGCCAGGTGTCCCCTGGGGTTGAGCCCTCGCCTCCTGCGGGTCTGTGCTCACGTGTCACCTTCACCGTGAGGCCTTTCCCGGACCAGCCCACGGAGACTTGCACCAGCTGCCTGCGGTCTCATCCATCCCCAATGTGCTCGATGTGTCTGCGAAGCGCTTCTCACTGCCTGGGATGCTCCGTTTTCCTTTTTTTTTTTTTTTTTTGCGGTACGCGGGCCTCTCACTGTTGTGGCCTCTCCCGTTGCGGAGCACAGGCTCCGGACGCGCAGGCTCAGCGGCCATGGCTCACGGGCCCAGCCGCTCCGCGGCACGCGGGATCCTCCCGGACCGGGGCACGAACCCGTGTCCCCTGCATCGGCAGGCGGACTCTCAACCACTGCGCCACCAGGGAAGCCCTCTTTTCTTTTTTTTTCTTTTTTTTTTTTTTAAGTTTGTTGTTTTCCTTCTTTAGCCAGTGTGACTTTGATACTTAAGTGTCATTTTCTTTTTTAAGTTTTTGGCCGCACCCCACGGCATGTGGGATCTGAGTTCCCCAACCAGGGACCGAACCCACGCCTCCTGCACCGGAAGGCAGAGTCTTAACCCCTGGACCGCCGGGGAAGTCCCTCCGTTTTCTCTATCGTTTCCCCCACTGGAACCCCAGGAGGGCTCATGTCTGTCCCGTCGCTGCTGAAGCCAGCACGCAGAACAGGGTCTGCCACCTGGAAGGTGCTGCAGTACCTGTCGCTCCCCCTGTAATGAGTACATGACCGGTATTGGGGTGCGGCCGGGCCGGGCATGGAGCAGCAGTGGGGGCGGGGCGGGAAGCGCGTGCGGGGAGGAATCACGTCGCTGATGCTGCGTCAGCTTTTGGAAGAGGCACTTGTCCGGGGGCGGGGGGACCCGGGCTTTCCTGCCGGAATCTGTTGTGCAAAGGCATGTGGATGGGAGAACCGCCTGGTGCAAGTAGGGAATTCTCAGAGCTTCTCAAACACAAACTTGCGTACAGATCCTGGGGATCGAGGTAAAATGCAGGTTCTGAGCCAGCTGGTTGGGCCCAGCCGAGACCCTCCATTTCTCACAAGCTCCCTGGTGCTGCTGCTGCCGCTGCTGGTCCAGGCACTGCACTTTGAGCGGCTCGGCACCGCCTGGCAAGACACGGGCTAGATGAGACGTGCTCCTTCCTTCATGAGCCCCTGTGGGCCCCCAGTTGCCCCGCTGTTTAACCATCACAAGCTCAACACTAAGTGCAGGGAGAGGGGGTCCGGGAGGGTAGGGCATGCGGCCCGCAGAGGAGAGAGCCCCGTGGCTTTTCTTGATGTGTGAAGCCCTGGACCAGCAGAGAGCAGGGAGGCCGGGGCTCCAGGCTGAGAATCCTCCCCAAACTTGCAGAGAGAACTTTGCAGTTGAGCTGAGCCTCAAAGCCGCCGGAAACCAACCCACAGCACAAGGCAGGAGGAAGTGCCCGGCCCACCCTCCTTCGTGGTGTTTTAGTCTTTCCTTCCTTTGTGGGCTGGACACTTCTCTTGCCCTCTTTCTGGGTCCCGGATGGGGCCTCTCGGGGCTGGGTGGGATCAGATGCCCCATGAAGATCTCTCTCATTCTCTCTCTTTAAATTAAAAACCACAACTCGAAGGAAATAGCAAGTGTGAGGAAGTGCATGGGGTGGTGAGAGCCGGATTCAAAGCTCTTCTACTAGCTGTGTGACGATGGCTTAGTCACTTCACCTCTCTGGGCCTCATTTTCTTGCCTGTAAAATGGGGTTCGTTGGCGTCACCCATCATTGGGATGTGAGGGTGATTAAACATGGCTGAGCTCACAGAGTACTCAGCCTGGCACAGGAAACACGAGGGGGACTCGAGGGGGAAAGTTGTGAACCCACAGAAGCTGTGTGCCCCTGACCCCTCATGGGTAGACCCCTCCCCACTGGTCACTGGGGCAGCATCGCTGGACCACTGGCCACCGTGTGTTAGCTCCGGTCCCAGCCCTGGGCTCAGGGTGAAGCAGAGCTGTTCCCACGGGTGGCAGGGAGGCCTTTGGCTGAGCTGGTTCCACCAGCCCCATGGGCACCTGGGGGCGGGAGGGAAAGAAGGAAAATGAGAGTGAAACTGGCCTTTACAGGACTGTTGAATCAGAACCTGCATTTTACCACGATCCCCAGGATTCGTGTGCAAGTTCATGTTTGAGAAGCGCCAAGAGTTCCCTGCTTTCTTTTTTTATTCTTTTATTTATTGTTTTATACAGCAGGTTCTTATTAGTTATCCATTTTATACACATCAGTGTATACATGTCAATTCCAATTGCCCAATTCATCACACCACCATCCCCACCCCCCTGCTGCTTTCCCCCCTTGGTGTCCATACGTTTGTTCTCTACATCTGTGTCTCAATTTCTGCCCTGCAAACCGGTTCATCTGTACCATTTTCTAGGTTCCACATATATGCGTTAATATACGATATTTGTTTTTCTCTTTCTGACTTACTTCACTCTGTATGACAGTCTCTAGATCCATCCACGTCTCTACAAATGACTCAATTTCGTTCCTTTTTATGGCTGAGTAGTATTCCATTGTATATATGTATCACATCTTCTTTATCCATTCATCTGTCAATGGGCATTTAGGTTGCTTCCATGACCCGGTTATTGTAAATAGTGCTGCAATGAACATTGGGGTGCATGTGTCTTTTTGAATTATGGTTTTCTCGGGGTATATGCCCAGTAGTGGGATTGCTGCATCATATGGTAGTTCTATTTTTAGTTTTTTAAAGAACCTCCATACTGTTCTCCACAGTGGCTGTATCAATTTACATTCCCACCAGCAGTGCAAGAGGGTTCCCTTTTCTCCACACCCTCTCCAGCATTTGTTGTTTGTAGATTTTCTGATGATGCCCATTCTGACTGGTGTGAGGTGATACCTCAGTGTAGTTTTGATTTGCATTTCTCTAATAACTAGTGATGTTGAGCAGCTTTTCATGTGCTTCTCGGCCATATGTGTGTCTTCTTTGGAGAAATGTCTATTTAGGTCTTCTGACCATTTTTTGATTGGGATGTTTCTTTTTTTAATATTGAGCTGCATGAGCTGTTTATATATTTTGGAGATTAATCCTTTGTCCGTTGAATTGTTTGCAAATATTTTCTCCCATTCTGAGGGTTGTCTTTTCATCTTGTTTATGGTTTCCTTTGCTGTACAAAAGCTTTTAAGTTTCATTAGGTCCCATTTGTTTACTTTTGTTTTTATTTCCATTGCTCTAGGAGGTGGGTCAGAAAAGATCTTGCTGTGATTTATGTTGGAGTGTTTTTCCTATGTTTTCTTCTAAGAGTTTTATAGTGTCCTGTCCTATTTCTAGGTCTTTAATCCATTTTGAGTTTATTTTTGTGTATGGTGTTAGGGAGTGTTCTAATTTCATTCTTTTACATGTAGCTGTTCAGTTTCCCCAGCACCACTTTTTGAAGAGACGGTCTTTTCTCCGTTGTATATCCTTGCCTCCTTTGTCATAGATTAGTTGACCATAGGTTCATGGGTTTATCTCTGGGCTTTCTATCTTGTTCCATTGATCTATATTTCTGTTTTTGTGCCAGGACCATATTGTCTTGATTACTGTAGCTTTGTAGTATAGTTTAAAGTCAGGGAGTCTGATTCCTCCAGCTCCGTTTTTTTCCCTCAAGACTGCTTTGGCTTTTTGGGGTCTTTTGTGTCTCCATACAAATTTTAAGATTTTTTGTTCTAGTTCTGTAAAAACTGCCATTGGTAATTTGATAGGGATTGCATTGAATCTGTAGATTGCTTTGGGTAGTATAGTCATTTTCACAATATTGATTCTTCCAATCCAAGAACATGGTACATCTCTCCATCTGCTTGTGTCATCTTTGATTTCTTTCATCAGTGTCTTATAGTTTTCTGAGAACAGGCTTTTACCTCCTTAGGTGGGTTTATTCCTAGGTCTTTTATTCTTTTTGTTGCAGTGGTAAATGGGAGTGTTTCCTTAATTTCTCTTTCAGATTTTTCATCATTAGTGTATAAGAATGCAAGAGATTTCTGTGCATTAATTTTGTATCTGGCAAATTTTCTGTGCATTAATTTTGTATCTGGCAACTTTACCAAATTCATTGATTAGCTCTTCTAGTTTTCTGGTGGCATCTTTAGGATTCTCTATGTATAGTATCATGTCATCTGCAAACAGTGACAGTTTTACTTCCTGTTTTCCCATTTGTATTCGTTTTATTTCTTTTTCTTCTCTGATTGCCGTGGCTAGGACTTACAAAACTATGTTGAGTAATAGTGGTGAGAGTGGACATCCTTGTCTTGTTCCTGATCTTAGAGGAAATGCTTTCAGTTTTTCACCATTGAGAAGGATGTTTGCTGTGGGTTTGTCATATATGGCCTTTATTATGTTGAGGTTAGGTTCCCTCTATGCCCACTTTCTGGAGAGTTTTTGTCATAAATGGGTGTTGAATTTTGTCAAAAGCTTTTTCTGCATCTATTGAGATGATCATATGGTTTTTCTTCTTCAGTTTGTTAATATGGTGCATCACATTGATTGATTTGCATATATTGAAGAATCCTTGCATTCCTGTGATAAATCCCACTTGATCATGGTGTATGATCCTTTTAATGTATTGTTGGATTCTGTTTGCTAGGATTTTGTTGAGGATTTTTGCATCTATATTCATCAGTGATGTTGGTCTGTAATTTTCTTTTTTTGTAGTATCTGTCTGGTTTTTGTGTTAAGGTGATGGTGGCCTCGTAGAATGAGTTTGGGCGTGTTCCTTCCTCTGCAATTTTTTGGAAGAGTTTGAGAAGGATGGGTGTAATCTCTTCTCTAAATGTTTGATAGAATTCACCTATGAAGCCATCTGGTCCTGGACTTTTGTTTGTTGCAAGATGTTTAATCACAGTTTCAATTTCATTACTTGTGACTGGTCTGTTCACATTTTCTATTTCTTCCTGGCTCTGTCTTGGAAGGTTATCCCTTTCTAAGAATTTGTCCATTTCTTCCAGGTTGTCCATTTTATTGGCATAGAGTTGCTTGTAGTAGTCTATCAGGATGCTTTGTATTTCTGTGGTGTCTGTTGTAACTTCTCCATTTTCATTTCTAATTTTATTGATTTGAGTCCCCTCCCTCTTTTTCGTGATGAGTCTGGCTAATGGTTTATCAATTTTGTTTATCTTCTCAAAGAACCAGCTTTTAGTTTTATTGATCTTTGCTATTGTTTTCTTTGTTTCTATTTCATTTATTTCTGCTCTGATCTTTATGATTTCTTTCCTTCTGCTAACTTTGGGTTTTGTTTGTTCTTCTTTCCCTAGTTCCTTTAGGTGTAAGGTTAGATTGTTTATTTGAGATTTTTCTTGTTTCTTGAGGTAGGCTTGTATAGTTATAAACTGCCCTCTTAGAACTGCTTTTGCTACATCCCATAGGTTTTGGATCATCGCGTTTTCATTGTCATTTGTCTCTAGGTATTTTTTGATTTTCTCTTTGATTTCTTCAGTGATCTCTTGGTTATTTAGTAACGTATTATTTCGCCTCCATGTGTTTGTGTTTTGTACATTTTTTTCCCTGTAATTGATTTCTAATCTCATAGTGTTGTGGTCAGAAAAGATGCTTGATATGATTTCAATTTTCTTAAATTTACTGAGGCTTGATTTATGACCCAAGATGTGATCTATCCTGGAGAATGTTCCATGTGCACTTGAGAAGAAAGTGTAATCTGCTGTTTTTGGATGGAATCTCCTATAAATACCAATTAAATCTATCTGGTCTGTTGTGTCATTTAAAGCTTGTGTTTCCTTATTAATTTTCTGTTTGCATGATCTGTCCATTGGTGTAAGTGAGGTGTTAAAGTCCCCCACTATTACTGTGTTACTGTCGATTTCCTCTTTTATAGCTGTTAGCAGTTGCCTTATGTATTGAGGTGCTCCTATGTTGGGTGTGTATATATTTATAATTGTTATATCTTCTTCTTGGGTTGATCCCTTGATCATTATGTAGTGTTCTTCTGTGTGTCTTGCAATAGTCTTTATTTTAAAGGCTATTTTGTCTGATATGAGAATTGCTACTCCAGCTTTCTTTTGATTTCCATTTGCATGGAATATCTTTTTCCATCCCCTCACTTTCAGTCTGTATGTGTCCCTAGGTCTGAAGTGGGTCTCTTGTAGACAGCATATATACGGGTCTTGTTTTTGTATCCATTCAGCGAGCCTTCAGTGTATTTTGGTTGGAGCATTTAATCCATTCACGTTTAAGGTAATTATTGATATGTATGTTCCTGTGACCATTTTCTTAATTGTTTTGGGTTTGTTTTTGTAGGTTCTTCTCTTGTGTTTCCCACTTAGAGAAGTTCCTTTAGCATTTGTTGTAGAGCTGGTTTGGTGGTGCTGAATTCTCTTAGCTTTTGCTTGTCTGTAAAGATTTTGATTTTTCCATCGAATCTGAATGAAATCCTTGCCGGGTAGAGTAATCTTGGTTGTAGGTTCTTCCCTTTCATCACTTTAAGTATATCATGCCACTCCCTTCTGGCTTGTAGAGTTTCTGCTGAGAAATCAGCTGTTAACCTTATGGGAGTTCCCTTGTATGTTATTTGTCATTTTTCCCTTGCTGCTTTCAATAATTTTTCTTTGTCTTTAATATTTGCAAATTTGATTACTGTATGTCTCAGCGTGTTTCTCCTTGGGTTTATCCTGTATGGGACTCTCTGCACTTCCTGGACTTGGGTGTCTATTTCCTTTCCCATGTTAGGGAAGTTTTCAACTGTAATCTCTTCAAATATTTTCTTGGGTCCTTTCTCTCTTCTCCTTCTGGGACCCCTGTAATGCAAATGTTGTTGCATTTAATGTTGTCCCAGAGGTCTCTTAGGCTGTCTTCATTTCTTTTCATTCTTTTTTCTTTATTCTGTTCCGCAGCAGTGAATTCCACCATTCTCTCTTCCAGGTCACTTATCCGTTCTTCTGCCTCAGTTATTTTGCTATTGATCCCTTCTAGTGTAGTTTTCATTTTAGTTATTGTATTGTTCATCTCTGTTTGTTTTTTCTTCAATTCTTCTAGGTCTTTTTTAAGCATATCTTGCATCTTCTCGATCTTTGCCTGCATTCTTTTTCTGAGGTCCTGGATCATCTTCACTATCATTATTCTGAATTCTTTTTCTGGAAGGTTGCCTATCTCCACTTCATTTACTTGTTTTTCTGGGGTTTTATCTTGTTCCTTCATCTGGTATGTAGCCCTCTGCCTTTCCATCTTGTCCATCTTCCTGTGAATATGGTTTTTGTTCCACAGGCTGCAGGATTGTAGTTCTTCTTGCTTCTGCTGTCTGCCCTCTCTCCCTGCTTCTTTTTTTTTTTTTTTTGGTTGGGGGGCGCTGCACCACGTGACTTGCAGGATCTTAGTTCCTCAACCAGGGATTGAACCGGGGCCATGACAGGGAAAGCACTGAGTCCTAACCACTGGACGGCCAGGGAATTCCAAAGAATTCCCTACTTGGCACCAGGTGGTTCTCCCATCCACATGCCTTTGCACAAAAGATCCTGCCAGGAAAGTCCCGGTCCCCCTCCCCACGCCCCTTAGGAGAAGCTGCTCCTGGGCTAGAGCTTCCATGTGCCACCTAAGTCAGGGGTATTGTTCCTAGTAGTAAGACATTTCTTCACCTCTCTGCCTCGGTTTCCTCATCTGTAAGGTGGAAATATGTTCTTACCTTGTAGGATAATAATGTAGAGCTCTCAGAACAGTACCTGACACCTTGGGAGTACATAGAAGGTTAGCTGCTGCTGCTGTTCTAATTATCACCATCATCATTTTAAAATGACAGTCTCACTGAATGTCAGGCATTATGCTAAGCACCTTACCTGTGTTTACCTCATTTAATCATTTCATTAACCCCATGATCCTGCTGGCATATTCCCACAATCCCCATTTTACAGATGAGAAATCAAGGCTCTGGGACGTGCAGTGGCTCACCCAGGACCACATGCCTGGTCAGGAGTGGAGCCTGGACCAGCCCCCAGGTGTACTTGACTTCACTTCCCCTTTAACATTGGGGGGTGGTGCTTGGTCTGTACGCAGTTCACAGATGAAGAAACTGAGGCTTGGAGAGTCAGTAAGGTACCCGTGGGCAGGGACAGTGTGGTTCTAGCTTATGGAGAAAGGCAGCTGGGCTTCAAAGACACCTGCACAGACCTGCCAGGGGCTGTGTGGCCAGGACCCAAAGACACTGTGTCCCCAGTTCGATTCCTGTCACCTGCCTCACCTCTGTCAGTGGGAGGTCAGACCTCTTCTTTGTTGATAAGTTTCTCCTCCAGACACACAGTCAGGCTCTTCGAGGTCCATCTGCCGCTATACTCCTCCTGGGACCTTGCTGTCTGCTCTCCCTCCCAAGTCAGTCAGGGCCCCCCTGGGCCTTTGTAGGATGTCATGGTGCCAGGGGGCCCCTTCTCGCCACCTTCACAAGCATGGGGACTGGGTGTCTCCCAGTCCCCCTAGAACCTGCAGCTGCCCCGTTTTCGGCCGCTGTTCCCTCCTGGGGAATTAACCAGATCTACTTCCCAGGCGTGTCCCCAGATGTGGTCCTTCCAGCAGCCCTGGGACAAAGCTCCTCTGAGAGCCCCTTCCAGGACTCGGCAAGGCAGAGCGGGGTTGCGATGCTCTCCAAGGATCTGCAGACTGAGGACTCCTGGGGGCCCCAAAGGGCGTGGATGCCTGGGGACGGAGCAGACCCTGGGGGCCAGGTACCCTGCCCACCCCCGCCGTCCCTTCTGCTCAGCTGTTCGGTCCACACGCCGCGTTTTGAGCCCCTGTGCAGCCCTCAGCTGTGCAAGGCCTTGAGGTGGTGGTGCTGTGGAGATGAGCGTCCTGTCCCCATGCTCTCGGATGCCTGAAGGCCTCCATCCATGGACCCCTTGCTCTCCGCCAGGCACCGTGCTGAGAGCGACAGCCTCCTGAGGCTCCTGTGTGTAGGGGAGCAAACGGAGGCTCAGAGAGGCTAAGTCACTTGTCCCAGGTAGCAGAGCTCGTAGAACCCAAGTCTGACTCCAGGGGCTGTGCCCACTTCACAGATGAGGAGACTAAGGCTGAGGAAGAGTTAGCAGTAGCCAAGACCCCTGGCCAGTGAAAGCCAGAGAGGGCTTGGGGGTCTCCTGCCAACTAGCAGCTGCTCGCTTCCTTTCCCTTCTCCCCAAATCCCCTCTCAAGCTCCACGTGGCCCTTTGACTTGACCTGTTCCCATCCTGGGGGCTCGGGTTTTCTGTTTCCTCCTGTGGCTGCTTCCCACTCACGAGGCAGAAGGGGAGGGTGGGGGCCTGTGCCAGTGTGGGGCGACTGTCCTGTGCGTGGGGAAAAGTGATGGGGGCAGTGAGATGATCCTTCACAGACTGAACGCACCCGTGACCCCAAACCCAGAGCAAGAGCAGAACGTCCTCAGCCCCAAGAGCCCCCTCATGCTCCCTCCTAGTCACCATTCCCGGAGATAGCTGACCGTGAACCTGCACAGGTTAGCACCTCACTTTTTGTTCTTCATATCGATGGAGCCATTGTGCAGTGGTTCTTTGCTTTTTGCTTTTCAAAAATAGTTTAGGGATATTTTAAAACAGCCTCATTGAGATATAATTCACATGCGACACAATTCTCCCACTTGAAGTCTACAGTCAATTTTAGAATATTTTCATCACCCCCAAAAGAAACCCTGTGCCTACGAGCCATTAACTATCCCCCGGCCCCTGGCACCAGTCTGCTTTCTGTCTCTATGGATTTGCTCATTCTGGACATTTCATGTAAATGGAATCATACACTGTGTGGCCTTTTGTGTGTCTTCTTTCACTGCTAAGTGGTGAAATAAGGTCCATGCTTTTGAGGTTCATCTGTGTTGGAGCATGGGTCAGTACTGCATTCCTTTTTTATGGCCAAATAAGTATTCCATTGCTGCAGGCCAGCTGCTCTGTGTCGCCCCCTTTAGAACTGGGCCCTCAGGAATCTAAAATGTTGGCGTCCACTGATGCCGGCTCCTGAGTTTGGTTGGCCAAGTGCTGCAAGCAAACCAAGCTGGGAGCACTGGGAGATGGGGAGAGGCGGAAACACACAGAGGTGGAGAGAACACGGAGGCGTCCGGGCCCCAGGCAGGTCCTGCTTCTCCTCCCTGAGCCTCAGCTTCCCCATCTGTAAGGTGGGAGCAGGACAGGGGTCAGCTGTGTGATTACAGAACCTCACAGCTCTGACGGTGCTGAATTCTCCGTGTACGTGGCCCTTCCTCCTTCCCAGCGTGGGTTGGTTCTAGTTTCGAGTTCTGAATCTGAGGGCCCCTGGACATCCTCGTTTTAAGTGGCTAATATCCTTCCTCCTCTCCTCACTGGGCGTGCCCCCTTGTTCCCCGGAATTACCAGCCTGTGCCCTGGGTCCCTTCCAAGGCCACTGCCCTTTGAAGTTCAGGGAGCTGGAAGCAGATTCTGAGAACAAAGGATGGCCTTATGTGGGAAGGTCAGGTAGGTGAGGGACTTACCTGCCTCCACGCCTGCAAACCCACAGCCTCTATCTAGGACCCAGCAACACCTGTGCCCAGCAACAGAGTGGCTGTGTTTGAAATTCACCCTCTCCTGCAAGCATCTCTCCTCCCTCTCTCCTTTTTTTTTTTTTGGCTGTGCTACTGTTTGGCATGCAGGATCTTGTTCCCCGAGCAGGGAGACCAGGGATGGAACCCACGCCCCCTGCAGTGGAAGCGTGGAGTCTTAACCACTGGACCGTCAGGAAGGTCCCCCTCTCTCTCTCTTTTTTTAAACAGCTTTACTGAAATACAGTTCACATATCCTACAATTCACCCACTAAGATGTGCAATGCAATGGCTTTTAGTGTGTTTACAGAGTTGTGCATCCATCACTACAGTCAATTTTACAACGTTTTCATCATCCCCAAAAGAATCCCCATACCTTTAGACACCATTCCCATTCCCCATGACTCCCAATCCCCCAGTCCCTGGCAATCACTAAGCTACTTTCTGTCTCTATGGATTGATTTATTCTGAACATTTCATATGAATGAAATCATACACTATGTGGTCTTTTGTGTCTGGCTTCTTTCACTTAGCACTGTGTCTTTAAGGTCCGTCCATGTTGTAGTCTGTATCTGTATTTCATTCCTTTCTATGGCTGAATAATATTCTCTTATATGGATAGACCATATTTATCCAGTTATCTGTCGGTAGACATTTGGGGTGTTTCTACTTTATGGCTGTTAGGAAGAATGCTTCTATGAATATTCATGGGCAAATTTTTATGTGGATGAGTGTTTTCATTTCTCTAGGGCCATACCCAGGTATATACCTAGGAGTGGAATCCCTGGGTCACATGGTAACTCCATGTTTCTCACTTGTTGAGGACCTGCCACACTGTCTTCCAAAGCTCCAAGCCAGCATCCTGCTTCTCTGATACCAGAAGGGCCAACTGAGGGTTTCCCTACCTGGGTTCTCTGACCCCTCGGAATGCGGTGCAGATCTTGTGTCGCTGCATCTTCCTGGGGGTGGATGTCTAGGACGTTTATCAGATTCACAGGGGCATCTCTGAGCCTCCAGACCCTCTGTGGTCCTGCCAGTCCAGAGGTCAGAGGAGGAGACAGACCAGTGCAGCATATTCCAGTCCTCTCTCATTCTGGACTGTTCTCGTGGAGTCTGCTTAGGATAAAAAAACACAGCTTTGAGGGCTTCCCTGGTGGCGCAGTGGTTGAGAGTCCGCCTGCCGATGCAGGAGACACGGGTTCGTGCCCCGGTCCGGGAAGATCCCACATGCTGCGGAGCGGCTGGGCCCGTGAGCCATGGCCGCTGAGCCTGCGCGTCCGGAACCTGTGCTCCGCATCGGGAGAGGCCACAACAGTGAGAGGCCCACATACCACAAAAACAAAAAAACAAAAAAAAAAACAAAAAAAACACAGCTTGAGAAGTGATGAACATGCTCTCTGACGTCTGCTTTCTTTTCTCACTCTTTCCCCGGTGCGCCCCCTCCTTGGTACCCAGCAAGGAGAACTTCAACAACATCCCTGACCTGGAGCTCAACCCGATCAGATCCAAAATCGTCCGTGCCTTCTTCGACAACAGGTGGGCCTTCCTCCTGGAGCTGCCGATGGTGGGTGACTTTGGGGGAGCATTTGCCCTTGTAACTTCTTGCATGACTCGTGTGCTCGGAACAGCCCCTTAAGCTGACGCAGAGAAGCGGGGGCTTTGTCAGGTAGGAGCCTCAAGCACAGGTCCAGGGTCTGGCAGTCCTGGGTTCATGGCTGGGTGACTTGGGACAGCTCACTCAATCTCTCTAGGCCTCTGTATTAGTTAGCTATGCTGTGTAACAAATGACCCCCAAACTTAGCAGTTTGAAACAATATATATTTATTGGCTAACCATTTTTGAGAGTCAGGGATCTGGGTCCTCAGGCTCAGGGTGGGTAGCTGGGGCTACATTCACCCGAAGGCTCGATGTGGGGAGGCTTTGCTTCTGAGCTCACTCTCCTGGCTGTTGGCTGGAGGCATCTCATGGACCAGTCACCAGGGCTACCACACCTGGCTGCTGGCTTCCCCCAGAGTAAGATGTTCCAATGAGAGAGAGAGATTGGGCACCTGAGATGGAAAACACCATCTTTTGGTAACTTCATCTTGCAGATAACATGCCATGACTTTTGCTGTATTGTCCTCATCAGAAGTCACTGGGTCACCTCGCACTTGGAAAGGGGACTACATGGGGCATGAATACCAGGAGGCAGGATCACTGGGGCCCCTCTTGGAGGCTGCCTCGGTTTTCTCACATATAGAACGGAGGTAATAATAGCACCTGCCTCTCAGGGTTGCTGTGAGGCTGTGCTGAGATGAGGTATGTTAGAGAGCCAGGGTACCTGTCGTTATGCTCAGCACCCTGGCTTACAGACTGAGGCAGAGAGAGGCACCATGGACAGTATCCCAAAGCTGAGGCTGACACCAGAGCTCACGTCCCCAAATGTCTAGTGTCATCGGAGTTGAAAGACTCACATATCCTCATGGAGATCACTGTGTCTGAGGCTTGGTGGGGAGGTGCAGGGGTGGGGGTGTGAGGGGGTCACGCCCTCTCCAGGCTGCCAGAACCTGTGGACAAACACACCAGGGGCCCAGGCCTGACACCCTGTGTCTGCAGAGATCGCTGAGAAGCAGAGAGAACTGGCAGAAAGAGAAAGGAAGGGAATAGGCATGTCCCTTCCTTGAGGTCATATCATGGGTGGGGACTCCCGGACGGGTTTCAAGTTGTACGAGCCTGAACCGCCCAGCTTTGTTTCTGCCAGGGCTGCAGGGCCCTGAGCAAGACTCCGGGCCTCACCTGTTCATGGGTTGGGGCTATGGGGTCCTCAGGCTGCCCCAGAAAATGCAGAGGCCTTCCTCCCGGACCTGTGGGGTGAGACCGGAGGAGAGAGTGCCCAGGAGTTAACCAGGCAAAGCAGAGAGAGACCAGAACTGCACATGCAAAGACCCTGTGGCGCAGGGAATGATGCGAGTGGCAGAGGGTGCCTGGCTGGAGCACAGGAGGCCAAGCATGGTCAGAGGTGTGGGGTGGGCAGGGCCTTCAGCTCCTTTTTAATCCTGGTTCTGCCTGCGGAATCCCAGAGGGAGGCCTGGGTGGGCAGTGAGGCACAGCAGGACTGGGGTGCTGGCAGCTAGTGGAGAGGGGAGGTGGCAGGGGGAGCAGCAGTGCAGCCCCCAAACGTGGAGACGACACGGTTGTCAGGGCCTAGAGTTGGAGGCGTCACAAGAAGGTGGTACAGGGTGACCAGAGCCTAGTGATGCCTAACGTGTGTCTGTATATACACATGCCTGCATGTATGTGTCTGTGAGGCTTGTTTCCAAACGGCTGGATGAGACTGGGCCAGGTGTGAGGTTGGCTGGGCCCCGGGGACCCAGCCTTCTGTGGGTTGGAGCTAGAGGGGCTGGTGTCTCCTGCAGTTCTAGGTGTGCTAAGGTGAGGAGAGGATGACACCCCAGAGGTCCTGGCAAACCCTGCTTCCCCCGGGCCTGTGGAGCCCACCTAGAGCCAAGGGCTTGGTGCTTCCATCCTCACCGCCAGCCCAGGAGGAGACAGGTTGGGCTGGAGAGGGGCCCAAGGGAAACTTCTGGTATCCTGACTGGGGGGTGGGTTTTTCAGGTGCACACATTGGTCCAAACGTAAGATATGTGCCCTTTACTGTGTGTAATTATTCCTTAAAACAAACCTGGGGACTTCGCTGGTGGCGCAGTGGTTATGAATCCACCTACTGGGCTTCCCTGGTGGCGCAGTGGTTGAGAGTCTGCCCACTGATGCAGGGGACGCGGGTTTGTGCCCTGGTCCAGGAAGATCCCACATGCCGCGGAGCAGCTGGGCCCGTAAGCCATGGCTGCTGAGCCTGCGCATCCGGAGCCTGTGCTCTGTAACGGGAGAGGCCATAACAGTGAGAGGCCCGTGTATCGCAGGCAAAAAAGAAAAAAGAATCCGCCTACCAATGCAGGGGACACAGGTTCGAGCCCTGGTCCGGGAAGATCCCACATGCTGCGGAGCAACTAAGCCCGTGTGCCACAACTGCTGAGCCTGCGCTCTAGAGCCCACAAGCCACAACTACTGAGCCCGCATGCTGTAACTACTGAAGCCCGCACACCTAGAACCCCTGCACCACAACAAGAGAAACCACCGCAGTGAGAAGCCTGCGCACCGCAACGAAGAGCAAGCCCCCCTCGCCACAACTAGAGAAAGCCCGTGTGCAGCAATGAAGACCCAACGCAGCCAAAAATAAATAAATTTATAAAACAAACAAAAAACCAAATCTGGTCCAAGGTGGCTTGGCGCTCAGCTGTCCCCGGTGGGAACAGAACAGATCCAGGAGTTGCGTTTTCAGCTCTCAGAGTGGAATTTAGGCGTTGCCGGGCTTCTGTCCATGAGCGCTGCCTCTGCTGAGGGGACAGTGCGTGGGCAGGGGCCAGAGGACAAGAAGGCATGCCCTGAGTCCACAGTCCATAGTCAGAGGCAGGAGAGACCCCCTACTGTACTTGGAGCATCTGAGGTTAGGACAGAGCTCTTAAGGGCAGCGCAGGTGCAGTGGCACCTAATGGATGGAGGAAGGGGCCTTAGTCGATCAGGGAACGTTGAGTGCCCAGAAGGTGGACATTGAAACAAGCTTTTGGGCCCCTGGGGAGGGGAGTGTGGTGGGAAGGGGTGGTGAGAGCTGGGCAGCTGGGACCAAACCTCCTGGGCCTGGGAGACCAGGTTGGGGGCTTGGGGGTCACCCCAAGAGCTGGAGGAGCTTCCCAGAGGGCATCGAGCCGGGGAGCGACAGAGTCTGTTGCTTTTTGCGAAGCTCATTCTGTCTGCATGTGGTGTGCCCACTGAGATGGAGGAGGCTGGACCAGACTGTCCCAGGAGAGACGAGGAGGGATCCCAGAGAGATCAGAGGAGTGAAACTGGAGATGGACTGGATATGCTGGGGACGGAGTCAAGGGAGTCCCAGGTCTGCAGGTCTGCAGTGTGGGCAGCTCACGAGGCACCTGCTCTCGGGAATTGCTATCGGAAGATGACGCGTGACAGCAGGAGAGGGAGGGCAGTGGCCAGTAGGGGATGGCGAGAGCCTCCCCTGTGGGTCCTGGGGCCTCAGCCTGGGGCGGCTGCCTAGAGACATGGTGTGGAGAAAGGGAGGCCCCGGGTGAGTCGGTGGGCCGCCCAGAAGTCACCAAATAGGGGAGGATTAAGGAAAGGCTTCCCTAGCTTGGACCCAGAGCCTCTCGGCGCCTGTGCATGCTTCACATCTCGTCCTGTAAGTTCCAGCGAGGAGGTGGGGGAGGACTCGAGGAGGGGCTGGCGACGGGATTTTCCTTTCAAGAGATACCAGCGTCCACCTTGCTTCCTAAGACGTTTCGAACCAAGAAGCTGGTCTTGGAGGGCAGTTTGAGCTGGGTCTGTCCCCACCTCCAAGGGCTCTGATCCCTACAAGGTCATCGGAGAGTTAAGGAAGCGCAAAGACTGCTCTGAATCAGGCATCCTCGCAGAAGGAATGCTCTCGTGCTGGGCTGCAGGTTTGGATGGAGCCCCTCTTCTTCTGTCACCCGACCCAGTTCTTGGGTGCTCCGCTGTGGAAGTGGACTGGAGCGCACGTGGGTCTGGCTCTAGGGGCTGCGTCTGGGTTTCCTCGGTCTCTGCGTTGTGGTCGCCTTTAGAGACCATGATGCTGGCCCATGTGGACCTCCCGGGGACACTCGGAGGAGAAGGGAGGCCTAGCCCCTGAATCAGGTCCTGATGCTGAAGCAGCCGGGTCTCGACCTTCCCTGAGAAGGACCCGTTTGTGGCCACCCTGCCCGGGGGTTTATCACGTGTCCCCCGAGCTCATTGTCATCCCTCTCGCTGCAGCCTGAACCCCTTGAGAAGGACGTGCAACCCAAACACAGCGAAAAGTACCTCCGAGGAGCCCGATAAATCCTGGGGCTATTTTTACACCCGGTAAATTTGGACTGTGCCCCTGACAGCAAGAACTCTGAGATGATTAAAAATCTGCCTGGAGGAGCAGTGGAAAAACTTTGTAAGATAGAAGATTTCCGGGAAGATTAAGAAAAAACATTCAAAGATTAGGCTTCCTGAGTCCAGGAGAAGATCTCGCCTTACCTCTCAGATTTGTTGTTTCATGATCCACCTTCCCTGTTCCAGGCTTGGGAGCCACCTCTTTCTGGAAAATGTCCTGGAATGGAAGATTGGGAATAGCGAGATCTCTAAACTGTGAAGTGTGGTGCACACTTCAGGGGCAGTATTTGAAAAGAAGTAGATGGGCCCCTAGAGAGAACCTCGAATGTATTCCTCTAAACCGAGATACGGTCCTAACCGCACGTGGGACCCACATGCATTTGACAAGCACTAGCCCTTGACTGTTCGTTATCCCGGGCCAGCTGAGAACTGTCTCTTTGCAAGGATGCACAGTGAGGGCAGAGGGACCCTCAGCCCGTCAGCCCGATGGCCACCTGCACCAGCGGAAGTCGGTTAGTGATGAGGGCTTGGCAGCAGTGGGTCAGGAGCCCGTGTTTGGTTGGAGTCCTCTCCAAGCTGTTTTCTCAACTCTTCTTCTCTGCCAGGACCCTCACCCAGTGGCTTTTCAGTGCACTCACGCATTTGCTGAGTACCTGCCGTGTGCTAGGCACAGGGGAGACCCAGCCTTGGGTTCACTCCCTGAGCCCCGCCTGGAACACGAGCCCTTTTCTTGCCCCTGCAGAAAAGCACATCCATAGGGATGTTGGAATGGTGGGAAAGTGCACAGGCAAGGGAGGTGTGACGCAGGCCACCCTGGGACTCTGTGCCATGATCTAATTAGAAAACCTGCAGTCATTGGCGAGGTTTTTTTTTTTTTTTTTTTTTTCCCTTGTACGCGGGCCTTTCACTGTTGTGGCCTCTCCCGTTGCGGAGCACAGGCTCCGGACACGCAGGCTCAGCGGCCATGGCTCACGGGCCCAGCCGCTCCGCGGCATGTGGGATCTTCCTGGACCGGGGCACGAACCTGTGTCCCCTGCATTGGCAGGCGGACTCTCAACCACTGCACCACCAGGGAAGCCCATTGGGGGGTTTTGCACTTTGGTAGGAAACGTTACTCAGAGCTGCCTGCAACTGATCATTGTGCTCGAGTTTTAAACAGCTGATAGCAGGAATTGGCAAACTTTCTCTAAAAGGCCAGAGAGTAAATATTTTAGGTTTTGCGGGCCACATGGTCTCTGTCACAGCTGCTCAACTCTGCCTCTGTAGCTTGTAAGCAGCCAGGGATACTATGTAAATCAGTGGGCCTGGCCGTGTGCCAATAAAACTTTATTTATGGACACCGAAATTTGAATTTCATGGAGTTTTCACTTGTCATAAGACGCTATTCTTTTTTTCTCCCCAGCATTTTTTTCAACCGTATTAAAATAGAAAAACTCTTCTTAGTTTATGGGCTATATAAAAATAGGCAGCATGTGGGATTTGGCCCCCAGGCTGCAGTTCGCTGACCCCCGATCTAAAGGTAAGGGTCAGGAGACGTACCTGGGTGAATTACTGCCTTCGTTTCCCTGTGTTTAAATGCCCAGCTCTGTGCACCGCAGCATGCCCGGGAAGCCCTCCATCCCAGCAGCTGTGCAGTTGCCCATGTCTCCCCCGAGGCCCTCAGACGGTGATTTCTGGGGGGGAACGCCGGGGAGGGGCTGGACTAAACTGCCCTGGGGCCCGGGGCCCCCACGAGCAGGTTGTTGGGAAACAGAGCCCAAGGCTGGGACAGCCATCGTAGGTGAAGTGTGTGCCCAGAAGGGCCGGGTTCTCGAGGGCTGTTGGTAGCAGATGGACGAGATTCTGCTCTTAATGCATTTCCGACACCCCCTCGTTGCTCCTGTAGGAACCTGCGCAAGGGCCCCAGCGGCCTGGCTGACGAGATCAACTTTGAGGACTTCCTGACCATCATGTCCTACTTCCGGCCCATCGACACCACCATGGATGAGGGGCAGGTGCAGCTTTGCCGGGAAGAGAAGCTAAGATGTGGGTGTCCCAGGGCCCCTCCCGATGCGCACCTGGCCACCTGTGTGGCCCTGAGTCCGGCCGCGCCCCCAAGGGGGGGTGGGGAGGGTCGGGTCAGGGAGCGCCAGCCCAGGCCTTGGGGAGGTTGGTCCCGATTTTCACACACACGGAGTGGCATTTGCACCTCCCTCTCCTCCGAGGCTGCTCCGTGGCAGCCTCCTTGTTGACACTTCTCAGCAGCTGGTGGTCTTCTGGGAACAGAAGGAGGTGTCAGTGATTGGAAAAGGTTAAGGCCCTTGGTTTGGACAGACCTGGTTCAATCCAGCCCCTTCACTAAGCAGCTGTGTGACCCTGAACCTGACGGTGGGGATGAGGACTGAGCATAAGGGTGATTCTGAGGCTGGGTGGGATCTCGGGTGCTTCCTGAAAGTTCCTTTCTTCCCTTCCCTGGCCCATGACTGGCCACCATACGCAGCTTCACGGGGCGGCCTCTGTGGGGCTCGTCCGTCCCGGAGGAGCCTCTGCTGGCCCTGGGCTCTGAGCAAGTTGAGCTGGGATCGGCCTTGGTGGGGGATGGCACAGAGTCCCAGGGTGGCTTGCGTCACACCTCCCTTCCCTGTGCACTTTCCCACGACTCCAGCATCCCTCTCCATCCCACAGGCAGCAGCGTCTGCAGGGACATGTAAACACGGGGCTTGGGCTATACTTAGCTCATACTTAGCTCAGGATGTGTACTGAGGGCTGTTGGGGGCGGGGCGGTGATGCCTGGTGTCCACCCGGCTTCCACACTGTTCCAAGGGCCAAGTCAAGAGGTGTGAGGGCTGTGGGATGGGACGGACTCTGGTTCAAACTCCCGGCTGCCCCTCCCTTAATGGGGTGGCTGCGGGCAAATGCCTTAGCTTCTGTGAGCTTGGCAGCCCCGTCTGTGAAATGGGCTCAGGGCAGCCCTGGCCTCACGGGGTCATGTGAGGATGAGAGGAAGATACGTTTGCACAGTGCCGGGCTGGATAAATGCCAGGGCCGAGGACTTTGTGAGCCTGAGGCTGAGCCAGGGGGCGGGAGGTCACCTCCCCTTCAGCTCCTGGCTCTGTTGGGCTGTGGGATGCTGAGTGATGTCAGTAAAGGGACCACGTGATGTCACAGAGTGAAATAACCAGAGCAGGTGTGAATGCCCCTTGTACCATCAGGGGCCAGCTCAGATCAGCCAGGGGCAGGATATAGGCAGCCGGGTCCGTGATCTGCCACAGGCCTGGGATGACAGCCACCCTCTTGGGTCTGTCAGGAATGCCACTTTGAAATAACGCTCATCTGGCTTCCTGTTAATGAGACTATCACGTCATCTGCACTCACAGTGTGCCAGGCGGTCGCTGGCCCTGGTCCACCAGCCTTAGCTCACCTGGCAACACCATGAGGCAGATGTGTGGTTACTCCCATTTTACAGATGGGGAAGCTGAGGCTCAGAAAAGTTAGGTCACTTGCCCAAGGTCACCCACCAGGAAGTGGTCGGTCTGGCCCCATGGCCTTTGCCCTTGCCCCCTATGGCTTTGGCAGGTTTCCGTTACTGGGGTCTTTCGCTCAGTTTGAGGTAGGGGAAGGTTGGGGGGCAGGGGGACCCAGGCTCCCCTCTGCCTTGCCTGACTCAGCCGCTCTCTCCCCACTGCCGCCCCCAGTTCTGTTCCACATGTATGACTCGGACAGCGACGGCCGCATCACCCTGGAAGAGTATCGAAATGTAAAGTATGCTCGCGCGCCGGCGGGCCCCAGCGCCTCCCCTGCCCTGCGGCCGGGATGGAGGCCCGAGTTCACGGCGTCTCTGCTCCACCGGCAGGTGGTCGAGGAGCTGCTCTCCGGAAACCCCCACATCGAGAAGGAGTCTGCGCGCTCCATTGCCGACGGGGCCATGATGGAGGCGGCCAGCGTCTGCGTGGGGCGGATGGTGAGAGCTGCCGGGGCCGGACCCCCAGATCCCTCCCTGCCCCTGCCGACCCCGCCGTGCCGTGCCCTGGAACTAGTCTGTGTTTCTGGAAGGCCCCAGCGGGCAGAGACTGTGCGTGTCCTGCTCGCCACTCTGACCGGGCCTGGTGCAGACCACTGCTCAGAGGCCTCTCGCTGCTTTCCTGTCCCCCCAGAAGACTGGCCCGATGTCCCAACCCTTGGGGGGTCAGGCCAAGCAGGGGAGTCTGGGCTTTGGGGGCCGTAGACCCCACTACATAGCTTCCTCGGGCCCATGGGCAGCGCCTGGCACAGTGCCAGGCCTGGTCGGAGTACAGCCCGGGCTTGCTCTCATTTAATTATTAATGAGGGGATTTGTGGCCTGGAGGGCAGGGGTCAGCAGGGAGCTCTCTTGAGGGCCCACGATCTGGGGTTCAGTAAGGAGCTGGGAGCAGTGGGGAGTGACGTGTAGATGAGACAGGAGAGGGGCTGGGCCATCAGGGCTGTGCACTGATGAAGATGGGAGGCCCCCTGCTGACAGAGACAAGAGAGGATTCGACCAGAGGCACTTGCAAGGCTGCTACGGTGGCCCAGGCGGAGGGCCGGGCTCGAGCTCTGATGGGGAGGAAGGCGGGTGGGACCACGTGATCAGGAGCTGGACCACAGCTGGACGCAGCTGAGGCTTGTCAGGGTCCCACTGGCATAGAAGCGGCTGGATCATTTCTTGGAACCGTGCTGTCGGGCCTCCGGTGATGTCGGTGAGTTAGAGCAGGGTTTCTCTGCCCGGCCTTGTTGACACGTGGGGTTGTCCTGGGGTTGCAGGGGGTTGAGCAGCCTCCCTGGCTTCCACCCACTAGATGCCAGTCACGCCCTCCAAGTCGTGACAACCAACATGTCTCCAGACATGGCCCACTGTCCCTGGGGCAGGGGGGCGAAGTCACCCCCCAGTACAGAACCGTTGGCACAGAGGGGCACAGGAGCAAATGGTCAGGGCAGTGGTGACCGGCACGTCGTATGAGCGGTCACTGCCGGCTTTTACGTGCTCAGATGGCGCCGTCGTCAGGGTGGGGAGGCATGGACTCTGTCAGGGGCCCCCTGGAGGCTCCAGGCAGCCAGGTGCCCCCAGGGTCACCTGTAGGGTGACCACACAGCGTGTGCAGGCACTGTGCTGGCTTCTTCACGTGCATCACTTCATAGATTTGTAACCTTGCTTCAGTGGTGGGGACATAAAGAATTTTCTGGACTTTGGGGACAGCGACCTTTTTGCTATGCTCGGTGGACTCGCTCTTGCAGGGCTGGGTCCTGTCCAGACAGCCCCTGACGCAGGGGCTCGGAGCCCCCGGGAGCCATGCGGGCAGGCACGTGACCATCTCCATGGACTTCGTTCCCTGAGGGTTTCGGGTGGTGCCCCTGGGGCTGTCCCCTCTGGCTCCTGTGTATTTATAGTGGCTGCAGCCCCAGACACCATCACGGCTTTGGGGTGACCCCAGCCCAGATGGAGGGGTGTTTTCCTGCTGAAACCTGCTGTCTGTGCTCAGGCCTGTCATCAGGAGATGGCGGGTGGGGGGCTGAGGTCACTTTCTCAGCCTGTATTTCATTTGTCTGCTTCGGGGGCCCAGGGAGAGGCTTCTGGCTTTGGCGAAGCCACCCCACTCAGACAATTAACTGCTGCGGAAAAGGCCGGTGACCTCGGTGGGGAGCGCGGGGATTCCCCTGCCGGGTTGCCGGAGCCAAATTCCCATTTGATTTAATGACACTCTCCTTCGTTAAATTGCTCCCCGTCCCACTCCAGTTTCAATTGGCGACAGTTTTCTTAATTTGCTGTAGTAAAATTGTTGGCAGCTGGCAGCTGCTGATCTGCATAAAAGCTGCACAACCTTAGAAGCCGGGGCATTCCGGGAGTCCGTGCCGGCTTCCCGGGTGTGCGTCCCGCTCACCGTGTGCATCTTTCTTGATGTACGGATCCTCTGTGTGCTCTTAGAGTGTTTCCTCGTGTGATCGTCGACCAGATACAGAGGCGCAGCGTGAGGGGTGGCCGAGTCAGTTCACACCCTGTGGCCTCTGAGGACGCTTAACATTTCTGCCTGCACCTCTCGCCAAAGACAAATGACGCATTGCCCCACTGTAACCTCCGAAGCCGGCTGTCGACTGCGGCAGTGACCTCTTTCCAGGGTGTTTCCCTGGAAAGCCTTGCTGTGGCTGGAGGCTGGGGCAGCTGTGCTGGGGTCTCAGCCTAGGGCACTGCCCCGGCCCTGCAGCCCCTCCACCCGGTGCCCGCCCTCCAGCCCGGGTCTTGGGCCGGCGGGGCCTTATCTGTGATTAGCTCCCCTCGCT
This sequence comes from Mesoplodon mirus, assembly GCF_964341445.2. NCBI lineage: Eukaryota > Metazoa > Chordata > Mammalia > Artiodactyla > Ziphiidae > Mesoplodon > Mesoplodon mirus. The sequence continues at coordinate 12,317,119 of NC_138989.1, forward strand.
GCCCTGGGAATCCGGGGTCTCTGGCAGGGAGTGGGTGGCCACTTCTCTCTGTGCCCCTGGGCAGGAAGAGCGGACAGCCCTAGGGGCAGGGCTGGCCCAGGCCTTCTAAAAAACTGGTGTTTTTCATAAAATCAAGAAGTATATCCAGGGGACTCCCCTGGCGGTCCAGTGGTTAAGACTTCGCCTTCCAATGCAGGGGGTGCGGGTTTGATCCCTGGTCGGGGAGCTAAGATCCCACATGCCTCTCGGCCGAAAAACTGAAACATAAAACAGAAGGAATGTTGTAACAAATTCAATGAAGACTTTAAAAATGGTCCACGTCCAAAAAAAAATGTATATCCAAAATTAGATTAAGAACAGAACCCACCTCTGGGAGCTGTTGTGAGGTTTGCATCAGTTCATGGTAATAACGTTTGTGAAGTACACACAGCAAACGCTCAGAGAGCGCCTGCGATGTTTTCTTAAATACACGTAGGAACAAATTTCCGAGCGGTACGCAAAGAGAAGTGCGTCTTTCTTGGCCCTCCTCCCATCGGCCCTGGTCCTTTTCCCTAAAGGGAACTGCCCTTGATGGTGTTTTTCCTGACACAGACCGACGTGTACACGTGTGTCTTTCGGTTCTGATTCACACAAAATGGCGCTGAACTGCCGCGGCTCGCTCTCCCCCATGCTGACCCCACAGGTCCACGGAGCAGGTGGCAGCCGTCTGCTTAGTGATGTAGGACAGATTCTGCAGCCGTGTTTCTGCTCCTTGGTTGTTTTTTCCCCTGTGTATGTGTCTCGGAGCCTTTTCCATATCAGCAGGTCTAGATCGACCCCTTCTGCGTGGTAACCAATAGCCAGGGCGACCACGATTTATTTGGCTGGTCTTGTATGGACGGGCAGTGGGGTGTCAGCCCAGCTTTCACTGTCACAGAGGGCGCCGTGGGGACTTGGTCTCAGCAGCACCATGGGCAGGAGCCCCATTTATCATCTCGTGTGTGTGCAGAGACTGGCACTGCCAGTGACTTGGCAGGTGGGAGGCTCCCGGGCCAGATGTTATCAGGGTGACTCACTTGGCCCTTTCCCCAGTGTCTGGAGTGCAGGTCGGCCCAGAACTGGTCTTACCAAGGCTGGTTTGAGGAGGCAGGACCAAGAAGTGGCAGGAGGTGTCTGCTGGTGGCCGTACTGTGGGGAAGTGACGGGAGGCGGCTGCGCCAGGGGGAGCGAGCCCGGCCTCTGCGCCCACCCTCGTCTGACCTGTCCTCCCTGGGGGGCGTGGGGGGCGGGCCCTGGTGAGCCTGCACCACCTTCCGTCCCACCATCGAGCCAGTGAAGGGGACGCTGGAGTTCAGGGCGACCAGCCTCGAGCTGGAGGCCAACAATCCAGAGTGTACTCCCCATTCTCATGATTCTGCTTAAATGGCCCCAGCCTTCTGTGTTGCAGGGTTGGGGGGGAAATGGAGGGTCTCCAGGCAGAAGCCCCTCACTTGCACCCTGTGCTCTGTCCGCAGGAGCCTGATCAGGTGTACGAGGGCATCACTTTCGATGACTTCCTGAAGGTGGGTACCTGGGGGTAGGGGTGGGCATGGGGGCTGTGCTGGGGGCTTGAGGGGGTCCCTGCTGGTCAGGAGGAGATGGGCGTCTCCGTGGAAAGGGGTCAAGCCTGGGTGTGGCCTTTAAAATAGTTTAAACTGGTTTTACTTATTTTTATTGGAAGGGTGATGATAGGTATACACGGTCAGAACAACTAAGCAAGTGCAAAAGGGCCTGTGAGGAAAACTCCATTTTTCTCGCCCCGCGAGTCCCTGGTCCCCCTCCTCAGAAGCACCCTGTTGACAGTTGGAACCAGGGTTCTGGAATGTTCTGTGCCTGTACGAGACCTGCTCTTCACAGCAGCACACACTGGTGCTGACCACATGTGGTTCTGCCCTGGGCCTCGCAGTCCGTGCTGTTTGTCTGGCTGCACACCTTCCACCCCTGTTAGTGGACGTTCAGGCCTCCCCCAGCCTTCACTGCTACAAGCCTGCTCGCAGGCTGGGAACTGGGGCCCCTCGCTGCTCTGACAGGCAGATCCCCGTGGCAAGGAGTCGAGCCCCCCGTGCTCTGCCCATGCTTTGGCCCTGAGCATCCCAACAGCGGTGTCCCCGAGCCCCTTCCAGGAGGCGAGGAAGATGGGAAGTCAGGGGGACGATACCCAGGGTGGCCCCCTGGGAAACAGGCCTGTGCCTGGGCTGGGGCCGGGGACTCTGGCGAGCTGAGGGGCAGCTCGGCCGGGCGCTCCCCCAGACTCTGCGCCGCCAACCTGGCCAGTCATGGCAAGAGGAAGGGGGCAGCCGGCATGGACCTGGGCCTGAGGGAGAGACCCGAAGGGCCTGCTGGGCCGGAGGAGGACAGGCGCCCCCCTCCGCCGCCCCCAGGGCTGGGCAGGGCAGGCAGACTGGGAGAGGCTGAGTTGGCGTTGGTGCCACAGGTCACCTTGGCTTGTTCTGAGGTCTGCGCTCCAGAAAAGTGATGACACCCAAGCAAGAACCAGAATAAGGAGTTAGAAGATCAGGGAGGCCAGGGAAGGTTAGGGAGGAGGGATGGCTGCTTTAAGCCAGAAGATAGGATGAAATCCAATTTTGGCCTCAGAAACCAAGCTTCTTCCCCAGAAGGCCGCCCCCGCCGCTGCCCCGCCTCTAGTGTTCCCAAGCCCGTTGCCTCTGCCCTGTGGGAGTTTTTCCTGACCAGCCGGCCCATCCCATTCTCTGAGCCCCACCACTAGCCTCTTGCCACCTGACATCACCCAGCCTTTGGCAGAAACCACCCACCCTGGCATCCAGGTATCTTCTCCTGGGAATGTCTTATTCACCTAACAAAGCACCTGGTGGACCGTAGGCATGTGACGGTGGCAGGAAATGTGCTGAGGCCTCCCTGCCACTTGGGTGCCCACAGGGCTCTGCTCTCCCCAGCCTCAAGGCTGTCCCTGGAGATGTTGAGGGTGACAGCTTGAGAGTTTGAAGTTCTTACATAAGCAGGGAGACAGTGACAAGTCACTGCCCACCACGTCCCTCCGTTCCTGTTCGCATCCTGCCCGCCATCTCTCCATCCGTGGTCCTCCTGGGCCCCAAGTGGCCAAGGAGCTGGCGGGCGCACAGTCCTGCCCGCGCTGGGGCTTCCTAGTGTGGCAGATACAGGGTCTGGTGGCCTGAGTGTCCTCTAGGGCCCTAGCCAGGATGGACCGTGACGGCAGTGCCAGTACCAGGTATGTGGTGATGAATGTGGTCTTTGGCAGAAATTACCTTTCCTGGGCATGAGCCTTGTCTGTCTGGAACATGGTGACCTCTCCTATCCCTGGGAGGTTGTGAAGACCTAACTGTTGTGACCTTTTAGTTTATGATGATGGCTTAATGAAACCTTATAATTGCACAGCCCTTAACAGTTTATAAACCGCTTCCGTGCATGAGTCCCCTGGAGCCCCCAAAACATTGCGTGAACGGGCAGCACAGGTGGTGGTCTCGACATTTTCCTGGTGGAAGGGAGGTTTAGTGGGGTTAAGGAATTTGCATGAAAATCATGGAGCCTGAAGTGGTGGGTGGGATTCAAGTGGCTTCAGCTAAGAGCTTGGATTCAGTACTTAATAATAACTTGCTGTGACAATCCAGAAAGAATCCAAATGTCAGAGCCCAATTAACCAGCAAAAAGGCAGATGGAAGTTTCTCTTCCAAGCTCCGCACTGGATTCCACCTGCGGGAGCTTCTCAGTGGGTGGCGGAGGAGGGCGGGTGGGAAGGTGGCCGAGGACTCCGGTGGGGATGCCCGCTCACGCTGCTCCGTCTGTTCCAGATCTGGCAGGGGATAGACATCGAGACAAAAATGCACGTCCGCTTCCTTAACATGGAAACCATTGCCCTATGCCACTGACCACCCCTCCCCCACGGAGAACCTGCACTTGGACCCGGACAGCGAGGCCCATGGGGGCCCTTTTGCTCCAGCTCTTGTAAATAGTCAACATCCCTCGCTCATCTCTTTTTCCCGCAGGGTATGGTACTTGGGGCTTTGCTGTTTTTATGTCCAATAAAAAAGAAAACGGGTTTGTTAATGAGCCTGGCTCCTGTCTATTCCCCACGTCCATGCACGTGGCCTGGCCATTTGGCGGCCCGAGGCCGGCTGACTACATGAGGAGCGAGGGGCAAGCAGCAGCAGCGAGTCTTCAGAGGCTGGTTTGCAAGGGGATTTACTTTTCCCTTCCTTTCTGGTTTATTGTGGGTTAAATATTTGCTGTTTTCCCTGCATGAGTGCTGGGAATTCACCTGCCTTCGCAAGCCTAGGCAGGAAGGTAAGGAGAAGCAGCTCCTCGTTCCATGGGGGCCGGGACTTGGGCCAGGGGGGCTTCCTTGGTGCCACGACCGGATATTCAGACCCAAGGAGGAGGCGAGAGGAGCTGAGCTTGGGCCAGCTGCAGTGACCGCCCGAGCTCGCCCCACGGGGCCGCCGGCGGTTAGGGCCTGGCGGGAACAGGCTGGGTGTGCCCTGCGGCCCTTCCTCAGGATGGGGGCCGGCTGCATGGTCTGCACTCCACTGTCCCCAGCGCAGCAGCAGCAGGGGAGGTGACTGCCCCAGGTAGCATCTCCCACAGCTCCGGTTGTCACCTTCGGGCAGTGGGGTTGGAGGGGAGGAAGAAACAAAGGTCATTCATCTCGGTTGGTGGCAGTGGCCCATGAGTCAGAAGAGGGCTGGCAGCCGGTGGTGCCCTGGTGACCTGCCATCACCGCCGTCACTGGTCACCGTTTACAGTCCAGGCTCGCTGCTTCCATCGACACTCGCTGGAGGCACCTTCCTAGCCTTCCAGGGAAGTTCCCCTGATCATTGTTCCCCTGATCATTGTTCCCCTGATGATAATTGGCTATTGCTATTACTTGCATTCTTGAATTTGTAATTCAATTTTGATATTAAGTGTGTTGTATCTGTCTTATACCCACATGTTGGGGTTCAGAATGTAACAGGCGCCCCCTGGAGTCTTCATCTGATGCCCAGTGCCTGGTCTTCCCTTCCCTGAGGCAGTCATGATGGTCCCTTCCTCTGACATCCGCCCCCCCCACCCCATCTGTGTTGTGCATACGTTGCTTAGGACAAGATTAACGTCAGTATTTAAAAGCCAGCAGGCGTCCCGAGGGCGGCAGTGGAGCTGGGAAACTCTCATCATTTAGACAGTGAGAGCTGGCGCGGGCATCCCGCCCTAGTGAGCGTGCGGTGGACCGGGCTGGGCCTCCGACCCCAGCCGTGCCTGAGGAGCGCCAGTCTCCACGATGCGCCTGACAGGCAGGCGGCCAGGGGCAGCGCGGCCCCATCTTCGGTAAGTAGAGAGCAGTCTGAAGTCACTTCTAGAGATCTGCTTTTAACTTTTTTAAAAATTTTATTTTATTTTTTAAATCGAAGTATAGCTGATTTACAATGTTGTGCTAATTTCTGCTGTACAGCATAAGAGCCTCAGTTATACATATATATATATATATATTCCTTTTTTTATATTTTCCATTATGGTTTATCCCAGGAGATTGGATGTAGTTCCCTGTGTTACACAGTAGAATCTGCTTCTTATTTAGACTTGTGCTTAATTCCACAAATATTTTGACATTTTCAAAGCAGTAGGTCAGGGCCAAGGCTGTGCTTCTTACCCTCCAGGTGCCGGCAATGGGGTGGGAAAGTGGGATGTAATCTCCCTCCCCACTCCCCCCTTCTCCTGCTGCTGGGATCAGTTGCTCACACCCCTGGGTGCCTGGCTGCCCACAGAAGGAATCTAGAAAGGCCTGGTGTGGGGAGATCTGGTCCTATTTAGGTGCTAGTTAGCTATCGTCCAGGACGGGTCTCCAGTGAGACCCCTGCAGCCTGGCAGAAGCGTGTGTCCCCGTGCCCTCCCCTACCCCACACTACTGCCAGGGACCCATGGAGTTACAGAGCAGCAGGGACTGCTGGTGTGGCCACCGTAGGCTGGATTTTCTGGCATTCTCCCAATTTGCTTCCATTTTCTTCTCAACAAAGGCAGTTCATTAATGTAAAGTGTTTTTATAAATAATAGATCTTCCATCAGCCCCCCTGCAGAGCCTGCGTTTGGGAGACATGGCCACTGTGGGCACAAGCAAGCGTTTGCCCTGTTCAGACCACTGAGGGCCGGCCTCGTGTCTTTGAAGCTTTGAGCCTCAGCTTACCTAAACCGCTAATTAAAATGAGACTTAATCACCCTGAGCCCAGTCCATACTGCTCAAACCCAAGCTGTTTGTTCACCGTCACTGAGGATGTCTAATTGGCAGGGTTGGGGCTCATTTCCACCAGAGGGCGGGCCAGAGTCCGCCTGGGGCTCCCCCGCCGGCTCCCAGGGCACTGTGTGCGTGATGTGTTTTCACTCATTTGGTGGTTCTGGGAGTGATCGGGGTCAGCTATTAGTTGGTGCGGACCTGCTCCTAGGAAGGGTGGTTATTCCCCACAGTCTGCTGGCCTTTGATTAGAAAGAATGAGGGTCACCGCTCTGGGTACGCATCTCAGGACGGCTGTCTGGGCAGTGCGGTCTGCAGAGGCTGGAGGCTGGAAGCTCGGAAACGGCCCCTTACTGGTGGGCGTGCCCAGGAGGGGCTTTCTGGCTGCAGAGACCCTGAGGGGGTGTAGCACCCTCCCCCCATCTGAAGCAGCCTGAAGCAGGTGATGTTTGTTCTAAAATAGGCAAGTTGAGAAATTAACAAATGCACTTGTTTTACAGCTTTCCTTTTATTAGGAATTATACCCCTGTGACTAATCAGTGCTAAGTCAAGCATCTGAAGTCAGTGCTTCGAGGGCCTCAGGCTGTGTGTGTGGGTGGAGACGGGGAGCAGGGACAGAGTCTGCAGCCTGCGGGATGAGGGTGAGGTCTCCTCTCTCCATGTTCTCCACCCATTTCCCAGGAATTGGGTTGAAAGCATATTACCAAGGGGAAAAGTTACCAGAACTGGGCTTTTGGCCGTGAAAAGAATACGGCAGTTTGACACAAACATGCCAATTTGGTAGGTTTACAAAAGGGCTGTGTAATGGAAATCTAATATGAGCAGCTCAGGGGAAAGCTTCTGCAGCCACGTGAAACATGAATTATGGATAAGGGAATGCAGTAAGATGACAACAGCTTCCAGTTTTGGCCAAGCATCCTCTGAGGGAACGAATTACTGCTAGACTTTAACAAAACCATTCCATTTTTTTCTGATCCCAGGCACTGGCAAGTTCTCGAAGTGCGTCATGTATGGATCGGATCCTTGTCACTGAGCAGCTGAACCCGTCTCCACTGCCTGTGGTTCACCAGGCCGGAGCTGAACTGCAGGCGGCACAGTGACTTACGCAGGCTGATGGAGAGTTAAAGGTACAAGTTGCCTTGGCAGGGTTTCTGCAAACACCTGCTTTGCAAGCTGTCCTCCCACACAGTGACCTTGGGAAGGCCTTGGAGAGTTGCGTGGGAGGGGCCGGGGTTTTCACCATGACTTCCCAGGGCGTCAGTGTTGCCTTTGCCTCCAGGCTCTTCTGGAATCAGTGAACCAAGTGCCAGCAGGGATTCGGTGGTGGATGAACTTGGCCCCAGGACTGAGGACTCTGATGGGCACACGGTGGCTGCTCTTCCTTCTAATCTGCATGTTGACCAAGTCAGCAAGGGGCTAGGTTTCTGGTCTTTACCCCAGGAGTGGTCCAAGGGGCAGCAGAAAGGCTGGAGGATGTGCCGAGAAGCAGTTTATGGCCGCCTCCATCTTAGAGAAACGAGGCGGCTGCGTTAGTGCTAGCACTGGGCGAGGGGACAGGAGATACAGTGGGGGCGGGGATGGGAGCCTGCCCTCCCTCCCTAGGGGACGAAAAGGTCCCCGGCACAGAGCTTCTGCCTGGAAGCCCCTGCCCACCATCAGAGGCAGAGAGCAGGCTGGCACCCGCATGGCACGGGCCGGAGCCCAGCGAGAGGGGCTGTGCCATCGCCCATCCCAGGCAGCCTCCGTCCAAAGCGCTGCATGGCTCACTGCAGCAGCCAGGGAGCCATCTGGCCTGGCCGCTGGTGAGGTGGGCAGGTCTGCGAGGCTCAGGGCGCCGCGGACGGGCGGCCAGCACCACACGCTCCCGGCTGCCACAGCTGCTGCCCAGAGCAAAGGTCCGAGTTGGGAGAGCCAGCCGGCCCCCGCCTCAGCCATTGTCGTAGATCTGCCCGTCCTGACAGGCCATGGACGGCCTTAACAAGAAGGCTGTGCCCCTACCAGGAAGACGTTTCTCTCCTAGGATGAGCAAAGTTGGTTTGCAGTGACCAGTGTTTGTCATTTGAATGCAGAGTGGAACGTGCTATCCCCTCAAATGTGGGGCCTCTGGTTCCGAGGAGGGGTACGGAGGACTTCACCCTGGTGTGGTCAACTCTCCTGCACAGAAAGGACCAAAACTCCACGGTTGGGGACATTCAGTTTTTCCTCGAATCAGCTGAATCTGGTGAGCCTTGGTAGGGGAGGTGTTGCTGGCCCTAGGGTGTCTCTGCAAATGGATTATTGCCTGGGCAGCGGCAGTGGCAACACCAAGGCAGCACACGGCTGAGACTGCAAAGCACAGCCTAGCGGCCGCAGAATGTGACAACAGAGCCATACTTCCTCCCAGAAAATGCTCTTATGCACAATTTCACATATGGTTGTGTGGGTTTCTTGGATCCTGGCCTAGGAGCCCCTCTAATAGTGGTTCTGGGAAAAACTATTCAACATGTCAGGTGAGATTTCCAGGGTGGGGGGAAGCTGGTAAAGTGGTATGCCAGGGGACTGTCACCACGCACCTTGCCAGGGTGCCAAGTAATTTCAGCAATAAATACATTTAAAAAATTTAATACTAGAACCAACATGGACATGTTATAAAGCAGAAAGCAAAGTCATACAATGTTTTAAGACAGGACAGAGATTTCCGGTGTTTGGCCCTCTGGCTCCCCCAGCGGTATATCCGAGTCTCTTCTGTCTTTAGGGAAGACATGGGGCCCGAGTTTGAAAAGCAGAAGAGATACAGAAGAAAAGGAGACGATAAGTCAACTAAGAATTCAGAACTTGCAAAGAAGCTCCCACAAAATAGCCAACGGGGACAAAGGTAAGATGGGATGAGCAGACGGGGGTGGACATGGGCCAAGATTTTTTTAAGCCACTGGTAAATGCTGGTTCATAAAGGAACTTTGATCCTTTCCCCATCAGGCTATTTCTTCCACAATGTAAGGTTTACAGCAAAAAACACTGACTGAACTTGGTGTGCTTGGAGATTATTTGGGCCCAATAAACTTCACAAAACCCAGGTGGTTTTCATGAATGGGAGATGTTATCAACAGGCTGGGAGGAAAAACCCCACGCTTGTAACGTTTACACTGGACCAGCAGCTGGCAGTGAATGAAAGTAGTTTAAAACCGTTTTTACTTTCAGTAACATTTTCTGGGTCTAATTTCTTTTGAACTCTTCCATTACCCTTAATTCCTGCAAAGCTAGGAGGGAGAATGTATCTGCAAAATGAACTGTGAAATGAGACTGGAAGGGGCTGCTGCTTAAAAGGAAAAACAAACTTGCCGCAGTGGTCCAGTTGCATTAAGACTGTGAGAGGTGAAAACCGTATAAAGTGAGGTCACTACGGTGTCAGAGCAGCACAAGGCAGCGAGCGTAAATAAAGTACGTACTTCAGTTGCCAACTGCACATTGGCTTCATTGATGAAGTAATTGGGTTTTCTGAAAGGAAGCAGAAAACCCTCCTGACACAGCTGCCTTCCCGGGAAGGCAGCCTGAAGGAAAGCAGTGCTCTCGGGACTGAGGGGATGGTTCCCAGTCGCGGCTCTCTATGAGGATCTTAATTTGAAAAACCTTCCAAAACCCTCATGACTCAAAAAGTTCTAGGACTCCGCGTAGTGGCGCATTTCCCAACCGTGCACGCTTGTGAACAGCAGGGAAGCTTCACTTTGCTCTTGGATCAGTGGGACGTTATCCCCATGCTGAAAATACTCGGATAGTCCCTTGTGCCTTTTTTCTTCCTTTATCAAGAGTTGTATATTTTATCTTTTCAAAAACCTGCTTTCGGCTTTATGATCAATTTCACTATTTGTTGGTTTTCTAGTTCATTAATGTGTATTTTTATCCTTTTTTAACTCCTTTAAAGAAGGATTTAACTCCTCCTTTCTACTTTGTTTTGCTGTCTTATTTTCTATGAAGTCATGACATCTCCCCCGCCCATTCGGGCCTCGTCCCCTGGGTCTTGGTGTTCAGTGCGTCCACCATCACCCTGGTCTGGAGAGTTTCTATTTTCCATTTTTCTTTCCCTGTTTAAAACCGTTAATTCAGGAGTGCCTGGGGCTTCCAGGTGTATGTTTTTGTTTAGCTTTTTGTTGATTTCTAATCGTACCGCATTGGGACTGGGGGCACTGGATTGGACCTGTCTGGTATTGCTCTTCGTGTAATCTGAGATTTTCCTTGTGGCCTTCATACATGGTCATTTTTTATGCATGTTTTGTGGGTATTTGAAAAGGGACAGAATCCCATCTACATCCATCGTGTCACGCTTATAAATTAAGTAAGTCCTCTGCATCACCCACCATGGGCATGGATTTTGTTTCTCTGAGTAGTTCTATCAGTTTTCTGCTCTGATATTTTGAAGGTACAGTAGATGGCTGCTACTCACAACAGTCTAAATCGTGAGTAACGCAGGCTTTGCCCTCTTAATCCTTGGAAACAGAAGCTGGTCATCACACGGAAGGGGCTCGCGTGCTGCTCGGTGGTTGAGCGTAATGGTCCCTCCGCGCCCTCCCCTTCTCTCTCCAGAACCCATCACCTGCCACCCCACGCGGACGATGGGTGTTCACGGTACGTAGAAAGTGTCTACTTTGTATCGTGCATCGCAGACACAACAGTAAGCAAAACAGTTATTAACGAAGTAGTTGTATAAATATATAATTATAACCGTGTTAAAATCTACCAGGAAAAAGTGCTGCTCTCCCAGGTTGGGTGGTGGTGTCAGAGAAGACAACCCAGAGTTGAATTCTTGGTCTCAGATCCAAGGGCTCAGACACTAGCACGTCCAAAGGCCCCCAAAGAAGAAGGGGTTTGGAGACTGGAAAGAGGCTGAGCAGGGGTGCAGAAGGGCCTTATCTGAGAGCTGGAGCGAGAGCTGTGTGTAGTGTACAGAATGACGTGTGATGTGGGGAGGTCCCAGCTTGGGCCCGGGGGACACTCCTGAGACAGGTGGGGAGCAGATGCAGGGCTGCAGTGGAGGAGCGGGGTGGGGGGAGGAGGTATAAATCTGAGCCATCAGTGTGTGGTACTGAAAGCCATGAGAGAGAGTGAGTGAGAACAGAGTAAGATGAAACGAGCCCTGACAGACGCAGCTGGAGAAAAATGAATTGGCAAAGGAGAAAAGCAAAGGCAATAGAGGAATATGTGGGGGTCACAGAAGTGCGCCCTGCAGTTGCTTTCCTCCCCCAGCACTTAAAACCTAGTGCGGTGCTCCTCTGTAGTTCTAAAATACACAGAATTGGTTCTTCCCATGTTTCTCCCAGCTCCCAAATGAGACAATTCTCTAAATGTTGTCACAGGGAAAAGCAAGCGCCAGGTCATAGTTGTAACCCGGTATGGTGTCACAGGACGAACGGCAGATGGGCACAGTGCTCTGAAAGGCCAGCCGGTCCACTGCAAACTCGTAGGCCTGGATCAGCCCCCGGTGTCTAGAGAAAGCACAGAGACAGCGGCGGGGTCAGTCCTGGTCCCCAGCCCCCAGTGACTTCTGTCTTTGCAGCAGGCACGTGCTGGAGACAGGAAAGCGAGTCATCGTGACACATGTCTGCTTCGGCCCCACAGTGTGTTGTGGACGCTCCAGATCCCGGGACTAGAGACAAACAGGTGAGCAGACAAGTTTGATGGAGGGAACTGAGTGCTGGGAGGCACCTGGCTGAACAGGGAGGCAGGAAGGGTCAGCCTCAGGGAAGGCCTCACAAGAGGCTGCTTGGAAGCCAGGCCAACAGTAATCAGAAAGGGTCCTGGGCCTCCCTGGTGGCGCCTGCGACGCAGGGGACAGGGGTTCGTGCCCCGGTCCGGGAAGATTCCACATGCCGCAGAGCGGCTGGGCCCGTGAGCCATGGCCGCTGAGCCTGTGCCCCACAACGGGACAGGCCACAACAGTGAGAGGCCCGCGTACCGCAAAAAAAGGGTCCTGAGCCTCTGGCATGGGCCTCTCTCCTCTGGCAGCCGTCACCCAGCAGGCTGAGCGTGAGGACTGGGCTTTGCCTCTGTCACTGGGATTCAACACCACAGGTCCCTAAGCCTTTTGTCTTGGGCTCTTGGCACATGTGGCCGCCTTCCCCCTCTGTGTCCCTCCCGCTCCCATCCCACCCCCTGCAGTGTCCTGCTGAAGTGCCTGAACAGGCACTCAGCACGTGTTGTTGGCTAATGCCACCCTGCCCGCATGTACATGTATGTTCCTGACTTCTATGAAAAGAACGGCTAAGCCTGAGGGTACCGTCCTGTAGGGACCAATGTGGCCTGGGATGTTCTATTAATAAAACCAAGCTAAGAGAGTCTCGTCTGAACTCCTACAAACCCGGACCAACCGAGCCCAAGCACTGACCTCCGGTGGGTGACAAAGTTGTCCAGGTCGGCGTTGCGCACCACCCTCTCGTAGGGCACGTGGGCCGTGATGAGGCTGTGGCAGTTGAAGGAGATGTGCCGCACGGGGTGTCTGGAACAGATGGGAGAGAACGCGCGTCAAGGTTAAGTCAACTGGAACTCAGCACGTCCCGCCTTTGCTGCTGTGGTCTCGGAAGTTTGGAGCTGCAAGGGACTCCAGAACCATCTAAGCCATCTTTTGCTTTTACAGAGGAGGAAACCGGGCCCCAGAGGGGCAGTGTCTGGCCTCAGTTCCCAGAGTTAGCTGGAGAAGGCCCCATGCCAAGCCTACTCTGTAAACACGTCTCAACGTCCCTGCGCTCACTGGCTGATGCCCTAACACCTTGGTGCGTTGGGACACAGAGGACAAACAACCTGAGACAATTCGGACACACGCAGTGGAGAACAGCCCCATTTCTGCACCCCCCACCCGGCTGGCTGGCCGGCCCTGGGCGAGTCACTCCAGCTCTCTGAGCCAGGTTCCCCAGCGGCAGGGTGTGTTGAGTGGTGCCCTACAAAGGCCTGCCCGTCCTGAAGTCAGAGGGCTACAACTGATACGTGGATTCTGGGTTGTGAAAGCACATTCAGAAAGCTTTGGAACAAAATGGCTTGAAATCTATGTAGCAAAGGCTTTTTTGTTCATTCTAAAAACTTTTTTCCAGCGGAGCACTGAGCCAGGAGACACAGGATAAAAAAGATGTCTAATGCAAGCAGCTGCCTGCCATCAGAGGGATTCCCGACTGTTAAGAAGGTGAGATCCATTCCACAAAAAATAACCAGTGTTTCTAGAGCACAAGATGAGACACAGAATTCAGCACTTGGCAGGAGGAACAGGAGACCGCAGCACAGACTACAAGGGCAGCCAGGCCCCTGCACAGAAGGGCCGAGGGTGGCACGGAGGGGCTGAGTGGGAGTCCCTTCAGGCTGAGCCACGGCTGTGCCAGAGGCAGGGACAGGCGTCTTGGCCACAGCAGAGGATTCTCTCGAGGGGTGCCTGAGTCCAGGGTTTGCGGCACCACCCGGAGCAAGTGTGGCTGGAGGACTTCGCTCAGGGCCCAGTGAGGCCGGAGGGATGGAAAACAAAGCCGCGAGGAGGACAGGGAAGGGAGAGGTCGGAGCTCAGTCCCAGCTTGCAGCTGGGTGACTGCTGGTACCAGTGGCAGAAAGGGGAGGTCAAGGGAGAGCTGGCTGAGGAGGGGCGGGAGGACCTGGGGAGTGTGGCGAAGAGGCTGCAGTGGGCAGGAGACCGAGCAACAGCGAGACCAGAGCGTGAGAGGGAATCAGGATCAGCAGCCGCGAGGACCTGAGTGAGTATGAGAATCCCGGGCGGGAGCCCGATGAGGCATCAGCCTTGCTGTGGTAAACAATGCTTTGGTGACCTTCTCTGGGACAAGCCACTAAGCACTGGTGAGAACTGGACATGCACTTACAAATGAGTTAGGAAGGCTGGGACAGGATGACAGTTCTGGGCATGACCTCGCTTAGCCTGTCGTCACCTGAATGACCCATCCGAGGGGGTGCAGCTTTTCAGGGAGAGAAAAATGAGATCTGCTGGAGTGCAGGCCTAGTGAACTAAACGGAGCTGCTGGTGGCGGTCCCTGGGGGCCTGGACTGCCGAGGAGGCTGTCCTAGAGGCCAGGTTGAGCCAGCTCTTTAAAACAAAAGGGTGTCCTTAAAGGCAGATAGTTCTGGGCTTCCAAAGTGTGAGAGTTTTAGTTGCTTTTTGGCACCACCTGGTGGCAACTCAGTGCATCACCACAGCAGGCAGGGCTGGACCGAGCCAACCAAGCAGCATGGAGGGCACCGTGGTCTGAGAAAGATGCAGGCCCAAGCACGGGTTATCGCCACCCTCCAAGGAAGAAACCAGTTCCTCTATTTGACCTCGTACTTAAGCTAGACTTGTGAGCAGTCTTCATTTTATCACGCTCTGCATTTAGTGGGGACACGTCTTGTCCCAGAGGTGCTGAGGGACAGCTGGGGGAGCTCGGTGCCCGTCTCGCACAGGCACGGGGGCTGGATGGATGTGGGCAACAGGGGAGAGCGTCAGGGCCGCTCCAGCCGACCCCTGCTCCAGGCAAGGCCACCTCTGCTTTAAAGGTCAGACACCAGCGCGCAATGTTTAACCGGCTGGGCCGCCTTAGTATCCATTTACCTACATCCATACAGCCCTCTGCTGCACTTGGGTGAATACTTTCAGTCTGAAGCGCCCTTGTAAACAGTAAGGCAGATCAAGACTTCCTGGAGTGGAGGAGAGGAGGCAGGGCCCGGGCACTGCCTGCAGTGCCCCCGCCCGCTGTCTGGCCCGCCCCACTGTGGTGTCTACCTGAGCTGGGAGCTGTGGCAATCTGAACAGTGACCAGCGCCATTTCCGAGCCCATTTCGCAGCAGCTGACTTGCAGGGTTCCAGTGAGGACCACGTGGTAACGTGTGGACAGCACTTCGCACAGTACCTGGCTCAGTGGCTGACTGATGCCATCATTGCTGCTACTGTGGTCACTAGAAGCACCTGAGGGCCCACCTTACCTGGAGTGTACCTCCCACAGCTTCTGGTTCATCCGATAATCCCACACGGAGACCAGGCCCTCCTCGCCCCCACTGACAATCTTCCAGTCGTCCATCTGGACTGAAGAGACTCCAAGTTGGTGGGCAGAGATGGACAGGGCGATCGTGTCAGTGCGGAGGTCGTGGAGCCTCACCCTGCAGGGCCACAGAAGAGCGCAGAGATTAGCATTAGAGCCTGAAATGACGAATTCCTCCTCAGCCATGCTGGTCTGTGTACAGCAACCCTATGAAAACAGAGTATGAAACCCCTTCAGTTACGAACACCTAAATACTGATACCAAACTTTCACCACCTCCTTAGTGTACTCTTAGAGGAGGCCAAGAGGCACTAGAAGTGAACTGGCTTAGGGCACCCCCAACCACTCAAAGCACAGAATAAGGAGGACTCAGAACAAATACACCAGCTGCCCTGCTGCTCACTTTTATGTGCTCTACAGGGGAGACGCCTGCCCTGGGCACAAGCCCATTGCGAGGGAGGCTGACCTGACTGCCATGGTGCCTCCAGGGGGACGTCGGCCTGAGAAGGCTGTCCAGAGGGTAAGTAAACTGCCCAGCATGGCAGTTTTGCTGTTCATATAAAAGTCCGTTAAGAGCAAGTTGTAAAACAGCTACATTTGTCTGAAACCTGAACCCTTACCTGGTTGGGAAAATAACACTTTTTGGGTAATTTAACTCAATTTTTAAGTTCATCACCATCTTGTTGAAATTTGGAAAGGTGATGCATCTACAGTTCACTAAGCATAACAGAATCGTGATAAGAGTATGTGGACACTTGGCAGTCACTTATCTGAAGTCTTGAGATAATTACTTACCTTGTAATAATCTGAATTTCTTTAAGAACATCTTTAAAAACTACTTTCTATACAAATATATGCTGAATTTCCACATAAGGATAAATTAGATCAGACAGAAATCTCCCATCCACTAGAAGTACCAACACAGTTCCTGAAATAAGCCACAAGAGCTAAAACTGAATGTGGCAACATTTCAGTACAGGTGAATTTAACAGCCCCTATGCTGCAAGTCACAAAAGAAAAGAGAGTCGCTGCCCTGAAAAGATGCCACTAGCTAGCTAGCAGGGGAGCTGGACAAACATGTCTGACACAAATAATGTGGAGAGAAGGGATCATCTAAACATGTTCTAGGTCCTAAACTCTTACAGGTACATGAGCATGCACAGACACAAAGTATCTTCAGAGTTCTGAGGGGAAATTATTTGAACTGGAAATTCTATACCTAGCTTACCTACCAAGTTTGAGGGCATAATGAAGACTTTTTTTTTTAAACATAAAAGGAGTCAATGTGAGCTACCCATGGATACTCTCTGAAAGAAAGTGATGTAGCAAAATGTCAGAAGGGCCATGAGGAGCCAACACACACACCACAGAGGGATGTATGAAACAAACACTGAATGTTAGCAGACAGCTTAGAAAGCCCTAATGTGTCAGCTGGGTGGGCAGACGCACACAGGACAAACCCACCTCTTAAGAGGAAGAGCCTCAAGTCACAAAGCAAAACTCAATATAGGGACTTCCCTGGTGGCACAGTGGTTAAGGCTCTGGTCAGGGAGCTAGATCCCACATGCATGTCACAACTAAGGAGCCTCCCACAACTAAGATGTAGCACAACCAAATAAATAAATAAATAATATTTTTAAAAGCAGAAAAAAGCAGGTTTGAAAAAGAACCAAATAGTACTTAAAAAAGAAAAAACGTTAAAAAAAAAAAAAACCTCAATATATGCTACACACGAAAGGCACATTTGCATGTGACAAGGAAGAGGTGACAATTTTAATACCTGAAAAGGTAGATTTCAGAGCAAAAAGCATTAGCCTGAGAGTACTTCAAAATGATGAGAAGGATACAGTTTACTAAAGGTTTGATAAAACTTGCCAGGAAAGAAACAAAAAACCCCACATGATACCCAAAACTAATATAAAACTGTAAATCAACTATATTTTCAATTAAAAAACCACACATGGACCTAATTTCTGTAGGTCTATTTTCCCTCCTTTTTAGTAATTCAGTTTCTTTCATCATTGTAATCTATTCAGGTTTTCTAGTTCTTGAGTTCATTTTTTGAATCTCCATATTTGAAGACCTAGATGAATAAATGACATTGTAGGAAAATAAGAATTATCAAAACTAACCCCCAGGAGATAGAAAATCCAAATAGATCAAGGAACACAGAGCAAGCTGGGAAAGCTGTTGAGGAGCAAGCTGTCCCTGCAAAACAAGAACAAGCAAAATGGGTCCAACCTGGAAGGAACAGACTGCCCCCCACATTTCCCAAACCCCGGGCTACATCTACTGTTCCACAGCACAGCAAAGGGAGGAAAGCTCTGACTCTTTACATGGAGCCAGCATTCTGTTATTACCCAAAACCTGACACTGCAAGCATGACAGATCTGGACCAGTGCTAAGACCTGAATAAAATATCAACTAACAGAACTCACAGCAACATGTTAACCAGCAAGTGGACTCTGTCTAGGATGTCCATTCCTGTGGTCCACCATGCCTCTCTGACAACAAGAAACCCACAGAGAGGGTCACTTCCATGGACACTGAAGAGAGATTTGATGACATAGAACACTTATTCCTAGTGAGAAGTCTTTAAAAAACAGTAATCTACTTTTACCAATATTATTTCACATTGTTTTTAAAAAATTAGATATAATTAGATAAAAGAAGAAAATGAGAAGTGGACAAATTTATCATTAGGGTTGACAATCCAAGGTAATTCAGTAATAATTCAGAATCAAATATGTATTTTAATATGTCAAAATCAATAACTATCCTTTGTACAACCACTAGCTTTAAAAATGTAATTGAAGAAAAGATCCCACTTAAATTCTCCATGATAAGCAAAATACCCTGTAACAACTTTCTCAACTTGGAGCTCTACCATACACATTACATCAACATTACTTACAGAGGGCTCAGAGTTAAAACAAACATCCAGGATAGGAAGGCCTTTCTAAACGTTACAAAAAAAAAGTCAAGGCAAATTGGAAACTGGGAAAAATGTTTGCACCAGAGGACTAATTTCTTATAAAAAAAAATTCCTTCAAGTTGATAGTAAAGATTGATAGCCCAGTATTAAACTTTAATAAAGTTTAAGAAAAGAAAAAATAGTTCACAGGAAAAGAAATACTAATGGCTTTTTTTTTTTTTTTTTTTTTTTGCGGTACACGGGCCTCTCACTGCTGTGGCCTCGCCCGTTGCGGAGCACAGGCTCCGGACGCGCAGGCTCAGCGGCCATGGCTCACGGGCCCAGCCGCTCTGCGGCATGTGGTATCTTCCTGGACCGGGGCACGAACCCGTGTCCCCTGCATCGGCAGGCAGACTCTCAACCACTGCGCCACCAGGGAAGCCCACTAATGGCTTTTAAACACTTGTAAGACGTTCAAGTTCACTGGTAATGAGGGGAATTATGCACTAAAACTACAATGCAGTAATACCACTCAACCTGCCTACCCAGCAAAGGTAAAGTCTCGTAGTACTCCGAGACCCCTTCCACGCTGGTGAGCCCTGGATAGAGAGGTACTTCTGTACGGCTGATGTGAGCACAAGCCCAAAGAAAGTGACTTGGCAATATCCAACAATATAAAAAATATACTTCACTTTGACCTAGCAGTTCTGCTTCTAGGGTTTTATATAGGCTCTATCTAACATACATGTACATCCACATATATACATACAAGGCCATCAGCCACAGTACTTTTTCAGTAGCAAAGATGAGGCTTCTGTTTCAGGCACCCTGTTGACCCTCCCACTGAAAATCACTTCATACTGCTGGATAAGACGTAACTACATCCTTTTAAGTGCACTGCTGAGCTCACAGAGTAAGCGACCTCCCTAGGGTCCATGCAGACAACCAGGTTGGAGAGCTCGAGCTGCAATTTTGGTTGCCTCTATGCATGTGCGGTGGGGGTGAGGCTATTGGCAGGTGCCAATCTCAGGAAGCAACGGGACTGGCTCTTACTGTACCACGGGGGCAAGGCTGTAAGAATGGGGTCCACTCAAAGGGGAATATTGAGACCTTGCTTTATAAAAAAGCAGTATAGAACTTCTAGACACGAAAACATAATCCCTGCAATTAAACTCATTAGATAGGCTAGAAACAGATTAGACAAAGCATTTGTAAATTAGAAAATAAATCTGAAAAGTTACCTAGAATGGAGCACAAAGAGAGAAACTGATGAAAAATGTGAATGAAGCGTTAAGAGATGGGAAGGATGGAAGGGGATGATGGTTCAGCTTACACCCAAAAGAAATCCCAGAAGGAAAAAATCCAGTGTGTGGCAAAGAGGCGATATTCAACGTGTTAATGGCCAATGTTTTTCCAAAACGGAAGCTAGGCACACTCACACTCACGAGCACTGATCAGAATAAATGAAAAGAAATACGTACTACGGAGCGTCGTAATAAAGGGGGACGCTGTGAAAGACACAAGGGGTCTCAAGAGCAACCTGAGACAAAAAGACTTCTGATAATCAGACCAACAGGAAAAATGAGAAACAGTATTTACACTCATGAATTTGAGTGACTCAATGGGGAAGGCACACGTAACCTAGCTCCATCAGCAGATGCCAGCTAAAGCCGTGATGGTACATCCGGTACAGTGGAGACCTGCATGGGCATCAGAGAATGAGGCAGAGAGTTACACACACCGAGGACAGCCGTCACCTGAACAGTCACACACCGAGCGCACCAGGCCCGGCTGCGTGACGGCAGCTGGGGGGCAGGGGAGGGAGGCCCGCATCTGTGTGCGCAGGCACCCTCTGGAGAACGCCGCAGCACAGCTCCCAGGAGACAACTTCTCCCTGTATATACTTTTTTGTGCTTTTGAATTCAAAAGGTTACCTGCTTAAGTTAAAAAAATTTAAAGATAAAATTCTGGAAGGACATACTGGAGTCGGTAACAGCAGTTACCCTGGGGAAGTCTCAATGGAAGAATGAGGGGAATAGATGCGGCTTTTACTTTTTATTCTAGACGCTGCCATGTTGTTTAAGGAACAAGAACTCGTTCATGACCGGGAGGGGCACCCAGAGGCCTTCACAAGCACTGGTCACACTCTGTTCCGTAAGTGGGTGGGTGGCGGGAATGCTCAGGCGTTCCGTTCTTTAAATTGTACACAACGTACCTTGTATACACTCCCATGTGGATGTTTTGTTTCAAATAAAACAGGGTTTTAGAAATCTACAGTCTTATGACACGGGGGTGAGTGAGGTCCATGGCTTCTTCCCTGCTGGTGACGAGGCTGACTGGGGGCTCCCTTAGTACAGCAGGCCAATCAACACCCCCCCACCCCGCCTCCCCTCTTCCCAGGGAGGGGTCTGTGACCAGAGAGATGCGGAGCGAGCAGGAAACACACAGAAGACAAAGAGCTCCAGAGCTCCCTCAGTCAGCATTTACAGACACTAATCTTTAGGCATTTGTGGGTTAGAGAAGGGAGAAAAGGTAAAGTTGCTGTGAAAGGAACTCTGCCTGGAGGCTACAGCTGCACCGCTTACTAAGGGGAACTTGAAAATGAAAGTGGGGGGAGAAATTTTTAGCTTGAGTACTTTTCAGTGCGTATTTGGTTAATAAGGGTCTATTTTGCTCTAGTGATTTTCATAAAGAGCTCCTCTGTTGAATATTTATACTCCATAATTTACAGTTTGGCTGTTAAGGAGACAAAGGCAAACACAAATTTGGTCCAGAAGTTCAAAGTTTGCCATCTGTTTTCCTATTGTATTTAGATACCGGCATGGATGGCTCCAAACAAAATACACAAATACACCAAAAGATACAGCATTAGTGTATTTTATCACTAAGGAAAACAAAAATGGGCCAAAAACAGACTCGAACTTCTCCCCACAGGGAAAAAGGAGAAGCACTTAGAAGACATCTCCTCTAAGAGGCACTGCTCTGGTTTCTGGCTGACATAAAGAGATAGCACACAGCACGGGGTGCGAAGTCCACGCGAACCATTCGAGTTCACATTACGAAATGCATCTCTGCTTCACACACCTGACAGCGTGGCCCCAGCGTGCACAGCAGCGTTCCCTGGCAGAGCCCGTACCCTCAGCGCTCAAATCAAATTCCCGACGTGGGGAAACAGGTAGCACAGCAAATGGGCACAAACATGCCAAGACAACTGATTCCAGGGACAAAAAGAAGCCAATGGTAGACACTGTGAATCCCTATCCAGCGTGTGTTTCATCAACTTTGCCCGTTGAGAAGAAAAAAATAATTGGTCTGAAAGCTGTAATTGTATTATGTTTAATATTCATGGTTGGGTTTGGAGGGCTGTTCCAATACTCCCTCTCTCCAGCCCCTCTCTAATGAAAATCACACCATAGGAGTCGGCTCAAGCCCGCCAATTAAAACAAAAGACACCAGAACCTTCCAAAGACTCCAACAGAGGAGCATCCATCTGATGGGCAGGAAAACGTGCTGGAACTGAGAGGGAGGCACGCTCTGGCTGGTCCTGTGCTAAGAGCTTTGAATAACTTATTAGAACACTTGCAGATGGAGCGAATGCAACATTTACGCCCCACTCACTCTCCCTGACAGCCAGCAGCACCAGAAGCCACCACAACTTTGTATCTGTCAAGGCGAGAAGAAAGCTCCGACACTCTCTAATTAGGGGTCACAACTCAAGAGCCTGCTTCCCATTGGTTTGGATAAAATAGTCCCATAAAATAATAAGGCAAATTGTATTTGATGGCAAAGATGAAGCCTGTTCAGACTCTGGCTCAGCAGTAATCATTAAGAAGGACCTGACCTTCAGCTATATTTCTATCCAGAAAATAAAGGGAACAAGCAAGACGGCATTAAAACAGTCTCCCTTTTTTTAAGTGACCAAATTAATCAAGAAAACTCAGTTTTTTTAAAGAAATCAATAACATGATTCTGTTTTGTCTCATCGAACCTATATTAAAGAGGATTTTTAAATACAACCTTATATGCCCAAATCAGTAGCTATAACATATATATGGCACCAATGATGGCCTTTGGTGAATGATTCATTTTTAATAGCAACTAGAAAAACTTGTATTTTCAGGTAGAACTGCCCAGTTTAATCCAAGTAGGCTATGGTTAGAGCTCTATGTATTGTAAAGCTGTATCTCTAAAGTTTAGAGTTCTTTGTTTATTGCCCATAAAGAGTAATAAGCCCCTTGGACTGATCACTTGACCTTTCTAGACCTGTTTCCTTAGCTGGGCCAGCATTAGATGGTCTTAAAGAGCTCTGCTAGACTGAACATTCTGCAACCCTTACAAGCCAGCCCATAACACCACCTGTGGACAAAAATGTATAGAGGGCTTCCCTCGTGGCGCAGTGGTTGAGAGTCCACCTGCCGATGCAGGGGACATGGGTTCGTGCCCCGGTCCGGGAAGATCCCACATGCCGCGGAGCAGCTAGGCCCGTGAGCCATGGCCGCTGAGCCTGCGCGTCCGGAGCTTTATGGTCAACTGATTTTCAACAGTGGTGCCAAGACAATTCAAGGGGGAAAAAAGAGTCTTTTCAACAGATGATGCTAGGACAGTGGATATCCACATGCAAAAAAGAATGAGGTTGGACTCCCATCTCACACCATATACAAAAATTAACTCCAAATGCATCACAGACCTCAGTGTAGGAGCCAAAATCATAAAACTTCTTTTAGGTAAACACAGGAGTAAATCTTTGTGACCTTGGGCTAGGAAATGGCTTCTTCAATATGACACCAATGGCACAAATGACAAAGAAAAACTGGATAAATGGAGTTTCATCAAAATTAAAGACTCCTGTGCTTCAAAGGGTGTATTATCAAGTATGAAAAGACAACCCATAGACCGGGGAGAAATATTCACAAATCACATCTGGTAAGAGGCTGGTATCCAGACTATATAAAGAACTCTTGCAACCCAATAAATAGAAAGACAACTTAATTAAAAAATGGGCCAAGGATTTGAACAGACATTTATCCAAAGAGGCCAAAAAGCACACGAAAGGATGTTCAACATCATACCTTTAGGACAGCTATAATCAGAGACCACAGCAAGTACCGGTAAGGGTGTGGAGAAACTGGAACCCCCATACACTGTTGGTGGGAATGTAAGACGGTACAGTCACTGTGGAAAAGAGTCTAGCAGTTCCTCAAATAGTTAAACATAGGGTTATATAAGCCAGCAATGCCACTCCTAGGTATATATCCAAGAGAACTGAAAACATGTGTCTACACAAAAATCTGTAGTTGAATGGTAACAGCAGCATTATTCATAACAACCAGAAAATGGAAACAACCCAAATGTTAACTGATGAATGAATAAGTAAATGTGGTATACTCATACAATGGAATATTACTTGGCCATAAAAAGGAATTAAGTGGTGATTCAAGCTACAACACAGGTTTATCTTGGAAACATTATGCTAAGTGGAACCAGCCAGTCACAAAAAGTCACACGTTCTATGATTCCATTTATATGAAATATCTAAAACAGACAGATCTGTAGAGGCAGGAAGTGATTAGTGGTTGCCCAGAGCTAGAGAAGTTGGGGGGACATGGAGAGTGACTGCTGATGGGCACAAGGTTTCTACGTGGGGTGATGAAAATGTTCTAAGCCTGACTTGGTGACGACTGCACAACCTTGTGAACTTTACACTGGATTGTATAATTTAAATTGGTGAATTGTAGGTATGTGCATTCTATCTCAATAAAGCTAAAAATTTTTTAAATCAATTTAAGATTACAGGAGGAAAAGCAGTGGGATTTGTTGGCTCAGTGCACGTTGCTTTGGCAGCCCACTAACAACCTGATGTAAGCCTTAGCACCAACTCTTCTTTTTGGCCCCGCCGTGCCACCTGCAGGATCTTAGTTCCCTGACCAGGGATTGAACCTGGGCCATGGCAGTGAAAGCGCAGAGTCCTAACCACTGGACCACCAGGGAAGTCCCACCCTTATCACCAACTCTTCCCACCCTTATCACCAACTCTTATTTTGATTCTCCCCACCAGAGCATTCTCTGGTCTAGATCTCTGATTTCATTCGTTAGAAATGAGCAGATCCCAGATGAGAAGACTGAGAGCACAGAAGGGGAAGGGACCCCCTTTAATACAGCCCTCTACTGCCAACTAAACAGTTTATTTAAGTAATTTAAAGAGAGTAGGAGTTCTGCGTCTGACCTAAAGTAAGCCCACCACTGCCTCTGTCTTCTGCTGCTACAACCCAAACCTCTGGACAAAACACAAAAAGCAAACACCTGAGGACCCTGGGGAGTTGACTCACTACAGTGGATTGTGGGGTAAGTGGCCACAGAGGAAGGGGCCATGGGGAAAGGAGTTTCTCTCTCACAGCCTCACCCCAAGTGTGAGCTCCTGTAGCAGAGCTGTGTGGTGGTGTGGGAGCTAAAACGCTAACAGGAACACCCTCTTTCTGAAGAACCAAGGAGAGAAGCCCCTAAGTCCAAAGAACGTGGGTGTGGTGTCTTTGGGGATTCCCCCATCTCTTTTCTCTCTGGTTTTGCCCCAAGGCAGTCCCTATTCACAGAGCTGCATGGTGGTAGGGATGTCAGCAGGTGAAACCCTGCGAGAAACCCCATCTTCTCGTCAGAGGCCCAGGGGACAAGGGCCCTGAAAGCTAGGAATCACAGGCATGGAGAGAGGGAGGAACTGGAGGCAGGGAGCCCGTGATACCGCGTGCGACCCCGCGCACGGCCCAGGCGCAGACCCAAAGCAGTACAGCAAAGGCTCAGATAAGATTTCAACCACTGCCAGCTCAGACTAACCTTTGGGTGGCACATGTGCAGGGCAGTCAGAGAAGCACAGCAAAGGTTTTGGAAATTGAACTGACACTGGAATCACCACCCACGGAAGGCAAGACACAACTTGCAGTCTGAACCTAACCAGGGGGACTGACTGTTTAAAACAAAAATAAAACTCAGGATCCTCCAGAGGATTATGTAACAGGATCCAAAGGGGACACAAAATGTCCAGGATACATCCAAAATTACTTGATATACCCCCACCCCAAAAGCCCCAGGAAAATGTGACCCATTCTCAAGGGAAAATGTCAACCCTAAAATAACCCAGACTTTTGGAATCATCAGTGACTTTAAAGCAGCTATTGTAACTATATTCCATGAGGTTAAGGTACAATGATAAGAAAGAATGAAATTCTGAACAGAGAAACAATGGAAATTTTGAACCAAAAAAAGTATAAAATCTGAAATCAAAAATTCACTAGATGGGTTCAACAGCAGAATGGAGGTGACAGAAGAAACAGTTCGTGAACCCAAAGTTAAATCAGTAGATATTTGCAACTTGAAGAATGTAAGGCTTAGGAAAGAAAATGAATAGAGCTTCAGTGACCTGTGGGATAATATCAAAAAGTCTGTTCTTCACATCACTGAAGTCCCAGAGGAGAGGGGAAAGGGATCAGTGTGGAAAAAAATACCTGAAGAAATAATGGCCAAACACGTCCCAAATTTGGTGGAAGACATAAATTTACAGATTCTAAATGTTCAGTGAACCCCAAAGGTTAAACTAAAGAAACAAAACAAAAAAACTCACAGTGGTCTATTTCCTGCAGACTTTATCTTGGTAACCCATTCAAGTTTCTCATAACTGTTCTAATTCCTAAGATTTATTTTCGCCTTCATTGAACAAATACAGACTTTTATTTAATTGAAAACACCATCAATTCAAGAAGCACCATTACTTTATGTAATATTTTAACATGCTGCCATTTGTAAGATGTTATTATAAAAGACACATCTTGTTTTTCATAGATGTGAAAATGTAAAAAAAAAAAAAAAGTGCATCTTAGAATAAATGCAAAACATAGAGTTAAGCCCTCTCTGAGCGCTAGACAGACACTGTGGTAAGACACAAGCATCCTGTCCTCACACCGGATGCACACCGCTCCCTCCTCTAATGTTATTACCACTCTTTCTTCTTGGCTTAGCAGGAAAGGACAAAATATGCATTAAAAAAACCCTCATTGATCTGTAGTGTTAAAACTCTTGTGCAGAGCCCCACCTATATAACCCCACTTTATAACCCTTCCCTCCCAGCGAGGGAAAAGTACAATCCAACCATAACTCAGTTCCCACCCTGATCATTCTCTTAATCTTTATCAGACTCTACTTAACCTCTAGTGACAGGCTAGGTGAGCTATTTTTTCATTTTTAATTTCAGCTTATACCCACCCCCCCAAAAAAAACCAACTCCTTAGAAAATTCCACCCATGCTATTAGCAAAGTTACTCAAGCTGATTTCCTTACTTTAAAGAAACATTATTTTTGTTTTAACCTTGGACAGTTTTATGTACCTTTAGAGTCCATTTCATTCTCAAGTTATTTATAAAGTACTAAGAGAATGCAATAGAAGTTCAGTTTTTTAAATAAAAATGGAGGTTCCAAGGTTTTTAAACTGCATCTGTCATGAAGTGATAGCCACCTAGCTCTCTTCATAGTATTTGCCCCCTCCATCCCACTTCTGAAATAAAACATAAGCTGTACAAGCCTGGGTGTGCATCTCTGATGAGTTCCTACTCATAGCTATTAAGTCTTGGGGAAAAACCCCACAAGACATGCCTCTATGCACTTAAAAGTCTAGAGTCCTTATTCCTTCCTTTCTCCAGATGTATAATATTTTTAAGCCCCATGTTTGGAATTCATATTGCTTACACTGTTAATGTGATTCATAGAGTCTGTCATACAGAGTGAAGTAAGTCAGAAAGAGAAAGACAAATACTGTATGCTGACACATATATATGGAATTTAAGAAAAAAAAATGTCATGAAGAACATAGGGGTAGGACAGGAATAAAGACACAGACCTACTAGAGAATGGACTTGAGGATATGGGGAGGGGGAAGTGTAAGCTGTGACAAAGTGAAAGAGTGGCATGGACATATATACACTACCAAACGTAAGGTAGATAGCTAGTGGGAAGCAGCCGCAGAGCACAGGGAGATCAGCTCGGTGCTTTGTGACCGCCTGGAGGGGTGGGATAGGGAGGGTGGGAGGGAGATGCAAAAGGGAGGGGATATGGGAACATATGTATATGTATAACTGATTAAATTTGTTATAAAGCAAAAAATAAAAAAAAATTAAAATTAAAAAAAAAAAAAAAAGGAGAAAAACTGCCTGGACATACACTGAGGAGTTCAATTCTCAAGCATGAGAAGCATCAGCTGTTTCAGGAGGGCTCGAGGAAAAAAAGATCAGGTATTTTCTTTCCATAAAGCATCCTCACATCTTTTTGCTCTCTGGGAGGCAGACAGTAGTAGTGAAGGTCAGAAGTTGAAAATATTATCGGACAAAATAATTATTTTTGCAAGCTGCTGCACTGGTGCGACAGAGGTCTGGGATTTGGCACAAAAGAGGACCCGCCTCACGATCTGATACCCCACCAAGTGGCCCGCCACCTGCAGCCCGGGGCTGGCCAGGGGAGGGGGCGCCCGCTGAACCTGGCCTCCAGCCATGCTCCCTCTCTTCAGGGCACTGGATCGGACATGACAGATAACCAGTCAAAAAAAGAAGAAAAAAAAAAAAAAGGAAGAAGAAAGAAAAGGAAAAGACAAGGGGGAGAGGGAAGAGAAAGGAAAAAAGCCTAAAATTTGGACTCAGACAGTCTTTTCAAACACTTTAATCCTTCCATGCTGATGGGTCCTGGAGCGGCCGGAGCTGGCACTGGACCCTGTACCGGGAAAATCCTGCTCCCTAAGCCAATACGTTAAAGGGAAGACTGCTAATCAGCTAAATAGAAACTGGAATCTGTTCACATGAAGTCTCTTTTTTCCCCCATCACCGGAGGGACACCATAGTGGTCTAAAACACACTCTTGACATCATTTGGCAGGCAAACCTATTTTGCTGAACATGATTCATCCCTTAGGTTATTGTTTTTAATATGAGAAAGTGAGCTTTTAAATGCCAAACAAATTTTACAGCAGGGGGACAAAAGATATTCCAAGTGGTCTCACTGGACCTTCCACCAACTGCGTCCACCAAATGGCCTAAAAGACAACCTTCCCATGGTGTTTCAGAAATGAGGCAGAGACGCAACTCCATCCAACTATTACCGAATACAAGACTTTGTTCTCCAAGTTCACAGGGATGGTTATTTATGGGATCAGGGCTGAACTCAGGTGGGCAGAGATGTGAGTGAGAAGTGAGGAGGGTGAGCCGTGGAGGAAATCAGTGAGCTCAGTGGAGGCCGAGCGGCCAGGCCTCAAGAGAAGCTGCCTGCGGCTCTACGATGCGACGCTACTGACACCTACCTCCTGTCCATGTTGCCACTGACCATGAGGTTGGGAGGGCTGTCCCGGAGGTTGACGCAGGTGAAGTCGCCAAGCGCGTTGCCCAGCTTCGAGAGGCAGCGTTCTGCTTCCAGGCTATACACCAGGATCTGGGGAGAAGGAAAAACACGTGGGTGTGTGTGAGGGGCAGCAGGGCCCGCACAAACCATTTCCACCCAGCGTCGCCCCGGGGCACGGTCACAGCACCAGCTCCCATTAGAGAAGAGGCTCCAATACTTCATTTCCTGACCCCTTCCAGGTAATGACAGTGTAAGGATGTGGCTCTTAGAACGACAAAAGGAAACGCAAGAGAAAAGAAAATCCAAAGAATTCCAGGCCAAGGTGCAAAGAAACTCATAGGACACACAAAAAATGCCAGATGGGGAAATTCGGTATCCCAATTTCTTAACACAGAAAAAGAAGCATGGAAACTAAGGGTCACTGACTGCTTCTGATTAGTTAATGGGGGAGGCGAACAAGAAGTCTGTGTACAGGGTTCTCTCTCTCTCCTCCCCCTCTGTATTTATACCACAGAAGGTAAAAAGAACAAACAGTATAAGCATCCAGGATGATGAAGCTTGTACAGTTAACCACTAGATGATTCCTTTAGATTAAACTACAAACCAAAACATAAAGTCTTATTCCCAAACGTTAAAAAAAATTTTTTTAATTGAGGTATAAGTGATATTCCCCAACATTTCTCTCTTCAGTCACTCTCCACTAGTTAATTATAGTAAGCTCTGTTCCATAAGGTATGGAGGCAAGTGAGAAAGTATCCTTGATCTCTAGACAATGTATTCATTACATTTGAACACTGCCTTTTCTCCAGCAAATGGGGAAACAAGGATGATTCATAAGGAATCTTTCTGAAGGTTATTTAAGTCTTTTACCAGAAAGATCTTAGTAATTCAGTTAACATTAAGTGCTTGCCATGGGTCAGTAATTGTTTTAAGTAGTGAAGACACAGTCCTTGCACTCAAATTCACTGTTCAAAAGCCTCCTCATTTACACACACACACACACACGTGAGCATATATTATATTCTGTTGATCATGTGGTTAAAATTAATCACTGAGGGCTTCCCTGGTGGCACAATGGTTGAGAGTCCGCCTGCCGATGCAGGGGACACAGGTTCGTGCCCCGGTCTGGGAAGATCCCACATGCCGCGGAGCGGCTGGGCCCGTGAGCCATGGCCGCTGAGCCTGCACGTCCGGAGCCTGTGCTCCGCAACGGGAGAGGCCACAACAGTGAGAGGCCCTCGTACCGCAAAAAAAAAAAAAAAAAAAATCACTGAACTCAAAGTTTTAATGTTAATATTTTTTAGAGTCTCCTCTCTTAGCCCACACATGAAAATGATGTGCTATTTTTTGTTAACCTATACATTTATCAATTATCAGTGTACAGATTCCTATTTTAGTACTGAGAGGTTAATAAACTGACTCCACCTTGAAAACCATTGATCTCATCGTTGACACATTTCTAACAACTGAATCTTTGCAAATTCCTAATAGTCAAAACAACACTATAATATTAAGTAAAATTGCTCACAATATCTGAAAGGAAAGAAGGCAATTTCAAAATGTAAAATGCCTTCTTAATCCCTAAAGATCATAGAGAACAAGCTAAATTTTATTTTTATTTTCATGCAGTTGAAAATAAAAGTTTCGGAGAAAATTTCAACTGTAAAATATCCAAAATAAGATTCTTCTTCCAAGTACGGACATAGAAATAAATCAAATCTTCTATCTACAGTGAATATCCTAAAAATTACATAAAAATCGGTTCCTGGAGAAAAAAAAAAAAACAACCCAGCAATCTGGTCTACCCTGAAAGTAACATTCTGCACTTATATATCACTATACAGTTTTCAAGAGGGCTTTTGGACTCATTCTCTTCTTCTTTTTAAAATACTTCAACATCTATAGCAGGAAGAAATGTCCATGATAAATATAAGAATTAAAATCTGATATTGAGTCTGTTCCTATGTCTTTACTTTTTTTTTTTAGAAGTTCTTTTTTGACAAGAGGATAGATCATTTCTGAATGAAACAGTGGGATCTAATCCCTCTCCAAAAAGACTGCAAATTCATCATATAAGTTAGTAGTCAGGAGTCAAGTATTTTCTAAAATGTTTAATAATTCAATGAATCAGAACTATCCAAAGAGTACCTTGACCATTACGTTTAGTTAAAGACCGCAGAGATCAGAAAACACATTACCCATCTCAGAGGCGGTTCTTCCCACGTTACGAGTCCCTCAACGACCTTTAGCATCTCTCTCTCCCCTCTGCGCTCTCTCTCTTTTAATAAGGTTGAGCAAATGGGACTTCATTTTATCTGATTGCCACAGACTAGTGAGATTAATTATTCATGCTCACACTCTCCCTCTTGTTAAGACCATGCATTAGACTAATTTTTCTCTTTATTGCCCTAGTTGGGTTGAGTCTCAACCCATGGCCACTTGACTCACTCTCAGAAGTGTATGGATATGTTGGAAAGAAGGAAAAAACGACCCATAGCTAAAATCTTGGAGAAAATGTTCTGCACTAATGTGACCGCCAAAATCAATAGATGTTGCTGGGATTTTTTTCTTTTAAGCACCACATGTATATTATAAAAGGATTTAAATAGTGATTAAGGAGCAAATTTGTATAGAAGTTGGATGTTTCTTTAAGAATTATCTAAAATGACTGAACCATGTTGTATATTTTTACAAAGGTAACTGCAGGAGATGCAGTGTGTAGTCTCGGACACTGCAGGGTCTACTCCTTTCTCTTTGGCTTCCAGGGAGATCTAGAGGGCACCTGGTGGAAGCAAGCATTGTTTAAAAAGAACTTTGTTTTTTCCTTCTTAGAGATGTTAA
Organism: Mesoplodon mirus; assembly: GCF_964341445.2. NCBI lineage: Eukaryota > Metazoa > Chordata > Mammalia > Artiodactyla > Ziphiidae > Mesoplodon > Mesoplodon mirus. The sequence goes on from NC_138989.1 coordinate 12,348,420, forward strand.
GGTATTTTCACAAATCCTAGTCTTAGAATCCTAACTTTCATTTTTGTCAATTATTCAGATTTCTCTGAAATTTCTAAAGAATCTGTTTTTTTCTGATTTCAAACATAATATATTTTGTGTAACCTTCTGGATAGCCATCTCTCAGAAATAACCACTTTAACAGTTTAGTGTATACAGTTGTCCCTCGGTATCCATGGGGGTTTAGTGCCGGGACCCCTCGGATACCAAAATCTGCCCACGCTCAAGTCCCTTATATAAAATGGTGTACTATTTGCATATAACCTACATCTTCTCATCTACTTTAAATCATTTCTAGATTAATTACAACACCTAATACGATGTAAATGCTATGTAAATAGTTGCTGGTGCTCAGCAAATTCTGACTTTTGGAACTTTCTAGAATTTGGGGGGGAATATTTTCGATCCGAGGTTGGTTGAATCCGTGGATTCGCAACCTGTGGATGTGGAGGGCTATGTACTGCTAGACTTTTTCTATATACATGTCTGTCTTGTCTGTTGCGTGCACACTCTTTCTCTCTCTGTGTATAAAATTATTTTTTTCTCTCGATGGGACTGTCGTTCTACAACTTGTTTTTCCTACTAAATAACATGAGAGTTCTTTCCTCATCAGTACCTATACATAGATCTTGTTCTTTTTTAAAGGCTGCATAGAACTTGTCTATGGATATATGATTCCATATTGATGGATATTTGGGTTGTTTCTAATTTTTTAGACAAAATAAATAATGCTGTAATTCTTTCAACAGCCAGTAAACAAATGTTTATGCCTCTTCTCTGTGCAGCAGGCACTGGAATGAACAGGGAGGGTGGATGATGTGCAGGAGCCTCGGCCGGCTGCCAGCTGAAACAATCCACCTCTTCACCAGCTAGTGCACGGCCACCAACTGTCCTGGTCCGCCATCTGTGGGGCTCGCCTCTCTAAGGAGACCCACCTTACAGCCATGTCCTAGCAGGTGGTGGTGTAACAGTAGGGGCAGCAGTGTAGAGTCAGGATGGAGGTGGTGGCCACAGGCCTGACATCTGGGAAACATCGGCAACGCCCTGGTGCAGGCAGGCCCCGCCCCTTTCAGGTGTGACCCGGACCATTTAGTGTGCCTAGGACTGGCTTTCCAACGAAACCATGAGGAAAGGGATAAGAAATGGCTACTGCCCCTGCAGTGGGGTGATGAGCAGGCCAACTTCCTCCTTCACCCAGTAAGAACTAGATTTAGCAATACAAACATTTCCTAAATCTGGGACTGCTGTTAGCCTCATAATGAAACAGGAACCACTGTATACAGAAATAGCTATGAAGAGATTACAGAGCCTTGCAGTCCCAGACTTTTGGCTGTATGCTAATGACTGAAAAAAGGAATTCCATTTGTGTTTTCTTTAAGTTTACCAAAATAGTGAGTCTTCCTCACACTCCTATGTGTCATCTGCCAAAGGCATTACACCACCCACAATGTCAACCTGAGCAGCAGGCTCAGCGCCTCAGGACCCCAGGCACTGCCTTTCCAAAGGGGTGAGGAGTGGTCAGAAGGCTTCCTTACAAGACCATAGCTTTTTAAAAGGCGTTGTGAATTAAAGATAATTTGTCTGCCACCATCTAAAAAAAGGGAAGCGACAGAGAGAGAAAAGGTTAGGAGATGCTGTGCTGGATTGCAGCGAAGTAAAAGATAAAAAAAAAGGCACGGGGAGGAAGATTTGACTGAAATTCCTGGAGATAACAAAGTCTACCTACTTTCTTTTCTGATCTCTAACAACCCATCTCCATCACTACCACATATATTTTGCCCTTCTGAGGGGGTAAAGTCATGATAAGCCAAATTCTAGAGAGTAAAGCAAATAATCCTCATGTTCTCTCCTCTTCCATCCCAATTAAGCTTATTGTGTGTTCTCTGTGAGCCCTTAGCAGAGTTTATTCCCTCTTGTCAGCGCTGAAGGTATTCACCATCTATGCACCCCATCTGGTGTCCCCAAGGTGCCACCTTGAGCTGTACATTTGCTTCCTCCAACTTTTCCCCAGACCCATGGTTCTCAAACGCTGGAGGGCAGGAGGGTCACCGAGGAGACTGTGATTTTAGCAGGCCAGCTGAGGCACTGTTACCAAGCGCCATGCCACATACTGTAAAACACTGTCCTAGACTTAGACTAGTTCCTTGGGGCAGCAATCCTATCTTTCATTCCTGCAGCACTAAGGGCCAGCACGTGCTGGGTACTCAGTAAGTGCTTGTAGATTAACTGACTGGTACATATTTATCAGGCAAACCCAGGGCTTACCATGGTCTGGTACATAATAAGTACTCAGATAGTCCTTGTTTTGCTTAACACATTCCCCCATTTCTGGATGCCTAATCTTGCTGCTGGCTTGTACCAAGGAACCACTTCCTTGTACTCAAAACAGAAGGTTCCACAGATCTCTCTCCACAGTCGCCAGATTCCAGAACTCCCAAACTATATCCAGGCCCAAGGTTCCACCTCTGACAACACAGCATACTATGAATGTCTGGAATGTCTGGAAAACCATCCTGTTTAGAACACGGAAGATTCAGTCTAGTAAACATTCCCGTAAACATTCTGTTTAACTCCTACGAAACCCGAGAAAGTCCGAGGAGGCAAAAATGAAGAGAGCACTACAACCAGAAAGGGAAGTAGCACTCACATCAGGGGCTGCTCTGGGGACATCTGCCAGTGTCAGGAGCCTGGAAAACTGGGGAAATAGGAGGCAAGGTTTCCAGCCAGTGCCAGGTGGAACCAGAACTGATAAGTCTGCCTAAAGCTGGACCCCTTGGATAGCTATGTACACTCAGCAAAAAGCAAGATAGGAACAAAAATCTATCCACTGGCGAAGAGAGCCTACGTGGCAACTTGCCTGTCTCAGGTTCAGCTCGGGATGGAAAAGGTCTGCCCTCGGCCTGCAAGCCTCATGCAGGTTGGGAGTTTGAAGTTACACTACGTGCAATGCCAAAAGACCCAGGTCTAGTAATAGAAGCACTTTCATGTTGGTACCATGCTTCCTGGTACCTGGCAGAATCGTCTCAGGAGGAAGATCCTCTCAACCCAGGCCCCACAGGAGATCTCCAAATCAAGATCAGCCAAATATGAGCTCACAATTAAAAAAAAATGTTTTCCCCCAACACAGAAACAGCTCATCACAAGGGAGAGACAGAAAACAGGCTTCCAAGGATATCAGATTTTTAGCAGTTGAAGAAAAATATGCATGCTGGAAATGTTTACAGAAATAAAAGAGGGTGAGGGGTCAAAAGCAGCAAAACTGATTAAGTAGCTTTGAAAAACAAAACAAATAGAATTTCTAGAAATTAAAAAAAAAAAAAACAGGGGACTTCCCTGGTGGTGTAGTGGATAAGACTCTGCACTCACAATGCAGGGGGCCCTGGTTCGATCCCTGGTCAGGGAACTAGCTCCCACGTGCATGCCGCAACTAAGGAGCCCATGTCCCGCAACTAAGGAGCCCACGTGCTGCAACTAAGACCCAGCGCAACCAAAGGAAAAAAAAAAAAATCAATGGATGAGTTAAACGGATTCCAAGAGAGAATTTGTGAACTGGAAGACAAAGATGAAGAAATTATTCAGGATGCAACACAGAGAGATGGAGATGGAAAAGATGAGTGAGTGAGAAAGAGCACAGAAGGGAGAACAAGTTGGTCTAACACACATCTAACCTGAGTTCTAGACAGAAGGAATAGAGAGAATGAGGGGAAATTTCAACACGGCAATGGCTGAGAACTTTCTGCAACTGAAAGGAAAGAAGTGCAAGAGAACCCCAAACAGGGAAAATGAAACTAAATCCACACCTAGAGACAGCAGAGTGAAACCACAGAAATTTAAAGACAAGGAAAAACCAGCCAAAAGAAGAGAAAAAGTCCTTAATGGGAATGACAGTTAAACAACTTCTCAGTAATAACAGTGGAAGTCAAACCAATCATCTCTTCAAAGGTCTGAGAGAAAATACCTGTCATCCTGGAATGATAAAGGACTAGTAAAACCACCTTTCACGAATGAGTATGAAATAAAGATGTTTTGGGATAAAAATACCGAGAGCAGAGAGCACTTGTGGCCAAGAGACCCTCACTACACAATATACTTTTGGAAGATATAAAATCATTCCAGACTAAAAGGTCTGAAATGCTGGCAAGAACAGTGAGAGAAGATTCAGGTAAATGTGCACGAATATATGCAAATGTTGACTATACACAACAACAATGCTGATCTGGGGTTAAATAAATAGAATAAACTCTATCTAGTCCTTATTATTCCAAACAGTCAAGTGCCATGCATCAGGGCAAAGTACCAGGAGCATAAAGATGCCAGGTGCACGGGGGACCTCCAGCATCATGGTTTGGAGTGAACAGATACTTTCTTGGATACCTGTACCGTGATTGGCACAAAGGAAGGACTCGGTATCTATTTGCTGAAAGAATGAATAAGTGCTGCACACCTCTGCCTGTGTCGATTACAGGTGAACGACACACCAGCCTTACATTAAAGATATGCCCCCCCACAGATGAACACATTAAGTCAATTTGCTTTCCACCAACAGCAGCGTATTTAGCTGTTTCATAAGTGGGAGGTACAGTTTTATTCCATACAGAACTTAAAGTACAAGACTAGTAATGCTCAATTAAAAAAAAATAGCAGATACAAAAGAAAAAGACCTCTCAGTCTTTGGGGTAGAATTTACTCATGTGAACGACCCAAGTTGCTCTTCTGACCCAACATAAATATGACCCACAAAAACGTGCTCAAAAATTTTACTACAAAAAATGCAGGGTCTGCATATTGATGTTCACATACAAAGCTAAGTGAACAGTCTCTATAAATTCAAAGATGAGCTAAGACTGTAAAAAACGATGAGAAAGACAGTTGGGGAGGGAAGGCGAGCTAGTGAGAAAAGAGTAAATCATACAAAAAACAGCCAATAAAAAAATAAAAAAGCAGTTAATATACATGAATAATGGATGTCTGATTTAAAAGCAGTTTACTCTGATATGATGTAATTTTTGACAATCAGCCAGAGAGACTATTTTGTAAGTCCTTGCCAGAGATAAGTCAGCGCAAGAGGCTTGGTAACGCGGCATATCTGTGAACATGTGGAAAATGACTTTCACCACCATCCCAAAGGTGACTCTGCTGGCAAACAAAAACTTGCCTCTCAGGTGCTTTTAGCAGCAGCAAACAGCAAGATGCAGAGCTGAAGAAATGGACCCCTGACATGAGCACAGCTCCCTGAAACACAGCAGCCCCTCAACAGTTTCCATGACATGCTTCTGGCACAGTCCACCCTCAAACGCGGCACAAAGGGAGAAGCAGCCTGAGCTGCTTTCATGTTTAAGTTTTAATGAGAGTGACAAGCCCACAAGGACAGGATATTTCAGGGATGGGACGGTGTTGCTGAGCCTCGCCAGGCATCGGGTAGGCAGGCCCGTGTGCACTGCCCACCACCACGTGCCAATGCACCTGCAACCCCTGCTGTTCCAGGACTGGACTCTGCCCGGGAAGGCACTGCCAATCACCGCAGACTGTGCCAGACATGGGGCTTTGTGATGTGGGCAGATGTCTACAAAGGACCAGAGCAGGCCAAACCAACACCTATTGTGACCTAAGCCTGAAAAGAACCCAGAGAGCAAGAGTGCACTTGGGTGAAAATGCAGGCCAATATGATCCAGTCTCTCTCTCCCCCCACATCCATAGGTGCTGGAAATAATAAAGGAAGGTAGTGACCAGAATATGGTTCTCTGCTTTGCTTCAGGGATCTCTTCAGACAGTCTCTGTCCTAGCACTAGAAGAAGGATAAGAGGTACGACTAACAAAGAACGGGTTGACGGGGTACATAAAATGAATAGGAAACGTTTGCTGTCAGAGCATTTAGCACAATGAAGAGATTATAATTATTATGCAAATATATAACTCAAAGCTGAAAAGCCTCACATACTCCTTTCAGGTTCCCAACAGGCCTCATCATAATAAAGAGCACGGACAGTTTCGGAGCACTTCACAAATATTAACAACATGTGACTAACCAAAGTCCCCACGAGAAGGAAAGTTATCATTAAATCTGTTATGTAGGGAGGAAAACTGAGGCTGCAAACTACGAAATGAATTCTTCAAAATTAAAGACAACCTGGACATGATTGTCTTACATGGGAAGATTGCAAGTGAGAGCTGGTCGTGTAACAACACTCGTGAGCCTGTAGACGTCGCACTGTACACGCAATTCGGGGTATTACGGTGCTTGCGTGTCAGTTTGCAACCGGCCTGGCAACTTCTCATTTGGCCCCAAGTTAGACTGGACAAAGGCTCAGAAGTGGGTAGCCAGGCAGAAGGTGGCTACAATCAGATCACCGAGACGAATGACAGCTGATGCAGGAGCATGAACAATTGCAGTGAACTATTGGGGACTTTGGTGTAGGGCACACAGTCCACCCCAGTCGCCTTCGTACGCTTAAGGGCGTAACAACCTTTCACTATATGGTACTACGTGGCACGCGACAGTGCCAGCACAAACGTGGTCAGCAGCGTCTTGCACACGAAGTACACTGTAAATATCAGCTGTTAATAATCATCATGGTACTCCTTTCACACAAATCCTCTCAGAATATCATTCCATCTGATTCTCACAACCAGCAAAGGAAGACAAGCATTACCGTGCACATTTTATGCATAAACTGAGGCTTAAAAGAATTTAAATAACTTGCCCCAAATTACACAGGTAACAACAGCAGCTGAGGATGCACTAGGCAGAGCCCAGCTACTCTCATTCCTAGGTCAGTGTTTGCCACCATATGACAAGCCTTTTCCTGAGTCCTGGCAAGACGGGTTAGTAATGCCTAATACTTACAGTGTCCTCGTATGTGCAAAACACTGCGACTGTGCGTTCTCTCACCTGATCCCCACCATGCCATACAGTGGCTATCATGATTTTACTCACTTTACATATGAGGAAGCAGAGGTGTAGAGAGGCCAAATCACTTACACAGAAATGAAGGTTTGGAACCAGAATTCAAAGCTGGGGGGGTGGACCTCCAACTACCCCAGGTGCTCAGAGCGCGGCTCTGGACTAGCAGCATCGGCAGCACTGGGCAAAACAGACCCTCAGGCCCCAACCCAGACTCGGTAAGTCAGAAGGCCTTCGGGGTGGAGGCCCAAGATCTGTATTTTTCTGATACTCCCTGGTGTTTGAGGACCCCCGCACTACACCGACACTGACTGCCTCCCAAGCCAAAAAAGAATCGGAAACATTAAAGCAGTGGTACTCAGCTCTAAATGCTCACTTCCTGCCTCCCAGCTGACAGCAATCTGGTTAAGAAGAGCGCTGGGCAGTACCAGTAAGGCGATGTGAGATGAGGACCCCGTGTACTGTAAGCGTAAGGGGAGGGAGGTGCTCACTGAGAGCCACGACAGTTGGGACGGCTTCTCCTGATAAGTGGGACCCTGGATGGACCTTTCCTGAAAGGACATGGAGAGACAGGAGGGGAAGAGGGAATGCTGTTGCTAGTCGGGAATAAACATGGCATATTCTGGACTGCACAGGCTCCTTTCGGAGGTGCCGGGTGGAGAGTGGGAGGCTGACTCTCCAGGGTCTGGAAGGCCAGGCAGGAGGTACGCACCAGCCAGTCACCCACAGTCCTTGGCACGCAGCCACTGCTCCGACAAAATCTGAAAGGGACCATGAGGAGGGACACTGACAGGTGGGACAAGAGACCAAAGGTGGGGAAAGGGCAGGGGCAGGTGAAGGGGGGCGCTGGGGAAGAAGTATTCTCATGTCATTTTCAACATATGCTTTAAAACTTATTGTGGTACATGAGATAGGAGTTCACACCCTAAGGAAACTCCGCAGTCCAGAGAGGCCACCCAGGGGAACAGGCAGAGCCTGGGCCAGAGGTCCTAACCTAGAAAGATCCAAAGAAATGTGGGTATTGAATTCGGTCCTGGTCCAATCGGTCAGTCCCATATCAACGGACCACCTGCAGCAGGAGACAGTCAGAACCCAGGTCACTGCAGAGCTGCTTCCTGCACGTGGCACATTGAGACGATTCCTGGCCTCACTGTAACCCACTGAAAACCTCCCGAGTCCCTTAATCTGGAATGTGATTGTTCAAATGTGGACTGAGCTGGGGTTTTCCTTTGACCAGCTACAAAACTGGATTTACCCTGTAAATTAATAACACACTGAGAGAATGCTTAAGAGAGTAACTTTGCGTCCATTAGAAGAACTCATCTGCAACTCAATAATTGATAAGTTAATTATAAACCCCACTCTCTAACACAGTGCCTTATAGACTGAAGTGCCGGGTAAATTAAAAAATCATATTCATCTACGTATTGAATAAAAAGCAAAAGCCCTCTACTTTGTAATATTTTTGTTAGTTTAAGCTGCTATGTGTACTTGAAAACAATAAAATATCTTAAATATTGTGAAATTCAGATTCACTCAGGCCATTTTCTGTGTGCCCTCTTCTATCCTCTATCAAACATCATCTGTCTCAACTGTCTGGATATATACACATGGAAAGCCTGCAGCCTATTCTACAGTGTTACTGTTACTGATTATAGAACAAAGGTAAACATTTCCAATAGGCCCCCCTGATCTTCATTAACTGAAAAACGAGCTGATTTTTTAACCCTAACGAACTAGTTGCTGCTCATCTGGCACAAAGAAACCAAAGCCACCTATTCAAACAGTGAAATAAACGCCAAGATCAACTCCAAGTTCACACTCTCCCATGGGTATGGAACGGTAAACCCAGATGGAAATCCCACATAAATAATAGGAAAGCCATTAGAAAAATTAGGCCCTACATAAAATTCTAAGCTTAATTCAAAAGACAAATGAGGGCTTCCCTGGTGGCACGGTGGTTAAGAATCCACCTGCCAACTCAGGGGATATGGATTCAAGCCCTGATCTGGGAAGATCCCACTTGCCACAGAGCAACTAAGCCTGGGCACCACAGCTACTGAGCCTGCGCTCTAGAGCCCATGAGCCACAACTACTGAGCTGTCATGCCACAACTACTGAAGCCCACGCACCTAGAGCCCATGCTCCGCAACAAGAGAACCCACCGCAATGAGAAGCCTGCACACCGCAACAAAGAGTAGCCCCTGCTCACCGCAACTAGAGAAAGCCCGCGTGCAGCAACAAAGACCCAATGCAGCCAAAAATAAATAAATTAATTAAATTAAAAAAAAAAAAGACACATGAGAAAAAAGGAAATGATCATCATATATGTCAATGTAATGGTCTTGTAAAAACTTGCTCAGTGCTTCTAGAATTCTGATCAATGTTTTTAGAAATTAGAAAATGATACGCGTGTCATGATATACAAAAACTACGCCAGTGTGAGCGAAGACAAAAGATACTTAAGACACAGTGCCAGCCCTCTCCAATGAGGCTCCACATCTCAAAGTGACCATACACGAAGTGACTCAGCATTCACATTAACTTAACTGCATTCATCCTGCAAAAAGTTGAATTCCCCCAGCCCTTCCTATTCTAAATGCATTCTTGTAAAACAACTCTCAGGAAAATGACTCCTAGCAGGTATGGCTTTAGCACAGCTCCCACACCAGCCCACAGCACCTGTGCTCCAGCCCGCCTGGACCACCTCAGCACTGCTTCCTGGCCCCCCAGAAACCCTCCTCCAGGCCTGGTGCCTCTGCCTGGACTGCCCCCTTGCCCAGGCTTTCCTGATGAACTCTGACCTGACCCCAAAGCTGGTGGGGATGAGGAGGTGAAGGAGGCGCCTAACAAGTCCTGAGCACCAGCCATAAGCACATTACCTCCTTTCCCCAGGTATTCTCCCATTTCCAAATGGGAAGCCTGAGGCATGTAAGCAACTTGCCTAAGGCTTATCTGACTCCAAGTCCCCAGTGGTTATACCACTACCCGACTTAGCTGAAAATACGTTTCCCTGTATTCACTTTCTATGACTTCCATCACTCGCTCCCAGGAGTAGCCCAGGATTGCTGGAGATCCTGAAGCACTCTTAGCTTCTACAAGAAGTGGCAGCGTTCTAAGAAATAGTTTTTGCAGAATCACCCATCATGGCTGTAGAGAATATCAGAGGTGGTTGGGTCCTCAAAGGTCTCTAAGTCAGAGACGTTATCTTGAGAAGCCCTTGGGGCTCTATGGAGGCAATTCAGGGTCTTCACATGTGAAAACTATTCATTATCAACAATACACTAACAATTATATCAATCATTGATACATTCTATTTATTTCTTTTATACAGCAGGTTCTTATTAGTCATCCATTTTATACACATCAGTGTATACATGTCAATCCCAATCTCCCAAATCATCCCACCACCACCACCCTTCCACTTTCCTCCTTGGTGTCCATACGTTTGTCCTCTACATCTGTGTCTCTATTTCTGCCCTGCAAACGGGTTCATCTGTACCATTTTTCCAGATTCCACATATATGCGTTAATATACGACATGTGTGTTTCTCTGACTTACTTCAGTCTGTATGACAGTCTCTAGGTCCATCCATGTCTCTACAAATGACCCAATTTCGTTCCTTTTAATGGCTGAATAATATTACATTGTATATATGTACCACATCTTCTTTATCTATTTGTCTGTCAATGGGCATATAGGTTGCTTCCATGACCTGGCTATTGTAAACACTGCTGCAGTGAACATTGGGGTGCATGTGTCTTTTTGAATTATGGTTTTCTCTGGGTATATGCCCAGTAGTGGGACTGCTGGGTCATATGGTACCTTCTATTTTTACTTTTTTAAGGAACCTCCATACTGTTCTCCATAGTGGCTGTTATCGATTTACATTCCAACTAACAGTGAAAGAGGGTTCCCTTTTCTCCACACCCTCTCCAGCATTTGTTTGTAGATTTTCTGAAGATGCCCATTCTAACCGGTGTGAGGTGATACCTCATTGTAGTTTTGATTTGCATTTCTCTAATAGTTAGTGATGTTGAGCAGCTTTCAATGTGCCTCTTGGCCATCTGTATGTCTTCTTTGAAGAAATGTCTGTTTAGGTCTTCTGCCCATTTTTTCATTGGGTTGTTTCTTTTTTTAATATTGAGCTGCATGAGCTGCTTGTATATTTTGGAGATTAGTCCTTTGTCCATTGATTCGTTTGCAAACATTTTCTCCCATTCTGAGGGTTCTCTTTTCATCTTGTTTATAGTTTCCTCTGCTGTGCAAAAGCTTTTAAGTTTCATTAGGTCCCATTTGTTTATTTTTGTTTTTATTTCCATTTCTCTAGCAGGTGGGTCAAAAAGGATCTTGCTGTGATTTATGTCATGGAGAGTTCTGCCTATGTTTTCCTCTAAGAGTTTGATAGTGTCTGGCCTTACATTTAGGTCTTTAATCCATTTTGAGTTCATTTTTGTGTATGGTGTTAGGGAGTGTTCTAATTTCATTCTTTTACATGTAGCTGTCCAGTTTTCCCAGCACCACTTATTGAAGACACTGTCTTTTCTCCATTGTATATCCTTGCCTCCTTTGTGTCATAGATTAGTTGACTATAGGTGTGCGGGTTTATCTCTGGGCTTTCTATCCTGTTCCATTGATCTATGTTTCTGTTTTTGTGCCAGGACCATATTGTCTTGATTACTGTAGCTTTGTAGTATAGTCTAAAGTCAGGGAGTCTGATTCCTCCAGCTCTGTTTTTTTTCCCTCAAGACTGCTTTGGCTATTTGGGGTCTTTTGTGTCTCCATACAAATTTTAAGATTTTTTTGTTCTAGTTCTGTAAAAACTGCCACTGGTAATTTGATAGGGCTTGCATTGAATCTGTAGATTGCTTTGGGTAGTATAGTCATTTTCACAATATTGATTCTTCCAATCCAAGAACATGGTACATCTCTCCATCTGCTTGTGTCATCTTTGATTTCTTTTATCAGTGTCTTATAGTTTTCTGAGAACAGGCTTTTACCTCCTTAGGTGGGTTTATTCCTAGGTATTTTATTCTTTTTGTTGCAATGGCGAATGCGATTGTTTCCTTAATGTCTCTTTCTGATCTTTCGTTGTTAGTATATAGGAATGCAAGAGATTTCTGTGGATTAATTTTGTATCCTACTACTTTACCAAATTCATTGATTAGCTCTAGTAGTTTTCTGGTGGCATCTTTAGGCTTCTCTATGTATAGTATCATGTCATCTCCAAAGAGTGACAGTTTTACTTCTTCTTTTCCAATTTGTATTCCTCTTATTTCTTTTTCTTCTCTGATTGCCATGGCTAGGACTTACAAAACTATGTTGAATAACAGTGGCCAGAGTGCACATCCTTGTCTTATTCCTGATCTTAGAGGAAATGCTTTCAGTTTTTCACCATTGAGAAGGATGTTTGCTGTGGGTTTGTCGTATATGGCCTTTATTATGTTGAGGTAGGTTCCCTCTACACCCACTTTCTGGAGTTTTTATCGTAACTGGGTGTTGAATTTTGTCAAAAGGTTTTCTGCGTCTATTGAGATGATCATATGGTTTGCTAGGATTTTGTTGAGGATTTTTGCATCTATATTCATCGGTGGTATTGGTCTGTAATTTTCTCTTTTTGTAGTATCTTTGTCTGGTTTTGGTATCAGGGTGATGGTGGCCTCATAGAATGAGTTTGGGAGTGTTCCTTCCTCTGAAGTTTTTTGGAAGAGTTTGAGAAGGATGAGTGTTAGCTCTTCTCTAATGTTTGATAGAATTCACCTGTGAAGCCATCTGGTCCTGGACTTTTGTTTGCTGGAAGATTTTTAATCACAGTTTCAACTTCATTACTTGTGATTGGTCTGTTCATATTTTCTGTTTCTTCCTGGTTCAGTCTTGGAAGGTTATCCCTTTCTAAGAATTTGTCCATTTCTTCCAGGTTGTCCATTTTATTGGCATAGAGTTGCTTGTAGTAGTCTCTTAGGATGCTTTGTATTTCTGCAGTGTCTGTTGTAACTTCTTTTTCATTTCTAATTTTATTGATTTGAGTCCTCTCCCTCTTTTTCTTGATGAGTCTGGCTAATGGTTTATCAATTTTGTTTATCTTCTCAAAGAACCAGCTTTTAGTTTTATTGATCTTTGCTATTGTTTTCTTTGTTTGTATTTCATTTATTTCTGCTCTGATCTTTATGATTTCTTTCCTCCTACTAACTTTGGGTTTTGTTTGTTTTTCTTTCTCTAGTTCCTTTAGGTGTGAGTGGAGATTGTTTGACATTTTTCTTCTTTCTTGAGGTTGGATTGTATTGCTATAAACTTCCCTCTTAGAACTGCTTTTGCTGCATCCCATAGGTTTTGGATCATTGTGTTTTTGTTGTCATTTGCCTCTCGGTATTTTTTGATTTCCTCTTTGATTCCTTCAGTGATCTCTTGGTTATTTAGTAACATATTGTTTAGCCTCCATGTGTTTGTGTTTTTTACATTTTTTCCCCCTGTAATTGATTTTTAATCTCATAGCATTGTAGTCAGGAAAGATGCTTGATATGATTTCAATTTTCCTAAATTTACCAAGGCTTGATTTGTGACCCAAGATGTGACCTATCCTGGAGAATGTTCCGTGTGCACTTGAGAAGAAAGTGTAATCTGCTGTTTTTGGATGGAATGTCCTATAAATACCAATTAAATCTATCTGGTCTATTGTGTCATTTAAAGCTTGTGTTTCCTTATTAATTTTCTGTCTGGATGATCTGTCCGTTGGTGTAAGTGAGGTGTTAAAGTTCCCCACTATTATTGTGTTACTGTCAATTTCCTCTTTTATAGCTGTTAGCAGTTGCCTTATGTATTGAGGTGCTTCTATGTTGGGTGCATTTATATTTATAATTATTATATCTTCTTCTTGGATTGATCCCTTGATCATTATGTAGTGTCCTTCCTTGTCTCTTGTAACATTCTTTATTCTAAAGTCTATTTTATCTGATATGAGAATTGCTACTCCAGCTTTCTTTTGATTTCCATTTGCATGGAATATGTTTTTCCATCCCCTCACTTTCAGTCTGTATGTGTCCCTAGGTCTGAAATGGGTCTCTTGTAGACAGCATATATATGGGTCTTGTTTTTGTATCCATTCAGCAAGCCTGTGTCTTTTGGTTGGAGAATTTAATCCATTCACATTTAAGATAATTATTGATATGTATGTTCCTATGACCATTTTCTTAATTGTTTTAGGTTTGTTTTTGTAGGTCTTTTTCTTCTCTTGTGTTTCCCACATAGAGAAGTTCCTTTAGCATTTGTTGTAGAGCTGGTTTGGTGGTGCTGAATTCTCTTAGTTTTTGCTTATCTGTAAAGCTTTTGATTTCTCCCTCGAATCTGAATGAGATCCTTGCCGGTGGAGTAATCTTGGTTGTAGCTTCTTCCTTTTCATCACTTTAAATATGTCATGCCACTCCCTTCTGGCTTGTAGAGTTTCTGCTGAGAAGTCAGCTGTTAAACCTTATGGGAGTTCCCTTGTATGTTATTTGTCATTTTTCCCTTGTTGCTTTTAATAATTTTTCTTTGGCTTTAATTTTTGTCAATTTGATTACTATGTGTCTTGGCGTGTTTCTCCTTGGGTTTTGCTTCCTGGACTTGGGTGGCTATTTCCTTTCCCATGTTAGGGAAGTTTTCTACTATAATCTCTTCAAATACTTTCTCGAGTTCTTTCTCTCTCTCTTCTCCTTCTGGAACCCCTATAATGCGAATGTTGGTGTATTTAATTTTGTCCGAGAGGTCTCTAAGGCTGTCTTTTCATTCTTTTCGTTTTATTCTGTTTCACGGCAGTGAATTTCACCCTTCTGTCTTCCAGGTCACTTATCCATTCTTCTGCCTCAGTTATTCTGCTACTGATTCCTTCCAGTGTATTTTTCATTTCAATTATTGTACTGTTCATCTCTGTTTGTTTGTTCTTTAATTCTTCTAGGTCTTTGTTAAACATTTCTTGCATCTTCTTGATCTTTGCCTTCATTCTTTTTCCGAGGTCCTGGATCATCTTCACTACCATTATTCTCACTTCTTTTTCTGGAATGTTGCCTATCTCCACTTCATTTAGTTGTTTTTCTGGGTTTTTATCTTGTTCCTTCATCTGGTACATAGCCCTCTGCCTTTTCATCTTGTCTATCTTTCTGTGAATGCAGTTTTCGTTCCACAGGCTTCAGGATTGTAGTTCTTCTTGCTCCTGCTGTCTGCCCTCTGGTGGATGAGGCTCTCTAAGACCTTGTGCAAGCTTCCAGATGGGAGAGAGTGGTGGCGGGTAGAGCTGGGTGTTGCTCTGGTGGGAAGAGCTCAGTAAAACTTTAATCTGATTGTTTGCGGATGGGTGGGGCTGAGTTCCCTCCCTGCTGGTTGTTTGGCCTGAGATGACCCAGCAATGGAGCCTACAGGCTCTTTGGTGGGGTTAATGGCAGACTCCAGGAGGGCTCATGGCAAGGAGTACTTCCCAGAACTTCTGCTGCCAGTGTCCTTGTCCCCATGGTGAGCCACAGCCGCCCCCCACCTCTGCAGGAGACCCTCCAACACCAGCAGGTGGGTCTATGGGGGTCACTGCTCCTTCCCCCTGGGTTCTGACACACACACTATTCTGTGTGTGCTCTCCAAGAGTGCAGTCTCTGTTTCCCCCAGTCATGTCGAAGTCCTACAATCAAATCCTGCTAGCCTTCACAGTCTGCTTCTCTGGGAATTCCTCGTCCCGTTGCCGGACCCCCAGGTTTGGAAGCCTGACGTGGGCCTCAGAACCTTCACTCCAGTGGGTGGACTTCTGTGGTATAAGTGTTCTCCAGTTTGTGAGTCACCCACCCAGCGGTTATGGGACTTGATTTTATTGTGATTGCGCCCCTCCTACCATCTCATTGCGGCTTCTCCTTTGTCTTTGGATGTGGGGTACCTTTTTGGTGAGTTCCAGTGTCTTCCTGTCGATGACTCTTGAGCAGTTAGTTGTGATTCCAGTGCTCTCCCAAGAGGGAGTGAGCGCACGTCCTTCTATTCCGCCACCTTGAACCAATCTCTTACCACTGATACATTTTAATATTAAAACATGTACAAAATGCATATGAATATTCAATCCTCATCTACGTATTAACCTGTATAACTTTTCAGTACTTTGGAATTCAGCAAATTAACTGTGAAGGTCTCCCTACGGCCTCATGTCCATCTCAACGTGGAGAAAACCACCTCTGTATCACTAAGCTGCTGGTAAAGTCCACGAGGAGGTAAGCCCCGACGTGGATGTCACGTTTGAGACATCCCTGTTTGCAGCACGGTCAGATATCCAGCAAATAGTGCATGTTCAGTAAGCAGTCGCTCACAATGACAGCAACGTTAGCAACAAAAGAGGACCCTTTGGTAGTCAGCATCACTCAACAACCCAGAAAACTGGTCTCCAAGCGCCATTTTCTTAAACTTTTCCAAGCAGAAAGTAAATAAATATGAAAAATGTTAAAGGTTTAAGGTGAAAGTGAAGAGGAAATGAGACACTTATTTACTTTGTGAACTTTCAATTTCAAATTATTCATCCTGCTTGTAAAATACAGTTTTTAGTTCTCCTCTGGAATGGAACCTTGAACAAAAGGAAAGATGGATTTCATATTCTGGTGTAGGTATGGAGAATGGTGCCAGAATCCATGAGCCTTTGATCCTAAAGGCTCTTCCAGACAGGTGTTTCAACTTGTGACGAGTGCAATAACCAATCCAGAGTCTTCTCACGTCCACGTGCAGGGAATGATCATCCTAAGGGACGTTAGCAATTATTTTCCAGCGTGACGTAAGCTGCGGCAGCAGCGCCAAGCCAGTGTCCTTGTCAAACACACCCCAGCCTCCTGGGTGACTTCACTCACGTCACCCGGATGAGGATGCGCGCCACGTGCTGCTAAATACAATCTGCCACCGAATGCCAAGCACTTCAGAACTAAATTAGGAAGTATGTCCAAATACACAGAATGATGCTGAGAGCTGTAAGTGGGTCTCTCTCTTCCTTTATGAGGCATGAGACTCATCGTCAACATAATGCTCTTAAATGAGGCAATTCTATCTCCTAACCCTCCACCTCTGAGAGCAAAATTTAATTCAGGCAGCAAAAGAATTAATAAAGATGATTAGCATCATAAAAACGTTTTCATGGGTGAAGTATTTTTGACAGATTCAGGAAGTATGAGACTAAAAGCAAATTTTAAAAGGCTATTTGGGCACAAAGGGCCACATTAACAGAGCTGACACTGATCTTTGCCCTGCAACATGATGAAGAGATGAGGCCAGAGTAACTGCTATTCCATTTGTTTTCTTTTACAATCATATGCCACTTAGCAACGACTACCTTTAAGATCATTTATGCCACTGAAGTGTGAGAACCCAAGAATGCAACATCAACACTTAAGAGTCCATTTTCATCTAAAAGTAAAAGACCTTCAAGCAGCCCTTCTCACCACATACCCCTTGCCCAGAAAGACACAGGAATTGATGAAAAAGTACCAAACAATTTCCTGTCCAATCATTCCTGCCAGCTATAAGCATGGCCCTTAGGAGATCCCATTAGAGAAGTAACAGGAGAGCAATGGGTTCCTCAACCCATTTCAGAAACCCTCAGCTCCCCAGTAGCCTCCAAGGACAGACCAGCTCAACACGACTCCACAGGTAAAGGAAAAAGTTTAAACCACCTAACTGCTTAAAGAATCAAGGGGGCTTCCCTGGTGGCGCAGTGGTTAAGAATCTGCCTGCCAATGCAAGGGACACAGGTTCGAGCCCTGGCCCAGGAAGATCCCACATGCCACGGAGCAACTAAGCCCGTGCGCCACAACTACTGAGCCTGAGCTCTAGAGCCCGCAAGCCACAACTACTGAGCCCACGTACCACAACTACTGAAGCCTACGCGCCTAGAGCCCGTGCTCCACAGCAAGAGAAGCCACGACAATGAGAAGCCCGTGCACCACAACAAAGAGTAGCCCCTGCTCACCCTAACTAGAGAAAGCTCGCACACAGCAACGAAGACCCAACGCAGCCAATAAATAAATAAATTAATTAATTAATAAAAAGAATCAAGGAACGTGGGTGCTGGACAAGAGACCAAAAGTCACATGTCCAACCCTCCTCATTTTACAAAAAAGAGGCAGGTGAGCCTACTGTCTTTAAAGAACCATGGGCTCTCCCTCAAATGGTAGCAAACAAGCCAAGAAGGGGCACATATCAGTGTGTGTTGTAGCTCTCTCCACCCTAACGGTGGTCTGATAAGGCTGTCAGTCCCACTGCACTGATTCTAGGTGAAGCATGTGATTCTAGATGAGGTCATTCATCCTCAAAGCAGAGAGCTACAAAATAACTTAAATGAAGGCAGGACCAGACAGAGCTCTGTTTATTCCTTCTGGCCTCATTTTTTGGTGACCCTTCTGTAAAGCCTGTGAGAGGAAAGATGTTAAGGAACTGCTAGGAGAATGGGATGCACTGCCATCCTCCACTTTCCAAGGAACACCTACTATAGAGGGCAACAGCTATCAAAATCATGAAGGCACAGCACCCTCTGACCCAGCAAGTCTTTACTTTGAGGAGCTAATCCTACAAATACGTTCATGTGGACCAAGTGTTGTTCACAATGGCAGAAGACTGGGAGCAAGCTAACATCCATCAGTGGGGGGTAGGGGGTCGCAGAACTACTTAAGGTACAACTACAAGGTGCAATATCATAAAATTGCAAAAAATTAAAAAACCTACCAGGAAGTTCTTTATTATGTTATAAGAAATGATGAAATGATCTCTAAGAGATTCTGTTGCACAAAAAAGCAAGAGGCAGGACAAAAATAGAGTATTTTACTATTTATATGTTTTAGAAAGAGGGGATTGAGGGCATGTATGGACAATTTGCTTACATATGCATAAAACATCTCTGGCAGGATATGCAAGACACTGGCAACACTGATTTAGCTGCTCCAGGAGGAGAAGCTGGGTGGCGGGTTGAAAAGAGTGGGAAGGAGTCATCCCACGGCACACCCTTCCTTTCGTGTCTTTTGATTTCTGAATCAGGTGAATGCATTACCTAGTCAAAAAAATACTTTCTTTTTTTTAAAGATGTTTAAAGATCTGCTCTTTTAAGAAAAAGTGCAAATAGATAACAGCCTTTTTTTCCCTACAACTTTACTTGGCCAAAGAAAGAACATGCTGGCAAACCCAAGCGTGGCCCCTAATGTACCCGAGCACTAACACTTTCTCTGAACCTTCCTACCAGAGCTGGAAATGACTGAACCAGCTATATTCACAAGCCTTTTCTTAAGATTAAATGGATAAACTTCTGCTAAGTTACTTGGTTTCCTTTCCTTAGAAAACTAAGTATGTTTACTAACAGAGCTAAGTTACTTGACAAATACCCGTCTGCTGGAATCTGTGCACGATGTTGTCTTAATGCTCCGATGCCAGGACACGACTGGTGCTCTGTGACTCTCTGTGATAAATACGTGACAGGCTGGCTAGGAGATATGTGAATGGGTGAGTCTGAACCATTATTACTGATGCTCAGACAGCTGTGGTGTCTATAAAATGCTAATGTGATCATCATATGGTATAAAGACATTTTCCAAGTAAACAAAAGTAACACTGCTGAAATACTCCTACAAGTCAGGGAAATTTCAGTTCCTGACTAAAATTCTATTACCAACATTTGAACTCATGTCTGCTTTCATCACAGTTAACCAGCAGTGGACTCTAGCTAACCCCCAGTTCTGCAGCAGGTACAAAGGAAGATAAACCAGACTCTGTTCTCATAAAGGCTTCATCTGAATCCTAAACATACAGGCCCAGAGGCACAGACACAAACCCTCACGTGGACACAGCTCCAGGCAAACTCTACTGCTCCCAGTCTCATACCAACCTAGTAAAACGTGCTGCCAGGCCGGATGGAGACCGACAGGACCAAAGCGTGGAGCTCACAAGCAAGGTGACACAGAGCCTGCACATAAGACTTAAGAATCATGACAGTACATTATGGGGTGGCAGGATGCTACTAAAGTCTCACAGAGCCACCCAGTACATGGCTTAATTCACACAGAAACGTTGGGTTTTCTGAGGAAGCAGGAAATCCATTAAACATAATCAGACAGAAAGTCCTACCTCTGCAAACATAAGGAAAGTTTCACAGTTAACGTTGGCTTCCCCCACGTTCAAGTGGGTGGCGTTCATGTTGGAAAAGCTTCTCACTGCAGAGTTACGACCAGCATTACTAACGGCAGCCCATCCACCCACACCAGTGTGTGAAGGTGTGGAGGTGTGCTCACCAAACACCTGCGGGACGAAACGCTACCGTCAGGTTTCAAAGAGGCACTGAGACACAGCCTTGTCGCAAACTTACCTCCACTCTCCATTGTACAACACCAATGAAAACTACCCGCTAACAAGTTATCAGAGGGACTATAAACTGTTAAAAATGAATTTGCATCAAATTAACATAAGAATCAGCGAATTCCTACAATTAACGCTTTTTAATTGGGTTGGAAATATGGAGAGGCATCCAAAACAGTGCCTACGTACATCAACACTTAAAGGATGCTCCCAGTCTAATTTTGTGCTGAGCTACCCCTTTAACTGGTTTCTCAAATATATCCACTGCAACTGTATCACTATAGAAACAGATCCACTCAGGTAAGTCAGAGAAATAGGACCTGTTACATGAAAAGTTTATTAAAAATATGAAAAATTTAAGCCAGGCTAGGATTAAATAAACTATCACCTCACTACACTGAGGACTCGAGAAATAAGTGAGATAACTGAAACTTGAAAGCATGATGGATGAAAAATTAGAAAGCAAACAGTCTCTCTCGTCTCGTCAAATGAGCTCACCAAGGATCAGAAAAGAAAGTGTTTTCAAAGGCCAAGAAAGGAAACAGCCTTAGGAAACCAAGTGCTGTCCCTTTCCCCCCACTTCCTGGGAAGACGAAACACAGGAATTATATCACCACAGACTTTCCAGCTAAGATATGTTGAAAATGCTCCAGCAAAGCAGGCCAACTTGAGCACAAAGGGATCCCTTCTCACAGTGAGACTAAACTAAGCCACATGTATTTTCTACGGCTTTATCTATCTTCCTGGTTGAAGAATATATAATCGGAATCCATGTTGCAAAACCAGTGAACACCTAGATAGGTGAGATTTGACCTTACAGGTGACTGCATAGGAGAAACAAGATATAAAAATCACAACCAGAGGCTAGACTCAAACTATGAGTGCTAGAAATAACAGGAAGCACACAGTGATTGTTAACTCTCCAATGCCAGGTACTATGCTTAAAGCTTTACACATATGTTTTCATTTAATCCTACAATTCTGTGAAGTAGGTACCATCATGAACTCCCTTTTACAAATGAGGGAACTGAGGCCTAATGAGGGTTAAGCGACCTGTTTAAGGTCACACAGAGTAGCAGGTGGTAGGCCTGCAGCTGGAACGCAGACGGTGTGCATCCAGAGACTGGCTCTTTTCCAGTTCACAACACTGCTACGTGAAAAGGGCCTCCTTCCTTGGGAGAAGGACATCGTCAGAGGAGCTGCTGGCTCAGAGAAGCTCCTTCCCAGGGTTACACCCACTGCCAGCAGGGTCAAGACCCAACAAACCGGAGGAAAAGCAAAACAAAATGAACCTTTATCCCTTTCCCCTGATTCCACTGGAAGAGAAAGAGTTCTGTAAGTCAGCTTTAAGACTAAGTACTTGGCCTGCAGTCAGGATGGTAAAATACTAAGTAGTGATAAAATTGAGTCATCATGCAAACAATTTCAATTAAAAACTTGTCTCCTCCTTGTTTCTGGCTGAAAGAGTATCAGAGGCACTTTTACAAACTGTGGGTAAGAATGTAAATTTTGATGCAACCTTTTTAGAAGGCAACTTGGCAATGTCCATCAACCCTCTGACCAAGCAACATAATTGCTAGCAATTTATCCTAGAGATTTACAAGTTGCAACATGCACTGTAGCACTGTCTATAACAGCCCAAACAGAGAAAGCAACCTAAATGCCCACTAGTGAGGAGACTGGTTAAGCAGACTATGAGTTGTAAGCATCGCTGGAACTCTAGGGAGAGGGAGTTCACGTGGAATGCTCTCCAGGCTACATTACTGAATAAAAACGTTGGGCACAGAACAGTATGTACACTGTGATCTCATTTCAACAAAGCTATGTTTTTTAGTGTATAAATGTACCTATATATGCATTTAAATTTTCTAGACAGATACCTAAAACTGTTAATAGTTTCTTCTGTGGAGTAGGGCTTGGGGAAGGGAAGAGAAAGAAAACAATTACTTATCATATTATATCATTTTGAACTACCTGAATTTTTTCTAACCAGGCTGATATATATTGCCTGAACACATCTTTTAAAAACATATTAGAGATCTTTAATTTTTAAATTGCCTTAAAAAAAAATAAAATCCATGTTCTTTTTTGTTAATTGCACATCTTGCTATTTTTGTACCTTGTTTCCTTCGTACACCCATCCCAGACTCTTCACACCAAAAGCAGCCTGGTTGGCGGAGACATCTAGACATGTGACAGGCTGCCCGTAGACATAATGGAGGGTTCTGGCAGAGTCTTCGGCTTTTAGCAGGTATACCAGATCTCCAGCAGTGGCTACGGCCACAGGATACCTTCCAGTATCTGGAACTATTTCAAGGTAGTCAACCTGTTAAAGAATAAGAGTCATTTTAGTCCTTCAGGTCTCGCCTACAATTCATGCTGACTTGCTCAAAAATACACAATTCCTCCTACACATCAATGAGAAGACCAGCAACCCAACAGAAAAAGATGGGTCAAGGGCCAGTTCACAGGAAGTGAAACACAGTTCCTACACAAATGAAAAGATGCTCATCGTAAAAGAAACACAACACACTCCTAACAAGAGAAATAAAAGGTGAAAATTCACCAAGATAGCATTTTCATCTGTCATATCAGTAAAGATCAATTAGTCTGATAAGACACTGGGCTGAAAGTGGAGGGGGGACAACCACATTTATGGATCCCATTAAGGTTGGTGGGATGTAATCTGGTCCAAGATCTGGGAACACTTAACACAACGTCAGATGTGCATGTGCTCTGACACAGCAAGTCACTTCTAGGAATTTATTTACAAATAAACTCACATTTATGCAAAACAACTGTGTACAACATTATTTGCTGTAGCACTATTTGGTCATAGCTAAAAACTAGAAAACCCTAAACATGCCTTACTAAGGGACTAATTAAATAACTTACAGTACATCCATGTATTGGAATACCATGTGGTCACAGAAAAAAGCAGGAAGACAACCTTTATAAACTCATACAAATGGGGTCACCTCTAAGATAAATTTGGGGGAAAAAAACAAGGCAACAGGATTCACAGTGTGCTACTGTGTGTAAAGGTGGGGCAGAGGAAGCCTGTGACACGCTTGTCTTGTACGTGCACAAATCTAACAACAGCTGCCTTCAGGGAGGGAAATGAGTTGTGGGACAGAGTGGAAGGGAGATTCTCACTGTAAACCTTATTGTGTCTTTTAAATTCTGAACCACGAGGCTAGAATAACTATTCAAAAATAAAAGTTAGTTTTTATTTTTTTTCACAAGAAACTGAATAAATAACATAAAATTCACTCAGTTCCAAATTAGCCAAAATCACTTTTTTTTTTTTTTTTTTTTTTGCGGTACGCAGGCCTCTCACTTTTGTGGCCTCTCCCGTTGCGGAGCACAGGCTCCGGACACACAGGCTCAGCGGCCATGGCTCACGGGCCCAGCCGCTCTGCGGCATGTGGGATCTTCCCGGACCGGGGCACGAACCCACGTCCCCTGCATCAGCAGGTGGACTCTCAACCACTGCGCCACCAGGGAAGCCCCGGAATCACATTTTAACATTTGTGCAAATAGCAAAAATGTGTTGCTAAAAGGTTAAAAGCACCCGAGTTATCTACTTTCTCCTGGTTTCAGTGCCATCCTAGGGTAGGAAGGCCACTGCAAGCACTTTTATGCCACACAGTCCTCTGGCTGCATCACTGCTACTACTTTCTCTAATCTGCATGGGTATGAGGAGCTGCCTTTAAGAGTAACTTGCTTTCCTATGTTCGTTAAGTGGCATGCTTCCCCCGAGTGCAGTTTACATCGGGTTTTCACCTTCCTGAGTAAATTCTGAGAGTACAAAAGCAGAAGGCAAGCAGAAGGTAAGCCACCTATGTAATTATGAAAATCCACGGTCCCTGACAAGAAGCCAAACGAGTTCAAAGGCCTGAATCCTGAGAACTGTCCAGAAGCGCTCGAGAGAGTAAACATCTGGGTGGCTCTGCTAACCCTGAGGACCCACAGTGTGAGTGGTGGCCCCACATCCCCAGCTGAGGGCCCATCGCGAAGGACAGCTGTTCTAGGCCAGTATTACAAACCTGGGAACACTGCCACGGTGATTCAGGGAGCCTATGTGAGGAAGACAAAGATGGCCCAGCAACCCGGGCCAGGGGCTGCCTTTTCCAGAGATAGTACATTCTGGGGCCAGCCCTCATCCAGGGTGAGAAATAATACATAAAGAGCGTTATAACACAGGCCTCCAGCAATGGCTGCTTCATTCCTCTCTCCCCCATCCTAAAAATCACTTCTTGCTTTCCTAAAATCAACATCCTCAGTCTAGCCATTTAATTCACCTTCATGCTGGATGTGCAATAGACCAAGAGGCTCAGACTGACTGCGGTTGTGCCATCTTCTGGGAACTGTAAACACCTTCAGAAAGCTTCCGGTCGGTGCCAGGATGCCACCTTATTGCCAAGGCCGGATTTGCACTTTCTGAAGGGACTCACATCTCAAGTAATTGTCTTGAGTTCATATAGCTATTGTTGATCTACAGTGTTCTTTAGGCAGAAACCAAATAACAAGCACTATGTAGTTTTGAGCACAGAAATATGGTACTTTCACATTTTTCTAATAAAACCCCAAGAGAAGAAGACAGCATGAGAACACTACACTAGAACCACAGAGGCTGAGCATTAAAGGGACAAGCAGCTTACAGAAGTGAAGCGGTGATGCCATGGCTTTTTAGTTATTCATGTCTAACAAGATTTCCACCAGGGGAAAAGGGAGAGGAATAGGATATGTTCCAGGTCAGGCCATCAATTCATTATTCAGCGTTGGCTTTTCTGTTCACTCCCCCACCAGTACCAAAATCAAGTTTGCTTTAAATTAAATCCAAATTCAGCATAGACAGATTTCAGCTCTTCCTTCTTACCACCAAATCATCTCCCACCATGCAAATGTTGAGGCTCATGTACAAGTGAACTCAGAAACAGGCTCTATGTAATGAACTAGTAAGGTTAACTGAGCTTCACACATGACATCATGGAACACGGCTACCCGATTAACACTGACTTGAATCTATACTCACTCAAGAGTTACACTTAATGCCAAGTGAGAAAATCTTCGGATGGAGAAAGTGTAGGATGGAAACTTTCTTTCCCACATAGCCTGTGATGGTACCACTGAACTCATCTTCACTTATGTATCAGGCCAGATCCTGATCTCAGATTTCCAGGGGTGAACGTCCTGTTAATGTGAAGGAGGCTGAGGACCACAGTGATGAGAAACTGCAGCCCCGATGTCAGCCTTGAGGTCAGAATCACAACTTCTTATCAGGGGAAAGTCAATTCACTGCTCTAAGACTTTATTGGCTGCTTGGTAAATGAGGAAAATAAAACTACTTATTTTGCAAGGCTGTTGTGAGATTTATGGACATGAGGCCCACAGAAAGCCCTGAGTGAATGGGCACTGCCAACATCATTACTATCTGTTTATGTCAGACCCAGAGATTCTAAGAATGAAAAATAAAACGACCAGACTAAAAGCTCACCAGTTTCTGAACTTCAAATTCTGCAGCTATTTGCCAATATCCCTCCTCATTGGGGCATAACATTACGACATCAAAAGCAGAAGCTGTGGCAACAGTTGCATCTTCCTGGCTGAGGGCTAGTGCTTGTATTCTTGCATCATGCTCAAAACGATGAATAGGATACCTTCCAGTCCTTAGATCCCAAATATTAAGAAATCCTATGTAGAAAAAAAATTCAGGTAACAATTTTAAATTCATTTAGTATGCACAATTATAAAATAATCATGCAACATAAAGAAAATTTAAAAGATAAATAATAAATTGGTAAAAAAAATCTGCATCACATATAACAAAGAGCCTATTTCCTTAATATATAAAGAGCTTCTAAGATTCAATAAGAAAAAAGCAACTGAAAAGTGAGCAAAGGACATGAGCGTGCTATGGTGTTCATAGAAAAATAAATGCAGTTGACATATAAACATTCAAAAAATATAAAAATTCACTCACAATTAGAAAAATACAAATAAAAACTAAAATAGGATAGTATTTTTCACCAATCAAATTGACAAAGACAAAAAATTTCATAAACATTTTGTTTTTGAGGATATGGGGAAACAGGCTTTCTCTTAAATTGTTCATAGGAATGTGAACTATTTCACCTAACTCTGGAGGCAATTTGATAATATCTACCAAATCACAAATGTATGTAGGATAGTTACTACGTTTTTAATTATGTCAAAAGATTGGAGGCTATCTAAATGTCCACCAATAGAGAAATACTTAAATAATGGTATCTCCATAGTTTGGAATTTAAATAAAATGAGCAATTAAAAGAGTCAGCCTTATACATGAGCTATATAAAATGATCAACAAAATATACTGTTAAATGAAAAAAGGAAGGACAGAATAGTGGTATAGTATGCTATGTTACTTTTACATTTTAGAAAATGTACACGCACACATACACAAATGTATACACAGACTATCCTGGAAGGATGCTTAAGAAACTTAACAATGAAAAAGAAATTGTTAAGAATTGTTAAGGCCTCTAAGGAAAGAAACCAGGGAAAAGGGACAAGAGTAGGAGAGAAATTTACTGTAACATCCCCTTGTATATTCTGAAAAATTTCCCCAAAATTATCCTTGCCAAAAAGATAAATTTTTTAAAAATGCTTTTATGAGAGAGATCTAAGAAGAATGGGAAGACATAATTGCTGAGTAGTTTTAACATATGGAGTTCTTAATTCATTCTCTTATTTGTCTATTTATGCAACAAATAATTTTTTCTAGTTTTGTTAAAATACAATTGACACAGAACATTATATAAGCTTAAGGTGTACAACAGAATGATTTGATATATGTATATACTGTGAAATGATTATCACAATAAGTTTAGTTAACATCACCTCACATAGTTACAAATGTCCTTTTCCTTATGAGAACTTTTAAGATCTATTCTCTCAGCAACTTTCAAATATACAATACAGTATTATTAACTATAGTCATCATGCTGTACATTACATCTCCAGAACTTATTTATTTTATAACTGGAAGTTTGTACCTTTTGACCACCTTCAACCAATTCCTCTACCCTTGGCAACCACAAATCTGATCTGTTTCTATGAGGCTTTTCTTTTTTTTTAAGATTCCACATATAAGTGAGATCATACAGCATTTGTTTTTTTCTCTTATCTCACTTAGCATAATGCCCTCAAGATCCATCTATGTTGTTGCAAATAGCAGGATTTCCTCCTTTGTTACGGCTGAGTAGTGTTCCACTGTATACATACACCATATCTTCTTTATCCACTCATCTGTCAATGGATACTTAGGTTGTTTCCATGTCGTGGCTATTGTGAGTGAACATGAGGGTGCAGATATCTCTTCAACATAGTGATTTCATTTCTTTCAGATATATACCCAGAAGTCAAATTGCTGGATCACATGGTAGTTCTAGTGTTAATTTTTTGAGGAAACGCCATACTGTTTTCCATAGTGGCTGCACCAATTTACATGCCCACTAACACTGCATGAGGGTTCCCTTTTCTCCACATCCTCACCATTTGCTATCTCTTGTCTTTGATGATAGCCATTCTAAGAGGTGAAGTAACATGCAAGAAATTATTATTGAGCACTTTTTATATGCCAGGCACTGACCTAGACACTAGAAACAACTGAAAACAGCCATTAACCTACATTCTAAGAGGTTCTTATAAGTATTTTACATCCCTCCTCACCACCACCTTCTTTTAGCCACAGTTAGCAGAGGTGTTTTATTTTGCATAGTCTAAAACATGAGCTTGACTATCCCAGACTTGTTAAAAACCACGATTTAAGGAATTCCCTGGCAGTCCAGTGGTTAGGACTCCACGCTTCCATTGCCAGGGGCCTGGGTTCAATCCCTGGTCGGGGAACTAAGATCCTGCAAGATGCATGGATGGAGGAGCCAAAAAAAAATAAAAACCACCACGATTTACCCATATACTATACACCCTTCTCCCCAGCCCCCTGAATGCTGCTCCCCAGATGAATTCCTCTTACACACACTGGCTGTGTCTCCACCCTTCTCAAACTGTCTACAGCAATGATATCCAAGTGTAGACCCTGGACAAGCAGCATCAGCAACACTTGGGGGCTTATTAGAAATGCAGGTTCTCGGGCAGCAAACTCTGGGATGTATGCCCAAGTTTGAGAACCAGTTGTCTGCAGGAACTTACACTTTTCTATCAGAAATATAAAATTTTCTGTATTTGGAGGGCCACTTATTCTTTTCTTGCCAAATAATTTCTTTTTACCACTCCCATCCACTAAGCTACCTTTTTACCCACAAAGCTTTATTCAAGAAAACAGTTACTTTCTGCATCATGCTGGATAATGTCCTGTTCCAATTCCAACTGATTTTATTTTTCAAAAATCACTGAAAATAATTGTGTGCAGATAACACAGTCTGTGGTTGTTTGAGTTCAAATCCAGCTCCGCTGCTTGCTAGCTGAAGGCCTTGGGCAAGTTACTTAAAGCTGAGAGCCTGTTTTTTCATCTGTAAAACTGAAGGTAACATTACCCATTACACAGGACTGCTGGGCAGATTAAAGGAGATAAACCACACAAAATATTGGAGACAGACCAAGCATTTCTACATTTTTATGTATTCTATAGGGCCTGCCATGTTATAGAGCATATTTAATCTATTAATAACATTAATTTCCTCTCTATTGCCCATCCATAAATCCAGTCCTATTTCCTACAACTTTCTAAAATAAAGCTTTCACTTCGGGTTTCTCTGGTGGCGCAGTGGTTGAGAGTCCGCCTGCCGATGCAGGGGACGCGGGTTTGTGCCCCGGTCCGGGAAGATCCCATATGCCGCGGAGCGGCTGGGCCCGTGAGCCATGGCCGCTGAGCCTGCGCGTCCGGAGCCTGTGCTCCGCAACGGGAGAGGCCCGCGTACCGCAAAAAAAAAAAAAAAAAAAAGCTTTCACTTCTCATCTTTTTGCAATCCCTCTTCCCATGTTTCTTGTCTTGTACTTTGTCCTTAAACAGTAAATGCTTTGAACTTAGGATCTTACTATAAGGTATCATTCATCACTAAATAAATACAGCGAGTCAGAAGAAAACAACACTTGTGGGTTGCTTTGCAAGCCTTTCAAACTGTCAGTAGGCTAAGTAGGTGATTACAAACAAAAGCAGAGCTTTCTTCAAGTTAAATGTTGCTTCAGATGTAAAACAGTGCACTCTTCTAAGAATTATGATAAACTTGGGGGATAAGCAGATTGCAAAAGGCTCCACAACACATTCCTCTGGCAAAATTTTAGCTAATTCTTTCCATTTTGACTCAGAAGAAGCAGATACACTGCAAAAAATGCCAATGACTCTACACATTAAATAGGAGACAGGCACATTCCAGGATGTGCCTCTTCCAAATAGGCCTGCACTGCATTTGTTTGCAGACATTACAATAAAACAGTAAAGCAACCAATATTGCATGAAGCCTCTGAGTGTTCAATCACTTGTCTCCTCTCCTTCAGCGCTAACTTCCATCTTGGGAAGAGCATCATTATCTTCGTTTGACAAAACAGAAGAAACAGAAGCTCTGAGTGGTTCAACAACTGGTCCAAAGCCACTTGGTATGTGAGGCGGCTGGGCTGGAAGTTAGCTAGAAAGTGCAGGATGAGGGCTTCCCTGGTGGCGCAGTGGTTGAGAGTCCGCCTGCCAATGCAGGGGACGTGGGTTCGTGCCCCAGTCCGGGAAGATCCCACATGCCGCGGAGCGGCTGGGCCCGTGAGCCGTGGCCGCTGAGCCTGCGCGTCCGGAGCCTGTGCTCCGCAACAGGAGAGGCCACAACAGTGAGAGGCCCGCGTACCAGAAAAAAAAAAAAAAAAAAAAAAAAGAAAGTGCAGGATGAGCAGCTGCATTTACAAGTGCATGAAGTAACCATGAGCTCCATGAGTAATCGACATAAACTTAACCTGTCTTCTGCCAAGTGTGGAAGTTATTCAACCACAGCTCACTCGAAGCACACATGGAGTTTATCTATAAACACATTTTTCATTACTAATCAAGTACTGGTTTTGTTGGCTTCATTTCCCCAACAGAACTGTATGCAACAAAATACCCTTTACCACAAGGTTGCAGAGCTATTCTAAGAAGGGTCTTTTTAGAAAATATATTCTAGGTGCCATCCATTTAATGGTCACATCCTTCTCTTCTGAATGCCTGTTGTGTCATGATCTTTGTCCGTTTTCTCTACTGCAGCTATTAAGTGTATAACTCGGCCAGATCCTCACTTGTCATCAGTGCCACTATCGTTTGCACAGTCCTCCAAGATCACTTTTAGGTGCATTAACATTTAGGACTGTTGTGTCCTCTTGCTGAAGTGACGCTGTGTTACATGAAATGTCCCTCTTTGTGTTGTGTTCTTTGCTCTGAAATCCACTTTGATGTTGATATAGTCACTCCAACTTTCTTTCGGTTACTGTTAGCACGCGATGTGTCTTTCTGTCCTTTCACTTTGCGTTGTGTCTTTATATCTAAAGTGGGTTTCTTGTAGATGGCATTTAACTGATCTTGCTTTTAACTGGGGTATTTAGACTCTTATCTTTAATGTGATAACTGGTAAGGATGGGTTTAATCTACCATTTTGCCGCTTGTTTTCTATTTGTCCCATTTGCTCTTTGCTCCCTTTCCGCCTCTTTTTCTGCCTTCTTTCGGACTGAGTATTTGGATTAATGATGTGTTTATTTCATTTTAATTCCTTTGTTGGTTTATTAGCCAAAACTCTTTGTGTTTTAGTTGTTGCTTTAGGTTTTTAGCACACATATGTAACTACCAGTCTTCCTTCAAGCGATATTACACCCCTTCACATACAGTGAAGCAGCGTACTTCCATTTCCTCCCTCCCAGCCTCTCTGCTATTCTTGTCACACTTTTTATTTCTACTGTATGTTATAAACCCCACATACATTGTTGTTATTTTTGCATAAGCAGGCAATTGTCTTTTAAAGAGAAATAACAAAAAAAGCCATTTATATTTACCCATGTAATTACCACTTTTACTGCTCTTCCCCTTACCACTTTTAACATTATTAAATCCTGCAGCTTGTGCAATTTCACTTTGCAACTGTGTTGTTGGATATTTGACCCCAAGACACATGGGCAAGGTGAGCAGGGACAGACACAGCAGCTAACAGGATGGATGCTTGAGTGAAAGCTAATTTTATAAAAGGTAATTTTATTATTTAATATAGTTTATATCATGCTACTTTTACAACCTCAAAACTGCAGGGGCTTGAACAGTGAATACTTGAATTATAAGAATGTTTTATAATATTGTAGTGGATTATTATCCATGTTAACCAATATTTAGCCAAAAAGGAGTTAATGCAACAATACATTCAACACGTATATTTGAGCCCTTGCCTTTCTAAGCTCTGGGGAAACTGCAGTGAACAAGACAAAATAAAACAAAAAAGTCCCTGACCGCATGGAGCTGACATTCTAGTGGCATCACCAAGCATCTTGGTTGGGGGCATACGGGAGGGATATGATCTCTGTTCTCACAAAATTCTCACTGCAGAAAGACATGTTATAGCCATGAAAATATAACGTAACAAAAATATAAAAGATATATACACAAACTGCAATGGGACAATGGCTAAGCTTAACAATGGATAAGTCCTACTGTCAAACTATTTAAGATTCCCCAAAAGGAGCAACTACTTATGCAGACATTTCAAGTTGAACTGGGTCCACATCCATTGCACAATATTAATCAATACCTATCAGAGCCAAATAAATTTCCTTCCCAAACAGGTGATGATTTAAAAAATTTGATGCAAATTCATTTGAAAGGCCACGTTTTATCATATTGCAGACACAGCACTAATATGGATTTGGCTCCTAGCATTGGGTGGATATCTGAAGTGGCAGGATTGTGTCCTTTTTCTGCTGCATTTCCTAGGAGTGACTTCACAGTACTGAAAGTGGCTGAACATCAATAAAGGTTTGCTGAATGTTTGTCTTATGTTTTAGCAATGGAATATTTGGTTGTAAGAAACAAATCCACTGAAACTGGTTTAAATACAAAAGGAAACAGACTGAAAAGGAACAAGGCTATTTCATGGAACCCAAGGGCAGGAAATACAGCTGGACAGTAAAAGGGATCAGAACCAGAAGTAGGAAAAGATTCAGATCAAGGTAGTCCGTCTCTTGTTGCACCAGACGTCTTGCCTCTGCTTCTCTCGGTAATCTTGCGTCCCTCTCGCTCTACACAAAGCAGCTTTCTCTCTTCCCCACTTCACAAGGGCTTCTACTCCAAGCACACAATTGAGACTGAAAGTCTGCAGCCTAAACGGTTCAGCCAAGACCATGAATCAGCTGCCCCCAGGCCTGGGGTCCCCATCCTTGTCTACTCAGCTGATGTCAAAAGACCAACTCAAATTCTATGAATAGGTCCACCTCTAGAGGGGCTTCAGAGCAAGGAGACACCCCAAAAAGTGTCTACCACCCGTATCCCGTAGGCTAGGCCAAGGTGAAACAAGACAAAACTTCTCAGCAAACGCAAAGGGAGCTTCTGGGTGGTTCCTCAGTACTAACTTAGTAAACAGGTCATTGTCATCATTCCCTGAACCAGGCATAAATAACCCTCAGAGCTGGGGCTCATGCCCACACCGGGAAAGCTGAAAGGAGACCAGGTGTCTGTCTTTCTCCATGACAAAACCTCTATGGCTGCGTAAAAGATGTTTACCTCTGAGCTAGTGCTGGGATCACAATACTGTTTCATTCAGGAGAAAAATGAAAAGGACACAGGCAAAAAAAAAAAAAAAGCGTCTCTCAAAAACTGCGGAAGACCACAATGAGTGAGGGCCATCGGCCCAATAAAGTAGACAGGAGTAGGGCTTGGCAGTCCCACTGCTCTTTGGGCTCAGGGCCCTCCACCTTGACAAGCAGCACCAGGGCTGCAGGAACTCTGAGTTCACCCTAGCCTAGGAACAGTCATTTATGGGGAGATGAGTAACGATGGCCAGTCTTTGGAGGAGACATAAAGTCTGCTCAGCAGCTGTGGATGGGCACCCATGCCAGTTTGCAGCATGCCCCTTCCACCTCCCAAAGGAGGCCAGCCAGAGTGTGGTAATGAAACTGCACATAGTGGAAATGGGATCTAAATGAGTTTAAACTGATTTATGTTAGCTTTTGTAAAGATTACTCTACATCAGGAAAGTGCTACCACTGTGAAATAATGTCGACAATCCTTAAGACCTCCACCTAATGGTACTTGCACAGAATATTTATATTCCTCATCACAGGAACAAGGACCATAATGGATATTGTTTTTGTTTTATTACGGATGCATATTTAAATTAATCTGCTATTTGCCTAAACAATTAGCTGCTTCTGTTTGCATGCACAAAGCCAAAACTGCAATTAGGCTTCCATCAAAAAGATAAGTCCCAACTAAAACTGTCCCAGTGGAATCATAAGAGCTCAGGGCAGAACTTCCCAAAATTGCTTTTTAGCATAATGGTAATTATGTTAATTGCTTGAAAGGTAAATAACTGCTGAACTGGTTTTGGAAAAAGACAATTGGTATTATCCCTCCCCTCTGATCTTTTTCATGCACCATTAAATTTAAAACAGGTTAACAGTTTAGAAAGTCATAGACTGGTCACTTTTTTTTTTTTTTTGCGGTACGCGGGCCTCTCATTGTTGTGGCCTCTCCCGTTGCGGGGCACAGACTCCGGACGCGCAAGCTCAACGGCCATGGCTCACCGGCTTAGCCGCTCCGCGGCATGTGGGATCTTCCCAGACCGGGGCACGAACCCGTGTCCCCTGCATCGGCAGGCGGACTCTCAACCCCTGCGCCACCGGGGAAGCCCCTGGTCACTTATTGAACTGCACAGTTTGTCTGGTGGTCTTTCGAGCTTTTTTTTTTTTTTTTAAATTAATTTATTTATTTTTGGCTGAGTTGGGTCTTCCCTGCTGTGCGCGGGCCTTCCCTAGGTGTAGCAAGCGGGGGCTACTCTGCCTTGCGGTGCGCAGGCTTCTCATGGCAGTGGCTTCCCTTGTTGCGGAGCTCGGGCTCTAGGTGCGCGGGGCTTCAGTAGTTGTGGCGCACGGGCTTAGTTGCTCTGCAGCATGTGGGATCTTCCCGGACCAGGGCTCGAACCCGTGTCCCCTGCATTGGCAGGCGGATTCTTAACCACTGCGCCACCAAGGAAGTCCCATAGCGCTTTCCTTTCTTTTTTTTTTTTTTTTTTGGTACGCAGGCCTCTCACTGTTGTGGCCTCTCCCGTTGCGGTGCACAGGCTCCGGACGCGCAGGCTCAGCGGCCATGGCTTACAGGCCCAGCTGCTCCGCGGTATGTGGGATCTTCCCGGACCGGGGCACAAACCCACGTCCCCTGCATCGGCAGGTGGACTCTCAACCACTGCGCCACCAGGGAAGCCCCCATAGCACTTTCTTGATCAGAACTTATTTTAGCCATGAGCTCCTGTTCACTTGAGCTTGCACAATAAACACCTGAGGCTTGGTCTCAGCTTCATAATAATTAAGTAGACAAGATCAACTAACTGCAGTTCAGACACTGAGTGACGTTGACTATTCATAAATTTCCACCATGTAAATAAACACTTGCCTATAAAGAAATTAAGGAGGAGTCAAAGGAAATTCTGCAATGAGAAAAAGCACCTTAACAGAAATTTAAAATACACCCATACAGGTCGTAGGTGATCAGTAAATGTTCCTTGCTCTTCCCTGTATGTCAGAGGAGGAGCCACGCAAGAAAGCCAATCCTGCAGATCTCTGGCCGACAGAGAAAAGGCGTATTTTTACTACAGTGTAAACCTGGAGCAAACAGGGGCCCAGGGCAGGCCACCTCCCAGCCCTGAGGAGGCTGGCCAAGTGCATGTGTGTGTGGGGATGCTTCTGACCCAGGATGGGGTGAGGATGGAGTTGGGCCCCACCCAGTCCAGGGGCCCTGATATTTGCCCTTCAGGCACTGCTCTCAGCCCAAATATTTGGAGGTTTGCCTGCTGAGTTTCTCCTTGGCCCACGGCAGCCATGGGAGTGCTGACTGGGGTGGGTGTGTGGTGGGTGTGTGGTGTGTGGTGTGTGGTGTGTGGTGTGTGTGTGTGTGTGTGTGTGTGTGTGTGTGTGATGCAGTAACCAAAAATAGCTTTGATGAAGCTTGGACCAGGCTGGGAAAGTAGGAAGAGCTGGGAGAGGGGAGAGTCAGGAGGCAGCCAAGCACAGGTCCCAGTAGTAACATTTTTGGTGGGACTGGGGTTCATTGATATAGACGCTTCTCATAAACCCACAGCTGAATGACTGCTTTCCCTCTTGCATGTCTCATGTCTAAGCGTAAGGTGCTCCTTGTAACCAGTTGCGTAAAATATCTGCATCATGGGCACATGTTAAAGAATCTGTGTGTTAAAGAGACGTGTGCTGAAGAAACCAGTTGTTAAGAGATTTTCAAGGATGCTTCAAGGGTTATTTCTTTGGGCTTCTTCATGTTTGATTCATGTATTAAATCGGGCATTTAGAATAAATAAATAAATAAATATACCCACAGCACTCACTAAACGTGTACCTCTTCACTCATTAAGTCTACACAACATCACTATGAAATGTAAGCCAGAGATGTAAGTGGCGTAAAGTTTGAGAGGACAAAACAAGTTCTGGGGCTTCCCTGGTGGCGCAGTGGTTGAGAGTCCGCCTGCCGATGCAGGGGACACGGGTTCGTGCCCCGTTCTGGGAAGATCCCACATGCCGCGGAGCGGCTAGGCCCGTGAGCCATGGCCGCTGGGCCTGCGCGTCCGGAGCCTGTGCTCCTCAACGGGAGAGGCCACAACAGTGAGAGGCCCGCATACCACCGAAAAAAAAAAAAAAAAAAAAAACAAGTTCTGCTTTCATGGGAGAAGAGGTCAGTAGGACATTAAAATCAGTGTAAACAAGGGACATAGAGAAGGGCTAAATCATGGAGGGTCTTGAAACAAAAAACTAAATGAAATTTATCCCTCACCTAGATGCTGCATCCACTCATCCTCAACGTCCCAGCTGAACAGAGCTCTAAAGCTGAACTCTGTTGCTTATGGCAGAAAAACAATACATATGAAGTATTCTGGAAGCTGCATTCCAGACTGACAAGGGAATGTGAATGGGCTTGTGGACCAATGAAGTGACTGGTTAGTGCATAAGCAAAGGAACGACAAGACATAAGATCACCAAGGCAGAAACTGAGTCAAGAAGGAGGAAAGATGAATATATTTAGTAGTCTCAAGTTCAAAGCAGAAAGAAAGAACATTCTAAAAAGAAGAATCAAAAACAAAGAGTAAATTAAAAAGGAGGTAAGTGATATAGTGTAGGAATATGACAATGTGACTAAATAGAAACATTTACAGTTAGCAAAGTCAAAGGAAAAACAGATCAATGAGGAAGAATTTGGACCAGCTCTTCTATAAGGGGAAGTGCAGAGAAGGCAGATAGTGCAAGAAAGACATCATTGTGCACACAGCCACTAACTCCAGCCAATTTTCTCCTGCACTATAACTAAGTGATGTAAACAATATAGAGTATATCTGGAAAACTATATCAGACACTGGGAGTGGTCAACGTCTCTAGAGGAGAGGGGGTAACTGGGGGGAACCAGGACCCGGTAGTGGTAGGGAGAGAAAGAACATTTTTTTACTAGATGTTTTTTCTACATGTAATACTACATCAAACAATTTGTTATAATTTGTACACATATCTTTATAAATATTAATTTTATCAGTGATGAGATATCTTTATTATTTTTCCCAATCACAATCCACATAATTTTATAATTAATATTTAACACGGATATACAAAATTAAATTAAAAACTCAAATTCTACTTCCGATTCACTGATGGGTTAAAGTGAATTAAACTCCAAAGGAAAGGGCTTCCCTCGTGGCGCAGCGGTTAGGATTCCGCCTGCCAATGCAGGGGACATAGGTTCGAGCCCTGGTCTTGGAAGATTCCACATGCCACGGAGCAACTAAGCCTGTGCGCCACAACTACTGAGCCTGCTCTCTAGAGCCCGCGAGCCTCAACTGCTGAGCCCGCATGCCACAACTACTGAAGCCCACGTGCCTAGAGCCCGTGTCCTGCAACAGGAGAGGCCACCACAATGAGAAGCTCACACACCGCCACAAGAGTGGCCCCCACTCGCTGCAACTAAAGGGAGCCCACGTGCAGAAGGGAAGACCCAATGCAGCCAAAAATGAATAAATAAAATAAATTAAAAAAAAAAAAAAAAAAAAAAAAACCTCCAAAGGAATCTGTAACATCACCACCACTTCTCCTGGATCAGGCCGGCACAGGGCCTGGGCCAGGACTGGCATTCAGTAGGGCCTGGGCCAGGACTGGCATTCAGTAAGTCTTAGCCTCCTTGTTCTTTTTCTTTTTAAAACTACTGTTTACTGCTAACAGGAAAATATGTCTGTCTTCAAAAATAGCTCCACTCATATGTTGAGTGATATAACTGTGTAATATTTAGAAACCTGTGTAATTTAAAAGCAATGCTGGTAACTACTGAAGCTGAGGGACAGGGATGTGGAGGCTCATCATACTATTCTCTCCACTTCTGCATATTTTGAATTTTCCATAATAAAATGGTTTTAAAAAATAATTTGAAAGGCTATCTCTAACAAAAGTAAAAACATATTAACTTGTATCTTACAAATGTTTTCAGTAGCTGCCCTGAAAACTAAGTGACTTCTCAATCAGGATGGATTTACAATGAAAGTTCTAAAGATAACACTAAAGGATTTTTACATCTATGTTCATGAGGACTATCAATCTGTAGTATACTTGTTATCGTATATTAGTTATTATTTTTTCTTCTTTAGTCTTGATAGGTAATGCTGGCCTCACAAGCTGAGTTGAGAAGTGTTCCTCTTAGTCTATTTTATGGAAGTGTGTAGAACTGGTATTATTTCTTCCTTAAATGTCTGGGAGAATTCACCAGTAAAGCCATTTGGCTTGCAGTCTTCTTTGTGGAAACTTCTAAATTACAAATTCAATTTATTTAATGAAAATATAGCTATTCATGTTTTACAGTTCTTA
The DNA here is from genome assembly GCF_964341445.2 of Mesoplodon mirus. NCBI lineage: Eukaryota > Metazoa > Chordata > Mammalia > Artiodactyla > Ziphiidae > Mesoplodon > Mesoplodon mirus. The sequence goes on from NC_138989.1 coordinate 12,386,717, forward strand.
TTAAGTGAACTTTGGTAGTTTGTTTTTCAAAAAATCAATGTATCCATTTTATCTAACTGGTTGAATTTACTGGCATAAAGTTGTTCATAATAGTTCACTGTAACTTTTTAATATCTATAGGATCTGTAGTGATGTCCCCTCTTACATTCCTCATGCTGGTAATTCATTTCTTCTCTCTTTTTTTCCTGATCAATCTGGTTAGGGTTTGTCAATTCGGTCAAAATTTTCAAAGGAACAGTTGCCCATTTCATTGATTTTCCTCTACTGTTTTTTTCTCTATTCTACTTCATTGATTTCTGCCCTTATCTTTATTACTTTATTCCTTCTGCTTATTTTGTTTAACTTTCTCTTCTTTTTCTAGTTTAAGGTGAAAAACTATACTGTTGATTTGAGACTTTCTCTTTTCTAATATAAGCACTTAATGCTATAAATTTCCTTCTAAGCATTGCCTTAGCTACATCCCATATACTGATATACTGTTTCTAAATTTCATTCAGTTCAAAATTTATGCATCGTGCTGTGTCATTAAAAATCAGTGTTCAATATATACGGAATCTAAAAAAATGGTTCTAATGAACCTAGGGGCAGGACAGTAATAAAGATGCAGACGTAGAGAATGGACTTGAGGACACAGAGGGGGAAGGGTAAGCTGGGACGAAGTGAGAGAGTGGCATTGACATATATACACTACCAAATGTAAAATATATAGCTAGTGGGAAGCAGCTGCAACGTACAGGGAGATCAGCTCGGTGCTGTGTGACCACCAAGAGGGGTGGGATAAGGAGGGTGGGAGGGAGATGCAAGAGGGAGGGGATATGGGGATATATGTATGCATACAGCTGATTCACTTTCTTGTACAGCAGAAACTAACACAACGTTGTAAAGCGATTATACTCCAGTAAAGATGTTAAAAAAAAATCAGCGTTCAATATACACTATGGAATATTAGTCATAAAAAGGAACGAAAATGAGTTGTTTTTAGTGAGGTGGATGGACCTAGAGTCTGTCATACAGAGTGAAGTAAGTCAGGAAGAGAAAAACAAATACCGTACGCTAACGCATATGTATGGAATCTAGAAAACTGGTACTGATGAACCTAGTGGTAGGGCAGGAATAAAGATGCAGACGTTGAGAACGGACTTGAGGATACAGTGGGGGAAGGGGAGGCTGGGACACAATGAGAGAGTAGCACTGACATATACACACGACCAAATGTAAAACAGATAGCTAGTGGGAAGCTACTGCATAGCAGAGGGAGATCAGCTCAGTGCTCTGTGATGACCTAGAGGGGTGGGATAGGGAGGGTGGGAGGGAGACGCAAGAGGGAGGGGATATGGGGATATATGTATGCATACAGTTGATTCACTTTCTTGTACAGCAGAAACTAACACAACGTTGTAAAGCGATTATACTCCAATAAAGATGTATTTAAAAAAATATATCAGTGTTCAGTAAAACCACCCCCCAGTTAACCAAAGGATTAACACCAAACCTTGCATCATAAATGCAATGTGCCACTGTTTCCTGCATGATAAAACTATTTCAAATTATTTTCACTAGTAACTTCAAAATTTTGTAGTTATCCTAGAAATTGATCATCTACTAATGTGTGCCTAAAGCATGAGAACTTCCCTCTCCAGTGTTTCTTAAATTTGAGAGTTTGCAGACCTCTAAGAATTCATCTATGAATCAGTCAGTGTGAAAAACAAAGCATTACAAGGCACACAGGTGATCACTTGGTGCCAACAGCCTGTGACTACAAAATGCAAATTCAAATAATGAGATCTCTCAGTATGGTTTAGTTACAAGGTCAAAAGATCCAGATTTCTGGGCCTCCCTGGTGGCGCAGTGGTTGAGAGTCCGCCTGCCGATGCAGGGGATACGGGTTCGTGCCCTGGTCTGGGAGGATCCCATGTGCCGCGGAGCGGCTGGGCCCGTGAGCCATGGCCGCTGGGCCTGTGCGTCCGGAGCCTGTGCTCCGCAACGGGAGAGGCCACAGCAGTGAGAGGCCCGCGTACTGCAAAAAAAAAAAAAAAAAAAAAAAAAGATCCAGATTTCTTTTTTAAATTACCATAAAAATACAAAGATTTTAAAAAAACTTCCTGGGCTTCCCTGGTGGCGCAGTGGTTGAAAATCTGCCTGCCAATGCAGGGGACACGGGTTCGAGCCCTGGTCTGGGAAGATCCCACGTGCCGCAGAGCAACTGGGCCCGTGAGCCACAACTGCTGAGCCTGCGCGTCTGGAGCCTGTGCCCCGCAACAAGAGAGGCCGCGACAGGGAAAGGCCCACGCACCGTGATGAAGAGTGGCCCCCGCTTGCCGCAACTAGAGAAAGCCCTCACATGAAACGAAGACCCAACACAGCCAAAAATAAATAAATAAATAAATAATCCTTCCCTCTACTACTAAAAAAAAGAAAAAGAAAAAAAAAATTTCTAGAGACCTCACAACTCCCACCCACGATTTTATCTGTGGAATGCTACTTGAGGAACACTGAACTATTATTTAGTTACAATGCACATTCAGTCCAAAGCACATATAAGCAAGTGTAAAACAAATATAACTTCAAACTCCCCTCACTGAAGAATAGAAAAACTTTAAAAAAGCATTTTTATTCAGCAACTTCCTCCATCACATAAACATAGTCTCTATGGCTTGTCTATGAAACAAAATCTAACACCCTAGACCATTCCAGGCGGCAGTCAACTTTAAAGTTCAGTGCCCTAAGAAATACTTCCTCAGTATGGAAAGAACCACCTCAGTTCAAAACTCTGCATTTCAATTTTTAAATCCACTCTGAATATCTTTAAAATGTGAGCACTCTTACTGTTAAGAAAAAAGGACTCCATCTGGTATTTTTTTGGTTTTTATCAGAAAGTTGTTTCATATTGTTTTATCCACTGAGTGTCTGAATAAGACTCCTAAGACCTAAGGGTAGGCAACGGTTTCAGGCAAGAATTACTTATTGAAACTTTTAAGAGAAAAATGACCAGAAAAGGCAGGCCTTGAAAAAACACAAAATTCTCCACAATCCACAGTCAGGTATCTTAGCCATCTCCCAAGCAATGCATTATTATGTTAATAATCCACTTCTGAAACACCAGGGGAGAGGAGAAGATTGAATATTACATTCAAAGGTTATGCTATTAAATTGAAATGTCACCATCAACATACAAATGAGACACATAAACAAAACTACTGAAGAACTGATTTTTTATTAAACATAAAATTACAAATAAAACTTTAGAAGCACCTAGTCTCTACAGCCGTCTAAAATATAGTCCTACTGTTCACTGCTAAGAAGACGCTTGGAGAGACCCACTCCCACCCATTGTGTGCACGACGGTAAATGAGAAATCACAGTCACTCCGGCCCAGGTCAGGCACAACCCTGGACAGTGGAGCGTGCGTGTATTCAGACAGCTGCAGTAGGAGTGTGCTGCAGGAGTGGATAAGCCGCTTTGCCTTGCTTGATGGCACCACAGAAAGACGACTGCTGGCTGTCCTAGCTAGGCTTCCACGTGCTAATGTGCACTGGGTCTTGTCTCTCCTCTCTCCACTGAGGGGGGCAAATAAGAACTTCTTTGCACCTAAGAAGTGTGTAATCTCATTTCTCACCGAAGAGTGAGTTTTCGTGACAAACTCTGAACAGGGAGCGGGTTTCGAGTATACTGCCATTCCCCAGTGCTGCGGCTCCAGGCCAAAGGCAGGCAAGCATGGAGCAGATGGAGTCCTGGCAAGGTCTGCACTGTCCCTGCATTAGTAGCATCTGCTCATTACTCAGAACCTTCGCCTGCTTTATCTAATGCTCCAGGAAAAGCATTTTGATTTGATTCATTTCGGTACGGTAACGTGCAACACAATTAGTGGTAAAATCAAACTGGAGGACGGCCAGTGCTGACAATCGGAAACAAGGCAGAAGAAATATGAGGCCAGTGGGTTGGAATTCAAAAAATCACAACTGTGGATCATCTTGCCAAATCTCAACACCCCAGGTGGGTGGTACAGTGTTCCTGCAGGGCCAGGAGGCTAAAAAGGACGTGGGGATGACTAACTTTTTCCCAAAGCAGTTTCCATCTCCCCCTCTGGACCTGACTCCTTCTGCGGAGAATATGTGTACAGACAGACCATCAAGGGGGTCTCAATAGCTACAGAGCTTCCCTTTGGCACAAACAGGGAGCTGAAGTTCACTGGCTCATTTTATTATCTTATTCTTCTTTTCTGTGGGGCACAGTCACGAATTTCAGACCTCACGAGGTGAATTTCCTTTGTGCTATGGCACTGCCTAAGAAGCGCATGTTCCCTGCTCCTAGAAAGAAGCAATACAAAATGTGTGTTTTGATTATTTCAACCTGTCTTTGCCCAGAAGTAGTTACTCAGGAGTAGGTTGGTACAAATACCACAGTGACAATCTGTTAAACTGAAGTAAGACCAAAGACAATGCTACCTGAGGTCTGGGGTGCGGTTGGAGGGGGGAATGAGAAGCTGTTGCGTATCTCAGAAAGTAACAATTCCCATCAGACTGGTAAAACAAGCTTAGTGAGTGAGAGAGGAGCAAGAAAACACAGGAGCTTTTATCAAAGAAACAATCCTAATACCAAAAGGAATTCAAGACAAAGCAAAGATCTCAATGTAAATGATGCAGCCAAGGAAGTACTATAGATTTTACCCACAGAACGGTAAAATGAAACCCAAAATAGTAAGACAGACAAACGTGATGATGTAAGTGTAAACAACTAGACAGATCAACTGAACAGAATGTAACATCCAGAAACAGACCGAAATACTAAAAGAGTTTCAGATGCAAAAACTTGTAAAGGCAGCACCTCAAACCAGTGAGGTAGAGATGGGCTTTCTATTTCTAATAAGAGATGCTGGAAAGATATAATCAGATTCATATACTATTCTAGGATGAACTCTATACTGGTCAAGATTCAAATATAAAGATAAGCCATAACACTATCATCCAAAAGAACACAAATAACAAATGTTGGCAAGGATGTGGAGAAAAGGGAACCCTTATACACTGCTGGTGGGAATGTAAATTGGTGCAGCCACTGTGGAAAACAGTATGGAGGTTCCTCAAAAAACTAAAAATATAACTACCATATGACTAAGCAATTCCACTCCTGGGTATATATTTGAAAAAAAAAATGAAAACATTAATTTGAAAAGATACATGCACTCCAATCTTCATAGCAGCATTATTTACAATAGCCAAGATATGGAAGCAACCTAATTGTCCATCAACAGATGAATGGGTAAAGAAGATGTGGTGTACACACACACACACACACACACACACACAATGGAATACCTCTCAGCCATAAAAAAGAATAGAATTTTGCCATTTGCAACAACATGGATGGACTTAGAGGGCATTATGATAAGTGAAATAAGTCAGACAGAGAGACAGATACTGTATGATCTCACTTATATGTGGAATTTTAAAAATAAAACAAACTAGCAAATACAAAAAAAAAGAAGCAGACTCATAGATACAGAGAATAAACTAGTGGTTACTACTGGGAGAGGGAAGGGGGAGGGGCAGATGGGGCAAGATGGGGTAGGGGTTTAAGAGGTACAAACTACTATGCATAAAATAAATAAGCTACCAGGATATATTGTACAGCACAGGGAATATAGTCAATATTTTAGAAAAACTATAAATGGAGTACAACCTTTAAAAATTGTGACTCACTATGTTGTACACCTGAAATTTATATAGTATCATCTCAATAAAAAAAAAAAATTTAAAGCCCTAACAGTAACAGAAGAAAAAAGAATTATAAGTAGCAGGTACACATGTGAAAAAATTCAACCTCTCTCACACTAAGAGAAATGTAAGTTGAAACATTTGAATAACATTTCTTATCTATCAAAGTGACAAATACTGAACAGTTTGAAACATACTTTGCTGAGAAAATGGGCACAACCTCATACCCTGCTGGTTCAAGTGCAAAGTAATATAAGCCCATTCGCACCCACCTTTTGACCCAGACATTTTTGTAGGAAATAATCCTTCCTGCATTTATATGAAATGTCATATATACAAGGCTTTTCACTACCACACTGTAATAGCAAAAGCATAACACAACTGTTCCTCAATAAAGGACTGTGTAAATAAACCACAGTGCCTGTACACAATGGAATACCATGAAAAAGGAGCATCTTCTCCATACACTGACGTGGACAACATTTCAAGCTATGTCATCAACGAGATGTAAGCATTCCCAGGTTTATTACAGCATTATTTACAATAGCCAAGATATGGATACAAGCCAAATGCCCATCAATGGATGAATGGATAAAAAAGACGTGGTATACATACACAATAAAATATTATTCAGCCATGAGAAAGAAGGAAATCCTGCCATTTTCAAGAATGTGGATGGACTTTGAGCATATTATGTTAAGTGAGACAAAGTCAGAGAAAGACAAGTACTATATGGTATCACCTGCATGTGAAATCTGAAAAAGTCAAACCTGTTTAAAAAAACGGAGTAAAACGGTGGTTACCGGGGGTGGGGGGACAGGTGGGATAAGATTGATGGTGTTTAAAGGTACAAACTTGTAACAAGTGGTGAATAAACCACAGGGTTCTAATGTATAGTATAATGAATACAGATAACAATATTGTACTGTAATTATGTAGTGATAAATATCACTACAATGGCAGCCATATTACAGTATATAAATGTATCAAAGTAACACACTGTATACCTTAAACTTACACAATGTTACATGTCAAATTTATCCAATTAAAAAAAAGATACGTGGGTCTCCCTGGTGGCGCAGTGGTTGAGAGTCCGCCTGCCGATGCAGGGGATACGGGTTCGTGCCCCGGTCTGGGAGGATCCCATATGCCGCGGAGCGGCTGGGCCCGTGAGCCATGGCCGCTGAGCCTGCGCATCCGGAGCCTGTGCTCCGCAACGGGAGAGGCCACAACAGTGAGAGGCCCGCGTACGGGAAAAAAAAAAAAAAAAAAGATACGCCATTAAGTGAAAAAAACCAAGGTATGGGATGATATAAACTAGTATGCTATCTTTTGTTTAAAAAGGGGGGAAGGGACTTCCCTGGTGGCGAAGTGGTTAAGAATCCGCCTGCCAATGCAGGGGACACAGGTTCGTTCCCTGGTCCAGGAAGATCCCACATGCTGCGGAGCAACTAAGCCCGTGCGCCACAATTACTGAAACCCACGCCCCTAGAGCCCGTGCTCTGCAACAAGAGAAACCACCGCAATGACAAGCCCACACACCACAACGAAGAGTAGCCCCCATTCACCGAAACTAGAGAAAGCCCACGCGCAGCAAAGATGACCCAACGCAGCCAAAAAAACAAAAAAAAGGGCGGGGGGAGGAGAGAATGTGAATAGATACTAATACTTACTTGTGTTTACAATAAAGAAATACTGGGGCTTCCCTGGTGGCGCAGTGGTTGAGAGTCCGCCTGCCGATGCAGGGGACACGGGTTCGTGCCCCGGTCCGGGAAGATCCCACATGCCGCGGAGCGGCTGGGCCCGTGAGCCATGGCCGCTGAGCCTGTGCGTCCGGAGCCTGTGCTCCACAATGGGAGAGGCCACAACAATGAGAGGCCCGCGTACCACAAAATAAATAAATAAATAAAACTGTATCTGATTCTAACTTAAAAGTATTACAACTTCTGCATAGTTGTTTGAAAAAAACCTCATTGATAATTCGGCACATAGGAATCACACTCAAGCTGCTCTTATGTTATCTATCCAGGATGTTAACCAACATACACGAACTATGACATACCCCAGAGACAGCTTAGCTGAATTTCTAGAGGCTGAAGGAAAGTCCATCAATGGTGCCCAACTGTTAAAGTAATAAAATGAAAATATTTAATATTTCAGCTCTAATTTTTATTTCTTAAATGGCATATGGATATAAAATTCCACATTAGCTCCTTTACTACAGTTTTGTCCCTCTGAGCTACCTCTGAAGATCTGCAACCGTGCCATGACAGGAATGCTAACATTCTGCAATATCTTGTGATCCAACTTTCAGGCAAGTGGGGAGACAAAGCTTTTGGAGACTCAAACTTTACAACATAATGGAAGTCAGGAGCATGAGAGGTAGTAATACAATATCACGGCCATCAAAATTATTAGACTCTTCTTACCTAGTGCTGTAAATCCACAGTTGCCCTCACACAAAGAGAATTCTGTTGGTCCCAGAGAGACAACATATTACCATAAATTATCTCGTATGGTATGTAAGTGCCAGGAAAAGGTAGGCCCTGCCTACCTTTATTTTTCTATTTCCATATTTGTCAATAGATTTTCTATGTCTATCCTCTTTTCACTGTTTCCTTTGGATCAAGCAGAGACTAAAGGAAAAGTAGGCCAAGTATACTTAACACCAAACAAGTTATTTGCTTAAGATGGCTTGGCCAGCCTTGTGTCTGGCTCTAAAACCCAGCCCTACAGTTCCAGTAGGAATTAAACACCAGTTTCAAAGGGCGCTGTGTTCCAATGCCTACTAATGCATTGAGGGTTATTGGCCAACTTCTTCACATAAAGGCAAGAATAAGGGTGTGTGTGTGTGAATATGTGTGTGCCCACATGTATGTATGGAGGGATTATGGGTGGAGCCGGCCACAGCTGCTTAATTTTTGTCAAGCTTTGTCAAGGAGGCTTGTGGTTACTTACCATCCTCATAAGCCGCTACCGCCAGCGAGCTGTTTATCCTCACAAAGGAGACATATGGCTGCATTCCAGGCTCATCCTCCTCGTAGTCCGATTCCAGGAAGGGGGCTGTGTAGTCCCAGGTGCGGGTGTCCCACACCCTCACGTCCCCTGATGTATATCTGGAAGAGAAGGACACGCTTGGTTCCAAACGGGGAGTGGAGAGCAGGGCCACCGTGGAGAGAATGGAGAAGCCTTAAAACGACAGAGGAGTCCGATCTGGCCGGTGTGGAGCCACTGCTGCCACACTGTTTACACGAGTCACTCCAACAAGAGGAAATGGCAACTCGTAACAGAAAGGCCAAGAGCACGTTTCCTGTTCTCGTAACACAATGGGACAATTTCAAATGAGAATACTGGAATAAAACATTGAGTAGCGGGCTTCCCTGGTGCCGCAGTGGTTCAGACTCCGCCTGCTGATGCAGGGGACGCGGGTTTGTGCCCCGGTCCGGGAAGATACCACGTGCTGCGGAGCGGCTGGGCCCGTGAGCCATGGCCGCTGAGCCTGCGCGTCCAGAGCCTGTGCTCCGCAACGGGAGAGGCCACAACAGTGAGAGGCCCGCGTACCGCAAAAAAAAAAAAAAAAAATTGGGTAGCAAGATCTCCTTGCTTTTCCTTTTTGACTATTATAACCAATCTGCTAACTTAAGTCATCCCAGTAAAGGGATCACTAGCAGAAATGTGTAGAAGCCACACTATTTATACACAGACGCACACACGCGAAAGACAGAGCGGGAACTGCTAAGGACTAATGGTCTTACAGGCACAAGCTTTCTAATACTTCATCCATGCATCAGATTTGACTGATTAAAGTCCCTAAAGACTAATTGATTTGCTGAAACAATTAAATCTTGCCTTTAGCAGCCAGACAGTGCTGCCTTCTCATGAAAGCTCTTGCCGAAATGTCTGACACTCCCCGGTCTTGCCCGCTCAGAGGACAGGAGCCCTCACTCTCTCCGATTACTCCTGCCACTCCAGCAAATGCCTCACTCCATCAAAGCCAAGGCAGGGCCGGAACCTGCTCTGACACCAGGCCCCGACAATAATGGAATGGCCAGATGATGAGGTGGTGCGCTGGCTGCCACTGAGGTGTCTACGCTAAGCTCCTCACATCTGCTACAGGGGGTTTGATTCAACATGTAAAGCAACGGTGGGAAAGCACGTTAGAAACGGGGTAATGGATGTATATCGATGCTCCTCTCACTTCACCCCAGCTTCTACCTCTCCCCTCCAGCCCCGTGTCCTCAAGTCCATTCTCTATGTCTGTGTCTTTATTCCCGCCTTGCCACTAGGTTCATCAGTACCATTTTTTTTTCTTTTAGATTCCATATATATGCATTAGCGTACGGTATTTGTTTTTCTTTCTCTGACTTCACTCTGCATGACAGACTCTAGGTCCATCCACCTCACTACAAATAACTCAATTTTGTTTCTTTTTATGGCTGAGTACAGGGAGATCAGGTCGGTGCTTTGTGACGACCTAGAGGGAGGGGATATGGGGATATATGTATGCATATGGCTGATTCACTTTGTTGTACAACAGAAACTAACATAGCGTTGTGAAGCAATTATACTCCAATAAAGATTAAAAAAAAAAAAAGCAACGGGGTAAGAGTCTCATGATGAACCCACACAAACACAGAGACAGGCAGACAACTGTAAAGGTGTTCTGTCTTCCTGAGGCCAAGCCATAGTTCCTTCTCTGACCTCACATTACAAGTGTAGAATCGAACAAGATAACTCCAAGATTTATTTAATTACTGAAGTCTATGACATGATGCATCTAGGAAGTAGTTATAGATGAATTTCTCATGTGAGGTTTCTTAATAAAGAAACTGGGAATATTCTGATTCAGGAATGCTTCATTTACTAAATGTAGCAGTGTTTCCCTCAAATTATTAGTTGACAGCAAATACGTACATTATGAATTCAAAGGCCATTCTGTCACACACATTCTCTAGGTTGGAGCACTGGACTCTCTCCCTGTAGGACAGTGACTGGAGTGTATGCGTAGTGTAAAGAGGCAAATAGGAGAGATGTGCTTTCTAAAACTGGACTGATGGGGCTCTGTTTGACCACTGATCTTCCAGTAAATAGAAACGCTCACTCCATGAGTGTCATGACACCTGGCGATGCACAAGCAAAGGCAGATATTGATATCGCCACAGCCAAAGCACGGCCGCTGGCTCCCAGACCCTCCAGGCAGTGCTCCAGACCACCTTCAATGAGGAAACCTCCGTAAGAACACACACTGCACTGCACCAAAACTACCAGGCTCACCCTGACACCCTAAAATGACTCGAGCATTCCCTGCAATAAGGCCACATGCTTAGCAACAGACACTCACCAGAGAAAACATGGTTGAATTTCTAGGCTGTGTATGATTATTAGACTCTTAAGGTTAAATTCCATGTGAAAGGAACCAGCCAGTGCAGAAAAGAAGCGTAAGAAGGATGGCAATGTCTTTCAGAAAAACAGAGTAGGTAAGTGAAAGGCAGAGGGACCTCAGGAGATCAGAGGACTCCGGAACTCTGAGAGAAAGCAGTACCCAAACCAAGAAAATGTATTTCCTTCCCATCAGTCTTGGTCATTCTGTCTCTTACGGCCTGTATATGGAACCACACCAGCCGTCTTCACGTGGTCCTTTGAGGTGCCCCCTTAGTGGGTACAGAGGACAGGATTTGGGTGGCCTGAGCTCCACCATCCGCAAGCTCCCTTTACACAAGGAGTTCCAAGGTAAAGCAACAACAACCAAACCAAAACTTGGAAAACTGCTGAACCACACAACCGTGAGCTATGAAATACAATCTGTCTCTCTCTTCTGGGGGAAGAGGAGAGACGGAGGGCAGAGGTCACACAGAGAGGAGCACCTTTTCACATCTAAAAGGCTCCCAACCAGCCTTTTCTTCCATGAGGTTGTCCCCTTCCCACTGCAGTTCCACCCACCTAAAATTAAACACGTGCTCTCCTCAGAAAGCCTCAGCCCACAACCAGACTGGCCCGTTGCAAGTTCCTGACTCTGTCGGTGACAGCACCCATCCCAGGTCACTGGTACAAAACCGAGGGGCTCCTCAACACCTCCTTCCCCGGCCACCCACACTGCTACACATGCGGTCCGCACGCCCTTCCTGCTCTTCTCGTTCCCAGGCTGCCACCGGGTCCCGCTCCCGCATCAGCTCCCAGCCGCCCCACGGCAGCCTCCTCACTCCTGAGCCTCGCCCACCTGCAGCCAGCCCCGCACCAGCCAAGCCCTCAAAAATACCTGACTACGCGGATCTCTCTCCCTCTATCCCTCGCCCTCCACACTAGACCCCGCGAGCCTTATCATCTACCATGACAGCGGCCTAGACTTTCCTCTCGTGGCAATTGTGTGAGTACGTGTGTAGTCATCTGACTGTTCACCTCCCCTACGAACCCACAAGCTTCTAAGGTCAGGGGTTGGGTCTTGCTCACTGATGTTGATCCAGTGACCAGAACAGTAGAACTAGAATAGTACTTGACACCTAGGAAGCCCTCTGTAAATCCTGAGGCCTCAACACCACACTGAATGAAGCCTGAACTACCGGCCAGGCACTGAGAACTCTCCATAAACTGGCCTCCACCCCTCTTCCAGCCTCATTTTCTCCTCTTCCTTAGCATGAGCTGGCCTCTAGCCAGGCCTGCCGTTCACTGGCTTCCACACCATAGGTGCCTCTGCACCTTGGCTCCTCCTTTCTGGCGCCCCTTCCCTCCCCATGACCCAGCTGAGTGGGTCAACCTTGGCTACACATTAGAGTCACCTGGGATGCTTTTAAAACTCCCAATACCCAAGGGCACACCAGATCAATGAAATCTGACTCTCTGGGGGTGGAACCAGACAACAGTGTTTCCCAACGTGCCACCAAGATTGAGAACCACCTACCTCACTCAAGCCCACCAACGTCTCAAGGCCTAGCCCAGGCCCTCCTCCTCCATGAAGCCTCTCTGACTCAACAACTACTGTGCCCTTGGACCTGAAGAAATAGCATTCACTGCTACATCCCACGTCTCCTCACCCTGACCGTGAAGTCCTCGTGAACGCCCCACCTCAACGCCACAGCCTCCGTCACAGTGCCTTACACACAGCTGGAAGAAGGGGGTCCCCAGCTGGTTTGAGTGGCATCTCCTTTTCTTTCTGCTGCCCACCTTCTAGTGCTAATGAGCAGTGAAACACCCGGAATGCAGGCATCGAGATGCGTCAGACTTCTTGCATCTACTTCCAAACTGATTAAAACCTCTCTATAAAACACGGAATTAGCTAAATTATTTTGGTAAACATGAAATTTTCCATATATATCCGTTTAAATCAACTCCATTCTTCATGGCCAAAAAGCATGATAATAGCATAAATGCTGCAAAACAACTCACGAGGCAAATATAAAAGACTCGGTGTCTCCTTTATGATGGGAAAAGAGAATAAATATCCTATTTCAGCAGGTACTACACGATGACTCAGCAATAGGCTCTAAAATCTAACACTTGAAAGCAACCACAGCAGTGGTGCTCAGACTGTGTTAATGAACTCGTGCTAAAGAAACAGACATTTTCATGAGGGTAAAACATTGTTTGGGGCAGAGGGACCTGGACCAAACCCTAAATGTGATCTAAAAGCGCTTAATAACGTTGGCCAGGAGAAGCAAGAACAGATAGGAAAGGGAGGTAGGAAAAGGGCTGATTTTTCTCCAGAGCTCCAGATGTCTTTACGGCTGCCTAATGACAATTACACTCAACCAATTAAGACACCACTATGACAGTTGCATTGTCAGTAAGCCTTTGGACCCCAATGTTGATGGCTCTCTAATTAGTGCCTGTGCAAAGTACAACTGCGACTAATATATTAGCTGATGTAAGAACACTAAAGAAAAACTAAGGAAGAAAGAAGCCTTTTCCAAACGAGTAAGGAGGTCCCGGCCCACGGCACGGACCAGTGAAGATGTATGCTTTTCCCGGTCTTCTTTTACGCTTGGCAACATTGAGTTTACCTCCAAATAAATAGGTCAGAGACCACAGCTGATTTTTTGTTGAAAGAATGGGAATAGAGCCTCTTTCAAGCTCGGCACACCAGAGGAACTGCCAATTTGAAATGATTTACCACTGAAGAGCTTTCATTAACTAGAACATTTCCAATAAGCAGACTACTTATTTGGACTAGGAGACCTGAAGAAAATGGAAGAAATGCTGTACAGCTGCAAACAACCTTGAACCTTTCTCCTCGTCTAAGGAGCCAAGCAGGTGGGAGCTGTGGGGGGATGGTCCCATTTTGCTTCCAGCTGCCAGTGATTTGCTAAAAAAATTTTTTTCAAGGCTCTTCACAACAACCTGGGGCACTGTTTTAAGAATCTGGGAGTCAGGTTAAGTGACTTACCCAAGGTCACAAGAAACATTTTAGTGGCACAGCTGGGGTCAAACCGGGTCCCCAGGCTTTTCTCTAACTGCTGCTTTAGCCAACAAGTCACTCTGCCTCCTCTGATGAGTGTCTGTAAACACATACGGCTTTTAAGAACCATCCCCATTTAAGTGCAATATAAGGAATTTACTGTTTTCAATACTGTGACTCAGGCTTGCGGGACATAGCCCCTGACCCTAACTCATCAATTCTACCAGTACAGCTCAACTGGAAGGCAGGAAGCCAACAACAAAAAAGCTCAGTATGCTGGCAAGGGGCGTGGGACTGGGCAGATGCAAAGGTGCCGCCTACACGTGCTTCACAGGTGATGTGGGAGCACATGTGGGATGGCTGGTAAAACTTCACCCTCTACAGGACCATACTCGTACAGCCACCCCCAAAGTCACAAGTCTATTCTGATCAAGTACTCACAGCAGCCAAACGGAGCCTTGTTATGAGGCCTCAGGCCAGGAACAGCAAATGGTTTCGTTTGTGTGTCAAACCCAATAAATCAGTAGTGGCTGCCTACAGCCCTGTGTTGAGAAGGATTCTGAAGCTGTATTCCATCCAACTCACCAGAAAAATAAATGCTGTCACGGATTTTTCATGCCCACCGTTGGTTTGGGAGTGAGGAGCCACGGAATCTATGCAAGTTACCTGCGTCCTTACTCCATACAAAACTCTGCCTGGGGACTTCCCTGGTGGCCCAGTGGGTAAGACTCCACGCTCCCAACGCAGGGGGCCCGGGTTCGATACCTGGTCAGGGAACTAGGTGCCGAATGCCACAACTAAAGGAGCCTGCGTGCCGCAACGAAGACCTGGTGCAGCCAAATAAATAAATAAATAAAAACTCTGCCTGGCCAACTCCTAGTCATCCCTTCCAGACTCAACTGAGAAGTCACTTCTCAGGAGAAACCCTGCCGGACCTGAAGCCTACACTAGGAGCCTCTCGCCAGTCAGTGTGTTATGGTGCCCACTCTTCCCCTACCCTAACGTCTCTCACACTGTCCTGTAACCACCTGTAACTGTATCCCTTTGGCCTATGAGCAAGGGATGTGTACCCCGCCCCTCAGCAAGGAATGTGTCTGCAGTATTCATCTGTGCTTAGTACATACTGAATGAACGATTCTGACTTAAACTCAGAAGATGGAAGTGGTTTAAAGCCTACAAAGCAATTAGGCAGGGGTCCCTACAAGTGCAGTGCCCACGTTTCAAGAAACGTTTATGCCCTTAACACGCAGAGGTTTTAGGATCTAGTCACACATACTCCACACTTTCTTTAGTAATACCAAAGATTACGAATCAATGAAAGCAAGAGTATTTACTGTTTTCTATGAAACATGACTGTGTTGTGTTATGCAATTAACAAAATGAACTCAATCCCACGGTGCAGTCTTTCTGTGGAAATGCACTACTACAAACATCAAGGGCAGCTTAAGATGCATCAATTGAAAAATAATGAACATCTTAATGGACCTTAGGAGATCCATGCGCTACACACTGAAAACTGTTTTCCATACATCTTGGTTAATCACAATCAATAGAGTCAGAGTCAATGATGATTATGCAGAGTTACTGTAGCTGTGGCCCTTCCCATTATTCCTTGGAGAACCAGAGATGGATAAATGCAGTCATGAGTTCACCAGTATTTATTAAGGATATTCTGGAGCTCCTTCATTAAGGATATAATAAATGTAAAGCTCTCCTCTGGTCTCTTATCAATATCTTACCTCAGACTTATTTACCAGAAAAGCATGTATACCTCACAGCAGAAAATAAATAAATAAAAGTATTTATAAAAAGAGGTCCCTAGCGGGTAATGATCGAATTCTTTATGGGAAACAATCCAATGTCATAATAAGCAGCAGCACAAAATCTATATAACACAAGGTTGAAAGGAACTGTCAAGAGAAAAAGTTTTTTTAAGAAGGAGAAAGACAGAAAGCAAGTCCTTAGTAAGTATAAATATGGGGTGACATTTATCTAATGCAATTTTTATCACCAATCTGTATTTACAAAGCATCTGTTAGCATCTCAAGAGCCTCAATTTTTATCACCAATCTGTATTTACAAAGCATCTGTTATCATCTCAAGAGCCTCAAAGTAATCCTAGGTATTATCCATTTTTATACATTCACATGAAGCTAGAGTATTACAAACACCATCCTTGAGGTCCTCAGCTCCTGAATAGCAAGTGTTGTAAAATTCAGGGCAAATACACACTATTTCAGATCAAAGCCATATTTTGGCATGGTGCATGGTCAATACAAAGGCACATTTTTTTTTTTTTTTTTTTGCGGTATGCGGGCCTCTCACTGTTGTGGCCTCTCCCGTTGCGGAGCACAGGCTCCGGATGCGCAGGCCCAGCGGCCATGGCCCACGGGCCCAGCCGCTCCGCGGCACATGGGATCCTCCCAGACCGGGGCACGAACCCGCATCCCCTGCATCGGCAGGCGGACTCTCAACCACTGCGCCACCAGGGAGGCCCCAAAGGCACATTTTTAATTACTGGGAAAAGTGGAGAAAAAATGGCTAAAAGCAAGATATTTCAAGTTACCTTAGACACGTGCCTATGTCTGAACTATTATTTTCCAACAGTTCTTAATTATAAACAATGATAACATTCCAATAAAGTGTCAATAGGCAAAGTGAACCAACCAGAGATTCAGACACCAAATTTTACATATATAAACTGGAAGCTCAAAATGTTGCTTCATGTCTACATAAGACTGGCAACCCTCTCGACTCTGTCCAGGTTGTGACAGACAGAGCTCTAGGAAGGATAAAAGCCAGAACGACAGCCAGAGGTCACTTGGCTGCTAGAGACGTGTGGGCGGTTTTGCTTGGTGTCACTTGCCTCAGAGGGAACGGAGATGGAGGAAATGCAGGAGGCCAAACAGGACAACTGAGTACTTTTCAGGGAAAGAAGACACCTAGCACTTGGAGACATCAGACGATCCAGTTTTCCCTCCAACCACACTTGACAGAGAAGAAACATGGATACACAGTCACTGTTCCTTCCAGTCAAGGCAGGAGTTGCACCCTAAAAAGGCAGATCACCACAGTGGAAAACGGAAGGTGAGGCATTTAGGAGTGTTGAGAAAAACCTTGACACAAAGAGGGGGCGTGATGTTTTTTAAAACCAAAACGGGGGGGGGGGCACGGGGAATGGTCCTCTAATGTGAATAGTGTGCTTTCTTATGCAAACTGTAACGCTTCAGACTTATGAATCTTAAGTAACAGTGAGGAGGGACTTCATTGCAAAACACCACCATACTCCTGGGCATCTGATAAAAGCTTCTCGCGAGCTAATAGCTTAATGGTTAGCAGAGCTGGCACAAGGCTCCCAGTGAGCCCCCCGCTTGACTTTCTCCCGCAAGTTTTACCCGAGATGCTCTCCTTCACTAGATGGCAGTAAAGCGAATATATTCCTGGCAAATTATACCTAGACCTACATCTCAGGTTATAATGTGACCCTTCTGAACTCACGATGTCATCTGTTTTCAACACCCTTAACTCCCAGAGTGCAACTGTGGAGAAAGAGGACAGTCTAGGCCTCACAAAACAGGATGGGGATGCCGTCATAACCTCGTCCCTTCTAGTCTTTTCCCTCAATGCTAAACGTATAATTTGAGAGACATTCTAAAATTCTTGGAGCTCTCACCACAAACAAAAACAAAGAAACAAACACCATGCTTCCTAATCACTTATTATCAACCAACTTTCTAGATAACATCTCTTCTTCTAAGTCCAAGGAAGGCACACACTAAACCTCACCGCATTTCAGGAACACTACCAGATCACAAAGAAAACACAGACAGAGGCTGAGCTCTGAGAGAAAGAGACAGGTGGCTTATCGCAGAGATTGGTGGCTTCTCAGCACAAATTATTCTCAGGTTAAAGAAATGGGAAATTTTAGCCAGAAAAAATCAAAGTAAAGGTTGTATTTGAATTACATACATAGTCACCGTTGAAGGAACTTCCACTTACCTGACCAGCAAAGAAAACAACTGTTTCTGGTATTTTCTGGGATGGTGCATATCACTGCTAGGTGGCCACATGACACCACAGAGAGGCACGAGGAAGGGCCAGAGTAAGAGTTTGGTAAGTCAAAGATGCGGTAAGGAGGCTCAGAGAGTGCAGGGTCTCAGAAGTGCAAGGAGTTTTCCTTCTCTACATACATTCCCCAAAGTTTCCTCGGTGCTGGGACTGGTGTTAGGCTCTGAGGTTACAAACATGCTTAATACACGGCCCCCACCATTTTAAGACGGTACAGTCAACAAGATCAAACTCTTGATCTTTACCTTTATTTATGGCACTGACCAAAAAAAAGGAAGGTGCACTCAGGAGACGGGGTTTGAGGGGTGGTTTAGAGACTTCAAGGCAAAAAGTTAAATGGAAAAGAAGTTGAGGATTATGAATGCATTTTAAAATAATTTCTTTTTAAAAATTCCTTGGCTGTGCCACACGGCATTCAGGATCCTAGTTCCCCACCCATGGATCGAACCCGTGCCCCCTGCAGTGGAAGTGCAGAGTCTTAACCACTGGACTGCCAGGGAAGTCCCTAAAATAATTTCGTAATCTGGAAAAAATAAAAATCCATCTGCCTAAATCCAGTAATTAAAATATGTATTAAAAAACAGGCAGAAAAATAAACGGTACACACCAAAAACCACAACGGGAATTGTGGTGGCATGCTGGGATTTAGGTGGAATTTCTCTTCTCCACTTTCTAATAGTTTTGCAAAGACAATGTGGTTTTACTACTGTTTTCATTTTTAACAGAAAGGAAAGGTCCATACATGCCATAAAAGAAACCAAAGTGACGTTATAATAGCCAAGCCATTAGAGTAGCGAGCGAGGGCTGGAGAAGGCAGCGCTGGGGCCCGGCTCTCTGCACGCCCCCAACAGAAGCACAGCGGGGCAGGCAGGGCACGGGTGCCAGCCCCACTCCCCGGACCTTGCGGAGCCTCAGCTACCTCACCCAGAATGAGCGTTTCCGAAGAGAATCTCTAAGTTCCTTCCGGGTTTCAAGCTGTGTGATTCTAAGTTGAAAAAAACTAAGAAATCAGAGAACAGACAAAAGAAGTTAGGAATTCCTCCAGCTTCCCACGTAACATGTAGTATACAGGTGGGGGGAAGGGAGTCTATCAAATGTTAATGCTTTTTTTCAGACTAAAAAAAATGTATTAGTACTACAGAGCATTTAATGAAATATTATATATCACCTGTAGTTTTAAAAGATGCTTACAAATTAACTGAAAAAAAATACATGGCTGTAAAGTTAAGACAAAAATGCTTAGGCGAAGCCTCAAGGCCGCGTGATTAGCTGCCTTATAAGCTGCAGATAATCACCCCTCCGGAGGTGTGAGGAGGGTAGATGCCGGGCGGAGCGGCAGTGGGCACTAATAGGCTAGCGCCCCATGGAACCTGTGGGAGGAGGCAAGGCTTGAGCTGGGCGTGAAAAAACGGGGACTGGGTTACTTTTGGGGGTAATGAAAACGTTCTAGAATTAGATAATGGTGGGCAGTTACACAACCTTGTGAATATACTAAAAATCACTGACACAATTTAAGAGGGTGGATTTTATGGTATGGAAATTGCATCTCAAGTTAAAAAAATGACACGGTCAGAGGTAACTAGGACAGTGTGGTGGGGGGTGGGGAACCAAAGGTGCCCTGGGAAGAGTAATGAGGAGAAAGGGAGGTTGGAAACAAATTTCAAAGGCTCCAAACATCAGGAAAAGGTAACTGGAAAACTATCACCCATGAGATAGGAAAGGAAGCAAACACTCATGGACAAGAGTGAAAGATCAAAAGCTTTGAGAATAACGTCTGTTTCCTCTGCTGGAAAAACAAACCTCAGGTGAGAGGCGTCCAGGTCCTTTCACTGGACAGGGACTCGAGTGTCTCAGCGTGTCCGAGTGAATGCGCGTCTGAAGGGTGCCCTGTTTCTGCGCGCAAAGAAGAGTAAGGCAGAGCCAAGACTGGGTTCGCTCTAAGCTTAAGTGTGACACAAATTAGTCTAAGCCTAAGCAATGCAGCTCCAAACCAGGAACATTCACATGAAAGGACTGAAAAGCTGGGAAGAAGCTGGGGCGAGATTCTGCAACATAATCTTCATCAATTATATAAAATACATTTAACAGGTTTAAATGCAAAAATGTCACATCGGTTAGCTGCAGATATAAAAAAACTAAGCATCTGAACAGATTCTACTTGTGTAAAAAAATAGAGAAAAAGGAAGGGAAGATGCAAAATAGGAGAAATGCAAGAGAAGTAAAAGAGAAGGAAATGGTGAGATGGCCACTGTCTCTTTAAGAAGCTCCTTGGAGATACATAACTGCAGAAAGCCTGGTGAATACAACATTGATTGGGAATGAGGTAACCACAAACACCGCTGTCTCAAATGAAAAGGGATTCAAGATCTGACCCAGAAAACAAGCATCGTAACCACCTGATAAAATTTTAATGATAAACACAAAATGCTCTATATACAAGCAAGATTGAAGTATCTGATGCTAGGCCATAAACGTAAGGTTCTCTTAGAAAGAGGGGCCATGAAGAGCCTCTCTGACCCACAGATCAAGTTTCATCTTATCGATCCACTAAACTCTGCCATCGCTTTGCTTTGTGCTGGCATAATCTGTAATGTTGAGCAGGCCTCGAGGGAACGGAGAGGCAGGAAAAGAAGGACTGGCATCTGGACTAGTGTCCAGATAAGAAATTCATAATTGGCTTTCGAGAATCATCTCCCTTATTTCTAATTCCTTTTATGACTCTTTCAGTTCAGTCTCAACAGTCTGTCCTCAAAGGCCTCTGACACACCAGGAAACTTCTTTAAGCTAGAATGATCCCAGTCCCTTTGGGAGTTATTGAGGAATCTCAGAATTAGCAGGTGAAAAGGATCTTACCTAGCGTGAGCTCTCAGGCCCATACTTGAGCAATGAGGGGCAGAAGCCTTGAGCCACACTGGTAACTGAAGGGATAAAATTCTAGATTTCTGGTCCATTAATTTTTCTAAAAGTAACAGTTCTATAGCACTCCCAAGAAGGGTATTTACTGGCCTCGAAATCATGACCAGTAAAACACAAGCTAATGGAAAGTGTTCCTCCTAAGGCTTATCTTGTTTGAAGCAAAATACTTTTACATAGGTACTACGGACCACAAAATATTAAAATAATCTGACTCTTGGAAATTTCAATTAAGGAATGCTTCTGAAGGAAAGAGTTTTCTTTAAAGAAAAAGGCTCTCCTACTACTAAACTGTTAAGTCCAAGGTTTGTTTTTATTTGCTCCTCCAGGTAGAAAGCACTTCTGGGTGTCTCACTCCGAAGTCAATCCAGACTCAGAAGTTTACGTGTCCTGGTCTCTATGGCATTAAGTACACAATGTGAGACTCTAGTCCAAGACATCTTGTTAATCCAAGAAGAAAGTTATCTTCTTATTATACATTAAAGAAACACATGAAGACATCTCTGTAATAAAATATGAAGCATTCATGAAAGTGGTTTTTGGAACAGAAGCCAAAGGAATTTACAGAAGTTAGAATTAAATTTCTTGGCAATGGAGACAAACAAAAAGCCTATTTCAGGGCAAGTTAACTGCAAATACGAACTGTGTGGTGGGGAAGGAAGATTACCTGTGGCCACAGCCCTTCCTCATAATAAAGGCTTCAGAACAAGAGAGCAAGAACAGCACCTGGGGCTTCCCTGGTGGCGCAGTGGTTGAGAGTCCGCCTGCCGATGCAGGGGACACGGGTTCATGCCCCGGTCCGGGAGGATCCCATATGCCGCGGAGCAGCTGGGTCCGTGGCCATGGACGCTGAGCCTGCGCGTCCGGAGCCTGTGCTCCACGACGGGAGAGGCCACAACAGTGAGAGGCCCGCATACCGCAAAAAAAAAAAAAAAAAAAAAATAGCACCTGTTTCTGCCAACACTTATTATTATTGCTTGACTTTTTTATGTCTTCATAAAATACAAACTGTTTGCCTTAATGAAAATCTAACAGAACATGCCATAAGAGTGATTTAAAAGCTCAAAAGATACATTGACACAAAGGGATTACAGAGCCGCTCCACACCACTCGCTTCTCACCACTAGCTTCAGAGATCTCAACTACTGGAGGATAGAGTCATGGAGACGGCCCATCTCCACGAGGGCTGTGAGTGGGAAGGCACACACTCCCAAGGGAGAATAAGGTGGCTGGGACGCAGAGGGTGGTCCATGAAAAGTGAAAGACCTTAGGATGAAGAATATTAACTGAAAAACTGTTTTTGCTTACCCAGCAATGACAACACCATCGTGAGAATGCACATCACATAAAACTGCGTCAGGAATGTGTTCCAGCTCACTCACGGCACCTTTGCGATTCTGCATAAGAAAAGGGGGTGCGGTTTATACTATTCTCTGGATAGCTGGGAGACAAAGCATTTCGCTCTCAACTACATTCATGGCAGTTTTTTTATGGCATGGACCGTGTCCATAGTTATCAAGACATTCGAAAGGACAAAGACAACTAATATGTTAAGCTATGTATTTATGAGTTACAAGCACACTGAATGAAACTACTGGGCACGGGACGCGCGAGACGCTGGCCCTGTCCCTGAGGGGATTACAGGACATTAACCTCTCCACTCTGCAGTAGGCTGCTAGTGAAGACATGTATAAAGTGTATTTAAAAAGTTCAGTTCAGAGGAGAGAAAGTAGTTAATGGTATTTTACCTGTTAACACCTCTTATAAATGCTCTCAGGATAAAATGAAAAAGTATATACAACAAGATAAAAATCAGGATGGGGAAAAGAAAAGACATTGTTTTTGACTGAGAGGTCAGAGGTTCATAGAAATGGTATTTAAAGGAAACCCTAAAACCCGTAACACAGTTGCTCCTGAGGAGGGAACTAGGTGGTAGGTGGAGAGAGGTGAGAGGGAGATGTATTTTCCAGTATATGCCCTTTTATGACTTTTGATTTACTGCAACACGTTTATTTATTGATTCAAAATATGTATAAATAAAATAATTAGTTTTAAAATAAAGGGAATCTTGAAGAATATAAAGTATTTACATGTGGGATGTTGGGAAGGGCAGGGCAGGACAGTTAAGCCAAAAAGCAAGCATGAATAAAAGGTATTCAACACCAAGCCATCAAAAAATATATACACATAACTGAGTTGCTTTGCTGTACGCCTGAAACAATATTGTAAGTCAACTATATACTTCAATTAAAAAAAAAAATACCAAGCCATCCATAATTTCAACTTTGCTGTACCAGCACAAGGATTAGAAACAGTGTGTGTAAGTGGCAAGCACAGTTCTCAGCACACAGCAGGTTTTCAATAAATGGTAGTTACTATTACTATTTATATTATTAGGAGACAGATGATGACATCCGTTCCATTAAAGCCAACGGTTATTAAGCAGCTGTACTCCAGGCACTGTGCAAGACGGTCTGCATGGTGATCTCACTGAACTCGAGGACCAAGTCCAAGGCTGAGGGACACAACTGGACACATCCAGGTGGGGCTGTCCTGCTAGTGGAGACATGGGGATGGAAGGGAAGGACTTGAGAATCATCTGTTCGAGGGCCACAGACAAAATGACAAGAACAGCAAAGCTCTTTTGAGGGACAAGCTATTGAAAGAAAAGGAGAGGGCCTGCGTGCTCACGTCCTCCACTAAGTTTCGTCACGTGGCTTACTCCCCATCAAGGGCTCCAACCCCACACTGGTATTCTGGATTAGAGAGATCCTAGAATGCTACAGTGAAATGAGTGTATGCAAACACCAGGGAAAGGAGCATCATTTGCACGCTGGCTCTGAACTGCAGGTCCAGGTTAAGTTCCTGCATTCACAGGTCATCTCCTGTGTGGAAGTACTGAGAACCCTGGGGCCCCTTCTCAGCTTCCTCAAACACCAACCTAGGAGATACCACACCAAATCACCTTCCCAACCCATCCTGAGGTTGACCACGAATAGCACCAAACCACAGCATCTGCGTGCCAAGGCCAATGCTAACTGAGCAGCAGACACAGGCCACGCCCTGTGGGAGGAGTGTTAGATATATCGTTAGACGCAGCTACTCCCAGCTCCACATTAGAGATGAGAAAGCAGAGGCACACAAAGGGAAAACACCTTGCTCTGCACTACCTTTCATGTTTTCATAAGAAGTCCTTTCATTCTAGAATCACAAGAATCCCATCACTACAGTTAACGCAAGAGTCGTCATTTGACATTTTACTTCTGTAGTCCTCACAGGTAACAGTGCAGGAAATGGGCCAGAGACACTCCACAGAGAAGCCTCCCTCCAGTCTCCCTGCAGTTTGACTCCAGGTCATTCAAGCAATGACCTCTTATTAAGCACTTATCAAACACATGGCTTTGGGCTTGCTGGAGAACAACAACAGAACAGACGTTCAGTTAGATTGCATGTAACCTGTATACTGGCATTAAGTGCCAGATGCTATGAGGCGGGTCTTTAAACACCTTCACTTCTGCCCCCTCCGGCCTGGATGAGGCGGCTGTACCTGCTTCCCTCCCAAGCTTTCTAATACCAAAGAGGAAGCAAAGAACTCAGCTGCTGCTTTCTCTCTTAGAATCTGACATTTATGAATTCGAGCCAGGGTACATGGAATATCTCCAGCTCTCATGCTCACAAATCTCAGAAGTATCCCTCCTTCCCGGACAGAAAGGCCCTAGCAAATGCCTCACTCTCAAGCTTTCCTTAAATTATGGCTCCTCCTGCCAGGGTCAGACCCTCTGCCTTCCGGCCCCCAGCCTGTCTAAGCAGCTTTGCCAAACCCAATGCCTGCTCTCACTTATGTCCTTCACGCAGACATAACCAAGCGAATGGGCAAGAGGGCGAGGGGGGCGCCCCATGCGAGTTTATTACCTGGAGTGGATACACAGAGCGGGGGCCAGAGGGATTTGTACTTAGTGGTGGGTCTTCATGGCCGAAGGATGGCTATGCTAATCCTCTTTAGAAGGATGGTTCTCACCCAGGGCTGATTTTGCCCTCAGGGGACATCGGACTGGTCTGAAGACTTTTTGGTTGTCAGAGCTGCGGGGAGGAAGAGAACGCTTCTGGCATATACTGGGGAGAGGCTGGACATGCTGCGGAAGACCCTGCAATGCCCAGGACAGCCCTCACCGCAAAGTGTCGGTCCCAGATGGCACTAGAGCTGGGGCTGAGAAACCCGAGTTAGAGGGACACTACTCTTATCAACTCTGCTAGGAACTGTGACGCTGCCCAGATCAAGAGTACCGGCCACTAATCAGGTTATGGGGTGACTGGGGACAGACATGCACATAGGCAAGACGTCACGATCAGTAAGGAGCAGAAGCCTGTTAATCTCAAAGTCTATTAGGATTGACCTTTACGGGAGGGGAAAGAATACAGCTCTGTCCTTTCCTTCCAGCTGAATTTCCAGCTACCCAGGTGGGAAGAAACGGGCACCACACTGCTGTCTTGTCATGCCTTAAACAGCTTTAGGTAACACTGTTCTTGACAGTTATTTTCTACAGAAACACTGTTCTGTGCAAATTCATAGCTGTGATCTAATATTTCTGTAGAAATTCTGAAGTGATAAATGTTATGGAAGCAAGCCAAATGGTTATGTGAGGGAAGAGAAGCCAGTACTTAGAGATGCTTAATGATCTCCCTCTTAGAATTTGCTGGAAATAGCATTTTCAGCCCCTCTTCTGTATTCAGGCGGTGCTTTCTTGGTCCATCCAGGGAGATGGTGGCAGTGAAAAGGGGCTGCACTGAGCACTAGCCCAAAGACCCCAACCATCAGAGGCGAGGGGACCGGATCCTCGGTCTCGCCCCTCCTCTCCTAGAGGACAACAGGACGCTCCCAAAGAGTGTGCTTGAAAACAAGGGCAGATACTCTAATGGGCAACAAAAGGGGCAACAAATCACCAACGGCTGAAGGGACGCTCACCATCCTCCTCCTCTCTTTGTTTCTGGCAGTTAATCTCAGGTGAAATTGGAAGGACTCAGTGTTTAATCCCAGGCTCGGATTCCTGTGTCCTTGCAGGCTATTCCCCTACAGGTAATGATATTGGCCACTGCCTACCTTCCAGTTGGTTCTTAACATGTGTTCCTTGGCTCGGCACTCTTGGAAGATGAGCTTCCAGCAAGAATAATCGGAGATGCTGCTCTCGGGAAGGTGCCCTTCCTGCTGGCACAGCCTGTACCAGAGTACTTCATCTTC
Organism: Mesoplodon mirus; assembly: GCF_964341445.2. Taxonomy (NCBI): domain Eukaryota; kingdom Metazoa; phylum Chordata; class Mammalia; order Artiodactyla; family Ziphiidae; genus Mesoplodon; species Mesoplodon mirus. The sequence goes on from NC_138989.1 coordinate 12,413,037, forward strand.
TGCAATCACCTTCCACGTCTTGCTCACCTAAAACAGCAGAAGTGACACAAATGTCAAATTCTGCAATTAGAGAAGTCCCTTGTCATCCAAAAATCAATCAACACCTTTATTACTGCCCTGGGTTTATGGCAGTATAAAATGTCTCATTAACAAAACACTCTGAGGCGAAAAAAAATACAAGCAAATGTTTCCTGTTTTATCTTTCAAGATTTCAAAATTGTTGTACTACCATGTAATATCACATTTTAAACTACTTGGTTAAATTATTTTATACATATATATGTATAAAATATAAAGAAAAAATACACAAATACATAAAAGGCATAAAATACACACTGTAACACGTTAATAGATATAAAATCATACAGTTTTTCAGAACAGAATCTCTTTACTTTTTACCAATAAGCACTTGTATTTCCCTCTTATAGAGCTAGAGACCAATGACCTCTGAAGTAAAGAGCTGTAATAAAATATCCATAACCCAAAACTTCTAGTCATATGAGAAATTCAGATTTATATTATGTGCAAAAACTTAGATTTTAAATGTGTAGATTAAAAAAATTATTTAACAGAAAACTCAAGCAATTATCTAGGATGGTAAGATCTGACATAGAGGACTTCCCTGGTGGCGCAGTGGTTGAGAGTCCGCCTGCCGATGCAGGGGACACGGGTTCGTGCCCCGGTCTGGGAAGATCCCACATGCCGTGGAGCGGCTGGGCCCGTGAGCCATGGCCACTGAGCCTGCGCGTCCAGGGCCTGTGCTCCACAACGGGAGAGGCCACAACGGTGAGAGGCCCGCGTAATACAGGAAAAAAAAAAAAAAGATCTGATATAGAGAAATTAATATTATGACTGGACTGAATTTCAAATCCCAACAGTATCCAGAGGAAATGGCCATTTTAGCTATTAGTGCTTTGTCTTCCAACCCTAACTTTGGGGAATGATGGATTTACTTCATCATGGGATAATGTACAAAGCTGGGCAGACTGCAAAAGATGGACTCTGCTCGCAAAATGAGAAACTGATCCAGCAGATCAACGTGATCCAGGGTCTGCACCACACTCTGCTTGCTGTCCACCCAAAGGTTTAGCCTCACTTCTAGTACAGTAAGAGTCACGACCAGTGGTTCATGGTAACGTGTGCTCCTGAACACTCCCTTGGGGCCACTTCAAGACATCAAATACTCAGACAAGAAGAGAGAACACGAGACAGAGAGCACAGCACGTGCATGGCAGACTCTCTTGACACAAGGGCACCTCATTTGAGAAATACCTCTAGGGAGTTAGCTTCCAGGACTACAGAGCTGAAGATCTCCGAAAATCTGCTCCTCCACAAAACCAACAAGAATACTGCCAAAAACTGTCAGAATCAACTTTTTCAGAGCTCTAGAAATTAACTAAAGGCTTGCAACATTCTGAGAAGCATCTATTCAAGAAAAATGGCTGAATCTTGGTAAGAATAGCAACCTTTGTATTGTCTTCACTTGCATTAATCCCATCCTCATCCTCTAGCTCCATGGTAGCCTTGAAAACCAACAGCCTCCAACTATAGCAGCTGTAAAAACCAGCAGTCTAGCAGCTCCCAGAGAGGCCAAATGGGTTTATAGCTCTCCAAAGCTACCATCCCCAGAGAACCGTCACTATTTGGCCTGTCTGGCAGCTTGCTAGAAAGCTCTGTTCTCATGGCTTGTCTTTATCTAATCTGACTTAGATCTAACTCTGTCCTATATCCAGGGCATTTGTCAGAAAAAAATAAGGGACAACTGTTTAACAGTGCAGCTGCCTGACATGGCACTACCAAGTAGGGCTAAAAGGAGGCTAATCGAAAGCCTTAAAAGGAAAACCTGGGGAGTGGGATACCCCATTATAAATATATTCAAAATACTAAAGGAAAGCATATCTAAAGAAATAAACTTATGAGCAAAATGTCTCACAAAGTAGAGAATATTGACAAAGAGACAATATTTTATTTTTTTTAAAGAACCAAACAGGGCTTCCCTGGTGGCACAGTGGTTAATAATCCACGTGCCAATGCAGGGGATACGGGTTCGAGCCCTGGTCCGGGAAGATCCCACACGCCACGGAGCAACTAAGCCCGGGTGCCACAACTACTGAGCCTGCGCTCTAGAGCCCGCGAGCCACAACTACTGAAGCCCACACGCCTAGAGCCCGTGCTCCACAATGAGAAGCCCGTGCACCACAACAAAGAGTAGCCCCCGCTCGCCACAACTAGAGAAAGCCCACGTGTAGCAACGAAGACCCAACACACTTAAATAAATAAACTTCTTAAAAAAAAAAAAAAGAAGATAGTAATATAGGAAAAGAGGAACAAAAAAGACATACTGACAGCTCCTTAAATGGCTGAAGGCAGCCATCACATTTCCCCTTAGTCACTTCTTCACTGGTCTAAACACACCCATTTTCTCCAACTAATTGTCATAGGACTAGCTCCCCTACCCATTATCTCTGAAATGTACCCTAGTATTTATGCATCTCTGGTGTCCCTCTTCAAAAGTGATACTCAGGACTAAACAATACCCCAGATATAGACTGTCAAGTGCCATGAACAGAAGGATTTTACCAGATACTAATTTGCTACTTCACTTGAAGATACATCCTCATGGTTACAGAACGTATGGTCCAGAGCTTCTGGAGTCTGTTTATTTTATTAAATATTTAAGGCAGACAAAAAGGTACATATTACAAACACCCACGGATACACCACCCTGCTTAATAAATATTACCAATAAGCTTAAAACTCCTATGCATCTCCCAGTGTCCACATCCTTTTCTCGCCAACAGTAACCTCAGTTTGGTATTTATCAATCTTCAGAGTCTTTTTAAATACAAGTTGCAATTAAAGAAAAAAAAAGTCCCCATTTCTTACTCTCACACTATTATGTTTTAAACTTAAATTCTTAACTTTCTAAACTTTCTATCCATTTTAAATTCCAGCTCATCGCACATACCCACCCCCAGCATTTTATATCATTTTTGCATCTCAATTCTGTTATCCATTGTAGGTATGCTACTTTTCCTTTACATAAGTCATCAGCAAAATACAGTCTGTGGGGCTTCATGTCTTAATTATTTTAAAAAATTAACCAGGATAGGGCTGAGGACGGAGCCCGTGGCAAACCACTAGAGCCCTCCCCCAAGGCTGACATGGATCCATTAAGCAGCCCACCCCAGGCACGGCCACAGCATCAGTTACAAATCCACTTAACCACACTGTCATCCCACACTTCTCCATCTTAGCCATAAAGGCATCGGGGAAACAAACCCTCATCTGATCACAAGTGGTCAGGCAATAAAGAATGGGATAGGGCTTCCCTGGTGGCGCAGTGGTTGAGGGTCCGCCTGCCGATGCAGGGGACGCGGGTTCGTGCCCCGGTCTGGGAAGATCCCACATGCCGTGGAGTGGCTGGGCTCGTGAGCCATGGCCTCTGAGCCTGCGCGTCTGGAGCCTGTGCTCCACAACGGGAGAGGCCCCAACAGTGAGAGGCCTGCGTACCGCAAAAAAAAAAAAAAAAAAGAATGGGATAATGACTCAGTAACACTGGAGTTCCAGTTTCGACTAGACAGAACACCATGGTTTTATTTTTGGCATGTTTGGTCCACACCTGAGCCTGTCCATGACACTGGGTGGTGTCTGTCCATCTGTCTGTGCCAAAGTGAGTCTCAGCACTAGGCAATCATGAAGCACAGATAGGGACAGACCAACATCAGCTGTGACGGAGCCAGGCTACAGCTCAAATAGCTCCAGAGCAGAGTACTTCTCCCATAGGCCCCTGCAATTCAGGGTTAAATAAAGTATAAGGGTGAACACACAGACACCCTCATGGGTTCTCAAAGGCACAAAGTGCTAGCCAACCACATGGCAGTTTACTCTGATCCCTGGGATACACCAGCGCTTTTGTGTAAAAATTATAAAATGTAAAATTTTGTAGAATTTATGAAATGTAACTACTAGATGAAAGACCCAGACTCATTATTTCACTACACAGACCAGCACTTCCCGAAGCATATTCAATAGAATAGCAGCTCCTTAGGGTATTAATAAGTTACTTAAAGGATTCCACGGTCACACGAGTTTGGAGAACACTGGTTTAAACAAAACTAAGCAGGACTCTTCACTGCAGAACTTCTCAGAGCTTTTAACAGACTGACACGTGTTGCATATCTCTAAGAAGGAAATATAAGAGGCTGCATTCCTCGAACTTATCTGGCTCCTGAACTCTTCTTACAAGGAGTGTCTCAAAAGCCCAGTGTCCTCCAGAAGACACCTTACAGAACACTGATATAGGTATCACTCAGTCAATTAAAACATATATTGGGCACCAACTGTACGCAGGCACTAAGGCCAGCAATTCTTATCTACTTTCCACCTCAACCTGCCAAACTGACACCTTTTGCAGGTGGTGACACCCACGGACATGACCAGATTGGGGCCGCCTGCCCATGGCTGGGGAAGCTAGAGGGAAAAGTTCTGGTCTCTGCCCTTACAGTCGAGTTGGATCACAAGACTGGCCCCCAACAGCAGGTAATCTTTGTAATTCTGCAGTCCAAAAATTAGCTACAAGGCTGCACTTCGTTAGATGAAGCCAGTGAATCATCATCATTTCAGGAGAATCCAAATTCAATGCTCAGTGACTACAAACTAGAATATCCCAATTAAACATTCTGGATGAGTTTTAATGAGTACTAAACTGTACAAATTCCAGCCACTTTAAAACGGAGAAACTTTTCAGGGACTTTCAAGAACTCTCAAATATATGTCAGACCTTAAAAAATCTTGGAAGCCGAAAACATTTTTTTATATCAGCTTTGAAGAAAATGTCAAATTGTCTTAAATAACACAATCTGAAATTTGTACAACAGGGTTATGGGATAAAAACCTGAGAACAAAAAGTTGATGTTTCGGTGTGTCATCGCCACCACTAACCCCTAGACCACAGGGCCTCTTCTGTAGAAAATAATATTCAGGATAAAGTTTAATCCTGGAAAACAAACAATAAAGCTCTTTGAGGGATTTATAAAAGCTAGAGGTGAGAATTACTTCCAAAAAGGGATCAGGATTGTATCTACGATTAGGTATTGAACACAAATGTGCCAACAATTTCTTTAGCAAATGATAAAGAGAGGGTTGCCTTTTTATTCTTCTTTTAAAGGAGAACAAAAATGACAGGCTTTAAGAATTTCTTTTAATCCTGAAGGGGGAAAAAATCAACAAGAAAAACACCTAGTTAAAACTTTCACAAGTAAATTTTAAAGAGTATCACCAAAAGGAAATCTAATTGTTTTGATTTCTTAAATTACATTAAATCTAGAAAGTTTACGAGCCTGAATTTTCCAAAGGCCTAATGGTCTTTCTTTAATAAACCAGGATTGGACTGGCCCTGCCCAGTAAAAGCCCCACTGAGTGAGCCTCAGCTGCAAGAATTTGCTAATAAAAGTGTCTCCAGCATTTTGCTTTATAGCACCACTATGAATTGCAGCATTAAAAAAAAAAAAAAAAAAAACCCTTGTCTCAAAAACTAGCTTTATTAACTCTGCCTGGATTAAGGTTACCAGTGAGGCCCACAACAGGGGAAAAAGTGTCACTGTTCCAGTCACACAATGACATAAGGAAGTCTACCTGGGGAGGACACACCACTGACCTCCCTTTGCTAAACCCAGTAGTCTTTTCTCAGCCCTCCTCTCACTTGACCGCTTGTTACCTTTGATCACTTTCACCTCCTTGAAAATTGCTCTCCCTTGGTTCAGAGGACTGCGCACGCTAGGTTTCTTCCCAGCTCACAGGTACCGCCTTCTCAGTCTGCTTATCGTCTACTCACTGTCGTGCCAGGGCCCAACCCCTAATCTCCTCCTCTATCTACACTCAGTTTCCTGGCTTTAAATACCATCCATGTGCTGACTGCTTCCAAATTTACATCTTCAACCCTGAGTTCAACCCAGAACCCACCTGCAGCCTCACATTCAAGTGCTGATCTTCCCCCCAGACTTCCTCATCCCACCATTTCCCCTGGTTAGTAATGGTAACCTCATCCACCCAGCTGCTCAGGCCAAACACCCTGGAGTCCTGCTGACTCTTCCTCCTCTCCCCACACCCAACCCATCAGCAACCCTGACTCCACCCACTTCTACCAGCACAGTCCTGGTCCAAACCACCATGTAGCCTTCAAACTGGTCTCCTTGCTGCCGGCCTTGTCCCCCGGCATATTCTTCACATGGCAGCGAAAATGATCCCTTTTAACATATAAGTCAGACCTTGTCACTCCTCTGATTAAAACACTTCAATGGCTTCCCATCTCATTCAGAATAAAAGTTCAAGTTCTGTTAACAGATTAAGTGCCTTTTGAATTTGGACCATCTCTCCTTCTCTTAGCCCTGTTTGCTCACTACATCCCTGTGTTAGTTTCCTATTGATATTCTAACAACTTATTACAAACTTACGGCTTTAAATGACACACATTTATTCTCTTACAGTTCTGGGGGCCAGAAGTCTAAAATCAAGGTGTTGGGGGAACTCCCTGGAGGTCCATGTTTCCACTGCAGGAGGCACGGGTTCAATTCCAGGTTGGGGAACTAAGACCCCATAAGCTGCACAGCGTGGCCAAAAAATAAAATAAAATCAAGGTGTTGGCAGCAGGGTTGCATTCCTCCTGGAGGCTTCAGGGGATGATCTGTTTCTTCACCTTTTCCAGCTTTGAGGGGCCACGTACATTCCTTGGCTTGCAACCTCTTCCTCCATTTTCAAAGCCAGCAACATAGCATCTCCTCTCCTCTCTGACCTCCTGCCTCCCTTTAAGGAGCTCTGTGGTCACAATGAACCCACCTGGATAATCCAAGATGACTCCATGTGAAGATCCTTAACTTACATCTGCAACGGTCTTTTTACCATAAAAGATAACGTAGTCACAGGCCTGAGGATTAGGGCATGAACATCTCAGGGAGGCCATTACTCGGCTGCCACAGCCTAGCCAGTCTGACCTTCCTGCTGTTCCTCACACAACAGGTACACTCACCTCAAGGCCTCTGCACCTGCTATCCCCCTCTGCCAGAGACCTGCCCAGCTTCCTTCTTCCCTCCTCAGGTCTCTGCTGAAAGGTCACCTTCTCTATGAAGTCTTCCCTGGCCACCCCAGATGATGCAACCCCCAACATCATCTCTGTTGTCTCATTTTTCTCCGTAGCACTTACCACCATCAGATATATTCGATATTTAATGAAATAGTTACTGCACATAATGTAAAGCTTTCCAAAAGGCAGGGGTTTTTATGTTTTGTTCACCGTGTAGAATGGTACATGGCACATAGTAGGCCCTCTGTAAATAACTGAATGAGAAGAATAAGTCCAACTTTTTTTTTTTTTTTAAGTTCAACACCTAAAGAAACTGGATTGCTGGGCATATAGCCAGAGAAAACCATAATTCAAAAAGACACATGCACCCCAATGTTCACTGCAGCACTATTTACAATAGCCAGGTCATGGATGCAACCTAAATGCCCATCAACAGACAAATGGATAAAGAAGATGTTGTACATATATACAATGGAATGTTACTCATCCATAAAAAGGAATGAAATTGGATCATTTGTAGAGACATGGATGGATCTAGAGACTGTCATACAAAGTAAGTCAGAGAGAGAAAAACAAATATCGCATATTAACGCATACTTGTGGAACCTAGAAAAATGGTACAGATGAACCAGTCTGCAAGGCACAAATAGAGACAGATGTAGAGAACAAATGTACAGACACCAAGGGGGGGAAGCGGTGGCAGGGGGTGGTGGTGGTGTGATGAATTGGGAGGTTGGGATTGACATGTATACACTAATATATATAAAATAGATAACTAATAAGAACCTGCTGTATAAAAAAATAAAATAAAATTCAAAAATTATGAAAAAAAACGATTGTTTTTATTTTCAAAGGTCAGCTCCTGGCATTTGCTGCTCTCAGAAGGCTTTGACTTTCTTATTCAAATATAATCTCTTGCTTTCTGATTTTTTTCTCTTTTAAATTTTAATATGAAAAATTTCAACCACACAAAAGTAAAGTGAACAGCGTAAAAAACTCCCAAGTCACCCCCACTCTGTTCAAATGATTATCAATATTTTGCCATTCTTGTTTCATCTAGTTCCCCATCTTTTTTTCTGGAGTTGCTCTGCTTCTCCCTAACCCCTTTTAGAGGGAGCAGCCACTGCAACCTGGGGAATCAAAAGGAAATTTCTGTGGATGCTTGGGTGTCAGGCATGCACATATCTCCCTGAGAGAAGTCTGGGGGCAAAGGTGGAAATTAAGAACTAACGGAACCCTGCCAGCAACTACAGGTCCTCAGAATAATTTCTGCTCTGAAAATCAACCAGGCACGCTTGGCTCTAAATTCCCAACCTTTAAAAATGTCATTAAGATCTGTAGCTAGAAAAACTCAAATTTTAGTTTCTCCTATTTGGACATCTGGGAAGATCATAAGATCACATTTGCCTTGAAACTTGAAATATCATAATCTAATACACTGGGCTTTAGTTCCAGAGCTACTTATTTATTTTTGCAACACCTACTTCTTGCTTGCCAATTTTAACATAAATCTTAAGTTTTTAACCTCTCCCATCTTCTTTCTTTTTCTTTATTACATTCTTCAAGGACGTTTTTCTACCTTTTACTTGAAAATCATGGCCCTGTTGCCTTTGCAGCTCTATATCTAAACTTACACATTAGGAAATACACATAACTAAAATATATGCTAAAATTGAAAATGAAAAAATAAAGTTATAGAGATGGAGAACAAATTCGAGGTTGCCAGGGGTTAGGAAAGGACATGGCTATAAAAGAGTAGCAGAATTCTTGTGATGAAAATTCTATATCTTGACTGTGTGGTCACTCAAATCTACACATGTGATAAAACTGCGTAGACTTAAATACACACAAATAAGTGAGTATTAAACTGGTGAAATCTGACTAAGTTCCATGGACTCTGCAAATGTCAATTCCTGGTTTTGATATTGGGCTACAGTCTGCAAGACATTACCAATGGAGGAAACTGGGGGAAGGGTACACAGAACTTCTCTGCACTATTTTTTGCAACTTATGAATTTCTAATTACTTTTAAAGTTTTTTCAATGAACATCGGTAAATACTTAAAAACCTTTACTCCTTAGAATTACTCATGTTGTAATATAACAGCACACTCACTTTTCTCATAAAAACCAAACAATTTTGTAATTTCGAAATCGACAATTTTGTCATTGTTGTCCATTTTAAAATATTACCCTTTAAGGTGTTTGGAAATCCTGTGGACATACACACACACACAAAAGAACAAAAAATTATAAGTAGCAAAACGATAAACTGCTCAATGAACTGCCCCAAGCATAACTGCTTACTAAAACCCACACTGTTTGAGACATCCCAGCATGATACTCTCCCACAGAGATACTAAATCCCTCGAGGGACAAGTATGGATACCAAGGAGCTAGGAAGGTCAGCATTCAGGGTACACAGGATCACAAACTAACGTAAGGGGACTTTAGTTTTTTGTTTTTTTTGTTTTTTTTTTTAGGGGACTTTAGTTTTGAAGCGTAAAGCCTCACAAAGCAGAAAAGAGAGGGGATGCAGAAAGGAGACAAAGTCAAGAGCCAAATCAATTCTCCAGGATAGTCTGTGGCATAATGAAATCTCAGAAGTCCGCCCCAATCAGGGTTCCTTACTGTTAGTCAGTTACCAATTTGGCATAAGGATCTAAGCAAACAGGTTTTCTCCAAGGGCACTCATATAGTTTATGGTGCCAATTCCACATAACTGGCCCAACCACTTTCACTGAAATCCCAAGGCGGCTAGATTAAAAGAGAACCAGAGAGAAAGAGCGAGACGGAGAGAGCGAGCCCCCTCTAAAATAAAATCATAAAGCAGCAGGACATTCCATTCAACAGAAGGCCCTTTTCCTGTTTCAAAAATAAAAACACCATGAGAAACAAATGAAAATGCTACTTATTTTTATTACTTTGTGGTTTTCTTTTAATGCTTGAAAAAAAAAAAGCCAAGTCACAAACTACTGGCCATCCATCGTCATCTTTGTGCAAAAGCTCTACGAAAAAAATCCTGGCTTAGAAGATCAGAGCCACCTCAGGGGTTCTGTTTAAGGATATTTTCTATTCTTATACATGTGCTCTAAAAATTAGGTTCAACCACAAAAACCCAAATCCAACTGGCCCAAGAGGGAAGAATTCTGGTGCACAATTGGACTACTGTGTTGCAAATTAAACTGTTCACACCTGCAGAATAATCTCACCAGCATAACCAATCTACCCTGGAATGCAGCCCCACTGTACCAAAAGGGGGATTTCTTCTTCCACCAGATCCTATCTTTCACTGATAAACTCTTTGGATGAGAAAACCAGCAGCAGATGTGAAAGCCACATGGCCCTCTACAAAGCAGGAGAGCAAAAGCAATGTAAAAAGGAATGATTCCTTAAACAGCAGCTCCCTATCAAGAATGAAGATTTTATCATCTAAGGCTGACTTTGTGGAAAGCTAGCTATTAGACCCTGTTCCAAGACTTTGGCTAACAGCATCAGGCTGAAATCCAGGAGCTGGACTCGTTTAGCTACACCCTTGTTTTCAACTCTTGGGAACAGGGCCAATGTGTAAAGTTAGAATATAACAAATCCAATTTCCAAGGCAAAGAAGAAGACAATGTAGGTACTCTTACTTAATGCAGTCGATAGGCTCTGAGCATGGTTTACACTTCAAACATTTTTATTTTGTGAATTTTAGCCTCTGCATAGTTTCTTCCAAAATATTTCCACACCCTGCATCAAAAAATATTTGCCAATACCCTCCCTTAACTGATGCTGTGGCAATCAAAAATACTGAACACTTTCTCAAATTCATATTTAAGTAGAAAAATAATTTTGATTAAGCAAAATGCTTCATAATAGGGTAAAACCATAATAGGGGAATAGAGTAAAACCAGAAACTCTCTAAATTGTCCTGTATTTTGTGTCATTTCACTGAACTGCCATGGAGTTTGACAGCTCTAGAGTCTGTCTACAGTTTTCACCACCCTCAAACTGCCTTAATATTTTTACCTTCATATTCATGGTGGTGTTTCGGATTTTTATTGTATAGTTCTCCTACCACTCAATTTCACTGAACTCTTTCTCCTGAAGGTACAGAAACTTGTATCAAATGCATTATAGGATCCAGGGATGGGAAACAGTAACCACTAAACAAATTACTTCTTTGGCAATGGATACTCCAGTGCCTTCTGGGAACACAGTTGTCCATGAAAAGCCAAATGGTCAGCAATCACATACACATTTAACTTATGAGAAATTAGACATTCTTCACCAAAAGGAAGAGAATAACAGACTAACTTTACTGATATAAATGCTTGCCTCTTAAAGCATGGCCAAAGCCACACTGGCATCACCTGGTAGAAATGCAGATCACTGGGTCACACCCCAGACCTCCTGAATCCCAATTAGCATTTTATCAAGATCCCCTGTGATTCATGCACACAATAAAGTCCAGCCTAGACTGTATCTCCCACCATTCCACGCCATGGGCACGTGCCCCAGAGTAGGCATGCGATGGGTGACGCCGATCTGCAATTCCCTCGGTGGATCTCAGCTCTCACATGCCTCTCGCCTCACTGAGTGGAACTCTGGTGTTTGAAGGGTAATTTGGATCATACAGTGGAACATGACTTCACTGTTTTGTCCCCAGGCTGACCCTCAGCTCCCAACCTAACGACTGGCGTGACTGAACCAAGGCCTTGCATCTTTGCATTAGAAACGGTGAGGACGTTAACAGGTCTGGCGATCTCAGTAAAGGCAAGTACAACCTTGTCAGCCTTGAGCACGCTGCCACAGGTCAGCCATAACTCAGACTGCAGGAGGAGCACAGCTCTGGGACAGACGGTCACAAAAAGATAAACACGACATGGTGATATGGAACATAATTGTTTAAGGTCAAGGTTGCTTTCCTTCAAGTAAAGCTGCTATCCAACTCATTAATTCTTTAAAGTCTGTCATTCTGTAAAGTAAATTTCTGCTATGGAGGAGATTCCCATACTTGAATTACACATGTAGGTAAATCCTGACCATCCATTAATGACAGCTTACCTGCGCACACCTTCCTAGTTCTTTCCTGTCCAGATACTGAAATATATTGATTGCCAACTCGTAAGGCAGTTGGATATCAAAGAAGGGCACGTCATCCATTTCATTCTGAGGAGGAAAAAAGAAAAGAAATAAGCTTAAGATTCTGAGATATGAAAATGTTCATATTTACAGGCCCTTTAAATGACCAGCAATAGCCTTAAGTGGTGACAAGAGAGAAGATGCTGATTCCCAGGAGGAGCAAAGCATTCTTACTATTCCACAGAGCACCGTCATAGAACTAATTCAGAGCTTGACAGCTACTCTCAATTCTCCGACCCCACAAGCTTACCCTCCTTACATTCACTTATAAACTCCACAAGACCATTTCCCGTAATGTTTCAAAAAGGAGGGCTTCCCTGGTGGCGCAGTGGTTGAGAGTCCGCCTGCCGATGCAGGGGACGCGGGTTCGTGCCCCAGTCCGGGAAGATCCCACATGCCGCGGAGCGGCTGGGCCCATGAGCCATGGCCATTGAGCCTGCGCGTCCGGAGCCTGTGCTCCGCAACGGGGGAGGCCACAGTGGTGAGAGGCCTGCGTACCGCAAAAAAAAAAAAAAAAAGCAGGGGTGCCATCTCACAACCTGGGGTGTGCCACAGGAATCAATGCAAAGGTTTGTGGAAAACCTCTCAGCTTCTAAGGAAAGGTGAGTGGTAGGCAGTCAAGAAAGAGCCTTGGAATCAGGGAGGCCACTGGTCCTTCCAGGACAACTGCTACTAGCCCCCAACTTGGAGGGGGGTGAGTGCCCACAGAGAAGAAATGCTGACCTAGGTCACTGCGGTGTTTTCATCAGGAAGAGGGGGACAGGGCTGTGAACGTGAGCAAAAAGTAAACAGATGAAGTGCTGCTCTTGGGTAAGGTGAGTCCATCTCCCCGTGGCCACAGGAGAAGCACAAGGTTTCCTAATGCACCCGGGGGCTTGTGCTGCTTAACCTGAGTGAGCCAGTGCAAACAGAGCAGTTCTTCTTCGGTGTCATTTATTAATGTGGAGAAATTAGAGCTCGCCTGCCTTTGGATAAGCAATTAGGGATGAGGTAACAGGCTTTATTTGAGAGATAAGTCTGTCATGACGATCCTGGTAGCACAAAGAAATACGAGGGTGAAACAGAAAAAAGGCCAAGTGTGCACATGTATCCCTCTGCCTGTTACCGAATCCACCTGCCAAAGCTCACTTTGGTGCATGCTCCCGTAAAGCTGGGGAAAGCAGAGCTCTGCATCCCAACAAAACTTGCTTAATGAAATTCACTTTTAATAAGCTTTGGCTGACATCGGTGACTTACTGGTTGCAAGCAAATTATTAATTCACCACTCAAATACAACAGTTGTATATTGCAAGGCTGCATGAAAAGAATCTCAGCATTTTTAAGGGAGTGTGAGCACTGACTCAAACCCTACCACGATTCAGGGTGAAGATTTTTCTGGAATCATGTTTCCATTCATCTAGGAGTCTCAGGGCTAAAACATAATCCAGGGCATAAAGAGGTAATGTATTCAACTGCAAAAACAGCGCAAGGCTAAGCATGAAGGCCAAGAAGAATCTCTAGAGGAAAAAAGAGGAAGAGTTGACAGTTCTCGGCGGGCAAAGAAGGAACGGAATGTTAAATCAGGACAGCAGTGTTGGCTGTACAGAAAACAACAGAAAAGAATCTGCAAGTGTAATTGGAAGACAAAGCGGTCCTTGCCTAAAAAAATAATGGAAAGTCATTTGTCTAATGTCATGCTAGGTCCCCTCCTACAGCTAATCAGCTTTACTCATCAAGAAAGAGAGGCATCACCTTCTCTATGCCCAGATCCAACTTGAGACTCCTTATCGTAACTATGGAGGGAATCGAGGAAAGCTGCACACAGTACAAGACTATCATTCACAGCTCTGGACTTCCTTCTGCTTTCTCTTTTGGATTTTTTTGACTATGGTGAAGTGGAGAAGTCTACCTTATCCACTCAGTTAAGAAACAAGAGAAAAATGTTCCCTGTCCTCATACAAGCAGAATAAAGGCAAAGAAAAGTCTGCACTCATGCAAACTGAACTCATAATTAGCTTTTTTTTTTTTTTTTTCCTCCCCGCTGCCAGAGGCATTGCTTTCTTCAATCAGTCCCTTCGGGACTCCCTATGAACTGATGTCTGTACTTGACACTACTGCGATGAAGCATGAGAAGTCATCTCTGTTTTTAGTTTTGCTGGTGCAGAAAAGTCACAATTCTGGTGGCAGGTGCCTTCTCCCTTCTGCCTGTTCAGTTGGCCAGTTCTCTACTCTCATCCTAGAAAACACCACCTCTGCCTCAGCACACTCCAACCTCTGCCACCATCCGCCTTCAGGCCAGCCCCCACGACCTCTGGGATGCAGCAGAGCACGGAGGGTTAGAGCACAGATTCCAACTGATCATCCCAGTTCTGCCATCCGACTAGCCACGAGACCAGGCTAAATGCAGCTGATTCTTAGCTTCCTCATCTATGAAACAGATATTAACACACCTAGTATGTTATTCATAGGGCAGTTATGAGAATAAAATGAAATAATACATGGAAAGGGACTGGCACAAGTATCCAGGCTAAGCATGCAATAATTGATTGTTAATAGTACTATTTTCTTTCCTTGAGTGGCATTCCAGGTCCCTTTTTTTCCTTCAACACATACTTTTGATTAGGTCCACATTCCACGTAGCCCCCACGTCAGCTTGGTGTTTACACAGAAAGTTGTCTCCCCTTGTCACGAGATAAGCACATGATAGTCGATGACGGTGGAAAGGGAATGGTACAGCAGAAGCTGTCATTCAGAAGTATGAATACTGAAAGTATCCACACAACAAGGGCTTTTCCAAGAGGGCTTTTAAAAAAGAATCATCAATTTTAAAAGGTTATACTACAGTAATAACTACAGACGGATCTGCTCTGGTGTACAGAGGATGAAAAGGAGGTAGCCAGCAGGGTGTGAATGGCCAGTCCGGGGTATGAGGGCTCCCACGCCAATAAACAGTCAGAGACTCCATGCTGGTCTCACTGCTAACACACGGGGTTACTGTTCCTGATCATTTATAAGTTCTGGAGAGCAACAACTGCTTCCAAGCACTGAATGATAATTATGTAAACACCAACATCACAAAGCCAAACTTTTTTTTTAAATCACTGTGCTCTTAGAAAAGGGAACTCTCCTACACTGTTGGTGGGAATGTAAATGGATACAGCCACTATAGAGAACAGTATGGAGGTTCCTTCAAAAACTAAAAATAGAACTACCATATGACCCAGCAATCCCACTACTGGGCATATACCCTGAGAAAACCATAATTCAAAAAGAGTCATGTACCAAAATGTTCACTGCAGCTCTATTTACAATAGCCGGGACATGGAAGCAACCTAAGTGTCCACTGACAGATGAATGGATAAAGAAGATGTGGCACATATATACAATGGAATATTACTCAGCCATAAAGAGAAACGAAATTGAGTTATTTGTAGTGAGGTGGATGGACCTAGAATCTGTCATACAGAGTGAAGTAAGAGAAAGAGAAAAACAAATACCGCATGCTAACACATATATATGGCATCTAAAAAAAAAAAAAGGTTCTGAAGAACTTAGGGGCAGGACAGGAATAAAGAAGCAGACGTAGAGAGTGGACTTAAGGACATGGGGAGGGGGAAGGGTAAGCTGGGATGAAGTGAGAGAGTGGCATGGATATATATACACTACCAAGTGTAAAACAGATAGCTAGTGGGAAGCAGCCGCATAGCACAGAGAGATCAGCTCAGTGCTTTGTGACCACCTAGAGGGGTGGGATAGGGAGGGTGGGAGGGAGACCCAAAAGGGAGGGGATATGGGGATATATGTATACATATAGCTGATTCACTTTGTTATACAGCAGCAACTAACACAACAATGTAAAGCAATTATACTCCAATAAATGTTTAAAATAATAAAATAAAAGGTGTGAAGAGTGGGGGAAAAAATCACTGTGCTCTTAGAATTGCATCTAAACTACAAAATGATGGTCAATCCCAAACAGATCAAGTCCCAGACTCTTATGTAAATGAGCTTCCCTGTTGCTACCACTGGCTGGGAATGGCAGGGAAAAAAAAAAAAAGAAACCAACATACTAAAGGAAGGTCCACATCTCCACATCTTAAGAAATATGTAGACCCACAAGGTCAGGAGACCAAATGCTGAAGTTTCATGTTGCACCCTTAGAATCCTTCTGGCAAGACATTCTATCACTGGCTCTTGTAGTGGAGGCTGTGGTGGGTCACTCAGATTCCCCCTCTGGATCCATGACACTTTCCCCCCAGATGCCCAGAATACTGCCTGCCACTGGCTTATAGCTGTGTCCCTTCCCAGGCACTGCCCTTGGCCAAGCTGCCTCATTCCAGGTTACACTCCCTCCTCGAGGGCAGTGTGCATCCAATGACTACTCAACAGCTGAGTATAAAGACCTATATGTGGGACCCCGCAGAAAGGCCAACCCATGAAACCACCTGCATGCAAATCTCTATCTCAGAGTCTGTTTCACGGAAAATCTAATCTTTATTCCCAAACAGTCCTGTGTTCAGCACATTCACAAGGGCTCTTATGCACAACTCCAGAGACATTAGTCTAGGTAACCTACTTCCCTTTCTACTAAGGAGGCAACAGTGGAATGCAGGTAAGTTAGAGTGATGTTATTATACCAAAAACAAAAAGCTAGATCAGCTTCAGGGTTAAGTAAATCACTCATAAACTTCTCTCTCTTATTATCAGTAACATATCACTTGGGGAACACCTTACAAAAGATTGAGAGTTACGAGCATGCTTGATCCTGTGGTTAAAAATCCAATTCTTTTATAGGTACAGCATAATTGGACAAGGATGTGGAGCCACATCCTGGACAGAGGCTGCACCCCAGTAACCACATATACCTTAATAGTAGCAGAAGGTCCTAAGCACTCTCATTTGGTACTACCCTGGTTCACAAAGTAAAAAAAAAAAAAAACTACTACTTGCTACTAGTGTGCAGAGAAATACCCTGCCATCTACAAGGTGCTATCAGGGGCTTCCCTGGTGGTGCAGTGGTTGAGAGTCCGCCTGCCGATGCAGGGGACACGGGTTCGTGCCCCGGTCCTGGAGGATCCCATATGCCGCAGAGCGGCTAGGCCCATGAGCCATGGCCGCTGAGCCTGCCGTCTGGAGCCTGTGCTCCGCAACGGGAGAGGCCACAACAGTGAGAGGCCCGCGTACCGGAAAAAAAATAAAAAATAAAAAATAAAAATAAAAAATAAAAGGTGCTATGAGTGCTCGCTTCAGCAGCACATATACTAAAATCGGAACAATACAGAGAAGGTCAGCATGGCCCCTGCACAAGGATGACACGCAAATTTCTGAAGTGTTCCCTAGTTTTAGCAATTATACTCCAATAAAGATGTTAATGAAAAGAATTTAACTGCAGTCTCTAAATAGAAAGTAATTAAAAATAAAAAAAATAAAAGGTTCTATCAGACTTCCATCTAGGCTATTTTGAAGCATACAGCCACCCTAAAGGTTATGGGCCACATTAACCAACTATATCTATACTAACTTAAATATGGAAATGGACAAGTTGGCAGTTCAGAAACTAAGATATTCCAAGAAGAAAAGAGACACTTGAAATATAGGAAACGTGGTCGTACTATAAAAATGTATGACTACAATGTTTAGAGAATAACTTAGAATGGACAAATTTATGCTACAGAAGACAACTAAATTTAAAGTATTAACATTCCTTCAAATTTAAAGAAGGATACCCTTTAGACAACAAACAACTTGGGTTTTAATTTTTTTTTTAATGGTTGAGATATTGATTCTCTCTCCAGTATTGGTGACTCTTGTCCTATGTTATACATCAAAATCATCTGTGGAGGGTGTGTGTGTGTGTGTGTGTGTGTGTGTGCATCAAAATCATCTGTGGAGGGTGTGTGTGTGTGTGTGTGTGTGTGTGTGTGTGTGTTTTAAACCAAAAACCCAGGGTCTCACTCAGACCTAATGTCCCAAATTCCCAGAGATGGGGCTCAAGCAACTCTTCCTCAGGAATCCTCATACAAACCAAAAGTTGAGAACCACAACCCTAACTTACCAAAAGATGTAAGAATCAATCCTTTCCCAATCAAGCCAAAAAAAAAAAAAGCCACCACAAAGGGGTCATGTTACTTTGTTAATTCAAAATCAGTGAATACTAGATTTTCCCAAAGTCTACTGGACTTACTCCAAAAACGCTAAGAGAAATTGCAAATAGATCCATCCCCAGGGAGGCTGATTTGTACTCTTATGTGCTAATGTAAGACTAAGTCTGTAAATGGACTGGTTTTGTGCCTTACTGTTAGACATTTAATCTGTCTTCTCTTGTTTAGTAGAAGAAGGGATAATTACTAAGAGCCAAATCAGTAAAAAGTGAAGAAACTGACTTAAGGTTTGTTCCCAGGGTAATCTCCAGGGCAAACAACAGGAGAGATCTCTCTAGATGGTGTGTTAAGAAACTAAGAAAAGCACCTGAGTTCAAACAATAGATATATAGCATTTCTGCTAAATCTGTCACTGAAAGGAGACTGTTTTCTACATGAATTTATCTCAACTTTCTACATACTGCTAAGGAATAGACGCACACAATCTCAATCAGAAGGAATAGATGAGTTCCAGTTTCACCCGCATTTTCTTTAAGAAAAATAAAATTAGTTGATTAGGGGAAAAAAAGGTCTGAAACACTGTCAAGATAAACAGCCATTCATTTACATTCCCAAATGTGTCTCAAAACATGTTCTTATTTATACAAAAGAAAAACAATGACAAAAGTCCACCAAAATGTTAACAGCTGTAGCCACTGAGCAATGACATTACAAGAGATTTTTGTTTTCGTCTTTCTATTCTTCTGAATTTCCTCAATATTTTTTACAATAACCATGTGATAGTTTCACAAAGAAAAACAATACATTTTTAAGATAAGGTGTTTTATGTTCAAAACATTATCTGAATTCAGGTCCATGCCAGGTGCTGGGGGGAGGGAGGTACTGTTAGCCAATGTATAAGAAATGATATCAACACTCAAAGAGCTAAAATCTTTTATAGAGCTAAATCACTGTCCCATAAAATGGAATACTAACTGGAGTCTACAAAAGGCAATAGAGATAGCCCCCCAAGGTATTCCCAAGTTCATCAGGAAGCCAGCTATTTAGAACCTGGAAATCATTTCTCCGAAGCAACAATGCTGTAAAGAGTGGTTAAGCTCCCAAGCAGTCCACAAAAGGCCAACTTATTGTTTAACATTTAACCTAATCCCTTGCCTCGCTATGAGAAAGAGCAAAAGGTATTCAATAAATTTTTGCTGACAGCATACGTGGATGATATAGCCGAACTTTAACACTACAGGATCTAACAGGCACATTGTACTGCATACAGTAGATGCACATTAAACGTCCTTGGGACCTGATTCTTTTCAATGGGCTTCCCAACTTCAAGAGCCATTATCATCCACCACCTACTGGTATGATTCCCCTGGGCACTCTGGCAAGGGGTGGACACAAGAGAGCCATCTAAACAATCGGGCAACGCGGGCTGGGACGACCCCAGGAGGCTGGGCAGTGGAGAAAGCTAGGGAGGCAGAGGACGCACGACCTCTGCTTTCTAAGCCCCCTTTTAGTCTAAACTGGGATACAGTTTTTCTCTCCAGAAAGAAGTCAGGAGGGGAGGGGGAGGGGGAGCTCCCTTATCAAAAGCTTCCGGTCCCAGGGGGGCCTGTGCGGGTACGGGTTGTTTGCAGAAAGAGCTTCACGTCAAGGGTCCCAAATACTCGAAGCACATTCGTACCATCAGAATTGGCTACATCATTTGTAGAGCCCAGTGGAAACTGGAAATGCAGGGCCCCTTGTTTATTATTAAGAATGTCAAGATGGCAACAACAGAGCATTAAACCAAGCACAGGGTGCTTCTAAGCCTGAGGCCCTACGCGACTGCACAGGTCACACGGGCCCACGAGGCCAGCTGGCCCTGGCCACCACAGAACCTCTGCACTTGCCGTTCTCTGCCTAGAATGCCCTCCCCCGAATCTCTGCACACTTGCTCCCTCACCCCTTCCATAAGCATGACCTTCCCAGGAAGGCCCTCTTGGACAGCACTACCCCCAACACATACACACGCTACCCCTTCCACCCGCTTTATTCTTCTCCAGGGCATCTATTACCTGACAATTATTTGTTCATTGTCCATCTCCCTCTTGCCCAGGATGTGGGCTTTCTAAGAGCATGAATTTTTTCTGACTTGTTCACTGCTGTAGCCTCAGTGCCTAGAAGAGTACCTGGTACCAAGAAGCCGCCTAATGAGTACTTGAGGAGTGAATGAATGGAGCCCAGGCTGCTTCAAGCAGCAGAACCTTTCAACAAACAGACGTCCTAAGTTACAAGTTGTTCTAGTGTACACAGAGACCATTATAAAACGTGCCCAAGTAGACATGTGCTCACTCGTAACAGGAAAAAAATACATGGCACTGACAAGAGAACGTTTTAGTTGGAGTAAAGGAAAAGACAGAGAACCTTGGGCTGGAGGGATCAGGGGAGAGTTAACATAGGAACAAGAATCAAGTTAAGCCTTAAAAGGAAGGCAAAGGACAGAAAGCGGAAGGAAAGTCACTCCAGGTAAGCCAATGCATGAGTTCACATTTGACTCGGTTGCCTTCTCATTTTGTATTAGTCAGTTTCCTTACTTGTTTCTAACTTTAAAAGAAAGAGGAGGGCTTCCCTGGTGGCGCAGTGGTTGAGAGTCCGCCTGCCAATGCAGGGGACACGGGTTTGTGCCCCGGTCTGGGAAGATCGCACATGCCGCAGAGCGGCTGGGCCCGTGAGCCATGGCCGCTGAGCCTGCGCGTCCGGAGCCTGTGCTCTGCAACGGGAGAGGCCACAACAGTGAGAGGCCCATGTACCGCAAAAAAAAATAATAATAAAAAAATAAATAAATAAATAAATAAAGAGGAAAGTCAAGTCATCAAATTGACCTGTTGACAACATAGATGTAGGCTCTGACAAATTAAATACTGACAAAGTGAGCAATAAATATTGGCCAACAGTATTAAGACTTTCATCAGGCCTGAAAACCCAAATCGTAACGCTCTCAATGTTCACAGGGGTTCTAACCATCACAGAGCCTCCTTATGAGGCTGCTGTTGGAAGCAGCAGCTCTGCCCATGTTATGTCAATTCCACACATGCCGACTGGGCCCCCACTGCACTGAGTACCATAGGTGGGGTTACAAGAGGAAGACAAGAGACACTGCCCTCCAGGGATTCCAGGGGGCGGCTTGAAGCAAGAGGCTCACCAGGGATGAGCTTTAGCGAAGAGGAAGTGAGACAGTCTAATGACCTTTTCTGCAATACGAATGATAATAACAGCACCAGTTTTAATTTACTGTCTACTTATCGTAAGCCAGCTTGGTGCTAAGAATGTGCCAGCCTCTACACAAGATCATACTAGCCCGGTCCTCATTTGATAAGGCCGGGTAAGTGACCTGCCCAAGGTCAGACAACAAGTCAGCAGCGGAGACCGCATCTGAACTCAGGTCCGCCCGATTCCGAGCCTGGACTTGTAACCAGAGCCATCCTGCTCCATTAATGTTACCCTTTCAGTTAAAAGAAGCAAGACTAGGCTTCTGAGGTCAGGGACTGTGTCCATTCTGCTTACTACCGAGTCCCTGGCACCCGGCTGATCCATAAATATGTTGGATGAACAGAAATCACCGACGTTGCTACAGTTAGCGCCGCTTCAAACAGTTACCCACTTAAAGTGGTCATCTGTTGTTTCTGCCCAACATCCATCTCCTCTTTTCTTTTAGGAAACCACCCCACCCTTGGTCAACATGGCTTAGATGGGGCTGACCCCACGCTTATCTTCAGGAGTGGGCAGTGGATATGAGCCTGGCCAATTTGCATCAGTGACTGGTTTGAGGATGGCTCCATGACCCAGTCTGGATCAATGGGAATTTAAGTTCATAACTTCTGCTGCATAAAACAGATGCTCTCTTTCCCCTGGGTTGCTAAGCTGACAGAATATAAGACTGGAGTTGCTGGCAGTCATTTTATCCCAAATTGGGATAAAGCCAATTCTATGAATAAAGCCAACAAAAGGAAAGCAGGACTGAGAGATGGAGAGATTTCTACAGAGAAAAAGAAATTTGTAACTATTGAGGTAACTGATGTTAACTAAACTTACTGTGGTAATCATTTTGTAACATATACGTATGTCAAGTCACCGTGCTGTACCTGTCAGTGTTCTATGTCAATTACATCTCAGTAAAACTGGGGTGGGGGGAGGACAAAAAAAAGAGAGATGAAGAGACTTCTAGTTACATCATAAAACCACCCAGAACAAGGACCACAGCTGGAATTTTCAGTTACATGAATCAACAGATTCCAGTTTGGTTTTTTTTAAGCCAGTATGAGTTGGGTGCTGACTGCTTGCAGCCCAGAGTCCTGACACATCACCTAGAGATGGGACCGAGCAACTGGATTTCATAACCACCACAGTGAAGAAAGCAGCAGCATACTTGCAATTATACTCCACTATCTGTGAGAAGCCTGAATTTACTGAGAAAGGGAAAAAAGACTAACAAGACAAAGTGCCTACTGCCTCTAAAATTCTATGCAGGGCTGTATCATTTCTTTCGCTAACTCAACCATATACCAAGAAGACAATTTAGGTGTCCCTAACTCACCATCTGAAACAGATGGTTTCTAAGCACTATGACCAAAAGCTTCACAAGAGAAGACGAGGCTCAGCGGGAGTCATTTCTAAGTTTTCGTTTCAGCTGGGCTTGTCCATCAAAGGTCTTGCCTGTACCGGCCATGTGACACTGTAAGGCGAAGCTGTTCACGCTCCCATCAAGAGGCAATTTCACTGCTGGGTGCTAACGTACTAGTTGTCCTTGCTCTAGTGATGATACTGAAAACTGAAGTGACGGAGACTGCACCAAAGCCACAACAGGACGTGCTGGTAAACAGAGTGCTCCAAAGGTGGGGGAAAAGGGGAGGGGGGTGTTAGGAGGTGGTACCGGCTTTTTATTTCCCTTTCATGTCAACTGGATGAGCCTGTCAGAGTTTCTGGGGAGTCCAAAATGGAACTAAATTTTCCTTTTCAGGAGTCACCCACAGATCAAAGGATTCTTGGGAAGACATAAGGCAAAGATCACAAACTCATGGCCCAAGGCAAATCTAGTCGAAGGAGAGGTGTCGTTTTCTATCGTGTACATATGTTCACAAAAACTAAAAGTGGGAAGAGTTTTTGTGGTAGATAGTTATATTAACTAGTCCCCTAATTTGTTCATGCCTCTCTGTGTTCAAGCATTTGGGTATCTGACTCTGGGTGAGGCCATATGAATTGCGTTGGTCAATGAGACAATAACAAACATGACCTAGGCAGAGACTTCAAAAGCACTTGGGGGTTGGGACTTGCCTTTTTGCTGCTCTCATAACTCTGGTAAGGTCCACCCAGGGCTAACGTGCTGGAAGATGAGACACGTAATCCAGACACACACACACACACACAACCAGAAGTGGAGCTGCCCCGCCGACAGGAGTTAACCTCAGACAGGTACATGAGCCCACTCATGCCCAGCTCAACTATCACTCTGCAAGATGGTGAGCTAAATAAATCTTGGTTGTCTTAAGCCAAAGTTTTGGGGTTTTTTTGTAGCAAAAACTGATAGAGCCCACATAAAAATACATAATCGCAATTTGGGGGGAAAAAACCCTAAAGACTCTGCAACACTAGGACCACATTCTTACAGGGCAACAAGGAGCTGACCTGGGCAGAGGTTCTCGCTTTCAGCCCAGCCACAGCTTAACATTTTCCAATTCGTCACTATCATCTCATCCATACTAGGGTCACGTTCAGTCGCCATATGTCGTCTCAGTTGGGTGGTGGTATATTTATGGCAAAGAAGAAAGTGAAACACTATATTCCACATACTCCAGTTACTATGAAAGGTGAAAAAAACAGCACAACCACTTTGGAAAATGGTCATTATCTACTAAGGCTGAACATACACATATCCTGTAACCCGGCAATTCCACTCCTAAGCAAATACCCAAGAAGAGTGTGTACATATGTTCCAAAAGATGTACAAAATGTTCACAGCAGCACTATTCCTGACAGCCCCAAACTGCCTATTAACAAACTAGTTATCAATAATGCCCATCAACAGAATTAGTAAGATGTGGCATATTTATAGGGATAAATCTCATACATAATGCTGTGCACAAGAACCCAAAAGTATGTGTTGTATGATTCTACTTATATAGTTCAAAATCAGATAAAATTAAAATAAGACGTTAGGGGCTTCCCTGGTGGCGCAGTGGTTGAGAGTCCGCCTGCCAACGCAGGATACACGGGTTCGAGCCCTAGTCTGGGAAGATCCCACATGCCACGGAGCAGCTGGCCCCGTGAGCCACAATTACTGAGCCTGCGCATCTGGAGCCTGTGCTCCGCAACAAGAGAGGCCGCGATAGTGAGAGGCCCGCGCACCGCGATGAGGAGTGGCCCCCACTTGCCACAACTAGAGAAAGCCCTCGCACAGAAACGAAGACCCAACACAGCCATAAATAAATAAATAAAAATTAAAAAAAAAGAGCCGGTGACACGTATGTGCGCCAAGACAGCGTGAATTGGAGAAAGAAAAAAAAACTTCAATAGGTTACCAGAGTAATTCAAGGTAAACTACAAATAAAGGATAATTGAGACCGCCCAATTTTTAAAAAATAAATAAATAAATAAGACGTTAGAAGTCAGGTGAGTGGTTACCCTTGGGTGGAATGGCACACATAAGGGTTCTGAAAAGCTGGTAATGTTGTTCTGTAACCTGGGTGCTGTTTACATTGATGTGTACACTCTTGGAAATACATCAAGATGTACATTTATGGTTGGTACACTTCAATAGAGAGGTTGCCTTTTTTTTTTAATTTTTAAAAAGGGGGGAAACAAGACCAAGAGGAGGGCTGTGCTTCAAGAAAAAACGGTAAAGTATTTTTTTTTAGGGGTATTGTGAAGAAAATATCTACACCGTTATGTTTACTACTTAATGTGACAAAAAGAACGGTAGCCGTTATGAAACAAATTATTACAAAAGTATGGCTGGAATCTGAAGACACAACACCTGATGAACTAGGAAAAGAAGGATCAAATGAGTAACATGTAGCCTACTTCACTCATTTGCATTTCCTCCCTGCCCTCTGTGGGCTTTGGGACTTACAACCCCTGAAATACCTTTTCTATAAAGGCTGCCATCATTTCTCAGACTGAAGATACTGGGTGGGTCCCTTAAAACAATTACTTTCCTAAACCTCATCTGTCATATGGGACTAATGCTGTCCACTGGAAAGGGCCATTGGGAGAACCGAAGAAGACAATGTCTCTAAACCCTGACAAGACAATACCCAGGAGACAAACAAGTAAGCACGCAATGAATTATTATTACTTTATTTTTTATTTATAGCAGTGTTACTGATGATTGCTAAGTACAAAAAACAAACAAAAAAACAAAACCACTAGCGGTGCCCCAAAGTTGGATGCTCCTCACGACAGCTTAGAGCCTAGCAGAACCTAATGTGGTGATTCCAAAGGGAGCAGAAGGGATCAAGGGCATATACTCCAGGGCAGGCTTTTTCTAACTATAAATGAAACAGATTCTTAAGTCCCTTGGATCCTCCAGCAGGCAGGCCGCTTCCATTTTCAGGATACTTCAGTTAGGGCTCCACTATTTTTGGTATCAATGCCTGTGCCGCAGGAATGTTAGGACTAGAAAGACTAGGGAATCAAGAACTCAAACCAAAATAAGCTGTACAGCTGAGAACAATGTCTCAAACTCACCTAATCATCCCAATCACCAGGTTTCTGGGCCCCTCCTCTGGAAACTGATGCAGCAGGGCTGGGAAGGGCCAGAACCTATATTTTAATAAGGCTTAATGTGATTGTTACAGCAAGTCAAGTTTTGGGAACTCCTACCTGGTGAAATTTAAAGTCCAACAGATCTGAATCCAAATTCAATCCCAAGAACTTGCAGCTGGGTAACCCTGGGCAAATTACAGAAAACCTGCATTTCCTCATTTGTAAAATGAGACTGACAATACCTACCTCCCAGGATTGTTCTGACTCCTGAATACAATGCCATATTCAGTGGGGAGGATTTGTGAGGCCCCAAATGTGCCTTTGTCCTAATAATCCACATTCCTGTTTCTCTTTACCCCCAAAGCTGGTCTTGCCTCAGCCTACAAGTTTACTTTTGTGGGGATAACTACTGTGCAGATCTGGACTGGCCTGAACAACTTACCAGGTGCTAAGTCACCTTCCCAAGCCACTGACAAATTTAATTTTTTTTTTTTTTCTCGGTACGCGGGCCTCTCACTGTTGTGGCCTCTCCCGTTGCAGAGCACAGGCTCCGGACGCGCAGGCTCAGCGGCCATGGCTCACGGGCCCAGCCGCTCCGCGGCATGTGGGATCTTCCCGGACCAGGGCACGAACCCGTGTCCCCTGCATCGGCAGGCGGACTCTCAACCACTGCGCCACCAGGGAAGCCCAACAAATTTAATTTTTACATGTCAGACTTCTTCAATGATGACCCGCTTCTTACAGAAGCACGCATGACGCCAATATGAATTTTCATATATAAGAATTAACACATTAAATGAGAACGCTTATAACACACACATACACACACACAAAAAAAGTTTATATCTAACCTTAGAGATAGGCAGAGCACAGAACCAGAAACTGAGAAATCTTATAGCTACTAATGTTATTTGAATATTACTACATATTATGTTGAATAAGCCACTTCTTCTGGAAACAGCTTAACAATTACAGAATTACTCCCTATTGAGAAGCCATAGACGCTGCCTTTGAGCCCAATTTAAGTCATTAAAACCTGCTGCCTTTTTCCAACTCTTAAACATGAATGTGTTTCAGGTGATCTTGATTGTGCCACCTTTGTGAAAGGGGCTTTTTTTTTTTTTTTTTTTTTTTTTTTTTTTTTTTTAAGAGAGAGGGTTCCTGGCTTCCTCCAGATTCTGGAAGGGATTCATGCCCCACAAAATGAGCACTATGATTAACATGGAGGTTCTTATCAAAAGTTTTTTTTCTGCTTTAACTGAAGTAATGCATGAACAGTTAGAAAAACTTGAACTGTACAAACACTATATAGAGAAAAGTTTAAATTCCTTCCTATCCACGTCGTGAGTTTTCCTCCACAAAGGCAACCTTGTTAAAAGTTTAGGAACCCTTCTAGATCAGGATTTCTCGGTCTCATACTTGCTGACATTTTAGACCAGATAATTTTTTGTGGGTGCTGTCCCGTGCATTGTAGAATGTTCATGAGCATTCCTGGCCTCTACCCACTAGACGCTTGCAGCGAACACACCCCCGCCCCAATTGTGGCATCCAAAAATGTCTGCAGACACTGCCAAAACGGGGCACAAAATCGCCCCCAGCTGGGAACCACACCTTCCAGAGATACTCAATGCACGCACAAACACAGGGGTGTGTACTCTACTCATTTCCCCACCCCCACACTGGTGCCACACAGTTACTTTCCAACTCATTAGGCCATTTGTACCGGGGCGACGGCCAGCCCGTGCCTCGGCGGGAGGCGACGGCCACTCACCAGGTCCCGGATGAGCTGATCCACCAGCTGCTCCCCGCCGCCGGCAGCCTCGCGGGCCGGAGGGGAGCGGGAACGGCTCGCCGCCTCCTGCCTCTCGGCCCGGGTCGCCCGCGCCACCGGGGGCCGCCCCGCGCCCTCCAAAAGGCCCTGGGCCAGCGCCAGGTACCCCGAGGCCTGCTGCTCGCCGCGCCCAGGGACCACCTCGGGCCGCCGCGGCCGCCGCCGCTTCCTCAGCGCCTGAGTCTGCGCCAGCTCCTCCTCCCAGCGCCGGCGGAACTCGTCCAGACTGTGGTCGGCCATCGCCGCCGCCGCTCCCGGCCCGCCGCGTCCTCTCCGGCCCACCAGGTGCCACGGGACGGTCCCTCCGCGGGAAGTGTCCGCCGCCGCCGGAAACCGCCGCCGCTGCCGCGCTCGGGTTCCGGGTGGCGTGCCCGGCCCCGCCCCGCCCCCAGTGCTCCCCTCCGACTGTCCCTGGCGCTGTGGCTTGCGGCAACCCAGGCCGGGGTCTGTGCCCTGCCCCCGCCCCAGCTTCTCAACTTTCCGCTTGTGGCTTTTGCCAAGCGCAGACTGTGAGCCAAGCCCTGTTTTTTCATTCAAACATGCATTGAGCAACTACTATGTCAGGTGCTGAGAATTCAGTATTTGAATCTGCAGCAACAAAAATAATCTCTTCCCTCTAGGGGTTTGCATTCAAGTGAGGGGGTGGGAAGGAGGAGGCGTTCAACAAACGAATATGAACGTTTGAATCCGTGGGAGGCGTTATGAAGAAGCTAAAACAAGGTAAGGTAATAAAACAAGGCGAGGGACAGGGATGGGAGGATTACTTTTAGAAGGATGTTCAGAGAATGGACTGTCTGATACGCCGTGTGAGCTAAAAGCTAAATGAGGAGAGAAACCAGCCATGGGAAGATCAGATCTCATAAGAGATCTTTCCAGAAGGAACTGCAAGTGAGAGGGCTATGAGATTGGAAAGTAAGAGGCATACAACAGCATACCACCTTCTAAGGGCTTTGTATCTGTTGTTCGCTCCTCAGGGACTTTTATCCCCACCTTGACCTGGTTAACTCTCACACATCTTTCATATCTCAGTTCTCCCAAACTCCCAAACCTCGCCCCCGCAAATCACGTCTCCCTGCTATTCATTCTTAACAGCATCCCATACTTATAGCACAGAACACAATTTGTAATTTTATATCTGTGTGATGTCTTACTAACATCTCCCTTCCCTACTGGACTGTCAGTTCTTAGCTTGGAGGCCAGTGATTAATAGGAGCTCAATAAATATTTACTTAATAACAACACTTAAAGTGAGAACTACTGTCTTCACTTTACAGATAAATAGCCACAGAGCACACAGCTGGTAATTTGCAGACCCAGGATTCTAATCCTCTTTCTTAGTCCATACCTGACCTATTAATTATCAGAATCATAGAGCCCACACATCTAGACCAGCTAGGAACCATTTGGTGGCACCACTGGTTACCATGCGTGTGTGTGTGTGTGTGTGTGTGTGTGTGTGTGTGTGTGTCTATTTTTAAATTCAGTGATATCACCAGCATGGTTGTTGACAGCCTGGGTGCCAGAGGTGGATCTAGGTGGGAATCCCAGCACCTTCATTTACTCACATCCTCTTTCTTCCAGCAATTCCACTTCTAGGAATTTATCCAAGAAAAGAAGATTGAGGAGTTCAAAGAATACGTTCAGGGAGGTTCACCGAAGCATTGTTTATAGTGCTAAATATCAGAAGCAATCTAAGTAGTTGACAATAGGGCATTGGTTAATTAAGTTATTCTCCATTAGAATGTAAGAAAGATCCTAACTGGCTTGTCAGCTTCGTGAGAGCAGAGACCTCATCTATTTGTTCTTTGCTATGTCTTCAGTGCTCAAAACAGTGTCTGGCACATAGTACTACATATAATGAATGAGTAAATGAAAAACTGTGCAGCTATTGAAAAACTGTGCCACTATTAAATTACATTGGAGAAGAAAACTTAACTACGTGAAAATTATTCACAATATAGCAAAGTCGGGATACATAACTGTATGTAGGGCATGATCCCAGTGGTGTCTCTTAAAGAGAGTGTATGCATTAAGAAGAATATACACCCAAATCTTACCAAAAGAGATCTCTAGAGAGAACAGAATTATGGGTGTTTTAGTGTTCTTTTTCTTTATCTGTATATTATAATTTGCTACAATAAATGTTGTCCCAGCCTGAGTTCCTCCAGAAAGCAGAGCCTGAGACCTAGGCTTGCAAGCAGCTAGTTATTTGTAGGAGTGATTCCAGAGAAGAAACGTGGGGGACCGAGAAGACTAAAACAGGGAAGGAGGGACAGCTAATCCGAAGAGCATTCTTGGGTTGGTCCTGTTCTGGGCAACTTACCCTCAATCTCACTGGGACCTTCTAAAGAGCCTTGAAGATTGTCCTCCCAAGAAGTAAGAGCTGGAAGGGAACATTTAGCCACTGGCTCATCCTCCGTTAGAGAAAGGTTAAACCATGGGTTTCTCATAATCTTTCACTTCCAGGTTGAATACAAGTAAACAGATTCCCATGGATGTCCCACACCAAGGCAGTGAAGAGACGCTGGGGCAAAAAGCAAGAGATACTCTATACAATTAACAGGAGGGACTGTCAGGCACAAGTCAGTTGCTATAGCCAAGGCTGAAGTAAACGGCAAATCAAGAGGATGTAGTGTAGGGCATTAGAAGTGCCCCATAAGTATTTTTAGTTATAAAGATAAAATGAGCAGCTATTTTCCCCCCAAACACTCGCTAACATCCCACTTCATTCTAGATGCTTTCCATATGAATTCCAAAGATCAAACTTGTTTTTATTTATCTGCTTGTGGGTCAGAAGGCAAATAAGGCTCTTTTTATATCTCTAGGACTTTTGGAGCATCTAATACTTGAAAAGCAAACTAGAAAAAGTTTTAAATGCCTAATTTTTATGGTCAAAATGTCAGTTTCCTCTTGCCCCTTTAAAAGAATTTTAAGGGGCAGAGGGGGCAGGCTAATGGGGCAATTAGTCACCCAGGGAAAATGAAGAAAGAGGGGAGAAAAATGCTAAGAGGAAGGGAAATACTGTCCTTTTCTCAGTATTGCCTACCATTCACTAAGAATATTATGTTGATTTTATATCTTCCCAATAAAATAGTAAATTCCTGGGCCTCCATATCCTCAAATGAAAAATAAAGGTAAAGGGCTTCCCTGGTGGCGCAGTGGTTGAGAGTCCGCCTGCTGATGCTGGGGACGTGGGTTCGTGCCCCAGTCGGGGAGGATCCCATGTGCCGCGGAGCGGCTGGGCCCGTGAGCCATGGCCGCTGAGCCTGTGTGTCCGGAACCTGTGCTCCGCAACGGGAGAGTAGCCCCCGCTCGCCGCAACTGGAGAAAGCCCACGTTCAGCAACGAAGACCCAACGCAGCCAAAAGTAAATAAGTAAAATAAATAAATTTATTTTAAAAATAAAGGTAAAGATATCTTCCCTTCAGAGTAAGGCTGGTAAGATGCCATAAGATGTACCATATGCTAGCATCCATAAGGCACATAGCAGGCGTTCTGTGAATGATCGTTATGATCCACATTAATACGGTCTTGGCAGGTAGAGATTATGTCTAACCTATCCTCTGTATGTCTAGTGTTCCATGAGCCCCACCTTTTCCCCTATCAAGAGTGTTCCTTGCAAGTCCAATCCATTAGATATCTTTGGTTGCAAGCAACAGATATCAAATCTCGATACCTCAAGCGTAAAGTAATCGAACTCGGAGAAATAAAGGAAAAGAGGAAGAATGACTAGCCCCTTGGAATGCCCAGAACCAGGTCAGATTCAGAGATGTCATTGTATGAAATCCTGAACCATCCATTTTGGTTACACTCACCACCTGTCTTCCACGTTCTAGGGATTCAAAGTCCCAGAGCAGGAGCTCTCAGAGTGTGGCCTTGGACCAGCATCACCTGGGGACTCCTTAGGAGTGCAAACCGTCAGGCCAGACTACTGAATAAGATACTCTGATGCAACCCTAGCAACCTGTGCTTTAACAGTCCCTCCAGGTGACTCTGACACACAATCCAGCTTGAGAACCACCATCCCAGAGGATCACTGGAATGGGCTGGTTTGGGTCACATTCCAGGCCCTGACTAAGGAGCGGGGACTACAGTGGGGTGGATTTCCAGGACCGTATGAAGTGAGGCAGCGGAGTTCCCCAAAACAGCCGAAGGGGGAAGGGATACTGGACCAGACTAAAACGTGTGCAAGGCTGTCACAGGAAGGAGGCTCTGGGAAGTCAGTCTTAGTGCTTCCCGTGCCTGCACACCGCCTCTGCCCATGGTCGAGATGTTGGACGCTCCCCTCCAAACCCCAGCTCTGCTGGAGCCCCAGAAAGATGGCTGAAAATGGCCATCACCCTTCCCCAAGTACCTCCTGCCTCACTCCTCCTCCTCAGACCACTCATATGCTGGACTACAAGGGTTCAAGAACTTCCTCACTGCAGAGTCAGGGAGGTCTCAAAAAAGTAGTTACAGTGGGGGCCAGGAGCAAAGATCATTAACTTGCTCTCATGTACGAGAGGGTTTATCAGTTTCCATGGCTGCTGTAACAAATCAATAACACACAAACAAAGTGACTTAAAAACAACACGCGGGCTTCCCTGGTGGCGTAGTGGTTGAGACTCCGCCTGCTGATGCAGGGGACACGGGTTCGTGCCCCGGTCTGGGAAGATCCCACATGCCGCGGAGCGGCTGGGCCCGTGAGCCATGGCCGCTGAGCCTGCGCGTCCGGAACCTGTGCTCCGCGGCAGGAGAGGCCACAACAGTGAGAGGCCCGCGTACCGCAAAAAAAAAAAAAAAAAACACGCAATTATTCTTTTACAGTTCTAGAAGCCAGACGTCCAAGATCCATTGCACGGGGCTGAAATCAAGGTGCTGGCAGGGCCCTGCTTCCTCAGAGGCTTGAGAGGAGAATCTGTTTTCTTACCTTTTCCAGCTTCTAGAACGTGCACTCCTTGCGTTCCTTCGCTCGTGGCTCCATCTTCAAAGCCAGCAGGGTAGCGTCTTCCTTCCGCCATCACACTGCCTTCCGTCTCTGCGTTCAGGTCTCCCTCTGCCTCCCTCTTGTAAGGATTCCTGTGATTACATAAGGCCCACCTGGGGAATCCAGGCTCCTCTCCCCATCTCAAGATCCTTAATTTACTCTGTTTTTTGGCCACTGCGCAGCATGCAGGATCTTAGTTTCCCAACCAGGGATGGAACCTGTGCCCCCTGCAGTAGAAGCGAAGAGTCTTACCCACTGGCCCGCCAGGGAGGTCCCTCAAGATCCTTAATTTAGTCACATCAGCAAAAACCTTTTTGCCATCTAAGGTAGCATTCCAAGGTGCCAGAGATTAGGACCTGGCTATCTTTGGGGGCCATTGTTCAGCCTACCACAGAAGGCCTTCAGTGACCACAGAGTCAAATGCCTTCAGGTGACTCCACGAAATCAAAATGAGGCAAGTAGAGCAGGTGTGGACAGCGGCAAAGGGAATGGGACGCTCGTCTAGAGGGGAAACCAAAACTCTGCTCCGGCCACCGTTGGATCTTAATCTGAATCTTCCAAAACCCAGTATCTTGATTTTTAATGACTAGCAACAAATTTTGATTTTTAAAGAATAAAGATTTTTATTAAAGGTGTAAATTGCATTCAGTAGCCTCCAAACCCCAACGGTAGTTCATTCTTGAGCAATCCATCAATTAGGACAAAGCTCCCTTCTACTTACCATTAAGATACCTCTTTAGCTCTTGTGAGCAGGATTGAGGAATGACACCTCATTTGGGGCCACTAATGAGTGAAGAACACCAGGAGACTAACATGAAACTAATAGAAAGAAATAATTGTGACTTCAAAGTATAGTGTTTAGAAACATTAACAAAGACATCAGAATTTTACAAGCAGCCATTTCGCATATCAACATGACCCTGGTGTATTCATTGCTATAGGCATTATTGCCCTTTGTTGATGTTTTATGCCTTCATAAATAGCAAAATATAAAATTCCTTGGGGAACAACTGTGGTCTTAAGGAAGAACTATCTATAGCAAGAAACAATTTGCTTGTTCTTGAGAATTCTCCCATCAATAATTCCATTTTTTAAAATGTTGAACAGACGGAATTCAGTGTCAGCTGCCAGTTACAGACTTAATCACTTAAAAGGAGGTTGTCCCATATGGACACCAGTCCCCATATCTATTTCTCTCTCCTCAGTCTCCTCTTGTTTTTATTGAAGCCCTCACCCCTTTCATCTCCCCAGCCTGGTTCCAAAACCCCTCCCTCCGTAGGTGTTACTCTCCCCAGGGTTCTATCCCTGGGTCCCTTTCATTTGTCTTGAAAATTCAGCTCCACCTGAGGCTCATCAGAGACGCTCTGTTCATGGAGGCGGCCATGGTTTGGGGGCTCTCACTCCAGCTTAGACTCTGAGACTCCAAGAGCTGATTTCCTTGCCTGCCTACTTAAGAAGCAACACACCAAGGCAAGCTTGGGTTTTTCCTGGAGCCGTCCCGGTCTGGGTTCACAGGAACAGATTCTTGTTAGCATGACTTTGACCCTGACTCTGTTAAGACAGGAACGCTAACATCGTTTCTTCAATTCCAAATCCTCCCTCCCAACTTGTTTCTCTGCAGCCCCGACCAAGTGTTTCCTATCTCAGCAAATGACGCCGCTACCCTGACGCTGCAGCCAAGAAGCTGGTTGTCCCTCTCCCCTTCCTCTCACATCAGCAAGTCCTGACAATTCTACCTTCACAGTATATCTTGAATCTGTCTGCTTCTCTCCACCTCCCCTGCCACCATCCTGGTCCAAGTAGGGTTGCCAGATAAAATACTGATGCCCAGTTAAATTGGAACTTCGGATAGACAATGATTTATTTATTTTTTTAGTATAAGTATGCCTACGCAAAATTTGAATTTCAGATAAGCAAAGAATAACTTTTTAGTATAAATATGTCCTATGCAATCTGTGGGACATACTTATATTTAAAAAAAATTATTTGCTTATCTGAAATTCCAATTTAACTAGGTGCCATTTACTTTTATTTGTTAAATCTGACAGCCCAAAGTCCAAGGCATCATCCTCACACCTGGAGTATCTCCTCACTGGTCTCCCTACCTCCACTCTGGCTCCTGGCAATGAATAAAAACCGACAGAGAGCTTTTGAAAAAGTGAATCATGGACTTCCCTGGCGGTCCAGTGCTTAAGACTCCGTACTTCCAATGCAGGGGGCGTGGGTTCGATACCTGGTTGGAGAACTAAGATCCCCCATGCCCTGCAGCGAGGCCAAAAAAAAAAAAAAGAAAAAGAAAAAGTGAATCAGATCAGCACACTCCCCTGTTGAAAACACCTCAAGTTGCCTCACCTGTTCTTGAAATAACAAATCCATTTTTAAAAACAGCTTTATTGAGATAAAATTCACATACTGTACAATTCACCCATTTAAAAATGCACAATTTGGGAATTCCCCGGCAGTCCAATGGTTAGGACTTGGTGCTTTCACTGATGGGGCCCAGATTCAGTCCCTGATCAGGGAACTAAAATCCCACAAGCTGAGTGGCGTGGCCAAAAAATAATAATAAAATAAAATAAAGTGCACAATTCGATGGCTTTTAGAATATTCACAGATACACGAAACCATCACCACATTTTAGAACATCACCACCCAAAAAAAATACCCCACTCCCTTTAACCATCACCCCTAATCCTCTCCTGGGCAACCACAATTCTGTTTTCTGTATAGATTTCTCTATTCTGCACAGTTCATAGAAATGGAATCATTTGATATATGGTCATATGTGACTGGCTTCTTTCACTTAGCATAGTGTTTTCAAGGTTCATTCATGTTGTAGCATGTGTCAGTACTCATTCGTTTTTATGGCTGAATAACATTCCATTGTATGAATGGAACACATTTTGATTATCCATTCATCCACTGATGGGCATTTGGGTTGTTTCCACCTTTTGGCTCTTATGAATAACACTGTTATGAACATTCATGTACAGGTTTTTATGTAGTTGTGCTTTTATTTCTCTGGGGTATATACTGAAGAGTGGAATTTCTGGATTACATCATTTTTAATCATGCTGAATCATTTGAGGAACTGCCACACGATTTTTTCAAATTGGCTGTGTCACTTTACATCCCCACCAGCAGTGTATGAGGGTTCAATGTATATTTTACACCTTCCCATTCAAACCTATCTGTGGTCTGAAGCAGCAAGCCATTTTCTACCTTGGGGGGCCTTTGCACACACTTCTGTTGTCCTAAAATACTCTTCCCACGTCACTCCTCAGTGCAGCTGACCCCATCCACCCTTTAGTTCTCGGCTTACGTGGGACCTCCTCAGACAAGCCATCCCTAAGTGCCTCATCTAAGTAATGCATCCACACACCATTTTCTCCATCACTGAAACTGACCCTTAACAGTTAACTTGTTTTCATTATTATTTACTTGTTTGTGTGTCTCCCCTATTGGAATGTAGCCTCCCTGAGGGTTGGGCCATCTCTATCTTGTTCATCCTTGTGTTCTCAGCTTGGTTCGTAGGATGTGCTAGATAATTGTTAGTTGGTTGGTTGGATGAATGAATGAATGAACGAATGACGAAACGAATGAATCCATGGGTGATGAAGCTAAGAGAAGGAAGAAGGTGTTTCTGAGGTTTGTGACCACACATAGTAGACGCTCAATAAATATTTGTGTTACTGATGAGGCTGTAAGTAATAAAGATATGCACAACTACACACACACAAAAAAAAAACGTAAGAGAAAGATGAATTCACTCCTTTAAGAAAGAAGTGAGGGATGTCATTGAAAGTCATAAATCTCAACACGAGTGCTCATATAGGAGATAGAAAGGGTTGCTTGGTCTATTCCACTTTGCAATCTGCTGAAGACATGCATCTCCTCTCCTCTCTGTTTTATAGAAAAATCACTCTGAGCACTTTGGTGCACTGAGCACTTTGGAACTCTAATTACACGTGACACACAAATGGAAAGAAAAATAGGAAATCAAACAATTGAGCCAATAAGTTGCAATTTATATGGGGACTTAATAGCAGCAAAATGCCCTAAGCCACTCAGAATTTCCTCAAAGCACTTTGCAGATGGACATCACAGGAGCTGTCACGAGAATGAAGTAGAGAATGTCTAAAATGTGCCTGAGTTCCTTGGTGACATGTCAGTGCTGTGAATCTTAATGTCCATTTTCACAATATTTCTCCAAGGTCAATGCTACGTAAGACTTTCTGAAGTCTGTCTCTAGCTCACCTTTGCAGTCTGATTTCTCAACACTGTCCCTCAGTCTCTAAGCTCTAATCATCTCAATCTCTTAGAGCTTTCCGCCCCATCATGCTCCTATCCCCTCTCACCTGCATCAGCCTAACTCCTACCAGGTTTCATTTTAGAGGTCACCTCCTCCAAGAAGCCTTCCTTTCCTTTTTCCTTCTCCAGGCTGGGTTAGATTCTGTATTAGTTAAGATTCTTTGGTTGACTTCTGATTCTGCATGTAAAAAGCTTTGAAGTCTCCACTCTGTCCTAACAACAAGTGAAAAGCTGAACAGACTGAAAAATCATCAACTCTTCTCGGATCCATAAGAGAGGTGAAGATAGAGCAAACCACTGCCCCCAAGATTGGTGAAACAGGTGAATACAGGGAGTCCAGCTTACTGAAGCAGGGGCTCACAAGCAGAACAGTGCTGGGGTAGGAAAATCGGAGCTGTCGTGGATGAATTGCCTGAGGTTCAGTGTGCTCAAGTCTGAGAGTTAAAAGCCCCAGGGGACCCAGTCACAGTGGGGCTCCACACTTTTCTGAGGTTTTCCTCCAGAAGCTCCACCAAGTTCTCACAGTAAATATCAGAGAAAAGTCCCCTCATAGTTCCAGCAGGGAGACAGGAAATGAACCATTTTGAAATACACCAGAGTATTCTGTTCTTCTTAACCAGGCCTGCCCTTAGGAGAAACTAGTTAACCAGAGGGTAACCTGCTAGAGTATTATCAGAACCTAACTGACTTAGAGGAAGGGAAATGTCCAAATCCAGTCAGCTCCAGCCTCCACATGGGAGAAGGGAAAAAAAGAGAAAGGATGTAAATGACTAATATCAGAAATAAAAGAGGGGATAGCACTACAGATCCCATGGACATTAAAAGGATAATAAAAGAATATTATAAACAACTCTATGCCCACAAATTTGATAACTTGGATGAGAACCCACACAAGAAGAAACAGATGATCTGAATTGGCTTACATCTACTGAAGAAATTGAACCAGTAGTCAATAACCTTCTAAAACAGAAAGCACCAGGCCCAGATGGGTTCACTAGTGACTTCTATCAAGCATTTAAGGAATAAATTATACAAATTCTCCACAATATATTTCAGAGGATAGAAGCAGAGGGAATACTTCCTAACTCATTCTATGAGGCCTGCATTACCCTAATACCCTAACAAAGACATTTTCAGAAAACTACAGACTAATATCTCTCGTGAAGATAGATGAACATAGATACAAATAGTCTCAGCAAAATATTAGCAAATCAAATCCACCAATGAATAAAAAGAATTACATACCATGACTGTGATATTACTTTTAAGAAAGACATATCAGTATAATTGGTCATTCGGCTGACCAAATATATTTCTCACACGTATTTGGTTTTCCTCTTTGGTTCGTGGCTCACAGCTCCTGAAACCTTTGGAATTTCCTAAGTTTTGAAAATAGTCAAGTTACCTTTTGTTATGCGAATGAGGTGACTTTTGGAAGGCACCTAAGGATGGGCTGGTTGCCCATAGAACCAACCATGTGATTAGAGGGTTGGAACTTTCAGTCCTACCCCACTGACCTCTAGGTTAGGGAGACGGTCTGGAGATTTGATTCGATCACCAATGGCCAATGATTTCACCAATCATAACTATGCAATCAAGCCTCCATAAAAATCCAAAAGGATGGGGTTTGGAGAGCTTCTGGATTGGTGAACATGTGGAGATGTGGGGAGAGTGATGAGCCTGGAGAGGGCACACTCTCTCCCCTCATACCTTGCTCTATGCATCTCTTCCATCTGGCTGGTCCTGAGTTATATCCTTTCGTAATAAACCAGTTACATATTTCTGAGTTCTGTGAGCCACTCTAGCAAATTAATCAAACCTGAGGAGGAGGTCATGGGAACCTCTGGTTTAAAGCCCAGTGGGTCAGAAGTACAGGTAACAACCCAGGCTTTCGACTGGCATCTGAACTAAGGAGGGGGGGCACTCTTGTAGGACTGAACCCTTAACCTGTAGACTCTGATGCTCTCTCCAGGTAGAGAGCATGAGAGTTGACTTGAATCGCAGGACACCCTGCTGGTGTCTGGATAATTGCTTGTTGGTGGGAGGAACCCTCCCCACCAGTGTTAGAACTGGATCCTGGAACCCAAAAGAATGACCAAGTAGGATTTATCCCAGCTATGCAAGGCTGGTTCAATAGTCAAAAATCAATTAAGGCAATTCATCACATCATCAGGCTAAAAAAGAAAAATCTAATGATTATGTCAATAGATGCAGAAAAAGCATTTGACAAAATCCAGCACCCATTCATGATAAAACCTCTCAGTAAAATAAGAAAAGAGGGGAACTTCCTCAAGTTGATAAAGAATATCTACCAAAAAAACCTATAGCTAACATCATACTTTTTTTTTTTTTTTTTTTTTTTTTTTTTGCGGTACGCGGGCCTCTCACTGATGTGGCCTCTCCCGTTGCGGAGCACAGGCTCCGGATGTGCAGGCTCAGTGGCCATGGCTCATGGGCCTAGCCGCTCCGCGGCATGTGGGATCTTCCCGGACCGGGGCACGAACCCGTGTCCCCTGCATCGGCAGGAGGACTCTCAACCACTGCGCCACCAGGGAAGCCCTAACATCATACTTAATGGTGAGAAACTAGAAGCTTTCCAACTAAGATTAGGAAC
This sequence comes from Mesoplodon mirus, assembly GCF_964341445.2. NCBI lineage: Eukaryota > Metazoa > Chordata > Mammalia > Artiodactyla > Ziphiidae > Mesoplodon > Mesoplodon mirus. Next base: position 12,452,783 of record NC_138989.1, read on the forward strand.
AAGGCAAAGATATCCCCTCTTACCACTCCTTTTCATCACAGTGGAAGATTCTTAGGTTGATAGAAACAGAAACCCAACTTAAAATGACTTTAGCTAAAAAGAGAATCTATTTTTGCTCTGGGAAGTTCAAGGGTAAAGTAAACTCAGGCTTCAGATCTCTCTTACTGTTGGTTCTCCCCCGCCTTCCTCCTTCTCCCTCTCTTTCTTCCTCCTTCTCTCTCCCTCTTTCTCTCTGTTGGGCTCACTTTCTTCTACTGCAGTTGGGGATAAGCATTCCTGGAACATTAGGTTGCATAAAGGAAAGAGAATTAACTTAACACATGTACTACAATCCCTGACTCCATCTAGTACGGAATCTGGGGACAACTGGTAGGCAGAGTGTTGAGGAAAGAGAAAGCCCAAAGACTTTGGCTGCTGTTCTAACACATCCAGGAGCTAGCTCTGTGATCTTGGGCAAGTCACCTGACCTCTATCATTCCCACTTTCCTCATCAGCAAAATATAAAAAATAACCTAGGCCATCAGTTTTCACACTTTAACGAGCATCAGAAACACAGGGGGTGGGACCCTACGCCACAGTGCCTGACTGACTGGTCTGGTTAAAGCTGGAGAATTTGCACTGCCAATAGATTTTCAGATGATCCTATTGTTGCTGGTCCAGGGACACACACTTTGAGATGATTTCTGGGGACTTTCCACATCTGAGATTCTATGGATCTAAAAGCTGTGGGGATAAGCAAAGGAAAAGATTAAGAACGATAAAACGCTTTTAGATTTGGAATCATGATTGTATGAGGGTGTTTTGTTGCTGTTGATTTGATTTTTTTTTTTTTACTGTGCTAAAATATATATAACATTGGGACTTCCCTGGTGGTGCAGTGGTTAAGAATCTGCCTGCCAATGTAGGGGACACAGGTTCGATCCCTGGTCCAGGAAGATCCCACATGCCAAGGAACATCTAAGCCTGGGCACCACAACTACTGAGCCTGCATGCTGCAACTACTGAAGTCCGTGCGCCTAGAGCCCATGCTCCACAACAAGAGAAGCCACCACAGTGAGAAGGCCACACACCACAACGAAGAGTAGCCCCAGCTTGCAGCAAGTAGATAAAGCCTGCAAGCAGCAACGAAGACCCAAAGCAGCCAAAAAAAAATAAATAAATATATATATATAGATATATATAGATATATATAAATAACATAAAATTTACCATCTTAACCATTTTTTTTTTGGCTGAGCCACGTGGCTTGCGGGATCTTAATTCCCTGACCGGGGACCCCAGGCCCCGGCAGTGAGAGTGCCGAGTCCTAACCACTGGACCGCCAGGGAATTCCCCCATCTTAACCATTTTTAAGTGTACAGTTTAGTGGCATTAAGTACATTCACACTGTTGTAACCATGACCACCATCCATCTTCAGAACTTTTTCATCCTCCCCAAATGAAACTCTGTATCCATGAAACACTAAATACCCATTTCCCCTCCCCCCAGCCCCTGGCAACCACCATTCTACTGTCTGTCTCTGTGGGTTTGACTACTCTAGAAACCTCATATAAGTGGAATCGTACAGAACTTGTCCTTTTGTGTCTGGCTTATTTCACTTAGCATGTTTTCAAGATTCATTCACTTTGTAGCATGTATCAGAATTTCCTTCCTCTTCAAGGCTGAATAATATTTCCTTGTATGGATAGACCACATTTGTTTACCCATTCAGCCATCCATAGTATAGCTGTCTTTACTATGTGTCAGGACTTTCATTTCAACAAAGGTGGAAGATTTAACATGGTTATTGTAGGGTTTCCCAGGAAGCCAATCTGAGATGGAGATTAGCATACAGGGGTTTGTTAGGGACACCCTTGGGATTGCCACCTAGGGAAGGGAGGCGAAAGAAGCAGAACTGGGCACAGGGAGAAGCTGAACTATGATGTGGTCCCCATGACAGACAGCTCTGTACCTTAGTCATTTTCCCTCTGTGCATGTCTGTGTCCAAATTTTCCTCCTCTTATGAGGACATCAGTCATTGGATTTGGACACACCCTAATCCTGTATGACCTTGTCTTAACTTGTTTACATGTGCAAAGACTCTATCTTCAAATAAGGTCACATTCACAGCTTCCAGATGGAGACAAACTTTAGAGGACACTATTTAACCCAGTACACATGTGATATCTGGAGCTGTGGCAGCCACCTTGCAGCCACGAGGCAATAAGCCTGAGGACCAAAACCAAAATACTGAGGACTGTGGAGCAGAAGCAAAGACATAGCCTGATTCTTAATGAAATAATTGTACCACAAACCCAACCCTGAGCTTGTCTTCGTCCACACCAGGGGTTGGCATACTTCTTCTGTAAAGGGCAAGATAGTAATATTTTACAATTTTCAGGCCATATGATTTCTGTTGCAACTATTCAACTCTGCTGTTGCAGCAGAAATGCAGCCAGAAATTATATGTAAATGAATGAGCATGATTGTATTCCAATAAAATTATTACAAAAACAGGCAGCAGACCGATTGGCTCACATACCATAGTTTGCCAATTTCTGCTCTGGACTCACTGTCAAGTAAATAATAAAAACTCTTATGATTTAAGTCTCTACCAAATGTATACCACCTGCTATATCTAGGACAGGGTTTCCCACACTTGGCACTGTTGACATTTTGGGCTAGATGATTCTTTGCTGTCTGTGCATTGTAGGCTGCTAAGTGGCACCCCAAGCTTCTACCCATTAGATGCTAGTAGCACCCTTCAGTTTTGACAACCAGAAAACATCTCCAGACTTTGCCAAATATCTCCGGGGGAGCAAAACTGTCCTTAGTTGAGAACCACTGATCTAGAGTAAATAGCTAGAAATGTAATCACCAGGTCATAGGGTATGTGAATTTCCAATTTTTCCAGGTCTGCCAAATTGTTCTCTAGTATTTATCCTCTCATCAGTATAATTTCAAGTCTAGTGATTCACTTGTTTAAAGTAAGCTCTGTTGCCTACAATAAAGTGATTATTGCCTGAGCAAAGCACAATATGTCTGAATTTTCACAGCAGGAGTACACGTTTAAATTTATATTTTATTTATTTTTTGCCTGCGTTGGGTCTTCGTTGCTGCGTGTGGGTTTTCTCTAGTTGCGGCGAGCGGGGGCTACTCTTTGTTGCGGAGCACAGGTTCTAGGCATGTGGGCTTCAGTAGCTGCGGCCCGCGGGCTCAATAGCTGTGGTTCATGGGCTCTAGAGCACAGGCTCAGCAGTTGTGGCACACGGACTTAGTTGCTCTACCGCATGTGGGATCTTCATGGACCAGGGCTCGAACTCGTGTCCCTTGCATAGGCAGGCAGATTCTTAACTACTGCGCCACTAGGGAAGCCCCATGGGAGTACAAGTTTAATCAGCCCTATCTCCTGTGACTCCAGTAATCAAGGAATTAGGTTTTATTTAAGTGAGCTTTACCCTTTACACTTAAAGTATTGATGAGACTACAGTTATGGGCTGGTTAATCTTTTCTCTCCTGCTGTGGACATTCGTCTGCTGTTTTCTCTTTACTTACAACAAAAATATCCTTAAGGGAGAAGTAGCAAATGAATAAGTAGGAGAGCCCTGGAGGAATTACCCCATCTTTCCAGGTATCAGAGGGTTAAATAGGATAAATATGAGAGATGAGCACCGTGCTGCTCTGGCTCTATTGAATGCAAGGGACTTTCCTAGGAATAACTGTGATGTAATTGAATATTGGACTCACTGAAATATTAATCCTCTGTTTTCCCAGTGGGTTTGGGTCATGGTCCCTGTTCTGTTTCTTAAGTGGATGCTTAATAATCCTGATACATCAACAAGGGCCATAACAAATATTTATTGAGTGCCAAGCACTTTGCTGAACGCTTGATACATTCTTTCTTTTAATCCTCACAACAACCCAATGAGGTAGGTGTTTTGATTATTATTCCCATTTTACAGATGGGAAAGTGGGGGCCCAGAGAGATGAAAATTATGCCCAAGGCAGGGCCCAACATTGCATGATGGGGCTAGAGTTCAAACCCAGGTTTCTCTGGCACAGGGTGTCAAACCACTGTGCTATAACTCTGATTTAGATTCAAGAACTCTGTTGTTCACCAGGCCAATACCTGGCATCAAATCTGGCCCTGGCATTAATACATGGCTTCAGGAAACACAGCTGTTTGGAGGAGGCAACAGCTGTTCATTCATTTATCACTTCACCAAGCCACATGAATTAAAACACCGTAAGGTAAGGCTCAGTTGGTCTCCAACACCAGGATAGGTTATTATTGATTTAATTAAAGAAAAGAAATACTACGCACCCCCCCAATACACATACACTTCCTGCTAGAAACACTTGAGTTTTGATTTCTGTAGAAGGTAAAGAAATGATTTGCGGCAAAAAATTTTTTAATGTTATTGATAATAACAACTCTATGTACATCACCACGCATGTCTGAAAGTGGGAAAGACAAAGCAGGATGCTTACCATTCACTCATTCGTTCCTTCCCTCTCTCTTTCTTTCTTCCTTTCTTCCTCCCTTCCTTTCTTCCTTGCTTTCTTTCTTTCTTCCTTTTGACAAATATTTACCGAACACTTGCCATGTGCTAAGCCCAGTTTTAAGCACTGGGGTACCATAGGAAGTCTTCATGGCCTAGAAAAATCTATCTTATTTCTTTATAAGAAAGAGGCTGCACATCCTTGCAGTTGGAAAGTGTTCTCTGAATAAATGTATCAACTGGATTTCATGAACTATTTCTCAAAATAATCCCCTTAAACTCCTCCTCCCTTAAAGATCTCCAACAGGACATGAAGGAGGAGGAAGGGAAATGGATGAACAGTCCTAGAAAAATATCCAGGCATGTGCTCGGCAGTAAAAGTGGCCATAGGCCTTTCTCACCTTCTGAGATGGCCCACGCTCTGTCTGGGGAGTGTGTTTCTCTCTAAATAAATCCACTTCTTACCTATCACTTTGTCTCTCACTGAATTCTTTCTGCGATGAGACATCAGGAACCTGAGCTTCATTAAGTCCTGAAACCAGGTGTGTGATCTCAGTTGGAAAACCGTGGGTTTTGGCCAGGTTTGAGTCCTGGCACATGGGTTCAAGTCCCAATCTGAGGTGCACAGTTTCAGAATCCGTAAGGCCTAAAAGCAAAGAAAGCCACCTAAAAGAGAAAAAATAATGGGGGATGGGGAGGAAAAAGAAAAGAAAAAAAAAAAGTGGCCATAGTCTGGTGAATATCTGCTTCTAGCTTCCCTTTCAGGGCATTTTTCCCCTCTCACTCCCTCTGTATTAGGGCTGCCATAACAAAGCACTACAGACTGGGGGGCCTAAACATCAAAAAGTTATTTTCTCACAGCTCTGGAGGCCAAAAGTCCAAGATCAAGGTGTCAGCAGGGTGGGTTTTATCTGAGGCCTCTCTTCTTGGCTTGCACATGGCCATGTACCCGTGGTGTCTCTCCTTCTTCTTATAAGAAGACCAGTCATACTGGATTGGGGCCCAGCTCTAATGACCTCATTTTAACTTAATCACCTCTTTAAAGGCCTTGTCTCCAAATACAGTCACATTCTGAGGTCCTGGGGCTTAGGACTTCTGCACAGGAATTTTAGGGGGACACAGTTCAGCCCATAACAGCCGCCCTCCCTCCCTCTTCCTAAGTCCCCAGTGGTGACATAATGCTAAAGAGCATTAACGCTGGGGCCAGACAGCTGTGTGACCCTGGTCAAATTATTTAAATGCTCCGCCTCAGTTTGCTCATCCGAAATAAAGGACTAATAATCACACCTGTCCTATTACATCGGGTCGTTAACTGAGTTGATACATCTAAGGCACTTAGAACAGTGCCTGGCACAGAGTAAGCACCGTGTAAGTGTTTATTAAACGTTAAAATAAAAAATGCATTTTTACTAAAGCGTTAGGAGAGTGTTACATGTCACTCTCCCAAAGAATTTGCTTTTTCTAGACAATACTCAACATCAGTGACAGAATCGCCAGTTCACAATAGGGGAACTATATATATTTGAGGGTGCGGGCCTTCCAACATTCTTCAAAGCACACTGTTTAGCGAGTGCATGATCTACTATAAAATAGTAACAGTAGCCAACATTTATTAAATGCTCACGGGTGTGCTGGGCACCGTGCTCAGGGCTTCCTGGTATGATCTTATTTATGAGGTAGGTACTATAGAAGTAGGTACTATTATTCCCAATTTACAATTGAGGAAATGGAGGCTCCAAAAAGCCTCATCTCAAGGCCAAGTTCCCCAGTTAGTGAATGGGGAACTTGGTGGGCCCATTCTAAGGTTAGCCAATTTAGGGACTGTCACCTGCAGAGTACTGGGGGGAGAGGAGGTCTTCTCTTCTCCCCCACTTTTCCATCACCCCCTCTTCTCCCTCTGCTGAATGACACGTCCCCAGTGCCCACGGCCAAGGCTGCACTCTCTCTGCTAGAGAAAACATCCAAGCTGCCGGGACCCGACCCAGCGGCACCTCACGAGCCCAGCATTTTGAGGGGCAGGCTTCCAAACAGGGTAATAATCGTCCCATTAAAATTAATGTCCATGAAGTGAGCCGTTAAAAGCGTGCAGATTAAAACGGGGGTCGGGGGGAGGGAATTGTTCAATTTAAATCCAAAGGGCCTTTTAAATAGACACTGTATCTTCATTCTTGGAACATTACACTGGGCAATGGATCAGGTCCCCTCTGCAAAGACTAGGGGGGATTAAGGAGGTGAGTCCCAGGAGAATGGGGAAGTGGTTCTGGCCAGAAGCAAAGGGAACCAAGGTTTATCCAGGGCCCGCTGCATGCCAGGTGCTTGGCATACATTTCTCTCATTTAATCTCTGCCCCATCCTAGGAGGGAGGTATTATTATTCACAGATTACAAGGGGCAGTATAAAACCATGGTTAAGAGTTTAAAGCCTGCGGCAGACTGCCCTAACTTAGATCCAGGTTTATTCCTCATTAACTCTGTGATCTCCCGGCAAGAGACCTTACCTTCCTGTGCCTCAGTTTCCTCATCTGTAAAACAGGATAGTAACAGCACACTCTCACCACCCTAGAACGTGGAAACTCACTTTAGGCAGTGTAGACAGGGGCCTTAGCCCAGTAACCTACACAGAAGGCACTCAGTAAGTGTTGACCATTATTAAATAGGAGAATTGGGGTTGGGTGGATCTAAAGAGCCACCAAGATCACAGAGCACAGCTGCGATCTGAGCCCTGACCATGCTGCAGGTCAAGGGGAAATCTCTCCATGATAAATCCAGACCCAAACTAAGTTCATAGTCTTGAAGAATCTTTTCCAAGTGACCAAAGGACTCCTCAGGCCTTGGCAACACCCTGCCCGTGGGAAGAAGAGGATCAGAGCTGCCTCATCAGGACCTAGAAGGCTGGCTTGGAGCCACCTCCAGGCTCCCCCAGTTTTCTGAATCCCCATGGATTCAAGGCGGGTGAAGGTCTCATTCTCCTCCGAAGAATCCTGAGAGTCCCTTCACCCATCTGCATCTTCCAGATTTTCTAGTCTGGAGGGTCATAGGGGCAGTTCTCGGATTGGAAAAAAAAAAAAAAAGGAGCTAAAATTCCCTGCCGGAGGCCCCCATCCCCGACCCCGCCGACCCCTTAGAGTCGCCATTGCGCGTTAAATCGCTAGAAACTAACCCCTGCAGGAAAGTAATTTTGACAAAGGAAGCAGACAAAAATAAGTTTCCTTCTGGAAAACCCCCTGTGAGGGTCTTTCGGGCGGAGGCGCGGTGTGCCGGGAACAGCCGAGACTAAGGGCCGACCCCCTAATCCTCTCCCCGCCTCCATCAAGGTTTCTAGCGGCGCTGAGGGCGCTTAAGGGTCTGGCGGCCTATCTCAGATGGGGGTGGGGTTGTGCGTCGGGTGTGCTCGTATCCGCAGCCTACAGGTGCGGAGTCAGACCTGAAAGTAGGCAAGTTGGGTTGGATCCGGCCCTCTCATGAGATTTTGAATCGACCCACCTCCCCCAAACCAAACAATAGCTTCGGAACATTTTTTGAATAATGCAGGAGAAAACCTCCCCCGGCGCTCCACGCCTCCGCGAGGGTCTCCCGCGACCCCTGAAGCCAGAGACCCAAGCGGCCGGTCGCCTTCAGGCGTCCCAGCGCCCCGCGCTCCTCTTCTCCCAACCCGCGCGCCCCCTCACTGCCGGCGCCGCTAGGGTTAAAAGTTACCTCTTGGTTTCTTCTGCCTGCAGCCCCCCCCCCGGGGCCGGATGATGTAACCCCCCTCCCCGCGCCCTCCCCGCCCCCTCCACCATGTGACACTTTAATTAATAATAGCGCCGTCAGCACAACAAACGCACAACACAAGGAGAAACTTGGTGTCCAGGGGAGGCCCCCGGCGACTGGAGCGCGGCGGAGGCAGGCGCAGAGGCCGAGGCAGAGGAGGCGAGGGGCGGCCGACGCGGGGAGGGAGCGAGGCGAGCGGTCATGTGCCCGTGCCCCCTGCACCGCGGCCGCGGCCCGCCGGCGGTGTGCGCCTGCAGCGCGGGCCGCCTGGGTCTGCGCTCGTCCGCCGCGCAGCTCACGGCCGCCCGGCTCAAGGCTCTCGGCGACGAGCTGCACCAGCGCACCATGTGGCGGCGCCGCGCGCGGAGCCGGAGGGCGCCGGCGCCCAGCGCGCTCCCCACCTACTGGCCCTGGCTGTGCGCGGCCGCGCAGGTGGCGGCGCTGGCGGCCTGGCTGCTCGGCAGGCGGAACTTGTAGGAACGCGGGGCTTCTTGGTGGGGCCGGAGCCGAGACCCAGCCGGAGCGAGCAACAGGTACGCGAACGAGCGAGCGAGCGCCAGCGCGCGGTGTCTGGGGACTGAAGACTTGCGGCTGGCTTGGGAGCGGGAGAGCCTCAAGTTTGGCGTTCTTCTCTTCCCATCTCCTTCTTCCTCCGCAAGGATCTCGGTCCCCCTCCTAGGCAGTCCCCACCTCTCCTTCCAAGTACCGGCTCCACCGTTTCTGCCCCTTCTTTCCGAGTCCTTAAGCGCATCTTGCCACTCTCTCCATCGGGGTGGCTTTGGGAGGACTTTAGCCTCCGTAAGCCCCACCAGCGGCTCAAGCAAACACACAGTATAAGTAAAAACTGGGCTTGCTCTGAGAACAGTTACAGGCCAAGCCAAAGAATTACAATCTATCGCGGTTTCAAGACGAGTCCTCAGTCCTCTTTCAGATGCCTGCCACTCCAGAGTCGCCACCGTTTCCATCACCGCCGCTCCAAACCCCCTTCTCCTTAAGTGTCACTTCTCCGGTTTCTGTTGCCCGTCTCCCGGCGCCCCGAGCACTTCTCGCGACTTCCTCCCCCTCCTGGTTTCTGGCCGGCTCTGTCTTTCTCCCTACCTAAGTTTTCCTCCGCTCTGGCAACTTCATCTCCCCTCCAGCGAGGTGTCCCGTTTGAGGAGCTTGGCCTCCTCTTCACCAGACGGAGGAACTGAGATGAAGAAGATGCCTCCAAGTGAGCTGGGATCGGAGGCTCTCAGGGAAACTCCAAGGGGAAGCCTTAATGAAAGAGCATCAATTGAGCTCTTTCTGGGTGTTAGGCCTTGTTGAAGGAGGAGGTGTTTGAGAGCCTGCAGTATGCTAGGCACTGCGCGGCGGGGGTCGGGGGTGAGTATGGAGCGCTTAGTGTGTCTGGTACCAGTAGGAGAAAGGTACTGAGCACCTACTGTGCGCTGGGCCCTTGGGATTGGGGAATTACTGAGCACCAGCTGTGCGCCTGGCACTGTGCTAGGCGCTTTAGGGGAGCAAACGTGTAAGGATCGTCTTTTCAGATTCTGGAATAGAGAGGAGAGCTGCATGAGTGCGAGTGGAGAGAATCAGGCTGAGCCCACCAAAGGTGGGTCTAGGGCCGGAAGGTGAAGGTCGAAGGTGAGAAGGCCAGCCTCAGGATGCCATGGCCCATAGAAACCGAGCGCTCGGGTCGCGGCTGAGCCCCGCGGTGCGCCAACACCCTGGGAAGCTGGCGCGGCGCCCGCAGGGAGAGGCGGCAGCCGGAGCGTGGGGGGTGGCAGCGCCCGGGGAGATGCGGGGGTGCGCGGGGTGTGAGCCGGGAGCGCGGGCGACAGATGTGTCGTGGGCCGGCGCAGCCCGGGCGCTGGCGAAGAGAGGTGCGCGCTTCGGGACGCTCTCTGCCCGGCTCGGAGGTCCCATCCGATTCTCCACCTCCCGGAAGAGAGGCCCGGGGCTGCTCTCGGCCGCAGAAGCCCAGGCTGGGGCCGCCGAATCCTAGAGGCAGGACCAAAATTTTGGACGGGGGCACGGGGAGGTGGGGCAGAAAAAGGGAGCCAAGCAAGAGACGGGAAGCCCAAAGTGTGTAATTTAGGGAAAGGCGGAATGAAGGTGGGAAAGGAGGCAAAGAAAAAACGGGCGGCGAGACGAGGAAAGAAAGGCGGGGGAGCTGGAGAAAGAGAGAGTTTCTGGAGGACAAGATAGTGGGAACGTGGATTAGAAAGATGGGAAGCGAGAGGAATCCAGTAGAAACGGGGAGGAGGGCTAGGACACCGCTTCCTCCAGGCTTGGAGACCAGGCGAGGCTGGGGAAGCGCTGCCTTCTCGGGACTAGACGGTGCAGGATGCTGGGCGTCCCACCCAGGGGGCGGAGAACGCCCAGCCAGAGCCCGACTGGCGCGCGTCGGGGCCGGGGGTGCTCACGGGGCCCTCAGGAGGAGGCTGCCGCCCTGGAGGTGGCCCGAAACCTCCGCGAGGGCGCGCGGGGCGAACGCAGCGCGCCTCTCTGAGCTCAGGCGCGGGGAAGGACCCACGCGACAAGGAAGGGGTACGGGGAGGAGTTTTCGCCGGTGCGGCGTCAGCGGATAATTGTCGTCGCAGTTTATTTCCCCTTCCTGAGTCTGATTCTGCCCCAGAGCCCCGTGCTACGCCCCGACTCCAGGCCACCTCCTCAGCATACCCCTGGGTTCTCCTCCATCCTGCTGTGTCCCGTCCGGGCGTCCCCAGCAGTCACACCCTCTAGGGTCCTCCCGCCTCGGGTGCCCTGACCCCAGGATGCCCGGCACGGCTTTCCTGCCGCGCTGCACCTCACTCCCTCGGATCGCCGGTAGAATGGTATTGAACAGAATGTATACCACTACCATCCCGGGGTTCGCCTTGCTGGATCTCCCAGGCTCGGCCCCTATCACAAGGACTTGGCTTCTCTCGCTGCTACCTCCAACTCGGGCCTTTCTTGTGCTTTTGGCTTAACCGGGGGAAACCCATTTTTCCCCAGCCTTCGGTAAGTTATCAAGACGTGAAAGGAAACCTCCTGGAGAAAGATAGTTTGTTGAGTTCTGTGTGTGGTCCTCTCCACATTTCCTACCCCAGAAGAGAAATGGGAATGCTCACAGGGTGCCTTATTTGTTTCAGGGAGGCCTGAATCAGCCATCTAGGGCAGACCATTCTCTTAGGTTAAAGGTGAGCTTAGCTATATGCACGACAGCAGTTTCAACAAGCTTGTTTTGAGCCTCTACTGTGAGCCAGCAATAGTTTTCTCAGAAGTCATCATTAAACAAACAAACAAAAATTCAACCTCCCCTCTGAGACTCAGTTTTCCCATATGTAAAATGGGGACAATAATAGTACTTAAATGCACAGCTGTTGTCAAGAGGGTAAAATGAAGTCATTTACAGAGAGCTCTAGAACAGTGCCTGGCACATAAGAAGTGAATATAAATGTGAGCTATCATGACTATGATTGTGCATTTAATATCTTTCTTTCCTAAAGCAGACAACACTTTGCCATTGTCATTGCTGGTGATTCCAGAGTATTCTTACTTGCCATTTTGGGGAATCAAGGCCACATGGGCCAGGATAGTATAGGGGTTAAGAGCATGGGTTTAGGGATCAGATGAAACTGGATTTAAGTCCCAGCCCAAGAACTTTCTGGCAGTGTGACCTTGGATAAGAACCATAACCTCTCTGAGCCTTTATCTGTAAACCGGAGCTGTATCTCTATCAGGATTGTTGGGAGGTTGATAGGAGAGCATCTATTTCACGTGCCCAGTGCAGTGCCTGGCACTTAGTTCAGTTGTCAGAGGATGCTATGAAATGGTTAATGCCATTCAAAGGGGAAACTGAGGCAGAGAGAGTCCACCTGAGTTGTCCCAAAGGATCGATCAATGGCAAAGTCAGAACTGGCATTGGAGTTTCTGCCTTTGAGGGCCTGCAGCACACAGCCCGTCAGATGACTTGAGGGATGCAGGGGAGGAGATGATACCAGGACGGCAAGCAGAAGGGGTGGTGAGCCTTGAATTCCTGCACTAGAGAGATTCCCTTTCTGAGGGAGCCTCGGGGGAAGCTCCTTGGAGGCTGGGGAGGCTGGGCGGAGAATGGGTGTGATTTAACCAGTCACTGCTCCAAGATACAGGAGAGGGAACAAAAGATGCTTTATGGTGAGCACTGGCTGGTGGAAGTGTGGGAGGGAGGAGAAGTGTCACTTGCCTTGGGTGGGGGGGGGGAGGGAAAGAGAAGGAGGAGGATTCCGGCTGGGGTGGGCAGAACCTTGCCTTAGGACTAAGGAGGGGGGAGAAAGGGGTACTCTGCGCACCCAAGAGGCGACGTGGTCAGCAGCAAGGAAGATAATGGGCCAGCAGGAGCCTGCTTTAATGAATTAATGACGGTCTGGCCTGCCCGCCAGACATGCTAACTGGTTCTTGGCAGGTATTTTGGGGATTAAGTGGTTAAACCTGGAGGCGCATCCCTCAGGCCTCCCTCCCAGACTGCTGCACCCCTGCCAGGATTACTTTTAGAGGTTGAAAGCCTAGGCAAGGAAGGAAAGGAGTGAGTGGAGGAGGAGACAGATGTTGGGGAGGAAACCCCCGCCGCCCCCCCCGCCCCCCAGGGAAACGGCCAGATGTGCAGGACGGTGGCAGCCTTCCTGCCACATGGTCGCTGTCTGGAGTCACTCTCTTGCCTACTGAGAGGCCAGGATTCAAGTGACTGAGCTGTGGATGTAAAAACAGCCGCACCCGGGAATAATTCTGGTTTTTTGTGACCGCCTGGAGGGGTGGGATAGGGAGGGTGGGAGGGAGACGCAAAAGGGAGGGGATATGGGAACATATGTATATGTATAACTGATTAAATTTGTTATAAAGCAAAAAAAAAATTAAAAAAAACTGTAGGCCCTGGAGGCCAACAGAAGTCAAAAAAAAAAAAAAAAAAAGAAAAGTCAGCTTTTCAGACCTACATTGGGGGTGGGAGGAGTGGAGTGGGGGCTTCTGTCTCCCTTCTGGTCATCACTGTGTGTGACAGGATTTCATGGTAACAGTGAGCTGCCCCACACTGTCCCTAGCCCATGGCAGCTTGCTTGTCACATAGTAGATACAAAATAACTATGGTGAATACATGAATCATTCAGAAACTGTGCACGATGAGCATTAGTGTTTCCTAAATTTGGCTTCTTTCACTTTTTCACCTATTAATTATTGAGTTCCTACTGTGTGCAGGGCATGGTGGACACAGGAAGGACCAAGACATAGAAGCCCCTGCTCTCATGGAGCCTACATTTTAGTGGGAAGAGACAGATGATAAATCAGTAAAGATTGTTCTGGTTACAACTGCTGTGTAACCAATTACTCCAAAACTTAGTGGCTTAAAACAACTATTCAATTAGGCTCATACATTCTGTGGGTTAGAAATTCAGACAAAGCATAGCAGGGGTGACTTGTCTCAGTTCCAGGCTGACTGGGGGCTCGAGTCATGGTGATGGGATCTTCATTTATAGGCCTGGCTGTTGATGCTGGGTGCCAGCTGGGACTGCCAATCAGAGCATCTACACTCAGTCTCCTCTTGTGGCTTGGGCTTCCCCACAACATGGCAGCCTCACAGTAGATGGATTCTGACCTGGTATCTTAGAGCTCCAAAGGCAAGTGTCTCTGAGGGTCAGATGGAAGCTGCTTTGCCTTTTTTGACCCAGCTTCAGAAATCACTTTGGTTAACAGCAGATCACAAGCCAGCCCAGATTTAAGGGGAGTGGAATTAGACGCTACCCCATGGGGGAGTGGCAAGGTTCTAGAACAGCAAATGGGAGAGAAGATATTGTTGTGGCCATCTTTGGATTATGCAGTCTAACACAGAATTCCAGAAAGTGTTCAGGGCTCTGAAGGTAACACACGAAGATAATGTACAGGCATACCTCGGAGACATTGTGGGTTTGGTTAGACCCCTGCAATAAGGCGAGTCACAAATTTTTTGGTTTCCCAGTGCATATAAAAGTTATGTTTACATTATACTGTAGTCTATTAAGTGTGCAGTAGTATTACATCTTTAAAAACAATGCACACACCTCAATTTAAAAATACTTTATTGCTAAAAAATGCTAACTATCATCTAAACCTTCCATAAGTCATAATCTTTTTGCAATAATCACATCAAAGATCACAGATGACCGTAACAAATATAATAATGATGAAAGATTTGAAATATTGGGAGAACTACCCAAATGTGACACAGAGACACGAAGTGAGCAAATGCTGTTGGAAAGAAAAATGGCATCAATAGACTTGCTTGACACAGAGTTGCCACAAACTTTCAATTTGTAGAAAATGCAAATATCTCCGAGGTATGCCTTTCATAGCGAGAGCCTGGGGCGCTCCTTACCTGCAGTGGTTGGAGATGGCCACTTTGAGAAGGAACCAAGGAAACAATGATGTGAGAGACGAAAAGGAGCCAACCACGGAAGTACCTGGAAGCAAGGTGTTCTGGGGAGGTGAGACTTTGCACTGTGTGTTTGAGGAAGAGGAAAACGAGCAGTGGGCTAAGACCACATGAACTTGGGGGAGAGGAAGTCAGAGGGCAGGCAGGGGCTAGATCAGGCCCATGGTAGGGAGGTTGAGTTTTGTTGTCAAGGGATTCACAAGTGCTGACAGTACATGAAGAGGTGCTTTATAAGAGGAGAATTAGATGTGATGCAATAAATTACTAATCCTCATGCATTTGCAAATATGAATTGAGCACCAGCTCAGGGCTAGGCGCCAGGATTCAGGGATGCAGAGATGAGTAAGTCCCAGAACCTGGCCTCAGATGCTCCTAGACCTCAGGGGCAGGAGACCCCGGCTCTGACCCCCACCACAGCCTACTCTCACTGGAGGAGACCTCTCACCAAGGTCTGAGAGATTCTGGCCCCTGTGGCAGCTCACTGATGCCCAGCCCTCAGTGCCCTCAGAAGGTTGTGGATATTGGCTGGATTTCCATTCAATTCCGTATTGTCTCCCCTCCCTCCTTCCTGCTTTAAACTGGTGCCCCTGCAGTTGGGTGAGGGATCTCTGTTTTAGGCCACATCAGTGAGATGTGTCCTTTAGTACTGCTGGATATCCAGGCAAAGAAAAAACTCCTTTCCGTGCCCTGTGGAGAGAAAATTGGCTGCCCCACAGAGTGTTGCCATCTTTGAACTTTTGCTCCACAGACCATGGGCTTGGGCAAGATGGAATTAAATTGTTTTGGGAAACTTTATGTAATTTTCCTTTTTTTAAGAAAAAATAGCTTTATCTTGATTACAAAAAATATTACAAGCATGTTATCAAATACTTGGAAAATACTGAAAAAAAGAAAAATTTAATCGATTGTTTTTATCTCACTACCCATTGTTAACATTTTGAGAGGTTTCTTTCCATTAAAAAAAAATGCGCTGAGAGGTACTTTACCAAAGAGAATCCCTCTAAGTACATTCTCTGTAATCTGACTTTTTTTTTTTTTTTTTTTGTGGTATGCAGGCCTCTCACTGCTGTGGCCTCTCCCGTTGCGGAGCACAGGCTCCGGACGCGCAGGCTCAGCGGCCATGGCTCACAGGCCCAGCCGCTCCGCAGCATGTGGGATCTTCCCTGACCAGGGCACGAACCTGTGTCCCCTGCATCGGCAGGTGGACTCTCAACCACTGCGCCACCAGGGAAGCCCTGTAATGTGACTTTGTCATATCATGGACATTTCTCCATGCTTTATAGTATTTTCTACGACACGCTTCTTAGAGGTTGCCTAGTATTTCTCTGGCTCTCCCACCATTTACCTCCTCATGCAGCTATTATTGGACATTTAGACAGTTTCCAGTGTGATGCAGAACATCCTTGGGTGTAACTCTTGGGGTACATCACAGATGATTTTCTTAAGAATGCCCACATGTGGAACTTTGATATCAAAAGTGTACATAAACATTCTTTTATTATAAAAAGAATATAAAGCTTTTAGGCCAACTATGGTTTATGTTTATTTTACTCTCTAGTTAAGGTTGTATCCATTTCTAAAAAGCTGTACCTTTTTAGACTAACAATTAAATTATACGTTGAGACTTGATGTGGTTTTTAGTATTATTTAATGTTGAACTGAAATTCTTTTCTTGGACAACCAGCTATCACCACGCTCGTTAGGCTTTTCACCTCTACTTATAAGTCTTCTCACTATTTTGCCACATAGATGAATTCGTTCTAGTTACTGCTCATTTATAATGTTTCAGCCTGTTGGCACACCATGGGGCCTCATTCTTGATTCAGAAAATTTAACCGCTGGTAACTGTTTATCTAATTCACCCAGATTTTATGCCGAGGTAGGACAGCTTGATGGACAGTGACATGAACTTTGGAGTCAGGCTGACTTTCAGATCCGGTCCTGATCTGCCATTTCCCAGTTATGTGACCTTAGGCATGTCCCTCTGCCTTCTGAGTGTATAAGGTATTTCACTGCTGTTCAGAAAAGGGTGAATGATAGTGCATTTTTTTTTTTTGCGGTACGCGGGCCTCTCACTGTTGTGGCCTCTCCTGTTGCGCAGCACAGGCTCCGGACGCGCAGGCTCAGTGGCCATGGCTCACGGGCCCAGCCGCTCCACAGCACGTGGGATCTTCCTGGACCGGGGCACGAACCCATATCCCCTGCATCGGCAGGCGGACTCTCAACCACTGCGCCACCAGGGAAGCCCAATGTGTTGTTCTTATTTGGTGTAAATTTCAGTCCACGGGCCCATATTCAGAGTATGGTGGGAACTCTTAGGGGACTTTTCTGAGCTTTTTGCACAAAGCAGTTGCTAATCCTGCCCCCGCCCCCAACTCTGTGGATCACCAACAGCCTTCTTAAGCCACTGCGCCGGGGCTGGGGGAACCTCCAGGACAGGACTCGCCAACCTCGGGGACACTAGCTTCCAGGTCCCGTGAGGGCCCCAGTCCTGGCTTTTTGTCCATCACTGTATCCCAGCACCTGGCATGGTGACCAGTGCAGAATGGGCATTCACTAACTACTGAATGAATGGATGGATGAATGAGTAAATGAATGAATGAATTTGGGAGGGGCTCAGGGAATTGGGGACACCCCCAGAAATGAGACATGAAACTGGCTGACTTCATACTCCTCTATTCGCCGCCCCCGCCCCCCGACTTCAGAGAGAAATCATTGCTTTGATCTCAAAAGATCTGTGACCCAAAGAGATCACTGTTCTAAAAACACAGCCAGAAACAGACAGGACTTTAGAAACCACCTAACGCAACTCCCTCACCTTATAGATGGGGAAACCAAGGCACAGAGATGGCTTCTGAAGGTGAAAATGAGGTGGGCTTACATGCCAGCTGTCTCTGTCGAAGAATGTCTTAGTGTCTAGGCAGAGGTCGAAACCTGGTGGTTTCCTGGCTGTAATTGGCCTGCCATCTAGCTTTATTTGACTTGCATGTCTTCCCCCACAGGCTTAAAAATCAGGCACTTTCATATTGAAGTCTGGGTTTCCAGTTTTTACTGAAAAAACAGAAAGATCTGACAATACCAAGTCCCATGTGGCAGTAAAAAGCTGGAGATGAGTGTCAGAAACCTCTTTAGATGGGACACAAACTCTCCACTGACCCTGGCCCCTCCTGGGCACACGTTACTGGGGCCAGTGCATTTAAATTTATGACCTCTGGTTTCGGAGACCACCCTGCCAGACTTCCCTTGATGCGTAGACACACCCACATGTGCATCCTATTTTAAATAAATGAGATCATACTGTTCATGCTGTTTTGTAATCTGTTTTTTCCCCAGTAAAAATAGGTTGCTGAGATGTTCCCATGTCAACAGAGGTTTTCATCTTTTTTTTTTTTTATGGCTGCATGGTGTTCCAGTGCTTGGATGGACCACAATTTCCTTATTTGGTCACATCCTCAGGCTATTTACGCTCTTCCCTATTTTCTGATAGTTCGTAAGTGAGGTTTAGTGAACATTCTTGTTTGGACAACTTTGCAAAAAAAACCACAAAAAACTGAAGTTCCTAGAGGTGAACTTGTTGGGTGAAAGAATGTGTGTGTTGTAACATGTGATACATAAGGCGAGATTGCTTTAAGAAGGGTCTGTCCATTTGGTTTGGTGTCGATTGTGTGCTGTGCTACCCCCAACTTCTCAGTGCTTACTCTTTTGGACATCAAGTTAGTTTGGCATTCAAGGCCCACCTGCCAGAACTTCATAGTGGGCAGAGCTCTGAGGTCTCTGGGCTCTCTCCACAGACTTCATATAATCAATAACTGTTCACTGATAGCATTGATAACTATTCACAGATAACAGGGGCAATAGATAGATAGGCAGAGAGAAGGAAACACATCTTCCAGGAGCTGCCAAATGGCCTCTTCCTTTCTCGTACACCCCACACCTAGCCTTCTGCTCTTTTAGTCCCCTCAGCCACCGTCTCCTCAGAGCCCAGTGTCCTAACTGGCCAGCATGAGCTACATGGACAGAGATTTAAATGATAACATGGACCAGAGCATCTTCCCTCTAGGAGGATTCCACATGGAGAGCTTTGTACCCATGATTCTTAGACATCAGGACCGACCACTGGTACCATTTGAACTCCATGGTCAAAATCAACCCGCGGAAACCAAAGATGGAAGAGTGGGTAATAAGAACCTACTGCCTAGCACAGGAAACTCTACTCAATACTCTGTTATGACCTATATGGGAATAGAATAAAAAAGAGTGGATATATGTACACGTGTAACTGATTCACTTTGCTGTACAGCAGAAACTAATACAACATTGTAAATCAACTATACTCCAATAAAAATTAATTAAAAAAAACAAAGATGGAAGAGTGGGGAAGTGACCACCATTATTCACGTGCTCACTTAGCCACTGTCACTCAACAGGTTGAATTGAACACCTGCTCTGTGCAGGGCATGGTGCTGAGCCCTGAGGATGAAATGGTGGGTCAAGGGGTGAGACAAGGGGTGTGTAAATGCACAGAAAGTATTCTGGGAGGCTTAGGGGTGGAGTGAAGGCAGCTTTCCTTTTATTTCTATATCATTCTCTGCTATTTGAACTTCTAACATCACATATGCAAACGGCAAGAGCAAAAAAGATATTTTTTTAAATTAAAAATTGGGACCTCTTAGGAGGGAACCCAAGAGTCCTAACTCTTCTCAGATGTAGGGAAAAGGGGGTGAGGCTCCTGCTCTAACGCCGCAGCGGGATCCACAGCTCACAGCTCTCCACCTGCAGTGCCCCAGCCCAGGCAGCCAGTCTCTCGAGGCTTCCTGTTCTCCCCCTCTGTCCCCCGCCCTTCCACTCTGTGGGTGCAAAGTGGAAACAGGGACATTTAAGAACAGGCGTTTCATGAATCTCTTCAGTTGTGAGCTTTGGTTGTGAGTCAGCATTTGAGAAACTGCTTTATGAGCCAAGTTTGAGGAAAAACATCCCAGGGGCAGTTCAAGTGGTTCATAGGGAGCTGTGGGCTTTACGTTTTTAAACTAGTTTAAAATTGTACAATGACTCCTTACTCCTTTCAAAAAAAGAAAAGAAAAAAATAACAAACAATACAGAAGCAAAGTATATAAAGTAGAGCGCTGTAATTGTTCTTTTACTCCACCCCCAAAGCCACTCCCCTGGGGTAACTTTCAGTCTGGAGTATATAACAATAACAATAATGAGAACAAATGCAGACCTGACTGTGTGCTGGACTTCTAAGTCCTCACGTGTGTTAATACTTTCAGTCCTACATCAACACAGTAAGATTCGGTATACTCCCCCACCTTTTCCGTATAAGGAAACTGAGACCCAGAGAGGTTAATAACTGGCCCAAGATCACACAGCTTTTCAGTGTCTGAATCAGGATTCCAACTCAGGCGTCGAGCTCCAGAGTCTGGGCTCTTAACCATTATACTATTTTGCCTCTCTGCCATACTTTTTATATGGATATCTAGATAGATATAGCTATCTGTGTATGCACACACACACACATATTCATTAAAGGAAAAAAGATCTGGAGCATTTGCTCTTTTCAATTAAAAATCATAGCCATCTTTCTGTGTCAGTACATTTAGATTTACCTCTTTGTAATAGGCAGGTGGCTTAATTTGTTAATCCAGTCTCCTATCAATAAACACATGGGTTGTTTCCAAACTACAGATTTGTAATAAATTCCAAATTTATTACAAATAAAGCTGGAGGGAACATCCTTGAGCACATTTATCTGACTGCTTCTGTGGGCTAGTGGAGGGTGTCCAATTTAAAGTCCCCCAGAAGAAACAAACAAAAAAAAGAGTTATACTTACCGACATAACATATCCTGAAGTGAAAAAAATGCTAACTAAAAAACAAACAGACAAACACAATCCTCCAGAAGTGTATACATAGGCCCACCCTCTGATTGTGGAACGTGCTGTCATGGTGTCCACTGGCTGGTTGATGCCTTGCAGAGGTGTGCTTCTAATGTTCATCCTTCACTGTGGACGCCAGCCGGTAATCAGTACACAAACGGGCACAGGAATTTGTCCATTTAGCAGCCCTTGGAAACCCTTAGAAAGACTCATTATAGGCTCAATGATTTACAGGTAGGAAAAGTGAAAATCAGTTGCTGGTCCTAGTTTTGCAAGGAAACAATACAGTTTCTCGCCTGATGCCACTGTTATTTTCCCTTCATCATCTCCATTCAACTCAGGTGTCGACACAGCCTCAATTGTCACAACTTTCAGATGCAGTTCCCTGCTCGTCAGGGTCCCCTGTTTGAGCCATACTTGTCACTGCCCTTGTGCCTTGCTTAGGCCCTTTCCCCACCTAAACGATCCTGCCTTCTTCCAAATATGGCAAAAACATTGTCTGGGGCTTCCCTGGTGGCGCAGTGGTTGAGAATCTGCCTGCCAACGCAGGGGACACGGGTTCAAGCCCTGGTCTGGGAAGATCCCACATGCCGCGGAGCAACTAGGCCCGTGAGCCACAACTAGTGAGCCTGTGCGTCTGGAGCTTGTGCTCCACAACAAGAGAGGCCACGACAGTGAGAGGCCCGCGCACCGCGATCAGGAGTGGCCCCCGCTCGCCGCAACTAGAGAAAGCCCTCACACAGCAACGAAGACCCAACACAGCCAAAAATAAATAAATAAATCAAATTAAAAACAAACAAACAAACCATTTAACTAAAAAAAAAATTGTCTGTGTATCTTCAAGGCCCAGTTCAAATCCTGCTTCCTCTCTGAAGCTTTCCTGGTGAGTGTAACCGCATACTGACTTCTGGGCTCTAAACACACCCAGACCAATGTGTCTGCACACTCATTGTCTGCAGACAATGGTCTTTTACCGTCCTGGCCTCTGGTATTTCATGTCTTCCCCAGTAAGACTGGAGGCCAATTGAGGGCAGGCACTGAGCTTTATCTTGTGTGGAGAACAATACTTAGCACGAAGTCAGCACACTCCATAACACACAGTAGGTGCTTAATAAACGTGGTTTCTTTCTCTCCCTCCGTCGTTCCTTTTTTGTACCCGTGCTTAAGGCAGCATAATCACCTCAGGCTAATGCTGCAGGGTTCCACTGACTTTGACTCTATAGGTCAGTATGACTAGACACCAACAAAGTGAGATTTTTAGGGGTTACGGAAGCTGGTTCCCATGAACTAAATTGAGTGTGCTTCTCAGTTGAGTTAACGGTGACTCTGCGTCAGTATTCCATGAAAACATCCAGTAAAGCAGAATGGCTTCTTCGCTTGTGCCCTGATGGGACAGGAGGGGAACGGGGTGGGGGTTGGTGGTTGGCGGGCTGAGGGGGTCTTCTCCTTCCACCTGAGCAGGTCAAAAGCAAAAGGTTTGAAGTTGCTGATTCAGATTCTTGTGACCAGCAGCTAAGGTAGATTGTGGGGTCCATGTGATTATGGACGCAGTTGTATGTATCGGTCAGGGTCCAAGTAAGAGGCAGAGAGCACCCCCAAACTGAGTAATCAGAGGAGAATTTAGTAAAGGTTCGATGGCACAGTGTGCGCAGGGTTTAGGAAATCAGTGAGGGATCCTGTAGCCCCACTCCCAGGCTGGCAGCCCCTCTGGCCTAAAGGGGACAGGACCCAGAGCCTGGAGAGGGGCCCGGAGCTGCACCAGAGAGCTTCCTGGCAGGTACTCCAGCCGACCTGTGGCCCTGTCTCGACAGGCCATTGCTGCCTTCTGTGAACCAGACCCCGGAGGAGACCAGAGGCCAAGGGAGGCTCTTGGTGCAGTTCATACAAGTCAATATCCCGGACTTTTGTCCACTTGAAGGTCATAAAGTCATCTCTCTTCTACACCATGTGGTTTGTATCATGCACATGGCAGTTTTCCCACCACCTGCTTTAGAGTAATGTACGAATTGTGTTTATCTCCTCTGCTGACTCTCCAACCTCACCTCCCCCCTGGCCCCAGGGCCCAGTCTTTGCTTGAGGCTCATCGAGCTCCCTGACCTAGTCATGCTATGTCCTTCCTCTGTGTCCTGTTTCTTCTCCCTTCCTCCCCTCCTCTCTTCATCCCCTTCCTGTACTCCCTCCCTCTCCTCCTCTCACTCTTCCTCTCCTCCTCCTGATATACTTCACATCCTTTTACATTATCTTTGTGTGTTACCTTTAGAGCCCTGAACACTTTCTGAAACTCTGTGTTAGACTGCGTAATCCAAAGATGGCCACAACAATATCTTCTCTCCCATTCGCTGTTCTAGAACCTTGCCACTCCCCCATGGGGTAGCGTCTAATTCCACTCCCCTTAAATCTGGGCTGGCTTGTGATCTGCTGTTAACCAAAGTGACTTCTGAAGCTGGGTCAAAAAAGGCAAAGCAGCTTCCATCTGACCCTCCGAGACACTTGCCTTTGGAGCTCTAAGATACCAGGTCAGAATCCATCTACCGTGAGGCTGCCACGTTGTGGGGAAGCCCAAGCACAAGTCAATGGTGTTTATTATATTTCCAGAGTTGTGCAGCCATCCCCGCAATCAATTTTAGAGCATTTTCAGTTCCCCAACAGAAGCCTCGTATTCATTAGCATTTAGTCCCCAATTGCTTACATTCCTCCCCAGCCCTGGGCAACCACAAATCTGCTTGCTTGCTTTATAGATTTGCTTATTCTAGACATTCCCTGTAAATGGAATCATACAACATTTGTCCCTTTCGTGTCTGGCTTCTTTCATTTAGCAGCATGTCTTCAAGGTTCATCCGTGTTGTAGCATGTGTCAGTGATTCATTCCTTTTTATGGCCAAATAATATTCCATTGTATGGAAATACCCTACTTATTTATGCATTCATCAGGTGATGGGCATTTGGGTTGTTTCCACGTTGGGGCCATTCTAGATAATGCTGCTCTGAACATTTGTGTACAAGCTTTTGCATGGTTATATAGTTTCCATTCTCTTGGGTATGCACTGTTTTTCTCTGCCCCGCCGGGAATACCTCCCCTTATCCTGGCTAATTCACTGGCATCGGTCAGTACTCAGCAGGGGTCTTCCTCTTTCTCTGACTTCCCCTCCTCCCTCGTGAGCTGCCTCTCCTGTGGGCTCCCATAGCCCATGTCTACCCAGATTGCAGGCTCTTCCCATGACAGTCATTACTGAGTTCATCTCATCTCCCTTTGTTGGCTTTTGAGCCCCTTAAGGGTAAGCACTGTGTCATTGGATCTGTAACACCTAGTGTGGTGCTTGGCGTGCTCGTCAGTGAATGAGTGAATGGATGGATGGGTGGGTGGATGGATGACAGCAGAGACTGTCCTACAAGTCTGCCTTGAATATGGATCTATGAAATGCATAGATGATGGTCCCGTTCCTGACACGGAGGAGCAAAAGAAGTAGTGTGTCTCTACATTGTCCTTTTAAATCACAGAAGATGCCTATGTAAACATGTAGGTCTCAAAACGAGGGGTGTGTGCGTGTGTGTGTGTGTGTGTGCACGTGCATATATATGTTTAAGGAAGGCTGCTGTGTGGACAGAGCTTTGGGGGGAGGGGCAGCTCCAAGACTAGCTTTGGGGGAACCTTTCCTTCCAAATCCGAGCTTTGGTATCTAGCAGCTCTCGCCTATCCCCCTCCCCCCCCCCCCAAGTGGAGCTGGCTCTGCAGCGGCCCAAGGCGCTGACGTCATCCCCAGTGGCTGTCTGCACGTGCCTACTGACTGAAATACAAATCTTTCCCTCTGCAGGTTGGTGAAAACCCTGTGTCCTTGGAGAAAGCCGGTTCCCATTTTCCTGAGGGGGGAGCCCAGAGCTTGAAAGGCCGCAGTTGGCACTTCGAGAAGGAAGTGGAGAATAAAGACGGCGCCTGGAGCAATAGTAGCAACGCGGAATGGGACTGGGGAAGCCCTCTTTGATATCCAGCTGCAGAAACAGACACCCCGACACTATTTACATACAGCTCTCTATATATAGAAAAAGAAAATATGAATATTCTTCTTCAGTGCATGCCTTGTCAAGGACGTGGTCCCCTCCCTTTTCTGCACCTTCCGATGTGAACTTTGATGCTCTTTCATGTCTGGGGCAGTGGAAGAGAGATGCTTACTGTGTACCTAGAAATTTTGCAAAGACTTGTGGGAATTAGCTTCAGAGGCGACCAACTGCCTGGGAAGGGATGCCGGTGGAGGAGGAGGTGAAAGTGCAAAAAGCAAAATAGAAAAAAAAAGTGAGGACTCAGGGCCAATTTTGTAGGGGCAGTCTGGGATACCTCCATTTCTAAGTCTTGACAAGCCCTAGCCTCTCTCTCTCTACCTACCTAGATAGATGGCTAGGCCCACGGTCATCAAGACAAATGGCATTTCCCCCCCCACCAATCTGGTGTCTCTGGTGCTTCGCCTAAATTTTGCTGGTGCTGAGTGTGTGCTTGCTGGTGCTGTCATGGTATTGCTGTTGCCAGACCTGCAAGGCCAGGGGATGAGAGAGGTTTCTATTTTGCTGTTTCAGATTCTTATTTTAAAGGAATCAGTCACAAAAGTGCCACTTGAGAGTCTTTTCTCTTTCTCTATGTGGGGATGAATATACGGAGGTGTTTTGGAGCAAACCTTGGGCTCTGGGAGGGAGGAGGGGGGGGGTGATGGCACTGAGTGGCTTGCTGGTTACGGGGTGGAAAACTGACCTCACGTGTGACTTGTTTGCTGCCTCCTCCACCCGCAAGTACCCTGCGAGTTCAGACACCACAGCCTCCCCGACTCCCCAAGGGGATTTAGGGCTTAGGTTTTATGGATTGAAGAGCCAAGAAATGGCTACCTTCTGGTCAAGGGTGATTTATAAACCAGGGACGTTGGGGGAGGGAGAGGGTAATTTCAATGAAATGCACCAGCATCTCACTTTCTGAGGGTCTGATTTTTTTTTCCCCCCCAGGATAAGCTACTATTTTCAGAAGTTTCTAGAAGGGCTAAAAAAAGATGTGTGCTGGACTGAGACTTGGCTGCAAAGACTCTTCAGGGAGTGATGATAATTTTTTGCTTTCATTAAAAGAAATATCCAACAACAACCCGTATTATTCCTCTGTGCAGGGCTCACACTGACCTTTTCAAAGCTGAGATGGTGAGGCACGAGGCTGCAAGTTCAGTCATTCTACAAGGCTGGATTTGCAGGTCACCACGCGGTACCTGTGGAGAGGGGGTCTGCTGGTCTGCTCTGCAGACACTCTTCCAGTTCTAAGAAACCAGCAGAGGGACCAGCCGTTTTCAGGTTGACATGGGTCTGAAACGGCAATTCTTTCTCATGGGTGTTGCTGAAAATTACCAGGTCCTTTAGAACGAAGGAGCTTTCAGCGCTGCTGCAAGCTGAGAGCTGTCTTTGTTTAAAAAGAAAAAAACAAATCCATGCCTTATGTTTTCCTAAATCGCCCTTTAAAGAAAAATGCAACCCAGAACTGCTGAATGTGAGGGCAGCTTCCCACCCACCCCCTCCCCCCGGCCGACCTCCGACAGCTTGGAACTCGGCAAAGCCAAAAGGAAAGCTTGTTTATAGAGAATTTGTTTCCCTTCATGGCTGGAGCCCTTCCTGCAGTTATGTTTACAGGGGATGAGTGTGTAGGCAAGGTCGTCAGGGGGCAGCAGGTGACATCCCCGCCAAGCCGTGAACTCAGAGAAGGCAAATTCATTAGAATGATATGAAATACAGTCTCTGCTTTTATTTAGTCACTTTCCTAGCCAGACGCTAGACTTTCCAGCTGACCCCATTTTCTGGGGAGGGGGTTTTCATTACTGTAGTTGTACGCGATCATAGCTCTCTGCTGCTTTAAGGCTGAACCTTCAAGACCACAGTGGGGATGTGCTGACTACCTAGACACAGGTTAAAGGTCAGAGGATCCTTTTTTTCGACCCTGACTAGCTTACGACATTCCCGCTGGAGGATCCAAACTCCAAATGCTGGGGTTTCAGGAAATTTTGATTTCAATGAAGCCACATCGCTTGAGAGAACTGGGCACCCAGGACCCTCCTCATGGAGCTTTACAGCCAAGTCCCTTGTACATATTCTCTTATATTATTAGAAACTGTGTATTTATCTAACCCCGGCTTTTTCTTGCACATCATTAATTTGAGTGCATTTCTCAAATGCCCCGATTTTTGACAAGGGGTTGTTTTTAATGCTTGTTTTTATATGAGATTTGACTTCTTGATGGACATTTGTATTAGGAAATTGAAGCATGATATATATGTATATATTGTCTCCACCGTCTCTCCTGTTGCATTACTTGGATTGCATGAGATAGTGGGGTGGTGTTTTTTTTTAAAAAAAAAATTTCCACAGTGTGCAAAGTGCTGGCACCATCCCCCCCCACCGGCTTTTCTCTGGCTGCCAAGGAGTCATTGATTTTGATTAGCTTCACTGCAGAGCGTCTGTGAAGAGAGAGAGAGGGAGGGAGGCTTTGAAATAAATTTTAAAAAAGACCTCATATCAGGTTTCAGCAGACAGCAGTGTGTGTGTGTGTGTGTGTGTGCACAAAGCAGAGGGAGGCCTCTGAGATCATCGTTTAGGTAGCTTGCTGCATAATGAGGTGAGAAGCAAACAGAAGGGCCTCCTTCTTTCTGGTTGCTCTCAGAGGGTGAGGGTCCAGGAGCCACAGGGATTGGAAGCTCTTGGGACCTCAACATTCCAAATTAGATCCATTCCCTTCTGGAAGCTTCTCTGCCTTACCCCAATGCCCATGAGCAAATAAGACCTCTTTTCCCCTTTTCAATTTTGGGTTCCATTTCATATTCCCTTGAGCATAGCTTGATTAACAGTTTCTTTGGAGGAGCCCTGCACCTCTCTGGCTGCTGTCCATGGTCCTAGGCTGTACGTCTCCTAGAACCCAATTCCCATTTTGTTCCTCTTTCATTGGGATCCTGGAGACTTTTTTTCCACTTCTTCCAGTGATCTCATTTTTAAATTCTTTTCTATTTTGATAAGGGGAAAAGGGTGATTTAAACAATACGGTCACAGTACAATGGAGCTGTGACTTTGGTTTCACAACTTATATATCTGATCTCATGTACTCCTAGCTTTATTATCATGTTTCTGAAAGTGACAAAATATCACTTCCCCTTGCTTGGGAAATTGAGGGAGTCCTCCTCTGATGCTACACAAGTGTCTTCTGGGGACACTGGCTTGTCATTGCGGACTTGTTGAGACCTGGTATTAGAAGTTGCAGTGACCAGAATACAGGTTTTGTTCTTCCATGTGGATACCATTTCCTTTTCTGTCCCCTTAAGTCCACCTGGGCCCATCACAGGGTCAGAAGCTGGTTTGGGGGGGTGAGAGGGCAGGCCTAGTCCCACGGGAGCTGATGGAGGAAGTTGATATCAAAAGTATCATTTTGAAGTATAAATCGAAAGCTTATTTTTTAAAGTTTAATTAATTCATTCAGCACCTACTTATTGAGCACCTACAATGTTCCAGGTTGTAGAATCTCCTCTGGGAAGAGACTTACGTATTGATCATGGAGGGTAGACCTGCTTGGAACCAGATGATGCTCAATGTCCCTTTCCATTACGGTTCACAGATTTGTCAGGTCATCACTGTGACCTCAAGCCTTGCTGGCAGATTGTTCTATAGAATTTATATTTACTGAGATCTACACTATCATGAAGGCAATTCAAAAGCCGACGACCTCAACTCATCCCCAGCAGGAAAAGGCTGGTTCTTGCTGCTTCACACAGTAAAGAAGCACTGTGCTAAGAGCTTTACATGTTTCCCCCTTAGCTATTCCTCACGCCACTCTGGAAGACAGTGCTGTTCTTATTCCCATTTTACGGTTGAGGAAGCTGAGGCTCAGCGAGGTTATGCAACTTGGCCAAAGTTGCACGTGAAGAGTGAGGTGGCTGAGCCGAGACGTGGACTCAGGTGTGCGTGGACCCCACCCCCACCCCGGCCCCACTTCCCTCCAAGCCCCCCAGCTAAGCCTCCTGCTCCACTGGGTTCCTTCCTGAGCTGGTCCCACTGGCATTGCTAGTTCAAGGGCAAGCACGTGCCTGGGGCCCAGCAAGGAGCAGGGGAGCCTAACTTAGGTTGCATTCGAGGACACTCCAGGACAGCCTGGATGATTCAGTTGGAGATTTTATGTATTTGTTCCCTGCCCTTTGTGTTCCTGTCTTCTGTAAGGTCCCTGGGACAAGCATGTCATTTGCAAACAAGGCCTGTTTGACCTACTTCCTAGGACATGGGGAGTCTTTCTCATCTCCTTCCTGTCCCCTCCCCCACTCGAACCCCCATTTCCTCCCCTCAAGGTCTTCTGCACTCTAAGCGCCCAGGATCGCCTGTGCGTGGTGGAGATGGCTGTGGGGCTGTCTGGAACCTCAGTGAGCCCTCTGATTCAGCTGGAGAGGCGATACGCTTGGGGACATTGCTTGGGGACATTCCGTTCTGGTTTCTACCCTTGCTGGTTCGCTGTGCTCTTTTGTAAGAGGAATCTCATACCTTGGAGACGCTTTGTACATATTTGTAATGACTTTATTAAAAAACAAAACAAAACAAAACTGGTTGTGTGCTTCCAACCAAAGGCCTCTGCGTTTTCATTTCCTTTTGGAAGGTTGGTCTCCAAAGACTACGGGAGGATCTGGCTGCACACGCCAACCTTCCCTAGGACAGAAGGCCACACGCTCATCTCCTGTCCCTGTTGTGTTCCTGGGAACACCCCAAAGGGAGGGTCGGCCTAAGCAGTACCCTTGGGTTGAGCAACAGGTTGGGGGAACTGGTCCAACGGTTCAAGGTCAGTGCACAAAAGCATCGTTTATGCATGACATGACGCAGATAAGCAAGTGAGCCTGCAGACTGATGTCTCCAACTATGGGTGAACGGACCGCTCAGGGTGGGGTACTTTCACCTGCATTTACCTGGTCTGAGTTGTACCAAGAGACCAAGTTCTAGTTTATTCCTAAGAATGGTAGGTTGAGGACAGGTGGTTTTTCTAGATAATAGATCCTTTTTCCTTCTTTGGGGACCCACCCCTTTCCCACTCTCAGTCCATGTGACTTGGAGGGATGGACTTCATTTCCCACCCACCTCTGTTTTCCCACGTCCAGAGCTCAACAGCCGACCGAAGCCTGTCCAGCGCTCTGAGTCCCCAAGGCTAAAGTGATTGGTTTGGGAGCAAACTAATGAGAATCAACCTCAAAACTCCTGCTGGAGCTTTGGGGAAGCAGGGGCTCTCTTTGCTGGGGTTGTGAAGCTGGTAGAACGTAAGCAAAGAGCTTCTGGAGGCTCTCTTCCCACCACGTGGGATCCGACTGCCTGAAGACTAAACCATCTCAAAGGAAAACAATTGAGGGATGGAAAGACATGACCCTACTATCATCCCTGGAGCCCTTGAATCCAGCTGTACCTAAAGCCCATACTGTTACATGAACCAAATAAAGTCCTTCTTTTACTTAAGCTGTGTTTGGCTTGGTTCACAAATAATTTCAACCAAAAAGTTCTGCTTGATGATGCTTTTGTGGCTGGCTTCATAATGTTGACCTGAGAGGCACCAATTGTCACCTAATGCTGTTTACATTTTAAATATCCATCGTCATCTGGCATCTGAGAAAACCCTTCTTGAATCAGCCCATGCATCTGGGGTCCAATCAACTTATAGTTAATGGCCATAGTGGGCTCTGTAGCTGCCACCCCAAGATCCCTTCTACCAGTTCTGGGTGCCATCCTGCACCTTTGTGTGCTTTGTAGCACCCGACACCTTCAGAGGCCTGGGCCTCCTCAATGGAGTGGCTGAGAGGTCTCCCACCCCCCACATTGGCCCACAGCTGGGAGCACAGAAACCTCAGGGTGGGACAAACTGAGATGCAGCTGATGCTCCGGAACTCCCGGCAGGACCAAGCTGAGCTGGGACTTCTCTGAGAGTCGCCCTCTTGTTGGGCTTCATCCCCTCCCTCTTCTGTTTCACTCATTCCCTTACTAGTTTCTCCTGGGAGCACTTCCTTAATAAATCAAGCGCCAACTCAATGGGATCTACTTTGGGGAAAAACTGCCATCAGACGACCACCCCCTTCATGAAGTGTGTCTTCGAATTTGTCCTAAAACAGGTCCACCTGGCTTTAAGGGGCAAACGGAGACTCAAGACCGCGGATGTAACTTTCAACAACAGATCATATTTATTGGCAGAATGGAACTTAAGGGGACATTAAAAACACCAAAGGCAGCTCTGTTTGGCCCACAGCGAAAGTACTAAAAGATTCCAGGACTCGCTTTTTACATTTTCTCTTTCCAACCCCAAGTCTTGGCAGCCTGGAAGTCTCCCAATGCCTCTCACACACTCCCCTAAGGAAGGTAATGAACCTATTACATCCAGGTCCAGAGCTTGCTTTTTTCATCTCATATTTATTATGGTCAAGACCTTTTACGTTAGGAGGGCCATTTCCAAAGACTTCGTGGAACTTGAGTCAGTGAGTCATAAAATATTAAGAACAGGATTCTCCGACCTGACACTCGATTAATCCTCCTTCTAACAAATGAGTTGCAGAGCTGAGACAGGTAAAAGAGAGTGGCATTGTTCTTCCTTTCCAACGGTGGCTCTTGGCTGCTTCTACTAAAAACTCGTGCTAGGTAAAACATGCTGCTTTATGTTTGGAAACCTCTGCCCTGGCCACTGTTCCTCCCTAAAGCAGAAGTTAAATCCTCCCACCCAAAAGAAAACCTCCAGACATGACTTTCCCCCCAGAGGGTAGGGAATGAATAAATAAAATCCTAAACTAAATCATCCCACCTGCCCCCGAGTGTTCCCCACACGTGACACTCTGTAGAGTGTCAGAGACATGGCTCATTATTTGTGGAATGGTGGAGGGTTTTTTCGGTGGCATGAGTGTAATTGACAAAACCGTTGGGGTATTCACCAGTAATCTACATTGTTAGTTTCCCTGGTTCCAGTAGATAATACAATAGGCTTTGTCACCCTGGAGATGGCTACAGGGAGGTGAAGTGACTTCTCAAAGCCATACAGAGTTTGGAATCAGAATTCCAGGCCTGACTCCCAACAGACTGATCTATCTCCTCTGTCACATGCTGGCACTTTACTAAGTAAGTCTTCTCCAGCTGCAATTTCTCATGCTTCTTTGATGGCATCTGCAGGCGGGCGATCTTTCTGATAAAAACCAGTTGCAGAAGCTCCTGTTGCTTCCCTTCAGTTCTTCCTCAAGGCAGGGGGTACAGAGCAGCCGAATCTGCCTTGGCCCCATTTCCCTCCACTTCCCCTTCCAAGCTGATTATCCAGGCAAGTGGGATTGTAACATCGCGGCCATTGCCATAGTAACAGAGCTTGAAAGATGCCACGCTGCCCTGGAAGGGATGTCTTGCTGGGTATCAGGAAATAGCCAGGGATGTCAGGCAAAGGAAAAGGTCCTGGCTTGACAGCACACAGGGGTGAATGTTCTGAATCTCTTGGGGACAGGATGGGCATGTGAATACTGGCTGAGAGTGAGGTGGCAACAAGGCTCCCACCATTTCTCCTGGGGCTTTCTCGCTAATCTGCTCAGTAGCCACACAGATTGCTTTCTCTGTAATGCCATTGGCGCTAGCCTATTGTGCTGAGGCTGACAATGAGAGAATAGAGTTGGGAGGCGGGTAGGGCAGACAAGATTCCAGTGGCTTCTAAGGGATCCACCTGTGCCTTCTCCTCCCAGATTTCAGAGCAGGGAGGGTCTCATGGGTGGAGAACTTGTGTTACAGAGATTAGTAGCTCTGGTATAGAGATTCCAGAAACACTGATCACTGCTGTGTTCTATACCACCACCCTGGCTTGTGGAAAAATCCATAACGTGGATCATGTCTTTTGCTCTGAAGGCTACCAGGGGAGAAGGCAATGGCCACAGGAGCTGTTGACAAGCCTGAGTCTTAAGTGAGGGACAGGACAAAAGGAGGAGGAGAGAAATAAAGATGGGAGTGGACACCCCATGACATCTGCATCTGCACCAGAGCTGGCCTTTCTTGATAGCTAATCACGATTGAGCATCCCCGCCAGAGTCCAGCTAAACAGCAATTTTAAGGACCAAATCTTTCCATGGACCCAACCACGACTAGATTTCAGGAGCTACTGTCCACTATTAGCATTCTCAGTACAGTCCAAATCGAACGTGCTATGCACCTGAGCCACTGAGGGGCGTCAGAATCACCTCTTGTGCTTTTAAAGAAACATGTCTGGGAGGGCCCACACCTGAAGTGTCTGAGCAGTTGGTCAGCATGTGGCTAACAGTCAGGCTCTGAAGCCAGACAGACCCGGGTTGGAAACTTGGTCCATCATTGCTCACTGGGTGACCCTGGGAAAGTTTCCACATGGAGCTCTATGCCTCAGTTTCCTCACCTGTGAAACGAAGGAAACAACAGTACCTCCGCCATAGGGCTATTGTGAGGATTACAGGGGGTCGTCCGGGCAGGAGGCTCAATGCTGTGCCCGGCTCACACTAAGTGTTTGGTACACGTAGTTACTGTAGGTATAAGGTGGGGCCCAGCATTTGTATTTGGAAAATACTTCACAGTGATTCTCATCTGCGGACTTGGGCCACTTAGGGGGAGACAGTATCTCCAGGTCTCTCTCTAGTTTGCAGCATCAGGTATTAGGTCACCATGAGTTAAAATAATCCACAGGTGGGACTTGGTCCATTACCAGTTCCTTGACTTGGAAGGAAGTGGGAGACCTACATAGGTGGAGACCAAGTCTGAGTGAGAAGGCGTCCCCATGTGTAGGGGTAGGATGCACACACCATGATCAGAACAAGAGAGGAAGGCGAAGGTGGGGAAGGGGACAGGGGCCTGGCTTTAGAGGAAGAGATGGAGAGAGGCAGGAAGGAGGACAGTCAGTGCTTGAGGCCTTTTTCCCAGGAAGCCCCTGGAGTTGGACCCAACACCGCTGACCCTCCATCATCTCCCTGGTGTGCCTGGGAGCATCGATGCCGCAGTCTTCAGCCCTAGTATACCTGGAAGTGTGCCGAAGTGGCCCCGTCCTTCCAGCAGCGCAGGGTATCCACGGCAACTGAGCGGCAGAGCGGGCAAGTGCGCTCACGGTCCAGCCAGAGGCAGAGGCACTCCTCACAGAACACGTGCTGCGGGGACAGCGACCAGGACCACTGGGGTCACTTTCCCAAGCATCCACCCTGTGCCCGCCTTGGTCCTAGGAGCTGGAACCCAGTAGGAACAAAACAGACAATTCCTGCCCTCACGGAACTTGTATTCTAGCTGGGGAGACAACTAGCAAGAGGAATCTCTGAGAGGCAGAGTCTGCCAGTGGTAAGTGCTAAGATGGAAAAGCAGGGAAGGGGGGATAAGAGGGCTTGGGAGGCCTGTAATGGTGAATGGGGTGGCCTGGAAGGATGTTCCTGAGACACTGATATTTAGGTAAAACTTGAAGGAGGGTGAGGAGTGAGCCCTGGTGCTATCTGGAAAAAGAGTGCTCCAGGCGGAGGGAATAGCATGTGCAAAGGCCCCGAGCCAGGAGTGTGCCTGGTGTGCTGGAGGAACAGCAAGGAGACTGGGGCTGAGCCTGGGGGTAGAGGGCGGGATGAGGTCAGAGAGTTGTGTAGGGCCATGGGAGGGCTTTGGCTTTTATTCTGAGAGAAGCAGGGAGCCATGGCAGGGTTTTGAGCAGAGGGCTGACTTGATATGATTTGTATTTTAAAAAGATCCCTTTGGCAGCTGGGTTGAGAACAGACCACAGGGGTCAAGAGAAACATGGGGAGACTGGAAACATTAACGGGTTCCACCACCCTCTGGCTGTATAACTTGGACAAGTGATTTAACCTCCCTGTGCCTCTTTTTCCTCACCTGTAAAATGGGGATACTACTACTGCCCTTATAGGAAGATTAACTAACATTAAAGTACTTTCACAGGACAATCAAACACACTATATGATTCTTGATTGGATCCTGGATGTGGGGAAAAACCCTAGCTGTGAAGGATGTTGAAGACGATTAGAGAAATTTGAATATATATTTGAATATTAATATTTTATATCAATTAAAAATTTGATACTGTGATAGTAGAATTGTGGCTATGGGAGAGAATGTCCTTGTTCTTGGGAAATGTCTGCTGAAATATTTAGGGATGATAGAATCAAAATGTCAGCCACTTATTCTCAACAGGTTTAGGGGGAAAAATCTATACTAAGAAAAGGCAATGTGGTAAAACGTTCACGATTAGTGAATCTGGGTAAAGGATAAAAGGGTGTTCGTTCTACTATCTTTCAACTTTTCTGTAGGTTTGACTTTTTTTTTTTTTTTTTGCAGTACACGGGCCTCTCACCGTTGTGGCCTCTCCCGTTGCGGAGCACAGGCTCCGGACGCGCAGGCCCAGCGGCCATGGCTCACGGGCCCAGCCGCTCCGCGGCATGTGGGATCTTCCCAGACCGGGGCACGAACCCGCGTCCCCTGCATCGGCAGGTGGACTCTCAACCACTGCGCCACCAGGGAGGCCCTGAGATTTTTTAAAATAAAATTGATAATATAAAAATCCAAACCAAATGTGTTTTTTTTGTTTTTTTTTTTTGCGGTACGCGGGCCTTTCACTGTGGCCTCTCCCGTTGTGGAGCACAGGCTCTGGACGCACAGGCTCAGCAGCCATGGCTCACAGGCCCAGCCGCTCCACGGCATGTGGGATCTTCCTGGACTGGGGCACGAACCCATGTCCCCTGCATCGGCAGGTAGACTCTCAACCACTGCACCACCAGGGAAGCCCCAAACAAAATGTTTTTAAAAAAAGTTTAAAAAAAGGCACTTAGACCAATGAATGCCTGGCAAATAATAAGTTTTCTGTAAGTGTTGGCTTGGCTATTATACAGTAATAGTTATTATTACATTATATCTGTTTATTGTTTATTATCTGTCTCTCCATGGCAGACTGTAAGCTTCTTATAAACCCATTCTGGCACAGTATGCAGTAGGTGCCTAATTGTAGAAAGTGTTCTAAAGAAGCACTCCATGATGATATAGGAGTATGTTACAGGGGGACTAGTCTGATCTAGGGGGTAGTCGAGGAAGACTTCTTGAAGGTGGTGACACTTGTGTTGAAGCCTGAAGGATGTTCGGGAGTTAACTAGGTGACGAGAGGGGGCGGGGGCTAGAGCATTCCAGGCTGAAGGGAACAGATGTGCAAAGCTCCCGAGATGGGAAAGCATTTAAGGCTCTCAAGGATGGCCAATGTGGCTACAGTGAGGTGGGTGTAGGGGAGTGGGGGAGAGGAGGTGAGCAGGCCACACAGAGTCTGGACGCCCATGCCCAAATTCTCACCATGGGCTGAAGGGCAGGACCCAGGGGTCAGCAGACCCAGCGGGCCCCATGAGGGCAGTGATTGCTGCTGTTGTCTTCCCACTGCCCAGCCCTGAGCCTGCACAGAGTAGGGGTTCTGACAAACAATGCCTTTCCAGGCAGGTTAGGTGGGAGATTCTGGAGATACTAGGATGATGAAGACCTGGTCCCTGGCCTCCAGGAGCTCACAGTTTCCTTCTCAGATAATCAGGCAGGACCAAATCTGGTGCCAAATTAAGAGATTCAAAGAACACAGGACCACCCAGGGGCTGGGCTGGAGGAGTTCATGACCCAGGACTGCCTCTAGCATTTGGAGAAAGGAACGAGCCCCTACAGAGGGAAGGGGAGAAGGGGTCCTTCCAAGCTGGGAAGTGTAGGGTTGGGTGGGTTTGTGGTCAGTGGGGAATGCAGGTGGTACTGGAGTGTTAACAGTTCCCTGGCCGTGTCTCCTGGAGCACGGAGTTGGGAGAGGTGTCCCTAGGGTGGGACCGGCTACCCCACCCTGATCCCAAGTTCTATCCAGACTCCCCATGTCTTGCTCAAAGATTAAGAGCAGGCTCTCTGAGCCTGTCTCCTTCTCTGTAAAACAGGGCTACTATTTCCCCCACAAGGTATCTGTAAGGATGCAAACAGGTAAAGCCTATCATAAAGCATCAAGTGTGAGGCATGTGTAAGTAAAAAATCAACGGGGGTTGTTACACTCTTGCCCTCTTTCCTTTGTATCACCAGCCCTCTGAAACCAAACTCCTGGTAGTGACCAAGGACCGGAGGGCAGTTTGTTCTGTAACATACTCTGACTCTTCTCTTCGGCAAGGAGGGCTTTAAATACGGCAGATTTCTGACTTTGTGTTCAAGATGCCCGTTTCCTGACCCCCTGTAGGCTGGCAGGAGGCATGCCATAAATACTGTGGAGTGACCGATCAGGCGAGTGTGCGTTGTCTGAGCGGAGAGTTCTAACCTCTGGACACTAATGCTCAGTGTCTGCCTGACTAGCTCCAACTGACAATCTGCTTCTCAGGCCCCAGCTCTGGGAGGCGGTGGTAGGTGGTGGGTGTGAGTGACCCACTGATCTTAATCTGATGGCCCTTTGAAGGCGAGAGAGGATGTTCCTTTAGCTCAGTGGGCTCTTCATCTATCCATGCATGCATCTGCCCTTCTATTCATCAATCCAACTATCCATTCATCCACCCATCCATTCCCCCATCTACCCACCTATTCACCCACCCATCTGTCAATCCATTTGCCCATCCACCCAGTCACCCACACATTTATTTATTTATTTATTTTTTGCGGTACACGGGCCTCTCACTGTTGTGGCCTCTCCCGTTGCGGAGCACAGGCTCAGGACGTGCAGGCTCAGCGGCCATGGCTCACGGGCCCAGCCGCTCCGAGGCATGTGGGATCTTCCCGGACCGGGGCACAAACCCATGTCCCCTGCATTGGCAGGCGGACTCTCAACCACTGTGCCACCAGGGAAGCCCCACCCATTTATCTTTATCCACCCACCTTTGCACTCATCCACCCACCCCTCCACTTGGCTACTATCCACCTCCATCCCAACCATCCATCCATCTCCTCTATCCCATCCATCCATATATCCGTGCCATTCTATCCATCCATCCCATTCCATCCCTCCTCCATCCATCTCATCCCATTCCATCCATCCATCCATCCAATGTTTACTGAGTCAGTACTGTGATTCCACTACTAAGAAAGACAGACATGGTCACCACTCTCAAGTGGCTTATAATGTGGCAAAGAGGAGACAGACCTTACACAACCCATTGCCCAATTAATCATCTAGCTGACAACTGAGATAAGTGCTATGAAGGAAAAACACAGGATCTGCGAGGACATGTAGCTGGGAGCACTGACGAGACTGGAGAAACAGAATCAGAGAAGCCTTTATTGAGGATGTAAAGGCTCATTACTGACTCATTCATTCATTTGTTCATTCATTCAGTGGATTTAGGAATAAACAAGGCCATTTCACCTGTGGAAGTGCCCTTCTAAGCCCGGCTCACAGCAGCAGAGGAAGACTGAGACATGTGCTAGGCCTGGCCACGTATGTGGGCTTCAACCACCACTGGATGTGGCCCCTGCTCCTGGATCTGGGGTGATGGTGTCTTGTCCAACCCCCCCCCCACTAATTCTAATCCAGCTGCGGGAAGACGTAATGGTACTGGGAGAAGAACGGGCGAGAGGCAAACAGACTAAGGGTGGAGAAACTGCCAGCAAGGAAGAAGGAAAACTTTCACCTTGACATCCTGTTCAAAGCATTGCTGCTACCAAGAAGGAAATACAGATGCTCTGAAGCATATGAGAAGATGCTCACCTGCTCTCATAATTAGGCAAATGCAAATGAAAACTGCACCAAGATAGTGTTGGTCACCTGTCAGATTGGCGACGCTCCAAAAAGGCTTGATAACACGGTATGTAGGTGAGGGAGGAGAGCAAGAGGGCGCGTCACGCTCCACACTGGGGTTGCAAACGGATACACTCTTTTTTTTTTTTTTTTTTTTTTTTCTTTTTGCGGTATGCGGGCCTCTCACTGTTGTGGCCTCCCCCGTTGCGGAGCACAGGCTCCGGATGCGCAGGCCCAGCGGCCATGGCTCACGGGCCCAGCCGCTCCGCGGCATATGGGATCCTCCCAGACCGGGGCACGAACCCGTATCCCCTGCATCGGCAGGCGGACTCTCAACCACTGCGCCACCAGGGAGGCCCGGATACACTCTTTATGGAGGGCGATTTAGCAACGTCTGTCAGAACTGCATACCCTCTGACCCAGTAATTCCACCACTAGGAATCTACCCTACTAAGAGCTTGCACACATGTGAAATGGAATACGTGCCAATGAGAGCTAATATTTATGGAACTCTGACCACACACCAGGCATGGTTCTAAATGCTTCACCTGAATTCACTCATTTCATCAACACGACGAGTCCAGGTAGGTGCTATAGATCTCCCTATTGCTGATCTCTCATAACAGCCATATTTGTCTTAACAAAAGATTATGAACTGCTAAATGCCCATCAATAGGAGAATGGTTAAACAAATTATGGTCTATCCATAAAACGGGATGTTACACAAATAAGGAACAATCTCTTCAGGCAGAGTTTCAAGTCAAAAAGAAAAGATGCAGAATGCAGTTTGGGTAGAATATGCCGCAACTTATGTCTTTTTGGAAAAGATATGTTTGTGTATATGTGTGTGTATATATATTTAAATTCTACAAAGCATCTCTGGGAAGATATAAAGGAAACTGGCCCAGTTGACCATGTGGGTATTTAGGGGCCTAGGGAGCTGGGGATAAG
The DNA here is from genome assembly GCF_964341445.2 of Mesoplodon mirus. NCBI lineage: Eukaryota > Metazoa > Chordata > Mammalia > Artiodactyla > Ziphiidae > Mesoplodon > Mesoplodon mirus. Next base: position 12,491,948 of record NC_138989.1, read on the forward strand.
GGTAGGAACCCTGTCACCACTTCCCTTTTTGTATCTTTAAAATATTTTTTAATGAACTTTTTATTTTGGAATAATTTTACACTTACACAAAAGTTGCAAAGGTAGTATAAACAGTTCTTGTATTACCCCTCACCCAGTTTCAGTCTCCCCTAGTATTATCCTCTTGCATCACCGTGGTACATTTGTCAAAGCTAAGAAATCCACACAGATGCATGACCATGGACTAAACTCCAGACTTTCTTCAGATTTCATGAGGCTAGTTTTTCTCTCCTGTTCTCTCTCTGTTCTAGGTCCCACACTGCATTTAGTCATCATGACTTCTTCATCTCCTTTTTGAATTTTTGAGTCATGCAAATTTATTCTCAATTTAAAAATAAGTACAGTTAAAGATTAAAAACGAACCTCCTAGACATCCCCAAACAGCAAAACCAAAAAAATTTTGCTGATGCCAAAAGAGGACCCCACCTCCTGTCCTCCTACCCCTGGAAGGTGGGGGGGAGCCCTGTGCTCTCTAGTCTGCAGGCTACGCCACCCCCAAAGTCTTCTCAGCCTCCAACTCATTGCTCTCCAGCCTGGTCCCCTGGGACACTGCATGACTCTCTCTTACACAGCACTTATCACTGCCTGCCTTGTTTCATAGTTATTTATGTATGCGTCTGTTTCCCCAAGGAGATCGTGTGTTCTAGAGAAGGGGACAGGGTCTATGTGCCCTCTGCTTCCCCTCCCCGGTATCTGATAGGATGCTTTGACTCATACACATTTGCTGAATTGACATCTTAGCCCCTGATGTTGGGGGGAGGGGGAGGGGGAGAAGGAAGAGGAGCGCGGGGAGGAGGCAAAGGGATACATTTAGGCAGTTAAAGGTAACTGACCAGTACTGACTACTATGGGTTGGTGACCCACAACTAATAACGAAAACAAATGGTAATAATAATTATAATGATACTAATAACTGTAATAATCGTAAGTTTTAGGGCTGAATAATTAAAGTTTAGCTCTTTCCAGAGATGATCTCATTTAATCATAATAATAACTCTATAAAGTAGGCATTATTATGATACCCATTTTATAAATGAAAACGACCAAGGCTCAGGGAGATGGGCTGACCCGCTCGGGGTCCACACTGCTGCTGAGATTCAAACTCAGGTTATTCTGACACTATACCCTATTGAAATTTTCATTTTCTACGTTTTACCACTGAAATCAAAGCTCAGAGAGGTGAAGTAAACCTGCCCAAGGGCAGCCAGCTAGTAAAAGGCAGAACTGAGATTTGACCTTGGGTCTGAGGGACTCCAGGCTTGACTACACTGTTCCCAAAGACCCATCCCAGAGCCCCAAGGTTTGGTCATTTGGTTTTGGTCAAGTGTCCCATGCAGGCACTTGGGACTTCTGCATGGGGCAGGGCCCTGTGGTCCCCCAACCTCCATCTCCAGTGGCCCCACCCAGTCCTGCTCACCTGGCACATAAGGATCAGAGGCTCTCGGAACTCAGCCTGGCAGATAGCACAGATATCACCAGCTTCTGTGCACTGCTGCCCAGTGGCCCGGACTCCATAATTCTGTTTGATGGAAGGGAGAGAGAGACAGACACAGCTGTGGTCCCTCGCTGGAGAGACACCCTCAGAAGCACAGCAAGGTCTGTTTCTGGCTCCTGGATTCTGTGATCTTGGTCAGGACCATCAGAAGCCAACTCACCTGAGAGGTGCAGAGAAGCTTCAGGGCTTTCCTAACTCCACCCACGCGGCCACAAATGTCGAAGGACTGAAAGGAGAGCGAGGTGATGGCTGAAAAGTATCCAAGGATTGTTCGGGATCTCTTTCACCATTCCTGAACAACCACCATGGACCCTCCTTATCTTTGACTCCAGACATTTTCAGGGCACATCCTCCCATTTGAAACTCCTCACTCCCATCAGTTTTGCTGGGCTTTTGTCTTGCTGCCTTCCATCAGCAGTCTCCCCTGCCAGTGGGGCCAGGATAGCAAACATATGGCATGCCTACTGTCTTTTCCCCCTCCCAAGCCCTGGGCAGGCATTGCTAATTGATCGCAGCACTCTTCTTCTGAGTCAGGGCATAATCATTCTTCTCTGTCCAGCACTCCAGTCAGCCACTGCCAGCAGATCAGAATCAGTAGGCAAAATAAGCCTCAGTGGTTGACACTACATGGGTTGCCTGGCTAGCCCTGCTTGGAGGAAGGAAAGGGAACACTTGCATTCCTCCAGAATTCTCTAAAGCCTTAAATAGATAAGGGAAAAGAAAGAGGAGGATGTGTTTATTGTTAGGGGGGGAAGCCTGATTTGTACTAATGATGAAAAGAGAAGCACTGCACACTGATTTGCAGAGCTGAGGGTATGCAAGTTAAGAGGAACTGAAAACAAATTCTGTAGCAGTGTTGTCGGTGGGTTGAGAGCTCCAGACTTAGACGCTTGCTCTGTGATCACTAGCTGAGTGATGCTGGGCAAGTTACTTCTCTCTGAGCCTCAGTACCCTCGCCCATAATCTAGGAGTGATAATGGTATGTATTTTGAAGGGTTGCTGTGAAGAGGACAACATGAAATGATGGCATATGGTGAGGTTTATGGGCAAGAAATTAGGATGGCTGTAACCGTAAAAAGGAGTGAAGTACTGATATATGCTATAACGGGGGGGAACCTCGGAAATGACGCTAAGTGAAAGAAGGCAGACACCAAAGGTTACATAGTGTATGATTCCATTTATATGAAATGTCCAGAAAAGGTAAATCCATAGAGTCTTCAGAAAGAAGACTAGTGGTGGCCAGGCACTGGTGGAGGAATGAAGAGTGATTGCTTCATGGGTGCAGGGTTTCTTTTTGGGGTGATGAACATGTCTTGGAACTAAACAGAGGTGGTAGTGGCACAACACTGAGAACCTGCTAAATGCCACTGAATTATTCACTATAAAATGGTTAGTGGTTAATTTTGTGTTGTGTGAATTTAATTTTTCAATTAAACAAAGAGATTAGGGTGTTACTCCAGGCTCCCCACTTGCCCTCGCTGCTAGGCCCAGCTAGTGAATGGGTCTTCCTCAGGCCAGCCCTCCAGCCTCCCCCAGGCCACCTCACCTTGCAGAGGCTGTAGAGAACGATCAGGACCCCTCCGAGGAAGTAGCTGTTGGAGGCATCGTCACCCATGATGTATTTATACCACAGCTGGATGGGAACGAGTGATCGGAACAGCTGGCTCAACTCCTCGATGACCAGATAGAACTTTCCCTGCAACCACACAGAAAGCATCAATTATTATTAGCAGTAAAGACCCAAAGGACCCAGCTGGGGGGCCCCCCAGCCCAGGGAGTAATGACATTCCAGGTCACAGGCAGCCCATTAATCAGCTTTGTAAAGCACTCAGGCCTGCTCCTAATGGGCCTGCAATGTGGCCAGGGAGACAAGGCCCCTGCTCGCTGCCCTCGCCCGCTGCCCACCAGCCCAGTAGATCAACACTCTGGGGATCGCGTCTCAGGGAGGGAGAAACTGGACACCTTTGGCCGAGGGTTGGAGTGTGGGTCACTCCCTGGTGCCTGCTGTGGCTTTGAGGGCTCAAAGCCAATCATGGGGGCACAGTCCCTGGCCCTGCACTCAGATCACTCTCATCTCTAGGGGGCTGACCCAGGCATCGAGGGTGACTGCCCTCAGTGGCGTGGGCAGGGCGGACCACAGGATGCAGGAAGGACAGGCAGAGAAGAGGAGAGGGGGGAAGACGTGTTCTCGTTCCCAGCTGCCCCACCTACTGTCTCCAAGGAGGCAGGATCATATCTGGTGAAAGAACATGGACTTGGGTTCTCAGACCTGGGGGACTCAGAACCTTATTTTGCTGCATGTTCGTGAGCCTCACTGTGCTCATCTACAGAATGGGAATCACAACTGCTACCTTCTAGGATGGCTCTGAAGATTAAAGGAAATAAACAGGAAAAGCATCTAGCGTTCTCTTTCTCTTCCTCTTTTGGCTTTTATTCAAGTCCCTCAGGCTTTCTGGGGCCTGTGCTATAAAATGGACAAGAAAATAACCCACCCTGTCGTGTCTAATAAAGTTAAACAGACACCTGCTTAGGACTCAGTAATTCCATTCCCAGGTGTGCACCTGAGAGAAATGAAAACATATGTCCATCTGTAGGTGAATGTTCACAGCAGCTTTATTCATAATATCTTCAAACTGGCAACAGCCCAAATGTCCATCAATGGAAGAATGGATAAACAAATTGTGGTACATTTATATAATAGGACATTACTCAGCAATAGAAAAGGAACAAATGTTTGCAATACACAGCAATATGAATGAATCTCAAACATTCTCTCCTATCAAAGGAGACAGATACAAAAGAGTACATAGTGTGTAATTCTGATTAATATGAAGTCCTAGAATAGCTAACATAAAACTGCACTGAAGACTTCCCTGGTGGTGCAGTCGTTAAGAATCTGCCTGCCAATGCAGGGGACACGGGTTCGAGCCCTGGCCCGGGAAGGTCCCACATGCCGCGGAGCAACTAAGCCGTGCGCCACAACTACTGAGCCTGCGCTCTAGAGCCCACGAGCCACAACTACTGGGCCTGCGTGCCACAACTACTGAAGCCCGCGTGCCTAGAGCCCGTGCTCTGCAACAAGAGAAGCCACGGCAATAAGAAACCTGCGCACTGCGACGAAAAGTAGCCCCCGCTCGCCCCAACTAGAGAAAGCCCGCGCGCAGCAATGAAGACCCAACGCAGCCAAAAATAAAAAAATAAAGTTAAAAAAAATAAACTGCACTGATGGAAATAAGATCAGTGGTTGCCTGGGGTGAGCTGGGGGAGGAACGACTGCAAGGGGGCATCAAGGAATTTTGGGGAATGAAAGAAATTGTAGATTGTATATGTAAATTTTATATTTTATATAGTGATGGGGGTGGTGCTTACACGTGGGTATACATTTGCCAAAGCTCACTGAAACATGTGCTTCAAATCTATGCATTTTCTTGTACAGATATACAATGTTATACACCTCAGTAAAGTTGATTGAAACAAATAAACAAACATAGAAACAAATAGTCCCGCCCCAAGCATACATAGCCTTAAAGATGTGAATAATCTTGGCTCCAGCAATTCTACTTCTAGGAATTTATCCTAATAATCAGGGATATGTGCTAATAGATATGCCAGTAGGAATGGCCACTGCAGCATTCTTTGAAACAGTACAAACAAAAACAGGTAACAAACTAAATGTGCAAAAAGAGGGTCTGGTTATGGTAGGGGTCGATAATGCAGAGCCATACAGCCAATCAAATATCATCCTGAAAAGGAGTGACTTTGCAGTGAAGAAATCCACTACATACTGCCTTAACCAAGTGATCAAGGTTAACATCCCCAGTAATAAGTCATATTGAAGCCTAAACCCCTGATAAGATGCCCTGAGAAAAATACAGCATCATCCTGTGTATTCTGGTCAAAAACTTACAAGCTCAATTGAATCATAAGAAAATGAGACAAAGCCAAACTAAGGAACATTCTACAAAATAACTGTTCAGCATTCTTCAAAAGTGTGATGGTCATGAAAGACAAAGAAAAGACCAAGGAATTGTTAGATTAGAGAGGACTAAGGAGATATGACAAATAAATGCAACGTGGGATCTTAGATTCGATCCTAGACCAGGAAAAAGACGTTGTGGAACAACTGGCAAAATGTGATAAGGTCTGTAGTTTAGTAAATAATAACGGTACCAATGTGAATTTCCTGGCTTTGCTAATTGTACTATGGTTATATTAGATGTTAATATTAGGGGAAGCTGGGTGATGGATATATGGGAACTCTCTGTATTATTTTTGCAAATTTTCTCTAAGTCTAAAATTATTTCAAAAGAAAAAGTTAGAAAAGAAATCATCCTGGCGAAGGATATCTATTGATTCAGGGAAATGCTCATATTATAGTTCCAAGTGGAAAAGATACAGAATGAAGAAACTACTCATTTTCGTTGTGGTTTTCTGCCTTTTCCATTTTTTTTTTTTTTTTTTTTTTTTTTGTACTGAGCATAGTGCTTAAACTAGAGGGAGAAAAAAGTTATAAAAATGCATTGTGGTGCTTCCCTGGTGGTGCAGTGGTTGGGAGTCGGCCTGCCAATGCAGGGGACGCGGGTTCGAGCCCTGGCCTGGGAAGGTCCCACGTGCCATGGAGCAACTGGGCCCGTGTGCCACAACTACTGAACCTGCGCTCAAGAGCCCGCAAGCCACAACTACTGAGTCTGCGTGCCACAGCTACTGAGGCCTGCGTGCCTGGAGCCTGTGCTCCGCAGCAGGAGAGGCCGCCGCAATGAGCAGCCTGCGCACCGCAGTGAAGAGCAGCCCCCGCTCGCCGCAACTGGAGAGAGCCCACGTGCAGCAACGAAGACCCAACACAGCCAAAAAAAAAAAAAAAAACCCAAATAAATAAATTTATTTAAAAAAAAAGTGTTGTGTATCCATCAAATGGATGATGTACAGAATGTGGACAGAGACTTTATTTCTACCCCATTATATTCTGTCTTGATGGGCTGAGCACAGGTCGCTTGGAAGAGGACTCATTGAGGCAGATGTACCCACATCTGCTAAGGACCAAGGAAAGGCATCCAGTCATCCACTCACCCAAATGTCTGACCTTGCAGAATTGGAACGTCACCCCAGGCCTGCTGAATCAGAATCTGCAATTTAACAAGGTTCCCAGGTGATGTGTGTGCACGTTCAAGTTTGAGAAGCACTATTTCAATGGATAAGTGGAACAAGGGCAGTGCAGTGATATGGGCAGGATGAAGAAAGAAAGGTATTCCAGAAGCCCAGAGGTGACGGAAAGGATGGTCAGTCTTTGGCCATCGTGCTGGGCAGCCTCCTGCTTTGTCCTCCTGGACTCATGGTGGTTGAGGACATGACCACCTCATGAAAGGTCTTATGTCCCTGTGTCTCTTGAAACCCCTGCATGCTGGCATCTGGTTGACTCTGGAGACACACCATGCTGACCCCTCTCAGGCTAATCTTGCACAACCAGCCTGGCTTGGTGGTTAAGAGTGTAGCTTGGGAACCAGACAGCCTGGTGTCAGATCCTGTTGCCAACCACCTTGCTATTACTGATCCTTGGTCACTGTCTTTGGATCCCCCAGTTCTCAGGCTCCACTAGCTGCAGGCTGGTCTTCTGGTCCAGACCCCAAGCTTCCCACTCACCTAACGCGTGGGTCTGGAACAGAGGTCAGCAATCTTTTTCTGCAAAGGGCCAGATAGTGAATACTTTGGCTTTGAGGTCATACAGCCTCTGTCACCACTATTCCCCTCAGCTATCGACAATAGGTAAACAAATAGGCATGGCTGTGTTCCAATAAAACTTTACTTACAAACACAGATGTTGCGAGGCATACTTGATCTGCAGCTTGTGGTTTAACAACCCTTGGGCTATAACATCAGAACCTAGATAAGTCAAGTCATGATGGGGACTCCAATACATCCCCAGAATTTCAGAGAAGGCTCAGGGACCAGCTCCTTGGCCCTTCTTTCAGGTGCTCTGCTATGTAGACCAAGCTCTTCCTCTGTAGATGGACTAGTAGTCCCCTACTCTTTGCCGAGCTAACACCTGTTCATCTTCTGGGCCTGCGTGCCACAACTACTGAAGCCCGCGCGCTTAATTAAATTAAGTGCTCCTGTTACACCCTTTAAATCACTTTAGAGCACTTCTCACAATATTAAAAACATTACTTCAGTATCTCTCTCTCCCACTGGACCCTAAGCCCCATTAGCATGAAGATAATTTGGCTCCTGGTCATATTCCCAGCACGCAGCACACAGCAGGTGCTTATTTAAGAGCTAGAGACCTCTGAAGCGTAAGATTTTCCACCCTTGTTACTCAGGTCAACATCTAGAGTTTGCTGATGCAGAAGGAGAGTTGGAACATGGAACAGAGTATTTCTCTTCATAGGCAAACCCTGATGTCACAGAAAATAAAATAAAGGGAGAGAGTGCTAAAGGCAGCAATTAGCTGCTGGGGGGCCGGCCACTTGGAGAGGAGGTAAAACCACCAGGGAAAACCGGGCATATCCCAGTGAAACCATCTCTCTCTAATTAAGCAGTTTTATAATTCCAGGTTGCTTAAGCATGTTATTTCTGACGACCACCGAATGGAACATGTGGTTTCTCCAGGGTGTCAGACAACAAGGAAAGCGATCAGATTATGACCCGTCTGCCCTCCCTGCCACCCGTGAAGGGGGAACAGTAGCAGTTGCTGCAGAACTTAGGCACAGAGAGCTCGCTGCTGGGATTCTGATAAAGGGGGCGGGAGCAGTCAAGGAGGGGAAGGCAGGTTCTGTTCTGACTTTTACTGTGAGGATGGCGGAGGGACCAAAAGTGAAGTGGGAAGCAAGGAAACGACAGAGGGCTGACGGGAAGGGAGTGGGAAATGAAGGCGAGCAGGATGCTGAGAAGCCGAAGAGAGGAACAGGTTAGGAGACTTTCGGAGAACGCACCTACCTGGAAAAGGTGATGTGAAGGATCATGGGGATGAAGAGGAAGGGGAGGGAGACATAATCAGAGTTGTTAGCAGCGTAAATGTACAAAGATGTAAAGAATGGATAAACAGGGATAAAAGTTTTTTTCTGCATCAAAATTAATATGAATATGTATATGGTTTTACCTGTTTATAAATCTCTTTCATACACATTTTCTCACCTACAGAAGTAGGACAGCACAGCAGTTAAGGGCATGGGAATTGGGCCTCCAAAGTCAAATCTGTTGCCTACTAAATTGGTTGATTTTGGACAATAATTTAACTTCTCTGAGCCTCAGTTTCCTCATCTGTAAATGGGGTTGAAAACACATACACACAGACACACACACAGACACACACACACACACAGTGGTATGCTGGAAAATCAGTTCAACCAAAAAAAAATGGGCCTGATATGTGTGCTTCCAATTTCTGTGGTGTAAGTACTCCCACAGGGCCAATTTCAAGCTTCCTAGGGTTTAACGCTGCTTGCAAATTTCCTGAAAATGTAACCATTGGCTTTCACAAGCCCAAGCAAACTTGCTCCAACAGGCCAAGGTGATTGTGAGGATTGAATGAGCAAATGCACCTAAAACATAGGTACCCAGGAAGGGCCCAGTGCATGATAAGAGCTAGTAAAGAACCTCATGATGATCTGGGGATGTAGGCATTATTACTGTCACTCATGTTCTTTTAGAGACAGGACACCTCAGGTTCAAAAGAACTAAGGAATGAACGAGAATGAGGCAGAGGTGCTATCTGGGACGCCCAGGCCCAGGCTGCATGAGACCCGGCAGCTGTCGCTGCCTCCCTCTTGCTTGCCCTTCCTCCCCTCTCACGTTGTGAGAAACCCAAGGGACAAGGGGAGACCACGTGCAGAGGCCAGGTGCAGAGGGAGGGGTTCTGAGCGACACTACACAGGGGAGAAGCAAGGAACCCAGCCAACAGGGAGAACCGAGGCCCCAGATATAGGACCTGAGCAAGTCATCCCACCCATGGCAGCTGAGGCATTAGACCTGTGAGTAAAAAAGTCGTTGTGGATGGTCCAGCCTCAGCGGACATCACATGGAGACCAGCTGTCCCTAGTGTACCCTGGCTGACCTCCTGACCCACAGAATCATGGGAAATAATAAAATGGTGGTTGTTTTAAGCCAAAAGAAAGAAAAAAGGAGAAAAATGAACTAAGTGCTCATCTAAGGAGGTGATGGTGACGTTTGCCGGTGCTTCTTAAGGCTGGCTTGTTGGGTCAGCACTCCAAGATCCTGTGCCAAAAAGCCAGCCACACTGCCATGAGGAGAGCGATACCTGTGCTTCTTTCTAGAATGTTCTTTGAAGAACACAAATCTGATCATTGTGGACCCCTGCTTATAACCCTAGGCCGGGGGCCTTTGGGAGGTAATCAGGTTATGAGGGTGGAGCCCTCATGAATGGGATTACTGCCGTTATAAGAAGAGACATGAGAGCATCCTCCCTCCTTCCATGTCTGTCTGTCTGTCTCTCTCTCCCAAACCCCTGCAATCATTCTTGACACTCCTTTCTCTAAGAACCAACATCCAATTCATCTACAAATTCTGCTGGAAACAGCTCCCTAACAACTTCTGTCGTTGTCCCCCTATGATTTATTCCTCACACGGTATCCAAAATGAGCTTCTCAAAATACAAGGCAGAACAAATCATCCCAGGGCTCAAACCTGCCAATGTCTTCTATCTCCCTCAGAGTGACATCTGAAACTCTCACCCTATCTTCCAGATCCTATGAGATCTGCTTCCTGCCCACATGTCTGATGTGCCTGATTCTCAAAAAAAACCCCCAAAAAACAGAAAAAAAAAAACCCCAAAAATCCCCAAAAAACAAAACAAGCACAATTCTACCTCAGGGTCTTTGCACTTGCTCTTCCCTCTTCCTGGAGCACTCTTCCTCCTGATGTCTGCCAGCTGGCTCCCTCACTTCCCTTGGGTCTTGGCACACATGTCATCTCATCAGGAAGGATCACTGAACAATGTACATAAGATAGCACCCCTGCACTTCCTACTTCCCCCCATCCTCCTCATCCTCTGTATTCAGCTTTCATTTTTCTTTTTTGCACTCACCCCCAACATGGACTATATTTCTTTGTTATGCTCCTGAAATACAGGGGCTCTGTGTCTTTTTTGGCATTACCATTTCTGTTTGCAGAGTCTAGAGGAGCGCGCTTGAAACCAAACGGGGTGCTCAGCCGAATGAATAAGTAGGCCTCAGCGTCTTCATCTATAGACTGCAGGTAATAATAGTATGTCCCTCAAAGAGTTTTGATGTTAATAACAGCAAATACATACACTTCTGAAGGCTTATTACTTGCCAAGTGCTGTTCTAAGCACTTTGTATTAATTTAACCCTCACAACAACCTATGAGATAGGAGCTATAATCATCCCCATTTTACAGAAGAGTAAACTGAGGCACAGGGAGGTTAAGTCACTTGCTCAAAGTCACACAGCTGGTAGGTGGCAGAGAAAGAATTTGAATCCAGGCAGGCTGGTTCCAGAGGCCACTTTATAAATCCTCTCTCATCAGAGAAATAACGTGTAAAGATCTTAAAACAAGGTGTGACAATGTTCATTGCAGCACTATTTACAATAGCCAGGACATGGAAGCAACCTAAGTGTCTGTCGACAGATGAATGGATAAAGAAGATGTGGCACATATATACAATGGAATATTACTCAGCCATAAAAAGAAACGAAATTGAGTTATTTGTAGTGAGGTGGATGGATCTAGAGTCTGTCATACAGAGTGAAATAAGTCAGAAAGAGAAAAACAAATACCGTATGCTAACACATATATATGGAATCTAAAAAAACAAAACAAAGCAAAAAAAATGGTTCTGAAGAACCTAGGGGCAGGACAGGAATAAAGACGCAGATGTAGAGAATGGACTTGAGGATGGGGGAGGGGGAAGGGTAAGCTGGGACGAAGTGAGAGAGTGGCATTGACATATATACACTACCAAATGTAAAATAGATAGCTAGTGGGAAGCAGCCGCATAGCACAGGGAGATCAGCTCAGTGCTTTGTGACCACCTAGAGGGGTGGGATAAGGAGGGTGGGAGGGAGACGCAATAGGGAGGGGATATGGGGATATATGTATACATATAGCTGATTCACTTTGTTATACAGCAGAAACGAACACAACAATGTAAAGCAATTATACTCCAATAAAGATGTTAAAAAATAAATAAATGAAAAATAAATAAAAGGAGGAAAAAAAAAGAAAAAAACCAAGGTGTGACATACCATAATATTAAATGTTAGCTATTATTATTATCACTACTACTTGCTGCCTGTTAAAGGAAGCTCATTTTGGACTAAGGGCTAAGGAGAGATAAGTCATAGCCATTCTGGGTGCTGACTGTCCCATAAGGCAAGTCTCTTGGGTGGGTCTGATGTGTGGATGGCTGGTGATGCTTGCCAGTGCTTCTTAAGGCTGGCTTGTTGGGTTAGCACTCCAAGACCCTGTGCCAAAAAGCCAGCCACACTCCACGAGGAGAGCAATACCTGTGCTTCTTTCTAGAATGTTCTTTGAAGAATACAAATCTGATCATTGCGGACCCCTGCTTATAACCCTCCCTGGCTCCCCACTACCCCCAGGACAAAGGCTAAACTACCTACCAAGCTCTCTCGACCTGGCTGTCTACAGTGGAGCCATAGGGCACTATGGTGGCTCCATGCATGTGCCACATTCTGGGGAAAACTTGTGACCTTGATCGTGACTACTACATAGGGATACTGTAAGCATCCAACTAAATCAGCATTTCTCAAAGTGTGGTCCAGGACCCTGAGGGTCCCCAAAACCCTTCCAGAAGGTCTATGAAGTCAAAACTATTTTCATCATAATTCTCAGACATTAACTGACATTTTTATTCTCTAACAAGTATACAGTTGAGTTTTTCCTGAGGCTATATGACATGATTTGCAACAAATGAGAATGCAAGTGTCTTCTATCAAGCCAGATATTAATTTATAAAAATGTAAAAACAAGTCCCTTTTCTCATTAATTAAAAAAATAGTTATGTCTCTTTAAAATATTTATTTTAACACATAATCGGTTGATTATTATTTTAAGTTAATTAGTAAGTACTGTAAAAAGTTCTTGGTTTTAATTTCAATTGTGGTGAATTGATTTTAATTTCTATTATGGTTACATGGGTCATAGCAATAACCCATGTAAGCAGCTCTTTAGGGTCTTCAATACTTTCTAAAAGTGTAAAGAGGCCCTAAGTCTAAAATGTTTGCGAATCCCTGAGAAGCATGTGGAATAGAGTAAGTATTCAATAACTTTGACTATTATTATTTTTTTTAAGAAAGCATTTTATTTTTAAAAATTTATTTTTATTAAAAAAATTTTTATTTTGTGTTGAAGCATAGTTGATTAACAATGTTGTGTTAGTTTCAGGTGTATAGTTTCAGGTGTATAGTAAAGTGATTCAGTTATACATATATATGTATTTATTTTTTTTCAAATTCTATTCCCATTTAGGTTATTACAGAATATCGAGCAGTGTGCCTGTGCTACTCAGTAGGTTCTTGTTGGTTATCTATTTTATATTATTATTATTATCTATTTCTTTGATAGGCTGTGAGCTTCATGAATGCAGAGAACCATATCCTGTTCACCACCTTTTCCCTATGCTTAGTCAGGGTGTGTCCCTAGTTGCTGTCACCTTACATTCTTTCTCTCCTTCTTCCTTAGCACTAGAGTCCTCAATATTTTAGCTGGATGATATCTTAAACAAAGACTACATCTCCCAGCTTCTCTTGCAACCAGGTGCCATTTTAGTGGCACTTCAGTGGCACTAAGCTATAGTGGAAGTGTCATGTGACAACTTCAGAGAAACTTTCACCTTATTCTTCCCCCCTGTCCTCCTTCCTGCTATCTGGAACTTGGATGTGATGGCTAGTGCTCTAGCTGCCATCTTGGACCATGAGGAGGAGTCCAACACCCTAGGATTGGTGAAGTAGTAACCTGGAAGGTGTCACACTACCAGGTTTGGACTGCTTACCTTTGGACTTTACATGGAAAGAAATAAACCCGTCTTAAGTTTAAGCTATTATTATTATTTTTGCTGTTACTGGCTTATCCCAATTCTAACTAATACAAAGGATTTGGCACTGAGTAGGTGATCAAAAAATGTTTTTTGAGTGAATGAATGAACAGGTGGGCTAAAGGACCTTGTAGTTCACATAGCTAGGTTTTCCACAGGTGTGGCTCATAGAGAACCCTGATGCCAAAGGTGCTAGGAAGCAAGGGTTGGTGTATAAGGAAGGGTTTATAAAAAAGATGAGGCTAGGAGAGAGGAAAGGGGGCTGTCCAGTGACTGCTGGGTTCAGCACAGAGCACCATGAGAAAGGCATGCAGTGTAGAAGAAAGGGCGATGACTTGGCTCTTACTACGTGCTGGGCACCTACTCTCTGCACAACACTGTGAGGTAGGTGCTATTAATGCTCCCATTTCACAGATAAGGAAAGTGAGAAGGAGAGGATAGCCCCAGGGGACACAGCTAATAGAAAGTTCTGGACACCTCTACCTGGTAGGAAAGATGGCCACTAGTAGCCCCAAGCCAGCACTCTCACAGCTTAACTCCAACAGAGAGAGAGGGGCCTAGTTTCTCCCGGGGCGGCGTCGGGGGGGTTGGGGGCATTTGCCAACCCGGACAGCGAGCCTTGGATGGATTGGTCAGATAGGGCAGGGGGTGGGCGGGGCGCCGTGACTGACAGCCGCATCAGGACCACAGGGAGAGGGAGAGGCGGTTCCCCACAGAGAGGGGGTGTCAGGAAGAGGCCGGAAAGCTTCTCTGAATTAAGGCTAGCACTGGGCCAAAGGGACTGCTCATTGCAGAGCCCTCCCCTAATGTGGGGAAAATATGCAGGAACTGCGTCCAGCCTCCCGGGTGCTTTCCCTCATTTGCTTTTCTTGCCCTGGACCGCTGGTTAGCTCCCGGCCGCCACAGGGGACAGGGCCACTCTTCCGAAATGGGCGGGCTGGGCCCGCGCAAAGAGCTGAAAACAAAGACTTGTTTTCTTGGGAAGGCGGCCTGCAGGTCTGTTATGACTGCAGGCTGCACGGGGAGCTGCGGCTGAAAGAGCCCTTCAGAACAGAACAGCCGCAACATCGACCCGCTGAGGAGCAGGCGGGCCCATCTAGGACTTCTCAGACTTGAGAAGGCTTGGCGGTTGGGGAAGAGCTCGGTAACTGACTTCAGAACAACCTGGCCAGGAGTGCTGGGGGCAAGAGGTGTTGAGGGCACTGGGACTAGAAGAAAGGCTAGAGAGAAATGCAGGGGGTGGGGGAGGAGAGGGACACCGGAGAGGAACTAGGGGATGTGGGCAAAAGAAGAGAGGGGAGAAATGACAGAGCTAGAGGACAGTAGAAAAAGGGCACCCAGGAGTGAGAGACCAAGCAAAGAGGGGGCCAAGGAGGAGAAAGTAATCTCATTATTAAGCACCTACCATGGGCCAGGAATTGTGTATCAAATGCTCCCCTGGTGGGGTAGTTATGACCCAGTCCCATTTCTCAGATGAGAAAGCTCAACATAGGCACGGGAGGCAGGAATAAATCGTGGGAGACTGAGCTAATGAGATAAGTACAAGGGGAAAGAGACAAGAAGCTAGCACAAAAGAGAACTAGGGCCAGTTACAGGTGAGAAAACAGAGGCTCTAAGAGGTTGTCCAAGTGCTAGACAGGGGTAGAGCCAGGTTTAATCCAGTCTGACTTCCTATCTCGTGCCATTTCATGCTTTCAGTGCTATGAGGAGCGAAGAAAGGGAGACTCTAGTAGGAGTTAAAGTGAGATGTGGGGAGAGAGAAAGAAAAGATACAAGGTGTGTGGGAGGGTGGAGAACTGAAGAGGGAGGATAAGATTCAGGATAATGGGCACCTTGGCAGGGGTACTGACCAGAGGGGAAATGAAGGAGCCTTTCGGGTGCTCGAAATGTTTTATATCTGTGCTGCCCAATACAGTACAGATAGTACTGTAGTAGTCACATGTGTCTATTGAGCACTTTAAATGTGGTTAAATCTGCACTGAGATGTACTGAAAGTATGAAATACACAGGAAATTTCAAAGTCTTAGAAAAACAACAAAAAGGTAAAATAGCTCATTAAAATTTTTGATATTGATTACATGTTTAAGTGATAATAGTTTGGACATTCTGGGATAAATAAAATATATTATTAGAATTCACGTTACTTGTTCCTTTTTGCTTGCTTAATGTGACTACTTGAAAACTGTAAATTGCTTATGTGGCTCGTATTATATTTCTGTTGGAGAGCGCTGGTGATATCTTGACACATACGGATATACATGTACATATTTTACATATGGATACATACATATGTAAAAACTCATCGAGCTTGTATACTTATAATTAGATCACTTTACAATATGCAATTTACACCTCAATAAATAAAAAAGGAAAGAGAAGAGCGAGCCAGGTTGGGTACAGGCTGAGAGCGCGGCAGGTGGGGGGCGGGGTCGGAGGGGGCGGGGCCAGAGGCAGGCGGCCGCACGTTACCTGGCAACGGGCGCTGCAGGTGACGTCACCGGCGGCGGCCGTCAGTCCCCCTCCGGGTGGCGCGGGCGGGCCGGGCCTCCTGCCTCCTCCTCCCCCAGGCCCGGATGAGATCACCGCAACGGGGAGGCAGGCTGTCCCCGCGCTACCAACAAATCGACTCCTCAGCGAGTGCCAGCATCTCATGATCTCATGGTCCCGTGGGACGGCGCCGGGCGATGAGGTCACAGCCCCGCGACCCGGGCCGCCCGGGTCTGCGTACCGGCTCCGGGCCGGGACCTCTGGGCGCCCAGCATCAGTACCAAGCAAGCCCCCAGCCCCCGGCTCTTCAGCCTTCAGGGACAAAGGAGGTGGCTGTTTGCGAAGGGCAGAGCTGCCCTCTCCACTCTTTTGCTGCATCTTTCCCCGCCCACTTTGTTTGAACATTTCACCCCTCAGGCCACGTGTCTATCAGGGAGTGACTGCACCAGCTCTCCAGGACTTGAGGTCAGGCGCAGTGCGAGGCAGACTTGCACGCATGATTTCACAGCCGCCCAGTGAAAGAAGTTCTATTCTTAGCTGTCTGACAGTCTAGGGAACTGAAGGCTCAGAGCGGTAAAGGCCCTGCCCCAGGTTACCCAGCTAGGAAAGGGTGGCTCTCCCTTTCTTCTCCCTAGCTGCACCCCAAACCTCTGCTCCTTTGTCCCAGTTTCTCTTTGCTCTGGTGGGAACACTGATCATGGCCACGCTTGCTGGGTGTCCATGATGTGCTGGGCACTTTATATTAAAAGTCACTGTTCCACATGCCAAACCCACAGGAGAGGTATATTATGGACTAGTTTGTGGATGAGAACCAGAAGGCCCAGTCAGAGGGGTGAAATGACTTGTGGCAGAGCTAGGGTTTGATTCTACAGCACAGTCTTTGTATTACTGTATACCACCTTCCCCAGCAAAAGATGGAGCTTTCCTGTTGACAGTGGACAATATACCCTCTCACCTCTCTCCCTCCCCCCTGGGGTCAGCCATCAAAGGAAGGCAAAGAGGGGCCAGTGAGACCCTCTTAGAGGGCGTCCCAACTCCCTTGCCAGCAGCAGGTTTTCCATCACTTACTGCTCACTAACACAGCTCCTCAATCTCCAGCAATATTCACTGCCCAGGCCAACAGGGAGGGAGGGGGATGACATTTACTGAGTGGCTGAGCTAGGCACTGAGTCACGGCCATTACCAAGAGCAGAGCTGTGAGAGGGTCATTTCCAGCTTCATTCTGCAGATGAGAAAACTGAATTTATTTATTTATTTATTTTTGCAGTACACGGGCCTCTCACCGTTGCGGCCTCTCCCGTTGCGGAGCGCAGGCTCCGGAAGCGCAGGCTCAGCGGCCATGGCTCACGGGCCAGCCGCTTTGCGGCACGTGGGATCCTCCCGGACCAGGGCACGAACCCGTGTCCCCTGCACCGGCAGGCGGACCCTCAACCACTGCGCCACCAGGGAAGCCCTTATTTGTTTTTTGAATGAAGTTTTATTTTACCATTATTTTTTGGCCGTGCCGCACTGCTTGCAGGATCTTAGTTCCCCAGCCAGGGATCGAACCTGTGGCTCCTGCAGTGGAAGCGCAAAGTCCTAACCACTGGACTGCCATGGAATTCCCCCGAATTTATTGTAACTAAAGGCAGATGGCAAGGAAGTACAAGTTTCAGCTCCAATATCATTTCCACAGAGAAAGGCCTTCCCATCTTCCTAAATGAGTCCTCCATGAATTCTGTTTATTCTTAGTGCTTATTACAATTTGTAGCTTTATATTTGTGTGTTTGTTTAATGGTGATCTCCCCAGCTCAATGAAAGCAGGGACCCTGTCTGCTTCATCCACCACTGCATCCCCACACCTATGTAGTGCCTGTCATACAACAGACACTCAATAAATGTTTTTAGAGTGGGTGCAAAGAATTGTTAGCTCAGACTGGTGGGTAGTGCTGATATTCAAACCATGGCTCATTTGAGCATAAAGCTTGGGCTCATTTTGTACTTTCTAGGAAGTCCAGGCCTCTTTGTACATGTGCTTTATTCACAGCAAAGTCCCTTTGGTGCTCACTCACAGCCTATTAATTCTAAGTTTACTCACAGTACTGACAAGCTTGATGTTCTGGTTTCCCAACCAGCAGTGTCCTTGCTTGGTAACAGAGAGGAGAGGGCAGGAGGAGGAAGTTGGTAGGAAACTAGGTGTGGAAGGGACGAAGTTACACATGCTTATGCCTGCTCGGATCTTTACTAATAGCTCAGCAAGGAAGGAGACATAAAAACTACAGAAAAGCAGACACAAGGAAAATGAGGGAGTGGTAACCACAAAACTCTGTGGTTTCTTATGTGCAAAGGGAGGAAAGGAGATGGATGGAACCCAGGGGGTAGGCACAGGGAGTTTCTAAGCCACAATTAATTTTCTGCTTTTTACGCTGGATACATGAGTACTTATTGTTTACAGACATACAGAACACATTGTTTCTTGTTATAAGAAAGAAATACTATGCACCGTGTTCTTTCATAGAATGGAAGATATATTTGAAGTGTGATGCATGTAGTATATTGTTTAAGAGATCTGTAATACTGCTCTTCTAAGCCTTAGAATCTAAGGTACTTTAAGCTGCATGAATCTCTGTGTTCTAAAGGCGAGTAAGATGAAGGCCATTCACAGAGTAGGAAGGAAGCCTGTTTCCCATACAGAAAATGTATATGTTTCTTACAAGCTAGATGAGCGAAGTTTTGTACAGATTGTTCTTTCAATGTATGGAACTTGTACACAGGATTTGGAGTAGCCAGTGAAATGTTTGAAAAACCTGCAAACCTACTTTTTCCAAAGTTTAACTGAAAGCTGTATGAAACTGTGTTCTAAGCCCAAATAAGAGTGAAAGCCTTTCAGACTGCACGGAAAGGCCTGTTTCCCATTTAGTAAATGTATGTGTCTCTCATAAGCTAGATGAAAGAAGGTGTGTGTGTGTGTGTGTGTGTGTGTGTGTGTGTGTGAACACCTTACAGGTTATCTTAAAAAAAACCACAAGCAGAACATTTGCTTGCTTGCTTTTTAAACTGACTATAACAACCCCATAAGGCAGGGGACAAATTAGTACCCCCAATTTCCTAGAAGGTACAAAATAAACCCCAGCTTTATGCTCAAATGAACCTGGGTTTGCCCACTAGCCTGAACCACCAAATCTTGGGAGAAGCTGAGGCTCAGTGTCAGAGAAGGTCGTCATTTTGCCTAAGGTCACAGAGCTAATAAGTGGCAGGGGTGGGATTTGAATCCAGGTCTGTCTGATGTCGGCATGGATGCTCTTACCCACCACTACATCCTACCTTCTGATAACCAGAGACTTGTTATTAAAGACCAGAGCCGGTGAAAACACCTGCTACCTTCTCCCTCCGACCTCCAATTTCCTACATCGGTCCTCTCTCTGCTCTTCTGGCTTCCATGCCAATGGCTGGGATTGGCCTCTGTGCTGTGGCCCCAGGGGCCAGCTGACAGAGAGCCCTTGGGGCTGGGCTGAGGCCGCACAGGAGTCTCTAGGCTGTGAGGAGAAATCCGCCCCTCAACAGCAGCAGTCAGGAGCCCAACTTCATTGGCTCTGGTTCGCCTGATTTAAAAGCCTCCGCCCCATGAACAGAAAGGGACCAGGCCATGTGCCCCAGCAACATGCATATCAGGAGCTTCCTTACAAACAGGGCCCTGCTCCCTGGGACCCAGGAGAGGCCTAATTATAAGGTGTTGATGATTAAGCCCAAAGTGGCCTGGGACCCTGTTACCTGCAGAAAGGCGGCCCCTTCCCTCTGTCCCAGTCCCAGGTGGATGGATGTGCTTATCTGTCCCCATGTCAGCTATAATCTTAGGCACAAATGCTCTGGGCCACAACTTCCCAAGCCTGTCTACCTCCTAAAGCACTGGGGGTTGGGTGCATGGGGAGAGGGAGGCCATGATGGGCAGAAGATGCCTCCTTCCTGGTGGTCTAGACACCATGACAGGAACTAGACAGACATGGGCCCCAACTGCAGGTCTGTCCCTTTTCTGGGAGGGTGATCTTGCCCAAGTTACAGCACCTCTCTAGGTCTCAGTTTTCTGCAAAGTGTGGGAGGTGGTACAAGCTGAGTAATGGTGCCCCCGATATGCCCACATCCTAATCCCTAGAACCTGTGAATGTTACATCGCATGGCAAAAGAAATTTTGTGCATGTGCAGATGTGATTAAGTTTTAAGGATTTTGAGAAGGGGAGGTTATCCTGGATTATCAGGGGTGGGGTGGGGGCAATGCCATTACAAAGGTCCTTATCTGGGAGGATGGAGGGTCAGAGTGAAGGAAGCAGAGGTTGGAGAGATGTGCTTTGAAGACAGAGGAAGGGGCCACAAGCCAAGGATCACAGGCAGCTTCCAGAAGCTGGAAGAGGCAAAGGAACAGATTCTCCCCTAGAGCCTCCAGACATAACCAGCCCTACTGACACTTTGACTTTAGCCCCATGAGACTGAGTTTGGACTTCTAACCTCCAGAACTGTAAGAGAATAAATTGTGTTGTTTTAAGCCACTAAGTTTGTGGTAATTGTTACAGTAGCAAGAGGAAACTAATACACCCTGTATTAGTTCCCACTGTCATGAAGATAGTGTCAGGACCAGATGGTCAGAGAATCTTAGTTTAAGGCCTCTCCCTGGAGGGCTGGCTCTAGGGCCGGATGGGAGGAGGCCAGAAATCACGCTTGGGGCTGGGAGTGGCATCTGGTGCTGTGGTCCCCTACCGCCTCTCTGACTGTATCTCCTATGACCAGGACTGGCTACCTAATTTGCAATACTCGGTGGAAAATGAAAATGCTGGGCCTCTTGTTTAAAAAAAAGTTTAGAATTTCAAGACGGTCACAGCAGATCATTAAAACAAGTGTGGAGCCCTTCTGCACAGGTTGCACACCACGAATCTGGTCCTGCTCTGCATTCTGCTCCACCCGTACTGACTTGCTGCTCCTTGAACTTGCTAAGCATTCTTCCACCCCAGGGCTTTTGCACATGCTATTTCCCTTGCCTAGAATACCCTTCCCCAGATATCTGCATGGCATATTCTCTTGCTTTTTCCAAGTCTTTGCACGAATGTCACCTTCCCAGTGAGGCCTCCCTAGCTACCCTATCTAAAAGAGCATCCGTCACCACGACACTCCTGGTTTTACTTTTCCCTACCCGATATATTGCTTATTTATTTCAGCCTTTTGTTTACGTAAGTCCTGTGAAAGCAGATACTGTGTTTATTCACTGCTATATACCTAGGACCTGGTAGAGGGCCTGGCACAGAGTAGGTGTTCAAAAAAATACTGGTTCAATGAATGAATGGGTGGGTGGATGGGTGTAAAGAGACTAGGATGGTGCTTGGCACGTAGTACGTGTGCTGTGATCGGCTTCTGCAATGACTATTCTTATCCTCATTTATTCCTAGGTAACAACAGGGGTAGGGGTGGTGTCATGCCTTCCAGGGCCCCCTTTCCTCTGTTTACCTTGTATTTTCAGTAAATAGTACATTGTGGCTACAGTGATAATAAATAGTAAATTACTGAGCTGCAGTGATTAGACGGCTTCATTCATAAGCATAATCTTGTTTACTCTTCCCATCAGTATGATTACCATCCTCATTTTACAGATGAGGAAACTGAGGCTTAGAGACGTCTACTGACTCACCCAAGGTCCCATGGCTAATAAGTGGAGCAGCTGAGATGGGGCCTGCTTGTTTGATTCCACGTCCAGGAGACCCACTCAACTCACTGCGCACTCAGTTTGCCTTTGCAACATTCTCATTAACTAATTACTTAGTCAATGTCTGCGTTTTTGAGTGCCTACTACATGCCAGACACCATGCTAGGGAAAAAGTGAAACATACGGGAGACCTGGTCCCCAGTCTCACGAAGCTTGCAGTCTAGTTGGGGAGACAAGCCAGCAGTCACAACGGCACAAGATGAATACGTGGGAGCACAAAGGTGAGTGGTCCAGCCCCACCTGGGGCCAGGGAGACAGTTTTCCCAGCAGAGGGAACAGCCACTGCAAAGGCCTGGAGGTGAGAGAACACGAGCAATGATGGGGGTGGGGGGAGGGACCAAGAGAAGTTCAAAACATCTGGCAAGTGACGGATGGGATGTCAGGCTGGAGAGAGGCAAGGAACAGGCAGGTGTTGGAAAGGACTCCTTGGTCGGCTTCTAGGTTACTGACAGTGCGCTGAAACCGTGGGGATGATGATGGTTCCCCCTCTTAAAATAAGAACAGCCCTGGACACAGAAGCTGGCTGCAGGGAAGCCTCCGCCTCACCTAGCGTGGGGACAAGTCTGCTCTGGGTAATACCAAGCCCCAGAGGCCTGCAGCAACCAGGTCAAGTTCATCCAGGAACAGAGCTCTCGCCCCTCCCCTCCTCAGCCGTCCGGCTGCCCCTGCTGCCATCACTCAGCACGTACTTATGTGGGGACGAAATGTGCCAGGGACCTTGCACAAGGACACGGCAGAGAATAAGTCTCTGTGATCCGGGTTCCTCTCCCTCTGCCCTGTCCTTGTTCTTTTGTGTCTATCTCCCTCCCCGTCTCTGTTGGCCCCTTGAAGGCAGGGCCAGCTCTTATCCACACAGCAAAGATTTTGCAGGCACTGAAAACTCTGTGCTAAGCCTTCTAAATCCATGAGCTCATTCTCTCCTCACTGGGCTCCTCTCTGACATGGGGAATATCGTCTATTAGCCCCATACACAGAGGAGGCAGTGGAAGCTCAAAGCCCTCAGGTACACAGCTAGTGGCCAAGCCAGATTCAAAGCCAGGCTGTTCCAAGACCCAGCCAGGGTAGGAAGTGTAACATTTCTTTCCTTCTTTGGCCCCTTCAAGGTCTGACCTTGGCACTCCTAAGCCCCGAGGAGAAGAGGCAGGGGTCCGTCAAGCCTTAGTGGGCTCTCAGCCGCTGAGCAGTAAGCCTGGTGTTTACCTCCAATCTCTAAGCTCCAGCAGAGTCCTGACCCATGGGTGCCACGGGGGAGAATGCACAAAAAGAGAAACATACACACACGTATTAAGAACCTACTACGTGTCAGGAGTTGCTGAAAGCACCTCCACCTGCGTTGTCTCAATTTATTTTTTAGCTTATCTCAAATCTCCCCTAAAACCTTGAGGGAAACAGCATTATCTCTTTTACAGATGGGGAAACTCAGGCACGGAGCAGGGAGGTGACTGGCCAGAGGTGATACTGATGGAAATGGCAGAACTAGGGTTCAAACTGGGATCCACCTCCCTTCAAACTGGGATCCACCTCCCTTCAAACTGGGATCCACCTCCCTCCAAACTGGGATCCACCTCCCTCCAAACTGGGATCCACCTCCCTTCAAACTGGGATCCACCTCCCTCCAGAGCCCAGGGTCTTTCCAAATGACTCTGGAATATTTTTGGACAAGCTGAAAGCTGAGAAGTGTAAGTGGTGGGATCCTCGGACCAAATCTCAGCTCTAACCCCCTTTCTTGCCCCTGGGGTACCTGGAGGAGATGTGAGAGCAGGGCAGCCCTACCCACAGCAGTGGAAGCCAACCCCAGAAAACCAGCAGAGCGGCGGCCCCCCAGCGCAACTCCAGGCCCCCACCTGGAGGGAGGGAGGAGGTGAAGGGGACGCCTCCGAGGCCACCTCAGGGAGTCTGGCTGCCTCCCTAATCATTTAGCTGGAGAAGAGCAAAATAATCACCACTTAGCTGGCTAATTAATCCCCGCAGCACCCCAGAGTAGGGGTTGCTACTGCACAGCCATAATGTGGTGTAGAAAGGTACAGGGTGGGCCTGAGAGCCAGGGATCAGGGCCTCCCTGCTCGCCCTGAATGCAAATTCACACCAGCCATTTGCATCACTCATCTGTTCATTTGAGAGTCACTGCACACCTACCACACGTCGCCTAATCACGAGCATGGCAGACGTCACCCCTGCCCTCCTGGAGCTTAGAGTCTGGTAGGGAGAAGATATTCAACAGTTACCTGGGAAAATGCATACGCCAAACTGCTTTCCATTTTGGTACTGTGGCTCTGGCTGTCCCCTCTCCTTGGCCTGCCTTTTTGGTTTGGTTTTGCCTGGCTAACTACTACCCATCCTTTAAAACTCAGTTCCAAGGTCACCTTATCAAAAAAGACTTTGCTGGGAGCTGGTTTAGGTACCATCTCTGTTTTCCAAGAGGGCTCTGCTTCCCTGCCTATCACCCCATCAGACTGTGAGCTTTGAGGTTGAAAGTGCTAGGTCTGGGTAGCTCCCATGCCTAGCAGGGTGCCTGGCACTCTGTTGATGTCTAATAAATATTTGTAGACTGAATATATGAGAGGATAAATCATGTGATCTGGAAGCAGTAACTTTTGGGCCTTGGTTTCCTCACGTGTAGAATAAGAAGGTCTTTCTGGGTCTAACAGTCTGTGAACAAGAGGTCAGGAGTATAGCCCAGCCTCTGAGGGATTGGGGGGGCCTCTGGAATGTCCAAACTGGGCATTAATCATGGTGGTTTGGCCCCTGCCAAAGTCACAAGCAGGCCAAAGCCTCTGAATCCCTCCAGCCGCTGCCAAGGGAACTGGTGTATATGTTAAAGTTCTCTCTGCCTGCAAGGAACTGAAACTGACTCTGACCCACCAAAGCCAAAAGGACTCTGGAAGGATTCTGGGTTCTCTCAGGCTTCAAGGGAGTGCGGGATCACCAGGCCACCTCACAGCCAAAGTGGAAAAACCTCTCCTCTTGACCGGTGTTTTTCCAACTTTCCCATGCACACAAATTACCTGGGGATCTGGTTAAAACACAGACTGACGCATGACACTGCTCCCAAGTGTTGAATGAATGAATGTACCCAACCTCTGTGTTCCTCTTTCCCTGGAAGAGGGCACTGGATGGGTCCTGCTCGGGCCAGGTGGCTGCCCCAAATTTCCAGTGGCAGGCCGGGCAGTAGAGGCGCCAACAACAGCCACGGCCCAGCCCTGTTCCCAAGTATCCAGTTATTCCCAGAGAAGCGTGGGCCTAGGGATGGGCCGGCCACCCTAAGACAGGTTGACTACAGCTTGGGGAGCCGCACCAGCTCCCTGCGTACACAGTGACCATCTGAGCTGGTGAAAGGTATCATCTTTCAACCTGGAAAGTGATTTCCAAAGGCCCAGTGCTGGGGGGGCAGGTGGAGGAGAGTTTAAATAGCAGCTGTGTTCCTAATTTCCCCAGGAGGAGGCCTGGCCGCCCCTCCTCCATGTTGAGTGTTTGCCATTAAAAACAGACAGTATCATTTGGTTCAATAGAAAATGAATTAAAGGAAATTAAACGGCGGGGGCCATGCGACAAGCCTTGTCCCCCACTGTGTGAAGCCATTTTTCATCTTCTCCAGTGGGGAGCACCAGCTTGGGGGGTGTGGAGCCAAGCAGGGCTAGATAGATAAATAAATAACGCAAAAGGCCCCCTCCCTCCTAGGGGCGGAGGCTGGGGTGCGGGAAATCCTGGGTGCCCGCTTGGGCCTTGTCCCTGCTGTGTCCCTTGGAGGCAGAATGTAGCCTTTGAGAGTCTCCTAGGGAACGGAGGGAAGGGAAACAAACAAGACAAGAACAAAAAATGATACGCAGGCCTCTGAGACAGAAGGGGGGTCAGGCTGGCTGAGGGAGGAGATTATGGACCAGAGGGGATGGGAGAGAGGGGGGACTCTGGCACCTGGATGGTGGGGAGTGATTCTGGCTGTCCCTCAGCTGCACGAAGCAAGGCTGCTGTGGCCATCCGTGCTGGGGTGAGTCAGGAGGGCAGGGGTGGGGAAAGATGGGCAGAGAGGAGAGGACTGGGGAGCGGTTAAGAGTGGGGGTCCTGGAACTAGACTGCCTGAGTTCAAATCCTAGCCCTGCCACTTACCAGCTGTGTGCCCTTGGCAAGTCACTTACCCTCTCTGTGCCTCCGTTTCCACATCTGCAAATTGGGAGTAATAAATATCTACCTCATAGGGTTGTTGTGATGATTAAATTAGTTCATGTCTATGAAGCATTTAGAACAGCACTGAGCACACTGGCTACTTGTTACTGCTATATCTTATCATCATAGAATATTGGTTATGTTATTTCTGTTGGTCCCTGGGGGCATCTCCCTTGGCATCTGAAGACCTAGCCATAAGCCATAGCTCTGCCCCACAGACTTGCTGTATGACCCTGGGTAAGTGAACACACCTTGCTGAGTCTCGGGTTCCTCATCTACAAACCAGGGATAATCATCCTGGGACAGAGGGTGCTGGCGCCTCCCAAGGTCCATTCTTCCCTTCCTCCTTCAAAATAAGAATCCTGATTTTTGCTTAAGTCTACTGGCACCCAGCTGCAAGAAGATGCTCCCCAGCTCCCATGCAGTGATTGTGCCTGAGTGGTGGCCAATGAGATGTAAGTGAAAGTGACAGGAGCAATTTCCAGGAACTGGAAATGCTCACCAATGAAGGGAGAGGAACACTAATGACAGCTGATGCAAAAACCCCACGTAAAATGGTAGCATGCAGAATCCAGAAGCATATAAAAAAGATAATATATTATGACCATGAGGGGTTTGTTCTAAGAGTACAGGGCTTAATAGGAAATCTACTAATGCCGTTCTTCATATTAACAGATCTAAGGAGAAAAATCAAATGATTTTTGATCAAATTCAACAATCATTTTTACTTTCAAAATTTTAATAAACCGGACTTTATGGATAATTCCTTGACACAATAAAGCACTGGCCTCAGTCCCAAAGTCTATATCTTGTTTTATGGGGGACTGTGATGGTTAGTTTTATGTTTCAGTTTAGGCTATGGTATCTAGTTATGCAATCAAACACCGATCTAGATGTTGCTGTGAGGTATTTTGTAAGTCTGAGAAACATCTACAATCAGCTGACTTTAAGTAAAGAAGATTCTCCTCAATAATCTTGGTGGGCCTCATCCAAACAGCTGAGAAGCCACAGAGCTCTGCAGAGGTCAGAATGTTTCACTTTCTTTAACAAGGAAGAACTGAAGGTAAAGGCTTAGGCTTCATCTTTTGTGCTGACATTGATTGGTAGAGGCTGTCTGGATTGCTGCACTGAGAAAGCTGAATCTGGGTAAAGCAGGGTCATGATTGTTTAGTGATTCCTGACAGCACACGTTGGCAAATAGTAGCTCCTAGGGTGTTTGCCATCTCTGGGTTCAGCGCTGCTCCTGGGCTACAAACGTCAAGCAGAGCAAAGAAAGAACAAATCCTAGGGTTGTGTGTGAACATCTGATGCCTTGGGGTAAAACTAAAATTAGCCTCGTGATTTCAAAGAGTTAAGTTGGCCAAATTCACTTCTGATGGCTTCCAGCACAGACTCCTGGCCACATTTCACTCCTTGGGGTCTTCTATTTCCCAAAGTATCTGTGTGCTGCAGAATACTGAGTCACCCACTCAGACAAAACTTTCCTGCAAAGGCCAAACTAGAAGGAATTAGGAATGCAAATGAATTCAAACTCCTGACCAGGGTTAGCAAAATTTTTCTTAAAGGGCCAGATAGTAAATATATTAGGCTTTGTGGGCCACAGAGATTGTCACCACTACTCAACCCTGCCATTGTAGCATGAAAGCAGCCACAGACAATACATGAATGAGCATGACTATGCTCCAATAAATCTTTATTTATAAAAACAAGCACTGGGTCCATAAGTTGTAGTCTATCTCTGAACTAGGTTCAGCAGCATATTGTGCTCCTTAACACAAGGTTCCATGGTTAATAAGTTGAGAAAATGTCAGGGAAAACAAAGTGAAACAATTTTCTTGGCTGCAGGACTTCTCAGAGCCTTTACTGTGTGCAAGTGGAGGATAAAGTTTAAAGCATTTCCCAAAGTCCTCTGACCATGGAACACCTTTTAACAAAATGCCTATCAACATCTCCCCAAGGCCCCAGAATCATAGTTTAGTAAATGGTATTTTCTTCCATCTGATTTTGGCTAGATTATGACTTTCTTGCTCGCCTTGAACTATAAATGGCTAACTGCAAATGCTCTCTACTTTCTTCAGAACAGTAACCAATAAACAACAAGGATTTACTGTATAGCACAGGGAACTATATTCAATATCTTGTAATAAACTATAATGGAAAAGAATGAGAAATGGATATGTACATATATATGTATAACCAAATCACTTTGCTGTACACCTGAAACTAGCACAATACTGTAAATCAATTATACTAAAAAGAAAAAAAAAAAGAATAACTAACCAGCCATCATTTGACTTGTGTTATCTTAATCCTCACAACAATGTTGTAAGTCCTAATATTCCCATTTTAAAGATGGGGATACTGAGGCTCAGTGAGGTTAATCAGGGTCCCAGAGGGTGAATATCTTATGGGTCTAATCGAATCACATGAGCCCTTTAAAAGCAGAAGGGGAAGTCAGGGAGATGTGAAGCACTTCCTGGCTTGAAGATAGAGGATGCCACGTGAACAGACCAGAATGTGGTTTCTGGGAAGTGGCAGTGACCCTTGGCCAACAGCCAGCAAGGAAACGGGGATCTCAGTCCTACAACCACACAGAACTGAATTCTGCCAACAACCTGAATAAGACTGAAAGTCAGTTCTCCTCAAGAACTTCCAATAGGAGCCCAGCCTAGCTGACACTTTGATTTTTACCTTATGTGACCCTACACAGACAACACGGGCAAGCCCACCTGGCTTTTGACCTACAGAACTGTGAACTAATAAACGGGTATGTTTTTCAGCCACTGAGTTGGTGGTAATTTGATAGGCAGCAATTGAAAGCTAACACGGGTCCGTACTACTGTGATCTCATTTTATAGACGAGGAAGTGAAAGCCCGCAGAGGTGAAGGAACCTGCAGGGTGACACAGCTGGTAAATGGCAAAGGGTTTCTCAAACAGGAGTTGAACCCAGGCAGTCTGGCTTTTTACTGTTAGGCTGTGTTTTACATATGTATTTGTCTGCAACAATCTCCAACATAGATGGTTAAGTTAAAAGAAAAAGCAAGGTGGGAGCTGTGTATAGAAAAAGCAAGGTGGGAGCTGTGTATAGAATATTACTGTTTGATTATATGAAGATGAGCAGGAAGAACATATACATGGGTCTGCTTGTATATGTGCATGGTAGCTATGAAAAGATTCAAGGATGATATGATTATTTCCCAGGGCGGGAAATGGGTGTCTGGGGGCAGGACAGGGAAGGAGACTTTTCACCATATATTGTTTTTGGTGTTTTGACTTCTGAACCCTGTGACTGTATAACTCATTAAAAAAATGAAGTATCCTCAATAATGAGAGGAATGGGGAATACTTGGGAGACATATGAATAGGTGAAAAAACACTCTCAAAAGGGCCCAGTACTGTAGGTAAACTGGTTTGTAGGTATATTAATTTGCTAGGGCTGTCATAACAAAGTACCACAGACTGGGGGGCTTATACAACAGAAATTAATTTTCTTACAGTTCTGGAGACTAGCAGTCTGAGAACAGGGTGTAAGTCCCTTCTGGGAGCTGTAAGGGAAATATCTGCTCCACACCTCACTCCTTGGCTTACAGATGACTGTTATCTCCCTGTGTCTTTACGTGGTCTTCCCTGTGTGGTGTGACTGTGTCCTAATTTTCTTTTTATAAGGACACCAGTCATATTAGATTAGGTCCCACCCTAATGACTTCACTTTGACTTAAGTACCTGTTTAAAGACTCTTTCTCCAAATACAGCCACACTCTGATGCGCTATGGGGTTAGGCCTTCAACATATGAATTTTTGCGGGGGACACAATTCAGCCCAGAAAACGAACATTTAATCCAGGGTTTCTCAACCTTGGCACTACTGACATTTGGGACTGGGTAATTCTTGGTCTCAGGGGGCTGTCCTGTGCACTGTAGGATGTTTAGCAGCATCACTGGTCTCTACCCACTAAATACCAGTACCACTCCCCATCCCATTATGACAATCAAAACTGTCTCCAGAAATGGCCAAATGTCCCCCTAGTTGGGAACCACTGCTTTAACCCCTTTTCTAGCCCTGATGTGTGGGAAGCTGCAGCAAGTACAACTGGCTCTTCCAGAAGTTCTGCACTTTTATACACAGAACGATGTACTGTGAGAACCACAGCTGAGACCTAGCAAACTCAGACCTGCCCTGGTGGAGACCTGCATCTGCTCAGGAGGGGAGGGGAGAGAGAGAGGAATGACTGACCCCCCAGGAGAGAACATGACTCAATCAATGGGAAACCACTTTGAGAGCAAAAGTGCTGGGTACAGGGCCCAGAAAAGAGAGGGATTTTAATGGCACAAAAAGCCTCATGAATCCTCTTGGCTCTCACATCCAAGAAAACCACCTTTCTTGCTCTTGTCTGCCTTCCCCTGTACTTAAGAGACGAACCACCGGGGCTGAAAGCTCGTGGAATTGCCTCCTGTGGAAACCTCTCATCCAGGGGCTGGCTGGGCAGGCTGCACTAGGGGTCAGTTAAGATGATTCCAGACATGGGAAGGGCTTCCTCCTTCCCGTTCTTATGGGAAAAGACAGGAAGTTGGTCACATGCTGTGTTTTTTGGAGAAACAGGTCAGCTAAACGTTTCCTTGTTTCTGATACAGCTAGTCCTAGTATCTACCCAGCAACTGGATACCCGGCCTTCCACCTTCTGATAACCTTAATGGGATAAAAACAACCATTTAAGAGATGAGGAAGCCGAGGGCTCCAAAGAGTGAGGTCACCTGTCCAAGGTCACATAGGTAGTAAGTCCAAGAACCAGGATTTGAACCCAGTTTTGCTGACTCAAGGCCAGTTTTCTTCCTGCTGTGCAGTGTTTACTCATGACACACCCGCTACTGAGAGTTTTTAGAGAAGTACCTGCTTTTATATTTCTCCATCTGAAAAATGGGCAGAATGGCAGCTGCCTGCTACCTATGCTAGTGAGAGGTTGAATGAACCCTGCCCTAAGAATGTTCTAGAACAATGCTGTCCACTGGAATGTTCTACATCTGCTTTGCTCAACACTGTGGCTATCCAGCAGTGCAACGGAGAGACTGAATTTTAAATTTAATTAATTTAAATGTAAATAGTCACCTGTGGCTTGTGGCTGTCATACTGGACAGTGCATTTCTAGAACCTTAAGCCAAGAGGATTTCATTTTAACAAAAGGAAGGAGCAATGTGGACAAGTCAAGTTTTAAATTATTACTACTATTAAGGCTAGGAGTTGGAGTGTCAAGAAAATTTTCCAGGGCAAGAAAATTTGCTTTCTTAACTAGGTTCGGGTTAGGTTAAAACAAAAGTTTCACTCGCAGAGAATCAGGGAGTACACGAAGGTGAGGAGGGCGTCTTACTCGTTTTTATATTCTCAGGGCCTAGCATTGCCTTTGTAAGCAAATAAGTCCCAAATAATGTCCACTGGATTGAGGAGAGAAAGGGGATGTGGCTGAGAAGAACTCTACGTGGTGGGGTAGCAGCAGGTCTAGTTTTAACCCCCTAACAGGAAATTAACACGAGGCTCTTCATTCAGCCCATAATAGCCATGTGTCAAGACAGACCTAATGGTCCTTGTTCTCATGAGTCGATACTTGAATGGTGGGGACAGAAAATAAACACAAGACAATCCAATCATTTCAGATACTGGCACACGCGAGGTGGGAAATAAGATGGTGATGGGGTAATGCAAACTGGAGACCACCTCTCTGAACAGGGTGGTCAGGGAGGCGACAGAGTCTCAGAGGACGTGACACTTGAATGATGGGAAGGGGACAGCCCTGGGAACATAGAGAAAAACCTCCCCACGCGGAGGGAGCATAAGTGCGAAGGGCCTGAGAAGGAAGCTGCTGGCTGGTCCAGGGTGAGCCAAGGGAGAGGACCAGGTCCTGGGTGATGAGGTCGGAGAAGTGGGCAGGAGCCTGATCAGGCAGTGCCAAGATGTATGAACTGTATAAGTTATCTGGATTTATGATGACAAGTGGCTGCTCTAGACACCCGGCCAGTGTGATGGTTTGGGGCTGAGGTTACAGATCGGTGGCCGTCATTGTTAACCCGTCCCCTTCTTGGCCGGCCAATGAGCATGGCTGTCCTGGGAGGCCCAGGTATGAGAAGATCCCGGACAGACCCTCTGGTGTCCGGAGGCACATGGGAATCAGTGGTTCACCCAGCCTCACACATCAGGGACCATGGGGCCATCAAGCAAACCCAAATACCAGAAGCCCTTCCAATATAATTATAATATTAAAAACCAACCCACCCTCTCAGTGGACGGCGTGGAGGCGCAGGAACGAGCATCTGTGCTGTGAGCCATTAGGGGTCCCTGACAGATGTGCTCCTCTCCCCCCTCCCCCACCAGCTGCAAATGAAGACCCGTCCTTTTCTTCTGCCCAGACAAGGATTGATGAGGATTCGGGAGAGCGCTCAGACAGGCAAGGAAAGGCTGTGAACCTTTTCCAAGCCTGCAATTTATCTTGAGGAGACTATTCACATCACTTTTTACAGGTTGGATTATGCTCTGACCTGGCACATTAATCTTGCCGAATAAAATAATAATAATCAGAAAAAGGGAGCTGGACAGTTGCCAGGGAGGCATTAATAACTGTCGCCCACACCTCGGAGGTGCAGGGAAGGGGTGCCACCTCCCATCCCTGCCCCCTGGCCCCCAGTGGTGCCCGTCGAAAGAGAAGGAAGTGAGGTAGCCATTGCCTGAACTTGGGGGAATTTTACAGAGATGGTGTACAGGGACATCGCTCCCCAGTCAACTCTGAGGAATTTTCCGAGCAAATCCAGAGAACTTCCATGGGAGGGAGTGTGGTCTAGTAACTCCCTCCCAGAGCAGGGGTTCTGGGATCAGACTGCCTGAGTTCAAATCCCCGCTCAGCCACTTATATATACACTGTGTGACCTTGGGCTACTTTTTTTTTTTTGTGGGGGGGTAAGGAGTTTATTAATTTATTAATTTATGCTGTGTTGGGTCTTCATTTCTGTGAGAGGGCTTTCTCTAGTTATGGCAAGTGGGGGCCACTCTTCATCACGGTGCGCGGGCCTCTCACTATCACGGCCTCTCGTTGTGGAGCACAGGCTCCAGACGCGCAGGCTCAGTAGTTGTGGCTCACGGGCCTAGTTGCTCCGCGGCATGTGGGATCCTCCCAGACCAGGGCTTGACCCCGTGTCCCCTGCATTAGCAGGCAGATTCTCAACCACGGCACCACCAGGGAAGCCCTTGGGCTACTTCTTAACCTCTCACTGTGTTTGTGTTTTCTTCTGGAAAACAGGGATAAAACCAGCAATTGCTGGGAGTGTAAAATGGTGTAGCTGCTGTGGGAAACAGTTTGGTGGTTCCTCAAAAAGTTAAACATAGAATTACCATATGACCCAGCCATTCCACTCCTAAGTATTTACTCAGAAAAACTGTGTTCAAACACATACTTCTACACAATGTTCAAAGCACTGCTATTCCCAATAGCTAAAAAGTGGAAGCAATCCAAATGTCCATCAATGGATGAATGGATAAACAAAGGGTGGTCTACCCACACAATGGAATATTATTCGGCCATTAAACTGGAGTGAAGTGCTGATTTCTGCTACAATGTGGATAAATCTTGAAAATATGATGCTAAGTGAAATAAGCCAGACACAAAAGGTCACATAATGTATGATTCCATTTATATGAAATGCCCAGAATAGGTAAATCCATAGAGGTAAAAAGCAGATTGGTGGTGGCCAGAGGGAAAGGGGAGTGACTGAATGGGTACGGAGTTTCCTTTTGGGGTGATGAAAATCTCTTAGGACTAGATAGAGGTGATGGTTGCACAACACCGTAAGTGTACTGAATGGCACTGAATTGTATACTTTCAAATGATTGCTGGGACTTCCCTGGTGGTCTGGTGGAAGACTCCGCGCTCCCAATGCCGGAGGCCCGGGTTCGACCCCTGGTCAGGGAACTAAGATCCCACGTACCGCAACTAAGCCCATGCGCCACAACTAGAGAAGCCCACAGGCCACAATGAAGACCTAGCACAGCCTAAATAAATAAACAGACAAATAAATAAATAAATGTCAGTTCTTGAAGACCCACCAAAGCCAAAATAAACAAACAAATAAATAAATGTCAGTTCTCTCTAATTTATAAAAATAAAATAAAATAAAATGATTCCTGGTTAATTTTATGTTATGTGAATTTTACCTCAATTTTTAAAAAACCCACAAAACAATGGCACTTGCCTTGTGAGACAGATGTCAGAGGGAAAAGGGTTAGAGCAGGGCCTGGCCCTCATGAAGGGCTGATTCCACATTAGCTGTTCCTATTGCCATCAGCGTTCTTACTCTGATGTTTGCAATCTCTGGCAGGTTATTTAACTCAGTTTCTGCTCTGTGCAGAGAGATATCAACAGTATCTACCTGCCAGGATTGCTACAAGATGATGTCTTCAGTAGACTATAAACTCCATGAGTATGTAGATTTTTGTCTACTTTGTACTTTGATACTGATGTATCCCTTTGCCTAGAACAGTGCCTGGCACACCGCTGGCATTTAGCAACTATTTCTTGAACAAATGGCAGTGCTTAACACACTGCCTGACTCCTGGTAATTGTTCAGCAATGTTTACTTGCATTTATTACTATTGGTCTGGTTGCTGCATTTCTTTGAACGTTTGCTGCATGTTCCTTTCTAGCACAGGGAAGTGAGTACTACTTTGCCTTGTAGACTTTGGTGTCTTCATGACAGAGGTGTCTGGACACCTACCATACATGAGAGGTTTGAGCTGAGCTGACAATGGAGTCTAAGCTCTCACTGAGGTTACAAGAGGAGGTGATGAGAGTTAGTGTAGCTGTCTAGACTATCAACTCATCCACTCACCCATCCATCCACCAACCTGTCTGTCCATCCTCTAAATATCCATCTGAATATCCATCTACCCATCTAAATATCTATCCATCCATCCATCCATCCAAGTACCCATCCATCATCTATCTAAATATCCATCCATCCATCTACCCATCCATCTATCCACACAATCACTGGACTATCCATCTGTCCACATATCCACCAACTTTCCCATCTAGCCATCCAATTCATCCATCTACCTATACATCCATTCACCCATCCATCTACCCACTCAGACATATATACATACATACAATGAATGCTGCCGAGTGCATATCAGATGCTGGTGATCCATCAACAAAGAAACCAGATGCATTCATTTCCTGCTGTCACAGAGGTTACAGTCGAGCAGAGCAGGCAGACAACTAAACAAGCAATTACAGTCAGGGTGGTGAGTGCTGGAACAGGGGAAGTACAGGGTGCTGCGACAGTCCCCAGCAGGGGCACCATACCTCACCTGAAGGGGCAGGGGAGGTTTCTAAGAGGCTGTGATCTGCAGGAGGAGCAGGAGGTGGTCAAGACACAAGAAAGGAAAAGGGTCTTTGAGGTAGAAGGGCAGCACACAGCTGACTCTGGAAGCTGTAAGGGTTAGTTACTCAGTCTCAGTGCCTCAGTTTTCTCATCTGGAAAATGGGGTTAGAACACCTACCACATGTCAGATTGGGACTAGTTGGTATATGGAAGGAAATGAAAGAAGAAGGGTCTGGCTGAAGCACAGGGAACAAAGGGAAGAGGGGCAGGAGAGAGTGAGAGGAAGAGCAAGGATGCTGGATAGGCAGGTGGGCTGCAAAGCCTCACCTGCTTCCTCTCCAGGCAATGACAACCCACCCCTCATTTCACCCACATACAAAAAGTCTTCTTATGTTTGCAGCATTTCAAACGGGGTTTTGTAAACATCTCAATTTTCTAAGGGAAGAAACATGTTCAGGCACATGTAGTGACTCACCCAAGGCCCTGTGGCCGGAAAGTGGCAGGGTCAGGAATGGCCCAGGAATTCCGACATCCATTCAGTGCTGGGCAGATGATCTCCTGATGCGGCCATGGCCTTGGGAGTTGGAAGATGTGAATTCTGATTCTATGACTGACCAGCTGGGTGTTTTTTGGACAAAACATCTCACCCCTCTTTCAGCCACAGTACAGGGTAAGTGAAAAAATGGCCACCCAAAGATACCAGGTCCCAAACCCTGGAAGCTGTGAGTGTGACCTCATCTGGAAAAAGGGTATTTGAAGACACAATTAAGTTAAGGCTCTTGGCACGGGGAGAGTATCCTGGATTGTCTGGGCGGGGCCCAAATGCAGTCACATGTATCTGTATGAGACAGACAGAAGGAGACATCATACACAGCAGAGGCCAGGTGACCGCAGAGGCAGGGACTGGAGTGATGCTGCCATGAGCTAAGGAACGCTGCCGGCTACCAGAAGCTGGAAGACGCAAGGAAGGATCCTCTCCTAACATCCAGCACCCCCCCACACACCTCTGACATCTAGATTTCATTTCAGTGACACTGATTTTGGACTTCTGACCTCCAGGACTGTGAGAGAACACATTTCTATTGTTTTCAGCCCCAGGCATGTGGTTATTTATTATAGCAGCCACAGGAAATGAATAGCAGCCACAGGAAATGAATACAGTGGGCCCTCTGTATCCGCAGGTTCCTCGTCTGTGGATTCAACCAATGTCCCATAGAAAATCCGAGGATGCAGAACCGCAGATATGGAAGACCAAATGTAAGGGACTTGAGCGTCCACGGATTTTGGTATCCGAGGAAGATCTTGGAAGCAATCCCTCGCAGATACTGAGGGATGACTGTACTCAGCTTTTTATCTAGAAAGAGGTGATAATAATCTCTCTCTCACTCAGAGGGGTATTGAGAGCCTTATATGAGTCAAGACATGGGAAAGAATCTAGCAAGAACCAGAATGCACTAGGCAATGAGTAACCATTCTCTGTCTGTTTTCCTTATCTTTCTCCCATACCCACTTTGAGGTACAGCTTGGGCCCCGAAGCTGAAGCCCTGGGCTGGAGTCCCAACTCTACCACTTAATAGCCCTCTGCCTGCTCAACCTTCCGTCTCCTCATCAATGACAGGAACTGTATCTCCCTGAGAGGAATAGCAAGAAGCTACGTAAGGTAATGCATACATGAAGTGCTCTTAGTACAGTCTCAGGTACACAGTCGATACTCAATAATTGCGAGCCATTATTATTCCAGGCAGTCAGTGCGCAGCCAGCTTCCTCACATGCCTGGATTCACGTCTCCTGCCTTCAACAAAGTGCCACAACTGCTATGAAGGAAAAGGTTCGGGGCATCTAGAACCCAAGGGGCACTAAACCCAAGGAGGGGGTCATGGGAACCCTGACTTGTAGCCAGTTGGTCAGAAGTACAGGTGACAACTTGGGGCTGGTGACTGGCACCTGAAGTGACAGGGGCAGTCTTGCGGGACTGAGCCCTTATCCTGTGGGATCTGACACTATCTCGAGGTGGATAGTGTCAGAACTGTGTTAAACTGAAGGATACCCAGCCGGTGTCAGAGAATTACATGATGTGTGGAAAACCCACACATCTGGTGTCAGAGGTATTGAGTGTGTGTGTGTACAGAAGAAACACAGGAGTGTGTTTTTCCTATACACCTGGCCAGTGATTTGATCAGTTGTCACTCAAGACAGATGGTCAATTCCAACCTGCTCTTCTGCCAACCAATGCCTGGGACAAATTCTGAGCTTTCTGACCTAACCGTAATGTCTTTTCCTCACACTGCTCAGTCCTCTGAATTACAATGATTATCCCCCAAGACCTCTTCATCCCAACACCTCCTGCAGGCCTCTCCCTAAGGTACACTCCAAAGAATCATTGCCACCAGTCTGCTTCCTGTGTCCATGGCAGGCATCACTCATGGATCACAGAGTCCTTTTCTTCTGAGCCTCAGTACCCTCTATATAACATGCCCCAGAAGCCACAAAGAGTCAAAAACCTTTGAGAGCCATCCTTCCCTGGGAGAAGCAGGACCCAGGGCATGTCAATGGGCTTTTTTTCCTTTCTTGGGTGAAATTTAGATGACAATTGCATCAAGGCCAGCTTTGAACAACAAAACTTAGTAAATGCACTTAGAGAGCAGAGGCGTGACAAGAAGGTGGTGACAATAAAGAATGATGCTCAGCTTCAAGGGATGACAAGAGGTGGGAGACAGGATCTACTAACTCAGGCTCGTTCACTTGATGCACTGACATTTGCTCTGCCCAAGTCCAACCTTTCCTTCTCCAGAAGGCATCCTGAAACCCCTGCATGATTGGCGTGATGGGCCTACCTTGGACTTGACGGCCAGGATGATCTTGGGCAGGGCCACGACAAGGCACTTGAGGGCGATGGTGATGTACTTGAGCACAAAGTCTGCGATGCCCACGATCCACAGCAGGTCAAAGAAGTCCAGCATCTCCAGGTTGGGCTTCAGGAATATGAGGCTGGGGGAGGAGTCAGAGAGTCACAATGCTCACTTAAGGCCACTGGCCTTTAGGGGCCCTTCTGCTCATTCTAGGAGCCTTGTAAATATTACCTGTAGACAGAGCACTAAGCTGGGAGTCAGATATCTGTGTCCTCTTCCTGAATCTGCTATTAACTTGCTGTGTGACCTCAGATGGGTATCTTAACCTCTCTGAGCCTCAGTTCCCCTGAGAGTTAAATGATGAGATTGGCTTAGAGCATCACTAGTTAAGGTCCCCTCCAGTTTTATGGGCCACAACAGGCTTCACAAGAGGAAACAAAAGGAAGGAAGGAAGGCCGACCAATAACATGAAGGAGGGAGAGAGAGAGAAGGAGGGAGGAGGGATTTGATGTGTAGACGCTGTGCTAAGCAATTTAGTCACTGTATCTCATTGTCCTGCAGAGTGAGCACTGCTCATCCCCACTTTCTAAATGAGGCACTGAAGCTTGGAGACGTGAAGTTAAGTTGCCCAAGGTCACACTGCATGATAAGCATATGGGCATCAGTATCAGATAGACTTGAATTTGAATCCAGGCCTCTCCATTTCTGGACCCTAGGCAGATAATGTTCTCTCTGTAAGCCTCAGTGTTCTCATCAATAAAATGGGAATCGTTCCCTCCCTCAGTGTTACTGGTGGGATTCAATGAGATAACAGGTATACTACAGACTCTGTCATGCAGCAGTGACAATGATAACAACATCTCTACGAGGCAGGCACTGTTATCTACCCATTTTGCAGATGAGAAAAAAGAGGCACAGAAAGGTAAATGAACATGCACAAGGTCCTACAAATATGATGGAACGGTGGTGGATTCGAACCCAGGTGTCCCGGCTACAGTTACTGCTCTCAATCCTTATTCCACAGCAGTACTACTCGGAGTGTGTAAACCCATTTTACCCATCCGTGACCAGGTAAGTCAACCTCACACTCAATTTCTGTACTTCCCTCACTGGGGACAGACAACAAGTCATTCTTGAACTGGCACTGATCCACAGACCACATGCTGAGTAGCACTGCTCTCCCTCACCGCTGTGGATGATGATGCTATTCGTATTAATAATATCTTGGCTCTCTACATCATGCTGGCCCTAGTCTACATGCTTTACATGTCTCAGGTCATTTCATCTTCCCAAAGGCTCTGTGTGGTAGGCACTACGATTATCGCATCTTGAGCTGGGGAATCTGGAGCGCTTCGACGTGGAGTCACTGCCCACGGCATCTCAGCTAGAATGTGGAGCTAGGATTGGAACCAGCACCCAAACCGTGCTGGTCCCCTGGCTTTTCTTCCCGCCAGATTAGAGGCTCCAAGCAAAGGCCACTCCGAGTCCTGCCTGTCCACCAAAAAAGCAGGGGACAGTGCACACAGCCCAGAGACAATGCTTTCTAAACGCTTCCCACATACTCTACTGGGCTGGTGGAAAACGGTGCAAACTGAGGCCCCCTGAGGAAAGCATCCTAGGAATGAACTGGTCTCTTTTTGTACTTTTATTTTTAAAAGTCAATTTCTATTTAGAATAAAAAATGTTTGAAGAGCGAGAGTAGGGTTAAATCAATGAAAATAATCTATTTTTGCAATCTCTCATGATACCTTTGGTGTCCTTCCACATCTGAGCCCTGTCTCTGTGGGACGCCTCGTCTCCAAGTCTGAGTGGCATCCAAGTTACGATATGGGGAGAGGCTGGCAGCCCTGAGCTCCCCTTTTTGTCTCTGCTCTTGTCCCTCCCTGGGCATGACCCAGGCTGGCTGGTTGACTTCCATGCCCTGCTTTTCTATTATGCATCTCTGATCGCAAAAGAAATGAAGATCTGCCCTCCACTTTCCATTTTATCTCAGAGACACCAATCTGTTAAATTCACCCAGATAGGTTTTAGTTCATTGTCTTAGAGTTTTTTCTGTTTTGGCTTTTGGAGCCAGAAAGATGCCCAAGTGTTCTTCCACAGATTGATCACTAAGTCCACTTATTTCTAACGTACACTATGAACTTTAATAGATGGATACATTTTATTGTCAGTTTTCTGCCCCACTAGCCATCACCCCCAATAGATAAAGTAATTTATCATAAGAGAATAATATTATGATATGATTATGACATATCAAATGTTTCACAGTTTGCCCAGTACTTTTCACATATTATTAACATTTGGCCTCTCTAATAATTAGCCTGTGGGTGGGTAATGACCTTCAGGTGGGTAAGGCAGAAATTAACTTGCTCTCGGTTTCACAAATGCAGAAACTAGGCGAGGTTCGAAGAGGTTCCACTATTTGCCAAAGGGCACAAAGCTGGTACGTGGCAAGACTAAGAACCTCTGACACACTGGTAATCAGACTTCAAATCCTGGGATGATTCAAACTCTCTGTTACCTACTGGGACTAAGGCTTATTAGAAAGGGTTTCATTAAGCCAAAGTTTCCTCACCTGTAAAATAGGGACAGCAATACCCTGCTGAGTGGGAGGGCAAAATAAGATAATGGCTATTGGTATCATTCACAAACACACTCTAGACCACTGACATCAATAAGGAAGGAGGCTCAGCTCTGTTGCTTTTCTCCTAGGTCACTCTCTTTGTCTTTGTGTGCTGCCAGTTTGACTCAGCACTGGTTTGATGAGGGCACAGAGGTCTGAGCCTGTGAATGTGATCATGCCCAGAGAATGGCATGAGCTGGAAATTCCTCCAAGGTTCTGGGAAACTCCATCTCCTTTACCCTCCACCCAGGACCCTGATCTTCTGGGCCAGGCAAGTAATGCAGTGTGTGGGATGCATGTTGATGCCTTGGAACTAACTTCCCAAATTGCTTTCATGCAACTTCGGGTGGCCCCAGAAAGTGGTGAAACGGGTCACTCCTCAAAGTCCATTTTTAAAACAGATGGACATGATCTGAAAGCTTGGCTTGAGTTTCAACCCTGTGCTAGAGACCATTACTGGTCAGTTCTCCCCCACCATGCACTATGTGGCTACCAGAAAATGCAAAATTACACATGTGGCTTGCATTATATTTCTATAAAGAATTATGCTCTAGGCACGTGTATATGACAACAGGGTGGGATTTGAAAGTTACAGAGCTACTGCATTGTTCTCAAATGAAGGGGCTGTGGGTCCCGAGTCCAACAAAGCCCCCCACTTTCTTACTGGGGGTCAGACTCCCCTGCTCACCTGTTATACAGCTGCTGGGAACTGAACGTGTAGAGCACATACAGGGTGTTCCCCGCCAGAAAGGCTAAGATCCACAAAATGACCAGCACCGACCTCTTCTCCTAGAGACAAAGCAAGAGATCTGTGGAGATGCCGAAACGCCAAAGGTGCACCTGGCAGGATATTCCACAATGTTCCCCGACAAAGGGCAACTTTTCCCTTTCTCAAAGGTTTGGAGGAAGCGGGGCTAATGGTGAAACGAAAGGCGTTGGCATCTTTCCATCCCACTGGAACCTAGGGGATGGTTACAGAGAAGGTAACAGAAATGTGTGAACCTGCTTGGAGAACTATCCAGAGAGTCAGGAGGGCACCATGGTTAGCAAAACAGATTCTGGAGCTGGGTGGCCTGGGTTCAAATCCTTGGTCTATTATCTGGAGGGTTTCCAACCCTGGGCAATTACTTAAACTCTCTACATTTCTCTTTACTCATCTGTAAAATGGGTATACACTGTATCTCTCTTCTAGAGTCTGAGAATTAATGTACATGAACTGCTTAGAACAGTGCCTGGCATGTAAGAAATGTTAGTTTACATTTACTGTTAGGAACTGAGGCACAGAGAAATTAAGTAACTCTGGCTCAAGGGCACATGTTTTAAGCTCCGGTGCCCTCATTAAAAAATGAGGTTTGGGGACTTCCCTGGTGGCGCAGTGGTTAAGAATCCGCCTGCCAATGCAGGGGACATGGGTTTGAGCCCTG
Source organism: Mesoplodon mirus (assembly GCF_964341445.2). Lineage (NCBI taxonomy): Eukaryota > Metazoa > Chordata > Mammalia > Artiodactyla > Ziphiidae > Mesoplodon > Mesoplodon mirus. The sequence continues at coordinate 12,534,139 of NC_138989.1, forward strand.
GTCCAGGAAGACCCCACATGCTGTGGAGCAGCTAAGCCTGTGTGCCACAACTACTGAAGCCCACGTGCCAGAGCCCATGCTCCACAACAAGAGAAGCCACCGCAATGAGAAGCCCACGCACCGCAACGAAGAGTAGCCCCCACTCGCCACAACGTGCAGCAACAAAGACCTAACACAGCCAAAAATAAATAAATATATTTTTTAAAATGAGGTTTTGTTAAGGATTAAGTAAACTTGATAAATGTAAACATTCAGTCTGGTACAGGCTCACATTTCAGGCTCACTAAGTGGTAGGACTTGTTGCTCTGACTTTACAACCCAGCAGTAGATTTGGATTGACAGGTTGGAAATTTCTGTTCTAACTTTTTCCGGCATAGACCTTTGGGCTACTGCCCTGGACTGACCATTCAACATAGGGCCACATTTATAGGATTAAATTCAAACTCATACACATGGATGTCAAAGCCCTTTGCAATCTAGCCCCGTTTCTCTTTCTCCAGCCTTGCTTCTGATTAGTCCCCAGGAAGACAAGCTGGGAAACCTTCTCAGTTGGCTGTTTCTCAGTAGACTCTCAGCCTGACAGCAACCTAAGGAAATTTCTAGAGGAGGCGTAGAGCAGGGCATTCCTGCCTGTGTACCCTGGGATACATAATCAGACCCCCGTGCTGCTGACAAGCTGAAAAGCTTGTCTTTTCCTGGACCAGGGCGGCTGCATTGCTGGAATAAGATGAGGTCATAACTTTCCCAGTGTAACCTTCCCTGTGGTTTCGGTAAACGCTCCACTGTCTCCAGACACAGCTCAGTGCTCGACACACTGTTACAACACACATTTCCATAGTGTAGACAAAATAAATGCATCTCCATCCACCCATTATTCCAGGAGGGGTCAAGGTTAACGGCCTGAGAAACCACCTCCAACCAACCAACCGCTCTTATCAATGTGATTAATCCACTCGGCAGCCCTTTCTATGCCAATAAATAATAGATTCTGGTTTAATCCCCTATAAATCCAAACCAAAAGTGGAAGAGAAAGGGAATTAGCAATGCCCCGAGAAGCCAGACTCTGAAGGAAAAATGGGGTACTATCTCCAGTAGTAAGTTGAGATTCCTAAACTTCCTAAGAGTCAGGCAGACTCTCTTCCACTGAAATATACACAGACAGGCAAATCATCACCTGTGTCTTCATAGGGTTCAAAGACCCCTAGAAGCCTGTCCATGGATACAGGCATCCCCTTGCCCCTAAAATTCAAGTCAAGGCACCACGTGGATGTTACTGCATCTGAGAAAGAGCCAGCCCCAATAGCCTCCACTATGACACTGAGCAACCTGCTGTTCTAATAGCAGAAGAAAGGGGTCTGCGTGAAGAAGATGAGACTAAGGGTCAAGAAGAACCTCTGACTCCATGCCCAACTCCAGACCTCAATGTGCTCATGTATCAAATAAAGACTGAGCTGGCATCTGTGCCTCATGGACGCCTAGGTGCTTCTGAGAAAGCAGATGACCCCAAAGCAAGGTCAGAGAGGATGGTGGCTATTATAGGATCACATGTGCAGCAGAAAACATAGGCTTGTTAAAAATAACTCAATTAAGTTGTTCCTATGAGCCAGGCACTGCATTAAACATCTTCCATGCACCATCTCATTTAATCCTCTCGATGGGTGTATGAAGTTGGTGTGGCAGTTCCTTTTCCAGAGGTGGCACCTGAGGCTGAGATCAGCGAGGTAACCCATCCAAGGGCTTGCAGGAGGGTGGAGGAGCTGGAATTTGAATCTGGGGGGGAGTACAGGCTCTGGGCTCAATGCCTGGGTTCATATCCCGATGCCACCCTTCACGCTGGCTGTGTGGTCTTAGGCAAGAAACTTATGTCTTAGACAAGAAATTCTGGGCCACTATCTCCTCATTGGGAAAATGAGTTCAGAATGATTTTGCCTCCCTCCCAGGTTGCTGGGATGAAACTGCAAGAGGAGCTGTGTAATGGGTCCAGCGCTGTGCTGGACACGGTTAGTGCTCGGCAGATACCAGAGGGCATTTGGGATGACGGTGGTGAAGCCGTAGGGCTACCCAGCAGTGCCCGTGGGGCGGACTTAACCATGAGCGTGGGTTGGAAGTGAGCTAACTGATTGAATGACGGGAGGATAAGGGGAATGGGCCAGGGGCACATGGGGAGAGGCTGCTGTTGGAAGGGAGAAGGATGGCACATCCGGGGATCTGCCCAGGGTGGGAGGCAGAAGAATGGCCTCCCAAAGGTGTTCCTGTCCTAATCCCTGCAACCTGTGAATGTGTCAGGTTACATGGCAAAGGGCAATAAAGGTTGCAGGTGGAATTAAGTTTGCTAATCAGCTGACCCTGTGTGGGGGACAGTCTCCTGGATTATCCAGGGGGGTCCAATGTAACCACAAGGGTCCGTAAAAGTGGAAGAGGGAGACAGAAGAGGAGAGTCAGAGGGAGATGTGTCTATGGGGGGATGGTCACAGAGATGCAACGTTGCTGGCTCGAAGAAGGAGGAAGGGGCCATGAGCCAACGAATGTGGGTGACTTCTAGAACCTGGGAAAGGCAAGGAAAGAGACTGTCCTCTGAACCCTTCAGAAGGAACACCGTCCTGTTGACACTTTGATCTTAGGCTAGAGGGACCCACTTCAGGCTTCTGCTCTACAGAACTGTGAGTAATCCCTTTGTGTTGTTTTAAGCCACTGAGTTTGTGGTCATTTGTTACAGCAGCCCCAGGAGAGTAATTTACCAGGTGACTCACCTTTAGAGAGACCTGTTCCCGGAGCGTGGAGTTGGCATAGGCGAAGGTGCTGGCCATCCCGATGCACACGGCAATGCCTGCAGGACAGAGGAGGGGCCGAGACCATTCACTTAGACTTGTCAGGCCTGGCCCGGGCTTACTAGGGACACATCCCCGGTCCCCTCGGGGTTGACACGCTAACCACAGAGGAGAGACAAAAATCCCATTTCTGGGGCATTTGGGCTGCCATGTATATCACTGGGAACCCCAAGCCACTCTGAGAAGAGGCCTCTGACTTAGGGATGGGATTGAGGCCACTGTGGGCGTATTTTATAGAACCAGTTAGAAGCATGGGCTGTGCAGTCTGGTAAGACCTGTGTTCAAATCTCGGCTTGGACTAATCACTGCACCTCTCTGAGCCCCAGTTTCCTCCTCTGTAAAACAGACAGAATAATAACAGTACTTAACTCAAGGAGGGATACTGCTTACAGTGTACAATCTCTAGAAGTTATTAAGTGGTGCCTATTATTATTTCTACTTTCAAAAAGAATCTGAGGCATGTTATTTGTAATAAAAGCATATGTAGAAAAAGACCACAACACCATAAGAAATTGAAGTTTCATGTTAAAGGGGAAAGAATTCCTAGCTGACAGGAAAACATGACCCTTGCAGAGTAGGGAAAAAGAACTGAATTTTATTCCACAATTTAACAAGCTACCATCTTGGAATTCTCCCTAAATAGGGATTTTCGAATCCTACTTTTTGTTCCCCGTGGAAAGGATTCTGCTTTCACATGACATGCAGAGTTCCCACGCTTGGAGTTCACTTTTACTTTTTAAATAGTACGTGTATTCCAGGCATTCTTCCAGGTGTTCTTTGTAAAAGATGTGTTTCTTCATTAAAAACATATAAAATCAAAACCAGTAACCCCACAATCTCTTCTTGTACTCTTCTCTTTGATCAAACAAAAAAACCTGCCAACTGAGAACTAAAATGACCAAACTTGAGAATGAAAATTAGTGGTGAGTTTGCTGGAATTCAGGGTAAGGGAGAACACGCCAGGTTCCATTTCTAGGAATAAAAAGGGAGGGACTGACATGGTAGCACCCCAAAAAGGAAGGAGTGATCTGAGTCAGCTGGAACCCACCAGAAAGGGGCAAATGAGACACAAACGATGGCCTAAACTCCTCTAGATATCTCTTGTGGGATGTGATAAGCCATGAGATAGTAACTAGTACTGTAACTTCTACCATAAGATAAAAACAATAGCCTAAACTCTCCAGGGCACAGCAACATCATGATCTAATAACAGTATGTAACAGGTAATAACAACAGTGGACCAGAAACCACATTTATTGAATGTTAAGTGTGTGTCAGGTACTAGGCTAAGCACTTTATGAATCATTATCTTGCTTCCTAATAATAATACTAATAATAGGTAGTATTTACTGAGCACTTGCTGTGTGCAGGGTTCTATGTTAAGTATCTTACATGTATTAGTAATGAATATAATAAAAATAATAATCTACACTTGCATAGCACTTACTCTCTGCCAGGCACTGTCCTAAGTGCTTTACGTACGCTCACTCATTTAACCTCACTCAATCTCACGAAGGCAGATGCTGTTCATATACTATGATACTATCTGTAACATACTATTAGAGTCTATGTATAGCTATAATACATATGTAATAGTATTTGTAATAGTACACATGCTATTTTAACCCCCATTTTATGGATGATTGGACTGAGGCACAGAGAGGTTAAATAATGCACCCAGCGTCACACAGCTAGGAAGCGGGCAGAGCCCAGGTTCAGACCCAAGCAGTCTGAACTCCGGGGTAGTACACTCTATTCCTTCACATCACCCAACCAGCTGTGGAAGTTTCTACCACAACCCCGCTGGAGAGATGACGAATCTGAGACTCAAAGAATACGAGTGGCTTGCCCCAAGTCACACAGCTAGTCGGCCAGGATTTGAACCCAGGTCTGACTCAGAATCCTGGACTCTTAAGGACTTTGCACCATAAGGACCTCTACTGCCTTCCCCTGGCACTTGGGATGGAGACCCCGTCCCCCTACCCAACGGGTGGGGCGGCAGTCTTTGAGCCCTGCACCCCTCCACACTCACCAAGCTTATGCTGGAAGCACACTTTGGCCAGGAGGATGAGGATGAAAGGCAGCCCTTTCTGGAGCCAGCAGATCACGGCCTTCAGCTCGGACAGGGCCGGGGCAGGCGTCCCCGGCTGCTCGTCGCCCGCCTCGTCGGAGTGCGCGCGGTGGTCCCCGCCCACGTGCTGCAGCAGGGAGCCCCCACGGTGGCCGCCGTGGTGGAAGTGGTGGTGGGGCTGGCGGTGGTGGTAGGCGCCCCCCTCTCCGCGGCCCCCACCTTCCTCCCTGGATGTGGGCATCTGGAGGAACACGTCCCCGCCGCCCGCCGCGGCCCCCAACACCAGGCTGGACGGGAAAGGGGTGGCGGGGAGGCTGCCTGTCGGGAGGCCCGATAAGCCGGAGAAGAGCGCTGGCGGGGAGGCTGCTTCTGCCTTCAGACTCTCAAAGACTCCGCCTTCGTCCACACTCGCCTCAGAGCTGAGCGCTTGACTGCGATTTCTGGGCCAGAAGGGAGGAGAAAGCCCCCACCACGTCAGGCAGTGGAGGATGGGGGGCAAATGACCCTATCAATGATGTTATGGGCCGAATTGGGGCCCCTGCCCCAGGAAAATCATATGTTGAGACCCTAACCCCCAGTACCTCAGCCTGTGACAGTTTTTGAAGACAGGGCTTTGCAGAGCTAAGTGAAAATGAGATCATTAGGGCCAGCCTTAATCCAATATGACTGGTGTCCTTATAAGAGGAGGAAATTTGGACACAGACACGCGGGAGGGAAGATGATGTGAAGACACAGAGAGAAGGTGCCCATCTGTGAGCCAAGAAGAGAGGCCTCAGAGGAAACCAACCCTGCCGATGCCTTGATCTTGGACCTCCAGCCTCCCGAATTGTAGAAAATAAATTTCTGTAGTTTAAGCCCCCTAGACTGTGATACCTTGTCACCCTGCAGCCCTAGCAAACTAATATAGGTAATAATAGCAATAGGGTCATAATCTTTACTGAAATTTTACTATGTGCCAGATACTTTTCTAAGTGCTTTCCGTTAATTAACTCATTAAATCTTCCTATCAACCCTGTGAACTAGGTACTAATAATACCATCTTACAGATCAAGAAACTGAGGCACAGAACAAAGTAACTTGTCCAGGATCACACAGCTGGTAAGGTATGGAACAGGGAAGAGTCAAACCCAGCAAGGCTACCTCTGGAGCCTGCTTTCTCAACCACTATACTTTACTGAAAAGGGAGCGCAGAGTCCTCTGATTCTAGAATAACCTCAGAAACTCAGGTACCCCTGGTTCTGTAATCTCCAAGTTCAATGATTCCCAGTTCCCAAGAGGATCCACCTTGGTCACAACTGGTATTTGGAGGGCAGCAGAAAGTAATGGGAAGAAGATTTAATTGGAGAAGCCCACATTTGAACCCTAGCTCTACCCTTCCCAGGGGTCTTAACAATCCTACACTCAGTTTTCTCACCTGGAAAATGGGTATGAACACCATTCATGCATAGAATTCCTGGGGATCAAATTTAGAATACCCCTTTCAGTGTACCTGGCACTTAGTAAATGGGAACTATTATCTCGAATCCCTATGGAAAACCTCCAGGGCTAACTGCCATTTCTAGTTCCAAGCACAGGCCTGTTGTACTGGAATCAGGTAAAGGATGCTGATGCTCTTTCAGAGCCATTGCTGGAGGAGCAGAGAGCCTAGAGTTACCCTTCCGAGAATGGTGAGCCCCAAGCTGGGTGCACTTTCCCATGAACACCATGCCCCAGAGTCTGGATGTCATGTGTCTTCTCTTGGGCTTGTCCTTTTCAAATGGAATCAGTCTACACAACAGGTGGAGCTGATTAGCTCAATGTGCTGTGTCAGTGGGAGGGGCAAAGAGCCACCCTCCCTTCCTTATCTCACCCCAGAGTAGGGTTCCCAAGGAAACTCCACAGACCCCTATGGTACTCTAAATACATCCTGAGTTTACTGAAAGTGAGTGCTGAGTTCCACGCATCCTGTGGACCCCACAACCCAGGGCATACAACCCAGGTGCTTAATAAAAGTATGCTAGTTATCGGGCTTCTCTGGTGGTGCAGTGGTTTAGAATCCGCCTGCCAATGAAGGGGACACGGGTTCAAGCCCTGGTCCAGGAAGATCCCACATGCCGCAGAGCAACAAAGCCCACGTGCCACAACTACTGAGCCTGCGCTCTAGAGCCCATGAGCCACAACTACTGAAGCCTGCGTGCCACAACTACTGAAGCCTGTGTGCCTAGAGCCCGTGCTCCGCAACAAGAGAAGCCACTGCAATGAGAAGCCCCCGCACCGCAACAGAGTAGCCCCCGCACCGCAACGAACAGTAGCCCCTGCTCTCCACACCTAAAGAAACCCTGCACGCAGCAACAAAGACGCAACGCAGCCATAAATAAATACATTAATCATAACAAAAAAAAAGTATGCTGGTGACCATCCAGGCACAAAATGGCCCCAGAGGGAGGCTGCAGGGGAGGTTTGACACTGCTTTCACACTTGATCTAATGTAATCTATTCTTCACGCAGAGACAAGGGTGCATTAAAAAAACCCAAAAAAACCCACGTATTTGATTATTTCACTAACCCACTAAAAGGGCTTCCCATTCTAAACTCCTTCCTGCAGTCTCAGATAAACCCTATAGATAGGGACTAATATCATTTCCATTTTACAGATAAAGAAACTGAGGCTTAGAGAGATGAACTTGCCAGATATCTTGGATTATCTTGCCCTGAACTCCAATCTCACCATGTGGCCTTTTCTCACTGCCCAGGGGCTTCCTACGGCAGGGCCTTTGCCCAGGCCATCCCCTTCATGGGCTGTCCCCCAGCCCCACCCTGTCCCACCTAGGTAACTTATGCTCATCCCTCAGATTTTGGCTAAAAATCTCTCTTGCTTGGTGGAGCCTTGCCTGCCTCCTGGACAGTGACAGTCCCCTTGCCCTTTGTCCTCACTGCACAGGACTGATCATATTTATTGTTTTACTCCTTACCTGTGACTCTCAACCCTGGGTGTACATTATAATAACTCTAGGGAGCTTTTGAAAAATACAGGTGCCCTGGACCCACTGTTGACCAACTGAATCAAAATCTTGCGGGTTGGGCCTCAGCACCCCTATTTCTTCAGAGCCTTCCGGGTGATTCTAACATGCAGTCAGCACAGAGAACGGAACTTGAGACTGGGCCCTGCTCCGTAAGGTCAAAGACCATGACTGTTTGCTCCCCATTGGATTACCACTACCCAGCACAATGCACCTCGCAACAGAACATGCTCAATATTATTTGAAAGAATGAATGAATAAGCATACTAAAAGCTCTGAGAAGGCCTGCAACTGAAACAATTAACTTTGTTAAACCTAGTGTTTCCCAAACTTATTTGACCATGGGATTATTTTCTTCCATGGAAAACCTATTCAATCTTGTAGAATACCTCTGAAACCCAGCAGGGGAGATGCCGGCCTGGAGAAATCTTGGGGTTGGCTTCGCTGGCCTTACAAACTTGAGCTGGGGGTAAGTTATCATAAACCACCAGGTTTACACCCCAGCAAGGGAGGGAACTTGAAGATGGTTACCCACCCCCCTACCTCCCATGGCCCATCCCTCCTGGCTCCAAAAGCCCAGGAAATGTGTGGTCCTATTCTCTTGGGTTTGGGATAATAATAAAGATAGTATTAATAATGACAACAACAACTAACACCATGGCTACGATCATCAAGGGGTCTTGAGCTTTTTCTGCACTTCAAGAAGCTGAGCTCAGAAAGCAGGAGTCCTGGCAGGTGCCCACAGTGGCCGCCCTCTCTCCCCCACCGTCCCACAGGGACCTGGAAAGCCTCCTGTCTGCCTTGAGCTTGCCAGCACTCTGAGTCCACTGGGCTCAGGGGGCCTCCAGTATAACAACCAGGGAAGACTCAACCCACCAAGGACCTTTTTATAGCTGGCCTCCCTTCTCTGGGCCTAAACGGGAAAGAATATTCCTTGAGGGGCAGAGGCTGAGCTTCCAACTTAACTACTTAAAGGCTAGAACATGAGGTAGCCCGGGAGAAGAGTGAATCCACCCAGATAGGAGGCAGATGAAATGTGGTATCTCAAAGCACAGACTTTGCAGGGGTCAAATGGACCAGGGCCTGAATCTCAGTCCTGCCACTTCCTGGCTTTGTGACTTCAGGTTACTTACCCTCTCTGAGCCCCAGTTTCCTCATTGATAAAATGGTGATAAAAACAGTCCTCACTTCCACACGCTAATGGGAGGGTGACACAAATAAGCACACAATACACAGTGGCCATTATTTCTCCAGCATGGCCTCTGTCCTCAAAGACCTCACCGTTCATTTGAGAGCAAAGAGTAATTCTGTCTTCAGAGGCTGGGAAAGCTCCAACAGCCATGCTTATTAGATGCCGGGTTCCGTGTTTGTGCATCTTCACTCATTCACTCATTCATAAGCAAACCTGAGTTTTGTTATCTGCCATTTATGGATGGGGAAACTGAGGCCTAGAGGCGAAGGTGCTTGCCAAAAGCAGCAAAGGGGGAAGTGGCTGAGCTGGGATTTTGGCCAAGGGTTGTATGACTTAAGGCCAGTGTCCTTCCCTGCAGAACAGGCAGGCTTGATGGAAAACTCAATACTGGACTGGTGGGTACTCTGTGATTGTGCGGCCAATCTCAAGAGTTGCAGGGGACTTGAAATGAGCTGCACAGGAGGAAAAGCTTGGCTGCCTGTTCCTTGGATGTACGGTGCAGCATGGTGAGGGGGTTGTGGCTGGGAGACTGTCACAACCTGAGAACAGGTCCCCATGGTCTGTACTCTCTTTGACTTAAGTAGATGGAAGTTCTAGCTTATTAGTGTTTTAACTGCGTTTTCTTAGATTCTGTACTTGTCTATTTGGCATCTACACATTATAGGGTCAAACTAACGGCCAAAGTTGTTTACAACTCCCCTGTGATCCAGAGCTCACATCCCCAACCACCTCCTTTATCTAATTCACATTCTCAGCCAGTATTTCCTTTGCCCGAAATCACTCAGGGCCAGGTACAGACAACTAGAGACCACTCCTACAGCCTACAGCCCACCAACATTATTCAAACTAGTCAATCGTAAGCTGTTTCCCCTCCCCTGCCTTACTCTGTGTGGAAAATGCAATAAAAGCTATGACCTATGCTTTCCCTTTGCTCCTTTCTGCCTCCTGGCTGACCCCGGTGCTTCCCCATGTGGCCCTGCATAGGGCGACATGCCCCCTTCTCTTGGAAGATGCAAGTAATAAAAATCTTCTTTCAATGTCATCCGCCTCTCCATGTTGCCACTCAGACACCTCTATAAATTAAAATCCCCTGGGTACAATCATTGATACAATGAGTCAAGTGGATCACTGTTTGCACAGGCTTTGAGAATTACCATAAGAGCAACAGCAAGCTGTCACGTGTTGAGAATATGAGGCCATTGCCGTGCAAAGCAGTTTCCAATCAGATCTCCTCTGCTCTTCTAACAAGTAGCCCTGAGGGGCAGGTATTACTCCATCCAGTTTGGGGTTGCCCTTCACCACCTGAAGCTCAGAGCCTCAGATGGAATGAGGGGATGCCTACCTTTCAGGTGGAACGTTATCCGTGTTGCTGCTGTGGCGTCTCTGCATTTTCCTTAAGACCTAAAAGTCAACACATGCATGAGCCAGAGTCTCCCAATATTCTCAGTGCCTGTCAGATCACCGTGGTAACCATAAACAAGTACTACTTGTATCTTACTTCCCTAGAGCTCTCTGACATTTTGCAAACTGTGTTTCAGTCTGTTATGCCATTCAACCCTCAAATCAACATCCCGTCCCATGAAGAAAGTGTCATCAGCCCATTTCATGGATGAGAAGGATGAGACCGGAGGTGGAGGAAGTTCTCATGTCAGAGGAGAAAGAAGTGAACTGTAAAGCAAAGAGGTGCTGGAGGAGGTCAAGTGAGCAGCAGACTGACAGTAAGGAAACATGGATCCTGGACTGATGCCACCCCTAATTTGCTGTGTGACCCTGGACAAATCGGTAACCTCTCTGTGGCCTCAGACTCCCCATAGGTTAAATGGGAGAGGGGTGAAGTGTCCAAACCCAAAGCTTCCTTCCAGCCCTCACATTTAACACAGTGGTAATGAAGATCTGAATTCTCATGGAGACACGTCACCTGGTTCACTGTGAGGAACCACAGGGACTTCAGAACTCCATGTTGACGACACCTGAGGTGGGCATTCAGGTGGGGATGTGACCACTGGATTCCAGAGAAAGCAGGCCTCTCCCTCTTCTTCCTCTGCAAAGGGATGCACGGGTCACAGGAGCTTACCAGAGGCTCCAAACCCTGGATGGAATAGAACACTTAAGTGAATAGTCCACGGGATGCCTTGAACCTGAGAATAAGTCTTAGGGCTTCATGGGTAGTTATAAGCAGGTGGTTCTGTTGCCTCCTTGTCCCTTGTTGGCCTTCCACTGATACCTTGTTGGGACTCCTGAGGACCGTTATGATCTGAATGTATTAATATCTTATCCTATTGTCAAACTCTGAGTCGTGATTGGGGAATACAGAAAACATGTTTAAGGCCCTCCGCAGGCTACCCACTGCAATCAGAATAAAATTCAAGTTCTGTTCCTGGCCAGCAGGCCTCACCTGTTCCCAATCTCATTTGTCTCCACTCTCCTCCAACCACACTGGCCTTTTCATTTTTCAAACGTGCCAGCTTGTCCCTGCCTCCGGGCCTTTTTACTTGCTGTTCCCTCTCCCTAGAATGCTTTTCCTTCTGGCTAGCTCCCTCAGGACAAATGTCACCTCCTTCCAGAGGCCTTCTCCTCTCACCCTCCTGACCCAACATACATTGCCCTGTTTTACCTTCTTCATAGCACTTATCATTTATTTACATGTTTGCATATTTATTTATGGCCTGTCCTCCATTAGAATGCAAATGCCACAAAAGACACGATCGGTCTGCCTGGTTTGCCCTTCTGCTTCCACATCTAGAACTCTGCCTGGCATAAAGTAGCACTCAGCAAGTATTTATTCAATAAGCAAAACATCAATGGTCTCACTTACCTTTTTCTACATCCCTTGTTCCCTCCCTGACCTCTCACTCTAGAGAGGAAATAAAGGCCAGAGACTTTTCATGAGTTGGTTTCGCTTCCTTGAATATATTTTTTTGTACCAGGACCAAAGATGGCGCTCTTAGTTCAGGGTGCCATAACGTGTTGTTGAGTGACTTCCTGATCCTGACCAGCCTTCTTCAGGGGACAGCATTGGTGTTACCAGGGCCACTGATTAGCGAGACAACCCACCAGCTAAGCCTTCTTTCTCATTTGGAAAATCAGCCCAAAAATGGGTCAGTAGCACCATCTTCTTATATGAAAGAAAGCTCATCCCCTAAATATGTTTCAAGAACTTGCAATCTCGCCTTAATGTCCCCTCCCCCCGCAATGATTCCCCAGCGCCTGCAAATCCTTGGGGAAAATAAAATACAGAATCTCAAGTTTCCATCCATAAATTTGACACAGCCCCCTAAATAAAATACCCAAGATTCCACTTTCAGATGCTTGCTTTCGAAGGGGCTTCAGGTCCTGTGTTGGCAGCAGGCCGTACATAATTATTCCAATATCGAATTCTGTAATAAAACGTTTGCACGTGGGATGCATCTGAATAATTGAATGAAATGCCTTTTTACCCTCTGCTCCATACATCGCGCTCCATCCCAAAGGAGGATTTCACCAGAGTTTTCAATGTATGAGAGGTTTTAAGTTGCACCCCCGAGCCGTTATATGACTGCACCGAAATGCACGCAAGAGAGCATCTCCTGCATCACTTGCACTGGAAGCAGGCAGGTGCGCTCCGTATACAATGCTGCAAGCGTTTTTCATTCCTGCAACCAAAGTTTACCGCAAAACGCCCCAGGACTGCAAGGGCAGGAGATTACGCTGACCATACCGGGGGGAAAAAATAATGTTCTCTTTTTACCTGCCCAGACGATTCGGCAATCACAGCGGCATCATTCTCGTGCTCCCAAGCCAATCACTCGCGCGGCCCGGGGAGCACCTGACTTCCGAGTGCTTCCGGCCTCTCCCCAGGTTCTTTCTCAGGTCGCTGCGCCCGGCGCTGAGACCCGGGCAACAACTCCACCGGCCGCACGCACACGATTGCCCGCCCCCTTCACGGAATTCAGCCAATAGGAAGCCGCCGCTCTGCAGGGACCAATGAAGAGGAGGCCGAGGGAGGCCGGCGGGTGACGCGCGAGGTGTGGAGGCAGTGCGTGGGGCGAGGTCACGTGGGGGAGGCGCGGGGTGGCTGACGGGAGCTGGCTGGGCTGAGGGCCGCGGGGCCGGCGCCCGCCGCGAGCCATGGGGCTGCCGGCCGCGTAGGGGCCATGCCGCCCGGGCCCCGGGCCTGTCCCGCTCCGCGCCGGGATGGTGAACCTGGCGGCCATGGTGTGGCGGCGGCTCCTGCGGAAGAGGTGGGTGCTCGCCCTGGTCTTCGGGCTCTCGCTCGTCTACTTCCTCACCAGCACCTTCAAGCAGGTCAGTGGCCGCCCTCCCTCCCCGGGTGAGGGAAACTGCCTCTGCAGCCGCGCTGCCCGAGTGTCCGGTGCGCCGGGCCGCCTGGTCCGGAGAGGTGGGCGTTCGTGTCCCGGGGCTGAGGACGGGCGAAGGGACCCGCCCATTTCGTTGGTAGGCCAGGGGCAGAGCTGGGACTCGAACCCGGTGCTGTGGGCCCTTAACGCTGTGCTTGTTATCACCCTGAGGGCCGTCTCCTTGCCTCCTACCTGCCAGGCCGAGTGCTGAGCGGGGGCGAGCATTTCTGCCTTCTCCTCGCGGCCGTTCTGGGGGGCGGTGTCTCCGGGTTCCAGCGGGGGAACTCGAGACTGGGAAAGGTGGAGATGCCTGGGCCAGTAAGATGCCCAGCTGAGCTACGAAGCCAGCGCTGGTGTGCCTGGTTTTCATTTAATTTAGGGGCTCGGTTGTCCGGCAGGGAGACGCCTCAGGACCCACGAGGTGCTCTTTCTGTGCATAACGTGGTTGATGGAATTTTCTTTTCACCTCCCCATTCGCTTAGTTTTTCTTCTCTGTGCGAATTTGTGGGAGAAAAAAGGCAGGATGCTTTGGTGGGAAATGTTACCCAGAGCCTTGTCCCTTCGTTTAGAAGTCCAGTTCAGGCGTTTAGGTTTTTAGAAAGGGTGAGCATATGCCAGGGTGTACCCGGGACAACCCTGGTTTATGCTCTTGCGCTGATGGAGTTAGAAAAGCTCCCCTTTTCATTCTCAGGGGTCATATTCGTATAAAATTAGTCAATGAATAGAAAAGAAATGCTAAATGATATGGTCACCTTAGTTTTAGGAGATTGTAAAATGGAAACTTAGGGGACCATATCCCACCTCTCACCTCAGGCTAACAGAGAGGCTGAGTGTTGTAAGCCTCTTCTGGTGACTGGGATGCGTTGGTGACATTCATGCAGACTAAGTGCTTGCACTTGTGTTTTCACAACTTGCAGACACCTGCTCATGGCCACGTGTTGTTCCTTCCCTGTCAGGTGGGTGCCGTAGTGACCCCGGACTCAGCCTTCTACCTTCCTCCCAGCTGACCCAGCTCATCTCTAGCACCATTGGTTTAAATACCAGCTGTATGCTGTTGCTGTCCTGATTTCTAACGCCAGCCTAGACCTATCCAGAAACCACAAGGTTCTTATATCCCGTTGCTTGCTTGACGTCCCTTTTTGAGTGCGTTGTCGGCTCCTCATACTTGGCCAAAACAGAACTCCTGATTCTCCACCACCACTTCCTCTCCAGTCTTCCCAGCCTCAGTGAGTGGCATTACCATTCCCCAGCCACAGATACCTTATGCTTTTCCCTGTCTGGACCGCTGTAGTAGCCCACCAACAGGTCTCTGCTTTTTTTTTTTTGCGGTACGCGGGCCTCTCACTGCCGTGGCCTCTCCCGTTGCGGAGCACAGGCTCCGGACGCGCAGGCTCAGCGGCCATGGCTCACAGGCCCAGCTGCTCCGCAGCACGCGGTATCCTCCCGGACCGGGGCACGAACCCGTGTCCCCTGCAATGGCAGGCGGACTCCCAACCACTGCGCCACCAGGGAAGCCCTGCTTCCTTTCTTATCCTACAGTCTATTCTCTACCCAGCAGGAGGAGTGATAATCTGAAAAGAAAGAAAGAAAAAAAAAATCCCAGCACTCCCTTGTGTATAGTTCTTCTTTGGGTTCCTGTTGCACTCAGATAAAACTCCAGACACCCGTTCCAGGATCTCTGCATTGTGAGTGGTTTTTTTTTTTTTTTTTTGTCAGTTCAGGTGAGGCTAACTATTACTGCTCCAGGTCACACCAGGTGACACAATCTCAGTGACTTCAGTTCCTTGCCAACAGTCCTGCTTTATTTTCTTTGCGGTAAGCATCACTTTTCTGGATCATTTACTTGTTTATCTGTCTCCCCTCACTCTCCCTTCTAGAACGTAATTTTTTGGAGACCAAGGACCTTGTCTGTGTTGTTCATAGAATCCCAGTCCCTAGAATACTGCCAGGCACTTCTTGGGTATTCAGATATTGGTTGAACAAACAATCACATCTTTTTAATTGGTGTGACTTTTCCTTTCTTCCCAGCCTGGCACACTCCTACTAATTTTTTCTGTCTGACTCAGATGCTGGTCTACACTGTGACTTTCCCTACAACCACTTTTTTTTTTTTTTTGGCTGCACCGCGGGGCTTGTGGGATCTTAGTTCCCTGACCAGGGATCGAACCCGGACCCTCAGCAGTGAAAGTGCATAGTCCTAACCACTGGACCACCAGGGAATTCCTCCTACAAATGCCTTTTAAGTACTCCGGTGTACCTTGTTCTTTTTTTTTTTCCCCCATGTGTCTTTTTTTTTTTTTTTTTTTAAATTTGTGATCTGTGACTACAGTCCTAGGGGTGTGTGTATGTGCGTGTGTGTGGGTGATCGTGAATCCCCTGAAACTTTCGGCAACAGTTTTGTTTTGCAGATTTTTCTGGATCTGATTCCCCCACTGCCTAAGAAACGCATTAGCTATAACTACTCTCTATCCCTGCCCATCAAGCCCCTGGCAACCACTAGTCAACTTTCTGTCTCCATGGATTTATGTATTCTGGACATTTCCTATAAATGGAGACATACACTATGTGGTCTTCTGTGTCTGTCTTCTTTCAGTTAAAAGCCAGTTTTCAAGTCTCATCCATGTTGTAGCATGTATTAGTACTTCATTTTTATGTCTGAATAATATGCCGTTGTAGGCGTCTAACACATTTTGTTTAGCCATCATCATTTGATGGAGACTCGGCTTGTATCTGCCTTTTGGCTGTTATGACTAGGGCTGCCATGGACATTGGTGTACAAGGTTTTGTTTGGAAATATGTTTTCAGTTTTCTTGAGTATGGTCCTAGGAGTGGAATTGATGGGTCACTTGGTAACTCTGTGTTTAACTTTTTGAGGAACTGCCAGGCTGTTTTCCAAAGAGGCTGCACCATTTGCAGTGAACTTTTAAGAAACTATACTTGTCAAGTTTTGAAGTAGTATCAAAGAAGGTTATCCATAATTATCTGGAAGAGCCATTAAAATGCTCCTATTTCCAACTGCACATTTGTGTGAGGGAGATTTTCTTCATAAGCTTCAACCTGAACAATGTATTGCAATAAATTGGATGTAGAGGGAGTTGTGAGAATCCAGCTGTTTTCCATCAAGCCAGACATTAAAAACATTTTCAGAAATGTAAAAACATTTTCTCATCTCACCAAATAATATTTTTTTGTTTTGAAAAACATTTTTCCACACACACACATGAAAAACTGTTGACATGTAATGGGCTCATTATTGTTATTTTCTTTCTTTCTTTTCTTTTTTTTTTTTTTTTTGCGGGTTGTGGCCTCTCCCGTTGCGGAGCACAGGCTCCGGACGCGCAGGCTCAGCGGCCATGGCTCACGGGCCCAGCCGCTCTGCGGCATGCGGGATCTTCCCGGACCGGGGCACGAACCCGTGTCCCCTGCATCGGCAGGCGGACTCCCAACCACTGCGCCAGCAGGGAAGCCCTCATAATTGTTATTTTTAAACGAATAAATAACTTATTTAAAATAAATGTTTTAAGAATTTGTTTTAATTTCCAGTATGATAAATGTCAATAACCAATGAGCCATAACCCTCATTAACTCACATACTGAAGTCCTCAATACTTTTTACAACTGTAAAGGATCCTTGGAGCCTGTTCTGACCGATGCCCCTCCTGCATGCCTGTGAGTTCGCTCCTCTCCTCTATTCTCTGCTGCAGTTCCGGTCTTCCAGCACTCCTGAGCTGTGTGGCTTGAGGGAGCCTGCTCCATTTTGCCTAGCTCAGGCTCCGTATGGAAGGAGAGCTGTGCTGTGGCACAGCTATCTGTCTATTGGACAGGAAGGCGGGGTGGGTGTGGCTAGAATTAATTGAGAAGAGGCTGCGAAAAACTCCAAAGCTTTGGAGTTTTTCATATTGATCCTTAGCTCTGCTTCAGTGAGACTGTGAACTCGTGGAGCAGATGTGGCCACTTTTTGCCTAGAGAATAGTGGATGATTCTCTACAGCTTTGAACTCCTGTTTTGATTTTCATGTTAATTAATGTTTTGGGGGATAGTTTAAATTGTAGGGATGGGAGCACAGGAGAAATGAGTGACCTTGGTGGGGACGCCGTTGGGGGTGAGGACTGGGTGCTAGGTGACTTGGGCACATTGATTTAAGAAATGTTTAGTGAACACCAGCTGCACCAGGCACTGTCTGCTAGATGATGGAGATACAGTGGGGGGCAAAGCAGATACAGTCTTACTCTCCCAGAGCCTATATTCTGTAGGGGGTGAGGGGTAGAAATGGCAAATGAGCAGAATTATTTCACATAATAATATGTGATACGAAGAATACAAAACAAGGTACTGTGATAGAGCGGCAAGGTGGACCTAACTCTTATGGGGCATTTGAGCTGAGATTAGAGAAATCCCAGTCTTGGAGTCAGAAGGGTCCTTAGAGGTCTTCTCATGTAAATAACTGTTCTCATAGTTGTTCAAGTGGTGCAGTTCCAGAAAGTGTCAGGGCTATTTGCATAACTCCTTGAAAATATATGAACATCTTTAGCTTTAATGTAATTAAGTATGTAAATTGGTTTCAAGTTAGACACTGTATAAAGTGCAATAAATCATGAGAGAGAGTTGCTAATCTGTTTTTCTGCTCTGTTTTTCACCGTATCACCAAGGTACATATACCTTTCAGAGTCTGTAAAGTGCTGCACAGGGTAGAGGAGGAAAGCAATTATCTTTAATCTCACCAACCAGAGGGATTCACTGATGATATTTGGGCATATTTTCTTTCTTCATATTTTAAAAATATAATTAGGGCCTACTGTTTCTTCACTTAACATATATGCATTTTCCCCATCTTTAAAAGCTCTTTCTAGGTGTAAGTTTTTATAACCAAAAATTTCCATGATCAGGCTATATTTATTAGCTATTCCCCAAATATTAGACATTGGGATTCCCTCTGGCCTTTATCCTCTTTTTTCTTTTACTTTTGAGAATCGTAAGCGATGCTTTTAATGACAGTGCCTTATGTTTAAGTGCTTTACTGCTTACATGGAACACATCTCATTTGACCCTTATGATAACCCCCGAAAAAGAGACAGGACAGTTATTAAAATACCCCTTTTTAAATCAGAGGTTAAGTAATATACATTAGTAATAAAAACATTTCTCTAGCGTCTTGTAGTTTATGAAGAAAATTCTGAGGCTCCTTTTTTTAAAAAATAAATTTATCTATTTATTTATGGCTGCATTGGGTCTTCGTTGCTGCGTGCGGGCTTCTTCTAGTTGCCGTGAGCGGAGGCTACTCTTTGTTGTGGTGCGCCGGCTTCTCAGTGCGGTGACTTCTTTTGCTGCAGAGCACGGCCTCTAGGCGCATGGACTTCAGTAGTTGTGGCACGCGGGCTCTAGAGTGCAGGCTCAGTAGTTGTGGTGCATGAGCTTAGTTACTCCGCCAGCATGTGGGATCTTCCCAGACCAGGGCTCGAACCCGTGTGTCCTGCATTGGCAGGTGGATTCTTAACCACTGCGCCACCAGGGAAGGCCCTGGAGGCTCTATGAGAATAGAGAACCTGCCTATCTTTGTCTCTGTATCTTTAACACATTGTAAGAACTTGATACCTTTGAGTGAATCTTGAATTTAAAAATACACACACACACACACACACGTGCTTAAAATTGAGACAGCCTAGCAGGGTAGTTTGGGAAAGGTTTACAGCCACCTGTCCAATGAAGGAATCCCCTCACTGCCCCTTCACCACACCCTTGCAAGACTGGACCTTCAGGAAAGCGACCATGTGCTAATTCATTACATTTGCCATTATGTCTTACACAATCTCTTGTACGGTCTTTTCTGGTTGTACAACTCTTACCAGTTCTTTTGGAAAGGTCTTGAATATTCATGTTTGAAAACAAGTGCAAGTGCTGGGAGAATTGCCATCCTATTTACCAGGAACATAGTAATGTGAAAGAGGTCCTTCTGGGATGCCCTTGTCCATGAACTCTCATTTGCTTTCAGAAGGAATAACAGGAAAGTTTGAGAGTGATGTCAAGAGCACTTTCAACCTTGTTGTGAGATCCAGTTTACGGTACTTTGACCAGCTTCTTAAGTCTTTATGGCTATTAATTTATCTAGGGTAGCATTTGAAGTGCACTTTAGTTTGCACATAGCTTTATTATGCCGTTAACTGACACGGTCCCAGCAGAACTCATGAATTTACAGGTGGTTAAGCATTGTGCACCTAAGTGATTTTTCCCATATTCTCAAGATTTCTGCATTTAAGTCCTCTTCTTGCCCCAACCAAGGAATACAGATGTATTCCTTGTATTGATATAACCCATCCTGTTCCTGCTAGTGCCAGTTCTTTGCTATGAAAGAAACAAAAGAGAGGGGGCAGGATAGAAATGAAAGCCACCTTGAAGGACTGTTTTACCTTTAGTAAATTAAGGAACAAAATTCAATAGTGGAGTGGCACACTGTTATTTAAATGCTGGTAATGTTACAAATGGCATATATAACTTTTGGGAAATTATCAATATTTGGCACTATTTAGCATTGACTCTACTAATAATAATTCTTATCACAAATTACTTGAGAATAAGCAAAAGGTCTACTTTTTTTTTTTTTTTTTTGCAGTACGCGGGCCTCTCACCGCTGTGGCCTCTCCCGCTGCGGAGCACAGGCTCCGGACGCGCAGGCCCAGCGGCCATGGCCCACGGCCCAGCTGCTCCACGGCATGTGGGATCCTCCCGGATCGGGGCACGAACCCATGTCCCCTGCATCGGCAGGCGGACTCCCAACCACTGCGCTACCAGGGAAGCCCGGGTCTACATTTTTATTGCAGTGCTATTTATGAAAACAAACACCTGGGGTGGGCTTAAACGTTGATCTGTAGAGGATGTTTTTACTAGATTACAGCACATCAAGGTGATGGATTATTATATAGCCTTGAAAATGTGATTATCAAGATAATGTAGGTACTTGAATGGTTTACCATCCAATTAGTGTCAAGAGGAGCTGAATGCGAAGCATCCTAATTTGTAGTATAAATGCTGGGGTCAAAGGCTAGAAGTTAATATGCAGAAATAGATACAGCTTTATTCAAGTGATGGGATTGTGGGCAATTTATGTCTTTCATGTTGGCAGTCATTTTTTTTTTTTTTTTTTTTTTGCGGTACGCGGGCCTCTCACTGTTGTGGCCTCTCCCGTTGCGGAGCACAGGCTCCGGACGTGCAGGCTCAGTGGCCATGGCTCACGGGCCCAGCCGCTCCGCGGCATGTGGGATCTTCCCGGACCGGGGCACGAACCCGTGTCCCCTGCATCAGCAGGCGGACTCTCCACCACTGCACCACCAGGGAAGCCCTGGCAGTCATTTTTTTAAAATAAACTTTTAATTTTGGACTAAGTATGGATTTACAGAAAAGTTTCAAGGATAGTACAGAGTTCCTGTAGATTCCTCATTTAGTGTCTCCTGTTGTTAATGATCATCATGTTTTTAATAATTTTTTATCATTTTATTTTAAATTAAAAAGGAAACTATTCCAACGATGGTGAAAAATGTTAATAATCACCTATGTCCTTTCCATGTTAATGGTCTGTAGTATCTTTGCATGCCTTTATCTCAGCTCTTACAAACCCATATGTATGTATTAATACAATTATCATAATACAATGTGTGATAATATGCACATTATTTTGTAACTTGTTTTTTTCCTTAATATACTATGGACATCCACCAGGGATCTGCAGCCCTCTGTATTAAAATCATCTGAGTGCTTTAAAAATACTGATTCCCAGGTCCCATCCACAGAGCTTTTTACTCAGTCTGGAGTTGGGCTCAGGAATCAGAATTTGAAGTCCTTACATAATCTGATGTGCAAGTCAGGTTTAAGGACTCCTGCTCTAGATAAATACACACCAGTCATACGTAATTTTTAGGTAATAACTATGGCTATCCAGTGTTTATTCACTCATTTCTCTGTGGTTGGGGTTCCAGGTTTTTTCTACCACATAAACGGTGCTGTAGTAGACATCCTAGTGCACCCTTACACGTCTGCACTTTCCAGAGGCTAGGCCTCAAACGTGTTTGCTGTGCCAAAGTAGATGTGGATATGCATGTTTTAAATATTAATAGCTCTTCCTACATAGCTTTCCTAGAGATATCTTAGTAACTGTATAGCTCTTTCCCATTGTCTTAAAGTGTAACCTTTGCCATCAACTTTCAAGGTTAGTCCCTTTTTCTCAAACAGTGACACATGACAGATCATTCTTAATGGCAAAAGCCACAGAGCTCTATTAAAATGGTAGAATGGTTAAACTGTTATGTATAAAAATCCTCTTGGAGGGAGTCTTATCATTGTTTTGTTTTCCAGTGATAGATAGGTTGAAGAATCCAGAAGATGGCTGTTTCTTGGATGGCTTGTTTTTTGGCACTCAGGCACCTTACTTAGTTTAATAGTATAACAAAGGCAATTTGGAAAGCCCGACGGTGCCTTGGGAGCTAGGAGAAAAGATCTAAGCTCTTGCCTGTAGAGCAACTCCTCACTTTGCATGTCTAGGTAAAGGTCTGGCCGGCATGGGTGTCTTTTATAAAGAAAGGTATGTTCTAAGGGTCACATACTTAGTATTTTTTCATAGAAGAAATTTGCAAGTTGACGTGCTTCTTCTTGCCCCTGAAATCAACCTCCCAATTCAGCGTTCCCCTTAGTTTACCACTAAACTCCTCACTGCAAATGAAAGTAACCTTGTGCCCTAGACCTGTCCAGGTATTGTCTGAAATGACAGTTGGAAAGTTTCTTTGAAGTTTCCTCTTCTATTTTAAAAGTGTATTCAGATTTTACGTTCTATTCCACAATGTATTTGTTTTTTTTGTTTTTTTTGTTTTTTTTTGCGGTACGCGGGCCTCTCACCTCTGTGGCCTCTCCCGTTGCGGAGCACAGGCTCCGGACGCGCAGGCTCAGCGGACGTGGCTCACAGGCCCAGCCGCTCCGCGGCACGTGGGAACTTCCCGGACCGGGGCACTAACCCGTGTCCCCTGCACTGGCAGGCGGACTCTCAACCACTGCGCCACCAGGGAAGCCCATGTATTTGTTTTAATATAAAAAATATTTGAAATGATTTGCCATCAGAAAAAGTTCAAATCTTTTTCCCTCCAAATTTTTTTGACAAAATTAATGCTTTTGTACACATTTATAACGTGCACGTAGTCCAGGGGCATTTATGTAAGTCTGCCAGTTTTGAAGCATAGCCCTAATTTATTACTTCTTCCTACAGGTTTATTTTGCATTTAAAAAAATTTATTTATTTATTTATTTATTCTTGGCTGCGTTGGGTCTTCGTTGCTGCGCGCGGGCTTTCTCTAGTTGTGGCGAGCGGGAGCTACTCTTCGTTGCGGTGCGCGGGCTTCTCATTGCAGTGGCTTCTCTTGTTGCTGAGCACGGGCTCTAGGCGCGCGGGCTTCAGTAGTTATGGCACGCAGGCTCAGTAGTTGTGGCTCACAGGCTCTAGAGTGCAGGCTCAGTAGTTGTAGCACATGGGCTTAGTTGCTCTGCAGCATATGGGGTCTTCCCGGACCAGGACTCGAACCCGTGTCCCCTGCATTGGCAGGCAGATTCTCAACCACTGTGCCACCAGGGAAGTCCTGGTGGGTGGATTCTTAACCACTGTGCCACCAGGGAAGTCCCGGTGGGTGGATTCTTAACCACTGTGCCACCAGGGAAGCCCTGCATTTTTTTTCATGACTTTGGCTCAGACTTTGCTCGTACCAGGGGAGTGCAGATTCCTGTTGTGCAAGCTGTTTTATATTGTTTCTTTCCTATTACTGTAGTTTCTATGAAAAAATTGGTGAAAATGTAAGAAGTGATACTTTAACCTTCTCATTTATGGTGTCTTTGTAGGAGGAGAGGGCAGTGAGAGATCGGAATCTCCTCCAGGTTCAAGACCACGATCAGCCCATCCCATGGAAAGTGCAGTTTAACTTGGGCAACAGCAGTCGGCCCAGCAACCAGTGCCGGAACTCCATTCAAGGGAAGCACCTCATCACGGATGAACTTGGTTAGTCTGGCTCCCTTCCTCTCCTGCAGTCCCTGGGCCATTCTAGGTTTTTAAATAGGGATTTTATATGCTGTCTTTCCCCCTCTCTTGCCCATTTCCAACACTTCTCACGTCTTTGTCTTTTATATCTGACTCATCATTCAAGGTTCCCCTCAACATCAGAGCAGCTTGGTTTGATAAGAGACACTCTCCAGAGTTAGAATTAGGGTTTTAGCATTTTATCATGTGTCAGCCCCTTGACTGCTTCCTGCCAGTCTCTTCCCAGCCCCAGTACTTTCAGATTTTAACAGTCTTTTTTTTTCTCATTTTGATGGTGAACTCTACAAGATAAACAGTTTTCCTTCTTGGTGACGTGAATTGTATCCACATAGTGTTGGCATTTAGGAAGAGAATGAATGCACTTGTTGACTGCATAATCTCAAATGAATTATAAACACTTCCATAATGTTTTGCTGTTACTATTAAAACATCAGTCTGTTTCTTTTTTGTTATAGTCACTAGTTTTATTTTTAGGTTCCACGTATAAGTGATAATCATACAATATCAAAGTATTTGTCTTCCTCTGTCTGACTTACTGCACTAAGTGTAATACCCTCCAAATTCATCCACATTGTTGCGAATGGCAAAATTTCATTCGTTTTATAGCGGCAAGATAGAGCTAGGGGATTAAGAGGTGCAAACGGCTGTGTATAAAATATAAGCTACCGAGGTATATCAAACAGCACAGGGAATATAGCCAATATTTTATAATAACTATAAACGGAGTATAACTTTTAAAAATTGTGAATCACTAAGTTGTCGCCTGAAACTTATGTAATATTGTAAATCAATGATATCTCAATTAAAAAAAACAATCTGTTTTGGTGCCTTCTCCCAGAGTTTTAGTGTATAAGAAAGGCGACTCCTGTGCTGGCGAGGCGTTTGGATTAGACAGCCGCTAGAGCTCTAACCACTCTAAGACTGGCCCAGTCCCCCAAGGAGAGACTCCTGGTAATGCTCTGCCTGCATTAATTTAGCCCTTACTACATGCTGAGCACTGGGCTAAAAGCTCTCCTTGAATAACATCTCATTTGATTGTTGTAGCAGTCCTGTGAGGTGTAGGTATTTCTGTCTTCACTTTGTAGTTGAAGATACAGGCACCAAGCGGTTCAGGAACCTGCCCAAGGTGGCAGGGGCTCTTTTACAAACCATAAACAGGATACCATTATCACGCCAAGAGAGTACCACTTTTCCCTAATGTCAGCTAGCCAAACAGTGGTCGGAGTTCCCCGATTGGTTTACAGATTGCTTATTCCCTTTTCACCTGGTGGTTTGCAATAATCTGGTTAGTCTGCAAGAGTAAAATTGGCTCTCTCTTAGAGAGTCTCAGAACAAATGGGTTATGAATGTCACAGTACTGAAATTGATACAGGTAACCTTGAATTAGAATTTTCATCGATACCTGATGAAGCCCAACAAAAGGAAGACACGTGCTATCTTCAAAATGAAACTGTAGTGCTTTTTATATATCTATATTTAAAGTTGGCAACCCCAGCAAAATAATTAAAAAAGAAAAAACTTTTCCAAAAAGATCTCAAAGGAATCAGAGCAGATGAGATTATTTGGGATTGAAGGAAGGAATCAGGAAAACCTCCCACCTAGATTAGAGGAGCTGGAAAATTTTGCACAAAAATGCACTGATGACTCAACAGTGCCCAGCTCTGTTTTTAAGATCACATTGAAAAAGCAGATTAAATTGGAAGTAACATTTGTTTTGCTTTGTTTTAACAGTAAAGTTTAGCGAAGGAAAGTTACTTCCATAAGATGACCCAGCTAGTCAGTCAGGGGCAGACCTAGGACTAAGACCAGGACTGAACTTGGAGTTCAGTGCTTTTTTCTTATAGGCTTTTGTTTATATGATACTCAGAAAGTGTGAAATCTTATGACTTGACTTTAATATTTAATATTAGTTATGAATGACAGTTTGTCCTTTTCTTTTGTCATAGCTAGCAAAAGAATGATTTCCCTCTGCTTAATTCAAGTGAGACAAAGACTCTCAGATTTCTTAAGTTCCAAGAACCAATCAAAAAAAATCCAAGAACCATAGGTTTTATTTTACCTCCATGAATGCAGGAGAGGAGATAAGCAGTGTAATAAATAAAACTTGCAGGAATTTTTGCCTTTTAGCAAGCATATGCCACCCCCACCAGTGTTGCCAGGGTGACACCTTATTCAGTAAGACAACCAGCAGAGTTACAAACTTTTCAAAGGTTAGAAGTTGGTTTCCCAGTCAGTAGCAGCACACTGAGGTTGTGATCTCACAGGACTCCTCATTGGAAATAATGTTTGCAGGAGTACATTTCTGATGCAAAAGGAAAAATCTTGATGGACTTTCACCAGAAGTTAGAAAGACCTGCCTGGTTTCAAAGCTAGATACTTGCAGTTTGTACTGGGGAAAAGCAGAAGGCCTGAGATGCTAACACGTATAACATGGGAAAGAGAAAAGGGCAGAAAGATCATTTCAACAAGTGTAATGTTTTACATCTTTCTGACACAGATCATGTGATAAGATGCTCTGTATTTATCATTTGGGGCAGAATTTTGAGGAACATGCTGGCTTATTCAGATTTTTAATTTATAACCCTTCTGAAGAAAGTGAGTAAGAATAGTTAGGAAGAATCCCAGAAACATTTAATGTGGCATTAAAATCATCCTGTCTTAATTTAGAAGACAAAAGGCATAGTTAAAACCACAACAGCAGCGATCTGGTTCTCATAGGCCTCACTTTCCCCAGTGTGACATGAGGGCCCTTCTGGTCCCTTCCACTCTTATTTTAATGGTGCCTCCTGCTTTTGCACAGACTTTGTTTTCTGGAGTAGTTTCTGAAAACAACCTCATGCTTCACGACGTCTCATTCTCTGAGGATTAAGAAGCTGGGGCATTTAGAATGGAATGATGTGAGGAACAGCTGCTTTGCACCTGTGTGCACCTGTGGGCCCGTGTGTGTACCTATGGGCCTGGGCCTGCACCTGGGAGTTTCCCATGGGCCACATGGTGTCCCTAATGGACTTATTCTTACATTTTTCTGTCCCACTCCCAGAAGGATATAGAGAAATGTGTATTTAGCAGCTATGAACAATAAATTAGCTTTTGTGAGGAGATTCTTTTCTTAAAGTTGAGTATGAATGAATGAACTAGGTTGGAGGGGGTGTGTTTAGATGACGAATGGAGGGAATTGGGAGGATTTTTCTTCCTTGGCTATTAGAGTACTCTCATTCCCTAATTCTGAGGGGTAGTTGAATCCCTGCAATGTATACTTAAAAGGAGCCTAAATCAGTTTATAAAGGTTAGGTGTGACTACTATTTTTAAAAAATCCTTCAAACTACTAAATAAATGGTAAGTATTTAAATGTAAAAAGTATATGTAGAGGTTTTTTGTTTGTATTAAATCTAAAAGGATCTCACTTTCAGGAGTGAAAACCTTGGTTTTTTCCTCTTTTCAGATTTTTCTTTGAAAAATAATGACATTTTTCCCCAGGCATAGATGAAAACTTGGCTTGCATAGGTTAGCACAGGAAAGCATAGGTGATGTGATGATGGCGTCAAATACGTGACAGCAGACTAAACGGTAATTTTAGGTAGATGAGGGTATATGTAGCCTACTTATAAAATGGGAGTCCATGTTTCCTGTA
The DNA here is from genome assembly GCF_964341445.2 of Mesoplodon mirus. Classification (NCBI taxonomy): domain Eukaryota; kingdom Metazoa; phylum Chordata; class Mammalia; order Artiodactyla; family Ziphiidae; genus Mesoplodon; species Mesoplodon mirus. The sequence continues at coordinate 12,561,261 of NC_138989.1, forward strand.
AACTGCCGCATGCAGGAAGCACGCTCTGATTAGACACTCGCTGATTCCAGGCTCTGTGGTCCTTAGGATGCCCCTGACTCCGGACTCCATCTTTATGTTCTTTGCATGCAGGACTTTCATTGCTGCCTCGTGATCGCCCCTGGTGGGCAGGTGGGGGGACTGCTGGGTTTATACTCAGGTTAGTCTCTGCCTTTCAGGTTACGTTTGTGAGAGGAAAGATTTGCTGGTAAATGGCTGCTGTAACGTCAACGTCCCTGGCGCAAAGCAGTACTGCTGTGATGGCTGCTTGTCCAATGGCTGCTGTAGCGCCTATGAGTACTGTGTCTCCTGCTGCCTGCAGCCCAACAAGGTATGGAGAGTTGCTCCTTGTGCTGCATCTCCTTTATTCTTTCCGCCTGCATTTCACGAGGAGCATTAGAATCTTCTTGTGAGATTCTTCTGGAAATAGAACTTAGAAGGGAACCTTGTCGGTGTCAGAAATGGCTGCTGTGAGGTAGCCTTTGTCTACAAGGAAAAGAGGTGGTTCCCAGTTCCTCCAGTGGTTCTTTGGCAGAATGGGCCATTGTATTCCTAATCAGATATCTAAAGAATAAAACATCAGCCCTCCTGCTCACTTGAGCTCCCCTCTCTCTCTCCTTGCCCTCCTCTTCCCCGTATCAGCAGTCTGTTAGTTTAGGAGAAATTTCCAAGGTTACCTTGTGCTTCTGAGTTTGGAATTTATTACAGGTACTGACTTTTGTTTCCATAGCAACTTCTCCTGGAGCGCTTCCTCAACCGGGCAGCTGTGGCATTCCAGAACCTCTTCATGGCAGTCGAAGATCACTTTGAATTGTGTTTGGCTAAATGCAGGACCTCATCCCAGGTCAGAAACTGTGATGCCTCTAGCTGGGGTATTTGCTGGTGGGAGTCAGGGTCTGCAGGAAAACTCGAAAGTATGCACTGGGGGCTTTTGGTCAGGTTATAATGGATAAGAGATTTAAACAAAGTTGTGTGGAGCTTTGGTGGATTGATAGTACATCATCCCTTGGTATCCGAGGGTGATTGGTTCCAGGACCCCAAATCCCTAAATGTTCATATAAAATGGCATAATATTTGCCTATTACCTACTTACATCCTCCCGTATGCTTTAAATCATCTCTAGATTACTTACAATAACTAATACAATGTAAATACCATGTTTTGCTTTTTGGAACTTCTTGGAGTTTTTTCAAATACTTCTGACCCATGGTTGGTCGAATCCACGGATGCGGAACCCGTGGTATGGAGGGCTAACTGTATTTAGAATGTGAACATGAGATTTATACAAGTTAGGGATCTAAAATATTTATATCAAATCAAGGTCTGACTAACTTGCATCTTCCCTATCTGATTAGCTTGTCTGTATTTTAAGTGGAAGCTTAAAATTATTTTTAAGTCTGGGTGGAGTCCTAATAGTCCAATTCCTGAGAGAAGTTCTCTCTTCCGTCTTTGACTGAACTTTAAGGCTTTCCAGCAACCACTCGTTTAGAGTGGGTACTAATTTATTCTGGGACAAAGTTGTGGTTTATTTTAGGATTCAAGGGGATGGGGCAGGTGGGTGTTGAAAAATACACAGGTAAATCTGTAGGTTGCCAAGCTCTCAGTACTTTTCAGCATGTTGTCATTAAATGCTTTGCTCTTGGGCACTAAACACGGCACCAGCTGCTGAAAGCGTCTGAACGTCTTTGCCTTTCCATCATTCTGCATCCTCTGCTCTCAGCCTTTGTGATCGGGCGGTTGTTGGAGCTCTCTTTGTAAAATCACCAGACGTGTTTGTCATACGGGCGCTCTTCCTCTGGCTTCCATCCATGGTGTCTGCAAGACTGTCCTGGCTCCGTCTGAGTTAAATGACTCATTTGTCATTCTCTGGAACTCTTGTACCCTTTGCCAGATTTCTGTAGTCTGCCTTTGGGTTTTACGCCACTCTTTATGTCTCTGGTCTGCTCTTAGAGCATTCAGCATCACTGGGTAAATGTTTCAGGGATTATAATGAACATTTGAAACATGAAGAAATTCCTGATGTCCTTGTTTTGCTGGAAGAGCTTTCCATTTGAATGGGCTTTAAAGGAAATGTGGAGGACGGCTGAACCCATGACTTACTTTGATTCATACTCTCGTTCTGAGAAATGTTAGAAAAGGCCAAGTATTTTCTTTCTTTAACTGATAAAACCCAGGAGTTATTTCCAAACTTGAGTGAAGATGCTAAAATTTCAGACTTTGCATTTTCATTGTAAAGAGACATTTACCAGTTGGCGATTTGCCTTTATAAGTGTCCCAAGAAAAAAGATTTGGCTGCATGTCTGTAAATTGGATTAATACTTACAATTTAGATGTTTAGCCTTGGTTTTAGGCTAATTAATGAATTCTAGACTAGCCAAAAACTCAAGTTGCTTGTATGAAAACAAATTGATGAAAAATTAGCCACCAAGGATGATTGTCTATGTTAAATCACACTTTGCTTGGCCAGATGAAGCTTGTGTGGTACTGTGGGATTCGGCTTGTGTACCAGCCCTTAGGTACATAAAACTTGATGAAAGCAATTTGAAGTGCATCTCCTTCATCTCTGCAGGGTTCAGTGCCGGGGACTGAATTCCTTTGAAGCACGGGGTGCACAACACCCATTGGATCTTAATCTGACTTAAAATACTTTGAGGAAAATTTTTTGTCTCAAGTTATCCTAGTCACAGCTAGGTTGTTAAAAAAAAAACAAACAACTCACTAGTGTGCATAAAAGAAACAGTCCTGTGGTGACACTATGCCCATTTTCATGCCCTTCATTGGCATTCTGTGCTGAGCATCTGCCTTTGCTCCAGAAAGTGCCCTGGACCCTTTTGGTGACATTTGGAGATGGACTCACCCGGGCTCCTGCAGGGAGCGTCTGCCGGACGCCGTCCTGCTCTCTCTCATAGCGCTCTTCTCTTCCCTTTTGCCAACAGAGCGTGCAGCATGAGAACACCTATAGGGATCCCATAGCAAAGTACTGCTACGGAGAGAGCCCTCCCGAGCTCTTCCCCGCGTGACGGTGAGGGAGACTCAACCCACTGGGAGGATGTGCTGCTGAAGAACTTGTAGCCTGAAGCCCTTCTCTGGTCTTCAGGAGAAGACTTGACCTTGACCACTTCTTATGTTGTGCTCTTTGGCCTCACTCGCCCCCGGGCTTACCAGATGGACTTGTTCCGTAAAGCAGTTGGAAATGCCAGCCAGCGGGTTACATTCAAGAAAGACAAGACTGTGGGCGACCTGGTGAAGGTATCAGCACTCTGAGTGCCTCTGCTCTGCGGCTGCTCGGGGACCTGTGGGCATCTGTGTGTGTTCTCCCCGGGCCCTTCACTGTAAAGTTATTTATTGGACTTCTTCAGAGTAGTGGGAAAATTCTCATGTTTCCTATAGGAAAATTCCTTGATAGTTGAGTATATTCAAGGAGATTGTTCTTGTTGTTTTCTTGTGTTCTTGAGTTTCAAGAGTGAGATCGACCCTTCACCCAGATAAAATGTTTGGTCTCTTAGAACATGCATGTTCTCTCGAGGTGGTTTGTTCTTGGTTTTGTTTTAACAGCATCTTCAAGAGTGGGCCCTGAACACCGTGTCCTGACATCTAAAATTGTCTAGAAACTCAAATGCTGTTCCCTTCTCATCCTGTGCCAACTTTCTAGCAGCTGGCACCATGTGCTCTCAAGTTTTTTCCTAGTAGTATTTGGATATGCTTTTTTAACTATGTGCATGCACCATTTTAACCAGAAATTCTGCCTTGTTGTCCTGGAGGGTTCTGTTCTTGTTTCCACTGCCCCTGTTGAAATGACTGGTCTGCTCAGCCGTGGGACAGTGGGAGCCTCAGGAAAGTCATCTGCTGGGCGGCCGCCTCCTCTTCTGTCATGAAAACCCCATCTTAAGGTGATTCCTCAGTGGAGATACATCTCGCAACTGACTGTAAGTGGTCGTCCTTTATCGCTTTCGGCTTCGGGAGATGTAATAGGTACAGACATTTGGTTTCCCCGTGATTTACAAAGAAGAACAAAACTCAAGTTTCTGTCAGGGTGCCCTAAGAGACTCACATCTACCCTCTGTGGACATTGGATGTGCAGGCTGCTGGTCCACATGCTGGAGGCGTCCTGTGTTTCTAATATGACACTAACCCTCTCTGGTCAAGGCTGAGAGTATTTGGTCCTCAGATCAAGACGTCGTGCCCCTCTTTGCTCTCCGGAGTCACATTACCGCACACTGTTCTTTCCCAGAGCCCCTCACTAACCCTGGTATTGGGCAAGGTCTTCCTTGTTCTTTTTCGGTTGTTCAGCGGTTGCCCTCAGAGCAGAGCACGAGCTTTACAGCCCGCTTTCAGCATTTTTATTTCAGTGGAGCTTTTTCCTTGGGCCATGTTTGCCTTCCTGTATGTTTCTGCAGTCTATTCAATGGAATAATTTCCCTTAACTCCCTCCTGTTACTTACACTTATCTTTCCAAAGTAGTTTGTCTCCCTAAGTCAACTTTCTTAGAGGGTGAACTGTCTGGCAGTTGTTTTTAATGTTAGATCCCAGGAAATTATTCATTTTGCATCAGGTTTTTCAGATTCTGTGTGTGTTCACTGGTGCTAAATCAGACTGTGTGTGAAAGTAATGGACACGTCTGCCCGTTTCACCAGCTCATTACTTGTGGTAACTCAGTCTGTCTCCTGGTAGTTGTCACTGACCAGCGTCTCCTTTGAGCTTATTTGAACCCTTGGGCAATAACGTAGATTTACTGTGAAAACAGTTTATATCAAAGGTCAGCCATACCTGTTTATTCTGTATTTGAATATTGGCGAGCACGTTTTGCATTTTCACTGCTTTCACAGCCTCTGCAGCTTAGGTAGAGAATTAAGCTCGTTTGTTCCCACCTCGTAGATGAGGAAGTGGAGTGAAGTGACTTCCCTGGGCCCCATGGCGGAACCAAAACAGGACCTTCATCTCCGGCGCCGGGTCCACTGTCCTTCCCACCACCCCTCGCCAGCTCCAACGCTGACTCATCTGTAAACACTGCTCTGAGAGCATACAGATCTTGGTTGTCCAGGCCAGCAGAGGGGAGAGGTGGTATAAGTAACCAAATTGGGTCAATAATCCAAAGATCATTTTCATTCAGCCCTGGAGTATGTTTTTCTCTACTCCTAAGAGGCATGTTCGCTGTTTTGGAAAGTCACGGTACTGCAGACTCTGTAATGAAGCCACCCAAGGACGTGGAACATCATGGGCCTCCCCAGGCTTCTAGCCTGGACCCCTCCCTGCTCCCCTCTCTGGTTTATTTCTGGTTCCTTCGACTGAAGGTTTTCAGAATTAGGGACCTTGTCGTAGTTTTGTATGCCCAGAGCTTAGCAAAGTGCATGATACACATCGGATTTTAAGAGAAGATCAGAGAAGGAATGAAAACACCTTTAGTTTAGAAGAAAATTTTTTTGTTATGTTTGGGGTGAAAGGTAATTGGGTAATTCAAAGCATTTCCCTCAGTTGTGAATCTTAATTGCCATGCTCGTTGCTGGAGCAATAAAGATAAGATACATTCTAACAGGGAAAGAAGCATTCTGTAGAAAAAGGCACTGCCTCCATAGGGCCTGGGACTTGGGGTGGCCCTGGATCTGGCGACGCTGGGGCTGGCGTTGAAGGGCGAGCTCAGCAGCTCTTGGAAAAGCGGGGGTAAGATTTTAGAGCAGGGTTTGCAGTTTTTGGCCTGCTCCCGGAGCTGACTTGGAGGCTGTCCAGGGAGTGCCTCAGTTGGTGAGGCTGCAAAGGCGCTGTGGGAGCTGTGTGCAAGGTTTCGAGCAAGCTGTTCCCATCGTTGGTATTTGCAGGTAGATTGTAAATGAACAGAGATGTTGCTTATTTAGTCTACTTTTTTTTTTTTTTTAAATGGTTATTGGAGTGTAGTTGCTTTACTCTGTTGTGTTAGTTTCTACTGTTATTTAGTCTACTCTTCACAGGCTGGAGAGAATTCGGCCTCGCAGTCAGTAACTCCTTCTTATTAAGGCATGGCCTTGGGTAGTCTTTCCTCTTGAGTCCCAGGCCCTGCTCTGTGATATGGGATTGCATCTGCTCCTCGTGGGGTGGTTGTTAGGTGTTGGAGTGAGTAAAGGCCCAGTGCTGGGCATGACGTCCACATCTGCAGTCCAGTGGGGGTCTGACATCACGTAGTTGGCAAGGCGGGGATGGGTGGGCCGCTTGGGTGGAAGGGTGACAACTACAAAGTTCTAGGTATTATTTTTACTACTACTTTTAGAAGAACTCTTGCTAAAGATAATTTTTAAAATGCAGATAATATCAAGATGAAAGTAATAATGACCTAAAATCATGCAACCTAGAGATCAGCCCTTTTTTTTTCTCTTTCCCTCATGACTTTCTAGGCAGATATGAGAATACTTTTTCTTCTTGAAAGCAATCCTCTGATGGACATCCTTTTCTATGTGACATATAGGCCTATCTAATAATTTTTAGTGACCACCTGGTGTCAGTTTCATGGATATACCGTAATGTTATTAATCCCTGCTGAGGTCATTTAGCTTATTACTGTTTTTTTTTTTCTTTTTTGGCTGCTACAAGTAATGCACTGATGATATGCTTTCACATACATGTTTGTATGTTTATTTGAGAATGATTTTCACCAATTTATACTCCCACCTAAACTATGTGGGGAGTGAGATTTCCCCAGTGGTCAGTGGTAAAGCATCCGCCTTACAATGCAGGGGAAGCAGGTTTGATCCCTGGTCAGGGAACTAAGATCCCACATGCCGTGGGGCAACTAAGCCCGCGCGCCACAACTACTGAGCTCGCAAGCCTCAACTAAAGAGCCTGCGTGCCGCAAACTACAGAGCCCACACGCCCTGGAGCCTGCACGCCACAACTAGAGAAGAGAAAACCCACACGCCACTACTAGAGAGAAGCCTGCGCACCACAACAAAAGATCCCATGTGCCACAACTATAGAGAAGTGAAAACCTGCACGCCACTACTAGAGAGAAGCCCACGCACCACAACAAAAGATCCCATGTGCCACAACTAAGACCTGACACAGCCAAAAATAAATAAAATAAATTAAGTATGCGGGGAGTGTCTTTTGTCATATACCTAAGAACCCCTTGGTATCATTTTTTAACTCTTTTTGCTAATGGACCTCTATGTTCTAATTGATATTTAATTTCTTCCCATATTTTGATTGGGTGTTTATCTTTCACATGTGGTAAACTGCTCTTCTTGACCTTGGCCAGTTTTTCTTTTGTTGGTCTTTTTCTTACAGAGCGTTCTTCACTGAAGGAGGCCTTAAACCCCTTTTCTTGTTTTTTTCGACCCTGCATTACTCAGAATCAAGTGGCTCACTTGTTAACTAACTTTTCCAGTTGAGATCGGCCAGCAAATGGGGGCAGTTTTGCCCCCAGGGAACAGTTGGCAACGTCTGAGACATTCTTATCACAACAGAGGGCAGGCGGTATGTGTAGTGGGTGGAGCCCACCACTGCCCCCACGACATAGAGTCATCCAGCTCCACGCATCAGCAGTGCAGGCCGAGGCAGAGAGGTCCTACTCTCGGGTCACATTTTACCCGCTTCGGTTAAACAGAAAAACTACCAGGAGCTGAGAGCGGACTTGATTATTTCGCTGCCCTTGCCTTCTGCCGTGAGCAAGTGCTGCTGATTAAATTACCCTGGAATCCCATAGGACGTGCTGCTTCCTCCCTGGTCTCTACCAGCCCAGTGCTGCCTCCAGGAATGGCATTGTTACTCTGCGGCGGCATCCCTCGCGCACTGACATAGTCCAAGTGCAGACACCTCCCGTGGGCAGAATGACCAGGTTTACAGAGAGCCCCCTCCCCTCCTGGCAGATCTGCCCTCCCCATCCCCCTACAGTAGCTCTTTGCAAGGAGGGCCTTTGGGGGTGGGGCAAGGGGAAATGAGTCACTACAGATTCCATTCGGAAAACTGGTCATTCTACTCTAAAAAGGTACCACATAAGTAAGTAGTAATAATTAAAAGAAAAAAAAATCCAGTGGGATTGTGAGAGTTCTTTCCTACACAGCACTTTTCCGGACTCTGTGGCATCAGTGCATTGCCTTCCGGGCCCTTTGCCTGTGTGGACTCTTGTTGCGTAGTGTGTTGTCATGGTGTGAGGACAGTTTTGGGTACCGGGATCCCCGTTTTCGCTCAGTCACATGTTTGCAACATTCAGTGTCCAGTCAGCTTACACAGACATGAAGAGGAACAGGTGGCCCCCCAGGGCCTGAGTGGGGAACAACAGGGGTTGTGTTTGTGCGGCCGACTCCGTGTCCCGGCAGCCCCTCGCCATGTACCTTCAATTGTACAACTCGATTCATGTTTGCTGTTAGAGCTGAACTGCTGGACTTTTTAAAAATAGAAGTACAGCCTTTGATATTATAACAAACAAAACAACTGGCCAGTTAAAACCAGCGGGCCCTGCAGTCAGTCAAATGTTTGGATAGGGGTCCAGCTGTATTGTTTCTCAGGAGCGCACAGTCTGTGGGCTCGGAGGAACCAAAACATATCACTGCTAGAAATGCATTTTGTTTCTAAGTGGGTACTTTCCAAGTTTTTGGTAGGGTCAGTAGTTCCTCAGGTCTTTGGACTTTCTAAATTCATACATTTTTTTATGCAGCATAGAGTAGGCAAGCTCTGGTTAGCTTACATCTGGTTATCAAAATCAGAAGTGTTTGCTAAATGAGAAAAAGTGGGGTTGGCTATCAGTTAAATTCAAGATTTCAGACTATGTTGGTCACATGTCACTATTAGGAGGAGTGTGTGTGTGTTTATAAGTGTAACAGCAGAAGTCTGTGAGTAGCGTCCTAATTTTACTGATGAGAGCACAGGCATTAATGACCTTGAGTAAATTAACCTCTTCTGGCTTTGGTTTCCTCATTTGTCAAAGGACGGTGATTGCTAAGGTGTCTTGCAGATCCAAAATTCTGATTTTTGTGCCAAAGATCCTGCCGCGTGTTAAAGTAAGACCAGAGCCCAGCAACTTGGTCCGTGGCTTTGATTTTCACTGGGTAAGTGGAGACCAGTCATCTGGAGCGTTTTCTTCAAATCAGGGCTTCCCCTTCTCTCTTGAAGATTTCAACTGGGGCTCACCATTTTTTGCCTTTTTCTCCTCAGATTTTTTTTTTTTTTTTTTTCTTTTTGCGGTATGCGGGCCTCTCACTGTTGTGGCCTCTCCCGTTGCGGAGCACAGGCTCCGGATGCGCAGGCCCAGCGGCCATGGCTCACGGGCCCAGCCGCTCCGCGGCATATGGGATCCTCCCAGACCGGGGCACGAACCCGTATCCCCTGCATCGGCAGGCGGACTCTCAACCACTGCGCCACCAGGGAGGCCCTCTCCTCAGATTTTAAATAGAGACCATATTCTTCTCTGCTGGGACCAACTTATTATGTATTGCTGCTCTGCACCTGTGAAGACAGCTGCTGTGTTTTCCATCATAAAAACAGCTGCCTTTTGGCAGGGAAGCCCAGAATGTGCTATGTAGCTATACCTTAATACAGTGCTAAAGTATTTAGGCATGCTTAACCTGAGATGCTCAGAGCATCTTGGAATTCCTATTAAGGGCTTCTGTAGTCATCGCTCAGTAAAAGGTTTCCCTTTCATTTCTTTCGTGATTACTAGGCAGAAACCTGAAAATGTAGGGAATTACATTTTAAAATATAGAAAATTACAAAGATACTAAATTGTGCCACAATAGTCAGATCCCCAGCCCCCAAAGATAACCACTAATTAAAGTTTTTATGTAAAGTTATCTTCTTTTCATACATGAATGTGTATTTTGTGTTAGTACATAAACAAAGGTAGGATCCTGCTGTACATAATATTTTAAAACAATTCTTGTTGTGTTGGCTTAACCCAACTATAGCTAATTAATTTACAGAGCGGGAAAAGTACACATTTTATTTTATTTTAAAAATTTTTATTTTTTAATTTTTATTTATTTATTTTTTTAAAAGTACACATTTTAATTGAGTCATCTGGCCTCTAAAATAAAGCCAGGGTAGGATTGAAAGCCCTTTTAGAAATGCATACAAGTTTGTCATTGCATTTCTGCATCCCTTTTCTGTCTGATTTTTACGTAGTGGGGAGACAAGTCTTTGTGTTCTTCACAAATAAGTTACAGACATTCTATTTCAGCCAGAGTTGACTTGCAGGAAATGTGCTGAGGTCAAAGCCTGTCATGGCAGAATCCCACTTTCCTGAGAGAGCTAAGAGAAAAAGATGGGGGGGGGGCCCACTCTGAATCTCTGAAGTATGTCATTCATTTCAGTGAATCACTAACTGCAGAATTAAAAAAATTAAAAAATATATAAAATGGCTGGGAAGGACACATGGGGACCGTCTTTCTGGATGTCTAGTTTGGGGAAAGGATGAGCTGAGCTCAAAGCAGCCAAGTTTCCCCAAAAGCCAACTCTGCTTTGTCAAGTTTGTGGCCCATATGATGGTTTTTGAGGGCAGGAGGATGTCATTTTCTAAAGATGTTCCCAGATGCTCCGTGGGCTGCTATTTGGAGCTGGAATCTTCTCTGCTCACCTCCATAGTCTCAGAGGCCTAGAGTCCCCCACGCCACCGGCACGTGCTGGACTCAGTTTCTCTCGGGAGGTTTTTGTCTGGGCAGCAATCCAGGGCGTGCTCCGAGAGCTCAGGCACTGACACCCGTGCCCCTCCTGAGCTTTTCCTGCAGCCTGCTGAGTGCCAGCTTGGAGGCCTGAGATAAATAGTCTTGCAGCTGCTTAGCCGTCAGCCGGGCTCATTTATCTGACACAAATAAGCTCATTGACCTGATTTAGTGCAGGGAGGAACTACGGAGTCAAGTCCAATATGATCTTAAAGCCCTGTCTTTTCACCGCAGCCTTTTCAGACCTTCAGGGATGGCCACTGAATTAAACCATGGTCGTGGGCACTCTTTCAAGGAAAGAAGGAGGAAGAGAGATAGGAGGAAGGGGAGAGGAGAGAAGAAGGAGGTGCCAGGGGCACAAAGAGCAGTTGCTTTCTGTGCCACTTGGTGGCACCAATTCCTTAGGTTTTCTGTCCTCAGCATAGTCCTTGTCGGGAGACTGTGGGACCTGTGCCTGAGTGGATTCCCTCTCCCTAAGACAATGAAGGACCATCTGGTAGTGACGACAAACCAAGACTCTTTCCCGGGGCCTGTCGATTTTGTGCACAGGGACTCAGGGGAGTATCCATTGCAAGGAGAAGGAAATAGATCTGCTGCTGGTGCCCTCGAAGCCCCCAGGCTTAACTCAGTGCCCGTGACTGCCCCCTTCTTCCTCCTCTCCCGTTCACCAAGGCAAAATGTACAATAGTCTCTTGACCATTCCTACCCAGACAAAAAACATTTGCACCATCACTTTCACACGGCACTGTCTTCTGAGGCCGGTATTCTTTCTCATCTTCATTTTAAGAACAAGGCTCTGATGCTCAGGTTAAATTTTGCCTCAGGTTATACTGTTAGATGCCAACTTCAGAGCCCTGGAAGGTGCATGCGGGCCCAGCCTAGGAACACTGTGATAGCAGCGACTGTCTTCCTGTCATTTCTGGCGCTAAAGGCCTCTTATTTAATCCTAACAACCACGCCTATGAGATAGTAGGTCTTTTTATCCTCATTCTAAAGAAACGAACTCAGATTAATTTCTTTGCGTAGGGGAACACTGTCTTAGTGGTTTAAACCAGGATAGTGACGGAACCCAGATCTTTTTTTTGCTCTTGGACCTGGACTTTTAGCCCCTGAACTTTTAGCCCAGTAAGTGCCATACTGGGCTCTGAGCTCTGAGCAGGAGGCCCTAGATGAAGGAGGGGTTATTTGCTCTGAAGCTTGCTGTTTGACCTTGGGTTTGGATCATCCTTGACTTAAGCAGAATGTTTCAGCTCGCTGCTAGTCCTGCCAGGAAGGGTTTTTGAATAATGCATTGAAAGGGGATCTTAGCCTTTCAGCACAACCCAGGTGAGAGGGCTCTATCTTAACATTCTTTTTCCCACTGAGCAGAGTCCTTATAATGGGCTGAATTGTCTCCTTCCAAAATCCATATGCTGAATTCCCAACCCCAGTGCATCAGAATGTAACCTATTTAGAGAAAAGGCCTTTGAAGAGGTGATTAAGTTAAAGTGAAGCTGTGAGGGTGGCTTCTAATCTAATAGCACTGTGTCCTTCTATGAAGAAGGAGAGACACCAGGGCTTCAAGAAGGCAGCCGACTGCAAGCCAAGGAGGGCCTCAGGAGAAACAAACCTACTGACACCTTGATCTTGGACTTCCAGCCTCCAGAACTGCGAGAGAATAAATTCCTGCCGTTTAAGCTCCCCAGTCTGTGGTATTTTGTTATGACAGCCCTCACTGACTGATAAAATCCTTGAAGGAAATGATGCTGAGTTACTACGCAAACGCGAAGGACAGCACGGGGTAGGGAGCAACACTGAGCTGCGTTGCCGGAGTCATCTTGGCTCCAGTGTGTCTCTTCTTTTCTGGGCCTGTTTGCCCATCTGTGAAAGTGTACATGGGAGCACGTATGAGGGTCCTTCCAGCCCTGCCATTCCAGGATTCTAGTTGGTAGCTTCAAGACCTGGAAAGTGCTGCTTTGAACCCGTGGTGTTTAACTGCAGGGAGATTTTGCCCCCCAGGGGACATAAGCCAATGTGTGAAGACAGTTTTGATTGTCACGAAGTGTGTGTATAGAAGTACTGTGGGCCTCTAATTGAGGCACAGCCCCCACTGTCCACAGTGTTGAGGTGGAGAAACCCTGGGTTAAACTTTTTTGCCCCTTGAATGGTGATGATGTGGAATTGCCAGCCCCAGTCATTCATTCAGCATGTATTTACTTGGCATTTACTGTGTGCTTAGCTCTGTGCTAGGGAGTACAGAGAGCTGGAAGACAGTCTTCTGGAATTTCAAATCGAGTTGATCCTGAGCCTCTGGTTTTGGGAACGTAGTGGTGTCGATGCTACCGTCCCCCTTAGGATAAACTGTCACTTTGGGTTTCCAGAGAAAGTCTTTTATGCTTGGACATCCAGGAACCATTTATTTAGTCCCACCTCATTCATAGGCCTACACTAGTATAGCTTGTTTCTTTTCAAAAAGGATTTGAGGAAACTGTATTTGTATGTAGTACTGATGAATAAAACAGATTAAATTAGAACCAGTTTAAAGGAGAATATGCCCGCAGTCAGTTGTGAGACAGCAACGCAGCGATGCATGTACACAGACATGCACGTTTCTACGTGTTCTGAAGTATAAAGTGACATGTTGCATTATAGAAAATCAGAGAAGAGAATAAAAGCTTTCGTAATCTTTCCATTTGTAGATAACCACTATTTGGTGTGCATCTCTTTTCATACACATGCACATATATTCATATATTTAACAAAAAAGAAAATTGTGATCCTGTTTTACCATTCTGTAACCAAATGAATGACCCTCGAATGGGGCTTTGACATCTGATTTGGTGATCACAAGGCAGAGAAAGTGGCCTGCGTGCCAGGCTGGCTGTGGAGTTACAGAACCAAGGTCACTGCCCACCAAGAATGCATGGATTCAGGGAGGTGGGTGAAGGCCCACATTTCATTTCACAACTTCAGGGGGCATCATTCATCTGGTAACAAAGAGAATGGCGTGTTCCACGCCACCCCTTGCCCCTCTCCCGTTGTGTGACCCAGCAGCCCTAGAACTCTATTTTTTGTAGCAGCTTTGTTGATAATACAATTCGCTTACCATTCAGTTCACCCATTTAAAGTGTACACTTCAGTGATTTTAGTATATTCACAGAATTGTGCAACCATCACCACAATCAATTTTAGAACATTTTCCTCACCCCAGAAGGAAGTCCCATACCCATTAGCTATCGCCTTCCCATTTCCCCCCAATCCTTCCAGCCCTAGATGACCACTAATCTACTTTCTGTCTGTAGATTTGCCTATTCTGGACATTTCATATAAATATAATCATACAATATGTGATCTTTTGTGACTGGCTCCTTTCACAAACATGAAAGCACCATGTTTTCATGGTTTGTCCAATTATAGCATGTATCAGTACTTTGTTCTTTTTTAAAAATTTATTCTTTGAGATATTCATACACCATACAGTTCACCCTTTTTAAGTGTACAGTTCAGTAATTTTTCCTATTCACCAAGTTATGCAGACACTACCACTAATTCCAGAACATTTTCATCTCCCCAAAAGAAACCCCATACCTGTTGGCAGTCACTCCTCACTCTTCCTCCCTGCCAGTCTGTGGCAACAATTAATTTACCTTCTGTCTCTACGGATTGACCTGTTATGGATATTTCATATAAATAGAATCATACAGTATGTAGTCTCTTTTTACTAACTTCTTTCACTTAGCATGTTTTCAAAGTTCACTCATGTTATAGCATGTCTCAGTACTTCATTGCTTTTTATGGCTAAATAGTATACCATCATGAATAGACCACATTTGCTTATCCATTCATCAGTGGATGGGCATTTGGGTTGTTTCCATTTTTTGGTTATTGTGGATAACGTTGCTGTGAACATTTGTGTATAAGTTTTGTGCGGACATACACTTTCTGTTCTAGGCATATACCTAGAAGTGGAATTACTGGGTTATATGGTAACTCTATGTTTCATCTTTTGAGGAACTGCCAGACTGTTTTCCAAAGCAGTTGTACCATTTCGCATTCCCACCAGCAGTGTATGAGGATTCCAGTTACTCCATGTCCTTGCTAAGACTTGTCATTGTCTGTCCTTTTGATTGCAGCCATCCTAGTGATGATGAAGTGGTATCTCATTGTGGCTTTTGACTTAGCATATCCCTGATAGCTAATGATGTTGAACACCTCTTCGTGTACTTAGTGGCCACGTGGACATCTTCTTTAGACAGATGTCTGTCCTAATTCTTTGCCCATTTTAAAACTGAGTTGTCTTTTTATTCTTGAATTGTTTGAGCTCTTTGGATATGAGCCCCTTATCGGGTTCATGATTTGCAAACATTTCTCCCATTCTGTGGGTTGACATTTCACTTTCTTTATGGTGTTCTTTAAAGCATAAAAGTTGTAATTTTGATGAAGTTCAATTTAACTGATTTTTCTTTGGTTGCTTGTGCTTTTGGTGTCATGTCTAATACCACTTGATTTGTAATGAATGATAATATTCCTTGGAATAGATATAACATAAAGGGATAATTATTTGATACTAACTTGCATAATGTTTTAATGCCCTTATCCCTACCTCCATCCCCAATAACTTTATTCTGGTGATATCTGGAGTTAGACCTCAAGCCTTTTGCAAATTTCATCAGATCCCTGTAGCCTTTGTAAACACATCATTGTTCCTCCTGTCTCTTTTTCTCCCCTGGAATGTGCTTAACGACGCCCAGACCTCTGCAGTGCAACTGACAAAGTGCACAAGTCTCCAAGCAGCACAACTTCAGGTGCCCTTTGTCCCTGTGATTCCATCACCAACGTTGCACTAATGCAACCTTGTGGGACCACGTCGCCATCTTCTGGCAAAGATGGGAAAGTGCAATGCCAGGAACTTGAACGTTCTGTGGAAGGTCTTTTCCTTTTTTCCCTTCTCTGTGGTAGATTGTCAGGTACCAACTAATTGTTTTCATTCTGACCTACTTCTGTTGCTTTAAAAGGTTCTTCCACCTTTGGAAGTAGCGTTTAAAGATTCAACAACCACTTATGAAAACCAAATCTGTTTTCTATAAGACGGGGAAGCTTGTGTGTTTCTCATTGTACAGGCAGTTCCTGGTGTGTGAAACATTTCATCATTGAGTAGGAAAAAATACTTTACCTTAGGTGAGGAAAGGAAAATGAATGCAAGTCATTTCTCTTGTCGTATGGGTCATATTATCATATTTGTTGAGTCCCTGATAGTCTAGGACTCTCAGGTGTATCATTATACCTTCTCCCAGCCCTCCCAGGTATACCCAGGTGTATGTATTGTCCCTGCTTTGCTGATGAGAGTGAGGCCTTGGAAAGATAGATGACCTTTGTTTTCTAGGACAGAATGGGCAAAAACTTTTCTTTTAATGAATGATAGAATGGTCGGGATGTGAAATCATTAGTATCCAGTATAATGCCTTATACTTTATTTTAATAGGTCTTTATTGAATGAATGAAAAAAATAAATTCTGTGACCTGACTCCTGACCTACTTTCTTTTCACCACATCCAGCTGCTTCTCCTGTCATAAATGCCTCGTCATTTCAACAAATATTTGCAGTGTTGTTCAATGAGAGAACAGGCGTTTATAACTTTCAATCTTTAATAAAAGGAGTAAAGATGTGATTTTTAAAAAAATGTGCAGAAAAACACACAGATATTCATACCAGTGGTGTTCACAACAGCCAAAAAGTGGGAACAATCCAAATGCCTGTCAAAAGATGAATGGGTAAACAAAAATGTGGACTATCCATACGGTGGAATATGATTCAGCCGTAGAAAGGAATGAGGTACTGACACAAGCTACAGCACGGACCACCCTTGAAAACATGACGCTGAGTGAAAGAAGCCAGTCCCCAGAGACCACATGCTGTATAATTCCATTACAACACATGTTGGGGTGGCTGCACAAGTCTGAATATACCAAGAATACACTTGAAAGAGGTGTGCATTTTATATTTATATCATGTCCCAATAAAGCTGTTTTTAAAATGTGTACAAGAAGCTTTGCAAAGGGCTGGTGTGTGTGTTGGGGAGAGGTGTTGTGCTTGGGACCCCCACGGAAGAAGTGGAACCCAGAGTGGAGAGCTAGGCTCAGCCAGAAGGACCTGAGCTTAAACTCCAATTGTGCCCCTGACACGTAGCATCATTTTACCCTAATACTTAGCTGCTCTGGAGTTTGGTTTTCTTATTTGTAAGACAGGCATGACAGTACCCTCCTCACAGGCTCTTTTTGGCTTAAATAGATTATGTGTGTAATGTTTCTTGCACATGCCACGTTCAGCAAATATTCATTTCTATCTTCCAACCCTGAGTTGCTATGATTCTGTGACTTTCAGGCTGGTGAACGGGCTGTTAAGCCCCTTTGCCTTCAGAAGCTTCTAGTGGGCAGTGCGGCTGAGTGGATCCAAAATGTGAAATGAGGGGTTTGGACTAAGCTAAAAGCCTGGCCATTTGCAGGAGTCTGTGGTTTCCTTGTTTAGATGCCCTAAGTTAGCGGTCTGCTTGAGCCCTCTGTGGTCTACGCTGCAGGACCCCAGTCCTGTCCATGGCGGTTTGCGAGTCTGTGGGACACACACGCATTGTCCTCTGATTCTGAAAGGCCTGTGCAGCATCTGTAGGCAGAGCCCTTCTCCTGTCTGCCGGTCACCCCCAGCTCTGCCTCCCCAGCTCCTCCTTCAAGGGGCCGATTGGCAGAGGGGCCTTGTTATAAGGGGGACGCTGGGAGTGTTTCCAACAGCAGAGTTTTTCTTTACCCTCGTAAAGCAGTTTTGTCCTGGATGAATAAGGACCCTTCAAGCTACTCCACACAAAGGCAGATAAGCATGTACCAGTGAGGCTGGGGGAAAAATGGAAGGGGGTGTCTAGAATGTCTCTGCCACCCCCAAGCCGACAAGTCACATCAGTCCTGCTGTCGGACACCTCTGGACCAGAGGAATTGACTCCATTGGTGACCCCTGACCCCTCCCAACAATCCTAGGCAACCCTGGGACCTGGCGAGCTCCATCCCTGTGCTCTTCCTTGAACTAGAGGTCTCACCCAGTGGGCGATGCGCAACACAGGGGAGTGAATTCTGAACACGGAATTTTCAGATTGGGTGGTGGGGCCTGGGGAGGGAGGGATGTTGGGGATGAACTGCAGGGGAAGGCTGGTCCTGCGATTCTTATGAAAATGAAATAAAAGGGAGAAAGAGTCTATTGGGTTTTGACATTTCCTAATTGTCACTTTTACACTGGGGGAGTAAATTCAAATTGCCCTCTTTTTAAAATTACATAACCCTTCTCCTGTCCAAGGACACTTATTCAGAGGCCTTCATTTGGGGTCTTGTGCTAATAACCGTAATGAGACTCTGAGAGGAGAGCTGTGGGGCCAGGACCAGAATGGGGGGGTTTGAATAGGGGGAACACTGGTTAACGGGGGTTGGTCCTCCCTTCTGGCCCTCAGCAGAGGGAGCGTTGTGTGGCAGCACTGACAAGGGAGTCTCGAAAGACGTAGTGAAACAGCACAGCATCCCTGCAAAGCAGGTAATGTTTCCCACTTTACACAGAAGGAAACGATCCATGAGAGGGGATGCAGTTTACCAGGCCCGAGGAGCCAGGAAGTGGGGCTCAGACCCAGCCCTGCATTTTGATGCGATGCAACGGCCTTAGGCAAGAAGTGACTTAAAATGAAGGCCATCTGTGCCCTTTCCCGGGCCCTCTCTGCCCTTCTGCCAACAGCATGCACATGTCCAGGCTGAGCCCCTTGTCCTGTACGAAGAAGGTTTTCTCCCCACCTGGGTGTGCTGGTTCTTGTTTGGGCCTAGAGTGCAGAATCTCAGAAGCCCTATTGATGACATAGACACCTGGAGATGGATGCATGAGATAAGCCTGGTCAGGGCCAGGGGCAGTTTGACCCTCCCAGGTGGAAGATCACAGTCAAGGCAGATATGAAGTGCAGGAGTCAACAGACTTTCTCTGTAAAGGGCCTGAAGGTAAGTATTTCCAGTTTTGAAGTTATACGGGCTCTGTTTTAAATGTTTACCTTTGCTGTCATAGCTTGAGTGCGACCAAAGACACTATGTACACAAATGGGCTTGGCTGTGTTGCAATAAAACTTTATTTACACAGGTTGGGGGCCAGATTCAGTCTGCAGGCTATAGTATACTGACCTCTGGCTTAGCGAACCAATGTTAATTGGTCAAACTCCCTTCTAAGTGTTGTCCTTTATTTTAGAGACAAAGTGCTAGAAAAGATGGAGTCTTTTCAGTGATCCCTAGAAGGTTGCTAACAACCATGAAAGGACACCTTCAGAGAAAGACCTCCACCAAGTGAAAGCAACAGGAATTCGGAGCTTTTACCCTCCAGCAGATGCTCAGAAATGAAGATTCTACTTTCTTCCCATTGTCCCTCAACGGAAGGCTGGGTGTTTTAATTAGTTAATGTTGGCAAATTGCTTTGAAGAAGATTGTAAAACGTTCGTGCTACAAGTGCCAAGAATCCTAATTAGCTTTCCTTAAAGATACCACCTGGAAGTGTGATAGCTTGTTGCTAGAGGTCCAAGCCAGCAAGAATAACCTGCGGACCCAAAACCGGTTTTTAAGCAAACACAACTGAATACAATCGGATCTCTACATCGACGTCACATTTTCTTCCTTCTGCCGAATCTGCTTCCTAGCAGCTGGGATATTAAACCATGAAAGTCTGCTAGCGACAGGGGCATGAAACAAATTAACCCATCCATTTGTTGCCGCCGATGTTGCCTTTTGGATTTTTAGCTTGTGCGTTGGAGGCCCTGCCCGGTGTGTCAAGGTTACAGGGAGGAGGAGGCTGGCAGCCACTTAGTCATACAGCAGGGCTGGCTCCCAGGTCCCCCAGTCTGAGAGGGACGTGTATATGCCGTCGCTCTTAACAGCTGGATAATGAATTTGCTCTCCAGCACTCTTGTTTCATGTGGTGGCAGCGCTGACAGCAGCAGCATCTGATCTGTGTCACCATCAGAAGCAAGTGAGATGTAGTTAATATGGACCTTAGCCACTGACATGCACTGATTCAGATTCTCCAGGCTCTGATGAAGTCCTGGCCCTGTGTGAGAGGATGTGGCAGGGGGCAGGGGTGGGGAGGGATTCCTCAGCCTCACCACTGTTGACATTTGGGGCCAGACGACTCTTTGAGGTGGGAGAGGCGGAGGCTCTGCTGTGCACTGTAGGACGTTGAGTAGCATCCCTGGTCTCTACCCACTAGGTGCCAGTAGCAGCCCTCATTCCCAGTGGTGACAACCCACAATGTCTCCAGACACGGCCTAATGTTCCCTGGAGGGGACAGTCGTCCTAGTTGAGAAACACTGGGTTAAGGGGAGGAGGGGGGCATGGAGTCACGTTTTTCAGGGATGCACTTGGACCAGGGACCTAGTGGAAAGTGGGCTCCAAGCATCACTCTTGACTCCTCTGTCACACCCTCATCCAATCCATGAGCAAGTCCCAAAGGCTCTACCTTGACGGCATGTTCTGTATCAGACCACTTCTTGCCACCTCGCCTCTCCTTCTCTTGTTCAAGCCCCTACGTTTCTGGTCTAGATGATGCTAGCAGCCTCCCAGCTGGTCCTGCTCCCCTTTGCTCCCCACAGGCAGAGGGACTCTCCGGAAAGGTAACCGAGAACATCTCACCATCTTGCCAGGAACCCCCAGGCTCCCTCGCACTTACACTGAAATCCCCAGTCCAACCAGGTGCTGTGCCCCGTCTGCGCCTCCCCTCTGCCCATAGATGTCCTTCACTCCCCTGGGTCTCTGCTCAAATGTCCCTCTCCAGGGGTCTTCCCGCACCCCTATCCTGAAGAGCACATCTCTGCCTTCTCTGTGCCAGGGGTCCTCAGCCTCGGCACTAGTGACATTTGGGGCCAGACGATTCTTGGCAGTGGGGGCTGTCATGGGCATTATAAGATGTTGAACAGCATCCCTCTCCCTTCCCCACCAGATGACAATGGACCCCCCCACCCAATTGTGACAACCAACAATGTCTCCAGACATTGCCCACTGTCCCCTGAGAGGCAGCACCGCCCTGGTTGAGAATCACTGCTGTCCTGCAAGTGTTTTTCTTCACGGTTCTCTCCGACAGGACTTCCTGTTTGTCGTCTTCACTGGAATGCAAGCTTTAGGAAGGCAGGACTTAGATTTTTCCCCTGCTATATTCTCAGGGCATAGAATAGAGCTGGGGACAGTAGGTGCTCCGTAATTGTTGTGTTGAATGTTATGAACTTCATGCTTCTAAGCAACCCGTGAGGTGATGGGGTCATGGATAGGGGCAGGACTGACCGGCAGAGTGTGTCTTACTGGTTATAGACATCGAAATGCTGTGCCTTGGACACCTGCAAGCTCTTTAAAGCACAGAGAAATCTTTGGGAACCCTAAGCCAGGGCTCTGGTGGAAGGGCAGCTACAGAGCCCCTCCCTGGAAGCGCTTATTCCGGGGCTAAGGTGCATTTTCCAGGGGCACCCAGATGAGCCTGCAGACCACACTTCAAGAGACACTAGGCTCTGTTGAGAGTAAATGGTCTCGGGCCAGCAGACCTTTCTCGAACTGAAGGGTTTGTGTGGCCTGGAGAGCCAGCGAACATTCTAGCTTCTGTTCGTGGGTGCGTTAAGGAGTTCTTTCCTGGCTACAGGTGGTACCTGGAACTTGGCTGATGAGGGCGATTCTCCTCCTTGCCTTCATCCCCCTCTCTCAGCATCACCAAGACATCCAGATGGATGGCTCTGGTTGGGTGCGGTGAGCCCTACGAACACAGCCATGCATCAGCGTCATGCGGGGGTTGGCCATGTGCAAAGCCACTTCTTCCTCCTTCTGGTGCTACTCTTCTAGCTTCTGGTGTTTGCATGTTATTTCTCCTACCCTCTATTCATAGTGGAGGGGACATACTGTAAAGTGTAGCAATTATGAGAAATCTGACTTCAAACTGAGACTCTTCCACTGGCCACGTGACTTTGGCAAATGACTTAACTTTTTAAAAACTCGGTTTGCCCATCTCTACAATGGGGATAATACCCAGCTCTCCGTTTCCTCCTGAGGATGCCATGAAATGAGCAGGGTTCCTCACCTGGCCTGGCCAATGTAAGTCCTCACTGAGGAGTTGCTGTTGTTATTTCCTGCCTACCAGCGGCGCCTTCCTTCAGCCAGCTCAGCCCTCAGCAGGGTTCACCTGCCTCTTCCCTTTTCCTCTCGAATTTGGCTCCTGTTGCCTCTTTGGTGTCATCGTCCCCACTAGCAAGCAGCTTCCCCCTCCTGACTCTCACCCCCTCTCCCTCCCTTCCCAGCATGCGTATCTCATCACTGTGATTACACCGTATTAGCCACCGTGATTGTTCCATGCCTTGGCACCTCATTACTGAAATAAAGTTAACATTAATGGGAGTCCTGCAGCTAATCCCTCTGCTCACCTCTCCTGAAAATGCATTCCAGTGATTAGCAGGAGAGACACATGCATATATTCATTTTAAAACTGTTCGCCGGCTCCCCCCCTCTCCCTCCACATCTCCTCCTCAGTCACTGCAGAGACGGAGGCCAGGGGGCCTTTTAGCTGCCAATGGGTGGAGGAGGCAGTGAAATCCTTCCGAACTGGGGCAGGCAGGATTTTGGGAGCAGCCAACTTTTCCCCCTAGAAAAGAAATGCATTCGTTTTTTTAGGGTGGGTGCAATTAAAAACAAAACCAACCCACAAACAAAAGGCCTTAGAGTGAAACAGACTGGGGGTGTGTCCTAGCCTTGCCACTTTCTCCTAGGAGACCTCTGTAAAATTGGTTTAACCTTCCTGAAGTGCTGTTTCCTCCTCTGGTGAAGGGGAGGATTATGTCAGATAAGGAATGTGGAAGAGCCTACAAGGATCGCTTCCCTCCCCTCCCCTGGCCTGCGAAACCAGAGGTCAGGGGTGTCCACGGGGCTCCTTGAGGTCCCCAGTGTTGGGATGGTGCTGAGCACGATGAAGATGAATTTCTCAGTGACGTATTATTATTTATAAGAACTTGGGTGAAACTCACTCCATCTTCCTGCCCCCTGCCCCGGGGAATCTGCAAATCCACAGACTGACAAATACCCTCCCTCATAGGGCTCAGGAGCTGGGCTCCTAGGTCCTCTCCTTTCCCGCATTTCCTCTGTGCTGATTAAAACTGGGGCCAGGATGACTCCCCCCGCCCCCGCCGTGCAGCTCCCCCTCGGCAGCAGCCAAGAAAAGGGAGCAGGGGAACAGCAGAGGGAGGCGTGGGGCTGTAATGAGATTCACCGGCGCCCTCACTCACTCTCCGTGTCAAGGAGACATTTTCAAAAAGGTTTGACACAGCATCCTCGCAGAGCCCTTTGCCAAAACGCAAGGTGGAGGCCCCCGGAGTACTTTAAGCCGGCTTCTGTTAACAGAGGGGCCCGTCTGCATATTATAATCACGCCGCTCCAATTCCCCGTTAAGCAGCTGTTCCCACAAAGAGGGACAATAGCTCAGCCCCACCCCTTTGAGAGCTGATTTCAGTCTTGTCTTTGCCGGTGCCAATTCTTTGATCAGTTTTCACTTAGGATCTGGAGGGCATGTTACAAAGTGCTTTGGGATGGCTGCCAACAGGCGCCTCACTGAAGCATGACAGGGGCCCAGAAGTGTCAGTGTTGGGAGAGAGACAGAGCTCACAGGATGCCTTTTAAAAAATAATTATATTTGAATTTTAAAAGCAATCTTCATATATGTTAGTAGATTCATTTATATGGAAAGCTATGCCAGTTCCTCTACCCTTTTAATATTTGATGTTGCATCAGCTTCCTTCACAGTTGAGATAAGCGTTCTCTGGCATCTTGGAGACTTTTGGGACTCCTGGGTTAAAGAAAAAGCAATGAGAGGCTGGATACTGTCATTTCTTTCCCATTCCTCATTGGCTCTCCTTCCTCCCACCCCTCAACCAGATGCTTTGTTGCTAAATTGATTGTAGAGGATCCGAGGGAGCAAGGCAGGAAATGGGGGGGGGGTCCAAAATAAATTTGGTTTGTTGGTGGTGGGAGTGGTAACAATATCTATCATTTATTTTATTTTTTATTGTGGTAAAATATACCTAATATAGAATTTACCATTTTAACCATTTCTCAGTGCACAGTTCAGTGTCATGAAGTACATTCATATCGTTGTGCAGTTTTCACCACCATCCAGCTCCTGAACTCTTTTCATTTTCCCAAACTGAAACTGTACCCATTAAACACTCACTCCCCTCCCCCCCAGCCCTTGGCAACCACCTTTCTACTTTCTGTCTCTATGGCTTTGACTTCTCTAGGTACCTCATATAAGTGGAATCATGCAATATTTATTCCTTAGTGTCTGATTTCTTTCACTGAGCATAATGTCCTCAAGATTCATCCCTGTTGTGGCAGGTGTCAGAACTTTCTTTCCATAACTGAATAATATTTCATTTCTGTATATACTACATTTGCTTATCCATTCATCAGTTGATGGCCACTTGGGTCGCCTCCCATTTATTGAATCTTACAGTTTCCAGCCGGCCACGTGAGGTGTTTGCCTACCTACAGACATCGAATTTAATTCTCACCAATGCCATTTTATAGTTGAGGAAAGGGAGCCTGGAGAGATGAAGGGGCTTGCTTGAGGTGACTTGCTGTTAATTGGTGGGGCTGAGATTTGGTTTTGGGAATGTCTCACTCTAAAACTATAGTTCTCAAACATTCCAGGGTTGCTTAGGAGGTTCCTGGGCCCTGTCTTGACCTATTCCGGTTCAGAAAGTCTGCAGTAGGACCCAGGAATTTGTCTTAACAAGCACCCTTCTCCAATACAGGTTATCAGAGAACTAGAGTCTGCTTAATATGTGTGAAGTCTAGGGTTTTGACAACTATCCTATATGACCTTGTTCCTAAGGGAGTTGGAGGCAGCTTTCCCCCAGACATTTTAAGATAAACAGAAGTGTTCTGCGTGAAGGGAGAGTTGGGAGAGACTTCTGCATGCAGTCCATAAGGCGTTCATACACAGGGGCGGTGTGTGAGGGGCTGCAGTTTGGGCTGCTTGGTCACCTCTGAGCTTCCTAGCAGCCCAAGCAAGAAGTGAAACAAGATTAGCCACAAGATGTATCCAGCTCATAACATAAAACATACCACCAGGAGCACAGCTATTGTGTGCATTTGGTCTGAGGGCTCCTCACTGAGAAGACCCCGTGCTGTGATGGAAAATAGTCACAAACGCCCCTGAATCAGTTTGACAGGACTGTCGTAGGGCTGTGTCTTTAGGGCAAACTGAGGTGCGATGCTAACGAACCCTTCTGGTAGAGACAGACCTAGAGAAGACTGCACTGAGCCATTTCAAACCTGCTTTCTGCAGGGGTGTGATAGAGTTCTTCGTGTCCTAAAACGGATCCCCTGGCTTTTTGTTAGATTGCTGGCCTGCCTCGGCAGCTCCATTCTTTCCAGCTCCTCTCCTGAGCCTGCAGGTCCCCCTGCCCTGGAGAAAAGAGCCCAGCGGGGGGCCTCTGCTTTAATGACTAGGATGCTTGTCTTTAAAGTTTGCAAAGCCCTCGGCCTCCAACCAGTGGCCAGTGTGGCCCTTCTCTCCTTCGGCATGCAAGAAAAGCTGCTGTCTGGTTGAGTGAGCTCTGCTATAAATCAAAGTGTCACCACTTAGCCAGTAGAAGTGATTTAATTAATCCGCTGTGTTGTCCCCTGAGCATCACTCCACCTGACTGCTAATCAACTTCCATCAGCAAGAGGAAAATACAGGCCCTCTTTTACTGAACTGCATTGCATGAGATGAAGGAAGGAGGGGGAGAAAAAGTTAATTGCGGCACGGGAGCTCAAACTGTCACAAGAAAAAAGTCTCTCGTCTGGCATCTGCCTCTTAATACACTGTTGTCCCGTCTCGGGTGAGCTGCAGGAGAGGACCACATTTCAGTGATATTAATAGAGACATTATCTATTGTCCATATCTATTTATAAGAAATAATATCTTTCCTGGAAACCCTTGACAGCTGGCATATTGCAAAAAGGAACTGTTCTTTTATCATGCACCCAGTATTTAGACCTTAAAAAAAAAAACCCACACAAAACCTTCATTGATAATCAGATAAGATTGAAAGTTTATGTATCTATCTCTCGGTCACAGGAACATTTTTGACAGGTGACCACCCCAATTTCTGTCACATTCAGGCGAAATAAATGCAAGGCATTTCTCTGCAATGTAATTAGGCAGATCTAGTTAATGCTCTAGTGCTTTGAGGTGAAACGAGCTTTTGTAATGAGAATTCTAAGCCCAGGATTCTTGAAACCTTTAAGAGCCTTAAATCTCAAACCTCTTCACTAACAGGAGCTCACATGGCTCCATTTTACAGTAGGAGAAACCGAGGAAAACAAGGGTCAGGGAAATTTCCAGAAAGTTGCAGAGCCAATATGAGTGTTCTGAAACTGGGATCCATCCCTTGTTGGGGTGGGGGGAGAGGGGGTGCCTAAGATTCTGTTTTAAAGCATGGGCTTATCTGGAATTGGATTCTTTTCTGATTGCTGAGGACTTACTCGATAAAAAGAAATTTATAAATTCTCTTAAGCAGGATAAAGACCAGAAAAATCTTTCATTTGATCCAAAAACTGACATCTTGCATCAATTATGCATAAACCTTGGTTTTTCCCCATCAGAGGACTCCCCTTCCTCCACCCCCAACCCCCCCCCCCACCACCAAGCAAACGTGGAATTCCTGCCCATGTTTTGTGGGTGAGTCATTGTGTCTTTAAAGGTTAGGGGCAGTGTTTACCTGCTCAGAACACTGTGTTTCAGCAAAGATGTGCTTGGGATCAGGGCCTCTGCTGTACTAAAGTTGATGGATGTGCCTTTTAAAAGAAAGAGAGCCCTGGAATCTAATTCCAGTAACTCTGAGTGCCCAGGGCCGTTAAGGACTTCCCTGGGTATCTCCACATGTGACCTCTTATGTGCATTATCACTGCTGGGCCAGGGCCACCCCTACAATTCTGCATGGGTGACAGGGTGAATGACAAGGGTGCTTCTCTATTATTAAGTCAAAATCTGATTAAAATGGATATCTGGGGCAGCTTTACAGGGAAAGAGCTGCCATAAGAGATGCGGAGGTGTGTGTGGTCCGTCGAATGCTAGAGGGCAGTACAAGCTTCTCCCCTACCCTAGGATGTGGCTTCTCTAGGCGGCTTTCCTCTTGCCTGAAGGAAGGCCAGGGCTGCCTGGGCAGAGGAGAGAAAGAGGGAGTCACTGGCTTCCACCAACTAAAGCACTTGGGCACCCAAAGGGCAAGTGCTCCCTCCCTGTAGAGGGCGAGGGCCTGCCCCAGTCTGTTGCTGGGGGTAGTGCAAGGGCTGGGATTGGAGCCCCATGGAGCTGGGTGGAATTCTGACTGAGTGCCCCCTCTCTGGACTCACTTTCCTTATCTGAAGAATGGGAATGCCCATCTCCCAGAAGGGACAGCAGGATGAGATGAGATCGTATATACAAACGTCCCCAGCACGGCACTAGGCACATAGGAGCTGCTGGATAAATGCAGCTTCTTTGTCCTCACCTGCACCCTCCTTCCTCCACTCCCCCATTCTCTCATTCCTTTCACCAGCCCTAGAATCTATGCTACAAAGTGCTCGATTTGACAGAGGGAACTCAGATCCCAGAGTCATGCAAGGATCCAAATCCTGCCAAGCCTCCCCCCATGCCCCCGCCCCCCCAGGCAGGCATCAGAGAGTGCCCACCCCTCAGCTCAGGTCGCTGAGACCCCCCTCTCTCCACCCAGCTCTCTTTTCCTTTCTTGCATTTCTACCACAGCCATTGAACCGCACTCCAGGCTGACGCTGGGCATGTGGGAGCCAGCCAGGGACCCCCTTCATTGTGGCTTTGTTTATTTTTATACACAGTTTAGAAACATCTGTTCTGACATTTTCCGGGGTCGAAGACAGGAAGAGAACAAGGTTGATATTTCTCAGGTGCTGGTGCCCTAGTGCATCTGTAATTGGAAAGCAAAATGGTTGGGTTGCTTCTCCATTTGTCATAAGCATTTCATTTGAAAGAGAAGGCAGTATTATGGTGCCCAGGGGTCACATTGTATGCAAACAGGTAAACATTAAAGGGAAGTCTGAAAAGTGAGAAATGGCGAAGCTTTAAGAAACCCATGGCAAAGGTCTGTGCAACTTTCTTTGAGACAAAAGACCGGCCATAGGGAGATGACTGCAGCCCTTGTCTGCTTTCTTGAATTGGAAGCCTATTTTCCTTTTCTCAGTTAATCCCCTTCTTAAGATGAACATGGTAAAGGTGGTGTCCAGAGGTTCACTGAGGGTAGGTGATGAAATGTATTCGTTCAGAAAATATTTACTGAGCACCTACTCTGCCCGGATCTCTACTAAGTGATACATAAGACACCGCTCATGCCTTAGGTAACATAATTATAATACAAAGTGGTGAGTATCACCATGGGCAAGTGAATTAATACCAAGGGAAGTCAGAGAGGGAGTCAGGAAAGGCTTCATGAGAAGTTTGCCAGGCAGAAGAGGAGGAAGGAGATTAGGGGATAGAAGGAAGAGCTTCTACCAAAACCAGAAGCGGTAACAAAAAAAGTGCTAAAGCCATCAAATAGCATCATTCGATTATATACCGAACAGTATGCTAACTGCTTTCTCGTTAAATCCTCCAGCATCCTGCACGGAGTAGGTGGTATTATCCCTGTTTTTCAGATGATGCTGGGGGGAGACTGTATTGCTCAGCAGAGGTTAAGGCTAATGTGTGGAGAACTAAGATTACTCCCCAGCCCTGCCTGTCCCTCATGCCCGCCATGCTTTCCCCCAGTGCCGCACTGCGTGGTATAACTCGAACGTGGAGGATGAAGCTGGAGAGGTTAGGGGGACAGATTGCAAAGGACTTTTCATGCTGTGCTTTAGAGTTTGGACTTTTTCCTGTAGGCAGCGGGAAGCCAGCACGGGTTTTTAAGTAGATATTGATTCCGTTACCAATGGGAGATGGGATGGGAGAAATACCCTATACCAGACTGTGCCCAGAACCTTGACCGGCCGTCAGATTCAAGTCCTGCCCATCCAGCTTCTTGCCCAGCCTCCGGGATGGCTGGCTGCTCAGCTGAAAGAACTAGACCATTAGGGAGGACGAGTCTCATAAATGATGTGAAAAAAGAGCCTTCTTCTGTTCTTTATCTTTTTTGGCTTGGGTATGCCTTTTTGTTCTTTGCTATAAAGCTTACATAGGCATCTGAGATTAAAAAATATAATAATGTGGTATAAAAAGAGAAATGAAAGTAAAAGTTGTCTTCCAGCTCATCTCATTCCCCAGATGTAAGCACTGTTAACAATTTCTTGTATAGCTTTCCTGAAATTTTCTATTCAGGTATAAGGATATGTATTTACGTGTAACCTTTTTTAATTTTTAATTTTGTCTATTTCTGAACAGCTAATACGTGTACATGGTTCAACATTAAAAAGGGTTTTACTGCGAAAAGTCCCTCTCCCACTGCTGTCCCCAGTTTCTCTGTTTTCTTCCAATGTCACCATCTTCTTGTGTTTATGCACGTGCAAGCTCATACTTTGCACATGTGATGTCTGCTTTTCCCTTAAGTACAAAAGCTACGAAGAGTGCTGTCTACACCATTCTATCTCTTGCTCTTTCGCTTCATGGTAATTTAAAAAATTCCAATATGTAGATAGTGTTTACCAACTGCCCCAAATTCATCTAAGTGCTTCTTGTATTATCCCCCTGAATCCTTTGACAGGGGCAAGTGCTTACAGTCCCCATTCACTTGGAGGAAACTGGGGCACAGAGAGATTGAGTGACTCACCCAGGGTCATTCAGTTAGTAAATTAGCCCTGACTGTTGGGCTGGAATTGAAATAATGCAAGAGAGGAGATACCACTGGTAGTCAGGGCCAGTCTGAAGGTGTTCGAGTCTTGCTTTTTTGGGGATATCAGCATACCTTGGAGATCTTTCCAGATCAACACATATAGACTTAATTATTTTACATGGCTGGATACTTAACTTCAGTTACTTCATCATCTGCCTGTTGATAGATGTCTGGGTTTTGTCTAATGTTCGCCTACAAATAGTGCTGCTGCTGGAACTTCCTTGTATGTACGCCTGGCAGTGCTAGAGCCAATGTACTGTAGAACAAATTGCTAAAGTGGGCTTGCTAGTCACCAGGCATGCACACTTTACATTTCAGAGATACTGTGAAATTGTGCTCCAAATGTCTGCACCACTTTACCCTCCCCAAGAATGTGTGAAAGTACCAGCCCCACATCCTCACCCTCCCTGGGCATTATCAACCTGTTTCATCTTTGACAATCTTCCTGCTGAAAAATTGGCTCATTGTAACGTGCATACATTATGAGTGCATTTTTTCATGTGTTTATTTGGCCATTTATATTTCTTTTATGAACTGGTTTTCTGTGTCCTTTGCACATTTTGTGTTTTGGCTTTGTCTTTTATAATAGAGATATATAAGAGCTCTTTGAATACTAAAGAAATGTGTTACAAATATTTTTCTAGTTTATTGTTTGCATTTGTATTATTTTTCCACCATGGAGGAGATTTTAATTTTTATGTAGTTAGATATATTAATCTTTTCTTTATGGCTTTTGGGTTTTGTGTTTACCTTTTCCTCTCCACAATTATATATTTCTTTAATGACCAATTTTTTTCTCCTTAGCCTTTTTATGGCTTTAATTTTTAAATTGAACGCTAGTGTGTTTGGAATTTATTTTGGTGTAAGGAGTGATATAGGGGTCTGGCTCAGTTTTTGGCTTTGAGGGGAACCTGTTTGGACTCCTTGGTGACAAGGCTTCACCAGATTGGGGGGGACCACTAGCAGAAAGCTGGAACGGGTGGGAGAATTTCCAAAGGGCGGGCCAGCGCCACAGCACGCTGGGGCCTCAGCCCCCAGGGGCTGCCGGAAACTCAGAGTGGCCAGCCCTCTGGGCACCTGGAGGAACAGGGACTCCTTTGGGGTGCATATCTGAACCAAACACAGAGGCCTTATCACCATAGGGAGAGAAGTGCATCTTATCTGTCTCCGTATATTCTCAGTGCTGTTCTCAGGCCCCGGCACAAGCTTGGTAATTGCCACGTTGTATGGAATCAACTAATTCTGAGCCCCAAGCTGCTGCTCGTTTGGTGCATTGTGACCTTGGGTTGTTGAGTGCATCCCTCCACGTCTCTGAGCCACACTGTCCCCATCTGTGAAGAGAAGATGGGTGATCACAATACTTAACCCAGGAGCTATTTCAAGAGGTTTCTAGAGTAAAGGGAGAAATGGGTATGATTGCACTTGATGAACCCCAACGAGCTCTGTGGATGGAAAGTTGAAACTCTTAGCCACTCTCTGCTGCTATTCATATGTCTTAGCCTGTAATCAGTTGAAGTTGTAAAAATTACAATTCATCTCCTGTGGGACATGGCTTTTTTATTTTTATTATTTATTTATTTATTTATTTATTTATTTATTTTTTCCCGGTACGCGGGCCTCTCACTGTTGTGGCCTCTCCCGTTGCGGAGCACAGGCTCCAGATGCGCAGGCTCAGTGGCCATGGCTCAAGGGCCCAGCCGCGATCTTCCCGGACCGGGGCACGAACCCGAATCCCCTGCATCGGCAGGCAGACTCTCAACCACTGTGCCACCAGGGAAGCCCTGGCTTTTTTATTTTTTAACTCTTAATGAGAAAAGGCAGCTTCTAAACTTATTTTTTCTGAATGCGTTTTTACACCTGCCAAAAAGTTGTCTACCACTATCCCCAAACCTCTGGCATTTGAGAAAGTAATGATGGGCTCAGAATGGGAAGGTCTGTATAAAGCAGAATCAGGTACCTACAAGGAACTGACCAGGGAATTCACTTATGGTTCACATGGAAGAAAGTCCTGGGCACTCAGGCTTGATTTGATCCTGGGTGAGACTTGGGCCACTTCCGTGCTTCAGTTTCTCTCACTTGGTTAAAAAAGAGACCTCACACCCAAGAAAAATCAATCTAGAATAGCCATCTAGACTAGTAGTCAAGAGGGTAGGTTCCAGAATCTGACTGCCTAACTTCAAATCCCAGCTCCACCATTTACTGGGTGACTTTGGACAACTCACTTACCTTGTTTGTCATGGGGTAGGTGAAAACCTGAGTACCTGAGTACCTAAGGAGCTTAGAACAGAGCCAGGCATACAGGAAGTGCTTAATGAATGCACCTATTGTCATCTTCAAAGGTTTCATTGGAATTGGCAGCCTGTTATATATCAAGTCATCTTTGGTTGATAGTCCCATAGGAGGTTGATAGTCTCAGGGGCGGTGGATACAAAAAGAAATTAGAGGGATGGTCCTCAGAGAACCTAGGAGATACGCTCAGGTAGGAGAGATGCCACAAACACATATGAAAAGACTGTAGGCTTGGGACTTCCCTGGTGGCGCAGTGGTTAAGAATCCACTGGCCAATGCAGGAGACAAGGGTTCAAGCCCTGGTCCGGGAAGATCCCACATGCCACGGAGCAGCTAAGCCCATGCGCCACAACTACTGAGCCTGCGCTCTAGAGCCCGTGAGCCACAACTGCTGAGCCCATGTGCTACAACTACTGAAGCCCACGTGCCTAGAGCCCGTGCTCTGCAACAAGAGAAGCCACCACAATGAGAAGCCTGCACACTGCAACGATGAGTAGCCCCTGCTCACCGCAACTAGAGAAAGCCCGTGTGCAGCAACGAAGACCCAGCACAGAGAAAAATAAATTGAAAAAAAAAAAAAAAAAAGTGCAGGCTTAGGGTTGCAGACTCTAGTGCCTATAGAGGACAGCCAGGCATCAGACAGGAGTGATACATACTACCTATATAAATCATACATATATGATTGTGCATATTAAATCACAATCTTTTTCTCCATAAAGAAATATGCTTTTGGGCTTCCCTGGTGGCGCAGTGGTTGAGAGTCTGCCTGCCGATGCAGGGGGCGCGGACTCGTGCCCCGGTCCGGGAGGATCCCACGTGCCGCGGAGCGGCTGGGCCCATGAGCCATGGCCCCTGGGCCTGCACGTCTGGAGCCTGTGCTCTGCAACGGGAGAGGCCACAACGGTGAGAGGCCTGCATACCACAAAAAAAAAAAAAAAAAAAAAGAAATATGCTTTCTCCATTTGTCTTGAAATTTGCTCAGCTAGATTTTCTCATGTTTGGTGGAGGCCTGGCTGCAGAGAGATGGTTCTCTAGCATCAAAAAAACAACAGTGCATGTAAATGATCCATGACATCTGAGCCTGGCCTCAGAGCCAGGGAGATGAAAGGGAACCGTGGGGCCTTGGCAAACTGCAATAGGGTGACCCCATCTGAAAGGGCAAGTACTTGTGAGGCTAGAGGTCCTACATTTTCAAGAGAAAGCAGAAATCAAGATTTTTGTCATATTTTTTAAATGTTGGATACAATAATTTTATCCAACACAGCATGCCTGTGGGGATGAATTTGGCCTGTGGGCCCCAGGTTTGCACCTTTTGCATATGGCCTGTCTCATAAGCGTACAGATGTGCAAATTCACGCACATCGCAAAGTTGTCACATAAGAAGCATTGCCTAGCTAAGCAATTTTGTTTTCCCAAATCATTCAGGTGTTGTCTCTTCACAAATTCCACTATTCCAACTCATAGGCTGCCATGATCCCTTCACACAAAACTGCCTTTTAGGAAAAGATAAGATGGAAAGCATAGTGTGTTTTCATACACTGTTAGGTTAGAAGAAAGATATGCAGGGTTTGAAGTTGTGGGATAATCAGTGCAATTGCAATTTTAGATGTTACTTGGTTGAGCATGCCAACATTCACAGCAGCATTATTCATAATAGCTCAAAGGTGGAAACAGCTCAAATGTCAGCTGATGAATCAATAAACAAAATGCGACATATCCAAACACTGGAATAATATTTGGCAATGAAAATGAATGACGTGGCACAGGTAGATGCTCCAACATGGATGAACCTTGAAAATATGATGCCAAGTGAAAGCCAATCCCCAAAGACAACATTGTATGATTCTATTTATATGAAAGGTATAGAATAAGCAAGCTGTAGAAACAGAAAGGAGATTCGTGGTTTCCAGGGGGTGGAGGGAAGGGGAACTCGGGACTAACTGCTCTTGGTACAGGGTTTCTTTTAGGGGAGACAAAAATGTGCTAAAATTAGATCGTGGTGATGGTTGCACAACCCTGTGAATGTACCAAAAACCACTGAGTTGTATGGTATGCGAATGATATCTCAAAACGTTGTTTAAAGAAAAAGATTATATGATTCATTCTTTGGTGCTCTTTGCCAGGTACAGGTACAATATCAGTCATACCTGAATACAAAGGACAGTGACATAATTAGTGATAATTACAGCCTATTAAATGCATTGGCAGTCAGTTGCCATGGGCAAAGATAACTGCAGTTCAGATATTGGAGCACTGGATCATTATTATATTATTTACTAATATGAAGTTCAGAATCCATATCCAGCAGTGTAAACAGTCTTGCTAATTTTAGGTCTGTGAGGACAGGGGAATTTTAAGAATGCTGGTGCCTCTTCCCATAATCTGCCTCGTTCCGGCAAAGGGAAGCCTGACTGCTTTGCCACCAACCCAGAGTCAAGTGTGAACCCAGAGGTCTTGGCTCGTGGCCACCGGTCCATCCTGTTTGCTACCACTTGGGGGTTGTGTGTAGGGGGGGCTGTGGTTATGTTTTCCTTTTGGCTGCCAGTCAGGCCTCCCCTTTATCCTCTTCACCCTCCAACCCCATCCATGTAACCCCACCAGTGAAGGT
Organism: Mesoplodon mirus; assembly: GCF_964341445.2. Classification (NCBI taxonomy): domain Eukaryota; kingdom Metazoa; phylum Chordata; class Mammalia; order Artiodactyla; family Ziphiidae; genus Mesoplodon; species Mesoplodon mirus. The sequence continues at coordinate 12,595,661 of NC_138989.1, forward strand.
GAACTGGGCAGTCCCCTCCACCTTTGCTGAGTGGAAATGAATGAGGGCAGCCAGGTGGCGAGAACCAAGTGCCACATCTGGCAACAGCCTCATCTGCTTTCTCTTAACGGTCTCCTGTTGTCCTCGAACCAGCTCCACGCATTTCCCATCAGCAGAGAGCACCAGTGGCCATGCAGACTGTCCCGGGGGTCCAGGCACCACTCTCCAGTCCTCTTGCCAAGTCTCACCACTTTCCCCCAGAGCACCTTGCCCAGTGATTCAAGCTGGCTTGGCCAGTTCCCCGAGTTCATAATATATTTGTGTTGTTCCCCCTCCTCTTCTCTGAACTCTGAGGTCAGTGCCCCTTCCTACTGCTTTTTTGCTTGCTCCGGTGTTCCACTCCGGACTGTCACTTAGCACGCTTCCTGCCCGAATAGGCCAAGACCTGCTAATGAAAGTCCCCCTTCACTCCGGGGGGCCCTTAAGCATTAATGGCCTCTGGAAGCAGATATTGTCTGACTTCCGGGAGTCTAAAGTGCTTGACCTGCACATAATTACAAAATGACCTACCAGACAAGGAAATGTTTGTTTACACTCCATCTCTGTCATCCCTCTCCGCAGCCCCCGCAAGGGGAGAAGTTTGGCAAGGTCCATTCCCCCAGGTCCATTGTGAGTCTTTCCTCTTGGTTTCCGTCCTGTCCCCTCCCCTCGGACCCACCAGCGAGGCGGGCAGTTAAAAGCAGATCGAGTGAGTGTTCTTGCTTAAAAAGTAGTCTGAGTTGTGCAGGTGGATTGCCTTCACTCACACCTGCAGCGTGTATCTCTTGAACTTATAAGATGAGCCAGGTGCCGTGTCAGACACGATGCTGTCGGAGCATGTCTGATGTGGTTCCTGCCCTCGTCAAGCTTGCAGTTTACCGGGACAGAGGCAAGATGAGAACTGCAGTAAGAGCTCTGATGGAAGAGTTCAGGGCACCTTGCAAGCATTTAATGGAGAGACCTGACCTAGTGGTACTGGGAGGTTGAGGAGGTCAGAAAAGGCCCACGCTGCATTATTCAGGCCTTGGTGGACCCCATTCTCATTTAAAAAATTACATTTTACAATGGAGTTAGTATAAACCCAGGCTAGATTCATCAATATATAGTTGTTATTTATAATCACTTTGTTCTTCTGATTTTAAAAGAAATTAAGCATTTTTCTCACGGGCCCCTAACGGTATTGTGGGTCCTCAGCTGTGTCTGATGGAGAAATTAGCCCAGGAAAAGCTGCCCTGAGGAAGAGACAACTGAATTGAGATCCGAGGAATAAACAGGAGTTAATTAAGTGAACCAGGCAATGGAGACAGCATATGCAAAGGCCCTGTGGCTGAGGAACTAACCCTTGGAGAGTGTCAGTGATGTGTAGTGCAGAGAACAAGGGGACGCAGGGATAAAGTGAAGCTAGAGAGAAGGCAGGACCATGTGGGCCATGAATGTCATTGTGATCTTTACCCCAGGACAGTGGGAAATCATCAATAAGTTTCAAGCAGGGGGGAACTTCCCTGGTGGTCCAGTGGTTAAGACTCCGAACTCCCAATGCAGGGGGCCCGGGTTCGATCCCTGGCATGCCACAACTGAAAAAAGATCCCTCATGCCACAACTAAAAAAAGATCTCACATGCCGCAACTAAAGATCCCATATGCCGCAACGAAGATCTTGCGTGCCTCAAGGAAGATCCCACATGCTGCAACTAAGACCTGGTACAGCCAAGTAAATATTAAAAAAAAAACTTTCAAGCAGGGGGGTTTGAATGACTTCTGAAGATATCAATAGGAAAAGCTGACTAGGAAACCATAATGCTCCCCACCCCCAAATTCTCTCTATTTTTTTTTTTTTTTTTTTTTTGTGGTACGCAGACCTCCCACTATTGTGGCCTCTCCCGTTGCGGAGCACAGGCTCCGGACGCGCAGGCTCAGCGGCCATGGCTCACGGGCCCAGCCGCTCCACGGCATGCGGGATCCTCCTGGACTGGGGCACGAACCCGTGTCCCCTGCATCAGCAGGCGGACCCTCAACCACTGTGCCACCAGGGAAGCCCCCTCTCTATTAAATCTAATCAACAGAATGAGAACCAGTCTGGAATTGGTCAGGCATCAATGATACTCATATTAAGAAGAAATTGAGACATGGCTGCTGGTCTGTGGTTAGTGGAGAAGAAAAGACAATATTTGCCCCCAAACTTTGTTATGCTCCCCCATGCTGGATCGGGTCCTCAGGAAAGATTCTGAGACAGAGATTGCGTGTAGATTTATGGGGGTGTGCTCTGGGGAAAAGCATCTGTAAGGAAGTGAGGGCAGGACCGAGCAGATGTGTCAGGCATTCCCATGGGGCTCCCTGGAGAAACATCACCAGTGGAGGCCAGGGAGCAGGGCCTTTGCAGCTGCCGGATGAGGGCAGTGGAGAATCTCGGGCGAGCAGCTCTGAGAGCAGTTCCCGTGGAGGGTCTCAATGTCCAGCAGCCAACACCACTGGCCCCTGGGGAATGCACTTTTTCTATAAAGGGCCTGATAGTAAATATTTTCAGCTTTTTGGGCCATACAATCTCTGTTGCAACTACTCAGCTCTGCGGTTAAGGCACAAAAGCAGCCGTAGACGCTACGTCATGAGTTGGCATGGCTATTGGCCAATAAAACTTTTTATGGACAGAAAATTTAAATTTCATATGATTTTCATGTCTCACAAAATACTCTTCTTTTGCTTTTTTCCCCAACCATTTAAAAGTGTAAAAACCATTCTTAGCTTGCAGGCCTTGGACCAGGTTTGGCCTGCGGGCTGTAGTTTGACAACCCCTGGCCTAGAGGGATTTAGGAGATACAGGAGTTGGAATCTTTGGTGTTTGAGTTGTCATCTGTAGGCTGGTTGACAGGGGACTTTTCCCTTCTACCTTCAGCTTTCTTGTCAGTAAAATAGGAGTAACTCTGAAACCCAAGCTCCCGAGATTGTGGTCGAGTGGGGCTGGGGGCGGGGGCAGATTCTGTTAAAGCAGTCGTGAATCACATTCAGAATATTAAGTACCGTGGGTGCATTTTGCCATCAGTACCGCCCCTCAGGCCCGAGCCATGCACGAGTCTAAAGAAGGTGAGTATGTCTGATAAGGAACCTGGTGACATCCTAAAAGTGTACAAGAGGGAAACAGAGTCATGGCTGGTTGAGGATTTGGGGGAGTTTTTCCCAGCGTGAAAGTCACTTGGGGCCCAAACCCAAACCAGACGATTTCCTTTCCTGTTTCTCTTTCTGGAGGGATCAGCAATCCACTCTCCCCACCCCCTCCCTCCCCTACCTTCACTTCTCACCCTTTCACACTCCTGTGCGTTAGCAGCCCTTGTGAGTGTCCTAACATAGGCTGCAGTTCGTGGGACTGGGTTTCCAAAGCTGCCTGCAGGAGGCCTCCACTTACAGATGAAAGGACACAGTCTCTCCGGCAGCCTTCTCTCCCCAGCCCCACACAAGTGAGCGCAGATAACCAGTACACAGCCCAGAAGGCTCCGAGGGAGGATTTGGTCTGGGTTAGTGACCCTAAGACCCACAGATAGCAAGAAGAAACTAACAGAACATCAACCTTGAATTTCACCCCCGTCTCGACCTCTTTCCTCTACAGGTGCGTGTGCCCCTCAACCTGCACTCGTAGTTCACATCACTGTCGGCTGCTGTTTGATTTAGGGGTCAGGAAGTGATTGGGAGGGAGCAGAGGCCACGTTAGGAGCCGCAGCTCCCAAAACGTGTTGCAGAAGTCATCGGCCCTTCTGAGTGTCTGCAGTCACACCTGACCCTGCGGCCGGTTCTCTGCTTCCGGCATAGCACGACTTGGCCGCTGCTACTGCGCCTTGTCATTTGTTGTCCCATTTAGCTTGTTCACTTGCACCCCACCCTTGTTCTTGTTCTGTTCGATTTCCTTCCTCTCTTACTCTGGAATTATTCTGGTTCTCATGGGAGGAAAAAGGTACAGCGTTTCCATCTGTCACCCAGTGGTTGTCTGGGTCCTCAAAGGCAGCACATCTGTGACAACTGGCGCTGAAGGAGTTGGCCAGTCTTTCTGTTCCCTTTCTGCGTTCTGTATGCCTGGGTCCGAGTGCCGTTTTCATTTCTGTCCCTTTAGTCCTGGGATGTGTTTTCTTCTGACAAAGAAGAAATATGTAGCCTTGTTGAGAATAGTTAATGGATAGTTAGCGGATATTTAGCCTTGTTGAGAATAGTTAATGGCTAGTTAGTGGATCAATTAGATATAAACTCCTGCAGGCTCAGGATCATGTCTTGTGTTTATTTTCCTGTATCCCTGCATTGCCTGGAATAAAACAGCCTTCTAGGGTCACCTAGTGGTTGGCGGGACAAGTCTAATATTTCACAGGTGGACTCTTTCTTGGATCCCACCCTCCCTCTGCCACCTCTGTTTCTTGGGCTTTTATAATAATTTCTTATTTCACCTCCCTGCTCTGCCCCATTCTCTGGATGGTTCAAATATTTGAGCCTATAACTTCCACTTTTTGGCCTAAGTCTGTTTGGTGGGGCAGCAGGGAGCCCTGATCTTCAGATTTTCCTGGACTGTGTGAGGGTGAAGGGGGCCCATTTCTCATCCGTCTTCATATCTTCATTGTCTGTTACAAAGCCCAGCTCTTAGTGCACATTTAACAGTGTGTGCTGAGTGAATGAGTGAATGAATGAATGAATGAAAAGGAGGAGCCTCTTTGACTCTGCACACCTCTGCCTGCCTCCAGCTCGCTCTAATCCCAGCCAGGAGGAGTTCTTCTGACTCCAAGCAAAATCTTCTGATTCAGAGTCTACCAGCATATACTGCAAAATCCTCCTCAAAGGAGGGATCCAGAAGGGGCCCAGCATCAAATGAGGTTGAGCGCTGCCGCCTCCTCTTTCCAGATTTCAAGACTGACCGTGCACTTTGGCATTGAAAGCCTCAGAGACATCCCACATTTAGACACCTCCTTAGCTCTGTTTAATCCCAAATTTCCCAAAGTCATTTGACACTGGATCTCTTGTTCTCAGAGAATCTCCCACAACTAGTCTTCCATAAGTTAAGAGGTTAATTTGTACACCTGGTCTTCTTATTTATAGAATACAATAATACAATGCCTGATGCCTCAATAGAATTATCTTCACTGGCAGCCCCTGATTGTCTGTTTAGGTCATTTCTAAGAATAAATGGTCAGTCCACAGAAACACGCATTAGCAATGCAGACATGCACAGAAGTGAACGTATTGAAATGACACAGATGTACGTAGTGATGCATTCTCATGGATCCCCATGACGCAACATTCACTGGTATATCCATTCCCATGCTCACTTATTCATTCAACAGGCACTTAATGAAAGCCCATTTTGGGACAGGCACTACTCTGGCCGCTGGGGATGTAATAGTGAGCAAAGCAGACATAGTCCCTGAGCAGCAGATGTGGATATAAAGAAATGAACTGATGAAACTGTGCCTCCCAACAGGTATTGGGAGAAGCAGGCCTTCCCCCCGAGAGTCCTTATACTTCAATTAAAGGAGACTGTTGGAATCTTTAAAGATCCCTTCCTGCTCACAAATAGATTGTTCTGTAGAATACGATGAGTTCTGTGAAGGCAGGAGTGTGCCTCAGATGCCCATTTTATATAAACAATGTGTTCTGGGTTTAATTTGTATAAATAAAAATTTGTTAAAAGTATAATCCCATTATCTAATAAATGTACATATTCTTTCTGAGATGTTTAAACCTCATTTCTAATTGAGCTAATGATCACAGTGATACGGGAACAGTTCAGTATTGAAGTCTACCCTCCTCCACCATAGGTAATTGCTAATTTTTTTATTGTGGTAAAACAAAAGCACATAACATTAAATTTACCATCTTAACCATTTTAAAATGTACGTAGTGTTTACTATATTTACATTGTGTGCAACAAATCTCTAGAATTTTTGACTCTGCAAAATGGAAACTCTGTACTCCCTAAACACTTATTCCTCTTGCCCCCTTCCCCCCAGCCCTTGATAACCACCTTTCTCCTTTCTCTTTCTTTGATTTTGACTATTTTAGATAGGTACTTCATATGAGTGAAGTCATACATTATTTGCCCTTTTGTGTCTGGCTTATTTCACTAAGCATAATGTCATCCAGGCTCATCCATGTCGAAGCATGTGACAGGATTTCCTTCTTTTTTAAGGCTACATAATATTCCATTGTACGGATATAGCACATTTCCTTTATCCATTCATGTGTTGATGGATACTTGGGTTGCTTCCACCTCTTGGCTATGGTGAATAATGCTGCAATGAACATGGATGTGCAAATATCTCTTCAAGATCCTGCTTTGAATTCTTTCGGATATAGGCCCAGAAGTGGGATTGCCAGATCATATGGTAGTTCTATTTTTAAAATTTTGAGGAACTTCCATACCATTTGCCATAATGGCTGCACCATTTTCTGTTCCCACCGACAGCACACAAGGAGTCCAGCTCCTCCATCCTCACCAACACTTGTTACTTTCTGTTCTTTTGATAGTAGCATCCTGACAGGTGTAAGGTGATATTTCATTGTGGTTTTTATTTGCATTTCTCGTGATGTTGAGCATCTTTACATATGCTTGTTGCCCATCTGTATATCTTCTTTGAGGAATTGTCTATTCAAGTCCTTTGCCCATTTTTTAATTAGGTTATGTGTCTTTTTGTTGTTGAGTTGTAGAAGTTCCTTACATACACCAGATATTAAACCCTTATCAGATATATGGCTTGTAAATATTTTCTCTCATTCTACAGATTTCCTTTTCACTCTGTTGATTGTTTCCCTTGAAGCACAGAAGTTTCTACGTTTGATATAATCTCATTTGTCTGTATTTGCACTTGTCGTCTATGCTTTTGCTGTCATATCCATGAAATCATCGCCAACTGCAGTGTCCTGGAGCTCTTCCCCTATGTTTTCTTCTAGAAGTTCTATAGTTTAAGGTCTTACATTTAGGTCTTTAATCCATTTTGAGTTAGCTTTTGTGTCTGGTGTAAGCTAAGGGTACAGCTTCGTTCTTTTGCATGTGGATATCCTGTTTTCCCAACACCATTTGTTGAAGAGACTGTCCTTTTGCCCACTGTGTCAGTAACTGCTGATTTTTAAATCAGAGCTTAAATGGACCAGGATAGCAGTGGTAGTGGCAGAGGAGGGTCTATTAGCATTACCTGGGCCCTAGGGACATCTTTCAACTAACTCCCCTCCCCAATTTGCCTGGGAGTGGGAAGCATGGGGACTGGCCAGGTGAATGTTGAAAAAGCTCCAGGTGATCCAGTACATGTGCCCCTCTTCTTCTGGTTAAGAGCCTAGAACCAACAGAGGAAAGAAATCATTAAATTGGCTAGAAGGGTCTCTGTGCAGGGTAGAGGCACTTTGCCCCATAGGAGTCTGCTTTGCACATGTGGACTTTGTTCCTGCTGGGTTTTCTCAAAGCAAGGTGCACCTATGAGCTCTCCAGAGGCTCGTGGATCTGGCTGCCCAGGTACTGAGGAAGAAGTGCTGGCTGCCCGGTACCTGGACAGTCCGGGAAGCATCCCGAGCATCTGCCTGCAGTCTGCACATGCATTTGAAAGGTCTCCTTGGGAGAAAGGGAAGGAGGAGCAGCTGGAGGGAAGAGGGGAAGAAGGACAGACAGTTCGCCTGCATGGAAGGCAGCGAGCACAGGTGTTTGCAGCAGCAGATGGCAGCCTGCAGCAGAGCCCTCCTTGGAGCCCCTGTCCCCGCAAGGGGAAATGAGAGGGAGGGGAGGCCAGCCAGGCTCCTCTCGAGCTGCAGCCTGGAGCGGCAACGCCCACCTCAGTGGATATAGCATGCACATCTGCTTCTCCCCTCCGAGTATCGATCCAAGGCCAGGAGTACACAGGCATCTCAGAGAGCCAAGTCTTAGCTGTAGGCTTACTAGTGCTTCTAAAGGATTGTAGCCCAGTGGCTGTGCTGCTGCATTTCTGAACACCTCCACTTTGGCCACTAAGTGGATGAGGGAGCGGCCCAGGGCATCCAGCTTTTCCTGCTGGAGAAGGCCATTCACAGACTGCTCAGCCCTTCAGAACCCTGTAACTTTAGATCAGGCGGAGGAAGAAAGAAGTCCAGAAACAAAGCCTGAGCAGCCTGGGTGCAGCAGAGCTTATATCCCTTATTCTCAGTGAAGACATTATTCTCTGGCAGGCAACCCAGTGGTGGGTGGGAGGTGGAATGGGCAGGAGATGAGTGGGGGCAGCAGGGAAAAGCAGGCACCACCACTCTGTGTTCACAGCAAAGCATAGCTTCCCCATCAGCATCTCTACTGTCTTCAGAATCCTCCTCAACACAGCTCTTCAGGAAGCTACCACTGGCCAGTTGGCATTGGCCCTGGAGAGGGAGAGGGAGACCTGTCTTGTAGGCTACTGATCCTGGTTCTGCCTCAGTGGCCTCTGTGCCTCTGGAGGAGTCCCTACACCCGGGAGACCTTAATTGTCCCAGCTGGAAGAAACAGGAAAGTTACTCCACCCCAAGTATTTGTTCTCTTTGCACGGCGGCTGGAACAGAAGCCCAGAAATCCCTGCTCTCGAGTTCTGTGTGGTGTGGAACCTGGGAAATGTGGGAAATCATCTACACCAAATTGAAAGGGAAGGGATGAGGCAGGGGTATGTGTGTCCAACATTATGAGCGACCAGGGAGATGATAAAAGCCCCACTCAGCGCGCCTGCACGGGCCAGCCTGATCTGAACACTCTGCACGTGTAAGTTCATTCAATGCCCCCAGTCACCGTGGAACTAACCCCCGAAACCTTTCCTGTTCCACACATGAGGAAACGGACTCTCAGCCAGGATTAACCCGTCCACACAGCTGCTGCTGCTACTACTACTGGGCCAGCATCAGATTTCAGGGAAGCTGGGTGTAAAGTCCATGTTTTTAACCACTGTTCTATGCTACAAAACAAACAAACAAAAACAAACCAAAGACCAAAAGCCATTTTTCACCCACCAGACTGACGACAAATAATAGGTTTGATACAATCAGTCGCGGTGAGGCAGTGGTGAAGGGCCTGCACCTAATTACGTCCAGGAAGGCCTGGAGGGCTAGGATTGGGGCTTGAGGTTGGTGGGCACTTTCATCTTATCTGTGTTTATTTTGCAATGCAGAATATAGTTGCACATGGCTTGGGTTCATAACTCATTAGAGAGAGAGAGAGAGAGAGAGAGAGAGAGAGAGAAGTGAGGATGGTCAGGAGACGAGAGCCAAAGATGGAGGGTTTTCAGAATCTAGAACTGCCTTTGAATGTGACCTCTTGGCTGCAGAAACTCTGATGGCTTTGAGCCTTGGGGGAGCTCGTGCTTTTCTCAGCACACCTTTATTTACTGAGGACCCCTATATTCCAGGCTCTGGGTTGGGCTCTCAGCTCTTTCCACGCAAACCCAGGGTGTGTCCTGGTGGTACTGTCTCACGTCCGTCCCCAGTCTGGATGCCTCTGTGGCGATGAGGTCATGGCCATATACAGGGAGGAACCGGTTTACCCCTCAGCTTCGATTTGTGATGGGCTGTTCCCCCAGAGCAGCTGCTGCAGCAACATTTACTTTGTACAGCGGCCAAGATTGAGTGAGTGAGAGAGAGAGAGAGAGAGAGAGAGCGAGCAGGCGAGCCAGCAAGAGTAAGTGCGCATGAGCCTACCCTATTCCAAAATGCTTCTAACAAAATCTGGCACTCCTGGTTCTAATCAAAATACTGAACTTTGGAACAAATTAACATTCCACAGCCCTCGCAGGGAAGGAGAACTCAGCCGAGACAACTTCAGTTCACAACCACAACAAAAATAGCTTCTCCCGGGGAAGACACAGTCTGCTAACAAGGTCACTTTTGTTTTGCTTCCCCTGCCATCTGGCTGAGTGGCACCAGCGGCTGGATTTGGTACCGGCTTCTTCTGCCGAGAGTGGATGGGAGCCGGGTGGCACTGCAGAAGGCTTCTCAGCCTCCTGGCAAAGGGTGCCGGCACAAAGTTACCTTCAGGCACCCCCCAGCAGGCACGCGGGCAGATGGAGCCCCGGTTTCACCCAGCCCGACTCTGCTCTGAGCTCCGAGTGTGCAGAAGGTGTGACACCAGCAGACAGCAACAAGCAGGTGGGAATCAGGGGAGAGCGAAAAACACGACAGGATGGGAAAGCTATCTTCGTCTTGAAAAACATTCCAGGACTCAACGTAATGCTCGTTCTGGCAAGTCGGGAGTCTGAGTTCCAGAAGGCGAACAAAGAAGCATGATTTTGGTTTTGGGTTTGGGTTTTTTTCTTTTTTCTTTTTCTCTTCCCTTCTGCTTGCAAGATTCAGCTCCTTTCAGTCATTATCAGGGACCTTCAGTAACCTCCCTTGGCCTGTTTCCTCGTCTGTAGGACGGGAATCACCTGCACGGTGTGGGTGAAGAAAGCTGATGTCATTGCCTAAGGGTGCCTGGCTGGGGTTCTCAGAGAACACGCGTGCACACTGACCTGGTAGCCCAGGAGGGCTTCCATGTAGAAAGACCCCTTGACAGCCCTATGCAGAACTTATACATGACAATGGTCTGCCTAGAGTTACTTCATTTTGAAGGTGTGGAGCTGGGATTTGAACACAAGCATTTTGCTTACAAAGATGCTGCTGCTGCTTCTGTATCAATGATTTTCAATCTTTTAAAAAAGGATCAAAAGCCATGAATATCCACAAGGGGTATATGACCTACTAAAACCATGCCCCTCCCATGAGGAGTCTAGGGATCTTGCTTAATATCATAGTAGACCTGCTGGGAAAACAGACAAACAAACAAACAAATAAACAAAGCTTTAGTAAAATGGAGAAGGAATCTTTAGAATGACCTAAAGCCTCCCTACCCTTAAATGAAGGAAAATAATTTCATTAGAGCATCTCCTTTAGGATTCTGCCTTACCCCCGCAAAGACATGTAAGGAAACTTTGATTTCAGGTGAGTTGAATCTGCTCTCCGAGGGCTCGGAGGTGGAGTGAGGCTGGTGAAGGTCACGGGACTCTGAGGTTGTGTCACTGCTGTCCCTGGGGAGTGGGGTGAGCAAGGGTGCCCAGGGTCCCACGGATGCAGGTGGTTCCTGAGTCAGAACTGAGCTATGACAGCTGGCATAGGATTTAAAAGGTTGGGAAGAGTCCTGGGGCCATTTGCAAGTGTTAATTGCTATTAAGGACTGAGCCCTTCTCTGCTGCTGGTACCCAAGGTGCTTGCTTCCCCAAATAGCATGGGGAGGACTTGGCACTGCCCCCCAGCAGGGAATATGGTGGAGGGCAGGCCACTGAGTATTGATTATATACCAGGCAGTGTGCTCAGCTCTGGTGTACAGCAAAGAAGAGAGAGAAAGCTCTTGCCCTCAGAGGGCTTTCAGACTTGTAGGGAGCTAGACATTTAACTCAAAGAAATAGCACTTTACATGCCTTTGAGGCAATGAGAATTGTCTAAATCAAAGAATGCATGTGGGAGGAGCTGATGGAGACCGGTGCCCATGGCTAAAACCTAGGCAAGGGCCCTCCTGGACCCCGCCATTGGGAAAGGACTCGCTGCCTTCAGAGGAAAGGAAGGGGACTCGTGCACTTGGTGATCATTAGCCGGGGAGAGTGAGCAACACGGAATGAGAGGAGAGGTTGGGGAGGCCAGATCTGGAGAACAGAATTTCTGAAGGGGAATCCATGGGTCACCCACATCAGGATTTCCTCAGGGGCTTGCTGCCAGTTGAGATGCTTGGGCCCATCTCAGACTTCTGGAATCAGCATCTCTGGACAAGGAATCTGGAATCTGCTTTATAAGCAAGTGCACTGGGACATTGTTCTATGCACAGGGGTTCATGGTCCACAGGAAGGCTTTCTGGATTTTATCCCAAATGAAAAGGGAGGCCACTGAAGGGTTTGGAAAAGAAAAATGATGCAGTTCATCTTAAAGATTTTGTTCTGCCTCTTGGGTAGGTATTGAGTGGAGTGGGATTGCGGGGGTGGGGAGGTGGACAGAACACCTGGGCAGCCGAGGCAGAAGTCCACATGGCTTCCTCGTCCTTTGCTTCCCTGCCAGCAGCACCGGGTAGACTAACTCCTTACCTTATTAACCGGTCCTGTGGCACCTCCTGAATTCTCCCTGGTCATCTAGGCCCTCATGTGGTGGCCGCCTGGACCCCAGAATGACAGGTGGATTGACACTGACCCTTGGATTGTCCACATCTTGGGCCTCAGATCGTCCCTTTCTCCTTTAACGTCTCACACAGTCTCTTGCTGTCAACACAGCAGTTGGTTATCCTAGGTATAGGGCAAACTACCCTCTCACCTGTCCAGGATGGCTTAGGTAACATCAGGCCTGAGAACGGGGTGAAACTTTCAGGCATTCTCTCTGTGCTGACGGGCCCTACAAGTCTGTGACATGAGCTTAGGTGGTAGGGCATCAATGAGACTGCCACCTCCAATAGGTCAGGCTCCTCATAGGGGTCCAGGAGACACCACCAGGGCTCCTGGTTTGCCGATGGGCAAGAAAGGAGCCAAGGGTCACAACTCTTCCCAATCAGAGCCTGTGCTAAGTGACTTTTGATTCAGGCTGGTGCTTACCCAAACTGGCCTCCATCTTTCAAGTAAAGGACACAGTTTTCACTCTCTCTGCGTTTTCAAAGAGAAGCTGACAGAGAGGGAACGTTGCGAATCACAATCAGAGTTCCCTGCCACAGAGCACACAAGATGAGAATTGACTCAAAACTTTTACTGTCATCATTTACTGAGTACTGGAAAGACACACACATAAGTCAGCAGAGAAAAACTCAAGAGTCCTGGTCTCTAGCTGCATGTCAACAGAACGCCTGAATAACATCGCCTGCTGCAACACAAAGCAGAATCAAACCACGACCCAGCCAAGCCTCCTTAGGTTCCCAAAGTATCAAAGAGATCTTCGAGCTGCCTTCATTATTCTTTTAATCAACTTTATTGAGGTATAATTTACACACAATAAACCCGTTTTAAGTGTATGGGTTGATGTTTTGACAAATGTCTACACCCGGATAACGATCACTTCAGTCGAAGTATAGAATATTTCCAACACCCCCCATCCCTGCAGATTCCTTCCAGCCTCTTAGAAGAAGTCAGTCCCCCTTCCACTTCTGCCCTCAGGCAACTACTGATCTGCTCTCTGTCACTCCACTTTTGCAGTTTGTATAATTTCATGTAATGGAATCAGACAGTATGTACTCTTGTGTCTGGCTTCTTTTACTGGTTTATGAGATTCAGCCACATTGTTACATATATCAGTAGTTCATTTCCTTTTACTGTTGAGTAGCATTTCACTGTTTGTAGATTTACCTGGTTGATGGGCATTTGGGTTGTTTCCAGGTTTGGGATATTATGAATAAAGGTCTTATAAACATTTGTGTATAAGATTGTGTGGACATATGTTTTCATTTCTCTTGGGTAAGATAAATTACCTAAGTGTAGCTGGGTTGTATAGTAGGTATATATTTACTTCTTAAGAAACTGGCAGACCTTTTATCCAAAGTAAATGTGCCATTTTCACATTCTCACCAACAATATCTGAGTTCCAGGTGCTCCACATCCTCACCAACAATTGATATTGTCAGTCTTTTTAATGTTATCCATTCTAATGGGTGTGGTGGTGTCTCACTGTGGTTATTATTTGCATTTCCTTGATGACTAGTGTCGGGCACTTTTTTACGTGTTTATTGGACATTATATACCTTCTTTTAGTACTCTCTTTTTAAATCTTTTGTTCATTAAAAAAAATGAGATTGGGACTTCCCTGGTGGTCCAGTGGTAGAGAATCTGCCTTCCAATTCAGAGGACGTGGGTTTGATCCCTGGTCAGGGAACTAAGATCCTACATGCCGCAGGGCAACTAAGCCTGCATGCCACAACACTGAGCCCAAGCGCCTCAAATAGAGAGCCCGCATGCCACAAACTACAGAGCCCATGTGCTCTGGAGCCTGTGCACTGCAACCAGAGAGAGAAAACCCACATGCCACAACTAGAGAGAAGCCTGTGCGCTACAGTGAAGAGCTCACGTGCCGCAACTAAGACCCGATGCAGCCAAAAATAATAAATTAATTAATTAAATAAATAAACATTAAAAAAAGATTGTTTGAATTATGAATAAATTGTAAGCATTCTTTTTAGATTCTCTCTACAAGTCCTTTGTCAAATATATATATTTTCTCCCAGTCTGTTGCTTGGCATTTTTTTTTCTTTCATTTTCTTAACTGTCTTTTGCAGAGCCAAGTTTTAAATTTTGACAAAGTTTAATTCATCAATTTTTTTATGGTCTTTGTTTTTTGTGTCTTATCTTAGAAACCTTTACCCATCCCAAGATCACAGTTTTTCTCCTGTGTTTTCTTCTAGAAGTTTTATAGTTTTAGCTTTAACACTTACATTTATGATCCATATGTAGTAGGATTTGAATTTTATTTTTTCCATGCATATTCAGTTGTCCCTTCACCATTTGTTGTAAAACTTTTTTTTTCTCACTGAATTACCTTGATGTCTGTATCAAAAATCAATTGGCCGTATACCTGTGGGTATATTTCTGAACTCTCTGTTCTGTTCCATTGATCTATATGTCTATCTTTTCAACCAATACCACATAGTTAGGTTAGTACTCCAATGTTGTTTCGCTTTTTAAAAAGTTGCTTTGTCTATTCTAGGTTATTTGCATTTCCACATAAATTTTAGGATCAGCTTATTACACTGCTGGAATTTTGGTCGGAGTCATGTTAAATCTATTTGGGGAGAATCAGCATCTTAACAATCTGACTCTACCCATCCATGAACATGGTATATCATTCCATTTATTTTAGTCGTTTAAAATTTCTTTCAGCAATGTTTTGTAGTTTTCATTGTACAGGTTGTGTACATACTTTTTAACATTTATTTCATATTTTTGGTGTTATAAATATGGAGTTGTATTTCTTTGTTTCCATTTGTTCATTACCTCCTCCTCCTCTCCTTCCTTCTTCTTTTTCAGTTATCTCTTCCTTTTTGATTCTAACCTGACATTAAAGCCTTAAATATATCTTCTTATCATTGACACTACTGATATCCAGGGTTCGAAAATTTCCCAGTTGATGGTTTAGTTAAAAATTGGCATTGATGCTACCCTACATCTTAGAATTTACAGCTTTTCTTAGCATAATTCTCAGCTTATCAAACCATCTCCCTTTTATCACTTTCATTCTTTTTCACAGCTCCCACAGTCACACCTCCTCCATATAGCCTTCAGGAAAAATGTGACAGGTTCTCTGGTATCTTTTCAACATTGAATCTTCCGTTACTCACCACCACATTGATTGAAACAATTATCCAATTGTTCAAAATGAAGGAATTTTATGTTATTTAACTCTTGTATGCCTGTGTTAGTTTCTTTGGGGTGCTGTAACAAGGTACCACAAACTGAGTGGCTTAAACCAATAGAAATTTATTTTCTCGCCGTTCTGGAGGCTGCAGTCTAAAATCAAGGAGTTGGCAGGGCTATACTCCCTCTGACATCTGTAGGGGAGAATCCTTTCTTACCTCTTCCAGCTTCTGGTGGTTCTCAGCAGTCCTTGGCATTACCTGGCTTGCACCTGCATACCTCAATTTCCACTTCCATCTTCACATGGCATTCTCCCTGTGTGTGACTGTGTTTCTTCTTCTCTTCTTATAAAGACACCAGTCATATTGGATTAAGGGTCTGCATACTCCAGTACGACCTAATCATTACATCTGTAATGACCCTATTTCCAAATAAGGTTACATCCTTAGATATGGAGATTAGGACTTTAACATCTCCTTTGACGGAATACAGTTCAATACACAACAATGTCTTAGCTCTTTTTGTCTCAAATGTTCTTCCTCATTTTATTCTCTTGAAGAATTACTAGAGGACCTAGTTCAAAATCCACCTTCCTGGTTATTTTTCCTGAATACCCCAGGAGAAGTGAATCGCCTCTTTGCCTATCTTTATAAGCATTTCTGAATGACTATTAGAAAATTTCTCACATTGTGTGCCACCTGGGAACAGAAACCGTCTTATTCATCTGGAAATAGAGCTCGAAGTCCCAGAATCCCGTTTAGACTTCCTCTATGGCGTAGCTGTTCCTAATGTGGGCATTTCAGGCGCATATTCAAACAATCCCTAGTCTGTAGATTTGTAGATTAAGGAAGAAAAATGAGGAGGCTTTCAAGATTCTGTGTTATTTAATTTTTTATTTTAGGAATTTTATCATTGGGAAATACTCTGGATAAACATTTGAGGTCCTATTTATATGTCTTCATATGTAAAATTCCCTTTTCTTATTGACCTCTGTATGTTCAAAATATAAAATAAAATAATCTTGTAATGTAAATGCAATATAACTGAGTTTCTCAACCTTGGCACTATCGATATTCTGGGTTGGATTATTCTTTACTGTAGGGGGCTGTCCTGTGCATTGTAGGATGTTGAGCAGCATCCCAACCTCTATCTAATAGATGCCAGTAGCACCTTCTTTCCTAGTTGTGACAACCACAAATGTCACATAGCCAAGAATCCCCCAGTTGAGAGCCACTGTAGAGAATCATAAGGCAAATTTCTCATCATTCTGCTTTCCTGTTACTACTCTCCTCGGCCTGTGAAGCTGCTCTGCACTGAGGCCACTGGCGTTGTGAGTAACTTGCACGGCTCGGCTTTCCCTTGCTGCTGCCTCTGTACATCTGGGGCCCGTGGGTGGCCTCATTCACACAGAGGGAAAAATTAATGCCCCTGCTTATCATAAAGACTCAAGGACTCAAGGAACATAAGGAACCAAGTCAGTGTGCCAAACCTGTTAACTTCCCTCTCACCTCAGAATCTTGTAAAGCACTCGCTGAGTTCCTCCTCAACTTATTGAACTAGAAGGAGTAAGATTGTGGTTTTAGAAGAAAGACCAAAAACCAGGGGTGGAAATCATCTGGAGGAAATTTTTAAAAATAGTGTATACGTGGACAGGAGGACTGGGAAAAGAATTCTGTCAGTGGCCCCGAGCTGTCCAGAACTAGAGGTATTTCCTGCAGCGGTTTCCAAACACAGACCTGGCCGCCCTCATTCCCAGGCAGGCCAGGTCGTGACCCTTTTAAGTGTAATTTCTGTTTTGTGGTTCAGAGGGAGAGGGCAGGGCTTACTGTTCGGAAATGACCTTGAATCTGCCCACTTTTCTCAACACTTTGGTTTCAGTTTGGAAGCTGCTGCATTGCAGGGTGGGGTGCGAAGGCCCCCCTCTTTTGACTGGCTGGCAGGTGTTCCCGAGGAATTAGGAGAACGTTTCATCAGAGTGGAGACCCCGCCTTGGGTGTGGGGCTCTGCTCAGTAATATAAACCCTTCAAATTGTGGGACAGATTCTTACTGAACAAGAAAGCTGTTCCACTCATGCTTTAAAAAAAAAAAAAAATGAGGTAAAATTCATGTCACATAAAATTAACCATTTTTTAGAGTATATTATATTTCACTTATATTTAGTACATTCACAGTGTTGTACAACCATCAACTCTATCTAGGTCCAAAATATTTTCATCACCCCCAAAGGACACGTCATACCCATTAGGCAATAACTCCCCATTCCTCCTTCCCCAGCCTTACAGCTATGAATCTACTTTCTGTCTCTATGGATTTACCTATTCTGGACATTCCATATAAATGAAATCATACAGCATGTGACTTTTTGTATCTGGCTTCTTACACCTAACGTATGTTTTGGAGGTTCATCCATGTTATAGCAGGTGTCAGCCCTTCATTCCTTTTAAGGGCTGAATAATATTCCATTGTATAGATATGC
This sequence comes from Mesoplodon mirus, assembly GCF_964341445.2. NCBI lineage: Eukaryota > Metazoa > Chordata > Mammalia > Artiodactyla > Ziphiidae > Mesoplodon > Mesoplodon mirus. Next base: position 12,613,436 of record NC_138989.1, read on the forward strand.
CACATTTTGTTTATCTATCCATGTACTGATGGACATTTGGGTTGCTTCCACATTTTGGCTATTGTGAATAATGCTATACGAACATTTGCGTTTTTCATACTTAAATTTAAAATTTTTTTTATTTTTATTTTTAAATTTTATTTATTTTTGGCTGTGTTGGGTCTTCTTTGCTGCACCCAGGCTTTCTCTAGTTGTGGTGAGCGGGGGCTACTCTTCGTTGCGGTGCTAGGGCTTCTCATTGCGGTGGCTTCTCGTTGCGGATCATGGGCTCTAGGTGCGCAGCCTTCAGTACTTGTGGCACGCGGGCTCAGTAGTTGTGGCTCACAGGCTTAGTTGCTCCGCGGCATGTGGGATCTTCCCCAACCAGGGCTCAAACCTGTGTCCCTTACATTGGCAGGCAGATTCTTAACCACTGCGCCACCAGGGAAGTCCCAAATTTTTTTTGAAATTGTGGTAAAATATACATACATAAAATATGCCATTTTATCCATTTTAAAGTGTACAGTCCAGTGGTACTAATTATGTTCATAATGTGCAACCATCACCATAGTCTGCTTCCCGATCTTTTCCATCACCGCTGAAGGAGACCCCTTACCCAGGAAGCAGTAACTCCCTAACCCCCGACCTCAACCCTAGCCTCTGGTAATCACTAATGTACTTTCCATCTCTGTGAATTTGCCTAGTCAAGATAATTCATACAAATGGAATAGTGCAATATTTGTTTGTTGCTTCTGGCTTCTTTCACTTAGCATAATGTCTTCAAAGTTCATCCACATTGTAGCATGTGTTAGCGCTTTATTCCTTTTTGTGGCTGGATAAATACCCCATTGCAAGGACACACCACATTTTGTTTATCCATTCAGCTGTTGATGGACATTTGTGTTGCTTTCCCTTTTGGCTGTTGTGCATAGTGCTGCTGTGAATAGTCATGTCTCTCACAGGCATTTGAAGAGTGCCCATAACCCTTAGCATAATGTCCTAACTCCTCAGCATGACACCCATCGTGAGGCCCCTTTTATTCCCCTTTCCTGGCGTGCACCCTCCTTATGGCCTGGCCACACGAACTATTTATGATTCCTGGAGTTTGGCTAAATATGCTTCCAACTCCTGTGTCTTTGTACAGGCACATCCTTGGCTTGGAACGCATCTTCTGTACCTTCTCCACCTGGGTACCTCTCTCTTAAGCGTCCTTCAAGGCTGGGATGAAGTGTCGCCTTTACTGGGAAGAGTTCCCTAGCCCAGCATACCTTGCCGGCTTAGGCAGAGTAGCCAGGCAGAGACCAGGAATGGACCCAGGAACGCAGGCACTGGTGAACTAGTAGGGCGGTGGAGGGTATGGTGCAGTGAGGCAAGGGGGCATTGTGAAAGGTGTTGGGGGGTCAGGGAAAGTTTTACTAGGGGTGGTTTTCTGGCTTCGATGGGACGGATGGGCTAAATGCATCCCAGGTCTGCTGGTTCCTGTTGTGTTCCTGAAGCTCTCTCTGCTTCTCTCTGTCACAGCTCTCATCTTGTCATTGTGTCAGTCTGTTAATCTGACGGTCTCCTCTAGTGGACACATAGCCTACTACCTGTACTGAAAATAGGCACACTTCCTAAGGAAAGAAGACCTACTCTTATTTATTGAGCCAGTTAGATTGAATCTTTTTTTTTTAAATAGCTTTATTGAGATATAATTTACCCATGTAAAGCATGCAGATCCGTGGTTTTTAATATATTCATGAAGTTGCGCAACTCTCACGATAAGAATTGCATATCCATTGGCAGTCTCTTCCCGTGCCCCTCGCTCCCCCACCCCACCCTAGGCAGCTGCTTCTCTCCTTTCTCAGACTGTCTTAAACACTGAGCGTTAGACACCCTCCCTCCCCTTTGTATGTCAGGTTTGAACGTCCGAGTTAGTGAGAAGATTTTTCTAGTCGGAGGATGAGAGAGAGGAAGGGTTGTCAGAGAGAAGAAGGAAGGAGGGGACAGACACTCTGGGGCATAGAGGCAGCAGATATATATGAAACTGGGACCGTCTGGCTTAGAAGATTCGTAGGAAAGAAAGTATTGGGTTGGCCAAAAAGTTCGTTCTGTTAGTGAATACGTTGTTCAATAAAGTTCTTAGTGAAAATGAAAAATGTCATTTATTTTTACTTAGAACCGAACGAACTTTTTGGCCAATCCAATAGAGGATGCAGAGAAGTAAATAGAGAGAGAGCCAAATCGTATTCCTTTGGGAAAGTGCAGAGTTCTTTTCTATCGAAAGAAACAGTGATGTCATAGAAATTAGGTGGCTGGGAATATTGTTGGGATGAATGTTCCCACTGATGACATGAGCTGCTGAGGAGCTGCAGCAGAAATGCTGCTGTGTGATCCGTGTGCAACATTTTAAAAGAAAGTGACGAACATTATCCAAGATCCTCTTTCCATCCCCCATTGTTATGTGTATGAGGTAAGTGATCTGCCTTTTGGATTCTAAATCTCCTCATTTAATAGGCTCCTGAACATGTAAACATGTCTGAGTCTAAATATTGTATTGAAATGCAAATTTCCATTTTTTTTCCCACTATGTTCAGTAAAAAAGAAAAAGAAAACAACATGTCAGTTTAGAGGACTTCTTCCCGCTCTAACGGGTGAGGCAGAGCAGTGAGGGTTTCCGTGGGAGGCAGACTAATGCCCCCCCAGACGTCTACAGCCTAATGCCAGGACCCTGTGAATACGCTGCCTCGTGTGGCAGAGGGGACTTCACAGATGTGGTGAAGAACCTGGAGATGGGGGGGTTAGCCTGGATTATCCAGGTGGGCTCCGTGTCATCATAAGGGTTCTTATCAGAGGGAGGCAGGAGGGTCAGAGTGACAGATGATGTGGCCGTGGAAGTGGAGGTGGGAGTGAGGCAGGGCCGAGAGTCATGGAACACAAGTGGCCTCTAGAAGCCGGAAAAGGCGAGGAAGCAGATTCTCCAGAAGGAAGGCAGCCCTCACGACGCATTTCAGACTTCTGACCTCCAGGATGGTGAGACGATAATTGGTGTTTTAAGCCACTCAGTCTGTGGTAATTTGCTACAGCAGCAGTAGGAAACTCATCTAGATTTCTACCTTCAGTTTGGGTTTTACTTTGAGACGACGGCTTTTCCTTATTGAGATAATATCTCACAACTGCTGTGTGAGTGATGTGCCAGGAACTGTGCCAGACTTGGAACAGATGTCATCCCCTTTCATCGTCCCAGTGACACTACTAGACAGGCACCATCATTACCTTATTTTGTGTGTGTGTGTGTGTGATCGTGTGTGTATGCACACACGTGCGCCTGCATATTTATACAGTATATATGTGTGCATAAGTGTGGGCCCAGAATCAAGGTGTCGGCAGGACCACATTCCCTCCGGAGGTTCTAAGGGGAATCCACTAAGCCTCTTCCAGCTTCTAGTGGCTGCTGGCTTTCCTTGGCTTGTGTCCACATCACTCCAATCTCTGCCTCTGCCTTCATTTTGAGTTCTCTCCTCTGTTTCAATGTCAAACCTCCCCCTGCCTGTCTCTTCTAGATACATGTGATTGTATATAGGGCTTGTCCAGGTTAATCCAGGATGATCTTCCCATCTCAATATCCTCAACTTAATCACATCTTTTGCCATATGACTTAATATTCACAGGTTCTGGGAATTAGGAAGTAAATATGTATCTTTGGAGGGCCATTTTTCAGCATACCACAAGGGGATAGGCACTTGATACATCTTTACCTCTCATATCAAGCCTAAAAGGTAGCTATAACTTTTGAAGTTTTGCAGATGAGGAAATCAAGGCTCAGTGAGGTTTACTATCTTACCAGTATTTGTCATGCAGCTGGTAAGTGGGCCAGCCTCTTCCCGCTACCCCCAAAGAATGTTCATGGGAGAGATACTGGATCATGCTATACCATCCTATGTGACTTCAGGGAGTTCACTTAGTTTCTTAGATACTTCAGTATCTGAATTTTCATCAGTAAAATGAGAATCAATTAGATAATTTGGGGGGGAAAATTCTTTGAAAAATATTATGTTATTTAGATGCAAGGGGTTATTATTATCTAGAATGGGTCAAAAGAAAGTCTTCATATAAGAGAAAAGAGATGACTTAACTGAGTACCATGAATGAAATGCCAAAACATTCATAGTTGTCATCACCCTGGCTTGGAGTGCTGAGTCTTCACTTAAGATAGTGAATAAGGTTCTGATGTAGATACATTTAAAAATCTTCCTGGGCTTCCCTGGTGGTGCAGTGGTTGAGAGTCCGCCTGCTGATGCAGGGGACACGGGTTCATGCCCCGGTCCGGGAAGATCCCACATGCCACGGAGTGGCTGGGACCGTGAGCCATGGCCGCTGAGCCTGAGCGTCCGGAGCCTGTGCTCCACAACGGGAGAGGCCACAACAGTGAGAGGCCCGCGTACTGCAAAACAAACAAACAAACAAAACTTCCCTGTTTGAGGAATTATACCTGGAGAAGGACAGGAAGAAATGCTGAATTATTTCAAGTTGAGGGGGGAAGGGAAGGGAAGTTTTACTCCTTCTGACGCTTATTTGTCTCTTCATGCTTCCAGGCATTCATAAACCAGTGTGTTAGAATTTGGTTGCAATCGTACCACATGCTGTTTTTTTCTGTTAACTCTCTGTGGTTCTGTCATCTGGGTAATAGAGAAAGGATGGTGGGAGGAAAGTGTGGGTGGGAGGTTGCATAGGTAAGCAGTAAAATGACACCCGCAAGAAAAAGTCAGGCACGGTGAAGAACATTTAGTAAGAACCTAGACGTCTTTATCAAAATTGATCTTTGACTGGTCAGACCTCTACTCTGCATCCATGCTGTATGTATAAATCTAGATCAGACGTGGAAAACATGTCCCCTTAGAATAGATAGAGCACGTCCAGTGCCATGGCAGACCATGCTAATCAATCACAGCAAACCAGCATTCCAGAAGGCCCCTACCAGTCAATGAACCCTAGCTTTTACCTCTGTACTAGATGATAAGCCTACGACACAAATTTTACTGCATTAACTTCCCTAATTCAGAAGTCTTTAACCTGTTGTTATACCCAAGCCTAAGCTGCTCGTTTACTATTTTAGTAAAACCTGGTTTCCTTGCGACCCAATAATACCAGCTACTCATCACTCACTGTGTACCAAGCATGCTACATTTAATCCTTACAAGTGTTTTCTAGGTAACCAAAGCTCATCTGAATATGAGATCAATCAAAGGAAGGGTTCTGTTGCTCACACAGTATCTGAAGATTACTGCTCTAGAGAGTAGTGTTTCTGGAGATGAGTGAGACATTGCTCTGCATTTATTCTCCAGTGTTTATTGTCAGATGGCTTTGGGAATGCAAAAGGTGTTGTTTACCCTCAAAAAACTTATGGTGTGATCCAGTTAAGGAAAATCAAAAACCAAACCGTGTGTGCATGTGTGGAAAGAAAGTGAGAGGGCATTGAAGCAAATATGACAAGATGTTGGCAGTTGTTGAATGTGGGTGGAAGATATTCAGGAATTCATTCTTTCAACTTTATGTTTGGAACTTTTCACAATAAAAAGTTGGGGATGGAATAAAATACAGAGAAAGATGTATTTGGAAAAAAAACCGTCTTCATTTATGAGCTTTTTGTCACTTCTGTTTTTATTTTTTTAATTTTTATTGAAATATAATTAACACATAACATAAAATTCACCCCTTTAAAGTATATATTTCAGTGGGTTTTTTCTGTGTATTTGCTATGTTATACAATAATTACCACGATCTAATTCCAGAACATTTCCATCACTCCAAAGAGGAACCTCGTACTTACGAGCAATTAGTCTCTATTTGCCCCTCCACTATCCCCTGGCAACCACTAATATACTACTTTCTGTCTCAACTGATTTGCCTATTCCAGACATTTCATATAAATGTATTGATACAGTATATGGCCCTTTGTGTCTGGCTTCTTTCACTTAGCATAATGTTTCCAAGTTTCATCCACCTTTTTGTGTCTGGATAATATTCCATTGTATGGATATATAACATTTTATTTACCCATTCATCCATTGATGGAAATTGGGGTCGATTCTACTTTTTGGCCATTATGAGTGATGCTACTGTGAATGTTCATGTTCAAGTTTTTGTGTGGACATACGTCTTTAATTCTCTTGGATATATACCTAGGAGCATAATTGCTGGGTCATATGATAACTCTATATTTTACCTTCTGAGGACCTGCCAGATTGTCTTCCAAAGCACTGCACCATTTGACATTCCCACCAGCAGTGTATGAGGGCTCCAGTTTCCCCACATCGTCACCAACACTTGTTATTGTCCTTTTTCTTTTTTTAATAGCCATCCTATTGAGTGTGAAGTGATATCTCATTGTGATTTTGACTTGGTGGTTTTGATTTCCACCACTTCTCTTTTTTGTTTTAATTCTGATGGCTGACTTTTAGCTGAGAAACTGGACCGAGAAAAGCAATAGGGGATCCTAACAGCAATTGCATTCTGCCCTTACTTAGAATCATCTCCTCGTGCTCTACAGACTACCCCTGAGTTGATTGAATCTTGTATTAGTTTTTCTGTTGCTGTCTAACAAGTTACCACAAGCTCAGTGGCTTAAAATAACACCCAAAGTGTTACCATCTCACAGTTCTGTAAGGGTGGAGGTCCAGCATGGGGGAGCTGGGGTCTCTGCTCAGGGTATCACCAGGCTGAAATCAGGTGTCATCTGGGCTGAGTTCTCAACTGGAGGCTCTGGGGAAAATTCAGTTTCCAAGATTGTTCTGGTTGGTGGTGGAATTCAGTTTCTCACGACTCTAGAATTTGCTGACTGTCAACTGGGAGCCACTCTCAGCTCCTAGAGGCTCTCCACATTCCTTGGCACGTGGCCCCCTCCATCATTAAGCCAACAATGGCATATAGAATCCTCATTCTTCAAATCTCTGACTTTTCTGTCTCTGACATTTAGATTCAGCTTTATAGGGCTCATGTGAGTAGGTGAGGCCCACCTGGAAAATCTCTGTCTCTTAAGGTCAACTGATTTGCAACCTTAATTACTTCTGCAGAATTCCTTCTTAGCAGTACCTAGATTAGTGTTTGAAGAACTGGGAAAGGTGTATATACAGCAAGAGCTGGGCATCTTGGGGGCCACTTTAGAATTCTGCTTCCCACAAGGCTTTTGACACAAACACTAAAATAGGTCTTTTGTTGACCACAGCTTCAAAATGTTTTAATGCACCAGCCATGCAAGAAGTTCCAGCTTTACAGCGGATATTGGCCAACAACCGTTTAAAGTATGACAGTATTCTGCAAATTCGTTGATATTGTCTCTACTGACTCTTGTTGTTGATTACTGATGGCTTGTTGTTGAATTGATGGCTCCTGTTGGCTTCAGGGACTCTTAACAGGTGGACTGGGACCTTGCTGAACCTTGAGAAAGTGATAAATTGCACTTTTATGTCCTTGTTTGATTCTGTGGCTCTTTTGAAAGGAATACCCTTCTGATGTGCCCAATAAAATCCTCTTTGATGTGCTAAATATGGACAGTTGAACTTTTAAGGAATTTTAAGCCCAAAAAATTAGTATTGGCCCATATTGATGCAAGTACCACTTCATGTTTATTCCTTCTGGTGGACATTAGATTTAGGAAACGCTCCTCATCCTCAGCAATGTCACTTCCCTCCCCTGTATGAGAGTCTACCTCTCACATTCTGAAACGGGAAAAAATTGCCTCTTATTATATTAAGTAAATAAACCACAGTGAGCCCATGTGAAAGCAGAAATGACTTTGAAAGAGAAAGCCAGTGGGAACAGAGGTCAAGTCAGAAGTGACTAGAAATTCTTTTAATACTGTTGAAATGAAGTAGGTTTCAACTAGTCTAAAAACAGCCTTTTCCAGCATGTGTTATTGGGACACGAGTTTCTTAAGATGAATAATAGATGTTAAGTGAAAAAGGGTTCTGTGGTCAAATAGGTTTGCCATTAAAGTGTATTAAAATTTCTGAGGGAGAGATACAGTATGTTGTGATTTCCAAACTTAGAGGTTGAATGCTCATTTTGGTTTCCCATTTAGGAAATATTTATGAGACTGGAGCTTTAAGGAACATGCTTCGGGAAGGATTGTGTTGAACAAATTCTCTGACTTGGCAAGCAGGACTATGTGTGGTAGCATCTTTGTGGCACCAACCCAGAAATGGACACGTCTCCACATTTGTGTCACAAGTACATGTATGTGGGCCATAGATGCATACATTTGGATCCTAAAGATAGATAGCAATTTTTTCTGCCTCAAATAAATTTCCCAGTATAATTATTTCCTAATTCCTTAATAGTCTATTAATACTATTCTCAATCTAGCCTTAGAAATCGCCTCAGACACTTGTTACAATTTTATATCTAGTGAATGGAGAAGAGAAGGAAATGAATATTTATTGATTATCCCCAGTGGGGTGGGTGCTTTGTATACTTTGTCCTACTTAAACTTCACCATAACCCTGCTGAAGTGAGTGTTATTACCTTCAGTGCATAAATGAGGACACTGAAACTCAGAGAGCCTAAGCAGTTTGCCTAAGGTCACACAGCTTAGAAGTAGCAGAGGGCATTCAGATTTGGGGTCCAGGATGGTCTGACTCCAAAACCCCTCCTCTTCTCAGTACACCCCCCTGCTTCTCTGCCCTTGTTGCTGATCTATTTTAATTTATGGTATAAATGAGCTTGCTAAAAGCTGGGTGTAGATCAAACATTTCAAATCGAGTTGTATTTTCCCACTGATCAGCATTATGATTTCAGTGATGCTTCATCTGCAACCACCAGTGGTTTGGGGTATATATTTGAGTTCTCAGTTTCCCCATCCCTTCCCTATTCTCTATCAAGTGATTAATGATCTGAAAAACAAGCTTTTATAATGTACTAGGGAAAACAAATTCTGATTTCATTTATTTTCCATACTTCTGTGCTACAAGGGGAGCGTATTTTTCATCTACTTGCATAGTTATAGAAAGCCTACAGCCAGACAGACTCAGGCTCAAATCATTTGACCTTTGGCAAATGACTATTTCTGTGCCTGTTTCCTCAGTCTGTAAAGTGGGGGATGGTAACTCACTCTCAGAGGCTAGATGAGGACTGAGTTCGTGAAATGGGACACTTTAAAGCGCTTTCCTAGGGCTGCTGAGAAAAATGTTAACTTCTCCTCTTCCTCAATATCAGGGCTTAATATTGGTGATAAAGATGAAAAACAGGAAAAAAAAATGCCAGGACACTATTTAAGGGCTCTGAAAGTAGTTACGAAGAAACTAGCACCTGTTCCCCTGTTGCTCTTACCGGTTTTGCTACTAGTTCATTTATGGCCAGTTGGTACCAATTCAGGGTATACTTGAAAATTCGAGCAAACATGAACATACATTAATATTAACCAAAGAGCAAATATTTGTGAAACTCCCTTGGCCCCCATGTTTACCTTCACTCTGAGAAGCGTAGTTAGCAGAAGTAACGTGAAACAAGAAGGCTGTTCCCATCATCCAGGGAAAGGGATGTCCCCTGTTTGCCACACTGGGCCTCTACCTGATCTCTGTCCTAAATTGAGGAAGATACATTGGTGTTTAAGCACAAGGTATTTTTACTTAAACATATGTCATTTTAAAATGCTCTTATCTTGATATCCACAGACCTAGAGAGCACAGCGCCTTGCCCGTGCTAAGATCATATTGCTGAATCAGTAAATATTTACAGAAACATGCTAAACTCTATTTCCCTGCATATTTAACTCCCAACGGCATGAAAAGGTTTTGTTTTGTGTCTGAGTGCAGTTCAGCTCCTGGAAAATATTTTCCCAAGGAGCACCGTGGAAGGTGAAATAGCCTGACTGCTCAAAATAAAAGCTATGCCAATATTTGTCCCCCAGACTCACCAGCTCTGACTTTCGGCTGTTTGAGACAGACTTTCATGGCTCAGCAGAGAGAGCAGCAGGACGTCTCACTTCTGCCAGAAATCTTAGGTTGACTCTAGACCCCACCATACACACACACGCACACGCACACCATAGTCTTCCTGTTTAGAATTGTCAGCTGTCCAGTTCACTCATACCTCCTTCTGTAGGGTAAATAGAGAGTGCTAAAGTAATCTGGAAAACTCGCCACCTTTCCACCCTGTTAAATGATCCTGTACCCACTGTGTACACACCGCATAACCCATTCCATGCTGCCCCTCAAGCTGCTTCAAAGCATCTCCTAATCACTGACCTGGGTCAGCTTCACCTCTCGCCGACTGGAGCAGCAAGGTTTTCCAACCTTGCACCCTTTTGCTTTTGGGTCCTCTGGTGGTCACCTTTTGGACCGTATAGATTAACCCCATTCACAGCAAATTCCGCTCAGAGGCCAGGTGGGAGCCGGTCTGACCAGTGAACTGCACAGTCCCAGAGGGAGTGCTTTGCAGAAAGCCCACTGAGACGGTGACAGCGGAGCCTCCCCCCTCGTCACTTACGGTGGCAGATCGGAACAAATTGTCCTCAGTTTTTCATATTTGGGGGAGTCAATGGGTTGAGCAGGGTGGAGCGGACAATCTGCCAGTGGAGAAGATGCAGTCTCCCTTTTTGCCAGTAGGGGCTTTTAAAATAGTGTCTCAAGAAAATCGTCACAAACAAGAGATTGCAGGGATGTTACACAGAGATACACAAGGAGGTTGTTGCTATTTCTGTTAGCTGCTTGGGTTAAGATGATGAGTGGTTTTTTTTTTCTTTAATGTGGGGCGGGAGGCAAGGGGAGAGCTGTAGGATTTGAGAAACAGAGAATGCTCTCCAAGATTCTCTCTGCTAACTGGGTCTCTCAAGCCTCAGGCAGCATAGCTTCTCTCTTAGGACAAGTGCAGCTGTGTCCATATGCTCTCCTTCCTCTCTGCTGGGGGAGAACAAAACTCATGACAGAGACAAGAATTCAAATATCCAACTCCAGTGCTTTTGCCACATCCCTGGCATTTCCCTATTGAACTCAGCTCTAGTTCCTTTTTTCTTTAAATCATTTATTTTACTATTATTTTTAGCTGTGGTAGATATACATACATAAAATTTACCATGCTAACCTACACTTTTTTTTTTTTTTTTTTTTTTTTTTTTTTTTTGCTGTACGCGGGCCTCTCACTGCTGTGGCCTCTCCCGTTGCGGAGCACAGGCTCCGGACACACAGGCTCCGCGGCCATGGCTCGCGGGCCCAGCCGCTCCGCGGCATGTGGGATCTTCCGGGATCGGGGCACGAACCCGTGTCCCCTGCATCGGCAGGCGGACTCTCAACCACTGCGCCACCAGGGAAGCCCTAACCTACACTTTTAAGTGTACAGTTCAATGACATTAAGTACATTCACATTATTGTGCAACCATCACCACCAGCCATTCACAGACCTCTTTTCATTTTGCAAAACTGAAACCCCATACCCGTTAAATACTAACTCTCCTTTCCCTACACCCTCCAGCCCTGGTAACCACCATTCCACTTTCTGTCTCTGTGAATTTGACATGTTTTGTTGTCACAACTTGGTTGGGGTGCTACGGGCATCTGGTAGGTAGAGGCCAGGAATGCTATTAAACATCCTACAGGGCACAGCACAGCCCCCAGAGACCAAGAATTTCCTGGCCCTGTCAATAGTGCCGAGATTGAGAAACCCCAGTTTAAGAGATACAAGGAAGAAGGAAGAGGAAGGAAAAGAAATGGGCGTTGACCCGGAGAAGGGAGGATGGAGAGAAAGAAACAGGAGTGGACACATTTACCACAGGGAGCCAGAGCCAGGACTGCAGCCTGGGAGTCGGAAAACGAACTGGGCTTTTCTTCCCGCCTCTCCAGTAAGCCTGATCCCCTTCCCTAATCACTGAGTCCCTTCTTTTCTCTGCCTCAGTATCTTCCTCTGCTTAGTGGGGCTAACGCCAGCCCCCTGTGCCTGACATAGTGACTGAGAGTGACTTCTCATGGTACTGCGGGGGGTTGAACATGCTTGACCTCCGGGGCCTGTGATGGCCCCCATGTCACCCACCGACGTAGGTTCGTAGGTTTGACCCTTCTGAGCCTAACAGAGGGGCAGGAGCTGAGAGAGTAGGGAGGAAGCATGACTGTGGTCACAGGGCAGTTCCCACACGCGTCTTCGCCTAATGCTACCTACGGACTCTCACACTCCACTGACTGACTCCCAAGAGACTCCCTGGGTTTCAGATCATCAATTGACATTCCCAGAATGCCCAGATGATGCATGTCTTTTGAAACTCCTGTCTTCTTCATGTTATGGCATTCTAGGTTAGTGACGGAATGCAGAGGAGAGCCTGCCCCGTCCTCTCGGGTCCTGTTTGTAATTTGGTGTATTTCCATATGTGTGCCCATCATAACACCAGGTGACGTAATCGTCTTGGTTGCAAGTGCTCACCTGTCTGGCCTGAGCTGAATTTGCAAATGCTCCCTATAAATATTCATTAATGATGAGGTCAGATGAAGCCGTGGAATTCAGCCAAGGATCATTATTGACACAAATCACAGCCTGCTCCTCACCTGAAGGGACCCTGGGCCTTCCAGTAGGAGCAAGGAAGGCACAGGATCACATGTCAAGAGTTTAGAAGAAATCAGACTGAGTTTAAATGAAATCAGGACATGAGAAGATGTGCCAGATATTAATTACAGGGGAAAAGACACACCCGGTGACAAATGCGCTGTTCTTCTAGGCCTTGCTGCCCTCATTTCCTCTATCGTGGCAATTTCCCTAAGTGCAGCGGGGGCTGGTGAAAAATCTTTATGCCAATAAAATATTTGTAAGCTACTTTTTTTTTTTTTAATTTGGTAAGCCCACTTGGAACGCTGGCATACATACTGATGAGCTGGAAAATCAAAATGACCACAGAATTCACCTTCCAACAGGGGAAAGGTAAATGCTGAGGATTGTTTTCATTAGTCCACAGATCACATATGAACGGCCTCTGCTGCCAGGGTTTATTGGCCTTCGTGTAGGTCTTTGGATTCTGGAGTGGGGGGAGGGGGGCTGCCTCAGTTACAGACAAAATAGATGGCCAGCCCAGTGCCGATTAACCTCCCTGTAATTGATAATTAATTTTAAAACCTATTTACTCTCCCTGGAACAGCTGAGACTTTAAAGAGACCACTGTGAAAACAAATAGAGAATAAAGTCATCTCTCAGGAAATGAAGGGGGCCTCTTGGGGACTGAGAAAGAGCAGGCCTCTCAGACAAGCCATTTTATTAAAGGATTCTGAATGTTCATGGAGGTGACAGATAAAGTCACAAGGTGGTAACAGCTGCCTTCTAAGTTTGCTGTCTCGTTACAGAACTGCCTCACTCCCCAGTAGGCTGACCAACTGTCCCCTTGTGCCCAGGACTGAGGGTTTCCTGGGACACAGGATTTTCAGTGCTAAAGATGGGACAGCCTCGTGCCCTATCTGAACCCTAAACCCTCTAGATCGATTCTTTCCATTTCCTGCCTCCTTTGGGCTCCAGGCATTTGCCAGTCTCCCCTCAAACCTCTTTGGCAATGCTCTCCATCCCCCCACACCCCATCCTTTAGCCTCATTGCCCTGTAGAACTTATAGAATGTCAAGGTTGCCGCATTGATGGATGTCCAGAGTGACTTATCAAATGCATTCCTTTGGCTACTTGTTCAAAAATAGGTTTATTATTATTTTTATTTAATTATAGAAACAACTAAAACATCCTTACCAACAAAGAATACCTGGGGTGGGGAAGGGATAAATTAGGAGTTTGGGATTAGCAGATACACATCACTATATATAAAAGAGATAAACAACTAAGACCGACTGTATAGCACAGGGAACTATATTCAATACCTTGTAATAACCTATAATGGAAAAGAATCTGAAAAAAATGTATATATATTATATATGTATATATATAACTGAATCACTTTGTTGTACACCTGAAACTGACATAACATTGTAAATCAACTACCCTTCGATTTAAAATTAATTAAAAAAAGAATACCAACAAACTCAGAAAATGCAGAAAAAAATAAAGAGAATATAAATTTACAGAGACTATAAATAGAGCAAAACAGAGATCACTTGAATCTCAGCTCTTGGGGGAAACACCATCCGTATCTTTGTGCAGACCTGTTTATTAATCTTTAAAACAAGGAAGTCTCAAATCTTCTGGTCATATCCTATTTAATTCATTCAGTTTTTAATGGCCTGGGGAAAATATGACTGTGGTTTCCACTGTATCTCCATCGTGATTATTCTAGATACTCAGAAGAGACCCAGATTTGGAGATTCTGTTGTTCATAACATCATCTGTAATGGTATATTATAACATAACAGAACAGTTAATGGTAAATATCATCATAATCATGACAAAATGGTATTTTCTACCATTGCTAATGAAAAATGCACTTTGGCTTGTTCAGAATTCAGTCCAAAAAGTGTTTGGGGTTGGGAGTGGGGCAGCTAAGAGAATCATTACCTGAATGTGTGAATTTGACTGTGCTCAGGGTGTGAAATGAGATGTCTTGGAGGGCTCACCCTGGCTAATATCTAAACCCATTGACCAGCCCAGTTATTCCTGCAGGGTTTAAATTGGGAAGCTCAAACTCTTCTCTTCCTGGAGATCTCTGAGTTTCACAGGAGGGTCTATGAATCAGCACACAGTAAAAGATCTGTGACTCTGAGTTTGAAACCCCAATTCCCTTGTGAGATGTGGATGTAATATTTACTGGTCTCTGGCAGGGGGATTGGTAAAATACCCACATGCTCTGTGAGTGCAAATGCTCATTACGTACAGCAGCCCTAGTCAGCTCCTATTCAAATAATAGAGTCCTAGGACTCGAAGGAATCCTTAAAGATTGCCCTGCTTCTGGAAATATTGGACTTATATACTTTTCACTCATTACTTTCCCTTCCTCCCTCCCTCTCTTCCTTCCTTTCTTCCTTCAAGGCAGCTCTAGTTGAGACTATGGATTCCCAAACTAGTCTCTCTACGTATAAACTCCACTCTCCATTTACTAGCTGTGTGCCCTTGGGCAAATGACCTAACCTTTCTATACTCAATTTTCTCATCTGTAAAATAGGGAGAATAATAGTACCTACATCATAGGGTTAGTGTGAGGATTCAGTGGGTTAATATGTATGTATAGCACAGGTTCTATAACAATTCTAGCTCAGTCAATGCTAATTCATTCGTTCACCTAAGACCTACTGAGTTATTACAATGGAGCAGGGAGTGTGCTAGGTCTGGGGGCCTTGCATTAATGAGAAAACTGATCTCTGCCCTCATAGAGTCTACCATCTAGAGGTAGCCAATAAACAATACAAGTAATACAATAAACAATGACACGACAATAAACAAGTAAACAGGTGAAATAATTACAAATTGGCGTAGATC
Source organism: Mesoplodon mirus (assembly GCF_964341445.2). NCBI lineage: Eukaryota > Metazoa > Chordata > Mammalia > Artiodactyla > Ziphiidae > Mesoplodon > Mesoplodon mirus. The sequence continues at coordinate 12,628,772 of NC_138989.1, forward strand.
CTCTGAAGGAATCAACAGTGTGGTCAGATGGAGAATAATGAGGGAGGTGTGCTCTTCAGCTACTGCATGGTTCAGGCAAGCCTTTTTGAAGAGGTGACATTGACCTGCGATCCATGGGTCAAGCATGGGCAGGGCCGAAGGGAAAACTTGCCTGGCAGAGGGAATCACTGGTGCAGAGTCGGGAGCTGGGAAGGTACTTGTGTCAGAGCCAGCGTGGCTGGAGCAGAGCGGGCAAGAGGGTGAATGTGGGGTCGGATGAGGTTGGAGAGCTGAGTGAGATCCCGTCACACAGGGGCTCTTGAGGAGGCAAGGGGTGCGGTTTGATGTCAGCTTTAAAAAAGCTCATTTTGGCTGTCGCCTGGAGAACAGACTGCATAGACGTCTATCAGGCAGTTCTTAGGGTAAACAGCAGAATCCACTCTGGTTTAAGCAGAAAAGAGATTTTTTAAAACGATGTGAGGTCACTCTCAAAGTTATTGGAGAGGACCAGACTTGAAACTAAGCTTCCAAGAACAGCCCCCAAAATGATGCCTGCAAAGGGGCCTGGTGCTTAAATCCCTGTGCAGCTGATGCTGAGCACCACATGCTCCGAGCACAGCTTTCCACCAGGGTCCTAGCTCGACTGGCAGCCTCTGGGCCACTGCTGCTGCTGTTCTGGCCACAGGCAGTCGGGGGTCTCTGCCATCTACACCAGCAAACCCAGACCTTTGGGACTCACTGCGTGAGGAGCGGCCGATGCGTGGGTTCTGGTCACACACCCACAAGGGGGCCTGGGAATTTGCGTTCTGTATTCTAAAACATTGAGCAGGTGGGACACACGTGACGGCAATTCTTTATTCCAAAAGGGCAGCCAAGAATACGTCATATTGCCAGAACACGACAGCAGCCCATGTTGGCAGGGCAGGATACTTGGATCCGGTTGGGAAGCGGTTGCAGTCACGAGGGCAAGAGCCAATGGAGTTGGGACTAGTTGGGACTAGCTCGGTGCTGGAGCTAGGCAAGGAGCAGCAGGTGGTCTTGAGAAGTGATTTGGAGGTCACAGCTGTAGGACTTGTTAATGGCTTGGATGTGGGGGAAGAGGGAGGGAAAAATCAAGGATGAATGCTGAGGTGCCAGTCTCTAGTCTATAGATATTTTGACCATATTTTTCTAAGGAAAAATAAGGATACCTCACCCAGCAATAAGACAGGGTTTTGAAATTAAACAATTCCTGGGAAACTGAGGACATTATCAGATCTATCTGCCTGTTCCTCAGAAGTGGATCTGTTATCCAGAATATTCTTCTGCATCTACTTTCTTTGTATGTCTCAATTTTCCCCAGATACCTTGGGAATGAGTATCTGGAAGGAACTGATAACCTGGGTCACCATGTTAGCTCTTGAACTCCCCCCTCCCCTCCACTGTCTCCTCTAAATGGGCTTCCAGGTGGTGAAATGGACTGATTTGAGTTTCAGCTCCTCTGTGACAGAAGTGCTAACAGGCTGTGAAACGGTTGAGAGGCAGGCTGAAGGAGGTGGCAGGAGAGACCCCGTCCTTCCTGCAGGAAGTGGGACTCCACGGGCTCACCCAGCCTGTGGTCCATGTCAGGTCCTTTGTACATAGCCCTTAATGGGGACGACGGTGCATGGATTTGGTGAGGGACATGCAAAGCCATCAGCTTGAGGGCTCCGGGGTCTGCCTTTGGCTCATATAGAAACACGGTCCAAAGAGTAACTCAGTCCTACACACCATGGGTAAACAAAATCTGCTTTGCTGCATTGGAGGTTTGAGTCAGTCAAGGATGAGAAAACAAGTTAGATGCAGAGAAAGGACCAGAAATCCCCTAGACTCTAGTGAGTCTAGGCTTGTGTCTTGATGACTTCTCCTGTCAGGGTGTCTGCAGTCTTAAAAAGACCAAAGGGGCCTCCCTGGTGGCGCAAGTGGTTGAGAGTCCGCCTGCCGATGCAGGGGATACGGGTTCGTGCCCCGGTCTGGGAGGATCCCATGTGCCGCGGAGCGGCTGGGCCCGTGGGCCATGGCCGCTGGGCCTGCGCGTCCGGAGCCTGTGCTCCGCAACGGGGGAGGCCACAGCAGTGAGAGGCCCGCATACCGCAAAAAAAAAGAAAAAAAAAAAAAAAAAAAAAAAAAAAAGACCAAAGGAACAGTCAGTGTTGTCCCAGAGTCCTGGGGCTCCAGGGTTGTTCTAGAAACATCTTTGTTACCACCCATTCATTCACACTGTGGAGATGGGTGTCTCCTCCCCTGCCCCCCACCATGAGGGCTGGGCTTGCTTTGGGGTTGGCTTCTTACCAATCCCATGTACATGGTGGCTTTACCACGTCACCTTGACTGGGCTCACCCACATTTCCCAGAATCCCCATCCCTGTATGTTCCCGATGATTCAATCAATCATGCCTATGTGATGAAATCCCAAATCTCTGCACAAAAAAGCCTGGTAGAGCTTCCTGGTTGGTGAAAACATAGCTGTGCCAGGATTCACGTTGATGACGGAACACATAGATGATGCCCTGATTCCCGGGGAGAGGGCAGGGAGGCTCCATGTTCGGGACCCTCCCAAACCTCACCCTATGTGTCTCTTCCTTTGGCTGGTCCTGATTTGTGTCCTTTACAACAAAACTGTAATCATAAGTATAGCACTTTCCTGAGTTCTGTGAGTTGTTCTAGGGAATAATCAAACCAAAGTAGGTCATGGGAACCCCTTGGTTTTGTGGCCAGATGTGCAGGTGGCCTGGGGACCCCACTTGGGGCTGGTGTCTGAAGTGGGGGCAGGTGTGTCTAGGGGCCCAGGTTTTCTGATTGGCCTCTGAGTGATACACATGGCTCGTCTGCTAGTGCTCCCTGCCTCCTCTACGCAGGGTATTCTTTGCTATCCACCCAAACCCTCTGCTCTGCTCTTGTATCACACATTTGTCATTTTCCAGTTCCCTGGGTGTCAGAGAAGGAATGATGCCAATCAGTGCTACAAACACTAAATGGGTGAATATTGCAATGGCGCTCCAAAAAAAGGACAAAGCCTTGGCAGATCGGGGCAGGCTGGAAGAAATGCAGCATTTATCAGCTTCAGAAGCTTGGGAGAGATTTCTATGACTAGAGATTGGTTGAGGTCTTAGCAAGAACCTTTCCTCCCTGAGAATTTTTCTGATACTTGCTACCCAAACCATACAACCCCAGGATTGTATGAAATTTTCCTCCTTGTTTGATTTCCCCTTGCTTTTAAAGATCTTTCTTCACTAGACTGTCAGAGCAATAATAGCAGCTACCATTTGTGAAGAACCCACTCTGTGCCAGGCACTTGCCATACATTATCCCTAAAGCTTGCAGTCCACAAGTTCGGATTATTAGCTGCACTTTACAGATGGGAAAACTGAGGCTTATAAAGCCACATGCTTTGGGCACAGGACCGTACAAACAATTATAAATGGCAGAGCTGTGATCCGAACCCAGATCTCTCTGGCTCTGAAGTCCGTGCTTTGCCCTCACCTCCATCTAAGCTTTTTTAGTCTAGGGAGACACCTCTGCATCTCTGGCACACAGCACCAGGTCTGGAAAGAATTGCTTTACCTTTTTTGAAAAATAACTATATTTTGAAAAAAAAAAAAAAAAAGAGTTGCTTTACCTCGTATTTGGTGAATTCTCCTGCCCCACCATCTCCACCTCCTTAACTGGCCCCTTTTCTTCCCCGACACAGGGAGGTGGGGGAGGAGTGGGGGGAGAAAGGCTTTCCTGTCCTGCCCCCGCTTCCAGCAGATCGCTGGGTATTTTTAGCAGCCTGGGAGGACTGCTAGTCAGAGGGGCTCAGGTTTTCAACTTGCCTTGTCAGCCCTGCTTCCCGAGTCCCCCGCGAAAGGTTTACGGTCAACTCGGAGCAGGTTTGCTGATGCAGCCACAATCAAGCACTCTGAGAGCCCCAGCGCTGATTTCTTGCCCATCTCTATCCTGTAACAGAAGATTTTTCAATCGAGTAGGTTCGTCTCATGCACGACATTAGTTTTAAAATAGCTCTAGCCCAGCTCTGAGGATGGCACGAGGCCCCACACAGGGATTTGTACTCGAAGTCATGGAAATACATTTATTTTGCTTTCCTCTTTCTCCCTCTTTCAGAAATACTCACGCAGGAGTATTTCTCGTATGTCAGGAAAAAGACTCGCTCTGCAGTGAAGACAAAGAGTGGTGTATTGTGTTTGTAGAGAGAGGAGAGCTCCGTTTGGGCTCACCCGCAGGCTTCTCAGGACTAGATAATGAGGGGCTTCCTTAGCACTTGACCCCGGGAGTGTGAGCTGGAAACTTGCAGCAATGGTAATCTTCCTGCAATTTCAACACTGGATGCGGGGCTGGCAGAGAGGTGTCGCTTTGCCAGTTTCAGTGTAATGGGAAAGATGAAGCGTACCTGGGTGTGACTGAGCCCTACAGACAGCATGAAATCACAGCCTGAGCCTGTTCGTGGACAGAACGGCTGACCTGCAGAGATCAATGCATAAGCTCGTGCGTCATCATTTTGTACCTACTCAGGTGTGTCTACAGGATGAAGTCCTAGAAGTGGGGTTGCTGGGTGGCAGAATGTGTGTTAGTTTCCTATGGCTTCTTAGCCACAAACGAGTGGCTCAGGACAACACAGAATGTATTCTCTCACAGTTCTGGGGGTCAGAAGTCCAAAATCAATTTCATCAGGCTAAAATCAAGGTGTTGGCAGGTCAGATTCCTTCTGCAGGCTCCAGAAAAATCATTTCCCTGCCTTTTTCAGCTTCTGGTGGCCACCTGTCTTCCTTGGCTTATGGCCCCTTCCTCCATTTCCAAAAGACACTAATCTCTGCTCTGTCAGCACATCGCCTCCTCCTCTCTGATCTCCTGCCTCCCTCTTATAAGGACCCCTACGATTACATCAGACCCACCTGGATAACCTAGAATAGTTTCCCCATCTTGGAATTCCTAACTTAATCTTCAATCCTTTTTGCCACATAAGGTAACACACATTCTGGGGATTACGATGTGGACCCTAGCATTCAGCCTCAAAGGGTCTGTACTTTTATACTCTTGACAAATTGTAAATTGCTCTCCATAAATGTTGTAACAATTTACCTCCTCACCATCACTATAAAGACAAAACTATTTCTTATACCTTACCATCACAGCTTTCTCAAACTGATCTTTGCAAATGTGATGATAAAAAGTCATACCCATTGTGGTTTTAATTAACATGTATCTTATGAGTGAGATAGAGAATACGTTTATATGTTGAAGAGCCATTGTATTTCACCTTTGGTCCTCTGTCTTGTCACATCTTTTGCCCATCTTCCTTTGGGTTGTTGGCCTTTTTGGCCTTTGAGTTGAATTGCAAATGGTATTGTTATTATTAACCCTGTTTTTTAGGTAAGGAGGTTGAAGCATAGACACCTTAAACAGCTTGCTCAAGTCTGCGGGATGGTAAATGGCAGGGTGGGCATTGAAACCATCCTTGACTTTGAACTTTATCTATGTTGCAGTCTTATCAGCTGGCAGCTAAGTGTAGATTATTTCTCTGTCAAAGCACGCATTAGGGATAACAAACAAAAAACAAAACAGAAAAAACAAAAAAGAGGTTTCCCTTATGCTGGATGGTGCTATTGCAGTTTTCCAAGAGCTTTTATTTTTATTACCTCATTTTTACCTTCCTAGATATTATCATCCCATTTTATAGGTGAGGAAACTGAGGCTCATAGAGACTTAGGAGCCTGGCCTCAGCCATATGACTGATGGGTATAAATCTAAGTTCAGAATCTGCTCTTAGCCCAGTGCCTTTGTGCTATGCCATCAGCCATTTGTGGTTTAAGGCTTTCGTATACCACCCTCAAATTTTGTTACCCCAAGTCCAACTATATAATCACGTCTTTACTATCATTTTAAAATTGACTCGTTTTCTACAAATGTATCCCCATTCTAATCAGTAACAGTCTGATGTGCCCTATTTGTTCCTAATCCCACATATCTAAGAATTTCCGTGTCCCACCTAAAACCCTCTCCTTGTTTCCCATAAGTGGTAAAAATACTGCACATTTTGGAAACACTGCATTACATTCATAAGACCTCATAAGACCTCATAAGACCATTGCCCTTTATTAAGCACCTACTAAATGTCAGATGCTTCATTTAATCCCTATAGCAACCCTAAGAGAATGGGTTTTCTCAGTTCAGGGAACAGGAAATGGAGGCTCAGAGATGTTAGTTGACTTACCCAAGGTCACACAACCAGCAAGTGGCAGAGCTGGGATTTGAGCCCAGGTCTTTCCGACTCAGAAGCCCATGCATTTACCCCAGACCTGCACTGCCCCAGGTCCCCACAGCCTGGGCATTAGTTTGCTGATTGCAAAGTCTGTCCCCAGTTGGTGATCGCTGGCCAGGACCTCAATCATCTCTGTAAGCTCTTTCACTGTGCACGGTTAGGATTTCTGAGGCAGCCCACCAAATGATTAAAGGGCCTTACTGGTACACCCTCAATTGTTTTATGGGCATAACACCTCCACGAGGTGGGCAAAAACAATGAACCCATTTACAAGTGAGTAAAGTTGGAGAGGTTACATGATTCCCTAAAGTCACCCAGTAAGTGAGCTGCAGAGCCAAGAATAATAAATAATATTATTTCAGGAGACTCAAACTCAGTGAACCTAAGAGCTTCCCAGGGCCCCGTGGTACTCAGGTCATCAGAAGGTGTTTCCCGGCCCTGACCCTTCAGAAACAACGCTTCCTCACCAGTGCAGAGGTCAGGGTGCAGTGCTTACGTCTGGGAGTTATTCAGACTGTCCGTGTGAGCTCAGACCACCCAGAGCATTTTCTCACCGTTATTCCTTTCAGATCATAGCTAGCGTATGTTTTCCATCAAGAGAACGGCACTATGTATTTTGTAGTGGTAAAAATAATACAGATTTTATTTAGTGGAACACTCCCAGGGTTACTGTGAAGATGAATGAATTAGCATTCCCAAAGCACTTTTGAATCCTAGACAGGCTGAAGTGGAGGGCAATTCTATTGTTGTTCATCCTAACAATAGTACAGGCAGACCCCAGAGATATTGCGGGTTTGGTTCCAGACCACCGCAATAAAGCAAATCACATGAATTTTTTTGTTTCCCGGTGCATATAAAAGTTATGTTTACACTATACTGTGGTCTGTTAAGTGTATACTAGCATTATGTCTTAAAACAATGTACATACCTTAAGTTAAAAATCCTTTGTTACTCAAAAATGCTAACCATCATCTGAGCCTTCATCAAAGATCACTGATCACAGATCACTGTAACAAATATAATAATAATGAAAAAGTTTGAAATATTTCGAGAATTACCAAAATGTGACACAGAGACAGGAGGTGAGCAAATGCTGTTGAAAAAATGGTGCCGATAGACTTGCTTGACGCAGGGTTGCCACAAACCTTCCATTTGTAAAAAATGCAATATCTGCAAAGCATAATAAAAGGAGGTATGCCTTTAATTGACTGGCGGGGCCCGGGTGGGGGTGGAGGGAGTATTTCCTTGATAACCTTTTGATTCTGCTATGAAAAACTGGTTGAACAAAAGGTTGTTATTCCCATGGGTATAAAGATAATTCATAGCTTCCGATCTCCACTTCAGCCATTTCCCTGGTATTCTTAGCTATAGTTTTTCAGATTCTAGTGGCTGGTGTGACTGACACAGCAGAGTAAATTCCTTTGGGCTTACTTCTAGACTGCAAACTATCAAAAGGATGCTGTATATCCAAGACACAGCTGGTTTGGTTTTCAGACTTTGGGAGTTAAAAACCTATGTCCACACAAAACCCTGCACACAGATGTTTATAGCAGCTTCATTCATAATTGCCGAAAGTTGGAAGCAACCAAGATGCCCTTCACTAGGTGAATGGATAAATAAGCTATGGTCCATCCAGACAGTGGTCTATTAATAGCACTAAAAAGAAATGAGCTATCAAATCATGAAAAGGCATGGAGGAAAATTAAATGCATATTAGTAAGTGAAAGAAGCCAATCTGAAAAGGCTACATACTGTATGATTCCAACTATATGACATTCTGGAAAAGGCAAAGCTGAGGTGATGGTGAAAAGATAGTGGTTGCCAGGGGTTGGGTGGGAGCAGGGAAGAATAGGCAGAGTGCAGAGGATTCTTAGGGCAGTGACACTGTTCTGTTTGATACATGTATGGCTGATGCATGTCATTATACATTAGTCAGAACCCATAGAATGTACAACACCAAGACTGAACCTGAATGTAAACTATGACTTTGGGTGATTATGATGTGTCAGTGTAGGTTCATCGATTGTACTGTAACAGATGTACCACTCTGCTGGGGGATGTTGAGAATGAGGGAGGCTGCACATGTGTGGGTATGTGGGAGGTATATGGGAACTCTCTGTACTCTGTGTTTAGCATTGCTGTGAACCTAAAACTGCTCCAAAAATTAAAGTCTATTAAAAACAACAGACACACAAAACTTAGAGTATGTTTCCTGGAGATTTCCAGTTTATACATGGGAAAGCTGAGGGTAGACTTGGACATGCAGTGGGCATCTGACTCCAGATCTGCTGACCTTGAGGTCGTTGTCCTTTCCACCATGCCCTACCTGCCAAGGAAAATGTCAGCATCACCCCATCCGTGACCTGGTTGCCCACACTCAGAATGGAAGCCGCAAACACTAGCCTCTGTGGCCCCCATGAGCCACCCTCTCCAGAACCTCTTCCTCAAGCATTCTTGCTGTTGAAGCCAGACGGTGGCAATCGCCTCTCAATGGCAGTGGTGCCTGTTGGCCTGAATGGTAGTTGAAATCTTGTGTGCTCACTAACTGGGCATTAGGGGGTGTTTATGTTGTGCCTTGAGCAAAGGAAGGCATTACTCACACCAGCATCTGCTCCCAAGAAGTCTGAGAAGCTTACTTACTCAGCAGAGCATGATGGAAAAATGCAACTCTGAGCCAAAGGTCATCCTTTGGCTTGTTTGAATGTGGGGAACCAGGAGTCCTAACCCTTTCCTTTCATTCGCCCCAACTGTTGCTTGAAACTCTTCAATCTTAACTTGAACTCTATAAATACTTCTAGTTTTAAAAAAAGTATATAAAACTAACTTTTTTTTTTAGTAAAAAACTTTATACCAGGACAGTTTGCCTCTTATATCTTTGAATGGATTAAGTTTCAATTTATAAAGTCAGATTAAAATGGGGGAGCCAGATTCCCACTCGCACAGGGTGTTTACTCTGCTCCTGGAAGCCGCAGGAGGAGGTTTGGCCCCTTAGCCGTTTCCTCTGACCAGCAGCTGATTCCTTTGATATCCCATCTTGTGTCCTGTCCAAAATAAATGATGGGAGCGATTCAGGCTCCAGTAGCATGGAGAGACCGTCTGCTGGTGCCATCTGATTCCTCAGCAGGCGGAGCTGCACAGCCCTGGGATGCAGTGGCCACCGAAGCGGATTTGTCGGCTGTGGGTTGGGGGATACCACCTTGCCCTTCACACAGGAAAACAGCCTACGAAGAGGGAGTGCTCTGCATAGTCTCAGGTTCCAGGCACTGGAACTTGTGCCAAGAACTCGCCTGGACCTCTGATCCTACAGGAAGCTGCCTCCTGTGTGATGGATCGCCACCAAGTTGCTGTGTGACCTTGGGCAAGGCACTTCCCCTCTCTGAGAATAATTTTCCTCATATGTAAAAGAAAAGAGCATCGTCATAATAATAGTTAATGAGTATATCCTAGGCACTCTCTTAGTACTCCCCTCCCAGAGGTCCTCTGTGATTGACATTATCATCCTTATTTTGCAGGCTAGGGATTGTGACTGAAGGAGGTTTGCCCACAGTCACAGAGCTGGTAACTGACACAGCCAGAATCTGGGCTCAGTCCATCCGACTCCAGAGCCTACGCCATTAACCTCCCACGATACAATATCAAACACCTTCCGCACGGTCTCTGCGAATCCTCAAAGCAACCATAGGAGGCTGATGCTATCATTACCCACGTTTTATAGGCGAGCAAAGGTCTCGTAACATCTTTTCCACCTGTGAAAAAACTATTCTTTTTTAAGTTCAAGAGGCCGGTGACAGAAACATGAGTTTAGGAAGGTCAGCGCTCAGACTTCCTGTCGGCAGAGGAGAATGGACAGAGGGCATAGAGGGAAGGGTAAATGAGAGGAAGTGGCTCCTCAGCCAGGTCTGCAAAGCCCTTTCCCAGGGATCCCGCAGCGCTCCCAAATCATTGATTGCAACAACCTGGGAGGTAGGTGCTGTCACCACCCACTTCTTACAAAGGAGGATGGAGAGAGAGAAAGAAGATGCCCCAGGTTACAGAGCTCTTAAGTGGAGCCTTGGGGCTTGAGCCCAGGCCCCCCTGATTCCAAAGACGTAACTCTTGAGCTCTTTGCCATCCATCCTGCCTCCTGACACTGACCCCTGACCTCTACTCTGTCCACCCAAGCCCTCCAGATTCTATAAACGCCCCATATACTTTCCAACACCTGTGCCTTTCACTGTGCAGGTTCCTCTGTCCAGAACGTCCCTTCTCCCTTTTGTCTGTTGGCCAGATTCCTTCACCGTTTTCTGATCAGGCCAGCTCTGGGCTTAACTCTTCTGAAGTCTTTCCTGAGACCCCTGGCAGATGGCACACCTCTCCATCTGTGTCCCCTGAGCTCTGTCATGGAAATGAGACTATCGGATGACGACGGTGGCTGTAATAATAATCATTGTTGTCGTAAAAACTGCAGCCTTTCTTGAGTCCTTACTGCGTGCCAGGCCGGGTGCTCAGCATTCACACATACCTCATTCAACGTGTTCCCATCACCTCTGTCTTTCTGAAGAGGAAACTGGGGTTCAAAGGAGTTAACTACCTTTCCAAAGACCCCTCAACTAGTACACGCCTGCACCTGTGCTGTTGTCAGCAGTAGGAGATATGATGATGGAAACAGGAGACTGGAAGGATGCAAGGAATGCGCCACAAGCCAAGGAACACGGGCAGCCTCCAGAAGTGGAAAAAGGCAAGGAAACCCATCTCCCCTGAAGCCTCCAGAAGGAACCAGCCCTGCTGACACCTTGATTTCAGACTTCAGGCATCCAGAACATAAACTTGTGTTGCTATAGGTTTGTGGCCATATGTTATAGTAGCAAGAGGAAACTCATAAGGCAGAAATGCTTTTCAAGAGAGGAGCTGACATTCTGTGGTCAGCACCTCAGCCAGGGCCCTGCTTACAGAAAAACATGCTTGTTCAATGAAGATGTGCCAGCTTGGTGTTATCCGTGAGCAGGACTGTCAAAAGATTTCAGTCCACCCCCCCACCCCCTACCCCCATCTGGAATGTTGGCTTTTAAACCCGGATCTCTGGAGTTCAGCCTGGCCTTTCTGTCCACCGTTCCGGGAGAACAAGCACATCACCCCCACCCCCTCTACCCGTCCTGTTCGAATGAATGGTTCTTTTCTATCTGTATAAGGGATTATTGTTCTAATTATTTGTGCATCTCTATGGAAACATTCCTTAAAAATACTATATGTCAACTTGAATTTTCCACCAGCAACGTCTTTGGAACATCTGTCTGACCATGGACTTGGTTTACATTGAGGGAGGAGGTACTTCCCTTTTGTCCACGCATCAGTGATAGATAAAGCAGTGGAAAAGCCTCTGGGCGTCAGGAAGCCTGAGCTCCGTCTGGCCCAGACCTGCCCTTAACTTTCTCTGTGACCTTGGACAAGTCACTTCACCCCAAATCCGTGTACTTCAACTTTACTTCCTTACTTGTAAAGTGTGTTGAAGCGAGTAATCAAGAATACGCCTTTCTGTTCTAAGATTGTATGCTTCTATATCCTCTGCCAGTCAGAAACAATGCTTTTCTACCTACCAGCCAGCCTTGTTGTCCATCACTGTCCCTTGGCACTCTCTGTCCAGGGATTACAAAGCTATTTACATTTTTCTGAATGTAGAGTAATAATATTAGTAATAATAATACCAATATCTGCTTCCCATTTGTTGCCATTCTGCTAAGCACTTTATATGCATTATCTCATTTAATCATCACTGCCCCAGGGGTAGACGTTTTTTTCCCCTCTTTTACGTATGAGTAAAATTAGGCTCAGAGAAATTAAGTAACTTTCCTGCGGTCACACAGTTAGTAAGTGGCAGAGCTGGCATTTAAGTGAGCTCTCTGTTTTCAGAGCCAGCAGCACTCTTAACCACTTGTCCGTAGACCACGAGGAATGTGGTTAGGGCCCCATCAGCATCTGCAGAATGTTTGAATGAGTGAACTTGAAAATCATTCCAAGAAGCAAAACAGTTATCACATTTCCCTGCTTGGGGCTGAAGGTACTTCTTAGAGCAGCCAGCCTCCAGCCGAGCTTCCTGGGGGCACACGTAGGAGCTTCCTGGTTGCTTTATGGCTTGCCCTGCCTTGGAGGTCAGACCCGCAGGAAAATGGCCAGGTCTGAAGCACAGGTTTGGATTGTCCCTTCGAAGCCAGAAACCCCAGGGGGAGGGTGTCCCAAAGGAATGCATTTTATTGCTTTTGCCTCAGCTGTTCATTTACAGCATGAATTTCTCAGGCTCACTCCGAACTTGTGTTCTTAACCATGGAATTGGGTTAGTTATATAGAGAGAGACAACTTTATTCTGGAGTAGACCTGGGAAGAGTTTTAAGCCAGCCCTTGGCTCCCTGCCTTTCAGCCCAGCTGCTCCTGTCAGCAGCCCCTACCTGGTTTCTGAGTGAGAAGTCCAGGCAGGAATTCTTGGATGCTGTAATGAAGAATGAGCGTGCTTCCCTTATTCATTTCCCCTTCTGTGGCTAGTTAGGAAGCAAAGAGAAAACCTGATCATTTCCCCCCTGTACATCCCAGAAAGTCTTTTCACAGAAGATCTTTGCTTAGAAGGTCTAATTCTGTTTAACAGATCACCAGTCCTAGGTTCCTTCTAGGGCTGCCATGGTTAGTGGTCTGGGTCGTTTCCAGAAGGACACAGAGAAATGCCTCTTTAGAGGGGCTATGCTAGCCTCTTAGAATAGGTTCATTTTTTGACCTTTTTTGAGAGCTTGCTGTGTACATGCTCATCACTTAGAACAGGAGTTCTCAGTGGGGGTGGCTCTGCCCCCAGGGGACAGTCGGCAAAGTCTGGAGACATTTTTGGTTGTCACAACTAGGTGTGTGTGTGTAGGGGTGCCACTGTCATCTGGTGGGGAGGGGCCGGGGATGCTGCTCAACATGCTACAATGCACAGGACAGCCCCTCACCACAAAGAATTGTCTGGCCCCAAATGTCTTTAGTGCCGAGGCTGAGGACCCCTAGCTTGGAGAAGACAGAGTGTGTTCTTCAAGGTAGGGGTCAGGGAAGGCCTCTGGAGAGGGACATTTGAGCAGAGACACAGGAGTGAAGGAAATCTGTGAGCAGAGGGGAGGCTCACTGCCTGGTGGGACTGGGGGTTTCAGTGTAAGTGCGAGGGAGCTTGGGGGTTCCCAGCAGGACGGTGAGATGCTCTCACCCTGTGCTGGTGGGAGTTGGAGGTACTTAGCAGGAAACACATGGTTTAGGTCCTTAGGAATTTGTAGTATCATCAGAATATGAATACAAGTACATATTATATTTAAGAGTCTGGAGACTGATAGTGGCAGTAAGTCTGTAGGTGCCTACAGCCATTTCCAAATAGTTTTGGGGATTCCATTCAGTTGCGCACCTCTTAGCCATTTGTTCAATAAATACTACTTAGCACCTGTCAAGTACTAAGACCAGGGTAGGCACTGAGGCTTCGAAGATGCACCACAGGCAAGAAGGAGGAGAAAACCCAAGTTCTGGAGTCCAGTAGGTTGCCTCCTGCCACTCACCAGCCGTGTGACCTTGGACAGGACATTTCTTTACCTCTCTGAGCTACAGGTACATCCTCTGAACGCTGGAGGGAGTTGATAATGGCATCGACCTTCTGGCATTGTTGGGAGTGAGTAAGTCACTTAGCACCACGCCTAGTAAACAGGAAAGCCCCAGTTAATGGCACCAGTGATGAGATGCTATCCCTGTGGCCCGGGAACTCACAACCAGAGCAGAGAGCACCAGAGAGAACAGCTTACTGTCACTGTTTTATTGTTAAATCACATTTAAACTCATCTCTACTGCAGTGGATGCCCAAGATACACTGTCAAGTGAAAAAAGAGTATATTGCAAGAATGCAGGCAAAGTACAGTCCCATTTATGTAAAAGAAGAAGTTTTACGTATCACACGTGACTGTGTAGTAGAGTAGGTTATGAGCAGCGTACATAAATACGCATATATTAGAGAACGATCTGGAAGGATACCGACCCAGCTGTTACCAGGAGCTAGTTACCTGCAGAGCGGGATCGGGGCTCGGAGATAACTTTCAGTTTGTGGCAGAGATAGTCATGCTCACTGCATAGCCCTGTGTTCACATCCGTTTCCTCGTCTCCATGTGGTCTGATAGGGGCTGAGTGACTAATCTGGCCATTGGAGTGAGTGTGTCTGTGTGTCCCTTCTGGGTGGAGGTATTTAGAAGCAGGTGGGAGTTTTTTACTTTACTCTCCCGCTTTGCTGCAGTGACTCTGATTCCATGGGCTGAGGATGGGGGAATCCCCATTGTCCTGCATCAGACTTTGTATAATTGAGAAATGGACTCATTAGGAGCGACTGAGATTTTGGGGCTGCAACATAGCATAGCACAGACTAGTTCACACCAGAAATGGCATCTACTTCTGTGCAGTTGGTTTTTCCACATTAAGCACGCATTTTAAAAGTTAAAATTAAACTTTTCTCGGAAAAGGCTATATACTATACGATTCCAACTATATGACATTCTGGAAAAGGCAGAACTATGGAGAAAATAAAAAGATGAGTGGTTGCCAGCAGTTGGGTTGAGAGGGATAAATAGGTGGAGCGCAAAGCAGTTCTCAGGGCAATGAAAATAGTCTGTGTGATCCTGTAACGGTGGATACATGTCATTATACATTTGTCCAAACCCATAGAGCGTACGACACCAAGGGAAGACCCTCGTGTCAACTATGGACTTGGGCAATGATGGTGAGTCAGTGTAGGTTCATTGACTGTAAGAAATACCCCACTGTGACGGGAGGCATGGATAGTGGGGAGGCTGTGTGTGTTGGTGGGGCGGGGAACGTGGGAACTCTCTATACTGTCCACTCAGTTGTGATGTGAACCGAAAACTGCTCCAAAAATGAAGTCTGTTTTTTAAAAAGTTAGACTTTCGCTGTTGTACGGACAAGTTCTGTGACTTTAGAAACATACAAATTCCTGAAAACACTGATTATTATTAGGCTCAGGAATTAACCAGTCATGGGAAGTCTAGGGGTTCAGTGCCAATGTCAGTGTTGATCTACATCCTTGGGTGGAAGGCCAGTCATTTGGGGGAGCTTCCAATAGTTTGAGGACTCTACGGCTTAGGAAGGAAAAGGGGAGTGAAGACATTCAGGAGGATAACGCTGAAAACAGGAGGCTTTGAAATGGAAGGCAAGTTTCTTTTTGTGAGGCTGAGTCTAGGAGCTACAAGCTGCCTCTTTTCCTTTTAGTATCTTTATTCGGAATGAGACCAACAGCCCAGCCAATATCTATAAATAAACAGCCCATGATGATTTGTCCCTCCTGGTTGCAATTGTCCAAACAAAGGAAAGTAGCCCGTTCCCGGATCTAAGCCCCCCTGGCCACACTGAAGCCTTGGCAGCACTTGAGTCCCCAGAAAGAGATTTTAGTGGTTGCTGTGCAAGAATCCTCAAAGGCGTTTCAGCTCCAGTCCCCGGCCACAATTTAAGGATGGAGTCAGCCAAACATTTGTGAGGCTAAGTGGGAGGAGAAAGAGCAGAAGGAGGAAAAAGGCATTTCCTAGCGCCCAGGGGACCCAAATGAGAAGCAGTCTTTCAGCAGTTTGATTTTTTTTTTTGTTTAAATCACTTCTGTGGTGCCACAAACTTGCCCTCTGATCTTGGCAAGGGGAGAACTTCTTGAGATAAGAATGCCAGGGCTGCCCTGCGGCTCCCGCACTTCCATTCAGCCCACTGTGTAATGCAGTCGGCTTCTGCCTCCCCGCCTCCCGAGAAGCTGGGCTTCGGAAGCCAACAGCGGTGTCCCAGTTGGCAAACAGAGGGGCTCCTTCAACCCCGGTGGCTCTGACTACGTCTTCCTCTTCCTGCTTCTACTTGCCGGCTACTCCTTGTGAGTTTCTCTTGAGGCTTGCAGTGAGTGTGGCCGTCCGTGCTCTTCCTTAGCTTTCTTCTTCCTTTTTTTTTTTTCTTAGCTTCCTTCTTGTCTCAAAGTCTATCGTTGTGCCTGCCTTCATATAGACTTCCTGCAGCAGGGCCTGAGACCTGTGCGGTCACACCGGGCCCCACTCTCAGAAGGACTCCGTGCTTGGTTTAATGTTTGGCTCTCACCGTCCTGAAGTTCTTAATACGTTTTTTTTTGTTTTTGTTTTGTTTTTTGCAATACGCGGGCCTCTCACTGTTGTGGCCTCTCCCATTGCGGAGTACAGGCTCCGGATGCGCAGGCTCAGTGGCCATGGCTCACGGGCCCAGCCGCTCCGCGGCATGTGGGATCTTCCCAGACCGGGGCACGAACCCACGTCCCCTGCCTCGGCAGGCGGACTCTAAACCACTGCGCCACCAGAGAAGCCCCTTACTACGTTTTGAACAAGGTGTTCTCATTTATATTTTGCAGTGAGCCCTGCAAATTACGTAGCCGGTCCTGCCTACGGGTACTTTGTTTTAATACTTCCCCAAAAAAGTATGTGGGCAAGTGACTTAATTTCTCTGTGTCACAATTTTCTTGGGTTATTAAGAGAATTCAGTGACATGGTTCTCAGAAAGCGCTAAGTGCAGTGCCTGGCAGGCATACAGCAGGCACTCAACAAGTGCTGGTTAGGGTTACTATTGCTTCTGGCCTCTCTCCTCCCTTGAGCTGGTTCCCTCTTGCTCATCTCAGTGAAAGAGATTAGCAGTCATTCAGAAGTATCATCTGTTAATCGTAGGCTCCTCCCACTTCCCCTCTCCACATCCCAACCGTCATCAGCTCCTCTTTATTCTGCATTTGAAATGTTTATTAAACTTTTCCTCTCCTTCCCTCTCTGCTGCCACTGTGCAGACTAAGCTTACACGAGTTATTGCAGTGGGTTCCTAATTAATTTCCTTGCCTCCTGTCTTTTCTTTTCTTTTTTTTTTCTAAAACAGAGCCACTTGATCCAGCAGCTGAGATTAAGTCAAGCTGGTCCAACAGGAATTTATGCAAATGTCCAGGTTTGTCCTTGAGGATGGAGTGTGCTCCATTGAAAGAGGTTGGGAAAAGAAAAGGAACATCGGTGCCTACTTCCATGCCGAGCTTTGAACACACAGTTTTGCGTGCAGTCATCACCAGGATGCTATTAGGTGGAGATAGCGTCTCCCATTTTATGGGGAAGAAACCAGGGCTCTGAGAGATGGTAGGGCTTGGGCAATTTCACGGTGACAGAGCTGGGATTCATACCCAAATCTCTCTGACTTGAAAGTACCTGCTCACCAGAAAAAAGACATGAGTGGAAAAACTAGTGAAATGGGAATAGGACCTGTAGGCTAATTAGCAGTGATGTGCCAACGTTAGTGTCCTGGTTTGGCTCATTGTGCAATAGTTGTGTAAGATGTTAACAGTAGAGAAAGCTGGGTGAAGCATATACGGGAAATCTCTGTACTATTTTTGAACCTTTTCTTCAACTCTAAATTTATTTCAAAGTACAAAGTTAAAAAAAAAGAAAAGAAGTACCTTTCGACTACGTACTCTGTGCCCTTCACCGAACTTCTTGATCTTATTGTCTAGAACAATCCCCACTTCGCGATACTGTCCCCCCAAAACACACACACATGCACACACATGCACGTGTGCACACACACATGCTCATGCATACTCCACACGGCGTCTTGCACAGGAACATCAGCCCCAGCTCTCTGCACCCATCAGCTGATGCAGCCCTGGCTATGACCTACCCCAAGGCATCAGTGAGAATTATGGAAGGAGACAGTAACCGGGTGCCTGTGATTTACACTATAACTGTGTTCACCCCCCCCCCCCTTTGGCTATAAAAATGCAGCGGTGTTGCAATTTATACATTGCAAAATGCCTCTCCTGCCCCCCACCCATCCCCTGCATCACCTCCTCCCCTGTCTCTGAGTTGGCGTGTAACCTTGATGATCCAGCCAAATGAGTTATTTGAGATGGAAACGTTAATTTATTTGAGCAGATGGGTGTCACCGCTGCTCTGTAAAAAGGTGGCGTTTTGCCGTATTGGCCCAGAGTGCCGCAGATGAAGTCCTGGCTGCGTCGCTGAATCACCGAGTGTGAACGGAATCATATGTTAACGGCACTAAGGGAAATGCCTATTTAAGCCAAGCCCTTCCAGAAAACAAATCCTCGCCCCCCCCCCGATTTTTGTTTTAAATCTGGATTTTCGCATCTCTGATTTGCCGAGGGTCTGAAAAACCTGAAACTCATTATTTCTCAAAGTGTGGTCCAATGTCCGCCCACATCAGAGTCAAGCAAGGGTTTTATTAAAACGCAGATCTGTGGGACCCACCCCTGACCTACAACCCCCCACCCTTGGGAGTACAGGCTTGGGGATTCTGCAGTTTTAACAAGCTCCCTGGGTGACTGTCACACACACTGAAAGTGGGACCCCCGTGGCTGAAATGATGCTATCAAACTGCCCAGGAAAATCTTCAAAACAAAACAGAACAAAGCAAGAAACCTTGGGATCCGAGGTGGGTTTTTTGGGGAGTGGGGTGGGGGGGAGTCCTGTTTTGTTTCTTTCTACTTTCCTCTCCCTTTTCAGATTTTGTGCAAAAAAAGTATTACTTTTGTAGTCGGAAATAAATACGTAAAAGGGATAAAAAGATAGCACAAAGAGATTATTTGTGCACTAGAAGCCAAAGACGGTTTGGAAATGTCAGGAATTTCCAAGACAAGGGGTGTCGCTGTCCTTGGCCCTGAACTTTCGGTCTATACTCTCTCCTCAGACACCCTCCACCACCACCCCTACCCCTCCTCCCCCAACTGCTGCCTTCTCTAAGTGTTACATCCAATTTTCTCTTGAATACATGTAGTGAAGAAACTCAATGACCTCCCAGGGGACCTTACTTATAGGGAAGAAGCTCAACGAGAGGATTTATGGAATGTCTGTAAAATAGGTGTGTAGAAACTCACGACATTTTGATCGCTACCAAGGAGAAAAATGGACAGTTTCTTACCAGTCAGTTGCATGAGCCTTTTTTTTTTAAGGGTTTTTAAAATTAATTAATTTCCCCCCCCTTTGTTAGGAATTCTTGGCACGGACACAGGCCCCGGAGAAGGGAAACATTGCCCACGGGCTGTATGTCCAAACTGTCAGGATTTCAATCCCAAATCTCTGGGGGCAAAGCCAGATTTCTTGTGCTTCCCATGAAGTGGGGAGAGCCCTGTCAACGTTCACGGGAAGGAGGGTATTATTAGTAATAGTGCTGCCTCTTCTCTAAAAGCCTCTGTGCCACTTCAAGCATCACAGGCTCCTAGATAGCCTCTCCCCTGGGCTGCCTCTGCACCCAGAGCCATTTTCAGGGGAGAAGAGCCTGAGATGTTTGCCATGCGGCATCAGGCCCCGTCCACCTCCAGTCCCTTGTCAAATGCAGGAGCATCGATTAGGCATCTGGTTTTTCTCAGCCTTGCAGGTTCCATTCCTTCCCCCGGGAATTTGCAGCCAAAGACAATGAGCTGAACGGAATTTCCCGAATGGCTGGAGGAGGAAGAGCCCTTGGAGGAGAATTTGGGCCCTGCATCCTGCTTTTGTCACCAACTAGTCTTGGACCCTTTCTTGGCCTTGGTTTCTTCATCTGTAAAATAAAAATCCAGAGGAGTTATGAAGATCAGAGAAAATCTATAAACAAATAGTTATCAACCAGAAGCGACTTTGTCCCCCATCCCCCCACCCCGGGACGTTTGGCAATGCCTGGAGACAGTTTTGGTTGTCATGACCGGGGCGGGGGTGGCGCTACCGGCATCTAGTGCATAGAGGCCAGGGATGCATGGGGCAGCCCACACAACCAAGAATTATCCAGCCCAAATATCAGTGGTGCGGTGATTGAGAAACCCTGATATAAAGGGCCCGGCAAACAATTAGTGATTCAAGTGGTACTTGTGAGAAAGGGTGTGGGAAAAGGAATACAGTAAGTATATTCAATAAACCTTAACTATTATTAGTAGATCTGAGTTAATTGGTAATTGCTTCCTGGAACGCCTCGAAGGATTCTAAGGCTACAAACAAGCTCAGCTAGACAGTGTCATGATTGATTAGCGATGTCTGCCATGGGCTTGGCAGGGGAAAGTGGCAGCATGAGTGCAGTGTATTTTCTGACCCTGGACTCTATGATGTCTAGCATCTGTTTCTACTCTGACATTCTGTGATCCTATTGCTATGATTCTGTGAGTCTATCTATAAAGTTCTGTAGTCAGCATTATTTACAGAATATTTAAGCAGGCCAGGCTCCTGCAGGCTTGCTTGGCAGGGGAGGAGGGTGAATGGAAAGCCAGGACGACAGAGCTGGCTCTGTGCAAGGTAAACTAGATAGCCACTGACAGGATGTGGGGGATGTGGTGCAGGCAACCCCCCTCTTACTGCCCCTAAGTCTTCCCCACCTCGCCTGGGTTAAAAATGTTTATGGTTAGAGTCACTCCACTGTATCAAACACTGTCTCCAGGAGGCCTTTGTTTAAATGCACAGAGATTACCTAGAAGGGATAAGCATGCAATCCATCCCTATGTATTAATTCAATAAATTAGTCATAGCTCGGAAGAATAGAACTGAGGGACAGGAGACAGGTTATCTGGGAGAGCAGGTGAGGAGGTGGGGGAAAGCCTGCCTTATAGGGCAGGAGTTGGAATCAGTATTGCACAACTCCAGGAGGTGCTTTTTGCACTGAATTAGGGTGACCAACTTGTCCCGGGACTTCCCTAGTTTTTTTTTTTTTTTTTTTTTTTTTAATGTTTACTTACTAATTTTATTTATTTATTATTTTTTTGGCTGTGCTGCATGGCATGTGGGATCTTAGTTCCCAGACCAGGGATCAAACCCGTGCCCCCTGCATTGGAAGCGCAGAGTCTTAATCACTGCACCACGGGGAAGTCCCAGGAACTTTCCTAGTTTTAAAGCTGAAGATCCCATGTCCCAGGAACTGTCCTGGGTGATCCAGGATGGTTGATTATCCTACCTCTAGGCCACATGGCATGGAAGGAACTGTGTAGTCCTTGCTGTAGTTTATCCCTTATGCAGCTGCCTGGATTCTCTTTCTGGACATGTTCCTCCCTTGCCTATGAATCCTCTGTGGCTCCCTAGGGCCCTCCAAACTAGCTTTAGACTCTCCATCGTGGTGCCCAAGGTGTCCCCAGCCTTGCTTCCTGATGTCACCTGATCCACCTGCCATGAATCACTCCAACTAGTTGCCATATTGGAGACACGCTGTGTATTATTCTGTCTCTCTGGGTTAGAGGAGGAGCTTTCCTAGAGAGGGAACTCACTTCTTGCAGTGTATTCAACTTGTGTCAGTAGCAAGAGTTACTTAGCCTAGCCTTTGTAAATAGTATAAAACTCATCTGAACCCCCCCACGTCCCCGCCGCAGTGAGTCAGGACTCAGGGATATGGCTACCACTTTGTGTCAAGAGAAATCCCACGTACCCCAGAGGACCCCAGGAATCCTTGAAGGATGAGGGTGAAGCCACCAGGCACATGGAACCTCTCTAAATGAAAATAAAGCCTGCCTTCCTTCCTACACTCTTTAAACTTTTCAAAGCAGTTTCACACACAACCCTGGACAGATCCCCTTTGTATCTCTGAGAAAAAGGGAGGATGGATGTCATGCCCATATGACAGGTGGAAAAACTGAGGTCTTGGGCAGAGGGTCCTATACTCAATAAAGAAACGTTTCTGGATTAGGAGGATCAGGCACAGTGACGTTTAGTGTCTCATGGCACGTTGGTGCCTGGTCTATAACTAATCAAAGTCTTCTGCCTTCTATCCTCTGATGTTTTCATTCATTCATTAACTGAATGCTTAGTATGTGTCAGGCACCGTGTTCATCTCATAATAACGATTATAGCTAGGGTCGTGGGGGATTTTACTACCTGCAAGACCCTCTGCTAAATTCTGGATGTGCCTTCATTTCAATGCTCAGAGCAAGCTTTGTGGTATGGGTACAACTACTGTCCCAGATACAGGGGAGGAAACTGAGACTGAAGAGGGAAAAGCAACCCATCCAGGGTCACTCCGCTCACAAGTGGGAGCTCTGCTGAGGCTCATCTTGTTCCCTGGTGTGGTGTGCTTGTGTGGAGCTCTCACTCTTGTAAGGAGAGAGACATGCCAGTTTTCTGAGGTCCAGCCTTTTCCTCTAAGACTCTCCAGGCTGTTCCCTCCCAATGAGCAACATTCCAAATAGGAGAGAAAGGAGACCAATGTTAATGAAGCATCTTCTGTGGGCCAGGCATGTGCACCTATGTTTTCCACACCACCTGGCGAAGTAGCTGCAGTTGAGTCCAGAAGAAATGAAGGCTCCTTGGGTTGACGTGATTGGCCAAAGCTGGCACAGCTGGTGTGCGGGGAGTGGAGACCTGGCCTTGGACGGTGATGCCACGTGACCTACTTTTCCTGCCAGTCTTGGCTCTCCCACAGGACATGCGGTGGGGAGAGTTTGCTGCCAGTCTTCAGGTCACATAGGAACCACAGAACAGTTCTCTTGCGCTTGGTACGTGATCTTAAGCACAAACTCTCGGGACAGGAGCCAGAAAGCCACTCTCCCACCCATTCACTGTAGGGCAGGGGAGCTGGGGACAGGACCCAGGGCCAGGCCCAGTGGAGTCCTGCCGCCCATGTCAGGCAGCAGGTGGCGCTGTGGCCCCGGTTTAACAAGGACAGCGGGAAGGTGGAAAGGAGGGGGGAATCCAGAAAGAAAAACTTGTGGAAAACAAGGATTTAGAAAGAAGAACAATTTGTTCCAAAACATTTGCCTTGTAACGGGGTCATCTATAAATTCTGGGATTTCCTGTTTGCCGCTGGGCAGGCTGGCCGGCGGGCAGGCCACTCTCTTCTCTGCAGTCTGGAAGAATCATTTAAGCCCAGCTCACGAGCTCTGGCCTCCCCTGGCCCAGACTGGCTCTGAAATTTCCCGGCTTTTGTGCCCATAAGCAGGATCCTGTGACAGCAGGTCTCCTTGAGCCGTGCTCCAGTTTCCACGGGGGTGGGAGGAGGAGTGAGATCATGGTCATTTTTAAAGGAGAGACTGTCCTCATGAGCTCCCTGTGTTCTCCGTGCTGCCAGGCTTGTTTGAAGGCATAAAGTAAGAGAAAAGAATAAAATGAAAGAGACAGAGGTGGATTCTTCTATTTTTATTTTCCATAGTTACGATTTCATGTGTGTGGTGAGAACACTTAAGATCTACATTCTTAGCAAATTTCAAGTATGCAATGCAGCACTATTAACCAGCAGTATTATTAAATAGATCCCCAGAACTTACTCATCTGCAAACTGTAAGTGAGTGCCCTTTGACCGACACCTCCCCGTTTCTTGTACTCCCCAGGCAGCCCCGGCAGCCACCGTTCTACTCTCTGCTTCTGCAAGAGCGACGTTGTTAGATTCCACACAGAAGTGATACCATGAAATATTTGTGCTTCTGTGTCTGTCTTATTTCACTTAGCATAATGTCTTCTTGTTGTTGCAAATGGCAGGATCTCCTTTTCTTATGGCCTAATAATATTCCTTTGTGTAAATATGCCACGTTTTCTTTAGACATTCATCTGTCAGTGGACACTTAGGTTGTTTCCATATCATGGCTGTTGTGAATAATGCCTCAGTGATCATGGAAGTTCAGATATCTCTTCAAGGTTCTGATTTCATTTCCTTTGGATTTATAACCAGCCGTGAGATTGCTGGGTCATATGGTAGTTCTATTTTTATTTTCTTGAGGAAGGAGGTAGCCCCTTTAAAAAAGAGAGAGAGCTGTTCTAGTCAATATGGGGAGAAACATTTCACTGGAAAAGAGAGAGAAAATTCTTTTTACCAGCCTGGTAGAATTTGAACCAAGCCTAAAGCCCAAAGCCATCAATGAATGAATGGCTAAAGAAAATGCATGCATGCATCCACCCATCCATCCACTCATTCATGCATCCATCTATCTACCCATCCATGTATCCATCCATCCATGAATCCATCCATCCACCACTCATCCATCCATCCATCCATCTGTTCATCCATCCATCCATCCAATTGCTCACTCATTCACTCAGCAAACAATTATGGAGTCCCTACCATATGCTTGTACCTTTTCCTGTTTTTACTCTGAGGGTAAACCTAGACCAGCTCTGTGGTCTCCTCCTGGGGTCAGTGGCATGTGGAGGACATACGAGTAACATCTGGAGATGGGATCCAGAAGGTGGGCTTGGGATTCCTGGACAAGAACTGTTAGCAAGGATTGCAACATATTCAGCCAGGGTGAGGCATACAGTTTGTGGCTGAAAACAGAGTTTTTCTCTGAATAAGTCAAACGAGCCTGTCTGGGATCAAATCCACGAGGGCTGGACAATCTGGTCCCAGCAAATTAAAACAACATGGGCACCAGCCAGCTACATTTTGGAAAACAGTATTTGTGTTGTTTTAATCAAGGACACCACCTCCTCTGTCCTTTGCTCTTGACAAAAAGCTCTGAATTGAAATGGGGCAGAATCTATAAGAAAATAAAACAATTCTTGGGCATCCCAGCACAAACTCATTTTCCTTTTCATCATCTTCACAATTTAAGGGCCTCTCTCTATCTCGTTTTACCCTTCTGCCTGCAGGATTATGTGGATTAATGAGCTCATGCCAAGGTAGTGTCTAAGTGACACAAGAGCAACACTGCCCTTTCCATATGTAGCTGAACCCAACCTGTTGCATCCTTCCCACAGGTGGAGAGTCCCTTTTCATAGGGTCTTGGTCCCTGCAGTGACTGTGGGCAGCCAAGGGGGCAGCTTGAGCCCCAGGCTGAGTCTGTGTATTAACTGTGTCTTATTTTCTATATCCTGATGCCTTGAACATCTTGGAACCTTGCTACCCAGGGAGGGACTGCTCCTCCTGGGCTTAGCCAGTTCCTAGAGATAGTGAACAACTAGCCAGGAAGCACGCCTTTCACATGCAGACCAACCAATCCAAAGCTCACATCTCCAACCCTCTTCTTTATGGGGCTCTCACCCTCTGAGCCACTGTCTACCTGCCCTAATCACGCAGGACACACAACTTGGGCAGAGACCCCATATGCAGGATCTCGCTGAGATTATTCCAACGAGCTCCTCTTGAGCCTGTTTACTCTGCCTCACCTGCTCCTTCCAGGAGGAACCACAATAAAAGTTCTTGCCTGTACTTTTCCCTTACTGCCTCTGCCTCCTGACTGACCCTGGTGCTTCCCCATGTGACCCTGCATGTTGGGCCCTGCCTCCTGTTTCGAGGGATCTGTGAGTACAGTACACTTCTTACTTCATGACAGTCATTTCTGTGTCTTGAGTGTCCTACCAAACCTGCTGAAAACGAATCCCAGGTACCCTTCATATAGCGTGCTGACTGTCTGTGTGACTGTGGCAGGTCACTGTGCTGTCTTACCTGCAGCCTCCTCTTTCATAAAATGGGGAGAGTGATGTCCAGTGCTTGTGGGGATCGAGCAGGTGACAGAAGTGATTTCCCAGCCTCAAGGAGCACCTCTCCAGAGACCTTCTTTGTCCCATCCTCACTGTTCTCTTTTTTTTGGGCCATGCCACACGGCTTGTGCAATCTTAGTTCCCTGACCAGGGATCGAACCCATGACCCCTGCAGTGGAAGCAAGGCGTCTTAACCACTGGACCTCCAGGGAAGTCCCTGTTCTCTTTTCTTTACAACATTTATTTGTAGTTGAAATGGCTCCTTTCTTTCTTAGCCTACCCCACTCCCACTAGAATGAATGCTTTTGTTCACTGCTGAACACCTAGACCAACGCTTAGACCAGTGCCTGGCACACAGTAGGTGCTCATTTAACAATATGGAATGTGTGTGAACGCGCCTAGCACTTAGCACGCATGCTTGTTGCTTTCCTCCCTCGGTCTTTCGATCTTTCGGGATCCTCTTGCGTGAACTGGCATGGGTTTGGGCCACTTTACAGGTTGGAAGCTGTTGAAGGAGATTCTCGTCCTTTCTGCTGGCCTGTAAAGCTTTGTGCTTGTGTGGAGGCTCTTGTCCAAGACACTCAGAGCACTTTATAAACATTGATGACATAAATGGTGTACTTTGTTTGCAGCAGGTGGGGCATGATTTGCTGAAGCAGGATGGTTCCCAGTGAAGCCAAACCTGTTCTGGAAGTGAGTGGAAAGTTTAAGCGCAGTCAGAGACCTCAGGGGCCATTGGGCCATTTGCCCTGTGACGTCCAATGAGTGGCTCAGGACAGCGAAGATTCCTGGAAGGCAGCCCCTCACCCCTAGGTACCCCTTCCTCCCTGCACAGCCTCGTGCCCTGGAGTGGGTATTGTTTTGCTCCATTGGCAGAGCTTCCAGAATTGAGTTAAGAGGATTCTTCTGCTGCCAGAAGGCTCCTTGCGTGGATTTATTGAGCCCTCACTTAGCGGAGGCGTTGAGGCTGCAAGTCATATGGTACTCACACTCATTCATCCAACAGAGTCTTCTGAGCATCCAGTCTGGGCAAGGGCTGTGGGCAGAGGGGTGAGGAGACCTGTGAGGGGACAGTGACTCTCACAGAGGAAGTACTTGACTGAGTGCACACAGCACAGGGTCTGTAGGAGCCCAGAGAAGAGGGTTGGGTCAGGACAGGCTTCTTGGGGGTACTCCTGTTGCTTCTGTTGACACCCAGGAGTCTTTTAGTTATAGGTTACAAAACCCCAACTCAAACAGGCTTAAGCCATAAAGAAAATACGTTAACTCACAGAATGGGCAAATCCAGGAGGCTCTGGCTTCAGGCATGACTGGATCAAGGGGCTTAGATGAGAGCTCCATCTCTTGGTGCTGTTTCTCTCTCTGCCTTGGCCTCAGTTCCTCCAACCATAGGCAGCCTTTACCCCACTTAGCGGAAAAGATGGCAATTGGAAGCTCCCAGTTCCCATTCTTCTCCTTCTATTCATATGCTTACTTAACCAATATTTACTGAGTGGTGAACAAGACAACGTCTTACAGATTTAGCCAACAGTTAAACTTGTGTTTCTGGGCCAAAGACACATGTGCAAGAATATTCATTATAACATTGTTTATACTAACCAAAGACCAGAAACAACCTAAGCGGCCTCCAGAAAGGGATTGGGTGAGTAAATTATGCAGCAGAAGACTGGATGGCAATTGGAAGAATGAGGTAGATTTATATCAGTAGTTCTCACTCTGGTCAGCTTTACCCCCTGGAGGACATATGTCCAAGTCTGGAGACATTTTTGGTTGTCACAACTGAAGGGGGAGGGGCAGCACTACTGGTATGTAGGGGGTGGAGGCCAGGGATGCTGCTACACGTCCTACAATGCATGGCACAGGCCCCACAGTGAGGAGTTACGCAGCCCAAGTACCAGTGGTGCCACGACTGAGAAACCCTGCTCTGTACCTGCTGATGCAGAAATCTGTAGGATATGTTAAGTTAAAAAAAAAGCACTGTGGGGCTTCCCTGGTGGCGCAGTGGTTGGGAGTCCGCCTGCCGATGCAGGGGACACGGGTTCGTGCCCCGGTTCGGGAGGATCCCACATGCCGCGGAGAGGCTGGGCCCGTGAGCCATGGCTGCCGAGCCTGCGCGTCCGGAGCCTGTGCTGTGCAACGGGAGAGGCCACAACAGTGAGAGGCCGGCATACCGCAAAAAAAAAAAAAAAAAAAAAAAAAGCACTGTGGAACACAATCAGTATAGTAGACTACCATTTGTGCAAAACAAGGAGCATATCTATATATGTGCTTACATATGCATAGAGTTCTCTCCGGATGAGTAAATAAGAGAGTGGGGAGCCGTGTCTTGTGAGGGCCTGGGGGAGAGGTGTGGTAGAGAGATTTATTTTCATTGTACAGCTTTTTTTTTTTTTTTTTTTTTACTGTTTAAATATTTTTAAACCACATACATGGATTCTTTAAAAAATTAAAATATAAAAAGGATGAAAGTTTGACTCGACGTATCCACATTCCCTGTCTGACCCCTTCCTACCCACTTCTTCTCCTTTTGAGATGATTAACTTAAGAGCAATCCCTCAAAGTCACAGTTGGAACAGATCTTAGAGATCATCAAATCTTAGCAGTAATCAAAGAGGCTGTGGAAATGCTGGATTAGATGCGTTTAAGTGAGTCTTTTCTAGAGGACTTCTTAGAGCTATTTTTTTTCTTTTTAAATTTTTACTTATTTATTTATTTTTGGCTGCGTTGGGTTTTCATTGCTGTGCGCGGGCTTTCTCTAGTTGCGGCGAGCGGGGACTACTCTTTGTTGCGGTGAGCGGGCTTCTCATTGCGGTGGCTTCTGTTGTGGAGCACGGGCTCCAGGCACGCGGGCTTCAGTAGTTGTGGCGCATGGGCTCAGCTGTGGCTCGTGGGCTCTAGAGCGCAGGCTCAGTAGTTGTGGTGCACGGGCTTAGTTGCTCAGCAGCATGTGGGATCTTCCCAGACCAGGGCTCGAACCTGTGTCCGCTGCACTGGCAGGTGGATTCCCAACCACTGTGCCACCAGGGAAGCCCCTTCTTAGAGCTTTTAATGCAAGAGTATGACTGGTGGTCTCTGAGGGGGTGCGCTGTACAGAATTAGCAGATGTCCTAACTCCTTTAGCAGGGCCCTAGAGTGGCCATAACAAAGCACCATGAACTGGGGGGCTTAAAACAACAGAAGTTTGTTGTCTTACAGTTCTGGAGGCTAGGAGTTTGAAATCGGAATGGCAGAAGAGCCATGAAGTCTCTAGGGACGGACCCTTCCTTGCTTCTTTGTAGCTTCCGGCAGTCTCTGGCAATCTTTGGCATTCCTTGGCCTGCAGCTACATCCCTGTGATCTCTGCCTTCATCACCATAAGACCTTCTTTCTGTGTGTCTGTCTTCACATGGCTGTCATCTTATAAGGACGCCAGTCATACTGGACTAGGGGCCTCCCCTACTCCACTGTGATTTTATTTTAGCTAATTACAATTACTCTATTTCCAAATAAGGGAACACTCTGAAAGTCTGCGAGTTAAGACTTCAGTGTTTCTTTGGCTGGGCGGTGGGGGGGGGGGGACACAATTTAACTCTTCACAGTTCCTAAGCATACACATATGTAAATAGTTCTTCCATTTCATTTCAAAAGACTACTGTTCTTCTGATTATGTTTCAAGAAACGTGGATCTCATATAGTTCCTTCACTTTGCAGTTGAGGCATCTGAGGCCCAGAGAGGGACAGTCACTAGCTCAAGATCACACAGCAGATTAGGGGCAGGGCTAAAATGAAAATCTAGGTCACCGCTCTCCTGGAGAAGAGAGTCAGTGAACCCTGTCTGTCCTCGATAGGAGCTGCTCTTTATATATGAGGCTGCGACTGACTGGTGATCAAGACAGCATTCGTCAATTCATCAACTCATCCACCCACCCATCCACCCACCTACCATTCCACTGCTTTATCTCCCAACATGCAAGCAAAGCTACCTGATGGAGCAGTTCCTACTCCTATGGACATGGGTCTTATTTCTGAATGTTCCCAAGTGTGTTCTCTGGGACTCTAGGTTGTATGTGATAGAAACCACTGTAGGCTGTTGAAGCTATAAGAAGAATTTATTGGCTCATGTATCACAGGAGGCACAGCTGGATCCAGGAGGCCAAACAACGCCATCCTCGTCCTCCCTCTCTCCTCCTCTCGGTCCTTCTTCCCTTGTGTTGGCATCATTTTCAGACACACTTGCTCCGTGGTGGGAAGCACGGTTCTGGCAGCTCCAGACTCACCAGTGCTGAAAGGAGAGTCTTCCCTTTCCCCAGGCTCCCACCAAGGTCCCGAGGAGGGCTTGCTGCCCACACCCCAGAACCTATTCCTATAGCCAAGAGTATTTGGTTCTCTGCTTGGCCAGACCTGGAGCAGGTGAGTGGGGTCAGCTCCACCTGAACCACGATGTCTGAGAATGGGAGCGTACTCATTCTCCTCAAAGGTGCTAGTCAGGTGAAACACAGTGGTGGGTTAGCTCTGCTGCCCCTTTGCTGACTCTTCAGCAAATACACAGTTACTTACAGTGGTGACTGGGTGGAGACTAAAAGGCTCTCGGCAGCCCCATTCCCACTGCTGTGGGCCAATTTGAACCATGGGCTCTTTGGTCTCCTCTGTGTTTCTCTTGACTCTTTTCACTCTAATGGATGTTTACTTTTCTATCCCCCACCCATAACCAGACTGTAAACTCCTTGAAGGGCCCTGGTTTATTCCCCTTTGCAAATCAGTATGTAGTACAGCAGGCACAGAGTAGGCTCTCAGTAAATGCGCATTGAATTGGGAATCTCTCATAGGTCCACGGATGTCCTAGGTACTCCATAAAATTTTGCTGAATGAATTAGTGAATGATTGTATGGTTGTGTGGATGGATGGATGGATGGACGCATAGGTGGATGGACACATGGATAAATGGACGGACAGACACATGAATAGGTGGTGGGTAGATGAATAGATGGGTGGATGGCTGGATGGCTGGATGGATGGATCAACTGACTGATGCATTGATGCATGGGTAGATGCATGAATGGATGAATGGATAGGTGAACAAGTTGACATATGGATGCATGGATGGAGAGATGAGTTGACAGGTGCTATCATGATCATCACTCTGTCACAGCCTCCACTGCAAAGAGCAACTCCTATCAAGGGCAAAAAACTCACTGATTCTTTCATTGTTTGGCTACCTGTCTGATTTCTGTAACACCACCTGGTCACTTTCATTTACAAGACAAGGTGTTAGTGCTCATTGGCCTAGTGAATTTCATCCTGATTCTACTGTTGATCATCACAGACAGTAATGAACCATGCTGCAGAGGACAAGGACCCAGCTGCCTGCTCAAAAAGAGAAGGAAATGGTTAAGAAGTAGGAGCTGTGTGCCCCCCTCTCTCTTCCTGTAGACAGACTTTATCCATACGGTAGTGGAGATGGCCGGGGTAATCCTCAAATCACATCCTTCCAGCTCTGTAGAGTGGCAGCTCTCTGACCCTGGCTTGTACAAACCAGGAGAAGGACCCAGGCATCCTGGATCTGATGCTCTGGAGACAGCCCTGCCATGACTTTCCTAAATGCGCTGCCCGATGGAGACTCAGCCTGCCTCCACTTCAGATGGAGTCGATCCCAGCAGGGAGAGCATAGCGCTGTGCCCTGTGGAACTCTGGCTTCCCTCCTCCCCTTGCTCTTGCCCTCATGCCTCCCGGGAAAGGGGCCAACTCAGCAGCCAGTCTCAGAGGGAAACCCTCTTGGGAAACAGCCCAGAGGGGCCACCTGCACTGGCAGGCAGCAGAGCTATTGGTAGCTGGGCAGCCCTCTGGAGTCCAGCTTGCCAGTCAGAGAGTGCTCACCATCAAGCACAGCAGACCCACCGTCTCACTTAGGTGTCAGCTCTTGTGAGGTTCAGTGAAATAGTTTGCTGGATGCTGAGCGGAAGGGCTCTTTCCCGCTGCCTCTGCCACGCTCTCCACGGGGCGCTGTACAAGAGCAGTGTGCATTCAGCTCCTCCTATGTGCCAGGCTCCCTCCTACCCGCGTGAGACAGCTATTAATATCCCCACTTTACGAAAGAGAAAATGGGCTCAGAGAGATGCGTGGACTCACTCGTGTTCGTGCACGAGCCAAGACTCAATCTGGGGCTCCCTGCAAGTTCACAGCCACGTCTGTGGACTGGTGTGGCCAGGACTTCAATGATGCTCACTGCTGGTCCATTTTGGAGTTGAATCAATGGAAACCTCACTTAGCTATTTATCTTCTGTATCAGCAATTCATGAAGCATCATAGCCTATGAGGGAGACAAGTGGCCCACGGAAACAAAGATTGATGCTAAAAACTGGAAATGAGTCAGTGTTAAGCACTTGTGTGCCCTTTCTGTTTTGGCTGCTGAAATTGAGTAAAAAGCATGGGACCCTGGGAGAAGTGATGTGAGGATCCCTAAGAGCTCCCATCACCTAACAGCTCCTTGGTTTCCTGAGATTTCACCTGGAGACCTTCGTTTCTTAGGGTCTGAAATCCTTTTTGATTTTCGAAAGACTTTAATTAAAATGACAATACCTCTGAGAATGGTCAGTCAAGGTTTGAGCCTGTGCATCAGCTTAGAGCTTAAGCAAAGGAGCAGAGAGTGTGGCCTTAGGAAAGGGCACACGATGCACAAAGGTGAATGGGAAGCAGGTGCACACCCTGAAAAGGGGACCGACTTTGCCTCCATCATGATTTCACCCAGGCCCAGCTGAAAAGGGAGAATATTGTGTCGGCTATTTATTGGTGCATTACAGATTATTCTGACACTTAGAAGCTTAAAGCAACAATAAACATTTATCATCGCATACAGTTTCTGTGGGTCAGAAATCTGAAGATGGTTAGCGAGGTGGTTCTGACTCCTGCTCTCTCAGGAGGGAGTGGGTGGGAGCTGGGGCTGCAGTCTCTTCTGAAGGCTTGGCTGGGGCTGGAGGATCAGCTCCAAGTGACTCACTCACATGGCTGTTGGCAAGATGATGCTGGCCAATGGCAGGAGGCCTCAGTTCCTCTCCACATTGACGTCCCCCTAGGGCTGCTTGAGCATCCTCACAACATGGTGGCTGGCTTCCCTCAGAGCAAATGAGCTGAGAGAGGGAGAGAGAGAGAGAGAAGAAGGAGGAGGCTGCGATGTCTTTGACCTTGGCTTAGCAGTCTCACTCCATTTCTGCAATATCCTACTGGTTCCACTATTCATTGCGGGAGAGTCCCACACAAAGGTGTGAAAACCAGGTGGTGAGATTATTGGGGACCGTCTTGGACACCGACGCGTGGCTTCTGCAGTCATCCTCTTTATTTTACAAGTGACAAAATGGAAGCATGAAGAGCTTACCTGAACACATCCTGGATTTTTTTGTGAGTCAGGGGTCACGTCTGATTGTTCACTATAACATTCCTGGAAGTGCCTACAACAGTGTCCAGCATTTAGTAGCTGTTCAATAAACACTCACTGAATGAGACGTGTGAATGAACTCATGCTTGAGAAAGTAAAGTGGTTCTTGAAACCTAGTCCATTTTATTTACTGTCCCATTAGATGTCTTTAGGGAGCAGGGATCGAGGAGGAGGATTTTGCATTGCTAGATTTCTCATATCATTGACTTTGTGTGCACGTACGTGTTATCGTGGCCTATCGTTCGGTCAGTCCTCTGTTTCTTTAAGACCCGAGTCTTCTGGTGCGTTGTTGAAGGGAAGGGGTTTGCAGAAACCCCGCAGGGAGGAGCCCTCCCCTTCTTTGGATGAAAAAAGGGTCACTGTACTTGCAATAGAGTTATAACTGGTTACCAGATTTAAACATAGGGCCTCTCCTATGTCAAAACCTCAGAGCAGAGAGATTATATTTATGGGTAGCATATATATAAATGTATGTATAATTTATGCAATATTTCTCCTATTCGCACTCTCTACTTAAGCTATCCATTAAAGCCCATCACATTAATTTAATTGAAAAATTCTGGGAGAATTGTATTAGTTTTCTTCCCATTAAATTAACATTACAGGCTTTAAATAGATGTCCTGGATGCCTATTGTTGCTAACAAAGTTATTATGCAAATTGAAATCTGCCCTTTCTGGATTTGGCCACCAGCTTCTCACCCTCCTCCTCTTTCCGTGACCCCGTTAATTTAATTGCCCTTTCCCCTGAGTTCCCAGGCCACAGAAGTGGGACAGGAACCCTGGCCTAAGCCAGAGGCTCCGAGCGGGACTGGGAGGCCGGGTCTGGGCTCAGCAGAGCAGGTTAGAGTTTTAGACTCTGGTCTCCAAGGCCCTTGTGAAAACACTCTTATCCCAAGAAAGAGAAAAAGGGTGGGCGGTCTTTCCCAGGCCCCTCTGTGGCCAAGATTGTGCTTAGTATTAAAGAGGATGGCGTGTAAGTCAGAGGGGCTGGGTTCGAAATTGGATTCCGCCCCTTAGTGAGTCTGAGATTTTGGGCAAATTTCCTAACCTCTATAAAACCAAAACAACCACCCCTCCCTCAAGGGAAGCTGAAGGAGGATGTGAAATAATGGACAGTGCCTGCCTGGAGCAGGTGCCCCTGAAGGGTTGCTTTTATCATTTATCATTCACTCGTTCATTCACCCATTCATTCAGGAAGTAGTCTTGGAGCCCACTGGGCTGGGTGCAGGGGCTGTGGCGAGAAGCAGATGACCCAGCTCTCTGATCTCCTGTAACTTGTATGGTGGGGTGGGGGTGGGGAATAAACAAGTAAGTAATATGATTGTGCATAGAGGTAGGTGTTATTGCTATTATTAGCAAGTCAGACGTGTGTTTAAAAAGTGAAAAATGGGGCTTCCCTGGTGGCGCAGTAGTTGGGAGTCTGCCTGCCGATGCAGGGGACACGGGTTCATGCCCCGGTCCGGGAAGATCCCACATGCCGCGGAGTGGATAGGCCCGTGAGCCATGGTCGCTGGGCCTGCGCGTCCGGAGCCTGTGCTCCACAACGGGAGAGCCACATCAGTGAGAGACCCGCGTACGGCAAAAAAAAAAAAAGTGAAAAATGCAGTTCTGCTAATTAATCAATCACGCTGATTTGCCTGCTCCACTTAAACCTCCAGGAAGTAGAACCGGCCGTTTCCCTTGGGCTGGATCCCAGAAGCCTGGTTAATCCCTGGGTACTAGTTGGAAGGAGCTTTTTCTTTAACGTGAGCTGCTAGATGGCTGGAAACAGAAGCTGAGTGACAGGGACTCTGGAGCAAGGAGATCTCTTTCTGAAATCGGCCATATTCCAGTTTTGGATGGGGTAGCGGTTCCCCCAGCCCTGCTTTGGGTCTTATCTCTCTGAACAAAGCTCGTGAAGTGATCCCCAGCTAATCTCTCTGATGAACACCAAGACATCACTACCCTTCAAGAGTATCCAAGGGGGATGTCTTATCTCATCTTTCCCATCTGTTTGATCTCTGGGAGTCTTTCTCCTTTCACGAATGGGCTCTTCCATTTGCATAGACACTAAGTAGATTGAAATGAGGTTTGAAAAAGGAACGTCAAAGCTTCCTTTGTCTTTGGGGTTTGCCAACGCACCCCTGAAATACACAGCAGGGGTGGAAACCAGCCTACTCTGGTCCACAGGTTAGTTCTCCCAGTGAAACTAGTGCTAGCTAGAGCCTGGAAAGATGGGTCCCTTGGCTGGGCAGTTCTAGCTCAGGGTATCTTCTATGGCTAGGGCGGGGGTCACCTAGAAGTTTTCATGCTCATGTCTGGCATCTGGATTGGGAAGACTTGTACAGCTGGGGGCTGGAACAGCTGGGCTCCTTGGATGTATATTACATCTCAATGTGGTCTCTCCAGCATGGTGGCTTTAGGGCAGCGGGATATCTTACATGGTGGCCAAGGCACCCAAAGCAGATGTCCTGAGACAGAGAGAACCAGGTGGAACCCCTATCACTTTCTGTGACCTATCCTTGGAAGTCATGCTGTCACTTCTGCTGCCTTCTGTTGGTTGAGGTGGTCAGGGGGGCCAGCCCAGGTTGAAAAGAGGGAAAAGAGACTCTACCTCTTGATGGCAAATGGCAAGATTCTGGAAGAACACAAGGGACTGAAAATATTGCAGTGGGTAATGTTTACTCCTAAACATTCCTGGTTGAGATTATTAGGATGGTTGTAGACTCAGATGTGCAAGGTAAAACAAGAACATTTCTAGGAGAACGTCTTCATGACTTCAGGATAGGCAAATGTGACATAATAAGACATATGTATTGGACTCTGTGTCTGTTTCCTGACACAGCTCCTAAATCCCTTGGAATTTCCTGAGTGATAGTAGGTTCTCTTGTTGTAATGAAGCAAATCTTCGTGGTCTCCTGGATAGCTTCAGGATGGGGGCTGGTCATCAAAAAGATCAAGCCATGATTAGAGGCTTGGAACTTTCAAACCCACTGTACATCCTCTGGGGAGAGGGGAGGGGCTGGAGACTGAGTTTAAAGCCAATCATGCCTATATGATGAAGCCTCCATAAAAATCCCTAAACTGTGGGTTCTGGAGAGCTTCTGAGTGGATGAACACATCATATTTCAGGGAGTGGAGCATCTCTACTCCATGGGGATAGAAGCTTCTGTGATTGTAACTCTTCTAGATCTCACCCTATGTACCTCTTCATCTGGTTGTTCATCTATATCCTTTATAAGTAAATGTTTCCCTGAATTTTGTGAGCTGTTCCAGCAAATTATCAAATGTGGGGAGTGGGAACTCCTGACTTTTTAGCCAAGTCAGACAGAATTTTGGGTACCTGGGGCAACCATTACTTGTGACAGGCATCTGACTGGGGATAGTCTTGTGGGACTGAGCCCTTAACCTGTGGAGTTTGATGCTAAATGTGTGTAGTTGGTGTCAGAATTGAATTAAATTATAGGACACCCAGTTTGTGTCCCCAAATTGGAAAATTGCTTGGTTTTGGGGAAAAAAATCCAACACATTTGGTTCAGAAGTGTTGTGAGTATAGAAACAGTTTTCCTTTAACAAATATTTCTGAAACAGGGCACACACACAGCTAACCAGAAAAAACAATTGATCAGTTGTTCATTAAAATTAAGAACTTCTGTTCATCAAAAGACTCCATTAAGACAATGAAAATGTAAACCACAGAGTGGGAGAAGATAGTTGGAATAAAGATGTCAACGGAGGACTCATATTCAGAGCATTTCAAGAACTCCCGTAAATCAATAAGGAAAAGAAAATCAATCCATTTTTTTAATGAGCAAAACATATGAATATGATTTTCATAAAAGAGGAATCCAAAGGGCCAATAAACCTGTCAAAGAGTCAACATCATTAGTAATTAAGGGAATATGATTCAACCCGCAAAGAATTTTTATATGAGTAAAAGCTTTTACCTGGACACCTAACATTTTTTAACTTTACTGTATATAAATTTTACACATACACATACAAGAATGGCTAAAATTACAAAGAAAGGAATCTGTCAATACCAAGTGTTGGCAATGCTGGGAGCTGCCGGAACACTCATATACTTAAGATAGGAGGGCAGATTAGGACACCAACTTTGGAAAGTTACTTATTCAGTATTTACAAAAACCGGTTGTAGCACATGTACTCTAGGATTATGCTCAATAGCAATAAGTAAATGTGTGCACCAAAAGACATGGCTAAGAATATTCATAGTGGCATTATTTGTATTAGCCCTGTCTTAGTCCATTCAGGCGGCTATAACAGAATATCATAGACTGAGTGTCTTATAAAAAACAGACATTTATTTCTCACAGTTCTGTTGGCTGGGAAGTCCAAGATCAAAGTTTCAGCCACGTTAGTGTCCAGTGAGGGTCCACTTCCTGGTTCATAGATGGCCATCTTCTCACTGTGTACTCACATGGTGGAAGGGACAGAGATCTCTCTAGGTCTGTTTTATAAGGGCACTAAATCCATTCATGAGGGCTCTACCCTTATGACCTAATTACCTTCCCCAAACCCCACCCCTTAATACCATCACAATGGGGATTAGGTTTCAGCATAAGAATTTTAGAGGGACACAAACATTCAGTCTATAGCAAGCCCCAAACTGGAGACAACTCAAGTATCATCAATAGCAGAACAGATATATAAAGTGTGACATATTCTTACAATGTGATAATTGCAACACTATGTATAGAATACTGTATAGCGATGAAATTGGACAAACCCACACAATAGCATGGAGGGATCTCACATATCACTGAGTGAAAGAACGTGCTGTATGATTCAATTTACCTAAAGTTTACAACCAAGCAAAACAAATGATAAGGACAGAAGTAAAATTAGTGGCTATCTTTGGTGGTGGGGGGTGGGGATAACTGGGAGGAGCACAAGGAACACTTTTGGGGTGTTGGTAATGTTCTACATCTTAACCTGGGTGATAGTTAGAAAGATGTGTTCACTTTGTAAAAATTCATCAGATTGGTGTGCTTTTATCCTATGTATATTACGTATACTTCAATGAAATCGTTTGCTTTTTTTAAAAATAGATCTTTACTGGAGTATAATTGTTTCACAATACTGTGTTAGTTTCTGTTGTACAACAAAGTGAATCAGCCATATGCATACATATATCCCCATATCCCCTCCCTCTTGAGCCTCCCTCCCATCCTTCCTAACCCACCTCTGTAGGTCATCGCAAAGCACTGAGCTGATCTCTCTGTGCTATGCTGCTGCTTCCCACTAGCTATCTATTTTACATTTGGCAGTGTATATATGTCAGTGCTACTCTCACTTTGCCCCAGCTTCCCCCTCCCCGCGCTGTGTCCTAAAGTCCATTCTCTATGTCTACATCGTTATTCCTGCCCTGCCACTAGGTTCATCAGTACTATATATATATTTTAATTCCATATATATATGTTAGTATACGGTATTTGTTTTTCTCTTTCTGACTTACTTCACTCTGTATGACACTCTAGGTCCGTCCACCTCACTACAAATAACTCAGTTTCATTTCTTTTTATGGCTGAGTAATATTCCATTGTATATATGTGCCACATCTTCTTTATCCATTCATCTGTTGATTGACATTTAGGTTGGTTCCATGTCCTGGCTATTGTAAATAGTGCTGCAGTGAACATTGGGGTACATGTCTCTTTTTGAATTATGGTTTTCTCAGGGTATCTGCCCAGTGGTGGGGTTGCTGTGTCATATGGTAGTTCTATTTTTAGTTATTTTAAGGAACTTCCATACTGTTCTCCATAGTGGCTGTATCAATTTACATTCCCACCAATAGTGCAGGAGGGTTCCCTTTTCATCACACCCTTTCCAGCATTTATTGTTTCTGGATTTTTTGATAATGGCCATTCTGACCAGTGTGAGGTGATACCTCATTGTAGTTTTGATTTGCATTTCTCTAATAATTAGTGATGTTGAGCATCTTTTCACAAGCTTCTTGGACACCCGTATGTCTTCTTTGGTGAAATGTCTATTTAGGTCTTCCACCCCTTTTTTAATTGAATTGTTTGTTTTTTTGATATTGAGCTCCATGAGGTGTTTGTATATTTTGGGGATTAATCCTTTGTCCATTGTTTCATTTGCAAATATTTTCTCCCATTCTGAGGATTGTCTTTTTGTCTTGTTTATGGTTTCCTTTGCTGTGCAAAAGCTTTTTTAGGGCTTCCCTGGTGGCGCAGTGGTTGAGAGTCCGCCTGCAGATGCAGGGGACACGGGTTCGTGCCCCGGTCTGGGAAGATCCCACATGCCGCGGAGCGGCTGGGCCCGTGAGCCATGGCCGCTGAGCCTGCGCGTCCGGAGCCTGTGCCCCGCAACGGGAGAGGCCACAACAGTGAGAGGCCCGCATACCGCCAAAAAAAAAAAAAAAGCTTTTTTTAAATAAATTTATTTATTTATTTATTTATTTATTTATTTATTTATGGCTGTGTTGGATCCTTGTTGCTGCGTGCGGGCTTTCTCTAGTTGCGGTGAGTGGGGGCTACTCTTCATTGCGGTGTGCTGGCTTCTCATTGTTGTGGCTCACAGGCTCTAGATGTGCGGGCTTCAGTAGTTGTGGCACGTGGGCTCAGTAGTTGTGGCACACGGGCTCAGTAGTTGTGGCACGCGGGACCAGTTGCTCCACGGTACGTGGGATCTTCCTGGACCAGGGCTTGAACCCGTGTCCCTGCATTAGCAGGCGGATTCTCAACCACTGCATCACCAGGGAAGCTGAAGTGCAAAAGCTTTTAAGTTTAATTAGGTCTTATTTGTTTATTTTTATTTTTATTTCCATTACTCTAGGAGGTAGGTTAAAAAAGATCTTGCTGGGCTTCCCTGGTGGTGCAGTGTTTGAGAGTCCACCTGCCGATGCAGGGGACACGGGTTCGTGCCGCAGTCTGGGAAGACCCCACATGCCGTGGAGCGGCTGGGCCCGTGAGCCATGGCCGCTGAGCCTGCGCGTCTGGAACCTGTGCTCCGCAGCGGGAGAGGCCACAGCAGTGAGAGGCCCGCGTACCGCAAAAAAAAAAAAAGATCTTGCTGTGGTTTGTCAAAGAATTTTTCCCTATGTTTTCCTCTAAGAGTTTTATAGTGTCTGGTCTTACATTGAGGTCTTTAAACCATTTGGAGTTTATTTTTGTGTATGGTTTTAGATAGTGTTTTAACTTCATTCTTTTACATGTAGCTGTCCAGTTTTCCCAGCACCACTTATTGAAGAGGCTGTCTTTTCTCCATTGTATGATCTTGCCTCCTTTGTTGTAAATTAGGCGACCATAGGTGCATGGGTTTATCTCTGGGTTTTCTATCCTGTACCATTGATCTATATTTCTGTTTTTGTACCAGTACCATACTGTCTTGATTACTGTAGCTTTTTTTTTTTTTTTGGCTGCATTGGGTCTTCATTGCTGCACGCAGGCTTTCTCTAGTTGCAGCAAGTGGGGGCTACTCTTCATTGCGGTGCGCAGGCTTTTTATTGCAGGGGCTTCTCTTATTGCAGAGCACGGGCTCTAGGCAGGCGTGCTTCAGTACTTGTGGCACAAGGGCTCAGTAGTTGTGGATCGCAGGCTCTAGAGCGCAGGCTCAGTAGTTGTGGCACACGGGCTTAATTTTTCCACGACATGTGGGATCTTCCGAGACCAGTGTTCGAACCCGTGTCCCCTGCATTGGCAGGCAGATTCTTAACCACTGAGCCACCAGGAAAGCCCCTTGATTACTGTAGCTTTGTAGTATAGTTTGAAGTCAGGGAAGCTGATTCCTCCAGCTCCGTTTTGCTTCCTCAACATTGCTTTGGCTATTCGGGGTCTTTTGTGTTTCTATATGAATTGTAAATTTTTTTGTTCTAATTCTGTGAAAAATGCCATTGGTAGTTTGATAGGGATTGTATTGAATCTGTAGATTGCTTTGGGTAGTTTAGTCATTTTCACAATATTGATTCTTCCAATCCAAGAACATGGTATATTTCTCCATCTGTTTACGTCATCTTTGATTTCTTTCATCACTGTTTTATAGTTTTCTGAGTACAAGTCTTTCACCTCCTTAGGTAGGTTTATTCCTATTTATTCTTTTTGTTGCAACAGTAAATGGGATTGTTTCCTTATTTTCTCTTTCTGATTTTTCGTTGTTAGTGTATAGGAATGCCAGAGATTTCTGTGCATTACTTTTGTATCCTGCAACATTACCAAATTCATTGATTAGTTCTAGTAGTTTTCTGGCGGCATCTTTAGGATTTTCTGTGTGTAGTATCATGTCATCTGCAAATAGTGACAGTTTTACTTCTTCTTTTCCAATTTGTATTCCTTTTATTTCTTTTCTTCTCTGATTGCCATGGCTAGGACTTCCAAAACTGTGTTGAATAAGAGTGGCAAGAGTGGGCATCCTTGTCTTGTTCTGATTTTAGAGCAAATGGTTTCAGTTTTTCACCATTGAGTATGATGTTTGCTGTGCGTTTGTCATATATGGCCTTTATTATGTTGAGGTAGATTCCCTCTATGCCCGTTTTCTGGAGAGTTTTTTATCATAAATGGGTGTTGAATTTTGTCAAAAGCTTTTTCTGCATCTATTGAGATGATCATATGGTTTTTATTCCTTAATTTGTTAATGTTCTGTATCACATTGATTGATTTGCTTATATTGAAGAATCCTTGCATCCCTGGGATAAATCCCACTTGATCATAGTGTATGATCCTTTTAATTTGCTGTTGGATTCTGTTTGCTAGTATTTTGTTCAGGGCTTTTGCATCTATGTTCGTTAGTGATACTGGTCTATAATTTTCTTTTTTTGTGATATCCTTTTCTCATTTTGGTATCAGGGTGATGGTGGCTTTCTAGAATGAATTTGGGAGTGTTCCTCCCTCTGTAATTTTTTGGAAGAGTTTGAGAAGGATCAGTGTTAGCTCTTCTCTAAATGTTTCATAGAATTCGCCTGTGAAGCCATCTGGTCCTGGACTTTTGTTTGTTGGAAGATTTTTTTTTTTTTGCCGGTACGTGGGCCTCTCACTCTTGTAGCCTCTCCCGTTGCGGAGCACAGGCTCTGGATGCGCAGGCTCAGCGGCCATGGCTCACGGGCCTAGCCGCTCCACGGCATGTGGAATATTCTGGACCGGGGCACGAACCCGTGTCCCCTGCATCGGCAGGCGGACTCTCAACCACTGCGCCACCAGGGAAGCCCGGAAGATTTTAAATTACAGTTTCAATTTCATTATTTGTGATAGGTCTGTTTATATTTTCTAATTCTTCCTGATTTAGTCTTGGAAAATTGTACCTTTCCAAGAATTTGTCCGTTTCTTCGTGGTTGTCCATTTTATTGGCATATAGTTGTTTGTAGTAGTCTCTTATAATCCTTTGTATTTCTGCAGTGTCAGTTGTGATTTCTCCTTTTTCATTTCTAATTTTATCGATTTGTGTCCTCTCCCTTTTTTTCTTGATGAGTCTGGTTAAGGGTTTATCAATTTTTTTATCTTCTCAAAGAACCAGCTTTTAGTTTTATTGATCTTTGCTATTGTTTTCTTCATTTCTATTTCATTTATTTCTGCTCTGATCTTTATGATTTCTTTCCTTCTGCTGACTTTGGGTTTTCTTTGTTCTTCTTTCTCTAGTTGCTTTAGGTGTAGGGTTAAATTATTTATTTGAGATTTTTCTTATTTCTTGAGGTGAGATTGAATTGCCATAAGCTTCCCTCTTAGAACTGCTTTTGCTGTGTCCCATAGGTTTTGGGTCATTGTGTTTTTGTTGTCATTTGTCTCTATGTATTTTTTTATTTCTTCTTTGATTTCTTCAGTGATCTCTTGGTTTTTTAGTAGTGCACTGTTTAGCCTCCATGTATTTGTGGTTTTTACAGTTTTTTTTTCCAATAATTGATTTCCAATCTCATAGCGTTTTGGTCAGAAAAGATGCTTGATATGATTTCAATTTTCTTAAATTTTCCGAGGCTTGATTTGTGACCCAAGCAAGATGTGATCTATCCTGGAGGATGTTCCGTGTGCACTTGAGAAGAAAGTGTATTCTGCCACTTTTGGGTGGAATGTTCTGTAAATATCATTTAAATCTATCTGGTCTGTTGTGTTATTTTAAGCTCGTGTTTCCTTATTTATTTTCTGTTTGGATGATCTGTCCATTGGTGTAAGTGGAGTGTTAAAGTCCCCTACTATTATTGTGTTACTGTCGATTTCCCTTTTCACGGTTGTTAGCATTTGCCTTATGTATTGAGGTGCTCCTATGTTGGATGCATAAAGATTAACAATTGTTATATCTTCTTCTTGGATTGATCCCTTGACTGTTATGTAGTGTCCTTCCTTATCTCTTGTAACAGTCTTTATTTGAAAGTCTATTTTATCTGATACGGGTATTGCTACTCCAGCTTTCTTTTTTTTTTTTTTTTTTGTGGTACGCGGGCCTCTCATTGTTGTGGCCTCTCCCATTGCGGAGCACAGGCTCCGGACGCGCAGGCTCAGCGGCCATGGTTCACGGGCCCAGCCGCTCCGCGGCATGTGGGATCTTCCCGGACCGGGGCACTAACCCGTGTCCCCCGCATTGGCAGGCGGACTCTCAACCACTGCACCACCAGGGAAGCCCTCCAGCTTTCTTTTGATTTCCATTTGCATGGAATATCTTTTTCCATTCCTTCACTTTCGGTCTGTATGTGTTCCTAGGTCTGAAGTGGGTCTCTTGTAGACAGCATATATATGGGTCTTGTTTTTGTAGCCATTCAGCCAGTCTGTGTCTTTTGGTTGGGGCATTTCCATTCAAGGTTATTATCAATATGTATGTTCCTATTACCATTTTCTTAATTGTTTGGGGTTTGTTTTTGTGGGTATTTTTCTTCTCTTGTGCTTCCCACCTAGAGAAGTTTCTTTAGCATTTGTTGTAAAGCTGGTTTGGTGGTGCTGAATTCTCTTAGCTTTTGCTTGTCTGAAAAGCTTTTGATTTCTCTATCAAATCTGAATGATATCCTTGCTGGGTAGAGTAATCTTGGTTGTAGGTTTTTCGCTTTCATCACTTTAAATATATCTTGAAGTATACTTCAATGAAATAGTTTGCTTTTAAAAAATAATTATGTCCATGTTCTGTAGCAGAGGTCAGCAAACTCTAGCCCCTGTGTCAAATCCACCCATTACCTGTTTTATAAATAAAGTTTTTTTAAAAAAATATTTATTTATTTATTTATTGTGGTTGCGCTGGGTCTTAGTTGTGGCATGTGGGATCTTTAGTTGCAGCATGCAGACTTCTTAATTGTGGCATGCGGACTCTTAGTTGTGGCATGCAGACTCGTAGCTGTGGCATGCATGCGGGATGTAGTTCCACAACCAGGGATCGAACCCAGGCCCCCTGCATTGGGAGTGTGGAGTCTTATGCACTGGACCACCTGGGAAGTCTCTATAAATAAAGTTTTATTGAGACACAGCCATTCCCATTTCATTTACATACTGTCTATGGCTGTTGATGTGCTACAGTGACAGAGTTAAGTAGTTGTGACAGAGACCAAGTGGGCCACAAACCCTAACATACATACTATTTGGTCTTTTACAGAAGAAAATTTGCTGACTCCTTTTCTATAGCCTGTCACTTTGGGGTTTCATTCAATCCTTCTGCGT
Source organism: Mesoplodon mirus (assembly GCF_964341445.2). Taxonomy (NCBI): domain Eukaryota; kingdom Metazoa; phylum Chordata; class Mammalia; order Artiodactyla; family Ziphiidae; genus Mesoplodon; species Mesoplodon mirus. Next base: position 12,673,398 of record NC_138989.1, read on the forward strand.
ATATTAGAGAAGAGTCAGGACTGCTTTTCAAGGAAAATGTCAGCCCTATTAAAAGGCTCTCCTTCAGTCTACTCCCTTGCATAGTTGGGGTGCCTTCTATTAGCTGTATATCTCCTTGGGTTTAGTGCTTTAAGATCCCATACCAGAAGGCCAGCCCCACTCTGCCTTCCAGTGATTGTCAAAGTAATTTGATTTGCTTTGAATTTCCTGTCCTAATTCTGTTTTTAAAAATTCTGGTCATTTGAATTGCAAAAGTAATACAAATCTTTTGTAACATTTCAAATAATAAAGTATCTAAAATAAAATTAATAGTCTCACCACTCCTCTCCAGTCCAGCTCCCTGATGCAATCAGTGTTAGCAATTAGGTATAAATGTTTCCCTACTGTTTTCTTTATTTATAAAAACATATAGAAACCCACCTACTGGGTGTGACATTTTTTGGTCTTTTTTTTTTTTTTAATAAAAATAGGATCACATTTGCTTTTATTCTATTTAACAAGGTGTCGCAGGCATATCTCCCAGTCAATGTGTACAATTTTATTTTATAATTTTTGGTATCTGTACTGTGTTCCTTAATAGAAATACATCCTGATTTTTTCCAACCATTTTCCTATTAATGTACATTCAGATTGCTTCCAGGTTTTTTTTGTTTTTTTTTTTAACTATTACAAATGATGCTGTAATATACTTCTTCATATATTTATGTCTTTATACACTGGCATTTTCATTTCTGGTGGATATATTCCCAGAAGTGGGAGTGCCGGGCTACAGTTTAGATTTTCAAAAATACCAACAGTTGATTTTCCACCACTTTATAATAATTTACAGTCCTCCCCCAATGGTGTTTGAGAGAACTAGATTCCTTACACCCTCGCCAGCTTTGGATGTTACACATATTTTCCATTTTTGCCAATCTGATGGGTAAAAAATAGTATCTCATTGTTCTCATTTGCATTTCCCTGACAAGTGAGCCTGAGCATCTTTTCATATGTTTATTGAATATTTGCATTTCTGCTTCTGTGAATTTCTGTAGCCTTGGCCCATGTTTCTACCAGGTTATTGGTCTTTTCCTTATTAATTTGTAGGATCATTTTATAACCTAAGCATATTAACTCTTTATTAATTATATGGCTGCAAATATTTTCTTTGTTTATCATATGTTTTGCCATGGCTCTGCTTTTGATTAAAAAAAAATTAAATTTCTGCCCACTAGGTTCTTGCTAAGAATATAACTAAAACTGTTAACTTTTCAATTCTTATCAGAATGTCAGCTCTGAGAAATAATATATCTGGAGCTTTATTTAAGCAGTGGTTCTCAAACATTTTCTAATTTAAGTAACCGAACCACGCCCCCCTTTTTTTCCAAATTCATTCTTGGGTTGAAAAAAGAGAAACTGATGTGGTTGAATTGGATCTGGGGGCTCAGATCTCTGCCTGAGAGGGGCCTCTTCCCCTCTCTTCCAGCAGCCCCTGAGACACTGGGGGAACCACTGGTGCTCCATGGAACCTAGATTGAGAATCGATCTTAAAGGCTCTGCAGTCTCTCCATTCATTTCATTAGTTTTCTATCGTGTGTTCTGTAGAATATTAAGTAGGATATTTACAAGTGCTTTGTGAAGAAAGGACTCTGACATTGTTCCATGGCCTGCCAAAATCAGGCACGCTTTCCCTTTTCGAACTAGCTCACACTTGGATTCTTTTGAGATGGAAATGCTAGTGTACCAAGAGACAGAAACTGGACAAAGAGTAACACACACCCTTAATTTCTTTTCATAGGCGATGCCAAAACAAACAGACAGTTATTGCCCTTGCTGCTCCCCGCCATCAGCCAAAGGTGCGACTCTTGTTTTCTGACTGGTCTGAGTAAGTACTGCTCATTTAGCGCTCAGTTATGGGTAGCCAAGGACATGGCTATGGTTATGGGTAACTGAGGGGTCTTATCTGACACCTACAGAGGTGACCAGCAAAGAAGAGGGGTATGCTGACCCCTTTTTAGTTTCTCAGGGGCAGAAATTGTGGGCTCTTAGTGACGGTCCATCACACCTTTCTTCTGCTTTATTTGGAATTTGAGTGACCAATTTCTTTTCCAAAAATCATTTATTTATTTAAAGTCATGCCTAGAAAAAAAGAGCAAAGAGGAGTTTAAATAAAGGTGCTTTAAGGAAGAGATTTGAACATACTACTTTGTTTCCTTCCTAGGTCCTTTTAAGAAGGGACAAAGGAAAGACATATTGGCATACCTTGCTTAAGAATGGCAGTCTGTTCATCTTACCTGTTCTTATGAGAAAGAAAAACTCTTTACAAGTAGGATCAATGGACCTAGGTCCCGTTTGGAGACTGTCCCTAGGTTCTTGCACAACAGTGGGCAAAGGAGCTTGGGAAGTGCTGGATTTCTTTACTGCAGGACTTCTCAGAGCCTTTAAAATGCTAGTGTTCACTGTGAGGTCCCAAGAGGAGGCCATGGGGGGTTTCCCACCTTTCCTTGACTGCAGAACCCTTTGTGGTCAGAGCTTCTCCAGGACTGGTATTCCATCCTATGTCCTTTAGGAAAAGCTGGACTAGATAGCCTTACATTTTTCCATGGATAAAACCAGACTCTCAGAGGACTGCAGCCTTTTATTCCTTTGTTTTGGCCACTTATAGGTTGGCTTGTTTTGAACTTCCCTTAACCTGCATTGAGCATAAACTTGCTATCTTTTTTTTTTTTTTTTTTTTTTGCGGTATGCGGGCCTCTCACTGTTGTGGCCTCTCCCGTTGCGGAGCACAGGCTCCGGATGCGCAGGCCCAGCGGCCATGGCTCACGGGCCCAGCCGCTCCGCGGCATATGGGATCCTCCCAGACCGGGGCACGAACCCGTATCCCCTGCATCGGCAGGCGGACTCTCAACCACTGCGCCACCAGGGAGGCCCTGCTATCATTTTTAATGCCAGGTGGTTGCAATTTTACTAGTAGAAGCTGTGCTTTCCTAAGCAATCAGTTTGCTTATATCCAACACCGTCAGTTTTGTTTCCCTCTTTGCCCATACTGCCGGGATGCTCAAACCAGATTTCTGGGTCACTGCCAATAATGGTATAGAAATCTGTGTTATATATTTTGGGTACCGATCTTATCCTTTATTTCAACATGTTTTCCTGCCTTTTCACTGAATCCCCATTTCCTTGTTTAAAATTTTTTATTATGTTGTATTGATGTATGTAAATAGGCTACCTTCTAATCCTATTTCTGAAATGTAGTGGAGCATAATAATAAGATAAGCACATACCTACATATGTAATCCAACTAGTGTATATTAAATGCTTACCATATGCAAGGTACCCTTTAGGGCCCTGGGGAAATAGAGATGAACACGTTGTGGTTGTCGTCCCCGGTGGACGTACAGTGCTGTTGTTGGTGAAACAGACTAAGTAAATTACCACCATCAACAGGCATAAATAATCACTACAGTACTGTGTGTTAAATTGTAAAAGAAGTAGGTGTAAAGTGCTCTGGACGTTCCAGAGAGACTGAGTAGAGAGAGAGAGACAGGCAGAGCTGCCCCAGGCCCCTGGCTACTGCTCCTGGCTGTCTAGGCCTTTCCAGCATCAACCTCCAGGTACAGGTAGGTGAGAGGGTCTTTGGATGATTCCAGCTGCAGTCTCAAGCCACCCCAGCTAACAGAGTGGAGGGTACCTCTGAGCCCTGCCCAAATGGCAGATGTGTGAGCAAAATAAACTATTGTGGGGTTTTTTTCGGCTGCACTGGGTCTTCGTTGCTGCATGCGGGCTTTCTCTAGTTGCGACCAGCAGGGGCTACTCTTCGTTGCGGTGAGCGGGCTTCTCACGCGGTGACTTCTCTTGTTGCAGAGCACAGACTCGAGGCACGTGGGCTTCAGTAGTTGCGGTGCATGGGCTCAGTAGTTGCGGCGTGCAGGCTCTAGGGCGCACAGGCTTCAGTAGTTGTGGCTCGTGGGCTCTAGAGCGCAGGCTCAGTAGTTGTGGCCCACAGGCTTAGTTGCTCCGCAGCATGTGGGATCTTCCCAGACCAGGGCTCGAAGCCGTGTCCCCTGCATTGGCAGGTGGATTCTTAACCACTGTGCCATCAAGGAAGTCCTGAAATAAACTATTGTTGTTTCGAACTAAAAAGAAAGTGCTGTGGGAACCCAGAGAAGGAGCAAATAACTTTGTGGGGAAGAAGGAGAGGAGGGTTGGGATTGTTTGGCTGAGACTGTGGGTGAGGTTCAGGGTGCTTGCTCACAGCTGGACAGGATCTGCAAATTCGTGTGTCTGGGTCTGTGCATTTTTTGAGAAGAGGCTCCACTGCTCTCATCAGATTCTCAGAAGAGTTCATGACCCACAAAAGGTTAAGATCCATTGCCTTAAAAGGGTGAGGAGACAATCGCCAGGACAACAAAGAATGGAAAAAATGTGCGAAGCCCTGGAAGCCCTGGGGTCTGTTTTGGCAAATATGTAGGGTAGGAGTGACTGAAGATTCACATTCACTCCATCTTCTTTCGTTTGACAAATAATTTCCTGAACACCTACCATGGATCGGGCATTGTGCTTGGCTCAGAAATACAACAGTGAACATGATCTTTTGTCCCTCTGCAGACCTCACAGGCTCCAGAAACCTCCCCAGAAAGCTATCCTAATCCCCATATCTTTTTCCCAATGACCTGGGAGGCAAGCTTAGTCACTGGAACGTACCATGATTTCTTTCTTGGGAAAGAAAAAGCCCCAACAAGGAATGAAAAGACTTCTTTCTAAGTCAAACCAGACAATGGATGCAGTTAATAAAGAAAGCTGGAGAAAAAAAAATGTAGCCACGTGATTCGATGTGCTTTTACTTGACTATGATTTCAATTTAAATCTTGATTGTATACAAACAGCATCTCTCAACACTGAAAACCCGCACCTGTGAAGACTTGTTTTCCTTTTTATCTTTCTCTCTCCCCTCCCTCTTACCTCCCTCCTCCCCCCTGCCCATGCTTTCAAAATTGTTTTCAAGGCATCAGGAGAACTTTATGCTGCAGTCGTGAACTTGATTCTTGGTTTTATCACTGACTCACCGTTCCACGTACTGTACCTCTGATTTTCCATCTCCGAAATGGGTATGATTATACAAGAAAATAATGTCTGTGGAAATTTTAAGAACCTCAGGTGATGAGTTTTGTAGAACTTTCACCAATACACACACACACACACACAGAGTATCTGATTAACCTGTAGGCAGAGTGGGGGTGGCAGAATTTCCTCAGGACAACCTCAGCAGACAGCGTGTGGTTCCCTTACCTATTGATGCATTTGTCTATATGTTTGGTTGAATTATGTTGCTGGATAAACCAGCCTGCAGCCACTTCATACTCACTCTTGAAACACAACACATTCTCTTTCAGGTACAGAGCTTCCAGCTCTGGCTGCTTATGAGTAGGGGAAGGGGAATGGACACGTTCTGTTCCTTGCTCTGTTCCCAGGACACAGGTTCAAGCTTGCCTCCCCCACCCCCATCCCATGAGTTTTATTCTCTGGAAGTCTTCCCTGAACCTTGGCGGACTCAGAGAATCTGTTACCAATGAGCCCTAAACTGGTGTTTCTCACCTCATGTGAAGTTCATATTGTCTATATGTTGCCCATAAAGAGCAATTGTCGCTGGGAAAGTCTTTCTGTGTTGCAGGGGAAGGTAGGGATTTCAGAGGAAGAACAGCTATGCAGTCTAGTGTGGAAACAGCAAAAAGAAACACCAAGGCTCTGAGTTTAAAAGTCAACCATTCTTAAAAATGGTCTCTAGTGGACGTTGGGTACTGTGTCTATTGTTTTTGCTTGCCTATCAGCCATTCTCCTTTCTTCTGGAAAGAGCAACCCAGTCTTGTTTTGGTGATCCATCCTCCCCCGTTGGATGTCATCTTTTTGTTTGTTTGTTTGTTTAAATACAATCAATTGTACAGATTATTTATTTATTTATTTATTTATGGCTGCGTTGGGTCTTCGTTGCTGCACGCGGACTTTCTCTAGTTGCAGTGAGCGGGGGCTACTCTTCGTTGTGGCACGTGGGCTTCTCATTGCAGTGGCTTCTCCTGTTGTGGAGCACGGGCTCTAGGTGCGCAGGCTTCAGTAGTTGTGGCACATGGACTCAGTAGTTGTGGCTCACGGGCTCTAGAGTGCAGGCTCCGTAGTTGTGGAGCACGGGCTTAGTTGCTCCGCAGCATGTGGGATCTTCCTGGACCAGGGCTCAAACCTGTGTCCCCTGCAGTGGCAGGCTGATTCTCAACCACTGCGCCACCAGAGAAGTCCTGGATGTTGTCTTGGTAGTGTCATTAATCAGAGTGCCTTACTCTCCTCTGGCCAAGATATAAGCCCATGACTGTTGCTTGTCCAGATATATTCTCCCAGAAATTTGAGTCTAGAAGGACTCCACAGGGTTGGAGCTCATTCATCCAGGCATCTGTGCCCAGAAGACACTGTCTCTTAGTTCCCCTGGGTCTCCAGAGCTGCTGTGGCCTTCTAAGGACTGTTCTTTGGCTATTACATCTATTCTGTGAATCTCCCTAGGCCCTTCCAATGCATACATTTTTTTCTCTCAAGCTAGTTAGAGTAACCTTCTGCCTCTGGCCATAATGAAGTAACTGGCACCAGACTTGTTTTCTGTCTGTACACAACTAGAAAACTGGACAAAATATATGAAACAACTGGTTTCAGACATCGGGCAACAGGCTGTGCAGAACTGTGAGCCTGAAAGTAAGGACGCAAATGAGTGGGCCTGTGATCACCTTTCTGCCTGGAAGTACTTTTTAGATTGTAGCACAGGAAGGATGATTCTAAACAGAGCATAGTGGCCTCTTTGAGTTGAGGAGACATAGATGATCATATGCAGAGGTTGATGAGGCTGGAATTTGTGCGGCAAAGTTCCAGAGAAGAAGGTACTACATAGATAAACAGTGCCAGAAATCTGTATAAGGAGCCCTTTGAGTCATTGGCTGAATACTGAGTTGCTCAGGCTTTGGATAAAATGCTACAAAGATGGCAAAGAACAACTACTGTGGAAGTATACACTGAATAATTCCCAGAGCTCTTATGGGGTTGGGGGACGTTCAAATTTCAGCAAGCCAGGATGGGAATAACCTATTGAATATCCAGTGCATTCATTAGAGACCACAGTGAGGTCAGACCTTAGTAGTAGGGCTAAACTAGCCTTAGAAGAAAGGCTCCTCTAGATCCATCCCAACAAAGCTTTTCAAAAAGCCTCAAAAAATCAAGCTGACCAGTAAATAACTTAACTTCCCTCCAAAATCAACAATAAAATCTAGACATTCAATTCATAACATTAATAATATCTAGCATCTAATAAAAAATTACTAGACATCTAAGGAAGAAGCATAGAAATGTGAACCATTACCAAGAGAAATATCAGTCACTATAAACAGATTCAAAATGATAAAGATGGTGTAATTAACAGACAAGGACTTTAAAACAGCTATTAGAAATATGTTCAAAGATTTAAAGGAAAACATGAACATAATGAGAAGTGGAAGAAAAAAATTTTAAAGAACCAAAGAAACTTTTAGAAAGGAAGTATACAATATCTAAAATGTAAAATTCACTGGATAGGTTTACATATTAAACAGCATATTAAACATATTCTTAGCATATTAAACAACAGCACATTAAAAGTTGCATAAGAAAAAATTAGTACACATGTTGACACAATAATAGAAGTTAATCAAACTGTAGCACAGGGAGAAAAAAGACTAGGAAAAAAAATGACCACAGCATCAGAGACTCTGAAACAATATTAGATGGCTGACCCTACATGTAATTGGAGTCTCAGTATGGAAGGAGGGCAGAAGTTTGGAGGTACTGATGGTTTCAGGCTCTGCTGGATCCAGGAACTCAGACAATGTCATTGGGAATCTCTCTATCTCTCATCTTTGCTTTCCTTGGTTTTGGCCTCATCCTCAGGCAGGCTGTCCCCAGATAGTGGCAGAGATAGCGTCCAGCAGCTCCAGGCTCATATCCCACTCAGATGCAGATCCAAGAGAAAGTGAATTTCTCTTTCCCCATATTTCAACCATTATTCAGTCTGATTAACCCACTTAGGATCACACACCCATCCCTGAGTAATTCCTGACTCAGATTAGCCAGGTCTGAGTTGTATATCCTCCTTCCAGGGGGGTGGAAGAGAGATGCTCTCCCAAAGATAAATTGGGACGCTGTTACCAAAATATGGTGCCATAGATGTTGAACTGCCAAAAAAAATAGTCAGTTACTACACTTGTATAAAGCACTAAACAATAAGAGCTGTCGAGTACAGCCTCATCCAAGTACAACTTTGCATGTGCCAACTCACTTAATCCTTACAACTGTATCAGGATGGAAGCTCATGAAGGACCCAGCTTTGTGATGGTTTTCTAGTTCCACCTCCCAGCCTTGTGTGACCCAAGGTGGTGCCTCCTGTCCCCAGTCACTTCAGGTACTGCACTATCAACTTTGGGCTTCTTTCCTTCTTTATTTTTGGCCCCTGGGAATTACCCCGATTTCCTTAGAAACTTTGTTATGCATTAACAGTAATTATTCTTTTCAACATCTTTCTATGTGTTTAATAGCAGGATGGTTTTCAGCTCATCTCTCCATTGTACAGATGGATCCCCTATGTATAATGGGTCATCTCCCCATTGTATCAGTGAGGAAACTGAGGCCCAGGGAAGTTAAGTAGCTTACCCCAGGCCACACAGCTAGTAAGTGGCAGAACCAGTATTCAAACCCAGAGCCCGTTTTTTAACGCACCATGCTCTGCTACATCAGTGAATGGTGGCTGGTTAATGAGGTCACACACCTGTGTCTCTGTCTGTGGTAGAGTCTTACCTAGACCTAGGGATCCCAGCTCCTCCCTAGACCCTGGAGTACTTTGAGGCACCATCCTACTTCCTGATAATTACTAAGCCCACAGGAGAGGGAACCTCAATGTTTATGTAAGACACCTTGCAACCAAGATACTATGAATGTTTTCAGTCTGGACAAGGGGAAAGGGGTGGTGGGGAGAAGACCTGGCAGATGGAAACCATGGTGGCTTTGTTAGTTTCCTGTGGCTGCCATACCAAATCCTTGGCGTTCCGTGGCTTGGAGCTGCACAAAGTCCAATCTTCCCCTGTCTTCACCTGGCCTTCCCCTCTGTGTGTCTGTGTGTATGTTCTCTTCTGAGTGTCTAATCTCCCTTTGCCTCACTCTTCTAAGGACACCTGTCATTGAATGTAGGGCCCACCTAGGTAATCCAGGATGACCTCATCTTGAGATCCTTAAGTTTGTTACATCTGAAAAGACTCCTTTTCCAAGTAAGGTCACATACACAGGTTCCAGTGGTTAGGATACAGACATCTCCCTTTTGGGGGGAAGGAGGCACTACTTAACCTACTACTATGGAAAAGCTGCCAAACTTTGTTCCATCTCTGAGCTGTGACCGATGTGGAGAGAGCCACAGGCTTGGCTGAGTGAGTGAGCCGTGGTGGGGTTTTAACAGTGCCTCTTTTATTGTTTTGTACTTTTCTGTTTTGAGGTTTTCTGCCCTCTTTTCTGGAAGGTGCACGATGCTCAGTGCTGGGCTCTGTGGTTATTTTCACCTAACAGCTGTGTTTCCGGCGAGCAGCTGGGGATGCTTCTGACTCAGCAGAACCGTAGCAGTAACCGTCAAGAAGCCGTTCAAGCAAGGCTAGAAATAAAGGAGCAGTTTCTTCCCCCATGTCCCCTCCTCCTTTCACTTCCCCACCCTCGGGGACCTTTTGAAAGTCTCAACAAAGCACTTCTTAAAAAACTCCCACTTCGACCAGTATGCTCAAGGCCTGGCTGAAGGTGGCCCTCAGCTAGGCTTTCTGAAGGCAGATGGATTCCAGAAAGGACTCTGGCAAACCAGCCTGGCTTTGTATGTGGGAGGCCCCTCCCAAGATGCCCACACCCCCTCCCCACACGGCTGTGTCTTACAAGTTTCCCACAGGTCTGAGCAGTGAAAGCAGAGGCGGGCGGGACTTCTGTGGTTTTCCAGGGTGTGGCCACAAGGGCCAGGGTATCTACATTCAGCAGCCCTTCTCTTTTTAAAAGGTAATGATTTCACCCTGGGCCTGGGAGGCAGCTCCAGAGTTTTACCCCCTGGAGAGAGGCCCTGGAAGTCCTGCCTGCAGCAGGAAGGGAACCAGCAGGAAAAAAAAAAATTTGCGTCCTGGAGAGCCAACGTCTGTGCATGCTGGTGCCTGCAGAAGGCTCACGGGAGAGCGAGACAGCTGCATTCTGAGCCTCGTTGCTGCTGTTCCGAGAAAGAAAGGAACAAATAAATTTAGCTCCATCCTACGCATCCTTCACAGCTGCTTATTGACCAAACAGAAGGAGGCCTCTATTTCAACCCTGGCTTCTCAGCTTCTTTGCCTGATGAGGTCTGCCACCGCCCTTTACCAGGGGCCTTTCTAGGAGGTGACTGACCCCCGCCGCCTTTAGCTCTCGACTAGAGGCTGTACAAGGAGCTCAATTTCAGGGTTTGAGGTGCCTTTTGCCATCCTGAAACAAAATGGCGGCCGGTAAATGTTTCCACCTGGGCCTCGGCTACTGGACTTCCTAATGTATTTCTTTGCAAGGCAGAACGTGGGGAAGGCTTGACTGCTCAGAGGCCAGCCTGTCGTTCCCAGAGCCATTAGTTTAATAGCACCATTTGTGGAAATAAAGAACTCGCTGACTGGGTTTGCAAGTTAAGAGACTGGAACGAAGTGCTGAAGAGGTTTCATGGGGCTCACCAGCTTGGAGGGGTTCCTCTGGGACCGGAGCAGACTGTGGACTTCGAGTCAGACAGATCTGGGTTCAAGTCCTAGCTCCGCTACCTAAGAGCAGAATGCTTCTGGGCAGAGAGGGCTTCCTCCTCACCTGGAAGTGAGGTGTTGGCCACGATGTTAAGCCTCTCTGAGCCTCGTGAAACAGCAGTAATGATACAGGGTTGTCGTGACATGACATCATGTACTGAACATGCCCGGCCCAGTTCTTGGTGTTCCAGGGTGGCACTAAGTCCGTCTGCTTCACCTGCCTAAGCCTGATCCCTTGCCTTCTGGCCACAGCATCCGACTCTTTTCTGTAAAGATTTTGGGCTCACCTTACTCTCAAACTCTGGAGGTGAGTTCGTGGCCCAGGACTGATCATGGAGAATCTCACACACCCCTGGCCATAGTGATTAGTTCCTGGATGTTCACAGGACCCAAGCTGAGATCATCAGAGCCAACTTCAGGGATGTTGGTGGAATTATTAGGATGGAGAAAATCTTTCTGCTGGGTTTCTAAGTGGCCAAATTTTAAACATGGTGATGGTGGTTGATCTCTTTATGTAAAGGAAGGAAGAATCTCCCTGAGAATAAAGCCAACACAGAAGAAAGCAAACAAACCGACAAACAGACTGTGTTCTGACCATTTGAGGCGCTTGATTTAGCCATGCCTGAAGCCATCATCCCATGATCGTTCCAGTTAATATGAGTCAATACATTCCTTTTTTGATTTAAGCCAGTCTGAGTTAGGTTCTATCTCTTGCAATCAGATGAATCCTAAGTATTACACAGCTCAGTACATATCTTTTTGTATTTGAATTTACTTGTGGCCTCATCCAGAACCAAGAGGTATGCAGATGACTGCTCACTGCCACCTCCAGGAGTGAGAGTCTCTACGTTCTGGCATGCTGATTTCCTTTGGGCCTCTCTTGCAGATAGCGAGGCAATATAGTGTAGGAAAAAGGAAGGAGTTTTAGGGTAAAACAGATTGAGCTCAAATCTCTTCTTCATCATTTATGAGCTCAGAGACCTTGGGCAAGTAACTTATTCCCTGTGATCCTCTGTCTTCTCACCTGTGGAATGGGATAATACTACTACTGCTGAGTTGCAGTGTGTATGGGGACTAGATTCTAAAGCCAGGGTGAAGGCAAAAACATACCTGAAAATCTGATAGGCTGCCCTCCCCCTGAAGGGTTGAGAAACCTTGTTCTAGAATCACACTTAGTGAAGACAGCTGTTCATCACAGGAAAGGCTCCCAGGATTGGAGACTGCAGATGAGCAGGTCCATATATTCCACTTCCATGCTTCCTGTGTGACAAGTCCACATGCAGACAAGACAGGGGGCATTGTCCACACCCTTTCAATGATTTTGATTTAAGCCAGTCTGAGTTAGGTTCTATCTCTTGCAATCAGATGAATCCTAAGTATTACACAGCTCAGTACATATCTTTTTGTATTTGAATTTACTTGTGGCCTCATCCAGAACCAAGAGGTATGCAGATGACTGCTCACTGCCACCTCCAGGAGTGAGAGTCTCTACGTTCTGGCATGCTGATTTCCTTTGGGCCTCTCTTGCAGATAGCGAGGCAATATAGTGTAGGAAAAAGGAAGGAGTTTTAGGGTAAAACAGATTGAGCTCAAATCTCTTCTTCATCATTTATGAGCTCAGAGACCTCTCTGACCTTTCACCTCTCTTCTTTTTGGCCAGCGGTGCATGGCTGAATTGGTGTAAGTCAGCGCTTGCGGGGTGTGCAGTCCCGCTCCTGCCTCACAGAGTTGCTGCGAGCATCCGAGAGGCCCTTGTGTAGAATGGGCTTTGCACAGAGCGAACCCTTAGACATCAGACTTGGTACTTGTATGATTTTCACACGTAGCGCAAACCTTGTGCACAGTAAGTGTTCAGCATGGGTCTTCTGAACTGCCTTAAATTCGGAATGAGAGCCCCCAGTCTTGTGGGGAGGAGGTGACAGTTCCAAGGGAGTCTTGACACGCATGGTTCTTGTCTGAACTTGCAGCTCTGACAGGGCCTCTCACCACCACCTGCTTCAGTAGCTGTCACCCCTCTTGTGCTTTTCCCAGCCCTCAGCCCCAGCACACGGAACATGGGATCAGTTTGCTTGGAGACCACACTCTGGCCCCCAGCCCCAGCTCCTGCCCTTGACCGTCATCCAGTCCCTTTATCTCTTGGAGCCTCAGTTTCCTCCCAGTTAAAACAGGGATCCTAACCCCCAGCTCTTCACGAGATCGTCTGTCAGGGCTTACTTAAGTGCACCAGACTTACACCTGGGCACCACAGACCTGAGATTCAGTCTGTGGGCTTGTTTTTTTTTTTGGCCTAAATATTTTCTCTTAAATATTTGAATTACATATTTTCTAGTATTTTCAATTGAGGAACAATTTACATAATATGAAATTATCCATTTTAAAGTGAACAATTCGGTGGCATTCAGTACAGTCACAATCTTGTGCAACTGCCGCCTTGATTTAGTTCTAAAAAACTTTCATCACCCAAAAGGAAGTCCCATACCCATTATTCATTCATCCCCATCCCCCTCTCCCCCCAGCCCCTGGCAACCAGTAATCTGCTTTCTGTCTCTATAGATTTGCCTATGTTGGATACTGTATATAAATGGAATCATACACTATGTGACCATTTGTATCTGGCTTCTTTCATTTAGCATCATGTTCTTGAGGTTCATCCATGTTGTAGCCTCTGTCAGTACCTCATTCCTTTTTATAGCCAAATGATATTCCATTGTACGGATAGACCACAGTTTGTTTATGCACTTAGCCATTCATGGACTCTGGGTTGTTTCTACCTTTTGGCTATTTGTGAATAATGCTGCTATGAACATGCTTGTAGATGAGCTAGTTTGAGCACCTGCTTCCAGTTCTTTTGGGCACATAACGAGGAGTGGAATTGCCGGGACACATGGTAATTCTATGTTTAACTTTTTGAGAAACCACCACTTTGTTTTCCACAGTGTCTGGGCCACTTTTTATTCCCACCACCAAAGTATGAGTATTCCAATTTCTCCACATCCTCCCCAACACTTGTTACTTCCCATATTATTTCTTTTATGATAGCATCCTAGTTGGTATGATGCGGTACTCATTATGGTTAGATTAGATAGTAGCAGGTAAAAGGAAAGGATTTCGCATGAAAATCCAGAGCAACAGCTTCTCTTGAGAAAGGAAAGAGCTGTCAACACTGGGACTGCATTCGGGAGAAGGCAGGCATTGTCTGAAGCTCAGTGGCAGCTTCCCCTTCAGCTGGGGTGTCCCTTCCGGGTCCTCCACAGGCCTCAGCCCGCCCTAGCATTTCCCCAACTCTCAGTCAGCTGCTGCTTCTCATCACACTCCACCGCTCTTTTTCTTAAAGAAGAAACCGGCGCCCATGTCTCCATCAAAAGTGAGGAAAAAGAGACTTGGAGAGCCCTGTTGTTTTGAAGTAGAGGAAGACCAGCAGTTCTCTGTGGAAGTGTTTCATATGCGCCTGCGTCATTTACTCATTTCTGCCTCCTGGTCCCCGTGGGCATCTGAGCGGGTGACACACCCACAGCTAGCTCTGTCCACTGTCCTTCCTTAGGGGTGGTGGGGAGGGTAGAGCAATGGCATGGGGACTGTGCCCTTCTCCCAGGCTGACGCACCCAGGCCAGCCTGGGCCTTCCTGGGCTCATACACATGTGGTCCTTCTGCCTGGAACTTTCTGTCCTGCTCTTCCCCACCCAGCCCAACTCTGGTCCTTCTCCAGGTCTTAGCGTAAGCGCTGTTTTCTCCAGAGTCTTCTCTGCTGCTCCAGAGCACATCAAGTATCTCTGCTGTGTGTCCTTGCAAGACCCGGGACTCCCCCCAGGTCCTCAGCACAATTATCACTCATCTATCCCTTACAGGATTTCTTCCCTTTGTAAAATGTGGACCCCGATGCACACATGCATAGATTCACACGTCCCGGTTTAGGCCACAGGCCCAGTGCTTGTCCATCCCAGACCCATCTCGTGCCTGCCTTCTTCTAGGGCTGCCGCTCTCCCTGCTTCCCGCAGGCAGAGACTCCAGTGTGCACAACATAAACTTTCCAACCCACTTTCCAGTGCTTATGAAACATGCATAATGTTGTTCTTTGGGCGTGTGTGTTTTAAATTTATGTCACTGGGGTTGTATCATAAATCTCAGTCTAGTTCCTACTTTTTTCATCTCACGCTATGTTTTTAAGATCTATCCATGGTGATATATGCAAATCCAGTGTATTATTTCTGCCTGATGCATATTATTCCATGATCTGCATTTATCGAATGTAGTTTATCTATTTCACCTGTCATGGACAGGTAGGTCACCTCTGGCTCCTTGCTGTGACAAACCTGGCCTCCACCAACATCCTCATGCGTGTCTCCTTGTCATTCTAGGCAGGGGTGTCTCTAGGATACACACCTGGGAGAGGCACTGCTGTTTCATAGATTGTTATGGGTTGAACTGAGTACCCCCCGCAAAGGTACATTTGAAACCCTAACCAAGAGTACCTCAGGATGTGACCTTGTTTGGAAACAAGGTTGCTGCAGGTGTAATTAGCTAAGATGAGGTCATATTGGAGTAGGCTGGACCCTTAATCCAGTCTGACTGGTGTCCTTATAAGAAGAGGGAAAACAATGTGAGAAGACTAAGGCAGGAATTCAAGTAATGTAGCTGCAAGCCAAGGAGCACCAAGGATTGGCAGCCATCGTCAGAAACTAGGATGAGGCAAAGAAGGATTCTACCCAGAGTGTCAGTGGGAGCGTGACCCTGCTGACATACAGCCTAGGTCTGCATTCATAAGCTTCTCTGAACATTTGGAACTTAGAACTTTCTCTTGATGATGAATACTGGTAATTTGGATCACTCTCATTTACAAACACACTACATCCATCCATCCATCCATCCATCCATCCATCCACTATCTGTACATCCATCCATCATCTGTCCGTTAATCCATCCATCTATCCATCCATCCATTTATTTCTCCATCCGTCTATCCATCCATCCATTATCTATACATCTATCTGTCATCCATTCATCCACCTATTTATCTATTATTCATCCATCCCTCCCTCCCTCCCTTCATCCATCTGTCTATCCATCATCCATCCATCCTCTCATACCACAGATTTTTACTGGGTGCCTGCTCAGTTCTGGATTCACAGTAACGAACAAGACAAACAGTTCTTTGCCCTCATGGAACTCATCATTAGTGGGGAAGACAGACATTAAACTAACAATTATTTAGATACAGGTGTGATAAGCTCTGTAAAGGACAAATATAGTGCCTGTGAGAGCAGAGAATGGGGGGACTTGGCATAGCCTGGGGGTCATGGAAGACTTCACTGCAAAGGTGACATTGAAGCTGATGCCTGAAGGATGGGTAGGGATTGGCCAGAGGAAACATGGGCAGGAAGGGCCTCCCACACAGAGAACAGGTGTGCATAGTTTGAGATTGGAAAGCATTTGATGCTTGTAAAGAAGTAAAAGAAGGTCAGCATAGCTGGAGTGGAGGGAGGGTGGGAAAATGCCTGAGACGTGGCTCAACAATTGGCTGAGCCAGTATCCCTGAGTGTCCCCTAGGGACTCGTGCATCGGCAGGGAAGAGCCCCACAGTAGATGAGGAGTAGGAATTACTTCCGTCCACATGGCTCACTTCAAAACCAGCTCCCTTAGTTTGCTGACTAAGAAATGGGCTTAACAATATCCACTCCATAAAAGAGGTGAGCAATAAAACAGTACTCCAGAAATGCCTCAAGGCACCTAGGAAAAAACAAAACAATTGCATAAATCCATTCATTTTTGCCATTATTTTAAAAATCCCACAAGTTAGGAACGCACACAGCAAAAACAAAGGAAATGGCTACCCTTAGCATTTACCTGGTTCTGGTCTTTCTTGGGGACTAATATATGGCTTTTAGAGGCTTGTCTCATTTATCCTAGAGCAGGACTATGACGTGATAAAGGTGGATCATTACAGATGAGGCAGCGAAGGAGTTGAGAGGTTAAGTTACCTGCTAAGGTCACGCCACGAGACGGGGAAAGACGTCGGGGAAGAAGACAGGCTTCCTGCCGCTCGGTGCATTGCCAGATCCCTTACAGCCCGACCAGGGAGGAATTGCTTCTCTCCATAAGTGGGAATACCACTGAGAGCGAATTTCTCCCCACTAGATCCACAGAATGGAGAAGGGCACTTGACCTGGAGGCTTGTTGCAGGGGTGGTCTGTCGTGCAGACGGTGAAAACTGTCAGGGAGCCGTCCTATTTCCCTTTCTCTTGGGCTGCTCCTGTCCAGAGAGAGAGAGAGAGAGAGAGAAAGGGAGCCCCCGTCAAGGCTGGAAGAGCTGGCCTGCAACACATCCACTCAGGGCTGTCAATACTTGGGTTTTACGGACACCCAGATTCAGAGGCAATAGCTTAGTGCCTCTTCATCGATTTAACTATCATTTCAGGTCCATAGCTCACAGCTAGAAACCAGCCTGCATAAAACCTCACATTATGGTGCTTCTCTTCTTCTTAAGGACACTACATTCCATTAAGAAAACCAAACTATTCGAGGCAGGCTTGATGGATGAGCCTGATGTTATTATCTCGCTGAACAATTACAGGGCCAACCTCTTAGAGGGAGACTCCCCAGTACACACGTAGGATTTGGTCGACGAGATGTGCAGAATGGGGGGAAGGGCTGGGAAGACAGAGGGCAGGCCAGCAAGCCCAGGCGCTCAACCCTTTAGTGTGCATCCAAGTTTACTCTCAGAAGTCCTTAGGGAATTGTGCTGCAGAGAGAAACCTTTCTTCTGACCTAATTTCAGAGTCCAAACAATGAAAATTAATTACTGAACAAGTATGGATTAAGTGCCTGCTCCATCTAGATGCTGGGCTAGACAGCAGGGACATTTAGAAGCTTTAAGCTATGGTGTGGTCTGAATGTTCTCAGCATCCCACTCAACATGCTGCTCTGGGTGTTCCCTGCCTGTTTGATCCAGAGAATGAAACCTATTTGTTATCTGTGGTCTGGGAGTTCAGAGAGTGGTCAAGCGAGGCTCTTTGATAAGGTGGAATGGGCTAGGCTTTGAAGGACAGGCAGAATAGAGTTGAGGGGATTGGGGTGTCTGGTAAGGCAGTATTTTGAGACAGTCCAGTTTTCATCCATCTCCATCTTCCATCCATGGACATCTTAGCTTATCTGGGACATTGGTGAGGCCACTTAAGGGCAGGCTTGTAGACATCTGCTTTGCAGACACACAACAGAGCACACACATGGAGCACGCACACACACAAACACACAGAGTATATCTATTCTGGGCATGCTCATTAGCAGCTAACTTTAATCTTCTTTAACGCTTGCATCTCAAATCCCAAATACTTTAGTGTGTGCTGTCTATGAACACACACCAAAAATAGTTCTGGGTAGATAAACACATTGAGCCAAGAGGCTGTCTGATTGCAGTTTGAGTTGCGTGAAGTCACTGCCTCCCAGATCCCTTCAGTGCGGCCGAGGAAGGAATATTCACACAGAACATCAATAAATAACTCACCTGAACCACACCTCCTCCCGCCCCCTGTGGCCAGCAGCGCATGCAGCTCACCACCCGCTGCGGGAAAGCGAGATGCTGTGTCCCTCGGCCTTCGGCAGGATGTGTCTGCTTGAGGGTCTGACCATGTGGCTGAAACTCACTGTTTCTTGTGCCCAATTCACCCCCTGCATTGCACAGCTCTTGCAATTAGGTGTGCAATGGCTGCAAACTTGCATCGATGAAAGAGTTGATGAACGTCAGTGAAAAGGAAAAGTTGACGGTGCCTTTCTGCCATCTGCCTCGTTCCTTCCACATTGCCAAGTACCTGATGCTGGCTGCTGACTTGATATATTCATCGTCACAAGAATTTAAAAGTTAAGAAAAAAAGAAAAAAATTACAGGAGTGTACAGCCTTGTCCCCGTCCACCACCCACAAAAGGAAGGACCCAGTGTCATTTTGTAGTGGGTGAATGCTGGCCCCCCGCAAAAGGTATGTCCATATCCTGACCCCCCAGAACCTGTGAATGTGACTTTATTTAGAAAAAGTGTCTTTCCGGATGTAATTAAACTAAGGATCTTGAAATGAGATAATCCCAGATTTATCTGGTTTGGCCCTAAATCCGATGACAAATGTTCTCATGAGACACACAGAGGACAGACCCACAGGCAAAGGCCATGTGAAGACAGAGGTAGGAAGTGGAGTTGTGTGGCCACAAGCACAGGAATGCTAACAGCCACCAGGAACTGGAAGAGGCAAGGAGCAAAAATCTTCCCTGGAGCCTCTGGAAGGAGCACAGCCTTACTGCCACCTTGATTTTGGACTTCTGGCCTCCAGAACTGTGAGAGAATAAATTCTTATTGTTTTAAGCCATGAAGTTTATGGTGATTTGTTTTGGCAGCCCTAGGAAACTCATACACATTTCTTACTGCATTAATGGAAAAGCGGGCCAAGTTAAAAAAAAAAAAAAAAAAAAAGAAGAAGAAGAATGGAGAAGCCAATAGGATTTAAATAACAAGTTGCATTTATGGGGCACTTAACATGCCAGGTTCCTGCTCAAATTAGAGTGACAGAACTGAGTTTGTACCCGGCAAGGTGAGCCCCAGCGCTCATGCTTTTAGCCAGCTACCCTATACTTCTGGAAAAGAGTGGGAGCTGTATTTGGAAAGGGAGATGGGAGGGGAAGTGAGAAAAGTTAGATCTGAAAGAGAGTTGGGGAGAATTTGAGAGAGACGTGGGGGCCAGGTGCTGTGGAGGAGAAGTACAAAAGTTCCGAAGTTTTGCTTTACATTATAAATAGGATTTTTGGGGTGTTCCCTGAGAAGTTTGGTAAAGATTTAAATTGCTCCCCAGTTAAGTTTTTTTCTTTAAGAAAAAAATTTTACATGACATCATGACGAGACTTGCTTATGTGTTACCTGTGTTTTATACAAGTTACATTTTCACTCGTTTGACATTTCTTTATTCCCTGTGCTCTGGCTTATCTGCCAAAATCTGTGCTAGGTGCTGGGCAGACTTGCAGGTAAATGAGAACCAGACCCTGTCCTGGGGTGCTCAGCTCATGAGGTGGGCAGGGTCCAACAGACGAAGGTCCTTGAGTTTGGACATCATTCTGTGGGCAGTAGGAGATTTTGCGCAGGGGACGAAATTGAGAGAGAGTGAGAACTGGCTCTGTGTTCCCCAGGCCGCTGTGAATCCCTGCCCCCTCTGACCTTTAGCAGCTGGTGGCTAAGTGGATAGACTGATAAACTTTCTAGACTACTGAGGATTAAAGAGTTTCCCATTAAGGTAACACCATCGGATTTTAACTTTTTTTTTTTTTTGGCTGAGCCGCGCAGCTTGCAGGATCTCAGTTCCCTGATCAGTGATTGAACCCAGGCCCTTGGCAGTGGAAGTGGGGAGTCCTAGCCACCGGACCACCAGGGAATTCCCAACATCATCAAATTTTAAAAGTTTTTTTTTTCTCTAGGCTTTTTTAGTATGGGGTGGGGAGGGAATGGGAAATGGGGCATGGAGTGATGGTGACTGACTTTCTTCAAATCTTATTGCCTTGATGGCCCCTACTGAACCCAGTTGTAAGGTTGGTCCTGGCTTTCAGAAAATATTTGCCTTGACAATACAGACAAAACCAGTTTCTATTCATCTTTGCGATTACATGGGAGTCACGTGGGAGGTAATAGTACAGCTCTACAGTTAATAGAGTTCAGACCATGATCAGAAATTAACCTTGAAAGCCCTTGGAGAGACGTTACATTGGAGGCTGTCGTGGTTTCCTGCAGTCAGTCCAGCATAGCTGGGTTTCTGCAGCACTGGAGAAGGTTGTTGATTGCTCAGTTAAGCACCAGATGAAGCTGGCCAAATTTTAGAGGCTGTATTATATGAAAACAGCAGATATTTAAGCACTGGACTCATGCTAAGGGCTGAGAGGTGCTTGGAGCTGAGACTACTGCACGGACCCCAAAGAAGAAAGGCAGGTGAACCCTTGCCTGGCACTTACATGTATTTATTCTATCTTTTCTCTCGTTATCATATTATTGTTATTATTACTATTCTGCTGAGTCCCTATTGTTGAATGAATGTACAGAACACGATTGCACACATTGTAGGACTAGACTATAGTAGAAAGTTTTCTTAAAAGTTCTTGCCCTGGGCTTCCCTGGTGGCGCAGTGGTTGAGAGTCCGCCTGCCGATGCAGGGGACGCGGGTTCGTGCCCCGGTCCGGGAAGATCCCACATGCCGCGGAGCGGCTGGGCCCGTGAGCCATGGCCGCTGAGCCTGCGCGTCTGGAGCCTGTGCTCCTCAACGGGAGAGGCCACAACAGTGAGAGGCCCGCGTACCGCAAAAAAAAAAAAAAGTTCTTGCCTTTCACTATGAGAGTTATCCTTTCTCAGAATAAATTTGGCCGGCTTAGCTGTCCGTGTGGCTCTGCCGAGGGATTACAGTCTTCCAGCCAAGTTGGGTCTTGTCCACAGTGATCCAGAAGCCAATTTTCTGAATAAATCACAAAAATGCTCCAGAGTTGGTATATTTACCCGAAAGCTCATCTTCTCTTGCTATGCACACATAATAGTTGTGAATGTACTTTGCATTTTGCAGTATTTTATATAGTGTGGCATTTCCCAAAGCGTGATCTGTGGAACACCAGGGTGGCGGGGTGTTCTGTGGAACAAGAGTTTCATGGGTGGAATACGGTTGGAAACTACCTGCTTTTGGATGTGTATTCACACGTCAACTGAGTCTAAAGTAAAGACATCTGGGTAACTTGGTTTAATGCAGCACTGGCCAAATTTGGTTGCCCGTGGAATCACCCTATTTGGTGCACTCTGGCAACAAGAAGCACAGGGGAGGAGCAGGGCAAGAGGTGGCCAGGCCCGCCCTGGGTTTCTCAGGCCCTGGCGCAAAATTGAGTTGGAGGGTGGGAGACTAAGCTGGATGTTTTATACTGGCCAGACCTGGACGGGACTTGTTAATATTGGAAACTGGCCAGAAAGCTATAGGATATGCCCAGGATGCCACTAAGGGCTGGGAAAGGGAGATTTGTAAGAGTATGGCTGATAACTGTCTTTGGAGGAAAATTCAACCCTTTTCTGTTTGTACCCATTGGGTTCAATAACCTGTTATAAAGAATAGGGTTGAGTCGCATCCCACCAAAATTCATGTCTACTTGGAGTCTTGAAATGTGAACCTATTAGGAAATAAGGTCTTTGCAGAGGTAATTAAGGTGATGATCATACTAGCTCAGGGTGGGCCCTAAATCCAACAACGAGTGTCCTTATAAGAGATGGAAAAGAGGCACACAGGGAGAAGGCCCTGTGAAGACAGAGGCAGAAATTGGAGTGATGTGGCCCCAGCCAAGGAACGCCAGGAACCACCAGAAAATGGAAGAGGTGAGGAAGGATCCTTCCTTAGAGCCTTTGGAGGGAGGGTGGCATGGCCCTGCTGCCAGCTTGACTTCAGACTTCTGGCCTCCCGATCTGTGGGAGAATAAATTTCTGTTGTTTTGAGCCATCAAGTTTGTATTGATTCATGATGGCAGCCCCAGGAAATTAATACAAGCCGATGCTAGTCTCACCCTTGGGTGGGACAGGATTCCCACACAGCCTGAAACTGTGAATCAGATACATCCCTGTTGATGAAGGTGTAATGGATGCATGTGAACTCGAGACCTGCTAACTTCTGCACCAACGGTGGATAATTAGAGGCTGCGTGACAGTCTTGAGGGCTCCATGCAACGTGGAAGAGGAGAGATTGCAGAGGGAAGGGGCAGTTTTAGGGACACTGAGGGATGATGGGGTACAGGGAGGGCAGGTGAATCCCATGGGCTATGAGAGGTAAGTCAACGAGAAAAGATGTGAGGAGCCTCTTGTCGGCAGACCCGAGAAAGAGTGACTCAATGAAAAGACACAGCTGGGAGGTGCCTCCAGGCTGGGTCTGCAGTGAGTTGCCAGGTCTGGGACCTCGAAGGCCCAGGCAGCCCTTTTGCAATTAATCATTTGTGCCCAGGGTCAGCCTGACATTCCAGTGGACTTGGAGTTACTTCTCATACTGTCATTTAACCTTCCCAGAGCTCAAGTCTCTGCTGTGTGACCTTCAACTACTGGCTCCACCTCTCTTCGCCTGTTTTCTGACCTACAAAATGGGGGTCATAACAATTTGAAGTTTGTGGGGATTACGTGGGATAATGCACATGCAAGGTGCTCCACAGGTTCACGGCACATGGCAAATGCTTGCTTTGTTAGCTACTAGTACTGTTGCTGTTCCTGTTTATGACCTGTGACCCTACCTACCAGCTTTCACACACTGAGTGCTTACTATGTGCCTGACAGCACTGAGCACCTTACATGTTTTTAATTCTCACAGCAACTTCAAGGAGGAAGCAACTACAAGTCCTGTTGACCCGTGAACAATGCGGGTCCACTTACACAACCAATTGTTTTCAGTAAATACTATGGTACTACACAACCTGTAGCTGGTTGAATCCTCCGTGTGGAACCATGGATGTGAGGGCCGCCTGTAAAGTTATATTCGGATTTTTTGACTGCGCAGGGGCCTGCGCTGCTAACCTGTGTGATACTCAGGGGGGCTGGGGGAGGACAGGACATTGGCCAGGTTCAGATGGCAAAACCAGGATTCAAAGTCAAGGCTGACCACATGCAGAGTCCAGGCTTTTTACTACTGAATCTGAGAGTACACCGGGTGATTTTATGTGCTACACCAGTGAACTTTTTACTTATAATAGTTATATATCTATTCTATTTCCTATTAGAAAAATACAGGTTTCCTATTTATAGTAGCGATTAAATTTTCCTTTTAAAATAAACATTCAGTGCTCACTGCGGCACCACGTATCCAAAAACTTGGAACATACAGAAAAGATTAAACAGCCCCTGCGCAAGGATGACATGCAAATATGTGAAGTGTTTCATGTTTTTACAATATTATATGTCAATTATATCGAAATGAATGAATGAACAAATGAAGTAAACTCATTTAGCAGCACTATTCGCTATAGCCTAAAGGTAGAAAGAGCTCAAATATCCATCAATAGATGAAAGAATAGACAAACTGTGGTGGATGTAGACAACAGAATATTATTTGGCCATAAAAAGGAATGAAGCACTGACACATGCTACAACATGGATGAACCTCAAAGACATGATGCTAAGTGAAAGGAACCAGACACAAAAGATCACATATTATATGATTCTACTTATGTGAAACGTCCAGAATTGGCAAATCCATAGGGACAGAAAGCAGATTAGTGGTTGTGAGGGGGTTTAGGGGAGGTGGGTATGGGGCTTTATGTTGGAGTAATGGAAATGTTTTGGAACTAGATGGAGGTAGTGGTTACACAACACTGCGAATGTACTAAATGCTATTGAATTGGTCACTTTAAAATGGTTGCTTTTATGTTACATCAATTTCACCTCAATAATTTAAAAATTAACTTATGTAAGTTTAGAGAAGGAAATTAATTTCCTTAAAAATTAGTTTATTTAAAGAAAAATATGAAGTAAATCATAGCACAGGGGGAGAGCGAAGGTGGTACTTAGAAAATATGGCACCGTGTTATGCGTTAAAAGCGCAAGGCATGTCCTTAAGGGCCAAGTCTGGCAGAGTCTGAGTCTTGCCCTCCTTTGTTTTTTTTTCCCCCTGCAGCCAGCTCAGTGCTTAAGAAATACTTGTTGAGTTCAGCGCAGCCTGGCTTAGTTAATTGAGTTAAGGCGAGCTGAGTCGTACTGAATGCACCAGCTGGCTGGCCTGGAGGAGATCCAAGTTGAAGATGTTAAGAATCACACTAATTCAATAAGCGGCTGCAAGGTAGTCTAAGTAATGAGCCCACGCGCCTTTCCTTACCCAAATTAACCATGTTGCGCCGGCACCTTAGGAGCCTTCTCTTCCTGAAGTCCCCTGTGTGTGTTTGCTGGGGACACCAGGCAAGAGAGTGTAGGCGAGGAGGTAAGGGGACGTGGAGAACTTTCTGTCTGTGTACAGGTGCGGCTACAGCTACCTCTTCCTTGTCCCCACACTCATCACGCACATCACGTAGCTACCTAACCGTCAGCTCGTGCTCTTGACTCTGCCTGAGTTGGAAGCTGGCTGAACACCTTGGAGAAATTAATTCATCTCTCTGCACCTTTGTCTCCTCACCTATAAAACGAGGCTAATAATAGTACCTACTGTATGGGGTTCTTGGGAGGATTCGATGAAACAATACCTGTCAAGCACTTAGCATACACTTTTGGGAACATTGTAAGCACTCAGAAAGGTTAGCTATGATGATTAGCAGTGACCAGCGTCGTAGAGAGGTGGGTTTGAAGTATGTGGCAGGGCTGGTGCCTGGAGACACGGGAGGACGAGCAGAGAAGTTGTTTGTAAATATCTTAAACAGAAGCACATGGCTCACTCATGTAAGTTCTTCTGGGATGTGATGTAAGCTCCCAGTACAAGGCAGGAGTAGCAGAATCTGGCTGTTTTTCTCCATTCTGGTAGGATTTTACCTACAGAGAGAGTCCCCAGCGGCTGCCCGTACCCGGAGAGCAGAGAGAAAGCCACACAAAGTTTCCCTCTTTCTGCTCTCCTCTGGGAAGCTGCTCCATTCTGCGTTCTTGGCTAACCAGTCCGTGAAGTACGGCAGAGGTGCATGTGTTAATCTCTTTCCCGGATCTCTAACCCACCCGCAAGGCTGCACGTGGGAAGGGCAGGACATGGGAATCCCAAGGTGTGATTTCTCAGACTATGCATTTTGTTGCTGCTGCCCGCCTGGCCTTGGTCAGGCTCCTGCCTCTTTCTGGCTATTGTTCCTCATTTATGAATGAGGGAGAGGGCAAGCGTTGTAGAAAAATCACTGATTTTCAAGCTGTAAAAATATGAGGAGCTGTCTGATAAAATAAAATTGTTCAAGGGAACTGAATATACAAATGGACACAAGAGTTGCCACATGGTTGGATTAGGGGCGGGGGTCCTATATGGTCCCAGACGCTGAGCTTGCGTCACCCATCCTCCCTGCTTCCCTCTGCTGTCTTCCTCCCTCCAGCAGTGCCCAAGATGCATATTTTGAAAACTGCCAACTGGAATGAATTCATGGGGTTGGGGCAGGGCTGGAGTCCCAGGGCTGGATAGAGCGTGAGGGGGTCCCCGAGGTAGTCTCCAGCAGCGTGGAGGAGGTGGAGGGCAGATCTCTGTGCAGGCTTGCCTGCCCATGTCACACTTGGCAGCATGACATGGGAGTATAGGACACCATGGCTTTCTGCCCGCCCATCATGCATTCCTCCTGGTAGGAGCACCCTGATATTCTTTGGGGGAACCACTCCCTCTCACTCCGCCCCTGTGGGTTAGCTAGGCTTCGGCAGTGAGCGCTTGACTGGGCCCTGGGCGATCAGATCATTCCAGCCCCCTTGCCCTGGTCATTGGTTTAGCAATGGGCAGCTGAACCTATCAGAACCCACCAGACGTGACCCTTGGACTTTTACAGAGGCAAGCAAGAGAAAGCCTTGATTTGACTCTGTGACAATGTACAACAGGTGGAGAGAGCCAATCTCAAAATGAAACCAAAACAGGGAAAAGCAGAGCTGAAGAGATGGAGAGAGGCAGATTCCTAAAGACTTAAAGGAAAGCCTAGATCCTGCAATGCCTGAAGTTAATATGGCTCTTGCTTCTCCGTTAAAAACTTCAATACATTTTTGATCTGTCTTAAGTCCATTCAAGTTAGGAGTTTGTCATTTTGCAACTGAAACCTCCCGACTACTACAATGGGCAAGTTTTCCACCCCCCTTAAGTTTCAGTTTTCTCATCTACTAAGTGTCTCTAAAAATCCATAAACCTCACCTTTAATGGGATCTATAAACATATGTATTTTATCACAGCAGCAGTAGCAAGACATTAGCAAGAGTGGTTAAGTATTTTGAATATTTATTAGTTCTAAGGAAAGCAAAACAAGAGTTGGTTAATATCAGTTCACTTTGTTCTCTAAAGGGGGTGGGGGGAGCAAAAGACAAATAAATATCCATTATAAACGAGAATGGAGAAAGCAGGAGCAGACCCCATATTATGGGGAAATGCCAGGGGAATGCGTGTGAGTCCTCAATTTTGGATTTTTTCAATTAGATGGTGGGGAAGAGGTCTGCAGGGGACTAAGGCCCGAGCCCCGCCCAGGCTCTAGAGGCCAGGGAAAATCTAGAGGAAAAGTTGAGAGGGATTTGTCTTAGACCAGAAGGTTCAGAGGCCTGAGCTCTGCAACTGTGGATGAGCTTCCAACAAGCCACTGCAGCTCGTGGCCAGCGCCATGCACGTGGCCAAACCTTCCCCGGCAGACTCAGGCTAGCCTTTTGTGGCCCATAAGAGCTGTTTCTGGGGACTGCCAGCTCAGAACGCTACCGTGGTCCTGCTCAGGAACCTTTGAGACAGAGAAAGCCCCAAGCTCCCCTTGTCACTGCTGGTGCGCGTAAATACAGCCGGGGGGATTTCCCACGGAATTGTTTGCAACCACTCAAGGGTTTCATTTCCCGTTGTTTGCCAGCCCCTCTCCGAGCCTCAACTGTCAAAGCAGCAGCAAACACAGGCTGCTTTTCCCTCAGGACCCCACGCACGGTGCTTGCTCTTGCTCCCCCTCCACATCGGGAAGCTGGCGTTGGCAGGATACGACGGGCTCGGCCAGGGAATAAGGTCTGTTAGTCAACTAGTGAAGCAAGTCAGCAGAGGGAATACCCGGCCCTACCCAGCCCAGCCTGCTGGGGAGGCACAGCTCTGTGCCATCCCCCTGGTTATTAGTATAATCATGGCGACTAATAATTATATTTATGGGAAGAAATCCCTTCCACAAATCCAAAGCACTTGACCAAAATATACAATGCAGCTGTTAATTTTTTGCTTTTAAAATATGAACTTGAATCACTTTTTTCCCTGATCCAGCATGTTTTAATGGAATTCTAAGTTGTATTCCATACATCAGTGCTTAGAAAAGACCATCTTTATTGATTGAAAACATCTGTTTTAGACAGGCAGTGTGCTGGACATTTGGGGGACCCAAATACCATAAGGAGGTGTAGAGATTTCAAGGCAACATTGGGTGGAGAGTGATAAACGGGAAGTTTATCCAGGGGATATTGGTCTGAGGGGTGGGTAGGAAGCCAGGCAGACACGTATGTGATCTCTCACCAGCTGGCACTGAGTACACATAGTATGCATAACCCTGGGCATCCACAAAGCTGATTCTGTGAGGGTCAGGGATAGTGAAGATATCTGTAAACATCCATTTACCAGGGCCCACCCTCTGCACCACAGAGGTTACCCTAGTAATGAATTTATTCATGAAGCCATTCATTCACTCGTCCATTAAAGCCACGGACATTTACTGATTTCTTTAGGATGTGCCAATTTGAGGCTATATGCTGGGGACACAAAGAATGACCCAAAGTCAACCTGGTGCCTTTCCTCTTAAAGTTTCCATCCCAGTGGGGCAGACAGCCATTAAACAAATACCTACGTAGAATAATAAAGAAATGTACAATACAATAAAGAACAATCAAATACTCATGAGAATCTTCGTGCTCCTGTTTTACTGATCTCCCACTCTATATGCCACATGCTGTGAGGGCCACAAATTTGAATCAATGCCTGTGCAGCAAACCCCAAAGACCAACCAGAACTCCTGACAGAGGCTGGACCGCGGTGACAGTGGCACTTTGCAGTTTACATGGCACTTTTGTTTTGTTTTTGTTTTGTTTTTGCGGTTTGCGGGCCTCTCACTGTTGTGGCCTCTCCCGCTGCGGAGCACAGGCTCCGGACGCGCAGGCTCAGTGGCCATGGCTCACGGGCCCAGCCGCTCCGCGGCATGTGGGATCCTCCCGGACCGGGGCACGAACCCGTGTCCCCTGCATCGGCAGGCGGACTCTCAACCACTGTGCCACCAGGGAAGCCCTACATGGCACTTTTTACACCATGGGCACTCTGGATCCTGCCAGCAAGACTGGCTTGTTAAGGAGTTATTCCCTCCACTTCCATGGGAGGAATCCGAGGCCTGGAGAGATAAAGGGACTGGCCTGCCTGAGGTCACTCGGCTAGAAAGACCAGGAATGCTATGCCTATTTTTACAATGACAGAAGTGGAAGCAGAGCAAGGTGGCCATTTTATTTTCCCAAAGTCACACTAAGACACACTATGTGTCAGAGCAGAGGGAACATAAGTGCAGAATTCTACCTGGAAAGAGAACAGATCCTGAGACAGGTGAGTCTCAGAAAGTAGAGACTGAAGAAGATTATAACACAGGACATGAATTCCAACTCACATCTCTTCGAACGGGACCTCTCCTCTCACCCTCCTGATGAGTGGGTTTTAGTGTGGCCAGAGCGTGATCTGAAGTCACCAGAACTAACACTTAGTGACCCCTCTGATATCCCAGACATCACAGGATTCCTGCGAGGAGCATATTAAAACTCCCATTGTCCAGATGAGGAGGTTGAAACCCTGACCACATACAACTAGACAGTAGCAGAACCCGAATGTAAACTGTGGTCCCTCTGATACTGGGACCTGTAGAGCTTCTGATACCCAGAGCTGCCTCCCTCTGGGGGCCTAGGAGTCCTGGCAACAGGATGCTGGAGGAGGTGGCCTGCGGAGGCAGGGCCCAGGGGTTGAGGCTGCAGTGCTGCCCAGGAATGCAGCCTAGCCCGCCCACTTTTTAACACAGTGGCATCCCTGACAGACACCCTTGTCCTTTTCCTGTGCTGGCCTTCGTAACACAATAAATAAACCCTGAGAGAAACGTGACCTGAGCCAGGCAGTAAATGATGGCACTGTCAGTTGTACACGACTGTTGAAACAAACACAGACTGTAATCATCGTGCTGTACGGGGAGAAAGACATTTGGCAAATGAGATTCCATTTTCACATTGGTTTGTGCTGAGCATATAAATTTCCTGCGGACCGGCCAGCGTTAGGGATGTGTAATTGATTGCCTGCATTATAATAAACAAGCCGTGACAGGTGATCATTCATCATATTCCGCTGAACGTTCCAGCACACCAGAAAACGGAGGAAGAGAGGGAACGCGCGAGCGAAGGCAGAGGAGAAGGAGGAGCCTGGGGGAGGGGAGAGGGTCGGAAAGACGGAGTATTCCCGACAGACAGAAAGCCAGGGAAGGGGCGGGGGAGAGAATCCGCAGAGCGGGCTCGGGGAAAGTGAAAGCAATTACTATAATTCTTTTGATTATCTAATTTGTTCTTTCTGGTCTTCGTTATGTGACCCTCCCCCCATCCCACTCCAACACAGGAGGTCCCCCTCGGGGACTTGGGAAGACACAGAAAATGCTCCTCCCAAGATTGAGGAGAGGAAGGGGAAAGGCGAGGTGGGGGGAGGGGCCGCGTCTAGTTGTAACCGGAGTAGATATCAGGGAAAACCTCGGGAGGGTGCGTGTGTGTGTGTGTGTGTGTGGGGGGGGGGGTTGGGAAAACCTCGGGAGGGTGCGCGCGCGCGCGCGCGTGTGTGTGTGTTCGGGAAAATCTTGGGAGGGGGTGTGTGTGTGTGTGTGTGTGTGGCGCGAGTGTGTGCGGGACTCAGCTTCGCCTTTTGCTCTGTGATGCCTCCAATCAGATGGATAGGAACCCGTTTTTTTTTAATAAAAAAAATTTAAATTGTTTTTGAAAAAAGAAGTGAAAAGTTCCTTTTATTGAAGGAAAAAACAGAATCCAAGTTGGCACCGGATCTGGTTCCAGAAGCCTGTCATGTGGGGCTCTCACTCCTCCCCCCTCGTCCCCCAACCCCGCCCCAGCCCCTCTCTGCCCTTGGCCCGGGGCTGGGGTCGAACAGGACCTGTTGGGCAGCACCCTCCTTTCCAGGAGCTTCAACCTAGACCCGAGGCGGAAGCACATTGGCATATGAAGGACAGAAAGACAAATGCAGAGCTCTCGAGGCAGCGCACGCATTATATAAGTACTTACATTATACAAAAGCCAAGGCCCTCAACAAGGGAGTGAGTGAAGACAGGGGACAGCGAGGGATTCGTCTCCCCAATTCTCACCCTGTCAATTTCTAGCCCTCCCATCCTCACCCATCAAATGCCCTCTCATCCCCTCTCGGGTACCAAATGCTTAGCGCAGGGGGGAGCCTCCAACCCTGGGAGCTGGGAGTTGAGGGGGCGTGACCCGCGCTAAAATAGGGGGCGGAAACTGGGTGGGGCTTAGCCAGGGGCGGAGCCCGCGCTGGAAGGGGCGGGGTGAATACAGAAGAAAGACAGTAACGTGATCGGCGACTTTACTTCTCATCTCCCACTGCTTCCTACATTCCTCTGTCTTTTTACCCTAGCTTTAACAACTGTAATCTGTTACTTTGGAGATTATTATAAAGTCGCCGCTTTTGGAAAATCTGTTCAAGAGACCTGCCTTCTGAAAGCTGTGACATCAGCCCCAGCGGTGTGGGCTGCCTTCCCTGGGTGATCTATGTGGTCTTCGAAAGATTAACAGCTCCTTTGGGTCTCCCAAGAATCCCGGAAGAAAGCTAGGGCAGGTGCCGTTTTCTCAATACGCTTATTTCTTCCCATCTCCACATAACAATTTATGAAATGGATCTTAGGGTCCCGATTTTTACAGGGCAAGAAATGGAGACACAAAGAAATGAAGTTACTTGCTTAAGATCTGGAAGCAAAAAGAATAAAAAATTGAATCCAAGGGTCTTCTTCTAACATGCTTTCCAGATTCCCTATGAGGATACGTACTTTCTCCCTTCAAGCCCCCTGAATGATAAGTGCACACATGTATGTGAGGGAGAAGAGTTGGGTCTATTTGGAATGGCTAAGCCCTCCTGCTACGTATCACTCAAATTTGCCCCCTTCTCTCCACCACCACTGTGCCCCTGGTCCAAGCCATCTTGCTCCTGGACCACGCTCCCACCTCCTCAGGGGCCCCCATCCTAACACTGTTGCCCACTCCCATCCATTTTCCACCTGCAGTCAGGATGATCTGTTCATTGATCTGAGCATGAAAACACCATACAGGTCTTTCACCAGCTGGCTCAGCCTACCTCCCTAGCTCCATCTTTTATTATTATCATTATTATTATTATAAAATACACATAACATAAAATTTTCTGTTTTAATGATTTTAAAGTGTGCGACTCAGTGACATTAAGTAGATTCACACTGTTATGCAGCCATCACTACTATCTGGTCCAGAACTTTTTCATCACCCAAACAGAGGTCACTTCTTTTTCTGCCCTCCCTCAGCCTCTCACAACCACCAATCTGCTTTCTATCTCTACGGGTCTCCCTACTCTGGAAATTTCATATAAATGAAATCCTACAGTATATGGTCTTTTATAACTTCTTTCACTTAGCATAACGTTTTCAATGTCCATCCATGTTGTAGCAACTTCATTCCTTTTGATGGTTGAATAATATTTCACTGTATGGATAGACCACCTTTTGTTTATTCATTGATGAACATTTGGGTTGCTTCCAACTTCTGGCTATTGTGAATAGTGCTTCTGTGAATACTTGTGTACAAGGTTTTGTTTGAACATCTGTTTTCAGTTCTTTTGGGTATATACTTAAGAGTGGAATTGCTGGGTCATATGGTAATTCTATGTTTAACTTGTTGAGTAACCACCAAAACTCTTTTCCACAGTGACTGCACCATTTTACATTCTTACTAGCAGAGTTCAAGGCTTCCAATTTTTCCACATCCTTGCCAACATTTGTTATTTTCCTTTTTTTTTTTTAATGGCCATCCCAATGGGTGTGTCTAGCTCCATCTTTTAGTTCTCTTCCCCTCACTTTTACTTCTCTGGCCTTTCACATCCTCAAATATACCACTCTCTCTTAAAAGGGGGCTTGTATATACAGTGACTTCTGCCTTCCCTCATCTCCAAAGCTAGATCAGATTCCCCAGTGATGATGCATCTAAGTGCCATAGCCTTCCTTTCATCGATCCTAACTTGGTTATGAATTTACATTTCCTGTGTGATTACTGATTAACATCTGTCTTCTTGACTTGACTACAACCTCCCCACAGGCATGGACAATTCTGCTCTTGCCATCCTCTGTATCCCCAGCACTTAGCACAGTTCCAGGTAGATTCTTGGTACTCAATAAATACTTGTTGGATGGATGGATGGACAATGGATGAGATCCAAGTTTGGGTCCTGCGTCCTTATGAATTTCTCTTTTCTTTTTTTCACTTCTCAGTGGAGTTGGTAGGTCTCTATAAATTAGAACCTGAAAAGCCTGCTCCATCCATAAGGTATGTGGAGGCTGATGAAGTTCTGGTTGCAGAATTCATACTCACTAACATCTCCCTTTAGAGCCATGGTGATTCTGGCCCAGGATTCTGAGTCTTGCTTGGGAATTGTGCCGATTCTGCCCTTCAGTGCTGCTGAAGGTTTAGGAGCTTGAAATATATATGCTTGGTGTAAACATGACCTCGGCATGACAGGGCGATCCCTGTGTTTGCCAAGCCATTAATTTTTAAGTAATAACAGCCACCACAACAAACTGCATTTCCCCCACATTCTGAGTTATTCTTAAGGTCAGAACTATGGGATGGTATGAGACAAAAGCCTTATAAACTAGACTGTAGTGGTGAGTTCTCTGTGTTTACAGCTCTGCTCCTACATGCAGGTCCAAAGAGCTGAAAATAGAGGATTAAAAATTCATGCAGCTACTCTCTTCCAAGGAATTCCAAATGCTTAGAAGACCATCTTTATCCTGCGAAGTCATCAGCCTTCGGATATCACCATGCCCGTCTTGAAGACAGGGAAACAGAGGCCCAGAGATGTGATGCGACTTTGCCAGGGTCCCCCCTGATACGGGAGCCACAGACTCAGGCAAAGAGCCCCCTGTCACCCATCTTTCTAGCCCATGCCCTCTCCATTAGCTTGATTAAGACAACTGATTTATTCATTCTCGGTGGTTGAGAGGGGAAAAAAACCCAACATGCCATTTGTGTGATATAAATATCACTGGAAAAAGCTTAAAAACATTGTTTCATACATATTTTCTTAATACCACAGTCAATCACACATGTCCAAGTGCACAGTTCCATCAACCAAGGATGGGGGTGGGGGGAGACCCAGCAGAGACTTAGCTCTGAATCCTCAGTCCCAGCTAAAGATACACTGGCGGTTTTCTCTTTAGCGTATTGCCTTTAAAGAACCTCCTAGAGGTCTCAGAAGCTTGATGTTGGGCCAGAACATGAGTAGGCAGGGAAGCAAGTGTGCCGGGGTGCCTGTCAAACTGGCCAGTTCCCAAAGAAAAGATGGGAATGGCCATTTCTCATTCAGTGTGCTCCCTGGACTCACAGAAGGATTTGGATCTCAACATGGTTCCTCTTCCCCCGCCATGCACCACCCCCTCCACCCCCCCACCCCACCCCCACCCCGCCACCATCATCAAAAAGCCTTTAATCCCAGTGATTCTACTGTTAGGAATTTAGCCCAAGGAAATAATTAAAGACGTGTAAAAAGACTTAGTGACAGGATGTTTCTCACAACACATAGACTATGGCAAAAGATTACAAACTGCCTCCATAGCCAACCAACTATAGGTGATTGATAAGTAAATCATGTGGTTCATCCCCTAAAACCCTGCTCAGATTTAAAAAGAAAAAAAGACTAGAAGGAAATAAACCCAGATGTCCACAGAGCTTGTCTTTGGGTGTGGAAATATGGGTAATTTTTCCCTTTCCTGTAGTAAGCTCTTATTTTTGGGTGATCTATTCAAATTTGGTTGACTCTACTGGAAGCTTTATGAAATCACTAAGATTTAGAAGTCATAAATGGAACAGGAAGGGACATAAGCAAAGGCCCAGAGGCAAATCAGTGTCAGGGAGGAAGCAACCGAACTGCAGTGGGAGATTCCAAATGCTGAATGCTGAGAAATGCGGTGGGTTTGTGGGTTGTGGACAGACTGAATCTTTTGAAAGCCAAGGAAAGGAAAATACACTGGATGTGACAGGCACTTGGGAGCCACTATAGATCCTTGAACAAGAAAAGACATGGGCAATTCCAAGTCAGACCAAGAAGAGATAGTCAAAGAAATGAATGAGCTGGGAGTGAATCTGGTGGTCTCATAAATCTTTTATGGAAGA
This sequence comes from Mesoplodon mirus, assembly GCF_964341445.2. Taxonomy (NCBI): domain Eukaryota; kingdom Metazoa; phylum Chordata; class Mammalia; order Artiodactyla; family Ziphiidae; genus Mesoplodon; species Mesoplodon mirus. The sequence continues at coordinate 12,708,258 of NC_138989.1, forward strand.
ATCTGATTTCATTGGTTTGGAGGTAAAGCGTTTTGGAGACTAGCAAAACTCTAAAGAAGTCTTGAGATTGTTTTCATTTTACAGATATGACAACTTCAGCCCAAAGAGTTAAAAAAATTGTTCCCAGATCCACAGCAAGATGGTGGCCAAGTTGGGACTGGCAACTAGGGGTCCTTATTCCCAGCTCCAGTCCCAGCCCACCTCTTTGCTGCCTGGGATCCCAATTCTGAGATGTTAACCATGTGTACAACTTTCTAGGAGAACCAAAGACCCTGGCTTACTTTCTGGAGTCCCACCTAAACCTCCACCTGTTCATTCATTCATCTGTCCATCCATCCATCCATCCAACACTTTTTAAGCACCTATTAGGAGACAGACATGCTAAGTGTTAGAGTGGGGGTAGAGAGGAGATGATGATGGCACATAGTAGGTGCTCAATAAATATTTGTGGAAGGGAAGGAGGGAAGGAGAGAAGGAAAGAATAGTTCCTGCCCTCAAGTCACACAAGATCTAATTCAGGAAACAGAACCTTATGTGCTGGGTGAAAGCCATGCTTTCACGGAGATGTGAACTCATGTACTGCAGCCCCGGGCAAGATACATAACAGAACCAAACCAAAAAGAGTGGACTTCCTCTTCTTTTATAAGAGGACTTAATTCAAATAGCATTTATGGAGCACCTATAATGGGATGGGGATTAAGATTGTCCCTGTTTCCCCATGTTTACACATGAAACCCAAAATGGCCAGGAGGAAGGATCTGTGAAAAGTGAAAAACCAAGGGATCACCAAGCGTCCAGGAAGGACAGATGTTGTTTGTTTCTTTGAACAACTTTGACTTCTTTTTCACACTCCAGCCACTTGGTCTGATTTTCCTTTGGTTACTGGTCCTGGGGTCCTTGGCTCTGGTCTGATGGAGGGAGGGCCAAGCTCATGCCACAATCAGACCCTCCCGTCAGTCCCACCCTCCTCCATTTCCCTTTTCCAGTTATTCAGGCTTCTCAGGCCATTGCAACCTCACATTGCCAAGTGAACATAAATCAAGAGGCCACAGCTCCCGGATCTTTGAGAAATAGGGACTTTGCGGAGCCTTTCCAAGGGGGTGCATGGGGAAGGAAGGGGAAGGAGGCATAAGGAGAAAGTTCCATGTGGTTCCTTTAATCACTGGGTGGAAGGAGAGAGGAGAAAGTTCAAACAGAGCCCCGCAAGCCAGGCTGGGAAGCCAGCTCTGAGCTCCACTGTTTAAGCAACTGCTGTTGGCATCACCGAGGTTTGTCTTGGCCCAAACCTGTCCTGGGAAACAAGAGAAGCTCATGCTCTTGGAATTCGCTCCCTTAACGATTCACTCAGCAACTCAGCTTTGGTGGACAATTTTTTAACAAAAAGAAAGAAAGAAGAAAGAAAAGAAAAGCCATGCAACCAGTGATTAGATATATGCACTCCCCAAACTCATCAGCTTGGACCGGGCTGGGAGGAAGAGAGAAACTTTCTGAGCCTCCCACGGGGAGCCTCTCCCAACTGTGAACCGCCACTTCCTAGAGTGGGATCCTGGGTGAGACACAGCGAAGCAGCAGTCTGGAACATTGTGATTCAAATGCTATCCGTTGAACTCTAGGACTTTGGAGAGAGGCACTCGATAAACAATGAAAGTGCAAGGTGGCTCTCAGTTGTCTTTTACTGAGTGCTTTCCATGCACCAGCATTGTACCAGAACTTTCCATCCCTTGTCTCATTGGGTCCTCACAGCCACTCCACCAGGGCATATGTTTCAGTCCCACTGCACAGGTGAGAGAGCTGAGTCCTGATCCGTCACTGACCCGCCCAAGGACACACAGCTAATGAGTGGGGGGCATCCAATTGTGAATCTGATCCCCTATGACAGCCCCACCCCCAGTCATGCTCTTGACCACGCTGCCCTCCTGCCTTTATTTGTTGCTTCATCGCCACGTGTCATCACCGTACCCTCTCGGATGACATGGAAAAACTGAACAGGCGTGCACTCAATCACAGGACAAGATAGGACAGTGACCCCGGGCGGCGTCTTCCCAGCTTGGTTACTGAGGTTCTCAGTAGCCCTGGCTGCTTATGGAAAGTAGCACAGTGTGTGGAAATGCCACTGGATTAACACGGGTTCGAAACCTGGCATCCTCAGACCCTTTGCAGGTGCATGGGTGCAATTCAGGGGTCCATGAATTTAGCTGGGGAAAAAAATGACATCTCTACTTTCACTAACCTCTAGTAGAAAGGCAGCATTTTCTTCTATGAGGAATGAAGGTGACAAAACACTGTAGCATCAGCAGTTCCCGTGACTTCAACACACATGGAAATCACAGAGACTTTCCTATCACTAACAGTTGTTGCAAAGATATCAAAATATTGTTTGTGCTCCTCACAACTTAAAAATTGCAGTAATAGACAGACCAGCATCTAGATCTTGATACTTAAGGCGTAATAAAGAAGCTCGTATGGTACCGTTTCACAAACTCGGGTTTTCATATTTTGATATCTGTATTATAGTATAATTGGTTTCCTTTGCAATCCTATGTGCTTTATTTTATGTAGCCTGATTCTGAAAAGGGGTCCCTGGCCTTCATCAAATTGCCCAAGGGACGCATCCATGGCCTATGCCTGGGAAGCTGAGGTGAGGCTCCTGTTCTTAAAAAGTATGCAGCCTAATTGGAGAATGAGACAGATACACATGTCAATATTTAAGATGCAACCTTAAGTGTAAAAGAAAAGAGTAAGCTCTTTGAGGGCAAGCACTGCATTTTTTAAAAAACATGCTCTTGAGGGGTGGGGTAAAGTATCTATATATTCTTTTTTTTTAAAAAATAAATTTATTTATTTATATTTGGCTGTGTTGGGCCTTCGTTTCTGTGCGAGGGCTTTCTCCAGTTGCGGCGAGCGGAGACCACTCTTCATTGCAGTGTGCGGGCCTCTCACTGTCGCGGCCTCTCCCATTGTGGAGCACAGGCTCCAGACGCGCAGGCTCAGTAGTTGTGGTGCATGGGCCTAGTTGCTCTGCAGCATGTGGGATCTTCCCAGGCCAGGGCTCGAACCCGTGTCCCCTGCATTGGCAGGCAGATTCCCAACCACTGCGCCACCAGGGAAGCCCCTCTATATTCTTATATCCATAGCACCCAAAACAGTGCCTGATAATCAGTTGTGATAGGTCATTAACAAAGAGTGCCAAATGCACAAGCTCAGCCTCTCAACCTACACTGCTTACAAGCTGAGTGACCTCGGGCCAGTGATGATGACCTTTCTGTCTTGATTTCCTCATTTGGAAGAGGGGCTTAGCAAAACCTTTTTTTCAACGTTGTTGACACAGTCCAATAAGATGAAGGATGTGCATGCACCTAGCCTGGTTCTGGGCTCATCATAAGGGTCAGTTCAGAATGACAGCAGCCCCTGTGGCCCCCAAAGCTCTCTTCTGTTGGAGATCAACTTTGAGAAACCTGCCCAACAGGCTCCACCTCTGGGGTGGAGGTGAGTCACCCTGGAGGGTCTGCATCAGAGCTCAAGGCAGATAAATCAGTTGATGTGGGTCTGTCTGTCCCTTTCGGTGCCTCTCTGATAGCCTGGACGCCCTGCACACCTCCCTGGAGAAAGCACTGTCTCGCCTCCATTGTCGCACAAGGAGGCAGGGTCGGGGAGGGGAGGCAGGACTGGACAGTCAGGTCCCTTGGCCTCCTGCCCCACCACACGCCTGGGTGGCATGATCCGTGATTGGAGAATGCCTACCTTATCTTGCCACTCTCATGCTCACACATTTGCTTGGAAGATGTCTGTGTCTGCAAGGGCTGGTAAGAACCTGGAACAGCCTTTGAAGGTATCCAGCCAACTGAACTTAATTAAACTGCAGTTCCAGAAGCCAACAGCATTTTCCTAAGAAAGCAATACAACTTCTAAAAGTCCCCTAACACTCCCGTGCAGCCCATTTCCTGTGCTTCAGACTATGTCATAAAACTGTCCATAGGGTGGTTTCCTTTGATGATGGATCTGGTTAGCAAGACATTTTTTTTAAAGCCAGCATCATTGTCTCATCTTTCTTAAGTTAGGAGCATCCTGGCCCTCCCCTTACACTGCATTTGTTCTTGCTTCTCCAAGCTGAAGTCATAGGACCTTTACCTTTTCAACTTGGCTTCTCGCTTGGCCCCAGAGGCCACCATCTTGGAGAGTCATACGCCCACTAGTTCAAGATGAGGGCACGGTCACACTCTGGAGCCAAATTTGATTGTATTGCTGCATGAAGTAGGGTAAAGTGGTGGCCGAGGAGTGCTCCTGCTTCAAAACATACTTTTCAGCCGTTCATTTTTCAACCGTTGGGCCCTTATTATGTGCTGGGGGCCGGGAATATAACGGTGAACAAGATGGCACAGCTCCCACTTCCATGGAGCTATATTTATATGGTCAAGGGAGAGAGAGAGATAATGAGGACATAAGCAAATAAAGACATAAAACAGTTACAGATTGTTAAAAGTGCTAAGAAGACAGAAACAGATGGCTGGAGTATAGTGGAGGGATATTCTTAGATAAAGTCAAAGAAGATCTCTCGGAGGAAGTGACATTCAAGCTGAGACCTGAGGGATGAGACTGAACCAGGCATGGGAATAGCCAGGGCAAGAATATTCCAAGGCAGCAGGAACAGCAAGTGCAAAGGCCCTGGGGTGGGAAAAGCTTGGCAAGAGCTAGGAATTGACAGAAGGTCAGGGTTGCTGGAGTATAAGGAAGAGAGTTGCAAGAGGTGAGGACAGAGAAAGGCAAGGGGCCGTGGAGACCATTGTGAAGAGTTTGGATTTTATTCAAGTTGGTTGGGGACTGAAATTCACGTGGGAGATGCTCCACATATGAATTTGTAGGATAAATGGATGATTTAGAAATATCCTTCCATTTGGAGGCTTAGGCATCAAAAGTCTTCAGCAATTGCATCCCTACCAGAATTTCTCCCAGGACTCATTTTTCTATCATTCAGTTGGTCCATTTGCATATATGCCTATAAATGAGCTCTAAAGACATGGTTATGGGAAGACCCAGACATGGGTTTACCAGGGCAGCTGCACTGGCTCACTCCAAGAAGGTACCATTCTCGTTGTGTTCTCTGTAAATGCATTCCTGGAGCACAGCATCGAACTGGATGAAATAGTGACTCCTAGATTTGGGCAGCACGAGGTCCTGGTCCCAGCTTGGACACTCACTAGCTGCATGACCCGGGGCAAGGTTCGGGCTCCCTCTGGGCCTCGGTTTCATGAAAGAGGATGATGCCACACCTACCTCCCGGGGTTGTTGAGAATTTTCAAGCTAAGGCAGTGAAAGCACAGTATTTGAACTTGGTAAAGAAGGGTAACTAACTGGGGTCCTAGAATGAGCTTCAAGGATCAGTGGACCCCCTGAAATTGCATACAAAGTGTGCATCATGTGTGTACATCTGCATACAAAGGTCAGTGCATTTTTCAAAGGAGAGGTTCCGAAACTCTCTCCTCGGTTTCTCAGAGACCCGTGATCCACCATAGGGTAAATGGTATTATACACCTGGCAGGTGGGACTGCTACTGGCCCTTGAAGTTGTTCTCTTGCTCTGAGATCTAGTTAAACATTTGCTTGTTGATGTCTTGTTTCCTCTGGAGTCTGTAAGCCGATTGCTGGCAAGCGGCTGCCTGCACTGACCCTTCCCTCCCCATCTTCCAGTCATGCTAACCCCTGACTTCCCACGGACCCACCCAGCAGCGATCCATCAGCCCAGGGCCAATCCCTCCCCACTGTGCACACAGGAGGCTCAGGTCCCAGCTGCATCAGTGGCCAAGAGTGGGTGAAATGAGCTCAATCAGTGTGCTATTCCTGAGCCAGGCATTGCCTTACTCCTCCCAGGTAATAAGATGCCTTAACCCAGATACACATTCTCTGCAGGCTACCCCCAAGGAGCGGTAGCTAATGGCAGGGATTTCTGGCACCAGGTTCCGCCCAGGAGGAAGATGCTCCCATTTGTGAGAAGAGGAGATGTGAGAGCTTTAACTTCCACCCCCCACAGAAGGTTGACCCTGGGTGGTTTGTATATGTCTGTGTTCCACACCCATCCCACATAGTGCCCAGCACATTACAGGCACTTAACAAAAGCAATAAATAAATAATGGTCATTTCTAGCCCATCTACCCACCACACCCTCTGGGGATCTTAATGCAGTACCCTCACTTTTCATCTAGCCGATTCTTAACTGGTTCCCCCACCTCTTCCTGAGAAGTAATAAAGTTAACGATACTTTGTGTAGATGTTGCATCTTTCTTCTCAAGAACTCCAAACACTTGACTGTTATTAGCTCTTCATCCTCATTTCTGAGTTAGGTTTAAAAGGCAGGGGTGGGGTATTCTACCCACCCCTATGCCCTCCCACCAAATTGATGTTATTTCAAGGAACTGAGGCCTAGGACAGGAACTTTGCCCAGATCTGCAAGTCACAGGCAGGGGGAACTAGGAATAAGGACCTGCCCCCCAGGTCCCCATCCCCGAATTTGATCTAAGACTCCCAAAATCTTTTTTTGCCTAGAAGCAAAGCAGATCTTTCTAATTCTGCTAACGTCCCTAATATTCTCTCAGTTCCTGAGGTTTGAGAAAACCCCTTGCTTAGGAAGATCCCCACAGGGAAGAAAAGGTCCCGCACAGTGTGATGCAGCCAGACACTGGACCAAGACGCTGCTGCCGTGTGGACCACCTCGAATTCAGATGAAGTCCCTCCAACACACCCCAGAGAGTGTGAGTTAGAGATCCTCAGTGGGCTTGGATCTCCACGGTAAACACTTCCCTCCACTTCCAGAACAAAGCCCACAGTGCTGAGAGGCTATACCATGGGAAGCAGCATGGCTCAGGGAAACCGAGCGGCCTGCTCCTGGCTCTAATTATCTGAATCACCCAAGGAGAGAATGATTCGGAAATTTCCAGACCTCGGTTGCTTCATCAGTTAAATGGGTCTAATATTAGCCATCCTGTGTGCCTCATCAGGAGGTTGGCAGCGCAAAGCCAGACAGATGTGAAAGTGCTTTGAAAAAACTAGACATTCTGTTGAGATGCTGCTGCCGTGGACATCAGGACAGATGCAGTCTCTTCTCTGAGGATCACCTACAGATTTTTGGAGCCAGAGGGGAACTTGAGGCTCACTAGCCTGTCCTTTTTCCAGAAGAGACCAAAGATGGGAAATGAGTGTACTAACGTGAAAAATGCCCCCCGGCCACAAAGATAGTCCCACCAGATCCTTGGAACCTCTGAATGTGATCTTATTTGGAAAAAAGTCTTTGCAGATGTGATTAAGTTAATGATCTTGAGATGGGATAATCCTGGATCATCCAGGTAGGCCCTAAATGTTATCACATGTACCTTTATAAATTAGACATGCAGAGAGAAGAGAAGGCCTTGTGACCATGGAGGCAGAGGTAAGAGTGAGGCGGCCACAAGCCCAGAAATACCTGGAGCCACCAGAAGCTGGAAGAATCAGGAAGGATCCTCCTCTAGAACCTTGGGAGGGAGGGAGGACATGGCCCTGCTGACACCTTGATTTTGGACTTACAGCCTCCAGAACTGTGAGAGAATAAATTTCTGTTGTTTTAAGCCACCCAAGTTTGTGGAAGTTTTTGACAGCAGCCCTGGGAAACTAATACATGAGGTAGGCAAACTCCCACCTTTTATTGATGGTAGAACCGGGTGTCCTGGCTCTGCATCCAGCATGTGTCATGTCACATCCCTCCTGGCCTCTTTGAGAGGTGAGGAATGAAGCCATATGTTACCCAGAGGGCCATCTCCAAAGCTCAGGGTCAAGGGAAGAAAGCAACAGCCGCCGAGACCAGCTCCTTTTGGTAGCACAGAAGAGGGCAGAAGGAGGCCACTGCACCTGCAGAAAATGCATCTCATGGACCAGCTGATGCCGGAACCCACAAGATACCCCGAGACCAAGCCGGCTGACTAGCAGTGTCCTCTGCAAGAAGAGGAATACGTCTTAGCTATGAACTAGATGCCTGGAGATGCAGAACTCTGTGTCCTCCATGCCCTGAGCTGGATCCCGTGTTCCTGAGCCTCCCAGTGCAGCGCAGAGCTCCATGTATTTTTGTGGTTTTTTTTTTTTTTTTTTTTTTTTTTTTTTTTTTTGCGGTATGCGGGCCTCTCACTGTTGTGGCCTCCCCCATTGAGGAGCACAGGCTCTGGACGCGCAGGCTCAGCGGCCATGGCTCACGGGCCCAGCCGCTCCACGGCACGTGGGATCTTCCCAGACCGGGGCACGAACCCGTGTCCCCTGCATCGGCAGGCGGACTCTCAACCACTGCGCCACCAGGGAAGCCCGCTCCACGTGTTTTTGGAGGATGGGTACTTGGATCTGATTTTTTGGTGTGTCAGAGGGACAGTGGTTTGTGTTCAGTTCTTGCCTGCCATCTGGCAAGGAAGGCCCTCAGCGCTGAGTGAGTCTTCTCTCCCTGAGAATATTCTCATGTTCAGAGAACTCCAAAGATTAATTTCTGACCCGGAGCAGATTTTCACAGCACTGACAGAAACCAGCGCCTTGACTTCTAGTTTCCCAGTTAGCCAATCACTGATGAGGGAAATTCCTGCTGAAGTTATGGCATTTTCTGGTTCTAGTTCCCAGGGTTTCACAGAGGAGTGGCCACAGTGGGATCGGGGAGCAGTGCAGGCTTTGGATGGAAGGAGTCTTTCCTTTTCGGAGTCTTAGCTGAGCGCTGATGACACCTCACGTTGTCGGGGCTGCACTAGGGGCTTCCCCTCGCTGATGGGGACTGACACCCATCAGTCCCCAGCTTTCTACAGGGTATGCCGTGCCATTCTGGGGTCCACACGGAAGCATGAGGGGTCTGTCTACTCCAGGGGCTCTGAACCAAGGCACAATCAACCTCTGGGAGCGGGCATTCTTTGGGACCCCATTCTGTGTATTGTAGGGCAGTTAGCAGTGTCCTTGGCCAGTGGCACCCTCCACCCTGTCGTGACAACCAGAAATGATTCCAGACATTGCCCACATATCCCTGAAGGGCAAAATCACCCCCCTTTGAGACCCACTGGTCTGTGCACACCTGGTTTCCCTTTCTCCTGGTGATAGAAGCTTCCTCTGTGCAGCGTCACCCCCATGATATCTCAAAGTTCACTGCCCTGTAACACCACGGCTGTTTCCCCTCTATTGGATGGGAAGTAAAAATAATCGTAACAACAATTGATTGTATGCTGATTTTAAATCAGTCACCTCATTTAAATCCTTGTTAGCAACTCTATAAAATTATTCCATTGTAAAATGTTATGAGTAACCAGGAATAATGTATTACAAGACGAGGAGACCAAGGCAGAGAAAGTCAGTGAACTTGGTCAAGGTCACACAGCTTTTAAGGAACTGAGCCAGGATTCAAACTCAGGCAGCTGAACTCTTAAGCACCATTCTACTACAACTTCAGTCATACAAAATGTTTGGGATGTGCTTCCGAATTTTTAACTTTGTAAGTTGTCATTTATACCATTGGGTGCGAGATGGCATGGCAGGTAGCAATATGATATTATTATCATCCCCATTTTTCAGATGAGGAAACTGAAGCTTGTCCAAGGTGCATGGTGTTTCAAAGACAGTCCGAGGACCTGAATCCTTGTTTCCTGTCATAGAATTCAAGCTTTTCCTTCTATGCCAGGCTGCATCTGAATAGGAACTTTAGTGAGAGGGCCTGAAGGTGTAAACATTCCTTCAGGTATTCTGGCTGTTAACTGTCAAGCCAGGGAATTGAAAACAGGAAGCTCTGCTTTTTCATAGCAATCCTGGAACCCCAAATGAATACCGCACATGGGTAGTTGGGTGCCTTTGTGCATTCTGCATATTTAACATGAGGTATAACAGGTGAATTTGTCTTGCACCACCCAGACCCTGGAGACAGCTGCTCCTTTCAAGTGCTGCTGGGCACTGCTGGGCACTGCTGGGAGGTGACAGTGGCCATAGCTGGTCAACTGCATTTGCTTCCTGGACAGAAAAGCCACCCTTGTTGGTATCCGCCCCTACCACAATCCACTCCCCACGTATCCAGTATCTCGCTGAACAGCCTGTGTAGGTGTTGCGTTGCTTTACTGGAATGGCAGTCCTGTGGAGGTGGTTATTATCTCTCATGTTTTGCTGGTTAGAAGACTGAGGATTGGAGAGTTTCAGGGACTCAGTCAGGATCACACAGCCAGTAGGCGGTAGAGCCAAGGTAGCGTGCTGGGCCTCTGGCTTGCCTTCGTCTGCTGCCTCCTCTGGTGCCCAGGCCTTCAGGCTTGTCAGGTTTTGAGCACAGAGTGCTAGAGCGGACACGTGGAGCACTCAGGGACAGGCCTGCATCCCAAAGATGACCAACCAGTCTCCTTGCTATGGGAGTTCTGTCTGGATTGTTCGCTCGTTCAACACGTAGTAGTCCTCGAGGGCCTACTATGTGCCCAGTGTTGTGCTAGTGTGGGGCACAGAGGTGAATGAGTAGATAAGCAGTGGGGTGAATGGTGACCCCCCCCACAGGAGGTACGTCCACCTCTGAATCCCCATACCTGTGAATGTGACCTTTTTTAGAAATAAGGTCTTTGGGCTTCCCTGGTGGCGCGGTGGTTGAGAATCTGCCTGCTAATGCAGGCGACACGGGTTCGAGCCCTGGTCTGGGAGGATCCCACATGCCGCGGAGCGACTGGGCCCGTGAGCCACAACTGCTGAGCCTGCGCGTCTGGAGCCTGTGCTCCGCAACGAGAGAGGCCGCGATAGTGAGAGGCCCGCACACCGCGATGAGGAGTGGCCCCCGCTTGCCACAACCAGAGAAAGCCCTCGCACAGAAACGAAGAGCCAACACAGCCATAAATAAATAAATAAATAAAGCAAACTGTCAACAAGTAAAAATAAAATAAACACTATTAGAAGATGAATTTGTCTTTAAAAAAAAAAAAGAAATAAGGTCTTTGCAGATGTAATTAAGTTAAGGATCTCAAGATAAGATCATCCTGGATCCCTCAATCCAATGACAAGTGTCCTCAGAAAGGCTAAGAGAGATTTGAGACATCCACGTGAGGACAGAGGCAGACATTGGAGAGATGCAGCCACAAGCCAAGGAACGCCTGGAGTGTGAGACGTTGGAAGAGACCATGAAACATCCTCCCCAGGAGCTTTTGGAGGGAGCGTGGCCCTGCCAACACCTTGATTTGGGAGCTCTGGCCTCCAGAACTGTGAGAGAACCAATTTCTGTTGTTTTAAGTCAGTGATTACCAGTTTGTGGTCACTTGTTATGGCTGCCCCAGGAAAAGAATATATCCTGAAAGGGGATAATTTTGAGAATGAAGGGAAAAAAAGAAGTGTTGGTTGCAAGATGACTCAGGTAGCACGTATTAAAATTCACTGGAGCAGACCCTCTCATGCCCTGTCAGAGCAACCAGGCAAGTTCTTCATGGAAGTCACTAAAACAAATGCAGTGGAATCCTCCACCCGCGAACTTCCAGCTGTTAAAAGAAGGCAGCCGACAAGTCAGCAGGGTAATTAGACAGAGACAGGAAGTCAAGTTGCTCCAGGCACCTTCACGGGAAGGGTGTCATCAGCGCCAGGTTTATTCATTAATGTCCAAGAATGCCTCCATCCCTCCCTCTCCCACAAACACGGAACGTGTGTGTGTGCGCGTGCGCATGCTCTGTGGGAGGCCCTGTGCCAGGCTCTGAAGAGGGTACCACACAGCCCCATCCCCATCCCCATGGGACTCAGAATCTGGTGGGAAAGCAGTGATGTCAGCCCCTGTGCTTAGAGGCAGCGCTGACATTCACTGGGATGTACTGATACAGCAACGCTGTTTGTTGAAATGGTGGAACACTTCTGTCTGGAGCAGTTGGTAATGAGATGTTGATCTGAACCCCCTAAGTGCCACCTGCCACCTCAGCTGTGCCAGCCCCTCTCCTTGCAGGTGTCCATGGACCTCTTCACCATCCAGCAATAGGGGGAGAATGGTACCTCGGTACAGTGGACCCCTCCAGGATCCTGCTTCTGTGCTACAACCAGGATCTGTTCTGACTGGTCCCTGCTGTCCTGAGTGTCACATATTTTGATTATCATCGCTGACTAGACCTCAGTGCCAAGAGAATAAAAGGCTGGCTTTGAACCTGTGTATCTCGGCTATTTAATCCCAGTTAGTCATCTTGAAATTGCATGCCTTAGGTGCATGGAAGACAAGGGAGGGTGAACCGGTCTGTGTACATCATTCTTCCATGCCTGGAAAGTAGCCTCAGAGATATCACCTGTTCCCACAAGAGCACTGAAAAAGGTCTGGGGAGAGCTCTGGAACCCACACCAGTGAACAGATTGGTCAGACCCATGCCTGTAAGTTACCAAGGTCAAAGAAATATCAGAAGCCAAGTCCAGGCTGTGGACCCCACTGTCTGTGCGCCCTGCTGAAAGTCAAGGGTCTGGAGCCAGCAGGCAAGAAGACAAAGCCAGATCCAGGGTTTAGGTAGAGGAGGTTCCAGATGGACCAGAGGTTATCAACTCAAATACTCACAGGAGCCGGGCAGCTAAAGCAGCTGCCCCCAGCCTAATACTGGGACAGCCTTAACACACTTCCAAAAGCCATTTCTATAGTTCTTATAGCATCAAAAAAGAGTATTTTTGTGGTGGGAGGGCTACTGGCCCAGGGTTATGTCAGGAGATTGGCTGCAGGTGCCGTAGAAGGAGTGCATTTCTATCCTTCTTTATTTTTCTCCATGGGGCCAAGGGGCCAAACATGAAAGTTTCCAGGGTCCTTCCGTGTGCTTTTTGAGAATTGAAGTTGGACAGGCCCCTTCCACCTGGTCATCAGCATTGTTGCTATTATGCAGGGATGAGAATGTTTGGTCCATGAAAGGGCAAAGTTTTCCAGTAGTTGCAGAAACCAAAGATGGAATGGACTTACATCACTTAACCATTAATTCATTCTGCAAATATTTTTGCAAACCCATTATGTGCAGAGCCTTTAGGGGCTGAGATGGGGAATAAGTCAGAAGTCATCTCTGCCCTTCTGGCACTTTCAGTCAATTGAGCACCTACTATGTGCCAGGCCCCTTACAAAAATAATGTGAAATAATCCCCACTACCCACACTTATTGAGAGCTTATGCTGCCAGGGACAATCAAGTTCAAGTATATACTTCCACTAATAGTTGAAGGAACATGAAGTATCTCTTGTCCCTTGCCACGTATGTGCTGGGTGCTTTGTGAGCATTATTGGGGTTAAACCTCCAGCAACATCTCCAGGCTAAACACTACCAGTACCCCCATCCTCCAGATGAGTATACAGAGGCACAGAGAGGCTGTGACTTCTTCTAGCTAGTAAGTGGCAGAGGGGTTTGAACTTGCCAGATTCTAGAACAGACGCTCTTAATTATGCTGCCTGCCTTTTAATTCTCAAAACACCCCTATAGATAGTCATTCTTAGCCCCATTTTGCAGATAAACCTGAGGCTCTGAGAGGTTTTTATTGTGTCTGCTGCTGGGGGCTGGGGCTATTGGCTGCAAAAGTTTAAAGGGCACCAAAAAACTCACTGATCAAGATGATATTATTTTAATGGAATTTTTTTAAACTCAAAATGAGTGCCAAAAGCTCCACAATGAACAAAACATCAGAATTTTAAAGAAAGATTCCACCCCGAACTCGCAGGACCTCGTTTGACAACACCCTAACCCCAGTCCTGTCTTTATTTAAAATTTTCATAATTTGTTCATCATTGATTTTCTAGCATTACTTTTCTTAAAAATATTGTTTTAAAATATTAATCTTGATTACTGAGTTTTGGCCCGCACTTAAATTGTGTACCTAGACGGGGACCTGTAGTCCTGCTTCTCACAGCTGCCTTTTACTGCGCGCTCACTCTGGCGCTATAATCGTGCTTTGCCTGTGTCTCATTTTATCCTCTCAACCGTCTTAGGTAGGCAAGCATCATCGCGCCTGTTTTACAGATGAGGCTACTTCGGACCAGAGAGGTCCAGAGCTCTGATTAAGGTCACACAGCGGAGGGGCGGAAACTTGAACCCAGCCAGGTTTCCTCGAGAGAGGAAGTGAGCTCCCGGTACTGGGAACAGCCCAGGCACAGCGGAGGACTGAGGATCGCCCGGCGTGTAGGGAATTCTTGCTGGGCGTGGGGGGCGGGACTTGATGACCTCCGAGTTCCCAACAACGCCCAGTTCCAGCTTTCTACGATCCCATTGTTTCCGAAGAAACGGTCCCGTGGCTCGGCAGCGGCGCGGGGCCTGGGCCCCTGACTCGGCCTGGATAACCGGGGTGGGGGACGCAGAGTCCCCGGCGCATCAGCGGGCGGAGGGGCCGGCGCGGCCCCGGGGAAGGGGGTCCCCGCCCGCCGGGCGTGCGGAGCCCCGATCCTTACCGCGCCGGAGCAACCCTGGGAGGGCGAGGCATTGCGATGCAAGAAAGCTCTTGGTAATAAGCAGAATTGGGTTTTAATGGGGTTCGCAGAGATAGAACAGAAATCAAATTAGGGCCTAATTGGCACGCACGCGGCAGTGAGAGCGGCGGCGGCGCGGCGGTCCCGCTGGGGCTGAGCAGCGCAGCAGCCCTGGGGACGCGGCGTCCCGCCTGCGGGAGGCCCCAGGCTCGCGGGGACCCTTCCGCCGGCGGCGCGCCCGCCCCGCCCCCGGGGGACCCGGGCCTGGCCTGGGAACGCGCAAATACCGGCCGGCTGCGGGGCAGGGGACCCGGCGCTGGGGCAGCCACACTCAGCACCCACCCCTGACGTTGACCCGGCTCCTAGAAAATGCCTGAGCGGCTGAGCAGCGTCCACGGCTGGCCTTTTTGTTTGTGTTGATGGAAAAAATAAAAGGGTGTGTGTGTGTGGGGGGGGGATGGCCGTGGGGAAAGGACAGGAGAGGGAAAAGATTTATCATCAAAAGAAACCGAGAACCCAGCGCGTAATTATTAATAGTAGTCGTAATATGAGTGATATTGGGCGCTGACCCTGGGCCAGGTCCTCTGCCGGCACGTTTTGCTGTTTTACATCGTGACTTCTATGAGGTTTGGTAATCCTCTTTCTCTCCATTATACCCACGAGGAATCGGAAGCACCGAGGGGTTTAGTTGCTTACCCAGGGTTATCCAATGAGGATACCTTGTAACTGACCCTCCATCCCAAGACAGGGCGACTGCGGAGGCTATGCTTGTATCTGTTTCTGCCACGAACAGTACATGTCGTTAAATTTCTTTTTTATCTATCTTTAAAAGCACTTACGAGATTCTCCTTAGACTGATGATGTGTTGGTTTTGTAAGATGACATTTCTTTTTAAGGTTTTTCAATTTGGGTTTTCACTATATCTGAGGAATTTTATTTTATATCTGCCATATTTCCCTGTAGTGTCCTTGGAAGTCTTAACTCTCTTCAGGCCGTGTAGGTCTGTGCCAAAGAGCACTCCTAGTGTTTGGGGGATAGAAACCGAGAGAAGCAAAGGGAGATCCCAGCAGTTCCACAGGTGAGCAGAGCAACGGTGGAACGAATAACTTTAGGGAGACACCAATAGCAACTCTCCCTCCTCAAGCATCCTCTGTATAGTATGTCCATTTCTCAAAAAATTCTTGAAGGGAGGCACTTTAATCCTCATTTTAAAATGCAGAGACAGGTTCAGAGAAGTACAGTGTCTTACCCAAGGCCACGCAGTGAGTCCATGGTAGACCTGTCCCAGAACTGTCTGACCCCAGATCTCACGGTCTTTAGATCATCTGTTCCAAAAGCACCAAGAATTGGTGTGCTGAGCCCTTCTAGCAGTTGGGAGGTGGATGATTTGCTTCCCTCCCCACCATGAAGCCTTTGCCAGATTTTTTTTTTTTTTTTTGGACCAGATTGGAGGAAACTTAGAGCACCCAGTACTGACCTTTTTTCAAGTCTGGGCTGGAGCCTTGATCTACCTCCAAGGGGGATCAAACATTTCTTGGTGGCAGCTGATTGAGAACATTCTAGGACAGCATTTTCCAAAGTATATTATATGAAACATGTCCAGAATTGTTCATGAAACAACAGGCTCTGTGATCAAATGATTTGGGGAAATTTGGGGTTGAGCAAAGTTCAACCTGCTTCTTTACTGCAGGACTTTTCAGAGCCTTTAACACACTCAGGCACGCGATCTCCAAGAGGGTCCATTGTAAGAAGCATTTTCCAAATCGTGGACACTCTTTTTCACAGAGTATTGTGCAGGACTGGGGTTCCACAGAACCTACTCTGGGAAACATGGCCTAGTGTGTTCTGGAGCTCACACCTTTAGAATTCTGTCCCTGGTTGGGGGTAGAGCTTGCCCTCTTCGTTGCTACCTACTGTCTTCTTTTGTTAGGAGAGATGTTTTAAAGTCTCACTCAGAAAAGTGTTCACAGTTGAACAAGGAGCCCCAACTGTATATTTCCCCAAAGTGTTGCCAATCACACTCCTCAATCAAAAATATTTATTGGGCCCTTATGCCTGCCCAGGGCAGTAAGGGGCTCTGAAGACTTAAAAGTAAATGAAATTAACTAGGTGATGTATGTAGCACGTTTAGCCTGAGGAATGGTGGAGTTAGTATCGGAATTTCTGTTACCCGCACTGCTGTTAGACCTGGTCCCTGCCATTGTAGAGCTCAGAGACTGGGTGGATAATTAAAACACATGCACTCGACATGGTAAAACAGCTTGGCACATCTGTGACAAAGGCCAATTGCAAATATTTTGGAAGCATAGCTATTCTGTTCCCCAAGCACATTAAAAAATCTTTATTAGATTTTTAGTTATAAAATTAATACAATGCCTTTTGGAAAAAAATAAACACTTTAGAAAGAAGAAAATGAAAAGCAAAAGGTTCCTGTTCATGCTCTCTACTCCACCACCCCTAACTCCCTAGAAGTAATCACTGTAAATGCACTGTATACCATTCCAGACTTTTCTGTGCATGAAACAAACATGTAAATATGGAGTTTTCTTTTTACAAAAAAAGGGGGTCATAAGACACTGCTTGTAACCTAATTTTTCCCACTTCGCTATACATTGTCGACCTTTCTATCACAACAAGGTCAACCTCCCTCCACTCCCAGCCGCTCCCAAGACCCAAGACACCCCTTGTGTGCCTCACTTTGTGAACCCCTGAGGAGGGAAAAGCCATAAAAGTCCACTCATTTGTTGGACATCTACTGAATGCCATACACATGTGTGCTAGGGGATTGGGAAAGATGGAAAAGTATTTAAATGGAGGGAACACCATATGCAAAGTGTGCAGATGGGAAGTCAGGTGAGTGGTGCCAGGTGTGGGAGATGTGCCTCTCCCTTTTCAATGACCAAAGGCCATCCCATTCTATGCATGAACCATGATTTACTTGCCCAGTCCCATTCATTTTAAAATGCTTTTTATAAGAAAGATTAGAATATTGCTGATCTGGTGTGGCTGGAGCGTAAGCACCTAGAAGGCAGTGGATCAGATCTGTATAGGGTTTTATCCAGCATCCTCTCCCTGTAAATGCCATGGCTATTACATCTTTTAGCCAATTTCATGATTGTTTCCAAAGGCGCTATGAATTGGAATCACCTGGTGTGAGACCCTTTTACTTAAAGAGCACAGTCAAATGATAAACTCCGCGACACAAATGAGTGACTTGAGCATGTCACCAGCCACTTGTCACGTTCATTCACACACTCAAGGGGTCAGTTGTAGCTGCAATTAGCTGGTTAACTAGCATTTGTTGGGCTCTCAGGAGTTGCTGAAATATAGCAATGATGGCAGGAGGAAGCATTGCAATTGCAAGGGCAAATATCTGTCCCTGTGGCAAAGGGAATAGGGGAGAGGGGCCCCTTTAAGAATTTCCCCGGGAGGCAGTGAGGAATTAAAAAGCAATCATAATTAGTCTTCAAAATGAAACACGATGGGCCAAATGTCAGACGCTCATCCTTTCTCGATGCCGCAGACTCAACCAGACAGGTCCTCCTTGCTTTCTGGCACTCCGGTCCCCTGCAAGGAGGCCCAGAGACTCTATTAAAAATCCCAAATAGCTGAGATTCTCCAGGATCAGCAAATCCGCACAGAAGACCTTAAATCAGCAGAATCTGTGAGCTTTCAGCTTCGGTGGCTGGTGTGCAGGGCTTTTCAATTGTCTCCATTCAGTTCCTCGAGTGGATCTCATAGGCCGAATGAGATCTTTATCATCTGTCACTGGGGCGATGCACACTGGGCCTGCCACGGCAGAGTCCATCCCAGCTGCATGAAGACATCAGCAGCTCGTCGGGGCTGAGTCCCTGCCCTGTTGCCACATATGGAATGCATGGTCCCAGCTGAGGATGCCACACGCCCCTGGCTTCACTTACCCGGTCCTGGAATGGCATCACCTCTTTTCCCATTCAGCTACAGTCCTCTCACTGCCAAAATCAAAACCTCTGAGAAGCAATTTAAGTGGCTTGTCGAAAAGGAGGTCATCATAACCCAGTAGGTGGCTGTAGATAGGTAGTCGGGAGGTAGTGGATCTGGCGGGCTGTCCCAGCTCTGCTACCTGCCTGCTGAGTGCCCTTGGACGTGTTATTAGAGCACTCAGAGCCTCCACTATAAATGGGCACGATAAAATCTCCCACCTTCTTAGGAAGGTGAAATGATTTAGTTAAAGCAGAGACTTAGAGTACACGACTAATTCAGAAAAGCATGTCTAGTCTCGAGTAAAATAAATACCATTAAGTCTTCTGACATCATCATCATCAAAACACTTATTGACACAAAAATGTGAAGGTATTTAATGCCACCTAACTACACACTTAAAAACAGTTAAAATGATACATTTTATGTCATGTCTATCTAAATTTAAAACAAAACTTATTGAGCAACTGCTTTATGCTAAATGTTGTACCTGCACTTAATCTGCACAACTCTTTAGGTGGGAGAAATTATCCCCATTTTAAAGAAGAGGAAATGATCTCCGAGCGGCCACCCAGCTAGCAAGTAGCTGTCAGGATTCGAAC
Source organism: Mesoplodon mirus (assembly GCF_964341445.2). Classification (NCBI taxonomy): domain Eukaryota; kingdom Metazoa; phylum Chordata; class Mammalia; order Artiodactyla; family Ziphiidae; genus Mesoplodon; species Mesoplodon mirus. The sequence continues at coordinate 12,727,204 of NC_138989.1, forward strand.
TGAGTCTGTCCAACCCCAAAACCTGTTCTCTTAACCTCGACGTTTTGTTGTTGTCGTTGCTGTTTTTTAATTTTTTAAAAATCTATTTTTAACTACGTTGGGTCTTCATTGCTGTGCAGGTGCTTTCTGTAGTTGTGGCGAGCAGGGGCTACTCTTCGTTGCGGTGCACAGGCTTCTCATTGCAGTGACTTCTCTTGTTGCGGAGCACGGGCTCTAGGCACATGGGGTTCAGTAGTTGCAGCACGCAGGCTCAGTAGTTGTGGCACGCAGGCTTAGTTGCTCTGCAGCATGTGAGATCGTCCCGGACCAGGTATCGAACCCGTGTCCCCTGCATTAGCAGGTAGATTCTTAACCACTTCGCTACCAGGGAAGTCCCAACCTCGACGTTTTGATGTCTTGTTTGCCTGAGGGTGGTATCATCGGATGTCTATTCAGTATATCACAGCAGCTCACAGCCCCATTCATACATTCAGTCAGACTTGGGTGAGTACCCGATGGGTGCCAGGGACCAAGTCAGATACCAGGGAGGCAAAGATGAATGGGGGTCCGAGAGCACTCCTGGCACAGGCCACGGCAGGCAGGAACAAAATACCGAGCCCTTTAGGAGTGGAGCGAGTTGTAGACAGAGGACCATGAGGAGGGGTGTCTTTGCAAAGGAAGTAACAGCTGAGCAGAGGCGTTGATTTTTTTCCCAGGAAGTGTAAGAGGGGACGGCATTGGCCAAGGCATTAGTGGCAGAGGGGGCATGACTACTGTGTCAAAAAGTGCAGAGGGATCCAGGGAAAGGAGTTTAAGAAGATGCTGGGAAGATAGCCAGGCGTAAGCAAATAAGGCTGCATGGTTATCCTGCAAAAATTTTGAAGGAGAATGACAAGGTCATGTTCATAGAGCTACAGAGAGAAAATCCCACTTCACTTTTTGTTTTTGGCGTGGGGGCAGGGGTGGTTATCCTGCAAAAATTTTGAAGGAGAATGACAAGGTCATGTTCATAGAGCTACAGAGAGAAGATCCCACTTCACTTTTTGTTTTTGGCATGGGGGCAGGGGTGGCGCGGTAAAAACAATATAATGCAAACACCCCAAATGTCTATCAACTGCTGCATAGATAAACAAAATGTGGTATATACACACTGGAGATTCTACAATGGAATAGTATTCAGCCATTAAAAGTAATGGAGTACTAACACATGGATGGACCTTGAAAACATGATGCTAAGTGAAAGAAGTCAGGCATGAAAGGCCATGTACCATATCATTTCACTTACATGAAATGTCCAGAATAGGTAAATTCATAGAGACAGAAAATAGATTACCAATTGCCTGGGGCTGGGTAGGCAGAGGGAAAGAGACTAATGAGTGTAGGGTCTAATGAGTGTAGGGTCTCTTTTTGGGATGATGAAAATACTCCGAAATTAGATCTATGCACAACTTTGAGAATGTACTGAAAGAAAAATCACTGAATTGTCTGATTTTAAAGGGTGAACTTTATGGTGTATGAATTATATTTTAGTAAAGCTGTTATTAAAAAACAATATAACCATATTAAATAAAAGTTTGAAAACTAGAAATCCCCTCTAGTCCTACACCCCCAACATACAGCTATTTCCCACTTGTACATTTCCTTCTTTGTCCCTGCACTTATATATTTTACATGTACACTATCAGAGAGTATCATTTTCTATTCCTTTTTTAACTTAGCATTTCATCACAAACATTTGTTCACATTCCTATGAGGTCTCCATAATTGTTTTCAGATCCAAGTTTTAGGAAGATGAATGAATTCATTCAACAAATATTTTTTGAGCACATGCCAGGAACTGTTCTAGGCACTGGACAAGGCCCCTGTTCTCCTGGAGCTTATTTTCTGGTTGAGAGGACAGACGACAACAAACTGATAAATGAAGAAGATAATTTCTGATTGTGAGGAGTATGATATGAACAGAAATCCAATAGGGAAATGAGACAGAGAGGCATGGCATGGAGGTAATATTAGAAAAGGTGGTCAGGGACAGAAGTGACCTTTGAGCTAAGACTTAAGTGATGAGAAGACACGAACTATGTAAATTCTGAGAGGAAGTATTCTAGGACAAGGATACAGCAAGTGCAAAGGCCCTGAGGCAGCAACATGCTTACGTACTTTAGGAACAGTAAGGATTTGGGTGACAATGCAAAGGGCAGGTTTGGGGAAGGAAAGATGTGGCAAGGGACCAGGTAGGGGGCAATGGAATTTGAATCATCTGAGACTGCCGTGAACATCACTTTGGCCAGAAGCAAAGACCAGCGAGTCCTAGTTGTTCAAGTCCAGTCCTAGCATAGTTGTCAAAGTTACCTCCTGGCCTGTGCTTGGGAAGGAGCCCGAGAGCCAGAGCTTAGGGTACACCCTGAATCAGAGCCGGCACCAGGCCCCTGCTCAGCGCTCTGCCTTTCCCAGGTGCTTTCCAGCACAGCCATATGAAGCCACACCCAGAGAGCCCCGGGGGCCTCCGGAGCCCCGCTAGCATGTGGGCAGAGCCAGCAAGTGCCAACCTGACAGCTGATGGCAGCCCCGCCCCTCCCTGCTGCCTCACCACCTGCACATCAAAGTGGCAACGCTCCTGGCACATCCACTTCCTCTGGCCCCAAACCCACAGGGCTGGCACTGCGCCCCCCAGCACAGAGCCTCTACCCCTCACCTCGCACCCACAGCTCCCAGCCCTGGGCTTTGCAACTCTCTCCTTCCCTCAAATCACAGGCTTGCTTTGGAGACAGACCAATCTGGATCCGGTCCCCTGTGAAACTTGCATGGCTCCCTGATTTCTGCCTGGTAACACTCATTATCCTTTGCATTAATCACTTAATATCTATCTGTCTTTCGCTTTTGACTGTAAGCTCCAGGAAGGCAGGAACAATGAATCCATAACATTTAGTACGTCTTACAGTGCTGTCAATAGAAATATAATGTGGGCCACATATGTAATTTAAAATTTCCTAAGAGCCACATTCAATAAGCAAAAAAAGATAGGGGCTTCCCTGGTGGCGCAGTGGTTGAGAGTCCGCCTGCCAATGCAGGGGACACGGGTTCGTTCCCCGGTCCGGGAAGATCCCACATTCCGTGGAGCGGCTGGGCCCGTGAGCCATGGCTGCTGAGCCTGCGAGGCAAGTCCAGAGCCTGTGCTCCACAATGGGAGAGGCCACGACAGTGAGAGGCCCGCGTACCGCAAAATAAAAATTAAAAAAAAAAAAAGATAAAGGCAAAACAAATTTTAATAATATATTTTCTTTAACCCAACAATCCAAAATATTATTTCAACATGTGGTCAATACAAAGACTGTTAATGAGATATTTTATATTCTTTTTTCCCATACTAAGCAGTCAAATTCCAGTGTATATTTTATATTACAGCACATCTCAATTAGGATGCTAAATTTTCACGGGAAATAATCTTATTTGGATTTTATATCAAATTTATGGGGAGAGTCCATTCACTTACCCAAGTTGTGCTGAACATACATAAAAGTTTTCCAGTAGTGGAATGAACAGCTTTTAACTTTAAACTTAAATAAAGTAAAATTAAAAAAATTAAAAATACAGTGCCTCAGGCACACTAGCCATATTTCAAGTGCTCCATCGCCCATGTGGCTAACGGCTACCATATTGGAAAGCAAAGATATCAAAATCCCCATATTTGCAGAACGAATGGATTGATAAATCCCACTTTCACCATTTCCTTTTAATATGACTTGGGCCTTGGGGTGGTTTTAAATACCCACCAATTCTTTGATAACTCCCCCTGTCCAAAGGTACAGCCTGATTCCTCTCCCCTTGAGTGTGAGCCAGACTTAATGACTCACTTGGAAGGAATGGAATGTGGCTAAGTGACAGTGTGTGACTTCCAAGACTAGGTCATGCTGTGTGCTGTGGGTCTGTCCACCTGTTCTACATCTTGACCTCAGATCCCCCCAGAGAGAAGGTCTCCCTGGCTCTCTCACTGCTGTGCAGTGGAAGCCACCTCCGTTGGGCAGTGCTCTCACCCAAGACCACGTCTAAGCCTCAGTCTTTGGATCAAGCCCATGCCTGGTCCAGGGGGCTGTTGTCAGAGTAGCGAGGCCATGAGGTCCCAAGGCCAACTTTTCTCAGAAGATGCCCAAAGCACCAAGGACATAATGGTCTTGTCTAAGTAGTGCCCTTGGGTGAGTCCACTAATGAACATGGACCTGTTTCCTTGTCTGTCAAATGATGGATGATAGTAGGACTTAGACCACCCATCAGGTAGCTATGAGGATCCAAGGAGGTGGTTCAAAGAAAAGCCCTTTCCAACAGGAATGTCTCATTTAAATACCATTGCTGTGACAAAGGCAGCTTGCTGTGTACGTGGAATAGAAAAATGTAACCATCGTCCGATTAATCAGGACTGTCCTATTCAAAGAAGTCACAGAGGCTTAGGACACTGGGCACATTTTAAACACCAGTGAGATTAAGAAGATGAGGTTGAGTTTAAAAAAAAAAAAAAGCAGCAGCTGTTTCTTGCCTGTGGCGTTTCTAGCTTGTGCACATCATCCCTGTAATATTTCTTCTTCCTTTTTTGTTAATGGCTTGGGGGTTTGAACACTGTTTTGTTCAGCCACATGGGGAAATGTTTAATGAATCCTTGTGAATATTCATTAAATGCTGTTAATATTTTCTGGTGGGGGAGGCCCTGCTGCCTGTCCGGCGGGTCTTGGAACGGTGGCAGGGAAGCCGCCCACCGCTTGATTTCTGTTATTTGTTTTCCATTTCGTTTGCCCTATTTTCTGAGACCTCAGGTGGTTTGCAGGGGCCAAGGGTGGAGGCAGAGCTGGCTTCCTTGCCTCCTCTCCCCAGACTCACAGGGAGTTTTAGAGAGGGGTGGTGTGGAGTTAAAGATGACTATACCCTACCCCTCAGGGACCACACTCCTTGGTATGTACCTCCAAGAAACCCTCACACGTGCACAAAGAAACATGCAGGGAATGCTCCTGGCAGCACCGCTTGCGACAGCAACAAAGAGAGAAACCACACAAATGTCCCTAACGGAGGATGGATGGATTTAGAATATTCCTACTAATGGATTACTACGATCCAGGAGTGAAAATGAATGACCAGGGCTATGTATTACGGTTGAGTCTTTTTTATTGAGATGTGATTCACACACCAATGCAGTGGTGTTCAGGATATTCACAACATTGAGCAACCATCACCACTAAGTCCAGAATATTTTCATTACGTCCAAAGAAACCCCATACCCATTAGCAGCCACTCCCCATTCCTCCCCACCTGCAACCCCAGGCCACCCCTAATCCGCTTCCTGCCTCTATGGATTTGCCTATTCTGGACATCTCACATAAATGGAATCATACAACATATGGTCTTTTGGGACTGGCGTTTTTCATTTAGCATAATGTTTTCAAGGTTTGTCCACTTTGTAGCATATAACAGTACTTCATTCCTTTTTATGGCTGAATAACATTCCATTGTACGGATAGACCACTTTTGTTTAGCCATCAGTTGATGGACATTTGGGTTGTTTCTACATTTTCACTCTTATGAGTAAGGCTGCTATGAACATTCACATACAAGTTTTTGTGTAGACATTTGTTTTAATAATCTTTTTAAAAAATATTTATTTATTTATTATTTATTTTGGCCGCTCTGGGTCTTAGTTGCAGCATGTGGACTTCTTATTTGCGGCATGCGGACTCATAGTTGAGGCATGCAGGAGGGATCTAGTTCCCTGAACAGGGATCAGACCTGGGCCGCCTGCATTGGGAGTGCGGAATCTTACCCACTGGACCACCAGGGAAGTCCCTATTTTAATAATCTTGAGTATATACCTTGGAGTGGAATTGCTAGGTTATAAGGCAATTCCTCGTTTAACTTTTTGAGAAACTGCCAGATTGTTTTCCAAAGTGGCCACACTATTTTACATTCCTACCAGCAATGTCTGAGGGTTCCAGTTTCTTCACACCCTCACATGGTTGAATCTGACAGACATAATGTAGACAAAAAAACAAGTTGCAGAAGAATCTGTTCAGTATGACCCCATTTCTACAAAGTTTAGAAACATACAAAATAATACCATAGATTATGCAGAGCTACACTATGTGCAGTTAAAATACAAAGAAAATAATGGGCATGGAAAACACTGAAATGTGGATAATGCTTCCCACTGTGGGTGAGGAGACCAATTCGATCAGGTGTGTGAACATATGGGACTTCCATTGCATGGGTGTTGTTTTATTTCTTAAGCTAGGTGCTGTTCATGGGAATTTTGAATTATTCTTTATACTTCGTAATATATTTTTCATATTTCCTCATAATGTATTATGTTTACATTTATTTTTAGGTAGGACATATTTTAGAGGTATGCCTATCTTTTTTTTTTTTTAATTTCTTTCTTTCTTTCTTTAGGCTGTGCCGGGTCTTAGTTGTGGCACTTGGGAGGCTCACTCTATGGGAATCTTATGGAACTGGAGAGTTTCCAGGTTGGAAAATCTTCTGAGGGTTTGGGTCTCCATCCCAGCACACAGTTTCCGCCACCGTTAATGTCGTAGGGGTATAAAGAATATTGTCTCTGGGATCTTTATAAGTAAAGAAGACCCAACTACAAGTAACTGTAGTGGCTTTAAATCCAAAAATTCTTTGCTACCCCTCCCTTTAAGAACTGGAGCTTAATTTCTCTCCTGTTGAGTGTAATCTGGTGTACATGACTTGCAACTAGTGAATAGAAAAAGGTAGAAGCGACAATGGGTTATTTTAGAGACTTGGTCATAAAAAGCATTGTGGCTTTTTCCTTTCTCTCTCTTTTGATCGCCAATCTTGGGGAAAGCCAGCCACCATATTACAAGGACACTCAAGCTGTCCTGTGGAAAGGCCCATGTGGTGAGGAGCTGAGACCTCCTGCCAATAGCCAAGTGAGTGAAGCATGTTGGGAAAGGATCCTCCAGCCCCAGTTGAACCTTCAGATGACTGCAGCCCAGGGCAGCCTCTTAACTGCACTCATGAAAGACCCCAAGTCAGAACCTCCCAGCTAAGTTGCTCCTAGATTCCTGACTCTCCACACTGTGAGATAATAAATGTGTGTTGTTTTAAGCTGCCACATTTAGTGGTAATTTGTTAAATAGCAATAGATAAGTGATAAGGGATTTATTATCTCACATAGCAAGCCTCTTGAGGGAGAATATTCCAGAGTGGTTAATTCAATGATACATTGATACCATCAATGACCCACATTTTTTAAATCTCCTCACTCTACCATCTTGAATGTGCTGGCTTTTGTCTTCAAGTTTGTCTCTTCATGATTTCAAAGTGGCTGCCACAGCTCCAGACACCACATCCCTATGGAACTGCACTGAATGAAAGAGGTAAAAACACTTTTCCCACAAGTGCACCAATAGCCTTCTCCATATGTCTTATTGGTTCAGGCACATCACATACTCCTGCCCAAACCAGGCACTGCCAAGGGGAGTGGAATCACTTGGAATGGCTTGGGCTAAAGCCAAGCACCAGTGGTGGCCATGGAGGCATGCTACTCAGATCTCCCTGATGCAATGAGGGTAGTTACCTGACAGCCTGCAGGTGCTGCACCTTCAGATCTGCTGCAGCATTCATGCAGATACCCTGCTCTCCCCAGGCTGTCCCAGAATAGTAACTGTATTTGGTGGGGGTCCTAGAGCTGGGACGTTTCTGTCCCACGTGGGACTCTAACTCCACATCAGCCCGGCTGAGACTTCCTTGGAGCTGCACTGCAATCTGAGGCTCCTCTTCACCAATCCTCCTTCCTTCCTTCCCCCTATCCTTTCCCATGTGTCAGACCAGCGTTGTGATCTGAAAGCTCCCTGCTTCCTCGTGCTCCCTCCCTCTGTCCTTCACAGGCGGCTCCCTAGTACGTCTCTCGAGCCAGCCTGTTGTCTTGACGTCTGCTTCCCAGGGGACTCAAATTGCCACATAGCCCCCGGGTCTAGAAATAGGCTTCATTCCCTACGCATGAAATGGTGTACACACAAACAAAGTCAGGAAAGAGGAATGGCTATTGGGTAGGTAGCCTGCCAGGCGTGCACCGTATCAGATGAGCACAGACCCCGGCCCCACTTGGACTGCTCGTGTGGGACCTGGAGCGTTACTGACCTCTCTGGTCTCAGCTGGCTCCTCTGTAAAAAAAAACACTCAGGATCGTGGACAACTTGAAATAGCATCTGTAAATCTCCTAGCGTATAATAATGACAGCTACCATTTGAGTGATTCCTGGTTTAAGGCACTTTATGTGGCTCATTTATTCCTCACAGTTACCCTCTGGGGTGGTGCTATCTGTGGCCCCAAGTCTGAAGCCCAGAGAGGTTAAGCAGATTGCTGAGTCCCACGTGAGTGAGTGGCAGGGTAGGTATGGAACAGAGATGATCCAATCACAGCACTGATGCTTAGGGGGCATCGGGCTGTACGGGACACTGTAGGTGCTTCACGTATGCTGGTGTTAGGCTTGATGGTTCCATGACGGGGCAGTTCAGCATGATGATTGCTATCATTTACGGAGCGCTAGCTGTGTGCCGGATGCTTTAAATAAATTATCTCATTGAAATTTCACAGCAGCCTGTTGAGGGAGGGTCTCTGCAGGCCATTTTACAGTCCAGGAAACAGATGCACAGTGAGGAAGGTACGAGGCTGGGATTCCAGCAGGGCAGAATGACCTCAGAGTCCACAAGCAACTGCTGCACTGCCTCCTGGAAAGAACTGGAGCTTCCCCAAAAGGGTGGACCTGGTTGGAATCCCAGCTCTACCTGTGAGCCCTGTGACATCGGGCAAGTTACTTAATATCACCAAGCCTCTGGTTCCCCACCTCTTAAACTGGAGATAAATAACACCTGACTCAAAAGTTTTTTGTTTTCTTTCTCTTTTTTTGCGAGATTTAAATGAGAAAACATCTTTAAAGCTAGGACAGTGTCTATTACCCGAGGAGGCTCTTAATTAATCATCACAGAATTCCAGGCATTGTTGACATTTATCTCGGATTGTTGTCTTCCCAGAAATCATAAATCTGGTTCTGATTATCACCTCATGCAAAGGTTCTTCCCAAGGATTCTCAGTCGTATTCTTTTATCTATCCTCTAAAATATGATCCAATTTATAAAACGTTGACTTACAACTCCTTCAGAAGCCCAGCTGGTGTGTAAAATGATGCATTCTGTGGCACCGCAAAGAGCACAGGCCCCCAGGGACCCGGCCAAGAATGGGATCCTCAGTTCTTTGGTACAATAAAGGATCCTTTTCTAAAACAAGTAATACCAGCTCGCGTGTTTGTGGGGACAATCCAGATTTTCCAGTTTAAAGCAGAGCCCCCAGCATCTCATTCCCACAGGGAAGGCCGGCAGAATAAAAGGCGAATGGCCACACCTCCAGCTGTCTTTAGAACTCCTCACAGATCACAGGGCTGTGGCAGTCGCCCCTCACTCAATTTCCTCATCTGTAAAATGGGCATGATATTTGCATTCTACAGTATCCTACACCCAGCAGGCGTGTAAAGGGACTTGGTGCCGTGAATGTTTGTAGAACTGGATTTAGTCATTCACATCACTCAGCAAGGGGTTGTTGTCATTCACGTCACTTAACAAGAGTTTGTTGAGCAATTTCTTGGATCCAAAAGAAAGATAAGATGGGATTGCTGCCCTCCGAGAGGATTACTATTTGAGTGGCATCGGGAAGACACTTTATTTAAACCCGTGCCTTCTCTCTTCACACACTCAACCGTTCCATGTTTTAATGTTACTTGGAATTTCAAAATAAATGAAACATGGCCAGTAAAAAAAGAAAACCATTGAAACAATACACACTCTAAGAGATGAAAATAAATGTCCACAATTAGAATTTGTACCCGAATGTTCATAGCAGCACTATTCACAATAGCCAAAGGTGGAAACAACCCAAATGGCCATCAGTGGACGAATGGAGAAACCAGATGTGGTCTATCCATACAATGGAATATTACCCAACCATAAAAAGGAAGGCAGGACCGATTCACACCACCACAAATATTAACCTTGAAAACATTATGCTAAGTGAAAGGAGCCAGTCCCCAAACGTCCTGGATTGTATGATTTTGTTCACACAGAAGTCCAGAATAGGGAAATCTGTAGAGACAGAAAGTAGATCAGTGGTTACTTAGAGATGAAGGCAGGGAAGCGGGATTGGAGACTGGAGAATTAAAATAACAACAACGGCAACAATAATAATGATAAATATTGACTTTGCATGTCCATCACCCTCTCCCATCAACCAAGACACTTGCCCCCAGAAACAACCATTGAGTAGAAATGCACATCCCCAAACTTGCGAGTGTCATAGGAGGTACTGGAGGAGTGTGGGCTGAGAGTACGGAGGAAGCCTTGGAGAGGAGGTGGGCATGAAGGGGCGGTAACATAGTCCCCTGAGAGGGAGAGGGCAGGGGGTGGGGCCTTGGGGGAGGAGCACAGGGAGCCCGTCCCAGGAAGGGTTTGGGGCTGGGAGTTACCAGGGTGCATTTGGGGGATGTTGAAGAACCTGTTCTGGCTGGAGCAGCAGGGTCATTACAGGAGGAAAATAGTAGGTGGGGTCAGAGTGCTGGAAGGCTAGGATCATGGGGGTCCTTGGGTGGCCATGGCTTTTGAGCCGGGGGCTAACTGATTTAAGAGGCATTGAGGCTGTACGTATGCCCAGAAGTCTTTACACACACACACACACACACACACACACACACACACACACACACACACACACACACACACAGCTCAAGTCCCAGGGCTCAGATACTCCAGCCTTTTTGAAGGAAGCAACCAGTAGCCTAACCCAGGGTGGGGAGTCCTCAGGGATCCATTTCCAGGACCTCCTGTCTTCAGAATCAGGCAAAAAGATTAAGCTCAGACCAAACAGCTCCATCTGGACCCGCAGCACCAATAAATTCCACCCCAACCCCAGGAATTGGGCCCCCAATCTGGTCCCCCCCTGGGGCGGGACCAGACAATGAGTCCTCACCTGGAGGAGGCCTGGGTCTGTGCACTTCCGCCAGCCCCTGCCTCACCCCTGGGGTGGGCGGGAGGAGATCGGCAGGTGCAAGGGATGGGAAGGAACAGGACAGGTGAACTGGGGCGCGTGGGGTGGGGGGTGCGCAGGGAGACCCCGGGAGACCAAGGGCAGATGAGGGGAGCGTTAGCGCCCACAGGCCGGACGTGACTGTCGGGCTGAGCACTTTCTCCCTCGGCTCGGAGCGCCTGGCTGCTTGAATAACCGTGTTAATCTGTGCGCATCCCGATGGGGGAGCCCCTAGACTCCATCTGTAATCAGGTCGCTACTCTCATTTAGAGGGTTTAATGTACCGTCGTTCAGAGTGGGACACGCAGTGTCGGCCCATCAGCCACTCAAAGGAGCTGCTTTTCTGTCTCCTCCACCCCTTTCCCTCCACCTCTGCCCACGAATCTCAACTGGACCCTGGTCTGTTGCCCCAACCTGCCACACGGCTGTCCCTCTCTCCTCTGAGATGTCCTCCCTCGCAGTGCTAGGGGGATGGTCCTAAGGTGCAAATCTGCCCCTACTTCAAACCCTTCCTATCTCCAGGCCTCACTGCCCAGCCCACCGCCACAGCGTCACCGCCTGTGTTATCTTCCCCAGCTACGCACCAAGTGCGCAGCATGCAGCAGACACCCTGCCTCCTCTGTGCTTTGTGGTGGGAGCCGTCCTGTGCATTATCAGATGCTGAGCAGCATCCCTGGCCTCCACCTACTAAATGCCAGTAGCACCCTCCACCCCAGTTGTGGCGACCAGAGATGTCTGCCAGATTTCCCAGGGGGCCCGATCACCCCCCCCACCCAATTGAGAATCACTGCTCTGTAGGCATATACAGAAGGCCAGGACCACCTGCTCTCAAGCCAGACAGGCCTGGATCCACCCTTTGCCCTCCGAGATACACAGCACTGGGCAAGTCACCTTAAATGAAGACAAAATGGTTCCTCTCTTGTAGGATTGGGTGACTGTCAAATGAGGTGATCCATGAAAAACAGCTGCACAGCCAGCATGTAATAAACGCTGGCTGGTGCTATTATGCCCTGCTTTGTTTAGTTCCGTATTCCTAGCATCACCTTTCTCCCCCTTCTGTTGGCCAGCAAACTGTGTGTGTTCTTCAAGATTCAGCTCGCCCGTCAGCTCCTCCAAGAAGCCCCTCTCAACCTCTCCCAAATCCTGGACATTTCTCCTCCCCCACAGCGTGTCCCACCTTGTACTGAAGTTGTGTGTTTAACAGTCTGTCTCCTGCACCTGCCTGTGAGCCCTTAGGAGCAGAGGTCTTTAACCCCAGCCCCTGCGTTCATGCTTAGCTTTTGTTGGGATGGAAAAGTGCATGTTGGGGCATGTCTCTGTCAATCTGACCCGCAGAGATTGAAAGCCTGTGTGTCTGGCCTGGGTTAGGTACAGTGGGCTGTAGTCACCACAAAGAAGGCTGGAAGCTCATTAGCTCAGAGCATGTCACCCACATCCTTGACCTCATCAGTTTAAGGCAGGGATGATGCAGATAAGATACCCTGTCTCCAGGTCTCAAACCCGATCTCTGTGGCTCACAGTCAGTTGACTCTGAGAATCTCAGTTTTCCCATCTGTATAATGGGAGTCATCACAGCTACCTCCCAGGGTTACTTTGAGGACAGAGGTGATGCACCCTGAGCAGTTTGCTCACGATAAAGACATGCATTAGACAGCAGGCGAGCAAACCTAGCAGAGGAAAGGGATTCATAGAGCACATTTCTTTACTAGAGAAGACCAGCCAGGGGTGGCAGTGGTGGATGGTATGTTTCCACATCAGGGAGAGTTTCCTCTCCTTTGTTTGTGATCTTAATCTAGGAGATGTATGGGACACACAGCGTATTTTTCCTGTTGAGATGTACAGAAAGGCCTCTGTGTCCACGAAGGACAGAAGCAAAAGAAAGCCGCTTAAGTCGTAGCAGCCGAGATCTAGCTTGGAATCCAGGGAGAATTAATTGATAACAAGGGTCATTAATCCCCAGAGCAGGATGCCACCAGCACAGATAATAGAATTTCAATTACTGGAGGGTTTCTTGTCTATTAAAGCCCTCCTGTTTCTACAAGGCAGTGTTTAACTACCAGAGCCCCCAGGACACCCTCCCTGCCACATCACTGCAGACCATTCTTGGTATCCTTTGACCTCGAGAAGAACTAACTAACTGCCTCTGTTCTGTCTTGTCGTGTGTGTGTGGAGGGGTGTGTGTGTGTGTGTGTGTGTGTGTGTGGAGAAAGAGAAAGAGAGTCCCAACTAGATCCTACCTTGCCGTAGCTTTCTTTACTAAAATGCCTTTGGAAGGTATTCAAACAATATCATTCCTCTTACAATTAAAAAAAAGTTTTAAAATTGAACAGATAACCCATATTCCTTGTAGAAAAATCAGAAAAATCCTGACAAACCACAAGAGACAAAAACAATCACCCATAATCCCTCTACCCAGAAAGACCCAGTGTTAACATCTTTCCATGGTTCTTCTTTGTTTGTTTTTCAAGTTCAGCCAATTGCATGAATGCATGCAAACTATTCAGGACGAGTTAGGATATAACAAAGTACCCCTTTCCTTCTTCCCCAGTCCCTCCCCACAGAGGTCACTGCTATTAACTGTTTGGTGTGAACTTGTCCACTGTCTTGTTTTTTGTAGACATGCATGTATGTATAGATAGATACGTAATATTTTTAAAAACATACACAGGATCACGCAATGTGTATGTTTCTCTGATTTGCTTTTTTTGTCACCTGACAATGTGTCTTGGAAGGCTTTCTGTACCCACTCATTCAGATCTTCCTTATTCTCTTTGACAACTGGATAACATGCCATTGCATTAACAAACTGTGATTTATAGACCCACTCCCTTCCTGATGGGCACTTAGGTTGCTTCCAATTTGTCACTAATGCAAAGTGTATGTCTTTGTCCACCTGTGCAAGCATTTTTTTGTGGGAAAGAGTCATAGAGATGAAATTATAGATCACTCGATTTAAATTTCGGTAGACATTATCAAGTGCCTCTCCAAAATGACTGTCCCAAATTATCCCTCTCCTTACAGTGCATGAGAAAATACGATCCCCCATGCCCTTGGCAACACTGGAAATTATCAGTCTTTTTTTCTTTTTTGGTCAGTTTCCTGGGTAAACACATCATCTTCATGTGCATTTCCCTGATTACTATGAAGCTAGGCATCTTTTCATATGTTTATTGGCCATCAGCCTTCTTTCTATACATATGAAGCCATATACACTTTTTAGATGTATTACATTGCTTCCTTGTAATCTGCCTTTTTTCTCCACAGTACAGGAAGGACATCTTTCTACGTCAGCACACGCACTTTTGCATCATTCGTAATGCCTATATCATGCGTCGGTACCACCCTTTTCAATCAGTTCCTTATTGTTGGGCATTCAAGTAGGTCCCCATCTTTTGCTGTTTTTGCCAAAACTGTGGTGAATATCATTACAGCTAAGTGACACATTGAACACTCTCTGATTTCCTTGGGATGAATCCCTAGGAGTGGAATTGCTGGTCAAGGGACACACATATCTTAAGGCTATTGCTACTTATTGCCAAAGTGCTCCCCAGAACAGCTGGCTGGCAGGTCTGCTATCCCACCAGAAGTTCATGAGAGTGTCCTTAACCAGACATGGCCAAATGTCCCCTGGGGAGGAAAAGTCACCCCCAGTTGAAACCCATTTATTTAGAGACAATGATTTCAATGCCCAGGCAGCTCTAGACAAATATTCCTTTTATTCCCTCCTATGGTCTGACTCAGTGGTTCTCAAACCTGAGTGGTTTATATACAATACTATATATACCCTACTTTATGGGCGGGGAATTTTCAGGGATAAATTGACTCCATTCTTTATGTCTTATGTGCTGACGTGAGAACCTAAAACCTCCCTTATATTTAACACCACCGGTCTCCTGAAGAGCCCTGCAGTGGTCACAAAGGTCTTTCCAGCACAGAATCTCTCTCACACCCAGGCTTCTTCTGTGAGGTCAGTGATGACAGCTGCCATTATTGAACATTTCCCAGGTCCGTCCCACTGCATCCTCACGTTGACTCTGTGAGGTAGGCACTATTACTGTCCCATTTCACAGAGGAAACACTGAGGCTCACAAAGCTTAAATAACTTGCCCCACATTACACAGTTAGTGAATGGCGAGGGCATTTGACCCTAAGTTGTAGTGCTTTTCAATAAAAAGCATGCACCAGTGGGTCAAGAAAATGTCTGTAACCAGCTCTTGTTTACTGATTGACATTTCTGCTTCATGATTCCAAATCAAGTAGGTGAAAAGTGAAAAATGCAGCCTCCGTACCTCCTTGCTTTTGTCTTCAAGGGGGCAGGGGTTGGGATATCCTGAGCTATGGGCATCCAAACCCAAGATTCTGAGTGTTGTTGGAATAATTTCCGCCATAGGGTTGTGTTAGCTTTTTACACCATAGGGTTGCCATTTGGTGTCTGGGAATGATTCTTCTTTTGTAACTTAAAAGAATATATATATATATTTTTGAAGTTGAGGAAACCACCCCTTACCCTCCTCCTTCACCTCCAGAAAGACTCTTGACCCTAATAAAAGCTAAGCCCTTTGAGCTCCTTGGAGGAAGGGGTGCCTGCAAAGCCAAGGGTGTGATTAGATCAGGCGGGATCTTCCTGTTCTGACCAAAGGAACCAATTAGATGATCTAATGGGAAACATTTTTGTCATCCAGAAATTATATGATGCTGTAAAGCTGCCCACTATTATGTACCCTTGATGACAATAATAATGTCTCCTTCCAGGGTCATGTAACAAAATGTAATAAACTCTTCTGACAGCCTTGGTGTTAATGGCCCTGTACCCATTTGGCTGCTGGTTAGAGTGAGGCAAAGAAACACCAGGGGCCTGGCTCACCTTGCCCCAACAGGGAGACTTGTCCAGTGGGCTCAATGAAAGCAGGAATCATATTTCTATGCCGTCAATCTGAAATTCCAGCTACAGCAGGATTTCCCCAAAGTTTTTTTGGGGAAAAGTAGTGTTTTGGGGAACACTAGTCTCAGAAGAAATTCTGTGGGGAGCTTGGAAAATTCTCATTTCTAGTCTTTCATTGGATTTTCTTATGTACCTTGGCATATTAAAGACTCTGAGAAGCCCTGTAGTAAACGCATCTCTTTCATTGTTATTAACCAGATAGTTCCAAAACTTATTTGACCACAAGATATTGCACACATCCCTCAACACCCCCTGGATGCCCTTCTGGTAATTCGGTGTTTGAGATATTTAAATGGTCTCTGTTGTCCCAAAAACTTTTGCAGAGAGGACCTGTAGTCAGGGATAAAGGAAGCAGAGGCCATGATTGGAGGATGGGCTTGGTGATCAGGATAGCAAGACAGCTTCTGGGGAATCTTCCCCACGTTTCACAAATGCCCTAGGTCTCTGAACCTGAAGGCCCCCAGACCTTAAGAATGCCCTTGCCCATGTCAGGTCAGATACAGTTTCACCATTGACATATGACAGTATTTTCCAACCATTTTTAAACTGGGGCAGAATTGTTGCCTGGTGCGGAAATTGATGGGAGTATGACCTTGGGGATAGTGTTGGGTTGAACTGAGGAGGATCCCAAGTAGGGAATGAAGATGGAGCCAAGAAAACAAGGAGTGGTGTTGCCCCCCAGGAACGGTGCGCAAGCTTAGGCCTCAGGTGAGGAGCCTCTGAAATGCTCCTTGAGATCATGCCAGATGGGCACTGATGGCATGAAAGGAACCAAATGTCACCTACACCAAGGCAATATGGCAGAAGGGATGTCTAGTGTCTGTATGTCTACACACCTCCTTCCACAACCATCTAAGGCAGCTGAAAAATTCAGCCAAGTGATGTTAACGGAAGGAGATGAATGGGGGAAGGCGGGACAGACAGAGACGGAGACAGAAAATGAGACAGGAATGAGGCTGGTACAATGGTGATGACCATAGCGTCCTTGGCATTTGCTGTCTCGCAGCCAGCCACCTGTCGGCTCAAACATGTTAGGTGTTTGTTTGCCTAGGCGGACTGCAATTTATTGAGCACCTACTCTGTATTGATTCCTGTGCTAAGCATGTTCTATATTTTTTTCCAAGGACAAGACTAAACACATTGTACATTTTCTCCTATGAGGAAGGCTTTTCATCTCCATTACAGAGATGAGGAAGCCAAGAGACTTAAGGGCTAAGCAATCGGGTAGTGGGGACAGAGCTAGGGTTTGAACTTGGGACTTTCTGAATCTTGAGACTTTCTGTTCTCTTGATCCTGTGCTGCACTGCCTGAGCCATATGGACCAACAGATGCCCCCCTTCCCTCCCTGCATTTTCTTTTACTGAGAGATGACCTACATATGGAAAAGGGCGTGAAACATATATGTCAGTATAAAAATACTTATCAATTATAAATACAATTATAAATACTCCTATATCAACCACCTAAGCAAAGAAATAGAACACAGCCAGTGTCTCAGGGGCCCCTGTGTGTCTCTCCCAGAGGTATCCACCATCTAAACTCTTTAGATATTTATTTTTAATTGTTTTGCCACATACGTTTACATCCCTAAACTATTGCGTTTTGTTTTGCCTGATTTAGAACTTTATATAAATAGAATCATGCTCATAAATTCTTTTTTTCCCTTGCTTCTTCGTGCTCAACAAAATGGGAGATTCAGACATACTCTTGTCCATAGCGGTAGTTCATTCATTTTCATTGCTTTGTTCTACTCCATTGTACACATGTGCAGTAGACCATCCCTTCTACCGTTGATGGACATTTGGGTCATTTCCAGTTTTTGGCAATCATGACAATGATGCATTGTTACATGTGTCTATGAGTGCACACGGTTAAGAGTTTTTCTAGAACATAAACTAGGAGTGGAATTGCTGGGTCATAGACTGTGTGCACTTCAACTTTACTAGATGAGTGGTTGTGCAAGAGCTCCTGTTCCTCCATGTCCTCATCAGCATTTTTTTTTTTTACTATCTCCTGTCTTTTCTTCACCATGATCATCTGCCATCTTTATCCTTTACCAATCTGTTCATAAATTTTCAAAGGCAAATGGAGGAGCCCAGCATATACACTGGCTGTACCTGCACTGGACCCTGTATTTACTGAATCAGAATCGCCAAAGGGGCAGCCCAGGAATCTGTGTTTTTCATAACCTCCCCTAATGGTCCAGATAATCGAGTGGCCCTAATCTAGTGACCCTGTTATCTAGAGCCTTGACATATTTTTTTTACGTCCTGGGGTCCTTTTCCAAACTAGATCTTATGCAGAATGCTGTATATAAAATAGATAAAATCGGAATTGCCCTGCTTGGAGCAGGAAGTGGGAATGGAGGGTCCCATGAAACAGACTGGCTGGCTCTTCACCACACTCGTTCCTCTTCCTCCTGTAATAGAGCCAGGCTGCCCAGCCCCCTTTGCAGGTAGGTGTAGCCATGTGACAGAACTGACTACATTTCCCAGCCTCCTTTGTGAGTAGGTGAGCTCTAGCCAATGAATGGGAGTGGAAGTGATGGGGCATATCCAGGCCTGGCCCATAAAACACTGCCCCATCTGTAGGCTAAATGCAGAGGATTCTGAGGCTGAGAGATGGGCAGAGCCAAAAGCTGGAAGGAACTGGGGTCCCCAAAGCATCGTGTGGAAGGCTGCCTGCCAATCAGCAACATCCATCTGGGATGTCACATAGTAAAAAATAAATTTCTGTTGTGTTAAGTCATAGTTTTTTGGGGGTGGGTGGGTGTCAGTTTGTTACAGCAGCTGACATTGCCTTAGCCCATCCCTGCTGTTTGCCCCCAGGGCACCTCCACGGACTCTTGGTCCTCTGTGAAGCCATGTGGAAAACCACAGGTATAGATGAAAGGAAATACCACATGCAGTCACAAGGCCTGGGCTTTGAATCTCCATCCCTCCATAAGAGGAGGGAGAGAGGACCCCGCCTCCCTCCACTTTTGTATGGATTTAATGAGATAATATATCTGGAAAGCACTCTGGGTACAGTGAAAGGCATTTCAGATGTGAGTTATATTTAGTTATTGATACTGTGTTTCTGCATGTGTTTCTCTCACTACATGAGCAGCCAAGCCTCTCTCCAGTGGCTACTCCACAGAAACTGGAGAAGCATTAATGCAGTAAATCTCAAAACTCAGCCCCTTGCTCCCTACTCCAGGCAAGGCTGGGCCGTGGTCCCCAGAGCAGCTGACCTTGAGCATAATGCAATACTGCGTTCTGTCAGGCTATCTTAAGGCAAGCAAGGAATAAGGCTCCCACTATCCCCATAAGAAATATACATCATTCCCTATTCTCTAATTTCCTTTTGATTAAAAAAAATCAGCCTATCCGAAAACTATCTGCTATCTCTCCTAATGCTGAGAGATGAGAATTATATTAAAAAAAAAAGTCAAATATGCTTTCTGGCCTTTCAGAGTCACAGGGACCATTTAGGACTCTTTGCTGTGAGAGTTGTGTGGATGCTTTTGGTGAATGATGAGGGTTTGGGAATCCGATTATCTTAGTTCTCTGGGCTGGAGAAAGAGGCGGGTTTAAATTCCTCTGAAATGGGTGATGGAGGTTGTAGCCTCCAAATTAGCCAAGACCTGTCTGATGGCTGAAGGAAAGAGAAGAGGGGCAGTCTCTGCTTTTCTTCTGGCCCCCAAACCTTGACCCAGACCCTTTATCTTCTCTCACTTCCCTCCTTTCACTCAATCTGTCTCCAAGGTGGTCACGTGCCCATTCATAGATCAGCACCCAGTAGGGCGGACAGTTCCCATTCTTGCAGGCATACCTGCAGCCCCTTCTGTGTGCCGGGCACTGTGCACAGCCCTGAGCACATATTCCTGTGGACGAAGCCCTGTTTGCCACTCTCAACCACAGCAGGCTTTCTAACTGGGGTCCAGTCTACCTTCCCCTCTTCTGCTCTGTCAGACCAAAGCAGAGAAAGCCAGGTCTTCTCACTCATAACAAAATACGTATTACTTTCCTAGAGCTCCCATAACAAACTGCCACAAGTTGGGTGGCTTAAAACAATAGAAATGTATTCTCTCATAGTTCTGGAGGCCAGAAATCTGATCAAGGTGTCAGTAAGATGCGTTCCTTCTGGAGGCTCTGAGGGAAAATCTGTTCCACATCTCTCTCGTAGCTTCTGGTGGCTGCCAGCAATCCTTGGCGCTCTCTGTCTTGTCACCACATCACTCCAGTCTGCCTCCATAGTCACATCACCTTCCTCTCCTTTTGTCCCTGTGTCCTCTCCTCTTTTATAAGATGCCAGTC
The DNA here is from genome assembly GCF_964341445.2 of Mesoplodon mirus. NCBI lineage: Eukaryota > Metazoa > Chordata > Mammalia > Artiodactyla > Ziphiidae > Mesoplodon > Mesoplodon mirus. The sequence goes on from NC_138989.1 coordinate 12,747,496, forward strand.
ATTGGATTTAGGGCCCACCGTAAACCTAGGATGATTTAATCTTGAGATCCTTAACTAATTACATCTGCAAAGATTCTATTTCCAAATAAGGTCACATTCTGAGATGCCAGATAGACATGAATTTGGGGGGGACACTATTAAACCCACTACGCACTCTGGACCCGCACAATTCACATCTATCCCACAATGTAGAATACTTTCACCCTATCCCAGCATCTGGAAATGGAGGGATGGACACTGGAAAATGGGGGTGATTATAAAACCTCTCACAAAGTGCCATTTGGACAGTAAAATAAGTCATTAACAGGCTTAGCACAGTGCGTGACTGATAAAGAAAGAAATGCACTGATGAAAGTTAGTAGTAGAAGTATTTGTACATACTGTGATGATGTACAACTGGATAGATTTTCCCAAGGCACTGTTTTTTTTGTTTGTTTGTTTAATCACTGTCTTCCTTAAAAACAAACAAGGTTTCCCATTGCCTGCAGAACAAAGTCTGAGCTTGTTCGTTTAGTTAGTAAGGGCTTTGCAATTGGTCCTCCATCAGAATTACCTCTCTCTCTCACCTCTTACCCACAAGCCCAGCTGATAACCTGAATTCTCCCAGTTTTTTCTTTGTGTCCTGTCTACTCGCTTCTACCAAAATCCTCCCACGTCTGCTAGGCAGTGCCTCCTGAAAGCCTTCTGTTCCCAGTGAAGTCTGCCTCTGCTGGGCTCACATGGCCCGTACAGGTGCTCACTTGGGTCACTGACTCCGACCTGTGGTTCTTTTTCCACATGTTCATTTCTCTGCTCCACCGCAGACCATGGCTTCATGAAGGCAGGGGCTGTGTTTCTGCATGAGGACTCTGTGCCACAGAGGAAAGCGTGTGGGTTCTGATCTCACAGCTCTGCCCTTTAGGCAAGAAACATTAACATCTCTGCACCTCAGTTTCCGAATCTATAAAATAGGGGTCATTCTGTCTCCCTGTTAGGGTTCTTGGGGAGTTAAGCAAAGTAACGCAGGTAAAGTGCCTGGTACCTATGTAAGCAGTCAGTAAGTTCCCATCCACAGATGGGGGTTTTGTAAATGTTTGTGGGTGATGGTGAGCATTGAGAGGAAAGGACACATTCTGGCATAAATTAGGGCATAAATTTTTAAGCAAAACAGCAACAACAGCAACATGTATCAGGCAAGGTGCTAATGCTTTCCACGCATCATTATTTAATCCTCCCATCGTACCAAGAAACGTATGGCACATACAGTGCCCAGTAGAGGTCCTGCTATGTTATAGAAGTCAATAAAGGCAGCCCGGGGAAATCATCCTGGCCAAGGTTCAGTGGGGATATGCCCCTAACCTTATGCCCCCCTCCCTCCTTCAGAGTTATCTGGCAGCCCCACAACCACCAAAGTTCTCTCCCTGTCCCCATCCCCAGTGTGCCCTAGCAAAGTGCACTTGTCACCGAGGTCTTCCAGGGGCCAGAGACCTGACCCAGGGCCCTGGGGGAAATGTACAGGAAAGGGGGGTGCAGGAAGAGCCGCTGAGAAATGGATGGGCGCTATTCCCATGGTGACTTGAAAATGTTTATGAGGCAGATGCTATGGGGTGGGGGGCAGGGAAGTTGAGACACGTGATCAAGGAGGCAACACCAACCAACACAAACGGAGTAACAGTTCCTTCTCTTCCTCTGGGGTTCTATAATTGCACAAAGTACTTTCCGGTGGAGGGCAGGGGAAGTACAACCCTCTGGCCAAGCCTGGAGCTTGCCAGCCTTTGGGTTCCGAATTTGGAATGTGGGCGGGGCAACTTTTTAAAACAATCCCAGCTGCCTACGAGGTTGGCGCCGGAGTCCTTCCTAGGAAACGTATTTTCACAGCAGCCTGCAGGAGTCAGAAACAGGCTGCCTCGGAGCCCATGAAGGTCAAATATAGGAAGTTCAGGCCACGGCAGGCCAGCCAGCGGGAAGGCAGCGGCAGGGACGGCTGGGGCCAAGTGGTGCCTTTTGCATCCTTCAGATGGCCACCTGTGAGTCAACTTGCTGATAATGGCCCAGCTATGATTCTCAACATTACTATTTACAGCTGGCAGTGTTTGCACACCTTGTACAAATGCCCCAAACAGCAGACCTTGTACTGTGCTTGCGAAGGAAAATTATCACCTTGGATTTGCATAGCTCCTCTTCCCTGGGCAGCTCCAAGGATGTGATTTAGTAAATTGTTCCGAGGACATAGAAAATACAGAAGGTAGAGCTGCTCCCTTACTACAGAATAATCCAGCTAAGAGTCCAGTCTCTGGAGAACCATAAGTGTGAGTTTGAATCCGCTCTCTGCTCACAGAGCTGCTGCTGGTCCATCCATCACCACTGTGGGAATTAGGAAAGGATGCCCATCCTTCAAAAGGACACCACTGAGTCCCCCACCCACCCCCTATTTGACCTTGACTAAGTCATTTATCCTCCCTGAGCCTCAGTCTCCTCATCTGTGAAATGGGGATAATAACGTGAAGTCTGGCATAGCTCCTAGTTGGAGGCCAGTAAATAATAGTTCATATCAGCTGAATGCTTGCCCTCTGCCAGGCCTCTGGTCTCTGCTGTCTATATGCCCTGTCTCATTTAGTCCTCACGACAACCTTGAGTGTGAGCAACACTATCATCAAGAGTTCATAGATGGGGAGGGGAGGAGAGGAACTCCTCTTTTTGTGAAACTCTTAAGAAATCCATTTCTCTCAATACTGCAGTCCCTCCGGCTGGATTTACCCACCTTCCTCTTTGAATGTGGCTTCATCATAGAGAGAGATTGCAATCATACCATCTTTTCTGAAGTCCAGTGATACAACCCAGTGACCAGGTGTAAACTGGCATGTCCAATTAAGAGTCACCTTGACTCAGTAGGGCCATCATGTAAATGAAGCCGTTTCTGTATGTGGATATGTTCAAAAGACATGTTCTGTCCCAGGGTTGCTCCAATGTGGATGGAAAAGACTTGGCTAGTTCGTATCCATAGATGGGTCCCCACCCCTGGGTGCAACATCACTAGCCTGGCCAGATTTCATACTTTGAGCTTCACCTGAAGTTACCACTTTGATCCCTGTTACTCTCACTCTCTTTTGACACACGAGGAAACTAAGGCTCAGAGAGGTGAAGTCAGTTGCCCAGGTCACACAGCAGAGTGGCAGAGCCAGAATTTGAACCCAGATTTCCTGTACCAGAGCCCATGATTGTGACCACTTCACTGTACTGCCTTCATCTGTACCAGGAAGGCCTTGGACTAGGTCAGGGGGATTTGGGGAGGGGGTTTGGGGGAGTATCTTTTTTTAATAGACTTCATTTTTTAGAACAGCTTTAGATTTACAGAAAAATTATGAAGATAATACCAAGAGTTCCTGCATACCGTATACCCAGTTTCCCCTATAATTAATATCTTACATTAGTCTGGTACATTTGTCACAATGAATGAACCAATGTTAATACATTATTATTAACTAAAACCCATACTTTATTATTCAGATTTCCTTAGCTTTTCCCTAAGGTCCACTCTCTGTCCCAGGATCCCATCCGGGTTACTACATTACATTTAGTCATTGTGTTTCCTTAGCCTCCTCTGGTCTGTGGCAGTTTCTCAGACTTTCCTTGTTTTTGATGACCTTGGCAGTTTTCAGGAGCAGTGGTCATGGATTTTGCTGGATGTCCCCCCCCATTAAAATTTGTCTGATGTTTTTCTCTTGATTAGACTGGGGTCATAGGTATTAGGGAGGAAGACCACAGAGGTAAAGTGCCATGCTTCTCACATCACATAAAGAGTACACACTATCAACATGATTTACACTTGATGTTGACCTTGACCACCTGGCTGAGGTAGTGTTCATCAGGTTTCTCTCCTGTAAAGTTACTTTTTTTCCTCCTGGGGGTTATCTTTTTATCATTTACAATTCACATTCTTTCTAGCTAGGGAATCTTTCTTTGTTTCCACCATACGAAATATTACTTATAATCACAGCTGACAAAACTCATGGTTGGGGCCAGCTGCATGGGCAGGCGACAGGTGCCATCCCACAGGGCACACACTTGGGGATTGAGGCTGTGCCGTCACCATCTTGAAATTCTCAATACTTTTATCTTTGGATTTCTTTTGTAAGTGGAAGTTGACGGGACAATGCAACATGCACAGAGGGCTTAGAGCCTTGACCTTGGGGTCTTGCTCCTGCTGCCTTCCCATCTCCCCAGAACGGAGTCTTTCTGCCTCTGCTCCCCAGCCCCACCCAGTGACTGCTGCCGCCTTGTCCCTGGCAGGACTCTGGGCAGTACAGGCAGAGTTGGGGTTGGGCACGTGTGTCCTGTGGCATCTCAGAGCGGGAACAGAGTGGCAACCATCTGTACCCTAGACTGGCAACGCCATGGTGCATTCAGCAGGCAACTCAGAGGGGGCAAGCCTACTACACGCCCCAGTCCAGGTGCTAAGCGGGGTCTGGCATGGAGAGTGGGGTCACCTGCCCACCGGGACTGGGGTGGCAGGCCTATGGGAAGGGAAGAAGTCCTGGTCAGTTTCCCCACCCTACCCAGGGGACAGCAAGTTAGGTCGGTGGCTGGTGGGAGGGGCTCCAGCAGCCAGTGGGCCATGCATGAGTGCATGCCAAGTCATGGCAGAGCCCTGGGCACCCGGGTCTGCACTTGCCCCCAAGTATCTCCATGCCGGAGAGAGCACAACATTGAATATCTAATAAAAACACTCAGGTCAAGAGAGAAGGAAAAAGCTTTTTATATTTTAGTACTTTTAACAGCCCTATTCCTCTCTTTTGAACAAGAGCCCCACATTTTCAGTTTGCACTGGGCTCCACACATAGCCAGTCCTGCCCTCACTGTCCTTAGTGTCCCCACCCCACCCTGTACCCCAAATCTTTCTGAGGAACCCCACCTCTCCATGGATGGAGCCCTGCAGGTGGCATTTTTGTGGGCCCAGCTGACTCTGACCTGAGGCCGGCCACGGACCCGGAGGGCACAGCCCTTCTGGGCCATGCAAGGCCCAATGTCACCAGGTAATGGATAACTGGAGGAGCTGAGGCGCAGTGAGGAAGAATGACTTGACTTATTCTGCACCCAGCATGAAAGCCAGGGTTGGACTAGGGGTTTCTTCCAGCCCCACGCAGAGTTGGCTGACAGCTGTGGAATGGTTGGGAAGACCCTGAGGTGGTAGAGAGATTGCTGTGCCAGGAGTTGGACAGAGCTGTGTTCTAGACTCAGCTCAGCCAACTCAGGCAAGTGTGCTTTCTTCTCTGAGCCTTGATGTGCTCATCTGTAGAATGGGTGTAAAACACAAGGCGCCTAGGACTAAGCTTGATCAAGATAATGCACGCGGATCTCTTAGGTGCGGGAAAGCGTGACTTGGATGTGAGGTGTCGTCACCGTATACAGCCAAGTATAAGTGTTTGCTGCATCATTTTGCCCATTTCTGCTTCACACTTGGATATGTTTCAATGTGTCCCTGCTGCCTGTTTGAGGACGTGAATGCCCAGAGGGCCAAACCCGCCGTCTGTTTAAGTCCCTCCGGGCCCTGGGTGGAGCAGACTCCGGCTTAATAAGAACCTTGAACAGGGAGGGAGGTGGAGGTGTTCCTGCTTCACCTGGAGCAGGCTCGTCTGTTTCAACTCCATAAACTGTGAAGGCGACAAAGCCCTTTCTGTATTTTGCGAGAGATACAGTTTGCACATGATCTCATTACCCCTGCAGCCATGAACAGAGTTATGTCGGGCCTTTCTAACAAGTGGCAGTAAAACATTTTATAGGCCCCTCGCTCCCCCTCCCTCTCCCGCACCGTGTAATTTGCTCTGTTTGGGGTTAGACTTGGTGTTTTCCCTCTTTCCTTTCTCTTTCTCCTTGCACTTTCTCTCATGTTAATTACATTAGTTGCCATGGAAACAGTGATGTCATTGGCACGGGAGCGCTCAATGACATCCAAAAGCACAGTTTATAGCATGGCTCGAAATTTATTCCATGGCTCGCAGCCTTGAGGGGGTTATACCTCGATTATATTGCAGGCACCATCTGGGCCTGAGGGTGGGAAATGGTGGTGGGAAAGCAGCTGAGTTTGGGGTGCCTTCCAGAACCCCAGATACTGGGGGATGGTTACATTTGGACAGCCTGGAGGACACCTTGGGTACCGTGAAGGGCTGTCTGTTGGTTTTTACCTACACTCACTGCCCAACAGCGCCATGCCCCATGTTTGTTCCCGGTTTAGGATTTCAGAATCCTGCGTGGAGAGGTTCTTGAAACTGCTTAACACAAGAGGTATGTGTGCACGTGTGCATGCGGGCATGTCTCTAGCGCGCCCAAACCGTGCTGTTAGTATGAACGTGCGATCTGCGGCATGCTATGCACGGTAGTTCACGCACTGGGCTCGCACACACATGAGCACACTTGCCCATCTGTGGTTCATTTTGGAAGGTGCAGTTGCATCCACATCAGTGACTTTGGGGCCCTGGCCCCCCGTCCTCCACGGCTCACTTCTCAGTGAGTTGCCTTTGCCCAAGCTCGCGGGGGGTGGGGGTGGGGGCAGGGGGCAGGACTGTGCACGGAGATGGTGGGGCTGTGGCGGAAGTCAGAGCGCTCTGTGCGTCTCTCACGGGGAGGCGTGCAGCTGTGGGCCAGGTGAGCTCGCCCCTACGCCCGGCCTGCCGTTGTTCTGTGGGGAGGCCTCAGTGTCTTGATCTGACACTGAGCAGACAGACGCCAAGGTGAGAGCCACTCGGCAGTCCCCTCTTCCTCCCTGGGGACCCGCGGATGTGTTTTCAGTTCCTGATCTAAGTGTCCCCTTGAGTTTGCTGAGGGAGGGCAGGCAGCAAACAGCGTGCAGAGCTAGGGGGACCCCTAGGTGTCCCTCATCCATTTTGGAGCTCTTGGGTCTGAGATCATAAGCATGAAGGGCTCTCTAGCAAGGAGGACTTGGAAGAGCACTGTAGGAGGCACTGAAGCTCAGAGGGCCCTGGTTTGGAAGTCAGGGGGTGTGACATAAAGGGACAGACAGTTCACTCCAAACAGCTTCAAGGAAATAGGCAAATTTTTAGCCCCAGAAGTGGGGAGTTCAAGGTGGAAACTTCAGGCATCACCTGCCCCAGGGCTTCAAATAGTGACATCCGGGCTCTCGCTCCATCTTTCAGTCCTGTCTCGCTCAGTTTGGATTCCCCTCCAGGTGCCATGAAGGCTGCAGGGACCCTCAGGATTGCCTTTAAGTCTTCTTTGTTCCAAAAAATGTCACTGGACCAAGTTGAGTCATGTGCCCATCCATGAGCCAATTATTGTGGCTGGGGACTTCCCCTGATTGGGCAGGCCTGGTTCACGTGGCTGCCTCTGGCATCAGTAAGAGAGGGCGGCTGGGCAGTGTGGAGCAAGATGGGGAGAGGAGAATTGGAGCTGGGCCGGTTCCTGTTTTTTCTGCCCCTATCATAGGCTTCCCACCCAAGGTACTTGACCTACTCTCGTCAGAACTTTCAGTGGTCGCCAAGCCCCAACCGCGTCTGCCACCAGGACACAGAGATGAGTGAGCCATCGCCTCTGCCCCCACCCCCAGCTCCCAGCTTGCGGGTGGCGGGGGGGGGGGGCAGGAATCCACTATGGGGAACTGCTGAAAAAGAGATAAGAGCCTCCAATGGAGGAGCCCAAGGGTGCTCCAGGCCCTGAGGAAAGTCTTTAGAGAACCAATCAGATCAGAACCAGGTTCTGGGGGAAGAGGGGGAGGGTGCCAGGTGGAGAAAGGGGGTGAGGTCCGTGCAAGTAGAGGGAAGGGCAGGTGCAAAAGCACAGAGGCATGAAAGGGCTTAGGGAAGCTGAGACCCACATGCAGTAGCAGTAATAATGATAACTACTGGCTTAGCCCTGGGCTGAGGGGCGTTGCTTTATCATGACCAACCTCACCAGCCCTATGAGATAGGTGCTGGGAAGTTAGTTCATACAGATACAAAGCACTTAGCCCAGTTCCTGGCCACATAGACAGTCCCAGATAGATGTTTGCTCTGGTAGTAATAGTAAATAGTAATAGTAATAATAATTCTAACAAGGAGCCGTGGATGATTTTAGCAAAAGGGAAAAGATGAGCATGAGGGATTCGGGCAGAAGGAAGGGCGCAGAGATGGCTTAGAGCTGGGAGCCTCAACCAGGGTGATTTATTTACCCCCACCCCAGGGGACATTTGGCCATGTCTGGTGACATTTTTGGTTGTCACAATTTGGGAGGAGGGGTGCTACTGGCATCTAGTGGGTAGAGGCCAGGGATGCCATTAAATATCCTACAGTGCATAGGACAGCCCTCACCAAAGAATTATCCCGCCCACATGTCAATAGGTTTGAGGTGGAAAAACCTGAGTTTAGGTGAAGTATGATGGGGGCTGTTGCAGGACACAGTATGGATTGTCAGAAGGAGGCCCTGGGCAGGACAAGGGCCCTGGGGAGGCCAGTGGCTGGAAGAGTCTCCCTGCTGCCTCCCATCCTCTCCTTCCCTCACCAAGTGAGCATCAGAGAAGGGGCTGGCTGGGGGAGGTGTATGTCGCCAAAAGGCCTGCAGGCCCTGGCAGACTGCGGGCTACGCTCTCTCCGGTTGCGCGTGCAGTTCCCAAGTCACAGGCCCAACAAGTTCCTTGAGTGGGTGCAGATGTCCCGCATCCATGCGCCTCTTGCCACTTGGAGCCCCCTGCCAGAAGCCTGGACCCCTCGCCGCTCAGCTTGCAGATCACAGAGCCTGGGCAGCGGGCCTCCCCTTCAGTCCTCTGAGTCAGAAATGTTGATTTGTTATAGTAACGTGAGCACAGGGGAAGGACAAGAGGAAAGTGAGCAAGAGAGAGAGACATCAACAGCGAGTCAAAAACAGTGAGGCTGGGGGACTTCCCTGGCGGTCCAGTGGCTAAGACTCCACACTTCCAATGCAGTGGGTGCAGGTTCGATCCCTGGTCGGGGAACTAAGACCCCACATGCCGCATGGTGCGGTCAAAAAAACCCAAAAAAACAAAGCAGTGGAGCTGACCAAGAGAGACTGGGAGAGACAGACTCAGCAGGAGAAAGAACCCCCCAGAAAGAAAAACACAGACCGAGACTGAGAGATGGAGACTGAGATGGAAGGAGACAGACTGAGGGTTGTGGGGGCAACAGAGAGAGAGGAAACCAGACTAAGAGAAGGTAGGACAGATTGAGGTTAGCGAAAAGAGAAGCAGACCGAGACAGAGCCAGAGAGAGGAGGACTGAGTGGAAGGGAAGACGGAGGAAGTGAGCAAGAGAAAGGTTTCCTTGCAAACCCCATGGTCCTGAGCCCAGTAACCCTCCAAGGCTCTGCCCTATTTCAGCCATGAAACTGGGGAACTGGGGAAGTTTTCCCGTGGCAGGTCCGGGACGAGCAAGCATTGTTCACATTACTGCTGGTGTTCCCTGCTAACTGGACAGTAGCCAACAGGAAATTCCCGGGACAAATCTTTCCACTCAGAGTCTTTTAAAACGTTTATTTATTTATTTTAATTTTGGGGGGATTAAAAAAAAAGAGGGAGAATGAAAAAGAACAGAAAAAAGAAAAAGAAATGAGCCACTCGGTATAAGAAAAACGTATCTAGCAACAGCCCCAGCCAGGCCAGGGGAGGCTCGGAATCCATTGTGTCCACTCCATCCTGTTCTTCCTCTGGAAGGATTTATGACCTCACACTCCCATGACATCACAGTGCGTTGCCATGGCCCTGCTTTATTATCATAAACAAAGGGCTGATCCTTGGGACACTGGCTGGCTGAGCAGGAGGGGGTGGGGAGGCTCTGTGTAATGTGTTTTCTTGGGAAGGCAGCTTGTTCAGAAGTCTGAAAAGCTGTGAAAATAGTTGTACACACAGTACCCTCCGTGCAGCCCTGTCGCCTCTGGACAAGTTTGGCAATGAAGTCAGCTCCCTGCAGGAGGACCCTCTGGCTCAGCGTGTTCTCACTGCCAAAGAGCAGCTTCCCCGGGCTTCCCTCACGGCTCCAAACAAGGTTTTCATTCATTCACCCAAAAGGCATTGAGCGCCTACTATGTGCTAGGCACCGACAGAGCTGGGTTATTATAGATTGATGAAAAACCCAGATACGGGCCCTGCTGCCCCCTCCACCCCCTTCCCGGAACCTGGAATACTCAACAAGTATGCAGATAAATCAACAGGAATGTGTAAAATCATCTCGGGTTAAGTGTGCCGAAGGAAGCAAACAGGAAATGAGGATGAGAAGAATGGAGGGAGGAGGCTACTTAGACCAGCAATCTGGGAGGGCCTCTCTGAGGAGGTGACATTTTAGACAAGACCTGAAGGAGGAGAAAGAGTCAGCCGTGAAGAGTGGGAACAGGTGGCAGGAAGTGGGCAGAGACAGCAGCTCCAGGGAGAGTGACTGTCAAGACTGAAGTTCCCATCAGGGGTCTCTTCCTACATATTTTACAGCATCCTGGACAGCTGACTCCGATGAGAGGGCTGGTAAAGAGGAGTCATTTCGTGAATCTGAGTTGAGTAAAGGCTCTTTCTGGACCCTGCTGCAGCAGTGCCAGTAAACCCCCATTCCCGCCTCGAAGAGAGGTTTGCAGGGCTGTCAGACTGGCACTTGGTGGGAACAGATTAGCCAGGAGTGAAGGCACCTGTAGGACCCCAAACCCGCTCTCCCTGGCTGAGTCAGGTGATGCTCTTAAGCCGCAGAAAAGAGAAGGAAGGGCAGGGGGAGGGCAGCAAGTGGGACAGATGTGGGCACTGCCTGCTGGTCAGGAGGCCAGATGAGCAACAGAGGGGTAAGCCATTCCCCCCTCCCAGGAGATGGACCCTGAGGGAGCTAGGACCCTAGACCTAGAATGGGATGAGGACTTCTAGGTCATCAGTCCAATGATGGGGACAGATGGGGACATGAGGCCCAGAAAGGGGAAAGGCCTGGCCTGAGGCGGCACAGGAAGTTAGGGACAGAACTCTGCCCCTCACTTGTTTTGTAACCTTGGGGAACTCACTTCATGTCTCTGAGCCCCCATCCCCATTGTAAAATGGGAAGAATGTACAGAAAGGGCTTTGCACAGCTGCAACATAGTTGCTGTTTTCTACCCCTACTTTTCCAAGAACACATTTATTAAACCCTGCCAGGCACTGTGCTTTGGACTTCTCATACATTCAGCTCCTTTAATATTCAGGGAAGCCCTAAGAGGTAGACACGGCTGTCCCCATTATACAGATAAGGAAACTGAGGCCAAGAGAGGTTGAGTAGCATCCGAGGTCCCGGGGCCAGATCCCACCCCTGACCTGACTGACTTCAGATGGAGCCCATGTTCTCGACCACGGAAGGGTGGCCTGTTCCGTGGTACATAGCTGCGTGCAGGCAGGAGGTGGCGATGGCGACCAGAGAGGGCTGACCCTCTGACCCAGAGCTAGGAAGGAGTGAAGGCTGCAGAGCTGTGAGAGCCGGCTTGCAGGCCAGCAAGAGTCATGGTGTGCCAGAGGCCCACAGGACAGCAGGGAAGGAAGGACGTGGAGAGGAAAGAGGACTGCATTCTTCACGCTGAGTGATATTACCAGAGGCATGAATCTAATTTTTATGTCCGATGCACATTTAGGCTTCTCCAGATCAGGGTAAGGAAGTGTCCGTTCACACACTAGTAACTCAGCTGGGTCCAGCTAACCAGTTGAAAAAGCATCTATTTGGGAAATTAAGGGGTGGGTGGACCATTAGACTAGGTGTCAGGCACCTCAGCTTCTAGGGAAGTGTCACATCTAATGAATATCTACCCCTGGGCTAAGCACTTTACTGACCTTGCTTTATTTAATTCTCACCACATCTTGTGATATTGTTTCCCGATTTATAAATGTAGGGACTGAGGCCCAGAAAGACTCCAGTCCTGGCTGTGTGCCCCAGGGTAGAGATATAATTTCTCTGGGTCTAAGTTTCCTGTTACAAAAAAGTGGAAGGATGGGTCTTAATTAGGGGTTGGGGAACTTTTTCTGTAAAAGGCGAGATAGTAAATATTTTAGGCTTTGCAGGACACATCGTCTTTTTTCAGGTGTTCAATTCTGCCCTTGTGGCATAAAATCAGCCATAGACAATATGGAAATGACAGATGAGCATGGCTGTGTTCCAATAAAACACTATTTACAAAAACAGGTGACAACACTTTACACCCACTAGGATGACTATAATTGAAAAGTTGGTGAGGATGTGGAGAAATCAGAATCCTCATACACTGCTGGTGGGAATGTCAAATGGTATAGCACTTTGGGAAACATGGTACCTCAAGGGTCAGAGAGTTATCACATGACTCAGCAATCCAACTCCTAGGTATATACCCAAGAGAATTGAAAACATATGTTTACACAAAAACTTGTACACTAATGTTCACAGCAGCAAAATAGTCATGAAATAATAGTCATAATAGTCAAAAAGTGGAAACAACCCAAATGTCCATCAACTGATGACTAGATAAACAAAATGTGGTCTGTCCATACAGTGGAATATTATTTGGTTGTAAAAAGCAATGTAGTACATCTGATACATGCTACAACACAGATGAACCTTGAATTATGTTAAGTGAAAGAAGCCAGACACAAAATGCTCCTATTGTATGATTCCACTTATTCGAAGTGTCAGGAATGGGTAAATCCATAGAGACAGAAAGTATATTAGTAGTTGCTTAGGACTGGAGTGGGGAGAATCAAGGGACTGGGGGAGGGGGAGGGGGGATGCTGATGGCTAAAAGATATGGGGTTTCTTTTTGAAGTGATGAAAATATTCTAAAATTTACTGTGGTGATGGTTGCATCTATCTGTGACTGTACTAAAAGCCTTTGAATTGTACACTTTCAATGAGCAACGTTTATGGTATGTGAATCATATCTCAGTAAGGCTGCTATTAAAAATTTCATTTACTGGGACTTCCCTGGTGGTCCAGTGGGTAAGACTCTGTGCTCCCAATGCAGGGGGCCAGGTTTGATCCCTGGTCAGGGAACTAGATCCCACATTCATGCTGCAACTAAGAGTTCGCATGCCGCAACTAAAGATCCCACGTGCTGCAACTAAGACCCGCCCGGCGTAGCCCAGGAAAAAAAAATTTTTTTCATTTACTGATAAAGCCAAAAAAAGAGGGGGCAAGAGGGAAATCTTGGGAGTGGATAGAAATGTTCCAAAAATTGATTTTGGTGCCAGTTGCATGACTGTATATATTCACAAAAATATATCAAACTTTACATTTAAAATGGGTGAATTAATTTATGTAAATTATATCTCACTAAAGTCCTTAATGGAGGGGGGAAAGTAGGCAGCAAATTGGAATTGGCCCATGAGCCATGTTTTGCTGACCCCAATCTACATGATGATCATATCAGGACTCTAGATTTCAAGTAGGCAATAACCCAACTCAAGCTGATTTAAGGAAAATGAGGAATTTCTTGATGCACACAACTGAAAAGCCTAGAGGCGAGGTGCGCTTCAGGCACTGTTGGATCTAGTACAAATGTCACCAGAACTCCATATTGCTTCCACTCTCAATTTCCATGAAATGGCTGCCAGCAGCTCCTGTCACATTTTCCCAGGTTCGAGTCCAGCAGAGGAGAGTGAGTAGCCTTTTCCAAAGGCTGTAACAAAAATCATTGTGTCCCGTTGGTTCTGATTGGGCCACATGCCCATTTCTGATTCACTCCCTTTGTCCGGGAAATGCAGGGTTCTGATTGGCCAGTCCAGAGTCACATGATCCCTGAAGCCCAGGGACTGTGCATAGGGGTGGCAGGGAAGAGGTGGCTCCCTAGAGGAAAATTGGGGAGCTAGACCAGGGGGACCCAACAACAGAATTCAGGAAGTGTTTCTTACGCCAAATATTTTTGCTTAAGTAGTTCCAAAACACCAAAGGAGTTAAATAAACATTGTTAGTCATGTTCTATCAATGACAAATTGAAGCCCCCAAGAGTGAAGACAGCCTGCAGGTCACTGGCAAAGCAAACCACCCCCAGCCCCCAGCCCCAGCTACTTCACCTTTGCTCTCAGCATGAGGTTTAACTACCTGTGAGTCAAGACAGAAGGGGTCATTTATTCAACAGACGGTTATTACAGCCAGCCACACACACCATGTCTGTAAAATTATCTGAGATCGGGAAATTGAAAGGCCTGGAAATTCAGGGGCAGACATAAAGGCTGTGCAGCAGAGCACACAGGCTGGCTCTTGGGCTCCGGGGTCAGTGCCCCACTGCCCGGACAAGCCAAGCCTTTTTGCGGGTGGCAGCAGAGCCCTGAAAGGTCTCCTCCGACACCGCCAGCTGAGTCACTGTCTTCACCTCTCCAGAGGGGGAAACAGGATCAGATCAAGAGGAAATCAGAAAGTCGGGGTCCTGGGTCCTAACCTCAGCTCTGATGCTAACATGCTGTGTCACAAGAGGTAGCTTGTTTGTCTGGGCCTCAGTGTCCAATGAGAATGAGAGCCTTTTCACTCTTCTGCCAGCCTTGATCTGACCCTGGCCCACTTCTGTACATGCATCGCCTCCCACGTCCCCCAGTCTCCCACTCCATCCATCCTGGCTTCTCTGTTCCTTGCATATTGCTGCTTGTTCCCACTTCTGAGCATTTGCACTTGTTCGCTCTGCCTGGAAGACTCCTCCTCTCCCAGCATCTTCCCAAGACTATTACTTCTGGATCACTGGGGGTCAGCTCAGGGAGACCTTCCCTGGCCACCCACACCCCCTTGAGCCCCAAGGTGAGACCCTCAGGTCTCTCTCCCTGACAATATCCAGTTTTGTCTTCTCAGTAATGGGGCCCAGCTCCAAGATGCTCAACACGGGTTTATTCATTGGACAGAAACAATTATAGGGCAAGTAGGGACAATGTGCATCTCTGACCCAAACTCCAAGGAAGACGCGGTGCTACTGTCCAATCCCCCAAACTGGGGCCCAAGCATAGGATGGTGTCCAGTCTGTCCTGACTTTTCTTTCTTCTGCTTGTTTCTCCCAGCAGTTGTTGGTCCTGAAGCCAAGCATGCATGTCCTCCCTCCCCTGCACCGTCCCACAGTGCTCTGTGCCAGCAGCCAGGGCAGATGCCCTGTCCCCAGCCAGAGTGGGTACAGGCCCTAAACACCTCCCTTCAGTCAAGACCCGTCCACGGGTCCTGCCAGCTCCATGCTCTGTGCCTTTGCAAAACAGATGCCCTCCTTCCCCTGCCCTTTCCTTGCCCATCTTCATCTTGACGCCCCCGTCCCACGGGCCCGAGCCTCCTCTCGGCACCAAAGCACCATACTTGTGTTTCCTGTGGGCCCCTGCCTGGCTTCCTGTGTTCCAGCCGATCCTTTTGCCTCAACACCCTTCCCTATTCCTCTGACCAGCTCCTGCCACCTCTCAGCGCCACCTCTTTCCAGAAGACTCCTTGAAACCCCCCTACGCTGCCCTAATAGGGTTGGGAGTCCCTTTTCTCTCCTGAGGCCTCTCCAGCCACCAGATTCTGCAGCAGCCCTTCCCTCACTGGAGGGAATTACCTGCCATCCTCTCCCCAAGTAGATGTGAGCATCTTGAGATCAGAAACGACATCATTTGTCTTTGCTGTTACTGCACCTGTGTGCCTGGCACCCAGTAGGTGCTCAGGAGATGCTTTCTTGAATGACAGGTGTGTGTGTGCAAGTATGCATATGCGAGTGCTCTGGAGGCAGGGGCTGTGTCCAGTGTGCCCAGTGCCTCAAAGAGCCTGGCCTATGGTGAGTCTCAACAAATGTTCAGAGAATGAATGAATGAATGAATGATTCCTTCAAGGCCTGTGTGAAGTTACCTCCTCCACACAGAGTGACCAGCCATCCCCATTGGCCCAGGATGTGGAACTTCCAGTGCTTAACCCGGGCAAGTCCCAGGCAAACTTGGATGAGTTAGTCATCCTGCTCTACCTGCCACCTCTGTGACCCCCTGTAAGACCTGATCCCAGTCAGGCTGCACTAAATCCCAGTCACTTGATACTGTTGTGTATTTTAATGGCTTTCTAATACTTTCACACATTTGTGGCAGTCTTCCAATATTACTAAAGGACAGGGGCCATCTTTGTTTATGGCCCACCATAACCATTCAGGGCCAGACAGAAACAGGCTTGGAAAGATCTTCATCTTTCTCATCACCATTTACTAAGGCCTTGTCTAAGCTGTTCTTATACATTTTCTTCTTTAAGTCTCCCAATGACTGCGCAAAGTAGGGATTTTCATTTTACAGATGAGGCTGTTTTCAAAGGCCAGAGTTGAAGCCAAGACCAAGGTAAGCTCACATACCTTGGAAGTCGCAGGATAGGAACCCAGGACGATCAGAGGTCATAGCTTTTGCTTAAAGAGCACCCAGAGGTAGCCCCTCTCCGGCACCCGGGTCCTCTGAGGTCTGATGGTTTCCTTCGCCTCCCTTAGCCCCTGCATGCACAGCTGGATGAAAGTGCCCCCCACCCCGCCCCAGCCAACGGAGACAGATCCTTCAGCTGCCAGAGCAGGGACCTGAGTTTTGGAGAGGAGAGAGTAAACATGATTCCCAGGTGGTGAGAAAACAAGTCACTCTCCAGCTCTGGAGATTGGACAGGACCAGGTTTGAGGGCCGGGAACCCTTCCTTATCTGTAACAGTTGTGCCATCATCCCGTCAGACCCAAGAGCAGGCAAAATGGGTCCCCCAAGGACAGGAGGTTGTATTAGTCTTCTGGGGCTGCTGTAACAAGTTACCAGGAACTCAGTGGTGTCAAACAACAGAAAGGATTCTCTCATGGTTCTGGAGGCCAGAAGTCCAAAATCAGGGTGTCAGCAGGCTTTGGTTCCTTTTGGAGGCTTTAGGGGAGAGTCGGTTCCCTGCCTCTCTCTTAGCTCCTGGTGGCTCCAGGCAATCCTTGGCATTCCTTGGCTTGTGGTTGCATCACTCCAATCTCTGCCTCTGTCTTCCCATCACCTTCCTCTCTTTTTGTCTCTGCATCCTCTCCTCTTCTTATGAGACACCAGTCATCAGATTTAGGGCCCAACATAACCCCAGGATGATTTCATCTCCAGGTCTTTGACCATATTTCCAACTAAGGTCACACTCTGAGGTTACCAATGGACATGAATTTGGGGGGACCCTATTCAACCCAGTACATACAGAGGTTCATTGCCTTGGGTCCTCCCAGTGTCTGCTGAAAACCTTACGTGCATTCCCGTGCCCTCCCTCCGCAGGACACCCCTGCAACAGCTGCCATTGGGAGAGCCACACACCCCCTCCCCCCAGACCCATGGAGCCTCCTGACATGCTCACCCCACCCTCCCAGCCTCCCTGGAAGTCTGAGGGCTCCACAACAAGCCCCACACGCTTTCAGGAGTCGCGCGGGAAAGACCACAGTTGCAGAATCCCAGCATTCTGGGAGAAGGAAAAGGAAAGTGCTGACTTAAAGATTGAAACCCTGACAGATGTAGCACTTTTTAACTCTGCGATGGACCTGTTGGCACTTGTCGATCCCAGCACGTTTGCTAGTGTGCATTTTCATCAGAGGGCTGAGCCTGCCCCAGCTCCCATTGCCTGCCTCGCCTCTTTGCTTCCAATTCCTTTGCTGGGTTGGTCCTGCCTGTTCTCTTTCCTGATTACTAACCTCCCCTCCCCTTTCCCTCTCTCTCTCAATGTCTCTCCCCGCAGAGCCCCATACCCCAGGCTTTTCTTCCTTCTGTCTTCTTTCCTCTCCGACTCTGGGTCCCCTCTCCTCCTCTTCACTTGGTTCAGCAAGATAAACATTTGTGGAGCAGCTACAGTAAACCGGGGGCTGTGAGAGTGACAGGATGGAAAGACAGACAAGACGGGTTGTACTCACCCCTTCCTGCCCTGCTCTGTTCTCTGTGACTCTCTCCTCGTCCCTCCCCTCCTCGCTCAGCATCTTGTCTCTCTCTTCTGTTTCGCAGGCCAGTTGAACCAACTCTTCCCTGCTTTGTACCAGGCGCTCTACTACGTGTTGTGGATGCAGACAGGACCAAGATGAGGTCTCTGCTGTCTCAGAATCTCCTGGTGTTTCTCTCTCTCTCTCTTCCTTCTTTTTCTTCCTCTGACATCCTTCCTCTCACTCCTCCCAAACCCTTACCGCCATTGTCCATCGCCTTCGCCCAAGCCCAATCTCAGGCTTCAGCCTCGCAAACGAGAGAGGCAGGGTGCTAATCTCATGGCCCCCTCCACTGATGGGGCCAGGCCCAGCCGTGTTGCCGACAGTGCTGGAGCCGCTGGCTGGGAACAGCTGATGCATGTGGACAGACAGGATCCAAAAGGCCCTTGCCCTTGCTGGCCTCCGCCCAGAACTGCTGATCAGCCAGATATGTCTGACTGCACAGGAGCAGTTCTGAGAGGCCTCAGCCCTGCGGGCAGTCAGGAAAGGCTGATGCGGGTGGACACATGATCAGGAGCAGAACGGAAAGTTCTTTGGCTGCCTCTGAGCTGGGCTGGCTGATTGGAATGGACGTGCGGGGTCACTGGTTGGCTGGACACTGGGGCGTGGGGGGCAGGGGGGAATTGAAGGAGGATGATGCCCAGGTGCTGGAAACCATGGCTAAAAAGGAAATCAGGAGTGGACAGTGACTGGGCTGGAGGTTTCAGGACCACCCTTGCCAGGGCTGCTTTCCTGAATATCCAGGAGGTCAAGAGGAAGGCAGCTCCGGGTTCAAACCCTGGATCTGTTCACCGTGCTTAACCCCACCCCTCCCACCTCCCCAAAATCTGTTCTACCCAAGTGAGGATGTCAGGCATGGGGCTCCCATTTCTCTTGCTGTGATTGGTTCCCCAGTGGTTATGTGATCCAATGACAGCCAAGGAGACACGCGGGAAAGTCTGCTGGGGCTTCTGGGAAAACTCCTTCTCCCTCATAAGAAGGTGATGCTGGACAATCATGGTGACATTGCAAATCCTGCAGCCTGGGACGAAGTCAACCCTGAGGATGTCAGGTCCGAGATGGAAAGAAATAGTGACCTTGAGGATATCATGCAGCCACCAGCATCACGCCCAGCGTGTGCCCTTCCTCGGATTTCTTATTATGTGAAATAATGACTCTTAGTGTTTAAGGCCATTTGAGCCTAAGTTGTGTTGTCTGTAACTTGCAGCCTAAAGCATCCTAAATAACAGACGAGAATCATTAGGATCATAATGCCTACACCCCAGGACTGCCGAGAGGATTCGTGAAAGGATGCATTTAGCTCAGTCCATGGTACGTAGAACGCACTCATAAACACTGTGATTGTTACCTACATACCAGTACGTTATACACGATACACGATACTTGCAGTCGGTTACACATGGGAGTCACTAGTGCTGTTGGCCAACTGTCTCTGGTTCTCTCCCCGCGCAAGCACAGTGCAGTAGTACAGACCCCGGAGGTGCTGTGGGTTTGTTCCAGAGCACCACAATAAGGTGGACAGTGAAATAAAGCAAGTCACTTAACTTGTTTGGTTTCCCTGTGCATATAGAAATTACAGTTACACTGTACTGTAGTCTATTAAGTGTGCAGTGTGCATACCTTAACTAAAAAATACTTGACCGTTAAAAACTGCTAACCATCCTCTGAGCCTTCAGTGAGTTGTAATCTTTTCCCTTTAGTCACATCAAAGATCACTGATCACTGATCGTAGATCACCATAATAGATATATAATAATAACAAAGTTGGAAATATGACGAGAATTACCAAAATGTGACAGAGACAGGAAGTGAGTAAATGCTGTTGGAAAAATGGCGCCAATAGCCTTGCTTGACACAGGGTTGCCACAAACCTTCCATTTGTTAAAAAATGCAGGATCTGCGACGCACAGTGAAGGAAGGCATGGCTGTTCTTGGTTCCTTCGCGGGTGGGAGAAGTCATGTGACTATTCACACAAGCTGGCCCTGTTCCCACCACCTCCCAGTACCCGAGTGGCCCCTCATTTTGTCAGCGTTGCCCTGTGCCAGGTCCCTCAGGCCATCAGTGCTCTGGCAGAGCTGGCAAAACATCACCTCCCTCAGTGACACTCAGGCAGAGGTGTCCGTGGCAAAGCTGGCTGGACTCCAAGGGTCTAGGCTGTCTCTCAAGTCACACACAGCCATTTCTCCCCATGGCACCCACATGGCACCTGGGGGCAGCTTGCCATGTTGAATTCATCACCAGGCCCCGTAGGACTGGTGTAGCTTGGAGCTGCTGTTTTTATCTGTCACTTTCTGTGTGATGAATTACTTCTGGGGGGACCCAAATTGTTCCTCCTGAACTCTGGCCTTTATAGGGCTTTCCTGTAATTCCAGAAGACATGGCTCTGTGTTTCAGCCCCACTGGCAGACAGGAGCTTACCTCAGCCCCTATGAGAAATCAGTGATTATTTTAAAAATGAAAGAAAGAAAAGTGTTGGCAATGGTGTGGAGGTATCGGAACACTTGTGCATTACTTATGGGAATGAAAAATGGTACAGGTGCCATAGAAAGCAGCAAAAAGCTCAATATAGAGTAACCCTATGACCCAGCAATCCCACTCCTAGGTAATGAGATAGATAGATAGATAGATAGATAGATAGATAGATAGATAGATAGATAGAAAGATAGATACACACACACCCAAGGGACCTGAAAACATGACCATACAAAAACTTGTCCACAAATGTTCATAACATTATTTATAAAAGCCAAAAAGTAGAAACAACCCAATATCTACCAATGGATAAACAAAATGTGGCATATCCAGACAATGGAATATTATTTGGCCATAAAAAGTAATAAAGCATTGATGCACGCTACCATGTGGATGAACCTTGAAAGCATGAGACAATGTGAAAGAAGCCAGTCCCGGGGCTTCCCTGGTGGTGCAGTGGTTAAGAGTCCGCCTGCTGATGCAGGGGACACGGGTTCGTGCCCTGGTCCGGGAAGATCCCACATGCCGCGGAGAGGCTAGGCCCGTGAGCCACGGCCGCTGAGCCTGCGCGTCCGGAGCCTGTGCTCCGCAACGGGAGAGGCCACAACAGTGAGAGGCCCACGTATCGCAAAAAAAAAAAAAGAAGCCAGTCCCAAAAGGTCACGTGTGATATGATTCCATTTATATAAAATGTCCAGAATAGGCAAATCCATAGGGACAGAAAGCAAATTAGTGGTTGCCAGGGGGTAAGTGAGTAACAGGTACAGGGTTTCCTTTTGGGGTGATGAAAATGTTTTGGAACTTGATAAAGATAATGGTTGCAGAAGATTGTGAATGTACTACACTACTGTATATAAAATAAACAATGAGGACTTACTGTATAGCACAGGGAACTATATTCAATGTCTTGTAATAACCTATAATGGAAAAGAATAGGAAAATATATATATATGTATAACTGCATCACTTTGCTGTACATCTGAAACTAACTCAACTGTGTTAGTTTCAATTTAGAGAAAAAAAAGTTGTGCATGTACTAAAGGCCACCAAATTGTACACTTTTAACATGGTTAATTTTATGTTATGTGAATTTCACCTCAATTTTTAAAATATCAGTTATTAGAAATGTGTGTGGAGGAGGGGAGGGCAGGCAGGCAGGGAGGGGAGAGGCATGGCATCCAGTCCCAGAAATGCCCAAGCCCCCTCCTGCCCGGCCCCAAACCCAGTCTGACACATAGTAGGTGCTGAACAAATGTCTGTTCCTCCCCTCCCCCTCCCCACTACCTGCTCCCTATATAAAAAGGAAAAAAATTCTTTTAACCACCGTCATTGCCGTACTTGAACATTTGGACTGAGTCTTGTCTGCCTTTAGGGAAGGTCTTGTTTACCTTTGTGCCCTGACCACAAGCCTGCCCTGAGATCTGCATTCCCTCCAGCATTGCTGGAGAAAACGCTGCCCAGCTCCAGCTCCACCCGGCATAATTACACATTATGCTGGGTCTCACTGCCACTGTTTACAGAGCCAGCATCGTAATTAACGGTTTATTAGGGTCTTTCGGGCCGGCTGGGATTCCCCAGCTGCAGTGAGCTACAGTGTCTTCTGGCTGCACCTCCCTCCCCCTGCCATTCAGGAAAGACCTGGTTTCGGTGGCCTCTGGCCAGAGTCCCTGCACACTTCAAGAAAAGTTTCTTCCCTGACAGTTCCTGAGGTTCCCTGGGCTGGAAGCTCTTTTGGGGGTGTTGAGAGGAAGTGGGGGTGGGGACAACAGCTGTGACTCTGGCCACCTCTGTCCCTCTCGGCCAGAAGGGGAGCACCTGCTACTTACCAGACATGGAGTAGGGTGGATGGAGAGATAAGGAACCTCACAGTCTAGGTGGGGGAGGAAGAAAGAGGAGGAGGTGGTCACCTCCTGTAAGATTCTGAGCAAGACCAGCTATGGAATTTTCGGGGCCCAGTGCAAAATGAAGATGTGGGGCCCCTTGTTAAAGTTACTGAGAATTTCATGACAGCAACAGAGCATTAACAAGCGTCACCCTTCTAAGTGCCAGGCCCTGTGGAACTGTGCAGGTGGCGCATCGGTGAAGCTGGCCCCGGCTCAGAGCGTTAGTAACAGCCAGCGTGAACTGAGCACTTACTGTACGCCCGTGGCCGGAGGCAGCAGGGGTTAGGAACACAGACCCCAGCTCTGCCTCTTGTCTCTGTGATCGTGGACAAATTATGCAGTATCTCAGTGCCTCACCTTCCTCGTCTCTGAAATGGGGGTGATACTAATAAAAAGTGTGGATCTGTGTCTGCCACGTAGTAACTGCTATACGAGCATTCACTGCTATTACTTAGTTTGCAAGGATGGATTCAGCTGATAGCCAGAAGAATCTAAAAGGTGGATGCTATGACTGTGCCCAGTTCCAAGTGGGGAAACCAAGGCACATACAGGTTAGATAACTTAACCTCAGTCACTCAGAGAGGCTCATATTTGAACCCAGAATCGCTCTAGCACCTGGGCTTTGGTGGTGATGCTGGCATGGAAGAGGGGGAAGATCTGTGTGAAGGGGCAAGAGGGGAGGGCCTTGCGTCCATTCTCGGGGTCAGAGGGGCAGACCACAGCCCCTCAAGCACCCCACTGTGCCTGGCTCTGAGTCTGTGCTCTCTAAGCGTGGGTGGAATTGAAGCACTGATGCTCCTTTGTGCCAGGCACTGTCTTAACACTTCACTCACATCTCAGTGTGTGTTTGATCATTTCCCTTGCAGATGGCGGCCTTCACCCAGCGCTATGAGACGTCTCCCCGCCAGTGTCACCCAGCCAGGAAGGGGTGAGTCAGAGGCTGCCCTCCCGGCTCTCTCGGGTTCCAAACTCCTGGCTCTTTCCTGCTCAGCCAGCTCCCCTCCGGAAGGAAGCTCTGCCCAGAAACATGCCCGGTTGGCATTGCTCAGCCTGGGAGCCTCGGTTGGCCCGGATCCCAATGCCACCCACGCTGCCCTTCTTCTGGGCCATAAAGATCCTCTCCTCTCACCCCTGCCCGGCCCTGGCAGGTAAAACAGCGAGACCACCCCAGGTAGTGCTCTCAGTAACGCTTCCTGACAGAGGGCGGCTGCTCTAGCCCCTCATCTCCATTATCCTCTACTTTGTGGCTCTGATGGGAATCCTCCAAATCCAGATGGGCAAGGAAGGCGGAGCTGTGACTCCATGGCCGTGGGCTCCCGGGAGCTCCCAGGGAAAGCTTTCCCTAGCAGTCCCCTCAGAGCCTGTGGATTCTCGCTGTGAACAGTCCAAAACCCAGCCTTGCCTTCAGAGGACCCTGGGCGTGAGTGAGGGTGGGGGTGTGAGTTTAGCGGTAGCCCAGGCTGGCCGGCGGCTCCCTATCCCCTGCGTGCCGTGAGAGGGAGACGGGAAAGGAGCAGAAGTCAGCTCGGAGTCAGGCATTTCCAGGGACAGTTCTGCCCCCGGAGGGGATCACTTTTTCCTCTTTGGGGGCAGCCATGCGCCCACCACAACTTGCTTCTTTCTTTTTCTTTATTACTTTTTATTTGAATATAATTTTGGGCTTACAAAAAAGTTGCAAGAGCAGTACAAAGAATTCCCATATACCCTTCACCTGGATTCTCCAAATGTAAACGCTTTATCACATTTGCTTTATCCTTTTCTGTTTCTCCCTAGATAGATATGTAGGAGAGAAAGATGTATTTTTTTTCAGAACCGTTTCACAGTAAGCTGCAGACAGAACACCTCTTTTTTTTTTTTTTTTTTTTTTTTTTGCGATATGCGGGCCTCTCACTGCTGTGGCCTCTCCCGCTGCGGAGCACAGGCTCTAGACGCGCAGGCTCAGCGGCCATGGCCCACGGGCCCAGCCGCTCTGCGGCATGTGGGATCCTCCCGGACCGGGGAACGAACCCGCATCCCCTGCATCGGCAGGCAGACTCCCAACCACTGCGCCACCAGGGAAGCCCCCAGGGAAGCCCCCAGAACACCTCTTTTACCTCTAAATACTTCAGCGTGTATTTCCTAAAAACAAATGACATTCTCTTACAGTATGATATCTTATAACGTAATTACCAAAATCAGGTAATTAACACTGAGACAGCATTATAATCTAATCTACAAACTTTATTCAGATCTTGCCATTTGTCCCTAGAATGTCCTTTATAACAAAAGGCAACTCTGGACCCCATATGGCATTCGGTTGTCATATCTCTCAGCCTCTTTCAATCTAGAAGAGTTCCTTAGTTTTTCTTTGTCTTTGAAGACACTGATGATTTTTAAGAGAAGTGGTCAGTTATTTGTAGAATGCCCCTCAGTTTTGGTTTGTCAGATATTTCTTCATGATTACTTTCAGGTTATACACTTTCAACCGGATGATCACAGAAATGTCCTGCATTCTTCTCAATGCCTCCTTAACAATTTGCCCCATTCTGGTGATGGGGTTAACTGTGATCACTGGGTTAAGGGATGCCTCTATATTTTAAAGCTAAAAACAAATAGAAAAACTTGAATTCTAGTCATACCCTCTCTAACTCCCAGCTCAGAAGCCACAAAAACCCCCACCACCAATTTGTTTGCTTACTCAGAAAAAACTTAACGTATCAGTTATCTATTGCTGCATAAGAAACCATCCCATGACACAGTAGCTTAAAATAACAGCTATTTTATTGCTTATGATTCTGTGGATCAGGAATTCAGATGGGGCCCAGTTCTTCATCTCTGTGGCTGCACTCTGCTGGGATCTTGGCTGGGGCTAAAAGATCCAAGATGTCCTCCCTCATCTGTCTGGTAGTTGGTGTTGGCTGTCAGCTGGGGTACTTGGTTTTCCTCCGTGTGGCCTTTCCAGCAGGATAGCTTGGGCTTCTTGACATGGTGAAAATAGAAGCTGCAAGGCCTCTGAGGGCTGAGGGCTGGAAGCTGACCAGCCTAACTTCCGCTGTGTTCTATTCTGAGGCCAGCCCTGATTCAATCAGAGGGGAGATAACCCTGCCTTTGGATGGGAACAGGGGCAACGCTGACTGCAAAAGAGCATGTGAGATGGGATTTGTTTGCTCAGCCATCTTTGGAGATAGAGCACACCAAGGGTGCCTGCTTACTCACCCAGAATGTACAAGAGAGCTACAAATGAGGAACTGGGCAGTCAGCCTTGGCTACGCCTTTTCCAGGGGAGTATCAGTCCCTACACTTGGAATGTTTCGTTTTCACTCTCCTTTTCAATTCTGTGCAATTCCAAAGCCTTTCTTGGGCATCTGTTATGTAACGATATATATGGAGCACCTACTATGTATGCAGGGCTCAGCGCTGAGGATCGAGGCATTAAACTGAGTTAGTCCTTGATCTCTGGGAGCTCATCACCTAGAGATAAAACTGAACTATAAACAAACCTTTGCAGGTGGTTGTCAAGAATGTGGGTGTGTGAAGGGTGGACTCCAGAGGAAGGAGGGGCTAAGTGTGGCTGGGGGCACTGGGGAAGGGACATAGAAGAGACCACGCAAGAGCTGACTCGTGAAGAAGGAGCAGGCCAGGCAGAGGGGGCAGCCTAGGGTGGGTGGTGGGCGTGCTGGGGAATTACCCCTACCCAGGAATGGCTGTCAGCAAGGTATGGTGGGGCTCAGGGGAGAGTGCAAGACTAAGGGGTGATCATGGACTGGAGTCTACAACCTCCAGTGCTGGTGTTTCTACCTCCTTCCCTTTCTTCTGTCAGAGTGTTTGCCAGCCCAGGTCTAAGTCCTTAACCCTGTAGACTCAGTAGAATCTCCATTCAATACAGACACGGGATGGGACAAGCGAGGAAGGGGGAAAAGACTTTGTAGAGAAACTTCTTTCATCTACATAACTAAGAGCTGGGAAAATGAGAGACCAAATGCAGTCTGGGAGTTTAGGAGTTTGGAATGGGGGATGAGAGAATGGGAGAAAGGAGGGGACAGCTTGCATTTGGTGCTGCTGCGGGGTTTGGACTCCATACAGTAAGGATTTGGTTACTATTTGATAGCTAGACGGCAGTTCTTTGCATGCAACTAAGTCATAGAAGGAGCCATATGGGAAGCCATAATTTATATGGGTTACGTATTTTTATATACATGCACCAACAGTCATGAGGGAGGTCACAGTTTTAAAAGGAATGTATTCTTGAAAATCTTTACATAATTAAAACCTCAACTAATTCAAGCATAGCCCTGAAAGGGGTGGCGAGCCTGTCTGTTTACATCCATTAAAATGTCTCTAACACATGGCCGCTATGCGCCACCGGTTAAATTTCACTCAAGCCATTCGGTTTTGAAATGATGCAATTACCGATGCCTTTTTTTTAAACTGAGAAGATTTGCATGATTCCACATTTTGCACCTAAAGGGAGGTTTTATTTCATACATATTTTTATGTTGCAGTATTTCTTATTTCATATTCTCTCTCTCCCATGTTAGACCCTCACTCACATATAAGGGAAGACATTGCAGTAGGGCGGGTGTCTTGGGAAGAATCCTGTGGTTAAGAGGGGACCTCTGAGGGTTTCTGGTGCCTCCCTCTTCATGAATGAGACAATAGAGGCTTGACGGGTTTTGTCTCCAAGATGCTACAGTGAAAGGCAATGAAAGGTAACCGAGGAAAATTCCTCACTTGAACTCAGACATGTGGGCCGATTTTCCTGTTCCGGCCAAATAACATAGCAGTGGAGAGCTTGGGTTTTGTAGTCTCTGCCACCTGCTAACTTTCTGACCTTGGGCAAGGCATTTTTCATCCCTCTGAGCCTCAGTTTCCTCATCTACAAAAAGTGGTTCCTAATAGCCACCTGAAGGTGGAGATAATAGGTAACATGGTTCTTCGCACAGGGCCAGACTCAGTAAATGCTCAGTAACAGGTAACCATCATGCTTACCGCTTACCATTACAACATCACCTTGGCCTCTGTGCCTTGCTTATCTGTTTACTTTGGTTTCCCAGCCAGACTGTGAGTCCCTGAGGGCTCACTGGTGTTTACAGTCCCAGCCCAGCGCACAGAGCCGACCCAGGGAATGCTGGATGTCTGCTGGACTCCACACAATGCACCCCACACGATACGGTGCAGGGAGCTGTGGGGTGGGTTCCATATGCCCTTGGGGATCTTTTCCTTCTTCCTTCAAACTGCAATCCCAGGAGCTTCCTTGCTATCTCTGGGGGCGGGAGGGGAAGCAATCCCCACCTCCTCCCTTTCTGGTGAGATGTGGTGAGATGTTTCTCTGTGCCCCACCCTTCCACTCAGGGGTAGATGGAACATGCTGGTAAACGTCTTTTACCCCCAAGCACTGGGGACTCAAAGGGGCAGATTTGCATTTTAAACAACCACTGAGGAGCAAGGGCAGTGCTAAACACAGAGAAAGAGCTCGCTAATGCTAATGGGCCAACTATCTAGGGAGACTTTCCTAAAGAGAATAATCTCCTACCTGCTCAACCTACAGAGGGCTGGTGCTGTCAGAACCCTAAGTATTGGTGTCTGTCCCCTAAACAAAAGTTGACAGAGACCAGAACTTGGAGAGGAAAGAAAATAACTTTTACGACACCTATTTCATCTCTGACTTCGAATCTTGCCGAATCCCCCAACTCCCGGGAGTATGACCTCCACTTTGCAGATTAGGAACTCCTGCTCAGAGAGGTTAAGTGACTGGTTGGAGAACACACAGCCTACAGGCTGCAAAGCCGGGATCCAGACCTGATTTGTGCCACACCAAGGCCAATGTGCTTTCTTGCATCTTTCCCTCAGGCAGAGGCCATGAGGCCAACTCAGAGGAATGGAATGTCTGACATTCATGGGCCTCTCTGACTCCCCCAGAAGCTCCTGGGGGATCTTGACTCATGTGTAGGAAGTCAGTCCCCTCAGCCCCCAGCCTGCCTCCTCCCCAAACCCACCAGATGTCTCAGCATTCTCAGAACCCACCTTGTACTCCTTGCGGTGCTTTGGTACACACTGTTCCTGAGTCTGGTTTTCCCTTTCCCCACCCCTTTTGCCTTGAAAACTCCTTTACCTCCTTAATGATCCAGATCAAGTGTCTCCCTGACCCTACACATATAACTCACACCCTTATTTTTTCTCCCATTCAAGAAAGGCTTCCATGTACCTTTGTACAGGCTGTGCACTGCACAACTCTAGAGGCACCATTTGCAAAGATCACAGTGGTGTTGTCTAGATGTTCCTTTATATGAGTGGTAATAATGTCTGTTTGTGGCTGTAAATCTGAGAGTAAGGATGAAGTCGTGATAGGCACCACACCCAGTGCCTAGTACAGGGCCTACTGCTTAACAAATGTTGAATGAATGAATGAATGAATGAATAGATGAATGAAAGAATCTTACAAGATACAACTCTAATGTACAGAGACCACAAACATCCCAGTACTTGCCCTTCCAAACAAGTGTTTCCCCTGCCATAGTCATCTCTCCAGGGACTTACTCTCTTATTCCAGGAAAGCTCTCAATGCTTAAAGCCCTTTTGGAACTCCTCTCTAGGGATTTCCTTCAGAGCCAGGCTCCAAGCCATGCAAGTCATCCCTGCTCGTTATTTTGCAATCACGGATCTTTTCTCACCCAGAGCGATCCCAGCCAGCTTCATCTCCTACCTTGTTCATCAGGCCGGGCTCCATTTAACTTTGGACTTCATCCAGAAAGCAAGTCCAGTCTCCAAGAGCAAGGACCTGCCTGTCTCTGAGGAAACGTCAGGACAAACTGCCGAGGTGCTGAAGACTAGTCAGCAGCCAGCTCCCGAAATACCGTGCCAGGGCTGCTGTGTCTGGGCAGCCTGTCTGGCCAGGGGTAGGGCTTCCCAGGGACCTCCTTTGAAGGAGCATGCTTACTTCGCCATGTATGTTCTGGTGTGCAGACGTCAAAAATTCACTTTTAATCTTACGGCCGTGTCAGGAACTAACTGAGTTGTAGTTACTGAGCATTCCCTGGGTGCTACAATTTTTATGAAAACTGTCTCCTTTAATCTTTGTAACCATTGGGTGGGATGGATCTAACTCTCCCCATTTTACAGATGAGGAAATTGAGGCTTGGAGAGGTAAAGAGACCTTCCCAGGTGCTGTACTGGGTCACTGGGGAGCTGAGAGTTGGACCCGGATCTGTCTGCCTTCAAAACCAATGTTTTTTATTGTTGTTGTTTTGTTTTACTATAAGCACCAGCATTGTCCTTTTACCCTCCAGACACTGTTTCCTGTGCTGTTTTACCATCCGGGAGGTAGAAATCTGGATTTCGTGTGTTTCGCCACTCATGAGGCATTGCTGGCTCCTCTCCGTTGCCAGCAGGACGTGCTGGGCTCCTCCCCCCAGGGCTTGTCTGATGAGGTTCATTTGTGTAAATCCCTCCACACTCTTCCCTCGTCCTCCCTGTGATCATGGGCACCCAGATCTCCGGCTGGGTCAGGGGTGCGGTCACTAGATATGAAACCAGGCTCAAAATGTGGGCCACATTTAGCAGTAGGCTCTAAAACAGGTAAAACTCACAAACTGGATTTTTTTTTTTTGCGGTTAGATACCACAATTCTTCACCCTTGCACATCCAAGAGTGTGGGTCACAGAGCATTAGTGCTGAGTTTTAGTTGTTTATTAATTTCTGTCCTGAGTCCATCCTCTGTGTTCAATACATGTCAAACACACTGAGGATTGAAGACTCAGTCAACACTTACTAAGCATTCTCCATGTTCTAGAACAGGGGTCAGTGATCTATAGCCCTTGGGCCAAATCTAGACAGACACCTGTTTTTGTAAATAAAGTTTCATTGGAATGCAGGCACCCCCCATTTGTTTACAGAATGTCTATGGCTGTTTCCATGCTATAAGCGCAGAGTTGAATAGTTAACTGTATGACCCTCAAGGCTGAAAATATTTACCCTCTGACTCTTTACTGAAAAAATATTGTGACCGGGACTTCTCTGGTGGTCCAGTGGGTAAGGCTCCGAGCTCCCAATGCAGGGGGCCCAGGTTCGATCCCTGGTCGGGGAACTAGATCCCGCATGCATGCTGCAACTAAAGATCCCACACGCCACAACAAAGGATCCTGCATGCCACATGAATATCCCGAGTGCCACAGCCAAGACCCAGTGCAGCCAAAATAAACAAACAAACAAACAAATAAATAAATAAATAAATATTTTTTAAAAAGAAGTCTTTAAAAAAATATTGTGACCCCAGTTCTAGAAGACATTGGATGTTTTTCTGACTGCCCAGCCTCTGAACCCCCTTCTTATAATTAAGGAATCTCCCATCTAATGAGGTGGGGCTCACTGCCTACCTTAGAACCTGAAAACACAGATACTCACTGCAGTGGGTTGAATAGTGGCCCCAAAAGATACGTCCACATCCTAAACCCCGGAACCTGTGAATGTGACCTTATTTGGTAAAAGGGTCTTTGCAGAAGCAATTAAGTTAAGGGTCTGGAGATGAGATCTTCCTGGATTGTCCAAGTGGGCCCTAAATCCAATGGCAGATATCCTTATAAGAGACACACAGAGGAGAGACACAGAGAGAGAAAAGGAGAAGGCCATGTGAAGACAGAAGCGCAGAATGGAGTGACATAGCCACAAGGAATAGTGACAGCCACCAGAGTCAGAAGAGGCAGGGAAGGATTCTTCCCTAGAACCCCCAGAGGAAGGGCAGCCCTGCCAACACCTGGAAGGTGGACTTGAGGCCTGCAGAACTGTGAGAGAATAAACTTCTGTGGTTTCAAAACACCTCGTTGGTGGTTATTTGTTACAGCAGCCACAGAAAACTAATATGCTCACTTTCCCAGCTTCCCTTGCAGTGAGGCACAGACATGTGACTCAAATCTACCAATCAGATGCACCTTCCTAGGTGTTAAATGGAAGCTAATGATGAGAGGAAGCAGGGACCACACCTGTCCTGTGCCTTCTCTATGCTGGCGAGAATGGCATTAGGAGCAGCTCTGTGGTGTTTTCAGAGATATCAGTGGCTGCAGTTTTAGCGGCATTGACCAGTGTCCAGAACTGTTGGTGATGACAGGCATGTCACTGTAGCTGTGCCAGAGGGGACAGTAGCAGCATCTTCATTATTAGACTGCTTCTCCAGTGACTTAGGGTATAGCTCCTGGCTGCACAAACTCCAAGTTTAATTTACCAGCTGGAAATTCTGCAAGCTACCCCATATCCTCTGGGTGCATTTTCTTTTGTGATAAAATTAGCCAGAGTTTGTGTCTGTTGTCTTCAGGGCTATACTCAAGCGGGCTCATCTCAGCTCAGAAGACCCAGTGGTTCACTCCTCTTCCCAACTCCTCATTCAGCAATGTCATGTCGGTAGCTTAAAATTGGCAGCAATGGGAGTATTTACACCATAGAAATTGGCAAGTGCTACAAATCAGAGCCTTTTGTTTTTCAAGGAGTTGATTTATCAGCAGTACCACAGGATCTTTCCAACTAAAGCTCTGATTGATAGCCATGGAGCATCTCATTTCATCCTTGTATCCCTCCAATAAGATTTTTAAAATATATATATATTTATTTATTTGTTTATTTGCTTGCGCTGGGTCTTAGTTGTGGCTCGCCGGCTCCTTAGCTGCAGCAGGCAGGCTCCTTAGTTGCGACTTGCCAGCTTCTTAGTTGCAGCACATGGGCTCCTTAGTTGTGGGATGCAAAGTCTTAGTTACGGCTTGCATGTGGGATCTAGTTCCCTGACCAGGGATCGAACCCGGACCCCTTGCATTGGGAGCACAGAGTCTTAACCACTGTGCCACCAGGGAAGTCCCCCAGGGAAGTCCCCCGCCAATAAGATTTTATGATCATCTTTCTACAATGAGCAATCCAAGAGAGATGAAGGGATTGTTCAATGTCTATGAGGTGATAAATGAGAGACCTGAACTTCTGATTTCCCATCCTCTAAACCAAAATAAGGCTAATGACCACTTTTTTTTTTTTGAAAGTGAAGATTTAAAGATAGACTGCACCAAAAAACAAACAACAAAAACCACACAAACCTCCACAATACCCAAGGGACACTGTCTGGCCTAAATTCATCCAAATCACCAAGGGTCTTGCAGAAGAGGGGTCCCTCCTGGCAGAAAGTTTTCAGGTGAGAGCCTGGGTTCAGAGGCATTTCAGTTGGGTCTGAAGCACAGTCTGCTTTGCAGTTAAAACTTCCTTGATGCTCTCAGTGAAGAAGGAGACAGCCTTCCACATTTGGAGAGGAGTAGATTGCAGGTGCAATGAACAGGCTAGAGGGAGGCAGACAGTCTCACCTTGATGCTCTCAGAGTCCAGGTCTTGCGCTATGGGTGCAGACAGATTTACCATTAGCAGGAGACATAGCGTCGGTGCTCATCTCCAGGGGAGAGATTTATAATGCCCACACAGCTGTTGGAGCGCAGCTCTAGCCAGATACCATGTCCTGGGCAGCTTCCGGTCTGAAGACACATCTTCACTCCTGCCGGCTCAGCCTGGAGTCTGGAACTTGGGAACAACAGAAGGAATCCTGTGGACGTTTCCCTGATGGAATCACACCACCATGTCCCTTTGGCTTCCCCTGGACACGTGCTTGCCTATTGTGAAGAATGCCACATCCTGACCTCTGCCCAGAAGACGGGCAGGTGCACAGGGATGCTGGGGATGACGACAGGAGACTGCGCATGACCCCATGCCTGCGTTCCGCTGCTCCCGGCAGGTGCCTGGGGGCGCTGCTGTGGGTCAGGCTGGAAACACCTGGAGCCAGAGCTTTACACCAGCTGCAGGGGTTGGGCACCTCCAAGACAGAGTCCTGCAGTAATAAAGATAAAGGCCTCTTCTGTTTTGTGAGACGTACTATGTGTTCTACATACATGAGTTCAAATCTTTACAACGGCCCTGCTGGGCATGCACTATACCCCCATTTTTCTGATGTTGAAACAGAGGCCTGGCGAGATTAAGAAGTATAACCAAGTCCACAATCTGTAAGTGCAAAGGCAGGATCAGAACCCAGGACTATATGATTCCAGTGCTTAGGTATTGAACAGGGTTGAACAATGTCCCCCAGTTCATGTCCACCCTGAACCTGTGAATGTGACCTTAGTTGGAAATAGTTTGTGATTAGTTAAGATCAGGCTGGAGTAGGGTGGTGTCCTTGTGAGAAGAGGGAGATTTGGACACAGAGACCACAGGGAAGGCAGTGATGGGAAGATGGAGGGGTTGAGACTGGGGTGATGTGTCTCCAAGGAACGCTAAGGATGGCAAGCAACCACCAGAAGCTAGAAAGATCAAAGAAGGATCCTCCCCTAGAGACTTCGGTGGGAGCATGGCCCTGCTGATGCCTTGATTTTAGAATTCTGGCTTCCACAACTGTGAGAACAAATTTCTAGTGTCTTCAACCATTTAGTCTGTGGTACTTTGTTACGGCAGCCCTAGGAGACTAAAACAGCTACTTTGGCAAGATGGGCTTTCATGCCAGGGGGCCTGGGAGAGGCAGGGGAGACTGCTGACACGCCCTGTCCTCTTCTGTCCTAACTTCATCTGTGCTCATCTCCTCTCTGCCAGGACCACACCCGGGAAGCTGTAGGACCAGGCTGCTTCCCAGACCCTGGCCAGAGAGAAACCCAAAGAGAGAACTGTCACTGGGCCCAAAGACCCAAGGCCAAATGACTAGCCCCTACCCCTTCCCTTTCCTTTTCCTCAGGAACCTTCCTTAACCAACCCTGTGGGCCTCTGCAGCTGCAGGTTTGATGTAAGGCGGGGGCGTTGGGGGGGAGGGAGACCCATTTCTGTCAGTAAACAGCCCTCTGGGGGCTTCTTGACTGGTAGCTGGTGGCCTGGAGGGCCTCGTGTCAATTTGGTGTGATGCTGGGCGGCGTCATTTTACCTCAGAGAGACTCCTGAGGAGCCGGGCTGCACCTCAGCCTTCCCAAAACAGGTTCTACAGGCAGGGACGCCCTCCAAGTGACAGCTCGACGGTGTTTTTCTTCTTCTGTTCTTGTTTGTTTGTCCGGGACTGGAAAGCCCTCTGCTGTCACCCTGTGTCTCTGGGGACCACCACAGCAGTTCCAAGACTCTGTGATTGGGTCCACCCTCCCGGTGGGCCCGTCTGCCAGGGAAGCACTGGAAAGGAGTGTGTCACCCTCTGCTTGAGCAAATGTCTCTCAGAAGAGGCATGGCGAGCAGACTACATATGTTACCACCATTGAATGGCATCCTTCTCTCCTAGACAGTGGTCCAGTCTCATTTCCCATTGAGTTCCCCAGAGCTGGCACATAACCGTTTCTTTGTAAACATGTGTGGACTGAACAAACCCCCAACTCACCATAATCATTTTGATTGTCTCAAGCCAGTCCATTCACTGATTGAATTGATCCAACCAACAGAGCTGCCATTTTGGACCTCCTACTATGGGCCTGCAGTCTGATATTTGTCATCCCAAGAGAGTGTATTACTATGGCATTGTTTGCCCAGACCCACACAGCTGAGATGCAACAGAGGCAGGATTTGAACCCAGGTCTGTAGAACTCTGGGGTTCCCTGCAAACCCAATCCCTTTCCAGGACACCTACTCCCCTCAAGCCAGTCACCTATTTGGGGTCTGTGGACACACAGCCTTAGTCCAGATCTTTCAGAGAGTAAATTTTTAAAAGATCCATCTTGAAGTCAAACATTCTTGATACGGGGTTTTCAGAAACTCTTCAGCCCACAGAGTTCCCCAGGAAGCTGGGGGACGGCGACCTCTTACCAGGAAATCTTGTCACTATTTTTATGGAGTTGATCTCGTCCTGCAGCAAAAGTGACCTGGAGGGTCCAGGAGT
Organism: Mesoplodon mirus; assembly: GCF_964341445.2. NCBI lineage: Eukaryota > Metazoa > Chordata > Mammalia > Artiodactyla > Ziphiidae > Mesoplodon > Mesoplodon mirus. Next base: position 12,782,491 of record NC_138989.1, read on the forward strand.
GTAGGGTGAGTTTTCTTAGCCCCCTCAGATCATTGAGCTTTGAGTTTCTCAGGATCTCCATTGCTAGGGAAGTAGTCTTTTCATGGGGAGATGATGATGATGATGATATTATGATACTAACGATTACCATTTCTTAGGTCTGCGCCATACACTGTGCTAAACTCTTCCACATCTACTTAGTCCTCAATGAATCCTGTGCCAAAGGACACTATCCCCATTTCACAGACTAGAACACTGAGGTCACTCTCACAGGACTCAAACCTTATTCCAACCAATAAGCTGCCTCTTATTCGATGACGCACGGATGCCTCTGGACAGAGCTGACCACAGAAGAGTCTTCCGGAATGATCTAACAGTAGCCTGCCTCGTTGGCCTGCAGAGTTTTGCCCTGGAGACATCAATAAGAGACTCAATTTACTTCTGTCCAGAAACCAGCAGGGCCTCCTTGTGCCGTGGCCCCCAGGTAAGTGGGACCCAGCATGGGGCCACGGTTTCCTTGAGCCTCCCTTTGACCTGTCAGTGGATTCCTTCAAATCAGCCCAGTTTTCCTGTGTTTAAAAGGAGACTAATCACAGCTAAGCAGTTTGAAGTCCTGGTCTGAAAAGCATCATTATTACTCGCTTGAGGGTCTTGGCATCTCAGGGCCTGAAGAAAAAGAAAAAGAAAAAAAAAAAAAAACACACATTGATTTCTAATGCAAATTGGGTTTGAAGGGGATCCCGGGCTCTCTGGAGTTCCCCGTCACCCACAGAGGAGGGCACACCCCAGGGGGGACTGTTGCCTCGGGCAAAGAATTTCCTCTTGTCAAGACAAAACCCAGATATGGTCCTTTCCCGCTTTCAGACCCCACCCGCTGCCTGCCCCTAGGAATGTGCAACCTCGACTTGACTTCAGTCAAAGCAGAATTCCCATGTCTGTGATCACAGGGCTGCTTTTCTCTCCCTCCCCGCCTTCCCTCCCACTGCCCAACCACCATGTGTGCACACACACGTCCTCACATATACACGCACGTGTGTGCACTCACAAACATAGTTCTCATACAGACACAACACATTTACAGACATTCTCACACACACACACACACACACACACACACACACACACCGACACACACTCACTCACTCACTCCCCGGCCCTTCCCTGTTAGTACTTGTTTCTCTGTGGCATCATTTTCCTTGCCGTTTTCTTTGTGGTTTTGCCTGCTAATCACCCCCTCTCCCCAGACCCTGGGATCTTCAGCCAATATGTCGAAATACCTGATGTATTTGCTCAGAAAGACAAGAACAAATGCAACTCGGGTTTGATGGAAATTTGCTTCTCGTAAGTCTGCTATCAACTTCACCCTGCCCCCACCCTGCCGAAAAGAAACAAGGGAAGGAAGTGGATTCTTGAAGGGCTTCTCCCTTCCTGGCACCAGGCACAGCCTTCTCTCCCTCCCATCCACTCTCAGAGATCGAGATTATTTTTCCCATGTCTTGGATGAGGAAGTCAAGGCACAGAGAAGCTCGGTGATTCATGTTAGGTTAGTTAATTCTTTCAAAACGTATTTCTTGAGTACCTACTATGTGCCAGGCCCTGTTCAGGCAGTGGAGGATGCCACGTTGAACAGGACAAAGAACCTGGCCCCTGGGCGCACGCTCCAAGACCAGTGAGTCGGAGAACAAGGAGCCGCCCTCTGGTTTCTGTAACTCCAGATCCTTAATTTTTCTATGTCCCTGCAGGGCCACTTTGATGTGCCTTTTGCCTTTGTGGATCCCTTCCTCCATAATTACATTTTATGGCTTCTTTGGTATAAAGACCAATATAATCTAGGCCAAATTCAAAATTAAAACACTTTCTTTGACTCTGGAAGTCAGGTTTTTTTACTTCTGATTTTCAAAGAAATGAAGACATTTTCCTGGGCCGTAGGCACTGTGCTGCTGTACATAACAGGTCCATCGGGGCCCTGTGTCCCTAAACACCCAGGTGGGGTTACCTCCCCTTAAAAAGTGAGCCTTGGGACTACTCACCATAGCTGAAAGGTGAAAATACCCAGATATCCATCAACGGATGGATAAACAAAATGTGGTCCATCCAGACAATGGAATATTATTCAGCCATAAAAAGAAATGAAATAATGACGGATGCATCAGCATGGAAGATCTTTGAAGACATGATGTTAAGTGAAAGGAGCCAGTCACAAAAGGCCGCGTACTGTAGGATCCTATCCATCTGAAAGGCCCAGAATAGGTAAATCCATAGAGATAGAAAGCAGAGTAGTGGTTGCCAAGGGCTGGGTGGGGGGGACAGGGAGTGACCACTTAACAGGTACAGAGTTTCCTTTTGGGGGTGATGAAAGTGTTTTGGAACTAGATCAGGATGGTTGTACGACCTTGTGAATGTTAATGTTATGTTCTCTGAATTCCATCTCAATTAAGACAAAACAACACTGGTGCCTGCGATTTCCCTCTCTAACTCACGCTGGAGGCTCTGGGTAGGAGCCGCTGGCCGTTCCCCCCATACTTCCACTCCCACCTCCCTCCTCCCATGTCGTGGCCTTTTCCTGGCGTGATAGAAATTACCTTGGCCGAGGAATCCTGGCTGTGCTTCCGATGTCCTGTGGGGCACAGGCCAGAGATTGCACGTGGTGACCCCAGGGCCCAATCTGGCCTGCTGATATATTTTCCTTGGCCTGTACAGCGTTCTTAAGAATTTCCAGTTAGGTGCCAACATTTCAAAACCGAGAGATTTCACATGAAACACACCCGCATATTTCCAGCTTCTCAGGAGAATTTTAGAGGCGCTCACCACTCTGGGCCCCCTTCCCTCATGGCTGTGGGAAACAGGCCGCTGCTGCTGCCCCGTTCAGAGGGGCCCTCCTCTCCAGTTTGCCACAGTTCCCACCACTCCTCATCATCTTGGACAGTGTTGGTTGCTCCTGGCTGACCCCTGTGGCATTGGATTTTGTGACCCCAGCCTTAGGCAAATGACTGAACCTCTCCAGGCCTCCTCAGCAAAATCAGAAGGTGGATTAGGGGATCGTTAAGGGTCTTTTCAGCTGACAGTCTGTGATTCTTAGCTGCAAACTTGATTGTCTACCTGCGACTTTGCTGGATCTGGGAGTCTGCCTGATGTGAAGGTTTGGGGATGGAGAGTGAGAAGTTGTTCAAGGATACTCTTGGTGTCTTGCTTAGAATCCCTTTACAGGGGTGATGTGCACCACCCCCCCGACTCTGGGAGGAACTGGGAGTGTTGACTGTCCTTGAGAGGCAGACACCGTCAGACACCATCACAGTCTCCCCTTCTAGGACTGCCAGATTTAGTGAAAAACAAAAACACCTGGCACCCAGTTCGTTTGGCGTTCCAGAGGAACAGTGAATAGTATTTTTAGTATAAGCGTATCCCATGCAGTTGTTGGGATATACTTATACTAACAAGGCAGCTTGTGTTTTATCTCGCAGCACCCCTTTTACAGAGGAGGAAAAGGAGCCTGGGAAGGATGAGTCACTTTCCCCAGTAAGTGGCAGATCCAGGAGCCCAAGCTGGGTCAGTCTGAGTCTAGAAGACTCCTCAAGCCTGCGGCCACTAAGACTTCTGGGAGAATAAAAGTACTTGATGCACAGGAAACATGATTTTAAAAGAATAAGCCCCGCTCAGGTGGGAGAGGTGGCTACATTTTTGTGCATCTCTCTTCTCTCCAGACTCTTCTGTTGCCTTTCTGTTGGCACAGCGTCCAACATGGGACCCAGCACGCAGTAGGCGTTCGTGCAGCATTTTGTCCCAGGGAAGCGAAAGATGGGTTCTGCAAAGTCCTGGCATTCAGCACAGTGCCTGGTGCATAGTGGGTGCTTGATAAATATTTGATGACTGGGTGATCGTTTTTACAAGGACAGGTGACATTTCCCTCTCTGATCACTGTCAGAGGCCACCACAGTGCAGGAAGCCCACGGTGGCCGCCCACTGAAACCCATAAATCACCGCATACCTTAACGGCTGTGCTGCCACCTACATCTGTCTCCCTCGCCTGTGAACATTCTCTGAAACTCACTCATAATCATGACTGAAAGCAACATGTTCCCGATTTCCATATTATTAGAAAGAGGTGGAGCTCGCCATAAATGATTCAAGACGTGTCAATCAAATGACAATACAAATGATGCATTTATTTATTTTCGCCTCTCGAAGCAGACTTGCTTTGTTCCCACGTTCTCCTTCTGGGGGGTTTCTCGCACCCTCCTTTTCCCTTTGAAGTGCGTTGGCTAATATTTTATTCATCATAGAATTTAACAAAGGCTGCATGGTGAAAGAATCCAGCGTGGTACCTCTAAGACAGTGGTTAGCAGTACGATGTGGAGGCCTCAGGGCTCCACTTGGTTCCAGAAAATTTTGGTTCTTCTTCTGAGTTGATTCAGTCATTGCGGGAGCAGGGACACAGCAGTGAGCAGGGCAGACACAATCCCTGCCCTCGTGGAGCTGACATTCCAATGGTGACGATTTTTGTGTGCCCTCGATGGGAGGCTCAGCCCTTCTGGGCCTCTCCTCTCTGATGGTTGGTTAGGCTGCCAACTCCTACTTCAGCAGGAATCCCACGTAGCCCATTTTAAACAGTTCCTGAGTGGGGAAGGAATGAACAAATCCATCAAAATGTGCATCCTCTTTGACACTGAAGTTGCACTCCCAGGAATGTATCCTGAAGAAACAGTTAAGGATATACCCAAAGACTTAACCATAAGCGGCTTCCTCTTGCTGTCTTTCTCAGTGAAGAGAAAACAGAAACCCTCTATCCGTGCAACAGACTTACAAAGTGGCTCCAGAGCCTGTGGTCTGAAGCTCTGCACCATACGCACTTGGTACATAGCTTCTAGAAAACTCTGAAAGGGTAAAGGCAAGAGCAGTGCTCTCTGGTGATTGGACCATAGGTGGTTTTGATTTTTTTCCTTTTGGCCTATGTGTGTTTTGAGTTTTCTACTAAGACCATCCACTACTTACATACCTTACCGAAAATAGAAAGTAAAAAAGAAATACCAGTATTGAAGCCAATCAATTGATGTGCTATTTCCGTGCGCCTTCTGTTGTGAATGAACCACCCCATGTCACAGCCAGAGTCACTTGTCCCCAGACCTTGTGGCCACGGGGGTTCCCTCCCTGTGCTGTCAGCCAGGGTGTACATCGCAGTCCAAGTTGCCTCCTGATGCCATGTGGGGCTTTTGAAATCAAGGCAGGTTGCATAAGGGTGGCTTGCCCTGGAGACACAGAGCTGTTTATCACCCCTGAGTTATTTTTATTGGTGTGTAAACCGAGCTCTCCTCCTTGGGAAACTTCCTGAGGCTGTAGAGAATCCTGAAACCCCTGCCGAGGGAGGATGGGGTTGGCCAGCGCTGGCCTGGGATTTTGTAGGAGGCCCCCTGTCCAGAGTCAGAAAAAGGTGTCAAAAGGAACTTGACGCCTGGCCTGGCATCCTGGGTGTCTGCCAGACCTGTCTGGTGGAGGAGATGATGATGATGATCGTGGTGATGTTACAAATAAAGCAGATAGTCCTTGCTTTACACAGTCATGCAGACCGTAAGAACATGCAGCTGAAATTGTGCAAAACGATCTTAAAAATCAATGCGATAAGATAAGGTTATTCTGTGACCTTTAACATTTTTTGTCAAAACATTGAATACTCTCTTACTGTCAGTTATAAATGTTTAAGGAAGTGAAAAACTAGTAAAACTAACATGTATTTAGTATACTTCAATTTAGACCACTGCAAACATTTAGAACTAAAGTGTGGTATTTCGTTGTATAAAAATTATCAAGAATAGTTTGAACAGCAGTTGCCTTCTTCCTCTGGTTGTTTAATAATACAGAGGGAGCATCTTTTTTATGCCTTGGCAAATTGTCATCTTCCTTTCTAAGACTGGCTCCATTTCCAACATTTTATCCTTTGTACTTTCAATGTTGTGAAATATCTCAGAGTTCCTGCCGGCCTCACTTCCTCTGGGATATCTTCATCCTTTCTGTCACAGCCACTTCCCTCATTCATGTCAGTAAATCTGTCTTCCTCTGGCAGCAGGTCTAGAGGCTCCTAAATGGAGGCAGTGTCAACATTCCCATGATGATCTATTTCTTCTATAAGCCTGTAATCCTCTCATGGTTCATTTTATATTAATTTGGCTGGGCCCCGGTACCCAGATATTTGGTCAAACATTATTCTGGATACTTCCGTGAAGGTATTTTCCAGATGCAATTAACATTTAAATTGGCGGACTTTGAGTAAAGCAGATTACCCTCCTTAATATGGGTGGGCCTCATCCAATCCGTTGAAGGTCTTAATAGAAGAAGACTGACCTCCCCCAAGGAAGAGAGAATTCTGCCAGCAGGTGGCTTTTAGACTCAAGCTGCAGCATGAACTGTCTCTCTAATCTGCCAACCTACCCTGGAGATTTTGTACCTACCTCCTTTATCTGTCTATCTATCTATCTATCTATCTATCTATCTGTCTATGGAGAGTATATCATATCTGTGCATAACTGATATATATGTATATATATACATATATCTCATATATATACATATATACCTCATATATCATCTATTATTTCTGTTTCTCTGGAGAAGCCCAACCCCTGATGTTCCCCAGTGACAAACCCCACTGAAGCTTGATTCAAATCTCATTTCCAGCTTCACTTCTTCATTTCTTTGCTGCACTGCACTTTCATCTTTGTTGGCCAATTCTTTCTTTTTATTATCTATTTGTGTAAAATGTCTGAGAGACAGGGAGGGAACACAGCTACACGCTCAGCTGTCCGTATGTCGACTGAATGGCAGATGCTCAGTGACCAGTCACCAACAGACTTGGAAAGAAATGACGTGACGGGTCACTGACCGTGACGCCCGTCAATGATTTACACAGTGATCTGGGAACTGAAGAGCTAGCAGCAAAGTTTGTACTTCGTGCAAAATCACTCACACTTGATATGCTGTGGTCAGTGAAATTGGAACCCGATGCTGGGGGGGCGGCCAGTGCTATTTTCTTTAACTTGGTAACTGAAGTTCATGCATATCACAACCATGCAAAAGCAAGGACTGCTGTAATAATAAATAATAGCCAAGACTGTATGCCACCTGTGAGTCACGAGCCCTTGGGCCAAAGACATGGCCTTTCAGAGCCTCAGCTTCCCCATCTGTAAAAGGAAGGATCAAGTCCTACCTCATAAAGATCAAATGAGATAATAATACATGTAAAGTGCATCATAACTGGCACACGGCAAGTACTCAATAAATGTGAACGCGCCTCCTTGTTACCAAGCAGACGTTCCAGCACTTACACCGAACTGGAATTGTCTGCTCTCCATCTCCCCAGTGGACTGGGAGCTACTTTAGGAAAATGAACTTTTCAAGCTCTGGCCTCTGCTTCCAGAGCAGTGCCTGGCACAGAGTAGGTGCCCATTAAATGCTTGTTAAATGAGTGAATAAAAACCAAGACGAGCTTGTTCCCCAGCTGCCCGTGTTAAATGTAGCTGCAGAGAGTAGCCAATAACATTTACTGAGAACTTGCCATGTGCCAGCAGCTCATGGTGCCAGGTCCTTTATGTGCATTATCCAGTTCACCATCCAAGCAGCCCCGTAAGGTGGGTGCTGTTATCATCTATGTATTTAAGTTCCAGAGAGGCCGGGCTGGGGTTTCCACCCAGCCTGCAGGACCTACCAGTGTATGATCCCTGTCCAACAGGGTCTGGCATGCCAGCAAGTGGCAGGGGGAGGCAAGGGGGGAGTGCTTTCTAAAGGGTGAGTCCTCATCAACAGGGTGCAGACCTGCAGTGATTGTGGAGCTATACCAGCCTTTGGTTCTACCCTTTTTGCTCAGAGAGGCTTCTTGCTGTAACGCTGCACCTCTCCAGTCCTTACCACCTCCCACCGGGTCCCTTCCCTTGTGTCTCCTCCCGTCCAAACCTGCCCGGCCCAGGTTTCATGGCTCCAGGCTCCTACTTCTGTGCTGATCATGGGTGGTGCTGGGTTACTCAGCTAAACACATCCTCGCTCTCCCTTGACCACCCAAGTCACTGCTGAAGCAATTAATTAGGGAACCAGGTGCAGCCGTGGGGCAGCTCATCTGTTGCTAAATTGAGCCGTTATTTAATTTTTTATTGTTCTTCAAGTTTTCACAAGTGGGTTGTTTTGTAAGCTTCCCTTACACTCCCTGAAGTGGCTCTCCCTGCCACTCCAGGCGCAATGCACAATAGGTATTCAAGAAATTCTTGTTTGGTTTTCCTGTTGTATTATCTCTCCTGGAAAATCGAACAGCTTGTACCTCCAGAGATAGAAGAAAGGGGAGTAGATCTTCTCGCCATGTCTGGGGAGCCCGGGGACTAGTGCCACCCCCCTGTCAACCCTCTCCCACCTCCCAGTACCCAGGGGACCCCTAGGGCACCAAGTTTGAAAAGCCCTCGACCATTTTCTCAATTGGCTGACTTGTCTGTTTTCTGTAAACTTCCCGAGAGCAGCAGGGATGAAAAAACAAAACAAAGAAACAGCAAGGACTTGGAGCCAAACCCAATATGCCTGCTCGCTCTGCTACTTAGTACATGCTTGAATTGCAATAAGCCCCTTAACCCTTAACCTCATGGGGCCTCAGTTTTCTCCTCTGCAAAATGGGGAGAATCATAAATACCTGCTTTATAGCATTGTTGTGATGATCAAATTAGCTACTCAAATACCACGTAAATTACCAAATGTGAGTGGATCTTTCTCCCACAATGGTCTGTACGCAATAGGCACTAAAGAGATATTGGATGAGTGTAAGTTGACAGATCACATTTCCTGAGACCTTTAGGAGCAGACTGAATGGTGGAAATCTCAGGTACAGTGACTGGCCTTTGGGTGATTCGGGGGTGGGGGGGTGGGAGGAGGGATTCCTCTCTGCCCCTTCAATCATCTCCATGGCAAAACTACTACTCTGTTTACACATCAGACTAGTCCTGTCTCCAGTACCTCTCTGGGTCTGGGCAGCAGTTCTTCCCTAAGAGGGAGAAAGAGGAACTAGTGACTTCATAGATAGCATCATCCCACCCCACTTCCGAGGGCACCCCTCCAAGCTTCCTTCTCTCCTTGGCATATGTTGGGTGGAGCCAGCTTCCTGTGGCCCCAGGAAAGGAAAGCTGGGCTCCAGTCTACACGAATTTAGGTGCCTGGGGTTTGCCAGCTCACAACTAGGTGATCTATTCCAATACGTTTCTTGAGAGATGCATTAGCTGAGCATTTACTATGTGCCAAGAATTTTATGTGTGTTCATGAATCCTCACAACAAACCTGCAAGATGAGCACCATTGTTAACCCCATTTTACAGATGAGAAACTGAGGCTTAGCAATGAAAGGGAACCAGGAAGGTGCTGAGTCAGGATTTTGGGCCAAATCTGATGGGCTCCAGAGCACTTGCACTAACCACTGCCCTGCACTGCTCCTAATGCCTAAGTCTCCCTCAGGACCCATGGTCACACCATTATGGTCTGGGTAATGCTCACACTTCCAATGGGGCTCCCTTGTTGGTCCTCATAAAAGGAGAAAAACAGGCTATTTCAGCCCCAGACTCTGACCTTGTGCCTGAGGGTCTTCAGGTCTGACTCTTTGTGTTTTGCAGCTGGGTTTCCCTGATCCTCTGGGGGCCTTGGAGCTCACTCATCAAGTTAAAATTTGACACATAATGATGGATCAGTCATGCTATGCCATACACTATGCAGGGCACTGAGATTATAGATATGGTGCCTGCCTGCAGGGGACAGAAAGTAAACAGATGATGGTCTTTGGGACGAAGGCCCTCCTGCTCTCTCATAGGGTGGAGTCCAAACCCAGTAAAGGAGACTCATAGAATCCCAAAGCTTGGCAATCTGGCCTTTTCTCCTGTTTTAGTTATCTATAGCTGCCTAAAAATATTCCCACGGCTTAGAGGCTTCAAACAACACGTATCTATTATCTCACAGTTTTTGTGGACCTGGAGTCCAGGCGAGGTTTATCTTGGCCCTCTGCTTAACATCCCTTACTGCAGTCAAGAGGTCGGCTGGGGCTGTGATCTCATCTGAAGCTCAACCAGGAAAAGATCTGCAGCTGTGGAAGGAGAGGGACAAAGTCACCCATTAGGGTCTTGCCTCAGCGGGAATAGCTAAAAGGTACCTTTATTGCTGGGAATACTAACCCCCATTGGCTTTTCTACAACTTACCAAACTGGAAGAGTATCTATCTTCTTCGTAGCCTTAACATTACAAAATATCCTCCACCAAATGCAAATTAAGAAACAATGAGATACCATTTTACGCCCATTAGATTATCAAAAATGAACAAAATCTGATGATTTCAAGTGTTGGCAAGAATGTGATGAAATTAGAATTCTTATTTGTTGCTGGTGGGTTGGCAGTTGCTATTGGATTAGAAATTTGGAAATATCAAGCAAAACTAAAGATACATATACCCTATGCCTCAGCAAATACATTTCTACATGTATGTCCTAGAGAAGCTCTCACATGTATACACAGACATGCACAAAGATGTTTATTATAGTATTATTGATAAGAACAAAAAATTAGAAAACAATAACTTACTAAGAGGGTAGATTAATAAATGGTGGTTTATTTACAAATGAAATACTATTCAGCAGTTAACATGAATAAATTTGGTCTCAACATACATATAAAAAGGAAACCATAAGAGAACAAGCGGATTGTTAAATTTTATACACGTATGGGAGCACTTCCAGAATGGGAAAGGACCTCTGAAATCCTGCCTCTCCATAAAAGCAATGAGAACACTATAAAAAAATTTGTCAAAATCAACTTTTTGAGGACTCTGGAAATTAACTAAGGGCTTACAACAACCTAAAGATTATTTTTTTAATGGCTGAATTTCAGCGACAACAGTGAGCTTTGCAATGTTTTAGCTTACCCTAATTCCATCCTCCTCCCCCTAGCAGCTGCTGGAGGGATCAGATGGGTTTAGAGCTCCTCAAAAGTCCCATCCCCAGAGAACTGTCATCATTTAACCAGTCTGGTGGCTTGCTGGAAAGCTCCATCCTTAGGGCTTGTCTTTATCTGACCTGACTCAGAACTTACCCAGTTCTATAGCCATGGCATTTGTCGAAAACAGTCAGTGGCAATTTTTTAACATCACAGTCACCCAAGGCAGTTTTACCATTTAGGGTTAAAAGAGGCTGACCAGGGGCTTCCCTGGTGGTCCAGTGGTTAAGAATCCACTTTCCAATGCAGGGGACGTGGGTTCAATCCCTGGTCGGGGAACTAAGATCCCACATGCCATGGGGCAACTAAACCCATGTGCCACAACTAGAGAGCCCACGCACTGCAATGAAGGATCCCACATGCCACAACGAAAGATCCTGCATGCCGCAACGAAGATCCTGCATGCTACAATGAAGATCCTATGTGCTACAACTAAAAAAACCCTATGTAGCCAAATAAAGAAATATTAAAAATACACATATATTTTTTAAATGGCATTAAAAAAAAAGAGGCTGACCAAACAACTGAAAAAGAAAAACAAACAAAAAAAAAAACAACCAAAAAAAACAGAGCTATCAGCTGTCCATAGGGGGCTCTGAAAAGCTCTGATATAAACCTGGGAATCTAGAAGGCCATGCACATATGCAAGACTATGTGTATGCTCAAGAAATACGTTAGAAGGCCCTTATGTCTCAACTCTGGCTGACCTTGAGGAGCTTTACAAGCAGAAGTGAAGGTTAAGGTATTTATAAAAACTGCTTGCCACAGCATGGAACGTATACCCCAACACACATAAGCCTTCAGCAAAGATTGGGAGACTAACTGGTTCAAGGCATTTAAGAAAATCTCTGTTCAATAAAAAGCTGACCACTGGGGCTTCCCTGATGGCCAGCCGTTAAGAATCTGCCTGCCAATGCAGGGGACACGGGTTCGAGCTCTGGTCCAGGAAGATCCCACATGCCACGGAGCAACTAAGCCCATGCACCACAACTACTGAGCCTGTGCTCTAGAGCCCGTGAGCCACAACTACTGAGCCTACGTGCCACAACTACTGAAGCCCATGCACCTAGAACCCGTGCTCCACGACAAGAGAAGCCACTGCAATGAGAACCCCGTGCACCACAATGAAGAGTAGCCCCCACTCGCCACAACTAGAGAAAGCCCACGCACAGCAGCAAAGACCCAATGCAGCCAAAAATAAATAAATAAATATTTTTTTTTTAAAAAAGCTGACCACTAAGCTAGCCAAGTAGAGATTTCAGTGACCATGCACAACAAAAATTAAAGACTTCACAGAATAAGTACAGGAAAGTCACTAAACAAATAGTAACAACAACAAACAGCAAAAGCAAAAGCCTTGGGGGAGGAAGTCTGATTTCTAGAGTTGCCATGTTATATTACTAAAAATGTCCAGTTTTCTATAAAAAATATATGACATTCAAAAAAACAGGAATATATGGTTCATACACAGGAATTAGTCCCTTGGAAAACCAAGACACTGGACTTACTAGACAAAGATTTTAACTCAGCTGTTTTAAATTTGTTCAAAGAACTAAAATAAACCATGTCTAAAGCATAAAAGGAAAGTATGAGATGAGGTATTGCCAAATAGAGATAGCAATAAAGGGAGAGAAATTATTTTTTAAAGATCCACATAGATATTCTGGTGTTGAAAATTGCAGTGCCATCATTAGAATGAAAAATTCAGTGGAGGGACTCAAGAGCAGATCTGAGTTGGCAGAAGAAAGAATTAGCAAACTTGAAGACGAGTTGAGAGTATCCAGTTTGAGCAACAGAAAGAAAAATGAAATAAATGAACAGAGCCTCAGAGACCTGTGGTATACCATCAAACATACTAACTATGCATAACGGGAGTCCCAAAGGGAAAAGAGAGGAAGGGGCAGAAGGAATACCTGAATAATCATCATATGGCAAATCTGATTTAAAACAAACGAATCTCACGTCCAAGAAGCTTAACCAACTCCAAGTAGGGTAAACTCAAAGAATCCACATCTAGACACAGATATGTTACAGATAGTCAAACTGTCAAAAGGGAAGACCAAGAGAAAATCTCGAAAGCAGAGAAAAGTGGCCCATCACCTCAATAAGATTAACAGTGGGGCTTCCCTGGTAGCGTAGTGGTTGGGGGTCTGCCTGCCGATGGAGGGGACGCGGGTTCGTGCCCCGGTCCGGGAAGATCCCACATGCCATGGAGCGGCTGGGTCCGTGAGCCATGGCCGCTGAGCCTGCGCGTCCGGAGCCTGTGCTCCGCAATAGGAGAGGCCACAACAGTGAGAGGCCCGCGTACCGAAAAAAGAAAAATAATAATAAGATTAACAGTGGATTTCTCATCAGAAATCATGAAGTTTGGGAAGCAGTGGGATGACATATTCAGGATACCGAAAGGAAGACTGCCAACAAAGGATTCCATACACAGTATATCTATCCTTCAAAAATGAAGATGAAATTAAGACATTGACAAACAAAAACAAAGAATATTTATTGCTAGGAGACCTGCCCTACAAGAAATACTTTAGTATTAATCATTCAGGTTAAAATGAAAGGAACCTAGGCATTAGCTTGAATCCACAGAAAGAAATTAAGAACACATGTACAGGTAATTACATAGGTAAATATAAAATAATGCATAAATGTATTTTTCTTTTCCTTTCTTATTTAAAAGACAACTGCAGGACTTCCCTGGTGGCTCAAGCAGTTAAGTAGCCGCCTGCCAATGCAGGGGACATGGGTTCGCACCCTGGTGCAGGAAGATCCCACATGCCGCAGGGCAACTAAGCCCGTGTGCCACAACTACTGAAACTGCACTCTAGAGCCCACGAGCCACAACTACTGAGCCCACATGCCACAACTACTGAAGCCTGTATGCCTAGAGCCCATGCTCTACAACAAGAGAAGCCACCGCAATAAGAAGCCCGCGCACCACAAGGAAGAGTATCCCCCGCTCGCCGCAACTAGAGAGAGCCCATGCACAGCAACAAAGACCCAACACAGCCAAAAATAAATAAATAAAATAAATTTATTTATTATTATTAATAAAAGACAGCTGCATAAAGTCATAAGTACTAACTTGTGTTGATGGGCTTATAGTGTGAAAGATGTAATTTTTCTGTGTATTGTGTTCTGTATTGTGTTCTGTACAGCAATGCACAAAGGAGGGAGTAAAGAACAAGCTATATTGAAATAAAGGGTTTTTTAAATAAATTTATTTATTTTATTTATTTATTTTTGGCTGCGTTGGGTCTTGGTTGCTGCGCACGAGCTCTCTCTAGTTGCGGTGAGCAGGGGATACTCTTCATTGCGGTGCACCTGCTTCTCATTGCAGTGGCTTCTCTTGTTGCGGAGCTCAGGCTCTAGGCACGTGGGCTTCAGTAGTGTGGCTCGCAGGCTCTAGATCACAGGCTCAGTAGTTGTGGTGCACTGGCTTAGTTACTCTGCGGCATGTGGGATCTTCGCGGACCAGGGCTCAAACCCATGGCCCCTGCATTGGCAGGCGGATTCTTAACCACTGCACCACCAGGGAAGCCCTGAACTAGATTGTTTTAAATGAAGGTGTTATATGTAATCCCCAGGGCAACCACTAAGAAAATAACTCAAAAAATATAGTAAAAGAAATAACAAGGGAATTAAAATGGTATACTAGAATATATCTATTTAACACAAAAGGAGGCAGTAATAGAGAAAAAGAGGTAAAAAAAAAAGGACATAGACTCATAGAAAACAAATAGACAAATTACAGACACCTCATCTGTAATTACATTAAAATCTACCTTGTCGGTAATTATATTAAATGTAAGTGAACTAAACATGCCACTCAAAAGACACAAATGAGCAGGGTGAATTTTAAAAAATCCAACTGTATGCTATCTACGTAGACACGGTTTAGATGCAAAGATACAAGTAGATTGAAAGTAAAAGGATAGAAAAAGATATACCATGCAAACAGCAGCCAAAAGGGAACTAGAATGGCTATACAAATATCAGGCAAAATGGACATTAAGAAAAAAAAACTGTACTTGAGACAAAGAAGGACATTTCATGATGATAATCAATCACGGAGGCAACAAAGCCCTGAAATGCATGAAGCAGAAACTGACAGAAATGTGAGGAGGACTAGACTACTCAGCAATAAAAGCTGGAGACGTCAGTACTGTACTATCCAAAAGGGAGAAGATTAATAAAGAAATAGAAGACTTGAACAGTACTATAAACCAACCAGGCCTCTTAGATGTCTGTAGAACACTTCACCCCAAAACATCAGAAACCATTCTTCTCAAGTGCACATGGAACGTTCTCTAGGCTAGACCATATGCTAGGCCTTTGAAAAATTCTCATTAAATTTTAAAGGATTTGATATGTAACTAAATAAACTTCCTATGAAGAAAAGCCCAGGCACAGGTGGCTTCACTGGTGAATTCTACCTAACATTTAAAGAATAATTAACACTGATCCTTCATACACTCTCCCAAAAAATAGAAGAAGAGAGAATACTTCCCAAATCATTCTGTGTGGCCAGTATTACCAAGATACCCAAACCAAAGACATCAAAAGAAAAGTATAGACCAATATCTCTTGTGAATATGGATGGAGAACTTCTCAACAAAGCAAACCAAATCCAGCAACATATAAAATGGATTATACACCATGACCAAGTGGGATTTATTCCAGGAATGCAAGATCGGTTTAACGTATTAGAAAACTAATCAATGTAGTGTGCCATATTAATAGAATAAAGGGGAAAAGCCACACAATCATTTCAATAGGTGCA
Organism: Mesoplodon mirus; assembly: GCF_964341445.2. Taxonomy (NCBI): domain Eukaryota; kingdom Metazoa; phylum Chordata; class Mammalia; order Artiodactyla; family Ziphiidae; genus Mesoplodon; species Mesoplodon mirus. Next base: position 12,798,244 of record NC_138989.1, read on the forward strand.
GAAAGAGTATTTGACAAAATCCAACGTCCTTTCATGATTAAAAAAAAAACGCTCAAAACCTAGGAATAGAAGGGAACTTCTTCAATCTGATAAAGGGCACCTATGAAAAACCCCACAGCTAACCTCATACTTAATGATGAAAGACTGAATAATTTCTCTCTAAGATCAGAAGCAAGACAAGGATATCCACTGTCACCACTTCTATTCAACATTGTACTGGAGGTTTTAGCTAGGGCAGTTAAGCAAGAGGAAGAAATAAAAGGAAACCAGATTAGAAAGGAAGATGTAAAACTATCTCTGTTTGCAGATGGCATGATCTTCTACATAGAAAATCCTAAGGAATCCACAAGTGCAAAAAGCAAAGGCAAAAAACTATTAGAACTTTAAAACGAGTTAAGCAAGTTTGTAGGATACAAGATCAATATACAATAATCAATTGTATTTCTATACATTAGCAATAAACAGTCTGAAAATAAAATTAAGAAAATAATTCCACTTACAATGGCAAAAGATAAAATACTTAAGGATACATTTAACAAAAGAAGTACAAGCCTTGAATATTAAAAACTATAAAATGCCATTGAAAAATTAAAGACCTAAGTAAATTGAAAGAAATCCCATGATTATAAGTTGAAAGACATAATGTTATTACGATGGCGTTACCACCCAAATTAATCTACATATTCAATGAAATGTCTATCAAAATTCCAGCTGCCTGGAGAATTGAATTGAAAGAGAATTGAAACACATGTCCACACAAAAACGTTTACACGAATGTTCACAGCAGCATTATTCATAATAACCAAAAAGTGGAAACAACCCAAATGTCCATCAACTGATAATGGGATAAACAAAATGTGGTCTATCCATACAATGGAATATAATTCAGCCATAAAAAGGAATGAAATATTGACACATGCATGCTACAACATAGGTGAACCTTGAAAACATTATGCTAAACTAAAGATCCCCAATGACCATTTCATTTGTATGGAGTGTCCCGAATAGACAAATCCATAGAGACAGGAAGTAGACTAGTGCTTGCCAGAGGTAGGAGGGAAAGGAAAGGTGGGAGCAGGGGTGTAATTGTTAATAGGTATGGGCTTCTTTCTGGGATAATGAAAATGGTCTGGAATTAGATGCTGGTGATGGTTTTACAATTCTATCAATATACTAAAAGCCACTGAGTTATACACTTTAAAAGGATGGGTTTTATGATGTGTGAATTATATCTTTATAAAGCTGCAGATTTTAAAAGGGATAAATACCATGTGATACCATTTATGTAAAATTTTAAAAACATACAGGAACTATCAATTGTTTAAAGTTACATACACATGCAGTGAAAGTATAACAACATGCATGAGAGTGAAAAACCAAATTCAGGACTGTGGTTCTCTCTAAGGAGAGAAGGAAGGGAAGGGATGTGTTTGTTATGTTTTATATCTTTTTTTTTTTTTTTTCTGAGACAGAGATCTGAGCAATTACGGGAAAATGTTAACATCTTTTAAATTGGGGTTCTGGGTAGATGGATGTCTGTTATTTTATGTTCTGTACTTTTTAACGTTTAGAAGCATTAATGATTATAAGTTTTAGGGGGCAAATGAACCCTTCTGTTTCCTAAGCCTGTAGCAGGTTGAATGGTGGCCCCCAAAAGGTATTTCCACTTGTGGATGTGACCTTATTTGCAAAACAGGTCTTGTAGATGTAATAAAGTTAAGGATCTCAAGATGAGATTATCCTGGATTGGGGTGGGGTCCCTAAATCTGAAGACAAGCGTCCTTATAAGAGAAGAAAAGAGAAGGCGGGGAGACGCACATAGAGGAGAAGGCCATGTGAAGACAGAGACTAGTTTGTGGTCATTTGTTACAGCAGCCACTGGAAACTCAAACACTGCCCGTTTCTTCCTGCTCAGCTGGCCCCTCCTTCTCCCAGGCACTGCCCCCACCGTCCCGGAAGTCCACAGCCTTTCCTCTCTCCTCAGTTTCCCTCTTGCTCAGCCAAATCATCTTCCCTGCTGCAAGTAGAAAGGAGGGGTGTCTTTGTGGCTATACCCAGTGGGGCCACATCACACGTGATCTAGGGGACCACTTTCACTGGTTTTGCTGGTGGATTTGGAGGTCTCATCGCTCATCCCACCAAGCTCTCTTCACCCTCCTATGGCTGCTTCCTACTTCCTCCAACCCCTTCCAACGCTCTTGGGCCCCTTCTGTTCGGCTGCTTCCTGGCCTCGGCACCCCAGAGTCTCTGACACACCCTGACATGGGAGCAGACCTCTGCTTCCAGCTGCCAACAGCCCGAATAATGCCTTACAATTAAAACAACATGCAAGATGAAATGCAGTAAGAGCAAATGATCATTTAGCTATGTTCACATATACCATCTCACTTAAATTTATAAACTAGGTACTATTACTCTTCTTGTCTTCAGATGCTCAGAGAAGTTAAATAAGTTGCCCAAGATCATAGAGCCAAGCTGAGCTGGGCTTTGAACTGGGACCTGGCTAATTCCAGACATGCTGGGTGAGCATCCTGGCACAGCTGCTTGCTGGCTCTGTGAAATCAAACCTGTTACTGAACATCTCTGCTGCTCCATCTCTGCATGTGTAAAAGAGGTAATAGTGGTCATTTCTGTCTCAGAAGTTTGTTGTGAGGATTAAACCAGGTTTCTGTAGAAAGCCATCACTTGGCACCTAGGAAGTACCTGATAAATGTCAGGCAGTATTCTCAATGTCAGTGATGGCTCTAGCAAACTTTTGGTCAGCATACATTTTACTCAGTTCAACACTCCGTGGGGAAATGGTTTTGTTTGGTTGGTTAATTTTTAAAAAAACAATGGCTCCTTTTAATTTTATTCCGAGCCAACGTTATCTCTCCAAGTGGACCTAGATGTGCATTTCAGGTTTTCTGTTCACAGCCTGAAGTCAGGGTTGGTGCTTGTGGCTGTCTGTGCCCCTGTGCTCTGGGACTAAAGGGAAGGTTCTCAAAGGGGCTGGCTGTGAGTGGTGAGGGACTCCGCTGGGCAGCACACCTTTTGCAGCAAGCTTGCTTCCTTGCAAAGTTGAAGATCTCCCAGGCTCTAAGGACTCTGTCAGAGGGAAAATGCCTTCTTCTCTGGCTTATTTGCTCAGGGTTTAAAAGGTATTTCTGGGCTTTGGCTAAGAGGAAATTTAGCTTTCGAGCAAATCCTCGTGCACTGGTTTTCTGTAAACATCTGAATGTAGTGTGTGCAGCTTGGAGCCCAGTCTGCTTGGCTTTTCCCAGATTTGACGGCCAGTTAGGATGGAATGAAGTCAGCTTGATATTTGTAGAATGACGTCAGCCTTGACAAGCAGGTTCTAGATGTTACTGCTGGGGTTGTCTCCCCAGCACCGTACTGGGGACATGCAGGGAGGTAGATGAGGGTTAGTTAGCATGAGTATTGGGAAAGGGTGGAGGATTAGGTGACATGATTAAGACCTTCCTGCATCACCATCCAGGAAGCTTCCCAGTGGTCCAAGGACCTCTGAGATGGGAGATTCATTTGGTCACTTCCACAAATATTTCCTGAAGACCTACTGTGTGCCAAGCCCTGCACTTGACACAGGGGACTCTGCTTTTATGAAGCTTGAGTTCTGGTGTAGGTGAGTCCTTTCCCAAGGAAACCCTAGACCAGAATCTCATTATATTAAAAACACCTCCAGTAATATCTGTATGAGTGAGGATAGTCTAGCTGCTGTAACAACCCCCCATCTCAGTGGGTACCCCAATAACGGTTGAGGTGCACATTAAAGTCCAGTATGGCTCAGTGGGAGAGCTTGTTTCCAGACAGTCACTCAGACATCTTCCAGTTCAGTGGTTCCACCCTCCCCTAGGGTCTCAGAATCTTCCATGGGCTCCTCTGCATCTAAGCAGCAGATAGAGGCTCATGGGCTCTTTTCAGGGCCAGGCTTGGAAGTGACCCTCATCACTTACCCCACATTCCATTGGTCAGAATTCAGTGGCATGAACCTGCCTAACTGCCAGGGTTCATCTGTGTGTCTCAGAGAATGAGGACATGGGGTTCGGTGAGCACACGGCACTGTCTCTGTCACAGGATCTACGTGCCCGCGACAATGTAAGGGTCCCAGAAGGAGTGTCCATGGTGCCGATGGTGAGTGTGGCCAACAAGAACGGGACACACGTGCTAAGGGCCAGGCTCTCTGCTCACAGTGAGGACAGAGCGTCTTCCGAGCCCAGACTGCCGGCTCTCCACCCAGCTCTTCTGGGTAATAGCCATGCCTCCTTGGGCAAGTTGCCCTGCTTCTCCAAAATGTAGTTTGCTCAGCTGGAAAACAGATGCTAATTGCAGTCCCGACGTCACAGTTCCTGTGAAGAACCAAGTGGGCTGGGAGTGCAGAAGCAGGTTGTAAGTCCAGTGCCTGCCACATGGTCAACACCTTATAAATATGGGTCATGATAAGAGGAAGCTGGGCTTGACTTCCCTCTGCCACTTATGAGACGTGTAATGACTGTGGTCAGGTCACCTTGACCCCTTTGAGCTTCAGTCTCTGAATCTCCAAAACAAAGATAATAATCATCCCTGCCCCAGAAAGCAGCGTCAGGATTAAAGGCATTAAATAAAGCCTGCTTAATTTATTGCCTTATTTATTTTTAAAAAAGCTTAGCATCAGCTTGACACATAATAAGTGCTCAATGAGGATTAGCTATTATCATTATTATTGTCATTATTATTATTATTTAAGCCTTTTTACATATATTACCTCATTTAAGCCTCACATCTACTCCCTGAGATAGAAAACAATCAGTGAGTCTGCCCATGTGTGTCTGTGAGAGATGATTGCGTGCTCTGGGAATAAATGAATGAATGCAAGGAGGAATGAATGAATCACCACAATAACCTGTCTTCTGCGGCAGTAGGTGCAGTTTCCATTTCTCAGAGCAGTGGTGAAGTCTGCCAAAATAAATTAACTTCCCCACATCAATGACTCATTTGGCAGGGATAACAGCCTTGCAAACCAAATAGAGAATGGAGGGTGGGGGGGCCACAGGGCCGCGGGTGGGGTGGGAAGAGGAGCTCTGTGATGACTCAAGATAGAAGAAGCAGCTTCTCGTTCTCTCGCTCTCCCTCTCTCTTCCTTTTTAACCAAAAACGTACTATCAATATATAAATGTGTACGTTTAAACTTTTGAAGTGGGGGACGTAGAGGCTCCAAGCTATCGAGTGGCTTTGGATCTCAGGAGCAAAGAAGGGGGCTTAGATACAGCATCATCAACCCCTCGCTGGGTGGGTGAGCGTCCAGGGATCACCATGGCTACATCTTGTGTGGCCAGGACAGGCCTCCAGCCAGTGCTCCTTCCTTATCCCGGGGGCTCTGGGTGAGTCCTGGGTCTCCTCGGACACTTGCCCTTGCCCAGCCATTCTCACACCCTGCTCTTCTCACACCCTGCTCACTCCTCCTTCAGTGGCTGGGGAAGCTTTAGGGCAGAGGGAGGAAGATCAAAGACTGAGACCACAGGTCCTAGAAAGGAAGGGACTTAATTATCTGCTTCTCGTCCAAGGCGGGGTTATGAGGAGGCCTCTAGGAGGGGTTCTGCCTGTCTCCTAGAAACCAGGCCAGAGGCAGCAAGCCTAGGATAAAAGAGATTGACGACAGACACGAAAAGGAACTTTTTGTTCTCTGCAATGATGACATTCCACCTGAAACGTGGCTTGGACGGGCCACTCAAACTTTCTCCAGCTCCCAGCTACCTGCAGTACACAATCCATTTTAGACTTGTGGTTAAGACCATGGGCTTTGGGGTCAGAGAGACCTGGGTTGGAATCAGTGCTTGGGAAATTCACTTAACTTTCCCAGCCATTACTCTGTAAAATGGTGTCGACTCTTTTGCTAGGGCTGCCATAACAAAGTACCACAAACTGGGTAGCTTAAACAACAGAAATGCATTGTCTCACAGTTCTGGAAGCTAGAAGTTGGAAATCAAAGTGATGGCAGGTTTGCTTCCTTCTGCGGGCTGTGGAAGGAAGGATCTGTCCCAAGGAAGGATCTGTCCCAGGCCTCTCTTCCTAGTGTGTAGTTGGCCATCTCCTCCTTGTATCTCTTCCTACTGCCTTCCTTCTATGTGTGTCCAAATTTCCTGTTTTTATAAGGACACCAGTCACATTGGATAAGGTCCCACCCTAATTACATTATCTTAACGAATTACATCTTTTTTTTTTAATTAATTAACCTATTTGTTTTTGGCTGTGTTGGGTCTTCATTGTTGCACGCAGGCTTTTCTCTAGTTGCAGCGAGTGGGGGCTACTCTTCGTTGTGGTGCGCAGACTTCTCATTGTGGTGGCTTCTCTTGTTGTGGAGCACAGGCTCTAGGTGCACAGGCTTCAGTAGTTGTGGTGCATGGGCTTAGTTGCTCCACAGCATGTGGGATCTTCCCGGACCAAGGCTCCAATCCGTGTCCCCCGGAATTGGCAGGTGGATTCTTAACCACTGTGCCACCAGGGAAGTCCTAATTACATCTGCAATGACCCAAATAAGATCACATTCTGAGGTACTTGGCAGGGGGGCGGGTGGGGGAGTAGGACTTCAACATATGAATTTGGGAAAGACATAATTCAACCCATAAAAAATGGGTACTAGGTAGAACCAATCTCATAGGGTGGCTGCAAAGAGTGAATGAGATAATGCATGTGAAGTGCTTAGCCCAGAGCCTGGTGGGTTGTAAGTGTCCCCAAAAAATGTGACCTAAGATAATCATCATTATGGTCGTGGACACCCTTGGTCACTTGCCCAGTGACCCCTTCTTTTTTCTTTCTTGATAAATTCCCCTGATGTTGTTCAAGATAGCAGTCGGTCCAGGCCCAGTAATGGGTCATGTCTAAATTAGAAAAAAAAAAAAAAAAAGGCAGTGTTGTTTCTCTTTGCCAGTAATTTGTTTAGAGGTAGGCAGGTGACCTAGTTCTGCCCAAATAGATATAACAAGAAGTCTTCTATGGGAGTGAGTGGTCTTGGAAAGATTTTCTTTCCCAAAGGAAAAAGAATTGCCTAAGAATAGCACATGTAAAAACTCAGTGAATACCTATCAAATGAATGACTAAAAGAGGCTTTAATAAATAACAGAAACCCAATACAAAATGAGTTAAGTAGTAAACAGTATTTATTAGATTATACAACTAAAAATTCCATAGGGAAAGTTTCAGGCAAGGCTGGATCTAGGGGCTCACACAGTGTCATCAAGGCCTGGAATCTCGATCTCATGGTGCTATATTATTTCATTCTCAAGTAGATCCTCTTCACAAGGTAGTCTTTGGCAGCTCCCAACTCCGAGACCAATGGACAGAGCATCTCTTCCCCCTCTGATCTTTTTTTTTTTTTTTTTTTTTTTTTTTTTTTGCGGTACGTGGGCCTCTCACTGTTGTGGCCTCTCCCGTTGCGGAGCACAGGCTCCGGACACGCAGGCTCAGCGGCCATGGCTCACGGGCCCAGCCGCTCCGCGGCACGTGGGATCCTCCCGGACCGGGGCACGAACCTGTGTCCCCTGCATCGGCAGGCGGACTCTCAACAACTGCGCCACCAGGGAAGCCCCCCCCTCTGATCTTATAATAGTGCCAGGATTAATCCTAACCCTAACCCTAACCCTAAATCACACGGACAGCCCTGAACTAATCATTGAAGCTGGGGGAATGCAATGCTCTGGTTGATGAGAGCATGTCTACCCTGTCTTAGTTATCTATTACTACATAACACATTACCCCCAAACTTAGCAGTTTAAAACAGCCCACATTTATTACCTCATAGTTTCCATGGGTCAGGAACCCGGGCACAGCTCAGCTGGGTCCTCTGCTTCACATTATCTCACAAGGCTGCTATGAAGGTGTCAGCCCGGGGTCCACAGTCTCATCTGAAGGCTCAACTGGGAAAGGATCCACTTCCAAACTTACTCAGTGGTTGTTGGCAGGGCTCCGTCTTTTATAGGATGTTGGACTGAGGGCCTCAGACTTTCACTGACTGTTGCCTTGGCTGGAGGTTGCCCTTAGTTCCTCACCACAGGGTGGCTTATTCATCAAAGCATGCAATCTGAGAGGGAACTCGAGATCGCCTGCTAGCATCACAGAAATCACAACCGTTTGTAACTTAATCACAGACATGACATCCATTTTGCTGTAGTCTATTGATTAGAAGCCAATCATTAGGCTCAGCCCACAGTCAGGAGGAGGAGATTATACAAAGGTGTGAACACCAAGAGACAGGGATCGTGGGGGGCGGGGGGCAAGGGAGGATCTTGGAAGTCCATCTACCACACACCTGTACAAGCCAGAGGTGAAATCAGTTCCTCCTGAACTATGGTGGATGGAGAGTGGAGGGAGTAATCCCCCCAAGGAATATTGGGATGCTTTTACCAGAAGAAGGGAGAAGGGGTCCGAGATGGACAAAACAGCAAAGGCCTCTGCAAAGCAACTGAGGACATTTGTGGTGAACACCAAGATCAGGATAAGCATTATCTACCTGGCTTGTTTCTGAAAGGTTGTACCGTTTACCCTGAATGAAAAATGTCTGGCTCACCAAATCCTCATCAGCATTGACCACCACTGGGTTTTTTTTTCCCCCCTTAACTTTGCTAGCTTGAAAGTCTAGGGACTTCCCTGGTGGTCCAGTGGTTAAGACTTCACCTTCCAATGCAAGGAGTGTGGGTTCGATCCCTGGTTGGGGAGCTAAGATCCCACACGCCTTGCAGCCAAAAAAACAAAACATAAAACAGAAGCAATATTGTAACAGATTCAATAAAGACTTTAAAAATGGTCCGCATCAAAAGAAAAGATCTTTAAAAAAAAAAAAAAGTCTATACAAATGATTTCCAAGTGTTGTTTGAGGTTGCCTCTCTTGAATAATAGTTGTTGAATTGCCCTCCAGATTTGTTAAATATCTGCATTTCCTCTCTCACTTTTCTTCAACCATTTAGTATAGGGTTGCCTTCGAATCCCCAACAAGATTATAAAATTCCCAGGAGCAAGCATCTGGTCTCTCCAAGGGCACCCAGGCCAAGGTCTCTGCCCTCCTAGACACAGAACAAATGATATTTACCAACCGATGAGTTTCAGGCTTTTCTGATATTTGCTGAGCTCATGATTCTTTCACAAGAGGGACCTTGAATCTACATAAAAATACATGTGTAACTGAAAGAAGCAACAAACCGTGCAGGGTCCACAGAGTTCAGAAGAACTGCAGTTGCAGTCTGTGATTAATAACATTAATTTAGGGCTTCCCTGGTGGCGCAGCGGTTGAGAGTCCGCCTGCCGATGCAGGGGACACGGGTTCGTGCCCCGGGCCGGGAAGACCCCACATGCCGCGGAGCAGCTGGGCCCGTGAGCCATGGCCACTGAGCCTGCGCATCCGGAGCCTGTGCCCTGCAACGGGAGAGGCCACAACAGTGAGAGGCCCGTGTACCGCAAAAAAATAAGATAACATTAATTTAACACCACACCTCATCATTTGAAAACAGTGGGTGGGAATTTTGTTTTTTTCTTGGGATAAATGAAAGATTAATTTTTAAGGCTTCTTTAAGTAACCCTCAAAGAAACGCTAGAGATGAAATAACCTTTAATTGGCCAACTTAGCACTAGTTCTGGAAGGCTCAGGTGAGTGGAATGCGAATTCAGTCTGTTGAAAACTTGACCTTGTCTTTTTTTGTCTCTTTCTGTCCCTCCTTTCCAGGCCAAGGATTTACCTACCACTCTTCTCTCTGACAGAGGCCTTCTGCATGGCTGGCGTCTCCAACCACCTTCAGATTTTACTCAGTAAACACAAGGCAGCACCTGGAGGTTGGGGTAGGTTGGAAAGGAGTGAGCTTCTGGATTTTTCTCCTATCTTCAGTAGACATGAAGGTGTATCAGTGCAGTGGAAATGGCATGAACTGGGATCTTATCCCAGCCCCATCACTTTCTAGGAGTTGACCTTGGGCAAATCACTTAGCATCTCTGAGCCTCAACTGCTTCATCTGTTCAAAGGGGATGATTAATACCTACCACAAAGGTTGTGATCGGTGGTATGCAGGTAAAATTTTGATAACTGATTTCCCAGAGGAAACCCCTGATTTGCAGCATTTGCCAATTACAACGGTGTAAATACTTCCGCCATGGCCAGTTTCAAGCTACCAAAATGAAGTCACTGAATGCAGAGTTGGGAAAAGATGTGCAGATGTACAATAGCAAATACCATATAGTATTTTCACCATACAGACATAATAGACATAAAAAAATCTCAAGAGCATAGATAATAGAATAATGCAGTCAATTGATTAAGTGAGGAGTTTTGAATACTTATTTCCTTTGTTTTTAATGGAATTTATTTAATTGTAAATTTATATAATTTATTTTTAAAAATGATAGCTGTGCTTCTCTGCTCTCTCAGAGTCTATACCCTAGGGGACATGGGGACCCAAGGTTGAGAGAGGGGGAGAAGTCTGCAGGTAACCGAAGTACAGGATGGCTTATTGGGAAATTTAGGACCCAGAATGCGAAGTCGAACAGAATTGTTTTCAAACCCTGCCTCCCTGGGTGGGTGAGCTTGGGCAAGCAGCTCATTCTCTCTGTAAAATAATCCTTTCACATAAAATAATTATTTTACGCTCATCTGTAAAATAATCCTCTTCTCTTGGGGTTACTGCCAGGTCTAAATGAGGTAACGTAGGAAAGCTTTTAGCACAGTGCCTGGCACATAGTAAAAGCTCAATAAACAATAGACGCGCTTATTAAGAATGCGATAATTATGCTAATGGAAAAGTGTGAACTTCACATCAGGAGGCTGACAGAGGGACAGATTAAGGAGCTGGGTCCAAGCCAGGCGTGAGCAAGCAGGCAAGGGCTGTAGTTTGAGCTGGAAGATTGGGAGGGGGTTGCCTTGGGCTAATGCGCAGCCACACCCTTCAAAGAAAAAAATACCCAAATAGGAACTTGGAGCCTGCCCCTTGCTTTGGATGTTCTCTGTCTGGGAACAAGGGTCAGGAGGGCAAATCAATGAGCTTAAAAAGTAAGAGCAGGTAAACGATGTGAGGCCCTGTCTGCCTTCCTCACTGGGTGGGTGGCAGTTGTGGGGCCTGGCAGCCCACCGCCGTCAGCCTGGAGAATTGTGAACTCATGGTGGTGAGGACAGGAACCTCCACCACCAGCAGGGCATCAGCCAAAGCTGAACTTGAGAAAAGATCTGTCGCTCGGATAAGGAACAGATTTGGTTGCTCAACCCAACCTCTCCTTGTCGCCAGGGACCCAGCCCAATGTCCCGTCTGGCTCAGAAACGCCAGGACACTGGGAGGTGACCAGCTCACATCCGCAGAGCTAAAACTGGGGTACCTGGGACTCTCTCTCCAGTGCTCCCCTACCTGGAGATGGTCTGGGAGGTGCCCACAGGAACTTCATGGCTCCTGTCCAGACAGAAGGAATTGGCTGGCAAGTGTGACTCCCTGCAGAGGGCTGTGAAGATTCCTAAAGAGCTGTGCGCACCAGCTGCCTCGCCCTCCCAGTCTGAGCCTGGCCTTTTCTTAAACAAGAAATTAGCAGTTATCATTCACTCTGAAGCTACACTCAACCGGCTCATCCACTTGGCTGGCCACCTCTGATCTGCCAACAGATGCAGCCATTACTCACGTTGCTACCCCCCAACTTCCTCTTTCCGAGCTGCAAATATGGTAGCAATAGCTTTAACAAAGTGCCAGGCATTTCTTGTGTCAACTCATTTAATCCCCACCACAACCGATGAGGTAGGTTTTAATCTATCATCCCCATTTTATAGATGAGAAAACTGAGTTCAAATAAGAGAACAGACCCATCCACGGTCATCCAGCTAGTAAGTGGCTAAAGCCAGGACTTACACCCAGATCTGTGTGGCTCCACAGCCCACTTGCTGCCAGTAGCCCAGAATGCCCTCTGTTTCTCTGATAAGTTACACCCAGGGCAGGCCAGGACTGGGGTGAGGCAAGCAAAATATAAGGAGGCACTCACTCTCAGGTTCATGCCACCCGGGACTGGGCCCTGGCATGACCCTGAGAGCAAGTGCCTCCTTGAGTTCTAGGTCCTGGGCACCTGCCCCAGCCCTGCCTCTAGGTAAATACCCAGGTTTAGTAGCAAGGTCAGGGCAGCTCCTAGACAGGAAGACCAGCTGTGACCAGATTTCTTTCTCTCACAATTACACTGGTGGAATTTTCAGACCCCCCCGCCCCCGCCCCCGCCCCCGCCCCTGCCCAGGGACTCTCAGCCTAGGAAAGGATCCCAGAGATCCCATCTCTTAGACCCCTCAGCACAGCTACCTTGACAGCCTGTTAGCTGGGGGCAAAGGAAGCCAGCGCTTGCCTTCCCTTCCATCTTTCACAACATCTGTCCCCTGCAGAAATGCCCCTCCTGGGTGAACTCAGCAGTACAGGCTCAGACACCAGAGTTAGACCTGGGTTTGAATCCTGCCTTCACTTCCAACCAGCTGTGTGATTTTGGACAAAGGACTTTCCCCTCTCTGTGCCTCGATTTCCCCATCCGTAAAATAGGACCAATGATGCATGCTTGGCAGGGTGTATTAGTTTCCTGTGGCTGCTGTAACAAATTACCACCAACTGGGTGGGTGAAAACAGCAATTTTTACTGTCTCACAGTTCCGGAGGCCAGAAGCTGAAAATCAAGGTCTGAGCAGGGCCGCACTCCCTCTCAAGGCTCTAGGGGAGGATCCTTCCTTGCTTCTTCCACCTTCTTGTGGCCCCAGGCGTTCTTTGGCTTGTGGAGCATCACTCCAGTCTCCGCCTCTGTCTTTACAGGGCCTTCTTCCTTGTGTCCGTCCTTTTCTGTCTCTTATAAGGATATTCTCATTGGATATAGGGCCCAACCTAATCCACTATGGTTTCATCTCAATTCTAGCTTAACTGTGTCTGCAAAGACCCTATATCCAATGAAGGTCACATTCTGAGGTTCTGGGTAGAAATGGATTTGGTGGGGACACTAGTCAACCCCACTGCACAGAAATGGGCCTGACCCTCAGCCCTCAAGCAGCCTTCCCCTCTGCTCTCTCCTACCCCAGTTGGAGGCTGTGATGTTCAATTTCCTGTGTCAACTTGATGAAGCCACAGGGTGCCCAGTTATTTGGTTAAACATTTTCTGGGTATGTCTATGAGGGTGTTTAAGGATGCGATTAGCATCTGGATGCGTAGACTGAGTAAAGCAGATGGCCCTCCCACATCCAATCCCTTGAAGGCCTGAATAGAACAAAAAGGTGGAGAAAAAGAGAATTCACTCTCTGCCTGATGATTTTTGAGCTGGGAGGCAGTCTTTTCCTGCCCTCAGACTGGAACTTACACCACTGGCTCTCCCAGGTCTCCAGCTTACAGACAGCAGACTGTGGGACTTCTCAGCCTCTATAATTGTGCAAGCCAATTTCTTATAATAAATCTCTTTCTCTCCCTCTCCCTCTCAATAGATAGGTAGATATAGATATAGATAGATGTATAAGTATATGTGACATCTGTATCATATATATATTTACAGTTGTCCCTTGGTATTCATGGGGGATTGGTTGCAGAGCCCCAGCAGATACCAAAATTCAAAGATGTGAGTTTCCTGGTGGCCTAGTGATTAGGACTCTGCGCTTTCACTGCCGTGGCCCTGGTTCAGTCCCTGTTTGGGGAACTGAGATCCCACAAGCTGCGCGGTGCAGCCAAAAAAAAAAACAAACAAAAGAAACAATGAAAAAAAGATGCTCAAGTCCCTTACATAAAATGGCATAGCACAGAGAATACAGCCAGCCCCCTGTATCCGTGGATGAGAAGTCCACAGATAAGGAGGGCCGACTGTACATCTAAATATATATATGGATTTATCTGTATCATATCTATCCTACATATAGGATATCTATCCCATATCTATATCTATATATCTACATACAGAACTATCTATATAGATACAATTATGGAGAAACGCATGTCTCCATATGGATAGTTCTGTTTGTTTCTCTGGAGAACCCTAAGACAGAGGCTTTTCTTTCCCCCATGGAAAGAGAAAGCATGCTTCCAAGAGCCCTGTACTTGGACGGGTGGCAGATGTTCCCTGTGTGGGTAGCCAGTTCCCTCCTCATCCCAGCTTTCCTCTCTGGTTTCTGAGTAAGTGTGGAGGAGGGTGAATCCAGGCCAGATCCTCCCCTCATCTGAACTGTACGTTCCATGGAAATGAACTTTCCCAAGGAGGCTCGCTGCCCCCTGCTATTCTTCGCCCAGAGGCTGAGTTGACAACCATGTCAGTCAGAACAGGAGAGACACCCTCGCGAGGTCCCAGCTTGTGGAGTGTCACATCCAGTTGTCACAGGCCCGTCGGGGAAGCATGACGATGGCAGTTTGCAGGGGAAGAGCTGAGGGTCGGAGGAGTCCAGTAAGGAGCCCAGGGGCACACAACTTTTATTTCCGGGGTGCGGGGTGTGGTTTGAAAGTTACGACGATTGCACTCCACCCCAGCCCTGAGCCCAGGCCGTTCGAGATGAGACACGCTTTGCGCCGGGCTGGGCACGATGATTTGCGTTCACCTGCTTCATCCTCATAGCCGCCTTGCGAGGTGGCTGTCACCCTCCGCCTGCGAACAGGGCTCAGCGAGGCTCGAAGAAGGGCTCTCCTGACTCCGGGCTCCGCAGCTGTCAGCGCCAGGGTCCAACCTGAGTCCGCGCATCCCCAAAGCCCTCCTCCTCCCTCTCCCCACCCACTTCCCAGCGCACACTTCTCTACCTTCCTGATCCTTCTCCGGGAGGGGCAGGTGAGGGAGGAGGGGCTCCCTGAGGAGGGGGCGGGGCAGGTGGGCCGCTCCTTCATCTGGTCCGCTTTCTGCAGAGAGCGAGAAAGCGCCTGGGTGTGTGAGTGTGTGAATGTGTGTGACTGGGGGTCTGGGTGTGTGTGAGCCTGAGTGTGTATATGAGATTGTCTCCGTGTGTGAGTGTGTGTGTGTGTGTGTGTGTGTGTGGCTTGGGTGGGGGGCAGGGAAGGGACAAGGGTGGGAACAGACATTCCTGGGAGGTTGGGCCAGGGCTGGGGAGGTACCCACCTCCCCTCTCCCTCCCCTCTCTCCGCCTCTCCTCTCCTTTTCCTCCCCTGGCCCATTCCCCGAGGATTCTGTCGGGCAGCCTGGGACAAATGAAGAGAGCGAAGCTAGGGCGGGCACACCGCAGGGGGGTCAACGGGGGCTAAGCCCTCGTCAGGGGTCAGGGCCCTCGTCTCTGCCTCTCCGGGTTCCTGAACGCCGAGGATTACAGCTTCAACTTCTGCTGTTTAATCAGCTGGTAGCAATTTAACCATTACACCCCAGTGAGAGAATCCAAGACATTTCCTACAGGAGGGGGAGAGGGAAGACTAAGATGGGAGGAATGCAGGAAGGGGGGAGCGGTGGAGACACAAAACGGCTTTATTAAAAAGAAAAAGGGGGGAAGAAAAGGAACATGATCTGTAATTGTATCTCAGATTGAAATAGAGCTCCCAGGGCTGGGTGGGGAAGCGGACCCCTGGAGACACCGGGGCGGGGGAGCCTGCAGGGTTGAAATGGGGAAGGTGGGTGCTGGTTGGGGGCAGGGGCGGGGGACACCAGAGGAGCTTGGCTGTGGGATGTGGGAAGGAGTGTTGTCTCCAAGGAAGGCCCTGCCCCTTGCAAGCCGTGCTGGGTCTGGCCCCTCTGAAACTGGAAACAGCAGAGCAGCTAAGCAAGGATTGATTCACTTTACACCACGGGTTTATCTGTAAAGTGCTTGGAAGATGAGATCGGCAGGCTAGGTGAGGTTCTTTATTAAATGCGTTTTCATTCTGTAAAAAACCAAAAATCTTTTCCAGCCCACTCCTTTTTTTTCTGGGCCCCAGTGTGCCTTAAATGCTCACACCTGAGCCCCGGTGGCCCCGTTGTCAGCTACTGCACTTGGCCCCCAAGCCAAGTGGGAGGGAGCCTCCTCTGTGTGGCTTGATGCCGAGCACTGGGGTACATCTGTGGAAGGGGACTTGGAAGAAAGCCAGGATGGCATTTGGTGCATAGAAAGGGCACCACTTTGAAGCCTGGGGTTCCAGGTTTGAACCCCGAGGCTGTCCTTGGCTGGCTGAGTTAACCGGGGCAAGTTGCTAAGCCTCTCTGAACTTCAGGTCTTTACTTTGATTTACAGAGGCCAGCATACTTTTTCTACAAAGGATCAGATAGTAAATATCTTTGCAGGCCATGCAGTTTCTGTGGCAACTATTCAACTCTGTCTCTGTAGCATGAAAGCAGCCATGGACATACACAAATGAACAAGCATAGCTGTGTCCAATACAACTTTATTTACAAAAACAGGCAGCTGGCTCACAGGCTGTAGTTTGCTTTCCCATAATCTAGAAAATAGAAATGACGATGCTTCTGGGGCTCCATTAATTAAACACAGTGTGTTAGCACATTGTCAGGTTCTGAAACGTGATGGCCGATTGTCATCCAGATGGGGTGAGCAAGACAGCTGAGACTTCTCTGACCAACAAACCTTCCACCAACTTTCCATCATTTCATGGCAGGCACGGGCAGATGCTATGATTAAGTCAGTAAAGAAGCCACTAATGGGAGTCTAAAGGGACAAGGGCCTGGGCATTAAGGAGGTGGGCTTTGCAGGGTGAATAGGAGTTTTCAGAGAGAGAGGATGTAGGGTGTTAAGGGAAAGTCACTATGTTCCCTTGAGTAGGGAAAATACATGCATGCATAGACACAGAGGCAGGAGGGTCCAGGGTGGGCAGTGGGTGTGGGAGAGAAAGGGGAGGGAGAAAAGCAGGTGTCAAATATCAGGCCCCTCCCCATGCCCTACCTTGGGATTGTTTCAGGCTGGAGCCAGTGTTCAAGGCCCAACAACCAAAGGGCTTCTCAGCTCTGCCCACTGACCTTCCCTCTCCATTTCTTCTGTAAAGCCTTACAGCCCCAAGTGACGCTCCACTCCTTCCATCCAAAGGAGGCTACAGGGCATTGTGCTAAAAAGCATGGACATTGGAGTAACACTGATGTGGTTTCAAATGTCCCATTGAACATTTGCTTGCTGTGTGGTCTTTGGTAAATGTCTTCACCTCTCCAGGTCTCCATTTCCTCATCTGCAAAATAGGGGCTATGATCTCACTTACCCAGCAGGTGTCCTGCTGGGGGGTTACATGGGATGAGGAAGGACAGTGCTTTCCTGGCACATAGTAAGCACTTAATAAACAGAAGCCATTATTAGTATTACCATTATTACTATAATATTTTATAATTATAAAACCTTTTATAATGCAAATATACTGCTTTATAATTATAATATATTACCATGATTATTATTATACCTCTTGTGCTCCTCAGCCCCCACTGCCAAAGGGTCTAACTGAGCATGGGCACACGTTGGTGCCCAAGACTGGGAGGTCTGGGTGGTGGCCTCAGCCCTTCACTCTGCCACAGGACATGGATTTTGAGCACTTCAGAAGCATCCGGTGGGACTCCCTCATTATTAGTTCAGGGAACCAGGAGACTATGTAGTAGATGTAGAACACACATCACTTCCTCCATCAATTACAGCACTTCTGCACAATATATTTTCTCAGCTCCATTTTCCAGATGAGGAAACTGAAGTTTAGTGAGGGCTTAAGTGACTTCCTCAGATTCAAATGACTATTATAGCATTGGCAGAGCTGGGGTTTGAAACTAAGAAGAGGGCATTCCAGGGCTTCCCTGGTGGCACAGTGGTTGAGAGTCTGCCTGCCGATGCAGGGGACACGGGTTCATGCCCCAGTCCGGGAAGATCCCACATGCCACGGAGCGGCTAGGCCCGTGAGCCATGGCCGCTGAGCCTGCGCGTCCAGAGCCTGTGCTCCACAACGGGAGAGGCCACAACAGTGAGAGGCCTGCATACCGCAAAAAAAAAAAAAAAAAAAAGAAGAAGGCATTCCAAATTCTGAGCTCTTTCTATGTCACACCAAGAGCTCCTCCAGCTGCTAAGAACCAGCCTATTCAAGCATCAAGCCTGCCATCTTGGTAGGGTGACCAACCATCCTGCTTTGTCCAGAACTGAGGGGGTTCCCGGGTGCCAGACTTTCAGGGCTAAACGGAGCAGAAGCTCTGGGCGAACACAGCTTCCCCCTGCATCTTGGTGTTACGGACACCAGGCCCGTAAGCCATTGGCCTCCCCAGTCTGCCTTCAAGTGTGTCTGCCTCCTGCCCTGTATTCGGACCCTCTTTCCTCTGTGCTGTGCTGTGTGTGGGTAGAGCCTCCAATGGCTGCCACTGTGAATCCCTGTCGATTTTCTAAAGTGAACTTTTGTGAAATCACCAAAGGGCACAACATCCTAAAATTAAAGCATTAGTTAAAATACATAAAACATGAAACAGCGAAAGCAATGGAAACAGCTTAAATAGTATAATAAAACATGTCATTACAGCAGATTAGGATGAAAAATAGTTCTTGCATTATGCCCCGAAGGTTGGCAAACTGGGACTTCGTAAATATGTCAAGAAATGTACACACAAACGCACACACAGAGATATTTATGTAAGAAATCTCAGAAGCAGTGGAAACAGCTGAAATGGTAGAATGATGTGCATTTCGAGTATATAGTGTGCGTTCTTGCCCCGGTTTATATAACACTATCAGGTACATATTGGGGAGGGGGGTGCAGAGATTCTGGACTCTGCAGAGTGTCACCGGGCTCTGCAATTTTCCATCAAGAGTTCTCTGGGAAGTTAAAAGCAGTCTGTACAAAATCAGCTTTCGGACCCCCGCGCCTTTGCCTATCAGAGGTCTCCCTGGACGTTTACCTCGGTGTGTGCAGCTCTCCTGCACTAGTCCCACGTGACCCCACATTCCTGCTGCTAATGGGTTCACAGTCTGTTTTGCCATATGGGGGGAGGTAGAATTTCTAACGGGGAAGCCACAAGCCAGCTTCTGCCCACTGTTACCCCGACCAGGATTGACTGATACTCATACTTGGGGCCTCAGGGAGGGGACATAAGCAGGGTGACCAACCATCCCTGTTTGCCCGGGACTGTCCCAGCTCAGTCCCAGGCAAACCGGGATGACTGGTCCCCCTACAGTCAAGTCCCAATGCCATTGGCTCTTTCAGTGTTCAACTTCCTTCTATTACCTTTTTAAATCAAAGATGGACAAAGCCAGTGAAATCACCTCAGCCCATTCCTGAGTCATCTTTCCCCTGCTGGATGCAAAAAGGAACATGTAACTCAGGTTATAAAAATTAGCAGAAAGACATGAATTTTTGGTGTGCCACCAAAATCCTACTGTCCACTGCTGATCAGCAAATGAGCGAATTGCTTCTGGGTTGATCTTTCCAGTGGGTCTTAGCGTCTGTTTTATTTATCTGGCGGCCTCTGTCTCTGATAGCAGGGCTCTCTTGAAGTGATAAATTGCGTCCATATTTACTCTTCTTCCTAAAGCTAATTGTTGGGGGGTTGTGTTTTAAATACCTTTTTGATGTGCTAAGAGCTCCCCGTGAGGTAAATAAACAGACCGTTAGGTTTCACCCAGAAGTGTCTGCAGAAGCGCCATCTCCTAATTTGTGGTAGTTAATGGACATTAACCTCTCCAGCTCCCTCTCTCTGCTCAACCCTCATCCTATAATCATTGTCATTACTTACAATAACATTTTACACTTGTAGGTCAGCTTTTCTTTCTAAGTGCCAGAGTCTCGCCTAATGAGTAGCTTTTGAATCTCAATAATGAAGTATTTGCCCTTCTCAAGTTGCCATGTCTCGGAACAAGAACGCTCTTCCCCTGACCTTTGGCTGGAGGCTGTACGCGAGTGCACAGACACACATATTCACACTCACGGGCACAGGCACACGTGCATACGTGCACTCGAACACACATGCACATGCACACACAAACACACACACCCACACCCTCTGAGTTACCAACGGGAACTAATACCAGTTGTCATTTCCTTATCTTCAACGTGCAAATAATCATGATAGCCACCGTTTCTGGAGTGCTTTGGCCCAGTTACTGTGCTAAAGGCACTCAGCGTGCGTTTCATTTTTATAGCAACACTTTGAAGTAGATAATCAGCCCATTCTACAGACAGGGAAACTGAGGGTCCCAGAGGTGCAGTAACCTTCTCAGGTTCACACAGCTAATAAGTTACAAAGCGCTATCCCAACCCCCATGACTGTCACCAGGGCTCACACTCTTAAGCCACCAATGACCCAAATGACCCCAGCCAACTCAGATCCTTCAAATGCCCTTGACCACTGTCCTGGGGCATATCCCAGTGGGAGAAGAGTGCCGGGGAGCCCCTTCTTCTGGGTAGCATTTTGCAGCTCCAGACCACTGGAGACAGTTTGCCCGACTACAGGGGCCAAGAATGGCACCGACCTTTCTGGACCCAGCATGGGGTTCGGGCAGTCTGGACCCGGAGCTGCCATCTCTCAGAGGAGGCTGAGATGGGCCTGGCTGGACCCTACTGAGCCCCGACCCAGTCCCCTGCCTCCCTTTCTGGAAGGATATAGCACTTTTCCCTCTTCCCAGCCAGAAAGGAGGAGAATGTCTGTGGTCTGTGTCACAGCTGCTACCGCAAGGGAAGGGCTTCCGAGGGACAGAAGCCCTACGGAGACAAGACTATGGCAAAGAGAAAAAGAACCAATCCTCTCAGCATCCTTTCTGCTGGCAGCTTGAAGCTATTTGAGGCGTCAAACGTCCCCCATTTGGTTTCGAGGCAAACGCCACTTGGCTGGGGAGGGGCCCCATTTTCAGCAAGTGTTTTAGCAGAATGCCAGAGACCAAAATTATATGCCTTCCCCTCACAGCTTAAAAAGCAGCCTTCAAGGGGGTTTTGCCCATGTATAATTCAAGAAGCGCCAAAGCTGGAAACTGCAAACTCGGTTAGATTTTCCTTCCCCGGGCGGATCTTTGTCTCAAGCCACAATTGTTTAAAATTGCAGTGTCGCGTGCGTGGAAGGGAATGGCTCTGACCCCATGTTCAGGTGACACTTGTCAGGACCTCCTCATTGAGGAGGCTGCAAGAGGACACACAGCGGAAAACCTGAGTGGCTTTGGTCTGCATCCAAAGTTCTTTTTCTCTCTTTTTCTTTGTCCTTTTGAAGAACACAGAAGCATGAAGCAAATAGCAACCCGGTCTGCTGGAGTTTGGTACTCGGTGTCTCAGAGGCCCTGAGGACATCTTGCTTCTTGGGGGTGGCAGCTTAAATGCCCAGAGACTCTCAAACAACCAACTTGAGCACATCACCCAGCTCCAACCCAAATTAGCAGGCAACAAAGAGTCCAGGACACTGGGGTCCTCCTGCAGGTTGCTTCCACGTTATGGGCCTCGCAGGAGCTGGCTCTGAATATAATCATAGTTTCCATAACCGAGGGACACGATCACTCAGGGTTGGCAGCCCTCCAGATTGTCTCACTTCCTGGGGCATGACAGCAGGGCAGACTCCAGAATCAGGGGATCTGGATTCAAATCTCTGCCCTGCTACTCAGTGGCTGTGTGACCTTGAGCAAGTTGCTCAGCCTCTCTGGGCCTTCTTTTCATCATCTATAAAATGGAGCTAATAATGTCTGCCTTGTGACGTTGTGAAGATTAAAAGATTAAGTGCTTGCCTCTAGTGCCCAGCTCTGACCTCTCCATCCGGCACAGCAAGCACAGTGCCGCGGCCATGGTACTTTCAGGAGCCCCCCCCACCCCAAATACTTCTTGAAATAAGCAAGATGCATACCTTGAGTGCGTTGGTATAAAGGTGAATATAATTGAAGCGGGTTGCATTCATCTTTATAACTATGCAGGGATAAAAAAAAAATTTAGTATTTTTAACGGGGAAAGGAGCCCATAAAAATCAAGATGTGGCCCTGTTGAGCCCCACCGAGCACATTATAATCATCTCCTGTAAACCTCACAGCCCACGGTGGCAAATATTGTGAGCCCCATTCTCGAGGTAAAGAGTCTGGGACTCAGAGAGGTTTGGTGACTGTCAAGGCCACACTTCTGATAAGCCCCGTTCTCTTCTTCTTAAGCTCCTGCTTTAAATCAGAAGTCACCTTCATACAACAAGGAATAGAAGAGAAGGTTAGCTTGGCCCTGCCTGCGGAGGGATCACAGGTGGAGACTTTGCCCAAGTATCCCCCCACCAGGATCTTGGCGCCACGCACAGACCACTGGCTCTATTATTCACTAAATAAATTTCTTTAAATTATTTATTGAAATTAATGTATTTTTAAAAGAAAAATGGTATATCTCTACCACGAATAGAAAGCTGGGATCGCTTGCCATAATTTTTAAAAAATACATAAGTATTAAAATTTTAAATGTTCACGTGTGGACCACTTAAAATCATCTTGCATTAGGGCTGGAAATATAGAGAGATGAGTGAGGGTCAAGATCATGCAAGTGAGGGTCAAGGCCATGTGAGTGAGTGTCAAGATCATGTCAATGAGGGTCAAGGTCATTTGAGTGAGGGTCCAAGTAGGGTGAGTAAGGATAAGATCCCTGTCTTTATTATAAATTTTGTTATTTTGTTCATCAGGGATGTTTTTCATTAATCTTATTTTTTTTTATATTGCCTGTATTTATTTTATCTTGATGACTGAGTTTTTTGTCAACCCCTTAAATTTTGGACCAGAGGCGAGTGCCTCACTTGCGTTATGTCACCTGTGTTGCATACAGAAGGAACGTGCTCCCCACTTTGAGAAACCCAGTCCAAGGTCAGTGACTTCCTGGGCCGGTGCCTTGGAGTAAATCAGACCAAGGAACAGTGAATGGAGATGTGCCAGGGAGGCACGGGCAGGGTGTGGGGATCAGTGTGGGCCGAAGTGGTCAGCAAGTGGATTTTGAGAACTATTTTCAAGGCCGAATTAACTTCCAGGCCTGGAGGGACCATTAACGTCTGCTCTCAGACTCCCTTTAATGGACTGAAGGCTCACTCCCGACCCAAGGTAAACCGTTTACCCCGCCTTCCTCGCTCGCCCTAGGCCTGGTGTTTATAAAGCCATTTGCACTCGCAGGAGAAGGGAGAATGAATGGTGATTGTTTCATCATTAAGTTAACTCTGCGACAACTCAGACGCAGCACGGGGGTGTCCCCGTTCCCGTCCTCCCGCTGACCCACGAGTGTCTACTGTCTATAAATACCACCCAGCGCTGTGAACAGGTGTAAGATCCGGCTGAGTGAGCCCAGGCTGGGGCTGGAATGCAGAATTGCGCCTTGAGTGTGCAGGGTTCTCCGGCTGCAGAGTTCCAAGCATTTCACAGGCCCTTTCTAGCAAAGCTAATTAACTTCCCACTCCCCCAGTCACCGGTGTAGAGCAAGGCATAGGAATTATTGATGTGACCGAGTTTCCTAGTAGCTGGTGGGCTGGGGTCACCTTCTTGCACTGGTCTGAGGGGGGAACTGAGGACCTCGAGGTGTGCACATGTGCATGTGAGACAGGAACACACGGGCCTGAAATCCCACGATTTGATGTCATGAAGCTTGTGGGGAGCTTGCTGAAATGCACTATGCAAATGCAGGTCTCCTTGAAAGGGGGGCCCCTGAGCCTTTGTGGGTAAATAATCTCACATGGTTGGGGGACATTCTCAAAGCTAGGGTTTGGGATGCATGGGACACCAAAGGGAAGACAGGAAGCCTGTTGGGGGAAAGAGATGCTAAAATACGTACAGGGAATGTGTCGAGAGTGTAGGAGGCAGTGTGGGAACACATTCGTCCATGGATTCAGCCAATATTTACTGAGTACCTGCCATGTGCCGAGCACTGGGCTAGAGGCTAGGGTTACAGTGGTGAACAAGACGGACAAGGGCCCTGCTCTCATGGAGCTCACAGTCTAACTGGGAGACAAACCACAAGGAACCAACTCCTTATCTCAGCCTCTAAGGCCTTTTATGATCTGGCCCCAGCCTGGTCTCATCTCCTGTCACCTTCCCCTGGACTGCCAAGCTCTAGCCACTTGGCTTTCTTTTACTTCTTGAACACACCAAACTCATTCCCAGCCCAGGGCCTTGGCACGTGCTTTTCCTTCTGCTTGGAGCATGCTTTCCTGCATTTTCATATGACTTTCTCCTTCTCACTTCTCAGATCTCATCAGAAACATCACCTCCCCAAGAAGCCTTCCCTAACCACACACGTCTAAAGTTCCCTTTCTCTCTCTGTCACTTTCCGGTCCATTGTCTAGTTTTATTTTCTCCTCAACACTTATCACCATCCTGGATAACTACTGGTTTCTAGGTTCCGTGTCTTTCTTCTCCATGTAAATGTGAGCTCCTTGGAAGTAAAGCCTTTGTCTAGATAGAGGAAGCAAACAAAAAGTTAATAAGTGATTGTGCTTGTGACGCAGTGAGCAGCTCAGTGAGAGAGGATAACGTGGACAGGTGTGACCTGTTCAGGGCTTGGGGGATGGGGGTGGTCAGGAAAGGCCTCCCCAAAGGGCGATGTTTAAACTGAAGCCTTCAGGACAAGAAGGAGCCAGCATGGAAAGCAGATGGGGGCTGGGGAGGGTTCAGCCGAGGAGAGGCACCTGCAGGAGAAAACCCCAAGATGGCATTTTTTAGTTGACATTTTTCAAGGAACTGAAAAAGACACCCCTCTGGACAGTCAGGCCTGGGTTTGAATTTCAGCTCAGCTGCCTCCAGCTGTATGACCCTCGGGCAAGTCACCTCCCTCTCTTGGCATTAATCTCTACCTTTATAAAATGGGGATTAAAATGCCTTTCTTGAACTGTTACTAAAATTACATAAGATAATATATAGAGAGAGTTTGGTACATAGTTGGAGCTTAATAGATGTTCATTTCTACCTCCCTGCCCTTCACGAGGTTGCTAGGAGACACCCCAGGCTCCTAGGATTGGCCTCCTTAAAGACAGGACCCTCTCCACCCCCATGCCTCATGCCTGCTACCTTTGCCCCTCTCCTTGTATCTGAATCCCAAGCCTCCCCCCACCTCCACCCCTGCTTCTTCCATCTGTATAGCCCACTTGGCCCCCCACGGGCCTTTGTCTACAATCCCCTCACTGAAGGCTGCTCAGAGGTGGCAGTGACAGCTTGTCCCACATCACAGCTGAGCTGGGATCAGACCCCAGATCATCTAAATCCAAGACCAGTGTTCCTTCCATTATACCAGACTGAGGTTCAGAGCCGGGAGGTTGTAGTTGTTCACTATCAAGGATGCTCCCTCCTCCAGGTTCAAGACCCAGGGAGTAATAATGCTGACCTGCCCACTCTTGAGCTGAGACATCACCAGCAGGATACGAGTAACTACCAGTTACCAAGCACTGTCAAGGAGCTAGGTGTGCTTCTAAGTTCTTTACAGACATAATCTGATTTTGCAGTCTCAGTAATCACAGGAGGCATTATAGTCCCACTTTATAAATGAGCACGTTAAAACTCAGAGGTGAAGTGACTTCTACAAGATCCCATAACTGTGAAGACACAGAGTTTATAACCCAAGCAGGGGTAATGTTACAAGTTTTTAATAACTGGCACAGTATGACCACTGGCCAATCAGAAGAAACATCAGCTTTGCAAACCTGGCCTGGCATACCTATGAACATCAGCTCCCATGAGGCCGACTGCCACCCATGATGCTGGGGAAGCCAGTGCACTTGGGGTAAAAATGAGGAAGCTCCCTGCTGGGTCAGAATTTGGGAGAAGACCAGAGAGCTGGCCCCAGCACCAGGGTATAGAGAATATGATATCCAGACAAGAGGTCATCTCCCTGAGGCCACTTAGCACAGTTTGAAGTAGGTGGCAAATCCCAGAAGCATGGCCCAGAGTCTGGGTGCAGTCAAGTGGAGGGACATGGCCTGGCAAATCCAAGTAGAGGAGCTGAGGTTGATGTTCAGAGACCCACAGGGGCCTGAAGCCACCAAAGCAAGTGAGGCCTGAACATCTAGGCCAAGGTCCATGTCTCTGAACCCAGTCTGAGTTCCTTCACATTATTCAGCCATAACTCCTTTACTTTCATCCGAGACGGCAGCCCTTTGGTCAAACTGCCTGGACTTAAAGCCCAGATTCATTACCTGTTAGCTCTGCAACCTTGACTAAGTTGCTTAATCTCCCTGTGTCTCACATTCTTCATCTACAAAATTTTATTGCAGCAACGATTACATAAATTGTACTTTTTAAGCCCTGTGAGTAGTACTCAATAAATAAATAATTTTCCCAGGATGCTTTTATGAAACACCAATCATACCAAACTATTTGCTTTTCTCCTGTCACGTTCACACCTTGTATTGGTTAAGAATTGTGCCTGGCTGCTGGTAACAGAGACCTAAAATAACAGTGGTTTAAACAAGATAGGGGTTTATTTTCTTCTCACTTAGAAAGAAGTCCAGGGCTGGCATACTATGTCCTCAAAATCATCAGTGTCCCATGTTCATTTTTTTTCCCATTATCCTTGGTGCATGGTTTCCATTATCAAGGTCACAAAATAACTGCTGCAACTCCAGCCAGCATGTCTTCATTCCAGGCATGCAGAAAGAAGAAGAGAGAAAAGCAAAAGGGTGCAGTGGCTGAGTCAACCCATCTTTAAGGAGCTTTCCTGAAAGCTCCACCCAATTACTTTCCACATACTATTGATTGGAAATGGCTTGTGTATCTGCAAAGGAAGCTGGGAAATGTAGTTATTTTAGTTGGTCTGTTGCCACTTAACAAAAATCAAAGTTAGGTTGCTAAGGAAGGGGGATATAGATATTGCATGGGCAACCAGCAGACTTTGCTTCTTTTTGTCCATGGTGGTTTGTGTACTTGACATATTCCCTCCCTGTTAAAATCATACTGATCCTTTGAGGCTTGGCTCAAATGCATCACTTCCCTAAAGTCTTACCTAGAATCCTCTATCTAGCACACACCCCTTTCTACCTGCATTGCTCAACACAGTAGCAGCAACTGAGCAATGAAATGTGGCTAGTGCAACTGAATCACAGAATTTTTAATTAAAATGACGTAATTTTAATTAATTTAAATTTAAGTTAAAAAAACTAATATTGCATTCAGTTATTGGAAAATTTTAAGTATGTTTGGAACAACTTGGGTATGTAAATCTAGCTTTTCAACCATAAATTATATAATCTAAATACAGATCAAGTATTTTCAAGGAAAATTTAACATCTGAATTGAGATGTGTTATATTTTACACACAGATTTCAAAGACGTAGTACCAAAAAAAAAAAATGAAGAACATAAAATATCTCATTAATTTTTATATTGATTACATGTTGAAATGATACTGTTTGGGGTATATCAGGTTAGATAAAATATCTTATTAAAATATTTCATATGAAAAAATATAATTGCATCTGTTCCATTTTACCTTTTGGATGTGGCTACTAGAAAAATTTTAATTATATATGTGGCTCTGAGTATATTTCTACTTCACATCTCTGCTTTCTATTTTCTGTATTTCTTTCTATTTTCTGTCAGTTATTAATATATCTGTCTCCCTCTTCCATGTACATGGCTACATAAGAGCTGGAATCCTAGTAGGATTTATAGTAGCTATTTACTGAGCACTCGTTCTGTGCTAGAAACTATGCTTTTTTTTTTTTTTTAAACTTAAGAAAAAATTTTTAAATAATTATAGATTCAGAGGAAAGTTTCAAAAAAAAGGACAGGGAGGTCCCATGTACCCTTCACCCAATTTCCCCCAATGAGAACATCTTGCATAACTATAGTATATCCAAACTAGGAATTGGCATTGATACAATTGACCAATTATTCAGATTTTGCCGGCTTCAGGTGTACTCGTTTGTGTGTATGTGGACATTTCTATGCAGTTTTAACACATGCATATCTGTGTAAACATCAGCACAATCAAGATACAGACCGTTCCATCACCACAAAACTCCCTCATACTACCTTTTATAGCTACTATTCCCCTCCCCCAGTCCCTGACAACCATTAATCTATTCTCCATTTTTTTATTTTGAAAATGTTACATAAATGAAATCATACAGTATGCAAACTTTTGAGACTGGCTTTTTTCACACTTGAGATATATCTGAGTCATTGTGTGTATCAATAGCTCATTCTTTTCCATTACTGAATAATATTCCATTGTATGGACGTACCACAGATTTTTTATCCATCCTCTAATTGAGGGACATTTAGGTTGTTTCTAGTTTTGGATAATTATGAATAAAGCCACAGTAGACATTCATGTACAGGTTTTTGTGTGAACATTGGTTTTTATTTCTCTGGGATAAAGGCCCACAAGTGCGACTGTGCACTACGTATTTTCATGTGACATCATTCCACTATATACTCTCTATTGTGGTAAACAGCATGTGAGAGGAGAGGGAAGAATACGGGCTTTGAAGAAACACACCAGGATTCAGATCTTGACTCCATCACCCCCGGTGGGCAGTGCTCAGTTTGCGCCTCTGTAGAATGGGTGTGTTTAACACAACTCTCAGGGTTCCTGAGGCCAGCATATAAGCGAAGGCAATTGTGTGGCAGGTGGTAGGTGCTTTACTAATGCAGATTTCTTTCCTTGCACCCCCTGTGGATCTAGTATAGGCACTACCATAGTGCCTATGGCGTGGCAGGTGTGGGATCAAGGAAGGAAGCTGGGGGTGGGAGGTGGGACAGGCAAAGAACGGAGCCCAGCTGGGGTTTCAGAACAGGTGGGTGGGCTCACGTACTCAGCACACAGCCAGGATCTGGTCTAGGATGGAGGCCGCCTGCTCTGGCTGGATTGGAATCCCTTCTTGGGGTGGCAGGTGGCAGGTGCACGCTGCCCGCTTAGCAGGTGCTTGTGGCTGGCAGTGTCAACAGAGGCTCAGAATTGTTGGTTAGAACCACAGTGAAGGTTTCAGAGCCCTCCCCTCCATTGTCCCCACATCACACTGGAGGCCAGGGAAGAGAACCCATCTCTTCTATGGTGGGTTGTCTAGAATTAGCTAATGGCTGCTCTTTCTTGAGCATTTACTATGCACCAGACACTGAACATAAAACATCCATACAATGGGGAGAGACTTTCATTCTTCCCATGTTACAGATGAGAGAAGTGAGGCTCAGAGAAGTGATGTTAGTTGCCCACCCTATCTAACCCCAGTACCCTTCATTTGATCCTTGTGCTATACCACTCCAGAATAACCAGTCTCCTCTATCTGTCACCTATATGCCATCACACCAACACTTCCCTCCCTCCACCAACTAAGCAGAAGGACCCAGTAAGAAACCACACAGGGGCTTCCCTGGTGGCGCAGTGGTAGAGAGTCCGCCTGCCGATGCAGGGGACACGGGTTCATGTCCCGGTCCGGGAGGATCCCACATGCCGCGGAGCAGCTGGGCCCGTGAGCCATGGTCGCTGAGCCTGCGCGTCTGGAGCCTGTGCTCTGCAACAGGAGAGGCCACAACAGTGAGAGGCCCGTGTACCGCAAAATAAATAAATTAATTAAATTAATTTAAAAAAAGAAACCACACAGGAAGGGTCTAATGTAGCCTTAAATCCATCCTTGAGAGTAAGAGTAAGCCTTACCTGGTGGTTGGATATATAAGTGAGGACTCTTTTTACCAAGTTAACAGATACTCAACCTGATCTGACTTATACCAAAATGAAAATATATTGGCTCCATTGACTTAAATGTGCAGGGCACAGATGGATCCAGGTGTTCCAACAACATTATCAGAAATCTGTCTTTTTATTTATTTATTTATTTTTAGTATTGACTTCATTGTTGAATAGCTTCTTTCTTTCTTTCTTTTTTTGTCTTTTTGTGTCTGGTGTATTTCACTTAGCATGTTTCAAGGTCCATTCATGTTATAGCACATATCAGAACTTCATTACTTTTTATAGCTGAATAATACATACAGACATATCTATACATTCCTGCCTGTCTGTCTACCTATCTATCTATCTATCATCTCACATTTTATCTATTCATCTATTCTTGTTTTCAGAACGGTTGGGTTATATGGTAATTCTGTTTAACTTTTTGAGGATGCTTTTTTTTTTTTAACATCTTTACTGGAGTATAATGGCTTTACAATGCTGTGTTAGTTTCTGCTTTATAACAAAGTGAATCAGCTATACATATACATATATCCCCATATCTCCTCCCTCTTGCCTCTCCCTCCCACCCTCCCTATCCCACCCCTCTAGGTGGTCACAAAGCACCGAGCTGATCTCCTTGTGCTATGCGGCTGCTTCCCACTAGCTATCTGTTTTACATTTGGTAGTGTATATATGTCCATGCCACTCTTACTTCGTCTCAGCTTCCCCTTCCCCATGTCCTCAAGTCCATTCTCTACATCTGCGTCTTTACTCCTGTCCTGCACCTAGGTTCCTCAGAGCCTTTTTTTTTTTTCTTAGATTCCATATATATGTGTTAGCATACGGTATTTGTTTTTCTCTTTCTGACTTACTTCACTCTGTATGACAGACTCTAGGTCCATCCACCTCACTACAAATAACTCAGTTTTGTTTCTTTTTATGG
Source organism: Mesoplodon mirus (assembly GCF_964341445.2). NCBI lineage: Eukaryota > Metazoa > Chordata > Mammalia > Artiodactyla > Ziphiidae > Mesoplodon > Mesoplodon mirus. The sequence continues at coordinate 12,828,624 of NC_138989.1, forward strand.
CTGAGTAATATTCCATTGTATATATGTGCCACATCTTCTTTATCCATTCATTTGTCGATGGACACTTAGGTTGCTTCCATGTCCTGGCTATTGTAAGTAAAGCTGCAATGAACATTGTGGTACATGACTCTTCTTGAATTATGGTTTTCTCAGGATACATGCCCAATAGTGGGATTGCTGTAGCTTCTTTGTAGGGGCAAAGATGGTCACCATCAGCTCCATGGCTGCTTTCTATCAGTCTAGCAATCTCAATGAGAAAGAGAGCACCTATTCTCACAGAGTTCCCATCAGTGTCCCAGGATTGACCATCACTGGACCACACATGCATGACATGCCCAGTCCTGATCAGTCACTGTGTAGCCAGGAGAATGGGACATGTCGATCACCAGGCATGGGACACATGCCCATCTCTAGAGTTGGTGGGGGGCTCCCCCTCCATTCAAACAAAGACTGACAGTGATGACGGGATGATTCCCCAAAGGAAAAAAAATGGATGCTATTCCCAGGAGATAAAATGGTATCTGGCCAAACCAACCAAACAACGTAGAGTGTCCCCCCGCCCCCAATTCCCATGAAACATTTCAGCTGTGTCACATCTCTGCCTGTGCCAGTTTAGGGAGGAGGGGTTCCCTGTGGTGAGAGATGTTGGAAAAATTCCTAGTGGCTTTAGGAGACCAAATAGGCAGTATCATAGGAACTGCCAGACATTTCAAGGGCAATTGTTTGAGAAGGACAAGCTTTTAGGGTGTGTGAAGCTTGAAGTTATCTATTTTGTTACCTCTACATAAGCTCTCTCTCTCTCATTTCTAATAGATTTCAACTCTTCAGAGTTATTGAAATTGGGAACTTCACGCTGAGGGGCCAATTGCCAGAAGCTCACAAGTCAGGGAACTTGATTCTCTCTTTGCCTTGAACCTGGCAAAGAGAGGTAGGGAAAAGTCAGGGGGGCCCCAACCTCCTATGCTTGCATTTCTTTCGCTTTGGAGTCAAGATCACAGCCAAAGACTTCTACTAGCTAGCTGGCTCACAGAGTTTGGGTCAGGCTGGGGCTTCTCAGAAACCACTAAGCTGCAGAGGTTCGTGAAGTCCCCATGGCTCATTTGGAATTCACCGCTTTCCCTCATGTCGTTTTTGTTCAAAACACCAGTCAACCCTAAGTAAAGGGATAGAGCCGCCACACAGAGAACAAAATGCTCTTCAGCCCTGCGTCTTTCAGCTCTGGCTGTACAAGAGCACACTTTTCCCCTAACAGGAAATTCAGGAAACCAACACCAGCTGATTTTTTAAAAGGGGCTCACACATATAATAATGATAATAATAATAATGATAATAATAATAATAATAATAATAATAATAATAAAAGCTTTTCAACTTATCCAGAAACTTGCCCAGGGCAATTCTGACCACGTTTGGGCTGGGCCTTTGTGACGTCACACTAGCAATCAGCCAATGGACGGGTGGCTCCGACTTCCTAATCTGCATGTTGCCTCGCATTGGTTCAAATTTCAGGACCATCTGTATTGTGGTGGTTTCTTTATGTTCAAGGTTACCCACGTCAGGCAGAAGAGAAACTCCGCTTCTGGCCTTCCTGCCTGGTTAGATTTAAGGATTGGAATCAAGGCAGTCAGTCGCTTCTGGGAAAGGGGCCTCGTGGTTATGAAATCCAGCGGGGCGTGGAAGGAGAAAGTGTTGGCAATCCAGAAGGGTTGGAGGCAGGAGTTGGCTCGGTGAGCCCGTCTTTATTTTCTTGACCCTACCAGCACTCCCCCTGCATTTCCCAAGTGATTTAATTATCTATTCTTTGGCTCAAGGGCGGTCAGCCCTGAAATTTGGGTGAGGAGAAGTCAGACACAGGTTACTTAAATTATTATGCTTGATTTTATCTTGCTGACTGGTAGCTCAGGCATGTGAATTGAACGTATGCAAATGTGAGCACAACAACATGCATAATTTAAGATCCTCAAATTAACAAGAGGGAAGCAATTGTAATCTTACTGCTTTCGCAGAAGCCCGGTTTTCTGAGAATGTTGTAACTTTTTTTTTTTCCAGCTGTCTGAAAGGAGGGCTTGGAAAACAAGGAATCTGAAACAGAAGGGTGTATGTAGCTACTAGTGGCAAGGAAAAAAAGCAGGAAGACTGTGATATTAAAATATAGTCAGATTTCACTTAGGTATCATTTAATTTTGGTCTGGTGTAAATAAACTCAAACAAGCTTTTCTTTACTTTGTACAATCAATAAATATGGCATCTACTAGAGCTCTGGTTCTCACCCCCCCCCCCCAAGGTTTTGATTCAACAGGTCTGGGCAGAAATAAAGACATTTAAACAGATGTCCCAAGTGTTTTCTGCCAGAAGAGGACTACTCTTGAGAAGCTAGCTCTGCCTTGATTTTTTAAATATTTACCCTAATGGTCTTCAGAAACTATTGAAATATCTCAGCAACTGAAATATTTTTGCATGCAGTCTTTATCTCTTCAGTTGCCTCTCATACCCAAAAGCTATGCAGAAACCCCTAATCCAGACACTCACAGATCTGAACTTGAAACTGGAGCCACCCTAACTATGAAGAGAGGTGGAGCAACCATGACAATGTGCCTTGAGGACCTCTTACTGCAGGGCTTGTAACTGATCAAGGGCCCCAGGGCTGGCTCTGACGTTCCCAGTGCTGCTGCTGCAGCCAATGATGGAGCACAGCAGCTGTGCTCCATGGGCCTTGCCGCACCTTCCTCAGACTGCACGGTGGTCTAGGATGCTTCCCACAAGACCTTTCTTCCCTCTCCTCTTCACTGGGGGTCTGATGGTCCTCCTAACTTCCCTGGCTCCCTCCCTGTTTTGTCTCACACGGACCTTCCCCCTAATAAAATCCTTCTGCTTGAAATCCGGCAAGGTTTTGACAGAAATTAATAGTGTAACAAGTATAACAGGGATGGCATTTTTGTACCTTCCTTTATTGAGAAGCTTCTCCCCCTGCACCTTGTCTACCTTATGTTCTAAGAGGAAGAGCAGAGTGAATGTCATCTCAAGAAAGCAGACCATATGATGCAGGGGAAGCCCATCCAGACAGGAATAGGAAGGGCAAGCACTTTCTTGAGGACTTCAGGCATCATTTCATGAACACAATTATGTTCTCTTACCAAATAAGCTTCCTACATTCATTTGAGGAGATCCCTCCCCCACTTCCTAACCTTCCTTCTTTTGCAACTATACTTTCTTCCAGGTAATTAAATCATTTCTTTCCAAATAAATTCTAGCATTTGAACTACTTACTCGTTTAGACTTTCTCTCCTCACACAGGTCATATTAGTGAGTTCAGATTTCCAGGTGCCATGCTGTGAGTATAGCTAAGAATAGGCATGTGGGAGAGGGGAACAAACCTTACTTTTATGGCATTTATTTTGCTCTTTTCTTTGACTTGGTCTGACCCCAGGACTTCCATACTGCATTGTTTCTTGGTTTCTCATCTCATGGAGACAAGAGCTCAGCTTCCTTCTAATTTTTTTCTTAGAATCAAGGAGCTCTTTCAAAGCCCTGTCCCCATTATCTCAGGGCAGAATTTAACGTCATTGTGTTTTCAGTGATTTCTCCAACTCTTTCCTTTTAGGCAGAAACACCACGTTTGCTTTCGAGCAATATTTCTTTGGAGAGGGGGGGCTTGATAGAGTCTCCCTCTGCGTGGACAGTGCCTGGCTGGCCCTCCAGAGCCTGTTTATCAGACCAGCTCACGTGGCCTTGGTGGTTGCCATTCTTGGACCATCAGTACTTCCCCCCCAGAGGAGGAAGTGGCTCTGGTTTCCAGGGCAGGGAACTCTAGGGCAGTAATTCCCTGGGGTTTCCATTTGGAACCCATTTGGCATCTGGCACCATTTTCATCTCCTTTATTCTAGTTCTGACTTCTCCTTGTTGGAAGGTGCTGTGATGGTTCACAGAGCTCTCATCCTTCTGTTTTGGCTCTTAACAAGCTGCATTGCAGTTGCCTGTTTACATATCTGTCTCTCCGAGAGGTTTTCATGTAATGACTGTATATGTCCAGGCTGCAATTAAGTCCCTCAGGCCTGGTACGGTGCCTGACACATAGTAGGTATTCGATAAATGTTTGATGAAGGAACGCTGCCAAGAGAGATCAGGAAAGGCTGGTGTTGGGGACCTAAGCAGATCCACAGGTGTAGACATCCTCCTCTCATTCCTAAGGCCAGATGGACCCAGGAGAGAGAAGGCTACAAGATGCTATGGGTGTAGGGACCTGGATTTGGCTGAATGTTAACCCAAAGCTGCCAAGGGTGATGTAATCAAAGGGATTGGCATGAACCTTCATTGAGGAGAGAAGGCAGAGCTCAGTGACACAGTTTTGGTATAGGAAGTCAAGTGTGACCCATTGTCCTGGAGGGACCTATGAGATCACTGCCAATATGGAAACATAAATCAATCTGGGGGTTAATATAGGGGCTGGAGCCAAGATACCTAGAGGATATTAGGAACAAAAGCCAAGCTAACCAGGTCAAGGTGAATGATCCATGACAAAGACTGTGAATGAGTTGACAGTACCAGTGGTTCATCTGGATTGAATGCTAACCATGTGGCTAGGGTGAGACCTGCCAGCTTAAAGGCACATGGCCAGGCCAGGCCCCGTCAAATATCTAAACATTGAAACAAGCCCAGGAACCAGGCATCCTAGACTCAGGCACACAGGGCCAAGAATCCCCAGCCGAGTTGGGCACTTATGATTCTTTCCAGGGGAAAGTAGAGCCTATTAATCAAGATCCAAGTGAGCCCAGTCCCAGCCCAAACAGAAGGGTCAGTCAGTGGAGATCCAGGTGGATGGAGTCAATACATCAGCAGTTATCTCTGAAGAACCAAGATTTGAGACTCGGGACATTTTTTTTTTTTAACATCTTTATTGGAATATAATTGCTTTACAATGGTGTGTTAATTTCTGCTTTATAACAAAGTGAATCAGTTATACATATACATATGTCCCCATATCTCTTCCCTCTTGCGTCTCCCTCCCTCCCACCCTCCCTATCCCACCCCTCTAGGTGGTCACAAAGCACGGAGCTGATCTCCCTGTCAGGACATATTGTATAGAGTTCATCCACCCACCTATCCCTCCATCTAACCATTCATTCATTCATTCATTCACTCATTCTTGTATGTATTGGGCAAGCAGGAGGATAATGCAGTATCCCTGTATCTGGTATACTAACCTAGGAACCTAGTCCCTGGCATTGAGGTCCTGAAGTCTGAGCAGGACCAGGTGTAATCACACTCCTTTCTGGATCTTTGAAGCTGTAGACTATCTTGTAACTCTCAGAACAGTGACAGGATAGGTCAGAAAGTCTAGACCAAGACTGAGCTGGAAGGTAGGGTTTTAAGTAGACCCAGTTTCCATGGATTGGCTAATGCAGAAAGAGGACACCAGGCACACACAGACACGCACATATGCACACACACTCCTCATGCTTCAAATATCAGTCTAGTTGACCTTCTTGATGTGGACAGCTCTTGACTGCGAATGTATGGATTATCTGCCTAATGATCCCAGCACCTAGCAAACTTCCCTCCACCATCACTCAATCTGTGCAAAGTAAGTTCTGCGTTAGCCAAAGAAGAAGCTAATTAGGAAGGTAAATTTGCAGAATTCAAATTATATAATGCATTCCAAAGTCAAATAGAACTTATTATGGATTAGCACGGACAGTAGCAGGATGGAATCTGCAAGGCCTGCTCATTCATGCATTCAGTCACTCACTCAGCAAATGCTTATGCCTGGGGGGGTGGGCAGTGGGGAGAAGGAACTGCAGCCCCTTGGCATTTTAAGCCTGCTGCCCTATCATCTTTCTACCTTATTCTGAGCAGCAAGTGAATAAGGGGAGAGGTTGTAAAAATAAGACCTCCTGAGAGGCAATCAGAGAAACAAAATGCCAGGTCTATTGAGGAAACAGGGCATGTGGTAGAGTGGGAACCTCAGATCCAGTCAGGTGTCAGGGTGTTTGAGCCCCTCTTGTCCCAGCTGGAGACCCATTCTTCTGGCCTCGACATGCCCCAACCTGCCAGGTTGGATGGAGGCACTTCTTCCTCCTCCAGTTAATCTGCTGCTGAGTTTCTGGCTTAGGAAAGGGGCAGTCAGCTTCTCTGTCTTCCAGTCTTGGCCTTATTGCCAGGACTGGAGTTCTAAGTTGCTGAGCTTGCCTGGTAACCTGGCTCTAGGCCCCAGACTCCCATGACTTGGTTCTTTGGTTTGGTGCTCTTGGCTCTGAACAGAAAGCCTGTCCATGAGCAACCCTGCTCAACCAGTCAGGATCACCTTTGGCACTGACTGTAACCAAAACCATTACAATGGCTAAACACATGAGGGTCTATCTTTTCACTAAAAAATTGTGGTGTTGGTTGAGTGGCTCAGTCATGTCAGGACTAGTCTCTGAGAGTCTCCTGACCACTTGCTCATGACCACACTGAGGCTGCCACGGCTCCAGCCGTCACTTTCCCAATTCAATGCAGGAAGACGATGGCAGAGGCAATGCCAGCTGGGACCTCATTTGTCAAGAAAGCAAAAGCTTTCTGCTTAGGTCTCATTGGCCAAAACTGGGTCACATGGCCAGACTGGCTTAGACCCATCACCACCCAACCTCAGAGGCTGGCACGTTGCTAACCCAAACAAAATTGTATTCTGTTAGCAAGGGAGAATGAGGGAATGGATACTGGGTAAACAACTAACAGGCTCTACACAACTGTCAAAGCTGCTAAAAGGCAGGAGTCAGATTCCTCTCCGAGAGATATTCATTAATAAATGATAACTGTCAGTATCATTCAGTAACTGTGTAGCATCCATGCCCCCTTCTCTTGCCTGTGGGTGGGGAGTAGGCAGGAGGGAGCAGTTGGTAAAGATAAATATACATAACAATATCTAGCTTTTACTAGCCCCTAAATGTTTTGCTGCGTCGTTAATTTTATCCTGATGACAGCCCTGTGGAGCTCTCTCATCACCTCTACCGTTTAGATGTGGAAACTGAAGCACAGAAAAGCTTCAGCATCTCGCCCGGCCTCCCACAGTAGCCAACTAGACATTGTGGGTCTAACCAGAAAAAGGCGGGGACCTAGCAAGCCTTTCAAACTACATTCAAGAAGGAGCTACTGGTGTAACAATATGCCAAAATCGCAAGGACCGTCTCTACTTTTCCCTTGTGCTGGGATTTGGATGCCTGAGTCCCCTTCACATCTGAGCCACCCCCCATTTATCCTTCAAGGTCAACTCACACTCATTCCCCCCTAAGAAGCCCCTAGGGCTGAACCTTTAGGGTGAACTGATTCCTCTTTCCGGCGAGCTCCCTGCAATGTGTGCCTGGCTGCCCCTCTCAACTTTAAGCTCCTTGAGGACAGGAACCATGTCACTCTTGTCTAGAACAGTGCTTTGTTGCTTAGATGTTCAGTGACACAGTTTTGCTGTCTATTCTTTTTTTTCTTTTTTTTACTTTTAAAAAATGTCAATGCCTCCAGTGTCTATAGAAGAGTCCAAATTACTTAACGTGGTACAGAAGCCCCTCACTGTTGAATGAATGAATGAATGAATGAATGAAATTGATTATGAACCTTTTTTTTTTTTTTTAAGTAAATTTATTTATTTATTTGGCTGTGTTGGGTCTTCATTTCTGTGCAAGGGCTTTCTCTAGTTGCGGCGAGTGGGTGCCACTCTTCATCGTGGTGCGCGGGCCTCTCACTGTTGCGGCCTCTCTTGTTGCGGAGCGCAGGCTCAGTAGCTGTGGCTCACGGGCCCAGCTGCTCCGCGGCATGTGGGATCTTCCCAGACCAGGGCTCGAACCTGTGTCCTCTGCATTGGCAGGCAGATTCTCAACCACTGCGCCACCAGGGAAGCCCCATGAACCATTTTGGTACAGCAAGATATTGATTGCATTTGGGGTGATGAAGTTTGACCAATAGACAGTCCATACCCCTGGGAATAAGGACAAGCCTGCAAATCATAGGCACTGCTATTTAACACATCTACTGAAATGATACTAACAGCTGTCCACCAAGACCCACCATGGACCAGGCACCAAGACAGGCCCTTCATGTACTTTGCCTCATTTAATCCACCCAAAAAGCCTATGATGGAGGCATCATTAATCCATTTTACTTTTTGGTGGTCTGCTGTGACAGATTGAAGTGGAAGAATTGGGGGGCATGAAAAACTAGGTGAAGCTGAATAAAACTGGAAGGTTAAGACAAGGGGTTTTCTACTCAAAGGGCACAGGTGGGTGATACAGGAGGTTGGGTGGTGAAAATTTCAGGAAAACTGCAGTGAGAACAGAGGCAGAGCGATAAGGAAACAGCAGAACCCACAGGCTCCGTTGAGTCAGGGGCTTTCGGTCACATATGAGGCATCCGCTGTCTAATATTTGTTTTTATTTCCCCACGTGGTTAATTATTGTAGCCAGTGTCTGATAAGGCAGCCTCCCTCCCGCCCAGAGAGCCAGAGTTATCTGCAGTTTTATGGCCCTGTCACACAGTAATGAAGCAGATAAGCTGCTAGGTGGCGGCTGCTTGGACAGTCATTACAAACCCTGCTGAGAAATATGCGTGAGAAGTGGGGACTACGGATGGCAGAATGAGACAAAGGGGTGATGAGAACAGAAGTAGTGATCAGAGCTGGTCCAGCAGCCCCTGGGCCTCCAGAGCGAGCTGCCTGGGGCCTGGCTCAGCACCCCTGCTCCTGATTATGTGGGGAAACTCAATCTTGACACCACAAAGGGAAATTCTGTTCTAGGTGTATAGCCCGTATTCCCCCAACTTATCCCCAAGTATTATAGATATTAATACAATAGGTATGGGCAGGTAGCCCATCATCTGTTCAAGGAAACAGCTTCAAAGAGGCCAGAGGACTCCTTTAAGCTTAAACCATTGCTCGTCAGGTTTTGTGTCAAGCGTTTCCCATGTTTTAACTCAGGAGTCAACAAATTATGGCCCGTGGACCAAATTGGGACTGTCATCCATTTTGTATCACCCATGAGCTAAGAATGTTTATACACCTATAAATTGGAGGAGTGAAATCAAAAGAATACTACTTTTGTGATATGTGAAAATCACATAAAATTCAAATTTCAGCCACAAATAGTTTTTAAACAGCTCCACCGAGATATAATTTTTATATTTTAAAGGTCTTTTGAAAGTGTACATTTCAATGCTTTTCAATACAATTAAGGGGGTGCCAAAAAAATTGGGATCAAGGTAAGTAATATTTTAATATGATATTTTTAAAAAATAAAAATCGAAGCTCCCAAATCTATAATGAATAAAATATTAGCATTTCATTTATTTATTTATTTTCGGTACGCGGGCCTCTCACTGTTGTGGCCTCTCCTATTGCGGAGCACAGGCTCCGGACGCGCAGGCTCAGCGACCATGGCTCACGGGCCCAGCCGCTCCGCGGCATGTGGGATCTTCCCGCACCGGGGCACGAACCCGTGTCCCCTGCATCAGCAGGCGGACTCTCAACCACTGCGCCACCAGGGAAGCCCTATTTATTTATTTTTAAACATCTTCATTGGAGTATAATTGCTTTACAATGGTGTGTTAGTTTCTGCTGTATAACAAAGTGAATCAGCTATACGTATACATATATCCCCATATCTCTTCCCTCTTGCGTCTCTGTCCCATCCTCCCTATCCCACCCCTCTAGGTGATCACAAAGCACCAAGCTGATCTCCCTGTGCTATGCGGCTGCTTCCCACTAGCTAGCTATTTTACAGTTGGTAGTGTATATAAGTCCATGCCACTCTCTCACTTCGTCCCAGCTTACCCTTCCCCCTCCCCAATATCAGCATTTTAAATAAGGATAGTCACAGTGCAGTGCCAAGCCATATTGTGCCCTGAGGCAAAAGGAAAAATCAGTCATACTGATCCTGTCTTTATTTAAAATGTTAATATTTCATTCATTATGAATTTTTCCCATTAATTTTAATTTTTGAAAAATACAGTATTAAAATATTTATCGTGACCACTGAGTTTTTTGGTGTCACCTTAAATTTTGAACCCAAAGCAAGAGCCTCAGTCCCCTCGTGACCTCAAGCCTGTGTCAGAGAGCCTCAGGCTGGAGGATGTAGCATTTAAGGTGGAGGCAGTGTTACAAGGCGGCCAGCAGCTGGGAGAGGACATTTTTACTCAGATTCCTGTGACTTTGGCTGCGTTGTAAATGGCACATTTTTCTTTTTTACTGTGAAAACATTTTAACAACATTAAAAAAAGTTTTTATGAGAATACTTTCTGATTCTAAAAATAATAAATGGACCTTGCAAAAAAACCCCCTAAATCTTTAAATAGCAAAAAGAAAAAAATTCACCGCAAATCCCATCACCCAGAGATACCTGCTGTAAACATATTCGATGTCTCTCCTTCCAGATTGTTCTCCATCCTTATACATAGAGATGGATCCGTATTCAATGTAAAGGCGAGATACTTTGGGTTCAGTTCTAAGATTACTGTGCTAAAGCGAGTATCGCCATAAAGTGAGTCACACACAATTTTTGGTTTCCCGGTGCATATAAAAGTTATGTTTATACTATACTGTAGCCTATTAAGTGTGCAATAGCATGATGTCTAAAAAAATAATGTACAAACCTTAATTTAAGAATACTTTATTGGGACTTCCCTGGCGGTCCAGTGGTTAAGACTCCGCGCTTCCACTGCAGGGGGCACAGGTTCCATCCCTGATCAGGGAACTAAGATCCCGCACGCGGTGCCCTGCAGTGTGGTGAGGAGGGCGTGGGGTGTGTGGCAGAATACTTTGTTTCTAAAAAACGCTAACCACCATCTGAGGCTTCAGCAAGTCAATCTTTTTGCAACAGTGACATCAGAGTTCACTGATCACCACAACAAATATAATAACAAAAAAGCTGAAAATATTGCTAGAATTACCAACCTGTGACACAGAGACACAAAGTGAGCAAATGCTATTGGAAAAATGGCACTGTTGCTACAAACCTCGAATTTGTAAAAAATGTAATATCTGCAAAGCACAATAAACCAAAGTGCAATAAAACGAGGTGTGCCTGTATATAAATGAGATCACACTGCACATACTGCTTGCTGTATGACGTGCCTTTTCACTTGACATATGTCATGAGTATCTTTCCATCTCAGTAAGTACAGACCCACAGCATCCATTCTTGATGGCTGCATAGTACTCCATCATAAGGACACAGCATTTACACAATAAACTCCCTACCCTTGAGCACCTGGGCTGTTTCCAATAAGAAGGAATTCTTTTAAGAAAAATAAATCATTTAAAATTACTCCCAAACAACAGGTTTCATTTTTTGCCTTCTCTTCCTCTCTGTATGGCATGACATATTTTTACATGGTTGATATCATAGCAAGCACTTCATTTATATTTTTCAAAGCTTATTATAAACATTTCCCCGTGTTGTTTTACAGTCTTCATCCAGTTTTCTCTTCCTCCAGGGTCTGCACTTCACATATCCTTTGTTTGCTTGCTTGTTTTAACAATCTTTTCAGAATGCTTAAAAAAAATTTTTTTTTTAGCTTGTTGGCCATATAAAAACAGGTCTCAGGCTGAACTTTGTCCATAGATTTGCCAGCCTACAGGTTATTTTGCCACCCCTGTCTCTATGCTGCCGGGAAGGTCTCTATGTATACAGCTTTTTCCTTCTTTTGAACCACTTCCTTTGGATAACTTCCCAGGAATGAGATTACTGGATCAATGGACAGCACTGTTTTTAAAGGCCCCTGGTATATATTGCTGTATTATAAAATTGTGCCAACCAGCAACTTGTGAACATATAGGTTTCTTACAACCTCACCAAAACTTGTTATTATCAGGTTAAATCTTATGCTGATTTAGTAGATATAAAATGATACCTTGTTTTTATCTCCATATCCGATTGTTCTCAAAGCAGGGGATTTTTTTCATGTGTTTGATTGCTCTTTGTTGAGTGACTTTAGAGAAGCCGAACGTTAGAATCAGCTAAAAAGGAGCTATCCCAAGCCCCTTTCTTCAGTTCAAGAGATGAGGTGCTCCTTTGGTTCAAATTTGAGTTTGCATGTAACTTCTCAGTGAGTTCTGCCGCATTAAAATGACAGAGAGAAACCCAGTGAGGCCTTATCCCTCTGCGGCAGCAAAAAGGCCTGGAAAGTAGGTCGAGGAATTAATCCTGCTGGTTCCAGTAATTAGAGTAGACAATGGGGTCGAAAGTTCAGGCTGAGCTGGGGAATGCAGCGGAAGAGTCTCTTACCAGCCTTGGACGCATTGCCCCCGGCCCTCGGCACTGTCCCTGGACCAGGCTTCTTCCCCATCATGGCAGTCCCAAAGTGTATTTTCTTTTTCCTGCCCTTTAGAGAGGCATTTTTTGGCTTTTCCTCCCATGAGAAGTCAGGTGGTCCCAGAGGCAGAAATGATTCCCACCGAGAACCTACTCCCTTCCCAAGGGAACACCCAAGGTTATTTTCCTCCTCAAGCTTCAGCAACTGGTGAGATGTATTAGTTCTCCATCTGTGATTGAGTCCAAAACAATGTGAGATGCTCCTTTTGCTTTCAACGCAGGTTTGCACCTAACTCTTCAGCACGTTAGATGCATGAAAATGATGAACAGAGGCTGATAAGGTGGGAGGGACTCTGGTAGAAAGATTTCAAGTGTGAAGTCAGGGTTGAACTTAATGATAGAGTTCTTCTAACCCTTTCTTACCAGGTTTTTTTTTTTTTACATAAAGCACAGATGGTAATCTCAGCTGGCTGCAGAAGCCAGACAAGGGAAGGAAGCATTGGATGGAAGATTATAGGGAGTGCTGGGGACTATGGTGAACAAAAGTGCTTTCCTACCCCAAAGCATTTACACTCAGATGTTTGAAAATCGTAGTTCCAGCCCAAACAAACATGTTTGCAAGGCTGAAGTTGGGCCCCCAGTCACCCCAGTTTCTGAATTCTAGAAGCACTGCCAGCCTCTTCCATCCATCCAGCAGCCTCCATTGTCATGTTTCCATTTCATGTCTCCACTTCCCTATCCTTCCTCAGCTCTTCTCTACTAGGCTTACCTTGACTCCACTATGATAAAAAGCCAAACCTTCAAGCTGAACACTCTCCCAAAGGATCAGCTTAGGGTGGGCAGACAGTACTTCTCCAGATAATGACACTCTGGGCTCTACTGGATAACACAACTGAGGGCAAAATTGAAAGCAGGTGATCTAGTCTGAACGTAAGAAACAGAGAGACCCACTCAGTCTCTCCCGAGCAATACAAGATTTATTGTAAAGACACAATTCTCTTGGGAATCAATAAAGACGTGCGAAGCCTCCTGAGAAACAGAAAGCCACTGGGAAGCATTCCAGGGCAGGTGGAGGCAGGACCTCAGCAATGGGACCTCTGGGCAGGCAGGTATCTTAAAACGAATCAGTTTCATAGGATTTAGGAGCAGATTTTTCGTTCAGTTTAATAAGCTTGGGATTTTGACTGTTTTAAACTGAAGATCCAATGAGTGCCCACCAGGAATACAACTTACGGCTGAGAACCATGCAGACACACCCACCCATCTGTTTTCCCAGCCTGCACGTAGAATTCAACTTTACACCAAGGCATCAGAAATAAGTTGATAAAGGCTCATTAATTAAGCTTAACGAGCTGTGTGTGGCCACTAATTAAGAGATATGTGGAAGGATTTCTCCTTTCCTGGTGCTGAATCGGAGCTCCATAAAGTAAGCCTGGGTAGTGAGATGGGGAGAAAGTCCACCTTGTCTGCTGCCTGGCCTTGTGTTTTCAGAGGGTCTCCACTGGGTTCAGGCTGGGGTTTTGTTCATGGGGTCAGAGCTGGAATGGGCAAGTATGGTACTCCAAATAACTAAGAGTGGGATGAGCCGGAGACGACTGAAAGCTGAGTCCTTAGAGGAGTGGATGGTCAAGGAGAGTGAATCTGAGTTGGGTCAGCAAGTCCAAGGACATGAGAGTGGCACCAGAAACATGAGTCCAAGCTAAAGGCTTGAAAATAGAGAAAATGGAAACAGAGTAAGTAATAAGAATGAGGATATTCCAGCCATGCTGACTTTCTTTCAATTCCTAAAAAATGCCAGGTGCTTTCCTACTTCAGATCTTTGAGCATGTGATTCTCTGACCTAGAACACTTCACCTGATTCTTTGACTGGCTGATTACTTTGCAAGCTTTAGGTCTCAGCATTTTTTGGTCACTTTCTCAGCAAGGTTTTCAATAGTTGATATCCATTAATTTTGCCTGCCCAACATCCATACCAATTTTGGGGTACCAGCATTATTTTCAGTGTATTGGTCAGTTTTGTTGCAGTAACAAACAGCTCCAAATTTTGTGGCTTACAACAACAAAGATTTATTTCGGGTTTGGCCCATTTCAGCTGCTGCAGCTCAGCTCCATGCATCTCTCATTCTGGGACACAGGCTGAAGGAGCAGCCTGCATTTGGGACAAGTTGCCTTGTGGTTGACAGAAACAGCAGGTAACAACTGAAATGCACAGTCTCTCTTAAAGCTTTTAGTTTGGATTTGGCATGTGAAAGACAGTCAAATCTGCTGACATTCCATTGGCCAAAATAAGTCACATGTCCAAGTCTGTCAGGATGGGGAAGGATAGAACACCTCTGGGAGGGACTGCAATTCACGTGGCAGTGGACAGGGATGTATAATCTTGCTATAGGGAAGGGAGCAAATGGTTGGGAACAGTGATACAATCTACCACAATTTTCTGAAAATATGGTTGGCTGCAAGTAACAGGAGAATGCCTGACAAACAATAGCTTTAAAAAAGTGGTTTAGGGGCTTCCCTGGTGGCGCAGTGGTTGAGAGTCCGCCTGCTGATGCAGGGGACACGGGTTCGTGCCCCAGTCCGGGAAGATCCCACATGCTGCAGAGCGGCTGGGCCCGTGAGCCATGGCCACTGAGCCTGCGTGTCTGGAGCTTGTGCTCCGCAACGGGAGAGGCCACAACAGTGAGAGGCCCGTGTACCACCAAAAAAAAAAAGTGGTTTATTTTTCTCACAAAACAAGGTCTCAGGTGATTCCAGAGTTTGTTCCGCGACACAGCAATATCCAGACAAGTATCTCTGTAATCCTCTTGGGCTTTATCTCGTGGTTGTTAAGAAGGCTAATGGCTGCCATTCCAAGCTTTTTTTCCACATTCCAACCAGGAAGAAGTGGGAAGTGGTGGTACTGGCAACTTCTGTCCCTTTTTATTCAGAAACAAAAGCTTTTCCAGAACCCTCTGCCTGACCCCCAGCAGCTTGTTTCATTGGCCAGACCTGTGTCATATGGCCACGCCTTCCTGCAAGGGAGGCTGGGAAGGCAAGGAAGTAGCTTGCATTACCTTTGACAATGGAAACACGCAGAAGGGAAGGAGGTGGAGACGTATATTGGTCTGGCCAGCCAATGGGATCTGCCATAGAACCCCTATTTCCCTCCCCCTGTTCCATATGGTCTTGGAACAACTGTCAGTCAAGGTGTCCTGCCCTTTCACAACTTCTCCAGCAAGGGAGGGGCCCTTGACTCAAATGAACCAGGAATGGGAAATGGTCAGCCCTGATAAATCCTGTCTATGAGACATTTAAGACACTCCATTCCTCTTGCACCCTAGATCCCCAGCATTTCCCTGGTTCCTGTTCTTCCTGCACCTTGTGTAGTTTTTCCATTGCTTCTGTGAGCCACCTCACATCCTTCCAACCAAATTCCAGCATCATTTTCTGTTGCCTGCAACCACAGAAGCCTGGCTGATAACACCTTCCTTGACACGCGGTGTTTAAATAGGGCCTCCCCTGCTATTCTCTACTTCAATACCTTGTTTAGTATTTTAAGCCCCTAGACTTGTATAACTGCTTTGCCGTTCACTTGTGTCATGTCTTTTTCTGACACCAGACTGTAAGCTTAATGCAGACAGGGAATGTGACAGACAATTATCACTGTAATGCCCCAGAACTAACACATGCCTTATACATTTTAAAGACTTAATGAATATTTATTAAATGTATGAAGGAGGTCTTAGGAATCTGGAGGTCAGAACCGGAATTTTAATGTTATTTATGGATACTTGTTGTCTAAAACGTGTTGTGTGGGTAACTCATGGTTTACATGTATGGAGTCAGTATGATGTAGGAGCAGCTGGAAATGTCAGGGCTACTGAAATGTGTTGTGGGAGCACTAAAGAACCCCAGAGAGGGGCTTTCTGAATTTCCAGATCCTGGAAGAGTGGCTCTCAAGTTCTTCTGATCTTTGGCTCACTTAGGCATGGCCAAAGACCCTTCATCCCGTCTCCATCACCAGTTCCCACTTTCTGATTTGTGCAGTAGGAGTTTTACAATGTTGGCAAACATGGAGCAGGGGCCAGACTTCCAAGAACACTGCAGCTGAGTTCTTAGTAAAGCCTAGTAACAGACTAATTTTAGTTAGGAGTAGTAAATTGTAGTAACTCAGTTAGTAGTTTCCTAGAAAGTGGCACTTAGTCATGCATAAAGCTGGCAATCCATGGATGTACTTGTTACTTTCTCGGAAGAACTAGAAGAAGAGATGGCCTTTCGGGACCAGGTCATGGCCTTCAGGAGGCAGCGGCAGACCCTCTCTGTGGGCTGCAGGCCACAAACTGAGAACGGCTTCATTGTGACCTCCTGGCGGCAGACGTCTGGGGGGGTGGGCTCCAGAGTCACAGCGAGGGCCTGCACGTCCAAAGTGCAGCTGGAGTTGTCCATAGAATGAATACACAATACCTCCCACACAAAGACATATGACTAGATTTTCAGCGCTAGTGAAATGAAAAAAAAAATTCCTTTAAAAGCAGAGAATAATTCATAGTGGCTTTCTGTTGTTATCACTTCTTTCAAGCAACTGTTTCATGAGCAGGTTGGTGAGATTTTGAGAGGTTTTAAAGAGGGCATCCGAAGGTGCTGAACATTGGGATGGTTGGGAACCAGAGGGGAGAAGGGAGGGGTTTGGCTTGGAGCCTCCCTCCGCTACGGAAGCCACTGAGGGACAAATTCAGTCCTCACCTTTCCAGCGGGCACCCAGCACCTCCTACCTGGCCCTTTGCTTCCTGAGGACTGCACTCACTTCCTCATCACCAAGGCGAGCACGTAGAATTGGATTTGCGTAAGTTAAATGCATGTATGGTGCAAGCCCCTGGTAGTAAGGTTTTTGGCTTAATTTGGGGGTGGGGAGTAGTTTTTAAAGTTACATTTTTTAAAAAGTCGTCACTTTCTGTCCACCTCTCAGCTCTGCCTTCTCTGGGTTGGCTTCCTTTGCAGGCAGGACCTCCCACAGATGGCCCCCAGCAGCTCCCAGCTCACATCCTACCAGTTTAGCAATCCTACGGAGAAAAGAAAGCCTCTCTCCCCATGGTTTTGGCCAAAAAATAGCTGCCATTCATTGAGTGCTTCTTCAGAGCCAAGCCCACCTCCTGAGCACGTTCCAGGATTTGCTCACTGATTCCTCACAATGACTGTCTGATGTCGTTGCTATTATTATCCCACTTAAAAGCAAGGAGACTGAGGTTACATAAACTAGCCCAAGGTCACAGGGCTACTAAATGACAGCTGATGCTCTTAATCATCACGCTTTACTGCCCACTGCTACCTCGGACGTTCCTGTAGTTATTTCCCATATCTCTGGGATTGGGCAGGGCCTGTTTTTTAACACTTACTGAGTATTAGCTCTGTTCCACCTGCTTTATGGGTATTATCTAATTTTTATCCATTTCCCATATAAGGACACTGAGGCTCAGAGAGGTTAATTAACTTTCCCAAGCTCACACAGACAGAAAGTAGAGCATTAGCAATTGGAACCCTGATCTGCTGGATTCTAAACTCTTCACTTAGGGACATTGCACTTATGGGCCTGCAGCACCCTGACTCCAGGCACCCATGTGACGCAGCAGCTGCTCTTTCCTCCAATTTCTCCTTAGTGAGGCCACTGCTGGCTGAGTACAGGTAGACCTCATTTACTGTGCTTCACTTTACTGTGCTGCACAGATACTGCAATTTTTTTTTTTTAACCAATTCAAGGTTTATGGAAACTCTGCATCAAGCAAGTCTATAGTTGTCATTTTTCCCAATAGCATTGGCTCACTTCGTGTCTCTGTGTCACATTTGGATAATTCTCACAATATTTCAGACGTTTTCATCACTGTGTGTGTGATGGTGATCTGTGACCGGTGATCTTTTATGTGACTCTGGCAAAAAGATCATGACTCACAGAAGGCTCAAATGATTGTTATCATTTTTTAGCAGTAAAGTACTCTTTTTTTTTTTTTTTTTTTTTTTTTTTTTGCGGTACGCGGGCCTCTTACTGTTGTGGCCTCTCTCGTTGCGGAGCACAGGCTCCAGATGCGCAGGCTCAGTGGCCATGGCTCACGGGCCCAGCCGCTCCGTGGCATGTGGGATCTTCCTGGACCGGGGCACGAACCTGTGTCCCCTGCATCTGCAGGTGGACTCTCAACCACTGCGCCACCAGGGAAGCCCCAAAGTATTCTTAAATTAAGGAATGTGCATTGTTTTTTGACATCATGCTATTGAATACTTAATAGACTACAGTATAGTGTAAACATAACTTTTATATGCACTGGGAAACCAAAAGATTCATGTGACTCGCTTTATTGCAATATTTGCTTTATTGTGGTGGACTGGGACTGGACCCACAACATCTCCAGGAATGCCTGTGATCTGTTTAAAACTGTAACCTGCCCCTCTGCTTCTTCCTAATCTCCTTACCTTGTCCGACTTTGTCTCCTAGAGGATTTATAACCTTTTAATATACTAGATTATTTGCTCATGTATTATGATCTGTTACTTATTATTTATTCCTCCTGCTGTAAGCTTGACAAGGGCAGGGATCTGATATATCCCAACTTTCCAGAACAGGACCATGCATAGTAGGTGCTCAATAAATATTTGATAAATGAATGATGCTAAGACATGAGTCTTGGCAGATGGCAGGTCAAGAAATCATCACAACATTACGTCGTAAATTCTGTAGAGTCCAATCAGAGTTGACAGGAGCATGGAAAGGAGCTAAGGGCATGTAGACCCAGAACATCAGATGGACTGTGACTGATACGTTTAGGAGCCAGGAGGAACCCAAGCCCAAGAAGAGAGGGGCTTGGTTTTGTGTCTCCTTCAGTTACAGAAGCCACCAAGGAACAAATTCAGTCCTCACCTTTCCATATGGCATGCAGCACCTCCTACCTGGCCCTTTGCTTCCCGAGGATTACACTCACTTCCGCATTACCAGGTGGAGGTCAGGCTGCCAACAAAAGGGTGGGCACTTGGAAAACAGAGTAAAAGGGCTGCGTCTTGTTCTGAGTTGGCTATTGACCAGCCAAGCTCAACAGGAACTCAGGAAAAGCTCCTGAAAGCCCCCAAGTGATACTGGCTCTGGGATGTGGGGCAAGCCCATGCCTCAGTTTCCTCCTCTGCAAATGAGCAAATGAGCCTCAGTTATGAAGATCAGTATATGGTTAGGGTTCTGTGATGGAAGAGCAGAAACAGTCACATGGACAAAGAAATAATTGATTAGAAGGTTGTAGGGTAGTTCTGGAATTAAAGAAGAGATGAGCCCCTGGGTCCCAGAAAGAAGTTGGACCAAAGAAGACCTGCAGCCCTCAGCCATGACCAATGACCACCAGATGACTGGGCAGGTACCCAACTCCTGGGTGAAATCTTTCACTGGCCTTGCTTACATGACATCCCCAAGACTGGGTCAGTTGAGACAGGTTTTTTGAGCCCCTACAGTATCTGAGGCTCTGTTCTAGGAGCTGGAGATGCAGCTGTGAACAAGACAGACAAGATCTCACCCCAGGAGCCTCATGGTAGGGAAGACAGACCATAATCACATAAACAAGTAAGGGAGCCTTAGGTCCTGACCAGTGCTTTGAAGAAAATAAAATAAGTCAGATCAGGAAAAGTTTCCTGGAAAAGGTGGCCTTCGTGATGGGCTTGTAGGATTTCCAAAGGGAGAGACAGAGGGAGGAACATGCTGGACTTGAGAAATAGAGTAAACACACAAAGGACGGAAAGTACAGGGCACATCCTGGAAATGGGAATAAGCCAAGGAGGAGTGTGTAGAAGAGGGAAACGAATGTGGAGAGGCCCTAAGGGTTGAAGGGTTTATACTTTACCTCTCAGTTCAGGTGGGTCTAGGGGACAGCTCCAACTCATACAAAGTGGAATCTGCCTTCCTCCTGCTAAAACTACATTTTAGAATTACCCATTGGGGGTGCTGCTACCAGAAAAAGGAGGAAGGAGTACTGAACACAGTATAAAAAGAGATCCGTTGTAAGCAAATCCATTCATTCATTCAACAACAAACACATACTGAGCACCTACTCTGATGTTCCAAGCCTGGGCTTGACACAGAGCCATGGAATCTTGGTCTACAGAGTCTTCCCTTCCCACCAATGGACTCAGCTCTCTCCACTTGCCTTCAGTTGTTTCACTTCTTCAAGTTCAAACCCCCCAAAGATGTCTGATTCTCTTGTGTTTTGAGTCCAGCTACATTACAGGACCCACCATGGGACACAAAATAGCTGACAGTGGCTCCTCAAAGCATGGCTGTTTCCATACAAAGGGAAGTTGGGTGGATGGGCGGCATGTCAGCATAACACTCACAGTCATAAGCTAGGATCATTATAGCAGGTTAGCCTCATATCCTTTACTGAAGCCAGTGCGTAACTCCTGACTCATAACCAGAGTTACCTTAATGGTACTGGCCAGAGTCCTGTGCCAAGACTGTGGATCCAGTCCCACAGGCTGGGGGAAAACGGGTTATGAACTCTCCCAGCGCAAGCAGTAATGATGATAGGGATGCAAATTGCTATTGACAGATTTTTACTGCTGCATTTTCGTTAAACCATTTGAATACTATTAATTTATACTTTGAAAAGGCCCCCATTCCCCATTACAGGGGGTGGGAGGCACAATAAGCTAAGGACTAGTAATCTCTGAGGAAGAGGCATAATGGGACAGAGTGCAAAAGCAGAAATTCATATGTTGCTGTGGGATTGTACACTGGGCCCGCCTTCCTAAAGAGCAACTTGGCAATACACTAGAACACTAAAAATACCCAATCCCTTTGATCCAGCAATTCTAGGAATTTATCCTAAGGATGTAATCAGAGATGTATTTGAAAATGTTCCTCCAAGGTGGCTCACTGTAACATTTAATATAATCCTGAAAAATTAGAAGTAACCTAAATGTCCAATAATCAGCAATTAGTTGAGTAAATTATGCCACATCCATATGACAGATTCAGTCAGTCCAAAAAAAATTGCATAGAAGCATATTAAATAACATGGGGAAATGTGGTATATGAAAAAGCAGGCCATAAAACATTATGAACAATATGTCCTTTTTGTAAGGTTAATTTTGGAAATCTTTGGGTAATAGGATAGAGTGGAGGAGTAATAGAGGGGATAAGGATGAAGGCTTGGAGATCAGATTCAGTTTCCAGTTCTACTACTTATCAGCTGGAATGCTGTAAGCCTCAGTTTCCTCATCTGTGAAATGGGGCTAGGATGCTTCCTGGACTATACCTAGGGCAAGGTACTCATTAAATAGATATTTCTAACTAAAATGGTGGATGATGGTATTTCTAACTAAAATGGTGTATATGTGTGTGTATGTGCTCACTGTGGTGCTTTCTGAATGTGTTCAATTCTTTCTGAATTAGGTCGATATTACTTTTGTAATTAGGAGCAAAGTTGATAACATAAAAATGGAGAGGCAGAAAGCAACACTGAGAATATTATTCAACATAAGAAGTGTCATCAGGACCAGAGGAATGTCAACAGTGTGTTAATTTGCCATCTCTGTCTGCTCTCAGAGTTGTCTGTTTTGAATCATTCTGTGGCATTTCTGTTCCTCTTTTTTTTTTTTTTTCCGATACGTGGGCCTCTCACCGTTGTGGCCTCTCCTATTGCGGAGCACAGGCTCCGGACGCGCAGGCTCAGCGGCCATGGCTCATGGGCCCAGCCGCTCCGCGGCATGTGGGATCTTCCCAGACCGGGGCACGAACCCGTGTCCCCTGCATCGGCAGGCGGACTCTCAACCACTGCGCCACCAGGGAAGCCCCTGTTCCTCTTTTTTTAAGGACTAGTTCCAAGAATTAGAAAAAAAAAAAAAAAAAAAGAAAAGAAAGATAGAAACCCCCCCAAACTTCAAGCCATGTGGGTGAGTGCAATTTGCAGAAAACCATTTCCAAAATGTTGCAGCCAATACAGGTCACATTTTAAACCTCAGATATCTAAGCAGATATCTAAATTAATGCTTGTAAAGTTTCTCTGCTTGATAACACCTTGCTTGTTGGAGATAATTTAGAGAGAAGGTTCCAAGGATATTCATTGGTTTTGCCTGCCCAGCATCCACCCGCTCTGTACCCCTTACCCCATTGTCTGGAATCAGAATTTGGATACTTCTCTGGGAAAATACTCCTGTCTGCCTTGATCCCTGTGGCTCCAAGTGGGCCTGCCCATGTCTTGGCTTTAGAGGTTGTCATGATCCAGCCCTGACTAATAAGAGTACAGTGTTGTTCTGGCCACTGGGATTGGCTCAGGGATGGACATGTGACCCAAGCTGGGCCAATAAGAGCCAAAGAATCTTAGCCCTGCGATTTTTGTTTTGGTGGAAGTATTGATAACAAGAGTGCTGTCTTTCCACTGGGATGCTAAGCTGGTAGAATGTAAAGCTGGAACTGCCAGGAATGGCTTTAACATCATTTAGGGGAAGGCTGCTTGAGAATGGAGCAAACACAAAGGAAGAAAAGCCAGGAAACGACAAAGTCAGATTCCTGCTGACATCCTTTAAGCACAGGGATTCAGCCCTGCCTAATGCTAACAAACATTCCTTTCTGTTTAAGCCAATTTGAGTTGGTTTTCTGCTGCTTGAAATTGAAAAAGTCCTGACCGCTCCAGAAGATCAGTCTGAAGTGGCAGATACATTCATTTCATTTAAAGTTCTAAGAGTCTATAGTGTTTATAGTATTTCAGGTGCTAATGACTCATTCAGTGTTTCTTAAGTAGAGCTCCTCCAGGACTGGCTGCAGTGAACACCTAAGAGCCCTTTGCAATTAGCTCATTAAAGGAACCCTGGCAAAGTGGTTGTCAACTTGCTTGAAAACAGTTGTCTTGAGTAGGCTAAGCCTTTCCCGTGCTACCTTGCATACACGATTGGGCTTTGCAATGCATTTTTCAGAGTTAGGACAAATATAGGCCCACATTCAACTCCTGGCCCAATTAATAGAATTCTCACTAAAATATTTAACTCTTTATTTGTAATCCTTTCACACTAACGGTAACACAAACAGAACATTGCAAAGAGGTTGTGTTTTCTATAGAGAGCAGACCAGCCACTGTTATGCATTATAATGTGCTCTGCAGATAATGGTAAGGCTATTTACATTTCATTTCATCACCCTGTTTCCACTCCTTTTGGTGTGTTTACCAAGCTATAGATTGCTTGAAATGTTGAACTCCTGCATAATTGTTCTTTTTGCCTTGTCAAAATGTTTTAAAGGACAGTCAGCAATCTAAGAGGTTGATTCATGTCAAAACAAGCTTTACTGAATTCCTAGGGTCAGGTTTGGGGGGCACAGAAAGATGAGGAACTCTAAGTCTCCTGGGGATCACTGCCTAGGTGGGGAGAAAGGAATGTGGTTTAGTGTAGATGGCCCAGTCTCTTGGGGTTCAAATACTGGTTCTGTCACTTCCTAGCTAAGTTCTTGGGCAAATTATGGAATCTCTCTATGCCTCAGTTTTTTCATCTGTGAAATGGGAATAATAATGATAGTACCTACCAATTAGGCATGTTTGATGAGTAAATGAGTTAGTATACAGAAACTTCATAGAACAATGCCTAGCACTCAAAAAAATATCAAAGTTGTCTTTCTTGTTTTATGTCTTCATAGATCTCTTGCATAAGGTCTGGTTTTGATGTTTTCCCAATAATTCTCAGGTATATCTTGGGATCAGAAATCAGCATATTTGGTGATAGTCACACGCATCCCTCAAAAATCCCTTAGGAAGGGGCTTTCCTGGTGGCGCAGTGGTTGAGAGTCTGCCTGCTGATGCAGGGGACATGGGTTCGTGCCCCAGTCTGGGAAGATCCCACATGCCGCGGAGCAGCTAGGCCCGTGAGCCATGGCTGCTGAGCCTGCGCGTCCGGAGCCTGTGCTCCACAACGGGAGAGGCCACAACAGTGAGTAGGCCAGCGTACTGCAAAAAAAAAAAAAAAAAAATCCCTTAAGAAGCAGCCACGTTGGTCATCCACAGACCATCCCTCAATACAGTAAGTTCTGCCCAGCCAGTGTATCCCACATTATTCTTTGGTTTAGTACCAGAAGAAGCAATATCCTTGTATTTAGGGGTCAGATTGGATGAGAAATGATGACCCTTAAATACTTTAAAGCATTTATAAACACTGGACTCCCACTCAGGGCAGCCAAAGGCCACATATGCGAAGAGGCCGATAATTCCTGAGACTGGGAATCAAGGGATCAGCCATCCTCCTGTCCCACCCAAAAGTCACCACAGACATGCCCACATCCCATAGATTACTATGAGAACTACCTGTACTTGTTACATTGTTCTCTCTTTCTCTCCACAAGCATGTGTGGCTGAATCCATGAACATTAAAGGCTTGTAGGCAGCAATTTCCCTATGTTTAACTTGCTTCATAGTAAGACAGTTCAGAAACGTTAGACGTCAGGGCCAATGCTAGCACCTGGGGTTCCCAACCCACCTTTACCTTGGAAGCCCTTATTGTAAAAAAGCATGAGATCTGGGGTTCAAAGCCTGAGACTTGAGTCCACAGTTTTCCACAGGGTGACCTTGTTACTGGTCACTTTATCTTCCTCAACTTCAGTCTCTTCCTATGAAAAAGAGGCTCTTGAAAATATATGCCACCCACGATTACTGAGAGAATGGAGATAAAGTATGCGTGTTAGGTTAAAAAGTGTATTCATGTATTATTCACTAACTCAGCAACTGTAGTATAGGACCAGGGTCTAGTGATGATAAGTAAGTTGGTCCCTGACCTCAAGAAGCACTCAGCCATGTGGGAAAATGTAGTAGCAAATGTGTAATGATACTACGACGTGGAAGGTATGACGGTGATTATTTTATAGGATCTGCCAATACTCCAGTCTCTCCGTAGTTCCAAAGGAAATGATCTATTTTATTTTGACAGTTAGTTAATGCATGTTTCGGTAGCTTCTGTTTTGTGTTTTAGAAGAGAAACACAGTTTGGGGTATATATACATATATATCCTGAATATCCCTGTCCTTGCTAGCCATGAGGTTAGGAGGATTGGGCAATCCAATCAGGCTTCTTCTGTTCAGGGAAAGAATTTTGAATAACTGCTCGTGATCAAATTAGACAGATTTGTTTCCCACTAGTAAACAGCCACTAATAGTTACTGAGTGTATGCTGTGCATATTTTCTTTTGAAAAGCCACACAGCTTGGCATCAGATGGGTTCCACCATCTACTAGCTGTGTAATTTGTGACAAGTTATTTAACCTCTGTGAGCCTCAGTGTCTCCTCTTGAAGTGGGGCAGAAAAAGTACTTACCTCATGCTGTCGACGTGAGGATTTAGTGAGATGGTGGGACACCAGGGGAAGTGTTCAGTAATGGCAGTTGTCACCTTTGGCTTCATGGGAAAGGCCTGGGCATGAGAGAGATTCTGTGCTGGAAAAATCTTCGTGACCACTGCAGGGCTCTTCAGGAGACCAGTGGTGTTAAATTTAAAGGAGGTTTTAGGTTCTCATGTCAGCACATAAGGCAAAAAAGGATGCAGTCAAGTTAGCCTTGAAAATGTCCTGCCCATAAAGTTGGGTATATATGATATTGTGTATAAACCACTAAGGTTTGAAAACCACTGAGTCAGACCATAGGAGGGAATAAAAGGAATGTTTATCTACAGCTGCCTGAGGATTCAAATCATTCTGTCTCTAAGGAAGAGGGTCTCAACTGGGGGCAATTTTGCTTTCCCAGAGTATGTTTGGCAATGTCTAGAAGGCATTTTGGGTTGTCATAACTAGGATG
This sequence comes from Mesoplodon mirus, assembly GCF_964341445.2. NCBI lineage: Eukaryota > Metazoa > Chordata > Mammalia > Artiodactyla > Ziphiidae > Mesoplodon > Mesoplodon mirus. The sequence goes on from NC_138989.1 coordinate 12,854,657, forward strand.
GGGTATGCTATTGGCATCTAGTGAGTAGTGGCCAGGGATGCTGCTAAATAGCCTACAATGCACAGGACAATCTCCCAAAACAAAGAATTATCCAGCCTAAAATGCCAATAGTGCTGAGGTTGAGAAACCCTGCTGTAAGGTAACTATCAAATCCACATTTAGGAATGAGAGACGAAGGAGTCTGCTTGGATGGTTCTGCTTGTCAAGGCTGGAGGTTGAGGTGGGGTGGGGAGATTAATGAGATGCCATATGTAAGGGTCCTTAGTACGGGGCCTGGCCCAGAGTAGGTGCTGAATAAATATTTGCTGGGTAGGCTTCCCTGGTGGTGCAGTGGTTGAGAGTCGCCTGCCGAAGCAGAGGACACGGGTTCGTGCCCCGGTCTGGGAGGATCCCACATGCCGCGGAGCGACTGGGCCCGTGAGCCATGGCCGCTGGGCCTGTGCGTCTGGAGCCTGTGCTCCGCAATGGGAGAGGCCACAACGGTGAGAGGCCTGCATACTGCAAAAAAAAAAAAAAAAAAAAAATCTGTTTAAATATTTGCTGGGTTTATAGTTAAATATTGCTTGTTGGGTCCCATCACATACACTCAGTTTTTGGGATGTGGTGGAGAAATGCTGGGCCACCTGCTTCCTGTCTTCCCAAGCTGGCACTTCCACGTTTGCCCCACTAATCAGTGATGGACCTCATGTGGGTATCTTCCATGAGGGGGAGGTTCTGAAGCCAGCACCAAATTCAGATGTGATTCTGCTATATCATTATTACCTAAACTTTCTAAGTTGGATTCAAAATTACTGATCTCTCAACTCTCCGTGGAAAGCCTTCCCTCACAGCCACATGATTTTAAAAGGGAGCTCTCACGAATACAAACTCCATTTTCCCCCCAAACAGAATGGGTCTGAAATAGGAGTTCATGTGTCCAAAGCAAAGCTGGGGGATGGTGGTTGGCACTCACAACCTAGGAAATTCTCAAGGACCACAAAGGCCAGAAAATTGCTTTTAAATGAAAGAGATATTTCCATTTCATTTTAGCCCCTAATGTATCACATAACTCTAATATCATTCCTTGTCCAACTGAAATACTTGAATCCAAATAATTCTTAAGTCATTTGGACTCTATTCAAATGTGAATTCATCTCTTTAATCATCCTTCCCCTTATTTTTGAAATAAAGATTAATATTGAAAGTTGAGTCTATTTGTGGATTCTTTTTTTTCACTCTAAGATGTTTCTTTTTTTATGGTCACTGTTGCTTTCTTCCCCATCATTACTTACTCATCAGTGTCTTGAAAATCCTAAACTTGTCTTTTTCCATTTTTTCATTTCCCTTCATTTAAATATTGTGGACAGCAAGCAGACTGAATAATGATGAATATGATTAATATTCAGACTTAATAAATCTTATGAAAAGACCTTTTTATTCCAAGGAAGGAGGATGTGTTGTTTCGGCAGCGTATAGTGTCACGGTGACAGAGTCGAATGTAGGGTAACCGGATGGGGGGAAACGGCATGTCCTGGCCATACTGACCCTGAGATGGGGGGTCACACATATGGTATCCTCTTCCAACATGTCCAGAGGAGGAAGGGAAATGTCCCCCAGAAGTGCGTTTCTATGTCACGTCTGTCTTGGGAGCTTTCTTGAATTGAAAGATTGTCTTGGTGTGTCTCTGTGACATGGAGTGAGACACATCATGCTCAGATGTGCAGCACCTTCTCCTTGATGTTCTCCTTTTCCTAAAACACCTATGATAGAGAAGACCATATGAGTATCCAGAAATGGCAAATACTCAGCTATTTCACCACAACTCTCCACTCCTCTGCCTATGGCAGACATTACCAATCGATCATAGCACTGTTTTCCAAAACCCACACATACAGCCACTACCAGTTGATTGCAGAGTAAGCACACAAGATAAAGATTTTCTGCCTCTACTAACTAAAGAAGGATAATACTTAGAAGAGCATTGGAATGTCACCACCACCGTATCCTTTTCCAGAAACCTCTTCAGTGCTCCAAATCCCAGTTGCCCAAAGTTTGAAAGAGAAGAGGAAGAGGTCAGCTTTGCTTTCTATGTAGCAATTTGGTTTGAAAACTTGTCTCCAAGTCTCTGAGTGTGTAGAAACAAGCAAATTGAATGAATTCACTTTTTTTCTTAATAGAACCCCAGTCCATAGCTTTTGAGCAAGGTGCAGATTTATCTTTATTTATTTGCAATTTTCCTCTTGAAATCATATAAGATTACCCCTCCCCCCCACCAAACCCTACAACTACTGTTTTTTCCTCAAATTCATGGTGTTTTTACTACAGGGATTTTTTTTTTTTTCAAATAAGTTCCTGATGTTACTTTATCCATGAGGCCTCAGTCTGAGGTGGCGTTTTAGAATCAATCTAGAACCAAAATTAATTCTACCATTTTATAATTTGCCCAGTCAGATGCAAAAAGAAAAAAAGTATATGATTTTCAAGTACTTTCTACACTTGAGACTAAAAATGGCATTTTTTTTTTCTTTAAGCAAATGCAACTCTCTGGGTACTTACTGTAAGAGGATTTTAGTCACTGGAGACTTTTAAAAAAAGATCTCAAGCGAGAATCTTCATTTTTTTTTTCAAAAGGATATTTACTTTGGAAAATGCTACGTTTAGAAAAATTGTGCCTTGGATGACAACTGGCCCACTAAGTTTTACTGTTTTTTGAGGGGTAGAGAGGGGCGGAGGTTGGAGACTGTGTGAAGGCAGTTCTGTTCACCCATCAGCCAAGCAGGATTTGGGAGTTCATTTTCATTCATTTATTTTCATTCATTCATTCAGTCAGTCAACAACAAATGCATATTTAGGGTCCGCCATATACAGAGCGCTGTGCTAGACAACGGGACTATAGCCATGGGCAAAACACTTTCCTTGACTTCCCACTCTTCTCAGCTGGGCATGCCAGAGGATGATGCCCTAATGTCCTAAGGCAGTAGTTCTTGTAGGGGCAATGTTGCCTCCCAGGGGACCTTGGGCAATTTCTGGAGATCTTTTTGGATGTCACAATTGGGGGATGGTGCTACTGGCATCTAGTGGGCAAAGGCCAGGGATGCTGCTAAACATCCCACAATACACAGCCCCTCACCACAAAGAATTATCCAACTCTAAATGTCAACAGTATGGAGGTTGAAAAACCTTGCCTTAAGGCATGCAAGATGTTTAAGGAACTAACTTCTAGCCAGTGCTTCTAGTTAAGCACCATCCTTAGGAGAACTGAGAAGATAGTAGCTCAACTCATTTTCTGTCAGGCTTTCTTCTCTCACTGAACTGTGATTGAGAGAGGTTGGTACCATTGCTCTCAGGGTGTGGTCCATGGACCAGCAGCATCAGTATCACCCGCGAGCTTGTTAGAAATGCACACTCTCAGACTCCACCCCAGCTCAGCTGGATCAGAATCTGCATGTTAACACAATCTCAGATGATTCGTGTGCACATTATAGTTTGAGAAGTTACAGCTCTAATCAAGCATGAAACAGAAGTTTTAAGTTACAATTTTGATAAGTGCTAGTGCCATGGACTGAATGTTTGTGTCCCCAAATTCATAGGCTGAAATCCTAACCCCCAATGTGAAGGTATCAGGAGGTGGGGTCTTTAGGAGGCAATTAGGTCATGAAGGCAGAGTCCTTACAAATGGGATTAGTGCCCTCACAAGAGAGACCTCAGAAAGCTCCCTCATGCCTTCCATCATGTGAGGACATGGCAAGAAGACAACCATCTATGAACCAGGAAGTGAGTCCTCACCAGACACTGACTCTGCCTTGATTTTGGAGTTCCCAGCCTCCAGAACTGTGTGAAATAAATGTCTGTTGTTTAAGACACCCAGTCTACGGCATTTTTGTTACAGCAGCCCAAATGGACTAAAACAGCTACAGAGGAACCCAGTCTGAGGGGTCAGGGAAGCCTTCCATGAAAAATCAGCCTGTAAATTGAGGGATAGATTAGGAATCAGCCAGGAGAATAGGGTTCCTGGCAGGGGGAATATCACACGCAAAGGCTCAGAGGCAGGAGAGAGCTTGGTCAATGGAGGATCTGAAAGAAGATGCTTTGTGTCTAGAGTTCTTTAGCATGGTGTCCTAAGTAGCTGAGCAAACTGGTCAGACCAGGGTTGGAATCCCATGAATGATAATTGTCCCAGGTGCCCCAAGTCTTCTGTGAGACAAAGCAAGAATGATCCTGCTGAGAACAAATGCTGCTCCCCAAGCCCTCTGACTTAAGGCTACAGAGACATTATGTCGATATATCTCAGTACAGATTTTGTAGTTTATGACACATTCTGGCAACGTTTAGATGCAATTTCAATGAGCCAGAATGTAGTATTGTAAACCTAAAACTGGATATCCCTTGAAGCTGTTAGAATCTGGCAGGAGACCTGCTCCCAATTACAAGCACAGTTTCCAACTTCACTGTTCCGTCCTCAAAGCGTTGAAAACAAAATCAGTTTTTAATGAGGGACTACTAAACACTTTGCATTCTACTAACGTCCCCTTTGGACTTCCAAGCCCCAGTATATCTTACACCCAAGAAATGAAATGACCCCTGCTAACTGATTTGCAAGGGCAAGCAGGTATCCTGGAGATCTTGCTGCCAGTGCAAATATGGCGACAAATGGATGGGAACTAAAGCATTCTGTTCCCATCCCCCCTGATTCCCATCAGCACGTGGCCAGCCTCCCAGGGTTGGGTGGGAAACCGGGATCAAGAGAAGTTATTTCAATACGCACAGACAGTAAACCCTTGGCTGCTTCACTCCTCATCCCTAGCCTATTACTAATCTTACAAACCATCCATTATCCACTCGGTATCTGGCAAATGTGAACTTGGCCCACGTCAAAGCCGAATGATGAGATCCAAGTTAGAAGAAGTGGGAGAAAGAAGAGAAAGTACAAAGATGAGCCAGACGGTTTTCCAACCTGTAAGGACATGTTGTATTTACCAGGCCGGCTACGAAAGCCAAGCTCTGTTCCCGTTGTTTGTCTTCTGCTCGGGGCCTGGGTTATGTTTGGTGCAAACAGGTCAGTGCTCCCCCTCACTTCCATCTGATGACTGGCGTATTGTTTAGAGCCGACGAGGGATGATCCTGTGCTCTGGAGGAAGTTGGCAAGAAAGTTTAATTCTATAAAAAGAAACGCGCGGTCAGGATACGGTTTTCTATTCTGAGTCAAGGCAGAGAAGGGAGTCAGAAATTCCAACCCAGAGGGTCAGGACGGGCTCCAGGACCTGTTGAATCACATCTGAAACATGTTCCCCCTCCTCCTTTCCCCTCCCTGTTCTTACAACTGGCCAACTGGGATTACACAACTCGCATTAATTTTATTCCACATGTGGCTGTTTCTTATTAGGAGGCTGTATCTTATTTTTTCCTGTACCATGTCATCTCTCCAGATTCAGGTGAGTAATTCCATTTCTTAACAGGGGGATTCTGTTCACACTCTTGGCTGGACTCAAAAAAAACATGTGCCCTCGAACTTTTTCTTAAGGTGAGAACCTTTCTGTGTCTTTTAACCCTAGGATCTTTGTGGCAGAGCCTTTGTGTCCCCATTCTGAAGAGCTCAACTCTTCAACAGGGACCGATGGAAAAGTGAATATTTGAGTCAATCAGCAGAATGGGCTTGGTCACCCAATACCCAACAACTGTTTCTGAAGGGTTTTGTCCCCACCTCCACGCCCCCAGCCCCCAACTGGAGTGGCACGTTTTCTTTTTAACCGAATTCACCAGATGTTTTGGCGGTGCATAAACCTGGCTTTCCTACCTTCCAAGTAGATGAAATAGGATCCAAATCACAGCATGTCGCCTCAGCTTCTCCAACCAAGTACTTAATGGTTCTTGAGAATAATGTAAAGATTGAGTCCAGTTTTCTTTAGGCCTTGGGCCTATCGGATCCAGGTGTTGGCATTTTCTGGCCTTCGCCTTAGAAGGTTTCTAGGAAAACCCCAGATTCATGAGTATGAGTCGATTTCCCCCCTGTTACCTTTCTCTATCACTTCAATGTTTCTGTCCATGTATCAGAAACTGTAAAAGTACAGCCCCAAATCCCCTGAAGCGTGAGCGGCAGGAGTAGCACACACAGGATTCAGCCACATCTGGAGAAAAACTGCTCTCGATTCCCCTTCTGTCTTTGCAACTCCGGGCCCCCCTGAACCAAAGGGGAAATGGGACCCTTTCATCAGCCTCCAGCCTCCCTCTGCCTCATGCCCTGTTTTGCTTAGAACAAGCCTCAGCATGCCATGCCACCTCGCCAGCCCTTTGCCAAAATCCACGAATGGCACAGAGAGCACATTAAACAGATGGAATGCAACATACATGTAAAGAAATAAGAGCTCTGCCAGGAAAGTTGGCAGCAGCGCTGGAATGCTTTAAGCAGTGTGTGTGTGGGTAGAAGGAGTGAGCCCGGAGTCGGCGAGGCTGCCTCGTTCTCAAGAGCTGTTTCTTTTACAGCCATGACCTGTTTTGCCAGTCAAAATAAATACGGTGTTAAATGCCCCCTTTTACTGGCTCCCGATACCTTGGCAATGCAGTTTGAAATATGACCTGCTTTCACTGGAAAAATGGCCTTTTAACTGAGTGGAAAGGATGTGCCCCTTCTAGGCAGTAAGTAGGAGGGTCATGGATGGCGGGGCCTTCTGAACACAGACCTACTCAGGAAGCAGGAGCAGGAATGGCCGTGGAGTCAATATTGCTTGTTTAGAAGTCACTGCCTTTAGAAGGTTCCTGGCAGACACAGGGCGACACTTTGGGAGCACAGGGCTGACTTTCAAGGCTTTCTGTCCCCTTTGATTTCAGCAGGAACAATAAAGCAGGAGGCCTGAGTGTGGGCTATCTCACGAGGCACCTCGAGACAGCCAGGCCCTTCCTTCTAGCCACGCTAACCAGGAAGGGCCACAGGGTCACCCCGCTAAGGCTGTTTAGCTTTGTGCACACCCCACGGCCACAGTCACCCCATAACCACATTAACATCTTGCCTAGATGGAAGCTAGGTGGATTTCCCCCCAAGAGTCATCATCGCATTTTCTCCATACTAGACACATCAGATGTATTTTCTGAATCATCCCATTACCTCATGAGATAAGGATATTGCTACTCCTATTTTATATATGAAGAAACTAAAGTTCAGAGAGGTTGAGTCACCTGTCTAAGATCGCACAGTGGTTAAAAGGGAAGCTGGAATTTGAACCCGTCTGTCTGTTCTCAATGATCAGGCTGTAAGGGCCCCATGCTGGCTTCTACCCAAACAGCTCAAGGCAGGAAACCTGCAGAATCACTCTTCTTCATCCTCAGAACTGCCCTGTGAGGCAAGGTATTGCATTCCCCATTAAGGATGCCATAGGATGTGTTAGTTTTCTGGGCGGCTGTAACAGATGATCACAAACTGCGTGCTTAAAACAACAGAAGTATATTTGCTCGCAATTCTGGAGGGAGGCCAGAAATGAAGGTGTTGGCAGGGCCATGCTCCCTCTGAAGGCTCTAGGGGAGGATCCTTCCTTGTTTTTCGGTGGTTCCGGCATTCTTTGGCTTGTGGCTCCGTCACTCCAATCTCTGCCTCTGTCTTCACATGGCCTTCATATGTCTCCTCCCTTTCTCTTCTCTTCTAAGGACACTTGAATTGGACTTAGGGCCCCTTCTTATCCCAAGACGCTTAACTTAATTACATCTGCAAAGATCCTTTTTCCAATAAGATCACATTCCCAGGTTCCAGGGATTTGATTCTAAATCTTGGCGGGGGCATGAGGGGGCATTTTTCAGTCTACCACATCGGGAGATGATGAGATGATTTATGCAGTGAGGTCTTCCCGATTTTGCAGGTCTGCAGGGTATATTATAAAATTTTTAAGTATTTTTGCCATCCCATATCCTTTTTTAGAAAAAGATTTATTTATTATTTATTTATTTATTTACTTTATTTACTGCATTGGGTCTTAGGTATGGTATGTGGGATCTTTCGTTGTGGTGTGTGGGCTCTTACTTGGGGCGCGCGGACTCCTCTCTAGTTGTGGCGTGAAGGTTTTCTCTCTCTAGTTGTGGTGCGCAGGCTCCAGAGCACATGGGCTCTCTAGTTGTGGCCTGCAGGTTCTAGAGCATGTGGGCTCTGTAGTTTGTGGCACGTGGGCTCTAGTTGAGGCGCACGAGCTTAGTAGTTGTGGCATGTGGGCTTAGTTGCCCAGCGGCATGTGGGATCTTAGTTCCCTGACCAGGGATCGAACCCACATCCCCGGCATTGTAAGGCAGATTCTTTACCACTGGACCACCAGGGAAGACCCCCAATATCCTCTTTTTTACAACAATGAGTATAATAACAACCAACACTTCATGAAATCTCACCAAGTTCTGCCACTTCGTGTCACTTAGTCCTCACAGAATCTCTGCCATATAGACATTGTTCTTTCCTTGCCGGACAGCATAGGAAAATAAAATTATGACAGGTTAAGAGCCTTGTCCAAGATCTCACAGCCAGGAACTGGTAAGGGTAGGATTGGAACTCCAATCTGATTCTATAGTCTGAGTTCTCAGGCGGGATACAAAACTGCCTTTTCTTGGAAATTCAGGACTTGGTTGGGAGACCGTGGTTTGGAAGGAGGTGGAAGTATGGGGCAATGGGACAATTTATGCCATGTTTAGCCAAGAATTATTCTTGGGTGGAATATCCATAAAGGCAGAAAACAAGGCATTTGATTGGGAAGGCAATCAGTGCACTGGTTTCTCTCTTGATTTTTGTGATTGAGGACCACTGTCTTCTCTCTCTGGGCTGAAATTGCAGTCTTCCTACAGAGAAACAAGAAGGTGGAGGCCAACGAGAAAATGCCCATTTTTATTGTCTTCCAGGTTTTGGCTCAGTGACATCTGCCAATAGTTGTATTCTTATTGCAGAGAAATTTTCACTTCTGTTGTGCAATCGTCTGATGCAGGAGATGAGGTAGACCATGGAAGACAAAAGTCAGAGCTGCCTATTTGAGGATGGCTGCAAATGGCAGATGACTCCTTTTCCTATCATCCAGTGACCACATCTACTGATTCAGGCACCCTGGTGAACAAGATCCAACTTCTCTTTCAGTCAGAGCTGCTGATGGCTAAGTGTTTTGCAGATATTGTCTCCTTTGAGCTTCTCAGCAACCCTGTGAAGCCAGTTCAATACTGACCTGGTCTGATGCTCAGGAAGGTCAAGTCTCTTGCCTGAGCATCCCAACCGGCAAGTGCTAGGATCTCTCCAGTTTGCCTGAGTCCAGAGTCTGAGATCTTAGCTGCTGCAATACCCCCTCACCAAACCCAGGTACCAAGTCTCCCCACTGCCTCGATTAAAGGAACTACAGATAAGGTAAAGAGGACATTCAATCATTCATTCATTCACACATCCATTCACACGTGTGTATCTGTGTCTGCACCATGTGCGAGGAAAGCCAAAAGAAAACCCTTTCACTCATGTGTGCACCCCGGTCTCTGTGGGTCTGGCACCTTGCTGGACTATGGGAATAGGAAGACACCAGCTCAGCCTTAAAGAACCGGAGAAGACAGATGTCAGTTCATCTAGGACAGTGTGGTAGACGCTATTATGGAGATATGGAAGGAGAGATCAAGAGAGAAGATGGGGTCAGGGAAGGCTTCCTGGAGGAGAAGACCCTTAAGCTGAGGTTTGAAGGAGGAGGAGGAAAGTGTCAGCCAGAGAAGGAAGGACTGGCCCGCATTTTAGGTGGTGGGTTGAAGATCAGGAGGCACATACGAATCTGGAGATGCCAGGTCACATGTTTGATTACCTCTGTATTGATTGGTAAATAGCCAGTGCCTGCAGCCCACCGCATGCCTCCCTCCCCACCCTCTCTCCCCTGGGACTCCATCTGCTTCCCCGTAATGTGGAAATGGAAGGGTTAACACCCAGTACAGCAGCAAGCTCCAGGACTCCAGTCCAGCTCCTTAGTCTTTTCCAGATAGTGCTGATGCCCTACCGGTTATTAGTATTTGATTTTTTACTCCTGGTTGGCCAGGAGGCAGTTGAGTAAGAAGGCACAGAGGTGGGGCACGCTGCAGCCAGCACAGCTAAAAAATAGGGAGCCACAGAAGTGCTGGAGGTGAGACTGTAAAACTATGAATGGCCCCCTGGGGAAGGACCTTGTGTGACATATAACAAAAACAGACCTTATCCTGAGGTTAATGTGGAGCTATTGGGGTTTCTTAGGCTATTTCTTATTTGATGTGCAATGATACTCAGTGTAATGCAGTCCTCTGAAGTCTACTTTGATGAGTTTTGACAAGGGTTTACACCCCGTGACCACCACCCCTACATCGCTATAGAACATTTCTGTTCCTCCAGAAGGTTCCCTCTGTCCCATCCACAGGAGGACAGGGGAGCTCCATGATGACGCTCTGCATTTTTCAGGCTTGCATTTGGAAAACTCTTTTGCTCATTTCTTGAGCCCCTCTTGGATACCGCACACTGTTCCAGCTGTAGAGAAGAGGGATGGGGTGCTTTCTGGTGGGGAGATGCCTTTGGGGAAAAGGCAAAAGGCGATCGTGGTATGCAGAACTGGCTTCACCGGCAGGTGACCTAACCAGTCACAGGGCCCCACGGTGGATTTAATACTCTGCTGTCATCACCTTGAAATCCCACATAATGTTTGACCAAGGGGATCCATGTTTTTATTTTGCACCAGACCCCACAAACAATGCAGGTGGGCCTGGTGGTACAATAGAAATTAACAGGGAGCCATGAGAGAGAGGATATAGAGGGTCTTTCAGAGAAGACCGTCTCGGGAGGAGTAAGGAAAGAGGTCAGGTGAGGAATGAGTGTCACCCGAAGGATCCAGTCCCCCAAAGTTCTCTTTCTAGGGATAAGCGCAGGTGGTGGAGATCTTTCATATCTGCTGCTGTTCCTATAACTCTCCCCACGGCACCAGTAAATGTACATGGACTCAATTAATTACAATGACTAACACATCTGACAAGCCAAATATTAGCTCACAAGAATTGAGCACACTTATAAGTATTAAGTACAGATACAAACAATTAACAATAAGCTCACTGGCATTATTATCTTCTAATCAACTGTAAAAAAAAAATCACACCTTAATCCAGAGCAAAATGAAAAAAGAAAGGGAAGTGAGACCTTTGCCAGCTCTAGAAATGCAGGTGATACAACGAAGAGAGATACGGTTTCGTAGGTTTTATTTGCTCTCATGATCAACTTAATCAGCCTTCCTTTGCTGATGTCAAAACCAAAGTAAGTGCCTTGGTCCCTGTTTCTCCCTGCTGGGGCCAGATGTCTGATGGGAAGAGGTTGGCAGAGGGCTTCCAGGAGGCATAATTACCAGAGGCTCAAGGAGTGATGCTGGCATCCCCCTTGGAAAAATCCATCTGTATCAGCCTCAGAAACGAACTCTTGTCTTGTCTCTGGAATTTGGAATGAAGAGAAGGTAAGTGGCAAGGAATCCAGTTGACTCTTGGCGATTGGTTCTTCTTCTTAAAAGGAATTCTGGAGTTAGGCATTCAGTCAAAAGCCCCAAAATAAATACCTGGGCTGCAACGATATTGCAAGTAAATATTTCCAAAGCCAGGGAATCTCAAAACAAACATTTCTCCTAACTGATGTTGCCTTCCACACACTATGAGAAGGAAGCCTTTGCAATTATCTGAAAAGCTTGCCGCTAAAATCTCTATTTTGGCCTAAACGATGTGTTTTTGCTGCTTTGGGCTCCCCAGTTCTCTGGAAGGTGCAGAAGCCCTTGTCTTCATCACGTTAAAGTCTTGTTACTTTGGTGGCCTTATGACTCACTGCAAATCACACAGGGAACGGAATACATTCTCTCTTGCCCACCTTGATAACAATGGTGGCTACCATTATTTTGTATTAACTACATGCAGGCTCTGTTATGAGAATTTTGCCTGCATTATCTTATTTAATCCTCCCAATTGGAAATTGTGTTGGCTCTGCCTTCAGAATGTATTCAGAACCTGGCATTTCTCCCCACCTCCGTGCCAGCACCCTGGTCCAAGCCCCCATCTTCTCTCACCTGCATGACTGCAGTATGTGCCTAACTGGTCTGCCCGCTGCTGCCCCTGTCTGTCTGTGGTCTACTTTCAACATAGCAGATTAAATGATGCCTTTGAGATAGAAGTCAGCTCAGGTCAAAAACCTACAAGGGCTCGTTATCTCTCTCAGAGTAAAATCCAAAGTCCTCAGCATGGCCCACAAAACCAGCTCCTTTTCTTCTCCCCCAAATGCACGCACGCTAGGCCTGACACACCAGTTTCCTCTGCTTTCTGTGAGCATGGCAGAACACTCGTGCCTCAGGGCCTTTGCACGACCTGTTCCTCTTCCTCCCAGATAGCCACGTGACTTATCCTCTTTCTGTCTTCAAGTCTTTGTTCAAAAGTCACCTTCTTAGTGGGGCTCATGCTGATCACACCATTTAAAATGCAGACCTTCCCTCAGCTCTCCTGGTCCACTTTTTTCCTCATAAAATGTATCACCATCTAACTACTTTATAATTACTTATTGTTATGTTTATTTTTTGTCTGCCCCACAAGGCCAGGGACCTCTTTCTGTTTTAGTCAGTGCTGGTTAACAGTATGTGTTGCACAGTGGGTGTATTGATATAATAAATGTTTGTCGAATGAGCCATGAAGTATATCCTATAACCATATTACAGAGGATGAAACTGGGGGACTCAGAGGGGTTAAGTGACTTCCCCAAGGTAAGTTAGTTGACGGCAGAGTTGGGACTTGAACCCAGGTCCTACTGTCCCAAAGCAATTTAACTACTATGGTTTTACTGATCCTAAGTTAAGCCCACCTTAAGATACACTGATTATTGCAAGCTACCATTCAGCAAAAGCCCATTTCAAGACCCTGCTCACCTGGTCTGGTATTTGGACAATTCAAAGTTAGTGCGATTGTGCTTAGTCATAGTCAGAATTGTTAAATTTCCACAAGTGTAACAGAAAGTGAAACTTACACGAGAAATCCTGGGTTAACCGTTTGATTAGTATACTTTGAATAACAGTTCCCCAGTTGCTCATGTGATAGGGATAGTTGGAATATTCTAAAAGTGAGATCTTAGCAGATGGAGTTTAAAGCATAGATAAGGTAATTACATAGTAATTATCCTCATCTATGTACTTACCCTCCTAGACTCGGGGGACATGATAGAGAAACTTAGGGGAAGTTTTTCCCACTCAAGCTATGTCCTCTATGGTCAGGAGACCAGCCTTCTGAGATTTTAAAAGCAAATCTTGATAAGGTTAAACCTATCACCCCACAATTCCATTCCTACGTATATACCTAAAAGAGTAGAAAACAGGTGCTCAACAAAAATATGCATGGGAATGTTCATAGCAGCGTTATTCTTAATATCTAAAAGATAAAAACATCCAAAATGTCAATCAACTGATGAATACATGAACTGTGGTCTATCCATACAATGGAATATTAGCCATAAAAAAGAATGAAGTACTGATACATGCTACAACATGGATGAGCCTTGAAAACATTATGTTATGCCAAAGAAGCCAGTCAAAAAGGCCACGTGTGGTAGGATTCCATGTGTATGAAATGTCTGGAATAGGCAAATCCATAGTGACAGAAAGCAGGTTAGTGGTTTAAGAGGGGCTGGGGAGAGGGGAATGAAGAGTGACTGTTAATGTGTATGAGAATTTCTTTTGGAGTAATGAGAAAATTCTAGAACCACACAGTGCTGGTGGTTGCTTAACACTGTGAAAGTACACAATGCCACTGAATTGTACACTTGAAAATGGTTAAAATGGTACATTTTATGTTACATATTTTTTTGCCACAAATTTTTTGAGTAAATCTTTAAATCCTGGCCTTGGTAGCAGGACATTTTGGTTTGGTTCTGATTTGGTACGCAGATAGCTAAGGTTGAAGTCTCTTTGTGACAACTCTAGGCTAAGAAGAGCTGCAACGTGTCAGATTAGGCTGTGTAACAGACTTGCACCTGTGGCTTGATTGGATGGTAAGCACTGTGGAATAGAGGCCTGATTCTCTGCACTCTCAGAAATGGTGGTGAGTACAGTTCTATTCAGACATGCCTGAAAGCCAATTCTTTATTTCCTTGACCATTGCCAAAGTCACATATCCTTGTCGTAAAAAATCTAAATCTATGGAAGGAATGTTTTCCCTCTCATCTGCACTATTCCCACTTCTGGGTTTAGCCACCACCATCTACAACCATGTGTATATCCTTTCAGACCTTTCTCTACTCAGGTAGAATCATCTACATATAAATGTGTGCATTGTTGAATAGGCATTTTTTTTTTTTTTTTTTTTTTTTTTTGCAGTACGTGGGCCTCTCACCGCTGCGGCCTCTCCTGTTGCAGAGCACAGGCTCCGGACGCACAGGCCCAGCGGCCATGGCTCACGGGCCCAGCTGCTCCGTGGCATGCGGGATCCTCCCAGACCGGGGCACGAACCCACGTCCCCTGCATCGGCAGGCGGACTCCCAACCACTGCACCACCAGGGAAGCCCTGAATAGGCTTTTTTTTTTTTTTTAACAAAAACAAACTTATACTATACATATTGGTCTGCAGTTTGCTTTTTTTCACTCAATATAATATCACAAAAATCTTTCCACATGAATACATACAGATTTATCTGTTTCTTCTTAACGGCTACATAGCCTGGAAATATCACCATTTATTTAACCAGTCTCCTCTTGTCGGACAAATTATCTTTCACCCTCACAAACCAGGTTGTGAGGAACACGCTGTTCTTATATTCTTGCTTACTCGTGGGAGTTTTTCAGTGGAAGAGATTCCTAGAAGTGAAATTGCTGGGTTGAAGTCAGATCCTTTCTGTTCTGTGACTTTTCAAGATCACGTCAGTTTGGAACACAAATGTATACTGTCTGTGGCCTTAGGACAAAAAGTCTAGAACTTAGAGCTTGTGATCAGGCTTTGCTCAGCTCAGCGTTCTACCCTGCATTTTGCAACTGTAGCTATTTTCATTCATTTTATAGGCTCACTGTCTTCAGATTGATTCCAGCAGAGGGAAAAGAAATCAGGTCCTTCTGTGCCATTCTTCAAACATTTAGAGGAAATTGATTTTCCACATGGGCTGTAGCCAAGCGAGGGATGCGCCGGCACAGAAGTCCCTGCGACAGGCTATTACAACCAACACTTGCAACAATTAGACTCAACCCAACTTGAGATACTTTATTAGTGAGTGTAATTCCTCATCAGGCTAATATTGCAGATTGCCAAAAGCAGCAGCAATTCTAAAATAGGATTTCCTTCATAATCCCTTTTAAAGGGAAGAACTTGAGGAGACTTGAAGTGTCTGGAGAAAGAAAGCTTTTATTCTCTTGACTGATGAAAGAAAGCAGTTGGTCCAAGAAGCTGATAACCTACCTTCCCTTTCTGCTCTTACCTCTTTAAGGTGCTTTCTCATGGCATTAGCTAGGAGGTTTTCACCTGCAAAGAACAGAAACAGGCAGGTTTGGGGTTGGTTGACTCAGCATCTCAACGATCTCACTGGGAATCCAGGTTCTTCCCAAAGTGCTTAAGAACACTGACTCCGGAGCCAGATATTTTGGTAGTGAATCTCAAGTCTATCTCGTAATAGCTGTGTGACCTTGGACAAATTACTTAACCTCTCTGAGCCTCAGTTTTCTCATCTGTTAAAAACAGGATAGTAATAGTACGCCAACTCATAGGGCTGTTGTCTCTGCTAAAGCAAGGGCAGGCAAACTTCATAAAGGACCAGGTAGTAAATATTTTAGGCTTTGCTCTTGGCAAGGTAGTTGGTAGTTTCTGTCCAACCACTCAACTCTGCTCTTGTAGCATGAAAGCAGCCGTAGACACCAGATAAATGAGTGGGCATGGCTGTGTTCCAATGAAATTTTATTTATGGACACTAAAAGTTGAATTTTATATAATTTTCATGTGTTGTGAAATACTGTTGTTTTGATTTTTCTTTAACCATTACAAAATGTAAAAACCATTCTTAGTTCACGGGCCACCAAAATAGGTATGGTCACCCCTCTAAGCTAAAGCACATAATACATTTCGAATAGTACCTGGCAAGCCCTAAATGCTCAATAAATGTTTGCTGCTATTATTGTTGATATTACTACCACATCCACCATCATCCTCTGGCCACTCTTCCACCTTTCCACGTTGCCTTCATCCCCCAGCCTGATAGCAAGATGGTGGCCAGAGTTCAAGGTGAGGCATCCAGAGGGAAAAGAACGACTCTCCTTTCCTGTGACACTTTGTTAGGAGCAAGGAGATCTTCCCTCACATGTCTCACACGTGCCCACTGTCTCAGTCACCAGAGTGGGGTCACATGGCCTCTGCGGAACCAATCACTGGTAAGAGGAGGGATTATTCTTTGACCAATCAGGCCCACCCCTGCAGCTGGGGGTGGAGTCAGTTCGCCCTGAGTCACGTGCTGAATGGGGAATTGGCAAATGCCTGACCCAAACAGAGCTTTTGTTAGGACAGAGCAAAGTAGGACATGGATACTGGGTAGACAACCAGCAAAGCCTGCTACACCCACTCTTCCAAATCCCCATGAATCTATCACAAGCAGAGGACCCGCTAATCCAGTTTATATATTGGTATATCGTCTTTAACAAGAGCCAGGCTTTTAAAGATTTGGGCTGGAGAACATTGGCTCTGCTGACCTTTAAGTCTTTTTAAATAGACACTGTGGTCATAACTCACTGGATCATAAGCATTCCAAACAACTTTATGGCTCTTTTGAGTTTACTACACACCCTCCCCATCTGATCCCTCATTTGACCTTCACAGTTCTCTGAAACAAGGACTATGATCCTCATTCTACGGGAAAGAGGAGAAGTGACATGACCAAGGGCATGTGGTTAGGCCCTGAAGCTGGACCTTGAACCCTGGTTTCCAGCCTCCAGATTCCTGGCCCTTTTTTACTCTACCTCCTAGTTGCAGTGGCAGCTGCTATATGGCAGGAAGAGTTGGTGGCTGAGAAGGTATTGGTGACAAATAGGGGATTTGCTGGGAGTCAACACAGCCCAAAACATTTGTTTTGGGTGAAGACGTTTAGGTATAATTAAGGATTTTCTCTGGAGTATCCACAGGTTTTGTATACTATGAAACCTCAGGAAATAGTAAAATAATTATTATAATATAATAATAATAGCAATAATATTATATTATTATAATAATAGCAATAATTATTCTGATGGAATACAAACGTGCCTTTTTCTGATCTCAAAAGGGAAACATAATTGTCCAAGCATCTCTTTATATTTAAGTCATAATTGTAATGTGTGCCTCCTTACATGTAAGCCCTGTTTTGGGCTTACTGACTTGCAAGATGAGAAAAGGGAATTCCCCCTCAAATAAAAGAAACCTCGTTGAGTAAACTGGGTGTACCCAAGTGAAGGAATATTATGCAACCATTAGCTTTAATGCTTATGAAAAATTTTTAATGCCTTGGGAACACTCTGAAGATAGAGCATTAAGGGATAGAAGCAGGGCACAAAATTACATGCAGAGATGAGATCAACTTTGTTATAAAGACCATGGAAAAGATTGGCAGCCAAGAAACCAAAGCATTAACCCATTTGCCTCTGGGTCGTGAAGTCATGAGTGGTTTCTTCCCCCCCAGCTTCTTTATATATTTTTTCTATTCTTTCCAGTCTGTCTACAGTACTCATTTTTATGATCAAAGAAAAACATAAGGTAAAAGCCAGAGGAAGACTGGGTAGTTTTGCAGGCTAGGATTTCTTATTATATAGACAGATCCTGGCAATAAAGGACTAAGTGAGGCAAACCAGGGCTGTTTGCAGAGTGAAAGGATGAAAACCGCATCTCGAAGGATGCTCGTCCTCCAGAAGTAGCTGTGCGGCCTCAGCACGGCTGGCTGACAAGGAGAAAATGGACAGAATCCTCCAGCTATGGAGTTGGAAACTCACAAGCCATGTGGCTTTGAGCAAATTAACCACTCTGACCTTCAGTTTCTTCATCTGTTACATGAGAATAATAACACCTAGTACATTGGGTTGAACTTCTTTCAATTACAGAACATATATTTATTGAGTTCTTACTGTTGTAGGAGCTGAAGATGCAACAGTGATCAAAGAAATAAGGTCCCTGTTCTCCAGCACATTCATTCTAGTGGAGGGTTAGGGTGGGGAGATGAGTTGAATATTGGGGGAGCAACAAAAGCAAATGTGCTGGGACAGACAATAGCTTGGCACTTTATACCAGACAGGGGTCTTATGTGTCTGGAGCTTAGTGCGTAGGTGGGGAGTGGAGCAGTTAGGGAGAAGTAGACAGGGGGCGAGCCTGGCAGGCCAGGGCAAGAAACTTTGATTTCATTCTAAATATAATGGGAAGCCACTTAAAGGTTTTTAGCCACAGACTAGCATGATCTGATTTAGAGTTTATGTCTTAAAAAGGCCACTTTGGGCCTCCCTGGTGGCGCAGTGGTTGAGAGTCCGCCTGCCGATGCAGGGGATACGGGTTCGTGCCCCGGCCTGGGAGGATCCCATATGCCGCGGAGCAGCTGGGCCCGTGAGCCATGGCCGTTGGGCCTGCGCGTCCGGAGCCTGTGCTCCGCAACGGGGGAGGCCACAACAGTGAGAGGCCCGCATACCGCAAAAAAAAATAAATAAATAAAAAAAAAAAAAAAAAAAAAAGGCCACTTTGCTGCCATGTAGAGAATGGATTGTAAGATTGTGTGGGACAATCAATACACGAAAGCACTTAACATTGGGTCTGGCACAAAGTAAGTGTCTTAATAAGTGGTAACTGTTTTTCATTATTATCATCATTATCCTCATTATTATTACTACTCTTTTGTCTGCCTAGAGCTGGCTCAGGATTCTTGGACAATTAGCTTCACGAGATATTGACAAAGCATTCTGATGAGCCAGTGAATTTTTCAAATTTGTTTTCCAGGTGTTTTCACATCCTCAGAGAGGTGATAGTTAGAAGCCAAACACAAGCTGATACCTGTAAACTGAAAAGAAAAAAACAAACAAACAAACAAAAACAGTGAACAGGGCTTCCCTGGTGGCGCAGTGGTTGAGAGTCTGCCTGCCAATGCAGGGGAAACGGGTTCGAGCCCTGGTCTGGGAAGATCCCACATGCCGTGGAGCAACTAGGCCCGTGAGCCACAATTACTGAGCCTGCGCGTCTGGAGCCTGTGCTCTGCAACAAGAGAGGCCGTGATAGTGAGAGGCCCCGCGCACTGCAATGAAGAGTGGCCCCCACTTGCCACAACTAGAAAAAGCCCTCGCATAGAAATGAAGACCCAACACAGCCATAAATAAATAAATAAATAAATAAAATTAAAAAAAAAAAAAAAAACAGTGAACACATGCCTGAATCCAGTATTCTTTCATCCTTCGAGGGTGAGCTCTGGTTATCTCGTAGCTCAAAGAAGAGCCTGGGGGCTTCCCTGGTGGCTTCCCTGGTGGCGCAGTGGTTGAGAGACCGCCTGCCAGTGCAGGGGACACGGGTTCGTGCCCCTGTCCGGGAGGATCCCGCATGCCGCGGGGAGGCTGGGCCCGTGAGCCATGGCCACTGAGCCTGCACGTCCGGAGCCTGTGCTCCGCAACGGGAGAGGCCACAACAGTGAGAGGCCCACGTACCACAAAAAAAAAAAAAAAAAAAAAAAGAATACCTCCCCTCCTGCCTTCTCCTTCCTCCACACGTGGCTCAGAGATGACTTTCTCTGGGAAGCCTCCTGTGACCTTGTCCCAGGCCACACCCCACGCCAAGGCTGTTTTCTCTATGCCCTTGGAAGTTGGGCAGAGCCATAGCGTAACACCTACCGCCTTGACTAATGTGAATTTCTTCACCTAGGCTCTGAGTTCCTAGAATTGTACTAGTTAATGCAAGAGCCACCAGCCAACTGTGGCTATGTAAATCTACATTGAAATTAATACAAATTAAATAAACTTTAAAATCCACTTCCTCGGTGGCATTAGCCACATTTCAAATCCTCAGTAACCACTGTATTGGACAGCACAGAGAGCAAATATTTCTGTCATTGCAGAATGTTCTAGTGGACAGAACTGCCCTGAGGAGGTGGGGCAGGAGTCACGTGTTATTTATTAGTTTAGAGCTAGCAGAGTGTTGAAGACATAGACTTGAGAGGTGGTGGGCAGACCCTAGTTCAAATCTCAGCTCCTCATCTTACTAGCTGTGTGACCTTGGCCAAGTTCATCTTCTCAATACAGGTGTCCCCTGCTTATCAGAAGTTTGCTTTACACCACTTCACTTTTACCAAAGACCTACATCAGTACCTGTTTTGCTAACTGAAAGAAATCTGAAGAGGATTTTCACTTTTACGGAAAAAAAGGCTAAAAGCCAAAATAGGGTTCAGTGTTTGTTTTGCTGTTTGGTTGTTTATAGCAGCAACAGGTGTCCCGAGCAGCAAGAATCGTGCCGCCAATCTCCTTCCCCGGGAGCTACGCTCGGCCTCTTGGCTTCAAGTCACCATAGCGTTGGACTGTGTGAGTGTCTGTGCTTTATCTCGATTTATTTTGTAGAACCGTTAGCAAGATGTGTCCTAAGGTAATTGCTTCTTTGCTTTAAGCCGTTTTGGCTTGCAAAGGTGTCATAGGAACGCTGTACTTTCAGACAGCGGGGGAAAATGTACCCACCCCACGGTGTGCTTGTGAAGCTTGTATAAGTTAATATATGTGAAGGGCTTGTAACAGAGCTTAACTCAGAGTACGCCCCAAGCAAGTGATAGCTGCTATTATCATCGCCTCCAGCAAAATAACCAGCACATAGTAGGCCCTGATCACTGTTTACTGATTGCCTGAACAAATGAATGAAAGAACAAGGGAATGAATGGGCTTTAATTTTGGCTTTAATGAAAACAGACTACCTCTTCTGAAACCAAATATATTGCCATTAATAATAGCTTCTACTTATTCAGCACTTACTACATACCAGGCGCTGTGCTAAATGCGTTGCACACATTTCTCCCAACAGCCCCGTGAGCAAGGGACTATTATTAACCACCTCTTTTTTTTTTTTTTTTTTTTTTTTTGCAGTACGCGGACCTCTCACCGTTGTGGCCTCTCCCGTTGCGGAGCACAGGCTCCGGACACGCAGGCCCAGCGACCATGGCTCACAGGCCCAGCCGCTCCGTGGCATGTAACCACTTCTTTTTAGTGATGAGGACACTGAGGCTCAGACATCGGAAGCCAAAGGGTATAACGCTAGCAAGATGGGAAGCTGCACCTCTCTGCCTTGGTGGAGATATTACTGCTTCTAGAGTATTGGCTGCCATGATTGCTTCTGCTTCTGCTCTCTTGGAGGGATGGGGGCTGCGGGCAAATGCAGGCAGGGGCCTTGATGCTCCCCTTTCTCCCTGACCCTTGGGGAGGGCCATGGCTCCGCACAGTGAGAACACACCTGCGAGGAGCCAGGCGGCCTGCTCAGTTTTCTTTCCTCTTCCCAGAAAGACTTTTGACCCCGGTTTCTCGGATTCTTTTCTTTCCCTATCCATCCCCAGGGTTGCTGGCCCTCTGGCCAGGCCCACCCCTCCCCACCGCCCCACGCGTACCACCGAGCAATGGCCAGGCCGCAGACAAGGGCGCCTTTCTTCAAAGTGGTTCCCCTTCATCTCATAAATTCTCAGCCCCGGCCTGATTGGCTGCGACAAAAGGGAGCCAGGCCCCCACTCTGCTCCTCGGATACAAAGTGAGTTGTGTGCAGTTTTTGCCCACATGAGGCCAATCACAGGGGCCTGTGCCTCTCAGAAATCCCAGAGGACAAAATACCAGCAAGCCCTCAACACAGCAACTGCCCAGTCACAGGATCAAAATTATCTCTGGCCAGACAATGGACAGCAGATAGCTGGGAAAACCAAGACAATGAAGGGGCACCTCCCCAGTCACTTCTAACCTGAAGACTGGAAGGACGTTTAACCCTTTCCCACCTGAACCTTTTAACTTCCAGCCACACTGAGTCTGTGTACAGGTTGGGATGGTGCCCAAACCTTGAGGGAACGGTTTCCAATTCAACCCATCCTGATGGTTCCTTTTGCCACTTTCGAGAACTTGCCTTTCCTATGAAGCGTGATTCCAATGTTTCCAATTTTTAGGCACTAAAATTAGTCCAACTGTGCCTTCTAATTCTGTAGACACAACCCAGCTTGTGCAAATGTCCCTCTCTCCCATTTCTGGGTGAATTTTTGCATAGTACAGACTGCCAATTTTGTCGCGTGTTCTTGGGGGAAGATAGAAGTTTAAAATCATCTAGCTGCTTACCATGAAACAAATGCTGTGGAACACAAAGTTCTGATTTAGAATGCTGCATGTAACATTCTCATGAAGAGAAAAATACAGACAAATGTCTTACATGGATCACTGCTGAACATAGCAGTAGGAATATGAACTAGAAGTTATTGAACAGTTACTATATACCTACTCATTCTCCAGGCTTTTATTTCTTTGTCAGAATTTTATTTGATCCTCCCAGCCACCTTCCCTCTGAGGTAGATAACCCTTTATCCCCATTTTACAGACGAGGAAACTCAGTCCCAGCAAGATTAAGTAACTTGCCCAAAGATATAGCTAGAAATGGACTGAGCTGAGATTGGAACCCAAATCTGTCTACAAAGGCTGAATTCTTAACCACGTGCTTAATAAACGGCAATCATTATTGTTATTGTCATAAAATACAACACTTTATCTGCAGGAATACAGAGATGCTCCCAACATATAAGTGAAAATACAGGCAACAAGATTGCACATAGTCTGTGGTACTATTAAAAATAGGTAAATGACAGATAGATGGATAGGAGGAAAAATACTAGAACAATCTTTGCCAAAAGCTCGAGTGATTTTCTCTCGTGATTTTTTGCTTTTTTTCCCCCCTTGGTGCTTTTCTTTGCCTTCCAATGTTCTTCGTGAAGCCTGTATAACTTTTGCCATTAGGAAAGAAGTGTGTGAGTGTGTGTGTGTGTGTGTGTGTGTGTTGTGTGTGTGTGCTTTAAAAGCCAGAGGGAATAGAGAAGATGGCAAAGTAGGCCAAAGACGCTGGAATTGCAGTTATTTAAATCTTGTCCACAGTTGCAATTTGGGGAGTTCAAAGTTATCTCAAAATGATGAAGCAAAAGTCTTAAGCCATCTGCCCCCTAGACCAAGTGAAGCCAAGCGACAGTGACAGTGAGAAAGTCCTTTAAACAATGACCTAAAGGGTGTGCTGTGAGCGGGGAAACAGAATGAGGGGAAAGTGGTAAAGTTCATCTAAGGAATGATAAGAGGTTTTCTTCCTAACGACCCTCCCTCCTCAGCCATTGTATTTGCTGCTTGGATTCAGTCAGCTCCAGCTTGACTGAGAAAGACCAGAGCAGTCGGGGGAGAAGGGGCAGGAAACCTTCAGCCTGGCCCCCAAGACAAATCCCTAGGAGTCTGGCAGGAGGCAGCCTTGCTGATTCCAGGCCTATATTTTTCATTTCTTGTTTTAACAGTCATAAACGCCTTCCGATGCCAAAGCAGAACATGACTTTAATCCAGATAAAATAAAATTCCCAAACCCTGAAAACTATACAGAGATTTACAAGCCAATTTTAAAAAGCAAAAGCCTCAGTTCCAAGAGTGGCACATTCCACATGGCCAGCACTGGGGGCTGCCCCGTGGCCTGGCCTCCTGGGGACGAGGTCCCAGGACTCACCACTCAGCCCCCAGATCCACAGCCCCCTTGGCAAAGAGAATGCAGGCAAACTCGGCCCTTGACGTGGACTCTTCTCAGATTCCTGGGCTCTGGGGTCTCTTGGCTTTCAGGAGTCCTAATAGATTCCAGCTCCCCTCTCTCCGCCTCCCCTCCACCCCCCAGCTGTTGCAGAAAACCACAGTCAACCTCTTCTTGCTCTCAGCTGCCAACTTTTCTCTAAGTAAACACAGAATGTAGCAGGAGATCAGCTCAGTTCCATTCCCAGCACTGTAGGTTGGGTCAAGCCTGGCCTGATACCAACCTCTAGAACCCAGGCTAGGGCGGGTTCTGAGGTACCCACAGGCTGCCACTTAGCGAAGCCTTATTATGTGCTAAATGCCGTATGGATATGAACTCACTTAACCCCATTGATCCTCTGAGGTGGGACCTTTGTATATTAGATTTCATCGCTTTGCTCCTTTAGGTCTTCTGGCCCCTTTCACCTCTTGCTCTGAGCCCAGGAGGCTGACCTGTGTAAATGGCACCAGTGGGCTCCATGCATTCTGGCCTCTGGTTGGGTTTACCCAAGAAGAGAAGAGGCACTGGCAGCAGATCAGAGGAAGGAAACCAATGAGTTGGGGCCGTTAATCCCCCGGATTCCTCCTTGCTGTGTGGCTATGGGCTGGCTGTGCCTCTTCCAAAAGCCACAGCTCCTGTTGGGTGACTCTCTCCATACAGGCTCCCCTTTCCAGGTTCTGGAATGAACCCTTCTCCTTGCTCCTGCAGACCCAGGGCAGGAACAGCACCTCCCTCTGCTAGCCCCAGGTACTGCACTCTGCCTTGATCTCTCCCAGCACTGCCCACACCTGCGCAAATAATCTCTTTCTTAAACTCCCCTCAGATTACCCGATTTCAGTGCACCCTGTGTTTCCTGCCAGGCTGCTGACCAGTGCATTTGCATCATCTCGGGTTTATAGAGGAAGAGACTGAAGCTTGGAGAAATTAAGTCACTTGCCCAGGAGCAATTATCTGGGATTTGAATTTGGATCAGCCTGACTCCAGAGCCCATGCTCTTAACCTCCTAACTACTTTATAAAAAATAAAATGAAATAAGCTTTTATTCGGTGCCTATTGTGTGCCATACAGTGTGCTAAGCCCCTCATGCCTTCGTTTCACAGGCACTCTATGGACAATACTATTAATGCTTATTATCCCCATTTCACAAATGAGAAAACTGAGGCTCAGAAAGGGGAATTCATCTGCCCATGGACACAAAGTTAAAGAGAGGCAGAGCTGAGGCACGAACTCAGGGCTACCCCAGCCTTCTCTCCACCTTAGGTAACCTGCTTTCCACAGAAACCGTGGGGATCAGTGGAAGCCAGAAGAGAGAACGAATCCATGTTCCAAGAGGACCTCCCAGGGTAGGGCTGGAGAAGTGGGTTCATTCATCATGTCCAAGAGACAAGCTTGAGTGGATGCTGGAAGGCAGAGCCAGAGGCTGGGGGACTGTGGGAACAGAGGCAGGGCCAGGCCAGGAGTGGGAAGGTGGTCCAGGCCTTTGCCAGGAGGAGGGCTGGGTCCCTCGGGACACCTGTGTGATAGTGCTGACTGCATGGGGCTTCGATGGGGACTGTTCATGTTGACGAACATTTACTGAGTGCCCACTGTGTGCCAGGCACAGGGCTTGGCTCTGGGGCCACCTGTATTGGGGCTGAGGGGCCAAGAACAGGCCCATCCCGTGGACGGAAACTACTGTGGTTTGGGGCTCAGATATGAGGCCATTTGCCTTGCCCATCTCCTCATCCCTAGAAGGCCTACTATTCAAGGCTACCCCCAAAACACCTCTCCACACTGTGGTGTCCCACTGCAGTCCCTATTATACTTGACTCTGCCTTTTTCCCCAGGCCCCAGCCCAACAAACTAAACCAGTATCTGCCGGATCTCTTTCCTCTTGTTGACCTTAAAATGTACCACCCCCCAAATGTCTGTCTATCGCCATTTATTTTATAGCTTTATTGAATTATAACTGACATGCAATAATCTGCTTGTATTTAAACTTTGTAATTTGATATGTTTTGACATACGTATATACCTGTGAAAATATCGCCACAATCAAGATGATGAATATATTACCACTCAGAAAGCTTCCTCGTCCACCTTTGTCATCCCTCCTGTCAGCCTCACATCCCAACACCCAGGCAACTGTTGATCTGCTTTCTATCTCAGATATTATATAAATGGAAGAACATATATATATAAAGAAGTCTGGCTTCTTTCACTCAGCATAATTAATTTCAGATTCATCCACATTGTTGTGTATATCAGTACTTCATTCCTTTTTATTGCTGAGTGGTATTCTATTGTACAGACATACCACAATTTACTTATTTATTTGTTTCTCTGTTTATTTCCTTCCTTCCTTCCTTCTTCCCTCCTATCTATTTATCTACCTACCTATCATCTATCCTTCATCTACCTATCTATTCACTTCCTCTAGAATTGAGCCTATTTGTAAGGATGTTCATCACAGCATTTATATTTAATAGCAAAAGCACTTATAACAACCTACATGTCTGCCCATAGGGAAATGATTAAATAAAGTTTAATGAGGCCTTGGAACCTCGTCAGAGGAGAGGCAAATAGAGAATCCTAAGCCAGCTTGCTGCAGTTGCCAGGAGGGCTGTGTAATTCTTGGTTCATGGCTAACTTTCTACTATGCCCTGCCCCAGTTCTTGATTGGAGGGAGATAAAACCATTCACTGACACCTGGCTAGCATGTCCAAAGTGCCACCTCTCCTTGTTTCTTTGCTTTGTGAATATCTATCTATCCATCCATTCATCCATCTATCATCTATCCACCCACACATCCGTCAATACATCCATCCATCCATCCCTATCTATCATCTATCATCTATTCCTTTATTTATATATATTTTCTTCCTTTTCCTTTGACCATCCTTTATCTGTCCATGGATACCCATAAGGCCAATAGATGTCAATGTCCTCCTGTAGCTGGAAGAAGACACAGATTACTTTAATAGTAAACGTGACCATCTAGTAAGAACCTATTAGTTACCAGACACAGCATGAAGAAATCAGAAAGTGCTTAGCACGTGGCCTGACACACATAAGTGTCATGGAAAAGAACATTGTATTGAGTTCCTTCCTTTGTTGGTGGTTGTAATTACAGATCTTTGCTACTGCTTCAGTAAAACCTCATTCATTCATGACAGTATGTATGAAGGGCGGGTTAAGAGATCCGTCTGCATTAAAAGACCTGTTTAGAATCCTTAAACAAAACGAACCTTTCTTTCTTTTGGTACAGAGCAGAATTTGACAAAGAAAGAGTTCCCAAGTAGTATTACTTCCTGGCTGCTCTAATCAACATTTAAAACTCATCTGGATTTGGCAGGAATTTCTTTGGGTAAGATGAGGTGCTAAAAGCCTTAAAACAGTTTATTCTTTTAAAGACATGAAACGCTCCTTACACAATCTTTACACTCCGGTAAAGTTTTCTTCACAGGTAGAGCAAAGGTAAACTGCAACTTAGGTCAGGCTGACTTATAACAAATTCCATTATTAGCACAGTTCAAATTAATGAGATTTTCCTTTACTTGGTTTCAAAAGAGGCTCAAAGCCACTTAGTAACTTGAGACCTCTTGTGAATCTCATTACTAGAAGAGTTTTTAAAACACAGTTTGGTCTTTGGTTACCATAGGAAATTGCGAAGGCCCAATGACTGTGTTTCATTCTGGATCCAAGTTTCATGTCGGGTGATTCATTTAAGCTTTGATGATTTTTTAATTTAAAAAATTCCCCATTAATGCCCCCAAAAAGAAAAAAAATCTATTAGCACACGGTGAACACATGAGAGGGATACTGACCAGTCGAGTTCATTGTCTGAGTTCCATGCCAAAAAAAAAAAAAAAAAAAGGATGAAAAGTAAACAAAACTTTCAAACTTTACAATATTTACCTTTAAGCTCTTAGTAGCCACAGATGCAAAAGTCTTTACTTGTGTTTTAAGTCGGGCAACCTCCTAAATTAAGTTGGATTTATCCCAAGGACCAAATCAGAAAATTCATTCATGAACTAGGACCCTCCAGAAGGTTTTTTCCTTTCATTTTGTTTAATCACTTTTATAGTCCTTTCCTTCTTCGAAGTAATTTGGATTTGATTGCTTCTTCGTGAAATTCTAATGTCAAGACTGTGTCTAATTTCTGTTTTATGAAGAAATCTGGAAACTATACAAAGGAATGAATTGAGATGCAGAGTCAAATAAAATCTGTAATGTGATAACTCTATCAACCCTGCCTGGAAAGATACTGTATTTCAATTAGATCTTGAGACATGTTCTTACATAAACTGACAGCATCGGATTGACAGTGTTCATCTTCCCAGAGAACACAATTTACAAGGACAGAGGAGTGAATTGGGTTCGGTATTCCAAAGGTATGTTGGATTGCTTACCCCACCCCAGCCTGAATAGAGGTGTGACCTAACAGACAGGCTCCCTTTCAGCATAAAATTAAAATGGCAAACATATGATAAATTCCCACCAGCACCCAAAAAAAGGTATTTAAAATTTAAAGTAATAAAAATAATAATACTTAGCATTTAAACAATACTTTACATCTTCAAAGCACTCCATAAACGTTGGTTCCAATTCTCCAGGCGTTCAATGGTCTTTGATGTGGAGAAGAACTCCAGGCACAGTGGGGGAGATAAAGCTACATCCAGAAGAACTGAGTCCAATTAGCTAATTGTAACACTTTCATTTCTTCCCTCATTCAGTTTCATTTTTTTTCCAACTACCTTTTGTTGTTCTCAGGTAAAGCCCTTGCAGGGTCACCTACGAAGGCCTGCTGGTATTAACCAGGCTTCCATCCAAACTCATCTGCAAGACCCGGCTGCATTCTTTTCCATTCTTTTCCCCAATTTACGGTGAAATGGAAAAACCAAGTCCAACTGGATAACAATTAGACTGATTTTATTCTCAGAGTTTGCCTTTCCAATTTTTCAATGGAGCGAGATATCCTTTTATTTATAAGACCATAGGAGGTAATATGTTTTATAGATAGATTTATTTTAGTCTTGATGCTTTTTTTCTTTTCTTTTTTTTGGTCCTTTCTTAGCAAAACAAGAAGCTAGCTGTCTTGTGTCAGTCTCCACCCTTCTTTCTGGAGAGTATGAAATCCAAAAATCCAGGAAGCCTTGGTCTTGATGACTCTGACACCTTCAGCAGCAAAGATTTAACACTTATCCCAACTGGCCATCCTCACTGTAGGTAAGGCTGTGGCGAAGCAGATAATCTCTTGCAGCAGGCTATGTCCTCCACTCTTGGCAGAAATGTAAATTGGTGTAACCTTTTTGCAGAATCTACGAAAGTTGCAATCTTTTGTATCCTTTGACTCAGCAATTCTACTTCCAGGAATTTGTTTTAATGAAAAACTCACACAAGTTTGCAAAGAAATATGCAAGCCCATCAATTTAGTCTTGTCTTGAAGTGAAAAACTGGAGGGTACCAAGGACTCACAGCAAGGGGACTAGTGGAGACAAGTGAGACACAGCCAGACAGCAACATCCACAGCACTGCCACTGGTGGGTTAATTACATGGTTCTATGTTTCCTTACACGGAGGGAGGTCTGTGAGCTCAGGACTCATTCATCCTACTCACGTTTCTTGAGCACATACTATGTTCCAGGCACTGTTCTAGGCAGAGGATGCAGGAGTGAAGAAAGGAGACAATGTCCTTGCCCTCATGGAGCTTACGTTCTGATGGGAAAGTTTTTCACAAACAAATACGTATTATCAGGTAATAACATATCTGCTAAGTCAAAAGTAAAAGCAAGGAGTGTGGAAAAGCCCCTTTGGGACACAGTTTGGCAGTTTCATATAAAGTTAAATATATGTTTACCATATGGTCCAACCCTCCCACTCGTGAGTATTTACCCAAGAGAAATGAAAACTTATATTCACCCCCAAAAACTTGTGTGTGAATGTTCATAGTGACTTTATTTGTAATCACCCTCAAAATGGAAACAACCCTAATGTCCTTCAACTGATGAATGGGTAAACAAAACATGGTACATCCATACAATGGAATATTATACACCAACAAAAAGGAAGGCGCCACTAATTCATGCAACAAAATGGAGGAACCTCAAATACATTATGTTGAGTGGAAGACCATGTGCTCTGCAATTTCATTTATAAGACGTTCTGGCAAAGGTAAAACATAAGGACAGAGAACAGCTTAGTCATTGCCAGGAGCTTGGGGGGAAGGAAGGGGTTGATTACAAAGGGGCAATTGGGAGGATATTGGAACTGTACTAACTCTCTATTGTGATGCTTACACAACCCTAGATGTTTTGTCAAAACTTGTAGAACTCTACACTAAGGCCAGTGGATTTTACTATATGTAGATCATACCTCAGTAAACCCGATTCAGGGAAAAAAGCAAAGTGCAAAAGCTGTATACAGTATGATCCCATTTTTGTAAGTAATAAGAATAATAGTAAATGTTAGAATATGCTTAGGGAAAAAAAAATCTAGATGAATATACAGTACGCTGAATTGTTACCAGTAAGTTACCTGGGTTGGGGGAAGGGGTGTTTCATTTTCTAAATTACACATTTCTTTGATGCTTGAATATTTTATAGGGCATGTGTTACTTTCAGAATTACAGGGAAAATCAAATGATGATACAAAATTTAATCCTTTGAGCAGGCCAGTCTGTTGTGGTGAGGCACAGAACTCAACTGAGATGCTCAGGCTACATCATGTGACTCTGGTTCTGGCTCTGGAGGGCAGTTGTCTGCTCAGGCTATTAAAGATACACTGTGACTTTGCAGACCCCGAGAAGCCTTGGGAGATGCCCTCCTCTTTGGCTTGGGACCCCTGCCCCGCCTCCAGGCAAGGAAGGGCTGCTGTCCCCTCTAAGCTGCTCCTGGGGGGAGCCAGCCCTTTGGTAGCTCCCATGGGACTGATTTTTCTGGACAGAGGTGGAGTAAGGCTCAGGGCTGGCACCGCCCCCGTCCTCCTGCCATGGAGAAGAGCTGTCTGTGGCACAAGGTGGTTTAACACCTCTGATAATAACAGACAATGTTTATTGACACTTGCTCTGCGCCAGGCACTGGCCAAGGCCTTACTACTTAGTATCAGTTTGTAATTCCTTCATGTAACAAACATTTGTTAAACACCAGCAATGTTCTAGGCACTGAGGATACAGTAGTGAACAAAGAGGAGAAAAAAAAAACAACCTTACATTCTATCACCCTGATATTCTAATAGGAGGAGGGGGCGACAGCAAAAATATATAAGAACAAATATATGTCAGGGGATTTTAGATGCTAAGAGAAAACTAAACAGAGTGAGGGGTGTAAGAAGGAGGGATGGGGCACACTGTCTTAGGTGCAGTGGTCCGAGAGGGTCTTTCTACTGTGGGAGCCATCTAAGCCAAGCGCAGGAGAGGCCTGCAAGGGCCAGGGCCCTGAGGCTGAGAGAAGAGCTCCAGGGAGGTCACGGGCCTGCAGCAGAGCATGCATGGGGGACACTGGCAAGAGAGCAAGAGGCCAAGTCACACAGGGCCCTGCAGGCGCTGATGGAGTGTTTGGCTTTTACCTTGAATGAGGTGGGAGTCATGGAAGGGTTTAGAGCTGAGGAGTTTGATTTAGGTTTGATTAGGTTTGATTTAGGTTTGATTAGGCTCCCTCTGACTGCTGTGTGGAAAAGAGAACATAGTGGGGGTGGGAGCAACAGAGGGGCCAGTGGCTTAGGCTTGGAGGTGGCACATTCTGGATATTTCCATCTCAGCCTTCACTGTCCCAATCTGCAAAATGGGATGATAATAGTATTTCCCTCACAGGAGGATTAAACAAGCTCACAGTATTAAAGTACCTGGGCCTGGGCCTGGCACATGGGAGGTGCTCAATAAATATGCCCGTGCTTGTTATTATTATTACCAATGTTCCCATGAAGCCAGGATAATTATGCCCACATTATGGATGAGAAGACTGAGGCTCAGAGTGGTGAGGCTGCTTCTCCAAGAGCAGATGGCTGGTAAGTGGCAGAGCTGCATTGCTCCAGGCCCCTGTGGAACATTTGTGGGGAGGCACAGTGGGCCTATGAAGAAGACAGGAAGCCCAAATAAGGGGCAGAGGGTGTCTAAGCATGGGGGAGCCCTCTAACCTCATCTTAGTACAGAAGGCAGCAGTGACCAAGCTTCAGGTAGGATAGGATCCTAGGATAGGGATAGGATCTACCTCATAAGATAGTTCTGACAAGAAGATACCTGGCATAAAATGAGCTCCGTAAACACGTTCAGAAGACAGCCCGCTCCTGAAAAGATGGTACAGTAAGGAGGAGTGTAACTGGGTATATGGTTGGTGGCATGTCTTTACTGGCCTCCTTCTGGTTGCACCACACAGCTCTGCCTGGAAGAAGAAAGCCCGTCTTCTGTTGGGATTTTGAGAAGTGGCTGATTAGATTATAACGAACAGGCTCATTGGGGTGCACGTGCTGTGTAAACAGTGACCTCTTCATAAAACCACAAATATAGAACAACGCAAAATGTGCTTTGAGTTACGGCATGGTTAACATGAAATAAAGTCTGCTCATTGGAAAATCATTTTAAGGGTCTATTATTTTTTTTAAGCGAGGGGAATATTTACCGAGGTATTTTTGGTAGAATAAAGAAGGGGCTTCTATGTTCAGTAACCGTTGTGAAATGCTGGTAGCAAATCCCCATAACACAACTCGCTAACATTTACAGAAGCTGTTGTGATTAAGTGGGAACCAAGCTACCGGAAAATCTACAAGAAGTCAGCAAAGTAAGATCAAGAGACTATAAAGTAAACAATAGATAGAGAATGAAATGTAATTTATTTCCTTGGGGAAGCGATCTGTACCGACAATAGCAACAGGATGACTCTGTAGATATATTCCATTTCCATCCTCAACCGACTATTGCAGTCAGCACATTTGAAAATGGAGAAATCGTGTACGCAATTAAAAAAAAAACCCAATGGATTATAACTCACCGGCGTCCTGAGAGGTTGGCAGCCCATTTTAAAAAGGAAAAACTGAGACTCAAGCAGGAGAGATGAGTTGCTTGACTCATCCTTGCTGAGAATCTATAACCCAGGTGACCGGAGGAGCCCAATGAACCTGTCATTGAGGCCACGTGAAGACAAAATGATGACTCAAGTTTCACATGTGGCATTTTTCCTGCCTCCAAAGTGCTGCCTGAGCAAAGGAGCATGCTCTTTCCAAGGTTTGCTTTTAAATAAAATGATCTGTTGCAGAAAAGCAAGATCTGACCCACAGGCAGGGACCCAGCCAGCAAGGAGCTGGCACCCCTGTGCCAGGGAGCAGGAAAAGTGTCCTCTCAGGCTGGGAACTTAAAGTGCCAGATAGTTTGGAGGGAACTGGTCTGGTCCCTGGAGGATGGTGGCCTTTGTCTAACATGCCAGGACCTGGATGTCACTTCTCAAAGAGCAGTATCACACGGGTAGGGCGGCTCCATCAGTTGCCTTCTCACCTATCCAGACCTCAGCTGAAGTCCCTGATTTAGGCCACCAGTGAAAAGACCTTTTCTTCCTTACAAAACCCCTGGACACTTGGGTCTGGCCTGGAGCACAGAAAGCAGAAAGGGTGAGATAGGCTGGCACAGTTGCCAGAGAAGTTGGCATCTCCCCTCCCAGTGCACGGTCTGGCTCTGGGCCACCCAGGCAGGCCGTTTCTTTCGTGAGCACTGACTTCGCACTTGCACAGCCCTGGAGAGGAAAAGTTATGGAATCCACCTGTGAACACCCTCTTCTCTTAGAGGTGATTTTGTTCACCCTAAAAACAGAGTTGGCTGTCGTAAGTGAGGCTGTTCAGATTCCAAGAGAGTGTATGTGTATATGTGGGTCCATCCAGAGGAAACAGAATTTAGTTTCATGTGATATATTTCACCACCTGCCATGGCCAGAGCCTGCAATATGTAAACTTAGTGGAGGCCAAAAATTTATGAATGTGGTCACTTGTTTTTGGTCAAGTGGCAGCGTAGTCAAAGAAAAATTTCAGGGGACATTCACATGCTTCTTTATTATTGGCTATTAGAAAGCAATTTATCGTGGGCTGCTAAATTCATTCAAAAATCAGCACTACCGGAAGCAAGAGTCCTTGTATGTAAGTGTAGGTAAAATGCCACTGAGTACAGTTAATTTAAGCTCATTGGGATTTTTAACAACTCAAATCATGGCTCAGATGATCTCTTTGGTGGTGTTTCTTAGAGTTCCGTCTCCACCTACATTTTATAAAAAACTCTGGGTCTGAAGAGTCACTGACATTTATTGAACACCTATTATGTGTTGGGCGGGTGCTGAGTGCTTTGTGTGCAATAACTCATTGAATACTCACATTGGCTGTAAGAGGCAGATACAAGGATGACCCTGCTTTAGGGATGAGGAAACTGAGGCACAGAAAGGTTAAATCACTGTCCAAGAGGTCAAAAAGGTCAGTGGCAAGGCTGGGATCCGGACCAGGTGTCGTCCAGCCCTAAAGTTCTTGCCCTTCGCCAGACTTCAAGCCGTGCTCAGAGCCAGCAACAACTGCTATTGTCTTTACTTCATCCTCTGCACCGCCTTAGGGGAGGGGTTGGAACCGTTAGGAAATCCTTGATGGTTAGGAGCAGAACTGTTATTGCCCAAGGCACCACAGCTTGACTGGTATAAGACCATTCTCTCAGAGGGAACTTAAAACCTCAACTTAAAAATTGAATTAT
Source organism: Mesoplodon mirus (assembly GCF_964341445.2). NCBI lineage: Eukaryota > Metazoa > Chordata > Mammalia > Artiodactyla > Ziphiidae > Mesoplodon > Mesoplodon mirus. The sequence continues at coordinate 12,889,050 of NC_138989.1, forward strand.
GAAAGTGAAGGAATGGAAAGGATAGGCCTATTCCCTGTTACCCATTTCCGGGTTTTTCTTAGGTTCATTTCTGCTTCCCATTTGAAAGGGTCTCAGAGGATTTCTGTCCACTTGCAAAGCCCCGTTCCAAGTGGTTTAGGCCCCGGGTTCCATTAATCCTGCATGTTTATTGCAGAGTTCTGTTTTGGCATGGATTAAAAAAGCTTGACCACTATATGATTAAAAAAATTTTTTTTACAAATATATCAGAGTGCATTCATTCAAAGGAATGCTCTCTTCTTGGAGAGGAGAGAGGGATTTGAGTAAACACCTCTCTGCAGACAAGTGCAGTTCTACCATTTACCTGGTTGTGACCTTGGGCAGGTGCTGAACCTCTCAACTGTAAGATGGTATGTACATACTGCTATATTTAAAACGGATAACCAACAAGGACCTACTGTATAGCACAGGGAACTCCGCTCAATGTTATATGGCAGCCTGAACGGGAGGGGAGTTTGGGGTAGAATGGATATATGTATATGTATGGCTGAGTTGCTTTGCTGTGCACCTGAAACTATCACAACATTGTTAATCGGCTATACTCCAATATAAAATAAAAAGCTTTAAAAGAAAAAAAAAAAAAAAAAGAAAAGGATAGGCCTGCTTCGTGGAAGCGTCTGTAAGTGTCTTTATGGAATTACGGAATGAATGGCCTTGTCCACACCATGTGAGAGGGACCCAAGACCGGTGTTCGTCATTGTGCCAGACCCCTGACTGATCTCACTGGGACTGCCTTTGTTTCTCTTTTTGTTCTCAGCTGCTGACTTGAATAGCAAAAACAAAACCAAAACAAAACAAAAAAAACTCAAGAGGAAATGCAAATGGTCAAGAGACCTAAGAGAAGATCTACCTCACTGGAGTTTGGGAAAGCAAATTCAAACAGCAATGACACCATTTTTCACTGTCAGGTTGGCAAAAATTTAAAAAAGATTGGCAACATCCAAATGCTGGCAAGGTGGTGAGGAAGAATACTCTCTTCCGGTATTGCTTGAGGGAGTGCGAATTGCTACAATGTTTGGGGAAAGACTTCTGGTTGTATTTATTAACAGTAAAAATACACATTTATTAACAATAAAAAAGCAATCCTATTTTGGGGACTTTATTCTACAGAAATAGAAGTGTCAGTACATAAGGATATATGGATAAGGATATTTACTGCATCCTTATTTATAATAGGAAAAAACTGGAAACCACCCACAGGTTCAGAAATAGGGGAATAATTGGATAAATTATGGCACAGGTGTTCTATGAAACACTCTACAATGAATAAAAGATGGAGTTGGATCTAGATATATAGGTCGAGAGGTATATTTGTGATAAATTAAGTGGGAAAAAAAGCAGCTTGCAAAGTAATATATGTGACATGATCCCTTTTTCATAAAACGTAAAAAAAAAAATTCCCTTAGGGATGTGTGTTTACATTGCATGATTTGGTATGAGCTTGTAGGAAGTAGAGTAAGCATTCATAACAATTTGGTTGAGTTTGGATAACTCAGTGGTAGAGAAAAGAGTGTTCTTTTTTCCTTGGCGTACTCCTGTGTCGTTTAACTTGTCACAGCTAGCATTTTGTAACTTTTGTTATTTACAACAAGATAAATCCAATAAAGCTGAGGTTAAAGGGAAAAAAACTCCAAGTGATGTGACTGGGTGCCACTTTCCATTGTACGAGGATGGACAAGTGACTGTGCTTGTTGTAACTTATTGATCACTGCCGATGGGGCTGTGCACTGTGCGAAGACCTCGCCCTGTGCTCTCACTCTGGGAGGCCAACCCAGCGGAAGAAATGGGGGTCACAGGGCTCAAGGCTGCACAGCTAACGCACCACGGAGCAGAGATTGGGACCCGGGTCTGTCTTACCCTGAAGCTGCATTCTTAACTCCTACAAAATACTCCCACCCTGCAGCTGTGGCGACTTCCTGTGGTCTTTCTAATAGGGCGGTTCCTCCTCTGGTTATATTTTTGCTTCCATTTTCTCTCTGCCATTACATTTGGTAACCATGAAAGGGAACTAAACTGTCATTCTCAGAATACGACCTGAGACTTGTGCAGAGGGGCACGTCTATTTCCTGCCTGGGCAGTTCGGCGTTTTCACAAATGGGGAAACTTGGTCATGAACAAGGATGCTTCTGATGAGCCCCCCACATGGGGAACTGGACTCAGAAGTACCTGATGTCTTGCTGCTTCCTAGTCACCAGTATGGGTTTGGTTTTGTTTTGATCTTATCTCCTGAGGCTCTCCATCACCTCCCATTGCTTTCTCTATTAAAGACTCTGCAGACATTTATCAGTCATCTCCACAGAGTCAAGGGTTTCTTTGCTAGAAATGACCTAGTATGGAGGATCACCCATGTTGCCTTTTCACACAGGAGGAAACTGAGGCCCGGGGCAGTCGGGAGGCTTGTCTAAGATAACAGGGACGCTCAGTGGCACATCTGAGACTAGAACCTGGTTCCTTTGGGTCCTCATTCTGTACTTACGTTGCCAGGGCAGTTGCACACTGCACTTCTGACCTTTTCTCTTCTACTCTGGGGCCTTGGCTTTGACAGTCAAGGAAATCTCCCCAGATGAAGTTTTTATCCCCTTTTGCATTGTTTATTTGCTTTTTTATTTGATTGATTATTCTGTTTTCAATTTTATTGATTGATTTGTGTTGTTTGTAACTTATTGTATTGAATAGGTAATATATACATTTGGCTCAAAAAATGTAAGCAGTACGGTGAAAAGTAATTTCTCTTCCCACTGTGACTCTCTGTCCCCAGAGGCAACTGGTATTACCATTGTCTCTGGAGCAGCCTTCCATGGATATCCCGATTAATAATCCCTTTTTGTGCTAATGACAGTTAGCACTGTCAGGACACATAGTGCTAACTCATTATTTTTAATGGCTGCACGGGATTAAATTATACTGCTAACCACTCCCCAAACAATGGGCATGTACGTTGATTTCTACAAGCAGCACGATAGTTCACACCCTTGCACTACAGGTCTTTATACATCTGTGCAAGAATCTCGGTAGGATAATCTCCTAGAAGTAGAATTGCTCGGTCAAAGGGAATGTCCACTATAAATTTTGATGTTTTCCACATTGACACCCAAAGCTGTGATGCTAATTTATATTCCTTAGTTCCCCGACCAGGGATGGAACCCACGCCCCCTGCATTGGAAGCTCAGAGTCTTAATGACTGGACTATCAAGGAAGTCCCTTATTATGTTTGTTTGTTTGTTTTGCGGTACGCGGGCCTCTCACTGTTGTGGCCTCTCCCGTTGTGGAACACAGGCTCTGGTCGCGCAGGCTCAGCGGCCATGGCTCACGGGCCCAGCCGCTCCGCGGCATGTGGGATCTTCCCAGACTGGGGCACGAACCCGTGTCCCCTGCATTGGCAGGCGGACTCTCAACCACTGCGCCACCAGGGAAGCCTCCTTATTATGGTTTTAATTGCTGTTTTTCTTATGATGAGTGTCTTAGTCTGCTTGTTGGGCTGCTCTAACAAGTTACCATAGACTGGGTGGCTTAAACAAGAGAAATTTATTCCTCACAGTTCTGGAGGTTGGGAAGTCTAAGATCAAGGTGCCAGCCAATATGGTTCCTGGTAAGAACCCTTTTCCCGGTTCTGTCTTCACAGGGCAGGGGGGTTGGTGGGTGGGGCAAGGTGGGGAGAGAGTGAGATGGAGAGAGGTTAGGAGGGAGGGAGGGAGAGTGTTTGAAGGCTGGAAATCTTTCCTGTCTCTTCATACAAGGGCACTAATCCAATCATGAGGGCTATACCCTTGTGACCTAATTACCTGCCAAAGGCTCTATCTCCAAATACCATCACAATGGGAAAGTTACAGCATATTAATTTTAGGGGGACACCAACATTCTGTCCATTGCAACAAGTGAGGTTGAACATCTTTTTACATATTTGAAAGCCATATGTCTTTCCTACTCTGTGAACTGTCCATATACTGTTCTCATTTTTCTAATATTAGGTTGCTTTGGGAGACTTTTAAAAAACTTACTGAAGAATGAGAATTTGGTGACCAGGTGTGTAAGATGATATCCTGGGATATAAACACACCTGGATATGATGGACCATCACACTGTCTGATTGCTCAGGCTGAAGTAACACCATGCATGTTGATAAAGTGGTTTGACTTTTTTTTCCTAAACATTTTCGTCAACAAATCTTAATAGAAATGCACAAAATTGGCTGAGGTCAGTGGGTCAGCAATTGGGACCCCTTTTTGACAGATGGAGAAATGAGGGTCAGAGAGTTGAACCATGGTGGTCAAGGTAACACAACGGGGGGTGCCAAAGTCATCGACAGGCCACAGCTCACAGAGCCTTCTGGATTCAGGTTTAGGCTCTGGAGCCACACAGACCTGGGTTTGAGCCACTCACTAACTGGAGAGCTTGGAGGTGTCACTGCACTTCTGAGCCTTGACTTGTAGTCTAAGGATAATAACAGTATCTTCTTTATGTGACTGTTCTGAGGACTATGTGAAATAATGTAGGTACATTCGTTATAACAGTGTCGGTAGGTTATAACATAGTGTCAGCCATGATAATACTACACTTTATAACATGCTGCTCCTGGGTTTTGCTTTAGCAGTTGTTTGTGGTAGTTCCAAAGCTCAATTCGCATGTCTAAGACTTCTTTCCTTTTATTACACTCCATCTTTCTGCTGTTTTCCCACTCTTCCTTTTTTTAAAATCCAATCTACATGGCTCTTCCACGTTTGGGGGCTTATTAATGAAGTTATCTCCTCCCCACCTTTGCAGGGAGCACAAGCCTTGAGGGCTGGGAAACAGCCTCCTTACACTGGCATTCCTCCGGACTCCCATGCCGTATGCTCAAGGAATGTTGGTTATTGACTGAATGGAGGCAGGAGGGAAGGTCTGCTCCCAACCAGCCCTAGTACAGTGTCTGGTAGTTTAAAAAATATATACATATTCTGGCACAAAGCAAGAGATCAGGAAGCATTTATGCAAAGAATGAATGCATACACACAGTGCCTAGGAGTAAGAGCTCGAAAGGCATTTCTGTATTCACAGTGAGCGCTCCCTGGGTGAGGCTTATAAACCTTAACGCAAGACCTTAGCTGCGCTGTGCTTGGGTGCAGGGGTTCGAATCCCACCCCCTCCTCTTCCCAGCTGTGCAACCTCGGGCAAGTGACTTAATCTCTTTGTGCTTCAGTTTTCTCATCTGCAAAACGCGGAGGACGGAGTGAGACCTCGAGGAGACACCCCCGAAACACTTGGATCTTCTGCTTGGCCCACGGCAAGCCCTTGCCACCCAGCCGGCCGGGGCGGTCCGGGGCACAGGCAAGGGGCTCCGAGCCCTCCGCAGCCACCTCCACGGGCATTCCCGGGGCTCGCAGTCGCGCCCAGCGGAGGTCTGTGCACCCGAGGGGGCGGGGCGCGAGGCCGCCGGCCCGGCCGCTGCCCGCGCGCCCGCCCCAGAGCCGCGCCGCCTGCACTTCTTTCTCTCCCTCTCCGTCTCGGCCTCCGTCTCCCTCCCTCTCTCGGCCGGAGAATACGTCCCCACTCGGCTCAGCAGCGCCGCCCGCGAGCCGCCGCGGCCGTCGCTCCGGCCCCTCCCCCGACCCCTCCGCCCCCCCAGCGCGGCCGGCGCCCGTCACGTGACTCAGCGCCAGCCAATGGCGGGCCGAGCCGCGGTCGGCGGCCGCCATTGCTGTCAGAGCGAGCGAGCCCCGGGAGGGAGGAGAAGCGAGGCTGACTGGGGAGGAGGGGGGGGTGGGGGAGGAAGAGGAAGGAGGGGACGTCGCTCGGCTGCCGGGGTCGCCCGCTGGCTTCGTCCGCACCCCCCCCTTCGCGAGTTCGCGCTCCGCGGCGGCGGCGGCTCCGAGGCGGCGGCGGCGACTCCGGGGCTCGCCTCCCCTCACGCGCCGGCGGGGGCCGAGGGGGAGTCGGTGGCTGGAGATAAACAAGGCGGCGGCGGCGGCTGAGGAACAGGGAAGGCGGAGGCGGCGGCCGGCCCGGGAGGCAGCGGCGGCCCTGAGAGGCGGGGAGGGCGCCGGGCCGCGCGGACAGCGCCCCCCGCCGCCGCCGGAGCCGCGGGAGCCGCCGCCGCCGCCCGAGCAGGAAGGAGCCGCGCGGTCGCCGCGGACCCCCCCGCCGGCCCGGGCCCGCCGCCCCCAGCGCGGCGTCGCCGCGGCGCCTCCCGCCCGCCCGCCGGCCCTCGCGCCCTCCACCGGCGGCGGCGGCGGCCCGGCCGCCCCGCGCTCCCCGGCGAGGCGCCGCCGCCCGGCCCGGCCTCGCCTCGGACGCCTCGCTCCGACATGCCCCGCTCTGGCGGCCGGGCTCGCGGAGGATCATGACTGCGGCAGCGAACTGGGTGGCGAACGGGGCGAGCCTGGAGGATTGTCACTCCAACCTCTTCTCGCTGGTGAGTAGTCGGGCTGCGGGGAGGGGGTTGTGTCGCGAGGGGGGGGTCCCCGACCTCTGCCGCCGACCTCCGCCGCCGACCAACTTTCTCCTCCCGCCGCCGGGACTTCGCCCCTCCCTCGCCTCTCCCCGCCGTTCGCCTCTCGCCGATTCTCCCCCTTTTGGATCGTCTCTCCCTCGTCTTGGATCCCTTCCAGTGTTTATTTGGCTCTTTAAAAATCATTTGTGAGCGCGGCGCTCGGCGTGGAATTTGCATGTGGAAGTCTCAAAGCTGCGGATTCTGGGTCGCACTTCGAACGCCCACCCTCTGTTGCAATCGCACTCCCCTTCCCCTCCCATTTCCCCCCCTTTTCTTCCCTAAATGTGGAAGGCTTTGCCTTGTGATGCCCGCGCCTGCGATAAGCAGCTTTTCCCCCCTTGTGTCGGATCGGCTGCCCGCCCGCCCGCCTTTTGAATTTTAAAAAAATTCCATAATGACACCTGCAATTTCGCCCGAAAACAGTTGATTGAATGCGATTGTGTCAGTAAAGGACTCTTGCACCCGAAGCTCCCGGGATTGTAAACATCGACAGCCGTCTGCCTCTCGGGGCTTACTACGCTGGAGAGCCGTAAAGCCATTGCACCGAGCCGACGGAAGGTGGAGAAAGCTTTTTCTTCTTTCTCTCCTCCTGTGTCTTTTAAAAACTGTTTTCTCTCTCCTAACAACGAATCCACACACACACACAAAAGCAACAAGCTGGGCGGTTTGATAACATCGCTTTTATCTGCCTTCGCCTCTCTCGCGCTGTCTCTCTGATAATTGACAACTTTTCCTTCGGATTTGAATCGCCTGCCTTAATCTTGAAGCAGTTAGGGTGTCAATTGTTCTCCTGGAAGCCTGGCACCCGACGACGCCGTCTAGGTTCATCGAAATTAAAAATGTATAGGGCTCCAGCAACTCTTTCCTGGCGGTGGCGGTGACATTTGGTGGTAAATGCCATCTTTGCTTTTTATTGGGTCGTATTACCTAGCTCTGAAAACATTCACGTTGTTAAACCTGGCGTTTAGGCTAATAATTGCAGTGCGTGGTCTTTAAATATGTGCTTTGTGCATGAGTTACTGTATGTAGAGCTATGTGCCCGGGAGACTACGAATTTGTTTAAATATTGAGCAAAGATTTGTAAACAGATGTAGGGCAATTATGTTTCAAGCGTAGAATATAATTGGAAAATTGGCTGAACGGTTTAATTTAGGCTTGAAAAAACCCAACTTAGTTTAAGTTGTGTACCCTTTTGGGGAGACTGCCTTTGGGGAACATGCATTTTGGAAATTGTTTTCTGTAACCTCTGCTGTAGATAGAGCTTTATTTCCTCTTAATCCTTGTTTACACTGGATAAATTAGTGTTCAAATTGTAATTAGTTACATTTAATTATGGGTAGCATAGATTTTTTTTTTCTTTGAGACTAGTGGAGAAATACAAATTCTTGCCAACTTTTCAAATGGAAGCTTTATTTTATTAAATATATTTCATTATGCAGGTAAAAAAAGTCAAAACGTGATTTTTACCTCCAAAGACCGAGTGACATACTATCTGTGCTTTGTACTAGAATCAGGTCATTTTTTTTCCCAGCATTTTTATTCGGATATTTAATCTTAAAATTCAATTATAAGTTGCGATTCTTACTGTCCGTACTGTGATAATTTTCCCTTGATCTTTTGATATATGGGAATAAAACTCATTTTGCCTCCTGTTTTCTTTTTTCAGTCTATCATTTAGTATTAGTCAGATTCAGGGACTTCCATAGATTAGCAAACATATTGATTAAGGGGTATTTAAAAGGTTTTTGTTTGGCGGCTGGTGACCACGTTGACACTTTATCAGGGAATTAAAATAACCAAGTAGACCAATATTAGTGAGGAGAGAGCCCCCAAATTACCATATATCATGCTGACTGGTAATGGCTTGTATATATGTGGCTAATTTATATACAGTACGTTTTGTAGACAAATGAAAATCCATGTGTAGCCAGTCTTTAGTATATATCATTTCTTCTACTTTTTTTCGTTTTCTTTTCTTTTAAAGCTTAAGTAAGGATGATAATGTTGATAGAGATAAGATGTTTAAGATTCTTTTGTAGAAACAATTTGTGGGAGCGGATTCTGTGCTTTATGACTGACTAAAGGTTTGTGCTTTGGGTATTTCTCTCCTAAACCTCTTTAAACCAGGAATTGATTTTTGAATATACTTTTTTTTTTTTTTAAAACAGAATTGCTCTTGAGGTAGCAACTTTGAAATGCATGGGTTGATTTTTTTTTTTTTAAAGGACTATAGAATGTCTACATTCTCTTTTAGGTGGAGGGTGGATTGGTGCTAATTAAAAAAATTACGAATCGGTTAAAGAACTCCTGATATTGTAAATTTTTCTCATTCCAAATTGAGCATTTTCTTGTAAATTAGATATAGCAGCAACCTGGGATATCAAAAATATGTTGCCTGGGGCTTCCCTGGTGGCGCAGTGGTTGAGGGTCCGCCTGCCGATGCAGGGGACGCGGGTTCGTGCCCCGGTCCGGGAAGATCCCACATGCCGCGGAGCGGCTGGGCCCGTGAGCCATGGCCGCTGAGCCTGCGTGTCCGGAGCGCTCCGCGCCGGGAGAGGCCACAGCAGTGAGAGGCCCGCGTACAGAAGAAAAAAAAAAAAAATATGTTGCCTGAAGTACACTGGATAGAATAATTCCAAAGGAGATAAAATCATTACCCGTTCAAAATAAAGCATGTATTATAAGAACTCTTGGTGCTTTATAATGGCATGTATTTTTCTTTTTGGCCTGCAGTTTTTTTGAGCAGAGAACACTATTGCTTATAGAGAATTTTCCTAGATACTCATATTAATGTAGATTGAAATGTAAGCTAGAGATTATAAACTTCTGTAACACAGTAATGATCCACCCAGTTTGTGTTACCTTGAGGTGTTCATATGGCTTAGCAAAAGTTGATTTGTGCAGTCAGATGCCTTAAGGTTTTTGTCAGTCCTTTACTTATTTTGCTTTCTGATATTTCTGCTGCATGGCATCACATTTCCTAAATTCTTTGTCACCCCCTGCCCCCTTTTCCTAACATGTGAAAGATGCCATTGTGTATATATGATATGGGTCATTGTATGTGTTTCTTATTCTTACAGTTGTGAAATTTGTAGCTACTGCATTAAATGCATGCCTGGCTGTGCCTTTGCGACTCAAAACTGTTTTCTCATGCTGTCCATCACGTTTCCGGGAGACTCTTGTTATATATTCACTCAGTTATAATTCACTTCAGTGTGTTAAATCTGCCCTTTTGGAAAGTGTACCACTGCACCCTATGGTATGTCAACTCACCCTTGTGGAAAGACATATTATAATTTCCAGATGTAAGTATATCTTTAGTTTTGTTTCTTTTTTTTTTTTTTTTTTTTTTTTTTTTTTGCTGTACGCGGGCCTCTCACTGCTGTGGCCTCTCCCGTTGCGGAGCACAGGCTCCGGACGCACAGGCTCAGCGGCCATGGCTCACGGGCCCAGCCGCTCCGCGGCATATGGGATCCTCCCAGACCGGGGCACGAACCCTTATCCCCTGCATCGGCAGGCGGACTCTCAACCACTGCGCCACCAGGGAGGCCCGTTTAGTTTTGTTTCTTTACTTTGTTTCTCAATCGAGGTGATATGGAGAAAAGCGATTTTGTGTCCTTTAACTAGATTTAAGTATATACTCTTTGACACAACAGCAGTCTAATTCTTAATTATGTGTGCTGCACATTCGTATTGTTTTATTTGCTGAGCATCTTCCTGACTATGGGGTAGTTGGGGGATGGTATCATTCTTCCTTCCTCAATTGAAACACACATTAGTATATCATTCTTATTAAGGACCATTCATTCTATATTTGAAGATTTTAAGGTAATCTGTTGTTGACCTGCTTTCTTTTTTCTGAAGAGATTTATTATATTTTTTGCAGAGAAGGAAGATAGTTGTAGATGTAGAAACTTTGAGATCTATTCTTTTGAGTTAGAACCAGATGGGGAGGACTGTCAATTGAAAATGAGGAAGAAGGAATGATTAATCTTCTCAAGTGCCAGTAAATATACAGGGTATTTTTTCATCCCAATTTCCAATTTTAGTATTTACACGTAAGGCATCTTTTTTTCATGATGGTTCATTTTGTTGAATGAAAATGTTTATAATTTGCTAATGTATGCTCTCTGTTCAGTGTTTTGTTGTTAGTAGCACATGGTGTTGCAGTACTTATATATTTTTAATAGCAATAATAGCTACCCAGTAATAATTGCCATATTAACCTCCAATTGCTAGTAAATATTTTTAAGTACATAATAGACAGCAATTTAAGGCATAGTGTAGCAGTTTACTGGACCGTTTTAAAGAGCCATTTGTACGTGTGATGAGTCCATAATTTTAAAGAGAAAATAATGTACCTAAGACTTACATGCTGCAAAATATGTCTGTGTTATTGCTTGAAGTGCTCATTGAGAGGAAGTTAGGTTGGGGCTGTTTCTTTGTGAGAATAAAGGCAGGGGGGTTGCCTTAGGACAATGAGTGTTGAGTTTATGCCAGGTGCTTATGTAGTTTAGCACTTTCTTTGGAATATTTTGGCATTTTTTTTCATGATAGTGTTAGGTATTTGGAGAAGAAAATCTCTTAAGGCATTCTTTTAATTAACATTAAGTTATAGTAGTGGATTATATTAATTAGGTTTGGAAAGATTGATTCATCTTTTTTGTTCACTGGCTAATTTAGCCTAGTTAATTGTGAGTTAATTGTATTCATCAAACACTTTCAAAGGTCTCCTCTGCTCTTGAGAGTAATAAGAAAGATACTGTCACCAGTTTATGCTGTATTCTCTATATCATATATTTGCAAAAGATAAGCATATTCTATAGTTATATTTGTTAAATTATTTAAAATTGAAGTGAAATTCAGTGTAAATAGTAATAAGATTATGTGGATTTTTTTTTTAATGAACAGTTAATTCAGCTGTTCCTCAAAGTTTGATTCAGAGGTAGACTAGATATTTTTCTTTTTTTTGGCCATGCTGCCTGGCTTGTGGGATCTTAGTTCCCTGAACAGGGGTCGGACCCGTGCCCTGGCAGACAGTCCTCACCACTGGACCACCAGGGAATTCGCAGACTAGATATTTTTCTGAATGGTTTGACTTATTTTCAGTAGAAGAAACTAATTATCTCCTCCTGTGAAATAGTAGTAGAAGGTACTGATTTGTTGTTTTTTCTGAAAGTGGGTGATGTGTTAATTTCACAGAAGTTAGCTATTGAGAGAGATTAGACAAAGTTTATAAGAATTAGTAATATGGTTGAATATTAGGTATTATTACTGAGCTGTGCATTGCAGCCATTTATTAGAAATGGAGAAAAAGGATTTCTGTGACATTTCTTTTAGTGTCACTTATTTAAAATGTATTGTGTGCTAAACTGCTTTACAAACCATGTGTGTTGTATCCACCAGAATTCCTATTTTTGTCATTGTATAAACATTGCAATTTCAAGAAATTACATTTAATGCATTGCAAAGTGAGGTAATTAGGTAGATAGCCTAAAAATGTGCTGTGGGAATAGTTTAAAAAAAATTTTGCACCCACATTTGTTTCATAGGACTTGCTTAGAGATTTGGAGTTAATGAATCAATATTTGTAGTGTGTGTTGGAATTTCGGATTTTTCTTCCCACTTGAATCATTTAACAACTTTCTGATCCTGTTCAGATAATTTCCTTTTATAGTATAAGCTTTCATTGTTTATTCGAAAGATTTGAAGGTGTTAGCTTTGTTCTGTTGGGGGAATTCACTTCATTACATAGGGGAGATGATTTTCCATTAATCTTGGTAAATATTAACATAAATGAGGAATTGTAAATTCATGTTCGTTTGCATGAATGAAATATATATGTTTGCCCAATTTTTGTTTAGTATAAAGTCACTTATGTACATCAGTATAGTTTTCTATCTTTGCTTTAGCTGATACAAAAATAGTTTTAAATGCTTTTAAAATGTTATGGTTGGTGTTTATTTCAGAGGTAGCTCCCCATCCTACTACAGTGTTTTGTTACTTAATTTTTGAAATCGTTGGATTCTCTCCTCATAAATTGGCTATCATAGTCTTCTTTTAGGAACTCCTGTTTTACTTGCATTTATATTAGCATGTTTTAATTATGTTTGTTGGAATAGAGTTGTTTTCCTTTTTTAAGCTGATAAAATGTCTTATAGAGTGCATTTGGATTCTAGTCAAGAAAGATGAAGTTTTCATTAATTTCTAGGTGAGAATTAGAAGAATCAGTGGTGTCCAAGGGAGAACGTTTATGTCACTGGCATTTTCATACTCTATAGTTTATTATGTATATTTCTGAGTGTTTATTTTCTCATTCCAGATGAATTGTGGTAGAAACTTATTAAAACCGTATTTCTACTACTGTGAAATAGCACAGAGCCCTGGTTGACAGCTTTCTGCATTTTGTACTTTTTCCAGTACAGTGAAATTCCATTACTGTTAAAGGAACCTCCTGAGTTGATTATTTTAAAATTTCATTTGTACCTTTATTTTACATTGTTTAGATTTGTAACTTAAAAAAAATGAAAAGGGGAAGATAAAGAGAATTAGGTAGATTTGCAGGTAAATATTTTTTTCTCAGTCTTCACTAGATTTCTTTACTGGAATAATTCTTAATTTGCATTAAGTCACTACTTTAATTGGATATATTTAAGACATTTGATATTAAAATTAAATTTGAGGAAATGATTTGTTTCAAATAAAATAATGTAATTGTGCATAGAATTCTTTATAATATTGAGTGGAAATTTTAAAGATTGATCATCTAAAATTAAATTGCCTGAAAACTGTGATCCCCCTCCCCCCCAAGATCATTGATACATTTCTGAGGAAGTATTTTTGCATAAGACACATAAAGCTTCCTCATATAGTTCCACAGTCCATCTGCGCTTAATTTGAGAGGTAATAAGGTATTCAAAAGTATAATTGGTGTGAAAAAGCATTTTGTGTTGGTAATTCTCATGATTGAATGTTAATGTCCTAAAGAGAAATGAGGAAGAACGTACATCTATCCAACTCAGGAACCAGCTCCTAGTTTTTTTGCACGTGTATATGTCTGGCACAATCCTCCTCATCTTTTAAGGAGGTCAAATGTCACCTCCTCTGTGAAGATTTCCTAGACTCCCACAGATAGAACTTGTCACTCTTGCTCCTTCCGTGTACCTCCTTCTCTCTACCTCTGATAATCTATATGAGCTTCTGTAGGGCTATGACCCTAAGTCATCTTTCCATTCTCTTCACAGTTAAGTGCTAATTAACTCTTTGTTAAATGAACGAATGACTGGACAACTTCGCCACCTTGTTCCCTAAGGGAGTTCTCATTGCCCATTTAGGTCCTGATCACAATATGTTATTTATTATTATTTTAAAAACTTATTTAGCTGTTTAGCTCTGTGTTCTGAATATCCATTATCTAGGCTGTATGTACTGTGGCTTGGTAATATTTTAGATGAGTTCTAGAAAATCTTTATTAAAGAGAATTCCAGCTGATCAAGGGAGACATGCTTATACCTCAAAGGAATAGGAATTCAGTTAGTATTTAGGTTTTGTCTAATGTGGTAGGCAACCTATAGATTTTGGAACCTGTTGGAGATTTTGTTTGGGGCTTGATCCAGAATTCCTTCATTTCCATTCTCTAAGCCATATAAGAGGGCTTTTGCTCAACCTTCAGTTATAAGATTACTTTGCATGAGCTCAGTAAAATGGGTAGTAAACTGGTCGGTAATAGGGAAAGTTGAGTGGTATTCAGACTTTTTTTTTTTTTTTCCTACTAGTGACTACATCTGGTTGCTTGCATAATGGTTTTGTGCCTCAGTTCCTCCTGTAAACTTGAAGGAAATATGGAGGTCAGGCGGTGTGAAAAATCATTTTGAGTATCTTTTAAGAAAAGTATTTTGGATAAGTAGATAATGTTTTTTAATAGGAAGAGACTTCTGGCAAATTACAACTGAAGTTATAGAGTAGCCCTAGGCAGTTAACCAGGAAGTTGGAATGGCAAAATTACTTGTTTTAAGTATAGCAGCTATATTGTATTTGTGCTTTTTTGGCGGGAGCAGAAGATTAAATTGTTCTTGTGTTTTCTTCATAAATAAGCCATCTTTAGATGTTAACAACTTTTCACTTGTTTATATGATTCTCAGTTGTGTGGTGTCTTTAATAAGCTAGGTGATTCTGCTGTACCAGCCCTGAGCTCTGACTGGATGAGACTGGAGATTGAACCGTGGCTCTTATTTAGTAGTTTAAGCTATTAATTCCTTGGCAGCTCTGGAGTGCTCTTTGAACTTTAAATAGCAGTTCTATTAACATTTTGAGAGTTGTCTCAGGGAATGTCAGAAATAGTACTTAATAAATATCTTTTTCTTTTTAAAGACTAAATCATGTTTTAGTTTCACACACGTCTCACAACCCTTACTTTGTTTTGAACAAAGTATATATCCTCAGCTACCAGCCAGTTTCTATTTTCCATTTAATAATGTGGCAACATCTAAAAATATTGTTTAGACTTTGTTGAAGGACGGAAAGCCCCTCCCCCATCTGTAGTTTTTGTCTTAGTCATGTCGAATATGAATAGTGTTCTAAGTTTTTATCCAAAGTGTAGAATTTTACATGTAGGTGGTTTTCAGCATTCTAAATATCAGAAAAAGGTAATTTGTATGTAAGTTTGCTTTCACATAAAAACCTACCCTTAATTCTGTTGCTACAAATGATGGTTTGCCTATTGTACTTAATTACTTGTGTTATAGAACTCGAATGCTATTTATGGGAGCATTTTTATGGGAAAGTTGAGGATATTAGGAGTACCTTTCCTCTGGGTAGTTTGCTGGCAATCAGAGCAGGCACTCCCTAAAACCCATCTTAGATGCTGCAGGCAGTGGGGGTGAGGATGACCCAGCCTCTAGGCCCACTTCAAGGCCTAGGAGAGGATTGCTATCTGAAAGAGAGGCTTGAAGAGGGTGTTGAGAGGTGAGCATGGTTCCTTCCCAATGGGAAGAACAGCAGTTTTGGAGCAAGGATTGAAGCCGATTTTCCCATCCCTACCTGAAGGTATCCGCTGCTCTGCTGCTTCCTCTTTACTGATATACTTTTATTAAAATGTAGGGAATTAGTGATAGGTTCTGTGATGTCATCAGGAAAAGATTTTGTATTTCTTTGCCCTTTAGCTCTTCCCTTCTTTCCTCTTTCACTCACCCCTAGAGAAAATCTTTCTACTTGCGATTTTGTGTGGTAAATGAGGACTTAACGAGCCTCAGTGAAGTGAAAAGAGAATTGGGGGTGACCACACTGGATGGTGTAACCAATAAATTAATATTTAGATATTAATTTTTTTGTATGTTATGCTTGAGAAATTTAGAACAATATGTATTCATTTTCCAGTCATGTATATACATCAGAAATGATTGAAATCAGGCTTGGGCTTACAAAAGGGCTAAGGGTCTGATACGTAGGATAAAGACCTACATATACTATTTAGTTTCTAAGATTGTAGATGGTAAATGCAGAGGGAAAGCAGCATGGACAGATAGCATAGTAACTCAGCCAGAAAAACTCAGAAGGGGAGTTTTAAACTGGCTCTTGAAGGAATGGATGGATATGGATTGCTAGAGGGGAATGCAAAGGATATTCTTTGGAAGCTCAGTTGACAGCTCTGGGTCTGTCCTTGAGAGTATTTCCTGAAGTGGTGTATAGGAGAGCACTTCTAATTTATGGTCTTGCTTCTTGGTTTCCTTTTAAAAAACAGTACAAAAACTTACTGAAATCTGGTTTTTGTTAGGTGGAAAATTTGAAGTGTGGGCAGGCTGATTTAGGTTAAGAAATGGTGATGTTAAAATAATCGGTTTTCTAAAATAATTCGGTTCTGAACTTTAAAAAAAACAGTGCTATATTACACAAAATGCTAATGACTAAAGTGACAAATATTTCAGAAACTGGACAGACGTGAATCTTAAATGAGCAGATGGGATATGAAACTAAAAGCGGGAGATAATCCAAGGCAATATAGAAACTATTATGAGAAATGAATTGAGGAAAAACAAGTGTGTTAAATGGTATTACATTTACTAATATGTTTAAAAGCTTTTCTAGGATTGCTCTCTTACATAGACAAATTGGAATTGTTGAACTGTGTAACCTATCATTTTAAAAATTTCGTTCATTTAAAACAAATTAGATTTTGATCCAGAATTACTTCTCATGAAGCCTAGACATTTAAGTCATGAATATATATGTTAATGTGCCTTCAGTAGGCAATATAATTTGCTTTATCTGACTTAAAAATTAAAAAAAAAAGAATAATCATAATTTTCAAAGACAACTGTGGTGGACCTTGAAGGGGAGAGGTTAGGAGTGAAAGATGAGGAATTTTGCTGTTTGGGCAGCTTAGTACTTAGTTGAAATCATTACATATGACTGTTGAGGGTAGAATCTGGATTACAGTGGCTTGCAGAATGAATGAATGGAACACTTTTCAGTTGAAGGAGGTTGATGTGAGGCAAGCAGTGATGTGGGAGTGGGGAAGGTAAAAGATTGAAAGGTAGATGAAGGAAATTTTTGAGAAGGCAAGAGCCTCATTTGTGTTTATACGTTAGTAGCAACAGTAGTGGAGAGATGGAAGGAGAGATGGAAAGAAAGATGAAAGACATAAGAAAAGTTGATAATTGGTGAAACAGTCTGGCTGGAAATGGTATTAGGAACCCAGGTGATGGGGTTAGCACTGGAAAAGAGCAAGACACCCGTGAGAAATAAAAGATGTGAGCATATAAGAAATGAATTAAGTGTGGACAATCTCAGTTGTAGCTTGAGTGCTTTTTAAATTCACAGATTAAAGATATTGAGCTTGAGCCTGAATAAACACTTAAAAATTTTTTTTAGCTAAAAGATGTGCATTTTACTTGATGTGCTTGTTACTATTAACCATTTTTGTTTGTATTTTCCTTTAATGGTTGTTTTAAGTAGGTCAAATGTCACCTCCTTCGGTTGTACACTTCACAGTTACGAAACTGATTTTGAGCTAGTCACACCAGAACAGGTACACATCTGCCCAAATGAGAAGCCTTTTTCAAAATAAGCCCCCTTGAAATGAATCAGATATTGATGCCATTGTCCGTAATATTTTTATGGTCCTTTTCCTATGGAATTTCTTTTAGAGACAGTTTAGTCAGCCACCCCAGAAAATCTTATAAATTTTAAAGTATACTTCTTTGGTCAGTGTCTTTTCTTCTCTCTTCTCTTAGTTCTGCTTTGTGCTCTAAATTGTTGCTTAAGTCAGCAATTTAGTGCCTTCTGATGGGGGTCTTACGGGTGATGAGCAAAAATCCTGGGAAGAACTCTACTCTTGGATATACAGTTGACCCTTGAGCAACATGAGTTTGAACTGCATGGGTCCATTTATACTCGGGTTTATTTCAATAAATAAATACTACAGTACTATGCGATCTGCAGTTGATTGAGTTCGTGGGTAAGGAGGGCTGACTGTAAAGTTACATGTGGATTTTCAACTCTGCGGGGTGGGCAGTTCAAGCACCAACTCTGTTGGCATGTATACATTATGCATGTGTGCCAAGAGTTCCAGCCTTGCTTGTACGGTTGCCTCCCAGGTTCTTTGTCTAGTGCTTCAGTGTGCTTTGTTTCAGTATGGTTTCAGTGGAGGTAGATTTAGTGGCCCACTGATTGGTAAGACTAGATATTGGGACAGATTAAGCGGGGGTGGCATTTTTGCTTTCTGGGGATCAAAGCAAATTATCGTAAGAGGAGGAATAGAATTGTAAGTTGTGCCCTGTCTGTGTCTGTCTAGCAAACGTTAGATATCATCCTGAGGTTCAGTTTTGGCTAGACTGAAGTAATTAAAAAGAAGAGCCTTGGGATAAATAAATTGAGATAATTTCTTAAGGTTTTAACAGAAAGTTTGGTCTGTGAGACCGAAGTACTTACCTTTTCCCACTTAGCGTTGCTTTACTCATTTGAGACTGCCTAGGAAGTCATCCAGTGTCCCATACATGTTCTTTCAGCAGCTTCTTCCACAGGTGAAGATTAGCACTCATACGTATTTAGGATTTTAATTTCTCATGGTCTGCCTTAATATTCAGTGTTAGGGGAGGTGCAGAGGATGTTTTACCTATAGCAGGCACACCTATATTATTTAGAGTGAGTTGCAGTGGCAAGTATTATTTTC
Organism: Mesoplodon mirus; assembly: GCF_964341445.2. Taxonomy (NCBI): domain Eukaryota; kingdom Metazoa; phylum Chordata; class Mammalia; order Artiodactyla; family Ziphiidae; genus Mesoplodon; species Mesoplodon mirus. The sequence continues at coordinate 12,907,724 of NC_138989.1, forward strand.
TACTTTTGAATTCAATGAGATTTTTCTCAGTAGTGGTTTTCATGTTACATAGATGATTTTATTTATAATTCCTTCTCTTCTTAAAATACTTTTCACATTAAAAAATGGGAATTGAAATCCTGTCAGAAAGTGTGGCAATATAATCCTAGAGCTATAGATATTTTAGGAAAATTTACTTAAATGATAATTATGCTAAATAAATAATAGGCACTTTTAAATTGTACAGATTTATTTAACACCTGAACAGTCTCACATTTAGAATTTATACCAGAGCATAAATCTACATCATAGCTACTAAAGACCATAAATATTTACCTTCTGAAATATAAACCCTAAAGTCTAAGTTACTAAAAAGATTTTTCAAAGTATATTGGTTTACATAGTGTACAGAGTGTAATCATCTGCATGGATTGAATCAATTGTTGTGATCCCAAATGACTAAATTCTTTAGTTGTCTATAAATTACTTGAGATATGTATGAAAATAGTATTTTGTTGCTGTTTGGTGATGTCATGGTGAAACTGAGCTTTGTAACCCAGACACATGGTGCTATTCTTGAGTCTGTCTGCAAGATCCTGTAACATTTAATTAAACAGAATGATTCTCATGAGAACCCAAACTTAGATATGTGTAAGCCAATAAACTGTCTTCTTTAGTAAATTTTATAAATTTGATTTGAAAAAGAAGTATTTACTTGTTCTTAGGAAACTTTTCTAATGACTGTGTTAGGATGAGTAGTCTGGTTTGGTAGTTTATATGGTAAACTCAAGGAATAGTCTAGAAGGAAAACAAATGGGATTCACTAAGGTAGTTGCTTATCTCCTACAGTAACTTTGATTTTGTTGTCAAACTTTCTCATATGGTAGATGTGATAACACTGTTAAGAACTCCAAGAGCTGACTTTAACAATTTCCAGAAAACTGTGAGAAATTTGGCAATATATGTTAACATTCATTTTAGAAAATAGCTATTGATTTAAAATACTTGTGATTTACCTTACATTTTAATATTAGAACTGATAATAGAAACAGCTCAATCCAGTTTTAATACATTAGATGGATAAAACTTTATTTAGCTGTTTTGTAAAAGTTTGAGTTTGGAGGTAATAGTATATGGTTGAGATGAATAAATCTATCAGTTACCTAAATAATTACATAAATAATACATTAATGAGTCATACAATATTTCTAGATATCCTTGGAAATTATTCTTTTATTAAATTTACTTATTTTTATTTAATGCTTAGTCTTTAATAGATAGGAGACAAGCCTGAAAGGTGATGTTTGACGTCAGATTGGATGACATGAAGAAGCTGGAAGTTTATTCTGTATGCACAGGGGAATGCCTGAAGGCTTTTGAGGAGGATAATGACCTGATTAGATTTATGTTTCAGAGAGAAAACCGTCGTGGGCTCTGTGTAGTGTTGATTGTAATAGTGGAGAAACCAAAGGCAGAGAGAAGGCTCTTAGAATAGTCTAGATCTGAGAAATTATGCAGGGCCAGTAGGAATAGAGAGAAAGAAATGGGTTCAGGTAGTATATTGGAGGTAGAATTTGGCAGGACTTGGTGACCAATATTGTATGTCATAGGAGAGGAATCAAATGGCAAACAGATATTCTTGGTTTTATAGCATTCGCATTCTCGTTTATACAAAACAAAGAACTGTTGGCGACATCCGTGAGCTATAGTTGTTAGCAGAAGACCTACGCTTTGATCACAGGCATATATGAAAGTATTCACTGAGCCTGGGTTCTTGCTGTTAAATTAAGCCTTGTGTAGGGCTTCCCTGGTGGCGCAGTGGTTGAGAGTCCGCCTGCCGATGCAGGGGACATGGGTACGTGCCCCGGTTCGGGAAGATCCCACATGCCGCGGAGCGGCTGGGCCCGTGAGCCACGGCCGCTGAGCCTCCGCGTCCAGAGCCTGTGCTCCGCAACGGGAGAGGCCACAACAGTGAGAGGCCCGCGTACGGCAAAAAAAAAAAAAAAAAAAAAAATTAAGCCTTGTGGAACTCAAAAGTTTTAAAATTAACTACGGACAAGAGCTGGGGGCAGAAAGACAAGAGATAGTGAAAAGAAAGTAAAAACAAACATTAGCCTATGTAACCTGCCTATTTTCAGAAAAGGTTTGAGGCAGTGGGAACAAGATTTTTTTCCTAAATTGAGAATAAGATTTATGAGAAAGGAGGGGTGGATTAAAAAGTTGGGGAAGAAAGGAGAAGGCAAGACTGGTGGGGTAGGTGGAGAGGTGTGGGTTGTGAGTGGTGGTGGTTATAGGTGGGAATCAAGAATATTTTGGTAGGGGAAGAGCTCTTGAATTTTTGATTATCAGAAATGGGCATGGAGAAACTCTTGATAGAAAGAAAGAAAATAGAGGGGGGAGTGCCCTAACAGCAATCGGCTCTATCAGCGTTTGTTCCATAGAGCCTCTGCTTTTAATAGTGGTAAGCTCACAACATCATGGATGAGCTTCAGAAACACAATGTAGAGACCAACAGCTGACTACCGGCTCATAAGGAATGCAGTAGAGGTTAGAACAACTCTCCACTGTATATTCCCTTGTAATAATAAATATGTTGAATTAAACCAAAAACAAAAAAAAAGTGGTAAGCTCAGAAAGCAGATTACATTCTCCCTCTGTAAATCTGCTTTGAGTTATTTTCACTTAGTTTTTTATTTAAAGGTTTTCTTTCTATCAATTTCATATTAGTGATATTTTTGGTAGGATGAAATAGACTTTTACCCCAATTTTTCTTGCCTTTGTGGAAACTGCCGGTTTTTAGGAATTGTCATAGTGGATAGAATAGAGAGGACATTTGTAAAGACCACAAAACTGTGTGTATCTTTGGTGCTATTCTTCATTCTCATTTTGGGTTCCTTTAAATTTTCATTCCTATCATTCTATTCTCTGTTCCCTCAGCACTTAGCTTTCTGATTGGACAATATTTTTATAGATACTGAGAGTGTAATTGTTATGCCGTATCAGATTTCTGCCTCGCATATTGGGAAAACTTCTCCCTTCCTCTCCCCTCTCTGCCCATCTTTCCATACCCCTTTCCTTTTTAAGCACATTCCTGGACTCCCTGTGCTCTGGAGCTTTCCCTACCTCGCTGCACTTTTACTTGGCAGCACCAGTTCTCAGTTAAGCGCTAAAATGGACACACGCACTTCAGAACCTTTTGATAGAATCTCCTTGCTGTGGTGGGATCCTCTCCAGTTGTCTTGAGTGCACTTACTGGTACAGCATGTGCTATCCATTGTCAATTGGCTGTAATTCATTCAGCCTTCCCACGTGGGTAGATTTTTCACTTGGCTACCCTGAAGGTGGAGAGTTGGCTTTCTTGCAGTTGTCATTTTTCTTTAATTTCTCTCCAAGTGAGGTCATACTAATGAGAAACAAAATATTTCCAAGAAATAAAACTTCCAAGAAATTAAAACTACATATAAAAAAATTACACATAATCCAGGCACTCCATTAGATCATATAAATTCCAGCTCTTCCTGTTAATGTGCACATTTTTTGGTAAGTAGATGTAATCACAGGGTAAATATAGTTCTTTATTCAGCTGTATGCCTAACATTTTCCATGTGGTTACCATTTTCATAATTATAATTTTTAAGAGAAAAGTACTTTATAAATTTAATTAATTTTATAATTTATAATTTAATAATCCAATATTGTTAATATTGGAGGATCTGACATAAAACATGAAGGTTCCCCTCCCCCATATAGAGGTAACTACTGGTAGTTTAATTTTTATCATTCCAAATTTGTTTTTTTTAAATATGTTTGTGTGCCTATACAATGCAGTTTCAAAATTGTTTTCATTAGATAATAGTGTGTATAAATCATACATAAGGTAGAAACGATCATGATACAGTGAACACCCATGTACCTAATACTCAGAGTAAGAAAAAGAACATTTTGGCATTTGTGAAGTCCTTATGATATCTTTCCTTTCCATTCTCTTTCCTCTCCTTTCAGAGGTAACTATTCTGGATTTTATGTTTATCATCTTCTATTTTTTAAAAAAGGTTTTAATCATGTGTATTTAGTGTGTGTATGTATGTATATACAAGTATATATAATTTTGGTTTTTGGAACTTTTAATAAAGGAACTGTATTCCTCTGCAGCTTGCTTTTTTAGTTTAATATTATGTTCCAACAATGTGCAATTATAATTCACTCTTACACCACAGTTTATGCATATTGCATATGCACATTGATGATGGACATATTTGTCGTTAAAAAAATTACAGGTAGGGGCTAATTCTCCAACGTTTCCTGCAACATGCTTTTTCTGCTTAGCATTTAAAAATATTAGTCATAAAATCAGTCTCAAAATATTTTCAAGTCAGTAAATTTAGATATACTTTACTCTTTTTTTTTTTTACTCTTTTTTATTATTATTATTTTTAAACAGTTGTATCCTGTTTCACAGGATGGGATGTACTATTGTTTATTTAACCATCAACTGTGAGAAACATTAAGATTCAGTTTTTTTCTGTAACAGTACAGTTAACGCATTTTGATAGTTATAACAATAAATTCCTTAAAAAGATGTGTCAGTTTACATTTCTTTGGGCAATACATAAATGCCCAATTCTTCTATCCTCGCCTATTGTGAAACTTACTCATTTAAATTTTTTAAACTCTGAGCAAAAATAATCTCAGTATTAAAATTTTCAGGTTTTTTATTCCTAATGAGGTTATGAGCATCTTTTCATACAAACGGGCATACGTATTTTGTGAGTTTTATTTTCAAAAGCATTTAATCTCTAAAAAGCCTTTTGTTTTCTTTTTCTATTTAAAATTTCCAACCATTCACTAACAAGAATCTTTATTTCAAGTCAGATCTTTACATGTTATACACATTCTCATCTCAGAGATTTTGCCCTTGCTAAGAGTGCTTACTGAATGCCTGTAATTGCTTAACTGCGTGCCAGCTACATAAATTTTCTCATCAAGATCCTGATGAGATAGATACTACTGTTCCCATTTTTCAGATAAGAAAACTGAAGCAAGAGTTTAAAGTAACCTGCCCTAGCTCACACAGCCAGCAAGTGATGGAGCCCAGTCACTGACTTCAGAGCCCGAACGCTTAACCAGTGCATTGTATTGTGTACTCTTCTTTCTTTTCTTGTCTAAATCCTTTAGAGCTTCTGTGGAGCTCCTCCTAACTATTCCAAACATTATTGGTCTCTTTCTTTTCTGAGCCTTTTGAAAATTAACAGTGTAGACCATATAATTTAGCATAAGCATGAAGGTAGAAATCACTGGAGCATATAGGTTTGCCTGAGATTAATGGAGTGATAATACAGTTTACATTTTTAAAAAGTTTCATCAGATTCATGGAGTAATAAGGCAGCTTAAAATTTCTTCCCACAGGTAGGCAGATTTTTCTCTCCTAGACTACTTTATTCCCAATAGAGAAACCAGATGGAAAATGAAAAATTAAGATAGTTTATTTTGATCAATGACTGGGGCAAGATAAAAACCTCGGTAATAGTCTAAAAAAAATTCATCACCTCACTAAAAGTCTTTTAGTTTTTTAAAAATAAAAAGCCAGTTGCTGAAATGCTCATCAGAAATGATTTATTTTGGTAACATAATCATGTGCTTATTAAAAAGTAGACAAATAGCTTAAACAAGATAGAAATTTCTTTTTTGCATACACGCAAGCTGGAGGCAGCATTTCAGAACTGGTTTGGTTACTTCTCAGTCATCAAGGGACCCAGGTTCGTTCGTTCTTATTATTCCATCATCTCTAGTTTATCACAAGTAGCATATTGTCCAAGATGGCTGCTCAAACTCTATAATCATCATGGTGGTATTCTAGATAGAAGGCGGAGGAAATGTAGGAAGGCCACACCCCTCCTTTTAAAGGAAACTTCTAAGAAGTTCCTTACAACACATCTGGCCATGCTTAACCTCAGGGAGGCTGGGAAATGTAGTTCTTCAAGTGAGCACATTGTTATCCCCAGCAGTATAGAGTGTATGTTACTGTGGAGGAAGGAGCCGTTCATGTGTGGGTCGACAGCCAACAATGTCTGCTATACTGAGAAAGTAATATAAATTTGTGTTTATAGTCTGTTATTGCAGTTGCGTAAGAAATCATCCCAACTTCACCAATGAACTTCATTAAATAGTTCAGTTCCCAGAAATTCCACGAGTTCTCTTTTAGTTAAGGTTAATAAATATAAATCATTAACCAGTGTTCTGATGTACTTAGGCATGAAAATATTTTTTTCGAAAATATCTTTCTAAGAGAGATTCACAGTTACCTTGGAGATATAGAAGATGGTTACTTTGGCTATATTAAAAATAGATTTTTTCTTTGAGAGATTTTTTTTTACATGGGTTCTTCCATTAATACATATATTTTTGATGATCTTTATTGAGGTATAGTTTACATACAATAAAATGTTACCCAGCTTAAGCAAGTACAGTTTTATGAGTTTTGACTAACATGTAGTCTGTGAAACCACCTGCCACCTCCAGGCAACCACTGATCTTCTGTTACTGTAGACTCATTTTGCCTTTTCTAGAATATTTTATAAATGGAATCATATAGTATATACTCTTCTGTCTGACTTCATATTGTTTCTTTTTTCGTTTTTTTTTTTTTTTTTGCGGTACACGGGCCTCTTACTGTTGTGGCCTCTCCCGTTGCGGAGCACAGGCTCCGGACACGCAGGCTCAGCGGCCATGGCTCACGGGTCCCGCCGCTCCGCGGCATGTGGGATCTTCCCGGACCGGGGCACGAACCCGAGTCCCCTGCATCGGCAGGCGGACTCTCAACCACTGCGCCACCAGGGAAGCCCCCATATTGTTTCTTAGGTAGGTAATTCCTTTTTAGTGCTAAGTTGTAGTCCCTTGTATTGATAAACCACAGTTTGCTTATCCATTCATTTATTAATGATTATGAACTTTAATGTACTGGTTTTTGTGTGGGGCATATGTTTTTATTTCTGTAAACAACCAGGAGTGCCCTTGCTGAATCATGTGGGAAATACAGTTTTCACTTTGTAAAGTACTGCTCAACTTTAGAAAGATGATTGTACCGTTTTACATTCCAGCCAGCTATATATGAGTTCTAATTGCTATTCCAGGGTAGCAAAGATTTCCTCTTATGATTTCTTCCAGAAGTATCACAGTATTCATTATTAGGTTTAGGTCTGTGATTAAGTGATCCATTTTGAGTTTTTTTGTGTGTGTGGTGTGAGGTAGGGATTGAAGTTCTTTCTGCATGTGGGATATCTAGTTATTCCTGCATCATTTGTTGAAAAGACTATGTTTTTCCTATCACTGTCAAAAATCAATTGAATGTATGTGTGTAGTGTGGCTTGCGGGATCTTAGTTCCTCTACCAGGGATCAAACCTGGGCCCTCCGTAATGAAAGTGCAGAGTCCTAACCACTCCGGCAGGGAATTCTGCCAGGAAATTCCCTGTATTCTGTTCCTTTGATCTACATGCCTCTTCTGCCACTACCACACTGTCATGATTACTGAAATCTTACAGTATATCTTAAAGTCAGGGTAAATTCCCAACTTTGTTCTTTTCAAAATTGTTTTTGCTCTCCTGGGTACTTTGCATTTCAATATAAGTTTTAGAGTCAACCTGTCAATTTGTTAAAAAAAAAACAAAAAACAAACAAAAGAAAACAACCTGCAGGGATTTGATTGTGATCTTGTTGAATCCATAGATCAATTTGCAGAGAATTGATAGGTTAACAATTTTAGGTATTCTAAGCTGTCAACATGTTCTGGCTCTCCGTTTCTTTGGTCTTTAATTTCTGTGAACATTGTTTATAGTTTTTGGTGTACAGGTCTGCAACATGTGTTATCAGATTTATCCCTTAGTAGTTCATGTTTTTCAATGCTCTTATAAGTGGCATTGCTTTTAAATATTATTTTTAAATTGTTCACTGCTAGTATGTAGAATATAATTAACTTTTGTATATTTATCTTACATACTATGTAAATTAGCTAAACTCAATTACAGTTGACCCTTGAACAATATGGAGGTTATAGGAACCAACCCTCCCCACAGTTGAAAAATCCGAGTATAACTTATAGTCAGCCCCACATACCCACAGTTCCACCTCCACAGATTGAACTAACCACGGATCATGTAGTACTGTAGTATTTTTAAAAATCTGCATATAAGTAGACCTGCACAGTTCAAACCTGTGTTGTGGAAGGTCAACTGTATTAGTTTTAGTAGATCTTCTGAAGTCCTTTAATTTTTGTAAATGTACATGATGATGTTGTCTGTGAATAAAGATGATGTTATTTTCTTCCTTTCCAATCTGTATGCCTTTTATTTCTTGCTTTATTGCATTGATTAGGATTTACAGTACAAAGCTGAATAGAAGTGTGTTAAGAATGTACATCCTTGCTTTGTTCCTGATCTTATGTGGAAAGTGGTCAATTTTTCATCATTAATTGTGATATTAGCTGTAGGTTTTTGAATATCCCCTTAATCAGGTTGAGTAAGTTCCCTTTAATTCCTAGTTTGCTAAGTCTTTTTACCATAAATAGGTGTTGGCTTTTATTTTATTTATTTATTTATTTATTTATTTATTTATGGCTGTGTTGGGTCTTCGTTGCTGTGCACGGGCTTTCTCTAGTTGCGGCAAGCGGGGGCTACTCTTCGTTGCAGTGGGCTTCTCATTGCAGTGGCTTCTCCTTGTGGAGTATGGGCTCTAGGCGTGCAGGTTTCAGTAGTTGTGGCCCACAGGCTCTAGAGCGCAGGCTCAGTAGTTGGGGTGCATGGGTTTAGTTGCTCGCAGCATATGGTATCTTCCTGGTCCAGGGCTCGAACCCATGTCGCCTGCATTGGCAGGCGGATTCTTAACCACTGCGCCACCACGGAAGCCCTAGGTGTTGAATTTTGTTAAATGTTTTCTCTGTTGATATGATCACAGGTTTTGTTTTGTTAATATGGGGAATTTTATTGATGGGCTTTTGAACTAAGCTTGATTCAAATTACATTGATGGGCTTTCAGACTAATGCAACTGAGCTTGAATTCCCAAGATAAACTCTATGTGAAGGGTATGTTATTTTTATATATTGTTGGATTTGATTTGCTAGTATTTTGTTACTGATTTTTAAATCTGTGTTCATGAAGGATATTGCCATGTAGATTTCTTTTCTTGTAATGTTTTTGGTTTTAGTAATGTTGGTCTCTTAAAAATGATTTGGGAAGTAGTCCCTCTGTTTTTTGAAAGTTTGTGTAGAACTGGTGGTATTTCTTAGATGTTTGATAGAATTTACTAGTGAAGCCATCTTGCCTTGGAGAATTCTTTGAGGGAAGATTTTAATTTATGAATTCCATTTCTTTAATAGATACAGGGCTGTTCAGATCTTTGTGTGTGTGTTACTTTGGTAATTGTTGCAAAGGACTAGTCCATTTAATCTAAATAGTTTTAATTATTGACATAGCATTGTTTATAGTAACTTCATTATCTTTACAGTGTCATTATGATGTGAAGTAATTTCTCATCTTTTATTCCTGATGTTGGTAATTTGTCTTTTTTTCCCTCTCTTGATTAACCTAGTGAGAAGTTTGTCAATTTTATTGATCTTTTAAAATAACCAGCTTTTCATTTTATTGGTTTTCTCTATTGTTAGTCTGTTTTATATTTCATTTATTTCTTTTCTTCATCATTTCTATCAGTTTACATTTGGCTTTATTTACACCTTTTCTAGCTTCCAAAGGAAGAAGCTTAGAGCAATTTTATATCTTTCTTCCTTTCTAATGTAAATATTTAAAGCTACAGATCTCTCTTTGAGCACTGTTTGACTTGTATCCCTCGTATTTTGATATATATTTTTTTCATATTCAGTTCAAAATATTTTCTAGTTTCCCTTGTGATTTTTTGGGGGGTGGTTCTATGCATTATTTATAAGTATTATTTATTTACAGATTTTGTGGGGGAGGGGAGCATTAGAGTTATTTTGTTAATTTCTAACTTTTCTATTCAGAAGTTTCAACTTTTAAAAATATATTGATAGGGGACTTCCCTGGAATCCACCTGCCAATGCAGGGGACACGGGTTCAATCCCTGATCCGGGAAGATCCCACATGCCGTGGAGAAACTAAGCCCTTGCGCCACAACTACTGAGCCTGTGTGCCACAACTGCTGAAGCCTGCATGCTCTAGGGCCCGAGTGCTGCAGCTACCGAGCCTTAGTGCTGCAACTGCTGAAGCCTGTGCACCTAGAGCCCGTGCTCTGCAACAAGAGAAGCCACCACAATGAGAAGCCCGCACACCGCAATGAACAGTAGCCCCCACTCACCACAACTAGAGAAAGCCCGCACGCAGCAGCAAAGACCCAACACAGACAAAAATAAAATGAAAAAAATTAAAAATATTTTGATATTTATTTTATGGCCCAGCATATGAGTTCTCTTGGTGAATGTTACATGTTCATTTGAAAAAAAAAAGTGTAATTTTTTGTTGAGTTATAATGTTTTATAAATGTCAGTTTGGTTATGTTGGTTGATAGTGTTCACATTTTTCTGTATTTTTATTGATTTTCTGTCTACTTGTTTTATCAGTTGTTGAGAGGAAACCTATTGAAATCTCCAATTATAATTCTGGAGTTGTCAGTTTCTCCTTTTAGATATATCTGTTTGTACTTCATATACTTTGAAGCTTTGTTATTAGGTACCTACGCATTTGGGATTTATGTCTTCTTGAAGATTTGACATTTTTATCATTATAAAATTTCTCTCTCTATTCCTAGTAATAGTATTCTTGGAGTCAAGAGGTATTGGTATATATCCAGTCACTGCAGCTCTCTTATAAGTTATGTTTGCACGATGTAGCTTTTCCTACCATTTCACTCTTAATCTTACTTGTCTTTAAGTGCATTTCTTGTGAGCAGTATGTGGTTGGGCCTTTAAAAATTTTATCCATTCTGAGAATTGATATCTTTTAATTATAGTACTTAGACTATATTTAATATAATTATATTGATATGAATGAGTTTAAGTCTACTACCTTGGCTTTTTTTTTTCCTGCCTGTCCCATCCATTTTTTGCACCCCCCATTTTATTTTTGTCTTTTTCTACTTACTTTGGATTATTTTGAGGTTTTTGTTTTTGTTTTTTTGTGTTTTTTTTTTTAATGAGTCCATTTTGTCTTCAGTATTGGTTTGTTAGATATACCTCTTTGTTTTACTTTTTAAGGACTGGTCAAGAGTTTATAATATGCATCTTTAACTTATTTCAGTTTGCCTTTAAGTAATAAATTTTTTCATTTATAATGTTAAAACCTTAGAACAGGGCTTCCCTGGTGGCTCAGTGGTTGAGAGTCCACCTGCCAGTGCAGGGGACATGGGTTCGTGCCCCGTTCCGGGAAGATCCCACATGCCACAGAGCGGCTGGGTCTGTGAGCCATGGCCGCTGAGCCTGCGTGTCCGGAGCCTGTGCTCCGCAACGGGAGAGGCCACAACAGTGAGAAGCCTGCGTACCGCAAAAAAAAAAAAGCAAAAAAACAAAAAAAACCTTAGAACAGTATACAATCCATTTTCTCTTTCTGGTCTTTGTTCTGTTGTTGTCATAAATTTTTCTCCTATATCTAGTATACAGTCCATGATCCATTATTTTTACTGTAAACAGTTAATAGCTTTTAAGGAAAATTTTAAATTAGAAAACATGTTTTGTATTTACTTATATATTAACTTTCTGGTGCTTGTTATTCTTTTGTGTAGATCCAGGTTTCCATCTATTTTCCTTGTACTGGAAGAACTTTTTAAAATAGCATTTATTCTAGTTACATTTATTAAAGTGAAGTTCCATTGGCTTCTGCTGAGCTAAGAAAATCTGTATTTTACCTTCATTTTTGAAAGATATTTGCTTGATTTAGAGTTCTAGATTTGGAGTTTTTTTTTTTCTTTCAGCTTGTTCCATTGTTTTCTGCTTGCATATTTTCTGATGAGCAGTCTGTTGTAAATATTGTGTTTGCTTCTGCTTATGTAATGAGTCTTTTTTTCCCCTCTCAACAGCTTTTAAGATTTTCCTCTTTATCACTGGTTTTCAGAAATTTAATTGTATATTTTGATTTTTTTTCTTTTTTCTTTTGGTTTATATTGTTTTGGGTTCACTGAACTCCTTGGTTCTGAGATTTATTGTTCTCATGAAACTTTGAGACAGTTTGGCCATTATTAAATAATATTGTTTTTGGTTTTGTCTTTGTTTTTTTTCTGGTCCTCCCTTTCCCCCTTTGTGTGCCAGGACCCTAATTACATGTATGGTAGGCTACTTGATATTATTCTGACTGCTTCAGCTTTACTCATTATTCTTTGAGTTTAAAAAAAAATCTCTATTCTTTTTTTTTTTTTAAATCTCTATTCTTAAGCTTGGATAATTATATTGTATATTTTCAAGTCCCCTGATCTTTGTTTTGGCAGTGCCTAATCTGTTAAATCCATTCAGTGAATTTTTCATTTCATATTTTGAATATTTGAGGACTAGAAATTTTTTGGTCTCTTTTTTTTAATATCTTTAATTTCTCTCTTTAAGCTTGTATTTTTCTGTAAATCCTTGACCATACTTATAATAGCTGTTTTTTTTTTTTTTTTCCGGTACGCGGGCCTCTCACTGCTGTGGCCTCTCCCGTCGTGGAGCACAGGCTCCGGACGCGCAGGCTCAGCGGCCATTGCTCAAGGGCCCAGCCGCTCTGCGGTATGTGGGGTCTTCCTGGACCGGGGCACGAACCCGTGTCCCCTGCATCGGCAGGCGGACTCTCAACCACTGCGCCACCAGGGAAGCCCAATAGCTGTTTTTAAACTGATTTTTAATTCCATCATCACACTCATTTCCGGGTTTGTTTCTCTTCAGTGATTTTTCTCCTGGTCATGTGTCTCCTTTTGCTGTTTCTTTGAATGTCTAGTATTCTTTTATTGGATACTAGACATTGTGAGTATTATGTCATTGAAAGTCTGGATTTTGTTTTTTTTTTTTAAAGAGTTGAATTTTGTTTTGGCTGGCAGTTAAGTTACTAATAGGTAAGATGATGATCATACTACTAGATAAGATGATGGTGGTGGTGGTGGTGGTGGTGGTTGAGGCCTGATTATTAGGATGGGTTAAAGCAGTCTTTATGTTAAGCCTAGGTTTCTCACTTATGAGGCTTGACTTTTCTGTGGTCTCTATCTTATGCCCAAGGTGTTTAACAATGTTGTGGGTTTTTTGTTTGTTTTTGTTTTTAAACTGGCTGTTCAGAACTAGATTATTTCCCAGCTTCCGCTCCCCTCCCTGTCTCCCCCCGCCACCCCCCTTCCCCCACCCCAGCTTTGTGTGAGCTGTTGGAATGATGATAGCTCTCTAGTAGTTCTTTGCCTGGCCCCATTGAATTTTGTTGTTTGAATGTGCAACTTGGTATTTAGGGACAGTCTCAAAAGAACCCCTATCAGGTCCCTGGAGCTCTTTTTTTGCATAACTTTCTCCTTTCTGGTGATCTGCTTTCACATATTCTAGCTGCCTTAGGCTTTATAGAACCTACTTCATTTGTTTTCTTTCTCTCAGATATTCTTCCTCTGTGTTGTTTGCTGTCCAATGTCTGAAAACAGTAGTTTCATATTTTTTTGTCTGGTTTTCTAATTGTTTATGGTGGGAGGATAATTCTGGTGCTTCTTATTTATATTTTAAATGTCATATTTGCCTATGTATATTATCCTAGCTTAGGGATGAGCAGACTTTTTCTTAGAGAACCAGAGAGTTAAGTACTTAAGGCTCAACACTGTGGTTGTAGTGGGGAAGCTGCCACAGGCAATATGTGGTGTAGTTGTGTACTAATAAAACTTAATTTACAAAAACAAGTTGCCTGCCTGTGGGCCCTAGTTTGCTAACCCCTGAGCTAGTTGACTGAGATACAAATGATATTAGAGTTATGAAATCTTATGCTTGAAAGGAAGGAATCTTTGAGATTCATATTTCAGGTTTGAAAGGAACCTTATAAATCATATTGTTTAAGCAGCTCTTTGGTGTTTGAAGCCACATCTACTATTGACCAACTTCTCCCTAACCCCCCATATCTATGATTCTCAGGGATGTCAGTCAGGGGTTTTTTCTTGAGTGAGCTCTCACTGTTGTTGTTGTTTTAGTTTTTTCCATTTGATTCTCTGCTACCACTTGGGTTAGTTCTGAGCAAATTGAATCCATCTTTCATTTATCTGTCTTCTGTGTAACTGAAGACTTTTCAAATTTCTTCAGAATCTTAACTTCATATTAAATTCATTCAACTATGGCTTTATTATTTTATTTTATTTTTGCTGTTATGTTTATTTGCTTGAAAGGATTGAACATGAGGCCATATAGCCTGTAGTCATTTGACATGTTTAGATTTCCTCACTAACCCAGTCCTTCATTTGTTAATTTGTTCCACCGTATGTAGATTCCTCTCAAACTCTGGAGCTAGGAGTTAAAAGCAACATTGACTAGTGACTCTTATGATCTGTTATGTAGGATCTAGATACTACACTTCTATCAAAGTAGCTTATTAAGATGGCAGTAACTTTTTTTTTTTTTTTTCTTTTTGCGGTATGCGGGCCTCTCACTGCTGTGGCCCCTCCCGTTGTGGAGCACAGGCTCCGGATGCGCAGGCCCAGCGGCCATGGCTCACGGGCCCAGCCGCTCCGCGGCATATGGGATCCTCCCAGACCAGGGCACGAACCCGTATCCCCTGCATCGGCAGGCGGACTCTCAACCACTGCGCCACCAGGGAGGCCCGGCAGGAACTTTTAAAATAGTTACTTGACCTTGTTTAATTGTGTTAAAGTCATTGTCAATAAAACCTTGGCCCTTTTCACTCATGCTTATGCTAAATTCCATTTTTTATCCTTATATTTTTGAATTAATATTGGTAAACTGAGGGCTGGAAAGAAAATTATAGTTGAGGAAAAAAGTTATTATGAATCAGCAAAAGTATGTATGTGTTAGAAAGCGTCTTTAATCTACAACTTTATTGTATGGAAAGTTATCACATTGCATTTCTCACAACATGAAAATACCATGTTAGATGAGAGTCAGATGAGAGGCCCAATGCCCTGCTGTCCTCATCCCCTCTGCGGAGGGGATCCCTGGTAAGCCACTTAGCTCGAAGTAGGAAGAGTTTGAGCAGAGCTAGGTGGGGGGAGCGGTGGGGGGGAGGGGAGCATGCAGCTGGAAGTGTGTCTCTGCCCAGCTAGAGTTTTAATAGTCTAAAAATGGAGAGAAGAAAGAGACAACTCATTTTAACACCTGGTAAATAACTCTTTGGCTTTTGCAGCACAATTTATGGGATGCTAAGTTGTTCTTAAGGTTAGGAATTTGTCTAGAATCAGTCTATAAAAATGTGTAAGTGAGTTCTCATAATAGTAACTTTTTGTATATATTAAATATATTTTGTTACCACATTTTGATTAGTTAAAAATTTTTTTAAAGCAGAGTGGTACTCCGACATAGTTAAAGAATCAAATAGTTCTACAAGGTTTTTTTTTTTTTTTTTTTCCCAGCTGTGCCAGGCAGCTTGTGGGATCTTAGTTCCCCCACCAGGGATTGAACCCAGGCCACGGCAGTGACAGCACCAAGTCCTAACCACTGGAGCACAGGGAATTCCTAGGTTTAGTGAATAGTGTTCCCCTACTCCTGGCCCCGGTTTTACCTTCTCCAGAGACACACACGTTCACCTACTTTTGTTGATTATCTTGATTCTTAAATGTTACTAAATACTAAGTTTATAGTTATTTTAGGTTTTAAAAATGTGGATCTTTCACTATTGAAGATGAGGATTTAGCTTATTCTCTCTCCCTCTTACTAAGCAAACATGCCTTTTTCCATCCTTCCATTTTACCAAAATAGTTGTATAGTAATTTTGGTTAGCTTAATATTCAGTGTTAACATTCACTTGATTATGTTAATGTATGGCAAAGTCATGCAGTAAACTCTGATTACTTTTCCTTCTCTGTGTAACTCGAAGATGGTAATTATCTGGGTTTTGTTTGTTTGTTTGTTTTTGGACTGTTTACTATGTATTTTAAACTAATTCATCCCCAAACTTTTTGCCTATTATTTGAATCTTCTTTTAAGTCTTTCAAATATCAGGTGTTCTTTCAGTTTCAAATTCTTTAACAAAAGTCTTTCGTGGAGCCGTCTGACCTGTCATAATCTGGATTGGTTGCCCTCTACACTGGTGCACAGTTCACAACCTGGAATCATCTGATTATTGACTGTGATCTTAGGGATTTGTTTTGCTCCCTCGGTGTTGGATCTATTTCCTAAACCTCATGGCTTCTTACTTGGTTTATTCCCTCCTTTTGGTGGGGTATACCTACAGTAGCTTCCTGGGAAAGGGTGCCTTTTTTTTTTTTTTAAACACCTTGCATTTTTTTTTTTTTTTGCGGTACATGGGCCTCTCACCGTCGTGGCCCCTCCCGTTGCGGAGCACAGGCTCTGGACGCGCAGGCTCAGCGGCCATGGCTCACGGGCCCAGCTGCTGCGCGGCATGTGGGATCTTCCCGGACCGGGGCACGAACCCGTGTCCCCTGCATTGACAGGCGGACTCTCAATCACTGCGCCACCAGGGAAGGCCCCACCTTGCATATTTTGAAATGTATTTATTCTGCTTTTACACTTGATAGATAATTTAGATTGCCATAGATATCTAGTTTGGAGTACTTTTTCTTTAGAATTTTGGAACTATTGCACCATTGCCTTCTTGCTTCTAGTATTACTGTTGAGAAGTCAGAAATCCTTCTGATTCCTGATTCTCTGTATGTGTCCCCTTTTTATTACATGGAAACTTTGAGGCCCTTCTCTTTGTCTGCAATGTGTTGAAAGTTTACAGTAATTTCTGTGAGTCTCTTTTAATCTGTTGTTCTGGATACTCAGTGAGCCCTTTCAATCTAGAAATTCTCATTCTTCTCTCATCACCCCCCCCCCCGGAATTTTTATGAATTATTTTATTGGTCATTTCCTCTTTTTCATTTTCTGTGTTTTTTCTTTCTGAAAGCTCTTGTATTTAGTTTTGAACTTCCTGGGCTGCTCCTATAGTTTTATCTCCCCCCACCCTCCTATTTTTTATGTTTGTTTATTTGCTTTACTTTATGGGGGAAACTTTATCTTCCAGACTTTCTGTGGAGTTTTATCATTTCTGGCATCATTGTTTTAAAATTTCCAAGAGCCATCTTTTAGGTCTCTGTGCTTCTTTTCTGAAATAGCATCCTGTTCTTTTTTAATGGTTGCACTATTTTATCTCTTTGAGAATATTAATGATAGATTTTTTTTAAAAGTTTTCGTCTCCCGATGTAGTCTGTTAACTCCAAGTCACTTTTCTGTATTTTTTTTTTTTTTTTTTGTGGTACGCGGGCCTCTCACTGCTGTGGCCTCTCCTGTTGCGGAGCACAGGCTCCGGACGCGCAGGCTCAGTGGCCATGGCTCACGGGCCCAGCTGCTCCGCGGCATGTGGGATCTTCCTGGACTGGGGCACGAACCCGTGTCCCCTGCATCAGCAGGCGGACTCTCAACCACTGCGCCACCAGGGAAGCCCAACTTTTCTGTATTTTTGTCTCTATAATTCCTCAGTGGTTTTCCTCAACTTTTTAGTAATTCCTGGTTATCTGTTTATGTTTAGGAAAGATGGACTAAAAAACTGCTTCGAAGTAGCATGGGAGTGACATTTGTTTACTGTGCAGTTCACTGATTGGGGTGGACTCTTTAGTTGGGAAACCTTTGATGTCATTATCTTGAGGTCTTTTCTGTTGAGCTGTCAGTTTTCCCAGAGAAGACTTTTCCAGACTCCTTTCTGGGGGATGAAAGACTGGCTGCCAGCTTTCTAGGTGCTTAGAGGGAGAGGGTTGGAGAGGGTAATTTTTGACCTTCATTCCGTACGTGGTCACCTGATGTACTGTTTTCTGGTTTCCTGCCTTCATCTGTGCCTGTGTCCATGAGTTCAGATACCCTGTGTTTTACTGGCCCCAGAGAATACCCTTCCAGTGATTTGCTACTGTAAAGACAGGCAGTGGGGAGGGTACCTGGGTTCTGAGTGTCTTCTAAGCAGGCTTTCAACTAGTTTTTCTTATTTGCTCTTTTCTCTGCCTTTCTACTTCCACAAGATACCTCCATATCTGTGGGTTCTGCATTTGTGGATTCAATCAACTGCGGACCAAAAATATTCAGAAAAAAATTCCAGAAAGTTCCAAAAAGCAAAACTTAAATTTGCTTCGCACCTGCAACTATTTACATAGCATTTACATTGTTTTAGGTATCATAAGTAACCCAAAGATTACTTAAAGGATATGCATAGGTTATATGCAAATACTATACCATTTATATAAGGGACTTGAGCATCCACAGATTTTGGTATTTGTGGGGCATTCTGGAACCAATCCTCCGTGGATACTGAGGGACGACTGTACCTGTATTTATGATTCTGTGTATATTGGGTTGTAGCTCCGCTTTCTCCACAGCTTTCTTTGGTATTATAAGTCTCTTGACCTCTTGAGCATCTGCTTCTTACCTTTCAAACCCTGGATGCGCTCATCTCTACTACCTACCATTGTGATTTTATGGTTTAAGGGAAAAAAACAAAACAAACTTCTTTACTGGGTTTTTTTGAGGGATTTAAGAGAGAGCAAAAGCAGATGTGTGTGTTTACTCTGCCGTCTTTACCTGGAGCTGATTAGTTATGTTTTAACAGACGTTTTCTATGATCCTGACTGTTTTCCTTCCTATGACTCCAGTTGAGAGGTGACTTAATATGTTTGTTAGCTGTATTTCCTTGGTCTACTAGCGTAGTAACCCTATCACAGGAGGAAATGAGGTGAGGCAGACTTGGAATTTCCTAGTATACTCATGTTAGTCTCAAGTGATCACAGCTGCCTTTTCGACATACCATCCTAGAATCTTGCCAAGGATTGATATTAAGTTAATTGTTCTGTAGGTGGAGAAATCTTTCTTTCGACCATTCTTGAAAATTTATAATATCTTCTGGTCGCCCTCCTATTCCCGCTGATCATTGTAAGGCATCTAATAAGGGTCAGTCTCATTTAGAGGTTGCCTTTG
Source organism: Mesoplodon mirus (assembly GCF_964341445.2). Taxonomy (NCBI): domain Eukaryota; kingdom Metazoa; phylum Chordata; class Mammalia; order Artiodactyla; family Ziphiidae; genus Mesoplodon; species Mesoplodon mirus. The sequence continues at coordinate 12,926,774 of NC_138989.1, forward strand.
TGAGTGGGATGTAATTAGCCTGGGTCAGGAGACTTGAACTCATTTATAGTATCTAGGTCAACCATATCACCTTACAGGCCAGGAAGCCAAGGTGCCCAGAGATGGAGATTTCCTGATATTGTTTAGGTAAATAGTTGAAAAGCTAGGACTTGAACCTAGATCTCCTGACCTGCAACCAGTGTTCTTTCCATGCTACTACACCCTGGGTTCATTCTTACCAAGTTATGTTAGTTTTATTCTATTCCATGACCTCTGAATACAGGTTTAACTTTGGAGAGCCACACTGCAAGTATATGTTGGTCATGAGGGATCTGATTACGATGGGTAGTGCAAATAAATGACCTCCATTGGGAAAATTTATCAGCTCATTTCCTATGTATAGTACCTAAAGAATAGGATATTAAGAATCAATATAAATTTTCTTTAAATACATTCATGTCATAAGAAAGTGCATTTATCCTGATTCTGTTGTAATCTTTTTAATTAGAACCATTCTGTATTGAACTTCTGTTTAGGTCAGGGTAGTCTCTGCCGGTTAAGTTCAGCTCCCGGAGGATGCTGACTACCTGTACAGCTGATACCAGCCACTGCTGAGAAAATTTTCCTCCAGTCTCTCTTGCTATTAGAATAGTTATTTTCTTGGTTTGTTATACATATCCTCTAAAAATTAGCTTGTGTGGGTATGGTCTTATAGTGGTAACATGTAAAGAAGGCATGTAATTATCTGAGTGAAATAAAACAGGTCTCTCCTATTTATGGGATGGTGTAGTGGGCAGTCTTATACTAGTTTTCTTTTTTCTTTTTTTTTTTTTTTGCGGTATGTGGGCCTCTCACTGTTGTGGCTTCTCCCATTGCGGAGCACAGGCTCTGGACGCGCAGGCTCAGCAGCCATGGCTCACGGGGCCAGCCGCTCCGCGACGTGGGATCCTCCCGGACCGGGGCATGAACCCGTGTCCCCTGCATCGGCAGGCGGACTCTCAACCACTGCGCCACCAGGGAAGCCCTTATACTAGTTTTCTTAATAACTCAGGAAGAGTAAAGAAAGATTCAGGAACTTTCTTAAATTAGAAAGTTTGGCCATGAGCTCTTGTCATTGCTAAATTAAGTTGATGACTGTTTCTTTGTACTATTTTATAATCCTCTAGGGCTAATTTTTACCATTAGTCCTGTGAAACAGCATGGCAGAGCGGAAGGAGTTTATGCTTTAAATTCAGTTATGCTTTAAATCCAGTTATGTTTGGGATCTGCCAGTTGCTACCTGTGTGGTTATTGGAGAACTATTTGAGCTTTGTGTTTCTGATAATTATTTTAACTGTTTGAGAAGATTAGAAATTATATATGAAGACACTAGTATGGTGCCTCATATTAGAAATTCTATGTGAAGACCCTAGTATGCTGCCTGGTATTAAGTAGGTGATGAATAAATGATGATGGTTGTGGTTATTGTTCTACCTATGCGCAGTACTGATTTTTTTCCTTGCATATTTTTTTTCCGATTCTATATTTTAAAAACCATGTAATCTTAAACTTAAATATAAATATGGATTGTTCATCTTTGACAGTGAGAAATAATTGCATTTTTGGGATAATTTGCACCTAGAAATATTTTAAAGTGTTGCTTCAAGAATTTTGAGTTTTGGAAATACGCATTTGTCAGAAATTGGGCCAACAGGACTTTGTGTGGAATTGATTTTTAATTATAAACATGGTCATGGTATGTGAAGATATATTTTAATAGTGTAATTGAATATGCATCCATGATAGGATTTTTTTTTCTTGGACAAGGTGTTTCAGTCATTTTTCCTCTTAATCAAATATTAACTCAAAATTTAAAGCTAAGTCTTTGAACATTCATTTTCTACCTAGGTATCTGTTAGGCTTGAATGGTGTTTCATTGTTACATTTTCCAGTGAAGACTGGTATAGTGATATTTAATTTTAGTTTTAAGGTAAAGGAATAAATTGTTTTTAAATGATTGGACATTTTTAGTACTTCTGGCTGAATTAGTTATGAAGAGATTAAGTTTGTAGCCTTGATGTTATGTCATTTGCATTTGTATTACATCACTTGCTAGAACAACTCCATAAAGATATAGAGCAGGTGGCAGCGGCTTTCTTTTACCACTGAGACCATAGAAGCACTGATAGGAAGTTAGTGCAAGTGCTGGGATTAGGAAACCATTCTCCTGAATCAAAGCCAAGTATTTTGTCTGCTGAACCGTGCTGGGTGTTACAGGTGAAAGTATTCTTGTGCTTAAGTTGCTGTTCGTAGATTTTCTTGGGGACTGACTCACCTGGTATTTAAATCTCTGATGTATCTTAATTTTCTAACCTTTTAAATATGGTTAATGTAAGCATTAGTGATTCATATTTATTGGTATATTTTCCTCCTCTTCTCTTCCTCCCCTCCACGTCCTCAGCATCCTTAGGCACAGAACACTAGCTTAGGTGATATAAGAAAAGTTAGTCTTCTAGTTGACTTTTCTGATTTCAACTGCCCCCACTTAGTGTTATTTAGTTTCCTTCTTTGATATTTATTTAAAAATTGATCTTAGGCTTTCTGATTAAAACATAAATAGACATACACACACACTGCTTTTATTTGAGGAAATGAACTTCTGTGATAGAAAAACCGAAACGATGTGAACAGACAACTAAAGGGAAGTAGTACTACTACACTAGTACTACTAGGAATGAACCGGTATCATTTATATGTTTTGCCATGTGCCGGGCACTGTCCTAAGTGCTTTCGGTATGTACTAACTCATTTAATCAACTCTGAATGCCAGTATTCTCATTTCACTGATAAGGTAACTGAGAGACAAAGATTAAATAATTTGCTAGGTACTTGCTGCTTTCAGCTAGTAAGTACACAGCTGGGAGTCAAACCCAAGAAGAGTGGCCCCAGGTTATACTTCTGATCAAATACATGATAATAATTTCCTCTTAGTAGAATGAAGACTACCATTTGGTACAAGGGCATATCATTTTAGTAAATTGACAGGTATTTTAAAAGATATGTAGTTTGGCAGGAGGTTATTTGTATGGGTGAGACTACTAGAAAGCAGTATGGTAGCATTCTTTCATGAGTCCTAAAATATTTGTATTCTTTGGTAATTCTACAGCAAGTAATCTCTCCTAAGGAAAGTAATCAGGAAAATGATGTTCAAGGATGTTCCCCAATTATAATAATTATAATAGTGAAAAAGGAAGATTGTCCAGTTGTTATGGAATAAATTGTTTTCTCCAAACAGTGAATAGTATGAAAACATTAAGAATTGTTTTTGAGGAATAATTAGTAATATATAGAAATATTTATAGTATGAGGAAAAGGATATAAAACCATGCAGTATGATTCTAACTTCAGAATGTTTAAGTACAGAAAAACAGGAAGAACCTAAAGTACGATGCTAATAATTATTTCTGATGTGATTATGCAGAATACTTATTTCTTGTGTGATTAGTTTATTCTTTGTTTGAACTTTTTCATTGGCCAGGTAGTTCTTTTATAGCTGGAGGAAACCAAGTGGTACAAAAGGAAAGCCTAAATGATGCCAATACAAGTTCTTATGAAGAATATTCATTAAAGATTAGATTTCCATATCTCATAATGTGAAAGGAAAAGTTAGTGACTTTCAGACAGTTTTAATTTGGATATTATTATTTTTGGAGTCATTTTTTAAGTGAAGCTTTTTTGGGGGATTGAAGAAAACTGATATTTTTTTCTTAGAGATGTTCATTATAGTGATTGTTTTAGCACTTTAAATTTGTTTCAGTTACGGTAGTAGAAGATGCAGTTATTTTTCTCCCCTGTGGTACTTGTTTTTTGAAAAACAACTTTTGACAAAAATTACTAACTTGATTGTGGTGGGAGGGTGAGGAGGGGGGACTATGAGTGAGTAAGGATTAAATGCAAGGGACACATGGACTGTTTGGTACAGAATTATATTATGGAATCAGTTTTACTATCAGTTTTGAATATATAGTTGTAGTTTATAGTTATTTAAGTAAGGAATTTAACTTTTGTTTGTGTTGAAACATCCTTGAAATTTAGTTCCTTTTAAACCTAAGATTTAAAATTTTTAGAATACAAATCCATGCAACAGAATAAAGACAGAGGATCAGCTGTCAGCTGGTTTAAAGTTACCATGTTTTAAAATGTGTTTAAAAAACAAAAGAGGAAGCTATGTTAGGGAATTGTTACAGAAGCAAAGCTTTTCTGTGTGCTACACGTTAAATAACATGAATAAATTGCTGATAACTTTCCATCCGTTTTATTAGCAGGCTATTTTGGCTTTCATAGTGAAGCACTGTGGTACTGCATACTGTTTCCCTGGTTAAAAAGGATTTAAACTGTAGCTTCTGGATGGGACAGAATTGAGGAAATTGTTCGAAAGAAATTATTTCAATTCTACAAACTTATTTTTTAAACTCTTACTTCATTTCTAAATATAATTTATGAAATAAGGCATAATAATATAGAAAATTTTATTTATAGGGACTTTAAAGTAAATGTTAGGTAAAAAATGGTTCAACAGGAAATAATTATCTGTTTGCTCTATTTTGGTATTTAATATAAAGAGCTATGTAGAAATCTTGATAGGAGGAAATGAGTTGTTTTCCCCTTAAGAGAATCAAGGGTTGACATAAATTTTTCAGTGGAAGAAATCTTACTATATGAGGTATACTGTAAATATTTATTTTAGTAAATTTATTTATCTGTATGGAAGCCTGTTTTTAGTGTTAAGTAAAAAGAACAGTCAAAACTGTTGTAATTTTCTTTACTTTTTCCAGGCTGAACTCACGGGAATCAAATGGCGTAGGTACAATTTTGGAGGGCATGGGGACTGCGGACCCATAATTTCAGCCCCAGCCCAAGATGATCCAATCCTGTTAAGTTTCATCCGCTGTCTGCAAGCCAACTTGCTGTGTGTATGGCGTCGTGATGTCAAACCAGATTGCAAAGAGTTATGGATATTCTGGTGGGGAGACGAACCCAACTTAGTGGGTGTAATACATCATGAACTACAGGGTAAGTTTTTTGTTTTTTCTTAAAAATTAATTTGTATTGTATATTTTTGAACAGTGGTAAATTCTGAAAAGGTTATTAAGACTTGCTGAGAAGAAAAATCCAAGTGTTTAATGGGTTGTGTGTCAAAGGAACATCCTTACTCTCACCCCTCTTCTTTCCACCCCCGTTTTTTTCAAATTTTCTTGTCCTTTCTCAGTCATGCTGGGCATCAGAACCTTGTGAGCCACTCCTATTAAAGGAAAGTATAGTGTCCCCTGGGTGTTTGGGTTGGGATTGAGGCTAAGATCCACTGTTTTAAAATGATAGTGAAATGTGAGAAAGTAGCAGGTCAGTGAAATGAACAGAATTGGTTGTTTTTAGGCTGTTGCTGTTATGGTTTATTGCCAGATGAACTCTGGTGGAAAATTGTAAAGTGATAATAGAAATTTAGTGCAAGCCTTGTTGGACAAAATTATGAGATGATGTTGTATAATATTTTGAAGAAAGATTTATGTAAAGAACCTACTCCGATTTTGGCATAGCAAGTTTTCCTGTGTTTTGTTCCTGCTTTTTATGTAATTAGGTGATTCCAGGAAATATTTGCTCCAATGCTGCCTAATTTTTAGCTTCAGATTACATCTGATATCTGGAAATTTTGAACTAATATAAGAGTGTCATTATTCTGAGCTACTTTTTGTATTTACCGCAGATTTATAACCAGAGGAAATTTTATCGATATTATTTGAATTTCTAGTAAAACTTTCCACCTCTTCACCTAAATCTTTCTATCTAGTATGCTAAAGAATTTTTCTAAATCAGGACTAATTCTGATCTTTAGTTAGGGTAGGGCATTAACTCTTTTTGACTTAGTCTCCTAGAGCCAGCTTTTATTATGTCTAAATTACTCTATATTTTATCAATTTGTGGTTGAAAAATTTCAGATAGTGTTTGAAATGTTTTGTTACTTCATATTGTTTTTAAAGGAAGGAGTGAAACTAACTTTAATGTATTTGAGGATCTATTTATTCTAAAGTGTTGAAATTTGCCTAAAGGATTTCCTGCCAACTTCTGCCTGACACCTTCCTAGCTTTTCTTTACAGCCATTTTTGATCTGTGATGTCTCCTGCCACAACAGCCAGAGGGCAGTAAACCACAGTGGACTAACTGAGCTGTTTACTTTATGGCCCATTTGTTCAACTCAAACCTTTCTCCTATAGTTTTTAGCATATTTGGTTTATAAGTATAAGAATCTGTTCTGGGTAAGATTGCTTACTTAGCTGGTTAGTCAACAATGTCTCAGAATTATATGCATCTCGAAGCTTATTTCGTGTAGTTAGCAGTGAACTCAGGTAAAATTAGTTTTAAACATCTGGTTTCTGGTTATCAGAATTTTTAAAATAAAATACCTCCTGAAAGATACTTATAACATTTATATTTGTCCATTTAAGTATCAAAACATATCTTTTTGTTCTTTAAAAAAATTTTTACACACGTGGTAGAGGAATATAGCATTTTTGTTTGTTTTATTAATAGTTTCATTTTCTCCCATTTTGTGTGATTGTTTCTGACTCTTAATCTCCTTCCATTTTTCTACTCCCTATTGATCCCTTATGTTTTAACTTTTTGGTCTGGTCTTTATTTGTTAGCAACACAAATCATCATTTTACAGTGATGATGAAACAAAACCCAACGGTTATTTACGCTTATTTAGTTGATGTATAAAGTTATTTATCCATACCAACAAAGTACAGGATCATTGTTTTTAGAAATAACTTATTAAGTTATTGTGTTATTTCTCATGGACTTTGTTACTGAGTTAACAAAAAGATGTAGGCTGTTTAAATATTTTGTAGCTGCTTTAGATTGCATATGTAGATTCGTTACTGTATTGTTTTCGTGGTAAAGAATTAAGCAAAGATTAACTTCTTTTAAATTGTTTTTGTAAATTACAGAAATACTGCATTTTAATTAGAAAATTAGGAAAGTAGAACCACCAAAGGAAGAGAACAAAGAAACAAAAATCCTGAAGTCCAAAGCAGAGTTTTAATATTTGGTGTTTCTGTGTATAAATGAAAGCGGTACCGTACTGTTTTGTAACTCAGGCCTTTTCACTTAACACTATCTTGTGAATGTTTTTGCCTCATAATGATTACTTTTTAATTTTCTTTCCTTTTGAGTCTGAAAACGGTGTAAACTATTTATTTTTTTGCGTGCCACCAGGGAAGTATTACAGTGATGGAACAATCATAATTTTGTTAAGTACATCTACCCTTTTTAATATGTTGAATTTGTGAAAGTTATTAGATTGAAGCAAATGATCTTTTCTGTAGGTAAAAGTAGTTGTAAAGGATAGTTTTGTGTTTCAACCTAATATTAGAAAATATTTGAAACTTAATTAGAAAAATGAGTGGCATAAAGACAACTTTGTTTCAAGTGAGGGAGAATATGACAGGCAGAGCAATCATGAAAAAAGGATACCAGGGGAATATTTTAATTGGTAGTCTTACACACTGAGGATATTTTGCAATCTATTTCATTCTCTAGTATATATGAGTCATTTAATTTTGGCTAAAATAAATTTTATCAGAATCCTTTAATATTAAGATGATGGTACTATTATTTATAGCATTCTATTTTTTAGTGACATTTTACTGTTCTTTAAAATGCTTTTTAGTTATGTTATTAGGCATTTCCCTTTGTTTTTACAGTGTAGCCCAAATAGCATCCTATTAAGAAACCTCACAAAGCACCATCTTGAATTTAAATGTATAAAGTAATCCCTACAGAAAGAGAATAAGCCTATGGGATACACGCAGTTTTATACTAGACTTTTTGTTTAAATGCTTTGAATACCTGTGAAATAGCCTGTGAGAAGACCAAGACACATTTATAACCTGTTCCTGTCACTTGGATAAACACTTCTGGGCTCTTGTTTGGGGAATTGCTATTTATATTGTATGGCATAGTGGTTCAGAGGCTTGGGTTTGAACCCCTGCTTGTTGACTTGCTAGCTCTATATCCTTGGTCAAGTTATTTAACTTATCCGTGCTTCAGTTTCCTCACTCTAAATTGGGTTATAAGGATAAAAAAAAGTTAAAGTACTTAGAACAGCACAGAGAACGTTAATCTATAATTGTAACTCTTGCTGCTGCTACTACAATGCCAGCAATTAACTCAGACATCAAAACTAAAATATTTTGGCAATTGGTCCATTCTGTATAACATTCAGTATTTGCTAATGTTTGTCAAATATTAGTTTTCAAAGTATACTTCTAGGTTGAAGTAATCATTTTTGAGTTTGTTAATGTTTGGTGGAATAACTGGGAATAATAAAATATTAGAGAGGAGGGAAGATACCCTGCTCATAGGAAATTTGTCTAGATTAGGCTGTAAACAGAGTTTCATAACAAACCTTAAATTATGTTATAAAGAGGTCAGAACTTTAAGATTTGACTCTGTTGGATCCCTGTAAAGTAGATTAGTAACTTAACTGCCTTCTCTGCATAGTGGTATTGAAGGGCACTGGCTGAACACTGAATATACACATATTTCCTTCCTTGTGTCCATCCATAAGTACCTGTATCAGCAGGTCCAATTATAGGGGTTTAATGGAATCTCTACCTTTGATAAGTTATAGTCTAGAAAGGGTATAAGACAAGCACACAAATATGTATAATGCAGAGAACACTGTAAGTATATAAGAGAAATATAGTAGATTGACTACTTTCCACATGAACAGACATTCAATTCCAGGACTAATGCATAGATAAGTGTTCTGTAAACTTACAGCAAGAACACTGTGAGAAGTGAGAAGCCTTCTTGGTTTCTGGTCTGTTTACTCAGCCTCTATTAGGCAAGAGCTGTGATGCAGTCCTGGATATGTAAAATGAGTCCTCATCCTTAAGGAGCTCACAGTCTTACTGGGAAGGTAGCTAAATGACTCCATAATTATGATACAGTGGAGTAAGCAGCAACTGATTAAGTTAGGGATCTTGCAGAAGTATCAGATTCAACCTCAAGGGAAGAGAATAGGGAGATAGTGGTGAAGCTCAGAGTTGGTGAGACTTGAGGTGAGTCTTACAGGATACATGTGTTACCTAGGTTGGGATGGAACTTGTCCTAGTCAGAGGAAGTAGCTTCTATAAAAGGGCCTGAGGGCAGTGAATGAATTGTGGGAAGGGCACGTTTGCCCAGAACATAGTGTGTGAGTGAGATAGTTGGGGGAAACTGAAAGACTGGGGAGGTGGGCCATAGTGTGGAGTACACTGAAGCAAGGACTTAATCTGATAGATTTTGAGGAATTGTTAGAGGTTTCTGATCAGGAAAGAGATACAATTAGATTATACATAAGATGAATATGGACAGGAAGACCATAATATTTTAATAAATTATTTTATTCTAAATTGATCTATGGACTTAAACATTCTGTTTAGGATATAGATTTAGTGAAAAAATACCTGTGACTATATACTGAACGTTATATTGATAGTCTTTGCCAATTTTATTTTATAACTTTGCTCTTTTTGCTTGATTAAATTATTTCCCACATTCTCAATTTGAATTTTAGAGAATAATACAGTATGCTAAATTGACTTCTCCTAATCTACCAAACAAAATCATTTTACAAACACAATCTTTTGGCCATTTCATTGCCTGTTAGTCAGTAATGTGAAAGACGTGCAATCTTGAAACCCCAGAATGGTACAGACAGCAAGCATAGACTTCTAGGGGTTGGAGATGGCTTGACCCCAAAGCATTAGGAGTCCCTGGCCCAGAAGAAGTATCGTATACAGATTAGTAGTATGTGTGCTTAATAACATTTGTTGAATAAATGAATGAAACCTATCTTAAATGATTCTAACATAGCACAGTTTGTACTCTCAGAAGGTTGACTTATAATGAATACACTTAAAATTTTTAATGATTTGGTAATGTGAGGAGATTGAAACCTAGTTAAAAATAAGGCATTATTACTTCTGTTTTTAATTCCCAGTGAGGTATAAACATCCATTTTTTGGTATATGTTCTATAAAGAAATTTAGCTGTAAATACCTACTGTCTGTAATTTTAAAATTTAACTTATCTGTGCTGTGCCCTTTCCTTTTGATGATTACAAATAGACATGTAAATTGTAATGGGAATACATCTGTCCACCTCTATGATTGTCCCACTATGAGTATTAGATGATTGTCCCATTATGAGTATTAGAAATCTTAAGAATTGGCTTTATTATCATTGTAGAGGCAGATTGGCAGTTGTTAGCACTTTGTTGTTGTATTAGTCATAAGTATTGCCTTTTTCCATTTTTCAGTGTACTGTCACCTATGCGAGGAGCTGTGGGCCATTGCAAAAACAGCATTAGACATTAGAGAGCTAGGAAAAATGGATCTGGTTTTCTGACATTTACCAGTGTAAGATAATTTAACACTCTCATATTATTTTTTATACCACTGAACTGATTGCAAGCCTCTCGAAGAAGTGGACATTTTGTAGGGATGGAGAAGGGCTGAAAGAAGAGAGTGGAGAGCCAGTTTGCTATTATTATAATCTGCATATATAGATTATAGTCTGTAATCTCAAATGATGGGATTGATGTAACCTTTGTTTAGATATCTCCAAGGAAGGATCTAACTCCCTCCCCTCAACTTTTTATTTTGAAAAATATTTACACACATACATATGTATACCTTTTATTCTGGCTAAACCATCTGAGGGTAATTTACAGAGTTCATGAATCTTTACCCCTGAATACTTCTGCTTGTAACTCCTTTAAGAATATGAGACTTTTTTTTTTTTAAAAACATAACCATGATATAATCATACTCAAGAAATTTAACATTGATATCATTAAATTATCAACTTTTCAGTCTACATCCAGTCTACATCCTCAGTCTTCTCCCAATAATGCCTCTTATAGCCTCCTCCCCCCAATCTGGTATCCAGTCAGAAATCACATGTTGCATTTAGATGTCTCCTCTCTTTAGTCTCCCCTAATTTAGAACATTCCCTAAGTTGTCGTTTTCTGCGGGGGATGATCCTTCAATGGTATGGATGTTAATTTGAAGGGAGAAGTTGTCCTGTCAAATGTTCCATATTCTAAATTTGTCTAATTGTTTCCTCATGGTGAGATTCAGGTTAAACATTTTTGGTAAGAATATTGAGTAGGTGATGTGTACTTCTTGTGGCATCACACTGTAGGCACATCATGTCAATTTGTCCCAGTATTGATCCTGCTAAGTTCGATTGCTTGGTTATGGTAGTGTCTGTCAGATTTCTCCAGTGTAAACATACCTTTTTACTTTTGTAACTGTTAAATAAATTTGGGGAAAAACTTTGAGACTCTGATTATTATTTCCCCAATAACTCTTCACTCTGGCTTGAGGAAAAACCTAACTTTGAGCCTGTTTAAAAATAACAGAAAACTTAAAAAAAAAATTAATTAACTTTATTTATTTTATTTTTGGCTGTGTTGGGTCTTCGTTGCTGCGCGCGGGCTTTTTCTCTGGTTGCAGGGAGCGAGGGCTACTCTTTGTTGCGGTGCATGGGCTTCTCACTGCGGTGACTTCTCTTGTTGCGGAGCATGGGCTCTAGGCGTGCAGGCTTCAGTAGTTGTGGCTCGCGGGCTCTAGAGCGCAGGCTCAGTAGTTGTGGCGCACAGGCTTAGTTGTTCCGCGGCATGTGGGATCTTCCCGGACCAGGGCTCGAACCCATGTCTCCTGCATTGGCAGGCGGATTCTTAACCACTGTGCCACCAGGGAAGCCCCCAGAAAACTTCTTGAATCATATGCTTTACAAAAGCAGTTAAAAGTTCAGATGAACACTATTCTTAAGTCATAAGAAAGAAGGGGGGCGGGCAGAGGAGAGGAGAAATGAAGAAAAACATTCAGGATATAGCAAAGGCAAACTATGATGGTAAAGCCAAGCTCTAAAAATTAATAGCCACTTATTGCTTAGCATACTAAAAAGAGAAGTATTGACATTGAATTTTCTAAAATCGTAGACAATAAAGTATGCACGAATGTATTACCATGTATGTGTATGTTATAGTTGTGAATTTTCAGTTGATTTTTGGTCATTTCTGGTTATCTTTGACTAAATGAAATGAATTTTAGTAAACATTGTGAATGGGTTTATTCTCAATTGAAATGAAAAACAATTGCTTTCTGTGAAAATAATGGCCCCTTTACATATAAAATTAACAGGAATGAAATTATCTTTAGGTAAAATGTCATTCAGCTTGAAAATTTCTTCTAAAGAGAAAATCTGATCCCTGACTTTCTACTCTGTTTTTATGTTTTTTTCATTATTGATGGTCCATTTATGATTCATGAAAATTAATCTCTGACTTGCTTGAAAAAGACTTTTTTACATTGTTTGCATTTATTTATTCTTCAAGTATACAAATCTTACGATTTTGAAAACAGGTGAATTGTATCATTCTACAGCATTCTATATTTGTAGTATATTTTATGTATCAACATTTATATGAAGATTTCATCACATGGCATTAATAATTCTTGAGATTGTTAACACCATGTACCTGAAAAGTAAATTTTATTTTAATTTTCATATTTGCTATTACTTTGTGGAGAATAATATTCAATAGAAAAAAACACTTGTGTTTCAAGAGAAACAAGCACTTTGAGGGAAAACATGGACCCAGTGGTAAATGGTAGCTAGTTGTAAGTAGTTATAAAGTAAGTATTCCTTGTTTTCACTGTTCAGTTTTGAAAGAATTAGTTTGCTAAAAAACTATAAAATAGTAATAGCTTTCATTGTATGATTATCCAAATAATTCTACTGTATAATTACTGAAATATTAGATTTAATAGAAAATTATACATTTTATCCTTAAAAGAGAAAGTAAAATACTTATTAAGACTTTGGTAAGCAGTAAATTTATATTATAAAATTATGGTTAAGATCATAATCACTTCAGAATTCTTTCATATGAAGAATAGGAAAAGATCTAATGGATTAGAGAGAATTATTAAGCTAAATGTGCTTGGAATTGAGAGAATAAGCTGAAGTCTAACTTTTTTTTTTTTTTTTGCGGTACACGGACCTCTCACTGTTGTGGCCTTTCCCGTTGCGGAGCACAGGCTCCAGACGTGCAGGCCCAGCGGCCATGGCTCACGGGCCCAGCCGCTCCGTGGCATGTGGGATCTTCCCAGACCGGGGCACGAACCCGTGTCCCCTGCATCGGCAGGCAGACTCTCAACCACTGCGCCACCAGGGAAGCCCAGTTATATAATTTTAAAATGGCATTTTTCAAAGACAAAGTTGATCTGTCCGCTCCAAAGATGCTTGGAACATAGTCACATATATACCCGCAATTACTTGAATTTCCTGTGCTAGTTGAAATTTCCATTTGGCAGCACATGGAATGCAGCCCTGTCTCACAGAGAATGCTTGAAGGGTCCTTCCACCTTCAGCAAATCACACCTTCTTGGCTAGAAACCACTTCTCATTCTCTTTTTCTATTTGTGACCTTAGCTCAGCTGGCATTCAGCAGAAGTATAGGTCACAGATTGTGGATTGTGGATTACTCCCTCCTATTCAATCTCACATATCCAAAATGAAACAGAGGCCAGGAGGAAATTTACCATTCTTTTGTTATCTTTTACCTTTGTAGAGGTAGAGACCATAAGTATGATAAGTAAACTAAAAAAAAGATTGAGTGTTCACAGCATGTCTCTTCCTGTGATACTTGTCATGACAGACAAGTCATTTAAATTTGCTTAGTCTTTTATTCTTGGCTGTAATATGGGAATTACAGCTTTACTTTATGATACAACATGAAGTGAATACAAAAAGTTCATAGATTTTAAATGCTGTATAAATGCTTTTCATAGTCATATTTTTCCTTTAATGAACTCTGCTGTCAGAATATTTAAATCCTTATGAACTTATTTTATAATTCATAGTTTTGGTCATAATTTCTGCCTGTAGATAAAATTTGAATTCTTTTTCACCTGACATTGTCAGTGTCATCTTAGTTAAATTATATGTAGCCATTTGATTTTTTAATAAGTTGTCTCTTATAACTGACTTTTCTGGCTTTGGCAGTACAAGGATGATTGATAATATCTATGCCTGTGCTGAAGGGATTTTAGAATAAAAAATTAAAATTGTGTCCCATATTGTTTTAAATAGGGATTGTGGCCTGATCCTTGATAATTATGGTAAGTGTATGGTGTATGTGAATTATTAATTGACCAGAGTGTTTGGGACTTTTATTGACTGTTGCATATAGAGAATTAGCAAGAATATTTGATTAACAAGGATTACTACAGATTTGTGTTACATGCCATAATCAGCCTATTTCTCTTTCCACATTTGGTTTTTTATTTGCAGAATAGTTTTTATTTATGCTTATTGTTTCTAATTTTATAGTAGGTAATAAACTAAGAATACATGATAGCTTGAAATAATTACATGTTGAAACTGGGAACCAGACAAAAATCAAATATTTATAGGTCACTTGTTATGTGCTAGGCATCATGCTGGGTGCTTGATGATCAATCTTGCATTGGAAAATAGTTTTCTTTCTTTTTAAATCTTAATTTGAATGATTTACAGGGAAAATGTAAGATTCTGCTGATACTTTCTGTACCTTGTTTTGTGTTTATTAAATTTATTTTTATTTAATATGTGGAATAGATTTAGTAGTTAAGAAATAAACAGCAGTCTTTACCATTTCGAGACTGTTAATGTAACTAGTTGAACACTAGAGGGACTGCAAACTAACCACTGACTTTTTAGTTCAGTAGTATATTAATTGAGATGCTTTATTTAAATAGCAGAGCCACACAGCTTTTTCCAGCTGTTAGTTTTCCTAAGGTTAAATATTGTGTCCAGAAGTTTACCTGGCGTCTTATTTGGTTGATTCATTCTCAAGTGTATGGACTATAAAATTTAAGCTCTGCCAGTCTAGGTCTATCAAAGCAAAAACCCTTTGATTGGTTGTAGCCTTCTTTAAAACTCAGTCTATATATTTGTCCTGCTGAAAGAAGTGGGAAATTATATAAATAAATAGTTTTCTGTTGGAAATCTCTGAGTAGAAGAAAATAAGAGTTTGGAAAAATATTCATTGGAACAATAATTCAGATTATTATTGTATGGAGATTTAAAATGATTCTATGATTATTGAATATGTATTTTGTGAAAAGATTCATCAGTTTATAATAACACCGACAGAGCTAAGGTAGTCCATACATTATAGTTTTGGTCTCTATAGGTGGCTTTACAGATATTTTTGCTATTTCACATGAAAAGATGTTTGGCAGTTGAACTTAATTTGAGAAGAGCTTTCTGGAATTCAGTCTTTAGGCATTAAAAGGTTGAATACTTCTTGAAGAAGAACTGTGGTTCAGTTTTGCTATTAACATTTTACTCTCAAAATTATTTTGCCTTGGAAATGACGTAAATTTGAAATTACAAAATTTAAATTACAATTGGTGTACAATAGATGAATGCTTTTGATTTGTTGATTTGGTTTGTCAGCTATCCAGGGATTTTATTTGGGGTCACATTATGAACATAAAAAAAGAATCAGTCTCCATATTTATATATTTCTCTTTAAGAAGTCCTAAAGATTCATAAAATGAATGAGTTGGGTGTAGAAATCTTTATTTTCTTCTGAAATAAATTTATTTCATCATTTTTATATTTGTAATGCTGATCTAAAGTTTATCCCCTAAATAGTTTGTTATAGTACTGGAACACTGGTAAAAATAGACATCTGCCTTTACTCTTAACAGTTTGCTAGATTTTTTTCAATGTGGCAGAAATATGAACTACACTAATAACATAAATTTAATTATTCATGTTTGTTTTAACTTCATTTTCCTTGATTATATATTTTAAAAATTAAGTATAAATTAAAAATAAGTCCAGTTATATATAGGAAAAGAAAATTTTAAATCCCATCTCTTTATTATTAATATTCTGTTTGATTCCAGAATATTTTGAGCTGACTAAAATGGTGTATGGAATTGACTATTATATCTTAAATATCCATTGATACCATTCTAACTTATAAGAACTGTGATATAAATTCTTCGTGTGTGTGTGTGATATAAATTCTTAAGGTATACATTTGTCTAGATCATTTAAAAATTATATATGTATCCAGTTCATTTGTGTTCCTTTTATAATTGGCAGAGTCTTTAAAGTTATCCTTTGTGGGCTCTTGGATTTCTGAAAATAGTGAGGAAAATATAAATTATCATGGAATTCTAAATGTAGTCAGTTCTTTGGTAAAACCAGCATTAGAATATTTTACTGCTAGTCTTAAGTGCTTTGCAAAATGCTGATAAGTATTATATTAAATTACAGAATTTGTCTTGGGTATTTGAAGAAGAAATTTGATATTAGTCTTAAAAATTTTATTTATTTAATTTATTTATCTTTGGCTGTGTTGGGTCTTCCTAGTTGTGGTGAGCGGGGGCTACTCTTCGTTGCAGTGTGGGCTTCTCATCTCGGCGGCTTCTCTTGTTGCAGAGCACGGGCTTTAGGCGCGCGGACTTCAGTAGTTGTGGCACGCGGGCTCAGTAGTTGTGGCTCGCGGGCTCTAGAGCGCGGGCTTAGTTGCTCCACAGCATGTGGGATCTTCTCGGACCAGGGCTCAAACCCATGTCCCCTTCATTGGCAGGTGGATTCTTAACCACTGCGCCACCAGGGAAGCCCTAGAGTCTTTAACAACTTCATTATTGTTTTCTCAGAAATGTGGTCTCAATGTCATAAAAAAATCCTGGTGTGTCAAGTATGAAACTGTTTTCTGGAGACTGAATTTCTGGAAAATGCCAAAAAGTACAGAGTACCAAACTGTGAATTGTAGAGTTAGGATAAAGGCATGTTGGATATAAAAAGCATGTTTTTATTGTTGATGTTGGCTAGTTGACATAATTATAATTGTTGGCATTGCAGGAGTTGTCTTCAAGTGCCTGTTGTTGTTGTTGTTTTAATTAATTTATTTTTGATTGCATTGGGTCTTTGTTGCTGTGCGGGCTTTCTCTAGCTGCGGCGAGCAGGGGCTGCTCTTCGTTGCAGTGCACGGGCTTCTCATCTTGGTGGCTTCTCTTGTTGCAGAGCATGGACTCTAGGCGTGTGGGCTTCAGTAGTTGTACACGCGCACTCAGTAGTTGTGGCTCGTGGGCTCTAGGGCGCAGGCTCAGTAGTTGTGGCACATGGGCTTAGTTGCTCCACAGCATGTGGAATCTTCCCGGACCAGGGCTCGAACCCGTGTCCCCTGCATTGGCAGGCGGATCCTTAATCAGTGTGCCACCAGGGAAGCCCGTGCCTGTTGAGGTGTTTTTTTTTTTTTTTTTTTTTTTTTGCGGTACGCGGTGTTCTCACTGTTGTGGCCTCTCCCGTAGCGGAGCACAGGCTCTGGACGCACAGGCTCAGAGGCAGTGGCTCACGGGCCCAGCCGCTCTGCGGCATGTGGGATCTTCCCGGACCGGGGCACGAACCCGTGTCCCCCGCATCGGCAGGCAGACTCTCAACCACTGCGCCATCAGGGAAGCCCCGTGCCTGTTGTTTTGAACAGAGTTATATTTAGGGGCAGTGTGTAATAATTGTTTTGACTTGGTTATATTTAGAGGCAGTGGGTA
Source organism: Mesoplodon mirus (assembly GCF_964341445.2). Classification (NCBI taxonomy): domain Eukaryota; kingdom Metazoa; phylum Chordata; class Mammalia; order Artiodactyla; family Ziphiidae; genus Mesoplodon; species Mesoplodon mirus. The sequence goes on from NC_138989.1 coordinate 12,944,401, forward strand.
ATAATTGCCTAATATATTGAATAATAGATTTAAAGAGAGTTTTTTGCTTATAGAGCTAGATTAAGGTTGAGATTAAGGGCACTATTAAGGAAAGTTAGAAGAATTAAAATCCTGTCTTTTATTCTGTGTTTTAGCTTAAAAAAAAAGAGTGTTATTTGAGGTAAATTTGATCACCGAATGCCTCTGGGTTAAAATAAAATTCTGTACCTCCTAAAATGATCTGGCAAAGGTTTAATTAGAAAAAGACTAATTAGATAGTTATTTTACTGAATCTCTTTGTATTATATCTCTCATACTTGGAGGAGGAGTGAAGTGTAGAATTCAGTTCAACACGCATTTGTCGAGTGCTAGGCAGTCCTGTGTGCTGGGAATGCCATGATTATTGCCTTCTAGGATCTTGACATATGTAATTACTTGTTCATTTTCCCAGAAATTTAATTAATGAAAATTTGAATTTAGATCATCTTATTTTGATATAATTCTCAGGAGCTTGTGAGGTTTTAGTGAGTTTTCTTTACTCTTGCTTTTTGTTTATTCAATCTTCAGGTATTATGGTACTTTGAACATGGGCCAGATAACATGCTAGGTATTTGGCATTCACTGGTAAATTGGACAACTCAGTTCTTGATCTCTCAGATTTATTCTTTAGTGGGACATTAGATAAGTACACAATACAGTGTGATAAATGCTCTGATACGGGTAGTACTTCTGTTCATGTTTTGTTTCTCCTCCAAGTTCCTTCTGTGACATCAGGGATTTGTTTCTTTAGTTTAAAATGTTTAGCCAGCTAAGTTTTTCGAGTTTTTGTCTTTTGTAAGATGCCATCTTGAGATGATAGAAAGATGAGCTAGACATGGACTTTTTTTTTTCCTGTGAGAAGAAGATGATTGAACTTTAGTACTAATCTATGTTTGAAACTCAAGGGGTATGTAGTTATGGTTCAAGACAGCTAAATTTGCAGGTCCAAAATATAAAGTTAAAAAACATTGCTTATTTATCTTTTCCTGCATCCCAAAATTGTCTTTCCATGTTGAGTACTTAGTAGCAAAAGACAGATGGTTATAAAAACTCAACTTCTCTCTCTGGGCTCCTGCTTCTTTTCCACATAGGTTGTTACTTTCATCTAGATAGATAGGTGCTCAAGCAACTTCTTAGTCGTGCTCATGTGTTGCACTGTCTTTGTTCGGTAGTGATAACCTTCAGAGGGTGAGAGCAACATTTCAACCCAATTGAGTGAGGGTCTTCAGTTAATATTCTATAAAGCTAAAGGTTAAGACTTCCCAAGTTATCAGGTTTGTCAAAAATGTCAGAATATTAAAGCTTTCTTCGAGTGCAAGACAAATGGATTTTGCCCCAAATTTCCTGTCCTTAATATCAACTTTGCTATCATATATTATTATGACATGTTTTTATGTATTACACATACCAGATCTCTTTGTAGTTAGATACATCTTTGTTGGGGATTTTCAGTGTCAAATCAGACATAGTAATAGCATGTTGGTCTTTGCTACAGTTACTGTCTCTCAAGCCACCGAATTTCTCTTGACCAGCTGTAGTTCTCTTATGTTGAAGATGATGTTTGTTGAGTAAGGAATGCAAGAGGATGGATTCAATACTCAGCGTGGCTCGTGCTTCTTACATTGACCAGTAAAGAAAAATGATGCTTTTGAGAGTTGGTTTGGGACATGTGACTTTAAGGGGCAGGAGGAAGAAAAGATAATCTAGTAAAAGTGACTAACCAAGGGCAAAGGCAAAGTAGAGAAGTATTAGTATTGGTCATAGCTAGAATTTCAGCTTGGCTGTTGAGAAGGGTGTGATGAAGAGAAGAGGAAGAAATAAGATTGGAAAGGTAGTTCAAATCAGATAACAGGGGACCTTGAGTAGTGGGTCAAGGCATTAGCACCATTCGGTAGACCATTAGTAGGATCTGTTCAGGGTCTTGAGCAGTTAGAAGGATTAATTTGGGCTGCAGTATGTTAAATAAATTGGAACAAGGAAGTTGGTGGCAAGGAGAATATTAGGAGTCTGTTCTATCATTCTTGGCGAAATACAAGAGCCATTAAATAGCTGTTTTGTATATTTTTAATCACATCTATTTTTTGATTCTTTAGTATTGAATTTATGTGTGTTTTAATTTATTGATATTAAAATTAATCAACCTGAAGTGTAGGGAAAGAGGCTGGATCCACATTTTGTCTATTAAACATACTTTGAACAATTACTCTGTCCTAAATACTGTGTTAGGCATTGTGGATCTAAAAGTAAGAAAGATATGATCCCAGGGCTTTAGGTTTTTGTATTTTAACAGCATAGGAGAAGTTGAATTGAATTGAGGCTGATTAACTCCATTTGTTCAGGGCTTACAGGATATGTGGTGACTGGATAGGGGAGGGTGGTTGAGGCTGGAAAGAGATAGATAGGAATCAGGTTGTGCAAGGCTTCCTTGGGTTTACCCCTGAGACGGTAGACAGAGCCACTGAAAGTTATATGGAATGCATGGTGACCGATTTCTCTAAGACTGCTGAGAAAAATAGCCTATAAATATGCTTTTGTCATTTCTGAAAGAAAGATATTAGGGAACGTTCACTTAGAGGAAGTATTGATTATCATTTAGACAACTTCATTTGCGGGTGAGAAAGAACAAAGGTCGTATTATAATATGCTAGATTATTGAGCATAACTAAAGCAAAAATAAAAAAATTTTAAACCACCCCCTTCCCCCAAAATGTTTTTATTGGGACATTTAAAGAATTAACCTATTATTAGTTCAGTTTGTACATATATAATGATATCCTTTGAAATTTTTATGTAGATTTTGATAATTTGTAAGATTAAGAGTGCCCCCAAAACATTAGGATACACTATTTGATAGTAGTTGTATGAAGCCAGGTTGGTGGGCATACATTTTCAAATAAGGCAGCTTGAATTTAGTTTGTCAGTCCAATAAATGCATATATCTGTGGGGCGGCAAAGGTTATTATGTATGAGGATATTTTTTAGTGATAAAGTAGCGCAGAGCTTACCAAATACACTTTGGGGCCACTTTATAGCAATTACAATGAGTTAGATAAAAAGTTTTTAGTTGTATTTACTTTTGCATATGTTGAATAAAGTGATTTTGAGCTAACATTTTTACTCATTCCTATATTTAAGATGTTTGATAGGAAACCAAGAAAAAGAAGCTGTTTCTGAAAACCATGTTTTCCTTAGATATTGCTGATGCATGAGTGGGGGGATATTTTAGTGTTACTTCTATTTCATCCAAATTGGGGATGAATATAAATGTAGTATTGAAGTTTTGATTTGGGGTTAATTGGGTTTTTAGTTAATATTTTGAAAATATTTGATCCAGCTTCACACCTTTGAAATAGGTGTTGCAAAGCTTTTTTTCCTTTTCCTTTCCTTTTTGTTTTTTAAAAAATCTTTTTACAGCCTAAGGGAAGATAGATGGTTTCTTTGTAAGTAATTCCAGTTTCATTAAGTGGCTCTTGACTCTCAGAACTGAGTTATTACATAACAAGATGAGTCAGATGGGAAAGAAATAGTTGAGTATTTTGTTGTTGTTGTTACCATGACTACAACATATTGGCAGGAAAATATTATATTTTGTAGCTATTATTTAACCTGACCTGTTGATTAGAAAAAAAAAGTTTCAGAACTTTGTATCCAGTAGAGTTGTTTACATCACTAAGGAATCCTACACTTTACTCTGTGACTTAATTGTACTTTTAGAGATACCTCAGGTTTTTTGTTTTTTCCTTAAGGGGGTATGTGTGGGGGGGAGGGGGTGACAGAGGGAATCTATACAAGATGGATGTAATGCTTTTTTGCCTAGATATAAACTTTAAATTCTGGGCTTATGAGCATTTCTTGGCTTTTCTACCTTGTAACTAAATTTAGTCTTCACCAGAAATATGACCTTTGAAATAAAAGAATCTCTTATTTGGTAGTGGTCATTATGTGCAAGTAAATCAGAAGCATCAAATTTAGGAATTTGGAAGAATAGGTTGCAAAATGGTAGGCAAGGGACTTCCCTGGTGGTGCAGTGGATAAGAATCTGCCTGCCAGTGCAAGGGGCACGGGTTCGATCCCTGGTCCAGGAAAATCCCACATGCCGCGGAGCAGCTCAGCCTGTGGGCCACAACTACTGAGCCTGTGCTCTAGAGCCCGTGAGCCACAACTGCTGAGCCCGCACACCACAAGTACTGAAGCCGTGTGCCTAGAGCCCGTGCTCTGCAACAAGAGAAGCCACTGCAACGAGAAGCTCGCTCACCACAACGAAGAGTAGCTCCCACTCACCACAACTAGAGAAAGTCTGCGTGCAGCAACGAAGACCCAACACAGCCAAAAAAAAAAAAAAAAAAAAAAAATGTTAGGGAAAAAAGTAACCTGTACTGCAGGAGAAACTTGCAAATAATTTTAGTATTTATTTATTTTTTAGTTCTAAAATATTTTGCCTTCCATACTTGCTTTTGCCTTTGATTTGGAAGCAAAGGTAAAAACTCATGGTTTGTTTTTATACAGCCGGGAGGTCTCACCTCCCTCTCTGTTCCCCTTCCTTTCCCGTCTGTCTCTCAGTCCATTGGTCCCTGTATCCTTGTGAAGGGGAATTGGTGGGAAGAAAACCTGCTTGGTTTATTGAAGGAGAATGAAAACTGAAGTTTAAACTGTAAAAGTTCATCAGGCCATGCAAATTACTGGAGCAGTATGTTTTATACTTCATTTATAAAATGGTTTTTCTTCCAGTATTGGATTTGTTTTGAGATGCTAGTATTGAGACTGTCATTGATAATGGTAGCTGCTTTTTTTTTTAGGATAGCCATCTCTGATTGCCATAGCAGCATCCCAGAAGACAGTCTACTTGGTCTAACGGCAGCATGTCAAGGAGTTGCCTTGAGCATTACCCTCGACTTCTGAGATTGTATTGGGATTTTTAGTTTCAGAAGGAAAGCGATAATATATGTTATAGTTCTCTCAGTGTCCTTTCTGCTGTAGTTCTGTTGTCTGTGAGAACTATATATTTTTAGGAATCACTTGAGTTTCCTGATATTATATAAAGCCTGTTTTTGTTTTTTTTTGGTATAATTTGATTATTAGGGCAGAACATATTCGATTTTGTTTCCTGTACATGTGTTTTGCTCAGGCTGTAGGTTAAAATTTTGTGTGTGTGTGTGTGTGTGTGTTGTTTTTGTTTTTTGTTTTGGCTATATGAGTTGCAGGAGATGAAGTGTGAATACTGTATTAGGTTGGAGAAGTAGATTTTATTTTAACATGCTCCATATGTACTATATTTATGGAATAGTTTTAACTATCTGTAATTGTTTGGCTTAAAAAAAAATCACTCTAGTAGAAAGGCCAAGTTATAAGAAATATCATCATAGTTGAAAAGACCAGAAAAAAATTGTGGGGTCAAATTCTGTAGTTCTCAGAAGTTTTGATGATTTCAGATGAGAGAAGGTATCTTGAGTTATATTTTTCAAATAGGGAAGTAATAATAATATCAATTTTAATCATTTATAAAAATTAACTTAATATCATTATTTTCATTTTTTATAAATTTATTTATTTATTTTTGGCTGCGTTGGGCCTTTGTTGCTTCATGCGAGCTTTCTCTAGTTGTGGTGAGTGGGGGCTACTCTTCGTTGCGGTGCGCAGGCTTCTCATTGTGGTGGCTTCTCTTGTTGTGGAGCACAAGCTCTAGGCACACGGGCTTCAGTAGTTGTGGCTCGTGGGCTCTATAGAGTGCAGGCTCAGTAGTTGTGGTGCACGGGCTTAGTTGCTCCGCGGCACGTGGGATCTTCCCAGACTAGGGCTTGAACCTGTGTCCCCTGCATTGGCAGGGGGATTCTTAACCACTGCACCACCAGGGAAGCCCTTAATATCATTATTAAACAATTAGCAACTTAATCTCGTGGGTTTCTAAGAGGATGTTATTTGCAAACTTTAAAATTTAATTACAGAAGTATAATATGATTATCTGGTAGATTTGGCTTCCTCAGGGAAAATGTTATATATACACTTAATTTAATAAACATTAAAAAAAAGCTGTTTTTCATTATTTCAACTTATTTCAGTGGTTATTTATTGAACTACTATAGTCCTGTTCACATGTTGCCTTACAGTGTTCTTAAGAATATGTTAAAATATTCTTAGAAAATGTTACCTAACAGAGCCATGTATAACAAAGTTTTAAAACTGAATGTAATGAAAGATTAAAATATGATACAGACAGTAGTATAATTGAGAAGGAAACTTTTTAATAGAGATGTAGTGATTGGCACTTTGGGACCTGTGATGAGTAGCTACTTTTATTTTTTTGGCCGTGCCACGGGGCTTATAGGATCTTAGTTCCCAACTAGGGATTGAATCCGAGCCCCGGCAGTAAAACTGCCAAGTCCTAACCACTGAACCGCCAGGGAATTCCTGCTTTTATTTTTAAACAGGTTAAACTAAGAAAAATCTTGGAGCTTTCTGATTTATTTTTTATTCTATTCTTTTGTCACTTATCTTTCTTGCATATCATAAAAATTATTTCTGACTCCAAAATTCAGCTGTCTTAAAGTATAAATAAAGCAATTTTGGGGGTATGCCTTTCAGTGCAAAGGACCCTGCATGGCTGATGTATAGAGAGATGTAGTCAAGAAAAAAATTTTTTTCTGACTTTATGCCTCATTCAGCCATATTAAAGGTACCTTTTATCTGTAAAGCTTCCTTCAACAATAAAATATCAGATTACTCATTTTGACTCTACGGTTGCATTATTTGGCGTGGTAGCTACTTACTGTGTGTGGTGTGGCTATTTAAATTTAAATTAATTAAAATTAAATAAAATGAAAAACATAGAACCTTTATCACACAACATATTTCAGGTGCTTAGTTGCCATACGTGGCCACCCCGTTGGATAGTGCAGACCTTTCCATCACCACAGAAAGTTTGATTGGCGGGGCTGGCTGGTCAAGGGGGCAAAACCAACAATGGTTGGAAATGGCAAAAAGGCCATTTTTGACACCATCTTTTTAAGGCAGAGGCACTAAAGGGTTCTAACAGGCCATTGATCAGGGGAGTGTGGTAGAAAGTTTTCTTCATCTGGCTGGGGGCTTAATAAGGGTATCCTGAAGTTTTCCCTAAGTCCTCCCTTGGCCCCTCCCTCTTTTCTTCTATCTGTGTGTTTCCTCCTTTTCTTCCTTTTTGAGATGGTGGTGAACTTATTATGCAGGGAATTAGTTTTCTTGATGATTTTTCTAGGCTTTTCAAGTTTATAGCTTCAAGTGGTAAACCAAAGAGTGCTTTTCAACGTCTACTTTTCACATGATTTATCTTGATCTCCTGATGAGCTTTCATTTATAAATACCTCTCCACTTCCATTAGCTTTAGGTAGAGGTTTCTTTATTCATGATCTTGCCAGTTTACTATTTACATTTTTCCTAAACCCAGGCAGGATTTGTGAAGGCTTATTTTGGTACAGTTCTGCTTGTGTGCAAATATAAATATGATAGATTAATTGTGCCAGTTTTGGATTTTAGAATCCTTGGTGGCTTTTTTGTAGTCTGTTTGTGCAATGAATGTTAGGTGCTATACAGAATATACACATTTTCCCTGAAGGACATGTGGTTGGATTTTAGGGGTCTGTGATACCATTATGGAAACGTCATATATGTTGGTTACCTTCTAAGATTGATTTTGGGCCGTTTGTTCTACTTTGGGGAAATGGTAGAAAGATAATTAGGAGCTATGATATGTATTGCATGAAATAAGGCAATTCATTCAATAAACATTTACTAAATGCCCTCAGGTTTGGGAAAAGTGAGAATGTTATTCATACCATTTGTTTAGTGGTTTCTGTGATTTCCTTTAGAATGTAAATGTGGCAGCATTTCAAAGCAGTCTGCTTTCCTTCAGTGTAGCTGAAGTTCCAGATGTGCAATTTAACTTTCACTCTATCCTGAAATGATTTCACTGAAGATTCTGATCCTTTGAATGTAGTATAGAGAATGTCTGTGTGCTATTGTGGTGATAGGAATTCATTTTGAGGTACCTCTGCTAACTAACGAGACTTATGAGGCTTATTCTTTTTTTTTTTTTTTTTTTTTTTTTTGTGGTACACGGGCCTCTCACTGTTGTGGCCTCTCCCGTTGCGGAGCACAGGCTCCGGACTCGCAGGCTCAGCGGCCATGGCTCAGGGGCCCAGCTGCTCCGCGGCATGTGGGATCTTCCCAGACCGGGGCACGAACCAGTGTCCCCTGCATTGGCAGGCGGACTCTCAACCACTGCGCCACCAGGGAAGCCCATGAGGCTTATTCTTTAGAGTAAACTTGCCTGCCCTCCCTCCTGTGATGCTATATCTCATGTAGTGTGTAAGTTGAAATGGGAAGGGAAAGCAGTTGAATTTGTCTTCACTTAAATTGGCTTAGTGTAGTTTGTGGCAATTGACTGCCCATAACATTAGAGAAATTTAGGGGAAAAATAGTTAACTTTCTTAGAGTTTTTAGAAGAGTATTTCAGGAGGAAGGCTAATTTTGGTTATGCCATGGTTAAGTGTTATTAGCGTTAAGAGCCTAGATTAGAGTAGAACCACTTGAAAATCTTCAGGGCTTACCACAGTTTGAGGACTCTGTATCATTTGAGAAAGTGTCATTTTGGTTTTATTTTGGGTTTGGGACCATGTAAGTAGGTCTGGAACAGATCTCACTGTGGTAGGAGGTTGGCCCTAATAATTATCTGACCACTCCCTTAGCAGTTGATAGAAAGCAATGAGGAATAGTAAGAAAATTACTTAGGAAGGAAAGCATGGTAGAGGATAGTTGGATTTATATACTCTAGTATGTAAACTGGGAAAAGACCAGTGATTTTTTTTTTTGGAGTCAGAGTTCAAAAAAAGTGTGGGATGCTCTTGGTTAGCTGGACAAGGCATCAGAAAAGTTCTGAGATCGATCATGCAGCAGAGTTGTAGTAGTAATCTTTTTTTTTTTTTAAACAAAGCCATAAAATTTAAGAGGAATAAACCTCTAGCCTGTGTGATTTTTCACGGGACGATTTAAAAATATTTCCTCAGTGTGGCCTTAGGGCTCTCATTAGTCCAAAATAGAAGTTATTAAAGGATGTTGAACGTTGAGGTGTGTTTGTCCTTGGTTTGTAATTTTTACTCAGGAATCAGAAACTTCAAGGCTTTCCCCTCTCTGTAATATACTTGCAATACTTAAAGTCCACTGGTAACGGGTACCTAAAATGTTGGCAATTTAAAAAACCATTAGACTCTCAGCAGTCCCCTTAGTCATTGATAGTTCTTGCATAGGTTTTTTTAAAAAACCAGGACATGTATATGTAGACACGTTGATTGGAATGCATAAAATATACACGACGACCCTTTTTGGGGAGGGGGCCGTTAACATTTCCATCTTTTATATCACACTTTTGACCAGGTAACACCGTTTCTTCTTTTTTCTTTCCTGATGCTTTACTCTTCATACAGAAAATATGAATTAGTTTTTGCTTCCATTCCCCTATGAATAGAACATTTGAATCTTATTAGAGTTATTATTGAAATGGCAGGTGTGATGTGACTAGTATTTGAAGAAAACTCTTTAATTTATGGAGTGAGAGTCAACTGTTCTTCAAAAACTGACCTGTGAGTTTTTATTTTTGAATGTTTTGAACTTGTGGATTTGAACACATTGTTTCAGTCAGTTGCCGTTGTCATCCTTCTTGATGTTTAAATTGTCTTGTCTTTGGTCAGTAGAAGCCTATGCAAGATGGCTTCTGGGTCCTTTTTGATATAACTCTAGCAGTCATTGATACAGTCTAGTAATAACCCATGTCTTTGTTCCCAAGTAACTGATGAGAAGAGGTCTGGTCCTAATTGAGTGTCAACTAGGTGAAAAGAAGCTAGGGGAAAAGAGGTAAAAAAAATGACTTGGAAGACAGTTTTTTTGCAGTACATGTTTTTGAAGTGCCATCTTATTTTTCATGCATTATTGGAATACACTAGGGTTTTATGCTAAGTTAGGTTCTGTTAAGTTCACTTCTCTCTCAAAGTAGACAGATTTCAAGATTGTGGTCCATAAAATCTTCATCTGTATGCAGACACTTCAAGTTATGTTGACTTTTGGAAGCAGATCACTAGTTTATTGTGATATAGTACATCATTGACCTTTGGAAGAGATGCATCTTGAAGCCTTCTGAAAGTCCCATTGTTTTGCAGATACCATTATTACATAGAATTTTCCTCCGTAAAATATAATTTTTGCCCTGGCTGTTCCACTTACCAAAAATACTTTTGCAGATTACTTTTTCTTGTTTCTCACTAAGCATATGGTTCACTGGTTCAGTTCGTAAGTCTGAGTGGTCCCCAATGACTTTCCTCCCTTGTATTTTTGACCAACACTGGTCATTCCTTAGACCTCTTCACATCTACCACCAGGTTTAGCAATTGGCTGGTTTTTTATTTTTATGTCCATTTCTGATTAGAAAAAAAACTTTTAAAACAATAACTTCAGGAAAGTTTCTGTATTTCTGGCAGCAAGTAGAGAGAAATAAACAGCAAAAAACTGTAAACAATCCACTTGTGGGGCTTATTTGCAAGTGAAATGACTGCTCCCTTTCACCAACCTCACTGTGCCAGCAGTTCACATTCTAGCCTTTGCAAAATTGCAGGTTACTACATTTCAGTGGCCCTTCTTTTGCGTCTTGAGTAGTTGAAAGTAAAAACTTTTAATCTGTCAGTGCCAAGGAATTTCTGTTTATTCTTACTTTCATATGTGGGTTTTCTTTGGAAAAAATTCAAAGCAATTCATTTGTAAATTAACACTAACTTTAGCAATAATTGGGTTGCAGGGATTTTATGATTCTAACCATATTAAAGTTCTTACAAGAGACATAGAAGAATTAAACTGTGTATTTCTGTATCTGACTTTGTTAGTTTTCTGGTATTTCCCTCTAAAACTTCATGAAGATAGCATTTTAGATGTTACCTTTGTCCCAAGGTGGGGATAAATGTAATGGTATAATTTTCTGACATCCTGCTTATCTGGAAACATATGTTTGTGATTTCTTTGGGTTATTGCTTGCTTTTTTTTTAAATTTGGAAATCTCATCAGTTTATAAGTTACTGTAGCTATTGTCATATTTTGGTGCATTACCTTCTGTCATCCATGTTTTCTACTCTCATCCTACCACCACCATTTTTCATAAACTCTATCAATTAGTAATGTCATGGTCTGAATGTGGGTTGGAAAAGAATTTCCAGACACAAGGCAGAATGTAAAGAAGAGAGAATTTATTAGAGGGAAGGGTCGCTGCCAGAACAGCCGGCTGACTTCCTAGTAGTCTGGGAGAGTCGAGCCCGAGCATGTGCTATTGATCAGTTTTTATAGCCAGAAAACAAAGGAATGATCTGAGGTGAAAATTTCATTTACTAATTGGTTGAGGCACATATACCTTTCTTTTGTAGGGTGGGAGTGGGACAGGGCATATGCCTTTCCTTATTTGGGACAGGTCCCGTTGCCCAGGTGGGCGTCATCCATGGGGGCTCAGGAATTTCGTAACCATCTCAACATGGTTGGAGGGCAGTTAAGAGTCCGGTAGGGGCTGTAATGCTGAAACTTTTTCAGGCAGGGTCGTCCTTTGTCTTTGAATCACCATTGTCCTTGGAGTACCACAAGTAACATTTCCTGCCCATAGAAGTAAGAAAGTAAGAATGATTGTTTGGACCTATCATTAAGGAAAGGCTAAATGTTTATTGGTTTTTCTAAAACGTCTTTAAAAGTGAATCTCTTGCATTGTCTTTGAAGATATATAGATCAATTTTGGTACTACATTTGAAAACCATGGTTAAATATATTTAATACTTCAGCTGTGTGATTGAGAATTCTTCTTGATATAGAAGAATTTTGAAATTTTGAAGTTTATAAAATGTTTATTGCATATTTTGTTCAATGAATTTCATTTAGAAATTCTTTTGGTGGAATAAAATTGTGTCCATAAAATACTTAATTGAGTACAAGGACTTTATCTCTCTCCTCCCCTCCTTTAAATTTTTGCTATCAAATACTTTAATATGTCTGTAATTTTCAAGTTATAGTTTCTTTCAAAGTTCGGTTTTAAATGTTATGTACCATAATGTTAAATATATCTTGATGCTGTAGTCATTGGGACTTCTTATTTAATCATTTATCCCTCACTGTGTTGCTTTTGGGGGATCCCTATGCTATAATAATTTACAGTTGGGGGGTCCCTTTAGTTGTAATGCCAGGCTTTCAAGTTTATAGCATTTCAAACTTTTCTTAGTTCTGACTGAAAGAGTTAATGAGTTTCAGTAAGAGTTTTAACATTTAATAAAGAAAGTCATCTTTATTTTACCCATTCTTTTGAATTATGTTGAGGCTTTCAATTAACTTTTATAGGTGGCACCACACCATGATATTACTTGAGAAGTAATGCTAGATATCTCTTGCAGTATTATTAAATAGATGTAGCCTATCATTGTATCTACTGCAAAAGCAAATTTCTCTAAAGCAAATCTCATTTTACTGTTGAATTCCATTTCAAAATGATATTCATGAACTTAGAGAATGTCAGAACTTTAAGAACTATTTATTTTGTGCATCATTTGCCAGCATTTATAACCAGAACCTACTTGTAAGACAAAATCTTACATGGAACACTTAACATGATTTTTACCTTAATGTAAAACCAAATCATACGTAAAAAATACAACTGTTACTTTTCCTGCTTGAAGATGGTGTGAAGACATTGGTCCTGAGACCTATGAGGTACTTTCACAGGACCTGAGAGTTCAGAGGAATGTGGTTTGAAAGCCACTGATTTTAGTGCATACTCTGCCCCTCACCTCCCCCTACCACACACACATACCTTGGCCGGTGAGGAAACTCATACTAAAGGTCCCACATAGATTTCTGTGGAAAGCAATCATGAATCAAATCTGAAAAGTTTTAGCAAAGCTCATTCCTCTGGTTTCCAGGTATTTAGCTTGGGTCCTGGCAAAAACAGCAGTGCTTTTGTAAAACTTTGTAATTTCTTTCTTTTGTCCTTCTTTTGCAAGATGTGTTTACATTTTTGAGAATCTTCTAGGTTTGCATTTACTCCCAAGCCTTTTGTGAGAAGGAATTTAAATTTTCCTAAAGCATTAAAATTGTCTTATTAAGGAAGACTTGAGCTATGGGGTGGATAGGGGTTGGTGGTTAATAGGGGAGATTAGGAGTTCCTTGTGCATCACGGCTCCAGGCAGCTTATTTATTTATTTATTTAAAATTTATTTTTTATTGAAGTGTAGTTGAATTACAGTGTTGTGGTACTTACTGCTGTATAGCAAAGTGCCTCAGTTTTATATATATATATGTGTATATATATGTATGTATATATACATACACACACATTCTTTTTCATATTCTTTTCCATTATGGTTTATCACAGGATATTGAATATAGTTCCCTGTGCTATACAGTAGAACCTTGTTATGTATCCATTCTGTATATGCCAGTTTGCATCTGCTAATCCCAAACTCCCAGTCCATCCCTCTCCCACCCCTCTCCCCCTTGGCAACCACTAGTCTATTTTCTATGTCCCCGATTCTGTTTCTGTCTCATAGATAGGTTCATTTGTGTCATGTTTTAGATTCCACATGTAAGTGATACCATATGGTATTTGTCACTCGCTTTCTGCCTTACTTCAGTTTGTGTGATAATCTCTAGTTGCATTCATGTTGCTTCAAATGGCATTATTTCATTCCTTTTTATGGCTGAGTAGTATTCCCTTGTGTATATATACCACATTTTCTTTATCTATTCATCTGTCGATGGACATTTAGGTGGTCTCCGTGTCTTGGCTATTGTGAATAGTGCTGCTATGAATGTAGGGGTGCATGTATCTTTTTGAATTATAGTTTTTTCTGGATATATGCCCAGGAGTGGGATTGCTGGATCATATGGTAGTTCTATTTTTAGTTTTCTGAGGAACCTCCATACTGTTTTCCACAGTGGGTACACCAACTTACATTCCCACCAACAGTGTAGGAGCGTTCCCTTTTCTCACACCCTCTCCAGCATTTGTTATTTGTAGACTTTTTTTTTTTTTGCAGTACGTGGGCCTCTCACTGTTGTGGACTCTCCCGTTGCGGAGCACAGGCTCCGGACGCGCAGGCTCAGTGGCCATGGCTCACAGGCCCAGCCTCTCCGCTGCATGTGGGATCTTCCCGGACCAGGGCACAAACCCATGTCCCCTGCATCGGCAGGCGGACTCTCAGCCACTGTGCCACCAGGGAAGCCCTGTTATTTGTAGACTTTTTAATGATGGTCATTCTGACCGGTGTGAGGTGGTACCTCATTGTAGTTTTGATTTGCATTTCTCCGATAATTAGTGATGTTGAGCATTTTTTCGTGTGCCTGTTGGCCACCTGTATTCTTTGGAGAAGTGTCTTTAGGTCTTCTGCCCATTTTTTGATTAGGTTGTTTGTTTTTTTTTGTTGTTGAGTTGTATGAGCTGTTTGTATATTTTGGAAATTAAGCCCTTGTCCATTACACTGTTTGCAAATATTTTCTCCCATTCTGTAGGTTGTCTTTTCGTTTTGTTTATGATTTCCTTTGCTATGCAAAAGCTTGTAAGTTTGATCAGTTTTGTTTGATTATATGCCATTGTTTATTTTCCCATTTGTTTATTTTTGTTTTTATTTCTATTGCCTTGGGAAACTGACCTAAGAAAACATTAATATGATTTATGTCAGAGAGTGTTTTGCCTATGTTCTCTTCTAGGAGTTTTATGATGTCATGTCTTATGTTTGGGTCTTTAAGCCATTTTGAGTTTATTTTTGTGTATGGCGAGAGGGTGTGTTCTAATAACTTCATTGATTTACAAATGGCTGTCCAACTTTCCCAATGCCGCTTGCCAAAGAGACTGTCTCTTTCCCATTATATATTCTCCCTTTTTAAAGATTAATTGACTGTAGGTGTGTGGGTTTATTTCTGGGCTCTCTATTCTGTTCCATTGATCCATATGTCTGTTTTTGTGCCAATACCATGCTGTTTCGATTATTGTAGCTTTATAGTATTGTCTGAAGCCTGGGATGGTTATGCCTCCTGCTTAGTTCTTTTTCTTCAGGATTGCCTTGGCAATTCTGGGTCTTTATGGTTCCATATGCATTTTAGGATTGTTTGTTCTAGTTCTGTGAAAAAGGTCATGGGTAATTTGATAGGGATTGCGTTAAATCTGTAGATCGCTTTGGGTAGTATGGCCATTTTAACAATATTAATTCTTCCAGTCCAAGAGCATGGGCTATCTTTCCATTTCTTTGAATCATCTTCCACTTCCTTTATTAATGTTTTATAGTTCTCAGTGTATAAGTCTTTCACCTCCTTGGTGAGATTTATTCCTAAGTATTTTATTTTGGGGGATTGTGATTTTAAAAGGTATTGTTTTTTTACATTCCCATTCTGATATTTTCATTGTTGGTGTAAAGAAATTCAACTGATTTCTGTATGTTAATCTTGTATCCTGCTACCTTGCTGAATTTGTTTATTAGTTCTAGTAGTTTTTGTGTGGAGTCTTTAGGGTTTTCTATATATAGTATCATATCATCTGCATATAATGACAATTTTACCTCTTACCTTCCAATTTGGATACCTTTTATTTCTTTTTCTTATCTGATTGCTGTGGCTAGGACTTCCAGTAGTATGTTGAAGAGAAGTGGTGAGAGAGAGTCAGCATCCTTGTCTCGTTCCACATTTTAGCAGGAAGGCTTTCCACTTTTCACCATTGAGTATTATTACATTGGCTGTTGGTAAATAGCCAATAAATAGCTTTTACTATTTTGAGATATGGTCTTTCTCTACCCACTTTGGTAAGAGTTTTTTTATCATGCATGGATGTTGAATTTTATCAAATGCTTTTTCTGTATCTGTTGAGATGATCATGTGGTTTTTTGTCTTTCTTTTGTTGATGTGGTGTATCACATTGACTGATTTGTGTGTGTTGAACCATCCTTGTGAACTTGGGATGAATCCTACTTGGTCATGGTGTATGATCTTTTTTATGTGTTGTTGGATTCAGTTTGCTAATATTTTGTTGAGTAAACCAAAGCATAAAGAGGTGAAGTAACTTGGTCAAAGCCATATAGTTTGCTAGTGGCAGAGCCAGAATTACAGCCTGATCTATAATAAGGCTGTGCTTTTTCCTTTTCCACTGTGCTCTTTTGCCTCTAACTGTTGGCTATAATATTTGAGAGGAGGCAGTGTTATATTTCTCAAGTAGATGACATTTCATCCTTAAATTCAAGACTCACGGCCTATAAATTGGTGTTTTTCTTTCTCTCTCTCTCTTTTTTTTTTTTTTTTTTTTTTGCGGTATGCGGGCCTCTCACTGTTGTGGCCTCTCCCGTTGCGGAACAAGGCTCCGGACACGCAGGCTCAGCGGCCATGGCTCACGGGTCCAGCCGCTCCACGGCATGTGGGATCTTCCCGGACCGGGGCATGAACCCGTGTCCCCTGCATCAGCAGGCGGACTCTCAACCACTGCGCCACCAGGGAAGCCCTCTTTCTCTTTTAAAGAATCTTAAGCTGTGTAAAATGATTCTGCTTTGAACGAGAGGTACTGATATCTGCCAGAATCATTATTGAACTTCTCTAGTCATTTACTTTCTTGAAATTGAAATGAAACTTTTCTGAACACAGCCTTACTGAATATGGATTTCAGAGCCGTAATAATGCTTCTTGCCTCTGCCGATTTTGAATTGATCTGAGTTTGGCAGTGAATTATGTATGTGTTATTTCAGGAATTTTGCACATGCCCTGCTTTAAACCACTGATTATTTTTGTAAAATGCTGTTGTGTGGATTCGGCTCATTCCATTGACGCTGAAATCATCAGATGGCTATATTGTCTTCTAGGAATGTGACTTGAATTGATTAAGTAGCACAGGCAAAAACATCTGTTTTGTAAAGCTAGTTTAGTTTCATAAAACTTTAAATTTTCAAATTTACAGCTTATAAAGTGAATAAAGTATTTTTCTTTTATGCTGTAAAAAAATTTCCACTGAGTTTTATTATAGCTTGTTTCAACCTTATTCTTAAGCTAATTCTTCTTATAATTTGTTTTCTTATTGTTCATTGTCAGGGAAAATTAATATCAGGAATGTTGGAAACTTAGAGTCTTAGGTGAGTGACTCTTAACTTTTCTAGGTCACTTATCCATTTGAGATCTGCAGAAAGCTTTGGATGGTCTAGAAAAAGCACCTATGCACATGTTTCTAAAACTGTGTACAGTTGCAGGGAGGTCACGCTCCCTAGGGCAGATCCCGTGAAGTACATTGCTTCCTGGTTGATGTCCTTTGTTTCACATGTGTTATTATTAAGTACATTAATAATGTTATTGACTGTGGACCAGTTACCTTCTTTATATGTGGATTTTAGATTGATTGAATATTTGAGTCACTATTTTAAATAAAATGTATTATGTTGATCTACATATGTATCATTTTTATTTCCCTGTCTTACTGTCTATTTTTATTCTTTTTCCTCGTTCTTACAGTTTTTTCAGTGAAGGAAACATATCCATCTCAGGGTTTCTTGGTTTCTACAGCCCTTATTTGGATACATTTGATCACCAAAGTTTATAAGACAGATTATATGGTATTAAAATAAGAATAGGCTTATCTGATTTCATCTTGTAAAGGTTCTTTCCTTTATGCTTTCTGTGTATAACATTTCCAGATGGTATTTTCAAATTGGGATAGAATACTTTAGAGAAAATTAAGACTTAGGTGGAGATAGATACTCTCATATGACAAGCCATGGGGGCCCATTTATCAAACCAGTGGATGTGTATTATTATATTTCATTGAATCAGTAGTCTTTGTGTAGTCAGCTTTCTGTTGCAGTTTGGAATCTTGCCAGTGGCTTCAAGGCTGGCTTATATATTTATTAATTTATCTTGAGGATGGCTGCTCTTCTTTTGTAGCCTCCTCTCCAAATTGGATCTCTGTCTGTTTTAAACTCAGAGGACGGGCCCATTTGGGTGCTACTCCCCTCTCCCCCTTTAAGTTATAACAACAACAGTAGCTATCATATCTACTGTGTGACGGGAACTTGTATGATATTCTCTGTCTCCAGCCCTTTATCTTAAAATTTTAACTGGCTGACTAATGTTCTCAAATTTTACCATTTATCTTTACTCATGAAAACAATTAGAATTTATTGATAGGAGATTGAGGTTCTGTGAGGGTCCTGTCTTTGAAGTGTGCTTCATATGTATGTACCAGTTATGTTATCATAGGTTTCATGCACCAGAACTCTTAGCTTACTCACCCTCCCAGTGGGCTGTAGGCTCACTGAGGACGGTCTCCATACATACTCTTAGCACTGTTAACATAGTGTTTACTAAGTAATTCAACAGTAGTGGAACAATTGCTAGTTGAATGAATTCCCAGGAGTTTTACCATTTAGACCTAGTAAGAAAGATTACTTTCTTTACTTGCTTCTCTTGATGGTTCAAATTATTTTGAACTACAAATGGTGGTGTTCTAATAACTGTGATAATTTATTGTGAATATAATTGATGTCTTGGTTTAGCAGCATTTATGTAGCCTGTGATGAGAATGGTGGCTAAATTATATTGAACTGATAACATTATAAAAAGCATAAAAGTGCTTTTGGGGCTTCCCTGGTGGGGCAGTGGTTAAGACTCCACACTCCCAATGCAGGGGGCCCGGGTTCGATCCCTGGTCTGGAAACTAGATCCCACATGCATGCTGCAACTGAGAATTCGCATGCCACAAGTTAAGGATCCAGCAAGCTGCAACTAAGGAACCTGCCTGCCACAACTAAGACCCAGTGCAACCAAATAAATTAATAAATAAATATATTTTTAAAAAAGTTATAAAAAGTGCTTTGGGGCTTCCCTGGTGGTGCAGTGGTTGAGAGTCCGCCTGCTGATGCAGGGGACATGGGTTCGTGCCCCGGTCCGGGAAGATCCCACATGCCGCAGAGCGGCTGGACCCGTGAGCCATGGCCGCTGAGCCTGCGTATCCGGAGCCTGTGCTCTGCAACAGGAGAGGCCACAGCAGTGAGAGGCCATGTACCGCAGGAAAAAAAAAAAAAAAAAAAGTGCTTTGGAAATGTTGAATGACGGCCGCGTGGCCATTATTGCTTTTTTTTCCTGGTCTCAGAAGGAAATGAGACACACTTAAAAAAGGCAGAGGAGGGCTTCCCTGGTGGCACAGTGGTTGAGAGTCCGCCTGCCGATGCAGGGGACACGGGTTCGTGCCCCGGTCCGGGAAGACCCCACATGCCGAGGAGCGGCTGGGCCCGTGAGCCATGGCCGCTGAGCCTGCGCATCCGGAGCCTGTGCTCCGCAACGGGAGAGGCCGGAACAGTGAGAGGCCACGTACCGCAAAAAAACAAACAAACAAAAAAAAACCGCAGAGGATTGGTGTCACTTTATCAAACATTTAATTACATATGATGTTTTAAATAGGCTGCTTAAAATATGTTTGTTTTTCCTCCTTTATTTCAGCCATAACAAAGCATTTTGGCTCTTTGCTGATTTAAATTATATTATCTAGACAACACAGTCTAGGATAGAAAATGCTCATATAGGGAATTCCCTGGCAATCCAGTGGTTTGGACCTGGCTCTCTCACTGCCGGGGCCCAGGTTCAGTCCCTGGTTGGGGATGTAAGATCCCGCAAGCCATGTTGCGTGGCCACAAAAAAAAAAAAAAGAAAAAGAAAAGAGAGAGAGAGAATGCTCATATAACCTTGAACGTGAAATTATTTTCCTGAGAAAATAATTTGCCCTTTTAATTGGTGTCCTTTACTGTATAAAGTTAATAGTTTTAGTTGATTAGCTTCTTAAATGTGGGAAGTATGGTGTTAGGGAAGATATTGATACATTTCTTTATTTGGGGGAATGTGGGGAAGAGTAGAATTTGATACTGGATCAAAATATTATTTCTTTTGATATAGGTTTGACATCCTCCCCCCCCACCCCGACCCCCCCACCAAAGTGTGTAAATATGGAGTCCCAGTCTTAAAATTTGATGACTGTTTAACCAAATAGGAACTGTTTTCCTGAAAGTGCTTTAGGGCAATCAGTGGTAATGTTTTTACACTTACTGAAAGTAGAAATTTAGGCATTTGATGAAAGTATTTTCTAATAGAGAATTTTTAAAAGTCAGATGATAAGGTTCTGTAAGCCTCAAGGGTGACACAATTTAGCACTCCTAAATAAGGACTTAGTGTTTCCTACAGATGAGGATATTGCTATAGGAAGCTACTTGACATAAAAATAAAGTGTGCATGAAGCCTGTATCACTTTTGTGTAAACTCTTTTCTCAATTTTCTTAGGCAGAAATGGCTGAGATTATGTTTACAAAGTCTATTAAAATCAAAGCTTGCTTTATTGCATAGAATAGAATGTGTTTCCCTGGTTGACTAGCATTGTATAAAATGGGCCAGCCCTCTCATGTAAAAGCTGATATATGAAAGAAGATAGAAGAGATGGGAGAGACGAATGGGACTGGAGAGGGAAGGGAATCACGGAGGTGGCCAGTATCAGATGCTTACAGCAGACAGAAGAAACAGCAGATAAGAAGATTGTAACTTTTTCTCTGAATGGCTCAGACATTAACCCATACATACTTTACAGTCCCAGGTCAGTGTGTCAAGCTGTAGATATATACATTTTAGTGGTTCCTAGGGGTAGAGAGGGTGGGTATTAGGGCTTAGAGAGACATAGTAGGAGACATTAACTTTGTGTAATTGTACTCTTAAAGCCTTAAGTTCCTTAGCATCTATGTCTTTATCCAAAGATATAACTGTAATTCATTGTACTAATTTTCTCGAAGTGTGTTCATGCTTTCAGTTTTTATTATTCATCAAACTGTAAGCTCTATGTGGTAAGAGGCATATCTTGAGGCCCTGCTTTTAAGGAGCTTTTAGTCTAGAGGAGGTGTTAGAGGCAGGATGACTGACACTGAGATCAGTAACCATCATGCTGTACGTTGTGGCAACAGTAACTACTATTCAGGGTGTTTACCAGTTGAAACACTCTGCTTGCCCTCAACCCCATGAGTGAAGTTGTCAGACAAGTCTCAATGTAAGGAGGCAGGCCTAAAATTCTGTTTGGGGTCATAGGAAGAAAGCAATTTATTCTATTTGGTTATTGATGAAAACTTAGCAAAAGTGGGTGGAGCTACCATCTTTAAAAAGAGTAGGATTTCACTAGGAAAGGAAGGAAAAGTCACTCAAAGCAGACAGTACAATATAAGAAAGACATGTTTTTTGTTATTTGTTTATTTATTTGAGTATACGACACACACAGGATACATTGAATACTCTTAGATCATTTAAACATAGAATATTATGTCAGTGGGGGAGGAAAGGGCAGATTAAGGCTAGGACGTGTGATGTTAGATTGATGGTACAGTTCAGACCTAAGCAGGAAAAAGGATGAAATACCTTTTTTTTTTTTTTTTTTTACATTCAGTGAAGAATTATTGGTGTTTTTTTTTTCTTAAGATTTTTTTTGATGTGGACCAATTTTAAAGTCTTTATTGAATTTGTTACAATATTGCTTCTGTTTTATGTTTTGGTTTTTTGGCCCCAAGGCATGTGGGATCTTAGCTCCCCCACCAGGGATCAAACCTGCACCCCCTGCATTGGAAGGTGAAGTCATAACCACTGGACCTCCAGGGAAGTCCCAATTATTGGATTCTTGATGTGTGGAAGGAAGGGACTAACAACAGCTGATGTTTTGGTTATCTGTTATACTTAAATAAACACTGTTGAAGTTATTTCTTATTGTTAATGAGTTTGTGATTTCATAGACATTTTCTAAGTAAGTTCACTTATATAAAATTTTTATTAGTGGTTGCTTTTATGTGAACATGTTAATATGTATATATTGATACATATATGTGTGTGTGTGTATATATATATATATATTTGGCTTTCTATAAAAGAGGATGGATTGCTGGGTGGTAAATGCCAATTTGAAATGTTATGCTCCTTTGATTAAAAAAATCACAAAGTGTTGCTTTCTAATTTTCATGATTTTAGCTGCCAACTGGTGAGTAACTGCTTTTGAAGCAGTTGGAGCTCCCATTTTTGTCCCAGAAGAACATCTTACTGATGAAAATAGAGTAGTGGTTGTGCTAAATGACTGAAGAATGGACAGAGAGATAAAGCAGAGAACAGAGATAGGAGCTCCTTATGGCAGTGAGCCAGAGGGCTACTGACATTTACAGATAACTGAAAAAAGCACTTGGAGTGTTTCTCTACTGTCAGATAGATGATGCCTGAACTTGGCTCGTTAGCAAGGCCAACCCCTCCGCTGCATACACAGTTTCATTTTTGCAGTTAGGCTGCATGTCTTCTGCTGTATTTTCATCAATTGGAGCTCAGTGTAATTTTATGGATCACCTGGGTGGAGTTTTAGAGTAACGCCGAACTGATGTTCTATCTATAGTTTGTGTTTCATTCTTGCGTAATTTTCAAACTATATCTCTGAAAAATGCCTCAATATGTATTCCTGTCAAAATAAATGATTAGTGCAGATGATTGTTTGAAGCCATGTCTGCATAATGATAAATGCAGGAATCCTGCATTAATCTAGTAGTCCTGCTAAAATACACAAAACTTTACCCAGTTGTGTATCTTAACCAGTTAAGGTAAAATCAGCAGATTCTTCAGTCTTATAGATAGCTGAACTACCAAAAACTTTACTGTAAATGCAGACTCCATTGTCAGCTTTACAGTTTTTCTGACTACTTGTTTTAAATATAGAGGGGAAAGTGTTTTTTTAAAAAATATAAATTTATTTATTTGTTTGTTTTTGGCTGCGTTGGGTCTTCGTTGCTGTGTGTGGGCTTTCTTTAGTTGCGGCGAGCGGGGGCTGCTACCCTTGGTCGCGGTGCGCGGGCTTCTCGTTGTGGTGGCTTCTCTTGTTGTGGAGCACGGGCTCTAGGCGTACGGGCTTCAGTAGTTGTGGCACGCAGGCTTAATTGCTCTGCGGCATGTGGGATCTTCCCGGACCAGGGATCAAACCCGTGTCCCCTGCATTGGCAGGCGGATTCTTAACCACTGCACCACCAGGGAAGTCCCTAGAGGGGAAAGTTAACAGATACTTTTGCTTGAATAATTTATTGTTGACAGCTCTAGTTTTACTTTTTGTTTATTTATGTGATTTTAGTAAACAAGAATTTTATTCTTTGTTGGAATTCCTGTTATTCAGTTCTATAATCTACTATTCTGTTATTTTTCTACCCCATTCACGAAATTTATTAGTACACTTTTGACAAGAAAAGTACTCTCATCTGGTGCCTCATTTCTCTGAGTGTTAAAACTGAATTTCAAGGACTATTGGGATGCAGCTGAAGACTGGGCCAGCTGAACTTTTTTGTTAATTACATCTTATTTATTGGCCCTCCATTTCAGTTTTACTCTATAAAAACACCCAGAAACCCCTGTGGTGTTCTTGGGTAGCATGTAGGCGATACAGATTTTGACTCTCCAAGGCAAGGTCACCTTTAAAAAAACTTTCAGGGACTTTCCTCGTGGTCCAGTGGCTAAGACTCCATGCTCCCAATGCAGGGGGCCCGGGTTCGATCCCTGGTCTGAGAACTAGATCCTACATGCTGCAACTAAAGATCCTGTATGCTGCAACTAACAGCCCGCGTGCGGCAAGTAAAAGATCCTGCTGGCGGCAACAAAGATCCTGCATGCCGCACTGAGACCCGGCGCAGCCAAATAGATAGGTAGATAATTTTCACACACACAAAACCTTTCAAAATATAGTTTTAGAATTAGATGAGTTGTTAGTATTTTTTTCCTTGCCGCTTGAAATATTTTACATTAGTTTAGAATGTTCCCTTTGTGTAAGATATTTTTATATTATTCATCCATCTGGATAATACGTGATTCATTGTAATTTTTCTCTTTTCTAATATAAGGTTAAATCTCTTACCAGTGCCTCTTTGCTTGTTCTGAAACTGCTGTTAAATACATTTTGAAACCTCGGTATCTGTCCTTCATAGTATGTATTTTTAAAAACTCTGTCTCTGTTAACACCCTTAGTTAAATTCTTCATTATTATCTTCTAGTTCATTAATTCCTTTTCAGCTTTTCCAGTTTAAACTTTATCTCTTCTATTGAATTTTAAATTTCATTACTTATTTAAAATTTAAAAAACTTAATTTTCAACCTTTCTGATTGATTTTCTCATTTCCACCTAATCTTGTAATCTCGGGTAATTTTCTGATTCTCTTGTTTGGAGGGATTTCATATTGCAGTTGCTATATTTGTAGGCTGTCTTTCTTACTAGTTTTCCTCATATGTCACGGTATAACCTTACTTACAAGGCACGCCCCCCACCTCCCCCACCAGTCCCTTCTTAGCTAGTGGTTTTGCAGGTGTTCTTAACTGGCCCTTCCTACTGTCCTCTTCCCCCCAACCCCCAATCCAAAACCAGGTCTTAGATTGACAGGTCCTCTTGTGATGCTACATATATCTTTGTTCCATTGGCCAGGCAACTAGATGGTGTGGCTCAAGTCCTAGTTGTTAAGTTGGATATTCTCACTTTCCTAGACAGTTTAGAAGCCACACTTCCATGCACACAGCTTACTTACCCGTGGGCAGCTGTTAACAGCAATTCTTTTTCTGCCCAATTTCAGCTCTAGTCTCTCATCTTGGGTGGGCCATTTTTATTTCTTTTCTCACAGGATCTGAAATCTACGCCTCTGCGGTATCCTTCTAAAACCAGAGCTCCAGTAGGCTCACAGCTTACTCTGTGTGTTTCTTTGTCATGATGTTTGTCTTTTTTTTTTTTTTAAGTGTAGTCATGCCTTGTAAATTTGTCTTTCTGTGTTTTATCTGTCATTGCTATATATTTGGAGCAGGATGGGTTTCCAAAGCAATTTATGATGTCATCTTGACTGGAAGTCCTGAGGTTTATTACTTTAAGAATGACTCAATTAATTAAAAAACTAGAATGGATTCTAGTTTATTATATTCCCAGTCATAGTTTATATTTAACTCCTTTGATTTTTTTAAAAAAACAATCTTCTGAATCTCTTTATATTCTGTAATACATATAAATTTTTTGTCCTTATGTAGTTCAGCCAAAATTTATTTTGCTTTGTGGGCTTTATGTTTTTGAAGTACTTATCAGTATGGTGAAAGTGATTTAATCAGATGGATTAAAAATTTACAGATGAAGTAGTCATAAAATATTTGATTTTTGCTATCCCTCTAATGATTAGAAATCGCCCTGTACTTAAAAAAAATAGGGGTGTGGCTACAGATAGGATTTTCTTCCTTTTCTTCCCCTTCCTTTTTTCCTTCTCTCTCCCTTCTTTGTCATTTGTCTCTCTTTTAAAAAATGGAATATGGAATAGACTCTGCTTTAATATTCTTATTTTTGAGATACTTGTCAAGTAATCAGTTTCCTGGTGAATTGAATTTCTTCTTTGGACTAGAGGCAGTTTCTGATTATCACTCCCTATTCCCAGGATGATTTCCTTCTGAGGCATACACATGTGGTTTTCATTTCTTTGTGCCTTTTCCTTTAATTTTGGGACTCTGATGACGAGGAATTAGGAATTCTTACTTATCTTTTTTGGGGTGGGTATTGGCGATTGTCAGGAGCTGGGTTTTCCTGAGATTTCTATTTAATGCTAAATCTTCATCTTTTTTTTTTTTTTTTTTGCATTACACGGGCCTCCCACCGCTGCGGCCTCTCCCGCCGCAGAGCACAGGCTCCGGACGCACAGGCCCAGCGGCCACGGCCCACAGGCCCAGCCGCTCCGCGGCATGCGAGATCCTCCCGGACCGGGGCACCAACCCGTGCCCCGCGCATCGGCAGGTGGAGTCCCAACCACTGCACCACCAGGGAGGCCCCTAAATCTTCATCTTGACTAGATTTGATAATGTATTTAAATATGCTACTTGAGATTTTAATTTTTTTGTAGAAGTAGATGGCTTACATTTCAAGTTATTTCTAAAATAATACATTAATATGCAGACATATTTTCGATTGATATTTGTGCTTACTTAAATTTAAAGTTCAGGGTTTTAGGTTCTAAGACAAAACACTGGCAATATCATACTTCTATTACATTGAAAAATACTTCTAATTATTTTAAAAAGAAATTAGTTTTTAAATGATTTAACTTAGTGGTGAAGTATAAAAACAAGAGTCAGTTTTTCTTGTTTCCTTCCCTTGTTCTTGTCACTGTCCTGGAAATTGATGAGTATGTAACTGTCCAGTTCCTGAGTATGTTTGTAACACAAGTTTAACACTTGTGTATTCTGGTCGCCAATATATCTTATGTAACTTAAGGAAGTACAGTTCTGCATTTGCAGAATAAGTCCTATGAAATCATAGACAATAAAACCTTTTATTAGTGATATATTCTGTTAATTGAGATTAACTTCTAATTTTCATCTCTGTTTTTCTCAGTTTTGTTTTTGCGTTTGTATTTCTGTTTTCTTACTCTTCCTTTGTTTACTCTTTTAGATTAAGCAGGTAGAAATCCTATTTATTTCCTTTATCTTTAAGGCAAACGTAACTAACAGATATTAGAGAGCTAAATTTTCTCCAACTATGCTAGCTAGCAATTTTCAAATTTTGCTACACTTGATTTAAAAAGTATTTTATTATGCTTTGTCATTTGGGGTGCAGAAGCACCTAGCTGCAGTAGATCAGGGGTTGGGTATCTTCACTGAGAGGAATATGCTGAGGGGGCTGGTTCTCCAAGGGCAACAGCCACAACCCTTTCGTAGCCCTGTAAGCTTATTAGTGTTGCTTTTGGTTCTCTTTCATTAATTGTTTTAGTGGATGTTAAACTTTAAAGAAATCTTACCTTAATAATTTTAATTTGCTTTTCTAAAATTTGAATGTTAACTAGCTTAGCATACCTGTTTTAACTACTTTTTTTCTATTTATTGCCTTTATTAACTAAGGAAATTACTACCATTTTAGGTAGGTTACATATTATTGATACTTCGGGTGTATTTGCCTCTCCTTTGTCTTCCCTTTGATAGTCCCTTGGTGATTTGAAATAATTGGACTCTTAAATTTTGATGCTATAGTTTAAATTTAAATTAAATTTCTGTGCCCTTAAAATTCTCAGTTTTAAAATTGAGTTAAACAGATGCATGTTTAAATTCAGAGTTTGATTAGTGTTTTACCACTAATCCTTGAGTGGTACTCTTTGAGAGTACCACTGCAGTTTAATACTAGATAAATAGTGACTGGAGGATAGAATTTTGTTTGAGGTATTTGACAGGAAATGACTGTTTCTTGACTGAACTAAGCTGTGATTTTCAAGGTAGCAGCAGAAACATCCCAGGATAAGAAAATCACTCATCTTGCCATTGACAGGGTCAAATTGTGTTGTTTTTATATGTTTAAAATGGTATAGTACATCACATTTTATGCTGAAATTAAAACAAGTTAACTTTTAAGAGCCTAGAATGCAAAGCAGTACTTAGTTTTGATGAGTATCAGGTTGTTGACATGTTGCCCAAATGATCGTGTTTTGGATTGCTTCCTGGAAAACAAACAAACAAACAAAAACCCCCTGGAAGCTATTGATATAAGGCAGAGTTGTATAATAAAGAAGAATGCACTTTAATTCAGACTTGATATAGTGAGCACCTTTCTCTATTCACAAGCTTCATACTTAAAGAACAAACAATTGAAAACTACTTCAGAGCAATACTTCATGAATTTCCTTTGCAAATAGTGACAAACTCAAGTCCAAAAATTAATATCCATTCATTGTAAAAACTCTCAGAAAAATAATAATGGGGGAATTTCCTCAATTGATAAAGAACATCTACAAAGATCAACAGCTAACATTATATTTAATAATGAAAGACTGAATACTTTCCCCCATAAGATCGGGAACCAAGGCAAGGATGTCTGCTTTAACCATTCTTTTAGTCAATTTAATGTTGAAGTTCTAGCCAGTGCAGTAAGGCAAGAAAAAGAAATGAGGCAGATCAGAAAGAAGGAAATAAAACTGTCCCTATTTGCAGATAAAATGTTTTTTGTAGAAAATTCCAAGGAAGCTACCAAAAAAAAAAAAAAAAAGACAAGTCTAGAACTAATAAGTGAGTTCAAGGTCACAGGATACAAGATAAACATACAAAAATCATTTGTATTTTTATATATTAGCGATGAACATGTGGATAACAAAATTGAAAATACATTACCATTTATAATTGTCCCCAAAAGCTAACAAAAAGTGTATAGGTCTCGTATGCTGACAGTTCATACACCTTTTCGACCATTGGTAGTGGAGTAATTGAACATCCAAAACCCAAAAAAAAGTACCTTGACCCAGGTCTCATACCTTATCCAAAAATTAACTCAAAGTGAACCACAGGCTTGGGCTTCCCTGGTGGCGCAGTGGTTAAGAATCTGCCTGCCAGTGAAGGGAACACGGCTTCGAGCCCTGGTCCTGGAAGATCCCACATGCCATGGAGAAACTAAGCCCGTGCGCCACAACTACTGAGCCTGCGCTCTAGAGCCCATGTGCCACAACTACTGAAGCCTGTGCGCCTAGAGCCCATGCTCCACAACTAGAGAAGCCACCACAATAAGAAGCCCGCACACTGCAACGAAGAGTAACTCCCCCTTGCCACAACTAGAGAAAGCCTGCGTGCAGCAACGAAGACCCAACACAGCAAAAAAAAAAAAAAAAAAGTGAATCACAGGCGTTGAATATAAAATGTAAAACTATAGAACTTTTGGAAAAAATAATGTATATGAACATCTTTATGATCTAGGAGATTTTAGACCTGATAGCAAAAGCACAATTTATAAAAGGAAAAATTAACAAATTGATTATTAATTTTAAAAACTGGTGCTCTGCAAAAAACCCCTTTGAGAGGATTAAAAGCTAGAGTGGGGGAAAGTATTTGCAGACCCTGTATCTGACAAAGATCTAGTGTCTAAAATATGTAAAGATTTCTTCAAAGCTCAGTTGTAAGAAGCCAAATAGTTCACTTAGAAAGTGGCCAAAAGACATGAAGAGACAAATACACAGGCAAATATATATATTAAAAGCTTTTCAATATCATTAGCCATTCAGGAAATCCAAATTAAAACTATAATCAATTATCATTACATACCTATCACAGTGGCTAAAATGAAAAATAGTGACAACACCAAATGCTGGGGAGGATGTGGAGAAATGATCACATATGTTTCTGGTGGGATTGTAAAATGGTACAGCCACTATGAAGAACAGTTGGGCGGTTTCTTAAAAAACTAAACATACAACTACCATACAACCCAGTAACTATACTCCTGGGCATTTATCCCAGATATGTGAAAACGTATGTTCACATAAAAACAAGTTTTAGGGCTTCCCTGGTGGCGCAGTGGTTGGGGGTCTGCCTGCCGATGCAGGGGACACGGGTTTGTGTCCCAGTCCGGGAGGATCCCACATGCCGCGGAGCGGCTGGGCCCATAAGCCTTGGCCGCTGGGCGTGCGCGCCCAGAGCCTGTGCTCCACAAGGGGAGAGGCCACAACAGTGAGAGGCCCGTGTACTGCAAAAAAAAACCCCCAAAACCAAAAAACAAGTTTTAATGTGTATAGCTATAAACAAAATAGCTGCTTTATTCATAAAAGTTCCACATTGGAAACAATGCAGGTGTCTCTCAACACATGGAAGGTTAAACAAACTCTGATACAGCCATATAGTGGAATACTACTGGTTAATAAAGAGGAGTAAACTGATACAGACAAAAACCTGGATGAATCTCCAGAAAATTATGCTGAGTGAAAAAGCAAACCCCAGGTTACATACTCTATGATTCCATTTATATAGCATTCTTGAAATGACTTAATTGTACACGTAGAGAACAGATAAGTAGTTGCCAGGAGTTTAGGTCAGGGTGGGAGAGGTGTGAAGCTAGCATGGCTATAAAAAGGGAACATGAAGGATCCTGGTGGTGATGGAAATGTTCTCTATTTTGATGTATCAATGTCAGTATCCTGGTTGTGATATTGTACTATGGTTTTGTAAGTACTTAGCATTGAGGACACTGGATAAAAGGTACATAAGATCTTTCAGTGTTTTTTTTCTTACAGCTGCATGTAAATACACAGTTATCTCAAAATAAAATGCTTAATTAAAAATTAATGTAAGTGAATTATTTCCCCTTTTACTAGATAGGGACTTACCTTCTGTTTTACTTAGCTTCTTGGCATGTGTATCATTTGCTGGCTGTATAAAATTTAAATTCAAATCATTATCTATTTCCATGACTATTCTTATCCTCTAATTTTAGAGTTGTTGAAAATTGAGGAACTTTGAATAATATATCCTTTAATCTGGGCACAGATTCCACCCCCCCCCCTTTTTTAAAAACATGAATACTTAGCTATCCTCAAACGACTCAAAAAAATACGGTTTTAGAAATGTGAAATTGGTCTCATTGGTCATAATACGGTTTTTCCCTTCATGTTTAGAATTTCCTTTCAGGACTAATAATAGCAGCTGTGATACGACAGTGATTTTTATGATGTGTTAATTATGTTATGTAAAGTGTAGTACTGGTGAGGGGTTAATAACATTGCACAGATTGTTGTAGTCCCGGAAGAACAGGGCTAAATCCAGTGAATGAGAAAAGTGACACAGTTGTCGGCACTCTGAAGTTCTGTAGGGACTTACATTGTGTCTAAAATCAACCTTATCTTCTTGCTGTGTTCAAGAGGCTTTTCATTAATTTCTGTTGAGAGGAAAAGCCTTTTTTAACTTAAAAAAGAAAGAGAAAAAAGGCAGTGCTGTCCAGGCCCTGTGAATTATTAAGATCTTTGAGCAGGCACTTGCTCTTTCTCTGAGAAATTGGCTGTTAAAGTCAGAAGGAACTCTTAATAGTCTGCATGGTGTTTGATTAAATGAAGGGAACAGTTGGATCAGCACAGATTCCAGATTTAATGGAGCAGATATTCACCTCTATTCATCCCCTATGATTAGCATAGTTATATTTTCTATATTATTAAAAATAAACATTTAGCATGTACTGGTTTGCCTTATTAAACAAAAGAGATCTCAGAGAAAACATGATAAATTGAACTTTTTTGGAAAGACTTAAAAGCATATTATTAAAATATAACTTATAAGTGAAACAATATGTGTGTAGCATTGTGGGATAGTTAATAATTCTGAGGAGATAAAACTAACCATGGTACTGGAAGAAATGACAATGATAGCTGCTAACTTTGGAGCATTATTTACATGTTGGGCATTGTTCAAAGCATTTAAAAAATTTTATTTACTTTTGGCTGTGTTGGGTCTTCGTTGCAGTGTGCGGGATTTCTCTAGTTGCGGCTAGCGGGGGCTACTCTTCATTGTGGTGCGTGGGTTTCTCACTGCAGTGGCTTCTCTTGTTGCGGAACACGGGCTCTAGGCACGTGGGCTTCAGTCGTTGTGGCATGTGGGCTCGGTAGTTGTGGCACACGGGCTGAGTTGCTTGGCGGCATGTGGGATCTTCCCGGACCAGGGATTGAACCCATGTCCCCTGCATTGGCAGGCGGATTCTTAACCACTGTGCCACCAGGGAAGTCCAAAGCATTTTTTTTGTATTAACTCATTTTATCATGATATCATTACTGTGAGGTAGGGACTATACTATGATTTCCTGTTTATAAATGGGGAAATTGAGGCATGCATCGGTTAAGAACTCCTAGAGGACACATAAGTGGAAGAGAAGGGGCATCTGGCTCTGGGTCTTCGGTTTTAACCATTACTGTACACTGACTTCTGCAGAGAACTAAGAGCACATATAATAAAATGTGAAATGTGATTTCATAGGTAATAGGCATTAAGGCAGTTTGCCTGGAGAAAACAAAAAATTAGGACACGTGTACCTAGGAATGTGTTAGCAGACTGAGCACAAAGCATTGAGTATTACTAAACATGCTGCATGTGGCATAGCAGTAAGCAGCTGTTGGGAGCTGAAAGTTTGTTTGGGAGAGCAGTAGAAAACGTGGGTTAGGTTAGTTAGGGTAAGAAGTTTGAATTGCGCAGTGTGGACTTGGGAACACATTTTCCAGGTTGCTGTTTAGAGGAACAACAACAACAGCAACAAAATCTATCAGAGACACATTGTACGCGGACTCGTACAGCTAGAGCTGACTGTAAAGGTTGCTCTTTAGTCTCTCTGCCCCGGGCTAAGTTTTGTATTGGTTATCCACAGGTGGGGTAGTGTGGGGAAGCAAAGCAATAAACCAAGTTTCACAAAGCTTGGACTCTAGTGCCAGCTTTTCCACTTTCTTGCTGTAATGACCTTGAAATGGGTTACTTAATCACAAGATTTAATTTCCTCAGCTGTATAATGGGCTAATTTCACATACCTAATTTAGGATTTCTGTGACAATTAAGTGAGATAGTCTAAGGCTTTTAACTTATTGGATCCATATAAGTTATTCCTCAAAACACAATTTGCTAAGCAATAAAGCTGCTAAACAGGAGTTAAAATACAGGTGAGTGGGAAGATGTTGCTTCTTTCTCTATACCTGATATCTAGTCTCTTCTGGCTTTGCAGTTTATGGCTCAGTGATGTTTTTTATTCAGCAGGTAAGATTCGGTCACAGGACACTCAATCAAGTAGAGGAGAGAAACATATTCAATATAACGTTACATACAAAATGATGTTTATGAAAAAATTATGGCTACGCTATGCTAATTCAAAAGAGGTTATTGCTGCGTGGGAGAAGTGGGAAGGCTTTGTGGAGGAGGAGGAAGTACTGAAAGAGGGGTATTATGAGATGCTGAAATGAAGAGGTTTTATCTATTTCAGGAGAAGAGAATACAGTGAATAAAGGCACAGAGAAAGAAAAGTGTGTGGCCACAAAATTTGGTATTTTTATAATAAGTGGGCTGGGCCAGAAGTAATAGGAAGTAGATCAAAAAGGTAGGATGGGACCAAGGGGCTTGATTGGTATGCTCAGGAACTTTGGACTCTACATGTTAAATGTCATGATCAGCAATCCTGTTGATTATCATAAGTTATTACATGAGAGCAATTTATTGCTTTCCACTGACTACTTTTTTTTTTTTTTTTTTTTTTTTTTTTTGCGGTACGCGGGCCTCTCACTGCTGTGGCCTCTCCTGTTGCGGAGCACAGGCTCCAGACACGCAGGCTCAGCGGCCATGGCTCACGGGCCCAGCTGCTCCGCGGCATGTGGGATCCTCCCGGACCGGGGCACGAACCCGCATCCCCTGCATCGGCAGGCGGACTCCCAACCACTGCGCCACCAGGGAAGCCCCTCCACTGACTACTTTTTAAGAGAGTACAGATTCTGTAGTTTTTCAAAGTTTGGTTGAATTGTATCCCAGTTTTCGACAGTTACGAATTTTTACCAGATGAGACACTTCAGGAATAAAGATGTTTGGGGACTTCCGTGATGGTCCAGTAGTTAGACTCTGCGCTCCTAATGCAGGAGGTCTGGGTTCAATCCCTGGTCAGGGAACTAGATCCCACATGCATGCTGCAACTAAGACCCGGCGCAGCCAAATAAATAAATAAATATTTAAAAAAAAAGAATAAAGGTATTTGTATGTTAAAATTTCTTGGTGATAAAACTTCCTGCTGATAATATGAAACAAATCTTTTGGGTGTGCTGGCTTCTCCTAGGCCTTTTGTGATTCCCTAACGCCAGAGACACTTACTATGATGATATTCCTGAATGTTTCAAATCCCACTACCACACACAATACTATTTCTAACAGGCATGGGTCATAGATGTTTGGTAGTGATTGTCAAGTAAGCCTTATGTAGTACTGAAACTTTTAATAGGAATGACTTTTATTTCTCTTGTAAAACCGAGAATGCCAGTTCAAGTGAAGAATAGTTAATGGTTTTTAGATATGTGATTTAAATCAAAATAGTGACTTTTTTTGATTGTGTGTGTGTGTGTGTGTGTGTGTGTATGTGAGAGAGAGAGAGAGAGGGAGAGAGAGAAAATATTTGACATCAGAAAAGTATTGATAGTTCAAACCTGCAGCTTAAATAGAGGTCTGGTTTAATTGATGTCTCCGGAAATTGTTCATATTTGAGGTTGGATAAAATGATTTTGTTACTTTACTGATATTTTGAGTATTTGCCACAGAATTTTTTCTTAAGCTGAGTTTCTTTGAAGCCTACAGTTTTATTATTCTTATTGCTTCCTGGAAAACCTCATTTCAGTCACAGATTTGATTCAAAGTGAGACGTTGGCTAGTTGCCACTTAGCTGAAAACATCCCTCTCTTTGTTATACAAACTCCACATTTCCTGAAAGTATTCAGTTTCCATTTGTGCACTTTTAAAAACTCTGTTTTGCATACCATCCATGTTCTTTAATTGCTAATTTACTTCTGTTAGTTTTTGTTATTTAATATTGCAGTAGAATATTGTTCACCACATTTACGTCAGATTGTAATTACTGTAAAAGTTTAAGGTTTAACTAAAGTTTGTGGCAGCCTTACCAGA
This sequence comes from Mesoplodon mirus, assembly GCF_964341445.2. NCBI lineage: Eukaryota > Metazoa > Chordata > Mammalia > Artiodactyla > Ziphiidae > Mesoplodon > Mesoplodon mirus. The sequence continues at coordinate 12,978,892 of NC_138989.1, forward strand.
GGGGGTCTGACTTTCTGAACGTTGAATAGCCTTCTCCATTGTGTTCTCTGTAACTTATGAAGAGTACATTTGCTGAAACCCCATGTTTGTTTAGTCAGTTCTTTGGACTTACACTGAAGCAGTGGCAACAGTGAGGTTAGATTGTAGACAGTAATCCTGAAATGAGACTTAAGGGGAATTGGAATGGTGGTTTGTAAACTATTGGAGCTTTTCTGGTTTCCCCCCAGTGTAATGTTCAAACCTCTGAGAGTTCTCTCAGTTATTTGCCAAAGAATCTGTTTGTTTTGTTGTTCATCTTCTTTACACTTACACTTACACACACACACACACACACACACACACACACCCTTCCTTGTTTCTACACAGGGACAAGGTATAACCCATTTAGGAAAGAATCTGATGTTGATTTCCCCCTCCCATCACACTAAAAAAGTAGTGCTGTTTATATTTTATTTTATATATTTTTAACATCTTTATTGGAGTATAATTGCTTTACAATGGTGTGTTAGTTTCTGCTTTATAACAAAGGGAATCAGTTATACATATACATATATCCCCATATCTCTTCCCTCTTGCATCTCGCTCCCTCCCACCCTGCCTATCCCACCCCTCTAGGTGGTCACAAAGCACCGAGCTGATCTCCCTGTGCTATGCGGCTGCTTCCCACTAGCTATCTGTTTTACATTTGGTAGTGTATATATGTCCTTGCCACTCTCTCACTTTGTCCCAGCTTACCCTTCCCCCTCCCCATGTCCTCAAGTCCATTCTCTAGTAGGTCTGCGTCTTTATTCCCGTCTTGCCCCTAGGTTCTTCATGACCTTTTTTTTTTCCTTCTTAGATTTCATATATATGAGTTAGCATACGGTATTTGTTTTTCTCTTTCTGACTTACTTCACTCTGTATGACAGACTTTAGGTCCATCCACCTCACTACAAATAACTCAATTTCGTTTCTTTTTATGGCTGAGTAAATATTCCATTGTATATATGTGCCACATCTTCTTTATCCATTAATCTGTTGATGGACACTTAGGTTGCTTCCATGTCCTGGCTATTGTAAATAGAGCTGCAGTGAACATTGTGGTACATGACTCTTTTTGTGTGTGTGTGGTACGCGGGCCTCACTGTTGTGGCCTGTCCCGTTGTGGAGCACAGGCTCTGGACGCTCAGGCTCAGCGGCCATGGCTCACGGGCCCAGCCGCTCCGCGGCATGTGGGATCTTCCCAGACCGGGGCACGAACCCGTGTCCCCTGCATCAGCAGGTGGACTCTCAACCCCTGCGCCACCAGGGAAGCCCACATGACTCTGTTTGAATTATGGTTTTCTTAGGATATATGCCCAGTTGTGGGATTGCTGGGTCGTATGGTAGTTCTATTTTTAGTTTTTTAAGGAACCTCCATACTGTTCTCCATAGTGGCTGTATCAATTTATATTCTCACCAACAGTGCAAGAGAGTTCCCTTTTCTCCACACCCTCTCCAGCATTTATTGTTTGTAGACTTTTTGATGATGGCCGTTCTGACCCGTGTGAGATGATATCTCATTGTAGTTTTGATTTGCTTTTTGCTAATGATTAATGATGTTGAGCATTCGTTCATGTGTTTGTTGGCAATCTGTATATCTTCTTTGGAGAAATGTCTATTTAGGTCTTCTGCCCATTTTTGGACTGGGTTGTTTGTTTTTATTATATTGAGCTGCATGAGCTGCTTGTAAATTTTGGAGATTAATCCTTTGTCAGTTGCTTCATTTGCAAATATTTTCTCCCATTCTGAGGGTTGTCTTTTGGTCTTGTTTATGGTTTCCTTTGCTGTGCAAAAGCTTTTAAGTTTCATTAAGTCCCATTTGTTTATTTTTGTTTTTATTTCCATATCTCTAGGAGGTGGGTCAGAAAGGATCTTCCTGTGATTTATGTCATAGAATGTTCTGCCTATGCTTTCCTCTAAGAGTTTAATAGTGTCTGGCCTTACATTTAGGTCTTTAATCTATTTTGAGTTTATTTTTGTGTATGGTGTTAGGAAGTGTTCTAATTTCATTCTTTTACATGTAGCTGTCCAGTTTTCCCAGCACCACTTATTGAAGAGGCTATCTGTTCTCCACTGTATATTCTTGCCTCTTTTATCAAAGATAAGGTGACCATATGTGCGTGGGTTTATCTCTGGGCTTTCTATCCTGTTCCATTGATCTCTCTTTCTGTTTTTGTGCCAGTACCATACTGTCTTGATTACTGTAGCTTTGTAGTATAGTCTGAAGTCAGGGAGCCTGATTCCTTCAGCTCCGTTTTTCTTTCTCAAGATTGCTTTGGCTCTTCTGGGTCTTTAGTGTTTCCATACAAATTGTGAGATTTTTTTTGTTCTAGTTCTGTGAAAAATGCCAGTGGTAGTTTTATAGGGATTGCATTGAATCTGTAGATTGCTTTGGGTATTATAGTCATTTTCACATTGTTGATTCTTCCAATACAAGAGCATGGCATATCTCTCCATCTGTTTGTATCATCTTTAATTTCTTTCATCAGTGTCTTATAATTTTCTGCATACAGGTCTTTTGTCTCCTTAGGTAGGTTTATTCCTAGATATTTTATTCTTTTTGTTGGTAAATGGGAGTGTTTTCTTAATTTCACTTTCAGATTTTTCATCATTAGTGTATAGGAATGCAAGAGATTTCTGTGCATTAATTTTGTGTCCTGCTACTTTACCAAGTTCATTGATTAGCTCTAGTAGTTTTCTGGTAGCATAGTTAGGATTCTCTATGTATAGTATCATGTCATCTGCATACAGTGACAGCTTTCCTTCTTCTTTTCCGATTTGTATTCCTTTTATTTCTTTTTCTTCTCTGATTGCTATGGCTAAAACTTCCAAAACTATGTTGAATAAGAGTGGTGAGAGTGGGCAACCGTATCTTGTTCCTGATCTTAGTGGAAATGGTTTCAGTTTTTCACCATTGAGGACGATGTTGGCTGTGGGTTTGTCCTATATGGCCTTTATTATGTTGAGGTAAGTTCCCTCTGTGCCTACTTTCTGGAGGGTTTTTATCATAAATGGGTGTTGAATTTTGTCAAAAGCTTTCTCTGCATCTATTGAGATGATCATATGGTTTTTCTCCTTCTGTTTATTAATATGGTGTATCACATTGATTGATTTGCGTATATTGAAGAATCCTTGCATTCCTGGGATAAACCCCACTTGATCATAGTGTATGATCCTTTTAATGTGCTGTTGGATTCTGTTTGCCAATATTTTGTTGAGGATTTTTGCATCTGTTCATCAGTGATATTGGCCTGTAGTTTTCTTTCTTTGTGTCATCTTTGTCTGGTTTTGGTATCAGGGTGATGGTGGCCTCATGGAATGAGTTTGGGAGTGTTCCTCCCTCTGCTATATTTTGGAAGAGTTTGAGAAGGATAGGTGTTAGCTCTTCTTTAAATGTTTGATAGAATTCACCTGTGAAGCCATCTGGTCCTGAGCTTTTGTTTGTTGGAAGATTTTTAACCACAGTTCCAATTTCAGTGCTTGTGATTGGTCTGTTCATATTTTCTGTTTCTTCCTGGTTCAGTCTCGGAAGGTTGTGCATTTCTAAGACTTTGTCCATTTCTTCCAGGTTGTCCATTTTATTGGCATATATTTGCTTGTAGTAATCTGTTATCCTTTGTATTTCTGCAGTGTCAGTTATTACTTCTCCTTTTTCATTTCTAATTCTGTTGATTTGAGTCTTCTCCCTTTTTTTCTTGATGAGTCTGGCTAATGGTTTATCAATTTTGTTTATCTTCTCAAAGAACCAACTTTTAGTTTTATTGATCTTTGCTATAGTTTCGTTCATTTCTTTTTCACTTATTTCTGATCTGATCTTTATGATTTCTTTCCTTCTGCTAACTTTGGGGGTTTTTTGTTCTTCTTTCTCTAATTGCTTTAGGTGTAAGGTTAGGTTGTTTATTTGAGATGCTAAAAAAAACTTTGTTTATTTGAGATGTTTCTTGTTTCTTAAGGTAGAAGTGATTGTATTGCTATAAACGTTCCTCTTAGGACTGCTTTTGCTGCATCCATAGGTTTTGGGTCGTCGTGTTTTCATTGTCATTTGTTTTTAGGTATTTTTTGATTTCCTCTTTGATTTCTTCAGTGATCTCTTGGTTATTAAGTAGTGTATTGTTTAGCCTCCATGTGTTTGTATTTTTTACAGATTTTTTCCTGCAATTGATATGTAGTCTCATAGCATTGTGGTCGGAAAAGATACTTGATCCGATTTCAGGCTTGATTTGTGACCCAAGATACGATCTATCCTGGAGAGTGTTCCATGAGCACTTGAGAAGAAAGTGTATTCTGTTGTTTTTGGATGGAATGTCCTATAAATATCAATTGAGTCCATCTTGTTTAATGACTCCTATGAATTTTAAAACAGAAATAAACTTTCAGAGATTGTGAACATACTTATCTTATATTTGAAAGTTGACATTTCACCTTAATGGTTGTTTTGCTTGTATTACAGAATTGACTTAAAGGTCTTAGTACCAAAGTACCTATTTGTTAATAAAAGCTAGGAATTGGCAGTTAAGGAATTTATAAGGTGGTGTTCAGAAATTTGAAATTTGGTATTTTAAAATCAAATGTCATTCTTGGTGGTACTTAGTCATTTTATTTGGTATGCTTTATAATACTATTTTATGCATTAACTCAGTTTTAGAGATTGAGATTTTAAAATGTGCATTTGAAAATTAAGCCCACTAATCTTTAAGTATCCGTGAAAAGTTGCTCATAGGTGATGTTTCATTTAAGAACTGTATTAAAATATTTAATTGCCCACAGCAGGGTTTGTGAAAATCTCAGAAGTTTTAGCACTGTCAAAATCTGCACAGCTGCTTTAACCACTATGAATTTATTTGCCAATATTTACACCCAAGCAAGTATCTGTTATAAACTGTTGTCACTTGTGGATTCGCATTAAGTTCACATCGTTCTCTGATCCTTTTTAAAGGTGCTTACAACACATTTATTTAAATCAGCTTTTCTCTCAAGAGATTTTTGGTCATGTTTTTTCAAATTTGTAAACTATAGGAAATATATGCAAAAATTCATTCATTTCTTCCTTTGATGAACATTCACACACATCAGGGAACTTAAAATCTCAAGAGGGGGATAAACATATGTATCTTTGTGCAGTACTTGAAGAGCAGCGTGTTAGCAGGGTGATCAAAGTGCTCTGATAGTGCCCTGCAGGAACTTTAAGGGGGAGGGCACTTTATAAAGGGGGTGGTCCTTGAATAGTGACCAAGATTTCCCAGTGGGGAGAGTAATCGTGTGATGTTTGTTGTTTGGAGTCCTTTGCTTCCCACGTTGTGTTTTGTGGATCTCTACGTTTATGAGAAGGTATCTATGTCTCTCTGCTTCTCTCTTCTTTTCTTTACTTGTTTTATATGTTGGGAATGATACAGTAGAGAATGAGAAATTGACAGTGCCGGAGGGGATAGGTAGAATTTGCTGGAGCAGTGTTCCTCAGTAAGCCATAGGAAATGGGGAAAAGTGCAGAAGTGAGAGGTTGGCTTTAGATAAGAGCAAGGACATATGTGTAGTAATAAGAGAGAAGACGGAGTTGATGAGTACGGATGCAGGTAGGTGGTAGATGTGGAATGTGGAATTTCTCTTTCAGTGGTTTTTAACTGTCATTGAAAAAGGAAGCAAGGTCATCACTTGAGAGCAAAGATAGAGGAAGAGGTGTCAGAGGTTTGTGGAGGGTAAAGAAGAAAAGGGTTAGTCTTCTAGGAGAGCAGTAAAGTGAAGGGCGTAGGGAAAGGTGATTTAATTCCCTGCATGATGGCAAGAGCCCACTTCAGTTGTGGTATTGAATTTACAGTATGACCACTTTGTGGTTTTGTAGTCACATTCAACTGTACAGGTTGAGGCACTGATTAGGTTGGGAGTTGGATTTAACTAGAGTTTTTGTCAGAGTATACAAGGAAATGAGAGAGGGCCAAGGCAGATGAAGGTTTATGCACAGGAGTGACTATAATGAGCGACTATGGAATTTAAACTAGGAGAAAGCATGAGAGTGAGGGACCTGAAAGGTGGTGGGACCTGTGGGTTATGAACTCCACAGAGATTTCCAGTTGCCTGAAGTTCACTGTGGTAATACCAATTTGAAATATGACTTTAGGTCTTAACATTGGTAGTAAGAGTGTGTTAATCTCCCCCCCGCAAAAAAAGTTTGTTTTGAGATTCTTCTAGTATTCCAATTTTTTTAGAGGCGTAACCTGTAGAAATACAATCTTTCCCCCCTTTTGTTCCATCTCACAAACATTATTTTAGTTAAAACTTTGATTTACTTAAAAGAAATGATTGTTTTACAGTATAATTTGTGATGACATGAGAGAGTGTTTTGTATTCTTGTTGTCTAAATTGCTGGTGCCAGATTCCAGTTGGATGATGTGCAAAGGAAATTTAGGTTTAGCTGATGTCATGTATAATCTCAAACAGAAGACCAAATGCTTGAATGAGAATTTTTAAAAAAAGTTAGATTGTACTTTTTTTTTAAAAAAGAAAATGTTCATAAATGATGTATTTAGATAAAAATTTCAGGACTTGTTTCTATTTAACAAAGAGTTTCTTTCCAAGTTATTTAGAAGTTTCTTCCACATACAAACAATGTAATTATATAGTAAGGAAGAACTGCTACAGTTTTGATTAGCCCTTTAGGTTTGATTAGTACTGTAGATAGCTTAAAATATATATTTAAATAAAATTCGATTGGATCCCTTGAATTAAGATTCTGCCTTTTATCGCACACAAATTGATATAATAGTGATGGTTAGAATTGTTGGACCAGTGTCTTGTAGTATTTGAGGGGAATGGGATCTAGTGCATCCTCTTAGGGACTTGCTTTAGCTAGCAGCATGGATAATTCATTTGTATGAGGATTTCTCAGTCTTGACACTGTTGACATTTTGGGCTAGATAATTCTCTTTGGGGGGCTGTCGTGTGCACTGTCTTGACAATCAAAAACTTTGACCTTAGAGGTCCAAATTGCCCCATGTTGAGTACCAGTGATTTATGGTAATAGAAGAGAGACCAAGGTTCTGGTATTTGGGTAGATGTGGAGTTCTGAGTCTGAGGAAATTATTTTCCAGTTACTTTCCTTATTGAAGTTGGAAGTGAGGTCATGAGAGGAAGTGGCAGGCAGGTGAATATTTCTTTAGCTTTGTCTTTGTTCTATGATAGTTGACACTGAAACACTGGCATTTTAGAAATTTATGTTGGTTGGTCAAGATACGGTCCCAGTAGCACTTCAGCCTGCCATGGTCAGCTGTAATCTTTATAGACTTATTCAACAAGTCATATTTTTCTATGTATATCTGGTGGACTTATTAAAAAATAAAGTTCTCATTCTTTTTGACTTGACTTTGGGCACATCTAGCCATTTGTTCTATGCAGAAAATATTTCCATTCTTGCCTTCTGTTGAGCCTCACTTTCTTGGCTTTCTTTCTTCTCCACTTTCTTGAGCTCCATTGCACAGGTAGGCAATAATAGTAATAAAGAGTCTTCTGTTGTGAACAGCACTAGGTTGGGGATTTATGACCAAGGCAGTGTGGCCAAGCCACAGAGACTGAGGTGAAATCCTTACAGTTGCTCCTGTTAGCAGTTTGGAATGGAAAAAGCCATGAAGTAAGTCACTTAGATTATAGAGACACTCAAATAAAGAATGTTGACAGTTATGAGATGTGACCAGCATCTTAACTGGTGCTTACTGGTATGTTATTGGAATCTTTTACAATAACCCTTTCAGGTAATTACTTAAATTCCTTTTAATAGATATGCTTATAGATTCAGAATATAGATGGTGGTAGCTGGGTAAACAGCTACTAATTCTGTAATGAGGGACTGTTCCATGGAGAATGGCCATATCATCTATAGTTGTACTTCAAGATTTTGCCCTGAATCTCTTTGGTTTCTCTTCCCTTCTCCCTTTTCTTTCTTCCAGTCTACTCTCCTGTAGCATTTTTAAAAAATCAATTTATTTGTTTTTTATTTTATTTTTGGCTACACTGGGTCTTTGTTGCTGCACGTGGGCTTTCTCTAGTTGTGGCGAGCAGGAGTTACTTTTTGTTGTGGTGCGCGGGCTTCTCATTGTGGCAACTTCTCTTGTTGCAGAACACGGGCTCTAGGTGCATGGGTTTCAGTAGTTGTAGCACGTGGGCTCAGTAGTTGTGGCTTGCAGGCTCTAGAGCACAGGCTCAGTAGTTGTGGTGCACAGGCTTAGTTGCCCCATGGCATGTGGGATCTTCCTGGACCAGGGCTCAAACCCGTGTCCCCTGCATTGGCAGGTGGATTCTTAACCACTGCGCCACCAGGGAAGTCCTTCCTGTAGCATTTTAAAAACAGTTTGTTTCCTGCTCAGGTACATGAATGTTCCCATTACTTGACACCAGTGTTTGACCTTGAGAAGCCTTCCCAGTTATCCTTAACCTGTATACACAACGTTATTTTTTATCTGTGTCCACAGTTTCTCTGAGTTTAAATACAGGCAAAATGAGTTTTATATTAAAATTCTGTATTGCAGTATGAGTTTTAAAAAAGGAGATAATCTCTACTACTTTCTTTCTTTTTTTTTTTTTTGCGGTACGTGGGCCTCTCACTGTTGTGGCCTCTCCTGTTGCGGAGCGCAGGCCCAGCGGCCATGGCTCACGGACCCAGCCGCTCCATGGCATGTGGGATCTTCCTGTACTGGGGCACGAACCCGTGTCCCCTGCATTGGCAGGCGGACTCTCAACCACTGCGCCACCAGGGAAGCCCTCTACTACTTCTTGACACGAAAATATTCTCTCTCTCTCTTTTTAAAAATATTTATTTATTTATTTATTTATTTATGGCTTGTGTTGGGTCTTAGTTGCGGCACGCGTGCTCCAGAGTGCGTGGGCTCTGTAGTTGTGACATGCGGGCTTAGTTGGCCCGCAGCATGTGGGATCTTAGTTCCCTGACCAGGGATTGAACCCACGCTCCCTGCACCAGAAGGCGGACTCTTAACCACTGGACCACCAGGGAAGTCCTCCCAAATATTCTCTTTTTTAAAAATTGTGTACATATACACACATAAGTAAATTGGAGATTTTAAGTCTTTATTGGAAGAACTTCTTAAACAACTCTGTCTAGTCTTAAGAAGCATAACCATAATTACCCATTACCTTTCCAATTTGAACAACTGTGTTCTGCTTTCAGTATTCCCCTTTTACTTTTGTTTTATACAAACAATATATGTATGTATTTTTAAAGTGCAAATTCTGTGGAGAAAATAAGTATACTTTAAAATGGGCAGTGCAGAATATTAATTCACTTCACAAAAATTCATTCCAATACAGATTACTTTGCTAACAGCAAAACTATGTAGTCTCCAGTAAGTTCTTTATATTAATTCAGAACCCACTTAACAAAAAGATGAGTTAGATCTTTTTCTCATTTCAAACTGCCTTTCAAATGCTAAGTAATCAGAATATTTTAGGAGTGAAAAGTCATCAAGAAAAAGTTTGGAGTTACTAATATGTGCTGGGTGCTACAAGGTTCTACAAGGTTGATTAAGACACTCCTTTGTCAAGAGGCTAATAGGTGGTCAGTCAGGAAGGATGTTATTCTTTACTAAGAGGTGAAGACAAGGTAAGTGGGTTATTAAGAATGGTATAAATGTATCACAGGATTACAGTGTTAGTTTGCTATCAGTAAAAATATATTCATCTTCTTCTGTTTGTGTAACATGAGTAGGGAAATTAATATTTTTTCTTTCAAATGACTGCATAGCTTTCCATAGTTACATAGTTGAGTTTAGCTCTAAATTTGACTTTAATTTTCAGGATTATTTATTACATATAGCTTTGCAGGTTAGTCTTAAAGAACAATTTGCTCTGCAAGTCCTTAGGACTCTAGGTATTCCTAACTATGCAGAAATTAGGATTTTTTGTCAAATTGTATAAAGTTAAATTTCTGCAAATATTTCAATACAAAATATTCTGTTATCAGAGTTTTTGGCTGAGTACCATAGAGTACTATAATATCTGGCCATCGTAAATATAACACAGATCTGTGGAATTAATTCTGAAAATTCTGTGATCTATATTAAGAATTCTGTCTTGGGAATTCCAGAGAAAGAATTGATCTTATAAAATTTAAGTTGCTGTTAGTAAATATTTTTTCTGACACTGGCTTTCTTCTAAATGTTATAATGTACTCTTTTAATGTAATAATTTTTTTCACATGACAGATTTATCTTTTGGTGTGTTTTTAATAACACAAAATTAACTATGCAGGCAGATAATCAATAATGAAAGAAGCCTATTAAATATAGTAAGAATAGTGTGGTTGGGTACCAAATTAATAATATCAGTATAAAATGAAATTTTAAGATTATATTAATTATACTTGAAAAATTTTCATGTGAAGTGTCTGAGATTTAAGGCAGAGTGATATTTCTAAGTACTTAGGCACAGGGAGTACAAGAATTACATTGGGGAGACAGATGAATAACTATAAAAATGGGTATAAATTATGTAGAAGCCTTACCTCTTTTATTATGCGGTGACTTTTTCTAGTTTGTATACTTGTAGCTGGAATTTTTTCTGCTTAGCCAGTAAGAAACCTTCATCTCTTTAGGTTATTATTTTGTCTATTTATATCATGTAGTACTTTGGTTAACCTTTGCCTGCAAATATGGAGTTATGTTCTCAAATTTAATATCAGTGTTTGCACTGGGTTATCCTGGCTTTGCCATTTTTCCTCTTCCTCATATATAGTATAGTGTGGGATTATTTTCTCAATTGACCCTTTATATGGATAGTCCTTTTCCTTTTGATTCCTGTAATGCAAATTGTGTGATACTGAAATGTTTAGTTTTATTAATTTGGTGAGGTGGAAATAATATGTGGTATTTTGTTTGTCAGTCATTGGGCCAATGTTTAGAAATAGTTACCGATTTCACTGCATCTCATATTTCTCTATCTTGATATCTAACAAATGTACACACTATAAGGCAGTTGAGGAAAGGAAATGTAGTATGTTAAACATCTCTGAATTGTCTTGCCATGCTTGCAAGGGAAGAAAGAAACAAGAATGTATGCTTTTTATTATAGCATATATGTGTTTTATTATACTATATTTAAAATATCTCCTTTACTACCCTATATCCTGCCATGTTAAAATAAGACAGTCAGTCCTGTCTTTGTCTCTGGATCATGGTGACATAGTTTCTTGATCTTGTTGTTCTCTTTGCTTGTAGAGGTTTTATTGTTGTATGTGATAATTATATTTGAAGATCACCTACAGTGCCATCCCTAGCCAAGGTATATTTAGCCATTGAAATTTTTAGTTTGGGGTCTTACAGTTGTGTTTTTAAAAACATGCGATGGGTGCTTTTGATTGAAAAAAATTCACTCTTAAGTCTGTACTTTTTTCCACGGGTGATAGTTTTTTAGGTTGAGGATCACTAGTTTGGCAAACTTTTTTCTTTTCTTCTCTCTTGTTTTCTTTTCTTTTCTTTTCTTTTCTCCTCCCTCCCTTCCTTCCTTCCCTCCCTTCCTTCCTTCCTTCCTTCCTCTTCTAGTGTGCCATGCACCTATATCCAAAGATGAGCAAGGCCTATTTTCTGATCAGTCTCATCACAATCTGTAATGCTCTGTATGAAAGCTGTTATCTCTTGGACTGGGAGTGACAGCTTTTGTCTTCTGTGGGAACTCAGAATAATACTTGGTTTTTACCTTAAGTGGGTTGGAAGGCAGCACAATGTTGTAATGCGGGAATGCTTACTCCTTGGAAGATACTGTGGCAAGAAGGATGGAAACTCGTGTATATTGAGAACTTGCCTTTATGCCAGACAGTGTATGAGGCGTCTTCATGTTTGTCATCTCAGTTATATTACTCTTTACAGCTATGCTATGGTGTATGAAAATTTCTGAGTCTGCTGAGGTTCCAATAAACGGACAGATTCAGGGTTACACAGATGCAAAGTGAAGGCTCACGGTCACCCAATTTTAAGATGGTGAAGCTAGGGCTCTAGGATTTTTTGACTTCAAACCTTTTTAGTATGCTTTGTAGCTTTGGGGGTAGATGCTTAGCATTCCAGATGAAGTAGCTAGTAGAAAATCGCCTAAATTCTATAAAATGTATTTTCATTTTCTGTGGCCATTTACAGAAAACAGGAGGTTTCTCATTTCTAGAGCACAGAAATTGGAAGATGTTCTTTCAGATATGTTTACTAGTCTAGGATATATGGCAAAAAGGATCTCTTTGGTAGTGACATAACTGGCTACCTGAAATAATACAATAATAGCACTTTGCTATAACTTTTTTCTTTGAAGCTGAAGGGAGGAAATCACATGCTGGTATCTGACTGAATTTTTACATCTGAAAACATGTGAGTCTTTCATTTTAGAAAGGAGCTCTTCGGTCCTTTTCTAGAGTCATTGACTTACAGGTAAGCAGTTGTACAGACTTTTAACTTCTGTGAAATTTAGGGGTATGTGTTAGGGGCACTTATACCCAAGTGGGTCTTGATTGAGTTTTTTGTGGCCCAGAAGGACACTCCACAGTTTGATGTCACTGGGCTTTGCCTGTGGTTTTGTCTTATTCACCACTTGTTGATTTAGAAACAAAAACAACAAAAGTCTTGGATAATGAGAAAGAAGTCATATTTGTAAAATCTGCTTAAAGCCGATTTAAAAAATAATAATAAAGTTGAGAGTTTTCAAAAGATTACCTTTGGTCTGTGTATCTGATCGACAGGGTAAAATGTAATAGGGATAAAGGTGAAGCCCTGCATTGACGTTTTAAAAAAACAGACTGGCAGGTATAGATGGAGGAGATGGGGCTTAACAGTATTGTGAGTGAAAAAAAGCTTGTTGCTGTTTTGGTATGTGACTAATGAAGTTAATAGGCTGTCTTGGTATAAGCATTGTGTTGAGATCAGGGTACTTTAATAGTTTCACTGCTCTCTCTCTTCATCAGAGATGTCTGGAATTAGATGCTCATTTTAGAAAGCTTCATTTTACAGAAGGACTTTGAAGACTGGAGCTATGACAGGACAGAAAGGGTGGTTGGGATGGGGCTAAATCTGAGGACCATGACATATGGGGCATGGTTATAACAATGATATATTTAGCCTAGAGAGGAAAATAAAAACATTGGTCTTTTGGAGACCTATAAAATAGTCTCCACTGTAGGCAGAAATTTATTTTGTGTTATTCTATAAGAAGTGGATGTAAATGACAGGACTACAGATTTAGCTCGGTCTACGAATTATTAGAGGTCTATATAAATCCATTGTCTCACTAGGTAGGGAGCTTCCATCTTTGCAGCTGAAAGAAATTTCTGGGAGAGAAGCCATTTGGCTATTTCTAACAAGGCTTTCCAGTGGATGGTTTTTAGATGCTCGCTCAGGAATCCTTAGAAGTTGATGTGTAATCCATCAGTTTCAAGTATGGTCTGCAGTCACGGAGGTGAGAGGGAGCCCTTTAGTCTCTTTTCAGGGACTGAAAGCAGCTTCGTAGTGACCGTGTTGACATTTGCACTGGTGGTGCAGAAGCAGTGGTGGGTAAAACTGCTGGCGGAGGCGCCTCCGCATGAATCAAGGCAGGGGCGCCAACCTGTAGCAGTAGTGAGTGTATCATCCTTCACTGTCACACATTCACAGAAGACAGTACCGTATATTTAAGAGTGTCATTGACCAAGGGGTAAAAATTACTAATTTTATTAAATCTTGCCCCTGAGGACATGTCTGTTTAATATTCTGTGAGAGAAACTAGCAAGTATATACATACATAAAGCACTTCTGCTGCATATGGTGGTTATCTCAAGGGAAAGCATTTGTGCAATCATCTGAGTGTTGTGTCAAACCAGCCACTTTTTTGGTTTTCAAGGAACAACTGACAAACTGTTAGTTTCTCAGATTTAGGTGCAGATATTTTCTCCAAAATGAGCTTGAAGTGAGCTTGTCAAGGAAGACTGACAGTATTTGTTGCTTATGATAAAATTTGTGATTTAATGTGAAAATTATGGTTTTAAAAACTTGTATCAGGGACTTCCCTGGTAGTGCAGTGGTTGAGAGTCTGCCTGTCAATGCAGGGGACACAGGTTCGATCCCTGGTCTGGGAAGATCCCACACGCCACGGAGCAACTAAGTCCGTGTGCCACAACTACTGAGCCTGCGCTCTAGAGCCCGCGAGCCACAACTACTGAGCCCGCGTGCCGCAACTCCTGAGGCCCATGCACCTGGAGCCTGTGCTGCGCAACGAGGGAGGCCACCACAGTGAGAAGCCCACGCACCACAACGAAGAGTAGTGCCCGCTCGACACAACTGGAGAAAACCCAAGCGCAGCAACGAAGACCCAATGCAGCCAAAATAAAAACTCGTATCAGCTACTGTGTGTTGTTAGGTTCCCAATACTTAAAGATTTTTCTGATGAGATCATTGGTGATAACAATAAATGTGATTTTATTTTATATTGTATGGTAAAATATGTCAGCATATAGAAGATCTGCGTAACTCAGAACGAGTATTTTCCAAACAATCAGTGCATGATATTACAAAATCTTGCATGGGTAAAAGGTCCATTCAGAAGGCAAGACAAACTGTTGGATTTTTTTTTTTTTGCGGTACGCGGGCCTCTCACTGCTGTGGCCTCTCCCGTTGTGGAGCACAGGCTCCGGACTCGCAGGCTCAGTGGCCATGGCTCACGGGCCCAGCCGCTCTGCGGCACGTGGAATCTTCCCGGACCGGGGCATGAACCCGTGTCCCCTGCATCAGCTGGTGGACTCTCAACCACTGCACCACCAGGGAAGCCCTAAACTGTTGGATTTTAATGTGACAGACTATGGAAAGTTCATTAATACAGGTGTTTAGATTCTACTAATGTTTTGGAAACTACTATTTATCAGCTTTTGGTATAGTAACCACAGTTAACTGAAAGGGTTATAAAAATGCTCCTGTCTTTTCCAGGTACCTGTTTGTGTAGAGGTAGATTTTCTTTGTGAACTTTAACCAAGACAACATATTAAAACGTATTGCATTTAGAAGCAGATTGGCAGTCTAGTTGTCTTCTATTAAGGCATACATAAAAGCATGCCTGAGACACTTTCAGAAAGAAGTTGGTTTATAATCCACAATACTTGCTAGTTAATTGACAGTTGACTTATTAGGAAACCTCGTTGCTCTCCAACATCTCTTTTTCATGGTGTCTTGGTACCTGGGAAACTAAACCAGCAGTGTTAAAGGGTTGCTTGGCGAACATGGGATCAAAGGAATTGGATATGTTTCTGGGACATTTTTCTTGGATTATGAGAAACCTGATACTGTGTTCCTGCTCCACAGTAGTGAGCCTCTCTCTGCTGTCTAGTGTCTGTATGTTTACCATTGCTTCTGCTTTGGACAAACTCCTTTTTTTTTTTCCAAAGTGAGTGTTTGTTTGTTTGTTTGTTTTTTAAATTAATTAATTAATTAATTTTTGGCTGTGTTGGGTCTTCGTTTCTGTGCGAGGGCTTTCCCTAGTTGCGGCGAGCGGGGGCCACTCTTCATCGCGGTGCGCGGGCCTCTCACTGTCGTGGCCTCTCTTGTTGCGGAGCACAGGCTCCAGACGCGCAGGCTCAGTAGTTGTGGCTCATGGGCCCAGTTGCTCCATGGCATGTGGGATCCTCCCAGACCAGGGCTCGAACCCGTGTCCCCTGCAGTGGCAGGCAGACTTTCAACCTCTGCGCCACCAGGGAATCCCCTGGACAAACTCCTTTTAAATTCTTTTTCTTTTAAATTTTAATTAATTAATTAATTAATTTATGGCTGCATTCGGTCTTTGTTGCTGCGTGCGGGCTTTCTCTAGTTGCGGTGAGCGGGGGCTACTCTTTGTTGCAGTGTGCAGGCTTCTCATTGCGGTGGCTTCTCTTGTTGCGGAGCATGGGCTCTAGGCGCGCCGGCTTCAGTAGTTGTGGCATGCAGGCTCAGTAGTTGTGGCTCACGGGCTCTAGAGCGCAGGCTCAGTAGCTGTGGCACACGGGCTTAGTTGCGCTGCGGCATGTGGGATCTTCCTGGACCAGGGCCTGAACCTGTGTCCCCTGCATTGGCAGGCGGATTCTTAACCATTGCTCCACCGAGGAAGGCCTTAAATTCTTTAAAAAATATATATTCCCCAAAGCCAGATTGTCTCATAATTGATTCACTGTAGCAATTGTAACAATTGTATATAATATTAATACCTTAGTAATGTTTTTCTAAGGCCAGAGTCTGATCATTTTGATTCGACTCACCAGATAACTTAGTTCTGTCACATTTTGAAGACTCCTTTAGGCAGCTTATGCTTCTTATTGGCTTTCATTTCATAGGGTGTTTTTTTCCCCCACCCTGACCTTGTCTGTAGCATCTGGAGGGTTTCCATTTTGGATCATGTTCTTTCAAGAAGTATTTCAGTGTCTATATTATATGCCTGGCACTTGTTTTTTCCTCCCTCATACAATCATTGTTGGAATTGTTTAAACAGAAGACTGTCTTTTCAGGGATGTTGAAGAAGATTCTAATTTTAGTTTGCATCTTGGATCATGGGAGTTTATAAAACAGGGAGACTTCCAAGAAGTATCTGGCAGGATTAAATAGTTGTACATGTAGAATTAGTTGGATTCTGTAGGCTATATAAGACAGGTTTAGTTTTCTCACCTTCCTTCTGGTTAGAGTCCAGGGAAGAAGTGGGGAAGGAGCCTGATAGCTTTTCATCACAAAGATTTGTGCCATTTATTTGTTCATTCACTTAGAAAATGTTTATTAAGCATGAGGTACTATTCTAGCAGTTAAAGAAGTGTGTTCCTTCTGTTTAGTACTCTTATTTGTTCTCATGACTAATTTAGTTAAATCTTTGTCACATTTAGGATTTTATACATAGGAATAACAATCTCTTCATTTTGAACTTCGAGAACTACAGTCACATAAGGCTCTTTATTTTGTACTCCTGACAGGTGGGTAGCACAAGATTAGGTTGGCTTAACAGGTGTTGGTGATAGACTTGGTACGCCTTAGGTGGTCTATGAAAATTACATGTGGTAAATTTGTTATAAAGTGTTAAAAGATTCTCTAAGTTATGCTTTTTAAAAAAAATCTAACATATTTTATCTTGAATGTTTTAAATGTGGTGAAAATGTCTTAGAAAATGTTATTCCTTTGAATAAACATCATTAAACAAACTTGTTTGTCAGTTCATGTGGATTTTTATAAAATACAGTCCGTTTCAGGCACAAAAAGCAGTATTATAGCTATTAGCATGATCAGTACACATCAAAAGGAAGCAATAATGAGTAAGGAAGTCAAGAAAATAAACATCTAGGTGAGGAAGGAACACACTGGGATATCTACATGACAGCAGCGCAGTCTTTTTTAAGGTAGCTAAGAGTGGTTACTGTTTGACACTGTGTGTTCGGATCTCTCTAGTAAATTGTGTCGTAAGGGAATACACGTAAAATGATGAATTGATCTCTTGACACTTCATTGTGATCTCTACTACATAAAAGAAGTACTTGTGATGGCCTTTACTTAGAGAATGAGATTTTTAAAAGTGTACATATTATGCAGAAAAATTAAACCTCCACATGTTAAGTCAATATAACTCTAACAAGGGAAAAATGAATGTTATACAATATATGCTGGGCTGTTGATTATGACACTTTTATAATAAAGTATTACATCCTTAACAAGCTTGCATCTAATCTTCATCTTCCCAATTAAAAAAAAATCAGTTGTTTAATCTGCCTTCATTTAGGGGATCCTTTTTTTAAAAAAATAAATTTATTTATTTATTTTTGGCTGCTTTGGATCTTCGTTGCTGCACGCGGGCTTTCTCTAGTTGCGGCGAGCGGGGGCTGCTCTTTGTTGTGGTGCGCAGGCTTCTCATTGCGGTGGCTTCTCATGTTGCAGAGCACGGGCTCTAGGCACGCGTGCTTCAGTAGTTGTGGCTCACGGGCTCTAGAGTGCAGGCTCAGTAGTTGTGGTGCACGGGCTTAGTTGCTCCGTGGCATGTGGGATCTTCCCGGACCAGGGCTTGAACCCGTGTCCCCTGAATTGGCAGGCGGATTCTTAACCACTGCGCCACCAGGGAAAGTCCCAGGGGATCCTTTTATGTATAAAAAATCATATTAATCTTTTCTTGCCAACAATTTCTAGTATCTTTTTATTTTAACAGTGAATTAAAATATATTCTTTTCTGTAAACCATTTTATTCCCTTCAGGAAGTTGCTTTACTTTCTGAGTTTTTTTTTTTTTTCAATTCCTTCTCCTATCCATTTCTTTATTTTTATAAATGCATCTTTAATCCTTTGTCTCTCTAAAGCACAGTCTGGTTTTTAAAGATTTAATTCTAGAATAGCCTATTATTTTTGTGATGTAAATTCATGGGGTTCTGTATGAAGAATTTTATCTTCATGCTTCAAGTCAAAGCATGAAAAATTTGTTCTCTAAAGGATACTTTTCACAAATTTCCAATTCAGTAAAAATAAATTGTTGTGAGATTGCAGCTGAAAATGTGGTAATAAATTTTCCTACTGAAAGATGTATATTGATCTTTTCATCCCCCCTCTTAACTTATTTGTTCAACAGATATTTATTAATTGCTCAGTTTGTACCAGTCACTGTGCTGTAAGCATTAGGCCGTATAGTGGTGGGTACAAACTTGGACTTGGCAATCTTTGAATTTAGACTGTGGGGGAAGGGGAGGCATTAATAAAGTCACATAAATAAATGAAAACAATTGCAACTAAGTTAAGTACAGGAATTGTGAACTGTATCGTGCTATGTAGATAGTATGGGACTTAGTAAAAGAAAATTAATTATCTGAGAAAGTGGTGTTTGAACTGAGATGTGAAAGTAGAATAGACTTGAAGTAGATGAAGAAAGGAGTGACAGTATTTCTATGGCAGGTAAGACAGCAGCCTTTGGTGGCAGGAAGCTTGGTGTATTGCAGGAATGAAAGAAGACCAGTGTGGTTCTAGCAGAGAGAGTGACTGGGAGTGTGTTATCAGATGAGGCAGTTCTGAGTGTCAGTGGGGGTTAGACTAGGCAGAGCCAGGCTACAAATAGATTTCCAGACATGATAAGGACTTATCCTAAGAACAAGGAGAATCCGTGTCACATATTTTAAGCAGGAATTGGGGGTGGGGGAGCTGGGGGAATGTGTACAGATGAGGATTGAGACAGGAATGGTGTGACTTTGGCAGGCTTTAGTGTGCAAGGTGGGCAGAAGTGGATGTGGCCAAAAGGGGGCATGGGCATTCTGGGAAGCTCTTGTAGTCGTCCAAAGAAATGATGGTGCCTTTTTTTTTTTTTTTTTTTTAATTGTTTTAAGCCCTTTTTCAGAGTCAGATTCTAGTATGTTTTTGTGTTAGGAGTCTGGATGTTATTTATCCCAGCGTTTTACTGCAGCACCAGGGCAGAAGACTGCTTGTTTCTTTAGATTATTAGCACAGAATCATAATCCAAAAGCAGGTATACGAAGGCTAGTATTCATAAGCGTGCCTTGTAACGTGCTTTTGGAAGACTGACTTAAAAATGTAATTATATGAGTATAAGGTGATCCTTAATTGGTCTATACTCCAGCTACACTTTTTTTTTAAGTAAATTTATTTATTTTATTTATTTATTTGTGGCTGCATTGGGTCTTCGTTGCTGCGTGTGGGCTTTCTCTAGTTTCGGTGAGCAGGGGCTACTCTTCCTGTGGTGTGCAGGCTTCTCATTGCGGTGGCTTCTCTTGTTGCGGAGCACGGGCTCTAGGCACGCCAGCTTCAGTAGTTGTGGCACGTGGTATTCAGTAGTTGTGGCTCGCGGGCTCTAGAGTGCAGGCTCAGTAGTTGTGGTGCACGGGCTTAGTTGCTCCGCGGTATGTGAGATCTTCCCGGACCAGGGCTCGAATCCGTGTCCCCTGCATTGGCAGGCGGATTCTTAACCACTGCGCCACCAGGGAAGCCCCCAGCTACACTTAATGCTAGTTATTACTTTGGCAGTGTAAACTTCTGATGTAAACAAATGACTAAAAGTGACCATAACTTGAAATATTTATTAGTACAGAGTAGTCTTTGAATTGTGTGTTAGCTATAGCCTACATTTAAGGCATTAATTCTTTACCTAGGCTTTAAATTTTGCTTCTTGCTTTGTCTTTGAAACTAGCAACACTCTTACAGATGTAAATTACGGTAGGTAACAGTTATTTATCATTAATCTGTGGTCCTGTGTGTAGTATTGTCAGTGATATCTATACTGAAGCTGTAGCAGAAAACTAGTGTTCTCTTCTTTGGCAGATGTGACTGAGAGTGGGAGATAATGCCTAAAGCCTTTAGCCAAAGAGCCGTCTGTTCAAAGTGTGTGTTTTAAAATGTAGGGACTCACCTCCTAGAGAAATGGAAATAAAAACGAAAATAAACAAATGGGACCTAATGAAACTTAAAAGCTTTTGCACAGCAAAGAAAACCGTAAACAAGACCAAAAGACAGCCCTCAGAATGGGAGAAAATATTTGCAAATGAAGCAACTGACGAAGGATTGATCTCCAAGATTTACAAGCAGCTCATGCAAAAAAAAACAATAACAAAAAACAAACAATAACAAAAAAATAAACAACCCAATCCAAAAATGGGCAGAAGACCTAAATAGACATTTCTCCAAAGAAGATATACAGATTGCCAACAAACACATGAAAGAATGCTCAACATCATTAATCATTAGAGAAATGCAAATCAAAACTACAATGAGATATCACCTCACACCGGTCAGAACGGCCATCATCAAAAAGTCTACAAACAATAAATGCTGGAGAGGTTGTGGAGAAAAGGGAACTCTCTTGCACTGTTGGTGGGAATGTAAATTGATACAGCCACTATGGAGAACAGTATGGAGGTTCCTTAAAAAACTAAAAATAGAACTACCATACGACCCAGCAATCCCACGACTGGGCATATACCCTAAGAAAACTGTAATTCAAAAAGAGTCATGTGGGCTTCCTGGTGGCACAGTGGTTGAGAGTCCGCCTGCTGATGCAGGGGACACGGGTTCGTGCCCCGGTCTGGGAAGATCCCACATACCGTGGAGCGGCTGGGCCCGTGAGCCATGGCTGCTGAGCCTGCGCGTCCAGAGCATGTGCTCCTCAACGGGAGAGGCCACAGCAGTGAGAGGCCTGCGTACCGCAAAAAAAAAAAAAAAAAAAAAGCAAATTAATCAAATTATATTACTTCCATCATAGGGTTATTTGGAGACATAAGATTTTATTTTTCTGAAAAAATCTCATAGTTAATATATATATAGTCCTCAGGTCTTCTCAAAACATTAATTTCTCTGTTGGGTTGAGACATTTAAAATATCTTTGGACCTTTAGAATATACTGAGCATAAAGTAGCCCTTACCCTCAGTAGAAATGCATGGATAAAGTTTATATCAATAACCATGCAGCCTTACTCCTCTGCAGCCTTCTGGTATTAACTCACACCCATGTGGATATCTCCATATAGCACTCACTCTTGAAAGCATATTATTTTTCATAAATGAGATACTCACATGGACATACCCATTGTCAGTTTTACTGAGAACAGTAGAATAAAAGTGAGTAGGTTAGGCACGGTGGTTAAGAATCTGCCTGCCAATGCAGGGGACATGGGTTCGAGCCCTGGTCCAAGAAGATCCCACATGCCGCGCAGCAACTAAGCCTGTGTGCCAGAACTACTGAGGCTGCGCTCTAGAGCCGCGAGCCACAACTGCTGAGCCCACGTGCCACAACTGCCTGTAGCCCTTGTGCTGCAACGAGAAGCCACTGCAATGAGAAGCCCGCGCACCGCAACGAAGAGTAGCCCCCACTTGCTGCAACTAGAGAAAGCCTGTGCACAGCAACAAAGACCCAACGCAGCCAAAAATAAATAAATAAAACAACTTTATTTAAAAAAAAAAAGAGTAGGTTAGAATGTGTGGGGAGTAAGGGGGAGACTTGCGAGGAGTGGTTAGAAAAGTGAGTGAATTCACTCAAGTTAGAACACTGTAATTTATGACATATATGGCATATATAGCTTCAGTATATATTTCATTTGCTAGCTTAGATGTAGTGTTTTCTGGCGAGCCTTTCCTGACACCTCCAGTTTGAATAAGCTACCCCTCCTATGTGTCTTAGTAGCATTTTCTGCTACTCCCACAATAGCTTTTGCTTGTTTGTTTTGTAATTGGTTGTACCTGTGTCTCCTATAGCTTGTTGGCTCATTTTAAGGGAGGGAGTATGTCTTATTTGCCATTAATCCTCAAGATCTAGCACCTGGTAGATAATTCAGTAAATATTTACTGCATGTAATTGCTTTATCCAGTTTCTGATTGATATTTTTGGGAGTGGCAATGCATTGTGATTGTGTTAATTTAATCTCAGTACAAAGCATCTGGGAGTTAAGTGCTGGAAGCTGTTTGAGTAGTAATAAGTAGTTTCAAACCCCCAGATTTCTGATTGCACTCTACTGAGGCCCTAGGTGCTTGCTCCGTACCGCTTCAGGAGTTGCTGTTGGAGAGAGTTCAGTGCAGGTCAACTTTTATCTGTTTTGTTCTGGGGGCGTAATTGTAGCCAGGATTCTCCTTTAAAAGTCTGCAAACTAAATTTCTAGTTCAGTTTCCTCCTACAGATGAGAGCCAAGGCCCAAGGGACTAAGTGACCTGTCCAGTTCCATAGCAAGTAGTAAGAGAGGAGGATCTTGGTTCCCATCGCTTTGCTCTTGCTGTTTCCTGCTATACCATAGTGCTTCTGGGGTGGCTATTGCAGTGCTTACAGACCTTTGGAAGAATGAGAGTTGGTCAGTACTGTGATGCTTTCATGGTTCATATTAACTGTTGCATGTTGACTAGCTTGTTTCATTCAGTAGCATTAAAGTGTATGTTCATATACATCATAACAGTTAAACCCTATTGCTTAAAAATCAATTTTTTTAAAACTATAAGTTAATGAATACTTATTTGGGACTTCTATATTCCTTTGTGAAAAATTTGAAATTTCTCTTGATTTCATTGTAATGAAATTTGACCTGATGATATGTTGATGATTTGAATTGTAACGGAATCATTGGAAAACTCAGCTATAAAAATGGTATAAATTATTTCTTAGTTTATATTATTTTTGTTGCTGTGCAAGTAGTGAAGTAATGTTTATGGAGAAGAAATCACAGAGTCTGCATAACTGACTCCATATGGCCAGAAGCATGTAGTGAGTCCTTAAATGGGACAAAGAGATGAAATTTTAATGAAACGTACAGTAATTGTTAGGACCACATTAGCTCTTTATTATTTCACACTGACACTTTGAAATAAAGAACAGGATGTGGCACATTTATAATTCTTTCCTCTTGAGAATTGGTTAGCATAAAGTTCAAGATTTAATTTAAAAAGCAAGAGAAGCTGTTATTATGGAATTGAATGAATAGATGCTGCACGTAAGATCTATAGATAACTTTATATATTTATATGTATTCACAAACACAGTGCAACCTTTCTGATTCTTTCCAGACAGTTAAATAAACCCATGTATGTTCTTTTAATATTATATCCTTTTCACAGATGTTACCTTACAAAACAAGATATCGGTTTTGGTGGTTTAGTGCTTTTTTCCTTAAATCTCCAAAATTCAATTCAAATATAACTTTAAAATATATAAGAATGTGAACTGTAAGTTAAAGTGATCAGATACGAATTATTGGATGTAAAAAAGTTACCTATTCACTTCCCAAGTCTAATTATATGTAAAAGTAATGAGAGGAAATTGTGGTGTTATGTAGACCTTAGTAGATTTAAAGTGGAGTTCAAATCTATCCCACTTTGTTTTCTGTCCACTTGGTTAAAAGGTATTCTGGTATTCTCTGGGCAGACAGCCAGTACTAAAATAAACGCTTACCACTGAAACGGTTTTTGTAATGTCTACATAAGCTTTAGAGTGGGACCTTCATTTGTTGGACATAAAAATCTCAGAGCCCCTACTATGACCCTATTGTATTCAATGATGCAGGAAAGAGAATTCATTTATTTATTTTATTTTAAGAAACTTAATACTGTAGATCTTCAACTCTTAATGTTGCCCTTCTTTTAAAACTTAAAGAAAACTCAATAAAGAAAATCCTTTCCTAGAAGGTTGTGGTAGTGGGTTTTGTTGTTGTTGTTGAAGGAAGGTGAAACTGAATGTGTTTTTTGGTTTCCAGAGAGAAATAAGATGTTAAGAACTGTTGTTTGATGGTTGACACAAACCATTTCTTCTAAATTTCTGGGTTTGTTACAGAATAGAAAAACATTTAAATCCAAATGAACCACTCACTAGCCATGTGATTTTGGAAATGTTACTTTAGCTTTATGTGTCCTCATCTGTTATATGGGGATATTAATGGTATTTACCTCATAGGGTTATAGATATTAATAAATGAGATAATATCCAATATCTTTTAACCATTATCAACATTATCAAAATGCTAGTCACATGAGCAGTAATTTTGGTTCCTTATCTCTTCTCCTTACTCCATTTCATCTCTAATTTATGTCTGCCATTTTGTTGGTGTTGTGTTTCCTTGTATTTGCAAATGCTGAATCTTTTATGAACATACTCTGTTAGAGTGAGTCATATATTCTCTATTTCTCTTTCTTTCAGATTCTCAGAGTTAATATCGTGCATTGGTTTAAATAACACCGAATCTGACTTAACTTTACCTATCGCTTCTGCATACATACACCTATAATTGTTGTTTATACTTTTGACGCTTTGATATTGGTGGGATAAGGGGGAGGTTGGTACTTGGAAACCTGACTTGCAGGGTGCAGCATCTGTTCCTTAACTTACCACTGATGTTTGATTTGGAATGAACATCACTTTTCTCCCCTCAGATGTACTGAACTTAATTTTGGACTATTAAAACTTTTTCTTAGGCATTGGATATGCTTCACGTTTATAGTTTGCTGCCTTTAATTCAGTATTCTTTCATTAGTTAATTTTGAGTAAAAAATGGCATCTTAGTGGATGTACTCATGTGTTATGTATAGTATATACTTCAGTGAAAAGTTATGAGTTATAACTTATTTTTGCTGGAGAATGTTCATCATACAGTTGGAGAGATATTTAGGACCATTGCAAAACTAAAACTGAAGTCAATGTACTCGAACCTTAACGTTATTGTTAGTAGTAATACAGACTTAAGAGATTTCACTTATTTTTTTTTTGAGAAATAAAATCATGACAATTGTTTACAATAAAAGAATGAAGAAAAATTCTGAGGCTAAATAAAAAGTTTAAGAAAAAAACATTCTAAAGGGCTTCCCTGCAGGGGACGCGGGTTCGTGCCCCGGTCTGGGAAGATCCCACATGCCACAGAGTGGCTGGGCCCGTGAGCCATGGCTGCTGAGCCTGTGCATCTGGAGCCTGTGCTCCGCAACGGGAGAAGCCACAGCATTGAGAGGCCCGCGTACCGCAAAAAAAAAAACAACAAAAAAACATTCTAGAGTGAATTGTCTGTAGAAACATGGAAATAATTGATGTGCAGACATTTTTCCTCTATTGAGTTGAGTAAAAAATTAATTGGAATATAACTTTATATATACAATAATGGAAATAGTATTTTAAATTCTACTTACTACCTTGCTATTTTAATCATTAAAATATATAGTATATAGTCAAAAATTGATGGGTATACTTACATATCTTTGATTATTTTATTAAAATGAAAGAATGAATACTTGGAAACAAGAATCAATATATTTATGTTTTTGTGTTTTGGAGGACAAAAAAAATTCTATGAATAGAATCAGTAAAGAATACCTAATATGTCAACAGTTTCAAGTTTGTTTTTTAAATCTTGTTATAGATAAGTATGAACCAGACACTTGTTTAAGACAGTGTTTGGCAAAATGCTACTCCCAACAGTTAAGTGAACCCCAGCACTGCCCTAATAGGCTCAGATCAGAAGGCCTGTCCTACTTCAGGCTGTGAACATTTTTCATGAGCAAATATGAAATGCACATATTGTGACTGAACTGTGGTATATTTGCTTTATCTGCCTCATTGGCCTTCCTTCGTTAAATTTTATTAATTTAAAATAAATATGGGATTTAGAAGTATTCAGGGCCTGAAAAAGAGTATTTTTTAATTTTTTTATTATAAAGAGTATTTTAAAAAATATTACTTTTAAAATTTGAGTATTTTCTATGGATGGGATTAAATATCTGTCTCTTTTAATAGATTTTAAAAAGTAAAAGTTGAGTGTGTTATGTTATGCTAACATATACTTTACATGTTATTTTATTGAATTACTAATGCCTCTCAATCATTATTGGCACAAAATTTCCATTCTTAAGTACATTAATGCTTTAATTGTCTGAAACCCTGAGGGATCGAATCATTGTAAACAGAAGTTTCTAAATAAGATGAGTTTGAACTCACAACGTGGGAAAAATAAGTGTCTTGCATTGGAACTAATTCTAAAAAAACAGTAGAACTTTTAAAACGTATACTTACTAGAATTAGCTTTTAACATTTTTTTTTTAATTGGGAGGTGGCAAGATGATTGCGGTTTATCATTGTCAGTGCCCCTAATTGGCCTTGGCAATAACAGAGTCGTAGCTCCAGGCTTATGGAAGCTGTAGGGATCCATTCGTGAGAGGCTGTGAAGTTCAGTAATTAACAGCATGGGCTTTGGCGTTAGACTCAGGTTCAAATCCCACCTCTCCTGTATGCTAGCTGTATGACCTTTGGTAAACCACTAAATTTCATTTTCTTCATTTGCAAAGTGGGGAATTAGAGTCATAATAGTTCATTGAATTCAAGGATTATATGAGTTAACACATGGAAATCACTTAGCACAGCACTTAGTTCATAGAAAACTAAGCATAAGCTGCTAATGTGAATATCATCACTATTTCTGCTACTGCCACAAGAACAGTGCTCCAGGCAGTAATGACTTTTCTTCTTGTTGCTGTTATGTCTACTATTCATTAGTTTTCCTTTCACTGACATTGATATGTGTTAGGGTGTTTTCTATTTTCTATTTTTAATGAAGGGGTTGTTTCCTTTTTATCTGAATGTTGTCAGTTTGGGGAAGGGAAGAACCTGTGAGGCTATGGTGTAAGTCTTCAGCCTGCTCGTGGGCAAATGTATTCTAAGCACAAAAGGAAGAATTAAACTAAATATAGTCTTTGCATATTTAAGTTAGAAGGTTTTTCTGTTCGGTTACAAAAATTTTCTGCAGTAAGGGGAATGGGTTGAAGTAGAAGCAGATGTGTCTGGTCTGTTTCTTTTGAGAGAAGACAAATCATTTGCTTCCCGTGTGCAGGTGCCATTGGAATACTGATGATCATTTCTTGTAGGAGAGTGAATTTAACTTGCTCTCAGCCTTTAAGTGTACACAACTCTTACCTTTAATTCTTTATTGTACAAGTAACAACTGATTTTTGTGGTTGACAGATTCTTGCTGTTACAAAAAACTTGATTGCTTCCAGTTCTCTGTTACTTGTTTGTGGAGGTGGAGGTCGTGGCAGTGGGGATTTGTGGCAGCTGTCAGTCACAAAAGTAAGCTCTATGTCTTCTCTTGCTGACGAAGGTGGCACTTTAGCTACTTCCTTTCTTTGTTTTATTTTGTGGCTTTTAGCTGCCACCGTAGTTTCTTTACAAATACTGGACCAGAGAAAGGGGGTTGATCTTTTCCTCTAGGTACCCCCTCTGCCATCAGCAGTAAGTTCTGTATACAGTGGGAAAATACAACTGTTTAACCAGATTATTCCACCTTCCAGCAGGAATAGTAGTAATAATAGCTTACACATGGTGTAATTACTGTGTGATGTCACCACCCTCATTATGTTACATACTGATTTAATCCTGGAAGCTTTGTATTAATTTGTATTTAATCTGAGCTTTGTATGATTGTCATTTTTTAACAAATGAAGAACTAAGACTCACAGAGGTTTAGTTTACTTATCTGTGTCCATCAGTACATGCCCTAGCTGGGACTGGAATTCACGTCTTACAGCTCAATATTTTTTTCAAGTTTTTTATTCTTTTTAAATTTTATGATGAAAAATTTGAAATATATGAAAAGCTAGATAGAATATTATACTGAATACCTCACATACATTTCACCTCTATTTAAAAGTTAGTACTGTTTTGCCATATTTGCTTCATCATTTTTTTCCTTGAAAGTTTTTAAACAAGTTCTATAAATTATTTCATTATAATTCTTTTTTAAAAAAGGTTGTTGGGCTTCCCTGGTGGCGCAGTGGTTGAGAGTCCGCCTGCCGATGCAGGGGACACGGGTTCGTGCCCCCGTCTGGGAAGATCCCACATGCCGCGGAGTGGCTGGGTCCGTGAGCCATGGCCGCTGAGCCTGCGCGTCCGGAGCCTGTGCTCCACAACGGGAGAGGCCACAACAGTGAGAGGCCCGCGTACCGCAAAAAAAAAAAATAAAATAAAAAAAAAATAAAAAAGGTTGTTTTCTTATAACCACACTACACTGTTCACACATTTCATTTAGTTATTTCTCTTAGATTTGTTTTTGATTGTTGAACAGCTCTCCCCCCATCCTGCTCCTGTTTCCCCATACCATTGGGTTTTTGCAAAGACTGGGTCCTGTGACTCCAAATTCTTACCCACGATCCCCTTTTGCTTTCTGAGGCCCGGGTGCAAAGGAAGTGGGGAGCGGAGGGCAAGTGTGTAGGAAGCCCCCAAGGTGTTGTATAAAATGTTACTAAATTGTGGCTTGCATTCTTTGAGTAGTAGACATGTGCTGGAAGTTGAAGCAACTTTAACTGCAGACAAAATTTGATACTTTAATCACCTATTTCCACCCCCCCCAAAAAATCCACAAAATAATATCTTTTTATTACCTCCTGTAAGTTAGCAGGACATGGACCATTGTTGCTATTAAAGTTTGTTTAGATATGGAACAGTAATACAATTATGCTAGAACATAATTATGCTAAAAATAATTTCAGACTTTGCAAAAATTACTTTTTACTTCCCTTTCATTCAGCAAACATTTACTGAATATTTACTCTTTCACAACTCTTTTGGGGCTTTATAAGAACATTCTGTCGACAGTGAGTTTGTAATCCATTGGGGGAATGAAACAAAAGACGTTTCCATATAATATGGAGCATGAAAGTACTACAAGTCAGGGTAAGTGAAAATGCTGAAGAGATTGTGAAGGGAGGGAGGGGAGCAGGAAGAGATGGTATTTGAGTGGTCCAGACAAGCAGAGTTTGGCATTCAGGCATCTTGGACAAACTGAAGAAGATAAACAGAAGTATAGAGGTGAGAAAGCATAGGGAGTAGAAGTTGAGTGTTAATGTATATTACTGTCTTCCAAATTTAGGAAATACCTAATTTTTAGATTTAGGAAATGTCTGTCTAAAAGACCTACCTTACCTTCTGCTTCCCTGTGTTTTTGTACTTACCATCACCTTTGGCAGTGTTAACAATCAACATACATTGGTTTGCACCGTTTCCATAGCCATTGTAGGCAGAAGGCATTTTACTTTCTGACATTATGGTTAATTCTGATTTTCCGAAACTTGCTGTAGATTTGTTCCTGCAGTTAGGTCTGTTGTAATTGGCTTCCTGTTGCTCAGGTTCAGCTACTCCATGGGATGCATCACACCCACATTTTCCTACAGGCAGTGTATAATATAGTTTGACTGTTTTATTCCAAAATCAGTGCAACAAAGGAATTCCATTGTATATATTTATTGTTAAATCTCTGTCCTAACCCCTTGCTAATGGAGTCTCTTCATGATACCTTTTAAAATAATTTTCTTTTTCATCGAAGAAGCAATTTAAAGATAGAATGTGAAGAAACATTTTCGCTTAAAGCATTTAACAGTTCTGACATTTCCCTAGTAACTTAAGACATCTCTGATCTCTTAACCAATTATATGTAAAAACTGGCTTCTTCATGAAGACCTCTTATATACATTTCTTTTGAATAACAGTGTTATAACTAAACAGCCCCCCCCACCCCAAATGATTCTGGTGGCAGCAAGCCTGGTTAAGATGAAATTTAAATTGTGGACCCAGTTTCTTCTCTGTCATTTTAGTTTTCTCTCTCTCTCTTTCTCTTTTTTTCTTTTTTTTTTTTTAATAGTAAGGTGATGTGATGGACCTGTGGGGAGTTGAGTGGAGGGGTATGCAAAGCTGAATGACAATAATAACTACCATGTATTAGGTCTTACTATGTGCCTAGTATAGTGCCAGATGCTTTACATACACTAGCTCTAATTCTTTGAATAACTGGTACTGATATAGTATAGATTGCATTTACAGAAAAAGAAACGTAGATTGAGAGAAATAAATGGCCTGCCTAAGACTGTACAACCAAGAATCAGCAGATCTGGGTTTCAAATCAAGATCTGTCTAATTCCAAAGCTTATATTTTTTCCATTATTCTAGAGTACCCATTAATAAGGTAAGTTTTCACTATCATCCCAGCTTTAGAATCCTATACAGATAACCGTAAAAGTTAGGAAATGCCAGATGTAAGAGCAGTGTGCTTGAGTTCTGTGGGAGGGTCAGAGAAATAACAGATGATTCTGAGTGTCAGTGGAGCTCCTTCAGGGAGCAGCCAGTGGAATTTAGCTGGAGAACAGAGGTGCATTCAAGGGAGCAGTAGAAGATGAGACCAGGATGGATACTTGGGAGATTTGGAATGCCAGCCTGGTGAATTAAGGCTTTCTCATCTTATTCATTATAGAAATTTGGTTTACTAAATGATGACAATATCTAGATGTTAAGAAGAAGAGCAGAAATGACTTTTTTTTTGTCTTCTTGGATTTCTTTCCAAGACTTTGTTGTAATATTTTGAGTATGTTAGTAATCTGCTCTACTGTAAGTGAAGGTAGAATCTGGCCTTAGGCAGACACAAGAGGACTAGATACTTGGTGGCTTGTTGCATGTTGTGTGAAATTAATGTCCAGTGACACAGTCTGCATGGTCAGCCAGAACAGGAGGTTTGGCTTAGGGCCATACTGGTATAGCAGCGATCTCTACGTCAGCTCTGATTCTAATTAGTTCTTTGAAAGATTTTTACAGTTAGAGCCATTCTTTTGACAGCTAAATCTCTCCATGTGTGCATTTATTAAATGTATATACTTAAAGATTTTTTTTTTGTACATGATTCAGTATGAGGGAAATGAGTGTATCCATTTATGTCACTATGGAATTATCAGAGGCCAAAATGAAAGAAACGTCATACCTCTCTGTCCCTCTCCTTCTGTCTGTTTTTCCCTTTCTTCTCTCCCCCCCTCACCCCCAGCCACTTTTCCTTGAACGTCATTTTATCATTCATTTACCAAATATATTTCATTGCCAACTAGTTCCAGGCTCTGTGGGGGCATCTGAAAGGAACCTAACACTTTCCACTCATTTCTTCTCTAGCCAAACCATTCTCAATGCCAATTCTCTCTGTGCCTTTATTCGTGTTGTTTCCTCTGCTTGGGTCATCTCTGTTCTCCCATCTCTCCTTAATCTCCCTGTTGCCTTATTCCAATTACTACCTGTTCTTCAAGGTCTGATTAAATATTGGTGGAGGATTGGCATTTAGATAAACTGTGAGAAACTTCTGTAAAAAATACCAGATATCAATCTTCAAGTTGCTTTCTTGTTCAGTTACAAGCCATTTGAGTTTTTGGACAGAGCCTGGCATCTTCTTTATGAAGCTAGCTCTCTTTGTCAGATGAGAATAAAAAGCAAAAACATGGAAGCATGTTTCACAGAATCACAGGTGAATCTAACATATTTATTGACTAAGACGTGGAATTCTTTTTTAGGGTTGTTGGGGGGGTATATTTAAAAATAGGAAGTGATTGCTGAACTCTAGGCAGTTCCTTTTGATAAGCTTATAATCTATTGGGTTGTAAGACTTATTTTACATAGCTAATTATAGTGTATGACAAGATGTGAGCAGGTCTGTAATATAAGAATGCCTTGAGAAGTCATGAAAGAGAGAAATTAATTCCATTTGGAGTTATATGAGGAAAATTGTATGAAAAACATGGCATAGTAGTAGGCAGAGACAGAAGCTGGGTAACCTACTGCAGGTACATGGTATAGTCACTATACTCTAGTGTATGAGCGAAGGCATGAATATAGGGTATGGTCAAAGTATCTAAAATGGAAAATGGTTAGTGGTTGGAAATGTATAGACAGAAGGAAGAAAAGACAAATAGGTGGGGCAAGAAAAGTACAATTCTGAGATCATTGGACTTTACTCAGGCAGTGAAATTTTTTGAACAAGGAAGTCGCATGATCAGAGCTGTGTATAAGACAGCCTGAGAAGTGGTGAGATGAGTGGATCAAAGGCAGTAATGAGGAACAAATTTAGATGGGAAACTGAAGACAAGTGAAAAATTTGAAAGGGTCAATATTGATTGAATAGATGGACACTGTATCCAATTCCCCACCCCCCTCCTCAGTGCAAGGCTGGCATTCTCCAGAAACTACCCTAAATTCCAGTACTTCCCCTTCCTTTTACTCTCCTCTCCCCAAGATAACAGAATCAAAATAAGCTACTTTTATTTATTTATTTTTGAAAGCAGGGTGGTTTTAGCTTAAAAATGCAAAGCGGGTCAGTGGGCATACATAAAGCAAGCAAACAAATTTCTGGTATAGATTGAAAACTGAACACATCACTTTGCTGATTTTATCTCTAGGTGGTTACCATATAAAGCACTTCTTGGCTATTGACATAAGATTTATTTTAGACTTCATTCCCTCTTTTTCATCGTTTGAGCTACCTGCACTAGCTCTCTTCATTTTGCAGGCACGAGAGAAATAGAAGCCACATTTATAAAGTCTCACCACCAACAATTACACCAATAATTCTAGTGAAAGGTATTGCATAGCTCCGTAAAAGCACAGTTAATAGTTGTTCTTTTTAAAAACACAGTATATAATTGTAGAGAGGACAGTTGAGTACTGGTAGAGTGAGAAATTCAGGAAATAGTTGAATGTCTTTAATACCTTTTTCTTCCCCACCTGAACTTTCATGTAATTAAATAAATGAACATGTGTGTATATGGTATGCATGAATGACTGTAAACAAGTGACTTTAACACTAAATCACTCCTAGCAGCTTGAAAAAAATTCATCTTTTAGCAGTATATTTAACAATTTCCTGTTATCCAACACCAATAATGTTAATAGGGTAGTTTCTTAGATTAAGGAGTCATTTTTATTTATAATTTACTTTTCATGATCACAAAGTTTTTAACACATGCTCTCGGACTTCCCTGGTGGCGCAGTGGTTAAGAATCCGCCTGCCAGGCTTCCCTGGTGGCGCAGTGGTTGAGAGTCCGCCTGCCGATGCAGGGGACACGGGTTCGTGCCCCAGTCCGGGAAGATCCCACATGCCGCAGAGCGGCCGGGCCCGTGAGCCATGGCCACTGAGCCTGTGCGTCCGGAGCCTGTGCTCCGCAACGGGACAGGCCACAACAGTGAGAGGCCCGTGTACCGCAAAAAAAAAAAAAGAATCCGCCTGCCAGTGCAGGGGACATGGGTTTGATCCCTGGTTGGGGAAGATCCCACATGCCGCGGAGCAACTAAGCCCGCGAGCCACAACCACGGAGCCCACGTGCCTAGAGCCTGTGCTCCGCAACAACAGAAGCCACCACTATGAGAAGCCCGCGCACCACAAGGAAGAGTAGCCCCCGCTCGCCACAACTAGAGAAAGCCCGCGCGCAGCAACGAAGACCCAACACAGCCAAAAACCCCCCAAAAACCAAACCAAAAAAAAAAAAAAATGCTCCCTGTATAAAAGCATTTGAAAACTTTGTAAAGTGTAAGTCCACATCATTCTACCTGTAAGGTAACAAAATTATATAGTTCGGTATACTAAGGATGAGTTTTTTTTTTTTTTTTTGCGGTACGCGGGCCTCTCACCACTGTGGCCTCTCCCGCTGCGGAGCACAGGCTCCAGACGCGCAGGCTCAGCGGCCATGGCCCACGGGCCCAGCCGCCCCGCGGCACGCGGGATCCTCCCGGACCGGGGCACGAACCCGCGTCCCCTGCATCGGCAGGCGGACTCTCAACCACCGCGCCACCAGGGAAGCCCTAAGGATGCGTTGTTTTAAAGCCTAGAAAGAAATCTGTAGCGTTTATGTTTAGAATTTTATTCTTAAAATAAGGTTTGGATTTTGCATCTGTCACCTGAGTCTTTATCTGATTGGCCTAAAAAAAAATCGAAAAAGACAATTTCATTATTCTTTTTCATCCTATAAAGGCTGTCCTATAACCTGTTCTCCCAATTTGTAGGGCAAGACTAAATCTTTATACGTTTCTATGCTCATCTTAGACTCAAATCCCCCCCATCCCCCCCCCCACGGGCATTCTCTGATTTTGATTTTGTTGCTATTATTTCAGTGCCAGAGTAACAAGGGTGATCCTCATATACAGTGAGGGAGAAATTTTGTTACCATCATTAGGGTATTAATAATAACTTGCTATCAAGATTTCTGTGGCAGATTTGTCAGTGCCAGATTGCCTTCTTCAGGTTGCTGATAAGCCAGAAATTGCTGTTGTCTACAGGAATGTTTATAGGTGTGGACATATTTCCCCATACCTTTTACAGTGGTTGTATCCAGCAAGGATAGCAGTAACAGTAAAAACAATTCTGTTTTATATTTTATTGCTACTGATAAAAATTATTCATGATGTGAATAGTCCGATAAGATGTAGCTATCTGGTATTTCTCTTAAGTTTCAAGGTCAGCAGTATACCCAGGCCATGAAGAAAACTAGATGCATAGATCCAATATAATATTGTTAAATTAGACAAGTATATGGAAGTAAGGTGCTGTATTTTAGTATGTGGAATAAGTGATATCAGGGCTTCAGAAACATGGCTGTTCCTTACATTTGTAATAGGAAAAGCAAAAAAGCTGTTTCTTATAAGTTTTTGATTGACTACCTTTTTTTCATTTTTGCCAGAACCTGACACTGGATACATGGATTAGCACTCTCCTTCCCCCCCGCCCCCCGCCAGTGCAAGCTGTCTAAATAAGCACAAATTTTGCATAGTAAATATTTGTTGCGGGAATTCCCTGGTGGTCCAATGGTTAGGACTCTGTGCTTCCACTGCAGGGGACATGAGTTCAGTCCCTGGTCAGGGAACTAAGGTCCCTCATGCTGCGCAGCCAAAAAAAAAAAAAACCACACTCATGTGTGTATGTGTGTGTATATATATATATATATATATATATATATTTGTTGAATATTAGTTAAATGGATATATGTCTCATAGTCTCTGAGGGCATGGCCCAGGGGTATAATTATTGTCGTAGCTCCAGTAATACCTTCTTGCACATAAAAGGCACACCACAAATATTTGAGAGGTATTTGTCTTTGTTGTAATAGACATATATTTGATATTTTGGTCTGTACCATTGCCACTCTTCTTGAGTTGGGGCCACTTAGAGGATTTTACCAAAATGTAAAGTACAGCTGATCCTTGAACAACATGGGTTTGAACTCCACAGGTCCAGTAGTGTACACTACAGTACTGCACAGTGCACTGTTGGTGAAATTCAGGAACGTGGAACTCTGGATGCAGATAGAAGCAGATTTTCCACTGTACCAAGGGTCGTTGCTGTTCACCTGCGCTATTCAAGGGTCAGTTGTAGTTGTATTGCTCGCACAATTTTTGAACATTTCTTGTCACAAATAGGAAAGGATTCAAGTTTTCTTATTTGTCGATTTGTTTAGATATTGCAGAGAACCTGGAACATGCTATTCAAATATGTTATCATTGTGTGGGGGATTTTTAAAATTTTCCCTCATTAGGCTGAGACTAATTGATAAAGTACCTGAAACAGTTCCTCAGGAATTACTATATGCTATTTACTTTGAAAACTGTATAGGAGTAGGAGAGAACATAGAATCTCAGGACTGGAAGGGACCTTTAAAGATGAGCTAGGCCAAGCATCCAACTACCCTGGGACTCAGCTCTAGGAAATCCATCCCAAGTTGTTTTTCAGCCTATGATAAGTAACTCTTAAAGGAAACATACTGATGTGCATAGAGGTTAAGTGTCAGAATTCCTTTTTGAAAATTTTTATCTGCCGTTTAGACCTGTCATTGATTTGGTTGACATTAGCATTGCCTTGTCAAACAATATACCAGGAGCTATAGAAGAAGTAAACTTCCCTCCATCTCCTCCAAAGAGCACTTTGTCTTCTAGAAATTTGGCTGCCCTATTTGGTATCAGATGGATAATAATTTGTTGATCAGAAGGAGATGATTTTGATAAGCCAGTTTTATTTAAATGGCTATGTGAAGGTAGTGGGATCATAATATGAAATTAGTGTCCTGACAACTGAGTCATTTGCCCTGCAGTGTGATTTTGTTGGACACACAGACACATGTAATTATCTTTTTAAGTGGTATGGAGTGAATTAAGTGGAGCAACCATACGGCAGAAACACTGTAGCGATGCTGTGAAGTGCAACTTGAAAGCAGTGTAGCATAGATGTTGATTATTAGATGGCAAATAATTAAATCCATTAGATGTATTAGCATACAGCAGTCAGACTGCTTATGTGCACAGACTACCATAATCTTTTAAGGAACATTTACTCTCTGCTGGAGACGCTGTTTTAGGTACCTTTAGATATTAGTTAATCCTTTAAAAGTCTCTCCATGAAGTTGTTGGAGTTTTAGAGAATGTACATTCATAGTGGCTGTGAATTCATAGTGAAAAGTACAGTACGTGAGCTATTAGCTATATTAGCCAAATTGATTAACCATTAGCATGCAGAATTTATATTGAGAATGCTTTAAGCAAAAGTTCCATGTTTTGGGGTAGGCTCTCTCATTAAAGGCAAAAAAATTTTTTTTGGTGGGAAAATAGATTTGGGACAAAGATCCTCAGATATGTCAGTGTCAAAATCACCCAGAATTTTAGAAAAGCTATCTGAAATCAGTCTTACTAAGGGTTGGACAGTAGGGGAGCCAAGCTGTTTGGAACAGTGGAGGGCAGGAGATAGGGGAATTTTTGGGAGTACTTGGGCACCAACTTCGCCTTCTCACCCTAGATGAGGATGTGGGCTTGTTGCTGCTAAGTTTGATTTAGGAATCAGGAAAGCTTATTTTCAAACATTATTTTAAATGGAATCATGGTGTGAGTACTTCCAAATGGTGAGTTAAGCCTTTGGGACAGTGGAATAGCAAGAATTTCTCAGTTCAGTCAGGACCCTTGCTAGTGTGTGGCATGTGGAACCCAGGGGCAAAGGAAAAGCCAAACAAAGATAAGCTGCATATGTACCTATTCTGTGGCTCTGTCTAGCCACCTGGCTTTTATTAAGTTCTGTAGCATTGGCTAAATAATTGGGAATTTTTTTTTTTTTTTTCTTTTTTTTGCTGTATGCGGGCCTCTCACTGTTGTGGCCTCTCCCATTGCGGAGCACAGGCTCCGGATGCGCAGGCCCAGCGGCCACGGCTCACGGGCCCAGCCGCTCCGCGGCATATGGGATCCTCCCAGACCGGGGCACGAACCCGTATCCCCTGCATCGGCAGGCGGACTCTCAACCACTGCGCCACCAGGGAGGCCCAATAATTGGGAATTTTAAGGAGGAGTATGTATGTGGTCTCTTCTAGCCAATCTATAACCTAATTTTATAAAGGTACAAATTACTATGATTTTCTTTTTGCTTGAAAATAGGTTTTGTATACTCAATTTACATGGTTTAGGATTTGTAACTTTATCCCATTGACGAACATGAACAACTCATCTGGGTCTAGGCCTCTCCAGAGACATGAAGAACAGAAAGTATTCTCAGTTACTCTTCTTTTTTTGCCTTGCCCTTCAGTTTGCTTGTTTTCATAGCAATGTATAGGAAGCATGGTGGTGATACCTAGCTTAGACCACAAAAGTCAATTAATACACAATTTAATTAAAACCTTTTAGAAGAAAGGGATCCCAGAGAAGAGTAATGGAGGTGAGTTAACTCTTAAGAGGAAGTGTAAATTAAGGTAGTATTATCAGCTGTTATGGACAAGCTGGAAGCCTAACGGCCATATTTTTAACATTGTTCCCATGAGAGAAGAAAGTTTTGAATTCCAAGTTAGTGATTTACAAATGAAAGTTCGGAACACAACCCATTTGTAATTGAGATCTTTCTAAGCCAACTTTCAGGAAACAAGGCTATATCTAAGTTTACATGGCTCTGGTCATCATAGTTTCTTTGTAGTTAATTCGTGCCCAAGAAATAATTTTGTGTTGTATTTATTTGTTATGTGCATAAGATGTGGCATGATAATTTCCTGTGTACATTGCTGTGGCAAAGTAGGACATGGCCTTGTTTAGTTTGACACCGAAGGAACAAGAAAAACATTCCACATTCGTTAAATTCTAAAATTTCTCTTCATACTCTCTTACCCTTCCTCTCCCCACTCCCTACTCTGAACAACAACCAAACAATACAAAGCAAAACAAAAACAAGAACATGTCCCAAGCAATTTTATAACCTTTTCTTTGGAACATGTACAAGTATGCTTATGTGGAAAAAAAAGCAGTTGCCACATATTACAGTTAAGAAGTGACAGTGATGGCTCTTGCACATATGTGTTTAGTTTAGATGCTTTCCAAGTCACTTTTTTAGGAGGTTAGCTATAATATTGATCATCCTGACAAAGGACATGTGAGAGTTTTAAAGGTATACTATATTTTGAAGATTCCTTAAGGTTCTTTTTTCATCTCTTGCTCAAATGTTTATTCTACAGAATGTAAGCAGTAAAGAAAATAGACTAAATCTAGGCATTTTATAATCAGTGGTTGGCTACTGATGTAGTTCAGAATTAAGCAATAAGCACCAATTATAGAGTCACTTGGTAGAGAGCAAACCTGTAATGCTTTCTCTCTCTGAAGCCAGCAGAGCCTGAACCCACAAAGCTTGTCTGTAGACACGAGAAAATACAGCAGGCAATTTTGAATTCACCTGTTTGATTTGAGTGGAAGAACTTGGCTACCTGTAATTCTAATATTTAAAGACACTAACAATAGTTCTTATTTTTAAAAAATATAATTCT
This sequence comes from Mesoplodon mirus, assembly GCF_964341445.2. NCBI lineage: Eukaryota > Metazoa > Chordata > Mammalia > Artiodactyla > Ziphiidae > Mesoplodon > Mesoplodon mirus. The sequence goes on from NC_138989.1 coordinate 13,017,911, forward strand.
AACTTATCAATATATCATATTTTAAAAATCTAATTCTAACAAAAATATAATTCGAACATAGTCACTGTAACACATTTGACTTAAGTTCATATTGCTTTAAAATGTATTTTAAAAAGTTACTTCATTTTTATACATACACTTGAATTGTGCATACTTGAACTTAAAAGTAGTGAATAAACCAGTAGTAGTCTTGAACTTTTAATGCAGTCTTATGTCTTAAGTAAGAAACAGGTGTAAAATTATTGCTATATGCTTGTTTGATAATAGGAGTCATTTACTGACAAATATTTGACTGCCACTACTTACCTCCTGGTACTGTTTAAGGCACTGGACCAAATAGTGAACGAAACATACTAAAATGTTGGTTATTGTGGCTTTTAAGTTCTAGAGGAGGTGGTAAAGAAGTAAACACAAAATATAAAGTGTGTCAGATCCCGATTAGTATCATGGAGAAAAACGGAAGCAGTTAGGATACAGTTGCTGTTTTAAATAGAGTGGTCATACAAAGTCTCACTGATTAAGGTGGCATTTGAGCAGAGACCTGAAGGAGATGTGTGGGAGAAACTGGATGGCTGTCAGAAGAGCATACCAGAAGAGAGAACAGCAAATGCAAAGGCCTTTGAGGTGGAGAGTGCTTGTTGACTTGATGAAGGATGAATATGGTTGGAGTGGAGTGAGCTTGGAGAAGAGTAGTGGGGGTGAAGTTGGAGTACGGTGTGCATGTGGTGGGGGGCAGTTCACAAAGGGTATTGAAGACAAAGTAGGACCTTCCTCTGAGTTGGGAAGTCATTGAAGGGTTCTGAGCAGAGTAAATGAGGTGACCTAACTTAACTTGTTTAAAGGATCCCTCTAGCTACCCTGTGGAGATTAGATGGGGTGGGGCTGGGTGGGGCTGGAATGGGGAGGGCCCAGCACAGAAGCAGGGGAAGCTGTTGTAATGATCCAGGTGAATGCTGATGGTGGCTTGGACTACGGTTGGTATGGTGAGAAGTGGTCATATTGTAGATATAATTTTGAAGGTAGGAATTGGCTGCTTGGATGTAGATTGTGAGAGAGCCAGTATAAAGCAAAAATTTTAGTATATTTATAGGAAATTGCCAGTGCTTTTTGATATTGCTCAGTTATTAAAGAAATAATTTGAAAAATCTGGATACAAAGAGATGTTATTTTTATGTTTTATTATTGTATTTTAGTTCCTTTTGCACATTTTATATGTGAGATTATTTAAATGTAGCCCCATTTATGGATCACGTTTCTATATATAAGGATATAAAAAATCAGTTTCAGGTTTATAGTACAGTGTACCGCTGCTGCCACCTAATGTTTATAGCTCTTCATGCATATAATTACAATAACTGGTTATGCATGGCTTTAATATTGGCTTGAAAGAGAACGTTACCAGATTGAGGCTTACTTAATTGCCTTCCTATTAGATCCTGGTATGGATCTTTAATATGATAATTGAATTGTCTAGAAATAAGGTTGCAGATTGAAGATTAATTTTATTGGCATCTTGATCTCTGTATTGAATTCAGTTCAACAAATATTTATTTGTTGTGCTCAGCCCTGTCATCTCTCTGCCCTCATGATTATTGTGTTCTCATTGACAGGAGACAGGTTTTTGGTTTTGTTCTGTTTTGTTCTGTTTTGTTTTTTGAGTAAACAAATAATGAAGTAATTAGCAATTGATGGAGACAAACAGGGCAACAGGTACAGACCCTGTAGACCAGGAACTTATAGTTGAACAAAGCAGGTAGACATTTAAAATGTAATTAGATTAAAATGTAATGACTGCCATTTTAGCCATTTTTCTTGCTGCATAGGAATAGTGCTAGTTAGACACCTCCCTGAAATAACTTAAGAAGTTACAGGAATAGTGTTAGTAATGTGATACTTTCCAAGTCAGTGCTGAATCGGGTTTTTGCTGTTGCATGAGAGATATTTAACGTGAGGGATGACCAATTGTCATTAAAGGTTATGGTTTTACACTGGTTTTAGTAGTTGTCTGCTTTTCTGGGTCCTTTTTTGTGACGAGATGAGGATGTGATGGCTTGCTATCTCACACATGCCTTTCTCCAGGTACTTGCTATATTACACCTCAGAGATAGCAGTATTTCATAAGGGATGAAATAATTTTTGATTACGTGCATATACGTCTGTAAGACTTACTCATTTGTTGGTATAAAGCCAGAGCTCTAAAGATGTTGCTAGAAGAAATAAAAACACCATTAATGAACCCTGAAGATGGACTTGACAGATACTTACTGAATGTTTACTGTGTCCCAGGGAATCTTCTGAGCACTGGGAGTATAGCCTTGAAATAAACCATGCAAATCTTTGCCTTCATTAAGCTTACATTCTAGTAGGGGATGGGGTGAGGAGACAGACAATAAACACAGAAGTATATAGCAAGATAAGGAGGATAGCGCGTGCTGGAAAAAGGGAGGGGGATATGCTTTTTGCTCACTTTATGCAAATTTTCCTTTCCAGATAATTTTGTTCCTAGGTGAGTTTTAAAGTGTACTTAAAATTGTTTTAAATGTCCTATCTGCCTTGGAAACTGGAACAGTTCACATCCATCTATTCATCTAGTGCATATTCAGCAAGCATATTACCTTGTCCTGTGTACTCCATGAAACAAAGGAGATAAAAGACACATTCTCTACCCTTAAGGAGTTCAAAATCGGATTGGAAAGATATTTTAAAAAATAACACGTTATGGTAACTTGTAGGAGAATCATTTATCTTTTTTCTTTTAAAAAAAGGGGGGGTGGTGCTTCCCTGGTGGCACAGTGGTTGAGAATCTGCCTGCCAATGCAGGGGACACGGGTTCGAGCCCTGGTCTGGGAAGATCCCACATGCCGCGGAGCAACTGGGCCCATGAGCCACAACTACTGAGCCTGCGCATCTGGAGCCTGTGCTCCGCAACAGGAGAGGCCACGACAGTGAGAGGCCCGCGCACCGCGATGAAGAGTGGTCCCTGCTCGCCGCAACCAGAGAAAGCTCTCACACAGAAAAGAAGACCCAACGCAGCCAAATTAAAAAAAAAAAAAAATGAATTAAAAAAAAAAGGGTAGGTATAACAAAACATTTTAGTTTTGACTTTATATGACAAACTGTTTCTCTTATGAGCTGGGACCCCGTGGTGGGATTATAATACCGACTCCTGAAAATCAGTATTTTCTCTAGAGACTGTGATATCTCTCCCTGAAAAAAGGAGAATCTGCATTATGATTCATTATTTCCTGCTGAGTGTATTTGGAAAACCTACCAAGTTTTCATCAATCCATCATTGAATCACCTTGTGATTTATCTTTTAGTTTATGTGATCAGGAGACTATATAAAGTTCCCTTTTTTCAAACTTTGAAATGTTGGCATAGTTAAAATTTGAGAAACATGCTCAATGATGTTCTTGGTTCAAAGGGCCTTTGGTTAAGCAGTGTTAAGGGTTGGCATATCATTGCATTTCTGTTTTTCTCATGAAAGCTCAGTGTGTCATCTGTAGCACACTTCCTCCCTTCCTTCTTTTTTTTCTATTGGAGTAAAATTGCTTTACAATGTTGTGTTAGTTTCTGCTGTACAATGAAGTGAATCAGCTATATGTATACCTATATCCCCTCCTTCTTGGACCTCCCTCTCACCCACCCCCCCATCCCACCCATCTAGGTTGTCACAGAGCACCAAGCTGAGCTCCCTGTGCTATACAGCAGGTTCCCACTAGCTATCTGTTTTACACATGGTAGTGTATTTATGTCAAACATAACCTCCCAATTTGTCCCACTCTCTCCCCCCCCACCCATGTCCACATGTCATTTCTCTACGTCTACATCTCTATTCCTGCCCTACAAATAGGTTCATCTGTACCATTTTTCTAGATTTCACATATATGTGTTAATAGATGATATTTGTTTTTCTCTTTCTGGCTTACTTCACTCTGTATGACAGACCCTAGGTCCTTCCACATCTCTACAAATGACCCAATTTCATTCCTTTTTATGGCTGAGTAATATTCCATTGTCTATATGTACCATATCTTCTTTATCCATTCATCTATCATTGGACATTTAGGTTGTTTCCATGTCCTGGCTATTGTAAATAGTGCTTCATTGAACATTGGGGAACATGTGTCCTTTTGAATTATGGTTTTCTTAGGGTGTATGCCCAATAGTGGGATTGCTGGGTCATATGGTAGTTCTACTTTTAGTTTTTTAAGGAACCTCCATACTTTCGCCATAGTGGCTGTATCACTTCCCACCAACAGTGCAAAATTGTTCCCTTTTCTCCACACCCTCTCCAGCATTTATTGTTTGTAGATTTTTTTGATGATGGCCATTTTGACTGGTGTGAGGTGATACCTCATTGTAGTTTTGATTTGCATTTCTCTAATAATTAGTGATGTTGAGCATCTTTTCATGTGCCTCTTGGTCATCTGTATGTCTTCTTTGGAGAAATGTCTGTTTAGGTCTTCCGCCCATTTTTTTTTAGATGTTGGGGGTAGGAGTTTATTAATTAATTTATTTATTTTTGTTGTGTTGGGTCTTCATGTCTGTGTGAGGGCCTTCTCCAGTTGTGGCAAGCAGGGGCCACTCCTCATCGTGGTGCGTGGGCCTCCCACCATCGCAGCCTCTCCTGCCGCGGAGCACAGGCTCCAGACATGCAGGCTCAGCAGCTGTGGCCCATGGGCCCAGCTGCTCCGCAGCATATGGGATCCTCCCAGACCAGGGCCCGAACCCGCGTCCCCTGCATTAGCAGGCAGACCCTCAACCACTGCGCCACCAGGGAAGCCCCTGCCCATTTTTTAATTGGGTTGTTTGTTTGTTTTGGTATTGAGCTCCCTGAGCTGTTTGTATATTTTTGAGATTAATCCTTTGTTGCTTCATTTGCAAATATTTTCTCCTATTCTGAAGGTTGTCTTTTCCTCTTGTTTATGGTTTCCTTTGCTGTGCAAAAGCTTTTAAGTTTAATTAGGTCCCATTTGTTTATTTTTGTTTTTATTTTCATTACTGCAGGAGGCGGGTCAAAAAAGATCTTGCTGTGGTTTATGTCAAAGAGTGTTTTTCCTATGTTTTCCTCTAAGACTTTTATAGTGTCTGGTCTTACATTTAGGTCTTTAATCCATTTAGAGTTTATTTTTGTGTATGGTGTTAGGTAGTGTTCTAATTTCATTCTTTTACATGTAGCTGTCCAGTTTTCCCAGCATCACTTATTGAAGAGGCTGTCTTATCTCCATTTTATGTTCTTGCCTCCTTTGTCATAAATTAGGTGATCATATGTGTGTGGGTTTATCTCTGGGCTTTCTATCCTGTACCATTGATCTATATTTCTGTTTTTGTGCCAGTACTATGCTGTCTTGATTATCATAGCTTTGTAGTATAGTTTGAAGTCAGGGAGCCTGATTCCTCCAGCTCCATTTTTCTTTCTCAAAATTGCTTTGGCTATTTGGGGTCTTTTGTGTTTCCATACAAATTGTAAAATTTTTTTTGTTCTAATTCTGTGAAAAATGCCATTGGTAGTTTGATAGGGATTGCTTGTAGCACACTTATTTCTTGACCCCTTGGTTACCTCTAAGGTGGTAATCATTGTAGATTCAGAGAATCCAGAAATGTTTCTCAACTATATTATGGTTTTGTGACGTCTTCCATTAACTAAATGTGTTAACTGCTCTGATTTTCAGCAGTTACTAATAAAATAGGCACTTAAGGGTGGTTTGATTTGAAAATACTGGTTCTTTCCTTTTGTCTTATATAATAAAATGTCCCAAGGCCGAGATTTTAGTTGTCTTAAAACACCTTGGACCTTAGATTCATTGGTTAAACAAAACAGAACAAACAAAATACTATAGAATAAAAATTTCACACCTTTCACACCTTTCTGGTAGGTCACAATATTACAGATGTATTTTGAGGAATTAGGACTTGACCAGGGTCAGACATGTGTTAAGTTGAGCTTCCCCAGATTTATCCTGATGGCCACAGACAAATGTTTGGTATAGGAAACAGCAGTTTAACTCACCACCCACCTCACTGAATCATAAAACTCTAGAGCCAGATAGAAAAAGTAAAAAGACACTGTAGCTGTAGGAGCATTCCAGCTTGGCCTTTGCTATTCCTGCAGAATAGAGGGTTGACAGACAACAGGGACCACCCAAGAGATTTTTGGTTCTTTCCCTTTCTTTATAGTCTTTCCCCTGTCAGCCTTCTGTGTCATTACCATCCATTCTCTATCCTGTATTCAACCCCTCCAGTCTTTATACTTAACAACACCAACAAACTCCTATATGTTAAAAAAAAAAAATCCTTGAAAACATGGAAATTATTGTTGTTTTCTAAGTGTAGACTGTATATACCTATAGAATGGGGACTACGTTTTATAAAATTTATCTTGTAGAGTAATTAGATCTAATAGATTATATTTTATATAATTTATATTATATAATTTTAAACTATAAAATTTAAATAATGGCTTATTTTTGTCTGTATTCTTTAGACAAGGGAGAGCTATATAAGATTGTTTATCTGAAAAAATATCATCTAGATGGAGGTGCTATTCAGGTGCAATGTGTTTCTTAATCTTCATTGTATATAAGAATGTACCTGGGAAGCTTGTTAATAGATTCTCAAGATCATTTTCCCTAGATTTTAGTGTAATTTGGGGTACCTAGGAATTTCTGTCTAACTTACCCCTGTGATTCTGTTACTTCAAAGGCCCATTCTTTGATTAACACTGGTGTTACAAAACAGATCAGAGTTTTTGAATTCTAGCTCATCCAGTAGTTTTTGTAGCCTTGAGAAAATTTCATAATTATCTGTAAGATGGAGGAACTTCCCTGGCGGTCCAGTGGTTAAGACTTCGCCTTCCAATGCAGGGGGTGCGGGTTTGATCCCTGGTTGGGCAGCTGAGATCCCACGTGCCTTGCAGCCAAAAAAAAAAAACAAACCCCAAAAACAAAAAAACCAAAAACATAGAACAGAAGCAATGTTATAACAAATTCAGTAAAGACTTAAAAAAAAAAAAAAGATCGAGATTATCATGGAGAGTGAATTTTCTGCTTGGAACGTAAATTATCACTTAGTAGAGGATAGCTGCTGCCATTGTCATTATTATCACAGCACCTACATCACCATTGTCATGTCATCATCAGCCATCTTAGTGACAAGAATGCACAATGTCAGGAAGCATGCCTAGGAATGGCGTAGACATTATCTGGGAGCTCAGAGGTACTGAAAAGAACTTGTGCTGGAGTGGCCTGGGATGTTCATGTAGAGAGATGGTACTGAAATTAGACTTTGAAGGATGAAAAAGATTTAGTCAAGTAAAGACAAGTTGGAAGGAGAAGACTGTTCTTTCAAACACAGAATTATTTCAAAATAACTAACTGTTGGTTATTTACTGTTGATTCACCTCAGTTACCTTGTGTTTATGCTAACTTAAAATAATTACGTAGGGATCTTAAGTTTACTCAGGAAAATGTTGATGAAAATGTGCATATAACATGTGTCATACTATATGATGTGAAAGTCACCGATTTATAATATATTCATATATATGACAGCATTTTATTATATTGTGATTTTAAAGACTTAAACACCACTAATTTGAAATAAATGCCTTATGCTTATATTATAGCATGTATAATTATAAAACTTACAACGATAAAACAATTTTACAGGTTAAATGTAACTATCAAAACTAACCAATAAAAGTAGAGTAACAACACAGTATTTTATGCTACCTGATGTTTACTTGAATGTAACTTTCTGCAAGAGTTTGGCACTGTCTGCTTTGAAAGAGGTCTGTTATTTTGACTTGCCTATTCTGTGGATGGTGTGATGACTCAGTTCTGCCATTTCCTCCTGTTGGAACTGCTGTAAAACTTTCCTTTATGCAGCTTACTGGAGCTTCATTCTGCCCTCATGTGGTGTGAATGCAACACACACACACACACACACACACTCTATCTCTCTCTCTCTCTCTCTCTCTCTCTCTCTCTCTCTCTCTCTCTGTCTCTCTCTCTCTCTTCTCTGTGTTCTTTGCTTATTACACCTCCGTGGGGGAAACACACATGCAAATGCATGCACCCAGAAATTGTGTGGTGGCATTCAGTTATGAGGAGGTCATTCTGATGACCCAAATAAGTGAAAATACAAGGTAAATGTATTGTGGAGAGCTTAAGGATTTTCTAGATTTGAAAAACACTGAGTGTATGGATGGTAGACCTAAAGGAATCATGGCATTTAGTTCAGTTTCCTCATTTAACATCAAGAAGCACAGCTGCCAAAAGGATCTTTGAAAGACTGTCCTACTTTTAAAGCATTACAGTGGCTTCCTTGTACACCGAAGATAATTTCTGAATAACTCATCAAGGCGTACAAAACTGTATCATCTAGCCTTTGCCATCTGATTGACTTATCTCATACCTTCAAGTTCCTTCCTGCTTTAGGACTTGTACTTGCTCTTCTCCCTTTTTGGACAGCTTTTTCTTCACATCCTCATGGCTTGATAGCATTAGTTCTTGGAACAATTGCTACTTCCTTGTAGTGATCTTCCCCTTATCATTTTCTCCAATTATCTATTGCTGTGTAACAAACCACCCTAAACTTGGTAAATGACAACCATTTTTTATGCTCACAGATTCTTTAGGTTAATAATTTGGACAGGGCATAGTAGATCTGTTTTGCCTTTGCATCATAGGACACCTGAATGGCTGGGTGCTAGAATTATCTGGCGGCTTCTTTACTCATCTGTCTGAATACCATCCTAGTATTCTGTTTACATCACAATATTTCTCATAGAAATTTCCTATATTAATACCATGCTATAATGCTGTAAATTACAAATTCACTATTTCATTTCACTGAATCTCTATATTTTTGTTTATATTGTGCTTGGCAATGAAATCATGTGCCTTTAAAATGTAACATTTTCACTGTCAGTATACCACCTAGACCTTAATGATGTGTGACCCAGCAATAAATCATCCAGATTATGTTATAGCAAAACTAGTGTGAAATACCGTAATGACTTTGTTTTTGTGAATGAGGTACAGAATCTTGAATCTACTCTGCCTAGGATGATGGTTGCACTGGATGAGTTACTTAGTGACAAAAAACAGCTATTTTATTATGCCCATGGACTCTGTGGGTCAGAACTTCAGATACAACAGGGACTACTAGTTTGTGCTCCAGGATGTCTGAGGACCCCTAGCAAGCCTCCAAGACTTGGAGTGACTCTATGGCTGGGGCCTGATATTCTCTGGAGATGTCTTTACTCACATAGTGATGCTGGCCTAGTGATGCTGGCTGTTGGCTAGACAGCCAGAACAACCACACGTGGCCTCACCATGTAAACTGGGTTTCCTCACAGCAAGGTGGTTGGATTCTAAAAATGAGCATTCCAAGAGGCAGGACATGGAGACTGCCAGTTTCTGAAGGTTTGAACCTGGAGACTGGCATACTCTCACTTTGGCCAAATTTTGTGTGTTGAGGCACTCACAAAGAGTCATCTAGATTCAGGGGAGGTGACATATTCCCTATTACTTGATGGGAAGAGTGACAGTGTCACAATGTAAAAACATGTAGGATGGGATATGTTGTGCCAGCCATCTTTGGAAAATAGACTGTCAAACTGGGTGAGCTGTGGCCTTGAGGGCCTGTCTATATCCAGAGGCCACAAATTAGTCACCATGGTCTTGAAGCCTGTTGAGGTCAGTTTTTGAACAGAGCGTGAGTTGTAGTACCAGCTGTATAGTCATCCTGGATCTAGCTCTCCTCCATGCTTACAGAGTTCCCAGATTGTTAGGAGTTCCTGTTTCTACTCTTAGATTGAGCCTTTGCATTTGGAGAGGGAAGCCCAGTATTGGACTTTTAGGCAGTGCTGACTGGCAGGGTGAGTGTTGCAGGGTAAAGTGCTATGTTTTATGGATGCACTTTGAGAATTTGAAAATAAAGGCTGCTTGTGTAGTGAAGAACACAGAGAAGTGTCGGAAGAAGAAGAAAATCTGTGGGGCCTGCCAGAAATTGGTTCTGGTTTTGTTCAGTATTGCTAATAACCTCTACTAGTTGGGGGAAAATTTTCCCCTTCACTCATGTCCTTCTATCAGATTACCAAGGATTCTTCTCTTTATGCCTATATTGTCATTAGTAAATCCAATTTACTCAGGGTTTTCAAAAATTTCTAGTTTTAATTTTTCCTAATCAAAGAATTGCAACTGTGCAGTAAGTAATGTTGAGTTCATTTCCCCCAGTTAGTCTGTTCTTCCCACCTCTGCTCTTTATCCACCTTTTTTGCCCAGTAGTAAAATTGCAAAAAGAACAGGCAGAAAGAGAATGAGGAGAAAGAGAACTACATTTCCAGGTGCAAATAGCATACTTAATTTGATTATGGGACATTTACTCCAAGTGCTAATATTTTGTAGTATCCTAAAACAATATTTTAAAAGAGATTTTGTGCTTTATACTTAAGAAGAGCATTACATTAGAGGTGCTGCAAAAATGACAAACTAATCCTCTCTCGAGTAACTTGAGTACATTTGGCTGGTTCCAGAGATGTGCAAGTAAAATAACATGGTCATACTTAATTTGGTACCCATATTTCTCAAATGTGACTACATTGGGATTTTGAGTATATTACATACACACACATTTGTATGTATATGCATAAATATGACTTTAAAAAAATCAGAACATAAAACCTAGAGAGTTTCATCTCTAAGCATCTGTTAAAGTTGACAATTCTGTAAATCAGTGCCCAGCATAATGGAGAATTTATTTGATGAGGATTTGTGACGGAAGTATCATCAATATCATTTGTATACACTGTTACAGCAAAACTATGAATTTTTTCCTGTTTTGCAGAGAGAATCAAGCACACTTCTCATGTTCGTTGATGGAAGTTGCCTTTCCAGTTCCCTCTGCAACCTGTTGAACAATTTTGCCACTGAATCTTTAGATGGCCTTTCCTCTTCATAGTAATATGTGCTTAGCTGATCCACTCTGTATAGATTATGTTTGAGTATTTTGCGTATAATTTCCATGAAAAAACACTCTCCTTATACTCTCTCCCTCCCCTCCAAAATGCACGTTAGAATTGGAAGAGTGCAATTCTAGACTGTCTTCTCCAGTGGTTCTTAACGAGGGTGGTAGTGTTGTCCCCCAGGGGACATTTAGCAGTGTTTAGATACATTTTTTGGTTGTTACCACTGGGGGTAGGGTGCCATTGCCATCTAATGGGTAGAGGCCAGGGATGATGCTAACCATCCTGTAATGCACAAGACAGCCCCCTACAACAAAGAATTATTTCACACAAAATGTCACTATCACCCAGGTTGTGAAACCTGAAAATCAGGTCCACAATGGATGTTTTTTCTATGTACACCTGTATTTCTAGTTAACCTGGTTATGAGACTCTAATAACTTTTTGAGCAATATATATTTTTCATATGTTTTTAAGTGAAAAATGTTACTTTAAGTTCTTTCCTGTTTTTCTATTTAGTTCTTAGCTTGCCCAGTGTTTAATTTCTTTCTTTTTTCAAGGTGATATAGATACTTGCACAGAGCTTACATTGTATGATGATCCACATATACTGAACCTACAGACTGTCAAGGAACTGCATGCAGTTACTTACTGAATGCCAGGATTGCTTGCATTGTCTGTTGTAGGACTTCTGTAGTCACTAAATTATCAGTCTCCATACAGTACATCACAGGAAGTTGGCAGATACAATGATCCATCTGTTATCACACCCATCAAGTGCATTGGCTCAGAGGGAAATGGCTGCAGATTGGCTCAGTGTGTGAGAGAAGTAGTGAGATTCCAAGATGCTTATCAGTCTTTCCAGAAAGTCCTTTCTGGTCTTTAGATGAGCTTGACTCGCTCATTTCTAAAAACCAACTTTCAGTTTATGCTATCATTACCTTTTCATTAGTATTTACAGAAAAACTGGATATGTTATCAAATATATTTATTTTTCTGAGAAAAAGGTTTCAGAATATCATCTCCTCTCCTCACCAGAGAAATTCTTGGTCAGATTGTCATAGAAAATGAGCAGTGGAAAATTGAAACCGCACAATCTGGAGTTTTATTTTAAAAATAGTTGTTTTTAACCTGAACTAAAGCAAAGCAAGTATAAAACATCTTTATGTTATTTCATTGTGGCCAAGAAATTTTTTTTCTTAAATTTATACAAGTATGATCAATCACCTTCAAAGAAAGAGGTTGTGATTTTCATTGCTAATAAGAAATGTTTAGGCAGTTTCTTGTGAACTTAAGAAACCTGTTTGTTTCCTGGAAAGTCTTAGATATTTATGAAACCAAGATCACTTACAGTTCCTGAGATCTTTTAGACAAAAGCATTGATACTGTGCTTAATGGCGCTTTGAAGTTTCAGTGACTACCCTGAAGGTAAATGGGCATGTGCTGATGCTTCCTATCTTGTGAATAGCCTTATTTATACAGTTTCTCCCTTGGCAAGGCATAATGTCTGGTTTGGGGAGGCAAAAATCCACTCCCAAATTACTGTCTGTATATTATATGTTTTTGACTTAATTTGGGTTCACCTTCAAAAGGGCAAAATGGTTAGAGAAAAAATTAAATGGGACAGCATATGACTGACTAATTGAAAGTTAGAAGGGGCCTTACTTTTTCCAGACTGAAGGATACAAAATGAATGTGAACAGTGAATAGTTGTCTAGTCAATTTAAAAGAGCCATTGTGTTACAGTTTCTTCTCTATTCACCTTCATTTTTAAACATCTCTGCTGAAAATGGGATTTTTAATAACTAGCTCAAAGTATAATATTTGGGTTATCCTCAGATAAAATATGTCTTTTAAATATTGTCTCTCAAATTGAGAATTTACTATTGGTAAATTGATCAAGTTATACTTTGATTAAAAACAATAAATTCAGTTAAATTTTTTTTTGAGAATCACAAAATTTCGTGTCCATGAATAAGCCAGAGATAAGTTGAGAATAATGGTATTGAAGCTGATGTTCCAGGAAGAAAATCATATGAAATTGCTAAAACTTACACAGAAATGATTCTGCAATATTTTTTTACAAATTTTTTTTTGCCCTCCCCCCTGGGAAAATAAAAAGTTCCCGTGGCCTTTGTAGATGTGGCTTTAGATAACTGTAGTGAGCCTTTTGGCTCACTGTACCTTATAGAATGGAAAAGTAACACATTTATATACAGCTATATCAATATATAATATGAATTTAACAATTTAATATTGCTCCATAATTGTGTAACTTTATTTTGTTGTTCTAAATTTGATGTTTGTGACTGATAGTCATTAGAAATTCGAGAACATTGTGCATTTATAGTGGTGAAGAGGCCTTATTAATAATAATACTAATAACAACTATCTATAGAGTTGATTACTAGAATGAATTATGCCTAGGAAAGACAAAAAGTTAATTCCATTTCTAAATGTTGCTTATTGGGATAGAAGTTTTATTTATAATTTAGAGTTGGCTGATTTTAACACACAAAACTCATAGGCTCACATCCTTACATTAACTGCTTTAAATTGTGATAGTTTATTGTCATTATTTTAAAGCACTTTAATTTAATCTAATTCAATTGATTTTTTTCCCATCAAGAATCCTTCGCATTAGTCTAATCTTGGTAATGATCATAGGTTCAAATAAGATCTTATTTTCATCACATCTTTCATTTATACTGTTTCTCTAGAAATGTTTTTATGCTTTAACTATGACCCTATTTGGTTTCCATGGAAACTGTATAAAGTCACAACTCTGAGAATGCAACTTTCCTTAAATCATCAGTAGGAAAAAATCTAAGCATTCTGTGGAAGTGTCTGTTTTCATAGTTTCCAAAAACCCTTAGACTCATACTATACCATGCTACCATATCGTATATAATTCCCTTGTCTGAAAAGTTGAGTAACATTAAATTGTCTTTGTGTCTTTGGGTGGTAGGTTGCCTTTTGTTCCAATTTGAATGTTTTTTATTTTTTTTTTTGAGATCACAGTGTTTTTCCTTGTGGAAGGTTCTGTGTGGTATACTAAACTAAGCACACAAGTATTGACATTCCCCTTGTGCATATGGAAGTGGCATTTTTCTGTGGATAAAAGACAGATGATAAATAAATAATTTCATATGGTCATGGGCTACAATGCAAGTGATGAGAAAGTGAGTGACTAGGAAAGGGCAGGGGTACTTTAGATAAGGGGGTTAGTTAGCAAAAGCTTCTGGGAGGAAATGACATTTGGGTTGAGACTTGAAGCCATCCAGGCATGCAGACACAGGGAAAAGTAAGGGCAAAAGCCTCCAAGCTCACTTTGTTGGAGAAACAGATAGAAGTTCAGTGCTGTTGAAACTGGTAAACTGGTGGGAGATGGAAGAGGTAGCTAGAGATGAGATCATATGGAACTTTGTAGGCCATGGTAAGGAGCTTAAATAGATTATTAATGATGTGAAGCCACTGGAGTAGGGTTTTAAGCAGAGGAATGCTATGGTGTGATTTAAGTTTTGAAAAGATCACCTTGGCTCTATCATGGAGAATGGACTTCAGGATGCTAAGAGTGAAAGCAGTGAGAGCAGTTTAGAAGCTTTTGCTTCTTGATGAAGCTGGATTGTAAAACAGTATCTTTACATAGTGTTAGTATATGTTTTGTCCAAACGACATCTGTTTCATGTTTACTGCATTTTGTCTTTAGGCTATTTTCTTTATTATCTGATAAACATTTGATTTGCTAAGCGCTTTCTAGGAATAATATTGCCTTGAATATATGTATATTTTAGTGAGGGTATTCACTGTTATTTTAAGGACTATATGCATGTACTTAAGTTTAAAATTTATAGCAATTATTATAATTTTTGTTTATTCCATTACAAGATACTTGAACATGCATCTTAAAAGTTGTGATTATAGTATATATACAATTGAATTTTAACCTTGTATTGTTCCATATATATTTTTTGTTTCTGGAGCATACTTGAAAGCAAGCTTTAAAATTGTGAGCTATGGGCTTCCCTGGTGGCGCAGTTGTTGAGAGTCCACCTGCCGATGGAGGGGACACGGGTTCGTGCCCCTGTCCGGGAGGATCCCACATGCCGCGGAGTGGCTGGGCCCATGAGCTATGGCCGCTGAGCCTGCGCGTCCAGAGCCTGTGCTCTGCAACGGGAGCCACAACAGTGAGAGGCCCACATACCACACACACACAAAAAAATTTTTTTTTTAAATTGTGAGCTATGATAGAGAATTACATTCAAAATAAATGAATTATTGTACAACAAACATCTCATATATAGCTCCTGAGAAATTTTACAGGCACCCCAGAAGCTTCCTGAGTTTCTTCTTCACTATCAAAACTCTCTCCTTTTCCTTTCAGTAATAAATGCTCATTAAGGTAACTTAATTGTTGTATTTTTAATAGCTGGTTTTAAAAACTGGAAAGGAGACTCAACATGGGCAAACACCAGTTGACAAAGTAAGTATTAATACCGTGTTTTTCAAAGGGTCATTTATAAGTTAATTATTTGGAAAATACATATTTTTTTCCCCATGAAAAACCTGTTCTAACTGGTGGATAGATTCTAAGGCTAGCCTATGTAAACTGATTTAACCAGTAATGCTTAACTTTAGTGTTGAGTTGTGTACTGGGTTTTGTGATGAGAACCAGTGGATTGGGTAGGAATTGACTCTGTATTTGAAGTCCTCACCATCTGTCTTGGAAGGCTTTCCCACCTTCTAGAGCACATAGTTAGAATCATGCAATTGCTGAGCTGGAAAGAATCTCAAGGAAAGTGGAGATAACTGTGAAGGAAGCAGCGGTGCCCGGGAGTGTTAGTGCTAGGGAGTGACCCAGGCTTTGTGGGTTTCTGATCCTATTTACTCCTTTTCCTTTTCCAGTGGTTTGCAAGTTCTGTCCGCTTTACAAACTCTTTGTACTTATTTATGTTTTCAAACGAACCCTCAGCAGAACTCCATTATTTATAACTGGATAAAACTGTACTACTTTAAATGTGGAGATGGAAAAGACCAGAAACTTGCTGGGGCTCTTTTACAGGATATCGTGCTCCCAGGATCACAGGGACTAAACCACTGCCTCCTGTGTTATTGAACCTACTCAGCCCTTCCCAGCTCCAGATTGTGCCCTATCCAAAATTACTGGGTCGCCCCACCCTCCAATCAAAATGCCATTCTGGCCAAGTTTAGAAAGCAAATAGGATTGAACTCACTCACACCACTGTGTAAATAACTGATCTTCATTTCCTAAAGCACTTGTAAATTTCGTAATTGAAGCGTGTTATTGCAAAGGAATCTTTTAGTGCTGAAACACCTACATGAAGTAAAAATGTTGGTAGTGTTGGAATATTTAGGTCATTTATAAATTTTTTCGTTTATGAGTTGGAAACTGTTTAGAAGTATGTCAAAAGTTTTGGAATAAAGACAACGTCTTTCTGGATATGTTTCAATTTAAAGTTTGGAGAAGCTTTTATTGCTTTCTAATAGGTTGTTTAAAAAAATTTTTTTTAAGCATAAATTCACTTTGAAGACTTCAGGGGAGAATTATACATTCCACCTTATAAAAGTGAAAAATAATGATTTGAGATTCTTCTGAGAGCTGGGTTAATATTAATGGCAATTCATATGTAAACCAACAAGTTATTTATTAAAGTAAGAATTCATTTATACTGGAGTTTTTAAAAATAATGTTTGTGGTGACATATTTGATACTGGTGGTTAATTTTGTGTTTTCCAAGCATAAAAGCTTGATGTTTGTGACTGTGTTTGTGACTTGATGCTTGTGACCACAAGCCGGGAAAGCTTGTGGAAGTAATTTGATAAGTTTGGGGGGAGTCATGCTTTTTTATAGTAAAAAAGACCAGAATAAGGGAGGCAAGACGGGCACTTATAGAGTAGAAATTGTATAGATGTTATCTTCTATAGTAGATGTTATTTTATGCCAGATGACAAAATTTTTAAACATGTAATTCTAACATAGTGTGGTGCGCATCAAACTTCTCTTCAAAACACACTGTGTTTAAATGCGTATTAGGGGTCAGTGGTCCTCTTACAGAAACATTAAAGATAGGCAGCAGATTTCCTAGTTTCTAGCCTGGTGTGGTAGCTCAGGTCAGTAAACTCTAAAATCCAACAGCTAAAAATTGCTTAAGCATTTTGCTGTTTTACAAAAACTCATTTGCTCTACATAACCATTTTTTAAAAAGGTTATTTTTAGGACTCAAAGTTTTGTGAACCAGACTTTTTCAATTATTTGCTCACTTTTGGTTCTTTACTGTTTTAACAAATGTTCACATGTACAGATTGTTTTGGTAGTTTTGTAGCACATTCTTGGTGTAAAATAGAGTAGTGTTATAGAAAGCTTAAAAGAGAGACCATCTTTTAAAAAATGTTTAATTATATAGTCTGCTAACCTTGAAAAAATACTTTCCAATATTTTGGTTTAACGTATAAACTTTCAATTCCTGGCTAATAAATATATTTTTTATGTCAACTATCAAACTCCCCATAAATAATAATCTAGCAACATACATACATGAACCCACAAAAGACTGCAATTGTATGGGTATATGGAGAAGTAAGAAAAATCCTGTAAGAAAACTGACTTTACATGTTGTCAGTATAATGTGGCTTATGACTTTTTTCAGCTTAAATTAGGTCTTTTAAATTTATAATTCAAACCTTTTTGGGTGCTTTGAGTGATTGAGGAAGCTGGGTGATATAAAATAATTTTTCTATATTCCTGTTTTTAATCAAAATTACATTTTTTGCTGTTTTACTTTAATAGGAAGCAGGTTTTCTGTTTTGGCCTAGCATTTTATGTAAAAGAGGATAAATTATTTTGTAGTAAAAGTAGGATAACGGAAAAAGAGAAGAGGATTAATACTACTGTTGAATTCTGTAGTCCTGTGGTGAGAGAAGTGGAAAGAAGGGAGGTCAGTAGTAATTACACATGAAGTGACCAGAGAAATTGTGTAATTTTTACCTGTAAAGAATTAGATGTATAGAATGAGATTGCTTGATAAGGGCCTGTTCTATTTGTCATAGACTGTGTAGCTTAAATATAAGCCAAGGTACCCACCAGGTCTCAAGGATATGACACTGAGCCTGGTCTAAGAAACCTCTGTGTACGAAGTCTTCAATAGTAGTCATCTCCCCTCCCCCGCCCCTCCCCCCTCCCCCTCAGGCAGGTGTTATTTTTGCTACATTTGCTATTTTAACCTGTCAGTTAAAAAAATAATTATTCTGTCAGTATGGCTGGCGGCTCATATAGGAAAAATATGCTGTCCCTTAATCAAAGGTGATTACAGTTTTTTCCTGTCTATAAATGTGCTTGTTGTGTAACGAGAATGCATTAGTCTCAGCCTGATGTACGAAATGAAAGGCAGCAAGGAGCAGCACCATTGTTATCACTCCAGGCGTGTCTAATGAATCGTGTTTCCATGTTCTCTCGGTCATGCTGTAGAGTGCCCTCAGCCAGGGCTAAGCCTCCTGTAAAATGCTCTGTAAGATTATTGTAGCAAGAACAGAAATGCTGGATGAGTGGGGGTGGGGAGAGAATGCCAACGAGACAGCTGCATTTCAAACAGTTACAGCTGCAAGGATTACTCACTGCAAGAGCAGTGACAGACAACTGTTTGAGCTTTAGTGTAAAAGGCAATCTGGGGACTTGCTCTCTCAGAATTTTAGTAGCAGTCTGGTGTGTGAGTGTGTGTGTGTTGTGTTTCAAATCAGGTTGTGTCTGAAGAGTGGAAGGAAGTATTTTTAATTTTTACTGCTCAATTGTGCCAATCTTGAAATCAGTAGTTGAGTCATCTTGATTAGTCATTGTCTTAGAGGAAGTTTATGAAATGTTTGTTTTGCAGTGTGGACGGATTTAAATATAAACGTTCTACCTGAATCACATATCTGGTTTTCCTCCTCTTTCAAAATTTAATTTTCTCCTGTGGTGATTCCTGTCCTAAGAATGTTGATCTTTCTTGTAATTTATGAACACACAGCATTATTTTTTTAAAAAACATGTGGCTGTTTAATAAATAATAGTAGCCTTATTTTAAAAGATCTATTTCAAATATGACATATCTTTTTAAAGGAACATGTTCTTTGAAGAAAATCTCTAACGTACACAAAGAGGTGAAGAAGAAAATAATAATTATTCCAGCAACCAAAGATAACTGTTAATTTTGATGGCTGTCCCTCTAGGCCTTTATTTGTTTACGTGTATTATTAACAAAATTAAGAGCATATTAATAGCTTGAAAGGGTAAAAAGTAATAATATTACTTAAAAATCTTTGAAAAGAGTAGCAAATGGGGGCAAGTTTAGTTCTTAGAAGTCAGTAACAGCCATTGTGCAAGAGTTCTTTTTCACTGTGTGACTATTAAAGTAACACTGCAGCCTCACTGTTTTCAGTAGCAGTTGTCTTTTGAAGGTCTTGTTCAATTTATCTAGAAATTTAGTTTTATGGTCTCCTTCAATTTAAAGTTTAGTGGCTTTACATGGAGTCCTGTGATCCATTGAAATGCTAACTTGGGTCATGTCTCAACTGCTGCAGTGCTGTGTAGAAACCATCATTAAAATTCTGGTTATCCTGCAACTGGCAGAGAACTCATGCTGTTAGAGATTCCTTAGTTAGACATTATACTGTTAAAATTTTGAATTACAACGGTGCTTCTGTCTGATGAATATTGTCGACGTTCATAATTATTTAAAGTGGCAAATAGGTCAAAACAAATGGAGCATTTTGATATATATATCTTCTATCTCTAATTCTTATTTGATTGATGAATTGACATTGGGATAGTTAAAATCCATTTCAACATAGATTTGTTAACTGATACCAAATATTCTACACCCACAAGCAAATCAAGGGAATCAGAACTCTAAGTGGGTTGAATTTGAATTAAGTAATAAGTCAGTCCATTTAGTTATTAATGACTTCAAATATAGATTTTACAAGGCAGTCGATGGCAACATAACTGATCAATCACTAGTGTTGTTATGTAACTGGATTTTTTATGGGTGTAATGCTGTCTTTCAGAATTAACATAGCACTATGCTACTTTGTTACTCAGTTTTTTTGTAAGTCAGTTTTAAGAAGACACTGTAAATCAACTATAGTCCAATTAAAAAAAAGAAAAGAAAGCAGACACTTCAAAAATCTCTATATATTTATCTTTAAAGTATTTCATTTGTTGCAACCCTTAAAATTAAATGGATAAATGATAAATTGATAAATGTTATTATAATATTAGCTTAGTACAATTCCTAGGTAGTAGATTTAATAGTTAAAAAAACCCAAAACTAGTGGGCTTTATATATTGCAGATAAAGGCTGAACACAAAGGCAGTGGGAAAATTATAAATCCTGGATTCAGAGCTGCATTATCTTTAGCATTTTGTCACTGAAATCTAACTGGCAAATAATCTCCTCGTTTCATGTGCCTTACTTTAATCTATTTGTGTTTCTGGAGTTTGGAGTACAATTTGATTTTCAGTAATTTTAATGGCTGAATAAGGAGTGCCATCCCTGAAAGTGTCCCTCCCCCCTCCAGTATTTGCAATGGCCAATGTGGTTACTGAACTCAATGTTCTGGATAATAGGTTTCATTAGTTTTGATGCCTGAGGTAAAAAAGCAGTAGGTGGGAGCAAGAAGTGTTTTTGATGTCTAGACGTTCATTTCAGCTGTTGCTGCAATATGATACATTAAAAGGAAACATGTATCATAGCTCAGAGGAAATATGTATTCTTTGAAAGTAATTCTACTTTTAAACTGTGTAAGACATGGTGACCTGAATTCTAAAAGCATGAGCTTGAATTTCTTGAAGGTTTCACAATCTTTATGCTCCTCCCTAGCCTATTCCATTCTCCCTCTTCCCATTTTTTTCCCCTTCAAGTAAAGTATGTCAGTTTCATTTGTCGAATTGGAAAAGATATCTTTCCATGATCTCTGCTGGGAAACACAAAATCATTGAAGTATATGCTGCTTTGATATTTTGCCATATTGACTTTTTTTTCCTGAACCTTTTATTTGATTTTTCTTTCAGAGAAGCTTCTTAGTTCTGCAAGGAGCCATGTTTCGCAAAGTTGAAAGAAGTTGTATTACAATTTGTGATGATTTTGAAAAATTATTTGGGAACTAAGCAGTAATTAGACTATTTAAATTTTCCTTTCTAAAACACTGTCTCTCTGCTAAAAGAAAACATTTATATAATACTTTTGCAGCTTAAATATTTGATTATGAGGATTACTATATTAAAAAAGGTTAAATAAGAGCCATTTAAACAAATTCTGATTATAGCTTTTGCAATTTAAGTGAGGTAACTTTAGTGCCAAAATAGTTTTTCTTTTTAAGTAGACAGCTGTGGTAGTACTTAGTTTTATTTTTCAGTTTCAGTCTGGCTATAATTGACCACATAACATCAAGAGAAAGTTTTAATTTAGGAATTTATTTTGGTTGAGTTTTGCCAGTCATTTATTGTACATTCATTTTACTTCTCTTGGTGCTTTTATTTCTTGAGACTATCAACAAAGTTTTAGAAACAATTTTCCATTATACCTAAGTATACACTATAGAGATAGTCTTCTTGCTAATTTATAATCTTAAGGAGTTGATAAACATTTAAGTTGAAACTTGAAAGATCAAAAGAATTAGAAAGGCTTTTTTTTTTTTCTTTTCTTTTCTTTTCTTTTAAAGATAAAGACAGTTATGCCCTGGGGAGATTGTAGGTTTCATAAGGATACGGCCCTGCACCTGCTGGCCTTCTTGTAAAACTTCTTGGCAGTTGTTATTCTCCTCTGTCCACATTGGAAGGGAGATAGAGAATTAAGTAGTAAATGCGCCTCATATCATTTATAGAAACTTAACCTAGAGCAACTATGCCCTGACTCCCCTCCCCAAGAGGATACTTTCTGAAAAATCTCAGTATGAAGCAAATGAAGTGTTGGTTTAAATTTTACCTTGGGAGGAGGATGTATCAGATAAATTAGTTTAAAAACCTGTTTCTGTGATTTCAATTTTGTTTAACCTTTGAAAAGGTTACTTTGCAGCTATTTAGAAGACAATAATTTAAGGTGCAAATTGTGAATCCAAGGGGAAATTTAAGTGTTGAAGGTTGCCTTTCTAGTCAGTCCTAAGAATAAAAGGGGGGTGGGGTAGTTTAATAACACAAGCCTTATGGAGAAGTGGTGTAATAGAAAGAGCATGGGCGTTAGTCAGAAAAGTTGGATTTGAATCCCATCTTTGCTACTAATCCTCTTTACTGAATATAAGGAGATTTTAGATTGAAGCTAATTCCAATGAAATTTGAAAAGTATGTGCACACATAATAACAAGTCAGTTCAAAACAGGTTTATGAATATCTGAAATGTCCTAGTCCGTGCAGTTATGAAAATAAATTGCTTCCCCTGAGAAGTTTAATTAATGGAATAATTTGTATATTTACTACTTATAAAAGTAGATATAAAATGCATTTGATCCCGTTAGCTGTTGAGTATAGATACATTTAAACTAGATTTTTGAATATATTATGTGACCTTGGGCAAGTTTAAGATTTTTAAGCCTTAGTTTTTTCATTTATAAAATAGAGATAAGAATAAACTATTGGTCATTGTTCTTAGTTGTAAACTAAGAAAAGGAGTTGGTTAAAAGACTACTGAGTATTCACTTTTAGGATCAGTGCTGCAGGTTGGTCTGATGAGAAACCGGTGCTATTACCACCAAGCACTGGATGCTACAGTACTTTAACCTCAGGAAACTTGATCTTGTAGCCTCTCTTTTTAGTGCTGACAGAAAGATCTCTCCATCCACTCCCTTTTGAGTCCCTAGATCCATGGTCAAAGTATGGTGCCGGAGCATCTGGTAGTTAGGATATATATCCTTGTCCATATTGTAGGAGAATCAGCATTTTCAACTCCTGTTAAGGGTGAATGACCATCTTCGTCCCCAACCAGAACTCATGAAATAGGCAGTTTGCAGTGATGGGAAGAAGTCAGGTACTGAGTGGCAGAAGTGGCAAAAGTGAATGTTTCGTGTCTTTTACTCTGTCTCATAGCGTTGTGGTGGAAAGGAGCACTCCCCCTCCCCTCCATTTATATGTAGTGCTTGGTTCAAACTTGGTACATAAAGCCTCATAAAATGAGAAAGATTGTTTTCTGGGTAGAAAACTAACCTTGAGTGTTAAAGTTATTTTACTTTCTTCTTATTATTTTAAAATAAAAGACTTTCAACATTTGATAGCAATTCTGCCAAGTATTTAAAGTAATTTTGCCTCACAGTGGTTTTCAAAGTCTCTATTTGATTTTTGAGAGCATTCCTAATTTCTGTCCTGGTGCTTGAAGTATAACACAGCCAAGAACTGTTGGACAGTGATTATCAGCCAAATATCTATTATTAGACTCCAAAAATTGTCGTACTAGATTTAACTTATTTTGGAATTTTAGAGATTCATTGACATATACATCACTCTTGTATTTCTGGAAATTTTTTATGTGAAATAGATAAGAAATAAAGTATGGTCTGACTTATATTCCTTTCCACAAGTTTATTTGCTATATACAGATAGTAAATTAAAAGGGTTAGCATGTTAATGCATTATCCTTTTAAATCCATAGCTTAAATAATAGTGTTTATTAGAGTGGTTAATCTTGGATCACAGTTGTTGACTTCTAGTAAATTACTGACTGCTTTCAAATCTTTAATAAAATATGTAACTTATGAAGTTTAAATGTTTATATGAAGTCCAAACACTGTATCCTTTTTAATTACCTCTACTGACTTATTTAAAATTTTACTGGTTAACTTATAGGATAATTCATAATTTTCTATTTTTTTCACCTTTAGTTTACTTTTCTTAAGCAAGAGCTTAATGTAGTGAGATCTGTTGTACTTCATGTAATTACTTTCTTCCTTGTTTTCTATTACATTGGTTCCTAAACTTCGTAATACTATATGAGGGGGATATAAGAATTTAATTAATTATTTAATGATATTAATAAAGGTCCTTTTTCAAATTAATTTTTAATATTTAAAAAACAAAAATATTTTCCTGAATTACTTTGTTCTATTTGTATTATAGTAACTAACATAAAGTACATAATATAAATAACAGTATATTGTGTTGTTGGAGAGGAACACTGTGGTTGGGTCTGCGGTCTCTTTTTTTGTTTGTTTGTTTTTTGTTTTTGCGGTACGCGGGCCTCTCCCTGTTGTGGCCTCTCCCGTTGCGGAGCACAGGCTCCGGACGCGCAGGCTCAGCGGCCATGGCTCACAGGCCCAGCCGCTCCGCGGCATGTGGGATCCTCCCGGACCGGGGCACGAACCCGCGTCCCCCACATCAGCAGGTGGACTCTTAACCACTGCGCCACCAGGGAAGCCCTGCGGTCTCTTTTTGCTTAAACTGATTTTTTATTTTTTGCTTTTAATAATTTATGAGTGAAGGTTAACCAAATAGACACCAATCCTTTGGGTAAAAACAGTCATGTTTAGAATACATATTTAGAATAGGAGTCCTTTTAATTCACACCATGTTCTCATTTTTATTTTTTATTTATTTTATTTATTTTTTTATTTAACAAATTTAATCAGTTATACATATACATATGTTCCCATATCCCCTCCCTTTTGCGTCTCCCTCCCGCCCTCCCTATCCCACCCCTCCAGGTGGTCACAAAGCACCGAGCTGATCTCCCTGTGCTCTGCGGCTGCTTCCCACTAGCTAGCTACCTTACGTTTGGTACTGTATATATGTCCATGCCGCTCTTTCGCTTTGTCACAGCTTACCCTTCCCCCTCCCCATATCCTCAAGTCCATTCTCTAGTAGGTCTGTGTCTTTATTCCTGTCTTACCCCTATGTTCTTCATGACATTTTTTTCCTTAAATTCCATATATATGTGTCAGCATACAGTATTTGTCTTTCTCTTTCTGACTTACTTCACTCTGTATGACAGACTCTAGGTCCATCCACGTGATTACAAATAGCTCAATTTCGTTTCTTTTTATGGCTGAGTAATATTCCATTGTATATATGTGCCACATCTTCTTTATCCATTCATCTGATGATGGACACTTAGGTTGTTTCCATCTCCGGGCTATTGTAAATAGGGCTGCTATGAACATTTTGGTACATGACTCTTTTTGAATTATGGTTTTCTCAGGATATATGCCCAGTAGTGGGATTGCTGGGTCATATGGTAGTTCTATTTGTAGTTTTTTAAGGAACCTCCATACCGTTCTTCATAGTGGCTGTACCAATTCACATTCCCACCAGCAGTGCAAGAGTGTTCCCTTTTTTCCACACCCTCTCCAGCATTTATTGTTTCTAGATTTTTTGATGATGGCCATTCTGACTGGTGTGAGATGATATCTCATTGTAGTTTTGATTTGCATTTCTCTAATGAGTAAAGATGTTGAGCATCCTTTCATGTGTTTGTTGGCAGTCTGTATATCTTCTGTGGAGAAATGTCTATTTAGGTCTTCTGCCCATTTTTGGATTGGGTTGTTTGTTTTTTTGTTATTGAGCTGCATGAGCTGCTTATAAATTTTGGAGATTAATCCTTTGTCAGTTGCTTCATTTGCAAATATTTTCTCCCATTCTGAGGGTTGTCTTTTGGTCTTGTTTATGGTTTCCTTTGCTGTGCAAAAGCTTTTAAGTTTCATTAGGTCCCATGTGTTTATTTTTGTCTTTATTTCCATTACTCTAGAAGGTGGGTCAAAAAGGATCTTGCTGTGATTTATGTCATAGAGTGTTCTGCCTATGTTTTCCTCTAAGAGTTTGATAGTGTCTGGCCTTACATTTAGGTCTTTAATCCATTTTGAGCTTATTTTTGTGTATGGTGTTAGGGAATGATCTAATCTCATACTTTTACATGTCCCTGTCCCGTTTTCCCAGCACCACTTATTGAAGAGGCTGTCCTTTCTCCACTGTACATTCCTGCCTCCTTTATCAAAGATAAGGTGACCATATGTGCGTGGGTTTATCTCTGGGCTTTCTATCCTGTTCCGTTGATCTATCTTTCTGTTTTTGTGCCAGTACCACACTGTCTTGATTACTGTAGCTTTGTAGTATAGTCTGAAGTCAGGAAGCCTGATTCCTCCAGCTCCATTTTTCGTTCTCAAGATTGCTTTGGCTATTTGGGGTCTTTTGTGTTTCCGTACAAATTGTGAAATTTTTTGTTCTAGTTCTGTGAAAAATGCCAGTGGTTGTTTGATAGGGATTGCATTGAATCTGTAGATTGCTTTGGGTAGTAGAGTCATTTTCACAATGTTGATTCTTCCAATCCAAGAACATGGTACATCTCTCCATCTATTTGTATCATCTTTAATTTCTTTCATCAGTGTCTTATAATTTTCTGCATACAGGTCTTTTGTCTCCTTAGGTAGATTTATTCCTAGATATTTTATTCTTTTTGTTGCAATGGTAAATGGGAGTGTTTCCTTCATTTCACTTTCAGATTTTTCATCATTAGTATATAGGAATGCCAGAGATTTCTGTGCATTAATTTTGTATCCTGCAACTTGACCAAATTCATTGATTAGCTCTAGTAGTTTTCTGGTAGCATCTTTAGGATTCTCTATGTATAGTATCATGTCATCTGCAAACAGTGACAGCTTTACTTCTTCTTTTCCAATTTGGATTCCTTTTATTTCCTTTACTTCTCTGATTGCTGTGGCTAAAACTTCCAAAACTATGTTGAATAAGAGTGGTGAGAGTGGGCAACCTTGTCTTGTTCCTGATCTTAGTGGAAATGGTTTCAGTTTTTCACCATTGAGGACGATGCTGGCTGTGGGTTTGTCATATATGGCCTTTATTATGTTGAGGAAAGTTCCCTCTCTGCCTACTTTCTGCAGGGTTTTTATCATAAATGGGTGTTGAATTTTGTCGAAAGCTTTCTCTGCATCTGTTGAGATTATCATATGGTTTTTCTCCTTCAATTTGTTAATATGGTGTATCACGTTGATTGATTTGCGTATATTGAAGAATCCTTGCATTCCTGGAATAAACCCCACTTGATCATGGTGTATGATCCTTTTAATGTGCTGTTGGATTCTGTTTGCTAGTATTTTGTTGAGGATTTTTGCATCTATGTTCATCAGTGATATTGGCCTGTAGTTTTCTTTCTTTGTGACATCCTTGTCTGGTTTTGGTATCAAGGTGATGGTGGCCTCGTAGAACGAGTTTGGGAGTGTTCCTCCCTCTGCTATATTTTGGAAGAGTTTGAGAAGGATAGGTGTTAGCTCTTCTCTAAATGCTTGATAGAATTCGCCTGTGAAGCCATCTGGTCCTGAGCTTTTGTTTGTTGGAAGATTTTTTATCACAGTTTCAATTTCAGTGCTTGTGATTGGTCTGTTCATATTTTCTATTTCTTCCTGATTCAGTCTTGGCAGGTTGTGCATTTCTAAGAATTTGTCCATTTCTTCCAGGTTGTCCATTTTATTGGCATAGAGTTGCTTGTAATAATCTCTCATGATCTTTTGTATTTCTGCAGTGTCAGTTGTTACTTCTCCTTTTTCATTTCTAATTTTATTGAGTCTTCTCCCTTTTTTTCTTGATGAGTCTGGCTAATGGTTTATCAATTTTGTTTATCTTCTCAAAGAATCAGCTTTTAGTTTTATTGATCTTTGCTCTCGTTTCCTTCATTTCTTTTTCATTTATTTCCGATCTGATTTTTATGATTTCTTTCCTTCTGCTAACTTTGGGATGTTTTTGTTCTTCTTTCTCTGATTGCTTTAGGTGCAAGGTTAGGTTGTTTATTTGAGATGTTTCCTGTTTCTTAAGGTAGGATTGTATTGCTATAAACTTCCCTCTTAGAACTGCTTTTGCTGCATCGTTGTGTCTCCATTGTCATTTGTTTCTAGGTATTTTTAAATTTCCTCTTTGATTTCTCAGTGATCACTTCGTTATTAAGTAGTGTATTGTTTAGCCTCCATGTGTTTGTATTTTTTACAGCTCTTTTCCTGTAATTGATATCTAGTCTCATAGCATTGTGGTCAGAAAAGACACTTGATACAATTTCAATTTTCTTAAATTTACCAAGGCTTGATTTGTGACCCAAGATATGATCTATCCTGGAGAATGTTCCATGAGCACTTGAGAAAAATGTGTATTCTGTTGTTTTTGGATGGAATGTCCTATAAATATCAATTAAGTCCATCTTGTTTAATGTATCATTTAAAGCTTGTGTTTCCTTATTTATTTTCATTTTGGATGATCTGTCCATTGGTGAAAGTGGGGTGTTAAAGTCCCCTACTATGATTGTGTTACTGTCGATTTCTCCTTTTATGGCTGTTAGTATTTGCCTTATGTATTGAGGTGCTCCTATGTTGGGTGCATAAATATTTACAATTGTTATATCTTCTTCTTGGATCGATCCCTTGATCATTATGTAGTGTCCTTCTTTGTCTCTTCTAATAGTCTTTATTTTAAAGTCTATTTTGTCTGATATGAGAATTGCTACTCCAGCTTTCTTTTGGTTTCCATTTGCATGGAATATCTTTTTCCATCCCCTTACTTTCAGTCTGTATGTGTCTCTAGGTCTGAAGTGGGTCTCTTGTAGACAGCATATATATGGGTCTTGTTTTTGTATCCATTCAGCCAATCTGTGTCTTTTGGTGGGAGCATTTAGTCCATTTACATTTAAGGTAATTATCGATATGTATGTTCCTATTCCCATTTTCTTAATTGTTTTGGGTTCGTTATTGTAGGTCTTTTCCTTCGTTGTGTTTCTTGCCTAGAGAAGTTCCTTTAGCATTTGTTGTAAAGCTGGTTTGGTGGTGCTGAACTCTCTCAGCTTTTGCTTGTCTGTAAACGTTTTAATTTCTCCATCAAATCTGAATGAGATCCTTGCTGGGTAGAGTAATCTTGGTTGCAGGTTTCTCTCCTTCATCACTTTAATTATGTCCTGCCACTCCCTTCTGGCTTGTAGAGTTTCTGCTGAGAGATCAGCTGTTATCCTGATGGGGATTCCCTTGTGTGTTACTTGTTGTTTTTGCCTTGCTGCTTTTAATATGATTTCTTTGTGTTTAATTTTTGACAGTTTGATTAATATGTGTCTTGGAATATTTCTCCTTGGATTTATTCTGTATGGGACTCTCTGTGCCTCCTGGACTTGATTAACTATTTCCTTTCCCATATTAGGGAAGTTTTCAAGTATAATCTCTTCAAATATTTTCTCAGTCCCTTTCTTTTTCTCTTCTTCTTCTGGAACCCCTATAATTCGAATGTTGGTGCGTTTAATGTTGTCCCAGAGGTCTCTGAGACTGTCCTCTGTTCTTTTCATTCTTTTTTCTTTATTTTGCTCTGCAGCAGTTATTTCCACTATTTTATCTTCCACCTCACTTATCCGTTCTTCTGCCTCAGTTATTCTGCTATTGATCCCATCTAGAGTATTTTTCATTTCATTTATTGTGTTTTTAATCGATGCTTGATTCATCTTTAGTTCTTCTAGGTCCTTGTTAACTGTTGCTTGCATTTTGTCTATTCTATTTCCAAGATTTTGGATCTTGGAAATAGAATCTTGGATCATCTTTACTATCATTATTCTGAATTCTTTTTCAGGTAGACTGCCTATTACCTCTTCATTTGTTAGGTCTGGTGGGTTTTTATCTTGCTCCTTCTCCTGCTGTGTGTTTTTCTGTCTTCTCATTTTGCTTATGTTACTGTGTTTGGGGTCTCCTTTTTGCAGGCTGCAGGTTCGTAGTTCCCGTTGTTTTTGGTGTCTGTCCCTAGTGGCTAAGGTTGGTTTAGTGGGTTGTGTAGGCTTCCTGATGGAGGGGACTAGTGCCTGTGTTCTGGTGAATGAGGCTGGATCTTGTCTTTCTGGTGGGCAGGTCCACGTCTGGTGGTGTGTTTTGGGGTGTCTGCGGACTTTTTATGATTTTAGGCAGCCTCTCCGCTAATGGGTGGCGTTGTGTTCCTGTCTTGCTAGTTGTTTGGCATAGGGTGTCCAGCACTGTAGCTTGCTGGTCGTTGAGTGAAGCTGGGTGCTGGTGTTGAGATGGAGATCTCTGGAAGATTTTCGCCGTTTGATATTATGTGGAGCTGGGAGGTCTCTTGTGGACCAGTGTCCTGAATTTGGCTCTCCCACCTCAGAGGCAGAGCACTGACTCCTGGCTCCACAATTTGGGATGATTCGTTGTCTATTCATGTATTCCACAGATGCAGGGTACATCAAGTTGATTGTGGTGCTTTAATCTGCTGCTTCTGAGGCTGCTGGGAGAGATTTCCCTTTCTCTTCTTTGTTCCCACAGCTCCCGTGTCTCAGCTTTGGATTTGGCCCCGCCTCTGCGTGTAGGTCGCCGGAGGGCGTCTGTTCTTCGCTCAGACAGGACAGGGTTAAAGGAGCAACCTCTTCGGGGACTCTGGCTCACTCAGGCCGTGGGGGAGGGAGGGGCACGGAGTGCGGGGCGAGCCTGCAGCGGCAGAGGTCGGCGTGACGTTGCACCAGCCCGAGGCGCGCCGTGCGTTCTCCCAGGGAAGCCGTCTCTGGATCCCGGGACCCCGGAAGGGGGGCGTGGACAGTGACCTGCGCTCGCACACAGGCCTCTTGGCGGCGGCAGCAGCAGCCCCAGCGTCCCACGCCCGTTTCTGGGCTCCGCGCTTTCAGCCGCGGCTTGCGCCTGTCTGTGGGGCCCCTTTAAGCAGCGCTCTTAATCCCCTCTCCTTGCGCACCAGGAAACCAAGAGGGAAGAAATAGTCTCTTGCCTCTTTGGCAGCTCCAGAGTTTTCCCGGACTCCCTCCCGGCTAGCTGTGGCGCATTAGCCCCCTTCAGGCTGAGTTCTCGCCGCCAGCCCCAGTCCTCTCCCTGCGCTCTGACCGAAGCCCGAGCCTCAGCTTCCAGCGCCGCCCGCCTCGGCGGGCGAGCAGACAAGCCTCTCGGGCTGGTGAGTGCCGGTCGGCACCGATCCTCTGTGCGGGAATCTCTCCGCTTTGCCCTTCCCAGGTACGTGGGGAATTTCTTGCCTTTTGGGAGGTCTGAGGTCTTCTGCCAGCTTTCAGTAGGTGTTCTGTAGGAGTTGTTCCACGTGTAGCTATATTTCTGGTGTATCTGTGGGGAGGAAGGTGATCTCTGCGTCTTACTCTTCTGCCATCTTCCCCGGAAGTCCCTGTTCTCATTTTTAGCACTAAAAATATATTTCAAAAAAAATCAATGTAAGCATAATCCAGAACCTACCCCCCCAACCCCCATCCACCCCTTGCCCCAATTTCTCATGTCCCTTTGTTATCAAGCCCTCCTCCAACCACCCCCATCCCTGGAAACCATTGAACAGTTTACATTACCTCATTTACCTTTGCAGGAATGTTCTGTGCATGAAATCATATAGCATGTGGTCTTTTGAGTATGGCTTTTTTCACTTAGCATAATGACATTCATTCATGGTTTGAGTGTATCAGTAGTTCCTTTTATTTCTGAATAGTATCCTGTTATATGGATTTTCCACTGTTTGTCCTTTCCCCAGTTGAGAGACAACTGTTTCCAGTTTTTGTCAGTTATGGGGTTGGGGGGGAACAAGTAAAAACATTTGCTGCAGTTTTTCATGTGAACCTAAGTTCTTATTCTACTTGAATATATACTTAGGAAGGATATCGCTGGGCTGTATGTAAAGTGTATGTTTAACTTTAGAAAAATTGCCAGAGTCAACTTTTCCACAGTGACTGTACTAATTTTGCATTTCTGTTAGCAGTATAGGACAATTCTAGTTACTCTGTATGCTCACTAGCACTTAGTATTTTCAGTTTTTCTTTTAAGCCATTCTAATGGGTGTTATCTTACTGATTTTAATTTGCATTTCCTTGATGACTAGTGAGCATATTTTCATGTTTTTACTTACCATTCATGTATCTTCTTTGGTGAAGTATCTGTTCAAATCTTTTGTCCATTCTCTAAAATTTTTTTTTTAATTTGTGTTGTTTAGGGATTTTTTTCAAGAATAGCATCTTCTGAATACAAGTCCTTGTCAGATATGTGATTTGTAACTGCTTTTCCCCCATCTGTGACTTATCTTCTCCATAGCTTAATGTAACTTTTGCGTGCTTTTTAAAGAACTGAGTTCTTCGTACTGATGAAGCTCTTTTTAACAGTTTTTATTTATGGATCATGCTTTTGGTGTCGTATCTTTGAAGTCTTCGGTTAAACTAAACTTATAAAAGGTTTCTCCTATATTTTCACAGTTTTATAGTTTCAGGTTTTGCATTTTGTTTTATGATCCATTTTGAGGTTTTCTATATGGTGTGAGGTAGGGTTTGAGGCTGATTTTTTTACATTGGGATATTCATTAAATCCAGCACCATTTGTTGAAAAGACTGTTCTTTCTCCACTGTATTGCCTTTGCAAGCTGTGTTGAAAATCAGTTGACCATATATTTGTGGGTCTATATCTGGACTCTCTATTCTGTTCTATGGATCTGTATATCTGTCCTTTCTGTAGTGTACCATATTGTTTTGTTTATTCTAGCTTTATAGTAAATCTGGAAATCAGTTGGTGTAAGTCTCCCAACTGTAAGATTTAGATCCAAGGATTTCATGGGTTTTGGTGCTATTATAAGTGGTACTCAAATTTTAAAAATTTTCTAATTATTCATTACAGTTTATAGAAATAGGATTGTTTTGTATCTGTTGACCTTAACTGACTTAAACTCAGTTTTAGTTCTAGTAGCGTTTTTGTTGTTGATTCTTTAGGACTTTCTAATAGTCATGTCATCTGCAAAAAAAAGATCATTTCATTTCTTCCATTCCAGTTAGTATGCCTGGTACTTCTTTTTCTTGTACTGTCTGAGACCTCCACTGTAATGTGGAATAAGAGTGGTAAGAGCAGACATCCTTGCTTTGTTTTTGATGTTAGGGGAAAATATTCAGGGTTTTAACTGTAAGTACAATGTTAGGTGTAGGTTTTTTGTAATTGCTCTTGTAAGATTTTTTTTCAAGAAAAAATTTCTAAGACCTATTTTAAAAATTGTTAAAAGTCAGGATAAAATCATAATGGTATCTTAAGACAGTGATGTAATTGGCATTGCCTGTGCATGCTCACATTTGTTTAGTAGTCCACATTGCATGTCTAGACAGCTATAACCCTTCAACATTTCAGTTAACAAATTATTTGAGGATCATTTGAGGAAGAAATAGAGCTCTGTTGTTTGAGAACTTTCCTTTGACATCTTCTGTTAAGGTCAAAGTAGCGCCAACATTAAAAAATAATATCATGAGGAAACAATCAGATCAGAATGTGAGGTATTCTATAAAACAACTAACCTGGTTTCTTCAGTAAATAAATGACATGTTTGAAAAGAGGAGATGAGTTGTTGCAGATTAAGGAGACTTAAGAGATATAACTTGAGAGGTAATTGATAGACCTTGTTTAGATTCTGATTTGATATATAATGAAGTACTTGGGAGTGGGATTTGCCTCAGAATATATGAAGAAAAACAAAAAGAAAGAAAGAAAAAAGAAAGCAGGGTGGTTAAGCAGATGACACAATGTTGGTAATTTGGTTTAGGAATTTATTTGAGGTCTGTTATTCTATATTAAAATATGTTTGAAGGTTTTAATTATAAAAGTTTTTTTTTTAATATGCAGAATAGGTGTCACCAACTTGGAAGAAAATCTTGGAAAGACGAATGGGACACCCTTTTCATAAATACTGCATCACCAGTACTCTTTATGGCACAAAAGACTAATATGTAGAAAAAACTGTTACTGGTGACTGATTTGAAGAGTAATTCAGAAGAGTTGGACTTTGAATTTTGATGAAGTTTTAGGAATTTTTAGCTTACATTAGGAAATAAAAGCAAATTAATATGGGATGTTCCTTTTATTGAAATGTTAGCTTGCTTTCTCACTCAGGAAAGCTCTACCCCAAAGATAAATGTGTGAAAATAGAGATTCATGATGCCTTTAGAGGACTGTAGAAAATTTTGGGATGTTTTGTCTTGAACAGAGATAATGTATTGATAGCAGGAATGTTTGTTTATTTGCTGTACTTTATTTCCATTTCTCTAGTTATAAATAATATAAAATGTCTCTGAAGAGGTTAATTTGGAAAAATTTGGTAGGTCATGATTAGCCACATAGTCAGGAAGATAGAGTTATCTGACATCCCAAGAAAAAAAATATTTATCCAGTTTTATCATTTAAAAAAAGTCCTGTAGAGAAAACCCTTAAATGTAAGTACACTTTTTTGAATTCTTTCTGATTGGAAAATAAGGAGAGATGCATTTTGAGACATCAGTTGGTGTGGTAAATGCATTAAAAATGCGTTGTGGATTTAACATGTGTTTCAGTTCTCTGTCAAAATTTTCTCTGGTGAGTACTTTTGTCAAGACACCAAGTAAAAGGCAGAGGAAATTTTCTTCTGCAAATGTCGTTTGCATCCTTTCAATTTTTTGCTATGTTGACATGAACTAATATAGTTTAGAAGAAAATTAGCTATCTTCTCTAGGGCATTTTATAATTTTTACATATGAAAAGAACGTTAGGAATACATGAGGCATTGTTAGTCTGTTGGATTCTCTTGTGTTAGAGTTACTTGTGGCTCTAAGTAATGCTACAACATATTTCAAAGGCAAATATGCTTCCCCAAATGTTAAACATTAATGAAATCATGAGTTCAGGAAATAAAGTTGATGCTATATTAAGATTTAATTTTCTGACATTCTCCCTAAAATCATGTCCGTAAAATCCTATTCATATACTGCTTTCAAAACGTTTAAAGAAATTTGTGTAATGTCATTTTTGGATATTTTTTCCTGGTTTTCTCTCTTAAAATACGTATGATAACCTTTGTATTAATTTGTGACATTTTGTTACTTTAAATAGAGCTTTAATAACAAAATTAGTCTTTGTGACACTATTAGGTAGAAAGATTAATTTGAGAATTCTGGATGATTTCAAACTTTGAAGAGGCAGGTGGGTAAGACCTTTATGTGGGCGGGATTGTACCATGCCTATATTTCAATAACTTTAAAATCAAAACACATTATTCCCTTCTGTACATAAGTATCTTATGACTTAGGGCAAATATTTAACTTCTTTTCTGTGTTTCAGTGCGATTTAATCTACTTAAATTAGCTCATTAACTTTGCTTTAGAAAAATATTTTTAAAGTTTCTTTTATTTTTATTTGGATGCCCTGCTTACTGGTTCATTTTTTTGTTTTGCTTTGTTTTGTTTTATTTTCAGTTGTGGAAGAAGGACTCTGGGAAAATGGCCTTTCCTACGAATGTCGGACGCTGCTCTTCAAAGCGATCCACAATCTGTTAGAAAGGTAAGAGAAGGAATATCATCACAGTGGTTTTGACACACCCAAGTATAATGCTAGATACTCAGAGGGTTTCCTGTGATTCTGAAAACACTTTCACATACAACTTTATAAAAATGTATATAAATCTCTTCTTTCTTTTTATATTGATACAATTTCAAACTTAGAGAATTTCTAGGAGTGGCACAAAGTACTCCATATATCCTTTCACACAGCTTCACTAACAGTTTTTCTTTTGCCCAGTTTGCTTTATAATTTGTGTGATTGCTCACCCTCTCACCCACCCTGCTTTTGCACCCAGTGTGAATCATGTGTGTTCATGTGTGTGCATTCAGATTTATTCCCTCAAACGCCTGAGTCATTTACACACTTGAGATTCTTCTTCTGTAACTCCGAAGTATTTAGGTGTACATTTCCTAAGGACAAGGACATCCTCTCCTATAAGCCCAGTACAATTATGAAAATTAGGAAATAAAACCTTGATAAAATGCCATTATCTAATCCGTAGTTCAACTCAGATGTTACCATTTGTCCCAGTTACGTTCTTTTTAGCTTAACCTCCCTCCCCCAAGATTAGTCTGTAATCATGCATTATATTTAGTTCTCATGTCATTTTAAATCTAGAAGAGTTCCTTAACCTTTCTTTTTCTTTCTCAGCATTGACATTTTGGATGAGTTAAGGCCATATATTTTATATAATATACCTCAATTTGAGATAGTTTCCTCATGATTAGATTTAGTTTAT
The DNA here is from genome assembly GCF_964341445.2 of Mesoplodon mirus. Lineage (NCBI taxonomy): Eukaryota > Metazoa > Chordata > Mammalia > Artiodactyla > Ziphiidae > Mesoplodon > Mesoplodon mirus. The sequence continues at coordinate 13,053,898 of NC_138989.1, forward strand.
GCTTCTTCAATCGGAGTACCATAGAAACGATGTTGTGTCCTTCTCAGTGTATCGAAAGAGGAGGCCCATTTGTTGAGCCTCTCATTATTGATGATTATTAGCATTGATCCCTCTCGTGAGTGGTGTTCTGCCAAGGTTCTCCACTGTAGATTAATAAGTAACTATGATCTTTGTTATTTCTGTCTTTGAAATTAATAAGTAATTTGTGGCCAGATCCAATGAGATTGTGTAATTATCCCATTTGTTATGAAATTCTGAGTCACTTGGTTAAGCTTCTGTGGGTGGTCCTTGTCTATATCAGTTATTACTTGTATGACTGTAATGTCACCATTCCTTCTATTAGTTGGCATTCTTTTGTAAGGAAAAGATTTTCAGTTTCTCCCATGGATTTATGTATTTCTCTCTCTCCCTTAATCTTTCTATCTATATAAATTTGGAAAAGAGGGATTCCTGTTCTACTCAGTGAATTATAATTTATCACTATCATTTAATTTGATGCCTGAGTACTTGCAGATCGGCCGGGGGGAAGCCCCTTCATGATGGCTCCTGTGGTTTTTTGACCTGTCCTCATCATTGTTTGAACACCTCCTTACTTGCTGGCATAACAATATGTCCCAGGCCCTGGATGATGTTTTAAGGGGAGGCATAGATGAGAAAGAATGGATTATTTAAGAATGTCTATGGGAAAAACTTTGTACTTCCTTCCCTGAGTTTATATATAGTTCTTTTAGGTGATCAAAACTGGAAGGACATTCTGGTACCTTCAAGTTTCTTATCCAAGCTGTTATCTAGGGTAATATCACTGCAATATCACTGCTTAGGATTCTTAAGTTACAGTTAATAAGTTGTCATAATTTAAGTCACTCAGAAAGACCTTTCCCACCAAATTTATCTATTTTTCATTCTGAACTTTTGTTCCTACTTCTGTATTTGGAGTAGACCTAGAGGCTATCTGTTACTAAGGCAGTATATTTTAGAAGCATTGGTTTTAAGAGTTGAGTACTCTTAAATATTCCAGATATTTGGCAGTTCTTCTCCCATTGCAAAACAAAACAAAACACACGTATACACAAAGTCCCTTCAGGAAAATGTGGAAAATTTACTATTTCCATAATCCTGTGCCAGAATAAAGCTCTTATATCTGTATAGTAATTAATGTACCTTTAAACACAGTCCTTTTTACATAATTTTTAAAAATTAATTAATTTTATTTTTGGCTGCGTTGGGTCTTCATTTCTGCGTGCAAGCTTTCTCTAGTTGCGGCGAGCAGGGGCTACTCGTGATGCGCGGGCTTCTCATTGCGGTGGCTTCTCTTGTTGCGGAGCACAGGCTCTAGGCGCATGGGCTTCAGTAGTTGTGGCTCGCAGGCTCTAGAACGCAGGCTCAGTAGTTGTGGCACACGGGCTTAGTTGCTCTGCAGCATGTGGGATTTCCCTGGACCAGGGCTTGAACCCATGTCCGCGGCATTGGCAGGCGGATTCTCAACCACTGCGCCACCAGGGAAGTCCCAATAATTTTTTAATGTATATGGAACAAAGTACATATTTTAAAAAATTGTAGCTCACTGTGTTGTTTTTTATATCATAATTTATTCTTTTCAGAAAAATATTAATGAATTTGTGATTGAATTATATTCTTTTTAGTATTTTGTGTCTTAAATGGTAGCATGTTTCTTTGCTGGAAGAAAATTAGAAGAGCAGAAAAACTGGGAGAAAAGAGAAATGCAGAAAATTTATTTATTCTGTGCTCATGTATTCAGAATTTATGATAGAAACTGTAGTCTAGGTCAGATTGAATTATTATTTTATAAGAAAGTTAATTGTGTCATATGCAGTATGTCATGCAATAAAGCTTGAGATAGTTCAGCAGAACTTTGGGTTGGGCCTTGGTTTGATTTCAGGGTCTGTTATTTGGACAGTTGCCCTAACCTCACAAAGTCTTAGTTAATGCCCTTTATATTAAATGTAGGATACTGTGCATCTTGAGCTTTTGTTAGATGTTGTGTATGATGCCTGCCACATAATACTTGACCTATTTTCAATAATTATTAATTCCTTTTCCCCATAAATTATTATTTTGCATATTTTAATTTGAATCCTCCTATAGGAGTTTATTTTGAAACAAAACAGTGTTTCTTTTAGAAAATAATGAATACTTAAGCTGTTCGGCTCCCTTTCTACTGTTAGAACGGATGAGTTGAGATTCTTTTGAAAATTTTTAATAGTTCTTTTGTCCTTTAAAATAATATTGTCTTTTCATCAAACTTTTAAGTAACTGTGTTCTATGAATGAAAATTACCCTACTCATGAGACAGGGAAGCATTTTACATGATTGTTTTTAGCTCTCTTTATTCATTGTCAACAGAAACTGGGTTGGCTAATACATGCTTGCCCTTTTGTTCTTCTCATAGCTTAGAGCACTTGCTGTAACTTACTTATCTGTTTACAACCTAAATTTATTGAAATACAGTTTACTGTCTTACTCTCAGCAATTTTCTGTTATGTCTTTGCATTTCTATTTAGATAAGATTGACTTAGTTTCACTAACAGAAGTATTGATATTACTATTTCCAAGGTTGGACACAACATTAAAAGTCAGTTAGGGGCTTCCCTGGTGGCGCAGTGGTTGAGAGTCCGCCTGCCGATGCAGGGGACACGGGTTCATGCCCTGGTCCGGGAGGATCCCACATGCCACGGAGCGGCTGGGCCCGTGAGCCATGGCCGCTGAGCCTGTGCGTCCGGAGCCTGTGCTCCGCAACGGGAGAGGCCACAACAGTGAGAGGCCTGCGTACCACAAAAAAAAAAAAAAAAAAAAGAAGTCAGTTAGTCTTGTTTACCCAGCTAATTCTGGAATACCATTCTAAATATAATATCCTTTTTATGTGGTCCTCCATCCTTTCCTTGAATACTTCTGACTATGTGAGCTGAACTTTCCAAAGTTCCTTTCATCTTCTGAGAATACTCACTGTTAGAAAGTCTTTCTTATGCTGAGCAGAAGTCTGTCTCCCTGTAGTTTTCTTTTCTTTACCTTGATTCTGTTCTTTGGGGGTCATATATAATTCATCTAATCCTACTTCCATGGGGTGGCCTGTTTACTATCTTGGTCCCCTAAGTTATTTATTTTCCTTGTTTGTGGTTCTTACTATATATTACTATATATCCTTATATATTCTTACTATATATCCTCACCCCTTTCCTCCAGCCTTCCAGACAGTCCTCTAGTCAGTTCAGTTCTCTTCATTTTGATTGCCACTGACCTACTTTAAAACTTCATAACTGTTTCACGAAGTATTGCAGTGACCTCTTTAATCATGCTGCTGACCATTGTGAGTCATTTACTGCAGCACTGCTCTATGTCCTCTTACCTCCAGGCAGGAATTATGCTGTTGGGGCTCCCCCTGTCAAAGATTCCTGATAAAGAGCAAAGAGCAGTGGCAAAATACATAATAGCGCATTCATTCAAGCCTCTGTTCAGAAGTGGTACATGCCATCTCTGCTCATATTTCATTGACCCAAGACATTTACCACCAAGCTTAAAGTCAAGTGGATGAGAAGGTATTATCCATCAGTGGGAGGTACCAAAGTCACATGGCCAAGCTTGATGTCAATGGGACAGGGAGGGATAGCACATATTTGGGAAAAGGATGCAATCTACCATACCTTTTAATTGAGGTCTTCTCTCTTCTAATAACCTGTATTCCAAACAGGTGTGGTTATATTACTAAAAACACAGATATGTTTCTAAAACACAATTATCGGTGTATTTATACATGTTTTTGAAACCTTTGAGCCATATTGGCTTCTTACGGTATTTTCTTCACCTGTGATTTATGAGTCAGAATTTCAGTATCTGAAACTGTGTAGGCCTTCTAAGTCTTATGGTTTTAGATCATACAATCATGGTTATTTTTCCCCTCTTCTGAGAAGGTAGAGTGCTTCCTGTTTTCTTAATGATCAATTATCCCTTTTTGGCAAAATGACCAGAATAATAAAATACCATTTTGTTTTTTTACTTCTATAGAATCTGCTAATTTGACTTGACTTCCCCCCTCCACCCCTTTGTGCCTGCTTTCTCTCTCTTTCTCTTTTTAAAAATAATGCTCTATTTCAGACTGTTCTTCATCAGTCTTTGCAATTTCATGGGATTTTGTATGTATTTCTAATGAACTTGTCAGAGGTTACACTTTGTATTTTAAGTTTAGGTTATCTCACACTCGTCACTAATAGAAAACCACTTTGCTGTGAATAGAGTTTGGAAAACAAAAACCTGCAGGTTTTTTCAGAAATTTCTTCATTTGGCATTTTTAATATTGCAGATTTAATGGCTATTACTCTTATGTTATTATAATTTGTATAGTTTCCATAATATACCATATCCTTCTCATGTACCTATTTAAATAAAGTAAAACATTTGGTTGTCCAGGAAATGTGTGGAGTTCATATCACCCAGAGTTTTTATTAATGTTTCAGTGATTTGCACCACATATGGGACTTATGAAAATCTTGCTTTTGTAGCTTTGAAGAAATACTTAAAATGTCTGCCATAATGCTGTCAAATTGTTATTATGTGTGGTAGTATACTTTAATTATAATTTTCTTAAGTTTTTAAAATTAAACACAGCTGATTTTGATGGAAAGGTTTTGTTGTGTTTTTCCCCCCTCTCTAAAATGCAAATCATTGCTTTGCACACAATGGAAGATTACATGGGTCTCTTGAAGCTGTTATGCTCTGTCCGGTCCATGCTTACTTAGGGAGACTTTAATCTGTGGGTATTTGATATTTGTAAAACATAATGGTTCTTTGGAGTAGTCCATTGGTGCTGCTTTCCTAATGGATTGTCAGCCTGTTCACCCATGGTAGTTTATAAGACAGCTGTAAAATTGCCTTGGCTCAGAGCTTCTTATTTGCCAAGAGTTGGTGTTTAGAGTGAAGATACTCAGTTTGGAAAAGTACAGTAAAAATAACATGGAGAAAATTGGAATTATATGATAACAGTAACATTATATTTGTAAATTAGTAGCTTTCAATGCCCTGTGGTATTGTGATCCAGTAGAGGTGATTATCAGAGGGCAAAGGAGCAAGGTCCTTGGATGTAGTGGTTCAAGGATTTCAAGACGATGGATATATTCAGTAGAGAATGGTGGTAGAGTATAGCCTTAGTTGAAGAAATGGTTATGTGATACTGCAACATTGAGGGTCCTTTGGTAAATAAGGTGATTAGAGGAGCTGGAAATGAGTAATTAATAAATGCCCATTTTGTTAAATTGCTGCAGTGTGCAGTTCTTTAAAAGAAGTAGAAAAATGAGCCTTTAGACATAAGGGGCATTAAAGGAAGAGACACTACAGACATTGTAGACACAAGTGAATGAAAGCATATATCTAATTGTAAATGTCTAGAGAAAAACATGTTCACCCTAAGACTAATTATTTCATCTATTAATATTTTTAGGACTGGGAAAGGATTAAGACTTTAACTTTTAAATTTAAATTTATTATTATTATTAGTGTGGTTAGAGAGTGGGATTAGACACTAAATGTTTGAAAGTCAAATGGATGTTTCAGGTGAGGCTAGTCCTACAAAAGACCTTAGCCTTACAGAGATTTTGGAGAGGGTGGAAATAATAGGAATTACTTGGCCAGAGGAGACAGCATCCAGTAGGACAGCACCCACTAGGGCACAGTAGGGATCCAAAGTAATGAAGATAGAAGGGGTTAGTTGGAAAAGGTTTCTTCAGCCTTAAATTATATGGGTTGGGGTTTTTTTGGGGTTTTTTTGTTTTTAGTTGGGAGTTGAGAGCACTGCAGTTTCTTGGGAGGAGACTTCATACGTGTTTGATGTAAATTGGATTGGTGAGGTAAAGATTTTGATGCTGGTGAGGATGTTCTGGTACAAAGTTATATAAAATTTAGTCTATCTAAGCAGCTCTGTAAGTATATGATAACACTGAGGGGCAGTTTAGTTGAGGATGCAGTAGAGGAACACTATCCTTGGACTTTTTAAATCTATGAAAACTGTCACACCTGCATAATATGAGGGGCGCAGAAGAGCCGAGCCAGTGGTGGCTCCCTTCTAAACCTCCCAACTATCCCGTCTGGGAAATGGCTTGCTGATTTATGCCGCGGCTGCGGCTGTGGCTCTTGTAAACTTAGGTCAGGTCTGCCCATGGCTTTAGGGTTAGAGATTGGGGCTTGCCAGCTTCAGAGCCAAGTTGTTCTTGTAGTTAATTATTTAGAGCTGTTGGGCATGACACAGAAACATGTACACACACACACAGCCTGATTTCTTTTTTATTTTTCAGCACGTGTTTGTTTCTTTTCTTCTTGAAACAGTGATTTTTTTAGGGCGGTAGTAGGGGGCTTGGAATTATTTCTAAAGAGGAATACTTACCTAGAACTGTTGCTTACGAAACATTTTATAAATCTGAAATCACATTGTGATCTTTGAAGATCAATCTTTAAAGATTGAACTACTTTACAGAATTTTGTCGTATCTTAATAGTAAGGTAATTTTGAAAATCTCAATAACAATGATTGGCATTACTGAGTGGACAGCCAGGGTTAACTGATACATAGTCTTAGCACTATTTGTGATGTTGATTTAAAGCACTTTTTGGCAGATGAAGTTTGTCTGCTAGGTTTATATATTTATCAACTTAAATATAAATTTTGTCCCTCAAAAACTGTAAAATAAAGGTTGATAGAGATAAAAGAGGGAAATTATATTTCTGATATTCTGTAGTTTTTATACCTTAGCATTCTCTCTCTTAAAAAGATTTGCTTAACTTTGTTCTTCAAGTATAATTAAGACATATGGGCAGTAGTGCCAGTCTTCCTAAACATTTATTCTATTGTGTTCTGTTCTGTTCTATTCTATTCTGTTTAGTTTTGGCTGCGTTGGGTCTTTGTTGCTGCACACGGCTTTCTCTAGTTGCGGTGAGCAGGGACTACTCTTTGTTGCGGCGCGTGGGCTTCTCCTTGCAGTGGGTTCTCTTGTTGTGGAGCACGGGCTCTAGGCGCCCGGGCTTCAGTAGTTGTGTCACATGCACTTAGTAGTTGTGGCTTGCAGGCTCTAGAGCGCAGGCTCAGTAGTTGTGGCACACGGGCTTTGTTGCTATGCATGCAGCATGTGGGATCTTCCTGGACCAGGGCTCCGAACCGGTGTCCCCTGCATTGGTAGGTGGATTTTAACCACTGCGCCACCAGGGAAGTCCCTTCCTAAAATTTTTTAACACCTATGTGATTTCCCACACGTTGAGTATCTACTATGATTTTAGTCTGGAGTGAGTGGTGATGGACTATAAAGAAATGAAATACATAATTTTTTTCTACCTCAAACACATGCACACAAGAAAATTCAAATAACAGTGTGAGTCTGGCCATGATTAGTGGTTACAAACAAGAAGGGTAACAGTATTATACTGCGAATAGGAAAATACTCATTGGTGTATAGCATTCATTTCTCAGATATTTATTGAAGACCTATTACTTTAGAGCAGAACATAAAGCATATTACATAATAAGCACTTAAATATTTGTTGAATATTGCCAGTAAATAAGGTAGATAACTGTGTCTGCCCCCAAATTGCTCATAGCTTCTTGGGAGAAAAGAGCCACAGAAATGATTCATTACAACTCAGTGGTGAAAGTACAGATTTGTAGATGTTAGAATGCTGTGCTGATCTGGGACAGAAAGGATGAATAGAATTAAATAGAGGAGGAAGGGATAGAATGGGATAGGGAGGGATTCTAGGCCAAAGCAGGGTTAGTAGTGATTAGTGGTAGTGTTTAGTACAGAAGTTCTCACTCTAAGATCTGCTTCAGAGTTCATCAACACTATGGAATTGTATGCAGTATTTTGCTTTTCCTTGCGTTTTTTAGGAGAAGGAGTCTATAATAACTTTCATTAGATTTTTTTTTAAACATAGAATCATGACCCCAAAATGATTGAGAACCAAGAGCTTATTAGTACCACAATATATTATCTGCTCCTGAGCCAGCATAGTCCCAGGTATCAATCAGGTGGTAGAACTGTCTTTCTTAGCAAAGCCACGTCTCATCACATTTCTTCCTTAACTTAAAGTACACAACACCAGATGGAAATACTTTCTGTATTGCCTAGTCTTGGAGACTCCATGTGTATCTGTGTGTGTGTGTGTGTGTGTGTGTGTGTGAGAGAGAGAGAGAGAGAGAGAGAGAGAGAGTGAGTGAGTGAGTGAGTTTCTCTTTTGGACCAGCCATAGTTGAGATTTAAGAGACTGAGGAGTGTAAAAATTGATGGTGATAGTTGCTGAGTTCTTTTTACCTGTTTCTTGAGTAAAAAGAAACTTTGCCTTCATACTTAACCATATCTACATCTAACTCAGCAATTCTTTAATTCTCTACTGAGTTGCAGGTCAGGGCAGAGAAAGGGGACACATTCAGCGTCTTCATTAATTTGGTCCCAACCTTCTCGGAGGTACTTGGTGACTTTGCTAACTTTCTGCCACATCACTGGTGACAGTATGACTTTTGACGACTCCCTTATGCAGAAATAAGTCAGTTGCGAATTCAAACTGTGTTAAAAACACTGCTTCATTCAGTGCAATTGTGTGTTTTCATGTTTTCCTTTCAGTGAGAGGGAAATCACTGATCACATAGAAGCTGATTAGTGGTTGAAAATCACGTAAATGATTCATGACTCTCATTTGGAACCAGATGATTTTGGATTCAAGAATCAGTAGTTTCCATGGCTGTTGCGTATTAGTGATAATAACCTTTTGTTGACATTGCCTGACAAAGGAATATGATCTGTAGTGGAACCTCCAGGAGATACATTAGCACAGGGAGTTAGGCTCCCAGCATTTTCATTAGCTTTTTGCCTTTTGCCTTTGTCCTTGAGTGGTCTTGGCTGTGCACTGCTGCTCTTCCACTCCAATCCCTCATTTGTTCTGGAATGAAAACAGTAAATAGAATTTGTGGGTTTTACTTCATAGAAGGGCAGGGGTTTTGAAACAAACTTTATACATTGTCCTCTTTAATCAGAGATATTTTATGTTTTTCTTTCATATTATACTGTCTAAAGCCTTGAAGTTTTTTCTATCCATAAACTGTAAATTCATGTTTTCTCTGTTGTTGAATAAATGATTCTTTTGAATTCTGACCTTCAAGACTTATGAGATAATGACGTGGTATTTATTTAAGTGAAGATGTGTGTCAGTAGAAGACATTGTTTAATGTTTGATGTGATTCTGTGCATGTCCTATTGCTTCATTCTTAGCATTATTGATTTTAAGATACACCTTCAATTTAATAACAGCTTTTGGAGAATAAAGAAACACTAATCAATTACAAGATAGATCTGGGCTTTAAGAATGAGTAAAGAACTGAGGAAATGTGACAGCATATATGTAGTCTACCTGAAAAACACAGTTAAGTCCCTTAACTAGGGAATAAACTGGTGATTTTATGTTTCAGTTTTGCTTCTTGAGCACTTTCACCTTATTGTGTATTCCATATTTTCTATTCTAACTTTAATGGAGTCATATAGTCTTTAACCTAAAAAGCAAGTTCACTTATCATCTTAGGAAAACAGACTGGTTACTTTGAAAATGATTTTTTTTTCATTGTGAACAAGGAAGATTGTTGTAGAAGTTCATTTTCAAAATAAAACTAGTTGAAGCAAGTGACTTTTTGATGAGACACTGCTTCAAATTGGCTCTGCCCATAGGGAGTTACATTGTGGCCAGCAGAAACTATTGCCATTTACCAACGCAAATCTGTAATGAGTTGGGCGAAGGCTTGAATTGTTTCCATCCTCCTTGATGGAGTGGAAATTGCAGAGCCAAAAGCCACGTGCAGAATTGCCTGAATATTCAACAAAGAATTGCTGTGCTGCTCTTTTGCTGGTAGGTAGAACCTTGTATAGAAGAATTATATCCACGTTTCTGACAGGTTTTCTTACAAAATATGTATCATTTCATTGAATAGTATTAGAGATTACTGTATTTCATCAGTTTCAAAATGCACATTTTCTCCCACATTTTTATATTGTTAAAATTAGGGATGCTCTTTACAAATGATGGCATCTCACAATTGACTGGAGTTATGATATAGTTGTCATCTGCCTGTACTTTAGTGAACTTGAGCATAGCTACTTATATTGTTGTCACTTCAGCTGAATTGTGTGCACCTTGGGTATTATATGAGTTGAGTTCAGTTGCCATTAACATGTCTTCAGAAAGAGTACCCTGTGATATGACACGGAAAAACAATGTACACAAAACGGCATGAATACAGAAGCGGGGCACAATTTAGATATGAAGAAAGCAAAATATTCATTACTGAAGAAATGACTGCAGTTCCTCATTTTTTTGCAAAGCCATAATCAAGTGCTTTACCATGTCTACAAAAGGAAAATACCTAAGTAGAAGAGGCTGTGCTATGCTTTTATTACCAAAATCCCTGCTAAAGAATTGACTACCACACACCAAGCAAGAAAGATCCAGCATTAAAACTTGCAAAAAGTGTGTCAGTGGCTTGGAAGAATATCTCTGAGGTACTCTTAAGAAATGCTACCTATATTCCCAACATTCTTGATCACACAAAAGTTAAAGTAATATAGAAGTGTGATTGGATTTGAAGCAATTCAAAAGTGTAAGATGTTTCAGGAGTATATCAACCAATTCTGATTTTTTTTACATGTATAAGAATAATACGTAATAAAATTCTATACCCAAAGTCAGAAAATTCTTTCAGTAAGTATAGTGTAAGAATTTTAAGTACTAAGAAAACATTTTGACAGTTTAATTGGTGATGTTTTTATTTTCAATGGTGGATCTTATCTGTGATTATTAATTCAGCGACTTGCTAGTTTGTTATTGAAACTGTATTCTTGATGTAATTATTGTAGGTGCCTAATGGATAAGAACTTCGTTAGGATTGGGAAATGGTTTGTCCGACCCTATGAAAAAGATGAAAAGCCGGTCAACAAAAGGTGAGTCTTTAGAATTCTTTTGGGTTTTTGGTTTCTTTTGCTTGACCACAGCTGTCTTTGGGGAAGAGGTGAATGGAGGAAGTAGCTTTTATTTATTTTCCAATAATGTTAGTAGTTTGGATGTTTGAAATAGATTCCTGGATCACATTTTATTAAATACTCTATCATTAAATTTTTGTGGAATATTAAATTTTGACTAGAAAAATGATTATCAGTAACCCATGTCTAAGTCCCTTATAACCACACTATTTGGAATTGAATTACTCTATTTTGTTATTTTCATTATTCTAATTTATCTTTCTTCCTTATAATGTTATGTGGCATAACTTTAAATCAACAGTCGAGTGAATTCAAATGGTGACAGTTTTTATAGAATTGTTGGATGCCCCTTAAAAGTCAGTCAACACATCCTTGACAGTTGTCAAACCAGGACTGGGAATTACTTCTCTAAATAATCCTAAACTTTTAACCATAATTTATTCTATGCATGGCTTTAAAGGCAGCCTTTGATACTAAACAAATATGGAGTTTTAGATCAATCAAGCCAGAATCAAAAACGAAAACCGTCAAAATCTAATATTTATCTCACTTTCCTTTGAACACAGTTTAGATTTAATTGGAAGTTGGCGACTATTTCTTTTTTTGTAGAGCTGGGTACACAGTCTTGATTCTATTTTACTATCCATGAACTTGCCCTAAGCTAAGGGTCCCAGCTTCTGGCTGCAGACAGGTGCTCTTGAAACCTTATGTGGTAGATTAGATCTTTTGGATAGCTGGCCAGAATTTCAGCTGGCTACTCCTGCCACTTCTTCCTGTAAGAGATTTAATAGCAGCCTTCTCTCCAGCCTGTATGTCTTAAAGCTTTGATGAAGTGGTTGTCTTAAAGCTTTGATGAAGTGATTTCTGAGCAATGTAACCACTTCCTCATTAACTAAATCTAATTTATGAAAATTGGGATTTCTTTTTTCAAATCAGATAAATTAGGGCCTGGTTTTTTTTTTTTTTTCCCCCAAATCACCATGAACTTCCTTGAAATATTTCCCCCTTTTTAGTACATTTAGGATTTATTAAAAATTATATTTAAGTAGACAGTAGGTATTATGTGTATCAGAGTTTACCTGAAAAGGATAATACTGATTTTAGAAAAAGGTACTAGTGTACATGGGTGTGATTCTGTTTACAGATGCTTTGATTGATGGAGAGGAACTTTTTTTTTCCTTTTATTTTAATCGATTTGGTCTAACTAATGAATGTTTCATGGACATAATTCATCTTAGCATTTTCCTAAAATTTACAGAGGACTTAGATTTTCCTACTGGTTAAAGTTTGGGCTTTTATTGTTGAGGAGTCTGAATGGTTATATATGGATTTGCTTTAGGGCATTGTTCTTCTTTGCCATTCCTAGTGTGCCTCTCCATGCTTAGTGTGCATTCTCACAGCTGGTCACTGATGAATTGACTGAGCCAGTCCTAAAACTTTTGATCAATAGGTATAGATGTTTGTGTGATGATTTGAGAGGAATTTGGGGATGAAGAAGAAATGTAGAAATAAAAAAGGGATTGAAGGAGTAGCAATTAGTATTTTAATGCAAAAAATAATGTTTAAAAGTCAGATGTGTTTAATGATCTTTTGTATAGCTTGTATATCTTTACACTTTATTTAGATACTCGGAGTCTTCCTAACTTAAGCAAGCCAGATGTAAATAATACATGTAATATATTTGGATATTTGATTTTGTTTAAAACTGGGAGGCTGTTGATTTCTGCAGAATGTAATTAAGTTATTTTATTATTTTTAAGACTTTATACTTGTGGTTGAACCTTGTGGAACTTCATTTTCCTGTAGTGTAGAAATATTGATGATTAAAAAAACTATTTTAGAAGACGTTAACAATTAGAAAACATTTTAAAGCAAAGATTCAATTTAAAAATTTGGCATTTGCTATAATAAAACTTTATTAGGTGTTCTGAGTGGAAAATAGAGCATCTTGTTGGATGTTGAAACAGGATCTCAGTGCTTGAGTCATTTTGGATGGACAGAGTGGCCCTGTAGAGGAGGGCATTTAGAATAAGAAGAGTTGGGATCATACCCCGTACCCCTCTTTACAAATTATTTGCTCTTAGAAAAGTTGTTTAATTTTTCTGGGGTGAACTTTTATTTTTGCTGTTATTGAATTGATAATAATTAGTATCTTAGAGGGTTATTGTGAAGATTAAATGAGTTAATTTATGTGGCTAGTTTATAATTTAGTTGAGAAAAAGCAAGAACAAATTAATCTTCTTGAAGCTTAATTTTTTTTTTTTTTTTAGTAGATACCGATTTAGTAACCAGGGGAGAGGAAAATTTGCTGCCCAGTGTTAAACACATTGTATATACACATTAATATTTTTAGGAATTCTCATATTTGATATCATTAGACCCAGATAAAAGGAATACACTTTTAAAGTAGTGATATTAGCCTATAGATACTTTTTTTCAATAGATTAAAAAGACGATTTAACACACTATTTTATGTAAGCTAAAATAATTCTAATAGTGGCAACAAATTAATATATTGATGATTAGGTTTCACCTGTTCGATTAATAGCATATTATTTTTTGAGCTATCATTTCTCTCCATATTGATAGCAAAACTAAGTCATTTGCTGGTGGACTCTATAAAAGAGTTCTCACTGTTGGATATGAGATGAAGTTTGGGATAATTATAGAAATTTCACCAGGCAGGTCCAAGAAGATAAAAGAAATTTATATCACTTTTTTGCTATAGTAGCATATCTTTTGTTACTCATCCTTGGGAATATAATAAGTAGGAAAGAGAACTTGGCTTTGTCCTAAAGAGTTGTGACAACTAACATCAAGCATACAAAATTTATGATTTCTAAGGTATGTTGAACTTGAAAAAGCCTTTGCTTTCAGAATATTCTTAAAAACAAACCAGTAAAAAAATATGTTCTTTTAAAATAATTTAGAAATTGTTCCAATGATGGAGTTTCTTTCTATTGGAAAGGTGTTTATTTTCTAATTTAGTCTAGTTTCAACCCACATTTGACTACCACAGAATTTGAAGTTTATATTCCTTAGTCTTTGAATGCCAATTTTAGCAAAATAATTGATTGCCCCCAGTAACAGTTTGGACCTTTGATCTTTCCTAGTATCAGGTGTACAGTAGCTGAGTTAACACAAATACCGACTTGCCAGTGCATTTTCTGAATTAATTCACCATTTCTTCCTCGTGAGCAAACCTGCCCTACTCTGGGGTGATACTCCAAATAGCCTCACATGTTTTCAACTATTCTAATTACTTTTGTGTGTGCTGTTAACAGATGCACACACACGTACACGATGGGAAGTACATCACTTTGGGTGCTTTTGTGTCATTTCATCTGGATATTTTCTTGACTCTTAAGCTTGAGATTATTTCTTTAACTTCTTTTTTTATGTTCTCACACTACCTAATGTACAAGAGATGCCCTTGTCTTTTGGTTTTAGTAGCAAAAATCAGTTTTTGTGTAACAAGATGAAATATTTTGATGTAGGAGAATATTTTTTAGCACTTTAAAACTTTCATTCCCTCTTTTTCCTCACCCTCCCCTGTTGCTTCACCTCTTCTTGTTTTCTTTCCCATCCTCCTCTTTCCTGTACTTCCCTTATATTGTAGCCCAGTCATCTGTGTTTCCTTCTTGAGATGCAAAGATGAAAAGTCAGGGAAAGGGATCTCATTAGAGGGTAGACAGACATGTAAACAATTACTTACAGTGTGAAAGATAAAGGGAATCTCTTATTAGTGTCCAGAAAAATTAAGGTCATTAGTGATGTGGTACCTTTAACAAGGACTAGCCAATGGGAAATTCATAAATAAAAGTAATGGAACAACTTGGATTTATTAATCATACATAATAGTTTTACCATATTTTTTGTGTGTTTTTGGTGGATCTATAAAATAATGTAGTCGTTTTCTGTTGGTTTATTTGATGGAAGATATATCAAAAGGTTCTGTGTATTTCGTCACTTGAATTTGAGAATTGTGTGAAAAGTGAGAAGACAGTGAGGTTAGAGTCCTGGGGAGCATCTACATTTACAGGATGGGTAGAGAAAAAGGAGTACATAAAGGAGACTAGGAAAGGTCAGTGAGAGATGAGAACCAGGAGGATCGGTGTCACCAAAACCATGAATTTTTAAAGTTTCAAGATTAATCAGCTGTGTCTACCAGAGAGGTCATATAAAATACATTCTAAAAGGCAGTTATGCAGCCACGATGGACATAACATGAGCAGTTTCAGTGCAGTAGTCAATTTCAGGTTGCAGTAGCGAATTTCAGGTTGCAGTAGCCTGAGTTACAAATGGCAGTTGAAATGAAGATAGGAACGTAGACTTCTTATTATATTTTGTTATAAGTAGCTGCAAAGTAGAAAACTGTTGGATCTAGGAAGGGAGGAGACAAACTTTTAATAAGAGCCTATGATAAAACTAAGTGGTACTGTCTATTGTTTTTAAAAGTGTCTTTCGTGTACCAGGCACTCTGCTTTGTACTTTCACAGACATTATGCATAGAGTGTCAAATTGAAAGACCAGCTCAACCAGAGGTAGCTTGTTTACTTTTTAAAAATTACTTTTTTTTCTTAGTAACTGAAAGGCAATTATCACTTAGTTTTTGTTTTTTGTCCTATTAGCAGTCTAAAAAGTACACAATAAAAACTTATATCCTGAATATCAATAATTTATTTTCACAGTTTAAATATATACTGTCAGTTTCAAAAAGGATTTTAAGCACCTTACAGTAAGAGATACACCTTTAAAAAATGTATATATCGGGCTTCCCTGGTGGCACAGTGGTTAAGAATCTGCCTACCAATTCAGGGCACACGGGTTCAAGCCCTGTTCCGAGAAGATCCCACATGCCACGAAGCAGCTAAGCCCTTGCGCCGAAACTGCTGAGCCTGTGCTCTGGAGCCCGCGAGCCACAACTACTGAGCCTGCGTGCCTGGAGCCGGTGCTCCACAGCAGGAGAGGCCACTGCAGTGAGAACCCCGTGCACCACAGCGAAGAGTGGCCCCCACTTGCCACAACTAGAGAAGGCCCGCATGCAGCAATGAAGACTCAACGCAGCCAAAAATAAATAAATAAAATAAATACATTTATTTTAAAAATGTATATATATACTAGAGAGGTTTTGTGAATATCATTGTTGTAATTCCTGCTAGAGGACTGAAACTAAGCTGGAAACAGAGCTCTCCTTGATCACCGGTCCATCTAGAAATATGGATGATCTTCCATTAACTGTCTGACTTTGTGGGACTTACTGAATCCCTCTGGACTTTAGTTTTAGCATTTATTATTTCTAAAATATTTTTCAGTTTTTCGATTCTCTGATTCTAGGGAAATTGTAGAATCCAGGCATGTCGTCCCCAGAAAGTACATAATGTACTTTATAAGTATTTGGTTTACTTCTTTGATGTTTTTGGAGTGTTAGAGGATATTATAAAAATAAAGATTTATTAAGAGTGGTTCTTAGAAAGTATTAAATTCCTATCTGAGAACCTGACAGGAGAGAGTGACAGTGTACTTCATGTAGGGTTTTATTAATAGTTGTGTAAGTTCGAAGTATTATTATAACTTAATATTTATGGCTAAAGAATATAGAACGCTGTGAGTGCTAAGATGAAATACTAAATTATGTAACTGTGAAGCTTCCTCTTTGTTATAATGTTCATATCTGGTCTGTTGTTACAGTCTTCAGCCTGTCTGGGTCTTCTGACTTCAAACTGCTCATGTTTCTAATCCTTCTGCTCTGTGTATCCTTCTGTTAGTCTACTTTTGGTGAAGCACTCTCCCACATAAGAACATAATGTGGCGTCAGGGTTTAGGATGTTACCCGAACTTTATCTGGCATTCCTGTTCCCCAGTAGAAGCCTTTTGTCCAGCCATAGTTGCCCTTCACAATTCCTAGCATAGTCTAAACTCCTTTTCTCTTTTGTTCTTGTTCTTCTCCCTGCCCCCACCCCCAACCATTTCTGTCTTCCCTGGCAAGTTAACTTTGATCTCTCTTCTTTGAGCTGCTCCCCTGAGGCATCTTTTCTAGCTGTTTATTTCTGACATTTTACCTCTATATTTATCAATAGTATGTTTTTACTGTTCTTTTTTATTTTATTTTATTATTTGAAAAATTTTATTTTTCTCTTGAATTTGTACTAAGGAAGATGAGAATTTACTCTCCTTCCTCCTTTTCCCATTCCTTCATTATTCCTAAATTGAATCTTTAAAACAGAATCATACTTATTTTGGTGTTTACTATATACATCATTATTTCTCCTTTTATTCTATTCAGCATCTATTACAATCCCTAGTACAAAGGATAGTACAGGTTTGGAGGAACTGAATGGAACTTCTTTCTGTTGTAAATTTATTTAGTTTTCTAGGATCAAAATAAAAAATGAGGTCTTAAAACTCATTTAATGTACAACAAAATATTGAATTATGTCATTAAAACAACAACATTCTCTTTATCATTCTTATTTTAAAAGATGATCCTTTAAAATATTATCTTTTATAAATGGGTTAAAATCCTTGTTTCTTATAATTGTCAGTTTTGCATGAGTTTTTCCTTAGTATTATTTCTTATTGAGTGGTTTGTTCAAGTTTGAGCAGTTGGGCTCTTTATGATGGTTACTTTAATTCAAGTATTCCCTAGTAGAAAGCATACATTATACCCTGTTGGACTTTGTCCCCCATTGCTAGCCCATGAATTGCAATTCTGCTAGTGGAAGCAGACTCAACACATTTTGAGATCTTAACAGGCCTCATAGAAAGAAGGAGGCCTCTCTAATTGGTTGCACACAGAAGAGCCTAGAGGGAGCATTGTTGGGGAACATTTGAAGGATTATTATGTATCACTGAAATTGACCAGTGTTGTTTACAGAGTTTATCTGGTACTGAGAATCTAAGAAAACAAAGGAACATCTTAGTATGTATAATTGAAGACAGTTGACTAAAGTATTTCTATGTTAGATGAATTTTTAAAAAATAAAAGACTGTATCAGGTAAGTTTCACTGAATGAGAAAATTGGACTATTAGCTGGAGAATTTTGAGTTTGTCTCAATGGTTTTAAAGTATTCTATCAATTTCATTGTAGCATGCCACCTCCTCTCCTTTGTTTCTTACTTATAATTTCAAGATCTAGAACTGAAGCTTTCTATCACAGTGTGGTTCACATTCCTGAAATAAATAACAGCTTTCTTCTGCTAATGATTTGCTGTGTCCTTAAGTATTTCTAGGCCTTGATTTCAACTAGAGTTTCTTAGGGAAAGAATAAGACATTGTGATAGCCCATAAACACCCAGTTTGTGAAAATAGAAAAATTGGGATTATATGCTTTTACTTTTCAACTTTATCCCAGTAGCCCTTCCTTTTCCCAGTCTCTAAAAACTTATAGTACTGGTTTGGGACACATGATTTGTTCAAATATTAAATTAAACATGTACTGTCTTGTATTACCCTTGATCATTTTAAGTGTGTTTTGTAGGTTCAGAAAGGTAAATTACAATACTAGAGGACACTACTTTAATAATGGCAAGGCCTCCCTTTCCCCCAACCCTTAGAAACACATGCTGTTAAAAATACCCAGTGAAGAGTCAATAAAATACTTGCTAAGTACATTTCAAACCAGAGGATGCTTTGGTTGAAGTATATTATGGATACATTCGAACGTGACTGTGTGTTTGAAGTACAATACAGGGTATGTTCTGTAGCTGCTATAGAACAAAGCATTCTGTATTTGTGCTTTGATTTTCTGTAAACTAAGCTTCCCAAGTTTCAGAACTCTTTTAATTCTTCTGAGTATATCATGGAGAAGCCTTCAGTTGGGCCATTGGCACCTTGTGTATCTGATCTCTTTTAAGGGTACATGCAGTACTCCTGCAACTCCTTTGAACAAGTCAGTTATTTTCAGAAACAGCTGAAGTTACCGAGCAGCCAAGTTGGAGCTGAACCTGGGGTGAGGCAGATGAGTAGGGGCCAGTCATCCTGACCCGCAGTGTAAGTATTCAGAATCATAAATATTGACTTCAGGAATTAGAACTTTTTTAGGAATCTGATGCACACACATATACATTATTACAAGTATTATTGATGGGAGTAAATGACAGAAGTTTAGGACTTTGTTATAACTCCTAGTTATGTTCTCAGTGAACACAGTCAAACTGAGCCACTTACTATATCCTGTGTTTTTTAAACTCTGAGTAGGAATAATAATAAAGGTATAATGATGTCCACCTTATATAGGTTGTTTTGAGGATTAAATGAGATAATGTGAATGTCTAAATAATTAGACAAATTATTTAAAGCCTGTTTCATAAATTTCTTCCTAGATTCTTATAGCACTTTGTATACTATTCACTATATTATGAATGAAACCATTCAACTTTTCAAAATTAAATGATAATAATTCAGGAATAGCATTATGTATCATTTTATTTTTCCATTTTCAGATCATTTAATATTATTTATATATATGAAAGTTGTATAATTTATATAAACCATGCATTAAAAGCAGATGATAGAACTTCCATAAAATTCACCTCCTTTACACCAAGTATTTTCATAAGTTTGATTTTGGTCTCATATACATATGTAGTTATAAAGAAGCCTGTTGACTAGTAAGATTCACTATAAAGCGTGATAGTCTGTTTTCCATATTTCACATATAAAATACACTTCTAGGTAATGTTAAGCCAAGTGTCTTTAGTAGTAAGGTGAGATAGCTACCCTGGATAATAAAAGGAGGCAGCATAGGTGAAAAGTGACCCAGACAGAAATGGATCCAGCAGTCACAATTACCAGATGAGGAAAGAAGGAAGCTCCTTACAAACCACCACCACTTCCAGGATTTTCTTCTCACTTGGATGGGTATCATTCAGACCTTCTAGAAACATATTTATGCACTTGCTTTTTACTTTTCTTTTTTCCCTACCATTCCTCATAAGGGTACCAAAAAGGGGAACGTTTTTTCTATTCTTTTTCCTTCTTAAACACATTTATCACTTACATAGCTTGAAATGAGGAGAATGGTCTAGATAAAAATATTTGATATGGAGTGAAGAATAATAGAAAAAATAAGTGGGAGGTTGAGGATAAAATAAATTGTTATCTATATTTTTAGTTCACTGGCATATCTGGCATTAAAAGTACTAATTATACAAATGTGGCCATTTGTTCTTTTGTTCTTAGTCCTGTGTTTAATGAACAATATTAAAATGTTTCCTTGGAGGGAATTTAATTCCATATTACTCACTCACTTTTTAAAGCTTTCCTTTATACTGCTTTGTTTGAAGAATGTGTTCATAAGTCATTCCAAACGTCTTAAAAAATCTGTCGTGTATTTTCCTATAACAAAAAGATTGAATGTATTTATTAAAAATTGTAAAATTCAGAAAACCACATAGAATTATGAGAGTTTAATTGAATTCTAACACATAGATACGTCCTTTATTTGAACATAGTAATGTATATGGAGTCTTTCTTAATACTTTATATATTCCTATACATACATCCCTCCATAGTGCTTGATGATTACTTAGTGAATTCTTAAAAATTTAGCTTTTAAAAATAGAGTTATTTCTAGATACACTGGAAAAGGGTCACTTCAGCACACTAAAGTATAATTTACAGAAAGGTAAAATTTAGACTCTAATGCAAATATAAAATGAACAAATGGCATACATTTTTTAATCAACTCATTGATTAGTGAAAGAACAGGTAAGATGTGAAAACCAGTTCAAAGTATTTGAGTAGCTAGGTTTTTCTAGAAAATTAATAGGTATATATGTATCTACAACTTAGTAGCTCTTTGAACAAACAATGAACATAAATTGAAAGGATAAAATGTATTTTCTTCTTGCCCAGAATTGCTGATAAATAGGACACGTATGCCTGTTGAGCACTGTACAACTTCTCAAACCTTGGAATCAGATTGGATGCTACTACTCTTATTTCCTGTCCATATTGATTTTACTTTATGTCATAGTCACAGCTGAGACCCCACCCCCCACCCCCCGCACCAAATTTAAAATATCCCACCACATCCATGTGAATTTACTGCAGTGTTTTGGGGGGTTTGGTGCACAGCTGAGGAACTGAGGCACTAGATAATCCTTGGATGGACATTTCCCCTATATGGCATTGAAAGGACAAGCTGTCTTCCATTGACCTTACTTCAAAGTTTTGAATAAATCTCTCTTATTTATTTATTTATTTATTTAGCTAGCTGTGTCAGGTCTTCATTGCAGCACACGGGATCGTCTTTGAGGCATGCGGGATCTTTCATTGTGGAGCGTGGGCTTCTCTCTAGTTGTGGCGCTTGGTTCTCTCTCTAGTTGTGGGGCGCGTGGTTCTCTCTCTAGTTGTGGCGCGCGGGTTCCAGAGTGCATGGGCTCTGTAGTTTGCAGCACGCTGGCTTAGTTGCCCTGCAGCATGTGGGATCTTAGTTCCATGACCAGGGATGGAACCCGTGTCCCCTACATTGGAAGGTGGATCCTTTATCACTGGACCACCAGGGAAGTCCCTTGAGTAAATGTCTTAAAAAGTCCCCTGAGGAGCTTCTAATGAGAATTGTCAGATTTTCCTTCGAAAACAGCTTGAGGGATGGGGTGTTGTCATTGATTGTCCTGGTAATGTCCATGATTAATAAACTACTCTGTGTTTATCCACAATCCCTGCTCAGTGTATTGACTGTTCTAGTAGGCCAGTTAATCACGCTGCTGTGATGCACTAGAGCTATAGTATAGCAGCTTCTTGAACTTTTTGTTGTCAAAACACCTATAAACGTTACTGAGCACCCAAAAGAGCTTTTGTTTATTGAGTTATACTTATCAATATTTACTCCAAAGAATTAAAACTGAGAAAAGTTAAAATATTTATGACTTTTTAAAATAACAGTAACAAACCCATTATATGTTAACACAACCTTTTAAACTAAAATAACACTTTTCTAAAAGAAAAAAATATTTAGTCAGAAGAGTGGCACTGTTTTTGCAAATCTCTTTAAACTCTGGCTTAAGGGAAAACAGCTGTATTGTGTCTGCTTCTGCTTGTAGTCTATTGTGACATCACACACGATGTAGCCTCTGGAAAACTCCATTGTGCACTTGGAGAAAATTAGAGTGAAAAGGATAAATAATGTCTTCATGTTATTTTGAAAATAGTTTTGACCTGCTGCCTGCTCGGCATTCCTATACTTTAAAAAATTTCAACAAAGATGTGGTTTGTCTGCATTTTATTCTTAGGCTGGAGCAGGTAAACTTTTCCTGCAGATAGTAAATATTTTCAGCTTTGCAGGGCATATGTTTTCTGTCAAAACTAGTCAAGTCGACATTGCACTGTGAAAGCAGCCGCAGACAATATGTAAGCAAATGGGCAATAGATTGTTCCAGTAAAACTTTATTTTACAAAAAATAGGTGACCGTGAAATGGAGCAGGACCTTATGGTCCTCCCCCCGCCCCCACCCATGTCCTCAGCCTGCCTTTTGTCTGTGGAAAAACTTTAGCCAAAGAATAAGTTTAATCAGAGAAGTGAGAAAATGCAGAAACAAAGGAAAACAGTCAAAGGAGACCAAATAATAATAGTTTATTCATTAAGCAAAGTCAAGGACCTTTAGCTCCTCCTCAAGGGCTATAGATAATATTCTGAGCCATACCCTGTGAGCTGTCTTATAGATACTAGAACCCCAGCAGGTGAAAGACATTAACTACATGATGACCAGACTGTAGCCATGACATAAGCTACAGTTCTGAGAAATGACCTCAAAGAAATGGGAACAAACCGATCCTGGAACTGAAGATTAACTGTACTTAAAACAATCAAGATGACACTGGGCAGACCTCCGCATGACCAATGTCAAGATGACTGTCAGAGCTGACTGTGCTGTTTCTACCTGTAGCCCCTTCCCTCTGTCTATAAAAGCTTTTGCCCACTGATTATCAGTGGCATGGAGTCAGCCTTTGAACAGGAGTCTGCCCTGCCCCTGATAGCCAGCATCCGAAATAAAGCAAACTTTCCTTTCCACCAACTTGCCTCTTTATTGGCTTTAGAGTGGCGAGCAGCCAGACCCCCACTTCCAGTTACAATGGGATGGAATTGGCCCTGGTACCTAACTTTGCTGACCTCTGCCCTTAAGAGGAAATTTGCTGTCCAGATACGCTGAAGTGGTTAGCTGAGAAGCCACACAGCTAGAAAGCTGAGGACTCAGATCTAGGCATTTCTAGTTTCACAACTGCTGTTTTTCTCAGTTCTTCATGCTGTCTTCACTAATACGGTTAATGATTATACCTTTAATGTAGGAGGAGTGATTATTGATTAGAAATAAATTTTTAAGGTAAAAATTTATCTGATTACAAAGTTATATAAGGGCTAGAATTTAGAATCTTCATAGATACCCAAGAAATGATTGGATGAGTGTGTGTCTTTGTCATAATAAATCTTATGCACAGCACAGCATTTTAATTCTTGTGATAATTCACTAAAATATACATACCTGAAAGTGTTTTCTTTTCAACTGATGAGCTCTCTGAGTAATTATTTTATCTTATTTAAATAATTATGTGGAATGGGCAATACATGTATGTAGTATAAAATTTAAACAGCACAAAATTATATAGGCAAAAAAGTCTCTTCCCCACTCACTGCCCAGCCAGCCAGTTTCTCTCCTAGTGTTAAATCATATTACCTGTTTCTTTTTGTCTTTCCAGCGATTGGTTTATGCAGATATACAGTGTGTTGTATATATTTCCCTTTTCTATACACATAGTATAGCAAATGGTACACATACCCTACCCATTGTTCCATTGCTTTATTTTACTTAATAGATAGTGATGATGTGTTGAAGATCAATCCAAGACATGCATATAGGACTATATAGGAAATTTTCTAATTTCAGAATTTGTTTGCTTTGTTATCTGTGTTCTGTGAGTAGCTTTTCTAACAGTTTTTTGTTGTTGTTCTTTTTGGGTTTTTTAAAAATGGTTTTGTTTTGGTATTTGGTTCACATAAGTAAGATAACTTGACAAAGTCCTGCTAAAGAACTTAGTATTATCAGGAAGGTAAGATATAAACACTTAAAGCAATTAGAGATAAGACACTATATATAATTAGTGTCTTGGTTTGTGAAATATTAAGTGCTAAAGGTGAAAATTGGAATATACTGATGTGGGTTCTAGTGAAGAGAAAAGATTCATGAAGTTAAATGTGTTTTGTCAAATCTGAGGTTTGGATGACTTGGGGTAGAATCATGGAGAGGAAAATAGCAGTAACAAAGACATGTACACAGTGGTGTCTCAAGGAAAGACTTGGCTTCTAGAGAGGAAAGTTCAGCTTAACAGCAATGAAGATAGGAGGAGATAACTTCTAATAAGAGAACTCCTTGAGTGATCTAGACAGTTAGATAGAAGTTCTGTGACAAAGTTCTAAGTTAATGAAGCTTAGATTAATTGTGATGGTTCATGAGAATAGAGACTTAAACGTTGTTTTAGTAATGACTAAATAATTAGAGTAGCTCCTTGTTAGAATTTAAGAATTGCAAAAAAGCCACCAATAAGTGTTGTCCTGAGAGTTAAAGATCTTAAACAAACAAACAAACAAACAGGAATACCAAGCCTTCTTTTGATGGCCCAGTCCAAACTTGCCACTAAATTATGGCAATTCATGTATGACTTTTCCCTATTGCTCTTGCCTCCTTGCTTCTGCAGATTTTATTAACGTATCCTGGGACTGTTTTTAGTTAGTACCTTTTGTATTGTCATATTTTGTCTCTTGCCAAGGATTTTAGCATTTACAACCTGCAGGCTCTTATTGCTCATGATAAGTTTTTTTTGAAGCTAGGGTATGCCTCACATTATTGCAGTTGAGAAGCACCTAAGCCTTATTATAGCATTAAAGTGAATTTCCTTATAGCGCTCTCTGGTGCCACTATAGCCTCTCTGTATGGGTTTAATCAGTTGGCCTCTACTTCAAACTTGAAGAGAAGGCACCAGTAGAAAGGTAGTCATGCTTCCCAGAGTCCACAGTACAGGTTTGGATGTGCTCTGAAAGACAAATTGAAATGGTAGAATAAAAAGCAACCAAGATAGAGATACTCAGTAAAACAACTTCAAGTTGGAAGGAAAGGGAGCTAATATTTGTTTAAGTTAAGACTATTATTTATTGAGATACTGTGCTAAATGCTCAACGTAAATTATTTCCAGTCTTCACTATATACCTGCAGCTTTGTGTTATTTACTTTGGTTTTACAGATGAGAACGTGGAGACCCAGAGAATTTCAGTAAAAGACTAAGAAAGTGCCAGAGCTAAGAGCACATTTTCCAGGAGAGGGACAGGACCTTTCTGCATACTGCTTGCTAGGTACTTATGTCTTGTTACTCCTCACAGCAACCCTGTGAGGTCAGTGATAGGAGGAGTGGTGGTGAGAGATGGGGAGATGAGACTGCTACTGGGGCAGGGCTAGATCTCTGTGCTACCGAGGCTCTTGCCCTTAATCTTAGCAAACAAATAATAAGTACTGTCTTCTTCCAAAACAAATAAAAAACAAATGATTCACTTTTTAGTTCCTGGGCTAACTGCAAACAATGGAAAAACTATTTGTGGAGAAGGGACACAAAGAGAAGACTGCAGAGATGGCTGTGCTCAAGGTTCTGAAGGAGATTCCTGATCATGCTTCTTCTGGACCTTGTTTGCACAATAAAGCCCCAAATAGGAAATTTCAATGCATATCTAGAAGGAAGAAAGAGGTTCCGGGCCTTGGGCATTGGTCAGGGCACTTGCCCTAAGGGGCTAAGCTGGAAGCTGCTCAGTTGACGGCTCCCTTGTGGTAGTTACATGGTTTGCAAATTCCCCTAGAGCTGTCAAACTGGAAGTCTTTCTGGGTATCAGTTTGAATCCTTGGGTCAAAGGAATAGAGATCAGGGGTATGGAGAGGTGAATTTCTGTCTGTCTTTTGAAGCTTTGCCTAAATATTCAGTGACTGGTACTTAATAGTAAATTTAAGAATACAATGTATTTGTGGCATTTAGCCAAATTTAGAATTACGGAGGAGAAAAATGTTACTTTCCCCTCTTTTATTCACTTATCTATTAGGTGAGGTGTAAGAAAAAGAGCAGCATCCTTTCAAACCTCAAAAATTGAACATAGCTTAAATCCTTAAGAAAACTTTAAGTTTTAATATTTAACAGTATGTTTTTTTTTCATGGGATGTGAAATGGGAGAAAAATACAATAGAGAGATGCATGTTAATAATAAGTTTTGAGAAAGCTGCTTTGATAACCACATGACCCTTTTATTGGTCATATAAAGCTGGGAAGGACAATACAATAACAAACCTTATTTTTCTCTGATAATAGGATGAATGTTAAGCTACAAAGAATAATTTCAGGCATTCAGGTCCATCATTAGGAAGATCAATAATGGGGTTTAGTATTTAGAGACAGAAAGCTTGAGCATCAGTCAATTAAGAAACAGAAGACAGTATCCTAACCCCAGCAGAGTTGTAATTTATGTGATTAATAATAATTTTTTTAATTTAATTACTTTACTGACATATGTTTGGAAAGCATTCTAATAAAACATTCAGGTCAAGGTCTGAGTATATATTTATTTACCTTTCTCAGTAATAGATTTTGGGTTTTCACCAAGTTTATCTTTTATCCCTTCTTTTACTTCAGCAAATTAAACATTTCCAGAACTCTGTTAGATTGTTTTTGGCTGTTAATTATTTTTATTATAGGGAAATTAATTTGCACTCTATCTTACTTTTGTTTAGTTCCTGCTGCTCTTTCAGTGTTTGATGGACGCACTTAATGACTAAATGAGAGAAAAGTAACCTAAGACCAGTTAATATAAAATTGAGTCCAGCGGGATAGTTACCACACTGAGCAGTCTCATTCTTGTTTTCGTAAGAAAGCTAGAATGTTGTAACTCAAATATACTTCCCAAGGTCACAGAGCTAGAGAGGCCGACTAGTAATCTTTTCTCCCCTTCTGTAGTTCATTGTACTTTCTGCTACGTTACATTGCCTTCTGTGATTTAAGTGCTCATAAGTTTTTTAAAAACCAGAGGTTTAAAAAAATTATAAAAGTAATACATGCCCTTGAAAAAGTTAGGTAGTTTCGAAGGCAACAAAAACCTCCCTCTTCACCTCTTTTGCTCCCAGACTCGCATGAGATAGTCCCTGTGAATGGTCTTTTATGTATTCTTTCAGAATTTTATTCAGAAGACTCTAATATTGTATCTCTGTAATAGTAATTTTTCTTTAATCTACCATAAAATTAAGGAAAATTAAACATTTTCCATCTTAATCCAATTTCCTAGCTTCCAAGTGTGGACTTTCAAACTACTCAGTGCTGCTTTTTAATAAAAGAATCCGATTTGTTATGTTACTGGAGTTGGAAGGACCTGTGAGGTAAGAAGGTCCCCTTAGCTTTTTAAATAAGAGGTTAAGTGATTTGCGTAGAGCTCCACAGTATTTAATTCCGGTAAGTGGTTCCAGATTTCTCTTCTTCCCACTAATCCATACTGCCTCTCAACTCATCTTATAGGCTTAAAAGTGAACTGTATATCATAAACAGGCGTGTTTCATGTGTGTACTCAAGAAGTACAAGTACAAGTCTCTTAAAAATCTAATCCATAAACTAATACCCAGCACACAGCAGCTACTTGAATATTTGGATTGAAATAATTTAAACTAATTTTTCACTACAGTTCGTTAAGAAAATGAGGGGGTTGGACCAGATCATTTTAAGGACTTTTCCACAATAAATGTCTATGATTTTAATTTTAGTTTCATTCTGTCCTCAGCGTATCAAGCTGTTTTTCTTCAGACTCAAAAGCTATTGTGTTGGGTGGCTAGTCCTGACTACCTTTCCCAGCAAGACAAGAATGTACCTGTGCCCTGTGCAGTGTTCGGTGCACTCAGGTGCCAGGTTTCCTGTTAATCCTTATCCTTCAGTTAAAGGGAAATTTAAAAATTATGTAAAGTTGCAAAATGGAACCAGGTTCCCATACATTTCAGATCAGATTACAACTCTGTCCTGCATACTTTAGTGAGCTGATTTATAAGCCAATAGTCCCCCTCGTACAGGGTTGGGGGGGAGTATGGCTGGAAATTGGAGTATGAAGTTTGAGGCAGGAAGCTGGTTGGAATTTAAGTGGTGGTCCTGGTGGTGGTGTAGTGTTAAGTGGGATAGTAGTTTTAAGGGCCTGTGTAAAATAATGTTTATTGGCCAAGATTTGGCAGGAATGTACCTACCAGTTACCTTGACATACAGTGTAATATAGTGTGCAGTCAGCCATGGGTACGTAAACATCTGTGAAGTTTAAGGGAACTCTATGGTTTTATAAAATTCATTCATCGAAAGAATTCTTGCTTTGTTTTGTCACTGTATATGAAATATAACAAAAATATTCCGTGTGTTTAAACAGTGTGGTTAAAGACAGGGCATAAAGGGTCATTAACAAGAGTATCTGGCAGAATGGCAAGCCTGCTTATTCTTCAAATAGCAGATCAACAGCTTGCTTAGAAACCTGTTTGAACATATATTAAAAACCAGTGCTAGCTTGATTAACATTAAATCAAATAAGGTATAGAAGCTGAAAGCTTTTACAAGTTTAATTTCCCGAAGTGTAAGGAGTCGCTTCCCAAAACTGATGTGAATACTGAATTACCACAGTATTGGAGTGCCTTTACTAACCTGATTTATTTGAGGTGACTCAAATTAATGGATTTTAAATTAAATTAATTAATTTAACTAAGTTAAAATTAAATTAATGGATTTAAAATGACAAAAAAAGATATTTAAAAGAATTATTTTAAGCATTAAGTCTTAATTGTTACTAGTTTGGAAAATTGGAAGGTACATAAAGAGTCTTATCTGTCCTGTAAATTAAGAGTAAGATAAAATCATATCAAATAAGCCTTTATTATGGTAGAAAACCCAGAAAGATTCCATAAGACTATCAGGGTACAGGTGCGGGAGGAGAAGGGCAATTTACTTGAATACTTTTTAACACTATTTTCCTTGCCCTTTGTTGGAATTTGAAGGTTGGCCTCTGAGGACTATTGATGTTAATATACTGAAAGTGTAGATGCCCTTTGAATAGGTATTCATCTAAATAGTATTGGTTTTGCCTGAAGTTTCTTTTTCATAGGGTACTCCATTTAGAAGAACAAAAGTTACTTTTCTCTTCCAATTTGTTAGCATATCTGGAACCAAGCTAAAACATGTTATGCTTAAGCGATACCAATTGAGTGATTTGGCCTTATCTGTACTGTGGAAGAGAATTAATTTTAATTCCAGTGTTTGTCATTAATTAGTAATCAGTTTCTAAACGTGTGACTGATTTTATCAAAATTTGTTTAAATTGTTTTAAAAAACATTTTAGTTAGTCGGATTCAGTCAGTTATGTCTGTTGACTGAACTTAGTTTATATTAAGCATAAAGAGTGGAGAAAACATTCATTATTTAAAACAATAGTAAGTGGAGTTAATGTTTCTCACTTAATTGAAGAACATTTCTTTTTGAAGCACCTTGACAATAATTACTTTAGTTCATGAAATTTCATCTGTTTTCAGAATTGAAAGCAAGCAGCTGTCATCATCTGAAAATTAAATATCTCAAACTGTACACGATGATATTGAATTACTGGTGATTCTTGTTCTCCCAACCCCCCTGTATTTCTTAGCTTTCTATCATGAACATATATTACATTATTAATCAGAACAAATAATACTGGTATTTTTAAAAAGTAAACATAAAATAATACATTTAATTTTCTTCTGAATCTTTATAGTAATAAAGTACACTTGAGCACTTCCTTTTAAAAATTAGTACCTCTAGTTTATAATTGAAATTGAGTGCTAAATGTCGATAGTACCAAAATATCAACTGCTAGTTATTTTTAAGATTCATTTAACAATGTTAAGAGAAAAACCAGGCTCTCAGTGGGAGAGTGATTTATAGTATAGTTCATTAGTGATTTCTTTTTAAATTCTTAAAGCAGTATTATTAATTAGTATTTTTAGAGATTTCTGTACTGTGTAATTTTAATCTAGAAGTACTTATATATTTTATATGTCATCTTGATCAACATTGGGGCCCCCAGCCATCTTTGGGCCTCTGGGGGACTGTATGTTTCTATGCTAGGCTGGGCACTGTGTGCTTTATCATCATTGTTATCATTATGCTGGGTGCCAGGCAAGTGCTTTTCAGTATTTTGAGAGACACTTAAGTGTGGTGCTTAAGAGCGTGGACTTTGAGGTCAGACTGCCTGGATTCAAACCCTAGCTTTCCCAGTCACTAATGGTGACCTTAGGCAAGTAAAAGTTACTTAACCTCTTTTTTCAGTTTATCTGTGAAAGAACGGTAATTGTTGTCCCTATGTCATAGGATTGTTATGAGAATTAAGTGAGTTAATATTTACAAAGTACTTAGAAGAGTGCCTTACATATTTAATGTTTATTAGTCAAATGAACATTCATGTAATCCTCATAATAACCTTAAGAGAGATGATTATTTTACAGACGAGAGATTATGTGATTTGTTTAAGGTCACACAGCTAGTGATGTGGATCTGAGATTTAATTCTGGTCTGTCCAGAAATGTGTGTTGGGATTACAAGTGCCTGTCTTATAATAGCCCTTGCATTTGGACATGTCCCCTGGCAGTTATTTTATCTAGTCTGTCCCTTAATGCATCATGTCAAAAGTGATTGATGCTTATGCTATATAAAACTTGACATAATTATAGTCAAGTATGCATGAAAAAAAATCAGGCATGATTCTAATGGGTAAAAAGGACATATGTGGGATTGTATCACTCGTTTCTAAGACATTAAAAAAGTACAAGTTGTTTAAATTTTATGATCTTAAAACCCAGCCAACCCCCCCCCCCAAAAAAAATGTTACGCAGGATGCATAGTTTAGAATAGAATCAACTGTATATGAATATAACAAATAACTGTTTGGGTGAAATAAAATTATTGGGAAAAGGAACATTATAATAAACTGAGAAAAGTATGTGTTAATATGGAAAAAACCTGAAACTGATAATTCAAGATATATACGTTGAAGTCAAATGTGGAATGAAACATCCTCATTAAAAATACATACACCAGAAAAATTTATTTATCTTGGCTGTACTTTAAAATAAAGCTTTAAGAAAACCCTATTAAAGCAATAATAATTTTATCTGTATTTTGGTGGTTTCATTAAAATTTTTTCAAAAAGTATTTCAAAACCAGCAATACTAAAAAAAGAAAAGCAACTGTCTGATCTTGATAAATATATAAAGTATAATACCCCGAAAATACTAAAACTGAAAACATTAATTAGACCATTCTCCTCTGTGCAAATGGTTGATAAATAAAAACAGCCATTATTTATGAAGCAAAGACTCAGTTTTAGTCAGCCTTTTTTTTTTTTGGCTGTGTTGGGTCTTTGTTGCTGCGTGTGGGCTTTCTCTAGTTGTGGCTAGCGGGGGCTACTCTTCCTTGTGGTGCATGGGCTTATTGCGGGGGCTTCTCTTGTGGAGCACGGGCTCTAGGCACGCGGGCTTCAGTAGTTGTCGCGCGTAGGCTTCAGTAGTTGTGGCGCACGGGCTTAGTTGCTCTGCGGCATGTGGGATCTTCGCAGACCAGGGCTTGAACCCATGTCATGGCAGGCGGATTCTTAACCACTGTGCCACTAGGGAGTCCCTCAGTCAGTCTTTACAATAATCTTTATAACAGACTTTACAAGAAAAGTATTTTGTTCATCCATCCTATTTCTTAAAACAAATGCAGAGGGAAACAAATGGGAGGTACCCATTCACATATATTAAAGAAGCAAAAGTAAATAAAATGGACAAAACCAAGGCTGGTGGTATTTAAGGGTAGCCTACTCATTTATTGTTACTCTTCAAAAAAAATGTCAATAAATCCAGTCTTTCTAAATAGTGATATGGTACCACAAAAGGAGAACTGTAAAATTCATGTTATTCTTTCACCTAGTAATACCATTTCTGACAAATGGTATTACGGAAAAAACTCTTTTTTTCATTGATCTTTCTAGTTATATTATTTATATTCAGCCGAAAACTGGGACCTGCCTTAATTTTCAATAGCTACGCAAAAATATTTGTTCAAATATGGATTTATATTTTCACTATTGAGGTTTCTTAATAATATCTAACATGTGCTTCTAAGTAATCAAGAATACCAAATGTACATGATGCTTACATACATATAAAATAACTTATTAATAATGATAAAGGTTCTGTACAAATCTTCTTTCTAAATAACCAGTTTCTTTATCTGTAAAATGAAGGTGTGGGACAAAGTGATACCTGACACTGATTCTGTGAAGGCTGTGAACCAAGAATAGCAAGAGGGGATGGATTCTTATAATTATTTTTTGTGGCCACGAAGTCCCCCCCCCTTCTCTCCCCCTACCCCTGCTTGACTGATACTTGACTGATACTTGACTGATGACTGATGTGTTAAGCACAGGGCCCAGTCTTTTGTGTAGGATTTCAGTAAGTCAGTGGATGATACGTGGATAGATGAATTAATGACTAATCCTGTTATACTTTTTATTTCTTTAAATTTTTTCCAGTTTTATTGAGATATAATTGACATTAACTAGTTTTTATTTCTTTTGTAAAGCTGGTTAAATAAGGAACAAATAATATTCTTGCAGTATTTTTTTGCAGTAAGCCTTTTGTTCATATAAAATATAAATGAAATAATATCTTAACATTTATTGATTAAAGTAGTACTGTGTACTACTCTTCTAAGCATTTTTTCAAAGATTCTTTAATCCTGATAATAATCCTATTAGGTAATAATTATCCTCAGTTTATGGATGTAAAACCTAAGGTGCAGTAAGGTTAAGTAACCTACTCAAAGTTGGATAGCCAGCAAGTTAAAGGGGGCTGGGCTTTGAGCCTGTCTTCATACCTTCTGCTCTCCCGTAACTCTGCTCATACCTCAGTGCCCTTGACTTTGGTGGGTTCTTATAGGCATGTGTTGAGACTGGGTAGCCTGGGCAAGAATGTGGGTCAGGCAGGGTTTTACCACTAGACCAGGCAGTGCACCTGCTGGTTGGAGATGGGGAACCCAGGCCAACTGAAAAAACTCATCAGGACTTGAAGAGTGAAGGAAGCTAGGGTAGGCATCATCTCTTAGGGAGAAAGACTAAAGCTAGGATTGTTTTAAATGAGGGATGAGTTTGGCTAACAAGTCTTGGTTCCAAATATTGGCTTTAACAGGGCTGTTTAGGATTCCTTTGTTGTTATTATTATCCATTTGTACCACTAAGTTTCTGGCTGATAAGAAGCATCTACCTT
This sequence comes from Mesoplodon mirus, assembly GCF_964341445.2. Taxonomy (NCBI): domain Eukaryota; kingdom Metazoa; phylum Chordata; class Mammalia; order Artiodactyla; family Ziphiidae; genus Mesoplodon; species Mesoplodon mirus. The sequence continues at coordinate 13,087,229 of NC_138989.1, forward strand.
ATGAGCTGTTGCAGGGAGAAGATGTTAAATCTTCAAATGAGCTAGAACCTCCGTATTCCTTGGCCCTTGAGTTTTTCTCAGTCACTTTTGGAAGCAGCACCTTTATCATTCTCATGGACTAGGTCATGACATCAGTGCTGCATTCTTTTGAGTACCTTGGCCTTGTGCCCAGGTTATTTCCCATGTTACAACCAGAGCTCTCTGGTGGTGGACCTCAAATTGGGGCCCTGCCTTTTTTCCCCAATTCGATTTTTTTTTTTTTTTTTTTTTTTTTTTTGGTACGCGGGCCTCTCACTGCTGTGGCCTCTCCCGTTGCGGAGCACAGGCTCCGGACGCGCAGGCTCAGCGGCCATGGCTCACGGGCCCAGCTGCTCTGTGGCATGTGGGATCTTCCCGGACTGGGGCACGAACCCGCGTCCCCTGCATTGGCAGGTGGACTCCCAACCACCGCGCCACCAGGGAGGCCCTATTTTTTATTTTTTTTATTTTTTTTCAATTTTTATATCTTGGAAACATATGCTTTTTTTTTTTTTTTTTTTTTTTGCGGTACGCGGGCCTCTCACTGTTGTGGCCTCTCCCGTTGCGGAGCACAGGCTCCGGACGCGCAGGCTCAGCGGCCATGGCTCACGGGCCCAGCCGCTCCACGGCATGTGGGATCTTCCCGAACCGGGGCACGAACCCGTGTCCCCTGCATCGGCAGGCGGACTCTCAACCACTGCGCCACCAGGGGAGCCCAACATACGCTTTTTTAATGTGGGCCACCATCAGTACGTAAAAGGTGATGCCAGTGCTAGCATATGGTTGTGCACAACAGTAACAGACCGGTATTATTTCAGGTTAGAGTCCTAACAGTTCTAGAGAGAGCACAGACTGAGTGTCCTTAAAGTGTAATTTAAGAGTTCAAATCCAGAACACTGACATTCTGAAAAGCATATGTGGCAAGTCAATTCAAGGTAGTACATAGAATTCAGATTTCTTACTCTGAGAAAAGCTATTGCCAATCCTAAGGCAATAAAATAAACAGAGGCAGCAGGAGTCAGGAAACAAACTTATAGGCCAGTGATTCCTGTTTACCACAAACGTTGTCAATATTTCATCATCCACATTTGGGTTTATGCCCAGGTAGAATTCTTTAGTTGACCATTTTGGAAATTCTAAACCATATATCAGGAGTGCTTATATTCCAAAAATGTTAGTGTTTGAAAAGTGGTAATCAATAGAATACATTCTTACAGAACAGATTATCAATAAATTCTTACCTAAACTGGTATTTCTTTTAAAGACACTTGTTAAGAAGACCGTGTCTTGTTAAAATGAACCCTGCTGTTTTTGGAGATTCTTCTGGCTTTGTGTTGTTGACGGTGTACTTTGCTGTCCCATTAGTATTGTCAGCTGTCAGACACATCTGAGGCCTCTACAGGGCTAGATTAACAAAGCACCCCACCACCCAGATCCTGATGTCAAATAAAGAAGGCAGTATGTAATTTTTGGTGCTGTTCCCCTATTTGGTCTTCCCTCAGGGTTATAGATACAAATGGATTTTGATTTAAGGATTCATCCCATGAATATTTGTGTTAGAGTGACATCTAAACATGGTCTTGGTGAATAAGACTGATTTTAAGTCAAATACTTTCAAATATCATTTTTGCACCTATCACCTCAGGTAATCTAAAGTAATTTAAAATGTGGAATTAATCCCATATATGATCCCTGTGTTGCCATTTATTGAGTCTTGTTATATTCTGAGAATCTGCTGAAAGCTTTATGTGCATTTACTCATTTGATCCCCCATTTTATTCTATTTTTTTTTTTTGCGGTACGCGGGCCTCTCACTGCTGTGGCCTCTCCCGCCGCGGAGCACAAGCTCTGGACGCGCAAGCTCAGCGGCCATGGCTCACGGGCCCAGCCGCTCTGCGGCACATGGGATCCTCCCGGATCGGGGCACGAACCCGCGTCCCCTGCATCGGCAGGCGGACTCTCAACCACTGCGCCACTAGGGAAGCCCGATCCCCCTTTTTAATCCTGTGATGTAAGAACTGTTACCTTCATTTTATTGGTGAGAACACTGAAGTATTCATGGTGTTTTTCATAGTGAGTGGCATAGTCATGCTACAAATTCAGAGTTGTTCTGCTCTAAAATCTGTGCTCTTTACCCCTACATTTACTCTAATCAAGAAGTTAAGAGGGGTGGTAATTTATGAGAAATATTTATTGTCTGCTTTTTCTCCTTTTTTCTTGTTGAGTTCATCACAGATCATGTTCATGTGATGTGTAATAAACATAATAGAGGAGATAAAGCGTCTACTTCTTCATTCAGTAAGCATTTATTTATTGAGATCTAACATCACCTTCTACCAGTTTCCTTCTTTCACCCTATATTCTGATAAGGATCTCCAAACTTGTGTGCAAAAGACAATCTGTTAAAGTGCACAAATAAAAATGTTACTTTGTTTCTTTTTTCCCTTTCTATTTGAAATTCCAACTTTGTGGATGTTTTAGAGCTTACAAATATAGATTAATGTTAACCACATACTACATTTCATTGGCTCTAAGATGTATCCCCCGCCCCCCCCCCGCATTTTAACATCTCAAATTGTGGTATTTCTTATGTAAGAATTAATTAGTGTTTTTTATTCCTTAGTGGTTAATAAAATGACAGTATCTACAATTTATTGTTTCTTAGAGTCAATGAAATACAGAGTTATGTGTAGAAAATTAGAATGTAGACAAATAGACACATATTGGGGGATGTGTGCTCATTTATTATTTAGCTGATAGGAGTATGTAGTCAAAATGATTTTTTTGACTTTTATCTCGCCTGCTTAGAATTGTCTGATTTCCCATCACCTGTGTTACAGGAATGCTCTTGCCAATATAAGCACTACCCAAGTGTCTTTTCCCAAGGCATACTGACGTGGACCATTTTAGAATTGTTGAGGCAGGTAAACTCCCCTCGGATGATCAGCATAGGTGTAATAGAGAGCTACATTGTTGTAGCACCCATTTCAGTGTTGTGTAGATTTCATCTGGCCTTGAGCCCATTCACTGAATTCTTCCTCTGAATATTTTAATTCTGTTTATCCTCTAAATTCTCCTGAATTAGTATTATTGGGCCAGAAAGCTTTCAAACAGTGATGCTATTCTTCATACTGTGTTTTCCCATCTTGCACCTTTTCCTTAGCTCTCGTTTTGTTTTGTTTGTTTGTTTTGTTTTGGCCACGCCGTGCGGCTTGCAAGATCTTAGTTCCCCAACCAGGGATCAAACCCCAGCCTCCTCCCCCTGGCAGTGAAAAGCACTGAGTCCACTGGACCGCCAGGGAATTCCTGACCTTATCTCATGTTGATTATCGTTGTTTCCAGTAGTGCAGGGCTCACTTTGTATCCTCCACAGTTATTTCCACTGATGTTCATCATTTTCTCATCACTTTTAGTTTTAAAAATGATCTCGGATTTTATTTACGTAGACTATACATTGTTTCTTTGTCCTGCTCTTTTGTTTGTTAAACACGATAGGGTCAGTCATCGTATTAAAACTCCGTAAAACTAAACATGAACCTGCTGATTATAGAGGATGAGATAGCAGATACTGGAGTGGCTGCTTGTGACCACCTGTGCCATCTGTTGGTAGCTGGTAGAGTTGATTCTTTTGCTCAAGAGATTTTTCTTCTTTACAATGAAAATTTGAAAGTTGAAAATTCATAAATAAGCGTTTTCTGTTTTTTGTTACAGATAAAACTCTTACATGATTTTGTAATGAGATTCTATACGAACTTAAAAGTAAAGCTCTTACTTTTTTTTTTTTTTTTTTTTTTTTGTGGTACGTGGGCCTCTCACTGTTGTGGCCTCTCCCGTTGCAGAGCACAGGCTCCAGATGTGCAGGCTCAGCAGCCATGGCTCGCGGGCTCAGCCGCTTCGCGGCACGTGGGATCTTCCCGGACTGGGGCACGAACCCATGTCCCCTGCATCGGCAGGCGGACTCTCAACCACTGCGCCACCAGGGAAGCCCTAAAGCTCTTACATTTTTATAACCATAGTATTGAAGGGTTCTTATAATTTTTTCTAAAAATTTAACAGTATAGTAGTGTATAAAATAAAGATCTCACACAGTACTTTAAAATAGCACAATAAAGAGGTTAAAGTAAAGCAGTGGTCTTTAGAAGTAAATCTGATACTTTATAATATCTTTTAAGCAAGGTTAAAGGTAAGAGTCCAGTTTTATTCTTTGAATCCCATGAAAATAAGTCACTCATTCTTGCTATTTTCCTGTACAAGATGTGACACAAATTGGTTTTCTTTGTCTAGAAATTAAGTTGGTTTCTTAGATCATAGGCCACATTAAAGAAATATCCTTCTTTATTTTTATGTCTTATTATTTTCATGGGAAAATATTAATGTTCCTCCCAATAAAGAGTATTGACCTTTTTACCTATGTGTTTCCCAGGGGCATGTGCTTTTTTTCATGGTGGCTGCCCATGGTAGTCTTATTCAGAAGAGCATGGAAATGTGTGTGTGTGACTGAATCTGACTTGTGATCGCTTTTACAAAATACATTTCCCTCTCCTCTCACCTTTCTCTTCCTTATGCATTTACACCCAGATTCTGCAGACTTACGTGCTTACATAGCTCCTCCTCACACATGGCCGGGTGCTCTACTGGAGCAGAAAAACTGCAACTGATGCACTGTTTTCTGTACTGCAATTGTCCAGCGCTGCATAGAGCAGCTGTCATTGTTTTGCACCGTTCTGTTTTTCCTCCAAAACTGCCTGTGGCAATTTGTACTCATTCTTTATTACCCAAGGGTTTTGCAAGCAATAAAATAATGTATCTGACTACTTAATGGCCTAATGTGATTCCCTTTTCAGAGAAGCAGCAAAGTAGAAGACTCCTTTCACTTTTCCTCTTCGCTGACCATGCAATATTAGGCCTGTTGGGACAGGTTTTTGGATGTGCTGCCAGAATGCAGAAGGAGATTCTACTGTATTGCAGTCGTATTTTCTTCAGATTCTTAAAAACTGTTTATAAGTTAAGCTCAGATCTGGTCAGAAATAATATTAAATATTCTACGTGTAATCCTACCTTGCAGGGAAATTTATTAATGTGATAGCTTATATTTAACTTAATTTAAAAACTATCTTCAGGTCATATTGTAAAAAATCAATAGGACGTTGTGATGGTGAGCGTGAAAGCGCTTTTCTTTGTTCTTGCCATCCATTTATTGTACTCATTATATACGTATACAGATACATAGATTCCCCCACCCCCACCCCCCTTTTAAAAGAGCCTGCTGTATGCCATACATTGTGCTAGATGCAAGGGATTTAACAATGGACAGAAGTGATGTGGCCCCTGTCCTCACGCTGTTTATAATTGAATAGTTCACTATAAAGCAGAGATCGACTGTGTGCTGCTCTGATGAGTCTTAATGCTGAAGGAGTGTCAGATGGAAGAGCTATAAGTGGAGGAATCTGCCCTTTCGGCAGCTTAGTACTGTAGAAGACTCAGTTGCTTTGTTGTGTGTTTAAGCAGTCTTCATTGTCTGCCTTCGCCAAAGCAGCCCTCTGTTAGACTAGCTGAGTATTAATGAGACCCTGGGAACGCCCTTCTTAGTCTAAGACTTAACTAAGCTGTTGTCAAAGCCTCTTGCTTTCTCAGTCATGCTTTCTTCCCCAGGCAGTCATGCTCCAGACATCTGGGGCACCAAATTCCAAAGATTTTAAGAGCAGAGAAGTTTAATCAAATTAACCTCTTTCCGTAAGAAGTAAATACTGACTGTTGTTTGTATTTTTGTGTTAGTAATAACATAGCAGTACTACTTAATGGAACTAAGTGTTTGTAGCACAATTTTAAATCTGTATATTGCAATTAAAAAAATTTTTTTATGTTGGCGGTTAAAAAAGGCATTTGCCTTAGGTCAATGAGATTCTGTTTTGGAGGTATGTGAAACTAGCAGTAGCTTAGATAATCCAAAGCAGTGTGTAATTATAATAAAATGACTCTCCTCCCTCCCCCGCCCCCCCCATTTCTCAAAGCACACTCAGTGCCTACAACTAATACAAAAAAGTGATCTGCTGGGTCCTCTTCAGGACTGTTCAGAGGCTAACACATACCTTGTTCTCACGGGTGGGACTAGGTATGCAGAGAAGACAGAAATGCCCCAGCTTGAATAATATCAAGCAAGGTGCTGTCCTGAGGGTCCAGATGAGTGATACAGAAAGAATACTCCAAGTTCAAAGAAGGGTATTGTTCTGGGCTATCCTGTAGAGCCTATGGGAACAATCTTGATCTTCTTTTGAGGAATAAAGTAGACAGAAAGGTGGAGGAGCCGGTACCTTGCAAAGAAGGCAGGAAAGGCACAAAGTGTGTCCACTTTCTGTATGGGACATCATGTAGACAGATTAGATTGGCATAGAGTAAGCAGTTCTCAGGTAAGGGGTATGAAGAGCTCTGGGACTTTGTGTGGTGTGCAGGACTGTGAGGCCATCTGAGTGAAAATAGCCTTCACTCCAGTCTGGGCCACTCTGGTCTTTCCTTTTTAAAATAGATTCGGATGCTATGTAAAATTTTGTATGAAAGGAAGACAGTATTGCTCAGAAGAGTTTAAAAACCAGTGGCACGATTGATTTAAGGTTTGGATGTGACTTTTGTAATACTTCGTTATTTGGATTTTTGGAGTGGATTTTCCTTTCTAGTATGTTTTCTCTCTCTTTTTTTTAAAGTTATTAATTTTTTTGGCTGCATTGGGTCTTTGTTGCTACACGTGGGCTTTTTTCTAGTTGTGGCGAGCGGGGGCTACTCTTCGTTGCGGTGCGCAGGCTTCTCATTCGGTGGCTTCTCTTGCAGAGCACGGGCTCTAGGCATGCGGGCTTCAGTAGTTGCGGCATGTAGGCTCAATAGTTGTGGCTCACGGGCTCTAGAGCACAGGCTCAGTGGTTGTGGTTCACAGGCTCTAGAGCGCAGGCTCAGTAGTTGTGGCTCATGGGCTCTAGAGCGCAGGCTCAGTAGTTGTGGCACATGGGCTTAGTTGCTCCGCGGCACATGGGATTTTCCCGGACCGGGGCTGGAAACCATGTCCCCTGCTTTGGCAGGCGGATTCTTAACCACTGCGCCACCAGGGAAGCCCTAGTATGTTTTCTAATATGTTTATTTGAATTGTAAAATTTGAACTTACATTCCCAAACTCACATTAGGTAATTTGAGATGAGTACTGATGAGTAGATGATTTCATTCTGATTTGTGGTGAGAACTTTAATTAATTTCAGTAACTGTTATATCCAGAGCATGATCACATCTTATCTTGTTTATTGTTTATATCTCTGTGAGTTAGGCATTATTATCTCTATTTTAGAGCCTTGAAAACTGAAATACAGAAAGGTTAATTAACTTAAGGCAGTTAATAATGGATCACATTTGAACTCAGGTCTGCCTAATAGTAAGACCCTCTGACATTGCCTTTCTTAGTGCTGAACAACTGAGAATTGATTTTATAGCCTTGCATTAAAATAGGCAAGTTATGTGTAACTACAGTTTTTTTAAGTAAGTTTTTATTTGAATACCTGGGTTTTTGTTTGTTTGGTTTGGTTTGGTTTGGTTTTGGCTGCGCTGGGTCTTAGTTGCGGCACGTGGGATCTTTAGTTGCAGCATGCGGGCTCTTTTAATTGCAGCATGTGAACTCTTAGTTCAGCGGCTTGCAGGATCTAGTTCCTTGACCAGGGATTGAACCCGGGCGTCCTGCATTGGGAGCATGGACTCTTAACCACTGGACCACCAGGGAAGTCCCTAACTACAATTTATTTTCAAATAAACAAAAAATGCATCTGGGTAAAAAATGTTTATGTGGACAACTTTAGAAGGTGGAATTTAAAAGTTAGGCAGGACAAACAGTGAAGGTTTAGTTTTGGAAATAACTGAGTCTCATGACTTGAAAAAAACCTTTCCCCTCCCCCCAAATTGCTTTAAAATTACTTAGAATTTTTTAAGTTAAAGATGAAAAAAAGTAATTTATATTCTTATCAAGTTAGTAGTGATAAGAAGGCTTTGGGTTAGTGGTTAGCATGTTTATAGATGTGAGCTGAGCCTCAGAGATGGAAGGGGAAGGAAAGCAGACTGTAGAGAATAACAGGAGACACAGATACTCTTACACCACTGTCTTCAGTTTCCACTTCCTCTTCTTAAAGATGACACCATGCTTTTATGTCTTTAACTTTCTTCTCATCTCTGTCCTTTAACTTCCATTTATCTTCAATGAATTAATAATTCTGCAAAAGTCAAAGCTCTATAAAACAAGCGTCATTTGTGTTAGTGTGTGTATACTTAAAATATGGTTGAGTCTAGAATCTTTTCTCCCAATGCAATCTAATAATTGTAACCTATAGTTAAATTATCAAATTATTGGTGTACGTATGGTTGCTTTTTAACAACTTAGGCCTTAAAATATTTCTCAGATTTTTAATACTGAGTATATTAATACGAAGTGACACCTCCTGGCTTATTAGAAATTTGCCTAGTTGGCACAACTCCGGATACCTTTAGGGATACACAGAGATGTTCTCCAAGTTCAGAGAAGGTGATCCTGGACTGTTTCCTGTGGAGTGTGCAGGAATAGTCTTGAACTTATTTTACTTTTCTCTCACAATGTATGAATTTCATATGTGGAATTGTATAGCATTTGAAGGGTTTTTTTGCCTCACAGTTGAGAAAAAGACTTTTTCCAAGTATTTCGTTTAAGGTGATAGTGTTGATTTTATGACACTGATTTATTTTTGTTACTTCTGTAACTTTTTTATTATGTTAAAAATAATAGCACATAAATCAGAATTAAAATATAATTTCAAGCCCTTTTCTTGGTGCCTCATTTATGTTTTTAGTTCCTCAGTGTTTTTTCTTCTGTTTCATTACTCTAATATTTTCCCTCAATATTTAAACAATTAGATTTTATATATTTTATACTATAAAACATTTTTCTGCAGAGTATGATTTTTGGGGGGCATTGCCTGTGAAATCAAGCTTATTTAAGGATACTTGACATACAAATTTAAAATTTTTGTTCCATTACGTCTATTTAATATAAACCTATAAATGGAAATGATTATTTCATGTGTCTTTATAAGCATAACAACTTATTACTTTATTAAGTACTATCTACGTATACTTGTACCGTACTAAGATCTTTAATTAATGTACTTGTATTTTACATTTGTGGTTATAAGACATTCAACTAAAAGGGATGAAAGACTACTGATGTTTTAGAATGTTAACTGAGGGGGAATGGAGGAATATGATAATATTTGAGAATACATAAATGCTAAATTTGGAAGTCCATAAACCACTATGTACTCTGTTATGCTGTCCTTGTTTTACAGTTGGCTAAATTGTTTTTAATTCAACTTTCCCAATTAGACAGTATTCTCTTTCCAGCAACACTGATTAAAAAGAGTTATTAGCGGGCTTCCCTGGTGGCGCAGTGGTTGAGAGTCTGCCTGCCGATGCAGAGAACGAGGGTTCGTGCCCCGGTCTGGAAAGATCCCACATGCCGCAGAGCGGCTGGGTCCGTGAGCCATGGCCGCTGAGCCTGCGCGTCCCGAGCCTGTGCTCCGCAACGGGAGAGGCCACAACAGTGAGAGGCCCACGTACCGCAAAAAAAAAAAAAAAAAGAGTTATTAGCAACTTATCTCTGAAAGAAAGCCTTCCCATTTCATCTTTTATGACCTTAAAAAATATTTGGGGAGTTAAAAATGGCCGTATAAATGGTTAGCAAGATACCAGATTAGCCTGTGGTCTGTTTCTTTTCCATTATAGAGATGAAAAAGTGAAAGGTCGTATTGCTGATTTATGCTATAGTATAAACTTCTTTGGACTTTTAATAATCTCAACATTTGTTTTAATTTTACTACTTATACAGACGTATGAGTACAATAATTAAATATACTTATCTCCAGAATATATATGAGAGAAATAGTACTTTGGAATTTTAGAAGTTTAACATTGCTTAGGTTGAAAATAAACAAATGAAGGTATATTTTCTTTGTGTCCTTGTTCACGTCTTAAAATGAGAAATCAGATCAACTGAGAAGGATGGGTGCCTCAAATCAGAAGCTGATGCCGTTCCTTTAGAACTTAAGTGGGAAATAATCGCCACTTTTCAATTTAAGAGTGCTAGCTGATTCCTTTTCTTGGTCAGGAAGAAAATATAATTTATGTCTTTTGATTGGCTACAGTTGAATTCTTTTAGTAATTTAAAGGGCTTAAAAACTTTTCGGTTATGCATCTTGCCAGAAATAAGTAAGAAAAATATGTGAAGTTTTGGTTGAGTCCTTGACTAAATGATAAAGTTATTTCAGAAAGCATAAGACACTGGATCAAAAAACATATGCAATAATACATTTTAATGAACTAAATCCTGTTTATAAATGTGCTAGATTGCCAGGTGAATATAAAGGTACTGAAATTGACTTTTGGACTGTCTCCATATGTAAACTGTTTCAGAGATTGCAGTAAAGACCATTAGTCTGAGTACGGGATAGACTAGGCTTATCCAGCAGCAAAAGAGCAGTCACCAATATTTCATAAACAGAATGCTACATCTTCATTTATTAGATCATTACCTAGAAAGCTCTCCCTGGAATTTAAGTGCTGATGACAGGGCTGATGGCAGAGATGGCATGCAACTCTGGATAGCATGTGAATACTGAACTACTCATTTAATGCAGCTAATTAGCTCTGCTGCACAAAATACGGGTAGATAGAGCGGAGTTTGGATGCTGAAGATTTGGCTTCTCTTCTGAGGTTTACTGCTACTATCTTTGTCATCCTTTAAGAGTATATTGTATCTTCCGTGTAGAATGGGCCTCGGCCGTTTCAGGGGGATTATGAAATGTAGTCTCTTTGAGACAGGTCTGTAATGCAAACCAGAGTCCAACACATGACTAGTGATTTTTGTTCTTAACTGGCTGTCTTTAAGAGTCAATGATGCTTTCCAGCTTTCCCCCCCACAAAGATCACAATTGATTTAACACCATTTTAGAATGACACCAAAACATTTTTCTCAATGGATGATAAAGAATTAATTTCTACAGCAAAACTCAGTAAAATCTTGGAGCAGTTTTCCCGTTAGTTAAATGCCTTTAGGTTCTGTCTCTTGCAGAATGAAACAGATGCCTTTAGGCATCCAAAATTGAGTTTTTGGCCCGGTGAGACCCACTTCCAGTAATATTGGACCTAACAACACTCCCTCTCTCTCAACCTTTGTATTTCCTAAAGACTTTCATCATCCTTTCAGTCTGCCCTTTTTGTGTCTCTGTCCTGTGTATCAGGTCATCTCTTTGAGCTCACAAAAGACAAGTCACTCATGGCTTTGAATTCTAATCCTTGCCCCCTAATGACTCCTTTGCGCTGTGAAAGACGTTTACCCCCAAGAAACTCTCTTTCTGCTTCTCAGCCAAATGAAATGTGCTTTTGAAAGTTAGTTAAGCACGTAATATACTTTAGACTTCAATAACAGAAAACTGGTTGGCTGCTGCTGTTAAATTGAGTGGCAAGCCATCATTTGATTGTGGCTTTTTGGCATGTGGTTTCTTAGCGCACACATCTCTTTAAATGCTAGACGTATGGCTGTGGTTCACCTTGTTTCTTGTCTTCTTATCAATTAACGTGCCTCTTAGGGACTATCTCTTGATAAAATTTGTTGCCATTTATCGTTACTCTTTGCATATGACCCTATTAGCCAACTTTTACTCCTAATGACAGAGTTAATATCTAGGTTAATTAGAATTAATTTTTCATTTATGATTTTGAAATCATAGAGATTATACAGACGATTTACTCCCCTTACAGGGAGAGTAAAACTGTATTTCTAGTTTAAAAAAATTATTTAAATGAAATACTGACTAACTGGATTCTACTGTTTTGTCTTAGCAAAATATATCTTGTTTCTTGACTTGATGTTATATAATATTCTTTCATATTTTCATTCTGTGGGAATTGCTTATGATATAGAAGAATCTACAAATAACCCATTTTTTTAGGATTAGACTTTATAAAACATTAGCTTCCTAATTTAGGTATTTTTATGTGTTCGTTTTATGGATACAGTTTTGTACAGTATATGTTTTAAAAGTATATTGTTAAATATTTGAAAAATGAGCATTTTTATTAAGTTTGAAGAATGTACATTTTTTGAACTATAAACTTAAAACAAGTGAATTTGGATATCAATAAATGAAGCTTGCATAACGATTTAAAGAAAAAAAGAATTACCATCTTCTACGTATGATGTGCTTTTAATTCAGAGGGAGAAGTCTTTAAATTTACTGCTTTTGTATGAACCAGGCTTGGCTTCCTGCCACTCGTTATTAGAATGTCTCAGTGGTGTTGGCTCTTAATTTCCCATTCAGTAGATACATTTAGTTTATAGAGAGGTTTAGTATTGATGGTCCCTATTCCATGTGTACACAGAGAAAAAAATTTTTTAATTGTTTTTTAAACTTATTTATTTATTTTTGGCGCATTGGGTCTTCGTTGCTGCACGCGGGCTTCTCATTGTGGTGGCTTCTCTTGTTGTGGAGCACGGGCCCTAGGCATGCAGGCTTCAGTAGTTGTGGCACGTGGTATTCAGTAGTTGTGGCTCGCGGGCTCTAGAGCGCAGGCTCAGTAGTTGTGGTGCATGGGCTTAGTTGCTCCGTGGCATGTGGGATCTTCCTGGGCCAGGGCTCGAACCCGTGTCCCCTGCATTGTCAGGCAGATTCTTAACCACTGTGCCACCAGGGAAGTCCTGCACAGAGAAATTTTATAGCACGCATAGACTGGTCTAATAAATTTTAGTGAAATTGTTATTTCTATTTTCAGACTTCGTGCATGTTCTCAATTATTTTCTGAGTGCATATACTGTCCTGGCTTGCTAGGGTACCAGTATTAGAAAAGCAGTGCTATGTCTTGTATCATGAAGGAGTTAATTGAACTCTCAGAGTCAGAATTTTAACTTTCATGGAGTTATACCTAGAAGAATCTAGCTGTGAATTATGGTTTGGGGCTTTAACAGCATTTTCAAAGGCCAGTATAATGAAAAATCTTCATGTTTTGGGGATATTAAATTGAGGTTTACCACAATATTTGATCTTTCAAAGAACTTTTAAATTATTCTTAACTGCATTCAAAGAAATGAATCTTACATTGCAACTAGCGTACATGTGTTTGTGTCTCTCTCTCGCTTTCTTGAAAACAAGTCTGAAATTCTGTTATGTTTTCTATTCTATTTTATTCTGTTCTATTTAGTTAAAAGATATTGGTTGAAATTCACTAAACTGGTTTCATGACCCCAACTGTTTGAAAAATCCTGTCCTAGAATTTTATTCTCCAGGGATTTCCTTTTTTCTTTTTTTTTCTGTTCTCTCCTTTCTTCCTTTCCCCTTTTTCTTTCCCTCTCTCTTTCTCTTTATCTCTCTCTCGCTCTCTTTTTTCTCTCGCTCTCTCAAAATTCCTTTTGCATTTTCCTCTTTTTAATGTAAATCTCTCAAATATGTTCCCTAATTCTCTGTCTTTGTAATCAGAATATTTGGAATATATTTAATAGTTCCCGGAGGATGTGGGACCATCATCATGAGTCTCGGTTGTCACATCTGAAATCATATCATTATTATGCTCCAAGAACCATTTCTCCCCATGTGGAAGGGCCCTGGATGGGTGCACTTTCTGTAAGGTTCTGTCTCCCAGGTGTTTTCTTAATGTTTATTTTAGTTTGTTGAAGTATAGTGATAAATGAGGCTAAGTTTTGAGTTAACCAGGCTTCCTTTACCATTTGTATATTTTGGGCAAAATAAAATGTCCATGCAATGGTACATTTTTAGACTCAATACCAGTTATGTTAGAACTGCCTGGTTTAAATATTTCTAAATCTTTAACAAGAAAACATTTATTTAGAAGTATAGAGGTTTTGACTGTAATTATGGAAGAGAATTCTCTGTATTTCATTTACTTTTTCCTAAGTCTGCAAATGATTCATGTATCACTCTTTCTTTGGCTATGCCAAAATATTAAATGCTTTCTCTAGAAAAGGGCTGCTTATAAAAGGTAGGAGATTCACAGTTATATTATTAGAAATTATGTAGTATATTCAAGAAGATTTATGCTTAATTGTTGTTGGGTTCTTTTACTAATATAAAATGTATAAAATTTAAAAAATTTAAATCATTTTAATCTCAAGCTATTTGGTCATGGGAAATATGTTCATCTATGATGGTTTATGAGCAGTTATCTCCACTTTTAACAGAATGACTTCAAAGCTGAGTTTCTTCCAAGAGGCGGTCCCTAGTATCTAAAAATAAAGATGGTTTCAGTTACATCTTTGTTTTAATCTAGAATAGAATGCCACTGAAAATAGTAACATTCCGCACTTGAGAACATGTTAAGTAATGTAACCTATTCCTGTCAGCATATGCTTAGTAGAAAGTATTGGTCTCTATATGAAAATCAGAGACTTCTGTTTGATATTAAGGCAAAACCCAAGCTGGTCATTTTCATTCTGCTAAAGGGCAGTGCCTCATTGTAGCATACTTCCTTTGTAGTAAACAATTATGCAGGTTCTGATTTTGAGACTTAAGCTGTTTCCTTGGGAACAAGGTTAAGTAGAGACAATGTAAGTATCATTGTCTCCTCCTTTAAAAAATTACTTAAAAACAGAGAGATTTAAAAAATAGAAATCAATAATAGTAATGGCTGTCTGTAACTTGATGCACTGCCCCACCTCCCAGTTAAAAGGCATAAGAAAAGACTGCAGGTAAGACGTGGATAACTTAGCTCATTTTTCTGCAGAAAAATAATTTTTCTGGATATTTAAAAAGACGAAGCTTCATTCCGATTTATAAATTAGTTTATGTCTTAAACATTACCAGTTGAAGAATGTACCCATTATGGTATCACAAGGTTATACTTCTTGGTTTGTCTACCTATAAAATGTATTTCCTTTTCATTTTCACTGTCATGTTCTAATCTTAAATTTTCATCACTGCACTCTGGGGTACTGCACTAGCCTTTTAATGCTTTGACTCCCTTCTCCTTTCCCTATATCTCATCACACACCCCACCCCATGCCCCTTTCCTGAAATGATCACATACAGATATCAGGGTTATGGGTTCTAATAGGTGCGATCTACTGGAGAGAAGAGAACTCACTCTTTCTATCCCAGTTTCAAGTGCTGGGAAGGAATTGGCAGGGTGGGTGTTGGGTTCCCACCCCTCATTCAGCCCATTGGTTTCTGAGGAGCTGCCCCCACGACCATTTCTACTCTTGGTTCCCTGAGTAGGTATCAGTGCCTGTTCCCCTTTGTGACTAGTGATAGTGAGGGATTTATTTATTCTCTTCCACATTTTTGTCCCCAGATTTTTCAGATAGTAGTAAATGGGTTTTTAAGTGGAACAATTAAAAGTAACATTTCTTTGTAAGCACAGCTGTTACTGTAGGTTTTTCATAAAACCAAATAAAAACTAACCTGAATAAAAACACATTCCATAAATGTTGTAGTTAAACTTCCCTTTTTCTTAACACCATCTAGCCTTTCCATACTATTGAAAGAGAAAGCAAGAGGGAAGACTGGAACCCTACCTTTATTTAACCTTTTAGTGTCTCAGGTACAATGTACAGGTTATTCAGATAGAAGGGCAAGGGGAAGAGTTCCAGTATTGAGGACTGGGGTTTGATCACGAGGACTTTGCTAGAGGGTGGAGTGGGACAGGAACTACTAGTAAAGATCCCTAGGTCTCACTAGGAGACCCTGGAGAATATCCTTGAGCTCTCTCTGGATAGTGTTACTGTCAGCTTCTGTTTCCCCATTATCTTAATCTAGTTTCTTTCATTCTGTGTTTTTAATCACTGACATTATTTTACCTTAAGTTATATCGACTATCAAGAACATGTCACTTGTACCATGTAGCTAACCTAGGCAGATTTGTTGGATAAAGGGAACCCACTTATCAAATAAAATGAAAGCAGTAGTTTTTTCCCACTATCAACAGCATTTTTCTATAAACCTGTAAAACAGCTAGCTCGATATTTTTGTCTTTATTTTTTTATGTCCTTGTCAGTAAGGGTGGATGTCCTACTTGTGTGCTGAGGAAAGGAAAGCATTTTCTTTTTTCTTTTTAAAAAGAAAATTTAGGGCTTCCCTGGTGGCGCAGTGGTTGAGAGTCCACCTGCCGATGCAGGGGACATGGGTTCATGCCCCGGTCCGGGAAGATCCCACATGCCGCAGAGCGGCTGGGCCCGTGAGCCATGGCCGCTGAGCCTGCGCGTCCGGAGCCTGTGCTCCGCAACGGGAGAGACCACAAAAGGGAGAGGCCCACGTACTGCCAAAAAAAAAAAAAAAAAAAAAAAAAATTTAATTCACTGTACACAGGTGGAAATGAAAAAGAAATACTCTGCTGATTTTCCCTGCTATTAAAAATTTCCTTATGAAAGAGAAAGACAAGTACCATATGAGATATCACTTATATGTGGAATCTAAAATATAACACAAATGAACATATCTATGAAACAGACTCACAGACATAGAGAACAGACTTGTGGTTGCCATGGGACGAGGGGAGGGGAGGGTTGGGAGGGAAGATTTGGGAGCTTGGGATTAGCAGATGCAAACTAGTATATATAGGATGGATAAATAACAAGGTCCTACTGTACAGCACAGGGAACTATATTCAATATATATGATAAACCATAATGGAAAAGAATATGAAAAAGAATATATATATTTATAGCTGAGTCACTTTGCTGTAGAGCAGAAGTTAACACAACATTGTAGATCAATTATACTTCAATAAAGTTGTAAAAATAAAAAAATAAGTAGTATAGATTCCTAAAAAACAAATTTCCTTATGAATTGAACAGGTATATTTAATTATATTTTCACGTGTTACTACATATATATTAATTGTTAAAATATTCTAATATATATAAAGTACTGTTGGAGTTATATTTGAATGTTGAATTAATTCCATTTAACAAAGAAGATAACGGAATATAAGATAAATGCATTACATATACAAAATTTCTTTTAAATGGCCATTCCAACTATTATTTTGGGAGGTAGAATTATTTACCTCCATTTGGCTCTGGATTTTACATCACAGTATTAACTATTTCTTTTGTGATTTTTTTTTTTTTAAATGAGTCAGTGGAGGGGCATTCCAGTGCCTTTCAAATAGATACTCAATGTGTTTGTGTTCAGTTTTTTTTTTTTAACCAATGACTATTTAAAATTAACTGATTCAACTTTTTAAAATAAGAGAAGAATCAAGAATTCTTTCCCTTGTGTGAGTAACTATAAGCCAGCCTATCATATTTTGATTTAGACATGGTATATTAAAGAATATGTAGAGAATAATGATTGAATTTTAATATTAGCTTTACAACTAAGATGTTTTTATAAACCTGTTTTTCCTTTTTTAAGCATTCGTCTCTTCCAGAGTAACTTTTATATGTTGACTTAGAAATATCACCATTTATTCACCTAATTTTTATTTATTACCTACTACGTCTTGTTATTGATGATTTTGAAAGGCTGCTTAAAAACTTTGTGAATTAATAATTTTTGTTGCATTAATATGCTTCTTTTCCCTTTTTACTTGTAACTTGTCTGAAGATGAGTGCTAATATAATAGTAACTCTAAATTGGATCGTCTTTGGTAATCATAATGCTTACTGGGTTATTTATTTGACAGTCTGGTGTCTTGATGTTGATCAAATTATGTTCAATGTAAGATTTATAGAAGAGCACCAAATATGCTGTGCCTCATACTTTGTGTCACACTATAGTTTTCAATACTTACTGTCCATAGATACAAGGTAGTCGCAGGTACACACAACCTAGTAAAAGAAGAGAGAACCTACCATGTCGGGGGCTCTTAAGAAAGTACCTGAGGGACTTCCCTGGTGGCGCAGTGGTTAAGAATCCGCCTGTCAGTGCCGGGGACATGGGTTCAAGCCCTGGTCCGGGAAGATCCCACATGCCGTGGAGCAGCTAAGCCCGTGCGCCACAACTACTGAGCCTGCACTCTAGAGCCCATGAGCCACAACTACTGAAGCCTGCGCACCTAGAGCCTGTGCTCCACAACAAGAGAAGCTGCCGCAATGAGAAGCTCGGGCACCGCAAAGAAGAGCAGCCCCCGCTCGCTGCAACTAGAGAAAGGCTGTACGCAGCAACGAAGACCCAATGCAGCCAAAAATAAATAAATATTAAATAATAATAATAATTAGTATAAAAATTTTTTTAAAGAAAAGAAGAGGTACCTGAGATCCCCATCTAGAAGCTGTGCAGCCTCTGCTGCCAGGATGATAGGAGGGAATTGTGTAGAGCAGCTCAGATGGGGGCTGACCCTGAGAGAGGAGCACTCTGGGGACGTGGTAAGGTTTTCATCTGCTGCCTCAGCCCGGGGACGTCAGTGCCATCTGGGCCCAGATTTAGGAGAGCTAGATTAGAGATCGAGAAGAGAAAGGAAAGATACACCAGGGTTCAAAAAGACTGTCTAGCATTTTATGATCTTCTTTTGAACTATCCTAAACTGAATCCAGAAAGCATGTAACGTTTTACCCCTTGGGATTCACCATCTGAGATGTACAGTCGCTGAAATACAGTAAGAGTGCATTTTACCCAAACACATGCAGGAGACTTTTTTCCCCCTTGCATTTAACGCCTGGGATTTGTTTTTTTAGTGATCTGTATGGTCTCTTACCATCTCCTTGTCTATTTGTAGCACTTTTAATTCTTGCTTAGCAAGGGGAAACTAGACTGAGGAGTGTGAATGAATCCCAACCACCATGAACTCAACACAAGGCAGACACATCCTGCTGATGGTAGCTTGTTAGCTGGTGTGACTTCATATTCTAGGGACAAGATGATTTTTGATGATAAGCTTTGGTTCATTTGTTTAATCTCGATTAGTAGTGTTCTATTCTGAGAAGAAAAAAGACAAAAGGCTTGTGTTCTTTCTAAATGTTTCTTTGATATGACTATTCTAGGGATTAGAGAGAAATGACACTCACTATTTTTCCACCTGATGATTATTTGTGGGTCATAGTTGTCAAACAGATTCTCAGAGGCTGTCACAGTTCACACACCAGAGAAATATTTCTTCAGTGTGACAATTAATGTAGTCAGGCTTTTGAATTTCTTTTATTTATTTATTTATTTATTTATTTATTTATTTATTTATTTATTTATTTATTTATTTATTTTTGCGGTACGCGGGCCTCTCACTGTTGTGGCCTCTCCCGTTGCGGAGCACAGGCTCCGGACGCGCAGGCTCAGCGGCCATGGCTCATGGGCCCAGCCGCTCTGCGGCATGTGGGATCTTCCTGGACCGGGGCACGAACCTGTGTCCCCTGCATTGGCAGGCGGACTCTCAACCACTGTGCCACCTGGGAAGCCCTGAATTTCTTTCCTTAGATGCTGTGTGCTCTTATGAGTTCAGATTACTGCCTATATCATGGCCTCTTTTTAAATTATTCTTCCTACTAGTATTATAGACCTGATCTTAAACTGTTGCCATTCGATTTCTCTGTGTTGGTGTGAAGTGAACACAGAGCTAACATTCACTGTGTGCTTCCCTCCCTTTGGAACTGTTTGAACTGGCAGAGCTCCTGAGTCAGCAGTGCATTTGGGTTATGCCAGGATACAGACACCACTTTTTTCAGTGCTGGATTTACATCCAGAGTTAATCAGTTAAAAATTTTTGAAAATACTCACTTATGGACTGTTTGAAAAGTGCTTACATTTGCTTTGAAACTTCTGAAACTAAACCCCACATTTGTAATCCATGGTGTGGCCACTAGAATACAAAATTGACTTATTATTGTGGTGAATAAGATCCAGGAACAAAAAGGAGCACCTCCTTCTCATGCTGTTGGTCAGAGTAAGAAGTAGCATTCTAAATCACATGAACTCTTAATGCTTTCTTGACACATTTATTTAGGGAAAATATTCTTAAACATGAACAACTGCTTTACACGCAGTGGTAAGGATCTTTAGACAACACATGACTATTGCATTGAATTAATGCTATTAATTAGGCTTCAGAGTTATTCGAGGAAAAGGACACAGCTTTGTGGCAAGGTGCCAAACACAGGCCAGTTTGAATAAAATACATGCTTTCCTGTTACTTTTCCCGTTTCCCATTGTTTGAGCATCATCAAGTCATTCTGCTTTTGGTTGGGATGGGGGGGAGGAATCTGACAGCAGTTGGGGGGAGGGGTTGTATAGAGTGGCTTTATTCCTGGATATATATTTTATACATAATGAAAATACATAGATAGAAAAAAATAAAAATAAATAGATACATGCATTTGGCATACTGCAAAAAGGCAGATGAAGGGTACATTCTTAGCTCCAGGTTTAACTTCCCTGTTTTACTTAAGAAAATGACAACACATACTGATTATGATAACACGTTGTAGAGCATGTTTTACTTTCTGTAAGAGATTTCTCTGATAATGCATTTCTTTTTCTATTACTAAACATGATTAACATGCCACATAAGTGTTAACTGTGCTTTTTCCCCAAAGACATCAAATGGGAGGCAGCATGTAGAAGCTAAATTATTCGGAGAGGAGTCAGTGATTGATTTAAATATAAAAGGATTAATTGGTCCCTGAACCAGACTATTAAACTGTACTGTGATCTTGACTGAAAGTGGAAGAATTACAAGTGTATTGCGTAGAATAAATTAATACATTTTCATGGCTTTTTTCTGTATTGCTTATTGTGGTTTTATGTACTGCACTCTATTGTATGCTTAACTGATGCAGAGGGGATTCAGTGTATAATGATTAAATGGGATAGAGGGATGGAACCATACATTGAGTCTTGTTTTTTAAATTAATTTATTTATTTTTGGCTGCCTTGGGTCCTTGCTGCTGTGCATGGGCTTTCTCTAGTTGCGGTGAGCGGGGGCTACTCATTGTGGAGCACGGGCTCTAGGCACATGGGCTTCAGTAGTTGTGGCTGGCGGGCTCTAGAGCGCAGGCTCAGTAGTTGTGGCTCGTGGGCTCTAGAGTGCAGGCTCAGTAGTTGTGGCACACGGGCTTAGTTGCTCTGCGGTATGTGGGATCTTCCCGGACCAGGGCTTGAACCCGTGTCCCCTGCCTTGGCAGGTGAATTCTTAACCACTGCGCCACCAGGGAAGCCCCATCCATTGGTTTTAAGATGGTAGTTCTTCCAGGGTAGCTGAAAATATCTCCAGAGAAAGAATATTTCTAAGAACTCTTACCAATGATGACCCCGGGCACAGAAGTTAAATGTTACTGAATAAGGAATTTAAAAGTTTATGTTCTGTGAGTACATTATTCAAGATGAACATGGGCTAACAGTGGGTAAATACAACCCTTTATCCATGAGAGAATTGAATTGAGACTTCAGCTTTTGAGGGTAAACAGTGTAACGGCACCATACCCAGTGAATGTTTTCTTCTTTTTATAACTTTTTCTATTCAACAATACTGATTTTTCTCATTCTAACTCACAGGCTGATACTTCAGTCTGACAGGATGCTGTTCTTGAAGGCTATCAGATCAGTCTCATGTCTTCTTTCCAGGGAGAGTAAATTTGTGTTTATTCACCTCTGTTATATTGCTGCTTTTATAAATAGGTATTCATGTAAGCTCTGCTTTCAAAAAGTAATCCTGGTAACAAAAGGAGAGCAGAAAAGTTTCGTTTGGCAGACTAGATTTAAGAATTTATAGGGATAAATTAGGAGTTTGGGGTTAACGTATACATACTACTATATATGAAATAGATAAACAACAAGGACCTAATGTACAGCACAGGGGACTATACTACATTCAATATCTTATAATAACCTATAATGGAGAAGAATCTGAAAAAGAAATATATATAACCACCACTTTGCTGTACATCTGAAACTAACACAACATTGTAAGTCAACTGTACTTCAATTAAAAAATTAATGAAAGGACTCCCCTGGTGGCACAGTGGTTAAGAATCCACCTGCCAATGCAGGGGACACAGGTTCGATCTCTGGTCCAGGAAGATCCCACATGCTGCGCCACAACTAAGCCCATGCGCCACAACTACTGAGTCTGTGCTCTAGAGCCCATGAGCCACAGCTACTGATCCCATGTGCCGCAACTACTGAAGTCCACGGGCCTAGAGCCCGTGCTGTGTGCAAGAAAAGAAGCCATCGCAATGAGAAGCCCACGCACCGCACTGAAGAGTAGCCCCCTCTCGCTGCCACTAGAGAAAGCCCACGTGCAGCAACGAAGACCCAACACAGCCAAAAATAAATTTAAAAAATTTTTTTAATTAAAAAAAAATTCATGTATTTGTGGCTTTACTAGCAATATACATTTCAAGTTTCAAGGATAGTGTCTTCAAGATACTTCTCTTTACTCTGTCTCAGTACATCTTCCCTTTATAATTTGATGTGTTTTGCCTTTCAGTATTCTATTTGCTTCTGAGTAATCAGTCCATATGGGATATTTTAAAATAGGCACAACTTATCTGAGAATCGAAATGTGGAATCATTAGAATCTCAGGATCAAAGGCACCATTAAAGGTCATCCTGTCCCTTTCCCTTTTCAGTACTCTTGAGTTTCCTTCGTCACACCTTCAGGTACAGCAAATATATTACCCTTCTTGTAAGCCCATTTTTTATTTAAACAACCCAGTTAGAAAGTCTTTATACTGAATTGAAATCTATTTTTCTGTAGTGTCTACATCAGTGGTGCTTGGCCAGTGTGCCTGTGTTCTCTAGTATTCCATGAAGTTTTGACCGGTGTGTTGCCACATTTTGATCAGTGTGTAAAATATTTGCCACAGTTGAGGACAGCACATACTGTTGCAACAGTGATTGTAAACTACCACGCTGAGCAAAATAGTTTTCATAACATGGGCGACTGGAGTGTGGCTCGTGCACGATTGTTTTTGTCTCTTCCCTAAGTTGTCTTGTCTCTTGGTTAGCTATCTCCACTTCCTTCAATTGTTGTCATGTTGGGTGGCTTTAAGTTCTTTTGGTCATTTTCTTTTGAGTGTGTTCCCGTTTGCATAATACCCTTTTAAAGTGTGGCATCCAGAATTAAACCAAACACTCTAAGCATTCTCTGACTAGCATAGAGCTGGAGCAGAGTAGATCATTAGCTCCCTTTACAAATGTATTATCTTTTCAGTTCTGGAAATCAGAAGTCTGAAATGGGCCTCACCAGGCTAAAATCAAGATGTTGGCAGGGTTGCATTCCTTCTTGGACACTCTAGGGGCAAATCTGTTTCTTTGCATTTTCCAGCTTCTAAAGGCTGCCCACATTCCTTGGCTTGTGGCTCCCTTCTGTTGTCAAAGCCAGCAGTGGCTAGTTGGGTCTTTCTGACATTCTGCAGCTCTGACATTGACTCTTCTGCCTCCTTCTTGCACAATTAAATAAATTTATTTAAATAAATTATTTTAAAATATTTTTAAATAAATTAAATAAATAAAATTATTATTAAACAATAAATTAAATTAAATTAATGACTCTTGTAATTACATTGGGCTCACTTCATAATCCAGGATAATCTCCCTATTTTAAGGTTATTTGATTAGCACCTTAATTCCCCATTGCTGTTTAGCATAACATATTCACAGGTTCTGGAGATTAGGACACAGGCATATTTGGGAAACCATTATTCTGTTTATCATAGTGAGTAAGATAAATACTCATGCTTTTACAACTCGTTTAACCTCATGAGGTCCAGAATGTTTACATTTTGCTATATTTCTGTCATATTTCATGTGTATAACTTTTTATTGAAGTATAATATACAGTATAATGTATAAAGCTCAATGAGTTTTTCCAAATTGAGCACATTTATATAATCTGCACTCATATCAAGAAATAGAATATTACCAGCACCCCGAAAACCTCCCTCATTCTACTTACAAGTCACTGCCTCTCCCCTCCCAAGCATGAGCACTATTCTAACAGTTTAGTTTAGTTTAATTTGTTTTTACTTTTCATATAAATAGAATCCTACGTATATATTTTTTATTTCTGTCTTCTCTTGTTCAACGTTGGTTGTGCTAGTTATTCAGGTTGTTGTGTGTAGTTGTAGTTCACTTATTCTGATTGCTGTATAGTTTTCCATTGTGTGAATATACCCCAGTTTGTTTATCTCTTCTGCTACTGATGGGAGTTTGGGTAGTTTCCAGTCCTGATGTATGTTTAAAGTTAGTAAATGACTTTGTCAGAGTCATTCAGTGAGAAAGTGGTAGATCTTTTGGAGTCTGGTGTTTTGAGTGGATGACCCAGCCTGATTCATAGAAAAGCAATGACTAACACATTTCTCCATCAACTTTATTAGCATTATGAAAGGGGAAAATTATTTTAAGTGAAAATCTCTGAATTTAATGTAAAATAAATTGTATGATTGATTCATTTATTGTTAAGATTGTGATATTAATCAGAGTTGTAGGTGTGATTACTAATTAGAAAAACTGGTATTCAGAT
This sequence comes from Mesoplodon mirus, assembly GCF_964341445.2. Lineage (NCBI taxonomy): Eukaryota > Metazoa > Chordata > Mammalia > Artiodactyla > Ziphiidae > Mesoplodon > Mesoplodon mirus. Next base: position 13,111,700 of record NC_138989.1, read on the forward strand.
GATAATTTGATTCGAATAGTATTTTATAACTTCATTATTTGTTTTCAGTTAATTTTATTTCTAAACTTAAAGAATTCTACTTTTTAAAAAGATGATTTTGAAAGGAGAAAATCTGAATGGGTTCGTCTGATTCAATTAAATTCGTTGAATATCAGATGGAAGTCAGCACATGGGGGTGGAGGGTGGGGGAGTTTCTGTCACAGAAACGAATAAAAATATACCGTAACTTTATTTTCTCTCTTTACCTATTGTTTGGAGAAAGATCATTAAAAGATAGGCTTCACGTACTGGCTTACTGAAAACACGGTTGCATTTCCCCCCCTCCATCTCTTTAAAGAACCAACAGAGGTTGAGTTGTATCATTTTTCTATATCTGGAGTCTTTCAGACTCAGACCTGTGTGCTCTGACTTATCCCCTTAGCTTTAACTACCATCTCTAAGTTAACATCTTCCAAGTATGATATGTCACCCTTACCTCTTTCCTTACTAATGTGTTCGACTTCCTTCATAGTGTGTTTGTCTGCATGTCCTGTCAGCTCTCTTTTTGAAATACATTTCGAACCCATGTCCCTTAGTCTTCACTGCTACCCAACCTACTCTAAGCCGTGTTTTTCTCTCACTTGGGCTTCCAAGCTAGCCTTCTAGCTGGTCTTCCTGCTTCTACTCTTTACTCCTTCATAATGAATTATTGAGAGAGTAACTAAAGGTGATCCTTTCAGAGTATAAATGAGACCATGGTAATTCCTTTGCTTTAAAATCCTGCAGGGTTTGTCAGTGTATTTAGAATAAAATTCAAGGCCTATCTCATTGTTGAAAGGTTTACATGATCCAACCCCTGCTCACCTCTTTGATCTCATTTTGTACCTGTCTCCTTCCTATTTATGAGCTTTCAAACACAGTGACCATTCTGTTCCCCAAACATATTAAGCTTGTTCCTGTACTTCTGGCTTTCGTATGTGCCCTCTACCTAAACTCCTCTCTCTGAGGTCTCACCAGGGCTGACTTCTCGTTTGCTCTTCCTCAGAGAAGACGCCTTCTGTACCCACCACTGCCTCCCGTCTTATGTGTCATCTCTTCTCCCCTGCTTCCCTCCACTGCCACTCTTAAACACAGCATCTATTCTGTTTTCTTCAGAGCTTTTTTTTCCCCCTGAAATTATCTTTTAAAAAACTTCTAAACTGTCTGAAAGGTGGCTAAGCTACTGATTCTTGATGATGAAAGGAGATTCTCTGTCAGAATTTTTTTTCCTCGAAACCTTTTGCAAATTGGTGCTCGCAAAAAAAAAAAAAAAAAATCAAACATCCATAATTTAAAGCATTCATATTTTTGGTAATGACCAGATGCTGATTGTATGTCATTATCATTAAATAAGTGTTGATGTAACAACTGTATATATTAGAATAGTTTGAAGAGTGAGTTTTTATTGGGTGTCTCTGGGGTATACACCAACTCTTTAGGTGCTGCATCCATCACCTGAAGGATCTTGTGTATTCTGTTGATCTCTTAAATGAGATGCTAATGCCATCCTTATTTATAGCAACTAATGACTCCGTTAGTTCCAGTATCTACTTTTTCTTTTATATCCTCAGCTGAATTTTACCTCATTAGGAGAAATTGCTTTTAACCATTAAGAATCAAAGTTAATTCTGTTCAGAATTTGTTTAACATATTGCTAAACCTGTAGCTATCTTTGACTTCATAGTTTTAAGTACACTATAAGAAAAGTATAGAAGCATCTTATGTTTATTTTTGTTCATCTTAACCAACAGATTTATTTTTCTTATAATAGGGATAGGGGAGTTGGGATTGCAGGCAGTGCTGATGATTAAAGGCTGCACTGTGTTTTGAATAAAGAAGACAAAAAACTAGCTTCTGGTGTAGGCCTGTGGCATGGGAAGAGTATGGAAGATAAATACTTGCTGATAACAGCGTTCTACCAAATAAGTGTCAGCTCCAATTTTATTTTCCTTTTGCTGGGAAAACTGTGACCTCCTTTGAGTACTGGTGAGTGAGACATTTTGCAGCAAAGCTGAATATAAAAGGCCCTGCTCTCTGGTAGGCTAATGCCAAATGTTGGAAAGCCTTTAAAGAACTTGCCAAGCTACATTGAGTGTCAGCTGCTAGATCTGAAATAGAGCAATATAAAAAGTTAGATGTTCTTCCTGCTTTATTGTAGACAGTGTCTTAAAAATATAGCTAGAACCATCACTGTAAATAGAGACATAAAGTAATTTTGTTGTTGTACTGTTTCTTTATGTATTAGCTCTCTTTAAATACATACTATAACATAACTGTAACACTATCAGTTCCTTAAATATTGGTTTGGCCAAAAAGTTCGTTCAGGCTTTTTGGTAACATGTTATGGAGTAGAATTAGGGTATGAGACAGAAAGAAAATCTCAACATGGATCCTTCCCTCTTTTACCTGCCTCATATTGTTCTAGAAGTATTTAAGGTAGTTTACATATAATAAATAAAATGAGGCAAGAAAAAATAATAAGGGTTGATACTCATACGTGATGGAAACTATAGTAATGGAGTATGGAAAAATAACAGTCTATGAAAGCAAAAAGGCTATATACCTAGCACTTATTTGTTAACAGGTTTTCTTTCTATTTTTGTCTCTGTTTTTTCATTTGACCACATAGGTAAAGTCCTACTTGCTGTTGTTCACCTGATGAATGGCAGCATAGTGGAATTCCCATCTGCTTTATGCTTTTTGGCAGGTTATTTCTCCCACTGTGAGCTGCTTGTGGGAATCTAGACAGATGTCAGAGGTCTGTCCCTATGTTTCTTTCAAGCTGGCAAGAGCTCCACCATGTCTGTCACTCAGGCTCCTCCTCCAGCAGCAGAATCTGTCATGGTCGTTGGACATTTGTGTAAAATACCAAGTAAACAGTCACTGATTTTTTATTTTTATTTTTTGAGGTACGCGGGCCTCTCACTGTTGTGGCCTCTCCCGTTGCGGAGCACAGGCTCCGGTCGCGCAGGCTCAGCGGCCATGGCTCACGGGCCCAGCCACTCCGTGGCATGTGGGATCTTCCCAGACTGGGGCACGAACCTGTGTCCCCTGCATCGGCAGGCGGACTCTCAACCACTGCGCCACCAGGGAAGCCCCGACAGTCACTGATTTTAAGATGTACTATACAAATGTATTTTGTAGTTTGGGAAGATATAGCATTTCAGTTTAGCAGTAAGGAGTGACAGAGAAAGGCTAGTTTATGCTCTCAGGCATATATATAAAATCTTAGCTATTTTAGTGTCAGTTGATCCTTTTTTGTTCTTAGCGATATATAATGCCTAATTAGTACTTCATGAGAAAATGGTAGAAAAATGTATGTGGTTCCCTATACCCTTCCACTACTCTACCCCCCACCCCTACCCCCCAAAGTTGTTACTGTCTTTTAAAGTAACCAAAAAATAGATTAAAGGTTTTGTTTTATACTTAAAAAAAAAAAAAGAATCCAAGGACGTCTTAAAGTGAGCAGTAAAAGTACTTTAATGGTTATGAGTTACCTAATATAAATGTCACTTTAATCTGTATTCTCTGCCAGGCAGTCTCCCATTGAATTTTCAAAGGGTTATCCAGAGACTGAGACTAGATAACCTGGCCTAGTTTAGTAAACCTCAAGAGAGATTTTAATAAGATGACTTTCATAAGTCTCCTCAAATATTGTGTATATCAGCTTCTGATTTCCAAGCACACATCACTGACTAGAGCAGCTCCTATGTCTATTTTGGCATCTTGAAAATTATATAGTTTGTACCATCAGGGTGGGAACCCTCACACTCTTCCTGCCTTTGGATCAAAGATATACTGAGTCAGAGCCTCCACACTGTCATTTGCTTCTAGTAAGTGAGATACCCAGGGAGAAACATTAAGTCCTTTAGGCCACTAGAGCATTGTTTTTGCATTAATGCAAGAGGTGTTGCTGCTCTGTTACCACTACAGTGCCAGGAACAGTACCCTTGTGATGGGGAAGAATTCATGCACCACCACAGTGCCGGATTTAGTGCTGAGGAGGACCGACTTAGCTTTGAGGTTGGAAGGGTAGAAAGGATCAGTCGTAGAGCTTGCTGATTTAATTTCTCTTATATATATTATATTGCATGTGTGTGTATATTTATAAATATATACATATGTGTTGTATTACATATGTGTATACCTATATACATGAAGAAAAATTGTTCACTGAGGCAATTTTGTATTGAAACAATGTAACTGGTAACTTTCTTAGAAGGGTGACTATTCATAGAGTTGTAATGATAATTTAACAGTTATAATGCAAGTACTCTCTCATTAAAAAAAAAAATTATGTGCCATTAACTCTCCTGGACATTTTCATTGCCTTTGTAATCAGGTTTAACTTCTGATTTAAAAGAAAGATATCTGAAATAGTGAGAGCATCTCAGGATTTTATAAAATAATTTAATCAACTCTTATTTGAATATTATATAATGTCACCATCTTTTAAAAAGGAGGTGAAAGTTAAGGCCTGTCCAGTAAGAGAAAGGTCAGTGTGCCAGTGAGCAAAGGATCTCAACGTAGTCTTTGTGAAGGCTGACAAAGTAAATGGTATATTTTTAAGGAAAGAAAATGATAAAGTAACATTAGCAAAATATTCCCAAATGAGGATGTATAGAGTGAGGCAAATTACTTCTTGCAAGAGATTGGGTTAATGACAACTTGGAAAATTCTAAGATAATAATTTCATAACACAGAAAGCATTTAGATGAAATTATCTAAATGCATTCTGCATTGTGAATCTGTTACCAAAACACTTTTACACTGTGAAAAGAACAGGAGTTTATTAATATTCATAATGCATTTTGAAAGCACATGTAATACTTGAATTCTGAAAACTCAGTGTAAGAAGTAAAAAAAAAAAATTGTTCTTAAGATTTAGAGTATTGTAAGAGAATAAAATGATTTGGAAGACAGTACTTCCTTTTTTACATTTTTGCAAATCCTTTCCCAACTACACAGATGCAACCCACACCAACCCCCCTTGTGTTTCCTAAGTAAACAGTATTTAAAGTTCCCTTTTTTCTCTCATTGGAAATTACATTTGCCTCCTTCTATTAATAATAATTAATCTTCCCACTTTAAAAATATTCATTGTGCACATCAACTGTTCTTGTTCTCTTCATGATGGAACTCGCTAAAGAAAAGTCATTTAGTCTTTGGTTATGACTAAAACTGCATTCATCCATTCAAGTGACTATTAAGTGTTATATGTCTAGGTGCTGAGGATACAGAGGGCAGTGGGACAGACATGGTTCCTCCTTTCAGGGGGCTTACATTATGGTGGGGGAGACCATCAAAATAAATACTTGCAAATTATGACAAAGGCTTATGAAGGAAACAAATTGGATGATGGAACCACTGGATGTATGAATTAATGTAGCAAGAGATGACACTGGAAGATAGATTGAAACCGGCTTTCTTGAAATATAGTTTAATTTTACTTACTGGACCCCTGAGAAGATAGAATTTGAATCAATTATAACACTAAGATGGAATATATGATATTTTATAAATAATAGGAAAGTTTGTTTTGTTTTGGTTTTTTTGCTAGACCTCTCCTCATTCCCATGGGTTCATTTCATTCCTTCTATAAACTGTTAATTCTTTAAGATTGCATAGGGTACAAACCAATATAAGATATTGTAATTATATGATGAGGTCCCCTTTTTTGAGATTTAATATTAAAGTACACAATTTTAATTGAGGGTAACCAGAATGTCTTAATCTTCGTATTTCTACCCCTTTGAAAGTCTCTGGGGTCTTGCTACCTTTTAAAGTTTTTAGGTACTTTGCTTAAGAAACTATAAAATACCCAAGGGCTGATTCTGGTCTTGTTTATTTCTACATGTCTAAGTCCAGCAGAGTGTTTGGTACAAGATTGGTAGGTGTGCTTGGTAAATACTTGTTAATTAAATGAGTTCTTTTGAAAGTATGGGTCCCAAACAAGGGTAAATAAAATACTCTTGGTAGCACAGAATGAAGAGGTCTGTGTGAAAAGAGCTTTATATGAGAAGGCTCTATGGAGAAAGTAGAAGTGATATTGGACTTTGAAAGATGGGATTTAAGGAGAAGGAAGGAGTAGGAAATTGTGTGGAGTTATAGGAATGTAAGTGGGATATGCACAGAGTATTAACCATTCCAAACTGGCTGTCACTGAGAGTTTATACATGGAAGTAAGGTTTTAAATACTACGTTAAAAAAAAAAAAGTGGGTTGTACCAGAGTCTAGAAGGCCTTGCCTGATATGAAGGGTGTGTAGTTTTTTCCCTCTGGGCAGTGGGAACTATGACATGGGATTGATTTAGTAGTATAGATTTTGATAATAAATGTTTTAGGAGGACTGATTTGGCCATACTACTTAGAGTAGATAATAGACAGAGTAAAGGAACAGAATTCCTCAATGGCATTTACAGAAGAGAATACCCTGTTGATCTGTATGGTTAGTCCTTATTTATTCTGTGCTAGTCTCCTTTCTAGTTCAGAGAATATAAACTATCTTGGGTCCCAAAGAGAGTCATACCATATTCTACTCCATAGCTGTCAGTGATATCCCCCAAGCAGGTTCCCTCTGGAAGAACAGACAGAGGAATTGTCAGAAATTCTCAAGACTAGGGGTAGGTTTCCCCTAATAAATTCTTGGCTGGAATATCACAGCTTTTTTTCCCCCTCATATTCTTCCCTGTCTCATGACTCAGAATTCCATGGTTATTTCACAGTCTCCAAATAAAATGCCAGAAAATTTTAGAGGAAAGGTACAAAGTATCACAAACTCAAGTAAGTGATTAATGCAGCATCTACCCAGTCCAAGCACCATGCTAAGTATGGGGGTCCAAAATGATAGATAAAACACGATTTTTGTCCTCACAAAACTTAGTCAGACGGACTAGACATAAAACTTAAGAACACTGAGGTGCTTTGACTGAGATATATATACAGAGTAGTTTGGGAGCATTTTGCCTATTCTGGGGCTTTAAAGATGATTTCTTGAAAGAGATGAGTAGGAATTAGATGAAGGAGAGGGGAAGTTTATTCTAGACAAAAGAAGAGCATGAACAACAACAACAAAAAGGCATTTGCAGTAAGTGTCCAGTCTTGGTGCCCAGTGGTCAGTGCCTCAGGTTACTTCCTCTTTTTGGTTTTCAGGATTGTTTGATGGTGACCCTCCCTCCTTGCATAGGCATCTTCCCTCCTTCCCTTCCTCGAATCAGTTGGCTTAGTGGTTTGTTTTCTTTTAATGTGCTCAAAGAACACGTTTTGATTTTGTTTTTTTAATAAAGGATACATTTCTTTTTTTAAATTATTTTATCTCTGGCTGCGTTGGGTCTTCGTTGCTGCACGTGGGCTTTCTCTAGTTGCAGGGAGCGAGGGCTACTCTTCGTTGCAGTGCATGGGCTTCTCATTGTGGTGGCTTCTCTTGTTGAGGAGCACAGGCTCTAGGCGCACGGGCCCAGTAGTTGTGGCTCGTGGGCTCTAGAGCGCAGGCTCAGTAGTTGTGGCTCGTGGGCTCTAGAGCGCAGGCTCAGTAATTGTGGCACATGGGCTTAGTTGCTCCACAGCATGTGGGATCTTCCTGGACCAGGGCTCAAACCTGTGTCCCCTGCACTGGCAGGCAGATTCTTAACCACTGCACCACCAGGGAAGTCCAAGTTTTGATTTTGTTAATCATTTCTATTGCCTCTCTTCTCCTCCCCCCGCCTAAGTTTTTGTGTTTTTGTCATTATTTTCATCCTTCTATTTCCATTGAGTTGACTGTTTTTTGTTGTCTCCCCATCCAACTTCTTGATTTGAAAGCTTATCTCACTTATTTTAAGACTTCCTTTTAGGCATATAAGGATATAAATTACTCTCAAAGCACTGTATCTCTCAGATTTTGACATGTATTACTTTTGTTGTCATTCAGTTTTAAACATTTTTTGATTTCCATTGTGATTTCCTCTGTAACCCAGGATTTATTTAAGGAGTGCATATTCAAGTTTCCAAACAAAGGGATTTTACTTTAACCTTTATTTTTTAAACTGTTGATTTCTAACTAAATTGCACTGTGATTAAAGAGTGTATAGTCTGTGTGATATCAGTTCTTTGAAATTTAGGACTTGTCTTGTATCCTAGTTCCCAGTCCTTTCTTGTACATCTTCCATGTGTCCTTGGAAAGAGAATAGATTATTTCTTGAAAGCCAACATATATATTTAAGTTAGTATATTTTTGTCTTTTTTTTGGTATTCTGAATAATTTGCTTATTAAATACTGAGATAAGTGTGTTAAAATATTTATCAAAGATTTATAAGTTTCTCCTTGTAATTCTACCATTTTTTTCTTTATATATTTCTAAGTTATGTTGCATACCATATGACTGTGTACTTACACACTCAGGATTGTTTAAATTTCTTATTGGATTCCTCTGTTTATTATTCTGTAATGATGAACCTAAGTTTTAAAAATATTTTGTTTATTGCTATTTCTATACCAGCTTTATTTGGATTTACCTGGAATATCATTTTCTACTCTTTTTTTTTTTTTTTTTTTGGTGTGGTTTGATTTTGTATGTCTTGTGTAAGCAGTATATAGATGGATTTATTATTTTTCAGCCATTCTGATGACCTTTATCTTTTTGATAGACAGAGAGGGAACAAATTATATCTGTATTTCCAAATTCATCTTACAGTTGTCTTCATTTTCACAATGATGCAGCCATTAAAATGTTTTTAAATTTTTTAAAATTTCCTTTTTTAATCAACTATACTCTAATAAAAAATTTTTTAAAGAATAAATGCTTTGGGGCTTCCCTGGTGGTGCAGTGGTTGAGAGTCCGCCTGCCGATACAGGGGACATGGGTTCGTGCCCCGGTCCGGGAAGATCCCACATGCCACAGAGCAGCTGGGCCCGTGAGCCATGCCGCTGAGCCTGCGAATCCGGAGCCTGTGCTCTGCAACGGGAGAGGCCACAACAGTGAGAGGCCCGCGTACGAAAAAAAAAAAAAAGAATAAATGCTTTAAATTTTTCCTTTTTAAAATTTCCTTTCCTTTTAAAGGAAATATTTCCTTTTAAAAGGAAATATCTCTAATTCAATATCTTTGCACATATAGTTTTCTTAATATTCACACCTCAGTTTAAATGCTCCCCCTTCTTTCAGAAAAGTTTTTCTCTGACCTATTCCTTTTTAAAATAACGCTCCCGTTATTTTATATCTTAGTATATTTATTATTTATTTCTTTTTCCTTTTTAATTTCTTCTATAACACAAAAGTTATTTATAGACAGGTTATTCAGTGATATTAGTATTAATACTATTATACTAATCATTTTATTTACATGTTGATTATTTGATCTTAGTCAATAGAGGGAGAAAGATAAAGGAGCCCTAAAGGAGTAACATGCTCAAGTGAAGAGCAAGTAAAGAGGTAGAAATAAAGACCACTCAGGAGTGGCAGGGAATGAGAATGGGAGTACTTTTACAGAGAAAAGGAAATCTGTAATCCTCTAGGACTCTGGGGAAGAGTGAGGTAAGTGTAACTACATACATGTTTAAGGCAAAAAGGAGGTTAAATGAAGAATTGCCTACATCAGACCTTATTTACTGAGTAAAGAGGGGAGAATAAACGGAGCTGAGAACGTTGGAATATTTGTTAAGTGGAGCACCCTAAAAGAACAGGGGCTAGGCTCCAACTTTAGTTAGGGTGAAATTACAGTGTGTATTCATTTGAATAGTACCTTCTGGTCTGTGGCAGTAGGGGGTTAATAGAAATGATGCAGGGAGTGACTTAAGTTACAAAGTATGTGGTCATGCTGATGATGGAATATATTATACAGGGCGAAGGTAGCATTGACCTAAGGTAGAAACATCGAAGGTAGAAACATCATGAATGCACTGTGAACACCATGTTAAGAGGGGGACCTGAATTCTTATTCCAACTGTGCTCTAAACTATTGTGTAACTTTGGGCACAGATTTGCCTTCCCCCGCATTAGAAAGGGGTTGAGCCTGATCATCTCTAAAGCCCTTTTCAATTTTCAGATGATGAGAGTGTATGAAATAGATGGAGTTGAGTGGTTAAAGGTTCAGGTAAAAGTGGGTAATGGGTGAGAAGAAGCAAGAACATGTATGAAGCTTGTAATAAGTTTTACCTCCTAACTTTGTAATAAATGTTACAAAGTTCATTGTAATCAATGAACTTGTTTTCAGTGTTCATTCACAATTCTGATCTCATTTACCTATTTAAAAATATAAGTTGGTAGAGATAGAAATTAGTATTCTCATTTATAGACAATCTAGCTAGGGGAAAGATCACTAAATTTCAAGTCTAATTCCAGCTGTGTTTCTAAGAATGGCATTTGCAAGCCACCGTTTTTATCCTTGTTTTCTCATCTGTAAATTAAGGGGGTTGACTTCTATCATACTACCTGAATTTTACTTTTAGGCAGGTTTCTAGGTCAGGGTAATATGGTAGTTGTTGTGTATCTGCATTTTATAAAGACATTTGACATATTAATCTTTTAGATTGTCCTTTGTAGACAAGAAATAGTAAATGTGTGGCAGCACTTGGGAGAATTTGCAACTTGGGAATTACCTCATAAAATGACACAGGATTCTTTCCTCAGTATAGTCTTATTCACCGTTTTTAGCAATGACATGGATAAAGATATTGATGGCTTGCTGATTACATATCCTATATGCTGGATAACAATCAAAATCAAAGATGATCTCAGTAGACTTCAACTAAGAGCCAAATGGCGAGATGAAACACTGTGGATTCCTCTAGTTGGGCCAGCAAGCCCACTGCACAAGATGAGAGGCAGGGGCTTCCTTCAGATCTTGCCTCCATTACTTCTGTGTGACACATGGCCCCACATGCAAAAAGTATAAAAGAATATTGTGAATTCTTTCTCTATCCTGGAGTCATGCCACTTCATTCCCCAAAGGCAACCAAAATTATTAGGTTTTTAAGTGTATACTTCAGGAGAATTCTACTCTCTAGTGTCAGAGTTGTCCTCCTTGCCCTCTTGTTTCATGTAATATTAGAGAAAAATAAATTTTATAGCTGGAAAAAGATTTATGTACCATAAAGTTCAGTGATTCTCAAAGTGTGGTCCTTGGGCTAGGAGTAGCAGCAGCAGCATCACTGAGAACTTGGTAAAAATGTAGCTTCTTCGGGCCCATCCTGGACCTTCTGAATTATTACTTCTGGGGGGCCCAGCAGTTTGTGCCAGCAGCTGATTTTACATATGAGGAAACTATGATCAGAACAGCGAAGTAACATACCAAACATTTTATACTTACTGGTGGCTTCTGTTATATTTCACCCATAACTTGCTCTTTTTCTTGTGTAGTTTTTCTCTTTTAAAAAACATGTTTTGTTTTTAAAGTTATCAATGTAAAAAAATAGGCCATTGATTCACTTCCTACCTTTTCATTTGTGCTTCTCTGTGTCTTTTGGGACATAACAAATTCAGATGAATGCTATTCTGAGGTTTTTATCACGATTCTTTAGACTTAGCTGACTTTTAAAAACCAAACCTTAAATCGGCTCCCTGCTATATTTTACATGCAAGAATTTTGGTTGTCTCAAGGGTGACCTCTGACTTCTTTTCCAAACTCCTTTCCCATCATGTCATGTCTCTCCTCCTTTTAGAATTTCTAAGCTATATCCTGTTCTCACTGCATCTACTCCTTGCCTCATATTTCCTCTCTTTCTTTTCTCTCTACACTGAAATCAGCCTTTCATTTGATTTCATCTTCTTGAAGCATTTGGATCTTCCAAATTGAAAAAATTAGTATCCTTTAGCCTTCCCGTGGCATTTTGGTTTTTCTATTTCTGTATTTGTGCTTGGCTTTATTTTGTTAATATGCATTTATATCAATCTTTTGTTAGTTTATATGCTCCTTGAGGACAAGGATCCTGTTTTATTTGTTGTCACTTCAGGCTTCTTGCACCATTCTCCTCACTTACTGGTTGGTTAAATGTTGGTTGCATTTGTGTTCAGTGGAATGAGAACACACTCTGGGCTGTACTCAGTATCTGTAACTCTAACCAGTTGTCTTATAAATATTCTGATGACTACATGGGATAGTAGGCACAATAGGGATAAGTCAGCTCCAGCTCCTCCGCTGAATTTTACAAATGGAAAATTACAAATCCACAATCAGTTCATCTGTATTTTGGTGTTCTTATGGGCCTGGCATCATGTTGTGCATGGAGGATGATATGTTTTCAGGGTCATTTCCATAAATAAAGGACAGCACGTTTTTACTATTGATACTGCTTTATACTTATATACATTTAACTTACATGCATTGTTCCTCTTTGTGAACTTGAAACTTAGATGTATGGTGTTAAGGAGATGTTTAAATTTTTCAAAATTCTTAACAAAATTGTAGTTGCTATCTTAAGATTAAGATACTCTGTTGTGGGGCTTCCCTGGTGGTGCAGTGGTTGAGAATCCACCTGCCAATGCAGGGGACACGGGTTCGAGCCCTGGTCTGGGAAGATCCCACATGCTGCGGAGCAACTGGGCCTGTGAGCCACAACTACTGAGCCTGCACATCTGGAGCCTGTGCTCCGCAACAAGAGAGGCCACGACAGTGAGAGGCCCGCGCACCACAATGAAGAGTGGCCTCCACTCACCGCAACTAGAGAAAGCCCTCGCACAGAAACGAAGACCCAACACAGCCAAAAATCAATCAATCAATTAATTAATTAATTTTTAAAAAAGATACTCTGTTGTGCTAAATACCCAAATATCAAGACGAGGTGTTTCCTATTGACAAAGCTTCACATTCTAGTAAAATACAAAATTTTCTCAGATCATCTCAACATACTTGTCAAGGAAGAATATATATGCTTCACTGTGGGATAGAGTGAAAATTTTATCATTTTTATTTCATTTTTCTGTAAAGCATTATAATTTTATACTTAAAATTTTAATTTTTTGAGTAGTACTCAAAGTACACTTTATAATATTTTAGAGAACTTTTGAAAAGAAGGAAATGTTGGAGATGAGTTTTTAAATGGTGGTTGCCTGGAATACAGTGATTTTGGTTCATCAGGCAAATGTTCTTATAAGCTGTCTTGAGAAATGGAGATGTTATGGGTGGCTTAGGGCCAAAGTTAACAACTTTGAAAGAATGTGCCACTATATTAATTTTGAAATTATTTTTCTCCAAGACACATCATTTTTATCAATTTTTAGCTAACTGTGTGGAAAATGGAATGCTTTAATAAAATTTTGTGATCGAGGTAAATTGTAAAAATTAAATATAATAGATTACCAGCCTATTTAGAGGCTCATATTACCTTATCAGTTGTGTATGGGGAATTTACATACAGCAGGGTTGTTGATTGCTGTTTTTAGATCAGTAATTTTAACCTTACTGTAACATTGTAAGCTTGTAAATTTGATCTTATTGTTATGTCATACCAAACATATGCAGAACTCTTTTGTCATTGTTCTAGAGCCATTTAAAAGGCAGTTCAGATAGTAATACATGAGAAGGTAGAAAAATGTTATGATTCTTCTTCTGTCCTTAGGAGTTTATAGTTGGCATAGGAGACTTTATGCAAAGGAAACAGAAAGCATTCTGCACAATAGCTTTCAATTTCAGAGTGGAACATAACTAATTTTTCTATTTATCTGGCATTTTTTATTTAGTTTGTCAAGTTATTGTTATTTGTCCATAGTCAACTAAAAGTTTGTGCTTATTAATATCATCAGGGGCAGGCTTTGCTGGATGGTAATAAAGTAAAGCTGTGTCACATTTGTAGTTCCTGTCGCTAGCATCTGTTTCCTACGAAAATGTAGAGCTGAGTTTCTCATTTTTTCTATTTTAGTGAGCATTTGTCCTGTGCTTTCACATTCTTTCTTCATGGGGAAAGTAATGTATGCACCAGTGTGGAGATTGCCCAACACCAGCCAATTTATTTGATCAATGAGGAGCATATACACATGGCTCAGTCTTCACCTGCACCATTTCAAGGTAAGTAAAAGATGATGTCCCTGCTCTCCACCCCTCCCCACCAAGTGGATAGCCACCTTTCCCAGTAAGGTTTTACAGAATGAGATACTGTCTTGAATAGTTAAGCTAAGCAATAAGGATCGATTTCTGAAGAAGAGAAGACCACAAGTAAGTGATAATAGCTTGCTAGTTTTTTACTAAAAGCTTCTCACATACAACATGGTCTTATGTGTATTGAGGAATAAAATGTGGAGAATTTCCTTTATATCAAGAGGATTAATAAGTATTTGAAAAATATAATCCAATGAGTAATTGACAAATATTATAAATTAAAGGTTTTCATTGTCCCATGGTTTTAGGAATGTAATGACTTACAGAAAATTACTGTTAAACTTTGTACTATTTGAAATTTCAACCAAAATCAAATTTCTAGAGTTGTATAGTATGTAGTTTCATTGATATTAATATCTTATTTCTTTTAATTATAGACTACATTGTTTGTAGGCATTTGGTTGTAATTTAACTTACATTCATATTTTTATTAGTTCTCAACTAATCACCTAGATATCACCAAAATAATGCTATGTCCCTTTTTCTCTAGCTGTGCATTCTAAAGCTTTGGTTTTGTGTTTGGAATTCATACTTTTCTATGAATAACTCTTTTTTGTTTTGGCGGTACGTGGGCCTCTCACTGTTGTGGCCTCTCCCGTCGCGGAGCACAGGCTCCGGACGCGCAGGCTCAGCGGCCATGACCCACAGGCCCAGCCGCTCCGCAGCATGTGGGATCTTCCCGGACCAGGGCACGAACCCGTGTCCCCTGCATCGGCAGGCATACTCCCAACCACTGCACCACCAGGGAAGCCCCTATGAATAACTCTTTGTAAATGTTATAATATTAAATTGAACCATATAGAAATATCTTTTTTTTTTTTTTTTTTTTGCGGTACGCGGGCCTCTCATTGTTGTGGCCTCTCCCGTTGCGGAGCACAGGCTCCGGACACGCAGGCTCAGCGGCCATGGCTCACGGGCCCAGCTGCTCCGCGGCATGTGGGATCTTCCCAGACCAGGGCACGAACCCGCGTCCCCTGCATCGGCAGGCGGACTCTCAACCACTGCGCCACCAGGAAAGCCCTAGAAATATCTTTTTTAGTTCAATCTAATTTATCAGTTCTAGCGATGTCTGGTTGAAACAGTCTTAGTATATCACAAAATGTAATTTTAAAAAATTTTTAAATAAAATTGACTAAAGTATTTTTATTGATATAATAGTCTGTCAAATGAGTATTTAGCCTCCATATTATTTATGATGGCTTTTTGGTTTCCTACAAATGATTCTGATTTAATTTGATGAAAGCACCTTTTTCTTACCTTAAAGATTATTAAGGTTTTTTTTAAGGTAAAAAAGAACATTGAACCTCATGTAGTTGTGTCCTGATTATTGCCTACATTTTCCTCCATCTTGCAACACATTTTAAGCTATTTACTTTATTATTCTGTAATTTTGGATGTTTTATGTATGAACTGCTCTGTAATTCGAAACGACCCAATTCTCAAACTGTACACTTAAGAGTTGTACAGTATGTGCATATTTAAAAACTGTGTTATTTAAATACTGTGTCAGGATTATTTAAATACCGTATTTCCTTGTTCTAGAGTCATTTAAAAGGCAGTTCAGATAGTAATACATGAGATTATTTAAATACTGTGTTTCCTTGACTCTGAAAGTGTTGAGGATCATCTGACTTCAGATTTTTAAAATTAATTAATTAATTTATTTATTTATTGGCGTTGGGTCTTCGTTGCTGTGCGCGGGCTTTTTCTAGTTGTGGCGAGCGGGGGCTACTCTTTGTTGCGGTGCGAGGACTTCTCATTGCAGTGGCTTCTCTTTGTTGCGGAGCACAGGCTCTAGGCACGCGGGCTGCAGTAGTTGTGGCTCACGGGCTTAGTTGCTCCGCGGCATATGAGATCTTCCTGGACCAGGGCTCGAACCCGTGTCCCCTGCATTGGCAGGAGGATTCTTAACCACTGTGCCACCAGGGAAGTCCCTGACTTTAGATTTTGTCAAGCAAAATAAAAGCATTTACTTATGATAATAACAGAGGGCATTACTAGTCATGAGGAAAGATAGTATTGGCAATACCAGGTCCCTATAGACTACTTATTTTAAATCTTACTGGTTTCTTACTAATACCTTGAATCATGGAAGACTTTGTGGGGCATTATCCTGCCTATTTCCCATGATTGGTGAGGAGAAGGTACATTCTTAGGGCAGGTGTTAGCATATAGATAATTATAGTGAACATAATTAACCATATTGATGTGGAGATTTCCTAGAAGTGTTAAAACAGGAAAATTGCCCTTGATTATGTGTGTTGGTTAGATCCGTATTTTTATCCCATTTGGATCAGTACGGAACAGCAGAAAGGCAACACGAAATCTGTGATGTCTACAGCCATCTCTGTCTTGATTGATGTGATACATCATCCAGCTGTTAAAAAAATAAAGCCATCCCCCAAAAGGACCTCCCAGTTAGTGCCTATGCTGAGATTTTTTTTTTATAAATCAGGATTAAGGAAAAGTGACCTTTATCCCCAGAAAAGTGTTATTCAGAAGGTCAAAATACTCACCATGAGACTAAGAACTGGCTGACTTATATAGTATTACATTAGCTACATTTTTGTGTCTAGCTCAGTGAAAATGACATCAAGGTCAAACAGTGAAAGAATAAGAGAGAGAGGGACTTTGAGTCCTTTATTTTGCGTAAAATAAATTTTAATTTGAGTTGTTTAATCAGCAGACCTCCAAAACAGTCATAATTGAAATTATACATAACATTATATTTCAGACTTGGTACATTAAGACTTTCCTGCTATTAGATGTTTTATGTATATATTATTTTTAAATTACCTCAAATATTTAGGAAGTCTCAGGAAACGATAGGAAGAATGTTCAAGTCCTAGACTGGTTTTGGGGTATATGTATTGAATGGTCTTTTTCTGTCATGGAAGATTCAGTATTCACATTGTATAAGCTATTACCAAACAGATGTTTATATGCTTTAATGTATAGATAGTTTATATATTGTTTGTTGATATAGCTGTCAGACAGTGTTATACCTCCCCCATCTGATTTCCTGCAAAAATTGATTTGAGTTGAGAGCCATATAAATAAGAAGTACTAAAATGAGAAAGTTTTAAAAATTACACTTTAAAAGGAGTTAGGAAATAAAGAGCAATATACATTAAGTGATACTATGCTTCACCCGAAAGATTACCATACATGCAGCATTACACTTAAGCAGGAATTATTACTGTGCTCTGTAACATATGTTTCTCCTCTCTGCTTTAGTCCTGGTAAGTCCTTATGGCTTAAATGGCACGCTAACGGGCCAAGCATACAAGATGTCAGACCCAGCCACCCGTAAGTTGATTGAGGAATGGCAGTATTTCTACCCAATGGTGCTGAAAAAGAAAGAAGAATTGAAAGAAGAGGAGGAGTTGGGGTATGATGATGATTTCCCCGTGGCAGTAGAAGTAATTGTTGGTAAGAGAAAATATTTTGCCTGAAGAACTTAATTCTATCTTCTTCATCTTCCTTAATTTAAAAAGATAATCATTCAGATTCATCAAAAATAATCTCCATAATTTTCCCATCTTTTTGAATTCTCTTGACACAGTGGTATTTGCTGAGTAGTTATCTTGCCTGAAGCACCAATGGTCCCCATATTCCAAATGCTATTATGATAATGTTGGAACACATGTTTAAATAGCTATTAACTTATGAAAGGACGAAACCTATCACTTTTGGCAGTACCTAGTGAGCTTTGACTCTGACCACTGGAATAATGAATTTGGCGGTCGAGTGTGAACTTTTTCTCAGGCCTGGTGCTCTCTCGCTCTTTCCTCACAGGTGGTGTTCGGATGGTTTATCCTTCAGCTTTTGTTTTGATCTCTCAGAATGACCTCCCAGTTCCTCAGAGTGTTGCTGGTACCGGAGGCCATATTACAGTTGGGCAGCAGGGACTTGGTAGTGTGAAGGACCCAAGTAACTGTGGGATGCCGCTCACCCCGCCCACCTCTCCAGAACAGGCTGTCATAGGTGAGTGCGGTCCAGGTGTGGAAGAGATGCCAGAAAATCATGTAGTTCCCTTGCCATGGAACAGGTGAAAAAACACATTGAGAAATTCCTGGTGGAAGAGATGGAGATAGAGTAATGTGGGGATTTTACAAAATGGAGAAGGAAAATTGTAAACAAACAGAATTTATGAGCTTCAGAATTTTAATTGTGCCTGTATTAGTCTTTACTCCAATTACACAGTTTAATTGTTTCTCGTAAGTTTTCCATGTGCATCTGCTCTTTTATACTGATGTGGGTGCATTTAGGAGACAAGATGTGAGTTTCTTTTCTTTCTTTCTTTAAAAAAAAAAAAATGGAAAATACCAAATCAGAGAATAGTTGATGCCTTTGCCCAGTTGGCTGTTGCCAGCCAGGGACAAGTCTTGGATGAATTCTCTTTCCTTATTATATTATAAAGTTAGTCTAACATCCAGGATCTCTGAATAAATGTCTTGTCCTTTCAATATTAATTACATTTGAAAAATTTGTCAATTTCAACATTCTTCCTTCTTGGAAAAATACAGAAATTGTTTAATTTGGGAGAATGTTGCCTTCTTTGTTGAGTAGTATATATCCTATATTAACTTTTTTGTTGTTGCAGTTGACTTCATTTTAATTGAAAATCTAGTCACTAAGAAAAGGATACTCATCATACTTGAGCTGAAATGAGATTAATTATAGGTATTTAATGTGGGCCGTGTTGGCAGGAGCATCAGAGTAAGTAAAGCCTTGGCCGCTAAACTTTGAAAACAGACTGTCAAACATGATACATGCTCATCATGTGGTGAGTTTCGTGAGGGTCAGATAAGACAGGTTTTCAGAGTTTCTAGCATAGTGCTTGGCATGTAGTGGCATTCAGTAAATGTTCATGGTTAAATAATATATTGGAGAAAAGTATAGACTTTGTGATTGAATCTAATTTTAAAACCTAGCTGTAGTTTCTACTAGGTGAGTGACCTTATTTAATTCTCATACTTGCTCTGAACACCAGTTTCCTTCTCTGTTAAATACTATATAGTTTCCAGGGTTATTATACATATTAGATCATGTACTTGACAGTGCTTGGTAAACAATAAAGCAATATACAAACAGTAGTGTAAGAAATTTAAAGCAGTGCTCAAAACTCCAGTTTCAGCACACAGTATTAAGTTATCTGGAAGGAATTACTCAGATACTGTGTGGGAGACAGAAATGGACAACACGTAGCCTTTGGGTTTTTGGTGGGGGGAGGGGGGAGGGTTTGGCCTTGCCACATGGCTTGCGGAATCTTAGTTCCTCTAACAGGGATCGAACCCCTGCCCCTTGGAGTGGAAGCGTGGAGTCCTAGCCACTGGACCACCAGGAACGTCCCTAGCCTTTGTTTTTAAGAGCCTTGTAGTTGCTAAGATGGTGAAAAAATGTACTACGTCTGGCTCTAATATGGTAGAGCAGAGAATTTGGATGATCTCTTATGAAAGGATTTGCCATCCATCAGTTTTTATTAAAACTACTTTAAACTGGGGCTTCCCTGGTGGCGCAGTGGTTGAGAGTCTGCCTGCCGATGCAGGGCACATGGGTTCGTGCCCCGGTCCGGGAAGATCCCACATGCCGCGGAGCGGCTGGGCCCGTGAGCCATGGTCGCTGAGCCTGCGTGTCCGCAACGGGAGAGGTCACAACAGTGAGAGGCCCGCGTACAGCAAAAAAATAGAGCTGAGACTAACCATTCAACTCATATAATGGTTGTTTTGCAGTGATACCAAGAATATTAGTTTGTGATTTAAGGTTGTTTCTTTCTTTTTCACACGAGAGTGGAGGCCTTTCAGAGTGCTTAAAATTGATCATTTCAATCAAGATGTTTTGCATCGTAGTTCTATCAAGAGTAAAACCCACAATATGTTTATGAACTCAAATAGATAAAAGTAGTTGAATCAGAATTTAATACTGGAAATTGACTTCAGTGTTTGTCTTGTATGAGATGGAAGTAGTAAAATACTTATAACCAATAACTGGTTTTATCAGCAATTATAGTAGACATAGTAGAAAATGGATTACAATACCAAGTACAGTTGGAAAAACTAACTGGAGTTATTAGAGAGAAACCAGTGAATTTTTAATCCTCTGATATAAAATGTTGAGTCAACTTCTTTCAGTGTTTTAGTATTAAGCTTTCATAAGTGGTGTCAGGCATAAGGATGAACAGTTCCACACACAGATTTGAAATTTGACCTTCTTAAGAATTTCTTTCTCTTACCCAGGGCACTGCCTGCAGATGTTTCACAGCCATTTAGCTACATGAGCATAAAGCTCCCTCTACTGTTTTGTTCTACCTTGAGACTTATTTATTGCATTGGGCTTTAAAAATTCAAACAACCCATGCATGTTTATATCTTTAATATTGTCATGTTTGAATCCTCCCATGTAAGTTGTCTCCAATACCTGTGGAGTAGGAATGCCTCTGGATGGATATGCCATTGAGGGTATGTGAGTGTGAGTATTGATGTGATTGAAAGCTATACTGATGCAAATTTACTCATAGCTACAGATAGTGTTATTGTCAGGGGTAGCAGCAAAGCTACGTGATCACTTTCAACAATTAAATATTTATGTTAAATAAGCCAGCAGTCTGTGCACTAGGAGACCTTTTCAGAAAATTCTGACATTCCAAATTGTCTTTCTTTCCTAGGTGAGAGTGGAGGAACACAGAGTGCTGTCAGTCACCTAGGTTCCCAAGATGGGGGGATGATAACTATGCACAGTCCAAAGAGATCGGGGAAGATTCCTCCAAAACTCCACAATCATATGGTCCATCGAGTCTGGAAGGAATGCATCCTCAACAGAACGCAGTCCAAGTATGTTTTTTGCATTCTGTCTGGATCGTGGTTTAGTAACCATGTCTTTTATTACTACATGAAGAGGATCAATCACATTGTGCTGTTGTGTGACCAAACCCTGAGAGGGTCACTGGATTGTTAGTTCATCTTTTTGAACATAATAGGGTAAAATTCAAAACAAAGGTGTTAAAATAATTTGACTATCCAGGAAAAATTTGAAGTTCCTGATCATCTCAAGATTGTCATGGTGTTCATCTGACATTTTTTAACACAGCTGGCTCAGAGATTCACTCTGAGTGTCAGGACAGTAATTGTGGGTATGGTTTTTCCCTGTATACCTACTAATGAATGTTTCCTGTTTACAAAGGGAAATGACCTTCTTTGCCATGTTTTCTATTATACATTAGCCTCATTCTTTAATTGACAATGCATTTCTGAACTGAACTGATGACAATTAGAGGGGTGTTTAGTAGCTGCTGTGCTTCTGTTTCTTGACTTGGGGAAATTCTTTTCTTCCCCTACTCAACTTCCCTTCCTTGCCGCACCTCCCTCCCGTCCATCCCCTCTGACCTCCCTCCTTCCTTAACATATTTTTGGAAAAGAAGAGGAATTGATTCTAAGAAGAGATGACTGGTGATTATTTTAATTGCCTGAATGATAATGTCAAACAGTAGTCAGTAAATACTATTTCACTTATCAAGATTTACATAAACATATTCAGCATATTTTCACATCTGTTTTGATATGACTGAGGTGTCCAACTTTTTGATTGATACAGGTAAACAAAAGAGTCTTCATTCTCTGGAGCAGAATAAATATGGACATTCTTGTCAGTAATTCCTAAGAACTCATTTAGAAGCCAATTAAGTGTTTCTTCAGTGACTGCTATTCAAAGCTTTATATACACAATTAAAACCTGTCCTTTGGACCTAGCTTTTAGCAAATTCCTACTATATATTTATTTCCCAAATAGTTGGCTCTAGAACAGGCTACTAAAGAAGATTTAGTAGAAAAAAATCTAAAATAATTGCAGTGGGAAATCATATGGCAAGTTCTAGAATTTAAAAGGTATCTCTATTCACTTTAAAATGATCTTTTCCTTTAGAATTATTGGTACAGATATTTTCACTTATGTCTGCAATGCCTAGACAATTTCCATGTTAACATTTTCTTTTTCTTTTCCTTTTATTTACCATCTTTGATTTTTATCACTACTAACCTTTCCACCAAGTCTAACAAATCAGAGCCCTTCTATCAGCAGCACCGAACAGGGAAGTGAGACACCCAGAAAGGCAGGGGAGGGTGGAGAGCAAGCGAAGTCCTTGCAGAGCCATCAGTGAAACACTTTGCAGTATCAGCTGTAGCAAAATCAACAGTACAGAAATACTGCCCAGTGTTCTTATTTATGCAGTAGTAGACATCTACTTTTTGCTACCAATTCTTAGTGACATGCAGGAGATATATTTGATTCTTATGTTTTAGTTCACATCACTTGTGTGGAGTGCTGCCCTTAAATGCTAGTAAATATAGGTGTTTTAAGAGTGATTTAAACAGTCTATCTGAGGATATATAATTCATAGATGCTGTGAAAAGATAATTTTTTAAAATCTAGGTTATTTCTACAGAATTTAGGTGACTTTTAAAAAACAACAGATAATAGTGCCAGGTAGTGTTTTAATTGCTATGTGTACCACCCATGTTAAAATGTATATTAAACTTAAGTAAAATTATTTGGAATCCTGACTCTTCTAGTGCATGGCAGTAGTAGTTGCCTTTCCCACCCCAGCAACCTCCCACCTTGAGTTGCTTTCAATCATCTATCAGCAAGATACCATTTCTGTGTAAAATGTATTCATGTCTTTCTAACATTTTCCCCCCAGAGGTATGGATATTATCTCATGTTTACACAAGCCACATTTTTAAACCTTTTTTAGGAGGAGCCAGATGTCAACTCCAACTCTTGAAGAAGAGCCTGCTAACAATCCTGCTACTTGGGATTTTGTGGATCCAACCCAAAGAGTCAGCTGTTCCTGCTCTAGGTAGGTAGGGGCCAAGGCAGAACAGTATGATAGAACATTTTGTTGGTTGTCTCCTGGCCTCTCAGACCACTTCTTCCACATCATTTTGCTTTATTTTCTTTTATTATTTATGTATTTATTTATTTTTTATTTTTTATTATTTTTAAAATATTTATTTATTTATTTGGCTACGCTAGGTCTTAGTTGCGGCATGTGGGATCTTTGTTGCGCCTTGCAGGGTCTTTAGTTGAGTCATGTGAACTCTTAGTTGCGGCACGTGGGATGAGTTCCCTGGCCAGGGATCGAACCCGGGCCCCCTGCATTGGGAGTGCAGAATCCTAACCACTGGACCACCAAGGACGTCCCTGCTTTGTTTTGTTTTAAATCTTCTTCCAGTGGTGGAAAAAAGCTTGGTGTTTTTCTTCTATGCAGATGCTACAGTTTTATTGTCAGGACTCAGAATGAGCCTTTTTAGACAACTGGCCCTGTTACCAAATTGCTCCCACAGATTTCTTCAGGATAACTTCTTCAGAACTGAAAGCATCAGTTTGACAAGACAATCTCTTGCCATTTAACTGAGTTTGTTTAGTTACTCTTAATTATAAAGTTGAGATAAATGTCAAGCAGGTTGGCTTGAATTAATAGAATTTGGATTAAATAGATCTTTCATAGAATATTTTTATTGTTGGTGCTCGTGTTTTTTGGTGACTGAAGTAGGTATGTGGTAATACCACCTGCTGAAAGCTAAAATTGTTGCTCATTCATTTAGATATTTGAATAGAAACCCAAATTATTTTCTGTAGAAAATTTTTGCACTCCTCATTTATGTTCCCTTGACTTATCACTCCTTGTGGTAATAGAGAATCTTATTGTCACAGATTTTCATGGGTGTTCTTAAATTTCTTAAGTGTGTATCAGCCTTACCCCCCTCCCCCGCCAGCTCAGCTGACTGTAGGAGCATGTGGTGATGATTATTCACTTAGTGAGCAACTCAGAGTATCTTTGCTTCCATTTGATACTGCTCAATACTTAGGTCAGTTGAGATAAGTGTACTTGGAAGATGGCCATTCATTTCTCTAGTTTAGATCACGGGGTTCTTAATGTGGCATATATGAATAGGCTTTGGGCTAGGGAGGTGGTCATGATGCCCGAGAATCTCTGCAAACACACACACACACACGTGTGCACGTGTGTTTGTACACTTAGGCAGCAGTTTTGACAGCTTCTTCCTGTTCCCCCTTCCCTATAAATTGATCTCTTTTATCAAGCTCTGCCTTGGTAGTCAGCTTTTTGTTGAGATGCTGTAAGTACCTAGTGAAACTCTTTTTCTCAAGGAGGATGTTTTCAATGATATTATCTGCTCATTAAGGGTCCTCTTTCTGAGCATGTGAGAATCTCTCTAGTCTCAGGATAGGTGTGGTATACCAGCTGAATACCTGGTTAACTTTCATCTCTAGGCCATTGTAAATTGTGTGACAAAAAGTATTTTCCTATTAACAGTGACTTCTAAACAGCTTACAGCCAAGTTATGGTCCACCTTTAGAAAGTACATAGGATAAAAATTTTAGTGTATTTAACTTCACTTGTGCCTTCATCTTATTTTTCCTGCTCTTTTCCTTAATCTAGATTTTTTTCACTTTTTAAAAATAACTTTTTTACTGATTTCTATCACATTTTTATTTACTACCTTGCATTATTTTTACCTGAAGTATAAATAAATAACACTTTTTCTTTTGTCCTCTGGAGTTATTGCTCTATTTCCTCACCAAATTCTTACACCCTTCAGGTCTTATCTGTAGACATGCATTCGCATTCTATTCCATTGACTTCTAAATGTTTATCTCTAGACCTGACTTCTTACAGGTACTCTAGTCTTGTATTTGGGGGAGTGCTTTTAAGATAAACCCTTAATATCGATATACCTGTTTCCTCACAAACCAGGTACCCGATTGCAGTCATTTTTGTCACAATTTTCCCCTTCTCAGCCTAGAAACTTTATCATTTATTTATTTTTCTTAATTTTCTAGATCAATTTTATCATTGCATTTCACAGTGATTTCCTTTGAAATGTCTGTTATAGTCATTCTACTTTCCTTATTCTTTTAGTTACCATGTGTTCCTGCACTATTTGGCCCTGCCTCTGATTTCCTTCCCATTAAGGCCAAACCACTCATATAGTTAGCCTTCTGAGCCCGATCTTCCTGCTGCCTGCTTCAGTGAGGTCCCTTACCTGTTCACAGATTTGCAGTGATGGTCTGTTACTTACTGGTGTATCCCTTATTCTAACCATTCCACAATGTAGTTGAGTTGTTAAATGCAATTGAAAAAAATGACTTTATAAGATTATCCACTTTGTAAAAAGTCCTTACTTTGAAGAGGCTACTATAAAATATCTATCAAAGGAGTGGTGTGGTTAAATGCTCTCTGAGAAAATCCAAATCAAAAAGTTTTATGTGAAAGACTTTTAGAGCTTAGGTCTTAAAGTAAGCACCCTTAGAAGATATTGAGATAATTGAGATATTTTCAGATGAGACATTCGTCTCTTACTGTGGTACTTTGCCCTGGAGATTTAAAGTCCAATTTTTGCCTTATTGACAATAGCCTTATGCATAGACAACCTTCTTCAAAGTCGGGATTTTTTTTTTTTTTTTTTAAAGACTTTGGCAAGAGTGTTTTCAGATTATCTACTGCAGGATTACCGAACCCATTATGGAATGGTCCACTCCTCACACTATTTAACGGCCTTATGGGGCAGGGTGGCCATCCTGCTGTCCCACTAAACCATCCCATTATGCCACACAAATCCGTTTTACTTCCCACTAGGGCATTGTTTAGTGCAATGCAACAGTAATTTAATGCCACCCTAGTGGCCTCAGAGAGTTACTGATACACTGGCAGGAGAGCTTACATTTTTTCTGGGAGTGATTTATGTATTGGGAGGAACTGGCTGACCTGCTATATAACTTTTTTGCACAGATTAAACCTTAGGATAATCTAGTGGGCCCTTACTGAGCAATTTCTCACACCCAGGCTTGCCAAGAAGTGTGTTACGATGTGAGCAGACTTGCTATTCCTGCTTAGATAGTACAGATGCATTTGTATGTATGTGTAGTTTTAATATTCACTCACAACCTTCTTCTGTCTCATTTTAACATGTTTCTGTAAGATCCAAAGTTGTCTTTTATCCCTTCTTCCTTGGATAATAGTAGCATATAAAGTTCCTAGTATATTTATCCTATTAAATATTCTTCTTTCTTCCTTCCTTCCTTCCTTCCTCCCTCCCTCCCTTCCTTCCTTCCTTCCTTCCTTCCTTCCTTGCCTGTTTTGGGTCTTCGTTGCTGCACGCGAGCTTTCTGTAGTTGTGGCGAGTGGGGGCTACTCTTCCTTATGGTGTGCGGGCTTCCCATTGCGGTGCTTCTCTGGTTGCGGAGCACAGGCTTTAGGGCGCACGGGCTCCAGTAGTTGTGGCGCACGGGCTTAGTTGCTCCGCAGCATGTGGGATCCTCCCGGACCAGAGATCGAACCCGTGTCTCCTGCACTAGCAGGCGGATTCTCAACCACTGCGCCACGAGGGAAGTCCCCCTATTAAATATTATTAAAACTAACCCTTAGTTTCACACTTTGGGGGAGAGTTGCATAGTTATCTTATTCCTGATTTACAACACTATAAGCTTTTATAAACCATTCTTTTTTTTTTTTTTTGATAAGCCATTCTATATTGGAGTTGGTAGAGTGTTGTAAAATAGAAATTGGAAGCTTTTTTTTGGTTCTTTTTTTGACAGATGATCTCATTACTGTTAGTTTTAAAATGCAATATGAATAGATTGTCTGAGGCCCTCACCAAATTTGAAAGATTTGGGGATTTTCAAATTAGTATTTTTGTAGAGGTTAGCAGCATATTCATTAATGTTTCTTAAGTTCATCTCTTATCTACTTAACTTGTATGTAATTGGTTCATCATTTTCTGTCAGGGTGTGTTGCAGTTTTTAGTCATTATCAATATATTTAACACCCAGAGTCCATTTAGATGTATTATTGCATATAACGTGTGCTTAAAAAGACATAACCTTGTTAGAGGCATCTCTTTTGTAATTAGAATGATGCAGTTATTTTCATCTGTGTATTTACTGACTTCATTTTAATTCTCATTTCAGGCATAAACTTTTAAAACGTTGTGCAGTAGGACCCAGTCGACCTCCCACAATATCACAACCAGGGTTCAGTGCAGGACCATCATCATCTTCATCTTTACCACCTCCTGCTTCTTCTAAGCACAAAACAACAGAAAGACAGGAAAAGGGAGACAAGTTGCAAAAGAGACCCTTGATACCATTTCACCATAGGCCCTCTGTGGCCGAAGAGTTATGCATGGAACAAGATCCACCAGGACAGAAGCTAGGCTTGGCAGGGATAGACTCCTCCTTAGAGGTGGCTAGCAGTAGGAAGTATGATAAGCAAATGGCCGTGCCTTCCAGAAATACAAGCAAGCAAATGAATCTGAATCCTATGGATTCACCTCATTCCCCTATTTCCCCTCTGCCGCCAACACTCAGCCCTCAGCCACGAGGTCAGGAAACGGAGAATTTGGACCCACCATCTGTCCCTGTGAATCCAGCCCTCTATGGAAATGGGCTAGAACTCCAGCAGTTGTCTACTCTGGATGACAGAACTGTCCTCGTAGGCCAAAGACTGCCTCTGATGGCAGAGGTCAGTGAGACCGCCTTATATTGTGGGATTAGGCCCTCGAACCCAGAGTCCTCAGATAAGTGGTGGCATAGTTATCATCTCCCATCCATTGATGATGCTGAGTTCCGGCCTCCAGAGCTCCAGGGTGAGAGATGTGATGCCAAAATGGAGGTAAACTCAGAGAGCACTGCATTGCAAAGGTAAGGTGACTCCCCACCCCGTCCACCTGATCACCCATCAGAAGGCCAAGGCCATAGGTTCCCAAGAATCAGGGCCTTCAGATCCAAAATTGAAGAGGCCTTTCTTCCCCATTCTAGACTCTGCATTTGGAAAATGTTTAAAAGTCAAATGCTTTATCCATCATGAGGTTTAACACACATGTCATTACTTAAATGCTGGCATAAAAAGGTTTCATCATAGGATTTAGCTATACTAGTATCGCTTCATTTTTGGCCTGCTGTTTGTTAATCAAAGAATATAGCTTTATGGGACCTTCCATATTGTGGTCAGTGCCCTCTTTGTGTGTTGACACTTCTAAGGAAGGCTTTGCATGCATTCAGGTATGTATCACGCATCTAGTAATAATACTTCAGAGTGCTTTTGAGCTACCCATTATTCTAAACAGTTTACACAGATTATCTCATTTGATTTTCACCACAACTGTATTGCTACCTTAATTTCATAGCTGAGAAAAAAAACTAGGGTCATGCGGTTAGTAAATGACACAGGTGGAATTTGAACCTGGACAGTCTGTTGTCAGAGCCCACCTATGCTCTTAAGTGGAATCCATGGAATCAGAGACAAAAGTATATGTTCTTGATAAAAACTACTGAGATTTATTTAATTGTGAATACAATCTCTAAAATACACTTGTAGGTGAATTTTTAGGTGTTCTTTTTTTCTTTTTTTTTTTTTTTGCGGTACGCGGGCCTCTCACTGTTGTGGCCTCTCCCGTTGCGGAGCACAGGCTCCGGACACGCAGGTTCAGCGGCCATGGCTCAGGGGCCCAGCCGCTCCGCGGCATGTGGGATCTTCCCAGACCCGGGCACGAACCCGTGTCCCTGCATCAGCAGGCAACTCTCAACCACTGCGCCACCAGGGAAGCCCTTTAGGTGTTTTTTTTTTAAGTTTAGTTTAAGCTTTACAAATGCTTTATATCATTAAACGTTGCTTTAAAAAAAATCTAATCTTTTTATGTTTCTTGCTTAAATTGTCATTTGTTTTCTCTTTCAGACTCTTAGCACAACCTAACAAACGGTTTAAAATATGGCAAGACAAGCAGCCCCAGATGCAGCCACTCCACTTCCTTGACCCATTGCCTCTATCACAACAACCTGGAGACAGTTTGGGAGAAGTCAATGACCCATACACCTTTGAGGACGGTGACATAAAATACATCTTCACAGCGAACAAAAAATGCAAACAAGGGACAGAGAAAGATTCCCTGAAAAAGAATAAGGTACCATTTAACATAGAGAGAGTCCAGCCTGGTGTGGGTTTCAGTCTATGTCAGTACAGCACATGTGGGAAGACTTTGGAGGCAGAATGTTTGAGATAGTCTTGCCTGATTGCTCTGTCCCCATATTCATGCTCTTGGTACTATTGTATCGAACAGCGTATTGTTCCTTTTTATGTCATGGCTCACCTTTGTTCAAAAGTCAGCCGAACATAAATGAAGCCTCATATTTTCCAGGCTATAGCTTGTACAGTGCATGTTTCCTCTCATATGCTAATTCTTGTTGGCCTATGCTCCCTGCTTATTTCTTTTTAATTATTATTCCAAAATACCCAAAATGTAAGAAAAAATCTTGGTAACAATATCTACTGTTTATTGAGCGCTCACTGTATTTACTGTGCTAAGCGCTTTATACCTCTATGTCTCTCTGAATTAATACCAACACCACTCCAAGACTGTGTCAGTATAATTTTACTGGTTCCATTGTCATAAAAATGAGTACTGTGGGTGTCTGCTGTCTTTAGCTTTAAGTTTTAAAACATTCTAAAATACTGGGCCATTTAAAGAGGTATTCTTAAGAATAGAGGAAGTAAGACAAAAGAGACCAGTATAGTCCAGGAGAATACTTCTTAGAGTCCTTTACAGAGATCTATCTAGATCCAAAAAGCTTGAAGCATAATTCAGCATCCAAAATATTATATTAAAGGCAGCTTTTAACACCATGGCAGGTCTGTAATCAAATGCCACCAGTACCATTGAGGCATAAAACCCTGACTGACTCAGATTGAGGGGAAAAGCGTGGGAGTTTTTGGTTCGGTTTAAATTCAGGGAAAAGGACATATCTTTTATTTCCTTTGGTTGCATAGACCATGGTTTATCATACTTGTGCTCATAACAAGTTCCATTCTACCCTCTAATTCTTTGTGTTCTCCCTCATATTCCACACTTTGGGTTGGTGTTCATGTGTTTTGTTTGGCTGAATTTATTATACAGTCAGAGGATGGATTTGGTACCAAGGATGTCACTACACCAGGTCATTCCACGCCGGTGCCTGAAGGGAAAAATGCCATGTCCCTTTTCAGTTCTACTAAAACAGGTGTGTACAATGATTATTTGCCTCACTTGGATTGTTGCTAAAATAAAATGCGAGGGAGATGCTTCTCTATTTAAAATTATATCCTTATTGTAATAGCAATAATTTGATCTCATCTTTAATATATTTTTCAGTTCCTTTCAAAACTGATAAACGTATTTGGCAGTAATTGTCTCTAAATTTAACCGAAAACATAGGGAAACAGTTCACAGGCAGGGCTTGCTCATTGTCCTCTCCTCACTCCTTCTCCCTTGATGAAGTTGCTCATTCTGTGCCTTTTGCCTCCTTTCCCACAGATGTTCGGCAGGATAGTGCTGCTGGCAGGGCTGGCTCCAGTAGCCTTACACAGGTGACAGATCTGGCGCCTTCCCTTCATGACTTAGACAACATCTTTGATAATTCTGATGACGACGAACTTGGGGTGAGTCTGCTTTGGCTACACAAACAAAAATTCACTTAAGTGCATGGACTTATATCAGTGTTTCAGTATTTCTTTATAGTTCGGTCTACTGGACTGGGGGCTCTTATTTCAGGTTCTGAATGTTCTTCAAAAACGTTTGTATACCTTGAAAGGATTCTAAAAGTTATTAGTGTAGTCTGTAATACCCCTTGGGTTTTGTTTGTTGATGGCTTTTTTTCCATTAGTGTTATTCCTGTTGTAAATATTAAAATCTTACACATTTAAAAAAAAATCCTTCTCAATATCATGAGACTAACAGGAATGTATTATGTAGCCCCTTTAGCTCAGATTTTAAAAATAATGCCCATATAACTTTTTATTCATCTAATAAGTCATAGGTTAGTCAACACTTTGAGAGCGATTACAAGTATGATACATACTTTTTAGGATTATAGCATCGTAAGTTGGGAAATAGAATTTATACACATAGACGTTAAATAATACAAGGCGTCATATGATTAAAGTGACAGATAGGAATTTATAATTCTCTGGAGAGTAACTGAGCTAAGTCAGGAAATTTGTGTCCTCGTCCTCCTAACCAACCCTGTACCTTTGTGCAAATAAAAGTGCCTGTTATCTCTGGGGGACCTAGAGATGAGTAAGATAGGCCCCTCTTCAAGGAGGTCAGTTTATTAGTTTATTTTTCTTTCATTTATATATTTACTTTCCCATCTATCCAGTTTACATGTATTCGTTAATCATTTAATGATCAGTTCCTTTGTGGCAGGTACTCTAGGTTTACAGATAAAATTAAATTACTACTCTTATACTTGAGATACTCACAGACTTCAGGAGAAATAGCATATAAATAAAGTTAAAAATATACTGAGTCCTGTGAGGGCAGTAATTGACCTGAATCTAAAGACGCTACATGTTCAAGTGCAACATGACAGGCAAGCAGTGTCTAAGTAAAACCTTGAAGGTTAAGTTAAGTAGGAATCAGATTTCTACAGCCCCTTCTCACTTTAAAATAAAATGTATCCGATTAACAGATATTGTACACCATTACTATTCTAAGTACTTAGAAGATGAGGAGATAATAATAACCTTAAAGAACGAAATTGACTTGAAATGTGGAAAGACTAGGTTAGGGGGAGGCAGGGGAGGAATGTTACTTTGAGCCTGGAAGGAGCCTTGGTTAAGCTACAAGAATGAACTAGCTGGACTTTGGGGGACAATGTGCATGTGGATCTGTTTTCTGAATGGAGGGTAAAGATTGGTGGGGCTGGGAAGGTTTGTGGCCACTCTTAAGGCTTTAGACTTCAAACTGTACTGGTGATGTGCTCTTCCGGAGGCTGCTGATTGTGGAACTGACCTGGTAGAAGTGAGTGTTGTCTTCCATCAGTCCGATACACAGAAAGCAGGAGTACTATTTGGTAACTTGTTGGATTGAGACATGAGGACCGAAAATCGGGCAGTGGCTGCATGAAGGGAAAGGACATGGCAATGTGAAAAACTTTAGCAGAAGAAATGACACGTTTCCTTATTCTGTGACCCAGGCATTGGAGATCCTTTTTGAACTTGACTGTCTCCATTAAGCCATGCATTATCTAGGATTGGTTTTAACGAGGGCTAGTTCAGATGCTTTGGTGTGGTGACGGTGGGAAGAAAGTATGAAAAGTAAAGGAATCAAAAAGAAGTAGAAAGGGAGATGTAAGAAAAGAAAATAAACAAACCGTCGAGTAGCCTGGTTGCTGTTCACAGCCACCATCCCTAGTGATCGCTGTGCTCTGAGCCATTGTCCTTACTCTCTGTATAAATTATGAATTACTATTGGACTAAATGAATAAATGTTTATTCTGTTGTTTGAATATATTGTTAGTAATGTTAATATGCAAAGGAGATTGGACATTGTTTATCTAATTTTCATTTCTCTGAAATGATTGTTTCTACTTTGAGTTCTAGCCTGACATTTAATCAAGGGAACAGTTTACCTTAGAATCATTTTACTAATTCATCTTATTAGTAACTGGAATTGGGAGACTGTTGTCCAAGTTTTCATCTCATAGGTTTTAAAGTTAGTTTTATATGTTTCAACTCTATGATATTGAATAAGTGTACATAAGTAAAAGGCCGTCTATTTGTGAGAATCTTGCTGCTTTATTTTATCTTGCCATCAATTCCTTTGAGTTCTTAAAGATAATCTTGCCTACTAAGGGACTTCATTTGTTTTGAATAACAAATCAGAGAAAAACCTTCTCTGTGCATTTCAATAATTTTGTGAGATAAGGTTATTTTTCATGAAAATGAACAGTAACTGTAGAAATAGGAATAGGAGGTATGTATTTTTTTGTGGTGAAAAATAAAAGAATAATAGTTTGGGTGGGCTTGAGGTCCTTCCTTTTAGCTGCCTGCTTCCAAACAGAAGGAAAACCAGATAACCAATCACTACTCGGAGGTACCACCCTAATGTGATTATTTTGTCCCTGAAGCTGCGTCTCTAATGACCTGGGAGGGAAGATTTGCTGAAGGTCTGCAAGCTCTGCTTTGATGGCACAGTCTGCTCTCACCAGATCCGTGACAAGAAGACTCAGTCAGTCTGTTTCTCATACTTGATAAGCTTGTAACCATCTCTTCTGTGTCACTGTCTGCTGGTATTTCTAGAAGTTCACCTGATGAATGCTATGTGAGGAAGCATCTTTCCTTTATTTTAAAATATCAATAGGCATACACTCTAAGGAATAGTGGACTGTCACCCTACTTACATACAAATGCGTTACTCGGCTTTAACAATAATAATCTGTTCTTAGGCTGTGTCACCTGCACTACGCTCATCAAAAATGCCTACAGTTGGGACAGAAGACCGACCTCTTGGGAAGGATGGAAGAGCTGCTGTTCCTTACCCACCAAGTAAGAAAAGGAAACTGAGCTTCAGCTCACTGCTTATAATTTACATATTATGTTTTCATACTCAGTGGTGCCTTGTCTGAGATTCCCCTCCTTTCCCCCATTTTAACAAAATACTGGCAGTGAATTAAAACTTGTATAAATTGGTGTTCCTAAGGTGGCAGGCAGCTAAGAGACCCATTTAAGTTTGAATTCCTTTTCCTTTTGTTTTCAAATTAACTTCTGTGGTTTAAAATGTGAAAAAACATGTTTTAGGTTTATTTTTGCAATAGCCCTTTCCTAGTAGGATAAATGCTGCATAGTGGTTTTCATAGCGATATTCCACCACAAGAGCTTGTGCAAAATGTTTCAGTTTTCATAAATTTAATTCACACAAGGATAATGAATGTTTGTTTTCTGTGGTCCTTTTTCCAACAGATACTGAAGTTTTTGTGTTTCCTTAAGAGATCAACTAGTTTTATTACGTATGTGGGCAAAAAGAGAAACTTCCTTTTCTCTGCTTACTCTTTACCCTAAGAAACATTCCACAAGAGAAAAGAAAGTCAGGATAGCTTATATGGATACTCTGAAGCTGAAACACAATTCCATTGCAAATCATTCTTTAATATCTTCTCATTAATTCAGCTGGTAATGAGAACAAATTGAGGGGAAAAACCACCATGTCATAGGGATGAGTCAAAAAGTTTTATGAACCTGTAAATGTAGTGCTGATTTACTCAAATGTTGAAGTGTGAAGTATACAGAGATTGGATTTTGACAGCTTTAGTGGATCCATAGCTTTTTAAAATATGCAAAGCTTTCTCAAGCATGACATGTATGAAAATGAATGATGATAGCCAGCCAGTTGCTGTAGTTTTTTTTAATTAAACATTTTTCTTTTTTTATTACTCTGCACTGCAGAATTTTACAAACATGAAACTCACAGATTAAAAGAAACATGATTAAAGTAGATTCATCTGGAATAGGGCAGATGAATGAATTTTTCCCTTGTATTTATTAACCAGTTACTCCTGCTTTTTTTTGACATTAAGTGATATGTAGCGATGTTAAATGTTAAAATGTCTGATAATTTGTCCAAGATTATTCATTCACAGACCATCCTGCTAGTAAGTGTCATTACCCAGTAAAGTATATGGTGTACTCTCTCTTCTTTCTCTCTCTTTTATTCCAAAAGGAATTGTTTCAAAAAGAAGCTACTCAGAACTTTATGATAAAGTACAGGTTATAAAAATTAATGAATTTGAAATATGGCAGAAATATTGGCATGAGGAAAATACAGATAAACCAAGGTCAAGAGGATCTTATTAATGTGTCAAAGTATGTGTGTATAAGTGTGTGTGGGGGGGACATATACATAGTATTTCCTCCCAAGACATGGCAATGAAAATGGCATGGCAAGAAACTATCATCTCTGCAGTAGCTTACTGTACATGAAAGTGGAGAGACATATAATATGTAATGTCTAGAATAACACCATCCAACAGAAGTGCAAGGTAAGCCACAAAGGAGGGCCACATAAGTAATTTTAAATTTTCTAATAGTTAAATTAAAAAAGTAAAAAGAATCATGTAAAATTAAATTTAATAATATATTTTAACTCAGTGTATCCAAAACATTGTCATTTTTATATGTAGTCAGCATAAAAATATTTAGATGTTTTACATTCCATTTTTGTGCTAACTGTTTGGAATCTGGGGTATATTTTATACATGCAGCTCATCTCAGGTTGGATGGGGCCCATTTTGAATGCTCAGTAGCCATGTGGCTAGTGGATACTGTGTTGGACAGCATAGGTCCGTAATTATTCATTTGTGTATATACTAATGAAAGAAAGCGACACACAGTATCAGTGAGGTTTAGTTTAGTATCAAGTCTATGTCAAGATAGTATTGTGTTATATTAATTAAAACAGAAGTGTTTTTCTTTTATTGTTAACCAGTCGCTTATGAATTTTTGTGTTTGAAAGAATGTCAATTTTGAAGTATGGGTCTTTGAGGAGGCAAAATGAAAGAGTTAGACATTTTATTCTACAAGAACACTTACTGGGCTTCCCTGGTGGCGCAGTGGTTGAGAGTCCACCTGCCGATGAGGGGACACGGGTTCGTGCCCCGGTCCGGGAAGATCCCACATGCCGCGGAGCGGCTGGGCCCATGAGCCATGCCCTCTGAGCCTGCGCGTCCAGAGCCTGTGCTCCGCAACGGGAGAGGCCACAACAGTGAGAGGCCCGCGTACCGCAAAAAAACACTTACTATTTGTGAGGGACTCTGCTAGGTGCTCTGGGCTGGGTAGAATACTGAGAAATTAGTGATGATGCTTTTGTTGGAGGGCTTCAGTCTTGTGCATAAATACTTGATGTTCACAATAGGAGATGGTTGGTGTCCTTAATGGTGAGCTCCTGCTGAAGTGCAGTGGATCTTGAGGATAGGTGGGTATAAGTAAGTGGAGCATTGTGGGAAAGACATGTCAACTCCAGTCCATCCTGGTAGCTGTTGCCCACACTCACTTTAGTCATTTTATGGGAAGAAAATTGAACAGGCAAGCCATGTATTTCTACTTTGGAGGACCAGAATGTTTCTCTGGGTTTCTGTTTTCTTTCTGCCTTACCCAGTTTGAGTCCAGTTCCCTGTTTTTCATCTCAAAACTTATTTAGGGTGATTTCTTTTCAGAAATTCATTCCCTGTGACTGAACAGCATTTCCATCTTTTTCTCATCAAACCAAAATTGGGAGGAAGGGCTAATTATTGCCGACTCTCATCACTTTATGAGTGTTTAGACGTACCTGGCAAAGTGTTCACTTCAGTGTATACTTTATCTCATTTAATGTGCAAAAAAAAATGAGGGAAATATTATTCTCATTTTGTAGATGAGGAAATTGAAGCTAGAGAGGTTAAGAGTCTTCCTGAAGAATATCTGATAATAAGACTGGTGAAGACCACTTTTTAACATGAATCTTTGGCAGGTGGAATCTCATTTCATCCATGCTTTTTGTGTATGTTCTCTTTTACCTTTGACAAAAATTATCAAGGTGGCTGAGGCTTTGAAAACTGAGATACATAACTGTGTTAGGTAACATCAAAGAAGTTGAGTAGCCCTGAATGGAAAATGCCTTTATTACATTTTTTAGGGAAGATTTAAAAACAAATTTAATAAAATAATTTGAGGATAAAATTTTGTACCACAGCCCAAATACTTAATAAATTAAGGAAAGGCTATGTTTAAGTTCACTGTCATTTTAACTCAAAGTGAATTTATAGTTTCATATTTTCCAAATACTTTGTTAATTAAGATTTGTCATGTAATATGAGTTTGAAGATTTTATGAAGCAGACTTGTGGTTTAAAATACTCCACTTACAAATTAATTTTATGTTAAAATTGACCAGTAGCTGCTCTTTGGCTTGGGAAAAGGTATAGGGGCTAAAAGTTAAAGATGATGAATGTATTTCAACTTTATATTTTGAATGTACTTCAACTTTATATTAAAGTCTTTAGCCTTGTTTTAAAAAAAATGTGTTGATTTGGTTGGTGCTACATCTGAAGAGCTGTTTTTCAGTCACAGAACTTATCAATTATATAGTCTGTCCAATGGTTCTATGATAGTTTCTGGCTTGGCTTGTATCCCTAATTCTGTGAATTGTTATATGTTCTTAAGGGTAAAATACTGTCACAGAAAGGTGACTTGAAGATCACCTTGGGGGTTGTAGGTTTTCTTCTTCTTTTCTGTCTTTTAAAAATTTTTTTCCCTAACAGCAGCAGGTACCATTTTGTCTAATGAAATCTCATACAGAATTATACTGTAGAAAATAAATAGAAGTGCAGCTTCTCTTAATGGAAGTGAAAATTTAGATCTGAAACCCTGCCTGTTGGCCTTGTTCTCCCCCTGTTGGCCCCTGAGGCCAAGAGAGGGAAATTATTCAGGATTATATAATTGTTTAACTAGGAAACATGGTAAAAATCGTCTAATGCAGAGGTTCTCACCTTTTTTCTGCTCCATATCATGGAGGCTTTCCCTCCCCCCCATAAACAAAGGAAAGAAAGCAAGCCGAATGAGAATCACACATCTTAGTCAAGCCTTCCCTTTTAGATGATGGAACTGAGGCCATGAGGGAGGAAGTGACCAGACCACAGCAGCGCTGTGCTGGGAGCACGTGGGTTGGGGAACCCAGCCCACTGCTGCTTCTCTATACAGCCCTACCTTAGACTCTAGCTCAGGTCAGAGCATCGTACAGCTATTCTTAATAAATTTCTGATTCAGAGCTGTAAGTCATATTAAGATCTGTTCAGTGGTTACTGTTTACCTGTTTAAATATTGAAGTTGCTAGAAGGAGCAATGTGATTGGAAATTGGGACACCAGATATGATTCCAAGTCACTGATTTGAACTTGTGGCTCCAAATGTGTAAGTAAATTTGCTGTACAGGACACCCCCTAGTGGCCAAATTTCACAACCGCAACTTGCATTTCATTGCATACACTCCTACTTAAGAATCAGTCCCTTAATGAGACACTATTAGTGATGATGGTTAACCTCATGTATATAACAATGATTTTTTTTAAAGGTTGAGAATCACTGATCTAAGTATTTCTTAAAAGGTACTTTTTTTTCCCAGCTGATTTTCAATAAATTGTCTTTTGGTTCTAGATAGGATTATTGACCCTGACTATGAAGTTTCATCTCCTTAGATTTTTCAGGGAATCAATTGTTGGAAGAAAAAATGTATGTTATGTAGACTTTGTTCACATAATTAATGTGAAGCCAAATCATAAAGCATCAAGAGGATAGTGATAAAAGTTGCAGCAAAGGATACTTTTCTGCTGATGGCCGCCTTCTTAGATACTTCCATTATTAATAGTCTATTATGTAACTGATATGACCATTCAATCAGCATTATTTCTGATGCCAACTAGAGGGCCTGCCTATGAACTAGGTTGTTTTCTTTTTTTTTAGCAGTCAGGCCTGTTACAAACTTTTTTTTCTTATTTTTTATCTTTATTTTTTTAGCAGTTGCAGACCTGCAAAGGATGTTCCCCACCCCTCCTTCTTTGGAACAGCACCCTGCATTTTCTCCTGTGATGAATTATAAAGATGGAATCAGTTCAGAGACAGTGACAGCATTAGGCATGATGGAGAGCCCTATGGTCAGTATGGTTTCTACACAGCTCACTGAATTCAAAATGGAAGTGGAAGACGGGTTAGGAAGTCCCAAGCCAGAGGAAATAAAGGTAATTGCCAATATATTAGTTATACAAAGACAGGGTGGTTTGAAAGCAAATTTTTATACAACTTCTTTAAAATAGTGTTGTCTGTATGCCATGTATACATAAGTTCCTAAGAGTTCTCTGAATTAGGTCATGAGGTAATTATAGTGTCTTTTGATTAAGTTAAAATTTTAGCTTTAGCATTTTTCTGTTGATCAGATAAAAGAGAAGTATTAAATTATAGTGATTTTTGTTGCTATTATGGTGTGTCCTAAAGTTGTTTACCAGCATTATCACCAGCCCCACTTTGTTGTCACAGGACTTTTCATATGTTCACAAAGTTCCAACTTTTCAACCTTTTGTGGGATCCTCCATGTTTGCTCCACTGAAGATGTTGCCGAGCCAATGCCTGCTACCTCTGAAGATTCCTGATGCCTGTCTGTTTCGGCCTTCGTGGGCAATCCCTCCTAAAATTGAACAACTGCCCATGCCACCTGCAGCCACTTTCATTAGAGATGGCTACAAGTATGTGCTGGGATTGTGTCGAGTTATCTGCTGTATCTAATATGATTTTTTTTAACATCTTTACTGGAGTATAATTGCTCTACAATGGTGTGTTAGTTTCTGCTTTATAACAGAATGAATCAGCTATACATATACATATATCCTCATATCTCCACCCTCTTGCGTCTCCCTCCCACCCTCCCTATCCCACCCCTCTAGGTGGTCACAAAGCACCAAGCTGATCTCCCTGTGCTATGTGGCTGCTTCCCACTAGCTATCTCTTTTACGTTTGGTAGTGTATATATGTCCATGCCTCTCTGTCACTTCCTCCCGGCTTACCCTTCCCCCTCCCCGTGTCCTCAAGTCCATTCTCTATGTCTGTGTCTTTATTCCTGTCCTGCCCCTAGGTTCTTCAGAACCTTTTTTTTTTAGATTCCATATATATGTGTTAGCATACAGCATTTATTTTTCTCTTTCTGACTTAGTTCACTCTGTATGACAGACTCCAGGTCCATCCACCTCACTGCAAATAACTCAATTTCATTTCTTTTTATGCCTGAGTAATATTCCATTGTATATATGTGCCACATCTTCTTTTTTGTTTGTTTTTTTGTTTTGTTTTAATAGTTCTATAGTGATCTTCTTTTTTTAAAGTGTTTGTTTATTTTTAACATCTTATCCTTGTGCAGGGGCCATGCTAATCTTCTCTGTATCGTTCCAGTTTTAGTATATGTGCTGCCGAAGCGAGCACTGTGCCACATCTTCTTTATCCATTCAGCTGTCGATGGACACTTAGGTTGCTTCCTGATTTTTATCTTAACTAAATATTTACTTTAAATGATGACAGCATTTCATTTGAAACTGTCCTTTATTGGCCATTCATGTTTTTGTGCATATTATTTTCTGTTGAAAATATACGTTGAAAATTTTCTATACTAAATTTCATATACATGGAAAAATTAAGGTTATTTGTATAGAGAACCATGATGTTCATGGTCATTCAGTGTAAAATCAGTGTCTATCACAGAATCAGGCATTAGTTGGAGTGGGTAATATTTTTAGGGTGATGGTGGTAACTACTTTGCTTTATATAATTTGATGATTTCAAATGTGTTTACTTAAGGCACTTTAAAATGAAGTATTCACGTGATAATTTCTCTGTTATTGACCCCATGTCATGTAAGAAAGCAGCAACAGAATGGTGCTATGATACGGGGGAAGGAAAAGGAAGCGTTTATTATAGCTTGGACATGTTTCATACTGTTGCCAAAAAAGTTCTTACTGCAGCAGTGTAGAATCAGTTTCCCCTTTGAGTGATAATTTCTTAATAAAATAATTTAAATTCCATAAAATAAAAGGCCACAGACTTACATTTCTCTCAGGACCAGGTAAGCAATATGTGGATGAAGGGGGCTGGGCAAAGCGGAAGACCTGGCACTACTGATGCTCGGCGTCATTGTGAGCGGCAGTGGGAGCGAGCAGGGTCAGTGATGGACTGTTGAGAGGACACCCCTTTTAAAGGGACTTTGGTTTTTTTTGCTATTCAAATACAGGGAATTGGAGACCTGGAATTAAATGTATCAACGTATTTCCTTTTTAAAAATGTTGACAGTTGCAAATTCCCTGGTGGTCCAGTGGTTAGGACTCCGTGCTTTCACTGCCTAGGGCACAGGTTCAATCCCTGGTAGGGAAACTAAGATCCTGCAAGCCATGCGGCAAGGCACACTGCGCCCTGCCCGCCCCCGGCAAAAAAAAAAAAAAAAAAACGTGTTGACAGTTAATCCAGAGTTACATTCTAGGAGCTAAGAAAAATTTATGATCCAGGTCCAGTCTGTGGGCTACTTCTTTGTGACCTCATATAAAAATCATCTTGATGAAATCAAGTTTAATTTTATAAACAGGCTTTATGCTTGTGTATATAAAGTCTGTATGGGAATGAAAAAGTGTGGCAGAGAAGTGGTTTAAAAGAACATTAGACTTGGGGAAGTACAGCTATAGAGTCATAGGGCTCAGATTCCTGCCTTTTTTGTTTAGTCTCTGTATGGCCTTAAATGACCATTTTCCCGGGTCTTCCCTTCTTTAAAACGGGGTTATCTTGCCCTACTTCCCACATAAGATTTTTTTCTGAGAACTCTGAGTACTTCCACAACCACCAGCAGTGTGAAAGCATGTGTTCAAAACCACCCTGGATGGGAGGGCCTGGCTAGTTCTCTGCTGCTGTTCTCCAGTTGTGCCCTAGCTTATTTAATCTGAGACTGGTCCAGCACAGCTGGAGCGGCGAGCGCACCAGGAGTTAGCAGGCCGTTCGCAAGTAGTGCAGCAGCTTCCGGACCCATTCCACAGCTTAATCTCTTACACACACAAGCTTCTCAAACAGTGACATGCAACCCTTTGCTGTATGATGGTTTCAATAACCAATAATTTAGATCATTGTTTAGATCTATCGAATCTATCCTTTGCCACCCCACAGATTCTTGGTATTCTACACGGGTGCTGTTAACAGAACTGTCTCTGATGGAATGAGTGTTTGTATCTGCACCTTCCAGTGCCGCATCCACTACCCTGATGTTGTAGCTGTGCACCATTTGAAATGTTTCTAGTTGAGATCAAGACTGAATGTTTATTTTTATTTAAGTTGATTTAAATTCATCACATGGGGGTAGTGACTACCTTACTTACTGGACAGACAGGACATTCTAGGCTATGGGAAATCCTCCTGCTGTGGTCTCCATTGCCCTGGACCCCCGCTTTATCACAGAGCACAGCAGCACTCACTTGATGCTGGTCATACTTGCTATGAGCTAACTTTTCTTCCTTTCTCACTGTTGCGTATGCAGCGTCTAGCATGGGGTGGGTACTCAATTCATTTTTATTGAGTGGGAAAAGTCAGGTTACTGTACAAGATAAACCATTTTTACTGCCTCGGGAGGAATTTAATTATTTAGGTTTTCAGTTAATCGTCATAGTTCCCTTTGTGATCTGAACTGCATAATAATTTGGGGGTTTTGTTGAACAGAAAAATTTGAAAGGAGTCCAATTAGAGTAAAGATCATTATTACACACTTATTATTTTGGTCTCTGAGATAGCAATGATTGCTGATCAAGGTTTCTGGGTCATTTGTTATCTTTACTCAAAGATACCACTGTGCCTCAGATTTAACATTTCGTTGCAGTGACTGATTTGGATTTTCAGGTTGATAAGTTAGGCATAGCTGATTAAAAACCATAAGAAAATGATTTGAAGAGCCATTACCTTATGACATTCTTCTTTCAAATTATAAGTGAATGAATACATACTTTATTGGAGGAACATTAGTTTAAGCACAGTATTAACAGATTTCAGAAGAATTTTAAGTGTTTAAAAAATCTATTTCTTTTGATACCTTCTAACTGGAAAGAATAATCCTGCGCTGTTTTACATGTACATCTAAGAATATATATCAAGAAAATTTTATTACAATAATAAAATAGCAGAACATTGCAGACACTGTTTTGTTTTCCATGTGGCTATTCCAAAAAGAAGTCGCTGCTTATGAGAAAATAGGTAGCACAGTGTGATCAGTCTCTGGGAGCTAAAAATAATTGTGCTATATAATGCATGACATATTGAAAAATAAAAAAATGAACGAATTGCCTACCACCCTACAGAAATCTGTTAGAAGTTTGGAAACTGTGATGCCATATATATACTTGTGGGCAGCTACCTAACTAATACTAAGTCCTTTTAGCAGCATGTGTAGTATTTGTATTAATTGTAATATAGTACTGGCCAGTGGGTTTCCTAAAATAGAATTCCCTCATGGTCACTCATTACTATAAAAATGCTAGCCTAGATAGGACTACATTTTGGAAATTAGAAAAATGTTAAATTTTCATGTGCATTTGATTATAACTACTTTAGAATCATATGTAGATTATAGCCTCAGAGAACAAGTACACTGGCAGAATTTCAATTTCAAAAAATGACAAAAATGTAATTGCAAATTAGATGGAAATTTCATCCTATGGTCTTCTAGCTACTTTGGCATCTGAGCTCAAGTGTTAAAGTTCTATTTAGTGGTCATAGGTTTTCAAAACTACATTGCCCAAATCCAGCATCATGTTTTCTTGTAAAAATAGTTACAGTTCCCTCAAAAGATTAAGATGAGGCTTAATAGAAAACTGAATGAACCAAGCGATAGCGTACATAAATCAGAAATGCACAGGCCAGGTTGGGGGTGGTTATGCGTGTATCCCAGCACCTGTGACCTGCCTCCCGCTCTCACTTGGTGCTATCTCTTTGTTGCAGTAATGTGCCTAGTGTCGGGAGCCTAGCAGATCCAGATTATCTGAACACACCACAGATGAACACCCCGGTGACGCTGAACAGCGCTGCCCCAGCCAGCAACAGTGGAGCAGGAGTTTTGCCATCTCCAGCAACCCCTCGCTTCTCTGTCCCCACACCACGAACCCCCAGGACCCCAAGAACTCCCAGAGGAGGGGGCACTGCCAGTGGTCAAGGGTCTGTTAAATATGACAGCACCGATCAGGGGTCACCAGCCTCTACCCCCTCTA
The DNA here is from genome assembly GCF_964341445.2 of Mesoplodon mirus. Lineage (NCBI taxonomy): Eukaryota > Metazoa > Chordata > Mammalia > Artiodactyla > Ziphiidae > Mesoplodon > Mesoplodon mirus. The sequence continues at coordinate 13,155,413 of NC_138989.1, forward strand.
CCACACGGCCTCTTAATTCTGTGGAGCCCGCCACCATGCAGCCAATTCCTGAAGCTCACAGTCTCTATGTGACTCTGATTCTTTCTGATTCCGTGATGAATATCTTCAAAGACAGAAACTTTGACAGCTGTTGCATCTGTGCCTGCAACATGAACATCAAAGGGGCGGATGTTGGGCTTTACATCCCCGATTCTTCCAATGAGGACCAGTACCGCTGTACCTGTGGGTTTAGTGCGATCATGAATCGCAAACTTGGTTACAATTCGGGACTCTTCCTGGAAGATGAGTTGGATATTTTTGGGAAGAATTCTGATATTGGTCAGGCTGCCGAAAGGCGCTTAATGATGTGTCAGACCACCTTCCTTCCGCAGATGGAAGGAGCCAGAAAATCCCAGGAGCCACCGATAAGCCTTCTCCTCCTCCTGCAGAATCAACATACGCAACCTTTTGCTTCACTGAGTTTCCTGGACTACATTTCCTGTAACAATCGCCAAACTCTTCCCTGTGTGAGCTGGAGTTACGACCGGGTGCAAGCAGATAATAATGATTACTGGACGGAATGCTTTAATGCCTTGGAGCAGGGTCGGCAGTATGTGGATAATCCCACAGGTGGCAAAGTGGATGAAGCTCTGGTGAGAAGTGCCACTGTGCACTCTTGGCCTCATAGCAATGGTAGGTTTCCCAGAATACAAATTTGCTTTGAAAATGGTCTTGGTGTGATGATAACTTGCAAACTTTCTTTACTTTGTTATATATGACAAAATTTTAAATTTCATTTATTAAAAAATAGACATAACTAAAGTGAGAGCTATCTTGATTATCACCCTAAAGTTAAGAACGGGGAGATGTTTTATATTGAAACACATTTGGAGAAGAGTAATTATTTTGTGGAAAAAAAGTTGTCTAGATTATACAAACTGATAATTTGCATACCCTTTCATGTTTAAGTCTACGCTTTCTTCTGGGTCAAGTTTCCATGATACTTCTTCCAGGAAGCCTTCTATCCAATTACCAGAGTATTTTCTCTTTCCTCTGGTTTCCCAGTATTTTGTGTCTCTGGTAACAGTGATCACATTTTACTTTGCATTGTGATTCCTGGGGCACGTCACTGTCTTAAAAACTCCAGTTAATAAACGTCTTTGGAGTTGGGCTCTAAGAGTGCTGAGCGCCTTGCTGTTCCCTTTCCTTATTGATTCACTGTCTATGCTGTGATGTGTCCTGCGGGGATAAAATGGTGAATGAAAGAGACAAGGTACCTGCCCTCAGGGACTTTCTTTTTTTTTTTTTTTTTTTTAAAGAAGATGTTGGGGGTAGGAGTTTTTATTTATTTATTTATTTATTTATTTATTTATTTTTGCTGTGTTGCATCTTCGTTTCTGTGCGAGGGCATTCTCTAGTTGTGGCAAGCGGGGGCCACTCTTCATCGCGGTGCGCGGGCCTCTCACTATCGCGGCCTCTTGTTGCGGAGCACAGGCTCCAGACGCGCAGGCTCAGTAGTCGTGGCTCACGGGCCTAGTTGCTCCGCGGCATGTGGGATCCTCCCAGACCAGGGCTCGAACCCGTGTCCCCTGCATTAGCAGGCAGATTCTCAACCACTGCGCCACCAGGGAAGCCCCCCTCAGGGACTTTCTAATCTATTTTGGAAAATGGATAAGCCTTCTCCTCCCTCCTCCAGTTAAATAATATGCTTATTTATTTAATTATTCGAATCAAATAAATAAATAAGCATATTATTGCAAACCATTATAAGTGATGAAAGCACGGGATGTCAGGGGACACTTCCTTGAAGCAGCAGTAACATTTGAGATCCCAACGATGAGTCCAGGTTAACTGGGTGATGAGGGAGGGGGCGGGGAGTCGTGTCCCAGGCAGAGGAGGGGCGAGTGCAGTGGCCCAGAGTTATGCAGAGCGTGGGGCCTTCAGAGAACTCAGAGAAGCCTAGAGACCAGCAGTGCTAGCTTGTCAAGAGCCTTTTGAGACATGCTGGGCACCGGGTCTTCATCCCAAGAGTCTTAAGTCAGTGCTGGGTTTTACGAAGAGACACTGACATCAGATTTGTGTAGTTAGGAAAAAATGTACTCTATAAGGTGGGCTGTGGATTAGAAAATGGCGAGAATGGATTTGAGGAGACTGAGAAGTTCCTGCAGCAGATGAAATAAGAAACAGTAGCTTGGCTTAGTGTCCTAGCAAAGGAGATGGAAAAGAAGTGGAAACATTTAAGAGATGCTTGGGAAGTATTATTGCAGGACTTGGAAATGGGTTGGATTTGGGGGATCAGGGAGAGTGAGATATTAAGGAAGACACCCAGATTTGTGACATGTATACCTCGATGGACAGCGGTGTCGTTCAAAGACAAGTGTACTGGGAGCTTCCCTGGTGGCACCATTGGTTAACAATCTGTCTGCCAATGCAGGGGACACTGGTTCGATCCCTGGTCAGGGAAGATCCTACATGCCGCGGAGCAACTAGGCCCATGCGCCACAACTGCTGAGCCTGCGCTCTAGAGCCCGCAAACCTAGAGCCTGTGCTCCGCAACAAGAGAAGCCACCACAATGAGAAGCCCGCGCACTGCACCGAAGGGTAGACCCTGCTTGCCACAACTAGAGAAAGCCTGCGGACAGCAACAAAGACCCAACTCAGCCAAAAATAAATAAATAAAATTATTTAAAAAAGATGAGTGTACTGGAGGAATATCAGGTCTGGGGAGAAAGGTCATAAATTGAGTTTTGGAAGTTTTAAAGATTTCTCTTGAGATATCCAGGTAGAGGTGTCAAGTAGACACTTGGGACTTTATGACCTGGAGCTCAGGGGAAAGAGAGTATATGGCACATAGATGATAACCCAAGTCAGGGGCTCAGAGGAGGAGGAGAGCTCACTGGGGAGGAGGACTGTATGGAAAGGGAGGAGGGCCTGGGACAGAGCTTTACTGAGTTCTGCCATGTAACCAAGTTTCATGAATGAGAGCGTGGTCAACAGGCATTCAGATTCAGCCAAGCTTTTAAGATAAGGATTAAACCAGTCTTTTGACCATGGTAAGAGCTGTTTCTGTAGACAGGTGGGAGCAGAGACCAAGCTGGAGGAGTCTATGTGTGAAAGAAACATGGACCCTGCTTCAGAATAGTCAGTCTTGCAGGGGAGAAGGTTATATAAGCAAGGAGACTTCTTGGAGGTGGAGACTCCTGAGGAAGTATTTCAAGGGTTATACTCATTTTTATAACTGCTTAGGTTTAAGTAGAGTGCCTTATACTTAGTGGGCCTTTAATTAATGTCTGCTGCATGAAGTTATGAATTAAAGTCTTTCCCCTAAAGAATTGTGGGTGATTATCTTAGGTGGTTTCTTTATTACTAGACAGTGGCCTTCAGGTAGAAAAGCAGTCTGTGTGGATGGATCAGTAGTGGCATCTTTGGATATGAAGAATAGCACATTTTATTGTAGGTGAGATGTGGGTTCCAAATTCAGATGCATAAAACTACCAGACAGATAATGTAAATGAATGATGTGGAGAGCCAGGTTTGCAAAAGGCAATGACCTAAATTGTGTCGTTTTCCAACATACTTTCTATTTTGTATGCACAGGAATAGAGTTCACAAAGAATTACTTCTACTTTTATTTTTCTCTAACCTGTGGTTCTCTTGGTGTGTCACTTTCCTACTTCTGATAGAGCCATGGGTACAAGAGGTACTTTACTTTTTTCTTTCCTATAAGAAGAAAAGAAGCACAGGCTTGAAGATCAAGGTGATAAATGCTGCTTCAGTCTCAGGCCAGCTGGGGTGGGGGGAGGCGCGCGGGGAGCGTCAAGAACTGTGTGAAGGGGACAGCTACTCCTTGGCTCCAACAAGTGGTGGTCATCCAGGAATATGATGGTCTGAGCCCCAGGGCTGTCAGGCAGTTTTCCAGTTTTTCAAGAGAAGCTGGAAATCCAGATTTGCATATGAAATTTCCTGAGAAATTCATTCCAGATTGAAAAACAAAAACTCTGTGCCATCAAGTTGCAGCCTGTGTTTGATGTGGGGACACATCTAAAAATGTCTTAAGACCCCTTAAGCACCCTGTGTTTCAGATTTAGTTGGTAAATAAATCACAGATTTCCATCCATGCCACTTTCCTAATCAGCTAGAAAAGCAAGACGAAGGAAAGGTCTTTAGGAACCCAGCTGTGCAGATTCATAGCTGACCATCTCCATCTGAAGTAGTTCTTCCTTCAGATCTTTTTGAGAATTTGACGAGCATCATGGACCTTCTCCCTTGGGGTAAAATACACCTGTGCTCATGCATGCATATGCAGTTTGGGGTGGAGTTTCAGAGGTTTTTCAAATTCTAGGTTAAGAAACCCTCTTGCTAGCAGGAAGAACATGTTCTGAAACCATGAATCTCCTACCTTCCTCTCTGTACAGATGAATTTCAGGCCTGTCATTGCCTCTGCCCTGTTTTCATGTGCCTCTGCCTGTGTAGAAGGTCGTCTTTCTCTTTATTTTGTATTTTGTGAAAATATTTTCATTAAGATCAGTTTTTAAAGTTTTTAAAGTTTTTAAAAGCTTCAAGTTCCTTTTTCCCACTCATAATCAAAACATGGATATTTGTAAATAAAAGTAGTTAAGAAACTAAAAGTAAGAAACAATAATTAAGAAATTTTTGCCGTTCTCTTTTCTTAAGAACAACCTTGGAAACAAGTCTGTATGATTTTTAAAAGTCAGGCCTATCTGCCTTTCCACTTTTAGGCAATCCTGTGGTTAACCTCTTTTATATAGAGTAAACTATTTTCCCTTTTATTATTTCCAATAATAAATAATAAACTATCTTCTACTTTATGTTTTTTTTTTTTTTGGTACGCGGGCCTCTCACTGCCGTGGTATCTTCTACTTTAGAAGATTGTCTTTCCTCTTGACTCCCAAGTCGGGTAGTTTAGAATCTGTTATAAGTCGACCCTGCTGCCAGTGCTGTCTCTGTCGTGGAGTGTAGCTGAGGTCCACAATGATGGCAGGAGGAGCAGTGTCCAGCCCCCCCTTTATGGTTCCCCTTCCTTTTCATTTCATTTCTCTTCCAGTGCTGGACATCAGCATGCTCTCCTCCCAAGATGTGGTCCGTATGCTGTTGTCCCTGCAGCCCTTTCTCCAAGACGCCATCCAGAAGAAGCGCACGGGCAGGACCTGGGAGAATATCCAGCACGTGCAGGGACCACTCACCTGGCAGCAGTTCCACAAAATGGCAGGACGGGGAACCTACGGTAGAATCTTTCCCCTGTTTAAATTCCTTCAGATTTTTGTTCTGTGAAAAGCAGCTTTAGTTACCGTCAAGTCCTTCCCTCACTGACAGAATCTTTTTCCTCCTGACTATTAAGTTTTATAATCTCCCTGTTTTCCAGTAGTCAGTTTTGGAGATAATTTTTCTAAATGTCTTTGGCATAATCAAGGTCAGTGGGGCAAATAAGCCGTAAATAGACTATCTGCTAGGGTCTCCTCATCTTTGCGATCCTCACTGCATTTTCATGTGGATGAACTTCTGAACTAGCTCTGTCGGCTTCCTCAGAGTCAGGATTATAGTGCTTATCTTAAAGGAAATGACATCGTGCTGTTTGGAAAACTACCTTTAACCTGCTCTAGTCTGCTCTCTGATCTTACTGAAACTTGGTAAGCATGTTCTGACTCACTTAATTAAGGTTCTTCATCAGGGGCCATTTAATTAGAGGATTTGAAGAGTAGTTTTAAGAGTATCATGTCAACCTACAGTAAAATTTCTGATGCCAGAAATAAGACTAATGCACCAGAGAATTCTCAGTTGTGGAGGTTGTGGGAAACAGACCCTCAAGCATTTTCCTAAACTGCAATCTTGTTTTAGGTTCTGAAGAATCTCCTGAGCCGTTGCCCATCCCCACTCTGCTGGTAGGCTATGACAAGGACTTCCTTACCATCTCACCATTCTCCTTGCCATTTTGGGAGAGGCTGTTGTTGGACCCATACGGGGGCCACCGTGACGTTGCCTATATTGTGGTGTGTCCAGAAAATGAGGCCTTGCTCGAAGGAGCCAAAACTTTTTTCAGGGACTTGAGCGCTGTATATGAGGTGAGAAAGACATGAAAGATGAAAATTGTTTGTATGATACGAGTCCTCAGGTTGTTTCTAGTTGTGACTAAATTTTAAAGAACAAATATTTTCAAAGTAGGACTCAAAGAAAATTTTCATATAGTTGGAGGATGAAGAAAAGGATTACATTGGCAAGTTTTTCAAGGAGTACATTGCTTTCCCATCTTAGCGTTTATATTTTATTAGATTTAAAGATTTTCCTCTACCAGCCTTACCACCCATCTTAAAGTCCCATCAGCTGTTTTTTCCCCATTTATGTGCTCAAGTTTAAAAGTATTACTCACCAGGGGATAGTGGTTGTTCAGAAGATGAGCTTTATGAAAAGAAAGCACATGTACTCTAGGGGTGGGGGTGGGGGGGTTCCTGAAAACAGTATAAAAATGTTTAGCTTGAAAATTTTTGAATCATAATAAGTTTAATGACTCGTGTCCGTGTATGTTTTATTTAACACTCCATTCATCTTAATACTAAAATTTTGGTACAGATTAATAATGTGATAACCATAGTAATGTAAAAGCCACCTCGATAATTTTATATATTTAGTATATAGATTCCTGTTACTTTTGAAAAATTAGAATCATGTCTGTCTTTGAAGAGTTAGTGCCACATTTCTTCTGCTAAAGTACATAGACACTAAGGTTTTTGTACCTTATACTTCTGTTACCTTTATATTTGACAAGAATAAATGAAAAATTAGTATTTATAAAGTATTTAGAGCTGCGACAGGCATACTATAAGCATTACAAAAGTGTTTGCTAAATAAGATGCCAAGTTGAATTTCAAAAATACTCCATAACGGAACATTCACTATAAATGTATGAGTACACACGAAATAGTAAACTTACGTGTTGCTACAAAGAAGTGAGAAGATGCTAAAGTATGAGATAATGGCATCAATTAAGCCACTGAAGGAAATCCTTGGATACAGTAATTTCTAAACAGTGCCTGGTTCATGATGCCTAATAACATTAAATCATAATTACCCTAACACAGAAAACTTGTCTAAGCAGTCTTAAAGCCCAGCCATTCTTTTGAATGAAGCTTTCAACATAAGTTACAAAACATAAAAGGACTGCCAGATCATTTTAGGATTGCTCTTTTGGCAGTAATGCGTACCTGCTTCAGAAGAGTGTACACTAGAGAATTTTTAGGGGCTTGGTAAGCTTCCTGTTCATCAACTCTAGTAAGGGCTAATAATATGGGCTCTTCTGCTGGTGAACAGGTAGCTAGGTAGCTTACTTTGTGCAGGTATATTAATTCTCTGCCATAAGCACGCAGTTAATGTCCTGCACGTCAGTAACAGAATCTCATTGTGCTAAAACAACTATTTACTTTAAAAAAGTGATCAGCATATCCACTGTTTCCGTGGCCTCTACTATTGGTGATCTCCAAATGTCTGTAACAGTGTAACAGATGACCCATAAAATTTTAATGTTATCTTATGGGAGAACATCATAAGTCAGGATTACTTAAGAGGTTTTAGTGGACATATGTCTCAGTCAGCCTAAGTCGGCAGGAACCTGGTTAATTCTTTATTTGACCATTAGCAATCAGGTAGTGCTCAGCAATCTTCCCTTGTGCTAGAGGAAGTGGTTGGGGTGAAGAAACATTCATTTTTCTTTAAAAGAAACATTTTTCCTTAGAGAGCCTAGTCCAGGTTTTGGAGAGACAGAGAACAGTTTCAGGTACATTATAATTACCAGAAGGGACCAGCATATAATGTTGGTTTGGTTGTGTGTGGTAACGCTAAAAGACAAAGGAAAATGCTTTCATGTGTATGGTCAAGAATCTCCATGGTAACGATGTGTACTGAACGAAGGAGTGGTTCCTGTTGTAAACAGCGATCTGTTTTGTGCCGTCAGATGTGTAGGCTTGGGCAGCACAAGCCTATCTGCAAAGTGCTGCGCGACGGGATCATGCGCGTGGGGAAGACCGTGGCGCAGAAGCTGGCGGAAGAGCTTGTGAGCGAGTGGTTTAACCAGCCGTGGGGCAGCGAGGAGAGTGACAATCATTCCAGACTCAAACTTTATGCGCAAGTTTGCCGCCATCACCTAGGTAAATGGGGATGTATTTGGCAAAGTAGAATTTGAGAAATAGCAAATCGTTCCCCCTGCTCCCTATTAGACAGGCCACATTATAGTTCTTTTGTCTCGGGAAATGTTAGTGTTCCATTACTGTATTTATTTAGGTCTAATTTTTGCATTCTAAGTAGTTAAATGCTAATTTTTATGTGCATGTATATTCTTTAAAAGCTATTTACAGTAGCCTAAGGAAGTCATATCTAATTTACTCCACATTTCGAAAATGTAGCAGCATGACTTGGTATTAACTGCTCTATTTTAACCCAGATTCCCAAGAGAATCTTAGATGCTTACAAAGCCTTATGCACATAGGAGCATAATATACCATGATGGCTGTAGAATATATGGCCTCTCAGTTTTCAGTGAAGGCGTGTGGAATCAGACTGAAAGGAAAATGTTACAAATGATTGATTTTCTCCTCTCCCCGGCCCCCCCCAAAATAAGGCTCTTGCCCAGAATTTATAATAAGTAACTCCATGTTTATTTCTATGTTTACAGAACATACAAGCTATGTTCAGTGGTAGAGATAGCATTTTGGGTGTCATAGAGTAATGCAACCTGGAAGCATAATTTTTTTTAAAGTGACTATTCTAAATATCTGCTTCAACCAGACACTGCAGAACATTCCTAAAGTCACCTCTCTGCGTGTACACTTTCAGCACCTTATCTAGCCACTCTGCAGCTCGACAGCAGCCTGTTGATACCACCTAAGTACCAGACCCCACCAGCAGCAGCACAGGGACAAGCTACACCTGGGAATGCGGGGCCTTTAGCTTCAAATCCAGGATCGGCAGCCCCCTCAGCTGGCAGTGCATTTAATCCCACCTCCAATGGCAGTTCTGTGAACCCGGCAGCAAGTAGCTCCGCATCTGGTTCCTCTGTGCCACCGGCCTCGACATCTGCCTCTGCTCCCATTATTAACCAGATAAGCACTACCTCTTCTTCAGGATTCAGTGGTAGTGTCGGAGCGCAGAACCCCAGCGCTGGGGCCAGCTCTGCAGAGAGAACGCAAGGGAGCATAGGCTGTGGTGGAGACACTGAGCCTGGGCAGAGCTCCTCTCAGCCCTCACAGGATGGACAGGAAAGGTACGGTACTCTGACCAAGACGAGTGGCTTCAGCTCGGACCCCTTGTCTACTCTTCCTCTGCACCCCCAGCCCCCTTGACTTCATGAGTCTCTAAACCTTGTAAAGGGTGGTATTTCTCTTCTTCCCTCAAGAGAGTAACAACTGTCAGTCTATAGTTCAGTGTTAAGAAATTTGAGAACTTCTTATAAACTTATTATATTACTAGTATGATAATATATACTTACTAATTAATATACTTAATGTAATTAATATTACTGTTAATACTCATTATATGAACATAATATATGGATAATAGTAATAGTAAGCTCTTACTATTAACGTAACAGCATTATAAAACATCTTTGTAGAACGAAGCCACGGTGTGGTGGGGGGGAGTTAAAAAAGAGATCTCCCGTTTTAGAGGAGCATATTGTTGTTTTCCATCCATCTGGATGCTAACTGATTTGGTTTGCCTTCATTTTGGTACATATTAATGTTGCATTTAATCTGTAATCATTGTCCAGGGAGTCAGTGTGCTCTGGAATTGATTCATTTTGTATAATTTATATTTATGTTGTGCATCTCATAAGTGACTCTCTCTACAGTGTTACAGAAAGGGAGAGGATAGGAATTCCCACGGAGCCTGACTCTGCAGACAGCCAAGCCTACCCTCCAGCTGTTGTCATTTACATGGTGGACCCCTTCACTTATACTGCAGAGGAAGACTCCACTTCTGGAAATTTTTGGCTGTTGAGTTTGATGCGCTGCTACACAGAAATGCTGGATAATTTACCTGAGCATATGAGAAATTCTTTCATTCTCCAGGTAACTATTTGCAAGTTTATTTTTTACATTGTTGTTGTTTTTATGAAAGTAAACAGGTTCATGATTTTTTAAAAAATCATATGTATATAAAAATAGAAAAAAGTATTCTTAATTCTACCTTTTAGATTCAGCCATTATTAGCATTTTGGTGTTTTCCTAGCCTTTTTTCTGTGTTTGTTTACACAATTGAGATCCTACTTTTCACATAATTTTTAGTCTTTTTGTACTTAAAGTTATTCATGAATACTTCTCCACCTTATTTAAAATTCTCACCAAGCAACATATTTTTTATAGGCTGCATATTTTCCATGTGTAACTGTTTCTCTACAGTTAGATATAATTATTTTTTTTTCACCTTTTCACTGTTAAAAATACAACTATAAGGCGGTCCAGTGGTTGGGACCCCGTGCTTCCAATTCCGGGGCCTGGGTTCAATCCCTGGTCGGAGAACTAAGGTCCCACAAGCTGCACAGCATGACCAATAAATAAATAAGTAAATGAATGAATGAATAAATAAATAAAACCATAATATACATCTTTAGGTATAATCTCTCTTTCACATTTCAAGTCATTTCTTAAAGTGGATTCTTAGATAAAGATACTGATAAATAATGCCAGATTCCTCTCCCAAAATGTTATAGTTATTTACATTTCTTTCAGGAGTGAAGGAACATGCCCATTTTTAGTGCACCCTTGCCAGCTTTATAGTGTAATAATTTTTAAAAATTTATAATTTAATAGGTGAAAAATGATGTCTTGGGTGTTTAGATTCTTGTTTTTCTGTCACTTTAACTCAAGCCATATTATAGAATTAAAAGATTGAAATTAAAGCTGCCAGTATAGTCTGTTGATAGTTTTTCATTGATTTGAAGTTTGTGTCTCAGATGACTAGACAATAATTCCAAAGATGCCGTGCATACTATGCGTATACCTTACAAAAGTGAGAAGTATATTTAAAAGCAAGTTTTTAAATTTAGGGGCATGGCAACAATAAATTGAGAATTTATCTCTCAAATGGGAACAGGGTAGTTTCTAAGTGACAGTGTAACTTGGCCAGCAGAGTGACACCTCTTCTTAAATTGCTGGTATATTTGGAATATGGGACTTTATGTCACTGAAAGGAATTAAGATTGAATTATACTATGTTTGGCATTTCTGTATTTTAAGGCTAAAGTTGCCTCCCCCATTCAAGTAAAGAATTCATACCATTTCATTTTTGAACTGCCTTGTTAGCGTATTAGATCTCTACTTCTAGTTTTATTTGTATCTGTGTCTGTAGGTTGTGCCTTGCCAGTACATGCTGCAGACGATGAAGGATGAACACGTTTTCTACATTCAGTACTTGAAGTCCGTGGCATTTTCAGTGTACTGCCAGTGCAGGCGACCTCTGCCTACACAGACCCACATTAAATCCCTCACAGGGTTTGGGCCTGCCGCCAGCACTGAGATGACCCTCAAGAACCCAGAGGTAGGTAGCAGCAACACGGCAGAAATTTGCAAAAAAGACTACTTTTATGCTAAAGATGCAGGCCAAGAGAGTTGCTTGCTTGGCTGGTCTTCTACCTTTATTGTAAGAGTGGTAGGTTTCTTTAATCCTTAAATTGAAATAGAGGAGATACTTCTCTGAACTTGTATAATTTTTGAGAAAAGAGGCAAGCAAACTCTTGCCATTTTTTGATGTAAGACCTAAGGCAACAGTACACTTATCCCTTTTACTTATGAAAGTTCAATTTTCCTATATTTATTTTGTTCATCATTGTTTGAAGCTAATCTGTGTCTTAAATCACTCTCCACCTTCCCCAGCTCATTTTTTTTCTCTTGGAACAGCCGCTGTGTCTGTGTTTACTCTGCACGGGCCCCTCATTTTCTGATGCTTTCTCCTCCCCTTGTCTCAGTGCTTCTGTATGTAAATGAACGCTTTTTCTCTCCATCTTTGTAAACCTGTTTCCCACAGATAAGTACCTCAGGGGGAATTCTAAAACACCAAAGCAAAACACGTTTTAAACAGAAGTTGTACACTTCTTTTGTTTTACTAATCACCTTATCCTGAAGGTAGACGTACAGGGCAGTGTTTAGAACTCTCAAAGCCTTCAGTTCCCACAACTTTTGCATGAAAAATTACCCATTAATAAAGGCCAGCAAACACCTCTTCACCATTAGAGAACTTAAAAACACCCAAAATTGCTAGCTTTAGTTGTTAATGTAAGTTTTTGTGGAAAACTAAAAAAATGACGCACTACTTAATACTACATTTGTTGTAACTTGGTTCAGGTCAGCTTGGTCCCAAGAGAGGAAACTGCTTAGCTGACAACTTACATTCGCTCTGGGGTTATAGAAAATTTCTATCTTTGGCAGTTTTAGGTTAGTTTATTCTTTTGAGTCTGTATTTTTTACTTTTGTGAGCATGTCATATGTTTTCTCTACTACTAGCTTTTTCTAGAATAAAAATAAATATGTTTCTACTTGTTTCAAATTTGTGTCCAGAAATTGAGGTTGTGCCTTTCTTTATAAACTTTGAATCTTTTAGTTTTTTACCTCTTGTGGTTATTCTGCAATTCAGATGCAATCATTCCTTATGCTTTGGTAAGAAGTTACCACAATTTCAAATGACAACTAATAGTAGTCTGCATTTTCAGAGAAGAGAGTAAAGGCTGACTACCTATATTAAGATCCGAGGCATTATGTAATGTTTTAAAAGATTATATAACATACTGGCAGGACACCATGAGAGTTCATGAGATATATAGTGAGGCTTAGATTAAAATAAATCACAAAAAATATTTTTTCTTTCCTTTTGCTTTGGAACAGGAAGAGAGAAATCAATCATTTGACTTAATTAAAAATGCAAGAACCAAATGTTGTGAACATTTACTGAGGTTTATAAATTTTTACTTGCATTAAGGTGCAATGGCTAATTGCTAAATGCTGCCTCTCCCTCGGTCTGCAGCTAGAATTTTGTACTTTCATTCAGCAACTATAGCTGAGTGTCTACCGTGTGCCAGACACTGTATTAGGTGTTGCCTGTGCAGTGGTGAACAAGACACCAGTCCCCTGCTTCCAGAATTCTCATTTTCTGCAGTGGCACAGTCTCATGCAAGCTCCTGGCAACCACTGTTCTACTTGGTGTCTCTGTGGGGTTGCCTGTTCTGGACGTTTTTTGTAAATGGAATCTTCCAATATAGAATGTTTTATGTCTGCCTTCTTTCACTTAACATAATGTTTTCGAGGTTCATCCATGTCATAGCATGTATCAGTACTTCATTTCTTTTTATGGCTAAGTACTATTCCGTTATATGGGTAGACCACATTTTGTTTATCCATTTATTAGTGGATGGGCGTATGGATTTTTCCACCTTTTGGCTATTGTGACTAACCCTGCTCTAAACATTTGTGTATGAGTTTTCGTGTGGTTATATGTTTTCAGTTTTCTTGGTAAGTACCTAGGAGTGGAATTTCCGGGTCTGTGGAGAGTGAATGGATCAGTGATAAGGTTAGCTTTGAAACTTGAGCAAGTTGTTGAATATGTATCCCTAAAATGAAGGAATTGGATTAACTTATCTCCAAGGTCTCTTTTAAGTTTAAAATTCTGTAATTCCATTATTACTGTTTCTTATGCTATATAGTTCAGGGGTTGGCAACTCTGTGGGCTAAATCCAGCCTGCAGCCTGCATTTGTATGACCAGCTAGGTAAGAATGATTATTACATTTTTACAAAGAGAAGATTATGTGACAGAGACTCATAAAGCCTAAAGTATTTACTGTCTGATCCTTTACAGAAGTTTGCTGACCCCTGCCATAGTTTACTAAATACTGAAATGTATATAAAGCTAGAAACAAAGATGACAATTAAATCTCATCACAGTTTATCTAAAATATTTGTCTTAGGTAACAGCTAACACTTAGAATCTCTTTAATTACTTACACACACACATCATAAAGTATAATATACATACTGAAAAGTACCCAGTCTTAAGCATACTGCTTGATGAATTTCCACTAAGTAAAAATATTATGTAACTAGCACTAGAAACAAAACATAACAAGCATCCAGAAACCTCTCTAATGTCCCTTCCAGTCATTCCAATGGTAATCACTATTCTGACTTATAACAGCATAATTTTGCCTGTTTTTGGCTTTATATAAATGGAATCGTATTTACAGTGTTTTGCGCCTGACTTCTTTTACTCCGTGTTGAGAATCATCCATTTTGTTGCTTGTAGCAGTAGTTTTTTTCATTCTCTTTGCTGCTGTTTAATATTCTGCTTGTGTAACTTTATCACAATTTATCATCCATTTTACTGTTGATGGTTATTTAGGTTATTTTCTCTTTGGAGCTGTTAAGATTGGTAGTGTTGTAAACATGCTTATACCTGTCCTTTGTAAACATATATGTGCATTTTGGGGGGTCAGAGGGTGTGTGTTTGTTCAGCTTTTACAGGTGTTGTGAAATACTTTTCCGAAGCACATCATACTCCAGCAATGTATGAAAGTTCTAATTGCCCTGTATTCTCACCAATACTTGATGTTTTCTTTCCTTTATACTTCAGACATTCTGGTGGGTGTGTAGTGGTTTTAATCCACTTTCCTAATTACTAATGAAGTTGGGCCAATAATAATTTCTTTTAATAAGGAAATAATTGGCTTGATTGGGTTCCCTACCTTAAACAATTTTTTTTGTATCTTTATTATTTGTATATATAGGACTAGTCGGGAGGCAGTCTATTGTCATTTCTCCCTGTTGGTTTCCCTCAGTGCTGTATGGGTTTTGTTATAAACATGGAGTGGCTTTGTGTTGATACTGATTTTGATTTTGATTTCAGCGGCCCAGCCCAATCCAGCTTTACTCCCCTCCTTTTATATTGGCCCCAATCAAAGACAAGCAGACAGAGCTGGGAGAGACATTTGGTGAAGCGAGCCAGAAATACAACGTGCTCTTTGTGGGCTATTGTCTGTCTCACGACCAGCGCTGGCTTTTGGCTTCCTGCACCGACCTCCATGGAGAATTATTAGAAACATGTATTGTAAATATTGCTTTACCAAACAGGTGAGGAACCTTGGTGTTTATGGTGTGTGTAAATTGATGCTGTGCCTTTTCTCAGATAATGGATCTTTCTAACTTTCCTATCTAAATGCAGTGGGTAATATGTGGGTGGGTTCTTTGGAATTTCCTTGGTTTTGTTGTACTAAATAATAGCTTTGATTCATTTAGGGACCCTTTTCCATGTCTGTTTTAGATCACGGAGGAGTAAAGTATCTGCACGTAAAATTGGACTACAGAAGTTATGGGAATGGTGCATAGGTATTGTCCAAATGACATCTCTGCCCTGGAGAGTTGTAATTGGGCGACTTGGGCGTCTTGGCCATGGGGAACTTAAAGGTGAGAAATTCCTGAAACAAAGGAAAGGAAAAGGGCTGAGCTAATGTCATTAACTAAGCTGAGGGAGAAAATTATAAAGTTGGCAGTAAGAATAAAGCAGATTATATTTTCTGATTCTTTTAAATGTACAGGATAAACCAGTGGCTTTTAGACTTTTCATTAGCAACAAAATCATTTACACAAAGAAAATCTTAAATATAATATTGAACCCCAGTATATAAAACAGAAAAAGAATTTTTTTAATATAAAAATGATACTTGGTAAATTAGAATTTCTAACATTTATTTATATATTGTGAGAAGAACAAGTCAGCTTTAACTGGAAAATTTTATATCAGAGATTATGGATGAGAGTAGAAGTCATGTACAGCCTTTACTTTCGTTTGCTGGTTTGTTTTTGGTGGTTGAGGGTGATAAGCTTTGTATTTACTTTTGTTTTGGTGGCTTGATTGCAAGATAATCCTGATTGACAAGGACAAGTAGTTGCAAATTGGAAGAGTCTTTATTCACTTTGCCACTCTCTGATATTCTTCAGTCTGGAAATTTAAGAGAGCAGATTTTTTAAAGTTGAATCCCCCAATATATCTACCGACTGCTTATATTTCTTACCATAAATATAAGAAAGCACTAAAAGTAACTGCAACGTAACACAATTGACCACTGGCAGCTGCCTTGCCTGGTGTTGAGCCCAGCTCGTTTATTATCCTTGTGTAGCTACTTGTACAGTTTTATATGAGCAATATGAACAGGCCTAGATTATTTTTTAAAGCCCTATCGATTAATGACACATTTATAAAAAGTTCAGTATATGCATATAGATGGGAGAAGTTTTTGTTTTTGTTTTTAATATTTATTTATTTGGTTTTGCCAGGCCTTGGTTGTGGCACGTGGGGTCCTTAGTTGCAGCTCGCGGGCTCCTTAGTCATGGCATGCGAACTCTTAGTTGCAGCATGCATGTGGGATCTAGTTCCCTGACCAGGGATCGAACCCGGGCCCCCTGCATTGGGAGCGCGGAGTCTTAACCACTGCGCCACCAGGGAAGTCCCGGGAGAGGTTTTTTTCTAACATCTGCACAAAAGCAAGCATATGTCACAAATTAGCTTGGTGGTTTTGCACGTGCCAAGTATATATCAGAACAGAGTTGGCAAACTTTCTTGGTAAAGGGCAAGGTAGTAAATATTTTTGACTTTGCAGGCTAGCTGGTCACTGTTGAACTACTCAGCTCTGCTACTGTAACGCCAAAGCAGCCATAGACAATACCCCAGTGAGTTGGTGTGGCTGTGTTCCAATAAAACCTTGTTTACAAACAGGTGGTGGGCAGGATGTGAGCTGCGGACCATAGTTTGCTGACCCTTGCATTAGAGTGTGCATCTTATTTCTTTACATGAAATTTATATCTGGTATTTGTGGAAACCCTGAAATAAAACCCCTGATACAGATATAACTTGCCTTGTAGTAAGTGCCTAAGTGAGTTAATTATTAGGGTTTAACAGCAGTTTATACAAATATTATATAATATGTATTAAGTAAGTGTTTTCTTAGGAATCTATTATACACAGAATTTTTTTGTATTAAATTATACTGTAGACCAATAGAAAATATTATCCTTTTCATTTTTAAAAGAATATTATAATGAATCTGTATCAGTAGCCTGGAGGTCTAATACATTAGGGGATTCATCATTTCATTTCTGTCAGAATTCCTATCTTCTCTTTTAGTATGCCTTTTAGTCAATCTTATTTCTTAAAGGCTTTGAGCTACTCTTAACCCTTGGGAAAAGTTAGAATGTAATAGAAAAGA
This sequence comes from Mesoplodon mirus, assembly GCF_964341445.2. Taxonomy (NCBI): domain Eukaryota; kingdom Metazoa; phylum Chordata; class Mammalia; order Artiodactyla; family Ziphiidae; genus Mesoplodon; species Mesoplodon mirus. The sequence continues at coordinate 13,172,641 of NC_138989.1, forward strand.
AGTAGAGGGGATAAAAATGTAGCCTAGTAGTCTAGTTACTTGGTATTTTGGAAAATTATTAAAACCATCGCCTTCCCTTTTATGATTTTTTAGAAGGGACACACTCTTCTTTCTTTTCTCTTGGGGGAGAAGAATGTAAGTGTGACTGAGGGCTCCATCAAAAGACTGAGAGCAAGTGTACTTGCAAGGAGTAAAAACATGGAGAAAAGCCTAGTGTCCAGGACATCAGCTTCCCAATCTACAGTTTCTTCCTTTGGGGAACTGAGGTCTGCACCACGTTGCATTTCTGTGGGGCAGTATCAGATATGAGTCCACAGATTTCAGAGTCAGTTTTGTGAATCTCTGTTCTTTATCACCAGGGTGTTTGTCATAAAAATAATCATACTGTCTTTTCCTTCTTACTTGGTTTTTATATACTGAACTCACTTCTCTTTGGTATTTCTGTGGTTTTTAAAAATACTCCCTCCTCCATGTTCCTTGACCCTTTTATTTCAGCCACTTCAGTTCAGTGTTCATTAGGAATATGAAATGTGGAAGTTTTTTTTTTGTCACTTGCTTTTTAAGGGGAGAGCAGGTTGTTTGAACAAAGTATGTGGAGGTAGAGAGGTGGAGTGGTGTTACATCAGCGGGATATGACATGACAGCATGTACGGCTGCAGTAATGTGACGTGCTTCACGTGTGTCGGGGCTCAAAGTAAAGGGAGCACCAAGTGCTTTTCAATTCCCAGAGTAACATTACCCGCAACAGTTCTGTGAGGAGACGTAGTGCCTTTGTTTGGAGGCAATAAACAGATGATAGAAAGAAAATTTGTGGCACCTTTTTAATCTGAACAATTAATGTGGCATCATTTGGAGTACTTTACTTGCACCCATTGCTTATCGGATCTTTGGGCATGCCAGGAAAGGGTCCCCTTCGTTTCTTCTGTTGCTTGCCTTTCATGAAACAACCAATCTACGTTAGCAGTAAACAAAACTGAGGTCCACCCCAAACTGTGCTCTCTTCTGAAGAAAAGTGTTCACAGGGGTAGTGAAAGAACCGGACCCGGAGAAGGAGAAAGGACAGAACATACTGGCATCACCATTGAAAACTATTTTAAGTGCCTAAGTCTGCCCGGGTCTGTGCCGGACTCACAGGTCATTTCAGACATGATTTCAGTCTCTGTAGTCGTTGGCCTTTGTTTCTTTGTTAATGAAGTGTAATCGAGGTCAAGTAACATTCTCTTTGTAGCAAGGAGGGGAACCTGTATAAAGCCATATTCCCTTCAGGGCCCAATCCTAGAAATTCAATTATCAGGCAAAACTGGTAAAATGCCCAAACCTCACATCAGTATGAATTTCTGAAGACTGTGTGTGATTGTGATATTTGATTGCAGATTGGAGTATCCTCCTTGGAGAATGTTCACTACAGACAATCAGTAAACGGCTCAAGGACGTGTGCCGGATGTGTGGAATCTCTGCCGCAGACTCTCCTTCTATCCTCAGTGCCTGCCTGGTTGCCATGGAGCCCCAGGGGTCCTTTGTAGTGATGCCAGGTAAATCTCCTCAGTTTTGTTAATTAGGTATCAGAACAGTTCAGTCCATTCAATCTTAAGTCCACACACAAATATAGAATGATCTGTATTATCTTCATGAGAAAAAATTGTACTTAGGGCTCAAAATGGAAACCATGTGGTCTCTTCCAAGGGGAGTGGTTTGTGATTTTATTATCTTTGTTGACCATCATTTGGGAGAGAGCCCAAGTCCGGGGTGTGATTGAGAGTCTTGGCGAATTATTTGACCCCAACCTGTTGTTAGTTTATGAAGTTCACCCTCCAAAAATGACTTAAGTGGGCACCAACATGGTATGTATTTTAATACCCTTTTGAAGAAAGGTATTTGATAGACTCTTCAAGCAGCCTCAAGAGGACGTTCAGAGTCTCTCTGTGGTTGAGGATGAATGTGAAGTAGACGGGGTAGAGCATTTAGCACAGTGTCTGGTAGCCACAGTAACTCAGTAAGTGCCAAGATGGTGGGCAGCCGAAACATCATGGCCACAGAATTTTTTTGAAAAACAGCAACTAAGCTGTTTTATAATTTAATAGCTAAGCAGTTTTATACTTTTTAAACCTGTTTTTACCATCCAGGTATTTCTTTGATCAAACAGCAGACCCTTGTCCCCTCCCTGTAAAAACCAACAGAAGTGTTGTGGTATGAGAATGTGGTTGCTTGTGGTCAGTCTAGAGAGAGACAGATGTCTGTACTGGCCTGCTGGTCAGACCTTGGGTTAATTGTCACCTGTACCCGTTGGGCAAAGTTACATCATTTCTTTGTGTTCTGTCCTCCTCATGAAATGGGGGCAGTAGTTCCTACCTCTGAGGTGTAGCTTTGACCATTGAATGATATGATATGATATGAATAAAGAATTCAGTACAGAATCTGGCATGCAGTATGCATTCAATAAATATTAGTTGTAACAGTTATTAGTTGAATGATACCATTTCTACAGAATTTCATTGTTTGGGGGAACAGTCCGTTATAAATTATTAGCAGTCACAGGAGGAAAGAAAGTTTTATTTTTAGAGATACTTCTTATTTAAGTAATTAAAACATATTTGGTCCACTCAATCCAATTTTTTCTTAACCTTGCCAGTGTGAAATGTGGCTTGAGTTATCATAGCTATCTGCTCTGAGTCAGTTTCTTGAAAATATTTAGACAAGTGGGCTCAAGTGTACATGTGTATCCATCATGGCAGTTGTGTCCGACTCGCATGAGTCCAGCTCGGGTCATTAGTGGAGTTGTTCGTGCTGCACAAAAGGCACTGATACGTTTCCCCCCCTTTTAAGATGCTGTCACAATGGGCTCTGTTTTTGGCCGAAGTACTGCACTGAACATGCAGTCATCTCAGCTTAACACCCCTCAAGATGCTTCTTGTACACACATCTTGGTGTTCCCAACATCGTCAACCATCCAAGTGGCTCCAGCCAACTATCCCAATGAAGATGGGTTTAGCCCCAACAATGGTGAGTGGAAGACCTTGTATGCGTAGAGCGGCTCCGCTCCTTCAACAAGACACAGTGCTAGAGTAAAGAGTCGCCTGGCCGCTGCAGGTTCTTCCGTGTCGTAGTGAACACATATGAAAATGTGAAGAGGGAATTGAAGGTTTGAGAATCTTTTTGGTTTTGAAGATTGAATTTGCACTGTTGCCAAGACCAAATAAACACTTTCCTCTCTGGGGTAATTAACTTTCCCGTTTTTCATTAATGGCAAAAAAATAGTATCTGCTTGATAGTGTCCTGGACATGGGTGTCACTCTTTCAATAAAGATTTCTTGATCTGATTTGAAATGTATGAAGACTGCTAGGCAGTATGAAGATAGCACCTGTCTTTAGCTGATCATTGGGACTCTAACTTGCTCCAAAACAACTCCTTATTTGATTAGTCTTGAAATTTTTTTTAAAGTAATTTATTTTTGGCTGTGTTGGGTCTTCGTTGCTGGGCGCGGGCTTTCTCTAGCTGCGGCGAGCGGGGGTGGCTCTTCGTTGCGGTGCGCGGGCTTCTCCTTGCGGTGGCTTCTCTTGTTGTGGAGCACGGGCTCTAGGCGCGTGGGCTTCAGTAGTTGTGGCATGCAGGCTCAGTAGCTGTGGCTCGTGGGCTCTAGAGTGCAGGCTCAGTAGTTGTGGCGCCCGGGCTTAGTTGCTCCGCGGCATGTGGGATCTTCCTGGACCAGGGCTCCAACCCGTGTCCCCTGCGTTGGCAGGTGGATTTTTAACCACTGTGCCACCAGGGAAGTCCCCTTATTTGATTATTCTTAATAGATTTTTATGGTTTGAATATCTTAAAGCATTTGTTAAGCAATGATTATTTATAAACTGTAAAACGTTCAATCTTATGCAGCCATGTGCGTTGTTTTTTGAAGAATTTTTAGCAGCTACCAACATTTACTCCTGTTAAATGGGGAGGGTAAAAGGATACCGTCCTGCGTATGTGTATATAGAAAACACACATAATATCACAGTGTAATAATAAATACAGAAAAAGGATCAGCAAAAATGTTCATGGTGATTGGGTTTCCCCTTTTATACTTTTCTTTCCAAATTTTCTGCTGTGTGTGTACCTTACTTTTCTGATATGGGAGAGAGGATTTCTTAACAAAAACATCATGCTTTGATCTGCTCGTATAATAGGCCTCCAGTTTGAGGGCAAGTTCACACTTATTAACATGCATTAATTCAGCCTTAAGTATTTTAGATGCTAATTGGATGCATAGATGGTGTCTGCTGTTTTCTTGGATGGTGTCAATTTTAACTTTGTTTAATAATTAAATTGCTTCTTTAGCTGTTTTGCCTTCTTTTTATGTGCCTTTGGAGGCTATGCAGAGTGCGGAGTTTTACGTTCTTTATTTCTCCATTCTGTTAATACTTCACATTAGGAGATCATTGGAGAGAGTACAAAATGCAAGAATAATTTGCAGCACCTTGAACTCAGTGGGCACGCATTAAGTCTTACTAAGTTGTTAACAACACATGCCCGTAATAGTCATAGGCCAATAAACCGTGCATTGGTTTAAATTGGGGCTAAGGATTAGCTTTTTAATTTTTGTCCTTTTTTTTCTCTCCCTCTAGATGACATGTTTGTTGACCTTCCATTCCCAGATGATATGGACAATGATATTGGCATATTAATGACTGGGAACCTCCATTCCTCTCCCAACTCCTCCCCAGTTCCCTCCCCAGGCTCTCCTTCTGGAATTGGTGTGGGCTCTCACTTCCAGCATAGTCGGGTAAGGACGTCTTGAAATAGGTTGTTTAAAACCACCTCAGCCTTCAGGAAAATCCTCCAGAAGTGCTGTCATCTTTTACTACATGCACCTTTCTTCCTGATGGTCTTGTCCCTGGTACAAGAGAAGTGTGGGACAGTGACTCTGTAGTTCCATTTTGAACAAAACAGGAATTCTAAAGAAATGTTATTATTATTCCTGATGAACGTGTTTAATCAGAATAGTCCCATTACAGCTGCAAGGGTTTTATGCAGTTACTGTGTTCTGAGCAAAAATTAATTTTGGTTGCCTGCTGCTTCCCAGATATTTTTTAATTTTTTGCCAGAACAGTGGCTTTTCAGAGGCTGGTTCAATAACCCTGCTTATTTAACGTGCAGAGTAACTGTGTTAATTGAATAACACCTTGTTGATGGTTAATTAATTCGGAAAGGAGCTTAACTGGTCTTGGTTTAGGTCATGGCGCCTTCATTTAGGCGTGTTAGGTGTTCTCTGTGGCCAGCCTGCGGGAGCGGGAGGAGCCCACGGGAGTCTGAGTTTGGAGACGTGCGCAGGTTAGTACCGGTGTATCAAGGAAGAAACAGGGCTTACAGCTGCTTTCACCTTTAAATATCCCAGGATATTAGAGGTGAAGTAGCAGAAGATTGAAGCGTTAAAGGTTCTGCCATCAGCTCACGTTAAGTTTCTTTAAAAGCTAGGTGATTCATGCCTTATCACTGTATTACACTTTTTACTTAAAATGTTAAGAGATTGAGGGGTTAAGACACAGGAAAATAGCTGTGTGTCTAATATCTTAAACTGGACAAGTATAAGCAACCTGCTCACACTCACTGGGCACAAAGATGTCCTTCGAGGACTTAGGTTTCTGTCAGGTGGGACTTTTATTGCCAGCGGTGAGTTCACTGTCTCTAGGACAGTCTAGAGAAAAGAAGACTGAAAACCTTAGTTTCGGAGAAGATGAAACCAGGGAAGGCCACCTCAGTAGACGGCCCTCATGTTACTGCCTGCCCCTCATTCTCCCTTCTGCGAGGAAGGGCTTGTAAATGTCTCTATCTCCTCCAGTCATTTGCCAGTTAATGACAGTATTGGTTCACTGGAGATTGTTGTGATGGGGACCAAGAACACAAATTTTACATGGGATAGCTTTAATTTAGGATTAACGTGAATTCTAGAGGCAAATAGCATTGCAGCTAAGAATGCATGCCCTGGAGCTTGATAAATATCGCTCTGAATTATAGCCGAACATCTTCCTAGCTTTGTGACTTTGGGCAAGCTTACTTTACCTTTCTCAGCCTTATCTGTGAAATGGAAATAATAGCAGCGACCTCCCAGTACTGGTTGTTACAATTTAGCTCCTCCGTTAACAAAGAATTGGTAACTGAAGTGTAGTGTTAGTTTTGTGAGAAACAGAGGCGTGCTTTATTTTCTCCCTTTGTTGGCACCTCAAGCCATTGAATGTCACACTTCAGACAGCACTATGCTGAAGCTGGTCAGGTGGCCTTTCCTAATCCTGAGCACCTGCAGCCAGGTGACCCCTGAGAGGCTTTTGGCATTTCCTCTTTCCGAACCATTAAACATTCTTTGATATCCAGTTAAGAAATTACCACAGGAGAAAAAAATTTGTTCAAGGTTGCAGTAAGTTTTTATTTTTTAACCAACTCAGAAATGATACAACTTGGTGTAGTAGTTGAAGATTTTTTTTTCCTTGAAACAGAAGGCTTTTGAGAACAAATGGATTACTTATTATTGCTTTTGCATAAAAGGCACATTTTCAACTCTCGAAGCTAACTAAAAGAGTCAAAGACAAGGAAACTGTCAACTGCAGAAACGCCCAGTAAGGCTCTCACAGGAGTCCCTTATTACCGGGACTGCTGTAAATTGAAACAGGGCTTCTTCAGGAGCAGATCTCACGCTGCTGGCAGGTCAGATACCAGTGAAGTGTTAGAACGTGATTGACAGTGGACAGTCAGGTGTGCGCGTGTATTTTTGGTTGGTTGGTTGCTGGTGAAAGAGCACGTGGGTGTGGTGGGACCTTCAGCTGTCGGATTCCACTCTTTCCATTTTTAGTTTATTACCTAATAATGCCACGGAGCAGATTTTACATTCTGCAGAAGAGGAGCCAGAGAAAATAAACCTGTATTTACTTGGCTGATGTTGTTAGTTTTACTGGTACCTTCTGCCTGAGCCATAGTTTTCATCAGATATCTGTGTGTGCAGCAAAGACACTGCCTCCCCTGTTGACCTTTCTTGGTCAGTTGACATTTTGGTGTGAGATGCTGCCAGGAAGGGGATTAGTCACTACAGTGTGCAGGGAGAATTGGTAAAAAGTTGGGTGAAGGTGGTCAAAAAGTACAGACTTCCAGTTATAAAATAAGTGTCCTGGGGATGTAATGTATATTTGAAAGTTACTGAGAGTAGATCTTAAAAGTTCTCATCAGAAGAAAAAAAATTGTAACTGTATGGTGGTGGATGTTAACTAGACTTACTGTGCTGATTATTTCCCACAGTTAGAATCATTATGTTGTACACCTGAAACATATTATGTGTCATTTATGTCAATTTCTTTTAAAAAGTTGGTTTTTAAAAAAGCTTTATTTGGTAATAAATGCTGATCATGCTTTTGGGACTTTGTTTTTCAGAGCCAGGGTGAGCGTCTTCTTTCTAGGGAAGCGCCTGAGGAGCTGAAACAGCAGCCTCTGGCCCTTGGGTATTTTGTATCGACTGCCAAAGCTGAGAATCTCCCCCAGTGGTTTTGGTCATCGTGTCCCCAGGCTCAGAACCAGTGCCCCCTCTTCCTCAAGGTTGGTTTGGTGTTGTATTTGAAGTTGGGGGGCGAGTGACTTACGCTCAAAATCAGTCTTGGTTAGAATTTGCCTTGGGCACCGTCGTCTTATCCTGCTCCCCGAGTCTCTCACATCTACTTAAGAGTCTGAGGGTATGTTAATTACAGGTAGATGTGAAGAGCAGAATTTAGGACGGGAGCCCAAAACCATGTCACAAAGAAATGAATGACATTCTCCCAAGGAGGAGACTTCCCGCGGCCCAACGGACACATCTAGGGTGGCCATGTGGTTCTGTATAAGGCACTGCGGTCAGGGAAGTTACACCGGGGGGGGGCGGGCGGGGGGGATAATGATGACTAGTTGTCCTCCTCCTCCACTGCCACAGGCAGTCAGCGTTCCTTTTTAGAGTAGGGCAGGAGTCAGCTAAAAAAATTCCATGTTTCTGCTTGCGCCTTCCTATATATTTCTTGGAAATTTTTAATCCAAATTAAGAGTTAAAAACAAAAGATCTTTCACTTCCAGTTTGGACGAGAGAACCTAGAATGAAATCCATGGATTGGCGAAAAGCCAACGGTTTGACAACACACTGTATTGGCAGAGCTGTGGGGAGATGGCCCTGGTACGGTGGGAAGGCCAAATATTACAACCCTGCACATTTCCCTTTGGATGCAGAAGTCCCACTACAGAGTAATCACTAAGATACACACATGTACACATACATACACACACACACACAAATCTGGAAGGTTAAAACCAAAAACAATTGAAGTAATTTACTCTTCCTGATGACTTTAACATAGTATTATAAAATCAAAGAATTTATATAAAAATCCTGCAATTTCTTAATTAGAATTACTAGTCTGAAACTAGATTTATTTATCTTTTCCTCTCTAAAAAGTATACACATTCTTTAGCTCTGTTTACTGAAAAGGCTCAGGAGCCATGGTAGCCTAGCAGCAATAAACACCTTTATTGACACAATTATGGTTTCTCAATACTGTTTATCATTCAAAAGAACCAGAGTTCTTTGAGGAAATGACTGATTCCAGGGCTAAAGTAAGAAATATTCAAGGTGTACCTGAGACATCTTGTCACGCCTAGAAGCAAGGAAGCTATCAAAGGACCCAGTAGCCAACTTGGAGGGGTTCCCATTGCCCAGGGATGGGATCATTTAGTCATTAAAATGAACGATGGTGGCAGTAGATTGATAGCAATCTGTGGGTTCATAGTTGTGCTGAAAAACAAAACATTTGTAAGTAAGTCACCTTTTGAAGCTGCCAGAGCAGCAGCACATTAATCAGAAAATCGAAAATAAGGAGAATCGAGCATTTATATTGCCTCTTCTTATATTTTACAATTTATAAAGTAAAACTATACTAAAACTATGACGTTAAAAATTGATGGGGAACTTTATAGTAGATGGACTGTGCCGGTCCCTGCTGGATCCAGGGATCTGTCATATTACTTCTGATGACAGCAGACATCGGGTGCCTGTGGGTGTGATGCTGTAAGAAGGGCACAGCACCGGTTATGAAGTACGGGGATCAGGATAGAGGACCGCCACCACGACACAGTCAGCCACGTCCCGACTGCGGAGCCTCCTACAGACTAAAACCTGAAGCGGGGGCTCCCCTGGTGGCGCAGTGGTTGAGAGTCCGCCTGCCAGTCCGGGAAGATCCCACGTGCCGCGGAGCGGCTGGGCCCGTGAGCCATGGCCGCTGAGCCTGCGTGTCCGGAGCCTGTGCTCCGCAACGGGAGAGGCCACGGCAGTGAGAGGCCCGCGTACCGCAAAAAAAAAAAAACTGAAGAGGGACACTATTTAATTATTTTCAGTCCATTTGCAAAGCTAGCTTTTTTTTTTTTCCTCTACTCTAGGATATGGAGTTATTTGGGATCACGTTGGGGTTACTGAGCAGCTTAAATTCATGGACTTAGAATAGAAGCCCTGACTACAAAGGGCCTTAGAGAGCATCTCCTTCTGGTTGACGTGGCCTTATTTCTGCCCCACGGTTGACTAGACCAGGAAGGTAACTGTCTTTGTTCTTTCACCAGGCTTCGCTGCATCACCACATTTCTGTAGCACAGACGGACGAACTTCTCCCTGCCAGGAATTCTCAGCGGGTTCCACATCCTCTTGACTCCAAAACCACATCTGATGTTTTAAGGTAGATTCAGACCTAGGCAACAGAGCAGTACAGTGTGAAATTACATACTTCACTCTTGTCTTTCCAAGGTGCTTTCATTAAAGTGTGGTGTTTGTGGAAGAGGTGCTACGTTTTGTGCGGTGGAGCACTGTCTGATTAGCCAGCGAGAGCCACACACACCCCCCAGCACCTGCATAGGACAGACAGTGTAGCATACTTTGTTAAATCTGGTAGTTATGTGCAAGCGCAACTTCCTTGCTTCCCATTCAGAGGAGGCATTTCATGGTGATGAAAATAGGTCAGAATAAGGGGGTGGATAGTTAGAAGACAAAGTCTGGAACTTAAAGCACTTGACTTTGTAAACATTTTCTGCCCTCCTGGACATAGATTATGTAAATAAAGTTAAGTACAACATAAATTCCATAGCTGGGAAATACCTCCCAGAATTGTCTTGCAGGCTGTAAACATTCCTCATGTACCTTGAGAAAATATGTAAGCTCTTCCTAATGTTTTCTAACTCTTAAATGATTTGGAAATTATAGTTAAAGCAAGAACCTACCTAATCTACACGATTTTGGCTTCCAAGGCCTCTAGAGCAACACTGTCCAATAGAAGTATAATGTGAGTCACATATAATTACTGTTTTAATGTGGCTACTAGAAAAGTTTTAAAATCAGAAGTTAATTTTAGTAATAACTTTATCAGTTATATAAAAACGTGATAACGATGTCAAAATATAAAAAATAGTATCATTTGAACACTAATCAATATAAAAATACTCATGAGCTATTTTCCATGCCTTTTTAAATACTAAGTCTTTGAAATCCCGGTGCCTGTTCTCTGTGTACAGCATATCTGAGTTCACGGAGTTGGGGGCCGGTGGCTGCCATATTGGACAGTGCAGGTCTAGAAGGAAGGGGGGGACATGAGGAAACGAACTCTGGGAAAGAGCCTGGGGCAACTTACGGAATGACGTTAGGCCTTCTTCCTGCTGACATCTGGCACTGGCACGTTAGAACTTGCAGACCAGCCTTACTTCTGTCGTGCCTGGTGCCCTGACCCCTGTGTTCTCTCCGGCAGGTTTGTTTTGGAGCAGTACAACGCTCTGTCCTGGCTCACGTGCAATCCGGCCACCCAGGACCGTACCTCCTGCCTTCCCGTCCACTTTGTGGTGCTCACTCAGTTGTACAACGCCATCATGAATATACTCTAATTGGAAAAGCACTTGTTCTCTCTGGCTCAGTTCCTTCTCCCCGCAACCTCAGTCCAAGGAACCTGCTACACTCTGCAAACACCCCACTCCCTCCTCTTGAGACCACTCTGCACAGTCCTGCACTGTGATTACTTCTCAGCAGGCACATGTCATTTCTGCAGTGTTCATTACCAGAGTGACTCAGACACTTCTCTCATGGACCTGGAAACTTCCATAAGCAGTGACTTTCAGCCAGTGTTATGGTGTGTGCGGCCCCAAACCACTGGGCCACAGGAAGTTTTTTGTTGTTGGTTTTCAAGAGGGAAAGAGAAGAGACAGTATCCTTTTGCACAAGAGTCTGTGTTTTCAGCCTCTGTTTAATAAGGGCAGTTCAGCCCTCTGGATGAAATCCTCTAGTTATTGGTGTATGGCCTGTGGGTTACCTGAACTCCATAATCTGGGACTTTTGAGAAACAAGAACCAGCTCAAGTACATGATTTCATAATGGGGTTTCTGTCTCCCTAGTGCTCCCATCTAGATTGGCATGAGTGCTTTGGTTGACTTTATACCTGTGTGTAGATACAAAAGGTCTGGAGACATCTTCATATTGTTTATTTATTTTAGGTTGTTTTGTCATAATGGTTTTTGTGACTTTCTTTTAATTTTTTTAATTCCCAAGGACCAGGTACAGTAGCTGAAACCCAACTCAGATCCACCATAGGATTCTTTGACTACATACCTCTGTCCTAGAAGCCAGAAAAGGAGTGAAAACAAACTGGGGAGATCCTGCTTACAAGTAATATATTCAAAACCACCCAGCAGTAGGTTTTGTTGAGAATAAACTGGGTAAACATTCTGCCATATTCCTTATTAAAAGTGGCCAGCGTTTCATGAAGGACAACATTTTTATACAGAAGGCAGTCAAGCTCAACCCAGAGCCATGGAGGCAAGTACCTTCATTAGTTTTATATAGTCACAATGGAAATATATTTTCTAGTGAATTCTTACTGAAAGCCAGGTCTCTCCTCTCATTAGATCAAAAGGGACTCATGTATATATCACAATCGAAAGTGTTTGCTCATAAAATCAGTTACAAATATGGTAAATTTTTTCTGGACCATAGGAATATTATTTCAAAGAAATATTCAACTTAACCATTAAATTAGTACTTGAAGTTGAGCCTTCGTGGTGGGACTTTTTTAAAAAAACATGCCTTTTTAAATCATTAAGGCTAATTGAAGTATTTTATCCAGGCCCGAGAGGGTTGTCTTTAAGACTCCATTTCTACCCCTACCTTGCTGTGCGTTTCTGTCTGAGGGCAGTGGGTGTGGGCTTGCCTCCCATGAGCCGCTCTGGTCAGGCTGTTGAGCTCTAATCACCTGTGGAGAGAATCATGCAAATTTTAAAAGTTCTTCCAAGAGACTTCCATATTCTGGTTATTAACAAAAAAAGGAAAAATGTAATAACTGATACGATTTTGTAAAAGTATTTTTCTTGAAATAATCTAACGTTTAAAACATATTAAAAAAAAGTTGTGTGGTGGGAATGTGAAAGCAGAGAAGTAACTTGTAAATGGATAATTTTGTTCTCTGTACCACCAATGGGGGGGGGAGGGGTCGACTTTCGCAGTGTATAGGTTAAAAAAAATCTGATATATCAAACCATTTGTATCTAATGTGTACAGTGTAAAATTGACTTTAAAAATATTGCAGTGCTATTTTTTCTTAATCAGAAAGGAAAAATTCTCAAGGCCTTTTGAAGAGCATAAGATGATGAAGATTGTAAACTTGTATAAAATTATCTTGGTGAGAAGACAAATTGTAAAGTAGATATTTGTAATCTTTTACCACTTTGGGGTTGCTTTTTTTCCCAGAATTCATCAGAACTTTGAATTTTTTTTTTTTTAATGGGCTGTTTTTAATGCAGGGGCTTTTCTTCCCTAGAAACCCAATTCTCAGCAAAAAAAAGAAAAAAAAATACAAAAAACAAAAAAACCCCTACAAAAATTAAAAAAAAAAAAAAGGCAGCAAAGGGTAGTTTTCATCTGGTGTCTTTTATTTAAGTTTTTTAAGTTAAGAAAAGCTGGTGACATATTTATACGTTTTTGTGCAAAAATAAATGAATGGCAATAGATTTTAAAAAAATCTTATTATGTACTTCTGTGTGAAAAAGTCTGTATAATATTTCCCTTAAATATGCATTATTTTACTTGTGAGTTTTTTACTGAATTAATCTGAAATGTACAAGCCCTGGATTTGCTACAGAGTGAGAACTTATTTTATTTTTTTTTTATTTTTAATTTTGGAAATTCTGCAGAAATCAGAACTCTTACCATGGTTTGAACTAAAGAGGGGAAATGGGGGAGGGGAGAGGGGTGGGATTGTCCAGCATGCTTGTATGTATATTTCAGAACCTTTTTTAAATGTAAAAGCTGTACATTTCTGGGAAGTTCTGAATTTCTTTTGTTTCCTTTTTTCCTTCAAGCATTTTGCAGTGAGCTTCTTTTATATATAGCAAACAATTTGAAAGAATACAAAAATATGTGAAGTTCATTTAAAAAAACTACAGTATAGCGCTGGTACAGTACACTAAAAGACTTTGATAAAAAGAAACAATACTAAAAGGCCTCCATTTTAAATGTCATTCATATATACCTTGTGAATGAGAGCTATATACTTTTACACACTTTTTTAGAGGAATAAATTATTGAATTACTGAAACGTTGAGTGGCTTTTTTCCCCTTCCATCCTGCTTTTGTAATGGGAGTGATCCACGCCTATTCAAAAGGCGTTAAGTATTATGGGTTGAACAGTCCTTGACCAGCAGCCAGGCTCGACCTTCCAGCGGAAAGTTTTACTCCCCTGATCAGCACAGCTCGTAGCTGTTCTCAGACGGTTTTCTCTCTCTCTCTCTCTCTCACACACACACACCCATTGGATTTGGAGCTCTGGTGTTTAGTTCCTTAACTGTTCTGAGTAGATCACATCTAACGGTGATCACACGTCTAACAGCGAGCTGCTTGTCTCCTAGCTCTTACGATTGCGGTCAATGCCAGAACAACTGACAAGTCTGTCTTCTACTTGCTTTCTCTTCACGGTCTCAGCCCGTTTCTTTTTGATGTTCCTTAAACAGAACAGTTCCATCGCTTTGCTGTTTTCCCAGTTCACAGCCTGGTGGCAGTAGATGCCGTCTAACACACACACAGGCAGGGCGCCCATTGACTGCATGGCAGCCACTACGTTGTTTTCTTCTCCTTGGGTCCATTCCGTGGGAGAAACCCCTGTGGGGGCAGAAGCTCTCGCTCAAATAGTAAACACCAGGACCTGGCAGAGCCTACTGTCGAAATTTGAATAAACTGAAAGACCTTGCCTTTAATCTTCCTCCAACTCTTTGGCAGTATACGTTGTTCTGAATCTAACGATAAAGTGTTGAGACTACTCAGCCTCAGTTATTTCATCTGCAAATGAGGGATGAGGGCAATTCCATGCGAAATGCTTTGCAAACTAAAAAGCTGTGTCCATGTTATTATAGTTGTACTATTGAAGAAGCCTGAGAAAAGTGAGGCCACTTCTCTGTTAACAGATAATATCGGTCTCTGTCTCATCCAGTTGCACTGCCTTATGCATAGTTCACAGCACTCTTGGTAACGCTGCCTGCCCAAAGCATTAAAGAACCACACATTTCCTAGATCCTATGTGATCAGGTCAGTCCGATGATTCCTGTGTCCCGTAAAAATCAGAATTAGGTGGTATTTTTCCAACCAATTGATTCGCTTGGGTTCTGTGCTCATACAGCGGATGGCACTTTATCCAACAATCAATGAGTGCTGGTTTTATTTATACCAGGAACTTTGTTTTCATAACCACTATTTGCTGTACCAATTCAGCAATACTAGCTAAATCTCCTTGAGGTAGGAAAAATTATTTGTCAAATGCATTGAAACATTTTGCAAATTAGATGTAGGTAAATCTGACCTGCCACTCAAGAACTATCAGCCTCCAGCCGTTTGCACTGCTCAGATTCTGCTTAACACCAGTTCATCCCCTCCAAGGATGCCATCAAATAGTTTTATGTTCCTGCTGTTCGAGAAGTCACAGGGCCAGGAATTTGTCCCTAACTGGTGTCAAAGAGCTAATAAAAATCTTATAAAAAGTGCAGTTTGTCCACAGGAGTTTTTAAAGACAGACTTTTCATAAGACTTAGTGCCTAAGTGTGAGAGCCACATAACTGAAAACAGCCTTTGCCGCTTGTCATTTCTTTCTCTTCTGAATTCGCCACTTGCTAAAATCCTATCAAGAGGCAATTTGAATGTATTACCAGTAAAATTTTTATCTTGGTGTTAAATGATTCGCTTGTTTATATCCCCTTGACAAAAATGTCACTTTAACAGTAATTATTTCATGTCATTAATACCTAATGAGACGCCATTAGAAAATTCTGTGGTGCCAGGTAATACGTGGTTGCAGCAGTTGCCCTGGGCATCTTACTCTGCTGGGAACCAGATTTACCAGTCTCCCACCACTTCACTTGAAATTCTCAGGTCAACTTTATTAAAGATTTTTTGGCACTTAACTGCTTCTGGTTAGAACTCCAAAGTAATGAAGCAGGTAAGAAATAGCAGTTGATGAGGAAGAAGACTTGGATAAGACTATAAGTATTGATTTTTCTCTGCAAAGATTATTTCCTCAGTGAGCATTAGTTACCAGGGAAGATGCAGACAGACACTGGGGCCAGCCTCACTTTTTCCTTTAAGAAAAGCAGGGAAGTGAGAAAAGCCCGTTTTATCTTAATAATCTAAGAACAGTGTTTGTATGGGCTGTGACTCAATGCTCTGTTCAGATATAGGAATCAAAGCAGGTCTGTTGCAGAGTGCTTAAACTCACCCAAATCTCAGAACAGGCAAACACGTTGAAATCAGCAGCTCCTTTCAGCATTTCTCTGGCTATTGCTGTTTTATGCCTTCATTGCCTTACTAGCAAATTAGGCAGGTTTCAATCTACCAGTTTCATAAAACCACATGATATTCAGGAAAATTGGCCCCGCAAGAGCTAAGATGAGAGGGCTGACACAAGGAGATGTTTGCTGTGGGAGTAATCGATTTAATTTAACGTGTAAGATAGTAATTGTCTTATTTCATTTGAGCTTGAACATTTTTCAGTAAGCATTTACAAGTAGCCCCTCTGACTTAAATCTTACTCTGTTCACTTAGAGGCTTGGCTTCATGTAGCTTTTATTAACGTATATGCATTATTTAATACGTAAACAATTTCCTATCTGCTTCCTTTATGTGATTTTTAATTGTAGAAGAGAATGTTTATACAGTTATACATGCACACACCAATATTTTTTTTCCCTGTTCTCTCTTATATCACCACAAAGCTTAGGAATTTATCTCCTTATCAGGTCTAGAGATCAAGGTCATTTTTGTTTCACAGGATGAACTAATGACCTTCCAGTCATTTCTGTGACATGGGAGAGTTTACCTTACCTGACAACGACTTTAGATTGGGCTGACTATATACTGCACTGAGAGTAGGCACCCAGGAAATGTTTGTTGAAAGAGTGAAATGCACATCAATAATCTGAAATTTACCAGCAAATTCATCCCATTCTGCTGCTTTTTGGAGGAGCAGAAAAAATATATTTTATATACTAGAAAATATAAGAATTTCTTTTATTTTTCTGTTGCTGATTTAGGTTTTCTATTATGTCAATTTTGGTAATTTGGATTTTTACAGGGGAAAAAAAATTGAGCTTGTCAACATATTACTATGCAATTGTGTAGAGTATTCCCTTAATTCTGAACCTATTGTTTTTGGTAACGTATGCTCCTCCTCATTTCTGACTGTTTATGCATTTTTTTCCCTTCTCCATGGATTATTCTAACAGTTGCTGTTTTTTAGTTTTGTTTGATTTTTCCAAAGAAACAGCTCATGCATTTAACAATTCTGCTGTTTTTATCCTGGCTTTTAATCTTGTTCCTTTTCCAAGTTTCCTTGAGGGTTTTGTTTCAGTTTCCTTGAATCTTAATTGCCTGCTTAGTTCATTTATTTTCCGTTTTTATGATACAGGCATTTATAGCCTGGGGGCTTTTGGATGTGTGTGGCCCTCCTCAAATTATATGCAAAATTCTTTGTATTTGCATTTTTTCTAGGGAGGGGATCTATTGTATCAGATTCTCAGAGGTATCTGATCCTAAAAGCGATAAAAATTACTGCTCTGGGACTATGTTAAAGCTGATTGCATCCTACAAGTTTTGATGTTTAATGTTTTCATTTTTATTTTTAGACTCAGTGTTTTATTTCTTTTTTGATCTGCCCTTTTTTTAATAAAGGAAAGTTCTCTTTGGATTTCAAGTCTCTTGGACTGTAATTTTCTCTTACTACACATAATCTAGTAATGATTGGGTTTTACAGTCTCCAAAGCCTTCAGAGCAAGGTGTATCCTATTTCCTAGTGCTGTCCAACAGAAATATAATGTGAGCCATATAAATGTAATTTTATATTTTTAGTAGCCACATTAAGAAGGTGAAGACAACAGGTGAAATTAATATTTGTATTTAACCCCATATATCTAAATTTTCATGTTTCAACATGAAATATAGAAGTTATCGGTGAGATATTTAGCATTTTTGCAATGTCTTCAACATCCAATATTTATTTTATGTTTACAGTGTATCTGAATTTGGATGCTAAATTTTCAGTGGTTAAGGCAAAATGTAGTGGTACCAAAACAAGTTGGATTTAACAGAAAAAAATATTGTATACTGCTTCTGGTTTTAAATTTAAAAATTTTTTAAATTAACTTGTCCCTGATAATTTTTTTTATAAATTTATTTATTTTTGGCAGTGTTGGGTCTTTGTTGCTGCGCACGGGCTTTCTTTAGTTGCGGTGAGCGGGGGCTACTCTTCCTCGCGGTGCGCAGGCTTCCCATTACGGTGGCTTCTCTTGTTGCGGAGCACGGGCTCGTGGAGCGCGGGCTCAGTAGTTGTGGTACACAGACTTAGTTGCTCTGCAGCACGTGGGATCTTCCCAGACAGGGCTTGAACCCGTGTCCCCTGCATTGGCAGGCGGATTCTTAATCACTGCACCACCAGGGAAGTCCCTTAAATTTAAATTTTAATGAAAATGTAAAAAAAATTTAAAATTAGTTCCCTCAGCCATGCTCACCACGTTTCCAAGTGTTCAACAGCCAGCCACACACTAACCTGCTGGACAGGGCGGTGCCAGCCTGTAAGATTTGAGATGGATTAATTCTGCCTCAAGTATATTTTCCTTTTTTTTTTTTTTTTTTTTTTGTGGTACGCGGGCCTCTCACTGTTGTGGCCTCTCCCGTTGCGGAGCACAGGCTCCGGACGCACAGGCTCAGTGGCCATGGCTCACGGGCCTAGCTGCTCCGCGGCACGTGGGATCTTCCCGGACCGGGGCACGAACCTGCGTCTCCTGCATCGGCAGGCGGACTCTCAACCACTGCGCCACCAGGGAAGCCCACTCAAGTATATTTTCCATATCTTCTGTCTGGATCTCAACTCCGTCTCAGGCAGACAGGAGTCAAAATTTCCCACTGTGATTTTGGGCTGTCCTTTTTCTTTTGCCCTACATTATTGCTGCATAAAGGTTTATGATGTATCTCTGTATAATGACTATTCTGCATATATTTTTTGCTTTAAATTATCCTTTGATATGAATATTACCACCCCTATTTCTTTTTATTTTGGCTGTGTTGCGTCTTCATTACTGCACACAGGCTTTTCTCTCTAGTTGTGGTGAGTGGGGCTACTCTTCATTGCAGCGTGAGGGCTTCTCATTGCAGTGGCTTCCCTTGTTGCAGAGCACGGGTTCTAGGTGTGTGGGCTTCAGTTGTTGCAGCGTGCGAGCTCAGTAGTTGTGGCACACGGGCTTATTTGCTCTGCTGCATGTGGGATATTCCCCAACCAGGGATCAAACCTGTGTCCCCTGCTTTGGCAGGCAGATTCTTAACCATTGCGCCACCAGGGAAGTCCCCCCTATTTCCTTTAATTAGAATTCTGGTGTTATATCTTTGACCAACTATTTATTTCCAAACTCTGTCATTTTGTGTTAATTGTTCTTCATACAAATCATTGCGTTTCATTGTTCCACAGAATTATAATCTCCTTTCAATAGGGTAATTTTTACCATTTGCATTTCCTGTTCTGTGTTACCCTTTGACTCATCAGCCAGTTCTTACAAATGCACGTATATATTTATTTGCTTCCTTTTACTTTTCACTTTTGCCTTTTTGTGTATGAAGTCTGCTTTTATCATTCAAACATTTTGGAAAGAAACCTTCATTTTCAATTAGTGATTACAACAGCCCACAGACGTTCACAATGCACTTCTTGCTCTACATGTACCCAATCTAATTAAAACAAAAATCCTCTCACCCATCAGTCCCACCTCCACCTCCGTCCTATTCTCTCAGGACTCGCTGGGCTGTGTTCACTTCCTAGGCCCCGGGGGAATCTGAATCAGAGCAGAATTTTAGTTCATCTCTGTCCTCCTTTTCCTTGGACGCTGCCTTTCAGTCCTGAGTAGCTCCCTTAGTTTCAGGCTTCTCTCCCTAAGAAACGCAGAAGCCACTTCACGCCGGAACATTTTACCATCAGGTGCCCTCAGTCCCTGTCACACAGAACCATACACAGAACCATAACGTATCTGCAGAACGAATCTGTTGATTCTGTCAACAGATACCCTGTGCCTCTAAGGTGCCAGCCCTGTGCTAGCGAATGAAGAGATACCCCACCCGTATCCTGAGGGTCAAGGAGGCCAGTGTCCGTGACACAGTGGTCCCGCCTCTAAAGGAGCCCCAAAAAGGAGCGCGCTTCCCAGCCCAGCCTGGGCAATGAGTAACCCCCATGCCTGTCTTCAATTTCGAGTCTTCTGGGCTCTGTCCCCAACCAGTTTCCGTCAGGGTGCCTGTCACAGGGCGGAAGGATTCCTCGTCCAGTTCTGTCACCACAGCTGAGCCGCACAGCACTCTGAGCTCCCATCTTGCTGACACCCTCAATTCCCTACCCCGATGATTTTTTTTAATTGAACTATAGTTGATTTGCAATGTGCTCGTTTCTGGTGTACAACAAAGTGATTCCGTTTATGTGTATACATATATATTTTTTTTAATATATATTCTTTCCATTATGGTTTATTACAGGATATTGAATATAGTTCCGTGTTCCACACAGTAAGTCCTTGTTGTTTATCTATTTTATATATTGTAGTGTATATATGTTAATCCCAAACTCCTAATATATCCCTCCCCCACCCCCCCTTAACCCCTTTGATAACTGTAAATTTGTTTTCTATGTTAGTCTATTTCTGTTTTGTAAATAAGTTCATTTGTATATTTTAGATTCCACATATAAGTGATATCACGTGGTATTTGTCTTTCTCTGTCTAACTTCACTTAGTATGATCATCTCTAGGTCCATCCATGTTGCTACAAATGGCATTATTTTATTTTATTTTTTTACAGCTGAGTAGTATTCCATATTGATATTGTGTGTGTGTGTGTGTGTGTGTGTGTGTGTGTGTGTAACATCTTCTTTATCCATGCATCTGTTGATGGACATTTAGGTTGCTTCCATGTGTTGGTTATTGTAAATAGTGCTGCTATGAACATTGGGATGCATGTATCTTTTCAAATTAGAGTTTTCTCCAGATATATGCCCAGCAGTAGGATTGCTGAGTCATATGGTAGTTCTATTTTTAGTTTTTTAAGGAACCTCCATTTGTTTTCCATAGTGGTTGCACCAATTTATATTTCTACCAACAGTGTAGCAGGGTTCCCTTTTCTCCACACCCTCTCCAGCACTTGTTATTTGTAGACTTTTTAATGATGGCCATTCTCACCAGTGTGAAGTGATACCTCATTGTACTTTTGATATACATTTCTCTAATAGTTAGCGGTGTTGAGCATCTTTTTATGTGCCTTTTGGCCATCTGTATGTCTTCTTTAGAGAACTGTCTATTTAGGTCTGCTGTCTTCTTTTTTGATTGAGTTATTTGGTTTTTTGTTATTGAGTTATATGAGCTGTATGTATCAATATATTTTGTAAATTAAGCCCTTGTCGGTTGCATCGTTTGAGAATATTTTCTTCCATTCTATAGGTTGTCTTTTCTTTTTGTTTATGGCTTTCTTGCTGTGCAAACGCTAAACAGTTTGATTAGGTCCCATTTGTTTGTTTTTGCTTTTATTTCTATGGCCTTGGGAGACTGACCTAAGAAAACATTGGTATGATTTATGTCAGAGAATGTTTTGCCTGTGTTCTCTTCTAGAAGTTTTATGGTGTCATGTCTTATAGTTAAGTCTTTAAGCTATTTTAAGTTCATTTGTGTGTATGGTGTGAGGGAGTGTTCTAACTTCATTGATTTACATGCAGCTGTCCAGCTGTGGGAAAGATGTTTTTGCCCATATCAGAGAGGTGCCAGTGAGGGATCTCCATTATGGGCTCCATTATGGGCAAGTCTCCAAAGAACTCACCAAAGCACCCATGACACAGAGTCAGACTCACATGCCTGCCAAGACTGTGTTTTGTAACTTAAAGTAATAGTGATCAGAAAAGTTACGAGGCCTACCCTAAATTTTATCTAGGAGCAAGGGGAGAAATAACTGTAGAATAAATTTAAGGGGTCAGTGGAAAACAAAAATAAAGCTGCTTTAAAGTGACCTCCCAAATGTTGTCCTTGTTCAAAGTATTCATTACATTTGGAGTGATGCTGCACTGCAGGGAAAATGGCTAAACTAGAGGAATCAACATAGATTAAGCTTTCCCAACACCACTTGCTGAAGACACTGTCTTTTCTCCATTGAATATACTTGCCTTCTTCGCCAAAGATTTATTGACTGTAGATGTGTGGGTTTATTTCTTCATTTCACTTATATTTCTCTGACTCTAAGTTTAGGAGAAACAGTTGTCTTCTGTCGTCTTGAAGGGCTGTTTTTTTTTTTTATAAACTTATTTATTTGTTTATTTTTGGCTCTGTTGGGTCTTTGTTGCTGCGTGCAGACTTTCTCTAGTTGCAGCAAGTGGAGGCTACTCTTCGTTGTGGTGTGCAGGCTTCTCATTGCAGTGGCTTCTCGTTGAGGAGCACGAGCTCTAGGCACGTGGGCTTCAGTAGTTGTGCCACGTGGGCTTCAGTAGTTGAGGCATGTGGGCTCAGTAGTTGTGGCTCGCGGGCTCTAGAGCACAGGCTCAGTAGTTGTGGTGCATGGGCTTAGTTGCCCTGCAGCATGTGGGATCTTCCTGGACCAGGGCTCGAACCTGTGTCCCCTGCATTGGCAGGCAGATTCTTAACCACTGCACCATCAGGGAAGCCCCAGGGTTGTTTTTTTTTGTGGGAGCTTCCCTGTGTAGCCTGTGTGAGTCTAATATTTTCGGTGCAAGGACTGTTTTTAGTGTGGATGCCTGGCGTGTCTTCCTCGCTGTGTGCTGGCCGTTATCCCCTTGAAAGGGGGTGTGACTGGTGGTGTGGTGACCAGAGCCTGCACTGGATGTTGAGCAGGGCCTCCTCTTTGCTCTGTGGTTATCACAGCCCTGTCGGGGGCAGGGACTGTCCCTTAGTTGTTGGAGCCCCCAGATCCGTTTCTGCTCTGCACTATGAAGTGCACCGGAGCACTTCTGCTGGGGGAGAAGCCACTAAGGATTCCTCTACAGGAGCTGTCCACCAGGGACTGCGCTCTGTAGTGTCATCTGTTACCTAATGTGCAGACTTACAGGTGAGTCCTGTTGTTGGCACGGCCCTCGGCCCCTCCTTAACGATGGGAGTGCAGGCAATTGGCCTGAGTGTCCCTTGGGCACTGTGCTCACAAAGCCACCAGCAGAGATCTGTTGGCCCAGACCCACTGAAGTCAGGTACTGGGACAACTGCAGTCATGCACCTGGACCCTCCACGGGGGCTATGGAATGGGCCCAGACCTCAGTCCCACCTCCGTGTGCGGGTGCAGGCAAAGCCCACAGCTGCTAATTCCAGACGCGCCCAACCCCTGGAGCACCGGCAATCCACTCGGATGCCCCACAGGCGCTGAGCTTACAAAGCCACAGATGGCAGCGTAAATCTGCAGGTGGCACAACTGCTGGGACACTGCTCAGGTTTCAGCCCTGCATACGCATGCGGGCAACCCACTGGTGTGGTGTGCTCCCAGCACTTCTAGAGGCGGAGCTGTGTCCCCTGTGAGAATGAGGCTGCTATGGCGGGGCCCCGCCCCTCCCTTCGTGCACGTGTTAACAATGGTGCTCCTGTGGTGGACCCAGGCTCCATCCTGTGCATACCCCCAGTTGCAGCCCAGCCCACACTCGAGCCCCTCAGGCTGTCTCCATACAGCCAACCCCAGTCCTCTTTCCAGGTCTGTCCGCTGAAGCCCAAGTTGCAGCACCCAGCCCCATGTGACCAGCAGACGTGCGTCCGGGGCTGGGAGTGCAAGGAAGTGGCCAGGACCGTCTGTGCTGGTCTCTCTCTGTTCTGCCTGCTGCAATCCAGCTGCTGCATTCTCCTCTGAGCCTCTGAAGCTCCCTTTCTGTCCTGGCTGATCTCCCAGCCAGTGAAGGAGGTTTCCAGGGTAAGGGAGCCTCTCCTCTTTCACAGCTCCCTCCCAGGGGTGCAGGTCCTGTCCTGATTACTTTTTATTTTTCTTGTGTCCTACCCAGTTGCTTGATGATCTTTCTTGCAACTTTGGTTGTATGAGATCTTCTGCCAGCGTTCAGTAGGTATTCTGAGAGAATTGTTCCACGTGTCGCTGTATTTTTGATGTATTTGTGGGAGGAGGTGAGTTTCAAGCCCTTCTATTCCACCATCTTGACCTCCTCTCCCACTGAGGATTCTTCATGCCTCTTGGCATAGTCTCAGCCCTTGATCTGCTGGGAGCTGATTAACATGCAGATTCCCAGGCCACCCACAGGTTCTGGTCCAGTCAGTGGGGGGTAGGGCCCAGGAGTCTGCATTAAATGCTCTCTACACCCCAGGTAACTCTGATACAGGGGTCAGTAGACTGCAGTTTGAGAAATACTTGTCCAATTCAACTTAACTTTTTTGTACTAGGGCAATATGGGCAGGCAGGAGTTAGCAAAGGATACCTTAGTACATCAGACTGCCTTTACTCTGTTAAAACTTGGGATATTTTTTCTCCTATACACTTTTTTTTTTTTTTTTTTTGCGGTATGCGGGCCTCTCACTGTTGTGGCCTCTCCCGTTGCGGAGCACAGGCTCCGGATGCGCAGGCCCAGCGGCCATGGCTCACGGGCCCAGCCGCTCCGCGGCATATGGGATCCTCCCAGACCGGGGCACGAACCCGTATCCCCTGCATCGGCAGGCGGACTCTCAACCACTGCGCCACCAGGGAGGCCCTCTCCTATACACTTTTGTTAGATAAGCTCATCCTTCCCCACAACTCCCAAATCTGTAGCTATGGATTCCGTACTTCCATCTACCTACCAGATAGTTCCACCAGGAAATCCACAGTCACTCTAGATTGAGTCCATCCTTCCTTCAAACTCTGTTCTTTCTCCTCCTCCGCATCATCAAGCCTGTACAAGCCTCTAGACCAGCCTCACCCAGCCGGGGGCAGACACCAGAAGCAAGAAAACTGCAGTTCTGCAGTCTGCAGAGTAAGCCCACAAATGCAGGCCAGACACTACTCTGGGACCAGCTGGCCCCTGGCCCTTGCAGGACAGGAGGGGAGTGCACTGCTGGGACACACAGGACATCTCTTATGTTGAACCACTTCTCCAAGGTTGAGAAATGTAACCAACCTGCCACATACATAAAAATACAAATATCAATTTAGACAAAATGAGGTGACAGAGGAATATGTTTCAGACAAAGTAATGAGATAAAACCACAGAAGAATAACTAAGTGACGTGAAGATAGGCAATCAACCTGAGAAAGAGTTCAGAGTAACAATCGTAAAGATGATCAAAGAACTTGGGAGGAGAATGGATGCACAGAGCGAGAAATTAAAGTTTTGTTTTTTGGCCATGCCACGCAGCTTGCAGGATCTTAGCTCCACAACCAGGGATTGAACCTGAGCCACAGCAGTGAAAGCACCGAGTTCTAACCACTGGACTCCCAGGGAATTCCTAGAAGTTTTAAACAAATAATGAGAAAATATAAAGAACAACTGAACAGAATTAAAGGAAACAATAAGTGGAATGAAAAATACACTAGAAGGAATCAGTAGAAGAATAAATTAGGTGGAAGAATGGATCAGTGAGATGGAAGACAGAGTAGCAGAAATCACTGCCACCAAACAGAGAAAAGAATGAAAAGAAATGACAGTTTAACAGACCTCTGGGACAACATCAAGCATGCTAATATTCACATTATAGGGGTTCCAGAAGGAGAAGAGAGAGAGAAAGGGCCTGAGAGAATATTTGAAGAGATAATAGCTGAAAACTTCCCTAACCTGGGGGAAGGAAACAGTCACCCAAGTCCAGAAAGTACAGAGTCCCATACAGGATTAACACACAGAGGAATCCATCACAACACATTGTAATCAAACTGACAAAAATTAAACAGAGAATATTAAAAGCAACAAGGGAAAAGCAACAAATAACATACTAGGGAACACCCATAAGGCTATCAGTTGATTTTTTTTTTCATCAAAAACTCTGCAGGCCAGAAGGGAGTGGCAAAATATATTTAAAATGATAAAAGAGAAAAATCTACAAACAACCAAGAATACCCCACAAAGCTCCCATTCAGATTTGATGGAGATATCACAACTTTACAGATGAGCAAAGCCAAAACAATTCAGCACTACCAAACCAGCTTTACAGCAAATGCTAAAGGAAATTCTCTAGGCAGAAAAGAAAAGGCCACAACTGGAAACAAAATTATGAAATGGAAAATCTCACTGGTAAAGGCAAACATAAAGGTAGGAAATCATCCACACACAAAGCTAGTGGGGAGGTTAAAAGACAAAAGGGGTAAAATCATTTGTATCCACAATAAGCAGTTAAGGGATCCAAAAAAACAATTAGATGTAAAATATAAAAACAAAAACAGTAATCAAGGAGGAGAGTACAAATGCAGTGTACCTAAAATGTGTTTGAAATTAAGAGATCAGCAACTTAAAACAAACATGTATAAATATAGACTCCTATACAAAAACCTCATGGTAACCACAAAACAAAAATCTATAATAGATATACACACAAAAAAGCAAAAGGAATCCAAACATAACACTAAAGATCATCATCAAATCAGAAGAGGAGAACAAAAGAAGGGGGAAAAAAGACCTACAAAAGCAAATCCAAAACAATTAACAAAATGGCAATAGGAACATACATAATGACAATTACCTTAAATGTAAGTGCTCCAACCAAAAGACACAGACTGGCTCAATGGATACAAAAACAAGACCCATATGTTTGCTGCCTACAAGAGACTCACTTCAGATCTACAGACACATACAGACTGAAAGTGAGAGGATGGAAAAAGGTATTCCACACAAATGGAAATCAAAAGAAAGCTAGAGGTGCAATACTTATATCAGACAAAATAGACTTTAAAGACTGTTGAAAGAGACAAAGAAGGACTCTACATAATGATCAAAGAATCAATCCAAGAAGAAAATATAACAATTATAAATATATATGCACCCAACATAGGTGCACCCGTGACTCACCTCAATATATAAGGCAAATGTTAACAGACATAAAAGGAGAAATTGACAGTAACACAATAATAGTGGGGACTTTAATACCCCACTTCTATCAATGGACAGATCATCCAGACAGAAAACCAATAAGGAAACACAGGCCTTAAATGATACATTAGACCAGATGGACTAAATTGATATTTATAGGGCATTCCATCTGAAAGCAGCAGAATACACATTCTTTTCAAGTGCATATGGAACATTCTCCATGATAGATCACATCCTGAGCAACAAAGCAAGCCTCAGTAAACTTAAGAAAACTGAAATCGTATCAAGCATCTTTTCCAACCACAACACTATGAGGCTAGAAATCAACTACAAGAAAAAAAAATGCAAAAAACACAAACACATGGAGGTTAAACAATATGCTACTAATCAACCAATGGATCACTGAAGAAATCAAAGAGGAAATCAAAAAATACCTCGAGAAAAATGAAAACACGATGATCCAAAACCTCTGGGATGCACCAAAAGCAGTTTTAAAAGGGAAGTTAATAGTGATACAAGCTTATCTCAGGAAACAAAAACAATCTTAAATAAACCACCTAACCTTATGCTTAAAGCAACTAGAGAAAGAAGAACAAACAAAACCCAAAGTTAATAGAAGGAAAAAACATCATAAAGATCAGAGCAGAAATAAATGAAATAGAGACTTAAAAAAAATAGAAAAGATCAGTGAAACTAAAAGCTGGTTTTTGAAAAGATAAACAAAATTGATAAATCTTTAGCCAGACTCATCAGGAAAAAAAGGGAGAGGGCCCAAATCAATAAAATTGGAATGACAAAGGAGAATTTACAACCAACACTACAGAAATACAAAGGATCATAAGAGACTACTATAAGCAACTATATGCCAATAAAATGGACAACCTAGAAGAAATGGACAAACTCATAGAAAAGTTTAATCTACCAGACTGAACCAGGAAGAAATAGAAAATATGAAAAGACCAATTACCAGTACCGAAATTGAATCAGTAATTTAAAAACTCCCAACAAGCAAAAGTCCAGGACCAGGTGCCTTCACAGTTGAATTCTACCACACATTTAGAGTTAACACCTATCCTTCTGAAACTATTCCAAAAAATCACAGAGAAAGGAACAGTTCCAGACTCATTCTATGAGGCCACCATCACCCTGATACCAAAACTAGACAAGATATCACAAAAAAAGAAAATCAGAGGCCAGTATCAGTGATGAACATAGATGCAAAAATTCTCAGCAAGATACTAGGAAACTAGGACTTCCCTGGTGGTGCAGTGGTTAAGAATCTGCCTGCCAGTGCAGGGGACACAGGTTTGAGCCCTGGTCTGGGAAGATCCCACATGCCACGGAGCAACTAAGCCGGTGTGCTACAACTCCTGAGCCTGCGCTCTACAGCCTGCGAGCTACAACTACTGATCCCACATGCCACAGCTAATGAAGCCTGCACACCTAGAGCCCGTGCTCTGCAATGAGAAGCCTGCGCACTTCAACGAAGAGTAGTCCTTGCTCACCGCAACTAGAGAAAACCCATGCGTAGCCACAAAGACCCAGCGCAGCCATAAAAAAAAAAAAAAGATACTAGCAAACTGACTCCAACAATACATTATAAAGATCATACATCATGATCAAGTGGGATTTATCCCAGGGATGCAAGGATTTTTCAGTATCCTCAAATCAATCAATGTGATACAGCACCTCAACAAACTGAAGAATAAAAACCATATGATCATCTCAATAAATGCAGAAAAGGCAAAATTCAACATCTATTTATGATAAAAATTTCTTCAGAAAGTGGTCATAGAGGGAACCTACCTCAACATAATAAAGGCCATATATGACAAACCCACATCTAACATCATTCTCAATGGTGAAAAGCTGAAAGCATTTCCTCTAAGATCACAAACAAGTCAAGGATGCCCACTCTCACCACTTTTATTCAACATAGTTTTGGAAGTCCTAGCCACAGCAATCAGAGAAAAAGAAACAAAAGGAATCCAAATTGGAAAAGAAGAAGTAAAACTGTCACTGTTTGCAAGTGACATGATGCTATACATAGAAAATCCTAAAGACGCAACCAGAAAACTACGAGAGCACATCAATAAATTCAGTAAAGTTACTGGATACAAACTTAATATAGAGAAATCTGTTGCATTTCTATACACTATCAACAAAATATCAGAAAGAGAAATTAAGGGAATGATTCCATTTACCATTGCATCAAAAAGAATAAAATACCTAGGAATAAACCTTGCTAAGGAGGCAAAAGACCTGTACTCCAAAAACTAAGATGCTGATGAAAGAAATTGAAGATGACACAAACAAATGGAGAGATATACCATGTTCTTGGATTGGAAGAATCAATATTGTGAAAATGACTATACTACCCAAGGCAATCTACAGATTCAATGCAATCCCTATCAAATTACCAATAGCATTTTTCACAGAATTAGAACAAAAAATGTTTAATTTGTATGGAAACACAAAAGACCCTGAATAGCCAAAACAATCTTGAGAAAGAAGAACTGAGCTGGAGGAATCATGCTCCCTGACTTCAGGCTACACTACAAAGCTACAGTAATCAAAACAGTATGGTACTGGCACAAAAACAGCCAAATAGATCAATGGAACAGGATAGAAAGCCCAGAAATAAACCTACACACTGTGGTCAATTAATCCACAACAAAGGAGGCAAGAATATACAATGAGAAAAGACAGTCTCTTCAATAAGTGGTGCTGGGAAAACTGGACAGCTACATGTAAAAGAATAAAATTAGAACATTCTCTAACACCATATATAAAAATAAACTCAAAATGGATTAAAGACCTAAATGTAAGACCGGATATTATCAAACTCCTAGAGGAAAACATAAGCAGAACACTGTTTGACATAAATCACAGCAATATTTTTTTTGGATTCATCTCCTAGAGTAATGGAAATAAAGACAAAAATAAACAAATGGAACCTAATTAAACGTAAAAGCTTTTGCACAGCAAAAGAAAACCATAAACAAAATGAAATGACATCCTACAGACTGGGAGAAAATATTTGCAAATGATGTGACTGACAAGGGATTAACTTCCAAAATATACAAACAGCTCATACAACCTAATATCAAAAAAAATCTAATCAAAAATGGGCAGATGACCTAAATACACATTTCTCCAAAGAAGACATACAGATGGACAACAGGCATATGAAAAGATCCTTATCATTGCTAATTACTAGAGAAATGCAAATCAAAACTACAATGAGGTATTACCACAAACCAGTCAGAATGGCCATCCTTAAAAAGTCTATAAATAATAAATGCTGGAGAGGGTGTAGAGAAAAGGGAACCTTCCTTTACTGTTGGTGGTAATATAAATTGGTGCAGCCACAATGGAAAACAGTATGGAGGTTCCTTAGAAAACTAAAAATAGAACTACCATATGATCCAGCAATCCCACTACTGGGTATAAATCTGGAGAAAACTGTAATTTGAAAAGATACATGCAATGCACCCTGATGTTCATAGCAGTACTATATACAATAGCCAAGACATGGAAGCAACCTAAATGTCCATCGATAGATGAATGCATCAAGAAGATGTGGTACATATACACAATGGAATATTACTCAGGCATAAAAAAGAATGAAATAATGCCATTTGCAGCAACATGGATGGACCCAGAGATTATCATATTAAATGAAGTAAGTCACAAAGAAAAAGACAAATATCATATGATATCACTTATATGTGGAATCTAAAAAAATGATACAGATGAATTTATTTACAAAACAGAAACAGACTCACAGACATAGAAAACAAACTGATGGTTACCAAAGGAAATAGTGGGGGCGGGGAGCTAAATTAGGAGTTTGGAATTAACATATACACACTACCATATATAAAATGGGTAAACAACAAGGACCTACTGTATAGCACAGGGAACTATACTCAATATCTTGTAATAACCTATAATGGAAAAAAATCTGAAAAGGCATATATACACACACACATATATACGTGTGTGTGTGTGTGTATCTGAATCACTTTGTTGTCCACCTGAAACTAACACAACATTGTAAATTAACTACACTTCAATAAAATAAAAACAAAACACTCACAATAAACAAAGCCTGGCAACCAATGTACTGTGATATTACAGTAGTGATGTCAGTGCATTTCATCTCCCTTACCCTAACCTGAGAACACTACATTGAGTAGGATTCTGAAGTCCTGTCTGAGCTCACAGGAAGGTGTGCAACGATTGATTAGTGATGTCTGCATAGATGCAGGACGTCAGTGGAGGCTGGTCTGCCTTCACCTGCCATCTTTAATGAGCATTATTATCAGCAAATACATATTTCTAGGTCTGATTTTGAGATCCAGGTGGTTCCTTGACCACCGAGCCCACAGCCTGCTCACAAACATGCCTGAAGGCAACAAGAGAGGGAAATCAGGTGCAGCCACACCCACTGCAGAACACAGCTCATTGTAAGGACCTCAGAGATGGCCTCAAAGACAGATGCAATCATGTTATCATAAAGTAGATCCCACTTCCCCAGAGGAACAACGTTACACTTGGTGCACGGCCAATGATTGGGCCCCAAGCAAACCAAAATAGGACACAAAGTGGCACTATGTACACAATTATAAAATGTAAATAGCATCTAAGATCTTTTTAACCCCCACCCTCACTGCTCTGCCAAAGAACCAATTTTTGCCCCCTTAGGGATGATGCAGCCCTTTTACCATGAGAATGCATGGACTAGACTAGGTCGGGAGTAATTTATAAGAAGCTGCCTCCTTCAGGGAGAGATACTGATCACTGAGAGGGAGTGAGGAAGGGAGATTCACTTGAACTGTTTACCTCTGGAGTCCTTTGAACTCTGTACGTATATTGCTTATTCACCAATAAGTTCCAAAAACTTAAAACCATCACCGCTATCATTTCAAAGAGAAAGGGCATTTTCTAATCCACGGCAAAAATAAAAAGGACACCGTCACAGAGTATAACACCATCTTTCCCCATAAAGAAGAGGTGGCAACTTTACACTGAATAAGAAACCAAATGTACAGTCAGGGGCTTCCCTGGTGGTGCAGTGGTTGAGAGTCTGCCTGCTGATGCAGGTCATACGGGTTCGTGCCCCGGTCTAGGAAGATCCCACATGCCGCGGAGCGGCTGGGCCCGTGAGCCATGGCCGCTGAGCCTGCGCGTCCGGAGCCTGTGCTCCGCAACAGGAGAGGCCACAACAGTGAGAGGCCCGCGTACCGCAAAAAAAAAAAATGTACAGTCATATTTTTGTGTGCTTTTTTTCTAATGCAAAAATAAAACTTATTTTCAATATTACGTTGCATGTAATAGTCTTCTTAATCAAAGGTTGTTATTTGGGGGGAACTCTTAGGTGGTATAACTTGAGTATAACCGAGCAGGACGCTATGGGGCCTTCCTGGGACAGACCCCTCCCCCATCTCCTCTGCTTTAGCTCCTCCCTGAAATGCCTGGATAACAGTATCTGATGCACATTCCCTGAGCTGTTTTCCAGCTCCTAAAACCACCACCAAATGGAAGAAATTAACTACGTGATGATCACGAGCACGTAGCCCCAACCTTCTGGCACCTAAGGATTGATCACTGTCAAGCAGTCAGAGAATTGTGCACGAGCTGATCACATACCCTGGGAAGAACTTCCCTCACCTGGCTTTTAAAATGCTTTGCTGAGGGGCTTCCCTGGTGGCTCAGTGGTTAAGAATCCGCCTGCCAATGCAGGGGACACAGGTTCGAGCCCTGGTCCGGGAAGATCCCACATGCCGCGGAGCAACTAAGCCCATGCGCCACAACTATTGAGCCTGCTCTCTAGAGCCCGCGAGCCACAACTACTGAAGCCCACGCACCTAGAGCCCGTGCTCCACAACTAGAGAAGCCACTGCAATGAGAAGCCCGCGCACCGCAACGAAGCGTAGCCCCCGCTCGCCGCAACTAGAGAAAGCCCGTGCACAGCATCGAAGACCCAACACAGCCAAAAATAAAATAAATAAGCAATCATTAAAAAACAAAATGCTTTGCTGAAAGCCTTAAGGGAGCTCAGGGTTTCGGGGCACAACCACCTGTCCTCCTCCTATTGGGGCCTTTACAATAAAGCTGTATTTCCCTTCACCACAGCCAGGTGTCAGGAGATGGGCTTCACTGCTTACGGGTGAGCAGACCTGAGTTTGGTAAAACTCGTGTAATTTATTCTGGCCAATTACTTTCATATCATTGACTGAAAATCCGTTTTCCTCTATGAATGTGGGAAACACCCACAGCACCTCCATTGACCTTTCAGAGTTTTAACTATTCTGGGCAAAGCTAGAAAAATTTAGGAACCAGGCCTGTAGGTCTCTGGCTATTTCTCCTGCCTTCTCATTTCAGGGCCTTAACAAAACAAAAATAGTGACTACAGGTCTGAGTTCCAACCAGCAAGTGTTACAGTGAATACATATTTCTTCAACTAATTTATTTTTAAAAGACAAACAAAAAAACTAATCTCCTCCAGGTCCAGGCACCTTAAGAGCTTGTTAAGGTCTCAAAATGGCCATGTGAAGTAGACAGTACATCACCCACTTCACAAAGGAGACAATTAAAGCTCAGAACCGTTAAGTGACTTGCCCAGGATCACACAGCATGAAAGAAATAAAGACAAATTCAAACCCAGCTCAGCCAGATGGCCAGGCTTACTCAGGATGCATGCACGGGGTGCTCACTCAGGGCTGGCTCCCTTTCTAATTTCTACCCCCGATGGGTCCTGCCAGGAGTCTGCAAGCTGAGGGAGAAGGGACAGTGAAGAGACACAGGCCTGGAATCGCTGGGGCTGGAAGCAGGGTCAGACACTGGCCCATCCTTGGACTTGGTGCTGCTTCCAGCACACAACCCGAGTCCAGCTGGGCTTCTCCATAAATACAACGCCCTGTCAGGCCCCCTGGTCAAGGTACCAGTGAAATCCAACCTAAAGAAATGACTCAGGGGCTTCCCTGGTGACGCAGTGGTTAAGAATCCGCCTGCCAACGCAGGGGACACGGGTTCGAGCCCTGGTCCGGGAAGATCCCACATGCCGCGGAGCAACTAAGCCCGTGCGCCGCAACTACTGAGCCTGCGTTCTAGAGCCTATGAGCCACAAATACCGAGGCTGAGTGCCACAACTACTCAAGCCCGCGTGCCTAGAGCCCATGCTCCACAACAAGAGAAGCCACCGCAATGAGAAGCCCACGCACCACAGTGAAGAGTAACCCCCTATTCCCACAACTAGAGGAAGCCTGTGCGCAGCAACGAAGACCCAGTGCAGCCAAAAATAAATAAATAAATATTAAAAAAAAAAAAAAGAAGAAGAAATGGCTCAGGGGACACTGGTCCCCACAGGCTTGATGAGCAGAAAGGGCCTCTAACGATACATGCATTCAAAACCCACTAGGCCAGGTCCCGTGTACCGTTCCCTCCACCCGGCCCTGAGCCTGGAAACCTTTTCTTAAATATTAAAACGTGGCCTCTAAGCTGGGAGATTAACCGAGACGCAGCCCTCTTATCTCAGGTAGGAGTTTCAGAGGCCCTCCTGGTGGAACCGTAACAAGATCCCTCCATGAGGGGAACTAATCACCGTGAAAGCTTTGGAGGGTGGAGAGGAAGCCAGGAGCAGAGAGACAGCCCCACCCAGCCCAGCCTCATTCCCCACAGCGACCCAAATGAGGGGAAGAAATCTACCTGCTGCAAACCTGGGCCTCAGCCTCTCCGCAGATGCAGAGCCCAGAGCTGTAGATACGGAAGGCAAGCTATGGCCAGACCCATTTCACAGATGGGGCTCATCAAGTAATGCTCGGTAAGCCATCCAGGGCCCAGGATGTGCAGGGTCCTCTTGCAGTTGTAATAACCAGCGTGGTTGGCCTACAGCCCAATCTGAAAGGTGATCCAGGAGCGTGCTGGACTCGGATAGTTATAAGAGGGGTTTTGTGAGTCGGTAGTTGAACTGTCGGTAGCTTGAAATCAGCCACCACAATCCTTCTCCCAGCAATTTTTTTTATGGCCCAGATTGTGGGCGTCCTTTGAAAGCCCACGTGTCTGGGTTATCATGATATGAAGTCAGAAGGAGGTAACTGAATTTGAACTTTAGAACCCCAAATACGCGTGCAGCGTCCCAGCGCCTCAGCAACTAACTCTGCAGGTGCTTGATTGAGTCACGTGACTGCTCTGACCCGTGCAGTCCTCCTGAGTTAAAGCGAGAGAGGATATCTACCAGCAAGGCTGCTTCCAGAATTAAGTGAAATAAATGTTTGTAAAGCATACACAGGGGCTTGCTGCAGGGCATGGCGGCTGATGAAACTGACACGGGGGTCATTTTCAGGCCCCTCCTCCCCACCAAATTGTGAGTCTTGCAAAGGCAGGTTCTGTTCCTGGCACAGGTAGGTGCTCAGTGAATTCTAATTGAAGGAAATCAACACCAAGGCATTAACAACTGCCTTTCTCACCTCCACTCTCCCGGGGTGCGGGTGGGGGTGGGGGTGGGGGGCGTCAGCTCTGTTGCCAGCAGCAGAATAAACGTTTCTTGAGAGGAGCCAGTAGAATGGGCACTCATCTGGGTGGTGCCCTTCAGAAGCCAGAGGCATCATGGGACCTAAGCCACCATTCTAATCAATACCTCTTATCCTAAGAGGTACACAGGGGCCAGCTGGTCTGGGTTTTTAATTATAATCCCCATTTCCCGACGAAACATACACTGTGCCATGTGCACGAGTTTCCCCAAGCCTTTCCCTCTACTCGGAACGCCTTCCCTCCCCTGCTCTGGGAGTCCTGCGCACCCTTCAGGGCTCAGCTCAGGTACCTCCTGCCCAGTGAAGCTTCCCTACAGAGGAGGGAACCGGCCTCTGGTTAGGGACACGCCGACCTTCTCTGCTTGAGGCTGAGACACAGGCTCCAGACACACAGACCTGGGTCCGCATCCACTTGGGTGACTTTGAGCAAATCATGTGATTTCCCAGAGGCTTGAGTTTTTGAAAAACTCCCCAGAACTACTGCAGGCCTTGAACAAAAGTATGTAAAGCACAGGACCTGGGACGTAGTGAGCCCTTGATAAATGGCACTTGTTATTTTTACTGAGGACAAGGCCCATATTCTCCAACTCTACCCCCCACTCCCCAACACACACTCAGACACACACACACACACGCACACGGATGCTCACACACGCAGGCCTCTCTAAACACACGGGCTGCTCAGCGTGCCCTGGTTGGTGAGTGGCTGGTGGTGCAGGACAGCAGAGGACGAGCAGCACACCTTGTCTCCATCACGCACCTACTGTGTGCCAGAATCACACATTGAGAAAAATGGGATAAAGGGATGCGCTGGGGCGTCTGGACGTGAGGGAGGCCCATCTGCAAGGGGAACGGGATCTGTCTGCTTCAGGAAACAGGACCAAGCTGTCGACCATCAAGCTACAGAACTGCCCCGAGTCCCAAACTTCCTCATCTGTAAAAATGTTCTAGGAGTCACGTCATGGGATTATGTGAGCATTAAACAACCCACATAAAGCACTAACACAGAGGAAGTGTTAAAAAATGTTAGCCTTTATCAATGTGCTTGTTACTGGTGGTAATAAACCCTGGGAGGTATTAGCATTGGGCACCTTGAAGTCAAGGGAGAAAAAAGTGATGAAAGAAACCCTGGGCCTCAGGCTTTCCTTCTGTCTTCAACCGGGGAACGGACCGGCGCTGGGAGGAGTTGTATTAGTCAGGATGTGCTCAGCTGCAGGTGACCGACCAGCTCGCCTTAAACAACCGAGTTTAACTTCCCAACTCACGAGGCAGAACCGGCTGCCGGGGCTGTTTGGGAGCCCAGGGAGGCCAAGGCTGTGGATCGATGTCACTGAACTCTCTAGACCTCAGGTCCTGGACTCAGCTCCACGATGGCCCTCACCTGCCAGCCTCCAGAAGCAGTGGGGAGGGGAGGGACATTTCCTGGAGCCCCACTCCCCAGAGCTGCCAGCGGGGGTCCCACGGGCCAGAGCTGCTGCGTCACAGGGCTTCCCAGAAGCCGAGGAAGCCCAGGCAAAGGGAATGGGTTTACCGTGACTACTTAGGGCCTCAAGGTGAAGGCGGCTCATCCCCTGGGGCTGCGCCCACCTCCCCTGCAGACTGGACACCCCCCTTGTTTGCCACAAATGATGAGATTCTATTAGCAGGAGCACCAGGGGGAGGCTGGCAGTGCCCACCATGGTCTTCCCTGGATGCCCATGTGGGAAGAGCAAACGGCGGGGGCAGAGAGGATCCCACCCCCAATGCCCCCAGGAGCTGAAGGTCAATTAAGGTCTCAGGTGGGACTTATTAGATGCCTACTGTATTCCCGGTCCTGGGCCTGATACAGTGGGGGGTACAGGAGACCCGGCTCCTGATCCTAAAAGGACAATAAAGTCAAGTCTTAGACACAAGACATAAACACAGCTGTCTAAAGAGCAGACCCCTCGATCGCTCCAGGCTGGCCAGATTCTGTGGGTCTCAATGCCCTGGGCCTGCAGAGCGAGCCGGGCCAGCAGGTGTCGAAGAGGCGAGGGCACGGAAGTAAATAAAAAGTAATTCAATTAAAAATAGGGTGTTATTTGGGATCTAAAAAAATGGTACAAATGAATGTATTTATGAAACAGAAATAGAGCCACAGATGTAGATAACAAACTTATGGTTACCAGGGGGGAAGTGGGGAGGGAAAAACTGGGAGATTGGGATTGACATATACACACAACTATATATAAAACATAACTAATAAGGACCTACTGTAGAGCACAGGGAGCTCTTCTCAATACTCTGTAATGACCTATATGGGAAAAGAATTTTTTAAAAGAGTGGATATGTTTTTTTAAAAAAGATTTGAAATATCAATACGTTGGTTTAGAACAGTGGGGAAAAAAAATTAGGCTGTGTCTCTCAGAAGGTCAGAACCTTGTGGGCAAGTAACCTGGTCTGAGCTCGGCTTCTGGAGGCAGACCTGGGTTCAGATCTCTAGTCTGCAACTTGCTGAGTGGGTGCTGTGTGACCCTGAGCAACAGACCTCACCTCTCTGGTCCTCTCTCCTGCCTCTGTGAAACGGAGGTAAGCAAACTACCGACTTCAGAGAACTATCCTGAGGCTCGAAGAGTAAATGCACGCAATACACTGCTTGATGAGTTTAAATTATTTCTCAGAACCACAGGAAAGCACCTCAGGGGTTTGACGGAGACCAAGAACGCTGGGGCGGGACTTGAGCAGAGTCACCCAGTGGGGTAGAGAGCCAAGGAGCACAAGCCTCCAGGTTCCGAGCCTGGCCACCTCCCTCCACCCGCGGGGCCAGGGAGCCTGACTCACCTGGTCCCCAGGCGCGGGGTGAGGCTCCCGGCTCTCACCTGGCGCTGCAGGCGGCCCACACCCGCCACCCGCCTCTAATGTCCCCTCCCCGTGGCTCCGGGCGCTGCTTTCCCAATTTCCCAGGTGATGCCAGGGCCCGGGCTCTCGGCTTCCGCGGGGTGCGGGGCGGGCAGGTGCGGCCGCCGCCAGGTGAGGCCACTGCCAGGTGAAGCCGCCCCGCGGGAGGCCCGCCCACCGCGCCGCTTCGCCTCCTCCCGGTCTGTGGCGCCATCTGCTGGCCTTCCCTGGAAGGATACAACCTCTGCTCTGATTTCTCCCTCAGTTCAACAAATTAATGCATATGGTGTTAGGTGTCCGGGATTCGCACCATCCCATGCTCTCCAGGAATCTGAAGACTACCAGAAAGCTCGGATGTAGAGAAGACAAGCAAAGAAAAAGATGCAAGTTGCAATCATTCCTTGTTCAGATACAGAATAACTTTAGTTGGGGAGGTACCAGCCCATCCTCTCTGAGGAGATGACAAGGGAAGACTTCAAAGAAACCAAGAAAATCTCCACGGAAAGAGGGTGAAAGTAATCCACGCAGTGGAAACAGAATGTGCAAAGGCCCAGAGGTAGGAAGATACCTGGCTTTTTAAAGAAAGTGAAAAGCCCAGAGGCTGGAACATAATGGCTGTGGCATGAGTGAAATAGGTAGAGATCAGATAAGACCCTCTATCTATACTCTCACTGTTCCCACAAGAGAACCAAGATCCAGGGAAAGGACCTGCCCTACTTGCAGAGTGAAGCAGTGACAGCCAGGCCTAGAGGACTCCTGGCCCAGAGCTCTTTTCACCGCTCCACCACCCTCTCCAGCCTTGACTGCTGTTGCTGTCTGAGAATCCATTCATTCATTCATTCAACGAACACTTCTTGAGCAGCTATTATGTGCCAAAGACTGTGCTAAGCATTAAGGACAAAACGGTAAATGAGATATATTCCTTGAGATCCTCCTAATATAGTGAGGGCATCAAACCAGTCTAGGAAGAACGTTCCCCATCACTCACAAGAGACAAACCCAAAGGAATGAAACTCTAATGGTGGAAATCTCGGACAAGCAGAGTCCAATAGAGGAGACATCTCAGCATTCTGCAAAGCGTACCATAGGAACAAGTTATTTTAATCAATTTCTATCCCCACTTTTTTGCAGAAATGAAAAATTAGGTCACAGAGGGACTGAGTCAAGATACTCAGCTGGACCTTTACTGAGATGCCAGAATCCTGGTGGCAGATTCAGCTCAGGGGATATGTTAGTAATAGGAGTTCACCCCAGTTCCCAGAGGAGACAGCTTTTCCTCAGCCTTCTGCAAGAGGGTTCTCTACACATAGTGGGCCAGTCAGGCCGATGGGGCTAGTGTGACCCACGCCCATCCTCCTCCTCCTCCTCTTCATCATCATCATCATTTGGACTCATCATCATTGGCGTTATTCAGAATTTACTCTGACCCAACTCTCAAGTCCTTGATTTATTAAACCAAAGAAGGTTTATTGATCACTGCCCCTGTCCCAGCATTGCATTTGGGGTTGGGACACACTTAGAAAGGTAAAAGCCGCCCTTGAACAGCTCACAGAAGAGGAAGGTTGATATTTAAACAAATCATTTCAACCTGGTGTGGAAAAAGTGCTGCAATGGTGGTACTTTCCACTCGGGAAGAAGCACAGTAAGACCTGGATCCATCCTGCCTGGGGAGGTCTTGAGAGAAGTCCTCTGGGAACCACAAAAACTTCATCTGAATCTTCAGTCCCGTGTTTCTTCAAACTGTGGTCCTGAAGCAGCAGCATTTTCACCACTTGGGGACTTGTTAAAAATGCGAATTCTGAATCTGAAACTCTGGGGTGGGTCCTAACAATCTGTGTTTTAACATCTCTCCAGGTAATTCTGATGCTCCCTGAAGACTGAGAACCTCTGGGTGAGGCAGGAAAATGCAGAGGAGCTTGTAAACTGCCGTTTTCATCAAGCATCCAGGCAATTTTCCATGATCCCAATGTCTGGGAACAGTACTGAGGTTGAAATCACTGATTTTTCTTCTTACCCAACTTTTCCATTCCCTTTTACTCCTTTTGTCTCAGAATTGTTGTCTCATCTTAATTCTGTGAGTGCATTTGTTTTCATACACTGTCAGGACCACACCGAAAAGAACAAATGTGGTCAAATAGGGGAGAGAGTGTCCAAATGTTCACTTGTTCACTTGCCTGGGATACTCCTGTCTTAACACTGAAAGTTCCATGTCCTAGAAAACCCTTAAGCTAACCATACTCTTTTCTTCCCATCATTACTTTATACACGATTGTCGGACGTTTAGTTTACGATTTAGCCTTTAGGGAACAGAATATTCAGCGGTGCTGTGACTGAATTTCAGGAGTGATGTATATACAAATCAATGACCCTTATACATTCAGTGACCCTTAAAACTTTGCATCCCCTCATTTTGGGGAAAAGAGTGAGAATTTATTTGGAAGAAGCATGGCTGTATCTTGTCAGATAGGAACATAAAATTGTTGTGTATAAAATTAAAATGTCTGTAGCAGGTACATATGGAAGCTTAGTCGTGGAAGGAGGAGACTGTGCTCTTTTCAGTTTATTGCCTCTAGTTCCAAATTCACCCATTGTTGCCTGCTCCTTGGAGAGGAATCTGGACCTCTTAAGCATTTTCCCTTTCCCACACGGCACGATGTTAAGTGTTGCCAGGAGAGGGCGCTGGAGAGACACTGCGGGAGGAAAGGGCTCTTCCTAGAGGTGATGGGTTGCTCACCAGGCTTCTCCAGCACGCCCCCCAGTGGCCGGCTGCTGCAGTGCATGGCAGTCAGCCGCATCCAGAGGCTTCCCCCGACTGCCGCCCCACCCACCCCACAGGGCAGTTTTGTAACAGAGTGCCTCCAGTGAGTCCCCTCCCAGTGACAGCTTTCCCTGGCACCCTGGGAGGGGCAGGTGTCCAGTGAGTTCCTCCAGCATGGCACCGCAGCGCTCCTCTGCTATCCGCTGAACCATGGCCATGCCCTCCCAACAGTTAAGTCTGGATCTCAGCCCTACTGGGGTCCAGGGTGTGAGGGTCTCTTGGGTGCTCGACCTCAGCCCCAGGGGGAGGAGCTAGTCCTTACAGCTGCTCTTCCTGGATTCTTTAGACGTCTCTGTGCTTCTAACTTTTTCTCACTAACAACTGAAGGCAAATCCAAAGTGCCTTCAAGGAGGGGGGCCACCTGGAAGTCATCTCAGGACTGCCCTCCCTCCACACCCCTCTTCTACCTTTCTGCCCCTCCTCCCATGCCCCCCATTTCCGTCCTTTCCTCTCTGTCCCCCTGTTCTCCCTCCTCCTCTTCCTTGCCTTATCACCGTCCTCCCACAACCTTTGAAAAATAAACAGTCCAGTTTTCCTGCACTTGAGATGAAGGTTGCATCAAATCCCTTAGTGCCTGGCAGAGGGCTCCCTTCTTTCCCTGTGATGTCACACTGGGAAGGGGTGGGCAGAGGGCACCAGGCAGCCACCAAGGGCCACCTTGGTCATGGTCACCTCCCCATCCAGGAGGCCCAAACAGCACTGGCCTCCCTTCAGGCACTTCCTGCCACCTTCCTCTCCAAAATTCCTTCAGTGACTGTGGATTGAAAAATGTACACAGAAGAGTCTAAGGAAAAACTGAGACACACGAAGATGCCCCAAGGCACGGAGGGGCTGGAAACTTCCTTCTGGAACCAGAGTTCATTGTTCCCCCCACCCAGTCCCTGTGGGAGTGAGGAAATTGGCAGAGCGCAGGACGGTCAGTGTGCCCCCTACTGACCAGTTGTATGTATGGACGTAGAGAAACACGCACATTGTATGCTACGTGATAACATGAGTTATATGTTATTATGTGGCTCTGATAACAGATTAAAGGATACGCTGTGCCTGTCCATCAACCAGGGGCTGTTGGGTGGATTACAGGAGACCCACACGTTGGACTGCAAGGCAGCCATTTAAAGAAAGGGCTAGATCTGTGTATTAGCATGGAAGCGTGTCTCTGATGCATCGATGAGGAAACAGAAATGGTCTGTAAAAGTATATGTAAACATGACATTTTCTATTAAACCTGGAAGGGTTAAGCCCCACCTCGTTAAAGATCATAATCTCAAGGACGCAGGTGTTGAGGAGCAGACGCCATCACTTCCAGCCTCGGCTCTGGTGATATTTGACTACAGTGTGCACACGAGCATCTTATAATACAACTGAGATATTTCCGATCTGGAAAATGAATATATGAAA
Organism: Mesoplodon mirus; assembly: GCF_964341445.2. Taxonomy (NCBI): domain Eukaryota; kingdom Metazoa; phylum Chordata; class Mammalia; order Artiodactyla; family Ziphiidae; genus Mesoplodon; species Mesoplodon mirus. Next base: position 13,214,788 of record NC_138989.1, read on the forward strand.
TACACAAACAGACTTAAGTCTGGTCAAGTCCCCTCCCCAGGCCTCAGTTTTCTCATCTGTAAAATGGGGTGAGCTTCTCTTCCTCTCATAGTTTTATCTATGTAACAAAGATCTGTAGAAACAGTTTCTCTGTGCCAGGTACCATTCTAAGCACTTTCTACATATTAACTAAATCAATCTTAATAACAAGCTAATGAGGGAGGGACTATTATTATCCCCATTTTATAGATGGAGGAACTGAAGCACAGAGAGGTTGAGGGAATTAGCCAAGCTCACCCAGCTAATAAATGGCAGAGCTGGGATTTGAACTCGAGAAGTCAGGCTCCTGGGCCCGGCTTCTTAGGTACCATACAACGTAGCAAAGGGTCAGTGAGAATGTTATGTGAAGTGCATTCCACATAATGTGTGTCAGTGATATTTGTGGAAGGTGACAGTGCTTCTCAGATCTGCCTAATGTGTGTGCGCCCCACAAACTCCTAGAATGGCCCCTGGCCCAAAAAAGCACACAGGACCCAACTGCTGAATTAATGAATGTGTGAATGAATGAATCCACAGATATCTGGATTAAAATCTTGCTTTTCTAAGCAGTTTTTTGCATGGCAGCATCTAGCCCACGAGTTGCCACATAGTAGGGCTAAGAGATGCAGAGGTGAATAGTGAGATGAACAGCATTTGGCACACAGTAGGCTGGCAAGAAATGACGGATGAATTACAGCAGGATGGTTTTTCTTCTGTTTCCTACAGCCCCATCCTGACTCCCACTCGCCTGGGAGCTTCAAGAGGGCAGGGATCACGGCAGCCAGCCCAGGGTCTGCAACACAGTAGGTGCTTAGGAAAGGCTGAAGAACATGTGGCTGACGAGAGTAGGGCCTGCAGGAACAGAGGGGGTCAGAACTGGGCGAGCCTCAGTCCTGAGAGCTCAGGCAGGATGACCGCAAGGGGCCAGCCCACAGCCTCTGTGGGCAGCTCAGGATGGTGCCTGGTCGCGCCCTGGGTGAGAGACAGGAGGATCTGCCTCTGTGAGGGGAGGAAAGTGGAGAGGAAGGCAGCTGCGGGGGCAGCCAGAGCCCGAGGCAGGCGGGGTCCAGGAGGAAGCCCGCCGCCGTCAACTGCGGGTCTGAGGCCAGGAAGAGCTTCCGCACACCATGTCTTCTGGGGGGACCTCCTCCTGGTTCCCTCCAGCAAAAAGCATCCTGGCCTCAAGGAAAAGGCTCCTGAAGGAAAACACATGCAGGCTTCCCGCAAAGTCCTCCTTCCACCCCGCAAAGCTCCCATGTCCGCCCTATAAGTAATCTCATGCCAGGAAGAGTCTCCTTGCCTTGAAGCCCCCAGAGGCAGAATTAACCATCCAGATTCCTTCTCCCTGTCCTCCCAGGCCCCACCCATCCCTCCTGAAACCTGGTCCCTTGCCGCCCCCTCCCACCTCCTGCCCTCCTGTGGAGGAGCCTCCCATCACTCATCCTCGCAAACGTCCGTGTGCTTGCCGAGAACGTGGGGTTCTAACTGTGCGGTTCTAGGCACGTCCATCAGAGCTGGGCCTTTCACTGTGCGGTTCCACTCGTCTGCGTTCTCACCTCCTTGTGACACAGCTGTCAACTGCTGAGAGAGGCCTGTGAAAATCTTCCGGTGTCGCTGTGAATTGGGGATCTGATGAGTGCACCCAAGTTTGAAATTATTATACCTTCCAGTGAATTAAGTCTTTGGACATTATATCGTAAACCTCTTCATTTCTGACAGTGCTCTTTGCCATAAGGTCTTTTTGGTCAGATATTAATACAGTCTTACATGCTTCCTCTTAGTATTTTATCTTTGCACTTTTAGTCTTCCTGTGCCCTTATAGTTTTAGCTGCATCTTTTACAGACAGTGTATTGCTGAGTATTATGTTTATTTCTGTTGTTAATCCAACATGACATGGCTTCTTCTTGCTATTACTGATACACTTAGATTTACTGTGTTTGCTGATATATTTGAATCTAGATCTACCATCTTCTTTTTGCACTATTTTTCATGTTTTTTCTATGCATTTCTTTTTTTCTTCCCTTTGCGGCCTTCTGCTGGACTGAGTTTTCTCCATTTCCCCTTTTATTTTTCATGTGGGAAGCTGTACATTCTGGCCCTATTGTTTTAATGTCGACAATGACATTTAAATTGTTCCCCTTGGCTTCAAGCTAATTGTGGGTAATTGAGTTAATCAATATCTATACCTTCCTCTCCAGCAATACAAGGACTTAGATCACTTTTATTCAGATTATCCTGTGAGAGGATTTATTTCCACATGTTTTCATAACCTCAAAAACACTCATTGTTATTGTTGTTTTCTATAAATTGTGCATTTTCTTTTACCCACATATTTACCAATTTCCCTTCACCACTTCTTGCCGTGGTCCATGCCTCCTCTTGCATTTGGTTTCCTTCTTCCTAAATCATGTGTCTCAGTAGTTATTTCAGCATGGCTGGTGATGATTAAAGCTCCTTTTTAAAAACGAATATTTATTTATTTATTTGGCTGTGCCAGGTCTTAAATGCAACATGGGATCTTTGATCTTTGTTGCAACATGTGGGATCTTTTTCGTTGCAGCACAAGGGATCTAGTTCCCTGACCAGGGATCGAACCCTGGCCCCTTGCATTGGGAGTGTGGCGTCTTAGCCACTGGACCACCAGGGAAGTCCCAGAACTGTTCTTTTGTGTAGCTGAAACTGTCTACTTCAGCTCTCATTGTTGACTGATAGTTTTACTGGGTATAGAATTCCAGGTTGTCAGTTACTGTGTTCTTGGCACTTTGAGGACGGTGACTTTTATCTTCTGTTGTTGCTGTTGAGATGTGTGATGTCAGGCCTTGCTTGGCAATCTCTCCTTTCAGTTGATGGTGATATTTTCTTTGGTTCTGTGTTCTGCAGTCATATTATGTCATGGATTTCTTTTTACTGATCCTGCTTGGTTTTTATATATGACCCAAAATTTTTAGGTATTTTGTAAGAGCAGGGTTTTTTTTTTTTTTTTTCTTTTTGCGGTATGCGGGCCTCTCACTGTTGTGGCCTCTCCCGTTGCGGAGCACAGGCTCCGGACGCGCAGGCCCAGCGGCCATGGCTCACGGGCCCAGCCGCTCCGCGGCATATGGGATCCTCCCAGACCGGGGCACGAACCCGCATCCCCTGCATCGGCAGGCGGACTCTCAACCACTGCGCCACCAGGGAGGCCCAGAGCAGGGGTTTTTAGTTTGGTAGTTCACAGTATAGCAGGGGGCAAAAAAAAGCCAAAATCATTCTTGGAGGTGCCAGTGTGTCCCCAGCACTGCCTGTCCCCTGGCCATGTGTAGGTCTGGCAGGAGAGGGATGGAGTCAGAAAATTCCAGGCCTCAGCTCTCAAATGAGCCTGGCCTTCAGTTAGCCCTCGGGGTGCAGGACATCGGGGTGGGAATAATTGGCACAAGTAAGATAACTTGCTAGATACTCAGCAGTGTTCCTTTGGAAGGGGATCTCCATGACTGAGAGCAGAGAGAGGGATGAACTCCTGCTGGTCCAGGTGCTGAGAGAACAGGAACTGAGGAGGGGAGAACCCCCTTTGGGGAGCTCACAGTGCAACAAGGCCAGGGCCGTCCTACTGTAACATTGGGGTCGGGGGAAGCTGAGACTCCCCAGTGCTCCCCCAGTTGTTAGCAAACATGTACCCACGTGGCAGGCGCCTGATGCAGAGGCTGCCTTTCGGCAGCAATGCGGCACCCGTGTGACATTCTTCACAGTTTGCAAAGTGCTTTCATCCTCACAGCAGTCTGTTGAGCCCCTCCACTTAAAGACAGGGAAGCTGAGGCTCAGAGGGCAAATAGGCTAACTTCTCTGTGCCTCAGTTTCTTCATCTGTCAGATGGGATAATACTGGTCCCAATCTCTTCCGGCTGGTGTGAGAATGCAGTGAGTTGATATCTATGAAGCGCTTTCAGTAGAGCAAGAGTTAATAGTAAAGGAAGGTAGCACACAAGTGTCAGTGATGAATGTTACCCACATCAGCCCAGAATTAACCCCTCCCCACTGCACTTCAGCCCCTGTGCCGCAGTCCCCTGTCATCGTTTCCTTCGTAGCACTTGCCCCTGTGTGAAATCACACGTTCATTTACCTGTGCACCTGTTTACTGTGTCTCCCACACACATCACATGTGCCATGAGGGCAGGACCTCACCTGTTTGTTCACTGAGTGTCCCTGACCAGGTGGCACTCCACAGATGACTCTGAGTCTGAGAGTAACTAAGCAACTGATGGAGGCTACATTTCAAGGAATCCCAATTGACCTTGATCCACGGGCCAACCACTCACTCTGAACCACGGAAAATAGCCTCTGAAATGCACATTCCCGGTCAGGCACAGCCATACTTAGAGTCAGTGTCACCCCATCCAGCCCCACCTCCTCCAAGGCATCCTCATCCCTGGGCTACATTTATTTTGTGCTCATAATACTCTCTCCTTGGACCTCTGTTTGTTACACCCATTGGCGATTACTGATCCCCTGCACAGCCGGGGAAGGTTCTCTCGGGCAGGAACTAAACCAGTCATCTGAGTCTCCAGCAGGTGTCAGGAATCTGGAAGGTATTCCTTCACCCGGATTCGGCAATTTTCAAAGTTTTGCCAACCTCACTGTATTTATGCCCTCCGCCCGCCCCCAACCAGCACGCACTTATTTCCCCCATGAGTATTTTTAAAGCAAATCTCAGACGTTGCATCATTTTATCCAACTTTACAATTCTAAGGGGTTTACACACCCACCAGCTTCTCTCTGAGAGCTGGGTGCCATAATCCCATTTTACACATGTGGAAACTGAGGCCCAGAGAGCTGAAGTTCTTGTGCAAAGTGACAGAGGTGAACGGTGGGCCCGGCACCAAGCTGGCTGGACCCCCGGTCCTAAGACGCCCCTCTCTCCACGAGGCCCCTGGCCAGCCCTCCTCCTCTTCCCCTGGGCAGGGCTCCAAGGGCCAGACTTTGATCTCTTCCAGGGCCAAGTTCCAGATGGAGGCCTCACCAGCCGGCTCGGGCAAGACGATTGATGGGGTGTTGATGACGTCAGGGTTTACAGACAAGCTCCGGGCTGGGCCGGGGTGCTGTGGGCTGATTGTCAGCCGTGATGGGAACCAGACACCTCGGTCCCTGGGCTCCCGGAGGAGAAGGCGAGGGGCCAGGGGGCTTCTCACCCTGGAGCAGCCACAGAATCAGGAGTACCTGTCAGGTGACAGCAGGTTTCCTGGTTCCTCGAGGATCTCAGGGTGGCCCTCGAGGTGTCGGGGGTGCCCTGAATCCCCTCTGAGTAGGATCTAGCAGGAGGGGCTCTCAACTCAGAGTCCAGTGTCGGCTGCTGAAAATGACCTCACTCCGTCTTTCCCTCTCTGGCCCTCAGTCTGTTCATCAACAACAAAAGAAGGGGAGGCTAGATTGGGGGTCAACACACTTTTTCTGTAAAGGGCCAAATACTTCAGCTTTGGGAACCACACAGCCTCTATTACCACTACCAGACTCTTCCACTGTAGCCTGAAAGCCACCAGATATAAGATCTAAGTGGGAGAGGCTGTGTTCCAATAAAACTTTATTTACAAAAGCAGGTGGTGGGCCAGATTTGGCCGTCCAGCTGTAGTTGGCTCACCCCTGGAGTCGCCAGTCACTAAAAGCCCTTTGAACTCTGGAAAATGTGCACGTCAGAGATTAGGGGGCCTTGTGGGGGCCGGTAGATAATGTGAATGGACCAAGCAAAAGCCAGCAGAGGCATTAGGGAGTGGTGAGGACTGCAGCAAGCTACAGAGCTGTGCCTTGACTCAAAGGGGGTGTGGTGGGTTATTCCTTGCTCTCGCCAATAACGGCCAGGTGGAAAACAGCTTACTCCCAGATATCAATGAGTATTCAAAAGAAGCTGGAAATCTGCTTGTTAAAAAAATGTGAGTTACCCCATTTTGAAATGTTACTTATAAACTCAAGCTTGCTGTGTGGTCCAAATCCCGTCACACAGGCTCATGGGCCATATTAGCCCCAAGGGCCTGATATGCTTTGCAAACTCTGCTCTCCATTCAGATCTTTCCCCCCAACTGCAGATACCGGGTTAGTGTTTGCAGAAGCACAGAGATTATCTGGGGGCTCACCTCAGTGGGCTGGCTTTTTTCTTCCACCCTTGGACATCCACAGGGTGATGGGAAACTTACAAACACTGATGAGGGAAGAACCCGGCCTCAGCTCGTGGGCCTTCATAGGCTTCGGGAGGCCTGGACCAAAGAATCCCCTTGGGGAAGTGGCTTTGCTGCCAGGCTGGAAGGAGTGATCTCCCAGGGTTCCCTGCCTGGGACTGGGGACAGCACGGCGGCTCCTCTACTTGGGAGGGAAGCAAGCAAGGCTGTCACTCCAGCCACCTGCCCTGATGTCCCCAGATGGCCAGCCAGCTCAGGCCCCTGGAGGTTTGTCCTTCTGAGCGGGCTCCCCTGGGAGGCCCACGCTGCTCTTGTCAATCGCCGTTCTCCTGCTGGCATGGAAGGGGCCCGGGTCTCCAGCCTGTTGGGCTTTCAGTGCCAAGTGTCTCTAAGGCAACATCCAACCAAGATGTGCGATTCTGGAAATGGCTGTGGGAGGCGGGAGGCCGTGGGCGGAGGCGGAGGCGTGGGGCTGGCCCGGGACCGGGATGTTTATTCTTCCTTCGGGGACTGTGGGCCTGGGAGCCATTAAAAATGCCGATTAATCTTCCTGCTGGTCTCAGAGGGTAAAATTAGAGCCAGAAATGAGTCTGGAGCTACAAGGACATGGGAAGGATACACAGAAGCTCTGCCCCTGTGAACTGGTGAGGAAAACAAGATGCCTTCCACTGCCACTCCAGAGTGATCCAGTGGGTCTGTCTTTTCATCTGCCTTTGAAAATCAGGTTTATTGAGGTATAATTTACCTTCCAAATAATACACCCATTTTGGTGCAGCTCCTGTGGAAAACAGGAGAGGGGACTTCCGTGGCGGTTCAGTGGTTAGGATTCTGTGCTTCCACTGCAGGGGCATGCGTTGGTTCCCTGGTCAGGGGACTGAGATGATTCCGCCTGCCACGCCGCGTGGCCGAACAGACAAACAAAAACACTAAAAAATAGAATGACTGTATGATCCAGCAATCCCACTTCTGGGGGTCGACCCCCAGAGAACTGAAAGCAGGATCTCAAAGAGATGTGCATATGGCAGCAGCAGCCTTCACAGTAGCCAAAGGTGGAAGCAACCCACATGCCCGTGAATGGACAAACAGAACGCCGTCTATTCCAACAGTGGACTATTATCCAACCTGAAAAAGGGAGGAGATTCTGACACACGCCACAACTTGGACACACCTTGAGGACATGATGCTCAGTGAAGTAAGCCAGTCCCAGAAAGACACATGCTGTGTGATTCCACGCGTATGAGGTTCCTGGAAGTGTCAGGTTCATAGAGACAGAAATAGATGGTGGTTACCAGGGTGAGGAGGGGGAGGGCGGGTGGGGAGTTGTTGTTTAACGGAGACAGAGTGTCAGTTCTGCAAGATGGAAAAGTTCTGGAGGTCAGTTGTAGCAAACTGTGAATATACTGAACACTGCTTAAAAGTGGTTAAGATGGTAAATTTTATATTGTATGTTTTCCCCCACAATTAAACATTAAACATTTTTAAATGCGCCCATTTTACGTGTACAATTCCTTGGACTTTGCCAAATAGAACATCACCCCAGTCAAAATAGAAAGCGTTCCCTCACCTGGAGAGTACTTTGTGCGTCACTGCAGTCTATGCTGGTTTTAAACATCCTGCTGAATTCAAGTTTAATTAAAAGGGAAGGAATACCCCCAACTGCCCTGGGGTCTGGTCAAGCCTAAACCTCTGTGACTGCTGCGAGCTGTTTCCCACTCAGGCTCCATCCTACCTGGTCCTCGAACCTGTCTGTGGGAGGGGATGGCGGCGAGCAAGGGAGACACATTTGCTTTGGCTTCTTAATTTCTAATCAGCTGTCCAGGTATTGAACGTAGCAGCATGAAACACTGGATCCACAGAGGCAGACACACACACACGGACACACGCACACACGCACTCCCCCTGGCGACTCCCCAGCCTTTGCTCACTGCCCGCTGTGCTATAATTGGCCACGTAGGAGCCAGGCTGCTCTTGAAAACCACCTCCACCCATGGCCCTGGTGTGCAGCCTGGAGCGTGTCCCTTGGGGCTGTTCACCCAGGCGAGGGCTCCCCTGGGAGAGTGAACGCAGACCAGCCTCCTTGAATGTCCCCTCCTCACTGCCCCCCCAGCCTCGACCTCTGGCTTTCAAACTCCCTGACTTCTGCCTGTAATGAGTGGTCAGTGAAGGTCGCCCCCTGGTGGAGTATCTGGGACATAACAAAAATTGGTCTCTGCTTTCGTGGTGATTTGTTGAATTCATTCAATTCCAAATATTTGAGGGGGGGGAAGATGACAGTGGAGAAAGATGGAAGACACCTTAACCAAGCGATCAGGTTCACGTCACCTGGAAGGGGACAGAGGGTCATCGTGTACCCCTGACGTGATGCACTGAGAAGGGCACCTCCTTTCTCAGATATTCTTACTCCCCAAGTCTGTACTACTTTTGCAACTTTTCCGTGAGCCTAAAATTCTTTCAAAGAATTTTCCAAGATTTCAAAATTAAAAGTTAGAGTATTTGTGGGCCTTCTTGCATATGTGGAAGGCACTGATCTTTAAACTGGGGATACACGCCTTCATGGAACTAATGTTCTCATGGGAGAGAAGACACAAACCAACCCAGTGGTTGCATCTGTGTCAAGTAATAAGGGCTGGGAAGCAAAAGAAGGAAGGACAAAAGGTCAGGGGTGAAGGGCCGGGGGCAGCTGGTGGCTGGCGGTCAGGGCAAGCTCTCTGTGGAGGTGACTAAGTGGCAGGGCCCTGAGTGGCTGAGGGGGGCACACAAACGCATTCATTAATAAGTAACATCGTGTGATGGATCGTGCTCAGTGCTGTGGGCAGGAAGCAGGGGAGGGGGCTGGCAGCATGGAAAGGGGGTGCGTGTGCTTTTCAAACAGAACATGTGTGTGACACAGGTCTTGCTGGGCAAGTGATGGGCGAGCAGAGGCCAGAGGAGAAGGAGTGCGAATTTCTGGTGGAGGGAACAGGACGTGCAAAGGTCCAGAGGTGGGCTTCTCGCTCACAGCACTGAGCACAGTGTGACACACAGTGTTACTTATTGACTGAATTATTTTCTCTGCCCTCCTGGAAGGGAAGCACTGTGAGGGACACAGAATCTGCTCACTGCTGGGTCCCCAAGCGCCTGGCACATAGCAGGCTCTGGGATAATATCTGTTGGATTAGTGAGTGCGTTTGTGTGCCCCCCTCAGCCACTCAGGGCCCTGCCATTAGTCACCTCCACAGAGAGCTTGCCCTGACCGCCAGCCACCAGCTGCCCCCGGCCCTTCACCCCTGACCTTTTGTCCTTCCTCTCTTTTGCTTCCCAGGCCTTATTACTTGACACAGATGCAACCACTGGGTTGGTTTGTGTCTTCTCTCCCATGAGAACATTAGTTCCATGAAGGCGTGTATCCCCAGTTTAAAGATCAGTGCCTTCCACATATGCAAGAAGGCCCACAAATACTCTAACTTTTAATTTTGAAATCTTGGAAAATTCTTTGAAAGAATTTTAGGCTCACGGAAAAGTTGCAAAAGTAGTACAGACTTGGGGAGTAAGAATATCTGAGAAAGGAGGTGCCCTTCTCAGTGCATCACGTCAGGGGTACACGATGACCCTCTGTCCCCTTCCAGGTGACGTGAACCTGATCACTTGGTTAAGGTGTCTTCCATCTTTCTCCACTGTCATCTTTCCCCCCCTCAAATATTTGGAATTGAATGAATTCAACAAATCACCACGAAAGCAGAGACCAATTTTTGTTATGTCCCAGATATTCCACCAGGGGGCGACCTTCACTGACCACTCATTACAGGCAGAAGTCAGGGAGTTTGAAAGCCAGAGGTCGAGGCTGGGGGGGCAGTGAGGAGGGGACATTCAAGGAGGCTGGTTTGCGTTCACTCTCCCAGGGGAGCCCTCGCCTGGGTGAACAGCCCCAGGGGACACGCTCCAGGCTGCACACCAGGGCCATGGGTGGAGGTGGTTTTCAAGAGCAGCCTGGCTCCTACGTGGCCAATTATAGCACAGCGGGCAGTGAGCAAAGGCTGGGGAGTCGCCAGGGGGAGTGCGTGTGTGCGTGTGTCCGTGTGTGTGTGTCTGCCTCTGTGGATCCAGTGTTTCATGCTGCTACGTTCAATACCTGGGCAGCTGATTAGAAATTAAGAAGCCAAAGCAAATGTGTCTCCCTTGCTCGCCGCCATCCCCTCCCACAGACAGGTTCGAGGACCAGGTAGGATGGAGCCTGAGTGGGAAACAGCTCGCAGCAGTCACAGAGGTTTAGGCTTGACCAGACCCCAGGGCAGTTGGGGGTATTCCTTCCCTTTTAATTAAACTTGAATTCAGCAGGATGTTTAAAACCAGCATAGACTGCAGTGACGCACAAAGTACTCTCCAGGTGAGGGAACGCTTTCTATTTTGACTGGGGTGATGTTCTATTTGGCAAAGTCCAAGGAATTGTACACGTAAAATGGGCGCATTTAAAAATGTTTAATGTTTAATTGTGGGGGAAAACATACAATATAAAATTTACCATCTTAACCACTTTTAAGCAGTGTTCAGTATATTCACAGTTTGCTACAACTGACCTCCAGAACTTTTCCATCTTGCAGAACTGACACTCTGTCTCCGTTAAACAACAACTCCCCACCCGCCCTCCCCCTCCTCACCCTGGTAACCACCATCTATTTCTGTCTCTATGAACCTGACACTTCCAGGAACCTCATACGCGTGGAATCACACAGCATGTGTCTTTCTGGGACTGGCTTACTTCACTGAGCATCATGTCCTCAAGGTGTGTCCAAGTTGTGGCGTGTGTCAGAATCTCCTCCCTTTTTCAGGTTGGATAATAGTCCACTGTTGGAATAGACGGCGTTCTGTTTGTCCATTCACGGGCATGTGGGTTGCTTCCACCTTTGGCTACTGTGAAGGCTGCTGCTGCCATATGCACATCTCTTTGAGATCCTGCTTTCAGTTCTCTGGGGGTCGACCCCCAGAAGTGGGATTGCTGGATCATACAGTCATTCTATTTTTTAGTGTTTTTGTTTGTCTGTTCGGCCACGCGGCGTGGCAGGCGGAATCATCTCAGTCCCCTGACCAGGGAACCAACGCATGCCCCTGCAGTGGAAGCACAGAATCCTAACCACTGAACCGCCACGGAAGTCCCCTCTCCTGTTTTCCACAGGAGCTGCACCAAAATGGGTGTATTATTTGGAAGGTAAATTATACCTCAATAAACCTGATTTTCAAAGGCAGATGAAAAGACAGACCCACTGGATCACTCTGGAGTGGCAGTGGAAGGCATCTTGTTTTCCTCACCAGTTCACAGGGGCAGAGCTTCTGTGTATCCTTCCCATGTCCTTGTAGCTCCAGACTCATTTCTGGCTCTAATTTTACCCTCTGAGACCAGCAGGAAGATTAATCGGCATTTTTAATGGCTCCCAGGCCCACAGTCCCCGAAGGAAGAATAAACATCCCGGTCCCGGGCCAGCCCCACGCCTCCGCCTCCGCCCACGGCCTCCCGCCTCCCACAGCCATTTCCAGAATCGCACATCTTGGTTGGATGTTGCCTTAGAGACACTTGGCACTGAAAGCCCAACAGGCTGGAGACCCGGGCCCCTTCCATGCCAGCAGGAGAACGGCGATTGACAAGAGCAGCGTGGGCCTCCCAGGGGAGCCCGCTCAGAAGGACAAACCTCCAGGGGCCTGAGCTGGCTGGCCATCTGGGGACATCAGGGCAGGTGGCTGGAGTGACAGCCTTGCTTGCTTCCCTCCCAAGTAGAGGAGCCGCCGTGCTGTCCCCAGTCCCAGGCAGGGAACCCTGGGAGATCACTCCTTCCAGCCTGGCAGCAAAGCCACTTCCCCAAGGGGATTCTTTGGTCCAGGCCCCCCGAAGCCTATGAAGATCCACGAGCTGAGGCCGGGTTCTTCCCTCATCATTGTTTGTAAGTTTCCCATCACCCTGTGGATGTCCAAGGGTGGAAGAAAAAAGCCAGCCCACTGAGGTGAGCCCCCAGATAATCTCTGTGCTTCTGCAAACACTAACCCGGTATCTGCAGTTGGGGGGAAAGATCTGAATGGAGAGCAGAGTTTGCAAAGCATATCAGGCCCTTGGGGCTAATATGGCCCATGAGCCTGTGTGACGGGATTTGGACCACACAGCAAGCTTGAGTTTATAAGTAACATTTCAAAATGGGGTAACTCACATTTTTTTAACAAGCAGATTTCCAGCTTCTTTTGAATACTCATTGATATCTGGGAGTAAGCTGTTTTCCACCTGGCCGTTATTGGCGAGAGCAAGGAATAACCCACCACACCCCCTTTGAGTCAAGGCACAGCTCTGTAGCTTGCTGCAGTCCTCACCACTCCCTAATGCCTCTGCTGGCTTTTGCTTGGTCCATTCACATTATCTACCGGCCCCCACAAGGCCCCCTAATCTCTGACGTGCACATTTTCCAGAGTTCAAAGGGCTTTTAGTGACTGGCGACTCCAGGGGTGAGCCAACTACAGCTGGACGGCCAAATCTGGCCCACCACCTGCTTTTGTAAATAAAGTTTTATTGGAACACAGCCTCTCCCACTTAGATCTTATATCTGGTGGCTTTCAGGCTACAGTGGAAGAGTCTGGTAGTGGTAATAGAGGCTGTGTGGTTCCCAAAGCTGAAGTATTTGGCCCTTTACAGAAAAAGTGTGTTGACCCCCAATCTAGCCTCCCCTTCTTTTGTTGTTGATGAACAGACTGAGGGCCAGAGAGGGAAAGACGGAGTGAGGTCATTTTCAGCAGCCGACACTGGACTCTGAGTTGAGAGCCCCTCCTGCTAGATCCTACTCAGAGGGGATTCAGGGCACCCCCGACACCTCGAGGGCCACCCTGAGATCCTCGAGGAACCAGGAAACCTGCTGTCACCTGACAGGTACTCCTGATTCTGTGGCTGCTCCAGGGTGAGAAGCCCCCTGGCCCCTCGCCTTCTCCTCCGGGAGCCCAGGGACCGAGGTGTCTGGTTCCCATCACGGCTGACAATCAGCCCACAGCACCCCGGCCCAGCCTGGAGCTTGTCTGCAAACCCTGACGTCATCAACACCCCATCAATCGTCTTGCCCGAGCCGGCTGGTGAGGCCTCCATCTGGAACTTGGCCCTGGAAGAGATCAAAGTCTGGCCCTTGGAGCCCTGCCCAGGGGAAGAGGAGGAGGGCTGGCCAGGGGCCTCGTGGAGAGAGGGGCGTCTTAGGACCGGGGGTCCAGCCAGCTTGGTGCCGGGCCCACCGTTCACCTCTGTCACTTTGCACAAGAACTTCAGCTCTCTGGGCCTCAGTTTCCACATGTGTAAAATGGGATTATGGCACCCAGCTCTCAGAGAGAAGCTGGTGGGTGTGTAAACCCCTTAGAATTGTAAAGTTGGATAAAATGATGCAACGTCTGAGATTTGCTTTAAAAATACTCATGGGGGAAATAAGTGCGTGCTGGTTGGGGGCGGGCGGAGGGCATAAATACAGTGAGGTTGGCAAAACTTTGAAAATTGCCGAATCCGGGTGAAGGAATACCTTCCAGATTCCTGACACCTGCTGGAGACTCAGATGACTGGTTTAGTTCCTGCCCGAGAGAACCTTCCCCGGCTGTGCAGGGGATCAGTAATCGCCAATGGGTGTAACAAACAGAGGTCCAAGGAGAGAGTATTATGAGCACAAAATAAATGTAGCCCAGGGATGAGGATGCCCTTGGAGGAGGCGGGGCTGGATGGGGTGACACTGACTCTAAGTGTGGCTGTGCCTGACCGGGAATGTGCATTTCAGAGGCTATTTTCCATGGTTCAGAGTGAGTGGTTGGCCTGTGGATCAAGGTCAACTGGGATTCCTTGAAATGTAGCCTCCATCAGTTGCTTAGTTACTCTCAGACTCAGAGTCATCTGTGGAGTGCCACCTGGTCAGGGACACTCAGTGAACAAACAGGTGAGGTCCTGCCCTCATGGCACATGTGATGTGTGTGGGAGACACAGTAAACAGGTGCACAGGTAAATGAACGTGTGATTTCACACAGGGGCAAGTGCTACAAAGGAAACGATGACAGGGCACTGCGGGAGAGGGGTGAAGGGCCGTGGGGAGGGGTGGATTCTGGGCTGATGTGGGTAACATTCATCACTGACACTTGTGTGCTACCTTCCTTTACTATTAACTCCTGCTCTACTGAAAGCGCTTCATAGATATCAACTCACTGCATTCTCATACCAGCCGGAAGAGATTGGGACCAGTATTATCCCATCTGACAGATGAAGAAACTGAGGCACAGAGAAGTTAGCCTATTTGCCCTCTGAGCCTCAGCTTCCCTGTCTTTAAGTGGAGGGGCTCAACAGACTGCTGTGAGGATGAAAGCAATTTGCAAGCTGTGAAGAATGTCACACGGGTGCCTCATTGCTGCCGAGAGGCAGCCTCTGCACCAGGCGCCTGCCACGTGGGTACATGTTTGCTAACAACTGGGGGAGCACTGGGGAGTCTCAGCTTCCCCCGACCCCAATGTTACAGTAGGACGGCCCTGGCCTTGTTGCACTGTGAGCTCCCCAAAGGGGGTTCTCCCCTCCTCAGTTCCTGTTCTCTCAGCACCTGGACCAGCAGGAGTTCATCCCTCTCTCTGCTCTCAGTCATGGAGATCCCCTTCCAAAGGAACACTGCTGAGTATCTAGCAAGTTATCTTACTTGTGCCAGTTATTCCCACCCCGATGTCCTGCACCCCGAGGGCTAACTGAAGGCCAGGCTCATTTGAGAGCTGAGGCCTGGAATTTTCTGACTCCATCCCTCTCCTGCCAGACCTGCACATGGCCAGGGGACAGGCAGTGCTGGGGACACACTGGCACCTCCAAGAGTGATTTTGGCTCCCCCCCCCCGCTATACTGTGAACTACCAAACCAAAAACCCCTGCTCTTACAAAATACCTAAAAATTTTGGGTCATATATAAAAACCAAGCAGGATAAGTAAAAAGAAATCCATGACATAATATGACTGCAGAACACAGAACCAAAGAAAATATCACCATCAACTGAAAGGAAAGATTGCCAAGCAAGGCCTGACATCACACATCTCAACAGCAACAACAGAAGATAAAAGTCACCGTCCTCAAAGTGCCAAGAACACAGTAACTGACAACCTGGAATTCTATACCCAGTAAAACTATCAGTCAACAACGAGAGCTGAAGTAGACAGTTTCAACTAGACAAAAGAACAGTTCTGGGACTTCCCTGGTGGTCCGGTGGCTAAGACGCCACACTCCCAATGCAAGGGGCCAGGGTTCGATCCCTGGTCACGGAACTAGATCCCTTGTGCTGCAACGAAAAAGATCCCACATGTTGCAACAAAGATCAAATATCCCGTGTTGCAATTAAGACCCGGCACAGGCAAATAAATAAATAAATATTTTGTTTTAAAAAGGAGCTTTAATCATCACCTGCCATGCTGAAATAACTGCTGAGACGCATGCTTTAGGAAGAAGGAAACCAAATGCAGGAGGAGGCATGGACCACGGCAAGAAGTGATGAAGGGAAATTGGTAAATATGTGGGTAAAAGAAAATGCACAATTTATAGAAAACAACAGTAACAATGTGTGTTTTTGAGGTTATGAAAATATATGGAAATAAATCCTCTCACAGAATTATCTGAATAAAAGTGATCTAAGTCCTTGTATTGCTGGAGAGGAAGGTATAGATATGATTAACTCAATTACCCACAATTAGCTTGAAGCCAATGGGAACAATTTAAATGTCGTTGTCGACATTAAAACAATAGGGCCAGAATGTATAGCTTCCAACATGAAAAATAAAAGGGGAAATAGAGAAAACTCAGTCAGTCCAGCAGAAAGCCGAAAAGGGAAGAAAAATGAAATGCATAGAAAAAACATGAAAAATAGTGCAAAAAGATGGTAGATCTAGATTCAAATATATCAGCAAACACAGTAAATCAAAGTATATCAGTAATAGCAAGAAGAAGCCATGTCATGTTGGATTAACAACAGAAATAAAAATAATACTCAGCAATACACTGTCTGTAAAAGATGCAGCTAAAACTATAAGGGCACAGGAAGACTAAAAGTGCAAAGATAAAATACTAAGAGCAAGCATGTAAGACTGTATTAATATCTGACCAAAAAGACCTTATGGCAAAGAGCACTGTCAGAAATGAAGAGGTTTACGATATAATGTCCAAAGACCTAATTCACTGGAAGGTATAATAATTTCAAACTTGGGTGCACTTATCAGATCCCCAATTCACAGCGACACCGGAAGATTTTCACAGGCCTCTCTCAGCAGTTGACAGCTGTGTCACAAGGAGGTGAGAACGCAGACGAGTGGAACCGCACAGTGAAAGGCCCAGCTCTGATGGACGTGCCTAGAACCGCACAGTTAGAACCCCACGTTCTCGGCAAGCACACGGACGTTTGCGAGGATGAGTGATGGGAGGCTCCTCCACAGGAGGGCAGGAGGTGGGAGGGGGGTGCTGCAAGGGACCAGGTTTCAGGAGGGGTGGGTGGGGCCTGGGAGGACAGGGAGAAGGAATCTGGATGGTTAATTCTGCCTCTGGGAGCTTCAAGGCAGGGAGACTCTTCCTGGCATGGGATTACTTATAGGGCGGACATGGGAGCTTTGCGGGGTGGAAGGAGGACTTTGCGGGGAGCCTGCATGTATTTTCCTTCAGGAGCCTTTTCCTTGAGGCCAGGATGCTTTTTGCTGGAGGGAACCAGGAGGAGGTCCCCCCAGAAGACATGGTGTGGGGAAGCTCTTCCTGGCCTCAGATCCACAGTTGACGGTGGCGGGCTTCCTCCTGGACCCCGCCTGCCTCGGGCTCTGGCTGCCCCCGCAGCTGCCTTCCTCTCCACTTTCCTCCCCTCACAGAGGCAGATCCTCCTGTCTCTCACCCAGGGCGTGGCCAGGCACCATCCTGAGCTGCCCACAGAGGCTGTGGGCTGGCCCCTTGCGGTCATCCTGCCTGAGCTCTCAGGACTGAGGCTCGCCCAGTTCTGACCCCCTCTGTTCCTGCAGGCCCTACTCTCGTCAGCCACATGTTCTTCAGCCTTTCCTGAGCGCCTACTGTGTTGCAGACCCTGGGCTGGCTGCCGTGATCCCTGCCCTCTTGAAGCTCCCAGGCGAGTGGGAGTCAGGATGGGGCTGTAGGAAACAGAAGAAAAACCATCCTGCTGTAATTCATCCGTCATCTCTTGCCAGCCTACTGTGTGCCAAATGCTGTTCATCTCACTATTCACCTCTGCATCTCTTAGCCCTACTATGTGGCAACTCGTGGGCTAGATGCTGCCATGCAAAAAACTGCTTAGAAAAGCAAGGTTTTAATCCAGATATCTGTGGATTCATTCATTCACACATTCATTAATTCAGCAGTTGGGTCCTGTGTGCTTTTTTGGGCCAGGGGCCATTCTAGGAGTTGGTGGGGCGCACACACTTTAGGTAGATCTGAGAAGCCCTGTCACCTTCCACAAATAACACTGACACACATTATGTGGAATGCACTTCACATAACATTCTCACTGACCCTTTGCTACGTTGTATGGTACCTAGGAAGCCGGGCCCAGGAGCCTGACTTCTTGAGTTCAAATCCCAGCTCTGCCATTTATTAGCTGGGTGAGCTTGACTAATTCCCTCAACCTCTCTGTGCCTCAGTTCCTCCATCAATAAAATGGGGATAATAATAGTCCCTCCCTCATTAGCTTGTTATAAAGATTGATTTAGTTAATATGTAGAAAGTGCTTAGAATGGTACCTGGCACAGAGAAACTGTTTCTACAAATCTTTGTTACATAGATAAAACTACGAGAGGAAGAGAAGTTCACCCCATTTTACAGATGAGAAAACTGAGGCCTGGGGAGGGGACTTGACCAGCCTTAAGTCTGGTTGTGTGTTTCATATATTCATTTTCCAGATCGGAAATATCTCAGTTCTATTATGAGATGCTCGTGTGCACACTGTAGTCAAATATCACCAGAGCCGAGGCTGGAAGTGATGGTGTCTGCTCCTCAACACCTGCGTCCTTGAGATTATGATTTGTAACGAGGTGGGGCTTAACCCTTCCAGGTTTAATAGAAAACGTCATGCTTACATATACTTTTACAGACCGTTTCTGTTTCCTCATCAATGCATCACAGACATGCTTCCATGCTAATACACAGATCTAGCCCTTTCTTTAAATGGCTGCCTTGCAGTCCAACGTGTGGGTCCCCTGTAATCCACCCAACAGCCCCTGGTTGATGGACAGGCACAGCGTATCCTTCAATCTGTTATCAGAGCCATGTAATAACATATAACTCATGTTATCACGTAGCATACAACGTGCGTGTTTCTCTACGTCCATACATACAACTGGTCAGTAGGGGGCACACTGACCGTCCTGCGCTCTGCCAATTTCCTCACTCCCACAGGGACTGGGTGGGGGGAACAATGAACTCTGGTTCCTAAGGAAGTTTCCAGTCCCTCCATGCCTTGGGGCATCTTCGTGTGTCTCAGTTTTTCCTTAGACTCTTCTGTGTACATTTTTCAATCCACAGTCACTGAAGGAATTTTGGAGAGGAAGGTGGCAGGAAGTGCCTGAAGGGAGGCCAGTGCTGTTTGGGCCTCCTGGCTGGGGAGGTGACCATGACGGCCCTTGGTGGCTGCCTGGTGCCCTCTGCCCACCCCTTCCCAGTGTGACATCACAGGGAAAGAAGGGAGCCCTCTGCCAGGCACTAAGGGATTTGATGCAACCTTCATCTCAAGTGCAGGAAAACTGGACTGTTTATTTTTCAAAGGTTGTGGGAGGACGGTGATAAGGCAAGGAAGAGGAGGAGGGAGAACAGGGGGACAGAGAGGAAAGGACGGAAATGGGGGGCATGGGAGGAGGGGCAGAAAGGTAGAAGAGGGGTGTGGAGGGAGGGCAGTCCTGAGATGACTTCCAGGTGGCCCCCCTCCTTGAAGGCACTTTGGATTTGCCTTCAGTTGTTAGTGAGAAAAAGTTAGAAGCACAGAGACGTCTAAAGAATCCAGGAAGAGCAGCTGTAAGGACTAGCTCCTCCCCCTGGGGCTGAGGTCGAGCACCCAAGAGACCCTCACACCCTGGACCCCAGTAGGGCTGAGATCCAGACTTAACTGTTGGGAGGGCATGGCCATGGTTCAGCGGATAGCAGAGGAGCGCTGCGGTGCCATGCTGGAGGAACTCACTGGACACCTGCCCCTCCCAGGGTGCCAGGGAAAGCTGTCACTGGGAGGGGACTCACTGGAGGCACTCTGTTACAAAACTGCCCTGTGGGGTGGGTGGGGCGGCAGTCGGGGGAAGCCTCTGGATGCGGCTGACTGCCATGCACTGCAGCAGCCGGCCACTGGGGGGCGTGCTGGAGAAGCCTGGTGAGCAACCCATCACCTCTAGGAAGAGCCCTTTCCTCCCGCAGTGTCTCTCCAGCGCCCTCTCCTGGCAACACTTAACATCGTGCCGTGTGGAAAAGGGAAAATGCTTAAGAGGTCCAGATTCCTCTCCAAGGAGCAGGCAACAATGGGTGAATTTGGAACTAGAGGCAATAAACTGAAAAGAGCACAGTCTCCTCCTTCCACGACTAAGCTTCCATATGTACCTGCTACAGACATTTTAATTTTATACACAACAATTTTATGTTCCTATCTGACAAGATACAGCCATGCTTCTTCCAAATAAATTCTCACTCTTTTCCCCAAAATGAGGGGATGCACAGTTTCAAGGGTCACTGAATGCATAACTGATTTGTATATACATCACTCCTGAAATTCAGTCACAGCGCCGCTGAATATTCTGTTCCCTAAAGGCTAAATCGTAAACTAAACGTCTGACAATCGTGTATAAAGTAATGATGCGAAGAAAAGAGGATGGTTAGCACATAAAAACAAATACATCCTTAAAACACAGCAATAGAAGATATGCCAAGTCATTACA
Source organism: Mesoplodon mirus (assembly GCF_964341445.2). Taxonomy (NCBI): domain Eukaryota; kingdom Metazoa; phylum Chordata; class Mammalia; order Artiodactyla; family Ziphiidae; genus Mesoplodon; species Mesoplodon mirus. The sequence continues at coordinate 13,234,833 of NC_138989.1, forward strand.
TCCTTGTTTCTGTAATCCTGGTTGTGAGGCCCTCATAGATATGTACAAATTCCTCCTTCCACCCCTCGTTCTGTATCTTCCCCCACTCTCAGCCAGAATGCCAGCTGGTGTGGATATTTTACTTGGTGGTGTGACCCAAGCCTTCATCTCTGTGGGGTCTGAGTCCTCAACCATCATGACATTATTGGCTGCTGTGGTTTTCCATCCACCTTTACTATCTGGCTTGGAAGTGCCGGGGCACCCAGAGACACCCTTGGTTCCAGACAGCATCCTCCTGACCCCACTGAGTCAGAGCAACTCAGCTTCCACTTGGTAACAGGGATCAACCACTCCGGCCAGTAAGTGAACTCCTTCTTGTTTCCCCTGCTGGTTCAGTGGCATAACGGGCGCACAGTATCCAGTGGGTGGGTCTCCTCCTTGTGCAGCCATTGTTGCATTGGTGTCTCCACCAGATCACGGGCCCAGGTTGTAGGCAACATGTGCTGCAGCCTGTTCTGGTCCCCACTCGAAGCTGGCAGCCTTCTGGGTGACTGTGTAGATGGGTAAGAAGCTCACTCACACATGTTCTCTGTTGCCTCCAGAATCTAATAGGGCATGCCAAGTGTGGCACCTGGCTTTGGGTTGGAGGTGCAGTAACTTGTCTTTCACCCTGTCACCCTGGGGGAGAGATCTCCACTTACTCCAGACCACTGTGTCCCAGACCCTTCACTGAGGACGGGGCCCAGAGTGCTTGTGGGGGTTCTCTTCTCTCTCGTTTGCATGTGCTTTGAAAGCCTCTGAAAACCTTGCTACTTCCTGCTCAGCAGATCCCATCAGCGTGATGTTCTCAATGTAGTGAACCAGGGAAATGGAGATCTCTGTGGGCTATATTAGGGCAGAGAACAGGATAATTGGGGCAAGGCTGTGCAGGTTTACTGCTGGCCCTGTCCCCCCAAAACAGAGGGTGAACACACTTTGAGAAGCACCAGTGCAGGAACCATCTGGAGAATTTGAGGGTCTCAGCTGCTGGGCCTGTGTTCTCCCTCTACATCAGCAGCTGGTTTGAGCTAAACCATTTCACTGTGAGCCCCAGCTTTCTCATCTATAAGATGAAGAATTTTATGGGTCAATGAGCAAATCCGAGAGGAAATTTAAAAATAGCTTGATATAAATGACAAAACACTACTATACAAAGTCTATGGGATGCAGCAAGGGCAGTCCTTGGAAACATTCGTAGCAATTCAGGCCTTCCTCAAAAAACAAGAAAAATCTCAAAGAGCCTACACTACCACTTAAAAGAATTGGAAAAAGAAAAACAAACAAAATCTAATGTCAGCAGAAGGAAGGAAATAATAAAGATCAGAGAGGAAATAAATATTAAAACAATAATAGTAAAAAAAAGATAAAACCAAGAGCTGGTTCTTTGAAAGCGTAGACAGAATTGACAACCCCTGGCCAGGCTCACCATGAAGAAAAGAGAGAGGACTCAAAGAAACAAAATACGAAATGAAAGAGGAGAAATAACAACTGATACTTCAGGGAAAAAACCCATAAGAGTACTGTGAACAATTATATGCCATCAAACTGGACAACTTAGAAAAAATAGACACATTTTTAGAAGCCCAAACTGAATCAAGAAGAAATAGTTTGAACAGACCAATTACTAGAAGTGAAATAGAATCTGTAAAAAACAAAATAAAACAAAAAACTCCCTGCAAACAAAAGTTCAGGACCAGATGGCTTCACTGGCGAATTCTACCAAACATACAAAGAAGAACTTATACCCATCCTTCTCAAACTCTTCCAAAAGTTTGAAGAGGAGGGAACACTCCCAAACTCATTCTATGAAGGCACCACCACCCTGATTCCAAAACCAGACAAAGACGCTACCAAAATAGAAAATTACAGGTCAATATCTTTGATGAATACAGATGCAATAATTTTCAACAAAATATTAGTGAACTGAATCCAACAACACATAAAAAAGATCATATACCACAATCAAGTTGGATTCATTCTAGGGTCACAAGGATGGTTCAACATATGCCACATCAACAAAAGAAATTAGAAAACCACATGATCATCTCAATAGAGGCAGAAAAAGCATTTGATAAAATTCAACATCCATTCATGATAAAAAAAAAAACCTCTTACCAAAAGTGGGTATAGAGGGAACATATCTCAACATAATAAAAGCTGTTTATGACAAACCCAGAGCCAACATAATACTCAGTGGTGAAAAGCCAAAAGCCTTCCTGTTAACATCTGGAACAAGACAAGGATGCCTACTCTCACTACTTCTATTCAACATAGTATTGGAAGTCCTAGCCACAGCAACCAGACAACAAGAAGAAATAAAAAGGTATCCAAATTGGAAGGGAAGAGGTAAAATTGTGATTTTATGCAGATGACATGATACCATATATATAGAAAACCCTAAAGACTCCACCCCAAAACTACTAGAACTAATAAACGAATTCAGCAAGGTAGCAGGATACAAGATTAACCTACAGAAATCTGTTGCATGTCTTTACACTAACAATAAAATATCAGAAAGGGAAAGTTAAAAAAAATCCCCTTTAAAATTGCATAAAAAATACTAATGAATAAACCTGGCCAAGGAGGTGAAAGACTCATATGCTGAGCAAAAAAAAAGATTGATAAAGGAAATTGAAGATGATTCAAAGAAATGGAAAGATATCCCATGCTCTTGGATTGGAAGAATATTATGAAAATGGCCATACAACCCAAAGCAATCTATAGACTTAATGTGATCCCTATCAAATTACCCATGACATTTTTCACAGAACTATAACAAATAATCCTAAAATTTATATGGAACCATAAAAGAATTGCCAAAGCAATCCTCAGGAAAAAGAACAAAGGTGGAGGCATAACCCTCCCAGACTTCAGACAATATTACAAAACGACAGTAGTCAAAACAGTGTGAGACTGGCACAAAAACAGACATGTGGCTCAATGGAACAGAATAGAGAGCCCAGAAATAAACCCACACACCTACGGCCAATTAACCTTCAACAAAGCGGGCAAGAAAATACAATGGAGAAAAGACAGTCTCTTCAGCAAGTGGTGCTGGGAAAGCTGGACAGTCACATGTAAATCAATGAAGTTAGAACACACGATACACAAAAATAAAACTCAAAATGGCTTAAAGACTTAAATATAAGATGTGACACCATAGAACTCCTAGAAGAGAACATAGGCAAAACATTTTCTGACATAAATTGTAGCAATGTTTTCTTAGGTCAGTCTCCAAGGCAAAAGAAATAAAAGCAAACCATCAAACAAACAAAACCAAAACTAAATGGGACCTAATCAAACCTTTAAGCTTTTGCACAGCAAAGGAAACCATAAACAAAATGAAAAGACAACCTATGGAATGGGAGAAAATATTTGCAAATGATGCAACCAACGAGGGCTTAATTTCCAAAATATACAAACAGCTTATATATCTCAATACAAAGCAAACAACCCAGTTAAAAAATGGGCAGAAGACCTAAATAGACATTTCTCCAAAGAAGACATACAGATGGACAATAGGCACATGAAAAGATGCTCAACGTCACTAATTAAGAGAAATGCAAATCAAAACTGCAATGAGGTATCACCTCACATCAGTCAGATTGGCCATCATTAAAAAGTCTACAAATAACAAATGCTGGAGAGGGTGTGGAGAAAAGGGAACACTCCTGCACTGTTGGTGAGAATGTAAATTGGTGCATCCACTATGGAACACAGTATGGAGGTTCCTTAAAAAACTAAGTAGAGTTATCATATGATCTTGCAATCCCATGCCTGGGCATGTATCTGCAGAAAACTCTAATTTGAAAAGATACATGCATCCCAATGTTCATAGCAGCACTATTTACAATAGCCAAGATATGAAAGCAACCTAAATGTCCGTCAACAGAGGAATGGAGAAAGAAGGTGTGGTATATATACACAATGGAATGCTACTCAGCCACAAAAAAGAATGAAAATGCCATTTGCAGCAACATGAATGGACCTACAGATTATCATAGTTAAGTGAAGTCAGAAAGAGAAAGACAAATAGCATATAATATCACTTATATGTGGAATCTAAAATATGATACAAATGAACTTATTTACAATCAAAAACAGACACAGACATAGAAAACAAATTTATGGTTCCTGATGGGGAAAGGGGATCAGGGAGGGATAAATTAGGAGTTTGGGATTAGCAGATACAAACTACTGTATATAAAACAGATAACAAGGTCCTACTGTATAGCACAGGGAACTATATTCAATATGCTGTAATAAACCACTGGAAAAGAATATGAAAAGCTATATATGTATATGTGCATACATGTATGTCTATATATAACTGAATTACTTTGTTGTACACCAGAAACTAACACAACATTGTAAATCAACTATACTTCAATTAAAAAAAAAAAGCAAATACAGATCACTTAAAGGCAAGTAAATTCATACCATGTGTTATCAAAATTAGCATTCTAGGGCTCCCCTGGTGGCTCAGTGGTTAAGAATCAGCCTGCCAATGCAGGGGACAAGGGTTCGATCCCTGGTCCGGGAAGATCCCACATGCCATGGAGCAATTAAGCCCATGCACCACAACTACTGAGGCTGTGCTCTACAGCCCACAAGCCACAACTACTGAGTCCGCATGCTGCAACTACTGAAGCCCGTGCGCCTAGAGCCCGTGCTCTGCAACAAGAGAAGGCACTGCAATGAGAAGCTTATGCACCGCAAGAAGCGTAGCCCCCGCTCACCGCAACTAGAGAAAGTCCGCACGCAGCAGTGAAGGCTCAACACAGCCAAAATATAAATAAATAAATAAATTTAAAAAGATACAATTTAATAAAAAAAATCAGCATTCTAAGTATACTTGTTCTCTTTAGAGGAACAAATCTAGTCCTGCACCAGCCTACTTTTTTTTAAAAAATTAGTTGTGACAACTTTATTTCCGAATGATGGTAGGATTGAATTTCACAGGTATACAACTAATTTATAGCTCTAAATCACAGTAACACTGAATCAAAAACACTTTATCCTGCAAAGAAACTTGGCACAGAAATGTTCATTTGTAATCTACTTACGTTTCACATTATAGAACTGTACATATGAAAACACTAACACAATTGGGGAGACAACAGCTTACAGATTTAAGTAAATCATTTGTAGCAATATCTCAGTTATCTGGAGGTCACAGATCTGACAGCTGCAGTCGAGGATCAGGAAGTAAGTTAGAGGAAGTAGCAGAGCCACTAAAATAACGTCACCAAGTCAGTGCAGCAATGTTCATCCATTTCACTGCTAAAGAAAGCCTCCCAAAGACTCACTCCGCTCCTGTTTACCGTCACTTGACATACAGTATGCAATTACAGCATTTCCCAACTCCATACACTAAAGGAGAGCAAAGTTCCTAGAGACAGGCGGACTTAAGGAGGAGAGAAACCACAGGGAACAGGGACGGAAAAGAAGAAACCATGAAAAACATGGCAAAACTCAAAGAGCAGAGCCATTCAGTGGAGGGGCTTTAACAAACCCAGATAGGACCTGAAAGAATTCAAAACATAAATGATGACCCTGAAATGATTTCATTATCTTCAGTACATTGTTTGCAAAAGCAGGGAAATGTATACTAAACTAAGAGAAGGCTCAAGATGGAGGGGCTATGGGGATACACATATGTGTATAGTCGATACACCCTGCTGCACAGCAGAAACCAACACAACACTGAAAAGCATCCACACTCCAATAAAGATGTGAAAAAAAAAGAGTTCCGTGTAAATGGCTGAAATAGAGCAAAAAAAGATGTGCAACTTAAAAGAATAAACTTGAGTCAGCTATACCATTCACCACGATGTCGATAAATGGGATATTACTACACAGGTACTGTTTATAAAATACACAAAGCAATTTATATCAAAAGAATATAGCACCTTTTTTAACCCCATGATTGAAACCATAAAAGCCCGTTCATGGTAAAAGCACCCTAATCATGTAGGGAAAGCCTCAGTCAGCTTCTCTGTTCATGAGAACTTTATATTGTGTCCTGAGTGATCAGCTGTATTGATCAGTGGACCCAACTGACTATAAACCCTTCTTAAAGGGTAGGAGACACAGAAGCCACAAACACCTCCCCTAAATCACTGTTTCTCAAAATCTGGTCTGTGAAACAGCACAACCAAGTCTCCTGGTGAACTTGTTTTAAAATGTAGGTTCCTGAGTCCCATTTGAAGTTCCATGAATCAGAATCTCTGGGGGAGGCCCTGGGAACCAGCGGTTGAGCCCACCTACCCAAGGATTTCTGGTACAAGTAGAAGCCTGGGAATCACTGTAATATATCCGCACCTTCCTGTGTAGGATCAGCAAACCCAGCCAGCAGGAGCCTGGTCAGGTCTGTGAATTAACCCTTGTCACCCTTGCTTCTATGTACCCAGTAAGGCTCTACCCCTGGTATTGACATTTTATAATCAAGTTAAATGTGGACTTCTAAATATTTTATCACAGGAAGAAGACTCTGACACATAATAAAAATAAAGTTTAACAAGCCCAATTAATTTTAAGAGGAGCATACGATTTCTAAGCCATATATGTGAAGCTTGAAGTAATGGATGCCTGCAGAAGGGAAAAAAATGAGGAAAAGTGTCTGATGCAAGTTCAGAGGATTGCTTGGGAATGGGGAGGAAAATACATGTAAAAGCAGCCTTGGAGGAGAGGCAGAAAGCAGCTTACATCCAGAATAGGGAAATGAAAATCTCTTAAAAGTTGGCTGAGATGTTTAAGCTGGTCCGTAACACTCTTGAAGCAAAGGCTGGAAACTACTGGCAAACATGTTCTGTTTGGCCGGCACCATGCTTTCGACAATCCTGAATTCGTTGCCAACACATAAAAATTGGGCGATTTCTTTCTTTTTATCTATCTTTTCCTAGAAAATTGGAAATTGGAAGAACTAGGAAAACCAGCCAGTTGGCAACACTGTGCTGGAGCCGGGCAGCAGCTGCTCACCTTTTGCCAGCCATGTACTCCTGGGGTCTCCCCAGTGGCCGCCAGCCTGCTTCACGCATCAGGTCACCTGCCAGACCCCTGTAGGCATTTCCATTGGCCACCCCAGCTTCAAGGAATTAAGGCAAAAGGTCAGCCTCTCCGTGCTTCACTCTTTCTAACAATAATTCTTGCTACAAAGATACGTTCCTACCCTGGAGGTGTTAAGAAAGGAATCAGATAATATCTGCAAATCACCTAGAATTCACTGTAGTGTTTGCTGCCCATTGGAATCACCTAGGGAGCTTTAAAAAATACTGATGCCTGGGTTCCACCCCCAGAAATTCTGACTTATTGGTTTGAGATGTAACCTAGGCAGCAGGAGTGCAGAAAGCTCCCAGGTGGTTCCAATGGACAGCCAAGGTTGAGAACTCCTGCCTTCACAGAATGCAAGTTGTTGGGTATGAACGGTTACATTTATTCTATTTTTTTTTTTTTTTTGGCTGCACCACGAGGCTTGCGGGATCTCAATTTCCCGACCAGGGATTGAACCCGGGCCCTGGCAGTGAAAGTTCGTAGTCCCAACCACCAGGCCACCAGGGAACTCCCAGGGTTACATTCATTCTAACGTCAGCCTCCAAGTACAGATTTCTTGCCTCTCACCCCTGTGATAATTCACATCACCTTTTATTTTTGGAAATGCGCCATTAGTCCAAAAGCCTACCAACTGCCATTTACAAACTGGAAAAGGAGGTCAAAATGTCTTCTGGTTTCTACCATTCATTTTCCCTGCAACACAATTGAGGAATGAAACACTAAGGAAATGAAGGCAAATTATCCTAAGACAAAACTCAGGCACAGCTCAAATACAATAAGAGGAGCTCACAGTGGCAGGCTTGAAAAAAATAAAACAAAAAGCCAAAAAAACCCAATTGCTTTGAGTCATCAATTTGCTAAATGGAACATTTATCAAATATTAAAAAAAAAAGATTTCCCCAAGACTTTCCAGTAATGGCCCAATTTTTTTATTTTAAGAAGATGAATTCCAAATTATTGCCCCTCTTCAAGCTTTCTTTTAGGTAGTGTGCATTTACATCTTGGCTTCCGATTGTGGGAAAGGCAAACTACCGTCATCTAATTTTCAAACAGTAATACTACATTACATTACATTAGAAAAGTACGTTTCCAAACTGGTTCCGTGTACTAATAATAACTTCTATTTACTTCTGTGCACCAGGTGACATGGTAGGCACTTTATCACACAATCTCCAATTGTTCCAACAACATCATAAGGTTAACTCTATAATCTCATTTTACAAACCTAAAAAATGAATTCCAGAAAGATTTTAAATCACATACATGATCACCGAGTTATCGCGTGGCCACGCTCAAATTCAAACCCGAGTCTCGCTGATTCCCAAACCTGTGCTTTTCATACCAAACCACCTTGTTTAATCATCACAAATAGAAAGACCTGTGTCTGATTATCCCCTTTGCCCAGTGAAAAACAGAGTGGTCACATGATCTGCTCCAGATCCCAGAGTGAGTTAGAAGGAGCCAAGATGATAGCCCACCTCCCCACTCCCCAGCTTCTTTTAAGGACCAATCACAGTTCATGTGTTACGTTATAAGAGTCAGCTGATGGCAGTTATGTAGTACTGATGGGTAGAAATCAAATGCTCCTGACTTCTGAGAATCTTCAACATTACTATGAATATGGCTTAACTTCAACACAGGTCTGGTATATTCCTTTCTGTTCCAGGCTACCTAAGAATCCGGTATCAGGTTTAACTCCTTTATTTGTCCCAGAATCCTCTCATGAATCCTATGAGCAATGATGCCGAGAACAGACAGGAACAGGCAGCACTTTCCAGGCCTCTGGCCCATCCTTGGCTGCTCCAACACCACCACCAGGCAATCAGCAGGATATCCTGAAGAAGGGAAGACATCACCTTCTATGGGATTTTTCCTTTATTTGTAAAATCATAGACATTATGCCATAAGAATCAGCCAGAAGGTCTCAGCTCCACTAGAGCCGTTCTTTGAGGGCAGCTCCCAGGGGAGTGTATCTTGCCATGTCCTGGCAGGAAGGTCTCCTCTTCTGTAAGCTGCCAACACCACATCCTTAAACCTGTATTTCGAAAATTGTGTCTTTGTTGTGTCTGAGAAAAGATTCTCGAGAAAAAGTAGACACAACACAACTTCCTGGTGACTCTTTATTCAGCTAAGGGGGCACCACACTGTTCCTTTAGCAGTATCTCTGTTATTCTAAGTCCCTTCTGGGCGCCCTGTCTTAAAAATGTGCTGGCAAAAGTTTCCCAAACGCAGTTGAGAAAACCAGCCCCTGTGCCTGAAATCCCACCTTTCTGAAGGAACTCCGTTCAGTTTGGAGTTTTCACACTTTCCCAGAAGACAGACTCTTCCTTCAATGGATGCATATTTTGTCCACGTAAGACAGTGACTCCACATAGCCACGTTCCTTTCCTGAGGATTGAACCACGATTCCTCTCCTAACTGGATATGAGGTACCTTTCAAATGTTCACCTTCCTTAAAATTTCTGGAACCACATTCTGACAGACTGCAATCCTCTTTCAATAGATGATCCCTGTTGACACATCCTGTTTTTCCTACACAATTTTTACAGAGATGACATTTTTATCCATGGGGTTCAGATACTTTCGGAGGAAGCTGGTGACCACCTGCTCGAAGGGGTGCTTAAACACCTCGTGCACGTCCACGGTGACCCCCACGGTGACCCCCACGTTGAGCGCCAACCCCGCCTCCACAAGCACACTATGCTGGAGCTCTCCACCAGCCTACTTTTAATAACAAAATCCATTTACCTAATTACGTTTACTCTAATCTCAGCCTGACCACGCACAGAACTTTTTCAGGGCTCCCTTTCCACAAACCTTCCACAGCCTTCTGTATCCATATTAGTTTTGTCCCATACTTTTTTCCCATCTAGAAACAACCAGCTCTAGGACCAAATCACTTTCTCTTCCTTAATAAAATGCAATTCCATTCCTCACACCTTCTTTTACTCAAAACATATATCCTACTTTCCTAGTGTATAGTGAAATGTTTCCTTTATTGTTTTTAGTAGCTTTAATTACATACGTAAATTAGAATCCTCAACTCTTAGACACCTTTATTTCTAGTGAAAACCAAGAAGCAATTGTAACCTGTCTTTTACATTAGCACTCTGTAGATTGGTAAACATAAATACCAATAATAATTTCTAAAAACATGTGCTTTTTATAGAAAATACCTCAGTGTGGCACCAAACATTTAGTAATAGTCCTAAACACCTTCAGTTTCTCTGTAAATGGAAGCCAATGTTTAGTAATTAATTTTCAGTATCTTATTATGTTTGGGAATGACTTAGCTATTCAATAAACTTCCATCATTTAACTTAATGTAGCACAACTCGAATCATCATTTAACTTAATATAGCACAACTCTCAAATTTCAACTTAACAAATACCTGGAGAGATCATTTTAAAGTAGACATTCCTAAAACATAATTATTTCTAAAGAGTTCACCCAAAAGCTCTTATATCATTTGCATTTATTTATAAGAATTTCATCATACCAAGTTAATTTGTTTCTTTCTGCTAACAAACTGCAACACAAGTGACATAAATTTATTGACCTCCAGTAAAGCTAGGCACAATAAGAGACATCTGTATTGAGTATACCAACAAGCTTAAGCTAGGTTTAATACCAGATATTAATTTAATAGTGAATATTTCCTAGATCATGTGAACCCGAAATTTGTTCTGGCTAGCATCTTTTATACTTAGAAGTATTTAATTTACAAGTGCTTACTGTTAAGTCAATTAAATACAGCTTATTTACAAGTTAAGTTTTACATAAAGACAGAACCAGAGATCTTAGTTTTTCTGCTTGAGAAAAAAAGAGCCTTTCCCCCCCCCCTCCTCAGCCTCAGGGACACAGATTATTAGATAAGTTCCTGAGATCCCAGGTAGATCCTGAGATCCCAAGTAGATCATTTACATCTCAAAGGCGCAGGAAGAGAAATGTAGATTCCTCCTTGAAAACTGCCCAGCCATCTTGGCCATTTTCAGGATTCCCCTCCGCCCCCAGCTCCCTGCCAATTTCCAAATATCCAATTCAGTTTAAACAAATAACAGTAATAGAAAATAATATATCTGTAATTTGCTCACATTCGCATGCCTCACTTTCAGCAAAACCAGGAAGAGAGAACAGGACTTGGACTCAGGTACCGAGACACCCCCCCCCCCCCAAGTAAAAGCCAAAGCAACTGAAAAGGCTCACTAGAGGCCACTGTTCTCCAGATCTCAGGGAATACTGAGGCCACACAATGTTACAATAAAAACATCATTTACTTTCATTTATGAGAGCATAGCTGAAGATCTCCCAGTTTTGCTAAATTCACCCTAGGCAGATTTTAAGATGAACAGAGCTCTGATTACCCATAATTAACTATTTACGGCAGGTGTTATGAAATATATCCAATGCAAAACTGCCTCTCAGGGTCAAAGTTCCCGAGCCCCAGAAAGGGAGAACCCCAACTAACGGCCCCTCAGAGATGAGGCTGAATGAAATACCAAGGCTGGTCCAAAAGGGAAAATTCCAACCAGTGCTCTGCCGCAGGCAAAGCCAATGAGATAGGGAAGGGTACCCGGGTGTTCTCACACCACAAGCCCCATTACTCACCAAAGATGGCTCCATTGGCCAGTGTGAGTGCCTTGTTTCCATCACCACCAAAATCCAAAGCGCCGAGGGCCAGGGACGCCCGCTGGCCAGTTCTGGGGGCGTCTCTGAGACAAAGCTGCTCAGGCAGCTGCTGGACAGGCCCCCAGGAGCAGCTGCCAGCCAGGGCCCATGTGCCAGGGTGAGGCGTCCACGCGCGACTGAGCCCCAAGTTGGTTGCCAAATTGTTACCAAACCAAACGCAGGCCCGCTTGCTCATGCGCAGTAAACGCCAATCTACTGACACCTGGTTGCGGTGAAGGAAAGTGCAGCTTAATGGTAAACCCAAGGAGGACAGGTGCTTGCGCTCAAACCCGCCCCCTCCCCCCCAGCTCCCTGAGGGCTTACAGCAAAGCATTTTACTTTTGTTTTTTTAAACATCTTTACTGGAGTATAATTGCTTTACAATGGTGTGTTAGTTTCTGCTGTATAACAAACTGAATCAGCTATACCTATACGTATATCCCCATATCCCCTCCCTCTTGTGTCTCCCTCCCACTGTCCCTATCCCACCCCTCTAGGTGATCACAAAGCACCGAGCTGATCTCCCTGTGCTTTGCAGGTGTTTCTCACTAGCTATCTATTTTACGTTTGGTAGTGTATATATGTCCATGCCACTCTCTCACTTGTCCCAACTTACCCTTCCCCCTCCCTGTGTCCTCAAGTCCATTCTCTACGTCTGTGTCTTTATTCCTGTCCTGCCCCTAGGTTCTTCAGAACCTTTTTTTTTTCAGATTCCATATATATGTGTTAGCATATGTTATTTGTTTTTCTCTTTCTGATTTACTTCATTCTGTGTGACAGTCTCTAGGTCCATCCACCTCACTACAAATAACTCAGTTTCGTTACTTTTTATGGCTGAGTAATACTCCATTGTATATATGTGCCACATTCTTTATCCATTCATCTGTCAATGGACAGTTAGGCTGCTTCCATGTCCCGGCTATTGTAAATAGAGCTGCAATGAACATTGTGGTACATTACTCTTTTTGAATTATGGTTTTCTCAGAGTATATGTCCAGTAATGGGATTGCTGGGTCGTATGGTAGTTCTAGTTTTAGTTTTTGAAGGAACCTCCATACTGTTCTCCATAGTGGCTGTATCCATTTACATTCCCACCAACAGTGCAAGAGGGTTCCCTTTTCTCCACAACCTCTCCAGCATTTATTGTTTGTAGGTTTTTTGATGATGACCATTCTGACTGGTGTGAGGTGATATATCATTGTAGTTTTGATTTGCATTTCTCTAATGATTAGTGATGTTGAGCATCCTTTCATGTGTTTGTTGCCAATCTGTATATCTTCTTTGGAAAAATGTCTATTTAGATCTTCTGCCCATTTTTGGATTGGGTTGTTTGTTTTTTTGATATTGAGCTGCATGAGCTGCCTGTATATGTTGGAGATTAATCCTTTGTCAGTTGCTTTATTTGCAAATATTTTCTCCCATTCTGAGGGTTGTCTTTTCGTCTTGTTTATGGTTTCCTTTGCTGTGCAGAAGCTTTTAGGTTTCATTAGGTCCCATTTGTTTATTTTTGTTTTTATTTCCATTTCTCTAGGAGGTGGGTCAGAAAGGATCTTGCTGTGATTTATGTCAAAGAGTGTTCTGCCTATGTTTTCCTCTAAGAGTTTGATAGTGTCTGGCCTTACATTTAGGTCTTTAATCCATTTTGAGTTTATTTTTGTGTATGGTGTTAGGGAGTGTTCTAAGTTCATTCTTTTACATGTAGCTGTCCAGTTTTCCCAGCACCACTTATTGAAGAGGCTGTCTTTTTCTTGCCTCCTTTATTAAAGATAAGGTGACTATATGTGTGTGTGTTTATCTCTGGGTTTTCTATCCTGTTCCATTGATGTATATTTCTGTTTTTGTGCCAGTAGCATATTGTCTTTTTTTTTTTTTTTTTTTTTTTTTTGCAGTCCGCTGGCTTCTCACTGTTGTGGCCTCTCCCATTGCGGAGCACAGGCTCCAGACGCGCAGGCTCAGTGGCCGTGGCTCACGGGTCCAGCTGCTCCGCGACATGTGGGATCTTCCTGGACCGGGGCACGAACCCGTGTCCCCTGCATCGGCAGGCGGACTCGCAACCACTGCACCACCAGGGAAGCCCCAGATGAAGTTTTTGTGGTTCCCAGAGGACTTCTCTCAAGACCTCCCCAGGCAGGATGAATCCAGGTCTTACTGTGCTTCTTCCCGAGTGGAAAGTACCACCATTGCAGCACTTTTTCCACACCAGGTTGAAATGATTTGTTTAAATATCAACCTTCCTCTTCTGTGAGCTGTTCAAGGGCGGCTTTTACCTTTCTAAGTGTGTCCCAACCCCAAATGCAATGCTGGGACAGGGGCAGTGATCAATAAACCTTCTTTGGTTTAATAAATCAAGGACTTGAGAGTTGGGTCAGAGTAAATTCTGAATAACGCCAATGATGATGAGTCCAAATGATGATGATGATGAAGAGGAGGAGGAGGATGGGCGTGGGTCACACTAGCCCCATCGGCCTGACTGGCCCACTATGTGTAGAGAACCCTCTTGCAGAAGGCTGAGGAAAAGCTGTCTCCTCTGGGAACTGGGGTGAACTCCTATTACTAACATATCCCCTGAGCTGAATCTGCCACCAGGATTCTGGCATCTCAGTAGAGATCCATCTGTGTATCCTGACTCAATCCCTCTAGGACCTAATGTTTCACTTCTACAAAAAGGTTGGGATAGGGTTTGATTAAAATGATTTGTTCCTATGGTACGCTTTGCAGAATGCTGAGATGTCTCCTCTATTGGCCTCTGCTTGTCCGAGATTTCCACCATTAGAGTTTCATTCCTTTGGGTTTGTCTCTTGTGAGTGATGGGGAACGTTCTCTAATCTTCCTAGACTGGTTTGATGCCCTCACTATATTAGGAGGATCTCAAGGAATACATCTCATTTACCGTTTTGTCCTTAATGCTTAGCACAGTCTTTGGCACATAATAGCTGCTCAAGAAGTGTTCGTTGAATGAATGAATGAATGGATTCTCGGACACCGACAGCAGTCAAGGCTGGAGAGGGTGGTGGAGAGGTGAAAAGAGCTCTGGGCCAGGAGTCCTCTAGGCCTGGCTGTCACTGCTTCACTCTGCAAGTAGGGCAGGTCCTTTCCCTGGATCTTGGTTCTCTTGTGGGAACAGTGAGAGTATAGATAGAGGGTCTTATCTGATCTCTACCTATTTCACTCATGCCACAGCCATTATGTTCCAGCCTCTGGGCTTTTCACTTTCTTTAAAAAGCCAGGTATCTTCCTACCTCTGGGCCTTTGCACATGCTGTTTCCACTGCGTGGACTACTTTCACCCTCTTTCCGTGGAGATTTTCTTGGTTTCTTTGAAGTCTTCCCTTGTCATCTCCTCAGAGAGGATGGGCTGGTACCTCCCCAACTAAAGTTATTCTGTATCTGAACAAGGAATGATTGCAACTTGCATCTTTTCTTTGCTTGTCTTGTCTACATCCGAGCTTTCTGGTAGTCTTCAGATTCCTGGAGAGCATGGGATGGTGCGAATCCCGGACACCTAACACTATACCGATTAATTTGCTGAACTGAGGCAGAAATCAGAGCAGAGGTTGTATCCTTCCAGGGAAGGCCAGCAGATGGCGCCACAGACCGCGAGGAGGCGAAGCGGCGCGGTGGGCGGGCCTCCCGCGGGGCGGCCTCACCTGGCGGCGGCCGCACCTGCCCGCCCCGCACCCCGCGGAAGCCGAGAGCCCGGGCCCTGGCGTCACCTGGGCAATTGGGAAAGCAGCGCCCGGAGCCACGGGGCGGGGAGATGAAAGGCAGGTGTCGGGTGTGGGCCGCCTGCAGCGCCAGGTGAGAGCCGGGAGCCCCACCCCGCGCCTGGGGACCAGGTGAGTCAGGCTCCCTGGCCCCGCGGGTGGAGGGAGGTGGCCAGGCTCGGAACCTGGAGGCTTGTGCTCCTTGGCTCTCTACCCCGCTGGGTGACTGTTCAAGTCCCGCCCCAGCGTTCTTGGTCTCCGTCAAACCCCTGAGGTGCTTTCCTGTGGTTCTGAGAAATAACTTTCACTCATCAAGCAGTGTATTTCGTCGAGCCTCAGGATAGTTCTCTGAAGTCGGTAGTTTGCTAACCTCCGTTTCACAGAGGCAGGGGAGAGGACCAGAGAGGTGAGGTCAGTTGCTCAGGGCCACACAGCACCCACTCAGCAAGTTGCAGACTAGAGATCTGAACCCAGGTCTGTCTCCAGAGGCCGAGCTCTGACCAGGTTCCTCCCCTTGCTTGCCCTCAAAGTTTTGACCTTCCTAGAGACACAGCCTATTTTTAATTGAATTACTTAATTTGTATTCATTTTCTCTTTTTTTGTGGTAAAATATACATAACAAAATTTACCATTTTAAAGTGTACAATTCAGTGGCATTTAGTACCTTCACAATGTTGTGCAGCCATCACACCGATATAGAGCCTGGATATTTTCATGTCCTTTTGGAAACTCAGACCCATTGAACAGTCTCTCCCATTACCTCCTCCTCCCACCCCCCCAGCAACCACTAATCTGCTTTCTGTGTCTATAGATTTGGCTATTCGGTATATTTAATTTAAATTTGGCTCAATCATCTTCATTCTATACCAGGCCATCCTTGTGCTATCACAGGAGGCCAGGAAATTTCCATCCTTATCCCCAAACTTGTCTACAGGTAGGAATCACCTGGAGACTTAAAAAACAAAACAAAACAAAAAACCGTAGATGCCTGGCTCCCATGCCCAGACTTTCTGATTTTAACTGGCCTGTGATCTGACGAGGGTATCAGGAGTTTTGAAAGGTCCTCAGGTGTTTCTTATATGCAGCAAAGTTTGAGAACCCCCGCTCAGAACCTTCTGGCCCATGGAGCATCCCTTTTATAGGCAGGAAAGCTGAGGCCCTGAGAGGGCCTTGCTCGATCACGCAGAGTATCTCTGGCTGAGACAAGATTGGAACATAGAATTCTTTCCTCCCACTGACACACCCCTCCCATCCTACTGCTTTTCTAGATACTTAATGTCTTCGTGCCTCAATTTCCTCATTTGTAATATGCTGGCCTTAATGGTACCTATGGGTAGGGTGGTCGTGCGGACCAAGTAAGATTATACCTGGGCATTGAGACCCACAAAATCTGGCCAACCTGGAGCAATCAAGGGGTCTGCCTTTAGAGAGCTGTGTGTGTGTTTTGTTTCTAGGACTTGCCTTTTTTTTAAAAAAAAAAAGTTTATGTGGCTGTGTTGGGTCTTAATTGCGGCTCGCGGGATCTAGCTCCCTGACGAGGGATCGAACCCAGGACCCGTGCATTGAGAGCTCAGAGTCTTAACCACTGGACCACCAGGGAAGTCCTTAAGACTTGACTTTATTGTCCTTTTAGGGTCAGGAGCCGGGTCTCCTGTACCCCACACTGTATCAGGCCCAGGACCGGGAATATAGTAGGCATCTAATAAGTCCCACCGGAGACCTTGATTGACCTTCAGCTCCTGGGGGCATTGGGGGTGGGATCCTCTCTGCCCCTGCCGTTTGCTCTTCCCACATGGGCATCCAGGGAAGACCATGGTGGGCACTGCCAGCCTCCCCCTTGGTGCTCCTGCTAATAGAATCTCATCACTTGTGGCAAACAAGGGGGGTGTCTAGTCTGCAGGGGAGGTGGGCGCAGCCCCAGGGGATGAGCCGCCTTCACCTTGAGGCCCTAAGTAGTCACGGTAAACCCATTCCCTTTGCCTGGGCTTCCTCGGCTTCTGGGAAGCCCTGTGACACAGCAGCTCTGGCCCGTGGGACCCCCGCTGGCAGCTCTGGGGGGTGGGGCTCCAGGACATGTCCCTCCCCTCCCCACTGCTTCTGGAGGCTGGCAGGTGAGGGCCATCTCGGAGCTGAGTCCAGGAACTGAGGTCTAGAGAGTTCAGTGACATCGATCCACAGCCTTGGCCTCCCTGGGCTCCCAAACAGCCCCGGCAGCCGGTTCTGCCTCGTGAGTTGGGAAGTTAAACTCGGTTGTTTAAGGCGAGCTGGTCGGTCACCTGCAGCTGAGCACATCCTGACTAATACAACTCCTCCCAGCGCCGGTCCGTTCCCGGTTGAAGACAGAAGGAAAGCCTGAGGCCCAGGGTTTCTTTCATCACTTTTTTCTCCCTTGACTTCAAGGTGCCCAATGCTAATACCTCCCAGGGTTTATTACCACCAGTAACAAGCACATTGATAAAGGCTAACATTTTTTAACACTTCCTCTGTGTTAGTACTTTATGTGGGTTGTTTAATGCTCACATAATCCCATGACGTGACTCCTAGAACATTTTTACAGATGAGGAAGTTTGGGACTCGGGGCAGTTCTGTAGCTTGATGGTCGACAGCTTGGTCCTGTTTCCTGAAGCAGACAGATCCCGTTCCCCTTGCAGATGGGCCTCCCTCACGTCCAGACGCCCCAGCGCATCCCTTTATCCCATTTTTCTCAATGTGTGATTCTGGCACACAGTAGGTGCGTGATGGAGACAAGGTGTGCTGCTCGTCCTCTGCTGTCCTGCACCACCAGCCACTCACCAACCAGGGCACGCTGAGCAGCCCGTGTGTTTAGAGAGGCCTGCGTGTGTGAGCATCTGTGTGCGTGTGTGTGTGTGTGTCTGAGTGTGTGTTGGGGAGTGGGGGGTAGAGTTGGAGAATATGGGCCTTGTCCTCAGTAAAAATAACAAGTGCCATTTATCAAGGGCTCACTACGTCCCAGGTCCTGTGCTTTACATACTTTTGTTCAAGGCCTGCAGTAGTTCTGGGGAGTTTTTCAAAAACTCAAGCCTCTGGGAAATCACATGATTTGCTCAAAGTCACCCAAGTGGATGCGGACCCAGGTCTGTGTGTCTGGAGCCTGTGTCTCAGCCTCGAGCAGAGAAGGTCGGCGTGTCCCTAACCAGAGGCCGGTTCCCTCCTCTGTAGGGAAGCTTCACTGGGCAGGAGGTACCTGAGCTGAGCCCTGAAGGGTGCGCAGGACTCCCAGAGCAGGGGAGGGAAGGCGTTCCGAGTAGAGGGAAAGGCTTGGGGAAACTCGTGCACATGGCACAGTGTATGTTTCGTCGGGAAATGGGGATTATAATTAAAAACCCAGACCAGCTGGCCCCTGTGTACCTCTTAGGATAAGAGGTATTGATTAGAATGGTGGCTTAGGTCCCATGATGCCTCTGGCTTCTGAAGGGCACCACCCAGATGAGTGCCCATTCTACTGGCTCTTCTCAAGAAACGTTTATTCTGCTGCTGGCAACAGAGCTGACGCCCCCCACCCCCACCCCCACCCGCACCCCGGGAGAGTGGAGGTGAGAAAGGCAGTTGTTAATGCCTTGGTGTTGATTTCCTTCAATTAGAATTCACTGAGCACCTACCTGTGCCAGGAACAGAACCTGCCTTTGCAAGACTCACAATTTGGTGGGGAGGAGGGGCCTGAAAATGACCCCCGTGTCAGTTTCATCAGCCGCCATGCCCTGCAGCAAGCCCCTGTGTATGCTTTACAAACATTTATTTCACTTAATTCTGGAAGCAGCCTTGCTGGTAGATATCCTCTCTCGCTTTAACTTAGGAGGACTGCATGGGTCAGAGCAGTCACGTGACTCAATCAAGCACCTGCAGAGAGTTAGTTGCTGAGGCGCTGGGACGCTGCACGCGTATTTGGGGTTCTAAAGTTCAAATTCAGTTACCTCCTTCTGACTTCATATCATGATAACCCAGGCATGTGGGCTTTCAAAGGACGCCCGCAATCTGGGCCATAAAAAAAATTGCTGGGAGAAGGATTGTGGTGGCTGATTTCAAGCTACCGACAGTTCAACTACCGACTCACAAAACCCCTGACTCTTTTTTCTTTTTTGCAGTACGCAGGCCTCTCACGGTTGTGGCCTCTCCCGTTGCGGAGCACAGGCTCCGGATGCGCAGGCTCAGCGGCCATGGCTCACGGGCCCAGCTGCTCCGCGGCATGTGGGATCTTCCCAGACCGGAGCATGAACCCGTGTCCCTTGCATCGGCAAGCGGACTCTCAACCACTGCGCCACCACGGAAGCCCAACCCCTGACTCTTTAACTATCCGAGTCCAGCACGCTCCTGGATCACCTTTCAGATTGGGCCGTAGGCCAACCATGGTGGTTATTACAACTGCAAGAGGACCCTGCACATCCTGGGCCCTGGATGGCTTACCGAGCGTTACTTGATGAGCCCCATCTGTGAAATGGGTCTGGCCATAGCTTGCCTTCCGTGTCTACAGCTCTGGGCTCTGCATCTGCGGGGAGGCTGAGGCCCAGGTTTGCAGCAGGTAGATTTCTCCCCCTCATTTGGGTCACTGTGGGGAATGAGGCTGGGCTGGGTGGGGCTGTCTCTCTGCTCCTGGCTTCCCCTCCACCCTCCAAAGCTTTCACGGAGATTAGTTCCCCTCATGGAGGGATCTTGTTACGGTTCCACCAGGAGGGCCTCTGAAACTCCTACCTGAGATAAGAGGGCTGCGTCTCGGTTAATCTCCCAGCTTAGAGGCCACGTTTTAATATTTAAGAAAAGGTTTCCAGGCTCAGGGCCGGGTGGAGGGAACGGTACACGGGACCTGGCCTAGTGGGTTTTGAATGCATGTATCGTTAGAGGCCCTTTCTACTCATCAAGCCTGTGGGGCCTGGTGTCCCCTGAGTCATTTCTTTAGGTTGGATTTCACTGGTACCTGGACCAGGGGGCCTGACAGGGCATTGTATTTATGGAGAAGTCCAGCTGGACTTGGGTTGTGTGCTGGAAGCAGCACCAAGTCCAAGGATGGGCCAGTGTCTGACCCTGCTTCCAGCCCCAGCGATTTCAGGCCTGTGTCTCTTCACTGTCTTCCTTCTCCCTCAGCTGGCAGACTCCTGGCAGGACCCATCGGGAGAAGAAATTCGAGAAGGGAGCCAGCCCTGAGTGAGCACCCCGTGCATGCATTCTGAGTGAGTAAGCCTGGCCATCTGGCTGAGCTGGGTTTGAATCTGTCTTCATTTCTTTCATAATGTGTGTTCCTGTGCAAGTCACTTAACTGCTCTGAGTTTTAATTTTCTCCTTTGTGAGGTGGGTGCTGTAGTATGTACTTCACATGGTGGTTCTGAGACCTTAATAGTCTCTTAAAGTGCCTGGTAGTAGGTTAGATTTAAAAAAAAAATCAGTTGAAAAAATATGTATTCGTTGTAACACTTGCTGGTTGGAACTCACACGTGTAGCCACTTATTTTTTCCTAGGCCCTGAAGTGAGAAGGCAGGAGAAATAGCCAGAGACCTACAGGCCTGGTTCCTGCATTTTTTTAGCTTTGCCCAGAATAGTTAAGACTCTGAAAAATCAGTGAAGGTGCTGTGGGTGTTTCCCACATTCATAGGGGAAAATGGATTTTCAGTCAATGATATGAAAATAATTGGCTGGAATAAATTAGATGAGTTTTACTTCAAATTACACCACTTAAGAGTTCCTCCCAAAGAACAACCTTCTATTAAGAAGGCAATCACGTGCAATGTATACTGCAATATAAGTTTCTATTTCTGCCTTTAAACAAAACATGAAACTGTGACTGTACATTTTGTTTCTTATTCAATGTAAATTTGCAATCCCTTCTTTTATATTTTCAAAATTAATTTACTTATGTATTTATTTATTTTTGGCTGCATTGGGTCTTCGTTGCTGCATGCGGGCTTTCTCTAGTTGCGGTGAGCGGGGGATACTCTTCTTTGCATTGCGTGGGCTTCTCGTTGCAGTGACTTCTCTTGTTGTGGAGCATGGGCTCTAGGAATGTGGGCTTCAGTAGTTGTGGCATGCAGGCTCAGTTGTTGCGCTCACGGGCTCTAGAGTGCAGGCTCAGTAGTTGTGGCGAATGGGCCTCTTTGTTCTGAGGCATGTGGGATCTTCCCAGACCAGGGCCCGAACCCGTGTCCCCTGCATTGGCAGGCGGATTCTTAACCACTGTGCCACCAGGGGAGCCCTAAATAACCTTTAACCTACAAGTTCAAAGAGAGCAGGAGAGAAGAGATTAGGTTACGAAGGATCATGACTCTTATCTTGGGTACTTTGTTGCTTACCTCCTCCTCCAGACACACCATCAAGAAATTTCAGAAGTCTAGTGATAAAATAGAATGGAGATCAGCAAACTTTTTCTATAAAGGGGCAGATTGTAAACGTTTTAGTCTCTGCAGGCCACACAGTCTCTGTTGCAACTACTCGTCTCTGCCATTGTAGCAGGAAAGCAGCTGTAGATGACATGTGAGCAAATGGGCGTGGCTGTGTGCCAATAAAACTTTATTAACAGAAACCACCGGTGGTCTTGCCAGTGGTGAACCACTGATTGTCTCCTGACATAGTATTGTCTAAGCCAGTGGTTCTCAAAGAGTGGTCCCTGGTATCCCATCATCAGCATCACCTGGGAACTTGTTAGAAATACAAATTCTTGGGTCCCCACCCCAGACTTTCTGAGTCAGAAATGTTAGGGTGGGACCCAGCAATCTGTTTAACAAGCCCTCCACTTGATTCTGCTACATGCTCCGTTTCGAGAACCACTGATCAAATTCTTGCTCCATGTGACTCTTGGCTGCTGCCTGAGGATACTTTCCCCCTACAGCCCTCTTCAGGGAGGCTGTGGTTTCCTCCTAGCTCCCAAGGAACTCCGCACCTGGAGATGGGGTGGGTCCTCTTTGCTTCCCATTGACGCTTTGAAAAGATCTCTAGTCCTTCCTCCATAAAAACTCCCAGCTAATGTGAAGGCCTTTTCAATAAACTCCTGCCTGTATTGGCAGCTGGTTCGCTGTCCCACTTTCCGTCACTTCTCTTACCATCATGCTTCTGGCTTCAACCATGACATTGCAGATCAACACTCAACACGCTTCCATCTCAGTTCCTGGACCTTCTTGGCTCCAGTGATTATTTTCCTTGCTCTTCAACCATCCACTTATGTTGTCATTACTCTGGACTTGACTTAAATGTCACTTTCTCAGAGAGGCCTTTTCTAAGCTAGCTTCCACCTGCAAGCCAGTCCTTTCCATATTTACCTTATTCCCTGCACTGATTAGCACCTGAAAGTATCTCATTTCACAGTTGACGTGCATGTCTGTTGTCTGTGGTCTTAGATCTAGTTCTCTGAAAACAGAGCCTGTGATGGGAATGTTACACAAGTGATTCATGAAGAGAGTTCTCTTAGGAGATGAGGGGTGAGGGAAAGATGGTAAAGCAGGGAAAAAAAATCTAAGCAAGAATATGACCTCAGGGATAAACAAATAGATCAATGCAACAGAATCCAGAAATAGATTTACACATGCATAATTTTCAACAAATGCCCAAATTTCATTAGGAAAGTCTTTTCAACAACTGGATAAATGTTTGAAAAAATGAACCACAGTCCCTGCTTCACATTATACACAAAAACTAATTTGGGAAGGATCATAGGCCTAAATGTGAGAGCTAAACTATAAAATTTCTAGAAGAAAACAGTGGGGAATATCTTAGCAATTTTGGGGTAGTGAAAAACTTATTAGAAAAAACACAAAATGCACTAACCATAAAAAGTAGATAAATTGTACTTCATCAAAATTAAAAACTCCTGCTTACCAAAAGACCCCATTAAGAAAATGAAAAGACAAGCCACAGATATGAGAAAGTACAACACATATATCAGTTGTGGGCTTGTATCCAGAATATATTTAAAATACTGACAAATCAATGATAAAAAGACAACTCAATAAAATGGGCAAATACTTGAATAGACATTTTGGAAGGAAAGATACATGAATGGCTTGTAAGCACATGGAAAGATGCTCAACATCATTATCCATCAGGGAAATGCAAATTGAAACCACAATGAGATATCATTTCACACCCACTAGAGTGGCTAAAATAAAAAATCTGACAACACTAAATGTTGACAAGAATGTGGAACAATTAGAACTCTCATACATTGTTGGTGTAAAATGGTACAATCACTTTGGAAAACTGGAGGGTTCTTATAATGTTAAGTTATACATCCACCTATTACCCAGTCATTCCACTCCTAGGTAGTTGCCCAGGAGAAATAAAAACGTGTGCTCACAGAAAAACTTGTGCAGGAATGTTTTTAGCAGCTTTAACTTATAGTAGCTAAAAATTAGAAACCCAAATTTCCATCCACAGAAGAATGAAAAAATAAATTATTGTTTATTCATACAGTTGAATAGTACTCAGCAATAAAAAATGAACCTCTGATATATACAACACAGATTAAATTCAGAAATATTATGTTGATGGAAATCTATATATATAAAAGAATCCATACTGTGTGATTCCATATATATAAAGCTCAAGAATAGACAAAATTAATCTGTGTTGATAAAAATCAGAAAAGTGGTTGTTCAGTGGTTGGGATTGACTGGAAGGGGGCAGGAGCTGATGATGGGAATGTTTAATTGTTGATTGGGTTGTTGGTTACATTGGAAGACATTTGTCAAACTCATTGAATTGTACTTTTAATATCTGTGCTTTTTACTGTATATAAATTTTATCTCAATCGACAAAATACAAAACATCAAAAAAAGAAACAAAAGAATATAACAGATGGAGACAACTTCAGTCTGATCCCAGGGGGAACTCTGGAACATAAATTGCACCATGGAGTTGGTCTCTCTTTATGGCAAGGGGGCTGGGATTTTGTACCCCCATGTCATTTAGTCAATCTCCCCCATGGTGGGGGTAGCTTAGCTTCCTGGAAGAGGTTGTTCCATGTTGGCTTAGGGCAATTATCTGGGGAAGGAGTGAGCTATGAGTTGTATTGAGCCAACAACAGGGCAGCTTGGGGATGGGTGCATAGTCCAGTTAAGAGGATCTGGATGGGACACCAACACGTCTCCCACACTCCACCCCCAGCACAGCCTGGAGCCATTTGCTTCTCACATACGTTCATTTCATCCAAGTGTGGTTTCTCCAGGACTCTGGTTGGCCACAATTTCTGAAGACATTTCTAAGAGGAGGGGTAGTGGGCTGAACAAGAGCCCCCACTATTGCAGGTGTCCATGTCATCACAAATACTCATCATCTTCCTCCACCACCACTCATTCCAGGTTCCCCTCTCCCTCTGGTTGTCTGAGTGGCTGGCCTGGTGAGGTGACCCAGACCCTCATCCTGGAGGGGTCTGAGCCCCTGGTGACCACGTCCTTATCAGGCTGGGGTGACTGTATTGCCCATGTACAGTTATCCTAGGCACGCAGGCACCAAGAGATGTCCTAGCAAACTGCCCGAGCACCAAGCAGTTACCTCCCTGTGTGTCAGCAGCCCCTCCTTCTCATAAGGATCAAGGTCAATGCCCTATGCCAGCATGGCGGCTGCTTCGCCTTCTGGATGACTGGCATGTGTTACTCAAAGTGACCAGGAGGCAGCCATAGCTTTGCGTTGAGTGGGATTATTATTGAGTCCTGAGGGGGAAGCATCCTCCCTCTGGGTACTAGTGTTTCTAGACCCACAGAGTTCCAAGTCACAGAGAATTCCTCAAGCAAGTTGCTGGAGAACGTGGTGGGCAGAGCTGCTCCTGCCCTCGTCTTCCTGCCGTTAAACTGTCAGACCTTTGAAGTCAGCTGCTCTCTGTCTATTCACCACTGTATCTTCAATGCCAAAAACAGTACCTGGCATGTATTTAGCACTTGGTTATTATACTTACAGACCGATTGCCAGAAACTGACTTGATGCTTTATGGGGTATGTTGAAGGAATATCAAACAATGCCAGTTTTCTTTAAGACGTTCCAATTTATTTTATGATTATGGAGTTATAAATGTTCATTGTAGAGAATTTAAAATACAGAAAAAGCAGAAGAAAAATCAAAAGTGCCTGGAGATAACCTACATTAACCAGAACTATGCCATGAACTTGGTCTACGTAGTGGTTTTCGAGCAGCTCTTGGGAGCACTTGTGTTTCAGAGAAGGCTCCCCAGGAATTGTCTTGAGAGTAAAGGGGAGGGTATGTCTCCCCCAGAACAGGGACATTTTTCACAATTTTATTGAAATTTTGTTTGAAAAAAAGGATTTGCAGCAAAGACAATAAAAAAAGGTGGAAACCCACCAGTCTACACTGTGAAGCTGGCAGTTTTCATTCAGCTGACTTTCAATTTCATATCACCATCAATAAATAGTGCAGATGATCCAGGCTCTGCTATCGTACATGGCAGTTCCTGGCACTTGACCAGCCCCTGGTGCAGACTCCTCTCCTAAGAACACCGCAGAGTTATGTGACAGACAGAGGGAAACTTTTACTGCAAAAAACCAGATGTTGCCGACTGGAAGCGACCAGTGGTGGTGGAAAACGGAACCATGAATGAGTCATGTTCAATCATCTCAGACAAGCATAAAAGTATATAAAAGATTAGTGCAGAAGAGAATTTATACCAGGCTCTGTGCTGTCTGGGAACATGATTTAGATTAAAAAGAGGAAAAAAAATATCTCTGAGCCACCTGGAGCACCGTAGTCAGAAGGCTTTTAGGATTTGGATTTCAATATCCATCACTATAGCTCTTAGAATATTTTTATTTTTGAAAGGCATTTGGATGCCTATCAAAACAACCAGACCTGCATGCGGGCAATATGTCAGAGAGAGATGACTGTCCACGTACCCACTGGCTCTCCAGACACAAGGTTCAAGCATGCAGCTGTGTTAGAGATGGCACATCCATCTCTGCCCCCTTTGGTTTGGTGCTGAGGTCAAAATATATGCCCCTATTCAACTGTGCTTGGGTTTGTAGCCTTAATGGGGAAAACCAAGCTGGATGAGGGGCTTAGGAGGGAGAATGGTAAATTTGAGGCGAGGGAGGGCTGGAGGATTTGCCTGGTGTCTGTGTTTATATTGAAGAGCTACTTGGTTGATTTGAAGTCTGTGATCAGTTGTTGTGGTTCTTGGTTTCCTTTGGTTTTGGTGAACACAGTCAATTTCTCATCCAGAAACCTGGTTACCACACAGCTTGGCTTGATGAAAGAGGAATGCTGTGGTACCGCATCCTTACCAACACTTGGTATTTTCCAACTTTTAATATTAGCCATTCTGGTGGGTATGTAGTAGTATCCCCTTTTTTTTTTTTTTTTTTTTTTTTTTTTTTTTTTGCGTTATGTGGGCCTCTCACTGTTCTGGCCTCTCCCGTTGCGGAGCACAGGCTCTGGATGCACAGGCTCAGCGGCCATGGCTCACGGGCCCAGCCGCTCCCCGGCATGTGGGATCTTCCCGGACCGGGGCACGAACCTGTGTCCCCTGCATCGGCAGGTGGACTCCCAACCACTGCGCCACCAGGGAAGCCCCCCCTTTTGGTTTTAATTAGCATTTCCCTGGTAACTAATGATGCTGAGCATCTTTCATGTGTTTATTAGCCATTTGGAGAAATTCTTTTACTACCTTCCTGTTGACTCAAAAGTCCATTACAGTAGAACGGAAAATTGGGTATCATTGTGCTGAGGAATATTATACAGCAATAAAAACGGGAGGCCCAGGCCTTTATACCCCTGTGTGGATCAGTCTTTGGATGTGGGTCACCCTGTATTAAGTATGTCTTTGTATCCTGATGTTTTGACATCCGGGCCCTTGCTGACCCTGCAGGGACTGTCCCTCCCAGGGCTAGCCAGTCCCTAGAGAGAGTAAATGATCCACCTGTGAGCTCACCTTTCCTATGCAAACCAACCAGTCCAGAGTTCACACCCCAAGGACCTCCTTTATGGGGCTCTCCCATTCTGGGCTACTATCCACCTGCCCAAATCACCCCAGGGCCAGTTACCAGACAACTGGGGCCGGCCCCTTACACCCCAGAGCCTGCCCAAACGATTCAGACCGGCCAACCCTGAGCCTGCTTACCGTGCCTCACCTCGCCCATGTTCCTTCCTGTGGAAACCACAGTCAAGGCTCTTGCCCCTGTTTCCTCCTGCTCTGCCCGATCCTGGTGCTTCCCCAGGTGGCCCTGTGTGGTGTGGTGAGCCCCTCCTCTTCGAATCTGTGAGTATAACAAGCTGTCTTTTCAACGGCAATCATCTCCTGATCTGTTGGCCTTACCATACCTGAAAGATAACAGCATCCTGATTTAAAAGCACACCCTGGGTGGGACTTCCCTGGTGGTCCAGTGGTTAGGGCTCCGTGCTTCCACTGCAGGGGGCATGGGTTCGATCCCTGCTTGGGGAACTAAGATCCCATATGCTACACAGTGCGGCCAAAAAGGAAAAAAAAAAAAAGCACACCCTGGAAAGGGGTGGGTCCCTGGAGGAGGCAGGTCCTTGCATCTAGGGCCATCCCTATGGGGCTCAACAACTGGAGACCATCTGTCAGCAGCACCCCCGGTGGGTGGGGCTCTGAGGCCTTCCTTGGAGGGGGTGGTTGGTGTCCATCACAGATTCCTTGCATCAAGGTGTAGGTGACCCTTTGTTCCAGGGCCTCACCCGCCTCACCCTAGTCCCTATCCGAGTGATCCTGTTGTCCCTCCTCTGTCCAAAACCCACCCAGGACCCCCTTCTCACTCAGGATAAAAACAAAGGCCTTCCTGTGCCCTATGAGGCCTTATGAGATCTGCCCCTTCTCCCACTGGCCCCCCTACTTTGCCCCAACCACACTGGCCCCTTCACTGTTCCTCCACAGGCACATCCCCCCCCAGGACATTTGCACATCCTTTGCTCTCTGCCTGGAATGCTCTTTCCCTATATCTACCCTTGGCTCATGCCTTCACTCCCTTCAGATCTTTGCCCATCTATCACCCCCTTCTTGGCCACCTGCTCTAAAATTCCAACACTTGCCCCATCCCTGACGCTTCCTATCCCCCTCCCCTGCTTTCTTTTTTCTCTGCATAAGGTACCAGGCATTGTACTCACTATTTCATTTCATGTCTGTTTTCCCTGCTTGAGTGTGTCAGCTCCAGGGAAAAGGGGAAGGATTGTTGTCTATTTTGTTCATCGCTGCATCCCCACTACTGAAAACAGGGTCAAGCTCAGAGCATCAGCAAGTGATCTGTTGGTTGAATGCAGCGGTGCACATTTTGGAGAAGGTGTTCAGGTCTGTTCCCGCTGCTCCTTTGGATAAATGCTGGTCCAACACCCAGAATGTGCAGTTTAATTACAGATGCATCTTAGTTTCACCCGCTCTGCCCTCTCGTATTCCTCTTTCATGTCTCCCCCTTCCCTCTCCTCTTTCATATCCATTTTCTTTCTTTCTCCCACTCCTTTCCGCTTTTTGGTACTTGATGGAATCACATTAAACTAATAAAGCTTTCATTACTGGGTTGTACCCGTAATTACGCACACTGAGAGCCAGGTTTGTTTTGATTTTCTGTGGACTTTTGGTCGCTGATGCTTTTGAACACTTGCTTTTATTCTTCAGTTGCCACTTGACCCCCCATGTTTTAAAAAGGATGAAAAGCTTAGAAAAACATCAGAAATACCCTTTTATTTTTTTTCCTGCAAATTGATTTGGAGGGTTTTGTTTTGATTTCCCTCTTGGAAACGGTGGGTGTTAAAAAAGAATCACACGTTTCTAAACTGGCCACAAGGCTGTGAATTCTGCAATGGGAAGGAGATAAAGTTTATCATTTACTGGGGGGCTCTGAAAGAATCCCCACTAAAGGGAGAGTGTGGTATAGTCCCTGTAGGCCCACGGAGGCTGGGAGAGGTTGGATTAGAGCAGGGTGTCTCCGCCGCAGCACTAGTGACATTTGTGGCTGGATCATGCCTGTGGTGAGGGCGTCCTGTGCACTGTAGGATGTTGAGCAGCATCCCTGGCCTCTATTTAGTAGATGCTAATAGCACCTTGCCTCATTTGTGACAATCAAGAATGTCTCCAGACACGGCCAAATGTCCCCCGGGGGGGGCCACAAGGGCCCTCTGTTGACAACCACCGAATTAGATCAAAACTTGTATGATAAGCGTGCATAACATCTCTATTTAACAAGAGTTAAAAGATGGAAACAATCCAAATGTCCATCAACGGATGAATGGATAAACAAAATGTGGTCTATCCATACTATGGAATATTATACAGAATGAGGTAGTGATACATGCTACAACATGGATGAACCTTGAAAAATCATGCTCAGTGAAAGAAGCCAGACACAAAAGATCACATATCGTATGTTTCCATTTATATGAAATGTCCAAAATAGGCCAATCCATAGAGAGAGAAAGTAATTAAGTGGTTTCCTGGGGTTGAGAGAGGGAGCAAATGAGGAATGACTGCTTAATGGGTGAGGGGTTTCTGTTTGGGGTGATGAAAAAGTTATGGCATTAGACAGTGGTGGCGGTTGCATAATATGGTGAATGTACCCAATGTTGCTGAAATGTACACTTTAAAATGGTTAAAATGGTAAATTTTATGTTATGTGGAGCACTTGCTTTTATTCTTAAATTTTACCACAATTAATTTTAATTTTACCACAATGAAAAAACTCAACAGCTCATGTGAGCTGCTTTTACCGGCACGTATGAGCTTGAAAGATAAAAGGTTTGGTCCTTCTGTGTCCCATTCTAGGAGAAGAGGGGTCCTCCCATCCTCCAATCCCTTTTCCTCCACCCCAGGGATAGGAATCACTGATTTCCATAACTGAGATTCTAATACACTGATTGGAGACTCTTTCTTGGGGATGGATGTTTATTTCAGTTATCTCTTGCTATAAACAAGAGATAGTGGCTTAAATAGCAACCGTTTATTGGCTCAGGGCTCTGCTGGGACCCCACACTTCTGCTCTACGGTGTGTTGGCTGGGGTCATTCATGTGGCTGCAATCTGTTGAGAGCATGGCTGGGGCTGGAATGTCTGAGGGGGCTTCATTTTCACAACTGGCCAATGGTCTGGCTCTTGGTGGGGGGCCTCGGTTCTCCATGTGGTCTCTCTGCCTCCAGTGTTCTGGACCAGCTTCTTCACAGCGTGGTGCTGGGTTCCCAGGGGATAAATGTGGAAGCTGAAAGTATCGTAAGATCTAGGCTCTGCAATCCCCAAATGTCACTCCTACCATGTTCTATTAGTCAAAGCAAGTCACAAGGACATTATGCTAAGGGAAATAAGCCAGACACAGAAATACAAATACTGCATGATCTCACTTACATGTGGACTCTAAAATAGTT
Organism: Mesoplodon mirus; assembly: GCF_964341445.2. Lineage (NCBI taxonomy): Eukaryota > Metazoa > Chordata > Mammalia > Artiodactyla > Ziphiidae > Mesoplodon > Mesoplodon mirus. The sequence goes on from NC_138989.1 coordinate 13,265,578, forward strand.
AAACAGTAGAATGGTGTTTAACTATTTAAACACCATTAAATAGAAACATAGAAACAGTAGAATGGTGGTTTCCAGGGGCGGGGGAGGAGAAAATGTGGAGTTGATGGTCTAGTGGTACAAAGTTTCAATTATGCAGTTAAGTTCTGGAGATCTGATATACAGCACGGTGACTGTAGTTAATAATACCATATTGTAAACTTGAATTTTGCTAAGTGGGTAGATCTTTAAGTGTTCTCAACACACACACACCCACACACACACACCCACACACACACACACACACACACCCACACACCCACAAAGGTAACTATGTGAGGTGGGGGCTATGTTAACTAGCTTGATTGTGGAGATTATTTTCACAATGTATTCATATACCAAAACATCAACTTGTATACCTTATAGCATCTTTATTTGTCAATACCTCAATAAAGATGTCAAGAAAGCATTAGTAAACATTAGAGAAGGTTCAGGAAAAACACGGAGAAAGCCCAGTTAGAAGTCTGTTGTGATCATCCGGGTGGGAAATAGGGCAGACTTGGAGGGGACCAGTGAGTGGATCCCTGCATCAGAAGTAGTGATGCTGAAACGTAGGCTTGAAAGTAGGGGATGAAATAAATGGAAAGGGCTCGGGTCTGCTTTTGTTCTAGGGCTACTGTAACTGAAGTTTCTTTCCACGGTCCAGGTGTGATCATTTGAATTAGGCGTGAGAGTTTATGGGCAGTCTGCAGATTCACCTTCCGTGTGTCCGTCCCACGCATGGAATTCCCTCAGGACCTCATGTGGTCTGGGGCAGGGTTCCAATATTCCTAAATCCTCTGGCCATATCATCTAGTAGCATTCCAACTAAATTAAGTTCCTGGACCCAATTCCAAATTTCCCACACCAACAAGCGATTCTCAGACACCAGCAGGGTTTCCACTCAGTCCTGACACTATCTGCGTTGAGATAGAATCAGATTCCACAGGAGCTCAGTCCCTCAAGACTTCAAATGCCAATCCAGTCGTAAGCCCAGGTCAGAAGCCCTTCTGACCAACCGACTACAAATTGGAGGGTTCAACGACCCCCTTCTTGGGTTCAATTAATTTGCTAGAACAGCTCGCAGAGCTCAGGAAACCCATTAACTCACTAGATTACCAGTTTATTATAAAAGAATATATAACTCAGGAACAGCCAGATGGAAGAGATGCAGAGGGCAAGGTCCTGAACAAAGAAGCTTCTGTCCTCCTCAGACTTGGAGCCCAGCATGACGGCACGTGCAAGTGTTTTGGTTCCCCAACCTGGAAGCTCTCTGAACCCCCTCCTTTTTGGGTTTTTATGGAGGCTTCATTATATAGGCATGATTGATTAACTCATTGGCCATTGGTGATTGATTCAACCTCCAGCCCCTCTCCCCTCCCCAGAAATCAGGAGGTGGGATTGAAAATTCCAACCCTCTTGGTGTGGAGAAAAGGGAACCCTCTTGCACTGTTGGTGGGAATGTAAATTGATACAGCCACTGTGGAGAACAGTATGGAGGTCCCTTAAAAAACTAAAAATAGAACTACCATATGACCCAGCAACCCTACTACTGGGCATATAGCCAGAGAAAACCATAATTCAAAAAGACACATGCACCCCAATATTCATTGCAGCACTATTTACAATAGCTAGGTCATAGAAGCAACTTAAATGCCCATCAACAGATGAATGGATAAAGAAGATGTGGTATATATATACAATGGAATATTACTCAGCCATATAAAGGAATGAAATTGGGTCATTTGTAGAGACATGGATGGACCTAGAGACTGTCATACAGAGTGAAGTAAGTCAGAAAGAGAAAAACAAATATCGTATATTAACACATATATGTGGAATCTAGAAAAATGGTACAGATGAACCAGTTTGCAGGGCAGAAATAGACACAGATGTAGAGAACAAATGTATGGACACCAAGGGGGGAAAGTGGGGAGTGGTGGTGGGATGAACTGGGAGATTGGGATTGACAAGTATACACTAATATGTATAAAATAGAGAACTAATAAGAACCTGCTGTATAAAAAATAAATAAAAGAAAATTAAAAAAAAAGAGAAAATTCCAACCCTCTAATTACATGGTTACTTGGCAGTGAGTCCCCACCCTTAGGTGCTTCCAAAAATCACCTTCATTATCATAAGCCCAGTTGAGGTGGAAAGGGGCTAGTTATGAAAAACAAGACACCCATTTCACCTTTAAGGCTCTGAAGCATTTTTTTTTTTTTTTTTTTTTTTTTGTGCTACGCGGGCCTCTCACTGTTGTGGCCTCTCCCGTTGCAGAGCACAGGCTCCGGACGCGCAGGCTCAGCAGCCATGGCTCACGGGCCCAGCCGCTCCGCGGCATGTGGGATCTTCCCGGACCGGGGCACGAACCCGTGTCCCCTGCATCGGCAGGCGGACTCCCAACCACTGCGCCACCAGGGAAACCCTCTGAAGCATTTTTTAAAGGAACTGAGCATGAGACCAAATATTATAACAAAAGATGCTCCTATTGCTTTTATCTCAGGAAATTCTAAAGATTTGGGGAGCTGTGAGCCAGAACTGTGGATGAAGACCCAATATTGATATATATGAGAAATCTATTTTTATAGATCAGAACATTGCACCAACATTACCCCGATTTCCAACATACTTTCTATAAATTCAATGACGAGCAAAACAACCTCAGTAACAAAACGTCCTGGCCAAAGCAGCAACGTAATGTGCCCTCTTATTTCTCTTCTCATAGGACTAGAAGAGGCTCTAGATTGCTCTTCAAAAGCTTTCCCTGGTAACTATTCCATAACCTTTGGTGAACTTTCTTGCTTCTCAAGGAAATAGGGGGGAAATGTGATCAAAGTTGGAGATGATGCTAACATTGGTAGGAGGCAACTGGGAAGAGCAGCTCTTAAAGGTAACGGTGGAAGTTTCTCAGAAATGATTGTGTGATCGAATAGCTTCCCTTCCGAGGAAAAAGCATGTCAAATCAGGAGACTTGAAGTTCTAGAAAAGGGTCTTTGGGATTGTCATCTTCTACCTTCCTCGGGGAAACAAATGAGGAAGCGGGGTTCCTGAGAGGGGACAGAACTTGCCCAAGGACGCACAAGGCGTTCACTTCAGTGCGAAGACTAAAGTCCTGGGCACTTGCCCCAGAACCTGAGGATCCCGGATGGCTTTGCTTGCAGCGGGGATGGCAAACACATGGCCCTCACATAGGTTTTCTGGCCCCATAATGGGGTTTTGTTTTGCTCTATTTTGGTGGTGCTCATTGTCTTAGCTGCCTTCACTTAAAAAGGGCAAGACTCCACATGAGAATCTGGATTTCTGTCTCTTAGTTTTTTCCTCTCTTGGGGACTCAGTATCCCTGTCTGTAAAATGGGGACACTGATATGGTGGTTGTTATCCATCTGCCCCTCCCCTACCCCCATATCTTCCCCTCACCCTTCTCTCCCTGCTCTGTGCTCCCTCCTGGGGGCTGACCTGCATGGACTAGGTTCCCTTGCCTTCTGCTTCCTGGGATGGGAGCCCAGCATGGTAGCACGTGGAGGTGTTCTCGTTCCCCAGCCTGGAAGCTCTCTGAACCCCCTCCTTTTTGGATTTTTATGGAGGCTTTATTACATAGGCATGGTTGATTAACTCATTGGCTATTGGCGATTGATTCAACCTCAGTCAACTGGCCAGTGGAAATCACTGGTGAGAGACTGGAGGGCAGTAGGAGGGAAGAACCAGCATATTCTATTTCCCCAGCTCCTGTTGGGTGGCCCCTCTCCCATGGTCCCTCACCAGGGAACCCTACACCCCTTCATTTGGCTGAGGGTGGTACCAGCTCCCCACCCATTGCTGGCCCCAGGAATTTAAATATCCCTTGCTGGTTCCTTTAACCCTGTTAGCACCTGTGAAAATAGACCCCTTTATTAGATCCCCAGAACTTATCAGTACTGTATTATGTACTTGAAATTTGCTAAGAGAGTAGATATTACATGTTCTCACCACAAAAAAGAAATGGTTATTGTGTGACATGATGGAGGTGTTAGGTAAGGCCGTTGTGGTGGTAATCTTATTGCAACATATAAATGTCTCAAATCAACACTTTGTACACCTTAAACATATTCAATGTTACATGTCAATTACATCTCAATAAAGCTGGGAAAAAAGAAAACCATGGCAATACATCTACAAAAAAAGAGAGACCCTTTATTAAACTCTCCTCAATTAAACCCTTTGAATGTACCACCTATTTCCCCCTGGGACCCTGACAGATGCCATAATATCCCAGAGAGATCATGACACATGGGCTGGCACTTGGCAAATGCTCAATCCACTTGCTGTTATTGTCATATTATCACACTCCTGTTATTTTCATTACTGTCATCTCGGTGTAATTAGAATTATAAACTCTGCTAGTTGGAAAGAACCATAGAAATAATTTCCTCTGCAGAGCCAGGAGAATAGTACCTGGCCTGTTTGTTGAGTGAATCAATGACTTTTTTCAACTGGGGATAGCTCTCCTTTCATACCTCCTGTCATGGGGAGCTCACTAGTGGAAAAGGTAGCTTCTTATTTCATTGGATGGCTTTGTTAATTTTACCAGGAAGATGAGCAAACATGGGGCAGGTTATCTAGTGTTTTGCTGCCATTGGCTGGGTGGTTGGAGGTGGGGACACAGGAATCATGGGGACACAGAGCTGAGAACACAGACACTGTAGACCAAAGACAAATTCTCACCCAAATCCTCAACCCTCCCAGGCGCCTCGCACGGCCCAGGAGGAAAAAGTCAGCCCCCAATTCAGTATCAGCTAGACCCTCCAGAGTCCCCAAGATGGAAAAGCATCCAGAGTTTTCCCAATGCCCCCATTTCCCCTGATTTCCCACATAACTTCATAGGAGACACTCTGATGAGCAAAACAACTTCTGTCACAAAATGATCTGCCCAAACCAGCAACGGAGGGGGTGAAAGCTGAGTCAGGAAGGATGCGCTATTATTTTTATTCTCAGGGGACTAGAAGATACCGGAAGAGACTCTATACTGTCCTTAAAGATTCTTACTGACACCTTTGCTGTGCCTGTCATGAGATCTACACTGCAGATGGCAGATCCAGAGGGGAAAATAAGTAAATAAACACACGCATAAAATCAGACAACATCGCTGCCTTGGCTGCCAGCCCCTGTGGCCCCAGGTGCGCTCAGGGTAGAGCGCATCACCTTGCCTTTGGACTGCAGTCAATGGAGCAGGCAGGAAATGAGAGGAAATTAATTTAACCCCCTCTCCTCTTTTCCTCCCCTGCCGTCCCTCCTGTTTTTACACAAGGGCCTTTTAAAATGTTGGTTCCTCTCTGATTAGAGCGCCATAGAGGTTCGAAACAGCCTCTTCTGGGCTAAACCCCCTCTGCCCTTAACCAGAATGATTGGCTGGTTGCCTTGGTAATTGTCCTCATTCGCTGTGTAGAAGCCACAATTATGAAGGTTTTTCTGGGTACTGATCCTCTTAGAGCCTTTTTCTTATAAGTTCACAACAAGATGGGACAAAGGAGACCTAATAGATTTTATTGCTCCGGCCCCTTGGAGTACTCAGAGCCCATGACCTGCGGGCATGAGCTGTGAGTGCCATTTAAATTGGTTGGCTTTGCCTGGAGATAAAGCTTTACATTCAGGAGAGTGGCTGAGGTTCTATTAGCTGGAGAGCCAGGGCCAGAGAATGAACTCACAGACCCGGTTGGTCTACCTCCGCTCGTAATGGAAAACCCAGATGGGCCTCGGAGGCTGAGGGCTGGAGCACTTAACCTTTCACTGATAATCGAAGAAAATGGACATGTAACCGCTCTCTCGAAACTCAGGCATGATTCAGGTTCAAGGCAGGAGAGCTCTGTGGGTTGTTGAAGAACCCAAGCTGGAAATGTTCTGGGCAGAGGCTGCTTTCTACACTTTAAAGAGAAACAGGACTCCATTAGCTGTGGTAATTGGAAGGCAGAAAAAGGGGGAAAGATGATGATTATGATGATGTTGATAATCACGACCACTATAATCATATAATTTAGCCATACAGGGTACAAGATGCTCACATTCATTACCTTTGCTGGTCCTCATAACAGCCTGGGGGTTGTATGTACCTTATTGGAGATGGGGAAACGGAGGCACAGGAAGGTTAAAGCAACTTGTCAAGTTGGAAGGTGTGTTGGAAGAGGTGGTATCAAACACAAAGAAATCTGACTGCTAGAATCTTTCAACCACATAGAACCTCCTGTCACCAAAGGAAAATCAATTCTAAGTTTTAGTGGAAGTAAAGTTTTGAATGGAAGTTGGTAGACCCTCTACCTAGGTGTTCTAGGGGCTAATGCGCCTTCATTAGAAAGGCTTTGGGGAATTCCCTGGTGGTCCAGTGGTTAGGACTCTGCACTTTCAATGCGGAGGGCCTGGGTTCAATCCCTGGTTGGGGAACTAAGATCCCACAAGTGTGACAAAAAAAAAAAAAAAGAAAGTGTAGAAAGGCTTTGAACTTTGACGAGTCCCCATTGGAACCGAATACTCTCAGAAAGGGGTCAAGTCCATGGCTATTTCATCCAGAGAGTCAGCTCGTTTGCTTGGTAGTAGCTGTGTTGAGAAGGATTCTGAGTTTGTGCCTGGATTTACTATTAAAGATGCCATCTTGATTGGTAATGTTTACCTCGAAAGAGGGATTGGGAATCATGTGTTTGCCTCCTCTGCAGGCTCATCTGCTGATGCCCTACAGGAGATTAGCTCACTGGATAGTTCTTCAGGTGTAACAATTATCTGAAAACCCAGAATTGTAATTTGGTGGTTCCAGATTCATTCCATAATTTGCAAAAAATCTTTCTATCTGGAAATAATTTCAGACTTATTGAAAAGTTTCAAGAATAAGAATAGCATGAATAATACCTATAGTCCTTTACCTGGAGTCACTTGTTAATATTTTACTCTGCTTTTTCCTTTTCTCTCATGTGTATAATTTTTCTGAAACATTTGAGAGTAAATTGCATATATCATGGTCTTTTACCCCTGAACATTTCAGCGTATATTTCTGAAGAATATAGATAGCCTCATGTAACCACACTAGTTGTCAACTTCAGAGAATTTAGCATTGATGCAATACTTTCATCTCATCTTCATCTGTAACCCAGCTTTGTCAATGGACCCGAGAATGTCCTTCTTAGCATCAGCTATTACATTTAGCTGTCACGTCTCTTTAGCTTCCTGCCATGATGCTGACATGTTTGACATTCTCAGAATTTTGAAGTGTCCTGGCAGAGAGGTTTAAAATATCCATTTAAGTGTTCAATATTTATTTTTTCGAAGTTTAAAACAGCGAAGGAAAGTCAATCTTCTCCTTTTTTAATCTTTATTGGAGTATAATTGCTTTACAATGTTGCATTAGTTTCTGCTGTATAACAAAGTGAATCAGCTATACGTATACATATATCCCCATATCCCCTCCCTTTTCAGCCTCCCTCCCACCCTCCCTATCCCCACCCTCTAGGTCGTCTAAGTGTTCAATATGGTTTTTTTTTTTTTGCTGTATGCGTGCCTCTCACTGTTGTGGCCTCTCCCGTTGCAGAGCACAGGCTCCGGACGCGCAGGCTCAGTGGCCATGGCTCACGGGCCCAGCCTCTCTGTGGCATGTGGGATCCTCCCGGACTGGGGCACGAACCCAAGTCCCCTGCATCGGCAGGCGGACTCTCAACCACTGCGCCACCAGGGAAGCCCTCAGGGAAGCCCTCAGTGTTCAATATGTTTGAGAACCAAATGTGTGCACTCTGCTAGGCTTTGGGCCTTACAAAGATGAATTTGACAATTCTTGCTGAAGTGAGATAATAATCAGAACAATAAAGCTAACGTTTACTGAGTACTTGTGATGTGCCCAGCACTTTACGTGCATTATCTCATTTAAACCTACAATCATCCCATGAGGTGTGGGCAGTATGATTGTTCTCCTTTATAGATGGGGAAAGGGAGGCTCAGAAATGTTAACGAGCTTGCCCAGCACCATGCAGGTGGTAAAAAGAGTTAAAATTTCATCTCAGGCAGCCTGACTCTAGAAACCACACTTTTTTGTTTTTCAGTTTATGTTATTGAGCAGAGTTGATTTACAATGTTGTGTTAATTTCTACTATACAGCAAAATGATTCAGTTGTACAAATATACATTTTTTTCATATTCTTTTTCATGATGGTTTATCACAGGATATTGAATATAGTTCCCTGTGCTGTACAGTAGGACCTTGCTGTTTATCCATCCTATATATGCCAGTCTGCATCTGCTAACCCCAAACTCCCAATCCATGCCTCCTCCACTCCCCTCCCCTCGGCAACCAGAAGTCTGTTCTCTATGTCTGTGAGTCTGTTAGAAACCATACTTTCAACCACTGTATTATTCTGTCTTTGAAACATAAATTCAACAGCATGGTAGAGATTGGATAAATAGCATATAAATTATTCATTCATTGATTCATTTGATTAACTCATTGACTCATCATTCATTCATTGTTTCATTCACTGGTTAATTCATTAATTAGTTCACTCAACCATTCATTGATTAATCCATTTATCCATCCATCCATCCATCCATCCATCCATCCATCCATCCATCCATTCATCCTTCCATTCATGCCTCCTGTGGTTAAGGCACTGTGCTAGGTTCTAGGGATACAGCAGTGAAACAGAGCAGATATAGTCTCTGTTCTCATGAAACTTACTGTCCAAAAGGGGAAGACAGAAAATAAAGAAAGCATAATTAGTGATACGAGAGTAAAAGTATAAGAAGTAGGAAAATCTAACCTCATCCAGAAAGTCAGAGAAGGCTCCCCTGACAAAGTAGCATTTAAACTAAGTTCCCAAAAGCTGTGTGGAAGTTAGCTCAAAAGAGGGAGGGGTTGCTTCTGTGTAGGAAAAAGAAAAGAGAGCTTCATGGAGGAGGTTGCACGCAAACTGGGTTTTAAAATGTGGGTGGGATGTGAAGATTCAGAGGCAGGTGAAGTATTTCCCAGGTGAGAGTAACAGCGGAAACAACGGTGGGAACGCATTAAGGGAAGTCCCAACCATTTAGTCTGTTCTCCTAGCCGCAGAGATTCATCAGTGGTCATCCCTGCCTCTGGGACTGTTAATTGGGAAGCCATGTAATAATCTTAATGCAAATGAAATACATTGGGCCTCTAGATCTCTTGTTTTCCTGACTTGGTACTCCAAATGGGTACCACTTTGGATACAGAGCCTACTCAGCACTACATGCATCTCTTGAATCCAGGGACAATTGCGCCTGAAAGCTTATTCCAGAGAAATGTTTTATCTACCACATAGCAGCTCCTCTTCTAGGTGCTGAGGTTACGGTATTGAAGAAAGCAGAAAATAATCCATGCTGTTGTCAAGTTTTCATTCTGCAATTTTAGTTTGTAATTTTAATCCCAAACTTCTTTATAATTTACAATTAAAGGGCATTTTGGAGTTTGAAGATCCCTGTGGTTTGAGTGCAACCAGATAAAGTGGGAAACTTAGCACCCGACAAGCAGGTGACCTACAGTCAAATCTGGAGCAGGTCAGCCCCTCCTCTGAGCCTCAGTTTCCTCATTTGTCAAATGAGTGGGCTTGGTCAGACCTTTAAGACCTTCCCAGCCTTGAAATTCTTGGATTCTACAAACCAGAGGAGCAGACGCACCCTGGGAACCGCAGGCGTCTGTGTCTGGGCGAACCTGGACATTTACTGCTTTTGTTCCCTGTTTTGACAAGGGGCTCCGGGGGCTCTTCCTGACAGTTCACCCCTCTTGGCTAATCAGAATTCTCTTTCTGTCTGCCTTGGTTTTCTGCACTTCAACTTGCATCATAAATTATTCTTTCTCTAAATGGCAGGCGTAGGTAAGTTACCAAAAGGTCACTCAGAACCCCAATCAATCCCAGCTGCTTTAATTACTTCAGTGCTGTTTGGACTTGTGTGTGTGCGTGTGTGTGTGTGTGTGTGTGTGTGTGTGTGTGTGTGTGTGTGTGTGTTGTAGCAGCAACTCACAGGAGAGGATCAAGAACCATTTTTCTCAAAGGTGATGGAATTTCCTTAAGGAAAGTTAATTGTGTTGGCTTCTGTGTATGGTAGGAAAACCCCCATCCAAAGAGACATTCATATATATTATATGAATAACAAAAGAGAACATAGTTGCTGAAGAATCACTTGTCTTTGACAAGCTGATGGCAAATTCTGGAGACTAAATAAAAGCTGAAACAAATGTGAAACTAAGATTAAAACCAGATGAAAATAATCCATTTAGTAAAATAGTCACCCCCCCCAACCCCCCCAATCCCATAACTTTGTTTCAAAGCTCCCACGAAGGTTCTAAATGTTGTGTTTCATCTTTAGTAGGAATTTAGAGGCAAAGCAAAGTGTGATAAATACTATTCAGCTTTGACCCTGCTGGTTTCAGTGTGGCTGTGTCCTGGCTGGCCTGTGGGTGCAGAGAAAGACATTTTTACACTCAGTGTCTTTGGTGAAAGGCTCAAGTCTTAAAAAGTCTTAAAGAATTTTTGGGAAAGGCAAGGTTCTTGGTGCTGTTTTCTTTGCTTGTGAAGGAATTTTCCCCCTTACTCTGTTGATTCAATCTCTCCTCATTATAAAACAATAATTTATAATTTATCATATTATAACAAAACAATAACTCAAGCTAACTTTTGAGTGCTTTTACAGGTATTATTCTAAACATTTTGCATTAATTGTTTTATTTAATTCTCATGACTTATTATTCCTACTTTACGTACGGGAAACTCAGGCACAGAGAGGTTTCATCACATGCCCAAGGTCACCCAGCTGGGAAGGGGTGGAACCATGTTCAGAACCTTGGCAGTCTAGACCAGACAGTGGTAACAGCTGACTTTTATCCTGGTGTACTGAGTTCCCAGAATGATGTGAAATACTTTGTATTTAAAATGTGAGGATTCTCACAGCAACGTGGTGAAGCTGGTACTCTTATTTTTGTGAATTTTCACATGAGATTAAGGCTCAAGAGACTTAGGTGACATACAAGGACACACAGCACAATGCAGCTGGGATTTCACAGCTGTTCCATTTGAATCTAGATCCTGGGTTGGTAAACTCATGGCCCAGGGGCCAAATCTGGCCCACTGCCTATTTTTGTAAATAAAGTTTTATTAGAAAACAGCTATGCCCATCTGTTTCTGGGCTGCCTATGGCCGATGGGTGTGCCACAGTGACTGTCTGGCCTGTGGAGCTGAAATATGTACCGTTTGGTTCTTTACAGAAGAAGTTTGCCACCCCCTGCTCCAGGCTCTGTGTTCTTAGCTTACTTCCACCTCCTGCTTTTCCATGTACCATGATTCCTAAGGCTGGTGGTTCCAATGCTCTGGTCTGATATTGGAATGCAACCTGGTCTTAGCCAGAGGTGGAGAAAGCCATCTCATCTGAATTCCTGCCCCTCTTGGGGGAAAAAAAATTGTAAACTCTATCTTGTTCAGACTCTCTCCCTTGCTGGCTTTGATAAAGCAACTTGCCATGTTGGGGAGACCCATGTGACAAGGAACTGAGGGTGGCTTCTGGTTAACAGCCAGCTGGGAACTGATGCTCTCAGCCCAATAGCCCAGAAGGCACTGAATCCTGACAACAACAACATAAGTGAGCTTGGAAGAAAAACCTTCCCCAGTTGAGCTTTCAGATGGGACCCCAACCCTGGCCAATACTTAGATTTCAAGCTTGTGAGAGACTCAAAAAGAGGGAGCCTAGGTAAATTATGCCTGAATTCCTGATGTGCAGCAACTGTGAGATAATAAATGTGCATTGTTTTAAGATGCTAATTTCATGGTGATTTTTTATGCAGAAATAGATAACTAATACAACCATGGAGAAGGAAGATCTCATAAAAAGAGATATAAATATATAATCTAAATATATTGATTTAGACCATACACTTTATTGACATTACTCTATGAAATCCATATAACAAGTCTAAGAGCGTGTTGTTTCTATTCACATTTATATAGATGAAAAAACCAAGGCTCATAATTTAACGGACTAGTGCACAATCATACACCTACAAAGTAGCAGAAATGGGATTTGAACCAAGTCCTGTCTGACTCAAAAACTACCATGCTCAAACATTTTCTAACATATATTTCATCCAGTTCCATAAAGACTGGGGACTAAAGTCTTTTTCTTGGACTAGTTAGAGACCCAGAGTACTGAAAATATACCATTTAAATTCAATTTTTTTTTTTTTTTTTTTGTGGTACGCGGGCCTCTCACTGTTGTGGCCTCTCCCGTTGCGGAGCACAGGCTCCGGATGTGCAGGCTCAGTGGCCATGGCTCACGGGCCCAGACGCTCCGTGGCATGTGGGATCTTCCCAGACCGGGGCACGAACCTGCGTCCCCTGCATCGGCAGGCGGACTCTCAACCACTGTGCCACCAGGGAAGCCCAAATTCAATTTTTCTTAATATAAATTTATTTATTTTTGGCTGTGTTGGGTCTTTGTTGCTGCACACGGGCTTTCTCTAGTTGCAGCGAGCGGGGGCTACTCTTCATTGCCGTGTGTGGGCTTCTCATTGCGGTGGATTCTCTTGTTGTGGAGCATGGGTTCTAGGTGCGCAGGCTTCAGTAGCTGTGTTTCGCAGGCTCTAGACTGCAGGCTCAGTAGTTGTGGCGCATGGGCCTAATTGCTCCGCGGCATGTGGGATCTTCCTGGACCAGGGCTCGAACCTGTGTCCCGTGTGCTGGCAGGTGGATTCTTAACCACTGTGCCACTAGGGAAGCCCTAAATTCAATTTTTAAATTTTATTTTATGGGTTTTTTTTGGCTGTGTTGGGTCTTTGTTGATGCGCGTGGGCTTTCTTTAGTTGGGCAAGCGGGGGCTACTCTTTGTTGTGGCGTGCAAGCTTCTCATTGCAGTGGCTTCTCTTGATGCGGAGCACAGGCTTCAGTAGTTGCAGTGGGTGGGCTCAGTAATTGTGGCACGTGGGCTCAGTAGTTGTGGCTCACCACGTGTAAACCTAACCTAAACTCATTACTCTAACTCTCTCCTGTGTCCCCAAACCTGCCTTTAAAAAAAATGTCCATCTCTGTTAAGGATGCTGACACTGACCTGCTCCCCTGGAAACCTCAGAATTATCCAAAGCTCTTCCCTGCCCCTTACCTCCCACATCCAGTCAGTATCCAGGCATTCCCACTTCTGCCTCTGAATGTTCCCATCCCTTCCCTGGTCTCTATGGCAACTGCGTTAATTGAATCTGTAGCCATTTCTTAGGTACCACTTCCTAATTTTCTTCCTTGCCTCCCCCAGTTCTCTGTGCTCCTTTTGAGTCCGGAATGATTCTTCTCAAATCAAGCCACATCATTACCCCTCTGTGTAAACATCCCAGTAACTTCCCTCCTACCCTCTGGAGTCCAATTTCCATAACAAGGCATACACAGTCCTTCAGATTAAGATCTCTCTCTCTCTTTCCGTCTCCTCTTCTTTCTTCTCTCTCTCTCTTTTCAAATCATAATATAATTTACACATAATAAAATGCACGTATCTTACAAGTTTTTTTTGGCACGTTTTGACAAATTTGCACACCCATCTAACCACTACAACAATCAAGATATGGAACATTTCCATCACCATGAAGCTTCCTTCATTGTCTTTCTAGTGACACTTCCCCCGCAGAAGTAACCATTGTTTTTGATTTCTCTCATTTAGTTTTTCTGTGCGAGAATTTTATTTAAATGTGATCATACAGTATATACTCCTTTGTGTCTGGTCTGGTTTCTTTCACTCAACATAATGGCTTTGAGATTCATCCATATTATTGTGTATACTAGTTGTTTCTTTTTATTGCAGAGTAATATTCCATTGTAGAATTCTGCCATATTTTTTAAAAATTGATTTACCTGTTGGTAGGCATTTGGGCTTTTTCCCCACTTCATAATCTAGCCAACTAGACATGCTTGCTGTTCTTTACAGACACAGCTTCTTCATAGCTCTCCCCTCACACTTTGCTATTCCCCCTGTTGAAATGCCTTTCCCTATCTTCATTTCGTAAATTCCTGCTTATCCCTCAAAACTCAGCTCAGACAACATCTCTATTTTTTTTTAATTTATTTATTTTACTTATTCATATTTGGCTGCACTGGGTCTTTGTAGCTGCCTGTGGGCTTCCTCTAGTTGCTGCAAGCGGGGGCTATTCTTTGTTGCGGTGTGCAGGCTTCTCATTGCGGTGACTTCTCTTGTTGTGGAGCACGGGCTCCAGGCAAGTGGTCTTCAGCAGTTGTGGCTCGCGGGTTCTAGAGCGCAGGCTCAGTAGTTGTGGCGCATGGGCTTAGTTGCTCCATGGCATGTGGGATCTTCCCGGATCAGGGCTCAAACCCATGTCTCCTGCAGATTCTTAACCACTGCGCCACCAGGGAAGCCCTTCAGATAACATCTCTTGATAGTCTTTGTCCAACTCAGGTGGTTATTTGCTTCCTTCTTCACTCAAGCATTTTTACACTGTGTTAAATTCCCTATGTATGTGTTTGTTTCTTTGATGCCCTGGTGAATTCATGGAGGATAGGCAGAGCCTCTCACTCACCCAGAACCCTGTGGGGTCTTAATCAGTGTGTGTTGATGAATGCTATTCTATAAAGGAAGCAGAGCTGAAGGGTTAGAAGCTCACATTCTGGGGACTTCCCTGGTGGTCCAGTGGTTAAGACTCTGCGCTTCTAATGCAGGGGGCGTGGGTTCAGTCCCTGGTCAGGGAATTAAAACCCTACATGCTGCATGGTGCGGCAAAAAAAAAAAAAAAAGCTCAGATTCTGGAGTCGGGCTGCCTAAGTTTTAAAATCTCACTTCTGCCATTTACTAGCTGTGTGACTTAGGCGATTGACTCACCCTCTCTGAGCCTTAGAAATTATCTGTGAGGTTTTGGTGAAGATTGAACAATGTTGTATTTATAGATATATAAAATGCTTAGCACAGAGCCTGACACATACAAAGCACACAGTAAAATGTGGGCTGCTTTTATTATTACTGTGGTTGTTCCTATTGTTATTTAAAGAAGAGGTGTTCTAGGAACCAGGAAACCAATGATCCCAGCCCGTATTTAGGCAGGACACTTCCCATCTGTGTCTCAGTTTCCACATCTACAAAATAAGGAGAGTTTCTTCTTCTAAGATACTAGCCAACGAGTTTCCCTCCCTGTGTTTTCTACCTGCTCTAAAACATTCAAATGGTGAGTCAGCATTTATCTTCTAAGTCCATCACAATATTACCCCCAAGTCTGACCAGTTCAGCCTGTCAGAGCACCTTCTGCCCTGAGCTGTGCTGGGAAAAACAAACAATGAGCAAAAATACCCTTTCTTTCCAATTTGGGCCTCACCAAGCTCTCTGCCCTGACACCTTTATAATTCCCCTCTGCTAGATTCCATCCATTTCCTCCCTCTAGGTTGGATGAGGCCAACCTCGATTTAGAGACCTGGGTTCAAATCCCACTCCACCACTTAACTAGCTGGATAACTTTGGGTGAGTGACTTAACTTCTCTGAGCCTCACCTGTAAAATAGGGATAAAAGTAAGTACCTCCTAGGGCTTTTGTATTAAATGAGAGAATGCATCTAGAGTGCTCAGCGGGAATGTTTGGTGCATACAAGTGATTTTAAAAGGCTCTGCTTGGTATGTTTACGTCCTTGTTATTTCAACAGTTTGGGGTTAGAGCCTTTACTCTGGAGGATCATGGGTCCCATTTAGCTTTACTGCCTCAGTTTCTCCAAGGCAGTGATTTTACCAAGTTCCCCCAAGGTCATCTCAGTTTCCCCAAGGTCAGAGTGATTCAGGCAATGCTTCCGATTGAGGGCAGGTGCCCAAGGGTTATTTATTGGCCATCGTGGGCTGGAGAGAAAGATCATTTCCTAGAGAGGCTCACCTCTGACCGATGAGTCCCAGTGTCCTCTAGGACAAAGCACATTGTTGGTGCATTTAGAAAACTATGCTCACCCCTGGAAGCTCAGTTGATCAGAATCCCAGCTGATTGCCTTCCTGGGCTCTCAGTTTGTGACCTTTTAAATGCCCTGGAGCCAGCCTGTCTGCTGCTAGTGTCCAAAGCTCCACTAATGGGTAAACAAGGCATTCTGATATAAGAGGGATTGGGCAGGATCCCATCTGAGAAAACTCTCAGCCTCCGTGTGCACCTTTGCCCCCCATGACACTGATGTTTCTGAAGTTATGGGGGGGGGACAGTTCATTCTCATCTCAAGGATATGTAGTGGGAGAGGGAAGAAGATGCAGAGAACGTTTGTTTTGTGAGCAGGTGGGGAAGTTGTGGACGCTGATGGCCAGGAGAGGAGAATACTTGCTTTCTCCAACTCACCTGCCTGCTCCAGGTGCTGCAAAACAGCGATTTGTAGCTATCAGCTAAAACAGTGCAGGCACTGATGAGCATCTTTGCATTAGGTGTTTCCTGCCTTAATCAATGATTAGACCCTCCTAGGGAGTCATTACTTGGACCCTCCCTGCATTTTATAGAGTGCCTATAGCAGCCTATCCTGTCCAGCAGGGGCTTAATAAATGCTTTGTGGGTCCCAGTACTTATGTATGGGGCCTGTTACAAAAGTTGGGCTCAGAGAAGGATGTTCAGAAATACATACATCAAAAGAGAGGCCAGTTCAGTTTGTTTCAGTGTTTTCATCACACACCTTATTTAATGCCTTCCAAGATCGGGGGTCAAATTTCCTTTTCAGCTTTGTCCTGCTATATACTTACCACCATGTATGCAAGGCTTCCTCAAACCAGAGGATAAAGGGCTAGTAATTTTGGGTTAGAATCCAGCGAATCCAGTTCTCAGAATCCTAGGTTGGAGTTTGGAGCTCACTCACCAGCTGGAAGAATAGCAGCATACTTTGAAAGCCATCACTGGTTAATAGAACATAGCAGTTAAGCATCTGTGCCTGGAAGTCCAGAAAATCTGAGTTCAGTTCCTGCTTTTCTCACTATCATCATCTGGAAAATGAGGATGTTACCTTCCTCGTGGGGTTGTTGGGTAGGTTTGACGGGTACCCACCCATCAACCCCACGAGGAAGGTAATATCCTTAACGCAAAGTACATTAAGCACCTTGCCAAGTAGCTGCCACAAAGTCTGTCCTCAAAAGGTGGTCATTATGATTGTAATATTATTATTTCTATTATTATCACCAATCATTATTATGAACTATTTGTTATTGTTATTATTAGTTTTCCTAGAATAATGGCCATGGCCATGGCCATCCAAGAAGCAAGCTGCAGGCCCCTTCTCTGCTGGGAGGCTCCCCTAGGTCAGTGGTTGGAGAACGCAATGCTGCGTAGGCCCTAGAAACAGATGCCAGGAACAGGGTCCTGACATGCATGGGGCATGGCACCTGCTGCTGGGGCTTAGTCTAATTACACCTGGCGGCTCCTGGCCCCCCAAGCGAGTGGTGCCTGCCTATGGGAGGACAGCTTACGTTTCTGTCTTCTGAGTAAGCTGTCTTGTGTCATCTTCTGAGTCCTGCAGTGTCCTCACCCCTGCCCCTGCCCCCTCCAGCCTCTGCATTTTGGCATCTGGGTGAGCTCTCCCATGGGCAGGGAGAGGTGAAGGGGACTGTGGAGGGGGGCAGAAATGGCTGAGCTCCTGGAAACAACCCCTGGATTGGAAATGGAATGATCAGGAATGTTCAGCTGTTTGTGGGTCATTTTGACCTCCTCCCAGGTCAGGTCACACATGTGCTTCTCCCGGCCACACATGCCAGCAGAAATTAGATACCAGACACATTCCCACGCCTACCATGGGTTCTAGGCAAAGGTCCACTCCTGCTCACTCATCCCTCCCCACATGTGCGCTTCATCTCCCTCTTTCCCCCTTCCTCCTCCCCCTCCTCCTCTTCCTCTTCTCCTCCTTCCCTTCTTCCTCCTCCCCCCTCCTCCTCTTCCTCTTCTCCTCCTTCCCTTCTTCCTCTTCCTCCTCCTCTTCCTCCTCTTCCTCCCTCTCCCCCTCACCCCCTTCTCCATCTCTCTCTCTCTCTGCTAGGTATGGAATACAATGTCACTTAAATAATTCCTCTTATTGACTTGGCTTAATAAGGCTGCAGAGCCCCAAATGAATCAAGACATATGTTCCCAATTCCATCACTTGAGAAAGTTCTTCATGGTTCAAACCAGGCAGAAAGTCTTTGAGTCTAATTTTGAGGCCTTCCCTGACAGCTATGGGTTTTAAGAGATCTGGGAGGTGCTTTGTCTTTCTCTACTTTGAATTAAACCTCTCATCACTCTTTGATGTATTTCTTCATGTACAGGTTGTTAGATGTTAATCTAGGTACTTCCTGATTTGTGTAGAAAGGAAAAAGAAGAAGGAACAAATGCTCCGGCATACTTTGATCTTGGACATCTCAAAGTGCCTATAAAGATTGATTGGCTGGCATGGCTGGGGCCAAAGACTACCCAGGCCAAGATGACTTAAAGAAGAGACCAAATGAACCACAGAAACTCAGAATTTGAGTAATAGTTATCAGTTGTTGAACACGCTGTGTGCCAGGCACAGCGCTAATAGTTCCTTATGGATCATTTCATTTACTTCTCTCTACCAGAGAGAATTAAAGGTGAAGGTGGTACAGTGGCTCCCAGGCTATGGGTCATAATTGGTCTAAGTTCTGATCCCTAATTTCCCAGTTTTCTTTGCACCTGGAGGGAACGTGACCCAGTTTTGTCCAAAAGGTCTGTTGCAAGAGATTCTGGGGAAAAATTTATTCTCCTAGAAAAAGGGGACAGATGTGGCACTTTCCCCTTTCGTGTTTTTCCTGTCTTGAATTTAGATGTGATGGCTGGAGCTGTGGGAACTCTTTTGTCAAAACTTTGGTCGGGACATTGTTGAGCTGCTGAATCAAGATATATAGCTGACTGCCTCCAGAATTCTTATGTAAGAAAAATGAATGCCTATTAATTTAAGGCACTGTAATGAGATATTCTATTACTTGAAGCTGAATGTATTACTAATGGATAAAAGGATATTTCCAAACCTTTCCCTCAAATGTGAAATAAAGTCCTAATATTTATAGGCTTACACTGACCATGCCTCTCTTCATGCAAAGACTTTAAGACCTTTTATTCTGTGCCAGAATAAAACACTGCTGTACCCATCTAAAAGATGATAATGCAGAGGAATGAGGGGCAGAGTTTCGCCATTCAGATTTTCAAAGTGTGTCCAAGAGCCTTGAAGTACATGCTGTGGCTTCCATTCAGAGACCACATGCTATCTCTCATTGGCTTAACACACAATCCATATCCCTTGGAAGGATGAAAGGGTCATATTGATGCTGCCAGAACCCCAGACAGTGGTTCCAGGGAGTCTAGAGGGTTGAAACCCAGCACTTAATGCTTCCATGCTTTTCTTCTGGCTTGGAAATTTATGCCACAGCTTTGAGATCCTGGAATCCATTGAACGGTGATTTGTGACTGTAAGGAGGTGCTTAGGCAGTAGAATTGCTTGCATCTTCATGAAGATGGCAGATACTGACCTGAGCCTACAAACTGCTAACATCCTGCGTATCAACATACGCACACCCATCAGTGCTCAAGCAGGGACATTATGCTGACAGAGAATGTCATTGAGAGCAAGTGGGTAGGAAGGAAGACTTACCAGGAAATGTCAAGATATTTTCTTCCCCAAAGGAAACCACCAAGTCATCAATTCCAAATGTTGAATACAGTGGAGCTTTCTCTAACAAAGAGGCTGACTTATATTCAGTCTTTCAAGCCTGACTCCTTTATGCATTTTCAGCATCTTTTCACTTAGTCAAAACCCATTTTAACTCAATTTTGTTAGCTATAAATATCTTGGTCCAAAACATAATCCCATCATCATAAGACACTTTATTTTCAGATTTGCAATTTCCCTTTGTCTTTTTTTCCAAGGCTCTATTTGCTTTACATTTCACTGAAGATGGTTCGTACATTGCACTTTCCCCAGCCTCCTTTAGCCATTCCATTTCTCTTTTGTACTATTTCCAGAAATCTCCTGTCCTTTATAGTCATTAAAAAAAGCTAACTCTTACATAGTCTTTACTATATGCTGGGCACTGTTATAATTGCTTTATATGTAATAACTCACTTAATTCTCACAGCACCCTATGAGGTAAGTACAATTATTGATCCTCATTTTACAGAAGAGAAAACTGAAGCACAGAGAGGTTAACTAATTCACCCAATGACACACAGCAAGTAGGTAGCCAAGCCAAGAATCAAACTGGGCAGTGTTTTGCATTTCCAATGTCAGTTCTCCACTGGAATGTCCTCTCCCCTCCACCCCACCTCTTTGCTAGGTTCATTCCTGCTTATTGCCCTCTCTCTGGGGACGCTTGCATGGTATCCCCACAGTCTGATTTAGATGCCTCGGCTCTGTGTGTACATTAACATATACTGTAGTAGCTGATTTCCTTATCTATCCCCCCACCAGACTGTGAAGTCTTTTTTTTTTTTTTTTTTTTTTTTTTTGCGGTACGCGGGCCTCTCACTGTTGTGGTCTCTCCCGTTGTGGAGCACAGGCTCCAGATGCACAGGTTCAGTGGCCATGGCTCACAGGCCTAGCTGCTCCGCGGCATGTGGAATCTTCCCGGACTGGGGCACGAACCCACGTCCCCTACATCGGCAGGCAGACTCTCAACAACTGCGCCACCAGGGAAGCCCCAGACTGTGAATTCTTTATACAATATATATTCATAGTAAAACAAGTATTAAAAACACCACAAATTATGAAGAAGAAAACAAAAACCACTCCAAGTCCTTGGTAGCATCTAGGCATCTCTCCTATTAAAAAAAAAAAAAAAAAAAAATATATATATATATATATAAGTAGACATATTTTATATATTTGTAAAATAGACAACATAAAATTTACCATTTTAACCTTTTTGACCATTTTAAGTGCACAATTCAGTGACATTAAATACATTTACAATATTGTCCAGCCATCACTGCTGTTTTCGGAACTTTTTCATCATCCCAAACAGAAACTCTGTACCCCTCTTCAACACTAACACCCACTTCCTCCAGCCCCTGGTAACCTCTATTCTATTTTCTTTCTCTATGAATTTTTCTGTTCTAGGTACCTCATGTAAGAGGAATCATATAATACTTGTCCTTTTGTGCCTCACTTCTTTCACTAAGCATCATGTTTTCAAGGTTCATCCATGTTGTAGCCTGTGTCAGAACTTCATTTCTTTTTAAGGCTGGATAATATTCCATTGTAGGTACATACCACATCTTGTTTATCCATGCGTCTGTTGATGGACACTTGAGTTGCTCCCACCTTTTGACTATCGTGAATAATGCTGCTATGAACATTGGTGTACGAGTATCTGTTTGGGTCCCTGCTTTCAGTTCTATTGTGTATATTCCTAGGAGTGGAGCTGTTTGATTACATAGTAATTCTATGTTTAGCTCTGAGGAGCCACCAAGCTATTTTCCACAATGGTTGCACCATTTAACACTCTCACGACTAATGTATGAGGGCTCCAATTTCTCTACATTTTCACCAACACTTGTTATTTTGTTTTGTTTTTGATAATAGCCATCCTACTAGGTGTGAAGTGGTATAAATCATTGTGATTTTGATTTGCATTTCCGCATGACTGATGAAGATGATGAAAGTCTTTTCATGCATAGGTATATCTTCTTTGGAGAAGTGTGTGTTCAAGTCCTTATGCTCCCTGTTTTTAAAATACTTTAAAAATCAAAGCATAATTTAAATACAGTAGGATTGTAGTGAACAGTTCAATGCATCTAGTCTGGTGGCCACCCTGTATGTTTCCTGTGACTGCTGTAACAAATTAACACAAGCTTGGTGGCTTACACGAAAGAAATTTATTCTCTCACAGTTCTGGAAGCCAGCGGTCCGAAACCAAGGTGGCAACAGGGTCACGCTCCCTCTGAAGGCCCTAGGGAAGGATCCTTCCTTGACTCTTCCAGCTCCAGGCATTCCTTGGTTCGTGACTGCATCACTCCGATCTCTGCCTCTGTCTTGCCTTGTCCTCTTCCCCATGTGTATCAAATCTCCCTTCCCGTCCTCTTATGAGGACACTCTCATTGGATTTAGGACCTTCCCTAATCCAGGATGATCTCATCTTTTTTTTTTTTTGGCGGTATGCGGGCCTCTCGCTGTTGTGGCCTCTCCCGTTGCGGAGCACAGGCTCCGGACGTGCAGGCTCAGCGGCCATGGCTCACGGGCCCAGCCACTCCGTGGCATGTGGGATCTTCCCGGACCGGGGCATGAACCCATGTCCCCTGCATCGGTAGGCGGACTCTCAACCACTGCGCCACCAGGGAAGCCCAGGATGATCTCATCTTGATCCTTGACTAATTACATCTGCAAAGACCCTGTTTCCAGATTAGGTCATAGTCACAGGTACCGTGGGTTAGGACTTGGACGTATCTTTTTGGGGGATGCAATTCAACCCATGACGTAGCTCCCACAAGCAAGATAGAGAACAATTCTATCACCCCTCCCTCAAATTCCATTATTTTTTTCTTTCATTTAAAAAAAAATCAAGATGGAACCGTAGTGTCCTTACTGTTTTATAACCTGCCTCATCCATGTAATGCTGGACACTACACACCTTCTGCATGTCAATCAATTCAAATCAAAGCGCTCCATTATCATGTAAACTAAATGCATATTTATAGATGTGAGTTTCTTGAATGACATGTTGTACTGAACTTGAACCCTCAGGGCCTAGTATAATGCCCAGTGCATAGTAGGTGCCTGATCTGTGTTTGTTGAGTGACTAAATGAAGGAATGACCTTTCCAGCAGCAGTGAGGAGGCTGCCTATGGCTGTGGCAGGCCTGGGCTCTCCACATCTCCAAGCCCCCCCTGCCTTTTCTAGGGGAGACTTGCATTGTCCAGTCCCAGATCGGACCAAAATGAATTGCTTCCCTTTCCTTCCCTAGAAACCTCCAGAGACTTTGCCGCCGACTGCCTGGGAGATCAGAGGTGTGTTTCTCCCCACTTTGGATGCCCCCCCCACCGAGGGTTTTCATTCCAGAGAGGGCTAAGTCGACTCTCTCCAGGTTTTATAAGCTGATAGAACAGAGCTGTCAAATGCTTTTTATGGGAGAAGAAACAGGAAGATGGTTTGTTTTGCAGACAGCGGGTTATTGGTTAATTACATTTTTATAGAGCGGTTGTGGGACAAATCAGGGCCCTGCTGACTCCTTTGATGCTAAAAGGCAGACGGCCCCATAAAGATCAGAACAAGGGAAGGTGAAAGGGGTCAGGGACAGAGCTGCCCCTTGGGGGTCAGCTTCTGCCTGGAAGCCTCCCCGCCAGGTGCCCCTTTGGGAAATGTCCTCCTCTTCCTAGGTGTTTTGGTTAGAGCCATATTCATGCCAAACTCTCCTACTTCCTTCGCTAGCTAATGGCATATAGAGAAAAGGAGAGACAGAAAAAAAGTATGATCCCTAGGGCCACCCCTGAGGGAGCCATCACTGTTCATTCTCAGTCTTTTGCTCACTTATTCACTCATTTACTCACCCATTCATTCATTCTCTCCCTCATTCACCTCTCACTCTGATTCATTCATTCTCTCGCTCATTCATCTCTCACTCTGATTCATTCATTCGCTCATTCATTCTTTTGCTCACTTATTCATTCATTTGCTCATTCACTCATTCGTGCATACATTAAAGAGTTTGGACGCTTGCCTCGGAGCCTGAGCGCATTTTTTCCTGAGGGTCCATTTATCCATTCAATGAACCCATATTAATTGAGGGCCTACTATGTGTCATGCACTGTGGCCCTCATGGTGAGCATGGCAGAAGGACTGGAGAAGAATGGCAATAGACAGTTGCACCTGTATCAGATGTGAAATGCTAGCTGTGATAAGCATCGGCAAGGTACATTTTGGAGAGAGGGTAGGTACAGGAGAGTCCATCACATGGCGTCTGAGCTTGTCAGAGTGATCAGAGGAGGCTTCCCTGGAGGACCGAGGTCTAAAGGATGAGAAGGTGGTGATGGTAGGGATGGTCGGGGTGGTGTGGAGAAAGTGTTCCAGACAAAGTGAGAAAACTCTGCACGGCTCCGTGGAAGAAGAGAGCATGCAGCTTTCGGGAAAAGAGAGCAACAGTGCTCAAGGCAGCCTGGTTCTTGGAGAGGCCCCATCCTGGATGCACTTCCCAGAGCTTCCCTGCCCAGGGATTCCCTGTTCAGACCTTGTCTTGGTTCTGTTTCAAAGACAACCTCCTTTCGCAGAAACAAAACACGCCACTGGGCTACCCTCTTAGCTCCAGCCAGAAACCCAGAGGAAGCCATGTGGGGACAGGTCTGGTGGGAGCTCAGGCAATGTAGCCTGCATGGTGGCCTGGAGAGGGCCATTCTTTCGGGCCTGGAAGTTTCTAGAAAGCTGTTCATTGCTCTTCCTTTTCCTGCAAGGTTTGAAACCAGTCTGAGGGCCTGCGTTTTTACTGGTCCCATCTGGAGACAAGTGTTTCAAATCAAGTTTTCTTCCCCCCTCTCTCTTAAAGATGCCTGCCCTCTTCGGGAGGCTCCCTGACCCCCATGCTGATTTCCTGCTGTGGAGACAAGTACCTTAATAAATGACTATTTATTTGGCTGGGCAGCCCTTCTGTGTGTGTTTGGTTTCCTGCTGAGACCTCCAGCCAGAGTCCCGCGGTGTCTTTCTTAAAGGGGTAGAGGAGATGCAGGCCCTTTCTAGTATTTTGTTGTTGTTTTTTCCTGTTTATTTGCTGTGAGCTGACAATGCTCCACTAGGTGGCTTTGCTCTAGGGATGCATCCCTCTCCCCCCAAAGTCTTTCCCTCATTCTGCTAGATACAGGCCCTCCCAAGGCCCCCCAAGCTGCTGGTTGGGACTGACTGGCTGTACGTCTAGCCTTGGGGGCTGGAGACTAAGGCAGCAGCGGCCCTGGGAAAGGACGAGGGAGATAAAGAAGGGTTTGGATGACGTGTCAGTCCAAAGTGTTTTAGCTGGGATTCTAAGGAATCAACGCATCTGAGTTTTTGGTGGTATGCAGAGGGCATTTCCGTAATTGAGGAGGTGGACCCAGGTCAAAGGAGCCATCTACGGCTCCTGCTGGGGTCATGCTCTGTTCCCCACTGCCATGCCTTTGCGGCTGTGCCCCCTTTGCCCAAAACACCCTTCCCTCCCGCCTCTTGGGGGAGCTATTATTAACCAGGGGCCCGAAGGGTGAGAGGTCCTGTTCTAAGTGTCGGGGATGCAGCAATGAACAAAACAGAGGACTTACCTGCCCCCATCAAGTTTATGTTTAAGGACGAGATATGAATCCACAAATAAACAGATATATGGTGATAAGTGTCAGGGAGAAATAACCCATCAGAGTAAGGAGGTAGGTGGTCAGGGACGATTGGCTTGATAAGGGACACTTGTGCGAGATTTGAAGTGGCCAAGGGAGCCACAGGGGTACCTGTGAGAAGGGCCTTCCTGGCAGAGGGAACAAAAGGTCCAAAGGCCTGCAGACAAGGTGGAGTTGGGTGTGTTTAAGGCACCGCCAGGAAGCCGGGTGATGGATGAAGAGTGAGTTAAAGGATGAGACCAGAGAGGGAGGTAGCTGGACAACCAAGCCCTTGTCAGACTTCGTGGGCCCCTCCCTGTAAGGAATTAGGGTTTTATTCCAAGTGAGATAGGAGCCAATGAAAGGGTTTAGTGGAAGAGTATGTGATCTGATTTATGTTTTTAAAGGACTCACTGGCTGCAGCAATTAACACGAATGAGCTCATCTCATCTTCACAATTCTAGGAAGCAGTACTTTTATTGTTCCCATTTTACAGATGCAAAAATGGAGGCACAGAGAGCTTAAGGAACTTGCTCAGGGTCCCACAGTGAGTGAACAGCAGAACCCAGATATGATCCCATGCATCTGGTGGCAGAGTCTGTAGTCGGGCACCGCCACCTCCAGGAAGCCCCCTCTGTGTTCTCCAAAGCTGGGTGAGGAACCCTTATGGACTTAACCTTTCTGAGCCTCAGTTTTCTCTAAAATGGGTATGATAGAAACCATCCTTGTCTTATTTAATGCAAAGAGCTATTGGCAATACCAAGTGAGGTAACCTGTAAAGTAAATTATACTACTAAAAAATATTGTTTTAATAACTAGCTCCTATTTATTGAGCACTCATGGGGTGCAAATTCCTGCTTATTGGGTGTCATTTAGTCACCAAACCACCCCAAGGCACAGATGCTATTATTATCCCACAGAGCCTGGAGTAGAGAAAATGATAACGACACTTGGAGTGAATTAATAGAGGTGATTTCCTTGGATTCTTTTCTTTTTGCCCCAGTGGGTCTTCAAGAATGCTCTGTTTGTAGTGTCTTCATTTCCAATGATTATAATAATATTTTTTACCTAAAAAGATTGTGAGGCTGCCCCGCAGCCACCCAGGTCCCTTCCTAGGAAGCAAGGAGTTACCCATTTCTTTTGCTTTTTTCCAGAGATAGTCTACACAAAGAATGCATGCAAAGAAGTTACAAAGCTCTAAATATTTGTAATGCAAATGGTATCATACCAAAACCTCTTATTCATTTCATTTGACAATAGGCCTTGAGATGATTTCATTATAATACAATAGACTACTTTGTGTTTTTAAAGAGTTACCTAGTATCTTATCCTATGGCTATCTCATAATTTAACCTTTTGCTATTAACCAGAGCTGCAATGACTATTATTCTGTGTCTCTAGGCACACAGATGAGGATATTGGTTGGGTAAATATCCAGAAGAGGACGTGCTGGGTTAAATTATATGTACATTAAAATTTTGGATAGACATTGCCAAATTCCATTTCCTAGAGATTGTATCAATGTACACCACCCACCAGTAATGAATGAGAGAGCTTATTAGTCCACAAGCTTGCTAACACAGTATATTATCAAACTTTAAAAAAACATACTGTGAGAACTCATTATACATACTACTTTTTTGATATGCTTATTTTTGACAATATTAAATTACAAACATCTTTCCATTTCAAAAAATATTTTTCAGCAAAGTAATTTTTTTTTTTTTTTTTTTGTGGTACGTGGGCCTCTCACTGTTGTGGCCTCTCCCGTTGCAGAGCACAGGCTCGGGACGCGCAGGCTCAGCGGCCATGGCTCACGGACCCAGCCGCTCCGCGGCATGTGGGATCCTCCCGGACCGGGGCACGAACCCTCGTTCCCCGCATCGGCAGGCGGACTCTCAACCACTGCGCCACCAGGGAAGCCCTCAGCAAAGTAATTTTTAATAGCTATACAATATTACACTGCATGGGTGTACTATAGTTTATTTGATCAGTTCCCTCTTGTCAGATATTTAGTGTTTTTTTTTTTAAAAAGAAAAAGATGGATAAACTTGACTGTTAAAATCAAGAATTTTGCTCATCAACAGAAACCTTAAAAGGTGAAAGACATATTACCAACTGGGAGAAAATACAATACACAGAACTCACAAAGGAGAGTATTATCAGGCATATGTAAAGAATTTTTAGCAATCAATAAGTATAGCTCAACGACCCAATAGAAAAATGGGCAAAATACATGAACAGACATTTCAAATGAGGGACATATATGGCTAATAAATACATGAAGAGATGTTGAACATCATTAATCATCAGGCACATCAAGACCAGAATGAGATAGTATTTTACACTCATTTGTTTGGCAAAAATTAAAAAAAAAAATCTGACAAACCAGGATGAAAAAGGATGTGGGGTGCAGCGGGAATGCAAATTGGCACAAGTGCTTTGGCAAAGCAGCTTCATGTTATAGTCTCATGTTGAAAATTCATAATCCTCTGATCTAGTAATTTTTCTCCTACATGTATATCCAAGAGAAATAAGAATGATCCCAGCTACTGTTTACAATAATGTCTAGAGACAAACTGAGTGCACATTGGTGATAAATTGGATGAAAAAAATGAGGTGTTTTCAAACACTGAAACATAACACAGCAGGTAAAACAATGAAGGATGCTGATGGCAACAGTGTGTGAACTTTGGTGCAGGTGACACTCTACCTATGACTGTGCTTGTATCTTCAGCGCCACCAGCTGGAGCCCACTTACTTTGCCATTTCCATTGCAGGCTGGAATTGCCTGCGAAATCGCATCCCTTAGGGAGAGTTCTCAACCCTGGACTGACATTTGACACCCCAGATCCCTCACCACTTGGGGGAGATAACTCTGATGTGCGTGGATGAGACACCCTGAGTTTCCCCAGAAAGATTAAGCTCCACAGTGAGTTTAAGAAATTAAGAGATTAAATCATCCACAGTGTGGTAAAATTGATAAAACACTTAAAAAATGAGACAAAATTCGTATAACTTAAGTTAGCCATTTTAAAGTGAAAGATTCAGTGGCATTTACTGTATTCACAATGTGGACCAACCACCGCCTTTTCTAGTTCCAAAACATTCTCATTATCTCCAAAGGTGTTGCACCCCATGTAATGTGCATTTACTGGCTGTCTTCCTCTCTGTGATGGTCTGAATGTTTGTGTCTCTCTCCAAATTCCGGATATTGAAACTTATCCCCTCCACCCAGCAGGTGATGGTATGAGGAGGGAGGGCCTTTGGGAGGTGAGGAGGTCAAGAGGGTGGACTACTCACTGATGAGATTAGTGCTCTTTCTCACTCGAACCTGGACCATACTAGCTCCTCGATCTGGAAGCCATCAAGATGAAGAGTCAAAAAATTATATATTACTTAAGTATGTGTAATGGTAATCAGTTCTTTTACTTGTATAACTGTGTTAAATTCTTCAGAGTGTATCCTCAACCATTCTCTCCTTGCCTATGAAAGTGGGTAAATCCACACTGTCCTTTAAATTATGTTGCTTTTGTCCCAGAGAATCCACATTTTATCACCAATGACTCTTCCTCCCCATCTTTAAACCTCTTTGAAAAATATTTCCCTTCCTGCTTGCTTCTTTTTCCACTCTCTCAGCCAAGTCTATGTCCTTTGGTCTAAAGTTGCATTTTTAAAAAAAGACTAGTTGCTATAAAATATGGTGTTCATCTGTGACATAGATGAATGTTAAGGGCATTGTTGTCCAGTGTATAATTTGATGGCAGTGTTCTGGGAGATTCTGTGGAGAGAAAACTTCTGCCCCTGACATTTGAAAACCCAGAGCTGTAGCAGTTTTAGAAAATTGGAAACATGAGTGGCAACAACAGAAGAAAACGAAAATTACTCCATGTCTTGGACAGAGTGGTTATTCTTCCTTGCCTCAGTCTGCCTGGAATGGTCTCTCCTTTACGTGTCCCCTGGCACACGGTTATTCTTCTGCCTTGACGTGGAGACTAGGGCTTTTCCAGTGGCTGAAATGGTAAGGAAATTAGACACAACTGTTTCTTTTTTTTAATTATTCTACTAAAATATACATACCACAAAACTGAACATCTTAACGATTTTAAATATGTAGTTCAGTAGCGTGGAGTGCATTCACAACGTGGTACAAGCATCATCACCATCCACCCCCAGAACTCTTTCATCATTTCCAGCTCCATACTCCAAAAATACTAACTCTCCGTTCCCCTCTCCCCCCAGCCCCTGGCAACTACCACTACATTCTGTCTCTATGAATTTGACTATTTTGGGCCATATGAGTGGGACTGTGCAGTATTTGTCATTTTGTGTCTGGTTTGTTTCACTTAGCATAATGTCTTCAAGGTACATCTATGTGGTAGTATGTGGTGAGATTTCCGTCCTTTTAAAGGCTGAATAATATTGCATGGTATGTAGATACCACAATTTTGTTCATTTTTTCATCACTGGATGAACAATTGGGTTGTTTCCATCTTGTGGCTATTATGAATAATGCTGGTAGAAACATGGATGTACAAATATCTGTTCGAGTCCCTGCATTCAGTTCTTTTGGGTATATAGCTAGAGGTGGACTTGCTGGATCATATGATAATTCCGTGTTTAATTTCTTGAGGAACCACCATACTGTTTTCCACAGTGGCTGCACCATTTTGCATTCTTACCAGTGGTAATGCAGGAGGGCTCCAATTTTTCCACGTCCTTGTCAACATTTGTTGTTTTCTGTTTTTGTTTGTTTGTTTGTTTTCATAGTAGCCATCATGATAGGTGTGAAGTGATATCTCGTTGTGGTTTTGGTTTGCATAATATTTGTTTTGAATGCAGTCTGGGGACCTTTCTTCCTGTGAGTGTGGTTTTAGGTATCTTACTGGGAACCTGGGAAGTGCTTTCTTTCCATGATATCAGCTTGTCATAATCTGTGTCTGGAATTACCTGGACCTTGTCTGGATCCTGATTCTTAACAAATCAAAAAAAAAAAACCTGAAAAAATGGTGATTAGACTTATCATGGAGATGATTTTGAAATGTCTAGTAATATTGAATTACTGTGTTGTGTAACAGGGACTAACATAGTGTTGTAGATAAATTACACTTTAAAAACAAACAGCCTCACAGAAGAAGAGATCAAATATGTGGCTAGCAGAGGCGGGGGGTAGGAGGTGGGGGAATTGGATGAAGGTGGTCAAAAGGTACAAACGTCCAGTTATAAGATAAATAAGTACTAGGGATATAACGTACAACATGATAAATATAATTAACACTGCTGGATGTTATAGATGAAAGTTGCTAAGAGAGCAAATCCTAAGAGTTCTCATCACAAGGAAAAAATATGGTTTTTCTGTTCCTTTAATTTTGTATCTATATGAGATGATGGAGGTTCACTAAACCTACTGTGGTCATCATTTCATGATGTATTTAAGTCAAATCATTATGCTGGACACCTTAAACTTCTACAGTGCTGTATGTCAGTTATATCTCAATAAAATTGGAAGAAAAAAAGAAAAATAAATAAATATGAAAAACGTTTTAAAAACTGAAAAAATAATTAATGACACATATGAGATTACTAGAAATCTGAATACTGGACTGGACATCTGATAATATTAAAGATTATTGTTAAATTGTTAAATCTGGGGTTGTGACAGTGGTATTGTGGTTATGTTAAAACAGAAAGCCCTTATCTTTTAGAGATACATTCTGAAATATTTGTGAACGGCTTGATGGTGGGTATGATATTTGGGATTTGCTTCAAGATAATGCAGGAGATGAGGGAGGGAGATGGGAGGTGTAGATGAAATAGAGTAGCCATGAGCTGATGATTGTTGAAGCTAGGAGGTGGGTAGGAGGGATTTGTTATATATTTCCTCTGCCTTCCCTGCTTTATTATATGTTGAAAATTTCCAGAATTAAAAAATGCCCAGGGCTTCCCTGGTGGCGCAGTGGTTGAGAGTCCACCTGCTGATGCAGGGGACACGGGTTTGTGCCCCGGTCCAGGAGGATCCCACATGCCGTGCAGCGGCTGGGCCCGTGAGCCATGGCCGCTGAGCCTGCACGTCCGGAGCCTGTGCTCTGCAACGGGAGAGGCCACAACAGTGAGAGGCCCACGTACCGTAAAAAACAAAACAAAACAAAACAAAAAATGCTAAATTGAATTAGGTTATCAGTGTAACATTGAGCCACCTTAAAGAGCATGAACTTTGGGGTCAGAGCAACCTGGGTTGGAGTCTGACCCTGACTGATCTCAGATGGACAATTCTGTGTGGGGCTGGGACCAGCTGGGGGGCTGGGGCTTGGAATGTGTGGGAGACTAATTTGGAAGGAGGTAATCCCAGACAAAGGAAGTTTTGTGAGTAAAGACACAGAAGTGACAGTGGACGGGAGAAACGAGGCTTGAGGCAGGGAGGCTAGTTTTGAGGCTGGTCCAGGCTTCTCCAGAGAAACAGAACAGATAGCATGCATATATATAATTTATAAATATAAATAACCCATATATTATTTATTATATAGTACATAATCTTTTTTATAACTTATGAATATAATTACTATTCATAAACTATAATTTATGAATGTGTATACATTTATATACGATTTATAATTATATAAATATCATGTTTATGTAAATATATAAAAATATAAATATGTTTATAAAATATAAAAATGTTTATAAAATATAAAAAGTATACATAGAGAGAATGAGACACAGAGAGAGAAGGAGATTTTAAAGAATTGACTCATGTGATTGTGGATGCTGGTAAGTTCAAAATTTTCAGGGCAGGCCAGCAGGCTGCCTGGAGACCCAGGGAAGAGTTGCTGTTGCAGTTTGAGTCTGAAGACACTCTGGAGCAGAATTTCCTGTCCCTGGAGGATTCTCAGCCTTTTTGTCACAAGGCCGTCAACTGATTGGGCGAGGCCCACCCACATCGTGGAGAGTAATCTGCTTTATTCAAAATCTCCTGATTTAAATGTTAATCTCATTTAAAAAAAAATGCCTTTACAGTGACACGTGGACTGATGTTTGACCAAATATCTGGCTACCATGGTCTAGCCACATTGACACATAAAACTAACCATGACAGAGGCCATTGCAGTGCTCCAGACAAGATGCACTGAGAGTCTTATCCAAGACATAGGCAGGGAAAATGCAGATGAGGGGATGGATGTGAGTGTTGTTGAGGTAGTAGAATTGACAGCACCGAGTGGGAGATACACGTGTAGACCCGGTTTCTAGCATGAGTGTTGGGGTAGATGGTGGCAATATTTAGCCCAATGAGAAGAAAGAGGATTCTAGATAATTCACAGGTCATTACTGAGCAGCTTCTTTGTCCCTGGCACTGTGCTGGGTTCTTGGGATGTGCAGCTCTGGAGGTCAGATGTGGTCTCACTGGGCTAAAATCAAGGTTGGGCTGCGCTCCTTTCGGAGGCTCTAGGGAAGAATTGTTTGCTTTCCTTTTCCAGTTTCTCAAGGCTGCCCCCACTCCTTGGCTCGTGGCCCCTTCCATTTTCAAAGCAGCGCTGGCTGATCAAGCCTTTTACGTCCTATCGCTCTGACACTGACTCTCCTCCCTCCTTCCCACCTCCCTTCCCACCCCCCAATTACATTGGATCCACCCAGATAAGCCAGGGTATGTAACAGTCAATTGAGTAGCAACCGTAATTCCACCTGCTACCCGAATTCCCCCTTGCCATCATGGAACATAGCAGATTCACAGGTCCTGAGGATTAGGATGGGGCCGTCTTTAGAGATGCCTACTACACCCTTTTAATTTCCTTATGGTTCAGATAAACCTGCAGTCATGGTGTGTGCAGTGGGAAGAGAGAAGGAAGGGAGGGGCAAGGGCCCATTGTGGGTAGGGAAGACCTTCCTCTGTAGATCATACTATTGTAGAATGTTAGGGTTGTTGCCTAAAACATCAGACTTTTCTTGAAGCATTGATCTGCTTCTCAGATCCTGGAATGGATCTCCCCTAAAGAGGACTGGGCGTATATGAATTGATAGCTGGGGTTTATTTTCCCATCTGGTCCATTGGCTGCTGACGGATGAGCTTGGTACCTCTTCCATAGAAGACACTGCGATACTGTCATGTCACGGTGGTGTGTGGGGTGAGGGCTCCCTTCCCCCCACTACCTTCCTTAATTAAACGGAGGCTCAACCTCTGCCTGATTTGCATCTCTTTTCCTTGATTCTCCCTCACTCACCCTCTGGTTCAAAACTAAGAAAGGAGGAAGAAGAGGATGCAGGGCATGCAGTGGGTGATTAAGTACACGGGCTCCAGGTTAAGACACATCTGAGCTTTTAGCCCAGCTGCACCATTCAAGAGCTGCGTGAACTTGGCAGTCACCTACCTGCAGCCCAGATTCCTCATCTGGAGCCTGGGTGTGGCAGGACCACCCACAGCCTATGCCCGTTGGGTGGATTAAAAGAGGTAGCCATTTGGAAATCCCTCTGCACGGTGAGTGCTGCATACAGTAGGTGCTCAATAAACGCCGCTCTTGTTATCATTGTTCTTGTGTTATTGAAATTACCTGCTTCATGTCCCAGATCAAAATTTACCTCCCCTCAGTCAGGAATTCTTTCCAGGTGTCCCTGCGCTATTCTGCAAAACAACCGTACTCTGTGTTATTCCAGAGAGGTCTATGCTCCATTATGGCAGACTGGATGATATGCTTGATTCATCTCAGTGCACATTAAAGAGTGTGCCAGGCTCTGACATGTTCCCGGACAGCAGGGACCGCACCTGCTGATGTAGGTCTAGGACTTGTACCGGGTAGGTGTTGGGTGAACTCCTGGAGAGAAATGATGGCCGATGTGTGTGGCTTGTGAGCCCTGCTCCCCAGAAGCCCCTTTCCCATATTTTCCACCTTTTAGGAGAGAGGGCTGACAGGAAGGGGGCTTTGGACCCCTGCACACGTAATAGGGAGAATCCTACAGAGAGAGGTATTTACTTTATCCTAAGGCACCTCCAGGCACTTAGCTTCACTCCAATTAACACAATACCCAGCTACTGGATTAACCTCTAAGCACAACCTGGGCTATGCCACTCACCCCCTTGGTGGTTCCCCTCCGCCCACAGGGCAAACCCACTCTCGTTAACCCTGACTTACAGAGTCCTTCCGCACCTGGATCCCACCCTGCTTCCTCTGTCTGTCCTCAAATGCACCCTTTTTGTCTCACCTCTGGACCCTCTCTTCGGCTCGTCCCTCTGCCTTTAGCACTGTTCCCTCCCAGTCTATGTCTAGCCAACTCCAATCATCTTTACACGTCAGCAGAAAACTCACCTCTTCCTGGAAGCCTTCCATGATACCTCCATGCTAGGTGCCCCTCATCTGCCCTCCAGATAGCCCTGGGCTCTCTCTTTCCCAGAACTCACCACATTGCATTATAACTGCCTCATCCTTGTCTTTCTCCCAGGGACACTGGAGGCTCCTGTAGGTAGCAGCTGGCTCTGCTTTACTCACTGCTGAGACCATGGTGCCTGTTCTAGTGTCCTGGGGCTGATGTCACAAGTTACCACAAACTGGGTGACCTGAAACAACAGAGATGTATTCTCTCATGATTCAGGAGGTCAGAAGTCCAAAACCAGGGTGTCAGCAAGGTTGATTCCTTCTGGCAACCTCCCAGGGAGAATATGTTCCTTGCCTCTCCCCCAGCTTCTGGTGTTACCAGTGAGGCTCGGCCTTTCTTGGCTTGTGGCTGCATCACTCCAGTCTCTGCCTTCATTGTCACATGGCCTCATCCCTGTGTATCTGTCTTCCTCTAAGGACAGCAGTCATTGGCTTTACGGCTCACCTGAATCCAGTACAACTTCATCTTAACCAGATTACATCTGCAAAGACTATTTCTGTTTTTTTTTTTTTTTCCTCCTCGTGGCTTGTAGGATCTTAGTTCTCCAACCAGGGATCAAACCCGTGCCCCCTGCGTTGGGAGTGTGGAGTCTTAACCACTGGACCACCAGGGAAGTCCCCCTATTTCTAAATTAAGTCACATTCACAGGTATAAGGGGTTAGGATTTGAAACATATCCTCTGAGGGGCACAATTCAACTCGCAACAGTGCCTACCATATCTATTCATCCTAAATATTTGATGAGTGAATGATTGCATGGAGAAATAAATGAATACATGCATTGTCTGGGGGGTCCCTGTTTCTCTAGGAAATGTCAAATCTAAGTTGGTACGTGAAAGGTTCTGTGGAGACTAGGAAAATAAATTGTACGAGAGGATTCAGGTGAAAATACACACACACGTACACGCTCTCAGCCTCCCTCCATGGCAGCACTGAGAGTGGTGGCCTTTCAGTGGGACCCTGGATGGCTCTTCCGCCCCCGACCTGTCCCGCAGGGCCATGCTGTGGTGGGGCTCAGGCACCCGTTTTATTAGTTGTGACTACTGTCGTTAATTCCCTTAATCTAGACTTGCTTGCCCATAAAGCCCAGACCTCAGGTATTGGATTTCCCTGATCAAAGGGCCGTGTGTGGAGCGTGCTGCCCAGGAGGGCTTGGCGGGGCTCGTAAACACAGCCGGCCCGGGGCACAGCACGTACCCTCCCAAAGATGGGCCCATCGATGTCTGGAGCAATCCCATGTGAAATATTACTGCTGCTTAAATGCTGCTTCTGGGATTTACAGCTGGGTATTAATCTGGCCCTGCTTAATGCATTGACCATTGCCTTCCAGCAGTTCAGGGAATGGCGCTGGTAGGGCCAGAAGCTAATTCCGTGGATTAAAGCAGAAAGAACCCCCAGCATTTGGAAGTGTAAGGGACAGTTTTGACACCAGCAAAATGTCTACGGCTTTCCCCATCACAGCAGCCGGAAGTCAGGGCTTTCCAACAGGCTACATGTAAAAGGAGAGGAAAGTCCCTTTTGCTAAATGCCATCAGTTTCTCCGTCTTGTTCAGCCCTACTTTACTTAGCCACTGTCCCCTTCTGCTCCAGGACTTTGCACGTCTGTTTCCTACCCATTACAGTGCTCTTCGTTCCATGCATCCTCAGGTCGTGCCTTGAAAGTCACCTCCTCCAGGCAGTCTTCCTAACCCCCAAGTTTTGTTCAGCCCATCATCACGATGATAAGGTTGTCTCGCAATCTTCATTGTGATTTTTCTAGCCTGGCTCATCCAGCAAACTGTAAGCTGCTGGAGGGCAGGAGTTGAGTTGTTGCCCAGATCTCCTATTTACAGAACCAAGCTCAGAGTAGACACTCAGTAAATCTTTATTACATGAATGAATCAAAAGAGGCCAGCAACAGCCAAGGGTGCAGTTGACAGTTTTTAGTGATGACATAATTGCATTTGGTGTGTTAAGTCTTTTGACCAGGGATGAATAGGTGGAACACAGAGGATGTTTAGGGCAGTGAAACTATTCTGTATGATATATAATGGTGGATACATGTCATTATACATTTATCCAAACTCATAGAGTGTATAATATCAAGAGTGCACCCTAATGTCAACTATGGTCTTTGGTGATGATGGTGAATCAGTGTAGGTTCATCGATTTTAACAAATGTCCCACTCTGCTGGGGGCTGCTGGTAATGGGTGAGGCTGTCTTTGTGCGGAAGGTAAGGGGTGTATAAGAAATCTCTGTACCTCCTGTTCAATTTTTCTGTGAACTTAAAACTGCTCTAAAAAATAAAGTCTGTTACAAAATCTATTGAGCCAACACTAAATATCAGATTTCATATAATAATCTCAACCTCTCAGCTTGAAAAGGTGGGAGATCTAGCCACACCAGGCTCATGTCCTGATTGCCAGCAATCCGTAGAAGGTGAGCAGGGGAGGCCCTTTCAGATGCGGCACGTGGCTCCGAGTTTGCCGCGAGTCCCCACCGCTCTGCTATGTATGCTTATGTATTTCTGCTCAGATGCCTGTGGTGTTGGTTTGTGTTCCTCATTTGGTGTTGACCCAGAGGGAGAAGGCAGACCCAAGAAAGGGCACGGGGACTTCCCTGGTGGCACAGTGGTTAAGAATCCACCTGCCAACGCAGGGGACATGGGTTCGAGCCCTGGTCCTGGAAGATCCCACATGCCGCGGATCAACTAAGCCCGCGAGCCACAACTACTGAGCCTGCACTCTAGAGCCCGCGAGCCACAAATACTGAAGCCCCCGCACCTAGAGCCCATGCTCCGCAACAAGAGAAGCCACCGCAATAAGAAGCCTGCGCACCACAACGAAGATCAGCCCCCGCTCGCCACAACTAGAGAAAGTCCGCATGCAGCAGTGAAGACCCAACGCAGCCATAAATAAATAAGTAAGTAAATAAGTAAATAAATAAGTAAATAAGTAAATAAATAAAAGGGCACAGAAGGCAGGGCAGGCTTCCTGGAAGCAGAGCAGGCAGAGGGGGCTGACCCCACAGCACCCATGCTCTCATTGTCTCCCTCTGCACGCTTGGGCTGGCCTCAGCTGGACCCATCCCAGGTAGAGCTCCAGGAGGGGCACTGCTCCTCTGTGGTTCTACAAAGCTGTGGGAAGCTGATTATGGACAGATGGGAACTTTCCGTGTGGAGGGCAGGGATTGCAGGGGTGAGAAGCATCTTGATGTCAGATGACAGTCATGCAGGGGAATTTGCATCCAGGACAACTTGTGCTGTCCAGTGCAGCAGCCACCAGTCACGTGTGGCCATCGAGCGCATGAAGTGTGGGTGATCCAAACTGAGATGGGCTGTAAGTGCCACACATGCGCCGGCTTTCGAAGACTCACAAATGACACAACATGTAAAATTCCTAACATTTTTCACTTGATTGTATGTTAAAATGATACCATTCCTCCTCTATGTAGACATAAATAGCTCTGGGAGAGAGCTATTCATGGAGCAAGCCTGGCATGAGATAATAAAAGACTCACTCAAAAACTGGTAGGCACTCAGAAACTTGTTGTTGATTCAAATTAAAGGACAATACAGCCCATGAATTAAAAAGAATTAAACCTTACTATTTATGGAGTACTTAGTATGTGCCAAGCACTTTGCACAGACCATCTCACTTAAGTCTCCCAATATTCCCGGGAGACTAGAACTATCCCTATTTTATGGATGAGGTACAGAGATGTTAAGTAAGTTGCCTAAGTTCACACAGCTGGTAACTGGTGGAGTCAGGATTTGAACCCAGGTCCGTACAGCCTTCCTATAAATCCTTGCTGATGCCAGCGTATGTCCTGGGAAGAACTGAGTTAAGAAGTATTAAAAGGCAATGTATAGTTTTTCTTATTTTGGTCTTTATCTGGTTTTAAAGTGGCAGGTGGTATAATCCAGATCAGTTAGATAAACCTTTATGAAAAGAATTTAGGAACTGCTCATCCGCACTCTGGATCTGTGATGGTGGCGGGTGACAAAACTAGAAGAAAGTTCTCTAAGGTTATGAAAGTTGGGTGAGCAGCTTTCTCTCTCTTTTTTCTGGGCTGTGGATTTTACATGGCAACAGTGCTGGTCTCTACCTAGGGATCTAGTTTGGGTATTTGATATCCTACCTTTGGGCTCAGGTGTGGTTAAGGTTCTTGAAGAGAAATCCTGGACCCCAGGAGGGCTCCAAACCCTCTGGGTTCATCTGTTCCTTCTGAGCTCACATGGAAAGGTCTCAGGCTTTCAAACCACAGGGACTGGGGTGACATACCAGCTCTGACACTTACCAGCTTGGTACCCCCATAAATTAGCTGATCCCTCTGACCCTCAGGTTGCCCATCTGTAAATTGCATTAATAGTAATTTTTGCTTAACTATGTTATGAAGAACATTTTTAAAAAGGTCATATTTATCATGTAATTCCTTGAAAAAATATTTGATTGCCAACTGTGGCCCAGGCACTGTTTAGGTGCAGAGGACACAGCAGTAAATAATGCAAACAAAGCCCCTCATCTTAGTAGGACATACCTTCTGGTTTGGGGAGCCAGACAAGAAACAAATGATAAGTATTATAAAGTCAGTTAAAGTAGGATATAGGGCTTTTATACATAGGGTAGTCGTGGAAGACCTCTCTGATAAGGTGATGTTTGGGTGGAGACATGTAGGAAATGAGGGAGTGAGACAGGCAAGTATTGGACTAAGGTGCTCCAGGCAGAAGGATTTGCAAGTGCAAAGGCCCTGGGGTGGGCTGTGCTTGGCATATTCAGAGAACAGCCAGGAGATCCATGTAGCTGGAGCAGAGTGAGTGATGGGAAGGTGGGTAGAAGATGAAATCAGAGAGGCCCAGGGGGCCTGATCACATAGGTAGACCGTGGTAAGGATTTTGATTATACTCTGAGTGAGACAGGGACCTGATCTGACTTAACCTTTATGAGGTTAACTCTTGTGGCTGTGCTGAATGGACAGTAGGGTGCAAAGGTGGAGGTGGGGAGACTTAAGAGATTATTGCAATAGTAATATACATCAAATCATTGGCAATGCTTTAGGGAAACAAAAGCATCACTATATCAACTGTACACATCAGTTTTAATACATCTTTGGGTTTCAGAATTTTTTTTTTGAGAATCAAGGCAATAGGGTGCTGAACGTTTTTAATTGAAAGAGTATGTACTGGGAACTCAAAGTTTGTTCTCTTTATTTCCAAGTTTGGTCACCTTTGGAGCTTCTGGTAGGTCGACAGTAAACATTGTGTTTCTGTAGCATCACTGGGGTTGCTTTATGTAATACATTATATGAATGTATTTACATGTCTTAACTCTTTTGATTTATAAAAAGAAATCTCAAAAACCAAAACATTAGGGTTTTGGGACTACCCCAATTGACTGGGAATAGGAGATGTGCTCAGTGATGTGATACTGAATATGGGATTCTGGTTAATCCAGTGTCACGGTGGACTGAGCTTTATGCTTTGCAGTTTTGGGGTATGGCACCTTAACTCTAATGGTGCTAAATATGAGGTGGAAATTGGACCTTAAAAACATCTGCTTGGCCTTATGACTGACATTCCCTGGATCCTTGCTACTCCCTCCAAATATCTGAGGACCAGCAGCCTGCATATCACCTGGGACTTTGTAAGAAATGCAGAGTGTCAGGCACCGGTTAGAATCTACATTGTAACAAGGTCCCTAGGAGATGTATATGCTTTTTAAAGCATGAGAAGTACAGGTTTGGTTTGGTACCAATCTCCAGTAAGGAACTGAGACCATCAGTTGTACAACCTGCAAGATACTGGATCCTGCTAATGACACAGGAGCTTGGGAGTGGATCCTTCCCCAGTAGAGCCTTCAGATGAGACCCCAGCCCTGGTTGACTCCTTGATTGTTGCCTCATAAGAGATACTGAAGCAGAGGCTCCAGCTGAGTCATGCTCAGATTCCTGACCCACAGAAACCATGAGACAACACGTGTGTTGTTTTGAGCCCCTATGTTTGTGGTAATTTGTGATGCAGCAATAGAAAACTAACACAATCACCTAAGAAACTCAGAGAGCAAACACAATACAGCCGAGTCCAACTTCTGGCCAAATAAACCAGAATCGCCAGGGTTGGTCCAAGCAACGGTATTCAAAAAAGTCTTCCCCCGTCATGTTGATGCACAGCTGAGGCTGAGGAGTCCTGCCCAAGATACTGCTGTTGGAAAACCATCTCCAGTGATTATAGGTTCCCTGGGCACTGTCCCCCCATACACTCACCCCAGTGTGTGGTCATTTGAGCTTTCTGATTGCTCACCCCTGGGTTAGCAGGAGTTTAATCTTTCCCCCAGCTTTCTTCTTCCGGCCTCACTCTGGGTTGAGGGAGTTCTGGTGCCCTTTCTGTCAGAAAGACAAAGACCTTTGGGAAGATGGCGCCACTGCAGTCATGTGTGATGGCTCCATCCATCCATCTATCCATCTGTCCATCTGTCTATGGGAAAGGACCTTAATGAAGAGCCTGGGGACCAAGAGGCTGGAGCCTCAGTCCACAGGGGCTTTGAAATCAGAGCTTTCATATCATATTCACACATCTGAAAAACATCAGAGGGTGAAGGACGGACAGGGGGTAATGGATCTGGCAAGATTGGGGACAGATGAGAGAAGACCTCTGGTGACTTCCCTGTGGCGTCTCTCTGGGTCAGGCCATTTTGCAGGGGGAGGGGAGAGTTGGCTGGTCTGCTGCTATCGCCCAGCTGGAATGTCAGGAGCATCACCCAGATACTCCATGTCCCCTGGCCATCTGCTTTATGACTTGGCCTGCCCCCACCCAGCTTTATCCCGGGTCATGTATTCCAAAGATAAGCTGTTAAGGGGCGTGTGAGAGATAGGGAATTTATGGCTGAGAAACTTAACTTCTCTGGCCTGGCTGTCCCCTGATCCTGCCTGGGGCTGCCAAGGACTGACCTATGGAAGAATAATGTGCATAAGAGAATTTCCAGGAAGCAGGACTAAGGGTGAGTCTACACCTGAGAACTGTGCAATTTTAAGATCTGGAAAGGGCTTGAATATCAACCAGTGAGGCTGCTGATCAAAATGTTCTCAATGTATAGCATCAAACAGCCCAGGGTTCAAAACCTGCCTCTGCCACTTGGCTTAACCAACCTCAGTGTTCTCATCTGTAAACTGGGGGTAACAAGAATATATGCTACAGAGGGTTGATATGATGCTTATGTGAGACGTAATGTATATCAATGTATGTAACTACTAGTGTAGTGTCTGAAAAGGATAAATGCTCAGCAAAAGGGGATTGTTAACCCAGTTTTTCTTTTCATAGCCAGGAGAGATGAGGTGTCCAACGCAGATAAAGCATCCTTGCAGTATTATCGCAGGGAAGAGGGGGCCACACAGAATATCCCAGCAGGAGTCTGTCTGCTAGCTTAGAACCTGTGTGAGCAGGCTGCTCCCAGATTTAAGTTCATATACATTTTTCCCCCTGATTGACCAAAGGTTCATCAGATAATTTATTTTCTGTAGTGGTTTTTCCAAAGCTTGTTTGTTAAGGGTCTTTCCAAAATGGCTCGATGCCTTGTCTGGTGACTGCATTTGACTTTTTATGAAGGAAATTCTTGAGGAAAGCTCAATCATAGTTAGAGCAACGGTAAAGGCTAACTCGGCAGAGCACAGTCTACACACCAGGGGCTACATTCAAGGTCTTGTGTTTTTCATGTAATTCTCAGGCTAGCCAGTCTTTTTACAGAAACAGGCTCAGAGAGGTAAAGGTAAGCTTGGCTAACATTACAGATGTGAAAAGTATGGGAGGGCTTCCCTGGTGGCGCAGTGGTTGAGAGTCCGCCTGCCGATGCAGGGGACACAGGTTCGTGCCCCGGTCCGGGAAGATCCCACACGCCGTGGAGCGGTTGGACCTGTGAGCCATGGCCACTGGGCCTGCGCGCCCGGAGCCTGTGCTCCGCAAGGGGACAGGCCACAGCAGTGAGAGGCCCGCGTACTGCAAAAAAAAAAAAAAAAAAAAAAAGAAATTCCTGACAACCATTTATTTTTTTAACCTTTTCCAGTTGAGAGTGTGGAAACCAGATTAGAATTAATTGAGGCTCCTACTGAAAATGTCCTCTTCCAGGGTCACCCTGTGTGTTTGTGAGAATGGTCTTAGCACGGAATGGCATGTGGGATAAGACAGTTGGGGCAAAGACAGATGGTTGCCCCAGAGTGGCAGTTGGAGGTGGCCCATGGGTGCACTGGTTTAGGAGCCAGAAAAGTGGAGTTCAAATCCCGGCTTTAGCACTATGAGCTCTCTGCTTCAGAGCAAGACATTTAACTTTTCATGGCCTCAGTTTCCCTTCTGGGAAAATGGGGATAATAATACTTACCGGGAAAGTTGAAGGGAATCCTAAATAGAAAAGCAAAAGTGGAGGACTTCCCTGGTAGTCCAGTGGTTAAGGCTCCGTGCTTCCACTCCAGGGGCACGGGTTCAATCCCTGGTGAGGGAACTAAGATCCCA
The DNA here is from genome assembly GCF_964341445.2 of Mesoplodon mirus. NCBI lineage: Eukaryota > Metazoa > Chordata > Mammalia > Artiodactyla > Ziphiidae > Mesoplodon > Mesoplodon mirus. Next base: position 13,308,671 of record NC_138989.1, read on the forward strand.
CATCCTGGGCAGAACAGCCAAAAAATAAAACAAAACAAACAAACAAAAAAGAAAAGCAAAAGTGCTGTGTAAAGGCAAAGCGATAATAATACTCTGGCCCATCTGCTTGTGCGGGGAACAAGCCATGCATGTCTATCCCTCACCCCCACCTTATTCCAACCTCCTTTCCAAAATCTCTCCTTATCTTCCTTTTGCTTATGCAAGCAAACAAAGCAAAACCCCAAAGCCCTAAGTTAAGACACGTCAAGGACATCCTTTGCTGCTCGGGCAAGTGACTAAACCTCCTTGACCTGGGTTCTTACCTGTGAAATGGAGCTGAGATCAATCAATCAATCTCATCAATCTCATGAGCCTGCTGCTACCTTCCAGCCCTATCTCATCCCTTGCTCTCCATAGCCCTCCTCCCTTTCTACCCTCCAGCAATACTCCCTGTAACCACAGGGCCTTTGCACCAGCTGTTCCCATTGCCTGGAACACTTTTCCACTCCCCTCCTTGCCTGCTTAACTCCTATGTACTATTCTTCAGCTCTTAGCTTTCCCCAATCAGTCCCCTCTCCTGACCCCATGGTCAGATCCCTCTATAAACACTCTCATCACCTTGGATAACTTCTCCTTGGTGTACTTGTCTATGGTCTGAAATAATATACTTATCTGTACAATAAACAGAGCTCTTAGCTCCATGATGGGAGGGACATTGTCTGTTTATTTTTCCCCTTTATCTTCCTGGAGCCTGGAACAGTTCCTAACACATAGAGATGCTCAACAACTACTTATTGAAAGAAAGAATGAATGAATGAACAAACGAAGTGATCTTTCTCCTTGGGTCTGAGGGCACAAGGGAGCTTGCGAAGTCCCTGTGTCCTGTTTCTCTGTTGAGTGCCATGATTGATTAGCCTGAAGTCACTTGTAAGATTTATGGCTCTCCCATCACTCCTGTTGCATTTCTGGGAAGCCGGGGCCATGTCCTCGGGGCAGATTCCCACGGTGCAGGAGTGGGACGATTTTACCCCCAGTCCTTTGTGGTCCTGAAAAATCTTTGCTGATGGATGGATGCCTCTAAGAAGGATGCCAAGGAGAATGTCTGCGGGCTGAGATTGAGGCAGAGGAAAAGGATGGTCCCTTTGCATCTTTCTTCTACAGTCAGGGAAGCTCATGGCCACACAGATGTTTCCAGCTCACCCAATAATAATAACACAAATAAAAATGATGGAGAACATTTACTGAGTACTTCTTATATGCCTAGCGTGGTGCCTGGCCCATACGTGGGTCCAACAATTATGAATGGAATGAATGAATGAATTCCAAGCATCATCTTAAGCACTTTCTACACCAAGTGTCGTTTTACCCACAGAAAATCTTACAAGAGAGATTCTATTATGATCCCCATTTTGTGGAAAAACAAACGGAGGCTCAGAGAGATGCAGAGTTGTGTGTCAGGCCCTCTCAGAAGCATCGGAAGGAGCATGATCTTTTTTTTTTTTTAGGTTTTCTCTCTGCATTTCTCCAGCCTGTCTCTGGGGTCCCTTTCCTCCCCAAGTACGTCATCTGAGGTCTTCTCTGCTTTTATCCTGCCCTTCCCAGCTCTCACCTCTGATGTCTGGGGCTGGTCTACAAGGATGACACATTGCCCCCTCTTCTTCCCTTTGTGTGCGCTAGACAGGTGTCTCAAGTCATGGGGATAGTCTGTTCATGACTCTCCCCTCTGTAATTGATAGGCTTGTAAGAATTATAATGATAGCAGCCCTGAAAACAGCCTTGAATTGAATCTTTCTGCCACCCCTGAGGGGTAGATGTTACTATTGTACCCATTTTAAAGTCAAGAAAACAGAGGTTTAGAGAGGAGAAATGAAACGGCTTGCCTGGTATCACATCTGTTATTGGTTTCTAGGACTGCTAAACTTGGTGGCTTAACACAACAGAAATTTATTCTCTAAGTTCTGGAGGCGAGAAGTTTAAAATCAAGGTGCCAGCAGGGTCATGGCTGTCTCTGGAGGCTCGAGGGGATGATCCTTCCTTGCCTCTTCAGTTTCTGGAGGTGCCTGGCATTCCTTGGGTTGCAGACTCATCATCCCAGTCTCTGCCTCTGTCTTCAGCTGGACTTCTCCTTGGGGTTTCTCTGTGTGTTTTCTCTTTTCTTTCTTTTATGATGACACCCATCATTGGATATAGGGTTCACCCAAATTCAGGGTGGTTTTATCTTGAGATTCTTACCTTAATTACCTTTGCAAAGACCCTTATTGCAAACAAGGTCACATTCTGAGGTTCCAAGTAGACACAGCTTTGTGGGGACTGGTATTTAACCCACTACAACCTCTCTGCCAATTGCTAGAGCAGAGAATTACCACCAGATGGGACTAACTCCAAAGCCCATGCATTTAACTGACACACGATACTAGGATTGTTCCTTAGAAAACTCACAATGGTAGTGAGTTTCCTTTACTAGGGACCTGGGACCTGTGGCTCGCTTCTGGCTTCTCTTTTTGTGTGAAGTTGTCTGTGTCAAGCATAGATTTGTAATTTTCAAGCGAAAGAGAAGAAACTTGACTTTGCATTTAGATACACTCTTTCCCTGGTCCCCACCATGAGCCCCTGGTCCAGCCACTCACTAGATGTGTGTCTGAGCTCTTCCTGACTCCACATCCTAACTTCCTTCACATCCCCAGGTGCCTCCTCATTTCTTACCTCCTGTCCCAGATGGAAGCCATTATGGTGGCATTTTCGGCTGGGAACAGAGGGGAGGAAAAGGGAAGTGCTGAGATGACCTCTCGTGAGAATGTTGCACTGACAATAAGCCAGTCACTTGCAGGAAGCGCAGAAGAAATCAGGAACCACCATACTTTTTTCCATAGTGGCTACACCATGTTACATTCCGACCAACAGTCCACAAGAGTTCCCTTTCTCCACACTCTCACCAGCACTTATCTCCTGTTTTTTTGATAATAACCATCCTAACAGCTGTGAGATGATGCCTCATTGCGTTTTTCTAAAAAATATTTATTTATTTTCTCAATATTTTTGGCTGTGTCGGGTCTTCGTTGTGGCGCTCAGGCTTCTCTCTGGTTGAGGCATGCGAGCTCAGTAGTTGTGGTGCGCGGGCTTAGTTGCCCCATGGCATGTAGGATATTAGTTCCCCAACCAGGGATTGAACCTGCATCCCCTGCATTGGAAGGTGGATTCTTTACCGCTGGACCACCAGGGCAGTGGTTTTGATTTGCATTTCCCTGATGATTAGTGATGTTGGCCATTTGTACATCTTTAGAGAAATGTCTATTCAGGTCCTTTGCCTGTTTTTTAATCAAATTATTTGCTTTTTTTTTTTTGATGTGTGTATGTTTTGGGGTTGTATGAATTCCTTACATATTTTGGATACTAACCTCTTATCAGATACATGGTTTGCAAATATTTTCTCCCATTCCAAATGTTCAGTTATGTAAGATGAATACGTTCTGAAGATCTAATGTACAGCCTGATGATTATAGTCACCAGTACTGTATTGTATACTTGAAATTTGCTAAGAGAATAGATTTGAAGTGTTCTCATCACACAAGAAAACAAAAGAAAGTGGTAACTAGGTGAGTGGAGTGATGGATATCTTAGTTAACTTGATCGTGTTGATTATTTCACGGCATACATGTGTATCAAAACATCATGTTGTACACCTATATTCAGTTTTTATTTGTATACATATATACAATTTTTATTTGTCAATTATACCTGAAGGGACTTCCTTGGTGGCTCAGTGGTTAAGAATCCACCTGCCAATGCAAGGGACACGGGTTCGAGCCCTGGCCCAGCAAGATCCCAAATGCCGCGGAGCAACTAAGCCTGTGCACCACAACTACTGAGCCTGTGCTCTAGAGCCTGCGAGCCACAACTACTGAGCCTGTGTGCCACAACTACTGAAGCCCATGCACTTAGAGCCCATGCTCTGCAACAAGAGAAGCCACCACAAGGAGAAGCCCGTGCACCACAACGAAGAGTAGCCCCTGCTCGCTGCAACTAGAGAAAGCCCGCGTGCAGCAATGAAGACCCAACACAGCCAAAGAAAAAAGATTATACCTCAGTAAAGCCGGGAAAAAATAAAAAATGAAATTAGATAATCTAAGAATGAAAGGGCAATTTGAGCCAAACCTGTTTGCCTGGCTGGGTTATAAAAAAATTGACTAAAGAGTTGGTCGGGGGTTGGAGGTTGGTCAGGAGAAATGGAGGAGCAGCTGCATTTTCTCCTGACAGATGTTCTATACACTTGACCCTGGTCCCTGAAGGAAAGGGGCTGTTGGTAGGAAACACTGACTTTGGATCTACCAGAAAGATTTCCGTATACTCCATTCACTCATTCACCTGGTCCAAGCATTTATTGAGCCTCCGGAAGGAACCAACTCTGCAGACACCTTGATTTCCAACTTCTGGCTTCCAGAACTGTGAGAGAATAGAATTCTGTTGTTTTAAGTCACCCAGTTTGTGGTAATTTGTTATGGCACCCTAGTAAATTATGACAGAGTCTAAGACACAGACCCTGCTCCCATCCTGGTCAGGAGCAGATTGACACATAAACACAGGAAAGTATAATAAGAACATCAGTAGATACATTAGCCCAGAGCTAAGGGAGCACAGGGAAAGGATCACAACATCTTCTAGAGGCAGGACAGGAAGGCTTCATGGAGGAGGTGACTACACTGCATTCTCAAAAACTGAATTTTTTAGATAAAGGGGAGGGAAAATGGTGATACAAGCAGGCAGGGTGTGACCCTATACAGAGGCACGGAGGTGATAAAGAGCACGGTGACTTCTTTGTGACTGGAGAGCAAGGCAGTTGAGAGGAGGGTGGGAGTGAGGAGAGGATTTTTTTTTTTTTCCGGTACACGGGCCTCTCACTGTTGTGGCCTCTCCTGTTGCGGAGTCCAGGCTCTGGACGCGCAGGCTCAGCGGCCATGGCTCACGGGCCTAGCGGCTCCGCAGCATGTGGGATCTTCCTGGACCGGGGCACGAACCCGTGTCCCCTGCATCGGCAGGCAGACTCTCAACCACTGCGCCGCCAGGGAAGCCCCGAGGAGAGGACTTTATTCAGTCTTGGGACATAAGTTGGATTTGATCCAGGTTCTGAAGAATCTTGTGAAGGGGTTTAGCATTTCAATGGCAAGACGGAGGCATAGAAGGTTCTTGAGTAGAGGAGTGCATCAGTCAGAGTTCATAGTTGCCAGCAACAGCATCTGCTTTAGCCCAGGGGTCCCCATCCCACGGGCTGTGGACCAGTACTGGTCCATGGCCTGTTAGGAACCGGGCACACAGCAGGAGGTGAGCGGCGGGTGAGTGAGTGAAGCTTCATCTGCCGCTCCCTATCGCTCCCCACCTCTTGCATTACCGCCTGAACCATCCCCCCCAACCCTGGTCCGTGGAAAAATTGTCTTCCATGAAACCGGTGCTTGGTGCCAAAAAGGTTGGGGACTGTTGCTTTAGTTAGTTTAGGCAGAAGAGGATTGCGTTGAGGGTACCAGAAATCTTACTGAATTTCCAGGACAGAAAATAAGGCTTAAAATCTGCACAGTTTGAATTGTACCCCTGGGTTTCTCCACCAGGCCTGGGCACTGCAACGTGACCCACTACCACTACCGAAAACAGCACCACTAAGACACCTGTCACTGGTCCCTCTGCAGGCTGGATGTCTCCCCAACACAATGTCAGAGTGCATTCCAGGCCATCCCCTTTCAGTGCAATGGAAGTTACACCTGAACATATCTGATTGGCTGATCCTTGGTCACATGATTGGGTTCTAGCTGCAAGGGAAGCTGGGAGAGTGAGTATCAGGCTCTAGCTCTAGGAGACTGACTTCATAAAGTGGGTGTGCCCTTTTTGTTTGTTTGTTTTGGTTTTTTCCATTAGCACTTCCAGATCCACTTTCTCATCCTGGGAAGCTGTCCCAACTGGAATGCATCAGTGGGATTATCTACATTCTGGCTTTGGTTGGATTCAGCTAGTGGGAGGAACCAGCATGAGATGTGGGGTTGGTTTCGGAGAGGTGGAGCTGAGTGTTTATAATCCAGGCTCCTCCTGCCAGGTGGATCATGGCCCTCCACCAAAGCTCTGTTCTTATCAAGGCTGCCTCATCTACTTGACTTTCTTCTTTCAGGTCCTAATATCACTTTCCCCCTTGACTCTTGAGAACCAGGGTAGTAATGGCTCCCAGCTGTTGTCAGCCCCTGGGTACTACACAATCCCTTGCTGAATCTCCTTGATCCTGCTAAATCTTTGTAAATAATCCTCTCAGCAGCACAGATGGAGTGGGTCATCTCTTTCTTTCCAGGACTCTGACGTATACTAGGGTCACTCCCCAAAGGTTGCTGGACAAAGAGACAGATGAGATATTTCACCCTTGCAGTCTGGTTAGGTGATGAATTTATATTGTAGATTTTTCCTTTTAGGATCTTAGAATCTTTTCTTCTATCTACCCTCCTAATATCCCAGAAAGAAGACAGAAAAAAATATCAGTGAGGAAGAGGAACAGGAGCATGTGAAAGGCCAGAGGGTCTCCAGAGTCGAGAATAAATCAAAGGTTGGCTGATTCGCAAACCCTTACACACTTGACCCAGACTTGTTCCCTCTTGGAAAAAGAGGGTCAAAACTTGTCTTGTATCCTTGGCTAACTTCTCTGAGATAGTATGGTGCTATGGTAAAAATCAGGCTCAGGAATCAAACAGATCTGAGCTGGAAACCCAGCCCTCTGGCTTACTGGCTGTGCAGTCTTAGGCACGTGACTTAACGCTCCTGAGGCTCAGTTTTTTAATCTGTATAAAGCGAATTAACGTCAGGCTTATTGTGGGTATTCAATGACCTAGTAGAGCTAGAATGCTCAGAAGAGTGCCTGGTGCATACAACAGCACTCAAAAAATGTTGGCTATGACTAATTATCATCTCTGTGCCTTACACACCTCTCATCCAACAGTCCTTAGAGCTTCGAGTGTGAATGAGGTGGTGATTCATGCTCTTTCTCCCACCCAAATAGGGCAGCTGGCCCGAGTTCCTGGTACTCTGTGTTCCTGTGCTCTGATCCCATCTTGAGTCGGTGCCACCCATTCCCATCTCACCGTGAAGCATGCAGCTTTTTCTCTGCTTGTTTTTTTTCTTTCCTATTTGCTGAGGGTTGATGTCATTAGTTTAATGCAGGCTCCCAGACATCAAGGTCTGCGTCTCTGTAACTTGTTTTGTATTTATACTGAAAGAATGCTTAATAGTGTTTGGTGACGCTGGTGTATTACAGATGACAGCTGAGTCAAGAATGCTCTCCCACTGGCTCGAATTGGTCAAGGGAGGGTTTGAATCATTATTCTTACCACAAACAGATGTTTAGCACATAATAAATGCTAGGTGGGAGGGATGTAAAGACGATTAGGATAGGTCTCTATCTTGTTTACTTATCTGCCTAATCTGAGCTTTTATCCATTGTTAATTTGAGAATTAGTTTTGTACTATCTACTATATGTGAGCCTCTGTCCAAGACTTTGGAAGACAACAGTGAAACAAACTAGGCAGTCTTCTAAGGGGGTGACAAATGTGTAAATGAGTAATTAAATTCACGATGACAAGTCTTGGAGTAGTGGTGAGCTGGGACCCTAGAGGACAATTGGTCAGCCCTACGTGGAGCAGCTGCCAAATAGGAGTATTTGAGTTGGGTCTTGACAGAGGAGTAGGAGTTCACCAGGTGAAGAATGGTGACAAAGGTGTTCGGGCAGAGGGGACAACATGTGCCAGGTCACAGAGGTGAGAAAGCACCTGGTATTTTAAGGAATAACAAATGACTTGTTATGGCCAGAGCTCAAAGGATGAATAAAGGAATGAATCTGGAAAGAGAATTTGAAGGCAAATTAGCTATAGAGGCATTGATATGGAATGCCTGAGTCAGATTTGTGTTTTCTGAGGATGGATTGGGGATGGTAAACAGATCCTTCTCTGATCCTCTTGGTAGATATGAAGAATAAAAAAGGTCGTGATTTGTAGCTTCTGCCAGTTTCCAGGTAAATATCCCACCATGGCTGATTCCAGCTCCCAACATTATGTTGACAAATGCAGAGTGGGAAGAGATGTGTGCCCTCTTGGTGAACGTGGTGGGAAACATCAGAGCCAAAAAACTTTATTATGTTCCTTACAGAGCCTTTGTAAGGTTCCATAGGTATCATCTATGGGGAAGAGCTTTGGAAATTGTAAAAAGGTAACCTACATGTGAGGTGGTGGCGTGTAGTGGGCATACCATCATTCAGGCCACTCTTTCCCCACTAGCACTACCTAGAGTTTCTCTCTGCAGGGATTTGTCCCTCTTAGCCACAAGGTTTGGGTGGGATGGGCCCGACACCCAGCTCCCAGGTCCAACTGGTGCGAGCAATGAGCAGATCTCTATCCAGACTGCAGTCATTGGCTCAGGGATGAATATCTAACCCATCAGAGCCTGTGAAATGCAGGAAGACGTTTGATTGGGTTTCTGAGAGACAGGGTGCCTTCCCCTTCTGAGGGGGCTACCAGTGGAGACCCTCTAACTTCCTCAGAATGGGGGATGAGCCATTGGCAACCACACTCCTTGAACATCACAGGGTGGTCTTGTATAGAACTCCAGCAGCAAACTAACGCTACCTAAAGCTATCCGTTTCCAAGACAGAATGGAAAGATGGAGAGCAGCTGGGTGCTTGTTTTAACTCCTGGGTCCTTGTTTTAAGTTGCCTGACCTGACATGGAATTTTTGGTTAGGTGGACCAATGCATCCCCTACCCCCACCCCCGCCTCTATTTTGTTAAGCTAATTAGAATCGGGCTTCTATTCTTTCTAGCCGATGGTATGATTCTTACTATCACTGGCACTCCCCACAACTACCATAACTCAGTTTATGAAATGACTAACCCTGAATGCACAGCCTGTTTGTGAGGCAGATCGAATGGCTGTAACCTCAAGGAGGTTTCAGTTTGTACAATCCACCCCATTATTGGGCAGATGGGGCTGTCAATCCACTCCAGTGGGATTGTAGAAGACATTGCTTGGGTTTCCATTTCATTATTACTTATACAAAAATGTATTAGCATTTACTATGTGTTAGGCTCTGTTCTAGGGGTTGGAGATATAGCACAGAGAACCAAAATCTGCCTTCATGAAGTGTATATGCTTTCCCACCTCTTTGCTCATTTGGACTTCAGGTGGCCATCTGAGATGTGCAGGGGAAATCAGATTACCCTCTCTTGCAGTAGAGGAAAGCCATGAATTGTAGACAACAAGAAGCAGCATAGTATAGTAAGTCTTTATATCTGAGAAGGAATTGCAGATCTGAGCTCCAGAACGTGACCTGTGGGGAAGGTCACATGATCTGGGTGACCACTGGTACAAGGAGGGTGAAAGACACTTGAAACAGATTTGAACTCAATTCACAGCCTGGAGCCCACAGTCAGGATCTGGAGGCTGAAACCTGTCTTACCTCTGCTGGTTGCACTCAACTCACTGATCTGCAAACATAAGAAGGGTGGGAGGGAGACGCAAGAGGGAGGGGATATGGGGATATATGTGTATGTATAGCTGATTCACTTTGTTATAAAGCAGAAACTAACACACCATTGTAAAGCAATTATACTCCAATAAAGATGTTAAAAAAAAAGAATACCTGATTGTCCTTACAATCCACTGAATTTTGGGGTATTTTGTTATGCAGCATTGTTGTGGCATGGCTGACTAATACAGATGGCTTGGGTCACTTGGGCAATGGTTCTCCTATGCAGCAATGTTGGGTCAGTGACCCCTGTATATTGTATTAGATGAATCAGCCAACCTCCCATTCCAATTTTGCAATCATGTGCCTGCCTCTGAACCCCATGCAGATTAGCTCTGTTATTTCTTTTCCTGATAACCTCTGTACTCCATGGTGGATGGGGCTTATGAACATATCATTGGAAACAAGACCTATGGGATAATGAATTAGAAAATCAGAAAGTCCTTTCCCCAGCCACCTTTCACCCACCTTCCTGCTACCCCTTAAACCATGCAGTTTAGGATACCTCTGAGCTTTGAGTGACTCAAAATTTATTTGGGGGAAGGACACATGGAAGAAGTTACTTACCCAACACTGAAGACGTCATTTAAATGTAGGAAGGCAGAAACCCACCAAACCAGGGTGAGACATTTCCTCTAGGAAACAGCGTGCCCTGATGTATTGAGTGTTTGGCTGTGTTCAGCACGAACACAACTTAGCTTTTCTTTTTATGAAAGCAATCAGCATTTATAAAATTCGACCCCTTTCCAGCCTTCACCTAACTTATGAGCCCTTTAGCTATAACCTTCTTATGACCTGCAGCTTATTTGGACCCCAGTCATTTAAAACTCAATCCAAAGTGAAACACGTTTCAGCCGTGGTAAAATTAATCCCCTCACTCTTCATTGGTCTGAGACCTCATGGGGGAATCTGTGGCTTAAGGGGGGGTTGAGGGGAAAAAAAAAAAAGCAAAGAAGGAGAGTTTTGTGAATAGAAAGAGGCTTCTAACAGGAAAGATATTTATAAAGCTGCATTTGGGTACCGTTCAGTTTGGAAGGAATTTGTTATAATGGCAATATATAAATCTTTGAATGGTCTCATAAATCATAACTTCATGCCCAGCCAATCAGAAGCCACGAAAACCTGGCACTCTGAAACACTCAAATCGTTACTAGAAAGATCCAGTGTGGCTCCTTGGAAGTGGAATCGGAAAATCTGGCTACATTTGGGGATGTGTGGAATGTCTTGAATTACTTCTCAAACATTTTAGATTTGATAAAACCCAAGACACGGCTTTTCCAGCCCCATTTCCCTTCTCCCCCACCTCTTATAATTATTAAACCCATGTGTACATCAAGAGAAGCTTAATCCATGTGTTTCTGATTCATTTACACTTAACTCATCAAAATATTGTTTTTAAAGGGCTGTTTGTTGTCCAAAAAGCCTTTTCCCCTAAGCTTGAAAGCTTTAACGTCGCAGAAGCAGGAAGCTGCTTTTTGCCAAGAGTAAATGGGTGAGAAGTCCAAGGGATAGGGTTTTTGAAGTATGTGCAACGAATGTTCAAACAGGTTCTGAATGGAGCCAAACCTACTTTTCTATCTCTGAGCAATCTTGGGAGAGCCACGGGGCGGAAGTTTCAAGGAACATCATCTCTTCCCAAACCGCGTGAAATTGCATTCCAGGGAGAAGCATGGCCAAACCAACCAGAAATACAAAATGCAGGCATGGAAGGAGACTGGGGCCGGTGACCTTGTGAAATGAGAAAGCATTGCCTTGAAAGTTAAAGCCACATGGTTTTTGTCACAGCAAAGTCACTCATATGCTTTTTTTTAAAAAAATAAATTTATTCATTTATTTATTTATTTTTGGCGGTGTTGGGTCTTCACTGCTGTGCGCAGGCTTTCTCTGGTTGTGGCGAGCGGGGGCTACTCTGTTGTGGTGCGCGGGCTTCTCATTGAGGTGGCTTCTCTTGTTGCAGAGCACGGGCTCTAGGTGTGCGGGCTCAGTAGTTGTGGGGCACGGGCTTAGTTGCTCTGCAGCATGTGGGATCTTCCCGGACTAGCGCTCGAACCTGTGTCCCCTGCATTGGCAGCAGGATTCTTAACCACTTCACCACCAGGGAAGTCCCATTCATATGCTTATTTGGGCGTTCCCTGCCTGAAGGGCTATCATTGTGTTCTTGCCCTGCTCTAGGCACCGGTGTCCATATTTTCCATGTGTATTAATTCACTGAACATCCTGAGGAAGGCGGTACTGTTATTATTCCTATTTTACAGAAGGGAAAACTGAGTCGCGGACCAAGATCATTCCTCCAGGAAGGAGTGGCAGTGGGATTCAAACCCAGGTGGTCTGCCTCTGAAACCTGAGCCTGTAAACCTCACACTACCCTGTCTGTGGCTAGTTTGTGACTGGTTCATTCATTGAACAAATATGGGTGGAGGTCCTACTATGTGCTGGTCACCAGAAATAATACATAAAGGAGACAGTACAGTCCCTATGTCATGGGACTTAATCTGGTGGTGGGGGAGAGCTCTGAGAAGTGCCACAAAGGGAAAGCACAGGTGTAATGCGTATGGGGATGGGGGAGGGTCACTAATTAGTCTGGGGAGTCCGGGGAGACTGTCTTGTGTGACATTTTAATTTCAGACTTGAAGGATTGTGTTGTGGGTTGAACTGTGTCCCCACCTTACTCCTCCAATTTACATGTTGAAGTTTTAACCCCCAGTACCTCAGAAGGTGGCCTTATTTGGAACGAGGGTCATTACAGATGCAATTAGTTAAAATAAAGCCATCCTGGAGCAGGGTAGGCACCTAATGCAATGTGACTGGTGTCCTTATGAAAAGGGGAAATTTGGAGACGGACACGCACACAGGAAGAACGCCCTTGAGAACATGAAGGCAGAGATCAGGGTGAGGCACCCACAAGCCAAGGAACGCCGGAGATTGACAGCAAACCCCCAGAAGCCAGGAGAGAGGTGTGGAACCGTCTTTCCCTAGCGCCTAACCCTGTCCACACCTTGATCTTGGATGTCTAGCATCTAGAATTGTGACCCAACTCCAGAACTATGTTTCAGCTGCTCAGTTTGTGGTGCTTTACCATGGCAGCCCTAGTAAACTCATACAAGTGGGAAGGTGTTAGCCAGGAGAAGGGGGCGTGGGGTGTAGGAAGGAGAGGGGAGGAAGAGAAATCCGGGGAGAAGAATGGGCTTTGCCAGATCCCCGAGGGAGGAGGGAACTTGTAGCATTTGGGGACTCGGAACCAGGGAGCGAGGGAGATAACAGGTAGAAGATGAGGCAGATTGAAACCAGACCCTGGCATCTGAAATACATCATGCAGCATCTGTATAAGGGAGAGTGTGGAACCAGTGAAGGGCTTTAACTGGGGGATGGACATGATTGGAGGTGAATTTTATTTATTTATTTATTTATTTATTTGGCTGTGCCGGATCTTAGTTGTGGCATGTGGACTTCTTAGTTGCGGCATGTGGGATCTAGTTCCCTGACCAGGGATTGAACCTGGGCCCCCGGCATTGGGAGCATGGAGTCTTACCCACTGGACCACCAGGGAAGCCCCAGAGGTGAATTTTAGAAGCAGTGCACTGACTGCTGGAGGGAGATTGAACTTGGGTGGTGGTGAGCAAGAATGGGTGAGGAAGTACCATTTGGAAGTACTGTGTCATGCCCAGTGGTCTCGGCTTAATTGCTCTTCTTAAAAGGCCGTATTCATCAAGGCATTCCCTCCCCACGCACCCGCAGGCTTCATGTGCCTGAGGAAGAAGAGTAGACTAGGATATGGGGGGACAACAAACCATGTATTCTGTGCACGGTGAGCTCCTCTGACCGTGTGCTCCCATTTCAGCTGTGAGCCCTAGCACATCCTCTGCAGTGGCAGACATCTGTGGTTTCCACCTGCTTGGCATCCATTCCCCCTTCTTTCCAGTAACATCTGTCTGCTTTTGCTCTGGGGAAGCCACCCCTCTCCCAAGGGTGGGCATGTCAATCAAAGTGCCATCCTCCCCGAGTCGTGGGGTGAGCGTGAAACCCAGGAGGATCGGTTGGGCTCTCCAGAAAATTGAAGTCTTGAGTGGAGTGATGCAAGGGCTAAAAATGGTTGGAGCTGATTCATCCAGAGTGTGAGGCCTTGAAGAGTGTCACCATTAGTTGTTGCTTTGGGACATAGTGCGCTGCTTCTTGTTTTCTGAGTCTATTCTTCAGGCTTTGTGAGCTACCCGATAATCTTCCGAAAAAGTCCTGCTTTGCTTATGGCATCCAGAGTTGGCATCTGTTGCTTACAACTGAGAACACCCTAGATGAATACTCCTGTATAGAGTCAGGGCTCACAAATAGATAGATGGGACTAATCAACATGGATCACAAAACCCTCCCCTTGCCAGCTTCAGAAAATGGCTGTGTTTGAATTGGGTCAGGACATGGATGATTTATGTGACCTGTGGCACCATTCCAAGAGGAGGGGACGTTTGAGCTCATGGGGTTTTAGATGTCACAACCCCCAGTCCCCCAGTCTAAGAGGGTCTCATGTTTTACATGCTTGTCAGATTCATAAATCTGAGATGGAGAAGGTAAAAAAAAAAACCCTCAGTCCACTTCCTGGAGACCCATGCCAAATATTTCCCTGCCATGGATTATTTATCTTTAGATGCTCCTTGGTCTGGATCTTTGTAAAAGTTGCCCTCTACTAATGATGGTGTCCTTATTTCTGGACCATCACATTCATCCTAAACAGTGAGATCATTAGGCAAACTAGGTAAAAAATTTAACATTCAAGGATTAGGCTACTACCTTCACCTTTCACCTTTCCTAAGATCGGGAGCATCTCTGCGAGTCTTCCTGTCTCTTTCCAACCATCACCATCACCACCACTCCATCTTAGGCCCCACAAGCTTTTGAGGGATTCAGACAAATGCCACCTCATGAGTGGGATGTGTTCCAAAAATTTACAGTAGGTCAGTGGGTGGGAATAAATAGGTATTTTACCATAGAAGCAATGTTACACATGTGCAGAGTGATATGCTTAGAAAGATCTCATTTTTGTTAACCGCCCTCAAAAAAAACCCCGTCATGCTCACACACACATACACATATATATCTGTGTCTATATAAAGATACATAAAAATGTAGGCTACACACCAGATTGCTAATGCAGATATCTTTGAATAACAAGATACTGGGCAATTTCTCTTTCCACCTCTTATTTACATTAAAATATTTTTCCTTTCAATGAGCACGATTAGTTGTCTAATTAATCAACCAACAACTACATAACTATGAAAAGAGAAAATATATAATTAACCCCAAACTACAAAACTATGAAAAGAGAAAATATATTTCCAAAGGTATTGCATGCTCCAGGCCATCACTATTCTAATAATTTAATTGCAGTGGTTTTAGAATATTAATATTTACAAACCAACACAAACATAATGCTGATTCTGTAAGTGAGCTTATTTAAAAAATGGTTTCTGAGTATAGCACTAGGCTGGAGGCATAAATGCAGGGACTGTGTGTTTGTGTACCGTATCCCTAGTTGTTTAGCACATAATGAAAAGAGGAAGACAGGAAGGAAGAGAGGAAGGGGCCATCTAGTACAGCGGAGAGAGTTTTAAAAAGTAGTCAACATTTTAGGCTTCCAGCTTGAGCTCTGACTTGACCTAGGTGTGTGGCCTTGGGCAAGTCATTTCCCCCCTTGAGCCTTGGTTTTTCCGTCTGTAAAATGAGAAGATAGGACTAAATTGTCCTGGATCAGGGGTTGATGAACTCTGGCCCTTGGGTCAAAGCTGGCCCACTACTTGCTTTTGTCAAAGTGTTATTGGAACAACTCACACTCATTTCTTTACATATGGTTATGGCTGCTTTCATGATACACTGGCAGAGTTGGGTAGTTGCTACAGAGACCTTATGATACGCAAAGTCTTAAATATTTACTATCTGGCCCTTTACAGAAAAAGTTTGCTGGCCCCTAGTCTAGAGGACTCTCAATTGAATCCATATAGGAATCTGTACTGCTTAGGGTTTGGTTTTCCACTCCTGTGACCTTGGGTTTGTATTTTCCTCCCTGATCGCTCCCCATCTCAGCCCAGTGATAGGGAGGGAGGGTGGGCAAGGGTTGCCTTTGAAATTCTGTGAGTCACTCTAGTGCAGGGTTCACCCCCTTAGTCTCCTGATCTGCTGTTGGAGGGTGAGCAGGATCAACTGATCTGGGAGGAGGGATTTGAAGGGTGGGAATGGAAAAATCTGCCTTTTGCATGATGCTCCTCCAATTAGAAAATTGCCTGAGTAATTGACCATGCCGTCAGCACCTTTAAACGCTCTGTAAAATAGATACTCAGATCCTTCCTGTCCTGTCTCTTATGCCAGCTTATGGACATTTCTGAATACGAATCTTCATTGATTATTGGAAACATTTTTCCTTCCTGTGCAAAATAATCATAATCATTTTCCCAAGATGGTCAGGCGACGGAACCCATCCTGCATGTGCATGTGCTTTTCCCTCTGATGTACTTCTCCTGCTCTGCTTGGGCTCATGAATTATAGATTATATTCTTCTCTTTGCCTTTTAATTTGTCCCATGGATGCTGAAACCATTTCAACCGACCCTGCACTTTCCCCGCTTAGGGCTTTGTAGGCAAGATAGACCTAATTTTCTGGGCAAATAACCCCTTGCTGCACCAGCTGTATCTAATCAAGTTCCAGGGCCTTCTCCCACCAATGATAACACTGATTCACAAGTATCTCAATCTGACTCTTTGGGGGAGACAGACCTCTGGTCTCAAAGGCTTGGAGATGCTGAAGTTGTGTGTAACCAATGCTGGTAATTGCTCCCCTTTCTGGGACCTGACAAGAGCTTATCACAAAGGGCTCTCCCACCTCCTGGGAAAACACACTAGTCATGACTCAGTGCGGCTGTTTGGTCCTGGTTTTTCTCAGGGGAATCTGTCCCCATTTGACTCTGATTTCTGGGGTAAGCTGAATGGAAAATGAAGACCAAACATTACTGAGTTTCCTCCCTTCTGAGCCCTTCTGACTGATGAGCCCTTTCCAGATCCAAGTGTTTCTCCTGAGTCGTGCCTCTGCAGCCCATATGGTCATTGTATTTCTCCAGGGCTGTTAACAGAAGTTACAATAAGTCAAAGATGAGGGAGAGGATGATGTAGTCGTATTTTGCTGATGGGTCCATATCTTTTAATGTCTTTCTTCCAAGGATGAAATTAAATGATGGGTCCAGAGTGTTTTGTAGAATACTGAGTCTCAACCTATAATGGTCATACAAGTCTGTTAAAAATGCAGATTCTGACTCTGTAGATCTGGCTTGCACCAGGGATGCTGCATTTCTAATAAGCTCCCAGGTGATGCTGATTTTGCTGGTCTGAAGACATTCATTAACAGGTTGGGTAACATAACAAGATTTGAATAAAAGGTATCCCATTGGATAAATGTTGGCTTTCCCTTACAAGTACACTGGACCCTAAGAAATGGGGTAGGGATCCAAACTCAGGTCTGCTGGACAAGCCTGCTACAGTGCTCTAGGGACTTCTGGTATACCTACAACAGCTTGACTGGGTAAAGTGAGGATGGCACAGGACTAAGCAGGTGAGTGTTTCTTCTGTTCAAGCAACAAATAGGTACTGAACACCTACTCCTTTTTTCAAACCCAGTGATAATTCCAAGTTTTGGCTGGAGGGGCTTTTATATGTCCTCATTTCTGTCTCAGTGTGTTTGAACTTGTACCCCCTTTTGTGCCAGGCCTTCCTGTTGGCTGGCCCCTGCAGTTTTTTTAGGTCACAGCTAAAATGTCACCTCCTCTTAGAGACCTTCCCTGACCATCCAGTCAGTCCAAATTACGCCTCCCATCATGCTCCACACTGTTTTGTTTCCTTCAGAGCCCTTATCACTCTTTGACATTGTCTTGTTCACTTGTTTATTTTCTGTCTCTGTCCACTAGACCATCAGCCCCACGAGAGAAAAATTTGCCATGCTTTGTTTACTGTTTCTCTCCCGGGGCCTGGCACAATACTGGATACACGGTTGGTGTGCAATAAATGTTTGTTGGATGGATGAATGACCCACAGGAAAGTTAACAGGGACAATGTTTATACTGCTTCTAATAACCCCTTCTGATCATACCTAGCAGGATTTATTGGACATCTACTAATATAGTAATGGTAAATTACTCTTAAAGGACCAATAAAGCTACTCCCATTAAGACCTTTGTGGTATGTCAGTATTAACAGAGTCTCAGCTAATATATATAACTGAAAGCCACAAAACCAAATACACTTGGTGTGTTAGTCTGCTTGGACTGCTGTTACAAGGTCCCATGGACATGCTGGCTTAAGCAACAGAAATTTATTTTCTAACAGTTCTGGAGGCTAGAAGTCCAAGATCAGTGTACCAGCAGGATTGGTTCCTAGTGAGACATCTGTCCTTGGTTTGCAGATGGTGCTTTCTTGCTGTGCTCTCTCATGGCCTTTTCTCAGAGCTCTGGAGTCTCTTCCTTTTCTTATAAAGGCACCAGCTCTATTGGTTTAAGGCCCCACCCTTATGACCTCATTTAATCTTAATTATGTCCTTAAAAGCCTTATCTCCAACTATAGTCACATTGGGGGTTAAGGCTTTGAATAGGAATTGGGGTGGGCAGGGAGACACAATCCAGTCGATTAACACTTGGTTTGTAGAGATTCTGACTTAGGCTAACTCAAGGTAAAAGGGTTTATTACAGGAATATAAGGGGGAATTCAGGAGGGTTTCTTGGTAGAAAGGGCCTTAGGGTCCTCAGAAGCTAGTCTGTGATTTATATTCTAGCTTCTACCATCAAGGTGACTTGGCTCTTTACTGAGCATCTGCAGTGAGCATCCACTTCTTTCCATCTCATTTCTTTTTTTAAACCACTTTATTCAGGTTTGTTTGACAAACACAAAGCTGTACCTATTTATTGTACAGCTTGATGAGTTTGGAGATAAGTAGGCGCCTGTGAAACCATCACCACAATCAATGACATAAACATATCCATCACCTGCAAAAGCTTCAAACACTTAACATAAGATGTATTCTCTTAGCAAAAGTTTAATTATACTATACAGTGTTGTTAAC
Organism: Mesoplodon mirus; assembly: GCF_964341445.2. Taxonomy (NCBI): domain Eukaryota; kingdom Metazoa; phylum Chordata; class Mammalia; order Artiodactyla; family Ziphiidae; genus Mesoplodon; species Mesoplodon mirus. Next base: position 13,327,275 of record NC_138989.1, read on the forward strand.
TATAATCATTATGCTTTACAGTAGATCGCTAGGACTGCGCCACCAGGGAAGTCTGTCCCTTTTCACTGTTATGAACACCATCCTGATTTCTAATTTTTGCTGAATTTTAAACCATCAGGGCCCCACATATTACAGAGTAGAATGTTAAACTAGCGTGACTTCCTATTTGCAGAGCACACTTTTGCAAGTACTGGATCCCAAACCAAGACATTTCACCAAATAACAGGAGTTGATTCTGTCCCAGAAAGCTTGTTAGTGCGGTCCTGTTCCCTCTCCTCACATCAGCTGCATGAGTTCTACTCTTTTTGGTCTTGAGTAGACAGGCTTTGACAGATAAGGAATTCCAAAGATACTCCTGAATGCTAAATACCTTAGCACTCATTGTAAACCTTCCCACGCGCAGGGTATGCAAGCATCAGAGCTGATGGGGATTATTTTGCACTTGGTTGATTTCACTAAATATCTTTTTCTCTTGTTGCTTTATTTTTATTTTAAAATCTTGATCCAACACTGTCTGCCAAGTTTGAATAGAGATGCAGAAAGATTTTTAAATCAAATTCCCCACCTGTCCAGAATCTAGGAAAAACCCCACAGGATGTTATGTCAAAGGCCACATGAATAGTTCATTTCTGGGGAGGGTTGGAAATACATGGAGAAGCGTGTTTCCTAGAATCTACTTTATTGTCCAAGCAGGGCTTGGGCCCTGCCCTCAAGTCTTAGTCAGAAGCCCTGGGGTTAATCTTCCTAAATGACGATTAACAGGTGGGACATCTTGAAATCCCTGTGGCAAGACCTCTGGGTCTATAAATCTGCAATGAGACCAATGCTCTGAATTCTTAATCAAGCCTGTTTCCTTTATTAATCTCTAAGAGCGGCAGTGATTTATAAGATGGGTTTCCATTTGGTCCAGAAAATGAAATTCATTTCACAAACCTATAAGTGTGGTCCAAATCAATTGGCCATGAGACTTTCCTATTTCATGCTCTGTGTCACACTGCTCTTTTAACTTGATTGTTCCATTACCAAGTATTCACTTAAAAGCCTCTGCTGGGTCTCTGTGTCCGACGCAAATAATATCAACCCCAATGCAATGATCACAATGGTGACTAAGACTGGGCTTTCAGATGACTGCAATTGGAAAGGAACAGGAGATGAGCTGAGAAAAGAGGGGGAGGTAATGGAGACCTAAATCATCTGATGCTGAGGTTCCTGAACTGATGGAGAATGGGGTGATCATGGGGAACCCATTCAAATGCAGGTTTCCGGTCCCACCCATGCCCTGTCAAACTGGAACCTCTGGGAATGGGAAAAAGACATCTTGAGATTCCTACATGTGAAGCCAAAGATTCTAGGGATACAGGGAATTTCTCCCTCAGTCTAACAAGACCAGCTTGTTCATTCATTCAAACATTTGTTGAACACCTACTATGTGCCAGGCACCATGGTGGGAGCCTGGGATACATCAGTGAACAAATAGAAAAGAATCTCTAGCTTTGTGGATATGGTGACCACTTCATCGATAGTGGAAAATATAATAGTGATTATTAGCGCTCCTTGAATACTCACTAGAATATCTTATTTAATCCTCAGTGTAGCTATAAGAAGTGGTGAGGCTACCCCCCATTTAGAGATGGGAAAACTGGGACTAGAAAAGTTGAGTTACCCAAAGTCACTGCCGATAAGTCGTGGAGCGGAGATCTGGACCAAGGTCTGCCGAACCAGCCTGCTACAATGTGCTGTGGACTGTATGTCTTCATCTGCTTCAGAGTGTAAGGTGAAGATGGTATTTGACTAAACACGTGACTGGTCCTTGTGTTCAAGCAACAGCCAGTTATAGAGCATCTGCTCTGAGAAGACCCCTTCCCCAGAGGCAGAGACCCAAGGGTGAATGAGATAGCACGTCCAGCAGATGGGAGAGCCTCATCAAGGCACAATATGACACAGGTGGTAAGAGCTGCCATGGGGTTCTGGACTGGTTACTCAGGCGCACATGGCAGGGGCTCCTGCCCATGGTTTGGAGGTCTGCAGAGGATTCATGGAGGAGGAGGACCTGTGAGAACTGAACGGCCTGGATGATGGGGAACTGCATGTACAGTAGTTCTCGTGTTCTTAGCCTGGCCAGAGGGGCTGGTGGGAGATGAAGCTGGAGAGGAAGCCAGAGGCCAAATCATGGTGGTGTTCTAAGGAGTCTGGACTTTCCCAAGGGTGTTTGGAACACGTTGAATAGTTTGATAGTTCCGCACTTAAATTTCAAAAAGAGACTTCCTGCTGCAGCGGATTTGGGAAATGGGTTTAGGTGAAGCAAGGAGCCCACTTAGCCAGGTCAGAGGTCATGGGAGGAGACATTGTCAAAGGGCATCTCAACAACCTCACACGTGTGTGTGTCCATGAGCTGGAAATGTTGGGGCATCTCCTTTCTGAAGAAATGGTGCTATGGTACCACTCAGCTGGGGTGCTAGCCATCTGAGGAGGATTAGTTGCACTTCGGAATAGCTTCCAGGAGTCAAGAGCCAGGATGAGGCAGGCACTGGTTAGATGATGTCAATACTGATAGCCTGGAGCCTTGTCAGTTGCTGTTAATAATATCCAGATAATTTGGACCCATACACCACATATTACCCAGGCAATGATCCACTTGGTTTGGGCAAAAGGCCGTGAGTGACGAACACATGATATCCATGGGGGCCGTTGGTTGGATTCAGGGAATTTCTGCTGATACCAGAAGCAAGTGTAGAACAGGGATGTGTAAGCAGAACAAGTGTTAGTCCTGCTAATGGGTGCCACCTGGTGACCTTTCGGTGATAATGGTGTCAGGCACGTGATAAAGACTTGTGGTGACAGGAAACACCCTATGTTTACAGAACAATTTTCTCAGCATGGGTTCAAAGTGCAAATTGCCTGTGTTAATTTGGAAATCCTCAGAACGGCTCAGAAAGGTGAGAGTGTGTCTGTGTTAAGCCAGGATGCTATTGCTGGAGGGCTGGGTGCCACATCATATCACATCGCCGTCATCACTGCCATCATCACCGTCAGCATCAGCACCTTTGCCATCATCTTCATCACCAGTCTTCCACTTCTTGGAATCTGCTATGGGCCAAGTTGTGGTAATCATTTCATATGCTCATGTTCTTATAGTGGCCACAAGGTCCTGCAGGATCGAATCCCTTGTTTCGTCTCTGTCCATCTCCTTGCTTACTCTTCTCTAGCCTCAGTAGGTTGCTTGCTGCGTTTGACTATACCAGACACATTCCCACCTCAGGACCTTTGCACTGGCTGCTGTCTCCGACTGGACCACTCTTCCCCACCTCCTCACCCCCTCACTCACCTTCTTCAAGCCTCTGCTCAAATATCACCTTCTCAGTGAGACTCACCCTGACCATCTTATTCAAAACTGAAACTTTTCTTTCATATACTCTTAATTTCTTCCACATTTCCCCCTATAAAACTTATCTTTTAACACTCAAAATAACTTACTTATTTCTTAATGTCTATTGTCTGTTTCCCCTGCTAGAATATAAGCTCCATAATGGTGGAGAATTTTGTTGATTTTGTTTCTTTTTATATTTTCCAGTACCTAGCACTGTGCCAGGCAAGTGTAGATGTTCAAATAATGTTGAATAAATGATTAATCCTCAGAACAACTCTATACAGTAGAGGTTATTTAACCTCATTTTATGGATGAGGAAATGGAGATTCAAAGAAGTTAATTCACTAGCCCCAGGTTACACAGGAGAGCTGCCAATTTGAACACATCTCTGATTCCAAAGAAGCTTTCACCCACCACTCTTTGTTGGGTAGAATCGAGTGAGGGGCTGAAAGAGATCATTGGGCTTGATTAAAGTTACTCCTTGAGATGAAGAAAGAAATCCATCTTTTTGGAACCTAACCCCACATGTTCCCTGTGGGGTCAAGCCTCTTCTCATTAGCAGTTTGTCTTTGATGTAACATTTAAGCCACAGTTAAGCCAACTGAGTTGAAAATTCAAGAGGATCAGCAAATTTTAGAATATCAGGAAATGGGGTAAAACTCCAGAGGGGGACTAACCTGTCTTGAGGAGGTCTTATGAGGATCATTGAAATTAGTCCTGCCTCTGTATTCACCCACCACTGGGATCTAGAATTTTCTGTGTGAGAACCCAGAACAATTTACTGCACTGGTCTATTTATGAGCCTTGTAGGGACCCTGCTGCTTCCCTGCCCAGAATCCCTTCCTTCTTCACTGGAAGCAGCCTCTTCATTTCTCTTTGAAGGATCACCCCTCTCCACTTACAGGTCATGTGGCTTGGGTGGGGCTGACACCCATCAGATTCAGAGCTGTGCATGAGACTTAGTCTGGCCAACTGGGCAGTCCATCCCTGGGCCCCAGTGATTGGCTGAGGGATGCGTGTGAGACTCAAATGGGTTCAGTGAGAAATAGCTCTGGGACTTTTGCTGGAGCTCTCAGGAAAGAGTTATTCTCCTTCGAGTGGGTTTCTAAGCTGGCAGAATGCGAGTCTGGAGCTCCCTGTGGCCTTTTTTGAGACTACATGTGGAAAGTCTGTCTAGAAATGACGTTAACAAAGAGGGAGGAGAAGAACTGAGAGCTGGAAAAAGGTTTTACTGGCATATAATTTGAGCCCCTGGATCCAGCCATGCCTGAAATCAGTCCTCTACACTTCAAAGCTACACAAGCCAATAAAGTTTTTCTTTTGCTCAGGCTGGTTTCAATTTGATTTCTGTCACTGGCAGTCAAAAAAGATTTCTGCTTAATCCAAACGGGTTTGGGATTTAAGTTGGAGAAATAAACAAGTAGGATTACTTGTGTGCCAACGCAGTCCTAATAGGAAAGTCCACTAAAAGGGAGGGGATCGTTTCAGACCCTCCTTAATAGAAATGAATGATACTCAAGTCACCTTATAGCTACCTATATGAGCCTGTGCTCTTATTCCTTTAAATAGGGGTTTGAGCTGGAAGGTTCATGTTTTTCTGCATTTGGGATCCCTCTCAGTCAAGAAGCCTGGGTCCTTTTTCCTCCTCTTTTATACCTTCCTTTCTCTTCCACTGAAACTTGCTGTGACCCAACTGTGCAGAGAATTAAACGCCTTTGTACTCTTCAGTGTAGCAGCCCTCAGCCCTCCTTTCCTCCAGATAGATTTCTATCTTCTGAAGGTATCCTTGTATGTCCTGTTCCCAGAGCCTTAAGTAGAGTGGACAGACTAACTCATACTAAAGTGTAAATGGCTAACAACTCAGTATTTTAAGTGGAGTATTTGGATAGGGCAATACTTTAATCCAAAAGATGGGAATGGGGCTTCCCTGGTGGCGCAGTGGTTGAGAGTCCGCCTGCCGATGCAGGGGACACGGGTTCGTGCCCCAGTCCGGGAAGATCCCACATGCCATGGAGCGGCTGGGTCCGTGAGCCATGGCCACTGAGCCTGTGCGTCCGGAGCCTGTGCTCTGCAACGGGAGAGGCCGCAACAGTGAGAGGCCCGTGTACCGCAAAAAAAAAAAAAAAAAAAAGATGGGAATGGTAGGAAATGTTAGAGGCTATTGAATGTGATTCCTTTCGGAAGAAGTGGAGAGATTCCCAGCATGGTTGTTTGTCTATTCCACCTGTATGTGAGTTTAGCCTCCCCCATGTTGGAGGATGGTGGGGGCATTTTCCAAACCTCGTATGCTGTAAAAAGTCAGAGGGGTAAAGGAGCAATGACAGTCCAGCCTGGGCCTCTGCATCACTCCCCGCACTCCCATCCCATGGGGTTGGGCGTTGACACGCTGCTGACCAGCAGCCGAGAATAGCCTGGCACTGGTCCCAGAGGCCATCCTCCCCCATCAAGGGCTCGGAGGACAGAACAATCCATGCCCTGTAGCAGGAGGGTTTCCACCTAGCACCTGATAAGCTGGAGCTGAGTTTAAAGAAAGCCCATCAGATGGGACATGGTTTCAGGAATAAGACGCCCCTATCGGTCCCAAGTGGGGGGTGATGGAGACACTGGTGGACTTAATGCATTGCTGGCCCAGACCCAGCCTCTGGCGGCCCATTCCTCTCAAATTCCTCTGTAATCAGCTAAATTAGCCCGTTGATAGAACAGCTCATCAAGGGGCAGCTCGGAGGAGGGATTGATGGACGGTCACCTTTTCAAGGAGCTCCGGACGGGGGGATAAATGGCCCATTTACTCATGAGGTTGCAATCGAGTGCTGTCCTTAGGTCAATAATTTTTTCTGTCTTGCCCTCACTCTTCCTGGTGCTGGGCAGAAAGAGACCCATATGCCACATCAGGTCTGACTCTTTCCCAGGCTGGGGTGCAAAGCTTGTCCTTAACCCACTCATTGCCAGCAGAGTACAGCCGTCCTTTAAGAGGGGAGGTCTTTCCTTTACATACACTGCACATGCACAACTATAACGTGAGAGGCCCCTCCCCATAATGATCCTGCAGGAGAGAAGAAGTTGAAAACACTTGGGTCCCTGTGAGGTGTCTCACACGATGGGGCACTCCTGCAATTATTTTATTTAGACCAGCAAGGTCCTATTTAAGAATAACTTGGACATCAAAGCTAGTTCTTTGGAAGATTCCAGCATTCACCTGTCAGAACCAAAGAGACGTGACAGTAATTCCAGGAGCTATGACTCAGAACTGCCAGTATTTGATGTCAGTGTAAACAAGCCTTCTAAAGATGACTTTACAAACAACTCTGTAAGCAGTCGTGTTGTAGAGGTCACATCGAGACACCTACAGGATGAATGAGGGAAAAACACAATTGTCCCGGCCGTCACTATGTTGTGTTTATCAGTATCTGTGGTCTGAAATAACATTTCTAGTGATGGCCTATTGCATGGTTTAAAAACGGCTGCGTTTCTAAAACACTGGGGCAGAAGTGAACATGACTTGAGCTGGAACGCCATGTGAGATGGTACAGAAAGGGGCTTTCTTAAGACAATGATGCAGGCAAAGAGTTTGAATGAAATTGTTTCATGGTATGTGAGAGTGGGTGAAAGTAGATTTTCTATATCAACATTATTTTACATTATATGTAATTTAAAAATATATGTCAAACTCAATAAATTACATACGATAAGTATAAACACTGGACTCCATCTAGGTCCCTAAAAGTTGTAAAGTCAAGTTATATATACATATATATGTGTACATATATATGTATATATAATTAAAAATTATTTTTAGATTTTCCCATTGGGAAAAGCATGGGTTTGTCTTATAGGTGGGGTCACCTTATATTTGGAATTCTCTCATATTCAGGTATATACCTAAGAATCTTGGGTATTTCTGAAGGCACAGGGATGATTTCAGGAGAGACCTGGATAATTTTTCTTTCGGTCTTAGATTTAAATGTGTTTAAACTTTTTTACTGTTTTTTTAATGTGCTTGGAAAAACAAGCAAGGAAAAAAGAAGGTATGTTTGATTTGGTATAGCATTTTCCAAAGTGAATTCTGTCCTGGGAGATGCTTCATGAGAAAAAGGTTTCCATCATCAAAAAGTTTGAGGGGCTTCCCTGGTGGCGCAGTGGTTGAGAGTCTGCCTGCCGAAGCAGGGGACGTGGGTTCATGCCCCGGTCCGGGAGGATCCCACATGCCGCGGAGCGGCTGGGCCCGTGAGCCATGGCCGCTGAGCCTGCGCGTCCGGAGCCTGTGCTCTGCAACGGGAGAGGCCACAACAGTGAGAGGCCCGCGTACCGCAAAAAAAAAAAAACAAACAGAAAAAGTTTGAGCAACACTATACTCAGTTGCACCTTTCTGAGGAGTCAGATATACTTGGTATATCAAAGGCTCTGAAAAGCCTTGCAATAAGGGAATGCTCCCAAGAAAACTAATTTAACTTAGAGATCCCTAAAATCCCTAGATCTTGAAACTCTTTTCTTACAAAACACTTATTACCATCACACAAAATAAAACTGAATGGTATCCCAGAAACAATGAATTTGAGCTGGCATTAAAAATTTCAAGGGAGGTCACAAATATGAAATATTTTGCACTTATCTTTGGTATTATTTATATAGTAGAGGGCATCTAGGTATTTAATTGACCATGTAAGAGTCCATCCCTTTTTCTCTCTGACGGAGTACACAAATTGTGTACCATGGAAGGCTTAGACTTTGTGGCCAGGTAGGCGTAGAATCAAACTCTGGCTTTGCTGCTATCAGCTGTGTGTCCTTGAACAAGTGTCTTCACCTCTCTGAGCCTCCATTGCTACCTCTATAAAATAGGGGACCAATCAGTCCTTACCTTACAGGATATCTATGAGAGATGACATGAGATGGTACAGAAGTATCTAGCATTGTGCCTGACACTTTTAAGGACTCAGGGAATTATCGCTGCTGTTTGCTATAATATTTCTTCTCACAGCCCCTGAAGTTTTGTAGGTTTGCTCACTTGGCCCAGCTTTATCTGGTTAGCATGCTTGAATTGAGTTGAAAAAAGAGGGATTGTAGCGATCAAGTTAGGGCAAACTTCATTGTCAAGGCATTTATCTTGGGAGTATGCAAATGACTTGGCTGATTTCCACCTGAGCGATTCGGGAAGACTCCCTCTCCTATTCTCCACCCCACAGAGAAGAAGCCTTGTCCCAGGAGTGCGGACACGTCACAACCAGCTCACCAGAAATGAGGCTACTGGAAACTTCAGAAGTCATACAGTTTCTTTCAGGAGAGCTGTCAGCTTCATTCATTAAAAAACGAAACTCCGCTTTATTGTATTTTAATGATGAAAGTCAAACATACACATGATAGAAATTCAAATACGACAAAGGTCTGATGTAAACAGTGAGAGCCTCGCTGTCATTGACACTCTTCTCCGGGGGCTGGACACTGTGAAAAATTTGCCGGGTTTTCTTAAGGACCTTTTCAATATCATCATCATCATCATCATCTCACAAGCATCTTTTGAGTGCTTAATGTACCAAGCCAATGAAAGTCCCTTCCATCCATCTCTCATTTCACCCTCACACCACATCGCGCATGGGCTGGGCACTAGGGTTTCCTCTTATTTTACGGGGGAGGCAATTGGGGCTCAGAGAGGTTAAGAAAACCCAAGGTCACACAGCTAGGAAGTAATGGAACTGGGTTGTGAACTCCAGTTGGTTCGACTAGGGTCCATATCCTTAGTGATTATTACACACACACAGACACACGAACACCCCACAATTTTCTATCACCAGATAGGATCATATTATCCCTGGTGGTTTGCAACTTATCTTTTTTCCTTAGCTGTATATCATGAACACCCTTCCTTGACAGGACCTATAGCCCTAGCTCATTCCTTTTAACAGCTGCATACATTCCATTATGAGGATGAACATAATTTATTTAACTAGTTTCCTGCTGATGGGAATTTGTCCATTTGTGACTGTTCCCTGTCCCTCCTTGGCCCCAGAAGGGCTGAGCTTCCTTCAGCTCTCCGGCTTTCAGAGGAGAATCAGCATCGTGTCTCCATCAATCTAAGCTATGTGGTCTTTAAAAATACATAACCCAAAAAATAAGGCTCCATTAAACAAACTTATAAAATATGAATTAGTTGCTTACCCTGCTCCCTGTTCAAGAGCATAAGGGTCATCCCCCCGGAACTTAGGAATGGGGATCTTCTCTGATCTTCCTCCCTAGGTTTACAGGAGGGGTGTCACCCTCTCAGATATGGGGTCTTGAACCCAGTTAAATTGTGCATCTCAAATGGAAAGGACTTAAGTAATTTGCTGAGCCATGAAGCACAGCTAAATGTACTTGAGTGAGTGAGCGAGTGTGTGTGTGTGTGTGTGTGTTCAGGTACACTTTTATCAAATCATGCACTGAACAAAAATGTGTTCAGATAAACTCTTAGGAAAGCAGTGAACTGACCACGGATGGAGAGGCTGGGGAGTTCTGGGGTTAAGGCCATGGATGTAAAGCCAGACCACCTGGTTTGGAGGCTTGACTCTGCCATGTGCCAGCTTTGTCATCTTGAGCAGTCACTTAATCTCTCTGTGCCTCAGTTTCTTCACCTGGAAAATGGACATAATAACAGTCCCTACCTGGTGGGGTAATTGTGAGGGTTAAATGAATTCAAATAAATAAAACAGTAAGTGCCTGACACATCGTATCATACATGGGTTGGCTGTTATAGTGGTTAGATATGTGTACACTATTATAAATCTTTTAGAATTACACAATTAATATATGACCACTGAAAAGGCAGTATTGATTAGTAGCAACAAAGAACCATGCCTTGGTTCCCTCAAATCACCTTTACTCCCATGTAGAAAGAACCACTGTGAACACTTTGTCTGTAACACTGCAAACATTTTCCTTTGTGGGTGTGCACTCTCTCTTTTGCACACACACAGATGCACACCCCTCCACATTCACATGTGTGATTTAATTATACAAAACTTATATCTTATGTACTCTTTTATAACTTAATTTTTTCACCTAACAAGTTATCAACATACCCACTGTATTAGTTTGTCAGGGCTACCAAAACAAAATACGATACTCTAGGTGGCTTAAACAGCAGAAATTAATTTTCTCACAGTTCTGGAGGCCAGAAGTCTGAGATCAAGATGTCGACAGGCTTGATTTCTTCTGAGGCCTCTCTCCTTGGTTTGTAGTTGGCTGTTTTCTTCCTGTGTCCTCACATGGTGTTCCTTCTGTGTGTGTCTGTGTCCTAATTTCTCCTTCTTATAATGACATCGGTCATATGAGATTAGGATCCACCCTGATGACCTCATTTTACCTTAATCACCTCTGCAAAGATCCTGTCTTCAAATACTGTCACATTCCAGGGTACTGGGACTTAGGACTTCAATGTATGAATTTTTAGAGGACACAACCCAGTTCATAATACCCATTTTTGGGACATCAGATATTCTCTGAACCAGAAATCATAGATACATTTTGTCTTGTGTGATGACTCTGATCAGCTGGTATATCAGCTGGTATAGCCTGGAAGGTTCAGTGTTGTGAAGGATTCTGAGGTCCTCTCTGGGCACAGTGGGGAAGGTTAAGATGATGTCTGCTATAGGTGAAGGCCTGGGGAGTGGTGATACGCATGTAGTGGGTTGTGCTTTGGGCTGAATCCAACTTGAGCTGGCCTGCTTTGTGATTTAGCTTTAGTCTATCTCATTACAGGGAGTCATGTTGTGTGGTAACCACACCTGGAATGTGGCTTTGCCTACACTGGTTCCTCCCATCCTGACCACCAGGGTGATAATGATGCTTGAGGAGTGGATGGACATGGTTGAGTCCATATGGCTGACACCACTGGCCACATAACTCTCAGCTCTGAAGAATCACCTGCAATGGGCTTGACTAGATTTTCTCCCCTCTGAAATGACCAGGTGCTTTGGATCATCTGGCCGCAGTGACTGACGTTTATTCTGCTTGTGCCACTGCTAAGTGAGGCCTGATTTAGGGCAAGGAAATAGAGTCCATGTGTATCCTTCCTTGGCTCACAATTTCATTTTGAGGGACCCTAATCAATTTGTCAATATATATTTTTTAGTTGCATCCTACCAGTGATTTGGAGATCAGCAAGAAAAAAAAAAAAAAAAACTTGTGGAAATAGGCTTTCTATATCACTCATTCATTCATTTTATCTTTTATTTATTTATTTATTTTTTGCGGTATGCGGGCCTCTCACTGCTGTGGCCTCTCCTGTCGTGGAGCACAGGCTCCAAACGCGCAGGCCCAGCGGCCATGGCCCACAGGCCCAGTCGCTCCGCGACACGTGGGATCCTCCCGGACCAGGACACGAACCCGTATCCCCTGCATCGGCAGGCAGACCCTCAACCACTGCGCCACCAAGGAAGCCCTCATCTTTTATTTTAATTCAGCAAATATTTACTGAGAGCTTAAACATACAAAGCATTATAGCCCATTTAAGAAATGCAGAAAGTGAAGCAGAGGAAAGGTTAGAAACTCTCTCTTGTATTTGATGCTTAGTCCATTTTTCTTGACTCCCATCCCATTATTCTTTCTCTTCCCTCTTGTGCAGAAATGCACATCTTAAGACACCAGGAAGATCCTGGCACTGAGAAGAGAATGAAACAACATGTCAGCATCGGGGCAGGGCCGGGGAGAAAGCTTTTATAGATCAAGTTTAGCTCCTGCATTACTCAGGTGGTGAAATGGAGTTTGTGAGAAATTAAATAATTGTCAAAGTCATATAGGTTGTTGGTAGCAGAGCACGATCCTGGAGCCAGGCATTCTCCTTCTTGGCTTGATCTCGTTCTTGGGCATCCCAAATTTGACTCTTTTGTTATGTTGGAACCCCCAAATGTGTAGGAATCAGGTGTTGTTTTTGTAAGCATTTGCCAAGAAAAGTTACGTTCAAAAACTTTCCGCCTGAGGGAAATTGCTGAAGAGTCACCTGAAATGTTTCCAAGGGGTCTTTCAGTAATGTACATTCCTCTCACCTAGGTAGGAGAGCACCTGGTCCACCTCATCTCCATTCTCACTGGATGTAGCCCTTCACAGTAAGGACAACCACAGAAACAAAACTTTGCTAATTCGATAGCGGGAAAGATGACATCACAGTCATTTTCACGTTTCCTTCTTTGACCTACAGTGTTGTTGTGCATTTTCTGATATGTTAATTGCCTATATGTATTTATTCTGATCTGAATTGCCTATTCATGTCCTTTGCTCATTTTTCTATCATAAGGTTTTGCAAGTATGCTTTACATAGGAATATTAATAACTATTTTTATAATTAAAACATGAACCTTGTGGATGCTGCAAATATTTCAGCAAATGTTTTTGTATGGATTAAGAGGCTTTGCCATTTTTAATCTTTGCCATCTCTGTGGTTATTCCACCAACTCCCTTCCTCCTAATTATGTGTATCTTGCTTATTTTTTTCTTGATTAAACCCCTCAGAGTTTTGTTTCTTTGCTTTGGGTTTTTAAAATCTAAACGCACATATTTCTCCTTTTCTCTTTGTTAATAGTTCTTTGTATTTTCCTCCAGTTGTTTTTTGTTCTTTTCTAACTTCCTGAGTTGATGCCCAACTCATTTATTTGTATCCTTTAAAATACAATAATGGTAGCATTTAATACTACGACTTGCACTTCTGATTACAGCTTTGGGCACCTCCCATGTGATTTTTAAAATACACAGTATTCTCATTATTGTTATTTTCCTTGTTGTAATTGTTGGGTTTGATTTCCTCTTTGTCTCATGCTATTTGGGACGTGCCTTTAAATTTCTAAATGGATAAAGAAGATGTGGCACATATATACAATGGAATATTACTCAGCCATAAAAAGAAGCGAAATTGAGTTATTTGTAGTGAGGTGGATGGACCTAGAGTCTGTCATACAGAGTGAAGTAAGTCAGAAAGAGAAAGACAAATACTGTATGCTAACACATATATATGGAATCTAAGAAAAAAAATGTCATGAAGAACCTAAGGGTAAGACAGGAATAAAGACACAGACCTACTAGAGAACAGACTTGGGGATATGGGGAGGGGGAGGGGTGAGCTGTGACGGGGTGAGAGAGTGGCATGGACATGTATACACTACCAAACGTAAAATAGATAGCTAGTGGGAAGCAGCCGCATAGCACAGGGAGATCAGCTCGGTGCTTTGTGACTACCTAGAGGGGTGGGATGGGGAGGGTGGGAGGGAGGGAGATGCAAGAGGGAAGAGATATGGGAACATATGTATATGTATAGCTGACTGACTTTGTTATAAAGCAGAAACTAACACACCATTGTAAAGCAATTATACTCCAATAAATGTGTAAAAAAAATTTCTAAATGGGCAGGGTTTTAAAAAATAAAGTAATATCTAGTTTTATTACCCTGTGGTCAGACAATTCAACTTTGAGCCACTGCTTGACATTTTGAGTTCAGAAGCTCATGTATCTGAGATAGGCCTGAGAATGCCCCTGCTCTTTGGGAAGCTGAAGGTCAGAAGATCCTCTGATCCAGGATGGAGTTGAAACTCTCTCCAGAGAGTTCTCGTCTGTAGGCCTGGTGTGGATAATAGTGATGGTTGTTAAAATGTCAAGGGTTAGAGGGGCAGCTTCAGAATCTGCTTTTTTATCCCCGCCCCACCACTGTATATTTTAAAGCTGAAAGGTACCTGGCAATATTGGAGGCTAGAGTTTTCTCCTTTTCAGCAGATGACGGTGTGAATGATATAGAACATAATAGTGTTCCCTCACTGCAGGGACCTAGGGTTTGAAGCTGCTTATGCTGCTTCAGCCAGAGAGAGTCCCAGGACTGAGTATGTTTCTTAGGAACTTTACCAGACCTTGTGCTGGGTTCTCACCATACCCCAGAACTGCTGGTCTAGTTGATTACTCGCTGTCCATAAAGTTGAGCTTTAAGAGGGGGGCCTAGCCAGTTGGCTGAAACTACCTTCTTGAGGCACTGGAAAGGCGTGTTGTTGAACCGTGGATTTTCATTTGAAGAAAAAAAGTGTTGCCCATTATAGCATCCACTTAAAAAACAGAGCAAGGGAGAGATTTTTATTTCCATATGGGTTATGTTAAGGAATGTGTGTGCATGTATGTGTGTGTGAATGTGTACACATACGTTAGAAAGAGAAATGGCCCTATTATGGGAAGCCTCATTAAAGAGGCCTGGAAAGGGTTAGTCCGTTTGCAGACTATACATCTTAATCTCCTTACACAGCACACTAACCTGGAAGGAGACAGAGAATCTATGGCCAGAGGGACCCTGGCTTCATTCCAAGCCCTGGATCAAGTAGACCTTGCCTTTTCCCACCGGCTACCCGTCATTAGCACTATATATTAATCTGGAGAAACTGTTCTCCCAAGGGGCCCCAGGAAATGGGAGGACATGGAAGCCAGAGCAGAGTGGGGGAGACCCACGTCTCTCCTCTGGCTGCTGCTCGTTTGCTGGCAGGTGCATCTGGGGATTGGGCCCCTGGAAATTGGGGAGAGGAAGCCAGGAACATGCTATAGCTTAAAGCAGTGCTGATAGGTTGAGCGGCCTTTCACCTGTTGCTGGCTGGTTCCCATGTGTGTTAACAGCTTCCAACTGGCCTCGTTATTTGAGAAACCAGAGGCCTTTTGACAAGGCCCCTTAAGCTGTTTCTGCACATGCCCCCAGGTCCTCTCAGGGCCCCATTTTAGGTTCCATGTCACAACACAGAGGAGTGGGAATAGGCAGGGGCTGGCTGCTGGGATTCTGGCTTGACTCTACCCAAAGTGTAACCTGTGACTAGTTACTCATCCTTCCGAGCCTCAGTTTCCCCATGTGAAAGGTGTGCATGTGTGTGTGTGTATGCGTGTGTGTGTGTGCATGTGTGTGTATGTTGGGTTGGGTGGGAAACAGCAATTCCACCTACTTCTAAGGTAGAAGGATTAAGGGGAGAAGGAAGATGGGAACTTTTAATTTTTATTTAATTTTTAATCACGTGTCAGGCTTTAGACAGGTACGTTCATGCAGATGGTCAGAACATCACTTATTTCCCTTCCTACCCTCGTCCTGTGCAGTGCAGCTTCCCCTCTCCCTAGTTCCCTTCTCTGTCTTCCCACAGCATCTAGTCTGTCCATTAGCCAGCCCCTTGCTCCTCTACGTGAGCCAGTACCATGGGCATCACCTGGAAGCTTGTTAGAAACGCAGAATCTCTGGCCCCACCCCCGATCTATTGAATGAGGCTCTTCAGTTGAACAAGATCCCCAGGTGACTCCTGTGCATCGTAAGGTCATCAGTCCTGCCCAACAGTCCCTTCTCCGCTTGTGTGCATGTGCTGGTAACATTCAGGAGGCTTTCTCCATGAGTAGCTTCTGTTCTGGGCATTGGCATGAACAAAGAAAGCAGTGAATGGGCCAGGCCTGAAGGTTTAGTCACGCAGGGGACCGTGTTCTGGATACACAATGTTCTCCCTTTGTCAGTGCTCTTCCAAGTCGTCTGATTACATCGAGAAGGGAGCCTCTGTTTGGGGCTTTGTAAGGCTTGGTGCATTATAAAGGGATCCTGAATCCATAGTCAAGAGCAGAGACAGCTGCTCAGTCAGGGCTAAAGATGTTCCTTGGAACTGAAGACAATTAAACCTGGGGGAAGTGGGTAGGAGTCACTGGGAGCATCTGAGGCTGAGTCCATCTGATATCCAGATGCTTTCCTAAATGTCCGGTCTTCCCAGTTAAAAGTAAGCTCCTTCATAGAACAAAGCTTGATTCAAAGCTCCATTTTGTATGGTCCCTCTGAGGGATGCACAATGTGTGCGCCAAAATTTATTGCCTTGACCTGGATTTTAGCCTATTAGAGCAGGAAGGTGTCATCAAGATATTCCATGGTAAGACACACATTGCAAACATGCTCCTATCCTTCTTACTTGTGCCCAGGGCAGACATCACTAATCAATTATTGCACTCTTCCACTCTGAGCTCAGATCTGGATACAGCACTATAGACCATCATCAATTGATGAGAACTGGTTTGGTCTGCATCAGCATAGTTGGCCTCAGTCCAGATCTCCTGAGTGCCAGAGAACCTGTCTGGCAGGTCTGTTTCTGAGCAGCCTGTCTGAATGCCCCTACAAGCTAAGTATTGGTAATGGTGATGGATGTAATGAGGATGATAATTAGGATCCTTTGGAGAGAGAAAACCTCTTTTTTTTTTTTTTTTTTTTTTTTTTTTGCGGTATACGGGCCTCTCACTGTTGTGGCCTCTCCCGTTGCGGAGCACAGGCTCCGGACGCGCAGACTCAGTGGCCATGGCTCATGGGCCCAGCCGCTCCGCAGTATGTGGGATCTTCCCGGACCGGGGCACGAACCCGTGTCCCCTGCATCGGCAGGCGGACTCTCAACCACTGCGCCACCAGGGAAGCCCGAGAAAACCTCTTTGAGTGTGGAATTGGAGACAGGAATGATCTCAAATAATTGGCTCCTTTAGCACAGATGGAAGGAATGTGTCATTTTTGTCGTTCCAGCACCCATCATCCTTATTTTCTTTGGGAAACCCCACTCTTAGTTCTAGTGGTTCAGGTAGGATAGACACTATCTCCCCAGTCCAGGGACTAGCATGTGACCAATCAGAGCCCTCCATCCCTCTAGCCTCAGTGATTGGTTCAGAGGAGAGCATGTGACCCAAGCCAAGTGTGTTAGACTAGATCACAAGGTTTAGTCCAAGTTTGAAGATGGACAAGGCTAAGTGCTTTGGACTTGGTGCCGTTTACTTTTTTTGTTTTACTACTAAAGTAGTTGATGAGCAATATGAAGGATATAAAGGACACAAGCCTGTAGGTAGTGAATGTGGTTCATTATCTCATTGAGGCATCTGTGACCTTTGATTGTCTCAGTACAGTGGGATGTCTGCTGTGTCGAAGGTGGGAAGGATAAGAACTTGTTGTCTTTTATATTCCACCATGTCATCACCCAGGCACAATATTATATATAAGGTAATAATTCTCTGACTCAGAAACCACATGGTCAAGCTCTGGGGTTCTAGGCCTTGAACTCAGCACTGGGGCAATGTCCTCTTATCTGCATCTTTGCTGTAGGCCTAGGAGATTTTCACTTGGGACTTTTCAGCCGGCAGGTCTGGATCTAGCTATGTCATCCCAGGCTTCCATTCCAGGACTTATTGGACTATTGGCAAAGAAGTTCTGCTGTCTAGTGGAGTTGGATCTGGGAGGAAGTAAGCTTAGAGATACTATAAAAAAAGAAAGACCTCAAGCTCTAATGATTTCACTTTAGCCCCTGGATCCAACTATGCCTGAAGCTTGTATGCCTGTAGATTTTTTTCAGTTAATTGGGCCTTCCCCTTTTTGCTTAAGCTAGTTTGAGTTGGGCCTCTGTCGCTTCCACAAAAACAGTCCTGACTAAGGCAGATGGAAAGTGGGGGTGTATGAAGTGTCTTGTTTGAATTGTGCTGCTACTCAGTATTCATCACTGAAAAAGGTAATGGCATGTGAACCAGGAAACCTCCAGTTTTGATCATCTCCCCACAATCACTCACCTTCTTGGAGTAGCAGTTTCTGCTTCTGTGGTAGAAGAGGGTTTTGCTGGATGGTTGCTAATGTGATAGAGATGCTCTAAAGGCAGAGGAGAAATTCCTCAAGAACAGCCAGGAACAATCAGATAAGCTACACCACAACACTAATGGTCGCTATTGTGCATTGAGCACTTACTCTGTGCCAGATGGTACAGTCATCAGCTCACTGAGCCCTACCAACAACCCTATGAGGTAGGTACTGTTGTTATTCCCATTTTACAGGTGGTGAGACTGAGGCACTGAGGCAGGGGAAGTAATTTGCCTAGGGTGACCTTGCTAACAAGTGGCAGAAAGAAAGAAAGGGGAAGAGAGAGAGAGATGGTGGAGTGCTTTGCCTTGCAAGCCCTTTTCCACGTGCATGACACTGGCAGATTACTGGCCCAGGAATAGGTTCCACTGCGGTAGGTCATGCGGCAGCACTCACCATAAAGGAAACAACATCTTCTTGGGTGGGTGCATGTGCTTATACCTACTCAGCTGGTGTAGACTCCAAGTTAATCTACCGATCTCACTAGCTACTGCCTATTTAATCAGGTATGCTTTGTTCACATTTAAATTTTTACTTTAAAAAATGCTGCATCTGACAAGATCCAGGGATGGATACTGAGACAAGTGGGCCAAAGTTTGAGAAGTAGGCTATTTACCTAATCTCAACAATAGTATCTCCTCCAAGATGTTTATTAATTACAAAGGGGTAAATCGTAACTTTATAGTAGAGAAACCTGGCAGACACCCATATTAACCAAGTGATCAAGGTTAATATCACTAGTAAATTAGACATCACAACATCTTAAACCTCTTGACACAATGCATTGAGAAGGATGCACCATTGTTTCTGTAGAATTCTTGCCCCAAATGCAAAACCTCCATGCAATCATGGGAAAAATCAACAAATCCAAGTCAAGGGACATTCTACTCAGTAAGTGGCCAGTCCTCTTTAAAAGTGTCACGTAAGGCAAAGAAAGACAGTGGAATTGGTACATATTGGAGAGGATTAAAGAGAAATGACAACTAAATGTAATGTGGGATCCCAGATTGGATCCTGGAACAGAGAAAAAACATTAGTGTAAAACTGGTAAAATCCAAATAAAGCCTGTAGACTAGTTGATAGCATTGTATCAATGTTAATTTCCTGGTCTGGATAATTGTACTTCAGTTATATAAGATGTTAACATTTGAAGCTGGGTGAAGGGTATATGGGAACTCACTGTACTAAATACTTTTACAACTCTTCTGTAAGGCTGAAGTTATTTAGAAATAAAAAGTTAAAAAAAAAACCCCGATGCTGCATCTGTATTTGTAAGCCAAGGATGTGGAAAAACTGGCAGTTTTCACATACTGCTGGTGGGTTGACAAGTTGAGAAATAAATTTAGAGGACTGAGAAATATGTATCAAGAGTCTTATTAAACATATGAG
Source organism: Mesoplodon mirus (assembly GCF_964341445.2). Classification (NCBI taxonomy): domain Eukaryota; kingdom Metazoa; phylum Chordata; class Mammalia; order Artiodactyla; family Ziphiidae; genus Mesoplodon; species Mesoplodon mirus. The sequence goes on from NC_138989.1 coordinate 13,346,630, forward strand.
TCCCTTTGACCTAGCAATCACATTTCCAGGAATTGACTTAAAAAAACAAAACAAAACAAAACAGGAATGGTGTGCAAGATGTATGAACGAAGATGTTCATTGCTGTGTTGTTTATCATATTGAAAAATTAGAAACAATCTTTTTTTAATCTTAATTTTATTTTTATTTTTTTAGGCAATAAAACAATTTCTTATTGAGAGAAAAAATGCAGGGGAAAAAAAAGAAAACCTTGATTACAGTGTGTATTACCATTATTTGAAATGAACATTTCTCTCATAATTTTCAGGGTTAATTACATTTTAGGACAGATTGCCAATTAAAAATTGGAAACAATCTTAATGTCTTATATTTAAGTGAAAAATGTAAATTACAAGATAATATGTGTTGTATAATCTTATTTATCTAAAAAAAGTCTTTAAAGTGTGGAAGGACGCATCAAACTGGTAACTGTAGATATCCATGGGAGGTGAGATTAAGGAAGTATTTTTATTTTCTCTCTATTGGAATTTTAACATACATCCGATATATTATGGGGGAAAATGAACGTATGCCCTTCTTTTTGAGAAACAGGCATGAAGGACTGCTAGGAATAAATGAAGTCAGCGCTTCCCTTTGTCCCCCGGCTGTGGGGTTTTCCATGTGTGACTCCTAATATCAGGCCCCTGATTTGCCTCCATCAGCTAGAGCTGTAAGCCCAGCCGATGGGAGGGAATATGCCTGTTAGAGAAGCTGCAGAATTGCAGGTGCTTTCTGCTGACTGTGAACACAGAGCAAAGGTTAAGGCATGGGTCTGTCTGGGTAATCTCCTGGCAGGAAGTGGTCTGGTCCGCTTGGGTTGGACTCCTGAAAGTAGGAGACCACTGCTCCCTGGGGAGCCCCCGACAGAGCCCTCCACAGGGACTCAAAACCCAGAATGGGGAAGGAGAAGGGAATTTTAGAGGGCAGGGGAGGAAACAGGAGAATTCATGCATCTAAATTCCAGGCATGAGTTGTTGAGAGTCCACCTGCTGATGCAGGGGACACGGGTTCGTGCCCTGGTCCGGGAAGAAAAAAAAAAAAATTCCAGGCATGGAGCATCCTTACTTTCACTCTCCACCGGGAGATGGTGAATAGGAACTTTGGGGGAAAGATGAATTGACAGAGGGGAAATTCAGTAACAAGGGTTAACACCTACCTATAGCTACAGCAACAGAGAAAGTACTGAGAAATAGCTGTGGAGCTTAGCCCTCCTTTGATGTTTGGGGCAAGTCATGTAATTAAAAAAAATTTTTTTATTGAAGTGTAGTTGATTTACAAGGTTGTGTTAGTTTCAGGTGTAGAGCAAAGTGATTCAGATATATATATATATATAAATTCTTTTCAGATTCTTTTCCATTGTAGGCTATTAAATGATACTGAGTATAGTTCCCTGTGCTATACAGTAGGTCCTTGTTGGTTATCTATTTTATATATAGTGGTTTGTATCTGTTAATCCCAAATTCCAAATTTACCCCTCTCCCCTTCCCCCTTTGGTAACCATAAGTTTGTTTTCTATGTCTGTGAGTCTATTTCTATTTTGTAAATAAGTTCATTTGTATCATTTTTTAGATTCCATATATAAGCAATATCATATGATATTTGTCTTTGTCTGACTTCACTTAGTATGATAATCTCTAGGTTCATCTGTGTTGCTGTAAATGGCATTATTTCATTCTTTTTATGGCTGAGTAATATTCCATTGTATATATGAACCACACCTTCTTTATCGATTCATCTGTTCATGGACATTTAGTTTGCTTCCATATCTTGGCTATTGTAAATAGTGCTGCTGTGAACATTGGGGTGCATGTATCTTTTCAAATTAGAGTTTTCTCTAGATACATGCCCAGGAGTGGGATCACGGGGCAAGTCATGTATTCTTTCTGAGCCTCAGTTTCTCCATCCACAAAATGGATGCGATACTATCCCGGAGTGTGGCTGTAATGATGCAAAATGTAATAATGCAGATGACGCACTCAGCACGATGCCTGGCATACAGAAAGTGCTCCCCAAATGGTACCCGTTATTAGAAATTTTGTTATTGAGAATCTTCCCATTGTCTTCTCTCATGGTCCCAGTCAACTGGGACCCCCGCCCCCTTCCTTATTTATAGTTTATACCAAATACTTTGGGCCTTAAGTATGTATTATCTTGGATGGTTATTTAACCGTTTTGCATGTGGATGTTCACGTTCATGCCACTTGTGAGCTCTGAGTTGAGATCCAGTGTTGCACTTCTGATACCAAATACGGTGGTGAGCATAAAGGAATAATATGGCCAGTAATCATTTGATAAAGTGGTTGGAAGTTTTCAGTTTTTGGGTCTGTCTAGGTGGGGTGCCCCAGGTCTGACTTCCAAGTTGGAGTAGAGTGACTTCTTAAAATGTAAAAATTCCTTAAATTTCTTTCCAGAAAAATCCCTTATGGGTATTGGCAGGGGAGGACCCAGGTTTCCTGGGGGCTAACAAGTATGTATAATCTGAGAGGCCCTTTTAAATAATTTGAACACAAAATTATGATTGCAAAATTGTTAGGGCCTTGCAAGGACTGTGCGTGCGTGTGTGTGTGTGTGTGTGTGCATGCACATACAACAGAATCATCCAGGGTATGTCCAGGAATTAAAGTGATACAAAGAGAAGCAGCCTCTCTATATAAGTCTGGGTGTATATTCATCCATTCATGAGTGAGTAAATGCTGCTGAAGATTGTGGCTTTGGCCCTTTTCTCTGCCTCTTTTGTTTTTTTTCTGGGATCATTTATCCACTTCAAAAGCCCTGTGGCAAGTCTCTCTGTCTGGTACCAGTCTGGGTGCCGAGCACACAGCAGAGAAGGAGGCCTCATGGAGCTCATGGTCTAGTGGGGAGACAAGCGCCCCAAGAGGCAATGATTGTGCAGGGCAAGCTGTGCGGGGGCGAGGGGGGCGGGAGGAAGGGCATCTAACCTAATAGGGGAGTCAGGGATTTCCAAGCTGAGAGATGAGGATGACAAGTGTTAGCTGGAGAAGTTGAGGGTGGGGTTAGCGGGAAAGTGTCAGCTGCGGACATGGGGACTTGAGTAAAGGGCACTTGTTCCGGGCGGGGGTCAGTGATCCCTCCTGGGCTCTGCCTGTTTCACACTGATTCCTTCTTCCCTCATCTCTTCTCTCTCCTCTCCTTTCCCTCTGTTGAGACACCTTTTCTTACCTCCTCCACCCTAAATCTCAGAGTGAGAGTTGGATAACTCACTTGGGCAGAAAATATGGATGGGAAAACTTTCCTCTTCATTTGTGCAGTCCCTTGAGTGTCAAGCCCCAGCTTGACACTAATTCTCCATGGGAGCCAATGAAGAAGTGAGACAACAAAGACCCTGCACCTTTGCTCAAGCTGTGACCCCCACCTGGAATACCATATGCTGCTTTATATCCAAATCTGTCCCGACCTTTAAGGTCCAGCTCAAATGCCACCTCCTTGATAAAGCCTTCTCTGATTTCCAAGATGGGACTGACCCACTCTTCTGATACCCCCCAGCCCCCATCTGAACGCTTGTACCTGCATTATAGCACTTAAGTCATTCTGCTGTGTATGAAAATCGTGGGAGTAGGGTGTAGTCGTTAGGAGCTTGGCTTTGGAGTCAGATGCATGTTGGGGTCCAATGCTAGCTCTATCACTTATTTGCTGCGTGACCTTGGGCAAATTACCTGGCTCCTCTGAGCCTCACTTTACTTATCTGTTAAATGAAATGAATTCTGTAGAGAGATGCCATGTGTAAAGCACTGGGTGCAGTGCTGGCCATAAAGCAACCACCAAAGAATTACGAACTGCCATCGTGGCACAGTTTGCATATCTCTCTCCCTCACTGTAAGCCTCCAAGGAAAGGTCCCATCCCTCATTCACTTCTGCATCATAGTAAGTGTCTGGTAAATATTAATTGAAGAGAATCCAGAAAGTACCTCCTCTACCCAGAAAGAATCTTTCAGCAGCCTGCCTGGGGGGAATGTCATGGACTTCATTTATTCATTTAATGAAATATGTATTGAGGACCAGGGTCCAGGGATTTGGGAGGACACAAGCCCTGGCCACATGGAAATTCTATTTTAGAGGGGAAGGCTGGTATTAAAACAAGGACCCAAGAAATTATTTAAATACAACTGTGGTAAGTTCTAGAAAGGAGAGGCACAGGGACTACCAGAGTGTATACAAGTGGCCCTTGATGAACTCTGGAGAGGGTGTCAGTGAAGGTTTCCCTGAGGGAGGGATGTTAGATGAGATATGGAAGATTCACCGGCGTTAACTGGGGTAAGAACTTTCAAGGTGGAGGGAGCGGCTTGTGCAAATGTCCTGGGGTGGGTGGGAGCATGGAACATTGGAGAGGAGGAGGAAGGCCTGCGCATTTGGAGCCCAAGGGTGAGGGGTCACATGGGGTGGGATGGGGCCAGAGAGGCGGGCAGGAGTAAGACTGTGGTGGGCCATGGTGAGGAATCTGGATTTTATTCTGGGGATGACACTCCAGGAAAGGACACTGGAGGCTGAACAGGCACTCAGGTGCCTTCTGAACCCCTGGGAATGTTGGAATGCCCTTGGCCTCTCTCCAGCCTGGGACTTACCGGAAAAACATCTCAAGCCTGGGAATTCCCTCATAAGGCCCAGGATACGGCCAGGTTAACAGAATGTCATCATGCAGCCCCCTCTAATCACAGGAGCCACGGAGGCATGGGGTGGGGGAAGCGGTAGAGAGTGGTGGGGATTTCCACAACTTTCTTCACACACCAAGGAAAGGCCACACCAGCGACCAGGGGGCCAGGGTGGGAAAGGAAGGGACATTGTTGAGGAGTAGTGGCAGTGAACTTGGCTCAAATCCTTGCCATGTACCAGACTAGTTATCGAACTTGTCTAAGCCTCAGTTTCTGTCTCTGTAAAATGGGTATAAGAACAGGGGGCATCCCGGAGAACTTTTAGGAAATTAACTGAGATAAAATAAGTGTTTAGCACAATGCTGGGTGCTTAGCATGTACCCAATTACTCCCCCAACCAGGGGAAGCAATCCCTCCTCCAAGAAAAACCCATGAACACCAGGCTGTGGTTGGCTGCTGTGTCACATATTGTTGTTGTTAATACTTTATCTCTAAGCATCTTATCCATTTCTATCATATAAGCTTTGGAGAATATCTTTTTAGCTGAAACATGGAAGAAGAGTCTCTGTAGTGGTTGAATGTGGCTTCAAATCCCATGGTTGTGGAATAGAGTTTCCCCCCAGCAAAGCTCTCCTTATGGCCCCACTAATGTTCTCTAGACACTCCTACCCATGGCTTTGCTGTGTCACCTCCACCTGAGATACACTTCCCTTCTTCTCCTTCAGTCCAAATTCCACTAACCTTTAGGACCAGCTTCAAACACACCATCTCCCTGAAGACTCTGAATGTTCTATTCATCTATGTCCTCTTTGAAGCCTTATATTTCAGTTCTAAGCTTTCAGTTGTATGTGTCTTACTTCCTCTACATGATCTTGGAGGTCAGAGGATGAGTCTTTCCTCATTGCTGCAAAATGGCTGCAGGGGCTCCAGACCTCACATCCTCTAAACTTCTTGTACAGAGAAAAAGAGAACTTTCATTGGCCTGACTTGGGTCAGATTTAATCTGTGGACCAATCATGGTACCCAGTGATGGGTAGGGTGATTAGTTCAGACCCGGGATTGGCAAATTTTTTCTTAGACAGCCAGACAGTAAATATTGTAGGCTGTGAGCCATATGATCTTTATTGCAACTCAGCTCTGCTGTTATAGCATGAAAAGAGTCATAGACCATATGTAAACGAATGGGCATGGCTGTATTTAAATAAAACAAAAGTTTTGTTATTTACAAAAGTAGGTGACTGGCCCTTGGGCTGTAGTTTGCTGACTCCTGGTTTAGACCAGTTAAAGCCCCATCCCTGGAGAATGATGGACCCAAAGTAGATGGACTGAGTGTGTGGAAGGTCTGAAAGGAAATTCAGTGTACTAGTTTGCCATAAGAAAAGTTAAGGTTTGATGGGCAGAAAAAAGCAACTTATTGACTACAAGGATTATTGTCCAACAAGGGTCCCCTAGCCATCAATCAGTCTCATGCAATGTATTTAAGTAGCAAGAAGAGAAACAGGTTTATCTTCTCAAAGAACCTCCTTACTCCCAAGGGCTCCTCCCCACGTCATGGGGTGGAGGGAGTTGGCTGGGAAGCTCTCACATTTATGTATATCCTATATCTTTCCAAAGCACTTTTAAATTTACAATTTCAAAGTCTTCCTGTGAGGCAAGAAGGTCAAGCACAGGTATTATCCTTGTTTTACAGGTGAGGACACTTAACCTCTAAGTGTGAAATGGAAGACTTGAAGAAGGAAACAATACATCTTAAATATTGACCATACAAGATTAGTAGCATATGTACCCCTACTCCCCACCCCATTCTCATGGCAGACAACAATAATCCATCACTGTACTCCTTCCCACTGAGCTCAGATGGTATCTAAGAGTTCTTGCCTCAACAGGGCTCTAGGCAACCAACTCCCACATGATCAGAGATGGCACGTGAGAGGAAACATTTGTTATTTTGAGTTGACCATGTAGTACTTGTGGAATTACCAAGTTACTCAACACTCCCACTTGGAGCTCTTATTTATTGAGTGCATTGAGTGCTTATTATCTGCCAGGATCCATGCTCATCTCATTTATTTTTTGTCAAAGAGTTTTAGGTAGATGTCCCAGGTGCTGTCCCTGTTCCACGTCTTCTCCAGTCAATTCTGATTTCAGCCTCAGCAGTGGTGGACAGTTCCCTGGGAACTCAGACACACCTTACGTTGACAGTCTCAAGGACTTGTTCTCTGGATTTCTGCATTTGTCCCGGGACCTTCTCTGGTGCTCTGAGAGCCTGCTAGGTGGCACCTAAGCTCTTTCTAGAAGTGCAGGCACTTAACCAATAGACCACTGAATAAATACTCCATGCAAAATCAAGACCCTGTTGCCTATGGCAGAGACCTTGATAACAGTTATAAAAATGGTCTTTTTCCTTCCTCATTTGCTCACTCCTACTTTCTGAGATCACGTTCCAAATAAATTACCTGCACACAAGTTCATGACGTAGGGTCTGCTTTCAGGAGAACACCAACTAGAACAATTAGGACATCAACCAGGACAAACATGGGTCCCCATTTTGCCTATTCGAAAACTAACTCTAAGAATTCAGGTAACGTCCCCAAGGTCACACAGCTGGTCTTTCTGATTCTAGAGTTCATGCTCTTACCCACAAGGCAGTACTACCAATAGGACTTCAGACTACAGTTGGGCACCAAGCAACGGCATTCTGGTACATTCAGTGCTACATTTTGGTAGGTGAAAGAAGCTAATTGGATTTGACAAAGAGGAAATGAGCCCGTTTTCGCTCTTAAAAATAGCCTGATTTTCAATCATCCCTTTCAGGAACAACCACGCTTACCCAAGGAAGCACCACCAATGTTTCAGAGAGAGTTTCTAGGTAATTAAGGTGCTTCACTAAATCAAATCCCATGCGAAGAGTATGGCAACGATAAGCCTTTCAGAGCCCACAAAATGGAAATTATGAGAGGGCATCCCTCTATCCTTTATTGTAGCAGTTTCAATCCAGGTCAATGCCTAGGTACAGACAAGGGTAGAGGATGTGGCCAAATGATGCTCCATAAGGCATCAAGGGAAACTCCTGGCTAGTTGAGTTGAGGCTGAAAAGTGTGCCTTTTGTTGACTGTTTAGTTCCCAGTGCAGGTCTGCTTGGTCAGGGGCCATTGTGGCTGGATCTTGGTCAATAGATGCCCAGTTGCAACTCTTCTGAATAGGAAGCTCTAATGCTATGTCCTAATTTAAATACAGTCTCAGAGACCACTAATGTTTACTGATTTCCACTGAGTGCCAGTGCCTGCCCTAAGCATTTTGCATATATAATCTTGTTTATCCCTCACCATAATCCAATGGAGCAGGTTCATTTAAAATCCTATTTTATGAATGAGAAAACTGAACCTCAAAGAGGGTCTTGCCCAAGGCCACTGAGTTCTTAGGTGGCAAAGCTAGGATATGAACCCAGGCACCTTTAAGCTGAAATTTGGTTCTCTGTGAACTAAAATAAGAATTTTTGGTGGGAGAAAAGTCAGCTGGTTTTAGCTTGACCAAATGTGAAAGCAGTTTAAGTTCTCTCCCTTCATCTATTTAAATATATTTATTGATAATCCCCCTGTGGATTATCCACCTGTGTTAGGTGCTGAGGTCAGGACAGTGAAGCAAACAGGTCTGTCCTTCTCTTGTGGCATTTAGAGGTTAGTGGGGTCTCAGTGATAGCTCAGCGACATTCCAGGCTCAAGTCACCTGTGGCTGGGATAGGAGCACAGGATAGCCCCACCTGAATGCCTTCAAATGCATTCTCCAAAGGAGGAAGGATTTTCTGTTACCAGAGAAGAAAGAGAGAGACGTGAGACTAACAAAACAACACTATCATTCAAAGACGCTTAACACTCTTCGGGAAGAGGGGTCAAGAAAACTTCCTGAAGGGGCTACATCTATGTTGAGGGATAAGTAAGAGTGAGGCAGCCAGTGAGTGGGCAAGAGGACCCTGGCGGTGTTGGAAGACTGCTCCAAGGAAGGTGGGCAGAAAGCTTAAAAACCTGGGGGTCAGGGGGCACTGAAAAAATTGTGGTATAGCCACAGCATGGATTGGAAGGAATGGGGATGGGGAGCATGTGAAAGAGATGAAACTCAAGAGGCTGGACAATGAAATGCTTTGTACCCCATATTGAGGGCTTTGGACTTGGTCCTGTGGGCAATGGGGAGCCATTGAAGGTTTTAGACAGGGAGTATGACGTGATCAGATCTGCGGTTCAAAAGATGGTTTTGGGAAAGCTGTCTTGTTCACAGCTGCGTCCTCAGTCCCTAGAACAGTGGCTGGCACATAGTAGGTGCTCAATGAATATTGGTTGAATAAGAGAGTCTAGGTACAGATTGCTATGGGTCATCAGAACCTCTTTTTCTCCCCTAGGAAGAAAAGTAACACTGAGCATAGATTTAAAAGTGCTGTTGGATTGGGGGTTCAAAGCAGTGTAAGTGACAAGAATATTACATCATTTTCCTCATCTTGTCTGCTTTCAAAGGCCTCTGTCCTGCTTTATTCCATACCCATCAGACACCCTCATTTTCATATTTTTGCCTTTGTATTAACAAGTGGGCTGTCCTAACTGCCTTCCACACACAGAGGCACTGATTCCTGGAAGTGGAGGGAGCCTGCTGGATGTTGGCAGCCACTGCCCTGGGTATATTTCCTCTCAGGATCAAACTACCTGCAAGCAGTTGTGCTGCTGAAAAGAAACATCTCTTGTATCAGGATGTGCCTGGTTAATTTCAGACCTTCAGGCTCAGGCAACCCCTTGACATATCAGAGCAGAAAGAGAAGAGGGAGAACTCCACTGAAAATGCTGGCATCCAAACCAATGTGTCATTGATGGAGGTGACAGTCGGATATAGTTTTAAAAAAATAAAAAAGGGATAGATTTTAAAGTTACACGGTCTTGGTTCAAAACTCCAGGCTCCGTCACTCGTTAATTAGGTGGCAATTTAATTGCTCTATGGCTCAGTTTTCTCCTCTGCAAAATGGATATAACTTTTCTATTTTGCAGGTTTTTGTGAGGATTAAATGAGCTAAAGTAGAAAAAAGTGGTAGCTGTTTGGTAAAGAGTAGCCATGATTTTCTGGGGAAACTCAAACCCACATGACATCGATGCATGAGCTGTGGCCTGGGTCAGAGACTGAGCCGAGACTGGATGCGGAGGAAATGGCGATTTGGGGCCTCTTTTTCTCTCCATATTTCTTCCTCGCCTGTTTTTCTCCCTGATGCCCTTTTCCAGATCTGTTTCACAATTCTAAGTAGTAGATGTAGTGTGTGTGTGTGGGGGGGGGATGGGATATGGCCACAAGTATGCAAGACTGGTCAAAAACTCCTCTTAGGATTCTATTGATCCTAATGGCCAAATGACCAGATCACGGCTCAGACCCTTATTGGCTCAGTAACTAGGAAGGACAGGTGTGGAGCTGGTTTCAGCAGCCCATCCATGGGGTGAGGGTTCCTCTCTTCTTTTCTCCCATTTCAGTTTCTCTGTTGGCCACATTCTTCTCTCTGACAGGGGGCTTCCCTTTCATGGCACCGATGGGTAGGGTGGCCATGGGGCAAGGTCATCAGAAACTCTAAGCTTCTATCATGTCAGCTTAGCAGCTCTAGAGAAAAGAGAAAGCCTGTCATTCCCCACTTCAGACCAGGGGAGGGCTGTGATTGGCTGTCTTGGGTCACATGTCCAGTCCTAGAACCAATCACCAATCATTGTGACCAGGCGATGGCTACTCTCGCACTATGATAGAGCAAGCATGGGTCACGTGACCTAGGTCCTTCGTGACTGCTGCCCTTGAGAGGGTTGTGTGATTGGTGGTTCCATCAGAACTACAAGGATGGCAGAGGAATATCCCCTAAAACTTTGTATATCTGTATATGTGTGAGGCACACCTTTACACGCACCACCACCACCCCCCCCCCAAAAAAAAAGGAAAAAGGGAGGCTGGACAAACAGTAATGATGTTACTACCCCAAACAGTCCTTTTCCTCTTTTGTCCGTGCCTCACATGCTAACTAGGGAATCTATGTCTGTGTTCAGTAAACACAGGCCCTGCCAGGACCTGTTAGATTTGTGGACAAAGGAAGGGGAGGGTGGACTTTGGGTTTAGACACGTCTGAGATCAAATTCCATCTTTTCCCTTTCCTGGCTGTGTTACTTTGGGTAAGGTACCTAACCTCTCTGAACTTCAGTTTCCTCCCGTGTAAAAATGAAGATCATAGATCTACCTTATATGACAGTTGCAGAGATGAAATAAAAGTGCTTCAATAAGTGGTAGCTAGTCTAAGAATAATTACTATTATTGTCATAATTATTATTACTGTTTCTGGAGTTGAGGTGGATGGATAGGAAGGGATTCCAAGAAAAGAACCTAAGAGAGACTAACAGTGTTAGCGTTGGATTCGATATGATCTAACCCAACGACTTCATTTTACAGGTGGGGAAAATGAGGCCCAGCATGTAGCCTGGCCTGTGTTAGGGACATGAGGGTGAACTGAGGAACGGCAGAGATGAGATCTTTGTAGGAGACTTGAGCCTGGAGTCAGTTAGCCTTGCCAAAAGCTTGCAGAAATTAGGAGGCCACAAAAATGCTTTTTGGCTGGAAGCATCCAGATGGGTCCCACCCATCTTGCTTACAGCCAGGCCTACTTCTCACTCCCGGACCCTGTGTTGCCAGGTTGGTGAGTCTGTATTTTTTTTCCCAATAATTTGTTCTGAAATTATTTAGATTCACTGGGTCTTTTCGTATGGGAATTAGACCTTTGAAAAACTTGGTTATGGCATGACTTTTCTCCAGTACTCACAGAGGATGCTTTTTTCTTCCTCCTTCCCTCTCCTCCCTTCCTTCCTCCCTCCCTCCCTTTCTCTTTCCTCCCTTCTTTTGTCCAAAGTTTAAACCTTCACTGCATTGTGCTAGGCGCTATGCCAAGGGTGGGGTCAAAGGATCACTCATTTGTACATGTACAGTATTTCTCAAGTTCATCTATATGCCTGGCATTGTGCCAGGACCCTGGGTACTGGGGATGCTGCAGGAAACAAAACACACGTTGTTTCTGCTCCTACGGGGCTTACAGTGTAGTGTTTCCCATTCTGGAAACTGGATGTTTAGTCTGGGTTGAGTGTCTTCAGTGAGAAAGGCTGGCATGGGGTAAGGTGGAGAGGTGAGCGGGGCCAGAACGTGGTGAGGGGTTTGGAGTTCATCGTGAGGGCAGGGGGCAGTCACTGAAGCGTTCTTAGCAGGTGAGGGTCACACTAGGACTCATGTTTGGGAGGGGGCACTGCCCTCTGCCCACCTCTGTATCTAGCATCACTCCTTCCTGCATGCTCTGGGCTCTGGTCCCTCTGAGCTCTCATTTTCAGCAATGTGCTGTGTTTCTACCCCTCCAGCCTTTTGTAGAAGCCATTCCTTCCACCTGGAAACCCTTCCCCCTCTTTGCCTAGTTAACTCCTCATTCTTAAGTGTTCACCTCAAATGTGTCTTCCTCTGGGACACATTCTTTGATTCCTACCCTCACCTTTCCCTACCAAGCTAAGCTGAGTCCCTGATCTCTGCTCTCAGAGCATCCAATATTTTTCTTTGTTGCAATGATCACAATTAAAAAGAAATAATGAATAGGGTAATTGTTAAATTTCATTTTTTCTGGTAGACTGTAAGCTCCCTGTAGACAGGGTTGAGCCTGTCTTGTTCATTTTTATGTCTCCAGAATCTGGGACAGTGTTTGGCACACAGAATGCAGAATAAGTAAATATTGGTTAAATTAAAGAATGAATGACAGAGGGAATGAGTGAATGAATGATTGAGGGGTGAGTGATTGGAGGAATGAATGAACAAGAAAATGAATAAGAGAGTGAATGAATAGATGAGTGAGTGAATGAATGAGTGGATGAACAAATGGATGGATGGATTAGTGAATGAATGAATGAAATATCACCCACACTGTTTGGAATGTGACTAGACTGAGAAGCCTAAATCTGGCTGTAACCTCTCCCCTGACCTAGTCACTTAATGGCTTTTTCAGCAGGCACAAGACCTTATGAATCATTTATGGGTCTCCCACATGCTAAGTGGAAAATCGTTTTCATCTGCAGGTCCACTCTGATCGATTGCTCATGGCTGCCTAGAGCTCTGTAAGAATCCTTGGGAGGCTGCTTTGGGCTTGGTGGAGGATGCCACTATCTGTTAGTAATGTCTGCCATGGGTACCTTAAGGGAAACAGTATCACCCATTCTTCCTATTGGTTAGCTTTGGACTTTTGGGGTAGCTGTCTCCTGATGGTAGGGCTCCTTTAAATCTTAAAAGTAATTTCCCTCTCATAATTGGGAAAACTCAGTGCTCTTTGGGGATGTGCGCTGACTCAAAATGTCAATTTTGCTATTCCTTGGCATGAAATATATGTTCTTTTCCTTTCTCATGCTCCTCTTTCCCTTCAAATCTGGCTTCTCACAGGCTTGATCACAAGCCCCTTGAGGGGCCACTTAGCCCCTTCTGCAAAATTAAATGGACAAATTCAATAGGTTATTTTGTCTCTTGGGCTGAAACCAGAAAGTAAATCAATTCCGTTCGGGAGAATTTCACAGAATGCAGTTGTGGGACCAGCTGCAATAGGACCACTGGGAGCTACTGGTTAAAAAGCAGCTTGCTGGGGCTTCCCTGGTGGTGCAGTGGTGGAGAGTCCGCCTGCCGATGCAGGGGACACGGGTTCGTGCCCCGGTCCGGGAAGATCCCACATGCTGCGGAGCAGCTGTGCCCGTGAGCCGTGGCCGCTGAGCCTGCACGTCCGGAGCCTGTGCTCCGCAACGGGAGAGGTCACAACGGTGAGAGGCCCGCGTACTGAAAAAAAAAAAAAAAAGCAGCTTGCTGGACCTCACCTTCCCTTCCCTCTCAGTTAAACATCAGGAGGTGGCATCATCCATAAAAGGCAGTGGATGAGGTCTGGTGAGGACAGGGTGATGTCTCTGGCATCGTAAAATGAGCCCGGAGTGGAGGGGAGGCCAAAACCACACTGATTCTCAGCCATGACCTGACCTGCAGTTCCCAGCTTCCTTCAGCCAAATCCTACTCCACTTATTTTTAGCATGGGACAGTGGCAGAGGCAGTGGACCAGCTCCAGGGAGATGGATTTCTACTTTCAGCTAGGCTGGCTATTAGAGTAAAACGCTGGGGGCTCAATTTTCTCAGCCGTTAACGGAGTGAATTTACATCATCAGCATCATTCCCTTCACGATCAGAATCATCACCACCATCCTCACAGTCGTCACCCATATCACCATCTCCATCACCATTTTCACCATACCACCATCATCATCACCACTGTCGCCATCATCACCCGCGGTTATGACCACGGTCCTCACCAGCTCCACCACCACCATCATCCTTATTCTAGGTGATTCCAACTGAACATCCCCAATGTTCCTGGCACTCTGCCCTGCACTGTATAAAGCCTTTTCTTATCTAACCCTCACAACCCTCTGGGATATGTATTTATGTCTGTGTTATTAATACTATTATTCCAGTTTTGTAGGTGAGGCCACAGAGGCCCACTTTGCTAGTGAGTGGTGGAGCACAAATTAAACCCAGGCTGTTTTGTTCTCAGCAACTTGATGAAGCCTCTCTAAATAATCTCTTAAGGTCCATTCCAGATTTAGAAAGCCTACTTTCAAAGGAATAGATACAGGTGTGTGTATAACGGAATCGCTTTGCTGTACACCTGAACACAACATTTTAAATCAACTCAACTCCAATATAAAATAAAAATTTTAAAAATGCAAAGAATGAACAAACAAACAAACAAACCCTAGTCTTTTCAAGTTTTGCCATCTCTGGGTACAGACTGAACGTCTGATGATTTTTTGAAAACATATTTCTTGACAGAGCCAAGAGTGGTGAATGATAAAGTTATTTGATGGAGTTGCTGTTAGAGGACCTCTCTGACTTTGTCCAGGGAAAACTGAGGTCCTGAGGAACACGCCTGGTCCATGGTCAAACAGCAAATGAGGGCCAGTCTTGGAAGTCATTCATTTTTCCCCTAGGTAGGGAGAAAATTGGCAGCAAGATCACTGGTGAATTTTCCCCATGCTCACAGAGGAGAGGAATAGGAAAGCTGGGTTTGGAATCTATGGATCTGGGTTCAAAATCTTGCTGTTCTCTTTACTATTATACAATCTCAGTTGGTAAATGGCTGAACTCTCTGGGCCTCAGTTTCCTCACCTGTAAAATGGGGATCTTAGAACCTCCCTAATCGTGGGACCATAGGATTAAATAAGACAATGTAGTCAAAGTACTTACTTAGCACATACCTAGGACATAGTGAATACCTTCTGCATTTTGATTATAATGACTATGTTATTTTGCAGTACAGATTATAAATTATATAGAATATATTTTTACTCTATCTTGTATTAACTCTCACAGCTTTGTTTTTTTTCTCTGCATATCATTTCTCTCCACTATATTATTTCATTGAGACAAAAAGGCTTAATGCAATGTAAACTAAACCCAGAATTCCTTTTTTAACTCATCCTACAAGATTTTCAAGCAACAAGGTTTTGCTAGAATTATGCAGCAAGGGGCCTCAAGATTTCCCCTGACTTATTGCATCTGTGTGCAGCTGAGAAATTGACTTCTCCCCGCCCAGTCAAATTATTAATTAGTTGCCTTATTGACTAATTTCTAAGTAAGCACTCAGTCAAATTGGGTAACCAATCCAATAGAACAGCGAAAGCCTTAGTTTATCCATTTTTCAATTGGGTGCTTGTCATTGTCTGGAAACGAGACTTTGAAACAAGGCCTCAAAACCTCACTCGAGGTTGGAAAATCCAGGGACAGTGATTACTGAGCAGTTTTATCTTATCTTCATTTCTTCCTCAGCTTGATTTCCTGTAATAAAAGGGGTGGGAGGGGAACCTTTCTAGTTTAAAGGTGGGACGAAAGAGTTTGAAAGGCTATTACTACTATTAAAATTAAATAATAGCTATTGAATGTTTACTCTGTGCTGGGTACTTTTCCTTATTAATAATAATGATTAGGCACTTTTAATGCTTTCTCTTATATATTCTTTGTCATTCTGACGAACAGGATGTCAGGAATAGAATGAAAGTCACTGTCGTTATAATGTAAAAAAAACCCCAACAACTCAGTATTTTTACACAGCTACTTGCTTTTAAGGATCCCCAAATCTTTCGTAAACATCTTCTCTGACATCTTCCAGATGGAAGGCAGTTGATCTTGCTGTTGTTTTACAAAGGTAAAGATATTAAGGTGCAGAAAATCTGGGCTGTTTTCTGAAGAGTAGCAATCACTTCCACAGCCCTCAGTGTTGGCAGAGATCCTAAAACAGCCCGTGAGAGGGAAACAAAGACAAAGCGGCTACCGGTTTGTCGACCTGGCTGAGAGGCAGGTACTTTCTCTTTCTTTCTGAGTAACACTGAGGAGGCATTTAGCCCACGACAGGGGCCAGCATGTCCCCCCATGTTCCCCCATCAGAGTGAGACCCAAGTAGGGTGGTCCAAACCCCAGCTCTCCCTCAGAAAATCCTTTTGCGGAAATCAAAACAAATAGCATAGAATACTGGCTTTCCATTTTGGGGCGGGGGAAGGCCTGGTACCACCCCTCCATCCCAAACAGGCTTTGGATTCGGTTTTATTGGCTAGTGAAAAGAATCATTTAATAGTCAAGAGCCAAGTGGTGACAAAGGAATTCAGGTAAATTAGTTTCAGTTCTTACATAGATAGTCCTTCTTCTTTGGAATTAGAGCTTTAGAAATTAAAGCCTCCTTATGCTCATTTCCCCCACCCCTCCCTGTCCTCTAAGCTTTTTAAAAAGGATTTCTCTTCCCTTGCTAAATCTCTTCAAGAAAGAATTTCTTTTGTTTCATACAGAAGGGTTGGGGGAATTAAATTCACCGAAATATCCTAACATCAGTGCATGCAGAAAATTCAATGAAGTCCAAATTTAGGCGCATTAAAAAAAAAAGTTGTTTTTTTGCTGGGACCGTTAAAATATGCAGACATACACCAAGAGAGGGCTTCAAAGCCCATTTTAATAACTAACTACTTACCTGCTCAAAGCATTTACTCACAGGTCCCCCTTTCACCCCAGTCCCAAATACTTAAAGTGTAGTTAAAATTTAAGCTTTTAGCCTCTGAAAGTACTAACAGGCGCTTGTACAGAAGCGGTGTCCATAAAATCGACAAGCCCGGTTTTCCATTACTCCGCTGTAATTAACAATCCAGTAGTAAATTAATGATCTGGAATCTACAAATGGTGTGGAACTTCAGGGTTTAAATATCTAGCAAGGGCTCCTGGCAGCGTGTTGGGTTCTATAATTTGATTTTGTAACTGAAGCCTACACAAAGGCGTGAGTCCCTGACGGTTAATGATTTTCTAGGCACAGCCCCAAAAAGTGCCATGGACACAATCTGGGGCTCCCCTACCCCCCCAATTCTCCACCTTTTCATCTGACTTCTCTTTTCCTTTTTATTTGCTCTATATCCTCAGTTTCTCTCAGCTTGGAAACCCCGATTCTATGATTCTTCTCCTCTCCTGGTAAATTGAAAGAAGAATTCAGTTTCCCCAGAAAGCATATCAGTCACTGGGGTTAAAATGCAATATAATGTATACATTTCAGGTGATGTGAAACAAAGACCAGCAAAGATATAAAATATACATGGGGAAATACAAGAAGCAAAAAAAAAAAAAAAAAAAAAAAGGCAATCTTTCTATGACCAACTGATGTTTAAATAACAATTTAGTGTTTAGACATGAGACGCTGGAAGTCAGGAAATTTGAGGTTCCCCTAGACATTCTGGGCTCTTAAATCTGTTGTCAGTAAAGGGGCACAATGGTGTGAATTTTTAGCTGAGCATCAGTTGAACCTCGAATTTCCTGGGTTTTTGTTGGCTCGTATCACAGTGAAACCTTATATTCTTTTCCCCCAAATATATATCTAATTTCCTTTACAAAGAGCAAAAAAAAATTTTTTTCCCACCAAGTTATAAGAAAACACACGTTATCTTTCCCAATAAGGCATTATCTATTATGGGGTTTTTTTGGAGAGCTAAAAACATGCACCAAAATAATGTTCCAAACCCGTTTATTGTGTTTTGTCAGATAAAAAAAGCTGAGTTTGATTTATTATTTCATGTAGATATTATGTAGACGCTCGTGTTCGACATTTCCTGAGAAATATTTCCGTCTCTGAGGTCTTTAAAAAAAATGCATATTTAAAAAGAATTAGGGTGTTGTTGTTTTCATTTTCTGTGTGTGTATGTGTGGTGGCAAATGGGGGGCTGCTTTTAAGGTTCTTCATGTTTAAGATGTTCATTAACTTAAAAGAATTTACTGGGAAATTATGAACTTTATAAAAGACAGACATTTCTTGAGAGTCAATTGCTTCCAACAATCCCTTTCTTTAAAGCCGTTTTTCTATTCTTTCTTCCTATAATTACAGAGTGTTTTAAATGTGAGTAATTATACCTTGACGTAGCTCATGATTTAAAATGGACCTTTGAGAAGGATAGCAAAGTGGTTTCTGCGTTTCGTAGTTCAATAAAATCAGAAGCAGTTAAAAAAATAAGTATACAACTGGATTTGTTATTCTTTCAAAATCAGTCATACATATAGACTTTTTGGGGGGGGTGGCGGGGTGAGGGTGGGTGAAAATTCAGATTAGAACGAAGTTATAACCCACATCAGGAAAATCGGACCTTTAATGAAAGAAATGGAAAAGACTTAATCACCAAGACCCCTCCAACGTGACACTTCAAATTACATCAGAACCCTACCCGGTAATGCAAAATGAGAACCTTTCATCTGAAAAATGAAATGTTTAATGATTTCAATGAGTTTGTACCTCCCCAAATTCTAGATCAGAATAGAGCCTGGATTTCTTTTATATCTGGGAAATATGTATGGAAATGATTCTTTCTCTTGGGTTTTCCACCTCCCCCCTCCCCAAACCCCTCTTGCGACAGGAAGATAATTTGTTTTCTCCGGGGGAGTTGGAGGGATGGAGGAGAGCAATGTAGTTATAGAAAATGCTAAATGGCATTTCCTAGCTATCTGAGAATATTAACGTTTGAGTGGGTCAGGTCTGCCCAGAGGCAGAAGGCAGAACTCAAGATCATTTTTTCTCAGCTGAGTTTTGGTGATTAAATGTATTTGTCTGAAAAAAAAAAAAAAAGAGAATGAAAAGGAAAAAAAAAAGACTTAAATGTAAGGAGAGTATCTAATGAACTAGTTAACATTCTTACTATCAGGAAAGTCTAACCCATTCATAAATAAACAACTTTAAACCACCTTTCTCTCTCTCTCTCACACACACACACACTCTCTCTCTCTCTCTCTCTCTCTCTCTCTCTCTCTCTCTCTCTCTTTGAGCTCCTTTTAGCAATTTGGAGTACAGGAGATTAAAGTCTTTTGGAAATTTCCAAGGTCAGACCTCAACTAAAATAGGATTAAGGGGGTAAGGGGGAAGACAAAAAAAATGAAGAGAAGGAAGGGTTTCATTCCCTCCTTCCCCTTTCCCCTAACTATCCGAAATAAATCGGAAGTTATTTCTCAAAATCCTCTCTTCAAAAGGTTCTGAGATTGTTTCAAAATTTTCCAATCTTCTCCCCTCCTCCCCTCCCCACGGTAAGAAAAACAAGTGAAGAGTGGGGAGTTAAAGGGGGAAGTTAGGGTCCCTTCCAGGACGTACTCCAGGGGGCACTGTGACATCAACAACTTCTGCTGAAAGAGGCTGCTAGTTTGACCACTGCTGAAAGAAGAACAATTCTCCAACTTTGCGACCGTTTTCTCTTCAGATGTTCCAAACCAGTGTTCCAACAAAGGAAGTGAACAAGGGAAACCGACTATTTTAACCCCCACTTTTTGCTGTGTCCCATATGTAATGTTTAATTTCTGCACCAAGTATGTAGGGCTTTGAATAGGGAAACACAGGAAGATAAAACAGCTCGGTAAATGTTTCTCTCTTTCTCTCTCTCTTCTCCCTCCCTCCTTTTCTTCTTCCCTCCTTTCTTTCTTCCTCCCTCCCTCCCTCCTTCTCTGTTTCTCGCCCCTTCTCTATAAATGTTTTCTTTTCTCTTTTTCATTTTCCCTTCCATCCCCTTCCTCCCATTTTCCTCTCTCCTTTCCTTCTCTTTCCTAATGCGTCTCTACAAGAAAACAACAACAGAAAGCACATCTTTTCATCTACCTTGGTTTCATTTCTCCTGATTCTTCATTTCATCCATCCTTTTAAAAAGCCTTCCTAGACGCTGCTTGCCTGTTCATTCATCAGATTTGAGTAAGGAGCGCTGTCTCTCAGTACATTTTGGTAGATATTAACAGTAATTATGTAGCAACTTCAAAGCAAAACTATCTGTGTGCTTTTCTCTCTTTTTCTCGATCTTTCTGCGCACACACATGCGCCTGCAGACACACTCTCAATCCTAACGCCACTAAACCCAAACAGAAAATCCTTTTCAAACAGGGCAGAAAATTGGGTTGAAGTTAGCTGCTGGTATTTCAAATGTAAGATGATTGCAAAAACCTCCCCAAATTTCTGGGGAAATAATGAAAAGACCCTGTAAAGAAATAAAACTTTTTAAAAAAAGAAAAAAAAAAAGAAATAGAACTTCTTACTGGACTAGTTTCAATTAAAAATATTATTTGATCATGTCTCAAAATTTCAATATTTTAGACCAGGGACCATAAATAACACATTATGATAAAAAAACCCAAACAAACAACAAACAACAAAACAAAACAAAACCAAGCAAACAAAAAAAACAGGCTGAGACATACATTTAATTAGGATCTGCCAGGATTGAATCTGGGGCTGACATACGCTAGTTCCTAAAGTGAATGAGTTGGTCTTAGCAAACCTGTGCTTTTGGAAAGGCAATTTTACGGCAAAGAACAAACATTTAAAATAAGATTTTTACATCTTAAGATATTTAAAAACTCCACCCAATTCTGCCTTTGTGTCTGCCTTTAAATAACCAGAGCTGGGTTTCCAGGTTTCAAGGGGGAAAAAAAACAACAAAAAAACCCTTCATTCAATAAAATAATGAACAGCAAAGCTGAATGTTTCATTGACGAAATGTTTTCCAGGGATTTTGACTTTATTATAAATGAGGTTTTATCTCAGGAACTAAAAATACTAGAAAGGAAGGAAATCAACGAAGGGGCTGAAAATACTAGAACTATTAACCAAATCCTCCCCTTGAAGTAAGGACTGTAGCTTGTAGATGCCTCTGGAAGCCTGAACAGAGCACAGACAAAAGGAATGATTAGAATCCCAAAGACTTGTTCGGTGTAGAAAACTTACAAGCATTCAACCAGAGGACAAGCCTTCTCCAGAGTGGACATTTCCTAGTGTGGCGGATCTGTGTGTGTGCATGCGATTTGTACTATTCTCCATATATTTGTATACACTTGTGTAGATGACCATTTAGGAGAACTTCCATATGGAGCAATTGGAAAGAGAATGTCTGACTTTTGTATGTTATTGACACACTTCCTGGCGAATATTACAAATAAAAATGTTCTGTAAGTTCTTTCAAGGAAAAGCATCTCTTTCCCTTCTGTCAGTTTTGCCAATTCACTGTTTAATTTGAAACCAGAAAGAATAGAAGCAAAGTAAGCTCCAAAGAAGCACATTTACACATGAGATTTTCTGTTTTCTCTCTTGGAAGAGGCTCATTATTTAAAAGGGAGAATCCCCGGTGTTTTCTCTGGATTTTAGGAGACTACACAAATGTAATAGCTTGGAAGAAAGAAATGAACACATAGGACCTTGAATAGAAATGCTTATAAACACATGGAACATATCAGCCTCATCACAAAAATATAGGTTCATTAGCTGTATTCTTGCTCCTTTGGAAAGGGGATCATTCATTTCAGTTTTATTTTTCTTCTTTTCCTTTATTTTCTTGCCTTTATTGTGTTAAAGTCTCGTAAACTTGCTGAGGATCATAAATCCCTTTGCAAACCACGATATGCTGATTTAGGGGGTCCTGATCACGAGTGTATAAAACTGAGTTTCCTAAGAGTTTGTTATTATTATTCACCAATATAACACTGTAACAACAACAATTTAAAAAAGCAATTATAAGCAGAGCCAGTCTCTCCCAGATTTTCGATATTGCCTTTAAATACATAAAAAATTAGTGAAAAAGAACGAGGCTTTATTTCTAAATGCCTATTCTCAATAATAGGATATTAATACAGTAAAAATAATTTGTTCCTAGGCCGGACCGTCAGATTCTTTCAGCAGCTTTGAAGTGAGGGAACGTTTTCTAGTGTGGGCTGAGAAGCTGGAAGCTGTCTTATAAAAGTGGCCAGCAGATGGCACTCCACCCCAGGTTACTACTCCTGGACATGATTTTGCTGCTATTCTTGGTCTTTTGGACAAGGGTGTGGACAGGCAGTTTGAGGCTGATTCTGGGCAGTCAACAATAGCATCAAAAGACAAAGAGAAGGAGAAAAGTGATCAAGCCAAGGAGCTGTATTTGCAGGTTGTGGGGCTGTCTTGCTTTTGAGAAGCTTGCTAGAGCTAAAAAAGAACCATTTGTCTTGGTGTGGGTGGATTTTGGCATCACTGAACAGAAAACAAGACAATTACTTTGTAGGATTACCCAAATCCTTTTAGGTATTCAGGAAAAAATGGATTCTTTGGTTAGGAGTGTAATTACAACACCTTCACATACCCTGTGGTAATGAAAGGCATTTTTGTTTTTTTCTCAAACCTTTTAACCAAAATTTTTGTTGACCATAAATCATAATGATGGGGATGCCTGTGGTGGAGGGAGAGAAGGGAGTTGACCATGTGTGGTGTTTGGGTGCGTGTGTATGTGCATTTGTGTATGTGTGCGTGACATTGTTAGAAATGGGGAAGGTGATTGACAGATGAATATAATGATTGGATGATAGGGAAGGATAGTTGGATGAAGGAAAAAATGAGATATATCATGAATATAGAGTCAAATGATCTGAATTAAAATGGGGAATGCTCAGAACTAACAAAGAATTTTTCTTGACCACTTCTCAGTGTGAGAGGCAAGGAAGGGAATTACAATTTAGATGCCCAAATGCTATACTTTCTGGGACAACTGATAGTTATGGAATCATTGCTACAGAGCATTTGAACTTGGACAGTCCTCCAACTCTGAGGGGTATTTGGCCACCACACTCTGGGGAGAAAGGGGAAGAAAAGGAAGTTTTCATTTTCGTGGAGGCTTCAAGGTTTTCATAACATAGCTTCCAAATGCAGTAAAAACCTCAAGAAACTGGAACTCGGCCAATCAGAGCCAGAGAGGCAAATAACCAGGAAACAAGTGGCTATCAGGAATGTATTAACAACAGAAATAACAAAACTTCTTTATGATACATCCTGGAGTCAATGCAAACCGGCTCTTTGTCTCGTGTGGATTTTCTGAGGGTCTACATGTGTATAAAACAGAAAAATCTATTTTTGTTTATTCAACGTACTTTGTTAGGAGTACAGAATGGGAGTTGGAAAAAACAGTGGTCTAAGGCAAGTCCTCATTCAAGAGAAGAGTGTATTCCAGTGCAGCAATAATAATTGCTGGTGATGGGTGCTTTGTGGAAGCCAGGAGCCATGCTTGGTGCTTTCCCCCTAACATCTCATTTCATCTTCACAAAAATTTGTGTGAGAGAGCTCTATTATTATCCTACTTTACAGACAAATCTCTGAGGGGTTAGCACACTTGCGTAAGATCACACAGCCTGAAGGATGTAAAGATAGGGTTCAAACACCTGGGAGAGTGTGCATCAAATTAGGATAGCAAAGCATGGTTCTCAAGCATACATTTTGAGGTAAGAAAGGGTTCTTCTGTTCAAGAGGAAAACTCGCTGAGCCTGGAGTCCTTTTGCACTTTCCTTAGAGCGATGACCCAGGGACAAGAGAAATTTGAGGTGCTGAGGAAGAGAAGTGTAAACTTACTGTCCCAAAGAGATGCCATGTAGGTGGAGGCTGAGAGAGCCCAGTAATTCTTGCTTAGCTGTGAGCTTGGCACCACCACTCTCCTAGAGCAGAATAGCAAAGCCCACTCACCTGATAAAGCACTGTGTGGGACAAAGCAGGCGAAGGGTAAAATGGAGTTTTCCCCAGGACTCTGAAATTTGGAGGCAAAAAGTCTCTTCCAGTTTTTAAGAGTCTTTGTCACCCATTTCCCACTGTAGCTTTATTATTGAGCCCTGGCTTTTTGGCAATTGCTAGACAGGAATATAAGCAGAACGCAAAGCCAAACAGAGACAGCATTCCTGTCCAAGTATCTCTATCTTCCCGTCGTTGTCTTTTCTTCTCAACCAACCTTCTCCATGACCTTGAAGGCTCATTCCAAGTGGCTTGTCTTGGAAGCCAAATCCTCTGGGTCAGCCTGTGGGGCAAAGTTAGCTTGCTTGATGAACCATAAGCAGAACTGTTTGGCTGGAATTATGTTGTAGGTCCAAGTTGATTTCCTTGTTGGGACCATGGTAGGGGAGATTTAGTCTTTGTGCCCCTTGGGGTTGAGGGAAAGGGTTAGAATATGACTGTCATCATGATAACGTGCAGCACTGTGCAACTCCACCATTTTAATGAGGAAAATTCAACGCCTTTCTACCTGGATGCTATGCACCCTCCCTTGTCCTGCCCACATTTATGTATTTATCCTGTTCACTCAACTGTTCACTGAGGGCTTAATATATGCCAGATTCTGAGACTCGGCACTTAAGGAATTCGGGTCCAGTGAGAGTGACGGAGAAATAAATGGGCATTTATAATATGACCATCAGTGCTGGAAGGGGTGAGATGTGATAGTGCTGGGGAGCACACTTGATTCAATTCTTCCAGTGGTGGGTAGAGGGAAGAAGCAGGGAAGGCTTCCTGGAGGAGGTGACATCAAAGTTGAACCCTGATGCTGAGTAGACTAAATAAGGTGGGACAGAGAGGACGTTTCAGGCAGCGGGAAGAGCACAGGCAAAAGGGCTGGTGGGGAAGTGGGGAAGCAGGATGCTGGATACTGCAAATAACTTACCTGGCTGGAGTCCAGGAGGGGCAGACTTGAGGTTAGAGAGTAGGCAGAATTGAGGCTTGTGAACCATGCTCAGGCATCCGTTCATTATCCAGATGGAGCTCTGGAAGAATTTAGGGCAAGGGGTTGATTCAACCAACTCCAGCTATATAACTCAGTGGATTTGGAGAATCATGTTTTCTTAAGGACCATCATCTTTCCAAAATTTCGATGCTGTCTCCACTCCATAGCTTCTGCTTCCCCAGACTCTGGGAAGCAGGGACTCCAGAGAGAAGGAGGCGCGGTCTCTATTTAAGCTGAGTTGTAATTAACGGTCAAACCAAGGCAGACACAAGAGCCAGAATGCACATCCAAGGAGCTGCAAAAAATCAGGAAGAAATAAAACAAACCCAATGAAACCATATCTTACAGATTGTTCTTGATACTATTTTGGGGAGGGGAAGCTAGATCTCAATGAGAAATGATTTTTGGCCAGTCACAGTGAGCAGCCCATGCCGGCCAAAGAAACATTTTAAAAGACACATTAAACAAAGGCATAGATTTTTTTTCCCCTCCGCCAAAAGGACCTTATCCCACCAGCATCTTTTCTACAAAGGGAAAACATCTTGCATGTTGTGACCGATTTCTCGTCCGCCCGGCTGTCCTTCTCCAATGGAAGTAATTGGGGGAGAAAGGTCTGCGAGCATAAGCTTTGATGTCTGGGGGAAGGGGGCACCTTTGCAGCAAATGTCTGCCGCAGTCACAGTGATTGAGAAAGGCACATCCGTTTTGGAAAATGCCTGCTAATTAAATGAATGTTTTCAACTGGAAACCATGTCTGAGCTGTTAAGATACATCCCTGATGAAGCTGGAAGGAATGCTTTAGACGGTGGCCTGACGTGGGTGTTTTATATACCTGGCTTCCGCAAGTCTCAGATATCACATTTCATTCATTCATTCACTTGCTCATTCAACAAAAGTGTGGTGGGCTCCTCTGTGCCAGGCACCGTGGTAGGTGCTGGGTCTTCAGTAATGAACCAGGCTCCTTATAAGAGCTTATATTCTAATGTGTAAGACAGATCTTTATTAAGAAATGTTTTGTGTCACATGTTCTTACCTCTAAACATGAATAAAGAAAGGACAAAACTGAGACATGAGTCCCGGTCGGTTCAGTCTCCTCTGTTTATTAGCTCTGTGACCTTGAACAATTGCTTAGCCTTTTCCAGCCTCAGCCTCCCCATCTATACAATGGTCACTACAGGGACTTCCCCGGTGGTCCAGTGGTTAAGAATCCGCCTTCCAATGCGGGGGACGCGGGTTTGATCCCTGGTCGGGGAACTGAGATCCCATGTGCCACGGGGCAACTAAGCCCGCATCCTCTAGAGCCCATGAGCCACAGCTAGAGAGAAGCCCGCACGCCCCAAAGAAGAGCCTGCGTGCCGCAACAAAAGATCCTTCATGCTGCAACTAAGACCCAACTCAGCCAAATAAATAAATATTAAAAATAATGGTCATTACAACAGTATGTTACAGGGTGAGAATGAATATTAGGTGAGATAATACATGGAAAGTGCTCAGTTTAGTGTTTGAGCCACAGCAAGAGCTTGACACAGGTGGGTTATGTTTATTACTGAGGCCAAGGACATCAAAGAATTTTTAAAAAGTAAATTCATGCTCATTGTGAAAAAAATCAAACAAAAATAGAAGCCCCTGGAATTAAAAGTGGAGTTTGTCCTCTTACCCTACTGGCCAATGCTACCTATGCATTAATGAAGGTTGCAAGTCACTGCCAACTCCACCTGATTCCACATGAATGAGGAATCTGTTGACTTTCTACTGGGCAGTGCTGCCTTAGACCAGTGTTTCCAAAAAAATAGCATCAGCTCTCCACTTGCATCTTAATCATCTGGGAAGAGAGTGCTTGATGAAATGAAGATTCCTGGGCTTCCCCCACCTTTTGAACGTGGCTACTAGAAAATTAAAAATTACAAGTGGGGCTTGTCAGCTCATGCAGCTCAATATCAAAAATACAAACAACCCAATCCAAAAATAGGCAGAAGACCTAAACAGACATTTCTCCAAAGAAGATGTTACAGATTGCCAACAAACACATGAAAGGATGCTCAATATCACTAATCACTAGAGAAATGCAAATCAAAACTACAATGAGGTATCACCTCACACCAGTCAGAATGGCCATCATCAAAACATCTACAAACAGTAAATGCTGGAGAGGGTGTGAAGAAAAGGGAACCCTCTTGCACTGTTGGTAGGAAAGTAAATGGATACAGCCACTATGGAGAACGGTATGGAGGTTCCTTCAAAAACTAAAAATAGAACTACCATGACACAACAATCCCACTACTGGGCATATACCGTGAGAAACCCATAATTCAAAAAGAGTCATGTACCACAGTGTTCACTGCAGCTCTATTTACAATAGCCAGGACATGGACGCAACTTAAGTGTCCATTGACAGAAGAATGGATAAAGAAGATGTGGCACATATATACAATGGAATATTACTCAGCCATAAAAAGAAATGAAATTGAGTTATTTGTAGTGAGGTGGATGGACCTAGAGACTGTCATACAGAGTGAAGTAAGTCAGAAAGAGAAAAACAAATACCGTATGCTAACACATATATATGGAATCTTAAAAAAAAAAAGGTCATGAAGAACCTAGGGGCAGGACAGGAATAAAGACACAGACGTAGAGAATGGACTTGAGGACACGGGGAGGGGGAAGGGTAAACTGGGATGAAGTGAGAGAGTGGCATGGACATATATACACTACCGAATGTAAAACAGATAGCTAGTGGGAAGCAGCCGCATAGCACAGGGAGATCAGCTCGGTGCTTTGTGACCACCTAGAGGGGTGGGATAGGGAGGGTGGGAGGGAGACGCAAGAGGGAGGGGATACGGGGATATATGTACATGTATAGCTGATTCACTTTGTCATAAAGCAGAAACTAGCACACCGTTGTGAAGCAATTATACTCCAATAAAGATGTTAAAAAAAACCCCAAACAAATGGGGGCCTGTGTCATCTTTCTTTTGGGCGGTGCTGATGGAGACCCTTGCACGCTCCAGGCCCCTATGACTGCAACCAGACAATTATGCATAAAACAATGGAAAAAATAGCAGCAAGCGTCTGTCCCTCCTCTTTCCAGAGAAAAGCCTCAGATCATCCCCTGCCACCTCACTGCACCTTCTTTGGTTGGAGGAGCCCCATCTGTGGCTCGTGACTTGCGTGGTGCCACCTCCATTAGCACATTAAGTGGCAGCGGGTTCAAAGCCCATCCAAGGTCACCCTCCATGACACCCAGCCTGGCGCCTCGGGCTCCTAGTGTCCAGGGCTGGGCAGCTGTTTCTCGGTTTGGCACAGCTGCTCACCAGGTGATTTTTTATGGCTCTGAGTTCATAAGAGCTTCTTTAGCAAAGCAGAAAATGTTTCAAGTGAGCTTGGAGAGATGAGTGTATTTACCAGGACAAATATCTTGCTCTTTGTCAGCCTTTGATTATATCTGACTGCACTTTCCTCTCTGAATGGAGTTGGGAAAAAACAGTTCATTTAAAGCTTGAAAATACTCATCTTCTCTTCCATTTTGTACCAGCCTTTTTCTTGCCCTAAACAACAACACTTGTGTCTGCCTCCTTTCCCTGGTTTGTTTTCCAGAACAATCTCGCTTCCCTTTGGCCTTTGTTCTGCTCTGCTTCTGTAAATCAGTTTACCTTGCTAATAATAATAATGATCTATAATATCAGGGAAGTGCTTTCCTAGAGCCTTAACGCATCTGACGTGTATGAAATCTTTATGAGATGGGCTGGGGAAATGAGCTTCATGTACGGTCAACACCGAATGAGTGTTGGATGTTAAGTGCATTGAATACTTCTCACAGCTTCAGCAAGTAGGCACTGTCCCCATTTTACAGATGAAGAAACTGAGGCTCAGGGCAGTAAAGTGACTCACCCAAGCTCTTGCAGCTAATGAGTGATGGAGCACAAATTTGGATCTAAATCTGTTGACTCCAAATCTATGCTTTTAACAATTCCCATCTTCTTCATGTGTTCCTACAAGTATGACAAATGAGGAAACTGAGGCACAAAGAGATGAAGGGGCTGCAGCTATCTGTAATCTTTTAAGTGTTAGTGGACCCAGCTGAAACTGGATTTCACACAAGAGGGAATTTAATGTAATTGAAATTTTAGCAGTAGGGATGGCTTCAAGCAAGCCCTGATCCAGGAGCTCAGTGTTTCAAGGAACCTGATTTTACCATGATAGTTCTCTCAGTCACTCAGCGAACATTTGTTAGCATTGACTACTGACCCAGAACTGCGCTAGATTCTGGATAAGGGTCAAATCTGGCTCCAGTCATGGAGGTCTCAGCTCCCAGGAGAATGGGGAGAGAGTGACAGTTAAAGCAGAAAATTCCCATAGAGCCTGGTATTTGTTCTCTCTCTCACATGCTTATTTTAACACAGCATTACAGATACAGTTGAATGTCCTGGGGAACCCTTCCCTAGCACATTCCCCTCCCACCTTTCTTACTATATAAAAACCGATAGGAATGAACTGCTCTGGATTCATGGTGTTTGGAAGCCTGAAGTCTTATTCACCTGGCCTCTATTCTGCTCTGGGGGCCCCTGTCCCTAATGAGAATTAGGAATTCCACATGACTCTCTATGAAACAAAATTTTAAAACTACTCTTTTTCATCATGAAAAATTTTTCATTGGACTATAATATACGTACAGAAGAAATGCACATATCAAAAAGCAGAGTTCAGTGAATTTTCACAAAGTAAATACGTCCTTGGATACAATACCCAGATCAAGAAACAGGAGATGTCAGCCCATTTCCCAGTCTCAATCTCCCCAACAAAATGGTGTATCTTGATTTTGACACTATAGATTAGTTTTGCCTGTTTTCTACTGCATACAAAACAGAGTCACATAAGTATATCCTTCTCTGCGTATAGTGTCTTCTGCTTGACATTATGTTTATGAGATTTCTACCCTAATTTTAATGGGTACATGATACGCTATTTTACGAATATCTCATAATTCACTTAACTGATCTTATATTGTTATAAATAATTAGGTTGCTTGTAATTTATGCTTATTGATTTTCTTTTCAGTTTTGTTTTGTTTATTGGGAACTAATGCATTTGCCCAAAGCAATGATAAAGTATTGGTTAGATTTTACTGCTTGGAAGCGACAGAACCAGCCCTGGTTTGCTCAAGCCAAGAGACAGTTCATCAGAGATGCTCACAGGAATGAAAGGAGTGCTGAGGGACCAGGCCAAGGAGAGGCCACAGGCAGTGGGGCTGTATCTGGAAATACACAGGGACAATTCACTGAAGGGAAATCAGTGTGGTCAGAGGCTGGGCAGTAAAAGCCAATGTCCTTTTAGGTGGCTTTTAGCCATGTAGAAATTCGGGCTTGAAGGAGGTGTTCTGGGGAAAGTAAGTTCTTCCTGGTAACAAGGAAACACTATCTGGACTGGTTTACCTATTTCTAAGACTGGCCCTGGCTTGTCTCACTGTGGCTTGTTCCAGGATTGAGATATTTGTAGGGCAGGAATTCTCAAACTTTTCTTCTCAAGGAACCCCATGCATATCAGAGAAGTGTGGATAAGAATATCTGATGGGGCTTCCCTGGTGGCGCAGTGGTTGAGAGTCCGCCTGCTGATGCAGGGGACACGGGTTCGTGCCCCGGTCCGGGAAGATCCCACATGCCGCGGAGCGGCTGGGCCCGTGAGCCATGGCCGCTGAGCCTGCGCGTCCGGAGCCTGTGCTCCGCAATGGGAGAGGCCGCAGCAGTGAGAAGCCTGCGTACTGCAAAAAAAAAAAAAAAAAAAGAATCTCTGATGGTCCTGGGGATGTGTTTCTCTGTGTCTTCAAAACCTTGGGATTTATTTTAAAAGTTCATGTGAACTTTTCATTCTATTCCCTCTATATCCATGTTTATATGGCATAAAAATAATTTTATTTTCTAAATCCTCAAACAAGT
Organism: Mesoplodon mirus; assembly: GCF_964341445.2. NCBI lineage: Eukaryota > Metazoa > Chordata > Mammalia > Artiodactyla > Ziphiidae > Mesoplodon > Mesoplodon mirus. Next base: position 13,377,281 of record NC_138989.1, read on the forward strand.
AGATACTCTAGGACCTTGTTACCAAGTGTGGCCGGTGCACCAGTAGAATCACCTGAGCTAGTTAGAAATGCAGAGTCCCAGCATTTTAACATAATTCCCAGAGTCTGCACTTTCATACAGTTCCTAGTTGACTCATGTGCATAGTAAAGCCTGAGTAGCACTGCTCTGTCTTTCATCCATCCACTTATCCATCCATCCATCCATCCATTCATTCATCAAAAATGCATTTAGCATTTGCTCTGTACCAGGCCCTGGGTTTACTGCAGTGAACAGAGGAGACAAAGTTCCTGACCTCATGGACGTCCAGCCAAGTAGTGAAGACAGACATTGAATAAGTACTTACAGAGGAAGAAAGTATTCAAGGATCTGTGTGGACGTATATATCCAGGAGGATGGGGGAGGTCAGGGCAGGCTCCCTGGAGCAAATGAAGTTTCAATGGAGACCAGAAGGGTGGGTATAATGTAGTTAGGCTGAGGGAGGGCTGCAAGGAGTCAGAAAATGAGTGCTAGTGCCCTGGGCAGAGGATATGATATGTGTCAAGGCCTCAGGAAGGAAAGTCTGGCTTATCAATACAAAACTACTTCATTCATTCATTCATTCACTCATTCAGCTGACTTAGATAAGATGCCTGTTACATTTATAGCCAACACTTTGCTTAACGCTGGAGAGGTGCTGATGATGGTGATGGAGATGATGACAATAATGAACACTTAAATAGCCAGACATTATTCTAGACTCTTTACATATATTAACTCACCCAACCATCATCATTAACAGCCCTATGAGACAAATTCTAGGATATTCCCCATTTTACAGGTTAGGAAACTGAGGCAGGGAAAAGTTAGTTAACTTACCCAAGATGATGCAGCAGAGCCTAAATTCAAGGCCGCAGAGCCCAGCTTGGAAATTCATGGTCTTCATCATTACATTCTAAATAAGATGTGGGTCTGCCCTCCAAGACCCTGCCCACTGCCATTTTAGGCACCCTTTTCCCTACAAAATTTCTAGGATCTTCCATGCAAAATCAACATCTGGTTCTGAGCTTCTCACATCTAATTGTTCTCTTCACAGGTTTGTCAGGGACTGTAATAGGCATGACTTTGTGGTTTCACTCTCTGAGGTTGACTCCCAGCCCGCCCACCCTCCATCTCATCTCTGCTTTCCCACACGAGTGCCTCTTGCCTGGAGAGCCGAGGTCTCCCTCCATCTCTGGTCCCGGCGACTTTATGCTCATCCTCACTGCACTCTGTTCCCTGCTCCGTGTCCCTTTCTCCTTGCTTGGCACTTAGTACATCTTTTCAAATACCACCATGGCTTGGTTTAAAGCTCTTACTAACTTACACACACACACACACACACTCACATTCACTCACATGTACACAAGAGACAAAAGGACATCCCCACATTCATTCTTTGCCTTCTACTTATTGACACACATACACTCACACTTATACACACAACATATACATACATATATCCAAAGCACACTCACTTACTTACATACTCATTCACACACCCACTCAAACATATGCATAAACACATATGCCACTTCCTTTCACACACTCATTCAAACATATTCGCACACACACACATATACACACACCCCTCCCTCCCTGCACATAACCACACACAAACACCAGCAGATTCTCTGTCGCATACACACACTGGGGCCTTGTTGGCTGCCATCTACCAAAGAACTTTGCAGTCATGTCAGAGAGGAAAAGTTCAAATGAAAATCAGACCTGGTAATTATAGGGTTTTCTACACGCACATTTTTTTTCCCCAGGCTTGAAAACGAAAGAGGCCCAGGAGATGAGAACCTTTCCGGGGGCTGGGGAGTAAGTAAGCAAAACCACATTTAAGAGAGTGAGAAAAACTCCCTAAACTATTTTTAAAAACCGCTGGATGGAGAAGAAGAGGACTGGTGACACAACTTGCTTGTCAACTGTTAGGTCTGACTTTGGCGTCTTGGTGCAGTGAGGTTCTGTGGGTTTTTCAAGGACAAAGCCAAAGCGTTTCCCTGTCAAGGCCCCATTTCTATCTAAAGCAAGACACTAAATATCCAGATCAACTCACTTTGGCAAACATGTAGTGAATAGCTAATAGATGCTGGGCATTGGATAAGCCACCTGGGGTACACAGATAACTAAGGGGTGTCCAGAATGGTAGGGGAAAGAGATAAGTATTAGCTGGGGTGAATTCATTGCAAGGGACAGAAAAGGAAAGGAAACATCTAAGGGTAGCTGGCTTCAGACACTGCTGGATCCAGAGGCTCAGACAGACTTTTATCACATAGTCACACTAAGGGTGTGGCATGGTCAGATGTGGTCACTTGGGCTGCAGGGTGGAGAAAAGACTGGGACAAGCATGGGAGCTGGAAATCCAGTTTTGGGGAGGGGAGCATTGCAATAGTCCAGGCAGAAGAGCGTGGTGGCTTGGACCAAGCAGATGTGAGGCTGGGAGGAAGTGAATGAGAGATGAGGTAAGTTGCAAAGATTTGGTGATGGAGGATGTGGGGTGTAAGGAAGAGGGTGATGTCAAGAATAATTCCGAAGTTTCTGGATTTTACGGCTGCGTGCCTGGCTGAGATAGGCTATTTCTCTGACCTTAACCAAGAAGATGGGTATACAAATTTTGACTGAAAACGATGGTCCTTTTTTCCCCCAGCATTATTGAGCTGTAACTGACAAAACTGTAAGTGTTTTTTGTTTGTTTGTTTTTTTTTTGCGGTACGCGGGCCTCTCACTGTTGTGGCCTCTCCCGTTGTGGAGCACAGGCTCCGGACGCACAGGCTCAGCGGCCATGGGTCACGGGCCCAGCCACTCCGCGGCATGTGGGATCTTCCCGGACCGGGGCACGAACCCGCGTCCCCTGCATTGGCAGGCAGACTCTCAGCCACTGTGCCACCAGGGAAGCCCAAAACTGTAAGTGTTAAGTGTACAATGTGATGGGATGACATATGTATACATTGTGAAAGGATTCCCACCATTGAATTAATGAACACATCCATCACCTCATGTAGTTATCCTTTCTGGTTTTTACTTTTTTGTGAGAACACTTAACTTCTACTGTCTTAGCACATTTTAAATTATGCAACATGGTATTATGAACTATAGTCACCATGTTAAACATTCTATCCTCAAATCAACTTCATCTTGTACATGAAAATTTGTACCCTGTTGTCAATCTCTCCCTATTTCTCCCACCCCACAGCCCCTGGCAACCACCATTCTACTCTCTGTTTCTAAGAGTTCAAGTTTTTTTTTTTTTTTTTTAACATTCTACATATAAGTGAGATCATGCAGTATTTGTCTTTGTCTGGCTTATTTCACTTAGCATGGTGTCTTTCAGGTTCATCCATGTTATTGCAAATGGCAGGATTTCCTTCTTTTTTAAAAAAATTTTATTTATTTAATTTATTTATTTTTGGCTGCGTTGGGTCTTCGTTGCTGTGTGTGGGCTTTCTCTAGTTGTGGCGAGCAGGGGCTAATCTTCGTTGCGATGCGCAGGCTTCTCATTGCAGTGGCTTCTCTTGTTGCGGAGCATGGGCTCTAGGTGCGTGGGCTTCAGTAGTTGTGGCATGTGGGCTCAGTAGTTGTGGCTCGCGGGCTCAGTAGTTGTGGTGCATGGACTTGGTTGCTCCGTGGCATGTGGGATCTTCCTGGACCAGGACTCAAACCTGTGTCCCCCGCATTGGCAGGTGGATTCTTAACCACTGCGCCACCAGGGAAACCCTGGATTTTCTTCTTTTTTAAGGCTGAATAGTATTTCATGGTATGTATATACCACATTTTCTTTATCCCTTCAAATGTTGTTGGACATTTATATGTCTTGGCTATTTTGAATAACTCTGTAACGAACATGAAAGGCAGATTTCTCTTTGAGATAGCAGTTTCCTTCCCCTTGGGTATATACCCAGAAATGAAATTGCTGGACCATATGGTAGCTCTTTTTTTAATTTTTTGAGGAACATCCATACTGTTTTCCATAGTGGGTGCACCAATTTATGTTTCCACCAAAAGTGTACAAGGGTTCCCTTTTCTCTACATCCTCACCAGCACTTTTGATCTCTTGTCTTTCTGATAATCACCATCCTAACAGGTGTGAGGCTATATATTATTGTGGTTTTGATTTACATTTTTCTGATGTTTCGTGATGCTGAGCACTTTTTCATATCCCTGTTGGTCATTTGTATATCTTCTTTGGAAAATATGTCTATTCAAGTCTTGTGCCCATTTTTTAATTGGATTACTTATTTATTTACCTTTGCTATGAAGTTGTGTGAGTTCCTTGTATACTTTGGATATTAACCCCTTATCAGAGATATGGTTTGCAAATATTTTCTTCCATTCTGTAAATTGTCTTTCATTCTGTTGATTGTTTCTAAGTGTCCATCAAACCAGATAATGTATGGTAAAACTGTACATTAGGGAGCCATTTTGCTTTCCTTTCTCGGGTCACCCGCATAAAAATCACAAGAGTCAGGAATTATCATTATCATTGCATAGGTAAGGAAAAGTGGGCTAAGAGAGGGGTATTCGTAGTGGTAGCAATAGTATCACTGGAAGGCATTATTGTAGAACTGTTAAGAGGGCAAGGTCTAGAGGCAGCCTACCTACTTGGGGTCAAGTCTCAGCCCAACACTTTACTAGCTAGGTGGCCTTGGGCAAGTCACTCCACTTTCCTATTCCTCAGTGTTTTTTTTTGTCTTTAAAGTGGGATAAATTTTCTGATCTCATAGAGCTGTCCTAAAGGTTAAATGAGACAATATGTGCAAACTGTTTAAACTCACCTCTGCATATAGAAAGCAGTCAATAAAGATGAGCTATGTCATTATTGTCAATGACACCCTCCTCATAGATAGTGGGATGTGGTTATAGTCGAGGTCATCATTGCTACTCAGTATTTCCTGACCTTGTTTTGGAGGGTTTGCACTTCCTGGAAGCTTGGGGTTAGGAATGACCATGGCTAAATGACTTACTTTGGCCACAAAATGTAAATAGATGTGATATGTCACTTCTGAGTGGAAGTTTTAAGAACTGGTATGAAATTGAACACATCTATCTTTCTCTCTGCCATGGTGACCAGCAAGGTTCTGGAGGTTGGATGATCTGTCAGCCTGGTTCCAGAGTGAGGACATGGGGACAGAGCCCCCAGTTGACCTACAATAGCAATGTAGTGTGAATGAGAAATAGAGCTTTGCTGTTTTAAGATCCTGAAACTGGGGGTTGTTTGTTACTGCAGCAAAATCTGTCCTCTTCTGACTGATACACTCATGGGCACTAGAAACTGAACCATAGGCATCTTTGTTAATCAAATAAATACTTCAGAGATTCACACCTCCATGACACTGTGCAGTAATCTCATTGGATAGATCCACATAAAGACAGGGGAAAATACTTCTTTAGCTTTTGGAGAGAGATTCTACTCAGCTCTGAAGTGCCCTGAAATGGGTGTTTATTGAAAAAAAAAATACAGGCTTGATGGCAAGTATAAGCTTTTATATATAATGAAAATGGAAATGGGTATCACTGTACATGTGAAAAGGAAATCTATAAAAACCACAGAGCATTTCACAGAACTAGAACAAAAAACTTCACAATTCGTATGGAAACGCAAAAGACCCCGAATAGCCAAAGCAATCTTGAGAAAGAAAGACGAAGCTGGAGGCATCAGGCTCCTGGACTTCAGACTATACTACAAAGCTACAGTAATCAAGACAGTATGGTACTGGCACAAAAACAGAAATATAGATCAACGGAACAGGATAGAAAGCCCACGCACATATGGTCACCTTATTTTTGATAAAGGAGGCAAGAATATACAATGGAGAAAAGACAGCCTCTTCAATAAGTGGTGCTGGGAAAACTGGACAGCTACATGTAAAAGTATGAGATTAGAACACTCCCTAACACCATACACAAAAATAAATTCGAAATGGATTAAAGACCTAAATGTAAGGCCAGACACTATAAAACTCTTAGAGGAAAACATAGGCAGAACACTCTATGACATAAGTCACAGCAAGATCCTTTTTGACCCACCTCCTAGAGAAATGGAAATAAAAACAAAAATAAACAAATGGGAACTAATGAAACTTAAAAGCTTTTGCACAGCAAAGGAAACCATAAACAAGACGAAAAGACAACTCTCAGAATGGGAGAAAATGTTTGCAAATGAAGCAACTGACAAAGGATTAATCTCCAAAATTTACAAGCAGCTCATGTAGCTCAATAACAAAAAAACAAACAACCCAATACAAAATGGGCAGAAGACCTAAATAGACATTTCTCCAAAGAAGATATACAGATTGGCAACAAACACATGAAAGGATTCTCAACATCACTAATCATTAGAGAAATGCAAATCAAAACTACAATGAGGTATCACCTCACACCAGTCAGAATGGCCATCATCAAAACATCTACAAACAGTAAATGCTGGAGAGGGTGTGAAGAAAAGGGAACCCTCTTGCACTGTTGGTGGGAATGTAAATGGATACAGCCACTATGGAGAACAGTATGGAGGTTCCTTCAAAAACTAAAAATAGAACTACCATATGACCCAGCAATCCCACTACTGGGCATATACCCTGAGAAAACCATAATTCAAAAAGAGTCATGTACCACAATGTTCATTGCAGCTCTGTTTACAATAGCCAGGACATGGAAGCAACCTAAGTGTCCATTGACAGATGAATGGATAAAGAAGATGTGGCACATATATACAATGAAATATTAGTCAGCCATAAAAAGAAATGAAATTGAGTTATTTGTAGTGAGGTGGATGGACCTAGAGTCTGTCATACAGAGTGAAGTAAGTCAGAAAGAGAAAAACAAATACCGTATGCTAACACACATATATGGAATCTAAAACAAACAAAAAAAGGTTCTGAAGAACCCAGGGGCAGGACAGGAATAAAGATGCAGATGTAGAGAATGAACTTGAGGACATGGGGAGGGGGAAGGGTAAGCTGGGACGAAATGAGAGAGTGGCATGGACATATATACACTACCAAATGTAAAAGAGATAGCTAGTGGGAAGCAGCCACATAGCACAGGGAGATCAGCTCGGTGCTTTGTGACCGCCTGGAGGGGTGGGATAGGGAGGGTGGGAGGGAGATGCAAGAGGGAGGGTATATGGGAATATATGTATATGTATAGCTGATTCACTTTGTCATAAAGCAGAAACTAGCACACCATCGTAAAGCAATTATACCCCAATAAATATGTTAAAAAAACCCCAAACCCACAGAGCATTTTAAGGGGTTAAAGGTAAAAGGAAATGGGCTTGTTATGTGCCAGTTAAATAAACAAGGGCTTCTTGGACCAGAATGGGAGGGTTTCTAGTCACCATTCAACCTTCCAGAGATGTATTTAAAATATGGCATTAGGTGCATGTGGAGTTGTGTTTTTGTGTTTTGCCACCATTCTAAACTGAACACATAAGGGCAGAGAACTAGACTTAGAAACTGGGAGTTTTAGATGTCTCAGAAATTTGAAACAAAACCCAGGCTTCCAGGAGGGTTTGCAGATCTTGGGAAACCAAGGGTTTAAACTCAGTCATGATCTGTGAGTTTATTTTTCCCAATTTCAGAAATGTATTTAATACTTCAGACATATTTACTATGGACCCTGGAAATGATGTTATTGAGGGTGAGACACTCCCAATCCTCTTTCTTGACAGTAGGTATTTTGGGCTGTGTGGTTAACATAGAAATTAATTTCCATGTTCTTGTGGCTTGGTTGTTGATGTTGTCTGGGAAATGAGTGGGACAGAATTCACAGTCCCCCAGGTGCTCACATGGGCTTGTCTGTAGTTTGCATGTTGTGATGTCAGTGGGAATAGATTTGCTGAAGCCCATGTGTGCAGAGCCGTGGCCTCAATGACAATAATGGTAAAGGGCACAGACTTAGCAATGGATAAACCTCAGTTTCTATCTCAGTTCCACCTTAGGCAATTTGTATTCTCTCTCAAAGCCTCAGTCTATTCATCTGCAAAATGGGCACACCGGTATGTCTTAGGGTTGTTGTGAGGATAAACTCAGACAAAAATGTAAAGTAAGGCTTATTCCAGCACATAGTATATGCTCAATAAATTTGAGTGATGATGATGATAAATGTCATGAGATGGTGGCCTGTGATGATTTCAGGTCAGACCTTGGTCTTTGGTAATTTAATTTTGCTCAGTGAAATACCATATCCAAAAGCACAATTGGGATGATCCAATGACCACTGAGATGCCAGGATTGTGGAAGTGATATTTGGGATTTTATTAGCCAATCCCACAGCTGTAGTGAAAGCCAAGGCCTTGCTCTCTTTCAACTTGAGCTTTTACCCAAGAGTGAATTTATACATAATTTATTTCTTCTTTTTAAAGCATCATTTTGATATCTAATGACTGGCTCCATGAGAAGAAGATCAGGTTCACAGGCTGTTGTGGTCAGGAACCAAATATCATGTAACTGCCTTGTAGTTATTCTGTATACTATAGCCCTAATTTTATTTGGAGCCTCTCTTTTTCAAGAGCTCATGATTGCTCCTTCTTGCCCATTAAATCAAGTCCAAACTCCATGTCCTCACAGAAAATAACTCTCTGTGATGCTCCCTAAGATAGATATTCCACCTTCTTGCTTGCTCATTCTTTAATATACTCTGTCCACTGCATCTTATAAGGGCAGATATATGGTACTTGTACTACCAGGTTCTAATCTAGTGTCCATGGCAGACATCACTAAGTGATTTTCACTTTGACTTCTTACCTGGTGTCATCATTTTCCTCACATAGTACTCCAGGCAACCACTCTCAATTGATGAAGCATGGTGTATGAATAAACCTGATTTACCACCCATGACCTAGGCAGACTGGCTTTTTTTCCTGAACATTCTAGGTTTTCCCCATACTTATATGGTTTTAAGTGCTGGCCTTTTTACGCAGAATTCCTTTGTCTCTGCCCAATTAAGCCCCATTCATTGTTCAAGATTTAATGCAGTTCATCAAGTTTCTACAAGCAGCCTCGGTATTATAAAATCACAAATAGTGTTTCTTTTCTGGAGTTGATCTGAAATCCTATATGATAGTTTTTCCTGATGACACAAGTTGACCTTTCCTTGTCCTGATCTCATAAAGCATATATTATCTGAGTATACTCACATCAACTGTATTTTTAAGCTTATGATGAATAACTTTTTACCTATTTGGGCTTTACAACTAGCTTCTTGAGGGTAGGAGCCACATGGTTTTTTTTTAGAGTACGCAGCTCCGAGTTCAAATCCTGGCTTTGCCATTTCCTAGCAAAATGAACTTAACCTCACTGAATGTCAGGTTCTTAAATGAAAAATGAACAGGGTAATAAAACCTACCTCCTGAGGTTTGTTGTAAGTATTCAATGCATGTAAATACCTTAGCCCGGTTTCTGAGAAATAATAAGGGGAAAATATAATGTATCTTTACATTCTGCATAAATCATAGTGAGACGCAAAGAGCCTTGAAACAAAAGTCCCAATTTCCACCCCAGGTTTGGCCATCAGTTAGCTTGGAGAAGTCACTTCAGAGTCTTATCTTGCTCATCTACAAAATGAGTTTTATGGTCCATTCTTTGGTCTGCTCCCACTTTGGTTTGTGATATAAATGGGATGCTGCTGGCGAAAGCAAAGGTGATACCCAAAATAGTTATCAATCTGTATACCATGAGGATGGACCATTTGGCACAGCTGTTGGACAGATGCTGGCTGTAACAAGTGGGATGGCCACTCTGAGTATCCACCCTTGGTGAAGGCATTCTGGAAAGCGTGAAGCACTACCCAGATGTGAGGAATCCCTATTGTCATTGATCCCTAGGTAAAGTGAAGATGGAAATTGTTCCTACAAATAATCGATAGCTTGTAGTATTGTGGGAACCTCAAAAAAGGGTGGCGCAATCAGGACTCTCAGCTGAGAGCAACAGAATCCCAACTCAGTGGGATAAGTGAAAGGTAGATTTGGATTTAGGTGTGACTGTATCCAAGGGCTCAAGTGTTCTATTTCAGACAGTTTTATTCTGTTCACTTTTCATACCTGCTTTCCTCTGAATGTGCTCCAGTCTCAGGCAGGTCTCCCCTTCATAATAACAAGACAGGAAAACACCAGCAGGTCCAGGTTGATATACTGTTCCCCCAGCTTGAAGTACACCAGAAAGGGAACTCCCCTTTTCCCAATGATCCCAGCAAAAGACCTGGGATTTCTCACTTCTCTGATTGCCTATCACTGGGCACTTCTACCCATCTCTGAGCTGATGGCTGTCTGTTGGGATGCATTGCTCTGATTGGCAGTGTCTGCTTCACACATGTAAATAAGTCCCCTACATATGAACCTTCAAGTTGCGAACTTTCAAAGGTGTGAACGTGTGTGAGTGAAAGACATCAGTGTCAGGCGTGAGTGACACTGCAGCTGGCCCTCCATCTCCTGTTGCTGACGATCCTTCAGCTCTACCGTCTCCCACCTCCTCGCCCTCCTCCCATCATAACTCTTCTTGCCCGTTCACTTGACGCCAGCCCCTGTATGTCAGCTGTTGTACTGTACTACTGTACTTTTCAAGGTACTGTACTGTAAGATTTAAAGTGTTTTCTTTATTTTTTGTGTTTGTTTTTTATGTATTATTTGTGTGAAAAGTATTATAAACCTATTACAGTACGGTACTATATAGCTGACTGTGTTAGTTGGGTACCTAGGCTAACTTTGTTGCACTTACAAACAAATTAGACTTATGAATGCACTCTTGGAATGGAACTCGTTTGTATGTAGGGGACTTACTGTACTACAGGGACCAAGGGCCTTAACTGCATGGACATCCTCATGAGATAGAGCTCTGTACATCCCCACTGAAGGGGAAAGTGGGTACTACCCAGGCTAAAACAACAGCTGTCCATTACCATGGTGTAATGCAGATGAGCTAGAGAAGAACAAGATGGTCCTGTTCTTATCCGGGCTTGGTCACTTCCTGTTCACCATGAATACATAGCCCTCACATGGAAACGAAGAGTGTTGTGTCTGAATTCCTTCCGCTAAGAATCCAACCAGTCTGTGAGACTCTGCTTCCACCCATTAATACATGAGAACATGAATCTGTCATCCCACATCCTTCTTGCCCACAGAGGACAGCACGGAGAAGATGCTTCAGGGTAGGGCGTTAGTGGGATGTGGTGGCTGATGTCAGATGGGTTTGGCATGTTCTCTAAGACTATGAATTTGCAAAGTTTTGGAATCTTGAAGGAAAGGAAAAACCACAATGTGCTCATCCAGGCATTTCTTTCTTTCCTCTTATTTTTCCTCAAAGCCCTGGTACTTCGAGGGAAATGTAATCCTTATGTTTCTATTTAATTTGTAGTATACTTAGGTCATCAAAATGGAGCCTATAAAGAGTCATTTGATGTCCAGGAAGAATTATGAGCTTGTATATAAGCCTCTTAAAATGTGTGTGTGCTTGTGCATGTGTGTGTGAGTGAATGTGTGTACGTATGTTAGCACTTGAGATTTACCCCTTCAAAGCTCTGCATTTCATTAAGTTTGAACTCACCAGAAAGTGAAGTTCAAGGCTCACAGTTAGATAGAAAGATCTATTGAGAGACTTGATTTCTTTCCTTTTTCAGAACCACACGTGGAATAATAGAAGCATAATGCATACTTTCTCAGACCCATACAGTCAAGGGTGTAGGTATCCCTCTTGATGACAACTTTTGGATAGCGTTCTCTGTACCCATTATTCCCATTTCCTCTTAACCCTCTGCAGTCTGGCTTACATCCCTCACCTCCCCACCCACACCTGATTCCATACAGGTGGACCTTGAGGATCTCCAGGTTACTGTTAAATCTAGTGTATGTGCTCATTTTTACTTGGCCATCCAATGGATATTTTTTTCTCATGGTATGTGACTTCTCAGCAGCATCTGGCACAATCAAACACTCTCCCCTCTTTTTTCCTTAAAAAAATTTTTTTTTATTGTGGTAACATTGATTTACAATGTTGTGTTAGTTTCAGGTGTACTGCAGAGTGAATCTGTTGTACATATACATATATCCACTCTTTTCTAGATTCTTTTCCCATATAGGCCGTTACAGAACACTGAGTAAAGTTCCCTGCGCTAGACAGCAGGTCCTTATTAGTGGTCTATGTTATATATAGTAGTGAAACACTCTCCCCTCTTTTTTTCCTTAAAAAAATTTTTTTTTATTGTGGTAACTTTGATTTACAATGTTGTGTTAGTTTTAGGTACATGGCAGAGTGAATCTGTTGTACATACACATATAGTAACTCTTTTCTAGATTCTTTTCCCATATGGGCCATTACAGAGCGCTGAGTAGAGTTCCTCGCGCTATGCAACAGGTCCTTATTAGTGGTCTATGTTATATCTAGTAGTGAAACACTCTCCCCTCTTGACAGAACCTCCTCATTTGGTTTGAGTAATTTCATAATCTCCCGTCAATCTTCCAATGTTCCCTGTCTCTCTGGCTGCTTCCCTTATCCTTATTATCCTTCTCCTTCTCCTTGTCTTAGTCTTATCCTCTTCCTCTACCCATTGGATATTGGAAGTCTTCTAGGCTTAGTCCCTATATTTTCTCCCTATATTCTCATCCACTCCCATGGATTCAATGCCATCTGTATACTAGGGCTCTCAAATTTATATCTGTCTCCCAGGCAGCTCCGTTGAGTTCTAGGGCACATAGCCAGGTGCCCTCTAAACATCTCCACTTGGGTATCTCAGAGGCACCCAAAACATAAGTTCTGGACTGAAGTCCTCATCTCCAATCCCCACCCTCCCAATATATTTGTTCCCTGGTGTCTTTGCTCTGGTGAAAGTCACATCATAGCATCTCTTTCATTTTTCTATCTCCATCACTGCCATCTTAGTCCAAATTACCATCATTTATTGTCTGGGCCACTGCAATGGCCTGCTAATTCGACTCTCATGTCTACTCTGTTCATTCTCATTCTCTCTCTGCACTGTAGTCATAGCTGTCTTTTTAATGTACTAATCTGGCCATGTCAACTCCCACGTAAATGGTTTGCCATTGCTTTTAGGATAAAAATGAAGATCCTTCACAGTGTTTATCTGCATGCACTGGTCCCTGTCTACTTCTCCAGCTTCATGCCAACACTCTGCGCTTGCATCCTGGGCTACAGTCACTCTGGTTTCCTTTCCTTGAAAGTGCCATTTCTCCTCCCAGAACAGGCACTTTGCATATTCTCTTCCATCTGTCTGGAATTTCCTCCCTCTCCATTCCCATTTACCTAGGTAACTCCTATTCGTCATTCCAACGTTAGCATAAGGGTCACCACACTAGGGAAGTGTCCTGTGACCCCATGACCTCTGTCAGGTGACTTTGTTCCCTGTATCCATAACATTGCGCACCTTTCCTTTTGCATCTGCTCAGCCTCTAGGGGGTGGTATGGAGCTCAGAGGCCCAGGATAACAGATGCCCCTTACTTACCCCAGGAGCTCCCTCCACCTACCTCCTCTCTTGGCTGCCAGGCTCATACCTAGGGTTACATCCCAGCATAACCTGGCTGCACATATACTAGGCCTGGTAATGGAGGAAAGCCCAAGCTTGGTTATGGATGAGTCAGGTTGGTATGTGAGTTCAAGCTGAAAATGGATGGTGTTGCACAGTAGCCACATCCAGGAATGGCTTTGAAAGAAGGGTAAAGAGAGAAAATGGTCCTAATTGGCATAGCTGTGACCAGGGCACTGGCCATCCATTTTCTATGGAAGGATAAGTGACCCAGAGGTGAGAATATATATAGACTCCTGGGCAGTGGCTAATGACCTGACCAAAGAAAAGAATGCCTGGGATACAGGCATGTGTGAATAGGACTAAGGGCATACATGCACACTGTGAAGATTTTAATACACATGGTAATACTTCCTGTAAAAGGCATAAGGAAAAGATAAGTAGACAAAGTTACTCAGCCAGTTGACCTTCATGGAAGCCCAATAAAATGGACTCCTTTCCATGGCTGATCTAATTACTATTGTTTCTGAATGTGCAATGGGTGAGCAACAGAGAGTAAGGCAGTATTCCTTGAAAAGACAAGCTAGCAGCTTTGTGGCAGGTTGATGACATTGGGCTTTTTTCATCGTGGTAGATACTGATTCCAGGTGTGGGTTTGCCTCTCCTGCCCACAGATCTTTGGCTGGCACCACTCTCTGGTTGCCTGCTGAATGCCTGATCCACAGGCATGGAATCCCACACAACAGAGCATGTGACTAGGGGACTCATTTTACAACTCTTTATTAGTTGTAAAATATATCACACCCCACAGGAAAAGCTGGCCTCATTAACTTCGGGAACAGTCTTCCAAAGGTGCAACTGAAGCAACTTGGAGGTGACACTCTGGATGGATAGGGAGACATCTTTCAAGATGCAGGGTATATACTAGATCAGAGACCCATAAATGGTGTTCCCAACAGGAAAATTTAGTCCAGTAAGTTAAGGGATAGAAGCAGGAGTGGCCTCACTCACTATCACTCCCAATGACCTATTGGGAGATTTTGTGTTTCCTATCCCCTGTACTCTGGGTTCTTCCAGGCTGGAGGTCCTGGTCCCTAAAGGGAACATCTTGGGGCACAGCAGATGTCACACTGAATTATAAGCTACAGCTAAGGCCAGGCCACTTTTGATTCCTTGCATCCAGAAACAAGCCAGTGAGAAGAGGAGTTACCATATTGAGAGGAATTATTGACCCTTATCTGCAGGAGGATGTAGGGTTTGTTTACACAATGGGGGCAGGGAACTCAGGTATGTAGAACTCAGATAATCACCTGAGGCCTCTTGGTACTCCCTTGCCCCATTATAAGTAAGAATGGACATGTATAGCAATACTGGCTTGAAAAGCACGTCAAATACATATGGAACAAACGACTGACTGAATGAATGAATCTCAACTTCTGAAACCACACTGTCTACTTGGGTAACTTCCAGAAGGGTTAGGGGTAAACCTTTGGTGAAAATGTTTTCCCAGAGATCCAGGACTCATTCATCAGCCTGGAATTCTCTTCATTAATTCCCTTCTCCCAATCCATGTAATCCTCATAGAAAAAAGACTCCAGAAGCTTGCTCTGCAATTTCATTACTCCAGATTTGGGCATGCAGATGAAGTTTCCCCAAGGACTCTCTCTATAGAATCCCGGTTTTGAGCTAAGAGACACTTTAAAAGTCATCTAGTCCTTTAGGCTAAGTGGGAGAATGGAGAACCAGAAAGATTAGGTGATTTATCAAAAGTCATCCTGAGGTGTTTTAGAAGTGACTTTTACTTAAATGTATTATAAATCTCAGAGATTGCTCTTTCTTTTACCCGGCTCATCGAAGTGCTAAAGGGTGACCCCAGAGTATATAATACTAGTTGTCCAGGTCATCAGTATTGTCATTATCATAATCATTATTGGTACTAGAATGATAAGATATTTATTGAATGATTAGTTTGTATTAAGCACTGTGATAAGCATTTGAATTCATCTTAAGCCTACAAGCCCTGCGAGGTACACATGAATACTGTCTCCAATTTCAGAAGTGGAAATGGAGGGCTGGAGAGGTGAGTGATTTGTCTAAGCTTTGCTGTTTTGGCCAGCAGCAGAAAGAGGGTGAAAAAGAAAGTCTGTCTCTCCAGGGTTGGAGTTCCTGACCACTATGCTACTTCCATGAACAGGCTGAAATTCTAATAAACCTACAATATTTTATTAGATACTCTGTTTTAAAATTAAACATAGCAGGAGAAAAATTGCAGAATGTTCTCCCTGTTCTATGAATAAAAAAATATCTGAGAACCCATCACACATGGTAAGTGTAACCATAACAGCTTCCCAAGCCATCTGGTTTGACTGGATGAGCCTATCGACACTCCCATCTTTTTAGTTGGGGAAACTGAGTCTCAGGCCCCTTGAGGAGCATGTGGGTGTGTCAGGGCCATCACTCAGGCCTGAGGCGTCTCTGTCAGAGCTTTGTTGAGCAGAGCTGCTTGCCGCCATATGCAGTGAAAAAATGAACAGGGATCAATACCTGTCTCTGTTCTTCTTGTCTACATTCCCTTGATGATGGCCTAAGAACAGGAGGCCAGATTCACCACAAAACTTCAGCCTACAGTCGAAACTCATTAGAGCCTTGCTGGAGCTAACGTCTCCTCATTGAACCATGAGAGATATTGAAAGGGGTGATAGGAAAGGTCAGAGGGAATTCACTGGGATCTAAGTCTTGTATGCCAGTGAGCTCATGTGGCTAAGTTTCCATAAACAGACACCATTCAACACCATAAACAGACACCATAAACAGACAGATATTCAATAGTCAACATAAACCCAGCTATGAAGCAGGATAGCCCAATAGTTAAAGTGTACTCTGAATCCAGGCAGATCTGGGGTCAAATTCCATTTCTGCTATTTACTTGCTATGGGAATTTGTGCAAGTCTTTCTGCTTCCTTCCTTTCTTCCCTCCCTTCTTTGCACATTTATTTAGGTATAACACAAAAAAGTAAAGTGTATAGAATACACAAATGCTAAGTGATTATTGATATCTATCTATCTATCATCCAACCATCTATCCATCATCTCTCTCTGACTCTATGTGTCTATCTACCTATCCATCCATCCACCCACCCATCCATCCATCTATCCATCCATCTTTCTATCTACCCATCTATCCATCATCTCTCTCTGACTCTATTATCTATCTATCTATCTATTTATCCATCTATCTATCATCTATTGTGTGTGTGTGTGTGTAACCACCACTCAGATCAGGATAAAACACCCCGTAATGTTGTTCCCTTATGCTGCTTCTCAATCTATATGTCCAACAAGAGGCAATCACCACTCTATCTTCCACTGATAAATTTTGCCTGTCCTTGAAAGTCACATAAATGGAATCAGACAGAGCATACTCTTTTGTGTCTGGCTTCTGTCATTCAAAATAGTTTCTGTGAGATTCATCCACGTTGCTGTGTGTAGCAATGGTTAATTTCTTATTTTGACATAGTATTATATTCCAGTGTCTGAATACAGCCTCATGTGGTCATCTGTTCCTCTCCTGAGAGGTGTTTATACAATTCTGAGTGTTTGGCTGTTATAAATAAAGATGCTGGGAACATTCTTGTGCTTGTTTTCTTGTGACCAATGCCATCACTTCCGTTGGGTAGATAGCTGGGAGTGATGGGCCATTTTGCTTCTGTTTTGGGAGCCTCAGTTTCCCTACTTAATCTGCTTAGATTAAATGAGGTGCATAGTCTAATACATTATAACCACCCAATCATTTTAAGAGTTATTTTAACTGTGTGTTTTAATGCTGTCTTGCATTAACCTAGCCTCTCCTCAGAAGCAGTGCCAGCTCACCATTCTAGGACCTACTGCAGCCATGGTGAATTTGGGTTGAGTGCACCAGGAATCTCTGCGTGCAGGTTCTGCATGGAAAGTTTAGGCATAGTACTCCATGTGCACCTGCCAAAGTTAACAGTGGGTTCCTCCCACCATTATTTATTCAGGGGACACTTCTTTGCCATTTGCTTTATTTCATCTGACCACAGAGAATGCCAAAGCTCCATTTCTTCTGGCCAACCAGGAGGGTCATAGACCATAACCTCCAAAGAAGAACATTTTCCTATTTTTGCTTTTTTTTTTTTTGAACTCACTGTCCTAAAATGATATCTCAATTAGCCAGATGAGCTTCTGAAACATGAGGGGAACAAAACCTGATGTGAAGGACTCTGAAGAAATGTGGAGTGTCCCCCCAGCTTCCAGAGGGGGTCCAGGCTCAGAGCATGGCATGTGAGAAATCCCCAGGGACTCTTCTTCCACTCTGGGCTTGTGGTCATGTCCTTGACTCTGCATGAGCAGAAACTTAGGTGTACCCAAATGGATCGTGGTTGGAGCTAGAAGACAGCCTCAGAGATGCAATAAATCAAGGGCAATTGTAAAGGTGCTTTGTGTTCTAGGCTGTTGAAGCATCTCTCTCCGTCTAATGGAACCTTCCCCAAGGTGCTATGAACTGTAGGCATAGGATAACATGAAGAGCTCCCCTCCCCATCCCCTTTTTCTCCTGCAAATAATGGGATGATGTTTTATCTTCAAAAATAGCCCGTTGGGCTTGGAATACTTTCCTTCCCCTCCTAGGGCTCCATGGGATTATTGGATTTTGAAGCAAAGGGCTTTTTCAGGCTTGCTGGCATGGCTGACTGGTGTTAGAGGGCAGAAAGCCAAGGCTAGCTGAAGTGCATGACATCTTCCAGGTTTAATAATATTCGACACCAATGTATTGAGCACTTACTAAGCTCCAGGCACTGTGCTGGCGGTTTCATGGTCGCAACTAATTCTTACAATGACTTTATTATAAAATAGATGCTTCCTTTCCCCTCTCCCATTTTGAGATAAAGAATCAAGGAGGTTATCACCCAAGACCATGCAGTTAGAAGGTAGCAGAGCTGAGATGAGCATTCCATAGCCCATGCCTTTAATCTGGAAAATATGTCATTTGGAAATGGCAGTTACCACTGTTGTAGTTTAATTTTTAGATTCCTAGCATTTCTCACTGACATGCTTATTTTTCTAACAAGAAAATAGAATTAGTTTTATTTTGAGAATTTTATTGTCCTCCTAACACCTAACCCAATGCCTGACAAAATCTAATCATAGTTCATTTTAGCCAAACTAACCTTCAACTAATGATTTCTAAAATAAGTGAATAAAATGGTACTCACCCAGCTTGCTCTGAGTGTTCTCTTCCCAGCTGAAGAATCTACTTTCCCCCCAGGTTTCCCAGTTGCCTTGGAGGTGATAGGGGGCACCTGTTACTCTTCTTGATTGTCCTGTCTTTTGGACTGCCCTTCTAGGCCCCATGTCATTCTGCTGTGACTTCACATCAAGGGTCCCTTTCTCAACTCCCCCACTATTCACCAGCCTGGCTATTTAGGGCATTTCCAACCCCTTGGATGTAGTGGATTAGTTCGGGGTGAACACGTGAGTCTGTTGCTGAGATCAGGGTAGACCCTGGCATAGAGTGGGTTTCCCTCCTTTAGAAATTCTGAGCTTCTCTAGGAATAATCTAGGCCTGATATTGTTGAGAGCCATCTTTGGTTTGGTGTCAGTTGAGCCCAGAAGAAATAGAAAGCCATGAAGCCAATGGATAGGAAAGAAGAGATGGGAGATGAGATGTGTATGTGTGTGTGTGTGTGTGTGAGAGAGAGAGAGAGAGAGAGAGAGAGAGAGAGAGAGAGAGAGAGAGAGAGAGAGAAGTGGGGAGGAGGGGAGGGGAGAGGGAAATCTAATGATATTCTCTTAGAACTTTGGATTCGGCTATGCCTGAAGCTTCTCTCTCGGCAGCCTGGGATACCAGGGAGATGTGCCACTGTGAGTAGCATAGTTGGAAGCCTCCAAATCCTGTAACTTTGGATTTGCCCCAGCATTGACTCTGGGCCCACACTCTCCCTGGGCTGCTCCAGCCAATGACTGAGCATGGTGCGGGTGCTAAAGTAGGGCCATTTCTCTTTACTCTGCGGCTTCCCATTGGTCTCACTGAGGCTGGATTGGGCTGCACTGTGGTTTGAGGCTCTTTCTACCCAATCCTCCTTCCTTCCCTCTTCCTTTCCCAGGTGGCCGACCAGTGTCATCACAGGAAGCCTCTCCCCATCTATCCTTGTCTCCTCTTCCTTTATCCTTAACTGGCATTCCCCCCGCCCCCCAATACGTCTCACGACCATCTAATTCTGTCTTGGCTTCTGCTTCCTGTAGGGACTGAACCAACACACCAAGCAATACATTCAGCAATACATTGCTGAATCTAGTTTGAATGGACTCTCTGTCATTTGCAACCCAAAGAATCCTATTCCAGAAGTGGGATCTAGTATGTAAAGCTGCTTTGAAAACCGTAGGTCCTATAGAGATATTGGTTATCATGATTATTTTTCTCATGATTGTCTACTGGGAGTTAAATAACAAGAGATCAAGAGTAACTCCCCTGGATGGAGGGAGGGGAGCGTTGCATTTTTATAGGAAATCCTTGAAGATGGATGTCTTCTAAACTTGGACAAGCTGTGAGGGTAGTGAGATGCTGGATGGGTCTCATACAAAGATTATCTGGGACAGGGACTCCCCTGGCGGTCCAATTGTTAAGACTCCGCGCTTCCACTGCAGGGGATGCGGGTTCAATCCCTGGTCAGGGAACTAAGATCCCCCCCCCCAACAAAAAAAAATTCTCTGGGACAATCTACATGGCTGGTGTTGAAACACAAGTCTCTTGTTCCTCACCTCTGCTGGACTTCAAACCCATCTATCCTAAAATTTCCTGCATGCTGGCACTTGAGTATCTCTCTTAGGCACTGGGAACTTTTCAGGTCTAAAATGCAACTTTTAATTTTTCTCCTTAATTCTCTAATTTTTTCTTTCTCTGATGTTTCTTAGGTTGCAAAATGCCCCACAGCAGTTCAGTAGTTTAGGACAAAAGTCTGGCAGTTGTTCTTGATCCCTTCCACTCCTCCTATCTCATCCCATCAATCACAATTTCTCCTTTATGAAAGGACTCATTACCTCATTCCCCGCCCCCTAAGTAAGGCACACAGTGTATGTTAGCCTGTGCCTGCCCTGTGGAAGTTACTTCCAAACATTAAATGTTAATTTCCATTTCTATTACCTCCCAAACCTGGGATCATATAGGCTTTCCTACATCAATAGTCAGCTTTTTAAAAAGTATTGAGATTGTTGATTTTAATTAAACTCAGAAGACGGCTTATCCTCCTTTTTAGGAAGAGACCCCATTATATCCAGAATAAAAGGGACAACGCTTGGAGAAAAATCAACTTCGTATGCCAAAGAAGCGCAAACTTGAGAAGGTCACCAACAGTGTAATCCTAAAACTCGTTGGAGATTGATGTAGGCTTGCCAATATTTTTCTTTTGCCGAGTAATATTTTTAAAAATTGCTATCTGCAGTTACTAACAGTTTGTAAATGTGGAAGTCAATTAAAACTCTGGCCTCAAAGTTTCAGTTCTGAAGTGAAGCTGCTTTTAAAGATGTCCAAGTCCAAACGCTCAGCCCCTTCTGCAAGGTTTTTACTTTCTCCCCATCTCTGGTCACACCCTTCCTTCCCCACCGCACTCCAGCTCTGTGCCATGCAGACTGACTTACCTCCCATCCTCACGGTCCTTTCCGTTTTCCATTCTTCTTTCTGGTTGGCAGTGTTTTCCTCCCTTTCTCTGATCCAGCTTCAGAAACCCCCCCTCCCTACTCCTCTCCCGCTTGTCCAGCAAATGCAGACCTGTCCTGCAGAGGCACAGAAGTGGAGGACACTGGCCAGTAATAAGCTGAATCCTTTTAGCTGGCAGTCATTCATCACTCGTGTTCCATTGCAAAAGAGAGAATCTTTTCATAATAAATATGGAGAGAACAGAATCTTAGAATAAGGGGCAGCCCTTGATATTGAATGCATTAACCTGTATGAACAACTCGTGATATTTTCCTTCCTTCTCAGTTTGCCATTGACTGACAGACACTTGGGGGACCTCTTGTTTATCTTCCCTGGGTGGTTTTGCCTCTTTCTTTCCAGGTATGCTGAACCTCGAGTGAGCAAAGCCCTTTCCAAGCAAATGGATGATCAGACTTCAAACTCGGTCTCCATCCTGTTGCTGTGTCACCCACCCATGCTGGAGCTCCGTTCTGAGCCCTTTGATGATGGGAAAATAAACTCCGTGTTGCATGGGCTCTGTTTAGGAAAATGAGAAGTCCACCTCTCTGATCATGGACTTCCCTTTGGACCCAAAGAAGAAAAAACAAATCGAAAAGAAACATAGCAAGAATCAAGACTAAAGATGGAAGAGAGCTTTTTACTCGTACCCGCTCAGATTTGCCAACTCACCTGAATTATTTACATTGTGAGTTCAGTAGTCCTGTGCCATACACACGACCCCTTTTTCTTGGGAGATGGCATCTCTAACGAGGTGCATCTGCTTTGTACACCTGATCATATTGGAACTTACAGCATTTTTTTTCCCACAGTGAAAACAAGAGATCTTCATTTTAAACTTTCTCAATGTCTTAATCTCTCCAGAATTAACTTTTCCCGTACTGGCTCAGGAATAGTGAGCTGCTAACCTTGCATCTAACAAAACTGTTTTGGGTGTGAGTGTGTAGAGACTAAGCCTCGATAGTGGTCTTGGGTTTAATAATGCGGTAATACATGTATTGAGAGCCCAGCAGTGTTGGCTGTTGTCCTCATGTGATTGCAGTTCACTCTCACAACAAATCTGTAAGACAGGCATCATTACCCACATTTTACAGATGAGGAAACTGAGGGTCAGAGAGGTGTAGGTGCTCGGCTGATAGTAGAGCCAGATCCAAATCCATGCTGACCCATGCTTAGAATCCATGATTCTAAGACCCATTTTCTTCCTGCAGACATCATGCTGTGACCATTTTTCTGAGCGTCTTTCTGTTATCTCTTCTTGTTTTTAACTTATATCCGGTTTGGCTGAAATTCTGGCTCAGATGATGAAAAGGAAACTGGGCACTGGAGGGGAAACTTACTACTTCAGGGGACTATGTATGGGGTCACATTTTCAGTTTCATCTTCATGACTTTTGCTAAGGCACCCAGTAGACTGACTTCTCAATTCAACTCTTCCTTGTCTCCAAGATTTAGATTTTGCTCAGATAAGGCCTTCTGGGGTGGTGGGGGTGAAGGAGATGACAGTGGGGCCAATGGTGCTGGGACTGGTGATGGTGGTAGAGCTGGAGGTGGTCCTGGGATGCTGATGGCGGTGATGTGGAGGTGGTGGCGGCAGCAGAGGTGGGGGTGGTGACGGTGATGATGATGGTGGGTGATGGTGATGGTGGCATAGTTCTTTCATAGGGCCAGTACACCCCAGAGACTTGATTTGATCAATGGGACCAAAGGGATGAGAATCTGGGAAAGTGACACATTTTCACCAAATTTCCATAAGACTGAGGCCGAAACTGGACTCTAATGGGGTAATTGATGGTGCTTCTTTATTTTTTATTTACGTATTTATTTTTTGGCCACACCACATGGCTTGTGGGATCTCAGTTCCCTGATCAGGGATCAAACCCGGGCCCTCAGCTGTGAGAGCGCGGAATCCTGACCACTGGACCACCAGGAAATTCCCCGCATTTATTCTTTCTTATCACATACTCTAGGCTCTACTATCATGGACTTCCTAATTCCTGAGACAGGGAAACCAAGTTAGACTCAAGGTTGATCAGAGAACGTGGAAGGAGAGCAAGTCAGACCCCCAATAAGTTCTTGTACGTTCTCATCCTAGAGGGAGGCATACTTTAAAGGACGGTTTTCTCATCTGACACATTTAGGATCAGATTTTGAACTAATGCTTTATCTTCTCTGAGCCTTAGTTTCCCAATTTTTCAAATAATCCTGAGTTTTCCACATTATTATAAGGATCTAATCGCGTGATGTATGTGGACTGTTCAGCACACTGTCAACAAAGAATAGACACTCAGCAATGGGTATCTGGAAGGACAATGTAATTAAATTAATCTTCACAGTTCCCCCCAAGATCCCCATTTTATAGCTGTGCAAACTGAGGCACAGAGGAGCTAAGTAACTTGTAATAGTAGGTATGACTTATTGGACACATATAGATGCCAAGTACTGTGCTAAAAGTTATCTCATTTCATCATAACAACCACACGAGGTTGTACTCATATTCCTCCCATTTTACAGATAAGAAAATTGAGGCACACAGGGTTTGCCCATGTGGAGAGGGGCGATACAGGATTTGTACTTGAGTTACTAACTTCAGAATCCTTATGCTGAACCAGGGATTGGGATGGTGGGAAGGCTGGGGAGAGAGCACTGGTCATGTAAGGGAGATGGACTGGTGCATCTGCTTTCTGCACCAGGATCTGCACAGCCCAAATATCCATGCTTCCAGAGGTTGTCCTTGACCATGTGTATGTAAGGGGGATTCTGGGCCAAACCCTGATGCATGGGAAGGGATGTTCATAGAGGGGACATCTCCTCCACACCCAGGAGGATGTGCTTCTTACACGCTTTAGGCTCTAA
Organism: Mesoplodon mirus; assembly: GCF_964341445.2. Taxonomy (NCBI): domain Eukaryota; kingdom Metazoa; phylum Chordata; class Mammalia; order Artiodactyla; family Ziphiidae; genus Mesoplodon; species Mesoplodon mirus. The sequence continues at coordinate 13,401,333 of NC_138989.1, forward strand.
GAACCTGGCTTCAAATGCACCAGCGATTCAGAAAAGAAAAACAAAAAAAAGTTCATGCTTGCTCTCTTAGGGGATAAAAAAAAAAAAGCAACAAGAAACCTCTCTTATCCATCTGTAACCAAATATATTTTGTGCTTGGTTTCCTTGGGCGGCCCTTCTCTTAACGGCCTCTAATTCATAGAGACAAAAAACATAAAACAATTTAAAGCATTGGCACACAGCTTGGCGAGGCAGTTTACTCCCCGGGGAGCATTTTGGCAGGGACCTCTTGAGGTTGGCTAAGCTAGGAGGCTGGGAGGCTTACAGGGATGGAGGAAGGAAGGTTTTTTGCTTATGCCGTTCCCTGCTTGCCGAGCTGAGAGGTATTTGAGGGAAGTGGGTTGGCCCAATAATTATCCAGCTGCTAATTACAGCCAGTTGTGCAAGAATACTGCACAGAGCCCCAAACGCTTGCCACACCAGCTGGGAAGAGCCCTCATCCAGTGATGGATTTATGGCTGGCCGTGCAGAGCGGGATGTATGTTTTGGCTTGTGTATTTGAGAGAGCACAGCTTCTCCCTCTTTCTTTGCTTCTCTCCCTCTCTTTAATCTCGACTTCAGAAGGGAAGGAGTTGGTCATTAATTCATTTGGATTTAGAATCTGGGCTTTTTCATGTGAAAGAGGCAGAAGCCATGAGGATTTTGTGTCAAGTATACTCTGTTCAGTTAATATTTACTGAATGAAATAAATGCATCCATAACAAGTCTTATATAATATTTACAGAACACGTTCCGGGATGCCAAAGCCTCATTTTAAATACTTTTCATGGATTGTGCAGTAGATTCCCATTATTATCCACATTTTACAGATGAGGAAATTTACTGAGGCTCAGAGAGGTGGGTGATTTATCCAAGGTCACACAGTGTGAAGAAGCGTGTATTTAGGCCCAGCAGCCAACCAGGATACGATATGGGTGGGCATGGTGGAGGATACTGGGATGATAGATGGATGCCTTTGGGGGAAATTTAGCCCAAGCTCATCTGTTTTCAGTGGTTGAGGAAGCAACCAAAGGAGTCCAGTTTTAAGCAATGGGTTTGTGGCAGAATCAGGTCTTCTAACATGTTGGCCAGAGTTCCTGCCTCTCTCCCTGTTGCCTTAGAGAAGTTTTCTAAGCCCTAGAAGACTGAATTTTCACACTCTTAAACTCTGCCTTCCCGGGCCTGGCTACTGGAAGGGAAGCAGAGACACAGCCCTGACCCCACATAGGGTGAATAACCATCCCGGTCTGCCTAGGACTGAGAAGCTTTCCAGAATGTGGGATTCTCAGTGCAAAAGCTAGGAAAGTCCCAGGAGAACTGGGACAAGTAGGGCCCCCTGTGCCCACCTGACTTGGTAAACTCTGATAAATCATGCCTATTTAAGTCTGCGTCATCTAAGACCTTTCCAGAATGCCATCCAGTGTCGGGCCGAGAACCTCGGCTTTGGCATCAGGCGGATGTCATCATCTGTGTCATTGTAGGATGCATTGTAGGATGTTCATCAACATCCCTGGCTTCCACCCACTAGATGCCAGTAGCACCCCAACCCGCAGCTGTGACAACTAAACACGTCTCCAGACATTGCCCAGTGCCCCTTGGGTCGGGGAGCAAAATTGGTCCCAGTTGAGAACAATTGATCTACATCTTTGTTGTCTGATATGATCATTTCTGGGATCCAAGTGAATGTACTGTTTTTCGTAAAGCTTCTTGATACATGGTGCCCAGCCGTCTTCCACACAAGTTGTACCAATTTATAAGACCACCTACAGTGCATGGCAATGCTGTTTCCCTACATGCTTGCCAAGAACCATTGTTACCCATTTGGGCCTTAAGGAATCCTTGAGAAGTACTTACCCACTTCTAGATATGTATTGATAGAACAGAGAGGCCCTTATAGGTGACCCAAACCCAACATTTCACACGGGGAAAACTGAGACTGGAAGGGACAGTGGCTTGCCCCAGGTCACACAGTGAATGAGTGATCAAGTTGGTCCTGAGTGTTGATAAATTTGCAACTTGCATTGTAATCCGGCGTTCCCAGTAATAGCCTTGATCATTCCCAATTAGATTGATTCACTGAGGTAAATCTGATTTTCCAGACTTTTCTCCCAGATGGCGTGGGATTCCTTAACTTTTTTTTTTTTTTTTTTTTTTTTTTAATCGTGCTGGCCATGGATAAAGGCGGTGCTTTGGTGGCGAGGCAGGGAGTGATGTATTCTCAGCAGTTGAGGGGCCGGTAAAATTTTATGGGCTTGCAGCCTGCCACGGACTGGGTTTATTGTCCTTTGTAAATTCTCCACTATTTTTTCCCCTTTGAAGTCAGGAGTGCTGGAACCAGTGGTCTAATTGATACAGGATGGGAAGAGGCTAGTGATGCTCACAGAGATAGGGCCAGCTCTCTCCCGCAACTGTCTACAGTTCAGTCCATGGGCTTCTCAAAGGGGAATGATCTGTTGGCCCAACACAACTTAGAATAAGCTCAGGGCTTTTACGCTCTGGTCTGCACCTAGCTCTCTGACTTTGTCTCCCACCTTACCTCCTTGGGCTTACCATGCTGCAGCCACTACTGCCTTCTTTCTTTTTCTTTAAGAGCTATATCTGTTCCTACCTCAGGACCTTTGCATGTGCAGTTCCCTCTGCCTGGGACTCCCTTTCTTGAGTTCTTTTCATGGCTGATTCCTTTGATTGCTTGAGGCTTTGACTCCTATTCCACCTCCTCAGAGAGGCTTCCTTGAGCACCTTATTTAAGGAAGTTTCCCCTCACTGCTTTCACTGTCCACTATATTGTGTTAATCAATTCATCTCTTTTCTAGTACCGTTCACTATGTGGAATTTTCTTATTTGTTTACTTGTTCATGATGTGGTCCCTCTACTGAGAGCAGGGACTTTGCGTATCTTGTTCACGAAGCTGATTTATCATGACCCAAACAATACTAGACACACAGGAACTACTTGTTAACTGAATGAAATAGGTAAGGAGGCTTTACTCCCTGTAAGATCTGGGAAGATATAATCAAAGCAGGGACATAAAATATGGGCACATAAAATAACCACCAGAAAGCAGATGGAGGTGATGGTTTGGAATGTTTGAGGTGTGGTTAACAGACAGAGGTGCTATGAGGGGGGCACCTGGGGGCTCTGGGAGCTTTCCTACAGGAAAACTGGACCTACTGATACATTTGAACTAAACCTTTAAGAATGCAAAAGGTTTGGGCGGATGGGAAGGAGAGGGCAGGGTATTTCTGGCCAGGGATTATGTGAGGACTTGGTGAAAGGCTGAGGTTTGCTCTGGATGGGGGTACAGCTCTTTGGTCAAGAAGATGGAGTCAGTGAAGCAGATGGCACGTGGCACTGCATGTATATGTTGGACAAGGTTTTGGAACTTGAGTTTCACTAGAGGATTTGAAAGGTGAATAATGAGGTGTTAAAGAGCAAGCGAGGTCTAGAGGTGGATGGAACTGAGGTTTACATCTGTGTCCTTGAACCTAGAGATGATCATCCCAAGTGACGTAGGCCAGACAGAGGAAGACAAATATCCTATGATATCGCTTACATGAGGAATCTAAAAAAATGACACAAATGAACTTATTTACAAAACAGAAACAGACTCAGAAAACAGACTTATGGTTCCCAAAGGCAAAAGGAGCGAGGGATAAATTTGGAATTTGGGATTAACAAATACACACTACTATGTATAAAATAGATAACCAGCAAGGACCTACTGAGTAGCACAGGAATTCTACTCAATACCTTGTAATAAACTATAAGGGAAAATAATCTGAAAAAGGATATACATATAAATAAAATGTAAAATAAATATAAAAACAGAATCATTTTTCTGTACACCTGAAACTAACACAACATTGTAAGTCAACTGTACTTCAATAAAAATGATTAAATGAAATAATAAAGGAAAATCTGTATTATTAGGCAAGTTACTTACCCTCTCTGGGCCTCACTTTTCTCATCTATAACATGGGGCTAAGGAGTATATAACACCTCATAGAGGTTATATAAAGAGTAAATGAGTAATACACATAAAAAACTCCGAATGGTACCTGGACAAATAGGGCTGAAAAGTGTTAGCCATCGTAGTTAATATTACCAATAGTACCTACATGAATAGGGTAGTATCGCTACCACGACCATAATTACAGGTCTAGGGAGTAGCGGGGGAGACACCCCACCCCCTTCTGTTTTACAGATGGGAAAATCTAGGGCTAAAGCAATCAGTGGCTAGCTCAAGACCCTGGGGTTTTTTAAATGACAGAGCAGAGATTTGAACCCCCAGCTCCGGACCTTACCCCTCATGGAGTTCTGTTTAAACTCACTGCACGGCTATCTCCAGTCAACAATTGACTGCTCCATCTTGCCCAGACGCTGTCCTGTTTGAGAGGCAACCAGTGACTGTTTGATCTCTCTTGGTGATCCCCAATGGCATCCCCATTCCATTCAGAGGGTTTGGGGTTGACTTTGCTTTCATTTTGTGACACTTCAGGACCCAGCACCCAAGCCCTTCCCATCCCTTAGAGGATACAGATGCTGCATGATCACCCCCAGTGGCTTGGCCTCTGCTCACCTTTCTAGCTCATTTCTTTCTTTCTTTCTTTTTCTTTTTTTTTTTGTGGTACGCGGGCCTCTCACTGTTGTGGCCTCTCGCATTGCGGAGCACAGGCTCCGGACGCGCAGGCTCAGTGGCCATGGCTCACGGGCCCAGCCGCTCCGCGGCATGTGGGATCTTCCTGGACCGGGGCACGAACCTGCGTCCCCTGCATCAGCGGGCGGACTCTCAACCACTGCGCCACCAGGGGAGCCCCATTTCTTTCTTTCTCCCTTTCTTCCTTCCTTCCTTTCTTCCTTCCTTTCAAAAGAATTTTATTAGAGCATAGTTGATTTACAATGTTGTGTTAGTTTCTGCTGTACAGCAAAGTGTTTCAGTTATACATATACCCACTCTTTTTTAGATTCTTTTCCCATATAGGCCATTACAGAGTATTGAGTAGAGTTCCCTATGCTATACAGCAGGTCCTTATTAGTGATCTATTTTATATACAGTAGTGTGTATATGTCTCCCAATCCCTGTCTCCCAATTTAAGTCAGACAGAGAAAGACAAATATCATGATACCGCTTATATGTGGAATCTAAAAAAAATGGTACAAATGAACTTATTTACAAAACAGAAAATGTGTCACAGATGTGGAAGTAAATCCAGCCCATTTCCTGCCACCCTTACCAGGTCCCTCCGTGCACCTCACCCTTTCTCACCTCTACGCCTTTTCTCATTCTTTGCCCAGGGCCTCGATAACCCTTCCTTGCTCTTCACTTGGCCACCTACTAATCGCTCTTGGAGACTTAGCCCTACTCAGGGCTCAGCATGTTTATGAATAAGGAAATGAATGAATGCCTGGATGCATTGAAGATCATCATACCCCCAAGGCCACCCAAAGACGTGAACTTGGGAAAAATCAAGATCTGGATCTTGTACTGAGTCCCCTCAGCCTCCGGTAACACTCAGCACATTCACTGAATGTACGTGGCTACAGGGAGATGCTAACAACAGAAAGAGCCCCCAGATCATCGAGAACTTCAAGCATCTCAAAAGGAGTCCAGGCCTTTGCTTTTCTTTATTTCCCCTTGTTGGGCACATAGGAGGGGCCCTGTCAATGTCTGATGAATGAATGACTGAACATCTGAATGAATGAAGATAGCCATGCAAAAACTGCCACTGTGGGATGGAAAATGGTGAGCTCCTTAAGTCAGGAGACTGATTTGTGGTGCATCTTGTATCCCCAACTCCCAGGGCGGTGGCTTGGACGTAGTAGGTACTCAGATTCCAGGAGTCAGGAGAACTGACCATCCATCTGCACTCTTGACCTGAGTGTCAGAGCACACAACTGTCCTTTGTACTCTAGCGGGGCACTTTTTCTGCCGTTGCAAACTTCTTTCCACTTCTATGGTCTACAGCCAGTTCCTTAACATTATGTAAACATGGTTTTGTGCGGTTGAAAATGTATTTTAAAAATGTCACTAATTACCCAATGGCCTGTAACCACTCTTTCAGGACCATAATTGGTTTGTCATGTAAATACCTAATTAGGGGCCTCGGAGAATGGGGAGGATGGGAGGGCCCGGCATCCTGAGGCCTCCTGGCTTCTCTCTCTCTCTGGAGGCCCAGAGGAGACACTGGGGTCCCCTGCGTCAGTGGCCAGAGGAGGAGGGAAGCTCTCAGGCTGCAGCAGGGCCTCTGGAACTCTGGCCTCCTGGATGGAGCTGGGGCTGGCGTATATCCGCATGCAGGGAATTCTCAAGCTACCAAAGCTTAATGGGAACCAACTGCTCCAGCCCCTCCTCCCCACTCCATGCCCAGCAGAATGTGTTCATTTCAACTCAAATGACTCACAGATGTGTCTCCGGATCCCCACTTTCCTTTTCTCCCCACAGAGCCCGGGTTGCTAGGGTTCTGCCTTTACTATGAGAACATCTACTCTGCTTTACTAGTTACAGAGTCTGGATGACGTACACAAACTCCCAGGTGAATCTATTTTCAAGGATTAAACATCACATCTCCCACACCTCACACTTTCTTCTTCATTGATGCCTCAAAGGACAAGAAGGATGTTTTGTTTGTTCTGGATAAAAGCACCTCTTTTCATCCCCGGTACGATTCGGGGTACCAACTTTTATCTGCCGCCTTGGAGACTTCATTTTATGACATCCCATCCATGGGATGGGAAGGACAGAATTGTATTGATTGCATCAGGTCAGACAGGAGCCATTATTTCAGAGATCTGGCAGAAAGAAAAGCGATGTCCCAGTCCCTTGAGCTTGCTCCACTTCAGAGCTTTTCCCTGTAGCCAGACCCAGGTCTGGGAAGGGCTGGGTCATCATGATGTGGGCAGCAGACACTTTGCCTGCTTCTCTTGGAAGTCACTCTCTGTGCACTTGAGGGGGTTTTCTCTTCCTTGGAGGCCAGAGCAGATGAGAATACCTGTGTGACAGCAAGAAGCATCCAGGTTACATATCGGAAGGTGCTCCCTGTAAGGGAGGGATGGCACCATTTATCAGGGGTCTACTAAGTGCCTGTATAACTTTGAGTTTTGCAGGTGGGGAGAGAGGGCTAAGTAAGAATCTTGCCTCTACCTGTGAGCTGGGTGACCTTGGTCCAACCCTTTACTCTTCTGAGCCTCAGTGTTCTTACCTAGAAAATGGGTATAATAATGGACCAGCTGGGGGAGTTGGATGGAATGAGACCACGGTCTAGCTACAAAGTAAGCATCCCACCCTTGTCACTATGACTTACAGGTCTGCCTTCTCATCTGCGAAATCCATTAGATTTGGGGAAAATAGCGCCTACTGTAGTGGATTGTCTTTAGGTTTAAATGACTTTGTGAGTGTAATGCACTTAGTACCATGCCTGGCACACTCTAGGAGGTCAATATATGTTAATCATTACTTTGACTACTCTTACTTTGTTATTATTATTTATCATCTTCCCACTTAAATATTTTGTCTATTATCAGGCTTGGAAACTGGAGCACAGAGGAATTATGGGACTTGCCCAAGTTTGCACAGCTGGGAAGTGGCAGAGGCAGGATTTGAACCCAGGTTCATGTTATTCTCAAGTCAGTGGTCCCTGCTTCTCCCTGTCATCCTGAGTCCACACAGAAGGGACTAAGGCTGTGGACAAGTGAAGGTCACAAAGAAAGGCTATAGGGACTCAGTCACAAGAAAAGGGGCAAATGCACAAAGAAAGACTATAATTTCTGGAAGGAGGGAAATAGTGGGTGTGGGTGTGAAGACGCTGTGTGGCCAGGAGGGTGATGTATACAAGAGCAAGGAGAAAAGAAACACATAGAAAAAGAGCAAACTTTTTTTTTTTTTTTTGCGGTACGCGGGCCTCTCACTGCTGTGGCCTCTCCCGTTGCGGAGCACAGGCTCCGGACGTGCAGGCTCAGCGGCCATGGCTCACAGGCCCAGCCGCTCCGCGGCATGTGGGATCCTCCTGGACCGGGGCACGAACCCGTGTCCCCCGCATCGGCAGGCGGACTCTCAACCACTGCGCCACCAGGGAAGCCCCCGAGCAAATATTTTTATTTATTGTGCGGAAAAGAAGCCAAAATGGTGAATTAGTGATCCTGATATTTTAATTTTTTGTGGACATTTCTTTTGCTTCTGTGATGATAAAACATTTATAAATGCATGCAATATTTTAACACTTTTGGTAATACTACTCAGAAAAAAATACCCAGTGGATTATTTTTCCTTGGATGCCTTTAAAAGTTTCCTTGCAGTGAGAGAATACTACCTATATATTCAGTGATGCATTGACTCTTATTTTTATTCCTCAAACTGATTCATAATTTTTTTTTAATTTGGAAATTTAGAAGAAAATTTAAAAATGGCTCATAGTTCTCCTCTCCAAACATAACCATGCTTAAACTTTAGTGTTTTCATTTTAGGCTTTTTCTCTAATAGTTAAAGAATCACCAGATTTTAATGATACTGTAATGGTAATATTGTAGCTTTCATATTTTGCCATAGACATTTCTGTATTACTGTAAAAGTTTCTATGAACAAGGTTTTAGTAACCCATCAAAGTAGGGATGCACCAAAGTTAATCACTCCTGTAGTAGTGTTGCTATTCCGTGTTTCTATATCAATATCAATATAAATAGTGAAATTCTTCACTATTACAAAGAACGTGGCAATGAACATCATTTTTTTTCATGGAGTTTTTCTTTCCTTTTTCCCTTCCCCTCCCCCTTCCTCCTCCCCCTCTCTCCTCCCCTCCCCTCCCCTTTTCTCTTCTTGATGCTGGGAATTCTCCTTTGGATGAATCCTTATAAGAAAACTGAACCCAGATTATGGACAGTTCAAGTTTCTAGATTTGAATTGCCTTTTTTTTTTTTTTTTTTTGGCCAAGATAGTCCACCTGACATGTTGAGGTCCCTCTAATTTTTCAGTTTCATAACTATGGGGACAGCATATAGTCATTCATTATTCATTTGACAACATCCATCGAGCACTCACTCAATAGACTGTTCAAGGAGTCTGTTATGTTTCTCAAGGCATAACTATTGAGCCTTCCCAGTTATGAGTCAGAAGTCACAAGGAATCAAAGATGCGGCCGATCTCAGATTTTCAACTTTTTCCTGGGAACTGAGCCCTCCAAGATCTCCGAGGGGACCCCTGACTCTTTGGGGGGTGCCTGAAGGTCCAGCATTTCCAGGAATGCTGTCCTGCTGTGTTCTAACAGCCAGCTTCCATGGACAAAAGCAGCAAATACTCATTGTTTGAGCTCCAGGGAGTGAATACTTAAGTGGCCCAGTAGCATTAAAGCACTCTGCCTCCCCCACCCACTTCTCTCCCACAAAGCTTTTATACGGGGCACGAGCGCCCATAAATAACAGGCCAACCTATAAATACATACAGCTGGGAGCCCACAAAAGCCCTTGACAAATGCTGTTTATTTAATTTCTCAAGTGTGGTCCATTTGAGATCCAATTGGAAAGGCTCGCTAAGCTTTTAAAAGGCCAGCTTATGTGCTTAATCTTGAGTCCCTCTTTGACGGGCCATCCTGCCATCTCCCCCACACCTGCTTAGTTCAGGAAAGCAGCACAGTTGTCACCAGGGACAGGGATTTGGGACAAAGGAGGGTTTCCCAGGTCCTTCCCAATGAAGGACACTCAACTCTGGACAGGGGAAGTCACACCATCATTATTAATCTTGCTCCAACCTAGCCAGTTTGATCCAAGAGAAGTGAAAAAAAACCGTGGTAACAGCCATGTGGAGCCAGTGTGGGCCTCTTGCTGTGAAGTGTCTGAATCATTAATTATTTCAGAGACGAGTAAATAGGGCCGACATCGCAGAGGAGAATGTGTTCTTATGAACATCCAAATGCCACACTTGCCCACCTCATTCCTGCCCCAGGACCTTTGCTCATGCTCTTCCTTCTGCTTGAGCCCTCTTCCTCATCCTCATTGAACTAACTCGAGCCCATCCTTCAGGTTGAAGCCTTCTCTGCCACTTCTTCAGAGAAGCCTTCTCTGCCTGATACCTGCTCTCCTCCCTGCAAAGAAACAGACTACCAATCTCTTTTTTATACATTCTTATAGCATCCTGTACCTCTTTTGTATTTCAATTAAATTGTTCACTGTGCAATTATGTATTTTTTTAAAATTATTTATTTATTTACTTTTGACTGTGTTGGGTCTTCTTTGTTGCACGCGGGCTTTCTAGTTGCGGCGAGCGGGGGCTACTCTTCGTTGCGGTACACAGGCTTCTCATTGCAGTGGCTTCTCTTGTGGAGCACGGGCTCTATGTGTGCGGACTTCAGTAGTTGTGGCACGCAAGCTCAGTAGCTGTGGCATACGGGCTCCAGAGTGCAGGCTCAGGAGTTGTGGCGCACGGGCTTAGTTGCTCCACGGCATGTGGGATCTTCCTGGACCAGGGATCGAACCCGTGTCCCCTGCACTGGCAGGCAGATTCTTAACCTCTGTGCCACCAGGGAAGTCCTGCAATTATGTATTGACTATTTATCTTGCTCACTCGAATATCACTTCTAACCTGTACCCCCAAATTGGAGCCACCATCGCCTCTCACCTGAGCAAAGGCAGCAGGTGCCTTGAAGGTCTGTCTGCTTCTCCCGTCTCTGCCCCTGTAGTCTCTGCTTAGCGCAGCAGCCAGAGGGACACTTTTTTAAAAAGTTAATTTTTATTGGCATATAATTGATTTACAATGTTGTGTCAGTTTCAGGTGTACAGCAAAGTGAATCAGTTATACATATGCATATATCCACTCTTTTTTTGGATTCTTTTCCCATATAGGCCATTACAGAGTACTGAGTAGAATTCCCTGTGCTATACAGTAGGTTCTTATTAGTTATCTATTTTTATCAAATGGACGCTTTGACAACATGAGTCCTATTATGTCCCTCCTCTGTTCAGAACCTTCCAGGAGCTCCCATCTGACCCTGAGTGAAAGCCAAAGTTCTTTCAGTGAGCCGCCAGGCTCTACAGATCTGGCCTCCATGACCTCTCCAGCCTCATTTCTGGCCACTCCCCACTCTCTCACTCTGTTTCAGCCATACTGGTCTCCCTAGGGTTCTAGAAGATTCCAACCACACTCCTGTAATTCACTCAAATAGCTGCAGGGCTCTCTTCCTCATTGGCAAGTTCCTACTCAAATAGCATATTATCTGAGGGGTCTTCCCCAATCACCTGTTCACCCCTCCCCATTATCCATTTCCCTTTGCCTGGCTTCATTTTTTGCATAGCCTTTATCACCACATGTCGTGCCTTTTATTAGTTCATCATCGCTTATCCCTGCAAAGCATGCGGGCCAAGCCTGCTGCTCTAGCCCCAGTTCCTGGACCAGTCCCTGACACATAGGAGGGGCTCCATTAAAATATTTGGCATAAATGAATGTCCTATTTTAAACGATGCAGGCTCTTTCCTGGATTTGGCCAACAAGTAAGACAATCAAATTCTTGAAGTGGGACTTTCTGATCTTGTACGGGGCTTATCAGCAGATGTCTGTGCATCTTATCTTTTTTTTCCCAGCTATGGGCAATGCTGCTACAACAAAGTTCGTAGAGATTCCTGGTGGAGTAGGGTGAGATGGCAGGGATGCACTCCCCAAGAAAGACCCAAGATGGGGGGAAGGATGGAGCCTTCTGAGAAAAAGGGGCCAGTGAGAAGTGGTCATCCTTAGGCGGAGAGCTGGGTATGCTGCCGTAGGCCAACTTGTCATGAGGATCTGGGGTGTGTGAGCTACAGGAGGAATAGCACGGGGCAGACTCAGTTAAGGCAAGGTTAGTTCAGACAGAGCTGGAATGTCCAACCGTCACTTCTTTCATTAGACTTCCTGATGTTTAAGGTCTTCTTCACCTACGTGAAAAAGTCCCCGCTTGGCACTTAGCTCAGGAGGCAGAAAGGGACAGTGGAGAGAGTGTGGGCTTTGAATTCAGATGATTGCAGGTCCAAATCCTCGTTCTACCACTCGCTAGCTATTTTCATGACTTTGTTGAGTTTTATATTTCTTAAAAGTAACCGTACCTCTCTCCAAGGATCGGCTTACCTCCTGGACTTCATCTGGCATCTTTCTTCCTCTTACTTATTATGCTTCAGTCACATTGGCCTTCTTTCTAATCCTCTAGTCCTGCCTCGGGAACTTTGCACCGCTCTTCCTCTTGCTAGAACATTCTGCTCCCAATCCTGCACGGATGGTTCCATCTCATCATTCAAGTCCTGGGTCAAATGTCATCTCCTCGAGAGAGGCCTTCCTTAACTACTTTATCAAAAATTGCCTCTGGACACCTAACAGGCAGTCACTCTGTTATATTTACCTTATAGCACTTAACAACATCTACAAGTATCTTATATATGTATTTATTCACTTGTTTACTATTTGTATCTTTTTTTAAACATCTTTATTGGAGTGTAATTGCTTTGTAACACGCAATGGTGTGTTAGTTTCTGCTTTATAACAAAGTGAATCAGCTATACATGTACATACGTCCCCATATCTCCTCCCTCTTGCATCTCCCTCCCACCCTCCCTATCCCACCCCTCGGTCACAAAGCACCGAGCTGATTTCCCTGTGCTATGTGGCTGCTTCCCACTAGCTCTCTATTTCACATTTGGTAGTATTTATAAGTCCATACTATTTGTATCTTATCTTCCATGAAATTACGTTTCACGTGAAGAGGACTTTCTTTCGTTCACTACTTGTGTCCTCAGCACCTAGAACAGAGTCTGGCACATAGCAGGTGGTCAATAAATATTTGTTGGGAGAATAGATAAAGGGTTTGTGATAAAGAAGAAAGAGGTTGTGGTAGAATAACTGCAAAACAACCGCAAGTCTCCACCCCTTCTATACCTTTTGCAGTGATTTTGCAGCTCCTTCCAACAGAAGGTGGAGTTGATCACCACACTAGTCAATCTAAGCTGGGCTTGTGACTTAGGACCAATAAAATGCTGCAGACATGACTGCGTGCCAGCTCCAAGTCTGGGTCTCAAGAGGTCTTGCATGCTTCTAATCTATCTCCTGAAACCCTGACTTCACTATGAGAGACACATAGCCTAGACACCCCTGTCACCCTAACTAACAGCCAGTTAATAGCCAGACATGTAAGTGAGCTCATACGACACTAGCAGCCCCCTGCCAACCGACCAGCTGAACATAGATGCATGAGATCAGATGAGCTTGGCCTAGATCAGCAGCACCAACCAGCTGAGACACAGACTCATGAAATGCCACTGCGTTTTGGGGTAGTTTGTTATACAGCAATAGCTAACTGATACATAGAATACACACACACACACATGCACACACACATAGCCTAGCACATCACAGATGCTCTATAAATGGTGGTTATTTACTGATGGGTGGGTATGCATTATTTGGTAGTCAAAGGGGCCTTTTCTGTCTGGGGAGTCATAGTTTAACAATGAGATGTATTGCCATACAACCAGGAGAAGTGCATCCCCGCTAGACCCTGGGCAGCCCGTTTCTGCTCTTAGCAAATATCCCTCCAGCCTTGCACTTGGTCCCTTGACCTCAGGGTCAGAAGAGCATTGAGGAGACTTACGTAGATCTGGCTCTTTGTTTGACCTGAATAATACATGCATTTTCCTGTTTCTATGATGTTTTTAGGCTTCTGATTTATGGCCATGAACATGCCCCTCCGTTTGCCCTGGCTTTTGTTAATGACCTATCATGAATTATCCAGGAAAAAAATGTTAAATGAGATAATTAGGCATTAACCTTACATTATAGATCAACCGCACGATTGGATCCTTCACAGCTACGAATGTGACGGCGCAAGGCATTAAGTATTGATGGTCCCAGGAAGGGCTGAGAGGATGGAGGGAGAGAAGCAAAATCCTGTGGGGGAGGGAAGCAATGAAGATGCGTACGTTTAAGCCTACTGGTAGGAGGGGAAATCAGAGGGATGAAATCAGACTGCCTGGGGATGGAACCCTAATGTATCCACTTATTAACTGTGTGATCTCATAAAATAAGGAACAATAACAACTCTCACATGAAGCTGTGAAGAGTAAGTGAGACACCATATCATAAGGACCTGCCATGGACTGGATCCTTGAAAAATATTCTTTCTCTTCTCTTCCTTTTGGAAAATTTGTCTTTTAAATCCCAGAATTAAAGATTAGTTGGTCTCCCCTCCACAGGGGAGCCACTTTGTAAAGTATTTAATTCCTGATAGGATCAAGTTAGCACCCTGAACATGAGTGCTGCACACATTAGTCAGGGTGGAAGAGGAACAAGTGTGAGAGGATTTGAGACAGTGATTTTCAAGGTCAAAATACTGGATGTCTTGAGCTCTGCATTGCGTATCCTTGGCATGCCATGGGGGCAAAAGGGACATTTCTTTGAAAAAAAAAAAAAGCCTGAGAGACTACTGTCTTCTGAATCAGTTGGATGGTGGTGTGAAGGGGCCAGAGAGCGCCTGAGGCAGACTTCCTGGTCCCGATGGATGTTGACCATGAACTCATGCCTTTCGCCACTATCTCAGAGGAACAGTCTAGTATCAAAGGGGAGCTGGATGGATGGCGTCATGGTGAATGCTCTCCACCCCCATTCAAGTGGTGCCAGGTGTCCTTGTAAGATAAGAGTCTACAAAGGCCCCCTGCCTGTTACATCAGTGCAGAGGATGTATCATGGGAGCTGAAAGTCACTGCTGGTCATGTTACCTACCGTATGCCTGGTATCAGACACTTCCCCAGGCCAGGTGCCAGAAATCTACCTGAGGAAGCAAAGCCCTAGCTGGGATGGTGGTACGACGAGTGCTGTCAGGTGAGATGTGATTCTTGGGTGGACTCTGTGGATCTGCAATTGGAGAGGGACAGGTTCATTCTGCTCCACGCACCACGATTCAAAATTTCCACCACAAACTCTGTGGGGGACAAAAACCTTACAATCCCAAGACTTGAAACTGTGACACATCAAGAATGCCTTCTTGGACACTTTGAATTTTATTAACACTGAAAAGAAATCTACATTAAGCACGAGTGGTTGCTACATTTCATTTTGCAAAAATTTGCTGTGGTTTTTGTTCTTTTGAAGGCTCTTTTTGAGAAAAAGCACATTTGAAACCACCAAACTACCCCTTTTATCTTTTCCGTTTTTGAGCCCTTAATGAGCAAAGGCATTTGAAGAAGTAATTGAGCAGGTGTTCTTGAATGCTGTGGTGAGGCCAGTGATTCTCACTTCAGGTGTGTGAGGGAAGGGAGGGTTTCCTGTGTTCTGTACGTGTCTAGAGACGAGAAAGAGATTTAATAACTCAAGGTGACCCTGCCTTCCTGCCTCCCCGAATCTTCTCCCGACTGGCCTGCCTTCTTCCTAACTCCATTTCCCACCTTCCTCTCTTTTCCTTTTCTTCTAGTCTGCTTTATTTCTTTCCCTCCCTCTCTCTTTGCTTTTTTTTTAAAAAAAATGATAAAACAACAAAACGTTGATCATTTTAACCATTTTTAAGTGGCACTTCAGTGGCCTTGAGTGCATTCACATCACTGTGCAACCATCGCTACCATTCATCCCTAGAACTTTGTCATCACCCAAACTGGAACTCGGTACCCAGTAAACACTAACTCCCCATCATCCCCTCCCCCCAGCCCCTGGCGACCACTATTCTACTTTCTCTTTGTATGGATTTGACTTCTCTAGGTACTGCCTATAAATGGAATCATGCAATATTTGTCTTTTAGTGACTGGCTTCTATAGTCAGGATTCTCCAGAGATACAGAACCAATAGAATATATATATATATATATATATATATATATATATATATATATATATGAAACATTATGTATATAAAAACATTATATATAAAATATTATATATTAGTATTATATATATCAGTATATGTTAATATTATATATATATATATATATATATAAGATTTACTATAAGGAACTGGTTCATGCAATTATGAAGGCTGAGAAGTTTTACAAACTGCATTTGGCCAACTGGAAACCCAGGAAAGCCAATGATGTATGTTCTGGTCTGAGGGCAAGAGAAGAATGTCCCAGCTTAAACAGTCAGGAAGAGAGAGAGCGAATTCTCTTCTCCTCCACTTTTTTTCCTATTCAGGTCATAATGTTTTCAAGGTTCATCTATATTGTATCGTGTATCAGAATCTCATTCCTTTTGAAGGTTGAATAATATTCCATTGTGTGAGTACACCATTATTTGTTTATCCACCCATCCGCTGATGGACATTTGGGTTGTTTCCACTTCTTGGCTATTGTGAATAATGCTGCTGTGAACATTTGTGTATAAGTATCTCTTCCTGCCTTTGTTGTCTTCTCCAGAGAAGCATTTCAAAGGCTCCCACGATGGGCAAGCATCCTTTCTCTGGGATTCACTCTGGCTTTGTCCTTTTAGCCCATGACAAAGTTGGCTCGGTCATATCAGCCATATCTAGGGGTACAGCAAGTGTTGCCCATCAACTTGGTACCTGGTTCTAGGGTGGGTGGGACAGAGGAGACAGAATAAGGAAAAGACATGGTCCCTTCTAATGTCCCTTCTAGGTGACAGTCAGAGGTGGTCCCCGACAGGGCACGTGGATTGTAAGCATCAGGGAAGGAGGCTGTAGAAGAAAGAACTTAGGCTTGCCATCACACAAGCTGGGGTCACATTGAGGCCCTTACCAGCCTCAGTTGCCTCATCTGGAAGATGGGGATGATGCTTCCTATGCTCCAGGGCTGTGTTAGAGATTAAAGAAACAGCCTATGATAAGGGGCAGGTACACAGAGGCATTGGAGGATCCTTCTTAGCTCCTTCTTTCCTTGTGTAGCACAGACCTTAAACAGCCCAGGACCATGAAGACCAAGAGTTCAAATGGCTGGTTCCCTTGTTACGTTTCAGCAGAGAAGTATTAAAGTCTGAAATTGGGGTTTGCTTCAAGCAGGGCGGAGGGTGTGGTGGCTTCAGGCTTCCAGTTTCCCCCAGGAATGGCTCGCTCTGTGGCTCCCTGGGAGAGCCCTGGGAGAGCTTGTTGACTTCCAAGAATCTGTGGCTTGAATAACCTTTTTCTCCATCTTGATATTCAGATCTTGGCGTTGGCCCCATTGAGTTGGAAGGCTGCCTTTGAAGCCCTTTGAGAAGAGCTGATCTTTCTCTGTTTTGCTCTCCCCCTCTCTCTCTCTCTCCTTTATTTGGTGCACAGAAGGGGGGGGGTCTCTTCTACCCAACACTGGGAAACTGGACTCTGAATAGGAGTTACCCCGGCAGATAAGGAGGGAGAAGGGCAAGTAAGGGAGATAAGGAGGGTTCCCAGGCCCTCAGTTAAGTGGGGGGCTTTTCCAGATGTTAAGGCCTCTACTTTTCTTGTGTCCCAGATAGGGGAATCTGAGCCCACTTCGTTTTTCAAACAGAGAAGAGGGTGTGGTCCTGTCCCTGTGGTTCACTGGACAAACATTTCCTGAGCAACTACTACATGCCAGGCTTTACGTTGTTGTGTGTGTGCATGCAGCGATGTCAGTTTGTTGCCCTCAGGGCACTCAGGGTCTTGAGGGAATGAGAGAGACAAGTTAAATGACAATGACTCTTTGACGGGATAAGTGGTGTGACGAGAGGCACAGGGTACTATGGGACCAGATAAAAGGGGCATCAAATGCAGGTAAGGCTTCCTGGAGGCAGGGGTGTGATCTGAGAGAAGTGTACAGATTGTGGATGAAGTAGCCAAGTTAAGAAGTACAGGGAAGTCATGCCAGGTGGAAGGAACAGAACATGCAAAGACACGGATGTGAAAAGGATCATGGCTTCTTGGGAATTACAGGCAACCTTGGAGATATTGTGGGTTGGGTTCCAGACCACCGCCATAAAGCGAATATCACAATAAAGAAAGTCATGTGAATTCTTTTTGTTTCCCAGTGCACATAAAATTATGTTTACGCCATACTATAGTCTATTAAGTGTGCAATAGCATTATGTCTAAGAAAACAATGTACGTACTTAATTAAAAATACTTATTGTTAAAAAATGCTAACCATCCTCTGAGCCTTTGGTGGCTAGTAATCTTTTTGCTGGTGAAGGGTTTGAAGTATGGCGAGAATTACTAAAATGTGACACGGAGACAGAAAGTGAGTAAATGATGTTGGAAAAATGGTGCTGATAGATTTGCTCCATGCAGGGTTTTCACAAAACTTCAATTAGTAAAAAAAAAAAAAAAAGCAATATCTGAGAAATGCAATAAAGCAAAGCACAATAAAATGAGGGATGCCTGTATAAGCAGTTTGGTTATTTCGGGGGAGGGGAGCCATCGAGGGATGGGGAATTGGAGAAACGAAGCTGGAAACGTAAGTAGGAGCTGGTTGAGGAGTTTGGATTTGATCTTAAGACATGGGAGCTACTGAGGAAATTTTGGCAGAAGAGAGATACAGTCAGATTTGCATCTGGAAACTTCCCCTGAGCTGCAACAGAGTGAAGGCTGGCTGTATTGGAGAAGGGAGATGAAGACAGGGAAACCATCAAAAGTTAAAATTAGTCCCATATTGGGGGCCTGTAATCAGCAGCAGAGGCTGGGCTCCATGCATGGCTCAATCAACTCACTGCCCTGAACCTTTATTAAACACCAACTGGTACCCAGCATGGTGCCCAGCCACCGGCTGGGATGACAGACTTCAGCCCCGAGATGGCTAATGCACGAGTGAGTGCCTATGTGGAGACAGGATGGCCAAGAGGAGAGAAAATAGATTTGAAGATGCAGACAGGGGAGGGGGGTGTCGCTGGAGGGGATGGGAGAGAAAGGTATAAAGGTCAGCTGGGGCTTCGGCTTGGCACGAAGATTTATAACCTCCCCGCTCTTGCTCTCGCCCCCTCCCCATCCTCGCCCCCTTTCTCTTTCTGGCGGCCTGTTCTAGAGACACACATTATCTCTATTAATACCAGCCACAAGGTCATTACTCAGGCAGCAACTTTTCCTCCAGCATAAATATTTATACAGGACTGACCTGTGACTGCTGCGTTTTCCTTTTATTTGATTCCTGCCGCCTTTTGTGTCTTGCGAGTCTGTCGGCTAACATGTTTAGCCCCTCTGTCTGGAAGCTTCGGAGCCAGCCAAGTCTCTGGGAATGGAAGAGGGGGGAGGCAGGGAGGCAAGAAGGAGGAGGATGCAGGGTGGGTACCACTTGCCCGATACCAGTGAGAAGCCAACTGGTGAGGATGAGGCGAGCTCTTCTGCTGTTTATTAACAGGCTGGCCAAGTTCTAAAGGAAAGGACTGCACTGGGGGCGCTTTTTTCCCCTCAACCCTGCAACACCCCACTGCACCCCCAAAATCCAGATCAGAATCAGCTTTCAATGAAACTCACGGAACTTATGCATCAGGACCCTCCCTTCTGTAAGAGCCTCTTTTCTGACCTTGGGTGGGGACCTAGCAGATTGTTCCCAGGGTCAAGGATTCTTATAAAATTGGCAAAAGCCAGATATTTTGCATGCTTTCACTTAGAGATCCCCCAGTTTAGTGAGCAGGCTCTTCCCCCACCCCGGACCTGGATCTTCCCCCATTTGCGGTGATTTGATTTGGTTCTTTGGCTGGGAGTAAATGTCAAGATGTAAATATTGCATGAAATAATAAAAATAACGACAATAATAATAGCTACTACTACTTTTAGAGTGCCTCCTGCTTACCAGGTTTTTGTTTTTTTTTCATTTCATTCTTGCAGTGATCCTGAGACAAGCATTCTCATCTCCAGGAATTTGGGGCTCAGGGAAGTTAAGTATCTAGCCTAATGTCTCACAGTTAGTAAGTAGGGGACTTAGGACCAGGACCCAGGGCTGGCCCTGCTGTGCTCTAAACCTCTAAAAGTAGGAGTAATTGGAATAATGTGTAATGTGCCTGCTATGCCCCAGGTATTGGACATATACGTATTGATTTCACACCCTCTAGCAAACAGTCCTGCAAGGTAGGAAGGGAATACTGGCTCCGTCCTGCAAATTAGAAACCAGAGGAAAGTAACGCTGCTAAATCAATACAGCAAATACAGCCCAAGTCAAAATCAGAGACCTGGTGAGTCTGACTCTTCCCCAGCTGCATGATTGTGACCCTGCTGCAAAGGTTGGCAGAGAGTAACCCCAAATGCAGTTACGTTTGGTTGTGCAATTAAGGGGGCTGTTTCCCTCGCTATTTTCTTTTATGCTGTTTTGACAGTTTCATCAAGGAAATTTTTTACATTTCACAAAAGAAAAATGGAGATGCCAGAGAACGCTTTCTTTCTCTCTGTTAGTGTGTCGGACATGAGGCCAAGGTGGGGACTGGTGAAATGGTCATGTGGGGAGGCTGGTCAGGATAGAAGGACAGGTGTTTAAAAGGACTGCTTCTTTGCTCCTGGGCTCCCCCCCTCCCCCTCCCACCCCACAGCCTAGACCTCAGCCTATCGATGTCTGCTGAGAAATGCTAAACCACCAGCAATCTCCTTTAAGGCCAGAGATGTATCGGTTCCATTCCCAGTGCATCCTCAGCACCCAACACCGCTCCTGGCACAAGAGCAGGTGCTTAATAGATATTCATTGCATCAACAAATGAGCAGATAAGTGACCTCCACCAGGACCACCTCTTAGAAGCATTTGCATTTTAATGAAAGCTCTGAGACTCAAAAAATTCCTTAATGACTTCAGGGGCCTGGGTACACTTCAAGGGACACTGACAGAGCACAGCAGGAAAGAGCTGTGGATTGGGGACTATTCAAATGGCCACCTTCCTCATTAACTAGCTGTGAGACTTTGGGAAGTCATTTCTCTCCTCTGAACCTCTGTCCTGTCTAGAGAAATAAGGGGCGGACCATGTGAGTTCTAAGTGGTGAGGCAGGGTGGTGCCTTGAAGGGTGGAACACAATCGTTAGGAACACTAGCCAGACTTCCTGGACTCAGATCACAGCTTCACCAGGGCTAGCTGTGTGTCTAATATGCAAGTGACTCAACCTTTCTGTGCTTCAGTTTCCCCATCTGGAAAATGGGAATAGTCATAGTACCCAACTCACTGAGATTTTACAAGGATTCAATTAGTTAATACATATCAAATGTAAAGCTCTTAGGACAATGCCTGGCATAAAGAACATGACTGATACATATTGCCCATGATTATTACCCATATCTATGAATCGGGAGGTATTGTATTCATATTATATTCATAATAGTAATCATAGTCTACGTCACTGACCAAGTGCTTACAGTATGCAAGGCATTATGTTCTGTGCTCCTTGCAAAACTCTGTAGGGTGTTTACCTTTGCTTTCATGGACTCCAATTTGCAGATGGAGAAACAGAGGCACAGAGCAGTTAAGCCACTTGACTGAAGTCCTGATACAGGGGCAGATATGAACTAGAGTTTGGCACCAAAGTCTGACTAGAAATTCAGATACTTACCAAGGCCAGGCAAGTGACTCCAGTGGGTGAAGGGGACCTGGCATAAGACAAGAGATAAGGAACTGCATGTATTTTGGTCAGGCATAACACTAACCTCGTTACATTGTCTTTTGAATTTATATTTGTTCTCAAGTTTGGCTACCATTTGAATCATGTGAGGATTTAAAAAAATAGTGATGTCAGGTGTCATCCCCAGAGACTTGGACATAATTGGCATGGGGGATAGTACCTGAGCAGCAGCATTTTTTTTTTTTTTTTCTTTTTGCGGTATGCGGGCCTCTCACTGTTGTGGCCTCTCCCGTTGCGGAGCACAGGCTCCGGATGCGCAGGCCCAGCGGCCATGGCTCACGGGCCCAGCCGCTCCGCGGCATATGGGATCCTCCCAGACCGGGGCACGAACCCGTATCCCCTGCATCGGCAGGCGGACTCTCAACCACTGCGCCACCAGGGAGGCCCAGCAGCAGCATTTTTATCAGTTCCCCAGTTGATTCTAACATACAGCTAAGATTGAAAGCCACTGTTTAAGAGCACTGAGTGAGCCAAGTAAGATGTGCTAGTTGCCATCTTCAACTAGGGAACCACCAGTTTGCAACCTTCCATAAAGATACAACATCTTTGATTGAGACGAATCAATCTATCTATCCGCTCTCACCCACCTACTATCTAGCTGCCCACACAGTCCCCCACCATTCACCCTCCCAGACATCCATTCTCCCATTCTTCTATCCTTCCTTCCTTCTTTCCACCCACCCACCCACTCATCCATCCATCCACCCACCCACCCACCCATTCATCTATCCATCCATCCACCCACCCACCCATTCATCTACCCATCTAACCATCCATCCATCCATCCACCCACCCATTCATCTATCCATTCTTGCAGTCATCCATTCATTCATCTGCTTATCTACAAGCCCATCCGTATGTCCCCTTACCCCTATATATATAATCCACCTATACATTTGTCCATCTACCCTCCCACTGATCTATCCTTTCACCCATCTGTCTATCCACCCATCCCTCCCTCTGTTCTTTTGTCTCTCCTTCCCCATCTTCCCTTCTTTCCTTCCGTCCTCTCTCCCTTCCTTCCTTCCCTCTTTAATTCTACCCCCCCTCCTCCAGGCCACAGCCTGGACTGACCCTCGGTGCAGGCGTAATTGCAATGCCGTCAACAGCTTCTCCCCGTCTCTTCTTCTAAAAGTTTCGCTTGCACGATTTAGACGTTAGTGAGCTTCTTGGAGGTGCCTGGCGGAAGTGAGCCAGAGAAAGAAAAGAAATCTGTTTCTGGTTTTCCGTGAATGACCTTTCTTTCCCGAGGAAGTCTCTTATAAACACTTCCAGCACCGGCAGACGCCAAGACTTTTGAACGGCTCCCCCAAGTCGAAAGGCAATCTTGAGTGCATACCTGGTGTGCGATGATCTGAATCCAGGGAGAGGGTTAAGTGAGGCGCCGACCGTGCAACCCAGGGCCAGCCCCAGGGACTCTCCTCTCCTCCCACAGCTGGCAGGCGCAGAGGCAGTGCAAGGGCAGGACTGCAAAGGCTGTTCCTGAGTTCCTGACATGACTTTCTACTTCAAGAGTCTTTCCCCATCCCAACTTCTAAGTGTATTTGATATCCTTGACACAACTGATATTTTGGGCCAGATAATTCTTTGTTGTGGGGTCTGTCCTGTGCACTGTAGAATGTTGAGCAGCATCCTTGGTCTTTACCCTTTTGATGTCAGTAACATCCTGCCCTCCCCAACTGCCCCTCGGTCGTGGCAAACAGAAATGTCTCTGGACATTGCCAGATAGCTTCTGGGGGGCAGTAATAGTAATAGTAATAACAATAATGATGTAATAATAATAGTAATGATAATTAGCACTGCTGGTCCATCAAATAGATCAGGGACACGTGGTTGTCAACCATGGCTGCAGATCAGAATTACCCAGAGACTTTTAAAATTCACAATGCCCGTGCATACCCTGGGTCAATTACATCAGGCTCTCTGGGAGTGGCATCAGCATCGCTAGAGCTCCCCAGGTGATTCCAAAGTACAGCCGAGCTAGAGAACCTCTGGTCTAGGATGACTTTATGTCCAGGTTTGCCCAAGATATTCACCATTTACATCTGTTGTCCCAGATCATTAATAGCATTCATTCTTCAACATGCCCTCGTTTAGACAATAAAGTATGTAGTCACCCATCCTACGTCTCATTTGATCTTCTTACCAGTTCTCACAGATAGGTACAGTTATTATCCCCAGATATGCCTATGAAGAGCTGAGACCCAGAGAGAAGAAATTGTTGGCTCAAGGTTGCACAATTTGTAAATGGCTCAGTCAAGATTTGAACTCAGGACTGGTCTCACTCTGTTGCTGGGGGCTGCTGAACCCGACACTATTCCATCTCTCTACACCAGCCTCACTGTAGGGATTACTAGGCTTAATACAGATGAATATTTATGAAGAGTTGGTCTGTGATAAGGGACATTTTTCCTTTAATGACAGTATTCACATTTTTCAAGATTCTAAAGTATCTTTAAGATCAGCTCATGACTATTTTTTCCTACTTGGAATTTTCTTTTTTCTTTCTTTCTTTCTTTTTCTTTTTTTTGGCATGTAAAAGCAACACTTTTTTTCTTCAATTAGGGTAAGCTAGGTTATGATGTGGTAACAAAGAATCCCCAAATCTCAGTGGGTTTAAAGGCAAACAGAGAAAAATATGTTTGTTCCTCTTTTATGCTCCATATCCATCTTGTATCAGCAAGAGGGGCTCAGCTGGTCATGGTCATTCAGTGACCCTGGCTGGACAGAGCAGGCACAATCTCAAAATAACTGGTCTCACACTGGCACTTCAATGCTACAGCTCCCAAGTAGGTATGCTCACATATCACTGTGCTCACAAACTCATCGGCCAGGACTAGTCACACAGTCCTTCTCAAATAGAAGAGGGCAGAAAGTAAAATCTTGCTATATGCCAAGAGCTGGAGAGCTAGACATGTAGTAATAGCAGAAGTGACCACAACTTACATGTCCATTGAAGAAAATTTGGAAAATGCAGAAAACCATAGAGAAGATTAATTGCCTGCTGTAGACTGAATATTTGTGGTCCCCCATTCATAGGTTAAAATCCAACCCCAAAGGTAATGGTATTAGGAGGTGGCGCCTTTGGAAACTGATTAGGTTATGAGGGTGGAGCCCTCATGAATGAGATTAGTGCCTTTATAAAAGGGACCAGGGAGAGCACCTTTGCCCGCTTCTGCCATTTGAGGACACAGTGAAGGTCACCTCTGAACCAGGAAGTGGGCTCTCCCCAGACATGGAATCTACTGGCTCCTGATAGACTTCCCAGCCTGCAGAATTGTAAGAAATAACTGTCTGCTGTTTAAACCACCCAGCCCATGGTATTTTGTTAGAGCAGCCAGAACAGACTAAGACAACACTTAATTCCAACTCTTAGAGGACAACCATTGCTACATTGTTAACATTTTGCCTTACACCCTCTTAGTTTCTCTTTCTTTAGACACACACACAATTATGGAATTATGATTATACTGTGCATACTGAGTTTTTATTTAGCAACAGGTTCTCATGTAATTTCTCTGATCCTGAAATATTTTTTCAAAAACATGATCTTCACAATTGAAAGAGATTCCATTGTAAGACTACCCCTAACTTGATTTAATTGGTTCTCTGTTGTTGGATGTTTAAGGTCGTTTTAGGCGTAAACCTCTGTGTGTCTCTGATTGTTTCCTTGGGTTAAAGTTCCAGGAGAGGAATTCAATACTGATTGGTATAAATATTTTAGATAACTTTGTAAATTGCCTCTGTGAGGTTATACCAACTCACACTCCTGCAAGTTGTACCTGAGAATACCCTGTTCCTGGCCCTCTCCACTGTTAGCCATTATCACCTCTTTAAATCTTTGCCAATCTTGAGAAGAAAAAAGATTCTATCTCTATTTTCCTTGCATTTCTTTATTCACTAGAGCAGGTGAACATTTTTTCATATGCTTATTAGCTTTTGTAGTTTTTCTTTTATGAATTGGTTTTTGATGTGTTTAAACCCTCCCGTTGCCTGTGACTCTGCCTCTGGAAAGATGTAAACGCACCAGTTTGACATACCTTTCCCTTGGCAGAAATTGATTTTGAATGAGAGGAGACTGTTAGGGGAAAAATTCTAGGGGATGCTCCAAGATGGAGAAATCGAGTCCATGTGCACACAGTTGGACACGTTCCTCTACTCCCTGCAAATGTCCATACTTAGGTCAGGTGCTGGTGAAAACCATGGGTTTAGAGTCAGATAGACCTGGGTCAGACCCTGGTTCTACCACTTACTTGCTGTGTGACTTAGATCAAGTGGCTTAACCCCTCCGGGGCTCCAATTTCCTCATCATTATACTAAGTATAATAGTATTACTTTTCTCACTGTGTTTTTGGGAGGCTTACATGAAATAATGTCTATGTTTGGCTATTCTTACTGTTGTTGATATTATCATGATGACCATCATTATTACTGGTACTATAAATGATTGCAGTTGACTGTTATTATGTTTTCTTAGGGATCTCTCCTTGTGGAGGTCACCTGTGAGGGCTATTCTGCAAACTCTGCATCTGTCCTGCAGCTTCCTGTGCATCCCAGGGTCTCAGACCAGCCTGCGCTGGAACTGTCAGCCATTTAAAACTTATCCTAGGCTGACAACTTTTCCATGGGGCTGGGGTATTATAGGGACTTTTCTGGCTTAGCGACTGTAGTGGGTTGAATGGTGGCCTCCAGACAGTTATCTCTACATGAGATCATTCTGGATTACCTGGGTGGGCCCTAAATTCAGTGACAGGTGTCCTTATAAAACTGAGGCAGAGGGAGATTAGACAGGCGAAAATGGAGGACACACAGAGACACATGAGAAGGCCATGTGAACACAGCAGAGATCTGAGTGATGCTGTTATAAGCCAAGGAATGCTAGGAGCTCCAGAAGCTGGAAGAGGCAAGCCAAGATTCTCTCCTAGAGCCTTGGGAGGGAGCATGCCCCTGCCACCACCTTGAGTTTGGACTTCTGGCCTCCAGAACTAAGAGAATAAATCCCCGTTGTTTTAAGCCACCTAGTTTGTGGCAGTTTGTTACATCAGCCCCAGAAAATTAATACAGCAACCTCACCAGGAACAGCACTGTAAGCGCGAACTGGGAAAAGGAGCTTGAGTTGAAGGCCAGGAGACTGGTTTCTAGACTTGGGTCTGTCTTTCATTTCTGGGTGATCTTGGATGACTCAGTTTTCCTTTCTGGGCCTCAGTGTCTCCATCTGTGAAATGGGGAGTAGGCTGATTCATGGGTGGTAAGCTCTTCTTAGACAGACAATTTGTGAAAGTAAGTGAAGTGGGCCTGGGTGATAGCATACTAGGGAGAACGGGTGACTGGGTCAACTCAGGGGACCTTAACCCTCTGAAGGGCCCAGCCATCACTCAGCTCCTGCAAATCATTGCTGGACAGGAATGCCGGCCTGATGTCGCCAGAGCTTTAATTTTTCAAGAGAAGAGAGATATCAAGCTTTTTATGTAAAATCTGATATTTCAATGTTTGCAGTTAATTCACATTTCTTACAGGCACAACACGGGCCAAGCAAAGCAATCCTGCAAGCCAAAAGTGACCTATAATCTAGTTGATCTTCGAGGTCTCTTTCCAGCCCCCGATGCTCTGATTCTCTGACTTAACGGGAATACCCATGGGTTCCAGAGCCTTGACCTTGACAAGCCCAGGAGAGTAGACCAGGTGGTGGGGAGAACTTGGGCTCATCCATTTTGGAACTGGGCAGGACCAACAGGCAGAAGAAACCCAAGTGGTTTGGTCCACAAATGCCCGATGATTCATTTTTCCCTCCTTGCTGGGCTGCTAGGTTTCAGGTGGCAGGCTTGATTTTTATGTGTGAAGCTTAAGCCCCCTAGTCAGCCTGCGCCCTACGGTGCTCCATAAATCATAGGCTGTTTTTATTATTAATAATAAAATCCAGCTGATACTGGAAGTGCTAAGGAAATGTGGCATGGGAGAAGGAAAGGCTGGAAAGTGGATGAAGAATGGTCTTGCACCCATGAGCAAATGGTTTGAGAATTCAAAATTTTCCATTGGAATGCAGGTTCCTGTTTGTTTTCACCCATCCCGTGTTTATGGAGCAGTTACTACGTGCCCAGCGCTGTGAGGATACTGAAGATACAGGAGTGCATAAGACAGATGCCTTCCTGCCACCATGGACTTGAGTCTCAGGGAGGGGAGTGTGGATAATCAGATGAGCAATTCCTCAAAGTGTGAAAAAGAGGCTAATAGAACAGGGTTTGTGGGAGATCTATGAGAGGGGTCAAAGCATTATTCCCAGTGGGAATGTCACTTAAGCTCTCAACAGAAGGACGTGCAGAAGCCAGTCAGGCAAAGAGCCTGTACGCAAGAGCCAGAGCCCAGCCAAGGACAATGGATCCAGGATGGGAGCTCCTGTGTCAAAGAACCAGTGACGTGATTAAACTTCTCGGGGAGTCAATATTCCCACCTGAAAAATGAGACGGCTGTTCTGGACAGTCTCTCGGGTCCTTTGAGCTCTTGCTAGCACATGCATCTTGGGTGACAAACTGAAATTGAGATGGATTGGGACATTCTGCCATACCTATTTCGCCTTTGTCAGCCTGAATAATCATGGAAAGAGCAGCTCCAGAAGCTGTTGAGGGTGGGACGAGACATTTCCAGCTGCAGGTTCATCTCTGTTATTGTGCGTGGCACTGACACCATCCACTAAATGTGCCTTAAGATTGGGCACCGGGATAGAAGGCTTCCCCTTGTTAGTAATGATAGTCATGAATGGTTATAGTCTATGTGCATGTGCTCAGCATATGCGTCCTTCATTCACACAACACATATTTATCAAGTCCCAGGCACTGTGCTAGACAGTGGGGAGACAATGGTGAATAAAGCAGGAAGATTCCAGGCTGACACAGAGCTCACATGAGTAGCACAATGAACTAGAAAATGCTGGCAAAGAGTAAGATGATGAAACTAAGTGTGTGTGTATGCGTGGGAGAGGAAGAGAGGGACAGACATGCAGACAGCCACAGAGAGAGAGAGAGTGCAAACTAAGGGTTATACTTAAGGTTATGCAGTCACAGGTGACCACGTGGAGAAGCTGACTTCTGAGCAGAGATCTGAAGTCGCCAGGACATCAGTCAGGTGAGATCAGGGGAAGGGCATTCTAGGCACAGGGAACAGCAAGTGCAAAGGCACTGAGGTGGGAACAAACTGGGCTTGTTCACGGAAAAAGGGCAGTGAAGGGCTGAAACTTGGTGAGCAAGGGAGAAGTGGGACGGGCGTCAGGGCCAGAGCACCAGAGGGTCTTTTCTTTCCAAGCACAGTGAGAACTTCCTGAGAGATGTTAAGCAGGGGAATG
The DNA here is from genome assembly GCF_964341445.2 of Mesoplodon mirus. NCBI lineage: Eukaryota > Metazoa > Chordata > Mammalia > Artiodactyla > Ziphiidae > Mesoplodon > Mesoplodon mirus. Next base: position 13,430,148 of record NC_138989.1, read on the forward strand.
ACGTGATCTGATTTATATTTTGCGAAGACAGACTTGACCACTCTTTGGGGCAGCAAGAGTGGAAGCAGAGGGACCAGTTAGGAGCCTATTGAAGTTGTCTGGGCAGGAGATGATGGTGGATTGGTAGCCGTGGAGATGGAGCAAGGGGCCGTTTTCAGGGCATCTTTTGGAAATGAAGCTGACACAATCTGCTGATGGATTGGCTACAGGTAAACAGAGAACATGGAGGAATCAAAAGAGAGGAATCAAAAACATCCCTATGTCTTTGCCTTGCTTGGTCCAATGGATTTTCATGTTTGATCCCCATAACTACCCTTTGAGGTGGGTATTATTATCCCCATTCTATGACTGGAGAAACTGAGGCATCCCTAAAGGTCAGAACCAGAACTTAAACCAAGCCTGTTTGGCCATTTGGCCATTTGGAATCCTCTCTGCTCATGATTTCCCTTCTCTCCTTGTTTGCATTGCTCCATTCCCTCCTCAGGGACTGGCTTGCCACCCAGGATCCAGCCCTTTTCCCCTTGCTTTGGGTGAGAGACCAGGTTGGTGTAGCTCAGTCGGGTAACCCCTGAAATGTCAGATCATGTCAACTCTCTGAGGGCAGAGATCAGCGGGGCAGAAAGTGCCTCTGGAACCCGCTCTGGGAAGTGTGTCTCACCAACCCTTTGAATGCTACCCGGGATCTCTGTGCACCCCCTGCTCCCCCGATGGCTTCTAGCTTTCCACTGGTGACAGCTTGGATGATCTCCTGTGACAGGGGGAATATGCAGCCACAGGGATGCAGCTCTGTGCCCGGGAAATGTCACCTCCAATTGATGTCACAGAGGAGAGAGAAGCAATTAAGGCGCCAGCCAATTCTTGAAGCTCTGGCTCCAGGCGAACTGTGGGCGTTGGAGAGGGAGATGGAGGAAGGAGCAAGGAAGGAATAGCAGCAGGGAGAGGGTTGAAGAGGAGACGGCGAGTTAGGAAAAGATGCCCATTTTCTGGCACAGAGTAGGTCTGCAATAAGTATGTGTTGAAGGGATAAATAAAGATCGTATTGGATGCTGTAGTGTGACACCCAGATCCCCCTGCCCTCAGAACCAATGGACTCATTCCTCTAGCTCCAGAGATGTAAGATGTTTCAGGCTCACAGCTGAATCTGTCTGCAGGACCTGCCCTTGGCTGAAGGGAGATACTTGCCCACTCTCCAGGGAAAGCCTACCCCCAGTGACAGATGGATTTGCATGTAGAAAGATGAAGCCCGCCTGCATTGACTTAAACCAGCTCTGATGGACCATCTCGGCTTCTGAGCTCCCTGTAGGATTGACTGAGACAACTACATCACAGCCCACATTCTCCCTCTGCCAATCCTGCTTCCTTTGCTTCCTTGCAGGGGTTGTTCCTGCTAGCAATCCCCAGTAAAATCCCTGCATGCAAATCTCTGCCTCAGAAGACCCCGTCTCCAACAAATACCTTACAGTGACAAAAATCTCTAGTGTATGGCTATTTATAATGTTCATCCCTCCTTCCAAGTTCTACGAGGAAAGGATTGTTGCTGGATTAAAGCCTGAGTTCCCTGTTGTTGTGGAGAATCTGGGTAATGGGTGAAATGGAGCAAGAATTAAAGAAATCACAGAGGATTTTGTATCTGCATCATAAATATTCCCAGAGTTTACGTAGAGCTAGAAGATCTGTGAAGCTGGAGTTTCAGAGATGGATATTTTAAAAGGGGAGAGAGAGAAGGTATTTCCAGGTGTAACTAACATCCGAATGGAGGGTACCGAGAGAGGCAGGAGTGAGAATAAAATTTTAAAGATGTTTATGTACATTCACAATGCACCATCCCCTCCTTCCTTGGGATTTGCTTGAGAGAGGGATATTTGGAATACTTTTACTTTGTTTTCTGACTTTAGAGACTGGGCTGCATAGGAGGCTGGGTTTATTTGGGTTACAAGTATGACTGAATGGAAAGGGAATAGATGAAAGTGAAGGAAGAGAAGATAACTATGAATTAACAGGAGGTACAGAAAAAAACAAGATACATCCCTATGACTTGGAGAAGAGTCAAACAGAATTAAGGAGAAAAAGGATGAAATTAGAGTGAGAAAGACATATTCCTCACAGTATTGGACATGTCAGCCAAATTGCCAACACACCCAATACTTTTCCATCATTAAAACTGCTCTGTCTGCAGCTCCCTGTGGGGTGAGTATACAGAGGCTGGTCTTTGCACAGAAGTTGGCTCTAATTAGCTCAGGGATGTGTGTTAATTAGGTTAAGATCCAGCAGCTATAACAAAGGGCAAAATAATAATAAGCCCAGAAAACTGTGATGTTTAGTTCTCTTGCAATGGCCCCAGCATAAACAGTGCATTTGGCTTGATTATCCCACAGTGATGGAGTCCCAGTCCCTAGTTCCTTCTATCTCATTTCTCTGTGTTAGCACTTGGGGTCTAAGGTAACTGCTCCAGTTCCTGCCATAAAGTCTGCATTCCGTTCAGTGGGATGGGAGGAAGGGGGCATAGAAGTCATAATCTTCCTTTTAAGGCTATGATCCATCACCTCTGTTGACTTCCTATTGGCCAGAACTTGGTCACATGGCTATGACTGAGATTGAAAGGGAGTTGAAAATAGTCTTTTTTTTTTTAAAAAAAAAATTATTTATTTGGCTGTGCCAGGTCTTAGTTGCGGCATGCGGGGCCTTTCAGTTGTGACATGTGGGATCTAGTTCCCTTGACCAGGGATCGAACCTGGGCCCCCTGCATTGGGAGCTCAGAGCCTTAGCCACTGGACCACCAGGGAAGTCCCAAAAAATACAGTCTTTAACTAAGGCAGCCATGTGTCCAGTTAAACTTCATGGATTCTATTACTAAAGAAAGGGTGGAAGGCTGGCTATTGAGGGGTAACTGACAGTCTCTGTCACAGATGGTCGTGTGACGGTGGTCCAAACATAGGCTGACTGGGGCTGATGAAGTGGACCTGAAGCAGTTGTGGCCCATTACAGACTAAATATGGATGGGGACTGTGGGTGGGGGAGGATTTGGGTAGTTGAGAAAGGGAGGAGAACGGAGTCGTCAGGTCCTGAGGGAGGAACAGGCATACAGAGTGATCAGCCCTCAAGCTGTGAAATCACTTTCAGTTCTCAGTTCTGAATATAAGTGTGGTTACATGTCAGGATGCTTTGGGCTGGGAGTAACAGAAAACCTGGACTCAAACTTAGACACCAATTAGAGTTGTGTCCTCATGTTGTGGAAGTCCAGAGGTAAGGTGGACTCCGGCAGGGACTGAGGAGCTCAGTGATGTCTCCGGTGACTCAGTGACTCAGGTCATTCACTCTAACATCTTCATTCGTGGCTTCATCCTCGGGCTGGCTGGTTCCACTCATTATCACAATACGGTGACCAACAGTTCTGAGGCAACAGGTTTCCTTGGTCATACCTGCCAGCAGAGATTGAGAGAGAAGAAACTGTTCTACACTCACATGCAAAAAAACTCCTTCCAATCAGTTAGATTGGACCAGTTTAGATAATATGCACCTCCTCCCCTGGGCTAATAAAAGATGCTTATTGATTTAGACTCCACTGCTTCTACATGTAGAGATGGGGATGGAGTGGACACCTGGATAAAATCAGAGTTCTCTTAGGTTTCTGCTGGCAAGCCTAAAGATTCTACTTACCTTACAATAAACTCCCTTTTTCTTTCTTTCTTTTTTTTTTGCGGTACACGGGTCTCTCACTGTTGCGGCCTCTCCCGTTGCGGAGCACAGGCTCCGGACGCGCAGGCCCAATGGCCATGGCTCACGGGCCCAGCCGCTCCGCGGCATGTGGGATCTTCCCAGACCGGGGCATGAACCCGTGTCCCCTGCATCGGCAGGCGGACTCTCAACCACTGCGCCACCAGGGAAGCCCCTCCCTTTTTCTTAAGGTGGCCTGAGAATGCCTTATCCCTGAAACCCAGAGTGCTTAATTAATGTACCAATAGAAGACTCAAGGCAAGATACTCCAAAGGGGCTGAAGGAGGAAGAAAAAAAAGAATGAAGGGACTTCCCTGGTGGTCCAGTGGTTAAGACTCCACGCTTCCACTGCAGGGGGCTCGGGTTCAATCCCTGGTCGGGGAACTAAGATCCCGCATGCTGCAAGGCACAGCCCCAAAAAAAGAAAAGAAAAGAAAAAGGAAAAAAAGAATAAAGGCCATACGTGCTAGTCAGTCTCCAGAATATTGAGAGAAGAAGCTATTGCCAGTGACTTCCAAGGTCATTCAGGACAATTTGTGTGATGGAGAGAAGATATGGCTCTGACTCATCAGAAGCCACTTCAGAGGAAAACCAGGGTCATCGAAGAACATCTTAAGCAGATTGCAGGTTAGACACCAAGAGGGGGAGTAGAGAATTCCTATTCGGCATGGACAGAGAGACTGTGAATGGGCAACCAGTTACCATATTGGAAAAGAGCATCCAGTTGGTGCCCTAGTCGATGGCTACATCTGGGATGGGTGTATAGGTGTCATTCCAAGGGCCACTGTGATTTGTAGTGGTCCTTGGAGCAATCCTTGAGAAGCATTCAGAATCCCAACTAGTGGAGACCCCTGGGCTACTTAGTCCTATTTCAGGACTTTGTTTCTTAGTTTTACTCTCTGCCTTTGAAGAACTATCCCTTAGCAGTTTGGATGTCACTTCCCTTTCGTGTTGAATCTTTCTGGAGATGGTCTGAGTATCTTCCTTGTCCTGTTCCTCTAAGAAGTGGTATGTCAAAAGGACAGAGGATGGTCTCTGAATTTGGGATTTGAACCCCAGGTTTCTCACTCAACCAACTAGGCGACTCAAAGATACTCCTTCCTTTCTCTGAGCTTCAGGTTCCTCATGTGTGATGTAAAGAGAATAGTGTCTCTTTGAGATGAATGATCTGAGGACCAGATTTAATAGACACAACAGATCCAGGCTGCTGCTCACTTTGCATTTTGAAATCTTGAAAGTTTTTCACTCTGTTTACTCCAGTCCCCAAGATCACAGACCACCTTTTGTGCTTCTGATTTTATTTGTTCATCTATTTCTTCACAACTGCCACTTACAGTGGTGCTGGGGGAATAACACTGTCCTCATGTTGACATTCAGATGTAGGTCCAAAGGCACCCTTCTGGACATTCCTGGGTTGGGTGTCCTTCAGTCAAGTTCTTGGGACTTTATACCATCTTCTTTTAAGATGGAGCATATTTGGACACAATAAATGAATTCATGGCACTTCAAGGACAGATCTAGGTGTTGACACTAAAAGTGACCCAAAGCAAAGAGTGAAATTAATTACACTGAAATTACAGGGTGCTTTTGCGCTGCATCTGAAGATCAAGATGAGGATGATGTTTGTTTGTTTGTTTGTTTGTTTTGTATCAGGCAGTAGCTGTCAAGGAATATAAAAAGCTGAGAGCGCAAGGGGGTCATTTGCAATTGCTATTCTTCTCAGATTTTATACCCCCATCTAGATTCTCCTGCTGAGAAGCAGACTGGACACTCAGACCTGGAAACCCATGCCAGACAGCTAAGTTCTAGAAGTCAGCTCCTGAAGGTTTTTGGCAACATTGGGCCTCCTTGGGCCAAGGGTTTAGTGCCAAGAATAATTGTGATTTACGCCCCTAACCTCTTCGGGTGCAAAATGGTTTTGATTAGATGCATACCATGTTTATTAAGCCTTGCACAAAGCAGGCTGGGGGCTTGGCTGGTCTGCCATAAAAGGGAAGGAGATTTACACGGCTCCCTGCAGGATTCATTTAATCTCTTGGGGATTTACTGACCTTCAATTAGAACTGTTAAGTACTGTTTACACGGTCCCTAATTCATACAAGACTAGTGTAAGGCTGAAGTTTGCTTTCATTAAGGACCTATGAATCAAGAAAATAAAAAATAAAAAAGTCTTTGTCATGTAAGATGGGATTTGGGTAAAAAAACAAAAAAAAATTGAAAACAAAAAGCCATTAGGAGTTGAAAGTCTTACTTTGTCATCCTTCAAGAGTGGCTTGATACTAAAGAGTTGATACATTTTTAGGGTGGGTTTAAAAAAAACCCCACCTGATTGGAGATTATTCACGTGAGGATCACCTTTACAATTTTAAAACTTTCTTACAGAGAACTGGGAAAAGACAGATCCTTGAATTCTTTTCTGTTGTTCAAAAAGTAGGATTCCCTTTTATTTGCCAGAAGGAAGAGCGCGATTGATCCCTTATCAGGACCAAATATTCACACAGAAATTGCCTTTAGCTGTGCCTTCAAACTGCAGTACATGGACCCCATTGGGTATACCTAGGATACCAGGGCCACATAAAACCATGAAACATCATCCAGGTACATTATTCAAGGATTTGGGAGGAAAGCACACATTTTAAAAGATGTTGGAAAAAGCACAACAGTATTAGATCAGAAGTCACAAACTCAAATGCCCACGGGGATAGGCAGGTGTAAGAATGAGTGAATTAGTCTGGTTAAGTACTAATTGGTAAAGAATTCATGTTCCTTCTAAAAAGATACCCACTGCTCATCCACAGCCTCAGTACATACTGTGGAATGACTTGCCAGAAGGTGTCCATCCTTTCTCCTGGCTTTGGGACTCATTCTATGCAAATCGTTCAGAGCCACAGCCTCATGCCAGGAGAAGTGATTTAAAACCCTTGGACGTGTTATGGGCATTGCTCCAATTTCTGCCTTGAAAGCAGAACCTTTAAGCTGTGACAACCTAGGGTCGTGTTGAACAAATTCAACAAGAGGGTGGCGTGATCATCACAATGATCTTGTTAATATCATGTCACTGAATGCCCCCGACTGTCCTGTGTGGCAGGTATTATTATCCTTGTTTGACAGATGGGGAAATGGAGGCTCAGCCAGGTGAAGCCCCCTGCTCAGGTGACATATGCGACCACACACCGGAAGAGGCACATGAAGCCTCACACTCAACCTCATTGCCCAGAGCCTGTGTTCTTGGTTATCATGAAACACCATGCAGGGAGTGGGATGGAATTCTAGCGTTTCCCTTTATTACACAACTTGGCCTCCACTTAGAGTGCATTTTCTGAGGTCCACTGGTGAAACTGACATGAGTCTTTTTTTCTCAATTTCCAGAGAGCAGAAGAATTTCACCTTTGGTTGAAAGGATGAGTTAGAGCACACCCACTTTGGTGATCTGTGATGAGTTTAGCTCTTGCCCAGATAAACTGCAGAGGGCATTTAATGGAGAAACTACCACTCCTCTACCCTTGGTGGCTTAAAGTCTCTATCTTTGGTTGGATTTTTCCAGAATTAACTAGGATTTGAAGACAGATAGTTTAATTGAGAAGTGATTCCAGGAAGCACATGTAGAGAAATCAGGAAATGAAGAGAGTGTATTAATAAGCAAGTTACAGCCATGATGTAGGGCTGCCAGATAAAATAAAAGACACCCAGTTAAATTTGAATTTTAGCTGAACAGCAAATAATGTTTTTTTTTTAACCATGCGGCATGCGGGATTCCCCCACCAGGGATCGAACCGGTGCCCCCTGCAGTGGAAGCGTGGTGGGAGTCCTAACCACTGGACTGCCAGGGAATTCTGAGCAACAAGTAATGTTTAAATGTATGTCCCACATATTACATGGGACCTACCTATGCTGTTTTTTTTGCGGTACGCGGACCTCTCACTGTTGTGGCCTCTCCCGTTGCAGAGCTCAGGCTCTGGACGCGCAGGCTCAGCGGCCATGGCTCACGGGCCCAGCCACTCCGCGGCATGTGGGATCCTCCCGGACCGGGGCACGAACCCGTGTCCCCTGCGTCGGCAGGTGGACTCTCAACAACTGCACCACCAGGGAAGCCCCTATGCTGTTTTTCATTGTTTATCTGAAATTCAAAGTTAACTGAGCTTGCTGTATTATTATTTGCTAAATCTGACAGCCCTATACTTAGGACTTCTGAAAGGTGGTGTCCAGCACACTTCAGAACTATTCCACCTGAGAAACAGGGAAGCAGGAACATTCATCCTCCATCTTACCTTTGTCATCGGTTAAGAGCTACTTCCGGGCTCATCAACTCCCTGGCAATTCTGGCCTGCCCTGCTCAAGGCTGGACCTGCTCCTTCAGGTTGAGAAAGCCCCAGGCAGGAGGACACAGGTGCTTGTACCTGTGGGACTTGGGTAAGGGGACTGAGGTGCTTAGGCTCCAAATGTAGGGAGGTGCTAACTCTCAGGTCATGGGAGTGCAGGGTCAGCCTTATTCTCCTCACCCTGGCCTGGCCCTGGCTTGCAGGAAGACGTCTTTGGCAAGCATGAAAACCTTCAGTGGTGAGGGGTTAGAGGCCAGGCATCAACAGCATCTGCTATAGTCTTCCATGAGCTTACAGACAAAGATCACAGGGTAAAGGATGCCAGGTAGGAAATTCTGCTCCTCTGAGAGTTTTCCTTTTGGTTCAGGGCTCCCCAGATTTATAAAGACCTGCCTGTTTTACATAGGAAGAGGAAGATACTTCAGTCCTGCTCACTGGATTCCCAGGTCTCTCTACTATTTACTTTATTTGTTCTTAACTCATGTTAGTTTTCTGCAGCCCAGTGTTACCTAGTGTATCACATCTCTTTTATGATAATCATGTAACGATTGTCTAGTCCAGCAAGTGGGACTGGTAGCACTTTGGAGGTGCCCTTTTTTCTTTGGAAGAGATGCTACAGATGAGATCAATCTGAACTGATGATGAAGGAGGTGAAGAAGCAAGGCGTGCCCAATCTTATGCCCAGAGATTCTCTTTATCTGCCCTGTGTGATGACAAAGTGGTGGATGGCAATAGGAAAAGAGATCTCTCCTCCACTCCCTCGTTTTGCTTATCCTGCTGTTCACATATTAATGGGCATTGAGTGTCTTCTCAGTTCTGGATGCTACACTTGGTCATTTTATCGACAGCAGAGGTGTCAGCCTATTTTAGGCAACCGAGTGTTTTTACGTCCTGTTTGCAATTCTCAGGAGAAGGCATGGTTTACCTTGAGTAGTGACATCCTACAGTGTCAACAAATTCTTCATGTTATTTAAAGTCCTCTTATAATTTATAAGTCTTTACTTACTTATATTTCTCTACTGATCTTTACTTACATTTTTTTATCCATATGGTAGAGTGGTTTTGAGCACGAACTTTGGACTTGGAAATGGGGGTGAATTCTGCCCCCTACACTTGCTAAATGTGAGATCTAGAAGCCAGGCAGGTCACTTGACCTTTGTGCTCAAGTTCTCTGCCTACAGAGTGGGGATGAGAATGCTATTTATCCTAGAGGGTTGTATAAGAGTCAGGACAGGCAAAGTCTTGCTACAGTAATTACCAACCTCTAAGTCGCGATGGCTTAAACCAACACAGATTGACTTCTTACTCTTGCTATATGTTTTTTGCACACGAGCAGGGGTCTCTTTTCTATCATCCCCACCTTCAGACTAAGAGTAACCAAAGAACATTTACAAAAACAGAAGATGTTTCATGATAAGCTGGATTCATGGGTTAGCTCAACACCCACTTTGTTGACCTGATAGTGAGTTTAGCTCATCTCTAGATAATTCTAAATGGGATTTGCAAGATTTAACCTCGATGGGTCAAGATGGCTATTTCGGAGTGGGTAATCCCCAAAGCAACTAGGATTTGAATGCAAGAAGAATTTTTTGGGAAGTGATTCCAGGAAGCATTGATAGGGAAGTGAGAAAACCAGAAAGGAATGGAAAGGAGCCAGTACAGGGTGTGTTAGTAGGCAAGTATAGCGCTCTGGGCAACTAGCAACTCAATCCATATGGTGACCATGGCCAACTGGAGTGGCACTTTTCATGGTGGCAAGGGGAAGGTCATATGCATCAGGGTCATGCACTGGCAATTAGGTGCTCCAGCCAGGCAGTGACAGGCATAATTTTCTCCCATACTCAATTGGCCAGAATTAGTAACTTGGCCCAACCCAAATATAAGAGACGTAGGGAAGCACAATTGTCCTAAGGGCAGAAAATGAACCAGGCATATTACTGAACAGTACTTACGTTTATCACAGGTGGTTGTGGGATTCGATGAGATAATATTTGTAAAGCATAGAAGTTGGCACAGAGTGAAGGCACAATAAATGTTGGTTGCTCTTTTAATTATGAAGATATATGCCCCACTAGATTATGAGCAATGTAAGGGGAGGGATATCATCTTACTTCTAATAATACTATCATTTATTGTTGAATACTTTCCATGTGCTGAGTACTTTGCCAAGTAGCATCCTCACAACAACCCCAGGAGGTAGGTAACTATTCTTTTCAATGCCATTTTACAGATGAGGAAACTAAGTCTTAGTGGGATTAAGTAAGATGCTCAGTCTCATCTAGGAAGTAAGTGGCGGCGCAAGGATCTAAACACCTGCCAAAGCCCACGCATTTGGCATCACACTCTAGTGCCTCCGTCTTTGTACTGCTAGCATCCAGCACCAAGCCCAATGCAGAGTAGGGGCTCCATGAATATTTGCAGAATTGGCTAGAGTAACTTTTTTGACCTTGTAAGTGCATCAAAGGCCTTCCACTGACTCCTTCCTCTAGCACGCATTCCTCCCAAAGATGGCAATGTGCCAACTGTTTTACCCTGTTGGCCCAAACTACCTTCTTCTTGCCATTTAATTACTGTACATAATTCCAAGATTCGGCATTCCTCATCACCTGCCCTTTGCCTCCTCTTGTCTTCCTGGTCAAATCCAGAGATATATCTGATATACCTATGGGTACCATGACTCTTCTTGGTCTAAGAGGTGGGCACAATATTCCAGAAATTTCCAAGGAAACTAGAACAACCTCCTTAAAGTTTTAAGTGCTTACCATCACCTAAAACTGCTATTCCTTTAGGGTTCTAATCTTTTCCCTAGCCTAGCCATCTTAAAAAAAGAATGGAATTTCATTTGGGGGGCCCTCTGGGAATCTGACAACCTCTCCTTCCTTTTATTCAATTAAAGGCTGAAAATATCAGCTGGCTTTTATCTGACTTCTTGTCTATGAATATTACGTTCTGAGGAAACATAATATTTAGTAGCACTCTACTAAACATTACGCTCTGCATTTTTTTTGTCCTTTTTTTTGGTGGTGCGGGGGGTCATGGTAGACAAATAAAACTAATTCTGAGGTTATCTGAGAGCTGACATTCCACACAATAACAATAAGAACGTTTTCCAAATTTAAAACTCTGATGGAGGAAGTGGGTTACAATAGAAGCAACCTTTGACCCTGATCAGTCATAATGGTTTCCTGGATTCAGGGATATTATGGGCTGGAGCCAAGGGTTTCAGCAGAGAGAGCACAAGATGTGTTAAACTTAGAACACATTGTGTGAGTTCCGGGTGGGGCTGTTGGAGGGACATCTTTCTTCCTTTCCGGTGAAAATGATTCCTTTCCAAACAAGGATCTGGATCTTTCTCACTCTCTGGCCTGTTTATTTGTTCTGCTGCTGATTTGAAGAAGAATTTTGCATTCCTTAAATATCAATGAGTTGGAAAGTCTACATTCTGGGAACCACTTCTAGGGATTACTCACCCCCAAGTATTTACTGAGTGATGGCTGTGTGCCAGACACTGTTCTAGATGTTGGGATATAGCAATAGACAACAACAGCGACGAAATCAGGCAACAAGCCCTATCCTTGTGAAGTTTCATTCTATAGCATGCTTCCTCACCTTTAGCGCTCCTGATATTTTGCACCGGAGAATTCATTGTCGTGGTGGCAGGGGTGGAGGCGGGCTGGCCTGTGCATTGTAGGATATTTAACAGCATCCCTGACCTCTGTCCACCTGATGATGTCAGCAGCTCCCCTCCACAGTTGTGACAACCCAAAATATCTCTAGACTTTGCTAAACATCTCGGAGGCAAAAATCACTCTTGGTTGAGAACCGCTCTTCTGTTGGGAGGGAGACAGACCATAAACTATGAACGAATAAATTGGTAAATAGCAAGTTACAGAGTCTGTTAAAGGTCAATAAAGATATGGAGTAGGCTAAGGAGGGTTGAGTCTTGGCAGTTGGGTGGGGATGAGGGATTCCTGTAATTTCGATGATGTAGTTGGGGATGTCCTTATTGAGAAGGGGACATTTGACAAAGACTTGAAGGAAGCAAAGAAGTGAGCCAGTGCCATGGAGGAAGAACATTCCAGAAGGAGGGAACAGCCAGTGCAAGTGGCCTGAGCATACCCAGTGGTCTCAGAGTCATCAAGGGGGTCGGTATGGCTGACGTGGAGGGAGCCAAGAGAAGGTGCTCAGAGAGGAAGCAGAGAGATAAAAGGAGAGTGTGTTCAGGCCGTGCAGCCTGGGGCCTTTACGGCCACGGTCAAGGCTTTGCTTTTCTCCGAGAGGAAAGGAAATCACTGTCTGATTTTGAACAGAGGCATGATATGATCTGTCTTTTAAAAAAGTTTTTTTAAATAGGACCACTCTGGCTGCTGCTGGGTTGAGAACAGACGGTAGGGAGGCAAGGAAAGAAGTAGGGCCATGGCAAGTCAAACTTGGACTCCAGGCAACTTACAGGGATGTGTCCCAGTTTGGACCTGGCTAGGCATCTAAAGGTTTCTGCGGACATCATCTCCTTCTATTAAAGACACATACATGGTGGCCAGTTGTAGCTGCCTGATATAGTAGACCATCAAGGGAAACAGGAGTTTGAATTTGCCTTATTTTCCCTGTCACCTTATCTTGTTAGACTCTGCCCCAGGTAATGTCCTGATTTTCCCTTTAGAAACATCATATTCTAGGAGGGAGACCAGAGGCCCAGGTCATTATAATAATTAATAATGTATGATAGAAATAATAAGCTCACAGTTACTGGGCACTTATGATTTGCCAGATGCCATGCTATATTCATTTTATGCATTATCTCATTGAATTTTGGCCACAACCCTATGAAGTTGGTACTCATGTCGTTGTTTCTCCCACAGTCCAGATGAGGAAACTGAGGCTCAGAGTGTTTATGTGACTTCTCCAAAGTTTCAGAGCTTCAGACCTCATTGACGGGTGTGTGAGAGGGTTGTTCACCCAACTGACATGGAAGGTGGAAGCTTCACGACTGCCAGGGGTTCCAGCTTCATGTTCAAAACTGTTCCCTTCCTTGTCCTGGGACTCATCATAGGGACGTTAGAGATGGGTGGAAAAGGAGAATGTACAAACCCCTCTCTTCCAACTCTGAATCTTGTCAACTAGAACCAGAGATGGTGAATTGTGGGTGAAGACAGTTTAGTACTACCCCCGCCTTTAGTGGATGGGGCTGGGGAGCTCAAGCCCTGGCATCTACAGACCCAGGTTCAAATCCCAAACCCATCACTTAGGAGCACTGTGATCCAGGCCAGTTACTTCACCTCTCTGAACTTTGAAGTTCCCCACCTCTAAGACTGGAATAATAATAGTATCATAGATGCTGTTGCGCCCACCTCTATCTCCTTGTCCCCTCCCACCTCCCAAGCCACCTATAGCTTAGGTGGGCAGTTCCCAATATGCTAATGTTCAGTCCCTCTGCCCAAGGGCTTTCTCTGACTACCCAGGATGGGGCAGATCAGAAACTCCACAGATTGACACCCCCAGCAGTAACCTCAACCAAGGAGAAATGAGATGCGGGGAGTAATGATCGCGCTCCCTCACTGGGAGAATTCTGAGGTGTGCTCAGTGTTCTTAGGCGGTCCGCAAGCTGGATTGTGCCCCAGTTAACCTCGTCACTAACCTCTCATGAATGCACCTTTAATTTCTGCTTTCCTCCCTGTCTCTCCCTCTCTCCTTGTATTTCCTGGGCTCACCTCCCCAATAAACTATTTGTGCCCAAATCCTATGCTCATTATCGATTTGGGGGAGTAAACCAGGACTCTGTAAGATTATTGTGACAGTTACGAGGAAGTGAATGGAAGGTACTTAGCAGATTGTCAGATAAATAGTCAACACTGAAAAAAATGGAAGCTGTGATGTTGGCAATGAAGAGTATGATGAGGAGAAACAGAAGGAGGAAGGAGGAGGATGAGGAAGAGGAGAAGGGGAAGGAGAACGAGAAGAAGAAGAAGGAGAAGAAGAAGAAGAAGGAGAAGGAGAAGAAGAAGGAGGAGAAGAAGAAGAAGGAGAAAAAGAAGAAGAAGAAGAAGGAGAAGGAGGAGAAGGAGAAGGAGAAGAAGGGGAAGAAGAAGAAGTGGTGGTGCTGATTATAAGGATGATAATGAAGACCATGACGAAACTAAAGCCCAGGAGGTGAGTGGAGAATTGTGGATTAACAGGGCATGGGGAGCTAGCGCAAGTGCTCAACCAGATCCATAACGTATTCATCTCCATCCATAGTTCCTCCCACTACTGAGCTCATGGAAGTTCCTCCCCATGGTCCATGTTCTCTAGGAGATAACCTGTCCCCTATTCTTTCTGAGTAGCAGACAGTCAATGAGTCAGTGAGTTCTTGCCAAACACCAATTCTGTATAAAATGTGATGTGATGGACCACGAATTAGAAAATGTGGTCCGTGTCGAAGCTACTTCTCCATGAGAAAAGCCAAATCTCCTATTCGCAAAGGTCCTCCTGGCTTTTTCATTCCTGGGCTTCACCTCGGATCCTGCTACTGGACAAGTGGACACACAGCCTTGGGACCAGTCTGACTGTATTGTCTTGAGACTGTTATTCATCTTCCTGTGTGGGTTGGCTTATTTCCTGTCTTGCTCATTCATTTCAGAACGTCCTGTTCTTAGATCAAAAGCCCTGGAAGATTCCACGTCAACAAATGCCATTAGGAGTTTCAACTGCAGAAAATTTGCTGAATTCAACTCGAATTCTTCCCTGGTACTGGTGAAAGGATTGAAATTAACTCTTTTGAAGGATGAATGAGAAATGTTTGCACTTGGCTGATGGGCTCCAGAAGGTCAGACCTGGGAGTCACCTTAGCTGTCATGGCTTCCAAGCCTCTCTCATTTTACAGCAGGAAAATCAAGAGAGGTTACTTTGCCAGCAGATGCCACACAGCTAGAGGGTAGCATAGCCCAGAATAAAACACTTCTCTGGACTCTGACTCCATTGTTTTTCTTGCTCTATTATTACCCACCTCTTGTAAATCAAGTTGCCAGAAATGCGCCAGGAGCATCTTTTGGTCAAGGACAGATCTTTTTGTGCGGCGAACGGTTGCTTCCTCATTCAGCTTTTATAAATCTTGATTTTCATTTATCAGATTTTAAAAAATATCAGAGCAACTCTGTACCTCAAAATAATGAAGCTGAAAAGAATTTCTATTTAACCTCAATGTCACAAAATCATGAAAAGCAACACGTTGAAATGCATGGTAGCTTTTTCATTCTAAATAAACTGAAATTCACCTAATTGATTCAAATGAATCCATGCATTCTGAAGCCTTCTTTTTTCCCAAGTAAAATGGCCAAACTGCTGAGCTATGACAGGAAGAAGGAAAACCAGAGAGAAGAGAGAAACTACAGCGAGGAGAGAGGGGAAAAAAAATCAGAGCATAAGTATATCAAAAGTCTCCTCTTTAAGACACTAGAGAGAGCTCGCAGAGAATTCAAGAAAACCACATTTTTGGCATCCATCTGAACTTCAAAATTATTCATTTAGGTTTGTTTATTTATATCTTACTTTGTTCATCCAGAAAGGATTTCAAGAAACAATGCCCTTCAGATAAGATTATTAATACACAGCATTTACTGACCATTTATCATGTGCCAAGAACTGCATATACATTATCCCATTTAAGTTGTTTATCACAGTGACTCTAGGAGACAACTATTATTATGCTCATTTGTAGTGGGTTGATCTGTGGCCCCCAACCCGGACCCCCCGCTCCCCTGCAAAGATATGTTCACCTGGAAACTGCAAATGTGAGTTTCTTTGGAAAAAGGATCTTGGCAGATGTACTTACATTAGGATTTTTTTTAAAGATTTTTTTTTTTTGATGTGGACCATTTTTAAAGTCTTTATTGAATTTGTTAGAATATTACTTCTGTTTTATGCTTTGGTTTTTTGGCCACTGAGGCATGTGGGATCTTAGCTCCCCAACCAGGGATTGAACCCACACCCCCTGCATTGGAAGGCAAACTCTTAACCTCTGGACCGCCAGGAAAGTCCGAAATTTGGGATCTTGAGGTCAGGTCACCTTGGATTATCCGGGTAGGGCCTTAAATCTAATGACAAGTGCACTTCACCAGAAGAGAAGAACGGACATAGAGATGAAGACCATGAAAAGGTGGAGGCAGGGATATGAGTGAAGTGTCTCCAGCCAAGAAAAAAAAGAGAGATGCATGAAAGAACATTCCCCAAATGTTAATGGTAGCTGTCTTAGGATGCTGGGGTTTCAGGGACTTTTGCTTTCTTCATTAGTCTTCTATATGTATTGTTCAAATTTTCTACAGTAAACAATACTAACTATCTAATTTGAAGAAAGAATTCAAGCGATTTTCCTTGGAGACAATGCACAATGACAGAGAGTGTTCACTGAAAAAGGTAACGTACAAAATTGTAGGTAGTAAATAATTACTGCAATTGTGTGTAGATTCAAGGTAAGTCAGTCCTTACCTTGACCACGTGGGGCAGGTACTGATATCTCCCCAGTTTCCAGAAGAAGAGCCTGAGTCTCAGAATTAGAAAGTACTGGAGGGACTTCCCTGGTGGTCCAGTGGGTAAGACTCCGTGCTCCCAATGCAGGGGGCCAGGGGTTCGATCCCTGGTCAGGGAACTAGATCCCACATACATGCTGCAACTAAGAGTTCATAAGCTGCAACTAAGAAGCCCGCATGCCACAACTAAGACCCGGCACAGCCAAAATAAATAAATAAATAAATATTTAAAAGAAGAGAAAGTACTGGAGCTGTTGCATTTAAGTCTCCATTAAAGAGAGTATCCTCTTATGCTCACCATTCCTTTGGACCTTCCTTAGGACTAAATTATACCAAAAGCCCACCTTTTTGGTTTTCTCTCAGACTAAGCAATGCTCACATCTCTAAAGTACCCCCCAGTTATGGAGGAACAGAGGTAGTTTTCTTTTTCCCCAGCCAATTCTCTCTTCTGAGTGGAAAACCTGAAAGTTCCCCAGTGTTAAAGACTCTAATCTGGGTGTGAAGAGAGAAGTAAAATGTGAGATGCTAATTCCACACTTTTGAGAACACCTAGAGGAAGCCTGTCCTCTCAAATTCACAAAGGAATGCGGACTTTTCCAACTGGCAAGTTGAAACCTATTGTAAGCAATTTAAACCTCCTGTCTGGACCTCAGTGGCTAGGGACTGGCTTTTCTACAGCCCATATTTTAGCCAAGACTATAGAGGGTTGAATCTCTTATTTTTTTTTTTTTAGATTCGAGTTATTTTTGCCCAGTCATATTGGGGACTCTGAGTATTCGATTCTGGAACACCAAACGCAGAGAACTGGGCTGGAGGGCACCTCAGCTGCCACCACCGCCCTCTGTAATCGACTCTGTGCCTGGCACTTGGCCACACACTTTATAGATATAATCTCATGGAGGCCTCAGAACAAACCTGAATGGTAAACTCTATACTATCTCCAATTTCCAGACAAGGGGACTGAATCTTAGTAGGTCAAGGAGCTTGGATGTGGCAGAATTTGGGACTGAGCCAGAAATATCTGTCCTCAGGGTTTTTGCCCCTCTGCGGATCTGCCCCTCCAGCCTTGGACATTCAGAGTCATGTGTAGATGAATTAGGATCTCACAGCTTAAATGTTCCTCTTGGACATCCAGGAGGTCGGGACTGCAGAATCTGCATTATGCCCAAAGGAATTGGCAACGTTATGCAAAAAACAGTTAAAGGAAAATACCAAAGGATAACAGTATGAACAATCAGCGTCAAGACTGAGTCCTTTCTGGACCTCGGACCTCAAAACAGTGTGACCCTGAAAAAGTAGTTTCCCCTTCCCTGGGCCTCAGTTTCCCCATTAATACATGAGCGTATTGTTCTAGACTCACCCGGGAAATCTTTTAGAAGTGGTAAGTTCCAAGATTTATCTTTGACTTCTAAATCCAAATTTCCTGGGGAGAGCCTCACTTATTAATTACTTAGTTAATTTAGCAGATACTTATTGATATTTACTGGATGCTTTGCTGTTGGAGATGAAATGGCGTATCTGTCAGGGTTCCACTGGGAGATAGAATAGCCCATAGGCTATAGAATTGCATAATTTGAGGAGTTTCCTAAAGGGGCTAATACAGGGATGGGGCTGGGATATAGCAGAAGCATAAAGGATAGTGCAGTACCTGGGAACTAGCAACACTGGGGCTCTTACAACCCCTAGACCTGAAGGAAGTGGGGATTGTTACCTGTATCTGGAGGGAGAGAGCTATGGAGAGAGGTCCTCCTTAGGTGAGCTGTGACCTTCATCTAGAATGGGTTTTCTTAACATTGACACTGTTGGTATTTGGAGCTGGACAATTCTTTGTTGGGGGCTCTGTCCTGTGCATTGCAGGGTGTTTAGCAGCATCCCTGGCTTCTACCCACTGGATGCCAGCAGTGCCCTCCAGACATCCCAAATGTTCCCTGGGAGGCAACATTATCCCCAGTTGACAACCACTGATCTAGAGACGCAGCTAGCTTGTCGCGACCTCACAAGTTAGAAGACACTTTAATCTCCCACTCCCTTTTTCATTCAGCCTCCTGCTAGGATTTCCCATTGGCCAAAGCTCAACCAGAAACCAGAGGTGAGAACGGGCACTGATGTCCTCCAAGAAGTCAGCTCTGAGGCTGGATAAGACCCTTCTCCTTCAAGAGCTTACGGTCTATGTGGGGCTGGAGGAAGAGGCAGAGAATAAACAAATACACAACACAAGATTATTTCAGAGCATAATTAGCAAGATGAAAACAAACCAACAAACAAAAAAAACAGGACCATGCAACAGAGAATGGCTGAGCTCTGTTGAACAGGTGATGGTTAAGCTAAGACTTGAATGATACGATGAGGCCAGCCTTGAACATATTGGGAAGGCGGGGGGATACCCCAGGCAAAAGGAACTCCAGGCAAAGCATGTGCAAAGGCCCTAAAATCTACATTTATTCATTTATTTGTGTTTTTTTGAGGTATGTTATTGGGATGTAATTTAGACATACTAAAATATGCAACTATTAACTGTATTGATTGGTGAGTTTCTGTAAGTGTATCTGCCCCTGTAACCATCATCCAGATTAAGACTCAGACCATTTCCATCTCCCCAGAAAGTTCCCTTATGTTCCCAATCATGTCCTTCTCCCCTGCTACTCTTCTCACTTTTATTGCTATAGATTAGGGTTGTTTTTTTTTTTGCGGTATGTGGGCCTCTTGCTATTGTGGCCTCTCCCGTTGCGGAGCACAGGCTCTGGACGCGCAGGCTCAGCGGCCATGGCTCACGGGCCCAGCCGCTCCGCGGCATGTAGGATCTTCCCAGACCGGGGCATGAACCCGTGTCCCCTGCATCTGCAGGCAGACTCTTAACCACTGCGCCACCAGGGAAGCCCTAGATTAGGGTGTTTTTTTTTTTTAATTTTATTTATTTTTAATTTTTTTTAAGTCTTTATTGAATTGGTTACAATATTGCTTCTGTTTTATGTTTTGGTTTTTTGGCCGAGAGGCATATGGGATCTTAGCTCCCCAATCAGGAACTGAACCCGCACCCCCTTCATTGGAAGGCAAAGTCTTAACCACTGGACCACCAGGGAAGTCCCGCCATGGACTAGTTTTGCCTGCCTTTGAACTTCCCATAAATGGACTCATGCAGTGTGTGCTTTCCTGTGTCTGGCTTCTTTCACTCAACACTAGATCTGTGCAATTCTTTCGTGTTGTTGAATGTATCAGGAGTTTGTTTCTTTTTATTGCTGAATATTATTCCATTGTATGGATGTACCAGCGTAGGTTAATCCATTCTCGTGTTGAAGGATATCTGGGTTGGTTCCAGTTTGGGGGTAATTATGAATACAGCAGCTGTGAACGTTTGCTTGCAAATCTTTTTGTGGATCTATGCATTCATTTCTCTTGGATGTAGTTTTTGAGTCTGAGGCTAGATGTGTCTTTATTAGAAATTACCAAACAGTTTTTTTTAATCAAATTTAATCAGTTATACACATACATATGTTCCCATATCCCCTCCCTTTTGCGTCTCCCTCCCACCCTCCCTATCCCACCCCTCCAGGCGGTCACAAAGCACCGAGCTGATCTCCCTGTGCTATGCGGCTGCTTCCCACTAGCTATCTACCTTACGTTTGGTAGTGTATATATGTCCATGCCGCTCTTTCACTTTGTCACAGCTTACCCTTCCCCCTCCCCATATCCTCAAGTCCATTCTCTAGTAGGTCTGTGTCTTTATTCCTGTCTTACCCCTATGTTCTTCATGACATTTTTTTTCTTAAATTCCATATATATGTGTCAGCATACAGTATTTGTCTTTCTCTTTCTGACTTACTTCACTCTGTATGACAGACTCTAGGTCCATCCACCTCATTACAAATAGCTCAATTTCGTTTCTTTTTATGGCTGAGTAATATATACCCTGAGAAAACCATAATTCAAAAAGAGTCATGTACCAAAATGTTCATAGCAGCCCTATTTACAATAGCCCGGAGATGGAAACAACCTAAGTGTCCATCATCAGATGAATGGATAAAGAAGATGTGGCACATATATACAATGGAATATTACCAAACAGTTTTGCATTAGATTTTGATGTGAAGGTAGACTGGGAAACCTAGGATTCACAGTTTTCCAGTGCTAGCTCCCTGTCTCACCAAACACGTAGGTCTGTTACTTGGTCCATGATAGGGTCATCCCTCACGCCTACCCCCCAGGCGCCATGCATCCCAGAGACAGCTCTCCTTGGGCTGGCTACCTGGGCAAAACCTTCCCCTGCCTGGCCCCGCCTCCCACCTCCTTCAGGGGTGTGTGTGCCTTAAATCATGGCGCAGCGGCTAATTCTTTGCAGCTTTCGGGTTACTGTCTCCATAAGCAGACAGGAGGGCGCCCTGACACAGTTAAAGATCACAAGCTTTGATAACCTGGCCTTCTGATTTACGATAATCCAGGTCTCCACGTTCTCCTAATGAGGGGAACTCGGAGTGTCAACCCGTTTATTAAATGCTCAGAACCATGTGTGAGCCGGACCGAGGTAAGAAGTCAATCATATTTTCATTTATCCTGCGTGTCCCCCCTCCTGTTCGTTCATTCCTCTCTCCCTGAGACTGTCTGCCTGCCAAGCTCTTTCTTTTCATCTCCAAAGGGGAGGACTTTAGGACGGGTCGTTGGCAGAGACGGTTGGGGTCCGCAATGTTTGCACTTTCCTACTGATTCCATAGGTGTTTGGAAGTTAATGATACTCAACACCTCATGATTCTTTCCTATATGTCAAACAAAGGCATGAAAGGGAAAGTGACCAGAGGCGAGAGGCAGGGGGCACAGGGCGGTCCCAGCAACATAGCAATAGCTTTCTCTTTCTTTCACCCCGACCCTGCAGAGACTGGTGAGTCTTATTGCAGATGGAAGACGGATGAATATTCCTGAAGTTGCTGGGATCTAATGAAGTCTTAATTCATCTCCCTTAATTCCCTTTGAAATAGAAAAAGGCACACATCAAAATAACGGATGGCCCAGCTGCTTTAATCTCTCCTTTTTCTCACCCCTCTCCCCCTTTGCATCTTGGTCACTGTCACTTTCTTAATCTCCGAAGATTCCACCCCGATTCCTTTCAAGTGGCATCAGCTCCGTCTCATAGGTTTGGTCTTCTGGATGTGGCATAAATATTTCTGCCTGTTTGAGGCCCCTGGCTGGATTCTGTTCTTGGACGTGGCTGGGGGAGGGGGCTGAGCTGATGACTCTGAATTCACTTGGTGAGAAGAGCTCTGGACAGTCCAGCATGGGGACTCCTGAAGAGTTTGCAACTTCACATTCCATTGGGGAACTTGGTGCCTTAAGCCTCCTTTGGTGGGGATGCCGGTTTATATTGTTACTTTGTCTACGCTCCATCTTGTGATTGAATGATACCCGTTGTTTCATTTAAAGTAACCTCAGGGGGCTTCCCTGGTGGCGCAGTGGTTGAGAATGTGCCTGCTAATGCAGGGGACACGGATTCGAGCCCTGGTCTGGGAAGATCCCACATGCCACGGAGCAACTAGGCCCGTGAGCCACAACTACTGAGCCTGCGTGTCTGGAGCCTGTGCTCCGCAACAAGAAAGGCCACGATAGTGAGAGGTCCGCGCACCGCGATGAAGAGTGGCCCCCTCTCGCCGCAACTAGAGAAAGCCCTCGCACAGAAACAAAGACCCAATGCAGCCAAAAATAAATAAATAAATAATAAAATAAAATAAAATAACCTCAGGAGTAAGCTTGGGAGCAGTTTAATCATTTCTCCCCATTCTTATGCAATTCTTATATTGTGTATCTTGCCCACTGCCTGGCTTAGCATAGATGCTACATAAATGTTTGTTGAATAAATGAACAAGTGGGCGGATGAGTAAACAGAATAACCCAATTGTGCATTACACAGTCTTTAACTTAAGTGTGGTCTTGATTTGTTTTTATGTAAAGTGCACAAATATAGTCAGGCCTGTGGTAACGCAGAGCTCCTTAGCATTGCATAATGAACCCTGCCACATCTGCTGTCTCCTCACTTTGTAAAGCTGCAGATCCTGAAGGTACGGGAGGTTGGAATGAAGGAAACTGACACTGTCACATGACTGCGTCATGCTGAGTACTGTGCTATGTGCTTCATGCTTATACTGATCCTGGTGTGTCCCCTATAAATCATCTGCTTATCTATCCGTCCTAGATTTCAGGCCAATAACACTTTTTTGTTGTTGTTCTTTGAGTTTGGATGCTATCCTGAAGCCAATAGAGAGACACAAAGCGGATTTAAGATTTTAATTTTAGATGTACATTTAGAAAGATCCCTGGCTGTAGGTCTCTGTTGCAACAGCTCAAATCAGCCCTTGTAGTGTGAAAGCTGCCATAGACAATATGTAAATGAATGAACATGGCTGTGTTCCAATAAAACTTATTCACGCAAACTGGCAATGGATTGCACTGGCCCACTGGTTGTAGTTGCAGACCCTGGGTCTAGGTCCTTCCATGAGTAGTAAAAATAGAGTGTGATAACGAGGACAAGCACAGGTGCTATGAAACACAGACCACTTTTGGAGGGTGGTCAGCGAGGACTTACATGGGGAAGTGACATATACTGAGAGCTGAGTCAGTGCTGACTTGACAAGAAGAAGTCGTAGTGTATTCCAGCCCCAGGGAAGAGAGGGCACGTACCCCAAGGAACTGAATGTGGTTTACAAGGCTACAGCATAAGGTGTTGGCAGCTCCCGAGGCAAATGGGGACAGACAGTCCTGGACTCAGGAACTGTCTGCCAACGCCAGGCCTGGTGGAGCAACGGTGTTCAGAATGCTTCGCTGGAACTGCATTTGCCTCTTAAGATAGAATCCAGGGCAGGGCATCGATGAAGAGAGAACTGGGAATAGTGGCTTGGGGCTGGAGCTGCTTGCTCTCTGCCATATACACCTTTAAGCAGGAGCATCCAGAGCCGCCTCTGCCTGGGCTGACTGCTGGACAGGAAGGCTGTCAGTTTCTGATGGATCAAAGGAGCCAGGACAGTGTCGTTCCTGGTCTCCGGGGCTGAGGTCTCCACACCTCCTCACCAGAGGCCCCTTCAGAGGAGGACAGGTCACTTCCATCCGTCCTGAGTCTTCTCTCTATTTTAAGATGAAAATAAACCCTAATTTTTGAGTGCTATCCGTTTGCAGCTTGGTTTCAGGCAGAATAGAATGTATAAATGATCCACCTAACACTTTCCTTATCTGCCCGTCCACCTCTTCGGTTTTGTACAGTCAAGATTTTATCCAGGAATGTGGGATCTCCTGGTTGAATCTTTTCACGGTATTCTCACATGTTTGTTCTGGGAGAAGAAAAGTTGAGTGATATTTTGGAATCCTGTGTCTATCCCTCCTCTGCTTGTTAATTGGGACCCTGCAGTTCACTCCTCTAGTAATAGTATCTTGCATATCGGTGGCGTGGTTAACAGCAAGCTTGCCCTCAAATCCACTTCTTATTCTTTCCCTTCTGTGCTTTTCTCTGTATCATAGGAAGCTCTGTTTCCCAGCCTGTTGGAAAGGGTTGGCCGATGGGAAAAGTGCTGGAAAACTGGAGAGTGACAGAAGGAGAGAAGCCAGGGTATTTCTATGTCATTCTCTGCTTCCAGAAGCATCTCCTGCAGCTGCTGCCTCTCCTCCTTGGCTCCATCTCTAATAAGACAGCTCCTTCCTCTCTTATCTCAGCTCCATTGGGCCCTAGCGACTACAGGATGCCCCAGCTTCTGGCCCTGGCAAAGCTACCTTCTCTTGTTATCCCTCCAGCCCAAGGGAAGTAGCTGCTTCTTGCTCTTGCCAGTCTCTGGGTTGCTTCCTCACTTCCTGTTGGCTTCTCAGCTCTTCCATCATTGGGGTAGTCAGTTCCCTTTATTAAACTCCCTCTGTCTGAAAGACCTTTAGTGGTTTCTGTGTTCTGGCTGGATCCTGACAATTACATACAGCATCTCACAATTAAAAGTGTTCTTCTCTGTTCCATGACCTCATTTTGACTTCTATATGCACAACCTCGGGGTTTGTGATGACCTCGGGGGTCATCACAAAGCACAGAGCTGATCTCCCTGGGCTATGCAGCTGCTGCCCACTAGCCGTCTGTTTCGAAGTAAAATATTTTAATTGTAGTTGGTTAAAACTACGGTCTCTTTCCACTTCCCCAAAATGTCAGGGTTCATTGAAGTGACTGCTAATGGGAAGTTGAGGTAGGGATATATTTAGACTGGATTAAATGGACTATATTTGTGTGGTTCAAAGTCGTTTCTGTGTGAAGATTTATCTAGCCATTCCAATGTGGAAATGGCTTCCAGAAAAGCTCCGACCGCCTCATTATACCTACTCACTGATGTTGTGACCTACACGTGCAGGATCAGAGAGCATATTTCAATATGAATACATGCTATGGTGCCTGGCACCAGACGTATGTGGAGGAGAAACAAGGTTTGAAATACACAGAGCCAGGAATTAGTCTATGGAAAATTCAGTTATCAAATGAGTAAAACTATGAGCAGAGGATTCGGTTAGAATGACAAGTAGTCAAAACAGAAGTTCTTTCCTATCGGGAATATGCTTGAAAGTATAGCTTGAACAGGTATACTCACCCTATAGCCTCTCCTTTATTTGATGGAAATCATGTAAAATAGAATGGATCAATTTCTGTGGTTCCAGGGCACAACCTGTATCAGTACTACAAATGGTGAGAAATTTCAATTTTATGTGTTCCAAGTATAAACAAAACGATTAACCCTGCTAAAGAAAATACTGAATTCTAGTCTTTCCAGAGAAGACATTATTACAAAAAGATTGTCATATAAAGAAGTGATTAAGAGTTTGTGGTCAGAAGTTATAGGATAAAAATATTTTAGCCACGTGAGAGGTAATTAATTAATAAAAATATTATTATCTCTTTCTCGAAATTTTGTGACATTTGTAGTCTTCCCACTTTTTCGAAGAGTGGAAACCTGTGATTTCTGTTCTCATTCTAAATAGGTATCGATATTTGTGTCTAATTCTATATTTGTAATTTAGCTTTCTTTTCCTTCAAAAAGGGCTGCCAAATTGTATAAGCTTCAGACCCCGCAAAACCAGGGTCTATCTCTCCTTGTTCTTTTAATTATACAACTTAATAACATTTCACAGAAACCAGTGAAAAATGAGTGTGTTGAGGAACAACTGCATCCATAGAAACGAAACTGTATGCTTTGGAAAAATCTGATTGGATTTGAGTTGCTAAAAACAATTGCCATTGAGTTAAGCATAGGTGAGAAAAGCAAGACTGAGGAAATGTTAATCATGATAATCTAGAAGGAGTATTCCCTTGGACTGCTTTGCAGTGACTTAATTATCACTCTACACCTCAAAGAAACCAAAACCGGACCCTGCAGAGAAGACCTTGTGGATACGTGTTATAAAAGATGGCTAAGTAGAATTGTGACGGCATGCCAGGTTTTGTGCTGCCTGGGGGGGTGGTCCAGGTGGGTTGGGGATTTGCTCATTTAATTCTCAACAGAACGTATCAGGCAGTCTACAAGTTGCCCAGCAGTGGCAACTGAGAGAAAATCGAGTTGTCATTTTTTTCTGGCCTACTCACTTTTACAGATGGATAAACAGAGGACCAGAGATAGAAATTGTATTTCTCGGGCAACACAGTCATGGAGGAGCAGATCCAGGGACCCAGGTCTCCAGCCTGACCATCTTTCTGTCTTTCCACAACCCTGGAAGAGGCAGGAGGGAAGGGAGAAGTCAGGTAGGAATTTGAAGCTCCCATATGTTTAACTTATTATGGTGTTCATAATGTCACAATGGAAGAGGAAATGGGGGGAGCCTCAGAAACTCCCAAAGGCCCTCCAATTCCCTTGCCGCCATATCCCCTCCATGAATTATGCCCCCGTCCTCTCACAGAGGCTGTGGTCTGAGCCTGAGATAAAAGGCAAGAATGAGGACTTGAACTGGTTTCCTCCACCGGCCCAGCTGCTTCCCCATATATACCCACATTCTTTTGGATATAGATCACAGTTAAAAAACATACACACTGGAATACTACTCAGCCATGAAAAAGAATGGAATTTTGCCATTTGCAACAACATGGATGGACCTGGAGGGTATTATGCTTAGTGAAATAAGTCAGACAGAGAAAGACAAATACTGTATGTTGTCCCTTATATGTGGAGTCTAAGAAACAAACAAACGAATGAATATAACAAAACAGAAACAGACACAGACGTAGAGAACAAACAAGTGGTTCCCAGTGGGGAGAGGGGTGATGGGAAGAGCAAGATAGGGAAAGGGATTAAGAGGCACAAACTACTAGGTATAAAATAAATAAGCTACACAGATATATTGTACAGCACAGGGAATAGAGCCAGTATCTTATAATAACTTTAAATGGAGCATAATCTATAAAAATATTGAATCACATGTTGTACACCTGAAACTAATATAATATTGTAAATCAACTATACTTCAACAGAAAAAAATAAAGGTAATATCTTCTTATTAAACACACACACACACACACACAAAGACAAAAACAATGGTCTGGTCCTGGTCTGGGTCACTAGAGCTATGGTCTAAATTACTAGAGTCACCAGCCAGGAAAGAGTCAAGAAGATGTATTTTGACCCTATTGGAGGAAGTGCCCTATTCCCTGTGAGAAGAGATTCCTACTGTTCTATGATAACGAACAGCCTTAGTCCACCTGTGAGAACAGGCAGGCAAGGGCAAAGGGTCATCACAGGGCTCTGGGGATTTGGCTGGGTGGGTATTTGTGTTGGTGTGGACAGGGTCATCTTGGTTTGGTGAATTCTCTATTGCTCCCTTGTGAAGCTAAGAGGCCTGGATTCAAAGATCAGGGGCCAGCTGGGTGGCATCCTCTCCTTCCCTCCATCTCCTGGGTGCTGGGAGCCTGAGCAGGTCTGTCTGAGGAACCCACTGTTTTCCTTCTGGAGACTTTGGCTGCAGCTACCTACGGGAATTGGCATTCCAGCTGTCTCACATAAAACCCCCAGCTCTTTAAAATCCTCAGTTAAAGCCTGAGCCCCCATAAAATTTGCCAGGCTGGGTTTTGGGCATGAGACCCACACCTTCTGCACAGTCTGAGGACGCTGTAATGAGGCCTCACTAGGAAGCACAGACCCTAGTCTGGCTGGACTCCTAGCTGTAACTATACACAGGAAAGTGAGGGATGTGTTAGCTGAGACCCAGAGCATCTGAAAGGCGGGGTCAAGGAGCCACAAGGAACAGCCATGGAGCCACACAGAGGAGTCTTTAATGACCATTTACAGGAGATGAAATTCCTCAGCAGTAGGAGCTTGGATGCAGTGTGGAGACGTCGCAGTGCAAAGGCTTCAGAAGAGATAAAGAGTTAAAGGATTAGAAGTGACTGCCTTCTGGGAGCTTCTCTGAAATGCATGCCGATTAGACAAAATTCCTTGTACCTGGTTGGGGCTCCACAGATATTTGTGAAATAGATGAATGAATGGAAGATGACTTTCCATAGCAATGCATTTCTGAAACTGATGGTCCGGTTGGTGATATAATGTATCCTGTGGTAGGCAAGGCAGGCAGGCATCAGAAAGGAAAGGACAATTCAGAACACGCCCCAAAGGCTGCACCTTCTCTGCTCCCAAACCTCCATGTTTCAGAATATGTTTTAGTGCAGGGCTTGAAACTCTCAATCTATAGGGCCAGCCAGGTGTGATCCATGAGCAAGGTGGGTAGAGACGGAGGACGGAGGGGACTCTGGTGATCTGGTGAGCCCGTGTCCCCTTCAAAGGGGACAGCCACTGCCCAGCTGCTCTAACTGTTGCTGTGCAGGATTTCAGGTCACTGTTTTCAGGTATTCTGGCTTTTCAAGAGTTACCAGAATGCCACATTTAAAACAAGGGAAATCTCCTACTTTTAAAAATACAGGCAACTAATTCACAAATTTAAAAGGACCCCTTCGAGGGCTGCCTCTGGACCTTGGGATGTCGATGAGTGAGCTTGGGGCGTTTGTTGGAGGCCATACTCAGCCTGGGTCAGGAAGGGCAAGCAGGACTTGGGAAGCGGGCAAAGGCAGAGCAAAACAGGCACCAGGCAGAGGGCACAATCCATGCAAAGGCAGGGAGTGGCCGGAAATTATGATGCGCTTGGGAAAGCGGGAAGTAAGCGGGCAGACCAACACCTAGGGAGCAGTGTGTGCATGTCTTAAGGTTGGGGGTTGGTGGGTGGTGTGACGTGAGCCATCAGAGGGGTGACAACTATGGTGGTGGCATGGGGGGTGTCATTGCTTGAGAAGGAACCATTTTGCACTCAGTTATTAACCAGGTTAAGAGCAGGTTGCTTTGACCAATGAGCAGGGAAGGTTTGGAGCTTATTCTGAAACAGGAAGCTGGATGGGGGCACTTCCTGAAGGTCAAGCTCTGGAACCTGACTGCCAGGGTTCAAATCCTGGCTGCCCTACTTACGAGCTCTGTGTCCTAAACTACGTACCCTCTTTGTGACTCAGTCTCCTTGTCTGCAAAATGGAGATAATCATCACATATTGGATTTGAAGACTGAGGGAGTTCATTCCTGTAATGGGCACAGATTGATGCTTGGTGCCTGATGAGTGCTCAGCAAACACTCCCTCTTTCTATTATAACCTCTCTTTTTATTTTCACCCAAACGGGCCAGACACAACCGTGATGCCTGGTACTAGCCTTAGGAAACCACAGTCCGTAAGTCCTGGGTTTAGAAGCTCTTTCCCAGAGCTGAAGATTCTGATTTCTTAGCTGTGCAGAGAGGAAGTAAAACCCTGCTCTTCTAAACAGGCTGGGAGGAGTATGAAATTACAAGTCGGTTTGGAGCTTTTGTGTAGAGTTTTCACAAAGAGGTCAACCATTAATCATGCACAATTACTCTGACCTTGGGTGAACTACAGTCCCTTGAACATGGAAGATTTCACTCCCGGGGGTCCAGAGATACAAAGATGTCTGCTCACCATCAGAGCACAGAGAACCAGATCCAGAGTAGCCTCAGGTCCAGGGTGCCTGTGTGTCAGCCTTAGCATCTCCGCTCTTTCCAAGGCTCGCTTTTACACCCAAATGCCCTTTCAGAGGGAGCGGCTAGAGTAGGTGAAAATAAAGATGGAGAATCGGGTGAATTTCATCTTTGCCCAAAGTGTGTGACTTTGGACAGGTGATTTATCCTCTTATCGCCTCAGTGTTTTCATGTTTAAATTGGGGTGAATGATGTCTGTCTCATCAGTTTATTGTGTGGATTAAGAGATGTTAAGAGTGATGCTGATGTGAAATATCCCTTTGTGCAGAGGAGCCCAAAGACCCCAGAGCTGAAGTCACTTGTGTGTGGTCAGGATCCAGGCTGCTTCGTCTGGGGTCTTGACATAGAGTCACTGTTGAACAGATGAGTGTGGCTATTGTCCCAGACCAAGAACTGGCCTCCCTCGGCAGCCCCACCTCATTCAGGTACTGGGGCAGAAACCCAGACCCTATCATGGAGGGCGTGGATGGTAGGATTTTTTTTTTTTTTTTTTTTTTGCGGTACGCGGGCCTCTCACTGTTGTGGCCTCTCCCCTTGCGTAGCACAGGCTCCGGACGCGCAGGCTCAGCGGCCATGGCTCACGGGCCCAGCCGCTCCGCGGCATGTGGGATCTTCCCGGACCGGGGCACGAACCCGCGTCCCCTGCATCGGCAGGCGGACTCTCAACCACTGCGCCACCAGGGAAGCCCCCGGATGGTAGGATTTTGATTGATAGGCTTCCTCCCTCCATCCTTCTCTTCTTCCCTCTATCTCTTTCTCCCTCCCTTCCTTTCCTCTTTCTGTGCTCAAACTCTTAATGAGCACCCAGTACAAGCCAGGCATCGTGCCTGAACACAGTATAACATAAGACTGCATCTTTCTTGGTGGAACCCCACAGTTTGACATACATAGTAGGCATTTAGTTCTCTGTCTGTCTTTACTGCTATAGCAATCAGTGATGATTGAACTGATCAATCCACTGAAGGTCGTTCATGTTTCAACTCTT
Source organism: Mesoplodon mirus (assembly GCF_964341445.2). NCBI lineage: Eukaryota > Metazoa > Chordata > Mammalia > Artiodactyla > Ziphiidae > Mesoplodon > Mesoplodon mirus. The sequence continues at coordinate 13,460,675 of NC_138989.1, forward strand.
ATTTTTTAAAAATAAGGTGAAACGAAACATTTCTCCTGTGCTAAAATAGATTATACATGGTCCCAATGGAAAACTGGACCATGCAGAAAAGTTCTGAGAAGAGTCTCATCATCATGAATACTGCTGGCACTCAATGTAGCCACTGCTTGCATGTTGCTGGATTTCCTTCCAGTTTCTTTCTTATACTCAGATATATACTTATTTTGTGTAATTGGACTCATACTGAGTTTAGATTTACGTATCCTGCTTTTATAACAAGCATGTTTTCCCATTAAAAGAGTGCAGTGCTTCCCTTACATCTTTATGTTTTCATTCATTCAATGACAGGTATTTTTGGAGCATGTACTGGGTGTCGATAATTGTCCCAGGTGCTGGGGACATAACACTGGACAACGAGGACCCTCTCAGATCTTACCTTCTAGTTCTGGGAAATTACACTAAACAGATACATGAAATGTATACATGTGAGATGGTAGGAAACGCTACAGAGGAAAAAAAAAAAAAAAGCTGGAAAGAGGAGTGTGTGTGTTTTGTTTCAGTTTTAAATAGGAGGGCTGGGGAAGGACTTACTGATAAAATGACATCTGGGCCAAGATCTGAAGGAAGTGAGCAAAAGAACATCCATACAGAGGGAACCACATGTGCAAAGGCCCTGGGGTGGATATGTGTGGGTGTATTTGGAGAACCTTGTGGAAGCTGTCGTGGCAGGAGGAGAGTGAACACAGGGATGCTGTTGGACCCTACCAGATCCCCTGGGGTCCCTTCTGCCAGTTGAGTATGTCCATCTGCCAGCTGCTGTGTACATTGCTGTTAATGGTTCATACTTCCAATCCTTCAGAGAATTACTTTTGGGCAACTGAAGCCATCTTGTCTGAAGGTACCTGAGAGTTTATGTTCCCTTCCAGAGTTATATGTTCCCATAGCCGGTGACTGGTTTATCCTGAGGTATGAAAACCAAGCCTCCTTGTCTCAAGGTGGAACAACTCTGCAATTCAGTTAACACTTAAGAACTCCCTGTGCGGGCCTCCCTGGTGGCGCAGTGGTTGAGAGTCCGCCTGCCGATGCAGGGGATACGGGTTCGTGCCCCGGTCTGGGGGGATCCCATATGCCGCGGAGCGGCTGGGCCCGTGAGCCATGGCCGCTGGGCCTGCGCGTCCGGAGCCTGTGCTCCGCAGCGGGAGAGGCCACAGCAGTGAGAGGCCCGCATACCGCAAAAAGGAAAAAAAAAAAAAAAAAAAAAAAGAACTCCCTGTGGGAGCAGGCTGAAGCTAGACTTCATCTGAAACCATATCCTTGCTTAGCTTTCTCCACTTCCCTGTCTTGCTTCTCCAACACTGGTACAGATTTCTCTGGAGAGCATGCTTGATAAATCACTTGCTTCTGAATCCTTGTCTCAGGCTCTGCTTCTGGGGAATCTGAGCTGACCTAAGGTGAGGCCACCTAGTCCTATGTACATTCAACTAACATGGAGTCTATATGTTCACAATGATGGTGACATGCCACTTATTTGTTTCTTTATTCTATTTACTTGCCTTGAGACCAGTGTGCTCTGATATAGCATTGACCCAGGCCACTGATTTCTGACTTTATGTGGCACCCACAACTAGAATGATGACCTTCCTAAAGGTAGAACGTATGTGTGTAAGCTTTAGAAAATATGAATTTGAATCTTGGTTTCCCTACATGGTTAATTCTACACCTGGGCCATTCCATACCCTCTTTGAACCTCAGTTTTCTCAGCTGCAAAATGGAGGCAATAGTAATGCCTATTCCAAGTCAGGCATATGAAAATCACTTCACAAGTGTGAAGAGTTATTATTCACCATAAATATGGCAGTCAGAGGTCATCACTGGAGAGTACAGATTAATCTGAATTTTTATTGACTCCCTGAGATATGGTCTACATGGACTCTTCGGCACTTTAAGATTCATCCATGAAGGATCTCATCCTAATTCATAGGTTTCACCAAAAAATTAGATTTGGGGTAACTCAGCCATCTTTTTTCCATGGCTTCAGGTGCAACATTGCCACCAGGTGGTAGTGTGGTCATATGTCCTAAGCAAGGCAATTTGTCCCCCATCTTCCAAAGCTACTATAAAGGTTTTGTGATATATCCCATTCCATACACTCCTGCTCTCTGAAAAAACAATGAAGTCATATAGAATTCTCCAGTGAATTTTGTATACTTGCCAAGATATTTTTAAAAATGCATTTGCAGAGTGACTTAGCAAGACTGAGCAACTGTAACCAGGCTCTCTTGGAGAAAAAGCAATAAAAATCTCCACCAAGTGATAAATTGTGGAATGAGAAGATTGGGAGGAAGTTTCCCCAGATGAGTTTTGAGGAAGGTTTTGTGTAGAAAATGGATGGAATCCAGAATATTGGGTCCTTACTGAGGCAGGAACATGTCACTTGTCATTCTTGAAATTCCATTCCATGCAGAATCTGGCTTATAGTAGATGCTCAATAAATGTGAATGGATTCAGTTAATCAATCAATCAACCCATGCATGCATGAGTGAACAATTAAAAACAGTAATGGCAGAATGCATTTTTCTCTATAGGATGTGTATAAAGAAACTCATTTGAAACAGACGTGCCCTTTAGCTTTTGAGAAAATTGGACAGGGTTTAACAAGCAATGTAAATGAGGTTGAGGTACCCAAAGATCTGTGGACATTCTGTTACAGCTGAGCCAGTTGAGGAAGGAAATAGTTTAGAAAAGTTTGCGGATGCTGTTGGGGTCTTGCCAGGCCCCTGAATAAAATCAATCTCTACTTCACCATGGTGTCAGGGAATGGAGAAGGTCTTGAAGCCATGATTTCCTTTCCCCAAGATGCCAATTTCCCTTGGCCAGTCCACACTATCCATTCAATGATCTTGTCTAAGCAGATTCACGACTCTTCTTCTAATTCCCCTGTAGCAAGTCTGGGACCAGACCAGGCCATTAAAAACCACTTCACTAATGTCTCTGGGATGACAGGAGTGAGATAAACTGAGAGGGTGCAGGGGGCAGATAGGTGAATCGCCCCATCTCTGTTCTGTTCATCTTGGTTTAAGCATTTTTAGGGTGACTTTCTGCCTATTTTCTGGCTGTTGCTAGCAGAGACTAGCATTTTCCCACAAGCTGGACGTCCTCTCAAATCCCTCCAAGCTGTTTGAAGTTGAGGTTCCAGGGAGCTGGACCCAAGGAGAGGAGGGACTTCTCTCTCTTGCATTCGTGTTCCTATGAGTTGGTATCTGTAGGAACGTAAATGACTGCAAATCATAGAAACACTGACAACAGCGGCTTGAATCACCCCACTGAATCATAAGAAGTCTGTTAGTAGGTTGTTGTTGGCATTGATTCAATAAGCCAGTTCTTTTGGGAGCTGCAGTGGGTCTCATGGTCACTTCCGGCATTCCCAGAAGGGTAAGAAGAAAGGGTGTTTGGGGAAAGACTTTACTAGGTACAGCCATCTCTTCTTACTAAACTATAAAGTTTCCAAAATTCTGCCCCAGCAGACTTTTTATTTGTGTTTCTGAACAGGACTAGTCCTGTAGCTGCAAGGGAGGCTGACAATGTGCATGTATAGCTTTTCAGCCTCTATAGTGGGAGGGAGCGAGGGAGTGGCAGTAACTCTTGGGTCTCCAATTAACAGTGTCAGCTCACTTTCTACAGCCCACCTTGCATATCCCCATTTCTTATCTGGGGCCCTGCATCTCATCTGATAACTTACATCTGGAATGTCCACATATGTGAGAAGACACCTTCCCACTTTTGATCACAGGCAGTGGCATGACAGTAAGCCCCAGCTCCATCTGTACAAGAGATACCTTCATGTCTGCTAAGGACTCATGTACCAGGCACAGTGCTAGGCACCTTCTATTTGTTCATTTTAAAAATTCTTACAATGACCCCTTTCAGTGGTTACTATTAAGTCACTTCCATTGTACAGATGAAGAAACCAAGGCTTGGAGTTGTTGAACTTTGTCTAAATAAAAAGAGACATATTTGGGATTTGAATGTAGGCAATGCCATGCTCTTAGCTGCTACAAGCATGTGCTCAGCTGGGTTCATTCGAGGTTGGCCTTCTTTCTATAAGAAGCAGCCAGTGACAGTTTTCCCTCTTAGTCACCAGACATGCCTGGGGTCCCTACACCCCACCCTACTTTCAGGGTCTGTTGATACTAATCATCTGGGCCGGCAGTAAAATGACATTTATGAGAATTTTTCCCTTTGAAGTGAGAGTGTTTGCGTACTTCACTTTAAAGCAAGGGAAAAAACAAGAGCTCAAGCTGATAAATAATGGCAGCCTTGGAGAAAGGGCATGACGCCTGTGGACGCACAGTCTCCACTTCGGCATTTCGAGTCATCTTACATGGAAAAACCTTTATTTGTCTCCTTTCAAGTGACTTATTAACTCCTTTCCCCTTATTTCCATTTCTTTTACTTACAAAGAAACTGGCTAGGTTTTTTTTCTTCCTTTCTTTCTTTCTTCCTTCCTCCCTCCCACCCTCCCTTCCTTCCTTCCTTCCTTTCTTTCTTTCTTCCTTCCTTTCTTTCTTTCTTTCCCTCTCTCTCTCTCCCTCTTTCTCTTTCTCTTTCAGCCCTCCTTTACAGTTAATGTTTACTTCCTCTTCCCTATGTTTTCTTTGGGATTGGAGAGTATTCTTCCCTATTCTCAGGTTACAGTATTTGGGCTAAAGATTTGGAATATGATAGAATTTTGGAATACTCGTGCTGCCACTTGCTAGCTGTTTGACTTCAGGCCAGCAGCAACTTCTCTGAATCTCAGTTTCCTCCTCTATAAGTTGGGGATAATAATATCTACCTCCAGGATTGCTGAGGTGAGAGAACTGGTCACTCTAGAATGCTGAATTTGATGAGAAAAGGGAACGTGCTTTGTCTACCTTCTCTAGGTTAAGCTAAGAATCTCATTGGTCCTCCCTCAGGTTTTCATATGTTAATATATATTATGGATATATTATCCTATCTTATCCTATTTTATTCTATCCATCCATCCATCCATCCATCCATCCATCAATCATCCAACCATCATCCATCCATCCATCCATCTATCCAGCCACCCATCCACCTATCTATGCATCTGCATATCTATCTAGCTGATATATGTCCAAAATATACAACTTACCCCTTTCACTGCTGTCACCTGCATAAGTCACCACCATTTTCCCCCTGGATTATTTCAGTGGCCTCTACAAAGACCTTTGTGCTTGCATCTGTGTTCCCCTTCAGTTCTATTCTCAGTATGGAGGCTAGATTTGTTCTGTTAAAACATAAAATCATGTCAGTTTCTGCCCCAAACCTTCCAGTGGTTCCCATCTCACCCACAGTAAATGCCAAGCTTTTATTAGGACCCAATGCCTTATACCTCAGACCTCATCTCATTCTTCTCTCTCTGTTCCAGCCACACTGGCCTCCTTGTTGCTCCTCAAAACTCCCAGGCACACTCATGCCTCTAGGACTTCGCACTTGCTCTTCCTTTGTCTCGAATGCTCTCCTGTCAGATGTCCTTAGAGATTCCTCACTCCCTTCAGGTCTTTGCTCAGAAGTCCCCTTCTCAGGGAGAGCTTCTCTGATTGCCCTATTTAATATTGTCACCGCTTTCTGACCCCAATATTTCATGTCCCTTCCTTACCCTCTTTATTTTCTCATTAACACTTATTACCATCTAACGTACTACATATTTTGTTTACTGTCTCTCTCCTCAACTAGAATATAAACTCTGTGAGGGCAGGAGTTACTGGGTGAATGGATGGATGATAGATGGATGAATGGATGGACGGAGGATGGATCAATGAGTGAACATCTTCAAAGGTATATAAATGGGATTTTTGCTGTTTTGGTCTTTTTTTTTTTTTGCTGCACGCGGGCCTCTCACCATTGTGGCCTCTCGCGTTGCGGAGCACAGGCTCCGGACGCGCAGGCTCAGCGGCCATGGCTCACGTGCCCAGCCACTCCGCGGCATGTGGGATCTTCCTGGACCGGGGCATGAACCCGTGTCCCCTGCATCGGCAGGCGGACTCTCAACCACTGCGCCACCAGGGAAGCCCCATGCTGTTTTGTTCTTTGCCACATTCCTTTGCTTACAGTTCCAGCACCTCAAAAGTGTTTGGCATGTAGTTGGTCCTCAAAAAATGTTGAATGGACATGTCTGTGTGTGTGTGTGTGTGTGTGCGTGTGTGTGTAACAGTCACTGTTACGCAATACTGGAGGAAATGACCTTTCCCAAGGGCACTTTTATAATATGTATAAAAAGCTTTTACAATGTGTATCCACATGGGGACACAATACTAGTTTTTCAAATATATTCAAAGAAAATTTTCATAGAGTGTCTAACAATTTAGCTCTAAAGGTGTTCATGCATTGTTTATAATGGTAAAAAAAATAGACAAAAATGAATTGGAAAACAACTGAAATGTCCAGCAATTGGAGAATGGTTAAATACAGTAAAGGATTCTATTTGTAGCCATTAATGCAATGCTGGAGAAGTCTGCTGATTGACAAAGAATGTCCTGGTCACATTAAAAGGTACACAAATGCATAGAAAGATACCTAGAAGACAAGACAATCGAATATCAACAGTAACCTGTCTTGGGGAATGTGTGTAATTTTTTAAAATTGAAGTATAGTTGATTTACAGTGTTGTGTTAGTTTCTGGTGTACAGCAAAGTGATTTAGTTATATATCCATATGTGTATATATATATATATATATATATATATATATATATATATATATATATTCCTTTTCATACTCTTTTCCATTATGGTTTATTACAGGATAGTGAATATAGTTCCCTGTGCTACACAGTGGGGCCTTGTTGTTTATCTATTTTATATATAATGGTTTGTATCTGCTAATCCCAAACTCCTAATTTATCACTCCGCCACCACTTCCCCTTTGGTAACCATAAGTTTGTTTTCTATGTCTGTGGGTCTATTTCTGTCTTATAAATAAGTTCATTTGTATCTTTTTATAGATTCCACATATAAGTGATAATATACGATATTTGTCTTTCTCTTTCTGACTTACTTTACTTCGTATGATAATCTCTAGGTCCACCCATGCTGCTGCAAATGGCATTATTTCATTCTTTTTATGGCCAAGTAATATTCCATTTTACATATACATACACACACACACACCCCACATCTTCTTTATCCATTCATCTGTCAATGGACATTTAGGTTGCTTCCATGTGTTGGTTATTGTAAATAGTGCTACTGTGAACATTGGGGTACTTGTATCTTTTCAAATTAGAGTTTTGGTCTTTTCTGGATATACTCCTAGGAGTGGGATTCTGGATCATATAGTAGCTCTATTTTTTAGTTTTTCAAGGAACCTCCATACTGTTCTCATAGTGGCTGCACCAATTTAGAATGTGTGTAATTTTAATCTATTTGCATTGTTTTATACTTTTTCTATAAGAAACTCATATAGGTTTTGTAATTTTCAAAATAAAGTTTTCAAAAAGAAAGTTCAAACCAAAGAATCCTTTTTCAAAGTGACCTCACATGGACAAGGGCCAAACTATGTCTACCAAGCTTAGAAAAGTGATCATAATAGACACTGAAGGCCAAAGGATTTGCATTTTACGAGCTTCCCATCCTTCTGCTAACCCAATGTTTGTTCTTCCTGCTTGCTCGTATATGTGTCCCCAAAAGTTAAAATGAAGTAGAGAGTGAAGGCAATTTATGTAGTTCACTCACTCAGACAAATCCACTCTTGGTGGGGAAGAAAAAAAACACACCTGACCATAAATGACTCGGGTTGGAGGTTTCCATGGATATTGTTCACCTCACGGCCACTCCTGGGTTCACTAGGCAGGTTTAGGATTCAAGGATACTCTGGAATAGTAGGTGGATAAAGCCTTTCAAGTATTCCGAATCCTACAATAACTCCTTTTTAACTCCTTAGAGTGCACAAGAGGATGGTGAAGAGCAGGAATCAGAAAACACTTTCTGTAAAGAGCCAGACAGTAAATATTTTCGATTTTGCAGGTCATAAGGTCTCTATAACTATTTGACTTTGTTATAGCATGAAAGCAGCCATAGACAGCATGTCATGATGAGTGTGAATGAGTTCCAATCTGATTTTATCTACGAACACTGAAATTTGAATTTCATATAGTTTTCATGTGTCACAAAGTATTCTTCTGATTTTTTTTCAACCATTTAAAATGGAAAACCATTCTCAGCTAGTGGGCTATATGAAAGTCAGTGGTGGACTGGGCTGAGTCCATGGACCCAGGAATAAAATGGAGATTTATACTTTTGGAATTACTATTATTTTTAATGATGTGGAAATCTTGATTTTTTTAACTTAAATAACGATCCTTTTGATAATGCAGAGTACCAGATGCCGTGGAATTATCTATTTCTCTGATGCACGACATGTAATTTTAAAACTGGCTAAGATGTTGTGTCAGATCAATTGATAACTGCAATGTATAAAACATATGAAACTAATTCTGGGAAATACTTTATATTTATGTCCTTGGGTCTGAGTTTCTGAGCTCTCTGTGTTTAGGGATGGAATTTGGTTTATTCAAGAAGTAGCAGGTTATATATCTTGATGGCTACATTAGCTCAATATTTCCTCTCCTTTCTGGAGCAGGTAAACTTTGCAGACTGTTTCAGTTTGCAGCAATTACATTTGCTTATCGCTATGAAACGGAATTTCATTTGAAACCAGTTATTAATGTCTAAAATGCACTTCCAGGAAATCGTTTTGAACATTTTATTTATTAAAAAGAACTCGATGTTTGTTCAAAGGCATTGAGTAATTTACAAAGTCCGGTATTAGATATTTTATGAGGCAATATAAAAATGCCATTTTCTAAGACCCCCATTGCCTAATTGTGCTGTGTTACATTCAATGTCAGAATAAGGCGCTATGTTGTATTCGGCCGTTATACCAGTAATCAGTAAGGTTATTAAAGAAGCAAACACACAGACAAAAATACCTTCCACTTTCCCCAGCCACAGATTCTTCTGATTTGTGGATTTATTTTTATGAAGCGTCTTCAAAGGTATACAAATGAAGCCGCTTTAAACACTTTCAATGGCTGCATTTCATGGAAAGAGAAGAAATTTGGGGATTTGAGAACCTATGAAAAATCTAGGACATATACCACCATAACAGACCCTATCCGTACCCCACTAATATACCCTCAACATTCACTATTCTAGAACATTCCTATAGTGCCAACTTCAAGCACCCAGTGAGGATCAGGTTAGAAATCTTGGGGAATTAATGCCCCAGGAGCAGCCTTCTACCAATGATAAGTGGGTGTTGAAGAAATACCCCAGCTGCACCTCTCAGGGGGCATAACTCTGAAGCACTCTCTGTACAGTCTCCCAGACCTCCTCATAGGATTTAGTTCCCAGTTGGCCCCCATAAGGATCTCTCCATAATGCAGTGTATCAGTTATCCATTGCTGCATAACAAGTTATCCCCAATCTTAGTGGCTTAAAGAAACAAATGTCTATTCTTTCATTGTTTCTGTGGGGCAAGATGTCAGAGTTGCTTAGTTGGGTGGATATGGCTTAGGTTCTCTTAGGAGGATGCAATCAAGATGTGGGCCAGGGCTGCAGTCATCTCTAGCTTGACTGAAGCTGGTGGGTCTGCTTCCAAGCTTACTCCCATGGCTATGGGCAGGGGGCCTCAGTTGCTCACCACTTGGGCCTTCCCATAGGAAAGCTTGAGTGTCTCCTGATGTGGTTGCTGGATTCCCCTAGAGTGAGTGATCCAAGAGGGACAGAGACCAAGATGGAAGCTGAGGGGCCTTTGATGAACTAGTCTCAGAAGTGACCCATGATCACTTTCACTTAATTCTCTTCATTAGAAGCGAGTCACTACATCCTGCCCAGTCTCGAGGGGAAGAGGATTAGGTTTCATTACATGCTCCTTAAATTGATTTCTTTCCCTTTGCTGTCACTTCTACACTTCTCTACTGGTGCTTCCTGGAATCACTTCCCAGATAAACTAACCTTGTCTCAGAGTTTGCTCTGGGGAAGCCTAACCCAAGACAGCTAACAGCATCAACCACCAACAGCAACAGTAACAACAGAAACTACTACTTATTGAGTCCTTACTATGTGCCGGGCACTGAATAAACCATTAAAAAAAACCCAACAGCCTTTATTTTTCACAATAATAAGATATTTTTATCTTTGTTTTATAAAGCAAACTCACAAAGATTAAATAACTTATTACTCGACATTCAGCTAGCAAATGTCAAACTATTCAAATATTCAACCAACAGTCAATCACAGTTCTGGGTATTATAGATAAAATAGTGAAACAGTGCAGCAGATAAAATACTTTATATAAATATTATTTCTGCTCTTCAACCACTTACAGTCTGGAGGGAGAAGTAATAAATAAGTCATCAAACAAATAAATATAACATTACAAATTGTAACAAGTGCTACTGTGAAAGAAAAGGACCAAGTCTGTAAGAGAGGCTAACTAACCAGCAGATCTACTGTAGCTAGGAGGTCCAGGAGGGCTTCCTGGAGGTAGTGACAATTATTCTGATGCCTGCAGGACAACAAGGAACCAATAGTTGAAGAGTGGCAGGAAAAGCGTTCTAGGAAGAACGAACCACATGTTTCCTTAAATCCAGACTCTGCAGCCTCCCATCTGGCCCAACAGGTTGCAGAGGATCCCTAGGAGAAGCTGAAAGCTCAGAGGAGTCTCTGAGGCTGACCTGAGATGGTCCTTCCTACACCTTATCACCCGACCTGGCATCGGGACCAAGGGGACATATCCCACCATTGAGGGTGAAATCTTTGATGGAGAAGACAGTTTGTGGTTGGACCATGAGGCACTCTGAGGGTGGAAGCTGCTGTGGAGGAGTGAAGAGCTGCTCCATCTATGGGTGAGGATGGATTAGCTAGTCCACAGCACTAACTGTGTCTCAGGTGTTCTAGGCACTGTCACAAATGCACACTCTGGATAACCCTTGTGACTACTCTCTTCCCTTTCCACGGGAAGAAATAGCAGCTCAGAGAGCTTATGCCACTTGATCAAGGTCACACAGGAGATAAGTTAACTGACTCCAAAGCATCTGCCATTTGTGCTACGTGGCCTGATGCTCTTCTTAGAATGTGACAACAGCTGTCCAGAGAAACTAACCATTTGTCTTTCCTCCCAGCCCGGGACATTTTTGTCCTCTGTATTAGTCATGGTAGACTAGTTGCTAAAGCAACAACCAGCACCCCAACCTGGCTTGACTCAAAACAAATTTGTTTCTTGCTCATTTCAGTGCCACTGGAGGCAGTGGTGGGTGGGGAGGACCCCGCTCCAGGCCATCGTTCAGGGCCCCAGGTGCCTTCCATCTTGGACCCCACCTCCTTCTATGCCTTAGCTTCCTCTCCACCCAGAAGGCAAAGGGGACATGGGGGAAGAGTGTGAGGGTCATGACAGAGAGGTTTTGATGAGGGCAGCCAGGCGTAGAAGTGGCATGCCACACAGCTGCTCCGGTTCTTGGGCCAGAATTCAATCACGTGGTCCAACCTAACTGCAAAGGAGGCTGGGAAATGTGCTCTAGTGGGGATCCCGGGAGGAGGAGATCAGCCAGCCACTCTCAGCTGCATCTTTTAACCACCTCCCAAAAGAAATGGCAATAACTAAAAACAACTGTTATCGAAGCGCTTTTCTACGTTCTGCCTTATTTTAGTTTTAGAACATTTGGAGACAGTAACAGGAGCAAATAAATGCATATGGTGCTGGTTAAGGTCATTCTAGTAACTTACTTAGACCTCGCAGCGCCTCTGTTAGGGGGTAGTATTATTACCTGCGTTATAGAGATGAGAAGACTGAGGCACAGAGAGGTGCGGTCACTTGCTCAAATCACACAGCTCCTCAGTGGTGGAGTTGGGATTTGAACCCAGGCTACCCAGCTCCAGAGACCATGCTTTCCCCCACAACCTTATACTGCTTCTGAAGGGGAGACATTGCGTCATTGCCATTTTGCAGATAGGGAAGCTGAAACCCAGAGAGTTTGAATTTCTTGCTCGTGATCTCACAGCCAGAGTCTGGATTTGAACCCAGATCCTTTGTCTTTTCTAAGCCAAGCCTGGAGGGCCACGCCCAGGACAGAGCTGGCCTTGTTTTGATCCTCCTTCAGAAGAGTGAATGTAATTGTGCTGTCCAGTGTGATAAAAATCTTGGAAGTCTCTGGAGCTGCAGGAGGCTCTTCCCAGACCCTCCCCCTTTCCCTTTCCTAATCAGCCCGGAGACGCCGGCAGGACGGCGGGCGGCAGCCAATGGACAATTAGCGGAGAGGGCTGTCCCGCTTGGGCTGGGCCCTCCATCAGGGCCCTAAGTGTCTGGTTATTAAATCACAGCTCTGCCTGGAGCCGGCTCTGCCCCCCTCCTCCCCCCGGACATCACACACAGCCCAGTGTGAGGTGGCCCCCTGGGATGCAACTCAGCTCAGCCCACAGCATCCGGGGAAAACACAAGCAGAGAAAGACAGGAAGACATTCCGGGCCAGCACAAAGGCCTGGGCGTCAGCGGCTGGATGGGTGGGCACATTCCTCTGCTCAACAACAAAGGGGATCATGAGCACCTCCTGTGTTGCGTGCAGGTCAAGCCTCTCACCTCTCTGAGCCTCAGTTTCCTCCTCCATACAATGGGGATGTTTCCAGTATCTGACCCGCCAGCATGAAATGAAATGATGCACATAAAGGGTTTAGCTTCTCGCCTGGCAGAGTAAGGGCCTCACCAATGCTAGCAGCTGATGGTTAAAATGCAGATTCCTGGGCTCAGTTCCATATCTACAGAATTGTGACTAGAGCCAAGGAATCTGCATTTATAGGTTCTATGGCTGGACTGGGTGCACAATAAAGGTGGAAAAAGAATGCTCTTGAGGAGAAGTCAGCACACGTTTTCTCTAAAAGTCCAGAGAGTCAATATTTTCAGCTTTGCTGGTTACCAGCTCCCAACTACTCACTCTGCTGTTCCAATGAGAAAGCCGCCACAGACCATATGCAATTGAATGGGCCAGGCTGTATTTCAATAAAACTTTATTTATGGATGCTGAATTTTAAATTTTGTATCATTTTCACATCATGAAATATTTTTCTTTTTTAATTTGCTTCTTGACCATTTAAAACATCAAAATCATTCTTAACTCACAGCTCATATAAAAATAGGCAATGTACCAGGTTTGGCCCAAGGGCCACAGTTTGCCAACAGTTCTGGAACAGCACTATTGCTTAGATATATAATGTGAGCCACCTGGGTAATTGAAAATTTTCTAGCATCCACATTTAAAACAAAGCAAAAAAAAAAAAAAAGGATGAAATTATCTTTATAGTATATTTTATTTCACCTAGTATATACAAAATACTCATTTTAATATGTAATCAATATAGAAGGATTAATGAGATATTTTCCTTTTTTTTTTTTTTTTTTTTTGCCAAGTCTGGTGTGTATTTTACAATTCCAGCACATCTCAATCTGGATAGCACATTCCAAGCACTTAATAGCCACGTGAGCTAGTGGCCCCCATACTACACCTCTCTGCTTCAGATAACGTGGTTTCCATCTATTGTCATGTAAGGCTTGGCCATCTTCCCATTTCACAGAAAGGAGAAACTGAGGCCCAGAGAGCTCAAGTAGCTTGTCTGAGGTCACACAGCAAGGCAGGTGGCACAAAGTGCTTGCTGTGACTTCTCAGAGGTCAGGGGTCCCTGATAGGCAGAGATAAGAGAAGACCAGCCAGTGAAGGACCTACTAGGAGCCAGGGGCTGCGTGAACCTCCCAGCAGTTCTGGGAGTGCATAGGATGATGGGCTGGCTGCACATTACAGGCTAAAGGACTGAAGATCAGAGAGGTGGGGAGACTCACCCCCAGCTGGTTAAGCGGCAGAAGGAAGCTTTAAGCCAGACCCAAGGCCTGCACTAATACCCTTGCTATACTGCCTGCTTGGGAAACGGGGCACATGGCAGTTAGACACCATTTATCAAGCAACTACTACATTCCAGGCATCGTGCTACATCTTCATTCATGAGAAGTGTGGGAATCCCAGGCCTGTCTTTAATGGCCCAGCCACTCATGGCTCTGTCCTTCCTCTGGTAGGATCCAATATCACACTTTCCCAATTCCTAATACCCACCGCCCTCACCCCGACACCTGATCTGTCATCAGTAAACTCTCCTTTGCTCTCTTGCTTTAGCTGAAGTCTGTTTCTCTCCCTTGAGTCTTGCTGCCCCCACTCCTAGGGTTTTCAAGTGATGCGGGCTTTCTCTCTCCCCTCCCTGCTTATTACTGAGCCTGGAACGGACTGGGTGCCCATTGTCCCTGCCTCCTCCTGAAATCTCATCCCTTTGAAGCCTACACCACAGGGCTCTTTTGCATTCCTTCTGGTTGCCACCATCTACCATCCGTGGTCCCTCCCCTTTGGGTCAGAAGGTTGTGGCTCACCTGTGCTCAATTCAGTGTCCATCCATGTTGCTGCAGATGTCAATATTTCATTCTTTTTTATGGCTGAGTAATATTCCATTGTATATATGTACCACATCTTCTTTATCCATTCATCCATTGATGGACATTTAGATTGCTTCCATGTCCTGGCTATTGTAAATAGTGCCACTATGAACATTGGGGTGTATGTATCTTTTTGAATTTGAGTTTTCATTTTTTCTGGGTATATGCCCAGGAGTGGGATTGCTGGATCATATGGTGTCTCTATTTTTAGTGTTTTAAAAACCTCCATACTCTTTTCCACAGTGGCTGCACCAGTTTACCTTCCCACAAACAGTGTAGGACAGAGGTGGGCACTATTATTAACTCCCATTTTACAGTTGAGGAAACTGAGGCTCAGATACATTATAGTCTTGTGTCCAAATCTGCAGAGTGAGGAGGTGGCAGAGCAGGATGTGGACTCAGATCTGTCTGACAGTTGCCTGTCTCCTTGGCTGAACTACACTATTCATCCCACACTGTCATCCTGGCCTGCCTGCTGGAAGCAGTGGAAAGTGGAAGCCCACCCAGCTGGGATGAAGCAGCTGAGAGCTGGGGCCGCAGTCAAATGCTGCGGCTCACAGCTGTGTGACCTTGGCCACGTACTTGCTTTGCTAACCCTCAGATTCCCCATCCAAGCAATGATCATCACACCTAATTCACAAATTTCCGCTTTGACTCAATCTGCTAAAACCAGCCACCTTCCTCAAAGCCACATTCTGGTCCTCTGTCTCCTAAGACTGACTTTTCCCTTCCTCATGAGCCCCAGTTCTGGCCCCTCAGGGTCATGGACAGCCTTACTCTGCATCCTACCTAAGGCCCATCTGCCTCTGGCTCACAGGCCCCAGGTGGGGAAAGACTCCCATATTCCCTGGTAACTATGCTATCACCCATCACCTCCTGAATGTCAAGTCCGGAGTCCCCCAATTCCTCCACCAGCCAGTTCCACTCTCCCCATGGACAGGCCCTACCAACTGAGCATCTCTCTAATTGGGGATATGGATCCTGGCTCTGCCATATACTGGCTGGCTGTGTGACCATGTCCAGAGCTCTGTTTGCCCATCTGCAAAGTGTGCATAGCAGTGCTTTGCTCAGGGGGTTTGTGTAAAAGCTGGAAACAGATGCAAAAGCATGGAGCAAGCATTATTCCTGGCTCAGAGCAAAGACTCGTACCCAGATGCAGGCACCTTCTCTTTAAGCCTTGGAGTCAGACAGACCTAGATTTGAACCCCACCTGTGTTTTCTACTAGCTCTGTGGTTTTGGGCAAGCAATATAATCTTTCTGAACTTGTTTTCTCCTCTTTCAAATGTGGGTAAAATGTCACTTCTCTTATTAGGTGTCATGAGGATTATCACAGACAGATAGTGTCTGTGACAGAGAATGCTTTAGTGCTCACAATGATAGGACACACATCTGGACTACATTTCCCAGCCTCCCTTGCAGTTAGAAGGGGGTCATGTGATAGAGTTCTGGCCAATGGAAGATGGGCTTAGCCTCTTAAAAACTACATAGTCCTTCACACCCTTTCTTCCCTCAACTGTCAGCTAGACGCAAAAATCAAGGGATCCTGATGACCTGGAACCATGACTCGAAGTGTGATCCCTGGACCAGCAGCATCAACATCTCCTGGAAATGCATATTTTGGGTTCCCACTCCAGACCTATTGAATCAAATACTTTGAACACAGTGATCTGTGTTTTTAAAAGCCCTCTGGGGGATTCTGATGCACACTCACATTTGAGGACCTCTGCCCTAGGAGATGGCAAAGACACAAGTGAGAAAAAACCTGGGGCCCCGATGAAGCAGAGCACAGCCCTGCTGGCCCACAGTTAAACCACTGAGTTTTGGGGATTGCTTGTTACAGCAGCTGGCCTGCCCTGATTAATATTGTTTTTATAGTAATTGGCATAGACCTGGCACTAAAAAATTGGATCCTGTTATCATAGCTCTTCCATCCTTTCTCAAGGGTTTAGCCTAGGAGTTTTGGGGGAGCGTTGAGGGACTAGGCAATGATGGAACAATGTACTGGGGACATTGCTGCATTTGCAATTGGTGAGTAAAACACCTGCAACTGGGAATGAATTCTGTTGGCGTTGCAGAGGCTGCGGTTGGGTGGAGGAAGGCTATCACTCCCCACAGTGACCTCCCCAAGCAAGGCGGCAGGAAGCCGGAGACAGGCATCAGCCCAGCATCCTCCAATTAGCTGCCATCCTTGACCCCATCAGGGCTGGAGGAAGTGCTGGAGCTTTCCGGCACTCAGGCCCACCTGCCTGGAGGGCTGGCAGGCTTAGCAGCTGGGGTGGTGGCACCTGAAGGTCCTGGCCTAACAGAGCCCCACTTATTCCAGGGATCTGCAAAGGGTTAGTGGGTGGGGGGCCGGGCGACAGGGAGGAAGTGTCAGGCAGCAATCACATGGGGGTCAGGCTGACCTCTCGGCCCACCCTCGGGGGCAGACATGCCATGTGTGGGCCAGGCCAGACCTTGTTTTCTTGGAGTTCTGGGGAAGGAATTGCTCTAGCAGTTGGGAAATCTCTATTTGCTAGGAACTCCAGTCTGTGCAGTTGGAGGAGAGGATTCAGGGTCCCTGTAGCTGCCTGTTATTTGGGCGGGGAAGGTAACCGGGCATCTGCAGTCCACCTGGACACCTGGGGCTGGTCCTCATGGTTCTCCATCCCTCCTGATGGAGCATGTTTATCAGTGGCACACCGATGCCGGGAATGATGCTAAGTGCTCGTGGTAATCTCATTCAAGACTCGGACATCCCTTCTCTCCCCATTTTACAGATGAACAGGTGGAGGCAGAGTCACTCTGGCCATTGTGGGGAGCGTGCACAGAGAGAATGCAGGGTCTGTTATGGGTCTGGTACCCATGTCTAGTTAAGGAAGCAAGTCAGTGTCAGGAGGCTGCTGTAGGCATCCAGGTGAGATAGGGCATTGCTTTTGGCTGGGGAAAGTGAGGTGAGATGAAGCAAAACAAGCAGAGTGAGTGCTGTGTAGGAATTACACTGCGCAGGACCTGATCATATATCCAACGTGGGGAAGACGAGGAAAAACAAGGAATTCGGGTAGCCTGGGTTTCTCAGCTGCTTGTGTTTTCACCCAAGAAACAACCACTGACTCCTACTATTTTTGGGACTCTGTGGGATGATGAGATAGAAAGGATGTTTCTTTTCAAATGTTATATAGTTTTACATAGAAATTAAGAAAGAGTCTCAATTTACTAAAGAAGGCAAAGCAGGTGAAAGTCCTAGTCAACAAGTTTTCCCAAAATATCCTGAAAACTAGTGATTAAAAGAAGCTATTTTTTGTATTATGTTTGTAATTCACATGCCTGGGATTGAAAGCAGGATTTGTCCCCTACTTGCTGTGTGACCTTAGACAACTCACATCACCTCTCTGAGCCTCAGTTTCCTCATCTGTAATTGGAGGCAATAATGCCTTCTTCCCGGAAGTGAAGTGAGAAGTAATTAAGATGTATGCCCCAGGAATCTCCAAAGAATGGAACATTAGGTGATTTAAAAGCATATATATATATGTCTGTGTGTGTGTGTGTGTGTGTGTGTGTGTGTGTCTGTGTTTAGTTTTATTACTATATATACAGTAATAAAAATTTATACAAATATATTTATACTGATATATATATGTATTTATGCTAGTGTATTTTTTGGAAAAAACGTAAAAGTAAAACTAGCATTGTGATTTCCCAGAAACCATTGCTTAAAGTGAGATTAAGAAAAAAAATGATATGACTAATAATCCGGGTGGTACATGAATATTGGGAAGATGGGAAGATGGGTCCACAGCCAGCTGAGGTTTGGGAAGCCCCCAGAAAGTGGATGCAAATGTGTCCAGCAGCTTTGGGTGCACAGTGGGTGCTAAACGCCAGTGGATGGATGTCTTTGGAGAAAGCGCCCGCCAAGGGTCTCTGGCTGCTTCTCTGCTGTCTCCTGCAGTATCTGCCCTCGGCCCCCTGCCCTCCCCTCCCCTTCATCCAGCCTTTACAAGTTGACGAAGACTGTCCGCCCCCACCAGGGCTCTGGGCTGGTCCCCGAAGAAGATTAAACGAGATGAATATTTCATGGCCGTCAACTGACAGCTGCCGAGGACCTGTTGTGGGTCTGGCGCCCACATCTAGTTAAGGAAGGGGGGCAGGCGGAGGGGAGGGGGAGGAAGAGGCCATAGCCGAGCCATTGATCCGCTGGGCCCAATCTGCATGGATGAAACGCTCTGTTCCCAGCTCCCGAGGCAAAGGCAGCAAGTAATGGGCTTTAAGAGACACAGGGACCAGTGGCAGTCTGGTCACCCAGCCCCTTTGGGGCCTGCAGAGGCTCCACCAGGCCCCCGAGGACCCATTTCCCTGTCTCCAGCTGTGGCCCCCTCTGTCCTCATGGTGCCGGCCCAGTCGTCCTCCTAACGGCTGAACTCAGTGTTTCTGACGCCTACGACTCATCACCCCATTAAAGCCTGACGCCAAGCTTCCTCCACCAGGGGACCCAGACGACGACGGGCTGGTGAGGCGCCTGTCATCCTGGGGTCTCTAAAGCGTGGGTGAAGACCCCAGATACATGCAGACTGACCCCTAGAGCTGACTGTAACACTGTGGAATTCTCCCTTCCGTCCGCTCCTTGGATGACAAGACTGTGGGTGGAAACAGTTCTACTGGCCAGGATGAAATGGAGATTTCTCGCCCGTCTTACCCAGCTGTTCCTACATCCAGAGCTGCTCAGGCCACTTAAGCCCACTTCTCTTTAACAGAGATGGCTGGTATTGAGAATGCCTTCCAGAGCCTCACTCTAGCAAGAAGAGAAAGACTTTTTCGGTACCCCAAGACTTAAAAATGATTCAGCAGCAATGAAGAGCAAGCACAGGCATCATAGTTTGGTGGTTAAGAGTGTGACTTGGTGTAAGAATTTCCTATTGCGGCTGTTACAATTACTCCAAACTTGGTGGCTTAAAAAAACACATGTTTATTCTAGCTCTGGAGGAATAGAAGTCCAAAATGGATTTCACTGGACTAACATCAAGGTGTCGGCTGGGCTGTGTTCCTTTTGGAGACTCCAGAGGAGAATCCCTTCCTTGACTTGTCCTGCTTCGAGAGGCTGCCTGCATTCCTTGGCTGGTGGCACCTTGCTCCACCCTCAAGGCTGGCAGCATAGCATCTATAATCTCTCTCTAACTCTGCTTCCATACTCACACCTGCTTCTCTGACTCTTAAGGGCCCTTGTGATTATATCAGGATAATCCAGGATAATCTCCCCATCTCAAGGTCCTTAATTTAATAGCATCTGTAAAGTCCTTCTTGACATATAACCTAACATATTGACAGGTTGCAGGGATGAAGATGCAGATATTTTGGGGGTGCCATGGTTCTGCCTATGGACAAAACTTCTAGGTACCTGACTCTGTTACTGCCAACTATGACCTTGACCAAGAACTTCATTTCTCTGAGGTTCATCTTCCTCTGCCAACCGGAGGCTCTTCGGATCACTGGCAGATGAAACGATACATACGAAGGGTCTGGCATCTGTAAATGGCTCGTCACTTAATGAATATTCATTCTTTGGTGAGCATTAGCAACTCAAGTTGATTGAGGCACGTGCTCTCTGCTCTGGGGTGTAGGTGCTGGTTTATAGTCAGATTAAGTGAGCGTTCTAATTTTTAAATTTCAGCCATAAAGGTCAGTAGAGTTGCTCAGGCTGAAGGGCCGATAGGGGACCTGGTGGCCTGAGACTGCCCCCTTCCCCGCTTCCATGCCCACCCCTAGCCTTCAGTGGCGATTTGAAACCACAGATCTAGAGAGGAGAGAATTTTCTGAGGTTCAACTTTCTTACCTATAAATGGGTAAGATATAGACTCCCTTGCAGGATTTTGGGGAGCCTTGTAGAGGCTGCCTGGCAGAGAGTAAGCACATAATGCCAGGGTGTGGGCACCATTGGTACTTTTTTGAGGATTCTGACCCTCTGCTCTCATACTAATTCTGCCCTTTGTGAGTTTTGCTCAAGCCTGGAACGAATAGGTGCTCTGTGGGCTGAGCGCAGGGAAACAGATATCTGGGTTTTTCCTCCCAAACTCCACCTGGGTTTGTTTTAATGTCCCTTAAAGCCTGCCGCCTCCATAAACCACCCTAGCTTCTGGCCATGGCACAATGGATGCCACACGCCCGCACCCATGAACCTGGGACCAAAAAAAAAAAAAAAAAAGACAGGCCTGGAGAGACGAGGACTCATCTTCCTTGAGGAGCAGGTCTTGGCTTCAACAGTCAGAGGGGGGAGGAGGGACATGGATGGAAATGAGCACCATGGTCCTCCTGCAAATTGCCTCAAGGTGGTTCAGGGAATGGCCTTGGACTGAGAGGCTGGCTGCCTGCATGCAAATCTCTGCTCTAGACTCCTTTGGTGCTGTGTGTCCTTGGACAACTAACAGCCCCTCTCTGATCCTGAGTTTCCTGGTTGCAGTGGGTAGTGAAGATTCCCTGGGATAATGAACGTAAGGGCTTAGCTCAGGGGCTGGTCTCCATCGTTTATGTTCAATAATTATACATGAGTACTTTTATGATTCTTAGCCAGCAATGAATTTTATTATTATTAGCCATTGACCGGAGGGAGCATAAAAAGGAAAAAATGACTCTAAACTGCACTCAGTGCTAAAGACGTGCCAGGGTTTCTTTCCAATGATGTCTTGCGTGTCGAAAGCAAATATCCCAAACTGCATGGAGAGGAGAGAACTCCCATCTTTTGCATCCCTGACCCTCTCAGAATCTCCTGATTCTTCAAGTTGGAAAGTCTTTCTTAAGGAGGCACAAAAGGAGAAAGCAGGGTCCAGCTCAGTCTTGCCAGACCATTCTCTGGGTTGCCGATGGGAGCCAGTGACTGTTTGTGTGTGCTTGTCCTCTGGCCCTAAGGTGTTGCCTGTGGCCAGGTGACTCTGGACATCGGGGGAAGCTCTCAAGCATTAAAAAATAGGGAAGAAGGAAAAGGAAGAAGAAAAGAAGAAAATAAAGAATTAGCTCATCAAGAAATCTAGAAACAATTAATGCTGGAGAGGGTGTGGAGAAAAGGGAACACTCTTCCACTGCTGGTGGGAATGTGAATTGGTACAGCCGCTATGGAGAACAGTATGGAGGTTCCTTAAAAAACTAAAAATAGAACTAATAGAACTATCATATGACCCAGCAATCCCACTACTAGGCATATACCCTGAGAAAACCATAATTCAAAAAGAGTCATGTACCAAAATGTTCATTGCAGCTCTATTCACAATAGCCCGGAGATGGAAACAACCCAAGTGTCCATCATCGGATGAATGGATAAAGAAGATGTGGCACATATATACAATGGAATATTACTCAGCCATAAAAAGAAACGAAACTGAGCTATTTGTAATGAGGTGGATAGACCTAGAGTCTGTCATACAGAGTGAAGTAAGTCAGAAAGAGAAAGATAAATACCGTATGCTAACACATATATATGGAATTTAAGAAAAAAAATGTCATGAAGAACTTAGGGGTAAAACAGGAATAGAGACACAGACCTACTGGGGGTGGGCTTGGGGATATGGGGGGGGCTGTGATGGGGCGGGGGAGAGGCATGGACGTGTATACACTGCCGGGCGTGGGGTGGATGGATGGTGGGGGGTGGCCACGTGGTGCGGGGGGATCGGCTCAGGGCTTTGTGGCCGCCTGGAGGGGTGGGATGGGGAGGGTGGGAGGGAGGGAGATGCAGGAAGGAGGGGATGTGGGAACAGATGTATATGTATGACTGATTCACTTTGTTGTAAAGCAGAGACTAATAAAAAAAAAAGAATTAGGGAAAGCTGTCCATTATGGGGATAACATCACCTATTTAACGTTCATTAGTGTTTTTAACAAAAATTGCTGTGCCATTAACTTACACCGGCAGTCTTGGGGACATGCCAGTGCACTCCCGCAGACTAGCGTAGGCAGCCAGTTGGTGCTGGGTGTGCAAAGTGGACTCAGATGGCAGACCGATTGCAAGCTGGCATTGCCTGAGCCAAGTACAGGCAGCCAGAGGGCGGGGGGAGAGGGTGCCTGAGGAGGAAGGCATTTCACTAAGTGGATATTTATAGCTGGGCTCTTGGAAGAAATGATCCATGGAGAGGGCAGGAGGGGTGAGGTTGCTGGAGGTTGGCCAAGGCTGGGGTGCTGGTTCTTGCCAAGCTGAAATCTTAGTGGCTTGATCCACCCTGGAATCCTGGCTGCCCAGCGGTAGGAAAGATGGAAGAAGCCTGCTGGGATATGAGGTGGTGGCAGTTTCACTTCTCCACTCTTGCACTCCTAAACGTGGACCTTGAATCGATTCCTTACTCTCTGTGGCCTTCATTTTCCCTAACTTTAAAATGGCGTAATGCTCTAATAGATAGTAAGCATCATAAATATAGTTTTCATATCTTTGTATTCACCAACTGTGGTGGCCAACCTCCAAGATGTTCTGCATTGACTCCATCTTTGGCATTCGGGTCCTTGTGTAGTTCCCTCCCATACAGAATGGGGCTGACCTGGATCACCAATGGGATATTGTGGAAATGATGTTGGTGGCTGAGGCTGGGTCATGAAAAACACTGTGGATTCTACCTTGCCCTCTCTTGGATCATTTGCTCCAATATCGGGGGGAGTTGGCTGCCACATTGTGAGGACACTCAAGGAGGCCTATGGAGATGTCCGCTCGTGAGGTGCTGAGGCCTCATGCCGTCAGCCAGGATCAAGTTGCCGACCAGGGGCATGGGTTACAAGCCAATCCTTCAGCTCCAGTCAAATCCTCTGATGATTGTAGCCCCAGCTGACATCTTAACTGTAACGTCCTGAAAGATCCTAAGCCAGAACTATCCAACTAATTCACTCCTGGGTTCCTGGTCCGCAGAAATTGTATGATAATAAATGGCTATTGCTGTTTTAAACCACTTAGGGTTACCTGTTATGGCACCCGTAGGTAACTCATTCACCAGCATATCATTAGCTCTTAGCCCATTGTCTGTCACATGGTGGACATCTAATAAATAGCTGTTGGTGAATGGATACATGGTACTACTTCACAAGGTTGCTTTGCCGGTGAAAGAGATAATCCACGGGAGTTCTTAGCAGAGTGCCTGGCACAGCGAAAGCGCTCAGTAAATAACTACCACGGACATCATCGTCATCTTCATCAGATTCATCGTCACCAATATTATTAGTCCACGTTGGCTTAGGGTGAGAGGTGGGCGGGGTCTTTGGGTATGGGTCTCCCAGAGGGCAATATCTGAGGAGGAAAAATAAAGGGAGAAGCAGAAAGTGAGAATGGGAGGGTAGATGAGAGAGAAAGAGTGAGAAAGACTGATAAAGAAGAGAGGGAACTAGAAGAGTAGGGCCTGCAGATGGTCCTTGGAGTGGCAGAGCCTGAACCCGTGTGCTGACTGTGCCCTAACCATGGTGAGTCAGGGAGCAAGTGACGCTGTCTCTCTGAACTTCAGCTTCATCATCATTAAATGGAGTTGCTGGCCCCTGCCCATCCTCCTGGGGTGGTGTAGTAGCAAGAAAAGTTAGGAGAGTCTGCTTCTGGGTCTGACTTTGCCCTTACTTGGTTTAGGCAAGTCACCTCCCCCTGGGAACCTAATTAGCATAGAGTGAAAGGAAAGATTTGGATCGGATGAGCACGGAGGGTGCTTCCAGCTCTGGTGTGCAGTGGTGAACTGGGTTTTGCACATGGCATTCCTGGGGGGGCCTGATGAAGGGGCTTTGCTTGGGTAGGTGAAGTTAGACAGCAAGTAGGCAGAGGAAGGTCTCAACACAATGTCTGTGTGGCCCTCATGGTCTGAAGTCCCTACTAGTGCTCTAGAGGCCCCCATATTGGAAGCCAGGCAGGGAGACATGGTCTCCTAGAAACATGCTGTTGGCCATGCTTGTTGCATACAGCTAGATTCCATTCCAGTTCCTGAGTTCCCATGCTCTACTGGTCATGAAGGATCTTGCTTACCCTTTCTGCCAAGAAGGGAAAGTTTAGTAGAGATTTTCTCTTCCCTCCACTGCTCTCTGCTTCTACATCCCTTGCTGATGCAGCCAGTTCTACATATTTAGAATTCATTGACTCAAAAAATGGTTGTTGAGGGACTCCTTGGTGCTGGACCCTGGGAATTTAGTGGTGACCAGGATGGGCACAACCAGTGGTCTCATGAAGCCTGACGTTTTGCAGGCAAGGGTTTTTAGGTATCATGGGTTGTCATAAATGGTGACATTATGGGAGTGGCCATCAGGGGATCTGAAGGTTGGGGGTCAGGGAAAGTCTTCTAGGGGAGGAGATGTGGAAGATCCAGGCTCTGGCATTTGGAGGAAAGTCTATGTACTAAGCTCAGCTTCCTCCAGGGAAGTGCTTTATGATTCAGGGCAAGAGAGCATCATGGCACATATGAAAGTATGTGGGTGATGTGCCCTAGTTCCCAAGAAATTCAAGGTCACCGAGTGAGCTAATGGCTCAGTGAGTGCCTGGGCTAATTTCGATGCAAAAGACACACGTCCCCTCAAAGTGGCCAGGGTGCCGTTGGGGATTTATTACCCAAGTATCTGAGAGTCCAGAGGTGGGGCTGACCTCAGAAGTTTAAATGATGACGTGCGTTCTCACTCTCTCCCTGTCTCCGGTCTTGGCTTTTTCTGTGTTTGCCCTAGTCTCTCCATCAGAAGATGGGCATTCTGCCCATCCATGCAGCCAAGAAGAGTGGAGAATGGCTGCAGGCAGTCCCAGGCTACCTGGCCAAAGGGCACGCAGAATGCCAGGGAAGAAGCCTCACTGGCCTGACTTGCGTCATCTTCCAATCCCTGGCCAGGGTGGCAGCGCCATCAGAACCACTTGGACTGAGTGAACAGGAGTAGCCCCCAAGAAATGGGGCATGTTTGCCCCAATAAGCGGGGAAGGGATGCTGGACTGAAGCTAAACTGATGAAAACAACTCTCTACTCTTCCTGAAACCACCATGCTTAACACTCACTCTAGTAATAATACTTGGCCAAGGAACATGATTACTTTGACCATCTCTGAAATATCAAAAGCCCTGATGATTTGATTGAGTTAAAATGTCATTGTTGTGTTTGAAGTGTGTATACGTTCCATTTCTGCTTAAGACAGATGTCCTAAATGGCAAAATTCTTTCTCTTCTTTCTTTTTTACTGATATATAATTGACATATAGCATTATATGAGTTTCAGGGATACCGTAGAATGATCTGATATTTGTATATATTGCAAAATAATCACTACACTATCTAGGTAACATCGGTCATCACCATATATAGTTACAAATTTGTTTTTCTTGTGGAAAATGATTTCTTAAGCTGGGTGATGGCTTCTGAAACTCTTCTGTGCACACCACTTATCTAGAGGGGACTTGTTAAAATGCAGATTCGGATGCAGCAGGTCTGGGGTGGGACCTAAGATTCTGCGTTTCTAACAAGTCTCCAGGTGATGCTGAGATTGCCACCCCTGGACCACCATGCTTTGTGTACCAAGTTAGGGAGGGGAAATAGCAAATATGACTATACAGAATACAATCTCTGACTTGATAAAGAATCTAGAGGTCACGTTTCACTCTAGAAGCCCTTGTTCAGTTTTTGATGGGCAACGGGTACCTTCTGTCTGCCTGACTATATGCCACAGCCTCTGCCCCGCCCACGGGCATCTAATCTGTTGAATCCAGAGGCATTTGAGAAGAGGGCTGAACAGTGGTGATCGGAGGGTCCCAAGAAAGAGTTAAACCCTCTGACAGGCAGAGTCCCACAGTCCCAGGCAAACGCAGAAGACGTTGACCTGGCTGGAAGGGTTAATACTATTTTGTTTTCCAGGACTATCTGTGATATCGGGTTAGAGCAGGTAGGAGGTCATGGGGGTCAGCCGCGCCCCTGGCCACTCCCTCCTCTCCCCTCCCCCCTGTCCCCTCCATTTGCAGCCTCACTGATCCCTTTAACCAGATGACCCCGGACACTGAGCTTTCCTTGGGAGTTTCCTGCCAGCGCCCTCAGATGCGTTGTAGCCGACGCCAGCCGTCTCTAGCCCGGCCCTCCAAGGGAGGCGTGCGAGCTAAAAGGCACTTTGTGTGAGGGGGAACCATGCAATTTGTGCTGTGGTTTCTCTGGACAGGAACAGATCCAAAATAGGGTCCTTTGTCTTCCCTTCTTTATCTTCCCTTTTTTTTCTTTTTGTCTCAGGTGTGCTTCCTCTGCCTTCCTCCTTCCAGCTCTCATCTGGCTTTTCCTTCTTGTCACCCTTATTTGGGTGTCTGCATGTATTCTTTCCTTCCCTCTCTCTTGCTCCTCTTGTTCCTTTATTTTGGAAAATTCTGTCTCATGGAATTAGACTTCCGATCAGCTTCCGATAGGAGCTCTTGGACCTGGACAAGTAAGACCGTGATTCTGGGAGAATTCTTTAAACTCTCTGAGCCTTCGTTTCTTCATTACCAAAAAAAAAGTTAATAATTGCAGCTTTACAGCTTATTGTTGAGAGTTAACCTGAAAATGTGCGAAAAATCCAGGGTCTGGTATACAGTGGGTGCCCAATAAATGTTAGTTTTACCACATCCTTAAGCCTTTTTCTTTTCCTCTCTTTCGTTCCTTTTCTTCTCTTAGCTGAGTTTCTTTTAATACCTTTCTATTACATTTCTGGAAGACTCACTGTAGGTGGAAAACCTCTGTGCAGAAAGCATGGTGACGTGATGACAAGGACCTGGGCCTGCCACTTAATAGCTGTGTTGCCTTGGGCAACTGAAGTTCTCTAATCTTCCCTTTCCTCCTCTGCAGAATGGGGATAAGAGTTCTTCCTCCAAGGGCAGTAGTGAGGATTAAACAAGATGATGGGAGATAATCGCCTGCCATAGAGCCTGGTGGCTGTTACTTAATCTCTCTCCTGCCACTTACTCCCTCTCTAGCCAGAGAGTTTCATCATTGATCATCACTGATCATGTGAACAGGTTACTTGTTAGTACCAATCTCTCTCCTGAGCCATTTTTCATCCATCCATCCACCCATATACTCATCCATCAATCAGCCAGCCTTCCACTCATATATCCATGCGTCCATGCATCATCCATCCACCTGTTCTTCTATCTGTCCATCATTGAGCCTTGCATCCATCCATCCATCCATCCATCCACCTATCCATCTAACCAACCATCAATCATCCATCCATCCATCCATGCATCATCCATCCATCCACCCATCCATTCGTTCATTTATTCAGAATGGTTGCATAGTAAGTAATAATGGCCTAAATCATGCCTTATCATAAAATTCTATTTGATAGCCCGAGAAGTAGAAGGAAGAAATAAAAACAACAACAACAACGTGATTTTGGAGCCATAAGGTTCTTCCTTTTAGTCCTCTCATGGAGCAGGTGGGGAGGAGGAAAGGGACTTTGACCTCAAGGACAGAACACATGTAGTTGGGTAGCTCAGTGGTTTTGAAACTGGCTTCCAAAGATTCTGTGCTTGTGCCAATGGGGTTTCTGATGGAGGCGCTGCCACTTCAAATAGAGCAGCTCCCCATCTTATCTGCCTTTTCTGTTGGTCTCTGTTTAAGATTGAATTTAAAGTGTTTAAGAAAAAACAGTGTTCAGCTGCTAAGCACAGTTTTTTAAAGCCCTTGTATAGCTACGCATACAGATTTTGTGGAGTTCGTATCATAAGCCAGGCAGTGTGCTAACAATTAAATGGAGGATTTCATTTAATCCAATAACAACTCTATGGGGTTAGTACTATTATTATCTTCATAATAAGTACATAAGCTGAGGCTCAGAGACATCAAGGTACTTGCCCAGGGTCACACAGCAATTGGAGCAGTGGAGCTCAGATCTGAACCCAGGAATTACCACCAAAATGCACCCTGCCTGCAGTAGGAGGCTACTTACCTGGCAAGTGGTGGCCAAAGGACTATCGGAGAAGAAATACCAACCAGGCTTGTGTTCTGGTCTCTCCCTCAGTCAGTTCTTTATTTCCTCCTTCAAATTTTTATAATGAGCAGCAGAGGGGATTATGGAGCTCAAACATCCAACAACCTAAAATTACAGATTCTTGGATTTAGAAGAAACTGAGGCTAGTGCTTTTCAAATGGAGTCCCCCAGAGCCCAAGGATTCCCTGAGATTTTTCTGAGGCTTCCACTGGACATGATCACAGGTCACCATTTCAACTTGGAGGTTAATCAGATCTGGCTTCACATCCAGGCCTGACCAGACGCTGATTGTATGGCCCTGTGGAAGCGATTTTCCTTCTTGGAGACTCTGCTTCCTCATCTGTAAGAGGGAAATACCTAAGTCATGAGGTTATTCTGAGAGTTAAAGAGGAAAGTGCATCTAGCAGGTTAGGTAGAGTTGCCAGCATATAGGGACCACTCAAAAATATTAGCTACCGGGCTTCCCTGGTGGCACAGTGGTTGAGAGTCCGCCTGCCGATGCAGGGGACGCGGGTTCGTGCCCCAGTCCAGGAAGATCCCACATGCCGTGGAGTGGCTGGGCCCATGAGCCATGGCTGCTGAATCTGCATGTCCAGAGCCTGTGCTCTGCAACGGGAGAGGCCACAACAGTGAGAGGCCCGCGTACCACAAAAAAAAAAAAAAAAGAAAAAAAAAATTAGCTACCGTCATCATCATCACCATCATCATCACCATCAGCACCATCATCATCATCCTTATCTGTGGCTCCATATGAGAGTCTACATGACAAATAGCACTGAGGCTGAAGGAATAGTTTGTAAAACAAAGACCTAAGAAAAACTGTGTAAGAATCCTTAGCTTGGGTTGCAGAAAGAAGGTGATCAACAGTCCCAGACAAAGGTTATTTTTCTGCAATTTGTTTATAGGTCTTTTTTTTTTTTTTTTTTTTTTTTTGCGGTACGCGGGCCTCTCACTGTTGTGGCTTCTCCCGTTGCGGAGCACAGGCTCTGGACACGCAGGCCCAGCGGCCATGGCTCACGGGCCCAGCCGCTCCGCAGCATGTGGGATCTTCCCGGACCGGGGCACAAACCCGTGTTCCCCGCATCTGCAGATGGACTCCCAACCACTGTGCCACCAGGGAAGCCCTGTTTATAGGTCTTAAAATGCCTTATGAGAGTCCCCCTAGTGCTGACCGACATCGCTGTAGACAGATGCACAAAATTTCAGAGCTGAAGGTTGGAACTGGGTTAGAGTCTTGGTGCTGTTCCTTGCAGGGATGATCTGGAAGCAGAAACGGTGGGGTTTTTATCCTTGCTTCCCTGATTGAGAAGAGTGTGTGTATGAGAGAGAGAGGAGACTTGGACCAACTCTCCAACTTCTCCGAGCATCATTTCCTTGCCTGTAAAATGAGGCAAATACTTCCAAGTATGGCTCAATCACAGAAGCTGGAGAGGGGATAAAATTAGAAAAGGCAGCATTTTGTAAGGGGTTGCTATAGCCCAGCCAGCTTCTTTCACAGGCATTACATCTCTTTATCCTCACCATGCTCCATGAAATAGATATGATTACCCCACATTTCATGATGAGGAAACTGAGGCTCACACAGGCGCAGGCGTTGTCATCATCCCTGCTTCACAGATGAGGAAGCTGAGGCACCAGGAAGGCAAGTGTCTTGCCAGTGGCAGTGAGCTAATGAGAGGTGGGACCCGGGCTGTGTAAGTTCAAAATGCCCCTCACCACATACATCTCCTATTCCCCCCTCCCCTTCACCTGGAAGATGGAGTTTGGAAGTGGGTCCGAAGCTGCTCTCTTAAACTGGTTGGATTCCACAATTGCAGTAATAGTCTCCGTAGTGTCTCACTTTAAGCAGATGCTCACTCAGAATCTTCAGGCTCACCTGTCAGGTGGGAATGTTTGGGGGCATTAGTTGCCAAGACTAAGATTCTACTCCTTGTAAGGAAGCACTCAATATTATCTTTTAAAGGAATTTTGGGGGGCCCAAGGGGGCACCCGTTGTGTGTGTCTTTTGGGAATCTTGAAGTTCTCAGCTCACCAGGTCTTCCAGACACATCAAACCCAAGTGCTTTTGGAGGAATGTGTCAGGTTTTGTGTTAAGTTCTGTTGATCCAGCCATGGTTGGCCCAGTGATGGTTCTGACCATCAAGGGGTACACTGGCCCGTGAAAAGAGCCAGGTAATTAAAGAAATAACTGTGATAAAAGGTAGTGGGGTAAGTACAAGGTCCTCTAAACCAGCGGTCCCCAACTTTTTGGCACCAGGGACCGGCTCCGTGGAAGACACTTCTTCCACGGATCGGGGGGGTGGGGCATGGGGGGGGGTGTCCAGGCGGTAATGCGAGCGATGGGGGGGGGGGGGGCAGCAGATGAAGCTTCGCTCGCCTGCCCGCCACTCACCTCCTGCTGTGTGGCCGGTTCCTAACAGGCTGCGGCCCGGTACCGGTCTGCGGCCCCCCAGGGGCTGGGGACCCCTGCTCTAGAGCACAGACTGGGGATCCCTAACCTAGACCCAGGCTGGGGCTGCTGAGAGGGTCTCATGGATAAGCAATGCTCTCCCCGCCCAGGGCTATGGGATGTTTGTTCCTCCCACTTACCCCCTTGCTGGTCTCCATCAGCTGGATCCTGGTCCAGGGTCAGCACTTGTGGCTAAATCTTTGCCACTTTTCCAAGGCAGAACATGATGCTAAAGTATCCATAGAGATTACCCCGCTGCCTCCGCAGCTGCGGGCACGGTTTCCAACTCAGAAGCATCAAGGATTCCCCTCTCCTCCCCCTCCGCCCCCAACAACCGCTCCCCGCCCCCTGGACCCTCCGTGTCCTTCCTCCCTCCTCCCCCGCCCCCCTCCCCCAGGAGATGGAGGAACTTGGCAAGCCATCTCGTCGCCAATCAATCTGTGGTGTAACAATTAGCACTTAGGCACCACTCCTGCTAAACACACGCTTAGAAAACACTTAAAAAAAAAAAAAAAAAAAAAGAAGAGTCATCAGGATGTCAGTGAGCGGAGCCACGAGCAGGCCTGGGGAGGAAACAGATCGATGCGCTGCGGAATGGGTGGCATCTAATACCCTATTACTGACGAGCCCAAAGCACTTTGAGGCGTGTTTCCACAGTGAGCAATTAGTCTGCGAGACCACAGGAGTTAAGCTAACACCGGTCGCCCCCTCCCCATCTTCCCTTCCTCCCCGAGAGCAGTGGGATGACAGTTTCATCTGGTAGCGAGCTCCCGCAGCAGTGGCGCCAGCCTGCAGCCATAATGGGGCCCATCCGAGGAAGGCCAAATGCGCCAGCCTCCCAGAAGGGCCCCCCTCCCACCCCCCCACCTGCCCCAGCCCCATCCCCAGACTCCCTCACCCCACTCCCCGTAACAGAATCCAGTCGACACAGAGTCTGTCTGCGCGCCTGCGAGCTGCCTAAATTGATTGTAATGGTTTTATCACGCGCAGAAAGCGCTGGCTGTTTTCTCGCCTCTGCTGTCAGCTTTCATCAACGCCCAGGCAGGAGTAAGGGAGTCCTCTTCAGGAGCAGTGGATCGGATGAAAGGCAACTTTTGTTTGTGGGCGAGAAGCTTGCAGCCTCCGCCGGACGCCTGTCTCCAGTCCTGCTCAAGGCTGCTGTTTCTCTCTTGGCCTTGTGGCTTGTCTTGCACACCAGAGAGGCTCAACAAACTCCCCACAAACAGCAGGGGGGGGCGTGGGTGAGTCCTTCCTGGAGCCAGCTCTGTGTTCTTCTCTAATGGCTGGAGCGTTTGGGGAACAGCGGTTCCATAGAGAGAGGGGTTCATGGAGTTGACAGTATTGATCAGTAATAATAACGATGAAGTCGATGATGTCTAGCCAGCATCTGAGTGCTTGTCAGGAACCAGTCACTGTGATTAAGCACTTTATGGACATGTCATTGAATTCTCACAGCAACCCTTTGAGGTAGGCATTATTTCCCCCATTTTATGGATAGGGAAACTGAGGCATAGAGAGGGGATGAGACTTGATCCAGGTTACACAGGAAACAGCTGGAAAAGCGAGGGGGACTGGAACCCAGTCCTGCTGATTCATAATCTGGTCCATTCTCCATCCACCCTATGACTTGCCTAACTTTAGTAGGAAGGGAAAGACAGTACTGTTAACGCTTCAAATACTGGGTATCCCTCAACCTACCACCTGTAAAAATGGCCCAGGCGTGCACCATGCGGGCAAGGATTCCTTTGGGGGTGGGTGGGGATGGGATATAATCTAAGATTTATCCCTTCTGGCTTTGGGAACACTTCGCTATTTGAGAAAAGTGGGAAGAATCATTAAAAGGAGGTGAAAGGACAGTTTCTGGTTGTGTCACAGAGCAATCATACATTTTAGAGGAAGGACCAAGCCAAAGCAATTGGAGGCTTTGGGGATTCTCTGTGGATTTCACTGTTGAGGGTATCCGTTCATGTCATCAGCACCAATAACCAAATCAGGATGTAACAGTGAAATTAGGTGTCTGCTGTGCTGGTTTAGAACATTGTAGACTATGGGTCTGTAAAAAACTATAGCAACAGGCAGTGCTTTGCCTTTCAAAGCCTAGAATTGAACTGGCAGATACATGGAGTTTTCTATGCATTCTTTTCTTTTTATTGTTAATTTTTATTGGAGTATAAACACTTTTTATTATTAAGTATTATTGGAGTTGCTTTACAATGTTGTGTTAGTTTCCTGCTGTACAGCAAAGTGAATCAATCATATGTGTACATATAGCCACTCTGTTTTTACATTTCCTTCCCATTTAGGTCACCACAGAGCATTGAGTAGAGAGTTCCCGGTGCTATACAGTAGGTTCTCAGAAGTTATCTATTTTATACATAGTAGTGTAGTTCTTAAAGATTTCTTTCCTCCTCTTCTCCCATATCCTCCCCCCATTCGCTCTGTCCTTAGCTCCAATTTCATGTTCTCATGCTTCCATGCGTTTCTCCGTGGAGTTTGGGGTAAGGCGTCAGCTGTCCTTGGGACACCCAGCACAGTAGGAGGAACTGTGGGAAAGAACTGAAGCAGGCTTACAACCCCCAGCTCGAGGTGCCGATCCCCTGCTTCTCACAAGTACGATGGCTTCCATTAGCCGTCGGCATTGGTGGAACCTCTTGCTTACATTGGATAAAATCTTTAAGTCTAGAATCCAGCCACAAGCTGAAGGGTTGGTATGAAGACCCTAGGGGCTCAGCCTCCAGAAAAAGAGAAAGTGACCGAGGTCAGAATGGAGAGACGAGCAGGAGGTAGAATGGGAGGAAGAAGAGTAGGTCTGGGGTGGTAGGTGATGCAGTAATAATGCCCTTTCTCCAAGAGGAAGGTGGGAAGGATAGGCTTCGGTAACGCCAAGGGCCCATGTGCTCAACAATCCGTCATTATAATGGGCTGGACATCGAATGGGAGGGTTTGGTGTCCAGTCCACTGAGAAGACAGGAGGGGAAGCTGATTAGCATGTGAGTTGACGAAGTGGAAATGGGTTGTGCATGGCACCTGGTCGGTGAAGACCTCACTCTTCCATAAGGTGGATCGTTCGTGCCTGAGTTGGTCCAGGTGTCTCTCTCTGAGACTGATGCTGGGAGCAGAACTGTCTCAGCAACAGGGATGGGGAGAGGAGAATACTGGTGGAGGGCTTGGGTGAGCTGCATACCAGTGTCTCCAACCCGGCTCCCCCTTTACCACTCCTAACGGCAGTGCGGTTCTATTTGAACCAAAGTGGGACCCAGAGACTGGTTTAAGTAAAGAACTTGTGAACAGTTTCCATCCCGTGAAACACTCAGGCGTTGTAGAAGTGGATTAATGAGCACGTATATCAGTGTCCTAGGGCTGCGGGAGCAAAGTACCACAAACTGGGTGGCTTAAAACAACAGAAGTTTATTCTCTTACAGTTCTGGAGGGTCAAAGTCCCAAATCAAGGTGTCAGCAGGGCCATGGTCTCTCTGCAGAGCCTTAGGGGAAACTCTGTTCCATGCCTTTCCCTTAGTGTTTGCTGGTTGCCACCCATCCTTGGCGTCCCTTGGCTTGTAGAAGCTTCACTCCAATCTCTGTCTCTTTTATCACATGGCCTTTTCCCTATGTATCTTCAAGTATCTTCCCTCCATGCAAGTCTGTCTCTGTGTTTTTTCTCCTCTTCTTAAAAGGACACCAGTCATATTAGATTAGGGGCCCACCCTAATGACCTCATCTTAAGTTGATAACATCTGCCGAGACCTTATTTCTAAATAAGGCCATATTCACGGGGGTTAGGACTATGTTTTTTGGGAGGACACAATTCAACCCATAAAAGCATGGAAGGAATAAGTCCATCATGGAAGGGGTGTAGGTATTGGCTCTTGCTGAGGAGTGAAGCCGCTTTAAGCTGATCCACGTCATATCCCAGTGGCCTACCTCTGAATTCAGCCAGAGCTGCCAGGGACAGTTCCCCGCAAGCTCAGACTCAAATTGACATCATCCCTTCCAAGAACCCTCTGTGAAACTGCAGGTGCTGCTTAGGCCAGGACCAGGAGTAGCCCAAAAGCATAGGAGAGTGAATGACCCTGAGGGTGACCCTCAACAAATGGGAGGGTTCAGTGGGGGCTAGGGATAAATGTCCTACCTTGATCTCTGGAGGGACATCTCCGGGATACACTGTATACAATTCTCAGAGGTTTCACTGCCTCTGAAAGCCCCTTGCCTACAGCATTGACCTCAGTGATACACTTTGTCTTGGCTTTTTCTTCTTCCTTGTCTTATTCTTTCCACTCCCTTGCACCTGAGTCCTGGGATCACCTTGGCCTCCTCCACCACCGCTTAGTTCCCATCCCACCCCCACTGCCAATAAAACTACCTGTTTCCACGTCCTTGTCTCAGGCTCAGCTTCTGGTGGGTTCCAAATGAAGACAGAGAGACATAGGAAATGGAGAGGACCAGGATTATGGCTCTCCTGATCTAGGGTCTAGCTCTGATCCCTTGAAGAATGATGATAATAAAACCATTTTCCATGTGTGCTAAGCATAATACATGCATCATCTCTTTTAATCCTACCGTAGTGGGTAAAATTGTGCCCCCGCCCCCCACAAAAGATATGTCCACATTCTAACCTCTGGAATCTGTAAGTGTGATCTTAATTGGAAAAGGGTCTTTGCAGATACAGTTAGGCTAAGGATCTGGAGATGAGACCATATTGTTTTATGTGGATGGGTCCCAAATCCGATGAATGACAGGTGCCCTTATAAGGGACACAGAGAGGAGAGACACACACAGGAGGGAAGGTGGTGGAGGTAAAGATTGGAGTGACATGTATACAGACCAAGGAATGCCAGGGATTGCTGGCAGCCACCAGAATGTAGGAGAGACTCATCCATCCCTCACATCCCTCAGAAGGAACCACCCCTGCCGACACCTTTGACGTCTGGCCTCCAGAACTGTGAGAGGATAAATTCCTGTTGCTTGAAGCTGCCACCTTTGTGGCAATTTGTTGCAATAGGCCTAGGAAACTAGTACCCCTACACACTCTATTAGTTATTCCCATATGAAGACTCCACTTTGAACACGTGAAAACTGAAGTTCAGAGAGTTTCATTCACATGTCTAAGCAGCTGGTGGAGACTACAGTCTGGATTGAAATCCAGCTCTGGGTGGCTCAGAATCCTTCC
This sequence comes from Mesoplodon mirus, assembly GCF_964341445.2. Lineage (NCBI taxonomy): Eukaryota > Metazoa > Chordata > Mammalia > Artiodactyla > Ziphiidae > Mesoplodon > Mesoplodon mirus. Next base: position 13,496,692 of record NC_138989.1, read on the forward strand.
CTCAAACATTCCTTCCTCAGAGAAGTTACTGCCTGTGCTCTGTGGAGAGGGAGTTTGGAAGCAAAATCTAAAGGCGGAGAAGATTTCAGTGATGCTGGGGACTCAGACTTTCTGCTCTGGGGCCCAGGCGACAAAGGGCAGGGACAGAGAAGATGGTGAATCAACTTGGCGGATGAGGCCTCCTTCTGGGGTCTCGGAGCAGTAACTGGGGAAGACAGTGGCTTGGGGGCTGATTCTGAGGGTCAGCAATCTCACAGGTAGGGGCTGTGAGCCAGAAACATGTGGGTATTTAAGTTAACGTAACCTTATGAGGATCTGGAGAGCAAGAGGTATGAGGGGCCTTGGAGTTCTTTTCACCAGCCAGTATGGCCCTCCTTTGTTCTACGGGGTCCCCTGCAAGTCGCGCTTTAGAGGGAAAGGTCACTGACCGGGTCGGGGAAGGGCTGGCTAGTGAGGTAAGCTTAGAGGTGAGGAGAGGCCAGGAAGGAAGCAGACACACATCTGGATTAGAACTTGGAAACAAAGTGTAATTTCAGCTTCTCGTGGATGGTCACTGGGCCCTGTAAAAACAGGGACTCTGCAGTCATGTGGCCCCCAGCCAAGCCAGCTGGACTCATGGGGCAGAGATCCTCCATTGCATCTCCACAGCGGGCTGAGCAAGAAAAGGGGCTTGAGGAGTTGAAGGAAACCGTTAGTCCAGCTAGAAGGAAAGTCTTCCTCTAAGTTGATGTGAGTATGTGGAGAATTAGACTTCTAAGTGGGAGGGCGGGACCCCAGTGCTCAAATTATAGGCTCCACAGAGCCATGAAGTGAGTTCTACATGCCTAGTAGGGTGCCTGCTGCTAAGAGTCTTTTTAAAAGAAGAGCAATAGCATGTTTTTGAGCTGTCTGTCATTTGGTGGAGGAAATTAAAACGGCACATGAAATGACTGGGAGAGAATTGCACAAAAGTGTATAATCAAGAACAGAATGATGTGTTACACATAGCACAGGGAGATCAGCTCGGTGCTTTGTGACCACCTAGAGGGGTGGGATAGGGAGGGTGGGAGGGAGATGCAAGAGGGAGGAGATATGGGGATATATGTATACGTATAGTTGATTCACTTTGTTATAAAGCAGAAAGTAACACACCATTGTAAAGCAATTATACTCCAATAAAGATGTTTAAAAAAAAAAAAAAAAGAAGAACGATGTGTTACAAACTGTAACTTCCAAAGAAGACGAGAGAAGATGATGAGAAGGTGGGTCGACTGGTGGCAAAGAAGAGACATATCCTTCTTTGATATGAAGAAACTGAAGCCCTAGTTGTCAAATACATAACGCACGTTGTTATCTCTCCTTCCCTTGCCGTGGCAGACATCACTAATCTATCATGCTACTCTTTCCTTCAGAGTCCAGTTTCTTAAGACAATGAATTAGTCAGATGCTACCAGAGGTGGTACAAGATGAAATCTCATGACCCTCCTCCCCTTAGGTGATGAGGGTTTATTTTAGAGAAATGCAGGTAAGTGTGAAAACACAGAGAATTGAGTAGCCATGAACACACTGGTATCTCAGTAATTCTAAGACCAGGATAGGGAGTAGGCGTCCTGGAGAACTCCACCAATGATTCATTTCCATTCTGGATCTAGCAGTAGTCCCAGTAACCTCTATTTCCTCTGCACCTCCCATTCATACTGTATGTATGCATGTGTGTGTGTGAGAGAGAGAGACAGAGAGACAGAGAGACAGAAAGGGGAAGAGAGAGACAGAGACAGAGAGAATCCAATTGGGATAACTGTCATCAGCCAATATGGCGCACATTTATAGGGCAGAATCTGTCTCAAAGATAACTTATAAACGGCAGACTCCTATTAGGAACAGACTTTTCTCAATTGCTTTTGGCTTGAATGGCAATTCTTTAATCCAGGGGCCAGCAGACTTTCTGTAAAGGACAAGATAGTAAATATTTTAAGCTTTGTGGGACATGCAGTCTCTGTCACAGCTATTGCACTCCATCGTTGGAGTGCAAAAGCATTCAGAGACACCACATCAACAAATGAGTCCCATTGTGTTTCGATAAAATTTTATTTACAAAAACTGGCGCCTTCGATGAATCAGTGGTGGTCAGGGTAGCAGGACCACAGAGCACAATAATGACATCTTTCTGCAGAAGAAACTGTGTCCATCTCAGAAGAAAACTGTGTGCTTTGCAGATGTTAAGTGTTTCCTGAACTCTCTGGGCTTGAGCTAAAGACAGTAGCTGCAGCTCTGCTTCTCATGTGCAGTTTCTAGAAGATACCTGGTGGTTTCCAGTGAACCAAATTGCATTTATCTTTGACATTTTTTCCCCCCTGGAGTCTCCCTCCTATTGCCGTGTCCTTCTTGTATATAACAGGGATGGAAAATATGTGGCGTGCCTGCAGTATTCCCCCTTGCCTCACCCATGGTAGACATCACTAATGGATCACGGTACTGTTTTTCTTCACTAAGTCCATGACTAGCCCAGAATCCTTCTTAACATAAAGCAGTCACAACCAACCACTTAGATGTGGCCCTCAACATGAAACCCGTTTGCTATGATAGTAAGAAAAGAGTGGAAACAAAGGAATGATAAAAACAAAGTTTGTGAACAAAGTCCAAAATGGCATTAAGACTATGACTCCCAAATCCTCCATACCCCTGGGCTCAAATCCTGCTTTAACAGCCTTACAATAGACAAAACCCAGGGCAGAGTCAACAAATCTCCTTGCCAAGTTGTCCAGCATTTTCCATTTCAGCAGGTGTTCTCACTCTTGTCATTCTAGGGTCCCTGGAAGCTGGGTCCCAGCTGCTTCCTGGGGGAGACTTTGTGTGGAGTCTGGCATGTCTTTCCAGCTGAGCTGGGAGGGACATTTCAGCACAGACATTTGCAACCCTTCACAAAGCTCCAGAGTTGGAAGCCAGACCCAGACAATATATTCCCTGCTCCCACGCATCAGGCCCAGAGCCTGGGTGGGCAGCACCCTGTGACTTTTCCTTGCTGTTTGGAACACCCTCTGCTTCTGGCCCACCAAATGGAGACAGCACCTGGGAGAACATCGCTCTTCATGTTTCCCCTCTAGTCGCCACCTTGCAACTCACATTGGTAAGAGGAGGAGAAATGGGCTTTTAACACCATCCAATGACCTTCCGTAAGCACCTTCTGCATTTGATCTCACGAGGTTGGGGAGAGGTTGGTTCTGAGCCTTGGAAGAGTGAAAGCCTTGTCAACAGGTATTTCCACTGTGTGGGAAGGGGGGTCATCAGCGGCCCCGCTGGCTGGGGCAGCCAGCGAGTTCACCTGGGAAATATTTCAGGAGAAGCTGTCACGGGCATCCTGAGTGCCGACAAGATGTGTCGGGGTAAATCCACCAAGTGCTTTTAGGAAGGAGTCATTTTCTCTCACAGAATCATGCTGGCTTTCTAGTTAGGGGCCCAGAGGGAGTTGGTTGGCCTTGAGGAATGAGCCAGAAGAATTGGAGCAGCAACTGTGGGGAAATCATCTTTGGGGCTGGAACGAGGTCTTATCCCATTTATGCTCATTTCCCCGCCAACCCCCCAGCCTTCCCTGTGCAAGTAGCAAATGATTTGGCATCCATGTCCCCCATTTACAAAGATGGCACAGGGTCTAAGAGCATGAGCTTGAGTCTGTATTTCTTTTTTTTTTTTTTTTTTTTTTGTGATACGCGGGCCTCTCACTGTTGTGGCCTCTCCCGTTGCGGAGCACAGGCTCCGGATGCGCAGGCTCAGTGGCCATGGCTCACGGGCCCAGCCGCTCCGTGGCATGTGGGATCTTCCCGGACCGGGGCATGAACTCGTGTCCCCTGCATCGGCAGGCGGACTCTCAACCACTGCACCACCAGGGAAGCCCTATCTATTTTTTTAAAAGTCAGGCTTATTGAGGTTTCATTTACATGCAGTAAAATACACCTTTTCATCCATAAGTTCGCTGATAAATTTGATGAGTCCTAACAAATATTTATGATCCTGTAACCACCGCAGTCAAGATATAGAAAACATCCATCACCCCCAAAGTTCCTTTGTGCTTCTACCTCCACCTCAGGCTCCAAGCCCCTGACAATCACTGATCTGATTTCTGTCTCTATAGTTTCACCTCTTCCAGAATGCCATAGAAAGGAAATTATTCAGCATGTAGCCTTTTGTTCCCTGTTCCTTTCACTTTCCATAAGCCTTTTGAGGTTTACCCATGTTGTTGTGTGTATCCGTCATTTTTTCCTGTTTATGGTTGAGTAATATTCCATTGTATAGAAATTCCACTTTTTGTGTATTCATTCATCAATTGGGGGACATTTGGGCTGGTTCTGGTTTTGGGTGATTATAAATGATGCTGCTATGGACATTCACGTACACGCTGGGTGGAGGAGTCCTGGACCACTGTGCAGTCTAAGGATGTTTGACAAGGCCACGGGAAAGTCCTCAGCCAAAGTCAGCGAGCCATCAGTGGAGTCCCATGGCTTCCAGAATGAACCTGCCTTAGTGTCCCACCCATTTCCAGTCATTGGTTGGGGGCAGCCCCTGGGAAATGTGACCTCCAAGCAAATGCAGAGATGGCGTCAGAGCGCAGCGCTGGGATCCCATTCCTTGTGATGAGAGGTCTTCAAGACGCATTCTTTTTTTTTTTAATTAAAAAAATCTGTTTTAATTGAAGTATAGTTGATTTACAATGTTTCAGGTGTACAGCAAAGTGATTCAGATATATGTACTCTTTTTCAGGTTCTTTTCCATTACAGGTTATCGCAAGATATTGAATATCGTTCCCTGTGCTATACAGTAGATCCTTGTTGTTTAGCTATTTTATATACAGTAGTGTGTGTATGTTAATCCCAAATTCCTAATTTATCCCCCCCTTCCCCCTTTGGTAACCATAAGATTGTTTTCTATGCAAGACACATTCTTATGGCCTCTTCACCCCAAGACCTCAAGTGTTACAGGCAGACCTGCCTTGATCCTCAAATAAGGGGCTGGAAAAAGTGGGAAGCGGATCCTGGAGGGTCCTAAGAGACCCCCAGTGATCTAGGACATTGGACATGAGCTGCACGCAGACATCCTTGGCCTTGGTTCCCCACAGCCAGACAAATGGGAACTACCGATCGCCTAGAGCAATGAAACCAGGGCGGCGCGCCCCCCGTCTCGGGCCTTATTTCCGGCAGAGGTTTGGGTAAGTTCTTACTCCGCCCAGCGTATGAATCACCTGGGAATCTTGTTAAAATACAGGTCTTGAATGGGCAGGTCTGAGCGGGGACGGAGGGTGTGGATGCTGTGGATACCTGGACCACGCCCGGAGCAGCGAGGGTACGAAATTGGCACCTGATAAAGGGTAGCTGTGATCACCGCTATTTTTTTTCCCCAGAAGAGGGCTGTGTAGATCTTTTGCTCAGTGTCTCCCAAACATTCCCAAAAGGGGTGATTTCTGGAGAGTGGCTGCCAACTCGGGAACAATGAGGTGACATGAGACAGTGGCAGAAATGGCGTCTGATGGCCGACACGTGCTTCCCTCGGCAGGTGTGGGGAAAGCAGGGCCAGCTGAAGGGGAAACCTCTAATTGGCGAGGGAAGTCACTCGGCTTAAACAGGATGCAGGCAGAAGGCCCCATCCAGGCTCCAGCGTGGCCTTGGGATTATGCTGACAGGGAGCAAAGGAAAGTGGAGTCAGGAAGTCCAGGCTTTCCTTAGGGCTGAGAAGCTGCCCCTGGACTTTCCATCGCAGGAGGCTACGCTGTATGTGGCGGATTCTTCTGGAAAGATGTGTGTGTGCTTTGACTCCTCTTTGAATAGCAACTGCCACTGTAGCGTTCATCTGTCAGATTTTAAAAAATTATCTGTATTAGTTTCCTACAACTGCTGGAACAAATTACCATTAACCTGGGGGCTTAAAACAGCAGATATTTATTCTTTCACGGTTCTGGAGGTCAGAAATGTGAAATCAGTATCACTCGGTCAAAATCCAGGTGTCAGCAGGGCATCGTCTGGAGGATCTAGGGAAGATTTTGTTCCTTGCCTCTTCAGCTTCTGATGTTCCTTGGCTTGTGTCAGCATCACTCTCAACCTTCCAGACCAGCACTTTCAAAGCTCTCTTCTCTGTCTTCACATCACTTTCTCATCTCTGTGTGTAAAATATCCTTGTGCCTCCCTCCTGTAACCGATGTGTTCAGAGCCCACCTAGATAGTCCAGGAAACTCTCCCCATCTCAAGATTCTTAACTTAATTATATCTGTAAAACCCCTCCCCCGTTTCCATATAAGGTAAGGTTGCAGTTTCCAGGGATTAAGAGGTGGATCTCTTTGGCGGGGGCTTATTTCCCAGGTTATCACAATATCAGTCTCCCCCCTTGAAGGATATAAGCCCCATGAAGGGAGGAATTTTGTCTGTGTGGTTCAAAGTCATGGCTTCAGTGTCTATAAGAGTTCCTGGCATACATAGAGGCTGATAAGTGTTTGTTGAATGAATGAATCAGTGAATGCATTTATACGTCCAAGGAATGGGGGGGCTGCTGTTTAAAGGGAGCCTGCTTAGGATCCATTGTGAAGGGTGGTTTGATAATCTGAATAATTGCTTTCAATTCATGCTCTGAAAAAGCGATTTTTTCAGCATCACTGTTTCTTTGTGGCACGCTCCCTTCCTATGCAACTTGGGATGTTGTCTTAAGAAAAGCAGCAGAGGGCCTCCCTGGTGGCGCAGTGGTTGAGAGTCCGCCTGCCGATGCAGGGGATACGGGTTCGTGCCCCGGTCTGGGAGGATCCCATATGCCGCGGAGCGGCTGGGCCCGTGAGCCATGGCCGCTGGGCCTGCGCATCCGGAGCCTGTGCTCCGCAACGGGAGAGGCCACAACAGTGAGAGGCCCGCATACCGCAAAAAGAAAAAAAAAAAAAAAAAAAAAGAAAAGCAGCAGAGAATCAGCCATGAGCCTTTTTGTTTCAACAGAGTGAAAAGAAAAGCCCTTAACTAATGTCACCGTCCTTGTACTTTTTCATACCTAGATTTCACTGGACGTGTTCAAGTGCCTCCAAATAGACCAAAACACAGCCCTGAGTCCTGGAGGTGGTATTTAGAGCACAGGCCATCTCCGTTTAAATCTTAGCCCTGCCACTGTCAGCTGTGTAACCTTAGGCAAGTCCCTTTCCCTCTCTGAGCCTCAGTTTCCTCACCGTCACATGGGATTGACATCATACTTAACCTCATTAGGTTGTGGTGGGGATTTAATCCCTCGAGAAATATTTACTGAGTACTTAGTATGTGCCAGCCACTGGGTCCACAGTATGGAGGGAAAAAGCATCGTCCCTCCATATCAGGAGCTTCCAGGCTCCCTGAATGTGAGGAGATCAGGAGTGTAAGGGCTCTTCTGGACTGAGTCATGTGATCAACGATCCATGAATGTTTGTGGTTACTATTTTTAGGAATAGAAATAGTCCCCACCATTTTCCTTCTCATTATTGGGCACCAAGTCAGCAACAGGGATTATTTTTCCTTTCTGTGACTTTAAGGAGGGTCACTGCACCTTGGAACTGAGGGATAGACCTGGGGTTCAGAAGGAAAGAAGTCTTATCCTTGCTGGCCAGTATAGATGGGAGAAATGGCTCTGGCATTACATTAGAGGAGGAAAGAAATGGCTAGACTGGGACTGGTGACAGGAGAAGTGCACTTATGGATCAAAAGTGTGAGCCCACCTAAGATGGATGATAATCTAGAAATTCTTTCCTGGCATGTGGTCTAAACTCTGGGGTTTGTACCTGTAGGAGAGGCGTGCCTGTGTACATGAGACCAGGGACAGTGTGTGGCTTCAGCTGCAGGGAGCTCCATTAGAGGCAGGGGCTTTTGCATAAGGAAATGAGAAGAATCTTAGGAGCAGCGTTTGGGTAGGAAATGTCCTTGCCTCTGTTTCTCTGGATGATGACAGCAGAATTGTAGGTATATGGCACCTTCTTTTACCGTTACTTTCTTATTTTCTTTTATTTTTTAATTTGTTTTTTATTTTTATTTATTTATTTATTTATTTATTTTTGCGGTATGCGGGCCTCTCACTGTTGTGGCCTCTCCCATTGCGGAGCACAGGCTCCGGACGCGCAGGCTCAGCGGCCATGGCTCACGGGCCCAGCCGCTCTGCGGCATGTGGGATCTTCCTGGACCGGGGCACGAACCCGTGTCCCCTGCATCGGCAGGTGGACTCTCAACCACTGCGCCACCAGGGAAGCCCTCTTATTTTCTTTCTTATCCCATCTTACTAAATTAGGAGCTCCCTGAGGGGTGTGCCCATCTTGCTCATAGCTGGCACTTATATCAGGAATATATTTGGCTACAATTATGAGAAAACTCAACTCTTATGTGACTTTAACAAACAATCACTTATTTTCCTTGCATAACAAGAAGTCCAGAGAGAGATGGATGCTGGAATTAGTTTAGTAGCTCCAATATCTGTGATATTCTTAGCTTGATTCTCTTCATGCTTAATACCTCATGATCACAAAATAGCTGCTGTGCCTCCAGACATTACATCTGCTTTCTAAGCTGACTGGAGAATGAAGGGACAAAAAAGCCTCAACTAGCCATACCCACTCATTGGCTAGAACAGGGAAGACTGGGAAATAAAATGTCTTCTTTTTTTTTTTTTAAAACAAAATTAGACTTGTACGGACATCCCAATGGAATGGGGGCTTGAAGATAGGTCTTGAGAATGGATGAAAGAAGGAAGGAATTGGCAGTTATCTTGAGGATGAATGAATGAGCCATTTGGTGACTGAACGAGCCCACAGTCCATCTTCTCAGCTCAGCATTTGCCACAATAATGTGTCTTCCTGATGCCCACGAAAATAATCCCAGAGCAACTAAGATCACTGGGCATTAGCAACTGAGAAGATGAGCGTTGGGTGATGTTTGATTTTAATATGTGCATTTGTTCATTCCTATTGAATAAGCTCCTCCTCGGGGTGGGTCCCTCTTCAATGCAGACAAGAAGGTCTTACTTTGGTGCATCCAGGTCTCTTGAAGATGCCACTGGGGATGTCTGCAAAGAAACAAGTGGAGTGTAGCGCTACTGGGCAGCGCTCGGGGACCCTGTCTTGCTTTCATTCTTAATTAGTTCTCTTTTGTCCTTGCCGGGCTTTAGGAGTTGGCCAGCGTTTTGCCCTAGAGCCTTGAGTCTTCGTGAAGGCAGGATGGAAGTTCAACTGGATTGAATTGGGACACCTCTGCCCCTCAGCTCCTTCTCCTGGACCCTTGGGGATGGATATTTAGCCAAGACCTTGTCCAACTGGGGCAACTTGGCCCAATAGCCTTTGTGGGAGGCCCTTGGGGATAGAGCCTGACCACTTGTCCAGAAGTGGAAATGTGACCTTGGCCAAGTTACTTAACTTCTCTGAGCCTCAGTTTTCTCCTCCACATTGGCTTGCTCTGAAATTCAACTGAGACATGATTTTAAAGCATCTATGTACAACAGTGCCTGGAACCTAATAAGCATAAATAAAAACAGGGATTCTCTTCTTCCTTCTTCTCATAATTATTACAACACAATTAGTTGGAAAGACCTGGGTTTGAATATATGTTCAGTTGCTTAATCTATAGTGACAGTTTTCTCTTGTGTAAAATGGGTGATGATAGAGCTTCCCAGGGTTGTGGGGAGTTAGACATGTGACCAAGCAAAACCCATGGGTGCAGAGAAGATACACACATGGGATGTATGTGTGTGCTTGTTGTGTGCTGAATGAATGTGGGAGTTCAACTTGAAGACAGAGGGAAAGGTCTGCATTTGGACAGGAAGCTCAGCTGAGGGAGGAGAGGACTGGAGGAGAGAGGTCAGGCTGAGCATTAAGGGAAGGAGGGAAAGGCAGACAAAAAGCCTGGACTTGGAATAATTAAAATATAGTGCAGAAGAGATAAATTCGACCAAGAATTAATAGGAAGGTGGGAGCCGGGATGAGCCTGGAGCCTCTGGGGCTCTGGCTGGGGCAGGTGCTGAAATGTTCCCACGCTGGGTTGGGCCAAAGGCAGAGGCATCTGGGGCTGTTTTCCAAGGAAGAAGAGGTGCCTGTTCAGCCTGCCCTGTCCCTGGTTGGCCCAGGGCTCTGAGATCAGATCCCATAGTTGGAGAATGTAGAGGACCCGGGCAGGAGAGAGTACAGTGGGCATCAGCAGGGTAGCACGCATGCCCCCAGGACCCATCTGGAGCCACACTCTGAGAAGCACAAGTGTGCATGGGCTCCAGCCTGAAATTCCTATCCAGGTTTCCTTCCTCACTGCCTTTTTGACTTCACGGTATTCACTTAGTCTCTGTGATCTTCCGGGAGTCCCATCTCTTAGTGTAGAACACAACCGTTTTTAAAAGCTCAGAGCTCCTGGTTATTTCCATTGTATATTACAAGGCATTGGTTCTCTGCACTTCCCATGGTCGCATTTAACCCTCACGGTAGCCCTATGAGGCAGATGCTATTATTATCCTCATTTGACAGATGAAGAAACTGAGGCACAGAGAGATGAAGTGACACAGCTCATGTACCAACTCAGGCAGGAGGAGACCAGAGGCCCAAATCTTCACCACTCAAGTCTTTAATAATTGCAGAAAATTCACTGTCCGCAAATGGGATATAGTCCAAAAAAGTATGTCCAGGACAAAGTCTTCCAGGCTGGAGGCCGGGGTAGAAAGGCTGGTGTCCTTCCCCGGCCCACTGCACTAGGTGGAACGTTTACTAGGTGGAAAGTTTCATGCCAGCAGGAACCTTGGGTCTGGCCACCATGTGCTCTGCAGTGCCTGGCACAGAGTGGGTGTCACACACTGAATGACTCAGTGACAGCCTTTTGCACTGGGCCATCGATAAGCTCCCAGAGGCTGGTTCTGGCCTTGCATGTAAATCACGTCTCCTAGTCAGACTGCACCCTTCCCAAGGGCAGGGGCTGTTTTGCTCGTATTCACCCATCTTTCCACCTGATCAGGTGCACACCGGTGCGGGGTCGGGGGGTGACCCAGTGGCAGTTCTTGGGAGAGGGAGCCTGCTGGTGGCGGGCCGGGGGGAGGACTGCATTTGCAGCAGACGTCATCCCCTGTCCCAGATGTGCCAGCTCCTTCGGATTCCGGCTTCAACTTGACAAAGGCTTTCCTGTAGCCCTCTAGCCTTCACCTGGGATTAGCTTCTAAGTGATCAGAAAACACTTACAGATATAAAACACCATGTAAAGACATAAATAATACCCAGTAATTTCACAGGGAATTAATTCTTTCCTTAGGCTGTTGGACCATCCCTGCCCAGGTTGCTTTGCTCAGAAGCTGAGCAATCAGGGTGTCAGCCAATATTAGAAAGGAACCTGGGAAAGTCTCTTGTCCTGGAGCTTCATGAAAAGATAGGGGAGATTGAGGCCCAGAGATGGGGAGATGCTTGTTGAAACATACACCTCTAAACCAATAACAAGTTCAAGCTTAAACCAACACGTGGGCTTGGGAAGCTTTCTCCTTTCTGTTTTAAAGTTTCTTGCTTCAAATAAGATTTCAAAAGCAGTATGGGCAGAGTCATGTTATACTTCTGAATGCAGGCTCCTGAGTGGGAAAGACCTGTGTCTGCAACTTACCTGCTGGTGATCTTAGAGAAAGACTTTTCACTCCTCCGAGACTCAGTTTCCACATCTGTGAAATGGGTTGAGATAACTGGAGTCAATTTCACTGAATAATGGAAGGCTGGAGTGAAGTGGTGTTCTTAAAGAGCTGAGCACATATTACACACCCAATTAAATAACTAATAAATAGCATTATGAGGATTACCATCCTCTCCCGCCCCCCTCTCAAACCATCACCTTCCAGGGTCTTCTCTATTTAGGTGCATCTTAAATCTTATCCTTCTGGTTGCTTAGGCCCCAAACCTTGGAGTCATCTTTGGTTTTCCTCTCTTTCTTACACCCTGCAGTTGACCTCTAGGAATTCCTATTGGTTGTACGGTGAAATATATCCAGAATCTCCCCAGTGCCCTCATGTCGCGTTCCCACTCTGGTCCCACCTGGATTACTTCAGAAATCTGGGGTTGAAAAACTATAGTCCCTGGGCCAAATCTGGCCTGCTGCTTTTTTTTTTTTTTTTTTGTATGCTGTAAACTAAGGTTGGCTTTTACATTTTGCAATGGTTGTGGAAGAAAGCAAAAGCAAAATATTTCATGACATGTAAGGATTATAAGAGACTCAAATTTCAGTGTCCATAAAGTTTTATTGGAACGCAGCCAGGCTTATTTGTTTCTGCATCAAATAAGGCTGATTTTGTGCTGTAGCAGCAGAGTTGGGTAGATATGACAGAGCCCACAGAGCCCACAGAGCCTCGGGGTAGACTCTTCATGGGCCTCCCTGCATCCATGTTTTCCTCCCTACTGTCTAGTCCCAACACAGCTTTCTGAGTGATCCTTTTAATGCATTCTCTCCTCTGCTCATAGCCTTTTAGTGTGGCTCCCTGAGACACTGAGTAAAATCCATGGTCTTCATAATGGCCAACAAGGCCCTACCTGATTCACCCAACGGCCCGTCTTCCCTCTTAATTCTTGGGCCTCCATCTCCTCCTCTCCCCCTTAGCTTCACTCTAGCCACCCTGACCTCTTTGCCTCTATTTGAAAATGACAAATACACCTCTGCCACAGGGCCTTTATACTGGCTGTTTCCTCACCTGGAAGGGCTCACCCTCTCACCTCCTTCGACTCTGCTTGAATCTCACTATCGCGAGACCTCTTCCAGTGTTCATTTAATCCCGCACCCTGCCCACTCCTCTTGGCCGTCCTGACCCCCCTTACCCTGCTCTATTTTTTTTTTTCCTTTTTCCTACTACACTCATTCCCTTCTTACGAACTAGCCAATTTACTGATCCATTTTGTTTACCATTTAAGGACCGTCTCCCTCCATCAAAATGTGAGGTCCCCTGCAGGCAGGCATTTTTGTTCAGGTTTGTTCACTACCATAACCCCAAACCCAGATAGGGCTGGCTCCACGGATGCACAGCTGTGCTGTTGCATACAGCCCCTGGGCTCAGAAGGTCTCCTGCTTGGAAGGACCCCGCAGTTGGTTTAATGCTCTGTGCCATCACTGTAAAGTTCCTAATAGTTTTCGAACAGTGAATCTCATGTTCTCATTTTACATTGAGCAATGTCAATGCTGTAGCTGGTCCTAGCTGTAGAAGCATGCCAGGTGCACAGCAGACCCTCCGTGAATATTTGTGGAGTGAATGAATGAATGAATGTTCCGTATTATGATTTCGCTCCACGACCTGCTTCTCTGGACACTGCAGCCTCTCCCGCGTGCCTGCCCCTACTCCTGCCTTTTGAAGGAGTGGCTATTGATGTAAGTGGACAGGAAGAGGAGTCAGTTCCGGATCAGGGAGCTGGGAGGAGATCACCTGCAGCACAGAGGAGACACAATTACTCCAGCAACTGTCCGTCCCACCGACCGCAGCTCCGAGCCTCCACTTAATGTAATTGAGTGTGAAGGCCGGCTGGAGACACAGGCGCCCCCGCTGCTCCTTTTCCATAATATAGACACTATTGGTTGCTAATTGGCGCCAGTGGGCTGGTGCTAATTGTCCTAATGCACTTGGCTTGATGGAGGACGAGCCCGCCCAGGATGGGGGGTGGGGGGGGTGCTCCTTGGGAAATGGTGGGAGCGGTGAGCACCCAGCGGCAGCAGACACTGCTACGCTGCTCATAAAAGTTGGAACGGGCTTTAATTTTGCATCAAATATTTAAGCGGATTTGGGGAGGGGGTGGATTGAGGGGGAGGCGGACCTTTGAGCTTTGCTTGCGGTAACCCGCAAGGGGCCCTGGGGGGAATAGGCCCCCTGCCGTCCTTATCAATGGGTTAGAGATGGCTGCGTCCCCAGCATTGTCTAATTAATTGTGTGAATTTCTAATGACCCTTTTAGCCCCCCAGCTCCCTCCCTTCCGCCTTCATTCGGGCTCTGCCCCGTCTTGTTCTAGCTGCTTCTGAGCAGTGTACTCCGGGGATGTGACTTGGTGCTATCCATGGGGGGAGGCCGCATGGAACAGAGAGACTGGGCGCTGGTGGGGGTGCAGAAGCTGGAGTTGGCCTTGAACTCACTGTGGAGTCTCAGCAAACTCAATGAGGGCCTCAGTTTACCTAATGGATGACTGTTGGGTTGGGCTAGTGAGTGTCAAAATACTTCACGTCCTCACGGAGGGACACCAAGACCTTTGAGGAAGTATAGGAATATATATACTTATAAATTTACAGCTGATTTTGATTCAGTGTGCATTAGGGGAAATATTTACCTCCCATATTACACTAGACACGTAATATGTATTGAATAATTACACAAAGACGCGGTATGTCGGTGAATCTTGAGCCATCAGCTCTGCAGGGGAAGAGAGCCCTGATCTGGAGTATTTGCCAGTGTCCACGGTGTAAATATTCCGACCGTCAAGCTGCCATTGTGTCACTGAACACAGAGTTGGAAAAAGATGTACATGGTATATAATGAATACAGTATTTCCATCACACAGATGCAACAGGTGAAACTAACCTCAAGAACGGAGATCACAGTAAAATGTAGTAAAATAATTAGGAAGGGATGAGTTCTGAGTACTTGTTACCCTTATCTTTAAAATAATTTAACTGCAAGCTTATATAATTTAATTTTTCACCATGGCTGTGTTTCATGGCTGGCTCGCAAAACCCCTGAAAATTGAACACTGGCTTCCGTGAACCTTCCGGGCCAGCTGTAGCACACCATTGTGTGTGTGTAGCGCATCACTCATGATTCCCATGATGTTTCAGAGGGAAGTGCATAAGATAAAACTGAGTTTTCTGTTTTTTTAAAAAAAGATTCCATTTAGGTCAATTTAAAGAAAAATATTAAATGAATAATGGCCCCGGTGATTTACACATATAGCAAAAGTCATGAAGTTGATCCTCACGGGATTGTAATTCGGAAAGAGGGGTAGTTTCCTTCCAGCTGTGCGAGGGACAATTTGCTAGTGATTGTGGGAGCAGTTGGGGCGGCCAGGGTTTGCTGCCCTCTATCTTGTTTGCTAGGAAGCATGAAATGGCCATTTCACGCTCTCTCCTTTTACCACTGACTTCGTTCTTTGTCTCTTTCTTCCCAACCCCAAGGCACCTACTCCAACGCCGAGGCCAGTGTCTATACTGCTCTTGATCTCTCGTTTTTAGCCCTTCCCCCAGCTGCCCAGACTCTCCTACCCACTCCTTTCTTGAGGCTTCGCCTCATTGCTGAGGACACTCAGTGGCCGGTGGACCACCACGCCTTACCTACGCTGTGCCCTTGGGGAGCAAGCGTGACGTGGGAGCCGTGAGGGAAGCTCCTGTCCAGGAGGGCTGGAATCAGGACCAGTTTGTACAAGGTGTAGGGAAATCATGGGTGTTTTGCATCCCAGGCACCATTCTCCTCTCTCCAGACAAATCATCTCAACGTGCTTTGCCTTAGATTTGTTTCATGAAGCTGTTATTGTTGATTTTCAGTTAGAAATATGGTTTGGGGGATTGCAGACTCAGATGCCCAGAGAAAGCGGGCAGAAGTCATAGGTTCAGGAAGCAGGCCAGTGAGGGGCCGTGGTAAACCAGGAAATCTACACCCGGCCTAAGGGGTCATCAGTAACCCACCAGCCAGCTGGGGCTGCAGATGGCCAAAATTCCTCATTGGAGCTGAAGAATGCTGATTTGAACATGAATTTTCTTAAGCTTACAATCACTGTGAGAGCCAGACAGAGCAGGTCGATGGGCTGGGCCCGGCCTGTGAAAATCTTAGAAAACAGAAAAAATGTAAAGAAGAAAACAACTCAGCTTTCTAGCCACCAGATATAGCATTTTGGTGTTTGGATCAAGTTGCCTATAAAGTTTTTTGTCCAGGTTTTTTTTTTTTAACCTTAATCTAGCAGAAACATTTAAATTTCTTCCTTAACATCATTTTTAGTGATGCCAATAACATTGCAGCATGCTTGACTGTAGCAGAACTGATTTGGGGAGCTGAAAGATGGCGGCAAATTCTTAGACGCACCTCCCATGAAGAGGTGGGTCTGTGGCCCATGCCCTGAATAGAGGCATCGTGCTCTGTGACTTCGGTCCATAGACGAGAACAGAAGTTGTGCTGTGCCTAGTTCCTGGCCCAAACCTTAAGAAACTGGCAGTTTCCGCATTCTGTCCCTTGGAGTCCTGAGCCATCATTTAAGATGAGTTTACCATATTGGAAATTTCATGTCAAGAGACACGGTCCAGCCCTTCAATTTTGAGTCAACCCCGCTTAGAACAGGCAAATATAACAGAAGGGAGGTATCCCCATCCAGCCCTGCCCATGTGGCAGATTCATCAGCAAAATAAAGAACTGTGGTTGTCACTAAGCTTTGGGTTGCATAACAAGAGATAATCAGAACATTGACTTAGCAAGACCTTGTTGGTAGTGATCCCATTGTTTCCTTTTACACTCAAAACTACAATAAATGTTGTGAAATTCGTCACTTTTGCCCCCATTTCAGATTATTTGTTTAGGTGAGGTCTTTGCAGGCAGATTTATTGGATCGAGAAGTTTAGACATTGTTGGCGCTCACAGGAATGACTCTACCAAATTCCTCTCCCCAAAAGTTGAACCAATTTACACTCCAGTGAGAAGTGATGCATTTCTTTTTTAACTGGTTATATGAGTGTAGCTCATTCTGAGTCGTGGAGGGAAGAAGAAGAATCCAAGCGGGAGAAAGATCTCTGGTCCTCTGACCAGACAAATGTCAACGGATCGTGAAAATTTATTCCTAGTTGAGAATTTACTGTCATTGAAGCTTCCCTCTTTTACTACAGCCATAAAAAGGATTTGCTGAGTGAATCTCTTACATAAACAAAAGATCAGTGCCTGACTCGGGTGGGTATCTCCTTCCTTAATTCATATGTTCAGGTATATTTTCATTATCTCTTTTTTGCTTATAGTAATTAAAAAAATACTGTAAAACACAGCCACCAGCCAATCTGGGCATTTGATGCAAATGTAGGTTTGGTGAATGTCTGTGTTGTAATAAGCCAGGATTTGATTGGCATAGTTTGGGATGGAAGTGCCCAGACTATGGGGCAGGAAGTTCTGGGTCAGGACCTGCTGCCCAGGAGAGGAAGTGACCTAGAGAATAAAAACAAAAAAAGGTTGTTTTTTGTCTTCGTGGGCAGAAGAACCAATTTGCAAGTGGAGCCTGGAGAGAGGACAATTTTGATCGGGTCCTAGGACTTGTCTCTGCAGTTGGTGAGACCAGATTTGCTGCTGCGGACTCTTCTCCTTTCCCCCTTCTTCTGCCTTCTCCTTCTTTCTGTCTGGTTTTATTGAGATATGACTGACATACAGCACTGTGTAGGTTTAAGGTATACAGCATAATGATTTGACTTACATGTACCACGAAGTGATGACCACAAAAAGTTTAGTGAACCTCCATCATCTCATATAGATACAATATAAAAGAAATTTAAAAAAATGTTTTTTCATTGTGATGAAAACTCTTAGGACCGACTCTCTTTAACAGCTTTCACATGTACTACACAGAAGTGTCACTTACAGTAATCACGTTGTCCATGACATCCCTAGTACTTATTTATCTTACACTAGGAAGTTCGTACATTTTGACTGCCTTCATCCAATTCCTGGCCCCCCTACCCCTGCCTCTGGTGACCACTGATCCCATCTCTTTTTCTGTGAGTTATTTTGTTTGTTTGTTTTTGCAGTGTAATTGACGTACGACATTAGGTTACTTTCTGGTGCACAGCACAGTGATTCAGTATGTCTGTACGTTTCAAAACGATCTCACCACGATAAGTCTAGTTACCACCTAACTACCATTCTCCTCCTCTTCCTCATTACTACTACTAACTACTACCACTGCCACTACTACAGAAACACCATTTACTGAGTACTCCCTCAGTGCCAGGCACAGAATCAAGTCCAGCACTGTCTCACTTGATCCTTTGAGGAGCCCAGAAGGGAGACTTTCTCATTATACCCACTTTACAGATGAGGAAACTGAGCCTCAGAGAGGCAAAGTAAGGTGCCCCCATGTTGGAGTCAACTTCCCAACCTTGGCTGCTGTGGGATGCGGTGGGTGGCAGGGTGGGATTTCCTTCCTTCCTTCCTCATTGCTTTCTCTTATTTTTCTTTTCTCTCCCCGCTTTGCTCCTACATGGAAGGGAGTATTTGTGAAGACAGAGAAAAGAGACAGAGGTTCTGTTAGCAAAATTGCACATCAAAGTGACTCAGTTGGAGGTGGGCGCCCGGTAGGAGCTGCATAATTTGTAGCAGGAGATGGCAGCAGGTGGGGCGCAGGAGCCCAGGATTCAACTCAGCACATGCGTCACTGTCTCCTGAAATTCACGTACACCACTCAGTTCAACACAGATCACAGGACAGTGAAACTCAAGCACGGGGTCCTTCTCAGTGTGGGACCCTGTGTGGCCGCACTGCCCACACGCCCATGAAGCTGGCCCTGGGTGCATGAAATTAACAAGAAAAAGTTGTGTTTTTTAGTGTTCAGCCCCTTGTAAGACTTTTCAGGTTCTGCTCTGTACAGTTGACCCTTGAACAACACAGGTTTGAGCTGTGCGCGTCCACTTATACATAAATTTTTTTTCCATAAATGTATTGGAAACAATTTTGGAGATTTGTGACAATTTGAAAAAACTCGCAGGCGAACTGCATAGCCTAGAAATGACGA
The DNA here is from genome assembly GCF_964341445.2 of Mesoplodon mirus. Lineage (NCBI taxonomy): Eukaryota > Metazoa > Chordata > Mammalia > Artiodactyla > Ziphiidae > Mesoplodon > Mesoplodon mirus. The sequence goes on from NC_138989.1 coordinate 13,515,365, forward strand.
AAAATTCAGAAAACATTAGGTATGTCATGAATGCATAAAATATATGCAGATACCAGTCTATTTTATCATTTACTACCATAAAATACAAATCTATCATGAAGTTAAAATTTATCAAAACTTAGGCACACAAACACAGACTTACACTAGGTGACCGTAAAGCAATCATACCGCTGCTGCTTTGTTATCAATGCGTGAATCGTTATACCTGTAAGTAAATATAAATTTATTTTGCACATTATCTTTTCATTTTTTTGATGTCTAGTGTTAGTAATACATACAGTACCTGCAGTGTTTTGTATCATATAAGACAATATTGATGTAGGTAGGTGTGGACAAATGAGTCATCTTATAAATAGATGACGTAAACTTAGAGTATTGATACAGTACAGTACTGTAAATATATTTTCTCTTCCTTATGATTTTCTTAATAACACTTTCTTTTCTCTAGCTTACTTTATTGTAACAATACAGTATATAATACATATAACATACAAAATATGTGTTAGTCCATTGTTTATGTTATCAGTAAGGCTCCTATTCAGTAGTCGGCTATTAGTAGTTAAGTTTGGGGGGCATCAAAGTTATACGTGAATTTTCGACTGCCCCGGGGTTTGGTGCCCCTAACCCCTGTGTTGTTCAAGGGTCAACTGTACTTTCAAAATGGCCCAGAAATAAGGATATAATGAAAGTGTAAGACATATTAATATTAACATTAATAATACTGTGAATAATGGTAAGTAACATTTATTGACCACCTACCATTTGCCAGACGTTGTTCTAAGGGTTTGACATAACACTATGTGGTGAGGATTATTATGAACCCATTTCCAGATGTGGACACTGGGTTACAGAGGGGCTAACGAACTTGACAAGCAGGTCAGGCAGCTGGTGAGCTGCAGTCAGACTTGAGCAGTCTGGCTCCAGAGCACAGGCTCACTGGGGTACTGGGCCTCCCTCAGTGTTTGTTGAATGACTGAATGATGACCTTCACTGGGGCTGGAGTCCGAATTAGCATGGGAGGCGGAGAAACACATCATTCATTGTTCAGCCCTGGCCTAGTTATCCATGCAGCGCCGAGGCCAGGCAGGGCTTTCAGTCTGCGATTCGGAGAGGGTGGTGAGACAATTAGGGGGCTTGATGGGCGGAACATCCTGATTCCCACTGTTCGGGAATAGAATGTGGGACAGAAGAGACCAGCATCACCTCCCCGTCCCCTGTCACAGTACAAAGGCCACAAATAGCTGAGGGAGGAGGGAGGAAGCCAGAGGAGCTCTCCCTGGACTCTGAAGCCGAGACAGGATTGAGAGGGCAGCACAGATGCCTCCTCACCCCACCAGGATATCTGGGCGCCTGGGACGGGAGATGAGAGCAGCTGGTGTGACCCGAGGGTGACGCGGGCTCCCCTCACCCGGCCTCAGCAGATGCTTGGTTTAATGCTTTCTTAACACACCTTCCAGCCTGAGCATTTCCCACCTCACTCCCTCTGGACTAACCTATTACTGTCTTACAGTGATGGGGGTGACCATACAATCTAACCACGGCTGGGCATTCATCCTGTGTGCAGCCCCGGGCTTTGAAACCAGAAAATGAAGTAGATTCTACGATTCCCATTTTACAGATGAGGAAAACTAAGCTGTACAGACCCTGTGGCTTATACTAAGCAAAGGCTGGACTTGAACCTGGATCTTAGTCCTGACTTCTAAGCTCACGCCTGTAACAGTTACACCATGCTGCTCCCCAGAGCAGGGTCAGGAGCTGGTTAAGCACATGTCCTTTGCTGCCTGTCCCTGGTTAGGGTGACCAACTGACCTGGTTTGCCCAGGTCAGAGGGATTTTCTAGGACACACAGCTTTCAGTACTAAAATGGGAATAAGTCTCGAGCAAACCAGGACAGCTGGTCACCCAGCTCTTGACTCTGCGACTCCCTAGCTAACTTGGGCAAGTTACTTAACCTCTCTGTACCTCAGTCTCCTCATCTGTAAAATGGGGATAATGATGGTGACTCGTACTGTGTGTAAAACCTGGCTTATAGGCAGTCTATGTGTTAGTTATTTTTATTGATTTTCTTATCGTTGTCATGGTTACCAGTTCAAGAATGTAGAGGCAGTTTGGCCTCTGTGGTTAAAAGCTCAGTCTTTGCAGATGGACTGAGAAGCTGCACTCCTGCTCCTCCCTGAGGGGCTGTCCCTGTGGTCTTGAGCAGTGTCGCCCAGTAGCTTGCCTCTGCCATCAGATGGGGCTAATGATGCAGGTGAGGCGAGGCAGGTAAAGCCCAGGCACTGTGCCTGGCACAGGCGGGCCTCCAATCAATAGTGGTAGCTTTGACCAGGACCAGCTGCCTTCCCATCCAAGATCTCCCTTTGTCCTCCCCTCCCATCTCTCGCTTTGCCCCGTCATTCTTTCCCTACAAGACTCTCAGGCCTCCATGCAGAGTTACCACGGGCAGCAGAAAGGACAGTCCAAGCCTTGAGTTGCATTGATTTCTTTCTCCCAGGGAGAAAGTGTTTCCAGAATCCCACCTCTACCATTTCTGCTCCTGCCTAGCCTGTGCCCTGCCCCCCTGTTTTGAGGCAGCGTTGTGTCTGGCTTGGTTTATCCTGCTTTGGGGGAGTTGAGATCCAGGAGCTCTAAGGCTGAGGGAACCCTCTGGTTTTCTCCTGGCCTTTCCTGTTTGAGAAAGAGATGAAGATGCTGAATTCTGGGAGAGGGAACAGTCATAGGCGGGGATTAAGTGAATTTCCCATAGCTGGCCGAATGGCTGTGGCCCTCCTCAATGGCTGGAGTTTGAGTCTTTTTGAGGTGGTGGGCTTAACAGGAAGGGCTCAAATGATCAGTTCATTCATTCATTCTCTCACTCACTCTCTCATTTATTCATTTTCTTCATTACTACCCACTGTGTGCCAAGCCCAGCCCTGCAGAGGCTCTGGAAACAAAGCAGATGGTACGAGTTCTGCCTGCCCATAATGTGTACTCCTATTTTCCCAAGGAGAAATTACCATTTTTTAAACAGCTCAGATGTACTGGCTTTTAAGGACATGGAGATGAAATAATCAAATGTCTCCTACCATTTGCTGTATTAAGTTAGTTATAGAAACAACATTTTAAATCACTTCCTATGTTAAAATAATACATTAATTTAGAAATTGAAGCTTTTCCTCCCCAACCTTCCCATTTAAAAAACTGTTTCCTTCAAACCCTTCCTATGCATCCCACCTGTGTCTTTCTATTCACTCGAGATACTTTTTCAGGCATCACAAGGGAGGCTCAGAGCGGATCTCTTTCATTTTCATCTATGTTGTTTCAGACACACCCTTTTTCCAAACGCTGACCTCATGTCATCACAGGAAATTTTATTCTAAGCCATATGTACCCACCCACTCATTTACTTCCCATGACAATCGATTTTCATTTGTCCTATAGATTTACCTTTACTATGTCTGATCTACAAAGGTTTATTAAGAATTTGTAACACTTGTAATTGGGAGATCATATTTTTGTGAATATCTACTAAATCTATGTAGGTTTAGTATTGAATAAATATTCATTTTCATTATGGGTTGCACCATAGTCCCCGTATGGTTTGCTAAGGTTCTACAACCACCCCCTCAGAAAGACAGACATATCTTTAGTTAAGAAGTTAAATCTATAAACATCTTAAGGTAACTTGGAAAATACATAGTAACAAGGAATGAAACCCACCAAACAAAGATTCTTAAATGAGTCCAACAAGCGACATGACAGTTTGCACAACAACACTGATTTAAGTCATTTCAGACTAATATGTTGTTCAAAATAAGGTAATTGTGAGTGCATCACATCCTGCATGTAATATGAGAAACTTTTTAAGGCCTGGAGGATAAAAACGATGGCCTGCACATCAACTCACTCCAGCCCCCACTGCCGATTTTTATAAATAAAGTTTTATTGGAACACGGCCCTATCTACTTGTTTACATATTTTCTAATGGCTGCTTTCACACAGTCACGACAGAGACCCACAACCCCTAAAAATTTTTACACTCTGGCCCTTTCCATAAAGTGCTTGCTGACTCTTGCATTAGATTTTAGACAACCCCTTTCTTTCTGAGAGATACTTGGGTGGATATTGGGCATGTAGAGAAAATCATGGAAGCCCTTAACAGACTGACTAGGCAGACAGGCTGCAATATAAACACCACCATTATTCGTATCATTAGTAAGAGTAATAGCAACAATAAACTGGACAATGACAATACAATAATGAAGACAGGGCTGCTATGTTCGTGTCACTAGGATGTAACATTTTAGGAAGAAGAGGCAGAGAGCATCTCTTCCCAAAATCAGGGTGTGCCCTGGAAAGGCTACTTGGGAAGTTCCTAAATTCCTAAGGCTTCTTCCTGAGCTTGCCGGCACCTGGGGCTCTTTTTGCTATTCCTAGGTGTCCAGCATGGACTGGAATGTTCCAAGGGCTAAATAGTCTGGAGGCTTATGCCTGGGATCAACCAATGCAGAGGAACTAGCCCCACTTAGGGTCTACTGTGGGGCGGGACCTGTGCTGGGCCCCTTCCATGGGAGATCACATTTCATGCCCCAGCAACTCAGGGACAGGTAATGTACCCCCTTGTTTAAATTGCTGGGAACAGGCTCAGAGAGGTGAGGGTTTAGCCCAGGGCCACACAGCTTTCTAAGACCTCCTTCAGTACCTCAGGCACCCCCACATCTTTCTATCTCCATCTCCTATTGGTCTCAAGCACTACAGTCTGCTCTCTTCATAGTAGGAATCACAATTTGCCATTATGTGCTTAAAATCAAAACCAAACCCACCCCTGATGTCGTATCCAGCTCCCACACCAGACTCTAAGGTCCACCAGGGGAGGGTCTTGCCTGTTTTGCTCACTGCATGCTTAGAACCTTGTACAAGACCTGGCGCATAGTAGGTGCTCACTAAATAGCTGCTGACGGTGTGGACTAACTGTCAGATGCAGATTTCTACTGCAGGTTCCAAACTGATGGTAGTGTCTCAGAGGGGACACTGGTCTTCTGAGTTGAGACTGGGTCCCCTGTGCCCTTATCTGTGTGAGTGAAGATGGTTCCCCCATGCCATCACTACTATCCAAACAACGACAACAACAATAATAATAATAGGCCTGCTTTTAGAAAAAGAGCCCTCAAACTCCCTGACAGGTGTGCTGAGGCCAAACCAAACAAATGTCCCCTTTGTCTCTGATTCGCAGTGAGTTAACCTTCTCAGCTATTGAATCTCAAGTGGAAGGTCTTAGTTGAAAGGGTCTTGAATGGACCCTGAGGCTTGCAGCTGGAAGGCAGGACCAGGCCTTGCATGTCTCAGTTCTCTGTTTCAGCATGCTTGGTCAAATGTCAAAGAAAGCAGCAGAGAAGCCTGTGGGGAGAAATATAGCATTCTCAAGTAAGTACTGGGCACCAGACATAAAATGATAATAGCCTGGGTGTCGGGCACTGCATTCAGGGCTTTATATTCATTATTTCCAAGCCTTTCAACAAGTCTGCATGTACACATTTTGATGCTCTGTTTATATAACAGGGAAACAAAAACTCAGATGTTGAGCAACTCACCCAGGGTCACACAGCCAGCAAGAGGCACAGCAAGGATTCGAACTGAGGTTGTCCAACTTTACGTCGTCTTCTCTTCTGAAAATGGGAACTCCACTTGGGCCCAGTCTCTGGTGGAAGCATCAGGTGCCTTCTGCCAGCTGCAGAAAGACAGGAAGTGTGACAGCTGCCTGAAGCCAGCCAGGGCTTCCCTCTGCCTCCCTCGGAGGATGACTGCTGGAGCCAAGGGGAGGCCTCCACCTGCCAAAAGGGTTAAAAGGAGCCCGGTGACATCTGGCAGGTAGGAGCGAAAATCCTTGGACCCAGCGGCGATGGCACTACTAGAAATTTATCCAACAAAAATACACGTGGAGGAAAAGTTAAACGTATGAGACGCGCAGGAAGCATCGTGTGTTAGAGCAGAAACTGGACACAGCCTAATGGGCCAGCGAGAGGGGCGGGATTGAATCTCTCATGGCACGGCACACATCTGCAGGAGAAGACGACCAACTGTGAGTGCAGCTCCTGATGGCCACTTTCAAATCCTAGAGGAGGGGATCTGAGAGGAGAGGAAGTGAAATGCTATGTACTGTGTCTATTGACCCAAGCCCCGGGGGTTGCTTACATTTTTCACTTTGTCTTCTCCACAAACCGGGGAGGTGTTATTGTCTGTAACAAATGGAGAACATGCGGTTCAGAGAGGTGAAGCAACTTGCGGGACATCACATAGCACTTTCCTGGCAGAGCTGGGATGACAGCCAGGTCCCGTGTACTTAGCCACCCTGCCCTTGTGCCTCTCATGCTGCTAGGATTTCCTTGTTTCTGCAGGCTGAACTGAAGCCTGAGAATCATAACTCTGTTCTTGGCTATCTCGGGGCTGGGAGGAGCCAGAGAAAACAGAGACTTTCTTTGTTCCGTCTCAGAGGCAAGTAACGTGCAGTTCCCAACGTCGGGCCGCTACGGGCGAATTTGTTACGGCCGCTTCAGAGGAGGTGCAGTGGTTTGTCTGGGTGGGGCATGCAGCGAGCATGACCGCCCACATTGGCTAGAAGCAGCCCAATTACCGTCCTCCGGTGGATTCACACCGCTGCGAAGGGCCAACCCGCACCGAGAGGAAACAAGCGGAGGAACGTTACAAATTCATTACAGCAACTAACTGCTTCCACTTGTGCATGTGGCTGAGGCTCGGCCGTCAAGGGAAGCGCGTTATCCCTTTGTGCATAACTGCTCTCTGCAAGCCAGGTCCTGGCCGGGCCACAGCTCATGGGAACGGAGAGGCAAATTGCTTCAGACTTCGGATTGTGTTTGGGGAAGTGGTGGCTGTAGTGATGGTGGGGGTCACAGCCTGCCTGCCCTTGAAGGGAGGGTGTCTTGCCTAGAATCCTTGATGCTCTGGGAAGCCATATTTTGTGCTTGCTCTCAGGGCAGGGTCCCGGGCACCCTGATTCATAGAGGGACTGACAACTGTGACCAGTAATTGATTGGTCTGACTTGAATAGATAACTCCACCAATTTGATTCCTGTTTGGGCAAATTGGATTTGAGAAAATGAGACACTGGGCCAGGGGAGCTGGGAAAGCTGAGTTGAAAGACCACGAAATAGATGCCAGACCAGGCTGGCTATTTTAGATCATTTACAACTGATGTTATGAAGAAAGTGACCTCAGTACAGGAGAAAAATGGCAGAGGCACAGAGAGAAGCAGAAGTGACCTCAGTACAGGAGAAAAATGGCAGAGGCACAGAGAGAAGCACCATGATTGAGAGGCTAGGAAGAGAGAGAAAGAAGAAAAGCTGCCTGATGGGTTCCTGGTAATGCTTTTTTTTTTTTTTTCTTCAAAAAATTCCCTTTTCCTAGAGGTCACTTGACTAAATCTCTGTTTTAACCAGTGGAATTTTAAGAAAAGTGGCAGCCATCATTTTTTTTTAAGCATAGGGATCTCAACACCATGCTTCTAGGGGCCAGGAAAATACTGTAAATGCCAGAAATGGGCTGGTCATAGAAGAACAGGGGGTTATGAAGACTAGAGATATGAAGACCACATGCCCTGGATAAGAGGCAAACCCTTACTGAGTTCCGGCCGATATTTGCCATGTGAGGATGTGAGGCCAGATGCTGGGAATCTGGAATTTATGTCAACTCTCTAATAATTAAAAATTGATAACTAATTAAAAGCTATGGTGAGGGCCAACCAAGCACACGTACAGTCATAGCTCACTCTTTGCAAACGTTTCTAGAATCTTCTCTACAGTAAAGTGGAGTTCAGCATATGGTGGGTGTGTCTGAGCTACCCATAGGCGTTTAATTACTGAAGAAGAAAAAGTCATAGATTATAAAGCATTTTCTCCACTGTACAGACTGCAACTGGTTTTATTGTGACTTTTTCCATTGAATTGTTTTTAATTCAGAACTTTGTAGTTTTAGAAATGTTACTCACACATGGTAAATAGGATCCTTATGGAGTTAAAACAAAAAACAAAAAAAACACCCAAAACAAAAAATGAGTGCCTTGTGACTACTTAGAGACATAAAGCCCAGCCTGGAATCTCATATTTGATGTATTGGTCTGTAAAGTAGCCTGTTGTGAATGGTTCCTTTTTTCATTAGCCTATTTTGCTTATGCCTACTTTATTTTTTTTTCCTAACAATTGATAAGCTTACCAATATGTGTCTGAAAGCATCGAAACAGATTTCTTTCCAAATGTTCTGCTTGTTATGGATTTTTTTTCATAACTTCCTTTTTTCCAGATCTGATTTCATTAGATTTTGCTTTATTTCCTTGATTCTGCAGTCTTTTTCCCTTCGAGACCGAGCATTTCATATTGTAGTTTATTTGCTTACCGAGATGCCTGGGTGACGAAGTGAAAGCATCAGTCATATGTGAAAGGCAATCTGCATTTTTAAAGCAAAATTATTTAGTAATTAGAGTGTATGTTCATCTGATACCTTCCTTCCGAGAGAAGTCCTAGGCTGAGACTTTGGAGACCAGTTTCGAGGCTTAAGTTTTGCACTTGGTTGTCCAGGAAACTTACTCAGCTCCTTCTGTCTCATTTTTCCTATGTGTAAAATGAGGATAGTGATGTCCCTCATGGTTATTGTGAAGGTGAAAAAAGAGAATGAATGAGAAGAGGAAATGTTAAAACTCAGTGGAAATATCAGATTTGAGTTCAATATTATAACCGTGTAAATTAAAGGCATGGCTTCTAGAAACCCAGGACGTAGTCAATGTCTATGTGATATAGAGTCATATGCTGGGCACAAGGAGAAGACTCAGCTCAGCATGGAGAGGGGAGGACTTTCTAGGCCCTTCATTCATTCAGGAGATATTTACAACCCATCTTCTGTGGCCAGTCCTTTTTTGGATACAGGGGATCCAAAGTGAATCATGTGACAGCCATGGTGCCTGTCCTCCTAGAGCTTTCTGTCTGGTGTGATCAATGCTATAATGAGGGAAGTCAGAGAAGCCTTCCTGGAGGAAGTGTCATCTTACCTGAGACCTGAGAATGAATTGGATTTAGGTGAAATGAGTCTGCAAATGGGAGGAGCAAGCCAGCAGTTGGGGACAGCATGTGCGGTTGTTCAGAAAGAAGAGAGTCTCTAGAGGTTTATTAGTCACCCATTGCTGCATGACAGATTATTCCAAAATATAATGGCTCAAAACAACAAGCATTCATTATGTCAGTATCTCTGGCTTAGGAATCTGGTATGGCTTTGCCTGAGGTTCCCACTGACCGTTGAGTGGAGGTATCAATTTCTTGCCACTTGAAGCTTTCCATAGAGCTACTTACAATAGCTTGGAGAGAGAGAGAGAGAGAGAGAGAGAGAGAGAGAGAGAGACAGAGAGAGAGACAGAGAGAGAGACAGAGAGAGAGAGACAGAAAGAGAGAGGAAGGATATAATGAATGTCAGAATCTTTTTGTAACCTAATCTTGGAAGTGATGTCCTATCACTTTTGTCATATTCTTTTCATTAGAAGTGAGTCACTGGGTCTAGCTTGTACTCAAGGGAGAGGGATTATACATGTGCTTGAACACTGGAGGAAGGGTCATTGGGGTCATTTTAGAGGCTGCCTACCAGGAGCATATTCAAGGATTGAGAATTCAGTCCACATGGAGTATAGCTTGTGGAAGGAAGGGTGGTGTAAGGTAAGTCTGGAGAGGCAGGTGGGCGGGCACCTTATAGGCTTTATTGACCATGTTAAGGATTTGAGATTTCTTTTCCAAGAGTAATGGGGAAAATTTGAAGAGATTTAAGGAAAGATGAAATACGATCTGATTTTAATTTTAGAAGAATGCAGCTTGGGATATAGATTAGAGGGAGGCATTTGTTGTTGCTAGAAGACCACAGCAGTCATCCAAGCAAGTACGATGGTGGCCTGAAGTGGGGGAAGTAGTGAAGAGAATAGAGAGAAGTAGAAGGATTCCGGGGATATTTAGGAAGCCAAATAAGCAGGACGTGATGAATGGATGTGAGAAGAATAAGTGAGGGAGAAGAAGGGGTCAAGGATGATTCCTAGGATTCTGCCTTGTGTTGTTGGATACATGGTGGTACCAGTCCCCCTGAGGTGGGGACCAATTGAGAAGGGGTGGATCTGGGCAAGGAGAAGTCAGAGTTGGTTTGGGGCATGCTGTGTTTGAAGGGCCTATGTCATGTCCAAGTGGAGATGGCTAGTGGGCAGTTGGCTCATTGGTCTTCAGGGGAGGAGAGAGATCTGGGCTGGATAGATTGGAAAGTCACCAACATCTGGTAAGTAACTGAACCCACAGGACTGGATGAGGTCTCCCAAGGAGAAGCCTGGTTCGCCTCGAAGAGGACAGGCCTGAGGTACCCTGTGTAGGCTCGGGGCCCTGGAATAGGAGCAAGTGGGACATGATGCCAAGTTGCTCTATAGACTGGCTGCTTGTTAGAAGTCAAGCATTAAACTCCATGGCTCTCGGGCATTTTCTTACATTTGTAGTTTGTTGTGGTGCTTTGTTTTCTGAATGATACCATTACTGATGATTTGCAGATGAAGCCTGAGAATTCTATTTTTCTTGGTCTCTCACTTTCATTTCTGTTCTCCAAACCTGTTGCTAGAAGACAGGGGAATGGGAAGAGATGGGATGCGTTTTGGGGGACAGGTTCCTTTGACATTTCAGGCCTGTGGTTTACTCTGGGCTCAACACACAGCTTTTTAAGACTGTGGAGAACTCCTTCACTTTGATCTCTGAAGGGTTTAAGGAGCTGAGGGATGGAGACCATTGTTTCCTTCTACTTAAACTTGAGAGATAGTAGACATAGTGGTTAAAAGCATGAATTCTGGAGTCCAGTTGTGGCTTCCAATCCCAACTTTTCCATTTATCAGCTGTATGACCTTGGAAAAATTGCTTAATATTTTTGTCCCCCAGTTTCCTTATCATTAGAATGGGCTGATAATAGAGTCTGTCTCAAAGCGTTGATATGAGTGAAGGAAACACTTAGAACAGCTCCTGGCACATAAAAAGTGCTATAGAAGAGTTTTAAAAATGAAAATAGCCCAAGTGCAGTAACAGCTATCTGTAGGAGTGACCGCCCATCCCATAAATCTTTATTTCTGAGAAATATTTGCAAATGAAGCAACTGACAAAGGATTAATCTCCAAAATTTATAAGCAGCTCATGCAGCTCAATAACAAAAAAACAAACAACCCAATCCAAAAATGGGCAGAAGACCTAAATAGACATTTCTCCACAGAAGATATACAGACTGCCAACAAACACATGAAAGGATGCTCAACATCTTTACTCATTAGAGAAATGCAAATCAAAACTACAATGAGATATCATCTCACACCAGTCAGAATGGCCATCATCAAAAAATCTAGAAACAATAAATGCTGGAGAGGGTGTGGAAAAAAGGGAACACTCTTGCACTGCTGGTGGGAATGTGAATTGGTACAGCCGCTATGGAGAACGGTATGGAGGTTCCTTAAAAAACTACAAATAGAACTACCATATGACCCAGCAATCCCACTACTAGGCATATACCCTGAGAAAACCATAATTCAAAAAGAGACATGTACCAAAATGTTCATAGCAGCCCTATTTACGGTGGCCCGGAGATGGAAACAACCTAAGTGTCCATCATCGGATGAATGGATAAAGAAGATGTGGCACATATATACAATGGAATATTACTCAGCCATAAAAAGAAATGAAATTGAGCTATTTGTAATGAGGTGGATGGACCTAGAGTCTGTCATACAGAGTGAAGTAAGTCAGGAAGAGAAAGACAAATACTGTATGCTGACACATATATATAGAATCTAAGAAAAAAAATGTCATGAAGAACATAGGGGTAAGACAGGAATAAAGACACAGACCTACTAGAGAATGGACTTGAGGATATGGGGAGGGGGAAGGGTAAGCTGTGACAAAGTGAAAGAGCGGCATGGACATTTATACAGTACCAAACGTAAGGTAGATAGCTAGTGGGAAGCAGCCGCATAACACAGGGAGATCAGCTCGGTGCTTTGTGACCGCCTGGAGGGGTGGGATAGGGAGGATGGGAGGGAGACGCAAAAGGGAGGGGATATGGAAACATATGTATATGTATAACTGATTAAATTTGTTAAAAAAAAAAAAATGAAAATAGCCCAAGTGCAGTAACAGCTATCTGTAGGAGTGACCGCCCATCCCATAAATCTTTATTTCTGAGAAAACCCCTCTCACCCACTGGATGATCCTTAGCAGCCATGTTGATGTCATGTGACCCTCCCTGGCTGCAGCTGATTGGATCAGGCATAAACTCAGGAAAAAAGTTGGGCCAATCAGATTCCTTCTCACACGACAAAGAGACTTTAGTGAGTCTCTGTTGGTGGCTGGAACTAATGGTATTCCCCACTGGGGGCTGAAGTTCCTGTGGTGTGTGTGTGTTTCCTATGATCTGTTTCTATACCTAGATCTATCCTTGAAGATGACTTCAGTTGAATGATGTGTAGATGTTCTCATGCCATCCCTGAGATTCACTTAATAATCGGCCTCCACCTCTGGAGGAGGATCAAGGTGGTTGAAGAGGTGGGGAGTAAAAGGAGGAAGTGGTCAGGGATAGAGTAGTTAAAGATGGAATTTAGAATGAAAGGCCAGGATTGGCTGATGGATCAAGACTGGGTGAGACTAAGGTATGGGGATTAAGACAAATTATGTGGGTGGCCTTTGCATGTCGATTGCCTGTTGTTTTATGCTGTCCCCGAGGAAGGGAACTAGATGCATTGGGCGGGGGGTGGGGGGGGGCGGGAGGGTGAGCAGCTTGTCCAGAGGAATGTAGGTCAATGTATGTATTGACTTTTCCATGGTCCCTATGGGTCTTGTATGTGTGCCTAGAATATTCCACATTTCGTTGTATTTTTGTCTGTGTGTGTGTGTGTGAATCTACATATTTGACCTGTGATTCTTTGATCCTTCAGCTTACTTTTGACCTCTGAAGATGCAGATTTTTCCATGATAAATTCTTACCAGACTTTTCCAAGGCCTTCTCAAAGACATGTAGGCAGAAATAAAAGTCACTTGGAAAAATACATTCCTAACTAAAATCCACTTTGACCACAATGGTGGCTTTGTAGGTCAAGTGAGTTGGAGGGGAAAGATTTCTTCAGAGGAGGTTGGGGCTTTGGATCCAAGGAAGAAGCAGAATTCACTAAGGAAAGAGGGAAATGAAAATGGAAACAGCCTGAGAAGTAGACCAGTCACCAGGAGATCGATCCAACACTAGATGAAAAAACCAACAGTCACAAGAGTCTTTCCCACCTGATGATACATCAACCTGCAAAATCTAGATTATTCTCAGGGTCTGCTCTGGACCTGCTGACCACAGTATCCAGGCCTGGACCCAGGAATCTGTACTTTCACCACCTCCCTCCCCAGAGACTTTGTAAAGCCAGCCTGGAATCATTACAAGGTGAATCTTTAGGCATCTCCCTGCCAGGAGGATTATCCAGTTAGAGTCTTCTAAGTACAGGTCAGGGCTTCTCCTTACCTCCATGCTCCTAATCGAAATCAATGGCCAGAAACGCTACCCACATCACCAGGAGTAATTTGGGATCTGATCAGTGATATTTGGGGATATTGATTAGGTTCCATTTTCTAGGGTTGGAGTTTCCATGGCAGGACATAGTGGCTCTGTGTCTGTCTGTCTTTTTCTCTCCTCTCTTTTCTGGCTTTCTGATTGGTTAACACAGACCTACAGCCTCTTCACTTAAAGACTGCTCCCCACCCCTAAATGTCCGGTGTCAGTTTGCAGGGGAGGCAATATGGGGTGAAGGAGAGCTAGTGTTGAGGTTGACTTTGGCCAGAGGCTATTGAGACTGCAGCAGCCTTAGAAAAGAAGCCTTTCATGTGGTGTTACCCAGCCCAGGTGACTCTCATGCCCTGCCTGGGGATTTGGCACCAAAGCCCCAGTTAATAACACAATGCTGTTTTGCTTTCCATTTGTCTGGTGTTGTTCTTTGATGAAACCCCTTTAGAAAAGGGCAACTGTCAGGATTTGTAATATTTCTGGTTTCCTGTCCAGAGTACTGTTTACAGTTACCCCCAACTCTATCCAAATTCTTAATGCAAATATCCAGTAATTGGAGGGAAGAGGGAAGCAACATTTATTAGAGTCTTACTACGTGCCGGATACTTTAGAACCATCACCTCCGCTGACCCTCACAATAACCCTAAACCATTGGCCCCTTTTTGTAGAGATGGGATCTAAAAGATTAGTGACCTTTCTTTTTTGGAGGGTAGGTGAATGACAGAGGAGGGATCAAGCCCAGGTCTGGGTCTCCTAAATACATATTCCTTCCTGGACACTATCCATCTCCATGAGGGCAGTTTAGTCCTGGCAACCCCAAGTTGGCACCCAGCTGAGCATGCAGGGAGGTGAACAAAGGTAGAGACTCGTGTGCTCTCATAAATATCTCCGCGGCTGTTACAACACCTTTGGGGAAGAAACATGCCCAGTCCTCTAACTCACCAGTGTTTCAAAATCAGAGGAACCACCACAAACTGACTCATGAACTCTGGCCCTTGAGGAATTTTTGCGAGGGTGGAACAATGTGAGTATTTGGGGTTTCCATCGGGTTTTGTGCCTCTTACCACATTGTCACCCCGTATTGACACAGGGTTTTCTTGTCACGAATTGGGAAACACATTTGCGGTGGATGGGCAGTTTGGGTGAGAGCTGGGACGAGCCCGGGAATGTGGACCTGGCAGGGGTTTTGCTGGATCTGGGTGTGGAGGGACAGGGTAACCACAGTGCAACGTTGAGCGCCTCCAAGTTCAAAGAGCACTACTGAATTGTTGCTTTTCTAGTTCTTCCTCCTCCAAGTCCCTCCCAGGGTATGAGAAATGCCTTTCAATGTTTCCCTCCCTTCCACTATTAGGTTGGTCGTTTAGAAATTTCTCAGAAAAGAATTAAGAGTCTTACATTGCGGTAGAGAATTTTTCTTGAAGGGGGTGTGTGTGGAAAGAGATGGGAATCTTCCTGTCTTGGATGTCGTTGTTTTGGAAACCTCCAGAAAGACTACCAGTCCACGATGGGAGTCTCATGGAACTGTTTTGGTGAAGTGGTTAAAATCTTGGGTTCTGGAACAACACTGTCCAACAGAAGTTTCTGTGATGATGGAAAGGTTCTACAGCTACCATATTATGGCAGCCACTAGCCGGCATGTCACTACTGAACGAGCGCTTGAAATGTGGCTAGTGCAACTGAGGGCCTGGATTTTTCATTTATTTTTATTTTTTAATTGAAATACAGTTGATTTACAGTGCTGTGCCAGTCTCTGCTGTACTGCAAAGTGACTCCGTTATACACATACAGACATTCTTTTGGATTTTTAATTCAGAGTGCTTCAAAATTGAAGAGTCACGTGTGGCTCGTGACTGCTGCAGCTGTATGTCAATTTCAAGAGTCCTGAGTCTACTACTTTATTACTGCGTGACCTTAGGAAGGTTGCTTCACCGTTTTGAACCACCATTTCCTCATCAGTAAATGAGACTAAAAATGGTACCTACCTCTTAAAATTGATGTGAAGATTAAGCAAGGTAATGTCTTGGAATGCTTAGCATTGGTGCCTGGTACCCAAGCTTTCAATAAATGTTAGAGGACAAAGTGTAAGGAGGGAAGGGACCATAAGGGTGGAGTTATAAGATGTTCTTGGTTGTCTACTTAACAGCCACTGTCCATTCTGCCTTGGAAATAGAGCTCTAATGTTTTTCATGAATCACTTGGTCAGCCATGCACATCACAAGAAGATGCACAAAACTCCCCAGCTCCTATCCCACAAGAAGCTGGTCCCCTGAATCATGTCTGGTCTATGCCAGTCATGGCTGCTCCGTCCTGCTTTCCAGTGATTATGTTACCAACCGCTGTTCTTGGCCTTCCCCAATCAGTGGAAATTGATTAGAGGCCAGACAAGAAATTCAGGCAAGGCTTTACTGGGGCTCCTGCAGCTGCAGGGGGAGCGAAAACAGGTAACAGGTTTGCTTGCTCCCCGAGTTGGGGCAAGCTGATTCCTTATCTGGGGTGAAGGTAGGGCTGGGTCCAGGGGTAGGGCTGGAGGTGTGGCTTAGATGTTTTGCCCACCCCTTTGGTGGTTTGTGTGCAGGGGACATGTGCAATACCCTGATTTTGCTCCCGACCCCCTGTTTTTGTTGCTACTTCTTCAGAAGTGACAACTGGGTTTTTGGTCTGTTTGTATCTTGTTGTCCAGAATTTGCCCCAACTGTGCATGCATGCAGTTATTTTTAGCCGCTTATAGTTTCTTTGTATTTCATTGCTGGAGGAGACGTGAGTCCAGGTGCAAGCACTGCAGCAAAGGGGCCCAGGTCCCAGCCTGTCTCAGTTGGTTTAGGTGAGGTCATATGATGTGCCTGTGACCAATAAAAACGCAGGGGAAAATCTGCTGAGCAGTTCCTGAGATGTTTTTATCTCACTCTTGAAAAGAGATACAAGAAACGGATGTACCGTTTTCTACATCTGGAAGTTGTTTTCCGTGATGCCTGGATCTGAGCGACCTTTCGGAGCCATGCTGGGCAGCCTAAGAGGACAAACCCACCCTGGGAGAAAGGCAGAGCAGAAAGACAGAAAGAACCTGGGTCCCTGACGATGTGACCGATCCACCCGCCTTCTTCCTCAGCCTCCTCTTACCTCGGCCGACTCTCAGTTTCAATCCCTGACTTCGTACCTGGGTTCCAACACCAATTGGATCTTCCCTATTTTGACCTGGATTTTTCTGCACAATTTTTGGCTTAAGGTCATCCCACAGCCTTCTGTTGTTGGCAAGGAGCCCAACTGTGTGTCTCTGAACTCCAGCCCAGGAGAGGCCATAAGGAGTGAAACATTTCCTCTTCCACAGCTCTCCGTGTTGCCTACACCATGCTGCCTTTCCAAGTGTGGTAAAAAAGTGCCTCAGACACCTTCAGTCGAGCCCAGAGCATCTCAGGACTTCCAAAGAGGCCCTACCGATGGATACCATACTTTGCAAAGCAATCCAGAGTTGGTGGGGAGAGGCGGATGGATCTGTTGGATCCTTTTCACTTTCATATTAACCCCACCCCCGACCCTGCGCCCATGGCAATCACTAGCAACGCTAACTCCACACCTGCTCTGCACTGTCAGTGAGTTGTCTTTTTTATTTGTTTTTTTTGTTTTTTTTTGTTTTTTTTTTTTGCTTTACGCGGGCCTCTCACTGTTGTGACCTCTCCCTTTGTGGAGCACAGGCTCCAGACGCGCAGGCTCAGCAGCCATGGCTCATGAGCCCAGCCGCTCTGTGGCATGTGGGATCTTCCCGGACCGGGGCACGAACCCGTGTCTTCTGCATCGGCAGGTGGACTCTCAACCACTGCGCCACCAGGGAAGCCCTGTCTGCACTGTTTAAACACACCATCTCCGTCGATCCACACAACTTCTCTGGGGTGGGTTTTCTCATGAGCCTCATTTTACAAATAAAGAAACTAAGCTTTACAAAGCTCAGAGAACGCGTCCAAGATTCCACAGCCAGTAGGTAGTGGTCCAGAATTTTATCCCAGTCTTTCCAGCTCAGACCTCATGGTCACAACCACTTAACTAGACCGTCTCAACATCTCCTGTGCTCCTGGGAAGTCTCCAGAATAGTGTGTTAAGTATTCTTCTAGTTATCCACACTCCAAAGCCACACCGGTCATGAAGCTTTGAGGCCAATGAGGAACGTTTCTTGCCATCTAGCTCTGCTTTCTCTCTTAGTCCAGATTCTGGTTCTGCCCTCCCCCTTCCCCAGTCACATCCTTCCTCTTTTTCCTTCTAACTTTATCCTTCTTTTCCCACCTGATGACTTTTTGGAGGTCATTGTGCTGGGATGGCTGGTGACTCCCAGACTCCCTGGGTACCAGGTTCTCGGTATCAGCGTCTGAAATCAGCTCACGTATTGCTAGGTGGTTTGAGGCAGCCAATGTCCAGACCGACCTCTCTCTGCCTTGCGACTGAAGGAGATGCAGCCTTTGAGGAGAGGAAAAGGTTTTTCAATGGCCAAAGCATGGTTGAGTTTGTACTCACTAAAACGTGACATACTCATGGTCAGTGACTTTCTGATGGGGCTATAAAGACAGGATCCGAGAGGTAAACTGTTATGAACTTCCTTCTCTTGCTGGGTCCTGGGAGCCAAGATCCTGTGTGTATGTGAGTAAAGGAAGTGAGTTTAAGAAGTGAGAACCTCGGAGAAGGGTGGCTTTTTCATGAGAGCTGTTTCATCTGCAGTTATTTATCTACAAGTTTATTTACAGGTCAGAATCACCAGCCTTCTCTCCGAATCCCAAATGTGTATAAATAGTCAGAATGTCACACTATTTTAGTATCCGATGATGCTCTAGTCCATTAGTTAGAAGCATTTTACTTAAAGGGAGGGGTCTGCGCAAGGTGGTGAATACCAGGGAGGTGGGGCTCAGCGTGGGGCTGTCTTAGAAGTCTACCAGCCACGAGTTGTCGGTTGTGTTGAAGGTCATGCCCACATGTCACCTGCCAGCTTCTCTGAAGGCAGACATTAGGTTTTGTCTATTACTGTGTTTTGAATCCTTGGCACCTTGTAGGCACTCCCAGCATTGCTTCCATTCCATTGCTCTGTCTTGTCTCATTTTCCCATTCCATTTTACAGGGCAAATTCAGTGTAGAAACCAGTATCTTTCTATGAAACATACTTCCCTGATTCCGTCAGAATCAACTTTGGGGTCACGCAGCGTTCTGTGGGATTCCCATTGCTGTTGCTCCTTCGATTAAAAGAGTAAGGCAAGAGTTGATTATGAAAAAGATACTCCCCCAATCGTCAGGTTCCTGGGACTGTAATTCACTAAAATACCCCCTGCCACAATCCGTGAACTTCCCTAAATATCCAGCTTGTGCCCACAGAGTAATTTACTCACCTGGTACAGTGGTCCCCCAAGGACTCCTATAAGTGAAATATAATTTTGCTTGTGGAGTTAGTTGGAAGGGACCCCATTGCTCAATCCTCGATGATCCCATCGAGGGATCATGTATGTCCCATCACACCTTTCACTAAATCTCTGTATTTGTGTATTAAAACAAAACAGCCTTGAATATCTATTAAATCGTACAAGAGATCATAACCTAATACTGCAACACAATTTCTCCTAGGACCTTGGGGAGAAATAATTTATTATTATTTTCTATAAAACTCATAAAATGGGGAAATGATTTAATACGCAGAGTAGAACTAAATTGTTTCCAAAGTGGCCAATTTTCACAATGTTTAAAACTACACGGTGCTCCCTAGCCTGGTTCCAATATGCTTTGACACTTTGAAAAGATTCTGGGGAATGTCACCGAGTGTGGCTTGGGCTCTGGCCTCTCCACGTTTCCCTGCAGAGTTTCCGATGCATCTGGGCTGGGGAGAGATTTGTCAAGCCCTGCTGCGAACACGTACTCTGGTGGTTTTGTGACATGTAATCTTTCCTTCAGGAAATCTTGCCACAACTCAGGTACCAAATTTCACTGAAACCCTTTCAAAGTCACACACATTAAGTTTGGTTTTGTTTAGCATTTTGAGCCAATTTCTAAGAGCTCTTGGGGGAATACAAGTGACATTTATAAAATGCCTAGCATGGAGCTGTAGGTAACACTTCAATGCCACTTTCTAAGTGCCTGTTTCAAATGTTTTTATGCAATAACAGTCCCTTTTATGCTTACATAAAGGTAGGAATGATTGTTATCCCCATTCTACAGATGAGGAAACCAAGGCAGGTAGGCCTGGTCCCCAGCCCATGCTCTAAACCATGATGTAATACTGCGTCTCTAGAAGACTCTCAAGCATCCACAACCGTTCTTATTATCTGAATATTCCTTTAGAGTGTGGAAAACTCATCAAAGTGAGACAACCAGGATTATACACACAGGCTCACAGTGGGCCTGTAATTTTTGTGCTGGATTGCCCACTCTGTTAGATCCATGAGTTGCTGAATGATAAAAAGAGCTCCATCTTAAGTCAGGCTTGGGCAGTTCTCAGAATCTTGGACCAAAGTCTCTGAGAAGGTTTGCAGGAAGGGAACTTGTTTGAATTTAAAGAAACATTTCTCAAACTTAGTTGAGCATGGAACCCTTTGGCCTAGCATTATATCTACTGCCTTACCCTCCTGTGGACCAGGGTTCCACAAAACAGTTTGGGAAACAGGGTTCCATCTTGATGTCAAGGAGATCAGGCCCCTCCAGGGAAAGCATCCGACTCTCGCTCCTCTAGGGTCTTGTAGAATGAAGATGGATTTCATCCACACTGTGACACCCCAAAGCTATGTTAAGGTTCTTAAAACAACAATAATAGTAACAGCAACCACATATGGGGCACTTTCTAAGTGCCAAGAGCTATGCCTAGGACTTTATGCATTTGATCCCCTGGTCCCAAGCAGAAAAGGATGACACCAGCCAGTATTTGCCACGTGTCCTGCTGTCTATGGATGTAATTCCTGATGAGTTCTCTGAGCAGTGGCCCTTGGAGAGGTTGTGGTGGAAATGAGATCTCTGCTCTGGGGAGCATAGCTGACTGAAAAACCTCAGTGACCACATTTCTGGATCTTTCACTGGGTTGATAATGAGACCATGTTTCTCTTAGGCTACTTCCTGCCAGTGACTGGACCGGATGGGTTCATTCCCTCAGGCCCACACTTGCAGGCTGCAGGATTCTTCTAACAAGTGACATTGACCTAAGCCCTCTCCATCCGCCTCAGACCTGCACTTGTGATCAAAGGCTTTTCCTGCTCAGGCCGCCTTCCTTCCCCCTCTCCTTCAAATGTGTCAGACCTGCATCCGGGTATAAAGTCTCTCCCCACCCTCTCCCGTCTCTTCCCCTTAATCCTTCACAGGTATTTCCCCTACATAAATCATTTGTGCATCAAATCCTATTTGGGGGTCTACTTTTCAGAGGTTCCTAACAGAGCAGCCAAAGCATCCTTGGCTTCTGCTGCCACCCCAGAGCTTGACGGCTATGTTCCAGGTTGGGATCCTACTTTTGTGGTCAAGGGCAGGAGGTGGCCAACTATTGCCCTCAGGCCAGATCTGGCTTGCTGCTTCTTTTTGCAAATAACATTTTATTCACACACAGCCAGGACCTTTCATGGATGTATTGTCTATGGCTGTTTCCATGCTACAGTGGCAGAGTAGAATGGTCTCCATAGAGACCATCTGGCCTGCAAAGCCTAGAATATTTACTATCTGGCCCTTTATAGGAAAAGTTTGCCAGTAGGTGGTCTGAACCAATTTTTCTGGTTCTCTGAATAGTGTTTCGATAAATAACATCTTCCCTGCCCTTGCTGTCCTTCAATTTCTTTAAGAAATAAGGAATCTGAGAATTGGGTATTGTAGTTGATTCAGCAATTTATTACTGAGCATCCTCAGTGCTCTTCAAGGCACTGGGACAGACATATTCATTTGTTCAACAAATGTTTGCTGAGCACATACTAAGTACTAGGTGTTATGGTGAGTGCCAGGTTGGATACATTCATTCATTCTTTTTTTTTTTTTTTTTTTTTTTGTGGTACGCGGGCCTCTCACTGCTGTGGCCTCTCCCGTTGCGGAGCACAGGCTCCGGACCCGCAGGCTCAGCGGCCATGGCTCACGGGCCCAGCCGCTCCGCGGCATGTGGGATCTTCCTGGACTGGGGCACGAACCCGTGTCCCCTGCATCGGCAGGCGGACTCTCAACCACTGTGCCACCAGGGAAGCCCCCATTCATTCTTTGAACAAAGATTTATGGAGCCCTGACTTTGTGCCAGATGAGGCACACAGACAAAGAGGATGATCACACATGGTCCCCAAGAAGCACCTCTCTGAGATAGTTGACCTCCTTGTCATTTTTTTTCTTTTTCTTTGCTAACAAAACTCCGGTTTCCTTCAAGATGACAACGAGCCAAGCCCCAGGGAGTGATCACAGTTGAGCTGTGTCAACATCAGCCAACCCCCTTCCCTGGGTCCATGATTGTCTAGAGCGGACAAGTGACTCAAATCTGGCCAATAAGATGTAAGGGGGTGCTCTGACAAAGGCCTCCAGAAAATATTTTCTTGCCTAAAAAGAGATTTGCCAGGAGAGAATCCTTTTTCACCAGCCCCCTTTCTATCCACTTTGGGTTTTATCTTGTGAGGGCTTGATGTCAACAGTGGCTGCAGCCATTTCATGACCATGAGGGGATGGCCAAGAGAATCATGGATCTTGCCCCGATCCCTGCCATCATCAGCTACTGTAACAGTCCTGGAACTGCCTCGGTCAGGTTTCTTGATACACGAGAAAAGTAATCTCCCATTTAAGCCACCTTAATATTCCTTTCCTTGCATCCCAAAGCATGCTCAGTGATGCTCTCTTCCAGGGGAGAACATATTGTCTAATCCGAACAGCCAGTCAAGTTCCTTTCTCTCCATGTTCTCACTCTAATCTTGAAGAATATTGTTTTGTTGGCCAAAGCTTGGCCCAATAATTCAGAATATAAAGGCAGACCAACCCAGGAGTTTGCAACCTTAGGAAGCTTCTAAAGGAGAGAAATCTGGTTCCCATTTGCACCTCGACACCTCCCCTTGCTGCCAGCAGGCACTCACAGGGCCAGGCAACTTTTGCAAGGAAATCTACTCAGAGTAAGCCCCTTCCAGCACAATGGAGCCCTTTCAGAGATGAGACAGGATAGAATGTGAAAGATGATTTCAGATCATAAAGACCTTGGCAGCGGTGGGCACGGGGTGATGGTGAGGGTGGGAATCGGATGAGAGAAGTAGTGAGGTCTGGGGACTGGTGGGGCGACAGTCAATGCAGCTCACTCATTCACCTTTTTAACAAATCACATCACGCAGAGTCACAAGAAAGTAACTGATTTGTAGAGATGTTTTTATTCTTTGTTTTGCGATCTCTACAATGAGGAAAATTCCATGATCACCATCTTGCAGGTGATGAAACTCAGATTCAGAAAGGTGAGACTGACTAGCTCGGGGTGGAGCTGGGATTCCGATCACCAGGGTCTATGATATGAAAGCCCACAGTTACTCAACCACCCGTACGTCCTCCTAGGATTGCAGAAGCTTCCAGAGTTTCTCTCTTTCATCTGGTCGCTTGAATCTCAAGGAACCTTAAACAGTGAAACCACCTCCAAACCAATAAACCTAATGACACAATAATAATAATGACAAAAATATGAATGATAATAATAACATGGCTGTTATTTATTGAGTGCTTACTATGTTCCAAAGTCCATGCTAAGCTCTTTCCTTGCATTCTCTGATTTAATTCTTACAACAGCCCAAGGAAGTGGCAATTAATATTATTATTTTAAATGAGGAAACTGAGGGTTTGAGAGATTAAGGGACTTACCCGTGGTCCCAGGACTTGTAAACAGCAGGGCTGGGAATAGCTCCAGGTGTGTCTGATACTTGGTCCAGAGCACGTCAACTCCACCAGATGCCGCCTCCCTAAAGAATGTTGCTTCTTTGTCTCCATCTCTCATTAGAGCCTTGAGCCCCCTTTCGGCAATCCGCTGTCTCATCTGCCCCAAAACCCTCCTGCTGCTGCTCGCGCCACGTCGACTACCTGTGATCTCAGTGTTGATGTCAAATGGGCATGCATCCTTGTGGGCCTTTGCCCATTTTGCTTTCTGGGTTCTCTGTGCTTAGCATGCTAGGGGGTGTTGGAGACAGGAGTGGAGGAAGCAGGGGGTCCCTGGGGAACGGAGAAGGGGATATTATTAACTACAGACTTTTCTAGGGGAGCCCATGTTAACTATTATAAGCCGGCAGCTCATGTGCTCTAAGA
Source organism: Mesoplodon mirus (assembly GCF_964341445.2). Lineage (NCBI taxonomy): Eukaryota > Metazoa > Chordata > Mammalia > Artiodactyla > Ziphiidae > Mesoplodon > Mesoplodon mirus. The sequence goes on from NC_138989.1 coordinate 13,539,173, forward strand.
CTGGCGCATCTGGTCAGCAGCTCATGGCTTGCAATTCGTGGCTGGGATTTTCCCCTTCTTACATGGAAAAGTGATCTGATGGTTAAATAGAGTTTTAAAAGGCAAATGACAGGACAGCACACACAGCTGTGATAAACGGAGGCATGACCCTCTTGGACGCCCTGGCAGGGGTACTGGGAGGGATCTTTAACTCGTCCTCCACTTCTGCAGAGTGCTGTCCACCTTGCCATCTGGGGGAAGAAGGGTCTGAGTCAAATATGCAGCCTCCGTGTTCTACTTCCACCATCCGTGTTGCTGCAAATGGCATTTCATTCTTTGTTACGACTGAGTGATATTCCATTATATATATAGATAGATCTATATATCTGTAGATATAGATATCTCACACCTTCTTTATCCACTTCATCTGTCGATGGACTTTTAGGTTGCTTCCATGTCTTGGTCATTGTGAATAGTGTTGCTATGAACATAGGGGTGCATGTATCTTTTTGAATTATAGTTTTGTCCAGATATATGCCCAGGAGTGGGATTGCAGGATCACATGGTAGCTCTATTGTTAGTTTTTTGAGGAACCTCCATACTGTTCTCCATAGTGGCTGCACCAATTTACATTCCCAGCAACAGTGTAGAGGGTTGGTTCCCTTTTCTCCACATCCTCTCCAACATTTGTTATTTGTAGACTATTTTGATGATGGCCATTCTGACCAGTGTGAGGTTATACCTCATTGTAGTTTTGATTTGCATTTCTCTAGTAATTAGCGATTTTGAGCATCTTTTCTGTATGTCTTCTTTGGAGAAATGTCTATTTAGGTCTTCACTATTTGTCAGAGTTTTAATAAATGGACACGTTTTCTTTAGTATTAAAGTCATCAAACAAACATTGTTTGGAAAAAGTAGAAATTGCCAGAAACTTTTAAGAATATAACAAAAAGCCTATACAATCCAGCCATCCCACAATGAACTCTTGGGTATGTACTCTTCCTAGCTGTCCTTTAGTGCATGGGTCAGCAAACTTTTTCTGTAAAGAGCCAGATAGCAGTATTTTCTGTTTTACCACCATCCGTTCTCTGTTGCATTGCTCAGCTGTGACATTGTAATGTGAAAGCCATTGATAACACATAAAAGAATGAGCGTGGCCACATTCCAATCAAACGATTTTTGAACACTGAAATTTGAATTTCACATAACTTTCATGTGCTCTGAAACATTATTCTTCTTTTGATTTTCTTCCCCTTAATCATTAAAAAAAAATTTTTTTTTTAAAAAACATTCTTAGCTCACAGGCAAAAAAAAGGGAGACAGTGAACTGGATATTACCTCCAGGGTAGTTTACCAGTCCCGAAATCTGTGACTAATTGTTGCATACATGGGCGTATATATTATAAATTTAGACTCTAAGTTTATGTACAGTTCTGAGTCCTGCTTATTATGCTTGTGTATAAAAGAACTTTTCCATGCGACCAGATCTACGAAAACCTGAATTTTACCGGCTGTTCAATGTTCTTGTGTATACGTGTTCACGATTCTTTTTGATTTGCAGTGGAGGTTGTTTCCATTTCTTTGGCTATTATGGACAATGCTGTGATAAAATTTATTCTGTACCTTCTAAATGAAAAAAAAAAAAAAAAGATTCAGGTACACATCCGAAAGACTCCTACAACTTTGTCTTTATCCAAAATCCAGAGCCATCCTTACCCGTGGACAGCGGAGGAAGGGCTGCTCCAGATGCATCTTTCTCTTCAAGGGATTGAGTGAACTTTGGGATGTGCAGATGGAAATATGGATAACTCAGGTCTCCTCCAATGAATACCTCAGGTCTTGAATCCCATCTTCCTGCTCTCCACCCAAGGAGGTCTATATAAGCAAATTCACCACCAGATGCCATTAGGAGCAATTGAGGTCCAGAAATTTGCTGAAAGTCACTCAACAAGCTGGTGGTGACATTAGGATTAGAACTCAGAACACTTTAATTTCTATGGTGTGTTGGTTAAGAATCTTGAGCAGAGAAGTTTTACTAATAGAAGAATATGAGGAAAAGGAATGAGAACAATACTCCCCCTCCCCCAACACCACACACACACACACACACACACACACACACGGAAAGAAAGAAAGAAAGAAAGAAAAAATTATACTTTGACCCATCCCCACTCTGTGCCGATTTCCTCTATTGGGATTTAGCTTAATTCAACCTTTCGACTTGTTTGCCGTGTACGACAATTTCCTCCTTTCCCAGAAACAAATCGAGGTGTCCCCTGAACTCATGTAGACTCTTACTTCCCTCGCCTCCCTGTTTAACATTTTCCATATGTGTTTTAACCTAGTGGGACGCCAGCTCCCTTGGTTCCCGAGGTATCCGATGCCTGGGTAATGTTCTCAAGTGTTTAAACCTCAGCAGTATGAAAAGTTTCTCCCTTTTTTCCTTCTGCCCTCTCATAAATGGGGGCATTTCTTGGGAATCTCATTTCCTTTGTGTGGGAGTCCAATTCTGTTGTTATTAGCGCATGTAGGCTGCCCACATCTTATTTCTGAGTCTCTGAAATCATGTTGTCCCCACCATTACGAGTAAGAAAGACCTATGGAATACAGTGAGATTCCATTAATGGATATAAATCAGGGGCTGAGGATTCTGATTATTCGAATGGTTGTTTATGGCTGGAAGAAACATTGGAGATGGCTCATAGTTTACAAATTGGGAAACAGAGGCTTTGAGAGCTTACATGGTTTGTCCGAGGTCCCCAACTTGCTAGGGACACATAACAAACATTCTGAGTTGCCAGGATAAATCTAACTGTGGTTCACCCACATGAGAGAGCCAGTGAGAAGAGAAATAAAACTCACCCCCAAATTCCTGGGATTACTAAGAGCAGCTCCAGGCCCAGCCTTGATTATTTGTAATTTCTTTTTTTTTTTAAAGAAGATGTTGGGGGTAGGAGTTTATTAATTAATGTATTTATTTTTGCTGTGTTGGGTCCTCGTTTCTGCGCAAGGGCTTTCTCTAGTTGGGGTGAGCGGGGGCCACTCTTCATCACGGTGCGCGGGCGTCTCACTGTCGCGGCCTCTCTTGTTGCGGAGCACAGGCTCCAGACGCACAGGCTCAGTAGTTGTGGCTCACGGGCCTAGTTGCTCTGCAGCATGTGGGATCCTCCCAGACCAGGGCTCGAACCCGTGTCCCCTGCATTAGCAGGCAGATTCTCAACAACTGTGCCACCAGGGAAGCCCAATTATTCGTAATTTCTTAACTGTCACTTATCATGAGCAGCTGATGGCAAAAGTATATATATGTGCACTTATATCTATATGAACATCTCTGACACATAATTTATTTTTAAAAACAAGCAAAGAGCGAGTTAAAAATCAATGAGCATAATTTTTAACATTTGAAGTTAAAAATAAATGATTCTTCCATTATTTATTGAACTGGGCAACAGTGAATTCAATATTTACATTATTAAAAGTCTCACTTTTATAGTCTTAATAGGCATGAAGAGTTTATTTGAAAAATAATAATATTGATACTACAGATAAGAGCTCCAGCTTGCTGAATTTCCCGACAAATCCCAGGAATTTGAGGATCAGTTTCCCGATCTGTAAACTGTTACCACAAGTCCTTGAAGCTGAGCTCCATTATTTCTTTCAACCCAGTCCAAGATTTTCTCTACACGTGGAGTCCTGTTATTTTGTGAATAGGCTGGAGTGTCTCTAGATGAATCCATTCCTGCACATAGATTCACCCATTCCTCCATCTATTTATTATTCAACAAATATTTATTGGCCACCTAGGATGTGCATGTCATTGGGCAAGATGGACCATGAGCCCTGGCACCCACGCTTCTCCACATTCCTGATCCAGTCTTGGTTTAAAGTAGTCTGTCCTCTTCTCAGTCAGACCAATGACCCTAGCCAAGGTTTAGGGAACACAAGTCAATGTAGCTGGGCATGTACATCACCATAGATCAGAAAGCTGTGGGCTATGATGTTTAAGCCAATGAGAAAATCTATAACTCCTTGCTCTTCTTCAGCCATCCTTAAACTATCCCCAAAGCAAGCCCTTGATGGGCCTTGGGACTAGGAAGTGACTTCCCGTACGCCCCCAGTTCCAAGGCAAAGGTCTTCATTCCTGATTCCCACGTTCCACTCGCTGTGTTCTAGATGCAGGGAGAAGAATGGTTCAGCCCAGTCCCTGCTCTCATGGAGGTTACAAGCTGGTGAGGAAGTCAGCCATGATTCCAGTTATGCCTACCTCCCAGCTCCACACCCCCCTTCTATACCCTGCGCTGGGATGCTGAGGCTGGGACTCTGCAAACCTCATTTCTGCCTTGCCTGGCCCTCTCCTGGGCTCTGCCAGTGGGGGGCAACAGAGGGAATCTGAAGAAGGCGAGGGGACTTGCTCCCTGCTGTCCACTGGCAGCTCCTGTGCACATCACCCAGCACTGCGCCTCCCCCCGCAGGGATGATGCCTTCTTGTAACAACAGCTGAATCCCGTTTGCACTTTTTCCAGTGGGTGCAGACCCAGCTTCATCACATCCCTCTTAAAAACACCAGCCGACAGTGCTCTTCCTCAGAGGTCAGGGATCCAGCCCCACAGGGACCCTTCTCTGAGCTTAGAGTCACCAGCCAAGTATCAGTTCCATGGGGGTGTCTCTTCTAAGCTTCTAAATTTTAATAATTCCAACATTTTCCCTTTATTTGCCAATCCTGGAGGTGGTAGCATCTCCTTGCAGTTGGTACCCCTGAGATAAGTTAGTGTCCATCTTTCCAGTTACCCGGTTGGCAATTCTTTATATTAAATTCTCTCTGTTAAAATAACTGGTGTGATTTTTGACTCCTGATTGAATTCTAACAGATAAAGCAAGTAATCATAAAATCCCACATATATGTAATCATAAACAGTGGTTGTGCCATGAAGGAAAGGCTCAGGATGCCATGAGAGCATTTATGGGGAAACTTGGGGGTCAGAGGAAGCATCCCTGAAGAAATGGAGTAAGTGGGAGTTAATCAAGGAAGGCGGGGAACAGTGTTCTGGGTCAAGGAACAGCATGGACAAGAAGAGCAGAAAGAGAGAACGAGGCATATTGGCCTCCCTGGTCAGTGGCTCAGGACAGTGAGTGCAAGGTTGGTGAGTCTGTGGTGGGAACACCTCTCCAGTGAGAAGAACAGTGGGAGATGTAGATGGAGAGAGGCAGGAACTAGAGAATGAGATGGTGTGCAGGCCAAGTCATCATCTGGTTTTAGGGGAAGAGAAATGATTGAGCCCTGTTTTGCATTGAGAGACAATATAGCTTAATGGTTAAGACTCTAGCCCAGTGCTAGAGTCTAGTAGACTAGACTCTAGTAGAGTCTAGTAGAAATAAAGCATGAGTCATGCATGTGATTTTAAAATTTCTAATAGCTACATTTAAAAAAAAATAAGAAACAGGATGAATTAATGTTGATGATATATTTTTATGGAACCCAGTATGTCCAAAGTATTCTCATGTTAGCATGCAAGCAACATAAAAAAATGAATGAGAAATTTTACATTCTCTTTTTCATACTGAACCTTCAAAATCCAGTGTGTATTTTACTCATGGCACCTCCATGAGGACTTGCTGTATTTTAAATGTGTAATAGCCACATGTGGCTAGTGGCTGCCATATAAGACAGAGCAGCTGTAGGGTGAGACCACCTAGGTTCAAATTCCAGCACTACCACTAATTAGCTGTTTAACCTACCCAATTTCTTCCATTAGTCTATTTTCTCATCTGTAAAATGGAAATAACAATAGGGTTTACTTCATAGAACTATTGAGAGAATTGAATAAATTGATACACTTAAAGAACCGAAAACATACAGCAACAATGATAATTATAACTATATGAAAAAAACCCATCACCCTGGCAAAGGTATGGAATCAGTTGGAAATGCCAGGAGGATGGTGGGTAGACCAGTTAAACGTTTGTTGCTGGCATCTTAGCAAAAGAGATTCAAGGATTAGGGAAGAGAAGATTTTTCAGAGATGTGGCTTGGGTTCAGAATATCAATTCCTTCTGACCCCATAGGGTTCATGAAGTCTTAGAATACTTCTGAAATCTGGGATCCACTGCTGTCTCTCTCTCAGCCCTTTTTTGGCATTTCAGGGGGACTCTGAGGCTCATAAAATGGGAACATCGTAATCATAACATGAACACGCCTCATTCTGGAAGTGAGGCTTGGGAGAAAGCATTCTTGATTTACAGAAAAGTGGTGGTAGCGGGAGGCTTTCTGGTCCAATCAAATGAAAATTGTCGTTAGATTGTGAGGCGATTGCCATCATACCCAGCCTAATTCTAGCCCAAGCGGACTTGCTTCTGTGGGTTCCACAGGGACCCCTCTGTTTGAGAAATCAGGCAGCAATGCACCAATTCCCCTTGCTTCTGATGGAGGGATATATACACACATCCCTGAGCCTAGGCCTTAGGACTTAAAGAGAACATGAAATTCAGGGGGATTTGGAGGGAAATAAACTCACTCTCCACTTGACCCCATCTGGACTCCCTCCTCCCACCCCAGAGGTGATAATTACCGAAGGCTTAGCACCTCTCCTGTATCTCTGTATACCCACTCCTGGGTGGGAGATGACAAAAATTCCCAATACACTGCAGAGAACACTTGCCCTGGGGTAGAATGAGGGGGCCAGGGCAGGATGGAGGAAGTTCCTTGAGTTCTGACTCTGGCTAACTGCAAGAAAGTGGACAGGCCACCTGGGACAGAGCATGGGATCAAGACTTCTGCCTGATTCAATCCACACCATTGGGGGTGGGGGAGCTCAGGCCTGGGTGGGGCTTCTTAGAGGAGGGGAAGTGGGACTTTTCTATTTAGCTCCCAGAAATGCATGCCTGTCAGTGGTGTCCATTGTTCTTAGGATGGAGATGGGACTTTTCATCAGAACTAGCAATGCCCAACAGGGTCTGTTCTCTGCTGCCCACCTCAGACACTGTCTGGTGTCCCTACTTGGTTCTGGGCCACAGCCATGCACAACTTCTCTCTACTTAATGGGCCTCAGGACCTTTGCATGTGCTATTTCCTACATCTTGGCTCTGTTTTCTTTCCCACCTCTCTGCCTTATTTTAGGTCTCAGTTCAAATGTCACCTCCTCTGTGAAGATTTGATTTAACCTTAATATTTACCAGTATGGACTAGTAAAATAAATTAGAGTACAATCAAACAATGGAACACAATGCTGTTTTATAAAAGAATGAGAAGCTCTGCCCATATGAATAAGGAGTGAGCTGCAGAAAAAATAAGTAAAACAAAGAGAGAGAGAGAGACAGAGAGAGAGGAAAGGAAGAAAGAAAGAAAGAAAGGAAGGAAGGAAGAAAGGAAGGAGGAACGAAGGAAGGAAGAAAAGAAAAGAAAAAGAAAAAACAAGGCATAGATTACCATTTATGTAAATCCGGAAAAAAATACATATAGAGTGTGTGTGTGTGTTTGTGTGTGTTAGGTAGTATTCAATATGTATATACCTGAATACTTTTTTATATTTCCAGTATATTTCCAGTAAGTAACAAAACAGGTTACAAAAATGTATGTCAAATACTATCCCATTTTTTATGTAAAATCAGAAATACATGCAGAATGGGGCTGGAGAAATATATAACAAAATACCTTAAGGTGGTACAATTTCAGGTGATCCCTTTTCCTTTCTTTTGTATTTTCTGAGTTTTTTTCCCCAGTGAGCATATTACTTTTATAATCTGAAAACTGAAACAGGACAAAGAGGCAGTGAGACGCAGCCCCACCTAGAGCTTAAGTGCTCAGATTCCAAGGCATATTGCTCCAGTCAGAGTCCTAGTTTGCTGCTCACTGGCTGTGTGACTGTGGGCACATAACTTAACCTCTCTGTGTCTCTGTTCCTTCATCAGTAAAATGGATGGGATAATAGTATGTAGCTCATAGGGTTGTTGTGAGGACTGAAAAAATGTGTATGTGTGTAAAAACACATTAAGCTGTATATCTGTACTTGTAATTATTTTTATATTTTTAAAAATGTTGGAACATGCAAGTATGTTACCTACTTAAAAATGCGTAATATCAAAAATAAACTACATTTAAAAATATACATTATTATGGTTAAAAATATGTATGGCATGTGTATAATTTTATGTAAAATATTATATAGTTATTTTTGATATACATTTAATCAAAATATTTGACATGCATTTTGTAACTGGCTTTGTCACTTAATATGTTGGAAATAGAAAAAAAGTATTTTGGGATTCTCTGCCCCTAGTTTTCTCCTTGGAGGCAATGAGTGTCTCTCCTGAAATATTTTATGGATAAACTACCAAACACACACACACACACGCGCATGCACACTCACGCATACACACTCACATACATAAAACACTGGTCTCCTCTTCCCTGACCTGGTCCCCTGGTGGGAATGTCTACTCCTCAAACCATGTAATCTCAACTGCTCTGGCACAGTGCTGTAGAAACGCCAGGGACACATGGCGACCTGCCACTGGACACCCTAGACAGACACCCTGGAGCTGTGAAATGTCAGGTGCCAGGAGCAAGTGCTCTAAATTCACCAGCGTGGCTGATGCTGTTCAACTGGTTTCCGTGGTGAAGGCGATGGAAGGCTGAGGAGAAGTCCGCCCTGGCATCCTTCCACGGAGGCCCGGCCCTCACCCGAGCGCACACTGACTCGGTGTGACAACTGGCTGAGCAGCTCTGATTAATTAAATATTTCACCCCAAATTTGCAAAACATCATCTCCGGCAAGTCCACGTAACGCCTGTATCACTGGGCTAATTAGCTTAGCAGGTCACCCGGCTGGTGATGTCTGTGTGACTCTTAGGCAGGCTGAAAAATGCTGGTTTTAAAAGAGAGGGGAGGCTCTAGGATCTGGCTGGCATACCCTTTTGTATGGCACTCCATGAAAGATTCCCCCCTAGTCACATTGAAAATATAATAACTCTGTGTGTAGGAACCTTACTCTGTGTTAAGTATTTTCTGAGCCTTACCATCTATCTCATTTAATCCTGTAAATCAGAGCAGCAGTTAGGACTGTTCTGGTTGCAAGGCTGGAGAACCCAACTGTGGTTGCCTTGTGCCAAAAAGGCGTAGTTGCAAATGATAATTATTATTGGCTTCTGGAATTGAATAGTCCTGGGGTAACCAGCTTCAGGAATGACTGGGTCCAGGACCCACTTGTTGGGCCTCGCTGATTCCACCTCCCCTGTGTTGGCACTTTTCTCATACAGGGTCTCTTTCAAGGTCACAAGATGGCTGTAACCACTCCCATCTTTACTTCCTCCCAGCTTTGAACCCCAGAGAGGCAAAGCAAGAGTCTTTCCCAGAAGCATCAGCAAAAGTCTCATTATATCTCACTGTCTTTCAGAGAGAAGGTGATGTGTCATCACCAACTGGATCACTGTGACAATCAGTTTAGTCTAATCAGGGCCTATTCTTGTAGCCAAGGTGTGGAGAAGGCCCACCCCACCCAAACCACATGGGTGAGAATGGGAAAGGGATGTTTCCCAACAAAATTCAGAGTACTGCTTTTCAGAAGGGTGAGTGGATATTGACAAACAACAGAGAAGTATTATAAAAATCCCCACTTTACAGTTGAGAAAACTATGATATAGAAGGACTGAATTACTTGTTCAAAATGATTTTATGGACGTGTGCTTTTGCTTTATTTGATTTTATTAATTAACTAATTTTTGCCTTCATTGTATTTTTTTTAATTTTTATACAATTTTTAAAGGTTACAGTTCATTCACAGTTATTACAAAATATTGGCTATATTCCTGGTATTGTAAAATACGTCCTTGCAGCCTACCTTACACCCAATAGTTCGTACCTCCCACTCCCCCACCTACATTCTCTCTCCCCTCCCTCCCCACTGGAACCACTAGTTTGTTCTCTATATCTGTGAGTCTGCTTTTTTGTTATATTCACTAATTTGTAGTATTTTTTAGATTCCACATATAAGTGATATCACACAGTATTTTTCCTTCTCTGTCTGACTTATTTCACTTAGCATAATGCCCTCCAAGTCCATCCATGTTGCTGAAAATGGCACCATTTTTAAAATTTTCTTACGGCTGAGTAGTATTCCACTGTATGTATATATGAGACAGGCTGGGACCTGGGCCCCTCTGCTGCAATTCTTGCACCTGGACACACCTCTCCTTGAGCAACAAAATACAAAGAAACTGTACAGGACCAAAAATAACTGTGTGCATGTGCAGTTGGGGCAAATTCTGGACAAAAGATACACAGAGACCACAAAACCCAACTGCCACTTTTGAAGAGCCTGGAGCAAAAGCAGGGTGCTGAGCATGCCCCCTGCACACAGCACCACCTAAGGGGTGGGCAAAACACCTAAGCCAGCCCTCCGTCCCGACCCCTGGACAGACCTCTACCCTCACCCCATATAAGGAACAAGCTCGGGACTTCCCTGGTGGCATAGTGGTTAAGAATCCACCTGCCAATTCAGGGGACACGGGTTCGAGCCCTGGTCCAGGAAGATCCCACATGCCGCGGAGCAACTAAGCCCGTGCGCCACAGCTACTGAGCCTGCGCTCTGAAAACTGAGAGCTACAACTACTGAAGCCCACGTGCCTAGAACCCGTGCTCCACAACAAGAGAAGCCACTGCAATGAGAAGCCTGCACACCGCAAAGCTGCAATGAAGGCCCAATGCAGCCAAAAATAAATAAATAAAATTAATACATTTATTAAAAAAAAAAAAAAGAAACAAGCTCACCCTGCCTCAGGGAGCGGGGAAGCAAGGGAACAAGTCGTTTGTTCTCGCTCCCCCCTGCTACAGCAGGGGCCCCAATAAAGCCTTGCCTGAATTTCTTGTCTGGCCTCTGATCAATTTCTATTGATTAAGAAGGACAAAACCCCTGGCTGGTAACATATGTACCACATCTTTTTTATCCATTTACCTGTTGATGGACACTTAGTTTGCTTCTATATCTTGGCAATTGTAAATAATGCTACTATGAACCTTGGGGAGCATGTATCTTTTTGAATTAGTGTTTTTGTTTTTTTCGGATATATGCCCAGGAGTGGGATTGCTGGGGCATATGGTAGCTCTATTTTTAGTTTTTTAAGGAACCTCCATACTGTTCTCCACAGTGGCTGCACCAATTTACATTCCCACCAACGGTGTACAAGGGTGACCTTTTCTCCACATCCTCACCAACATTTGTTGATTTTAAGTTGGCCTTATTCCTAAGCCTGTGCCCTTGATATGACCCTTCCTACCTTCCCATCCGACCCTGCAATGCCCTTCTGTTATGCCATCTAGTTTTTATCCTTTTGTTCCATCATGTCCTCATTTATAGACCTTGATCCTTTGCTTTATACAAAGTTTTATTGTTAAGCAGTGGAGAACACTACTAGGGAGAATTTATGTTCGGAATCATTTTCTTACCAGGTGTACCATGTAGATGGTCATTTGTAAATTTTCTGAGTGCTTACATTTATTTTATTTATATGATAAAGTATATAGTAAACACACAATAATGATGATTACAATGCTGGCTCTTAGTAGCTAAGAGTTATCTTGTGCCAGGCACTGTAGTAAGTATATCTGAGTTTCATTCTCGAAGCATCTCTATAACGCAGCTACTACCATGACACCAGTTAAACTAATAGACAATTAAAGAAACATCGGTACAGAAAGGTTAAACAACTTGCACAGTCACATAGCTAGAATATGGCAGAGCAGGGATTCAAGCCCAGTCTGTCTGACTCTAGACCGCTGCCTAATTTTGCCTCTTATCACGTTAAACTTGGATTTCGTTGCTATTATTGCTCAGAATAAGGCTTAGGAATAAAAGATTTACAGAAAATAAAAACAAATCTTAGTGCTGGAGCTTGTGCCATGAGAAATACTAGGGAGAGGCATCAAAGAAAGGCACGTAGATTCAGATTCACAAATATTTGGAGTGAGAATGATCTTTCAGAACCCTCCATACTAGGGCATGAGTTCCTTTTATAGAGTAGCTGAATCCCTGTGGAATGTATTCCCAGCTTACCACGATTCCCTCACTCCTAGCTAAGGGCCCTGGTGGGTGTTTTTATGCCTGTAGGGTATTTATGGTAAGTCTGTACTCATTGGTCATCCTGTTTAGACCAAGGTGGTTACCTTACCCAAGATGTGCCAATCAGAGCTCCTTTCCTGATAATAGGGAGTTGAGAGAGAGGAATTAAAAGGCATGCACACACACACACACACACACACACACACATGCATATTGCCTCATTCTCTTCTAGTGGTTGAACCAGTGACATGCTCCCCTGAGTGCTGTGGTGTGGCCCAAGATGCAGTAGAAGCATCTGGAGTCTGTTTCCAGTTAAAGGGAGAGGAATGAAGCCAGCCTGTAGAGAGACAGGGAGACAAGGAGTAAAGAAAAGGGACCCCTGGGTCCCTGAGGGCCTCTTTTCCTGTTCCACCCCTTCCACAAGTTCAGCTGCATTCCAATCTTAAGGTTCCTTGAGACTTCCTTAGTCCTTTATAATATACGCTGCCTAAAAAAACCTCCATCCGATTTCTGTCACTTACAACCCCCTGGCTTGGCCTCAAATGCCCAACTTCTCTGCCCAAAGCTGAGTCAAGTCTATGGGGCAAAGGAATGTTCAGGAGGAATCCCTTCTGAGCAGACCTTCTCTCTAACCCTCAGACTCAGCTTGAACTGTGGTTTCAGACAGCAGCCCACAGGAGCCCTTACTATCGGGGCCAGGTGAACCAACGTGGATTTCTTCCCCCAAGGTCAGCAAAACCTAGCACACTGATTTCCCTCTTGTCAGCAGCCAAATTGATCATTTTCTCAGGCTGCCTGAGAAACGCTGATTCCCGAGCCTCAGATGTTCGCAGTGGAAACCTGTCTCTTCTCCTGGATGCCCTGGGGCCTTGTTAAACGTCTCTCTTCAGCTCCAGGAGTCAATGTCCAGTCTCAGAAATGGCCCCATCTCACAATCCATCCAGGGGAGTGGGCAATAGTAAAATCCCTGGTGTCACAGTTGGAGTCTCACTGTCTCTCTTTAGGGTTGATGGTTAAAAATTCATGGTTAGTTTCAAAGGAGAAAAAAATGCTTAAACTGCTTTCCTACTTGCAAACGTTCCCTTTTTTGATTCAGAATCAAACTTTTGTCTAGACAGGCGAGGACTTTTTGCTGACATATCTTGCCAGCTCAGAAACCTTGAGGTTTTCCAAATGCAACACCCCCGCCCCTTCCCGGCGGCCAGTCTCCAGCCATGTTCCTTCTAAACACATCCTCTGAGCAGCTCAGAGCAGAGCTAACTGGATGGAAAAGCCCAAGATGGACACTGGCGGTTCTTCCTTTGGCTCACCCATCTTCCTTAACAAGTTATCTACACTGGCAGCTGCTATGCTAACTCTCTGGCACAGTCTAGATTTATTGCAGTGTTTGAAGCAGCTATAACCGTCCCCCCCATCACCCAACAGCTGCTGCTATTTCTCCTTCTCCCCTTCTTCTTCCTTCTTCTCTTCTATTCCAAGTAATGTGTTCACCATAGAAAAATGAGAAACTGGATAAGCACTCAGGAGAAAATAAATACCCCATCCTATAATCTTATCCTTCTAAAAATTTTCTCTCTATATATACACATATATTCCCATATATGACTAAATAAGAATCCCCCAAATTATCCAAAATCCTTGCAGCTTAAGCAATACAAATCTATTATCTCACAGTTTCTGTGGGTCAAGAATTTGAGAACAGCTTGTGTGAGCAGTTGTGGGTCAGGATCTCTCGTGAAGTTGCAGCCAGATGTTGGCTGGAGCTGCAAGTCTCATCTGAAGGCTTGACTGGGGATGGATGATCTGCTACCAAGATGGCGCACTCACATGGGTGGCAACTTGGTGCCAGCTGTTGGTGGGAGACCAGGTGAAACTTTGTTTTCATAGGCTGCTTGAATGTCCTCACAATATGGCAGCTGGCTTCTCCCCAAAGTGAGTGATCCAAGGAGGAGCAAAGCAGAAGTGGGAATGATATTTTTGACATAGTCCCAAAGTCATACTTTATCACTTCTGCCATATTCTATGGGTCATACAGACCAACCCTGATGCAAAAGTGAGAGAAAACTACTCAAGGGTGATGAGGCAAGGATATTAGGGGCCATGTTGGTGGTTGGCTACTATTATAAAAATATATAACATCATATAATATCCATACCTTTTTTCTTTTTACAAAAAAATGGCATTGTAGTCTATATACCAACTTATCAGCCATGTGACTGAGTCACCTTGGAGCAGGTGCTCCAGTCCCAGTGAAGGCTTCCGATGCCACTGCAATCCCCAAAATATCTGACTGTGACTTCATGAGACATTCTGAACCAGAACTGACCAGCTGAGCCACTCTCAGATTCCTGACTCCCAGAAACTGTGAGATAATAAACTGTCACTGTGTTAAGCTGCTAAGGTGTCTATGACTTGCTGTTTTCTGAATTGGTGTATTATGATCATCTTTGACAGTAAATAAATATTATTTTATAGCATCTTATTAGTAGGTCCCTAGGAGGGCAGTTGGAAATGTGTGTTTGTGTGTGAGTGTGTGGAGGGTGATTTTGGTTGTTACCTGGATTGGCAGACACTCCAAAATTGGGTAGGGGCCAAGTAAGATAGCAGTGGTAGACATTATTGCTGCCCACCTATATTTCCAGGTCTCTTCTTTAGAGCATATGAGGGGGTTACACTTTGCCGCCCACCTGAAATTAATTATGAGCCTATGACTTGCTTTTTTTTTTTTGCCTCAAAAACTGACATTTATTCAAAGAAAAAAATGACAGGATGTCCGTCCCTTGGCTCCCTTCCCTCTCCCCTCCAGTGAAACGTGAGAAAGTGACAGATGTGACTTCCAAGTGGAAGCATTTAATTACCGGTGCTCAGCTTTTTGTTGTTTTAGGCCACTGAGATGAGAGGCATTTTTGTTGCTGTGGCATAACCTAGCTCACCCTGACTAATACAGAGTCCAAGACAGAAGGTGATTCAGGTCTCCTTCAAGGTTGGACCAGGACCCATCTGCTGTCAGAGCCATTCCTTCCTCTTCCCTTGCTCTGCTCTGTGTCTCAGGGGCTTGGCCCTGCAAGCTGTAGTTTGCAGCTTTCCTATCATTTTTGTTTCCACTGGTGGGACTCATGACGTATCAGAGGGTGGGAGAAAGGGAGAGGTCAACATATTTCTTTCCCTTCATTTTTCAGTCAGGCAACAACTCCAGCAGAAACTACATCTTCCCTTTGTCGTTAGCTCCCTCTACGAGGCTCGCCGTGGTTCCACCTTCTACCAGTAGACCCCAAGCCTGGGTTGCAGTCATATCACCTCTGCTTCCTGTCCTCTAGCCTAGGGGTGTCGGTAACCCCCTGCTGTTAGTAATCTCTGCTTTCCTCACCATCCCCTTTGGTTTCTCAGATTTTCCATCCTTTGGGTAACCGATTCTCTGCATTAAAATCTCTTGATTTCAAATACCCAGAGTACCTTCTGTCCCCACAATTGGACCCTGACTGATACCTGGACTCTGAGCCGGGGCCTATAGAAAGACAGGGGATGCGGCAAAGAATGATGCAGATTTGGGTCTGCCCCATGAGGACCCACACTCTGATGGGGCAGACAGACTCATAGGGCGATTCCTCCAAGAAGGGGCATTACAGAGCCCTGGGGACTCTAATACAGTCTTGGAGGTCTGGAAAGGCTGAGATCTGAAGGGTAAACAGGAGTTAGGCATCTGGGAAGTTTCTGGTATTCTCAAGCCGGGAGGCAGGGGCCAGCCCCTTTGCTGATTACCATTAGTAGCATCAGTTGGCAGGGCGGGGTTGGGCTGCTCCCTGCCCTCCCTGTTTTCTGGCACTGGTGCTCATTTTGCTTCCAGCGATTGACTGCCATTTGCACTCAATCTGGGAGATTTGGATCCAACCGCAAACATTTCTGAGCACCTGTTGGCTCTACAGATAAAGTGGCTGTGACTCCAAGAGGGATATCATCATCAGGTTGATTTTTGGCTCCTTTAAGAAAATGCCTGGAGAATCTAGGGAGATTGGCCCATCTATCCATCTTCTATTTCCTTACACGTGTCCTGAACACCTCTTCAGGGCCCAGAACTCTGCCTGGCACTGGGGTGGGAGGCAGCCACATAATTAAGTAAAACATTCTTCCTTTTCTGGAAAAACACATAGTCTGATGAGGGAGGAAGCAACCACAGAGAAAATAATTTTTCTCAAAGCACATAAGGAATGAAGAGGAGGGAGTGAGTGAGTGCCTAAGTCATCAGAAAAGGTTTCTCAGAGGAAGTGACATGGAACAGGGTACTGAGGGATGAGTAGGAGTTTGCCAGGTGGAAGAAGATAAAATATTCCAAGCAATGGAAATAGCACATACAAAAGTATAAAGCTGAGAATAAAATAAATAAATAAATAAATAAAACATGGTAAACGTGTTATAGTCGGAGACTTGTGAGCTGAAGTGTAGAGTGCTCAAAGTATAGGGTACATGGTTGGGAGTGTATGAGAAGAGGGAGAGAGGGTATGATAGGGCCAGATGGTGAATGGCCTTAAATAGTGAGCTAAAGAGTTTGGATCTAATTATATTAGGAGATTAGAATAGGGAAGGGCTATATCCAGGTCTGTATTTACAAAGACCAATATGGCTGTTTAGTATAGAAAAGCTTCATTTATTTATTCAAAAAGTATACATTGAGTGCTACCATATGTCAGGCATTCTTGCTAGGTATTAGGAATAGCAGTGAACAAGACAAACAAGCACCCTATCCTTCTGGAGTTCAATCTAGTGTAGGAGACAATATTATATACGATCAAATTCTATATAATATATATTTATTTCTATAAATAAATACATATAATATTTATTATATTTATTATATTATTATTATATAATGTTATATATAATATATATTATATGTAATGATATATTATTATATAATAAATAATATTTATTTTATATAATATATATATATATATATATATATATATATATATATATATATATATATATATATATATATATAGTGGTGCTAAGTGCTATGAAGGAAAAGAAAAAGGCAATGTGATAGTGAGTGCTGAGGGCTATTTAGAGAGTCCATAGCCGGTCTAAGACGATCTGGGGACTGGGAAGGTATTCCAGGAAGAAGTTCCTTTGAGACAAAGTTACTGTGTGTGGAAGAAGATGGGACTGAATGGGGGACAGACTGGAAGTAATGGGAGCTGAGGTGAATATGTAGAGAGAGATGGGGAGGTTTAGGAGATGGGGAAGGTGATACACTCAGGGTTGGCCATACCTAGTTTATGCCACCTATCACAGAGACACACTATGTCTTCATCTAGCCCTAGTTTGTTTTTCTCCTGGACGTACAGCTAGACTACATTCCCCAATCTCCCTTGTAGTTAAGTGGGATCAGGTGATGAGTTTTGTCCAGTGGGATATGGGCAAGAATGACCTGGGTCCCTTCCAGGCCAGGCCTCTAAAACCTCCTACCTAATCTTCCATGCCTTCCCTTTGCTCACCTTTGCTTCCCTTGAGCACCTAGGAGCCAGATGCTCAAGATCCAGTAGAGGACTCTGATGCCCTAGAACATGTTTTCTGAACGATGATATCGTGGACCAGATAATACTTTGAGGCGGAAAACTGTCCTATGTACTGTAGGGTATTTACTAGCATCCTGGCTTCTACCAATGAGATGCCAGATTTCCCTGCCTCTAGTTTCAGCAACCAAAACCATATCCAGATGCTGCCAAATGTCCCTGTTTGAGAACCACTGTCCTAGAAGATAAAGCACAAGCTGCCAGGGTCCCTGAATGACTGTGTGGGGCAGAGCTCACCCTGCTGATCCTCATTGGACTGTGACATGAATGAGAAATAAACCTTTACTGCGTTAAGCCACGGAGATTTGGGGGTTATTTGTTATAACAGCTTCACCTACCCTAATACACCATCCACATCTGGAGTTCAAATAGGTCTGGGCTACAGTTACAGACTTAAGAGTTATCATCAATCAAAGCTGTGAGAGAACCTGAGATCACCAAGATAGTGAGATGAGAAAGGGCCCTGAATGCTCAGGCTTAGGCAATTTTAGGATATGACCAAAGGAGGAGGAGAGATTCTCCAAAGGAGGCTGAAGGCAGGAAGTCAGAGGACATCCAGGAGAGAGTGATGCCATGGATGCTGAAGGAAGAAAGATTGGGAGCCCAGCAGGAAGGTGGGTAACAGAAATGGGCTTGGGGTGAATGTTAAATCTAGAGATTTAAGAATCAGGGCAAATAAGTAACAATCAATGTGGAACAAAGCCATCAAAAGGTCAGGTAGCTGGTCCCAGTCTTGACACATTCCTTCGTTCCGGAGGCAAACCACCCCACTCTCTAAGCTTTGTATCTTTTTCCATTAAAGACTATTATTTCCAACTCTGCAGGATAAATGAAGCAGCATCTATATAAGGCTTTAATCTGGCACCCACCCAATTTCAGCCCAACACTGGCCCCCAATGAAAGGTGTTGTATAAACAAAAAATACTGTCATTCCAATGTGCTGGATGAGTGTTTGATAGAGATCAGAGGAAGGCCGGGACCCCTAATGGCCACTGCAGTCGGGGGAGGGCCTCATTCCATCTTTGTGTTTCAAGAAAAGTTTGTAAAGGGAGCCATGTGACAGAGACTTGCTGGAATGGTTTTAAAAAAATGAAGGAAATTCCCCATTTCCTGGTTGTAAGAAAATATGGGTGGGACGAGCCTTAAATGAGCTGATCACGGTTCTGACTTTGAAGTCAGATGAATGACAATGATCTCCAAGTCAGGAACACAATGTAATGAACTCACCCTGCTTTTCCATGAGAAACAAAACCACTGAAGGCGCCTTGAGTTGGAAAACAAAGGCTCTTTGAGTTGGAAGGCCTGGAGGAGGAAGACTTAGGGGTGCTCTTGAGCTGTGACTAATGGAGAATGAAGTTATAGGGCTACTGGGCCAAAGTAGGGGGCTCATGCTAGATTTGGCAGTGATGTCTCCATAGCTGCTGTTTAATTTAGCCTCGATGGATGGCCTAGTGTGTTTCTGGACCTGGATCTGGGTCTGTCAATAGAGATCAATAAGGAAGTTCACCATCTAATGGGGTAGTCAGGACACTTGATTCCTTTATTCTTTCTTTCCTTCTTTCCTTTCTTCCTTTTCTACAACAATATTTATTGACGTGCCAGGCTCTGGGCAATGGGATATGATGATCAACATGGCAGGATGGTTCTGCCTTCGAGGAGGCTGAGGCTTAGCTGGGAAGACAGAACATTAAATGAGCCACATGATGATGTGTGTTGAGGGCTATGACGGGGAAAGCACAGAGGACATGGGTGCTCACAGTAGAAGCATGGAGGGGGGGGCAGTGAAAGTTGAGCAATAATAAAATAGGCAGAAGTCAGGACTGACCCCGGAGAGGAAGTCAGGTTTCAAAGACAGAGGAGGGAATGGTGCTTAAGCTGGGCTTTGAAGGGTGAAGAGGAGCTGCCAGGTAGACAGGATGAGAGAAGGGCATTCCAGAAAGAGGGAACAGCCATGCAAAGGCATGGGGGCTTGACAGAGTGCAGTTTGTGGCAACTACCAATAACTGAGGACTGCTGGGGAAGGAAGTTCAGGAAACAATGGGAGAGGAGTCCAGTACAACAAACAGGGTCAGATCAAGAAGGGCCTTTCAGACCAAACTGTGAAGTTTGTTCTGAAGGTGATAGGGAGCCATTGAAGGATTGTGACCGGGGAAGTGATGGGATCAGATGTGGGTTTTGGCAAATTGCACTCTAGCCCCCGAGTAGAGGACAGACTGGAAGGGTAAGACTAGAGAGATGAGTCTGGAGACAGCATCCCAGACAACTCCAGGGAAAGGTTGTATGGCTGAGGCTTCGGATAACTGAGTTTCAATTCTTGCCACTGCACATAAAAATATGCAACCATGAGTCAGGTGGTCAAAGTCACTGCTGGGTGGTTTACTGGTCATCTGGGATTAGAGGGGGGTTGAGAATAAATCTGCTACTCAGTCTCTCTGGTGAGTGATATGGTTTTGTGTGCACATGTGCGTGTGAGCCTGGGCATTTCCGCCTAGAGGCACACGGAGGAGAGACCGACTTCAAAGGTGAAAGTAACCTTGAGGAAGGTCTTACAAACTGCAGCTTCCAAAGGAGGTGGAAGCAAAGCTTATTGGTGAAGAGCATAAGTCTTGAGGACAAACAGATCTAACCCTTGTTTATTAATAGTTGTACAACTTTGGGGGAACCCTCTTCCTCTTTCTGAGCCTCAGTTTCCCTCATCTGTATAATGGGCATAAAAGTGGCACAAAGTAAGGGCTCATTTGATATTTCCTGCAAGGGTTAGATATGTGCAGTCTTGGGAAACAAGACTTTGGCTTTTCTTTGAGTTTCTCTTCATTGCCCTTCTCAGTTTTCTTATGTCACCATCATTTTTTTCCTTGTCAAATCTCACTCAAGTTGTCAACCATGCTGGGGCATGTTCTGTTAGAGTGAGGTGTTGAGTTCAGTCGGCGCCTTTTCAGTCTGTATCAGCCAAGTTTCTCTAGTGAAATAAGCCAATAGGGGGTGTATATGTTTGTGTGTGTGTGTGTGTGTGTGTGTATTGAAAGATTTATTTTAAGGCAGTGGCTCAGACAAATGTGGGCACTAGCAAGCCCAGACTTACAGGCTGGAAACTTTTAGGCAGGACTTAATGCTACAGTTTCGATTCAGAATTTACCACAATGTAGTAGAAAGGATATGGAATTTTAAAAAGGAACTGTAAGTCCATGATGAGCTCAAAACCCGGCCCAACAGAAATGGGGTCATATGTGTACCAAAGGACACACCCTAGGATGCTTTTAGCTGCAAATGACTTGAAACAACTTAAATACCCACCAACAGCACAATGGATAGATTAATAGTGGTATCACCTCCCAGGGGAATACTAGATAGCAGTGAAAATGAAATGCAGCTACATCAACTTGGATAAACCGCACACACATAATATAGAGAAAAAGTATCCAAACACAGAAGAATAAGGCTCTATGATTCTGTTTATTTAAAGCTCAAAGGTACAAGTTAAAACTATGGGGAAGCAGTCAGAATAGGGGCCACCTTTGGGAAGGGATAATGACCAGGAGGGTGGGACTGAGTGAGGCTCTGGGGACACTTGCAGTATTCTATGCTTCCATCTTGATGGTGGTGACAGGGGTATGCTGATTTTTGTCAAAACTGAGCTGTTTCAATGCTTAAATGCATTCACTTTACTGTTTGCGTGTTTCCTTTCGTTTAAAAGTTTAAACGAAGAATAACATTATGTTGGCAAGCAAAACACGTCTGGGGGACAGATCTGCCTTCTTCTTCCTCCTCCACTTGTACCGGGAAGGGAATGTCCACTTTACAGATGGGGAAACTGAGGCTTGGGGGTGTGGCTGACTTTCCTAGGGGTCACCTCAAAAGCCATCATCAACTGGAGGGCTAAGCGTGCCATTCTAACAGTTTCGGTGTCTCCTCACCTGGTGTTTGTTTCAATTCCTGTTTGAATATTTTGTCTATTACAATCTAGATTGTATTTAGAAATACCTGGATGAACCCAAGAAGTTTGATCACCAAATGGCTTTTGTATTTTTCCTTCACCTGAGTCAGGGTATCTTAACCTCATCCCTCTCCACATTTGGCGCTTGGTAGTTCTTTGTGGTGGGGACTGGAGGTGTTCAGCAGCATTCCTGGCCTCTTATCTCTAGGCGCCTG
The DNA here is from genome assembly GCF_964341445.2 of Mesoplodon mirus. NCBI lineage: Eukaryota > Metazoa > Chordata > Mammalia > Artiodactyla > Ziphiidae > Mesoplodon > Mesoplodon mirus. Next base: position 13,560,921 of record NC_138989.1, read on the forward strand.
TCACATCCCCACCCGCAGTAGTGACAAAACTGTCTCCAGATATTGCCAAATGCCCTGAGGAGGGGGGCAAAATCACCCCCAGGTGAGAGGTACTGACTGAGAGAGTGGGGCTCCTTGAGGGCTTGAACGAGGTTAGATTCATCTCTGTATCTGGCATGCAATAGGTACTCAATAATTGTTAGCTGAATATAAACCAAAAAAGCATGTCTGTGCCTGGTCTGGGCACAGTCTCCAGAAAGCGGGATGCAGTTACCTCACAGACCGCCACACGCCTGCGTGTGGCCCGATCCGGGCAGAGCAGCTCTTGTATCTCAGCTCTGCTATTTCACACCTTTGTTGTCTTGGGTAAGTGATTAAGCGTCTCCTTACTTAGGTTCCTCATTTGTAAAGTTGACATTAGAATGGTGTCTGTTGCTTATGGTTTTCGTGTGTGGGTTGAGGGAGTAACTAAGCCCATGCCTCACTGTGTGTGGATTAATCAGGGAAAGCTGTTTTAATTGGGTACCAGGTAAGAGAGAGCTGAGTGATCAGGTGAGTTACAAATAAAACTGAAGTTGAGGGGCTTCCCTGGTGGCGCAGTGGTTGAGAGTCCACCTGCCGATGCAGGGGACACGGGTTCGTGCCCCGGTCCGGGAAGATCCCACATGCCGCGGAGCGGCTGGGCCCGTGAGCCATGGCCGCTGAGCCTGCACGTCCGGAGCCTGTGCTCCGCAGCGGGAGAGGCCACAACAGTGAGAGGCCCGAGTACCGCAAAAAAAAAAAACAACTGAAGTTGAGATTCTTGCCTCCAAAGAAAAAGATATCAGTCCAATCCAGCAAGACCTTGCCCTTAAAAGTCTTTGCAAAGGGCTTTTGTATCATTTTGCTCACTGATGTCCTGAGGGCAGACGACATTTTTGCCTCACATGGCAGAGGAAGGAATGGAGGTCCAGGAATTTCAGGGAGTCAGTCAGGTCACTTAACTCAGCCTGTCAGTGTGTGGTCTCCTGCCTTCTTCTTCTGAACCTTACTGAACACATATAGGGAGACATCAGAGGAGCACCCTGAGCAGTGGCCAGGGAGGAGCCTGTGCCGGGTAGCAGCCGGGACAGCGGTGTGTGGTTGGTGGGGTGACATCTGTTCTTCATGCAGGCCCAACACCCACCCTGCCTTCTTCTGGTACTAAGAGCATCCCGATTTTCCCTCCAGATACTATCCCTGCCCACACTTTCATCATCCAAGAAGAATGGACCTACTTCCTGTTTCAGATTTGGCCAATCAGCACATTCCATTCCCTGGACCCCAGGGATAGGTTCAGGGATGGTCATGTGACTCAAGACAGTCCAATGGGAACCAACACTCCTTGGATTCTGGCTGGAGTACCGGGAAAGAAGAGCTCTCTTTTTCATTGGAGTTGCTGAACTGGTAGGACATCTCTTGGGAGCTTCTGGTAGGCACCTTGCCACCATGAGAGATGGGCCTGCCTACAAATGAAGCCAATACAAGCAGACCTGAGAGGTGGAGAGGGACTGGTTTAAGCCAATCTGAGTCGGTTTCTGTCTGGACTAGGCAGTATCTGTCTGTTCCCACACTCCCATCAGCACCTCACGGGGTGAGGACAAGAGAGTGAGGATGCTGGGAAAGCGAGTGACAAGGGTTCGTTCTAGGTTTTTTGACACTGCCTGGTTAGGACACTGGTAAAAATGACCTGAACTCACCAGATACCACTGAACATTAGAAGGTGTATCTCCTACCCCACACCCACATTGTCCTCCAGATCTCAGTTTTTCTTTCCACAAAATGGGTATGCCTGTGCAGTGCAGCCATCCTGGTTGAGCAGCATGTTAATTCCCACTAATTACTTGTCTATATCTGCTCCTGACCTTCAGTCTCCTAACAGTAAGATAATAGCTAAGGCGTTAGGCACACGGTATACATTAAGCATCATGGTAAGCACTTTGCCAACATCAAATACTTCCCTGAATTCTCAGGGCACTTACTCTGTGAAGAAGATGCTAGGCTATCCCCATTTTATATATGCAGAAACTAGCCTGCGAAGGAAGGGCATGGCCAGTTTCACATGGGCTGCCCTGTGGAGGTGAGCCGGGACCAGCCTTAATGAGATCTTGCTTCCAAATTGGCACCGCGTCGCAGTTTCCAAAAGGCTTTCCTCTTCTCCTTTGGTCCTCGCCTGATTTTTTTGAACTGGTTGTTTATTCTCGTTGGAGAGATGTGGAAACTAAAGTTCATCAAGGGGCAGGGAACTTGACCAAGTCTACAGAGAGGAGGAGGAGGAGGACGGTGATGGTCATTGAAATCCTGTAGGGAGCCCTCCTGTAGGTCACAATTACATACACTTTAGGAGAGGGTGGAGCGATTCTTATCTCCATTTTACAGATGAGGAAACTGAGGCTTACAGAATGAAGTCACTTTACCCAAGTTACATAGCTAATCATGATGGAGTCGGGGTTTGCATCCAGGCAGTCGGATGTCACAGCCCGTTCTTTTAAGCACCGTCCTATGCCATCTTTTCAGAAATAGAATCTGAAGCCGGTCTGAGACTCCTAGACCACTCAGTCTCCTATTATTTTGAAAGAAACGCAGTAAGGGGAGAGCAGAGGGAGAATGTCCCAACTTCTTTGTTCCCCACTTGGCAGCCCCCTCCGGTTCAGGTAAATAGAAGTGATTCCATCATTGTTTGTCCCTAGTCCTAATGACTTTCGTCTTTGTGTCTTCGGAGCCAGACCTCACCCCTGGGAAGCTGGCCTGGGGCCTGAGAGGCACCAGCCGCCTCTGTGAACAATGGCCTTTGTTCTGCACACTTTCCCTATCAAAGCCTCGCAGCAGGGATGGCCTTCAGAGGCGATGAACGCTGTGATAATTCCTGTGCCAGAGCTGGGGAGGGGAGAGCAGGAAAGGAGGGGTCAGGTGTAACTTTGACCCAGTTAAGTCACTCTGGGGTCCACTGTCATCCTGTGTTGGTGGGAATAAACTCTATGAATAGCTTTGGGGTTATTAGCTCATCAAGCCTTGTGTGAATTGTTCTCATGTTATCTTCTGGGGAGTAGCGAGTCTGGAAATGATATTGGTGGACAGGGAATTTCAATTACAATAGTAATGGTGATGATGACGACGGTGAGGATGCTCGCTGTATTTATCGTTCACTTACTGTGTTCCAGGCGCTCTAAGTATTGCATATACAGTAGCATTTAGTTCTAACAACAACTCTGTAGGGTAAAACGACGATTATTATGCATATTTTTAGAGGAGGAAAAAGGAGAATCTGGGGAGTAAATAACTTGCCCAAGGTCACTGAGCTGGGCCTTGAACCGAGGTCTAAGTGACTCCAGAGCCCGTGCGCTTAACCACTAGGTTCAAGTGGGCCTTCGTAAGAAAGAACGGAGCAGGGACATTGAGAGCAGGCACACTTGGGTTCTGCTTTTAGCCATCCCTGCAACCTTGGGCTGGTGGCCTCTAATTGCTGAGCCTCCTTCCTCACCTGTAAAATGGGGAGTCCTAATGCTTACATACCAGTCAGAGTCTCTGCAGGAAATAGAATCTACCCTGGATGGTTCAAACTGTGAGAGTTTCATCAAGGGGTGACTTAGAGAGGGGTGGGCAGAAGTGAACAAACAAGGGATGCTAAGGCTCCCAGAGTCTGGCAACAGTGGGGAGCTGTCACCCTCTGTAGGTTGAAGGATCAAGGCATAAGGAAATGAGGTTTCAGGAGCCCAAAGAGGGCTGGGGTGGTGGTGGATGAGCCACCTGGCAGGAGCTGCAGTGGGGAGGGACATAACCCCTGCCAGTGGTGTGATCCCGACTTAGAGAGAAAACAGGGAAGAGATACCCCAGCCTCTTTCCTTTTACCCCTTGATCTTTGGCCACTGCCTCCCATTGGATGATCCCAACCGGAAACCAGAGCACACGGGATACTGGGAAATGTAGTCCATGGGGATAGAGGGCACAGAGCAGGACAGAGAAGGGTGGAGTATAGGGGGAGAGGACAAATGGAGAATAAGCAAGTCCCACCTTCCAAGGTCCTCATGAAAAGGCAATAAGGTGACTCGTGTCAACACCTGTTCTGTAGGAGGCACGCAACAAATCCGTTCAGTTTTGTTTCAGGATGAGGCATGGCGGTCCTTGTTAGTACTCAAAGGTATTCTCTCTTCACGGGAAGCAAAACTGTGTCCTGGAAAAGGGTGTGGATTCTGGAGCCAGAGGGCTTTGATCCAAATCCTGCTCTCCTGTCTACTAGTTGTATGATCCCAGGGAATTCATTTAAATGCCTTGTGCCTCAGTTTCCTCATCTGTAATATGAGCAGTACCTACATCTCACAGGGGCTTGGGAAGGATTGAATGAGTTAAACATGGGAAGCTCCTAGAAGAATGTCTGGCCGCTGGTCAGTCCTCAGTAAATGCTGGCTCTTATGATATTTCTAGATGCTTACTTTCAAGAAGGGCTGTCAGACAAATCATCTAAGAACAGAGTGATGTGTTTTCTCAGTCTAAGAAGTAGATATTGATTAGGGAGCAGAGACAGGAAGGCTGTTTCAATCAAGTGGGTCAAGGAAGGCCTCTCTGAGGAGGTGACATTTGAGCTGAGACCTGGAGGATGAGTGGGAAGCCTCCGGGCCTGAGGAATAGAGGTCCAGGCAGCAGGAATAGCAGGTGCAAAGGCCCTGAAGCAAAAACAACTTTGGATGTTCAAGGAACACCAAGAAGACTATTGAGACGGGGGGTGAGATTAGAAGTCAAGGTCAGAGAGGTGGCAGGGGCCATGGAGGCCAGAGTAAGGAATTTGGATTTTCTTCCAGCGAGACAATAAGCTCCTGGAAGCATGTTATGCTGGGAAGGGATATGATTCTATGTGTTCGTCTGGACCTTTGCAAGAAGCACCTACCAAGATGGGATTAAACGTGCAGGGATTTAATTAGGGGAAGTGCCTGTCTGAGAGCAAGTAGAGATTGCCAGAACAGGCAGGGAGAGCTGTTGAACTTCAGTGCAGATCTGATTCTGAGTGAGGAGACAGGGAGAAGAGGCCGGATGGCAGCATCCCTGGCTGCCACGCAGACTGAGGAAGATTCGGGAAAGCCATAGGGAGGCCTAGAGCTGTCAGAGGAACTCCATGTCTCCCTGGAACAGACCTGCCTTAGTGTCCTTGTCAATTTTAGACATTGGCTTAAATGCGGCCCCCAAGAGCCACAGCCTGTGGGAACTGTGGCCTCCCAGCAAATGCAGGGTGGCTTTCAGAGCCCAGCAGCTGGGGCCCTCAGTTCACTGTGCTCCCGCAGTTGTTGGTCTAGAGATGCATTCTCATGTTACCCTCTCCAACTTGCATTTTCGACTTGCACTTGGGCTATGCCAAGAAGACCGGCTGGGAAGGTGGGCGAGAGACATGCTGATGACCGCTGAGAGCCCTGGCTCCAAAGGCCCAAGCAGGAGGGGCTGAGCGGGCGACCCAGATGGAACTTGGTGGGAGGCCAGACAGAGGTGTGTGCCTCCCAGTGAGTCAGGCCCTGCCTGGCTCCATCCCTGCCCGCCCAGCCTACGACACCCCCTAGATCCCCTGTCTCCCCGGAGGAAGTTAGGCCTGTAGCCTGGCTTCCTGCTATTATGCCATTTTTTGCAACCTGGACTTGATTTAGGTGTTACGTTATGGCTAAGAATATGCCCTGACACTTGAAAGGAACTTTTATTATTGTCCTAATTTGTGAAGAATTAGTTGTTGCTATTTTTTTTCTCTTTCCCTTCTCCCCTTTCTTCTCTGCAGGGTCAGGCTGGAGCCCTGTTATTGTTGTTAAATTTAGATCTGGAACTATATTGGGCCCGGCCTGGTGTCCCTGTGCTTTCACTTCTTAAAACAGGAAGGAAGGCCCCAGCTGGGGACTTTTGCAGAGCCAAGGAGCTGCTCTGAAGGCCTCGGGGAAATGCTTTCAATGGAAACCACTAGATGTGCGTAGGAGGGACCGGATTCAGAGAGTGTCTTTGCGTGGTTGAGTTGAAAGATTTTTTCCCCCTGACCTGTGGATACCCCAGTGAGCCAGACCTCTTATCATGGTAGGTGGGAGCCTTACTGGGTGGGTTCAAAATCCCAGCTCTGGGGCTTCCCTGGTGGTACAGTGGTTAAGAATCTGCCTGCCAATGCAGGGGACATGGGTTCGAGCCCCGGTCCAGGAAGATCCTACCTGCCGTGGAGCAACTAAGCCCGGGCGCCACAACTACTGAGCCTGTGCTCTAGAGCCCGTGAGCCACAACTACTGAGCCTGCGTGCCACAACTACTGAAGGCCACGCGCCTAGAGCCCATGCTCCGCAACAAGAGAAGCCACCACAATGAGAAGCCCCCACACCGCAACGAAGACCCAATGCAGCCAAAAATAAATAAATAAATTTATTTAAAAAAAAAATCCCAGCTCCGCCACTTTCTAGCTGTATGATTTGGGACAGGTAACATCTGCTCAGCTTCCTCCTTGCCTCAGTTTCCCCATCTGTAAAATGGGTATAATGATGTTACCAGCTGGTTTGCTTGAACAACAGAAATGTATTCTCTCACAGTTCTGGGGGTTAGAAGCTGAAGATCAAGGCATCTGCAGGGCTGTGCTCCTTCTGAAAGCACTAGGGAAGGATGTGTTTCTGGCCTCTCTCTTAGCATCCAGTAGTTTCTTAGCTTGTGGCAGCACAACTCCGATCTTCACATCGTGTCGTCCCTACGTGCGTGCCTGTGTCCAAACTCCTTTTGATAAGGATGTCAGTCATATTGGATTAGAGGCCCAGCTACTACTCCAGCATGACCTCATCTTAACTGATTATATCACCAATGCCCCTATTTCCAAATAAGGTCACAGGCTGAGGTACTGAGGGGTCAGGACTTCAACCTATGAAATGTGGGGTCGGGGGGGGGGACATCATTCAACCCATAACAAGAGGAAATAGGCACCTTGTCATAAGGTATTTGGTCCAAAATGAACACAGCTAGTAAGTGGTAGAGCCAGGATTTGAACCCCGGACAGTCGTATTTCATAGCTCACACACAGAACCATGACACTGAAGGCATCGGTGAACCTGAGTGCTCAGAACCAGGTCCGAGGAGTGTGTGCTTGCTTTGAGTTGACTCGAAGAGGCTGATTCAGGGTGTTGAAGGAGGAGACGGAGAGGCAGATGACGAACATGTGAAGGGTTGGCTCTTCTTCGACACACAAATGAAAGGAGGAAAGTGCTTGCCCTGAGGAGGCAGCAAGAGGACGGTGCAGAGCTGATGGAGACTGGCAGGTGGCACTTCCCCTCCCCCACCCTCTCCCCCCTCCTCCTCCCCTTCCCGCCCCCCTCCACCTGGACAGACAGCGTGAGGCAGCTGTCCTCTGAGGGGGAACAGAGCTAAAGGAGGATGCTGAGAACGGCAGAAAAATGGCTCTTTCTGGGACTTTATAGATTTCCCCTGCACGGAGAGACCTTCCCACTCCCCTGGCGGGTGGGGGTGAGGCTCAAGAGGAGATATAAATAGCTCTCCCCCTTTTTTATAATTCAGGAGCCTGTCAGTCGCTGGAGGGGACCAAGGCAAGAGGTCTGGTGATGGGTGGGGGCGATGCAGAAGGTGTCTGAAAACACACAAAAAGGGCGCCTTGTAATCCTGACTCCCTGCACCACCCGAGTGACAGTGCTGATGCCACAAGGAGCTTGGGACACGCTGCACTACCACCCCACCCTTCCTGGCTGAGGGCTGTGTGGAGACAGGCTAGGTATCCGACCTCATTCTAGATTTGGTAGGGGTTTCATATTCATCTAGATTTTACCGAGCATTTACTTTAATCAGGCACTGCCCCCTCGAATGGTCACATTTAATTCTCACAATCTCCAAGAAATGGGTATTATTATATCCTTCCCACAAATGAGGAAACTGAGACTCAGGGAGAAGAGGCAAGAGTTAGGATTTCAACCCAGGTTGTTTGGCCTCAAAGCCCGTGTGATTCACCACTGTGAAGGTAGAAAACTTCCGGTTCATCTCAGCAATCTCCTGGCCCTTCTCTAAAAAGCTTTTCTGTGAGTGGGAGTCCCACACCTCCTAGGAAAGCCATGATTTGCATTCCAGGCATGTTCACCTTCTCTGTCAGCAGCCCCCATCTAGACGGAGCCCCCATCTTTTTTTCCCGTAATGGGCAACAATAGTAGCTTCTTTTTTTTTTTTTTTTTGCGGAACGCGGGCCTCTCACTGTTGTGTCCTCTCCCGTTGTGGAGCACAGGCTCCGGACGCGCAGGCTCAGCGGCCATGGCTCACGGGCCCAGCCGCTCCGCGGCATCATGTGGGATCTTCCCGGACCGGGACACGAACCCGCGTCCCCCGCATCGGCAGGTGGACTCAACAACTGCGCCACCAGGGAAGCCCCAAGTTGACTATTTTTTGACTTGATAAATTTTATTTATTTATTTATTTATTTATTTTTATGGTACGCGGGCCTCTCACTGTTGTGGCCTCTCCCGTGGCGGAGCACAGGCTCCGGACGCGCAGGCTCAGCGGCCATGGCTCACGGGCCCAGCCGCTCCGCGGCATGTGGGATCTTCCCGGACCGGGACACGAACCCGTGTCCCCTGCATCGGCAGGTAGACTCTCAACCACTGCGCCACCAGGGAAACCCTTCCCTTCCTTTTTAAGGCTGAATTGTATTCCATTGTATGGATAACCCACAGTTGGCTTATCCATTCATTTGCTTCCATGTTTTAGCTATTGTGAATAATGCTGCTGTGAACATGGGTGCACTGATCATGCAGTTTTGAGAGCTAGCCTTGTGTGGTTTCTAGGTCTGAAGTCATGCATTCATCTATCCATCTACTTGTTCGTTCAGTCCTCACTAGATCAAATGGGAACCCAACTCTGTTTCTTATTCCCGGTGTGACCTCAGTCAGGTGCTTGAACCTCTCCAGGCCTCAGTTTGCTTTTGTACGATGGGAGGTAGCAAGGACCCATCTCTGTGGCAACAGAACAGGTGCTCAGTGCCTGCGCCTTGCATGCTGGCTTCCTTCCCCTCCATGCTGCCTGGCGGGACAGGGAGGACCAGGGACCATCTCTACTTCTAGCTCACTCTTTTGTCACTTCCAGGTCTAACAGGCCTCCCGGCTCTGGGGGCATGGTCTGAGCAGGTAGACAAACAAACCCTGGGATGCCTGGTCAGCCCACATGCCACCTGTCCTGTCTCGGAAGGGTCTGAGGCCAGATGCCTTCTGATGGGAAGTTTTGGACAACCTTGACCCCCCAACCCCCCCCTCTGTTCTGCATCCCCAGTGTGCAGCCCAGCTCGCCAAGGAAATGAAGCCAAGTCAGAGATCCTGGGCATTGATGAATGGCAGAGATGAGTGGCCGAGATGTCCGAGGCCAGGGAGACTTATATTCCTGCAGAGGGAGGAATAGCTTCCCTTCTCAGCCCTCCCTGGCTCCTTGAGGGGCCGCCCACCTGCCTGGGAGGTTTCCTTCCAACATTCCTCTGTGTTTTGGGCTCCCACTGGGCAGGAAGCAACTGCTACCTCGAACCCCCAGGACATCTCAGCTGGCACTGTCATTCAGACTGATTCCCAGAGATCCCCAGGGACAGGGGAAGCGGGCAGGCAGAGGGGTCTCCTCTGTTGCTTGTGGACGGGGGAGGCTGAGGGCTGACTCTTAGGAATATCGTCCTGTTGGCTTTCTCTCCTTCTCCCCAGGGAGAGAATTTCTGTAAAAGAGAAACAAACCAACAAAGACAGACAAACAAAACCTCCCTTCTGACTCTAGAAGTCTCAAACCAAATACAGGCACCCCTCCTTTCGTTGCACTTACTGAGCTTCGCAGATATTTTGTGTTTTACAAATTGAAGGCTGGTGGCAACCCTGAGTCAAGCAAAATCTATCAGTGCCATTTTTCTCACAGCATTTGCTCACTTCCTGTCTCTGTGTCACATTTGGGTAATTCTTGCAGTATTTTAAACTTTTTCGTTACTATTATATTTGCGATGGATCTGTGATCATTGATCTTTGACGTGACGATTGCAAAAAGATGATGATTCGCATCACCGTTGGGTACCCGTCCTTCATCCCCGCTCAAGTGCGAGCTCCGTGTGAGCGGGGACCCCGTTCCATTCACCTCTGTCTCCCCAGAACCTGGACCCCAGGAGGTGCTCCATAAATGCCTCCAGAAAGGAATTCTTTTTTAAAAAATAAATTTATTTATTTTTATTTATTTATTATTTTTGGCTGTGTTGGGTCTTCGGTGCTGCACGCTGGCTTTTTCTAGCTGCGGCGAGCGGGGGCTACTACTCTTCCTTGTGGTGCACGGGCTTCTCATGCGGTGGCTTCTCTTGTTGCGGATCACGGGCTGTAGGGTGTGTGGGCTTCAGTAGATGCAGCACATGGGCTCAGTAGTTGTGGCTCACGGGCTCTGGAGCGCAGGCTCAGTAGTTGTGGCTCGCGGGCTTAGTTGCTCCGTGCCATGTGGGATCTTCCCGGACCAGGGCTCGAACCCGTGTCCCCTGCATTGGCAGGCGGATTCTTACCCACTGCGCCACCAGGGAAGCCCCAGAAAGGAATCCTTAAGAGTGGCAGGAAGAAGGATGGAGTCACGAGGCGCAAGTTGCCCTTAGGAGGAAGGGACAGGTGAGCATCTTTGGGCGTGATTGTCCTTGTGCCCGGGTTCTAGGGATTGAGTCCCCTCTTTCAATGGGATCCCCGTCTCCTCTCATAATTTAGAAATGTTATTCTGGGAGTGGGGTCTGAGGCATCACCAGACTGCCAGCGGGGTCCCCGGCTCCGACAAGTAAAAGGAAGGGGCTGTTCTGGCCATGGGCACACAGCTTTCCTCCTCCTGTGTCAACTGCTAATGAGGGAAGAAATCTCTATCCTCCTAGATTAGTGACCTTCCAGGAGGGGCTGAGCACGTGGTGAGACGGACGAAACCTGGGGTCTCCTGCTCCCCTTTCCTCTCTTCTCTTCTCCCTCCCTCCTCACCCTGTCTCTCCCCTCCTCCCCCTCCCTCTTTCTCAATATCTCTCCCTGTCTCTCTCTGTCTCTCAATACCCTTCTCTCTACCCTTCCTTCTCTCTCTCTCTGAATGTTTGTGTAACTGTGTACAATAAGTATGTTGTACCTTTGAGTGTATGATACCCGGACAGTAGGGGGTACCCTTTGTGTGTGTATCTGCCTGCATGGCTCTGGGTACATCTCCTTGTTTATGTAGCATGATATATATTTGTACACCTGGTAGCTGGCGTGTTCTCTTTGGGTCCCTGGGAGTCTGTGTGTGTCTGTACGTGTGGAGGTATGGCTTTCCTGTGTGTGTTTACCTGTGTGCTTTAGTGTCTGTGTATACCTGGATAGTTTGAAGATTCTGAGTGTGTACACTTGGATATTTCCCTGTGTCTCTGTGTTTCTGCTGTTCCCTTGGATGTTTGCATTTCTCTGTGGATTTATACCTGGTTGTCTGGGTTCTCCTCCATGACCCTAAAAGGTGTGATCCTTTGTGTGTAAACCCCCAGTGGTGTGTGTATTTCTCCCTCCGCTCCTCTCCCAAGAAACTAGGGTTTTTCTACCATCGCACATTCTTGAACTAGTCAAGATGATGCCCACAGGTGAAACCTTCATGATCTAAGTCAAAGGTTGGCAAACTTTTCCTTAAAGTGTCAGACAGTAAGTATTTTAGGCTTTGCGAGCTGTGTGGTCGCCGTCACAGCGCCTCATCTCTGCCTTTGTAAAGTTTCAGCAACCTCACATAATACATACATGAATGAGTATGGTTGTGCTCTAGTGAAACTGAATTTGTGGACGCGAAAATATGAATTTCGTGTAATTTTCAGATGTGCGAGAATGGTCTTCTTTGCATTGTTTCCAACCATTTAAAAAAGGTGAAACCCATTCTTAGCTCATGGGCCATACAAAAACAGGCGGTGGGCTGGATTTGGGCCATGGGTCATAGTGTCCAGACCCTCAGTCTATACAGGTCAAACTGGCCTCCCTCCTGTGGCCTCCACCTGGCTTGAGAAAGTCATGTGTCTGGGGCGACTGGGCTAGCACAAAAGACCTCTGGGCCTTCCCAGGGGGTCAGGAGACCAGCGCTGGATCCCTGCAGACTGAGATCACTGATCTCTGAGGGTTTGTTAAGGGTCCCCTTGGCTGGGCTTTGAGGCAGAGATCTCGATACCTGAAGACCTTGAGTTGTGAGCAGAATGGGGCAAACCACCTGTACTTAAGTCCCAGCACCACTACCTACAAGCCTAATGACTTTGGACAAGTGACATCCCCTTTCTGAGCCTCAGTTTCCTCATCTGTAAAATGGAGCTCTTAATTGTACCTTCACCCTAGGGCTGTTGTGCAACCTCAAAGACACAACAGGTGTACACTGAGCATAATTCCTGGTGAGCATGAAATGCACAGGAACTTTGGCCACATCTGTGATCATTCCCGAGTGCAGTGAACCCCTAAGAGGGGAGCAAAGATTTCTGCCAAACTGGTCTGGGCCCTCGTGATTCTGCTTTGCTGTGATTCTCAGGCTCTTAGGTTACCCAGAAATGTAACCCCTGGTATTTCTCTTAGATTCCTCAGATAAAAATCTGGGTAATTACTGCCTTTGTCACTTTAATGAGCTACTTCAGTAACTGTTGTTTAAATGCTAGAGCAATTATCTGTTAGAAATACTGGCCTCTGGGTTTCCATAGCCCCACTTTTCCAGGGTGGCAGTTGGGGTTATCTCTCTGCTCCCCTCATTCCACAGGGATGAGAGGTATGGAAGGTCAGGGATCACTGAGGGGTGCTTCTTGGGGCCAGTGCAGGCCGGTTGGGGAAAGCTGCTTTCAGAACTTAACCTGCAAAACTGCTCCTGGGACCATGGCTTCCTCTTGATTGTCCTTCAGCCTGACACTGTAACCTGCAGAGTTTCCCACGCCAAGGATTTAATGACATTTCCACTTAACTCGTGACTTTTTACCTTGGAAATACCATTGCCCACCGTGTAGCAGGGCAACCATATGGCCTGAGTTCAGGGACCAATAATAACTTGGAGACTCTATTTTGATCAGACAAAGATTTCCCTAAATCTTCCTCCCTGTGTCACTATTCTGCTCAATAACCTTCAATGGCTCCTTGCTACCTTGGGAGTAAAGTCTAAGTATCTTACCCAGAATTCAAGGCTTTCCATGATGTGGTTTGGACCTACTTTGTCCTATCCTCTGTCCATCTGTGAACCACCTGCTCCATCCAGTCTTGTTTCCTCGCTGCCCCACCACGCCGTGCCCTTCCAGCCCCCCAGCCTTTGCTCATCAGGTCCCTGGTGCATGGAGTGCCTTTCCCACTCCTGCTCCATCTGTTGTAACTTTGTCCTACCTGTTCTGCTTGCTAGTGGCACAAGCTTGAGCAAGGTACTTTGCCTCTTGCATCAAACTTTACATCTGTAAAAAAGGGATCATAAGATGACATACTTAGAGGGCTGTATCCAGGAGTCAATAAAACATTACGTGTTAAGGGCAGAGCACAGTGCCTGCTACACCGTTGGCTCACAGTTAGCTGTCACTGCTCTCGCTATAGTCAAAAGTACCACTTCCCCAACTACCCAGGCTTATTTTGATTTCTTACAGCTCCAGGGGCAACCATCTCCCTGAAGTTCCATCTAGCAACCAAGCACCATTAACATTTCCCTGGCCTGCAAAGCAGACCAGCCAGCCCCCTCTTACTTTAAAGAGGTTTCCTTCTGACAGCAATTTGGGGTGTTGATTACAGCCTCTGAAAGCCCTCATTAGCGTGCCTTGTTCCTTGTTCCTGTAAGGTGTCTTTGCATGACCCCTGTGCCGCTGTCATGATTCAGAACCTGTGTTGAAAGTTCCTGTATTCCATCTCTGAGATCAGCCCCTTAAGCAGGAAGGTCATTGTCAAGGTCTTCGGAAGAGAAATTTGGGAACAGTTGCCCCAAGGAAATATTCCAGCTTTGCCAGATCTTGAGGAATAAAAAGGAGGAAGGGAAAATGTTTTATGAAGTATAATGGGTCTTTTCAGGCATACTCAGCTTTTGATCCTGCAAAGCAATTACATTCCAGTTACATCCTTCAATGAAGACTCTATGTGAAATGAGTACTGCTGGTCCAAACTGCAGCTCAGAGAGGTTAAGTGAATTGTCCTAGCTCACACAGCAGGCAAGTGACGAAAATGAGGCTTGAACAGAAATCTTCTTCATCTCAATACAGACACTTTCTAATAGTCCAAACTGCAGCTCAGAGAGGTTAAGTGAATTGTCCTAGCTCACACAGCAGGCAAGTGACGAAAATGAGGCTTGAACAGAAATCTTCTTCATCTCAATACAGACACTTTCTAATAGTCCAAACTGCAGCTCAGAGAGGTTAAGTGAATTGTCCTAGCTCACACAGCAGGCAAGTGACGAAAATGAGGCTTGAACAGAAATCTTCTTCATCTCAATACAGACACTTTCTAATAGTCTGGACTTCATGTGGCAGGAACCCCACTTTTTTTTTTTTTTTTTACAGTACGCGGGCCTCTCACTGTTGTGGTCTCTACCGCTGCGGAGCACAGGCTCTGGACATGCAGGCTCAGCGGCCATGGCTCACGGGCCCAGCCGCTCCGCGGCATGTGGGATCTTCCTGGACCGGGGCATGAACCCATGTCCCCTGCATCGGCAGGCGGACTCTCAACCACTGCGCCAATAGGGAAGCCCAGGAACCCCACTTTTTAACTGAGCACATGGCTGCCTATCGTAAACAACTATTGTACATTGTCCAGCATCACTTGCAACCAGTGATCTAAAATGCGCTGGCCAATGAAATAAAAGCAGAACTGATGTGTGGGCCTCATAGGAAGACTGCTTAAAGGGAGGTGACCCAAGTGGGAGAAGCCTATTTAGCTCTCTGCCTTCTTTCCTCCTTCTTTGTGGCTACAACTTGACTGTGATGGCTGGAGCTTCAGCAGCCATTTTGAACCATGAAGCAATTATGAGACTTGATCACATGCTAGAAAGTAGTACAAAAAGTTGAGTCTTGGGTCCCTGATGTCACCACTCCCCTACCATATCAGCCTTGAACTGCTCTCTCTCAACTTCTGTTAGATGCTAGAGATACAAACTTCTACCTTGTTTAAGCCACTTCATGTTGGTTTTTCTGTCAATTGCAGCCTTCTTTCTCCTTTATGTGCTCTGATTCAGACTCTTTTATATGTTCTTATGACATCCTCTATGTCCCTTTCATAACACTCATCACAGTCTGATTGCATTATTTATTTTACAAGTGTTATTATTTAATCTATGCTTCCAAAAGGATGCAACTCCATGAAAGCAGGGACTGTGTCTTTCCTATTTGTTGCTACTCCCTAGCATGTGGCAGATGGCTAGGCTAGAGGAGGCACTGACGATTATAGAAAGAGCAAGTATTTCTTGCTCTGAGTCCCTGCAGCAGGTCCCAGTCCGTTAATGCAGGGAAAGAGTCAGTTAATGCAGCCTCCCACACTCATATTTTCTCTCTCTGGTGGGTTCCTTTCGCCTGCAAATACTGGGACTATCAGGATGAACCAATCCCACTGGGGAAAGCCAAATTCAATACACACAAAACACATTTTCCTTTGTCTCCAAATCTATGTTATGTGTCTTCTAAGTCACCTCTATGTTCGGCTATGAGAAAATATCCAAGAAAGATGAGAAAAGACAGAAGGGTCTAAAGGGAGTGATTTCTTTTTCTGATGCAGTTTTACTTCACTACAAAGAAGCAAGGTGAACTTTGAG
Organism: Mesoplodon mirus; assembly: GCF_964341445.2. NCBI lineage: Eukaryota > Metazoa > Chordata > Mammalia > Artiodactyla > Ziphiidae > Mesoplodon > Mesoplodon mirus. Next base: position 13,576,625 of record NC_138989.1, read on the forward strand.
TGGAAAGAGTGTAGACAGAGGAGTGTAGGATTTATTGAGCTCATAACACCTGCACCACGACCGAGATGCAGTATCTTAAGTCAATGCCATCTACCTCCACATCTTAAATCCGCCACTTTCTACCTGTGTGACCCCAGGAATTCCATTGATCTCTGAGCCCTGGTTTTCTCATCTGCAAAATGGGAATGATTATAGTTTCCACCTCATAAGTTTGTTGAGGTGATTCAATGAGGGAACTCGAGTGTAATGCACAGCACAGGGTAAATTCCTCTAAACAGGGAACTCTTTTTATGTTTGTATTTATTATAATCCATTTAGAAAAGCTTGTTGCTGTGACTGTTTTGTGACTCTGATCCCATTCTCGGGTTTTTGAAACCTTCCAGATGGGCTGCAAATTGACTGTGATGGATGATGGCGCCGAATTGGGAAGAAATAATTCATTCTCTACCATCCGTACAGATGATGTACAGTGCAAAGTGCTTGTATCTAGCGTCGCTCCCCCTCCCCCCAGCAAAGTTCTCTTATTCTCTTATTCTCTTAGCAGGTGTCCGTTATTCCCCTGCTGCACATCCATATAAGCAGATCTGGCTTTATCAGAGGACAGGGAGAGCTTGATGCTTGAGCTGGGGTGTACCTACAAGAACCTTTCAACAGACAGACTGGCTTTCATGCAGCCTTGCAGATGGCAAAGGGCTAATCCTTTTAGCAGGTTCTAAGTTGAAAGGACTCTGGTGTAGGTTTAGTGTGAGACCCAAACACCTACCGTTTGCTTTGCATATGATTCTGTTTCTAAGTGACTTCTGCCTGCATTTTGCTCAAAATCAAATCCAAGTGAAGTGTGTACAATAAAGGGATTGGACACTTTGGTCTTTCTAGAACTCCAGGTCTTCAGCTGTGCAGGATACCCGACAGGAGGTAGTGGCACCCAACTGATGCTGGCAAAAGCAAGCTGTAGCTAACAAACGTGGTGAAACCCAATGGTTACCTGGCAGTGGCCAATGGGTGTCCACAGCACAGTGAGAAAATCGTAGCAGCCGATAGGCTGACCATTTGTGTTCAATTGAGGTGAAACTCACATACCACAAAATTAATCATTTAAAAGTATACAATTCAGAAACATTTAGCACGTTCACAAGGTTGTGCTACCACAACCTCTATCTAGTTCAAAGGTATGTCATCATCCCAAAAGAAAAGCTTGTATCCGTCAAGCAGTCACTCCCCATTTCCACTTCCTGTCTCTAAGGATTTATCTATTCTGGAAATTTCATATAAATGGAATTATACTATATGTGACCTTTTGTATCTGATATGTATCACTTACCATCATATTTTCCAGGTTCATCCATGTTGTACCATGTATCAGAATTTCATTAATTTTTATGAATAATATCCCATTGTATGAAAACACCACATTTTGTTTATCCATTCATCGATTAATGGACATGTGAGTTTACTTCACCTTTTGGCGATTGTGAATAATGCTGCTATGAACATTCATGTACAAGCATTTTCAGTTTCTTTGGGGGGCGTATATCCTTACAGGTGGAAATGCTGACTCCTATGATAATTCTATGTTTAACTTTTTGAGCAATCCGTTGACCTGTTTTTATCCACGTGTGAGTTACTCCTGTGGACTCTGCAAGAAACCTGGGGGCAAGGATAACTCAGTGTACACACAGCTAAGCTCTCACTTGAGCAAGTGGGGAGAGTAGCCCCAAAAGTTGGGGTTATTATTGTACATGCAACCTTCTTTGACGCCATACGTCCTAGGAAAATCTTTACACTAGATTCACAGAATTTTCCATTTTGTACAAGCCACTTTCTTTACCTCATTCTCCTATGATTTCTTTAGCCGTTGATAGTGGGTAGAGAGCTGGGAAGTTTGTGCTAATTCTCCTGGGAATCTGTAGTTCTGGTGCGCCACCAGGGAAGTGCTGGTTCTTTATTTTATCTACGGTGCCCGGTACGTCGTAAGCCCTGAATAAATATTTACTGAATAAATGAATGGATGAATGAATGAATGTTCATTGTAGAAATTCTCTCTTATCCATGGTAGTCATTTCAAGGTTAGGGGGTGAGGAGGAACTCTGCCTTGACTTTTCTTTAAACCCTAGTCTGATATTTGATGGGTCTTCCTATTTAGGCAGGGGACAGACCCAGTTCAGCTTGTCCTGGGCCCCTTTGTTGCTGTGTGATGCTGAGAAAGTCCATTTGGACTCCTTTCTCTGTCAAATGAGAGAAATGATGGTATCTACTGAATGAAGGCCACGTAGTCTCTGCTCAATAAGCAATAGTCAGTTGTTATACTCAGGTTCTTCCCTAGAATGTTGTTCTAGTGGAAGATGCTGTGAGGGAGTGTTCTGGGCAACGCCTGTGGCTCACTGACGCTACGATTCTCTTCTGTAGGGAAGCCTATTAGAAGTAGGAGCTCTTGGGCTTCCCTGGTGGCGCAGTGGTTGAGAGTCCACCTGCCGACGCAGGGGACACGGGTTCGTGCCCCGGTCCGGGAAGATCCCACATGCCGCGGAGCGGCTGGGCCCGTGAGCCATGGCCGCTGAGCCTGCGTGTCCGGAGCCTGTGCTCCGCAACGGAAGAGGCCACAACAGTGAGAGGCCCGTGTACCGCAAAAACAAAACAAAACAAAAAAGAAGTAGGAGCTCTTTAGACAGCACCTGACCCTTCCCTACCTCCCAGGCCTGCGCCCTCCACCCTCTGCGCCGTCCCTGGACTCTTGGTGGGGGTGATCTACATAATTCAGCACAGGAGCTGGGCACCCCTAGTTCCCATGTATCTTTATTTATTCCATTTTTTCCTACAATGTCTTCAACCTCCCCGATACCTCCTCCCCTCCACACACACATACACCCATTCTCTGCTTGGTTACCTTGGTTACCCCTCTCCAGCCTTCAAGACTCAACCTGGATACCATTGGAAGCAATTTCTCCTCACTGTACCCAGGCTGGGGTAGGTGTCTCTTCTGGGCTTCTCTCATCCTCCCCAATTCGATCATCCCCATTTAACTGCATCGTATTTATTATTTCGCTTTTCCCCTCCAGCTATAGGCACTTTGTCCCCGGGACTACCTTTCATCTCTGTGTCTCAGCTTCCAGACCATGGCGATGTCCCAAGCGTCGGTGGAGAGGGAATGCGTGGTCAGGTGACTTCTGTTCCATTTCATCACACAATGAAGATGTTGATGGGGACCCCAAGAAAAGGCGGTTTCCTGGTCTTAATATGAAGAATAGCTGTTCTTCTGAGCAATTGGCTTGGTTTTGTGCAGGATTGAGAATCACACAACTTTCTGATTCGTCTTTTTCATGTTGGCTGCCCAGAAGCTGAGAACCGGACAAGTACCTAGCAGATGGATGGGTCACTGTGGAGATACTTCTTTCTCTGATGTTTTATCCCTCAAACTCGATGGTCTTGTCTGTTTTTCAGGAAAAAATCTCCTAAACCAACTATACCTTTGGTTATTTTTGTTGCATTTTATGTGTCACTGGAAGTGAGCTCAAGTCATTCCTAAAGGAAAAAAATGAGGTCAACGTCTGTGCTAGTTTCTTTTTGCTGCTGTAACAAATCACCACAAACTTAGTAGCTCAAAATAATACAAATCTACTATCTTAGACTTCTGGAAGTTAGAAGTCCAAAATGGGTCCTACGAGGCTCAAATCAAGGTGTCAGCAGAGTTGTACCTGTTCTGGAGGCTCAAGGGAGAATCTGTTTCTTGCCTTTTTCAGCTCCCAGGGGATGCCTGAATACTCCAGCTTGTAGCCCCATGTCACTCTGACCTCTGCTTCCATCATCATATCTCCTCTCTCTGACTCTCCTGCCTCCTTTTTAGAAGGACCTTTATGATTACATTTAGGGCTCATCTGGATAATCAAGAATAATCTCATCTCAAAATCTCTAATTTAATCACTCTTGCAAAATCTTCTACCACATAAACTAACATATTCACAGGTCCCTGGGATTCCAGGGATTAGGAAGCAGATCTCTCGGGGGAGGGGGATTATTCTACTTCCCACACCATCCAACCAACCACCTAGCTAATTAAGGTATTTCTGAGGGCAAAGCAATACATGGTGATCTGGGATTTTCAGGTAGTAATTGTCTTTAAAGAACTTTTAATAGGAGCAATAACCAAAAGTGAGATGGAACTTTCACTTTGGAGGCTCAATCTTTCCAGAGAAATTGGGGTGTGATTCTAAGTGACTTGAAGGAATAAATCGATCCTGAGTCCCTGTCTCAGTGGCCTCCTCCCTTTCCATTCTCCTCCCTCCCTCCCACCCCTCTTCCCCAGCTTGTTTTACCAAGAGGTACCTGGAGCCCTTAAGCAACTCCTTCCTGAGATCAAAACCTGTGAGTTTTCCCAAGCATGGCCTGAAGCTGACACCCTCTCCTCGTGATTTTGAAGCACTGTTGACACCCAGTTTTAATTAACCAGCTGAAGAAGTGTTGTCTTGGCAGAAAGTCTAAGATATGTCGAAATAAGTTCTTGGCAATTCAACTCCCTAGGGAAAGCCCAGCTTGCCTTTCTGGTTTGCTGTGTTTAAACCTCCTTTTGATGACTCTGTGAAAGTCTGACCTTCTCGGGCACTGTCAGCCAGGGTGCTTGGAACAATTGGCCCTTCTCCCTCAATGTGATTTTCTTCATACTAATGCTCCCTGGTTGCCCTCAGCAACCTTCCTTCCCTCCCCAGCCTAGGCTGACTTGATCTGTTGAATCTAGTCACTCCAATGGATCAAGCAGATATTTCTAGATGTTGCAATCATATTCCAGGCCCAAATCGGAACATAAAGCATTATAGCATTATATGTCATCTCTATTCCTATAGTGCTAATTCTAGGCACTGCTGTGATGCAGAAATCCAGTGGTTCATTCCAAAAAACAAAAAGCTTAAAAACTATGTTTCTCTTAAAAGATCACACTTTTCCAGACTCTATCTTGCCCTAAAGAGGAAAGTTTGGGGGCAGAGGTTGGTTTGAATCTCTTGCTTCACTTGTTGGGTGTATAACCTTAGCAAATTTCCTGAACTGATAAATTCCAGTTCCTTTTACCTGGGGGTGAAATCGGGGCAAACACACACACACACACACACACACACAAACTTGGGCATGCTACACACCAGGACAGGCTTCTATGAGAGCAAAAATATATTCCTGAAACTTGACACCTGCTACAAAACTTTCAGTAAGTACATACAGAGAAGCATGGACAAGTGGGAGTGGGGGTGGGGGGATTATATTCAGAATAACTGGGTTTATTTACCAGGTATATATTAGGACTTACCTTTCCTATATACCTCTGTTTCCTCATCAGTAAATTGGCCATAATAATGTTACCTTCAGAGCTAGTTGAGAGTTTGAATTAATTCATACTTGAATTCATTCATACCTGGCACATAAACAATAACTATTATTATCTTATTATTATTCTATAAGATGGATATAATCACCAGAGATCTAGGCAAAGGGCTGGGTGGCCGAAGTTCAATAAATGTGAATTGTCATTATCATAGACAATTGTTCTGTGCGTTTGAGGCTGGATTTAAGAAAATGATATCATGGGTAGTATGGAAGATTGGTACAGAAGACTTAAATTTGCTAGTGTAAAGTGGTGGAAATGTTCAGAGGAGTTTTCATGTAGATGGAAACCGACTGGCACAAAGAGCATTAGAATCATGATTAAGGAGGCGAATTAGATACCGAGGCAGAGATAAAGAATTACATCCATGCATCTGAACCTTTGCTCTGAAGAAGATAAATGATACAAAGAATTAAAGAAAAATTGAGCTGATATGAACATTTTGCCTTTTAGCTCGTGGAAAGCTAGTAGCGCTTTTTTTGGTCGATATTTACCTCCTGAATTGACAAATGGGAGTCAATACTTACTTCCTATTGTTAGTACATCTATTTTCTGTACACTACATGTAAGCGGCCTATACACACAGGCACCGATGCATTAACAGCTATATCAATAGAAAATCAACAATAATCATTTATTTTTAGTGGCCATCACCACTGAAACACCAACAATACAATACACTCAAGACAAAGGGGAATGCTTAGTGTGATAGATGTCTGTGGATAACTGATTTAGGTTAACAACTTCCTTTCCTAATGGTGCTAATTGCGTTAATCAATGGGCTGATTTCATCAGCGGCTTTCAAAGGCCCATCCTGGATGTTGCCAATTCTTTCTCTGGTTGATGAGTTAGTTCCCCACGTGAAGTCACCCAGGCTCGATTTATAATCGTCAGCAGAACTGTTTTAGTGACGACTTGCAGTCCAACCAAATAACCCATTCAGCAGTGCATGGCCCTGTTAGAATTCTTGGACCAGGTTAACCGGGTAGATCAAATCTGTTGCAGTGGATAGTTGGTGGTGGTGCTGGCGATGTGGTTTTGGGCTTCCCAGAATATTCCCCCCTTAATATAGCCCCTTCGTTACCTTTGTGGGCACTTCACTCATCTTCACTCTTGTTGTTTTAGTGGACAGTGGTCTACACCAATAAACCAATAGACATTCTCCTGGGAATTTATATCTTGATCAGAAGGACTCAAGGACAGGGAAAAAGATATGCTTATAACACATTAATTTTAGTGGAGGTATCCAGACAAACCTGTCATATGCATACTTGTTCTCAAGCCTCCAGGAAGTTCCTGGTTCCTGAACACACCCATCGATCATCTTGAGTTCCCCCATATCCTTTTAAGCTTATGATACCCAGAGTCGGCTTCTGTTGCTTGCAATCCAATAGTCCTAAATGGTTCAGTCAAACTGGCTTTATCACCCATGTCAATGCCAATTGATTGGTAGTGACTATATGGAGTGGTGTGTTAAGAAAGATTCAGAGGATTCATGCAAGAACTGTGGAAAGAGGGTAGCACTCAATTAGCAATATCTACTTAGGGTAAGTGTGGGAGGGATGGAGTTGGGGTAGAATATTACTGATGCCAAATATATGCCAGGGACCTAAAGACAGAGAACACAGTGTTTAAGGGATAGGGGTCTAGAGCCGACATTCTCCCTCTTCCCAGCTGTGTGATCCTGGACAAGTCACTTAATTCCCTGTACCTCAGTTTCCTCTGGTGCACAATGAGGATATTAGTACCCCCTGTAGGGTTGCTATGAGAATGAAATAGGTTAACAACAAGTAAAGGACTTAAAACCATATTTGCAGCATGGTGAGGGATAAATAAAATGTTATCTGCTGCTACTGGTATGGTGTCATTGCTGTACTTGGGGTGTAGATACTGGACATCTGAGCAGTGAATGAATGCATGGATAAACAGAAGAATGGATAAGTTACAGTTTTGAAGTAAAAGAGTCAATTCCAGAATATTCAGCACATTAGAGTCTGTGACCATTGCCATCATTTCCTTGACTGGGTTCTCAGAGGTTTTCATTGTTCTTCCAGGCACCTGTGTGCAATTTGGTCCCAGGTTCCCTTGACTAGGTTTTCTATAGGAGTTAAAACCACATGATCAGATTCTCTCTCTCTCTTTCCACCCTCATCCATGTATTTAAGCCAACATTCCTATTTAACATCTGTTACCTATTTTTCTGTAAATAGATGATTTTGAAAAGATTTATTTCTAGCTGTTTCCTTTGGCTCATTACTAATATACATTGTTATTGTTGTTGTCTTGATAACCCATTTCAGTCTTTTTTCTGAAGCAAAGGCATTAAAGTATCCTGTTCTTCCTACCCACTTTCTACCCTCCACCTCGCTCAGGTCACATCTGTGGTCCCCATCAGCTTCAGCAGTCCAGACCCAGCTTCCTGTAAATAGATCCTAGGATAGATGGCTGCATTACCATGTTTTTCTTTTACCAATTTGGGGAGACCTGTCTGAGACATTGGCTCCTATTGACTTCTGATTCAAAAATGACTTCAACTCATTTTAAGTCCACACATGTTTATGTGAACTGATTTTTTTTTTTTTTTTTTTTTTTTTTTTTTTTTGCGGTACGTGGGCCTCTCACTGTTGTGGCCTCTCCCGTTGCGGAGCACAGGCTCCAGACACGCAGACTCAGTGGCCATGGCTCACGGGCCCAGCCGCTCCGCGGCATGTGGGATCTTCCCGGACCGGGGCACGAACCCGTGTCCCCTGCATCGGCAGGCGGACTCTCAACCACTGCTCCACCAGGGAAGCCCAATGTGAACTGATTTTGAAAATCAGGTTGTGGTTTTGAGTCCCTTTCTTTCTTTCTTCCTCTCTCCCTCCCTTCCCTTCCTTTCCTTTCTTCTTTCTCTCTCTCACTCTTTCTTTCTTTCTTGTCTTAGGGAGGTAAACATAGTTTCCAGGTCCAGATGAGTCTTTGAATTTAACTATATCTCGATCCTGAAACAAGTCCTCCAAGCTGGACTCTTAAAGGCTCATCTTCTTTTCTATGGCTAAATAGATTTTCATTTTATTTTCTACAACTCAAATGATATTTTTAAAGCCTTTGGAGTGTGGGCAATCTCATACCATCTATATTGGAAGAGAGCTGATGAGCAGACCATCCTAAGAAGCAGAAAGTCTAAATATATTTGATGATTGGCTGTGGAATGTGTTATTAGAACAGCAATTTTACCTTGTAAATTGGTTTTAGCTAATAATGAAATGATTTTGCATTTTCCACGTGTATGCTGACTCCAAACGGGTGAAGGATCAGAGAGATATTTGCTGGGTAGCAAAAACAAGCCCATATGGGGGTTTGTTCAAAACCCCACCAGGACTTGGCTCCTATAACATAATTTGTCACAGTATATTATAGTTTCCTGTAGACTTGTCTTTATCCTCCACTAGATCAGGAATTTCAGGAAGCCATGGATTTACATCTGGGATACTGTAGTATCCCCAGGGCCTTACAATAATTGGCATTTGGTGGGCATTCCGAAAATTTGTTAACAGGAAGCAAACAAGTGAGAAAAGTAGCTATAGACAATTTTGCAAATAAGTACTTGGGAAATGACTCCGTTCATTAGGGATCATTGTAGACTGGAAGACTTTTGAACCATTTTTCAAGCTTCCTATGGGGGGACCTTTTAGAATCTTAAGGGCTCTTACTGAGGTGGCTCCTGAGATCAGGATGACAACCTTTTGACCGATGAGGCTGGCATGAGTTCAAGCATGCTTTTAGGTCACTCTCCACTCATTCTAGGCTCACTCGGAGAGGGTGGATTTCGGCCTGATCTGGGGGGGAATCTCCGCCTTGCTGAAAAACTGAAAGCCACATACTTCTTTCTCATTGGCCATAAGATGAACAGTGTGACGCCACACAGAACAGGTTGGTCAAGCCCTCTTGTGCCCCTTCTCAGAGTGTTTTCTTTTTTCTTCTCCGTGAAGCCTGCCATGAATTCACGGAATGTCACAGACCATGCGGGATGGTCCAGATCAAACCCTTCACCTGCTAGGAGGGGACAGTCGACGGGACTTCCTGCTACTCTGATAGCATTGCCCTGCTCTATCTGTGCGGTTGTTGGCCTCTCTTTATGTCTCCATTTGCTCTTCACCTTCTGCAGTCCTCGCGGGCGCTGGAGGAGAGGAATTAATTTATGGTGCTGTGAAATGCGCTGGTCTTATCAAGGGATTACAGGTTAATACCCTGATGCCTCACCTCCCATACCTTTGGTCTTGGAGACCGTGTTTACAGTGCTGGTTTGAACTTGAGGGAGGGGGCAAGGTGAGGAAGAAGGCAATTACAAGGCTCCCAGTTGCCTGCTGACTTGTTTGAAGCAGGTAAGACTCACCCAGGTGTGGACAGGGGGGATCCTTCACCCAGAGCCCTATCTCTGCAGGGAGATAAATTCACAGTTAATAAAGATAAGGGCCCCAGAGAAATGCCCTGAACTAGGACTGCATTGGCCGCCCAGCTGATCAAAGCCAGTTGTGACTAATTCTCTCAATGGGAAATTCTGCGGGTCAGAGAAGGTTTGGGGTCATGGGGCTGGTGAGGGAAAGCCGCCCTGGCTAGAACCGGCTTTGAACCCTGCCTCTGTCACTTAATGACCACAGGATCTTGGACAGGTGTCTTTACCTCTTTAAGCCTCAACCTGCTGATCTTCCATGTCCTACATCTTAGGTTCTCTTGGGAGAATGAACCATAATAATGTATGAAAAGCAACTGGCATCCTGCCCAACACAGAGTCGGTGTCCACCAAATGTGAATTCCCCTTTTCCCTATTCTTTCCTTTGACTGTGACTCGGAAGGTAAATAGATTTGGTGTGCTTATATTCATTCATTCATTCATTCATTCATTCCTCAGACATATTGAGTACTTACTAGGTGCCAGAATCCAGGCTTGGCAAAAGGGTATGGAAGAAAAATATTAGATGCTTTGTGAGGCTATGTCTAAAGAGGGAGGGAAATGTTAAGACTGATAGTTCTCACATACTGTGTTCACACTTACGACATGCCATGCTTTTCTTTTTCTTCTTTTTTTTTTTTTTTGCGGTATGCGGGCCTCTCACTGTTGTGGCCTCTCCCATTGCGGAGCACAGGCTCCGGACGCGCAGGCTCAGAGACCATGGCTCACGGGCCCAGCCGCTCAGCGGCATGTGGGATCTTCTCGGACCGGGGCACGAACCCGTGTCCCCTGCATCGGCAGGCGGACTCTCAACCACTGTGCCACCAGGGAAGCCCCATGCTTTTCTTTTATTTGCTCAATGAATCCTCATAACAGCTCTCTGAGATAGATACCATTATTATCCCATTTTTTGATGGAGAAACTGGGGGTGTGGTCATTAAGTAACTTATCCCTTAGCGTCAGAATGGAAATTTACACTCCAGCTGTTGTGTGGGAAACCACTCAGGCATACAAGAGGGTAATTATCACCCAACAACGCTTGGAGATTTACCCATTTGAGGGCTGCTGGCAGATTTGGATGTCTCTACCTTTGCTAGTCCAAAGCAGGTGGTCCGTGGACCAGCAGCATTGACATCGCCTGGGAACTGCTTAGAAATTCAGATTCTCAGGCCCTGCCGCAGACCTGCTGCATCAGTCTCATTATGACAAAGTCCCAGGGGATCTGTGTGCCCATTGGAATTTGAGAAATGTTTGTCTGTATGTGCAAATTATCCTTTCAATGGCATAATTAAAATAACAACTAGGTAGAACCCATGTAAACCTAGCCCAGTTTGGTCCTTGTATAACCTTGAGGTAGCTGGATCGGGAGGAAACTGTGAGGTACCTATAGGAAGTAACCCTGACACTGTTTTGGCCCCTCGTTTCTTTGACCCCTCAGGATTCTGCCTCTACCTGCAATGTCTTCCCTAAGGTGGGCAGTGGGGATCAAACCCTCCTTGGCCTAGAATCTCACGAAATGCTTCTCAAGTAGGAGGATTCAGGACCCAACTCACAGATGTTCATTTCACTGGTCTGAGGCAGGCTTAGGACTCTGCATATTGAATAACCACCCATGGATTCTGATGCCAAGGGTCCATGGATTACACAGTTTGAGAATCACTGAGCCAGGGCCCTGTTTCTTTCTTTGGCATGCCTGACCGGAGATGCTGACCTGCAGAACACACTGTGTTGTGGACATCGGTAGGGTTAGGATCAGTTCCTGGTCTAATTCTGCTTTGTTTCTCTTACCCTCAAGGAAGCATCCTGCAATGCAATTGAGGGTGATGTAATATGAGTGATGACATGATAACCAAAGATCTTTTTAGAACATTATATAACGGATCACTCAGCTCTGTAGAAAACCCTCCAATGGCTTCCCATTCACTTACACTAAAATCCTACTCCTCACTGTGGTCAGTAAGACCTTTTATGATATGTCTCTAGTCCCTCATTGACCTCATTTTCTACCAGGCTCTCTGGGCTCTCTCAATTTTAGTCTTACTGGTTGCCTTGCTATTCCTCAGACCTACCAAGCCAGTTCCTACCTTAGGGCTTTCCATGGGGTCTCCCCCAGGGCTTCACAGGCTCATCTTAGTTCGAATGTCACCTCCTCAGAAGCCTTCATAGACCTACACTTCATTGTCTTCATGGCCCTCATCACTATCTGCAATGATGGAAGTCATTTAGTTGTTTACCTCGTCACTATGTGTCTCTCCACGAGGCTGTCATTTCCATGTCTGGACCATTCCTATCTGCATCCCCAAGATTGGGAAGAGAGCCTGGCACACAGAGGCTGTTCAGTAAATATTTGTTGGATGAATGAATAAATGTACAAGGCTATTTAAATTTTTTAAGTAAATGGTCCCCAAACTTTAGCAACTGAATGATTATTAGATATTAATCATGTACGATACTCCACATTGACCACCTTTCTTTAACATGTTTCTGTGAAGCGAGCACGCATTCCTTATAGGGCTGAGATTGGAGAATGGCCCAACCTTACTGAGAGTATTAGTCTGTGATTGCTGCTGTAGCAAATGACCACAGATACAGTGGCTTCAAACAATGCAAGTTTACGATCTTACAGTTTTGAAGGTCAGAGCTTCTAAAATCGAGGTGTCCCTAGGGCTGCCTTCCTTCTGCAGGCTCTACTGAGAATCTTGCCTTTTCCAGCTTCTAGAGGCTGCTCATATTTCTTGGCTCATGGCTCCCTTCCATTCTTCAAAGCCAGCAGTTGCATCACTCTGACCCTGCTTGTCATCATATCTCCTTCTCTGACCCTCCTGCCTCCCTCTTATAAGGATCTTGTGATTCCATTGGTCCCACCCAGATAATCCAAGATAATCTCCCCATCTCAGCATCCTAAAGCTAATCACATCTGCAAAGTCCCTTTTGCCATGCACGGTGACATATTCGTAGGTTCTGGGGATTAGGATGTGGACATCTTTGCAGGGGACCATTGTTCTGCCTACCATGCCACCTTTACTGGCTGAAAAAAAAAAGGATGATTTGAGGTGTTCTTGGAGCTGTTGCCTGCTGTCTGGATCCACCATCACTCAGCCACCCTCAGGCCTCCCTCTCTGTACCACTTCTCTCTGAGTCTCCTCCATTTCATTTCCTCCAAGAGTCCATCATCCTTCCTATACCACCTTTTTTTGGTACCCTAGATTCTCAGGCAGTTCATGCTGCACAGATATTCATTTTTATTGTCAAATTTTTTTCTTGGGGCAGAGATAGCCATCCTTTAGGATGTTAGTATTAACCACTGTCCATCTTTGACGTGCCATCTTGTCACCAGTAGATTCTAAAAGTGCCACGGGATGGATACATAATATTTATTTCTGAAAGAGCCCATATGAATTTTTCTCAGGGAAATTTAGTTTGTGTGACTTCTTCACCACCCACAGAGACATCTGAATACTCTCAGGAGGGTCACCAAACTAGACCAAGTTCTTAGAACGTCAGAGAATAAATACGGAATCAATTCATCTCATCCATTACCTGAACAAAGTGTTCCCTTTGTCCCCAGCCCACAAGGTGGATCCCAGGAGGGAACAGGAAGTGGCTTGAGAAAATAAACCCAGCTCACTGGTCCTGTGGATGGCGCCCTCCCCACGCCCAGCAGTGGCAAGCTGGCTTGTGAGAAATACGTCTTGGTGGGCACCACTTTCTCCAGAGTCCAGCGGGGCAAACGGCAGTCCTGACGGAATTCGACAAAGAGCTTAGAAGTAAGTGGTGGCCCTGAAACGTTGCTCTCAAGGTGCTACAGTTCCAAAGTTCTGGAACCTTCTCTACCTCAGGGAGTGCTGTCAGGCAGAGGCTTTTGAAAGACCAGGCGGGATTTGCGGAGAAGGGGTTTATTCTTACTGCTCTCGGGTCATCTCTCCTCAGAGCTCTTCATAATTCGTGAGATACCTGGCCCCTGGTACGGTGTCAAAGGGGGTACTGCCTTCAGGCCTCCTGTCTCCTGCTCATGGTGCTATTATGCTCTGATTAGTATTAATAATTGATTTATACAGCACCTTTTACAAGCCTCTCTACAGTCGGCCCCTGTGAGGACACACGCAGCACTTCCCTTCACCCCCAGATGATAAGCTGCTACCCAATGGGTAGCAGGCGCCAGTCACCTCAGTGGCGCCGTGACGAGGAGACAGTCTGATGCAGGAAGTAAGGTGGTGCCTTATCTCCTCTGGCTGGGGTGTGGGAGTGGGCGGAGGTGATTCTGGACCTGTTATTAATTCACTGAAGGATCAACTCCTGGAGAAACCCAGGTGAGGGAAGTATCTTTTAGTCACGGGGCGAGGAGGGGCAATTTCCCTTAGTGTTGAGTTACGCCACTGTATAGATGAGAAAAAACAAAAAATGGCCAATGCAGAGATGGAGTAAAGCCAAAGCATCTGTGAATCACATTAGCATGTTTCATGGGGCTGCGTGCCAAAGTGAAGTTGAAGATGAGGTCGTTATCCAAGGCTCAGGTCATTGGCCGCCATATTTTGTGGGGCTTGGGTTGCTTGTGTTATGTTTTGAGGCATTTTAGGTTGGTTTTTGGAGCTGAGGGTTTTTCAGGGCCCCTGTGTGTGATCATTGGATGTAGTTCGGCCAGTGTGAGTTCAGTTAAGATCTCCAATTCCTTGTATTTTTTGAGTGAATCCGCATCATGTACTTTAGGAACATGGGTTCTGGATTAAGTCAATTTCATGGTGGTCCATACAAATACAGATCCCCAGACTTACTTGCTGGGTGATTGTGGGAAAGTCATAGAACCTCCTTGAACTTCAGTTTCCTTATCTGGAAAATGGGATACTAATAGTATTCACTTCCCAGGGGTGAAGCACAGCACTGGTACATGGTAAGGGCTCTGTAAAGATATGCTGTTAATTATTTTATCATCATGATGGTCATCAGTGTGTTTATCATCCTCTTCAAATGGCGAGCCTCTCCTAGGAGAAATGAAACATATTGGTGGATCAAAAAGGAACTCAGTGTCCCAGAAAGGAGCCGTGAGACATACAGAGAGAATTCTATGGTTGTTCAGACTCAGGTGCCACACTCCCTGGGAGGTCAGTGGGGAGGACCCAGACTCACCCCAGGGTAAAGGCCAAGTGCAGGAATGAGAGCTCTTGCGTGGCCAAATGGAAGAACTCAGAGACCAGGAATCAAGCACCAATATCCAAGGAAGCCAGGCCATGTGGTGTGGGCTGAGATGTAGTGGGAACTAGGACTTGCACAGAAATATCTAGCTCAGGAGTTTCCAATTCTGTTCTACCCAACACCAGTCCACTCATTCACACTCCATGAGCAAAGTGTACCACGGCCAAGTAAGAGGGGACAGTGCAGCACACTCTGCCTCCCTCTTGGAGAGCCACAAAGTTTGTAGAAGTCCTTCAGTAAAGAAACGGATTGAATTTGGTTTAACTCAGTACTTTCCAAACCTATTTAACACTTTATTTATTTTTATTTTTACTTTTTATAAATTTATTTAATTTATTTATTTTTGGCTGCGTTGGGTCTTTGTTGCTGCATGTGGGCTTTCTCTAGTTGCGGCAAGCAGGGGCTACTCTTCGTTGTGGTGCGCGGGCTTCTCATTGCGGTGGCTTCTTTTGTGGCGGAGCATGGGCTCTAGGCGCGTAGGCTTCAGTAGTTGTGGCACGCAGGCTCAGTAATTGTGGCTCACGGGCTCTAGGCACGTGGGCTTCAGTAGTTGTGGCACGCGGGCTCAGTAGTTGTGGCTCATGGGCTCTAGGGCGCAGGCTCAGTAGTTGTGGTGCACGGGCTTTGTTACTCCACGGCATGTGGGATCTTCCCAGACCAGGGCTCGAACCCATGTCCCCTGCATTGGCAGGTGGCTTCTTTTTTCTTCTTTTTTTTTGCGGCACGCGGGCCTCTCACTGTTGTGGCCTCTCCCATTGTGGAGCACAGGCTCCGGACACGCAGGCCCAGCGGCCATGGCTCACGGGCCCAGCCGCTCCATGGCATGTGGGATCCTCCTGGACCGGGGCACAAACCCACGTCCCCTGCACTGGCAGGCAGACTCTCAACCACTGTGCCACCAGGGAAGCCCGGCAGGTGGCTTCTTAACCGCTGATCTACCAGGGAAGTCCCCAACACTTTATTTTTATTTTTTTTTAACTGAAGTGTAGTTGATTTACAATGTTGCATAGTTTCTGGTGTACAGCAAAGTGATTCAGTTATACATGTATATAATTATATAAACTTTTTCATATTCTTTTCCATTATGGTTTATTACAGGATATTGAATATTGTTCCTTGTGCTGTACAGTAGGACCTTGTCGTTTATCTCTTTTATATATAGTAGTTTGTATTTACTAACCCCAAAGTCCTAATTTATCCCTCCCCCACCCCCTTTCCACTTTGGTAACCATAAGTATGTTTTCAATGTCTGTGAGTCTGTTTCTGTTTTGTAGATAAGTTCATTTGTGTCATATTTTAGATTTCACGTATAAGTGATATCATATGGCATTTGTTTTTATCTGACTTACTTCACTGAGTAAGATAATCTCTAGGTCCCTCCATGTTGCTGCACATGACATCATTTCCTTCTTTTTTATGGCTGAGTAGTATTCCATTGTATACATGTGCCACATCTTCTTTATCCATTCATCTGTCCAAACCTGTTTAACACTTGAATCCGTCCTTCTATTTTAGTGTGATTTCATAAAATAACACATACTTTCCCTGGGAGAGTCTGATTTAGACCAAGAGAATTTGAGAAAATTGTCTTCTCCAAGGCTGGAAAAAAAAAGAAAAGATTTAAATCTTTTTAAAATCTGTGTTTTAAATGTATCCTACCTGAATATCATTTTTTAAAACTTGTAAAATAGGCTCACCACCACTTCTAACTTATTGCTATTGTTCCTGGAAGTGTTCATCTGAGATTCTGCAGCTATTTTTTTTTTTTTTTTTTTTTGCGGTACACAGGCCTCTCACTGTTGTGGCCTCTCCCATTGCGGAGCACAGGCTCCGGATGCGCAGGCTCAGTGGCCATGACTCACGGGCCCAGCTGCTCCGCGGCATGTGGGATCTTCCCGGACCGGGGCACGAACCCATGTCCCCTGCATCCGCAGGTGGACTCTCAACCACTGCGCCACCAGGGAAGCCCTCTGCAGCTATTTTAAATGGCTTACTTGAAGGATGAAGAATAGGAACTAGCTATATTCACAATATCTGATAATACCAATACTATTCATAATAATGTTGATCCAGTAGTAACGATAATCCATCATGGGTATTGTTTATGAAGTCCTGTCTATATGCCCTTCCTACACTAAGTGAGAAGTATATATTATTTCATCGAGTCCTCCAAAGTCGAGACTGATGCTCATAGGGGGTGTGTAGTTTGCCCAAAGTCATCACTGGAAGGTAGTAGGGCCAACATTTGAATCCAGGATCAACCCTCAGAGAAAAGCAGAGGCAATCGCTCTGCTACCCCCACGGACCCCCGAACCCTTCATTTCTATCAACATCCCGAAGGCTCCCAGAGTGACTCAGAAAGGGCCATACCTACTGTCAGAGGCCAGGGCTGCCCTGAGTAATTGGAAGCTGAGGCCCAGATCACTTAGAAATCTTCCCAGCTTCCTGCTTGGAAGCCTCATGAGTCACTGAAAGGCTGCATGTGGTTTAGGCACCGCCAAGGTGGATGGCAGCAGGTCTCATGACCCTGCTGTGTCACACAGACCTTGTCCTCTGCGTGCCAGACCCAGCTGGGTGTTGTCCAGGTGTCGCTTTCGTTTTCTGAGGCTCGCACCGCAGCACACACAGAGTCTTTACACGTGCAAGCGTGTGATCTACTGTACGTGAAGGCCCGGCACACAGACCAGCTATTCCGGTTTGTGGGAGACTGTCCTGGTTTTAGCACCAAGAGTCCCACATTCTGGGAAATCCTCCAGGCTCTGCAACCCAGGGCAGCTGGTCACCCTAAATAGAGATGGACAGGTAAGCCTTATCTAAAGGCAAGAGGCCCTCAAAAACCACCCGCGTAACAGAAAATTGCAGTCGAAGGTAGCAAGGTCTGTTCTGACTTTTAAAAACAGCAGGAAAAAGAATCCAACAGTCTTCTTTATTAAATCTAGCACTTTCTTAATTCAAAAAAGGGCTTTTAAAGTGATATCCTTCTACTCCACCACGATGCACTAAAATGATCGCAATACTAATAGCTATCTTTTGAGAGTGTTTACCATGCTCCTTGCTGGCCCTTGACATAGCACTCCATTGAATTTGCACAGCAAACTCATGAGATAGGAGCTACTTTGATGCACAGCTGAGACTCAGGCAAGGTCACGTGTCCAAGGTCATAGGTAGGCAGCGCCCGCTGCAGGCAGCTAGGACTCGGGGGACCTGAGATCAGGTCCCAGGCCCCACTCCCTCAGCCATCCCACTCCCTGTGATAGAGATGAGCCCTTTGAGAATGAACGATTTGGGGTCTTAATCATGCCAGAGCGCAAGCTTCCTGAGGGCAGCTTCTCTTTTGTCAGTGTATCCTCAGAGTACCTAGCACAAGGCCTTAAACATAATAGATGCTCAATCAATGTTTGCTAAACTTGATTGTAGTGAAAAAAATCTGATTCTCTACACAGAGCAAAATATATTTTGCAGAAGGCCTGGTCTGTTTCAAATGGGCTGTTTCTTTATTTCTCCACTAGAATAAAAGCTGTTTTAATAATGCCTGTCTCCCTACTGGATTATAAGCTCATATATATATGTAATATCATATATATTAGTAATATGTTAAAATATATTAAACAGAGGATTATAAGCTCTCTTATTTATACATTATATATAATATGTGCACGTATTATTATTATATATAAAACTATAAGGACAAGCCCATACTGTGTTATTTGTGGCAAGATCCTAGCTACTAGCAGAGTGCCTGGCACAGAGTAGAGGCTCAATAAATATTTGGTGAATGAAAGAACGAATAAGTATAGGCTGCCCAACAAAAAAACAGTGGATAGAGAGAGCTTTGTTGCTCCGAAGGAAACTTCTCCAGCCACTTTTAAAACAACAAATGGGTCTTGTCTGAGTCCAGTAATTTTGGTGCCAAGGGTGGGACTGCCTCAACTATGAGATTATTATCTGTGGGTTCTTGTTTCACAGCAGACAAAAATGTGAACACACTCTCCACCTTTTCTTTAAGCCAGAATCACTGGTAGCCTCTTCAGTTGGACCT
Source organism: Mesoplodon mirus (assembly GCF_964341445.2). Taxonomy (NCBI): domain Eukaryota; kingdom Metazoa; phylum Chordata; class Mammalia; order Artiodactyla; family Ziphiidae; genus Mesoplodon; species Mesoplodon mirus. Next base: position 13,595,651 of record NC_138989.1, read on the forward strand.
ACCGGAAAATGGCAGCTCATGGGATTCAGGTTTGGGTCACAGGGAATATCTGTAGATGAAGAAACCATCAAATAATAATAATAAAAATAATAATACACAAGCACTTTCCTATGTGCCTGACACGCTGCTGTGTTATGTATAATTAACCTAATTATACTTCACAACCACTGTGAGGTTGGTACCACTGCATCACTTACAGATGAGAACATGAAGGTACAAAAGGTTATATAACTTGGCCAAGGTCACAGATCTTGTAAGTCTGGCTTGAATCCATGGTCTTGACCCTCATAAGGCATTTGCACAACCTGCAGAGCAAAGAATGAAGAGTTGCTCAGGTGGTCATTTCCATAAAAGCTACTATATAGTATATATTGTGCAAGGGGGCTGGCATTCCCAAAGAATAAGGATCCACCAAAATATTAATATTAAAGAATAAAAATTGTATATTAAACGTTTATAGCAACAATAGGATAGTCAATTATATTATTTATATATCACATTTATAACAATAATTATGATAATGATATCAGAGTAATAATTATATTGTAAAATAATATCAATATTAATTAAACCATTAAATATTTTATTAAATATTAATGATCAATACTAATAGCTACCACAATTGAACATTCACTGTAAGTCAGACACCTAATGGATACTTACTTGTTTTTACAACGAGGAGGTAGGGGCTTTTACATTAAATTTTTTTTTAATTTTAATTTTTTAAACATTTCAACATTTTTGAGTTATAGCTGACAAATAAAATTGTAAGGTATTAAAGTATTCATCATGGTAATTTGACAATACATGTGTACATTGTGAAACTGTTCCCCTCACCTAGCTAATTAACACATCCATCAACTCTCATATTTATCTTTTTGTGTGTGTGGTGAGAACATTTAAGATCTACTCTCTTAGAAAATCTCTATTATACAATACAGTGTTAATAACTATAGTCGTCATGTTTTTACATTAGATTCTCTGACCCTATTCATATTATAACTGAGAATTTGTACCCTTTTACCAACCTCAACCTATTTCCCTCCCCCGCCCAACCTCACCCCAGCCCCTGGCAATACCTTTTCTACTCTCTTTTTCTACGAGTTTGACTTTCTTTTTAGATTCCACGTATAAGTGATACCATGCTGTATTTGTCTTTCTCTGTCTGGCTTATCTCACTTAGCATAATGTCCTCAAGCTCCATCCATATTGTCCCAATTGGCAGAATTTCCTTCTTTCTCATGGTTGAATAATATTCCAATATAGAGAGATGAGTATTTTGAATCTGACCTTGGAACTTCTCTTCCTCCACCGAATCCCAACAGCGTCTTACTTGGGGAGGACATTGTGGTGGTTATTTGTTCATGAACCTGTCTCCTCCAACTGATTGTGAGTCCTCTTCCCGCACGCTGATTCTTTATAATCCCCAGATCGCCACCATCTGGGTCAGTGCGCTTCGTGGGGTTGAATGAAAGAGGTTTCCCAGGCAAATCTAAGCAGGGGCAAAGCTACACACTCCTGTATGCAGATACCACGTAGAAGGAACGTTCATCCCTTTCCCCACCCTCACTGCCCCGCTGGGCATTTGGCAACCGTCACATAATAATAATAATAATAATAATAATAATAATAATAATAATAATTATTATTATTATTATTAATAATAATAACCGTCAAATAATAATCCTCCTTGCCATCATTCTCCATGGCTGTCGTGCCCCCGGGATGTGACAGCTCACGAGGTTCACTGTCAAGCCCATTGTAGCTTTTCTTTCTAAGTTCCCAGACTTTGTCTTTTTCAGCCATCTCCAGCACCTTCCCAAGGGGGATTTTCCTTTCTCTTGTAAACTAGAGATTTATGTTCCTTATGTGGACTTTTCCCAGCTTAGCTGAATTCTCAGTTGTGGGTGTTTTTTTTTTCCTTCAGGCGCCAAGTGTGTGAAACAGAGGACGTTGGAGAAACTGCTTTGTGGTGAGATTCTTAGACTAGTTCTTACCTGAGAGGGGTAACTGTGAGGAAATTCCTGGCGTAGGGGAAAAATGTTGGTTCTGGAATCAGAAAAACACGTGGGTTTGCCTCTTGGAGCCCTGGGACTTTGGCAAGTTATCTACTCTTTCTAAACCTCCCCACGTCCTCATCTGTAAAAGAGGAATGATGATCTCTATCCTGGGGGGATGCAGAGGACAGTCATTACTATGCATCACCTTCTCGTCCAATCCTGATACTTATTTTTGTTGCAGTCTGTCTCCCCTCTCACCGCCTTTTCGCCACCCCCATTATTTCCATTCATTTTTGGTGCTTGTTTTGGACCCTATCCCTCCTTCCACCTGTTCCAACTTTTTTTTTTTTTTTTAATTTTTTTATTTTTTTGCTTTATAACAAATTTAATCAGTTATACATATACATATGTTTCCATATCCCCTCCCTTTTGCGTCTCCCTCCCACCCTCCCTATCCCACCCCTCCAGGCGGTCACAAAGTACCGAGCTGATCTCCCTGTGCTATACGGCTGCTTCCCACTAGCTATCTACCTCACGTTTGGTAGTGTATATATGTCCATGCCGCTCTTTCACTTTGTCACAGCTTACCCTTCCCCCTCCCCATATCCTCAAGTCCATTCTCTAGTAGGTCTGTGTCTTTATTCCTGTCTTACCCCTATGTTCTTCATGACATTTTTTTTCTTAAATTCCATATATATGTGTTAGCATACAGTATTTGTCTTTCTCTTTCTGACTTACTTCACTCTGTATGACAGACTCTAGGTCTATCCACCTCATTACAAATAGCTCAATTTCATTTCTTTTTATGGCTGAGTAATATTCCATTGTATATATGTGCCACATCTTCTTTATCCATTCATCCGATGATGGACACTTAGGTTGTTTCCATCTCCGGGCTATTGTAAATAGGGCTGCTATGAACATTTTGGTACATGTCTCTTTTTGAATTATGGTTTTCTCAGGGTATATGCCCAGTAGTGGGATTGCTGGGTCATATGGTAGTTCTATTTGTAGTTTTTTAAGGAACCTCCATACCGTTCTCCATAGCGGCTGTACCAATTCACATTCCCACCAGCAGTGCAAGAGTGTTCCCTTTTTTCCACACCCTCTCCAGCATTTATTGTTTCTAGATTTTTTGATGATGGCCATTCTGACTGGTGTGAGATGATATCTCATTGTAGTTTTGATTTGCATTTCTCTAATGAGTAAAGATGTTGAGCATCCTTTCATGTGTTTGTTGGCAGTCTGTATATCTTCTGTGGAGAAATGTCTATTTAGGTCTTCTGCCCATTTTTGGATTGGGTTGTTTGTTTTTTTGTTATTGAGCTGCATGAGCTGCTTATAAATTTTGGAGATTAATCCTTTGTCAGTTGCTTCATTTGCAAATATTTTCTCCCATTCTGAGGGTTGTCTTTTGGTCTTGTTTATGGTTTCCTTTGCTGTGCAAAAGCTTTTAAGTTTCATTAGGTCCCATGTGTTTATTTTTGTCTTTATTTCCATTTCTCTAGGAGGTGGGTCAAAAAGGATCTTGCTGTGATTTATGTCACAGAGTGTTCTGCCTATGTTTTCCTCTAAGAGTTTGATAGTGTCTGGCCTTACATTTAGGTCTTTAATCCATTTTGAGCTTATTTTTGTGTATGGTGTTAGGGAATGATCTAATCTCATACTTTTACATGTCCCTATCCAGTTTTCCCAGCACCACTTATTGAAGAGACTGTCCTTTCTCCACTGTACATTCCTGCCTCCTTTATCAAAGATAAGGTGACCATATGTCCGTGGGTTTAACTCTGGGCTTTCTATCCTGTTCCATTGATCTATCTTTCTGTTTTTGTGCCAGTACCATACTGTCTTGATTACTGTAGCTTTGTAGTATAGTCTGAAGTCAGGGAGCCTGATTCCTCCAGCTCCATTTTTCGTTCTCAAGATTGTTTTGGCTATTCGGGGTCTTTTGTGTTTCCATACAAATTGTGAAATTTTTTGTTCTAGTTCTGTGAAAAATGCCAGTGGTAGTTTGATAGGGATTGCATTGAATCTGTAGATTGCTTTGGGTAGTAGAGTCATTTTCACAATGTTGATTCTTCCAATCCAAGAACATGGTACATCTCTCCATCTATTTGTATCATCTTTAATTTCTTTCATCAGTGTCTTATAATTTTCTGCATACAGGTCTTTTGTCTCCTTAGGTAGGTTTATTCCAAGATATTTTATTCTTTTTGTTGCAATGGTAAATGGGAGTGTTTCCTTGATTTCACTTTCAGATTTTTCATCATCAGTATATAGGAATGCCAGAGATTTCTGTGCATTAATTTTGTATCCTGCAACTTTACCAAAGTCATTGATTAACTCTAGTAGTTTTCTGGTAGCATCTTTAGGATTCTCTATGTATAGTATCATGTCATCTGCAAACAGTGACAGCTTTACTTCTTCTTTTCCAATTTGGATTCCTTTTATTTCCTTTTCTTCTCTGATTGCTGTGGCTAAAACTTCCAAAACTAGGTTGAATAAGAGTGGTGAAAGTGGGCAACCTTGTCTAGTTCCTGATCTTAGTGGAAATGGTTTCAGTTTTTCACCATTGAGGACGATGCTGGCTGTGGGTTTGTCATATATGGCCTTTATTATGTTGAGGAAAGTTCCCTCTATGCCTACTTTCTGCAGGGTTTTTATCATAAATGGGTGTTGAATTTTGTCGAAAGCTTTCTCTGCATCTATTGAGATGATCATATGGTTTTTCTCCTTCAGTTTGTTAATATGGTGTATCACGTTGATTGATTTGCGTATATTGAAGAATCCTTGCATTCCTGGAATAAACCCCACTTGATCATGGTGTATGATCCTTTTAATGTGCTGTTGGATTCTGTTTGCTAGTATTTTGTTGAGGATTTTTGCATCTATGTTCATCAGTGATATTGGCCTGTAGTTTTCTTTCTTTGTGACATCCTTGCCTGGTTTTGGTATCAAGGTGATGGTGGCCTCGTAGAATGAGTTTGGGAGTGTTCCTCCCTCTGCTATATTTTGGAAGAGTTTCAGAAGGATAGGTGTTAGCTCTTCTCTAAATGCTTGATAGAATTCGCCTGTGAAGCCATCTGGTCCTGGGCTTTTGTTTGTTGGAAGATTTTTTATCACAGTTTCAATTTCAGTGCTTGTGATTGGTCTGTTCATATTTTCTATTTCTTCCTGATTCAGTCTTGGCAGGTTGTGCATTTCTAAGAATTTGTCCATTTCTTCCAGGTTGTCCATTTTATTGGCATAGAGTTGCTTATAGTAATCTCTCATGATCTTTTGTATTTCTGTAGTGTCAGTTGTTACTTCTCCTTTTTCATTTCTAATTCTATTGATTTGAGTCTTCTCCCTTTTTTTCTTGATGAGTCTGGCTAATGGTTTATCAATTTTGTTTATCTTCTCAAAGAACCAGCTTTTAGTTTTATTGATCTTTGCTATCGTTTCCTTCATTTCTTTTTCATTTATTTCTGATCTGATTTTTATGATTTCTTTCCTTCTGCTAACTTTGGGATGTTTTTGTTCTTCTTTCTCTAATTGCTTTAGGTGCAAGGTTAGGTTGTTTATTCGAGATGTTTCCTGTTTCTTAAGGTGGGATTGTATTGCTATAAACTTCCCTCTTAGAACTGCTTTTGCTGCATCCCATAGGTTTTGGGTCGTCGTGTCTCCATTGTCATTTGTTTCTAGGTATTTTTTAATTTCCTCTTTGATTTCTTCAGTGATCACTTCGTTATTAAGTAGTGTATTGTTTAGCCTCCATGTGTTTGTATTTTTTATAGCTCTTTTCCTGTAATTGATATCTAGTCTCATAGCATTGTGGTCGGAAAAGATACTTGATACAATTTCAATTTTCTTAAATTTACCAAGGCTTGATTTGTGACCCAAGATATGATCTATCCTGGAGAATGTTCCATGAGCACTTGAGAAAAATGTGTATTCTGTTGTTTTTGGATGGAATGTCCTATAAATATCAATTAAGTCCATCTTGTTTAATGTATCATTTAAAGCTTGTGTTTCCTTATTTATTTTCATTTTGGATGATCTGTCCATTGGTGAAAGTGGGGTGTTAAAGTCCCCTACTATGAGTGTGTTACTGTCGACTTCTCCTTTTATGGCTGTTAGTATTTGCCTTATGTATTGAGGTGCTCCTATGTTGGGTGCATAAATATTTACAATTGTTATATCTTCTTCTTGGATCGATCCCTTGATCATTATGTAGTGTCCTTCTTTGTCTCTTCTAGTAGTCCTTATTTTAAAGTCTATTTTGTCTGATATGAGAATTGCTACTCCAGCTTTCTTTTGGTTTCCATTTGCATGGAATATCTTTTTCCATCCCCTTACTTTCAGTCTGTATGTGTCTCTAGGTCTGAAGTGGGTCTCTTGTAGACAGCATATAGATGGGTCTTGTTTTTGTATCCATTCAGCCACTCTGTGTCTTTTGGTGGGAGCATTTAGTCCATTTACGTTTAAGGTAATTATCGATATGTATGTTCCTATTCCCATTTTCTTAATTGTTTTGGGTTCATTATTGTAGGTCTTTTACTTCTGTTGTGTTTCTTGCCTAGAGAAGTTCCTTTAGCATTTGTTGTAAAGCTGGTTTGGTGGTGCTGAACTCTCTCAGCTTTTGCTTGTCTGTAAACGTTTTAATTTCTCCATCAAATCTGAATGAGATCCTTGCTGGGTAGAGTAATCTTGGTTGCAGGTTTTTCTCCTTCATCACTTTAAGTATGTCCTGCCACTCCCTTCTGGCTTGTAGAGTTTCTGCTGAGAGATCAGCTGTTATCCTGATGGGGATTCCCTTGTGTGTTATTTGTTGTTTTTGCCTTGCTGCTTTTAATATGATTTCTTTGTGTTTAATTTTTGACAGTTTGATTAATATGTGTCTTGGCGTATTTCTCCTTGGATTTATTCTGTATGGGACTCTCTGTGCCTCCTGGACTTGATTAACTATTTCCTTTCCCATATTAGGGAAGTTTTCAACTATAATCTCTTCAAATATTTTCTCAGTCCCTTTCTTTTTCTCTTCTTCTTCTGGAACCCCTATAATTCGAATGTTGGTGCGTTTAATGTTGTCCCAGAGGTCTCTGAGACTGTCCTCTGTTCTTTTCATTCTTTTTTCTTTATTTTGCTCTGCAGCAGTGATTTCCACTATTTTATCTTCCACCTCACTTATCCGTTCTTCTGCCTCAGTTATTCTGCTATTGATCCCATCTAGAGTATTTTTCATTTCATGTATTGTGTTTTTAATCGATGCTTGATTCATCTTTAGTTCTTCTAGGTCCTTGTTAACTGTTTCTTGCATTTTGTCTATTCTATTTCCAAGATTTTGTATCTGGGAAATAGAATCTTGGATCATCTTTACCATCATTATTCTGAATTCTTTTTCAGGTAGAGTGCCTATTACCTCTTCATTTGTTAGGTCTGGTGGGTTTTTATCTTGCTCCTTCTCCTGCTGTGTGTTTTTCTGTCTTCTCATTTTGCTTATGTTACTGTGTTTGGGGTCTCCTTTTTGCAGGCTGCAGGTTCGTAGTTCCTGTTGTTTTTGGTGTCTGTCCCCAGTGGCTAAGGTTGGTTTAGTGGGTTGTGTAGGCTTCCTGGTGGAGGGGACTAGTGCCTGTGTTCTGGTGGATGAGGCTGGATCTTGTCTTTCTGGTGGGCAGGTCCACGTCTGGTGGTGTGTTTTGGGGTGTCTGTGGACTTTTTATGATTTTAGGCCACCTCTCTGCTAATGGGTGGCGTTGTGTTCCTGTCTTGCTAGTTGTTTGGCTTAGGGTGTCCAGCACTGTAGCCTGCTGGTCGTTGAGTGAAGCTGGGTGCTGGTGTTGAGATGGAGATCTCTGGAAGATTTTCGCCGTTTGATATTATGTGGAGCTGGGAGGTCTCTTGTGGACCAGTGTCCTGAAGTTGGCTCTCCCACCTCAGAGGCACAGCACTGACTCCGGGCTCCTCAATTTGGGATGATGTGTTGTCTATTCATGTATTCCACAGATGCAGGGTACATCAAGTTGATTGTGGAGCTTTAATCCGCTGCTTCTGAGGCTGCTGGGAGAGGTTTCCCTTTCTCTTCTTTGTTCTCACAGCTCCTAGGTCTCAGCTTTGGATTTGGCCCCGCCTCTGCGTGTAGGTCGCCGGAGGGCGTCTGTTCTTCGCTCAGATAGGACAGGGTTAAAGGAGCAGCCTCTTCGGGGACTCTGGCTCACTCAGGCCGGGAGGGAGGGAGGGGCACGGAGTGCGGGGCGAGCCTGCAGCGGCAGAGGTCGGCGTGACGTTGCACCAGCCCGAGGCGCGCTGTGCGTTCTCCCAGGGAAGCCGCCCCTGGATCCCGGGACCCCGGCAGTGGCGGGCTGCACAGGCTCCCGGAAGGGCGGTGTGGGCAGTGACCTGCGCTCGCACACAGGCTTCTTGGCGGCGGCAGCAGCAGCCCCAGCGTCCCACGCCTGTCACTGGGCTCCGCGCTTTCAGTCGCGACTCGCGCCCGTCCGTGGAGCCCCTTTAAGCAGCGCTCTTAATCCCCTCTCCTCGCGCACCAGGAAACCAAGAGGGAAGAAAAAGTCTCTTGCCTCTTCGGCAGCTCCAGAGTTTTCCCGGACTCCCTCCCGGCTAGCTGTGGCACATTAGCCCCCTTCAGGCTGAGTTCTCGCCACCAGCCCCAGTCCTCTCCCTGCGCTCTGACCGAAGCCCGAGCCTCAGCTTCCAGCGCTGCGTGCCCCGGCGGGCGAGCAGACAAGCCTCTCGGGCTGGTGAGTGCCGCTCGGCTCCGATCCTCTGTGTGCGGATCTCTCCGCTTTGCCCTACCCAGGTATGTGAGGAGTTTCTTGCCTTTTGGGATGTCTGGGGTCTTCTGCCAGCGTTCAGTAGGTGTTCTGTAGGAGTTGTTCCACGTGTAGCTGTATTTCTGGTGTATCCGTGGGGAGGAAGGTGATCTCCGCGTCTTACTCTTCCGCCATCTTACCCGGAAGTCAGCTGTTCCAACTTTTAAAGTTGTTTCTTTCATCCCCTTGCTTTATATCCTATATAACTTGGGTCTCCTTATGAATCTTTTTTTTTTAATCTCAAGTTCTTTGTATTTTTGAAAGAAAATCCCATTTTATAATTGTGGACATTAGTGGGCTTAGTTAAAACACAGTGAGTTGAATCGATCCAGCTGTTGGAGCCAGGAATTCTGCTGGAAAACAGATTGTGATGTATGCTTCGGCCACTTGCCCCCTGCCTTTGGGGCGACTTTGATGGTTAAAATGATGTCAAGCCACAGTGTGTGTCACTGAATGTCAGCTGGGAATGGGTCTTGTTGATTCACACCTAATAGCTTTCGATGAAAGGAGTTAGAAAAAGAGGATCAAAACAAGCCAAACAAATGCAGAAGAAAAGAAGTGGTTAATATAAAACCAGAAAGTAAGGATTGAAAAATGACCAACATTTGATTAGTAAATTTTAGAGATTGTTTTCTGAGAAACAAACACGTTTTTAAGAGGACAAAACATCAAAGAAGAAAAGGAAATGAGGAAACCTAAATATCCCAAGTTAACAACGAGAAACAAGGTATGAAGTTATAACAGGGATATTTAAATTATAAGAGGGTGCTATATGCAACTCTGTGTGAAGATTTCTCAGCTTCCTCCCTGTTGGCCTGGATGATTCTTTGCGGTGAGGGGCTGTCCTGGGCATTGCAGGATGTTTAGCAGCATCCCTGGCTTCTACCCACTAGGTGCCAGTAGCACCCCCTGTCTCCAAGTTATAACAACCCCAAATGTCTCTAGATGTTGCCAAATATCTAGAGGGGGCAAAATCACCCCTGGTTGAGAACCCCTGTTCTATGTTAATCACTTTGGAAAATTTTAGTGACATGGAAAATATTCTAGGGAAATATTAATGATTTTACTAAAACTTTGATATATACATACGCATGTATGTGTATGTGTCTCTATATATGTATAAAAACCAGGAAAAACCTTTGCAAAGTTGTCAACATGTCACCTTTAAAAAACAAAATTCTGGGTCAAAGGAATTTATCAGTGAGTTGTATTCCATGCTCAAGAGATAAATAAATTTTCATTCTCCATAAACTGCCAAGGTGACCAACTGTCTTGGTTTCCCTCAGACTGAGTGGTTTCCTGGGATGCAGGACTTTTACTGATAAAACCTAGAAAGCCTTGGGGAAACCTGGACAGATTGGTCATCCTAAACCTTTCCCATAGATAATGGGAGAGAGTACGCCAATTCAGCACTAAAAACGGGAAACCACAGGCCATATCCACTTATGAATATAAATGAGAACATAGTAGACAAAGAAACATAGATACTAAATCGCATGGTATGTAAAAGTAGTAATTTATTTGCTTGTTTGCTTAAGAGGCTTTGTTCCAATAAAATACTTTGTGAGGTCTGAATTTGTTGCAGCAAGGGTGGTGTGGACAGCCCTTTCTGGGTCTGTTTCTCCCTAAACCCCAACTTCTCCTTTCTTCCCTACTCATTCCTAAACCCACTTCCACATATTCCCTGAGGGGCTCAATAGAACCCTAGTGCTCTCCAAAGAACAGCTGGAAATCCAAAATTAGAAGAATAATCATCATGATGAAGCAAGGTCTAAACCAGAAATATAAGATGGTCCAACAGAATTATTTTGATGTAGATCAAAAGGTATTTGATATACAAAATCCATGTGATTTAAAACAAAAAAATGACAACCAACCTTCATTAAACTAGAAATAGAAGTATGCTTCCCTAACCTAATGTTGATTATCTTTTTTCAAATCACTAGCAACATCATTCATAATGGAGGCCTTCCCATTAAAGTCAGGAACAAGGAGTCCTGTGATCACCCTTAATTTAATAATTTTTAAGAAGTTTTAGCCAATGCAGTAAAGCAGAAAAAACAGATAAGATGAAGATAAACTAGAAAGAGAGAGATAAACATGTAATTATTTGCAGATGACCTGATTGAATCAATGGAAAATTTTAAGAAACAATCACAGCCTTAAAAAAAAAAACCAAAACTTTCTCTAGTTTTAAAAATTAATGTAATAAAATTCCAGAAAGAAGATTTTTAAAAAGAACTCATCAAAATTAAGTGAAAACAATCTTAAAGTTAAAATTAGGTGAGAGTAGCCATAAATTTTTACGTGAAAAATAAAAGAGGTCTTACACTACCAAATTTAAAACATAATAAAGCTACAATAATTCAAACAGTATGGGCCTAATGCAAAATAGACACCTAGATACATGGAATTAAATATAAAATCCCATAAACACTCCCAATCATAGATAAGAATCAAATCCATGATAAAGGTAGAAGTTCGAATCAATGCAGAAATGACCATTAAGTGAAAAATGATGCAGTGATGTGTGATAAACTATTTGATAAAATAAAGTCAAACACTTACCTTATGTCATGTAGCAAAATTAATTAATATAAGTAGTTGAGTCACCTGTAAACAGTAAGACTATAAAAGAATTAGAAATGTAGATAAACCTTTATCTGAACACTGGATGGAGGAGCCTTTTATTTTAGTCATTAAAAGGAAGGCAAAGCTATAAGTTATATATTAAACCAAATAAAAAATGAAAACCAAAAAACACCATAAATATCAAAAGGAAGGTGACTAGGAGAAAATATATACATTATGGGAGTAAAATGATTATTGGTTTTATTATGTAAAGAAGAGTCATTATAAATTAGTAAGAAGATAAATGTATAAATAGAAAAAAGGATGGGGTTATGCATGATCAATTTTCAAAGAAGAAATATAAATGGTGAATTAAGTCTATAAAAAGCTATTCAATAGCATTACAATAAAATTAATGCAAATTAAAACAACGAGATACTGTGTTTTGCCTATCAAATGGGGGGAAAATAGTGACAATTATTGAGGTGGTGGGGACAGCCAGATGATATACAGATAGGCAGAGATGTCACCAAGATATGTATACAAAGATGGTCATAACGACATGATAGGGAAAAGGGAAATTAGCTACTCAGCAGTAGATTCTTACAGAAAATATATACAAAGGACAACTATATATAGTGAGTCAAACCATGGTCTTAAAGAATAGGAGGAAATATTAATGACAGATAAAATAAAAAATTATAAAAAAATCTGCAGTACGTGATACCACTTCAGCCAAAAACCAAAACATATCTGTATCCACACATCAAGGAAAATTGTGTAAGAGTGGATATAGTGCCAGTAATTCTCTGACTGGTGACTTGTATTTTCTTCTTTGTGCATTTCTATATTACCCAAATTCTTCCGTGTTATTTCTTTAATCATAAGAAAAAATCATATTAAATATTTATTTAAAAAATTTCAATATGGCGGATCAAGAAGCTGACTGTCCTTTGAGTTCTTTATTTTTAACCTACTTTCTTTCGTGACTTATCAAACTTGTAGGTCAGGGATAAACAGAACATTCATTCAGTGGGATGATGAGGACTCAGAGAGGTTCCAAAATCACAAATTTTCCCCTTTGTGGGGAAATATTCCCTTAGGGGCTTAGCGGCGCATTTGAAATCAATCAGTTGAGACTAAGTATTGCCCTTCCCTTTTCCTCTTTAAATTCAGGTACCTCTAGATGGGGTAACAGTGCCTGAGCCCTTGTAGGTGCTCAATAAATGTTGATTGACTTGAATTGAAGACAGAGGCACTGTAAGATTACTTTGTTAGTTACATCAGATTTTTTTCCTCAAAGAACAATATAGACACAGGGATTTCTGCAAGATTTGTCTTATAGGTGTGACTGATTTTATTCCTGAGGTTACTATCTAACTGGGACATGAAGAACAAGAGGACAAAGAATGGCCAGCATAAAAGCACAGCTACTGAAAAGTAGGAATGAAGTGGAATAGCACATTTCTCAAAACATATTTCTTTTCAGATCCACCCTTAGAGGAGCCGTATTCTTGGTAGATAGATTCTTGCCTGGTTGTTGGTCCAAGTAAGGCATTCATTCATTCATTTATTCATTCATTCACTCACTTATTACTGTAAGGCATCTGTGAGCTGTGTGATTCAGGCTTAGGTCCCCCATCACTGTTAATAAAACACAGACAACCAAAAAGTAATTTCCTAGTACCTCAAGTTCTTTATTTGTATCTCTTGGACACTGGGAAATGGGCACAAAACCTATGGACGCTTTTTCCTTATTCCAGTTCTCTGTTCTTGTGACTCTGTATAATGGAACCTGAAGATTCAGCATGGCAACAGTTGAAGGTGAGTTAGGGAAATAAACTGAATATGTAGACCAGATTTCTCCTTAGTATGTAGGAAGAAGGAAAGCTACCTGCTATGTTTTTAAGACTGTTGGAAGTACTTCACATCCCTTCTTATTTAATTCTCACACCAATGATTCAAATTAGATAACATCATCCCCATTTTGCAGATGAGGAAATGAAAGCTTATGTCCAACAGGTATATAAACTTGAATTAAGTTGGATGTATCTAATTTAGCTTTAAGATGAACATGCCACTTTGCTTGTTTTAGTCCCAGTTCACATTCATTGTCTTGGTGTAATTATGAATAGTGGTTCCTTGCACACCTCAAAAGTGTTTGAATGATAAATTACATTGTCACCTATTAGAATTGCTGTTGACTTCAAGTAGCAAGAAGCCAAGATTCAGGAGGTTTAGACATTAGGGACTTTATAATCTCACAGATCAAGCAGTGCAGTGCAGTTAGGATAGCACCAGGTTTGAGTAATTCAGAGGCTCAACAACACTGAAGACTGAGGTTCCTTCTGTCTTTTCCTTGGCCAGCCTTTCTAGGTTGGTTCTGCCCCGTTGGCCCTGCTGTTTCAGGCAACTTTCTCACACACCAATGGCTAAAGGCAGACAAAGGTCCATTTCTTCCTTGTATCTCTTTATAAGAACAAAGAAGCTTTGCAAGCAGCTCCTAGCACATAGCCCCTCATGGGTCCCATGTTCCCTCTTCAACCAATCACTAGCAAGGGAAGGGGGGGGTCACATGATTAGCTTTGACTAATCAGGATTTTTCTCAATCAACACAGGGGACCACTGGACAAGGAAAGAGAAACTGGACTCTTTCAGAAGGGAAGACAGGGATAGTGGATGTTTTGGGGTCAGCAAAGAATAGCGACCACTGTAACTCATAGGTGGAGAGAGGCCAGCCAGTTTGAAGGACCACAGATCGCTCTTTTCACAACCCCAGCCTCCTTCTTTCAAAGACCGTGACTTCTAAGAGGTTATTTCTGCCAGTCAGAGGTGGGAGTAGGGGGGGTCACTGTTGGAAGAAAATGCAAACCCATAGCTACAAGCAATGTCATACATCTTCTAGGGTCCTATGATGGCATTTGAGAAAGCTTTCAACAGATAGTGGCTTTTGAACTGAGAAGGATGAGCAGGGGTTTGCTCTGAGCTATTGGCAGGGACAGTGAAGGGCATTCCAGGCAGAGGGAACTGCATGTGCAAATGCCTGGGGATGAGAAAGAGCCTGGTGTGTTCAGGAAACTGCAATAGCCCCATGGCAGTGATGGAATATGAGGCTAAGAAGGTGAGGAGGGCCATGTCCCAAGGGGTGGGTATAACATGCCAAGAAGAGGAGATTTTTTTCCTAGGGAGCCATTGATAGATTTTAAACTTGGAAGTGGTCGGACTTCCTATTGTGCCCTGAGGAAATTCTATTAGCAGTGAGTCAAGACTTCTAGGTCAGATATTTTTATTTTTATTCAAGGGGCTGGGAATCCCAGCTGGTGTATTGTAGAGAGGTTACTTAGGGCCGAGGTGAGGTGCACAGCTCTGAAAATGCTCAACCTTGGAATTGTTCCAGAAGAAGAATGTTTCTTTGCTTCATATATATATTCCTGATAGTTTGTGACAGAGAATTCACCAAATTCTTTTTTTTTTCCCTCTTGGGCACAAGCTACACTACTTTTCCTAGGGTCTCCAGGGGTTGGGTAAGACCTTGTGGTTGTTATGTCCAGTAGATGGTGGGCATTAGTGATATTCCCATTGTCTAGGCCATCCTCTATGCTCTCTTTTCCCATGCACTTGCCAAATGAAGAAGACCCCAAGGACTTAGAGAAGGGCAGAGCTACCAAATGGAAGGAGCCTGAATCTCTGAATGACTGTATGGAAGAGAGCCCTCTGCTGACTTTTGTTGTACTTAGTATTATAGAGAATCAAACTTTTATTGAGATTGTTGTTTGTTACAGCATCTAATCTAACCTAATACATGCCTCACAGGCATCTACACACCCTTGAAATACCAGGGAAACTGACAAAACAGCTTCTTGACAAAGTCAAAGAAGCTGTACTGAAATACGGGGAGGGTAGCAGCACTAAGAAGACTGAAAGGGAGACCGACTGTGGGGTGAGGACAGGATGTCCTATCCTGCCTGGTTATGGTGAGGACTCCAGGACACTGTTTATGAAAATCACCCAGAAGGAGTTGTATCTTAATGGAATAAGTTAGGGAAAGGTTTCTTGGAGTTGGTAGCTATTAGTCTTAGAAACACGTGTAAAAGGGAGATAGTAAGAGTGAAGATGAAATGAAACGACGATTTTCAAGCACTTAGCGCAGGGCCGACCAAATAACATGGAGATAGCTGTAATAGTAATGACTGGTTCTTACGGGCATTTTTACTGTGAGAAGTGACTGGGCTGAGAGAGCAGTAGTTTTAGGAGAAGAAGGCATTTCAGACTGTGGGAGATGATATAAGCAAGGTTGGAGTGATGAGAGGAGCTTCCAGAGAGAGTATGGTGATAGATACCATTGGGAGTGGTGTTGGTGGTGGGTTGCAGGGAAGAAGGGTGGGGGAAGGAGAGGAAAGACACCAGGTGGAGGAATTGAAAAGCTCTGTTTATAGCTCGATGACCACGTCTGCCCAGAGTGAACTCGGATCATTCCCATTGCCACCAGGCACGCTTCTTTGCAGCATGCTGGCGCCTAATCATATCTTGAGTGCTATTTCCAAGAAGCTCAAAGAGATTTCTGGAAGTTATCTGCTTGCTTGTCCCAACAGTCCTGCATTATCACCCCCATCTCACAGATGGAAAAACAGGTAACCTACTTACCCAAGGTCAGAGTGTGACTCAGTGGCCCATGTGTAAACAGATTCCAGATTTCTCTACCTTCAGATCTTTTCTATGGATCCTCCAGGCTAGCTTTGGGCTGCCAAACAGGCAGCATTTCTTTTTCCTCAAAAAGAGCCATTAAACATCCAGATTACTCAAGTAATTCAGTTATTAGCTAGACTCTGACCTTTAAGGACAAGAAGTTTGATTTTCAAACTAAATATTCTCTATTTGCAAATGAAGCAACTGGCAAAGGATTAACCTCAAAAATATACAAGCAGCTCATGAAGCTCAATATAAAAAAAAAAACCAACACAACCCAAAAATGGGCAGAAGACCCACATAGACATTTCTCCAAAGAAGTTATACAGATTGCCAACAAACGCATGAAAGGATTCTCAACATCACTAATCATTAGAGAAATGCAAATCAAAACCACAATGAGATATCACCTCACGCAGGTCAGAATGGCCATCATCAAAAAATCTCCAAACAATAAATGCTGGAGTGGGTGTGGAGAAAAGGGAACCCTCTTGCACCGTTGGTGGGAATGTAAATTGATACAGCCACTATGAAGAACAGTATGGAGTTTCCTTAAAAACCTAAAAATAGAACTACCATATGACCCAGAAACCAGACTACTGGGCATATACCCTGAGAAAACCGTAATTCAAAAAGAGACATGTACCACAATGTTCATTGCAGCTCTATTTACAATAGCCAGGACATGGAAGCAACCTAAGCATCCACTGACAGATGAATGGATAAAGTAGATGTGGCACATGTATACAATGGAATATTACTCAGCCATAAAAAGAAATGAAATTGGGTTATTTGTAGTGAGGTGGATGGACCTAAAGTCTGTCATACAGAGTGAAGTAAGTCAGAAAGAGAAAAACAAATACCGTATGCTAACACATATATATGGAATCTAAAAAAAAAAAAAAGGTTCTGAAGAACCTAGGGGCAGGACAGGAATAAAGACGCAGATGTAGAGAATGGACTTGAGGACATGGGGAGGGGGAAGGGTAAGCTGGGACGAAATGAGAGAGTGGCACGGACATATATACACTATCAGATGTAAAACAGATAGCTAGTGGGAAGCAGCCGCATAGCACAGGGAGATCAGCTCGGTGCTTTGTGACGACCTAGAGGGGTGGGATAGGGAGGGTGGGAGGGAGATGCAAGAGGGAGGGGATATGGGGATATATGTATACATATAGCTGGTTCACTCTGTTGTACAGCAGAGGCTAACACAACATTGTAAGGCGATTATACTCCAATAAAGATGTTAAAAGAAAAAGACTGATATGTGACAAGAAGAGATCAAAATGGTTTCTAATTAAATGCTGGACTCTGCAGTAAAAATCTACTTTTGTTGTAAATCAAAATCAAGGGCACTTTCCAGAATGGAATAAAAGTGTGAAAATTGAAAGTTAATTTTCAAAATTCTAATTGAGTTTTAAGAAGAACACTTTCATTCCGGTATTTAAGGTATTACTAATTTGTCTGGTAACTTCAAGTAGCCACCTAATGTAACATGTATGTACATATAATGAAAAAAAAATTTTTTTCAGTAGGCACCTAATGTAACATGTATGTACATATAATGAAAAAAAACCTTTTTTTTAAAGACTACTACCCAAATCTAAAATACAGTTTTTCTCTTTTCTGGTCTTTGGTCAATTAAGGACTCATTTAGTTATGAGTAAGACTCATGGAAAACATTTAGTTTCCTATATTTCTATACTTTTATTAATAGCCCTCCATAGTTTGCATTTGACTTTTCATTTGGCTGTGGTCTAAAGAATTCATGGACATTTAAAGAACAAATTTTAACAGTTTTTCTGAATTGATACATTGCTAGTGTCAGATTGCCTTCACGATCTCAGATACTAAGCTTCCAACTACTTATAGTTGCTGATAATTTGCTTTTATGTAGACCTAATTCCTGTCTTTAAACTTGAGTTTTCTTCAAGCTTTTTTATTGAATTCTTGGGAGTCAATAAAAACTTCTAAGTGAGAAAAAAAACCCTAAATATTCTCTTAGAAGAACAAGAGAGGTGCTGGTTGACATTCTATGCTTTTGTTCCTAGAATTTATTATAAAAATGCTTAAGCAGACAGAAAAGTGAAAGAATTTTACAGTCAAATACCTGTGTACCCAGTGGCTAGATTCTACAATTAATGCTTTGTTAATTTTACTTTATTAGCTGAACTAGTGCTAAAGCAGTGAAGGCGAAATTCTTTTCAATGACAGTCAAAATAAGTGATGCTATTAAAAATCTTTTAACATATCTGCAAATGATAAGAAAAAGTCTTTAAAAAAATTCTTTACATCTTTCAGGTCTTTACCAATAGACTAGAGTATTTGCTACCAAAGGGAAATTACAGCAGATTTCAAGAATGTTCGTTTTCACATTGAGAATATATCCTAGCATGAGTCTTTAAAATGAACTGTCATGATATTCTACTAGATTTGTCTATTTAAAAAAAACAAAAATCCCCCCCCCCCACACAGCTAAAAAATAAAACAAAACAGGGATTTAGAACAGGGAGTTTGGCAACCTTGGAATATGTGCTTTAGGTCTTTCCTATGGGGAACGTGTGTGAGGTGAGGAGATAGAAAAGGCCTGGCCAGAGACTTGAAGGAGCCAAAGAAATCTTTACATCCTATTTTATGGAGGAGGCCCAGAGAGGCCAAGTGTCTTGCCTGAGATCACACAGTGAGGGCCTTTCAGTGACAGAATTATACCAGTAACTTCTGATACTGGGGGCAGAGCTGGCGGAAAGTACTCAAAAGCCCATAGCATTTTGTCAGTATCACCTTCCCCCCACTTTGACCATCCTGGAGGCTTCAATGAACACTTTGTTTACAGGGAGCTATGTGCTTAAACAATAAACAATAGTTGTGACTGCCAGCACCAGAGTAGTGCCAGAAATCTCCCTTTTGGGGAGTCTGGGGGGAAAAAATGTTGGTTGGGAAAATTGGCTTGAATGTGGATTTAAATTGCCTTCAAAAGGCAGAGCTTTTGCTGCCCCTTAATGTGCTTTTGGCATGGCCTTCTCTGCCCAGAGGCTTTGCCCTGGATCCAGTTCCCGAGTTGCCCATGCTTACAGCTTCTGAGGCCTCTAGCTGTTTATCTACGGGTAATATCTGGATGTACCGCCTGATCAAGAAAAGGAATACTGAAATAAAGCCTGGATATTGGTCTCCCTGCCACTCCTCCTGATTTAGCCAAGAGCAAAGAGGCTGCGGTTTCACTGGGATCCCTGCTAGCCTCTTCCTTGGAGGCAGGGCTCCCTGCCTGGTAGACCACGGGGCTGGGACCCATTATTCTGAGAAATCCAGCCTCCTCTCTTGACCTGGGGAGTGCTCTCAGAACGGGTAGCCCCTAGGCTCCCAGCAGGAAGGAAGCAACAGAATCTCATGTCCCTGCTCTATCAGTTTGTCATCTTTGTCCTGTGCAAACCAGAGAGACCTTAATCTCTTGGGCGTCAGCCGGGATTCTGTCCCCAGCACTAAACTCATTTAAGGGAGAGGGGGTGTTTATTAATAATGAAGATAACCAAACAGTCCAGGCTGTGATATTCCCTGACCCACCCCCAGGCGGGCCTTAATGACTGTTTGTGAAATGTGTGGAGAGCCTCAGATGAAAGGCGCCCAGGTGAGCACAGCCCTGCCCACTGATGTCAGGACACCTGCCGAGCCCCACCGGCCTGGGGTCCAGCTGTTCCTGCCCCAGCTGGCCCTGAAGGCCTAGCTCCTGCGGGCAGGCGGGTGGTGGTGCAACGGAGAGACAGAGCCCAGGACTCTGAGAGTGGGGTGGGGGAGAGGCCAGAGTATGGGGGGAGGGGAGGGAGAAAGGAGGGAGATGCAGGTCAAGGAGAGAAAGAGGGTGAGAGAGTGAGGGAGTAGAAAGGGAGATGGGGTGAGGGGGCGGGAGGGAGAGAAGGAGGGCAAGGAACGACTCAGAAAGAGGAAAAGGAAAGAGAGGGAGAGAGAAGGGGGAGGGGGGGTCACAGTGAGAGACACTGAGAGAAGACAGAGAGCGGGGAGCGGAGGGGACCGATTCGGAGAGCAAGGGAAGGAAGAGAGAGAAAGGGAACAGGCAACAGGGAGAGAGGGAAAGAGGGGAACAAGAGAGAAAACAGGGGTGGAGTGATTCAATGCTAAGAAAGACTCACTTAGGACTTAGAGAACGGGGCTTCTTCCCTGGTGGCGTACTGGTTGAGAGTCCGCCTGCCGATGCAGGGGACACGGGTTCGTGCCCCGGTCCGGGAAGATCCCACATGCCGCAGAGCGGCTGGGCCCGTGAGCCATGGCCGCTGAGCCTGAGCATCCGGAGCCTGTGCCCCACAACGGGAGAGGCCACAACAGTGAGAGGCCCGTGTACCGCAAAAAAAAAAAAAAAAAAAAAAAAAAAAGACTTAGAGAACGAACTTATGGATATGGGGGGGGGTGGGGGAGGATTAGTTAAGGAGTTTGGGATTGACCTGTACACGCTACTATATTTAAAATGGATAACCAACAAGGACCTACTGTAGAGCACAGGGAACTCTGTTCAATAATATGTAACCTAAATGGGAAAAGAATTTGAAAAGGAATAGAGAAATGTACATGTATAAAATAAGAAAAATAAATAAAAGCAAAAAAACACCAAACAAACAGAAAGAAAGAAAAAGAAAGAGAGACCCAAAAGGAGAGAGAGGAGGGAATAGAGATGGAGAGAATCCGACAGTAAGAGACAGAGAGAAACAGAGAGGGTAGTGTGAGACAGAAAGGGCTGGGAGGGACCACAGACAGGTATATACGTGAGAAAATGGCACACACAGGCACATGATGGGGAGGGGGCGGAGGAAAGTGACACGGAGCCGAGGGGCACAGACAGGAGAAAGAGATCGGCAAGGCAGAGCCTTTGGTGAGAGACAAGGCCAACGAAGAGCGCGATCCGGAAAAAGGCCGGGAACTCCCCCTGCGCCCCGCGCCCCCCTCCCCGCGTCTTATCAGCGGCGCGCGGCCGGGCGGCCTTGGGCGCAAGGCGGCGGCGGCGGGGCCTTATTGCAGGTGCGCTGGCGCCGCCGAGTCTGCGGCGGCCGCTCCGTGGCCGGCCGGGCGGCCGGGCGGGTGGTGGCGGCGGCAGGCACGGCGCGAGCAGGGGCGTGCGGGCGCGGCCTCGGCTTCGCACGCAGGCCGGTGACCGCCGCTCGGCCGAGCGTCCTGGACCCGCGCCCCACCAGCCCGGCGCCCGCCCGCCCCCGCCCCGATCCTGCCCCAGCCACCTGACCCGAGCGGAGGCCGGATGGCACCAGCCCCTGCCGCCCCCCGGGGCTTGCAATCGGGGGTGGGGGTGTGGGGGTGTGGATGGAGGGGGGCCAGGAGGCTGTGCTGAAGACGGCGTCTTTAGGAAGCTTCTGCATTTGAACAGCATCTGTATTTCACAGCTCAATAAAAACCACCATTTTCCAAAGATGCTGTTGTTCACACAACACGTATGTCAAATACACTCTTTGTACTTGCTTTGCTGAAGGTAGCGGAGCCCTTAAGAGTAGGGCCTAATGGGCTTGCATCTCAGCTTCGCCATTTACAAAGCTGTGGCCTTGGGTAAGCATCTTCCCCTCTCTGTGCCTCAATTTTCTCTGTGAAATGGGAGAATAGAAAAGTGCCTTCACCATAGGGCTGCCAGGAAGGTTAACGGAGTGCAAAGATGTAATGCTTCAACAGTCCCGGCACATAGGAGTTGTTATTTAGGCGTTGGCTGGTGTTATCATCGATATTGGGGTGTGGGGAGAGAGGGGTTGACAAGGAAATCCACCTTCTGTTAAGCCCCAGCATTGATGCCTCTGAGTGTCCTTCCCCTGGGCTACAGAGAGAAGCCAGGAGTCCTGGGCCTGCCTGCTGGCCTCACTCCGGGATGGACGAGTCAGCTCCCAGCCCACAGTCCCATACTCTTTCTCGGTCAGTAAAATGTACCTTGAGCCGTCAGCCCGCACTCTAAACCGTCACTGTCTTTCTCCAAGGGTTGCTGAGATCCCTGAGCCCCAGGGCAGGGTGGCTACAGACACACACAAGTGGGAGCCACCTGGTCTGGTATTGATATCTGCTTCCATCTTTGAGAGCCGTGTGTGCGTGTGTGTGTGGCCTTAGGGCACGTCACCCACCTTACCAAGGCCAGGTTTCATCCTCTGGTAAAGGGCCATAAGAACAGTGGCTCTTCAGGTGTTCTCATGAGGATGAAGCAGGTGCTGCAGCAGTGGGGCTGGACCTCCCTGCTGTTAAGGAGGGGCTGGCTGACAGCCCTCAGCTGACCCGTCTTCAGTTCCACCGCAGTGTTCACGCCAAAGGCACGCTGTCCACGGGGCTGCCCCCAGCCAATGACTGTGCATGCCTGAGCTGCTACAGCCAGGCCCCTCCTGCCCAGCTCGGGACTCCTCTGCCAGGGGTCCTTGTTGGGCACTCCCTGTCACCCTGGCTGAGACTTTCTCAGAGCTGCAGTCTTAGGCGATTCCTGCCCAGTCCCTCCACTTCCTCCCCCTCTCCCGTCCCAGGGGTCAGACCCCGCTGTAGTCTGCATGCTGCCCCTGCCTCCTTCTGTGCCCTGACCCTCCATCCTTCGCAGGCATCCCGACAAGTCCCTTGACTGTGATTCCACCTAGGCATCTGCTTCCCAGAAGACCTAAGCTAACACAATGAGTTAATTTGTGAAAGACTCACATGGAAAGCCCCCCGCCCCCGTGGGTGTTAGGCGCTATCATTATCATTACTACCTACTACTATTATTATGCATTCTTGCTATCAGCATTCTGACTGTCCCGAGCAAAGACCCCTTTCTTCCTCTCTGTCCCACTTTCTCTCTCTTCAAACACTGTCAGAGACCCTCCCAGGTGTCAGGTTCCAAGCTTCATGCTGAGTTTATAGAATTCATATGCAGCCCCCGTTTCCCAGCAGGAGAGACAGAGAAGAAACAGACATTTTGATGCAGGGTGCTAAGAGTGCTAAGAGCCTGGATGGGGGGAAACAGACTGCTGATGGCTGCACAAAGGAGGGGTGCTTAACTTATCTTGGAGGGGCAGGAAGGAACAATCCGGGAAGGCTTCATGGAGGAGGTGACACCTGTGCATCATCATGAGGGATGAATGGAGTTATTTCGGATGGAGGGGAGGATCTATACCCAAATGAGTTAGGCAAATGAAACACAAACCTATAACAGGACTAGGAGGGAATCTTTCTCTCTGGGTGGGGTGGAGAGTCTTTGTGGAAAGGGTGACAGTTGCTTTGTTACTGTAGAATATGTGAGAGGGCAATGTTGCCTAGGGGTTAAATGTTTGGGGGTGGGGTGTCCCAAACTATCTGTTCACCAGAGCCAGGCCTGTGAGAGGAGTGAGTGAGGTGGGTAAGGGTGGGTATTCTCCACCTAACTGGGAACAGGAGATACCGGCTTATTGGGCTAGATTTTCTTTTTCTTTTTTTTTTTTTTCCTGCGGTACGCGGGCCTCTCACTGTTGTGGCCTCTCCCGTTGTGGAGCACAGGCTCCGGACGCGCAGGCCCAGCAGCCATGGCTCATGGGCCCAGCCACTCCGCGGCATGTGGGATCTTCCCGGACCGGGGCACGAACCCGTGTCCCCTGCATCGGCAGGTGGACTCTCAACCACTGCGCCACCAGGGAAGCCCGGGCTAGATTTTCTGATTTTTCAAGAGGAACTGGAAATTTTAGTGTGTAATTTCTCATTTTTAAAATCTTGACCAGTTTGTAACATTGCATTAAAATATATAAAACCAACACGCACTGGGCAGATTAAACCAAACACGTGTGAGGGCCAAAGTTGGTCCAGGGACCGCCAATTTGAGACCCAGGATGGAGGCTGGAAGAGACATGCAGACATCATGTAAACAGGACCTCAAATGGCCAGCTGGCCTGCAAGCCCTTTATTCCTCAAGTCTTGACCAGGCCTCCAGTCACTCGGCCTCCCTTAAGTTTGAGCTCTCAGCATTTCAGAATTTGGCACTGAACTTTAACACTTCTCTTAAAGTCAGAGCCTCCTGGGACAGCCCTGTGCAATGACCATTATAACCCACAGTTCTAACCAGGAGGCCCGGAGGGTCCAGAGGCTGCAAACATCCAGGTCTGACCTCTTCCCTTCAGCTCTGTGTCCCAGAGGGCAGGAAGACACGGGACCTTCTAGAACCTGAGGCTTCGCTCCCATGTCTCCCTCACTAAAATGATGGCTCTCTTTTCTTAATCCTTTCTTGGGGCTTTCCCATCTTTTCCAGTTTTCATCATCATTACGATGGGGCATGCTGACCCACACGCCGAAATGAAGCAAATTAAATAGAATAGAAAGAAACCTGTCGAAGTCTTTTCAAGACAGCCAAGGGGAAGTTCCCCCAAATTAAGGCAGTGCCTGTGAGCACAGCAGTCAGAAAGAAAACCTTTTAGCTGAAACCCAGAACATTCCTGGCTGAGGTATTTCATTATAATAATGGTCTATCTTGGATGGGCAATTTAGGAGAGAGGTTAGCGGCTGAATACAGCTCAGGCTATAAGAATGCTGGGAGCCTATGCCTTCTTCCATTTGAGGCAAGGATTTTGATTCAGTCCATGGAGTTTTTAGGTTTATTTCCCTGGTTTTGAGGCCTGTGCATTGTAAATAATCTCTGTTTTAAGACTTCCAAAGAGGTCTTGGCTGTTCAACTCTGGTAGGTGTCTAATGACTTCTAACCACCTATTAGTTAATTACTCAGAGGGTGAGGCGCTTATTGGGCAGGGCCAAGATGATCCTCAGGGTATCCTTGACCAGGGGGATTAAGACGGTTAGATGGGGCAGACACAAGTCTCCAGGCCCTTCTGAATTCATGGTGTGTCCCAGTGAGAGAAGGATCCAGCCAAATGGGCACCATCCATGGCTATGTGGTTCTGGGGCGACATAAACAGTGACGGGTCTGGATAATGTTCAACCAACGTGGAGCGGAGGAAGGTCCACCCGTACATGCAGGTAAGGACTATTTATTGAGGTCCTACTATGTGCTTTCCGAGGGTATGGCAGCAGGCAAGGTAGGACTGTGCTCTCGTAGGGTTGACCCTTACCTGGCAGATGGGCATCCAAGAAATACTGTAGGATAGGGTGTGTATTCATTTCCTAGCTGTGGTAACAAAGAACCACAGACTGGGTGGCTTAAAACAACAAAGATTTATTCTCTCACAGTTCTGGAGGCCAGAAGTCCAAAACCAAGGTGTCAGTAGGGCCCTCCTTTCTCTGAAGCCTGGACAGTAGAATCCTTCCTTGCCTCTTGCAGCTTCCGGTGGCGGCAGATAATCCTTGGCTGCGTCACTTTGAGCTCTGCCTCTGTTGTCACATGGCATTTTCCCCGTGTGCCACTTCTCATCTGCTTACAAGGACATCAGTCATACAGGATTAGGGCCCACCTTATGACCGCATCTTAACTTGATTACATCAGCAAAGACCTGGTTCCCAAATAAAGTCCAATTCACAGGTTCCTGGGGTTAGGACTTCAACATACCTTTATAGGAGACATAATTCAACTTGTAGCAGGGCGTAATGGGGGAACTGATCTAGACTCGAAGGGAAGGCTGGTGGTGGATCGGGGGGTTTGTAAGACGTCTCTGAAAAGCTGAAGCTTGAAGAATGTGTAAGAAAGTGGTGTTCGTCTTTGAGAAGTGGGGAAATGTAGCTGGGAAGGGTTTGGACCAGGCAATATAGGCAACTCGGGAACCAGGAAAAGACCCAAGAATTAATTCCAAAGTCTTTGCAACAGTACTTTTTGGAACTCAAGTCATCTTTCTGTATCAAACCCACACTATTAACTGGGTACACTTTTATTTATTCCCAAGAAACTCCTTTATGCTCGGCTTATGTCTGACATTGTACCCAAGCCCCAGGTAAAGAAATTAAAATCAAATCAAGGTAGACACCTTAAAATCAAACTGACAATGCTCTTTGAGTGGCCGGAGTGAGATGATAGAAGACATACAGATAAAAAGTAAGAGATGGGTCAACCAAGGGGATAAGAGTTTAGGCTCTGGAATATGGAGAAATGGGCTTGAGTTCTAGCTTTGTGGCTTCCGAGCCTATGTGAACTTGGCCATGTGAGGTAACCTGTCAGTGCCTTAGTTTCTCATCAGTAAAACGAGTTACTAATCCCTGTGTTTCCAGCCTCTTGTCCAGAAAAGTTTAGTGACTGTTTGCAGTGGACCAATTATCGATACTATGCCAGACCCATAGCAAGTGCCCTGTAGATGGTGATTATGATGAAGACTTGGCCAGCCAACTAAGGACATAAAGTATCCACATGAGAAATTAAATCCTAAAAGATTTAAACCAAACATCAAGATGGGAATAGATGTCACAAAGCACAGAATGACTAATTGCCAACAAAATTTTACAATGAATAATTGGCATAAGAAAGAGACTGAGGTATTTTTTTTTGGCCGCACTGCGCGGCATGCGGGATCTTCGTTCCCCGACCAGCCTTCGAACCCATGCCCCCTGCAGTGGAAGCACGGAGTCTTAACCACTGGATGGTCAGGGAAGTCCCAAGAGACTGAGCTTATAAGGGGGAGACCTATGGGTGAGATGGGCTTTGCGGGATCAAGGGGGCAAAATGGGAGCGTTCCTTGCAGAGATAATAGGGCGAATGGAGGACTGGAGAGGGCAAGTTTTTGTTTGTTTGTTTGTTTGTTTTACGGTACGCGGGCCTCTCACTGTTGTGGCCTCTCCCGTTGCGGAGCACAGGCTCCGGACCCGCAGGCTCAGCGGCCATGGTTCACGGGCCCAGCCGCTCCGCAGCATGTGGGATCTTCCCAGACCAGGGCACAAACCCGTGTCCCCTGCATCGGCAGGTGGACTCTCAACCACTGCGCCACCAGGGCAAGTTTTGAGTGTGGTTTTAAAATAATGAGTAGGGAAGTTTGACTGGAGGCAGATAGCCCTCCTGAAAAGTGAAATCCTGCCCCATATAGCTGAAAAGGAGTTTGGGGCTTGCAGTGGTTTTAAAACACACTCACAAATTCTTTGACACTCTTCCTATCAAAAGGTGGGTATTCATTTCCTTGCCTCGAATATAGGTGATCCTCCTGTCTTGCAGTGGAAATGATGTTGCGTGACTTCGGAGGCTAGGTCATAAAGGGAGATGCAGCTTCTGCCTGGCCCGCCCTCTTGGGTCATTCACCTTTGGAGCTCTGAGCCATCTTATACAATGTCTGGGTATCCTGAAGCTGCCATGCTGGAGGGAACACGTGGAGAGATCACAAAGAACAGGGAGAGATCACAAAGAACAGAGAGAGACGTCCAAGGAGCTGAGCTGTTCCAGCCCCCGCTGTTTAAGTCTTCTCAGCCCAGGTACCACATGTGCAGGTGAAGAAGACTTCACCGTGACCCCAGCGCCAGCCACTGATCCTCCAAGGCCATGAGAGACTCTATGTACCCATTGCCCTGCTGAGCCCAGTTGCTTTCCGGAGACATAAGAATAATACATGATAGTTGATCTGTTATGCAGAGATAAATAACAGAGCAGGGCTGGGCTGTGAAAGTCAGTTAAAAGGTGTGGATTTAAAGCTGTGGCCAGTGGGAGCCACGAAGGTGTTTGAGCTGTGACTAGCATGATCAAAGTAGTGATTTGGGAAGATGAAACTGGAGGCTTCTGCCAGGAGGCTCCTCCATGGATGTGGGGACAGCTGTTGAGAGGTGAAGACTGAGTCCTTTGTCTCTATTCCCTGGGAGTTGATGACTTGGCCAGGGCATTTTTCTGCAGGTAGGACTCTGCCTGTCACAGGGAAGGGAGAGTTCGGATTGCCCAAGGACAGATGACAAGGAGGAAATCAAGGTGGGGACAGGAGTTGGAGGAGGCATTGTGTGAGGTCCCTAAGCTTGCCTGTAATTCACTTCCAGCTGCTCCAGGGCTGGGGGTGTGGGCATTAGTGTCTTGAGTGAGTTTAGGATTAAAAGGTAAATCTTGGTGAAATCTTCCGTGTGTAAGTTACCACATGAATCACCTGGTAGAGCATTAACATAGACTCTACAGCCTGGGGTGGCAATTACAGTAATTAAGCAGCCTAAGATGCTTTGACTTGGAGGCAGCTCTGTTCACTTTGGAAACAGAGCAAATAGGCGACCTAGCAGATAAGAGAGAAAACTGGGAGGGTCAAAGGCCTTCACAGGTAATTCACAGACAGGATTTCTCCATAACAGCCACAGGACGTCCATTTTCTCCTTTTCAAAATACGGATTCTTTCTGGGGGCGGGGTGGGCTCTGATGCCTTGCACTGTCCTTTGAAAAGCTGCAGCCATTGGTAGAAGCTGATTAAAGGGAACACGTCTTCTAAATGCAGATTCCCAGAACCATCACAGAGGAGCTGCTAGGGGGTGGCCCTGGGGATTGGTATTTTTTAACAAGTATCCAGGTGGTGCTGAACCACTCCGAAGTTTTAGAAACCTGACCGAATGTTTTAGAGGAAAATTCTTCCTGCTTTTCTACCCTTGTTTGCACATGAAAAGGTTGGGGTTTTTTTAATTACAAATGTAACACATGTTCACTGTAACCAATTAGGAAAATCTGGTCTGCTTTTAATAAGTAATTAAAGATGGAACATTCACAGAATGATTCATGTGGAAATGTTCACTAGGGTGTTTTCTACTTACCAATTTATATCTCTGGGTAGTGATTAACAGCTACTTTAGCCAAGGGAGGAAGAGGGAAGAGCATTTCTAACTTGCCTAAGTGGCCTCAGCCAGGGCGGCTACCACTCATGAGACCTCCAGCTGGAACCCTTTCCAAAGCTCCCGGGACACACCAGGCTGGACCAGCAAGGTTACCACTGAGTGGATGAAAAAAGCCCTTCCAGAATGTTTTGAGTTATAGCCAGAAGCTCAGCAGATTTATCCATTCAACAATTATTTCATCGAACACCTCCTACGTGCCAGGCATTTCCTAGACATGGGGGTGCAGCCGAGAAGAGACCTGCAATTCCGGATTCTAGTGAGGCAAGGTGTCCATGTAGTTTCAACCTGGCCCAGGAAAAGTAGGTCATCGGCAGGATGCCAAGCCATATTCATCCACCTTTTCAGGAAAATCTTCCCCTGAAGAAGGACCTTCTTTCTACCTTGGACAAAAGATGATGTCATGAAACGCCGGTACACGTATGTGAGGATCTCACATGCTTTGTAAAGCAGGGGTCGACAAACTGTGGCCCATGGGCTAAATAGGGATCACTGCCTATTTTACTGGCACACAGCCCCACTCTATGCACTCTATTCACAGCAGTCAAGGAATTGCAACAAAGTAGGAAATCTTTACTATCTGGCCCTTGCCAGAAAAAGTTTGCCAGCCCTGCTGTGGAGAGCTTCGTGTGGCCCAGGCATGCAGGTGTCCTAAGTAGTCCATATGATTGGATGAGAGAGTAAAACATCAGCTTATGCTGGCGCTCTGGACTTCCGGAAGAGGAGGGACCGGTCCCTGCCTCTGCGCTTTTGCGAGCATCTGGCCTGCCCAGTGGTGTTTTCTGGACTTGTCAGGGTCATCTGACAGCTCCATCAAAGGTCACACACCTTCTCCGCTCTAGGCCCCCATGTGATGTCTGGGAGTCTTGCCTTAATCCACCAACAAGCCCTGGGTGGGAATTTAAGCCTTGTTTGGTTCTTCAGCTGATCTGCAGATAACACGGAAGGACAGCTGCCCCTGGAGCCAGGGGTGATAGAGATCAGGCAGAAAGTTGTTTGGGGTGGGCTGAGGTAGGGCCATAAACCATGCTGAAAAGACTCCCATGTCACTTACTGGTTGTATTCTTTCTCCTCCCCCATCACCAGCGTTCCCGTTCATTGGGGGCTCTAATTACAGGTAGCAGGGATGCTAAGAGGCTCTTAATCCCCAGATATACTGGATGGATTTATGCTCCTAGGTGCCTTTGCTCTTTTATTCTCCAGTCAATGGGCTGGCTGAGCAAGAAGTCCAAATCCTTGGTGCATTCTGCCTCCTGGGAGGTTAATGACGCTTTGAGAAGGCTGCCAGCTCCCACTGGGACAATGAATTGCCCCAGAGCTGAGCTTCCCAGAGCTTCCCAAGCTCATGACTCAAAGGGCTCTGACCATGGATGTAAAGAGGGGAAGGGAATTAGGCAGACTGCAGAGTGGGTTTAAATTTCACCTCTGCCCTTGGAAACTGGTTGGCTCTGGGCAGGACAATCCCTCTTCAAACCACCATTTTCTCATCTATAACACTGCCTAAGAGGATATGAAAGAATTCGATTAAATGCCACACACTGCCAGCCCCGTTGTAGGTGGTCAGTAAGGCGAGTTTCTTTCTCTTTCTACTCCTCTGTTCTGGAACCTTGTATGGCTCCCTGCTACCAGCCCGATCAAAGCTGGGGAGGAGATGGAACCAGTGATGAATGGAGAGAACAGTGTCCTAGGCAGAGAGAACAGGAAGTGCAGAGGACCATGGATATTCATGGGTGTGGGTGTTTGTGGCCAGAAAGGGGAAGAAGCGTAGAAGTTTTGGCCGGGCCAAGTCAGAGGGGCTACATAAGGAATTTGCATCTGATACCAAAAAAAAAAAAAAAAAAAAAAAGTGGAGTCTTTTCAGCTGGGGAATGATTTGATCTTGTACCAGTTTAAGGTGATGGCTTTGGCTGATGCAGGGAGAATCCTGGCACATCCTTCTTGAAAACACACAGTGGGTGCCTTTGTCCCTGTGACCCTCCTTGGTGCCTGAGTTTTCAGAAGAGTTTGCAGGTTTGAAAATGTAGGGGAGCGAGAGAAAAGCCAGTTCCTATTGAGGGTTCCCAAGGTCACATCAAGAGCCCTGGATACTTGCCTGGTGCTGCATAAAAGCCCTGCTGTTTTCCAGGGAAGAAAAGCAGTGGGTTCAGGTGCTGCTGTCTTGCCCATGACCTTCCTGCTGGTTGCAGCTGTCAAGGCTGCCTCAGCCCGAGGAAAAAGCAGCCCACAGTGTGGGCAGGGACTAAAAACATGCTGTGTTCTCTGAGTGCTTTGGAGCCAGACAAACTGCACTCTGAATTGTTCCTCTGCCATTTCCTAAGTAGAAGGCCTCTCTGAGTTTTGATTTTCTCATCTGTAAAATGGGAATAGGGACTTCCCTGTCAGTCCAGTGGTTAAGACTTCGCCTTCCAATGTAGTGGGTGAGGATTCAATCCCTGGTCTGGGAGGTAAGGTCTCACATGGCTTGCCAACAAAAAAACCAAAACATAAAACAGAAGCAATATTGTAACGAATTCAAAGAAGACATTAAAAAAATTTAAAAAAATAAGATGGGAATAATAACAGTACGGACTTTGTAGCATTAGGTCTGAACTTTGAGAGAGGTATGGTATATAGTGTGTAAGCACATCACAGTCTATAAATGGTATGCATTGCTATTATCTTTATTAGCTGCAAGATTGCTCACTGTTTCTTTTTTTTTTTTTCCCCTCCGGTACACGGGCCTCTCATTGCTGTGGCCTCTCCCGTTGTGGAGCACAGGCTCCAGACGTGCAGGTTCAGCAGCCATGGCTCACGGGCCCAGCTGCTCCGCGACATGTGGGATCTTCCCGGACCGGGGCACGAACCCATGTCCCCTGAATCGGCAGGCGGACTCTCAACCACTGCGCCACCAGGGAAGCCCTTTTTTCTTTCTTTCTTTTTTTTTTTTGAGAAATTTGAAAAATCAAGTAGAAAGAGAATTATAGCTCCTGATAATTCCAACACCCAGAATTTGAAGAAGTGTTAATATCTAGAGTCTTAAATGTTTATGTGTGAAGTCTCAAGAGCTTTGAAAGAGTGGGAAGTGACAGAAACTCAGATTTTATTCTTAGATTGAATTTGAATCCCTGAATCCCCAGTTTCCTGAGCTGTGTGACTTTGGGCAATTTACTGCCCTCTTCAGAGCCTGTTTCCTCATCTGTAAGATGGCAATACTTCCTTCAGAATAGTGATCACTGTTATTAATAAGGAACCTAATTGAAATTAAGTTTAAAATAGTTTTAGTGCCAAGTGCACTTTATTCCAATTCTTTGAAAAATGGTCATTCATGTATGATAGATGAGATGAAAGAAAGTATGCTGTACGTTTTAACACAGGGTCCCATAGGCTGAGTGTTGGGCCTGGCACATCGTAGATTTCAGGCCTGTGGTCCCTTCCTTCCCTTTGGTGCTGTGGATTCAGCCAGCAGAACTCCCACGGTGCCTTGGCTCCGACGTAAAGGCTCAATGTTCTCCGGTTGACACATTATCCTCGTTGAAAACTGAGCAATCTTTCCAGAAAGGGAAAGGCCCTTTGCTCTGAGTCACGGGGTGGCCGGGATGTCGGTATTGTCTCTGGAACCAGCGGACCTGGAAGAGGAACTCCTCCCTGGCTCAGCGCCTGGACTGCTGCCCGAGAGGATGTGTCAGCCCAGGGGCCAAGCCTGGCCCGGGAGGGGCTCCCCTCTCCAGTCTTGGCGCCAAGCAAGGTCCACTGGGGTCACTTGCAGGCCCCAGACTGATTCATTGGGGAAGACCTTCCTTCTGGTTACCCATGCCACCTTCACGGTGCCCCCCCCGCCCGCCCATTCAGTCACTGAGGGAGTTTTGAAAACCAAGACCAGATCATGGCACTTACCAGCAGCTTCAATGGATTCTGGAATAACATTCCAACTCCTACACTGGCTCACACAGCACACCACAGAGTACAGTGGTCCAGAGTCTCCTACTGCCCTGCCTTCCCCATATTCTTCGCACCTCTCTCTAGACCGGTGGTTCTTACTGGGGGTGCGGGGGCAGAGGAGAGGGAGGGGAGGAGGGTGATTTTGTCGTTCAGGGCACAATTTGGCAATGTCCAGTTGTCACGACTTTGGGGGGAGGGTGCTACTTACGGATTGGCGTCTGGTGGGTGGAGGCCAGGGATGCTGTTAAATATTCTGAAATGCACAGGACGGTTCACGTGACACCAAGTCAGCCAGTCCAAAATGTCAATAGCATCAAGGTTGAGGAACTGGTATAGATCTCACCTCCTCCAGAAAGCCTTCCCTGAATCCCTGGATGGAGGAGATACGTCCCTTGGCTCCCACGCACTTCTGATCTTATCTGTCACAGCCTCCATCACTCTGTGTGATCCTTGGACTCCAGGGGAAGAGCCCACATATTACTGTACCTACAACTTTGTCTTCCTTTCTCTCTAGCTTGTGAGTCTCTGTAGGTCAGGGACCGTGTCTTGTCCACAGTTGTGTCTCTAAGATCTAGCATAGAACCTGACACATTGTAGGCACCCGGTAAATACTTGTTGAATAAATGAATGAATCTATAGGCTGAGACTCAGGAAAACTAAGTTATCTTCTTTGCTGCCCCCATAATGCTCACCCTGGGCACGCTCTTAAACCTGCTCTCAATTCCAGTCCCTCCTTCCAAGTTGGCTTAATTCGGGGTCTCCCCATAGGCTGGTCCTTGTGAAAGGCGAGTGTGGACGGAAGTGTGCTGAACTCTTTACAAAAGAGAAGACCCACCCTTTCGAACTAAGATACCATTATTTTCATGTGTTACCCTGATAATATCTGTTATCCCTCTATGCTTAGGAAAGCCCTGGATAAAGGCTTTGTACTGTGAACAGTACAGCAACAGTCTCAGGGATCTTAATCTCTTATCTACGACTTTATTTTGGAAAATTGTGCTGGCTCCTAGCTCCACCCTTTCCCCCCAGTCCATGCTAATGCTTTCAACAAAGATCCCCCCGAAGGGGAAATACATTGAGTTCATCCCAGCCAAGAGTCACCCCCGAGCCCAACCCCGGAGTGGGTGGGGGGACTAGTGGGTCCCACCCCCCATTCAATCTTGTACCATCAGCTCCCCACACACCCTTGAGAATCACCAAATGGAGTTTAAAACAATGGGCGTTTGAAGAGGGAGAAAACAGTAGATTTGGGGCTCTTCCCCTAAGCCAAAGTTTCTCAACTTCAGTACTGTGGATACCTGGGACTGGATAATTCTTTGTGATGGGGTGCTGTCCTGTGTACCCAGGATGCCTTCTTTTCACAATGTCAGCTGTTGGCATTGGGGAGGGCAATGATCGAGATTTTTATCTGTGTTAATAATCTAGGGAAGAGTAAATGTTGGGTAGTAAGGAAGGGTCCTGAAGTCTAGCCACAAATTCTTCATGAGCCAGCTGAGTGGACTTAGGGAAGTCAGTAGACCTCTCTGAGTCCTAGTGTCTGGATGGATAAATGAAATATCCATTCAGTCTCCACTCACTCATTCATTTTCATGGGTTCACCATCTAAAATCTGGTCACTGTATATCTGTTATGTATGTGGCTCATGCAATGATTTAATCCTCAAGAACACTTCATAAAGTTACCTCTCTGACCTTTTCTCCTCCTCACCCTTTCAGCCCCCCCACCCCACAGTCCCCACCCCTGGCTTCCCTGCTGCTCCTTCAATACACCAGGCACACTCCTACCTCAGGGCCTTTGCACATGCTGTTCCCTCTGCATGAAACATTCTTGCCCAGGTATCTGCGTGGTTTGCTCTCTTAGCTCCTTTAGATCTTATCTCAAATGTTACCTTCTCAGTGAGGCCTTTCTGGGTCACTGTATCTAAGCACTCCCCCCACCCCCAACCCACTCCAACACACAGACACACGCACACACACACACACACACACAGTCTTACTTACCCAATCCCCCTTCTCTGCTCTGGTTTTTCTTCACTTAACCTCCTATGCAGTTTTCTTATTTGTTTTCTTCATGATCTCTCTTCCTGCACAAGAATGAGGGTGGGATCTGTGTCTGTTACCTGTTCACTGCTCTATATCCAGTGCCTAGAATGCTACCCGGCCCCAAATTAGTGCTCAAAAAAATATTTGAATAGGTGAATGGATGAATAAATGAAAACAAATCTTATTATCTTTTGTTTTACAGAAACTGAGGCTCAGAAGGGTTAAATTGTTTGTCGTAGTTAGTAAAAGACAGAGCCAAAATTTGATTCCTGTTCTACCTGCCCCATGAGCTAGATGGCCCTACACAGTTATACATCAAATGAACTAATTGTGATTTTGCAAGACCTTCTGAGGGCAAGTGTGGATGTTCATAGAGATTTCGTCAGAGAGCTGATTCAAATATTGAAGGTCTCTCTTTTTTGAATCTTTTTAACAAATAAAGTGGGGGGGGACCTGTCTCTACAATAAGATATCTGTGTTCATGGTTGTTTCAGATTTGGGTCTCAACAAAAGTCCAAATGAATGAAGAGAAAAATATCACCGACAGCATATGTTTATCCTCATTGTTTCAAACCCAGCCCGTTATGGCATTCTGTTTTTTAAATAGACTTTCTGGAAAACAGCAATATCCGTCTGCTACCCGCGCCCTCGCCAACTACTGCAAAACAAAACGGCCATAAATAGGACTTGGGAAGCAATCGCTTGCTCGTGCTGCTCAAATAGGAACAGTAGAAAGTTCAACTGCATCACACAATGGCTGGTTCCTGGTGGGAGTGTGTGTGTGTGTGTGTGTGTGTGTGTGTGTGTGTGTGTGTTGGGGCTGGGGCAGTTGCTGGAGTCTTTTCAGCTACAGAATGAGGCCCGCCCCCCCTTCTTTCTTGAATGCTCATATGCTCATGGGAGTGAAATGGATTCTGATGTATAAGGCAGGAGGCTCCAAGGCCATGACACCAACAGCTATTGATGGCAACATAATAGCTGATACACTCAGCTTTCCCGCTGTGGGTGCTGGATGCATCGTGCCTGGTCGTCCTCAGAAAACACTTGCATGGCGTGTTCTGAGATTTTGGGGTGCCCTTGGCCTGGCCCCTCACATTAATGAGAATAAACCCTCACAATGAGCCTCCCTTTCCCCAGCCTTGTTCTAGGCACTTAGTACGGTACATGAAGTCATTTAATCTTCATTGCAACCCTTGGAAACAGACCCTGTTTCCATCCTTTTTTTTTTTTTTTTTTTTTTTTTTTTTTTTTTTTTTTTTGTGGTACGTGGGCCTCTCACTGTTGTGGCCTCTCCTGTTGCAGAGCACAGGCTCCGGACACGCAGGCCCAGCGGCCATGGCTCACGGGCCCAGCCGCTCCGCAGCATGTGGGATCTTCCCGGACCAGGGCACGAACCTGTGCCCCCTGCATCGGCAGGCGGATTCTCAACCACTGCACCACCAGGGAAGCCCTCCATCCCTTTTTAACATGTGGAAAAGTGTGGATCAAAGACACAAAGTGACTTATCTCTAGCCACAAAGCTCGGAGGTTGCCAAGCTGATATTTGAATCCAGAGAGTGGGTCCCAAGGTGGCATTCTAAACCTCCGGGATACACCTGCTCACATCCTCAGGCCTCCTTTGACTTTCATCTTGTGTTTCTAAGGCCCTCACCCTAAAAGACAATAATGTCAGCACACCCCACTAACTTAAATATTTATTGAGCCCCTACTTGGATGACTGATTTCTGGAAATCCTCACATCAACGTTCTAGGAACTTTAAACATTTCCCTATTTTTCAGGCATAGACTCCAGGCTCATCAAAGTTAAGGGACTTTGCTAGGATTTCATAGCCAGAAAGTGGATAGAATCATGCATTGAACCCCAAAATGTCTAGATTCAACTTATGAATGTCTAAGTGTGTATAGCCTTTGCTCTTACATTATTTAGCAGTTTTATGTTCTCTTGCCTTTTACTGCTCGTTACAACACCACTGGCTGATTTCGGTTTTCTCCCAGTTCTAACTTGTGATCTGGGTCAAATTATTTAATCTCTGTGTACCTCAGTTTTCTCATCTGTAAAATGGGGCTGATAATACTACCTGCTTCAAAGGATCATTATAAAGACTTAAGTAAGCTCATATAAACTTTAGAACAATACCTGGCATGTGAACAATTATTATTGTTATAGTTACTGTCATTATCATTATTTCTTATTAGAAGTTGTTTCTCCTTTTGTCTAATGCAGAAAAGTCATTTCTGTCTCTGTCATTTCTACCTAACCATCTTTATTACTTCCTGCTTCGAACACCTAAATCCTACTATTGTTTAAGAGTCACCACCTCCATGAAGCCTTCCCTGGTTCCTCCAGGTCTCACGGACTTCTCTTTCCTCTCCAAGTCACTCCAGCCTATATCAGACAGCCTGTATCAGAACCCTGTGCTTCTATGAATATGCCCTGCTTCCAGAGAGTCATCATTCCCTCCTCAATCAGGTACCATCCTGCACTGCTATGAGTGACCCCTAGGTCTTGAGAAATGGTCCTCTCCTGAATCAGGCACTAATGCATAGACTTTGTCTTTTGTTGGCCCAGAGGGCTTAGAAGAGTGCTGAGGCCACTGTTCAATACTGGGAAGAGTGCCAGGCTTGGGATCTGGCAAGGAGCTGGGTGAGAATCCTGGCTTAACCACCTAAACTATCATTTAACTTCTCAGGTCGTGGGTATCTTGTTAGTAAATGGGGGATAATAATCTCTACCTTTCAAGAGTGGTTAGAAGCAATCAGTGGGAGAATGTCTATGCAAGTGCCTGTATCAAATACTGGATTAGAGCTTCCTTACATTATTAATAATAGCAGTTCAATATTGATCAGTCACTTACAATATGCTAGACCTTGCCTGTGCTAAATATTTTACATATATCATTCTCCTATTTAGATAATTATTCAATAGACATCAAAAGCACAAGCAACAAAAAGAAAAATAGATAAAAGCACAAGCAACAAAATTAAACATTTTCACTTTGCAGGACACTATCAAGAAAGTGAAATGACAAGTCATAGAACAGGAGAAAATATTTGAAATATTTAATTAATACGTAAGAAATATCAATATGTAATTAATACTTGATAAATACAAAAATATTTACAAATCACATGTCTGATAAGAGACTGGTATCCAGAGTATATAAAGAACTCTTATAACTCAATAAAAGACAAATAACCCAATTAAAAAATGGGCAAGGAATCTAAATAGACATTTCTCCAAGGGGGTGATATGTAAATGGCAAAAAGACACATGAAAAGATGCTTGACATCATTAGTCATCAGGGAATCCAAATCAAAGTGAGATACCATTTCACAGCTACTGGAAGGACTAGAATCAAAAAAGACAGATAACACGTGCTGGTGAAGTTGTAGAGAAATTGGAACCCTCCTACACTGCTGGTGGGAATGGGAAATGCCACAGCACTCTGACAGTTCTGTTGGTCCTCAAATGATTAAACACAGAGTTACCATATGATCCAGCAACTCCATCTCTAGGTATTAGAAGAGAATGGGATGAAATGAGACAACCCAAGAGAAATGAAAAGAGAAATGAAGACATATGTTCACACAAAAACTTGTCCAGATGTTTATAGTGGTCTTATTTATAACAGCCCAAAGGGTCAAACAGCCCAAATGTTCTTCAGTAGATGAATGGATAAGTTAAGTGTGGTCTATCCATATAATGGAATATTATTCAGCTATAAAAAGGAATAAAGTACTGGCACATGCTACAACATAGATGAACCCTGTGACTATTATGCTCAGTGAAAGAAGCCAGTCAAAAAAGACCACATATTATATGATTCCATTCATATATAATGTCCAGAACAGGGAAATCTATACAGACAGAAAGTAGCTTAGTGGTTGTTTAGGGCTGGGGAAGAGATGGGGGTTGGAGAAGTGACAGCTAAAGAGTACAGAGTTTCTGTTTGAGGTGACAACAATGTTCTAAAATTGATTGTGGTGATGGTTGCACATTTCTGTGAATATACTATAAAAACCATGGAATTGTATACTTGAAATAGATAAATTTTGTGGTATGTGAACTGTATCTCAATAATGCTGCTATAAAAATAGTTATTCAATGTTTATCCTCTAAGAAACAAAATCAGAAGGGATACTGCTGTCAAATACAAAAAAAAAGTCTTTCTTGACTCTTGGGGAAGAAGATGCTGATAATGGTAGTATACACCAAAATGGGGTGTACTAGTTTCTTATTGCTGCTGTAACAAATTACCACAAACTTAGTGGCTTAGTACAATACAAACTTACTATTATTTAATAGTTCTTCAGGTCAGAGGTCTGAAATCAGTTTCACTGGGCCAAAATCAAGGTATCAGCAGGCCTCTTTTTATTTTGCAGGCTGCAGGGAAGAATCCATTTACTTGCTTTTTTCCAGGTTCTGTGTTCCATCTGCATTCCTTGGCTCATCACACTCAAATCTCTGACCTCTACTTCCATCTTCAGATCTCCTTCCCTGACTCTGACCCTCTCTTCACCCTCTTATAAGGACCTGGTGATTACATTCAGCCCCCTGGGATAATCCAGGATAATCTTCCTTCCCCTCAAATCCTTAACATAATCACATTTGCAAAGTCCCTTTTGCCATGTCAAGTAACATGTTTACAGGTTCTGGGGATTAGGACATGGACATCTTTGGAGGGGGGTCATTATTCTACCTCCTACAGGGTGTTAGAATCTCCATTCCTTTAAAAAGGAAATGGTCCTTCACCTGTGCCCTGTGATATAGTTTACCTGCCGAGACAGGAGGCTTTTGGAGGTCCCTTCTGGCTTGAGGCTTCTGATGAGTACTTTAAGTTTCTGACTTCCTTTGATTATTCTTCCTCTGGAATGAGTGAATATGGGAAAAGAGGTCTTGGCTCTCAGACAGGGCTGTCTGAGTCTCAGCTGTATTACTTACCTGCTATGTGACTATGGGAGAATTAGTTAACCTCTTGAAGCCTTAGTTTCCTCATCATCAAAATGAAGATTATAATATGCAGCTCCTAAAACTGGTGTGAACAATGAGCAATGACCAAGGCATAAAGAAATGGTTTATTAGTTGGTAGCTATTGTTATCAACATATTTCCCCCCATTCTCACCTCTGTCTCTTTACTTCCTATCATAGGAGTTTGCACAGTCTCTTGAAAATATCTGTACTCTTGTCTATCACTAAATGGTGAGCTCCTTAAAGGAATGGACGAAGGTCTTCTCTCTCTGAAGGCATTGCAAAGAGCAGATAGATGGATGGATGAATGGATGATGGTTCATCACTGAATGGATAAATGAATGAATGGGTGCATAGATGGATAAGTGATGGATAGGAGGCTGTGTGGTATGTATGTATGTAGGTAGGTATGTAGTTATATATGCATGTATGGGTTCATGAATGAATGGATAAGTACCTGGATGGATGGATGGATGGATGGATGGCTAGATGGATGGAAGGGTATGTGTATGAATAGATGAATGGATATTTGGATGGATTTATGGATGCATAAATGAGAGGGTGGATGCATGTATGGATGGGTGTATATATATATGTATGTATGTGTGTATGACTTGATCAATGGATGAATGGAAGTTTGGATGATTGAATAAATGAATAGATAGATGAACACGTGTATGTATATGTATGAATGGGTGAACACAT
This sequence comes from Mesoplodon mirus, assembly GCF_964341445.2. Taxonomy (NCBI): domain Eukaryota; kingdom Metazoa; phylum Chordata; class Mammalia; order Artiodactyla; family Ziphiidae; genus Mesoplodon; species Mesoplodon mirus. The sequence goes on from NC_138989.1 coordinate 13,636,045, forward strand.
GGATGCATGGATACAGGAATAAACTGATGAATGGATTCATTAATGAATGGATGATGGAAGCATTCATGCATATATAGATGGATGGATGATTGAGTGGTTTTATGGATGAATGGGTAAATGGGTGATCATTTAAAAAATTGCATTCTGGCACTCAGAGCAATATTTTCATGCTAAGTCTTTATCACTGAGGGTTCTGATCCCTTCTCTGAACCCAAGCATGGGAAAAGCATACACTAGAATAATCTATTATGTGTCCCATAAAAGGACGTCTCGTGAAACATGGCACCATAGTAAATGGATATGGATCAACATCACTGAAGAAGTGTTCACTATAATTGTCTCTAAATGCCTTCTCAGTATGATATCCCAGAGGCTGATTCAAAGCTTGGTCCAACTTCCTCAGCACAAAAAGATAAGACTAGAAGGGATCCCAGATGCCATTTGTTTTGACTCTTTGATTTTTCAGACAGGGAACTCAAAGCCCAGAGAAGGGAAGGGACTTGCCCAAGGTCACACAGCAGATGAGCATCAGACCTGAAACAAGAACTCAGGGTTCAAGACCAGAGCTTCTGCTATAAAGTGCTACCTGGCTTTCTTGTTTTGTCAAACCTCCCTGTCCCCAGATGCCTCTTCCAGGCAACCACTTGGAACATCCCCAAATGAAGACCTTCTCTCTCTTTGACTCTGACAGTCACGGTCCCGAGAGCCAACTTGAACTTGTTCATCTCCTGTGTGACAGTCGTTAACTTAGCCGCCAACACCTGGCCCATGGAGCAGTTGGAAGGATTTAGAGAGACAAGGAATTTGCCTTGTGTGGGTAGATTCCAAAGATGCCCTCTGGGGTTTCAGCATTTAAGGCTTTCCCCCTGTCTCCTGATTTTCTAAAGAGAAATCTTTCTTCTCTTTCTCGTTCGTTAGTAGAATAAAAGGAAGGAAGACAGACACACACAGAGAGTTTGTCCTAGTTACTTAACAAAGGCATGCCACAAAGATTGTGTTTCATCTCTGGGGCCGCGGGGGCCCTATTAGTCTTCCTGGAATCTTCAGCGTGGCAGTAATGAACTCCCAGCCCTTCCTGCTCTAGGGCTCTTTCCTCCCTCCCTCCCACCCGGCTCCCACCTTGCCTTGGGAGCTGCCCAGGAAAGCCAGGATGTTGAGCAGGGCCCTGTTGCGATGGTTTTGTATTTACCTCTGGGTTTCTGAAATTTCCAGTCTTGAAAGAATCTAAACCTCTGTAGGAGGAACCCTCTCACCTGCGGGGATCACCTCTTCTGGTCTCAGGGCCAGAGGCATGGGAATAACAACAGCCACCACAGCAACATCAATAATAATAACAACTGCATCCAAAGGGCTGACCATGTGCCAGTCACTCCTCTCACTCAGTCCTCACCTCTGTGAGGGGTATGCCGTATGCAGCCCCATTTGATGGGTAGAGAAACTGAAGCAGGGAAAAGTCCACCTAGCTTGGATTCCAGCTCTGTGTTTAGTTACTGCATTATACCAGGTGCCATACCTAGTGTTTTACCTGGATTAACTCGATTAATATTCTTTATGACCTAACCAGGTAATCACTATCCTTATGCCTATTTACAGAGATGAAGATAGTGGGAACAGAGAGGTCGAGTCACTTGCCCAAAGACACACAGCTAGTAGATGACAGAGCTGTATGCCGTCTTCCCAGTGGCAGTGACTTTGTAAATACTTTATAGAATTATAAAGTCATAAATATTTGGGGCTGGATGGGCTGTAAGGAGCATCTAGGTGAAATATTATAGTTGAAGAAATAAGAGCCAGAGAGGCAAAGTGACTCATCAACGATCATAAGGCTGGTTAGCTACAGACTTCCTGGCAGAGTTGTAGAATAATAATAATTATAATTACTGTTATTTCACATAATTACAATATTTTAAATTATTATTATTATTATTATTATTTTAAGAATTGCAGTAGGCCTCAGGGATCTTTTGTAAATGCACACTCTATTTGTGCAAATCAAATTGCAAAGTCAGGGCTTCCCTGGTGGTGCAGTGGTTAAGAATCCGCCTGCCAATGCAGGGAACACGGGTTCAAGCCCTAGTCCGGGAAGATCCCACATGCCGCGGAGCAACCCGTGCGCCACAACTACTGAGCCCACGTGCCACAACTACTGACGCCTGTGTGCCTAGGGCCCGTGCCCCGCAACAAGAGAAGCCACGACGATGAGAAACCCGTGCACCACAACAAAGAGTAGCCCCTGCTCGCCGCAGCTAGAGCAAGCCCACGTGCAGCAGCAAAGACCCAATGCAGCCAAAAATAAATAAATAAATAAATGTATTTAAATAAATTGCAAAGTCATTAAAATAATAACTTCTTAAGCAGCCTGGTGGGGCATTTGAGAACACCACCCCACTGAAACACACACATACACACACACACAACACAACACACACACCAGTCTTCCTTGGGTAGTGCTTTGGGTTTTGATATGTGAGGTGTGTGCATTTGTTTCTTTTTCCACTTAGACGGCGCTCAAGGACGAAGTGGTCACGAGGGATCCGTGTGTGTCCTGGAGGAGGTCATCTTTGCCACCACCTGAGTTCAGTTTCCTGGGGAAAAAGGTGTGGCTTGGACCCAGGAGAGGGACATTGTTGAGAAAGAGAAATTGGAGCTGATTAATGGGGGTGGGGGGAGGCAGCACAGAGACAGGAGGAGGGATGATTCTGCCTGGGAAAAGCTGGAGGGAACTGCATCTCGGTTTTGCAACCAAGATGGGGCAGGTCCACAGGCTCTGAAAGCTTACATGACAGGGGTGGTAGAGACGGGGCAGGATAGGCTGAAAGTAAAAGATAAAATGCCAAAGACCTTCCAGATGTCATTGATCCTAACCACATATTTAGGACCCAGAAACTGATCACATTTCATCTTACGTGACCCTTCAGAACAAAGTTTCTCAGTTTGGGAGGGACCTTCAGAAGATACAGGACCAGGACATTATATAAAAACATATTCTCTTTTTATTTTTTTTGTGGTACCCGGGCCTCTCACTGTTGTGGCCTCTCCCGTTGTGGAGCACAGGCTCCAGACGCACAGGCTCAGTGGCCATGGCTCACAGGCCTAGCTGCTCCACGGCATGTGGGATCTTCCCGGACTGGGGCACGAACCCGTGTCCCCTGCATCGGCAGGCTCTCAACCACTGCGCCACCAGGGAAGCCCATCTTTTCTTTCTTTTTTTTTTTTTTTTAATTTTAACATCTTTATTGGAGTATAATTGCTTTACAATGGTGTGTTAGTTTCTGCTTTATAACAAAGTGAATCAGTTATACATATACATATGTTCCCATATCTCCTCCTTCTTGCATCTCCCTCCCTCCCACCCTCCCTATTCCACCCCTCTAGGTGGTCACAAAGCACTGAGCTGATCTCCCTGTGCTATGCGGCTGCTTCCCACTAGCTATCTATTTTACGTTTGGTCGTGTATATATGTCCATGCCACTCTCTCACTTTGTCACAGCTTACCCTTCCCCCTCCCCATATCCTCAAGTCCATGCTCTAGTAGGTCTGTGTCTTTATTCCCGTCTTACCCCTAGGTTCTTCATGACATTTTTTTTCTTAGATTCCATATATATGTGTTAGCATACGGTATTTGTTTTTCTCTTTCTGACTTACTTCACTCTGTATGACAGACTCTAGGTCCATCCACCTCACCACAAATAACTCAATTTCATTTCTTTTTATGGCTGAGTAATATTCCATTGTATATTCCTTCGCATTCCTTTGGATTTCTTCAGGTAGCAAATCCTCGTTCGGTGCTTTGACTGCTTTACCTCTTCCAACACTTGCTAACCTCTCTTAAACAGAAGGAGAGCTCCCCTTAGGCCCAGAGCCCTTCCAGAGTTATCTGACTAGAATTTAGCATCAATGGTTTGTGTTCCATATGTTTACTTTCAAGGTGACTTTCTATTTGGAATAAAGGACCCTGGGATGCCAATGACTGGAGTAATATAAAGTTGCTTTTTGAAATAAATGTATTAGACAGTAAAACGAGTTGGCATGAAGAACATCATTAAGTATAATAGTACAGGCAGTATATGGAGGTTGCAAAATTCATGACGATAATACAGGATGATTGATGTTGGGGGAGATATCAATCTAGATGAGAAATGGAGAGAGAGCAGACAGAGTGAGCATGGGGAAAGGGTGCCTTTTTTGGATCACAGGAAGGTGCCATAGGTGTTAGCTGTAGGTCTGAAAGTTGGCAATGGATAGGGAATGGCTGAGTGGTGTAAGGCAGGATAAGCTTGCCGCCATCACAAATAACCCCAAACTTCAGTGGCTTCACCCAGTGGAAGGCCAGTCAGGTGCTCCTCATTGGTGAGATGTCTTCCACCAATGACCACCAAACGATGCTCATTTAGGGACCCAAGTTCCTTCTAGAGCCTTAGCCTCTCCATTGAGCTGGCAAATGATCATCATGGGCAGTTTTTATGGGCCACGTCAGGATGTGCACTTAACACTTCTGTCACATCCCACTGGCCACAACTCTGTCACGTGACTACACTAACAGCAAAGGATTCTGGGAAATACAGTCGAGCCACCTACCGGAGAGGAAAAGGTGGGGTTTGGGAGGGCAGCTAGTCAGTCTCTGCCCATGATGGTTAGTTCATTCAATTTATTTATTCAATATTCATTTACTCATTCAATATTTCAATATTTATTCATTCAATATTTATTGAACATCTATCTTATGCCAAGCATTTTTGCATCTCAACTTAATTAAAGTGATGGCTTTGCCCTTTTCATATATGTTTGGAGATCATTTATGAGATAAATATGAAAAATCAATTGCACATACTGTATTTTCAGCTAAATAGAGTGGTGATTCTACTCATGCGTTTAGAGATAATTTGTGAGATAAAAATTAAATTAAAATTAATCCCACATACTATAGTGTATTTAAATGACCTTTTCAGAAATAATTACTCATCTTCAGTGGAGGTGCTTGGGGGTAAAGGCCATATCTTAAGTATTATTCCCAAGTACCAAGCACTGAGCTAGGCACATGAATGTTTTCTGGAAAAGAATGTAGAAAAGAAGTTTCTAGAGACAATGACTATATCAGACTGGTACTGGACTAGCGAGTTGCGTTGCCCACTAACAGCCAAGATCTTCACCCACATCACCATCTCATTAGCCCAGGACAGAATCCCAAGACTGAAAGGAAGGATGCTCTTGGCATCCTTTCCCCATCTCCCCTGATGCCATGGGAACATGTTGTCTGGCAGCCACAGGTCAGGAGAGGCTGGGGACCCTAGACATTCTTCAGGGCCTCCTATCAATGAGCCTTGATAGCCCTTCTTTTACCCGAGGCACAGGTGTTCTTTTACCTGAGGCACAGGTGGTATTTTCTGCTTAATAAGATCTACATGAACTTGCCCGTTGAACTCATCCATGGGCAAATTCCTCCAAAGAGTGGGGTTCAGAGAGTGTCCCAGGAAGGTCCATTCATCTAATGTGCATCGAATATCAAGTCAACACTTCCAAATTCTGCACAGTCTTTGTGTAAGTTGTTTCTTTGGACATCTACCTTGGGAATGGTTTGCAGATCTTGGCATATCTGTTCCATGAACCCCAGTGACACCACACTGCTCATAATGTTCTAGGATAGTTCTAGGATATTTGTCTACTCCTATTCATGTTATCCACATAGTTAAGACCAGTTAAGACCCTGCTATAAAAAAACGGTGCCCTTAAACATATATGTTGGAACATTTTCCCATGTCATTAATGTTATTTGTATGGTTTTAGTATTTCCAAATAATTTGGTTCTTTATCAAAGATGTTTAAGCAGGGGAGGATATAATCAGATTAGAAAATGTTTAACTTTAGAATGCTAATTCTGGAGCAGTATGGAGCACAGGGTGATGGGGATAGAGAAGCAGATGAGAGTGGAAAAAAAAAAAAGACAAGAGGCTGCTGGAATAGTCAGGAAAAGAGCACTGGCACTCAGAGAAGCAGCCAAATGTGCTGGCTGTACGTGTGAGCCCTGGAATGAGACTGTCTGCATTTATCTGAAGGTTCATGCGCTTACTAGCTGTGTGCCTTTAGCCAAGTAACGTCATCTCCCCCAGCCTCAGTCTCCTCATCTCTAAAATAGGTTCACTGATGGTACTTGCATCACAGAGTTGTTTGAGGGCTCGATGAGGTAATTCATGTAAAACACTCTGTGCAATGCTTTATAAATTATAAGTTGTATAATTTTAGAATATTTATAATCTATAATTCATATAAAACTACTCTTAAGTCGTGCCTGGCATATATAAGTGCTCTGTGAGAGTTAGCTGGTATTCTTGTGGCTCTGATAGCAGGACATGAAGATTGCCTGGGAGGAATTAAAATGATTTTGTGTGCCTGGGTGAGTGATGGTGCCTCTGGCCCAGATATGAAAGGTTGTGGCCCATTGAGGGAAGGATGCGGAGCTGGGTTTGGGCCTGTTGACTGCTTATGATCTCCTAGCCCCATGTCTCACACAGTGGGTGAGGGACCTACTTACCTGGTCTCCACAAGTCCAGGAACTGGCTTAGCTGGGCTTGTGGACATAGGCAGCCTGAAGACTTAGTCAGGACCAAGGGACACACACCTCTCTGCTATCTCTCTCCTTCATGTTCCCGTTTAAGGAAGATTCCAGGGTCTAGGGTGTCTGATCGTGGGAGACCTGGGACAGAATAAGGAAAGGATTCACTGCTACTACCCCTCCCATCCATTTCCACATTGGAACAGGCAAATGGCGCCACATCACCCTCTCCTTAAAAGCCTCTTTTGGTGTCTTACGGCTCTCACGATCCGAGATAAGCCCTTCCCACAGCCATTGCATGTTGGTTTCCCCTGGAAGCAGCCTCTGAGACGGAGTCTAGGGCACAGGATGATTTTTCAGGTGTGCTCTTGGGATCAACACCTGCAGAGAGGAGGGGAAGGAAGCAGAAGCAGGCAGAAGGGGAAGCTGGGCCAGGAGGCAGGCCTGACAACAGACTTGGCCAAACCCCTGGAGAAGTCTGGAGCTAGAGTGGCCCTTTGGTGTTGTTTCACACTGTGCTGGCACGGCTAGATCTTCATGTTCTTTATATTCACATGGACGGCCATTAGCGTGGGTTCCCCTGAGAAGGGATGTGACCTTGGGCTAGGCTGCTCTCTGCTCCTGGGGGAACCCTTGAAGGGACTGATGGCTGAAGGTCAACTCAAATCCTAACAGTACTCTTGGCAGCTGGGGCCACGCGTTTTTCCTTAGAGGGATCTGGAGAGTGCGCCTCTGTGTCCACTTGAGTGGTCTACAAGCCCCGGCATGTTACGGGCTAAAGACAACCCCAGTCTTTTCTCACTTAACTGCTCTTTGTTTTGTGCCTCGGGCCTTCACACGTTCTCTACCTGAAAGGCTCTTTTGACCTGTTTTTATCTGACCAACATCTAACTTGTGCTATCAGTCTCAATTCAAATGGCTCTTTCTCCTGGAAGCCCTCCTGGAAACCCTGATACATTCAGGATCCCCTGTTTTGTACCAGCAGTACCCTATGGGCTGGCCCTTCACCAGTCACCATTTCAGATTTATTTGTGGGAGCCTTTGTTTGCTCTCCTTATCAACTGAAATCTCCATGAGAAGCAGGATCTGGGTGAGCTTGGGCTCCCCATGGTGCCCACCTGGCCCATAGGGACACTCAAGAATGATCAGTTTCCTCTTCTCTGTTCCCACTGGGCTACAGAAGACCTCCTTTTCTGACACCTTTTAAATTTTGACCAAAACCAAAATGCATTCACGAGTTCTGATATTTACGATTTCCCAGTATGAGGACACCGAACTGTGGGACAGGTTCCATTACTTACCCTTTCAGCCACAAGTTGAAATATATTTTAAAAAGTGGCTTCGGAAAAAGGCAAACTTGACCTCAAATCTTCATTGTGTCACTTGCTAGCTGTGTGACCTTGGGCAAGCCACTTCATGTCTCTGAGCCTCTCAGCTTTCTCTTTTGAAAACTGCTCCCTATTCCTTAGGATAAAATGGGATGTTGTACAGAGCTCAGCATCATACCTGGCCCACAGTAAGTACTCAATGAATACTGCATGCTCCTCTCTGCTCAGATGCAGATTAGATTCTTGCCACGTTGCTGTCTGTCAAGAACAGCAGGGAAAGACATACCTCAGACAAAGACAGTGGCTTAATCGTCTCACCCTCCTGGTTGCTGACGTCACTGGGGCCAAGGCTTGTTTGCCTTGGAAGATGCGCTGATGGCTCCCAAGGTGGTCTGTTTACCTGGTGGCCTTTGAGGGCTGGTGTAAGGGATCGGGAGACCCAGAGGCTCCTGGCCAGGTCAAGGGGGCTTGCTAGACAAGCAGGGACAGAGCCTGGTGCTGCGTTGATCCAAAGTGGAGTACTGGTTAATCCCTGTTGCTTTTGGAAAGGTGGCTCCATGTGCCACTTACGGAGACCGGGGGGACCTTTTAATTCCTTGATGATGACTTGGGCATTGAAACACTCTGGACAGGGGGAACTATATTCATGAAGGTGGTGGTTCTAGGTGGTGATGTTCCAGGCCCAAAGGGTTCCTGGCATGGCATCCCTCTTTTCCAGATGTTGGTAGTTGGACTTCACATGACACATTTGGCCCTGATAGGTATGTAACCTCTTCCTTCCCAAGGAGCTTATTAAAAGGAGTCTTATGGGGGAATTCTTTAATAACCTATTGAGTATTTTGCTAAGTAGTCACCTTCAAATTTGTTAATCATGTAAATTTGGCTGTTGCTAATCATCCATCCATCCACCCTTTCACTTATTTACTTACTAATGCATGCACTCTTTATTTACCTATCGTCCATTGATTTATTCATTTACTTTCCCATTCCTCCATCCAGTCATTCCTCCATTCCTCCATGTTTTTATGTATCTATCCACCTACCCATCTATCCATCTACCTCTCTATACATGCATCCAGCCAGCTATGAATTTCTCCATCCATCCATCCACCCATCCCCTCACCTACCCATCTGTGTCTCCAACCACCCAACATCTATTCAGCCATTCGTTCATCTTTTCCTCCGTTCTTTAACTAATTATTCCTCCATGGACTTTTACTGAGTACTCCCTCTGTCCCTAGTCCTACTCTAGGCACTGGAAAGATAGGACCTTGGCTTCTCAGAAGCACATGGTCTCCTGGCAAAAAGCCAACATATACTAGATAATTACCACCCAGGAAGACAAGTGGAAATTAGGTTTCTTAAAGTTGGGCGTAGCTTTATGCCAAGTCAATATCAGTGAAGTCCCAACTCCTTGAGTGTCCTAGGACAAGTTCCTTTACTTTTAAGGCGAGATGGACGGAGTATGTGTAACTGAGGAAAAAGGCCAAGTTCACTTTTCAAAATCTTTAGCCCCTTTTGCAATATCTGTCAAGTTTTCAGCTAGTTTCCTTTTCTAGCAATCTCACTTCTAGAAATCAGCTTGGAAACAATCCAAACATCCAACTACAGGGAACTGTTTAAATACATTTTGGTACATCTGAACAATAAGGCAGTGTGCAGTGTTTGAAATGCAAAAGGTAGAAGTTTATGGGCTGATAGGAAAAAGAGTTCAAGATGTATTTTTAAATATAGAAAATTAAACTGCAGAACAGTGTGTCTAGAAGAATCACTCTGTGAGGGGGATGTGAGATCACACAGATGTGACCACCTCCCTCTCCTATTTATCACAGATCCTTCTTTCATTTTGGGCTGCAAAGATAAACTTTCTAGAAGAACCAGAATCTGTTTTTCCACATCACTTCATCCCCCAAACCTAGAAGAGTGTCTGATACATAGTAGGCATTCAATAAATATTTATTGAATGAGTACATGGATGCATAATAAAACAACCAACTGTCACTATTGACTTTGGGGTGTGGAACTAAAGGTTTTGTTCGGGACTTTTGTCTTTTCTTTTATTACATAAAATACATGAATGTTTTACTGTGAAACTTTTAAAATTTAAAAGCAAAGTAAAAAAAAAAAAAAATCCCTCAATGTGGTCAGCCTTCCTGGTCTCCGGGAAGGGATCAGACAGTTGGGGTGACACGTCTCCGTTTATCCAAACTGTTTTTCATGTCCAGTTAGGGAAGGGAGCCTTCTGTGTTTCAAACCTCCACTCTCCCACGAGGGAAAAGCCAGACCTATGGGAGAAAACAATCAGCCATTTGTGTGTGTGTGTGTGTGTGCGTGTGTGTTCTGGTCCAGGCACTGAGGCCCATAAACCCTGGACACCCTTTCTGGGGTAGGAGCTGACATAGGGAGCTGTTGACAGTCCCTCTATGTGACCTCTTGCACAATGCCAGGGACAGCTCAGCAGCTTAGAAAAAGGGAGAAAACAAACAAAAAAGTCGGCTGAGTCTGTTTGTTCTGAAGAAACTCAAAGAGGTGTTTGACAGTCAGTAAATGCCAGCTTGGCTGTTGTTTTTAATCTCTAACATGGGGGGGTGGGAGGCCAGGGCAGAGGTGGGAGGCGGGAGGGGAGAGGGCAATAAAGGAAGAAATGCGGAAAATGAAGGACACTGATGGGGTGGGTGTGGGGAGCTCCTTCCAAGACTGCAGGCGAACCAGTTTGAGAGGACTGAATAGGGGACCTTGGAGGGGACTGATTTGGGACCTGCCCTTGACTTCTTAGGTGTTACCAAATGCGTTTCCATCCTTTATTCATTCACTTAGGTATTGATTCATTTATGTTCTCCTTTTCCCCTTTCTCCCTCCCCATCCTTCCTTCCTTTTCCCTCATTACAGCCATTTATTGAGTTCCTCCCATGGGCCAAGCACTGTTCTGGGGGCTGAGGACTATGGTAGTAAATAAGGAAAGACCTTGCTCTCATGATGCTTCCTTTCAAGTTGTGGAGACATGAAACAAACAGGTGTGCCAAGTAGCTGTCAAGACTAAGATGGGCAGTAGAGTTGGGTAGGGACAAGGGGAGTGAGGGGGCTGTTTCTGACAAGGTGGTCAGGGAAGGCCTTTTCTGTGGACATTGGAAGAGAGACCTGGATGAAGTGAAGGAGAGAAACATGCAGTTAACTGGGGCAAGAACGTTCTAGGCAGACTGGAGAGAAAGGTCCCAGAGGAGAAAACTGTCTGGAGTATTTGAGGAACAGCAAGTTGGTGGCACGGTTGGGGCAGAGAGAGCGAGATGGAGGTGGGAGCTGTTGAGGTCAAGGGGCGGCTGAAGACAGATCATGCGGAGACTGGCCAGTCACGGTGTGAGTTTCATTGTAATACGACGGCAGGTTGTTTGAGGGTTTAAGCAGGACAAGGGTATGATATGGTTAACGTCTTGGCAGGATAGATGTGCTTCTCAGAGAGGCTTCATCAGGGCTGGAAGCAGGGCACAGACGATGTTGTGGAGTGAAGGTGGGGTCCGGGGTGCAGTGTTCCAAGTGCATGGCCTGAGATAATCATGGTGGATCTTAGGCGGCATCAGAATGAGAATGGGATTGGTGGTCCATGAGCATTGGGACCACCATGGCTGTTCAGGTGGAGACCTGAATTAGGGTCCTCTTTTCACCGCCAGGGTCCAGGTTCCTCCAAAGCCTTGTAGGCAACTAGACTGGGGATGTTAGAATCATGCTTGCCTTTAAGCCCTGCCCGTCTCTTAGTCAATCTGATCCACAGCCTACTCATTTGTAAAATGTGTCAAATAGGACCTAAGTCTCAGGGTGATTGTAAATGTTAGAGGAGAAACTATGGCTCATGTGCTTAGTGCAGTTCATCCCCATAATAACTTCTTAATATACAACATGTTTCCCTTGGTAGCAAAATAGGATGATCAGTTACTCACGATCTAATGTACTTTGTAAAACATTACCTTCAAGTATAACGGTGCACCTGGGTTTGTCATGGCTACCTTCTACACCTCTTTCTTTTGAGTTGTGTGAATTGCTTGAAAATTGGGCTACCTGTGAGAGGTATTGGGATGCTCTTGATGCATGGATTCAAGGGTTGGAGGGAATCATTTGAGAGTCATGTGGCCAGTTCTTTGAATGCAACATGACAATACATCCCAATCAATTTGTGGGAAATTGGAGGGAAAAAGCCACCACTATCAAAACAATACCACCACCACCACTACCAAGAAAAGCACCACCATGGACACCGGCAGCAGTGGCCACAACGCCATCACTAAAAACATCACCATTATCAGGGCCACCACACCGGCACCATCACCACCATCACCATCCAGTGCCAGCAGCACTTTGGCCAACACACTCAACATCACCATCACCCCCATTAAGAAACGATACCAACAAAGTTCACAGCAAAGACAAGCAGAAAACCTTGCTTTTCTGTCTCTGAAGATAAATCTAAATCAGACACAAGGCACTGGGTAGAGAAGCATGGAGAGGCAATAAGTGGTCACTGTCCTCAAGGGTCTCCTGCCAGGGCTTAAAGGCAATCAAGTTTGATTCCAACATCCCCGGGCTAGTTTCCTACAAGTCTTCGGAGGAACCTGGACCCTGGCGGTGAAAAGAGGACCCTAATTCAGGTCTCCACCTGAACAGCCATGGTGGTCCCAAGTGCATAAAGCTAAAACAGATGCTCTGATGGGGCAAAGTACTAGTAATGTCCAAATGGAGAGACAACATACACCTGATTGGGGATGGGGATCGATGAAAGTGGTCCATTTAGATAAGAGGAAGTAGACTTTGAGAAGGACGGTATGTGTGTGTCAAATTTCCCCTTGGGAAGGAAAGGCAAACAGGATGTTCCAAATCCATCTCCTCTGCCCATGGTGGACATCCGTAATCTACCACAGAAGAGTTTGGCTGAGCCTGAAGGTGACCCTAGATCCCTAGAACCCACTTCAATATAGGGGTACTAGCAACCCAACCAGCTACAACTAACTGGAATTGGTTCTCAAGATACACCCTATTTGCCTGCCCCAAACGAGAAGGCAAGTACCTTAGGACAGGCACCTGTCTTGTTAAGTGTTATATCTCCATGGCTGGGCCGTGGGCCTGCCGCAGGGATGGCTTTGAGTATCATTGAATGAATGGATGAGTGAACGCAAAGGACAGCATAGACAGAAGAATCCCGGAATCGGGAAATCGCAGTGTGTGTGCTGCGAACGGCACGTAGGTTGTGAAAATGAGTGAAGAGGGAGAAAAGATCCTGTTCTGGACGCCCTTGAACGCAATCACTGAAGACTTCTGAGAAGGAAAATGGCGTGATGTGAGTTGTTCATATAACCTGGATAGAGGGAACATGACAGACCAGTGACAGGTGGTAAAAGTAGTCTAAACATGGTAAAATAATAATTGCTAATTTTGGAGTTTTGCTAATTGTGTTCGAGGCTGATCATTTTCATTATCCTCTGAGCAATCATCTAGGTGCCATTATTATTGCTGTTTTACAGATAAGAAAACTGAGGTATGAAGAAAAGTAACTCACCCAGAGTCAACCATACAGGAACTGGTAATGAACAGCTGAAAGGGTTAAATCCATTTCTGAGTGAAACTGGGAAAATATTCCTGTCCCACAATGGTTTAGCTAAATTTTCTTTATTTCCAGTTAGAACCAAAGATTCTTTGCCTTCCTTCTGTAGCAGTGGGGGGCAAGAAACTCATCTTTTACGAGGCTGATGGCAGCTGTTCTTCCCCCGACTCAGCTGTCTTTCCCTGAAATAGGATAGGGCAAGAATTCAAGGTTTTCACGGATAACAGGGAAATAGCCCTGGGGTTGGAGATCTGAGTTTGAATCCCAGTCGTCACTCTCTGTCTGGGTAACCATAGCAACCAACATCAACCCTCAATTTCAGTTCCTCATTTGTAAATGAAAACACACCCTCTCCACTCTTGGTTCATATGATCATGATGAAAATTGGGGCGTTGTCTGCATGCATGAAAACACTGTCTAATGTGCACATATAGAGGCCGGCAGTATATCTGTCCTTTGTGACAGGTGCCGTATTCATAATAACACAGTTATTTCTCTAATTATTATCATCATTTAATATTTGGCATGTGAACTCACTTGATAAGTAGTTGATGTGGAGACTTCCGATGCACACTTCCAATCCCCTTGCCTCACCTGTATTTGATTTCAGCCATTACCTGGTGTCCCGTTCTATACAAGGTCTGACCATATTTCATGCAGGTGCAATGCACAGGGCTTCACCTCAGGCCTGCTCTGTGTACCTCTCATTTATGGCCCCAGGTCTTTTCCTCAGGTGTCAAAATACAGGACACAGCAAAGAAGTAACTCATCTTCCTGGAAATGGCAGAAGTTGAAGGCCTGTTTGGGCAGTCCTTGGTCACTGGAGGATGTAAGCTCGAGAGAAAGCCTCCTCCTTCCTCCTCAGAGACAGACCAGCCCGAGGCCCATATCATGTGGCTTCTCAGAAACTCCTGTAGCCTCACGGTGGTCCACTGAATGGTGACACATTCTTGTATTGGCTCTCTTTCCTTCCCCGTTTCATTCCTCCATCCTTTACTTGTTCCCTGGGACCACACTTGGCCATCAAAGTACCAATGCATACATCTTTGTCTCAGCCTGTTTTCTGGGGAACTCAGGCTTAGATAGTGTGGAATCTAGAATTTGAAACTCTGATTATTCCCCTGGCCACTCATGCTTGTATGTCCCCACTAAAAGACCTAGCACAATGTCTGAGACATAATAATAGGTGCACAACACATTCTTAGTGAACGCATGAATAAATTAATGAGATGCTTGTATCTCAAGAACATAGTACAAGACAAATTGGCTCCATGGACCTAGGTAGCAAAGTACAGTGGTTACAGGTGAAGATTTTGGAACTGATCAGCAAGATTCAGACATCAGCTCTGCCAAGTATAGCTGTGGTACCTCACCTGAGTTACGCGGCCTCTCTGTTCCTTGGTTTCCTTGTTTGCAAAGTGGATAAAATAGTATGTCACACATAGAAGGATGCAATGACCTCCTCTATGTAAAGTACTTGGCACATAGTCATAAATTGATCAATGAAGTTATTATTCTTAGCAATTGTAGGAGTGCAAATATTACATGAGAAAGAATATATTAAAAAGATGTAGGATTGGATTCAAAAGTCACACAGATGTACATCATTGAATGTTGCACCCCCCTCAGGCCTTTTAACTTTCTTGCTACAGGGATAATAACACCTGATCCATCTATATCTTATGTGATGATTTTGAGAGCACTTTACAAAGTATAAACAGTTCTAGAAATGGAAGGGACTTTTTTTTGTGTGTGTGGTATGCGGGCCTCTCACTGTTGTGGCCTCTCCTGTGGCGGAGCACAGGCTCCGGACACGCAGGCTCAGCAGCCATGGCTCACGGGCCCAGCCGCTCCACGGCATGTGGGATCCTCCCAGACCGGGGCACGAACCAGTGTCCCCTGCATCGGCAGGCGGACTCTCAACCACTGTGCCACCAGGGAAGCCCAGAAGGGACTTTTTTTCCCTCTGTGATATTGGTGGTGAATGGGACCATCCAGAACGCATGTCGGATGGCTGAAGAAAGTCCTCCACTTTGGGAAGATGGAAATTCATCCATCATTTCCGAAAGGTGATCTCCCTAGCTGACCACAGTGTGATCGCCCATTGAGATATAAATCCCCCAGACATGTGAAGGGAAACCAGGTTCCTGAAGTCCTGAAAAGTGAAACTGGGGCCATATTTCACATGTGGCTTAAACCCATTATTGCTGATGAAAACAGGATTTTTAAAGGACATGCTTCTTTCACCCTTCAACCTTGTTCAGTGGACCTTTAGCCAAGAGCGGGAGTGTTGTCAGCAGCCAAAGAATTCCTGGTATTTCCCATGATGTTACTGGGCTGAAACATAGGAGGGCTTTCTTTTTACCTCATCTGCAGAGTAGAGGTGATTATGCTCCTTTTTTGATAGCATATTATCAACTAAGTATATGCAAAACACCCCCTCACTTCATGGTATTGTATTGTATTGCATTGTATTTTATTGTATTGTATGCATTGTATTTTCCATCTTCATTCCAATCCCCATTTTTTGTCTCCCTCTCCCACTAAAGGCATCTAAAGGCATTCACTTTCATATGTCTAAAATACGTCCTTAAATATTTTTCCTTTAAAAACATATAGTGAGTTTTTGCATCTACTTATTTTACATAAAATCAGTAAGGTACCAATTTCATTTTGTTACTTAATTTGTTTACTCAACATTATGTTTTAAAAACTCTCCTTGTTAAAAAAAAAACTCTCCTTGTTGCTATATGAATATATTAAAATGTATACATACATTTTATATTTTTATTTGTTTCTAATTAATGCATAGTGTGCACTCCCCACATTTTCTCTATAATTCCCTTAGAGCTGGGCACCTAGGTTATTTCTAATTCCTCTCCACTGCAACCTACACTATAAAGGTATGTGTAAGATTTTTCCTGGAGGTAGATTCTTGGATCCTAAGATATATCTTACTTAAATCAGGATAGATTCTATTCAAGTCATGTTGAAATAAAGATGCCAAAGCCACTTAGTTGTCAACTTTGTCCAAGCCCCTTGCTTTCTACGGGTATATATTTCCCTTCATTTGTATAAAGGGGGGATTTGGATGAGAAAATCTCTAAGGGCTCTCCTGGCATTTAGATTCCACTACTAACTTCCAAGCCAGCTGTGTTTATCAAACAAATGGAAGAAAAGTTGGCCAAAATATGGTAGTCCATCATCCAAATATTTGGAAGTAGCCAGATGTTCAGCATCTTGTAGATTCCACCTAGGAGGCTTTTGTCAGTGTTCTTAGGTGGCTATCATAGGGGTATTTGTATTCTTTTAGGTTCCTAAGAATTATCTTTCTCTCAGAGAGCTAATGTAGAGTCAGGCTCGCAAGAGTCCTGTAGTCCCTTAGGAATTTGAGCTTCAACTCTGTTCAACTTAGGGTTCGCATCTATCCCTATCTATCTATCTATCTATCATCTTACCTATCTGTTATTTATGGGGCCGATTCAATATTTATGAGATTAATGAGAACAGTGATTCTAAAATCAAATAACGTGGTTCAGACAGATGTGGGTTCAAATGACTAGCTGTTTGCCCTTGGACCAGAAACCACTTCTTGTCACCTCAGTTTCCTTATCTACATATATTACAAAAATAAAGATGATAATGCTAACTTCATTGGCTTATTGTGAAGATCAAATGACACCATGGGTAGTAAGAACTTAGCTAGAGACCTGGCACAGAGTAAACTCTGTGGTAGTTTACCAAGAAAAGGGAGGGGGAGCCACGAATATTTTGACACTCTTCCCATGGGGAAATGAAGTCTAAGACCCTTCCAGTTGAATCTGGGTGGGCTTGTGACTGCTTTGACCAATAGAGTATGGCAGAAGTGACACTATGTGACTTCTGGGACTACATCATAAAAGGTAAGGCAACTTGTGCTTTCTTCACTGGAAAACACTAGCCACTGGGAAAGAAGTCTAACTACACTGAAGCCACCATATTGGGTCAGGTGCTGGTAGGCACTTCAGATAACAGTTGTGTCTTAACCCAGCCTTCCAGCCATCCCTGCCAAGGCACTAGACAATTAGAAGCAGATTTTCTAGTCCAGCGTTCAAGTCTTCCCAGCTGACTCTAGACAGTGAAGCAGAGACCAGACACCTCCTCTGTGTCCTGTCCAGATTCTTGACTCACAGAATATATGAGCAAAATAAGGTGATTATTGTTTTGTGCCATTATGTTTGAGGTAGATTGTTAAGCAGTAAAAATAACTAGAATGCCCTGAACTATTTGTATTATTATACTCCTTCAAGGCAACACTCAAATATTATGTCTTCTAAGAAGACATATTATTTTTTAAGCTTTGTTGAAGTATAACTGACTAATAAAATTGTAAGATATTTAAACCGTAGAACGTGATGATTTGATATACGTATACGTTGTGAAAGGATTTCCCCCATTGGGTTAGTTAACACATCTATCACCTCACATATTTATCTTTCCTATTTTGTGTGTGTGTGTGTTTGTGAGAACATTTAATTTCTGCTCTCTTAGCAAATTCAACTATTTGATATAGTGTTATCATCTCTAGTCACCGGTTTATACATTAGATCCTCGGACCTTATTCATCTTATAACTGAAAGTTTGTACCTTTTTACCAGCATCTCCCTATTTCCCCCACCCCCCAGTCCCTGGCAACCACTTTTCTACTCTCTGTTTCTAGTTTGACTTTTTTCTTTTTTAAGATTCCATATATAAGTGATACCATGCAGTATTTGTCTTTCTCTTTCTTGCTTATTTCACTTAGCATAATGCCCTCCAGGTTCATCCATGTTGTTACAAATGACAAGACTTCCTTCTTTTTCTAAGGCTGAATAATATTACATTACATATATATGTATTATATATATATTACATTATATATAATATTACATTATATATATATCACATTTTCTTGATCTACTCATCTGGCGATGGGCACTTAGGTTGTTTCTATACCTTAGATATTATGAATAATGCTGCAATGAACATGGGAATGTTGCTATTTAAGATAATGGTTTTGTTGGGAAAACATTAGTATCTAACAGTTATTCTGTGTTTACTATGTGCCTGGTATATGTTAGGTGCTTTACAGGTATATATTCATTGAATCCTCACATCTACGCTGTGAAGTAGGTATTACTTTATTTATCTTTTAGAGATGAAGAGGCAGAAACTTAAATAATTTCCCCAAGGTCGTGTAGCTAACAAGTCGTTAAACTTGAATATGAACTCTGGTCTTTGTGACTCACATAATGAGTGATCATGAAATAATCACTCTGGACATTTTAATTACAGAGATGGCACTCATTTCTGGTTCTTGTGAGGACATTGACCATGACACTTGATCAGAATGGCTATACTGGCCTTTCCTATTTCCCATTTGAAAACTAACCATGTTTTGCCAGAGAAACAATCTGATATCAACTCTTCCAGAGGAGTGAAGCTTCTTAGAGAAATTCAAGAGAAAGGGAGCTTTAAGCTTCCGTCTCTGGGAGGGAAACTTCTTTGTAAAGGGATAATGCAAAGGTTTACATTTTCTAAAATGACGAGAGCCCCCCAAAACTGATGGAGCTCCCCTCAGATCTGAAGACATCAGATGCTTTGGTCCCAGCAGGTCCGGAAATGGATGGAAGACCCTTAGTCCTCTTTGCCTGTCCCACCTCCCACATGAAATCCATAACTTAAGTGACTATAACCGTAAAGCCACTAATAAAAACATCTCCACTGGCTCTATTTACCCAGCTGTGTATCTCAGGATCTGCCGCTGACATTTTTAATACTCTCTCATTTCTCTGTCTTCCACAGGATTCATTTGAAGCAGCCCACAGGGAAGGGTGTCGCTGAGGAAACAAAACCCAGACCCCCCAGGCCTCTGGCTGAGGGGTGGGAGCATGCTGGGAAAACACTTCCACCTGAGAAGCACAAAGGACCCCAGGAGTAGAGGAAGCTGGCCTGAGGCCAACCGGAGGTAACAGAGTGGCTGGGCCCAAAGAGGGAGGTCTGATGGTGGGGCTTCAGAGCACTTACCCTCCCCATGCGAAGGCAAACAGTGCTCCCAGCTGCGGCTGCAAGGAGGGCGTTGCCCGTTAAGTCAGATGGCAGCAAAGATGGGGCCTTCTGATTTTTTAAAACCTTTTTCTGAATTATAGGATATCTATAGAAAAAAAATCCATAAAACTTAAATAAACAGCTCAATGAAATCACAGGGTAAACACCCATCCAACCACACCCAGGCCAAGAAATAGAACATTGCCAGGGCCCCAAGCCATCTCCCTTCTGTGCCCTTCCAGTCACCATACTTTATCCCTTCTCCCAAGGTGATCCCTGTCTTGACTTTTAACACCAAAGATGAGTTTGACTGTTTCTGGACTTTATATAAATGAAACTACTCTCTTGTAGCTGGTTTCTTTTACTTGAAACTGTGTGTGAGCTTCATTTCTGCTGTCTGTGAAGCTGTTTGTTTATTGTTGAGTGTTATTCCATTGTAGGATTATATCATGATTTATTGATTGATTCTACTGTTGATGGACATTTGGGTTTGGAGTTATTGTGACTTGTGTCACCATGAATATTCTTCTCCCTGTCTCTTGGTGCATTCATTTCTGTTAGCTACATACCTAAGACTGGAATTGCTAGAAACTATAAAATTCCTAGGAGAAAACATAGGGGAAAAGCTTCTTAATATTGGCCTTGGCAATGCTTTCTTGGATATAATGCCAAAAGCACAGGCCAACAAAAGGAAAAATAGACAAGTGGGATTAGATTAAACTAAAAAGCTTCTCACACAGCAAAGGAAACTGTCAAAAAAAATTAAACGCAGCCTACATAATGGAAGAAAATATTTGCAAACCATATATCTGATAAAGGGTTAATAGACACAATATATAAGAAACTCTTACGACTCAATAGCAATAAAACAAATAATTTTTGAAATGGGCCAAGGAACTGAAAAGATATTTCTCCAAAGAAGACATGTAAATGGCCAACAGGTATGTGAAAATGTGCTCAACATCTCTAATCATCAGGGAAATGCAAATCAAAACCACAAAGAGATATCATCTCACACCTGTCAGCATGGCTATTATCAAAAAAAGAAGAAGATAACAAGTGTTAGTGAGGATGTGGAGAAAAGGGAACCCTTGTACATCGTTAGCAGGAATGTAAACTGGTGCAGCTACTATGGAAAACAGTACGGAGGTTCCTCAAAAAATTAATCATAGAGCTACAATATGATCCAGCAATCTCACTTCTGGGAATATAACCAAAGAAACTGAAATCAGGATCTCCCAGGGCTATCTGCATTTCAATGTTCCTTACAGCATCATTCACAACAGCCAAGATGGGGAAGCAACTTAAATGTCCATTGATAGATGAATAGATAAAGAAATTGGGTATTTACACCCAATGGAATATTATTCAGCCTTTAAAAAGAAGGAAATACTATCATTTGTGACAACATGGATGAACCTTGAGGACATTATGCTAAGTGAAATAAGCCAGACACAGAAGAACAAATACTACGTTACTTACATCAGCAATCTAAAATAGTCAAATGTATAGAAGCAGAGTTAGAAATGTGCTTACCAAATGGCTGGGGGGAGGGGAAAACAGGGAAGTGTTGGTCAAAGGGTACAAAGTTTCAGTTTTGCAAGTTGAATAAGTCCTAGAGATCTACATACTACAGTACCTGTAGTTAAAAATACTGTATTGTTTAGTGTGTTTTCGAGTGTGCAATCTCTTACTTAGGTCTTCATGTTTTCCATAAATTACATTGTTTAAAAAATATTTACTTGTTGATAAAAAAAGAAAAAAAAAAAAGACTGTCTTCACTGAATAACAGGGGAGCCTGATTTACATGAAAGAGTCTGGAGAGTTCCTTCTGCTGAAAACCTGAGTAGGAGTTCACCAGGGGAAGAATCGGGAAAAGAATATTCTAGGCCGAGGGAACAACATGTTCAAAGACTTTGAGGCAGGAAAGGACTCTCTCTCTCTCTCTCTCTCTCTCTCTCTCTCTCTCTCTATATATATATATATATATATATATATATATAGATTGATTGAAGTATAATTGATTTACAATGTTGTGTTAGTTTTAGGTATACAGCACAGTGATTCAGTGCCATATATATATATATATATATATATATATATATATATATATATATATGGAAATTCTTCTCCAGATTATTTTCCCTTATAAGTTATTACAAAATATTGAGTATAGTTCCCTGTGTTATACAGTAGACCCTTGTTGGCTATCTATTTTATATATAGTAGTGTATTTGTTAATCCCAACCTCCTAATTTATCTCTCCCCCACCCCTTTCCCCTCTGGTAACTGTAAGTTCATTCTCCATGTCTGTGGGTCTATTTCTGTTTTATAAAAAGTTCATTAGTATCATTTTTTTTTAGATTCTGCATATAAGCGATATCATATGATATTTGTCTTTCTCTGTCTGACTTACTTCATTCAGTATAACAATCTCTAGGTCCATCCATGTTGCTGCAAATGGCATTGTTTCATTCTTTTTAATGGCTGAATAATATTCCATTGTATATATGTACCACATCTTCATCCATTCATCTGTCGATGGACATTTGGGTTTCTTCCATGTCTTGGCTATTGTAAACAGTGCTGCAATGAAAATTGGGACATAAATCAACCATTTTGTTATGTAACAGATTCTGTGGGTCAGGATTTGGACAGGGGACAGTGCAGATAGCTTGTCTCTGCTCCATGTCTGAGGCCTTAGCTGGGAGAGTTTAAGGGCTGGCAGTGACTCTGTAGCTGGGGCCTGGGCTCATTTCGAAGTGCCTTCACTCAGTACCTATATGTGGACACTCCATGTGGCCCGGGTTTCCTCACAGTATGGCAGCCTCAGTGTTCTTGAATGATGTCTCAAGGTTGTAGCATGAGTGCCCCAATGGACAAGATGGAAGTTGTATCGCTTCCTAGGACCTAACCTCTGAAGTCACAGTTTTACTTCTGCCATACTTTACTGGACACTATTTGTCAAAAACAGTCATAGCCCACCAAGGTTAAAGGAGGGGGGAAGCATAGACCCCCACTTCTGGATGGGAGGCTGGCAAGGTCACACTGTATAAGAGCATACGGGATGGGAGATGTTGTCATGGTCATCTTTGGAAACTATAATCTACCACACGACTTAAACCAAAGAACATGGTCTATGAAGGAGTTTCTGTCTTTGGAGAAAGATGTTTCTCAGCATCCCTGAAATCAACATCTTAAGACTACCTCCTGGAGAACCTGTCTGCACCTCAGTTCTATTCAGTGTGAGATTATTCCACCTAGATTCATGAATGGATATAAGATGTAGTAGGTAGAATAATGGCTCCCCAAATAGGTCCACATCCTAATCCCTGAAACATGTGACCACATTACCTTACATGGCAAAAGGGCCTTCATAGATGTGATTATTTTGAGATGGAGAGATGATAAGAGGGAAACAAGAGTGTCAGAGTCAGAGGAGAGGGGATGACAACAGCAGACTTGATCTCTCTCTTTAACTACTATGCAGTTGGCTTTGAAGACGGAGGAAGGGGCCATAAGCTAAGGAATGCTGGTGGCCACGAGAAGCTGGAAAAAGCAAAACAATGGATTCCCCCCTAGGTCCTTCAGAAGGAACATAGCTCTTCTGCTGTCTTGATTTTTAGCTCAGTGAAACCTATTTTCAGACTTGTGACTTCCAGAACTATAAGACAATGACATTGTGTTGTTTTAAGCTAACAAGTTTGTGATAGTTTGTTATGGCAGCCATAGGAGAGCTAATACATAAAAGAATAGTCTTTGGTTTTCTGTCTGGCTTTGCCTCTTTCTCCAGCAGTGGTGCCTTTAGAACTCAGAAGACTATAGACTGAGTGTGACCCATTTGCTCACTCTGAGGCAGTTGGAGCCTAAAACTTGGCTACAATGGATTCTAAAGCTTTACCCCAAACACTCTTGACATTCAGGAGATAAGATTTCTAATGAGAAAATACCTGTGAGGGACCTCAAAGTTTTCTCCCAATGTTTAATCATTGAACTGCCCTAGAATCTTGCTACTCAGTGTGGTCCCCAGACCAACAGCTGCAGTGTCATATTGGTAAGCCAGCCCATAAAATGCAGAATCGCAGAGCCTGCCTACAGACCTACAGAGTTAGAATCTGCATTTAAACAAGATCCCCAGAAGATCTATGTGTGCATGAAATTTTGAGATGCGCTATTTTAGAGATCTTACTGCACTGACCCATCTCTCCAGAAGTCCTCAGAGAGAGCGTCAGAACGGTTGTTTCCTTTTTAAATATAAAGTAGAGGTGGCCCTGAATGTGAACAAATGTGCAAAAGTAGGACGAGTGTCCCCAGCTACTGAGGCTGGGGGTTGGATTCAGGATGCACATGGGGTTTCTCACTGTCACTTGATGCTGTTTCTAGGCTGAGGGAAAACAGACACCTGTGTGTGTTCTCCAGGAAATACGTACAAAGAAAAGTTTGTGATGTTCTCGGAAAGGGGCCAGAGGTTTCACCCAGCTGAGGAGCAAGGCTCCCTCAAAGGGTAGATGAACAAAAGAATGCTCATGTTTCCTTCAAAATGGTCATAATTTAATTTCTGTCCAATGTCGCCTGGGTACATTGCAGACTCTCAGAAGCTTTTCTTTTTCTTTTTTTTTTTTAAAGTCATGCAATGGGGCTGTTTCAGTTTATATCCTCCCTAAGTAAAGCCATACAAGTGCCATGTTTCTAAGTCTGCACATTGCCAGGAACACACACATGGACTGTAGCAGGGACGTGGTCGTGTAACAGAAAGAGGAAGCAGACTGTGGGCGAGAAAAAGGAGGCAGCCCTGAGACCCCGAGACTTTGCAGACCGAGACACATTGTTTGTGCTCTCAGTGAGATTCTGCTTTGATTGTAGATCCAGTGATTCTCCATTTCAGAAATGCATTCAGGCTGAAAACTGCCCGAGAAGAGAAGGGAAATGTCAGGGAGATGAAAAGGAATTCTAGAGCATGAGGAGATGCCAACATCAAGACAAAGAATCATGATTCTTTTGTCTTAGGAGGGAAATTGCTTTTGTTTTCCATCTTCGTATTTCCTGAGGTCACATTGCAGGGAAGTAAGAGATTGGGCTGCTCAGGACCCAGATCCAAATAGAGCATCTTCACTAAAGATGTGTGAAAATTGGATGGTTGAATTTTTCACGTTGGGCTTTCTCTAGTCAGGTTATAACCCTTTTGGGGACTGTTATTTTTCATGGTCTATAATTATTCAGAGTAATGAGAGAAGGATGGTTTGAATTATTTTAAAAATGGATTCTTTAGGGGGAGGTGGGATGAATTGGGAGATTAGGATTGACATATATACACCACTCTGCATAAAATAGATAACTAATGAGAACCTACTGTATAGCACAGGGAACTCTACTCAGTGCTCTGTGGTGACTAAATGGGAAGGAAATCTAAAAAAGAGGGGATATATGTATATGTATAACTGATTCACTTTGCTGCACAGCAGAAACTAACACAACATTGTAAAGCAACTATACTCCAATAAAAATTTTAAAAAAAACTAAAAAAAAAAACACCTGAAAAAACAGAAAGGATTCTTTTAGACAATACCCTGCTAAGAGTCAATATAAGGTTTTACCTAACCTATTACACAACCAGCCAAAACCAATTTACCACAAAGCCTGGTATGTAAATATACAAACTCTTCAAGATGCCAGAATTATTAATAAGTTGAAAGATACAGATGAACAGCAGGCAGAGAATCTTAGAGGTTCTCTCTGGCAGGCGATGGGCTGAGGGTCTTACCCACATCGTCCCCCATAATCATCAACACATTCTTACAATGTGTGGTGCTGTTTTATTCCAATTTTACTGACGAACGGAACTGAAATGAACAGAAGGTCATTCCCCCATGTTTGCAAAGGTGGGGAAACAGGAAATTGGGATTTGAAGTCAAATCTGTGAGTTGGGCTTCCTGATTTCTGTTGAATTCTCTCATTGAATTCCCACTGCAAAGCCTAGGTTTAGTATTGTTGACCCATTTTACACATAAAGAAATTGGGGATCAGTGATGGAGTCACTTTTAAACAGGAGAGTTGGGCTTCATACTGAGAAGTATCAAACTGATCTCAATGTTAGACCTTGCAGTGGATTAAAGTTGTCCAAATGAGGGAAGCTCTTTGTAGAGATGGAACAGTTCCATAGTTTGACTATGATGATCGTTACTCAACTTCATACATGTGATGATAATTCATGGGATTCTGCACACCATACACATAGACACTCACACACAAGAGCACATATGAAAACTGGTGAAATCTGAATAAGGTCTGTACCTGAATTAACAAGCACTGCAGTCAATTTCCTGGTCTTGACAATATACTCTGGTCATGTAAGATATTATCACTGGGGGAAGCTGGGTGAAGAGTACAAGGAACTCTCTGTACTATTTTGCAACTTCTTGTGAGTCTTATTATTTTAAAACATTGTCTTCAAATTCTTTAATGTTTCTCCCGTGGAGAGATAGAATCTCTGTTTCCTCCCATGGATTCTGGGAAGGCTCTGTAACTGTTTACGGATAGAATACAGTGGGGGAGATGCTGTGCCAGATTTCAGGCTCAAGTCTCAAGAATTTGGAAGCCTCACTCCCTGGATCTTGTTATACTCTCTCTGGGAGCTCTGAGCCACTATACATGACATTCGACGTCCCTGAGACTGCCATGTGGAGAGGCCATGTCCAGGCCTTCGATCAACCATCCCAGATGAACTTGGCCTTCCATTCATCCCTGCTAAATCACCAGTCACAGATAAAAGACTTGAACTCCAGACCGGCACATTCTCCAGCTGATTATCAGAGTGCTGTCCATCAATACCACACAGGGCCAAAAACCCACCTAGCTGAGCCCCACTCAGATTCTTGACCTGTGAAATCATGAGACCTAACAAGAGTGTTGTTGCTTGATGCCTCTAAGTAGTGGGTAGTTTGGTGTACAGCAACGGATAAGAAAATAGACTTTTCATTATCTGATAAAGAAAGGCAAGGCTGATAACAAGGGGTTAGATACACAGAATCAGATGATGTGACACAGTAGGCATGTCCCTTCCCCTCTTTTGGCCTCAGTAAGACTAGCTTTACCTTGAATGTCACTTCCTCCAGGAAGTTATATATAGATTGGATTAGATGTCTCCTCCCTTTCTCCCCCTTGGTTAGCAGGAATCAGAAGTATCTTGATGTTATGCTTTATTTTTCTCTTTCTCTCCCACCAGACGGTAAACTCCATGAGGTCAAGAACTAATTTTGTCTAGCTTATCACTATTTCACTCTGCCTAAAACAAAACCTTTAATAGGTGATTATTGAATGAATGAGCAAAGACACGGGCGCTCTCCAAAATCCTGCTCAGTGCTGGTCTCATGTAGTTCTTTCTCTCTGGAGCTTTGGGGCAGGTGAGAAGGATCCAGGTATGCTTCCAGCACCTGTCAGACACCAGCTTTCTCTCTGGTACTCCCAAGATCCCAAGTCACAAATCCATGTGCTGGGCAACAGCTCCAAAGCAGCAGAGGAGCCGGGAGGGCAGAAAGGCGAGAGGTATGCCCCCCAGCCCCCCACCAAGCTGGCGTCACCCTGGTTTGCTTACTTTCCTGCTCAGCTGCTTTAGTCAGAGGAGGGCCATTTCCATGGGCGCCTGCCTCGTAGGCTATCCCCAGGGGAGCTCTCCAGTCCCTCCTGTATTGGCCTCTGCAGCTTCCTCATTTAACCTCTGTCAGGGGGGTGATCTGGTTCCTCTTGGGCTGCCCTTGGAAAGTCCAATCACAGTGACACAACAGATATTTACTGAGCATTCCCCTCCAGCAAGGCTCTGGGCTGGACATAGCCTTAACTTCCAGGAGCTTAATATTGGGTTGGCCAAAAAGTTTATTCGTTTTTTTTTCCTTAAAATGCTACAGAAAACCCCAAACAAACTTTTTGGCCAACCCAATATTTCAGTGGCGTTTTTATCTGGTAGAAGGTGAGAGATGACAGAAAGAAAACTGAACCCCTGGCCTGTTCCTGAGGAGGTGCAGTGGTGACCTGGAGCCAGCACTCATGGGCTTGCAAAGGCCAATTGACAAGCATTCAGGAATTTTGTGAGCTAGTTGTTAAACTGTGGGTGGCTTGAGATTGTCCAGGTGAGAATACACTCATCAAGAAAATCAGCACATTGGGACTTCCCTGGTGGCGCAGTGGTTAAGAATCCGCCTGCCAATGCAGGGGACACAGGTTCGAGCCCTGGTCTGGGAAGATCCCACAAGCCGTGGAGCAACTAAGCCTGTGCACCACAACTACTGAGCCCACGTGCCACAACTACTGAAGCCCACATACCTAAAGCCCGTGCTCTGCAACAAAGAGAAGCCACTGCAATAAGACCCTGCACCACAGCAAAGAGTAGCCCCCACGCGCGGCAACTAGAGAAAGCCCGCGCGCAACAATGAAGACCCAACACAGCCGAAAATAAATAAATAAATTTATTTTTTTAAAAAAGAAAAGAAAATCAGCACACACTAGAATCTAGCTCCCTCACACCAGTTTGCCAGCACATCACTGGGAAATTCACTTCCTCTTTGTGAGCCTGTTTCCCTATCTGAAAACTGGGGATATAAATCCTGACCTTGAAAGATTTCACAAGTACTGACACAGTATGGTCCTTGGCACACTAACTCCTTCTCCAGCCCGCTCTCTTCTTCCTGAACTAGTATGGTAAGTTCACCATGGGTTCAGTTTTCCTTTGGATTTATGGGATGGGTAAACATCATTGAGTAGGAAAGAATAGGCAGCTTAGGAAGGAGCATGGGTGGTTACCCAGGGTAAGCAGTGTTACTTTGGAAAGTCCCTAAAGTTTTCCAGGCTCTCCTTTCACCCCAGAATTGATAAGGGCGCAGGGAGAATAAGGTCAGGCAGAGATATTGAGGAGGCAGGTCAACATGTGAGGGTCTGGGTAGTTTTGTCAGTTACCCAGTTTGGGACAAGGGTGCACTCGCAATACTTCCCTTTGGCCATTCATTCATTCAAAAATACATTTACTGAGCATCACAACAAACCAGCTAATCTCTGAGCTAGACTCTGGGTATGCAGCTATGAGCAGATATTTGCCCTGCTCTTATGGAACTGAACAGGTTAATGGTGAAGACGATCACGAAGCAAGCCATTAAAAGTGCATAGGTGTAGTTTAAGGAAAATGCAGGCCACTGCATGGGCATGCATGGAGGGAAGCAGTTTTTGTTGGAAGCTAAAGAAGTGACATATAAGCAAAGCTTGGAGGGAAAATAACATTTTGTCATGCTAGATGAGGAATGTGCAGACAGATGCCTGGATTGTCCCCCATGATCCTTGCCTCCTGATGTTCACACCCTGTGTGATCCTCTCCCCTTGGGTGTGGGCAGGACCTGTGACTTGCTACGACTAATAGAATAAGGCAATGGAGATGCAATGTCACTTCCATGATTACTTAACAGAGGACTGCAACTTCTGTCTTGCAAGCAGATTGTCTCTTTTGCCTTCTTGGTTTGCATGTAGATGAAGTGACCATGTTGAAGAGGCCCATGTGACAGGGAATTTGGAGCACCCTCCTGCCAACAGCCGGCAAGGAACTGAGTCCCAACAACACCCTAGTAGGTTTGGAAGTGGATCCTTCCCTAGTTGAGCTTTCAGATGAGAATTCAGCCCCAGGTGACAACTGGATTGTAACCTGATGAGAGACCCAAAGCAGAGGACTCAGCTAAGCCAGGTCCAGATACTTGATCCACAGTGATCATGAGATATTAAATGTATTTTTGTTTTAAGCCACTAAGTTTTTGATAATTTGTTATGCAGCATAGCTAACTGATACAAAGAGGTTCAAGAATTTATTCCAGGTACAGAAAGCCATGTGTGTGAAGGGGATGAAATAAAGAGAGTCTGAACATTGGAGGGAGGACAAGCAGGCCAGTGGCTGGATTGAACATGAGAGCAATAAGCCTCTGAGAAGTGAGGCAAAGGTTAGCCTAGGCCATGTTCTACAGGCCCACAGGGGCCATGGAACAGTTTCTGGCACTTATGCTGGGGCCTCTGGGACATCAGTGAAAAATTGGAAACGGTGAGCTTGATGAAATTTGCTTTTCAAAACACACAGTAGGGAGTCCCCTTGGGTGGCTAGGTAAGGAGCCATGGTGGCTCAGACCAGGAGTTGATAGTTGATTTATAGAGAAGTGGACGCTTTCAAGAAATATTTTGGAGGAAGGATGGGCAGGATTTGATGACAAAGTGGATACAGGGTGAGAGAGAAGTAGAGCCATCTGTTGAAATGGAAAAAGAGGTTTTTGGTTTGAGGGTTTTGAGAGAGTTAGAACATTCTGGTTCAGCCTGGGAAGCTAAAAGACTGAGGTGGAAATCAGTCTTTTGATCCCAGCTTCTGTCTGGGTCATTTTGACCTCCCTCAGGCAGGACAGTTTAGGATTTGCCTAGCTAATGAGCACAGTTAACACACTGTGCAAAGATTTCATTAGCATGTGGAGAAGACCTGGCTGAAGAATAAATCTCCATGTCATTTTGTTGATGCTAATTATTTCATATGAAAACACTCAAAAATGTGATTGACTGTACATTGATCAGAGGAAATGTGTTGATCTCCTTGGGGAACCAAGCCACAGCTCACAATGGTACGGATTTATTTTGAATGTATGAAGTCCCCTACCGTCACACTAGGTTTAACAGGGATGGATTATTGCAAGAAGTGTCTGGGAGCCATAAAGTGATCCTGTTCTATTTAATGAGAGAGGGGACATTAATTCATTCTCCCTTCATGTATGCATGCACACTAATTTTTTCTTCTTATGTATAATTCATCTGTAAAGGTTTTGATAATTGCCCCTGAAAGTTGCTTAACTTTTCTGAGCTTTGGTTTTCTCCTGTTTGAAGCTTGGCACTCCACACTTAAAATGTAGCTGTCTGGGCTCAAATCTTGGTGGAGTTCAGTCGGCTTTTCCCACTAGAATGTAAGCCCTGTGAAGGTAAGATTATGTTTATAGTTTTCACTGCTGTGTCCCCAGTGCCTTAGGAGACTGCCTAGCTCAATCAGTGTTGGCTGAATGAATAAATGACACAACATGCATACAGCACACAACATCTAGAAAGCCCTCAGAAGGTGGCAGTTGTCTTCCCTCTTTTCTTCCCACTCTTCCTCCCTTGCTGTGCTCCTCTCTCTCTCTCTTTCAGCCTCCTCCTCTAGTTTCTTCCTTTTGGGTTTGGGAAAAAGAGAGAAAACAGAAAGCATCTCTTACTTCTGGGTATCTGATTTTCTTTTGGCTTTCCCAGCATATGTATGATCATATCTGCTTCTTTTTGTAATATGAAATCAGAGGATTATCTTTCCTGGAGAGACCTAGTTAAACCTCAGCAGTAGAAAACAGTGCTATGGGACCCACAGGCCAGTTCTTCCTTGGAAAGGATATTTCTATTTTGGGAGGTGGTTGGGGAATATCGTAGTTGTTCCCTGATTTAGATGTTCTTTGCCTCAACTCAGGGAAAATGAAAAGTTACCCTGAGAATTGAGAGGGTGACCAGGCTAGACTTTAATGTACTGCTTCTCTAAATGGAATACTCATCATCTATCCATCCATATGCATCCATGCATCCATCCATTAATCCACCCATCCACCCATCTGTTCATCCATCCAATCACTCATTCACTCATTCTCTCACTAACTCATTCATTTTTTTAAACATCTTTATTGGAGTATAATTGCTTTACAATGGGGTGTTAGTTTCTGCTTTATTCACTAGCTCATTCATTTTTGTCTTCAAAGAAATATTTGTTGCACATCAACTATGTGCCCCACCTCATGCTAGGAATTGGGGATACCATGGTGACCAAAATGGATATAGGCTCTGCCCCCACAGGAGCTTGTAGTCTAGTGCAGGCAATTCATCAGCTATCAGGGAGTGGGAAATTCTACAGGATGATTTAGATTGGAGAGGATGCTTTGCCTCCATCCTGCGGATGGTAAGTGAAGAAACTTTGGGGTAATAGACAATAAGCTAATTACCTTCTAGAGATAGCATAAGTAACACGATACATAACCTCTTCTCTACTACCTAGTTAACAACTCCTTCTATTAAATTCTTTCTATTAGAATAAATGATGGGCTTTCTGTCTCCAGCCTGGATCATGACTGACAGACACAGCTATGCAAAGGATAAATAACATGTGGCCATGTTTACTTTCTAATATGAAATGGGTAAAAAAAACAGAAAGCAAAACTATCAGAACAATATGATTGGAACCTTATTATTTTTTTCTTAGCTACCTATCTTTTGTAAGCCATCTTTTTCATTAAAAATTTAAAAAATACTGTATATAATTGAAATATAACCTTATATTAGCTTCAGGTGTACAGCATAATGATTCAATGTACATATATATTACAAAATGTAGGCTAGTTAAGTTTACAGTTTCAACAAGTAGGCAGTAAGTCTAGTTAACCATCAACACACATGGTTATACATTTTTTTCTTGTGATGAGAACTTTTAATATCTACTCTCTTAGCAACTTTCAGATATACAATATACAGTATTATTTTTTAAATTTTAATCTTTTAATTGAAGTATAATTGACTTCATACAATACTATATTAATTTCTTGTGTACAACATGGTAATTCGATATTTTTATAGATTACACTCCATACAAAGTTATTATAAACTATTGATTATATTCCCTGTGCTGTACATTACTACCTTGTAACTTACTTATTTTATACCTAGTAGTTTGTGCCTCTTAATCCCCTTCACCTATTTTGTACCTCTCTCAATAGACAGCATTATTAACATCACTATGCTATACATTTCATCCCCAGGGCTTATTTATTTTATAACTGGAAGTTTGCGCCTGTTAATCACCTTCACCCATTTTCCCCACCCTCTGCCTCTGGTACCACCAATTTGTTCTCTGTATCTCTGAGTATTTTATTTTTTTAGTGTGTAGAGAAAAAAGAATGAAAATGAATGAAAAGAATCAAAGTGATCAGTGGCAGCCTCTGATGGCCAGCACATGCATCCATATAATAGAAAGTCCCTAAGTCCTACTTGGCTGAATCCTTCCCCTGCTGTGTCTCGTGAGAAGCTGACATGTCTGGCATGAGACCCTTTGGAATTTTTCCTACTGGGTCTGTTTCCCTCCCTCGCCTGCACTCTTTGGATTCGCGGTGGGGTCCTGGGTACCGTCCATCCCACCAAGGAGCATGGAAGGGCTTCTTTTGATGTGGGCATGGTCAGGGAAGGAATCGTTTTAGGAGGACAGCCTGGCGGATCTTGGATCCCATCTCTATGGCAACAATGCTGCAAGGACTGAAAATCTGATTTTGTTTTGGGCTGTGGTAGCCGCTAATTACAGGCAGCTCCAAGTCCCTTTGCTCTTCCCTAGAAAGGTCTCTGTTTATTTGTTGGCAAGGGTTATCTCCTTTTTTTTTTTTTGCTTTTGAACTCTGTTTCTAGTCCTCTTCTTCCATTTCACCCATCAGAAAAAAATTTTTTTTTTGTCGCCTCTGGAGGATATTTGCTTTCCTGGTTGTTATGGAGATGAAGAGCCAGATGACAGAGCAAGCTTGGGAAGGGAAGCAGGGGCAGAAAGACCCAAGGTACCCTTGACCCAGCTGGAGATGGCTGTGAAGGATGGATGTGACACAGAAGGGGCAGACTGGGGCCCTGAGGCTAACGAGAGACATAAAGAGAGAAGCACTGAGAAGTGGGAGGGGGACGAGGTGGTGGACAGGAGGTGACTCAGACCCAAGACCCCAGGAGCTGATTCGACAGAAGCTCACAGGAACACCAGACGGCGAGCAGGGTGGGGGGGGGGCGGGGGGGAGCTCTTTTCTTTGCCATCCTCACGTCTTCAGCGAACGTTTTGATTCGCTGTGCTGTCCACTTCCCTCTTTCCTCAAGATTGATCTGCAAACTTTGTTGCTCAGAGGGCTGAAGCAGCCTTTGGGACTTTGGTGAGTCCTTCCAGAGAAAATCCTTTGCAGGCCCTCCCAGGGCTGCCCACCAGATCCCCTTGTGGGACTGACTATACCTGGGGCAGTGAGGGCAGGACAGGGCTTTACTTCCCCGGCTCCGTCTAAGTCTGTCCTGCTCATGACAGTAGCCACAAACCACATACGGCTATTTAAATGAACCAGAACAAAATAAAATTGAGCATGCAGTCCCTTCTTGGTAGGTTCTGGTCGGTTTTTCTGTTAACCTAAAACTACTCTAAAAATGCAAGTCTATGAATTAAGAGCAAATACAGTTTCCCAGTTGCAGTAGCCACGTTTCAAGTGCTCCATCACTACACATGGCTGGTGGCCACTGTATTGGAAAGCACAGATGTAGACTGTTTCCATGACCACAGAAAGTTCAACTGGACAGCTTTGGTCTGGGAAATGGTACCTTTCTGGACTCTTCCCTACACGTTCCAAAGAGTGAAAGGAAACCATAGTCTGATAGCCTTTCATTCATTCATTCATTGAACAAATATTTACTGCCTGCCAGACATTGTTCTAGATGCTGAGAATTCAGTTGAGACAGACAGTTCCTTTTCTTGTGAGGCTTAAATGCTAGCATATGATAACAGACATTCTAGAGATACAAATAGAGTATGGCTATGGTGGAAAATAAAGCAAGTTAAGGAAGAATTCTGGGTGCTAGGAAGTGGAGAGGGTTCTGCTCTATAAAAGATAGTCAGAGAAGGCTCATCAAAAAGGGGATGAGGGGGCTTCCCTGGTGGCGCAGTGGTTGAGAGTTCACATGCCGATGCAGGGGACGCAGGTTCGTGCCCCGGTCCGGGAGGATCCCACGTGCCGCGGAGCGGCTGGGCCCATGAGCCATGGCCGCTGAGCCTGCGCGTCCGGAGCCTGTGCTCCGCAACGGGCGAGGCCACAACAGTGAGAGGCCCGCGTACCGCCAAAAAACAAAAAAAAAGAAAGGGGTGGGGGATGAGGGAGCAAGCTTTGCAGGTTTCTGGAGGCAGAGAACTGCAAGCAGAGGGAACTGCTGGGCAAATGTCCTGAGGTGGAAGCGTGCCACTCAGTTTTGAGAAGATGAGTAACACGATCTGGCTTCGGTTTTAGAGGGATCTACTCTGGCTGCCAAGTGGAGAATAAACCAGAGGGGAGAGGAAGGAGGGCTCCCAGAGAGAGCCGTGGGGAGGCTACTGGCATATCCCAGGTGAGAGGTGGTGGTGGCTTGGACCAAAGCAGCAGCAGTAGGAGAGCTGAAAAGTCAGATTTCAGGAGATATTTTGAAAGTAGAGTAGATAGGATTTTCTGCTGGATTAACGCAGGGGTGTGAGAGAAAGAGAGGCATCAAGCAGGACACAAAGGCTGGAGAGTCTAGAAAGATAGATCTCCGTTTATGAAGATGGGGAGATGGCTGGCAAGCAGTTCTGAGGTGGGGACAACCAAGAGTTTAGCTGTGGACCTAAGAAGTTTGAGATGCCTATTCAATAGCTGAGCGGTGATATCAAGGACACAGTTGAATCCATGCATCTGTTCACTCAACAGATATCTGCTGGGCTCAGATATATACCTGGGACTTAGTCATCCTGGATATGAGAGATTGACACTCTATTTTATTTCCAGTTTTCTTCAGTTGCTCCATTAAACAAAAAGAAATATGCATATCTTGTTTCCATCGTTTTTGTACCAGCTTACAAATCTAAAGTCTGTTCTGAGCAGAACACCCAGCTGACTGGCTTGGTTCCTTGATTCTTCCTTTTTTTTTTTTTTTTTCAATTCCTTCAGTTCACAGCCTGCCACTCAGGGACACTAAGAACATCAAATGTCAGCCCAGCCCTTGAGAAGCTGGCAACTAGTAGGAGTGGTTAAGACACAGAACAAAGAGCATGGGCTTTGGACCCATCAAACCTGATTCCGGAAACTGGCTCCACCACGCACCAGCTCCTTGGCCTGGGGCCATTCACTCAGCCTCTCTGAACTTGTTTGCTCATCTGTATAATGGAGTGCCTGACACCTAGCTCTCAGGGCTGTCAGCAGGATTAGAGGAAATGTGTATAGATGTACCAGCATAGCGCCTGACACATCTAAGGGCTTATTTAATAAGTGGTTGTTAGGATTAACTTCATGTTAACGAGTGAAACAGATATGTAATAGGAAAAAATTGATAATGTATGTGGTTAGGTGCTTTTAGAAACAGAACTGAAGGAAGTGATGAGAGACTGAAAAGCATAGAGGCTAGCATCACGGGCTTTGGAGACAGATATTGGTTCCAAACCCAGCGCCTCTGCTTATGCACTGGGTTGACACTTGGTTCCCAGGGCCTTGGTTTTTGGATCTGTAAAATGGGAACAATGACCCATTAGTACCAACTCACAGGCTTGCTGAGGATATGTGTAAAGGCTTAGCCCAGTTCTGGGCTCACAAGAATTGCTCAATAAACAGCAGTTGCTTTTATTTCCAGGGGAACACAGGGAGCCAGAGGAAGCTTTCAAAAGGAAAAAGTGAATCAGAGGGCACATGCATGTATTAGAAATTAGGGAAAGAAAAAGCAAAGCAAAGCAAAGCAAAGCAAAACAAAGCAAAGCAAAGCAAAGCAAAACAAAACAAAGCCCTTTTCTGGGTCTATAGAAAGGCAGCCCAAGCTGCTCTACTGTTGCCCTGTCCGGTGTTCACAAATGTCTTTGATGTTCCTGTTCAGGATCTTGAGGTTCTTTTAAGATTTTTTTTTTTTTTTTTGGCTGCGTTGGATCTTCATTGCCGCGCACGGGCTTTCGCTAGTTGGGTGAGCGGGGGCTACTCTTCATTGTGGTGTGTGGGCTTCTCATTGAGGTGGCTTCTCTTGTTGTGGAGCACGGGCTCTAGGAGCATGGGCTTCAGTAGCTGTGGCATGCGGGCCTGGTCTTCAGTAGTTGTGGCACATGGGCCCAGTAGTTGTGGCTCACAGGCTCTAGAGCACAGGCTCAGTAGTTGTGGCGCACGGGCTTAGTTGCTCCGCGGCATGTGGGATCCTCCTAGACCAGGGATCGAACCCATGTCCCCTGCATTGGCAGGCAGAGTCTTAATCGCTGTGCCACCAGGGAAGTCCTCTTTTAAGATTTTAACTTCTCAAAGAAATCTTCAAAGTGTCTGGTTTGACCGAAGCAGGAACACGATGGATATTTTTGGAAGGATTTTGAAATGCAAGGGGTGAGTGTGTTTCTCAGGCTGGATTTTTAATCAAGGAACATCTCAAGGAACCAGGGCTCCCTCTTCCTAAGTCTGCAGGAGCTGACACTCTCCTAGAGGGCAACTCGAGAACATTCATGGGTGGGGTAGGTAGTGGGCCTTTGTTAATGTCCTAACCAGGGTGGCGTAACCAGTTTGTAGGCAAAGTTTTTCTGAGCTGACAAGTTATCCCAAACTCTAACTGTGCAGTCAGTCACTCCTGGTGCTACCTGCAGGCTTGGCTTGTGGCCTGGACTATGTCATGTTTACACAGGTCCAGAGCTTACCTTGCAGGTACCATCAGGCAGCCAGAGGTGAACAGAGTTTTTTGTCTCCCTTTTCCATGATGCACTTAGAGCAGCTAATTTGCGTGGTTGGGGTAACTCCCTTAAAAGTTAAGCAGTCAAGGTGGGCCCTGCTCTAGGTGCCCTTGGTAAATATATGGCATCCTGCTGGGCCGGCTCATCGGCACAGCTGGTCCCACTTAACTAGGAGAGGCAGAGGGCAGAGGGCATGGGTCTCGCAATCAGCAATCAGGCAAACGGGGTTCTGAACCCTGGTAATGCTGCTTACTAGCTGTAGCCAAGCTGTTCCCGTCTTTATGCTTCTCTGTTTCCTCTCTTGCAAAATGAGTTATACATGGAGATAACATCTATGAGTAGCAGCGTCTATGTCAAAGACTGTTGCAAGGATTGAATGTGATACTATATGTCTGGGACTTCCCTGGTGGCGCAGTGGTTAAGAATCCACCTACCAATGCAGGGGACATGGGTTTGAGCCCTGGTCCGGGAAGATCCCACATGCCGTGGAGCAACTAAGCCCGCGTGCCACAGCTACTGAAGCCCGTGTGCCTAGAGCCTGTGCTCCGCAGCAAGAGAAGCGCGCGCTCCACAATGAAGAGTAGCCCCCGCTCACCACAACTAGAGAAAGCCTGCTCGCAGCAACGAAGACCCAACACAGCCAAAGAGAAAAAAAAAAGGTTAAAAAAAATACTATATGTCTAATGCCTATTCAACAAATATTAATACCTGCCGAACATACGCTAGGTACTATTCTTTTCTGTTGTTTTATTTTTTTAATTGAGTATAGTTGAGGACTTCCCTGGTGGCACAGTGGTTAAGAATCCGCCTGCCAATGCTGGAGACACGGGTTCGAGCCCTGGCCCGGGAAGATCCTACATGCCGCGGAGCAACTAAGCCCGTGCGGCACAACTACTGAGCCTGAGCTCTAGAGCCCGTGAGCCACAACTACTGAGCCCATGTGCCACAACTACTGAAGCCCGCGCACCTAGAGCCTGTGCTCTGCAACAAGAGAAGCCATGACAATGAGAAGCCCGCGCACCGCAACGAAGGGTAGCTCCCGCTCACTGTAACTAGAGAAAGCCCACGTGCA
Organism: Mesoplodon mirus; assembly: GCF_964341445.2. NCBI lineage: Eukaryota > Metazoa > Chordata > Mammalia > Artiodactyla > Ziphiidae > Mesoplodon > Mesoplodon mirus. The sequence continues at coordinate 13,674,133 of NC_138989.1, forward strand.
GCAACAAAGACCCAACACAGCCAGAAATAAATAAATTAATTAATTTAAAAAAATTGAGTATAGTTGATGCACAGTAGTATATAAGTTATAAGTGTACAATTCGGTGATTCATAATTTTTAAAGGTCATACTCCATTTATAGTTATTATAAAATATTGGCTATATTCCCTGTGTTGTATGATATATCCTTGTAGCTTTTTTATACAGCGTAGTTTGTAACTCACTCCCCTACCCCTATCCTGCCTCTTCTCCCTCTCTCTCCCCACTGGTAACCACTAGTTTATTCTCTGTATCTGTGAGTCTGCTTTGTTTCTGTTATATTCACTAGTTGGTTGCATTTTTTAGATTCTACATATAAGTGAGATCATACAGTATCTGTCTTTCTCTGTCTGACTTATTTCACTCAGCATAATGCCCTCCAGGTTCATCCATGTTGTTACAGATGGCAGGGTTTCATTCTTTTTTTATGGCTGAGTATCTAGGTACTATTCTTAGCACTTTACATTCATCAACTTATTTAATCTTCCCAACAACTCGGTGAGGTATGAACTATTTTTGTCTCCATTTTACAGATGTGGAAACAGACAGACAGATGAGGTCACTTTCCCAAGGTTACAAATTAATTCGTAAAGGGAACATTCATAGGATGCCTGACTCCAGATCTTGTGCCCTTGACCACTGGGTACTACTTCCTCCCAATAAATGATAAATGATCAGCATTTTATTTTTCCAGTCTTTACTGGGTGCCTGTGAGTTGTGTGAATCTCACTCGGAATCCAGGAATAACCACGAGCCTGTCTTTTTCCCACCATGGAGAACAGTGGCTGATCTCAGGCCTCTGAGATCTGTACAATTCCATAGACTTATTTATAGCAAGACGTAACTAAATTCTGCCCATCCAGGCTCTCATTCCCTCTCGCTCTCTTTTATTCCCAGGGGAACTTTTAGTAGCCTATTTGGAGCGAACACCATCCGGAAAAAAAATTTCAGTAAGGAAAACAGGAATCAAGACGTCAGGACGGGTTGCCGACAGGACCTTTGATCTGGCCAGAAATAAATATAAGGGAAGCTGTCGAGAGCTCTCTTGCCTGATTTCCATCTAAAGCAATAGAAATAGGCCTCAATCACCGAGCCCCTATGCTGCCCCCAGGGCTGGTGAGGATGAGAATGTGGTCTCCACGTTGCAACGGGGATCCAGTGGCTCTCAAGAACTTTGCCGGTTCTCTGCCTCCCGAGGGTGGGTTGGGGAGAAAACGTCCACTGCTCGTTGCCGCGTTACTCACGGTAGCCAAGATAACTAAGTGTCTGTCCAGGGATGAATGGATAAAGAAATTGTCATATATATGAGATATAAATTATATTTAATGTGATATATTATTACATATTATTATTATTCGGCCTTAAAAAAGGAGACCCTGCCATTTGCAACAACGTGGATGACCCTGGAGGATACAATGCTAAGTGAAATAATCCAGACACAGAAAGAAAAATACCGCATGATCTCACGAACATGTGGAATCTAAAAAAAGTTGAACACATGGAAGCAGAGAGTAGGACAGTAGTTATCAGGGGTGGGGAGGTGGGGGAAATGGGGAGATGCTAGTCAAGGGATGCAAAGTTGGAGTAACGTAGAATGAATAAGGGTCTTATGTACAGCATGATGACTACGGTGAATAGTGCTGTATTGAAAACTAGAAATTTGCTAAGAGAGTAGATTCCAGGAGCTTTCGCCACTTCAACAAAAAGAAAAGTAATGATATAAGAGATGGATATGTTAATACATACATGTGTATATGTACATCATAATACATATGGATCTGTTAATACAGCATATGTGTATGTATATCATAATATCATGTGGTACACCTTAAATAGATACAATTAAAAAAAATAAATCAGGATAGGAGAAAAGTTCCAGAGATGATTCAGAGCTTGTGGGGCACCTAGTATTGTCTGGGAGATAAAGTTACACAGCAACTAACTCGGACATTCGGGAAATGACAGCAATTATGGCAGGCATTTCTTCAGTTCTTAGGTACCAGACACTGTGCTAAGCCCTTAAATGTATTACCACATTTAACGTGCACAAGAATTCTATGAGGTACTATCATTTCCATGTCACAGATGAGAAAACTGAGGCTCAGAGTGTTTTAGCAGGTTGCCCAGGGCCACGATAGCTAGTGGAGTGGGAATTTGAATCCAGGCTCTATGACTCCGATACTTGGTCATTTAACCACTGATCTCTTCTTAAGTAATGACTGGGGCTCAGAGAGTTGAGTTTCTCAGTGGGAATTTCCTAGTTCACTGAGTTGTTCCTAGAGCTGCAGGATTGTAGATCAGAGACAACAAATTGAATCCAGGCATTTACTGAGTACCAGCTGTATGCTCAGCATTGTGTGAGGGGTTTCAGAAGCTCAGGGAAGGGTGCACAGGACAGGAACAGGGGAAGGAGTGAGTGAGGGAGAAGGAGGACCTGGGGATGGCTTGATTACTGGATGATGTAGGCTGACGTATCTGCCTTGGGTGACCAGGTAGATGGTAGAGCCATTCATCAGATTCGGGTACCAAAGGAAGAGATCTGGGGGAGATGGTGAGACAGACACTGACATATATATCAGTGTCTGTCTTAAAATCATATCCCATGGTTACCAGCCCACCAGGCATCCCCCTTATTCCCTGAAAACTGATTTTGTTCACGTTTTGGCCTGTGGTCTGCAAGTGGGCATGGGACCCAATTCTAACTAGTGAGAGTAGGATGGAGGCTATGATGACTCTGGAAACGTGGCTTCTTTATTGCTCGAAAGAGAAAGTGATGCCAGAAAAAGGCCTCCCCTCTCGCCTACACTTTCTGCCTTGGGCACAGGTCGTCACCTGGAGCTGTGGCCACCATTTTGTGAGCATGAGTTGAGAAGCATGAAGAAAAGTCGATATGTTGAGGCCAGTAGACTGGCTGGATGGGCAGAGTTTGCCTTGATGCGCGGCTGAGTGGATTCCCCAAACATGGAAAAAACTGCCTGTCTACAGACGTTCAAATATATCCACATTAAATATCTTTAAGGTTTAATCCACTGTGAGCTGCCTTTTCTGTTGTTTGCAGCTGAAGGAATCCTAACAGATGTCAAAGTAAGTTTAGTTTTGGGGCTCTTAAGTATCTGAGAGGCCCCTTTGAAAACTTCCTGAGAAAGATGAAAGAAGAAAAGAGAGATTTGTCAACCAAGCTGAGGGTGGGGATGCAACTTTATTCCCCTGTACTGGGAAAACAGAGTGAGAGGGGATGGATACACTTGCTGGAATGGATGCATAGAAGGTCTCTGAACACATGCAAATCCCCCACATAAAAGCAGTTTCGATGTTGGCCATCTGAGTGGATGTCTGGCTCTCTTACAGGTCAGAGCAGGTCGAAGCATCTTTCCTGTTATCTCAGGGAGGAACAGATCCAAGTTGCTCATACAGCTAAACATCGCTCCCTGGGTATCTTCTCCCAAGACCTAATTTTAGGGAGCCAGGCTTACTGCCACCAAGGAGGAAGGGCTCATGAAATCGTGGCCAGCCAGGGTCATTGGAGCTCAGGCTAGGAACTTAGGTAGTGGGAGATCTTCTGCTTTCAGGGCTCCTTATCACCAGCCCGCTAGTGCTGTGATGCTCTCGGTCAAGGGGACTTTGCTGTTCTTACTTGTGCAAAAGGTTCTCCCAGTATTAATAAATCCAGTTGTCTCTGTGCTGTGCTCCCAGACAGCCAGATGCAATCTGCACTCCACCATCCTCTGCATCCCATCTGCAAGCATTTGAGTGTCCCCTCGCTCTGGGGACTGGAGACCTGACCTCTTCCTCCCTCTCCCTTCCTCTTCCCACCCCTGCCCCTCCCTTCCTCCCATGATATCTGAGAGGGACAGGCGGCCTTGTTTGTCCCAGTCACCATCTTTGAAAGCCTCCTCCACTGCACCCTCCTCTCCATTTCGCTCCCCCATTCCAAGCCCAAATGCTTTGCCAGGCACACTCTTATTTGTCACCAGATGTTCGAGGTTGCAAACCAACCCCCTAGCTTTCCCATCTTCCTTTATTGTATTCGCCTCCCCTCTTCCGGTGATTCTGCAGACAACCCCCCATCCTGGCGTGTGTGTGCTGACCTCCACGTGCTCCCGAGTCAACTGATTGCGCCTGAATCCACTTAAAGGTGAAAGGATAAAGCAATTTTCTTCAAGATGTGGCCTAAACTGTTTAGTCTTGGAGGTCTCCAAAGGGCAGGAATGAAAGGATGTCCCCCGCAACCGCCACTTCAGTCTCAGAGCACCCAATCTGGGCTCGCCTTGATCTGAGCAATTTGGAAGAGCTTAATCTCCTGCCCCTGGGCGGGTGTGTCAGACCTCTGCAGAATCAGGCCCAGAATGTATGGACAGTGTCAGCGATTGCCTGGTTAGCAGACTTGAAAATAAAAACAGAAGAAAAATTAAAAAGGGTCATCATCAACTGGTCTCGCATCAAAAAGTCAGGAGGCATCAGTGCAAATGGAGAAAGTTGGCATCCATCAATCTGACATGGGGACAATGGGCTGTGAGTTGATATATATTTTTTAATTTAATTTTTTTCTTTCCGTTTGTTTATTATTATTATTTATTATTGGAGCATAGTTGCTTTACAATCTTGTGTTAGTTTCTACTGTACAGCAAAGTGAATCAGTTATACGTATACATATGTCCCCTCATTTTTGGATTTCCTTCCCATTTAGGTCACCACAGAGCACTGAGTAGAGTTCCCTGTGCCAGACAGCAGGTTCTCATTAGTTATCTATTTTATACAAAGTGGTGTATATATGTCAATCCCAATCTCCCAATTCATCTCCCCTCCTCCCTTGGTAACCATAAGTTTGTTCTCTACATCTGTGACTCTATTTCTGCTTTGCCAATAAGTTCATCTGTACCTTTTTTCTAGATTCCACGTACAAGCGACATTATATGACATATGTGAGTTGATATTTTTAATTGTTAAGTGAGGAATCTGGAAGCTGGGGCTGGAATCTAAACAGCTCTCAGCCTTTTCCACCACTAAAGCACATCCGGCCCAATTTGGCCCTGGAATATTTTTGATTAGGGAATGTTAGGCTGTGATTGTCTGAAGGACAGGAAGGCCGGGGTGGGGTAGGGGTAGGGCTGGGGGTGGGTGGTGCGCTGCATACTCAGAGGCTCCAGGCTGCACAAAGAGACCCCATTCAACTCCTGGCTCTGGTCCATATTCGCTTTGGCTCCTGAGAAAGTCACTTCTCTCTGAGCCTCAGTTTCCCCCTTGATCTGTTTTGAGGATTGATTCGGGGGAGCCATTTGCTTGCAGTCGATTCCTACTCATGCTCTTAGTATGAATTAGTTAATGAGTCACCTTTTCCTGGCTAGGGTGCCAGCATTGGATACCACAGCCTGGAGGGACTAGAGAGACAGACAGATTTTATCTTCCTGGGACGGATTGTAGGTTCCCCTTTTCTCCAAGTTGCCTTTCCTTTGCAGCCTTGGTAAGTAGTCTGTGAAGCACACTGCCTGGATTCCAGCACGCAGCTCATCCTAACTGTATTATAAATGCCTGGTGGCGTATTCTGCTTCCACCCGTAGACAGTGAGGTTTCTGTAGGCAAAAGCCAGGTCAGGCTTCCTCCATGATATAATCTCCCAGTAATTCATATAAGTGTGACTCTGGGCAAGTGACTTCATCTGAGCCTCAGTTTGTCCAGCTGGAAAATGAGACTCAAAAATAGTACTTTCCCCCATAGGAGTGCGATAAGAATTAAATGAGGCACTCCATGCACAGGGGTTGACACAGAGTAAGTACTCAACAAATGTTTGCTGTGCTATTATGATGGTTACTCTAGCTGTCCTTGAAGGACTGTCCCTGGAGTCTCAGATATCCCATTTCCAACCAGCCATCCCTTAGGCAGACAATAGTTTCTTTCCTTCATGAAATCTCTGGAAAGTGTCACATCCCAAGGGACCAAGGTGCTGGGAAACTGTCTCTAAGTGGGATCTAAGTGAAGTTGAAAATCCAAGTGGGTTTGGATCTTTCTGCCAAATGCCTTCACATACATTGCAAGTGCTACCCAGAATTCATGGTGGTTTGGACAGTCCATCTGACCTCATAAAAACCACTTAGAGGCAAATGCGTACAGTCAGCAATTCCACCTATTTATCTGCTAGAGAAACACTTGCAAATGCTCATAAAGAAGCACATAAAAAGATGGCCATTGCCGCCCTCTTTGCAAAAACAGAAAACTGGAGACAGCCTGAACGCACATCAGTAGGAGACTGGTTAAATCAATCATGTCAAGTCCATACAAGAGAAGAATGTCCAGCAGTTTAAAGGGTGAGGCTGAGCTATGGGAGGATCCCCAAGACACTCTGATAAGTGAAAAAAATGGCACAGGGCTTCCCTGGTGGCGCAGTGGTTGAGAGTCCGCCTGTCGATGCAGGGGACGCAGGTTCGTGCCCCAGTCCGCGAAGATCCCACATGCCGCAGAGCGGCTGGGCCCGTGAGCCATGGCCGCTGAGCCTGCGCGTCCGGAGCCTGTGCTCCGGAACGGGAGAGGCCACAGCAGTGAGAGGCCTGCGTACAACCACCAAAAAAAAAAAAAAAAAGGCACAGCAACTGCATCCATGTAAAAACAAAATTAAAAAGCCTATATTCATGCATTGCATACATCTGTGTATAGATGCATAGAGAAATATCTGGAATGGTGCTCAGCAAACCAGTAACAGTGGAGCTACGTTAAAATGGGAGGGAGAAGAAAGGAAAGCAAAAGGAATGTTCCCTGCTTTCTTTCCCTGAAATGTTGGATTTTTAACAAAAAGAATTTATTATGCATTTCTAACATAAATTAGCAAGTGAAACATGCTCAAAGATAGGGAAAGTTAAAATTACAACTCTAAAGGACAGACTTTCAGTAGAATTCTGTGACAGAGAATACATCCCAAATGCCTCTTAACACTAGGATAGAAATGAATTATGGTGTGCTCACACGATGGAAAACCGTGTGTGCTGATGAGAATAAGCAAACTGCAACTACACAAAACGCTGTAAATAAACCTCACACATGTAATATTTAGTGAAAGAAGCTAAACAAAATGAGCTATGCTATATGAACCCACTGATGCAAAGAACAGAACCAGGCGAAACGAATCTAGGCTCTTTTAAGTCAGGCTAGTGGCTAATCTTGGTGGAGGGTAGTTAGTGGCGGGAAACGTAAGGAAGCTTCCAGATGCACTAATGCTCTCTTTCTGGGGCACAGGTTACACTGGTTTGTTCAGTTTGTGAAAATACCTTAAGCCGAACACTTAACGAGCTGTGCACTCTTCTGTATGTATATGTCAGTAAAAGTTCAAAAAAGATCAATACATTCAAAAAAAGGTGGGTTTTTTTTGTTTTGTTAAAATATAACAGCGGAAAAAGCCCTTTATTTTCCTAGAAAACCCACCATAAACCAGTCTTAACCATTTTCAGAGGTTTTAGCACAAGTAAACAATCATTTATGTAATGAAGGGAGGAGTCCATCGCTTTCATCAGATTTTCAAAGGGAACCTTCACCCCCGAAAAGATTAAGAACAAATGCTATGCAATTTTGCAGGGGATGGAAAGGTGGAGGGGGGAGGCGAGGGCAAAAAAAAAAAAAAATCCCTTGGGAGAAACTTGCTTCCTGCTCAAAAGGTATCAGCCCTGAAATGCCAAGCTACAGGCTGCTGGAAGTGGGGGAGGTCAGGGTGAGTTCCTCACATAGCCACCCCCTCCTTCCAAGGTCTTGGTCAATCTTGCTTTCTCTCTTGCCAGCAGAAGTTCACCTTGCTGTTCCCCACACATCTGTGGTTCACGCTGGGGTGTGATGCTTGGAGGGTGATTTACAACTAGGCTCAAGCTGGGGAGAAGGTTTCTAGAGGAAGGTTCCCCACCCCCATTCCTTTGTAATTTAGGGGCATTTCTTGAATTCCCCAAGCCATTGGCTGCTGGCAAAAAATGAACGTGGGCCGTTTCTGGGATAGATGCTCCCCAAAATATGTGTCCCTGTGAAGAGAGACGATTGGTCAGGGGGAGTGGCTTGGCCCCATAAATCATTGAGCATTTGGGAATATATTGTCTCTGCTTATGAGATATGAGAGAGAGAAAGAGAGAGAGAGAGAGATGGAGAGAGGCAGGGTGGACTCACGTGCAGGGCACTCTCACAGGAAGGGATGGATTAGGAAAAGGAGGCGAGAACTTGGGAGCTGCCTGCGACAGGGCAGTTTAAAGCGATTTTGTCCGGGAGATGGCATGACACCACCAGGCCACATGCTGGGCGTGTCCCTGCATTTTTGGCATCGTTAGTACTACCTGGCATTGTGATGCTCTGTCGCTCTCCTTGATTCGTCCTGTCTTCTGTTTGCCTCTCTGAACGGTGCTGGGGAGAGGAATATGCAGACCTGAGTTCAAATCCCAGCTCTGTGTCTTACCAGCTGTATGAACTTGGGCACGTTACTTAAACTCTCATAGACCTCAATGCCTCCTCCATAAAACAGAAGAAATAATGCCTCTACACTGGGTTCTTGGGGGGATTAAATGAGGTATTAAATGAAGTTAAAGGGGATGAAATGTCTTCCATGGTGCGTTTAGACTCTCAATTCATAGTAATTTCTATTTTGTATACCTGCTTCTACATCACTGGTTCTCAGCGGAAGGTGACTTTGCTCCCAGGAGATAATCTGGCAATGTCTGGAGGCCTTTTTGGTTGGTTGTCAGGACTGGGGAAGGGAGGTGTTACTGGCATTGAGTTCGGAGAGGCCACGAATGCTGCTTGACATCCTGCAGGGATGTTGCAGGCCAGCCCCTGCAACGAAAAGTTATCCAGCCAAAGGGTCAGTAGTGCTGGGGTTGTGAAACCTTGCTTTAGGCTGTACATTCTGTACTTTTCCCTCCTTGGTATCCCTGTACTATACTTGGTACTCCCACACCCTTTTGCCTTTATAGCATGCTAGGTAGCAAAGTTGGTTTTCACATTTCCAACATTATTAGAAATTACAGACTGGGTCCAGATCCTGGCTTTGCCGCTTACTGGCTTTGTGTCCTTGGATGAGTTACTCAACCATTCTGAGCATCAGTGTCCTCATCTCTAAAATCAGAGGTTGGTTATGAGGATTAAATATGATACTGCACAGGAATAATGGCACAGAGTACTGCTCAAAAAAAAAAATCTGTGTTTCTTCACAATCACCTACAACCTCAAGAAGATGATGAATCTTAAAGATGGGCGGTCCATGGCTGGCTCCCTTCTGTCTAGTGTGTATGTGCAGGAAAATAGTTTTCTTTCCTCTCTCGTCCCTCTCCTGATCACCTCTCCTAGTCCCTTCCTCTTCCTTTCGTTTCTCCCCTTTCTCCTTCCCTTTCATTTCTTCTCTTTCTTCCAGCTCACGCCTAGGCGGGAGCACAGGAGACCCTACCCTTCTCTGCTGTGGTTACACATGCACAATTTCAAAGCTTCCTTCTGAGCACAACGTGACCTGTTTCAAGGGGGTTGGCTTGCTCGTCTGGTTTCTTTCTCTTTCACTCCCTGGCTCTGGTTATTAAAGTTAGGTTCCTGTAAGAGGAAGGGGTGAACTTTGAAAGCTCGGGAATAAAACGCTCCTCGGGGCCTTTTTATCACGTCACCCTCGCCCCCTGCCTTTCCTCCCTTGGTGGCAAGAGTTGGCGATCAGAACCTCCTGGGCGGGCTGCCTTCCTCACGCATCATCTGAGCCCCATTCGCCCTGGTGTCCCTGACGACAGGCAGCTGAGAGCCACGTGCAGCCCCGCCTGCCTGGTGCATCTGAGCACCACCTGGCCCGCATTCCCAGCAGGACCTGAGTGGAGAGTGAGTGCTGTGGCCTCGGCATGTGCTCCTGTCTCACTTTCCTCCACGGGGAACCTCAACCTGGCCAGGGACTCTGTTTTAAACAAGCCTCAATGAAAGGAAGAGCCCCCCCATCGACACTGACTGAGCATACTCTACGCATCAGGCACGTTGCTAAGTGTTTTCCGTGCATTACCTCAGTCAATCCTCACACCACCCCAAGGAGGTGGCTATTTCATTGTCTCCATACTAAAGGTGATGAAACCCCAACTCACAGAGATTAAGTCACTTGCCCAAAGTCACAAATTCGCTAAGCATCAGAGCTAGGATTCGAACCCACGTTTCTTGGATGCCAGAGCTCCGGTGAAAACTTGTCCCAGTTTTCCTGGGACATTCCCAGTGTTAGTGCTATAAAGCCCCGAGTCCCGTAAAACCCCCTCAGGCCTGGAAAACCCAGGATGGCCTGTAATCAGGGGAGGAAGCAATGAGAGCGACCCTGACCCTACCATTCGTGAGTGTCTTTTAAGAACTGTATTTCCTCCTTTCTTCTTTTTCCTTTCCTGTATCGCCTACTGCAGGAGAAGAGGGGTTTTTTTTGTTTGTTTGTTTTTTGGCTGAGGCTCAAGACTTACTGAAACCTGATAATGCCTGGGTTTGGAGAAAGCTACTTTCTGGTGCTGAGGTTCTGCACAAGAGATGACTTATTCCTCCTTGGGCTTAGGGTCACCCCAGAACCTTCTCGAGCCCTTCCCTGGCAGTCTTTCCACTGTGATCATGTTTCCATAGATCACCTTCTATTTTCTGAAAGGAGAATTGTTTCTGGCCACGTAATACACAGAAGTAAGTCTGATACTCAGGGCTCTCTGGGATCTTCCAATCTTAGCAATCTGTGCCTGGCAAATCCATTTACTCTCCCTCCTGGTCACCCACCTAGACTACATTTCCCAGCCTGCCTGCAGCTAGGTGGGATCAAGTGACTGAATTCTGACCAATGGGATATATATAAGTGGAAGTGATGTTTACCATGTGGTCCATAAATGTCCACATGCAATGTGCTGCTGTGCAATCACATGCAGTCTTTTCACTTCTGGGTGACCATAGAGGATGGGAGAGCCACAAGATGGAAGAAACATGGGTCCAGAATCACTTCTTGAAACTGAGCTTCCTGCTGATTAGTAATACCTGTTTTGGACTTTATGTAAATATACTTCATTGGTTTAAGCCCCTGAGATTTGAGGGCTTATTTGTTATAGCAACTAGCATTGTCCTAACTAATACGGTATCCAGTCACATTTCTCTCCACTATAATATACAAAATCTCCCCTCTGGTCAAAAGACTTTATATACTGCTTTCCCCCATCCCTGCTTGGATGTCCTCTGCCTGGAATATTCTCAATTATTTTCTTCCTATTTCAAACTATATTCATCTTTAAGGTCCAAATTAAGTCCCATCTCTTTGGTGAAGCCTTCCTATATTATTCATCCTTCAAGAGACACACAGTATTCATTCACTCACTTGCCCTCATTCATTCATTTACTTAATATGTTTTATGAGTACTTTCATGAGTCTCAGGAAGTATGTTAAGTATTCAGAAGAGGGCACATTCTAGGCCATGTTACCTTAAAGTGTAGTGAGGAAAACAGATGAAACCAAAACTAGACATCACAACCATTGTAATAAGTAAGGCGATTTAATGAGGGCTGTGGGAACACAGAGAAAGAATGCCTAACCCAGTTTTGGAAGGACAGTGTTCAATAAATCCTCAATGAATATTCAATAAAATATGCATAGATATTATTACTTTGCCAGGTCCTGGGTTTATTCTGATAAAATTAGCAAAGGTGACAGGGCAACTGATGGGCCCTTGGGTGGCCCTTCTTTCTACTGAGTCTTTCTTTTTCACCTCATTTTCCAACGCATGGTACTCGATAATGTCAATGGGTCATAATCATGTCATTCACCGAAAAAAGAACTTATTCAGAGAAGAAAATCCTTACAATTAATGGACACCAGGGCTATTGAGAAGTTGGTATTGGGTATGGGAGTCAATGGAAGGCAATGGATATTCATTGGGTGATTACTATGTGCCATACAGACTATCACATTCTAAGTGGACTTAACCATCCTAATGACCCTATGAGCTGGGTACTACTTGTGTGCTTACTTATAGATGAGATGATTCCGTTTCAAGGACATGAAATCACGTGCTAAGTTCAAGGGAGGGATGGAGCCTCTGAGTTTGAAGGTTTTCTGATTCCAGAAATCCAGCTGTCAAGCATGATGGTGGGATTGGTCAGGGTCCCTACAGGAGAGAAGGCTCACTCAACAGGAGAAATGGAAGTAAATGTAATTAAGGGACCATTGGCACAAGTGTGGGCAGGGTTTTAGGAGACTGCTAAGGCTAGTGAAATACCCTGGGGTTGGCAAGAGCCTGAACTATTACCTAATCTAGGCCCAAAGAGGTAAGCATGGAGAGGGAGAAATTGCTAGAACACGGAGAGAGCTATAGCTGCAGAAAAGGACCTCCAGGCAGGAGATGTGGCTTTGGTAGAAGAACTCAGTTATCCAAGCCCAAACCCAGCAAGAGGGAACCGAGAGGGGATAAATACTCTGGCCCCTCTCTTTTCCCTCTTTCACATCTCTTGTGAATTTATTGGTCAAACTGAACTGGAAACCTCAAGGCCAAGGGGCCTGTTGATGCTAACGTACAGGTCACCCTTCCAGGGAAGAAGTCAGGGTGGAGAGGTGGGCTGGAAGGGGAAACCAGAACAGCCATCATAATGATCTATTGCCTCTCGCATGCACCTCATTTAAATGACAGTGGATTAAACTTGAACTCTCCAATAACCTTTGCTGTTGTTGTTCTGTACTGCATCCTGTACATTGCAACTGTATTTTAGTGGAAATAAAAGAATGAGTAAAGCTAACACTGTTGCAACCTTAAATCATAAATTCTTGCAGTTGAAGGATTCTGGGAGCAGATCTCTCTGGAAAATATGACCTGAGGCCAATGTGGTTATGGTGGACCGAACAAACTTTCTAGTGAGAAGGAGTTTCATTACAATCTTTGTAAATCTAAGCTCTATCACTTCTTGGATGGATTTAAAAATCCACATGCATCATTGCTGGGACTGATGATGGTACGAAGCACAAGTAAAACTGATTAGATAGAAGCAAACCTTCTCGGCTTAAATGAGAACAATAAGGCATCCCAAAGATGGCTTCTCCAGGGAGCAGAGAGGAATGAAACAGGCAGCCTGCTGGGATCTGAAGACAAGAGCCTTAGAGAGAGCCTAGAGCCTTCAGCAGAAAAGGGAAACAGGAAACAAAATCAGAAAAAAACAACGCAAAACAAAACCACCCATTTCTGATTTCCTGCGCTTTCAATATGGGGATCATTAAGAGGAGTATTCTGGCTAATCTTAATTGCTAGGGCTGAGGAAGGGAATTGCCAGGGTAATCAGATCCCAAAGCATACAGGGCTTTATAGATTAAAGCAAAGTTATCTCCTAATCCCATCAAAATGTCATAATCTTGTGTCACAGCAGCATCTAAACACAGCTGATTGAGATGCCACGAGTGCTGAATCTGGGATCCATCACAGCCCTGCCATCCGGAAAGCAAATAACCCCAAATAAGAAGATTGGATTTAGTGTGGTCTGGAGATATTTACTACAAAGGCCTAAGCACTGGCTCCATCCCTCCCCTGGGCTTCGCATGGGGGAAAACTCTGGTGTCCCCAGACGCATTCCTTTTAAAGAAAATTTTCCCCAAATGGAAATAGATTCATCATTTTTTGCTGATTGTAAAATTAATATGTGCCGGCTGTAAAAAGGCAGGCAATACAGAGAAATCTGAAGAATAGAAAGCATGCACTTTCCCCAGCCAGAGCAATTTTTGTTATTTTGGTGTGTTATCTTTCCAGACATTTCTTCTAGGCACGCACACGCATATATACACATTCCCTTTCTCTGCCTCCCCCACCGACACCCCCACCCGCCCCACATGCTCTGTCTGACCGTCTCCTCACATCTTCTTTATTCCTCCCTTCGACTCCTAAGAGCCCACGCCTTTGCGTCTGTGGTCCCGTGGCTAACGTGGTGAACCCGTAGCTCTCGGGTCTCCATCTGCTTGGTTTAACCAACCAGCAGAGACTGAACGGCATCTCTGTGTTCCGTTCCGAGTCCCAGAGAGAGAGCATCTGAAGTGCCTTACTCTAGTCAGTCACAGCGTGGCTATGGGGTTTCATATACAGTGACAACACATATACTGTAAAGTTACCTTATTGGAGGTGGGGAGCAGAGGGTGGAGGGCTGGTGGCCGTTCTCAGGGCCTTCCCTGGCCCCCCCAAACAGAATCGAATACATTTTAACTGGTCCTAGCTCCTGTCCTGCTCCCACACAGAGGAAGTGGCTTACAAAGGTCCTTCAGCGAGTGAGTGATCAAAATCTGAGGTCAAGGGCTCTTCTTCCAGACTCTGGGGTTGCTTTGTTCTATCAGCTGTACCTCCATCATGCCAGTATTCGAAAGTCATATTACAAATAAGAAGGTGGAAATATGAAAAAAAAGAAAATAATTGAACATTCACGCAATATTTTACGTTTGATTTCAAGATGTTCAAAGACCCATTTAACCTTGAAGTTCAGTCCAGGGGTCCAATATTAAGAGCCCCTATTCTAGAGGAAAATAATACCCAGGTAACTTAAAATATTCATCAGTTTCAAATTTAAGTACCTTCTACTTGCCTTCAGCAGAAGATTCTAAATCTACTTGTAAATGGATGGTATTCAGGGGTCACAAGCTGAAAGCATTATATCTTCTGTTGGTCATGATGCAGAAGCACCACTTCCTGCATCCTCCAGATATCTGCCATGGATATCTCTAGAAGTCAATGGCCTGCCCATGACCGGACAGGCAGGCTTCCAACAGCATCAGAGTTGGTAGCTGTCTTTATTTTTTTTTTTTTTTTTTTTTTTTTTGCGGTACGCGGGCCTCTCACTGTTGTGGCCTCTCCCGTTGCGGAGCACAGGCTCCGGATGCGCAGGCTCAGCGGCCATGGCTCACGGGCCCAGCCGCTCCGCGGCATATGGGATCCTCCCAGACCGGGGCACGAACCCGTATCCCCTGCATCGGCAGGCGGACTCTCAACCACTGCGCCACCAGGGAGGCCCTGGTAGCTGTCTTTAGATCATTGGCATCGTATCCAGCCATAACCTTCTCTTCCCCCTCTCCCTTCTTCTCTTCTCTTCCCCCTCATTAACTGCCCCCTAAAGTTTGGCTCTTTCTTTCTCTGCCCCTCTCCTTTCTTTTTCCTTCCTTTGGTTTTCTTTTATTCCTTTTCTCATTGGAACACTCCTCATATACATTTAGTATCCCTTTATGGATTGTTGTTTCTGACATTGGAAAAAGTGAATAAAGTAGACAAAACTCAATTACAGTAATGGATGGAGAATCCACTGAACCTGCCTTTTGCTGTGAGACCCCAAGTTCAATATCCTGGGTTCAAGTCCAGCCTCTGACACTCACTAGCTCTATACCTTCACTCATGTTCTTCACCTTAGTCAGACTATTTCCCCATCTATAAAATGGGGGTGAAAAATACCTCTACCTCACATGGATGTCAAGAAGTTTCTGAATGAGATAATGCATGACTTAGCTGCCACCAAATATTAGGAAGATGTAATGCCAAAGAGGTATATGACTTATTTCAGATAGATCCAGAAGGAAGAATTAGCAACTGTGGGTGAAAGTTACAGGAAGGTGAGGTCTGGCTCAAATTAAAGGAAAAAAAAAATTCCCAGAGCAGGCCAACAATGGGCTGGGTTGTCTCAGAAGACACTAAGTTCTCCCTCACTGAAAGTATCCGAGACAGGACACAAAAACCAAAGTTCTTGGATATTATAAGGGAATTCTAGACAGTGTACAAGTGTTGACTTCTGACTCCCCCTTTTTTTAAAAATTATTTTATTTTATTTTATTTATTTTTGGCTGCGTTGGGTCTTCGTTGCGGGCTTCTCATTGTGGTGGCTTCTCTTTGTTGCAGAGCACGGGTTTCAGTAGTTGTGGCTCACGGGCTTTAGAGCGCAGGCTCAGTAGTTGTGGCGCACGGGCCCAGTTGCTCCGCAGCACGTGTGATCTTCCCGGAACAGGGCTCCGGTCTGTGTCCCCTGCATTGGCAGGCAGATTCCTAACCACTGCACCACCAGGGAAGTCCCACCATGATTTATTATTTTGCAGCAAAATAAAAACTACGTAGCTCTTTTAGTTGATGTGGACACCCAGAGGAATTCACTTTTATAGCATCAATAATTGTTTTCCTCCAAATCAATCTTTTGAACGGACCAGTCCACAAAATATTTCCGACCAGGTTCCTCAGACTTATACCATGGAGCTCACATGCTTGTTGGTGAAAGCCAAGCCCAAGACTGGATGAAAACAGCACATTGGGATAGTCCTGAGAAATCTTGTGTTCTTGATGAATCAATGCTCTTGGATCTTCATATCACAACCTTTATTTTCTGGGATCATAACTGATGCTTAACTTCACAGGACTACAGGGGGAGGAAGGCTGATCTGGAGGGTAAAGAAAAAGAATCTAGGAATCCCATGGATGATGAAAATGAAGAAGACCTTCCATTGATGGTAGGGCAGGGAGGGGCCAACGTCAGAGAGAGGACTTGGCTGATGGGAAGTTTTAGGTAGTTTTTCATGAGTGCATGATGTAAACACCCTCCTCCTTTTGGCCTGCAGAATCTTCAGTAAAACCTATGCAGCTCACTAATGCTTCTGTTGTGAGTGGCTATGTTCTGAAGCTCTATTGGCATCAGTTAAAACAGGGAAACCATATGGGGCAATCTGACTTCTGGGTTGCATCTGTCAAATGAGGAAAATAGATGGTGCCTCCCTGGGTGATTGTGAAGAGTCAAGACAGACAACATCTAACACATAACAGGCGCTCAGTAAATGATCCTTGAATGTGTAAGTTCCCCCTGGAATATGACTGCTATCTTTTCCCAGATCAGTTGCATTTTTCTCTCTGAGAAATGACCAGGCATTTAGGTTTTTCTGAGCATTGGGTTTCACGTTTACTTTGGCCTGGACAGTGAGTCAGAACTGGCCTCTGCGTCCTGGAGAGCTCTTTGTTACTTCACTTGATCTATTTTTTCCCACCCCTCTGCACTAAGACCTCAAGCTAATTTTGGGAACTTGGGTTTTTCGCTGCCTGAAATCCAGTCCTCTAGAGCATTTCTTAAAGGAGAGAAGCACTAATAAAGCTATTGAATGGAAATGTCCAGCTCAGAGAGGCATTTTTTTGGAAGGCAAGGAAACCATGAAATCCTTCACTGGAGTGGTTTTTCCTTTCTTCTTTCCAGAAATTCTTTGGTATCCCTGGATGGGTCTCTCTCTCTCTGTTTTTCTGAGACCAAAAAAAAAAAAAAAAGGTATATAGACTAATTGGTGGCCAAAACATTGTTCCCTGTTCTAAGGTATGCTGCTCTGTGAATGGCTTTAGCAGACCATATGGAAGCTCCCTTCATAGTACTAGGGACCCAAAGTTTTCCTTCTAAAGGAATTTTTGGGGAGAGCCCCTTGCATAAAGCAATGCCACAAGTTCAGCTAGGCTATCTTTTATTTCCTCCATTCATGACTAAAAGATATTGACTCCTTGGGTCAGGAGAAAATACAAGTGACCAAGAGCTAGGGTAAGGAGACATCACCTTCTTTCTTCTCCCAGTGCTAGCGGTGTAGAAAACACTGGTATCAAATTAATTTGAAAGGCAGCTCTCCGGCATCTTGAATAAAAATAGAGCTACCATACGATCCAGCAATCCCACTCCAGGGCATATACCCAGAGAAAACCATAATTTGAAAAGATACATGTATCCCAATGTTCATTGCAGCACTGTTTACAATAGCCAGGACATGGAAGCAACCTAGATATCCATCAACAGAGGCATGGATAAAGAAGATGTGGTACATATAGACAATGGACTATTACTCGGCCATAAAAAAGAATGAAAGAATGCCATTTGCAACAACATGGATGGACCTCAAGATTGTCATACTGAGTGAAGGAAGTCAAACAGAGAAGGGCAATTATCATATGATAGCACTTATATGTGGAATCTAAAAAAATGGTGCAGGGCTTCCCTGGTGGCACAGTGGTTGAGAGTCTGCCTGCCAATGCAGGGGACACAGGTTCGTGCCCCGGGTCCGGGAAGATCCCGCATGCCGTGGAGCGGCTGGGCCCGTGAGCCATGGCCGCTGAGCCTGCCTGTCCGGAGCCTGTGATCCGCAACGGGAGAGGCCACAACAGTGAGAGGCCCGTGTACAGCAAAAAAAAAAAAAAAAAAAAAAAAAAGGTGCAAATGAACTTATTTACAAAACAGAAATCAAATTACAGATGTAGATAACAATCTTATGGTTACCAGGGGGGAAAAGGGGAGAGGGATAAATTGGGAGATTGGGATTCACATATACATGCTACTGCATATAAAATAGACCACTAATAAGGACCTACTGTCTAGCACAGGGAATTCTACTCAATACTCTGTAATGACCTATATGGGAGAAGAATCTAAAAAGAGTAGATATATGTATATGTATAACAGATTCACTTTGCTGTACAGCAGAAAGTAACACAACATTGTAAATCAACTATACTCCCAATAAAAATTTTAAAAAAGAAAAAGAAAAGCAGCTCATGGCTTGAGCTGGGATGAGGGGAGGGGAGGATGGAGGGGAAAGTGATGGCTGACTCCCCGTGAGTTATCTTTGTCTCACTCCTTATTTCCAAATGGAGCACAACTCATCAAAGGGGGTCTCCAGTCTCAAATGCTGTCGTGTCATCGAAGCGTGTCTTTGCTCCAGTATATGGGCTCCTTCTTTTCTTTATAGTACATTTGTAAATCTAGTGCATTTATATACCTTAATATAATGTTTAAATTCTCAGTTTAACATATTCATAATTTATTGAAGGTATATTCGTTCATAACCATATTTTTTCAATATTTATTTTTGTTTATATATTTACTGATTTTGTCTGTGCTGGGTCTTAGTTGCAGCACACTGGATCTTTGTTGCGGCATGCGGGATCTTTAGTAGCAGCATGCAGACTTCTTAGTTGCAGCATGCAGACTTCTCTTAGTTGCAGCATGCAGGCTTCTTAGTTGCAGCATGCATGTGGGATCTAGTTCCCTGACCAGGGATCGAACCCGGGCCCCCTGCATTGGGAGTGCCGAGTCTTACCCACTGGACCACCAGGGAGGTCCCCTGGGCTCATTCTTGACTGAACACTCTGGAAGATCCACGCTGATAAGTACTTGAAAACTTCTTTACATGGCATTTGGGAATCTAGTTTTTTGGAACTAGGAAGACAACTGGAGAGAGAGAGGCAACTCCATGAAGCTTTTGTCTGTACTGGCTGCTACCAGGCATCTGAAGTGTTGTCTACAAGACAACAGAAAAATCAGCTCAGCAAGAAAATCTGTTTGTTAGGTGCAAAACAAAAAAAAAAAACAAAAAAAATCAGGTAGAAATAATAAATATTAAAATATTAAATGAAAATATAATAAAAGTATATCATTAATGGTAATAACAATATTAATAATAAAGATAACCACTATCAATAGAATACTTAACACATATCTGGATTTGACCATAATACAATAATTGATAGCATCCAGTGAACACTTAACTCTTCTGAGACTTTCATGTGCATTAGGTCAGTTAATTCTCACAGCAATCCCATGAGCCAGGTACGAGTAATGTCTCCATTTTATAGATGGGGAAACTGAGGCACAAATAGGCTAAAAAGGAGATATGTTCCATATCTCATTCTATCATGATTATGATCCCTTGTGAGACAGGTAGCAGAATTCCTGTTTTACACATAGGGAAATGGAGGCTGGGTCATTTGCTCAAAATCACACAGCTGTAAAGTGACAGGTGGGGTTTGAATTCAGGACCCTCTTAACACGGAACCATCTTGCTCCTAGGCTAGCCTGGCATCTGCAGACACGCAGTGGGCTGGCCAGACATGTTATTCGTTCTTTATGTTTCTTCCCATTAAAGCAGGCTGATCCCGAGAACACATTTCTGGTGTGGCTGGAAGGATTTTTAGCACCCTGAGCATCTGCTGTCTTAAGTGACCTGGAATTGGGCCTGGCAAAGAAAATGCAGTCCGGTTTTACTCTCGTAGGATTCCCCTCTCCCTCCTCCTTCCTCTCTTTCTCATCTTCCTTCCAGTACCTCTGAAAAACCTAGAAGGCAGTTTAGAGAGATTTTGGAAAAGATAGGGAAGGGGTCCATGGGGATATAATTAAGCTCTAAGGTGGCCTTTAGTGCTGATGAGGATACACGAGATACCCCACTGTCCCAGCCCCTGTTTTTGAACAAACCTTTTTTCCCCTGATCTGTGCTCCCACCTTTATCATAAAATGAATCATTGAATAAAGTCTATTTTTGTGCTTAACTCCCCTATCCCTTCAAGCACATTCTGTTGACTTTTTCCGCCAATGCACACAATCTGATTATTGTAGCTACGTGACATTATTATCTGGTAAGGCAAATACGTTCACCTTTGCAAAGAAATTACTGGCAAATGCCATGCATTTAGTCATCCAAATGAACTTGGAAATAAACTACTTTGGCACACTCCCTTCCCTAACTTGCACCTCACAGAAATAATCACTGGTATTTTGTTTTAGGATTGAATTGCAGCTTAAACAATTGGGAGGAAATGACATCTTTACAGTGCTGAATCTCTTCATTTAATCAAATTGTTTTAAATGCCCTTTAGGAATGTTTAGTAGTTTTCTGCATGTGGGTATTATACTTTTTTTTTTTTGCGGTACGCGGGCCTCTCACTGTTGTGGCCTCTCCCGCTGCGGAGCACAGGCTCTGGACGCGCAGGCTCAGCGGCCATGGCTCACGGGGCCCAGCCGCTCCGCGGCATGTGGGATCTTCCCGGACCGGGGCATGAACCCGCGTCCCCTGCATCGGCAGGCGGACTCTCAACCACTGCGCCACCAGGGAAGCCCGGTATTATACATTTTATATAAGTTTTTTTTCCTAGGCATTTTACGAAAATTGTTGCTATTTGAGCTGAATCCCTTTTATTTTTCTAACTGTTCTTTGTTGCTGTTCAAGAAGCTATTGATTTGTGAATGTTTTAGCTGGTATCTGGCAACATAACTGAACTCTTTATTGGGTTTTGACATTTTTCAGTGGTTTCCTTTGTGTTTTCAATGTAGAATACTATATCATCTGCAAATGCCATATTTCTCCTTTCTGAGTCTAGTTATCTACTTATTTATTTCTGTTTTATGAGTTCTTAACATGACCTAGACCTTTCAGGAAAAATGTTAAATGTCAACCGTGATAGTGAACACCATTGTCTTATTTTGATTCCAACAAAAATACTTGTAGTAAGTCACTATTAAACTTCACTCTGGATGTGGTTTTGAGATAGGTAATCATTAGAATGTTTTAAAAAAACCCAGCTATCCTTCTGTTTCAAGTTTTCTGAAAGAATTTTTGGTGAATGAACGCTAATTATTTTTTCAAATGCCTTTTATGACCCTATTGAGATTATTATATATTCCTACCTTGACTGTTAGATAAGCTGTTTTATATTTATTCCTAGCATAAGCCCTCCTTGGACATGGCAGTTGATTCTTTTATTATACTATTTAAATTAATTAGTGAGGATTTTGGCATTAATGATTCTAGATGAGATTAGTCTGTAGCTTTGTTTTTTGTGCCATTTTTGTCATGCATTGCTGTTACCAGGGTTATGATGGCTTCAAAGAATGAAGTAAGAAGTGATTCACTTTTGCCTATGTTCAGGAACAAATTACATGGCATGGGACTGATCATTTTCTTCCTTGTTAAAAGTTGATTATTAAAATAATGGCTCCTGAATTTTTCAACATCAATATTCAACATTTTTGAATATTGTTCTCCATGTCCCTTGTTTTATTCTAGTCTTCAGTTAATTCAGTCAAAATTATACTCCCCAGAATATTAATCATTTTGTTGAGATATAAATTATATATACATTACATATATCTTTATATGTATATATGTGTGTATGTTTATCTAGTATAGTCTTTAGTTTTAAAATAGTCCTCATGTAAACCATATATCTAATAGAATGAATGTCCAGAATGTATAAGCAACTCTTATAACTCAATAGCAAAAACACAACTAGATTTTAAAATGGGCAGAGGGACTGAATAGACATTTCTCCAAAACAAAAACATACAAATGACCAATAGGTACAGGAAATGGTATTCAACATCACTAATCATCAGAGAAATGCAAATCGAAAACTTGATATCATCTCACACCTGTTAAGATGGCCATTATTTTTTTAAAAAGATAACAATTGCTGGTAAGGATGTGGAGAAAAGGAAACCCTTGTGCACTGTTGGTGGGAATGTAAATTGACACAGCCATTAAGGAAAACAGTATGGAGATTCCTCAAAAAATTAGAAGTAGGACTACCATAGAATCCAGCAATCTCACTTCTGGGTGTATAACCAAAGAAATTGAAATCAGGATCTTGAAGACATATCTGCATTGCCATGCTTATTGTAGCGTTATTCACAATAGCTAAGACATGGAAGCAACACAAATGTCCATTGATGGATGAATGGATGAAGAATATGTGGTATTTACAAACCGAATATGCAGTATTTACAAATATTATAGATATTATTCAGCCTAAAAAAGAAGGAAATACTGCCATTTGGACAACATGGATGAATCTCAAGGACATTAAGCTAAGTGAACTAAGTCAGACACAGACGGAAAAAATACTACATGGTACCACTTACATCAGGAATCTAAAATAGTCAAACTCATAGAAGCATAAAGAGTGGAATGGTGCTTGCTAGGGGCTGGGGGGAGGGGATAAAGGGGAGACGTTGGTCAAAGGATACAAAGTTTCAGTTTTGCAAGTTGAATAAATTCTATACATACAGTGCCTATACTTAAAAATACTGTATTGTATGCTTAAAAATTTGCTAAGAGGGTAGATCTTATGTTGTGTTCTTATCACACACACAAAAAATAATAAATAGAGATGAAGGAAAGTTTTGGAGGTGAGGGATATGTTTACGGCATACTGTTGTGATGGTTTCATGGGTATATACTTATCTCCAAAGCCATTAAGTTGTACACAATATGTATTTACAGCTTTTTGAATATTAATCATACCTCAATAAAGTGATTTAAATTAAATTAAATTAAATTAATTAATTAATTAATTTTTTGGCCATGCCAGGCAGCAAGCAGGATCCCAGTTCTCCAACCAGGTATCGAACCCATGCCCCCTGCAGTGGAAGTGTGGAGTCCTAACCACTGGAATGCCAGGGAGGTCCCATCAATAAAGTGATTTTTTTTAAAGCCCTCATTTCTCTATTTCTCCCTTTCTCTTTTCTAATATTATTATTGTTTCCTATTCTCTCAACTAGGTTTATTTTTAAAATATCAACATTATTCAATACTCATGAATAATGAGCTACGATTTTGCTATAGGTACTACTTTCAGCTCTTGATATATATGAATTCATTTGAACCCCATAATAACCTTATTAGTTAGGTGCTGTTATTTTCTCCATTTTACAAATGAGCAAATGGAGACCCCAAGAAATTAAATATCCTGCCCAAGGTTACTGAACCAGCAACTGATGGAGCTGGAATCCAAGCTCAGATTCCCTGTATACAGAGCCTGAGTACACAACACTTGATGTGCAATGGATCAATGAATATTTTAAAAGTAGTAGAATTTGATCTTATTGAAAAGGAGAGTGGAAAATGAAATGATAAGCAGAACTATTAAATAGTTCAATGGTCTGCCTTCCACATTTTTCAGGAAGATTGATCCATAGGACATTCACATTTATTCATTCACTCATTCATTCAATTCAGTATTTGATAAAAATTTATCCAATCTTTATTATGCTCCTAACGTTGATCCAGGCACTAATCCAGGTGTTTGAGATATATCAGGTGAACAAAGGCAACAGTCCCTGCCCTTGTGAATCTTACATTTAAGCTAGTGGGATGGGAACAAGGGGAGAGCAGGGATTATAAAATTTTTGCCACAATATATAGCGTATAGCATGGCATTTGGATAAATGGCTCGTTTCATGCAATTCTGTTGTGTGTATGTCTAGTTAGCAATCTTTATTCTACAGATGCTCTCATTCTATAAATAGCTGTTAAATAACTATTATGTGCTGGGCCCTGGAGTAAGGGACCAGACAAGCACCAGATGAGGGAACTGAGGCTCAGGGAGTTTTGATCTGTCCAGTGAGAAGGTGGTAGAACTGGATATGCACCCTTATCTATGTGATCATCACGGAGAATTAAAAATCAGGTCCTGATGCATTCATGCAAGGGTCCTGCACGGAGACGGAATCCAACCAGGTTTGTTGAATGAATGCATGATAGCATTCTCACACTTCCAGCAAGGAGAACATGAAAACATTTGAGACATGCAATCCTCCAAAGCTTGCTCTGAGAAGATGAAATCGACCTCATGGCCCACAGGAGGCAGGGACATTTAGCTGGTACCAGGAGACCTTTAAATAATGACGTGCACACTCCCGGCACTAGACGATTGAAAGAGACAGGCATCCCAGTGGCTTTCCCTGGGCCTCACCTCCCCCTTCGGTCATCAAGGCAAAGTCGGCCTGCAGACGGGACCCGCTGCCTTCAACATGGGCCTCGCATTAGATGCGTGTCAACAGAGATTAGCTCAGCCCCACATGCCGCCATTTGCCATTTATTAGGCCACCTTCACCAACCTCGTAATCTAATCTCGGCTGGAGCAGTGCCTCTTCCAGGTTAAATGTATTAAATGGGGGGGGGGGGAGGCGGGCTGCTCAAGGCGGGATGGCCTCTTCCTTTCTGACAAGCCTGACCCCAGCTCCAAACCCCTCTCCCCCTAGAGACACCAGGGTCAGAGCCTCCTTGGTGTAGAAGCGAGCACAAGGCACGCAGAGAGAGAGGATATTGGAAACATACTCTCTGGGCCTCCGTGCTTTAGAAATCCGAGAAGAACACGAGGCGACAAGTTAAAGCTTTCACTGCTGGAAATATTTTTCCCTTTCCAGGTTTCAACAAGAATTTGATAAAGATATCGGCGGGGTTGGAAGGGAGAGGAGGAAGCAGGGAGCATTTCAAAGCAGATGGTACCCGGAGGAGGGGAGGGATGCATTAGAACTCTTTCGAGGAAATTTATGGGGGACGACTTTCCATGGCCCAGATGCATTCCTATTACACATGTCTTTTAATTATGGGTTACTTTTTTAGGTGAATAAATGTTTCATCAGCAAATCTCGCCTTCCCTTGTTCTTTTAGTTCCTTTGAAACCCTAACTCCTTGTGGGGTTTGCTGCTATTTCCACTCCAGTCCAACAGGGTTGGGATGAAAGATTCTCCTTTTTCCTCTGAACGGTGCCTGGAACCTGCCTGCTCTTGGGTTTGGTCTAGCGATGTTTCTCCTGCCCTCAAAGCTTTCCCTCTTTTGCCTCTGAAGATCCAAGCCTTATAGGTTTTATCTCTTACTGAGCATCTCCTAACTCTATTCATTTTAAGCTTGATAACATTTGCCCCAGGCCAGCCACCATCATCTCTAATATGGTGCTGAATGTGGAGGATTTTATTAGTGTCATATACAAGCAGAATAGGACACAGGTTCTAAATGTTCAGCTGGATGAATTGTCACAAACTGGACACGTCACGTAGCCCAGTGCCAATGAGAAATAACAGAAATCACGTCATCAACCCTTTGGGCCCCGCTCTCTTCCAGGGCAACTTGTATCTGGACTTCAAGACCATAAATTTGTTTTGGTTATTTCTATTCTTTATCTGAAAGGAATTTTTTTTTTACTTTTAAAATTGTATTATCCACAAAGCATTTTTAGTTTGAGTAAAGTTTACAATGACAGAGAACAGGGATAATTTTCTTTCTCTCTCTCTTTCTTTCCTTCCCTCCCTCCCTTCCTTCCTTGTAAGAGGAAAGGACACCACCATTCTTCCAATCTGCTGCTTTAGATATTGGGCCCATATTGCTTTTCTTTTTTTTTTTTAAACATCTTTATTAGAGTATAATTGCTTCACAATGGTGTGTCAGTTTCTGCTTTATAACAAAGTGAATCAGTTATACATATACATACGTCCCCATATCTCTTCCCTCTTACGTCTCCCTCCCTCCCACCCTCCCTATCCCACCCCTCTAGGTGGTCACAAAGCACCGAGCTGATCTCCCTGTGCTATGCGGCTGCTTCCCAATAGCTATCTGTTTTACGTGAAAGGAATTTTAAGGTATGCATGCTTCTATGTCTGCGTCTTGTACTCAGTATTATTTTTGTGAGCATCTTCATGTTATTATGGGTACTTGTACATCAGTAGATCATTCTTTTTTTTTTTTTTTTTTGCGGTACGCGGGCCTCTCACTGTTGTGGCCTCTCCCGTTGCGGAGCACAGGCTCCAGACGCGCAGGCTCAGAGGCCATGGCTCAAGGGCCCAGCCACTCCGTGGCATGTGGGATCTTCCCAGATCGGGGCATGAGCCCGTGTCCCCTGCATCGGCAGGTGGACTCTCATCCACTGCGCCACCAGGGAAGCCCCGATCATTCTTTTTAAATGCTGCATGGGATTCATTGTGTGAATATGCCACAAATATTTCTCCGTTCTACTGCTAGAACGGCATTTGGGTAGTTTTCAGTTTGGAGCTCTTATAAATATCACTACTCTGAACAGTTCATGTCATTATCTTTTGATGAACATATGTGTGCACTAGAGAGTTCTTTTTCAAATTGGAAAAAAATCCAATGTTTTCTTCTTTCAAATGCTTCAACAGATTCTCATGGCCTTTAAGATAAAGGCCAAACTCCTTACTGCGGCCTTCAAGGCCTGAGCTTTGTATTCCTATTTCTTCTGCCTGGAACCTTTTACCCCTGGTAGATTGTTTAGCTCTTACTCAGTCACCACCTTCCATCAGGAAGCCCATCTGAATCCTCAGAGTGAGTAAAGGGAGGCTCTGATACCTTCCCAGGGCAAACTGCCTCACCCTCATCAGAGTGTCCAGAACAGCGCCCATTCAGGCACATCCAAGATGCTCACCTAATAGTTCGCAAGGGAAGAAATACCTCTTATGTAGCTCCACTGGGATTGCATGGATAGATCTGTCTCCCCCATAAATAACAAGATGGATTCTGCCACTCCGCAGCTTCAAACCTACTCCAAACTCCTTAACAATTTCAACAAGAGAGATTAGAATCTCAAATGCTCACAGGGATCATGGGAGTAAGAAATGAGTGAGGCAAGCTAAGGGTAACACTAGGGAGCAGTGGGGACTGCAGTGACCTGGAGCTGGAGGGATCCTTGACCAGAGGGAGAGGGTCTCAACCTTCATGCCCATCTCAATACCTGGAACATGGTAGGTCCTCATTAAATTTATGCTACTATCTTTTTTTTTTCTTTAAGTAAAGTGTACCTTTATTTAAGTTTTAACACCTATTTTCTATTTTTTTAAATTGAGATATAATTGACATATAACATTCTATTCGTTTCAGGTGTACAGCCTAATGATTCAATATACAATATTCATGTATATTGTGAAATGATCACCAGAATAAGCGTAGTTAACATCTATCACATATGCTGCCTTCTTGTTATGGCAAGGAACAAAAGCTCTCTCTGGGTTTTCAACGCACCAGGGTAACAATTTGTGTGTAGGGCCAGTATGTTCCCTGTCTCCACTCTAGCTTGTCATATACTAGGGTTGGGGGACTAGAAGGGATGTTTGCTAGTACAACTCAAGGCAGAGTGAGACGTCACCTTCCGGCATCATGACACATAGGAGACAGGTTAAGAGGAACGGGAAACCGTGCTCAGAAGGTGATGTCGCCACTTCCATGGTCTCATCCCGAGATTAACTAGAAGGACCTGAACCTGAATTACTGACAACCCACAGCAGGGGTGAGGAGGTGAGGGGGAACCCTGGTGAGCCATGGGGGGAAGATGCAGGACAGAACCCAAAGTTACGGCCATCTGGTTATAGGGGGCCGGGGTGGCTCTTTGGAATAGAGGAGTCAGGGAGCATGGCTCTGAGGACGTGACTTTTGACCCGAGTGTTCAATGGAGAGAGACAGCCGTGTCTTAGGTATGAGCATCCTGGCAGAGGGAACAGTGAGGACAAAGGCCTGGCATGTTGGGGAGTCAGAAGCAGAGCTGGGAGGACTGAGGCTGGGCAGCTCGGGACCAGGTGAGCTCTGAGCCATGCTCCAGGGCAGCGTGGGGAAAGAGCCCGGGGCCAGGCTGAGGAGTGAGGGCTCTATTCTAAGTTAGGCGGGAACTTGCTCATTTACTCTCTAGCTTTCCACCTCGGTGGGGACTCAGCTGCCCCTTGTTCGTTCTCTCTGATTCTTGGCTTCTGTTCCCAAGAGCACCGCTCATGCTGTTTCCTCCACTGCGGGGCCCCTCCCAGCTCAACTGAATCATCCCCTCTGGGGGAGGAGCCCAGATGTGATCAAGTGACTAGAGCTTTTTGTGCGATGCTGATACGCATTTAATGCAGAGAACTGGTTGGTCAAAGAGACGGATCTATTCTGTATCTATCTGCCTATCTGTCTATCTATTATCTATCTATCTACCACCTATCTATTTTTCTATCATCTATCTATCCATAATCAATCTATCATCTATCATCTATTTATCTATTATCCATTTATAATCTACCCATAATCTATCATCATCTACTACCTATTATCTATCACCTATCTATTGTCTTTCCACCCATATCCATCTATCTACCCATCATCTATCTATTATCATCATCATCTGTCTTTCTGTCCATCCTCTATCATCTATCTGTTCACCTGTCTGTCTATCTATTTGCTCAACCACAATTTTTAGTTAGGGGAAAAAAACCCTCGACGAATATTAAAATGACATCTTTGTCTCTCTTAGTGCAGCAGCTGAGACTTAATATTTACCAAAACAATAAAAAAGAAACATAGAGGAGCACAGACAGGGTAAGTCTCATTAAATAAAATAAAGACCTCTTTTTGCTATCATTTGCAACACTGCAAGGAATAACCTAATACCTAAGTATTTTTCCACATTCATGTGGATTTCCTTAAGAAAAATTCCTAGAAGTGGAATTGTTTCATGAAGCAGTATTAAATTTTCAAATTGTTAGCTACATTTTGTCAAATTGCTCCCATAAAGTTCCCACCAATTCAGATCTCCCACAATCCCACAATGTCTTTTTAAAATGACAACTACAAGACAAGAGACACATTGAAAAGAACTCTAGCTACATACATGTTAAACAAAGGATTAAGCACTCTTTTACATAAAGTCATCATAGAATAAGCAAAGCTCTAAAGCTCAAAAGGAAAATAAAATGGAACAGGGACATGTACTAATAAATGATAGGGAAGGAAAAATTCACTAATGAATATTTTTTAAAAATTCCCACACACTAGTTACCAAAGAAACGCAAGCTATAATTGCAATCATATATTTTACTCTCAAATTTACAATTAAAACCTATTTCCCATTCTTGTGAAGCTCTGATGAAATGGACATTCAAATAAAGCTGATGGGATTCTGAACTGGCATAGCTTTATGATAGTATTTTGACACTGTACGTCAAAACCCTTAACAGTATTGATATTCTGTGGCTGAGTAATTCCACTTCTAGGCATCTGTTACAAAGAAATAAATATGAACGTGCAGAAATATTTCCTACCTGCTTAGTCACTGTACTGTTGAAAATAATAGCAAAAACTAAAAGTTGAAACCAAACTAAATATTCAACAGAAATGATTGGTTAAATACATTGTATCGATAGAATATTGTAGCCTGAGAAAATGATATAGTCTGTAAAATCCAAGGTACAGACAACTGTGCGCACAAAATGATAAGAAAAGAAGAGCAGTATTCAAAACTCTGCATACAGAATATTCTCCATTTATAACACAAGGACACTCCCAGCTTATGCAATAGTTTTATTTTGGAAAGTCTTGTGCAATTCAAATTTTGCATAAGTCCAAAAGCTCGTTTGTAATTACTGCATATTTTAAGGTTGCAAAACTTTTGACGTGCTTTTTGTGTGTGTCCGTGCATGAACTGTTGTTTGCATATTTTCCTTTTTTATTGCTGAAGTAACCAGAGTTCACGTGAAAGGGAGCAAAGTATTGTTAAATACCACCCATAGTACCTCACTTGGTGTTAGTTGCTTTAAGAAGTGCTGGTTAAGCCTTTGATGGATGGTTTTGTAGGCAGGTCGTGATAGTTTTACTGACACTTACCAAACATTCCTGCCTCCCATCTTTCCTAAATTTGCAGGCAATCCGTGTCCTCCTTGTGATTAGGTGGGATGGTGTGACTAATTTTCGCCAATGAACTTCGAACAGAAGTGACATGCATCACTTCCTCACTGGAGCATTTAACTGCTGCTGTGAGACCTCCCCAGAGATCTTTTTCTCCTGCTGTTGTGAGTGTCACTATTCCAAATGATAGCTCTTCCATTATCCTTGTTCTTAAAGTGAGGATGACATGGGGTGGAGCCCTTCACTCAACTTGTGATGAACAAGAAAGGAGTCCTTGTTACTTTTACCCGCTGGGATTTGCGGGATGTTTGTTACTGCGGCATAACCTAGTCCCTTCTTACTCGAAGGGTGACCTGCAGATCACCTGCATCTGCCTCACCTGGGAGCTTGTTAGAGATGCAGATTTTTAGGTCTACTAAACCAGAATCTGCATTTTTTTGGCTATTCTAATCAATGTTTCTTTCATTTTTTTCTTTGAGTATAGTTGATTTACGATGTGTGTTAGTTTCTGCTGTACAGCAAAGTGAATCAGTTATACATATGCATACATCCACTCTTTTTTAGATTTTTTTTTCCCGTAGAGGCCGTGACAGAGTATTGAGTAGAGTTCCCTGTGCTAGACAGTAGATCCTTACTATTTATCTGTTTTATAGATAGTAGTGTTTATATGTCCATCCCAATCTTCCAATTTATCCCTCCCCTGCCCTTTACCCCCTGGTAACCATAAGTTTATTTTCATACTGAGTGAAGTAAGTCAGACAAATATCATATGATATCGCTCATATGTGGAATCTAAAAAGAAGGGTACAAATGAACTTATCTACAAAACAGAAATAGAGCTACAGATGCAGAACTGCAATTTTTTTTTTTTTTTTTTTTTTTTTTGCGGTACGCAGGCCTCTCACTGTTGTGGCCTCTCCCGTTGCGGAGTGCAGGCTCAGCGGCCATGGCTCACGGGCCCAGCCGCTCCGTGGCATGTGGGATCTTCCCGGACCGGGGCATGAACCCGCGTCCCCTGCATCGGCAGGCGGACTCTCAACTACTGCGCCACCAGGGAAGCCCCAGAACTGCATTTTGACAAGATACCTCAGGGGATCTGTGTGCACATTAGAGATCGCAGTGTGCTGATACTGAGTCTCAGCCCATCCTGACTGATACTCAGGTGAAGAAAGGCACAGAAAGCTGAGCTCCAGCAGGTAAGTCACTTAGCCTCTCTGAGTCTCAGTTTCCTTGTGGACACCAACATGGGAATTCAATGAAGTAATGCACATGGCATGCCTGGCACCCATTGAAATCTCAATCAATAGTAACTGGCATTATCGTTTCAGAAAAGGAATAAACTGCCACATGTCTGGACAGGAGGCTTGGCTTTCTAAAGACCTTTTCCATTATCTCTGCAGCGAGAACGACATCTTCTAAAGACTCAGGATGGCATCTAATACAAGAATTCAGCAAATATTGATCAATTAACTCCCCCCCCACAGCAAGGTTCCTGTCAACCACTTCATCATCTTCAAATGGTGTGTTTATTTACTTAATTCCTCTTCTGCTCAGTCTCTGCAGCTTTGTGCCCTGATTCCCTGAGCCTCCAACCTGACAGAAGTGTTTGCAAAGGTAAGAACAGCGATTAGCTTTGAATTCTTTTTTTGTAGGATGAATGTTCCCTCTTCCACTATACCTCTTATGCCTCCATAGGACCACTGCCTCTGAGAAGTATGGGGAGATGGTTCAGCAGAAGGAAACACACACACACACACACTTTCCATTTCTATTCAAGGCAGAGGAAAGGAAATACCTGAGGGTAAGCACAGCGATGACCAGACCCTTCACCATGTTCTTTGCCTCTAGCGAATGCTCCCCAGTATGTTTGTTCATTCCATCCCAAATCCTCCCATTAGGAAGAAAACACAGGGATTATCCATCTTTTTGTAATAAGGAAAAACCGAAGTTCAGCAGCTCCCCTCAAGCCATCTACGCTAGGGCCTAAGAAGGAAGCGTTTGGTGCCGGGCAGGCCTGGGAATGAGGCCAGGGACCACCGAGGACGACCCCCGGGGCACCCTGAACGTGACGTTCAAGCTCCCTACGCGCCCTGTCTGTATCTGAACGAGGGCACGTCAGCACCTGCCAGCTGGGAACCCATCCTTCCTTCTACCCATGCACTCAGGAAAGGCAATTTGAATCTTTTTAAAATCAGGGTGTTGTATGCAACCGTGTTTATGGAATTGACCAGGCATGGTAACAAACATAACAAAACATTTGATTGAATATTATCAGAAGCCAGGCGTTGCACATTCTCTCATTTAACCCTCTTGATGAGAGAAACAGATACAGAGAGAAGCAGAGAGAGGAAGACAGGGTAAGGGAGGAGATGAGAGGGAGAGAGAAGAGGAAAAGAGAAAAAGAGAACAAAAGTGAGAAGGAGAGAGAAAGAAAAGAGAGGAGAGGGAAGTGAAGAAGGAAAGACAGAAGACGGGGAGGCTGAGATTCTGTTTCTGACTGTGTTTTCTTTCACCCCCATCCTTACTTCAGGATGGCCCAGAGCCACAGTTCTTAACCTTTCTGGATTACAAACCCCTTTGAGAACCTGATGAATGTTTGAACCTCTTCTTAGAAAAAAAATATGCAATATCTTTCCCTTTCCCTTCCTCCATCTCTCTCTCTCTCTCTCTCTCTCTCTCACACACACACACACACACACACACACACACACATCTCACGCAAACTTTCAGAGGATTCAAAACTGAATAAATTTTTTTCTTTCGATTTCTTTTATTGAAGTATAGTTGGTTCACAATGTTGTGTTAGTTTCAGGTGTACAACACAGTGATTCAGTTATATGTATATGTATATATAGCTATTCTTTTTCTGATTCTTTTTTTTCACTTTGTCCTTTTGTAGATTTTTATTTTATATTGAAGTATAGTTGATTCACAATGTTGTGTTAGTTTCAGGTGTACAACACAGTGATTCAGTTATATGTGTATGTATATATAGCCATTCTTTTCCAGATTCTTTTTCCTCATAGGTTATTACAAAATATTGAGTATAGTTCCCAGTGCTGTACAGTAGGTCCTTGTTGGCTATCTACTTTATATAGAGTAGTGTGTATACGTTAATCCCAGCCTTCTAATTTATCCTTCCCTCTCCTTTCCCCTTTGGTCACCATAAGTTTGCAAAACTGAATAAATCTCGATCTCACTTATATGTGGAATCTAAAAAATAATACAAATAAATCTATATACAAAACAGAAACAGACTCACAGACATAGAAAACAGACTCGTGGTTACCAAAGAGGAAGCAGGGGGAGGGATAAGCTAGGAGTATGGGCTTAACAGATACACACCACTATATGTAAAATAGGTGAACAATGAAGATTTACTGTATAGCACAGGGAACTCTATTCAGTATCTTGTAATAACCTATAATGGAAAAGAATCTTTAGAAATATGTATATAACTGAATCATTTTGCTGTACACCTGAAATGAACACCATATTGTAAATCAACTATACTTCAGTTAAAAAACTGAATAAATCTAACCATAATCTCTAGCCAAAGTCCACCTACTTTTTTTTTTCACATCTTTACTGGAGTATAATTGCTTAACAATGGTGTGTTAGTTTCTGCTTTATAACAAAGTGAGTCGGCTATACATAAAAGTCCACCTACTTTAACATACAGTGGGTTAGAGGCTAGTGTGTGTGTGGGAGAGAGAGAGACAGAGATAGAGACAGAGACAGAGAAAGAGAGAGACACACACACACAGAGATTGAGAGAGAAGGAGAGAAACAGAGCCAGAGAGAGTGGGAGGGGGAGAGGGAGAGAAAGAGACTTATTAGGAACTGTTAACATTTCATCCTTTATCAATAAGAAAAATTATACATGAAGCCAAATTACACCTGGGAAGCACAAGCCCAGTATGAGACAGAAATTGTGGTGACTCTCTGACGTGAAGACCAATTGTCCAAGTTTGCCAGGGCCTAAGGGCTTTCCCTGGATGTGGGACTTCCATTGCTCAAACTGGGAAAGTCCCAGGAAATCCTGGACCCTAAGCTAATTAGATCACAGATGATAATGCGAACTGGTCAGCAAGGGTGGCATTTCGGGGGACGAGGGGACAGGTGACGAACAGGGATTTGGTTGGACGTTTCAAGAGAGGAATCAGGACCCTGTTGGGACCCCACCATCCTCCCTGCTCATGCTGGGAATTGCCTGACCTGAGGTTTTCAAGGACTGAGTTACTGAGAAAAGGCGGGGGAGGTTGGGGGCAGGAATCAAGTTTGGGGAGAAGAGAGAGGTGGGGAGAAAACGGGAGGAACCAAAGCAAAGACCCTCCTTTAGAAGAGGGGGGTCAAATAGCAAAACTTAAGAAGTAAGGTCAAAATAGTAAATAACGAATGCATCACAAGGTATTTGTGAAGAGAAGGGCATCGTGTAATTAGAGAGGAAGAGAAGCCTTGGCCTTCCCAGGCGTTCCCTTCTGGCAGGGAAAAAACCAACAGAGTAACTTCATCACACCGACTCCTTCACGCTCTGGCAGGCAAGTGATAAAATCATCAGATGAAGGTCCCCGATCATGTCTCCTACAGTCACTTCCGCCAAGTGTGCCGTGTCTAAAATAATGAAGGCGGCTTGATTAAATGTTCGCTGGCTGCAGCCGCTGTGCTAATTTGCAGATGGGTTTATTAGTTTAATGACTGGTCCAAATCATCAGAATTCATTAGCATTAGTGCTGCGGCTTCCCCCGACATCAGCCCAAGGCTCCAGGCTGCCACCGTCGCCATTTCTCTATTTATAACACTCTTGTTTCTAGGAGAGTATGCTGTGTGTGTGTGTGTGTGTGTGTGTGTGTGTGCGTGCACACATGCTCACATGTGTGCATCCGTACATGGACCAGCTGAGACTTCCTATTTGCTTTATCTGCATAATGATTTCAGCTCTTCTCCCCAAAGTGGAAAGATGCTTTAGCCCCTTTCTGTGTTCAGCACTTCCATAAATGTACAGAGAGGGCTTCTGGAAGTGTTTCACTGAATCTTCTTTGTCATTAGACTAAAGAGTATAAAAACCAATTTTTTGACGATGACCGAGAGGCTCCATCATTCCTCACCCTCCACCTGTTGTTCTCTGATTTCATCTCCTACACCTCTCCTTCCCTCCCTCCCCTCCCTCTCCTCCAGACACACAGTCCTCTTTGCTGTTCCTCTAACCTATGGTTGCCACCTCAGGGCCTTTGCACAAGCTGTCCTTCTGCCTGGATCACTCTTCCCCAGGAGAGCAGGCTGGGACGTCCCCTCACTCCCAACTGATTGCTCAAATGTCACCTCACGGAAGCCTATTCTGACCATCCCGTTGAAAATCCCAACCTCATCCATACCTCCCACTCCATTCCACCCTGCTTTATTCATCCCTTTCAAACATGCTACATAAGTTACTTATACTTAGTGTCTCTATAATGTCCATTTTGTCTACTGTTACTTCTCCAGTGCTTAGAACTACCAGAGTCCATAAGTAGTTGTTGAATACATACATAAATGAACAAATACATAAATGAATGGAGTCACTCAGCAAGGAAATAGGGATCCTAAGAATCGGTCAGGACTCGGGAAGTCAGTTATCTGTAAGGATGCAGGGTGTTATGGACATGGTAGTCATGAAGGCAGTCACAGAATCAGGGACAAGCCAGCCCTCAGCCCCCATCCTGGGCCAACCAGGTTGTATACGTGGGACCCACCAGGAGTGGAGACCATCCTATAGGGGTCTTCAGCTGTGATGTTTCTTGGTGCAGATGGAGTTGGGCTCCAGAGCGAGGATTCATCAAAGTGGGGAAAAGAAGTTTTAAAATCTGGATTTATTTAACTATCCTTCCCCAGAAAGAAAAACTAATAAAGACTCTTATTTTAAAAAGTATAATAAAGAGGAGGCCATACACAGTGTTCTATGACCCAGATAGCAAACTGTGATCAGTTTTGGTAGGATGGTAGTATTTTGGGGGTGAGGAAGAACTGCCTCAGGCTCCTCAAATCTCAGGGCCTTAAGTAATCATCTGCTGGGAATCCTTTGAAAGCCCACACGCATGCATTCTATATTAAACGTCCATAAAATTCTTGATGACACTAGCAGAGTGATGCAGTAGTCATGGTCATGGCCATATAAATCCAATGTATTTATACTCCCTAGTATGGCTCAAGGATTCTCAAGTCCCGTGTCTCCTAAAATAAGCCCTATGCCCTTCTCTACAATGGCACATAGTTAAAGGATTGTCTCGAAATGTGAGGAAATAAAGGTGTGGAAGTCAGAGGCCATTTCATTCTCTATGAGCCTGGTTCCCAGCAGAAAAAAGAATTCCATTCAGATGGTTACACTCAGAGACATTTCTAAAGGGGTTATTTACAGAGGTGTGAGCCTGATAAAAAGAACCAGAAGGGGATGGTAAAGGACTCAGGGATTTCCAACAGCAGGAAGTTGTTAACAACCCTGGAACGGAAGGGGCAGTGGAGGAAAATGAAGGTCTCAGGGTCCAGTGAGAGTTGGAGCCAGGGGGGTGGGGCTGCCCAACAGGAGGTGTAGACATGGAGGGCCACAACCATTCTCAGAATGATGATGCAGAAGCAGAGAGGGAATAGAGGCACTGACGCCGCAACCCCTCTCTCTCCATCCTCTGATCTTCTGCTGGTGCTTCCTGTTGGGCAAACCCAATTGAAATCCAGTGTCAAGGGAATGCAGTCTTAGAGTCTTATAGTCTGCATGGTTCAGCCTCTGGGACAGGGAGGTCAAGCAGGGTGGAGAGTTGGTTTTGAGATGGGGGGCAGAGTGGTGGAGGCAGGGCTGGAATAACCAGCATCCTGGATTCAAGAGGGTAAGGGAAAGCATAGTGTAAACTGCTCATTTGCTGAGCACACTGAGTTGACAGGAAGGAAGTCTGTTGCGTGATATTCTTGTGAAGAATCAAGATTGAATCTCCCCACACTTTGATGAGAAGCATCCCTTTCTTTTTTTTTTTTTTTTTTAATACATCTGAATTTGGTCCAAGTGGTGGATGGAGAGGAAAGAGAAGCAAAGGATTCTGAGCCCTCAGATGTGTTGTATTACATGAAGACCTCGAAGATTTTCTAGTAATGAGATGCATCCTTATGTGGCAGCCAGCCTCCAGGACATCCACCAGCATCCTACCCATCTATGGTCCCCTCACGCATTGTACCAGCGTGGATCTGTGTGACCAGTGGCATACAGCAAGAGTGATGGTGTATCACTGCTGAGATGAGGTAAGAAAAGAGATTGCAGTTCCTCTCTCCCTGTTTCTTTCTCTCTCTCTCTCATGACTTGCTCTGGGGGAAGCCATTTTGGGGGCAGCCCTATAGAGGGACCCACTTGATGAGGGCTAAGCCTCCTGCCAACAGCCACATGAGTGATCTTGGAAATGGATTTTCCCCAAGACAAGCTTTCAGATGAGACCGCAGCCCAGCTGGCAACTTGACCGTAACTTCACTGGAGACCCTGAGCCAGAACTGCCCAGTTCAGCTGCTCCCAGATGGTTGGCCTACAGAAACTGTGGGATAATAGATGTCTGTCGTTTTCAGCCACTGATATTTGGGGTCATTTGTCACACAGCAGTAGTTAACTAATACAAGCTTTGAGGCCAGAAGCATTTGTCCCTTTTTAGTAATGATTGTTCACGTGCATTGGGACTGTTAATTCTGTGCTCACCACAATCATTCACCAGCCCTGGGGGCCATATTCTCTTAACTGTGTAACAGAGTGCTTATTAACCTTTCTGAGTCTCAGTTTCCTTAATTTACAATAAAGATCACAACAATGCCCATCGAAAGTGTTGTCCTAAGGATTCGAGGGAATAAATCATTCTAAGTGCCCCAAACAGAGTAGCTGTTTTTACAACAACAATAACAACCAAAAATCGCTATTATTATTGATAAAGAAGAGAAATGGGTTTTTAACATATGGATAATTAAGAGGATGAGCCCAATGGGACGTGAGGTCATAGCTCACCACTGTTGCATTGTCTATTTCAGCTGTTATGTCTCTTGCCTTAAAGACCAGTTCTGTTCTCTCACCAGTGTTACAATGCACAGTTTCCCAAAACAACAGGCTCTCCTGCCAACCCCAGCGGCCTGGAACTTTGAAACATCTCCCTCCTGACCATGGAGAATCAGCTGTCTCCACTCACGCCTCCCTGGCAGAATGGGGAATCCCTGATTTTCTGGATGTGCTCTGTCACTGCCTGGGTGAAAGCCAGGTTTTGCTCATGATTTCCATTCTCGAATGACTCAAGGATGAGTAGGGGACTGAGTCATAGAGAGCTGGGGGAGGGGGAGGGGGTGGCAGTGCAGCTTTTCTACTGAAATCACATGGGATTGGGGGGACCTCAGAAAATAACAGCAAGCCATACAGGAAGATTTCACTCTTGATGGACGCCCCCATCAACAGATGACAGTGAATAAACGTAATACATTCAATTGGTAAATTCAATTCCATCACCATCCCATACCTTGCCATTATATAAAGACTCCAGATTTCAGAATCAGCTTCAAGGAAGAGGCTGCAGAACATCAACAAAGAGTGAAATTGGGACTTCCCTGGCAGTCCAGTGGTTAAGGCTTCACGCTTCCAATGCAGGGGGCACAGGTTCGATCCCTGGTCGGGGAACTAGGATTCTGCATGCTGCACAGTGTGGCCAAAAAACTAAAAATTAAATTAAATTTTAAAAGAAGAATGAGATTAATTTCTGGCAAGTGGGGCTTCATACTAGAAGTTAAATTGGGAAATAAAAATGAAATTATAATTGTTGTTCATCTGGAAAGAAAGAAGGAAATAGAAAAAGAAAGAAAGGAAGGAAGGAAGAAAGAAAAAGGACACCAAGCAATGGAGTGCAACTAACCCAGTCTCTGTCATGATTCCTGCTCAACCTGGGAAAAGTCACCCACTTACCCTGTCTTTGCCAACGGCCACATCTTTCAATCAGGAAACACAGCTCCCCTCCCTCGAAAAATGGTAGGGACGGTATCATCCCAGAGTGTCCATCTTGACGCTCAATTGGCATTCATGCCAATCAATCATCCCACCTTGGCCAAAAAAAAAAAAAAAGAAAAGAAAAGAAAAATTTTTCATTTCAGTTTTCTACCTTCCCTAATCCTCAAGAAGCGGGTAGGAAAAAAAAAAAAAACAGAAATGACAAGTAGCTGTCGTTCTGTGTCAGTTTTTCTCTTAGGCATAGAAAAGTCTGACTGGTAAAGGATAGAACAGGATCGTCAAGTGGACAGAAAGCAGGATCCCAGTATCTCCTCTTCAAGGTGATTGACGATGTTTAGGGTCCCACATTTTGTAATAATGAAAAATAAAGGCTACAAAAATCTCCATCAATTGGAGACTAATTA
This sequence comes from Mesoplodon mirus, assembly GCF_964341445.2. Classification (NCBI taxonomy): domain Eukaryota; kingdom Metazoa; phylum Chordata; class Mammalia; order Artiodactyla; family Ziphiidae; genus Mesoplodon; species Mesoplodon mirus. The sequence goes on from NC_138989.1 coordinate 13,713,709, forward strand.
ATTCAATTAAGATACTTCTGGAAGTGGAATACCCCATAACCTTTAGCAAGAAGAGGCTATATATGTATGCCCTGAAAAACACACCGTACACAGTGAAGTATGTACACAATATCCTGTTAAGAGGGTCATGCCACAGTATGATAAGAATAATATAGTCCCATTGCTGTTTTGAATTATCATCTGAGTGCGCATGTGCATATATATATTTAAATACAAATTTTAAATGTCTGGAAAGCTACACACCAGACTGTTAACAGTAATTGAGGGTGGTCTGGATCTGGGGGTAAGGGTCAGGGGAAAAACAGCTTTCACTTTTAAAAAATCTATAAAGTTCTCTTGTGTTTGAAAGTCTTACAATAAACATCTGTGGATGACTTGTAATTTTTTTTTAATGAAACAGCTTAAGAACTCAGAGGTGTAAGGCAGGGTACCTGGGTTCTTCTGATTTCCCTGCACCAAACTAGGCCTCTCTCTACAACTGGTTAGTTGTACATAGGTAGCTTGTACCCTGCCTAGGGAGTCTGGGGACAAAGGAAAGAAGGAAATTCGGCATGGGAAGAGGAATGTGCTGTGTGATTCTAGTCCAGTGGAAGCTCTGGAGGTAATTTGCAAACTCTGGAGTCTCCTGGGAGTTTGTGAAAATGCAGATTCTGGGGCTCCAGCTCTGGAGATCCTGAGTTACAAGGTCTAGGGAAAAGCAATGTCTCCAGGTGATTCTGATGAGAAACCCTGAACAATGGTGTTAAGAGGCAGCGTTACCACCACTTCCTGTGTATCCTTGGACAAGCTGCTGGGTGTGCCTCCTCACAAGTTTCTGAGTCACTGGATCTGAGAAAGAGCCTGAGAATTTGCACCTCTAACAAGTTCAGGTGCTGTGGACGCTCCTGGTCTAGAAGTCACACTTTGAAGAACCCCTAACAAGCCACAGGCTGCTGTAAGGAGCAAAGGAGAGCATACATGAGGGAATGTTTGGAAACTAGAGAGGCTTGTGACATGGTGGTTAAATAGCTTAAACAAATTATTCAAATACTACCTCCTGTACCTCTTAACTCTACAAGTTTGGGGGAAAAAATCACTTAACCCTCCTGAGACTTGACTCAGACCTCTCTAGAATGAGTGGAACGTTTTGCAGACACAGAACTTCTGCAAAATACACACGAATTATCTCATGGTTACCACCAGGATGCTTGAAGATTGAATTATTTTCCGTGGATGTAGCACATGTGGTACAGAAGGGGTCCACCCCTGACAAACCTACAGTAAATCTTTGCTTGCATGACTCTCAGTGCTAAGACGCTGTAAGAGAGAAAGGAAAATGATTTGGGTACCAGAGGGAATCAGCAAGCATTTATTAAGTGCCACCTGTATGCAGATGCATAGCCACCGAGTGAAAGGATAAAGTTGCCGGGGTCTTTTTGCCAAACCACAGCAGGTAAGTCAGGCATCAGGAGCCTGAGTCCTGACGCAGGTGCACTGTGGGTAGAGTGGGTCATGTGACCTTGATTCTGAGAATCATTCCTCCCTGGCCTGGAACTGGAAATTCTAGAACTTACCCTAGAGGCCCTTAGGAAATCAGCCCATCAACAGAATCCAGAGCTCTCTGGGCAGCCCAGCTTTTCCCTGTAGGGACCTATTTGAGTCTCCAACACTGCGAGTCCCTCCTCCATTCTGAGCTTGGTTCGTGCTCTGTGTCCCAGTCTTCCAATCTCTCAAACTCAGGCCCTTGTTCAGGTTCTGTGATTAAGGGGCAAGATTACAGACTGATGCCAGCAAGCTGAGCATCTTAGTCAAGCTCTGCTCTTCCTGTCACCGTTCTAATCTGGGGGAAAGGGACTTGAGTTGTTGAGTGAACCCATGGGCATCACCTGGCACATAGTAGATGCTTTTCTAGGGATCTGTTCCTTTACCACTCAACCCTGTCACTGTCCCTCCCAGGGAGATCCTCACAAGGCCCCAGCAGCTATCCTGCTAGGGGTGCCACCTTGTTCCTCCCTACTTCAAATGCTGGCCTGTCTCCCGCAAGACATCTCTTCTCGCTTTCCAGCCCATGACCCATCTAGAAGTGTTTTTCTAAATGTGGTCCCCCAGCCTCCTCATCAGGGCCACCTTAAGAGTGCTCATTAAAATTTCAGATTCTTGGGCCCTAATGCAGCCTGTCTGTATGAGATTCTCTGGAGTGGGGTCCCCCCCTGGACTTTTTTTTTTTTTAGAAGATGTTGGGGGTAGGAGTTTATTAATTAATTTATTTATTTTTGCTGTGTTGGGTCTTCGTTTCTGTGCAAGGGCTTTCTCCAGTTGCGGCGAGTGGGGGCCACTCTTCATCGCGGTGCGTGGGCCTCTCACTATCGCGGCCTCTCGTTGCGGAGCACAGGCTCCAGACGCGCAGGCTCAGTAGTTGTGGCTCACGGGCCCAGTTGCTCCGCGGCATGTGGGATCTTCCCAGACCGGGGCACGAACCCGTGTCCCCTGCATTAGCAGGCAGATTCTCAACTGCTGCGCCACCAGGGAAGCACCGCCCCCCCTGCCAGCCCTGCATTTTTAACAAGCTCCATAGATTCTCAAACACAGCACAGCTTGAGAATCACTGCTCTCCAGGATTTGTTGTCTGTGCTTGAGGAGCTGGCTTGCAGATACAAGACCCAGCTTCTCACAGCTATTTTGTTATACTGTATAACAACAGCAATGACGACTGCTATTATTACGCATTGATAACAGGGTATTGGCAGTGCTGTGGGGCATGGGATGGCAAGCGAGGCCTACTACAGACCGCAGGCCAAATCCAGCTCACCTCCTGATTTTGTAAATGAAGTTTTATTGGGACACAGCCACGTCCATGGTTTATGTATTGCCTATTGTTGCTTTCACCTGCTACAAAGGCAGAGTCAAGGACTTGTGACAAGACCAGGGGTCTGCAAAGGAGAGGGTATGGACTCTCTGGCTTTTTTTTTTTTTTTTTTTTTTACATCTTTATTGGAGTATAATTGCTTTACAATGGTGTGTTAGTTTCCGCTTTATAACAAAGTGAATCAGTTATACATATACATATATCCCCATATCTCTTCCCTCTTGCATCTCCCTCCCTATCCCACCCCTCTAGGTGGTCACAAAGCACCGAGCTGATCTCCCTGTGCTATGAGGCTGCTTCCCACTATCTACCTTACGTTTGGTAGTGTATATATGTCCATGCCTCTCTCTCGCTTTGTCCCAGCTTACCCTTCCCCCTCCCCGTGTCCTCAAGTCCATTCTCAAGTAGGTCTGCGTCTTTATTCCTGTCCTGCCCCTAGGTTCATCAGAACCTTTTTTTTTCTTAGATTCCATATATATGTGTTAGCATACGGTATTTGTCTTTCTCTTTCTGACTTACTTCACTCTGTATGACAGACTCTAGGTCTATCCACCTCCTTATAAATAGCTCAATTTCGTTCCTTTTTATGGCTGAGTAATATTCCATTGTATATATGTGCCACATCTTCTTTATCCTTTCATCCGATGATGGACACTTAGGTTGTTTCCATCTCCAGGTTTTTGTAAATAGAGCTGCAATGAACATTTTGGTACATGACTCTTTTTGAATTATGGTTTTCTCAGGGTATATTCCCAGTAGTGGGATTGCTGGGTCATTATGGAGAACAGTATGGAGGTTCCTTAAAAAACTACAAATAGAACTACCATATGACTCTCTGTCTTTTAAAGAAAAAGTTTGCAGTCCTGCCATCAAAGATACTGTGTCTATTCTACCACCGAATTGTAGGCAGCCATTAAAAGTGATGTCGTAGAAGAATAATTTCTGTCACTGAAAAACGCTCATTTGAGAGAATTAAGTGAAAAGCACAGAGAGGCTAGATTCTGATCCTGAGCAATCGCCTTCACCTCTCTGTGCTTTACTCTCCTCATCTGAAAAATGGCTGCAACCAAAGCACTTCCTTTTGGCACCTGTGGGGATTAAGTGACATGACTGAAGGAAAGGGCTTGGTCTCCTGTCCGATGCATCAGAGATGCTAAAAAATCTGAAGCCATTCCTCCTGGTAGGGTTTGCTTTCGCTTGCCTGCTTATTTGAAACATTTTACATTTTCCAAAAAAGTGATACATGTGCTTGGCTAACTTTACAATAGGAAAAGAAGTGTGTTCGTCAGTTGCTTGTTCATTTTAAAGATGCATCCTGCCTCAAGTAGGCGCTTTCCTCTGTTGCCCTGCATTACTCTGCACAGGCTCATGGTTCTAAAAGCAAACCCCTTGTTCCCTGACACAGTTTCCAGTTGCCACCTGCAGGTGCAACTGTGTGTGCCTGTGGATTCAGGTGATAACTAATCTCTGTGTAATCCCGAATGCCTCTGTACAAATTCCTTCTCTGCATCTGGCCTCAGTTTCTCTGCAGGAAGAGGAAAGGGTCTCTGAGTCCCTTTCCAGCATTCCTCTGCCCTGGGATTGCAAAGAAGCTGCACCAGTTGAATTGTCACTGGGTCCAGCCTCCTCGCTGGGCTCCTGGGAGAGCAAAGCCTGTGAAACAGTTTTCTTCTGGCTGGGCGTGGCGGTTCTTTCAGCAACCCTGGGATCCGGATTAGGAGTTTGAGCAATGCCTCTAAACCCTGCACTCTATTTAATTTCCTTGATTTATAGGGAGGATTTCTTGCACCTCCAGGGGAGAAAGGCACTGCCATCCCTGCTGGCTTCCCAGGCTGAACCTACAATTCCTCGGCCTGTTTATCCCACCATCGCTACAACACAGTGCATCTCCAGGGACCAGCGCGTGTCTCTTTTGAACCAGGTGACATAGCTAAGCCCCGGCTTCTCTCCACCCACTTGGATTTCCACACGTGCAGGTGGCCCCAGGTTCTGATGCTACAAATTTCCTTGCTGGGGAGGCAGCCCCAGGAATAGGTGAATTTCATCAGCAGCCCCTGGTGGGGTCTCCTCTGGCCCTGAAGACTGCATTTTGTTTGTCTGACCCGGGGGGATGAGGACCAGCATGGCCTCAAAGGGGAGCTCTGGGAACTCTTGGGCATGGGTTGGCTGGGGGATGTGTCCAGGCCAGCAGCAGGGAGCAGAAATGCCTGGAGTCGGAGAGTTGGTTCCAGAATGAGTTGGCAGTTTTCCTGGGTCAGAGGGACAGTTGGTAAGGAGATCCAGGATCTAACAAGACCCGGGAGGGGGGCCGGTAAGATGAGTAAAGGAGGCCATTGGAGAACTCTGTGCTCCTTTTTCATGGCTTTCTCCCTTAGCTGGAGCCAGATTTGCTTCCAGATCAGCTGGTGTCACTAAGCTGAGACTGGGAAACTCCAAACCCAGGAATATCCACCGACAAGTACGGATGGGAAACTTCTAGCTGTACGTACAGTAGGTGGCCCCGCAAACGCTCAAGGCTCAGCTCCCACTGGTCCTTTGCCCAGATTCTAGCACTGACACCTTGACAACTGTAATGCATTTTTTTCAAGCAGCTCTATCTCCGTCTCTCTCTCTCTCTCTCCCCTCATCTCCCTTCTTTTAGTGTCAGCCCTCTTCCTCGCTCCCCTCTCTTTCTCTCTCCCCTTTCCCAAATTCACCTCTCATTCTCCCCATCGTCCCTCTTCCCTTCTATCCTCTCTCTTCTTTTGGTTCTTTCTTCGTTCTCTATCACTTCCTATCCTCTTTCTCTCTTCTGTTGTTCTAGAACATTCACTCCCAACGTGTGGTCCCCAACCAGCAGCAGCAGCATCACCTGGAAACTCATCAGAAATGCAAATTCTCAGATCCCATTCCACACCTACAACATCAGATGCTCTGAGGGTGAGAGGCCCAGCAATGTGTGTTTTAAGAAACCCTCCGGGGGTTTTGATGCACACTAAAGTTTGAGATTCACGCTCTTAGAGGAAAATGGCAATTGAAAAAAAAAAAAAAAAGTATCTTTGAGTGCTGATCCGATAAGCCCTCATTTCTAAACATGTAAAACCCTTCTCTGCCCATTAGCTAATTAGGACATTGGACCACCAGCCTGGCTGAGATGCCTTCAGGAGCAACATAGGCAATTTCACTCAAGTTCTCTGATTACTATCATGATTCTAAATCCCTTCGGCCAACCCACGTCTTTCCTGTCCCTGCACGCTGCCTGGATTCCTTCCTGTCTCTGGTTGCTTTAAGGAGTACAAAGACCAGGGGGATATTGGACCCTATGTTCAGCAGGTCACAGTCTGGATCAGCATTTGCCAAAGCATATCCCTCTGCTACTGATAGGGGTACTGATAGGAAAAGAATTCCTTGATCAAATAGGGGTGGGGAATGCTGCGTCAACAGATTTCTTTATTGCAGGACTTTTCAGAGCCTTAGTCCATGGTGGCTCTTAAAGTGGGGATGAGTGTTAACAGCACGTCCTGAACTTGACCACAGAAATCCATTTTCTACTGGGTATTGCACAGGAAGCCCACATTTGGGAAATACTGCTTAAGGAGATCATGACTTTTCTCCCCAGGAGCCTTATCGAATTAATTGGCAGCATATGACATGGAGTGGAACAGCCAAGATGGCACTCCATAGACTATGGAAGTCTATGGAAGGACCTAGGTGCCAAGGGTAAGAGCATGCTCATTAGCTCCTGGGCTCCCCGACATGCCTCCCTGTTGGTGTCTGAATGGGTGATGAGCAACCTTTTGTCTTCAGACTTTGTGCAGCCAGTTTCCCTCCATGGTATTGACTCTGATCCCACTTCAGGATAAAGAATGGGAAAACTGTGAGCGTGCTACTGTTTCTTAAATATGCCCAGAACTTATCCCTGGAGCTTCTATTTAGTAGATCTGGCATGAGTGCTGGGAATCCAGATTTTTTTTACAAGCTCCCGGGAGCTTTGGATGTACAGTGAGGATTGAAAGTCACTGGTTTACATGAATTCATGCATGGTGTTTACGTAATGGTATAGTCAGAGAAATATGGAAACCAGCGCTTTGTGTATAATCTCTGAAATAGACCTAAGGGAAGACAGCCGGCTCCCTTCTATAACGTCATCCTTAGGGCTGTGAACAGGGGCAAACGGACTGTGGATTTGTCGGGCTTGGGGGTGATGACTTGGAGGTAAAAGCAAGAGAGAGAGGTTCTTGTTTTCCCATAAACCTGAAAGATACAAAACCATGGTTTAATTCGATGATGAGTAATCCTCTGTTTTCCTTCACGAGAGATGTCTGGAAAAATAAACATGTTTATGCCCTTTTTTTTTTTTTCATTAAAATTGAAAATAGTTTTGTTGAGTCCCAGGACAGGAGATGCGTGTTTTTACAATGGAAATGACCTCTGCCAGTGGTCTTCAGTCTGCTTTTAGCTGTAGAAATATTTTCTCAGGGGAAGTCTATGGTCAAACTCCAAAGTGTAACATTAAAGAAAGCCCTCTGGCTGAAGAGTAGATGGGAGATCTGAAGCTTAAATAAGTGGACCATTTTCCCATTGATATTTGGAGGCAATAAAGACATTTCTTTGGAACAGACTGGGAAACTTATAACCTACTTTCTGGATTCCCCAAAATAAGTCAATGAGAAAATTAGCACTACTTTCTCCCTTCCAAAATATTATTATTCAAGAAGATTTGATTAGTCACAACATGACTACAGCTTTCAAGTTTTTCAACATGATATCAAATCTCAGACTACATTTATTTTTATAAATCAAGGTTCCCAGAAATTGCATGTAAAAATTCTCGTTAATCTTTTGAATTCCCTTTAATTTGCATCATTTAAATTTCTATGGAGATTTCCAGGGACTTCCCTGGTGGCGCAGTGGTTAAGAATCCGCCTGCCAGTGCAGGGGACATGGGTTCGAGCCCTGGTCTGGGAAGATCCCACATGCCGTGGAGTAACTAAGCCCGTGCACCACAACTACTGAAGCCCACGTGCCTAGAGCCCGTGCTCCACAACAAGAGAAGCCACCGCAATGAGAAGCCCACACACCACAAGGAAGAGTAGCCCTCGCTGGCCACAACTAGAGAAAGCCTGCGCGCAGCAACGAAGACCAACGCAGCCAAAATAAATAAATAAATAGATAAATAAATAAATAAGATCTATTAAAAACAAAACAAACTTCTATGGAGATTTCCTAATTCTTTTATTGTGGAATTTGGTAGAGTTTATGCCTCCCTTGTTCCATTCCCTAAAGACTACAGCAACCAAAAACTAGACTAGGTGTATGTCTTGCAGAAATAAATTACTAAGGTAGAATTATCTGAGAAACTTAACTGGCTAAAACAGAAAAAAAATGTACCACCTGATTTCATGACTACTAGTATTTTTAGTAGCAATAACAGTCAAAATAACATAGATTGGGACTTCCTTTGTGTTTTTCTTGCCATCCTGGCACTTTGAGCTTTATTGACACAGAATTTGGGAGGGTAGGAGGAAGGCAACTAGATGCTTGTTTCCCCCAGGGCTGAAGAGAGGCCTTTTGGGGAGAGTTTGGAGGAGAGAAGTCCCTGAGCACATGAGGTGGGAGACAAGTGAGAAAGATGGTAAAGGGTTTACAGGAAGTGACGTCGGGCAAGTGATGAAGTGGGTCCTCAGTGATGTCTTTGGGAAGATGTGGAGAAAAAATGAAGTTGCTTTTGGGCTTCCCTGGTGGTGCAGTGGTTGAGAGTCCGCCTGCCGATGCAAGGGTCACGGGTTCGTGCCCCGGTCCGGGAAGATCCCACATGCCGCAGAGTGGCTGGGCCCGTGAGCCATGGCCGCTGAGCCTGTGCGTCCGGAGCCTGTGCTCCGCAACGGGAGAGGCCACAACAGTGAGAGGCCCGCGTACCGTAAAAAAAAAAAAAAAAAAGTTGCTTTTCATCGCATTGGTTGGCTGTTGAAAGACACTTCTTGAATGCTGCATCACTCAGATCTGGACATCAAAGGGTGATAGGGTTGTATTTATAAGCAATGAACACTTGCTCATAAACGTCTATGATTTGACATTGTGTGGAATCAGAAGTAGGGCTGGGGCTTCATATTTAGATGCTGCTGGCATTGCCCTGCCTTGCCATTGCTCCCTGTCAGTCTGATTGCTACGCAGCCCTAAGGGCCAAGTGATTCTGGACCCGTCCCCATCCCACCTGGGAGCTTGTTAGAAATGCAGGTCCTCAGGCCCCACCCTGGACTTACTGAATCAGAAACTCTAGGGGGTGGAATCCATCTATCCTGTTTTAATAAACCCCCTGAGACATCCTGATGCTCATTCAAATTTGAGCATCTGGTCTTTTCTAAGGTTTCAGTGGCTGACCCTCTGCCACAGACACCCCCCGCCCCAGCCCCTTTCTCTGAATTCCCTCCTTTAGCCTTGACCTCACCCCTAGTTATTTGACAGGGGTGTGCTTGGCTGGGTCAGAGCTCAGGTTCCAAAACCAGAGTTCTGGGTTCTAGTTTCAGCTCCACCCCTAAGCAGCCGGGAGACCTTATCCAAGTCACATAACTTATTTGTACCTTGGTTTCTTAACCTGGGCATAATAATACTAATGTTGATCTACAATAGTGATTTGAATGATTAAATGACTTATCACATTAAAGAGCCCAAACAGTGCCTGGCACTTAGTAGGTGCTTTAGACACATTACTAATCATGGTTACCCATCTCCCAGCTTTGGAGATACCACAGCAACTTGATTGTTTATCATCCAGAAAGTGCCAGGCAGAAGGCAAGATTCCGAGCAGGCATCCTCCTGCATCCCCTTGGTTACAGCCATTCGTGGTGCAGATCATGTGCATTGCACCTGTTCAATCGAAAAGGCACTCACTCTTTTCTTTAGCTGAGCTCCTTATGTGTGCCAGGCACCAGGCCAGGCCTTGTACAAACATTACCTCACCTAATCCTCATCACCAGCCTAGGAGGAAAGGAATGTCCTTACATTACAGAGTGGAGGATGGACTCCCCCAGTGTCAACAGCTGGCAAAAGTTAGAAAGTAGGCGTGTCTGAATTCAGCATCTAGAGGAAAAGGAGATCAACTCTCTGAAGGAGACTTTCTTTTCCTTTACTGGCAATATCTTTAGAGCCTTTTCTAATTATAATGTGATCTACATTTGTCTACAAATCCAAGCAATATGGAAATGTGACATACATAGCAACTGGACATTTTTTCGTTATTCTCCATACAAAGAGTAACTGTTTTTGGTAGTCCTGTAGATGTTAGTCTGATCTTTTTTCAAAAAATATACACACATATATACATTCATTTTTTCACAAAAAAATGAAATCATACTTTGGATTTCTTAAGATCCTACCATTTAAACTTAATGTATTGAGACATCTTCCTAAGCAACACATATAAATAAATGTCATGCTTCATAAAGGCTACATGGTATCTCATTGGTGGATTACTCTGACTTAACCAATTGCCTATCAATGAATAGTTAGCTCCTTTCCAATACTTGACACCTGTAGACAGCTCTACGGTAAACATCCTTGCATGTACATGTATATCTTTTTGGAAGATTGCTCAATTATTTCCTTCGGATGTACTGCTAGAGATGGGTACTCATATTATTCAAGGTTTTATTACAGATTTTTCCAAATTTCCCTGAAAAAGTGTTACACCTGCTTTCTACCTGTACCAGTAATTTAAGAGTCTGTAATTCTGTGAGATAGATGTGGGGATGTCTCTTCCTCTTTTGAGGCCAGTTTATCAAAAGGATAAATCTCCATGATTCTCCACGATAAATCTCTTTATGTGTGTTTGCTAAACAGCGTATGGATTTAAAACCAGATCTCTTTGTTCCTCCTGCCTTTGCCCCATCCCGAGACCATTTGCTTTATGCCAGTTGCCAGTATTTCCCAGGCAAAAGCTAAGATTCTTGGCAGGGTTTTCTGTTTGACCCTGTGTTCCTCCATGTGTAAATAGGTTGTTCTGTAATTATAATTCATGACGTTTTCATGTAATAGACATCTTGCTCCAGAAGTGTTAACTTCATTAGATACCAACCACAGGACTTTTTCCTTCCAAATCACCACCCCCTCTCAAAAATAGAAAAAGGAAAAGAAATTACCAAGGCTACAGACAGATCTTTATTTCTAATATGTTGCCTGAGCACTTGTATTAAGTCATGTTTTCTCTGGCCAGAACTACCCTGGTATTTTTTTTTTTCCTGTCAGTTTAGTCTATAAATGAAGTGAAGTTACTGCTCCTATTAAAATGGAACAGTGTGCCCTTGGTTTGCTCTTAACGGGTGGGAAAACCCCATTAAGTGTTTGTGAAATATGTCTTAAATACAGGAATTTTAATCTAGTGGTCTAATAAATCCCTCTCCTCTACTCAAATGAAAGCCTTAGGTTTTCCGGCATCTGTTCAGTTATTTGTTCACCAAAACTTTCTTACACAAACCTGACCCTGAGAACTATGATTTGGGAACATTTCTTCCATTGGGGCATATATTTTTTAAAAGCACATCTTTCAAAGAATCAGGAACGTTGACAGGTGTATTTCATGGTAAGATACTAGTTTAGTAACGTGCCTGGAATTCTTCGTCTTCTAGAGTAAAAGCCATGAAATCTCTATGACTGCCCCAGGAAGTGACAACTCATAATGTTATAAGACCTAAGACCTCATAATGTTCGAAGTCCGTTCTTTTGCTGCAAAGTTTGATGGCCATCTCAAAAGTATATTCTCCTTTCAAAGCATATTTCGTGAGAGTTGGAAAGTTTCTCCTCAGCACAAGCCACAAAGAGCGCCAAGCTAGACCTAAATATATTAATTCAGCTCTCCAACATATTTCTGTTGACTGTTTTTTTTTTCTTTTCCTTTGGCCAGAGTGTTTATTAGGAAACTCTGGGTATATTTGCTGGAGGTAAATTTCATCTTCATATTGGGAGCAACAGGGTAAGATGTCATCTATATTTGTGAACAAGGTAAATTTCTTTAGCCCTGACTACTTTATGTTTATTTCCTAAAATCAAAGGCATTTCCCATATAACCAAATTATAACCATCAATAAATATCAGGAAGCTAACACTGATATACTGTTACCATGTAGTTCTCAGATCCCATTCAAGTTCCACTCAATGAGGTGTCTGTAGCAAAAGTCCAGTTCAGAATTGCTTGTTACATTTAGTTTTCATGTCTCTTTCATTCTGCTTAATTCTAGAGCAATTCTTTAGTCTTTTGTATACTTTCATGTGTGGCCATTCTAGTTCAGCAGAATGGGGCAAAATATACTTCAAGGTAAACTATTTCAGTGGGGAACCCACCTATACAGTGACTTTTAACACTGGCAATAGGAAGGGAGTCTGTTCTGGCAACCATCTGGAATGAGTATTACTCTAAAAGTTCACTTGAATCCGTGGACATGATGTGATTCACTTCCTCTTGCCCAACTGGTAGGTCTCATCACTTATGGATGCAGTTCTCTTTTTTCCCCTCCACTTATTCATTCGAAATATTTGAATGTCTATTAAATGTAAGGAGAAAGGAGCCATATGTGTACTTTCCCACTGAATCTGGACCTCAGAATCCTTCTCAACACAGTGTCCTGGGCGACCTGAACCCATTTCTCTCTGTTGGCACCCTAGAGGAAAATAAATGAGAAAACAACTTAGGTGGCTGGTATTCCCACACACCATGTGAAACAGGGCTTTGTATGCAGAAAATACTTGTTGAATGGATTTAACTTGGTGTGAAAATAGTCTTTCCTTTCAAGGTAGGAGAGGAGAGGAATCAAAGAGGAAAAATAAAACAGAAAACCACATCCTATAATACTGAGTTAAGTATGTGCTTGTTCCCTTTGTTGCTTATCCTGAGGAGGAAATACGCCTGGAAAATCTGAGTTGTTGAAAGCTGGGATTATCCCAGATACTATTGTGCACATAAAAGAGGAAGCGGGACTGAGTTCATTAATCGTGACTAAGAAAACCCTTAACGCTTTTTTCAGTTTGTGATTTTAGAGAACATCCCTTCAAATCAGTACTGCTCTGCCAAAGTTCTCTTTCAGAGGCTGGACATTTCTCCTGAAGATTCTGTCATAATTCAGAGTATTTTTAGAAGTTGATTTTTTGGGAGTGGGGGGTGAGAAAGAGGAGTATATTCTTCAGATTCTTGTTTGATTTTTTTTGGACCATTTCTTTCTTGGTGGCTAGATCTGCAAACTTTGAGGGTAGCCTTAACCTGGGGAAAGAGTCGAATATCACTCAAGGAGAAGCATTAAGAATAAAATGGGTGTGACAGATTCTAGGTCCATCCACCTCACTACAAATAACTCAATTTCATTTCTTTCTATGGCTCAGTAATATTCCATTGTATATATGTGCCACATCTTCTTTATCCATTCATCTGTCGATGGACACTTAGGTTGCTTCCACGTCCTGGCTATTGTCAATAGTGTTGATTGTCCTACAGAGGGAAATAAGTCAGAAAGAGAAAAACAAATACCGTATGCTAACACATATATATGGAATCTAAAAAAATAAAATAAAAAGGTTTTGAAGAACCTAGGGGCAGGACAGGAATAAAGACGCAGACATAGAGAATAGACTTGAGGACACGGGGAGGGGGAAGGGTAAGCTGGGACGAAGTGAGAGAGTGGCATGGACATATATACACTACCAAATGTAAAACAGATAGCTAGTGGGAAGCAGCAGCATAGCACAGGGAGATCAGCTTTGTGACCACCTAGAGGGGTGGGATAGGGAGGGTGGGAGGGAGACGCAAGCGGGAGGAGATATGGGGATATATGTATATGCATAGCTGATTCACTTTGTTATACAGCAGAAACTAACACAACAGTGTAAAGCAATTATACTCCATTAAAGACATTAAAGGGAAAAAAAAAGAATAAAATGGGTGATTCACTTAGGTACATTCATCCGGGGTCAAACAACTAGGGTGCAAGCATGAATTTTTTAAAAAATGAATGCACAGCATAATTATAATGCGTTTTGTGCTTTGCTTTGAAATGTCCATTTAGGCATTTCCAAAGGCCATTCCCCAAGAGGAATTCCAAGAGAATGTGGGGTGATGGCTCCGAATTTGTTCTGCGAAAATACCCTCTGGAAGGGGTCTCTCTTGAAAAGCGGTTCCTGTGATGAACTCATTCTGGTGCATTGTCACTTTATCATTGCCTTACATTTCTTCCTCAGCTAGGGCCTGGAAGAGAGGGGCCCCAAAAAGTGAGAGAAGAGTAGACAACATTTAGAATGGATAAAAAACAAGGTCCTACTGCATAGCACAGGGAACTATATTCAATATCCTGTGATGAACCATCATGGGAAAGAATATAAAAAAAAAGAATGTATGTGTATAACTGAGTCACTTTGCTGTACAGCAGAGATTGGCAAGACATTGAAAGTCAACTATACTTCAAAAAAAAAAAAGGGTAATTCATGGTAACAAGATAGGGGAGAGGGAAAGGAAGGAAGGAGAGCAAAACTTGGGCCTTGGGGGTATTTGGGGAACCTGCCTTTGGCTACGTCCTGTTGCTTTTTGACTGCTGCAAGGTTGGCGCTCCTGTGCTCAGAGCCATCTGACCTGCGGATGGCCGGAAGCCGACTATGACAGAGGCCTGAGATATTGCAGATCGGGTTGGGGAAGGGTCAAAATCATTAGTCACAGGAGATGAGAGGAGGTGGAGGTGGGGAAGTGGGTGCAATGGAAATGGCTCCCGTGTTGGAGCCCAGAGGGCCGACTCTGAAGAATCTAGACCCTTCTTTTCTCAAGTCACTCTTCCCTCCACGTCTTCCTCACCCCTGCCCTCTCCACCACCTGCTCCAAACTCCCAGAGGCCCCTCTCTCTCTGGCCCTACTGATTCCCTCCCCGCTTGAGTTCTATGCTCTCACTAGCCCTGTTTCTTTTTTTCTGGCAGCCTCTGCAAAGGCTGGATGCTTACAGGCTGGCCTTTTTCTCTGACTGTGATTGGGTGGGTCGGCCGGGAGGCAAGCCAAAAAGAAAGGAGGGACTTTTTGAAAGTCTTTTTATTACCTGTGTTGTTGCCCCCAGCCTCCCCCCATCACTCAGCCTACTTTGAAATTAATGAATGCACAGCTCGGAGAATGCATGCTTTCTGTAATAAAACCTCTCCCTCGGTCTGCCCTACCTCTGAACCCTTGCCTGAAGCGTTTTCGTGAATTTGAGGCTGTTAACAGGGGGTGGATTGACAGCCCTTGATTTGGGAGGCTTCTCTCTTTGACTGAAGACAGGTAGAAACAGTGGTAGCAGCTGCACCCAAAACACTCTGGCTTTTTCTGTCCCTCTCCGGGCCACACCCACCTTGGGGGCAGAGCTGAGCTTAGATGCTGCCTCCCTGGGAAGCCTTCTTAGAGTCCTGGATCCCCAGGAGTCTCAACTTCCCCTGCACGTTACAGTCATCTGGGGAGTTTTAAAGAGTCTGATGTTCAGGCCACACCCCAGACCAGCTGAACTAGAATCTCTAGAGGGAGGACCCACGCATCAGTCATTTTTTAAACTCCCCAGGTGATTCCCAGGAGTAGGTAAGTTTGAAAACTAACAGTCTGGACCAGTGCTTCTCAAACTCGAATTTCTAGAAGAATCTTTGGGGGATGTAGTTAACATGGAGATTCTGATTCAGTAGGTCTGGGGTGGGGTCTGAGCTTCTGCATTTCTCATTTGCTCCCAGGAGGGTGATGACGATGCAGATGGTCCATCGACTACACTTTGAGAAGCAAGGTCCTAGAGCTTGTGTTGTGTATCAGAAATGCCCAGAAGACCTCTTCAAATGCAGATTCCTGGGCTCCATCCTCAGAATTCCTGCTTCAGTGGGTCTGGATTGGAGGCCTGAGAATTTGCATGCCTACCAATTTCCCTTTGCTGCTGGTCCAGGGACCATACTTTGAGAATCACTGGCTTAGACTGTTTCAGTAATGTCCCTCTGCTGGCCTCCCGGGGCTCCTGTACTGACTTTATTGTAGCGGTTGCTAATTCAATCAGCTGTTATTTACTGAGGGCACCCGGCATGGTCTAGGGTCTGTACTAGACACATAGTAGGAAGCAATGAATGCTGTGTAGCCATTTCCAGCAAAAGCTTTAAATAGGGAACATGAGTTATGACCTAAGTTTTCTAGCTTTTTAAATGAGGCCAATCATTTCATTCTCTGAGCCTCATTTTCCTGATCTGCAAAATGGGAATCATGCTAGTACTTGCCTCACAATTTGTTGTAAGGATTGAGTAAAGTAATACACGGTAAAACCTAAAAAGAGGGCTTAGTGCAGAAGAAGTGCTCATTACCTTGTACCATTTATTATAATCACTGTTACTATTGTTAGTAGCACAGATACTTCTTTAAAACCTCTTGTAGTTTTGACTTGCATTTCTCTAATAATTAGTGACATTGAGCATCTTGTCATGTGCCTACTGGCCATCTGTATGTCTTCTTTGGAGAAATGTCTATTTAGGTCTTTTTTTTTCCATTGGGTTGTTTGTTGTTTTGTTGTTGAGCTGTATGAACAACAAGGTCCTACTGTACAGCACAGGGAACTATATTCAATATCCTGTGATAAACCATCATGGGAAAGAATATAAAAAAAGAATGTCTCTATGTGTATAACTGAGTCACTTTGCTGTACAGCAGAGACTGGCACAGCATTGGAAATCAACTCCACTTCAACTAAAACAAAACCCAAAAAGACCTCTTGTATATTGCAGTTGCCTGTTTATGCATCTACCTTCCCAAACTTTGAGGTCAGTGTTCACGTCTGTGTACTCAGTACCCAGCAGATACCTTGCACATAGTAGGAGCTCAATGAAAAGCTGTTGAGTGAGTGATGGGAGCCCTATCTGGCCTGAGGCGCTGTGTCACGGCTGGTCATCAGTGGATGCTCTCAGCCATCAGCCCTCTCTGGGAATCACTCATGCAGTTGGAAAGAGCCCTTGCAACAATCTGAACGTTTGGGTCCTTCCCAGAATTCATATGTCAAAATACTAACTCCCAAAGGTGATGGTATTTGATACATGGCTCTTTGGGTGGATATATCGGAGAGACAGACAAGCATAACCCATGCTAGCTTTTATAAGTCTCAGCCTAGAAGTGACACACATCATTTCCATTTATAGGCCATTGGATGGAACTAGTCACAAGGCCCCCCCCCCTTACTTCCAGGGGATTGGGAAGTATCATCCTCTCTCTGCTCAGGAAGGAGAGGAGAGCCAGGTATGTGCGAGCACCAGAAATCTACCACATCTGCTCCAGCGTTTAAATCTCCTTATGCCTCTTAATATTTGCTTTTTTTTCCCCAAACAAAGCTGAAGGTCCAATGGTAGAGCCACACATGTTTTTTTTAAAATCACAAAATAACTGTATAAATGCACTGTGATAAGTGTTATCAAGGTAAATTTTAGGATGACATGAATGCATATATCAGAGGGCATTGATTTAAAATAGGGTAGGGCTTTTGGTCTGTTTTGTTCTCTCAAGTATCCAGACAATACACAGAATATTTATGAATAAATGTAAAAGCGAGTGCTCAAAGTATTCGTTGAAGAAATGAATAAATAAATGAATAAATGGCGTATTCTTGAAAACACCATCGTTCGGTTAAAAAAAAAAAGAACGTTGACTCTCTACCTAATAGCCGTTCCCCAATTTCTTTCTAGATAACAGTACCAGTGAGGGTTCTATCAGAGGGAAAAAAGAATCAATAAATGTATATATTATACACACACACACACACATACATGCACACTTGAGTACTGAGTATGTATCTCAGATCACACACACATGCACATTTGAGTACTGACTATACACCTCAGGTCACACACACATGCACATTTGGAGCATGCGTCTCAGGTCCCAAATCTGCAGGGCAGACTGGCAGGCTGGAAACTCAAGGGCCAGAGCTGATGCTCCGTCTTGAGGCAGAATCCCTCCTTCCTCAGAGAAATCTCACTTCTGTTCTTAAGGCCTTTTAACTGATTGGATGAAACCCACCCAGATTATCAAGGATAATCTTCTTTCCTTAAGGCAACTGATTATAGATATTAGCCACATCTACAAAACACCTTCATAGCAACACATAAACTTAGGTGAATAACTGGGTACTAGAGCTTAGCCAGGTTGACATGTAAAACGAATCATCACACCAACAGAATTCTGATTTTGTTTTCCCTCCCTGCAGCAGCCCCGCCCTTCAGGTCGTGAGTCATGCAAACTGGTTCCAGCATGGGCATGTGGGGAGAATGCCAAAGGCAGACCTCTAGCTAATTGTTCCTTTCTCATAACAGGGGACACAGGAAGGAGATGTCCCCTTTTCGGTCTCCAGTCGTGACATCTTCATGAGCCAAGGGCTCTCATGGGGCCATAAGGAAGTGTGAGCAAGACAAACATGCTGAGAAATGACAGCAGAGAAAGATAAAGAGCACCTGGGAGTTTGATTATGTCATTGAACTACTGAACCCCCCAGCCCTGGAGTTTCCCTTCCCCACTTCCTCCTCTGTGAGATAATGAATCTCCATTGGGTGCTTCTTATTTGTAGCCGAGGGACCCTCCATGGAGACAAGGACCCAAACTACATGTGCCTGACTATCTCATAAGAGTTGGTCACAACTGAATGAAATCTGCCACCTACAATACTTGACAGAATATAAATACACACACGTGCGCACGAAATCAGACAGGGGAACGGACTTTGCCAGTGAGAAAGAGTCAGATCTCGGAATCTTCCACCTTGGTGTCACAGCGGAGGATTTATTAACAAGGAGGCGCTGCTGTCATTGAACTCAGTTTCATTTCAGTGTCCTGACTCCACAGTTCATGGAAGAAGCCATGTCTGATTAAGTCACCTTGCTTGATCTTTACATCCCAATTATGCAAAGTAAATCAGTGAGCGAGCTGTGTCCTGGGCCTGACACTGTCAGTAGCCGGCTGAGTGATCTGGTAAACATCCTCCCCTTGCTAGACCTCAGTTTATCCATCCACTCGATGTGTGATTTGGCCTGTGTCAGTGATTCCCAAAGTCTCTTTAAGTTGACCCTACTTTGCAAGTAAGATCTTACCTCTAGCCCCTCCTGGACACAGCAAATAAAATCAGAGTGGTCCAACTGACCTGTGAGTAGAAGAACGAATACTCTCTCCACATGGAGTGGATCTCCATGGGATGCATTTTGAAAGTCCAAGGCTCCAGTCAATACTATTGTTTTAAATCTATAGCGCTTTCATTATTTTTATTCAAAACCTATCTATTGGACACACACTACATACCAAACACTGTTCTAGATGCTAGTACTAGAGTAATAAACACACACACATGCTAGAGAAGGATACAGAGTGTAAACAGTTGAAGAACATATCAGACGATGGTAAATGCTAACAAGAAAAATAAAAATAAAGGAGTAGATCTATTTTCAGTGTTTTGAGAAACTGCCATACTGTTTTCCCCAGTGGCTGCACCAATTTACATTCCCACCAACAGTGTCCAAGGGTTCCCTTTTCTCCACATCCTCACCAACGCTTGTGATTTGTGTTCTTTTGGACGTTAGCCATTCTGACAGGTGTAAGGTGATATCTCATTGCGGTTTTTTTTTAAAATATTTTTTCTATTCTTTTTCAAATTCTTTTCCCGTATGACCCAGAAATTCCACTCCTGGCTATATATCTGAAAATAAAACACGAATTCAAAAAGATACATGCACCCCAGTGTTCGTAACAGCATTATTTACAATTGACAAGATATGGAAGCAACCTAAGTGCCCATCAACAGATGAGTGGATAAAGAACATGTATTACACACACACACACACACATACACACACACACACACACACTGGAATACTGCTCAGCCACAAAAAAGAACAGATTTCTGCCATTTGCAGCAGCATGGATGGACTTGGAGGGCATTATGCTAAGTGAAATAAGTCAGACAGAGAAAGACAAATACTGTATGATATCACTTATATAGGGAATCTAAAAATCTACAAGATGTGACTTCCCTGGTGGTCCAGTGGGTAAGATTCTGCACTCCTAATGCAGGGGACCCGGGTTTGATCCCTCGTTGGGGAAGTAGGTCCCGCATGCATGCCGCAACTAAGAGTTCGCGTGCTGCAACTAAGAAGCCCGCATGCCACAACTAAAAAGCCTGCATACTGCAACTAAGAAGCCCACATGCTGCAACTAAGAAGCCTGTATGCTGCAACTAAGAGGCCACATGCCGCAAGTAAGAAGTCCACATGCCGCAAATAAGACCCAGCGCAGCCAAAAAACAAAAAAACGAAACAAAACCAAATCTACAAGCTAGTGAATATAACGTAAAAGAAGCAGACTCACAGATACAGAGAACAAATTAGTGGTTACCAGTGGGAAGGAGGGAGGAGCAATAGAGGGATGGGGGAGTGGAAGGTACCAACTATTGTGTATAAGATAAGCTCAAGGATGTACTGTCTATACAAGGTGGGGAATGTAGCCAATATTTTGTAATAACTGTAAATGGAAAGTAACCTTTAAATATTGAACACATTTAAAAAAATAAATATATAAACAAACAAAAAAAGAAGTAGGATGGGCTAAAGTGGGCACGGAGGTTGCTACTTATAAAGGATGCTAGGGGGAGCCTCCATCTCCTTGATGAAGGAATCTAACCAAAGAAAGCCAGGGTGCTACCCAATGGGATATCTGGAAGAAGAATTATAGACTGTCCTTGAAGTAGAGAGAGGTGGTATCTTGTCTTATTGATCTGGGACTCAGATATGTCTGGGAGTGTCTGATAAAGTGAGAGGACCCAAGCCCACAGGAGTGATGTTGCATGTCTCGATCTGCATGAGAGAAATGTGAGGAGGAAGTGAAACATCTCAGAGAGGAAGAAAAGGGAAAGAATGGCAAAAATGACAGAAAACCTATTTCCCAGAAGAGAGAATCTTGGAATCTATTTCTGTATCCTTGGGGCAGAGGGAATAGAGGCAAAAGCTGCAGGAACTGATGTCACTAGGTTTTGTGATCTGCTAGGCACAAACAGTTCTGATTTAGGTCCTAGGTGGCACCATGACAAGATGTGGCGCCATGTAGAGGTGAAGAGCATTCCCCTTATTTTTTTCTGGAACTCAACATGGATCTCACTTGAGGGAGATAATAGAGGGCAAAGGTACCCATGTTAACACCACCGAGGTATCAGCTTTGGAGGCTCTGGGAGGTTAGCTCTTGGCGTTAGCATCAGTGCTGTCTCAATAGTGAGGCATAAGTAGTGTATCAACCAGTTTAGGTTAAGTTGTGCTGCAGTGAGAAATACCCCCAATCCCAGTGCTTCACAACAATGAAGATTTATTTCTTGCTCATGTTATATGTCCATGGAATAAACAACATCTTGGGCTTTGATGACCTTACAGTAGAGGGGAAAAAAAAGGAATATGGTAAAACCACTCAATGGCTCTTAAAGGATCTTAGAGCTGGTGCTTGGAAGTGGTATATGCCACTTCTCTCTATAGGCCATTTGCCAAAGTAAGTCACTTGACTGAGTCTGACATCACTGGAACAGGAACGCATAATTCTCCCATAGAGTGAGATCTTAAATGAAGGATAGCAAACAGTATGAAAAATAATTCAATACCAAAATCAGTAAGGGAGCTTAGATTTGGAAGAACACAAGAAGACCCTCTGTAAATAAAGGCAAGACATCCCTAGAGAGTCTCAGAAATAATAAGAGCAGTTAACAGAAGATTTAATGTTTGGGGACATAAGCTAATGAAATTAAACTTACTTCTCTGAATATGACCTAAATCCTATCCCCCACTGCAGAGTCCTGGGAAAACTCAGGTCACACATTTCCTTATGGGGTGATCTTTTGGGGAATGCTGTTTTTGGATGTAGCAAGAACAAAAATGCTTTGCTACTAAGGACCAGTAAACTTTCAACTCAACTCTGAAATCCTGGCACTAGGGTGTCTTAGTAGACAGCCAGTGAACTAACTAGAATGCTCTGGTAACCAGAATGTTATCATTAGACTAAAGCCTTAGATGATCCAACTATACTGAGTAGCTACTCTGGTTTCTATTGCTGTAAAACAAACTACCCAAATCCATGTGGTATAAAATAGCCATTTTATTATTATAGAGGTTGGGGTTTCAGAAAGGGCAATATGAGAATTAATTGTGTCTATTTCAGGTTGCCTGAGTTTCAGCAGGAAAGACTCAGAAGCTAAGGGTGACTTGACAGCTGGGCACTGGAAGACTCTAACAGCATGTTCGTTCACATGTCTGGTGGTTGGTGCTCTGGGATCTCTGCTGGACTGTTGGCCAGAACACATGCACATGGCTTCTCTATGCAGTCTTCCTATGTGGGAATAGAGTACAGGCTTCCTCATAGCATAGCAATTGAGTTCTAGGAGGCTGGATTCTCAGCTGGGAAACCAACATGTGACTTTGCCATGAAGCTGATTGGGCTTCCTCACAGCATGGCAGCTGGGATCCAAAGGTGAGTGTCCCAAGAGAAGCAGGCAGAAGCTGTGTTGCCTTTTGTGACCTATTCTTGGAAGTCATGATGCTACTTTCACTACCGTCACAAGCCTACCCAGATTCAAACAGAAGGATCACAATGCCTCC
Source organism: Mesoplodon mirus (assembly GCF_964341445.2). NCBI lineage: Eukaryota > Metazoa > Chordata > Mammalia > Artiodactyla > Ziphiidae > Mesoplodon > Mesoplodon mirus. The sequence goes on from NC_138989.1 coordinate 13,736,150, forward strand.
TTTCAATGAGAAGAGGGTCTAAGTCATATTGTAAGAATAAGTGATGAGACTGGAGATGGTATTGCAGCTAGTTTTGGAAAATACAGTCTGCCATAGTATCTACCACATGTTGAGATGTCTGGGAGATCTACGATTACCCTCAATGATCATCTCTGTTCAGTGAGGTAAGTATATTTTACTTATTCCTCTATCCTAACTATGATTACCATGCTCAGTGCCTTTCTCATAATTTTAGAATCACTGCTTCTCTGAGATTAAGGGTCTGGAACTTGGTTGCTATCATAGATCTCTGGGATGATTAATGGGTATTTTAAGAATAACAGGTATCTTTCTAGAAGTGGGGAATCTGCCCAGTTGGCACAGAGATTGGTTAGACCAGCAGTGGGAATACAGTTCTGATGTCCTGTTAGCTATCCCCACTTATTTTGGAGAAATATCCTCCCTGCATATTTTGGAGAAATATCTTCCCTGCATATTTTGGAGAAATTTTGGGGATACAGGGAAATATCTCTATTGTGCTTTGATAGCTCTAAGGAGGGAGACTCACTGCTTTTCCCCATTTTAGGAGCCTCAGCAACTCGGAGGGCCAGAAAATTTCCCCTCAAGTCTAACCTCTGTCTTTTTTGCTTTATTGTCAATCCACTGAATCCAAGCTCATTCAAGTTCTCCACGAGATCTCTTCCCCTACTGTGGTGACCGTAAAGTATTCATGTTGCAAATGATGCAGCTAACTGATACCAGTGCTGCCCTCAGCCTGGGTCCTAGAGTGAGTACGTGGGGCAGAGCCCCTTGACAGCCTGCACTGGGCGTACAACTTGAGTAAGAAATCAACCTTTATTATATTGAGTCACCGAGATGCCAGGGAAATTGACTTCAGCATAGCCTCGCTTCGTCTGACTAATACGTCTCTGAACACGCCAAGCCAACCTGATTCTCTCATGAGGATCTTTGTTAAAGCTGATGTTCTTCCTTAATTACTTCCCTCCTCGGGCAATCCAAATCCGACCCATCTCCCACAACCCATTTAACCTGAAACACCTTCACTGGTAGCTCTAGCCAACAATAATGTTTTCCTGTCATTCATTCATTTCACAAATAAGTCTTGAGTATTTATGACGTGCCAAGTGGATTCAGGAACAATTAACGCACCTAAGTACGAAGTAGACAAAGTACCTGTTTCCTGGTTTCAGCATCTCCCTAGGTCCTTTGATTCTCTGATTATCTTCTTTTTTCTCAACCTGCTTATAAGATCTCCCGTTGTTACAGTTTTAAATGTACTTGGCTGACCCGAGAGGATGTTCTTGTGCTTAAATAACCTTTCTTTCCCTTCCCTTCCTCCTCTCTTCCCTTCCCCTCTGTGAATTCGTTGCCTTGGGCTGTCAAATAAACACATTGCTAGGAAGGTCACCCCAACCTGTAGGAACTTCCTCCCTGTCAAGAAGCTGCTTCATGCATCACTGGACATAATCACCGTGGAATGTGAACGCACATGCTTTGCTCTGTGCTCTAATAACTCCCACGATGCTTGGACCTGGACTCAGTCAGCTGCTTGATTTTCAGAAGTGAGGTTGACCCCTTGGGGCAGAGGAAAGCTTGTTTTGACATAGTCATGCCCACGTGGAAGCTGTGTATGTGCCAATATACACAGGACCAAAGAGTTGAGGCAGCTGTATGGATCTGGGCTCCACCAGGAAAGGCACTGCAGGTTTGGGGAAGCATAGCCTTTGCTTGCCTTGATGCTCTGCTCTAGAGGTAAAGGAACCTGTAATTTCTTAGCTGAGAGGCAAACCGTGGTATTCAGAGCCCAGATTGGGAAAATGACCTGCCTACAATAACACAGCAAGTAGGGATCAGAGCTAGAACCAGAAGCTGGGATTCATGGCTTCTGATGCAACAACGTTCTTCCTTTGATATCACACTCTGGCTGCACTTTTCAGGACAAGTAGTTTTTCTCAGGTTCTTTTTGAGGCAAAATTATCTAAATAATAATATTATTATTAATAATAAAATAAGCATTTGCTATCTTATCAACACTTTATGTCAAGGTATAGAGAGGAGGGACTATACGTATACTAAGAATGAATGTATCCTCACACGAGTAAGATATTATTATTATCCTCATAATACAGATGAGGAAATTGAGGCTCAGAGAGGTGACGTAGCTGACCCAGGATAACTTAGCTAGAGAGTGGCAGACCCACGATTTAAATCCAAGTCCGAGAACTCTCAAGCTGATCTTCTCAACTGCTAATCTAGTGACTCTGAGGACTTGTGACTCTTGTGTGTTTACAATCCATTTAGAGCTTTGAACTTCTTGCCTGAGCCCAGGGTGACTCATGGATAAAATTCAGTTTCCTTACCTCTGGGGAATAACAGGACTAGTTTTACCTTCCAAATGGAAACAAGAAGCTGAAGTATCCTAGGGCAGGAATTGAGTAGGCATTCAAGAAATGTTTGTAGCATGCATGAGGTCAGTTGAGACCAGCTTGGGAAGTTCTTTTCAGTCCTGCTGCTTAAACATGAACTCTTTCTTGAATTTTCCCAGTCCAAACAGCTTTTTGAATATGAGAAAATATGGAAAAGCATTCCTCATGGTAAAGAGAAAGGAAATCTGGTGAGGAACCAGCTTAATGCAAAGAAGTTATCCATTCAATATCATTCATTGACCACTGAAGATGTGCCAAGTTCTGCATCAAATGTTAGGGATAGTTTAGTGAACTGACCTTTGTTTACTTCTTCAAGCTCATCTCTTGCTGGAGCAATCACGTCTATCATCTCTAGCCACTCTAGCTGCCTTGATTTTCCCTAAACATGGCAAGGTCACTCGTGCCTCAGGGTCTTTCCGCATGTCTGATATGATTTGCCCTGAGATCCTCCTTTTTTTAAAATTAATTAATTTTATTTTATTTATTTTTGGCTGCATTGGGTCTTCGTGGCTGTGCGCGGGCTTTCTCTAGTTGCGGAGAGCAGGGGCTACTCTTCATTGGGTTGTGCGGGCTTCTCATTGCGGTGGCTTCTCTTGTTGTGGAGCACGGACTCTAGGGGCTCAGGCTTCAGTAGCTATGGCACGTGGCACGTGGACTCAGTAGTTGTGGCGCACGGGCTTGGTTGCTCCGCGGCATGTGGGACCTTCCCAGACCAGGGCTCGAACCCCTGTCCCCTGCATTGGCAGGCGGATTCTTAACCACTTCTCCACCAGGGAAGCCTCTGCCCTGAGATCCTTAAGTGAGAACAGTTTCCTATGTTCAGATCTCAACGTGTCCTCCTTAGAGGGCCCTTCCTTAGCACTCGATTTAATTGCTTTTCCTCCCTCTGTTACTCCCTATGGTGTCTCACTGAGGTCTTTACTCTGGAGTCCTTACTGCTATCTGAAATCATCTAGTTCGCAATTCCCTTCTTCCTTGTCTGTCTACCTCGACTAAAATTTAAGTTTCAGGCAAGCAGGGATCTTCTCTGTCTTGTTCCCTGCTGTGTCCCCAGAATCAGAAATGGTGCACATAGACTAGATTAGTAGGTCCCTGATGAATCCTAATTGGGCAAGTGAATGAGAGACAGTGATTAAGAAAGGGGGTGGGGTTCAAATCCTGGCTCCAACAGTCACTAGCTGTTAAGAGTTTTGCAAGTTAACCCCCTCGAGCCTCATTGCCCATAACTGTTAAATTGGCACAATAATATTTATAAACACTAAAAGAATTGCATGAGGTAATGTAGGCAATCTTACTTGGCATGCAGTGGGTGCTTGGAAATGGGAAAACCATTACTACACTTATCTCCATCAGCATCAACATCATCGTCACCATCACTGTTGCTTAGAGTGGAGAGAGGACCAGACAAGATAAAGTTAGAGGCTTATGATGCTATTATAATTATCCACTCAATACCTCCCATTACTGAGCTCTTTCTACCTGCCAGGCCCTGTGCTAAGTGCTTGATGTGCAATATCTCAGGTAACATCACTCTGAGACTTATGTGTACATCAGACAAAACTGAAAGCCAGCAGAATTCAAAACATTTTCCCCTGCTTCTGTCGCTACTTTGAGCCTTATTCTGATATCCCTACCTTGTGGGGCATTTGCCCAAACCAGAGAAGATTCTGCACCATGGAAACTTGGATGATAGGCCACTGTGAGTTTCATGGGCTGTGTCCCAAAGGAGTAGCGTCAGACACCATCTTTCTATGGGATCATAGTTTTACCACCTTTAACACTAGGGTTGGTGGAGGAAAAGCTCATAGATGCATCATGAGGCCAGGAACAGCTATGCCCAATAGCATCAGCACACGAATGGGCTTCAGACCCCTATTCTTTTCTCAGCTGCACCAGAATTGCTCTTTGACCAAAGTGGAATTGCTTTAGGGAAGCATTACTCTGCCATATGTCAGCCTCAACAGATGTGCCAGGTCCAGGACGGACTTATCGCTGCTGTGATATTGTGTAAAAACCTCAGACCTAGTCACCATTTCCCATGTTCCTTCCAAGGACTTCTGAGAGGCAGACAGATGCCTTCTTCAGCTATAATCTGAAGGAAAAACAAATCCCTACCAAGCGGGTAGGCCTGAGCTTGGGTCTGCGAAGAAACCTCACTCATGAGTCCAGCGAAGCTTCCTTGTCTTCTGGTTCTAGGCAGATCTTGCCCATCATCCAGACGGTCCTCTGGATCACTTTGAGGTCATCTCCATTAAGTTCTCCCATGTCCTTCTGAAGCTTTTATGGGATGAGAGACTCAACCAGATTTTTTAAAACTCGTGAGTGGTTTATTATTTGGAAATCTTAACCCCCATTGATGTTCTTTTGAAGGAAGCTTACAGGGCTTGGCTGGAGGCCTGAAAGTAGAAAGTTCCTCTACACACTTAGAGTGATGGTGACATGGACAATTACCCTCCATAAATATAGTACTTGCACAATATGAAGACCTTTGGGATCATCTGCTGTAGGAATGATAGAGAAGGTTCTTCTCAAAGTCTATCTTGGATCGACTGGTGGTAGCTCCCTGAAACTTTGAGTTGAAATGGATTCTGAGACTATATCTGGGATATGCAGGAAAGAATAAAAGGATCAATTAGTGATGTCTGTGATGGGTAGGACAGTTGAGAGTTATATGACCTGTATGCCAAATATAAAATCTCCTATCTATGGTCCAATTACCCCCTTTTCCAGCTGGGTCACCGGAGCCCCAAATAAAAGTTACTTGCCCCAAGTTACATAACATGCTACTAGTTAACTCCAGTCCAGCACCTTTTCCACCATATCATAAGATTCAGCTCTCATCAACCATGAGAGAAAAAATGCAAGGTGATGAAAGAAAAACATTGTATTGAACAAGACGAGTTCGTTTATATGGTTTCCACCAACATCTGACATATTGGTGACTGACACACGTGGTTTATTCTAAAGCCGCCCCCATTCTTAAAGTTTGCAAGTAGCCTCAATGCCTGAATTATTTTAATGGGCCACTTTGTACCAGTCTTTCACAAGCCGTGGGAACTTTTCTGAATCGACACAGTTGGATTAAGATTATTGTGAAACGGCAATGGGGCTTTCACAGGGAATATCCAAGAGACGGGGCTTGTTGACTTATTTGCTGAGTGATGGGCCCTTACCTCCTCCAGCAAATTTTATCGTGCTGCCCAAGTTGTCTTCTATCAGGAAACAGGGAAGTTACGCTAGTGGTAGAACTGTTTGAGGGTTTGAGGCGAGCCCCTTCTCAAGAACCTCAAAATTGCTTTGAAGTATTGGATAATTTGCCTTCAATTTATTGACGTGATATGTTACATGACCTTGATCCATTTTCTCCTATGGGATCCTCTCCCAGACCTGCTGGCACAGCTGAAAAATAAATACTGGGCATCCCTGGAGGATGGTGTGAGGAGTGGGAAGAGAGGAATAATATTTATTTTCAACGCACCCTGGAGACCTTGACATTAGCGTGTGTCCATCTCTTTTCTCAGTTCCATGAGTTGATGCTTAAAACGATCTCTGGTTATTGCGAGGGAGGAAGCCAGTGTGAAGGGGCATCTGGGATCCAACCCAGACAAATGGTGGGAAAGCAAATATCTCGACAGACCAGTACAGGAAATTCTCCCTTCTTCAGAAGACAGATCTGTCTTCCTCGTTTAATCCCCGGCACAGCTGCACCGCTCACGGCATGGAGACGTGTTAAATGAAAATGGATTCTGATTTGGGAATCGTAGTGGCAAATCTAATTTCAGATTACTCCTTTTCCACAGTCTCGCCCCACTGGGGGTTTGAGTCAAACCATAGAATAGGGACATTACCTGAGGCAGAAATTGAATGCCTATTATTGGAGATGCTAAAGCTATGGTTGCCAGCACCAAGACCGCCCAGAGTGGCCGCCATTCACCCAGTGCCTCTTATGTGCCAAGTACCCTCCCCATCTTTTCTTTAGTCTTTACAGCCCCTTGGTGAGGTTACTCTTCTCTTCTTCCATTTCACAACTGGGGAAACTGAGGCTCAGAGAAGGTATTAGATTCCTTTTCATTTAGTCATTCATGTATTAAATATTGTTGCTCCCTTAATAGTGTGCCAAGAATTCCCTGTAAATGGTGAATGAGAGACAACATTTTAAAAGATGAGTTAAAGAAAGGGCCAGCAGTGCAAAAAATTGGGAAATTTCTGTGCCAGGTGGAGGGAACAGAACGTGTGTCTTTGGAGTTTCAAGTAATGGAATCCAGAGGCTACTTTAAGGGAAAAATAAAGTTCTACATCATCCCCCAAAGGCAAGGGTGCAGGTGGGTTTGGGAAGGGATGAGAATGAGGAACTCAAAAAATTCGACTGATTGATACATTTTTTTCTCTTTTTGGAACCTTAGCTTCATGGTTCTTTTTTCCCCATCTATATGGGAGTCAAAGATGACCACCACCAAACTCCTATACGTAGATTAAGACAATGAAACAGAGTAACTCTCTCTCTCTCTCAGCCCCAAGTTCAGATTCCTGGGCAAGAAGTTTTATTGGCTTAGCCTGAGTCAAATGTTTAACTATGATCAAACATCAGGGGCTGGCGGTAGATGGATTCATCATATACAATATGGCTTCTGAGGGTCAATCACTGGGGTGAAGGACTCAGTTAAGGTGACCATTCGATGGAGGAACAGATGGCTTAAAAGATGCTGCTCCAACCAGTAAGACAGAGAAAGAAATCAGACCCAAGTGTGCCTCACTCAAGACACTACAGTTGACAACCAACTTCTCACCTTGTATCATTTCAAAGTAGCACAAGACTAGGCCCCTGAACTTGGTCATTTGTGCCTTCCATATGGTCAACTCTACATTGCCAGGAAGTCTGCTAAGCAGGGGTAGATGCTCCACACCCATATGGCTACCACATTTCAGCTATCTTCATATAGTGGAGTGCTTAAGAGGATGGGCTCCAGAGCTGGAATACCTGGATTTGAGCCCTGGCTCTACCACTGTGACCTTGAGAAAGCTAACGCTCCCAGCTAAGTGTGCCAGTTTTCTCCTTGGTGACATGCAGATAATATTAGTTTCTAGCTCACAGGGTTCTTGTGAAAGTCAGTGAGTTAACGCATGTTAAAGACTCACTGAATGATATTCAATAAACACAAGTTATTTTGAGCCACCCAGACCAAACGCCAGAGGAGACGATGACTTGAGACCATCCCACATGAGGGATGGTGTGAGATGGCAGGGCCTGGCATATTCTGGAAGCTTAGTTGCCATCATGAAATGATGGACCCAAGGCAAGGCGGACACAGTTCCTTTGCAATCATGTTCCAACTACCACATGGAATCATGGACCCAAGGCAAGGCGGACGCAGTTCCTTTGCAATCATGTTCCAACTACCACATGGAATCATGGACCCAGATGCTGCCCGAATCTGCTAGCCCAGCTTGGCTTCTTTAGTCCCCCAAGATCACCCAGAAAGATCAAAGAAAGCCCATCCTTGTCCAGCCAGAGATTGCTCAAGAGGCCAGTGACTGTTCCACCAGGGAACAGAATTCCAATTTGCTGGTTAGCCCTGAAGAGGGAGAACGTGGGACCGAACTCTTTCCTCCCACATAGATTAAGGAGCAACAGTACACCAAGTCTGGGTACCAGGTTGCAGAAATGAGGACCCGGTCACAGAATTAAAGAACATGATGTCCAGTGGGGGAAAGACATGAAAATCCACAGAGAGTTATACAGGACTATTAATTTGTGTATTGTTTTAGTAAGAATTCGATGGGATTATTTTTAAAAAAAAAGACCAAAAAGAACAATGAAGAGAGATTAAATGAACTGTAAAAGTAAAATACATAAATGCACAAGAGGATGAAGCAAGGGATAAATGAGAGAATAGGAAATAAGATGTAGGCAGGGGGTCAAATCAGTGGGTGGAATCAAGAGATTGGCTTTGGAGCCCTGGCGCTGTCTCTTCCAAACATCGTGAGCTTGAGAAAGATAGTCTGCCATTCTGCGTCCCTGCTTCCTCCTCTGTAAAATGAAGATAACGGAAAGTGCATGGGGATTTTGAGATGAATGAATGACAACAGGACTACAAAGCACCTTTTAGACTGTAGGTGCTTATTGGAGGTGGGAGTGAGGTTTCCATGGTGGGCAAATGGTACTAAGCCTGAGATCATGATGCATTGCCATTTGCCTCTCCTCCTGAAAAGCTCCCTAACAAAGGTACTTGTTCAAACAAGAAGTAGGGAACAGGGCACAGCTTTCTTAATACCTGATGGTAATTGATAACCCAGCCAGAACTCAATGACACCAAACACTGAGTTCCCTGGTAGAGCTCTACTTGGACTTGGGACATCATCAGTCTTCCTGTTCCTATACCCTAATGACAAGTTCCCAGCCAGACTTGGCTCCTCATTTTGCATAAGGAGGAATCATAACAGAAAAAAAAAAGGAAGAGACCTATCTCAGGCCACCCCATAGAGGCCGACCCTGTCTTAGTCTTCTTCTCACATGGAGTCAGGAAGTACAAGAAGGAACTCTTTCGGGTAGAGTGGCACCATATACCAGGAGAACATCAACCAACTGAAAGGTCTGGGGATTCGACTATTTAGATTAGAAATTCATGCATGTAGTTCAGGCCAGTGCAATGGCAGAGTTAATGAGAGTAAGAAACATGGAGAGAGGGCTTCCCTGGTGGCGCAGTGGTTGAGAATCTGCCTGCTAATGCAGGGGACACGGGTTCGAGCCCTGGTCTGGGAGGATCCCACATGCCGCGGAGCAACTAGGCCCGTGAGCCACGACTACTGAGCCTGCGCGTCTGGAGCCTGTGCTCCGCAACAAGAGGCCGCGATAGTGAGAGGCCCGCGCACCGCGATGAAGAGTGGCCCCCGCTTGCCACAACTAGAGAAAGCCCTCACACAGAAATGAAGACGCAACACAGCAAAAATAAATAAATTAATTAATAAAAACTCCTACCCCCAACATCTTCTTTAAAAAAAAAAAAAAAAAGAAAGAAACATGGAGAGAGAGGTGAGATCCCCTGCCCTAAGAAGAGTCAAGAAAGATACCTAGAATGAACGTGTGGCATCTCTTATTAAGGCCAGCTCAACAGGTGGCAAAAGGCTGCACCTTTCCTCCAATTTCCATCCACATTTCTATCTACTCTAATCATCACTTCCCAACAGCCCCTTCCTCCCCAGGCACACACATACACCATTTCAGTCGACATACAGTCACTGAGAATAAAGACTATAGTTTCTCTGGCTACTGGGCGTGGCCATATATCTAAGTTTTGGCTAATAGGTTATAAGAACTTTTCCAAAAAGACAGCTGGACCAGACCTCATTTGCTTGTTCATTGGTTTGTTGTCCTTTTTTGTCGCTTTCTCCTGAATATAATAGCTTGCCATCCTGGCAGCCAACTTGGATAATGAAAACACGGGCCACATCTTGGGGAAGCCACAGCAAAAGTTTGTAAGGAGCCTGGGCCTCTGGGGACGTTGTGATGAAGAGGCTTCAGATTAGCTCTGGACTCCTTACCATCTGATTTATATGTGAAAGAGAAATACGTCTCTACTTTGTTCAAACTGCTGTCGGTTTGAACTCTGTGACAACTAAACTTAACTTTAAATAATACACAAGACTAGGAGCCATTTTTAAAATATTAGAATTCAGAATCATAATTCAAAGTCATGGGTTTTTTGAAAACTACATAGATAAGTAAGATAGGTTCATAAAAGCTTTCTGCCGGTTGTGATTGCAAACCAAGAGTCTGAGCCCCCACTGGTGTCACGTACTGTGCTGGATGTTACAAAAATCCAAGGATGAGTGAAATACACACTCTCCTTTTTAAAAATATGGAGAACAAGGCAAATGCAGAAGGATTTGCTTCATGTATCAGATGAGGCTTTCTGGTCCATAGAGGAAATAGCATTTGATATGGATGTAAGAGTATGGGGGTAATTTCAGAAAAGTACTTTAGGAAGTGGTATTCCTTGGAGCGTTCATAGTGAGACTCGAGGACATAAGTGCAAAACCACTTTCCTCAATTTCAATATTTCCTTTTAATATTGTCCTCATTTAGTAAAAGAATCTCCTTGACTGCTTAATCATGTGGATTTGATTCCCAGTTCCTGTTATCTGTGTGACCTTGGCCAACTCACTTAATGTCTCTGAGCCTCTGTTGCCAATCTGTAAAATGGGAATAATGAAACCAGCCAAGGAAGAGACTGCTATGTGTGTGCTCCTCTTCTTGCTGGGTGCATGGCCAAACATTTCCCTGCCTCTTTTTCTGTAAGGAGAGGCCATGTGACTGAGTTCTAGCCAATGGAAGGTGAGCAGAATCAATGGGCATCATTTCCAGAACAAGGCTCTTCTAAGCATCTGTGTCTCCTTGTGCTCTCTTTCCCTCTCTGTTGGATGGATTCAGAGTGTGATGAGGCCCCAAGGCATGGCAGAGTTACAATATAGAGGGAGTCTGAGTGGATAAAAACTGCTAGGAATACCTGATTGAATTCCTACGTGAGTGAAAAACACATTTGTATCGTGTGGAGCCACTAAGATGTTGGGATTTACATCTAGCACTTTCATAATTGATGTATTGGCCTTAAATGAGGTATAGTTGCCCCTCGGTATCCATGAGGAAATGGTTCCAGGATCCCTGGGTATACCAACATCTGGGGATGCTCAAGTCCCTGCTATAAAATTGTGTAGTATTTGCATGTAAGCCATGCAATCCTCCCTCATACTTTAAAACACCTCTAGATTACTTATGCTACCTAATACAATGTAAATGCTATGTAAATAGTTACCAGCATGGCAAATTCAAGTTTTGCTTTTGGGAACTTTCTGAAAAAAAATTTTTTTTCAAGTATTTTCAGTCTGAGGTTGGTTGGATCCGTGAATATGGAACCCCAAGATACAGAGGGCTGACTGTAATTTATTTTAAAAACCTAACACAAAGTCTGATACACTGTCACTTTCCGGTAGATGATGGATATTGACCTTGCAGTTGTTGTGAGATGTTCAGACCGACCCAAGCAGGAGAGGAGTCGGGCCCACAAGTAACACCTTTTGCTGTACGTAACTTTTTGTACCACTTGCTGCATTTGGTCTTCATCTAAGTATAACCCCACATGATCACCCTTCCCGTTCCCCAGAGCTGTGCTCTTGGTCGAACAGGTTAGGCACTGAATGACTCTAGGGAAGGTCATTGACAGCCTACAGTGCGACTTGTATGCCTTGCGGTTGTGCAACGCACAACTTACACAACCATCAGCTGGCTCTCCACTCAGGGCCTCTAATTAGAGGAAAACTAGGACAGGGAATGGGAAACGAATGCCATCTCATCTCGCATCATTCTTTTGCCAAAGCTCTACATCCCCCTGGAGTGTCACCTTCAGGCGAGAGGGCTGCTTGTTTTATTGACAGCTGTATTCCCAGTGATCAGTAATAGGCACTTGATAAGCAAAAAGAATCATTCGCAGTGTTACTCAGAGAAACACCTTTCCACCCTGGAAACGCTCTGAAGCTTCCATTTCTCAGCCAGCTGTTGGCACAGCTCTAAAGAAACCAAGGGAACTCTTGCAATGAGCAGAACAAATGTTCCCATGCCCTAAACACATTGCTGGTGTCTAGCTCTGTGTCTTATTCCCCTGCCATGTGTGACCCCCATCTCAGAGGTTTGAAGCCTTAAATCATCACTCGAGCAGGTGAGAACAGCTTGTTAGGAGAGAACAAGCACACGATGCTAACTGACCCTCCCTCCAGCAAGAGTTCAGATCTGGCACCACAGGCGCAGCATCTTATTGTGTCCCTGCAGCCAGGCAGGACAGTGACTGCCATGGAAAGTGTAGCCTGAGGCTCTGGATTGCTGGGTTTGATACAGATTTCATTCTGTCACGTATGCCTCCGACCATCATGGCCGTACGGTTACCCTGAATCATTGATTGAGTGCAGTGTTTTTCTGCCCAGGAATGGAGATTCTTTTATTTTCTATTTGCTAGCAACTCAGTGACACCCACTGCTCCTTGCTAAAAGTATTTGCAAATGAAACATCTACCCATGCACTGGAAAATGTGCCTCTGACTTTGACGGAGCACCTGTGATGTGTCCCAAGCACCATGTTATACACGGAACACGTGCTGTCTCATCTACACCTGGCCACACTCCTGTGAATCAGGAAGAATCAGCCCCATTTTAGCCTCAGAGAAATTAGGAAAACGTCCCAAGATAATATGACTAGTTAACGCACATTGAGAACTTACTGCATGCAAAGCTGGCCCTTTCCTTTTTTCTTTTTTTTTTTTTAAAGAAACATTTTTCATTTTCACCAAGATCATTATGTATTTATTTTTGGCTGTGTTGTGTCTCCGTTGCTGCACGCAGGCTTTCTCTTGTTGTGGCGAGTGGGGGCTCCTCTTTGTTGCAGTGCGTGGGCTTCTCATTGCGGTGGCTTCTCTTGTTGCAGAGCACGGGCTCTAGGAGTGTGGGCTTCAGTAGTTGTGGCTCGTGGCCTCTAGAGTGCAGACTCAGTAGTTGTGGCTCACGGTCTTAGCTGCTGCATGGCATGTGGGATCTTCCCGGACCAGGGCTTGAACCCATGTCCCCTGCATTGGCAGGTGGATTCTTATCCACTGCACCACCAGGAAAGTCCCAGAAGCTGGCCTTTTTCAAGATGCTTTTCTGGGCGGGCTTATTTAATTTTCATAACAATCCAAAGTCAGAGGTCATATTGTTGTGCCCATTCTACTGACTGGGAAAGCTGAGGTGCAGTTATCCAGGAAATGATTGAGCTAGGATTCACAGTCTGTCAGTCCGCACCAGAGTCCATTCAGTTAATCCAATCCTGAGGCTGGGGTTTCAGTGGATCCAACACTATCTGGCACCCTTCAGGCCCCAGTGCCTGGAGCACAGTCAAACAGGTTTTACAAACTCAAAACTTTCTGGAGATCTGGCATGCAAATGAATGACATAGGCTGAGTATGAACACTTTCTATTGTTCCTGAGATAGGAGGCCTGTTGAGTGTTTCTTTAGTTGTTCTTTATTAGTTAGAGACACGGGTACCAGAAATATTTTATGCTCTTCCTAATGCAGCTGAGAGTAAGCCAGAAAACAAATAAATGTCTACAACGCAGAGGCAGAATTTGAATTCAGGGAGCAGCTTCCCTTCAAAGCAGTTTGCCTTAGGAAACCCCACGTGGTTTCGACCACCAAGCTCAGCATCCCAGACAGCTGTGCCTCCTAGGCTATGAGCAAAAATGTTAAACACTGTCTTTTAACTTCTTCAAGTTTCTGCCTCTTCCATTTAAAGAACAAAAGGAAGAAGATGATACATAATGGATGGATACAAAGCTTTTCCTAATGTCAAGTCTCTCCTTCTAGCAAAGGGCCTTCGGAAGGCACTGGGGCGGCTTGTGGATGTGTGATGGGGCAGCTGTGATTCCTGATCCTGGCTGTTGTCCTGCAACTGAGATTAAGGAACCAGACAACATGCTGGAGATTTATGGATTCCATTGCCCTTTATGTGTTTTATTTCTTGCATGTGTTCCCTCCGCTTTGCCCAACAGGGAACACCACATCACAGGGTCGGTGTGAGTTGCAGAAAACTCTCACTGACTCCCTGAAAACGGTCCCGATGCGACGCAGCCATGGGGAGAGGCTGTCTCTGGCTGATTCCTGGCAGAGGAGATCCAAGCACAGCCTCTGCGTGGGGTAGGTGGTATCTGGCACATTTTCGGCAGCTGTTTTCTAAGTAATAATAATAGGAATAATGATCTAAAAGAGTAGGTCCCACGTGTAGCTCTGCTTCTTTGAAATCCAGGTTCCTGGTCTTACTTCCTGAATTCTCAGTTAAGGACTGTTTGGTGGAATCCAGTAATCTGTGTGTTTAACCATCTCTCTGAATAATTCTTCATCAGTCACCTTGGCAGCTAATCCTGACATTCAAAAGTCACTGATCTAAAAAATGACAATGAGAAAAGAGAAAAACAAAACAGACAAACAAAAATGACAATGCACTGTTCCTTGGCACTTCAGGAGCTCTCCTGAAATAATAATTCAAGGTTTTTCTTTGACGGTGACTCCTTCAAGAGGGCAATGCCACTGCAAGCAAATACAAGCATGCTTTCATCTAAAATAGTCTAGTCATTTACTGAACATTTACTATGTGCCAGGCACCAGACACAGAACTTTAGATGCATCATCTTCATTTAATCCTCTAACACATCTATGGAGAGAATGTTGGAAAAGCATTCATTTCACAGATAAAGAAACTGTGGCTTGGAGAACACAATGGCTGTCTGAGATCACCCAGCTAGGAGCTGGGATTTGGGTCCAGGTTAATTTGACTTCGTGAGATGCCTTCTTTGATGAAAACAGTGCAGGGATTATTATTCTGATTTTCCTGAAAAGGAAATTGAAACTGAGAAGGGTTTGGAGGTCTGTATTAGTTTCCTGTGGCTACTGTAACAATTTACCACCAATTTGGTGACTTAAAGCAACAGAATTTTGTTTTCTCACAGGTTTGGAGGCCAGAAGTCTAAAATCAGTATTACTGGACCAAAATCAAGATGTTGGCAGGGTGTCCTCTGCAGGCTCTAGGGGAGAATCTGTTCCTGGCCTCTTCTAGCTTCTGAGCGCTCCAGGCATCCCTTGGCTTGTGGCTGCATCACTCTAGTCTCTGCCTCTGTCTTCACATGGCCTTCTCCTCTGTGTTTCTCAAATCTCCCTTTGCGGTTTTCTTGTAAGGGCACTTGTCATTGAATTTAGGGCCCACCTGGATAATCTTAATACAGGATATCTCATCTCAAGATCCCTAATTTAATTACATCTGCAAAAACCTTTGACCAAATGTCACATTTACAGATTATTGGTGGACGTATTTTGGGGGGGACCAGCATTCGACCTACGGCAGGGTCCCCTAGCCAAGAAGGGGTAGAGAGGGACTTAACACATATCTTGACCCCACCCTGCATGTCTTGCTCAGGATTGTGTCAATTTTGAATGACAGAAACCCAGCTCAATTTAAGCTTTTATGAGGGGTTGGGGGGACGGGGAAGGGAGGTAGCAGGTGATGCATTGTCCCTGTAACTTAAAAGGACAAAGGGAGATCTTCCTGCGTTCAGGAAAGGCTCCCATTTTGTGGTCAGTGCTGAATCCATCTCTTGGACAGCCTTTCTGCACCCAACAGGTCAGATGACTGCTCACAGCCCAGCACCCACATCCTTCTCGTTTAGTCCATGGAACGTGACTTCCCTTTCCATTAACCCCAGAGAAACAGTCTTGAAAACACTCTTATTGGCCTTGTCTTAATCACATGACCATCCCTGAACAAATCACTATGGTCAGAGAGATCATTTATTCAACAGCAATAATAAATATATATTGAGTACTTTCTATGTGTCAGGAACTCTTCAAGGTATGTGGGAATATACCAGTGAACAGAAGACAAATTTCTACCCTCACAGGCCTTATATTCTAGAGGAAAATACAGATAATTAACATATAAACAAATAAATTAAAAAAATTTTAAACTACAATTCAATTTCAGATAGAGATAAGTGCTTTGAAACGAACCGTTTAGGGCAATGTGCTAAAGTATGGCCAGAGGGCTCCTTCAGCCAGTATGACCAGTTAAGACCTCTCTGAAGAGGTGATAGCGAGGTGGAAGTCAAATGATGAGAGGGAAGCAGCTGTGTGATTGTGGAAGATCCTTCCAAGCAGAAAGCCCAGCAGGAGCACAGGGACTGGGATAGGAATGAGCTTAGAGGAACAGAAAGATGGGCAGTCCAGCTAGACAGCAGCACATGAGCAGGAAAGAGTATGAGATGTAGCAGGTAAGCAGTGAAGCAGCATCTCAACCCCAGAAGTTTGATTTCCAAGTCCTCTGCTCTTTACTTCTTCTCTGTCCACTCCTGCTCAGCAGAGGCATATCTCTGGTCACCCAGAACAGATCTTCTGGTACATTGTGGCACTCCTCTCACTGCATGGCTAGGATATTTTCTTTGAGCACTTGAAATAGTTTAAATACCACACCACCCACCAGGTGGGTGCCTTCTGCTCTTCCAAGAAGAGTAGGATTCAAGTGCAGAAGTAAATCAAGTGTTAACTGACTCTGTAAGTTCTCATTGGGTCTTCATCCAAACTCAAACTTAGCCCAAGCAAAATGCTTTGGCAAAGTTTGTTTTGGTGGAAGTGGGGAAGTTGACGAACAATGTTTTCTCTTTTCTTTTTCACTTTCCTATGCCTCTGGGCTCATGGTTCCTGGCCAAGGTCAGAGGTACTAAAATACCACAAGAAAGAAGACCTTTGAAGCGATCATCTGTTCAGCTGAGGGGGAGGTGGTGTTGCCCAAAGACTCACCCAGGAATGTAACCTTCTAGAGCTTTAGACAGAGTGCCTGGGAGGCCCCCAGAGACATGTGGAAGCCTTGGAGTTGATTTGGAAAAACATCTGAACTTCTGGTTGGGGCTCTGAGCCAAGGCTGTAGCCCTCTGGGAGATTTCATTTGCTCTCAGCCAATCAATGGAAGCCACTTGTTCAAGATCTGAGCTGGCTGGACCACCGCCTTCAATTTCGGGAACCTCAGAGACCAGATGCTGAATTGCTCTTTCAGAATACACCCTGGAATGTCTTGTTCTCCAGTACAATGATTTAGACAAAGTTCTGTGACCATGCGAAAAGTGGTGGTTTCATTGGCAGTTTCCACTAGACACTCGCTACTCAAAGTGAGACCCATAGACCAGAAGCATAAGCATCCCCCAGGAGAAATGCAAAATCTTGGGCTCCACCCCAGATCTATTGAATCAGAGTCTGCAGTTCAACAGGATCTCAGTTAATTTGCATGTACACTGAAGTGTGAGAAGAGCAGTGCTAGACAACCTTTGTCATATATGCAGAGTGTTGCCATTGCTCCTGTTGTGTCCTTGGCAGGCATCAATAATCAATCACAGAGTTATTTCCTTCCAAGCACAGAATCTTTTCAAGTCATGGTTCCAGGTAGCACTGGCCAATGAACAGGAGTTGGTCCAAGATTAAATCTACCTTCTACACTAGTGTCAGCACTTAAAAGAGCTCTGTGGCACTTTCATTTTCACTAATATCCTCCCAGTGCTAAGTATAGCAATGCATGCATCATAAGTGCCTGATCAATGTTTGTGGAATTACTGTATCCTCCCCTTGGCTTTTTGTCCTGTGGCATTTGTTCTACTCCAGCCCCCAATCCAAGAAAACTGGAATTTCCATTGGACATTCATACCGTCTGGCATATCTTCTGGGTGTTGTGTTTTGTTGTTGGGACTCACCTATTGGAAAGTTGAAATGAGTTTTTAAAGACTTTGGGGTCTGCATGAAGACACATGGGAACCTGTCTTGCTGGCATGCGGGCCTCAAACCATGCAAGCTTTCTCCAGGACATGGCTCCTTGTGACCTAGCCCTAAAATATGGCAGCCACGTGAACTGGGTTGCAGGCAGAGGTGGGGAGGGGGAGTGGGTAAGGAAGACAGGAATAGACAGGAGGCACGGTTGGACTAACAGAGCTCCAAAGACAGAGCAATAATGATTATAAATAGCATCCTTTTGACGGCCGTTTGATGTACTGTCCAAGGCCAGGTGGAAAATCTTTCCTTCCTTGCCCTTCCCCACTAATCGCTTTCCTCTCATTTTTCAATAAAGATTCTGAGTCCAGTCGGTCGCTTGTCTGGAGCATTTGTTTCCCATTAGAATACCTTTTGCGATTTCACTGTGTTATGCTAGATAATTGCTTTAATAACAAACCGAGGAAAGACTTTTGAACATTTTAGGAAGTAATTTTTTTTCTCCAACGAAAATCTAACAGACACTGACAGAGGACTTGGGAATAGTCAAAGAGGAAAAAAATGGTGGTGGGGGGAGGTGGGAGAGATACCAGAATTTATTGACCAGCAGTTGCAGGTGGAGATCAGCATCCAGGGGTCTTCTCCCACTGCAAGGAGAGTTGTCAGGGGTGAAGATGCTCATGAACAGAGAATGAGGGAGCTTAAATATTTGGCAAGCTTGGGGTGGGCGAGCATGAAGCAACATCCTTCCTGTGATTTATAGGGAGGGAGCTCCAGGGATATGTATCAGTTTGGGAATAGAGATTGGAAGAGAATGCATTTGGGGGGCTGGGGCGTGTCTCTATGGAATTTGCCCATCGTGCCCAGGAGTACTCAAAACGTTCTGTGTGTGAGTAATTCATTCAAAAGTGCTAAATGGCCTGACCAGAGAAAGCAACAAAAATACCTGTTCAGAAGCACGTGATGTACTTTTTCTTATTTAATTGCCTTCACAACACTTTGCCCGATAAAAAAATCAATAATGGATAACACTTATATAGTGCTTATGATGTCATGCTTCAAACCTCTTACATATATTAATGGGCATAAACTTTGCAATAAGCTTATAAGTATAATTTGTATCTGTTTTGCAGATGAGGAAACTGAGGTGCAGAGAGGTTAAGGTTAAGGTTAAGAATGCACAAAGGAGTAGCAAAGGCCAACATTTGTTGTTGGAAGTCTGACCCCAGAGTCTGCATGCTTAGCCTCTGACTATACTGTCTCAGTTGTAACTGCAGAAATTACAGAATTATAGTATTGGGCTCCCTTGTATTGGCCCTCGGCTGTCAAAACAAAAATACGATGCCACGCTTATCCAATGTCTTAGGTGTCAGGTGCTGTGCTCAAGCCATTGGGAAGATAAAGAGGTGAAGGATGGCAGGAGTAGGGGCTGCGGCAGCTGCCCAGTGAGTGCTGATGGTGTTCTGGATTAGGGAGTGGCAGAGAAGACAGATGACCAGATTCAAAATATAGGAGGACGTAAACGTGAGAGGACTGAGCAGCTGATCAGACGCTCAGACCCGGAGTGTGGACAAAGAACATAGTGACCATTGTAGAGATAAGAAAAGCAATGCTTGACCCCTGGGGATGAAGTATCTCTGACATGACCCCGACTCTGGCTACTCCAGGAAGACACAGATGGCAAATGGGTTTCATTTCTTCTGCCAAACTCCAGTAGAATGCAAGTAGCGAGAGGCAAGAGATTTAGCTTTTTAGCCAGTGCAGCATTCCACAGCACCCAGAACAGTGCCTGGCACACCTGAGGCCCTCGGTTGACAGCTGATGAAGGAATGATTGGAGGTGGCTGTCACAAGGATTGGGGCTGCACCTGGACTCATAAGGGCAAGAGTACAGGACTCCGTCAAGATCGGCAGCGGGTGTGGACTGGGGATATATAAGGCACTTATTGCTTATCTGGGGCATGGAGACACTTATTCATTCTTCTGTTCATTCATTGGTTTAATCACATTCATTTATTCAACAAACATTAATCGAACATCTACTACGTGTACTACTATGTGGAAAGTACTATGTACGAAGACCTACTATGTGTCAGGTCTCTGGGCAATTCTTTGGGGATATGACATTTAAAGCAACAGACATTGTCTCTGAACTGGTGGAGAAGCTCGACCCAATGTTGTACAAGATCCGGTGGGATCTTACAGCTGGAATCCTGGGCCAATTAGCATGAGGTCATTTGATCCTATTAGTGCCTGGAAGCAGCAAAGTACCTCTCAGGAAGAAGCCGTACTCAGAGCTTCTGGGAGCAAAGGTCCTGAAGTCTTCCAATCCACTTCCCTTTGTTCCCTCCGCAAAGGCGTGTTGATTTATGTGCAAAACTTAACAGGGTCCACGAACAGGCACCAGGAGTCTTGTTTGATGTCTTCAACTGGTCTGCCCTTTACTCACCCTGTCATGTTGCCAAAGGTCAGAGTGAGTCAGCTTGCCCAGCTGTAGAATGGGCTCATGCACATGCATTAGAAGGGCTTGGAACACCTCGGCGGGGGTGTCTCAGGGGCCCCAGAATCCGCTGTCTGGCTGCGATAATGATCATAGAAGCCCGTGATATTTGTACAACCCTTGAGTCTTTTCAAAGAAAGTGGATGCCCCTCAATTATCTCACCACCTTCTGGGGTAGATAAAGCAGGGTTATTCTCCCAGTTTTATAGCTCCAGAGGCTCAGCGAGGTTCAGAGACATGCCCAGAGCCACCAAGGAAAACTGAGATAATATGGACTTTGAAAGAACCCAGAAAAGTGAATGGAAGAGTTAGGATGGAATATCAATATAAATGTGTGTGAGTGTGTGTGTGTGTGTATTAGTCAGGGTTCTCCAGAGAAAGAGAACCAATAGGAGATGATGGATAGATAGATAGATAGATAGGAGGGGATTTATTATAGGAATTGGTTCACGTGAGTATGGAAGCTAGGGAGTCCCACCATCTACTCTCTGCAAGCTGGAGACCCCAGAAAGCTGGGGGTGTAATTCAGTCCAACTCCAAAGGCCTGAGAATCGGGGGCCAATGGTATAAGTCCGGATTTGAGTTCTGAGTCTAAAAGCCTGAGAACCAGAAGCACCAACGTCCGAGAGCAAGAGAAGATGGATGTCCCAGTGGCTTTCCCTCTCCCCACTTCCCAAGGTTCCATGTCAGGGATTTCCAGACTTTGTGTATCTGAGAGCCACTCAGGGAGGTTGTTAAAAATGCACACTCTAGGGCCCCACCCCAGAGACTTGGATTCAGTAAGTTGGGGGCAGGACCCAGGGATCTGAATGCTAACAAGAAGCTAGTCTATAGATCACACTTTGAGAATGATCATAAGATGCTGACATATGGCCACAAGTCACCTGTGATGGAAAATTTGAGGTTAACAAAGAGAAGGCTAAGTTCTGGAGCAGAAATGCCCAGTGTCATTGGGATTCCTGGATGAATATGTCCCCTTTCCACTCACCCTTGGGTTTGAAGGCCTGCTTTCTATCAGCCAGTGGGACCTGAGGAAGCCAAGCCAAGACAGCTTTTTTTTTTCCCTTCCTGATGTTGTTCTCCGATGGGAAGTAGCATTTGGGGAAGGGTGGGAAGATAGAAAGCAGGGTGGGGAGGGAAGATGATATAAGAGATCAAGAGGAGAAGGAAGCCAGGACTACTGACCACCCACGGTGGATGAGACAGGTATGCCTGTCCATACATCCAAGTGTCTAATACCTGCAGCTCTATAGGATGGCTGGCACAGGCTTTGGAGCCAGATTGGTCTGTGCTCTCATCTTGGCTTTGTCTCATACAGGTCTAGATGACCTTGGACTATTGACTTAACCATTCTGAACCTCAGTTTCCACATCTGCAAAGTGGGGAGAGTTATAGAACCTACCTCAGAGGATTGTTGTGAGGATAGATTATCCCCCCCAAAACATTTATTTAGTAACTTCAGGGGGCCAGGCATTGTTCTGGAGACACAAGAGTAGCCAACACAAGCAAACTCCTGCCCTCTCAGGACTTCTAGTGGGTCTGTACAAAGTTCTTGGCATGAGCCGTCTGCAGGCGGTATCATTCCCATGTCACAAACAAGGACACGGAAGCTCAGGATGGTTGAGTCACTTGCTCCTGGTCACACAGCTGGGGAGAGCTCAAGCTGGGATTTGATTTTGGTCTGAAGCTCCTTCTCTCCAGACTCTCCTTTAGTCTGGGGATGGGTAAGGGAGAAGTGTAGAACTCTTAACGTAGAGGATGGTTGTTCCAAAGAGTCTGCTTGGAGAGAGAAGATAAGCTGAGGCTGCTCTGGCCCATGGCCTTGTTGCTCTAACAAAGCATTTTGTCTCTTCCTTTCCCTGGAAGCCTTGGAGTTAATTAAGAAACCCAAACAGGGATGACCCAAGATTGAACTAGTCTGGCAAGGAGTAGTACAAGGAAGAAATCAGCCAAGAGCTAAATCCATTCCAACAAACAAGGGTATTTCTTGGGCATGATCCAGGATGGCACCAACTCTGAGAGCCTCTAACATGGAGTCTCGAGAAGGAAGAAAGAGAGCAGGAGACGTTATTTCTGATCTTGGAGCTCTCAAAGACCAGAAGGAACCTGGCTATTCTTAGCTGTGTCTGGGGGCTCAGCAAAAGCTTTCTGGCTGAATTGTAGACAACCAGGGCATTTATTAACTCCCTCCCAGTTGCGGCCTGGCTGCTAAGCAGATTCCAGGAGATGTTATCTGGAAGGTGCATCACTGTGTATAAATATTTCAGAGGTCAGGACCCAACACAGAGTTTGAACTTTTAAGGGCCTGAGCGTGTTTATCAAAGGATGGATGTTTAGGCTTCATTTCTGGGTGCTGGGTCATCTTGCAATCACTTTGGATGGCTGCTTGGAGCAAATGCTGATTGTCTTATGAGGTCCAGGATAGGGTCCAGCATAGCATCAAAAAAAAAATATCTGCTTAGGGCTTCCCTGGTGGCGCAGTGGTTGAGAGTCCGCCTGCCGATGCAGGGGACATGGGTTCGTGCCCCAGTCCGGGAAGATCCCACATGCTGCAGAGCAGCTGGGCCCGTGAGCCATGGCCGCTGAGCCTACGCATCCGGCGCCTGTGCTCCGCAGCGGGAGAGGCCACAGCAGTGAGAGGCCCGCGTAACGCAAAAAAAAAAAAAAAAAAATCTGCTTACATGGGTAGTTCTGGCTCTTCATCCTTAGGGCATTATCAGGCAGGAGTCCTCCAACCAAAAGTTTAGAGAGTCTAACTGTTTCATGAGAATCTCCTAATAAAATAAAATACTTCTTAAGTTTGAATGATCATGGGAGGAATATCTGGAGAGCCTGTTAAACGAAAAATTTGCTTAGGAGATTGGGGGTGAGTCCTGACTTTATTTGTAACAAACTCCCACGTGGTGCTGGATCCTGTTGGTCCATGACCATACTTTCAGTAGCAAGTTTCAGTGTCTTCTGATGGACCTCTTATAGCCATGTTGCTTATTATACAATACAGCTGCAAAATGCATTTGCATCAGTGGGGAATGCATTCAGCTGCAAGTAATAGAACAGCTAGCCTCTGTGGCTGAAATCGACAGGGGATTTCAAAGGTAATGTGTAAAGTGTCCAGAGGCACGCAATTCCTGTTATCCTTAGCATCAGTGATCCAGGGTCTTCCTTTTTCTTTTCTTCTCCTCCATTCATTTTTATGCTTGTAACCCCATGAACACAAAACCCCTGTTGTGTCTTCAAGCACCTATGTCCATATTCCTGGTATAAAGGAGAATCCAGGAAGTGGGCGCCAGTAGCAAGCTTCTCCAGGGGCCCTCAGTTTATGTCACATTGGTCAACACTGAGTACATGGCTGCCCCTTACTCCATGGGCCATGAGATCACAAATAGTTTTTAACTGAGCACCTGCTGTGCTTTGTTAAGCTGAGGAAGGAGGGGCAGGGATGGATACTAGGTAAGCAGCTAGTTGTATCCACCACCCTGCTGCTTAATCCACTGCACCTAAGACATAAAGAGCTACCATTTGGGGACTTCCCTGGTGGTCCAATGGCTAGGACCCTGTGCTTCCACTGCCGGGAGCCTGGGTTTGATCCCTGGTTGGGGAACTAAGATCCCATAAGCCATGTGGCATGGCCAGAAAGAAAAAAAAAGAGTTACCATTTGAAGAGTCTGGGCACTGATGAACATTTAAAAAAATTTAACTATCATCATTGAAAACTTATTATGTGGTAAGAACTTTGTTAAATGGACTTTTACACAGGCTTTTCCATTTAGTCCACAAAACCCTTTGAAGTAGAGATTCTTCATACTCTCAGTGACCTTATTTCAATGCCTCAAGTATAGCATGTTACCCCATCATGGAGTCTTTTCACAAGCTGTCCCTACTGCCTGGAATGTTCTGCCTCAACCTCCCTTTGCCCACTGGTGTGCTGGTAAGTGTTTAACAACTCGCCTTCTGGAGGGAAAACCAAACAATAAAAACCAAAACCTGATCTGTAGCATTTGCCAATTTCTGTGCTGTAAATACTCCCACCATGGTCAATTCCAACTATTAACATGATGTCACTGAACACGGAGTTGGAAAGAGAAGCATTGTAGCATATTGTGATAGAATATTTCCACCATATGGCTTCAATAGTCACAAGTAACCTTGAGAGCATAGACAAGAGTCAAGTGTAGTATGATAATTAGGAAGTGATGAGTTTTAAGAATTTATTACTTTTTAAATATATCTTTAATTTTATGTTTATATAAGTTAATTCTTTTCTCCTTTTAAAAAATTTTTATTGAAGTGTAGTTGCTGTACAATAGTATATAAGTTACAGGTGTATAATATAGTAATTCACAATTTTTAAAGATTATGTTCCATTTAGCATTATTATAAAATATTGACTATATTCCCATGTTGTACAATATATCCTTGTAGCTTGTTTTATACCTAGCAGTTTGTACCTCTTATTCCCCTATCCCTATATTGCCCCTCTCCCCTTCCCTCTCCCCTCTGGTAACCACTAGTTTGTTCTCTATATTTGTGAGTCTGCTTCTTTTTTGTTATATTCACTAGTTTGTTGTAGTTTTTAGATTCCACATATAAGTGATATCATAGCAGTCTTTCTCTGACTTATTTCAGTTAGTATAATGCCCTCCAAGTCCATCCACATTGCTGCAAATGGCAAAATTTCATTCCTTCTCATGGCTGAGTAGTATTCCCTTGTATATATATACCACATCTTCTTTATTCATTCATCTGTTGATGGGCACTGAGGTTTCTCCTATATCTTGGCTCTTGTAAATAATGTTACTATGAACATTGGGGTGTATGTATCTTCTCAAATTAGTGTTTTTGTTTTTTTCAGATATATACCCAGGAGTGGATATATAAGTGAATTCTTAATAATGACTGTGCTTAATACACACCTTGCAAGATTCCTGAAAAATCGAACTCTCAGTTCTCAGGTAACCTGTGGGCCAGCTCCAGCACAGCACAGCCGCTGCCCAATTAATGTGTGTTCTTCTTTCAGATCCTATTTCAATCACTTTCCAGGGGAGCCCTCCATAGAGCCCCCATTGTGCATATTCATAGCACATAACTCACATTAATGGAGTTTATTAGAATAATGATTTTGTGATCTTTTTGTATGTCTTTGAATAATATTTGTTCTCCCACCTGGGAAGGTTTCTACTTTTGTTTTTTTCATCATAATATTCTGAGCACCTACATGTCTAGCATATAGCAGACGTATAAAAATCATTGTCAACCCTAAATGGGAAGGAAATCTAAAAAAGAGTGGATATATGTATACGTAAAACTGATTCACTTTGCTGTACAGCAGAAACTAACACAACATTGCAAAGCAACTATACTCCAATAAAATTTTTTAAAAAATCATTGTCAGCAGAATGAGGGCAAAGCAAGGTAAAGAAACACACCTGGTTACTCAGTGGGGACATATACTCATACAGTCAGGACTATCCAATTCTAGAGTTGTGTGTTTGTGTGTGTGTGTTTGTGTGTGCGTGTGTGTGTGTATTACAAGATGGCAGTTGGAGGTGTCAGCTGGCCTACAGATTAGAACAAAGAGCTATTAATTTCAACTGAGTAACTCAACACCATGATAGAATAACATACATGTTCTGATTTAATATTTGTGACAAGCTTTGGAATTTTATAATTTTTCTCTCAAATTAAGAAACTAAAAATCCTGATTAGCTCAAGCAGATCACAGTCACCCCTACTCTCTTGCCTGTGATTGATTAATGGGCAAGCATATGACCCTGTTCTAACCAAGAAAATATGAGTGAAAGTCTTGGGTGTTCGTGGAAATGGTGTCTTGCTCTTATAAAGGAACACAGAAAGGATAATAATGAAGTAATGATACAACATTCAGATTAATGATTGAAACAAGTGGGAAGGGAGAGAAACATGATTGGAGATGGACACACACAAAGATTCAGTAATTTAATTATGTCATGTTTCTTACACTGATTAGTAAATTATATGAACATTAACTTTGCTATTTAAGCTTAATAGATACATCATATACAAATTACATATAATTAAATAAAATCATATATGTACATGTATGTATCTACGTATATATTTGTTTATATGAAATACTTTAAAATAAAAATATGAGAAAAATCCCAAACACAGGAAAAAATAATTTTTGTTTTTACCTGGATATTACTGTGTCCAGATGACATGCCAAGAAGTGTGGCCACCATCTTGCAAGTATAAGAGAGCACTAAGCTGGAATCAAATCTACCCTTTTTTCTTATTCTTTTAACTAACATTCTTTGAGCTCCTATGTGCTGATTGTAAGCATACAAGAGTGAAATGAAATCATGCCATTTGCAGCAACATGGATGGACCTACAGATTATCATATTAAGTGAAGTAAGTCAAACAAAGACAAGTATCATATGATATCACTTTTATGTGGAAGCTAAAAAAAATGATACAAATGAACTTATATACAAAACAGAAATTTACCCACAGACACAGAAAACAAACCTATGGTTACCAAAGGGGAAAAGGGTGGGGGGAAGGGTAAATTAGGAGTTTGGGATTAACGTATACACACTACTATATATAAAATAGATAACTAACAAGGACCTACTGTATAGCACAGGGAACTATATGCAATATTTTGTAATAACTTATTAGGGAAAAGAATCTGATAAAGAATATCTATATCTATATCTATCTATCTATCTATCTATCTATCTATATAACTGAATCACTTTGCTGTACACCTGAAACTAACACAACCTTGTAAATCAATTTTATACTTCAATTTTAAAAAATTTTAAAAAAAGAATACAAGGGTGAGTAACATCAGCGTTTTGATAATTTGTTTGAACCACTTAATGAACCAACACTGGGACTGCTCTTCCTTTGGATGATGTTATGCCAGATTTCATATTTTATAGATGCATACATATATGAACATTTTTTTTTTTTTTTTTTTTTTTTTTTTTTTTGCTGTACGCGGGCCTCTCACTGTTGTGGCCTCTCCCGTTGTGGAGCACAGGCTCCGGACGCACAGGCCCAGCGGCCATGGCTCACGGGCCCAGCCGCTCCGCGGCATATGGGATCCTCCCAGACCGGGGCACGAACCCGTATCCCCTGCATCGGCAGGCGGACTCTCAACCACTGCGCCACCAAGGGAGGCCCCTATATGAACATTTTAACCTTGGACACCTAGTTGACTTTGTTGCCTGCACCTGAAGTCATCTTAACAGACATAGGGCTTTGGATTGTAAGCAACATGAAGACAGGGCTTTTGTTTGCTTGGCTCATGAAGAAATATAGAAACATCCTCCCCAGCCCCCATCCCGCCCCCTGGTCTCTGACACATAGTTGCACTTCGGCCAGTTGAAGTCTGGTGTTTGTGAGAGCATCCCTGTGATTTACAAGGCGAAGGGACAGGAAGGCTGTGAAACCACTTAAAATAGGCTCCAGAAGAGGCCAAGCAGGAGGGATTAGAGACCAAAAGAAACGCTCACTGGTCACCAGACAGAAACAATTGGAAAAACTCCGGTTACAAAAGACAGTTTAACCTTGCATACGACGTGATTGAAAGAACGCGTAATCTCTTTCGTGGTTGACCTAATAAAACATTTGTCTATTAAATAATAAGTTAACAAAATTTGACATGTAAAGCCCCTTGAATTATAAACTACAAAACCATAAATAAATGAAATTTCATTTTTTTTCCCAAAAGCCCAGGCTTCAGGCAGAGCCAGCGGGAGGTTCTTGGAAGGCCTGTCTGAACGGACATGAGGGTCGGTTTACAGCAGGCCCCTCGTTCTCCACGCTTTTCTGCTAGTAGGTTTCAACTGAAACTTTGCTTGGCCTTTCCTTACCCAGGCTGCTGGGAAATAAGATGACCAACCTGACTTTCAACATTCACCTTTCACTTCCAGCTTGAGTGGGCCCTGGAAAAACCCACGCACAGTCAGACAGAAACCCTGAGATCAGTTTGGCACTTCAGTCAGTAAGCATCCACTGAGAACCTACTGTGTCCAGCCTTGTTCTCAGTGCTGGGGATGTACAAAGACTAAGGCACAGTCTCCCCTCCAATAATCATGGCTAAAATGTACTGAGCACTTATCCTGTGTTAGGCACCATTCTGATTGCTTTACTTTTATACTCCACGAACCCCCTATGAGGTATGTAGAACTTTTATTCCCATTGTACAGATGAGAAAACTGAGGTCCAGAGAGGTAAAATGATTTCCCAATATCACACAACCAGCACACAGAGAGCCAAGAAGGAAAGTGAGTATGTCCAAAACTCAACTGTTGACTTTCCCTGTGATATGTGTCTCACTCCCAGCCCAACCTTGCTCTAACTATTACATGAGGGTTTCTCAACCTCAGGACTATAGACATGTGGGCTGGATCATTCTTTGTGGCGGGGGGCTGTCCTGTGCAAGTGTGTTTAACAGTATTCCTGGCCTCTACCCACTGGAAGCCAGTAGCACTTCCCAATTCTTGACAACACACGCTGTCTCCAGATGCGACATCACCCCTGGCTGAGAACCAATGAACTTCAGCTTTCGCATCTCAGTGGTCAGTGGCTGCCCCTCTCCGCCTGCTCATCTCGTAAACCTAGGAATCATCCCTGACTCCTCTTTCTCTCACACCCACACACTATATCCTTTATGACTTGTCAATCTCACATCTGCTCTGTCCTCCACCCGGACCCAAGCTACCATCATCTCCCCACAAGTGACATGATCGGCCTCCAACTGCTCTTCCCAATTCTAGCTTTTCACTACTCTTTCTTTTCTTCGCCCAGCTTTATTGAGATATAATTGACAGATAACATTGCATAAATTTAAGATGTACAACTTAATGAACTGATACATATATATTGTGAGAAATAATTACCACGATAAGATTAGTTAATGCATCCATCACCTCTCATAGTTAAAATTTGAAAAATTCATTTCACAATGGCATTGGCCTAACATTTCTCTTCTGATTGCATCAGAAAAATTTGGGGGAAATACACCATTACAAAGACAGAGATTTTTTTTTCACACCTTTATTAGAATATAATTGCTTTACAATGGTGTGTTAGTTTCTGTTGTATAACAAAGTGAATCAGCTATACATTACATATATCCCCATATCCTCTCCCTCTTGCATTTC
This sequence comes from Mesoplodon mirus, assembly GCF_964341445.2. Taxonomy (NCBI): domain Eukaryota; kingdom Metazoa; phylum Chordata; class Mammalia; order Artiodactyla; family Ziphiidae; genus Mesoplodon; species Mesoplodon mirus. The sequence continues at coordinate 13,765,548 of NC_138989.1, forward strand.
CCTCCCACCCTCCCTATCTCACCCCTCTAGGTGGTCACAAAGCACCGAGCTGATTTCCCTGTGCTATGCGGCTGCTTCCCACTAGCTATCTATTTTACATTTGGTAGTATATATAAGTCCATGCCACTTTCTCACTTTGTCCCAGCTTACCCTTCCCCCTCCCCGTGTCCTCAAGTCCATTCTCTACATCTGCGACTTTATTCCTGTCCTGCCCCTAGGTTCTTCAGAACCAATTATTTTTCTTTAGATTCCATATATATGTGTTAGCATACGGTATTTGTTTTTCTCTTTCTGACTTACTTCACTCTGTATGACAGATTCTAGGTCCATCCACCTCACTATAAACAACTCAATTTCGTTTCTTTTTATGGCTCAGTAATATTCCATTGTATATATGTGCCACATCTTCTTTATCCATTCATCCAATGATGGACACTTAGGTTGCTTCCACGTCTTGGCTATTGTAAATAGAGCTGCAATGAACATTGTGGTACATGACTCTTCTTGAATTATGGTTTTCTCAGGGTAAAGGCCCAGTAGTGGGATTGCTGGGTCATATGGTAGTTCTATTTTTGATTTTTTAAGGAACCTCCATACTGTTCTCTGTAGTGGCTGTATCAATTTACATTCCCACCAACAGTGCAAGAAGGTTCCCTTTTCTCCACACCCTTTCCAGCATTTGTTGTTTGTAGGTATTTTGATGATGGCCATTCTGACTGGTGTAAGGTGATACCTCATTGTAGTTTCGATTTGCATTTCTCTAATGATTAGTGATGTTGAGCATCCTTTCATGTGTTTGTTGGCAATCTGTATATCTTCTCTGGAGAAATGTCTATTTAGGTCTTCTGCCCATTTTTGGTTTGGGTTTTTTGTTTTTTTTGATATTGAGCTGCATGAGCTGCTTGTAAATTTTGGAGATTAATCCTTTGTCAGTTGCTTCATTTATGAATATTTTCTCCCATTCTGAGGGTTGCCTTTTTGTCTTGTTTATGGTTTCCTTTGTTGTGCAAAAGCTTTTAAGTTTCATTAGGTCCCATTTGTTTATTTTTGGTTTTATTTCCATTTCTCTAGGAGGTGGGTCAAAAAGGATCTTGCTGTGATTTATGTGATAGAGTGTTCTGCCTATGTTTTCCTCTAAGAGTTTTATAGTGTCCGGCCTTACATTTTGATTATATTATATATAAAGACCTATATTATAGGTCTTTAATCCATTTTGAGTTTATTTTTGTGTATGGTGTTAGGGAGTGTTCTAATTTCATTCTTTTACATGTAGCTGTCCAGTTTTCCCAGCACCACTTATTGAAGAGGGTATCTTTTCTCTATTGTATATTCTTGCCTCCTTTATCAAAAAGAAGGTGACCATATGTGCGTGGGTTTATCTCTGGGCTTTCTATCCTGTTCCATTGATCTATATTTCTGTTTTTGTGCCAGTACCATACTGTCTTGATTACTGTAGCTTTGTAGTATGGTCTGCAGTCTGTGAGCCTGATTCCTCCAGCTCCATTTTTCTTTCTCAAGATTGCTTTGGCTATTTGGGGTCTTTTGTGTTTCCACACAAATTGTGAAATTTTTTGTTCTAGTTCTGTGAAAAATGCCATTGGCAGTTTGATAGGGATTGCATTGAATCTGTAGATTGCTTTGGGTAGTATAGTCATTTTCACAATGTTGATTCTTCCAATCCACGAACATGGCATATCTCTCCATCTGTTTGTATCATCTTTAATTTCTTTCAACAGTGTCTTATAGTTTTCTGCATACAAGTCTTTTGTCTCCTTAGGTAGGTTTATTCCTAAGTATTTTATTATTTTTGTTGCAGTGGTAAATGGGAGTGTTTCTTTAATTTCTGTTTCAGATTTTTCATCATTATTGTACAGGAATGCAAGAGATTTCTGTGCATTAATTTTGTATCCTGCAACTTTACCAAATTCATTGATTGGCTCTAGTAGTTATCTGGTAGCATCTTTAGGATTCTCTATGTATAGTATCATATCATCTGCAAACACTGACAGCTTTACTTCTTCTTTTCTGATTTGGATTCATTTTATTTCTTTTTCTGCTCTGATTGCTGTGGCTAAAACTTCCAAGACTATGTTGAATAATATTGGTGAAAGTGGACAACCTTGTCCTGTTCCTGATCTTAGAGGAAATGGTTTCAGTTTTTCACCATGGAGAATGAAGTTGGCTGTGGGTTTGTTATATATGGCCTTTATTATGTTGAGGTAAGTTCCCTCTATGCCTACTTTCTGGAGGGTTTTTGTCATAAATGGGTGTTGAATTTTGTTGAAAGCTTTTTCTGCATCTGTTGAGATTATCATATGGTTTTTCTCCTTCAACTTGTTAATATGGTGTATCACATTGATTGATTTGCATATATTGAAGAATCCTTGCATTCCTGGAGTAAACCCCACTTGATAATGGTGTATGATCCTTTTAATGTGCTGTTGGATTCTGTTTGCTAGTATTTTGTTGAGGATTTTTGCATCTGTGTTCCTCAGCAATATTGGCCTGTAGTTTTCTTTCTTTGTGACATCTTTGTCTGGTTTTGATATCAGGGTGATGGTGGCCTCATAGAATGAGTTTGGGGGTGTTCCTCCCTCTGCTATATTTTGGAAGAGTTTGAGAAGGATAGGTTTGATAGAATATCAAAATGTTTGATAGAATTCGCCTGTGAAGGCATCTGGTCCTGGGCTTTTGTTTGTTGGAAGATTTTTAATCACAGTCTCAATTTCAGTGCTTGTGATTGGTCTGTTTATATTTTCTATTTCTTCCTGGTTCAGTCTTGGCAGGTTGTGCTTTTCTAAGACTTTGTCCATTTCTTCCAGGTTGTCCATTTTATTGGCATATAGTTGCCTGTAGTAATCTCTCGTGATCCTTTGCATTTCTGCCATGTCAGTTGTTACTTCTCCTTTTTCATTTTTATTCTATTGATTTGAGCCTTCTCCCTTTTTCTCTTGATGAGTCTGGCTAATGGTTTATCAATTTTGTTTATCTTCTCAAAGAACCAGCTTTTAGTTTTATTGATCTTCGCTATTGTTTCCTTCATTTCTTTTTCATTTATTTCTGATTTGATCTTTATGATTTCTTTCCTTCTGCTAACTTTGGGGGGTTTTTGTTCTTCTTTCTCTAATTGCTTTAGGTGTAAGGTTAGGTTGTTTATTTGAGATGTTTCTTGTTTCTTGAGGTAGGATTGTAGTGCTATAAACTTCCCTCTTAGAACCGCTTTTGCTGCATCCCATAGGTTTTGGGTTGTCGTGTTTTCATTGTCATTTGTTTCTAGGTATTTTTTGATTTCATCTTTGATTACTTCAGCGACCTCTTGGTTAGTTAGTAGTGTATTGTTTAGCCTCCATCTGTTTGTATTTTTTACAGATTTTTTCCCTCTAATAGATCTCTAGTCTCATAGCATTGTAGTAAAAAAGATACTTGATGCGATTTCAATTTTCTTAAATTTACCAAGGCTTGATTTGTGACCAAAGGTATGATCTATCCTGGAGAATGTTCTACGAGCACTTGAGAAGAAAGTGTATTCTGTTGTTTTTGGATGGAATGTCTTATAAATATCAATGAAGTCCATCTTGCTTAATGTATCATTTAAAGCTTGTGTTTTCTTATTTTCATTTTGGATGATCTGTCCATTGGTGAAAGTGGGGTGTTAAAGTCCCCTACTATGATTGTGTTACTGTCAATTTCCCCTTTTATGGCTGTTAGCATTTGCCTTATGTATTGAGGTGCTCCTATGTTGGGTGCATAAATATTTACAATTGTTATATCTTCTTCTTGGATTGATCCCTTGATCATTATGTAGTGTCCTTCTTTGTCTCTTGTAATAGTCTTTATTTTAAAGTCTATTTTGTCTGATATGAGAATTGCTACTCCAGCTTTCTTTCAATTTCCATTTGCATGGAATATCTTTTTCCATGCCCTCACTTTCAGTCTGTATGTGTCCCTAGGTCTGAAATGGGTCTCTTGTAGACAGCATATATACGGGTCTTGTTTTTTATCCATTCAGCCAGTCTATGTCTTTTGGTGGGAACATTTAATCCATTTACATTTAAGGTAGTTATCGATATGTATGTTCCTATTACCATTTTCTTAATTGTTTTGGGTTTGATATTGTAGGTCTTTTCCTTCTCTTGTGTTTCCTGCCTAGAGAAGTTCCTTTACCATTTGTTGTAAAGCTGGTTTGGTGGTGCTGAATTCTCTTAACATTTGCTTGTCTGTAAAGGTTTTAATTTCTCCGTCAAATCTGAATGAGATCCTTGCTGGGCAGAGTAATCTTGGTTGTAGGTTTTTCCCTTTCATCACTTTAAGTATGTCCTGCCACTCCCTTCTGGCTTGAAGTGTTTCTGCTGAGAGATCAGCTGTTAACCTTATGGGGATTCCCTTGTGTGTTTTTTGTTGTTTTTCCTTTGCTGCTTTTAATATTTTTTCTTTGTATTTAATTTTTTGATAGTTTGATTAATATGTGTCTTGGTATGTTTCTCCTTGGATTTATCCTGTATGGGACTCTCTGTCCTTCCTGGACTTGATTGACTATTCCTTTCCCATATTAGGGAAGTTTTCAACTATAATCTCTTCAAATATTTTCTCAGTCCCTTTCTTTCTCTCTTCTTCTTCTGGGACCCCTATAATTCGAATGTTGGTGCATTTAATGTTGTCCCAGAGGTCTCTAAGACTGTCCTCAATTCTTTTCATTCTTTTTCCTTTATTCTGCTCTGTGGTAGTTATTTTCACTATTTTATCTTCCAGGTCACTTATCCGTTCTTCTGCCTCAGTTATTCTGCTGTTGATTCCTTCTAGAGAATTTTTAGTTTCATTTATTGTGTTGTTCATCATTGTTTGTTTGCTCTTTAGTTCTTCTAGTTCCTTGTTAAACGTTTCTTGTATTTTCTCCATTCTATTTCTGAGATTTTGGATCATCTTTACTATCATTACTCTGAATTCTTTTTCAGGTAGACTGTCTATTTCCTCTTCATTTGTTTGGTCTGGTGGGTGTTTACCTTGCTCCTTCATCTGCTGTGTGTTTCTCTGTCTTCTCATTTTAGTTAACTTACTGTGTTTGGGGTCTCCTTTCCACAGGCTGCATGTTTGTAGTTCCCATTGTTTTTGGTGTCTGCCCCCAGTGGCTAAGGTTGGTTCAGTGGGTTGTGTAGGTTTCCTGGTGGAGGGGACTGGTGCCTGTGTTCTGGTGGCTGAGGCTGGATCTTGTCTTTCTGGTGGGCAGGACCACATCTGGTGGTGTATTTTGGGGTGTCTGTGACCTTATTATGATTTTAGGCAGCCTCTCTCCTAATGGGTTGTGTTGTGTTCCTGTCTTGCTAGTTGTTTGGCATAGGGTGTCCAGCACCGTAGCTTGCTGGTCGTTGAGTGGAGCCGGGTCTTAGCATTGAGATGGAGATCTCTGGGAGAGTTTTCGCTGTTTGATATTATGTGGAGCCGGGAGGTCTCTGGTAGACCAATGTCCTGAACTCAGCTTTCCCACCTCAGAGGCACAGGCCTGACACCCGGCCAGAGTGCCAAGATCCTGTCAGCTCCATGGCCACTATCAGAAGCAAAGACTCCTCTGAGAAAGCCAGGAAAGGAGACCCACGGAAATTCCAGATCCCGGCTTGGCCAGAGTGGCTCTGTCGCTCAAATTCTTCCCTCCCTTGGCTAGGCTGCGCCTCCAAGGAACAGAGGATCATTACTGATCCCAGGCGGGGTCGCCCCTTCCCGCCTCCAGACTCCAGGCACTCACCCGACACGGAGCGAGACGGAGACTTTTAATAAATATTTAAATATGATAAGCTTTGCTTTTTTTCTCTTTTCACTACAATTTATTCTCAGCGATCGATGTTTTTGGAGCGTTATTCGGAGTGTGTCACTTTACAGCTCTAAACGCCATCATGGGTCCCCATTTCCCTCCGAGAAAAAGCCACATCCATACAATGGCCCCCCAGGCCCCACTGGACCTGCCCTCCCATCTCATCAGGACTTCTGAGGAAGTGGCCCTCTTTCCTCATCATCCACCACAGCCCCGTCACTCAATCTGCCCCAGGTTACACTGGCTTCCTTCCCACTTTTCCAAAATACCAGATGTATTAGTCTGCTTGGACTGCCAAAACAAAATAACACAGACTGGGAGGCTTAAACAACAGAAATGTATTTTCTCACAGTTCTGGTGGCTGGAAGTCCAAGGTCAATGTATCATCAGGATTGGTTTCTGGTGAAGCCTCTCTTCCTGGCTGGTAGATGGCTCCCTTCTCTGGTGCCTGCCCGGGGCCTTTTCTCTGTGTGTACATCCTGTTGGTATCTCTTCCTCTTCTTTTAAGGACATCAGTCCTATGAAATCAGGGTCCACTCTTATGACCTCTTTTGACCTTAATTACTTCCTTAAAGGCCCTGTCTCCAAATACAGTCACACTGGGGGTTAAGGCATCAACATACGGATTTGGGGGTCACCATTTGGTCCATAGCACTTGGCGTACTCCTGCTTTTGTGCTTTTGCACTGACTATTCCCTGCCCCTGGAATGCCCCTCCACCACTGATCTGCACTTCTTGCAAGGTCTTACTCAAAAGTTGCTTTCTTGGGACTTCCCTGGTGGTCCATTGGTTAAGATTCCATGCTTCCAGTTCAGGGGGCACAGGTTTGATCCCTGGTCAGGGGAACTAAGATCCCACATACCATGTGGCACAGCCAGAAAAAAAAAAAGTTGCTTTCTCTACAATGCCTAGACTGAACACTCCCCTTAAATTTTAATCCCTCCTCTCTCACACCCCCTTCCACACTCCCAGTCCCTCTTCCTGTGCTCTGCATTTTCATTTATGCATAGCACTTACACCTTCTAATATACTATTGAGTTTGCTAATGTGTTATACTCAGTGGTTACTGCCTGCTGGGCAAGGCCCTGGTGGGCAGCTCCATGAGGCATGTGTCTGGTATGAATACAAGTGTACCTGGACGTCCAAGTACAGTGCCTGACATAGGGTAAATGTTTAATAGTCACTGAACGAATGGATGAGGTGGTGGGTCCAGAATTCAATCCCAGGAATTGTGGCTCCAGAATCCACAGTCTTAACATCTAAATGACACTGCCTCACAGACTGGGGTGGGAAGGAGATAAGTAAATAGATAATTTTGAAACAACGTGATTAATGAAATAACAGAGTTATGTGCAAAATGCAAAGTTAGCAAAATGTGATTGTCTTTGCCCATCTGGGGCATGTGTGTATGCATGTGTGCGTGCACGTGTGTGTGTATCTTGTGGAGCGGGTTGATATTCAAGAAGAGTTCCCAAAAGAAAACATGAAGACACTTGCTCTTTTAAAACATCAAAAGTAACTTTTTATTATGATTACAGAAGAATACATGTTGGCTGTCAAAATGTCAGAAACCACAGATCGGCAAAAAGAAAATAAATCACTATATCCCCATCACTTTTTAATATGTTCTTATGTATGGTTTCCAGAAATACAGTTGTATTTTTTTTCCATTTAAGGTGGAATTTACTGCAAATGCTAGCTTGTGTTCTAATTTTTCAAGTTACCCATCTTCCAGGGGCATCTTTGGATGGGTCCTAAGGGATGAAGAGGAGTTCCCCAGGCTGGTAGGGTAGAGGCAGGTGTTCCTAGCAGAGGTAGAGGAAAGTATGAAGAGATGGAGAAGTACGGGACAGTTTGTCATGCTTGAGCCAGCTGGAGTATAAGGTGGTGGGAAAACAGGCAGGGGATGGGCAGGGAGAGAGATCAGGAAGACTCTGTGTCCCCAAAGGGTGTGGCTTTGTCCTGTGGGCAGGCCGATGTTTCCTCAAGTGCAGAATACAAACTACCAATGGGATGGGAGAAGATTTTAGAAGGTAATAAAATAACACTGAATCACATAAAGAGAGTTATTCTCTTTATCATTCTCTCAGTCCTTTTTTAAAAATAAATAAATACATAAATAAATTTATTTATGTATTTATTTATTTATTTATTTTGGCTGCATTGGGTCTTCACTGCTGTGCACAGCTTTCTCTAGTTGTGGGGAGTGGGGGCTACTCTTCGTTGCGGTGCGCGGGCTTCTCATTGCGGTGGTTTCTCTTGTTGCAGAGCTTGGGATCTAGGCACGTGGGCTTCAGTAGTTTTGGCTCTTGGGCTCTAGAGTGCAGGCTCAGGAGTTGTGGCGTATGGGCTTAGTTGCTCTGTGGAATGTGGGATCTTCCCAGACCAGGGCTTGAACCTGTGCCCCCTGCATTGGCAGACAGATTCTTAACCACTGTGCCAACAGGAAAGCCCTCTTTCAGTCCTTCTAGTTGAGTAGAGCAGAAAGTTTCAGTCACTAATATGTCTTTAATGCCCCTCTAGAGCTTGTTATCTCTCTACCGAAAACAAGAGAGAAACTTCAGACTCAGAGTAGACTCAAGCAACTACTTAGAATGTTATAAAATAATTTTGTCTTAATTGTACTTCTCTTACTATCATTCTATCTTGTATTCAACAAATACTGAACACCTTCTATGTGCCAAGCACTGTTCTAGGTGCTTCTATTTATGGCGAGTGAGAGGGGTGATATTGTTATTATGATAAGATCATGGTATGTATGATATTTCTTTGGGACATGTTATGGGCTGAACTGAATTCTCTCCAAATCCATATGTTGAAGTACTAACCCTCAGTACCTCAGAATGTAACTGTATTTGGAAATAGTGTCTTTAAAGAAGCAAGTAAGTTAAAAATGAGGTCACTAGGGTGAGCCCTAATCCAGTATCATTGGTGTCCTTATAAGCAGTGGTGATTAGAACACAGACACATATTGAGGGAAGATCATGTGAGGACACAGGGAGAAGACAACCATCTACTAGCCAAGGAGAGAGGCTCAGAAGAAACCAACCCTGCTGATAACTTGATCTTGGACTTCCAGCCTCCAGAACCATGGTAAAATAAATTTTATGTTTAAGCCACCCAGGCTGTGGTACTTTGTTATGGCAGCCCTAGCAGACCAATACAGAACATAAATCTATTTAAGTTATAAAAGCAAATACCTTTAAACGACTAATGTTAAGTAATCTTATTGTTTGGATGAAGATTAGGCAAAACTCATGAAAGTGATACATAACAACAAGAGCCTGCGGTAAAATTCTTGAAGGTGATAATGGAATAACTAAATTTGTGGAACACTCAAGAGGTATGGAGAGCCATGAATAAGTTGAACACAATGGGCCCATAATATCCAACCTAAGGGAACTTGACTGCTGACCTGTTCCAGATGTAGCAAACTGTGTTGTAGTTAAGACATGGCCCCACTGTCCCAGCCTTCAATCATTGCACAATATGCCCAATGTAATGAGTAGTCTCTGACTCTCAGTCAAATAGCCTTACACAAACCTTCTCCTCCAGCTGGACTGGTCCCACTGCTCCCTGATTCTGTGTTACATTCACCCACTCTGTCTTTGCTCTTCACTCTTCTGTGTGATACCCAGCAGTTCTTCACTGCACCTATTCAATTCCCACTGTGGTAGAATTAACATTATTAAACATATTTGTTCCTCTCCTTATGGAATCTTTCTTAAAGGGGTCTTCCACATGGGAGAATTATAACTGCCTGCTCCAGAGATACCATGCTCATCCATGTGACTTTCTTTGGCCAATGAAATAAGAGTGGAAAAAAAGCATTCTACTTCTGAGCACAAGCTTTAAGAGCTCCTGAGTAGTCCATCACTGCCTATTTAGTCCCTATGTCACAAGATTGAGAATATCTCAGATAGAGCCTGATCCTTCAGCCAGAGTCCAGAATAAAAACAGAGTAGACCTGAGCTGAAGCTGACCCATGGTGGCCATGGTGTGTTTGAGGAATACTGTTACAAGCCTCTAAGATTTAGAGATTGTTTGTTACACAGCATGCCATAGCCTAAGCTAACTGATATACAGCCTCATTCTTAAAGCGCTACCTCCTGAGTCTTTGATGGGGTGAGTACATAATGAACGTTCCCTCTGTGCCTGGTGCTGAAGTATTGGCCTTATCCACTTCCTCTCTCATGATTCTGACAACACCCAAGGAGCTAGTTACCATCACTCTCCTCATTTTACAGACAAAGGCATCAAGATCCAGAAAGCTGTAACAGCTCGTCTAAGGTCAAATAGCTAGGGAGCATAGAGTTGGATATTAAGCCTCTGGCCAGGAACATCTTTTCCTAGCAAAATGAGTGCTCACTTAGCAAGAGGCAAGATGAGCAGACAGGCAGGGAAGGGGGTTCAGATGGACCCAGAGTTAGTACCAGGAGGGAGAAGGAGAAGGTGAGCCTTGTGAAGTGGTGGAAAATATCATAGGCTGGAGATCTGGAGACACTGGCTCTTCCTTTACCAGCTCAACACCTACCATCTTAATGGAGGGACTAAGAGGGTATTCCAGAATCAGGCTGCCTGCGTTTTCATCTTGGCTCTGCCACTCACTAGCAAGTAACTTTACTTCTCTATGCCCCAGTTTCTTTATCTATGAAATGGGAATAATGTTAATATCTATCTCACAGAACTCTTATGAAGAATAAACTAATTCATGCATTTAAAGCAAATAGAACATACAAACTACTGTGTTTACAATACATAGGCTACAAGGATAGCCCAGTGCAGGGAATATAGCCAATATTTTATAATAACTATAAAGGGAGTATACCCTTGAAAAACTGTGAATCACTATGGCATACACCTGAAACTTTTAAAATATTTTAAATGTTGAAATACTTAAAAATTGAAATATTTTAAATCAACTATACCTCAATAAATAAAAAAATAAAATAAAGCAGGTAGAACATTGCCTAATACAGAGCACATGGCTATTATTATTTTTGTTGTTTGTCATTGCTATTGTTATTATAAGTCAAGTGAATGATGATGATGATGATAATGGTGGTGATGATGGTAAGTTATGGATAAATGAAGTGATCTTAGACAGGTCATTTCCCTTTCGGGGCTCAGTTTTCTAATCTGTAAGATGGAACTAAAAATACCCAGACATCCCAAGGATCTCTGTGATTTAATGGAAAATGCATAAGAAGAGGCACTAAGAAATGTGGATTCTGCTCCACTTCTCACTCCCTGGTACCTAAGGAAGCCCCAAGCCTTGTGGACCTCAGTCTCCCCACCTGTAACACAGGACTAACCCTAACCTAGTTAATGTCACAGAACTGTGGTGAAGATCAAATAAGAAGGTAGGAAGGACGATGCCAAAAAGTGAAACTTATCACATATAACGATAAATCATCATTTGCACAAGGGATTGAAAGTATTGTTCCATTTTCTTTTATTTTTTTCTCTGCCTCATTCCCTGTCGAGAATTCAATTAAGGACACACCTTGGTTGCCCAAGAGAACGATCTTACAAAATTGAAACCAGCTCTTAAAAATAATCCGATCCCAACCACAACAACCAGCCCCCAGCCCAACCCTGTCCCTTCAAGAATTATTTTTTTAAGACTGTCTAATTCCTGAGAGGGGAGAACCCTGGGGGCGGAGAGAGGAGATCACAGGTGCTGTTCACTGTGGGGGGCCCAGAACGAGGAGGCCATCTCAGAGGAGGTGCTTACAGCAATTTTGCTTTCTGAGTGTCACATCTTTGCAAGACACATGGACTAATCCCCTGAAATTTCCCACAGTCAGGAAAATAACCAAGTGGGATTTGGAAATTAAAGGAGCACTATTATAAGACATTTATTTCTTTGGGGACCTGGAGATGATGAAGAGGAAACATTGCTGCTACAGCAAATGGCTAGACTACAGACTTTAGGCTCCACAGCCCCTCAGTTACACTGACCTCCCCCCACCCCAAGCTTCCTTGGTTATTTTCTTCAAATAGCACCTCCTCCCAACATATATATACACAAACATTGTATAAGTTCACACACTATAAAAGCTGGACCCATCCCTGCTACCCCGGAAACAAAAGCTGATGTTGATTAAACACATATTTTTGCCAGGAACTGTACTTAGAACTTCACATGTGCTACTGTATTTAAGCTTCGTCAGGCCTCTAGACAGGTGGATATTTATTTTTAGAGTTACTGCTAGGAAACTGAAGCTCAGAGTGGTTAAGGAAGTTGCCCAGAATCACACAGCCAGTAAGTGGGGAAGCTAGGATTTGAACCCAGGCAGTATAATCGCTAGGGCTATACTTTTCACCACCAAATTATATAAAGCATGTCCCAGTGCATTCCTTTCGTACAAGCTCACCGCGGGACTTTTTCTCCAAAACAGATGAGAGCAGTTTTTGACTCATTGAATTTCTGCTCAGCCTGACACTTAGAGTCAGAGATTGTTCCCAGAGGGTCAGGTGAAGGGATTTTTTATCAAGGCGGCCCCTTGTAATCTTGTCATAAATGTAATTCAAGCCACACTACTCATCTGTCGCCCAGAAAAGGTAAGGAGTATTATCACTGGGAAAGTGGAAGACCTTCCACTCTCACACATGAAACCACGTAGGGTGGCTGTACCACATGGCTGCTGGGACTGAGTGGGTTTGTTGGGCTCGGGGGTGTAGACTTTGATGTCACACAGCCCAGGTTCCAAATCCTGACTTTGCGGCTTACCCACTATCTAGCCTTGGCTCTTGACTCAAACTTAAAAAGTCTGGGGCTTCCCTGGTGGCGCAGTGGTTGGGAGTCCGCCTGCTGATGCAGGGGACACGGGTTCGTGCCCTGGTCCGGGAAGATCCCACATGCCGCAGAGCGGCTGGGCCCGTGAGCCATGGCCGCTGAGCCTGTGCGTCCGGAGCCTGTGCTCCTCAACAGGAGAGGCCACAACAGTGAGAGGCCCGCGTACCACAAAAAAAAAAAAAAAAAAAAAAAACTTAAAAAGTCTTGTTTTGCTCATCTGTAAAATGGGGATGCAAATAAAAAGACCTACTTCACAGGGTTGTGTGAGAATCAAATGGGAATAAATACTGCGAAGCCCTTTGCACAATAACTGTGTACTAGCCGGGGTTCTCAAGAGAAGCAGAGCCAACAGGATGTGCATATGTATATGTAGAAAGATTTAGTTTTAGGAATGAGCTCACTGGATAATGGAGGCTGGCAAGTCCAAAATATGCAATCTGGAGGCCTAGGGAAGAGCTGATTTTTTCAAAAAAATATTAATTAATTAATCTATTTGGCCACATTGGGTCTTAGTTTGTGGCACACAGGATCTCTGTTGCAGCATGCAGGGTCTTTCATTGTGGCGCACAGGCTTCCCTCTAGTTGTGGTGTGAGGGCTCAGTAGTTGTGGTGCTTGGGCTTAGTTGCCCCGTGGCATGTGGGATCTTAGTTCCCTGACCAGAGATTGAACCCGTGTCCCCTGCGTTGGAAGGCAGGTTCTTAACCACTGGACCACCAGGGAAGTCCCGGGAAGAGCCGAGGTTACAGTTAAGTCCAAAGGTCATCTACTGGCAGAATTCCTTCTTGCTTGGGAGAGGTCAGTCTCTGTGCTATTAAGACCATCAACTGATTAGATGAGGCCCACCTACATTATAAAGAGCAACCTGCTTTCCTCCGAGTGCACTGATTAAAATGTTAATCCCATCTCAAAATTATCCTCACAGAAACATCCAGAATAATGTTTGACCCAATATCTGGGCACTGTGGCCCAGGGAACTTAACACATAAAATGAACCCACAACACATAGTGAGTTTAGGGAAATGGGTTAAGAGAAGTGAAACCGCTAACTCAAGGAAATAGTTATGAAGTTTTCTTATTTATTAAATTGCCTGTCTCCCCTCCACAAGCAAGTAGGCTTCATGAGGAATGGGGTTTTTTACCTACTTTTTTTCTCTGCTGAATCTCTATCAGTTATAACAGTTCTCTGCACATACTATGCTTTCAATCAACATCTCTTGAATGAATGCATGAATGAATGAATGCACAGCAAGTGTCTAACTCACATTTCTTACGTATATAGTTTTTCATCTCCAGACCTCAAAACACCTTTATCTAAACAAAGAAGAACAAATGTCTCACTTCAGGCCTCCCATACCTTGAAATGGGTCTTGTGTTCCTGTCCCATCACAAGGAATGCGTGAGCACCATAGGCTTAATTTAGCTCACGAGCACTTCTGATTTCTCCACATGCAATTTCTTGAAGCAGAAGACCTAGTTTGGATATAGGGGTTGAGGCAATTCAGAGGCTGGCAGACCATGCCCTTGAGTGACTGCAGGGGCCAGCTCTGAGAAGCCTCAGTCATCCTCTGTGGTTTCAATGTGAGAGATCCTAGTGCTTTGAAACCACAGGAATCTCACTGCATGAACCTGAGAGGGGGCCGGACCTGTTTGCTAAATCCTCCTTCCCTTTCACACCTGTCTCCCCGCCCCTCTCCCCAGGAACCCTTCCAGCCTCCGCTCTGGGGCTGACACCAGCCCCTCTGAAGCTGGGTCTTAAGAGTTAGTGACAGGCTCCTAACCGCGGTCTCAGCTCCTGGCTCTCACCACGCCTCATACCTCAGAGGCTTAGCACAAGTTCTAAGGTGTTCACGAAGCTTCTGCAGGTTGGACTTCCCCTCTGAATTGCTACTAAAACTGATCACGGTGAGTGTAGCAGATGTTGTCACCTACTCCAAAACCATACATTCCCTTTGTCCATGCCAACATAATGTGATTCTGTAATGGCTGGTGGTCCCTAGATTTGGAGGGAATGTGGGACCCTCCCTGACTCAGCGTGAGCATACAGTGCTCATGCTCCCTACTTTCCAGTGATGGATTTTGGGGTGACCCTGGAACTCAGTGCTGACCAATGAAATGGAAGAGGCAGCCTGGTGCAGATAGGAGGCTTCCTTCTCCAGTTGGGGGCTGGAGTGGGGGGGACCTCATGAAACAGTTGTATAGCTCCTGACCTTGCTCCCTGCAGTTTGGGGATATTATACATGAAGCTCCTGCAGCCGTCTTGTGACCATGAGGCAACAAGTGTGCTCATGGAAAGCCAATATGACTAAGGATGTTTGAGCAAAATGTGAAATGAATCTGGGTCCTAGATGATATGGTTGAGACACTGAGTCAGCCCTGTAACCAGTGAAGGGTGCCATGATGAGCTCCGCACAAGACCTAGTGGATGACCACCTACATCAGGAGTTGGCCAACTATGGCCCATGGGCCAAACCCAGCCTTCTGCCTGTGTTTGTAAATAAAGTTGTATTGGAAAGCAGCCACACACATCTGGCTACGTATTGTCTATGGCTGCTTTTGCACTACAAGTTCAGAGTTGAGTAGCTGTGACAGAGACTGCATGTCTGGCAAAGCCAAAATAATTATTATTTGGTTCTTTACACAAGAAGTTTACTGACCCCTGGGACAAAGAGAGATTGGGGAACAGTGTTGGTGTATATAAGGGTGATGGGCTCTGGATTCAGACCACTTAGGTTTAAGTCCTGACTCTGTCTGTAAGAGATATGTGACTTACAGGTTATTACTTAGCCTCTCTGGGCTTCTGTGTCATTCTCTGCAGAAAGGAGGCATCATGACAATAGTTCCCCTCCCTGTTCATAGGTCTCTGTGAACATTCAAGGAAACCCTGCATGTCAAGAACTCAGGACAGCGGTCAGCATTTTGGCTCTATTACTGTGTGAAGGCATCCGCAGGGGTCCCTAACCGGACATAACTTAGGGACGCAGCTGCCCAGCTGCACAATGGATACAACTGAGCACATGCCTAGGACTCTGAGACCCAAGCCCTTTGGAGTGCCCAACAGATGAGAATTAACATGAGGCAGGGACACATTCCATCCAATTATCCTTTTCTGCACATCTCAGACCTTTGGTCTTCTTAGGAAATTCTCAGCTTCTGGAAGGTGGGGAGTTGGCAGCGCTCACGCTGAAAGCAGTTTCTCTGAGGCCTGCCGTGGCCTTTGCCTGCTGTGCAGAGGGAAGAGCCGTACTCCAGGAAAGCCACCCAAGCTGCTCACCCTTCTGTCTTCCTGTGTCCCCCAACCATCTGGGCAGCAGAGGGCTGCTAACTGGGGCACTCTGGTCCCGGAGGTCACAAATGATGCCACGCAGGGAGTGAGCCCTGGGAATCATTGGCATTTAGTCCCAGGGAAACCATGGGGAGGAAACCATTCCAAAGCTCGCAGCCAGGCCATGTGGCAGGGGCTGTGGCTGGGGTTCTGGCGCCTTCCGTCTCGCCAGAACCATTTCTAGCAAATGCCAAGGGCATGACTTCCAGAGGGACTGGAAGGCCCACTAGCTGGAATCCCTGAGTTGTGTCATACTGTGTCCCCTCAGCACAATGTCTCAGACGGTTAGTGCTACCAAGCAGGGTTCTGAGACCGAGCCTGAAAAAGGATGATTTGTGCACCTGTTTCTGCAACATGTACTGGGCTCTGGGAGGGCCTTTCCCTGGACATCCTCAGCTCCACTAGCTTTCTGTCCTGCCTCCCCACCCCCAGCCTCAGGGCCTTTGCACTCACTCTTCCCTCTGCCAGGAATGCTCTTCCCCCCAGTTATCCACACAGACACTCTGTTAGTTCCGACAGGTCTCTGCTCAAATGTCACCTCATCAGAAGGACCTCTCCTGACCATTTAAGTCACACCTCCATCTATCTCTCCTTACCCTTTTTCCTTACTCTCCACAGTTTTTCTTCTTAGAGCTGATCTTTACGTGACATGTTCAATATTTATATGCTTAACAGTTTTTCCATTTATTGTCTCATTCCCCAGTTCTGGCCCTCATGAAGTTCCATGGGGCCAGGGACCTTTTCTATCATATCTACTGCTGTGCCCCCATCCCAGTTCCTAGAGCAGTGTCCGGCACACAGCAGGAGAATAACTAATTATTTTTTGAATGGACGAATACATAGAGCTGGTAGTAATCTTTTAGTCACACATCTCTTATTCTTGAATCTTCCACCCAGCTGCATCAACGCTACCTAAATATCCAAGTGGGCATTGCTATCATTTTTTTTTTTTTTGCGGTACATGGGCCTCTCACCGCCGTGGCCTCTCCCGTTGCGGAGCACAGGCTCTGGACGCGCAGGCTCAGCGGCCATGGCTCACGGGCCCAGACGCTCCGCGGCATGTGGGATCCTCCCGGACTGGGGCACGAACCCACGTCCCCTGCATCAGCAGGTGGACTCTCAACCACCGCGCCACCAGGGAAGCCCTGCTATCATTATTGATGCTAATAATTATGTTCTTACGATATGGATTTTATATTACTAATAATGACTGTGTCAGCCAGTGTTCCGCTTGGTTCTATAAAGCACCAAGGATTAAGATTAGGATTAAGATATAGCACGGCAAAATAGGATATATCATTATCTCCATTTTAGCGATGTAAAACCTGGAATGCAGAGAACGGAAGTTATTGGAGGCTACCCAGGTCCTAAACGGCTGAGCTGTGGTTCAAACCTGGATCTGTGTGACTCCAGTTAAGAAAGCATTGTGCAAAAGTAATCTAAGACCTTTTAGCTTAGCAAACTTTCTGAGGCTTCGTTCTTTCACCCGAAAATGCATTACTCGTGAAAGGCTGGTCTTTGAGCAACTGTACACATTCATTTCCAGTGCTGCATGTGCCTTGGCCCGAAATGTGGCAGTCTTGCACTGGTTATTGATGTCGCGTTTGCTACTCTGACAGTTAATGCGTATGAAACACATGCGCCCAACTCTTACTGAGCCCTGCTGTGTGCCAGCCATGTGTTAAGCTTCTAACACATCTTCTCAGTGATCTTTACAATAGACCTTTAAAATAGATATGACAAACTGAGGGATGGAGACTCACAAATCTCGATTGCCCAAAGTTACACAGTCCACGTGGGGCTAATAATACCATTATCTCAACGTGGGAAACAAAGAAAAGGTCTTCATTTTCCATTCTCAGTCGGGGGTGGCTTTAAAAAGAATACACAACCCACGAAGGACAATTAATGGAAGCTGAGTGCAACAAAGCATGGGTTTCCAGTTCCCCAGAGTCATGCAACAGCCAAATGGTCTGTCCTTTGTTTTTTTCCTCCTTTTGGTCCATATTATGTATTTGGCATCTGGTTTTACGGTTAAACTGGAGAAATTATTACATTCAGCCAACGTCACGGAGGAGGACTTCTAACTTCTGGAAGCAGTGGAGTCCAAGATGGTGGTGGCTGAGTGGGAGGAGAGGGGCAGGAGGTAGACGGTTGGGTGCAACCCCTGACCATTCAGTCCCTTGAGGAAAGGATGCAGCATAAGGATGGCTCCTTAACTCAAAGATGGTTTAATGACCTCCAGCAACCAAGCCCCAGTGTGCCCCCAGCCTATGCCCACGAAAAAATCCTCTCCATTCAATTGCTTTTGGGACAAAGCCACCCTCATCTCCTCTGTGCAAAGAAATGGTGGGCCTGCCATCTGTGTGCGTTCAGGCTTCAACTTCTCCTGGAAGATGCACCAATGTTTCCCAAATGGTAAAAGCTCTGCAATAGTTTCCAATAGGAAGATTCTTAGGGGGAATGAAGAGTGGGATGTCTTTATTAGCAGCTTCTTTTTTCTTGAGCTGGGAGACCTCTTGCACGGTTAGCATGCCATCAAGCCATTGGCCATGCCCTAGCTTGAGACCTTTCTCAGTTGTTATAAAGCCTCAGATTTCTCTCTCCAGGTATGTTTGCCTCACTTATAGGAGGATACTTCATCTAACTTGACCCTAAGAGTCCTAGGACTCTTAAGATTCTTGACAGGGTTCCATGAATACATTTTGATGCATTGGTTGGCTAAAGTAAACTATTGTTTCCATTGTGGGAAATAAGTAGCCTCCAAAACAAAAAGGTTAAGTAACTCACACAGCTAGCAAGCAACAGAGGAGGGACTTGAACCATGCCTGCTCTGGGGCTAAAATCGGTAAGTGTAACTTTTCTGAGTCTGTATCCTTGTCTGCAAACTGGGCATCCTGGTGGCCAGAGGCTGGATGGGAGAATGCAATGGATAGTATTGAAAGATGCTCTGCCATGGTGAGTACAGATGGCTCTGACCATGTGACTTGGGAAGGAGACGACAAACTGAGGGATGGAGAGGCAAAGAAACAGCATCGTCCTTAAGTAGCAGGTAGGGTTTTCTCTTTGGAGATGGTAAAAAGAAGGGACAAGAGAGAGGAGCAGAGAGGGAAAATAGAAGAAGAGGTGGCAAAACGCGAGGCCTGGAGACATGTACTAATTAAGGTCTTCATCACCAGCTCAGTGATGTGTCAAGATGACAGTCAGTCAAGCAGATAAGGGAGATGAGTTAACATCTCCTGGGGGATACCCAGGCCTGAGATTGGCTGGCAGACAAGAGCACAGCAGTGAAAAGGAAGCTGCCAGAAGGTTATTTGCATGAAATTGCAGTGAAGGATTTGAACTGGCTGCCACCCTGGTGGCTGTAACCCTCTCTCAGTTAAGGCAAGGTCCAATAGCCCTTGGAATGCATTCCTATCGTTAGACCGTATGAGCTGATGCAAGAACAGTGGGAATGGATATTTGGGGCCATACAGGAAAGCACAGAAAGGAAATATGAGAAGAGTCATGAAAAAGACCTTGGAACACTGCTCTTACATGCTTTGTCTTAGGGCAAATCTGAGGGTAATGTAACCTTCAGGCATGGCTGGATCCAGAGGTCCATTATGAGGCCATCAAGAATGTGTATCTCATTCTCTTTATTTCTCTGCACTATGTCTTCTGTGTTGACTGAATTCTGAGGCAGGTCCTTGTCCTATCGTGGCAACATGGGTTGGTCTCTCTCTTAGGCTGAGTTCTCTCAGAAGCAGACTCTGAGACAAGGATTCAAGGGTAAGTGGCTTGTTTGGGAAGCGGTCCCAGAAAACTCTGGTAGGAGGATGGGGAAGGGAGAGGGAAGGAAAGGAAGGTGCAATAATGAGCATTTTACCACTATGGGCAATTGATGGTCAAAAGCACGGGGACCTCTGTGAGGTGATTCAGTCCACACTCCACTGAGCATAGAACACAGCGTGTGTCCCATTCCAGGGTCGAGGGAGCTGGGGTACTGATTCTCCAACCCCTCCTCATGACTGGTTGAGGGCTGATCCCGGGGGCATTACCTCCACTGCACCTCGGTTTATCCCATGCAAGGGCTGACAGCATCAGAGAAAACCCTCAGGGGAAGGTCTCCAGTCCTTGAAGTAGGAGGTGTCAGCAAGCATGGCCATGATCAGTACTAAGGAAGATACCACGAGACACCAGCAGAACCCTCTTTCCCTGTAGCTGTAGCGAAAGTTCTGGGACTAAATCTTACTGAACTGACTTGGGTCATATGTCCTTCCTTGAATCAAGCACCATAACCAGGGAAACGGGCAGTCAATTAGTCAAACTCAAGGGAAAGGAGTCTACCTTGCCCAAACCACACAGATTGAGAGCAGGGCTGGCTAGTTCCCCAGTGCAAAATGAGGGGTCGTTACCGAAGAAAACTGAGTGAATGCTAGTCCTACAAAAGCAGCAGACAGATGTTGACTTGTCACTCAACAAGGGACATCCCTGACTTTGTCATCCTCCCCCTCTAGTTTAGACCAAAACCTCTCCTTTTGGACCATTCCTGGCCCCGGAGCAGCTCCGTGGGGGGCGGAGAGGGGGAGGCAGACATAAAAGTGAGTGCGGTTAGTCACTTTCAATTGCTCAAATTCTCATGAAATAATACACATAACGTTTGCACACACACGCATATATTTTTTTAACAGAGGCTCTGAAGACTTGTTACAACTGTTTACATGAACCTAATGGGGCCAAATCTCATTAATGACTTTGATACTGTTTGAGTTGGCCCCGGGTTTTGGAGAAAGGCTAATAACCACAATTCATATGCCCACGTGGCACCGTTCACTGAAGGGATCTCAGTAAAGGGATCTCTGAATCCTCTTTTACGCTTTGTAACTTGGCATGTGACATCTGGGGCTATTTCCTCACATGGTCCTTTTGCATTAATGTAGTCTAAGTACTTTGGGAAGGTGCCTAAGTGATGGCCATTATGCAATTTTCTTTTAAAGGTAGAGGAAATGACAATCAAAGAATCCGGGGAAGGGGTGAGGACTTGTGCCCACTCCCTCCCCCTGTGAAAATGTCAGAGGGCCCTTTAACCCATGGTAATTGCAAAACAAACAGAGCTCAGAGCTCTTACAAAGCCAGGACTGCTTTGGAGAAACAGCAAGGTCAGCCAGGAGGGGCTGGCTCTCTTGCCTACCTATTGTTTTTGAAACTCCAAAGAAATGGAAAAATTAATCCCCAACAAGCCAAATACATTACCCGTAGCTAGTAGAGACTTTGAGAAGGAGGCTAAAAACTGGTGCTATTAATAATAACTGTATCAGCTTCGGTGCTTCTGGGTCCTCCTTGCTTATCTGTATAATGGGAATAACCCACGTTTTAGGGCTATTGCAGGGATTAAGTTAGATAGTGCATGTGATACGTTCTATATACTGTGGCAGGGACTGCTAGCTGTTTCCTAATATCCATTTTCATCTTTTGAACAGCACTGTATTATGAGCTGTACTTAAGTACACAACTTCCTAGGATAAATGTCATATTTTCTAGCTTCCTCTGCAGCTAGACGTGCTCCTATGATTAAGTTTTGGCCATTATGTTATAAGGAAAGTGCCCTGTAGCAGCTTCCGATACCTATCCTTAAAAGACAGCTGATGCACAGCCTTGGCCCTTTCTTTGTCCTTCCCTCCATCATGCTACCTGGAACATAGATGCTGCCATCTTGAATCATGAGATAGACCTATGAATGAGATCCTGACATCAGAGTGCTCATACCTGTTCTTTTGGATCCCACTCTTTCTTTGTAAAGCCACTGTTGAGCGGGGTTTTTCTTTCACTAGCAGTCAGTCCCTAATCCTGGTTCATTCACATAGACTTTGGTCTACCCAACAAAGCTCTGTCTTTTCAAAGAGCCACAAATTTAGCTGACGGTAAAATTCAGCATTTTTATTTTGTCTATTACTAGCATGCCTTTCCCCATACTAATTCCTCTAGGTAGTGTTCAGTTCCTTGGAAAGAGAAATACTCCATCTTCCCCCGTCTTGTTTCCATTCCAAGATGGCGGCTAGCTGAGTGAGAAAAAGGGTGAATTTTGTATGACTTCCTGGAAGAAAAGAAAGTCAAAGTCCTAGGTTGGCCTAGAACTGCTTGATTAATGCTTGCCCTGCTTACATTTAGAGCTGAAGCCTGCTGCCAGTCCTAGCATGATCTGGGGCTTGATCAGCTCTGGTCCCTAGATATGGCCTCATAGCAGACTTCCTGAGTCTCTACATTTGCCCATTTCCCCACCCCTCTCTCTTCAGCAGGCAGTTTATTCCCACTCTATAGGCTCACGATTCACCCATGATCTTCGCCCTTGAGTACTTTGGTCCCAATCTCTCCACACTGGAACCAGAAGCAGCTTGGAAAAGCTCAATCTCTAGGTCTACATTAGCCCAATTCTGCTGGCTACGGGGTCTACTTGGATATAGCTTTGTCCCTAGTTGGTCCTGGGTAGCTCCAGAAGCATCTCTTCCTAGAATCCCCAATGGGAATAGTGACTTTGATGGACAATGAGGCACTGCCCAGATTCCCTTCAGGAATGCAGGATTCATTCCTCCAGTAGAAAAAAACTAATTGCCCAAGGTCATACCTCCCTCCAGTGTCACCTACTTCCAATGACCGATCAACTTGTAGTATCAAGGCCCAGGATCCTCATCCCAATTTGGGACAGCTCTGAAGAGCCATCCCAGCTGCAGAGCTTCTCATGGGGTCAGCTGAGACCTATGCTGGGACCGTATCACAGCTCAACTTTTCTCTCTGCCCATTCCTGCTCCCATCCCTCCCTTGCACAAGTGTGGATTCTAAAGGAAGTCCTTCACAAATATCCTTATGCTAAACTCCATCTTAGAGTCTTTGTCCCAGGGAAGCTAATTTGCAACAGGGCCAGACATTCGTCTTCCCTCGGTCTTCCTTCTCCCCTCCAAATACTCCTATTCTGAGTGCTTCCTTTTGCATCTTCCCTTTTCTCTGTCACTCACAATCCCCTGGGACTGATGGAGTCATTTTTTTCTCTTCTTCTGCATCACCTTTTCCTGTCAGCAGCAAGTCTCATGGCTTAGCTATCAAGAGTCAGGATCCAGAACCAGAGCAGGGGCTGCCTCGAGGGGACTGGGACCATGGAGGGAGAGACTGTCTGTGGGAGGTGGAATCATGGAGAAGACAAAGCCACTGCTTCCCAGAGATGCCTCCTAAAACATGGTGGATCAGGGGAGAAATACCCTGGCTCCTCCCTTTTTCCCATCCTCCAATATTTTACCAGTGGCCCCCATTGACTGAAACTAGCTAGAAACCAAGGGAGACTGGGAAAGGTAGCAAGGGAGACTGGGAAATGTAGTTTGTAGGGATCAGCTAGCTCCCAGCAATATAGAACAGAGGAAGAGAAGGATGGGGAATGGATCTGAAAGCAAGCAGGCCAACGAGTGGCTGACACATTAGCATATTAAATGATATGTGCAGCCAAACTAAGACATATGCTTAGGTATTTCCCATACATATTTAAACATAAAATTTTATGACTTATTTATTTACCAACTTATGATCTTACTGCACAATACTTCCAGTGAAACCATTCAGAGCATACCTTGGAGCACAGTGACTAAAATGATCCCTTACACTGATCCCCTGTTGTTGGACATTTAGGTTGCTTCTACTTTTCCCCTTATGTACTTAGCATGACAATTTCTGGATTAGTTGACACAGACTCCTTTCCATTCTTCCCCCCACAAGCCTCTCTCAGCCTTTTTAGGGCTATTCAATCATTTATTTCCTCGAGAAATCATTAAGTGAAAATGTAATATGGGAAATGACTTGGAGTAATCAAAAGCCCAGGGCAGTTATCTAAACCCAGGTCCGTATGGTACAGAATGATGTAAGGATGTAGTACAGGGTAAGATGTGCAGGCAGTGGGGTTGTTGAGTTGGGATGCTGCCATTCTTAGACAAGGCAGGCCCTTCTGCTTCCTTCTCTTCCACTGGACACTGGCGAGACTTTCAACCTATGTGTGCTGGGTGACGGAAGCCTGGAACATGCTTTCTCATTCTCTTTTCTACCTTCTTGCTCCTTGTAGAAAACCTAGAGGGCCTAAGATGCCAAGTGCTTTTGCAGTGTGAGTCAACAGGAAGAAAATCATCCTTAAGTAGGATGCAGTGGAGTCTTATTAAAAAGAAAAAAAAAAAAAAGATCTTTTTCCTGCAAGGATAAGTGACTCTGAAAATGCTCAGTGTCTGCTGGGTGTGAGTTGGGCCTTCCCTCCAGGTCAGTTGCTTGTCAGTATCTGTATGACTGTTAGACTTTTTTGTTTGTTGGATTCTGGTGGTGCGATTTTTGTGTCTGTAGAAGGTGTCAAGTCTTTGGGGCTTCATGGGGAAGGAAGAGGGCCTAGGAAGGGAGGAGTTGAGCATTGGGGAGATCTGCAACCTAAATACTTCTCTGCATTCTTTCCTAGAGCAGTGACAGGCAGTCCTGGCCTCTGCAGGGTGAATGTTTTCTTCAGTCACTGAAGAAATCTCCACTTGATAAAGAGTAAGCACAGCAGCAGTGATGATGATCCTGACAGAATGCCTTGTGCCTGGCTTTACATGAACGGATTCATTTAGGGCTGACCGCAGCTCTGGAAGGTAGGTTGCTATTATCTTCTCCTTTTAGAGATGCTGAAGCTCATGCCC
Organism: Mesoplodon mirus; assembly: GCF_964341445.2. Taxonomy (NCBI): domain Eukaryota; kingdom Metazoa; phylum Chordata; class Mammalia; order Artiodactyla; family Ziphiidae; genus Mesoplodon; species Mesoplodon mirus. The sequence continues at coordinate 13,790,154 of NC_138989.1, forward strand.
AGGGAGGTTAATTCACTTGTCCAAGCTCACTCAGCCAGTCATCAGGGGAGCCTAAATTTGAACCGAGGCAGGGAGGCTGCAAAGTGCCTTCCCAGCCCCTCGTCTACCTCTGTACAACTCTATGCTGTCTGTCTGGTGCCACAAACTTGGACAGGTCGTATAGCTCTGCACATCTCAACCTGCTTGCACATGCTGTTGAAACTCAACACAGCCTTGGCAGGCAAGCCAACCATAGGTCTTATTCTTCTTGCAGTGGAAAGGATTCTGGGAAAACCCAGAATTATCTCCCCATTTCTGCCAACCCTTAGTTGCATGCACTTCAGCAAGCTTTACACCACTCCGACCTTGAGTTTAATCTCATCTCTATCCAAAACCGGGTGGAGGGTTTGTGCCAATAAAAACCAATAAAGGCGTAACAGCAGTTTGCCAACTGAGAAACAGCACTTGATATGAAATGGTGTTTGTTCCCACTTTACAAATGAGAAGGGTGAGAAGTAGGGAGGTCTGGCCACTGCCCCAAAGTCACGCCGAAGTTAGGGATCAGATTGATGCCTGTGAACCAGGTCTTATGACACTTTGCAGCCACTTTTTGTTATACCAGGATGTCTTGAGAAAAAGCAGAAAGAGTACTGTTCTTCTAAATGGCCACCTCACCACGGGGTTGCTGACAATGAGATTGCTCTGTCTGCCCAGTGACCCCAGCTACAGTCAAAATAAACCAGGAAACCTGCCTGCCCTCCCATATGTTGCTGGCTCTGGATTCTCCAAAGGTGGCAAATCAGGGAAGCTGCATTTGGCCTCTATCTGCCATTGGCGCTGCCACAGGATTCAGATAAATTCAGTTAAGCAGCACAGCACTGATTTGATATACTCCACATCTCTGGAGCCTCTGGTATCCAAAGGGCCTCTTCATCAATGTGTTTAGCAGCCTTAGACAACAAATAAAACATGCACCGTCTGGGTTTCTGCGTTGCCTTTCTTTGTAAATGCCTCCTGCCTTGTTTTAATCCCAGAGCATCAGTTTTCAAAGAACGGATGTAGGGGGAAGAAAAACAAAGCATCAAAAGGCAAAGAAAGTTGCCAACGGATTAAGTTTGCAACAGGGGTTTGCCAGCATGTTGCCTCTCAAGACCTGATGGGGGGGCGATGCCTCCCAAGCTTCCTTGCACTGCCCCCAACACACACAGCATGTGAGACACTAGGACTCAAGCCACCTCGGTCATGGTCCCTACCTGGCTGCCTGTTCAGTTCTAAGTCAGAACGTTAGAGCTCTGGGCGGCAGGGAGAGTTAGTAATGGACAGTGCCGAAGGAGCAGAACAGGCTCCAGTAAATGAAAGGATGCTGAGCCCTCTTTCTTCCGCCTTTTATCCGAAATCCACCTCTCGATCTAAGTCCCAAACTGAGTACCCTCTAGTCAACAAGGCTTTCTTTAACTACCTCCACGTTAGGTCAGAGGGTGGGTGACTCGGGGGCCATGGGCCAAATCCAATCTGCTGCCTGTTTTTGTACAGCGAGGAAGTGAAGAATGGTTTTCACATTTTTAAACAATTACTTTTGAAATGGTTGCATCAGTCCCAGCATAACAGTCTCAATTCTGCCTCTTGATCCACAAAGCCTAAAATATTTGTTCTTTATCTGCGCTTTGCAGAAAATGTTTGTTGACCCCTGTTGTAAGTGAATCAATAGATCATCATCATATCTGCCACTGAGACATCTCTTGAATTCATTCATTCATTCAATCTGTGGGGAAGTTACTTATGATCTCTAAACTTTGGTTCTTCAACTGTAACTAGAGAGAAATAATCTGACCACTCACGTAAAGTTCATGTGAGAATTCAGTGAAATAATGCATTTGAAGCTGATGGCGTATTTCCAAGCAAGTGTTAGCTATAATTATATGCACTGGACTGGATGTTTTTGTCCCTCCAAAATCCATATGTTGAAATCCTAACCCCGCCCCTCCCACACAATGTGATGGTATTACGAGGTGTGGCATTTGGAAGGTATTTAGGTCATAAGCGTGAAGCCCCCATGAATGAGATTACTGCCCTTATAAAAGGGACCCCAGAGAGCTCCCTTGCTCTCTTTCCGTCATGTGATACATTGAAAACACAGCCAGCTGAAACCTGCAGGAGGGTTCTCACCAGAACTGGACCATTCTGGCACCCTGATCTCAGACTTCCAGCCTCCAAACTCTGAGAAATAACTGTCTATTGTTTATAAGCCACCCAGCCTTTCTAACTTGATTAGAGCAATCTGAGCAGATTAACACAATATAATTATTATTGGAAGATGGCTGTGCAGTATAAGAACATGAGCCCAAATACATGCACGGCAGACTTCAAATCGAGCATATGCAGTGCAGGCACTGAACACCAGCAATGCTGACAATGCGGGACATTAGAGAAAGACAGTGGGTTTTGAATGTTTGCTCTGACACTTGCACTGTCTGACCTTGGGCAACTCATTTCAGCTGAGCCTTGTCTTCCTCACGTGTAAAACGTGGATCGCAGGGTTGTTACCGACAATATGATAAGACGCTGAAATCCAAGCCCGATGCATAGTAAGTGCTCAATCAACACTAGCTATTTTATACACCCTCATACTTTTGCAAACACCTACATGCACGGTTGCAAAAGGCCATCCTCCCACGCTTTTAAAAAACATTCGAGGGCTTCCTCGGTGGCGCAGTGGTTGAGAGTCCGCCTGCCGATGCAGGGGACACGGGTTCGTGCCCCGGTCCGGGAAGATCCTACATGCCGCGGAGCGGCTGGGCCCGTGAGCCATGGCCGCTGAGCCTGCGCGTCCGGAGCCTGTGCTCCGCGGCGGGAGAGGCCACAACAGTGAGAGAGAGGCCCGCGTACCACACAAAACAAAAAAAAAAAAAAAAGGAAACAACAAAACATTCGAAGTTTCCCAAACAAAGATGGGCTAAGAAATTATGTTTTTGCCACACTATGAAATTATTTTAACTACCGTAGGCAGTAAGGGGCAATGGTCACAACATATTTCATCATAAACCAGGTGATAACACTATATACTATAGGGCTTCCCTGGTGGCGCAGTGGTTGAGAGTCTGTCTGCCGGTGCAGGGGACATGGGTTCGTGCCCCGGTCCGGGAAGATCCCACATGCCGCGGAGCGGCTGGGCCCATGAGCCATGGCCGCTGAGCCTGCGCGTCCAGAGTCCGTGCTCCGCAACGGGAGAGGCCACAGCAGTGAGAGGCCTGCGTACCGCAAAAAACAAACAAACAAAAAAGCCCATTATATATTATAAAGCCCATTTTTAAAATTATGTTTTAAAATACATTAAAAAAAAGACAACAGGAGATTTCACACCATCTAAGTTAACTCCCTCCTCCCTTCCTCCTTCCCTTTTTGCTTCTCGTCTTTCCTTTTTTCTTTTTCTCTGAGATCTGCTTTTAGAAGAAAGATACAATTCAAAGAAAACAAGCTGTCGTCTCATAATTTCCTCAAAAGCAACAGCTTTCAGAGTATAAGCTCAACTAACTCATGCATCATCTACACCCCTACTCCCAGCCCCCTGCAGTCAGAACTGATCGACGTTCCCAAAAGTGGTCCTGAGACCCTGCAGCCTTCTCTGGTATCATCAAAGTCCTATTTGGTTGGAAAGATTCTACCCGCAAAGGCAGAGGACTGGACTTGGGTGACTCGATTCCATAGTGGTCAATGCAAAGTGGAATTTCACTTCAATGTAATAACCCAAGAATCAAATTGATCAAAGATCCACCTGACCAATCAAGATGACTAGACTTCACGCAACAGCTCTTTATCCAGGCCCTCCTCTGGACAGAATGCAATTCGGGGAGAAAAGAGACATCATGCAATGAGATAGAGAAGGACTAGCTCTCATGGGGCGACCTGCTGAGTGGAAGGGGCTGCAGACAGAAAACAAGTGGATGGACGAATACCCATGATACGTGCAGGCAGTCATACGTGCTTTGAAGAAAACGAAGCAAGGTGATAGTTGTCAACTATTTTGCTCTGCAGGGGACACTGGAAAATGTCTGAGGACCTTTATGGTTGTCACAGCGGAGGGTGGACTCTCCTGGCATCTAGTGGGTAGGGGTCAGGGATGCCGCTCAACATCCTACAGTGCCCAGGACGGCCCTCGCCACAGAGAATCTTCCAACCCCAAATGCCAACAGGAGTAGGGTTGAGAAATCCTACTCTAGAGAAGCCTGCAGTGGGTGAGGGGAAGGATGGGAAATTCTCACCCAGCTGCAGGTCACACGCTGCAGTCACAGGGAAGAGCAAGAGACAAGAAGAGGACACATTGGGTGTTTCGGAGGCCAGAAAATAGGACAACAAATAGAGGAGGAATGGCTAACAGTGGCACTGTTCATCCATGTAGCAGACGCCGTAAGCAGGTGTCCGTGACAAGGACACCTGCAGCTTCAGGGGGCAATTCCCCTTGTGCGGTGGTGTCTTACCTCAAGTGTCTGTCTCTCTCTGCATTTCACGGGCACCTGCTCAGCTCCCCACCCCAAGAAGTGCCCAGGATGGGTGGGATTTGGTGGGTAAATGCCACAGCCCCTCGCCCCCGGCTGGCCACACTCTGCAGTCTCCCAGGGGTCTCCTGAGGTCACCTGCTCCGTGATGCACCTCCTGTCGGTCTTCTCCTTCCCTGCCTTATTCCCACTCCCCCATCACTGCCTACTGGACTCACCTCCCAAATAAACGACTTGGCCCCAGCTCCTTGCCTCGGGGTCTGCTTTGAGATGAGCCCACATCCAAGCAGTGCATATATGCTGTGACTGACTCTAGCTACAGCCCCGGATGGCACGCAGCTGGCACTGGTATATTCCTGCCTATTTTCATCCAGAGGCCACTCCCTCCAGTTTGGGTCAGTGGCTGTGCAGCCGGTCACGTCACGTGCCAAGAGGGCAGCCTCCTTTCTCGTCTGGACATAGCCGGGGACCCTCCATTCCCTTGTATGCGGAGGCAGATGGAGAAATAGCTCGCTGCAAGCGGTTCCCGTTTCTGGGCAGAATGCCCCCAGCTCGCAGTTAGCTCTATCAGCTCCACTCCATCCCCTCCTCGGATCCTGTGCTCCCGGCCTTGTCAGGGGTCAGGGGGCCCACCTGCTGCCTGCATCGACGGGTGACGGCCCAGGCAGAGTTGGCGATCTTCGCTACAAGACTCGGGCCGGTGTTGGGGGCTCTGTCACCCAGAGCCCAAGGGACACGTTCCATATGCTGCATCCCAGCCCCTCCTCGCCCCCCCTGCTGCTAGACCTCTGGGCCTGCAGTGTGATTCTCCTGGCGGAATTATTCCCATAGGAAGATGAAGGCCTGGAACGGGGGCAGGGGCGGGAGTGACACGTGCTGCTGGGTGACGGTCGTGCGTGTGGCAGGCCTGGAGACCCCATCCTCACAGACTGTGGGGCGAGTGCTTCTCCCTGGGGCGGTGGGTGCAGCCCTGCACGGAGGTGACGGGCACCTCTGGGTGGTGGAGGAGCAGCAGGCAGGGCCACGAGAAGGCATAGGCGGCCAGTGTCCCCCAGCGGGATGGACGCGGGCCCTGAGGGGATGAGGCCACAGGGAGGGGCTGCTGCGAGGTGGGGGGGCGAGAAAGGAGCCGGGGCTGTCCACGCCCACACCCAGAGGACCAGGACCAGGCAGGAGTCAGGGCCAGGCTGCCCCTCCCAGCGAGGACGGATGCTGGGCAGGGTCTCCCTCCATCATCACCTCTGCCTTTGGAGATGCTGTTCCGGCTCCATGGGCAGTCTCTTCCAGTGCTAAGCGTCTCCTCCATTCTCCAGCCTCAAAGGGCTGAAGACACACACACACACACACACATCCCATGCGGAAGCACAACCAGAAACACACACATGGACAAACACACAAATACACACAGAAACACAAACAGAAGAGATACATGTATATGTATAACTGAATCACTTTGTTGTACATCTGAAACTAATCACAACATTGTTAATCAACTATACTCCAATACAGAATAAAAAGTTAAAAAATAAAAATAAAAACAAAACCCCAAAAAACAAAAGCAAACACAAAACACATATACACACAGCCATATAAATGTACACCAACCCACCAATACAAACACACAAACACTCCAAGAAGCACAAACATAAAAGCATACAGAAACGGACACACAGATACACACACAGAGACACATATACACATGCAAACAAAAACACTTACCCACACAAACGCCCATATACACACCAACACAAACACACACGAATACACAAACACAGAAACACAAAACGCACGCATACACACATAAAAACATACAAACACAAAAGCCTATAGAAACACGCACATGCATACACACAGATGCAGAACCACACATGACCACACGCACAGAAACGCACACACACCCTACGATGTGCGTTCACGCAGAGAACTTGGACCCTCCAGGATGTCAATGCTACCTTGATGTAATTCCTTCCAGGGCTTTAGGGCCTGAAGGACAGATGTGTTGCCCAGGTCCTCCAGCCCCATAAGGCCGTGGACACAACCAGGAAGATGAGTGCTGGGATCAGAGCCCCCAGGGCAGCTAGCCTGCAAGGCTTCAGATCCCAGCTCTGCCGCTAAGTGATGACATAAGCTGAACTTGCATATCTCCTCCCATAAACCAGGGGGGACGATACCACCCACCTGGTGAGGATGAACTGCACAAGTATACAACGTGCCCAGGTGGGGGCTTGATACGTAACAAGTGCCTAGTGAAATTATTTCTACTAACACTGATTCTCAAAGGCCACCATCTATGAGTTCCTACCTGCACAGCTTGGGGTCCCCAAGTTTAGCATCTCTCAGATATTCCAGAATCCCTAGAGAGTACCTCACACACGCTCATGAAGAATAATCTGTTTTTCCATTATGACCACCTGCCAGTGAGGGCTGCCTGCAAGGCCTGGTGGGCAGGTCTCACACTGTCAGAAGGTCAGAGTCCACCATAAAAACGCCAGTGCTAGGCCAGTACTCCTTCTTGATCCTCCCAAAGCTGCCAGCCCCCCGTAGTGCCAAAAGATGCTGTATCAGCCTTGGACCCACAGCATCAGAGCTCTGCTGGGCTGGGCAGAGCCAGGAGTAAACCATTCCCTGACTTATTCTGATGCCTGGGCTCCTAGCAGGGCTGCAGTGGCCTTTATCTCAAAGTCCTTATGCAAAAGCTGCTTCTCTCCCCTCCCCTCCCCTGTCCTCCCCTCCCTCCTCTTCTCTCTCTCTCTCCTTCTCTCTCTCTCTCACTCTTTCCTTCTGTCTCTCTGTCTCTGTCTCAATCCCCCCACTTCCTCTCTCTCCCCTCTCCCTTCCACTTTATACTTGATCTAGGGCACAGGCACCCCCCTGCCTGCTGCACGCCCCTCTCCTCCCCACCTCTCTCTCGGAAGCTCCCCTAGGATACAACACCACTTCCTAAGAGGAGGTTTTTGCTGGGGCGGGGTGGGCAGAAGAGAGCATAAAATGCTGGGGAAGGGGTACCATGCCACCCAATAGAAAGAACACCCCAGCTTGGAGCCAGATAGACCTGGAGTTGAACCCTGAATCTGACACCTACCTGCTCAGGATAATGTCCTAGGTGTGCCACTGCATAAAGGAGGGACACAGCCGGCAATGTGTCGTCCCAGTTACACCCCCGACCTCGATAGGGGGCCAGAGAACCCTGCCTGAGATCCTAGGAGACCACCTTCCCATCCAGAGGCTGTTTTTACATCCCTCACCTCCACCCGGAAGCCCAGGAAGAGGATGGATGGACAGGCTTAGTAGTGACGAACAGAACGTCCAGAGTTGGGGTGATAAGCTGGGTCAGCTGACCCTTCAACCGGCACATACAGGCAACACAAATGTATCAGGACGAATACTCAGGTGACCTTTATGGGAAAAAGCTACAGAACCCTCAAAACACCTTCCTACATCCGGGAGTCTGCTGATGTGGTAGTTGTGGCTTTGGAGAGCGGACCAAAATGACTTTGTGTCCTGGTTCTAGAACTTTCTATGCATGTCCTTCAACCTCTCTGAACTTCCCCTTCCCCAGCTGGAAAATGGGCGTCAGGCTGTCTCTGGCCCAGGATGTCCTCAGGGATTCTGCTCAGCACAGACTAGGCTGCTGTCATTTTGATGGCGTTGCTATGATTCTAATAAGCTCAGAGAAGGAGGAAAACGATCTCCAAGGATGAGAAGGCCCAAGACAGGAAGGCGGGTGCTCTAAGGACACGCTGCGTCTCCATCTTGCTTTTGCAGAGAGCTGGTCTTAAATCGACGCCTTGGCCAATTCCCTCGTGTCCCTCTCTGCCCCGCTGCTCCCTCCCAAGCCCTTCCTCTCCATCCTCCAAGGGTGAAGTTAGCATACCAGTGGGGTTAGCAGGAGGGACAAACTGAATTAGATGTTAAATCAATTTGGCCTTCCTCCCCAGGGGCGCTGCAGGCAGGTTCCACATGAATAATGATTTGTCTGAGGCAGCAAACTGGATTATTTGATCAAAAAGGGGAAAAAACAACTCATGTTCATTTTTTAATAATGGCTTTTGCATCCAGTCTCCGAGCTTGGCTAAGAGGGCAGGGGGAGGGGAGGGGTGGCTGGCAGGGAGGATGAGCTGGAAGACAGACAATCACAAAAAAAAACGCTTTTTCTTCTGAGAACCCCCGTTCCAACCTCAGACTAGAGCAGGGGCTGCCCAATCCCACCCCTCTGAACGGTTTTAGGTTTTTCAATCTTTGAATAAAAACCGGAATAATAAGAATATTTATCTTATGTGCTTGACCATCTGGCATGCCCTGTTGTGTATCTCTGCATACATTAGAGCTCATTTAGTCTTACTGGGGAACTCAATTTATAGGTGAGGAACCTGAAGCTTCTAGAACAGGGTTTCCCAAACCCGGCACTGATGACATTTTGGGCTGTCATTCTTGGCTGTGGGGGGGGGGGCGGCTGTTCTGTGCATTGGGGCATGTTGAGCTGCATCCCTGGCCTCCAGCCGCTAGAGGCCGGTAGTGTAACCGAGCAGGACGCTATGGGGTCTCCCCGGGTCAGACCCCTCCCTCATCTCCTCTGCTTTAGCTTTTCTCTGAAGTACCTGGATAACAGTATCTGATGCACATTCCCTGAGCTGTTTTGCAGATGTGAAAACTACTTGATGACCATGAGCACGGAGCCCCCAGGTCTCCTGGAGCCAAAGGGCTGATAAAGTTAACCCCTGTGACACCACCCTGTTCCCCCACCACCAGCCAATCAGAGAACCACGCACAAGCTGATCATGCACCCTGCGGCCCCGCTCCCTCACCTGGCCTTTAAAAATGCTTTGCTGAAACCCTTTGGGGAGCTCGGGGCTTTTTAGGGCATGAGCCACCCGTCTCCTTGCATGGCGCTAGAATAAACCTTTCTCTGCTCCAAACTCTGATGTTTCGGTTTGTTTGGCCTCACTGTGCTTCGGGCACACGAACTTGCGCTAACATAAGTATCCCCTGCCACAGGATGTGACAACCAGAAATATCTCTAAGCAAGCCTCCCCTGCAGGACAAAATCAGTGCTAGTTAACGAAATCTGGTCTAGATAGGTTAAGTAAGTAGTCAAAAATCACACCGCTAATGACTAGCTTACCTGGAATTCAAACCCAGGACATCTTAGCTCAATGCCTGGCTCCTAACTGCCCTCCCAGATAAGAAGTCCTCCCATGCTAGGAGGGAGGTACAGAAGGGCCAAAGAAAGACCCCACTAGCCATGTGTCTGGTCAGTTCCCAAGAGAGAAGATCCATGTTTCAGAGAAGCCAGGGAAAGCTGTGTAGAATAAGACCACGGTTCTACCATGACGGGGGGAAACACTCATGTTATACCCTATTTATACCAAATGTTAACCCCGTCTCCCCCACCAAAGAAGCCCATTCTTCTTGTTAGCAGGCCTATATTCCAAAAAATGCTCTCAGTATTATTCATTAAAATTTGTCAATAAAATCATTGTGGGAATTTGTTTTTTCTGCGTACCTACATCATACCCTCAACTTGGCCTTTGCCCACAAAGTCAGATTTACAGAAAGTAAACCTGGCCCCTTATAGAGAGTTTGCTGACTCCTGGGCTAGAGGAACAATTGTGGAAACGGTTTCCATATCCACTGGCAGGGTTATTTTATGAAGAGGAGCCACTGGATGCCTTTGGTGATTAAACACAGACTACAGAGCCAGGTGACCTGGGTTTGAATCCTAGCCCTGCCTTGTACTGGTTGTGTGACTTTGGCAAGTCACTTAACCTCTCTTTGCTGATGTTCCCTCATTTTTAAAATTAATAAAGAATAACATCTACCTTGGCAAACTACAGAGAGTTCATTCATATAAGTGAATTGATATAAATGTAACGCTCTCAGAGCAATATCTGACTTTTGAAAAAGTGCCATTTAAATGCAAGCTATTTATGGCGATTGTTATTATAATCTTCATCGTCATCATTATCACTGTCTTTTGAAAAGCCTGGTTCAAGCTACTTGTTTGAGCTCTGCTCATGGTCCAGTTGTAACTTTCTCCAGTTTTGTGGAATTAGCCACTTCTCACTTTTCTTTCCCAGCTCATGGTTTGGGGTATTCTCCCTTCTGCATATTTTATCACTGGCCTCCTCAAGGCCTTTCTAGGTGGAGGTGGCCAGGTCTAGGAGTGAGAAATGGTAAATATTTGATTGTATGCGGGAAAGAAATGCCACTGGGTTGGGCCTCCCCTTAGCCCTCAATGCATGCATGAAGTCTCAGTTTATTTTTAATAGGTCTGTTCAGAAGTGGCTCCTTGGTAAACAACCTAAGTGTCCATCATTGGATGAATGGATAAAGAAGATGTGGCACATATATACAATGGAATATTACTCAGCCATAAAAAGAAATGAAACTGAGTTATTTGTAGTGAGGTGGATGGACCTAGAGTCTGTCATACAGAGTGAAGTAAGTCAGAAAGAGAAAGACAAATACCGTATGCTAACACATATATATGGAATCTAAGAAAAAAAAAGGTCGTGAAGAACCTAGGGGTAAGATGGGAATAAAGACACAGACCTACTAGAGCATGGACTTGAGGATATGGGGAGGGGGAAGGGTAAGCTGTGACAAAGTGAGAGAGTGGCAGGAACATATATACACTACCAAATGTAGAACAGATAGCTAGTGGGAAGCAGCCGCGTAGCACAGGGAGATCAGCTCGGTGCTTTGTGACCACCTGGATGGGTGGGATAGGGAGGGTGGGAGGGAGACGCAAGAGGGAGGGGATATGGGAACATATGTATATGTATAACTGATTCACTTTGTTATACAGCAGAAACTAACACACCATTGTAAAGCAATTAAACTCCAATAAAGATGTACAAAAAATAAAAAGAAGTGGCTCCTTGGAGGCATCTCATTTTCCCCTGCTCATTAGAGAGTCCTGGAGATGCTCCCATAGCCAGGCGTTTCCTAGGAAAAGTCTCAAGCTGATCTCTCCAAAGGTCACCTGAACGACTGATACCTACAACTCAGAGTGGAGTGTTCCGTTGTTTCCCTGAAACATCAGGGAAATAATACAAGTGAAACACTTAATAATACTTCTTATCGTCATCAGCATTTATTGAGCTGTTACCAAGCTGTCCCGAATGCGGTGCTAACTTCTTGGTATGTATTATCTATTTCAACTCTTGCTGCCCAATGGATAGGTTCTATGTTTAGCACAATCTTACTGATGAGGCAATTGAGATCAGAGGAGTTAAATGACACGCCCAGGGATACACAGCTGGAAATAGGCAGAGCAAAGCTTCCTGGCTTTCATAGCTATAGATAAGTTGCTGTACATTGAATTGACCTATGACATGTCATGGGTGAAGCTGACACAGTAAAGGGTACACAGAACTCTTCGTACTGCATTGGCAACTTCTGCTATTTTTCGATATAAAAAGTTTTTAAAAATAGTGAAAAAAAAATCAGTTGAACACCTAGTGTGTGCCCAGCCCTATGCTACATCCTTAGGAATAGAATGAAAATAAAATGGATATTAACCCTGGCCTGGGAGCTTCCATCTCACACAAGTGTCAGCAAGTTGCTGCCTGGGGACCTGAGCCAACCAGCTGCCTGTTTTGTAAGGAAGGTTCATTCACCCACTGTGAATGGCTGGTCTCTGGCTGCCTTCACACGACAGTGGCACAGTTGAGGAGTTTAACAGATACCGTGTGGCTGGCAAAGCTGAAAATAGTTACTACCTGGACCTTGACAAAAAAAGTTTGCTGCAGCTTTTGAATGAGTCCGCTCTTGGGTGGCCAAAGCACAGGAGGTTACTTTTTCACAGTTCTGGAGGCTGGAAGGCTGAGATCCATGTGTCGGCGGGATTGGTTTCTTCTGAAGCCTCTCACCTTGATTTGCAGGTGGCTGTCTTTCTGAGTCTTCCCACGGTCTTCCCTCTGTGTGTGTCTGTGTCCTGGTTTCCTCCTCCTACGAGGACCCCAGTCAAATTGGAATAAGGCCCATCCTAATGACCTCATTGTAACTTAATTACCTCTTTAAAGAGCCTGTCTCCAAACACCATCACATTCTGAAGGACTGGGGTTAGGATTTCAACATAGGAATCTGGTGGGGAGACAAAATTCAGCCCATAACACCCCTGGTTTAGTGGGAATGGAGACAACACAAAATGGCCTACATACAACTAACGTAAAGGAGTGTGTAAAACGCTATGGGGGGAAAATAGAGGTGCACTCGGCTTCACAGTGGAGCTGACATTTCAACTGGCTCGTAGGATGCACTCATGTTTACCAAGCAGAAAATGGTGGGGCCTCCTACAGCAGTATGAGTCAAGGCCTGAGACACGTAGGAAACCATCACAGCTAGACCTGCTATGTGCTGGAGTTCAGAACGCTGGTGCAGTATAGATGTTGAGAAGATGTCGCCATCTTTCCTGCATCTAGACTCTACATTGCCATCCTGCCTTCTGTTAAAGAAGTGCCCACAGGGCTTCCCTGGTGGCGCAGTGGTTGAGAATCTGCCTGCCGATGCAGGGGACACAGGTTCGTGCCCCGGTCCGGGAAGATCCCGCACGTCCGGAGCCTGTGCTCCGCAACGGGAGAGGCCACAACAGTGAGAGGCCCACGTACCGCAAAAAAAAAAAAAAAAAAAAGAAGTGCCCACAGAAGACCAAGCGGAGGACTTCAAGGAATTACTTCTCCAGAGGCAAAAGCTTTCAGAGAAGCTGGCCCAAGAGGTGAGGTAAGCAGAGGCAGGTCTGAGAATCAGGGAGTCAGACTTTGTCCCCCAGCCACTGCTCCATCAGACTGAGCCTTGAATCCCAGCCACCACCTCTTGCTTATGGGAATCCCATTATACTTCCTGGATGTTGAACAGTTCTGGCAGCCATGGGACAGAGTCAGTTCTGCCAACAGAGCTGCTTCCGTTGTTCCCAGGAACCGTCAGGTGGCTCAGCCACCACCCTCACATAAGACAAGGAGCAAACAGCAACTTCTCTTCCATTTTTGCAGCCTGACCTCCCAGAATCCTGATCTCTAACAAGCTGTGTACATCAAGGCTCTGCCCAAGGCCCCTTTCACCACCCCAGAAGAGACTGGGTGTTTTTTTTCCGAGGGGGGTTCTTCCTCCACTGTCCCTTTCCCCTTTCCTCTCACCCTTCTATGCCGGTGTTGATTCAATGACAGGACTGTAATATCCTGAGTCCAGATTCTTTTTTTTTTTTTTTGAGCAAAATCAGCAAAAGATTTTGTTGGCTAAGTGGGAAAATATTTCATTCCTACTTCAGAAAGGCCAGCAGAGGCCTGAGAGCTGACTGGATTCCTTGTGGAAACATCATGCCTCACCTGATGTATTTGATCAAATACATCCCGGACCTGAGAGTATCTCTTTCTGCCATTTGGGGATTAAGATTTTCTACAGCTCTTTCATTCACAGCGTCTACATCTCATCCAGGAGACGGCGTTGCCCCATAAATCAGGCTGCGGAGGACAGTCAAGGTCATGAATCTCCTTAAACTTCACCCCGTGCCCCGCTTCCCACCCCTCACCTCCCGGGGCTGCATTCATGGGGCTCGCAGGCAGTGACGCTGGGGGAAGCATCTGGAGGCAGTGAACTTGTTTCTCCTGGTCAGACAGCCCTTGCTTTCTTAACCAACACTAGAGGAGAATGGGGAACTGCTATTTTTATGGAGGACCTACTTTGTGCCGGGCATGGAGTCAGGCACTTGAATGATGTCATTCCCCTTTTACAGATGAGGAACCTGAGTTCGGAAAGCTACACTAAGAATGCTGGAGCTGCCTTGGCATCCCGAAGGCCATGATCACACACATTCATCCCATCTTCCCTCTCTCCCTTCCCTCCTCCTTCCATTCATTTATCCAACGGAGCCTTGATGACTGAGTATCGGCTGTGGGCCAGAAGCCACACTCAGACAGGAGGCTCCTTAAGGAGTCAGGCTTGGCTTGCCCCTGTTTGGAGCTGGCATCCTGGAGACACCTGTCCTTTCTGGGGGGTTCTATGAGTCTGTGATGCATGGTCTAGATATAAAAATGATACCGATGACAGTAATAATACAGATAACTATAATAAAATGAATAAGGAGGAAGCAGTTCCTCATTAGCAAAACAGAAATAATACCTACTTTATTGGATGTTGAAACGCTCATTTATAAGTTTCTGGATACAGGATGTGTTATAATCAATGTTGCCTTCTATTTGAAGTGATTAAGTTCCTTGCAGGATTGTTATGAAGGTCTGACTAGTCTATGTCTGTACAATGCACAAGAGTCACTCTATAAACATTAGCTGATATTTTGTCCATTGACTTTTGGGGAACTGAGGTCTTTCCAGGCCCTGGGGCAGGTGGAGGATCCTAGGCACTTGAATTTCTCACTCTTCTCTTCTGAGATGGCTCAAACTGGACACGGTGTCATCCTGGCATGATCCATGGGATTCTCTCACCTCTCTCTCTAGCCTGGCTGATGTCAGAGACCCCCAAACTGCTTCCCCAGGAAAGAAAGGCAGTGTCCACTAGGGCCCACTTGACCAAAGGGCCACTTGCCTATGAAGGCAGAGGGACTGGAATTCTCGCCTGATTCCCTCCTGTGATCTTGGGCAAGTCACATGACATCTGTCAGGGTCCTGGCAAAATGCGAAGAGCACACTCAAGTCAGGCTAATTCAGGGAGCATTTCATAAAAAGCCTGTTTGCAAAGGTGTGGGCAGGGTGTAGAGAACACAGCAACGGGCTGGGCGGAAGCCCAGCAGGGGGTTAGCAAGGAGGGCACATTACCATGCTCAGACCTGAAGGGTTAAAATAAGGGAGCAGGCATACAACCTGGAGTCAGATGGTTGTACCGAGAGCGTCACCCCGCGGGATCTGTGACCCTTGGTGGAGGGGTCAAAGGTCTGCAATGAGCCCGCAAAATGGGAGCAGGGGGACCGAATACACCACCTGATCTCTCCTTCCTCCATCCAACTCTCTGTGATTGGCTAGTGCCTCCACTGGCCAAATCCAGACAGAAACCGGAAGGCACAGGGGATCACTGATGTGGTTTCCACAAGGATGTTTCTCAGGGCAAAAAGCTGCGTGCAGAAGGGTGGACCGTGGATCGAGAGGGGCAGACAGAAGATGTCTCACACACTCTCCTCTCTGACCCTCAATCCCTACCTCTTATAAATGAAGACGTGGTTTCAAACCCTTTATCCTATAGCAGCTGAATCTGTCCTCTGTAAAGGATGATAATATAAACAATCAACACACAGCACATAGAAGAGTGGTCCGCTCTGCTTCAAATGGGGGGTCAGGACAAGGTCCCCACGTCCTAGCAGCTCCCTCACCCCTTGGGGTTAAGAAGCCCTGCAAAAAGGGTTTACGTGGACATAAGCCAGATATCCCTAGGTCAGTTTAGGATTCACAGTAGCCGTCCCTCCTTAAAAGATTTCCTCCACTGAACCTGCAGTGTGTCTGAAGTTCCCACGTCACTCCCTGACTTTAAAGTCAAGTTCATAATACCCGAGTATCAGTCTCATCTTATTCTGTTAGCCTCGATAAAGTTTAGGCCCGGAAATCAATGCCCAGATTAGGCTGTATTTGACATAATTGCCACCAAAGGAACGTCTGACATGTCACATTGAGCTGGGAACACCCATTACTTCTTGACTTTCAAGTTTCTCACTTTTCCGTCTTTTCTTTCTTCTGTTTCGCTTTGGCATTTAAATTTGTCCCCCACCCCCCTGCCCCGTCCCCTTCTCCCTGTGCCTCCCTCTGTATTTAGAAATTACTGTATAAATGTACATATTAGAACTCACATCCTCTCCCTCTGGCTGCCACACCATGACTTATTTCTGATCCCAACTGTCCTAGGAATTTTAGCACCACAGTTAAGAGTATGGACTTTGACATCAGAATAGCTTTGTTGTAAGAATCAAATAAGATAATGCACGTAAAATACTCGACATGGTTCCTGGCAAGTAGTAAGCACTCAAAGCAATTTTATTACTGTTACTTTCCAAAGTGTAATATACACTCTGCCTCCAAAGCCTCCTGCCCCAGTCACTATTGAATTCTAAAATCAAGAGTCCCTTTCTACTCAATCTGGACCTTTCCACTAAAATAAATAAATGTATCTGATAAAAAAATTATCAAATACTTACCCTATGCGAGACATAATACAAAGATTAAAAAACAAAAGACGTGGATGGACCTAGAGACTGTCATACACAGTGAAGTAAGTCAGAAAGAGAAAAACGAGTATCGTGTATTAACGCATATATGTGGAATCTAGAACAGGTACAGATGGAGCAGTTTGCGAGGCAGAAATAGAGACACAGGTGTAGAGAACAAAAGTATGGACACCAAGGGGGGAAAGTTGGGGCAGGGGATGGACTGGGAGATTGGGATAGACATATATACACCAATATGTATAAAATAGATAACTAATGAGAACCTGCTCTATAGCACAGGGAACTCCACTTTGCTGTACAGTAGAAACTAACACAACATTGCAAAACAACTATACCCCAATTAAAAAAAAAAAAAAGATGTTGCAATCTTCGTAGGGTATTCTAGAGGAGGAGATAGAAACAGTTCAAGGATACAGAAGGTACTATCAGAAGGCATGGGAGAGAGTCTTTCTCATTTTTTCCTAGGAGAATCGGAAAACTTCACAGAAGGGATGTCAGAGTGTCACGTGTTAAGGATGACTGAGGGTGAAAAACTTACAGGACAGGCAAGAGAACATTCCAGACGGGGAACAGCATGCACACGCTATGTACAGTTCAGCCTCCCAGGACCCAAAGGTCAGTGGAGAATGATCTGGGAGCACCATGTGTTCACGCATTCATTCAAAAAAAAATTTTTTTTTGAGTGATTGCTATGTGTCGGGCACTGTTGAGATGCTTGGTGGGGATAAAGCAAGGAACCGATTTGACACAAATGCCCTGCCCTCCTGCAGCTTACATTCTAGCTGGCAGACACAGACACTCATCATAATAAACAATCAAATTTGACAGTAGGAGTAGTAGTAAAGCTGTTCTTTGGTGTAGTAGGCCAAAGAATAGCTCCCAAAGATGGCCACATCCTAATCCCTGGAATCTGTGAGTATGTTAGGCTACACAGTAAAGACAAATTAAGGTTGCAGATGGAATTACCTTTGCTCAGCAGCTGATCTCAAAATAGGGAGATGATTCTGGCTAGATTCTCTGGGTGGGCCCAATGTATCCACAAAGGTCCTTAAAAGTAGAAGATGGAGGCAGGGAAAGAGAGTTTGGAGGGAAATGCAACTCCAAGAGAATGGTCAGAGAGATGCAAGATTGCTTTGAGAAGGGGCCACAAGCCAAGGAATATAGGCGGCCTCTAGAACCTGGAAAAGGCAAGAGAACGGATTAGAGCCTACAGCCTCCAGAAGGAATGCAGCCTTGCCAACACCTTGATTTCACCCCACTGAGACCTATGCCAGACTTTTGAACTACAGAACTGTAAGATAATAAATTTGTGTTGTTCAAGCTGCTAAGCTTATGGTAATTAGTTATAATATGGCAGCAACAGAACATTAATACAGATGGTGATAAGTGCTGATGGAAAAACAAAATCAGAAAGGGAGCTAGCTACCTAGGTACTGCATGTCTGTGGGCAGACAAGAATTCAGTGTTAAATACAGTGGCCAGAAAAGTCCTCTTGGAGAAGGTGATATTTAAACGAAAACCCGACTAAAGTGATGTAGAAAGCCATGTCGATATCCGGAGGAAGAGCCGTTCAGGAAGAAGCACAGTGACCCAGAGGAGTGTGTCTGGTGTGGACAAGGAACCGTGGGGAGCCTGGTGTGGTGGGAAGGGAGGGGCTGATGCAGAGGGTATCAGGAACTGATGCCAGAGTGCTAACAGGGGTGCCCAGATCAGGAAGGACTCTGACTCTGATGGAAGCCATTGGAGGGCTTGGTGCAGACAAGAGACAGGGTGGGATTTACCCATCAACAGAACCTCTCCGGCTGTTCTATTAAAACTACACTGGAGGGGAAAGCACTGTTTGAGGCTACTGCAGTAACACAGAGAGACGATTGCGGCTTGCTCCAGATCAGAGCAGCAGAGATTTTAAGAAGGGATGGGAACCATGTGGATATAACAGCATGATGGACTCATAGGGGTCAAGAAGGAAGAGGCAGGATTGAGGCTCGATTTAAAACAAAACAAAACAAAACAAAACGTAGCTTGGACTCTTCATGATCTGGGCAATTGAACTAATCTCAAAACTTCCCTCAGTTCCTTTTCATGGATGACTCAATCCCTCTCATCTCTCCCTAAACTCACTGAGGTTTTCAACCTGTAGCCAATCTCAGAATCTCAGAGGCTAGTTGCCTTCTGGGGACGATTGTGTATCACACCACAGTAAGTGGGGTCCAAGTTGGTTGCACACGGGCAGCCACGCCATGTCCTTGCTGAGCTGCTGCCTGTTGTTACTTCGAGTAAAATGTGCAGAGGCCCATATATTTATAACTCTCCAAGCGTGCCAGTCAGCATCTTCTGAAGGATGCGTTGCTGTCTGCACCCTACACTGCAGGGAGTTGCATCAGGGAAATGCATTAAGGAGAATCAGCAGGAGGCTCGGGTACCGCTGGTCAGGCTCCCTCCCTCTCAATTATTTATCACTCGTCATTTCCAGCAAATCGCTGGCTGTTCATTGGTGATCATCCATTACTGAAGCACTTCCTAGGGCCCGGGCCAGGTTTTCGAGAGCTAGAGCTGGGGCTGTAATCTTGAAAGCTGTTAGACAACGCCCAGGGAGACCAGGGTCTCCAGAGTGGCTGGTCATCCGCTGAGGATACACCTTTTAATTGTTGGCTTTTGTGGGAGCCTGCGATTGGTCAAGAGCCAGCGTGTGGTTTACCATCGGTAATTGACGGAGCCCTGCCATTTTAGGAGTATGTGTGTGTGTTAAGTTGCCTCGTCTATGGGGATAATTGTGGACCCCCGACGGCTGTGAGCCTTTTTGCTATTCCCGAGAGCTAGGTGTACCGTCGTTGGCCTGTGTACCTTCAGATTCAGCTACTACAAATATATAAATGCTATTCCTCTCAGTACTCTCTGGGCCAACAATTTGGCAATCAAGGCAAAAGGACTGGCCAATATATTCACCAGAGAGTTTTCTTACACCCTAGAGAGCAATACTACCATCCAGCAAGACGCCTGGAGGTTACCCTCTATCTCTTGCTTTTTTTCTTCCCCAACAATCTATCCCAGAATACCCCAACCCATCACCAAGGCCTCCTGGCTCTACCTCCAATATATAATAGATATATATGTCGCCTATTCCCATGTCTTTATCTTTCTGCCACCATTACTTTGCTCTAAGTCACCACCACCATGTCTCATTGCCCCCTTCTAATCCATTCTCCACTCAGCAGCCACAGATCTATTCTAAAAACCTAAATCAACAAGGACCTCCTGTGTAGCACAGGGAACTCTGCTCAATATTATGTACCAACCTAGATGAGAAAAGAATTTGAAAAAGAATAGATACATGTATCTGTATAACTGAATCACTTTGCTGTACACCTGAAACGAACACAACATTGTTAATCAACTATACTCCAACATAAAATAAAAAGTTAAAGAAAAAAAACCCTAAATCAGATAACACTACCTTCATTCTCTAAAACCCTTGGATGGCTCCTCATTGCAATTGGCATAAACTATTTTGTCTGGTGTACAAACTACCTCTTTACCATCTTACACAAGAATGTCCTTTCATGATTCCAACCTCACTGGTCTTTGGTTAGCCGCTTGAGCAAGCTTTTCCTGCACCAGTCTTCTTGCACAAGCTCTTCGCTCCTCTGGGGTTGCTCTTCCTCCAGATCTTCTTGTGTCTGTTCCCGTCTCATAATTCAAGCTTGAGCTTTAAATGCCACTTCCTTGAAGAGTCTTTCCGTGACCACCCTATCTCGAGCAGGTTACCTTCCTCCACACCCTGCTATTCTCCATCATTGGATTCTGGTTTCTTCCTTTGTAGCTTTCATGTCATTTGCCCATGGTTGTTTATTGGTTTTGTTTTAAAATCCAGGCTCCTGGAAGTTCCCTGGTGGTCCAGTGGTTAGGATTCAGTGCTTTCACTGCCGTGGCCCAGGTTCAATCCCTGGTCGGGGAACTGAGATCCCACAAGCTGTGCAGTATGGGCAAAATAAAATAAAATAAAATTCAGACTTCATCACAGATTGTAAATGCTATAAGATCTTCACCAGTGCCTAGCACAAGGCTTGACACACAGTAGGTGCTCAACAAATATTAATCACATGCATGAATAAGTAAATAAGTTAGGTAACCATTTATGATTCCAAAATAGTGCCCATAAATCCAAAAAGTGTGCGCCATCTCTTCCTCAACTCCCAGTCTCTGGGGACCAGAAGCCCTCTCTCATCCTTCATGCCAACAAAGATGCTCCCATAGTTGTAGGATCTTAGGTTGAAGGAATCCAAGTGATCCTCCTGCCTGGAACAGGGACTCCAGTGCAATAACCCTGGAAGACGATCGCCCCTCCTCTGCCTGAGCAGTGCCAAGCCACGGACAGCTCTCTCCTCAGCATGCAGGCCTTCCATGGTCGGACAGCCTCGACTATTTGAAAGGTTTTCCTGTCATGACTCAGAACTTGCCTTCCTGAAGACGTCCGCCATTTTCTTTTCCTTTATTTTCACAGTTCAATGAAGAATGTGGACTCCAGAGTGCACTGGACATGAGTTTGAATACTGGCTCCACCACTCACTTAGCTACACAACTTTGGACAAGTGGCGAAACCTCGCCCAAACTCAATGCCATTTTTTGTAAAATAGGGATAATGATATTCTTATCACACTAGGGGTATACATGAGACAATGCTTCTAAAGTGTTTAGTTCAGGGGCTTCCCTGGTGGTGCAGTGGTAGAGAATCTGCCTGCTAATGCAGGGGACACGGGTTAGAGCCCTGGTCTGGGAGGATCCTACATGCCGCGGAGCACCTAGGCCCGTGAGCCACAACTACTGAGCCTGCGCGTCTGGAGCCTGTGCTCCACAACAAGAGAGGCCGCGATAGTGAGAGGCCCGTGCACCGCGATGAAGAGTGGCCCCCGCTTGCCACAACTAGAGAAAGCCCTCGCACAGAAACGAAGACGTAACACAGCAAAAATTAATTAATTAATTAATTAACTCCTACCCCCAACTTCTAAAAAAAAAAAAATGAAAAGAAAGTGCTTAGTTCAGGGCCTGATACATAGTAAGCCCTCAACACTATTAATGATTGCTATTAAAATGAGTCAGAATACAAAGGAATTAAGAGCATACACTCTGGGCTTCCCTGGTGGCAAAGTGGTTAAGAATCCACCTGCCAATGCAGGGGACACGGGTTCGAACCCTGGTCCAAGAAGATCCACATGCTGCAGAGCAACTAAGCCCCTGCACCACGACTACTGAGCCTGCGCTCTAGAGCCCATGAGCCACAACTACTGAAGCCCGTGCACCTAGAGCCCGTGCTCTGCAACAAGAGAAGCCACCGCAATGAGAAGCTTGTGCACTGCAATGAAGAGTAGCCCCCGCTCGCTGCAACTAGAGAAAGCCCGCGTGCAGCAACGAAGACCCAACACAGCCAAAAATAAATAAAAATAAAATAAAATAAATTAAAAGGAAAAGAGCATACACTCTGGGGCCAGACTCTCTGGTTTTAACTCCAGCCTGTCTGCTCACTCACTGGGGAACCTGGGCGAGTGGCTTTAATCTCCCCATGACTCCGT
Organism: Mesoplodon mirus; assembly: GCF_964341445.2. Classification (NCBI taxonomy): domain Eukaryota; kingdom Metazoa; phylum Chordata; class Mammalia; order Artiodactyla; family Ziphiidae; genus Mesoplodon; species Mesoplodon mirus. Next base: position 13,812,359 of record NC_138989.1, read on the forward strand.
TTCCCCATCTCTAAAGCAGAGCTAACAATAATACCCATCCAACTCACCAGATTGTTTCTAAGAAATAAGTGGTTCAATACATGTGAAATATTTAGTGCCTGGTATGTAGTAAGTACTCAATAAATGTTAGCTGTCATCGCCCTCATGATTATGGATCTTCTCCGGCTACTTATTTTGAATGTTATTGTCCTAGATTTTTGACCTCCTCTTCAGAGGAATCCAAAAGAATTTGACATCAGCTAGACAAAATCCAAACATCCCCTAACTGGGAAGCCACATCCGTGATGTTAGCCATGTCTTCACTAAGTTTTGAAGGCAGACACCCCATGGAATATCAACTGATGCAACAGAATCTGTGTTTGGAAATTCCTGAACTGCTGTGTTGGTTTTTTGCTTGATAAGTTCACTGGTTGCTGGTATATTCAGTTAAGCATCATACCTAACTGTTCTCTGAAAGGAAAACAGGAAAAAATAAAAAGATGTGTGTTTGCAGTGTGGTGTGTGGGTGTGTGTGTGTGTATGTGTGTGTCCACATACATTTGAGAACTCTTAGGGGCTCTCACAAGCTAATGTGCATTAAACATGTCCAGAAGGGAGACACAGTGTACAGGGATCCCAGACTGATTTGGTTGTGGGACATTTGTGTTTTGGGAACATCTATTAAACATCTATTAATGACTCACCAAATTGGATTTGTAGATCAAACCAAATGCTTAAAAACAGGCAGGTGCCGGAAACAGTTATTGCCTGATTCAATTCAAGAATGCCTCACAGCTCATCTGAAGTTTTCACAGTAAACAGCCTGTGTTTCTTCAGGACCCCAAACTATTTTGGTAACAGATGGCCCTGGCTTCATAAGCATGGGGGAGCCCTCACTCACTTCCAAGAGAAGCGCTGACTTGCAGGGACCATGGCACTCAGTGGGATCTCAAAATATACCTCTAGAATAAAGGAATGAAGAAATGATGGATGGCCACTGATACCTCTTCGATGTTTTCTTTCTACCTGGATCCTATGGGCTCCTTCTTGGTGACAATAAAATCTAACAACTTCAATGTGTTTGTGTTCCAGACACATCTCCAAAATAAGAGTGTGAAGCAAGATGTTCTCCTGAGAACCTTCCAAATATAGTGTTCCAGGAAAGTTTCAAAGCCCCAACTCCTAGCTCCTATAATGATTAAAATGTCCACCTTCATATTTTTTCTCCATACCAGAGAGAATATATGGGGTTTTGCATAACAGAGTGAGGATGGCTGGATAACTTCACGTGTAATTAACTCCCTGGAATATTTCTATTGTTTTAGAGATCTTTTAAATGCCCGTGTAATTTAATGAAAAAAAAACACAAACTCCATTAGCCAAATTATATTCTACTATTAAGGCCAGTCTAGGAAGAAAACAAATGAAACTTGTCCTTGACCTTCTTCTTTTTGATCCCTCTCACTTAGTGAGAATTTACCTGTTGATTGCAAAGGTTTGTGTCTTAATGTTTTGTTGGGTCTTTATCGAGTCATACTCTGCACATAATGCAAAATTGCCTGTGGAAATTCAAACACAGCTCTATGTATCACTGGGTAAGATGGCTTAATCCTGAATAAGAAAATATAACACCACCCCCCAAAAAACTTAGCATTCATAATGGATAGGCAAAGAGAATACTAATGCAAGAATTAGCTAATTGCTTTTTTCCCAGTTAGCTGATCTTTATTCATTGACTAGAATCCTACTAAGTTTCCACTTAATCATGTATTGATGGCAGATGACAACAGATGAAGTGGCTTCATTCATTGTTTAGAGAACTTTGATAGAAGCCCTGTCTAAATTCCTGGGAATCCCAAGGAAAGCCCCTCATGCCGTGAGAAATCTGGGCCAACATAAAAGGAAATGAGCATTTTCCAAACACACACAAATGAGTAACCTGGGGATACTGGTTAGGTTTGGTCATGCAGCCAAACACGAAAGCGTAAGAACTTCAACCCCAAGGATTAAACCCTTGTCCTCACATCTTCCACTGCGGTTTTCTAATATTTCTGGGATTAACATTCCTGGGAGTTTATCTCATTTTCTTCAGCATGTTCAGGAAGTTTGTTGGCGCTGACCTATGACTCAGAGCCCATATCATTCTCTCCCAAATCAAGTGCCCTGGACTGAGTCAAGGACCTAAGGAAGACTAGAAGGGACAGGGTCCATCCAAAACCTCAACTGTTGTCAAAGATTATTCAGAGAGTCCAAGCCTTGGGCAAGTGGGATGATGGAAAAACTGGATCGCTCATGTTTGAGCATCAGTTCTCCATGGTCTGGTTTCCACCTCGGCCCTGCCCAGGTGCCTTTGTGGTTGCCTCACTTTTTATTTAGGCTCCACCTTATAATCCATCCATCACCTTTGAGCTCAGTCCTTTACTTAAAACACTTGGGTGGCTCCATCCAGATGCCGTGTGACGGCGGCTATGGGCACTGGGTCTGGGATCAGATCCCACGTTCGGATTTGCTAACTAGCTGTGATATGCAATGATTTCATACGGAAAATCAAATCTGTATTAAACAAATATGAGTTGTAGTTATGGCTATGAAAGCTGATGGGCTTAGAGGAACAGTCTACCAATGCCTTATATCGAAGTGGATCAAAAAATAAGGTGGAGATGGGTGGAGGACAGGAAGTATGGAAGCATGGACAGAGGTGTGATGCAGCAAATGTAGCAAAATGTCCGTGGTGGCATCTAGGTGGCGGGTATACAGATGTCCTTTGTATGATTACTTCAAATTTTCCGTATGTTTGAAAAACCTCACGATAAAATTTTGAGGATATAAAACTGAACCATGCGGGACTTCCCTGGCGGTCCAGCAGTTAAGACTTGCGCTTCCACTGCAGGAGTGTGGGTTCGATCCCTGGTCAGGCAACTAAGATCCCAGATGCTGAGCGGCAGGGCCAAAATAAATAAATTAAAAAAAAAAAAACTGAACCACTAGACTGATCACACAAAAACTAACTAAATAAGTACACACATACACGCATGAAGGAAAAAATAAATAATTTGTCTATTCACTTGCTCGCTAAAAACTCTTGTGTGAATTCCAGTCACCTACAGGGTGAATTTTGTGCTCCTTTCCAAGCCTTGAACAGGCAGAGTTCTTTATGTCTCTTCTGTATCACCTCTTCTCACATTTTGTCTCTTGATACACCTATTAGCAGCCCCACCTTGCTTGTAGATTCCTCCAAGCCCTACTTGTAGCTTACTTCACACCTCCATTGTCCTCCAACTGGACCTTTGTCCCCTTTACCTGGGCAACTTGTACTCATCCCTTAAAACCACCCCTGACCTTGGGCTTTTGCACTTGACATTGTGAGGAACAAAACTTATGCCACTTAACTCAGTTCATCATTTCAACTATTTGCCATCCTGGTCTGTCTTCCAAACTGCTGGCTAGTTCTTCCAACCCTTGGTCACCAGGACATACAATTAACAGGTGTATTCTGGTTTTAACCAATTCACTGATAACATGGTGAGCAGGCAAAGCCGCTGATGAAGCCCTGTGGTCCAGATTCACAATCATCCTCCTGACTGTTTCCAGTTCTTCAGCCATTGTCATTGGGTTATCATCATCCAACCTGCAAGGAAGTCTATGGATCGGTTCAGAAAGGCAGCCCAACTTGATCCACCTTTCTCCAAAACACGCTATGAAAACCCATCACCTATCTAGTTAAATTCGAGGTAGACGGTCTGCCATCTTCCCTGATCCAAAAAGAAGAAATGAGGCCACTTTAGCAGAAGGTAGAAAACCCATCTGGCCCCTGCTACTCACTGCTCCATTTGCCAGGACCTGCCTTACCTCACGCTATGGATATCTTCCATGTGTTTCTCCTCCATTCTCCACTCTGTTCTTTGCTTCAGGAGCCTGACCCATATGGACCACATCAGCAGCTCCCTTGCTTTCTGGTGTCGGGTTGAGTTTGAGTACTGGCATGAGAAGAATGAGGTCAGGTATTTATTCCCAGTTTCCTCCCTGCCAGGGTGCTGGGGTTTGTCCGTCTCCCTTTTCCAAAGGCCCTGCTTCTGTGAGATGGCAGCCTCCATTCGGGTCTCTCCCTCTGGCTTTCCTTGAGGTTGGAGCCACTTCCTGTTATTGCTAATACTGGAGGGCTTCACTACCCCTTGTTGGTTTCCCTACACTCAGTCACGCCTTTAGAAAGCCTCCTGTATTAAAATCTTGTTAAGTTACCCAATTTGCATGGCCCACCTGCTCCCTGCTAGGAGGCTGACCTAATTTTAGAACCAGCCTGGAATAACTCTCTTAGGACTGGGTACGCCCTGGAGATGATCCTTGAAAGATGGGTGGGTTTTTGATTTTTGTTTTTTTTTGTTTTTTTGGGTTTTTTTTACAAAAGTGGGGTGGTGCTCAGCAATGGCATCTCTTTGCTTAAGACCTGATCAAGCTCCAAGTCAAAACTGATTCTGGGATTTCAAGGACCTCTGTCTTGATTGATGACTCAGAATCCATGTGTGATGACAGATGTCCATGCGCATTGCATATGCATTCGTTTGACAGATATTTCTAGACCTTCTGCATGTCTAGTGGTACATGAGTCAACATACAGGCTATTGATATGCGTCCAATGTGGTCAGTATCCTAGAAGAACTCACATCCTTCTAAATGTGACAATAAGGCAATATATTGTGTGCACAAAGAAAAATAAACAGATTGCACTGGAAAAGTGGCAAAAAATTGGGTAACACTCAAGAGAGGTCGAAACGGAGTAGGAAGCCTAACAGAGTTATGGGACATTTGGCCCAGGTTTTGAGGGCTAAATAGGAGTTTTGCAAGGAGGAGTATTCCATGCAGAGGAAATGACATGTACAAAGGCAAACAGATTTGATTCTCCCAGTCCCAGCCACTGGTGTAGGGATGGACACGGGATTTAATTTGGACCGCTGAAAGTGACTCCCAGGACTTGTGTAGGAGCTACCTAAAGGGAGTCTCTTCTGGATGGTACAGGGTGACTACAGGAGGGCTAGAATTACTAGAGCTATTCTACTCCCTTTAAGGGTGATCTAAGATTAGCAAGGGGTTGTCACGTGGTGTCTGACACACAGAGTGGAGGGAAACTGGGCCCTCCATGCCGTTGTTTAAGCTGCTGAATCAAGCCTTACTTGAAGTCCATGTGTTTCTTGACTTCCCAGTTACATGAGCCAATGTGTCTTCTTTACTGGTTACCGCTACTTACTATTAAAATATTCTTAACTAATAAGTCAGGCTGGACCCTTCCGAGGATATAAAGGAGAGATGAAGCAAATATCATTCTGGGCACAGAGAGCGGCAAGACTGAGATGTGAAAATACATGGATGATAAAAGGAGAAATGAGGGTTTTGATGAGATCAGAGCTGTGGATGAAAGAAAGGACAAGCAGGAGAAAAATATTAGACTTGAGCCAAGTCCTGAAAGGTCTCCTATTCCTTAGGTGGCAACTTGACATTTCTTCCCTGGGCAGTAGGGAGCCATAGAAGGTTTCACACAGGAGGGTACATGAGCGGGGTTGTATTTCAGCACAAATGGATACCTGTCCTCTGGCAGATGGTCTGGCTGACTTCTTCCTCCGACCATGTTTTTCTCCCTTCACTGAGCCACATAACCACCTTACTCACAAGAAAAAGGCTATTAAAAATGTATTTTATCGATTATCTGTGGCCTGCAAAACCTTGCTCCAAAGAGAAACACTTTCCCAGCCAAGCCATCCCCGGCCGGCGTGCCAAGCCTCCCTCTTTTCTCAGGAAGAGTTTGAGGTGACACCTGGGTATCAAAAGGAAGGGTGCCTTCTCATTTGTGAGGTCAGGAGAGAGACAGGAGGCCCCCCCTGAGCACCTCTCCTGAGATGACTTTTCCCATCCAGACGCCTAAGGTGGTTTCCTGTTCTAAATATTTAACGCGATGCCTTCGGTGTATCCTCTAGGGGATGGGAACTTACAAGCTGATGTTTATGAAGGGGGAGGGTGATGAAGGCCAAAAGACACACACTCAAACAAATCCACCCAACAACCTTAATCCCACCCCCACTCCCAGAACCGAAGGAACGTTCATGATTTATGGCTCTGCTTGCAAGAGGAGAAAAAAAAAACAAAAAAACCCTCATTTCCCTAAGAGGGGCTGCAACTAAAAGAAGCAGCTTTGCTCAGGCTCCCTTTGAAACCAGAAACCCCTCTCCCTTTGCCCTGACGGCTTCTGAGCGGAGCCAGAAAAAATGCTCCATGTACACTTTTAACCTTCCTCCCCTCCCCAAGAGAGGGCTCTGGAAGTTTTCTCAGTGGATTCGCCTCCTGGAGAGATGGGAGACCCCCACTGAAATGAGGAAGGGGTGATGTTTGGATATCTGCTTTGAGGGAGTCTGGGAGGGGTGTGTGTGTGTGTGTGTGTGTGCGCACTCCTGCATGCTTGAATCTCAAGGTCAAGTAGCAACTTTGGAACACCTAGCACCGTGCAGCGGCTTGTGACTTATCACCAACCCCTCTGTTCAGGCACATTTTCTGAGGACAGAGGAGAGACACTGAAGTCACCCACTAGTGTGGGAAGCAAGTTGAGAGCTGGGACAGAGTCTGAGCTGAGTAGAGAGATTCCTAGAGAAGAGATGGGTTGAAGCTTTGGGAAGCTGATTTATGGCCCCAAGAAAAGAAGTGTGATGGGTTTCGAGAGAGGACAGTCTTGAGGAATGAGGAGTTGTTAGCAGGAGCAATATTCAAAATATTTAACCAGCAGTATGGTACAGACACAGGCCAGTTGGAATAGATGTCAGCTGTAAACAATCAGTACAAATGTACCTGTGCTTACCAACTACGGACCAGCACTGTGTGTTGGAAAATATTTTCTAAAGGGACAACAGTACTATTTGAACTCAAATGAATCTTGAATGTCATATTGGCATGACTGCAAAAAAATAATAATTCATGAACTACTAGAAGAGAAAAATTTATACCATTGAAGAAGTCCCCAAAGTGATACCACAGGAAAAAACAAAAGATCAACAAGATTGTCAATAGGGCTTTTTGTTTGTTTGTTTGTTTTGACTATTGTTGCTATTTGTTTGTTTTGGTCAAATGAGTTTGGAGAGAGCCTTAGGTTTAACAAAGAGGAAGCTTTTTTTTTTTCCCAATTGCAGGACTTCTCAGAGCTTTTGAAGAAAATCTCTAAGGAAGGAGGTGGTTAGGGCTTGTGACATTGCTTAAATGCTTTTCTTGAGCAGCATCTTCTGGAAGTAATGGTACTTGGACAACACTTTGGGAGAAATGGCAGTAAAGATTGCTGCTATTTTTCTAGAAAGGATTGGGCTTTCTCAGGAGCTGGTGAGTTCACAGTCAGTGGAGGTAATAAACTGGGAGTAGATAGGGCCACTGGGCTTTCTCACAGGGGATCTATATTGAGGGTTAGATATTGGATTAGGTACATTCCAAAGCCCCTTCCAACCCTGGGATTCTGGCACTCTGAGATATAGACTCCACCCGACACACAAGGAAAGCCAAACCTTATGAACTCATGACTGTTGCCTTGTTATTCAACAAAAGGAATTCATTTTCCTTCTCACCATGCACCGGTTTTCTCTCTTAGATACTGCTCATGATTATGAATATTATTATTGGCAGTACTTAATATTTATAAGGTGCTTACCACATGCTGAGCACCATGCCAAAAGTATATATAATTTATCTCATTAAATCCTTCCAGCAAAGTGGGGAAGCAAGTTACTATTATCTTCATTTTATACCTGAGGCTCAGAGAGGTCATGTGACTTGGTCGATGTTGAACAGTTAGTCAGTGGAAGAGCTGAGAAACACATCCACCTCTGACTCTAGAATCCGAGGTTGGCTGTGGAATGGCAATCCTGGAATCAGGATTGGTATCTGGAATCAGAAAAAACTGACTTATAGCTATGACTCTACGATTAGCTTGTTGTGTGACCTTGAGCAAATTACTTAATTTCTCTGGACATCAGCTTTCTTTATCATAAGAGGAACTAAGCAAAATAAATCTGATGCTCTTGGATTGTATCAAAAGAAGTATAAGGGACTAGAATACGGGACATATTTTCATTAATTTATTTACCCACTCACTACTTATCCATCCATGAATAACCACCCCTCAACACTTAATATTGTTATTATTTATAGATATCTCTGATGCATATGAAGCACTGCAAGTTTCATCAGGTGATGGGGAGGTTTTGTGTTTTTTTCTCAGCTGGAAGTTCAGGCCAATCGCTAACTCTAGACAAAACTCACTGTGTGACAAGTTGCTTCTCAGAGCTTCAGTTTCCCCCATCTATAAAACAAGGGGTTAAACTGACATGCTTTCCAACTCTGACCTGCTCTTAAAGCAGTGTTTCCCAAAGTGGGTGCCATGAATCATCCACATCAGAATCACCTGAGATATTTATTACATAAATATTTCACCCAAGACGTATTCAATTTGAACATCTGGAGTGGGAATTTGCATTTTTAAAAAGCTCTCTGGTTAATTCCTACACTCATACTATGAAAGAACTGTTCTAAAGTGGTAATTCAAGGACAACATTTCTCAAAGCCGTTTTGTCTAAAAACAATTCCTTTGCTTTACCAAAGGGAGTCCTATGACCAGAATGAGTTGGGAAAGGTTAATAATCTAAATAACTGTTGGAGATTTGCAATGTGCATCAGCATACTAAAGATTCTAAATGCACTATAGTAGAAGAAAAATTTAACTGAGTCTTTCCCAAGTGTATCTTGTGTTTGATGATGGAAAATCTGCAAAGAAATCCCCACCCCCGGCTGCCTAAGGAGCATGCTTGAAAATTAGTATTCTCCAGAGCACCTTCTGAGAAAAAAATAAATCTAGGTGACATATAAAATGCATTAGAGTCAGAGCTCAATAAATAGTCATTGGTTGGTTGCCCAATAATGGAAATGAAAAATAAATGGATTCTAGTTGGAAAGGTGTGTTAGGGAGTTGATGGGAACCCACACACCTCCGCTGGAAGTTCTCCAAAATAGAACACCTAATCCTTTACGCCTGACTCAGGCCAGAGGAAGGCATGGCTTGGGTGATTGAGCCCTTTGCTCCCTGTTGAAACAGTTGACTTTGCCATCTAACCTCTTTGATGGTGCTGAAGTCGGGATTTTGCTCATCTCCAAGGTACCCAGGTTGAAAGAGTTCAGATTAGCTCCATGACTCAGGGGTTTACGCTGCCACTTACATGTGCTATCCCAGAACAGAAACCAGGTTGCCTCCACCATGTCTGAAATTCCTCTGTGCTACTCAGACCCAGCCCTCAGGTGCAGTCCTCCTCATAAACCCTCTGAAGCTTGCAGCTTAGTTCCAGTGTGGACACTGGCTGGTTTGAGTCATGATGATGCAACTTCAGCTTCCTCGTTCTCCCTGAGACTCTCCTTCTTTGTCTGTTCCACAGGTCAAGTTCCTGGACTCAGAGTCAATGAGGGGCCCGAGTCAACTGTGAGAGCTTCAGGCAGCATCTAGTTTCTAAGCCCTACAATGTGCTCAGCGTCTCATGGAAAGCAGGAAACACAAAAGCTGCCTCTTGCTGTTTCTTTGTTAATTCTTCCAGAATTCATCAAATGTTGCCTTGAGGATAAATGCAGATGATGAATGATTAGGGAATTGACTCAGAAAGGATAAATCCAACCTTGTGTCATAGTGAGATTATTTTAGGGGATGCAGGCATCAGGTTGGAAGTTAGAAGCCTGACATTCTCAATTCTCTTTTCCAGGTCATCAACCATGTATTCAAGCTAAACGCGAACTCTCACTGGAATGCAGGCTCCATGGAGGCAGAAAGCTCTTCTGTTTTGTCCATCACTTTATTCCCAGCGCCTAGATTAGTGTCTGGCACAGAGTTGATGCTCAACAAATAAATATTTGTTTAATGTATTCAACCAACATTTTGGTTGACTGAAGGTGACAGTAAACTCTTTGACACGTGTCCCATTAAGAGGCCACATCTCCATTCCTTCTCTTGAACCCGAACTCTGCAACTGCTCAATAGGATACGGTAGCTGGACTTCGTATATGGTCGCTCGGGGCTCCAAGAAACCCAGGAAAAAAGTAACAAGGATTCTTATGACCCAGCCTTAGAAGTCCTAGGACATTACTTCCACCATATTTTATTGGCCAGCGAGTCATTGAGGCCATTCCAGATTAAAGAGGAGGTGACACAGGCTTTACCTCTCAATGATGCATATAGCATGTGGCCCATGTCCCAAAGATTTGACTATCTCCTCAATGGGAGGAGAAGCAAAGCATCTGTCACCATCTTTCATCTACCACATCTACCTTTCAAGGTTGTTAAGAGGATGAAATCTGATGATTTATACCAAGTGCCTAGTGTGTTTCTGCACATAAAGAAAGACATCCCTTCCTCTGGGTAGATACAGCTATTTGGCTAGCAGAGGTTGGGCTAGGACTTAGCACTCTTGAACAGGATCCAGCCTGCACCACTGTACACAGCAGCCCTGCCTAACACATGGAAAGCTCCAGTAAATGTCATCAATTGTGAAAAGCATCTGATACCATCACTGCAGTGGGCATCCCCTGTTTTGGACAACTTGGTATCTATTTCTTTTCCATCCTGGCCTCACCATTCTGATTTCTCCTATTGGGAGAAATTCTCCTATTTCTCCTATTGGGAATCATTCCCACCCACTTCATTACATGTAGCCTCAATGGGACAGTCACTCAATTCCTGCCTGCCCCTGGCCAAGAGACCATGTGACCCAAGGTGAGCTAATCAGACATTTTCTCCCTGGAATCTGCATCATAAGTAGGGTGACTCACACAAAGATTACTGGTGTTCATTCACTCCAAAAACAGTTTGCGGGGGGAGGGACTGTCTGTTACCTGCTGGTACTCAGATCCCACGCTTGACAAGCTCCCTGTCCCTTCTGATACCTGGCTCTTTTACTTTGTTAGCTACCTGATACTCTTCCAATAACACCATTTCTGTGTGTGTTAGCAGAATAGGTTTATGTTGCTTACATCCGAATAACCTGATAAAGATACTTATCATTGGTGCCTTTGTCCTGACCACAGGGGTCTCTTTCTTTTCCCTGAAACTCCTGCACCTTTATCGCCTGCCTTTTTCCATATCCTCTTTGCAGCTAGTAAAACGTTGTCATTAACATTTGGTTGGTATTTTCTCTTCTGGGTCAAACCATCAGCAAGCGGCTCTGTGTAAAAAAGCACGTGTAGGTGTTGGAGTCATTCAGCTCAAATCAGTTCTAAGTTAAAGCTGTGTGACCTCAGTCAAAGTCATTAACCATTCAAGTCTCCATTTATTTGTCTTCAATCTGAGAATACCTGATTCTTGGATAGGAGATCAATACATACTGGTTTCCTTCCACTTATCGTGAGGGTCTCCTGTTTGCCCAGCCTTGAACTAGGCACTGGGAAGTATCCAGAAATAGAAAAGGCATAAACCCTACTTTCATGGCGTTCGTAACTGGGGAGGGTGGGCAAAGCCACACAAAGAGATCAACAGACATAATGTGGCAAGTGGGCATTGTGAGCAGGACAGTCATCACACGTATCCTGCAGTGACATGGGTCAGCTCAGTGCCGGATGCTTCATACACATGCTTCACCCTCACCACGACACTGCAAGGAGATATGACGCTTATCCACATGATACAGGTGTGCAAACTACGGCTTTGCATAGTGCAGCTGGGCTTGAACGCAGATTTGTCTGACTCTGCACCCATGCTCTTAACCGACATAGTATACCACTCTCTGTTGTATCACCTTCATATTCCTTTTCATGCCCCTAGGAGATATCTTAGTTTCCTAGAATATTTCAGCTAGAAAGGGCCAGGGTAGTCTTTGTGATAGCAAGCGATCTTCATCGTGTGGGTCAGTTCTACATAACAGATAGTCATCACCTGGACCACCATTTGGGATCCTGGTAGGAAAGAGAGAGTACCCCTAAACTGGGTAATTCAAGGACAGGTAAATAAAGAGCTATCTACAGAGATGGGGGAATGGTATAGGAGGTCACAAGGGATGGTGCAGCACTGTGAGGCTAGCAAAGTGGGGAGCTGTTACCACTCTTGGGCCAGAAGAAATGAGAGGAGGGTGAGGCTATCAGAACACAGACAGAGTGTGGATTTGGGAAGGGGCTGTTGATAGGAGCTGTGGTCCTCAAACAACTGACACAGCCAAGCCACAGCAAATCTGCCGGGAGGGAGGTGAGGCATCAAACACCCTGACCTTGTTCTCTCCCTCCTTCTGATTTCTTGCCAGGGCTCTCCATTGGCTGAGCCCACCCAGAACACACAGGGCACGGAGCCCATCAGTGCAGGCCATGCAGGTCCGCTTCCCAGAGCACAGAGCACACGTGGGACCAAGGAAACACCCAGCAAACATGCAGCCACTGTTTCTTCTGTGGGAGCAGAAGCAAAGGCATGGAGGGATAATAATCAAGTGAAGTCTAGGCTGACCCACTCAGAGAGATGCCAAGGGAAGGACATTTTCCAGGTCACAAGTGGTGAGTTCTCGTTCCAGAAAATTCTGGAACCCAGGTCTTCTGACCCTAAACTCTGTGCATCTGCCACTATACCCTGTTGTTATTTCTCACCCAGGTGAGAGGTGTGCTGAGACTATGGGTAAAGGATTGGTGTCCAAGCTGGGAAAGACAAGACCCCACCCAAGGAGCCTTTTATACAAGATAGCCCATTTCAATCCATCCTTTTATTCAACATTTATTGAGCACCCACTGTCTAATGATGCATATAGCGTGAATCTCATCCCTAACGATTTGACTCTGGTGGAGGAGACAGACAAATAAGCACACGTGTGTAGTTAAAATGAATAATTCCTGTGATACAAGTGTCGACAGTGTCTAGAAGAGGAAGCCCGGGAGGAGAGGCAGACCCTTCTACCCACAGGTCAGAAAGGGCTTCCCTGAGAAAATGAGGCTCAAGCTAAGTCCAGACACCAGGAGAGCTGTCTTCAAGGTGGACATGATTCAGAAGAACATTCCAGACAGAGGGGGCAGCATGGGCAAAGGTGTGGAGGCTTGACATATCTAGATCCATCGGGAGTGTAAAAAGGGGTCAATGCAGCTGGAGTGGAAGGTGCTAGATGGGACACAGGGACAGAGAAAGAACTGAGGCTTGAAACGTAGACAGGGTCACCTCCAGGAGATGTTCTGAGTCAGGCTAAGGAGTTTGGGCTTTATCCTGAGAGGGACGGGAGGTGGGACAGATGCTAGTCACGCCCTAGCCCACATCCCCAGGGTCTAATGGCAGCACCCCACGTTCACCAGGCATCGCCTTGTCTCTGCTTTGCCTCTTCCAAAGCTGCAAAAGGCTTGCCCAGCCATGCATAGGTACAGCCCAGGAAAGCAGGGAAGTGAGCACCCTTGGAGGTAACTCTAAACAGAGGATGGGATACATTTACCGGTAGATAAATGCTCTAGTCGTTGTCTCCTCTGGTGGGAAAATTCTGCTGTGTGAGGCATGTTCTATGCAGAGCCCCTAAGCTCCCCAGGGAACTGAGCCCCAGGTGCCAAGAGTAACCGGCAATTTAATACACACTCTATTCTCTCTGCTCCCTTCTCCAGCCCACTGTTCCACTCCTTCACTTCGCTTTCCTGTGAGCCTCTCTCAGACAAGCTAGCTGTATCCAAACCCCTCTCTCCTGCTTAGAGGAGGAAACCAAAGACAAGGAGACGCTGGAAGATTCCAAGGCAGGAACCAGAAATAATGATGAGTATTCGATGATGATCAGATCAGAGGCTCAGAAAGGTCATTCCAGGGGTGGCTGGCATGGAAGATGGATTAGAGGGAGGAGGGACGTAGAGTGAGAGAAGGGGAATGAGCTAGGAGGCTATTAGGAGCATCTTGAGGAAAAATAACCCAGACCAGAGCCGGGGGAGTGGTGATGGGTAGAATAAAGAATATTAAGGGTGTCAAAGTTTCTGTCCCCAAAACCAAAGCAATGGAAAAACATTCCTCTGGTCCTGAACTGAGCTGGGTGTCTCTCAACACCCTGGAACCACAGTAAATCTCAGACCTAGAGTGAGTGCCTTTCTGAGCCCCTGAGTCCGGGGGCAGTGAGCGGTAATCCCTTTAAAAAAGAGCTTAGAAGTAGAGGGTGGAGGGCTTCCCTGGAGGCGCAGTGGTTGAGAGTCCGCCTGCCGATGCAGGGGTCACGTGTTCGTGCTCCGGTCCGGGAAGATACCACGTGCCGCGAAGTGGCTGGGCCCGTGAGCCATGGCCGCTGAGCCTGCGCATCCGGAGCCTGTGCCCCGCAACAGGAGAGGCCACAACAGTGAGAGGCCCGTGTACCGCAAAAAAAAGTAGAGGGTGGAGCAGAAGGTGCTTTTTATAAGGCTCAAACAAAAAGTAAATGAAATGCACATATGCACATACATACACCCTCAGCTATGCCCATGGGGGAGAACACATCAATTACTATCTATTCCAAAAATCTGAAGTGATTTGTGGGTGGGGCAGGGTAAGGTTATTTACGGTATGAGGGAGGAGGAACTTTCAGCCCCTGACTTTCTCCAATAAGTGACAGGCTGCCGGAGGGGAGTTTTCTCTCCAGCCAATGAACTTGCTTCTGCCAAGCAAAGGTATTTGAAGAAAGCAAACTTCATGGATACAAGAGAAAAGGAGATAGATGGATAGATAGATAGATGATAGACAGATTGATAGATTGATAGATAGAAGATACATAGGTGATAGACAGATAGCTAAAAAGGAGAAGGGGTGAGGGGAAGTGGTCACTGCTGGTTTTGTGCTGTGCTTTGAAGTCTTAGAACTGGAAACAGTCATAAATTTACTGGTGTGAGAGATAGATAATAAATGCCTCTCTTACTGTGGGGTTTTTCAGCTCATGTGGACTCCATTAGCACCCAGGAAGCTCCCTCCTGGCCCCAAGACACCCCATATTTCCAGAGCAACACATTCATGCTATACTTGGTCAGTGGCCCAGAAACATTTTTGCTCTGTGATGTTCTTAAAGCCTCTGTGGCCACACATGTCTAGGGACATGTTGAGGAGTGTGCTGGATGGGATGAGTCTTTGCTGTGTGACTTGGAGCTGTAATTCAACTTCTCTGAGTCTCGATGGACTTCTCTAAGCAACGGGAATGAATATCAATGCTCAGATGTTGTAAAGATTAAGTGAACTAGCTGGCGGGTTGGGAAGGGGCTGGTATGCACTAAGTGCCTAATACAATGGAAATAGAACCACAGGTGTGGAAAACAAACTTAAGGTTACCGGCGGGAAAGGGGAGGAGGGCTAAACTGGGAGACTGGGATGGACATATACACACTACTATAGATAAAATAGGTAACTAACAAGGACCTACTGCTTAGCACAGGGAACTCTACTCAACACGCTGTAATGACCTATATGGGAAAAAAATCTAAAAAAGAGTGGATATATGTATATGTGTAATTGACTCACTTTGTTGTACAGCAGAAACTAACACAACATTGTAAATCAACCGGACTCCAATAGAAATTAAAAACAAAACAAGACAAAAACCTTCTTACCCAAAGAAAATTCAGGGAAGCCTGACATTTCCCCACATACTCACTTGTCCAAACATTGCCTCTGCCTCCTAAAGCAATGGTTCCCAACCTTCTCTTTGAATCAGAATCAACTGAGGACCTTTACAAAATGTTGATGCCCAGGACCCCCTCCCCACACTGAGTCTGGTTCATTCGATCTGGAGAAGGGCCCAGCCACTGGCATTTCTGCACAGCTTCAGTGATTCTAACGTGCAACCATGGTTGAGAAAGACTTTGTTAACAAGTCATCTAGCCTAGGGGTTGCGGAACCCGGCTCTCTGTTCACCTGGGGACGGGTTCATTCTCCCCACCTTCCATGTACAGAACGAGAATCTTTAGATGAAGAGTCTGAGAGTCTGCATTTGAAGATGTTCTTTGAGTCATTCTAATTTCAATGGAGACGTCTTTTTTTCTGGGAAAGTATCCCTGGAGTTCCAAGTCCAGGTTGGGAAGCCCTCTCCTGTGCGTCCATATTCCCTCTGCATGGTCCCCAATCAGAGTTTATCATGTACTCCGTGTCATAACCAAATGTTTGTACATCTCTTCATATCAGCGATGCTCAGCGTTATTTCCTTGGCCCCTAGCCCAGTGCTTGACACATAGTAGGGCCCCAATAAGTACTTTTTTTTTCAGCCGCGCCACGCAGCTTGCAGGATCTTAGTTCCCTGACCAGGGATTGAACTCGGGGCCATGGCAGTGAAAGCGCCGAGTCCTAACCACTGGACCACCAGGGAACTCTCCAATGAGTACTCTTGGAAAAAATCAGTGGATAGGACCCCTTTATTTCTCCACACCTACTTCCCACATGGCAGCCCAGCAACACCCAGCTATTCTGAATCTACTTCTGAGCATTTGCAAATGCAGCATCCTCTACCTGAGGTCCCTTGGAAGAGATGCTCCCAGGGTTGGCTAACAACGATCATCCTAGAGTGACAGAATGCAGGAAGGAGCGTAACTGTGGCAGAGAAGGCCTCAAGTAGCCCACAGTTCACGCATGCCATGGGAGCTATCTTGTCTTTGATCAGACAGCTGTCGCGCTCCCTGCCCCCACCCCAGACTGATAATTATACAGTGTGCCCTCAGGGAAAGAGCATAGACGTGGGAGTCAGAGAGCCCCGAGTTCAAATCCTGTCACTTACTCGCTGTGTGATCTTGGGAAAATCACTTAACCTCTCTGAGCTTCAGTGGCTACTTCTACAACATGGGGATGACGAGGTTCAAATGGCCGGGGCTGCAGTTAGGACTGATGGAGGTGGTAGGGAACACGTCACAACAGGTTCATACTCTGTTTTAGGCACCATGCTTGAAACTGGAAGATGGTCCTGTAAGTCAGGTGTTACAATGTTCTGCATTTTACAGGAGGAAATGGAAGGTCAGGAAGGTCGAGTCACTTGCCTGTCATCAGCCACTTGTAAGTGGAGCCAACCCAACCCTGCCTTCCGAGTGTTTGCAAAGTACCCAGTCCAGACACAGGGCGTAGTAAGTGCTCAGTAACTGCTCGCACCACTCCTGCTCCAGGGCTCCTCCACTCATCACTAACATCCCAGGGAGAGAGAGACTTCTAAAAAACATCAAATTTCTCGGGTGCTGATAACTACGAATGTAGCAGTCCCGCATCCCAGGATGAAGAGTTTCTCCTCTATCTCAGCACTTACCCTAAATACCATTGCATCTGCCTTTGAGTCCCTAAGCACGGCCAAGAAAGACCCAGAAGAGTTTTGCTGGTCAAGCAGGGGCCAGCTAATGGAGAAGGGGCTGTTTCATCCCCTCCCTGGTTGCCCTGGTCGATTTGCATTGATCCCAGTTCAGCTGAGCGAGAGCCGTCTTTCAAAGTTTATTCTGGTGTCAATTTTTATAGTTCCCCCACAGATCAATACCAGGCAAAAACATTAAGGCAAACTTTGTGAAAGCTGATCGTTCAATATGAGTTTTATGAATGGCTCCCAGTCCCAGCTCTAAGCATTTGGAAGTAAGTGGTACCTTTAATCAGATGAGTGATAGAAGCCAGTCAATAAGGGCTGCTTTCTTCAGCCCTTGGAGGAAGAAGGGTGATGTCTTTGACTACCTTTATCAGATGCATTTGTTTTTCTCAGTTGGAGAAGCTGGCTGGGTGTAGTGGTGAAGAGCTCAGACCTAATGATAAATAAACGGATTTTTAAACATGGAACAAGGAGAAGAACAGGCATTTCACAGCAAAAGGAAATCCAAATAGCCAATAAATATAAGTAACGATGTCCATCCTCACTAAAAGTCAAGTAAGTGTCAATTACGACCAAAAGGAGAGATTCTCTTCCATACTCATCTGCTTGGCAGGGGTTGAAAAACAAACGTGGTTGAATAACAGAGAGTCTCAGTCTCTGCTACTGGGAGAGTGAGTTCATTTCAGCTCAATTTGGAGAGCAATTTAGAATCATCGTGCAAAGCCCCAGTATGAATATTGTATGACTTAGCAATCATAGTCCTAAGTATACACGCACAAGACTCTCACGAACATGCACTGGTGGACACAGATGAAGATGTCCATGGCAGTGTTGTCTATATTAGGGAAAACGTATAAACAACCTGGGTGTCCATCATGAAGAGAATGATTAAATTCATCACCATGGCATCGTATAGTCCAATATCATACAACAGGGAAACAGCAGGGCTATGTGCATCAAATGGACACGTGGAGAACAAAATTATTTAAAAGTTGTTGATGAAAGATTTATAAATATAAAATATATAGAAAGACATATATACATATATATATATATATATAGATATATATAAATGACACCATGTATGAAAAGCTCTAAAACATACAAAGCAATGCTATACAGTGTTGATGAATAAATGTGAGGTAAATATGTGGGTAAGTAATGGCAAAAATCAGGGTGGTGTTTATGTCCTGACTGGGAGGGAGAGAAATGCGAGAAGCAAGAGCTGCATAGGGAATGTATATATATTTTGTGAGTAAAGATATCGTCCTTAGGAAGAAAAAAATGTAAAGCAAATATGGTGAAACTGAAGTTCCATGAAGCCAGCAATATCTGGTTGGCTACTCTTTTTTTTTCAATTTTATATGACTTTATTTCAAAAAAGAAATACATTTGCATTATCTGAAATATTTCACTTGAAAACATTAAAATTTAAAAATTTTAAATTTCATAACCAACCCAATCATTCTTTTTTATTTTATTTATTTATTTATTTTTTACATCTTTATAGGAGTATAATTGCTTTACAATGGTGTGTTAGTTTCTGCTTTATAACAAAGTGAATCAGTTATACATACACATATGTTCCCATGCTTAGCACCAAGCCTGCTACCTAGAAGGTGCTTAATAAATATTTGTTGAATGAATGAGTGATGAACTTGAAAAATATGGATGTTGGATCCATGGCGTCCTTATGTTTTTCTCCATCATTTTATCTGCTTGGAATATTTCATTGGGGAAAGGCGGAAAGGAAGGCAAAGAGACGAGAAAGCCAGACAAGCCTGGTTTCAAACCCCAGATCTTCTAATTAACATGATCTTGTGCTGAATCTGTTTTTCACTAACTTGTTATGGAATTTGGGGGGAATAAAAGGATGAATGTTGGTGAAGTAAAAGATAAGAATGACGCTGTGTATTTTTAAAAACATTTTGCATGCACTAGCTACTCACCATGAGTCCTAAACCCTGATGTATCGCAGGATCACACGAACCTTTAAAAAATGCCCCTGAGTGGGTCTTACTGCCTGCTGATTACTTCAGACTCTCTGAAGGGTGGGGCCCCAGCATCATCATTTTACCTAATCTCTCCAGGGGACTCTGATGCCCGCTAAGGTCCGAGATCTTTTCCTTGTTGCTATATCCTATGTTGGGACACACTCCGTCTTTTTGTTCTTCCCTGTATCCCTTGTACCTGGCTTATTGTAGGTGATGGAGTGACATTTGTCAAATGAAAAAAGGAAATAAAAGCATGGCTGACCCCCATGACATGCCAGTGAAGTGAACATGTGTCTATTCCTCCGACAAAGAAATTGAGATGCGTAAACTGTCCCCACGCAGACACATGCTGGCAGAGGAGAGGAGCTAGGATCTGAAGCTAAGCAGAATCTGGGTGTCCGACTGCTACTACAGAATATCTATGTTTTCCTCTCCACCTGCTTTTCTGAGCCAAGCACTGGCCCAGACGAGTCTGAGATGACGCCAGCTTCCTTCTTGGGGTCTCCACAGTCTCGTGGGTAAGAGAAGGTGCCCACCAGCTCAGGGAACCTCTCAGAATATGTGGGAGAGTTCAAAAACACTCCACCTCTTCCTTTATTTTGTCCGTGGCACGTTTTCTAGTTCGAGTAGCTGTGATATGCCAAAGACAGCGGATAAGAAAGTCTCCATCCTGTCTATAGAGGTAAATTCGGACCCAGTGTGTGCCCTGGTTGTGGTCTGAGAATGTTCCTTTGGCAGCTTCTGGTAAGATTAAGAAAGTACTAGCATCCAAACTTGCAGAATGGGTGTCTGAACCTTGGGAGAAAATACTAGAAATAATAGAGAAGAACTTTAAGACATGCTGCAACATCCATGCCCTGAATGTGCCCATCAAGGATATAATCCTATGAAAAATCAGGATGTCAACAACTTTGATTTAGTGTGATCTGAAAGACCCAGAGTTGGAGAAGGTTTAGGAAATCCTTAGCCAATTTATTTTGCTTAGATTTCCCTTTTCAAGTATGCACCAGAAAAAAAAAAAAAGTATGCACCAGAGTGATGAAAATACATGTTGAAATAAGTCTAAAAGGGCTCTTTCAATGAGTATAAAATAAGAATGCTAAGTGATTAAGGAAGCATGTGTCAAAGTTGAGTGACAGTGTTGTTTCTCTTTCCTTAGCAGGATATGAAATAATGGTACATCTATGGTCAGTTGTATCTTAGAGTCCATGAACTATGGTAATTTGCAGTCTCCTGGAAGATGCTGGTTGATCAGCCTGCTTGTTTAAATGTTGATGGACATGCTGTCACCAATCCAGGCTCATTCATTACAGCATCAAAACAGTAGTCCTTTCAATTTGCTTTTATTGAATACCTACAAGCACTGGGTACTAGGTAGCCCAGCCATGGGAAAAACAAAGCAATTTAGACATTTTTCCTGCCCTCTGGGAGCTCAAAGTCTCCCGAAGACTCTAAAATAGGGCAAAGGAGCTGGGCTTTAAAGTCACAGGTATAAATAATGTGCAGTGTGAGGGCAGAGAGGGCGAGAGAATTTCTGACTAGGGGACAAATAGTCCCGAAGGGAGTTGTGATTTTGCTTGCAAATAAATAAACATTTATCTATCTCATTGGAGGTTGCTGAATGGATGTCAGCAACCCCAGATTCCACCTGGTTCAGGCCCCTTAGGATCTCCAGCGAATACGCCAGGGCCTTCTGCGTGTCTCCAAAGAGTATCAAGTGTCTTCGAAAAATGAGGTGTGTTGTGATGGGACATTTTGCTAGGATACTCCAGGCAGGAGATGAGAGTTTCACAGGGACCACGTATTGGGAGAAGATTAGGTCCAGAAAGGTGCTCAGTGGGGCAAACCAAATTGAAGAATTCTAGAATTCAGGAACAAATAAGGGAAGGGGGCATAACATAACTTCTGTGTATGTTTGGATCAAATATGTGTACATTTCATATGGGTATACGCATATGACATATGGCTTCACGTCTGGATATGCCTGGCGATGCACATGTGTAAGGCATGTTTAGATATGTGTGTACATATATCTTATGGGGTGCACATGTGTGCGAGTTTCTGTGTGTCAGGGTCCATGTTGGCAGAAATGTGTATTCTATATTTGACTCTGTACACAGGGCCTATGCATATACATTATCCTGCATACGACATATATGCATGTCTGCATGGAATCGATGTACATGCGTGTCTGAGTGTAGATGTGTGTGAATGTGCATGGGTATGGGTACATATGTGTATGTCTGCATGTCTAACTGGGGTATATGGATGTTTACATATAAATATTGTACAAGAGAGGATGCGTGGGGATATTTTTATATATGTGGATATGTGTGTATCTATGTATGTCTATGTTGAAAATATGTGTGTGAGTTTGTATGCCTGAGAATATGGACAATTGTACAAATGTGTGGGAATGTTTGTTTGGATAAATATACAGGTAGACTAACTGTGTTTTTTCTTTTGTGCTCCATTACCTGTGGAAGTAGGTTTGTGTACGAGTGTGCGCTTGGTAGGTAATGCGTCTGCTATGAGGGTGTGCATGTGTACCCAAAGCTGTGTTGTGTGGGAATGTGGACCCGAGTGCCAAAGCACATAAAGATGTATCATGTAGGGGCATGTGAGGAGCCATCTCACATCTCAGCGGTGCACTTAAAATTGGTAGATTTTACTGTATATCAATCAAAACTCGATAAAAAGTAGGGAACCAGCAGCATGATGTGACACAGAGTGACGGGCTGTTTCAGGTGGGGTGGTCCAGGAAAGCATCTCCAAGGAGGTGCCATCTGATGCCAGCTCCAAGAATTGGGGGAGGGACACACTCAAGGCTCAGGTCCCCCCCCCCACCTCTGGTCTGGAGCCCAGTGTGGTTTCCTGGCTCCTGGAGGTCCCTGGGCCACCCTTATCTTCTTCCTTGGAATTTCTCCTTCATTTCCTGAATCTCTCACCCATGGGTCACTTGCTCACTTCCCCTGGCCAGGGCCCTTCCAGTCCTGCTCTTCTTAATAAATATTTTCTAATAAATATTTTAGTGCCCATGGAGATCAATGGTGCATCACCAATGGGAAACTGAATGTAAATCATCTTGGCTTTAGTGTCACCCCAGAAATCAATGTTCACACATTAGGGCTATTAGTACATTAGGAAGCCTTTGATGGATGGCAGCAGGACCTAGGACGTCACACCTGGAGTCCCTCTTCCTCTCTTCTTGCACTGATGGAGGCAGCCGTGGGGCAGGTGCCTGCAGAGGGAGCACACACTCAGAGACTGACTGTTTCCTCCATATCAGTAGAAAGTGGTCCTCAGTGGGGGTATTCCATTCTGTTTTCTTTCCTAAGCCCCACAGCTTCATTTGAGATTTTGACAGCTAGAAGGAGGTGGTAAATTGTGAGTGTGAGGGTGCCCATCGTTCCAGAGCTGGACTGATGCTCAATCACCAGTTAGTTCATTCAACGATCATTTATTGAGCACCTACTGTGTGCCAACACAAATTGGGCAAAAGTTAACAAAATGTGAACACCCTTTGACCTATGTACTCCTTCACTTCCTTCACACGAAGAAAGGTGCGTACAACTTTGCTTAAAAGGATGCACATTACAATTTTGTTTGCAATGGACAAAAAGGATCCAAACATTGGCCAGTGCCTGATAGGTGAAATGATCCATAGTTTGCCCATACAATGCAATACTACTCATATTACTTATGTAAATCAAGTGAATTAAAAGTTTAAAGATAACGGCCTCCAGAATGTGATGAAAATGGACACACAAATCCATACACACATACAAATCAATAGATTCATGCCCATCTCCATGAAAACACAAATATGCACCTTCACAGCGCACCCACATGAACACACAGCCACGCACCACTGTGTACACAGATTTTCAAATATTCACATGGACACACAGACCCACAAACCCACACGCCCATCTACGTGTGGACAGACAGACACATGACCATTGGCCCCATACTCCTCTGAGGGTCAGAGCTGGTCTCCCTCAAGCTGCCACCTGCTACTTCTCTCCCTGTGGAAAGAGACCGGGGATGCGGTGGGAATTCGGTGTCAGTTTCACGGAAGCCCAGCTCGGTGTCTGCAGGCTTGTGAGGGAATGTGGCCCCAGCAGGCACACCTTGGCCCTCAGGGCAGCTAGCCTGGAAGCGAGCCGATTTCAGCAGAGATGAGGGTTGCCCCCAGCTGCCGGAGTTTGCTGGAGAAAGGCATCCTGTTCTCCAGTCTGCACACGTCTGGGACGCTGGACCCCGGAGAAGCCTCTTTGAATCCCTGCTGCCCTCAGAGCAGGCTGGGAGGCCCAGGGGAATGAGCTTACTGAGATCTCTAGAGCTTCCTCTTTGCTGAAACCAGCCTGTTCCCACAAATCCCAAAATAGAGTCCCTGGCAGAGCCATGAAATCTGAAATGCAGAGACAGCTGCAAAGAAAAATAGTGGAAACGAACAGGCAGGAGAGCTGTCTGCCTTCGCCTCAAGCCTCAGAAGGATCCCTGGAGTGGGCAAGGGCATCGTGGGGTCACTATTCTCAGTACCACCCTAGTCTCCAAATAGACTTAAAATTATGCCTAGTTGAGAGTGTATAAACTTGCTCAGAGAGCTCTAGGGAAAAGCAGGACATTTCCTTTGGCCCAAAAAAAAAAAAAAAAAAGCTGTTTCTCTACCTTCCCGGAAGTTCTTTTCTGAGTCTAACTTAAAGCCTTCACACTATAGCTGTAGCCCACCCTCCTCCTCCATGTCCTCTTGGTCTCCTTCTCTTCTGAGGACACTAAGTTCATTCTCATTTTCTAGTGAAATGAGTCAAAATAGACTTTCAATATATACTTGCTAAGCAACTGCTCTGGGCAAGGCACTGTGGTGGGTCACCTAGAATAGCTAGACATGAACCCAGCCTCCAAGGGGCCTTTGCCTACATAGGAGATGACAACTATAAAAATACAGGCAGACCTCACTTTATGGTGCTTCACTTTATCGTGCTTTGCAGATATTATGTTTTTTATACATTGAAGGTTTTTGGCAACCGTTCACCAAGCAAGTCTATCGGTGTCACTTTTCCAACACATGCTCACTTCACGTCTCTATGTCACAGTTTGATAATTCTCACAGAATTTCAAACTTTTTCATTACTTTTGCATTTGTTATGGCGATCTGTGGCCAGAGATCTTTGATGTGATTATTGCAAAAAGATTATGACTCATTGAAGGCTCACATAATGGTTAGCATTTTTTAGCAAGAAACTATTTTTTAATTAAGGTGTGTACTTTTTTAATAAATATAACTCTATTGAACACTTAATAGACTACTGTATAGTATAAACATAATTTTATGTGCATTGGGAAAACAGAAAAATTCATGTGACTTGCTTTATTGCAATAATGCTTTGTTGCAATGGCTGGACACTTTCTGAGGTCTGCCTGTACCAGGTTATCGAAAACAAAAAAAAAAAAGGAAGAGAAAGAGAAATGGAATATCTAATATTTTATGAAGTGCTTGCTATGAATCAAGCACTGATCTTAGCAATTTGCAAACATTATATCCATCTCCATATAAGAACTCCATAACCATAGTGACTGTTATCATCTTTATTTTATGGATTAGGAAACTGAAGCACAAAAAGTAAAAGAAACTTGTAAAAGTAACAGGTCAGATCGCCAGTGGTGATAAAAGTAGAGAAGCCAGGACCAGATTCCTCGAAAAGGTACTGAGCCACTTTCCAATCCCAATGGTTTGGAAAAGTGGCAAACTCCCTGGGCCTTAGTTTCCTGATCTTTAAAATGGAAATCATGTCCCAGTTTAGGTGAGGACCAAATCATACGATGTTTGTAAAGGGTTTAGTGGGGTTTTCTGACACATACAAAGCATTCAGCAATAACAAAATTGATGGTGATTTTATCAGTTAGCTATTGCTGTGTAACAAACCATCCCAAGATTTAACTGTTTATTATTACTCATGAGTCCTGGAGTCAGCTGGGTATTTCTGCTGGTCTGGACTGGGCACGCTATAGGGTTCTTCTGGTCTCGGTTGGGGCTTACCCACATATCTTACAGTTGGCTGGTTGTTGGCTGATCTTGGATGGCCCTGGCTGTAATAACTAGACCTTCTCCTTAGAGAGGAGACAAAGACCTGTCTTATCCTCCAGCAGGCTAACCCAGGCATGTTTTTGTGTCAATCACAGGCGTCCTAGAGAGTGCATGCAAAGAAATGCCTGAGTGACTTTTCAGTCCTTTACTCCATCAAGTTTGCTACCATCCCGTTGGCCAAAGCAAGCTACATGGCTGAGTCCAGAGTTAGAGAAGAGGACAAGTGACAGGGCAAAGAGCATGGCTACAGGAAATTGGTGCAGCCAATACATTTAATAATAATTAGCACCTAAAGACACTCATTATGCAGTAGGCATATGCCATTGCTCTTCCTGGGGGTGGTCATTGCCATGATTATTACCAATAGGTGCTCAGAGATATCACAGAACCACACAGGGGGCAGAACCAAAGGAAGCTTCTCAAAAGAAGAATCATTTCATCAGGGCCTTGAAGGCCAAACAAGATTTTGAATTTACGTGGAAAGCAATTAGAAAAGGGAGGCATTCTGGGTGGAAAGAACAACTTTTGCTAAGACAGGAAGGCAGTGGGAGGGACAAGAACCAGGCAAGCAGAGCAGCAGGCACCAAGAGATAGCATGCGGGTTATCATGGGAGAAGAAAATGATTTAGAAAAAAATACAAGTGAGAAAGAGAGAAATTAAGACCTGAAAAATGTCAGCATATGTGAGGATTAGGTGGTGTGGGGAAACCAGATCTCAGGAGGATAAGGATTGAGAGCAGCATTCCCCGTTATGAATGTTGAAGACATTCTGAGTAGACATCAAATAAATTGCAGATAATTGTTGTAAGCATTACTGCCAAAATTTCATGAATTCTTTGGAATAATGTTAACGTATTTCTGTTTATAAAAGAAATTTAAGTGCACGTTCACTAAAAAATGGAGCATAGAATCCTCTTCAAAGACAGCAGTGAACGGAAGGCCGTCACATGCCCATTTTACAGATGAAAAGCTGAGGCTCAGAGGAATGAAGTAACAGGCCCAAAGTCCCCCATTGAGTTAAGTGATTGAGCTGCAATTCAACCATCACACCCTCCAAATTGCCCTCAAACTCATTGATGGTTTTTCTTTTGAAAAGAAGAGCCTGGACATCATCACCATTGTGTCCTGAGGACCCTGATCAATCCATAGGCCATCCTGGGCTTACAGCCACCGCCCTCCATTTAGCAGGTCCCAAACACCAGGTCCTCCTCCCTCTTAGAGGTTTCCTGGTAAAACCTGCTCTGGGAACGGCTCCACCCCCCCACCCCCCACCCCCATCTGAGACTTAGTTCCCCATCCTGCAGCCTCCTCCTTGGCTCCACGTCTATTGGATTTCTTCTGAGACAGAATGTAAGCCCAGGAGCTTTGCCTGGGTGGGGTCTGCCCTTTTACCTAAAGGCCCCCAGAAGTCTGGCGGCTGTCCGGGAACAGTGTGGGTCTCAGCAAGGCCTCCTTTAAACAGCGGCTGCTTCTGCCACTAATTTGGCTGAGAACGCAGCTCTCAGCAGGGCCATGGCTTGCTGACAGGGTCACAAATGACGGGGGAAACTCTGCCAGCACTTTTGTCTGCTTGGAGTTCTGATCTAGGAAGGGCTTGGCCTCCTGAGCACAGGGATGGGGGCGAGTGGGTGACTGAGAGCGTGTCAACGACCAGGGCATGGGACAGGGTAAGAAGGAGTAACATAGGAACATAACATATGCACGGTATCTGGTATGCAGTAGGAAGAGAATAAGTGTGTGCTGGTTGAATGAACAGAAGAAGAGAGGAAGGGAGGGAGAGAGGAAAGAAAGGAAAAAATGAGGGAAGGAAGAAGAGAGGGAGGAAGGAAGAAGAGCTCTCTGGCTGTTAAGACAGGATACCAAAGTCTATCACGTAGTAAGCACACTTGTGTGACCTCAGAGCCTGATGACTATATTTGGAATCTGAAAAATCAGGTTCAGAAAACATAGCCTTTAAAGATTTAAGCAGGCTATAACAAATATGAGAGTCTCGAAAATAATAAATCACCATAAGACTAGCAAAGTACAGACTCTAGATCCAGACTGCCTTGGATTGAATCCTGGCTCTGCCATGTATAAGCTGTGTGTGACTTGGGTCCAGCTGCAGAAACGTCATGTGCCTTTTCATCTGGAAAACGGAGATAATAATCATACCCACCTCACTAGCTTATTGTGAAGATTAAATTATCCAATATTTGTGAAGCGCTTAGAATAGAGCCTGCCACAGAGTCAGGGTTTAATAAACATTAACTAAAGTTATGATCAGAGAGGGGAAGTAACTTGTCCAAAGCCACACAGCTAGCAGAGGCAGGATTCCAAACAAGCTTGTTGGATCCCCAAAGCTACACTTTTTTTTTTTTTTTTTTGCAGTACGCGGGCCTCTCACTGTTGTGGCCTCTCCCATTGCGGAGCACAGGCTCCGGACGCGCAGGCTCAGCGGCCATGGCTCACGGGCCCAGCCGCTCCGCGACATGTGGGATCCTCCCGGACCGGGGCATGAACCCGTGTCCCCTGCACCGGCAGGCGGACTCTCAACCACTGTGCCACCAGGGAAGCCCAAAGCTACACTTTTTTAAAGCACAACCCGAGCAGCAGAGCTAGAAAGAGGCCCTTTATTTCTGTGCCCTCTTCTCCCCGCCCCCCGCCAGTCACTCCTAGGCAAAACTGCCCCTCCATGCCACCTCCCTGGTCAGAGCTGAGAAGCCTTGCATCTCTCTGTTCCCAGCCAGGGCATGTTCTCTCTTCAACTTCCATCCTTGAAAAGGGCCAGAGCCTCTGTGTGGAGGGGAAAGAACGCATGCAGGCAGGCTTGGCCACCCAGCTTCACACAGCTCTGCAGGATTCCTTCCTTCTGCTTTTCTCTGCATGTCAGGGTGACAGAGACCAGCCCAGGCCTAGCGTGCCTGGAGCCTGTCTGCCCCAGCCATTCCCAGAAGACCCCTCAGGGAAGTCCTCCAACACCAGAGGCAGAGATCACAAGCAATAAGCGAATAGGCTGGCCACTGGCAGGCAGCTAAGAGTAATAATAACAGATGATACTGTTTATTACATGTTATCAGCTGGGCTCTTTACAAATAGTACCTTGTTAAATCCTCACTTCATCTCAATGAGAGTTTTCTCATTGGTTCTTTCTTATAGGTAAGGAAACTGAGGCTCAGAGAGGTTACGGTATTTGACACAAGTCACACAGCTTTAAGGGTCAGAGCCAAGATTCAAAGCCAATACTGATTAGTTCCAAAGTCTGATTGTTAATCCACGCTACAAAGCCTTACCTGGTTGGCTGCTCTGAACACTTTTTTTCCTTCCAGTCTTAATACCAAAGGCCAGCTGCGAAATACTTAATAACTGAGCATAGCCATTGAAAGAACACTGAGGCCATCTTGCCTTGCCTCTCACTGGCCCTTGTGTGGGTCAATATAATGAAGGCAAATACATGCAAACCACATGCAGAGTTAACCTGTCAGTTTTCTGAACCCACAAAGGGCTATTCAGAAAACTCTGGACTGGTATTTCCCAATTTTTAGATATTTCAATATTAGTCAATTCACAAAATCCACATTATTACTTACTAATATTTTTTAAACTCAATTTGTTTTTCTTAAATAAATTCACCCCAAAGGAGGAAAATTGAAATCAGTACCGTAAATAGAAAGCCATTACCACTTACCACAAATAGAAATGAAGCCTAGAAATAAAAACAATGAACACCCTACAATGGTACCAAATCCTAGCTGGGTATTAGAACCTTCCCGAAGTTTTGAGTAGGAGGGTCTTTCTCACTTACAGTCGCACTCATACTCTTTTCCACTTTATTTGTAAAAAATGGAATATATGTTAATTAAAACAATGTTTATATTACAGATCTGCAGTCAGAAGCCTCAGGTGGGGCAGGGCTGCGTTCCTTTCTGGAGCCTCTGTTGAGAAGCGTTTCCTTGATCCTTCAGTTCCACGTGGTTGCAAGACTGAAGCCTACGTTTCTTTGCTGGTTGCCAGCTGGGGACCACTGTTACCTCCAGGCAGCCTCCGTCTGGTCCTTACACATGTCCTCCAACTTCTCAGGACCTTTGGATCCTTGTCATGCTGCCGTCTTTCTGCTTCTCTGCAGCCAAGGCAAGTTCTTGGATTGTAAAGACTCATGGGATTAGACTCGTCCCACCTGGATCATCCAGAACCATCTCCCCATCTCAAGGATTTAACCTTAATCATACCTGCAAAGTCCCTGTTGCCAGGCAAGGTAACATATTCACAGGCGTGGACATCTTTGGGGGCCATTATTCTGCTTATCACAGCACACTAGCACCAAACAGAGACTTTC
Organism: Mesoplodon mirus; assembly: GCF_964341445.2. Lineage (NCBI taxonomy): Eukaryota > Metazoa > Chordata > Mammalia > Artiodactyla > Ziphiidae > Mesoplodon > Mesoplodon mirus. The sequence goes on from NC_138989.1 coordinate 13,842,008, forward strand.
TTCTTGGGAGAATCAGAGAGGGAAGGAGGGAGAGAAGGAAGAAGAAGGAAGGAAGGGAGAAGGGAAGGAAGGGAAGGAGGGAGGGAGGGAGGGAGCTGTTTGTCGAGTGAGTCTATGTAATTTATAATCCTGTCTATGGGCCACTTAAAATAATCCTGTGGACAATCCCTTGCTCCGTAAGTCTTGTCCTGCCACATCGCCGTTGATAAGCTTTGGAAGTGCTCTCATAGCCAGTCTGGCTCTGGCCATGTGAGTTTCCATCTGAAACAGGAAGGAAGCAATGAAATGTCTCAGACAGACTCCTCATGAACTCTTCACTCAAGCCTCACATCTTCCTTTCAGGCTACCTGGAGATCCCCCAAAACTCTCCTGGCTTGGAATTGGCTCCTTCTGGGCTCACTTCCTGGCTGGTTCCAAAGGAGTCCCTTCCAGAACCCCGCAGGGCTGCAATGTGTCATTCCTCTGTGCTATGTGGAGGCTTCCACAGCAGACCTGGGAAAGACTAGCCTTGCTCCGTGGAAGGCGCTGGGTGGCCGGCTTCCCTCTCGAACAGGCCTGCTCTCTCGCCCTTTGCTAATGACTTTGCTCCTTTGCACTTTGTAAAAAACCCCGCAACACCAATTGGTCCCCTCTGGCTTTAACCTTGCAACCCAGTTGGCCCTTGTAAAAGGGGGGTGGGGGCCAGAGGGAGGCCAGGCAGGGGCAGGCACAGGCGCACACGCTGCCCAGATCAGCACGGACTGCCTTGGGTCTGTTCCTTTCATGACTGCTTCCCAGGACTCTCACAAAAAAGGCCAAATAAAAGCCTTTTGACAAGATGGCAGAGCTGCGTGCGAGGCTGACTCCATCAATAACCAGTTCATTTGGGAGTTTCTTTGCCTGTTCACATACTCTCCGTCCAGATCTCCCTGCAACTGGCTGCCTCCGTCTTGTTCACTCTGGCTTCCCACAGCTCAGGACAGCCTCCTTTCCCACCCCTAGCACCAGCCCCTTGTCAAATCTTCACTTTTATCTTCTTTGGCTCCTTTTCTCCATTCCATGAAGCTATGGATGAGACAAAGTGAATGTGTCATCTGGGGAGACAGAGGCCTGGCTTGCAGGAACTCATGAAGCTGCATGTAAAAAAGAGGCCTGTTGAATGAGATGAGGATTATGAAGGGAGCCCTGTGGGCAGGCATACATAGGAAGCAGGATTTTTTTCTCTTGGAAAAAGCATAGATATGGCCCAAACCCCACGTATGTGTCTTTAAGAGCAGATTCTCCATCCCAGACTGGTTGACACACACATGGGTAGTATCAGAATCAGTATCTGTTACAAATAACGAAGTCCTGAAAGTTGCAGATTATTCACTTTTGAAAAATATAATTTTCTTAATGCAAGGTGATCCCTATTATAGAATATGTATAGGTCAGCTTTTGCGGCATGACAAGCTACTCCCAGACTTAGTGGCTACCAAAACCAGTGTTCATTTACTTCATGATTATTCTCGCCAGCTTTTGAGCTGAGTCCAGCTGGGTAGTTAGTTCTCCCGATCTCTGTGGGATTCACAAACGTGTTTGTAGTCAGCTGCCAGGTTGGCTGGGTGATGGCTGACCCAGGGGAGCCTCTGTTGGGACTTTCTTGTCAGTCCTTCGAGTGGTCTTTTGTCCTCCAGCAGGATAGCTCAGGCTCAGTGTCATGGTGGTGGTACCATTCTCATTCTAAGAGAAAATGAAGGCGTGCAGGACCTCTTGAAGCCTAGGCCCCAAATTGCTGCCTTGTCATTCCTGTTACACTTTACTGTTCAATGCAAATCACCAGGCCAGCCTAGATTCAAAGATAGGGAAGTACTCCCCAGTGCTTGATGGGAAATGCTACAGTCACACTGCAGAAAGCATGGATGCTGGGAAAGGGGAAAGGCTGTGGTCATTTTTCCAATCTAACACAGTTTATTTCCTATTGTCATTCCCTGGAATTCTACCCCCACGAAAGGATCATAGGAACTAAAGGAAATAAAAGAATGTGTGATCAAAGAATCTGTGAAAATTTGGTCTCAACAAAGTAAATAAGCTTTAACGCAGGATTTCTCAGAGGCTTTAATCACCACTCTGCCTGGCGAGCCTTCAAGAGTGGGAAACTGCAGGCAGTCCAGTGACTGACAAATTCCCAAATGGATTGCCCTTCTGGAGGGACATCTCCCAGAATTCATGTGCTGTAAAATGTATTTTGGGAAATACTACTATGATAACATAACTCAGGCTAATTTGCATTAGATATGTCATTCTGCCGTAAAGATAAAAGGGGAGCCTTCACAGGAAGTTCTGTCTTACCTGGGCCACTCCCAGAGGTCCGCAGTCATTACTGATATACTGCTAAGAACTGGAATGATTCTCTGATTGTAGTGATTTACTCCCAGAATATTTTTGCCGGGAGAAGAGCCGGGCAGTAAAGTTCATCAAATTGGTGATAAATAAAGAAATCACCAAGACTCATCCCACCCAAAGGCAAATGCTCTGGAATAATGCCTTCTGGTCATTTTTCCCCATCTGCATTTATTTTCTTTATGCGGTTTACCCCACCCAAGTTTCTGCCATTTTTTATTTAAAACTTAACATTATACCAGAAGCATTTTTTAAAGATCAGTTCAGTGGTAGCTCAATATTCTGCCATATGGATGTAATATTTTGCCTAATAACAGCCCCTTGCCTAAGCTGGATATTTATTTTTGCCCCCTATTTCATTATTTGGAATCAGAGCTTTTATACTGTAAGAGAATTGAGTGTGTTTAGTTTCGTTATTTTGTTTGGTGTGAGAGCTGAAAGGGTCATCAGAGAACCGAAGGCCTCGGACTTTTTATTTTCCTGTTTGTTTGCTTTTCGTGACAAGGTAAGCATGATGGGAAGTGCAGTACGATCAGGCCAGTTCTCAACATTTCCATTGCTGGGGTCCCAGTTGGCAGTAGGAAGAGGATTCTTCCCGTGTTTTCAGATAAATTGCACTTGTGGTCTCGCCAAACTGCAAGCAGGATTCAGGTTTGGCTCGAGTCTGAGGTCTCACTCACAGCTGTTAAACCCTCTCCAAACCGCAGGCCAAAAATGATTGCGTTCGGGGACTCTGAATCATTTATTTCTCCCCTATTTCCTACCTACCTTGTATCCAGAAATCATAGAAGAAAATCTATTCTTAGTAAATGGGTTTTCTGGTTTTTCAGAGTTAAGAGAGCTCAGGAGAAGGTGGGAGGAGGGCGGGGGGGGAACCATAGCTGGTGTTGAAATTAGCTCGTGTATAGTTACTTTTTCCCCCTTGGACTAGATTCGACTTTTTCCACAGTTCCTGAAGAGTGTGTTCTGTAGTCATTTTCCACAAGTCTGATCTGGGGAAATTAGATCTTAGGCTCTAAGATCCAAAGTGTGAGCCCAACGAATTCTCTCAGGCTTGTATCATGTAAAGGCGGGTCTTGGCAATCTCCCAGATTGCTCCTGCGTTCTCAGATGCTTTCAGGACTCAAGGCCAACAGTTTCAGTGCTCTGAGCCTCAGTTTCTTCGTCTGTCAAATGGAGATGTGCCATAAACAAATTAGGTGAGTTAGTGGGTTAATGGGCCAGGCACTATTCTAAGTGCTTTACAATGAAAACTCTGTCACTCCTCAACAGCTTTATGGAATAAGCCCTATGGGTGTCCCCATTTGACAGATGAGAAAACTTAAGTCAGAGAAACCGTAAAACATACTGTGAACTGTAAATCAACTACACTTCAATAAAATGCATACATACATACATTGTACTGTGTACAATTCCTGGCCCCCCAGTGGGCACTCAGTGTATCAGGCGATCTCTAAGATCCTGAGCCATCCCATTCATCATGATGTATTGTCATTGCTTGTTTAACTGTCTGACGTCCCCCCTAGACAGTAAGCTCTGGGAGGACAGGGATTGTGCCCAGTCCCCCACTCATTGTCCCCAGAACCCAGTCCAGGTCCTGGCCAGGAGTGGATGCTTCATAAATGTTTACTGAATGAAGTGAATGAATGAACAAATCCCAAAGTAGCAGCAACTCGGTCCTCCACCCGCAGCCTGGCCAAAATTCTACCTCATCCTGCCAATCCCTCACCTGGTCAGGGCTTTGCAGGAAAAGAACTCACACAAAGTACCCTCCCCCCAAAAGGGAAGGGGTTGGTGAGTGGGAACATGGACCCTCCTGAGATCTGAGCAGTGGAAAAAAAAATCCTCACAGAAATTGTTTAAACAGGGCCTCCCATCACCCCCTCTATTCTTGCTCTTGAGAGGAGAAAAATGAGATGCCAAGTCCCCATAAACAATAAACTCATGGAATAAGTCGAATCAAATATCAAATAACGAGGGAGCCCAGACTCATGAAATTATCTGTAGAACCAGAAAGATAGTTACAAGAGCAAGCAGAAGTTTTAGAAGACATGGCAGAAAACATATGTTGAGAAGCATGGTTCACTTTTAAGCCAAGACGTTCTAGACCTGAGATGCAATAGGTAAGGCGAGCTGACTTGGTGGGCCTGGTACAATGGTAGCATACAGTAGAAGACCTAAAGTTTAAAGTGGAAAACTCCAACATAAGTTAGTGGCAGAACAGGCCGAATGTTGAATTCAACAAACATTGAGTTGAGTGCCAATTATATACATGACAGTCACTGTGTGACGGGCTGAGTTCATCACAGTAAATAGGTCATATTTTCGCCCTTGGTCTTGGGGTCCTGTATGAGACGGGGAATGAGTTAAGTTTCAGCCATTCTGTGAAATGGGAAAAGTTTGTCCTTGGGGCTTTCCTACATCCTCTTTCAGCACATTTTTATGGCCTCCTGATTCCTCTCCCTCTTACCTCACCAACTTTTCAATTCTCTCTTGCTCTATCTCCCCCTACCCCACATCCCACAGTTTAAAAGTTGAGCCTCAGCTCCTTGTAAGTAGGCATGGAGAAATTAACTCACACAAGGGTGCAAATGACGAAATACAGCTTAACGCACTTTGCAACATTAGTAATCCGGCATAAACCAGCATTTGCTTTTAAGCCCGTATTTGCTTCTGCCAAAGAAACAAATCTTTAATTGCAGAATTTCCAAAATAGAGATTTTGCTGTGGGAAGACATAGGAAATGCAACCTTTCAGAGCTACAGATTTCTTTTAAGGCATTTAATTCACAGTCAACAGTTTCAGCAAACCATTTATTAAGCTCCTAATACATGCCAGGTGCTTGAACAAGTGCCATGTTGCTTATTCCTCACAGCAATCTCAGAACTGGGCTTTGAGAAGTAAGAAATGGTTTATGGGATGGAGAGGGGCACCGTCTGAGGAGATTTCAGCTCTTGGATATGGAATGGAGTCACGGGGGAGAAAGGCACATGGGTTGGGGTCTGGGTGTCTGGGGCAGGAAGGGAAGGGAAGAACGTAGTAGCAGAGCATGAGAATCAGAACCAGACAGTGGAAAATAGCAATTATAATGGCTGATATGTGTGAATCAGCGTGAACTGGGGGCCAGGGCCTGACATCGAGCATCTCCCCTAACTCTCACAGCAGACATCGGGCTGTAGGTATAATTGTCATCATCATGCTCGGTGGATAGTTGAAGAAACCGACTCTGACACCTAAGTAACCCATGGCACAACCAGAACTCAACCCAAGGCTGCCTGCTTCCAGCACCCACTGAGCCACCGGGGGGCTGTGAGGGCCGTGTTGGCTTTCTTATGTAGAGGAGACAAGGGGAACTCCCATATGGTATCAAATGGTATCCCCAGGTCAGTGTTCTGGCATGAGAACAAGTCTTGTAGTATGGTTACAATGATACCTTCTCTCTAAAGGTAAAATAAGAATCAGCATCTTTGCTGAACTTACAAAGAATTATTATAGGATTTCTCCCATCGACCTTCCAAAGCACTTCACAAATGGCGCCATGTGGAAGGCCAGAAGAAGGTAAAAGTCTGAACCAAAGTTTCTAAGAAGATCTGAGTGAGACTTGGGCCCCCAGTCGTCATCTGCCCTCCTCATACACCAAGAACCAGAGTGCTTGGGAGTGTATGTTTGTTCTTATCCACTGAAATTCAGACAGGGCAGGAAGACAGCAGTGGGGGACCCAGGCCCAACATCAAAACCTTTCACCCAGTGTTGTCAGAGTACTATGTGCCACTTTCCTCACAAACCAGCTCTGCGAATAATCTTTGTGAGCCTTCAGCCTACACAGAAGTTTACCAGGCTGGGAGACTCCATATTGAAATGTTGTTAAATGTGAAGTAAACATAGTTTATTTCCAACCCTTAATGGATGTCAGTGATTATTGTTCGACACCTTTAATTCCTAATAATGACATCATTCTCTTTCCCAAAGCAGAATGAGGCTCTGAGTTGGAAAGTGACTCCTAGGAAAACCTCCATGGATTTGGATAATATTCAAGCTGCTCCCTTGGCCCCCAAGTCTCAGACAGACTAATCAAGGAGGGTGGATAATCTCTGGTATTGTCGGAGATTCCGATCTCTTAACTGAGATGAAAAGACCAGACCGGTCTCCATTTCCCTGGCTCAGTGGTCAGTAAGAATGCATCTCATCTCACAGGAGCCATGGGAGCCCCAGGCCTTGGACAAACTCCAATGTACTGTGTCCTCCCTAACTAGGCCCCAGATGGTATCGCAGACTCACAGTAGAATGTCAGAGGCCCTTTGAAATGAAACGGCACTCACTCTACTTGTGGAATCCTGTAGGTCAGGGAGATTAGGAGCAGTATCATAGGCCACAGAGTCACTTGTTCAGTTAACAAACATACATGGAGTTCCTGCTGGGCTCCAGGTCTATGATGGGCATAGGTAATGAGGCGGTGGACAAGTCTGACCCTGGACCTGCCACTTGGAGCTTGCTGCCTGGTAGGAAATGCAGAAATTAAACCAACCAGTATAAATAATGAAGTCAATTTATATCAGAGTGCACAGGGCAGCAAAGGAGAGGTTGCAGGGGCTACGGGGTCCTGTCTGGGGTAGAGTGAGGGGCCTTTCAGGAAGGCCTTCCTGAGGGGGAGATGCCTGGACAGAAATGTGAAGGAGAGGGAGCCGGGTGATGGGGGGCAGGGTGGAGGCATTCGGGGTCAAGGGAGTGGCTTGTGCAAAGATCCAGGGACACAATGTGTGAGGAGCCACAGAAGGACCCACATGGTTGGAGGAGGGAAGCTGACCGATGAAGCCAGGAGAAATCAACAGCCATTCTAGAACTGAAATCCAGGGCTCCTGGCTCCTACATGGAACATAATTAATGACAGAGGGGAAAAATGCAAATAGAACTAAAATGTGGACCTCGCCAGCGTGTGAGATGAGAAAGTTTGCCTTGAAGGCCTTCCCGCTTTCCCCTTCAAGACTGAAGGTATTGATGAGCACACAGTGTCACAAGGGAACATCAAGGTAATTGCACTTGAGGCCACTGGGTGTTCCTGAGGCAATCTGATACCGGAGACTGCCCCTCTCTGGCCTGAGCAGGTGACGTCTGCAGGGAAGACTTGCCCCAACTCGCTGCCACTGCACAAAGCAGCAGTGACTACACCTGGGAGAAACTGTGGCCTCCTGGCCATGACACCTAATCACCTTGGAAGTCAGCTGGATGAACAGACTGCCACCATGGCACTCACTGTGTCACAGGGCCAGGACTAGGGTAAGGCAAGAGAGGCACTCACCTTGGAAATGAAGTTTAAGGGGGTGCCAGAAAACACCATCACTGAGATAAATAATATTTTAATGCAGCATTTCAAAAATCAAACTGAATGCCGAGTATCCATGACGAAGAAAATTTCAAAAGTTTAAATAAAGACGGGATCCAACCCTGCTTGTGTACAACTCACTTGACTCACCCTAATCCTGGCCCTGGTTCCACTAAACCTTTATTTACAAAATCAGGTGGGCAGCCTACAGGACATAGTTTGTCAGCTTCATTTTGTTACGAATCACATTAAACTCTTATTTGATTACTGGGGTTTTTGGTGTCCCATAAAGTTTGTGTCTAAGATAAGTGCCCCCCTCTTCTCATTGTAGTTCCAGACCTGCTGTGTGTGCTCAGGCAAATAAGTGCCATCTCTGAGCCTAGGTGTCTTCTCTTGTAATACATGTGGGAATAGTGATCCCAACCTACAGCGTTGTAGTGAGGATTACCCCCGTAAAAGACATTTGCACAGTTACTAGTATTCGATAAATAGTGATTGTTTGCACGGCTATAGTAAATATTCTGTTGATTGATGGTGCTTTTATAAGAGTTCTCTCCAACAAGAACAAAGTCTGGGCTTCAGGGGACTTCAGAGGACTTGGCATTCTCTAAGGATGTGGCAAATTTCTCACTCCTTTTGGGTAACTTGGGCAACTTGGAGCTGCCTGCAAAGAAACTGTTCAGCCAGGGCCAGAACCAGGTGCCTCGTGGGCTCCCAGAGTTCAAAACCCCATCACGGGGTGGCCCAGACTCTTGCCATGAATTTGAACTTGTCCTGCAAAACTGAAGTGTTTCAGGACCCAGGCACGCAGCATTGTAAAATGGGGCAATTAAACCTATAAAACCAAGGTTTACAGGGAAGTTTATAGTGTCAGACGCTTTTTATGGCTTTTTAGATTAGTTTAAACAGAGGGAAAAAGAACAGGGGAAAGAAAAAGAGAGGACTTGAAACTTGAGGAGGCTTAAAAGTTCAGAAAGAAGCTTTTAGGAAGCACAGAGGGGTCATAATCAGAGGCACATCTTTCCATCTTGCTGTCTCTTGCAAATTGGAGCAAAAAAAAGTCAAGACTTGCTGTCTGCCACCACTCCTTTTTTTTGCCTTGTCCTTGGCTGTCTGAAAAGACCTACAGGGGCTGGGGAAAGTCCCGTAGAGGGATTGGAGAAAGAATGTAGGATTTGAGGGAAACCAGAAAGTCCCTTGCTGGTTTCGAGCATGCTTCTCCAGACCTCAGGAAGCAAAAGCCTCACTGCATCAGGCAGGTCCATGTAGTGAGGAGATGACCTACAGTGACGGAAGTTTGTCATAGGAGATGGGAAGTGTCTTCATCAGCCATAGGATGACTTTGGGCCTCAGAATACGGACCACATGGAGGATGTACACGTTACTTCAAAGTCCTTCAAGTAGAGGTCTGAGAACCAGAGTTCCATCTGGCCACCATCTTCCCCCTTCACCCACAGTGGTGTCCTTCCTCTTTCTCAAAGCATCCGTGTCCTTCCTGTTTCCTTGGCTCAGGCAGTACCCTTTGCCAGCAATGCCTTTACAGCATGTTTCAGATTCCTCACACTCACCTTGAAGGTTCACTTCTTAATGAAAGAGATCTCCACGATATTAAACAAAACAAGCAGGGCTCATAATTGTGGATATAGTATGCTATCACCTGTACGGTGGAAAAATGCATACATGTGTATGTATTTGTATTTGTTATCTGTATTATAACACGCAAGATGATAATGTTTTTAATTTATCAAATACTTGAGAAAGGACATGCAAGGCATTGTAACAATATCTGACTCCAGAGAGAAGTGGGTGTCTGAAAGACACATAAGAAAGAAGGCTCACTTTCCCCCCCTCCCCGTCTCCCCTTTTGTAAATTTTAACTTCCGTCTCATGAGCATGGAGAACCTATTCAAAACTCGGGTTAAAATTTATTTTAAAAAATATTTAAACTACCTGGTGGTGATCTGTACTATAGCTTTGCGAGATGGCACCACTGGGGGAAACCAGGTGAAGTGAACACAGGCTTTTCCTGTCTTATTTCTTACAACCATGTGTGACTCTCAATTATCTCAAAATAAAAGGTTTAATTAAAAAGAATAAACTCACTTCCTTAAGAGACCTCTCTGCGTCCCCTGCTGCCCAGATTAGTCCTACCCAAAAGGGACCTACCTTGAACATGCGTATGAGTTATTTAAGCCCTACATCAGTCAATTGTTGGTAGGCTATATTGGTTGTTAAATATTTCCAATATCATATCTACATATTTACACTTTTAGAGTAACCTGGAGTTCTCTTTCAAATGCACTTGTCAAAAATTTAATTACATAGTTGAAAAAGTTTTCAAATTCTGTTTCTCCCACTAGACTACAAACTCCATGAGGGTAGCAACCAAAACAGTCCGGCTCACTATTCTCTCCCCAGTGCCTGGCCCACGCCTGGCATATAGCAGTGTTCCCGTAAATATTCGTTCAGTACATTAGAGAACTATTACCTGTAAAAAAAAACGCGTCAGCAGAGATTTGAGCTCAAATAAGCAGCCTTCTTTTTAGGCACTGAGGATTTCCAAATAAAGTTCTACAAGAGATCATTGGATTGGCTTGATTTGGCCCATTTAGTATGCAGCACTCCTATTGGACATTTTTTGGGCCACCATTCAGTACGGAGCATTCCTACTGGCCACACTGACAGGTCTGATGCTTATCAAGGTGCTTCCGACCAACTTTTCCACAATGGCTTCCCAGGCAAAGTTATCTTCTCCTTTTCCACTCTTTAGTTTCCTAGAATGCCAACTTATGGTATTTGCATCTTTTATCTTTAGATAGAGGGCTTTCTTTGGCTGGAATCTATCATAGAGAAGATACAGGAGAGGAAGTAAAGGTCCTGGTTAAACGCAGGCTCCTGTCCGTTCTAGCTCTGCCGCTAAGTGTGGTCTCAGACAAGTAACTGAACTTTGTGCTTCTGGGCGTCCTCCTCCGTAAAATGGGCTAATAACAGTACCGGCCTCAAAGGGCCCTTGTGAGCCTTAGTTGAGTTAATACACGTCAAGAGCTTAGAACCACAGCCTGATATACATTAAGCATTTAACAAATGTTAGCTAAAAGCACTGTTCAGAGCATTTGAAGGGTCCCCTCATGGCACGGTGACTGGTTGATTTTCTTTCCAAAGCTGATCTAACTCAGTTTGAAATTTTGGTTGTGCCGCAAAAGTCAAATTCAGTTCTCTTGGTGAAGGAGCATAAACTCTGCTATTTCCTGTCCTAATTATAGGCTTGTTTCAGCTGATGTAACCCTTGTTTTCCATTAATGTATTCAATGTCTGGGTTGATTATTTCTTTGGCTAGATCCTTAAAAATTTTTGAATGTTTATTGAGTTCCAGGAATTCTACTGAATGCTTACATACATTATTTTATTTCATCACATTTACTCATAATTCTGATTTTGAAATAATCATTTTTAAAAATGAATCAAGCAGCGGTTACTGTGTTAAGTATCTTAGATCATTTAACCCTTGGAAAGGCCCCATAAAGTGGATGTTATTATCACATATGAGATTGATTAACTTTTTCAAGATCACAGAGGTAGTCACTGGTAGAACAGTGATTTGAATACCAGAGCTTGTACTGTAATATTTCCAGACTTCCCATCTCCACCCTGCTTATACAATCATAATAAAAAATGTAAATAATTATTGTGTGCTATACTAATACATAAATTTCATACTCAAAGTTATTTATGATTTGTTGGAGAGTGGGGGATTTTCACAAGCACAGGTCAGGCAGGTTATACTCAGAAGTGTGTGTGTGTGTGTGTGTGTGTGTGTGTGTGTACGTGCACGCACATGTGTTTTCTCACACGTGATACTTCCATGTTATATTTTTAAAATCAAAAGTTAGACTCAATTGCTGAGGGTCACAGATATATCTCCATTTTAGGCAAATTTCTTTTAAAACTATGCAATTTTTTTGGAAAGTTAGATTAAAATTTTAAGTAGAGGGTTTAGCTCTTAAAAACTACATTAAAGGAACATGTATCACTCATTTTTGGAAATTTAAATGAAAATTTGAGTAGAGGGTTTAGCTATTAAAAAACTATAGTGAAAAAAATATGTACTACTCATTCTTTGCAAATTAGATAAAAATTTAAGTAGAGGGTTTAACTAATTTTTTAAAATTATAGTGCATTCCTGTGGGGAAAAACGAATTTTTTATAATGTAAATCATCATTTCTGTATGTCATCCACATCCCCGACATACATCTGATTCTTACACTTGGATTTTCTCACACTGGGTGAATCGTCTATATATCCTAGTAAATAGATGAGTTGGGGTGGCGCTCATTGCATATTTTCTATATCCAGATATCCTCCAGGGCTCTGCAGTTACTATGGAATAAAGTTCCGAGTATATACCCTGGTAATTCAGGCCAGCCAATACACAAGTTGATTTTGCTTCTTTGTGGTTTCTAATAGCCTTCCCTTCATCCTGCACCATTTTTTTCTGGGCAGGAAACCCAAAGGGACAGCAATCAGGAAGAGGATTCCATCCCTGCCTTCTCCCTTTCAATGGAAGTGGATAATTCAATCAGTCCGCGGACGTTAAGGCCTCATCAGCTAGTAAGGGAAGGCGGTCCTGAAGCCAAGTGGATTCAGTGTTCATTGTTCTCTCTGTCTCTTCCTCTCTTCTTTTCTTCCTTCTAAGCTAAATCTAATGGAAGACAAATCAATCCACACCGAAAGGGGAAAAAAAAAAAATCAGGCTTATTTTCACAAAAAAATTTGTTTTGTTTTTTTGGATCAGAAACACAGGACTTCCCAAATCAAGTTAAGTGAGTCCCAGATGTGGACTCATTTCAAATGAAAAACACACCCCCACCATCTCAGGCAGAATTCTGCTTGAGGAAACCGGTGATTGCGATTGCAGTGCCCGACACGAGAGGATTTCTCCAGAGAGAGTTTGTCCCAGGCTGTGGAGAGGAAGAGGAATGGGGAAGATGAAGGGCTGGCATGCTTCTCCTCCCCCCTGGGGAGAAGAGAGACAGGATTCAGGTTAATGAGGTTGGAGGGTCGATGCGAACCAATCCGAAGCGTGGAAAGCATCTTTGAATAGTGCCGAGGATGGCGAGAATTGAAGCTGCCACATGCTAAAGGCTGGGCTTATTAATGAGAAGGCACTGAATCCATATTACACAGCCTGGACATGTAATGCCCGAAACAAACAAAACCCAACGAGAAATGACAGTGACGCTCACACTTGTGGGCATTCTGGAGAATTCTTTTTCTGCAGGAGAATAGTAGATGGCAGCCGGAATGCCAGGAAACAACGTGATGTGCAAATTAATATATTTCTTTAAAAGGCTAAGAGAAGAGGGCCTTTTGACAGCCTTTGATTCAGCCATTAATTTTCAAAGACTGATCAACACACTAACATGTCACATGGACTTTCTTCTAGTGTTGGACCAAAAGAAGAATGTTGAACCGTGTAACCAAAGACATCTCTTGATGAAAGATCCTCCTTTTAACGACTATAGTTCGCATTTTTATCAATGTCATGCTGCACGCAGATGAAAACAGTCATTTCAATGTGTTTCTTCTGTCTTCTCCTAATAGGTTTGATTTTACATTTCTTGCCATCTGGTTTGTTGAACAGAAATATGGAAGTACTTTTACTCTCTGTATGCTTCTTATGGGTCTTAGTCGAGGATGTGGCCTTTTCCTTTTTTGTAAACTGGACTCTAACCCAGATTTTACCCCCAAACAGGCCATTTGGGTACTTTAGCAAGGCTCTTGCCCTTTTTAAGCAGAACCGTTAAACCCAGTATAATTACATCTTATGGTGAACATCTCAGTCATTTCTTGCACAGCACATGCAGTATCCTACCTTGCTATGCATCCCCACAGCATCTTAGCAGAGTTTCTGCTAAACTGAGCTGGATGAGTTCATGTAGCTTTCCAATCATTATATTTCATTATATTTCTCAAATTGGTCTCATAATAGCAATAATTGCTAGCATGCACTGAACGCCAGCACTCTGCTTAGAGCTTTAAATATACTTGCCCATTTAAGACTCATCTCAACCCTACGAAGTTAAGATTGAGCCCATTTTGCAGACGAGGAAACCAAGACTCTGAGTGGCAGAGCTGGGATCCGAAGCAGTTATCATTTACTAAGTTCCTTGCACTTTGCTTGCATCTTATACTGTGGGTCCAGTGCTACACTTCCAACAGAGGACAGACACTTGGGAAGGAGTGTGTGCACACTGTCAGGGAAGGTTACGAGGGGCTTTGTCATAGTAGGTACCAAGTCCATTCTGAGGTTGCTTGACCATGGGGTTCTGGCCCTGCGTAGAGGCACATGACATCAGGACATGAGTGACCATGGGGTGAGGGGCACCTAAGGAGGTGGGCAAAGGACTGGAGCTCTGATATTTCTAATGAATACAATCCAATGTCCAAAATATACAACTTTGTCGTGTCCGAGATATGAACCTGTATTAGTTTCCTGTAGCTGCTGTAACAAATTATCACAAATTTGTGGCTTAAAACAATAGAAATGTATTCGCTCATAGTCTGGAGGCCAGAAGTCCAAAATCAAGGTGTCAGCTGGGCTGCATTCCCTCCAGAGGCTCTAGAGGAGAACGCTTGCTGGCGTCCTCCAGCTCCTGGTGGCTGCTGGCTTCCTTGGCTCATGGCTACATTACTCTCTGCTTCATCTTCCTCGGTGTCTGTGTCTTCTTCTCTTCTGTCTCTTATAAGGACACTTGTCCCTGGGGTTAGGGCCCACCTGGGTAATCCAGGATGATTCCATCTTGAGATCTTTAACCTAATTTCATCCATAAAGACCCTTTTCCCAAATAAAGTCACACAGGTTCTGAGGGTTAGGATGTGGATGTATCTTTTTGCAGGGTCACCATTCAACCCGCTATCACCTGTAAATCAAGTATTAAATAAATAGAATCACTGAAACCCTAGACTAGTAAAGTGGAATTCTGTTGAAAAGAAGGCAAAGACCATGAATTAGAACTTATCTCCTCCCCTTAGCACTTGGCTCCATGCCTGGCACCCAGGAGTCTTCATAAACAGCTGCCTTTTGAGGCCCAGCGGAGCCCAGTAGAAATGGCATAAGCTTCGGCAAGCCCTGGTTTAAATATGGACTCTGCCATTTTCTAGTTCTGGCTTCACATAAGTCATTTTACTTCTTTGAGTTCCAGTCTTCTCCTCTGCAGAATGGGGCTGACCCTAGTGCCTGCCTGGCAAGGTGGATGGGGAGAGTAGCAAAGTATGCGTTATACCAGTTGTAGTCATTGATAGGTTCATCCTTGCATATTTAGGGGGCATGTATTTATTTATTTTATTATTTTTTTTGCAGTACGTGGGCCTCTCACTGTTATGGCCTCTCCCATCGCGGAGCACAGGCTCCAGACGCGCAGGCTCAGCGGCCATGGCTCACGGGCCCAGCCGCTCCGTGGCATGTGGGATCCTCCCGGACCGGGGCACGAACCCGTGTCCCCTGCATCGGTAGGCGGACTCTCAACCACTGCGCCACCAGGGAAGCCCAACGTCTTTTTATTTATAGTGTTTATAAAAGCAATAGTCTCCTCTCCCAATACAGTGGTCATTCACAAATTTGTTCACCAAGTGTGTCTGTTTCTGTGCATTTCCTGTCCCCCCCCCCACCATACTTGAGTGGGGCATATGAAGGGTAGAAGAGACATGTCACTTTGGGGCAGGAGCTTTTGATTACTGATGTGGCACCCTCCAGAGCTCTATCACTCTAGGATGGAGACTGACAATTGTAAAGATGGTGGCTAATCCATTATCCTACCATGAGTGGCTACTGTAAGTAGAGTCAAGATTGCTGGGGTCCCGTTGATTCAAGATCCACATGTCAAGTGAGTGAAAATAGTGAATGAGAATAATCTCTAGTTGTTTTCAGTCACTGAGATTCTGGGATTGTTTGTTACTGCAACATAATCTAACCTCCCCAGACTGATACACTGTCTTCTGTTGAATGCAACCTTACACCTTCCCACTGTAGTCCTTCTATGCCCTACTGGGTTTAGGTCACAACTGAGAACAAAACCTTGTCTCAACCCAAGCTGCTGGTTGCACAGGAAGGTTCCCACGCCTCTTTCATATGGGGATGCTGGGAACCCAGAGAAGTTGTATGGGCAGTGGCAGCTTAAATGAAACAGGACATTACCAGGAGAAACAGCTGCCTGCCTTAGCTCCCACTAGCATGGGCATCCCCTCACCAGGGGCATGGGCTCTGAAATTCCTCCTGCAGACTCACACTCCCTCCCCCAACTTCATGAATCCCTTAAATACTCCCTTCATGGGCTTATGCAATCCCACTGTTGCCAACAAGCCTGAGTGCTACAGCCAGCGGGTCTGATCCCTGGGCTGCACAAGGCACTTCTAGGGTATTAGCATTATTCATCTCTGGGATGGGAGTAGATTACAAACGCATCTGGTGATGGAAACAAAATGCCAGAGTGAGCTTGGAGCGGCTACTTTCATCCTTCCAAACCAGACGTCTGCACACCAAATGCTCCCAGGAGCCAGGCACCTAACCAAAATGAGTGAAGGGGGCCAGGTGGGGCCAGCAGCAAAATGGAAAGTGTACGCCTCTTCTAAAGGGCCACCACTGCTTGCCTCTAGTGGGTCGGTGCTGCCAGATCTTCCAACTCTGTGCAGAGAACTTAGATCTCTAAATTCATATAAAATATTTAGTTACAAGGTATTTGCAAATAATTCAAAACTATGCGTACGTTGTGGTTTTCACTGGTGATATTTACCAAATATTTCTGGAGCCGCCGCTGCCCGGGAACAAGATGGACATGCACTTGCCTTGTCCCCTTGAAGCTGGGGGTGGTCATGTGACTCATTTGGGCCAATGTGTCAGCAGAGGTGACACACATCACTTCCAGGTAGAAACTATAAAAGCCAATGCAGTATTCCCCCAGATTCTTCTCATTGCCTCAGTTACAATGGAAGCACATGAAGAGATAAGCACTCTGCCTCAGTTCTTAAGTTACTGTAATAACAAACGAGCAAAGGAACCCCACTGATCCCACCGGCAGAAACACAATGAACACGCTGGAAGAGCAAAAAATAAATGTTTGTTATTTACGCTCCTAAAACGTGGGGGCTGTTTGTTACTGCAGTAGAATCAAACTTATTGTGACTGATACAAACAGCATACACATGACACAAAACAAGTCTCTGGCCATTTCTTTGATTTGCAATTTCGGATGAATTGTTTTTCTCCTCTTTTTCTCTTTCCTTGTTTCAAACCCTTCCTTCATCTCTATTAATTCAGCTCCTCCAGCAAACACTTATGGAGACTTCTATAAAGGAAAATTGCTCTAACATACCATAGCAACCATACCATAGCAACAATAACAATAACAATAATAATTATAAAATAGTGGATGCTGTCCTCCGACAACCAGCTTATCCAGAGCAGCTCAACCTTCCTGGTCCGACAGGCAGAGGCAATCCAGACCCCAAAGTAGTCAGACTCCGGAGTATCCCCCAACCCACCCTAACTTCTAAACTCTTCCGTGATTTCCAGGAGACTCTGATCTGTAAGAAGCATGCTTACTCTCAGACCCCAAAGCAATGCTTGTGAGTTGTTTTACACAACATGGCCTCATGGCAAGCAGGTTTTCTTTGGAATTAGGCTGACTTGATTTTATTCCCTGCTTAGCTACTTATTTGCTGTGTGACTTTAGTCTCAATTTTCTGTTGAATACAGTAAAGTACACCTCCAATTTGGCAGAGTTATAATGAGGATCAGGCATAACATATAGCAAGCACCCAGGAGAATGGCCCATAGTTGGTGCTCAGTTAATGGCAACTTTTGGGGGGAGAGAGATATGGACAAAGTGAAGCAAAAGGGGTATTTGGATTCACTTTAAATTAGAAGTTACGACTCTGTGTACATAGTGAGTTAAGCCTGTGGGCTCTGGAACATGGCTGCCTGGGTTCAAATCCTTTCACTCCAGCTGTGCAACTATAAGTAAGACACTTCACTTCTCTGAGCCTCCGTTTTCTCATCTGTGAAATAGGAATGATAATAATAATATTTGAATCCTCGGGTTGCTGTGACAAGTGCCAGGCACATAAAAAAGATAAACTACAGATGAGACCTTATGTCCTTATTATGTAAAACTCTGACAGCAACATTTCAAGTGCAGTTTGGAAAGCGGCCAGTCTGGCCTTGGGTAAAACCTTACTTCCTTGGGCTTCTGCAGAAGGAGTGTCCCCCAGCCTGGCCCTCTGGAATCCTCCTTTTGAAACCGGCAGTTTACAATGTCCCACAAAGCTTCATTGTTTTCACCTCAGCAGGGAACACGTGTTCCTGCTGCATACACGCACTTGACTTTGACACAGGCTTTTCATCTCTGGGACTCGGAACGGCATGGCAAGACTGCCCGAGAAACCCGATCTCCCCAACCCTCAATTCTAAACGTGTTGTTTCTTAGACTGGTCTCACCTATAAATCACTTCTGATGACAGTTTGAGAAGAAAGACATCGCAAAGCAAATCTTACACGACGTTCTCATCACCAATGGCATTTAATACCTTAAACCAAATGCTTTATGGCATTGCAGCGCAGGTCTCAGGCGGAATGGAGGCAGGCTATTATTTTTTGCCTTTTGTGCACCTTTTGTACGCTTGGGGGTCACTCACTTTAGGGGATGCCTGGCTGTTATGCTTGGGGGATTTGTTCTGGGGGGGATTTAGGATGGTCGCAGGGTCCACCAGGATTCTTGGGAGATTTTTTTTTTTTTTTTGGTACGCGGGCCTCTGACTGTTGCGGCCTCTCCCCTTGCAGAGCACAGGCTCCGGACGCGCAGGCTCAGCAGCCATGGCCCGCAGGCTCAGCCGCCATGGCCCACGGGCCCAGCCGCTCTGCGGCATGTGGGATCTTCCCGGACTGGGGCACGAACCCGTGTCCCCTGCATCGGCAGGCGGACTCTCAACCACTGCGCCACCAGGGAAGCCCCCTTGGGAGACTTTTACACAATGAGGCGGCGAACTCTGGATACCACCGTGGGGTGGTATCCAGAGCCGGTAATATGAGAAAGTTATGAGAATATAAGCCAGGCCTGATCTGGGGTTCCTCGCCATTCACCTGAGGGGCCCCTTCCCTTCCAGGGAAGTCGATACGGTGAAAATCAAACCAAAGCGACAACAAATAAAAACAGTCCCTACCTCCCCTCTCCCCAAACCCCAGCCAGACTTGGGAAGAAATGTGAACGTCTATGCTCCAGTTCACTTCCATCTGACAAATATTTTCTGAGCATTTCAATGTGCCTTCGATGAGCCTGGACATGAACTCACAGAGGTCAATACCTTTCTCCTTAGTGTGACACAATCTAATTCAGCCATCCGTGTCTAAGCACCTACAGCACCCAGGGAGCTGGACCAGCTGCCGGTGGAGTGGCTGCCAGGGGGACTGTCTCAGGCTGCAGGCTTCAAAGAGTTAAAAGACACACAAATGTGCAAGCGGTGAGATCAGAAGCTACTGGATGCACCTAGAACAGTTCCTGCTCATGCACGGTTAGCAAATGAATGGTTTGACCAAAGAACCAACAATAGAACCAAGTGATCCGAATAACCCAAATGTGCACATGATGAGCGTTTGCTTCCTTCTTTCCCTTTCTTTCATTCCCCAACAGGTGCTGTAGGAAAAGGATCTGGCATAACATCTCATCAGACTCACCCACCATGAAGGGTCATCCACATCTGTGAGGGAGACGTGTTGATTTTCCCTGATGAGACATTTGGAAGACACGTATTCCTGTCTGCCTCTGATTTCCTAGGAATGAGCCACGGGAGGGACTGCTGCTTGCCTTGCATGTGTTCGCTGGGCCAGGAGGAAGGTGGTGTAATTCCTGGTCGCAGAGTGTACTCTGCCCTCCTGTTCTGATGCTGTGGCTCCTGAAAGAGGGGTCACAAGAATAAGGCCAACATTAGCTGGGCTTCTACTAGGTGCAGACACAGAGCTCAGACCCATGCAGGCATCAGCTCTGAGTGATTCCTGTATCACAGAGGGGCTGGGAGCAGAAAATCAGGTGATGGGGGTAGACTGCTCAGCACAGAGCCGGAACCTATTAATGCTTCACAGATGGCAGTTTCTTTGTCATATCCTCAGTTACACGTGTGGAAACTGAGGTTTGGAGGAGGGGAGGGGGGAAAGCAGCTATGAATGGAGACCCAGGAGATAACAGCATCCAGAACGTGTGAGCTTCCCGATCATGGCGAGGAGCTTATCCTAACACTGGAGCTGGGTAACTTTGGGTAAGTTATTTCACCTCTCTGTGATTCCAATAACAACAAAAACAATAATAATAATGATAGGTTGAACCGTATGAAAATGCCGATTTCCTACTTTAGCAATATTTGAACGTCAGTGATTTCATAAGCTTCAAGTGAATAACAACAACTTTCTCATAGTGCCCATGTGAGGATTGAAAAATATGTAAAAGCTGAACACAGCACCCAGTAAACTGTGATCCCTCAAGACATGGAAGTTAGTTTAGTTACCACCTCCATGGCTTTCTTGGATAAAAGAAGAAGTGAGATCTATTCATATGGGCTTCGGATGCAAAGGCCCTACCGTATTTTCCACACCTGGACAAGCCTGTGTCATGGGGGCCTCATCCCCCACCTCCAGGGGTTGGTGATACGGGATCAGCAATTTCCTCCATCCAGCCACATAGGTAAATGTTTTACCAGCTACCCTCACAGCCCCCTTTCCACCGCAGGGCAGAGCTCTCCAAGCCTGAGCACCCTCCTTTGAACCAGAACTCTGGAATTGTTGGGGGCCCCAGGGTCCTTTCTTTTCTTCTTAGGGGAGGAGGAGCTGGGGGATGGGTCAGAGGGCAGGTGTGAGTTATAGATTCGAGCACAATGAGGGAGAAGGAGGCCATTTCCAGAAGTCTGTGTGAATGAGAACTTGGCTCCCCTGAAGCTGGGTGGGCTCAGGAGCATCTTCATCTTCAGCGTTATCCGTTTCTTCGATGTATCAACAGCAGCAGCTTCATCTTTTTTTCTCACCAGCTACTGCTCCTGCTTCTTCTGTTCACTGCTGTCCTCCTCCCCTCCTCCTCTTTCTCTTCTTCCTTTTCCTCCCCACCCCCTTCCCCTCCTCCTCCGCCATCTTTTTCTCCTTCTTCTTCGCCATAAGACAAAGCCACTGTACTGACACAGATGTAGAGAACAAAGGTATAGATACCAAGGGGAAAAGGGGTGGGGTGGGAGGAATTGGGAGACTGGGATTGACCCATATACATTATTGATACTATGTATAAAATGGACAACTGATGGGAACATACTGTATAGCAGAGGGAACTCTACCTAATGCACTGTGGTGACCTAAATGGGACGCAAGTCCAAAAGGAAAGGGATATCTGTACGTGTATGGCTGATTCATTTTGCTGTGCAGTGGAGGCTAACACAATATTGTAAAGCAACCATACGCCAATAAAAAGTAATTAATAAAAAAAGATTCCCTTCCACATTCTGTCGCCATCTTCCCCTCCTGGGTCCTCATTCTAATTGGGGTTTGGGGTTTCTCCTCTCCCCACAACCATCATGATTCAGCAATACGCAGAGCTTCAGACCTTCCCTGATCCTGCTGTCCTTTCACCACTACCACCCCTGCATCACAAAATCCTACCTATCCTGGATCCAATGGGCTCAGTGGCATCCCCTAGATCAGAACCAATTGTAGACTAATTGCAGCCCTCAATTAGTGGGCTCAAACCTCAAAACCTGGGGCTGGGCAGGTATGATTGTAGAGCAGATTGAACCACTGTTGGGGTCTTCAACAGGTGAGGGGGTGGGTTGAACAGCAGATCCAAATGGAGCAGAAGAGAACCCTCCACTGCCCTCAGCGAGGTTCCAACAAAACCAAACCAGAGAATACCCCAGAACTTTGGGAATGTCGGCCTTGCTCACACCCTTAACCACGAACTGCCAACAAACAACAGGGATTGGATCCCAGAAGGTCGACACTTAATGTGGCTGTAATTAACCGGATCAGAATTAGCCCAATCTGGGCAACTAAGAGTGCCTTTCCATGGAATTTAGATGATGATGGTGATGATGATGATGATGATGATGATTGCAATGATGGTAATGATGATGATGATGACAGTGATGACAGTGTGACGGTGATGGTGATGGTGATGATGATGATGATTGATATCACTTACTCTGTCAACCACTTGAATGGTTTATGTACCTTACTCCTTACAAACCCTATAAGGTAAGGAGGTAAGGAAGTGACGAATAATATTGTATAGATGAGAAAACCAAGAAAATTTCCCAGATGGACAGAATTGGTAACTGGTGCAGCAGGGAAAGCTATTCAGCCCAGAAAGAATAATGGAAGCAAGTGTGAGAAACAGAGATAGAATTCTCTCCAGCATCGAAGTTCTGGACCTTTCTTCACCCTACTTAAACCTCTGCCCTTGGGTTCTTTGAGACACCCCATTCTCATTTTTCTTAAGCTTCATTTGATTTCTATTACTTTTCAATCAGACAAATGCTGGTAAATAGAGTCACTGAACTTTGTCTCCAAACAGAGTGTGTGGTGATCCTTTTAAATGTGACACTGATCCAGGGCTGGGATTAAGGTGAAACAAATGAGACATCTAGGGCACACAATTTAAGGAGGCACTCACTCTCAGGGTCAGGCAAGTGAGGGGGCATTTGCACAGATCTGACAGTGAGTGTCTCCTTAAATTTTGCAACCTAAGCTCCTCACTTTGTTCACTCTAAACTCAGCCCTGCTTAAGCAACTCCCTTTCCTTTTCTGCCATGGTTTATCCAGCTATAAAATGAAGACATTGAACCCAGGATTACAAAGAGCCATCTTGGGTGTGATATTCTGATTCTGGCAAATAAATGACATACTTGTTACAAACCCCATATCCCACGTCTGTGGCAGACATCACTAATCAATAATGGCTTCTTTTTTAAAATAAATTTATTTATTTTATTTATTTATTTTTGGCTGTGTTGGGTCTTTGTTGCTGTGCATGGGCTTTCTCTAGTTGCGGCGAGCGGGGGCTACTCTTCGTTGTGGTGCGTGGGCTTCTCACTGCGGTGGCTTCTCTTGTTGCAGAGCACAGACTCTAGGCACGTGGGCTTCAGTAGTTGTGGCTTGCGGCTCTAGAGTGCAGGCTCAGTAGTTGTGGAGCTCAGGCTTAGCTGCTCTGTGGCATGTGGGATCTTCCCGGACCAGGGCTCGAACCCGTGTTCCCTACATTGGCAGGCGGATTCGTAACCACTCTACCACCAGGGAAGCCCAATAACGGCTTCTTGATGAGCCTTGACATGTCCTCAGAATCCAGCTCCACATAGAGCCATGGGGATCTACTGGTAAATATTTATAATTGGCCTATAAGAGGAAACTTCTTGAGGACAGAAATGGGGTTTTACCTGCCTCTCTCTCTCTCTCTCTCCTCTCTCCCCAGCTCCTAAAACACTACCTGATACAGATGAAGCTCTGCACGTATTTTCAAATTAAACTGAAACTTCACCAATGTGCATGGAGAACTACCTACACAGGCAATTACTGTTCATATGAATACCCATGCAAATATGGATGTGCATCACACACACACACATACACACACACACACACACACACTTCTGTGCATAATGTCTCATGGCCCATGTGTACAGCGGGGCCAGATTAGGCTCCAAACAATGAAAAGATCATGTTCCTTCCAACTCTTATAAACTTCAATATAATCATTTAAAATCAAAATAATTAAGAGTCTAGAAGTCCAAAAAGTTCTGGCCTTTGTCACAATAATTACCTTAACTTTTTTCAATATCAAATATCAGCATCATTAAGAAAGGAAGAGGGAGTTTGGTGTCTATGATTTGCTCAAACACGCCTTGAGACTTGTGTGGGATCACGTAGCACTGAAACCAATCTCACATACACGTGAATGTGGACATGTCCACATAGAAACATACACAGTGGCACACGTGCACATATGCACACATGTGCACAGTTACACACTTAGACTTGCATACACACTCTCCATGCATTGTTCACATACATATATGTGACCACACACATTCTAAACATGAATGCACATGTGTCCCCTTATGTATAGGTATGTATGCACTTGGCAAAGCACACATACCCACAAATGCAAGGATGACATTTATATCCACCCGAATGTACAGACACAGATACCCAAGCACACCCTTTTAGGTCCCCACTTGAGTGTATTTGTACAACTACATGCACATACATACACCCACCCACTCGGATGCCCATATTCTCTCTCTCTCTCTCTCTCTCTCTCTCTCTCACACACACACACACACACACACACAATCTGCCATCCCTCCAACATAAGACCCTCAAGGCCACTCCTCTGAGGGCCTTCACTGTCAGGGAGCCTGGTAAGAATCATCGGGGCAGCTCGACAGTGATAACAATTTCCAGAGCCAACAGAAGGGAGCTTAATTCACAGTGAAAAGCTGACAGGGCCGGCGCCTCCGCGTGCTTCCTGCCAGCTCCTACTAATTCAGCCCAGCTAGGGAGGTGGCAGACTCTTGGTGCCCTCCAGCCATGTCATCTCCTAATGATGGCAACGCTTTGACAAAGCTGAGCAACACAGCCGGTAGGTGTGAAGTGGGAATTAATTTTCTTTTGGAAGGTCAAGTGCATTAATGAGCTTTTGGCTGGCTCGTATTGTTCTTTTCTCCTTTTTGCAAGAGGGAAAGAGAAAAAAAAGGAGAAAGGGACAATTAACTGGAGCTGTTTTCTTCTTTCTCTTCTCCTCCCTTCAGAAGACTTGGCCCCTTTTCCAGAAGCCCAGTAAGTAGACCCCTGTGGGCAGACAGATGGGCTCAGACATGGCCTATCATGGAACAGTTTATTCCCCCACTGCACTGGGAAAGTCTCAGCATTAGACCTGCCTCGAGGGACAGGGGATAAGTAAAGAAGAACAAAATATACATCTCAGCCTTTAAGGAGTTTCAGTAGATATTAAGTTAGTAAAACAAATGGGTTTCATTGTATATGTCATTCCTGATTGATTAGTAGTGGCTGCCTGGAGCTGTGTGGGGAAAGCAGTGAGCAATGGAGTCTCTTCAGGCTCAATGGGCAGGAGAGTCATGATTGATTAGCAATGTCTGCCTTGGGCATCATATAAGGCAGTTGCAGCATAAGCAGAGCTATTTAAAAAAAAAAAAAGAAATACCTAGAATTCAACAGGTTAGGGATAAATAGAAAACTCAGTAAATAAGTATATTTAAAACCTAGAAAAAAAAAAGA
Source organism: Mesoplodon mirus (assembly GCF_964341445.2). Taxonomy (NCBI): domain Eukaryota; kingdom Metazoa; phylum Chordata; class Mammalia; order Artiodactyla; family Ziphiidae; genus Mesoplodon; species Mesoplodon mirus. The sequence goes on from NC_138989.1 coordinate 13,867,004, forward strand.
AAGAGTCCATAAGAAAACTTAAGGAAGAAACTACATGTAAACAGGAATTGTAAACTCAAATGCCTTTAGGTACCAGCAAGAATGATTCCTGTGGCCCAGATGGGGCTTCTGATAAGCTCTAGAGTGTAATTCTCGTTTAAAGAGGGGAATTGCTACTTCCTTCAACCGATCCCTGCCATAGGAGAAGGTGGGCCGGATATTAGCACACCCACCAAATTTTTTTCAAGAGAAATAAAAAACGTGGGTGATTTTTTAAGTGTGAAATTCTGTGACGTTTACTGTTGTCAAAAATTTTTTATTAAAAAAATTATTCTGTAAGCACCCAAATATCTTGGATTTGCCCAGAAAGAGGCCAGTTTGGGCCTCTGTTTTTGAGTAAAATGGAAGTATAGGAGAAAGCTCTGTTGGTGGTAATCAGCGTGGTCTCTCATCTGTTTTCCCCTCCAGACTTCATACTCTCTAAGGGCAGAGAGGATGTGTGTGTGTGTGTGTGTGTGTCTGTGTGTCTGTGCAGACTCACGACCCTGCATCCTGCACCTGCATGCTGGCACACACTCACACTCAATAAATACATGTTAAATGAATGGATGAAAGGATCAAATTCCACCCTGACTTCTATAAAGCCATTTGGGGTGTCCAAACGTTTCCCAGCTTATAATGACACATCACTGTCTCTTCTTTAATTCTTGGGGATAAAGAGTATTCTCCCTTCCATGATAGGGATTCAATCTATCAGGATTCAAATTCGAGTTTTACCTCTTCCTAGCTGTGTGACTTCAGGCTAGTCACTTCACTCCTCTGAGTCCTAGGTTTCACTCTTGTAACATGAGACTGATAATAGCATCTGCCTCACAAAGCTATTGTGAGCAATAAATCAGGGGAATCTTCAATTTCTCTTGTAAACCAGGAAAATTTTGAGAGGGAAAGGTGACACTATACATAATTGCTCTGGTACATTGAGCATAAATATCCTGAGTCACCCAGCTGTCTGGTCACCCCACGCTAACTAGACTCATCCGCACAAAGCACTTAGAACAGTGCCTGGCACTTAGGCCTCCATACTGGTAGGTGACATCATGAGAAAACCACAGTCAAGTTTCTGCCTCACTCTCTCTTACTCCTCTGCAATGTGGAGTGATGGAAAGAGCTTGGGTTCAAGGTTCTCGGTTCCGTCACCTCACCTTTAGTTAAGCACCTGCTCAGAGGAGATGGCAGCTGAGCCACACATGCAAGGGAAGTAATGATTTTGCCAGGCAACATGTGTAGGGATAGAAAGAGGGAATTTTCGGACAAAAAAAAAAAAAAGAAGAGTTTAAACAAAAATTTAGTGTCCAGTTCGTGCGCTATTGGGTGTGACCCAACTGGAAGCAGATCCTGAAGGACCACAGGTCCAAAGCGTTTGTGAGTCTGAGAAATCAGGCTCGAAAGATGATGTGCGTGGGCTTTAAACACATTTGTTATCTGTTACATCATCTGTAAGAGACCTGCCAAACGAGGATTGTGCACAAAGACACCGACATGAAAACAACAGATTTTCCTGGGAAGAATCTCAAAGACCAGTGACCCAATTACCAGATCATATTTTAAAAGGATGTTGTAAAATTCCCTTATTAAAAAAGAGAACAGGAGGTAACCACCACTACTCCCTTTTTTATTACCATTATTGTAGAATGTCACGAGCAGAGAAGGCAAACTTTAATAAAACAAGCCTCTAAAGAAAAGAAAGTCTCCTTTCTAATCTGGGAAAACTCAGTGGGATTTAACTGAGATAAAGTTCCAGGCTCCCATCTCAGTGACCCTCCAGCAATTGCTTTGCAAGTGTGACATTTGCTCACGTCCATCCTCCCCATTCCATTCATCTGTTCTTGTCTCCCAAACAGGAGAACACTGACGGGGCAGACCCGCAGCTCACTCATGATCAGAAACACCTGGGTGCTTCCCAAACCCTGTACCTTGGGGACTGTCTGACTTGCTTTCTTCCAGCTCACAGTTTTCTCAGAAAGACACCAGCCCAGGAATCTGGGATCACCATTCTTGCAAACTGCACCTCTTCCAGAAAGACATCTTCTTGCCCCCTTCTTAGTCATGGCTTGAGCTCCCCCTTCTCTTGAGGACAGTTGCAGCCTGGATCAGGGAAGAGCTTACACTGTATCATGGCTCATTTCATTTCATTCATGGCTCACTGAGAGCAAGTGTTTGATGAGCATGTACTAAGTTCAGGCTCTGAATTGCCAGAGTTCTGACTCTGTATTAGACAGACACTGTCTAGGCACTGGGGATGCAGCAGTGAACATGGCAAAGCTTTGACCTGGTGGAGTGGACATTCTCAGACTAGATGTACTTCCCATATTTATCTGGTTGTTGAGTTCTTCCTGTAAGAACTGAAGATCCAGCTCAAAGACCTTGACTATCCCCCCAATTTAGTCTATGACCATCCTCCTTGGGAAAAAACAACAACTCCATTCTTCTTAGCCCTTGCTTCCCCGGCCTCTTTCACACTTGCAACATTCTGCCTTGCACTACAGTAAGTAGCCAACGTGCCTACCGAGTAGTTAGAATGGGTAACTTGCTATTGAGAGGGCAGGCTCCAGGGTCTGAAAGCCTGGGTTTGAATCCTCGTCCCTCTACTTCTATCTGTGTAAACTTGGGCAATTCACTTAGTTTCTCTGTGCCTCCAATTGCTCATCTGTAAAATAGGAACCATAATCATGCCAACTCATAGGGTGCTGTGAGAATTAAAGGAGAGAGTCGATAAGTCATGCATTTAGCACAATGTGTGGGGCATAGTAAAGGCTCAAAAATATCAGATATTTTTAGTCTTTTATTGAGCATATATTAGTTGACTACTGTGGCAGATATTACTATTATCATTGGTGGCTGGTGTTCCTTTAGGAGTCTATACTTCCCAGCCTCTTTGCAGTCAGGAAGAGTCAGATGATTAGTTGTGACCAAAGAAATATTAAGAGAAGTGATATATGTCACGGCAAGGAAAATTCCCTAGATAATACTCCATAGTTTATCCTTCCCTGCCGCAGAAACCAATGAACTGCACGTGGAGAACCTCCTTCAACTTGGATCCCTGAGTGACTGTATGGATCCCTGAGTGACTGCACTGGACAGGAAATGTGTGTGAGAAATGAATATTTGTTAATTTAAGATACAGAGGTTAAGGGATAAGTGTATTAGTGCAGAAGAACCTAGAACGCTTTGACTAATACAAGTACCAACTATGCTGCAGGCTCTGAGCCAGGCCCAGCAGTAACAGTCTTGAGCCAGAGTCATATTCATGGACTTCAAGGAGCTTGCATTTTGGGGATTGCATATGCTTATGCTTGAATGAATGAAGAGTGACCACGGCTGCTTAAGACCCAACCTTGTGGCTGCCTTTATGCCAGATACTCATCAGCCTGAAGGCAGACTTTCATTTCAATTCTAGCAGCCTAGTGTATGACTCTGGGCACCTTTTGAGGTGAATGCCAGGCTCCTGGTAATTCTCTCCTTGGAGGAAACATCTTGCCTTACTTCCAGACATACCCTAAGTGATGCATCACATGACCCTGCTCATCTGATCATAGCTGATTGGTCCAGGGGCAGTCACCAATCAGAGTCTTTCTTGGAAACTAGTAACTGGTAAGGTGAGACACAGGGCATGTCAATGGCAGCATGGTGGGGTGAAGGCCCATGAAACCTCCCCTATTGAAGACCCCAGAGCTGCCCTTTTCCCTTCCTTTCTTGAATCTTCGTTGTCCAGCTATATGTTGACATCCTGAGATATCTCCATGCCATCCTAATAAATGTCTTTCTTTTATTTTTCCTAAGCTAGCCGAAATTGATTTATGTAGTTTTTGACCAAAGGACCTTGCCAGTATACTAACATGGGCACATAGTAGGACTTCAGCTAATGCAATGTGATGAATAAATGATATGTGAAAGGAAAGAAGAAAGGGGAGGGAAAGAAATCAGGGAGATAGAGAAGAAGAAGGGGAGGAGGCAGAGAAAGCTCGGACACACAAATATCAAAAATGCTCCCCCCAAAAAAAAAAAAAAAAAAAAATTAAAAAAAAAAAAAAATGCTCCCCAGGTGATTCTGAAGAGCACCTCTAGTTAATGACCACTGGAGGCTTCAGGATCCTAAAAACCCAGGTTCCAACCTTGACGTTACCCTTGCCTAGCTGTGTGACCTTAGGCAAGGAGCTTCACCTCTCTGAACCTCTATTTTTCCATTTGGCAAATGAGCTCATAAAGCCATTCTGTCTTATCATGAAGAGTTTATAAGGGATGCATGGAAAGACACCTACCACAGGTCCTGGCATGTATTAACCACCAGGGAAACATGAATTCCCTTCTCTCCTCCCATCAGGAAAGAGCACTTTGCTCCCTCCCCTACTGCCTCCCTTGAATCCCAGAAAAGGTAAGAGAGCTCCTTTTGAAACAGTCTCTTTTTTGGCAGCCATCTTTGAATTTCTCAGCTATTATTTGGTGCTTGGAGTTCACACATCTGTGATGGATGAGCAGGGAACACAGACACCTCATCAGTGTTTGAAGTCACTGGTTGGAATTGGGAGGGAAGACAGCCCAAGGTCCAACACCTTAAACAGAGAAATAACATACGTTTCCCTAAAAATGAAGAAAGGTGGGCAGAAAAGGGAGACACACAAATCATTGCAAGGAGTTATTTGACCTGCTTGAAAACTTTAATTGCTGGTAATGGCCAACCTGTTGGGTGGTATTTTATTAACACTAAGAGATTTTTACAGGATATGTCTCACATTGCTCTCCAAGAGTCTCAGGAATTCATTAAATATTAAAAGGTAGTGCTCTGGATTGTTCAGTTAAACATGCCCTCCTGATGAGGTTTCCCACAAGTTAGAGACCTGGAAAAGCAAGCAGGCACAGGATGGATGTTCGCTGCCAGCCTCGGCAGGGAAGATAATAAAATAATAATAGCTGTGAATGTTTACTGGCTGTTTACTGTGTGCCAGGCACTAAACTAAGCACTTTACAGGTTTTTTAATACCCTTTATAAAGAAGGTATTATTAGCATCCTTGTTTTACAGATGGAGAAATTGAGGCATATATTTCAAAGCTAGTGTGAATGGGAAGAAATGGAGACATATTATTAGCCATGCTTTGGAGTTGGGCACATGAGGGTTCTTCCAGATCTTCTTACTAGCTGTGTGGCTTCCAGGACGTTACTAAGCCTTTCAGAGCCTCAATTTCATCTTGTACAAACTGGAAATTATCCCCATCTTACAGGTGAGGAAATGGAGACCCAGGTCACAGAGCTAATAAATGGTGTGGCCAGAACTCAGTCAATGGTCTTGGATTTGATCCAATTACTTATGCTGCATGATGAAGAACTCCAGAATTTAGTTTAAAACAGCCATCTCATTTTGCACATGATTTTGTAAGTCAAGAATTTGGGAAAGGTTCAGCTGGGCAGTTCAACTAGGATCCACATAGAGTTAGCTGGGGATCCACTTCCAAGATGTCTTTTTTTTACTCCCATGCACTTATCCTTCTTTATATGGTATCTCATCCTCCAGAGCCTCTTCATTTGGCTTGGGCTTCCTTACAACATGGTGGTGTAGAGTTGCTGGACTCGTTATAGGGTAGTTGGTTTGCCCCCAACTGAATGTTCCAAGAGACAAGAAGCGGAAGCATCACTTGCACCATAACCTGTTGGTCAAAGCAATATCATACCACTACTCTCTTGATTCAAGGAGAGGAGACATACACTCCCACCTCTCAATGGAAGGAATGCCAAAGAATTTGCAGCTGTCTTTAATCTGTCTCATTGATAAATAAGAAGCCAATAAATGATAACTTTTACTTAGAAAAAACATCTATAAAATAGAGCAGTTAATAGCCACCCACCCACCCAAGGTTATTAGGAGGATCAAATTAATGAATGTAGAGTTCGATGCCAAATACTTGGCAAAAAGCAGGTGCAGAATAAGAGTATGTTCCCTCTCTTTAGTGGCTACTGAATACCCCAGCCAGGAAGGTAGCATTATCTCAAGTGTAGGGTGCCAGATAAATTACAAGACATCCAGTTAAACTTGTGTTTCAGACAAACAATGAATAATGTTTAGGGTAAGTATGTCCCATGCAATATTGGGGACATATTTATACTAAAAAGTTAGTTGTTGTTTATCTAAAATTCAAATTTAAGTGGGCATCCTAATTTTTTATTTGCTAAATCTGACAGTCCTACCAGCTTGTAGGTAGAAGAGCTGAGGCCAAGAATTCTGATTTCGGCCTTTGGCCACAGAGTCCACGAAGACCGAATTTGAAATTTGAATTAGGGAGCCATACACGGTTTGTCCAGGCACGGCAGCTCTCTTTCCTCCAGTCATGCCAAAAAAGCAGCAGAAGGGAAAGAAAACAGAAGTCTAAAGGTTTCCCAACCTTCCAACCATCTTGATCCCATCCACAAGGGTGGGTGTCCAATGTTTATTACATTTATCCAGTCATGGAGCTCACTGTCAAGTCATGGAGCCCTGGAGAAGTGGCTTCACTCAGTTTTCTAATCTGTGAAATGGAGGTGTTAATAATAGCAATTCAACCCAAAGGGATACTGTGAGGAATACATGAGGCAAAATTAAAAAGTGCTTAGAGTAGTTCCTGATCCATGGTAACTGCTCAGTGTTAGCTTTTATTAATATCAGTGGAGAAGCAGACATGCAGACACATCAAATGCTGCAGTAACTGAACCAATAGAAATATTAGGGAAGAAGTAAGGGATGGAAGAGAGAGATGGTGAGGGAAGCTTTACAGAAATTATAGCTAAGAAGGGTTGTGATAGATGAAGCGGAGTTTGCCAAACAGACAAGGAGGAAAGACTCCAATGAAGAGGAAACAGCATCTGTAAGGAGACAAAGGGAAGAAGTAAGATGTAAAAGGAGCTCCAAGTAGCTCAGTGTTGATGGAGAGTGGAATGGAATTTGAAGTTCTAGAGGCAAAGTGATGGGAGATGAGCCCAGAGAGACAGCCCCTGACAAGTTTTGGGTACCACACGGGGGCATGGCTTTTTCTGGGGCCCTAAATCAAGTCTCAGTAGAGGAAGGAACCAATGAGCTTCGCGCGTGGACCAAGTCAAGACCGTTGTAGTGGGGAAGATCAGAGGGCAAATTAAGATTGAGACAGAGAGACTTCTACATTATTCCAGATGGCAAGGCGCAAGTTTGAGGCAGTAGAAGTGAGGCTATGCACAAGCGAAAAGCTGAGAGAGAAATTTCTGGTGTAGAGTAGAGACCGCGTTTCCAGCTTCCAGCCAGGGTGAGACATCTGACCTACACAGTAAAACACTAGAAAAGTACACTATGCCCAAATATCTTCTTAACTCACACCTTGAGTGTGAAACTCATGCCTATAATTGAGGAAATGGGACTTTCTATGACTCTGAGAAATCATCGGAGCGACCATCCCACTCTAACGCTCCTCTGACTTTCCAGCTGAGTGTGTTAGAAGTTCATCCCAAAGGAGAGCAGGAAGAGGTAGCCAAGAAAGTAGTGGCCTGTAGTTGTTGTACTAGTGGTTTGAGCCCTAAAGCTAAAAAGAAAATCTTAATAACTTAACCTCTTAACCATCCTGAATCTAATAAGAGCTGCCATGTACTGAGCCATTGGTCTGTGCCAAGTATTGAGTTAAAACTTTTAAATATATTTTATTCTCTCAGCAATCCATTGAGCATTAGTAAAATCATATCCATTTTACAAATGAGAAAACTGAGGCTTTAGTTTACCACCCAATCACGAATCTAGTGAATGGGAGAGACCCAGGGACCCAGGAATGGTGACCACAGGCTCTGTGCTCTTAACTACCACGCCAGAATTCAACATTTCCCAAACAGCAATCCATTGTGTGTACACCATCTATACTATAATTTACTTAACATTATTTTAAACTAAGCCTATGTTGACGTGTCCTGAATAATAATGTGGTAAATATCCAGAAATTCATAAACATGAAAACAGAGTATAACCATCCAAATACGTACTATTTATACACTATTATATAATGAGCCAAGAGGTCAGCACAAAAGACTACTTTCCGTATGAATCTATTTGTATAAAGTTCAAGATCAGGCAAACTAGTCTATAGGGATAGAAATCAGAATAGTAGTTGCCTTTTGGAAACAGGGATGAGTGGATAGACAGAAAAAAATACATGAAGAAACTCTGTAGGGTAATGGCAATGGTTACATTTTGATTGGGATGTTAGTTACATGGGTGTATACATTTGTCAGAACTCATCAAACTATAAACTTAAGATCTGTGCATTTTATTGGATGTAATTATACTTCAATTAGAAAAACAGAGATCTCAAATTTGGGCTTTTGACATTATCTTCAAATGAGGTTCAACATAGGCTCACATAGACACATTTCATATAATTTCATATAACCTTAAACAAGGGTGCCTTTTCTAAACATTTGCTATACATAAGGATTGGTTATTTTGTATATAGCATGATTGTTTTGTGTTGCTTTTTTGTGTAAATATTTTCATGTGTTAGGTGTAAACATTTAAAATATGCCGTATTTTCTGTTAAAAAGAAATGTTCTGCTAGAATAAGTTCCAGACTCTATCACTTAGAAGCTGCATAATCTTAAGTCGTTATATGTCTTCTTTTGTTTCAGTTCCTTTGTCCATAAAATGTGTTGATAATGATGAATACATCCCAGGATGGAGTCATATCCATATACAAATGTAGGTGATGGTAAAAGCACCTTTTTAGATATGAAGATATTATAGGAACATGGTTAATAATATAGCATATAAAGCACTTTCCTTATTTAAGAGCAATCTCCCCACAAAACAAAACCTGTGATCATTCGTTCATTTACCCATTCAACTAATATTCCTTGAGTGCCCAGTCTATGTCAGGCACAATTCTTGGTGGTGAGTATATTGCAGGAAAAGTGATAAAGGAGGTAAATTGATTATCATGTATGGAAGACGCTGAACACTTAGTCTGTACTCCATAAAGGGTGGTTCCTATTGTTACTATTAATCATCAAAAACAATTATTTTCACTTCATTTCCCCTCACCCCTAAATCTCCGATACTTTCCTTTCCCTTAAATCGTCAGTCCAAGTGCAGAATTATAACATGAGTCAGAGAGACCTGCTTCGAAGCTCAATCAACACTTTTAACATTTATTCCACAAATGTGTGTTAAATCCCTACTATGTAGCAGACACTATTCTAGCTGCTGGGGGCATAACAGTGAACAAGATAAATATGTATACATATAATATTCAATATTCATATAATATAATATGGTATAGTCTTGAATATATTATATATTAATAATATTGATAATATATTATATTTGCCTACTATATTAATATGATGTAGTACGGTATTACTACATCATATTCATATATTAGATGAATATAATATTTTGTTATATATTTTCAATATTCATATAATATATTATATATATATATAACAGGTTTATGGCTTCCAGTAAACTCAGAACAGAGAAATCTTACCAATTATGTCCCTTTAACTCTCTCCCTTTATAATATAGTTTTTATAAATATTACCTCTATGTACATTGTGAATGACAGTAGACCATGTTGTAATTTTTGCTTTCAATCATTGAACACAGTTTTGAAAACTCAGAGGAAAATAATCTATTATATGTACCCAGATATTTACCATTTCTACTGCTGTTTCTTCATTGCTGATGCTCCAATTTTCTTTCTGTTATCATTTCTTTTCCGTGTGAGGAACTTCCTTTAGCAATTTTTTTTAAAGCAGGTGTGCTGGTGATCAAGTTTCTTAGTCTTCCTTCATCTGAGAAAGTTTTATTTCACCTTCATTCTTGAAGGATCTTTTCTCTGGATATAGAATTTACAATAGACTTTTCTTTCAGCACTTTACAAATATGACACTGTCTTCTGGCCTCTATGATTTCTGATGAGAAATCCACTGTCATCTGAAATGTTTTCCCCCTATGTGTAATGAATCACTTCTCCCTGATGGCTTTTAATGTTTTAAAAAATGTCTTTAGGTTTCAGAAAATTGATTATGATTCATCTGAGTATGTCTTTCTTCAGGTTTATTCTGTATGGTATTCACTTAGCTTCTTTAATTTGTAGGTTTACGTCTTTTTGCAAAATTGGGGAATTTTTTTGTCCATTATCTTCTCAACTATTTTCCAGCCCCACACTCTCCTCTCCTCTGGAAGTTTGATAAAACAAATATGATATTTGGTATTGTTGATATTGTTGCTGTTGCTATTGTTATCTCACAGGTCCCTGAAGCTCTATTCCTTTTTAATTTTTTTTCCAATCTATTTTTCTTTCTGTTCAGATTGACTAGTTTCTATTGATTTATCTTCCAGTTCACTGATTCTTTCCTCTGTCATCTTCATTCTGATACTGAACCCATCCCATGAGTTTTTTGTTTTGGCCAGTGTGTTTTTCAGCTCCAAAATTTCCACTTGGTTCTTCTTTATATTTTCTCTTTCTTTCTTTTTTTTTTTTTTTGCGGTACGCGGGCCTCTCACCGCTGTGGCCTCTCCCGTTGCGGAGCACAGGCTCCAGACCCGCAGGCCCAGCGGCCATGGCTCACGGGCCCAGCCGCTCCGCAGCACGTGGGATCCTGCCGGACCGGGGCACGAACCCGTGCTCCCTGCATTGGCAGGTGGACTCTCAACCACTGCGCCACCAGGGAAGCCCTATATTTTCTCTTTCTTTGCTGAGACTTTCTACTCTTCCTTCTGTTTCAAGATTATTTGTAATTGCTTGTTGTAGCATGTTTTAATGTTCACTGCTTTGAAATTCTTATCAGATAATTTCAGCAGCTGTCTCACCTTTGTACTGTCATCTATTGATTGTCTTTTCTGGTTTGAAAGGGATTTTTCTGGTTCTTGGTATATGTGATTTTGTACTGTATCCTAGACATTTTGAGTAGTATGCGACTCTGGTTCCTACTTATATTTTAGCAAGCAGTCAAAAAGTTGAGGTTCAGAATGTACATTCTAGTCCACTTTTGCAGGGCTCTGATTTGAATATAAATCTAGCTGTCAAAGCCTTTGCAACACCATGCTGGTATGCCACACCTATGTGCTGCCTAGATGCCATTCTGAAATCTGAGTGGTGTTCTCCACGATAGTTTAGTTCTTAAAGGTTTTGTGTGTGTGTGTGTTGATTCTGGTTAGTTTCATGCATGGTGAGGATATACCCAGCATTCTACATACAGATTTAAAGAATCCCTTTCTTCAGCTCCCTTCTCTTTGTAATCCTTACTCCTCTTTACTCTTTAATTAGAAGAGGATGATGTACCACATCTTTGTTGTTATTTGGGGGTAGCCAACAGGGCTTTACCTCACAGTCACCACAACATTTGATGGGTAAGGGAAGGAGTGCTTCCACATTAGTGCAGGATGGGGATGGTCAACAGGGCTTTACCCCTTCATCTCTGCAACACCTGGTGGGAAAAGCGAGGATGGGGCTTCTTTCGTAGTGTTCACCTAGACTAGAGCAGGTATAGTCAAAAGAGATCTGTCCTGCAGGGCTGTCTTCTCCCCAGTCTGTCAACTCAGAAGAGCAGGATTTTTATTCTTGGGGGCGATGTTTATCTGTACCCATTGGTATTTCTGGGTTGAAAGCTATTCTAATGCCCAGTAGTGAATATACGGAAGGCTAAGGTTTCTAGACAGTCCTCTTTTTTTTACCCTCTACCTTTTAGAGTCTTCAATAGTTGCTTTATGTACATTTTCCAGGGATTTTAGTTATAATTAGCAGGAGGAAAAGAGTGGGATGAGCTTAACCCATCTTGTCTCACTATTTTGATTTCAACAATTCCATGTCTTTGAGAAGCTGGGTTTTTGAGACTGACTGTGTTTAAAAAAAAAAAAAAAAGCAAGTATCTCACAAAAATCAATGTGGAAGATGAAATGAAAGTGGCAGTGATCAATCTGATTCCAAGGCTTGAGAAATCATGCAGGGTCCAACAGGCACACATATCCCATTAGTAAGTAACTGGGCTCACTTAAGTATGAAATAATATTTTTTTTTCTTTTATTTTACATGTGTTATTTTTTCGAATGGTACTAACTTGTTAGGACATAAATACTAATTTTTTGAAGCTAATGACTTCATAAACAGAATTGTTAAGGGCATAATGAAAAAATTACTAAGATACTAAACTCACCGTGAACCGAGAAAGTTTGGGAGCATATAGTCTAGGAAAAAAAAAAAAAAAAAAAAAGGCCTATTCAAACCCAGAAGCGAACAATGAATTAACCCAGAGAGAATTTGGAGGGCAAACACGACTTTGCACTTCTCTGGAGTATAAGGGGGAAAAGAAACACAAAAACACAAAACAAAGCCAGTGTGCTGGTCCATTAAAAAAAAAAAAATCCGCTTTGAGCTTTGTTAATGCAAAGCTCTTTATCTGAGGAGCTCAAAGAGCTTTATTACAGGTAAATATCCTTGTCTCCAGCTGCTAATAGGAGAGGCCAGGCCCATGGAGATTAGGGGAGAATGCCTATTTAAGGTCACATAACAGTCAGTGACAAAGTGGAGACTCACAGAGTGGTCTGTAATGGGATTTGTCTGCTGTCTATTGTATCAGCCTAAAATGCTGGGTGTTTAAGGGCTGGGTTCCAATGCAGAAGCTTGCAGGAGATTGGGCATCTTAGAACTGCACAGTGCTACTGCAGAAGGGACTTCGGGGGTCACTGTGTAGGTCCCCCTTTGTTTGCCAGACCCCACACTGAGGCTCTGAGAGGGCAAGCGATTTGCCCAGGTCTGCACAGACCGTTTGTGGCAGAGCCAGAAACAGAATGGAGGACTCCTAACATCTACGTAATTCTCTCCTGGAATTTTCCTGGCTCTCAAGCCAATTGTCTAGGAAAACCTATTAAGGAAATTCAATTTCTCTAAAGCTGGCTCAGTGGAACTTGAGTTGGATCAAAGCTGGTGTAGATTTGGAAGAAATTAGAAAGGAGTGGTAAAGCACACAGACGGGGTCAGAACCCTGGTTCTGACGACCAGTGTGGGACCAGGGGCAAGTGACCTTCAGTCTCTGTACCTCTGTGATCTATAAGAAATACCAAGGGGTCTGGTCCTATTGATTCCTAAAACGCTCTAGCTTTAGTAAAATCCACTTATTGGTTGTAAGATATCCAGACCTCGGTTTTCCATTCGGCAAAATGGGGACACTGTTAGTGCCCATCTCACGGAGTTGTGGTAAGCTGCTGAGTGCCTGCATGTAACGTGCTTATCTTAGAGACTCATGCCTGGAATTAGTCAGTGTTGGCTATTTTCATACTCAAGGTAGCCACAGGAGAAGTTTGCTTAGACATTCCACTTTGAAATATTTGGGCTTGATCTACCCATTTTCTATAATTTACCATTCATTTATAGTTTCTTCTAAATTCACATCAATGTTCAAGCTTTGGATCCAACTGGGATTGCCAGATAAACTACAGAATATCCAGCTAAATTTGAATTTTAGATAACTAAAAAATTAATTTATTTAGTAGAAGTGTATCCCAAATATTACAAGAGCTATACTTACACTAAAATTTTAGTCATCATTTCTCTGCATTTAAATTCACCTAGCATCTTGTATTTTTGTTAAATCTTTAAATCCTAGCACTGAGCCAGATTTGTATCTCCAATTTTGGATCTGGAAAAACGTTTGGCTCATCTTTCATGCTCCATCTGAAGACTTAAGGCAGTTAGGATTTCATTTGTGGCTCTGAATTTTTTCGTGTAGTGAAAATGGGGGTGGCAACATCCCCTCACAGTAGTTCAGCCATCCTGTAGTTCAGTTTCCCAAAATTTACCAGGACGATGGATTAGAATAAAAGAAGGAAGGGAATTTATAACATAAATGATGATTTGGGTTTCTAGGCATGATGTTTGAGCCTAGTTCCAGAAACTCCTGGGAAGAGAACCCAGATACAGAGCATCAAAAATGTGATTCGAGGGCTTCCCTGGTGGCACAGTGGTTGAGAGTCCGCCTGCCGATGCAGGGGACGCGGGTTCGTGCCCTGGTCTGGGAAGATCCCACATGCCGCAGAGCGGCTGGGCCCGTGAGCCATGGCTGCTGAGCCTGCGCGTCCGGAGCCTGTGCTCTGCAATGGGAAAGGCCACAACAGTGAGAGGCCCGCATACCGCAAAAAAAAAAAAAAAAAAAAATGTGATGCCAGAACTACTGAAATGATAAGGACATTAAGATTCATACAGATAAGACAGATGGAGAGAAGATCTGTAGATGTTTAAATTCCAAGGGATGTAGCTAGGTAGCTAGGTCTGGAAGGCATGCTGGCTTGCAAAGTAAGGATGCTGAAACCTTTCTATATCAATATATTGTTCTGTCAAGTGGGGTAATAATACCTGCACACTTCATCCTTATCTCCCCACTTCTCTACTTAACCTTTGAAAAATAAGTCTCTAGTCTTGGAGTTAAAATGACTGTTTTCTGGTTCTGGAAAACAGCAGACATGTGATAACTTTAGCTGCCATTATACCCGGGTTATCCACCCACTGAGAAGTTTCTGGGAAAATCACTTATTCCACATGCAAGTCTAGAGCCTGGTTGTACTCGCCCATCTCTTACCATCCTTCAAACAATCATTTTAGAGAAGACGAGGCTAAGAATCTGAGAGGAGCTGCAATATACTTGAGGGCAGGCAGGATTAAACCCATATTGCACCTGGGAAAATGGAGAGGCAGAGTGTAAGTGGAATAATCTCCTCACTGAGCCTCAGTTTTCTCATCTATAGAATGGGGCTAACACTATGCCTTTTGCAGGGTTATTCTCAGCAATCAGATGAGAGATTACATATCTAGCTCTTAATGCAATGCTTCACTGATTTCATTGCCATAACTAGTGTATATGTGTAAATAAATATTGTAACTTTCTCAGATCCATTTGAGAACTAACCATTAAAGAATTTGTCAAATAAAATAGTAAAAACTGAAACTCTGTTGTTTCAGTATATTTCAGAATATAATAGTATATTCAGAAATATACTATTTCTTATATCAAAGTACTAGGTATCTATTTGTAGATAGATAGATAAGGATGTATATACATAGATTTGCATATATACGTGATTTTGCCATTTGTCCTCTTAAATACACAACCAATTTAGTAAGTATATTAAATCCATATACGTTGAAACACATTGAATAGATTAGTGCATTAAATAGATTAAACAAAAGGAAGCAGGCAGATGAACTCCAAGTTCATTTCCTTAGCTTCTCTGGTTCTCATGTGGCTATAGAACTGCATTTGGGCATAAAATAGTTGTATTTACTGAGCTTCAGTGCTTCTCACCTCCCTTCCTTTCTCCCTGCCATCAGTTTCCACCCTTGCTTCTCCTTTCTTGGCAGTCGGAGGCCTCTTTCCCAGCTTGACCCCTGGGGGTTTTCCAGAACCTTTTTACTTAAACATATATTGACATAGGCCTTACTTCCCTGGGTGAATTATGCTGCAGGCAGCAATCTCCAAGTCATAAATTAGCCCACAACCCCATGCAACTGTCTGCTAATGATGTGGACGGTGAAACTGTGTCTTCATAGAACTGGACGGACAAGAGTCCTCTAAATTTTGTTGCCTGACAGCTCCCTCTCTCCTCCTCACCTGGCTGGCTTTTCTATGCCTCTCTGTCTGGTTTCATCTTTATCTTCCCTCATGTATTCATGCCAAAGATAAAAGGATTCCATCAGGGTCCAGGAAGACAGGGAAAGGGAAGGGGTTTGACAACAGCACCCAACACATAAGAAGTGTTCTGTACATATTTGTTGAGTGAATTGATGCAGGTAAAGAGTGGGGCATGATGCCTGCTTTGATGGTTATTATTATTCTCATTATTCTGGCAGCTCTTTAGGCCAAGCCAGACTCTTATCCATCCTGGTTTCTCTAGGGTCTATGACAGCGCCTGTCATTCAAAATGCAATTAGTCCACTGGGGAATGGATGGATGCTGGGTGCATTCTGGGGATCAGAGTTTCTTCCTTCTATGGACCACTTTTTCTTTCTTCATCAGTGTGTTTGCCTTGTAACCTTCTCTTGAGCTGCTTAGGTGTGCTGAGTTGGGCTTACGTACATGTGCTGGCTCAATGAATATTCAAGTTCCCATCTCTCTCCTCTCTCCTTTGAAATTTAAAGGAATTCCTTTATATCTGTGGTATCTTCCCTTCTAGGAAGTCAAGGGAGAGAATCCTTGAATATGGCTTTGACGTGATGAATTTTGTGAAATATTAATTAGCATTACACAACTATTTGGGATTAGTCACCCACCAAAAAGCTAGTTTTCTTGCTCTCCCTCTTCTTGGAATTTCAAGGGAGCCCCATATGCCTATAGATTTGGAAGCTCCCCAACTACAGATCAACAAAACTTTCCATGTTAACGAATGATAATCATACCAGAGACACACATTCATGGCGTCTGTAATGAACAGAACCCTCTCTTTTCTCTTAGCTTGGCTGTGCCTCCTAGTCAAGGTGGTGTGTTGGCAGGATAGGGCTATGTGTCAGGGCTATTTCATTTGTCAGAGGAGAAAACTGAAGCCTGAGTATATAAAGTGTTTCCTCTCTTGAGAGTCTCCTTCCTGGGGCAGGATCAGAAGAGGCAGGGAATCACATCGTAATAGTGGTTACCACCAATGACACATATGATGAACATTCCACATTCATGAACTCCTGTCATCCTCACAACAATATAAGATGTGGGCTAGAAGTTACCAACAGAGAAACTGAGGGTCGGAGTGATTAGGTAATTGACTGAAGTGGGAAGAAACGGTCACAGCATGGATTTCAACTCAGATTTGCCTAACTCTAGAGTAGGCTACTTAGCCACTACCCTGTTCTGAGGGGCAATGGTTGTGTTTTAAAAGGTCTTAACTTGAATACATGGACCCCCAGGGAAACCAGCGACTGCTTCAGGGGGCTTGGGAGCCCTTTGAAACTGCATTCACCAATTGTCCTGTCTGCATGTAATTTTTTTGAAAGAGTTCATAGCTCTCAATAGATTATCAAGGGGGTGCATGATACCCAAATTATGAACCAGAGGCTACAGCAGAAACATAATTGGAACGTGGGTATTAAGAAGCATTGAACGACATCAGAACCATCCAGGTGGTGAAACCATTTCCTACTCTACCACCAGATACATGGTTCTTTTCGTTTTTGAAATCTGGTCTTTAACTCCTGGCCATTTTCTTTGGACAAAACTGAATAAGTAAAGGAGGCATTGGAAGCTGTAAATATCATAGGAAGCAAGAAGCAAAGTCAGTGGGGCCCAGCATTCCTCAGGCCTGGAAGAGGAGGAGTGGCCCAGCTTGCCCCAGGATCAAAGAGACGAAGCAAACCCTTCATCACCCGGCTTCCACATCAGCGTTGTTTTGGGCAGGGAGATGTCAAGGGAGAAGGCTTTCTTTGAAGTGTCAAGATAAGAACGTCTCCACCTCCCCTGAGTGTGAAAGTGATTTCTCCAGGAGCCACGGGAGGGTGTGAGACATTTGGCTGTCTGTACAGAGCCGGGAGGGACTTATCGGCAGAGGCAGACACCTCCATGGCTCCAGGCTGTGTCTGGACCCAGTCAAAGACCTCCAGTGAGCATCGGTCCTTAAAAATATATGAAATGCTGAGCCGCACTGCCATGTTTCCAACGGTATCCCATCTAGGGTTGTGTCTACCCTGGCTTTAGCGTTAAACGGTTAAGTGGATAGAGTCTTGCACTTGCATGGACTAGTTAGACCTTGTCCCCTTCTGCTGGGTGAGCCTGGGCAAGTTATTTACCCTCTCGGAACCTCTGTTTCAATAGGATTTATAATAACAGCGCCTATATCTAGAGTTAATTGGAGAATGAAGGGAGATTATACAAACTAACCGTTTCCTTCCCATAATGTTCGGTACATAAGCACATTTTTTAAATGTTAGCTGATATTTTTCCTTACCGTCTGTCTCAATACATCTGGTCCAGGTGGGTTTTAGAGTCAAAACATCTGATTATGTGATATTCTTTTGAGTTGAAGAATGAGATCTCACTTATCTTCCTGTTCCAACATGGTTGGCATGATGTATTGATAATAATAGCCAAGAGATGATTGCCAGCATTTCAATCCTAGCTTTACCACTTAATAACTGTGTGAACATTGGGAAGTTACTTAGCTTCCCTGTGTCCCAGTTTCCTCATCTGTGAAATGGGGGCATTTTACAGATGTTTGTTATTAGAATTATGTGAGCTGTCATATTAGCAATTAGAACAATGCTGGGCACATAGGAAGTGTTCAATAAATATTAGTTTTAAGTTGTGCTTCCTCCCTCCACCAACTTTCATAGACACCAATAACTACTTATTAAATGAAATGTATTGAAAAACTGAAGTGTTCCCAGCATTGGGTTGTGGGATTAGAAGCGTCCATTGGCCTTGTCCCTAAGATGCTTACATTTTAATTAAGGAATGAATATATAGTCATGCAGTCACTCATTCTATCAGAAAATTTGAGGGCCAAATAGAGGCTGGGCAGTTATTCCCTCTATTAAGGGAAAGCTTTGATGTGCCAACCTTTGGCCTTCATGGGGATTCTTGGAATATCCTGGGACACAGTGACTGACCTTTTTTTTAAGCCTGCTAATATTTTCAAATCCTCTTGGTTTCAGTTTAAATGCCACTCCTTCTTGGAAGACATCCTCAATCCTATATGAAGTTAGGTCCCCTATCATATGCCCCAAATACCCCACTTCTTCTATCATGTTTTGAATGGTTGGTTTAATGTTCGACTTAAACATTCTTCAATTCCTTGAGGGTAAGCTCCATGTATGCCTTTCTTTTGCTGTATCCCCAACATCTAATGCACTCCCTGGTATATACAAGTACTCAAAAATATATTTGTGGAAGGGTGAATAAAAGAAGGAATGTCTGGATGTGGGCTTCCCCTGTTGGAAGGTATAATTAATTTTCTTAGGTCATCCCAACGGTAAATGATACCTCCAACTTACAGAGTTTAGTAACAGTGAGTTCTGAAAATTTTAGAGCTTTCTAAGACCCTCTGAGACAGCTAGTTCAGTCTCTTTATTTTTCCATTGGAGCCTGGAGAGGTAAAGTCATTCATCCAACTGTACTTAATGGGCAGAACTGGGACAAGAATTCAGATCTTTTAACTCCCAGAATCCTTTGCAAGAAAAAAAAAGAGTAAGTTGAATTCTCTCATTAAACTGTACTATTCATTTAGCATGGAATAATTAGGACTCCCCCATTGGAGATGGGGGACATTGAGGCATTTCATTGAGCACAGTAGGTTTCTCATTAAAGGCAGACATTGGGAGATAGTAAGGAAAACATTCCAACGTGGGCTCAAGAAAACTCGGGCTCAAATCCTGTACATTTTAGGATATCCACAATGCCTTCATTTTTAAGTGGGCACAATGATGTTTCTTATGGAAATTTTGTATGTTAAATGAAATAATGCATGTATTGTATAATAAAGAATTTGACAGACCTTTGTCCGTGGGTTGGAGACTCTAAATCTTTGGAATTTCCTGAATTATAGGGGTGCCATTGTTATTCATGAGCCCCCTGAATCATACCTGAGTTTGTGCTAAGAGTTGAGATGACTCAGGATAGGGACTGGTCAACCAGAAAGACCATGAGAGGGGTGGGCTTGGAGCCAGCCTGACCTGAGGGAAGAGGAGGGCAGTTGGAGAATGAGTTCAAACACATGTCCAGTGATTGAATCAATCATGCTTATGTAATGAAATCCCAATAAATACTCTAGGCACCAAAACTTGGTGGAATTTCCTGTTTGTCGAACACATCAGTGTGCTGGGAGAGTGATACATCCTGATTCCATGAGGAAAGGGCATGAAAATTCTGCATTCAGAACCTTCTCGGATCTCACTCTGTGTGTCTTCTCATTTGGTTGGTCCTGGTTTGTATCCTTTACAGTAAGGCTGTAATCATGACTATGGCACTTTCCTGAGTTCCTTGAATCAGTCCAGTGAATTATCCAACCTGAGGAAATCATGGGACCCCTGAGTTTAAAAACCAGATGGTCAAACCTATGGGTGGCCTGGGGACCCCTGAGCTTGTGACTGGCATCTGAAACAAGGGCAGTCTTGTTGGGGACTGTACCCTTATCTTGTAGGGTCTGCATGAATTCTACATGATTAGCATCAGAATTGCATCAGTACAAGAGCGTATGAAGTGCCCGTAATAGACTGACCACAGTGGTCTTGTCTCTGCAGGACAGCTTCCTTATTCCCCTTCCTCTGATGGTCTCAGAACCCTCTTCTTTATTGGCAACCCATCACTATACTAGTGGGCACGTAACTGAAACCAAATTATCCAAATTCTTCCAGGACTTTTCTCTAGGAGCTGGAGAATGTGAAATGTGGGTTTCCATCATGTGGAGTGAGTCTGTCTGAGATTTGGAGAGACAGTGCCTGATGAATCCATAAGACCTGGATCAAGTCATATTTTGGGGAGTTCCTAGTTACATGAGCCAATAAATACACTCCTACCATTATTATTATCTTTTTTTTTTTTTGCTAAGAATAATTTGAATTGGACTTCTGTCACTTACAAACAGGATTTCTGATTCATCTAGTGCCTGATACCATGACCTATATAAAGTAAATAGTCACTGATGGTAGCTACATTCTAAAACAGGAAGAGTCAGCTTGAAATTCCCAAATTTTCCTTTTTACTTGTAGTCCACAACCCCTCGCCCCCACCCCCCGCCCCGGGCCCTTCTGTGAATAATAATGTAGATGACCACAGACCCTTTCCTCTTTGTCTATTGAGAAGTGGGGTCTAAGTCCTCTATCCTGGAACCTATGCTGGCCTTACTGGTTTGTATGACTGACAGAATGTGGTAAAAAATGCTGGCACTTCTTAGACTTGACCATAAGAAGCCTTGATCTTCCACCCAGCCCACTGCTGTGTAAGAAGTCAGGCTACCCTGAGATTTCTGTGTGGAGAGACCACATGGGAAACCTTGAGATTATACAAGAAGACAGCAATGGCCGGTCAGCCCCCCAGACAATTCAGTCATCCCAATGGAGACCCCAAGCAATGTGTGAAACAAAGATGAGTCATCCCCACAAAATCCTGCCCCCCAAACAGGCTCATAGGCAGCCTCACATGCCCCTGAGTTTTAGGGTGGTTGGTTATGCATAATCGATACATGGAACAGGTAGTAACAGCACTAAAATGCCAGGTACTTAAGAGGCACCTTCTCAATGATTCATCAAAGCAACCCAAGGACGTATGTATTATTACTGTCCCCGTTTTAGGGATGAGGAAACTGAGGATTAGCAAGATGAAGTCACATGTACAAGGACACACAACTAGAATGTAATAGAAACAGGACTTCAACCTCTTGGACTCCAGAGCCCAATCTCTTAACCATTACATTCTATTGCTCCTTGGCCGTGCTGTGAAAAGCATCAACATGGCCCACTTCTGGAATTTGGCCAATCCACAGAGATACTGCCTCAAAACAGAGCCCTGGCAGGACCCAGCATACCCCAAAGGGGAGTGTTTCTTCATAACCTTGTGGACCATGTTCAGAGAAATGAACTAGCAATGGTGCAGAACCTTCTGGTAAATCAGGAAGATGCTATCTACTCCACTTACACCTGCAAGGTTATCAGAACTTGGTGAAGCTGCAGAAGAGCTATGAGAAGAAAGGTGGCTTTTCTTATAGAAAAGCAGTCACTGAAAACCTGCCACCTGGAAAGGAGGGAGCCATAGAATGAAGTACACCAACGGCTCTCTCCTCCCTTGCTCCACCTCTCCAGCTGGCGCCTCCCATTGGCTAAACCCAAATGGAAGCCAGAGGGCAAAGGGTCCATTGAGGCAGCCCATGCCGGTTAGTGTCTTGGGCACAGAGAAGTGGGGAGAAAGAACAGATCAGACCCGGGCAACAGCACAGCTCTATTCACGTGTTCCCTATTTCCCACACTCGGTGGAGAGGAGCCCTTCCAAAAGTCTGATGAAAATGCATGAGATATACTGTCCTCCTGGGGTTTCTGGAGTAACTAAACCCCAAACGCAACTCCATGGGCTTCTGTCACCTTCCCAGAGCTCATTTCCAAAAGGAAATAACACCTGCCCTAAAGCTCCGCCTGCCACAGCTACCTCTCTGAACCTCCATCTGCCAGGGGCTGACAGTAAGTCACAGAAGCGTACTGACTTCTCAAGGGAAAGATGAGCAAAGTGAATGCAGAATTCCCCCCCACACAGGATGAAAACCCTTGTGTGGGAAGGCACGTGAGGTAAGCTGGAAAGGGGGTAGGGAGGGTGGGATAA
This sequence comes from Mesoplodon mirus, assembly GCF_964341445.2. Classification (NCBI taxonomy): domain Eukaryota; kingdom Metazoa; phylum Chordata; class Mammalia; order Artiodactyla; family Ziphiidae; genus Mesoplodon; species Mesoplodon mirus. The sequence goes on from NC_138989.1 coordinate 13,889,298, forward strand.
AACCTTGCAGCCCCAGTCTTTTCCAAGAACAGGAAATGATCTAAAGAATGTTCTCTATACTGAACACAGTCAACAGTCAACTAAAGAACTTCTAGCCTTTGCCTTTGCCTTCATTATATGCTTTTTGATTTCCTGGACCAGCAGACTGCTATTAATTAGTTGTTGTTCAGGTTAATCCAGCTTTTCACTCATGGACTTATTTTTTCTCGCTAAGAGTTTAAGTTCGAAATGTCACTAACAACCTAGATAATTTAGTGTCCAAACCCTGAATGGTCAGGGAATTATAACTAATGAATAATATGTTCAACCAATTTAATTCTAGAAGCGGCTCATTAACATATCAAAAGACTTGAAAATGTGTACCCTCTTTGACCCTAAAATTTCCTGTCTAACAAATGCGGGATTTTTTTTTTTTTTGCCCTAAAGAAATAATTATGGATGTGCACAGATATTCAGTTAAAAAGGTGCTCACTGAATTATTGTTTAGGTCAGAAAAGCCTGGGGGCAATGAATATTTAACAAAAAAATAATGATAACGACAACAGTAATAACAACAGTAACAATTATCATGTTAAAAAATGGTGCCCATGTGCCCAGCTGCCATTTTAAGTGTTTGGTCTATGTTAGCTCATTTCATCCCCCACAACAAACCTATGAGGTTGGTACTATTTTATTTGGCCCATTTTAGAGCTAACAAAACTGAGGCCCAGAAAGGTTAAGCAACCAACCAAAGTTACACAGCGTGTGACTATGGAACTATATAAGGGGAAACATGGAGACCTACAGACGATTTGAAAAGTTATTTAAAAAGCTAATCAACTGTTACACTGTTATATGCTTTCTATCCTCTGGTCTGGACAAATATGCTTTCATGATGACCTGGGAGGTCAACTCAATGTTGAACCCTCACATTCCCTGGAGTTCTGTGCCTGGATATGGTGTCAAAAGGTAAGCCATCCCACAGCCAACAGTTACTCAGTTTCACTTCCCACCCCTGGTTCCATCACCCCAAATTAAGGGTCACATACAGATATGTGTGGCCATGATGCCAGCCATCACATCCAAGCTCCACTGAGACCCCTCCATCTAAACAGGGCCCCCCGACACCTCTTAGGTCTAGGGGTATACACACTGGAAGCACAGTTCTTCCCCAGGAAGATGCCAACACAGGTCCTAGAAGCAGATTCGGGGCTGTGAGAGTAAGAATTTCCAGAGTCTCAGGTATCTGTGGTGTGGTTCAGAAGGGAACATGGGTCCTGAAAAACTATATCTTCTCACTCCACAGACTCATCATTCCATGGGAAGACATGGGGTAGGAGGAGGGCCAGAGCAGAACCCTCTCGAGTATGGGTCCAGAGTATAGATTTCTTTTCTTTTCTTTTTTTAAGTTGAAGTATAGTTGATTTACAGTGTTGTGCTAGTTTGAGGTGTACAGTAAAGTGACTGAGTTTTATATATATATATACACACACACACACATAACATTATTTTCCATTACAGGTTATTACAAGATATTGAATACAATTCCCTGTGTTATACATTAAATCCTTGTTGCTTTTCTATTTTATATTTAGTAGTTTGTATCTGTTAATCCCATACTCCTAATGGGATTTGGTTATTAAATAACCAAAAGTTTGTGTTCTATATCTGTGAGTCTGTTTCTGTTTTGTATATAGATTCATTTGTATTTTTTTATATTTTTTTATATTCCACATGTAAGTTATATCATATGATATTTGTCCAAGTATGGATTTCTTTTACTCAAGTGTAACAATGGTATTAGAGCCAGCATTTAGATCCAGGGACCTTGGCTCCAGAGCCTGTCCACTTAACTAAAGTACCCCTCAAAATGAGATTCTCTTAATAAATTATGGTACATCTATAAAATAAAATACGATTCTGCCATCAAAAAGTGTGTATATAGCTATGAAAAGATAATCCAAAAAATCTTACAGGTGGTGAGGAAGCAAGATGTAAAATTGTAAATATATTATGATACTTTTGTGGAAAAAATTATGGCTCCATACATAGGAAAAAAATGTAAAAAGGATACACAAAAATGTTAATATTATATTGTGGCAATGGTGACATTTGGGGTGATTTTATTTTTGTTCTCTTTCCTTAGCTATATTTTCTGTGTTTCCCATAATAACATGAATTGCTTAATTATTAGAGAGCACAGAGTACAATAAAGGTTATATTTTGAAAAGTACAGTTTGTGCTTCACCAGATTACAAGGGACCATATTGGACCTTGTAGAAAACACCAGGTGAGAGACATAACAGAGTATGGTGAGGTGGAAACACACTTCCTGTACACACAGGAAAACTACATTTCCCAGATTCCCTTGCAGCTAGATTGGAGCCACATGACTGAGTTTTAGCCAATGGAAAGTGGGCAGAAGCCTTATAAGCTATTTGCACACCTAGACCATAAAAATATCCCATGTGGCTCTCTAGTCATTTCTTCTCCTGTTAGGATCTCAGAAGCCATGTGAAGGCATACCTACAAAATGGTGGGAAACTGCCCAATTTGCATCATTATTGGATAAGCAGAATGACCAACACCCCGGTTTGCCTGGGATTCAAGGAGTTCTGAGTGTCAGGATTTTCAGTTCTGAAAACTCACAGCTCTGGGGAAACCTGGGACATGTTAAATGGGCAAGAAATAAACTTGTATTCTGATAAGCCTCAGAGACCTTTTGGTTAACCTGGTACAGCAACAGAGCCTAGCCGCTCCAAACTACTACAAAGGAAAAATTCAGTACTTAAAGATCAAATGTCCAGCCTAATGCTTAGCAGTCTATGTACCCTTTTGACTTTTTTTTTTTTTTTTTTTTTTTTTTTGCTGTACGCGGGCCTCTCACAGCATTTTGCTGTACGCGGGCCTCTCACTGCTGTGGCCTCTCCCGTTGCGGAGCACAGGCTCCGGACACACAGGCTCCGCGGCCATGGCTCGCGGGCCCAGCCGCTCCGCGGCATGTGGGATCTTCCAGGATCGGGGCACGAACCCGTGTCCCCTGCATCGGCAGGCGGACTCTCAACCACTGCGCCACCAGGGAAGCCCCCCTTTTGACTTTTGATAGTTCCCTTTAACTTTCTGGACAACTGTTCTCTGACCCATACAGAAGAGATGACAATAAAACCTACTCTATGGTGTCATTGTGAGAATTGAATAAAATGCAATTCTGAAATTGTGGAAGATCTTTGTAGCTATAAATCACTGTGCAAATGTGAGCTTTATAATTTTTAAGACAGTTCAGTGGACGATAACAGACTTCAGCATTTCCATAATGTGGCAATCTCAATGTCCAGGACACAGTCCAAAATCCCTCAAAAGACAACGCAGTTTGACCTGAAACAAGCCTTCAGCCATTCATTTGTTTTGCAAATATCTACTGGCTCCTCCTATGTGCCAAGCATGCTAGATGCCAGGAATGCAATTATGGACCCAGATCTGTTCACTCATCAAACAGATATTTGCTGGAATCCTACTGCATGTCAGATGCTCTGCTGGACTGGTATATAGGCATACCTTGTTTTATTGCACTTTGCAGATACTGCATTTTTTTTACAAATGGAAGGTTTGTTAGCCACCCTGTGTTAAGCAAGTCTATTGGCACCATTTTCCAAAAGCCTTTGCTCACTTCGTGTCTCTGTGTCATATTTTGGTAAGTCTCACAATATTTCAAGCTTTTTCATTCTTATTATATTTTTTATGGTGATCTGTGATGTTTTGATGTTACTATTGCAGAAAGATTACGACTTGCTGAAGGCTCCAATGATGGTTTGCATTTTTTAGCAATAAAGGGTTTTTGTTTGCTTGTTTGTTTTTTTAATAAAGGGTTTTTTAATTAAGGTAGGGACATTGTTTTTTCAAACATAATTCTATTGCACACTTAATAGTCTAGAGTTTAGTGTAAATATAAGTTTTATATGCACTGGGAAACCAAAAAGTTCTTGTGACTTGCTTTGCTGTGGTACTCTGGAACCGAACCTACAGGATCTCTGAGGTCTGCCTGCATAGTGATTAAACATGAGGGTAGGCAGCTTAGCCTCATGGAGCTTTTATTTTTCCAGGAAAGGCAGCTATTGAACCAATAATTACATAATTAATTAATTAATACCAATTGGGATGCACGTTATGAAGAAGTTCAGGACAGGGAATGATCCAGCAGACTGTGCAGCCCAAATCCCCAGGGAGCCTGAAGACTTGTTCCATCTTGTTAGCGCTTGAATTGAGACAATTGTGCTGAACACATTTTGGCCTTTCACTCCTCAGTAGTCATCCAAAGGCCCTGGAGCTTTTACATTTGTGCCTTTCACACATTCCTTTGTATTAAGATTTTTTTTTCTTAAAGAAGAAAAACAAGGCGGCAGGAAACACACACACCCCACACCACCCTTTTTTCTTCCAAAGATTACATAACTTCATGAAAACCTTCCAAGACTTGCCGTGTAACTCTACCAAACCTATAAACTTCTTGAAGTTTAGTTGGCAGAGATGTCTATGCCAACAGTACATAAAACCCTCAGTGGCTGGGTGTTCCAGCAATCTGAATTCATATAAAAATGTCTGGGCCCTTAAAACCTACTCAACAGAAGCTGCTAGCTTAGACATCAGCTCTCCCAAATGATTACAGATTGCAAGTCTTCACTGGAAAAGTAGGGTCATCGTGGGGAGGGGAAATGGGGAATTATGTGGAGAGGGACCCAGGGGACAGGGGTGGGAAAAGAAGAGGTGTAAACTCCAGTCGTGAAGATTGCTTGGGGGAGAGAGGGATTATTTCAAGGAAATTGCACCGGAAAATGTAACCTCGAGTAGGCGGCTGATGGTGAAATCAGTTTTTAGCGTGGGCAAACAGCTAGACTCAGGAGGCAGAGAGAGTGTAAAAAACAAACTCTGAGTCAGAGATTGCCAGTACCCTGCCAGCCATCTTGGGTGATAGAACAGGGGCTTAAGGTATAAAAATTGGAGACACAGAGAAGAGGTTTGGAGAAGAGAGAGAAGCCCAAGGAAACCACTCTCCTTTGTAGAAACAGCAGCCTGCTGTTGGAAACCTGTGGACTTCAGCTGCCCCCACACCTCCCTTTCTTTTAGCCTTGCTAAATTCTAAGGGTTGGGAAAAGCCATCACGGGAACAGGACAAAGGAATGTTCTACCAGAAGCAAAAAATGATGCCACAGTATTTGCCTCTTCCCTCAACTCAAGTGGTGTTGATGGAACCATCGGATGGAAGGGAGAGAAAGCTACTGATTTGCTCAGACACCCTCTGGCTTTCACACACTGGAACAGAAAGCAGAAGTGAGACTGCCAATCAAAGATAAAACCAGAGAGAACTTACAAGATTAAAGAGAGGGCATGTTAGAATTCCATATGGAGGCTGGGAAGCCATTGAGTATTGATCAAGAGCTCCTGTGTAGTTTCAAGTTTCCAAATCCACTGCGCCCTACCCAGACTTACCGGCTGAAATGTATAAGCATCATGAATTCGTGCTTCTGGCCACGTTCAGAATGTTGGAGGCTGGGCCTTCAGTGCCTCCCTCTATAAGCCAGACTAACAAACCCTGGGGATTCCTGACTGGGTAGAGGGTAGAAAGAACTGGGAACTAGATCCCAGGGCTGCCCAGAGGACCTCCTGTCTAATTGGGAGGGACAGCAATGAACATACAGAGATACTGCAAGAAAGGGACTCTTCTTGTCATTCCAACTTGAGTCAGACCTCAATAAATATTTACGCTGAGTGCAGAAGGAAAGGTCAACAGGTTTTTTTTTTTAGATAGCCTTGTCAATAAGATGAATAATAGCTAATAGTAATAACAACAATAACAAATAGCTACCATAAAAGCACAGAACAGTATTTACAAGTGCACTACAACTTATATTTACAAAGGAGGAAAGAGGTGTATGTACGTATTTTCTTGTATGTGCATAAAATATTTCTAGAAAGATAAATAAGAAATCAGTATAACCAATTGGCTCAGAGAAGTGGGGAAGCGGGTGCCTGGGGGTCAGGAATAAAAGACTTTTCATTCTATTCTCCTTTTTAACTTGTGGTTTTTTAGCCATGGGAATGATTTTCCCCTTCAAAAATAGTTTTTAAAACAAGTGTTAATATTGATATTTACCAAGGCCTGCGGTGTGCCAGGCACAGTGCCCCAAACTAAGATTTAGAGTTGAAGAATACAAAATCACTGCCCATAAATATCTGATAGGCTGGCAGGGGAGGTGGCAGGTATACCGTTAGCTGTGAAGCATGGCTAAAGGGCGGAGGGCAGAGATGCTGTAGAGCAGAATGGTTGACAGAAGTTGACGGAGAGGGAGTTCAAGTCAGACTAGGGTTCAAAGCCTGGTTCATTCACTTAGCCTGATGTGTGAGCTTAAATAAGTTGTTAAGCCTCTCTAAACCTCAGTTTCCTTGCTTATAAAGTGAGAATAATGTTAAAGAAGAAAGAGAAGGAGGAGGAGGAGATGGGGGAGAAAATGATGCTGATGTTGAAGCAAAAGAAGAAGGAGAAGAAGGAAGAGAAAAAGGAGGAGGGGGGAGGGGGAGGAAGAGGAAATGATCTCAATGGATTGTTATGGGTATTAAATGAGATAATGTTTGTAAAGTTTTCAGCACAGGATTTGACACAAGTCATCAAATCACCCCAAGCAATGATTAATAAGGCATAGAGAACAAACATATGGACACCAAGAGGGAAAAGAGGGGGGCGGGATGAATTGGGAGGTTGGGATTGACATATATACACTACAATGTATAAAATAGATAACTAATGAGAACCTGCTGTATAGCACAGGGAACTCTACTCAACGCTCTGTGGTGACCTAAATGGGAAGGGAATCCAAAAAGAGGGGGTATGTGTATACGTACAGCTGATTCCCTTCACTGTACATCAGAAACTAACACAACATTGTAAAGCAACTATACCCCAATTAAAAAAAAAAGTATTAGTAGTTACAGTAGAGTTACTAAGGAGAGACTCAAACAGTGATTAATTCTGGTGTGGAGGACTGGGGAAAGCTTCATGGTGATCAGGAATTTGAGTCAGCTCTTAGTAGATAGAAAGATGGGTTGGATTTCAGTATCTGCAAGATAGTCAACAGACAGAACAGCCCAGACAAAGACTTGGAGCTTAGTTGGTGCAGTAGTAAATTCTCTCTGTAGGTGGTGGTCCACAGAGTGAATCTCTGATTCAGGTGGGAGGAGAGACAAGGGAAGGGAGATTCAAATTGGAAATGCCAGGTCATGCACCTTGGAGGTTATGATAATGTTTTCTTGCCTTTCCGTCTCTCTATCTTAACACCTGGTCATCCTCTTGTCAAATCAAATCCATCCACACTTTGGAGGAATGTTTCACATGTGCAAGACACACGTAAACTCATTCACAATGTAGAAAGCAGATATGGTGCTTTTTTAAGGACAAAAATCATGTTATCTTTCTTCTTTTTCCCTTTAATAATAACATGTGAGATAATTAAATATCTTAATTGCTTATGCCACTACTGGTCAACTTTTCTGCTACTTGTATCAAATGCATCTTTACGGATAAGTGGTAGTACTAATTCATTGGTGTTCTGTTTGTTTGTTTTGTTTGTTTGTTTTGTCTTGAGGATAGAGATATGTTTGTGGCTAGGATTTGCCTTAAGACACTGGGTTGCAATAGAAATTGAATGTGGACCATATTATGTTGGGTAACATTTTATTTTGGGTATTTATTGCTCTGGAAGTAAATTAAGTTACTTCTCAGCTAACTTGCACATACAACAAGCCATAGTTACTAAATATTTTAGGGATGCAATCCGAAAGCATGAATTTCTTATTGTCCTTTCACTCCTCTAGATCAGGTTGACTGAAGGATATCCTGAGATTGTAAAGTCTCATTTTTTTTAATGTTACCATTTGCAGTTACTAAATGTCTCTTAATCCATAGTGTCTTGACATTGTGACAACTAAGAACTATACAGCAAGAAGTTGAAAGAACTTGTACAAGACTTCCAAAGCCATAGCTAATATCTGATTTCACATTTTATGCTCATCACAACAGCCTCACTTTTCCAGTGTCTGATTTTATGTTTGGTACACATTAACATTTGAATGTCATAAATTTAATCTGTGAAAAATATTGATTTCATCTACTTTCTATATTGATGTTCCCTGTAAGGTTTTTTTGTTTGTTTATTTCTTGAAGAAGGATTTTTTTTTTTAGCTAGATGATGACAATAATGATGATGGTGAATATATATATATATATATATACACACACACACACATATATATATCTCACATACCACATATAAACATATATATATGCACATACATGTATGTATAATATATCTGTATGTATCTATCTCTGTCTATTCTCTCTACCTATTCTAGCTGTCAATCAATCTATCTATCTATGTATCCATCTACTTATCTATCTATCTATCTATCTATCTATCTCAAAGCAACCTATCAGCATGAACAAGATAGATTTCCATAAAAGCACAGATCTAAATCCTTTGTTAGCACCTCTCTGCAAAGCTGACAGCATCCACATTCGGCTGCCTTCTGGCCTCCAGTCCTCAAGGAGTCTCCCTACATCTTTTTGTCCTGGTCCTACAGTTATGGGCCTCCCTCTTCCTCCCTCTGGGACTTAAGCTATTCTGGCACACGAACGTTTGGGGCGCCTGCCTTTAGCTGGAAGGGGGAACTTTCTTTTGCTAAGTTGAGAACTTGAAGGGATTCATCTGATTTTGTTTCTCTGGTGTTTAGAGATAGTTAATTCTTAGCAAAATGTAGTTCCTTATTCCTTAGCAGAAGAATTGTTAGGGGTGTGTGTGTGTGTGTATATATATATGTACATTTAACCTATATTTTAAAAAGTCTTTTTAAAGACTTTAAATGACTCTTGCAAAACAATATGTTGATGAGTTAAGTGTAAATGAATCAGAACCATGTGGCTTGCATTTTCTTCAAAATACCCTAGGGTTTAAAATGAGGGGGGAAAAGGTACTTGAAGAAAAAAAATATGTTTGGGGTCTTCCTGAACCTAAATCATTTGAAAAAGAGTTTAAGATGTTTGCTAAATCCAAAAAGCAGCTTTGCTCCCACCATATGGCAATGTCAAAGTGGCTCTTCAGATGAGCTTAAGCCTAATTTTAATTTCTTGCACATGTGGTAAAAACATCTTTGAGGACTCTCTCAAGCCACTGTTCAAGGGAGCGCTCAGAGTCTGGGGATTTGTGTGTGTGTGTTCATTTGCATAACAATGGCCCCACGCCCAGCTTTCCCACTCTCTTCTCATTGCACAGGACAGGGCCTGGTCTGCTCTATTTTACTTGTTTCTTGGGCCCTAGTACCCCTCTGGGGTCATCGTTCCTCGCCACGCTAAAGGCTTTGAGGGCTGGCCCCCAGTCCCCACTCTTACTGGTTTCCACTGGGAGGTTTGCTTTTGCTCGAGAGTACCTGTGTTGGCATTTGGATTATTATTCCCAGGTCGTCACAGAATTTCCTCTGAATCCACTCCCAAGTAATCACTGCAAGGATGTTCCTTATTTAAACAGAATGGGCAAGTCCCCAGGAATTGGGGTCATTAGGCATAGCTTCCAGTGATTCAAAATAGCCCACCATCCTTTGGGGTATCTCTCCAGCAGTACAGATTCAACCAAATGAATGAAGAATGAAGCTGAGAAAGGTCTAGAACAGTGGTTCTCAATGACAGTAGCATCACCAACTAAGGGGAGTGTCAAAACTTTGTGGGCACATGTCTCTGTTTGTGGGGTGCATAACTGTTATTTAATGGGCAAGGGTCAGGGATGTGAGATGTCCCATAGTAAACAGGACCCTATAAAAGATTGCCCTGTATCTCACAGGACTTTCAAATCCACCACTAGACATTTTTGTAGGTGAAAAACATGTCAATAATTATCTAAGCCCAGAACCTAACCCTGTTTTATATATATAATCGCAAATCCTTTTTTCTCAGTTTCGATGTTTTCTGGATTTTCCAAACATGCTGCTACCATGCAATCCAAGGAAAAATTGGACTTGACTGCGTTCAGGACAAGATGGAAATGCCACTAATAGGATCTGAGTTGTCTGCCCAGTGCAGCACAACACATTCATATCAGCTGGCAACAGTAGTTTCTGTATTCAGGTACAACACGGGATTATCTGCCATGCATCCTCTGTGTCCTGTTTCTCATTTATACTGCAGTTATGTATGTGTGTTTACCAATTATGTGTGTAGGTAGGTTATGTTATCTCTAAATTATATATGTAGCTTTTATAATCTATCATTTTCATTCCAGCATAGTAAAGGGAGATTACAAAACATTGGTTACAAAAGGTGCCATTAATTTTGACCTGATAGGGAACCCCCTGGATGAGGGCTGATAGTACCACAAAATGAAGCACATGGAACCCCGGGTTAATAACCCCGGGTCCTCATTTGTGTCCAACACTCGCTTATTGTATGACCCTGAACAAGTCTCAATTCCTCCCCGAGCTTCAGTTTCCTCATCTCAAGCCTCAGAACACTAGACTTCATCATTGGGACATGAACTTAACTTCCTCAAACATAGAGAGTAAAAAGGGCTATAGGTCTGCCTATTCAAATCAGAAAAACATCCTTCACTCTATTTCATAGTGAAATGTGCCCTCATTTTTTCACAAAAACATGCAACCATTTGAGACAATGTTTTATTTTACCTCTTTATATAGGGATATCACCACTAATGAATTTCTCTGGACTTTGAGAATACCCGTGCAATGACTCATGACTACTAAGGCTTCGCCCTAATGGTGAAAAAGAGAGAGAGAGAGAAAGAGAGAGAGAGAGAGGTAGAAACTGTGGGAAAATACATCAAAATACATCAACTATTTCTTGTCAAAAAAGGAGGACCCACTGCCAATTCCTACCAGCATGGTTTCGTGTCCCCAGATCTTTGACTCATCTAAGATTGAACCGTCAAAAGCAAATAGTAGTTAATTTTTTTTTTTTTTTTTTGCAGTACACGGGCCTCTCACTGTTGTGGCCTCTCCCATTGTGGAGCACAGGCTCCGGACGCGCAGGCTCAGCGGCCATGGCTCATGGGCCCAGCCGCTCCGCGGCATGCGGGATCTTCCCGCACCGGGGCACAAACCCGTGTGCCCTGCATCGGCAGGCGGACTCTCAACCACTGCGCCACCAGGGAAGCCCAGTAGTTAAATTTTTTGAAGGTCTTTAGAAAAAAGTTCAAGATCAAGTTCAAGTTCAAGATCTTGATAACACATTTGGGTGACTCCTCTTCCTTTCACATCCACAACAGCAATTTCATCAATACTACATCTGTTCTTCTCCATATATATATATATATATATATATATATATTTTTTTTTTTTTTTAAGAGAACTAGTTGGTAACAATGAAATGTGAAAAAACAATGATTTGTAACATACACTCACATTGGCTAACGGGAATGTGGGAATGCCTGTTTCGCATTTAGATTTCTGATATCATCTCATTATAGTGTCTGGACTATCCCCTTTGGTCAAGGCAATGCCAGAAGTCTTGTTGGGAAATGGTGAGAAGTCTTGAAACTGCCAGATGCTTGCTTGCTGGGTTAGCCAAAGCAGCCCTGAGAAGGAAGACGCCAGGCTGCAAAGCCAACTTGGTGTCCCAGCCTGGGTATCTGGAACAGGCCTGCCTCTTTCCCAACAGATGTGTGCCTGGCACAAGTCACTTAAGTTCTTAGTGTCAAATGAGGAATATGAGCTAATCTATTTCAAAACATCTACAATTGCCTAATTCCTAAAATCCCCCACCAAGCCCACTGACCCAAAGGAGAATTCTAGAAAATGTTGTACAGTGATAGGTCCCAGACAGGACTAATTGAACAAGTGAGTATTGCATGTCTGTTGCTTTGACCTCCCCACTCACTATCCACTCTCCTTTCTTTACATAACAACACCCAATGCTTCCTCTGAACTGTCACCCCTCTCCTATCTTCAGGCAATACGGTAAACGTGGGCTGACTATCCACCACTGTATTCCAGAGTAGGCACGTGACCTAGTTCCAGCCAATCTAAGCATTCAGTCTTCCTGGCTAGTGATTGGCTCAGGAGTGGACATGTGACTCAAATTAGACCAATGAGAGTCATTCCTGGGAGGGTTGCTGGAATAATGAGTAAAGTGGCTTTCTTGGTCCAGCCTGAACTGATAAACTGGAAAGATATAAACCTAGCACTTATATGCAGCCATCTTTGTCACAGACTGGAGCAAGTCTGTTTCAGAATGAAGCCAACTAACAGGAAGTAGAGCTGAGGGAAGGAGAAGGATAGATTCGGACAACATGGCTTAAGCCTATGATAGCAGTCATGGCTAGAGCTAATTCTATCCCATGAATAGACTTCTTAGTTTATATGAGAAAATATTCCTTAAAAAATTCACGTGACCTTGAATGGGATTTTTTTTTTTTTTGCAACCAAAGGAGTCCTGAATTGAGTGGCCAAATAATTAGGATATGATTTCCTTATATGATACTTATATGATTTCCCATGGATTTCCTCAGCTACCACCTTTAGTAGGGAAAAGATTTCAGGCTGTAGAGGACCTTGACTCTTATCTCAGCTTTGCAGTACTAATGATGTGACTGAGCAAGTAGTTTACCCACTCTGTGCTTCAGATACTTTTCCTTTCAAAGAGTAAAACTTGGGTATGGTGGTGAAAGGCTCAGAGATGATACCTCGATCATTTGGTTACAAGAAGCAGAAACCTGCTGAAACTAACTGAGGTGAAAGGGGACTTATTGGAGGGATCCAGGAAGCCCTCAAATTGCTCAAAGTTAGTCATATAATTGGGCCTCACAAGGGCCTGATTCCCACCATCCTTTCCTCTGGGTGCTCAGGAAATCTCCAATCCCAACTCTTCCTTTCTTTTCTCTCTTTGTAGAGGGGTATTCTTTGCTCTGTTAACACTCTCCCCCAACGTGGCCATCCTAGTCTCAGCTTTCAAGCCTCAGCAGAGCCAAGTCAGTATCTCATAGTCCCCTATTCCAAATTCCCAGGACAGAGAAGTTGGATTGACCCACCTTGGGCTAGCTGTCCAACATATGATCATCTAGTGAAGACATGGCATTCCTTCCTGGCACTGGGGAGGGGCAACTCCTCCAAGAGAAGAGTAGGTAAGAAAGAGCCTCACACAATAAACTGTGCATAGTAGGTGCTTAAGACACACCATTATTATTATTTTTTTTTTTTTGCAGTACGCAGGCCTCTCACTGTTGTGGCCTCTCCCACTGCGGAGCACAGGCTCTGGACGCGCAGGCTCAGCGGCCATGGCTCACGGGCCCAGCCGCTCTGCGGCATGTGGGATCTTCCCGGACCGGGGCACAAACCCATGTCCCCTGCATCGGCAGGCGGACCCTCAACCACTGCGCCACCAGGGAAGCCCAAGACACACCATTATTGACCCTCCCCCTTCCTGCTTCTTCCTCTTCCTCTTCTTCTCTCCTTCTTCTCCACCTCCTCCTTATTTTCCTCCTACTCCCCCTCTCTCTCTCCTTTTCCCATTCTCCTTCTTCTTCATCTTAATGTTAGTATCAGTGGTATATGTATTCGTTTTACCATAATCACCATCACCCAAAACTTCTTCCTCGATTTTGAATGTGAAGCAAAGAGAAAATAATTTACTCTCTAAACATGGATTCTAGAAAAGAGCCCCTTTAATGGCTAGTTTCATCTTTTAATTTAATCTATTGCTATCCAACCCACTCACCTTGCAGAGCAGATGGAAGACAGTAATGGATTTGAAAGAGTTTCGACAATGTAAGCACTGTCATTACTGTGAACACCCCCCTCTGTTCCCCACCCCCTCGAAGTTACTTATGACAATATAGTACTCAGTCTGTTTTTCTAGTACCCATAAAAAGAAGTGCCATCATAAGGCTAAATAATTTCTCAAAAGAAACACTGCAGACATACCCCCCCTTTTTTTCAACAAGAAATTTTTCTCTAATACATTTAAGTAGGTGATGGTTTAGTAGACCCCAATAAGCGCCCTAAAACTTTGCTCTTGTCCCTTTGAAATGGCATAATCTGTAAAACCCAAAACAGAGATGTGCTCCTTTCTACACTATTATTTAATCTGGATTCTCTCCAAACTCGGCCCTTCCAGACAGCAGTGGCATCCAGTGGATAGGGTGATGGGAGGTTGACCTCAGCATAAACACCGTGTGATTCCTGGAATTTGGAGGCGGACTCCACTGCCCTCACACTCCCTTTGTCGGCAGACCTTGGGTGCTGGGCAGCTTTATTACAACCTGGCACAGCCTAGGCAGCCACTCAGCCTGTCAACAGCCAGCAGCCAAGAGGAGAGCCTCCCATCAGGGCCTGACACCTAGCCAAGTCCCCCGGTGGTTGTGATAGGCCACTTCCCCAGTTAGAACAAGGCCTGAACAATTATGCTTTTGTGCTGGTGGTGACCTGGGTGCTGCCCGTTCTGGATTTGACTGGCCGGAGCACAGGAGATGGGTGAAATTTGTTGATGTTCAGGACCCCCGTGCCAAGGGCTTTTTTATGGAGGAAGTCCAGAGTCAGGCAGATGGGGTTCAAATGCTGTGTGACCTCGGAGCTGCACTTAACAAGCCATTGTATCTTTCTCTGCAAAATGGACATAATACTGACTCCTTGGGGTTTTCTCTGGCTTATGTACAATAATGTATTAAAGCACCTAGTGAGAGCCTGGGACATATCAGCAATTCAGAAATCACCAACTAACATTCCCATGAGGGAACCTGAGATTTTAGGCAGAGAAGCAGGTCCCCTATCATTTTTCTGTTTCATCACACTCATGCTAGTCAGAGGTTTGAGCTGCGCACATTGAGTGTACATATAACAAATTTATATTTAGCCAAAATTTAACTTTTTGCTTTTTTTTCCTTTTTTTTTTTTTTTTGCGGTACGCAGGCCTCTCACTGCTGTGGCCTCTCCCGTTGCGGAGCACAGGCTCCAGACGCGCAGGCTCAGTGGCCATGGCTCATGGGCCCAGCCGCTCCACGGCATGTGGGATCCTCCCAGACTGGGGCACGAACCCGCGTCCCCTGCATCAGCAGGCGGACTCTCAACCATTGCGCCACCAGGGAACCCCACTTTTTGCTTTTTATAAATTTAGAAGTATAACATATACACAGAAAGTATGCATAAATGATCAATTTAACAATGAAATCAAATATGAATATGACCATCACCCAGGACAAGGAAAGAAAATACTGCCAGCACCCAGAAGCCCCCAGCAACTACTTCCTGATTACAACCACCTGGATCCTGTCTAGAATTAACCACGAATCTGACTTTTATGATATTTTCCTCTTGCTTTTCTTCATAATTTTGCACCTATACATGCATTGGTGAGCAATATAGTTTACTCTGCTTGCTTCTATAATTCATAAAATGAATCGTACGTTATGCGTTATTTTGTGTTTTTTGTACAGTGGTGAGGTTCGGAAGACTTGTCAATGCTTTGCACGCAGCTGCAGTTTATTCATTTTCATTGTTGTAGAATATTCCATTAATCTTAACTTATATTTGAGGGACTTCCCTGGCAGTGCAGTGGTTAAGACTTCGCCTGCCAATGCAGGGAGTGCGAGTTCGATCCCTGGTCAGGGAGCTAAAATCCCAGATGTCTTGTGGCCAAAAAACCATAAAACAGAAGCAATATGGTAACAAATTCAATACAGACTTTAAAAAAATCTTAACTTATATTTGAAAGAGTTGTTATCAAGCAGCATGCTGGCTCCTATGTGTTAGAAAGTCTCCAACAATGGTCACCGTGAATCCTCCCCATCTCTATGGGTTGGGCATCCCCTCCAAAGGTGAAGTGTGTTTTCCTCCCCTTAAACCTGGGTTGGCCTTTTGACTTGGCTTGACTGATACAAGATGGAGGAAGTGGAGTCCTGGGACTTTTGAGTCCAGGCAGCTTCTGCCCTTTTGAAGCCAGCACCATTTAAGAAGTCCAATGACCCCAAGCTACCACACTGTGACAAAGCCTGAGGAACCTAAGAGAAAGGCCATGTGCGGAGGAGCATGATGGCTAAGTAGACACCAGCTGTTCCAGCCATTCCAGCCAAAGCACCAGTCATGCAAGTTTTCACATCTATCTTAGACATTCCAGCTCCAGCAGATCCCACATGGGGCAGAAGAACTGCACAGCCGAGCCCAGCTCAGATTGCAGAGCTGTCAGAACAAATAAATTGTCCTTTTAAAGCTCCCTAAATTTTGGAGTGGTTTGTAACACAGCAATGGATAACTGAGAACAACCATTCCTAAGGAGTCCGTTGGGCAGAATGTTTCTCTCTCTCCTTCAGACCTAACAGTCCATGTCTTTGCAAGTTTTACATCTTTGCACTTTGCAAGAGATATTATTTACACCTTCATACATTTTTAAATGCATCTTGCTTTGCCTCATTTTTCATCATCCTCTCAGATTCTCCTTTTAGCCATAGCCTTGTATGTGTTTGTGAAAACAATACTGGGTTTAGATGCCACAATAGATGCGGCTATGAAAGAAAAAGAAGGAAAGGAAAAGGAATAAAAGCTGTTGCTAAATGCAAAGATCTAAGGTTACATTTTATTAGTGTGTCTTTTTTCCAATAGATGAATCATGTAGATGTGCACCAGAACTGCCATGGAAAACTGTTCCCAGGAAAACAATTTTGAGATAAAAATATTAATTTATTTGAGTAAGCAAACTCTCTTTTCGGTTTCACTTTGAAAAAAAGAGGTGTCATCCTATTATGCTGTCAATAGAGGGTGGGTCTTTGCTGCCTAGAACTTTGATCTGAAATGGTTAATATCTTTCTTCCTAGTTTACTGCCTTGGGGTGTGCGGTGATCAGAAATAGCAACAAGCTTTTCTACATTTGCACAAATGTAATTGCTTCTAATGCTACTTAAGTTTGAAGAAGCCTTAGCATTTTCATTTCACTGGAGCTTTCAGGTTTGTCTCCTTTCAAAGGCTGCATGTATTGAATGTTCTATAATGGAATGAATGGAGGGGGTAGGATGGGGGAAGAGGCTAGGAAAACTAACAGCTTTAAAACATGAAAATATTACAGTGTGGTAGATTTTCTCCTGATACAATGGAGACTGGAAGTTGGAGGTCTCTGCAAAGAGGCAGCAGAGGTTGGTTGAAATAAACAGAACTGAGTTTGAATCTGGCTCAACCCATGACCTTGGGCAAATAACCTACATTTTCTGAATTTCAGTTTTTTCATCTGTAAAATAAGGCTAAAGAGAACCTTACAGGACTGAAGAGTCAAAAAGAGATAATCTACCTAAGGGGCTTCATCCAATGTCTGGCACAAAATAGTTCCCCAATGAATGCTAACTCTCTACCATATAGATAATTTATAGGAGATTGTTTTGGAAATGTTGGCAGTTTATCTAGAGGAGAGTGGATTAAGGGAACCATTTCATGAAGGAAGACAGAAAGATCCCAGAGAATTCCTGTAAATCATCATCCCCTTGAAGAAAATGTTTCATGTCTGTGCATCAGTGACACTGCCTGGGGTTTTGGGCATAATCGGATTTTATTGAGCAATCCTGGAAAAGGATTCTGTTATTTTTGTGGTTCATCTTGACTTCTACCAACTGGAGCCAGAGACGTAAGGGGAGGGAGTGAGGTCTTAAGAAACGTAAATGAGAGAAGTTCAGTAATAAGCCATTCGTTTGGACAATACATGAACCAACATAGATACCATGTTTAGATTTTCTAAACTTTGATTTAAAATCCCCCAAACCTAGCTAAGCTTGTTATTTTCATACTGAAGATACAAAAGGAAGGAGGAGCTTTTAAAGAATGACAACATTGGCTTGACACTGACTGAGATGTTTTATATTCAATATCTCATTTAATCCTCCTAAGAATTGATTTCCCCACCTAAGAGAAGTGAGGTGTATTGGACAAGATCACTCATCTACAAAAATTTAAGAGCCAAGATTTGAATCCAGGACAAACTCTGAGACCTATGATTTTAACCAAAGTACTCTCTTGCCTCACTTAAGGAAATGAGATGGATCCTACTTAAAGATCTGAGACAAAGTGTAAAGAGGGTAGAGGGAAGTGGAAACCTATTGTCTGAGGGTTTATGCTGTGATTAAAACATATTGGTCAACGCTATACCAAAAGGAAGAGTTCCATAGGGAGATTAAGTGGGAGGGAGGAAGACCTGACCCAAGAAGAGGGTCAAGGAAGATCAAGACAAGAAAGCAAGTAGCAGGTTAGGAGTCTTAGAGCTTAACAGCAAATCAAGGCTTGGTGTTCAAGGAAAAATGTTCAGGATTAAGACCATGGGGACCGTTATCCTGATTTTGTGCACTGTGAGGACAACTATGACTATAAAAAGGGCCTATGCAGGACCAATGAGAAAGCAGGCAATGGCTTCTGCTGACTCCAAACATCAAATTTGCCTATTGAATTTTTTTTTTTTTTTTTTTTTTTTTTTTGCGGTACACGGGCCTCTCACTGCTGTGGCCTCTCCCGTTGCGGAGCACAGGCTCCGGACGCGCAGGCTCAGCGGCCATGGCTCACGGGCCCAGCCGCTCTGCAGCATGTGGGATCCTCCCGGACTGGGGCATGAACCAGCGTCCCCTGCATCGGCAGGCGGACTCTCAACCACTGTGCCACCAGGGAAGCCCCTACCCTATTGAATTTTATAACCCTGTTTTGAGATAGGCAGCCAGGTAAGAGGTGAGTGTAAGCCAGGATCACCCCAATAGGGAATCAGGGATTTGGATGCCTGTGTCAGATGCAAACGGATTCTTTAATAGGCATTTATGCCACCTAAACTTTTCTCTCCTAGGTTCTCTTTTTCCAGCTTTCTCATTCTCCCTTTTATACTTTCGGGGCAGTACCTTCAAGTAAAAATAAATAAATACATAGGAGAACATCAAAGTCAATCACTTTGCTGCATAAAAATTTTTCTAAGGCTTCTGCAGTTGACATTCCCCCAAAAGTTCAAACTTTTGAGTTTTGGGGTTAGTGTGAAATTCAAGACCCAACCTAATCTGATCCCATCACAACTTATTCAGACTTATCTCCTACCCCTCATCCATATGCATTATTTCTCATTTGTGGAATTCTTGAAGTCTTTTGATCACTCAAGAGACTCAAGAAAGTTAGCTTTTCATTAGGGTATTATGTACATATTTGTATCATCTCTGATACAGGTATTGAGATTGTTGGGAATCACAATTCACATTGTATTTCATCTCTCCACTTCACACCTGGCAAAGGGCTTGATGCTGAGGAGGAGCCTGTATAGTATTGAATACACTTAAAATGGGGAAATAAGTAAGGAAAAGATTCCTGGGATACGAAAGTAGTTGGTTTGTATTTAACACCACAATGGGTTCAAAATGAGTACCAGAACTGACTGATAATCATGCTTCCTGAACTCTGTCTTTATATCTATAGCAGTGTTCCATCAACCCATTTCTCAGTTCAGACTACTTGAGTTCAAAAAATATTTGTTGACAGGCACTGTATGCCAGGCTTTGTGTTAGGCATTGGGGATGTAAAAAGGATTAAGGCACAGCCTTTTTTTAAATTTTTTTATTTATTTATTTTTGTGGCTGTGTGGCATGCAGGATCTTAGTTCCCCCACCAAGGATGAAACCCGTGCCCCCTGCAATGGAAGCACAGAGTCTTAACCTCTGGACCACCAGAGAAGTCCAAGGCACAGTCTTTAACCTGAAGAAGCTACAGTCTAGTGAGACAGTTAGGTGTATAATAAAATATTAAAATAAGATGACCTACTATTTATTAACCACTGTATCCCTGAGACTTTATCAGTATTATATCATTTCATTCTCAAAACCCTGTGAGGCTTTTGGTTCCAGCCATGGTGGACTATCTGACACCAGACTCACCCTCCCTCATAAATGTGAAGCAACTGTTTTCAGACATAGGACAACAGACAGTAAAGACCTGAGATCTTTGAGTGAAAGGAACACTTGACACTAGCTCCCCATTCACCCCACCTTTCCACTAGCAGCAAAGATAAATGGAGACAAAACAGACAGCAGTGATCTTGCTGGGTAGTGCAAACAGAGATTGGAATTTGGTGTTTTACCAATGCGGCTGGAGCTTGTGGGATAGGACAGTAGAAACAAGAAACTGCACTGACAAGAAACACCAGAAATCTGCATGGAGGTCCCACTAAGTCTTGACAAAACACTTACATGTCCAAGGCAAGACTCTGAAACTTAGCAGAGAACAACTACTGGGAGCAGTGGGGAGGGAGTGTTGTGAATTAAATAGTGATTCCAGAGGTTACATAGGGCTAGGAGACATTGGAGTTCTGACCAGGAAAAGAAGAGAGTCTGTTGAATAACACAAGCATCCATATGATACACCCAGAAAGCTCATGCCTTAGGAATAGAACTATTCTAGCCTTAGAGAAAAAGACACTCTTTACCTACTATGACAAAGTCTAAACAGATCACTAAGGTTCACCTAAGCATCCAGTAAATTAGTTACCTGCCAAAACAAAACTCAATTCTCTTTAAAAGAAGATAAAATAATTCATATCTTCAATAATATAGTCTCCACTGTTTCCAAATGCAGTTTTTAAAAGTCAGTAGATATGTACAGGACAGGATAACATAACCCATAACCAAAAGGAGAAAGACAATAGAAACATACACAGAGGTGACATAAATGTTAAAATTAGTATATAACCTTAAAGTGTCTATTTTAAATATGTTTAAGAAAATAAAGAAAATATTAAAATAGTGATCAAAGAGATAGGGAATCTTAACAGAAGAATGGAAACTATTTTTTTAAAGCAAAATGAAATGCAAGAACTGAAAAATACAGTATATGAATTTAAGAAAAATTGATTGAATGAGTTTTAACATCAGACTGGACACTCCAGAAGAAAAGATTACTGAACTTGAGGACAGCTCAGTACAAACTGTCTAAAACTGAAGCACTTTAAAAAAAGAAAAACTGAAAAAAGTTAACAGAGCCTTGGTGACCTAAGGACATTATCAGTCTCACATATATATGTGATTGGCATCCTAGAAAAAGAGGACAAAGAGATTGGAGTAGAAACAATATTTGAGGAAATAACAACAGAAAATACTCCAAATTTAATTGATAATACCAACCCACTGATCTAAGAGTCTCAACAAACCCAAAGAAAGATGAACACAGAGAAAAACACACCTAGTTACATAATAGTCAGACTGCTAGACACAAAACCTAATGAAAAACAATCTTACAAGCAACCAGAAGAGAAAGACACATGACATACTAAGAATAATGTAAGAATTACTGTTTACTTCTCATTAAAAACAAACAAACCAAAAACAATGGAAACCAGAGGCAATGGAATGACATCTTTAGAGTTGAAGAAAGGGTTAACTTAAAATGCTATATATGTTGAAAATATCCTTCAGAAATGAAGACAAAGTAAAGACAAAGGTAAACAAATTGAAAGAATTCATCACCAGCAATCTTGTCTGCAAGAAATGTTAAAGAGAGTTCTTTAGACAGAAGATTAGATCAACACAAAAGGACTTGCATGCTAGAAATGGTAAATATATGGGCAAATACGAATAACTTTAAAAATATATATTTCTTAATTTCTTGAAGAGACAATTGATTACAGCAAAACATACTAATATGTCGTAGAGTAATGTGTTGTGGGGTTTATGAAGTTTATAAAAGTAAAATAACTAATACCAATAGCATAAAGGACAGGAGAGAGAAATTCAAGTGTATTGTAGTAAGGGTCTTAGATGAGTAATAGTACATTAAAATTAATTCAGGTGATATGGTGATAAATAAAATATTAATTCAGATTATACCATGATAAGTTAGGGAAGCATATTATAATCCTCGATGCATGTGTTAAAAATACAACAGAAGAAATTAAAATGCTATGCTAAAAATATTCAGTTAGTACAGAAGAATGTAGGGAAGGGGGAGAAAGAGCTAGGATAAATAGAAAAAAAAGAACTAAGATGGTAGACAAACCCAACCATATGAATATTTTCATTGAAGATAAATGAATTAAACACTCTGATTATAAGACAGAGACCATTTGATTGGATAACAAAGCAAGAACCATCTATATTGTGCTACAAGAGATATACCATAAATGTAGACACAGATAGATTAAAAGTAAAAAGATGGAAAAAATATACCATGTGTGTACCACAAAAAAGCTAGGTGGCTATATTAATATCAGATGAGGTAGAATTCAAGACAAGGAGTGTACTTAGAGATAAGTGGAAGCATATTATGATGATAGAAAGGTCAAAAATATCAATTCATCAAGACAACATAATAATCCCAAATGCATACTGTGGTAGAGTCTCCAAAGATGTCCACCGACATTTCCTTCTTCCCTTATATGTGAATGCAACTCCACATGTCAAGAGGTGGCATCTATGTCTCCTTCCCTTGAATCTGAGCTGTCCTGTGACATGTTTTGACCAAGAGTCTCTTCTTGATTCCAATTCTTGCAGAGCGTCCCTTGCCGTGGATTGAATCCCTGCCAGCCAGCCCTGACTCTTTTAGTTGTTCCTCCAGCCTAAGGACGCTAGCGTTTCACTTCTGTTGCTGATCTGTCGCCTTGCCATTGACTGTTTGGCTTCTACACTCTTCTATCACCTAGGTAATTCATTCTCTATATTAAATTCTCTCCATGTAAAAGATCTAGAATGGTTTATATTTTTCTGGCAGGACACTGACTGACACAAGGAGCTAATGAGGCTTGTTATATCCATTTGCCAGATGGAAAAGTGGGGTTCCCCATCATTCTTAGCCATCCTGTTCTGGCAGGCTGGACACACACCTCTTTGGCATCCGCAAGAACTCATGGTCCAGCAAAATGTCAGCAGACTTTGATCTGCCATTAAAAATGGACTTTTACAAATAGAAAGCTGTTTCCATCTGTATGATTTAAACAGAACAATCAATGTTTAAATAATAAATGCCCTCATTTTGGGAAGTCTGTCTTCTGGCAGCTCTCCTGGGCTTGTCTGGGTCAAGCTCAGCTGCCAAGGGTCTCTACCTTTACCACTTCCTGAGGCCTTAGGGATAGTGTAGCGGCTACAACACTGTTTACAGTGGCCAAGACGTAGAAGCAACCTAAGTGTCTGCCAGTAGATAAATGGTAAAGAAAAGAAAAAAGAAAAATTACTTTATTTAGTATGTATGTCACATTACATCATGTATATATATGTATATTCTCTCTCTATGTACATATGTGCTGGACTATCACATATGCTTAATTATATATAACTTATTACATATAATATTAGTTATATATAATTAATATAATTATATACAATGACATATTAGCCATAAAAAGAAGGACATTTGTGACAACATGGATGAAACTTGAGGACATTATGCTAAGTGAAATAAATCAGACAGAGAAAGACAGATACTGTTTGATGGCATTTATATCTGGAATCTAAAAAATCCTGACTCCTAGAAAAAGAGAGTAAATTGGTGGTTGCCAGGGACAGGGGGGCAGGGCAGGGAATGGGTAAAGGTGGTTGAAGGATACAAACTTCCAGTTACTAAATGAATAAGTTCCGGGGATCTAATGTACGATGTGGTGATTACACTTAACAACACTGTCTTGTACACTTGAAAGTCGCTAAGAGAGTAGATCTTAAAAAGGTCTCATTAAAAAAAGCGTTTTAGGGCTTCCCTGGTGGCGCAGTGGTTGAGAGTCCGCCTGCCGATGCAGGGGACGCGGGTTCGTGCCCCGGTCTGGGAAGATCCCACATGCCGCGGAGCGGCTGGGCCCGTGAGCCATGGTCGCTGAGCCTGCGCGTCCGGAGCCTGTGCTCCGCAACGGGAGAGGACACAACAGTGAGAGGCCCGTATATCGCAAAAAAAAAAAAAAAAAAAAAAAAAAAAGCGTTATAACTATGTGAGATTATGGATGTGTTAACTAATCTTACTGTGATAATCACTTCAAAATATATATGTATATCAAATCATCACATTGTATATTTTAAACTTACACAATGTTATATGCCAATTATATCTCTGTAAAGCAGAAAAAATAAAGAAATCAATTAAGTAGGAACAAGAGAAATGATGATACTTTGGAGATATGCATGTATGTGTATCCATAATATATCATGCCCGTCTGAACAATATATCTTTATTTGTTTGTGCATTTTGCTTGCAAATAACTTCTTTATTCATCAAATGGAGGCAGCTTGCTAACTGAGCTTGCCTTGTTTTTGAGATCACAGGGGATCCGGGCGATATAGAAAGCAGATGAGCCTAGTAAACTTGGGGAGACTCATGCTTCCAACCCATTTCCTGCTCTAGGTGAAGGAAGCCTTGCTGGAAAAAAAAAAAAAAAGTTTTGAGCTAGATTCCTTTCAGTTCACAAGAGCTTCTTTCCTTTTTCTCTCCCATGATCAACCCTTGGCTCTGGTAAACTCATTCTACACGCTTTTCCTTTACTAAAACTGGTGATGTCCTAGCTCTTTACCAAATGCATTTTCACTGTACTGAGTAGCAGCGAGATGTAGGGAGAAGGTGGAATGCTTTAAGATCTATGTATTTCTTACATTTAAAATTGCACTTTTTTGTTTTACAAACTGAATACATATTATTTTCACACCATATGGTAGAAAACAGAGACTAAACTCCCCATGTGCTACCTGATTTATGTACCTCATCTTTCATGCTCACAATAATCTTAGGCTATAGATATTGCTGTCTCCATCTTCAAATGGAGAAACGGAGGCTCAGAAGGCATAATTAATGCACCTACGTTTTTGAGCAGCTTGCAAGGGGCCAAAGAGGGGGATTTGAATCTAAGTCCATCTGCCTGAGGAATCCTCATGCTCAACCCCTGTGGTACATAACCCTCTCTCCCAGGAAAAAAAAAATTATCTATTGAAAGCCAACTGTGTACCAGGTGCTTTACGATCTTGCTTACCTCTAACAACAAACCTGAAAAGTTGATATTTACTCCACTCGACTGATGGTGTGAATAATAATATCAAAAGTATAATATCAATAATAATATCAAAATATCAAATCACTAGTGATTTTTCCATGTGAGGCGGTGCTAAGCACTATACAGTTTCTCACTGAAGTAAAACGGAAAAAAATGAAAGCCAATTATATGCCCGCCACCTGGAGATAACTACTATTTCTATTTTAGTGTTCATTTTTGGGGTGTTTTTGCTATGCATTTATTTATTTTTTTCCAAAAGTGGGATTATACTCTCAGTCGTGCATTATGGCCTCATTTCCTCACTCAAAAATTCATCTGGGACTTCCCTGGTGGCGCAGTGGTTAAGAATCCGCCTGCCAATGCAGGGGACACAGGTTCAAGCCCTGGTCCGGGAAGATCCCACATGCCGCGGAGCAACAAAGCCCGTGTGCCACAACTACTGAGCCTGCGCTCTAGAGCTTGTGAGCCACGACCACTGAGCCCACGTGCCACAACTACTGAAGCTTGTGCACCTAGAGCCCATGCTCCGCAACAAGAGATGCCACCGCAATGAGAAGCCTGTGTTCCGCAACGAAGAGTGGCCCCTGCTCACCGCAACTAGAGAAAGCCCGCGCGCAGCAACCAAGATGCAACGTAGCCGATAAATAAATAAATAAATAAATTTAAAAAAATGCATCCGAACATCTTCCATGTCATTCAAGAATCTTTTACAGCATCAGTCTGTAATGGTTGAACATTCCATTTTCTGGAGATATCATAATTTACTCAATAATTAGGATTGAATTAGACATTTGGCTTTTCCCACTTTTTTTTTTTTTGGGGGGGTTTTTTTTTTTTTTTTTTGCGGTATGCGGGCCTCTCACTGTTGTGGCCTCTCCCGTTGCGGAGCACAGGCTCCGGATGCGCAGGCCCAGCGGCCATGGCTCACGGGCCCAGCCGCTCCGCGGCATATGGGATCCTCCCAGACCGGGGCACGAACCCGCATCCCCTGCATCGGCAGGCGGACTCTCAACCACTGCGCCACCAGGGAGGCCCTTCCCACTTTTATTATTGCAAACATAGTGGCAATGAACATATTCGTGGTTGAACTTTTGTGTTCTATCCCTAAGAAAATGCCTTGCAGTAAATTTGCTGCTTTGAAGCTCTTTCAAATGCTTGATTCTTTTGGTAAATAAAGGTTGAGCAATATTCTCTTTCCATCACAGCCGATCACGTGGTCCATTTTCCCAAATTCTGGCCCCAAACTGGATATTTTAATTCGTTAAAAACAAAAATCGTTACTTTGCTAGGTGAAACATGTTAAGTCATCACGTTGTTTTCATTTTGTTGCTGGGGGAAGTTGAACATTTCATCGTGCCTCTGATTTGTCCATTTGAGATCTGTAAATCTACAGCTAGACTGGCCTCCTAACGTAGAAGTAATAATGCATTAGGGTTAGGGTAAAGGTTAGGCAGAACAAGCGTCATCAATTTAGTATGAGCAGTAGGACACAGCAAATTGAAATCTCCCTTTGTGAAACTGCACCTTTCCAAACTCTATGTGTATGTGATTCTTACTCAATGCCCAAACCATAGACCTACCCGGTGCCACGTTATCTGTTCCCAAGTCAAGAGAAAACACTCTCTCTGGAGAGACCCTTGCCAAGTTAGCAGATGATGTGGTCTAAGACCGTACATGCCTAAGTTGTCAAAATTAATTATTACTGGAAATCTGCAGCCTGCAATTGACAGAGGTTGCAATGCCAACTCGAAGACACCAACCAAGTCTTGTTCATCTTTGTGTCCCTGGGTGTGTCCCAAAGTATATGACCGGTCATGTTTGTGGCAGAATAAATGAGTGATGAGTACAACACAGGTGGAGGAAGAAATAGGCAGGGATTTTTCAATTGAGAGGAGCAGAGAGCAACCAAATGTGCTCAGTTAAAAATATGAAGACTGAGTGTAAGGAAATAAGCATTCTCACAGAACAGGAGGACAGAAAAGCTGGCCAGGCATTATGGACTGAAATGTGTCCCCACTAAAAAATTCATATGTTGAAGTCCCAGCCCACAGTACCTCAGAATGTCACAGTATTTGGGAATAAGATCTTTAAGGAGGTAATTAAGTTCAGGCTGCTAAGGTAAGACCCTAGTCCAATTGGACTGGTGTCCTTATAAGAAGAGAAAAGGACACCAGAGATGCATGAGCATGAAGAGATGACCATTTGAACACATAGCAAGAGGATGGTCATGTGCACGCCAAGGAGAGAATCCTCAGAAGAAACCAAACCTGCTGACACCTTGACATTGGACTTCTGGCCTCCAGAACTGTGAACATTTTAGCATCTCTAAATCTCCACTTCAAATTCCAAAGAGAAAAATCTGATTGGCCCTGCTCAGTTGACTTAGACATGGATACTTGGTCCAAATCCTCTTAAAGCAAAGGCAGGCTAATATCTGCTGCATGCTTTAAGAACAGCCTACTCATTGTTTTCTTGTTTGTTTGTTTATAATGTGCTTATTCACTATCTCCCCCAGCTAGAATGCAAGTGCCATAGGACAGGGATTTTTTTTTCTGTCTGTTCACCACTGTATTCACAGCATCTGGCATACAGCAGGTACCCCATAAGACCTTGCTGAATGAAAGAAGAGAATTGCACTCAGGCAAAACAAGATCTGGGGTTGATGCCCCTTATACTCAGACTTGGAGGAGGTGTAACATCCTCAAGAGGAGTATATGTTGCTTATGGAAGATAAACTCCCAAATCTCCATGATTTGGAACCCTATCCAGACCAAATCTACATATATTTGTGTTGGTGAAAAAAAAAAGGATGCTGGGGCAGAAGCTACTCTGTGCTCACCAAATCCATTTTCCTTTTGTCCACAGTGCCGTTTGACTACATTTCCCAGCCTCCTCTGTGGTCAAGTGGGGTCATGTGATTTGAGGTCTGGCCAATGGAAAACAAGAAGACGTGATACCCGCCACCTCTAAGTCTGTCCCCCAAGAAAACTTCCCTCATGAACCTCCATACTCTCTCTCACCATCTGTGAAAGTAGAATCAAGGTACTTCAAGAATCTCAGGATGGTGGGTATAAAGGAGGGAAGAAAGGAAGGAAAGAAAGAAGGAAGGCAAATGGGCACTGGAGCCTCTGAGTCGCTACTCATTAAGAATCACCTAGAGGAGTCACCCAATCAGGTTGGATTATTGCATCTTTATATCAAGATGTAAATTATTATGGTGTTAAACCACTAACATTTGGTGCTGTTTGTTACAGCAGCTAGTGTTACACACCTTGAGGAACATAAACATCTAGAAGAAAGTCAGTCTGGGCTGGGCTATTGGGCTCCTGCTGGAGTGTTTGGAAGAATTCAGAGACTTTTCCTCTGTTGTTTCACCAGCCAGCTCATTCTCACCATTGCTAACTATTATAAGGATGCATTGTGGAATTTCACAGTTTACAGCTTTCATTTCAGCCTCTGAGAGGAAGGCAGGGCAGGGCTCACATGTTACAATGTGGAAATGAATCTTTCTTGGTGTTGGAGTGGTCTACCCAGGCTTGCAGCTAGTCAGAGACATCTGAGCCTAACATCTCACAACCGGGTCCTCTTTCTACAACACGATGATGTGCTGCAGGAAAAGTGTGATGCTGTGTTACATCCTGTCTGCACAGAGAGCGCGACATGTATCACGGTACACAAGGGCTTCTCCACCTCTCCACTACTGACATTTTTGAATGGGTTTTGTCACGGAGGGCTGCCCTATACATTACAGGATGTTTAGCAGCATCCCTGGTCCCTACCGCTAGATGCCACAAGTACCTCCAACCCAGTTTTGACAAGCAAAAACATCTCCAGGCATTGTCAACTATCCCCCCAGATGATAAAAAATCCCCCCTAGGTAAAAATCCCCCTCTAGAGATTTCTGCCTCTTTGTAAACATTTTGCTTGCCCATAGTGCCCCTGTAAATGGAAATATAGGCTAGAAAACAGTTCTCTCTTCCTGGGGAGATGAGTGACATGGAATACGAGATGAAATTGAGGTAAAACATATCACCTTCCTGTGTTCTGTTCACATATGGAGATCATCTTTGGGAATGGTGTGAATCTCACACCACAATGGCTCTTTCTCCATCTATAATGGAACTTAAGGGCTTCCCTGGTGGCACAGTGGTTGAGAGTCCGCCTGACGATGCAGGGGACATGGGTTCGTGCTCCGAGTCCGGGAGGATCCCACATGCCATGGAGCAGCTGGGCCCGTGAGCCATGGCCGCTGGGCCTGCACGTCCGGAGCCTGTGCTCCGCAGCGGGAGAGGCCACAGCAGTGAGAGGCCCACATACCGCAAAAAACAAACAAACAAAAAAAAAAACAAAAAACATATATATATATATATATAATGGAACTTAATTCCTATGTAGATCCCACTGGTCGCAAAAGCTTGGTCTATTCATTGAGGCCAATTACAGGCAATTCAGGGCTTTCTTAGGCTATTTGGATCCTCCTCACCCACACACTTCTCTGTCCTTTTGCGGGAGTCGTCCGAACCAATACACTTTATGGTTTATTACGAATAATGATTAACAATAAAAATGGCAAACCATGGTGCAGTGGTTGAGAGTCCACCTGCCGATGCAGGGGACACGGGTTCATGCCCAGGTCGGGGAAAATCCCACATGCCGCGGAGCAGCTGGGCCCGTGAGCCATGGCCGCTGAGCCTGTGCGTCTGGAGCCTGTGCTCCGCAATGGGAGAGGCCACAACAGTGAGAGGCCCGCGTACTGCAAAAAAATAAAAAAATAAAAAAATAAAAATGGCAAACCTTATTGAGCTCTTGCAGTATATATAACTTATACATGTGATTTTAGCTAATCATCAGAATAACGTTGGGATTGGTTCTAGGTGAAAGGTGAGGAAGGTGAGGCTCAAAGGGGTAAAATGATTTGCTCAATGTCACTCAGCTCCCAGGGAGCTCTACTGAGATTCGAACCCATAGTAATGTGTGACCTCCAACGTTTGTGACACTTCCCAGCCATTCCATTTGAGTAATAGACCTTGATGGGCCTCTACACCATGTATGTATCTGACACATCCTGGGACAGCTACCAAATCCTATGGTCCACGGGAACCATTGGCAACTGACTTTGGGAAAACAAGTGTGTGTGTCTTCAGTGGCAAACGTCCATGACATTTAGGCTCAGACAACATGCCAATGTCTGGGGGAAAGGGAAGAGGACAGTCAATCATCCTGACATTCTGTCATCTGTTTCTGGGGTCTACGGGATGCCAGATAGCCTGAGTTGGAAAGCACCACAGTCTTGTTATCCAGATGTTTGAGGTTGCATTGCCCCGCCCTCCATATGTCAGAGTTCCTGGCTGAGAGACAGCGACACTAATATCGCTCTTGCTACAACCAATAACAACGCTGCCCTTTTGTGTGTGTGCGTTGAGTGTGCGAGGCTTGGTGCAGAGGGTTTTGTTGTTTTTTTTTTTTTTTTTGGCTGCGTTGGGTCTTCACTGCTGCACGCGGGCTTTCTCTAGTTGTGGCGAGCGGGGGCTACTCTTCGTTGCGGTGCGCGGGCTTCTTATTGTGGTAGCTTCTCTTGTTGCGGAGCATGGGCTCTAGGTGCGCGGGTTTCAGTAGTTGTGGCACGCGGGCTCAGTAGGTGTGGTGCACGGGCTTAGTTGCTCCGCAGCATGTGGGATCTTTCCGGACCAAGGCTCAAACCCATGTGCCCTGCATTGGCAGGCGGATTCTTAACCACTGCGCCACCAGAGAAGTCCGGTGCAGAGGCTTTTATGTGCATTTTCTTATTCTCTGAATTGAGGTTCTATGAGAGGCCACGAATTCCAGATGAGGTCACTGCTAAGACTCAGCATTGGGTAAGGAACATACCAAAGGATGCTCGCGGGGGGACGTGGTGGTAGTGGGGTGAATAGTGGCCCCAAAAGACATGTCCACCCGGAAGCTGTGAATGTGACCTTGTTTGGAAATAGGATTTTTGCAGGTGTAATTAAGGATCTCAAGATGGGATTACTCTGGATTTACTGGGGCAGGGGGGTGGGACGTGCCTAAATCCAATGACTGGTGTCATTACAAAGAGATAAGCAGAGGGAGGTTTGAGAAGCAGACACACAGAGGGGAACACAGATGGAAGCGGAAACTGGAGTGATGTGTCTGTAGGCCAAGGATTGCTGGCAACCACCAGAAGCTAGGAGAGAGGCATGAAACAGATGCTACTGAAGAGCCTCCAGAAGGAACCAACCCTTGCCAACGCCGTGATTTCATCCTTCTGCACTCTAGAACAGCGAGAGACTGTCTGTTGTATTAAGCAGCCTGGTTCGTGGGCGTCTGTTACAGAAGTCCTAGGAAACGACGACAGTGGTTGAGATAGGATCTGAACCAGAGCGTCCAAACTCTTTACCAGTAACCTATGAGTCATACATTTGGAAACAGCTCTCAATGTCTTCAAGTTCCCAAATTCAATGACCCAGGGCACTCGAGTTTTTAGAAAGAGTGTACACACACACGCAAGCAGACACACATGCACTCCAAAGAGGTGGCATGACCAAGAAGACTTCTTAACCTCTTTGTAACTCAATTACTAGCTCTCAAGAACAGAACAAAAAGAAAGACATCCAAATTGTTCCTACAACTCTGATCAAGCAGGCTGCGGGGGAAAAAAAAAACTGTAGTCATGAAATGTGAAACCAGAGAATTGGCCCTTTTGGGCATTTGTGATGATATTTTATTAACACGGATGCTTTTGCGTGCGGACTTCAGACAACTTTAAAAAGTCAGTGAGTGCTGTTCTGGTCCTCATTTGATGCAGCCATGGGGGGCTGGAGAGATGGGAGGAAACACTGTGGTTAAAACATTTGCCCTCGTTTTCCGGAGTCAGTTGACAAACCAGAAATAGTCCAGACTTCTGGGCATCAACGTTAGGATCTTCTCAGAGTTCCTCTTACCGTAATTGATTTTTCCATCATGAAATTGCCTCTCCTCTTCCTAGACAATCCGGAGAACTCCTACACATCCTTCAAGCCCCAATTCCTATGAGATCCCTTCCCTGACGTTCCCAACTCCAAGCTCTGCCACAACGCCATGCTGATTATCTCACTCCATGTACACACATTCTAGTTTGTATATACCTCAAATACACCATTTATGATACTTTATACTATTTGATTCCTTATGGGTCAGTCTCTCCCTATAGATGAGGGATTCTTAACCCAAGAGCTTAAGAAAGTCAATGGAAGGGCTTTAAGGGAAGTTGCCAATCCCTGGAAACCTTTTGCAAAGTTTTACACAAATGTGCAACTTGAGGGATAGATGCTCCATAGCTTTCGTGAGTTTTCAAATAACTTCAAGACTTAAACACCTTTAAAACTCACTGCACTAAAATTTAAATTCTCTGAGATTCTTATCCCTATTGCTTGGCATGGCACCTGGCCCAACACAGGCCCATGAAAAGTGTCTGTGGCTGAATCACTGAACACAACTTTGATGAAACTGTAGTCAAAGGGATTCTGAGTTGCTCTGATTTTGTGTTGGAATCACTGCAGCTCTGAGTGAAGAACTTTGAAAGCTCTGAATCTGACTCACAGCTATAGCTCTCCTCTCCAAACAGCGGAGGTCAGTAGCCGGTTCTAGGGAGACGCCTTTTCATACCCTTTGCTCTCAGAAGCTTCCTACTTTTTAGTTGCCTCAGCAATCCAGCACCTACAGACATATCGGCATCAATGCACAGAAATACACGGATACAGAGAAAATAGCAAAATAAATAAGCTACAGGGAGATATTGTACAGCACAGGAAATATAGCCAATATTTTATAATAACTATAAATGGAGTATAACCTTTAAAAATTGTGAATCACTATGTTGTACACCTGAAACTTATACTGTAAATTGAGTATACTTCAATTTAAAAAATTAAAAAATGAGACTCAACCTGAATGCACATCAATAGGTGCTATTAACCTTTAGAAGGTAGGTCAGCAAAATATTTGTAAAGAGCCAGGTAGTAAATATTTTCAGCTTTTGGGGACATAGAGTTCGTTTGGGGACATAGAGCTCGTTTGGTGCAACTCCTCGACTCTGCCGTTGTATTGTCAAAGCAGCCGTAGACAAGGTGTAAATGAACAGGTGTGGCTGTGTGCCAATAAAACTTTATTTACAAAAACCGGCAGGCGGCTGCATTTAGCCAGGGAGACATAATTTGCTGACCCCTGCCTTAGAATACTACGTGACAGTTAAAAAAAAGGCTTGTGAAAATGTCCAAAATTGATTTAATTTGCTGAGCAATATCACTAGCACATCTATAGAGTGTCCTGCATGGTCGATTCAGTTTTAAGCACCTTACCTGGGTTATTTTATTTAATCCCCACATACCACCGCTTAACCACTGGGCCTACTGCTTTGTACCGGGAGCGACCAGCTCTGTGAACTTGGACAGGTGGCTTAGTCTCCCTGAGCCTCAATTTCCCAACTGGTAGAACCAACTCAAAAGAGGACTGTTGCTGTTTGTATAAATCAAGTTAGTTAACATTGGTTAAGTCACTGTCACATCATGGAAACACAATTCAAGTTAGTTCCCCATCTCTTAAATTTTTTCAGTGAGGCACTGTTCAACTAAAAGAGAATATAAAGAAAGGGATGCTTAAATACATTCAGCTCTGAACGTTTTCTCTGAGGGTACAGACATCTATTCAGACACAATGGAGTATTTTTTTTAACACATGGTGTCGTGGGATGGCAATGTCTATTATCTTACGTGTGATTAATGAAAGCTGTTAATATAAACAGCAAGAGGACAGACACTGATGTCCCCAGTGGCTGCTAATTAGGGAGGCGCTGCTCTTTCTCAGGCTTAAAAGGGAACTGCTCTGTCTTAGCTGTCTGTAATAATTTATCAAGAAGTGAAATTTTAAGGACATGACCCAGAAAGAACGTGATAACAAGAAAATATCTCTTTCCCTTGTAATAATGATAACAGTAATACTGGAATGTACTAGATGCTTCTATGTGCCAGGTACAAGCTAAGCGCTCTGCGGACCGATCCTTATTTAATCCTCCCAGTGGTCTTCTCCGGTTAATATCTATGTTTGTTCGACTTTCAGATGAGGTAACTAGTCTTCCAGCAAACGAGTGATGAGCTGTGGAGATAACACTAAGCATGACCCAGTTAAGGAAGCAAGTTTGGGGTGTGGGAGACAGAAACGTCTTGTGGGATTGTCCACATTTTGTAGATGCTGTATATGGGGCGGTTAGGGGAATAAGGATGAAAGGGAAACTTACAAATACGTATACACACACACACACACACACACACAAGTATATAATGGTATGGTGAAGAAAGAGATTGTTTGCATTTATGACAGTGTAAAATCCATGAGGCTGTAACAATTTTTTTTTTTTTTTTTTTTTTTTTTTTGTTGGTACGCGGCCCTCTCACTGTTGTGGCCTCTCGTCTTGCGGAGCACAGGCTCCGGACGCACAGGCTCAGCGGCCATGGCTCACGGGCCCAGCCGCTCCGCGGCATGTGGGATCCTCCCGGACCGGGGCACGAACCCGCGTCCCCTGCATCGGCAGGCAGACTCTCAACCACTGCACCACCAGGGAAGCCCGAGGCTGTAACAATTTTGACTCTAAAATATCCCTAGCACTAGAAGACAGCTACATAAACAAGAACCCACGGCTTTGTGTGTTGTGTGTGCACAGGGCTCAACAAGAGGCACACAACGTACAGCCCGGGGCTGGTTTCCAAAAGCCGTAGGTGCACCGCCATTTACCCGCTCCTTCACTTGCACGGGCTGCACTCCTCGGGATGGAGTGCAAGGATGAGCTGGGGGATTCCATGGGAAGCAGAAGTCATGGAACTGAATGACGGATTAGGTGGGGAGGGCACAGAAGGAGATGAAGTTGGACAGGACCCTGCGACTGTTCTAGTTTGATTGGGTGGCTGAGCTGGAGAATTGAGGGGCAAGAGCAGGTTTGGGGGAAGGTGAGAAGCTCCATTTTGGACATTCCAACCTTGAGGTGCAGATGTGAGGAGACACGTACGGCTGCTGACGGCTCTGAGGATTGGGGAAGAGGCACGTTAAAAGCTGAGGGGTGAACACAGGGTGAGCCCTGGGACACACTCATGCTGAGGAAGAGAAGTGGGTGAACAGTCTGAGCTGGAAGAAAAAGAAGGGGTTTGGCAGTTTCACAGAATGATGGTGTGATTAAGAAGGGGCTGTCTATAACGGGGGGGTCTATAAAAGGGCATGGCACACAGAAGACTTCAGGAGCCTTGCAGTTAATTATAGTGGCCAAGGTCACTGCCCATAATCTAGGCTACACGACTTCCTTGATGTTTTTCCAAAGACAGCTCAATGTTTTGCAAAAAGGAAGGGTTTGGACTTAGGAAGACCTGGATTTAAATCGAGACACCTACTCCCCGCAGCACACAGCATCTACTAAGCATCTACTCGGTGTCACGGTATCTAAGCACCTACTCTCCACGGCACACAGCATCTACCCCTCGCTGGGACAGGCGCTGCAAGATGGCCTCGCCCAGGATCCCTAGCTCCAGACTCCCTCCCTGGGAACTTAAGAAGGATGCCTGCTGACTCAGTGGATCTACAGGGACCTCTGACACCTCCTGGCCTTTCCCGGAACCTTAAAAAGGAAGGGGAGAGAGCCTCTGAGGGCAGGTTTAAAATTAGAAGGGAGTGCAAGGCTGCCTGTGGTTCTTGAACCTCAGCCATTCGGGAGGAATGGGAGATAAGGTGGACAAGAGACAGGAAGCGTTTATTTAAGATTCCTATCACACTGGGAAGCTGGAGGGGGAGTTTAGTTCAGGGGAAGAACAGGATGTTGCCAGGATCCGGGGCAGGGCCGAGGGCAGAGGGACATGGAGGGAGCGGATATTGGAAAGAGGGAGCTAGGCAGCCAGGGTTGAAGGCAACGAAGTCTGGAGAGGTCCCAGGCAGGAAGTCAGCCCAGAAAGAGGCCCCTTGGGAGTTCAGGTCTCTTCAGTTGGCAGAAGGGAGATAGATCTTCTCTTCCAAGGCCTTGGGTCTTTGAGATGAGGCTGGTGTGTTTCTGGGTGGTCCCAAAGAAGACCTCATTTAACTCTTGAGGGAGTTCTCAGTTCACTGTCCCCCCACCCGGAGTCTTTCTGCTGGTCCCCCAGCTCGGAGGCCACCAGGCTGACCTTCTCTGAAGGGCACCACCAGGCAGCTCCATCTTGCCCTTGACGGCTACAGGGAGTTAAAGTCCAGACTGGCTGACCGAGCCCCTGTGAGCAATTCCCATCCCATGCTCCTGGGGGGTGGGGACCCTGGGGCTGAGTACCAGGATGCTCCTTGTCTCTCTAGGGAAACACACAGTTTCTCCCGTTTCCAAAAGACTCTTTATCAAAATGAAAATCCAGGGAAGGAAGTCCACCTCTGGAAGAGGACATGCACAACATGGAGAAATACAAAGGAGCAACAAACACCAAGGAAAAAAACTGTCATCATCATTAGAATAACCTGTAGCTGCACTGTCATGGCAAAAGCCAGGTACTGCCATGAGCCCTGGACATCCACCAACTTGTTTCAGTCCCCTTGACGACTCTCAGAGGCATTTTCTCCATGTCACAGTAGACTCCAGGAAACCAAGGCACACAAGGGTTAAGTTCCTTGTCCACGACCTTAGCTGCTACGTGGCAGACAGTGGAAGAACGAGGGTCGTGCTGACCACCTAACTGAGAAGAGTCTGGGTTTGCAGCTGACAAAACTGGTCTTGAGTAAGTGACTTCACATCTCTGAACCTCAGTTTCCCCACTCTAGAAAATGGGGGTAAAATCGGACTCACGCCGCAGAGTTGCAGGTCATTTTTAGCAAGAAAATATATGATTAGTACAGTGCATTGATATTTATTTCAAGTGCAATAACGGTAAACTTTTTATTATTGATTTACAGGTCCCAAGGACCCACCCTACTGACTCTGCCTGCCTACATCTGTCAGGAGTTAGAAAGGGTCCACGCCTGGCAAAAGAGGCCAGAGGCCCCACAGAACAAGGCTGAGATGTGTCCCACCCCTACCCTCCTTTTCTGGCCTCTTCTGCAGGCATAGCTGACAAGATCCCGAGGGGACCTCCCACTCACTCATGACCAAGCCTCTGGGGAAGCATCCGGACCACAGGGGCTGATCAGTGATGGAGTATTTGCTTAGCTCCACGCCCACGGTCCAGCTGGAGAGACACCCTTGGGTTCAAGGCTAAAGGCTTCCAGGAAATGTGGCGGAGGCTTGAAGCCATCAGTCACTCAGTAACTGCCCCCTTCTGTCTCTGGGGACAGTCTGGAGCGCTGGCTTGGGACATTCTCCCTTTTCATTCCCAGGGAGCCTGTCTGCTTCCTCTTGCTCTCCCAAGCAGTGGCCACACATTATTACTATTACTGTTATTATTTTTGCTACCCCTGATTGAGTTGTTCACTATTTTCAGGGCCCTGTGCTTAGTGCTTTATATGCATTTCCTCATTTAATCCTCACTAGAACTCTGAGTATTGGAGAGTATTTTTATCCCTATTTTACAGCCTGCTCAAAATGGAAGTTCACTCGCTGGAGCTCACACAGCTGGAAAGTGAAAAACCTGGGCTGTGAATCCAAGCAGTGTGGCTCCAAAGTCCATGCTTGAAGCTGTGAGCCTTGTGTGCTTTAACACAGGTTCTCCTGACCAGGCCTAGTGGCCAAGCCAGAGCAGCTTTCCCCTCCTTTCTCTTCGTTGCAGGAATCAAAGAGGGGACACTGGGCGGTGGGGTTATAGGACTAATTAATGTAAGGAGACAGCCAGGGTCACACAGATCGCAAATGTGGGGGAGTCACAAAGCTTCCAGGATCTCACAAAGAAAGTGGGTGAGAAGTATTTCAACCAGAGGGCATAGCAAGTGCAAAGGTCCTGAGGTAGGAATAGACTCATCTTGTTCACATTTGCTTCTGGGTCTCCTCTGCTGAAATGTTTATCTACCATTCCGTTCTCCACCCATCCATCCTTTGGAACACAACTAAATGTCACCTCCTCCAGGAAGCCTTCCCTGGACCTGGGCTGGGCTGGGTTTTGCTCCCATTGCCCCATTCTTCTTCACAGAATATTGCACATTTATGTTTACTTAACAGCCTGGAATATTTGCTTACTGTTGGTCTCTGGATAAACTCTAAGTAGGCAGGGGATAATGTTTGTTTTGTATTCTCTATGCCTAGAACAGTGGCACATAACAAGTTCTCCAATAAATCTTCATTGACTGACTGCTCTGATGGGACCACATTTAGAAGACTGGATTCAATGCTGGACACCCTTGTTTATTAGGGGAAAGGGTGCATGTCACTTCTCAAGGAGGGGGTGATCACCCTTGGAGAAACACTTACACTCATGCACAAGGAGACATATACAAGTATGTCTATCATGGAATTATTTGTGATAGAAGAAACTGGTATCAACTTAGATGCCCACCAGCAAGGGACTGGTTACAGGTAATGTGCTCGCATGTGTTGTAAGACAGAGAGCAAAGTAGATGAACCTGAGCTGTAAGCGTCTACAGGGAGATTTCTCAAAAACTTGACAGGGAGAGAAAATTCCGGTCATGAAGTGATTCATAGCCCATTTAAGAAATTAAAAGAGACTGAAGAGACCCTCTATATTTTTCAGGATTCATACATAAGTATGTAAAAATCATATTTAAATGGAGTATATATTCTGAGTTCATAATAGTATGTGTGTGTGGGCAGGGCTGGGGGCACAAGGGGGAATTTAACCTTACTGAGATGCTCCAATTTATTTAAGAACTAGGAATTCATGTATTATTAATTTAAAAATGTGTAAATATAAAAAAGGGATAGTTAGAAAATACACCAACTGGTTCATAATAGCTCATTCTGGATGGTAGGAATATGGGTGGATCTTATTTCCTTCTTTCTGTTTTGCTTTTTAAAAAATTTTTTAATTTCAGAGCACATAAGAGGGAGGGAGAGAGGGAGGGAAGGATAGAGGGAGGGAAGGAAGAGAAATAGGAACATGAATGGGGGAAAACATGGCAAATAAGGAGCTTGGAAATGGGCAAAGGATCAAGGGTTGTAGCAATGGTGGGGTTTGATCCAGGAAAAATGCAAACCCCACCTTCACATATTTTCAGGGGGAAAAAAAAGATAGGGCCAACTGAAGAAGCTTGAGATAGGGCACATTCCAGTACAATGTAATAAGAAGAAGTTCTCTTCAAAGACTTTCAAATAAATGTGAATTACCTAAACTGTACAGTAATATACCATCCTTAAGAACATCATTTAATGCTACAAATACATTTAGAGTCTTTTTCTCTCCCCTCCCAGCCAGGGACAACCACTGCTGTCAGTTTGTTAATTACCTCCAGAGCCCTTTCTTATACATTTGCACACATATATTTACCATAGAAAATGTACATCTTGTTTGTGTTGATTTTTTTTAAACACGCATAGTACTATGTAGATGGTATAAAACACTCAGCAGCCAGCTCTTTTCATTCACTGTTGTGTTTCTGAGATGTATCCATAGAGATATGCTTAGACTTAGTGTACTCTTTTTCGTGACTATATAATGTTCCATCAAAGGAATATATTATACTGTATGCATCCACTCCCCTACTGGGCGACATATAGGTTGATTCAAATGTTTTGCTATTACAGTTGAGCTGTGGCTACATGTGTACATACTTCCTCGTGCATCTCTGGAGAGTAGAAAGAACACATTTTCTATTTCAACAGATTCTGTCAATTTGCCCAAAGAAGTACTAGATAACAGTGAGCTATGTGAGAATAGATTAGGCAGGAATAAGTTCCTCGTCTCTGCAAGTGTCTAAGCATTGGCTGATAGCCTCTTGGCACCACTGTAGTGGAGGGGATGCTGGCCCTAAATGGCCATTAAGTTCCCTTCCAACTGTGCGATCCTATGATCTCTCATCTCCCTCCAGTGGGACTCCCAGCTGCACTGAGGGGAAAAAGTCATCT
Source organism: Mesoplodon mirus (assembly GCF_964341445.2). Taxonomy (NCBI): domain Eukaryota; kingdom Metazoa; phylum Chordata; class Mammalia; order Artiodactyla; family Ziphiidae; genus Mesoplodon; species Mesoplodon mirus. The sequence continues at coordinate 13,929,248 of NC_138989.1, forward strand.
TTGCTGCAGATTTGGAGGAGCTGGGAGGGACATTTTTGCAAAACCCCATGTTTCTTGCTCCTATCGATGTGTTATATTTCATTCTAGCTGAAGACATCTTAACTAAACAAACCCCTTGTGTTTTGTTGGAGTTTGGAATGAGGTCTGGGTTGAAATCTTGGGTCAGTCCCAAGTAGCTGTATAATCTTGGGTATGTTTGAATTCTCCATGCCTCAGTCTCTTCGTCTCTAAAGTGGGGTAAATTCATACCCCTTGCTCACGACTGTTGCAATGATTCCCTTGGTTGATGGATGTAACGTGTTCTAATGGCTGGTGAGTTGCATCACTCTCTAAGGGGGTGCGGGGAGGGCTCACTGTGCAAGCCGGCTGTCCTAGAGATGCAGAGATTGGGAGCAGTCTTTGCCCTTGGACAGCCTTGCCCAAGTCCAAGGTTTAACCAACCCGATGCACCCATTGCTGTGGCCAGCACAACCTTTTGTTTGCTCTTTTATCTCTTTCAAAGCGTGTCCATTATCTCATCTGTTCATCAAAGGGCGCTACAAGGAAGTCAGGCAGAGCATGGGTCCAAGGAGAGATGATTCAGGAATCTGAAAGTCAAGGCCAGAAGCTTCTCTGACAAGCAGCCCATTGGGCTGAGTTTCTCCACGGATCTTGGCCTGGGAGGAGGGCGTGAGGTTGTCCGGGTCAGGACTGAAATACCCACAGAGAGACTTCCTTTCCCCTGACGGTGGCCTGGGCTTCTCAGCCCAGCCAGATGGGCTGCAGATGTGAGCTCTGGGTTGCAAAGGAGTCCAGGGGAAAGAGGCAAGACTCAGCCCCTTGCCTGGAGTGTCAGCTCCTAAGCCTGATGCCATAGGAGCATCATGCTGGGGTCCTGAGCTCAAGTTTGCAGAGTTTTGGAAACAGGAAGGTGGTGCTGGAGATACTGCCATGTTTCTACGATGCTAGTGGCTATCTGTCAGAGAATATCTCAGGCAGCAGCCATCCCATCTCGCAGCTTTCAGGTCAGCTTGGACATAAGCCACAGTCTCGTGTCATCCCTACAGCCCCGGCCAGCCCTGGAAAGCCTGCTAGGTTACCAAACAGCTGCTTCTTCCAAGGAACTGCAGGCCCTCCATTGCTTCCTCCTTCTTCAGCTTGTTCCAAAATTCAGGGTCCCTTCCCTCATGCCATATCTTCAGCGTAGCCAATGTTGACTTTGATCCCAGGGGACCAATTGCTACTGTCAGTCCATTCAGAGTGGAACCGTTTATAGAGTTCTGCCTTGGATATAATAGTTCCCTGATTCCAGGAAAGACCTCAGGGACTGGGTTTCTGGAGACTGGTTGAAGAAAGGGCTCTGGCTCAGCCAGACCTGGGTTCTGCCATCCAGGGCTGTGTGCCTTTGGAAAAGTCACATCACCTCTCTGACCTTAGGCTTCTTATTGGTAGAAAGTGGGGGATCATCCCTACCTTGCAGTGCCATTGGGAAGATTCAAGAAAACACATGCACATCCTCAGCCAGCACGAAGTCCACGCTTCCTAAGGGACTTTTACTGTTGTTCTGATTATTATGATTGTTCTTGCTGCTGCTGAGGCTAAGGGGCTGCCTCCCTCCCTTCTTTCTTCAGTCCCTCATTGTCTCTATAATCAGATAGACCTGCGTTCTAATCCCAGCATCATCTTATAGCTACGTGGCCTCGATCAAGTTACTTAGCTTCTCTGAGACTGCCTCAGTTTCCTCACCCATGAAGAGACATTTAGAAAGGTTTCGTGACTTCCCCAAAGTCACCTACCCAGGAAGGACTTTCAACTCAAACCTGCATACGTCCAAGAGCCCTGATGGCTTAACCATCGTGCAGCTACATTTTTATCGTATTTCGATTTTCCTTAAACATGGCCCCTCTGTTTCTTTCTTTTTTCCTATGTGCCATGATTTTTATTTTTTAACTTTTTATTTTATATTGGAGTATAGTGGATTAACAATGCTGTGTTAGTTTCAGGTGTACAACAAAATGATTCGGTTATACATATACACGCACCTATTCTTTTTAAAATTCTTTTCCCAATTAGATTGTTACAGAATATTGAGCAGAGCTCCGTGTGCTGTACAGTAGGTCCTTGTTGGTTATCCATTTTAAATATAGCAGCGTGAATATGTCAATCCCAAACTCCCTAACTATCCCTCCCCCGACCCTTCTCCCCACCCCGTAACCATCGTAAGTTCGTTCTCTGAGTCTGTGAATCTGTTTCTGTTTTGTAAATAAGTTCATTTGTATCATTTTTTTTAGATTCTGCATATAAGCAATATTTCTCTTTCTCTGTCTGACTTACTTCACTAAGTATGACAGTGTTTCTTCTGTTTTTTTAAAATATTTTTTTGATGTGGACCATTTTTAAAGTCTTTATTGAATTTGTTACAATATTGCTTCTGTTTTATGTTTTGGTTTTTTGGCCATGAGGCATGTGGGATCTTAGCTCCCCTACCAGGGTTTGAACCTGCACCCCCTGCATTGGAAGGTGAAGTCCTAACCCCTGGGCCGCCAGGGTCTGGTCTGCAACGAGGACTACCTAAAAATGATCGCTTCTTCAAATTCTCAAGTTCTGTCTAAAAGTCCATGTCCATCCCACTGGGCCACCAGTTTACAACAAACAGAAACAAAAAAAAACGAATAGAAACAGTGTGAGAGAGGTCTTTGGACCGTTTAGGGAGTGTTTCCAAAGGGAGGGAGGAAAGTAGGCAGCTGAGACTTGCCCAACTCCAGGAAGGACCTTGGTGGAACCTGTACATCAAAGGAAGCCCAAGGCTTCAAAGGCAGGCACTCCATTCTGCCCTCTCAGCCACTGGTCACGTGGGGACAAAGCCAAAGCATGCGATGTGGGGAGCTGAGGGTTTTGTGACAAGAACCTCGCTGTGGTCAAGGGCGTCTCTGGAGCCTGGCACAGCTGGCTGCTCTCCCTCCAAGCCACCCCTCACCAGCTCAAGGGTCCTCACACTGGAGACCCAGACCCCTAAGAGCTCCATGCTAGAATTCAGAGCTTCTCTGAACTTGGTCAGCAGGAAAATATATCACATCTTTGTTGTCACTAACCTTGAACTGAAATTGAGCATTTCTTTCCATTATGATTGCAGGTAACAGGTGTGTGCCAGGATCGGCAGTCCCTGCCACTTGGTCACCAATAGAAATCACAGATATTGGCATGTCACCTTACAAGAGTCACAGAGAATTTACCATCCCTTAGTCTCACGACACTTCTGCTGTCCGGGTTGTTATTAGAACTGCTGCTAAGACTGATTTCAAGAGCTGATAAAGAAACACAAATACCACTGTATCTTTTTTTCCGTTTGAAGTGGGTTTCCTCTGTAATCCTATGTATTTTTTTTAATTTTTAAATTTTTTTATTTTTATTTTTTGGCCATGCTGAGGCATGCGGGATCTTAGTTCCCCAACCAGGGAGCAAACCCATGCCCCCTGCAGGGGGAGCGCAGCGTCCTAACCACTGGACCCCCAGGGAATTCCCCCTAGGTATTTTACTTTATGGATTTTAAAGCACTGCTCTGAGAAGGAGTCCCTAGACTTCACCATACTGCCAGAGTCTCATACTCATGCAATATTAAGAACCCCTGTTGTAGCCATTCAGCTCTCTCAGTCTCAGTTTTCTGGTTAATGCATTAAAATCCCTTTTTCTAAAGTGCATTGGTGAAGATCACATATTGCAAGGCGTGTGAAAGCACCAGGCATGGAGGAGACATTCAATCAACACTACTTTCCCTCCTTCTTGACAGCCACCCTCTTACAACCTGGAGCCAAGAATTGGTGTATTTACCACCTGCCTTCCATGGTCTGCCATGAAGGGCCTCTCGCCCACCGCCCGCTGGCTCACCCTGGTCTCCAGAAGTGAAATGCCCCCTCCTGCCCCACCACGACACACGTCCAGTGAGACGGAGGTTGACAAGGCCACAAATATTTGAACTATCCTTGGGCTAACACAGGGCGTTGACCCCAAAGTATGTGCTACATCGGCTGAAAGTTTATCCTAGAATAACAAACGTGACAGCTAGCAAAGTGAGGGGAAAGGGACCGATAAGATAAAAGGCACCCATGGAGTCCAAAGGCACAGCCTGTGCAGGGAGGAAGAAGATCGGGACCCAGCATGACACCAGGGGAGTGAGGCCATCGAGTCAAACAGTCCATTTTCTAGAAAGTTCTGAGCATCTGCATAGGACATGGTGCAGATAGTACCTATAAATCCAGCTGTGTTGCTGGGTGACCCTGAGTAGCTATGGCAACAAGATGCTAACATTATGGTCCGGCTGAGAAAATTCAGAGGAATCACTGTACTGCACTTAACAGGTGCTTGGAACAGAGTAAGCCTTCCGCAAATGTGGCTATTGCTACTCTTACTACTAACATCATTATACTGATGTGTGGAGGCTAGAGGTTAATTTCCCAGCCTCCGTGGTCAGAGTGTCTGCTTTGCCAATTAAAATTATGTGACCTTGGACTGCTTTCTCTCTTCGTGCTAGTTCCTTCACTGGGCTAAGGGATAGAATGAGGACCTGGTAGGGTGGTTGAGGGAATTAATTGAAATAATATGTAGAAAGGGCTTAGGCCAGAGCCTGATCCAGGGCAAACATACAATAAACGTTCCCAATAACCGTTCATATCACCATCATCAGCATCAGCATCATCATATATCATTACAAACTGGACATAGAGAAAGGAAGCTCTTGGGAAGACACGAGTCAAGGGGAGAAGCTCTTGGTGAGACAGAGATCTAGCCCAGGGGTAGGCAAACTATCTGGCACGTGTTTTTGAAAATAAAGTTTTATTGGCACACAGCCACGCCCATTCACTTATGCATTGTCTACGGCTGCTTTCATACACAACAGCAGAGCTGAGTGCTCTCTGGCCCTTAAAGAAAAAAGGTTTGTCATCTCTTGGTCCCTGGTGTGGAGGAATGATGGTATCTTGACAAGTTGCCCCTGGAGGAGTGGCGGGTGGTGGTGGGGTGATGTTAATGAGCCTTTTGACATAAGTTAATTATTTTTTATAAGTTAATTATTATTTTCCTATGTTGATTGATTTATCCTGCTGGAAAGAAAAATTTCCTTTCTTCTATCCATCCATCTGTACATCCATCCACTCATCTATTTATTCAAGAAACCCTCAGACACTGTGTGCTAAGTGCTAGGGATGGAGAAATGAACTAAGTCTGAGAGAGCTGGACAGAGCATGGATACCTAGAGTTCAGTGTGGCAGACATTGGAGAGCGGTCACTGCCATGCTTTCATTGAATTAGAAAAAGGTGCCCCCCCAAAAAAAATGCCTTTGCACGTAGTAGATGCTCAATAAACATTTGTTGAATGAAAAAAAGGAAAAGAAAAAATGCCTTGTCTGAGAAGTCAAGATTGGACAAATCAATGGAGCTCAGACCTCATCTGCTACTTTGGCCAGACCATTTGTGCAGTGCCCAACCTGCACAACCTTGGGTGGCAACCCTGAGAGAAATCGGTACAGTGTGCAAAAGGGATCTGAGAAGGGCAAGCCGCGCTAGGGAGGAAACCAGTGTAGCGGTGTCAGGTGGGTCTTCCTGGAGGAGGAATAGGAGCTTAGTCTTGAAAGGGGATCAGGGGGAAAGGGAGATGAAAGAGGACAGGGACAGGTGGAGAGAAGCATGTGAGTGGAGAGGGGGTTGGGATGAGGGTTGGAAGGGTCTGGTGGGTTCTGCTACCACAAAGAGCACAGTGTGACTACATCATAGACTGCCGGCAGAATAACTTCAGACCACCGTCATCTTATCAACTCCCCTCAATTTTTTTTTTTTTTTTTTTTTTTTTGCGGTATGCGGGCCTCTCACTGTTGCGGCCTCCCCCGTTGCGGAGCACAGGCTCCGGACGCGCAGGCCCAGTGGCCATGGCTCACGGGCCCAGCCGCTCCGCGGCATATGGGATCCTCCCAGACCGGGGCACGAACCCGTATCCCCTGCATCGGCAGGCGGACTCTCAACCACTGCGCCACCAGGGAGGCCCTCCCCTCAATTTTATATTTGGACCCAAGTAAAATCTGCTCATTCCTCTCCATCCCCACCACCACCAGGCCATTGAGGCCTCCCCTGGACAGCAGCCAAAGCCTTCCCAATGGTCCCCACAAACACCTCCTCTGCTTTGCAGCCAGAGGGTTCATTCTGAAATCAGTCTGATCATGACACTCCCTTGCTCTAACACCTTCCATGGCTCCTCTGTGCTCACAGAACAAGACCAAACTCATTAACCTGTGTTCCTGGAACAATCTCTGCTTCCCTTCCTCTGGGTTTTTTTTTTTTTTTCCTCTTATTTTATCTCCTCACACATTGGAATTTCTGGTTCTCTCTCTCTCTTTTTTTTTTTTGCATATATAGATTGATCTGTGTATTGATCTATTGATCTATCACTCTGTCTATACGTCTATCAATCTATCAGTCTATCAATAGATCAATAGATCAATCTCCAAATAAACACTATATAAATACTTCTCTATATATGTGAAGTCTATCATCTACCTACCTATCTAATCTATCCATTGTATTTACATAGTTATACATATATTGCATGTAGAGAAATAGAGATAGATGAGATAGATATGGATATAGACATAGATACAGATATAGATATTCTTCAAGCCATCTCACTTTAGGGAAGCCCACCTAGAAACTTCCTAACTGGTCTCCCAGCTTCTACGTCTACCTCTTACATTCTATTCTCCAAAAAGCAGCCAGAAGGATCCTCTTGAAACCTATGTCAGATCATGTCACTCTTCTGGCCAAAACCCTCCCACAACTCTCTGCCTCACTCAGAATGGAAGCTAAAGTCTGCTCTCTGATCCACAAGACCCTACAGACCCTGGCCTGCATTATTTCTCCAGCTCCATCTCTCACTGGCCCCTCTCTCATTTCACTCTGCTCTACTTTCAATAGCCTCCTTGCAATTCCTCAAATATTCCACATGCACTCCCACCTCAGGACCTTTGCACTGGCTGTTCCCTTTGCCTGGAAGGCCCTTCTCATAGATACCTGTGCACTCTCTCTCTTGTTCTTTCAACTTTTTCAGAACTTTTACTCAAGTGTCACCTTCTCATAGACATCTTTTCTTATAAGCCCATTTAAAATTGCATATCCCTTCCCAACTCCGTATACCTTCTTTTCTGTTATGTTTCTTTATTGCACATTTTAAAATACAACAAAAATTTTTTAACATCTTTATTGGAGTATAATTGCTTTACAATGGTGTGTCAGTTTCTGCTTTACAACGAAGTGAATCAGCTATACATATACATATATCCCCATATCTCCTCCCTCTAACACATATATATGGAATCTTTAAAAAAAAAAAAAGAGGTTCTGAAGAACCTAGGGGCAGGACAGGAATAAAGATGCAGATGTAGAGAATGGACTTGAGGACACAGGGAGGGGGAAGGGTAAGCTGGGACGAAGTAAGAGAGTGTCATGGACTTATATACACTACCAAAGGTAAAATAGATAGCTAGTGGGAAGTAGCCACATAGCACAGGGATATCAGCTCGGTGCTTTGTGACCACCTAGACGGGTGGGATAGGGAGGGTGGGGAGGGAGACGTAAAATACAATAAAATTTAATAATTATTCTTTTAATATCTGTTTCCATTACCTTGAAAGCTCCATGAGAGCAAGAATTTGTGTGTGGGGTGTTTGTTTGTTGGTTTGTTTACTATACTATCTCCAGCAACTTGAATAATCCATGGCACATAATAGATGCTCGATTAATACTTGGGAAATGAACGAATCGCCTCCTTTACTGCACTCAATATACCTTTATTAATGCATCCACAGATCATTTTATATATATATATATATATATATTTTTTTTTTTTTTTTTTTTGCGGTACACGGGCCTCTCACTGTTGTGGCCTCTCCCATTGCGGAGCACAGGCTCCGGACGCGCAGGCCCAGTGGCCATGGCTCACGGGCCCAGCCACTCCGCGGCATGTGGGATCCTCCCAGACCGGGGCACGAACCCGTGTCCCCTGCATCAGCAGGCGGACTCTCAACCACTGTGCCACCAGGGAAGCCCCCACAGATCATTTTGATGCATTTTTTAGCCGTGTCACACTATTAGAGTACAGTGATGTTTTAGTTGTCTCAAACCTTATGGTTTTTGTTTCTCTCTGTGTGTTGCATACCATTATAATTTGGTAAACGGGAAATTTCTGTGATCCCATAAGCCAAAGTGCAGACGGGGTTAACCCTAGGTCCTACCACCCACTGGGTGTCCCAGAGATCCTCCGTTTGTCCTGACTTGTTGACTTTCCATCTTCCTTTGGCTCTCCTGTAGTTTAACTTGGACCATGCTTCCTCTGTTTTGTTCCTGTTGTTTGCTGCCCTGGGCCTCTGGTTTGAAGTCAGCCGCCCAATGGCCTCGACACCGTCACCTCAGCTGTGCTCCACACGCCACCAACACTTTGGCCAGGGGGAGAGGACAGATGGCTCAATCGTCTCATTGCAGGTCGGCGCCCAGCCTGGATCAGCCTGATGGACGGCAGTATTGACAGTCTGGCTGACCCTTGTTCAACAGGCTGACATCCCCCATATTTCACAGACCAACGCTGGATGTGTATCAAAGGGACTGTCAGGTCACCAAACAGCTAATTAAAGCCATAAAGAGACAGGAAGACTAAGTGGTCCCTTTCCCCCTTGGGGAGCTGAGACCCCTTGTAGGAACCTGCGTGCTTCCTCCTTCTCTAGAAGTACAGTTGAGGCAGATATTGGAAAAGGATATTATTGGGATCAGAAAAGAGACAAGGATAAATTCCAGATACTGGATTCATCTCCCACTCTTGTTCCAGCCCGCCTCCATCATTACTTCAGTGTTTAAGAGTGCAACCTGAGTTGTGCAAGGTAGAATCCCCAAAGCTCATTCCTCTGGGGAGGAGTGTTTAGAGAGAGGCCACTTGGACTCTGATGGCATTGATCATTCCCAGGTCTACGTGACTGAGGGCCATGAGGAGTGAGACTGAAGGTGTCCAGAGGGCCAGCTCACCCTGGCCACCTTGGCAGCAGAAAAAGCATCACAGTTGGAGTCAGACACTCCCAGGCATGGATCCGAGCTCTGTCACGTGCTAGCTGTGTGGCCTTGGCTTAGTTTCCTAGCCATTCTGAGCCTCAGTTTCATCATCTCGAAAATGCAGGTGCAAATAGTGTCACCCTTGGAGAGCTGTTACAAAGAGTCAACCAGTTGATTCTTTTTTTTTTTTTTCAGTACGTGGGCCTCTCACTGTTGTGGCCTCTCCCATTGTGGAGCACAGGCTCCAGACGTGCAGGCTCAGCGGCCATGGCTCACAGGCCCAGCCGCTCTGTAGCATATGGAATCCTCCCGGACCGGGGCACGAACCCGTATCGCCTGCACCGGCAGGCGGACTCTCAACCACTGCGCCACCAGGGAAGCCCCAACCAGTTGATTCTTAACTCCAGTCTCATATGAGAATCATCTGAGGTGCTTCTGAAATAGACCTTTGTCAGGGCTCTGCCAAGGCCAGTTGATCCAGATTCTCTGCGGTTGAGTCCTGGGCATCCCGTAGCTTTTTAAAATCTCCTTGGATGGTTCTTATGTGCTGGCAGGGCTAAAAGTCACCCGAGTGAATGATGTTAAATGATTGCTAAGCTCTCTGCAGGGCTGGCACATAGTAGGGGATTCGTGAAGATTCGTGAAGATTCGTGATCGTCTTCCCTTCTCTCTGCATCTGTTATTTCTAAGCCTCTCTTGTACTTGCCTTAAGGGAAGTATGTGGGACGTGACATTGATCTGGCCAGGGATCGAACCCAGGCCCCCTGCATTGGGAGCACAGAGTCGTAAGCACTGGACCACCAGGGAAGTCCCACATTTAACACGTTTCAATTGGATGCCTCCTGCATGTCAAACAGCAGGTAGACCTGAGAGGTACAATGAGGAAGAAGACACAGGCCCTGGCTTTGCCCTCCTCATGGTATAGTTGAGGGGACAGGTGCATAAAGAGGTAATAATAATAAAGGGCAACTGATATGTTTTAAGAGTCTACTGGGTGCTGCCACTGTTATAGGCTTTTGAGATGCATCAGTGAGCAACAGAGACCAACGTCCTTGTCCTCCAGGAGCTTATATTTCAGCAGGGAGAGATAGACGGTCGATAAGAAAAATAAAGAGATAAAACACACAGTGTGTTAGAAGGTGATAAGTGCAATGGGAAAAGGAAGATTCAAAAAGAAAGAGAATAAAAGATCCTCTGTGAGTCCAGTGAGTTGGACGGCAGCCTCTCCAAAGATGTGTCTACCCAGGACCTGTGAATGCAACCTTATTTAGACACAAAGTTCTCTGCAGATGTAATTAAGTTCAGGGTCTCAAGATGAGATCATCTTGGGTTAGTCAGGTGGACCCCAAATCTAATAACAAGTACCCTCAGAAGAGAAGAGAAGGGGAGAGGATGCAGAGGAAAGAAGCACATGTAAAGACGGGGACACCGGTTGGAATGATGCAGCCACAAGTCAAGGAATATCTGGGGCCACCAGAAACTGTAAGAAACAAGGAAGGATTCTCTCCCGGAGCCTTTAGAGGGAGTGTGACCCTGCCGATGCTTTAATTTCAGACTTCTGCCCGGCAGAAATGTGCACGAATAAATTTTTGGTTTTTTAAGCCACATAGTTTGTGGCCATTTGTTATGGGAACCCTAGAAATTTAATATGGAGCAAAGAGAAAGGGCACTGCTCTTCGCTGGCAGAGAAATCAGGAGGTCGTTGCTCAGTCCCTACCTGATTCCCCGTCAGCTTCCTGACTTAGAGATGGGGCAGGAATCCTTCCTCCCATTGAACAGATGGGAAAGCTGAGGAAATGGGCACATCATGATTTCATCAAAGACCTCCTGGGGATTTGTCAACTGGTTCAGAAACATAAAATAGATTAAGAACCCGAGCTTAGGTCTATCACTTAGCAGTTGTAGCTTTAGGAAAATCACTTCCCCCCATGAGTCTCAGTTTGCTCATCTGTAAAATGGAGATAATACCTTACATGTACATATCTGACAGGTCAGTATGAGGCTCTAGTGAGCTCAGGTTTATGCGGCACTTGGCACAGTGTCCGGTATGTGACAAATACTCCACAGATGACACTTGAGTTTATTTTTCAGACTCATTGCCTAGTTTGGACTCTGACAATGTACATGTAAAGATGTATGTATGTGTGTGTGTATGTACATAATTTCATCCAAAGATTAAAAAACCAAAGATAATTATATATGTGTTTATGCAAGTGTGTATACGCACAGGTGTATAGTCATGTGTGTACATCTATGTACATGTGTATTATGTTATATGTGTATTATGTTGTATGAATATGTATGGGCATGGGGGTGCATATATACACATATACTCATCCAAAGATTTTATATATATGTACATATGTGTGTATGTGTGTGTTGCATGCATATGTAAATGTGTATGTGTATGTACATAATCTCATCCAAAGATGATCACATATGTGTCTCTGAGTGTGTATACACATGTATATATATTCATGTATGTGTGTGTATATGTGTGTTATTTCATATGTATATGTGTGGATGTGGGGTGCATATATACAAATAGTCTCATCCAAATCCAAAGATTTTATATATATATATATATATATATATATATATATATACACACACACACACACACACATACATACACACACATATATGTGTGTGTGTGTGTTGCATGCACATGTAAATGACTATGTATGTTGTATATGTATACGTGTGTATGTATACCTATAGTCTCATCCAAAGGCGATATATATATATGCATATATGTATGTTCATGTGTATGTATTCAGGTACCTGTACACTATATACATGCAGGTTTATATGTACGTATATATGTGTGCATACTGACTGTGTGCATGTGTATGTGTGCCCATGTACGTGTGCTTGCATACACACACACACACACACAAAGTGCTTCCTCAAGCTGCCTTTCTCTGCAGGAGCCTTGAAGAGAAAAATTCCCACGGCCACTACGATTTCCAATTTACCTGGCCCAGAGCAGACAGTCCTTGGTGTGCCTGCCCAGCTGCAGCCTGCGCCTGGCTGAACCCCAGAGCCCAGCCACATCTAAGGGGAGGCGGAACCCTCTGACTTAAACAGCAGGCGACAACAGGACAGTGAACAACTTCAGTGGAGAAGCCCGAGATAAAAATGGGTTAAAATATTTGATTTTTGCAATTCCATATGGTTACACTCAGCTTTCAGTCTTTTCCCTCCCTCTCTCTCTCACCCTCTTTTCCTGCCCCTCGATGAAAAATCTTCTCAGGCTTAATAGAATTACTCCCAGAGCCATCAATGCAAACGCTGTTTCAGGGCAATCTCATTCGAACAAATGTATTTTTATTTGAACAGTGTTACTTGAAAAATTAAATCGTGGTATCTGTTCCCTTTCCCCTCCCCCCGACCATCCAAACAGCCCTCACAATGGGAAGGAGAGGGGAGCACAGCAGAGCTGAACCTTTTTAAAATGAATTTGATCTGATGTAATGATTCCTCTCTGCATTAATTATCAGTGAAACCAGCCAATATGTTGTGTCAATCATAGATGTATCCACGGGCATCCTTTCTATTTGGGGAACCGACTGAATGTATTGCTGTTCAAGCTTATTGCCTTTGAAAAGTTCAGAGCTGGGTTAGAGAGGGGCTGGTGGGGACGTGGGCTCTGGACGCATACACGTGTGTGCAAGTCTGTGCTCAAGTGAACAAGGTCAGATGCCCAAAGGTCAGAACCAAAGACACAGGTGATTGCTTTGGGGCAAGTCCTGTCACCTCTTTCTGCCTCACTGTCCCCATCCGTAAACTGGGGACAGTGATTATAACTCACAAGAAGCTTGTGAGGGTTAAAATGACATAGGCACCGGATGCAAAGTTTGCCAGGGCCTGGAAATAAAGATGGCATCAGCTCCTGCCTCTCTGAAGTCAGAGGTTGGTTTCCAGGGAAGCAATAAAGCAGGAAAAGGCTTCCCCCTGCCAGTCTATTCTGGAGGTTTGTACCTCAGTTGTGTTACAGAGTCAGGGCTGGCTTCATGTGCTACTATCACCACCCTAAAATTAGAATAACTTTATGTGTTTTGTAGTGAAGTCTGATGTAGCATTTGCAATACCTGGGCGGTGTTTTTTTTTTTTTTTTTTGAAGTATAGTTGGTACATAATATTATGTAAGTTACAGGTATACAATATAGTGATTCACAATTTTTAAAGGCTATATTTATAGTCATTATAAAATATTTGCTACATTTCCGATGTTGTATAATATGTCCTTGTAGCTTATTTTATGCCTAATAGCTTGTACCTCTTACTCTCCCGCCCCTATAGTGCCCCTCCCCCTTCCCTCTCCCCACTGGTGACCACTAGTTTGTTCTCTGTATCTGTGAGTCTGCTGCTTTTTTTATACAGTCACTAGTTTGTTGAATTTTTTAGATTCCACATATAAGTGATGTCATACAGTATTTGTCTTTCTCTGTCTGACTTATTTCGCTTAGCATAATCGGGCTGAGTACTTTTCTGAGCAAGGGACCCCCACCCCCCATTTTCATTTTGTACCAGGCGCTGCAAATTCTGCAGCCAGTTCTGTACAGAGAAACTGCTCTGGGGCGATACTCTATTTAAAGGAGCTCGGCTAATATTCAAAACCTGATTATAAAGAAGGTGGGAACACTGTTGAGCGCCTATGTGTTGACCCTCATACTTGGTGTCACATGCAGCATCTCGCTTAAGCCTTGTTGGAAGTTTTCTCAAGTAGGTATTTGCTTCTAGTTTGGTACATGAAGGAACTGAGGTTTGGAAGAATTAAGTCATACACTTCGGATCACACAGCCAGGAAAAGATGGCTCCAGATGAAACCTTGTGCATCCAGGAAACACGTGCCCACCCTTCTCCTGTCCGATTTCCTCTCCATTCTTTCTTCATCCCTACTCCCTACTTCCCTCCTTCTCTTCCTCTGTCTTCCCTTCCTCACACAGGAAGTCTTCAAAGAGTGCTGGTATATCTCAAGGGAAATAGAATGAAGTGACTGTAGGTATAATGGTGGGCCAGCTAACATTTGAAACCCCTCTTTGTCTGGCATCTACACTTCCTGGGTTTGAGATCTGAGCTAAGTGTCGGGTACCATGCACCCATCAAGAATTACAAAAGAACCAGTTCGGTGCATGAGCAGGAAAGTGATGAGTTTAATGTGGAGAGATTCCTAAGCCATAAGAGAAAGCAGATGCTTGCGTTAAACGAAAGTTTTTTATCTTTATGATTTCAAATTAAGGCATTGCTTTCACTTAGTGCCTTTTAAATACAGAAATTGAAACAATTTTCTTGAAAATGTACATGGAATCATAACAGGTTTGTTGTTCGATCTTTTTGATCACTAGAACAATGTCACTTTTCTCTATAAATATTGTGGAAATCAAAACACTTATGAATCCCTTAAAGCTTAATAACTGCTCTGTTTTCCTCATAGAAAGATCTGGTTTTTAGAACAATCTTCACGAAACTGTACCCAGAAGAGACAAAAGAACAGGCCCAGGCAAAGAATTTTCAGGTAACAGAGTCTAGTAATAATTAACTTTAGCATCTAATATGTGCCAGGCACTTTAAAGATTTTATCTCACTTAATCCCAACAACAGCCATAGGTAGATGCTGTTGTTACCCTCATTTGCCTGATGAAGAGATGGAAGCTCAGAGAGAGTAAGTAACCTGCCCATCGTCACACAGCTAGAAAGGGGAGACACGGAACTTCCTAGCTAGGTCTTTTAGATTCCAGAGCCAGTGTTCTTAACCACCACTCACTCTGAATTTCCTCTTAGAAGGGAGCAAAGAATGGCTGTCCCGAGGAAGAAGTGAACGATGGCATTACCATTCCTCCGGGGGAAAAACCCTTCCTAGCCAGCTAATTCTTTTAATGGCAGAAACAACCGTTATTCACTAAAACGTCTCCTCTGGTTGATGTATTTCTGTATCTGTTTCCTCTTCCCTCCATGGTTCTCTGGGCTACCTACCCTGCTGCTCCCTTTACCCAATAAAGTGGGCAAATATGCCCCCTGAATTATGTCTTCTGGCAAGGTCTGAGTATAACAAGAACAAAGTAGATTGGGAGTCCAACAGACTCAGAGTTGAATCCTAGTGCTTTTCTTTACAAATTATGAGATCTTGAGCAATTTCTAGCGCCTCCCTTTGCCTCGGTTTCCTCACTTTTAACAGCAATGACGATATCTGTGCGGGATGCTGAGGTGTGCTGTCCAGGTCCTCCTCCAGCAATGAAGGACCTGTTCCCTCGCCGTTAGAAGTGCTGTCAGCTGCTAGACCTCAGCTGTCAGACTCTTTGGCAGCTGCCTCAGCTCTGAGAGGAGCTACCTCACCCAAGGATGCCCCACCTTCCCAGGGCAGCTGCGTCCCTCACCCAATGGGAGAAGCTCTGAAGGGTTATCCTGGCTTTAGGCTCCCTGTGGGGTTGACAGAGGACTTTGTTCAGACTGTGACAGCCCAGCTTCTCCCTCTGCTCACTCCTGCATCCTCCCTGTCACTTCCCCAGGTATTGATTCTGAAGCCTCCTCTTAAGCTTCCTGTTTGCTGATCTGCATCTCGGGGTCTGCTTCCTGAGGACTCTGACCTATGATGGAAGCCCTTAAAGTAAGTCCTAATGCCTCATTAACTACTACTACTATTTATTTTGGAAAACACGCACTTAATAGCTTCCTTCTATGTGCTGAGCACCATACTAGGCACAAATGTGTAAAAGGTGAGGTGTAAAAGATAGAAAGTTCTTGAATGGGTGACTTGAAGAAGCAACAATGTAGTCACAGTCTCCTCGGGGAAAGGAGGAGAGCTCACAAACATTATACACACACACACACACACACACACACACACACACATATATATATATATTCAGTGAATCTGATTTCCCTTCCACCTTGTCTAACCTAACCTTTCTTCTTCAGTGTAGGAAGAAGAAAGTACAGACTCAGACAAGGGGTCAGGGGTTGACTTGTCCAGGGACACGCAAGAATTGGTGCTGGTTGTACAAAAAATAGAACCAGGTCCTCTAATTTCCAGGCCTGTTCTCCTTGTGTGCGGTCCCCAAGTTCTATCTGAGTTGGGACACCCAGTGAAGTTCCTCTCATGTCCTACCAGGGATGGCTGTGATGAAAATGATGCTTCAGCATAGGTCTTGGTATTTTGGCAATCAATGACGGTGACTGAGGATGAATTTTGCCAAGTTATCACATCACCATCATCATCACTACCACCAACATCATCATCACCGTCATCACCATCATCACTACCACCATGATCATCATCATCACCATTATTAGCATCTTCATCATCACCATCATCACTACCACCATCATCATCATCACTACCACCATCACCATCGTCACCATCATCACCATCATCACCATCATCACCACCACCATCACCATCATCACCATCATCACTACACCATCATCATCATCACCATCATCACCATCATCACCACCACCATCACCATCATCACCATCATCACCACCACCATCATCATCATCACCATCATCACTACCACCATGATCATCATCATCACCATTATTAGCATCTTCATCATCACCATCATCATTTCCGCCATCACCATCATCACTACCACCATCACCATCATCACCATCATCACCATCATCACTACACCATCACCATCATCACCATCACCATCATCATCATCACCATCATCATTTCCGCCATCACCATCATCACTACCACCATCATCAGCAGCACCATCATCACCATCATCACTACCACCATCATCATCACTACCACCATCACCATCGTCACCATCATCACTACACCATCATCATCATCACCATCGTCACCATCATCATCATCACCATCATCATTTCCGCCATCACCATCATCACTACCACCATCATCATCACTACCACCATCACCATCATCATCATCATCACCACCACCATCAGCAGCAGCACCATCATCACCATCATCACTACCACCATCATCATCATCACTACCACCATCACCATCGTCACCATCATCACTACACCATCATCATCATCACCATCATCATTTCCGCCATCACCATCATCACTACCACCATCATCATCATCACCATCACCATCATCATCATCACCATCATCATTTCCGCCATCACCATCATCACTACCACCATCATCAGCAGCACCATCATCACCATCATCACTACCACCATCATCATCATCACCATCATCACCATTATTAGCATCTTCATCATCACCATCGACATAATTATCCCTAAGGTCACCATTATCATCTCTATCATTTAAGCAATTTAAGACATTATATCACATAATCCTCCCAACAATCTATGGCATTGTTAACACTATGACCCATGGGCCAAATCCCACTGATGCTTGCTTTTGGAAGTAGTTTTACTGGAGCTTTATTGGAACACACCCATTCGTTTACATATTGTCTATGACTGCTTTCTGCTACAATGGGTCCAACTTGAGCAATCAATGGAAAAGCAAGGACTCATTCTCAAGGCAGTTGACCCCAGAACACATGCCTGTAAACCCTGGGCTTCATCAGTGCGCTAAGAAATGCCTGGGCAACTGAGCAGTTACCTTTACAAGGAGAGAGGGCCTGTCAGTCTGCGAGGCGGAGTGTTACTGATACAAAACGAACCAAGCCTCTATGCCCCTCCTCATCCGCCAACACTGGGTCCAGTGGCCACTTAATATGTTCCCCCCTTCCCTCCCGCAGCAGGGTCCCTGATCTCTCTCAGCTGGAGTGCTGTCAAGGAGTGGAAGTCCATCCATCTTTATGGGAAGTTATCTCTCCCAGCAGGACACTGCGTCCCCAGCTGCTGAAGCAATAGGACCCTGACAGGCATGATGCATTGTCTGCGGGTCACCGTCACACTCCAGGGCTGGGCTCCTGTGTAGGGAGTCCTGAAATCCAGAGGAGCCAGGATGAGGGCACACTAGGCAGCCATTTGTACTGAGTGGCACAGGGGCCAGTGCTGGCACCTGGACAGGGCAGGAGGATGGAGACAGAACAGGCCAGCAAAGTGCAGTCTTTCCTAATAATAATAATAATAGTAATAATAACAACAATATTAAACTCAGCGTCCTTACTATGTGCCCAGCTCAGTTCTCAGCGCTGTGCATGTATTAACACTTATGTCTCATAACGACCCTATTATTATCTCATTTTACAGCTGAGAAACAGAGAGGTAAGTCCTTTGTCCAAGACCACACAGATAGTAAGGAGAAGAGTCAAAATGCAAGCCCAGGCCGTGTTGCCCTGAACTTCTCCTGAGGGCTGCAGGCTCCTGTTGAGATGAAGATGAGCAAAGTACAGCAGGTAGCAAGTCACATGCCCTAACCCCACTTTACAAATGCATTTTGTTCCATCTTCGCTGGAAAGGTTCCGATGCTTACAGAAATCTGAAGGGAAGATCAAACACCAGAAAGGGTGATGCCTGCTTGTTCATTCATTTATCCACAAACATGCACTGAGTACCTCTGATTCACCCAGCACTGTATTATATTAACTGGGGAGATGAGGGGAAGGCCAAGCAAGTTTCCTGCTCCCAAGGGGCTTAAAACAGACATCAATACAACGCTCAGCGTGTGATTGTAAACTTGACAAGAGGGGAGGGATGCGGTGCTCCGAGCACCTGCAATGGGGGTGTCCAGGGCCTTCCCTGCAGTAATGATACTTGCACTGACATCCGAAAGACGTGTAAGAGTGAACTCGGGGAGGGAAAAGCAACCCAGGCCGAAGGAACAACATGGGCAAAGGCCTGGCATCTGAGAGCACGTGGTATTCAAGGGACTGAAAGGCAGTCAGGATGGCTGGAATCCCGACAGCATGGAGGCTCAAGGCACAAGATGAGGGCAGAGGGGTAGGCGGGACCCCCAAGACCTTGTGGGCTCTGGGAGGGGTCATGAGAGTAACAGGGAGCCCTTAGATGGTTTCAAGCTGGCTGGTCCCAGGCTCAGAGCAGCAGAGCCCGTTGGCTTGTCAGTGAAGTGTTGGTTTGGGTTTCGTGGTCCTGCACTAAGCAGTCACCATCCACGGCCACTCCACCAAAGAGATTCAGGACAGGAATCTGGGGAAGGATCAGAACCAGAGACAGGCAGGGAGAAGGGGGCCAGGCTGGCTGGACACATGGCAGCGGATGAAAGGAAGAGAACCAGACATGGCAGAGAGAGGGCACCAGCAATGCCAGTTGAGTCACAGCACGCAGGAGACATGTCAGAGAGAAACCTCAAGACCCTCAAGCAGAGTCATGCAAACTCTTCTCGCCCCCTGCCCCAATCCTCTGCACCCTGTCCCTGGGAGCTGAGCTGAAGTCGGGGGAGTCTTTAGGGCAAAAGCAAGGCTGACCACCTTTACTTGGGTACTAGCTCAGGTCTGGGGAACAGAGGTCTGGTAAGGGAGGCAAAGAGCAGCCCAGACAAGTCCAGGGAGAAGGAATAGACGAGCTCTCATCCCCTGAAACAAGCTGCCTGAGGGTGTGGGCTGGGTTAGCAGTTGCATCCCCACCCTCACCCCACCGCAGAACGTTTCTGTATAAGCTGGGACAGCGGTTGAGTTTCTACATAGGAGTTAACCCTACCCTCTTATTGCAACGCAGATCCTGGGGTACAACGCAGGGTGGGGCTTTTCCTTCACAAGCTGTCAGTACCAAGGGTCAAGATAGCAAGTTTCATCCAAAGCATCCTCCTATCTCTCGTCTCTGTGGTCCTTTCTTTCCTAAGATCGAGTATTATCCTTCATGCACACAGTAGGATCCTGGGGCACAGAGAGGTCGTATGACTTGCCTAAAGTAACACAAGGAACAAAATAGAATGGGAAAAAGGGGGGAAGATCTTTTAAAGCAAAAATCAACTATAGCTCTTTCTGTTTTCTTGGGCAGTGGTATTGTTTGGCAACTTGTCTCTTGGGATACATAATATGTAATGGCAATTAATAATAATTGTTCTGCTTGCTACTAAGGTATAACAAACCACACCAAGACTTAGTGGCATAAAATAGCCATTTTATTTGTGCTCACTCATTCTGTGGGTCAGGAATTTAGACAGGACATAGTGGGAACAGTTTATCTCTGCCCGTGATGTCTGGGGTCTCAGCTGGATGGTTTGACAACTGGGGGTGATCCAATGGCTAGGGACTGGGATCATCTGGGGGTGTTTCTACTCACATGTCTGGAAGTTGATACTGGCTGTTGGCTGGGACCACAACTGGGCTGTTGGCCGGAACATCAACATGAGGCATCTCCATGTGGGCTTTTGAGCTTCCTCACAATATGGCGGCTCACTCCAAGAGTGAGTCATTCAAGAGAATAAGGAGGAAGTGCATGACACTTTTATGAACTAGCCTCAGAAGTTCCCGAGCTTCACTTCTTCTACACTATTGGTCAAAGCAGTCACAAAGGTTCACCAGCTTCAAAGAGATGGTGTCCCCACGCTCAGTGGGAGGAGTATCAAGGTCACTTTATGAGACAAACATATGCGATTGGAGGTATTGTTGTGGCCATCTTTGGGAAATACAAAATGCCAAAGCAATCATAGCTAACACCTAAACAAGACCAATCACAGTTCTAACCATTTAAATACATAAAATAACCCCACCAGTTAGGTGCCATTATTATCTACATTTTACAGATCAATAAACTGAGGCAAAGGGATATGTCATGTGTTTGTGATGGAGTGGAATGACCGTTTGGGTTGAAGAAGAGGAGACCATAATATGAGGGATGAAGGACAGGAGAGAGACAACTTGCTCTGCATCAGTGGTACCCAAAGCATGGTCCTGGAACCAGCCACATCAGCACTGCCTGGGAACTTGTTAGAAATACACATCCTCAGGCCCAATCCCCAGACCTGATGAATCAAGAACTCTGGGGGGGGGACTTGAGGATATGGGGAGGGGGAAGGGTAAGCTGTGACAAAGCGAGAGAGTGGCATGGACATATATACACTACCAAATGTAAAATAGATAGCTGGTGGGAAGCAGCCGCATAGCACAGGGAGATCAGCTTGGTGCTTTGTGACCACCTAGAGGGGTGGGATAGGGAGGGTGGGAGGGAGGGAAACGCAAGAGGGAAGAGATATGGGAACATATGTATATGTATAACTGATTCACTTCGTTATAAAGCAGAAACTAACACACCATTGTAAAGCAATTATACTCCAATAAAGATGTAAAAAAAAAAGAACTCTGGGGGGATGCCCAGGGATCTGTGTCTTCACAAGCTCTCCAGGTGATTCTGATTCGGTGCATGTTTAAAATAGCCCCCTGATATACATAATAAAAGAAGGGGTTTTTGTTTTCTGCAAGCAGCCCAGCGACAGGAGGTGATGCACCAAGTTTGGCTTGAAATAATGAGAAGAAAGAAGGGGTTGCAGAGAAGGGGCCCTGAGGACGTGGCTGGACGCAAGAGAAAATGGAGAGACAGAGTTAGAGAGGAGTTTCCTGGGGCAGGTATGTTGGTTACTGAGCTTCAGGTTGTTTCCTGTTTCGGGGTCTTATGACTCTCAGTAAAGTCCTACTACACTGAAAGCCACCAGTGCTTCTGTTCTCTCCCTTTCAGCCACACTCACCTTCTTTATTTCCTCAACTGGACCCCTCTCCCTCCTGACTCAGGCCCCTAGCACGTGTCACATCTTCTACCTGGAAAGCACTCTTCTCAGCCCATGACCTTACTCTCGGTCTGGCTGAATTCTACTCATCTTGCTCATTTCAGCCAGGATCCACTTTCTCAGGGGAGCTTCCTTGACCACTGTTGATATTATCAGTTCTCCCTCTTATACCCTCTCATAACTCTATATATATTTCCTGCTTGAGTTAGAACTCTTTTATTTTGTGAGTAACAGAAACCCAAGTTAAACCAGCTCAATCCAGAAAGATGCTGTATTAGCTCGTGTGACAGCTAAGTCTTAGAGATAGGGCTACCCACAGATCTCTGGGACTTGGGACTTGAAATCTCTCTCTCTCCCTCCCTTCCTGCCCAAATCTTGGTTTTGCTGCTTTTTTACATGTTGACCCACTTTTTTTCTCCTAAAAACTGCTTCTTCTCTGTGTGGCATGTGGAGTTGAGAGAGTATGTGTGCTGACAGACGGACAGTTCCATCCATATTTACTTCCTTCCCATTTCCTTTTGCCCATAGACATTTCCAAGAAGGAACTCCAGTTGGCTCTGTTTGGGTGATGTGCCCATCCCTTAGCCAATCAGTGCATCCAGAGGGATGAACAACTATGATTGGTCAGCGTGGGTCACATGTCCACCCTTGGGACCATGGATGTAAGGATGCCAGATATTCCCAGCAGTCCTAGCAGAAACCACATGGTACGGAGAAGGGGCAGCTCTCCAAAGAAAGCATGGAGCTTTGGGCAGAAAAAGGGGGAGTAAGATATTGAACAACAAAAAAGAGCAGATGTCTATGTCAGCAGCTATCATATCTATAATTAACTGTTTGGGCGATTATTTATTTGACCATTGTCTCCCCCCTCTATAGTCTCACACAGAAGACCCATTTTCAGGAGGGGAAAATGGGGTCTTCATACAAGAGGGTAGGAGAACCAAGATGTGATGGAGGGAATAGAGAGAGAGATGCAACAAGTCTCAGAAGTTCAAAGGCAAGTGCCCCAAGCAAGAGAGCCAGGTGAAAGCTGCAATGACTTCCTTGCCTACCTCAAAAGTCATGGAGCATCACTTCTACCGTATTCTATTCATTAGAAGCAAATCACCAAGCCTGGCCCATATCCAAGGAGAAGGGAGTTAGACTCCATTTTTGGTGAGAGGTGTGTTAAGGAATTTTTGAACACCCCTCCTGCTTCTCCTTTCTTCACCTGAGTCCATGTTCTTATATTCTTTCCAAGGCTGATGGACCTTCAGAAGCAACCAACATCTCAGAATCCAGAGCAGCTGCAAGTCATTCTTGAGAATCTTTTAGTATTACACATAGAAATACTGCCTAATTCTGACCAGGAGAGCGGGTGAACAGAAAAAGGAGACGAGGTCTCTAATTCTTTCTGGCACCTTCTGAGAGAGGAAACAAAAAGAAGTGAGTGGCCACCTTTCCCATTTGTAGACACCATTATACGTGTCATTATCTGTCATATCCAGACAGCTCTGTGAGTTGGGCAAGGTAACTGTCCCCATGTCCCCGAGGAGGTACTGAAGCTTAGAGGGAGAGAATGAATTGCCGTGATTGTGCCTAACCAATGAAGCCTGAATTCCAAATTCCCAGCACTTTAATTTGGGGGTCCATCCTCTGATTTCTAACCTTGTGCTTCTCCATCTTGTGAACTAGTCATGTCTCTTAGTTCATAGGGAAGAAGCGGGTCTCACCAGTGAGGTTTACACCCATCTTAACTGCTCAATAAAACCTCATGAGACTTCCTCGAATCCAGAGAAGTTAAGTCCTGACACTTTAACAGCTCGTTGACGATACACAAACCAGATGGACCTGGGCCTTGAATCCATTTCGCACCATCAGGCAGCAATCACGTTACAGGCTCTGCGCGCTGGCCGGGCACAGAAACTTGCTCTTTGTTCTGCCCGCAGACACCCTGGAGCAGGGGTGGAGGGTACTTATTTCCTGTCTTGCATTTGTTCATAAATGTGCCACCAAAGAAGAGGGGCTATTGGTCTTTGCCTCTGGATTTAAAGCACACTTTCAGCTCTTCATGAACTAAGACAGGTAAGACACTAGGTAACTGACATTTGCTGAAGAAACTGACTAGGGCGTGAGGTCTTTTTAGTGAAAGATAAAAGTGTAGCCTTTGGATTTTATGCTTCTTGGAGAGAAATGGTGTGATTTAGATCATGGACTCTGGATTCATGAAGACCCTGGTTCGAATCCCAACTCTGCCACGCACTGTCGATTTAGCCAGAGACAAATGACTTAATCTCTAAGCCTCCCTTTTTTCATCTGTAAGATGGAGACTGTATAAAGTTGTTACATCTAGGGTAATCATGAGCATAACGTGACTGGCACCTAATATGTGTTCAGTTTGTGGTTGTATTTGAAGCTCCAAGAGCTCAGTAATGCAGTGAAAGAAACAGGTGATGGCCTTGTTAGGAATTCCATTCAGGAAGTATACAACTCAGCACTTCCCAAAATTTTATCCAAGGGACACTGGTTTCAGGAGACATTCTGTGAAGGACAAATACATGCAAAAGAGGGTCTGCCTTCAATTCAGTTTTGGGAAATATTGGTTAAGACAAAAATAAACAGGCTTCGGTTAGTTGTGTTTTCACTGCAGAGCCTGTAATATGCTAATGCACTCCGTAGCCAAGGTGAGGGATATGTTAGGGTGTGTGTAGGATGGGGAAGTAAGTAAGCTCCCAACATAGTCAATCATAGGAGATCATAGAAAGATACATGAGAGAAAGTTAGGTGGATGGATGGATGGATGAGTGGATGTAATACATGGATGATGGGCAGGTGGATGGATGGATGGATGAGCGGATGTAATACATGGATGATGGGCAGGTGGATGGATGGATGGGTAGATAGATAGATAGAGAGATAGATAGATAGGCAGCTGGATAGATAGATAGATAGATAGATAGGCAGCTGGATAGATAGGTAGGTAGATAGATAGATAGATAGATCGGTAGGTAGGTAGTGTTTCCCCCCTCAGAGCCTCCTTTGACATGTTCAGGCCACTAGTATTTTGCAGAACACAATTTGGGAAAATTTGGTGTAAATGATGCTGCAAGATGCCTATAAAAAGTTAAGAGAGGGTGATACAGATGCTCAAGTAAAGGGAGTCACTTTGTACTAGAGAAGGGACATCCCTTTTATTTTGGCAGAAGGAAAGGAAGAAATGTTAGAATTTTAGTTATGGTTGAAAGTAGAATCAAAGTAAGAAAGGAGGAAGTTGACCCAGGAAGTCATAGCTTTCATTTTCTCCCTGAAGCATCACACAGGGTGGCCTCTGAGAGCACAAGAGGAGGTGAGAAGGACCTTGGAGCAGAGGAAGGTGATGGGGAATTGAGGCTCAGCAGGGCAGAGGGGAGGGCAAACACAATCCCTTGAGTTTTTAGAGAGAACGATCGTCAATTTTTACCAACGGGCAACCCTATTTTTTTAGTCCTCTAAGAACTTATTTTGAAATAACTTTACAGAATTAAGTGGTCTATATTTTCGAAAACTATAACTTTCTTTCAGCTACAATGTATAAATAGAAGTGCACTGAGAGCTTTCCTATCTAGACACTGAGTTTGGTTAGAAGAATCAGGAATGGTGTCTAATCCCCAATAATCGCAACTGCTTACTTTTGAAAAGATACATATATATTTGACTGAATAAAGACCTCAAACATATCCACGTCCTAATCCTTGGAACCTGTGGATGTAACCTTATATGAAAAGGGTCTTTGCTGGTGTGATTAAGGGTATTGAGATGGAGAGATTATCCTGGATTATCTTGCCTAGGACCTAAATGTAATCACAGTGTTTTTACAAGGAGGAGGCAGAGGGAGATTTGACTACAGAAGAGGAGAAAGTGATGTTATAACTGAAGCAGAGACTGGAGTGATGCAGCCACAAGCCAAGGAATGCCGGCAGCCACTGGAAGTTGGCAGAGGCAAGGAACCGATTCTTCCCTGGAGACTCTAGAAGGAACCAGCCCTACTGACACCTTCATTTTAGCCCCATATAATTCATTTTGTACTTCTGCCTCCAGAACAGTCAGAAAATAAATTTCTGTTGTTTTAAGCTACTAAATTCATGATAATTTGTTACAACAGCAATAGAAAACAAATACATTATATATGTATGTATGAATGTGTGTGTGTTTGCACACAACCCTATAATAGAGACTATTATTACTAACTCCACTATGCAGGTGAAAAATTAAGAGAAAGAGAGTTTAGATATTTGGCTTCAGGCTACACAGCTAGAAAGGGGTGAACCCAGGTTTCAGACCTGGGGAATCTTGTTCCAGAGTCTACCCTGATCCAAACTATGCTGCCCCTCTTGGTTGTTGGGGAAGGTAGGAGAAGGAGGGCTGATCAAGAAATATAAAATGGATGAGATGGTATTAAGAAGAAATGAAAAAAAAAAAGAAGGAATGGAATTACAAGATGATTGGATAAAGTGCTGGATGCAGCCTAAACATCCAAGAATGGGAGATGGGTTAGGTACCCCATGGCTCTTGACACTAATGACAATATGATGAGTATCATGAGGCACCTGGGTGCTGCATTCGAGTTCAGTTCCCATCTCTAACCAACTATGAGGCTTTGGATAAGTGACATCACCTCTAAAGCCTAAGTTTCCTCTTCCGAGAAAGTGGCATAATAATAGCAACCACTTCATAGGATTGTTATAAGGATTAAATGAGATTATACATGAAAGAGCCTAGCTGAGTGCCTGGCTATCAAAAACCCTCCAGAATAAGCTGTTATTATTAATTTTATTATTATACTATCACAGAGTCATCAACAATCATGTTGACTTTTTTATGTTAAAAATTAGTCATGATGTATTAAGTAGAAAAGTAGGTTAGAAATTAGTAAACTCGGTGTATTAATGCAGAGAAAAACATCTCCAGGGGAAAAAGGTGTTTTCTCTGAAGGACGCAATTATGAGTTTTTTCTTTTGTTCTTTTTTTTTTTTGTAATTGTGGCCAAATGCATGTAACATAAAATTTACCATTTAAACCATTTTTAAATGTAGAGTTCAATAGTATTAAGTATATTCACATTGTCTCTTCTGTCTTTTTTGTTAATTTTTATTTTCTCCATTTTCCTACAGTGAATACAAATTGCTTTTGTTA
The DNA here is from genome assembly GCF_964341445.2 of Mesoplodon mirus. NCBI lineage: Eukaryota > Metazoa > Chordata > Mammalia > Artiodactyla > Ziphiidae > Mesoplodon > Mesoplodon mirus. The sequence continues at coordinate 13,956,053 of NC_138989.1, forward strand.
ACATATTTTAATATAGTTTTTAAAGCAGAAGAAATGGCTAATAAAAGAAACACAAAGCCAAAAAAGGAATAGGGTGGGTGAAAATGTTTGCAACATGTTAAGATAGTCAAAAGGACAACAGCCATAATCTGTAGAGAAAAAAAGGTTTACAAATCAATTTAAAAAGACAAGAAGCTGATAGAAATAAATGGATAAAAGATGAGAATTGTCAATAAAGATATGAAGAGATGCTCAGTCTTATAAGAGGTAGCCCACTGACAAACATTTCAAAGTCCTTATAGCCACTGGTGAGGGCTGTATCATTTTCTCTACACCTTCACCAAATTTAAGAATAAGTGCTGGGCTTCCCTGGTGGCGCAGTGGTTGAGAGTCCGCCTGCTGATTCAGGGGACGTGGGTTCGTGCCCCGGTCCGGGAAGATCCCACATGCCGCGGAGCGGCTGGGCCCCGTGAGCCATGGCCGCTGAGCCTGCGCGTCCGGAGCCTGTGCTCCGCAACGGGAGAGGCCACAACAGTGAGAGGCCCGCATATCGCAAAAAAAAAAAAAGAATAAGTGCTTTACATCTTTTCAGAGAGCAGTTACTTTCTACCTGGCAACATTTAAAGTTTTCTTTGCTCTGGCAGTTTCAATTCTAGAAATCTGTTCTAAAGAAACATCCTTATACATACAGAGGAGCATGGGTGGTTTACTGCAGCACTGACAAAATTTGGAAAAGAACCTGAAAGTAAATCAGTTGAGGAGTGGTTAACTACACTATGGCACATCTATGTTATGGAATGTGAAGTTGCTGTCTAAACATAAAAATGAAATATGTGTATGGACATGGAGAGGTGCCCGTGACGTTAACAGGAAAGAAGGCAAACATCAGAACAACGACTGCAGTATGTGCCTATGTTGAAACATAAAAATCATATAAGGACGGCAGTGTGTGTATGTATGTGTGTGAATGCACATTCTAAAAAGGCTGTCAAAAGCGAGAGAGAGGCATGGACATATCTACCAAACGTAGGGTAGATAGCTAGTGGGAAGCAGCCGCAGAGCACAGGGAGGTCAGCTCGGTGCTTTGTGACCGCCTGGAGGGGTGGGATGGGGAGGGTGGGAGGGAGGGAGATGCAGGAGGGAAGGGATGTGGGAACAGATGTATATGTATGACTGATTCACTTTGTTATAAAGCAGAAACTAATAAAAAGAAAAAAAAAAAAAAACTGAACCACTTTGCTGTACACCTGAAACTAACACAACATTGTACTATACTCCAATATAAAATAAAAATTAAGTTTAAAAAATAAAAAAATAAAAAAAAATAAAAAAAATAAAAAGGCTGTCAAGATTTACCCCAAACGTTAACAATAGCTGTCCTCAGAAAGAGGAGTGGGATTTGAAGAGAGAAGACGGACGTTTTCCTTTCTACTTCATTTCATCTCGATTCTTTGGATTTTTAAAAAAAATTTACAGTGAACATATAGTCATTCTAGAATACAAAAAAAAAAAAGTAAAAACATTAAACCTGCTGTCAAAGGGGAGTTTTATCATCGCTAAGCATCTGGGAATGACCTCGGAAGCAGACGCAGCTGATGCACCGTCTCCCCAAAGGGGTCAAGGATCCGCGCGGACAAGCTGGCGGGACTGAACTCCCGCAGACCAATAACTATCCATCTTGGTCTCCAAGTCAGGAAGTCACTTCCACCACCTCTCTCAATAACTCATTCCAGGGCTTAATAACCTTTCCTTGCAGGAAGTTCTTCCTCTCATCACAGCTAAGTCCTTCCTGCTGCCCTGTCAGTCCTAATGGATGGGGCTCCTTTCCCTCCCCGACTCTTTGGAGTCAGGAACAGGACAGGGACCACATGGATTTTTCTGCAGTGTCACTTCTGCCCCATGCAGTGGCAATGCTGTTAGGACTCTGGCACGGCAGTGACCATGAGCGTCTACGATTACAGCCGAGATTGCTGAAGCTTCTCTCTGCAGCCCAAGAGTCCCCAAGGGCCTTCAGTCGGCCCATCCCCGCCAATGGATGCTGCATTCTGCGTAAACTCTGCCTCCCTGGCCTCTTTCCTGTCATATTTCACGCATCCTGATGGTCACTCAGGCCAAGATTTACGGAATTCATATCCTTTCGAGCTGGAGGAAAATGGGAAACACAAGATTTACTATCCCCCTAGGAAAAGCTAGGAAGATGTGGACCCAGGAGCTTGGGGGTAGGGGGTGGGTACAGAGGTGAGTTGGAGAGACAAGCATTTCTTTGGTCACAGCCTCATCAAGGTGGGGCCTGGGAATCTGCCGTCCCTGATAGCAAGCACGTTTCTTCTAGAACCTTCTCTCCTCTCAGTGGCTCCTCTAGAGTGTGGGGCACAGGAGTGACCACAGATGACAAAAGACCAATAAGACAGAGCTCCGGCTTTCCAAAAACCTGGGATTCCTGGAAGGGGATAAACAGGTAGACCAATAATTCCAATTCAAAGCAGAGATGTTTTACTACAGGAAGTAGGGGTCCCCAAGTTTCCCCCATGCCCAGCAAGTGAGCTGGTTATTAAGCTATTGTTACTCAGCTTCAAACCCACCCTTCTTTACTCTGCTTTGTGATGCTAGGGCTGAAATTCTGCAAGCCACATTGCAAATTGAATAAAACAGTTATTCTGTGATTTCTGACTTTATTACTTTTGTCTGTTAAAACGTGGTATAATTACTGTGCTAATAAATGGTTGTATGTGTATATGTTTAATATCTGTACTTGACAAAATAAAAATCAGCAAGCCTAAAAACAAAAACAAAGCAAAGCTGTTTTAGACTTCTCTTAGGACAGTGATGGAAATCGGTAGAGTCCTCTTTTTGTGCCTTACCAGTAGAGATATTTAAGCAAGTTATTTGAACCTGGCTGAGTCTTAGTTTCCTTATCTGTAAAATGGGATTGGTACCTACACTTTCTTGGTAGGGATTGTGTGTGCATCTAAGGAAATGGAGCGTGTGATGGGCTTTAGAGCCAGGTCATCCAGGTTTAATTCACAGCACTGTGACTCACCAGCTGTGTAACCTTAGGACACTTAACCTCTCTGTGTCTCAGTAGTCACATGTGGACAATGGGAATGATGATAGGAATGGTACCAACTTCATAGGGCTGATATGAGTTAGTATAGGAGAGATGCTCAGAACAGTGTCTGGACCATAATAAATATCATATGGTTTGCAATTAGTACTAACACAGTGAGTATGTGTGGAAGATAAATCGGGAAGTGTGAAGCAGCATCAGATCATTCCAACAACATCAAACTGGGGCTTAGATCATCATGGGTGGGTGGCTTAATAGCTCTGGTTTGTCTAGTGGTGGTGAGCACATAGGCGTAAAAATTCACTGCAACGCATTAACATGTGTGCACATTGCTGTGTATCATACATTTTATCTCCATGAAAAATAAAAACCTCCTTAATAAGATTTTTTAAATAAAAATAAGAACATATGGTTATCAGGGGATGGGGGGGGAAGGATAATTTGGGAGACTGGGATTGACATATACACACGACTATATGTTAGATCACTAATAAGGACCTACTGTATAGCACAGGGAACTCTACTTAATAGTCTGTAATGGCCTATATGGGAAAAGAATCTAAAAAAGAGTAGATATATGTATATGTATAACTGAACCACTTTGCTTTACACCTGAAACTAACACAACATTGTAAATCAACTATACTCCAATAAAAATTAAAAATAAAAATATAAAATAGATGGGAGAGGAAAACACAAAAAAAATTTAAAAATAGAAATAAGAACAGTGCAAGCTGTGGAGTCGAATTGCTTAGGTATGTATCACAGATGCATGACCAATCAACTATCTGACCACGGCTGAGCTACATTAGCCTTGTGCCTCTTTATCTGAGTCTGTAAAATAGAAATGAAGTTAACATCTACCTCACAGCATAGTGGGGGTTAAATAAGATAATACACGCAAAGCTCTTCAAAGGGAGTCTGACAAATACTATGCACTCAATATTATAATTTTACTGGTAAAATTAGTGGCTTGAAGTTGGCATCTTCAGTTGGCAGCTAGCTCTGTCTCTTCCTAGCGGTGTGGCCTTGGGAGAGTCATGCTTCCTTTCTCAGCCTCATATTCCTGCATTATCCCATGCAAAAATCAGGTCCCATTTGCAGGGTTACTGCAAGGGTTGGAAGACATGTATATAAAACTGCATTGATAAGTGCCCGGCCCATGGTAATTGACCATCACCATCATTGCCTTCATCTTCTAAACATCAACAATGTCATCATCATCCTCACCATCTTTGGTCAGGAGGGAGTTAGTTCAGGTTCAAGTTAAGAATATGCTTCATCAAGATGGCACCAGGTGAAGACATGGAAGACTAAAGGGGCCAAAGCGGGGCCGGAGATGGATTGGACGACCCACAAAATCCACTGCCACTTCTTAACACATCAGTCAGAAATGACCCAAGGAGGGAAAACCAAGAGGAACAAGAGATAGGAGCAGCGGTAGAAATAAGGTGCTGTGTTCCTCATCTCCTCTCTCCTTTATAGGGATCTGCAAGACCCATTTACTCAGTCAGTGGTGGAGCTGCCTTCTCCACCTCCAGAATTCAAGTGTCCCGGACACCTCTGCTCAGTAACTTCATCACACGCACCCCCTGGACTGGGAACCAACTCAAGTCACAGTAGACCTCAGTGAAGTCCAAGGAGATGCGGTCTGCGGGTCACCATGAGACAATAATAACAATTGATATTGATATACAGAGCTTAGAACTGTGCCTGGTATGCAATAAGTGTTTAGTAAATATTCGCTGAATGAATAAATGGTTTATCTTTCATTTATGGAGCGCTTATTATAGACAACATTCTAAGCATCTTACAAATGTGCTCTTAAGTAAGGCTCACAGTCACCCCACGGGTAGCTTTCTATTACTATCCCTATTTTATAAATAAGGAAATTGAGTCTCAGAGAGGGGAAGTCACCAGCCCATGGTCACACAGCAAGAGAGTGGCCGAGTCAGTCTTCAACCCAAGTTGAGGCTGCTTTCCAATCTGGTGCTCTTCCAGTTTGCCTCATTACCCTTCAAGTGACTCCTGCTTTGTGAATCCACGTGCTATGCATCCGCCACCCCCCACTCACCAACCCAGGACTCACCCAAGTGTCTGGACCCAACCAGACATACAAAGGATTTTCAATAACTGCCTATTGAATGAATGAACAAATGTCACAGACCATCTGCTGAAGTCTCCCTGGGAACATACATCTTTTTCAACTTTCTAACGAGTTGAAGCGTCTTTCCTCCCCAGCTCCCTTGGGCCTCTTAAAACTTCAGGAGGATGCAGCAGCCCTCAAAGTCTAGTCTCTGTCCCACAGCCAACAATCAATGGGAGATTAACATCCATAAGTTACAAGACACTGTGATTATTTTTCCTATTCCGCTTAAAGTCTCAGGATCCATAATGTTTTCTCAACGTGACCCCAAAACTAAGTCACTTCATGGTCATGAGCTCCATTTTTTGCACCTGGAAAGGAGCAGCATAACACCTGCCAGGTCTCCTTCCCGGAGTATGGGACGCTAAAATGAGAACGCTGGTTAAGAGCGTAAGCTTGGTATCAGAGGATCATAGTTAAATCCCAACTCTGTCCTTGACCTACCTTCTGACCTTGAGCAACAGAAGCTTCCACAGTCTCCATTTCTGCATCTCAGTAAAGCGAATGTTATGATGTTAATGTGTATAATGTTAATAATACTGGCTTTATGGGCTGCTGTGACAACTTAGGGCACTTGAGAATACACTATGTATTAAATAAATGGAAACTATTCCCACTCTTTGTTTTATTCTAAGGCTTCATGGATTTGAAAACTGCTTTTGTTTGTCCAGGAAAATAGGAGACTTGGCCACCTTAACTGTGTACAGTGACTATAAGGCAAATCTTGGTTTCAGAAACAATAGAATATGAAAAGTAGTGTGCGTTGGCATTAAGGAGAGAGGGTAGGGCTATTATCATGATGAACAGGCATGCACTTTGTCACCTATTAAAAACAAAAAAAAGGAGGACAAAGAAAGTAACCAAAATGGGAAGGTAGACCTTCTCATGCCATTTATAGGTCATGAAGCGAAGGCTCAGAGAAGTCATTCACCTGCCCTAGGTCACACAGCAAGTGACTCTCAAGGTTTGTTTTTTTTTTTTTACTTTTTTTATTTTTTGTTTTGTTTTGCTTCTTTTGCTTAGCTTCACTTGATTTGATTTAACTTTATATTTTATCTTATATTTTACCTCTGCCTGGTTCTATAGTTGGGTCTTGGTTAAATTCCCTGCTCTAGAGAAAGTGATGCCACACCTTCTATTATTACCTGGGCCAGGGTTGACCTGTTGGCCCATGTCCTTGTCTATGTGTCAACGCTAAACAGTTGGAAGTGGCTGCCTCAGAGAACGCTATGGAAAGGGATTCTGAACTCATACTTGGGATCAGCTAGCGATGTCTGTCACAGGTATTCCTTGGCAGTGCCATGAATCTGCTGTATCTGAAGCAGGCATCTGAGATCTTTAGAGAAGCCTAGCTCCAAAGAACAAAAAAAGGCCTTTGGAGATCACCTGGCCCACCCCAGACGTTTGCATGTGAGGAGGAGACCCAGAGAGGGTGAGTCCTTAAAGAAATACAGAGAGATGTGTCCAGAATCAGCTGAGCATCCTTTCTGCTGTACTGTGATAGAGGCACAAAAGGGATTACCGATCACAGTTGCTGGTCCATCTAGAGCAGCTCCATCAGCGACAGGCCTTGAACAAAGACCACCCAGAGAGCCCATTATGGTCCCTGCTTTCCGATTTGGTCCTGTCACCCCCTCTAACCATCACGGTCGCACAGAGGTTCCCACAGGGGTGGTGAAGGCTCTCCCCACCCCCAGGCAGAGGCTCCTGAAGGGACTCTCCTCTTTTGTCCCCTCTTGCAAGGTTTGGCTGTGTTTACTCTGTTCACAAAGTGGCTTCCTGTTTCGAAGAGGAATGAGCTTTTTAAAGGGTTATAAATGCGACTCAAAAGGCTTTTTGGACATCAAATGGCTCATAAAAAGAAGGAACGTTTAGACAATTTCAGCATAAATGAATGAAAAACATACAGTGTGTGCCTCCTACCCTTCTGTTGCACCAGAATGTTCTGGCAAAAGAGGAAAATAGAAATGGTTAGTGGTTTGCGTTTCACTGTATCTGGGACTTGAGTTTCCAAAGTCCAAAAATGTACCTTTTATCGCAGACCAGAGCCTATTTGAGTAGAGAAGTTGCCTCATATTAAACTAGCTAAAAATAATAATAAAATAAGGGAAAGTACTTCCAGAGATATTTTTAAAAGTCTGTTTTAACTGTCTTGCTGACTTCGTTTCTATCATAGGTTTAATTCATTCTCCTAAAGCTGGTTTCTCAAGGTCTGCACTATTGACATTTGGGCAGATGATTCTTTGCAGTGGGGGCTGCCTGATGCATTGTAGGATACTGAGCGGCATCCTTGGTTTCCACTTGTTAGATGCCAGCAGCACCCTCCTCCCCCAAGCTGTGATGATCAAAAATGCCAAGTGTCCCCTGGCAGGCAAAACTGTCCTCCTTCCATGGAAGAAAACATTTTCTAGAGTTATAATTCATTTATCTAGAGTGTTCTAGAGTCAATAATGTTGGAGTGAGGATGGAAATAGGTGACTAGAGGACCTTCAGGCAAAGAAAACAAAATTAAACTCTAATAGGAAAATTAGAATGAAATTATTTAGCTTCTGTATTTACATGAAAGATATATGCAAATTATTGTTTGCCATATTACATCCTTTGCACTAGAGTAATGCTTAGCCAACCCACACAAATGTCTTCCTTCCTTCCTTTCTTCCCTCCTACCCTCCTTTCTTTTTCTTTCTTTCTTTCTTCCTTCCTTCCTTTCTTTCTTTCTTCCTTTCTTTCTTTCTTTCTTTCTTTATCTTTCTTTCTTTCTTTCTTCCCTCCCTTCTTTCTTTTGGGGGGGAGTCCAAGTGTTTAAGAAAACATCTATCAAAACACTAACTGAACACAAGTTAAAGGAACAGAGACTTCAGAGACCATACATGACAAAGAAGACAGAGTTTACAAAAACAATTTATAAAAGTCACTAAGCAAATAAACAGCTACAGCCCAAAGCAAGCAACACAAAGAAACACCAAGGAGGAGGAAGAATTTGCTTTCCAGAGTTACCACGTTAGACTATTCAAAAAGTCCAGTTTTTAAGAAAAAAATGTAGGACCTAAAACCGTAAAACTCTTAGAATAAAACATAGGCATAAAACTTCATGACCTTTGATTTGGCAATGGTTTCTTAGATATGACACCAAAAACATAAGCAACAAAAGAAAAAACAGATAAATTGGACTTTATCAAAACTTTAAACTTTTGTATATCAAAGAGTATTATCAAGAAAGTGAAAAATCATCTACAGAGGGGGAGGAAATATTCACAAATCATATATATGATAATGGTCTAGCATGCAGAATATATAAAGAACTCTTAAGCCAACAACAAAAAGACAAACAACTTTTTAAATTGCAAAGAACTCGAATAGATATTTCTCTAAAGAAGATACACAAATGGTCAGTAAGTACATGAAAAGGTTCTCAACATCATTCGTCATGAGGGAAATGTAAATCAAAATCCAAAGATACCACTTTACACCCAATAGAATGGCTATAATAAGAAAAAAAGAAAAAGGAAAAGAAAGAAAGAGAGAGGGGGAGAGAGGGAGAGGGAGAGGGAGGAAGGAAGGATGGAGGGAAGGAAAGGAAGGAAGAAAGAAAATAACAAGTGTTGGAAAGGATGTGGAGGAACTGGAACCCTTGTACGTTGCTGGTAGGGATGTGAAATGGTGCAATCACTGTGGAAAAAAGTTTGGTTGTTCATCAAAAATTACTATACAATCCAGAAATTCCACCCATAGGTATATATCCAAACGAATTGAAAATGGTTACTCAAACCAAAATTTTTAAAACAGTAATACAGTACTATTAGGTAAGTATAAAGACAAGAAATAATAAAGCTTATAGAAGATTTTCTAGGCAAAATGGCTCAGATTAGAGAATAATATTTATCTGAATACTAAAGAACACAAATCATAGTTACATGCAATGTTCATCTCAGTTAGGAAACAGTAAGAAACCAGGACAATTGGTCAACAAAGGTGAGGGAGCACAAAAGTCCAGCCAGGCCGTGCTGACCTGAAACCCCACTCTGCAGCCTGGCATGTAGTAAGCAAAGTTAACTATACTTACTTCTGCTACTGCCTACCCAATGGTCTTACTAGGCAGAGTCTTGGAGAGAATGCATGTAAAGCTTTTTGTACAGTATCTGTCACATAATAAGCTACTATCATTTGTTTAATCAGTAGCTCAAAATATATAGTCACCTATTACGTGGCAGGTGCTACGGCAGATCCTGGGCATACAAAGATCAGTAAGATATTGTTGTTGTTCTAGGCAGCTCACAAGCCTTGGTATGCACTAAATCTTCAGAACATCTTGGCCAGCAGGCATTGCAATCTGACATTAAACCTGTCCCTGCTTCTTTGATAATATCACTGCAGGCAAACAACATCATCCGTCCGGGAGCTTCACTGTCTAATATGGTAGCTCCTAGCTACATCTGGCTACTTAAATTTAGAACAATTAAATTTTTTAAAAATTTTACTTGCACTGGTCACATTTTGAGGGCCCAGTAGTCACACGTGACTAATGTCTACCATATTGGACAGCTCAGCTACTGAACATTTCCATCATTGCAGAAAGTTCTACCATTGCTCAGAAATGTTATACCTGCAGAATTCTGAAGTTAGATGGACAATTGTGTAGCTCTTCTCTTCTGGTTACCTTCCCATGTCTTGGTAAATGCGTGTCTGGTTGTGAGGGTGGAGTCTATCGTGCCTAAGAGATTTGGGTTAACAAACAGAGCTGATCCGTAGCAGTTCTGAACGGGCATGGCACCAATACTCCAGGCCCTGAGTTGATTTATCTTGATGTTTGGTTGAATTCCTCACATTTTGGGTCTCTTTAGTAACCTTTTCACCCTGTTCTTTTTTAAGGTGGCTGGCTGGCTGTTATAATTCATCATGAATGCATCTCACTCCAGGCCTGGTTCCCCTGACAGAAGGAACAGCCGGTCTCCAAGAGGTCAAAGACATTTTTCTCTCTTCGTCTTTCTCAGTTTCCAGCGTAGATTTGTCACTCTGAGAAAGCATGAATTCTGGATTTGATGTACTTTAATTGATTTCACCCTCAACAAGTCAGACTGTCCATCAGCTTGCTCTTTGGGCTTCCCTGAACTTTGCTTAAGGCTAAGGCTTTCATCTGTCCCTGGACCCAAGCTGCCACCAAGCAATTTACTCCCCTCTCCAGCCCCCAGGAGCCGTCTCATTTTCATTCCTGTAACTCTCCAGAGGGAGGAGGAAGAGTTGTGGGAGAACGCAGGGGAGGGACGGTAGATGAAGGAAAATTGGGACAGGCTAAAAGAAGGATGGGTGGGAAGAGCCTTATCAACTGTCACCTCTTCTGGTGAACTCATCTGACTGCTTTCTCTGAATGGTTAATGGGGTGAAATCAAGGGGAGAATGAGTGTCTAGATAAATGGATGGATGAATAGAAGGAGGTACGGATGGACAGACAGACAAATGGATGGATGGACACTTTGATGGGCAGGCAGATAGAAAGACACATAGAGGAATGTTTGAATAAATGAAAAAAATGGCAGGCACAATCACTAATAATTGGATACATCCAATAGACCCCAACAGAACTTAAAATGTTTATGCATTATCTTGCACGTGCTAGAAACCGTGATATGGGCTTGAAGGATGAGAAAACATACATAGTCCCTGTCACCAAAGAGCTCTCACTCAAAAAAGGAAGAAGAATATAAAACAATAAGAAGTCACCAGTTAGTGTATATTAAGGGAATTTACAATATAGTAAGAATAAAGGAAGAGAGCTGAGTTTTAGAGACATCTCATTGAAGTGCAGTAAATAATCAATCAAATTAATACATTAATAAATGTTGAAGTATTTTCTGGGAGCAGAAACCCAAAGAGCCTATTCAGGACTGTTCCCATGACTAATTATAAAGTAAAAGACGTGGGTTCCCCCCTGACTTCCCTCTGTTTCCTCCTCATCCATGCAAAGAGTATGGCTTTATATTGACCTAGCTCTCCTTTCATGAAGAAACATTAAGGTGTAAGGGATTGGTTAGTTATATTACTTCTCCCAGGCTTTTGTGTATTTTGAAAGAGGACTTTGGGCATCGATGAAATAATTATTTGAGAGACCAGAATTATATACTCAGTTTAGCTTTCAGTGTGGTTCTAACAAACTAAAAATACCCAGTGATCCAGAAACAGAGGATGATTTGCTAGATGATGTCTAGCGATGAGGTTGACCAACCAAGTCAATGTCAAGAACTCCATGGTTAGTGATGTAAAGCAGTTACTTCTGCATAAACCTCCAGATGGACCAACTTGTTTTCTCACCCACAGAGCCTGGTAATGGGATTGTTGGTTTGGTTCATGATGGAATGACTCTCCACCACCTTACTCCTGAAACCTGGGTGCTGTCCATGGTTCTAGACAAATTCAGGTGTGTTGTGGATTTCTACTATGAGAAATACAAAGGGCACTAAGTCTGACAGTGATCTCTTGCACAAAGTTCTCCTAAAGGGACAATTTTTGATTGGCTGCCAGGAATTCCATAAGGGATGATGACTTTGGGTATGAAGATAAATTTGCTAAATAGAGATGTTAAGACTTGATTTAGTCCTGGATTCAAATCCCACCATTATCACTTCTCTCTTAGCTTTCTGTTCTGTCATGTAGTTATCATTGTAATACTTAACCAACATAGTGAGAGAGAGCAGAGAATAGTGGATAAGACTAGGAACTGTGGCCACAGTCTGCATGATTTTAAGCTCCAAAGGCCACATTTAACTTTGTGACTTCAAGAAATGTACCCCATCCTCTTGTGTATCTCTTTCTTCAACAATAAATGGGGATGTGGTAATAATATTCTATATTCATAGGTTTATTAGATGAGAATGAAATAAGTTAGCTCATGTAAAGCACTTAGAGCCATACTTAGCAGATACTAAGCACTCATTAAATGTTCGTTGTTGTTTGCTGTTATAGGATTATTTCCACATCATGGGTTATCATGTGTCTGGACCCTTCACTAGGAGATCTGGCTCTATCTACAGTTTTATTCCTTCAGTTATTCCTTAGTTCATTCACTCAAGCCAGAAAATATTTACCAAAGACACAGTCCTGTTCCTAAATTCTCCAAAGAGCAGAGGCAAATATTTATATGGTAGAACTCCTTGACAAACATTTACTAGATTAAAGATTAGACCTTGTTAACTTTAAGCACTCTTGCAACTTGATTTCCATAAATTGACTTAAATTGGGCTTAACTGAATTGAATTGAATATGCTAAATACATCAGTACAGAGTCTTTAAGCTACCTTTGGTTCTGCTAACATGTTTTTCCCTGCTTTTATCTGTTCTTGAGTTTTTCTTGTGGGTCCCACTTCTAGTGAGATCTTGAGAATTTTACAGATGAATATCACATTAAGCATACACTGAGTTTCCTCCGTCTGGGCCTGAAACACAATAGGTGTGCGGCATAAACATTCAGTGTAGACATGAATGGAGGATTTTCAATTACATTATAGTTTCTATATCTACTTTTGTTTCTTATCAGTTTTCAGATGCTGGAAGCAGGAGAGCAGTGGTGGTAAGTAACTCAGCAAAATTCCAAGTTGGCTTTTAAAAAGAGTAGGGGGCTGGGGAGCTAAATAATAATGCACCCAAACCCTCCTTCATTGGCTTCATTATTTCTTGAGCCTTCAATTCAGGGACTAATCCATCCAATTTATTTGCTTTAGCCTCAAAAAGCAGCCCCACTTTCCACAGGGACAAAGCTTTAGAATCGCTTGAATGCATAGCTCTGGCTAATTGTTGCATCCAAAGTCTGTCTGTCCATCAGCAGTTCCATCTGTCTGCCTTTGCTTCGAAAGGCACTTCCTTCCTTTAACTCATGTTTTTTGTACCTTTTCCATGAAATGGTTCTACCTATTGGGAGAAACATTCTGGCTGAACACTTCCACCTTCTTTCTTGTTTAAAGAAGAGAAAATCATCTCACTCAGTCGACTTGGATAGAGGTGTACCTTAGGAAGATTCTATGAAGCCACCTTCTGCACCACAGCAAGGCATCCACTGTGTAATTGCCTGCAGTTGCTGAGTCTGCAACCTGCTGGCATGGAAATCACAGCCCAGGAACTGGTGGCATTTTTTAATGGGTCTTGATGTTGGGCTGCCTAGCTATTTTTTTAAGCAGATTTATGCCTCATTTTAAAAATCCATTATGCTACATTATGGGCTTATTGTCAATCCAGATAATGCTGATCAATTTCAGCCTTCCAAAATCTGCATTTATAATTGTGTCATGTAATCAAAATTTATTTATGTATGTCTATTTATAAAATTATAAATCAGAATTACTGGTATGTGTCACAAGATACTTGATTATTTTGAGTGTCCAATTTATACCAGCACACACTGTCATTTTTTTCTCTTCATAGACCGTAAGTCCATAAGGTGACTTTACCTTCCTTTATAGAAAATACTTTTCAGACAACCAAAAATTAGTGTGTTCATAACTGGTAGTGTTTATTATAGAAAATTTGGCATTTGAAAGAATAAACTGAGAAAAATTAAAATCAACCCTAATCACATCAGTGAAAACCACTGTTATTTTGGTCTATTTTATTTTTGTCTGTATGAGTGTACATGGTGTGTATGTGTGAGTGTGTGTGTGTGCCATTTGCAACAAGTTGGATGGACTTTGAGGATATTGTGCTAAGTGAAATAAGTCAGACAGAGAAAGACAAATACTGTATGATCTCACTTATATATGGAATCTTAAAAAGCCAAACACAGATAAACAGAGAGCAGAATGGTGGTTACCAGGGACTGGGTGGCTTGGGAAGTGGGGAGGTATTGAACAATGGATACAAACTTCCAGTTGTAAGATTAACAAGTTCTGAGGATCTAATGTACAGCGTGATGATTACAGTTAATAATACTGCCTTATATGCTTCAAAGTTGCTAAGAGAATAGATCTTAAAAGTTCTCACCACAAAAAAAGAAATGATAATAATTTGACAGGATGGATGTGTTAGCTAATGGTGGTCATCATATTGCGATATATAAATGTATTAAATTAACACATTGTACACCTTAAACTTATACAATGTTATATGTTATTTATACCTCAACAAAGCTGGGGAAAAAAGTATCTTGGGTACAAGCAACACAAAGCGTAACACTAGAATGTTTTAATCCATATCTGTTGCTCTGTAAATTTGTCCATCAGTTGCTTACTGAGCATTTACAATGAACCAGATCCTGTTCTGGGTACTGAAGACATAGCAATGAGTGGGATAGCCAATGCACCTGGCATTCAAGTTAGAGAGCAGATAGGGAAGAAGTAAGAAAACAAGAAAATACCAGTTGATTCCTGGGGTCCACCCGTGAGCTATGTAATCATGAGATAGACCTGGACTTGCAAGAAAAAACAAGGGAGACAGGATGTCTGCCCAGTGACAGGCCACTGACCCGGCAGACATCAATGTAGCCAGACCATCAAGGACAGTAAACAAGCAGGTGGCTGAACTGAGCTCTGAAGAAGTGGGAGCAACCAGTGTTTCCACCTTAAGCAAACTTCCAGCTGATCTCTTTTTCCACCCTGGCAGGAAGATGCCCTTGCTTTCTGAACAGCCGCCCTGTGTGCAAACTAATCTTTGAGTCTATATTCTCTGAGCTGCTCAAAAGTACGAAGCTTGGTGATTGATCCAAAAGCTGTAGAAAGAGCTCTGATGCCAGGTGGAAGCATATTTTTTGAAAGGCGGGAATACTTTGAAAACTAACCCGTGGGGACAGCCAATTAAATTTCCCAATGAACAATGCATGGGCAAATGGAGGGCTGGATGCCTCTGCTTTGATTCTTACTCAATTCAGATTGGTCACAGGACCGACAATTTTGTCTCCTTGACCAAATGGTACTCATCACCCCATCATGAGGACTTGCACTTGCTTTTAAAGGGACCGAAACTGCCAGCTCCCCTCACCCCCTTTTGAATGCTCTTGATCAGCTTTAATTCTTAAAGCTCCACACTTTCTCAGCTTAGATTCCCCACCATTTGGTGGGCAAAGGGGAGTATGCTCCAAGTGGCCTGCCAACACAGCTGCAACACTCCACAGACACTCGGCTGAGGAAATGCAAGGAATTTTACAAAATAGCCACCCTAACCTCACATAGTCTGTGAACTCACGTCCCTCCTGTTCTTTCCTGTTCTTTCACAGGAGATCGGATTTCTCTCTGACTCATTCTTTGCCAGGGTACAAGGACAACAGACTGGCTTCTTAGACTCCTAGAGTCCCAGATGTATACAGTAGGCAAGGAAGGACACACTCACTCACACACACACACACACATCTGTGCCCATGGCAGACATCAATAATCAATCACAGAACATTTGTTCTGGGTCGATCCATCCTCCAAATTTGCAAGTGCTCAACCAGCACTAATGAATCTCAGTGGGCCCCTTAGACCTATTTGCCATTCTGATTTAAAACAGCCTCTTTACATGAAACAATACAAAAGCCTAGAGAAGAGAAATGACTTAACAATCTTCAAATAGCATGTGTGAGTCACAGCTGAGATTAGAACTCAAGTGTCCCCAATTGCTAGTACTATGCCCTTCCGTGGCAAGAGTTCATCATGCTCCTTGATGTCTCTATAGATCCACCCCACCTCTCCAGATTAAATAGGACTAAATAAATGACACTGTAATGTTCCAGTGGCCAACCTTCATCTCCCAACAGCATGCAAGATAAATGGTGTATTAGTCAGCTATTGCCATAGTAATGCTGCCTAACAAATAACTCCACAATCCAGTGGCCTAGAGCAAGAGCAGTTATTCTTACATTCATGGATGTGCAATCAACTGTGGTTCAGCTGACGTAGCCTTGGCTTGGCTGCATGGCTCCATGTCTGCTCCACATGTGTTTATCCTAGAGTACTGGATAAAAGGGCAATGACTACCTGAGCAACGCTTTTCTCATGGTGGATTAAGAGAGCTCAAGAGTCAGGCCAATACATGCAAGCATGTTTAAGGACTCTGCTTACATCATATCCCCCCTCCAACGCTGCCGTGACCAAAACATGTCATGTAACCAAGCCCAAACTCAGCAGCATGGGGAAAATATTCTCTGCAGACAGTGGGAGAGGGAGAGGAGTGAATATTTGCTGTACAATAAGATAAACTACAAAAAGATGGCTTTTAAAATTATGAAGAAATCCTCCAGTGAAGGTTGGGATAAACAAAAGCCTTTTCTGACAGCCAGATTATACCAGGCTCTCACTAGAGAAAGTTGATAAGCTTCTATGCACCACGCTTACTCCCTAAGAAAGCTAAATCATGTATTGTGTTAATATTGGCTCACTGTTTGTTTTTTTTTGCTGATTCCCCTGCCTTAAGGAAAGCCTGACATGGAAATTCTCATCCAATGAAAGATCATGAACATTTTAATGGCTAGACACTGAATTCCCTATGAAAAATCTTTCTGTCTTTCTTAATACTACTTTACCCTTGCTGCAGTTTTAAAAATATATGGTGCTTCTGAAAGAAAGTGTTACATTTTTTTTTAATGGTGGCAAAGAGTATGGACACTGGAGAGAGAGAGAGAGAGAGGGACAGCCAGGTTCAAAGTTAAAGCCATCACTTATTGGTCAGGTGACCTTGGGCATTTGTATAATCTTTCCAATCTTCAGTTTCCCACTCTGTGAAATGGGCATAATCATATGTATCTTCCAGGGTGCATATGAAGTAAGATAATGTAAACAAAATGTTCGGCCAATGTAGGCGATCAACATATTCTATTTTAATTTTTCTTCAAAGATTCTCTTAAATTACTGAATTCCCTTGGTGCAGTAGCCAATCATGCTACTCATCAAATATTTCTAATGCTCTGCTTTCCAGGCACTTGGAAGAATTGTACTTCTCTGCCCCTTCTGAAGTTAGACATGGCCATGTGACTTGCTTCAGCCAATGAAATATGAGCAAAAGGGACATGTATCACTTTGAGGCTTTAAGAGCCATGATAAGCAATTCTCCATGTTCATTTCCCACTGCTGTAGTGACCATGGAAGAACATGTCAAGATAAACCCTATATCATCCTGGGTCTTGGAAAGATTTCAAGGAGCAGAACCCCTGCCCCCACTCCCAGGCGAACAAGCATCGTAAATGAAGCGTGAGAGAGAAAAAAACTCTTGTTCCCTTAAGCCACTGAGATTTGGGGCTTAGATATTGCCGCATAGCTTACCCCACACTGCCTCCTACACTTGATATTATTAAATATTTACAGAATATTTTAGATCATCTTTTCGGAAACATTTACACTGCACGTAACCCAGTTATACCTGCCCATTTATTAGTGCTTCCCCATATCTTCAGGGTAGCCCAATAACTCAAGGGACAAAAAAAGTGGCCTGGGGGTCAGAGAATGAGGGTTCTGACTTTAGTGTGGATTTACTTTAGCTTTATAACCTTGGACAAGTCATTGTCCTTATCAAGTCATCAATCAGTATCCCATAAATACGAATTTTATGGTGAGTTGCAGAAAAAGTTGCAGAGGGAGAGTGTATAAGGAGCAGAAACTCAGATTATAGAAGCTCAAGATTTAGCAGGAAATAAGGAATACTCTGATTGCCATAACTAAAGCCTTGAGAAGAGAAAGGACGGAGCTGGCCTCAGAGACCAGTGGGTGCAGGGATTCACACACCACTCTCTCTCTTTCCGTTTACTGCTTCAGTCTGCTTCTCCCTGCATGCCCCTTTCTTCTCTCTGCCTACAGACTGACTTTCTCCACAAAATGAGAAAGTGCCCACAGAGGCTCTAGGCTCATGCACTTTTAGCTTCCAGATCCTGGAGCAATGCTTCTCTAAGTGTGTTCCAAAAACCATCTTGTGGCCAGTAAACACATGAAAAGATGCTCAACATCACTAATTATCAGAGAAATGCAAATCAAAATTACAATGAGGTATTACCTCACACCGGTCAGAATGGCCATCGTCAAAAAATCTACAAACAATAAATGTTGGGGAAGGTGTGGAGAAAAGGGAACCCTCTTAAACTGTTGGTGGGAATGTAAATTGGTTGAGCCACTATGGAGAATAGTATGGAGGCTCCTTAAAAAACTAAAACAAGAACTACCATATGACCCAGCAATCCCACCCCTGGGCATATGCCCGGAGAAAACCATAATTCAAAAAGATACATGCACCTCAGTGTTCATTGCAGCACTATTTACAATAGCCAGGACATGGAAGCAACCTATATGTCCATCAACAGAGGAATGGATAAAGAAGATGTGGCACATATATACAATGGAATATTACTCAGCCATAAAAAGGAATGAAATTGTGCCATTTGCAGAGACGTGGATGGACCTAGAGACTGTCATGCAGGGTGAAGTTAAGTCAGAAAGAGAAAAACAAATATCGTATAATATCACTTACATGTGGAATCCAGAAAAATGATACAGATGAACTTACTTGCAATGCAGAAATAGACACACAGACATAGAGAACAAATGTACGGACACCAAGGGGGGAAGGGGGGGTGGGATGAATTGGGAGATTGGGATTGACATATATACACTACTATGTATAAAATAGACAACTAATGAGAACCTACTGTGTAGCACGCGGAACTCTACTCAATGTTCTGTGGTGACGTAAATGGGAAGGAAATCCAAAAAAGAGGGGATATGTGTATAGGTCTAGCTGATTCACTTTGCTGTACAACAGAAACTAACACAACATCGTAAAGCAAATATACTCCAACAAAAATTAATTTAAAAAGTGAGTGAAATATGCATATTTTCCAGCACTTCCCCAACTTGCCAGGCTGGTTGGGGGGTGTGGTCAGGAAATCTGCATTTTACCATGTTTCCCAAACAATTCATAACCAAATTTGAAACACATGATCTAATAAGTGACTTTGAAGAGCCTGGCAGAGGTGGAAAAGTAGTATCCTCGGCAGCCCCACTAGGCTTACCAGGGTGGAGGGAGGGAGACACAGATTCCCCAAAGTTGGGACCAGAGGAAGGGATGCAAGAATTATCAACATGACCATGGGGAGAAATTGTGAGTCCAGAAAATGTCCCAGTCTGGTTCTTCCAAATCTGGGAAAATACCCTGAAATCTAATGTATCTTAAAACACAAAGCAGAAAAAAATCCTCTTTCTCCCTTTAAAGCCACTATTAAATTGCAAGTTAAAGAAGTACATTATTGTGGAAAGTAAAAGTAACCAGTTCCTGAGAACCCATTCTATGCCAGTGATCTTTGGATGCTCTGCGGAAAACACCATTGCTCGGCTAACACACCATCTGCTCCCAATCTCGTCTCCTGTTCATGCCTCCAATTCTAAAGGATGCCAATGGCCAAATACTTCCTTTCTCAGCCTCCCTTGCATATATAACACATCATCAGTCACAGACCAGTGAAATCTAAGGAGAGGCTGCAGGTAGCTTCCAGGAGAGACTTTACTTTCCTGAAGAGTCTGAATTTCCCCCATATGGTACCTTGAATGTGAATATAATTTCTGGAGCTGCAGCAAACACTTTATGACCATGAGGTAAAGGCCAAGAGAATCACAAAGATGGTACCCTGATCATTTCTTCCTTAAACCAATCCCAGCAGATGTTGACCTCCAGATTCCTTGTATATGATAATTAAATGTCTTTATGACTTCTGTTACTTGCAACTGAATGAATTCCTATCTAATTCATTACCTGATTCACTCTTTATAATAAGATAGAGATTATCATCCCCATTTTTCAAGTAATGAGACTGAGGTGGGTTACTTATTTAAAATCACAACTCTAAATTGCATTGGTGGGGGGATTACCTAGTGGTCCAGTGGTTAGGACTCAGTGTTTTCACTGCCAGGGCCTAGGTACCCTGGTCGGGGAACTAAGATCCTACAAGCCACGCAGTGTGGCCAAAAAAAAAAGAAAGAAAGAAAGAAAAGAAATAGCAGTGGGACTCCAAACCAAGTCTGTATGACACCAGGGATCTCTACAAGAAGCCTGACTACCTGAGTGGCTATGTTAATTACATTTCTTAGGGTAATGCATGAACTTAACAGATGGGAGAACAGCTAGTACAGTGCCTGGTACACAGAAGGTGATATGGCTCTATTCAAATGAGTGTTCGCTATCTGAGTTTCACTAAGCAAAGACAGGAGATTGAAATCAAATATTGAGGGTGGGAAAGAGTAGATTCAACATTTTCCACCACTGAGCACCACTGAGTCATTAAGTGAATAATCCTTACACCCCCTACTTGAATCAGTTAGCTATTGCTGTGTAACATAAACCCCCAAAGCTTAGTGGCTTAAAATGGCAACTATGAATTAATTTCTCATGAGTCTATGAGAAGGCTGGATGGTCTTAGTGTTCTGAGCTGAGTTTGGGTGATTTTGGCTGGGCTTGTTTTTGTGAATACAGTCAGTTGGGGGGTTAGTTGGGGACTGGCTGGTGTAGAATGGCCTCAGTTCATCCCATATGTTTCTCACATGCTTCCAACAGGCTACCCCATGTTAGATCACAAGGTGATGGCAGGGGTCCAAGAGTGAGCAAAGTAAACTGAAATCAGTTAGTGCTTTTCAAGCCTTGGCTGGTATCACATCTGCTAAGTCCCCTTTAGACAAAGCAAATCACACGGCCAAGCCCAGAGTCAAGGTGTGAGGCAAAAGGCCTTTGCTCTAAATGGGAGAATTGAGGGCACTCATGCAATAGATCTCCCATAAATCCCTGTGATGCGTAAGTAAGAAGCAACTATGTCTATTATCTAGGCCTACATAACTGCGGACCTTCCTTGGAGAAGCTGAAACAACAGAGAAGGAAGTGAGAAGTTATTCCCTAAGCACCATGTTAGAGTAGCAGAAACAAGGGTTGTGACTTAAGAGGCTGACTTTTGGACTTCCCTGGTGGTGCAGTGGTTAAGAATCCGCCTGCCAATGCAGGGCACATGGGTTTGAGCCCTGGTCCAGGAAGATGCCACATGCCGTGGAGCAACTAAGCCTGTGTGCCACAACTACTGACCCTGCATTCCAGGGTCCACGAGCCACAACTACTGAGCTTGTGCACCACAACTACTGAAGCCTGTGCACCTAGAGCCTGTACTCTGCAACAAGAGAAGCCACCGCGATGAGAAGCACACGCATCGCAACGAAGAGGGGCCCCTGCTCGCCGCAACTAGAGAAAGACCACGCACAGAAACAAAGACCCAACGCAGCAAAAAAAAAAAAAAAAAAAAAAAAAAAGCGAGAGCAGTCTTTTGAGTCTTGATTCTGTCATGCATTCATTTTACGGGATCTTGGATGGACAGACCCCTTGCCTTTTCTGGTTTGCAATTCTCTTCCTGGAAAATCATGGAGACATATCGTTGGATGTTCAAAGCTAGAGGTTCACAGGGTGGCTCAGGCCTACACATTGTTTGGCTTTCACAATATTCTATTTTTAATTTAACATACATTTACATGTTTTAATCTGGGACATTTCAGATAGAAGCCTGGATTTCTGATTTTGCTCAAGAGGTCTGGAAGATCCAGCAAAGTTGGGGCCTCACTCCAATATATCAACAATGGATGCGATGGCTGTGGCTCCTCATTGGGGACATGCATTGTTCTTTACTATCTGGTTTACTACAGTTTCACTGATGCCATATTGTCTCCTGGACACTAAGAGTTTTCTTACACTTGGCTGGAGTCATTTGTTTACATTCATGTTGCATCCCGGTAGTATCTGAAGTGGGGTCCCTGGACCAACGAATATGGTGCTTGGACTCTGTGAGTCCATGGGATTTTTCCTTGGTCTTTCATTTTCCCAAATCACTTCAGAATTTTTCCTTTCAGCTTCCCTTGACGTTAAGCCAGTGGACCTTGACCCTATGGAGACGTAAATCCATTTGAAATTCTGATGACATCCATGAAGCCTCTGGCCAGAAGAATGCCCACATGAGCACACAACTTGTGCCAGCACGCACACCAAGCATGAACACACACAGATAGACACAATATCACATATGTTTTGTCTGTGAACTTCAATTAGTTTAGAAGTGCAATTTGTCTGTCCTGCGATCTATGGTGGACCCCAAATTCCCCATCAAAATCCTTCCACCACAGCCTTGCCTAGACAGCTTTGACACCTATGCAGGACTCTAGAAAAGCACCCTCTCCAATGAATTTCTTATAGTCAGAGGTCACCGTCTGGTCCCAGATCCCTCTCCAGCTCCCACTGACGCTTTCAAAGAACAGAGAGAAAAACAAGCAAGCCACAGTCAAGTGACCCACGCTGAGAAAAGTGCAGGGGCCAGCAGGGCCCTGACCTTCCTGTGTAGGTAACAAATTGGATGCCGTGTTTGCACCGGGCCCCGGAGGGAGGGAAGGAAGGGGGGAAGCGGGGAGGCGGAGGGCAGTGCGGGATGGAATTGGGGTTACAGGGGTCAGCAGCCTTTGCTTTAGGCATCCACACAGCAGCTCCGTCCACCCCTTCCCAGGAAACAGCCACCGCTGCAGGGCATGTACAGGGTAGCAGCTGGAGGTCAGCAGAGGCCAAAGCATGCACACACAAGCGTGTGTTTGTGTGCTTGTGTGTGTGTGTCCATACCCAGCCATGGGCGGGGGGTGGAGGTAGGGGGTCATTGAACAGAATTCTTTTAAGAGATCTCTAAAGACCCTCTGACACAATCCCTAGTTCTTAAACACATAAGGTATAATATAATTCTTTTTTTCTCCAGCATCACCAGAAGGCGGGTACTTTGGCCTTTAGACGCACGGTTTCTGGAGCTAAACTCCCTGGGTTCAAATGCTACCTCTGCCACTTAATAGCTGTGTGATCTTGGAAGATAACACAACCTTTAGGTGCCTGGGTTTCTATTTCAAAAGAAACGAAGAGGGTAATAATGATTTCCTCATGTATTTTTGAGAACTATATAAATTAATGTATATAAAACACTTAGAAACGTAAGCACAAACATCATTATTCATTCAACAGACACACATAGAGGACCCTATATATGATGTATTAAATTTCTTGAGCATCTACTTAAGAGCAAAGCAATGTTCATTTTGCATCAGTTATATCATTTAATTCTCCCCCAAAGCCCTGGCAAGACAAATGCATTCTATCTCCATTTTACAGAAACTGAAGCATGAGAGTTTGGGTCTCTTGCCAATGGTTACCCCAGTAATGAATGATGAAACCAGCCATATCCATTCATTCCAAAGCCCTTGTTCCTAATCAATTCATTACGCTCTCCAATTTGCCCTTGGATTTAAAACACCTAGGTCAATGTTTGACACACGAACAAATGGGTGAATTGATGCATGAGGGAATGAATGGATGGATGGATGGATGGGTGGATGGGTGAATGAATGGGTAGCTGATGAATGAATGAATGGGTGGATGAGTGAATGAATGAGTGGGTGGATGGATGAATGATGAATGGATGGACGGGTGATGAATGAATGGGTGGATGGGCGAACGAATGAATGAATGAATGGCTCTGCCATTCTCCCTTCATTTAGTCTTTCCACCTTAACCTTCCATCCAGAGACACATCTCTTCTCTCCTTCCTGCTGCCTGGCCCTATCCTATCAGCCTCCATCTTCACCACTCACCCACCATCCATCTCTCCTCCTGGCTTCTCCTCTGAAGCAAGGCCCCAAATATTTCTCTGGCGCTGGAGGAAACTCATTCTTCCTGGTTTAATTTGCACCGTCTGTCCTTAATTGCTTTGCCCTGTTGTAAGAAGAGACCTCCCATGACGACAACCCTGAGGATGGGTTGTGGGGACTGGAGGACTGGGGAGGAAGTGGGGGCAAGCTGTTGAGTGGGGAGTGCATTAGTCAGAGGCCAATGGGGCAACGGAAGTCGGGGTTCTCCGAGCAGGAGGCTCCAGGCCCACCCTTGGTTGTGACGTTTACAACTGAATTTGGGCAGGACCATGTGTCTGGGGGCTGCGTCGGCCTCCCTCGCCTCTACCCTGAGTGTTTGGTCCTGCAGCTCATTAAGCAGTGACACTTAACACATCATCAAACTGCTTTACAGGCAAAGCCCACACAGCTGCTGGTCCCTGGAGTCCCCAGGTAGTGGGGGACGATGACCTCCCAAAGACTGGAGCTGGGATGCAGTGGACACACAAGGTGATCAAAGCTCTCATGGGAAAACCAGAGCAAGAACTGAATTAGGGTGCCAGGACCCCTGACCTTCCACCCCTAGGACCGATTAAAAACTAAGGTGTGTAGAGAACATGGGGTCCGGGCCTCGTGTCATGGGACAAACATGGCACCTGATGTCATGTGAACAAGGCTCAAATTCTGAATGTGTCACTTCCCGGCAGCTGTTGAACATTGGCAAGGTTTTTAACTTCTCTGACCCTCTGTTTCCTCCATGAGGCTAATAAGTTCTACCCCAGGGGGTTGTTGCTAGAAATATTGGGATAAGGCATATAAAGTGCTTAACAGAAGGCAGGCAATAAACAGTGCTTATTTGAATATCCAATCCTGTTTCCCCACTCTCTGAGGAGCAAAGAGTTCAATGGATCAGGCTGACAGTTCTTAGTTTCCTCCACCCAAGTTGTCTTCCAATATTACCAAATCACACTAAGAAAAGCAATAAAGGTAAGAGTAGTCCTGAGCTAGCAAGTATCCGCTATGAAGCAAGGGCTTTACATATGAATATTATCTTATTGTGTTTTCGCAACACTGGGAGATATTTACAATAATTATTCCCATTTTATAGATGTGGAGACTGAGGCTCAGAGGGACATGTGATTTGTCTCACGTGTCCTGGTGGCAGAGCTGGGATGTAAACCCAGATCCGTAGACTCCGACTCCTTGTTCCTTCCAGCACTGGGTAAGTCTTAGCAGGGTTGGGGGGAACAGCCACAGGGGAGATTCTCTGGTGCATTCAGGGGGCTCCTGGTCCACGTCTCCTGCCCTGAGCTCTCAGAGAGGTCCATCTGAAGGTCCCTGATTTCCAGCCATTCTTCTGGAGTCTCAAATACTTCCTGAATCTCCTTGAAATAGTCCTGGCCAAGAAGAGGCTGCTTTCATGGCCGATGTGTAGTAATGAGGCAGGGTTAACACCTCATTAGGTCACGGTCCCGTTTTGCACTTCATGGATATTCAGTAACACAAGCAACAGCAAACATATGAATTCCTGGGCCCTGCTTTCTGTGGGGGTGGGGAGCACAAGACAAGGGCTCCCTGGATGTGGGCACAGGATAAAAGCTGGTACCTGGTTGTCATGACGCGTGGAGAAGGTGCTCCAGCAATTGGGATCTGTGGTCCCATCCTCCTTCCCACCTCTGAGCCTCTTTAAAAGGTGTGGGTTTGTTTAGGGCTTAGAGCTTTGAGAATAAGCAATTCCCTCGGCCTGCCTTAAAAAAAAAAATAAGCTAGAAGGTATATAGTGGTCTTAGAAGAAAATAAAAAGTAAAGCTGGATGCACTGCTTTGAATAGTATCCCCCCAAATTCACGCCCACCAGAATCTCATAAAGTGAACTTTTGGAAATAGTCTCTGCAGATGTAATCATGTTAAGATGTGATCATACTGGATTAGGGTGAGCCCTAAGCCAATGACTGGTGTCTTTATAAGAAGAGGGAAATATGGACAGAGACGCATATAGAAGTCCACGTGATGATGGAGGCAGAGGGTGGAGGGATGCATCTACAAGCAAGGAACGCCACGGATTGTCACAAACCACCAGAAGCTAAGAGTGAGGCATGGAAAATGTTCTTCCGCAGACTTGTGGTTGCCAGGGGGAGGGGGGTGGGGGAGGGATGGATTGGGAGTTTGGGATTAGCAGATGCAAACTCATATATAGAATGGATGAACAACGCAGTCCTGCTGTGTAACACGGAGAACTATAGTCAATATCCTGTGATAAACCATAATGGAAAAGAATCTGAAAAAGAATGTATGTGTATGTATAACTGCATCACTTTTCTGTACAGCAGAAATGAACACAACATTGTAAATCAACTAGACTTCAATAAAATAAATTTTAAAAAAGAAATAAATAAAAAGAAAAGTTTCTTCCCCACAGCCTGCCAACACCTTGACTCTGGTCTTCCAGCTTCCAGAATTGTGAGACAATAAATTTCAGTATTTTAAACCATTCAGTTTGTGGTGCTTTGTTACAGTAGCTACAGGAAATTAATATATTGGTAACACAGATCAGGAATGGGAGGCGTGTTATTAGTTGGCCTGATGGAGAAGGTAACATTTAACAAAGACATGATGGAGGTGAGGAGACCATGTTGGTCTTGGGAAGAACACTCCATGAGGAGGGAATGGCTATGCAAAGGGGCTGGAGAGGGACCCGGGAGGCCAGTGTGGCTGGAATGATTTGCGAGAGCGAGTGAGCAAAAAGGGATGAGGTCAGAAATGACACGGGAGTCATACCTTGTAGGTCTTGCAGGCCACCACAAAGACTTTAGCTTTCACTCAAAGTGACATGGAGTGACACAGTATGATATTCCAGAGGGTGACATGATGTGACTACACTCCAAGCCAGGTAGACCATGATTAAGCTAAAAGCAAACATGACAAGCTTATCCTTCACTTTCACAATCTTCCTTGCAGCTAGCATAAGCTCAAAAGATGAGCAAGTGCAGACCAATACAGTATAAGCATAAGTCTGCTGAAGAAAGTGGTAGTGTCTAGGAAAATGTTTGCTTTTCTAATCATAAGGGATTGACACAGCTAACACAGCCCTTCTTCCACCCCTCTTCTTTTCCTTCAACTTGGGCATATGTCTGGTGCTTCAGCAGCCATTTTGAAACATGAGGCAACAAGCCTTGGGATAAAAAAATCAACCCATATGGTGGGAATGTAAACTGGTGCAGCCACTATGGAAAACAGTATGGAGATTCCTCAAAAATGAGAAATAGAACTACCCTATGACCCAGCAATTCTGCTCCTGGATAAATATCAGAAAAAAAAAAAACCACAGTAATTAGAAAAGATACATTCACCCCAATGTTCACAGCAGCATTATGTACAATTGCCAAGATATGGAAGCAACCTAAGTGACCATCAGTAGATGAATGAATAAAGAAGATGTGGTGTACATATGTGTGTGTGTGTGTGTGTGTGTGTATACACAATGGAATATTACTCAGCCATTAAAAAAGGATGAAATATTGTCTTTTGCAGCAACAGGGATGGACTTGGAGGGCATTATGCTAAGTGAAATAACTCCAACAGAGAAAGACAAATACTATATGATATCACTTATATGTGAAATCTAAAACATACAGAAAACTAGAGAATATAACATAAGAGAAGAAGATTCACAGGTATAAAGAATAAACTAGTGGTTACCAATGGGGGGAGGGAAGTGGGGAGGGGCAATATAGGGGTAGGGGAGTAAGAGGTACAAACTATTAGGTATAAAATAAGCTACAAGGATATACTGTACAACATGGGGAACACAGCCAATATGTTATAATTTTACAATAACTATAAATGGAATATAACCTTTAAAAATTGTGAATCACTATATTGTACACCTGTAATTTATATAATATTGTACAGCAACTATACTTCAATTTTTAAAAAATCAACCCATAAAGCAAAGGAAGATAAACAGAACCTTACCTACAAAGGCATCGCCAAGTAGTTGAGCCAAGATAAACTACCACCTACCCTCTCATTTCTTGTGATGTAAGGAAAATATGTGTTTAAGCCATATATTAAGTTCCCTTTTACTTGCAGCTGAACACTTTCCTAATGGATATAGTAGAAAATCAGACCTCAGAGTCAATAACCAAGGCCAGGACTTCCCTGGTGGTGCAGTGGTTAAGAATCCACCCGCCTGCCAATGCAGGGGACACGGGTTCGAGCCCTGGTCCAGGAAGATCCCATATGCCATGGCACAACTAAGCCCGTGCACCACAACTACTGAAGCCCTCACACCTAGAGCCTGTGCTCCACAACTAGAGAAACCACTGCAATGAGAAGCCCACACACTGCAATGAAGAGTAGCCCCCATTGCCACACCCAGAGAAAGCCCGCGCACAGCAATGAAGACCCAACACAGCCGAAAGAAGAAAGAAAGAAAGAAAGAAAGAAAGAAAGAAAGAAAGAAAGAAAGAAAGAAAGAAAGAAGACAAGGCCATTCTTACTTGGGTCAATCTTTACTCCAATGCTGGAATTTTTTGGGAAGACAAAATTGAATAGTTTATGAGAAAAGGCTCTAATAACTGGAAATTATGAAGCAGATACAATGAATTGCCATGAATTATCACTCAAACTTGAAAAAGAGTCAAGTAAGATAGGAGGAAGCTGTATGTAGGAGGAGGAATAATCATTAGTTCCCTTCTCTGATAAATGTGACAAAGCCCTGTGATAAACAGTCAATAGGAAAAGAAAATTATGCACTGAGATTTGACTGTCCCTTTGGGTACCTGCTGGAAAAGGCAAGGTGCCTATTTTGTGTCTTCTCAAATACTGGGCTACCTAAAACTGAAATGATTTCCATTTTAGGGCATCAGTAATTTTTTCTTAACAGGTTTGGCTTTTGGACTCCTAGGTTAGCATGATGAAATTTATGGACCCAACACCTCAAGTCAATTCAGAGAGACACATGCATAACATTTTACATGATTTCAAAGGGTTTGTGAGCTTCTGAGACACAAAGCCTATATCCACCAGATCAAACCTCTGGCAGGATGTCCTGAGGTCAAAGAGAGCAAAGTGGGCAATGGGTAATGGTCTGGAAAACAAGACAGTAAGTTCAGTTTGGGACCTGATGAGTTGAAAGTGCAGTGTTACCATATTGCATGTCACCAGGACAACATCCAGGTACAAATTGCTAGCTTGGAAGGGAGTTTGGGACTTAAAATTCAGAATCCTTTATTTCTTCCTGTGTTTCTCTCTTCTTTTTGTCTTTCAAAGATTTCTTGCATGCCCAATAAATGCCAGCCTCTGTGCTAGATGCCAAGGATATCAAAAAGAAGAACATATGTGTCCTCAATAGGTGGGAAGGATGAGGAAACCATATGATGTAACATGTTAGATAATACATCAGAGGACAGTTGACCAGAGACAACGAGTCTAGTGATGTGAATGTGCATTTAGACACTGATTTAGTGACGAATATGTGTAGCACAAAATAGTGAAAATAAATTAATGCTGCAAAGGAGAAGTGAGGATGACATTAGTCTTCCTATTTCCAGAAACAGCCCTCCCCTATTTTCAGTCTGTGTGATTCTGGTTAAACTAAGCCCACTGTTTGAATCAAGAGGGAATATGTAATCCAAGGCTGGCCAATCAGACCATCAGGTTCTTCCAAGGCCAGGGATTGGTCCGGGAATGGTCATGTGACTCCAGTCAGCTCAATCGGAGCAGGTGAGAAGGAATTCTGGCACTTCTGTTTGAGCTTTTGGCAAAACAAACTCTGTTCTCTTTGAATGAAAGTGAGAGAATGTGGGACGGGTGCTACTGGGGGTATCTTGTGTTCATGAGGAGATACGATGTCTGAGAACGGAGAAAACCAAAGGAAGGGAAAGTGAATGATGGATGACTCTCTGTGAGACCTGGAATAAAGCCAAGACAGAAACCACAGCTAGCTCCTGTTTTAGTTATGTGAACATATGAATGTGTATATATGTGTGTGTGTGTGTGTCTATATATATATGTATATATAAATATATAAACATACACATGAACATATTTATGTAGATATATACATATATGTAAGTATATGTGTAGGTATATGCATACAAACATGATTTTAATTGGATTTTTCTGTCACTTGTTATCCCAACAGTCCTGATGTAGTAGCTTCACAAGGTCAGTTTGGAAAGCCATCTACTCAGAAGTGGATGCTTATCAAGGGAATGGAGGGATTACTCAGGAAGAACATATATAGAAAGAAGGACTGAACTAGTCCAAGGATAACACTTGAACTCATGCTTGCCTTGAAAATAAAGTGCCTTGAAAATCATGTGCCTTGAAAATAAAGAGGATTCCTTGATGAAATAGAATGGGGGTCACTTACAACCAAATGATTTTTGAAGTTGAAGACAGGGTTACAGCATTCTTGTGCAAGTGAAGACTCGGGGGCCCAGGTAGATTAAATTACTTGTTAAACATTTTACAATTAACTAACCAAGCTGAGCCAACATGAATACATTCTAGGACTTCTGGTGAAATTGTTTGAGGGGGAAAATTTGGGGTTTTTTTCCACTGGGGCTTCTGAATTGGATAAAAGCATAGAGCTACTGGCAGGCAATGTACCATCACATGAGCAATCCCCGCCTAAGAATGGAGCTGATGTTGAGAAAAGAAAAACCAATAATGAAATGTTACAGACCAAGTCCTGATAACGCTCTGTTACCCCCTGGATCTACCAATGCCTGAAGCTAGTCCAAGCTTGAACTTTTCAATCAGTGAAGTCAATTAGTACTTACCCCGCCTTGGCCGATGCTGTGGATGGTATATCCACAGCTCCTTGGCAGTTACCTTTACATGCTGACAGTTCTTTACAGAAAACAGCTGCAACCCTCTGCCTGAAGGGTCCCTCCACCTGTCCCTGGCCACAGGAGTACCCAGGGCATCATACAGGAGAAGCCAGGAATGCCAGAGAATAAAAACCCCAGCAGCAGCCCTCAACCAATGACTGTGGGGATTGAATGAATAACTTCCTCAGCTCCCTTGCCTCTTAATTTGAAAAGATGCTCTATAATATCACCCAGAGTTTGGATCCAATAAATTAAGCTCTATCTGTCCACACTACAACTAGCTTGATAATGAACACTCATCATCTTCCTTCTCTTCCCTCATCTTTCCACTATCTAACCATAGGTTCCTGGCATCATCTCCCAAAGAAGCTATTTGTACACATCTCTTCATCTCAAGATCTGCTTCAAAATAAGACCAATATACTTTGGACCAAGTCTAAAATAAGACCCATTCTCCATTTTTTTCTCAGTCTTAGGCCATTGTGAACTCTGCTTCTTTAACTCACACCCAACAGAGCCCTGGTTAATATACCAAGTTAGGAGAAAAATACCCGAACCACTTGAAGTCGCTGGTACCATGTTCCACGGATAAGGACGTCAACATCCTTTCATAAGCAGAAACTTCTCCATCCCTGGGAGAATCAGAGCAGGCGCCCCTGAGCCACAGACTTCAGTTAGCAGAGATGCCACTCTCTTCCTTCTGAAGAGGGGTTGGAGTGTTACAGAGAAAGGGGAGGTGCCTGGGTCTCGCCAATGAGTGTTTCCCAAGGCTACAGAGAGCAGAAACCTTGGATCTTGTGAAAGGTCCCATTTTCTTTTCTCATAAATGTTGCAGGCTCCCTGCTCCATATATTGCTGTTAATAAATTATACCCCACCCCTCTTTTAAGGCCCTTTTGTTATAACTCTGGCTCCCAGTTCCATTAACTCCCCATTACTGGAACACTTCTTGATGACATATTTTTTGCAAGCTGAGAGCATGGCTCCTGACACCCTCAGCCAGGCAGGAGGCAGAGATCAAAATGGCCCATTAAGTTCCTGTAGCCAAGGCACAATTTTTTTTTCCCAGAGTCTATTTTCTGCTACTTTTAAAGTAATGGACTCAAATGTTCCCCTTCTCTAGCAAATTCCCCAATAGCGTGCCAAGGACAGAGCCCAAGACAGAGAGGTTAGAGTGGCCTGAAATGCAACTGTTTCTTCACATCCTTCCTTTCCACCACCCACCGCTCCACAGTGGAAGGTTTAATCCTCCTCAAAGTGAGGCCACACTCTTGGGTCATTGACTGAAATGTGCAACCCAGGCCATTATGAGTCATGCTTTGAAGCTCCTAGGGTTTGTCTCAAATGTCTGATTACAAGATGTTGAGTAGGAGAACGTAGGCATTGGAAGGTCAGGAAAGCTAATTCCTCCAGGGTCTTCCAAAGCCCAGGTTGCCCAGTGCTATGCTTCCAAGATGCCATCTTCTATTTTTTGCTTCTGATGGTTTACTTGGGGAATGCAAGCCAAACCACAGGGAACAAAGCAATTTGCAAAAATGTAGAAAGACGGCACATAGCATTTGCACATGCTTCGTACATAAAATACACATAAAATAGACAGGCACGTACATAGCTGGTATATATAGCTCTGTCCTTCACATGCATTTAATCATTCCATCAACCCCAGGAAGTAAGTTTTAATATTATACCCATTTTTCAGAAGGAGAAATCAAGTCACAGAGAGGAGAAGTTACTTGCAAGACCCCACAGATATTAAGTGTTAGAGTCTGGTGGTGGTTTTGAGCAGTCTTCTCAAGATCAGGTGCTTATAAACATATCACTCTGTTGTTTCTTAAATTTTCACTTAAGCTGAAACTGAAACACATATGTACTACACTCATCATGTATTTTCACAAATATCATTCACCCACAACCTCATTGCCAACACATGATATCAGATGCCTCTGCCTTTAGCCCAGCTGTAATGCTCTCAACTTCAATAGCATAAAAATAAGTCCTTGTATTTGGGCAATGCCTTGCCATTTACAAAGCACTTTCATATACATTAACTCATCAGCACTGAATTTGCTGACAGGGCCAAGAGGAGAAATGGACAAGGAAAGTGTAATACATCATTGACCAAAATAATAATTTGGCCCTTTAGATAGAGGTTTCCATCCAAGGATAAATTACATCTTTTAGCCACACACAGGCAAGATCAATAGTCATATAATCTTCATCCTGGAAAGGATCATAGAGATGACTACCTTAGTCTGCTTGGGCTGCCATAACAAAATACCATAGATATGGGTGCCTTAAACAACAAAAATGTATTACTTACCAGTCTGGAGGCTGGAGGGCTGAGACCAGGATAGCAGCTTGCTTGGGTTCTGATGAGACTTTTCTTTCTGGCTTGTCCACAGCTATCTTCTCGCTATGCCCTACCATGGCAGAGAGACAGAGAGAAAAAAGAGGGCTTCAAACTCTTCCTCTGCTTATGAGGACACTAATCCCATCATGGAGACCCCACCCTTATGACCTCCTCTAAACCTTATTACCCTCCAAAGGACCCATCTCCAAATACCATGGCATTGGGGGTTAGGACTTCAGCATATCTTTTATTTGGGGGAAGGGAGGATACAATTCACCCCATAATATACTTAACCCATATTCAACCCATAATTCAACAGAGATATGCAGTCAGTTTCCCACCTCCAAAGAATCAGGGGGCTACAAAAGAACAGATACATGTATATGTATAACTGAATCACTTTACTGTACACCTAAAACTAATACAACATTGTTTTTTTTTTTGTTTGTTTGTTTTTTTTTGCGGTACGCGGGCCTCTCACTGCTGTGGTCTCTCCCATCGTGGAGCACAGGCTCCGGACGCGCAGGTTCAGCGGCCATGGCTCACGGGCCCAGCCGCTCCGCGGCATGTGGGATCTTCCCGGACCGGGGCACGAACCCGTGTCCCCTGCATTGGCAGGCGGACTCCCAACCACTGCGCCACCAGGGAAGCCCGTATACAACATTGTTAATCAACTATATGCCAATATAAAATTAAATAATTTTAGATAAAAAAATAAACAAAGAAACGGGGGGAACCATACAACTGATGGGACTGGCCACTCTGTAATCAGTTGATTAACAAGTCATTGGATTCCTGCTTGCCCTACTTGATTGATCGTTATAGTCAATGGTCATAACTGTACTACCAACAGTCCCCTCTTCCCAACCCTCCCCCAGCCCCCAGACACACACATGCCGTTTGCTCCAAGCTTTCTTGGGAGCTGGATTGGACGAGCTAAAGTGACAGATGGAATCATCAGGGCTCAGCTATTTGGATGGTCAGAAGCACAGCTCATTTGGATATTTCTCTGTGCTGTTCACCAAACTTCAAGACAGGCCACATTTATACACAGTCCAAACTGACATGTCTTTGTCTAGCTATGGTGGGATGATTTTTGTTTTTTTGGTCAAATTAGTGGTTGCTTTTGGTGCCTTTGATCAGCTTGCTTCTGATCTCAATATTGCCCAAGCAACTGA
This sequence comes from Mesoplodon mirus, assembly GCF_964341445.2. Lineage (NCBI taxonomy): Eukaryota > Metazoa > Chordata > Mammalia > Artiodactyla > Ziphiidae > Mesoplodon > Mesoplodon mirus. The sequence continues at coordinate 13,990,209 of NC_138989.1, forward strand.
CCAGTTTGGTTCATTTACACAAACACCCAGTTAAAAATAAGTCAACCGCACCATCTGTGTGGTATTGTGCAGGCAAAAGAAAATAACAAAACGCTGAATATTACGTGTGGCTCCTTTTTTCTCTCCCCCTTTCCTCTCTCAACCAGCTGTGTAGACACAACCGCAGAAGAATTGCCATCCTGGGCGGGGGGAAAAAAGGAGAAACACATACACACCAATTCCATCCAGGCGTTCGCGTGATCTTGCAGTTTGCCCCCAGTAAGCAAAGGCCCGACACCTTAATGGTTCACAACACAGTTCATACCAATGAGAATGTGCCGTGAGCCAGGCTGTTGTATCAGCCTGGGTCAGGGGGACAGTGGGTGGAGGTGGGGGATTAAATCAGATTGAAATCAGTTTCTCTCCCAGGCTGGGCGCAGCTTCTGAATTCTAGGATTCCTCAAACATCAAAAATGGAATCGCTCTTCTCTCAAGTCCCAGGGTGGCTGGATTCCAAGCCCCTTGCAGCCAAATCTTAAAACGTGGCTTTACTTTGGAGAATTCAAATGTGGCTTTGCTTTTAAGAATTCAGCCCCGGCATGACGGGGATCTGGTGAATCACTTGGAAAACTGAAAATTGAAAGTTCTAAGGGGACTGTGCATGGCAAACTGGCCTAAGCGCCTGGCCCGTTTGTTCTGAGGGTGTCTGCCTGGTCTTCCAGATGCCTCACTTTAGGGAAGCAGGCATGGCCCATTTGGGGGAGCGCCCAGAGGTCCTTTTTACTCCTTCCCTTTTCCCACCCCAACCTGGAGATGAGGCCACAGCTGTTTATGTACTTAACTTTACTTGGGATTTTTTTCCCTGAGGCCCCATGCCTTGCTCGGCCCAACAAGGTGTGCTAACCACTCCAGATGTCCCAGTATCTCCCTGCACATGTGCCATGTACCCACTGTGATAGTCCAGAACACCCAGGAAATTAGAAGACTGGCTGAGAAATGAGGGGCACAAAGGTTTACTAAAAATAAAATTAAATTAAAAATTCCGACGATGACTTTGAAAAACAGCTGCGGGCTTCCTGATCAAAATGTAGCCTTCTGGGGTTATTTCCAGGCCAGGCTGGCTGCCAAAGGCTGTGATGAATTCTAGGCTCCATATGGTGTGTCCCATATAACAGAGATCTGGCACCAATGAATCCCAAAGTCTAACCTGCAGTTCCAAGGCCCGCCCTCCTAGAGATGTGAGTTTGTAAGCATTGAATTCCAAGACCATCTTAGACCAGAGCTCTTTCCTCTGTTTTGAAGGAAGATTCACATGCAGACCGGATACTTCTACTGTGGCCTGGTGAAAGGCCTTGGGCTTTGGAGCCACAAGTTGCTGAGTTCAAATTCTCATTCATTCACTAACTGGCAAAGTATATTCAAATAAGAAATGTAACTTCTCTGAACATCAGTTTCTGCATGTGCAAAAGGAAAATTATTGAGCCTAATCCCTAGGGTTCCATGAAGTTACGGAAAATCTAATTAAAGTGGGCTGGTATTAGAGCTGATACATGTGAGATGCTCAAAATCTAGTACCTCTCCTTATTATTATATTGTCTCCATTTTTCCCCAGTGGGACATGAAGCCAATTGCCAGTACCTAGTGTCTCATGCTGGGCACTGAGGTCTCTAGAAGTCAAAGGCAGCAACTGGGAAATCAAGGTTGCATTCTAGAAACATTCCTTAAGTGTCCCTTTGTGTTAAGCCCCATTCAAGGCCCTGGGGCTGCAGAGATGAGTCAGACACAGAGACAGTCCTTAAGGGATGACAGTGAGAAAGAGAAAGAGGGAGACGAGTGTAACAAGGAAAAGATCTATGTGTGTGTGTGTATTACTGGCTATTGATACACTTTCCTCCTCTCTCTCTAATTAATTCTGCCACATCCCTTCTGCCATTAAGTCAAAGTCATAGAGAAATTGCACCAGAGGACGAGCAGGTGGCCACCACCTAGGATAAAGAAGTCAACAGAATAAGAGTAAAGGAGAACAGGGCATACAGGGAGCTCTCATTAGACAATAAGGGAAAGAGAAGGTTTGTTCAGTGCTGAGTGGTCAGGAGTACAAGAGTCTTTGGTCAACCCTCAGCAGCGCTCCACACCCTGAAGGTATCAGGGGAGGTAGAAACATCCAGATGGGTTTGGGGGAATCTAACCACATCTGGGATTGCGGCCCCAGTTCACTGCAATGCAGATTGAAAAGTCACTCAAATCCTGCCCATGTTGGTGGCCTTTGGTTCCGCAGAGTCTGAGCACAGCATCTAAGGGATCTGGAATTCCCCATGCGTTCCAGTGGGAAGTGATAAGAGTCTGGAAAACCAAAAAGAGCCTGGGATCAGAAGTGGGTAATGACAAGGGTCAAGGACTGCATGGCAGCATGGCACCCATGGGACAGGCAAGGCCAGCCACCCTACAGAAGAGCGAAGAGGCAATGGAAGCTGATCATCCTGTCACTACACCCAGAAGCTGTAAAGGAAATGAGGCAGAGAAGCAGGGCCATCTTGAGAAGGAAGGCACAGCCCTTACCAGCAGTTTGAATTCTGAATTGGCTGCATATTTACTAAAGAAATCGTTACCTCTAATTGGCAAGTTTATTTTTTTTTCCTGCCATTAACGGAAATGGGGACTCAAGGGCAAAATGAAATCACTTCTAGAAAATGAAGAAAGCTGAATTTATTTATTAAGCTCATCTGGGCACATCTGAACCGCAGCATGTGTAACTGAACCCTCCTACATGAGTCCATTACAATACCTGGTGATCAATGTGATAGAGGCCGCCGTATGAGTAAACAGAGGGGTTAGGTGGGAGGAACTTTTAACCCAGATGAGCTATAGGAGAGCCTCTTGGAGTAGAAAGAGACCTGAATTCAGTCTTGAAGCATCCCTAGGAATGGGAAGAAGGGGCGGTCGAAGAGTTGCAGAGAATTCAAGGCAAGGAAAACAGTATGGACAAAGGTGGAAACAGAAATACGTGCAAGGGAAACCAGTTGTCCCGTTTGAAATCAGTGGCATGCAAAGTGCAATTCTTTCAACACTAACTGATCACCTACAGTGCGCCAGGAACATAGTAGGAGGATCCTGAGCATTCGAGTGTATGACAAGAATGGGAGAGTCTTGGCTAGGGTCTCAGGAGACCCCATGACCCTTGAAAAACAGAATGGGAAAGTTGTGCTACCCCAAATCACCTCAAACTCCAAGAGTGGGGCAGAAATGCATGATGGAACATCATATATTTCCATGTAAAATGTCTGTGTATGCCTGGATGCAGATAGTAGTGGGGTGGGCTGATTAGACCGAACAATATTCCCCTCCCTTGGAGCTGTCCCCGCCGACTCCTGGACTGACCCAGACCACCTGTTAAAACTAGGGCATTGGCTCCTTTCTCTCTGACACCATCATCTTCCCTGGATGGTACCCCCTTGCCCACCAAGGCCTGTGTGTCCACCAAGCCCTGCCTGCCCTACGGAAACACACTCAAACCAGCCCTGTGCAGGCACAACTCATGGACAAGCAACCTGGGAGCTGAACCTCACATTATCTCCCGTGAACCCCCTTTTTGCACCCAGCCCTCTCCTGGCCCAGATACCCCTTAAAAGCACCATTTATCCATCTAGACCTGGGCATGGAAGAAGAGCCAGCATCGCCTATTGGGAAGCAATGGAACATTATGACTTGGCCACTCTGATACAGTATTTCAACTCAAGAATTCATATATGACTGAGAAATAATAGTAAAATTCTCTCTCTAAGATTACTTTCATAAGCAAGAAAATACCTTTAGTTCATCTCTGAGCCTCTTCTCCCAATTGCCTACTCTCCCCATACCAGTCCAGGAATAGGGGTCGGGATGCAGTGACATTCAGGCATGAAATTAAAAGTGAAGGGTTATAGGATGTGACAGATCTGAGAGTTCATCACAGAAATGTGCCTTTCTAGCAGTGTGACTTTGGGCAGGTCACCTAATCCTTCTATAAAACGAAGACTGGAATATCTAATTCATAAGGTCATTATGAAGAATAAATGCATATGGTAGCTTAGCACCAAGCTCGACACTTAGCTAGCGGTAACTATTATTATCAATTGTGCTAGTTCTTTAAAATAGCCACACACCTTTTGATCCTCCCCTCCCATCAAGAGGTGGGGTCTGTGCCCTCCTCCCTCAAATCTGGGTGAATTTGTGAATTCTTTGACTGAAAGAGTATGCCAGAAGTGCTGCTGTCTGATTTCCAAGGCTAGATCATAAAAGTCCATGCAGCTTCTGCCTTGTTTGCTAAAACACTGGAATTCTGGGCCATGAAAAGGGTATGACTACTCTGAGGCTGCCATGCTATGAGGAAGCCCAAGCCACAGGGAGAGTCCATGTGTAAATGTTCTGATGGAAAGTCCCAACCAAGCCCAGGCATCAGTCTTATGAGTGAAGGAGACTCCAGATGCTTCTAGCCCTCAGCCTTTAAGAATCTTCCCAGGGCTTCCCTGGTGGCGCAGTGGTTGAGCGTCTGCCTGCCGATGCAGGGGACACGGGTTCGTGCCCCGGTCCAGGAAGATCCCACATGCCGCGGAGCAGCTCCACACGGGAGAGGACACAACAGTGAGAGGCCCGTGTGCCGCACAAAAAAAAAAAAAAAAAAAAAAAAAGGAATCTTCCCAGCTGAAACCCGGTCATCACAGAGCAGTGCCAAAACTATCCTACTGTGCTCTATCCATTTCCTGATCCACGGAATCCATGGGCCTAAGAAAATGGTTCCTTTGGGGGGACACTAAGTTCAGGGTGGTTTATTACAGGGAATACCAACCATCATTGTCATTATCATCATGGCTTTTTGTTCTGGGCACCATTTGGTAGAGATGCGCATTTGGTGCATTCTTGCATATCAAGTGGTTGCACCCAATACTGTATCAAATCTGGAAAGAAGTACTTTCAAGAAAATATCAAATATTTCTTCACCCATATTCACACATTTGCAGAGCCTGCAAGCAACAGATAAAAAGGTACGCATTGGCGTTGCAGCTGCCAACAAGTTCTTGCAGGATTGTTTTTAAATAAACTTGTTAGTATCATAACTGATTTTATAGTTATCTGTGGCATATAATTATGACCCATATATATGTCAGCAGCTTATTGCTTGAACTTACTTCTCCATTAACAAGAATGCTGTGGATTTTATATGAGTTGTAATAGGAATGAATGGCTACTTCTAAGGACTTTTTATCTGCAAAAGCATATTTTAGACCCAATTTTGTGTGCATGTCAAGGAACAACAATATTAAGCCATGTAGGTGACATAAGGGTATTATCTTTCTTCCCCCCTCTCAGGTTCTAGTACAGTCCTAGTACATAGCAGGTAGAGAAGGGTGTGGTAGTCACCAAGATGTGATGCTCAGGCTTCCCTTCAAGAAAGAAGTTACCGGGCTTCCCTGGTGGCGCAGTGGTTGAGAGTCCGCCTGCCGATGCAGGGGACGCGGGTTCGTGCCCCGGTCCGGGAAGATCCCACGTGCCGCAGAGCAGCTGGGCCCGTGAGCCATGGCCGCTGAGCCTGCGCGTCCGGAGCTTGTGCTCCGCAATGGGAGAGGCCACAGCAGTGAGAGGCCTGCGTACCGCAAAAAAAAAAAAAAAAAAAAAAGGAAAAGAAAGAATTTACCACTCAGCTGCAAGGGGTGCAGTTAGCAGACAGCTTCCAGCTGCAGTGCCTTTGGGATCCAGCTAACCTTTCAAGTCAAAGTCACATCCTTCCTGGGAAGCCCCCATCCAAACACTGGGCAGGGCCTGGCCATTTCTGCCCAGCACAGGACTACTTTAACGGGCGATCTTTGCTCTGGACCTCCCCATCCAGTGAGCTGAGACTTTCTCTGATCTTCCTTGTGGTCTGAAGCTCTTCCTACCTAATCCTGCTTCTTTCCATCTTCATCTTTCACAGGTATTAGCCTCCAATAAATTTCTTGGATTTCTCCCCACATCTTAACATCTGCTTTCCATAAGACCCCACGGGCACAAGCGGGGTGCTCATCAAATTGATTACATAGGATAAATATCTATTGGGGGAGATAAAGCTTTGGTCGAGAGAAGAATCCAATGACTGCTTTGTCCAGATCTGAGGTATATACTGAAGGTGGATAGAGTTACATGTCACATGTCTCGTAAAATAACCATCTGTGCTAGGTTTGGGGTGTTGACACAGTTACCGGGCTGCCACTCAGCATCCATTCACATCTATAAAATGATATTGCAAGAGAAGACTCCTGGGAAAAGAGGGAGGAAGACTCTGTAACTGTCGCTGTTGGTGGCCTAGCCAGCATCCGTTTTCCCCCTCCTTCTTCCTAAAAGGATCTCAATTTGGTCCATGTGTCCATCCCTCCTCCACACAGGTCGTGTTCCTCAAGGGATGTCAACACCAAACCCAGCTCTGAGGCTCAGCTCTAAGAGTAACTTGGTTCTACTCTGAGTGATCACTTCAGGAATGGTCATTTGATCCATTCCGGACAATGAGATGCAAGAAGAGGTATACTGGGGGCAGGGGCTGGGGCTTCTATGAAAGTTCTTTGATCTCCTAGCAGACCTTCCAGAAGCAGCCCACTCTCTTACTCCTCTGAGTGAGACCATGTGTTGACATCAGACCACCTTACCGGCAGCTGAGAAAAATGCTGGTTCATAGAGAAGCACAAGACTGAAGCAGCTCAGAAAAGTAAAACCAGAGATATTGCCCCAGAATTTCTGCAACGGATGCCTCTTAACTAAATGTGCACAGAGAGAAAGCAAACCTTTCCCCTCTCCCGAAAGAACTCAACCCTCCATGTAAGCCTCCACCATAAGAAGCCAGAATAAAGGAAGAGGGGAAGGAATGGGGGGGGGGAGAGAAGGAGAAAAGAGAAAGAGAAAGAGAAGGGATGCTGATATGGTTCTGAGCCAGGCAACAAATCAGAGTCAACCTGGAGAGCTGGACTCCCATTGCACCAAAAGTGTCCTGTATTCCTCTGGGACTGGCACTTGTTTACAGAATGCCCCCATGTTCCTATTCTTTTTTTTCTGAGAGTAGTCATGCTGACCTCTCTGCTGGAGCAGCTCTGGGAACACTGTCCACTTCTTGAGGGCTGGGAGGGTCTTGGTATCCGTATCCACTGCTGACGTTTTGAAGTAGGTCTTTAGTAATCAGTTGGTAAATGAATGAACAAATGAATCCATGAATGAATGAGTGAGTGAATGAGGATGGAAGGCTTTTTGCCAGCCAGGAAACAGTCTTTAGCTGTGCAACAACAGTATAGCAATTAGGGATCTTTGGAAGGGCTGCTTCTTGCAAAATCCACGTCTTAGCCACAAGGAAGGAGGCCTGGGAGTTATTAGAGAGTGACTTGTTTGTTTGTTTTGTGAATGAAAATCAGAGTGTAGGAAGCTCTCTGCAGCCAGCTGGAGGGTTCAGAGTTAATCCCTTCAGAGTCATGGGAGCCAGCATCTGCTCTTCAGAATTACATCGTGAGGGAGATGCACCCCGAGCCCTGGGAGAATGGATGGACTGAAGTTTACAGAGACCTGGCTCTGCCTCTAAGTAGTTCTGGGATTTTCAGAAAAAATCCCTTAATTTCTGTGCATGTTAGTTTCTCTGCCTAAAAATCAGAGGATCAGGCCCCTTATGCTCCAATCACCTCTCACTCTCCCCACTCCAACACCAAAATCAATTTGTGTCTGGGGTAGAATGTCTTCTGGCTCAGAGTGAGGGTGAGGGTGACACCTGTTCATGGCATCTGTCCCACACTGAGAGGTTTTCCCTCTACATCTCATAGTAATCATAATCTTGATGTTAATGTAATAACTATTCACTGAACGTGTACTGGTGTGTCAGGCACTGTTTCAAAACTTGACCTGGATTCTGTTTTAATCCTCACTATAACTCTATGAAGTAGGTGTTCAAATTCTTCCCATTTTACTGATGAGAAAACTGAGGTACAGAGAAGTTCAATAACTTACCCAAGGCTTCCCAACCCATAAGTGGTGGAGCTGTGATTCGAACCTAGGAGTGTGGTGCAGTATGCCTTAGCCTCTACCCCTTAGGTTCCCAGTGAGCTGTTCTCTCAGGATTGCCTGAGTCTGTTCAGAAGTGCCTCAGTCTTTCAGGAAGTGGGAAAGACAGTGGAAAGGCTCAGTCTGAGAAGGCATAGCATCCAAACCCCAGCTCTTGTCCTAACCATCCCCAGGACTTTTGAGACCTTCCACTCTTCGGTCTTGGATCCCAGTTTCCCCACCTGTGAGTTGGGAAAATCGCCCATGGGGATATCCAGGCATGTTCCTACTGTGATTAGTGCATGGAGAACTCTTTAAGCTTGGAAAAGAACTTCAGAAAGTATGCAAACTCCAAGAAATTGTATGAAAAAATGTGGCATGTGGTCATTTAGTTCACAGGGTAAGTGGTTCATGGTTCCCATCGGTTTCTTGAAAGGGACCCTCCAGGGATCTAGAATACAACAGTGCTATCCATGAAGACGATCAAGAGCAAATGAGGGCTTCCTTAGTGGCGCAGTGGTTGAGAGTCCGCCTGCCGATGCAAGGGACGCGGGTTCATGCCCCGGTCCAGGAAGATCCCACATGCCACGGAGCAGCTGGGCCCATGAGCCATGGCCGCTGAGCCTGCACGTCCGGAGCCTGTGCTCCACAATGGGAGAGGCCACAACGGTGAGAGGCCTGTGTACCGCAAAAAAAAAAAAAAAAAAAAAAGAGCAAATGGATCCGAGGCAGGCCACACCTGTGGTCCTGGTGTCAGGGTCTTTGATGGTGCCCAACATCTGGTTGTTTAAAAAAAAAAAGCCAAATGATTAGCTTCATTCCATTGTCTTCCAATGTCTAGGCACTTCCAGAATAGAGAGAACTAATCTGACATCCTTAGGCTCAAAATCTCTCTCTGCACACAGCCTCTTCTTTCCCTGGGGTGGAACGTCTCCTTTGCACTCATTCTCTCCAGAGGAAACCAGAAACATGTTGTCATCTGCAAGCATTTACAAGTGGACCCAGCAGAGAAATGTCAGTTGGAGGAGGTGTATGAATGTAGAGGCTGCAGAAATAGCCAAGATTCAAAATGTCCTCATCCAAATAAACATGGTGTGTGTGTGTGTGTGTGTGTGTGTGTGTGTGTGTGTGTGTTGTGGTGGGCTAGGGTGTGCAGACATTTGCAAGAGGGGGAAAGCAGTGGGATGCCACAGTAAAAACGCCAGATGGAGAGTCAGCCAGCTGTGTGTGAGCATGCCAGCTCCTCCCCTTATCAGCTCTGTCATTTGCACAAGCTCCTAACCTCTCTGAGCCTCAGTTTCCCTCCCTGTCAAATTCCAGCAATTTCCCAGTGCTGCTGTGAGGACTCAATACAATACCTCATGTACCGAAGAATTCATGCATTGCAGCTGCCCCATAAATAGTAGGAGCTCAATGTATGGGTTATCCAGATGCCTGGGTGACCTTGGACAATTCTTTTTTGCTGTTGTTCCTTTCTAAGTCTTGATTTCTTCATTTGTAAAATAGAAGTGGAGAGGCAGAGGAGGTTATTTCTTTAAGCTTTCTTTTTGTTATGAAACTCTTTTTTCCCCAGTAACGGAAATAAAAACAAAAATAAACAAAGGGGATGTAATTAAACTTAAAACCTTTTGCACAGCAAAGGAAACCATAAACAAGACAAACAGACAACCATCAGAAGGGGAGAAAATATTTACAAATGAAACAACAGACAAAGGATTAATCTCCAAAATATACAAACAGCTCATGGAGCTCAATATCCAAAAACAAACAATCCAGTTAAAAAATGGGCAGAAGACCTATATAGATATTTCACCAAGGAAGACATACAGACGACCAAGAAGCACATGAAAAGATGCTCAACATCACTAATTATTCGAGACAGGCAAATCAAAACTACAATGAGGTATCACCTCACGCTGGTCAGAATGGCCATCGTCAAAAAATCTAGAAACAATACATGCTAGAAAGGGTGTGGTGAGAAGGGAACCCTCCTGCACTGTTGGTGGGAATGTAAATTGATACAGCCACTATGGAGAACAGTATGGAGGTTCCTTAAAAAACTAAAAATAGAACTACCATATGACCCAGCAATCCCACTACTGGGCATATACCCTGAGAAAACCATAATTCAAAAAGAGTCATGTACCAAAATGTTCACTGCAGCTCTATTTACAATAGCCAGGACATGGAAGCAACCTAAGTGTCCATCGACAGATGAATGGATAAAGAAGATGTGGCACATACATAAAATGGAATATTACTCAGCCATAAAAAGATACAAAATTGAGTTATTAGTAGTGAGGTGGATGGACCTAGAGTCTGTCATACAGAGTGAAGTAAGTCCGAAAGAGAAAAGCAAATACCATATGCTAACGCATATATATGGAATCTAAAAAAAAAAAAAAGGTACCGATGAACCTAGTTGCAGGGCAGGAATAAAAAGGTAGGCATAGAGAATGGGCTTGAGGACATGGGGTGGGAGGGGGAAGCTGGGGTGAAGTGAGAGTAGCATCGACATATACACACTATGGAATGTAAAATAGTTGGCTGGTGGGAAGCAGCTGCATAGCACAGGGAGGTCAGCTCAGTACTTTGCAATGACCTAGAGAGGTGGGGTAGGGAGGGTGGGAGGGATGCTCAAGAGGGAGGGGATATGGGGATATACATATGCATATGGCTGATTTGCTTTGTTGTGCAACAGAAACTAACACAGTATTATGAAGCAATTATACTCCAATAAAGATCTGTTAAAAAAATAAAGAAGAAGAAATTAGAATTTTCTGACCCTTGAGGGGAAAATAAAATTTCATGGGGAAACCCAGTGCATACAACTGTTAGAGTCTCAGGTTCAAGAAGAAACAACACACTCCAGCAGACTAGAAACTCTGTTAACTACCCTCTTCCTGGTACATAGCACAGGTGCTGGGCTCCTAGGAACAGTGAGAAAACCAGCGCACCACACCAGTGATTCCCAATCTCCCTTTGTCTATACAGCAGCCTCCCGACATTCACCATGTCTGTGTACCACTTGTATTATTTATTTACCTAATATTTTTCTCAACTCAGCCACCTGCTGTTGGCTTACATTTTAATTCAATCCGAAAGGAAGCTATACCTCACGACCATAAATGAAAGACCAGTATCTGTTTTCATAAATAGGCGGTCCCATGGGTCAGACATGTGATAAACCATGAAATTGCCTGCTGTATGTTCTCAGCCTGAAGGCTGCCCTCTCCTTTCCTTAAAAAGGAGGATTAGCAAGTGGCAAGAAGGTGTTTAAAGACGCAGTAGTGGGACTTCCCTGGTGGCGCAGTGATGAACACTCCATGCTCCCAAGGCAGGGGGCCCAGGTTCGATCCCTGCTCAGTGAGCTAGATCCCACATGCGTGCCACAACTAAGAGTTCGCATGCCACAACTAAGGAGCCAGTGAGCTGCAACTAAGACATGCAAACAAATTAATTAATTTTTAAAAAGACACAGTAGCACCAGTTGGGCCTTTCTCCTTGCAGCAGTCAGGACTGGAAGGGAAGTCAAAGGAAAGCACAGCTCAGCATCGCTCTAGCTGTGTCTTTTTCTTTTTTTTTGGCCGCGCAGCATGTGGGATCTTAGATTCCCGACCGAGGATTGAACCCACGTGCCCCTGCATTGAAAGCGTGGAGGCTTAACCACTGGACCACCAGGGAAGTCCCTAGCTGTGTCATTTTAGGTTGGCTTCCCCTCATGACTTTGAGAAACACTCTATGATCACTGTAATGGGTTTAATGATCCCCCCCATCCCCCTACCAAAAAAGATATGTTCAAGTCCTAATCCCCTGTACCTGTGAATGTGATCTAATTTGGAAATAGGATCTTTGCAGATATGAGAATCTCAGGATGAGATCATCCTGGATTTAGGGGGACCCTAAATCCGATGACAAGAGTCCTTATAAGAGAAGGAAGGAGATTTGATAACACAGGGACCATGTGAAGACAGAGGCAGAGACTGGAGTGATGCAGCCACAAGCCAAGGGACGCCTGCAACCATCAGAAGCTGGAAGAGGCCAGGAAGGATTCTCCTCTAGGGCCTTTGGAGGGGGCACGGCCCTGCTGACACCTTGATTTCAGACTTCCGACCTCCAGAACTGCGTGAGGATACAGATCTGTTGTTTTTAGCCACCTAGTTTGTGGTAGTTGGTTGTGACAGCCCTGGGAAGCTAATGCAATCACTAAGCCCATTCCTTATATGACATTTGCCAGTGTGAGCTAGTAAGTATTTTCTCCTTTCTCCTTTACCAGTGGCCATGAGGTGCCTTTTCAGAACCGGCTCTTTTTCCTCTAAGAAATCTCCTCTCCCTAAGCATGTGCTTGGTTTTTCCTAAGAGGGATGGTAGAGACATTGGATAGACCTAGCTGGAAGATTATCCTGTGTTCTCAGGACTCCCTGATTTGGGAATCTTTCATCTCCATTTCCCATCCCCTTTCTCCCAGTCCTACATGAAAGATCAAAGAAAAAGGAAAGTTGGGTCTCCATCTTGGTACCAAAGTACAACTTTGGTTGCTATTAAAAAAAAAAAAAAAAAAAAAACCTCATGAATAAACCATGTTTTGTGATTTAAAAAAAAAAAAAAGGCATAATTCCAGAGCAAATCAATGGTTGGAACTTTCCAGCTTAATGTGAGCCAGATTCCTGCCTCCTTGTTCTCTCTGCCTCTCTCCTGCCCCTCTTTTCTTTCTTTCGCTTGTACCAAAAGCTGTCTGCTAAACTTCTAAAACACCCTTTGCCTTTTTGACCCTTCAACTTGTCTTGAACTTCAGAAAAAATTGGGGAAATGGCACTGAGTGAACTATATATAAGTCCTGGGCATGCAGGGGGGAAGGGGGAGGGGGGCCACATGGGGGAGGAGGCTCACCATGAACTTGGGGCCTCGGATATTTGCTTGGGAAAAAAAAAAAAAAAACAAACCTCTTCTGTTAATGGAATTAGTAAATATTTGTTGCTCTGTTCTAGGCCGGTGCCCCAGGGGGATATCTGGAGGAAGGGGGAACAAAAGGGGGGGGGCAAATAAAAATAAAAGACAAGCTACTTTTCTGCTCCTTTCCCCTCTGCAAAGACACTAAACAGACAAGTCGGAGGATTAGAATGAGGCCTTGTGAGGCTGGTGCAAGCAGGAAGTTGTGAGGGGGCTTTGCGGCGGGGAGGGGGCCCTGGTAGGGAAGAAGCAGACCTGCTATCTGGTAATGGGAACGCCATTCCTGCTTAATGAAATGATTACTGGCAGAGTTCCTGAGTTATGGTGCAGCCTGCACAGTCTCTGGCTGGCTTCCTGGAGCCCAGAGACCCCCGGCTGAGGTTGGGCCTGATGTGCAAAGAGGCTTCGGTGAGACAGGGAGCGACAGAGATGGAGGTGGAGAGGTGGGCAAGGGGCAAGGGGTAGAGAGATGCGGCAGAAAAGCAGAGGTCCAGTGCCACGCGGGGAGCAGGGGCCTGGGCAAGGAAGAGGAGGATGCCAGAGGGGGGAAGGAAAATGGTAGAAACAAGAGCAACTATCCTCCAATAAAAATTAATTTTAAAAAAAAATATTTATTTATTTATTTATTTATGGCTGTGTTGGGTCTTCGTTTCTGGGCGAGGGCCTTCTCTAATTGTGGCAAGCGGGGGCCACTCTTCATCGCGGTGCGCGGGCCTCTCACTATCGCGGCCTCTCTTGTTGCAGAGCACGGGCTCCAGACGCGCAGGCTCAGTAATTGTGGCTCACGGGGCCAGTTGCTCCGCGGCATGTGGGATCTTCCCAGACCAGGGCTCGAACCCGTGTCCCCTGCCTTGGCAAGCAGACTCTCAACCACTGCACCACCAGGGAAGCCTAAAAATTAATTTTTTAAAAAAATGGCAGAAACAGAGAGAGGCGGAAGGAAAACGGAGGGAGGCCAACAGAGGAAGAAGCAGGACAGGGTCTGTCTCAGGCTCACAGAGGTGGAGGGAAGAGAGAGACCGAAATGAGGAGACAGAGGCAGAGATGCGGACGGAGCTGGGATGAGGCTGAGAGACGACGGAGAAGAGACCCGGACACGGACGAGAGATGGAGAGACGGGACAGACACAGAGACCAAGAAAAACAAAGACACGGAGACACAGAGAGAAAGATGGAGCAAAGGCGAAATCCTGATGCTAGAAAGAGGGGACAAGGGGGAAGGAACCAGGCCGCGGGAGAGACACACCCGGACACAGGGCTTGAGACAGAGAACCAGAAGGGTGTAAAGACGCAGAGGAAAAAGGCCAGAGGCAGAGAGAGAAGGCAGCACCTCTGTGCACCTGGGGAGTTAAGTTTCAGTGAGTCCCTCAGACTCCATCACCTTGACACAGAGTAAGGTCCAGCTGGTGATGAAATAAAGATTATATCAGGACTTCCCTGGCGGTCCAGTGGTTAAGACTCTGCATCTCCACTGCAGTGGGTGTGGGTTCCATCCCTGGTCAGGGAACTAAGATCCTGCGTGCCTTATGGTGCGGCCAAAATTTTTTTTTAAATAAAAATAAAAACTCAAGATCATATCCAAAGGCAGCCAAATAAAGAAGGGACAAGACAGGAGAATGAAAGGACCTAAGGTCTTTCAAGGTCACTGAGATAACTCTGACTTCTCCACCTTCCAGGAGATTTGAGGACCAACACACAGATGGAACGTTTTCACTTATGTAGCTGGTCATCCAGCAACCCTGTAGGGAAGATTGTAGGAAGAATCTGAGCATCAGGGAGGTGAAGTTACAGGTAACGCAGAAAGAAAGGAGTAGGGTTGGAACTCTAATCTGGCTGGGACAAAAATAATATAAATGCCAAAAAGAGTAAAGGTTGGAGGTTAAGAGTTCTGGGGCTTCATTTTGTTCAGGACGAGGCTAGATGAATTATTATAATGATGATAGTGATTGATCAAATGCTCAGTAAGAATTTAACGTACACATTGAACCTACAGAACTTCTAAACAAGGAGGGGGAAGGGTTGATGGAGAGGAGGAGATAGAGAAAATCCTGTCTAACACACATGAAAAAAAGGAGAAAGAAAGAAGCAAAGACAAAAAGAAAATTATGAAAATATGACAAGTAGAAATCTTAGAAGATAAAGTCCAAACTAATCTGTCATCTCCTTCATTATAATGGGATTAAACTCTTCCGTTAAAAGACAGAGACCTTGGGAATGGATTATATTTTTTTAAAGATCAGCTGTGTGCTTTTTCCAAGGCATAAATTAATAGAAAAGTTGAAAATTAAAAATCGGGAAAAAATGTTCTAAGCAAACCAAAAGAAACCTGATGTGGTAAATGAATTTCAGACAGAATAGAGTGTGGGACAAGCCAGCTAGCTCCCTCCGACACCCAAGCACAGGCTGTCACTGTCCACACTGGTGTCCAGGCCTCTGTGGCCACCCAGGCAGACCCTCTGCAGCCTTGTAGGCAGGCACTGGACTTAAACTTAACAACTGGGTTTTTTTGTTTGTTCGTTTCTTTGCTTTTGGCCGTGTCGCGTGGCATGTGGGATCTTAGTTCCCCGACCAGGGATCAAACCCACGCCCGCTGTATCAGAAGCGCGGAGTCTTAACCACTGGACCACCAGGGAAGTCCCAACGGCTGGGTTTTTACAAGGCACACTTTGGGCAGCTGCTTTCTTGTAGCTTCGCCTTTCTGGTTTCCTACCCTGAGCTTCGAGACCGATTTCTCTGTAATGATGTGTCACCGGAGAGGGGAATACAAGAAACCCACCTGTGAACCGGCGGGTCACAGAGGCAGCGGAGAAAATCCTATACGGGAAGAGAAACAGGTGGGAACAGGTTTGAGGGGTTCCAGCCAGCTTATCCTCATCCCCCACCTCCCGGCAACCCCGTGCAAAAAGGGAGGGAGATGCATGAGGGAAGGGATGTGGGAACAGATGTATATGTATGACTGATTTACTTTGTTATAAAGCAGAAACTAATAAAAAATAAAATAAAATAAAATAAATAAATAAATAAATAAATAAAAAGCCTGCTTTTCGCGGCAGCGAAACATACTGTGCTTTCATGTTTCCCACTTCTCTTCCTCCAGCGACCTCATCTTACTTCCTCTATCTGAAAATGTCCCGGTTGCCATGCATGTGGGTAGCAATTTCCTATTTCTTGTTTACATTAAGAGACCAAGAGCCGGGCGTCTTGCTCATTATCCTTTGGGTTCTCGCAATGTATTCAATCAAGAGCCAAGGGACGGCCAATCATCAGCCTCCCACCTCTGTACTCAGCACTGTGCCCAAGGTGTAGGACAGCATTGGAGGAAGTCAGAAGAGAGAGAGCTGAGAATTCCCTGGCGGCCCAGTGGTTAGGACTCCGAGCTTCTCCTGCAGTGGGAACGGGTTCAATCCCTGGTCGGGAAACTAAGATCCTGCAGGCCATGCAGAGAGGCCAAAAAAAAAAAAAGAGAGAGAGAGAGAGAGAGAGAGAAATAGCTGTGGTTGCTGACACCCTCTCTCATGTCTGCATTCCCAGGTGCATCTTACTAACTTCCCGCCTCAATGCCTCTCTCTTCCGTAGCGTCGAACAAGGGTCTCCCTCCCCCTGAAACCCCTTCCATGCCCCATGTCCCCCACCCCACTTTGCTCTTTTTATCACCCCTTTATTCCTGCCAGGAAGCTTCCTAACCTCTGAGTCTGAAGTAAAAGACCCTTCTCTCAATGCTCTGTACTCATTCTTGTTAACATGCTTGTCACTCGGCGTTGTAATTGCCCGTGAACTTGTTTTCACCTTCCCGATCCCCTTTACCAAAAGATACAAAATCCGAATTGGCAGAAAGAGCGTCTCTTCTCTCCTAACCCTTTTACTCAACACCAGGCTAGGTATGCAGACAGGGGCCCGACCTGTAGCAGGAATGAATGGTGGGATAAGTCTGCAGTCAAGGACCTTCGCTAACTTAGGTAGCATCACCAAGATCTACTGCTTAATCCACAGAGCTCTGAGGTTTCCAGGGACTAGATTCTCAGAAACATCTGACAACAGAGCTAGAAAGCAACTTGAGTGAAGCCCTTGTCTTGCTGGTTTGTGAACGAGTTCCGTAGAATCCTGGAAGTTCTGGGGAAGTGTCTCAGGGAAGCAAACATTGGCTCTGTGAGCATGACTTTGAATCACTCCTCTTCACCCTGCATCAGCACAGTAATCCCACTTACCTCTTGTTTACACATCAGGCTTCATTGGAATAAAGAGTCCACCATTAAAAAATAAAATCCCTAAACCACCATCAATCTGGACCGAAGCCCTCATTTTACAGAATGGACCATCAAAGTCCAGAGAGAGGAAGGGACTTGTGGCATGTCATGTCTTGCAGCTACATCTCATCCCTGACACTTACAAGGTGTGAAATCTTGAGGAAGTGACTTTATGTCTTTAAACCTTAGTTTCCTCATCTGTAGAATGGGGAGAAGAGTGGACCTGTCTCATATAGGGTTGTTGAGGGGATCAGTCAGGTGAGTTAAGTCAAGAGTAGAGGCACTCCATTACAAAGAATGAAATCATGCCATTTGCAGCAGCATGGATGGACCTGGAGATGGTCATATTCAGTGAAGTGAGTCGGACAGAGAAAGACAAATATATGATATCGTTTACATGTGGAATCTAAAAAAAAAAAAATGAACTTATTTACAAGACAGAAAGAGACTTAGAAAATGAACTTATGGTTACCAGAGGAGAAGCGTAGGGGGGAGGGATAGATTGGGAGTTTGGTTTGGGATTGACATGTACACACTGCTCTATTTAAAACAGATAACCAACAAGGACCTACTGTATAGCACAGGGAAGCCTGTTCAATATTCTATAATAACCTAAATGGGAAAAGAATTTGAAAAAGAATAGAGACATGTATATGTTAAAAAAAAAAAAAAAGAGTAGAGACACTCAATGAATGTTACCTATGATGATGTTGATGGTGGTCATTATTATTATTATTAGGCATTATTATTATTATTTTCTCTCTATCCAGGGCTCTTTCTACTCCACACCACTAGCTCTGAGACATAATGTAACGTGCGGTACCGCAGCCAGAGGTTGAGGAAATGAAACACAACTGTCCCAGCAGCCTAGTTCTCCACCTACGGTTACCCCATTAACAGCAGACCAATCTCAAGCTAGACCTTCTCCATCTCCAGGCAGCCAAGTCTCAGACCCAGGACACTTAAACTGCCAAACTGTTCTAGAAGGAAAGATGAAGAGAAACTTCCTACAAGCCAGTTGGAGGAACTGAACTCCCTTCTCAGTTTGCTTTTCCCCTCCCTGCCTACTGCCCTCTTCCCAATACTGACTCTCACCTTGACCTGAAACCTTCCACTCTGTAATGAGGTGATGCGATGCCATAAGAAGCCCTCAGCTTCCACGCCACCCACAGAAGAAGGTAGGGCCCGAAGAGCAGCTTTGTTTAAGGGCTAACAGGTGGAGAGTTTAGTGGGACCCAAGCCTGAATCCACTCCCTTGCCCAGGCCTTAGCCCTTGCCAAAAACATTAAGACCACCTGGCCCACCTACCCCCAGGCCACCAAAGTAGCACCCACACCACAGCAGCACATAGCAGGAATATCAGTGGCAATAGGTTTTTTTAAATATATATATATATGTATATATATTTAGGTGTACTCAAAAAACCTATGACCAGCACATTAAATCCTCAGTTTAATAAATTTCGTAGCTTTAGACAAGACTTATTTAAGTTGCAAATGTGTGGTGATTTACAAAACAAGTGTATAATACATTTGGTCATTTGCCGATATGACAAATCTGGAAATGTCTGGGAAATTCTGTTCTCATTTTACAGATGGAGAAAGAGGCATACAGGGTCCAGAAGACCTGGGCCAGGGTCATGGGGCAGAACTGGAGCTGAAAGCCAGGCCTCCTAGAGCTGAAGTTTGGGGTCCATCTCTACCTATCCTGACCACCATGTGACAAATTCTACTGACTGAGGATCCAAGTGTCTGGGGAGACTTTGGGCAGCCATGGAAGTGTGTGAGACACGGGGATTACTGTCCAAAAAGTGTGAGTCTTAGCTCAGTGCTGTCTGCCTTCAACAGATGAATCTTCCTACAGATTCAGACTTTTAGCCCAGGTCTTGAGGACCCCATGCCCATGCAAGAACAGTCAATCTAGTGATGGAAAGAGCGGGCCATGCTTTCTGGGTTCACGTTCATGTTCCACCACTTTGCTAGGTATGCACATTGGACAAGCCACATTCTCTCTGTGCCTCATTTATTCTCATCTGTGAAATGGGCATAAAAGCTTCCTTCACTGGATTTTCGGTGAGGTTTAAATAAAATAAGGTTTAAATAAAATAAGGTATAAAACCCCCATACCACAGAGCCTGGAACTTTGTTGGTGCTCAGTAAATGTGAGCTGTTGGAGATGGATGTGTATCTGGGATTTTTTTTTCCTAGGGGACAATGTTTCATTTAGCTATCGCTGTGTGATAAACCTATTCAAAACTTCAAGGCTGAAAATGACAATGGTTTACTATTTCTCATAATTGTATGGGTCAAGAATCCAGGTAGGGCACAGCTGGGCAGTTCTCCTATTCTACATGCTATTGGCTGGGTTGACTAACTGCCTTCCCCCGGTGGCCAGCCTGAGCTAGAAGGTCCAGAAAGGCATCCTCAGTGCTTCTCCATGTGGCCACTCACTGTCCATATCAGGAGTAGTGTAAGCCTCTTTACAGCCTGGTGATGGGTTTCTGTAGTGAAAGCCTATGTCTAGAACTGACACAGCATCCTTCTATTGGCCAAGGCCAGTCCCAAGCCCAGCCTACATTCAAAGTTCAGCGATGACGTCCTCAGTGGTTGCCTTTGGAGGTTACATACCACTGAGAGGGTCCAAAGCTTTCCAGGTTATCCAGGTGGTCCAAGTCACTGCCTCTTGCTTTACAGGCTCCTCTATGCCACACTCCCCATCTCTCCCAGAGTCTCGTCAATTTCCCTATCATGCCATGCCCCCTCCAATAGCTGCCTCTTTGAACACGTTGCTCTTTACCTGGCTAACTTGTCCTCATCATCCTTTGGTCCTAATGCAACCATCACTATCTCCAGGAAGCCTCAGGTGACCCCCTAGACTGGTGGGAGGCCCTGTTATTTACTTCCCAATGGACGTGGCCCCATGAGGGCAGGGACCCTGTGAACCTGTTCATTGCCTCATCCTCAGGTCCTGGCGCAGTGCCTGGCACCTAGTAAGTACTCAGCAACTGGCCAAGCATGTACTGAGTGCTTGAATTCCAGCCCCACCTTGGCCCCTTTCACCCTGGGTGACCTTGGTGTTACAGGTTTCCTGAGAAGCAGAGGCTGGGATGAGGATCAATGTGCAGGCAATTTATTGGGGATGGAAGGGAGGGAATCAGGGTTGCATAGAGGGAGAAGTTGAGCTGTGACGCAGTCTCAAGAAAGGCCTCAGCTGATCTCACGGGAGTTCTGAAGATGAGATCACCCTTCTACAGGGGCCAAGGGGCTGAGCTTTTATTCCCCCATATTGCCAGTCTTTGGATGGGGAATGTCCTTAGAAGCGGTGGTAATCTTGAGTAAGGTGGGTCTCTTTAGCTGAGGGCAGAACCCCAAGAGGGATGGGAGATAAAGGCATTTAGAGGTCCACACTCTGAGACCCTGTGGAGAATAAGACTTTCAGCCCTGAAATAGATCTGAGCAGCACATCATGCATCCATGACACTTGACCTTAACCTTTCTGTGCCTCCTTTTTTTCATCAATCAAATGGAGATGATGACACCCTTTTCTCAAACTCCAAGAAAGCACCTAAAATAAATAACAGATATAAAATTGCTTTGAAAGGTTAAAAGAAGAGAGGAGAAAAAGTAGGAAGAACTCTGCAAATGCCACAAGATATCAAGGGGAGGAAGACTCTGATCCCTGCTCCAAGTCTGTCAATGATGAAACTTAAGGGACTCGAACACATTCCATGGACTATTCAAACACAAAGGCGTTGAGAACTTGTTCAGCGGTTCTCAGTGCCACGAGCTCCCAGTTCAGCCCTTTGGAGAATGACTTGGAGGAGGGCTTGGCCAACCCTAAAGCCATCCTCCTGGATCTCAGGGTCATTCCCCTTGTCTTCAGTGATTTCCTAAGGAGAAATTCCAACCTGGATTTCTTTGGTCACTGCATCAACATTTATATCAATGGGCACTGGCCAGGGAAGAGTGACTTCTGCTCCAGGCAGGAACACCGGTTCCTGGGGACATAAGGAAAGGAATCTGGATGGTGTAGAGGTTTATCTGGAAGGAAAAGACCCCTAGTGTTGTCTCAGCAGTTCCTCCAGGTTCCCCAGTGGCTGAAAAACCATAGTAGAAGAATTAAGACATCAGAGCTCAGATCCACAAATTTCTACTGTCACTGCTCCTCCCAAGCATATGACGTAACCAGGAGGCTTTTGTTTGAGTATGTTTGTGGCAGGCACTGGCTCCTTCGAGGAACCGAGCCACAGCAATGGTATTGCTCCCTAATAACCAAGATGCCAGTGGCTGTTGGCATGAACGCTGGGGCCACTCCCTGCTTTGTCTATACTGACAGCAAGGAGAGTGAACAGTTCAGACTATGGGGCAGGGGGCAGAAGAGGCCAGAAAGAGGAGGGAGAGAGAACCACAGATGGTCCGAAAGGATGGCAGAGTTCCCAGGCTCAACTCTCATGTTTATTAGGTTTTATTGATCACTTACCATACACCAGGCTCTGGGAAAAGTACTTTGAGTGCTTTACCTTGTTTGACCCTCATGACTACCTTTTCCTCATTTTACTGATAAGGAAACGGAGGCTCAGAGAGGGGACAGGTCTTCCCCAGTGACTGAGTCATGGCAAAAGGATTTGAACCCAGGTCTCCAAAGCACAGGCTCTTAACAACCAGCTACCTTGTGTAGCCCAGCCAATCTGCTTAAATTGAACACATTCTAAAGTGAACTCGGCTTGACCTTAGGTGCACCTGGGTGTCTATATTACATCCCGATACAATTACGCCATGAACAATGCAGCTCAAGATGTTTCCTGTTCTTTCTGTGCCCTCTTTCTTCTATCTCCTGCTTTCTCCTTTCCTTTCTTTTCTCCTTTGTTCTTTCTCTGCCCATTCACTGAGCTCCTATATTACATCAGACACTGCAAATATTGAGAAACGGATACCATTGGTCCTGTCCTCTGCGTGTCTTCTGGGAGATGTTCTCTCAGGAAAGCCAGACACAGAAGCCAATAATTACAATGCAGTGAGACACTTGAGGACTTGGAGATTGAAAGAGAGGCCCACGGGAACACAGAGAGGTGACTTAGATGCCTGGAAAGACTTCGGCAAGGAGCCATTTCAACTTAGACTTGATGGATAAAGAGGGAGTAAAGGAGAGGAACAAAGGCAAAGCTGAAGGAAGGCACAGCATATGCAAGGCTAAGAGTTTGTAGGTTGGGGCAACAGCAGGGTTGGGTGGAGACCTAGGAGGAGAGAGGAGGATGGCAAGGCTCCAGAGAAAGCCTGTTCAGATGTGAAGGCCTTGAATGTCACGCGAAGGTGTTTAAACCCGATCACACAGGCACTGGGGAGCCCCACCAGATACTTAAGGATGAGGCGGCGGGGGGGATGACATGGGCTCTGTATTTTAGAAAGATTCTTAGGCAGGCATGCGCATAATGGGCTGAGGATAGACTAGCGTATTGAAGAGACTGAAGTCAGGGGAGCCAATCCAGAGCTTGTACAGACCGTCTGGGTGGAGTAGGTGAGGGTCTTCCGGTCACCAGTTCTCTTGGGGTGTCCAGCGCCTCTGATACACTCATTATCCCGGTGTGTCGGGGATGGCACCCTTTACCCTCCACAAGCATCTGCTTTTGGAAAGGATGATACGGAGGGGGCGATGCTTAACTGAAAAGAGTGACTGAAGAGTGGACTTTCGGGCCGATTATACAGTTATTTCAAAGGGCTCGTAACACTTTCAGAGCGCACCGCTTATTCTAACTTGACTCTTCCTGGGCTGATGTCTTCCTATTCAACTTTATTTGCACCCAAACACTTCATCCAAATTCAGCAGGCTTTTGGCTGAGATCTGGACCTGCTCTTCATCCTCAGGAACAGATCCAGGGCTGGTTTTACCCCCCAAAGTCCTAGAACAGAGAGGAAAGTGTCTGGCAACAGTTTCTCTCTCCCAGGCTGAAATAAAAGACAATTTGGCTGGCGCGCTCAGCTCTCAATTTCTCCAGCCACCCTCTCCAGCAGAGTCCCCGTCTCCATTAATACTATTACTTGGGATGACATTTCCTCTGACTGTCGTTGTCTCTTTTTTTTCCTCCTCCTTAATTCTCTAATTTGTCCTAATATGCCCATTGCCTGCGTATCAAGTCATCCGTGAAGCCGCCCCATTTCCAGGTTCCTTCCTCCCCGTCAGCCGAGTCTCCGTCTCCCACAGAAATTAGAGGAAGGCGGCTGCAAGCCCGCAAGGGCAGGAAATAGAATTAGGGGACGTATTAATTGGGACATCAAGTCGGATTTCGTTCCAGGCACTTCCTTCCGTTAACCACTTTGAAGCTTCCCCTCCGTGGCTCTGTTTCTCATTAGATGGAGCTCTTAATGGGGAGCGGTGTTTACGCATGGTGCAAATATGTCATGTCTTAGTCTTCAGACTGGCAGGCCCAGCTGATTGGTGAGGGCAAGGGGAGGAAAAGACCGGCCAAGGGGGTCAGGATGGCCAAGAGTGGAGGTGATACTGAGAAACGGCGCGTTTTTAGTCATGCTAAAAAAAAAAAAGAGGTGTGTTTTAGGCTAAAGAGAGAGATTCCACCAAAGCACCCTTACTTTAAACTTTCCCTTATGTGCAGTTTCCAGGGTCTGCAAGTTCATTTGCAAAGCAAATCCTTTTCTTCTTTTTCGTTACAATTGCACTTTTCCCGGCAGCTGTGGATTTACTGGCTGCTAGGATTCGGGATGCTTTTGCCAGTACCTAGGAAGCTGGTTGAAATAAAAGTATCCGACCTGATCCAGAGAAAGGTGCCAGGATACCTTGTCCCTCTGTGTCCCCCTAGCTCTTAGTTGTGACAACACCTCCAGTTAGGGACACTCACAGCCCCCTTTGCCCCAAAACACTCCACCCAATCTATCCACCTCACCTCTTTGAGGTCTTCTCTCTTCAAAGGTGTGGTTGGCTTGCGCCTTTGTGGAATTCCCACTCAGAGGTGTTTTTGCCAACACTAATTCAAGGCTGTGAGAAGAACTTATTTGTGGAAGGGTATTTGTTTTTCCACCAAGGCAGCCAAAACCACCAGCCTCCCTTGCAGAGGAGGAGAAGAGAGAAGGAGCATTTGTTTCTCGTGATCCCAAGTGGTAGCCCTACAAAACAAAACACTTCCGGGAGACTCTGATCAGGTTTTACTGAGTTCAAGCGGGGGCGCATTTTGTCCTAATCCCTGGGACCAAGAACCCCAGAAAGGAAACTCCTGATGCACTGAAGGCCGAGGTCAGGCCCCTTTGCTCCCTTAGCAGCTCGAACAGCCAATACAAATACCACAGCCCTGCCCTGAACACCCTTCAGCGCTCTTGAGCTACCAGAAGCCAAGATAAAGCAACTGAAACCCATGCTAAATGCAGGGGAAAGAAACCTCAGCACTGAACGGAAACCAAATCAAACAAGTCCCCACCAACCCGCTTAAAGTGATGAGAGCAGAGATGTTTCATTTTTTTCTTTCTTCTTCTATATTTTTTTTTCATCTTTAATCCCAAGGAATGAAGAAGTAAAAAAGAGACTGGAAACGTAGAAAGCCAGTCTGTCCTTACACAGACAAAGACCGTGAGGTCTAAAGCGTCTCATCTCTGGGCATGTACGTTAAGACCATTTTGGCTGTAATGACATAAATCAATTTGTGCTAACTTGAGGGAAGATGTTGGGGAAATTATGAAGATTCAGGGTCATGTCCAGGAACCAGAAGAATCTCGGGAATCCAGGGATTTCTTTTTCTCCATTTCTCTTCTCTAGGTGTCTCTCTCTCTCTCTCTCTCTCTCTCTCTCTGGGTGCTTACTCTTCTCCCTCATGGAAGACCATCTTTTCCTTCTTCCTTATCTCCTTGGTGAGAGACAGACAGCTCCCTGTAGGAGACTTGAGCATATTACAGTATCTTCCCCTGGCTGGGGAAGATATTTTGATTTGTCCCCTTGCGCTAGATGCCATTCTTGGTTCAGACAATTGTGGTCAGAAGGGATGAGTCACATTGGACAAAGGCAGGTATGGAGAGACCACCCCTTCAAATTGTGGGACGACAATCCAGGGCACCATCAGCCACGAAAAGACACCTCACAATTCTCTCACACACTCGAACTCAGTCATTGCATGTTATTTCATCCTGGGGGAATTACTATACTTTCATTCATTTATTCTTTTATTTGTTTATTCCTTTATGTATTCATCAATATTTGTAGAGTATCCATGATGTGTCTATCATCATTTGTTCTTTTCTTTTCACTTATTTTTTTCTCAATTTTTTCAATCACTATTTCTTCAAGAAATATACCTATCGTGTGCTTGGGGTTACTAGGATACGCAAGACACACTGGTAAATAAATAGTACCTTCTAACTTTCCTCTAGCAAAGCAATTCTAACCATGCACTAAAAAGGAAATTTAATTTCTTGGGCCGTCCTCGAACTGGAACACAACTTTTATACTCCATCAATCCAAAATGACTCGACCAGAGAAAAAGAAACAGTTGGCCTGTTTAATCTGTCTCTTCCTGAAAACCCAACTGGAAGGCTTCTGTGTTCTAACATGACAGGGTCGGCGGCATGGCTGTGAGACGTCCTTCCCACTCTGGAGCTGAAGAATCTTAAATCAAGTCTATTCATCAGACTAATGACAAAACCATTAGCCAACAAGAAGACAGACACTTCTCAGCGGATACAAGAGTCTTGCAGCCACTAGTAAGCATGACCCCCGTGGAAATGAATTAGGGGCGGAAATAGTGTAAATTCATAACCTCTTCTCGTGGGAGGGGGCAATGGATGTAATGCCTTCACGCTCTTGTTTCTGAAACAGCTCAAGGATCTGACATGTAAAACACCAATGCAATGACTAATATCTAACAGGTGCCCCTCAAACATTAATTACCTAAGGACCTTGATATATTTCCACCCTGACAGACCAAAAACAGACTGGTTGATACAAGCAGTAAGCAAGACGGGTCAACAGGACAGAATTTCCAAAAAGTTATGATTGACCTGAAGTCTGCAGGCAGAAACTTACCTAGCCAACATTCGCCAGCATCTACGATACACCAGCCACCATGCTAGACACACTCAGCTACAACTGAAGAACCACAAAATAGGATTCAGCCATGTATATTTGGTTTCAGAGTCCACAAATACACCTTACAATAAAATGTCTCAAGGAAGCCAACAGAGGAGCAAAAATCCATCCCAAAACTGTGCACATGAAAGGGAAAAAAAAAAAAAATCTGTGGAGCGATGAGATTTTCAGCTGTGCTATAGGAAAAATGACTTCCTCTCTTCCTCTCTGTAGGGACTATTTTCTTTCCATAAACCTAAAGTCATGGCAAAGTGACCATGAGACTCAGCCAACATGGCAGCAGACGTGTTGGTTGCTGTTCCTTTGAGGAACTTTTCACTTTTAACTCTTCCCTGACTTTGCTGCTCCATCACCACCATGTTACTCTCCTTCTCAGGACTCAGTAAACAAACAAGAAAGGTATTATAAGAACCTGGAGACCTCTAAGAAGGAAGCTACTGAGAGCCAGCAGGGCAATGACAAAAGAAGAATTATAGCCATAGCCGGAGTTGGTTCATAAGTATTAGAAACCCTAATCACCATTGCAATGTTTTGCTTAATATCTAACTTCACTCGGTGTAAGTTCCAAGTGGGCAGGAACTGTATTTGCCTCATTTACTGGTGTGCTCTCAGAGCTCAGCTCCATCACTGGCACAGAATAGATGTTCAATAACTATTTGTTGCATGAAAGGATCTCTATACGTTTGCCTGATTTAATTTTCCCAGCACGATCACGTATCGTTGTCCCTATTTTCCTAGTGACAGAACGAATTGATTTCTCTCACTGGGTAGGTATTAATAGCCTATATTATAGGTCAGAAAATTGAGGCTCAGAGAAGTGAAATAACTTGCCCAAGGACACTGAGTTAAGAAGGAAAATGCAAGACTTTGCTTATGAATGCTGCTCTATTTGTAGTAACCAGGACAGTGCTTGCCACGTAGAAAGGACTCACAAATAATTTTTAATAAATTGAGTAAATAGAAGTACTGAGCTGGGATTCTAGCTCTGGATTGTTCCACTACACCACACTGCCCTCCCCCCATCCCCCGCCTTGGGTACCATTTCTCTGCTAATACTCCCTAAATTTGTCTTCTGCAAAGAACCACATAGAATGCAAGGGTCTTTGCACCCACTGGAACAGCTAAAGCGGCTCAGTGCTCAGGCTTTGGGATCAGACAGACGTGGGTTCGAGTTTAAACTCTACCATCAGATGACCTTGGACGTGCTGTTTTTAACAACTCTGAATCTTAATCTCGATGTGTGATGCTTCTAAGAGGGAGTCCAATTATGATTTCACTGAACTGGGTTGGGGTGGGGTGGTGAGGCTGCCCTTTGGCTTTTGAGACTTTTTATGCCCCCCAAAAAACAGAGAGGTTTAGAGTGCTGGCAAGCTGGGATTCATGACCTTCTCTATCAAAGGAAAACAGAAATTCTGATTCACAAAAGGAGCTAGGGGAGTATGAATGGAAATCAGGTGAGGTCCCAAGGATCTCCTGCCCCTTTGTAGCTACGTCCAGTGGTCAAGGTTAATAATAGAAAACTATGGCAATTTTATACATGCCAGGACACCAAGAGAAATAAAGGTCCTGAGAATAAAGGTTTGGGTCATCTCATGGGGCAAACAACCTCAACCAGGGAATCTGAAGTGGGTAATATAGGAGTAATAAATATTAGCCACAACCTTATGAGTAGTTACAGAAACTGATTATATTTTGGTTTTGTGTGTGTGTGTCAGATATATATTTACATATTTAAAAAATTTTTATTTTATATTGGAGTATAGTTGATTAACAATGTTGTGTTAGTTTCAGGTGTACAGCAAAGTGACTCAGTTATCCATATACATGTATCTGTTCTTTTTCAAATTCTTTTCCCATTTAGGTTATTAGAGAATATTGAGCAGATTTCCCCGTGCTATACAGTAGGTCTTTGTTGGTTATCTGTTTTAAATACAGTAGTGTGTACATTGCTTCTCTTTCTTCCCCCTTTCACCACCCTATGGTATATGGTAGTGGTTAAATTTACCATTTCACAGGTTGCAAGATATCAAAATAGAGTCACAAAAGCACAGAGGACAACTAAACATGATCCAGGAAACACACACGCTGGCTCCCTGCATTCACTGACAAGATATGGGTTATTTTCCTTCAGGGAGAAGGCAGATTTGTCTCTGTTTGTACAGGGATGTGTGGATGTTTAGTTAGAGCATACTTAAAAGTGTGCATATGGAAAAAAACTCAAGTCGGGTTAGTGAAGAGATGGACTGTATTAGTCATACAACATTCTTGACTGCCTGGCATCCATTCCTCCTTCCAAGATGCATCCTGTGTGAGGTCAGCATTCCTAGAAGCAGAACTGAGATGAGAATTCTTGTGCAAATTGTTTATTGAGGATGTGTTCTCAACCTGTCAGGGAGTGAGGGGAGCAAGGTAGGGAAGGGGAGAAACAGCAAAGATGTGTTTTCAAACGCAGTGTAGCTTCAGCCTGATCCTGTGGGGAGCTCTGCAGTGTAAACTGCACCACAGAGTCAAATATTAGCAGCAGGCTACACTAGGGGTGGAGGATCTGGAAAGACATCACTCCCAGGCTCTATAAAAGCACCTGCAACAGCCAGCTGAGTGACACACTGTTACAGTTACCTATTATTGTGTAATGACTTATTTCAAAACTCAGATGATTAAAGCAATAATAAATATTGTTTTGCTGCCTGACTTTTGTGGGTCAAGAATTTGGGAGCAGCTGGGCTGGGTGATTCTGGCTCAGAGTCACTCTTAAGGTTGCAGTTTTGATTGGCTGGGACTGTGGTCTCATCTGGAGGCTAGACTGAGGCCGGAGGATCTGCCTCCAAAGTGGGTCATTTGCAAGGCTGGCAAGATGATACTGACTGACATTATCAACTGAGGCTTCCTTGACAGGAAACCTCAGTTTCTCCCCCACAGGGTCCTCTCCACATGCTACTTGAGCGTCCTCATGACATGACAGCTACTCCCCCCAGAGAAAAGCAAGCTAGGAGACCAAGGAAGACGCATAATGGCTTTCATGAACTAACTCAGAAGCCAGGCACAGTTTCCTGCGGTATAATCTACTGGCCACACAGACCAGGTCTGATTCAATATGAGAGGGGGCTACACAGGGGTGTGAACACCAGGAGGTGAGGGTCATGGATCACTGGACAAGCTTGGCTGTCACAGGCATCAAGGGTGTCTGCTCCACATCCAAATTTTACCTTGAGGGTTTATCTCTGCTTTGTTGTGCACATATGGTTGGGGAGTTCCAGGTGTCCACCTTTCACTACAGAAGTCAAGAGGTACGCCCTTGAAACAGTCATGTGACCTCAGTTCAGCAAGTTGGATGTCCTCTCTCAAGACTTTACATCCTTAGTGATTAATTTGTTAGTGGTACCATAACAAAATTCCACGGACTGGGTTGCTTAAACAACAGCCATTTATTTCTCACATCTCTGGAGGCTGGAAGTCCAAGACCAGGGAGCCCACAGAGTTGATTCCTCTCTCCTTGGCTTGCAGGTAGCTGCAGTCTCACTGGCTCCTCATGTGGCTTTTTCCCTGTGTGTGGGTGCATCTCTGGTGTCTCTCTGTGTGTCCAAATTTCCTCTTCTTATAAGGACACCAGTCAGGTTGGATTAGAGCCCACCCTAGTGACCTCATCGTGACTTAATTACTTCTTTAAAAGCCTTAACTCTAAATACAATTATATTTTGAGGTATGGGGAGTTAGGACTTCAGCATAAGAATTTTGGAGGACACGGTTCAGCCCATAACACTCAGTGAATGTTACAATAGAAAGAGTAGTTCCAGGTTCTTGACCATGGCAGAAGTGTGCTGTCCTGAATCTTCCTACCATGACGCTGCAGCTGTGGTCCCCGCCCCCACCCCCACCCCCCCGCCTCTTTTAGTCTCCACGACTCACTCCCACTTTCTAAACCTAGTTTGCAAAACCTCCTGCCAATTCTGAGAGGTCCAGGCTATGCATCGAATAAATTAAGCTCTGCTTCAGCCAGTCGGAGTTGGCTTATGTTTCTTAACAGTCATGTCCCCTGACCGATACACTGCTTTTTCCATATTTTCTGGAAGGAATATATGTTTCTTTTATACTCGGGTGGGGACAGGGTGTGGAGAAATGTCATTTTTAAAGTACGAAAGGACTCAGGCTACATTAAAAATCTTCCTAAGCATGGCTTTCTTCTCGCCTAACATATTTCTCACCTCATTCCGACACAGACATACACAAATCCACTAAGTTAAAAAGAAGGGGGAAGCTGTAAGACCTGTGGGGTTTCGGCAGTGAGTCAAATTACCATTCAGTCCGTTGATTGTTACCCAATACTATGGTTTTCTGACCACTGGCAGAACACCGCTCATACCGATGGCTGGAGATGGAGTATAAGATCCCAGAGACATGAGAACAGTCTCTGGGCCCAGGGTCTACCTTCCCCTTAGAGATGCTCACCAGACTAAAGCCAGAAGAAGCTCAACCCAATGAAACTGTAAAGTCTGTGCCTGCCTGAGATCTGAGTGCTGGAGATTAAACACAGTGAGGTGGTCCAATTTCCATAGCTATTATAGGAAAATCCAACTCTATGCTGTGGGACTAGGAAGTGAAAGAGAGAGAGAGCTAAAATAGTGAGGGCTCTGAGCACATGCCCCAAAGTGAGTACGAGATGTCAGGGTGAATTCGGTCGTCATTCAGCCAGTCCCAGTTCCAATGTTCTCCTGGTGCTGAAGCATCCCCCATAGCTGAATGTCATTCTGGGCCTTAAATATATTTAGTTTTCATACAACATGCCCCTTATACAGCTCCTTCTTCTGCTTCTCAGTACAGAAAGAGATCTTCAATGGTGGAAACAAAACTGGATCTCATGGGCTTGTGGAGAGAGGAAACATCAGTCTCTAATATGGGGACTATTGCATCCTAGGGGACAGACACTCAAGGATGTCCTTTGACTATGCACATGTCGCCTTATGCCTTCACCCTGCATGGAGTTAACCCCCATGGAAGAAGCCTCTCCTCTGTAGGCTGCTGTTGTTTTGTTGTTGCTGTTTTTTCTGATCTGCCCCAAACTTTTAACCTGTCTTTGCCAGCCCTGCAGAGACCACAGACCAAATGAACACTGAATGAGTACTGGGTCTCCCCTGTCCCACCCCCAGATAATTTGGGGTGCTTTTTTCCCTTTTCTTTAGCAAGCTCACAAAGGACCCCAAGAGGCAGGTGATCTTGAACATGATGAGAGGCATTCTTCCCAGCTGAAAGGACAGGATGCGAAAGTTAAACCCAGACTGAAGTAAAGAGACATGATAAAGCTCAGTTTAAAGAAAAAGAGGAAGATTTAGAGGGAGAGAGAGAGAAAGGAATATTAAACTATCCCAGGGCAACTGAAAATTATCAACCAAACATATGAAAATGTTCCAGATAGTTCAGTGATAAGCAGGAAATGGCTGGAAAAACCAACAGTCATAGAAGGAGAAAATTGCAGTTAGAAGGGGGGATTGAATTGAGCTAAGTGTCTGTGTCATAAAGTTTATTATTTTATTAGTTTTAATAGTTGGGTAGATAAGCTAATAGCAACAGGATTTACTTTAAAAATCAACACTGTAGACTCTGCTGTTTATTATTTCGATAGTAATGTGTCTCCAGTGAGGGGAATATTAAATCTCATAAAAAGCCATTCCTGCAGTCAACCCAGGCCCTTTCTGAGTTGCACGCACATGGATTTTCCCCTATTAGTTCACTTCTCTGGCAGGGGTTTTGTTTGGATAATACTTCTAGGGACATTTCTCCTTGGGAGTCTGTGAGAGCCCTTTCAGCTTCCAGTTTGAGTCCTATGACCAATGCGTGGAACTGGAGTTCAACTTCGTCAGAATTTTTTTTTCTCATTTTTAAATTTTTCATTTTTATATAATTTTTAAAGGTTACTTTTCATTTACAGTTATTACAAAATATTGGCTCTATTCACCGTGTTGTACAATAACACCCTTGAGCCTATCTTACACCCAGTAGTTTGTACCTCTCACTGACCCCTCCCCACTGGTATCCACTAGTTTGTTCTCTGTCTCTGTGAGTCTGCTTCTTTTTGTTCTTTTTACTAGTTTCTTGTATTTTTTAGATTCTACATATAAGTGATATCATACAGTATTTGTCTTTCTCTGTCTGACTTATTTCACTCAGCATAATACCCTCCAAGTCCATCCATGTCACTGTAAATGGCAAAATTTTTGTTTTTTATGGCTGAGTGGTATTCCATTGCATACATACACCACGTTTTCTTTACCCATTCATCTACTGATGGACACTTAGGTTGTTTCCATGTCTTGGCAATTGTAAATAATGCTGCTATGAACATTCTCAAAATTCTTTTAGCAAGAGATGACGGACTCATCTGGATCCTGAATATGTAGCATCAATATAACATAGATGAGGGACTGAGGGTTAGAGATGGGACACCCACAGCTCTGGAAAATATTGTGAGAGTTAAAAGAAATAGCACATTTACTGACTTAGAACAGTGCCTGGCAAATCCTGAATGAATGCCAGCGATGCAGGGAAATGGTAAGTGTAGCAGATGACTGTGAGTTCTGGGGTCAGACGGCTAGGTCACAAGTCCAGGCTCTGATCTTCATGTAGTTTCAAAGTATTTCCCCACAAGATACTAACTACAAAGGGAAAAATAGATACCATCTTCACTGAGTGATCAAAGCTAACCTCACCAGTCACAGAACAAATCTTGACGTCACATGCCTCCTGCTATGACGCACTGAGAGGTACACATCGCTTCTATGGAGTTTCCTGTCCAAAGTACATCATGTAAATCTAATGTGACACATCCAAATGGTCGAACATTCTACAAAATAACTGGCCTGTACTCTTTAAAACTGTCAACAGCATGAGACTCAAAGAGAGACTGAGGAATCTCCCAGATTCATAGAGACTCAAGAGGCAAGTGAATGCCCTAAGTGATTCAAATTTTTTTCCCTTTTCCTTCTCTTTTTTTCTTATTTTACTTTTTTTTTTTTTTTTTTTTTGCCGTACGCGGGTCTCTCACTGTCCTGGCCTCTCCCGTTGTGGAGCACAGGCTCCGGACGCGCAGGCTCAGCGGCCATGGCTCACGGGCCCAGCAGCTCCGCGGCATGTGGGATCCTCCCGGACCGGGGTACGAACCCATGTCCCCTGCATCGGCAGGCGGACTCTCAACCACTGCGCCACCAGGGAAGCCCTTTACTTTGTTTTTTGCCTCTCTCTCTCTCTCTCTCTTCCTCTCTCTCCCTCTCTCCCTCTCTCTCTCAGTACTATTTCTTTTCACTTTCAAAATATAAAGAACAAGGCTTCCCTGGTGGCGCAGTGGTTGAGAGTCTGCCTGCCGATGCAGGGGACGTGGGTTCGTGCCCCGGTCTGGGAAGATCCCACATGCCGCGGAGCGGCTGGGCCTGTGAGCCGTGGCCGCTGAGCCTGCGCGTCCGGAGCCTGTGCTCCACAACGGGAGAGGTCACGACAGTGAGAGGCCCATGTACCGCATAAAAAAATTAAAATATATATATATAAAAAGAACAAAATAAAGACAAACGTTGCAAGTTTTTTAAAAATTCAAAAATTTTTTCTTTCCTTTTTCTTCTCTTTTTTCTTATTTTACTTTGCTTTTGCCTCTCTCTCTCTCTCTCTTCCTGCCTCCCTCCTCTTTCTTCTTTCTTATCATTTTGCTATAAAGGACATTATTGGGACAATCTGTCAATTGGTAAAATACAAACTAAGTCTACAGACTAGATAGTAATATTTTATCTGTATCTATATCAATTCCCTGATTTTAATAGCTGTACTGTGATTATGTAAGAGATCATCCTTATTTTTAGGAAATAAACACTAAAGTATTTAGAGGTAAAAAGGCATTAGGTCTGCAACTGAGTCTCAAATGGTTTAAAAGAAGTTGGGGGAGAGTAAAGTAAATGTGACAAAGAATTAATATCGGGGGCACTGGGTAAAGAGTCTACAGGGATTCTTCAAAACTTCTGGTTAAGTCTGAACTTATGTCAAAATAAAAAGTTGAAGGGGGAAGAAAAAACAATCTCAGCTCTGCCGCTTTGGAATTCTGTATAACTTGACTTCTTTGAGCCTCAGTTTCCTCAACTCAAATTAGGGATTTTAGTACCAGCATGTGGGATATTTTCTTTCGGGTGACATGGCTACAGCAGTAAAATATTAAATCCTTAAGCTTTTTCTTGAGTGAGGAGATGGGTTACAGAGACAGGAATAGGATAGAAGTCTGGGGCATCAATTACACATGTTTCTTAGTACTAAGAACCGTGATTTTACATTTGGCCATGGCTATTCCGTCCAATGAGCTGTGTCAAATCAGATAAAGTAGAGGATCCTTCTTGAAACCGTGCTCCCCTTTCAAGGCTCTTGTGGGAATTAAATGAGATCATCCATGGAGAGGGCTGATGGCAGTGCCCAGCACATAGTAGGAGGTCGAGTCATGGTGGCAGATACTGTGGCCATGATTGGTGCTTTCATTAATTCATCAGCATCAGGCTACTCTGATTCATGATTCCTGGAGGGTAGGAAGCTTCCACTGTGCCTCACCACTGTGTGCTTTGCTCTTGCCTGCTGGTCAAGTGGAAGTTCTTTCCAGAAAGTCTGGTTTGCCCAGAGAGTGACATTCTGGCCAGGCTGCCAGACAAATGATACCACCCACCAGCCTCATCAAAGTCTCAGCTGGGTGGCTGCTAAAGCCAAGACTAGGACTCAAAGCACTTTTTTTGAAACCCACACACCTGGTTGAGGGCTCATGGTGAGCAAAACCAAGCCAAAGTGACTGCGGAAGGTAAACGGGTCTGAAATTAACAAGGTCTTGACCTTGCTCTTCGGAACCAGAGCACTGCAATTTTCTGCCTTTTATAAGAATGCCCTGTGGACTTCTTCCTGCCTCTTCCTCACCAACTCTCCTGATCCCTTTGCCACAGCACACACACCCTGGCTGTCCAGGCTCTGAAAAACCACTTGCTTGCTAAAGTAATCCGAGTCCTAATTTCTCTAGCCCCTATGTTTCCAAAAATTCTCCAAGAAAAGCGCCTTGCCACTACGGGGTGGCAGTCATTCTCAGGCCACCCCGAGAGAGGTCTCAGTGAACTGGTCTTGGGCCATAGGGAGCTATAACATCCAAGGGGCAAGGCAAAGGATGGTCTGAAAGGCTGAGCCCCTTCGTGAGAATCAGGACTTCTGCAGAGCCACGAATCCAACACCGCTCACAAGGCACCAAAGGACAAGCAGCAGAACATTTATGCAAAGGGGCTCTCAACCCAGCATTTCAGAAGGAAGTCCATCAAAGCTCACCATGGTTCTAAACCTGTGCACTCTCTCTGTCTGGAAACTATATCGCCACCTTCTTTGCTTGGCTGATAACATGTCCTCTTCTTCAGGGAGAACTTTGTCTCCTAATGCCCTAAACTGGATTCTCTCCCACTGCTAGGCACTCCCACACCCTGTGCTTCCCTTTAGGAACATCCATTATACTTAATTGTAATTGCTTATGTACCGAATTGACGCCAGGGCTCTAAAACTCATAGCCAATGTTTACCAAGCCATGTTCTTTGCATACATTAACTCTTTCAGTCTCTTGAAGACCCTCTGAAGTTGATGCTATTATAACTATCCCACTTCAAGGATGAGGAAACTGAGGACCAAGGAAGTGAAACAATTCGCCCAATGTCACACAGAGAGAAAGGGACTGAACCCAGGAGCAAGGCTAGGCTGTCCCGTTACAGTTTTGCATGAATATTCCCTGTACTCTCTGTGTTCACACATCCCTAGGGAAGGTGCCTCCCCTCAGAATCTGGAAGAAAACAACCATGGGAGAACACTGGCTGGAAGACAGAGCAAATAACCACAGTGTGTAGCAAGCATCTGTGCTCTTTACCAAATATCTGCATTTCCCCACTCCCGGTCACAGGAAGGTTCTCACTTCCTGGGCCCCTGTGGTTAGGCGGGGCCATGTGACTAGTTCTGGCCAATGGTCTGTGAACAGAAGTTCCATGTGTCATGTACAGGCCACGATATTTAACAGCCAATGTGAGCACATTCAAAATTCTCTTGCTCTCTGCCATGAAAACTGACCTTGTTGGAGATGGTGGCTGTTCCATCAGCCCGGGTCTCTAAGTGATTCCAACAAGCAGAATCCCCCTGAGATCCGTGATAGACAAACAAGTAGTGTGAGTATCAAGTACGATGTGATGGTCAGGCCACTGGGATTTTTCTTAGGTCAGCATAATCTAGCATGTATCCTATCCAACACATGATGAAACCAAAACAATATAATTAAATGATAGCTAGGTGCTTTTAATTATATTAAAGTTAATATAATTATAGTGATATTCTATTTCAAGCCTCTGAACCCAAGCTCTCCTCTCTCTTTGGCAAAAAAGGGGTATAGCAAGTTTAGAGGGGAATTAAATGCTAGCACCAAACTCCCTGGAGTTATCAGAATGATTAAATGAGCATTAAAAGGAATTAATTTC
Source organism: Mesoplodon mirus (assembly GCF_964341445.2). Classification (NCBI taxonomy): domain Eukaryota; kingdom Metazoa; phylum Chordata; class Mammalia; order Artiodactyla; family Ziphiidae; genus Mesoplodon; species Mesoplodon mirus. Next base: position 14,026,983 of record NC_138989.1, read on the forward strand.
TCACTTGGGATTCAACTTTAATGTAAGTACAACCTAAATCATACAGTAGCTAAAATCCCACAAATCGGGTTGATCACAATTGGGACAACCCTCCATCCAATATTCTGTGACCCACATGCCAAGGATAATTTGGGAGTGTGGGTGGAAGCCGAGGGAACAAATGACATTCCTTCTTCATCTCTTTCAATGCTTCCTCACTCTTTTCCAAAAGTTCCGTGGATGCACTCCAGAAAAGCATAATTAGAAATCCAGATGAAAATTTCTCTTCCAAGAATTCAAAGGTAATTATGAAAAAGAGAGTTCTATTGTGCCATAACAGATTAAAACTCTCCCCTTCATGAACTGCAGCATTTCCCTGATGGCTGGTGGCCACTGGAATATTCTTGAGTTGTAGGACAGCCAGGTTTTATAGCCTAGAGCAGCATCCCTTAAAGTACGATACTTGAGCAGCCAAATCAAAATCACCTGGGAAGTTTGTAATACGTGCAGATTCTCTGACCTCCTGAATCATACTCTTCTAGGTATGGGGGACTGGGAATGTCCATGTTTATCAGATTCCTTGGGGGTTCCGGTGCAATTAAAGGTTGAGAAGGTCTGCTTTAAACTATATTTGCTAGGAAAACAGGGAACCAGTCTTCTGGATATTTGTGGAAAAGTCCAAGTCTAGCCCACCTTGAGGATATTGTGAAGATTCCTAAGTTGGCTCACCGCTTTCCAAGAAGAGCCAAGGTATCCAGGTGAACAGAAAGGTGGTCAAACACATGTAAACTCTTCTGCCACAGGGTCCCATCTCCGTTCCTGGAGTAGACTGCACAGATCAGCCAATCAGCACACAGTTTCCCTCGAGTACGGGTATTGGTCCAGCAGTGAACATCAGGCTCAGGTAGATGAAAGAGAATGATCTATAGTCCATGCCTTGGGGAAAGTTTCAAGGTTTTTCATTCTCTCCTTCCACATGGGACAATGGTGCACATAGACTCACTTGCTATTGGCAGCCTTGTTGTAACTAAGAGGAGAGAGAGAATGAGGAAGAAATAGGAGGAGGAGGAAGGGTAGGAACCTTGCCGAGCAGAAAGACAGAAAGCACCCAGATTCCCAATTATATTACTGATCACACTGAATCTGCAGCCTGTCCTTCCTCTGATCTTCCAGGTGCGAAAGGTAAGAATTTCATGTATTGTTTAAGTCGATATGACTCAGGATTTTCTATTACTTGCTGCCCAAAGCATTCTTTCTTATATTTACATCATTGTCACCAACAATAACATCATTTTTAAGGGCCAGCGTAGCATTTGCTTTTCTCCATGGAAAGCATGAAACTTAGTGTGTCCGTACTCAGTGCAGACAGCTGTTCAATTCTGGAAAACTAACACTGTTCTGGAATCTGTACTGCGAAGGAAAGAAAGGTAGAACTCAGAACTGGTCCTCATCCCAGCTCTACCACTGACACCATTGTATGTGACTTAAGATGAACCCCAAGGTCCATTTGTCACATCAATAGAATGAATGGGTAGAATTAAGTGCCCTCTATCTACTCCAAGGGTCTTAAATGAGGGACCACAACTGGCAGTCCATGACCATCATTAGTGGTCTTATTAATGAGAGAGGAGAGAGCCCCCAGACTACTTTTTTTTTTTTTTTCAGTACGCAGGCCTCTCACCGCTGCAGCCCCTCCCGCCGCGGAGCACAGGCTCTGGACGCGCAGGTTCAGCGGCCATGGCTCATGGGCCCAGCCGCTCCACTGCATGTGGGATCTTCCCGGACTGGGGCACGAACCCGCGTCCTGTGCATCGGAAGGCAGACTCCCAACCACTGCGCCACCAGGGAAGCCCCAGACTACTTTTAAAACTGTGCATTCGATGACAATCTTTTTGAAAGCAGATTGCTCATGAAAATCAAGGTTTGGGGATTCTTTTGATGCATCAGAACAACTGTCAACACTGGACCCACATGTCCACATGGCAACCAGTCAGTGGCTAGGGGTCAGCAGCTGCTCACTTTAATTGAGGCATGTCCTCTGACTCCCCTCAACTCCCCATTGACTCCCAGTACTGAGACTGAGTGTCAGCTGTCTTTTGTCATCTTACACTCAGCTCACTTGTTCACTAACATTTCCTGCCCAGCCTGGGTGAATGTGGACTTTGCAACCCCAGATCTAAGAGCATCGCCTAATGCTCTGGGATCCAAATTCCAATTCTTGTCTTCACATCACATCCTCATCCAGAAAGCAGGACCCCAGCAGCCTTGAGAAACCATCAGGAAAGACAACCCCCGACTCCACTCACCCGAGGTCTTTCTTGAGGATCAGCTTGTTTCCGGGTGGTGTTTTCCATTTCTTCTTTGGACACATCTGTTTCTTTCCTGCTTTGAGGTCTGTTTTCCAGCTCACTGGTGGTCAGTTCCTTGGGCTAGATGAAGCAGGATTTTCCGTAATCGCCACCTCTCCTGAGCCAGTTTGGACGTTGGGGTTTCTATTTGGGTCATTAAGTTATTCACTGCTGGGGAGTTGGCACTTTAAAAACTTGTAGAATAAACAAACACGTCTGCCTCTCTAGCACGGATTTCAACAAATGTTCTGATTCCAAATCAGAACATTTTTGCCTAAAAACAACAGTCTTAAATAATCAATGTGTTCCCTTTAGATATCTGAAGCTTAACTCACAGTAACTTAACTGGAACCTCCTAGTCTTGAGTTTGGGTGACTTGGTTGAAAGTATCTGCTGGCCCTCCCAGAGACTCATAGCATCTATTACTGAACTGGACAGTGAGACGTTATCTGCATTTCTTATCTAGGCTTGGGCAAATCCCTTCTGGTGTTAGCCTCAGCTTTCCCCTCTGTACGACAAGAAGGAGGTAAACTAAATTGATGGTTTACAAATTGTGATTCACAGAACCTCAGAATTTTTCAGGGGACACTTGCAGAAGTGCAGGGGAAACATAGTAGAAAAGTACTGGGACTGCCCTTTTCAAACACTGGGGCTTTGCTGTGTTCTGTTTGATACGTTACAATGATTTATTAGGGGGGGAATATGTGTCGTTCAGTGAAAGAAAAAAGAGAGGGGAGGGAGGGAGGAGGGGGGAGGGAGGGAGGGAGGTACATTGTAGTTTCAATGAATTAGGGCTTCAAGTATATCTTGGGGATACCCAAGAGGAGAGCTTTGGGATCTATATGGTTGGCATTAACCAGTCTAGAGTCTACAGAATCTCAATTATCCAGGATTGAGAAGCAGGTCACTTGTAAGGACCATGCCTTTCAAGTTATAAAACCACATTGCCAACTCAACGAAGTTTTGTAAACTGCACTACAGTGAGCCTAGGGCACAAAGAACAGATGATAAAAGACACAGCCCCCAAGTCATCAAGCAAGAGGTATCATACACAATGTCTCCTCCCCACCCCAGTCCAATCAATTGTCCTTCATTAAAATCTTATTAATATAATCGTCATTATTGATACGATGGCTGTCACTTGCTGAGACCTCAGCTTTGCATATCCTCTACCATATTATATTTTCTTATAAGTAGCTGTTTGAATCCCCATTTTACAGTTGGTGAAACTGAGGCTCAGAGAGGTTAATTAACTTTCTCAAGGTCACAGAGTTAGAAACAAAACTGGGAGTCCAAATTGTTCTGATGCCAGAGCCCTGTCTCCCTTATAAAGGAATGTAACCCAGGAAGATCTAAGGATTTCATTGCTTCTGACCACTTTCAGGAAAGATGTAACCAGCCCAGGGTTGTTGGTCATTGGATCTCTGCTTAAAGCAGCCCTTTATCCCCAACTCCCTGCCTCCTGGACTTCTTTCAGAAGGAGAATATATTTTTCACTTGTGAAATCACTGGTGTGTTGCAAATGGCCCGAGGTCTCTCTCATGTCTTAAAGCCTGGCAAGTGAAATTTAAATTCTTTACCTTCCTGGTCTCTGGACTTTAGTGGACCAAAGCCAGTCGGCTAAGCTTGGTCTCAGGCTCTGCCCCTAGTTCTCAAACCTGACCCCATCCTATGAAGACCAGTCCTGAGATGGCTTTTTGAAGATGAGCCTACACAGAATCCAATCCCACTCTACTTCTCCCCAACCCCTCAGCCCATGATGGACCCCAGGTTGACTTTCCTCAAGTAGCCCAAGGTCCCAACAATGACATTGCAATAGCCACCCCCATTCCCCACTGCTCATCTTGCCTCTTGGCCAGCTCTCAGCCTATAATTCTTTCCAAACTCGCCTGTATAAAATAATCATGTACATGAAGTAAAACAGGAGTCTCATATACACACTTAATAACTCTTGTGTACTATACAAGAGGGAATTCCACTTTATAACCCCCAGAGCTTTTGAATGGTTCTCATTTAGCTTTGCATTCCCAGTGCAAGATCTAAAACTTCTCTCTCTGTGTCCCAGCCAGTTGCTGCCTTTTGAAACTGTTGTGTCTCCAGATTCCTTGGGACCATTTCATCTCCATCTCTGCTTCTAATTGGGGGATTTAAGTATTGCTGTTTAGCCCTAGAGCTAAATGTCAGGGTTTCACTTAAAATCCCATATTTTGGGAACTGAGCACATTGTACTGGGAAAGCTTCAAGTGTGAGCATGTCACAGTAAATGGAGTTAAATGGATCGTCTAATCCTTTCAGCCACAAGCTCAATTGCAGGGTGAGAAAGTGGGTTTCCACCCCTTGCATTCGACAAGTGCCCTGTGTGACCTCAACCACATCATTGGTCCTTCTTGGACCTCTTTTCTTAAAGGGAGTCCTTCAGCAGTAGGTGGCAATTCTTCTGCATCTTCCGGGCAGTTAATCAGGCAATACTTATTATCATCGAATTCTTAGGTTTTAGGGGGATAGTCAATATCAAATCGTCTCTTACACTGACCCCATGGATACATGTCATACTTATCAAAATAGCAAAAACAATATCTGGGGGGGGGTTAATTAGCTTTATAAAATATGCATAAACTGTGGCACCTAAGACTGAGGAGGACAGGAACCAAGGGATGCAATTAATTCACTGTATTAATCTGTACACTGAGCAAATATCCGTGACTACCTGGTCTTTGCCTGATACAGTGCTGGGTACTGAAAAGATAGATGAGCCAGATGCAGCCTGCTGGATCAATTCAATTTCATTTCACTCCCCAGCTTGCACTACTCTGGCCACAGCGGCTTGCCTTATGTTCTTGGAACACACCGATGCTGTGCCTGCCTCAGTGTCTTTGCACTTGCCATCCCCTCCACCTGGGATGCCCCCTCTTCTAGTTGTCAGTTGCCTTTTGGACCTCAACTCAAATGGCTCCTTTCAGTAGAGACCTTCCTTTACCACCCCTCCCCTTAACACTCGCACTTTTCTCTCGCTGCTATAGCAGCTTCAAAGCGTGTGCCTCTATACGGAATCATGCTTGTTATGTGATTGTTTTCTGGTTTATTAACCAGTATCCTTCTCTCCCAAACTGTAAGCTCCTTGAAATCAGAGACCTTCCCTATCATACTACCTGTCTCTTCAAGGTCTAGAAGAGCGCCTGGCATATAGAGAAATTCACTCCATAATCCAAATATAGAGAAATGACCCCATAATCAAATGAGTTTTACAGCTACATTTTTCCCCCTAAAACACATCTAGTTAATCTGTCAAACCCAACTTTGATTGTTCCCTTCAATGATACCAACATCCCCAGGGATGCAATTCCTTCTAGAACAGTGTATTTCAAATATGGTAGAACCACATAACTCTTAAGTGAAAAGAAATCCTAATAAATAAAGCAGTTACCATGGAGGCAAGGGTGCTCTGGTTGAGACAAAGGCTGGGGGTCTGGAACCCCATTCATTTCCCCGCTCCCCAATCCTACCCTAAGACACCATTGTAGCCCCACCTGGGACAAACTGTGTTATTTCCGTTTCAAGGAAACTTCATTTTTGCAAATGCTGGTAGGTATACCATGGACCAAAAGGGAGCTTCTATGACCAAGTTTAGGAAATACGTAATTTTTTTTTTTTTTTTGCGGTACGCGGGCCTCTCACTGTTGTGGCCTCTTCCGTTGTGGAGCACAGGTTCCGGACGCACAGGCTCAGCGGCCATGGCTCACGGGCCCAGCCGCTCTGCGGCATGTGGGATCTTCCCGGACTGGGGCACGAACCCATGTCCCCTTCATCAGCAGGCGGACTCTCAACCACTGCGCCACCAGGGAAGCCCGTAATTATTTTTAATAAATATGTATTAAGTGGACACTACATGCCAGAAATTGTGCTGTTTTCTGGGATACAGTAGAGAAAAAACAGGTAGAAGTCCTGTACTCATGGACCTCATAATCTAGGGATTAAAGAAAAGTCTACTGGTTAAAGAGAATAAATGGGATTCTTCCCTCATGGGCCATGCAGTGCATCAGTTTGAAGGTACACTGGGAATATCTGGATACACATTTTGCCCAAAGCTCCTGGGCATGTCACGGATCTAGTGTTCCACAAAGGAGGCTTTGGGAAATGCTTGTCAAGACCAACTGCTGTGAGCATCATCAGAAAACGAACTCTACACCATTGCCAATTTTCAAAGCATTCCAACACCTTAAAAAATGTATATAATCCTAGATGACTCAACTAATTTGATCTCTGATGATTCATAAGGCATTTTGAGAACTCCTGTGTCTTGGATCATCCTCTGGACATGGGTCATCCTTGTACTTGGAGTATGATGACATATCCATTATGAGACCCCCCTATCTGGCTGGTCGGTGACTGGAGGGCCTTGTTCTGCATTTACATCAGTGTATGGTTCTGTCTTTGTAGTCACTTCTTATAGGAAATGCACTCCTTAGACTGGAAATGCCTATAGAGAGTTTTCAGCCATAAAATATACACTCTCCCAACACTCAAATCCGGCAGAAAAATCTAATCAAAAGAGAGATCCGCTTTCTCTCATCCCTGCCTGCAGACACAATTAGCTGCTTCTTCCTATGTATTTACAGAACGCTGTACCTATAACTATCTGTAGCATTTATCACAGTAGCTTTTTTTTTTATACAGCAGGTTCTTATTAGTCATCCATTTTATACACATCAGTGTATACATGTCAATCCCAATCTCCCAATTCATCCCGCCACCATCCCCACCCCCCGCCGCTTTCCCCCCTTGCTGGCCATACGTTTGTTCTCTACATCTGTGTCTCAATTTCTGCCCAGCAAACTGGTTCATCTGTACCATTTTTCTAGGTTCCACATATATGCGTTAATATGCAATATTTGTTTTTCTCTTTCTGACTTACTTCACTCTGTATGACAGTTTCTAGATTCAGCCACGTCTCTACAAATGACCCAATTTCGTTCCTTTTTATGGCTGAGTAATACTCCATTGTATATATGTACCACATCTTCTTTATCCATTCATCTGTCGATGGGCATTTAGGTTGCTTCCATGACCTGGCTATTGTAAATAGTGCTGCAATGAACACTTTGGTACATGACTCTTTATGAACTATGGTTTTATCAGGGTATATGCCCAGTAGTGGGATTGCTGGGTCGTATGGTAGTTCTATTTTTCGTGTTTTAAGGAACCTCCATACTGTTCTCCATAGTGGCTGTATCAATTTACATTCCCACCAACAGTGCAAGAGGGTTCCCTTTTCTCCACACCCTCTCCAGCATGTGTTGTTTGTAGATTTTCTGATGATGCCCATTCTAACTGGTGTGAGGTGATACCTCATTATAGTTTTGATTTGCATTTCTCTAATAATTTGTGATGTTGAGCAGCTTTTCATGTGCCCCTTGGCCATCTGTATGTCCTCTTTGGAGAAATGTCTATTTAGGTCTTCTGCCCATTTTTTGATTGGGTTGTTTGTTTTTTTAATATTGAGTTGCATGAGCTGTTTATATATTTTGGAGATTAATCCTTTGTCCGTTGATTCACTTGCAAATATTTTTTCCCATTCTGAGGGTTGTCTTTTCGTCTTGTTTGTAATTTCCTTAGCTTTGCAAAAGCTTTTAAGTTTCATTAGGTCCCATTTTTTTATTTTTGGTTTTATTTCCATTACTCTAGGAGGTGGATCAAAAAAGATCTTGCTGTGATTTATGTCAAAGAGTGTTCTTCCTATGTTTTCCTCTAAGAGTTTTATAGTGTCCAGTCTTACATTTAGGTCTTTAGGACTCTCTATGTATAGTATCATGTCATCTGCAAACAGTGACAGTTTTCCTACTTCTTTTCCAATTTGTATTCCTTTTATTTCTTTTTCTTCTCTGATTGCCGTGGCTAGGACTTCCAAAACTATGTTGAATAATAGTGGTGAGAGTGGACATCCTTGTCTTATTCCTGATCTTAGAGGAAATGCTTTCAGTTTTTCACCATTGAGAATGATGTTTGCTGTGGGTTTGTCATATATGGCCTTTATTATGTTGAGGTAGGTTCCCTCTATGCCCACTTTCTGGAGAGTTTTTTATCATAAATCGGTGTTGAATTTTGTCAAAAGCTTTTTCTGCATCTATTGAGATGACCATATGGTTTTTATTCTTCAATTTGTTAATAGGGTGTATCACATTGATTGATTTACGTATATTGAAGAATCCTTGCATCCCTGGGATAAATCCCACTTGATCATGGTGTGTGATCCTTTTAATGTGTTGTTGGATTCTGTTTGCTAGTATTTTGTTGAGGACTTTTGCATCTATGTTCCTCAGCGATATTGGCCTGTAGTTTTCTTTCTTTGTGACATCTTTGTCTGGTTTTGGTATCAGGGTGATGGTGGCCTCATAGAATGAGTTTGGGAGTGTTGCTTCCTCTGCAATTTTTTGGAAGAGTTTGAGAAGGATGGGTGTTAGCTCTTCTCTAAATGTTTGATAGAATTCACCTGTGAAGCCATCTGGTCCTGGACTTTTGTTTGTTGGAAGATTTTTAATCACAGTTTCAATTTCATGACTTGTGATTGGTCTGTTCATATTTTCTATTTCTTCCTGGTTCAGTCTTGGAAGGTTATACCTTTCTAAGAATTTGTCCATTTCTTCCAGGTTGTCCATTTTATTGGCATAGAGTTGCTTGCAATAGTCTCTTAGGATGCTTTGTATTTCTGAAGTCTCTTGTAACTTCTCCTTTTTCATTTCTAATTTTATTGATTTGAGTCGTCTCCCTCCTTTTCTTGATGAGTCTGGCTAATGGTTTATCAATTTTGTTTATCTTCTCAAAGAACCAGCTTTTAGTTTTATTGATCTTTGCTATTGTTTTCTTTGTTTCTGTTTCATTTATTTCTGCTCTGATCTTTCCTTCTGCTAACTTTGGGTTTTGTTTGTTCTTCTTTCTCTAGTTCCTTTAGGTGTAAGATTAGATTGTTTATTTGAGATGTTTCTTGTTTCTTGAGGTAGGCTTGTATAGCTATAAACTTCCCTCTTAGAATTCCTTTTCCTGCATCCCATAGGTTTTGGATCGTCGTGTTTTCATTATCATTTGTCTCTAGGTATTTTTTTATTTCCATTTTGATTTCTTCAGTGATCTCTTGGTTATTTAGTAGTGTATTGTTTAGCCTCCATGTGTTTGTGTTTTTGACGATTTTTTCCCTGTAATTGATTTCTAATCTCATAGCGTTGTGGTCAGAAAAGATGCTTGATATGATTTCAATTGTCTTAAATTTACTGAGGCTTGATTTGTGACCCAAGATGTGATCTATCCTGGAGAATGTTCTGTGCACACTTGAGAAGAAAGTGTAATCTGCTGTTTTTTGATGGAATGTCCTATAAATATCAACTAAATCTACCTGGTCTATTGTGTCATTTAAAGCTTCTGTTTCCTTATTTATCTTCATTTTGGATGATCTGTCCATTGGTGTAAGTGAGGTGTTAAAGTTCCCCACTATTATTGTGTTACTGTCAATTTCCTCTTTTATAGCTGTTAGCAGTTGCCTTATGTATTGAGGTGCTTCTATGTTGGGTGCATATATATTTATAATTATTATATCTTCTTCTTGGATTGATCCCTTGATCATTATGTAGTGTCCTTCCTTGTCTCTTGTAACATTCTTTATTTTAAAGTCTATTTTATCTGATATGAGTATTGCTACTCCAGCTTTCTTTTGATTTCCATTTGCATGGAATATCTTTTTCCATCCCCTCACTTTCAGTCTGAATGTGTCCCTAGGTATGAACTGGGTGTCTTGTAGACAGCATATATATGGGTCTTGTTTTTGTATCCATTCAGCAAGTCTGTGTCTTCTGGTTGGAGCATTTAATCCATTCATGTTTAAGGTAATTATGGATATGTATGTTCCTATTACCATTTTCTTAATTGTTTTGGGTTGTTTTTGTAGGTCCTTTTCTTCTCTTGTGTTTCCCACTTAGAGAAGTTCCTTTAGCATTTGTTGGAGAGCTGGTTTGGTGGTGCTGAATTCTCTTAGCTTTTGCTTGTCTGTAAAGATTTTGATTTCTCCATCGAATCTGAATGAGATCTTTGCCAGGTAGAGTAATCTTGGTTGTAGTTTCTTCCCTTTCATCACTTTAAGTATATCATGCCACTCCCTTCTGGCTTGTAGAGTTTCTGCTGAGAAATCAGCTGTTAACCTTATGGGAGTTCCCTTGTATATTATTTGTCATTTTTCCCTTGCTGCTTTCAATAATTTTTCTTTGTCTTTAATTTTTGCCCATTTGATTACTATGTGTCTCGGCATGTTTCTCCTTGGGTTTATCCTGTATGGGACTCTCTGCACTTCCTGGACTTGGGTGGCTATTTCCTTTCCCATGTTAGGGAAGTTTTTGACTATAATCTCCTCTAATATTTTCTCAGGTCCTTTCTCTCTCTCTTCTCCTTCTGGGACCCCTATAATGCGAATGTTGTTGCATTTAATGTTGTCCCAGAAGTCTCTTAGGCTGTCTTCATTTCTTTTCATTCTTTTTTCTTTATTCTGTTCCGCAGCAGTGAATTCCACCATTCTGTCTTCCAGGTCACTTATCCGTTCTTCTGCCTCAGTTATTCTGCTATTGATTCCTTCTAGGGTAGTTTTCATTTCAGTTATTGTATTGTTCATCTCTGTTTGTTTGTTCTTTAATTCTTCTAGGTCTTTGTTAAACATTTCTTGCATCTTCTCAACCTTTGCCTCCATTCTTCTTCTGAGGTCTTGGATCACCTTCACTAACATTATTCTGAATTCTTTTTCTGGAAGGTTGCCTAACTCCACTTCATTGAGTTGTTTTTCTGGGGCTTTATCTTGTTCCTTCATCTGGTACATAGCCCTCTGACTTTTCATCTTGTCTATCTTTCTGTGAATGTGGCTTTTGTTCCACAGGCTGCAGGATTGTAGTTCTTCTTGCTTCTGCTGTCTACCCTCTATCACCATAGTTATTATTCATGACAACCATGTAGGGTTCCCTATTTTCCACCAGGCACTTTGCAAAATATCTTCCATGTATTATTGCTTCTTTTGTCAACTCATAAGTGGTAGATCCTATCACCACTCCTGTTTTAAAGATGAGAACACTGGGGCTCAGAAAGGCTAAATAACTTGCCCTAAAAATATGATGTGTAAATGGAAGACCAAAATTTGAATCCAAGCTAATCTGATTCCCAAGTCCACACTCTCTCCTCTACATTTCCCAATTCATGGCTTAAAGCTTAGGTCTTAGAAACTTAGAAACTGAAGCTTAGGTCTTCAGTTTCTTGAGTGACTTCTTCGAGTTTCAGACAACACCTAACACAGTTCATGATACCTCGTGAGGGCTCAGCAGAGACTAACTGAATGAGCTGCGAAAGGCAACATGGTACCAAGGAACGAGATTTGGGTTAGAAAGCAAGAAAACTGGGTCCTTCTCCAGGCTTTGTAACTAATCCATGATGTGACCTGAGCAAGCCTCTTCCTCCTTTCTGCACCTTTGTCTTCCCATCTGTAAAATGTGAGGACTGGAAGAGATGATTTCTAACATGATCCCTCCGTCTTAGTCCAAGTGACCTACAGTGCAAGCTTCTGCCACATGTTTTTTTAATGGGAATTCCCAAGAGGATAGAGATGGTATTGTCTATTCCCGACATCCTTAGCACTTACCAGAGGGCCAGGCACAGAGTCGATGCTAAGTCAGTACTTGTTAAATGAATGAATAATGAATGAATAAATGAATGAATGGATACTGACACCCACTCGAACCTCTGCTGAGAAAAACATAGAAACACCTCCCACATCCCAAATCCCAGAAAGAAGCAAAAGCCATTTCCTTGTAAGGGAAGATAGATCCACCAGTGAACCGCAGCACAGACCCAAGCCTTCAAGAATGGGAGTGGCTGGAGGCCAGCCAATAGGGGCAGACGGAAGTTGAGGAGGAGGGGGAGGCCTCTGAGATCCCCCTTCCCACCCCACACCCCACCCATGAACTTCAAATTCCTGGGTCAGACTTTTCACCACTAGCATGGAGCCTCTGGAAAATATACATGAGAAGGGTTCAAGTCTAGTTTTTGCAAGGTCTTTGCCCCATCTCTCACCCTCCCCTGACGTAGATGAAGAAAAGATCAAGAAGCCAAGAGACAGAACACTGTAAAAACCCCTTTGTGCAAAGTAAATAAATAACTCGATCCAAGACCTCATCCTTCTAGTTATAAAAACATGTTTTCCTTGCTTTCTGACCCTCTAGCATTTTGGAGTTTGGGGAGTTCACTGGGTGCCTAGTGTCCATGACCACTTGGCAAGTTCATCACCCTGACCCTTCTTGGCATTCAAATCTTAACACTGGTGGCTGGAAAGTACTTTGGCTTTGGAAAAAACAAAAAAATCTGTTTTTGTTTTTGTTTTTGTTTCCAAACATCCTCATCACTGAGCTCCCACTTTGGGACTTTGTGCTGGGTTTTCTCTGATAGCTTATAGATGAGCAAACACATAGCCAGAGTTTTCCTTTTCCCATGGACTCTGTGGAATTCACCTGCAAACTTGGTGATTATTTATGTTCTAACATACTTTCGGTCAAGCCACCCAGGACTTCATATCCACAGGAAAACTGACAAATCCAATCAACTCTCCAAATACTGTTCTGTAAAGTCTTATTCATTTGGATGCCATCAGTTCAGAATTTTTGGATAATTCAGACAGTCTGGATGGAAGTTGCTTTTTGCACAGCTCTACCAAAAAAAAAAAAAAAGAGTTTCTTAAGAAATTGATAATGCAAAGCAGACCGTTGGAGCTGAGAATAAACTGTCTTCAAGTTCTTCAGAGTGGCATTCACTGACAGGCAATCAACGATTAATTGCAAATTATTTTTATCAAATAATTAAAATGAATTCCAGGCAACTCACCACAACCTTGGGAATAGTATAGGATAGAGGGGGGGAAAAAAAGAGAGTTTCAATCCATCATACATGGGCTCAAATTCCAGCTTTGCAACTCATGAGTTTCCGTTACTGTGCATAAACTACTTCACTTCTCTGAGCCTTAATTCTGACATATGGAAAAGTGTGCAGGATGGACATAAGAACTGGAAATCACATAGGTGAAGGGAGAGTTTCCAAAACTATGCTCAGAAGGATTGTAAGTTCACAAGATGTTAACACATATTGCATGAAAAAGAGATCCATGGTTGAATAAGCTGGGGATAAACTAGGCTAAACAAAATTCAGTATGTTTGCTTGCTTTTTGCATTTGTTTATTTGTAGACCTTCTCAATGCCTTTAATACTGCGCTTTGTGTTGTGAATTTCCAAAAGGAGGATAGACGAAGCATTTTTTTCCCAAATTTCTTTCACCAGAAAACTCTTTCTGTTGAAACACTTTTTGACCTCTTACAGAACTCCCACTGAACATAGCTTGGAAAACAAAGCCCTACGATCTGTGGTCTGAACTTTGTCTCCAGTAGGGGTGTTGAGCCCTTATGGAGACATTCATACTCTATCCCCAAATCCTCTTGGGACCAAGGCCAAACCTAGTAGAGTTCATGACCAGGAAACCGTATTTTGGCATATGAAGCCATAGTCTTACAGACTCCCCACAAACCATCCTAGAAAAGGTAATTTACAGGATTTTTTTTAGATGTACCTGGAAGCCATTATATCTGGATGCTAGGATCTTCAAGGTCATTGACTCAAGGCCCTAAAGGTTTCAGAAGATTAAGGAAATGGACTGGAGAGACAAAGCATGGGAGGGAGGCAAGGAATCTAATTCCGGCACTTGATAAGTATGTTAAGTAAAGGAGAGTTTGGGAAATCACTAACGTAATGAAAAAGAGAAACCATACAGAATAAAATTCGAGTCTTGTTATCAGTTTTCCTTCTAGGAACTATGGTAAATGCAGCTGTCCTTATCCTCAAGGGACAAAGAGAAGGACATGCAAGGAACTTGGGATGGTATTAAAAAGTGGGTCCAAAAAAATGTCAAGATTAGCCCTTACCCTAATAAGATTGAAAATAGTATTAGCAAGACAGAGTTCTCACCCTCACAATGATCATTACCCATAGCTCATAGCTACGAACTAAATGAAAGTTCCAGACTGTAAGATGTCGTTCATTCATGTCTTCATTTATTTGTGCCTTCAAGACTTCCGTGTGTTTAGCATGTGATAGGTGCTGGGGAGAGAGTGGTGACGAGGCTAAATCAAGTCCCTTCCTTCCAGGAGCTTACATTCTAATAGGGGAGCATGGCAGAGGCAATGATGCTCACCAGCTCTTTGTGTGTTCCTCCATATTTCCCAGCTGCCCTTGAACTTAGGTTGGGGTCACATGACTGGGTTCTGTTTGATGGGAACGTGGGCAGAGACGGCCCCACCTTTAAAAACACCCTCCCATGTGACTCTCCAGCCTTTTCTTCCTCCACTGTGATGACCTTAGGGGTCACGTGCTCTTTTGGAAGAGTAAAAAAGACGGAGAAGGGCTGGCCAAGTACATAGGACTATGACGTGAGAGAGAAATAAACTTTTATTGAGTTAGGCACTGAGATTTAGGGGTCTTCTCTGTAGTACGCATGAACAAGAGTGGTCATGTCTGGCCCATGTGCAAGTGAACAGGGAGAAACAGACAAAAAAGAGAGGAGTTGATATACAAAGACAGAAAGCCGAGGTGAGAAGCCACGTGAACCAAGACAGATGAACAAAGTCATCTTGGATACTGAGTTGGGGGCTCCTGCTTCTTGGTCCTTGTGTGGTCTTCCAGGTACCCTTGCCCTTGATTTCTTCAACATACCCCAATGTCCTCCAATACTTCCACGTTTGGGGTACAATTTACAGTAAACTTTTGCTCCCAATGACTAAAAAGCCCTTGACTAACTCAACACAGTATGGCTAGAGCAGTGAATGGGTAGAAGAATGGAACAGTCTTCCCTCTGAAACCAAAACAGAAAAAGCACGTATAGGGCACTATATAAGCATGCCATAGCCTGGCTTTCAAGTAGCACACAGTAGGCTCATAAAAGTTTGAGCAAATTGTAAAGGGAGGGACAGAGAAGAACACTGAGAAGATGAATATTTTTTAAATAAAAGCTTTTTCTAAATGTTGTTCAAAAGGTCATTTTACAATTTAATAAAACAAAAATAATAATGTAGTGAAAAACTGCCAAGATCACGGAGTTAGGACTCATTATGTACTGAAAGAGCTTGAAATAAAAGACAACTCTTAAGTACCATGCATTATAATTATTTGCTATTGTAAAGAACCACAGTCAGTCCTCCGGCTGACTAACCTCGACTCTCTGTCAAGAACTGGAGATAGTGTTGGGAGGACTGTCTCATTCTGGGGCCTGGCTTCCTCTGCCAGTTTCCCCCAGGAGCCTGTCTGTGTGACAAGGACGACTTCATCACCAATCTCTTCTTTGGCTCTCCCTAACCTTGCCTGGCAGGGAAAGGGGGAAAAAATAACAGGGAACAATAGTCTCACTGAGAGAAATAACTGAAAGATCATGGGGAAAGAAATCCAGCAGATGAGTTTCTTAATGAAAGGATCTACATGTTTCTAATCATTTCTTTGTTCCCCCCTCTAGGGTAGGGACTGTGTCTGGACGCTTCACCATTGTACTCACAGCCTCCTAGAGCAGCAGTGCTGGGCACAGAATAGAGGATCAATGATCATCTGCTGATTGAATGAACAAATGAATGAGAGTATCCTTTACTTTCTTGTTTCTAGATTGATGTCAATTCTGAGATCTAAGACTATCTCAATATAAGAAAATAGTTCAGGTCATAAACTATGGAACCTCTGACCAAATGTGGAATAGCCAGGGAAGCCTCTCACATGAGTTGGAAGATTTCAGCAACTGTGGTGAAGCCCAGAATGGGAAAAATATTTCACTGAGGTTATGCAGAGATGCTTCTTTGTTCTTCCAATGGTCATTAAAATGAGGACCTGTTGTGCGCTAGGTTCATGCTAAGACCAGAGGTGATTAAGAAACAGTACTTCTTCTTACATACAGATAGCCAACGAACACATGAAAAGATGCTCAACGTCACTAATCATCAGAGAAATGCAAATCAAAACTACAATGAGGTATCATCTCACAGCAGTCAGAATGGCCATCATCAAAAAATCTAGAAAAATTAAACGCTGGAGAGGGTGTGGAGAAAAGGGAGCCCTCTTGCACTGTTGGTGGGAATATAAATTGATACAGCCACGATGGAGAACAGTATGGAGGTTCCTTAAAAAACTAAAAATAGAACTACCGTATGACCCAGCAATCCCACTACTGGGCATATACCCTGAGAAAACCATAATTCAAGAAGAGACATGTACCCCAATGTTCATTGCAGCTCTATTTACAATAGCCAGGACATGGAAGCAACCTAAGTGTCCATTGACAGATGAATGGATAAAGATGTGGCACCTATATGCAATGGAATATTAGCCATAAAATGGAACGAAACTGAGTTATTTGTAGTGAGGTGGAGGGACCTAGAGACTGTCATACAGAGTGAAGTAAGTCAGAAGGAGAAAAACAAATACCATATGCTAACACATATATATGGAATCTAAAAAACCTGGTGGCAGGGCAGAAATACAGTCGCAGACATAGAGAACGGACTTGAGGACACGGGGTTTTGGGGGTGGGGAAGGGGAAGCTGGGACTAAGTGAGAGAGTAGCATTGACATATATACACGACCAAATGTAAAACAGATAGCTAGTGGGAAGCTGCTGATTCACTTTGTTGTACAGCAGAAACGAACCCAACACTGTAAAGCAATTATACTCCAATAAAGATGCGAAAAAGAAAAGAAAAGAAAAGAAAAGAAATGGTACTTCTTCTTCAGCAGAAAGGACAGACCTGTAAAATGGTCTACACTCTAGCCCAGCATTATCCAGCCTAAATCTAAGGGAAGCCACATTTGTCATTTTAAATTTTCGAGTAGTCACATTGTTAAAAAGTGAAAATTAACTTGTGAAATAAATTTAATATTATTAAATGTATTAATGTATTAAATATACTACTAAAATGTATATTTTTAACCTAATACAGCCAAAATATGATCATTTCATCATGTGATCAAGGTAAAAATTATCAGTGAGATATTTTACATTCTTTTTTCATCCTAAGGCTCCAAAAAGAGGTATACTTTATACTAACAGCCCTTCTTATTTGGACGCTAAATTTTCATTGAAAATTCCTGATCTATATTTAGGAGTCATAATATTTACAGTTGAAAAGTGCAGATTCACATACTAAAGTTGTTTCAAACATACTTAAAAGCCTTCCAATAGCTTAATCATGTCAGTTTTAAAATTTGAATTTAAATTAATCAACATTAAATAAAATGAAAAATTCAGTTCTTACATTGCTTAAGCCACTCTTCAAGTGCTGAAAAGTCCCAGTACCTACTGGCTACCATATTGGACAAGTATAGATCTAGAATAGTTCCATCACTGCAGAAAGTTCTGTGGGACAGCATTACTCTTGGTGGTCTAAGAAACCTACAAACATTGAGGATAACCATGTGTTTTGCCCTTTTTTATATCCCCTAGAGCAATGATTAATTCATAGGATTCCGTAAATGATTGTTGAAAGAATGAATGAATGAATGACCGCGCTGTCACGTTACAGAGGCTAGAGGGTTTAAAGAAAACTTGAGAAAAGAAGGGACATTTATGATAGGTCTTAATGGTTGAATAGAAGTCCACTAGGCAAACAATAAGGCAAAGACAGAGGAAGAGCCTGGTACATAGGTGCTGGATTACAAAATGATCTACTGTGTTGTTAAGAGCATGGTTTTTCATTCATTTGTTTCATTCATGGTTTTTCATTCATTTGTTTTGCAAAATCAAGATGAAATTGAACTTTTTCTGCACTACTTTCCCGCTGGGTGTCTTTGGAAAAATCACTTAACCTCTCTTAGCCTTGGTTTCCTCATCTGTAAAATGGGAGTACTAATTTCATTAGTTTTGAGGACTCATGAGGTTATAGATGCAGAGTGTTCACCACAATGCCTGGTACATAATAAACAGTCAAAAAACATTAACTGTCAGTCATTATTGGGTCCAGTGTTTAGTGAGAAGTGGATTGTGGCAGCACAGTAGGGTGCCAGATAGCCCCCGACCCTGACATCTCTTCTCCTCCTCTGTCTTAGTGCCCTGATTTTAATAGTGTAGTTATGTCCCAGTTAAAAGCCCACTTCTCTCAGCCTTCTTATAACCAAGAGAAGCCATGGGCCCTAGTGTAGGTCAATAAAATTTAAATGAATGACCTGTGTGTTATTTCTAGGAAGTTTCTTAGAGGGAGGGGGTTTCTCTTCCACCTTCCTCCCCTGCTGTCCCGAAAGCAAATGATGCACTGAGTTTGGCAGAGCAGGAAATCAGAAGGCACCTGAGTCCCTGATGAGCGAGTAGTTCTAAGTGAGAGAAGCAATAGGTAACGTTTCCAGTCTTCCTTGTCCTCGGAACCAGTTCGTCAAGGACCATCTCTTGGGATGAGAACAAAGTTTGGGCAACATAGTTTAGGGGATGAGGATGGAATCGTTAATAGCTGAGCTGTCAGTGGACCAGGAAGACCATCATCTATAAAGAGTGTGTGCACTTTCTCACGCTCTGGGATGCTGGAGGGATGGTGAGGTGCCATCAGGGCCGATGGTCACCTTACAGCTACATGGCTGGAACTGGTCATCAGTTTGTGAGGTCAAGGGGACCAAAGGTGATTTGTTGGTCAACAGCAGTGGTGGCTTCACCATCTGGTGTGGGTTTGTCCTTTTTCTGCTATGCCTGCAGCTGCGTGTTTATTGTGGCTCTCCTGCTGACTGTCAATTGACATTAGATGCTCAGGAATGTTGCCGTGTCTCTCAAATCTATTGTGTTTCTCGTAAACTGTTGTTTGTTGTGGCCGAAAAATTGGACGATGGGATTGTTTTCAGGCTGTATTTTTGGAGCAGTCATTTGATGTTTGGAAGAGTACGTTTGCTTATGTGTTTTTAAACCATCAAAAATGGGAATAAAGTCAATAAGTTACTCCTCGCTGTCCTTCAAAGAAACCCAAGCATGGCTTTGGACATCCTTTGTCTTAAATACTCTACCAAAACTTGATACATTGAGCTAAGTAGACTGGAATTGTTCACAGAGAGGAAAGTATCTTATAATCCCCCAACTAGGTTGTGGTATCCTTCATAAAAGAAATAAAGGCATCATTCCAGAGACTCACTGTGAAGTTTTGCTATTATAATCCAACAGAGAACTTAAGTGATTCTATACTCCTGGAGTTACTTCATCAGGAATTGGGATCCTTGACTTGCTGCCTATGTAGGTATGGCTTTCAGATGAAATGAAATGGATCCATCAGGCCCCTTGCACTTGCTGGGCGAAGTGAGCCTTGAGGTTATCAATAAATGGGAATTATTATTGTTAACTATAGTTATTACAATGATTTTTTAAAAATTTTTTTGATGTGGACCATTTTTAAAGTCTTTATTGAATTTGTTACAATATTGCTCCTGTTTTATGTTTTGGTTTTTCTGGCCACGGGGCATGTGGGATCTCAGCTCCCCGAACAGGGATTGAACCCGCACCCCCTGCATTGGAAGGCAAAGTCTTAACCACTGGACTGCCAGGGAAGTCCCTACAATGATTTTTTTTTTTTTTTTTTCTTTTTGCGGTATGCGGGCCTCTCACTGTTGTGGCCTCTCCCGTTGCGGAGCACAGGCTCCGGATGCGCAGGCCCAGCGGCCATGGCTCACGGGCCCAGCCGCTCCGCGGCATATGGGATCCTCCCAGACCAGGGCACGAACCCGTATCCCCTGCATCGGCAGGCGGACTCCCAACCACTGCGCCACCAGGGAGGCCCCTTACAATGATTTTTGAATAACCCTGACAGCTATATTTTCTTCATGCTAAGAATAGATATATTCCATCGGCAACTTCCTATAAGTGCGGCACTAAGCGCTTTACATAAGTCATCTCAAACCTCCCAACAATCCTAGAGGCAGGAGTTGTTATTAATGGCATTTCACAGGAG
Source organism: Mesoplodon mirus (assembly GCF_964341445.2). Lineage (NCBI taxonomy): Eukaryota > Metazoa > Chordata > Mammalia > Artiodactyla > Ziphiidae > Mesoplodon > Mesoplodon mirus. The sequence continues at coordinate 14,047,314 of NC_138989.1, forward strand.
GAAACTGAGGATCAGAGAAGTTAAGCAATTGCTCAATGTCACACAGCTGAGACCGGTGTCAAAGACAAGCCTGCTAGACTCTGAGAGTCCTGAACTTAATGCGTTAAGCTATGTTGTGATTAATGCTTCATATTTAGCTACTATAAAACCAGGTATCCGCCTGCCGATGCAGGGGACACGGGTTCTTGCCCCGGTCCGGGAAGATCCCACATGCCGCAGAGAGGCTGGGCCGGTGAGCCATGGCCGCTGAGCCTGCGCGCCCGGAGCCTGTGCTCTGCAATGGGAGAGGCCACAACAGTGAGAGGCCCGCGTACCGCAAAAAAAAAAAAAAAAAAAAACCAGGTAATGAGCCTCTTCCTCCATTAGCCAACTATATTGTTTAGTATTACTCCACGGGCAAAGCATTTGGGAAAATATTTTTTCTGCAATGCCTTAAAGCAACGTATTTTTGGACCTTGCTTTTCTCATCCTCAAAATGGGGTGTTGACTTCAACAGTCTGTTCTGAGGATTAATGAGGCAATGGATGAGAAGGATTCAGAGAGATGGGAATAGGAGCCTGAGTCTCAGCTAAAGGGATACGAAACGGTAGGGTTTTTTCATCTGAGCTAGTTCCCTCTATTTGCATTTGAACTCAAAGGGGGAAGGAATACATTTTCAAAATGGAACCCAAGGCTGTTTAACTCAATCCTTTCATATCATTACAGGCCTCCCCAGATGAGGCTAGTGGCCCCCAGTTATTCACAATTAATTCTGTTAACCATGCACATGTCAAAAAACTACAACTGCCAAATTTTGTGAGTGGAGATGTTCCCAGTTCCCACCCACAGTCAAACATCTGTGGAAATTCCAAAGAGGGTCTTCAGGCACAGCTGAAACCTCTCATGTGGGGCTACTCTTGCGGACAGGAATGATGTTGGGCCAGTCCACCCTGGTTTTCCAGAAAGTATTTGGGCTTTCCAAGTCTTGGGCAATATTAGCCAAGGATTGTTTATCTGTTTTGATTGTTGTGCTCTTTCCAAGTTGAAGTCATCTGTGAAGTGTTTTCTTGATTGCAAATATGGACCCTGTTTAGTTTGCTTGTGTGTGTTTTGCTCCATGTAGAAGAATCACCAAAGAGAATAAAGGTCATCTAGAGGGAAAAGAAGTTCCCCCAACGGGAAATAAAATGAGAAGGAAAAAAAAAAAACAAAACAGCAGGAGCGCTGTTGCATCTACCGTGATGTGCTCTGCACACAAGGGCCATGTGTGCGTTACTGGCTGATAGGAGCTGGTAGAACCTTGAGAAAGAACGCATGCTAAAGCCAGGCAGAGCTGTGCTAAAATCTCAGCTCTGCTCTTGTAAGCTGTGTGACCTTGAGCTAGTGACTTCACCTTTCTGAGCCTCCGTGACCTTTTCTGAAAATTGGGAAGAGGAGTGGTAAATAATAATTACTGGTTATATTTGTTGAACCTTTACTATGTGCCATTAGTCCTCTTAATTCTCACGACACATCTTTGAGCTCTGAAATATCACCCCCATTTCACAGAAGACAAAGACTCGGAACACCTTCCCCATAGTCACAGAATAAATGGTAGAACCAGGAAAGGATCAGTATGCTATCTGGTTACGGAGAGTAAGCTCCTAACGTGGTTTTAACACAAAGCGTTGATGTGAGAATTCAGTGAGAAGATTCAAGTAAAGTGCCACCTCCTAACAGAATTATTCACCAAGAGTATTGGCAACAAAAGCAAAAATAAACAAGTGGAACTATATCAAACTCAAAAGTTTCTGCACAGCAAAGGAAATCATCAACAGAGTGAAGAAACAAGCTATGGAGAGGGAGAAAATATTTGCAAACTGTATATGTGATAAAAGGTTACTATCCAAAATACACAAGGAACTCCTACAACTCAACAGCAAAGAAACAACACAATTTAAAAATAAGCAAAGGAACCAAATGGACATTTCTCCCCCAAAAGACATACAAATGGCCAAAAGGTCCTGGAAAAAGTGCTCAACATCACTAATCATCAGGGAAAACAAAACCACAAGGAGAGGGCTTCCCTGGTGGCACAGTGGTTGAGAGTCCGCCTGCCGATGCAGGAGACACGGGTTCGTGCCCCGGTCCGGGAAGATCCCACATGTCGCAGAGCAGCTGGGCCCGTCAGCCATGGCCGCTGAGCCTGCGTGTCCAGAGCCTGTGCTCCGCAGCGGGAGAGGCCACAGCAGTGAGAGGCCCGTGTGCCGCAAAAAAAAAAAAAAAAAAACAAACCCACAAAGAGATATCACCTGACGCCTGTTAGAATGGCTAATTATAAAAAAATAAGAACAAAAAATAGCAAATGTTATCAATAATGTGAAAGGGAACCTTGCACACTGTTGGTGGGAATGGAACTTGTTGCAGCCGCCATGGAAAACAGTATGGAGGCTCCTCAAATAATTAAAAACAGAACTACCACATGACCCAGCAATTCCACTCTGGATATTTATCCAAAGGAACTGGAATCAGAACCTTGAAGCCATATCCGCATTCCCATGTTCATTACAGCATTATTCACAATAGCAAAGACGTGGAAGCAGCCTAAATGTCCATCAGTTGGTGAATGGATAAAGAAAATGTGGTATTTACATACGTATGAATATTATTCAGCCTTTAAAAAAGGAGGAAATCCCACCATTTGTGACAACATGGATGAGTCTGGAGGACATTATGCAAAGTGAAACAAGCCAAACACAGAAAAACAAATACAATATATCGCTTATATGAGGAATCTCATAGAAACAGACAGTAGAATGGTGGTTGCCAGGGGCTCGAGGGAAACAGAGAGTTGTCAGTCAAGGGGTGCAAAGTTTCAGTTATGCAAGATGAATAAATCCTGGAGCTCTACATACAGCATAGCGCCTGTAGTTAGCAATACTGTATTGTATGCTCAAAAGTTAGTTAGGAGAGTAGATCTTATGCTATTATTATCTTATGAATAGTCAAGGGAAGGAAGGAGGGAAGGAGGGAAGGAAGGAAGGAGGAAGGAAAGAGAGAGAGAAAGAAAGAAGGAAAGAGAGAGAGGGAGGGAGGGAGGGAAGAAGGAGCTTATGTAATGATGGATAGTTTTGCAGTATAGATGTAGAGATGGTTTCATGGGTATATGCTTATCTGCAATATCATCAAGTGGTATGTATTATATACGCACAGCTTTTTGTATATCAATCATACCTCAATAAAATTGTTTTTTTTTAAAGATTCTAACTATTTACACACACACCCAAAAAAAACAAGTACTACCTCCTAGGCATGACATACTCAATTAAAATAGGTCCATGGATATAGAGGTAGATTCATTAACACACACACACACACACACACACACACACACACACACACACAAAGAAACTTACACCTCCAGAGCTAAGGGAAAAAAAGAAAGGTGAGCAGTAAGGAACTCTCCGATAATAAGGGCTTCCCACTACAATGAAGCCATTGATATCCAACAATGAAAGGTCCGAGGGGGGAAGAGATTTGATGGAAATGTGATAGATGTGGGAAAAGACTAATAAAGCCTCTATTCTTCCAATGACCCTGGCCACTGAGGCACCAGGATGTGACAGGGGTTGAACATCAGCTCCCAGGGGGCCAACAGGTCACGACTGTCAGGAAATTCCTGTGGGTCAAACTAACAGATACATGGAGAACCTTCCATGTTAGAGACTGTGTCAGTGAACAAATGCACAGCATCAATTAGACCCTTGGAGCGAGCTTCAGAATCAATCCCTTCTTATTTCAGATTCCCAGAAGGCATTTGCACGTTCAGCCGTGTAGGTGCAACATGATTTACTGAACCACTGCTATGTCTGAATTCCAGTTTGGGGGCTGTGGGAAACAGGACTCTGGTCATCACCACCACGGTACTTAGAATAGAGATGGCGACAATTTAGAACCCATGTGGCAGAATTAGAAATCACAATGAAATGAAGGTTGTCAATGAAATTGTCAAGTATACGAAAGACACAACATCATCTACACATAAACACTACAAAAAATGAAAAAGCATGGAACCAAAGTTCTGACTTGTTGGAACCTACAGTTAACCAGAATTCTTTTCTCCTATTTCACTTTTAGGAAAAGACATGGATTAGAACAGTGGTCCCCAACCTTTCTGGCACCAGGGACCGGTTTCACGGAAGACAATTTTTCCGCAGACCGGGATGGGGGAGTGGGGCTGGAGGGGCAGGACGGTTCAGGCAGTAACGCGAGCGATGGGAGCCACGGGCTCTTCCGTCACTCACCTCCTGCTGTGTGGCCCGGTTCCTAACAGGCTGTGGACCGGGCCACCACCCGGGGGTTAGAGACCCCTGGATTAGAAAAATAAATGAAGGTGGATTCAGAAATTTAGCCAAAAGAGGAGTCAGAACATATTCAACTTATTTCCAATACCTTCTGCATCTTTTTCACCTATATTCACTAGATTGTGAGAACCATGAAGACAGAGGCCACATTTTTGTGTTCACTGCTGCATCCTTAATACCTAGCAGAGTGCACAGCACTTAGTAGGAGTGTAGTGAATGTTTATTGAATAAACGCTGATCCCCACCCCACCTTTGTCCCCTAGATATTTATTTTATGCAACAGAGGAAGATTTCAACTGTGATCATCATTGGCCAAGGCAAGAAAGGAGATGCACGTATTTTAGAAAATTTGTCAAAAATGACGTGTGGTAGATTCAAGATGGCCATAAATTATTTGCTACTCCTCCTACTGAGAGGTGAAAACTAATTCCTTTCCTTGGAATCTGTACTGATTCTACTGAACTTTCTGAGCAATAGAATCTGGCACAAATTTCTGAGACTAGGTCATAAGAGGCCTTTTGAGGTACACTTTGGCCCCTTGGAACATTCTTTCTATGAGCCCTCAGCTGCCCTGGAAGCAGCTCAAGTCTCTCTGCTGGAGAGAGGTCACTCGTAGGCAGTCCAGTTAGCAGTCCTAACTGAGCCATCCTTCCAGCTGGACCCTCCAGAGAAATGAAGGAAACCTTTCTGGACACCCCCATCCCAGGGGTCAGAACACCTTCTCTATAAAATGCCAGATACTGAAGGCTCTACAGGCCCCCCAGTGTCTGTTGTAACTAATCAACTCTGCTGTTACCGCATGAAGGCCATCATACACAGTATATAAAAGAACGGGCATGGCTGTGTTCCAGTAAAACTTTATTTACAAAAACAGCTGCCGGGCTGGATTTGGCCTGCAGGCCATAGTTCTCTGACCTCTGCTCTCGACCATCCCCCGTGAGCTCTGTTAATGCTGCATGGAACAGAAGAATCGCCCAGCTGAGTCCTGCCCAAATTCCTAACCTGCAAGATAGTTTAAAAATAAAGCAGATTTTGTTTTAAGCCGCTACGTTTCGAGCTGTTGGTTACGCAGCCATAGGTAACTGGAACAAAAGAATTACAACCAAACAAAATGTAGGGGGTAGGAGGGAGGCAGGGATAACTCTCAGTCCATCCCCACAAGTACAACAGCTGCTCTACGTGAGGATGGAGGAGTAGAAAATAAAGGCGTTATCACCCAGGACTGGATTATTCTAGCCAGAAGTAAGGAGATTTGAGCTCAGAATGAAAGAAGGTGTTGACGACGAGGGAAGGACGCAGAGAAGAGCAGAGCGTTGTGCATGGTTGCAGGACAGCCTTACGGCAGGAGTCCAGGGGCTGAGGGAGGGCACTGTTCATGCTCTTTTCTACACGGATGGTGCCCCCAGGAGATGTTCATCACGGTAAACCCGGTTAAGAAAGAGCAGGAGGGGGCTTCCCTGGTGGCGCAGTGGTTGAGAGTCCGCCTGCCGATGCAGGGGACGCGGGTTCGTGCCCCGGTCCGGGAAGATCCCACATGCCGCGGAGCGGCTGGGCCTGTGAGCCGTGGCCGCTGAGCCTGCGTGTCCGGAGCCTGTGCTCCCCAATGGGAGAGGCCACAACGGTGAGAGGCCCGCGTACCGCAAAAAAAAAAAAAAGAAAGAAAAAGAAAAAAGAGAAAGAGCAGAAGGTCGTCTATTAAATAGGCTTTGGAGTCAGATAAACCTGGGTTCACATCCAGCTCCATCTCTTACCTAGGGCACGAGCCTGAACAAGCTTTTTAAACTCCCCGAGGCTCACTTTCCTCACTTTAAATAGTCCTTAGCTCCTAGGGTGCTTGTGAGAATAAATGAGGCTCTCTAAGTTAAATTTAGAAAAAGGATAGGTCTTCAGTAAACAGAGTTTAATATATACGTATTTGTATATGTGTGTGTGCATGTGCGCACCCACACATACACATATGCTTATAAAGAAAAAACCTACGGGTGCAATAAGACACCACTCAATGGAGCCGAGGGTAGTTGAAAACAAGCGTTTTCCAGAGCAAGAGTTCATAAAAGTCACCAAGCATGCCTGGAGCCCTCACTCAAAAATTGTGAGGCACTTTAACACATTATCTGACGTCAGTGTAGTTAAGAATCACCTTGGGGTCCTTGCTGAAATGCATATCCCTTTCCTTCCCCCCACCTCACACCCCCAAGAGATTCTGATTCAGCAGATCTGGGCTGGGATCCAGGGATCTGAGCTGTTAACAAGCGCCCCAGGGTTTGCTCATCCAAAAAGTCCTCTGGTCGCACTTTGAGAAACTTCTTTCTGTAAGCCTCATGCCATGAAGAAACAGCTCAGAGAGGTGAAGTGGCTTGCCCAAGGTCATCCATCTGGATAGCGGCAGAGGCAGGTCTTTTAATCCATGTCCTGTACTCCAGGCACTCTACAGCATCTGCCTGCAAACTAGGTATGATGACTGGCACTGTTCTTCACTGTATCCCCACGTTTCTAGCAAAAAAAGAAGCCTGGCTTTGGGAATCTTCCCACCCAATCATCCTATTGTACAGATGGACAAACTGAGATTCCCACAGTGGCAAGCAGTTACCTCCATTTTGCACAGAGAGCAAAAGCCTGGATTCTCAGCCCTCACTTTCAGACTTTGCACCAAAAGGATACACTAAATAAACCTGGCATGGGCTCTGGTCATGGTAAACTGAAGCCAAGAGTGATCAAATCCCACTGGTTCCCATTACACTATAAATCTCAGCATTAACGTCAAACGTGGTGGGGAAGCAGAGTCACCAAAACCATCGTGAAATCAGTCCTTTCTTGGTCTGGCAAAATCAGTCTCAACCCATCACTCTATTATTCCATGTTATGGCCCTGAGATCAGTCTAAACAATCCCTTTCTATAATTTAAAAAAGCATACTCCTTGCTAATGTCCCAGTCTCCTTTTAGTGAAGGGGAAGTTGCCAGATGGGATGACAGAAAGCCAGACGTGTGAGATGGCTCAGGCCAGCAATACAATGAGCCACTACAAGTTCCGTTTATTTTATTTGGACAACACTTCTCTCAAAAAGGGAATTAAAGACTGGAGTCCGCACCCTCCTAAACTTTTCTGAACAATGCATGGTCCATCCTTTTTAACACAAAGGGTTGTTTTGTAATCCAGCTACACACACACACACACACACACACACACATCCCTCTGTAAGTTTATGTTATGGGTGGAATTTCTTCACCAAGTATGTATGTTTAAGGCCAGTTACTGTGTAACTCTGGATAAAATATAGAAAAGCACTCTTAGGCTCAATTTCTTAATCCCAAAAATGAGAAAAAAAAAACCCCAATATCTACAAGGTTTTCATAAAGAGTCAATAAGTATAAAGATTCTGCAGGATGTCAGGCACGTAGTAGATGCTAAATAAATCATAGATGGTCATGACAGCAGCAGGGACAGGAGGGCATGGTTTTGAGATGGTCAGCATCAGGAACTAGACTATTTGCGTTTGTAATTATAGCTGTCGCACTTATTAGCTTGGGAATTTGGGGGAAATGCCTTAGCTTCCAGGTACATCAATCCCCTCAAATATAATATGGGGATGGTAATAATAGCATCTATCTTCTAGGATGGGGAGTTTGAAAGGAATAATCCACATAAAGTGTGTGGTACAGAAAAAGTGCTCAGTAAATGTTAACATCTGGTGCTGCGTGTAGCTAATCTGGAAATGGGGTTTCTCCTTTAGTTCTTCTTTGAACTGTAAACCCAAAGTCTATAGATTCTCCAGCGTATTTTCCATGTGGCTCTGGTTGTTTCACTAAGGGTCCCCAAAGAACCACTGTCTCTCTTTCAATAGAGATCAGAAAACCCAGACATCCGTCCCCAAACCATTCTAGGAGAATGCCAAAGCTGGTAGGACCACGGGCTGAGCTACTTGGGTGATTTCCAGACCCAGCTTTGAGTAAGAATCACCTGAGGAAGCCTGCTAAAAACATAGGTTCACAGGCCTTGGGATAGAGACTCCGTAAGGCTGGTGCCTGGGGATCTGCATTTTAATGTCTTTTGCCCCTGGTGATTTTAGCATGGAGGTTCTCAGAAGGCCTTTTGGAGTCCCTGATCCAGCTCAGTTGCAACAGATGGAGAAACTGAGGCTCAGAGAAAGAAAAGGACTTATCCAAGGCCAACCAGTGGCATAGATGGGACTTTAACCCATGCTTCTGAATCTTCTAGACCCTCCCTGTCTTTTTTCTTTGGTTGCCTTTGTCCTTAGAACAAACAGGGGGAATCCCAGCCCCTTTATTCAATCTCTAGGTCACAGAAGACCCTGAAGCCTCCTGCAAGAGACCAGCTGGGCCTCAGTCCATCACTGCTTCCCCATTTTTCCCAGAGGTACCCTCTCCCACACTCCATCTTTCTCCTTGCTCAAGCAGAGTTCAGAAAACAGCTAAAACCAAACTGAGGAATAGAAGCAGGGCGGGCTTTTTGTTTCTGTTTTGTTTTGTTTTTTAATTTGTATTTTATATCGGAGTATAGTTGATTAACAATGTTGTGTTAGTTTCAGGTGTACAGCAAAGTGATTCAGGTACACATATACATGTATATATTCTTTTTCAAATTCTTTTCCCATTTAAGTTATTACAGAGTATTGAGCAGAGTTCCCTGTGCTAAGCAGCCCTTACATCTATTAGCAGACCATTAACAATGGATTGACTGGGAATTTCTTCTTTTTCTTTTTTTTTTTTTGGAATACCAAAATGGCTTTAATATCTCTGATTTCAGTGACATTGAGGATGTACCCTGGTATTTAACTGCATCTACTGATGCAGCAGCTTAGTCAAATAGCTATTAGATCTTCAATGGCTGGACACCACTCAGTGCTATCAATATCTTTCATCTCCAAAAGCCACAAGACAGGGCTCTTTCCCTGCTTTTTGCATGAGGTGATGCAGGATTTAGGAGCAAATGGGATTAATGTATCAAAGCTTTAGGAGACATTTGGATAAGTACACCTGATAGTCTAGATTCTGGGGGCTCAGGAGACAGAGTTTATGTGTACATACTTTACGGGGCAGACTTTGTTATGGCCCTCCTAATGGACGTTCCAATCATGACAGGAAATAAGATTGTATACAGAAACCCGGAGATGAGGAGAGTATCTGGTGACAGGCCATTCTCCGAGCCAAGCTGGCATGCTAGCAGATTGGCTGGGAGGGAAGAAGAGCTAAAAGCTCAGAGTGAGAGCATGACCTTTCTCTTGTCTGTTTGTTGACCTCCGCTAACACCTTGGTAATGAAGTGACACTACAGATGCTCAGTGAGTGTTTAGCAAAGTTCAACTCATATCTCAGTCTATTCAGTAGGGAGCTTCCAATTCCTAAGGCAGGAGCAGTGGAAAGCTGACTACGCAGAGTCAGGAGACAGACAGACCTGAGTTTTCCTGCCAGTCGCTCGCCAGCTGTGTGGCTTTGGGCAAGTTGCTTAACCTCTCTGAGCCTCGATTTCTGCATCTATAAAATGGGTTTAATAACAGTGCCTCAGGATGCAGTTAGTGATGTGCTGTATGGAAGCATTCAATAAATTGTTGCTGAAGTTTTTGTAGTTATTATTTTTTGGATGGTTCAAGATCCCAATATCTCAGATGCCTAGAAAGAGAGATCCTGGGCTATAGCAAGGGCTATGCCCCAAAGACATTATTAATGCTTTAGTTAAGGCTTTTATGTTTGCAAGGGAGAGAAACCCAACTCAAATGGGTTTTAGGAAACAAAAATACTATATTGATTCACATAATTAAAAAGCCTAAGAGTAGAGCTGTCTGCCGTCAGGCATGATTGGATCCAGGTACCCAAATGATGTCATCAGGATTTAGCCTCTCTCTTCACAGCACGTAGGTTCCTTCAAAAACTAAAAATAGGGCTTCCCTGGTGGCGCAGTGGTCGAGAGTCCGCCTGCCAATGCAAGGGACACGGGTTCATGCCCCGGCCCGGGAAGATCCCACATGCCGCGGAGCGGCTGGGCCCGTGAGCCATGGCCGCTGAGCCTGCGCGTCTGGAGCCTGTGCCCCGCAACGGGAGAGGCCACAACAGTGAGAGGCCCGTGTACCGCAAAATAAAAACAAAAAAAAACTAAAAATAGAGTTACGACATGATTCAGTGCCCACTCCTGTGCATATATCCAGAGATAATTATAATTCGAAAAGGTACATGCACCCCAAAGTTCACTGCAGCACTGTGTACAGCAGCCAAGACGTGGACACAACCTAAATGTCCACCAACAGATGAATGGATCAAGAAGGTGTGGTGTATTTATACGGAATACTGCTCAGACATAGAAAAGAATGAAATGATGCCATTTGCAGAAACATGGATGGACCCAGAGATGATCATACTAAGTGAAATAAGCCAGACAAAGACAAATATCATAGGATATCACTCATATGTGGAATCTAAAAAAATGATACAAATGAACTTATTTACAAAAACGAAATAGACTCACAGACAGAAAACAAACTTATGGTTACCAAAGGGGAAAGGGCAGAGAAGGATAAATTAGGAGTTTGGAATGAACAGATGCACTCTGCTATATATAAAATAGATAACCAACAAGGACCTACTGTATAGCACACGGAGCTATACTCAGTATCTTGTAATAACCTATAAGGGAAAAGAATCTGAAAAAGAATATATATATATATATATATATATATATATATATATGTATGTATATATTTACAATGTTGTGTTAGTTTCAGGTGTACAGCAAAGTGACTCAGTTATATATAACTTATACACACTGTAAATCAACTATACATCAATTTTCAAAAAAAGATGCTCTCGATAAAAATTTAAAATAAATAAATAAAATAAACTTCTTTCATTGATTACTCCAGAAAAAAAAAAAAAAGAAAAAAAAATGACCCCAACTGAAGCTTCAGCGACAGTCCCTATACCTGGCTTCCTACCTGAACCACCTTAGCACTCTGTCTGAGGGTACTCTCTGGCTCAGAGTATGCTCAGCCCAGGAGGGATATACAGGAAGTGCCAGGGAAGTGGATGCCCCAGGAGCATCCCTGATCCAGTGATGGGAGGAGCTGGTGGATAAATGTCCAGCTTCCTCACCCACAATGGAAAAAGCCTGAGATTTCCACAATGTCTCTCAGAGGCCTAGAGACATGGAACCTCACTTGCCCTGCAGGGACCCTTCATTGGCTTTCTCCCCAACCCTGACTCGCTTCCCCACCCCCTCCCAGTGTTTCCTGGGATCACATCCCAAATAAATGACTTCCACCCAAATCCTTGTCTCAGGCTCTGGCATTTTGGAGAACCCAAACTAGGTCACTACCAAATCTAGTCATCGAGAAACACGATTTGGGCCATTGTGTCCCCGCCATGTAAAGCCCATCATTGCCCTCGGAAGAGGCAGGTCCCTCACTAGGGAGCACAGGGTTTTCCAAGCTCTGGCCCCTCTGACTGCTTTGGCTTTATCTCCTGCTCTCATATATCATTCCATGGGCTTCTTGGAGTACCTTGAAGATGCCATAATGGGTCCTGACTCTAAGACTTTAAACCTGCGGTACCACCTGCCAAGAGCTCTGTTCCTGACACCATCACTCCCATCCACCCCATCTTGATCTAGGGGACTCTTATCATTGACGATGAATTCAAGGATTTCCTTGTCTTAAAACCTCTTCTGAGCACCATCCCTCACACCCAGCCTTGCAAGCAGGGTTAAGTATTTACTCTTCCACTTTCCCCTCACATACCTTGATTAGACTACCCACTGCCATTCCAGTATATTAAATGTTTCCATGTACGTCTTTCCCATTCGATAAAGAGCCTCCGGAGAGTAACGATAATGCCTTATTTTAGCCTCAAATCGTAGTACAGGGACGAGCACATTACAAGCAATTACACAATGTTTGTTGAATGAATGAAGAAGAAAATACTCAGTAGCCCAGGAAATCTTAACCTCCATTCCCACCCCTCTGCCCAAACTTGCTTCCTAAAAAAGATTTTATTTTTTAAAGTGGCTCCGAATTTGATAGAATGTTGATGTGTTAAATGTGTATTTACAAACCTCGAGCCATTGGCTGGGAATAGAATAATGACTATAAAGATGCTTCGTAAACTACTAAGTACCAGGGATACAGGGAGTTGTTTGTATTACAGATAATGTCGACAATTGAGGAACAACAAAAGTAAGAGGCTGAGTGCCTTGACCAAGGTCATTCGAGACAGTAAATAAGAAAGGCAGGATTAGAGTGAAGTTTCTGACTTTTGTCTCCATATTATCTACATATCAATAAGCATTTTCTTTGGGCAAGAAAGCCCTGATATCAATGGCCACAGCAGTGGGAATAGTAGACCATTCAATCCTTTCCTAGAGTGGAAACAGAAGAATTAGAATTAAGTAAACCCGGGGCTTCCCTGGTGGCGCAGTGGTTGAGAGTCTGCCTGCCGATGCAGGGGACACGGGTTCGTGCCCGGTCTGGGAGGATCCCACATGCCGCGGAGCGGCTGGGCCTGTGAGCCATGGCCGCTGAGCCTGCACGTCCGGAGCCTGTGCTCCGCAACGGGAGAGGCCACAACAGTGAGAGGTCCGCGTACCGCAAAAAAAAAAAAAAAAAAAAAAAAAAAAAAAAAATAGAATTAAGTAAACCCTAAGAACAGCTACCATTTGAGTGCCTGGACTAGGTCCTTTATATACATTACCTGTAAGCTTTGTGATATAATTTTTTTGGTTTTTTTAAATTGAAGTATAGTTGCTGTACAATATTATGTAAGTTACAGGTGTACAATATAGTGATTCACAATTTTAAAGGTTATACTCCATTTATAGTTATTATAAAATATTGGCTATATTCCCCATGTTGTACCGTATATCCTGACAATAATTTTTGATAACTATTTCAGTTCCAATTTACAGATGAGGAAATGAAAACTCATAGGGGTTAGTTAAGTCACTCATCTGAAAAGAGATGGAGCTCAGATTCAAATCCAGAAATGGCTATTCCCAGAGCCTACCATCTCCTACCTTCAATATCTCTCAGAAAATAAGAAAAGCTGACATTATTAAGCAACTACTGTGTACCATGCACTTACGTTAAATCTCATAATAACCCTGCAAGTTTGCTTCCATTATAATTTCCCCAGTTTTGCAGACAAGGAAACTGTGTTTCCTACGAGTTAAGTCACTTTCCCAAAGTCAAAGATAGAATGAGGTCTTGGTCCTTTTGAACAGCAGAGGTCATTTCTTTCCACGCCTTCTCGTGGTTCTTGGTTCTGATCGTCCATCAAAAGACACAAAGAGCTTTTTAGAAACTATAAATCTCCAGACCGCATCCCTTGAAAGTCTGATGTAGTAATTGCCACCACAAAGAAACAAATGTGGAAACATATCAGGTGGATGAAGGCGAAGGAAAAAGGGCTGTTTTGTCCAGGCTAAAGCATAACAGAGAAATCCAAGTGGATTTCTGCCAACATGCATGCACCATCTTAGTGCTGACAAGGTTGCAGTCGAGGAAGCAGAAAACTAAGACCTCCACTCGGTAAAGGCAGCAGTGGGAGAGTGTCGTAAGAGTAAAAATAAAGTATGAGCCTACTTTAAGACTGGGATTTCAAAACCAGCTCTCTTGAACTGGTTAAGTAAGTGATAACACAGCTACACAAATGGCTAGTTGGCTGCTGTGAAATGCGATGAATTTGTTCTAAATTCATAGACATGGAAAGACATCCAGGACATGGTGAAACAAAATCGGATTGTGAAAGAGTTTGATCCTGTTTGCATGTATAGTATGAACTATGCTTTTTTTTTTTTTTTTTTTTTTTTTTTTTTGCGGTACGCGGGCCTCTCACTGCTGTAGCCTCTCCCGTTGCGGAGCACAGGCTCCGGACGCGCAGGCTCAGCGGCCATGGCTCACGGGCCCAGCCGCTCCGCGGCATGTGGGATCTTCCCGGACTGGGGCACGAACCCGTGTCCCCTGCATCGGCAGGTGGGCTCTCAACCACTGCGCCACCAGGGAAGCCCTGAACTATGCTTTTTATAGCATAGTACTATATACTATAGTATAGTACCGTGTAGTGTGTGTGTGTGTGTGTGTGTGTGTATATATATATATATATAAAATGTATAATGCATGCTATATATAATGTATGTGTATATGTATGCACACATACACATATATGTAGTATATATGTACACTGTGACTATACTATGTATGTTCATAGCAGCATATAGAATAGTATTTATTATGTGTATTAGAAAGTATGAACACATAATATTATTATGAATATAGTATGATTTTGCTTGTGTATGTAGTTTGAATATACATAAATACATAGATGGATGTTCACCGGAATATTACTAGTGATGGAGTATGGGGGATGTTTTGTTTTCCTTCCTTCCGCAAAGACTTCTTGAGTTCCTACTTTGTACCAGACACCACCTTTCTTCCTCATACCTATATTTAATTGCTTGAAAATTCTAAAAACATGTATTAATTTGTATCCAAATTAATCTGAAAATAAAATGATCTCGTCAGTATTCCCTGATAATCACCGATGGGGACATGGGTGACATTTAGAGGAGACTCAGGGGAAGAGGACAGATGGAAGACGTGAAGGCAGAGAGAGGAAAGCCTAAGACAGAATCCCCTGACCCCTCCCCGCCTCTGCACACTAGCTTGTTTTGGTTTGCTTTGGGTTTGGTTTTGTTTTTTTCATCGGGGGTCACCATCTGTAGATGTGTTCTGCACAAAAATAAAGCCATCCATCTCCCTTACCGTGGTGTCATGTAAGTTCAGGAAAAACCACAGCACTCAAGGGGGACGGGAGGCGGGGGGAGAGTCACTTATCTGCCTCAGCCGGGTTCACAGCTCCCCCGAAGGCATCCTTCCCTAGACTCGGGGGGTGGGTTTTGTTTATCCCCCTGGCACACAATGAAATGTCGGAACACATGCTCACGGTGAGGTGGGGCCCAGTGAAGGTTAAAAATGGAATGGCGGCTTTGATCCCTAGCCAACACCAGTGACGCTTGGGGTTGGGGCCAGAGTGAAACATCATGTTCCCTTGCTGTCTCCACAGAAGGTGCAAACAGTCCCCTCCTGACTCCCAAAGCAGGCCGAGCCCCAGAATGGAAAACGGAGGGAAGGCCGCAGACAAGGAGACTTAGGAGAAGCAGGCCTCCTCTGGGTGGGCGGGGGACTTTCTCCACTTCCAAGGGGAAGCCTCAGCCAGGCCCTTCATTATCTGACGGCGCCAGGATTTGAAATGGAACCTTCGCTGGAGGGCCCACCAGAGAGAGGACAGATGTTAGCAGGCCAAGGAAGCTCAGTCCCCCTTCTGACCAATCTGTGGCCGCCATTTTGTCATCACTTCCCTAGGCTCTCCTTATGGTGCTCGGAACTTCTATTTTCTGCACCCCCTTCACTCAACCAGCAAATGTGTGCTGAGAGTCTGGTCTGTTCCAAAACTGGGCTGGGTGCTGGGGATCCAACAATGTGGAACACCTAGGGTCTGTCTTTCCAGATCTTGATGTTTGGTGGGAAAGAGAGGCATGAGAGTTAAAGGGTGAGGTAGGTGAGGAGAGCGTGCAGAGGACACAATGAGGGTGGTAATCCAGGCTCGGAGGGGGAGGGCAGGAGAGGAAGCCTGGAGAAAGACAGAGGCACCCAGACTGAGAATAAAAGTAGGAACATACCAGGACTTCCCTGGCGGTCCAGTGGTTAGGACTCCGCGCTTCCACTGCAGGGGGTGCAGGTTCGATCCCTGGTCAGGGAACTAAGATCCCACAGGCCACACGGCCATAAAATAAAATTTTTTTAAAAAGTAAAAAGAAGGAGGATACCATGTAAATGAAGTGAGGGAAGAGTGTATCAGGTGGAGCGAGCAGCAAGTACATAAGCTCTAAAGAAAGTAGAGGTTGGAGGCAATGAACGGGCAAAACACTGGTGTGAGGCGAGAGAAAAATGCAGACTGTTTGCAGTAAAAACACTGGCTGCCCCCGTTCTTGGTTACTTTTACTATTAAACGGACCAACTGCTTCTCAGGGGGTTGCGTGAAAAAAAACATTGTTTTAATCAGTCATCGCGTCTGTTGAGCAAGTACTATGAGTCAATAACTCGTAAACGTAGGATCTCATTGCATCCTCACACACGCACAAAAAGTATTTTACCAGTTGAATAATCTGAAGGTCAAAGAGGTTACTTAAACCCATCAAGACCATATAGCAAGTAAGTATATATGGCGGAAGGGGACAGGATTTGAACCTAGACCTTTGAATACCACTTAGAGCACTCATTCCATTTTAGTAGAGATGGGTTTCCTTATTGAGGTCCACTTTGGTGATTGAATCACGCCCTCGGTCAGAGACGAAGGCTTCCTCATCCATCCATCCACTCATCCGTGCAGTCAGTCAAGTATTTGCATGTTCATTGGTACCTGCTGTGGCAGTTTCTAATCTCTCCTCCTCTACATTGCCTTGCCTATCTCCCGGAATATTCTCACACTCCAGATTATCAGAGACTACCTTAGTCTTCCAAAACAAGATGGTACCTCGGAGCTGAAACCGTTTAAGGGTTTTCGTTGCAGCTCTATTCAGGGTCATATTTCAAAGTTCACCCAGTTGCTTTAGCTGGTGTTATACATCAAAGACCATTTTGGAAGTCCATATGAGCTAGGACTTAGAAAATCTGAATATCATGAGATGGTTTAAGGTCTAAGACGTCAACTTAAAATTTTAGGAGTAGAAATGAACTTTGAGATTATCTAGTTCACCTTCTGCTTTCACAAATTACAGAATTAAGGTATAAAAAGAAGAGGCACTTTCCTAACAGCATATGGATATTTGATGCAAAACTTTGTTCAGATGATACTGGGGATGATACACTTTGTCATAATCAACTAATTCTTGGTTTAAAAAAATGTTTCCTATTTATGGGTATTCGAACTCTTAAGTGTTTTAGAGAATGAAGAGCTACGTACGGTAAGTCTTTTTATTTTTCCTTTTTGATAACAATGATGATAAAAGTCTCCATCCTTCCTCCTCCTAAGTATCTAAAACTGTGGGAAGATTGAATAGTTTCTAATAGCTCTTAATCCCTACAAGACAGAGCAGTTAATAGGCTACATTACAGCTATCATTTAGTAATGAAGATCTGAGATACAGAGAAAAAAAGAGGACACATGCCTCCCTCCTTCACTGAATACTCACATATAAACTAGAAGGTTCCATACGACCCAGCAATCCCACTAGTGGGCACATACCCAGAGAAAACCATAATTCAAAAAGACATATGCACCCCATTGTTTACTGCAGCACTATTTACAATAGTGAGGTCATGGAAGCAACCTAAATGCCCATCGACAGACGAATGGATAAAGAAGATGTGGTACATATATACAATGGAATATTACTCAGCCATAAAAAGGAATGAAATTGAGTTATTTGTAGAGACATGGATGGACCTAGAGACTGTCATACAGAGTGACGTAAGTCAGAAAGAGAAAAAGAAATATCGTATATAAATGCATATATGTGGAATCTAGAAAAATGGTACCGATGAACCAGTTTGCAAGGCAGAAATAGAGACACAGATGTAGAGAACAAACATATGGACACCAAGTGGGGAAAGCGGTGGGTGGCGGTGGTGGTGGGATGAATTGGGAGATTGGGATTGACATGTATACACTGATGTGTATAAAATGGATGACTAATAAGAACCCGCTGTATAAAAAAATAAATAAAATACGTATATGCAAAAAAATAAATAAATAAAATAGAAGGTTAGATCTAGACTCAACTATCACGTCAGGATGGAAAGCAAACTTCAAAGAAGATTTGTTATCAAAGATTTGATATCACCTCCGGGTGTCAAGATATGATGGATGGTCCAGAGCTAATGGGGTTTATCATTCCCATCATGGTCATGGAATCTTCTGGGTTAGAGAATTAAGCTTTCAGATGATACCATCTAAGCTTGGGTCTAGCAGAATGCAGAAAGAGGACATGGTGCAGAGGGATCCAAAGTCACTTCATTCGAGGCATTTTCCCTGATCCCGAAAGTTAAGATTCCCTCTTATAAGCTACCTCTTACTATACACCCTTCTTCATTGCACACTATTTATTAAATACTGTCTGGATGTTTATCCTTCCCAATGGCTTATCAACTCCCTAAGAAACAATATCTGTCTGGCTTGTGCTTGTACATCTATGACACTGCCTAATATGTAGTAGGTAATAAATAAATACTTGTAGTATACAATAACAAATACTTCTTAGAATGACACATAATTGAAGGGCATCACCAAAGAGGATTCTAGAATTTTCTCCTCCACAATTTTAATATTGTTCTTTTGTTAAGCATTAGTGTTTTTTTTAAACTTTATCACATTCTTCATAATTAACATTGTTTGCTGGGTTTACATAAAACTAGTTCTCATTTATCTAAGGGTACACAGAAGATAGGCAGATAAACAATAAAGCTGGTCATGGTTTCCTCAGTCCCAAATTTTGGGTCCAGGTGAAAAGGGAAAGGATGTCTCCTCATACATTCTGCTACCTCTTTCTATGAAAGCTGCTGGGCAGAGTCAGAAATCGCCCTACTGTGCGAAGCCCATTTTCTCAGGAGAAACAGGCAGAAAGATGAAATCATGCAAGCCACTGGAAATAGGTATCATATCCCCAAATCTCGCAGTGTGGTGTTCACAAAAGAAATCTGGAAAAGAGCCTTAAAAAATAGCCCACGCCTTTTTTTTTTTTTCTTAGATTCCATATATATGTGTTAGCATACGGTATTTGTTTTTCTCTTTCTGACTTACTTCACTCTGTATGACAGACTCTAGGTCCATCCACCTCACTACAAATAACTCAATTTTGTTTCTTTTTATGGCTGAGTAATACTGCATTGTATATATGTGCCACATCTTTATCCATTCATCTGTTGATGGACACTTAGGTTGTTTCCATGTCCTGGCTATTGTAAAAAAAAAAGGTCATGAAGTACCTAGGGGTAAGACGGGAATAAAGACACAGACCTACTAGAGAATGGACTTGAGGACATGGGGAGGGGGAAGGGTAAGCTGTGACAAAGTGAGAGAGTGGCATGGACATATATACTCTACCAAACATAAAATAGATAGCTAGTGGGAAGCAGCTGCATAGCACAGGGAGATCAGCTCAGTGCTTTGTGACCACCTAGAGGGGTGGGATAGGGAGAGTGGGAGGGAGGGAGATGCAAGAGGGAAGAGATATGGGAACATATGTATATGTATAACTGATTCACTTTGTTATAAAGCAGAAACTAACACACCATTGTAAAGCAATTATACTCCAATAAAGCTGTTAAAATAAATAAATAAATAAATAAAAGGACATATGATTACTCTGAAAAAAAAAAAAATAGCCCGGGCAACCTGCTAGACAAGAGGCAGGATCTGAATAAACAAGGTCAGTGACTCCTAAGGAGCTGTCATTCAAAGAGAGACGAACACAACTTTCTTTGTCTCCCAGTGACAGGTGACACCAGCCCACAGGTGCCTCCCCAGCAAGGAGCAAATAACGTCATATTCATTCTTCTGTGGCTAAGCCACCATCAGCCTTTTTAAAACAATGCAACTTTAACACCCAAGGAATTTGGCTTTAGGGGAAAATCTTATATCGCTTCTATTGTAGTATCTGGGTGGCATGGAAGCATGCCAAGGGTTACATGTGAGAAAAAGAAAAGAAGTGAAAAAAAATTGGGGTGATTATCCAAGAAAAATATTCCCAGCCAAACTGGGAGACAGGAAATTATTGGTCTTGGGATGTTCCTTGGCTGGGTACATGTTGAGCTTTACCTCTTTATCTCAGAGCTGAGTGCTCTATTGGTCTGTAAAGAAGGCAAGGAAAGCAAAGCAAGCCACCCTGGGGGGCTAGTGCATTCCCTTTACCAGGATGCTCATGGAGCCACACCCTGCAAATCCGTCCTGGAAATTTCACGTGCCGCCATCTTTACTGGATTGGATTGAGCCATCTCTTTTGTTTGTTATTTTTCTTCATGTTCCCTCCTGGGAAGATTGAACTCTTGGGTTGGCACTGGCAGCATGGCATCCACTCTCTGACACTTTCTGATCGTTCTACGTTACGCAAGAAACTTTGTCACTTCTTAAAGTCCCAGTGTTCCTGTCTGTAACATGGAGGTGATAAATCCCAACATCATTGGATTATTTCAAAGATGTAATGAAATAAATTATGTAAAGGGTCTGATACAAGGAAGCAAATATTAATTTCCTTCTTTTTTCCTCCGTTCCTTCCCTAAATCCAAATCCTCCTTATTAACTGACAGGAACAACTTGGTGAAAATTATTTTCATAGGCCAAGTCTGAAAGATGAATAAAAGAAGAATTTCTCTCCTTGCAGTGAGAGAAGATCATAGGTCTAGGCAGCTCCAGCAGCAACCAGCTAGAAGGTTCTCACCCTTTGCTGGGGCTCAGTTCTGTGATCTGTACAATGGGAGACCTGCATCCTGTTTTTCCTCCCCTTACCTCCCAGGGTTCCTCTCCAGAACTCTGGACCTTCACTGAAAATAGTCTGAAAATCCTGAAACAATCAAATCCCCAAATCCCTTCCAATTCTGCAGTGTTATGATTTTATGTAAAATTATTAATGATGATAATAAGAATATTGAATATGGAAAATCTGAGGCAAAAAGAAACAGTCATAGCACATAATCCAAAACCAAAGATAAATGACACCTTGGGTATTCATTTTTGTATTATCTGTGCTAAAATGCCTCTCAGGGGACATGGGTAATTAGGAGTTTCATGACGTGGTTTTGGTCAGCCTTCAGTAATTTGTACTTTTGCATCCACAAACTCAACCATGGAAATATCTCAGATCCCAGTCATTTGACCTCACGTCAGACTTATGGTCAGGAATTAATGGCTGGAGCACTAAGAGACAGTCCCTATTACAAAATGCCATTATATTTTCTATATAAAATATTGTTTATCAGAACACAGTTGCTGGTGCCCTCCAGAGTTTGCTCATCAATAACTAACAATGCATTGGCGGGGGCGGGGGTCACACCTGAATTAGTCTCCTCCTGCTTTCATTATACACCAGTTCATTTTCCAAATTCAACTATTTGCTTCGGCATCTGGCTTGAGAAAGTAAAACAGTTCTGTGGACCCTTGCATAAATAAACAAATTTGCATTGGGCCAGACTTTGGGAAGCTAGTGGCACCCAAAAGGATGAACCAAGTCAGGGAAGCAGAGAACATATTTCTGGTTTGAGCCTTCAGAATTGGGAGCATGCTACCTTCTTCTCTGGTTTGGCCAAAACTGAGGAGAAGCAATGTTACACCAGAGTTGTTATGAAAAACTTGGTTATTTACAAGTGAAATTACGCCTGCAGACGAGGCAAGAAAACTCTGACTCAAAAGCAAAATGGTGGTGCTCAAAGTAATCAATCAGAAGAACTGTAAGACATATGCTGAATGTAGCACCTCAAAGTGAAAACAGATGGACTAATGTGTATTGATCTCCAATGGCTTGTTGACACCCTTCTGAAACTGAGGCAATAAAGGGTATTGAAGGACTACTTTAAGTGGAGAGAGGTAGACCATGGGGGATTAGAAAATCTGGGGCAAGGACTCTTTGGTGAACTCTGAGCTTCAATTTAGAATGTCACCCTGAAGTCTCTTTTAGCCAACAGCTGGAAGGAAGGAAAGAAGATGCCTGGGGGAGGAGGGGTGGGTGTCTCCATCACCACCTTACCAATTTCTCTACTCTCACATGTTTATTTTTACTCTTTCATTATCTCAGCTTCCCTAATTCCTCAGCCTCTGGATAGATCAACAGCAGTAATGCAATAACCCAGTTCCCACAGGCTATTTGGGCAGGACCTCAGCCCTCCTCCCAAGAAAATGCACTTTACCTTTTCTCATAGGGTCTCTATTTTGTGTCTCGAATGTGATTAGGGACCACACAGTTCAGGTGCCACAATCTCCCTCCAGGCATTCCCTATGCACCTTGATCATATCCAAGGGGCACTGCCACCTCCCTCTTCCCTGATGTTCTGGAGCCCTTGAAATGCCATTATTAAGAGAAGGGCTAGAGAAATATGCACTCATTTTTTACCTACAAAAACGACTATTTCATATGGTTCAAGCTAATGGATATGAAGATTTTCTCAAGCAAACGTTTTGGTTTTGTTTTAAAGTCCATGTTGGAGACCCAGGGAGAACTTTGTTCTTTACTCCTAGAGTTTGTGACTTATGAATTTGGCGTCATCTGGGGAAGTGACAATCCCTGAGGTGTCCAGTCTGCCTCTGGCCCAGATGTGAGATGAAGCTGGGGAGAAAAAATAAGTTCCAGAATTTCAGGTTGAGGGAGGTGGTTGTAGCTTCTGTACATGTTTATTTCTTTTTATTGCTTTCCTTTTTATTTCCAACTCATTTGGGTTTGGGTTCCAGATTTGTTTTTCTCTTTGTAAACTAGATTTTGAAATTATTATCTGACCTCTATGCTTGCTTCTCTTAAATGAAATGTAAATTGGCTTATTTTTAATTTCAGGTACTTTAGTTTTCATTCTACTTTTCATCTCTGTTTGGCCATGTTTTTTGCTGCCAAGAACAGAGAAGCCTTGATGTTTAGAATCTTCTTCTTTAAATAAATGTGCATTTTAGTATTAAAAATAAATAAGTAAACAAATAAATAAATATCACTCATCTTATGCCTATGTAAGAATAGACTATCTGCTTTAAAAAAAGAGAGAGAGGGACTTCCTGGTGGTGCAGTGGTTAAGAGCCCACCTGCCAATGCAGGAGGCATAGGTTTGAGCCCTGGTCCCGGAGGATCCCACATGCCGCAGAGCAACTAAGCCCGTGTACAACTACTGAGACTGCGCTCTGAGAAGCCCACACACCACAATGAAGAGTAGCACCCGCTCTCCACAACTAGAGAAAGCCCACATGCAGCAATGAAGACCCAACACAGCCAATAAATAAATCAATAAATAATTTTTAAAAAAATAAAAGCATTTGGAGTTTTTTTAAAAAAAAAAGAAAAAGAGAGAGAGAGAGAGAGAGAGAAGGTCTAGCGAGAAGTGAGAAGGAACATTCCTTGGGCGTTTTTTTTTATGTTACATCAACAAACTGTGCCTTTGGTCTAGGCTGGCTGATGTATAGATGGCATGGAATACTAAGCCATCCAGGAGAGAGGGAGTGTTGTTGGATTAACACTTCCCAACTAGTAGAAAAGGCACCTACAACAGAGGGAACTATAGGTAGTGAATGGAGTTAGCCTTATGGAAATACTTAGGGGTATTAATCTCAAATAGTAACTATCATGGCCAAAGTCAGGCTGGAAAGAGACTTTGATCATGCTTTCTGTTTCCATTCCTTCTTCCTATTTTTTTCCTTACACTTTCCTTGATAGGTGATACAGGAAGACAGTTTCTTTGGTCTTTCGTCCACGGCTGTTTCAAAGTATGGTCAAGGGGTTACTGATGGAACCAACAGGTATTGCCATATGGGTTAGGGGGTCTTGAAAGAAGGTAGACGAGCTGGGGGAGCATGGGGTAGGTACATCTGAGAGTTAAACTGCTAACAAAAATGGATCAGGCTATATGTATGGGTTGGGCAGAGGATGGAGAGGAAATCTTGGAACTTTGCACAATGATAATACCCCCTAACTGAACTCAAACCATCCAGTGACCTCCCCCCATTCCAGACCCCCAGAGCTTATTTTACCATTTGCTAAATGTACAGAATCACCACTCAATATTGAGGGACAAACGTCTCTCTGGGCTTTCCTCCCTCCTCATCCCTCACTCAAGGAATTTTGCAGATAAATCACCATGTTAATCCCCTAGCCAGAGAGTTATGGGCTGTAGGAAAGCAGGAGGGGAATGTTGAAATGGGACTTGGGGATAGAAGGAAACCCTGGATGAGAAATGAAGGATGGACTCACAGAAGAGCAGCCCACCGTCAGGATGGATCTTCCAGAGAGAGAAGAGGGGTGAGCTTGGAGATGTGGGGACAGGGATGGTCTTTTCAAAACAATGAAAGGTGAACAAGCAAAGAGACAGGTTTCAGGAAGTGGGAAAGGAAAAGAAGGAGTTAAACGCTAAAGGAGAAAAACAGAAAGGGAAAAGAAAGCTCTGTTCCAACTATCGGTGATGGTGAGAGGCAGCCTTATGAGGTCCGATTGGGCCCCTTCAGACTTACAAAGTGTTTGCTCCCAGGATAAGAGGCTGAATGGCAATCACTATAGAGGCCTTCACCAGGGCTGGTCATCGCCTTCCACGCTGCCCTCTTATTGACAACGAGGCTTGTAGACACAGCGCCCCTGAGGGGGAGGTGGTGAGGACAGTGGTGGATCCACCACCTTTGGTCCAAGGCTGTGGGTGCTTCTCCACTGATTTGCTAGCTTGGGGCTCGGAGGAAGAGATGCCAGAGAGGAAAGGCAGGAATTCTTTACTTTCCATCTTTACTGGAATTCTCTTCCATTGTTGGTGTGTGTGCGCGCCTGTGTGTTTGTGTCTAGGTAACATGATGTAGTGCAGAAACATCATGTGTCTACCTGGCACTAATTCAACTGCTGAGTGAGAGGATGAGAAAGATAGGGGAAGGTAGAGAGACAAGAAGAGACAGAGAGACAGAGACAGAGAGGGATAAAGTAACTAATATAAAGGGAACTCTGCACATCATTCTATTCAATGAACTGCTTATGCCCCAGGGAGGGCTTAAGATGTAAGATGTGCCTCCGTTGTTCCCATAACTAGTCTGGTGCCCCATGTGTCTCTCATAATGTGGTAATTTAATATATTTTTCAAAGATAATTTCAGATAAATTAGGAGTTTGGGATTAACATATGTACAATACTGTGTATAAAATAGATAACCAACAAGGACCTACTGTATAGCACAGGGAACTGCACTCAATACCTTGTAATAAGCCATAAGGAAAAAGAATCTGAAACAGAATATATATACATATGTATTGATATATATGTATATATGTATAACTATATATATGTATAACTGAATCACTTTGCTGTACACCTGAAACTAACACAACACTGTAAATCAACTAGACTTCAATTTTTTTAAAAAGATAATTTCATCTTTAAGAGACTTTCTCACTGACTTTAGACCAACCCCACCATCTGTATGTTGGGTGTATGTAGCTGTGTATTGTGTCTGAATGGGCTTACATGTGTTGTGAATACCTGCATACACATGTGTGGATATTGTATGCACTTGTTAGTGTATGTGTGTCAATAGATTGTGTCTGTAGGTAGGTGTGTGTTCTGTATGTGTTGTTGCATTATGTACCATGTACATAGATATTCTGTTTAGTGACTGGGTATATCTGTGCTGAGGGCAGTGTGGATGGATTTAACATTGATAACGGGCAGCTCAGAGGAAAGAAATTCCTGTGAAGCTCTCAAATGTATTTTGTCCCTTCTGAATACTCAAGTGAGTTCTCATGGCTGAATTTATTCTTTACTGCTGCCTAGAATTCCCCATTATGAACGCAGGTGTGTGTGTATGTGTATGCACCCATATGCGCATCTGTGAATATGTGTCGGTGAATAGGTGTGACTTTCTTAATTGTATTAGAAACTGACACTGAATGCTGTGATGTGCCTCCCAGATCCCCCTTCATAAATGAAGGACTAATTGTCACCATTGCTTGGGAGTGCTGCTGAAAGATGGTCCTCAAATTCCTCTTTGGGAATTTCCAAGATGGAAGAAGGTCAAGATGGATGGAGTCCACACTCAGTAACTGATCAACATTGGGGTGTAAGAGACCAGACTTCTCACCCCAACTTGGAACATCTATGAAGGACCATCAAGCTCCATCTGCCCCATGAGGCTGGCTGAGGCCCTCCCTGGGATCACACTGAAGCTCAGCTTCTTCCTCCACCTAATCCTGGTTTCGTTCCCTCCCTTCTACAGTTAACTGGCCCCAAGAGGTCTCCCTAATAAACTGCCTGTGTGTTAATCTCCACCTCAGAGTCAGCTTCTGAAGATGCTAACCCGCCATAAAATGGCAGGGATCAAAGTCTGGTATCACTCACTGAGTCACAGTGTGGAATAGATGTGAGGGGTCATCCATTCTAACCTCCTTCCCCCTCATTCAAACTGGTTCATTATCGTGGTTCTAAGCTCAGACTTCAAAGTCACACACTGGCTTTCAAATCTGGACTCTCAACAGCCATGTGACAGTGGACAAGCTCCAACTTTTCTGAATCTCATTTTCTATAAACTAAGGTAATAATAGTGCCTACAGTCTGAGGTTATTATGAGAATTAAATGAGATAAGGCAGGCAAAGCCTTCGATCAAGGGTCCAGCACCCACTAAACACCCAATAAATATTAGCATCTTTCACTATCTTGTTCTGCGCTTATATATGATTGCTGGTGGGAAAATGTGTAAGCTAGAGTTTCTCGGGAGGTTTAACTATATCTGATAAATTAATCACACAATAAATGCCATACTGATGCTCCTCTTTGTCAGACTTGAAATTCTCCCAAACGAGGATTTGGGCACCAAAATCCTGGAAGCTGAACAGCAAAGGATGTCTGTGCTTGCCAACACAGACTATTCCTGCTACTTCTCCAGCTACAAGTTTTAAAAGCTCCTGGCTAACCAGACTCCTGTTTAGTATAGTAGAGGCAGGGAGAGAGCTGACAAAGAGATTCAGCCTTTAAATAACATCAAGATGCATCAGGAAGTGTGGAGAGGAAACAGCCAGGGGAGCAGTAAATCATTATATTGCAGAAGAAGGTAGGAAACAAGGTCCCTCTGCGGTAGCCAACCTCCGAGATGGGCCCCCCAAGACCCTTGGCTTTTGGCATTCACATACTTGTGTTCTCCCCGCCTATGCTGAATAGGGCTGACTTTCATAACCAACAGGATACTGTGGAAACATCAGAGTGTGACTTCCAAGACTAGAAAAGGCAATGCAACTTCCTCTCTCTCTCTCTCTCTCTCTCTCTCTCTCTCTCTCTCTCAGATCATTCATTTGGAGGGAAACCAGCTGCCATGTTATGAAGACACTCAAGCAGCCCATGGAGAGGTCCACTTGGCAAGAACTGAGACCTCCAGCCAACAGCCATGTGAGTGCACCATCTTGGAAGTGGATCCCCCGACCCCAGTTAAGCCTTCAGATGAAACCGTAGCCCCAGCCACCATCTTGACAACACCCTCAAGAGAGACCTTGAGCCAGACCCACCCAGCTAAGCAGCCCAAAGTCCTGACTGACAGAAACTGTCAGATGATAAATGTTTGCCCTTTTAAGCCTCTAAGTTTGGGGGTAATAGACAACTGCTATACCATCACTTCTTTTTAGAGAAGATACAATTTATCCAAATTCCCTTATTAGCTTAAACTATTCGAAATTGCCAATGTTTGACCATTTTAACCCACAAAAAATCACAGGTACATGTGGTACAACCTCTACAATGACCTAGGGAAGGACTCAAGGGTCTGCATAAACGCAGGACTGTTTCTGGAGCTAGGGACACTTTGTTCCCATAAAGGCCCCAGAGTGGCTGTGTTTCTGGAAGCCAGCGCCCTGGGAGAGTAAAATCCTTCCAGCTCACCTGCCTGCACACGCTCCCCTCTTTCCAGCTAGGCCTGTGGGCAAGCAGGGGGGCTTCAGATCTCCTCCCAATAACTCTCTGTCTCTTTCTTGGTCTCAAAATGCTGCTTTTTACAAGCCCCCAAGCTCAACAAAGCTCCAAGTCCTAGAAAGAAGTGGAAAGGCATCTTGCAACACAATTAGAGAGATTGGTTCATGGGCCCTGGACACAGCACTCCATCCAGCAAAGCCTCAGAGTCCCCGGTGAACCATTTGCCGGCTTTAATTTCTCAGGGGCTGCTTCAGCAGGTGGCCACTAGCAGGTAGTCAATAGGGCCCTTCTGGCCGAGGACTGGCGGCTCTTTGGAAAGGTCAAATCCAGAGGCCGGAGGGCATGGCTCAAGAGGTCATGGGGTCAGGACCCGTCACTGTGACAGATGAATCTAAGCATGTCTCTCTCTCTCTCTCTCTGGAAGCAGGGCCAAGCCTCTTGAGACAGGGGAGGTGGGGGTGGTGTTGGAGCCTCACAAAGAAAGCCGAGTCTGGTGTCTGGCCGGCACCTCTCAACTGGTCTTCATTAGGCGGCCCGACAACCCTCTTCTGCCGCCCTCTGTCCCTCACTGATGGGGCGCTGTCACCAGACCTCTCAACTGTTCCTCATTAGGTGAAACAGTGCGCTTTTGTCCTGCATGAAGCCTTCTTTGTTCCGCCAGCCCAGCCAAGCTAGAAAGCCAGAAACTGATACAAAACAATGCCACTCTATCCTGAGGGGACCCCCTCCCTCCTCCCTCTTCCTCCCCCTGGCCGGACAAGGAAGGGCGACTTTCCACATACACACACACAAACACACACACACACACACACCACCCCCCCCACTGCCGGTCACATCTCTGGATGTCTAGCTGAGAACGTGTTTGCTGGAGCAGAAGAAACATGTCGAGCATAGACCAGCAGTTCCCAAACGTGGCAGCACATTGGAATCATCTAGAGATCTTCCAAAAACAACTGGTCCCCATCCCCGACATTCCGATTTGATGTGTCTGAGCAGAGACATCAGGATTTGTAAAACCTCTGCACGTAACTCAAATGTGCAGAAAAGTCTGGGAACTACTGGCGAGGTGGAGAACTTGTTCTCAACTATCCATGCCCACCTGCCACCTTTTGCACACCTTAAAATCAGGAGTGGTACATAAAATATGTCACCTCTTACAGGGCGTGGCGACATCCATCAACACGTCTGCCTGCTGGAAACAAGCAGGAAGGCCATACCTGTCTATGCCTGGTGAAGGAAGACCAGCTCTATTGGAGAAAGTGACATAGACACAGCCAATGCAACGGCGGTGGAGTGTTCTAATCCTGGCTTTCAGCATCTTAAATCGTGCACAGAGATCAGAGCCCTTAGGGCTCTACCTCTCTTTCTCCTCCCTGATCCTTCCCACGGTGCCCTCAAGCAAAAACTCCACATCCTCAAAGATACACTGGTGCCAAGGAGACCTGATTGGCTACATTCAGGTTGTCTTGCCAGCTCCCACCCCCAAAGCAATGATGAAGGGTCTATTTATCCAAAAGTGGTTTTGTAAGCCTGATGTGTCTCAGTACCCACTACTCGTCTTATAGGCTGAGTAGGAAGACGGAGTATAATTTCAAGACAGAAGGAAAGGCTCTCATTTCCCACCACAGCTGATGGCAAATTATCAATATTTCCCCGCCCAAGATCTACTGAAGTCTCACCTCTTCTCGGTTCAGGCCTGAAATGACAACCTTATGGATTTATACAGGTTAGAGCATCCCAACTCCACTTCTAAAAGCGGATGTTAGGTAGTGGAGCCAGATTTCACAAATAAAAATACAGGATTCCCAGTAAAGTCTGAATTTCAGATGCACAACGAGTAATTTTTTTTTTTAGTGTGAGGATGTCCCATGCAATACTTGGGGGTACACTTATACTAAAAATTCTTATTTATCTGAAATTCCAGTTTCACTGATTGTCCTGTATTTTATCTGGCAACTTGCTGCCTGCTTAGCTGACAATAGTTTCTGAAGGAATGGGATCTCCCAGGAGGGATAAGAAGGTAACATTTTTGACTTTGGAATGCTGCTCTGAGAACGATCCTAAAGCCACAGCAACAAATGGGAGAAAGAATGTCATGATTGATTAGCAATGTCTGCCATGGGTCTGGGATGGAGAATAAAAGCATGCAAGCCACATATTTATAGCCATAGGTCAGATTCGTAATGATGTGTAATTAATGGGATCATTGGGGTGTTGAACTCGGGGTCATTTTTTTTTTTTTAATGAGGAAGGAGAAGCAGGGATTATCAATGAACGTGTAAAAGAAATGGAAGTTTGGCTGATTACTTTTTTTTTAAAAAGGGACTGGTGACTACATAGAGAATATGCTTTCTCCTCCTTGATCTTCTGTTTCTTGCTCTTCCTTTAAATCAGCTCTCCCGATGCCAGGCACCCAGTAGGTGCTTGACACGTGAGGAAAAACCCAACACCTCACAATTTCTCCCACCAGGCAGATCGTGAGTAACTTAAGTTCATGTGATGGCAAAACTGATGAGCCTATAGGAGAACTTTTCTGAGGCCTTCACGTCATTGAGTTTTCCTGCTTGCCCTGATATCTGAAGTCAACGTCCTCACCCATGCACTGCCATTCTCTGAGAACCATGGCTCCTTCCGGGCTGCAGATATTGACCAGGGAGGAAACCAAGAGCCAACCTTGAATGGGAATGCCCACCTTTGTGCACATTCCAGATGGCAGAAGGAACCCATTCATCAAACTTTGAAAACTGCCCCCGCTCCCCAGGAAGAAGGACCATGAAGTGCTTGTAAATAGATGTCTTTAGGTTTAAACAAATTGCATCATTATTTTTATTTTTTGAGGGGTGTCCATGTGAAGGGAACTAGAGGCGGGCTTTGGTATTTGTCCTGCACACAATACATGCCTGGGTCTCCTGCTGTTTCCGTATCTTCTGCCCAAGCCAACTGGCCAGCCCCATGGCCTCCCAACAGGAGAGGGGTGCCAATTCCTAGCATTCTATTTTCATATTGTTTGATGATAAAAATCGCTCCAGCAGGACGAATGGCAGCGAACAAAAACAGGAAGCAGCCCCCTGATTAGATAGGGACAGGGTAGCCTATGGAGTAAAAAACAAAATGACTAAAATGATAAATGAGTGGACCATGGACACTGCCATCTCCTTCCTGAACAGGCCAAGAAAAAGTAGGAAGAAGAAATCAGGGAAGAAGTCATGACCTGGGCTGTAAGTGGGGGTGAAGGAGCCTTGCCCTGTAGCATCACTCAGTGGGTACCTTCTTTGAGTTGCCTCTTGGGTTAGGGCCACTGGGACAATCATCTGGTTTTTCGGTACTTCCTTTGAAAATCTCGCTTAGGTGATTTAGCATTTTGCTTTGAAGTGCGGAGGTCCTTTGAAATCTATGGTCTTGGGCCTTAGCCGAAACTGAGTCAGCACCTATTTTGTCACATTATTACTCTAGGACAAGGGTGCTCAATTGGGGGAGACAATTTTGCTCTCCAGGGGATACTTGACAATGTCTAGAGACATTTTTGGTTGTCACAACCTCTGTATTTTATTTAAAATGTGGGTCACACTAACCCCATGTCTTACTCTAATTGGAGTAAGAAAGAGGTTGTAGACGAATCCCTGTCCACAGCCCCCAGTAAGCAAGCTGCAAGTCCTGTGCTCCCAGCCCCAGGCTGGTCCAGGGGAGGAAACCTGACCCACAGGAGACCATCCATATGCTGGCCAGTCACCCGTGTGTCATATAAGGCTCTGTCCACCAAGGCACGATTCAGCCATAAATCCTTCTCTAAGAATTTAGAATCAGTACACCAACCTGCCAGTTGACAGGGGTCACCGGGAGTAGAGAGGTCATGATGGGGAGGGATGAGGCCACAGGCCCAGCCACCCAGAGTGGTGACAGATCAGGTGCAAGAAGGAGAATGGGTTATCTATTTTAAATATAGCAGTGTGTACTTAAAATAGATAACCAACAAGGGCCTACTGTATAGGAAGGGAACTCTGCTCAGTATTCTGTAATAACCTAAATGGGAAAAGAATTTGAAAAAGAATAGAAAAACTTAATTAATTTAAATTTAATTTTTAATTAATTAATTACTTATTTAAAAGGAGAATGGGGAAGATTCCAGAAGGGAGCAAAGATGAGAGAGGCCACAGCCCTCCCCCACCCCTGGAGGGAGAAACGGTGGCTTTTGCTTCCCAGTTCTCTCAAAGTACCCTTCTCCTTCTTGTGTTGGGGGCCTGAAAATATTTATCCTATTATTAATAATAATAGTAATAATAATAATATTCCCTAGTATTGAGAATAATCTTACAATAAAAATCCTTTTAACTTGAACTTGTCTGAGTGAGCACATATTCCTCAAACCCTAAAGAGCCCTGATTAAAGTAGCTGCCCATGTAAGCACCACCCCAGAAGAAAATCATTCACTCTTCAGAGAAGGGGATTGTGGGAATAAGTAGCTGAGAGATTCATATTTGGCATCCTCAAGGCTGTAAGCTATTGAACTAACCTGAAGAGCATTTCCATAAAGGAAAGAAAAAAAGATCTACCCCATTTGATAGGATCTGAGAGGGTTGGTAGAATGAGTTCCCATGTTATGATGATGTCTTGAGGCTGTGACACATTTATGTTCTCCCTTCTCCAAACAGGGCTCAATTCTATGAGATGGCTAAGCTTTGGATGCAAGGAATATTGATTTATTTCATGCCCCAAAAGAAATGCTATGGGACTCACTAACTTAGCATGGCCCAGCTAGGGACCGAATGATTATTTTGACCATCTGTAAATTGTAAATGTAAATTTACAGTGTAAATTCCTGAATAGCTGCTACACAAAAGTCAAAAGTTACATGATGGTAGTAGAAGAAGGTATAATGGAATCTTATCTGCCTACCATTCCATGCCTAGCTGTCTTCGAGAAACATTCCCTCTTTCCTTGAGAAACCCATTCTACTATGAGGTTTTGATGGGCTGAAAATCACAAATTATCCCAGCCTCCTGTCCACTGATGTAGGTTTGCCACCCAAACGGGGTATTAGAGAATCTCATCCCAATGGCCTGAATGAGTGGCATAAAAAGGAAGTGGGGTTAACACAAACGAACCAATCATATTCCTTGCCTGGAATTTTTACAAAGACACTAGAGAAAAAGCCGCTTTTTTACTCTGGAGTGACTAAGTTGGGATAATATCAGCTTGAAATTGCCTCTGACCATACCTCTCCTTCCCCACTCCCTCACCAAAGAAGGAAATTCATTCAGTGTAGAAGAAAATGATACCAATATAGAAAGAGAAATAGAGCTAAAAAGGGAAAGAAAGAAAAAGAGAAAACAACTCTTAGAGAGTTTATAGTCCTAAAACCAGGTCCATCTCTAAACTTCACGGTTAGATGAGCCAACAAATTAATTTTGCTTCTTTTTTTTCTTCTTTAATTGGGTTTCTTCCACTTGCTACCTAAAACAGTCATGGATAATAGAGGATGAGCCTAAGAAGACTTGAATGAAAGAATCTAGGGATGAATTGTCAACTACATTCTTACAATATTGTACTATTGTAAGATAATATTACAATGAAGGTCTCCAAAAGAGACCAATCCCCTGTCATCAGCCCTGCTACACCCCTCCACCCTCAAACAAGAAGGAGTGTGAGATAATACTTCTAAAGGGACTTGTTAAAGGGGGAAGGGCGGTCATGAAAATAAATGGAGCCTGGGTCAAAATAATTAGTAAAATATTGAGTTGAAGAAAATGATTCTAGTTTCTTTATTATGATAGGACTTCTCAGAGCCTTCTGTGTGTTAATTATACAATTGGACCCTTCAAAAATATATATAATAAAATATAATATTCAGGGTCCTAGAGAAAGGAAGGAAGGAGGCGGGAGGGAGGGAGGAGGGAAAAAAGAAGGAAGGAAGGGAGGGAGGGAGGGAGGAAGGAGGGAGGAAGGAAGGAAGGAAGGAGGGAGGGAGGGAGGGGTAACAAAGAAGGAAGGAAGGAAGGAAGGAAGGAAGGGAGGGAGGGAGGAAGGGAGGGAGGGAGGGAGGGAAGGAGGGAGGGAGGGAGGAAAGAAGGAAGGAAGGGAGGGAGGGAGGGAGGAAGGAAGGGAGGGAGGGAGGAAGGGGGAGGGAGGGAGGAAGGAAGGAAGGAAGGGAGGGAGGGAGGAAGGGAGGGAGGGAAAGAGGGAGGGAGGAAGGAAGGGAGGGAAGGAGGGAGGGAGGGAAGAAGGGGGAGGGAGGGAGGAAGGAAGGGAGGGAGGGAGGGAGGAAGGAAGGGAGGGAGGGAGGAAGGAAGGGAGGGAGGGAGGAAGGAAGGAAGAGAGGGAGGGAAGGAGGGAGGGAGGGAGGGAGGGAGGAAGGGGGGGAGGGAGGGAGGGAGGAAGGAAGGAAGGAAGGAAGGAAGAAAAGGCTTTGGACCCTGATCAAGAGTTTGTGGGGGGAAGGAATAAATTAGGAGTTTGCAATTAACAGGTACACACTACTATATATAAAATAGGTAACCAACAAGGACCTACTGTACAGCACAGGGAACTATATTCAATACCTTGTAATAACCTATAATGGAAAAGAATCTGAAAAAGGATAGATATATACATATGTATAACTGAACCACTCTGCTGTACACCTTAAACTAACACAACATTGTATGTTAACTATACTTCAATTTTAAAAAAGAGTTTATTTCTAGGCCATTTCAGGTTACCTTTCACATCCCGTCTCAATTCCAAAACGCCAAATGCATAATTTACAACAAACTATGTTGTACCCTCCACTGACATTAGCGAGAAGGAAGAGACAGGCTAAAAGGGAGGGAGCCCATGGACTATTAGGGTGGAAGGGGATATTCTTCTTTTTTTTCCCGTTACTTCCAGTGCAACCATTTAGCAATCCCTCTGTGTCTGCCACGTGCCAAGCACTGAATGACATGCTAGTGACACAGAAATAGACAAGACATGATCCTGATGTCCAGGAAACTCTAGTCAGAGAGATGGACAAACAGAGATATCTCAATACAGGATGGATACTGTTAGGAGGCAAAGGGAAAGCTTCCTGGAGAAGAAGATGCCCAGGATGCCGGGAAAAGGGAAGAGGGCATTTAGAGTTTATGGGAAAAATAGCCAAGCCCACCCCAAAGCTATTCGCATTTTAGAACTGACGAGTCATGCCGTCCTGAGGACCCTCTTCTGAATGTATCTGCTGCTGCCCCTTCTGTTGGCCTTCCAAGAGCCACAGGGTTCAATTTTGCTACAGAACAGCGATCAGTGGAAATAACTGACATAGATTAAGCTACGGGCAGGCTGTATATATCATGGGCCCAGATCTAATTCCTGCCTGGTACACTCAATTACGCAGGAGCTCCTTACTGGGGAAGCAGGTGTAGTTACTGTAAATAAGTTCAACTTTGGGCATGGATGTCATTGGGTAACTGCATTGGCCATGCTTGGGTGATACATAAGGAAACCATCAACAGTATGACTGTTGAGTTAGCAGAGACATGACGGGCCTTTCCTGACAGCCTGGTGTCTGAGTGAAGTAAGGGTGTACTTACTGAGAAAACCAACTGAGCGGTCACTTTTTTCACATTGCTAACTTTTAAACTAATAGGGAAATATGCATGAATAAATAAGTAATTGTCTGTATCAACAAGACTATAAGACAGGTATCGGCAGGCTTACAATGACTGTGGGAGGCTGAGACCAGGCTAGGTAGGTAGAAGTCTGGGGTCAGGAGTAAGATTAGTGCTGTGAGGAAGAAGGTTTACTAGCTGTGTGACCTTAAGCCAGTCACTCAACCTCTCTGAGCTTCACTTTCTATATCTGAGAATGGGGGTTAATTGTTCATTTCTATATCACAGAGCCACTGTGGGTCTGACATAAGAGAATAAAGGTGAAATAGTTTCTATTTTGCAAAGTGCAGTACATATCTGAGTTATTGTGGGCAAAACTTGGGAAAGGTGGTGAAGATGGGGAGATTTGGAAAGATTTGGTTATGAGACTGTAAGAAGAAAAATATCAAAATTATTCTGACCAATAGTACAAACTTCTAGTTATAATATGAATAAGTTCTAGGGATCTAATGTACAGCATGGTGACTACAGTTAATAATACTGTACTATATACTTGAAAGTTGCTAAGAGTGTAGATCTTAAATGTTCTCAACACAAAACAGTAATGGTAATTATATGACGTAGGTTAAGTCACTTTCCCAAGGTTAGTAGCAAGCTATGATGTGAATGCTGCTTGAGCTGGATCTCAAATTCATACCACCATGTCTCCCAATTACTTCTGATCAATTTGTAGGAACCAAAACAGAATTTAGCATAAAGAAAATGTGGTATATATGTACAATGGAGTATTATTCAGCCTTAAAAAAGAAAGAAGAAAATCCTGCCAAAAGTGACAACATAGATGAACCTGAAGGACATTATGCTAAGTGAAATAATCTAGTCACGGAGGATGAATACTGTATGATTCCACTTATATGAGGTATCCAACATAGCCACTCAGAAGTAGGGAGTAGAATGGTGCGTGCCATGGGCTAGAGGGAGGGAGAACTGGGGAGATGTTTAATGGGTATAAATGTTCAGTTGGGACCTCCCTGGTGGTCCATTGGTTAACACTCCACACTACCAATGCAGAGGGGCCAGGTTGGATCCCTGGTCAGGGAACTAGATCCTGCATGTCACAACTAAAAGATCCCGCATGCTGCAATGAAGATCCTGTGTGCTACAGCTAAGACCCAGCACGGCCAAATAAATAAATATTTTTAAAAATTAAAAAATAGGGGCTTCCCTGGTGGCGCAGTAGTTGAGAGTCCGCCTGCCGATGCGGGGGACACGGGTTCATGCCCCGGTCTGGGAGGATTCCACATGCCACGGAGCGGCTGGGCCCGTGAGCCATGGCCGCTGAGCCTGCGCGTCTGGATCCTGTGCTCCGCAATGGGAGAGGCCACAACAGTGAAAGGCCCATGTACCGCAAAAAAATAAATAAATATAAATAAATAAAAATAAATAAATAAATAAATAAATGTTCAGTTATCCAAGATGAATAAGTTCTAGGGATCTGCTGTACACCATTCTGCTTACAGTTAACAATACTATATTGTACATGTAAACATTTGTTCAATGTCACGTTCAGTGTTCTTACCACAATTTAAAAAGGAGAGAATTTAGTCTCCCAAAGGACTAAATGTTGAACTTCAGTGGCAAAACATTGAACTTTGCGAAACCCTTATCACTTCAACTGTTAAATGGGGACAAAACAGTAGTTACCTTACAGGGTTATCTGACGACTGAATGACATAACTCACGCAAAGTATTTGGCCTCGTGCCTAGAACATAATAAAGCCCCAATTAATGTTTGTTATTATTGTTTCTGTGATCATCATCGGAAACATCCTTATTACTCCAGTGCCCAGACAGGTTGCTAAGAACTAGTGTTCCCCCATCACATACTCCCTTGCATCCCTTACAGCCATCTAAAGCTATATGACAGACAGGCAAGCCAAGATCTCCATCCCCACCTTGGAAGGAGGAATAGTCAATAATGCCACAATCTAATAAAACATGCAAGGGACCCTAGGGCTTGAAAACTCTCCAAATTGAAATTCATCAAAACAAGTCATTGTATCATCTCTAACAACAGTCCAGCTATAATGTCAACTGTTCTGATTCTTAGAATGAACAAAGCTTGAATCAAGTTTTGGAAAGTTTTCTGAGACTATCTGTATATATATAGGTAGATGGATATAATATGACACCATAATATGACACTTTCCCTTCACATATGACTTTTTGCAGCAGGAGTATAAAGAGGACAATTTTTCAGAAATACTGGAGGGCTCCGTCAATTTTCCGAAGGGCCTCTCTTAATCCTTTGATACACAAATCACTCTCATTTGAAGCACCTGTCATGTCAGCTGGACTGATGCTACCACATTCTCATCCACCAAATGCTTTGCTTGTAATTAGAGCCGCTCTCCAGCAAAATTTTCATCCGCATTATGAAACCCTGCATCTTTTGCAATATTTGCAATTCCGCTTTGCAAGCATTTGCATCATATTTGCATCATACTGTCGGCTACCTATAGCATCTGACAACCTTTTAGGGGTGTCCAGTAACGATGTTGGTGCACTGGGGGACAATTAGGCTGTGTAAAGTTGGGGGGGTTGGGGGATATGTGTGTAAGTGATGAGCTTATTGGTTATTTTTCATATCATAATTTTTCTTCCCTACACAACTCTGTACAACAGGAGCTCAGACAATGTATTCCCAGTTAACGGGATCATCTAAACTTTGTTTCTAACTCTTGAGTACACAGGATATCATCTGGTGTATGCTATACTTAATCCTCTTGGCTTGAGCTAGACTAAGTTTCTGTCCACAAAAACAAATATTCTTAACTAAATCCTCCAGATGCTTGAGCTCTGACACTAATTTTTTTTATTGTTTCATATGAATTATTTAGTTCAGACTTGCTGGAATTGTGTAAATGTCCAAAAATTGAGTTTGGTAATATTCTCAGTAATAATTCCTAATGGTTGAATAGCACTGAGCACAAAACAAAAGGGTGTTTAATAGGCGTAGGGTCTTCATTACATAAGAATTTATTATCCAACTCTTAACACAGTAATGAGTTTATATCTGGAAGCAAAAAGCCATTTATGATATAAAGAAGAATTCATAAGTGGATGGCCACTTATAAAATTAATTCCCATTAAAACCTGATTCCCCACATAATTGACACAGTTGGTGACCTGGAGCAAATCATTTCACCTCTCTTATCCTCAGTTGCCCCACGTATAAATTGCAGACTAAATTAGCCCAAATTGAAGACTTGTACATTAGCTGAGATGAAACATGGTCAAACTTTTCAATCAGGAAATTAAAGTAAAAAGAAAGGTATCTGAAAGCAAAACCACAGTTGTCTTTCAATATCAGTTTTTCTTTTTTACTGTATTGATAGAACAATTGGATTTTAGGTGGGTTGCCCATTTCCAGGCTCCCTTGCAGCTAGGTGGGAATACGTAACCGTGGGATGGAGAAAAATGTGTGCAATTTCCCAGCCATGCCCTTAGAGGGAAGGGGCATTTCTTTCCCACCTTCATTATCCTCTTTCCACAGGCTGGACTACAGACTTGGTGCTGAAATACCTAGAAGAGTGTTGACAGTGAAAACACCTTAAAGATGATAAAGAAAAAAGACAGAAGAAACCTGAGACCATGAAAACTCCAAGGTTCAGAGCTATCATACCTGCCAGCACAGTTTCTTACGTGCAAGATAAGTATCTACCTCATTTAAGCTACAGGTATTTGGAATTGCTCCTCAAGCAGCTGAAGTATATCCTACCTAAGATAGTGTCATTTTCCTTTCATCTGCCACACAATTAAGTACACTTTCATTATGCATCTCCCATGTACAAGACATTGGAGGCAGCGTTGAGATGTGGCTCAGAATATGGGTTCTGAAGTCAGATTAACTTTCTCCAAATCCAGCTCTACTACTTCCTGACAATGTGGTAAGTGAAAGTGATTTAACCTATCTAAGCTGTGGATTGCTAATCTATAGGCTGGATATAATAAGTGTAGCTACCTCATGGGATTGATGTAAGGTTTAATAATATAAGATATAATGAGATAATGTGTGGAAAACATTTAACACCATGACACACTGAGCATTCAAAAAATGTTAGCTCTTATTACAGGGAAAGGTGTTTTCAGAGGTGGAAGAGCCCTGATACTAAGTTCAGTTTGAGGATCTAAAGCTAAGGTGATGCCATGGTGGACTTGTTCATTCATGTTTTTGCTCATCTGCTAAGTGGATTTCCTTCTGAAACGTGAACTTGCTTTCTCCTTGGAAAATTCCCAAATTTTCAGATAAAAAAAAAATCTCTTACCCTTTAGATTCAGTTTGATTTGGGAGATGGGTGTTGAGGGTATGGGTAGGGCCAGGGAATAGTCGGCCCCCACATCCTTCCAAGAGAGCAAGGACTATACAGGTCCCATTTACCACCTGTGCCAGCCATGCACTGGCTCCAAATCACAGGAAACTACATTTCCCAAGCTGCTTTGCCTTCTGGTTTCCTGGTAGGTTCAGCCAATGGGAGGCACTGGTGGAAGACTGGAGGGAGGGAGAAAGAAGAAGCCAGGGTATTTCTCATTCCACCCACCCATCCTGTTTGGCAGTAGCTAAATGACCTTTGCTCCACATGTAGGTCCTGGCACCTGGGCTCTGGTAACACAAGCTTCTCTTTTTGTCCCTTTTCCCTAGGGATAGTAGTGACTTCCTGCTATTGGTAATCTCTGAGTTGCCTCATTTTTCCCTATTTGCCTCTTCGGCTCTTCCACCACCTAGGGATTCAATTCCCTGCATTAAATTCTCTCTGCTTGAAGGACCTTTAATGATGTCTGCTTTCAGTCCAGACCCTGACAAATACAACATGGTAAATCCAGTGCTGAACATGCTGCCTTGTATGTGCAGGGGATTCAATGCACATTTGTTGAATGAATCAATACTTGGAGCAGGAAGATGCTAATATTATCACTGAATTCGGTCCTCTGAGCACTCTAAGGAGTTGTTTGGCTGAAAACACCTCTTATGGGGTACTCACCTCTATTCACAAACGCTCTCAGCTTGCTAAATCACTGAATTTACCAAAACATTCATCTTTCAAAACCCCATTGATAGGGCTTCTCAGGTGGCACAGTGGTTAAGAATCCGCCTGTCAGTGCAGGGGACACAGGTTCAAGCTCTAGTCCGGGAAGATCCCACATGCCACGGAGCAACTAAGCCCGGGCACCACAACTACTGAGCCTGCGCTCTAGAGCTCACGAGCCACAACTACTGAGCCAGTGTGCCACAACTACTGAAGCCTGCGCACCTAGAGCCCGTACTCCACAACAAGAGAAGCCACCACAATGAGAAGCCCACGCACCGCAACGAAGAGTAGCCCCTACTCACCACAACTAGAGAAAGCCCGTGCACAGCAACAAAGACCCAACTCAGCCAACAATAAATAAATAAATAAATTTATTAAAAACAAAACAAAACAAAAACCCCATTGATAGTCTCATCTCCAAAGTAGTAAATTCCATACCCTCAGGTCCTGAACTTCCAAAGGCAGTGAAGAATTTCTTCTGGAGACCTTCTCATTATCGGATGATTCAGCTGAGAGCAGAATAGATGAGGGGGTTGGAGGAGAAGAGCGTGCAGAAAAAAACCACAACTTCTCTGAGAAGCTATTTATCTCCAGACAGCCGTGACACTACTGGGGATCAGCACAATATTTCAATATTTGTAAATATATGTTTGGCCCCAAGAGTTCTCTCCCATGGTAACAGCTAATAAACCAAGCTGCCTGAGTTTATTCTTTCTGCCAAGGCACATTCCAGAGTCTGATTACATTGCTGTTTTATTCTAGTAAAGAAGAGAGAGGGAGAGAGGGAGAGAGAGAGAGAGAGAGAGAGAGAGAGCAAGGGATCACAGGTGACGGGAAACCCAGGTTGATGAGGTTTTTTCATAGAGAGCCAGAACTACAGATGTACATTAGAATCAGCACCAGCCCTCTCCCTAAAACAGGAACTGGCCTCTTGACCTGGAGTTCCAAATTGTTTCGACACATCTGGCCAAGCAAGTGGCCACTTTACCTAGTCGCCACACAAAGCCTGTAGGTGGTAAGTAGGTGGAACTCTCTCCAAGAAGGAAAAGAACTCCCAGGCAATGTCAGTGCCTGCTGATCTCTGTGGACCACACTACAAGTGGCAAGGCGATATTTTCATCTCTTGTTTATGTTTGACAGTTAGGAAGCCCAGGACCCAAGCAGTGAAGTGGTTTCCATATGGTCATTGCTAATGCAGGTCCAAGTAGGACATGGGTCCAACACATGTTCCACCAAAGTATGCCATCTTTCCAAGACAACGCCTTTACCCCAAATGCTGAAATGGGTACCCTGGAGTTTTCCTTGAGGATTATTTGACTTGCCTTATTAATTATTATTTCTTTTTTTTTTTTTCATTTCTCCCAAGCCAACAAGCCACATCATTTTTTTGTGATAACACTATAACTAGAATCATGGATTTTAGACTTGGAGGTGACTTTGAAGTTCAACCCCCTCTACAATAATAATAACAATATTTGCTATTTACCAAGCATACTATGGGCTGTATGCACTTTTCTAAGTCTTTTGCCTATTTTATTTCACGTGGTAGCCTTGACCAAAAAGCTCCCCCAGAATGCTGGTCTCACAATATACTCCATCAATCGAAGATTCTGTGGTCCAAAAGAGTTTGCAGAAATGTAACCTACTGGATCCTTCTCAGGGGGAAAAACTATCACAAGATGCACATGAGCATCTGAGAGACTCTGGGAAGTTCTGCAGTTAAGAAAACCATTGCATTTTTTTTAAAACAATTTGTTTTCCAAACATCTCTGTCCATGGAATCCTTAGTTCCTGAAATCCAGTTACCAGCCTGCTCCCCTTCTAAATCAGCGAGAAAGCTCCATCTTGTATTATATGTTCCCTGGCAAATTTAATTAAGATGGAGAAGGCCTCCAGCATCTTAGAGTTTTCAGCAATCAGTTCTCAACGAGGAGCTGCTTAACCCTTTCTTAACCCGAAAAACGACGGCTGAGAATCCCTCGCTTGGTTAAGAGATCGAAGAGTCTCTAAATGAAGTTTCCAAGTGGATATACGGAAGATCTGAAAACACATCACTCAATCCTCACCCTTGTCCAACTCAGCCTCAGATGCATTATAATCGATATTTAAACAACTACAAAAGTGAAGGTTGACCCTGAGTGTCCCTTCCCATCCTTCCCCGCAGTTCATTTGAGATATTATCTGTGAGGGGTAAACAGGCCCGTCCTGAAGTCTCGGCCACCCCGGTGTGATATCAAACAGCTGCTCACAGGCCGTAGCAGCAGCGCCCATATTTCTCCTGCTGTACTTGCTTATAACAAGTTGAGCTTCCTTGGGGAGCGGGGGAGGGGGTGCCGGGGGGTGGTGGTGCTGTCTTTGAAGTTCAAGGGAGCACTCCGTATGGTATGCGTGGGAAGGAAAACACATTCATCTCTCATGGAGAGCATCTTTTCCACGAGAACCGAATCTTTCAGAAAGAAGAGGTGGCACTTAGCGCTTCGAATAATAAAAGACAGTAACAATAGTAACCCACCTGATATTTATAAAGTGTTTATTGGCATCAAGCCTGGTACCAGATACTGTCTGGTTGAAGTGTTTAATAGAATGTAAGAACTGCAATGCTTCCCTTTTTACAAATGGGAAAACTGAGGCCCGGGGAGGCTAAGTGACATGTCCGAGGTCCCAAGGTAGGTGAATGGTGGACTTAGGTCTTACTCTGGCCCAGGACTGATGTCTTAGCTCCAAAACTGGGGCGAGAGCAGATTTCTTCGCTGAGTGAGGGGCAAAAAATGGGTTCTCCAAAGTTCTCATTACCCTGGAGGACACGGACTTGGTAGTTATGAGTGGAAAGAACATG
This sequence comes from Mesoplodon mirus, assembly GCF_964341445.2. Classification (NCBI taxonomy): domain Eukaryota; kingdom Metazoa; phylum Chordata; class Mammalia; order Artiodactyla; family Ziphiidae; genus Mesoplodon; species Mesoplodon mirus. The sequence goes on from NC_138989.1 coordinate 14,090,727, forward strand.
AGCTCCAATACCACTCTCACCTTTCCAAGCTGGGGAGGCATGTGCTAATGGTGGGGAGGAAGGGTCAGTTTCCTGGCAGCTTCACATCCCCATGGAGTTCAAGTTCACTTCATCTGCTCAGGAGAAGGAAAGCTGGGGATTGCAGGTGTGGCAGTGAAGACACACAACACAAGGACAAGACCTGCCAAATAGGATGGAACCTCCAAAAAGAGTGCAGAGAGAAGCCAGACACCTTCGCTAGGCATTGTCTATGAAACAACACATCTTTGTTGAGTGCTATGTGCTACCTGAAGGGACCCAAGAGAAAAGAAGCTGGAAGTTGCAACGTCGCTTACCTTGCAAACCCTAGTTATTTTCACAATACCCTATTGGATACACAGGTCAGCCCTATTCAGCAAGGGAGGGACTTACCCAAGCGCATGAACACCAGAAGGCAAGGATCATGGGGGCCATCTTGGAAGATGCCAACAGCTCACATCTACTCTGTGCCACCAACAGTCATAGGAGTCTGAACAATACAGAGTTCCCAGTCTAGTGGAGGTGACGGGCATTACTTATACAATCACACAAAGAACTATGTGATTATGCATGGGACTTGGAGCTTGAACAAATCACATGATTTTCTTAGAGTGTGGAATAGAAAAAAGGCCCAGCCCTGTTGGGCAGGTGTGCCCAGGGTTTTAGTTTCTGTCACCAATTTTCTATGTGCCTTTGAGCAAGAATTCAACCTCTTTTAGTGCCACTAGCTTCAGCTGGAAAATGCAGACAATGTCAGTGGCTGCAAGGTTGTAAAAGTACCCCCAAGTTACAAGACGGCTATTTCTGGAATGCATGGATACAAAATTAAGAAGCTCTGAACATTTCAAGAGAGGATTTGGGGGCAGGAAGATTCTTTCTTAAGGCTTCCTTTGCTGATATTTGTCATCAGCTTTGTCAAAGGTTTTGTGTTTTCATTCAACAAACATTTATTGAGCATCTATTATGTGTTCAGGTCCCTAATACCCTGAGCCAAGCACTGGTAATACATCAGTGAATAAGACAAGCAGACATCCCTGCCCTCGTGGAGTTTATGATCTATGGTATGGCCAGCATATGGGGGGAAGGGGAGACTCAGCCAACCTGGCCTAAGTTTTCACTGAGGGTGTCCTGACATCACAGTGGATCCCCTGTATTGCTCAGCATAGTAGCCAAAACCAATCAGAAACTCCAGAAATGGAAAAACTCTGAATAAATCACCTTGCCACCATGGCAGCCAGAGGACAGGGGAGTGCATGGGCAGGGGCATCTCAGGGCAGTGGGTTGCTCCCCTGATATTTTAGCAACCTTTAAGGCAGCATCATTGCATCCCAACTTAATGTCAGCCCTGGCTGCAGTTAATCCTGGTCCCTGCTCTTGTTTCTTCAATTTATCCCCCACTAAGGGCAAGCTATGAGCATCTCTTAGCTCAAAATTAAAAAATGAACCTCCCTGGGGACTTCCCTGGTGGTCCAGTGGTTAAGACTCTGTGCTTCCGCTAAAGGGGGCACGGGTTCGATCCCTGGTTGGGGAACTAAGATCCCACAGGCCGTGTGGTGCAGCAGAAAAAAAAAAAAAAAGAACCTCCCTAAATCTATTCACTAAGAAAGCACTCAGTGATACCTGTTATGAGTTGAATTGTGTCCTCCTAAAAATACATGTTGAAGTCCTAACCCCTGGTACCTGTAAAATAGGGTCTTGGCAGATGTAATCAGGTTAAGATGAGGTCATACTCAAGTGGGATGGGCTCTAATGCAATACGGCAGGTGTCCTTAAAAGAAGAGGGAGACCTGAACACAGAGATGCCCGGGGAGGAAGGCCACACGAAAATGGAAGCAGACAGAGATTGAGAGATGCAGCTGCAAACCAAGGAGTGACAAGGATTGCCAGCCAACACCAGAAGCTGGAAGAGGCAAGGAAGGATTGTCCCCTGGAGCCTTGGGAGGGAGCACGGCCCTGCCATACCTCGATTCCAGACTGTAGCCTCCAAACTGGGAGAGAATAAATTTCAGCTGTTTTCAGCCACCCAGTATGTGGTTCTTTGTCATGGCAGCCCCAGGAAATGAATACAACACCCAAATTTTGGAAAAGAGCTTCAGACTGATTTCTCACCCAACATTTCCATTTTACTGATGAAAAAACAGAGGAGACCCAGAGAGAGGAGGTCACATATCCAAGGTCACAAAGGAAATGTGTGCCCAAGCCAGGCCTAATCTCCCAGTCCAGAGTTTGGAAGATACTGGGTTTGTTTGGTTTTTTTTTTTTCCTTCCTTGTCATCACCTGGCCCCAGTTGGTCTCAGTGTTGTTATCATTTATTATTTCTGCAAGAAAGGAGGGGCTTGGGAGCCTGAGTGTTTTCTAACCCCACTAGGCAGTCTGTTTTTGCTGGCTTTGCATGAAAACGGCCAGGCTGTTGGCTCTGCAGGGTAACGGGCTGAGTCGGGATGTGGTGTGTGTTGTAAGTACGATGACAAACTACTCCGGGAAGGGCTCTGGGCACCATCTAGCGAAGCGGACCAGAAAACCAAAGCGCACCGAGAACATCTACAAGTGCCATGCTGGGCACCGTCTAGCGAAATGGACCGGAAAACCACAGCATACCGAGAATGTCTACAAGCGCCATGCAGTTTCGTAGTGCAGCTCGCTGCCAGGGTGCTTGTGAGCCCAGTGGGACTTTCAAAGCCTCTGTGTCATTCCTTGAAGGGGGAGGGGGAGGAGGTAGAGTTTCTGCTAAAAGGCCTCAAAGATTCCATTTTAGGACATATAATTACAGACTTTCATGCCAGTTCTGATTCAAAGGTGGAAAATTTTCGACATGCCCCAAAAGTATGAAGGAGGATGACCTGGGTGACAACGGGAGATGGAATGAAGACAGAGCTGAGTCCAGCAGGATCTAGGGACTGGAACCAGATTGAATGGGACTAGGGCCATGAGTCAGCCCCTTGGAGAGAGCCTGGGGGTGGACACATGGGACACCCCTCCCCTCCAGCCATGACGTTGACCTTAAGGAAATGACACAGCGTGAACCTTCTGCCATCCTTGTAGCCTGAGCACCGCTCTGATTCAGGACAACTCAGGGGTCCCCTGCGCAGGCAAAAAGAATGCAGCATGCGGAGGATGCCCCTGACTCTGAAGTCAATGGGGGCCAAGTTGCAATCCTAGAACAATTGCTAAGTTGTTGTGGGACAAAGTCAATTGACCCCCTTTAAACTTCAGATTCTGCATTTGTAAATGGGATAGTGATACCTTCCCAGAAGGGTTATGGCGTGTAGCCCAGAAACATTCATTGTGGACCCTGAAATCAGACCACCAGGGGAGGGCAGTCCAGTGGTTAGGCCTCTGTGCTTCCACTGCAGAGGGCACAGGTCGGGGAACTAAGATCCCGCATGCCGCGTGGTACAGCCAAAAAATAAAAAAATTAAATTAAGTTAAAAAAAAAAAAGACCCCCAAGGGATATAGATGGAGGCTCGCCCTCCTGCCAGCTGGGGAAGCTTTCGGAAGACTCCCAACTCACTGTGGCTCAGTCTTCTCATCCCTGGCTCGGACCTGCGGTGGATACACCCACACTCTCTCCACACCATTCCCACACAGGCCAACCCAGTGGCTTCCAACTGCAAGCACCTGTAATTCTTTGCCTGAGGGATTTCCTTGGCCCCTGGGACCCACTTGGCCTGCACATGGGCGGGCGAGGAGTGCCAGGAGCTAAGACTCCAAGAGGGCCCCTCCATCCACCAGGATGGGCTAGAGTTGACACCTAACTAGCCCAACTTCCTCCTCTCAGGTGAGACAACTCTGGGTGCATCTGATGCAATCCCCCTAAAGATCCCCATGGAGACTTCACCCCAGTTGCCCACTGTAAGGATCTTGATGTTATCTGGCAAGGGCAGTGGCTTAGACCAGCTTCGTCCCTTTCCAGCCTTTCTTGCTTCCTTAGGAAGCATCCTGAGATCTCCCAAATTAGCCACTTACAGTCAAATACTGTCTCAAGGTCTTCTGTAGGATCCTGATCTTAGCACTACGTCATAGACTTGGGGTGAGGATGAAATACGTGAATACACTGCAGAGTTCTTAGAACAGCATCTGCCACGTGGCCAAGTTGTGATGAAGTCAGTCTGATTATTATGAGGATTGGAATAAGCTGGCTCATGGCACGTGGAAAGCATCTAAGCATAGTAAGGAAGCACTTAAACCATGGCTGTGTCATTGTACAGATGTGGAAACTGAGGCTCAGAGGCCCTGAGGAAATTTCCCAAGCTTGCATTCAGTAATGGGTAGAGTTCAGATGGAAGCCCCCATTGGTCTGCTCCTCAGAACATCTTTCTAGGGGGTACAAAGAGGCAAGACTGTGGCCATTAGGACAAAGGGTTATGCCCACTCCAAGCCTCCCTTTCCTTGGTCCACGGAGAATCCGGGAGCTTGAACAAAGATGGCTTTGGAGCCGCAAGTCCTGCACATAAGGGACATGTAGAAACAAAGCCGTGACTCTAAGTCCTGGCCATTGACCACTCCCCCAGCTATCCATCATCGTGAACGGGAATTTTATGCACCCTCTACGCCAATCACCTCTTCAATTACCTCTCAGGAGGAGGGAGAGGCCCAGTGGCATCTGATGTCACATGTGATTTAGGGTAAGTCACACTTAAGAGGGCATCTGAGGTTAAAGAACAAGGGATTCTGGGCCTGTTTATAAGTCAACAGGCTTGAGGTTTTCATTATTCACCTTCTAGAGCATGAAGCAATATGACTCATTGGATCATAAAAAAGATCAAATAGCTTTGTTGCTAATAATTCTTTCCCTGACCCATTCTCTGGCACATTTGGTTTGTAAACAGAGTTTTAATGGCATCCCTTGGACATAATAACATCATTTCTTTATAGCACCTTGGCCGCCTCGCCACTCTTGGCTGTAATCGGGTTTAGGTTTAAACGTCCCTCATTTGTGGGAGCTAATGTTGTCTGGTGTTTTAAGAACTACTTAAGGCCAGGGAGATTGCCCTTTGAAAGGCTTGAAGCAGCCCATTTCAGAACACAGCACTCTGGTGAGTCTGGCCTGGAAGCCATGGCCTTTACCCCAAGACCAGCCTCGGGACCCCGAGCTCTGAGATTCATGATTCCTCCCCTGACGCCACATTTCCAGGGAAATGCCTTGCTGTGAGGGTCCTCGGCGACCTCGAAGTTGGTCGCTAGAAGTGCTGGGAATGTCAAATGAGCTCCTGGTGTCTCAGATTGTTTTATGGGTAAGATAGGACTGTTCATTAACTAACCATCACGCTGAGATGGTCTGAGCTTAGAGGCAAATAAGGGGGTGGCTTGGTGATCATGGAGTGGAATAAGGAAGAGGACAGGAGAAAAGAGTTGACGGGTCATTAAAGGGATGGAGGGCTTCCCTGGTGGCGCAGTGGTTGAGAGTCTTCCTGCCGATGCAGGGGACACGGGTTCGTGCCCCGGTCCGGGAAGATCCCACATGCTGCAGAGCGGCTGGGCCCGTGAGTCATGGCCGCTGAGCCTGCGCGTCCGGAGCCTGCGCTCTGCAATGGGAGAGGCCACAGCAGTGAGAGGCCCGCATACGGCAAAAAAAAAACAAAGAGGGGGATGGAAAATCCCCCTTAGGACAGCTTTTCCTAAACTTTCATCATTTCTGTACCACTCTACAATTTAAGCCAGATCTGAGCACTGCTCTTATCATTACTTACTTGGTGTTTTTTGTTTGTTTCAATTAACTCACTTTATACACTTTTAAATGCTTGCCAGAAATAAGAGGTAACCATAAAAAGATTTACGGGTCCACAATCCCTAATCCCGAACCCCAGCGCCAGATGTGCTTCAGAATTCAGAAATTTCCAGGGAGGTTACGCGGCTTGTCCAAGGGCACACGGTTGTGGATCTAAACCATCTTCCCAACTCCAAAGCCTGGGACCTTTGTCCTCTATCAGAAAAGCATAAACTGAAAGATAGATACATCCCATGCCTTCAACCTGGGATGCCACCAATGGAAAGGAGGGAGGCTGCAAAAGACGTGGATGTAAAGGAATCCCAGGTCTTTGGGGACACCAGATGCTACACAGCTGGTCTCTAGTCCTAAGCCCAGGTCTTGCCAACAGGTGGGACCCTCAGAACTAGGATCTGGAGGGATTCCCCTCTTTTATCATTCCAGGAAGAGGAAAAAGAGAGTTTGTTTCCAGGCTGCCGTGTACTGCAGGGCCTGGTTGGCATCTGGGAAAATCAATCCTTCTGGAAGGAAATGAGGCCGGGCAGCCAAGTTCCTAGGGTTATATCCCCCTCCCCTGGGAGCCTTCTGCCAAATGACCCCGGGGAACAGTCAGTCCAATGAGAGGCAGGCTCCCTCTCCACATAAAACTCACTTCTGGGGTTACCATGAGAGAAGCCATTCTCGAGGGAGGCAGAAGCCAGGAGAGGAAACCCAAGGGAATGTGGAAAAGAACACCTCACCTCTGAGGCACTTTTCATCTGGAGATCTCAAAGCCATTGACCGCCACCCGATTAATTTTCTCAACACCCACTATACCATCAGCCCCCAAAGAAGGTGTCATTATTGTTCTTTTACGAACAGGCAACTAAGAGGTTAGTTGGCTGGCTCAAAGCCACAAACCAGTTGTAAGGCAGAAGCCAAATATGGGATGATTGCCTTCCTCTGATCACAAGGAACTGGAAAGGAAAGATTCATACGTTGGAGGGGCCCTGATTACCGCTTTGAGTCATTCATTTATTCATCATTCTTTCATCTGTCCATCCATCCATTCATTCATTCATCCATCTGTCCATCATTCCTTCTTTTCATCCATTTATTTGTTCATCCAGCCATCCTCCCATTTATTCATCCATTCATCCATTCATCTCCATTCATTCATTCATTCATGACATCCTGCCATGTGCCAGGCACTGTGCAAAGTGCTGAGGACTAAAACCAGGACCCAGGCAAAGTCCCTGCTACCATCTAGTGATTTTCCAAATAATATTTTTTCCATGACTGTAAAATTTTGCAGCTTACAAATATATTCTCTTTTACAGATTCTGTGAAATAGAATCTGTAAAAGTGTTATTTCACTTGGTGGTGTTTATGTCAATTTCCCAGATGAAGAAACTAAGGCTTAGGCAGGCCAGGTCACTTCGCAGAGTCTGGACCCGCTGTTCCTGGAGCCCTTGTACTGACATATTCCACAGCACCCTTGTTGAGCTGGTCTTCCTAGTTCCTGGGAAAATCCCCATGGGGCCTTGATGAGGTGAAGGGCTTTGCTTATCCAGAAAAAGGGCGTCTTACCAATAACCTTTGAGTTGGTGAATGAAATAGCTAGATTGATGAAGATACTGGAGTGGACTTCATGGGAGCATAAAAATAGAACTTTAGTTATACCAGAAAAACTGCAAGTCTGATGAAAATGACCAGGGCATTCAGATGTATGAGTTAAACCATCAAAGTAAGGCTGGAGGACAGCCTTACGGTCATCAGCTGATTTGGCAGTTAGTTTTGTTTCTAGCTTTGTTTCTGCTCTGATATGGGTCAGTGATGATGGTCCCTTCTTCCACGGGTACCGACCACCTTTCATAGGTGGACCTATTTTCCTCTGTTGCAGCTTGAGAACACCAAGATGGCAAATGAGACAAGAGCTTCTTGGTCACTCCGGCCTTATGTGTCTTGTCACTTAAAAGCAGGGAGAGCATCCCTTGGTGATATAACTGTCCAGCAAACCATGCATCCAAAGATGGTCATGTCAAATTTCTCTGCTAGATTGTGAGCACCTTGGGGCTGGAGCCATGTGTGTCTAGTTTAGCAAACTTAGGATCTAATACAGTGCCTTTCACATAAGTGGCGCTCCACCAATATTTGTTGAAGGAATTAATCAATGGAAGTAGAGTCATGCAGACAAAGTTCAAATTCTCTGGCTAGAGAGGAATGTATCTATGTGTCAACGTCTTCATTGATTTAAGAAGTAGAGTATCTAAGAGAATTAGTATGCTTATGCTAACCAATCAACCCATTCCCTTCCCTTAAAAGATATTAACCAGGAATGGACTTGGTGCATAAAAGCGAGGGCATGCAGCCTGGGTAATCTTCAGTGACTCTTGTCAACTCCCTCCACTACGGGGAGAAATATTCTACAGGGACCAGAATGCCCCAGCCAGTCGGTTTGTCCTTCCTCTGGACATTCTGGAAGACACTATTCATTCATTCATTCATTCATTCACTTTTCCATCCAACACTGACACATTCTTGTTCTGATACCACTTTTTCTAAGTTCAGTGTGGACAATCTATCTTCTTTCAAGTATCTTTTTAAACCAGGGCTCATTTCCTGCTTTCATTTAGGTATTTAATGAGCACAGAGCTATGGGATAGAGAGAATCATCCTGAATAATCCTAGGGAAGCTTAAAACATATATCGAAGGAGGCATTAAATTATATTATTTTCTATAGGTTTGAAATGTTTCATGATATAAAAATAAATTTTAAAAATGATCAGCTCCTGGGCTTCCCTGGTGGCGCAGTGGTTAAGAATATGCCTGCCAATGCAGGGGAGACAGGTTCGAGCCCTGGCCCGGGAAGATATCACATACCGCAGAGCAACTAAGCCCGTGCGCCACAACTACTGAGCCTGCGCTCTAGAGCCTGCAAGCCACAACTACTGAAGCCTGGGTGCCTAGAGCCCATGCTCCGCAACAAGAGAAGCCACAACAGTGAGAGGCCCGCGCACCGCAGCGAAGAGTAACCCCCGCTCACTGCAACTAGAGAGATAACCTGCGCACAGCAACAAGACCCAACACAGCCAAAAATAAATAAATAAATTTATTTATTTTCATTTTTTTTTTTGGCCGCATTGGGCCTTTGCTGTTGCACGAGGGCTTTCTCTAGTTGCAGCGAGTGGGGGCTACTCTTTGTTGTGGTGCGCGGGCTTCTCATTGCAGTGGCTTCTCTTGTTGTGGAGCATGGGCTCTAGGTGCACGGGCTTCAGTAGTTGTGGCACGTGGGCTCAGTAGTTGTGGCTCACGGACTCTAGAGCACAGGCTCAGTAGTTGTGGTGCACAGGCTTAGTTGCTCCGCGGCATGTGGGATCTCCCTGGATCAGGGCTCGAACCCGTGTCCCCTGCAATGGCAGGCGGATTCTTAACCATTGTGCCACCAGGAAAGCCCAATAAATAAATTTATTTAAAAAAATAAAATGATCAGCTCCTTACAAACACTACCTAAGTCACATGATAAAAGTTCACATCAACAGTGATAAACATGCAGCCTTGATAGGTTGTGATTAGAATGGCAATTCACGTCTTGTGTGGCCTTCATCCCCAAAACCCATAACCCTAGTCCAATCATAAGAAAAACATCAAAGAGACCCATGTTGAAGGACATCCTACAAAATGCCAAGCAGTACTCCTCAGAACTGTCAAGATCATCAAAAACAAGGAAAGTCTGGAAAACTGTCAAAGCCAAGAAGAGTCCAAGGACACGTGATAACTAAATGTAACGTGGTGCCCTGGATGGGATCCTGGGACAGAAGGTGGACATTAGGGGAAAACTTAGTGAATCTGAACAAAGTATGGACCTTAGTAATAATAATATATCAATACTGGTTCATTAATTGCAACAAAGGTATCATATCCACATAAGATGTTAATTATGGGGGAAACGGGGTGTGGGGTATATGGAAACCCTCAGTACTATCTGCACAATTTTTCTGCTATTAATCTGAAACGATTCTAAAATTAAATGTTGATTTATAAAGCAACCATATGCGGGCTTCCCTGGTGGCGCAATGGTTGAGAGTCCGCCTATCAATGCAGAGGACATGGGTTCGTGCCCCGGTCTGGGAAGATCCCACTTGCCGCGGAGCGGCTGGGCCCGTGAACCATGGCCGCTGAGCCTGCGCGTCCGGAGCACAGGCTCCACAACGGGAGAGGCCACAACAGTAAGAGGCCCGCATACCGCAAAAAAAAAAAAAAAAAAAAAGTAAATTCCACAATCAACGCTGCAATCCTAAATCTGCCTACAGACCAAGACTAATGAGTAACGTGTAGAAATGAAAACATTTTTGTCTTTGGGTGTAAGGATTAGGAGTGACCTTTTTTTTTTTTTGGTAAATTTTTTTTTTTAATATTGTCTCACCGTCATTCTAATTTAAAGGAAAAAAAAAGTTTAAACACACTCTGGCAAATCCAAATCTCTCCCGGAGATGAAGTTGCAGCAATGAGGCCATTTCACAGCTTGCCTTAATTTTGTTTCATTCTTCTATACCCGAAGGAGGTTTTTCATCACTACCTGGCTACAGAATTGAATAGGTGTGAAATCCAAGCTGATAGCAATACATCACTCCCTATTGAACTTCAAAGCTGAGGCTAAACTGCCTATAAAAATAGTTTTCATACCGGGCCTTAATCTCTTTCATACATTTTCCTCTTTTTCTTTTTTTTTTAAGTTTTACCATCCCTGGGGTGAGGTTAAACATAGTGATAGTTAAGCATTGCATGGCCCCCAAAAGCCAGAGTTCTCAACGTGTTAGTTTAGGTTCATCATGAGTCCAAGCCTGAACCTGATCAGAAAATTTTATCAGAGCTATTGCTACCAAGCTTCTAATGAATAAAAATACACGCTCGGGAAAATCACAAAAGGGGCTCACCATAAATGTGTGAACAGGATCTATCAGCTACCTACTAAGAGCGCATAATTGAACTGTATTAGAATGCATTGCTTCCATTTCCACTGTCTTCAGTCCTTAAAGACGTGCAAGAAAGAATCTAGAAAGAGCCTGGTGTGACAGGGCCCTGATTGCAAAACTCCCTTTTTGTAAATAGCAGTCTTTACTGAGGATAGAAGGGTCCATTCATTACTGAGTTCTTGATATTATTCGTTTTTATTATGAATGAGAATAAATTACAGAATATGAGATTCTGAAACTAGCAAGACATTTTTATTAAAAGAGGAAGTCAAGGGACTTCCCTGGTGGCACAGTGGTTAAGGCTCCATGCTCCCAATGCAGGGGGCCCAGGTTCAATCCCTGGCCAGGGAACTAGATCCCACATGCATGCCGCAACTGAGAGTTCGCATGCCACAACTAAGGAGCCCGCCTGCCGCAACTAAGACCCGACACAACCAAATAAATAAATTAAATAAGTAAATATTTTAAAATAAAAAATAAAAATAAATAAAAAAAGAAGTCAAGATTTCCACATACAAATGTAGAAGCAAGTTGTAAAGAACAATAAGAACAATAATAATACTAACAACGACACACAGTTATACCCTGCTTATGATGTGCCAGGAGCTACCCTAAGTACTTCTATATTAATTTCTTCTTATGACAACATTTTGAGGAAGTTACGATCATCTTTTTTCAGTTGAGGAAACGGAAGCACAGAGAGGCTAAACAACTTGCCCAAGGCCACACAGCTACCAAATAGAGAAGATGCAATTCAAATCGATGCAATCTCATCGAGTGATTCTTAGAGAGAATCATTATCCAACTACCTTCATGATCACTGATTTTGCTTCTGCTGATATCATGACTCTTGATACCTTCTATTTGTAGCTTGCCTTACGGTGTGTGAGATGTTTTTGCATATCTGTCCTATCTACCTCACTGAATATGACAGAAATAAACTAAGCGGAAATCATGTCTTCATTTCACCGAGGAGAAGAATAAAACCCAAAGAAGTTAAATGAAGTTGTAGTCATACTTAGAAGCTTATATTCAGCACCCCTGATCCATCTCAGCATCACAAGACTTGGACATGAGATCAATGTTATAATTAAGTTATAAGGAAATAAATCTCCATTTTCCTGGTTGGATGTGTAGAAAAGAAGTAGGAAGGCCCAAAATAAATTACACTGACTTCAAGCTAAGAAAAGGAAGAAGCAGAAAAGGATCCTTTCCCCCAGGGTCATCCATTTCCAGATTGGATCCAAAATGGTGGCCGTTGTGAACATGTAGAGAGGTAGCGTGCTCAGCCTTTAACTGGCCAGTTGCAAAGGGTCAGGAGAAAAGGGCTGGGAAGGGGGGTTTGGAGACAGCCTTTATGGAGTGAGTAATGACTGTGTGGAGTGGGCAACTCCCCCAGGAAGCAGAGAAAGTTGTAACCCTGAGCATATCTGAGGAAGAAGGAGACAGGCACTTATAGGAAATAAATGATGTGTTCTCGGGGCGTGAGACAGGCTCATATGAATTGCAGACATTTCTGCTTTCTGCAGATGCTGCTTTTAAACAGTGGGTAGGGTCTAGAACTAAAATGCTTGGAAAAGAGACAGGCTCGGGTTGATGTTCCCTTATTTTTGAGTCAGGGTCCGCCCCCTTGAAAGCATCGTCATTGGCAGAGATGAGCCCAGAAACACTTGGAATAAAACTCCCTTCTCGGGACTTCCCTGGTGGTCCAGTGGCTAAGGCTCTGGCTCCCAATGCAGGGGACCCAAGTTCGATCCCTGGTAAGGGAACTAGATCCCACATGCTGCAACTAAGGGTTCACATGTTGCAACTAAATGATCCCACATGCCGCAACTAAAAAGATCCCGCATGCTACAACTAAAGATCTCGCATGCCGCAACTAAGATCTGGCGTGGCCAAATAGATAGATAGATAGATAGATAATAAATATTAAAACAAAACCAAAAAACTCCCTTCTCCGTCGGCCCTGCCTTTTTCTCCAGCATCTTTGCCCAGTGATTTCCACGGTAATGCAAATCTGCTACTATTTTCCCTTATGAATCATTTCTTTCTAGTTTCTTCACCTTTTACTTGCTGTACCCTCTCCCGACCTCACCTCCACCTCCACCTGGAATGATGTCTTTTTCCCTGTCTCATTACTCAAGGAATCTCTGAGTTGTCACCACCTCTAAAAAAAAATCCTTCCCCTGTTTCCCTAGGCAAATTAGAATGCTTTCTCCTCCATCCCCTCCCGGCCCAGCACTTTATAACATCCCTAATTTAGAGTACTTGTGTCATCATTTTGCATTCATTCATTAGTCTACCTCCCCCACTAGACTGAAAAATCAGAGGGTAACACCCCAGCACAATGCAGTTAAGAGCACAGACTCTGTGGTCAGACCACCCATGAGACTGAATTGGGCCTCAGGCAAGTTCCTCAATTTCTCTAAGCCTTGATTTCCTCATCTATAAAATGGGGAGAATAATAGTGCTTACTTTACATAATTGCTGTGAAAATCAAATGAGATCATGTATTTTAGCGAAGCATTTAGCACAATGCCTAGCTGTAATTATTATCAATTTATATTCAAATCCCATGTCTAGTGCTGCAAAAGCCGTAGAAAATACATAATACTTAATAAATATCAGAACTTAAATAAATAAATAATAATTCTTAATCAATGTTAAATAAATTTTAATACTTAAAAATGCTAAGTACAATTATCAGGGACATTTATTTTAGCAGAAAATCTTTTGATCCCAATTAAAACTTATGGAAAAACTGTATGGAGAATGGTTTTAAGAGTATCAATCCTCTTGACAAAGCCAGAGACCCCATGAGCTCTGAAAGCCCGTGAACAGCTTTCATCCCAGCTCTGCTAATACTAGAAAATGTCTATTTTTGAGGTGAATCCCTCTGGGAAGTTCTACAACAGCTCCTTCAGAATCACCTCGTCCAGTTTTGTGCAAACAGTCACTAAAGTATCCAGAGAAATGTACTAGAGCAGCAGAAATGGTCAATGAGGTGATAGTCCTGAGAAGAATTGAAAGGGAGCATGAAATCTGAGGAAGAGAAAAGCTTGGTACATACAGTTTAAGACTGTATTGCCCACAATAGTTGGAATGGTAATAAACGAAAATAGGGGAGAGTTTATAATCGGACTTAAGGAAGTACTGAGTAACCCCAGTGATAGCACCGAGCCATCCATATAGTAAATTATACATCTATTTTTGAGGATGTTGATTACAAAGAAGTTAAAGAATATATTCCTTGGCTTTGGGGGATTTATAATCCCACATAAAAGACAGTACATAGACTAAAAGGGCTATGAAAGGTAGGGTATTGCTGGGGAAGAGTAATGGACCTTGGAGAACTGACTTAGCCTCTCTGAGCTGCAGTTTCTCCATTAAAGCCTTCAGTGAAAATCAAATCAAATCATGTAAGGCAACATGCCTACTTAACACAATACCTTATTTAAAGGAGACATCGAGCACTGGAGGCTACAGGCTCTTTGGTGGGGCAGACTCCAGGAGGGTTCATGCCAAGGAGTACTTCCCAGAACTTCTGCTGTCACTGTCCTTGTCCCTGCGGTGAGCCACAGCCGCCCCTCACCTCTGCAGGAGACCCTCCAACACGAGCAGATAAATTTTCCAAATGTCCACTTCTTATTTCCTCGATCAAGGCCAGAGCTGAAGGAAGCTGGCCTTCAATCTCCAACCAGGCTGAGAGCACCATTTGGGCTCAAGAGCAAATTGTATTGGAAAAGCAGCAGAAGCACTGAAATGAATTGTCATGAAATGAGGCTTCAAATGAAAGCACAAGGCCGAGTCTGGTCCTAATTGGCAGTGGAGTTACTCAGCCGTGTGGCTGACAGGATCTTGGTGCTCTGGCCAGGTGTCAGGCCTGAGCCTCTGAGGTGGGAGAGCAAAGTTCAGGACACTGGTCCACCAGAGACCTCCCAGCCCCATGTGATATCAAACGGCGAAAGCTCTCCCAGAGATCTCCATCTCAACGCTAAGACCCAGCTCCACTCAACGACCAGCAAGCTACGGTGCCGGACACCCTATGCCAAACAACTAGCAAGACAGGAACACAACCCCACCCATTAGCAGAGAGGCTGCCTAAAATCATAATAAGGTCACAGACACTCCAAAACACACCACCAGACGTGGTCCTGCCCACCAGAAAGACAAGATCCAGCCTCACTCACCAGAACACAGGCACCAGTCCCCTCCTCCAGGAAGCCTACACAACCCACTGAACCAACCTTACCCACTGGGGGCAGACCAAAAACAACAGGAGCTACGAACCTGCAGCCTGTGGAAAGGAGACCCCAAACACAGTAAGTTAAGCAAAATGAGAAGACAAAGAAACACACAGCAGATGAAGGAGCAAGGTAAAAACCCACCAGACCAAACAAATGAAGAGAAAATAGGCAGTCTACCTGAAAAAGAATTCAGAGTAATGATAGTAAAGATGATCCAAAATCTCAGAAATAGAATGGAGAAAATACAAGAAACATTTAACAAGGACCTATAAGAACTAAAGAGCAAACAAACTATGACGAACAACACAATAAATGAAATTAAAACTTCTCTAGAAGGAACCAATAGCAGAATAACTGAGGCAGAAGAACGGATAAGTGACCTGGAAGATAAAATAGTAGAAATAACTACTGCAGAGCAGAATAAAGAAAAAAGAATGAAAAGACTTGAGGACAATCTCAGAGACCTCTGGGACAACATTAAACGCACCAACATTTGAATTATAGGGGTCTCAGAAGAAGAAGAGGAAAACTAAGGGACTGAGAAAATATTTGAAGAGATTATAGTTGAAAACTTCCCTAATATGGGTAAGGAAATAGTTGATCAAGTCCAGGAAGCGCAGAGAGTCCCATATAGGATAAATCCAAGGAGAAACATGCCAAGACACATATTAATCAAACTATCAAAAATTAAATACGGGTCTTTCCCGGTGGTGCAGTGGTTAAGAATCTACCTGCTAATGCAGGGGACACGGGTTCAATCCCTGGTCCAGGAAGATCCTACATGCCACGGAGCAACTAAGCCCGTGAGCCACAACTACTGAGCCTGCACTCTAGAGCCCTGTAGTCACAACTACTGAGCCCATGAGCCACAGTCACTAAGCCTGTGTGCCACTACTACTGCAGCTCACACGTCTAGAGCCTGTGCTCCACAACAAGAGAAGCCACCGTGATGAGAAGCCCGCACACCACAACGAAGAGTAGCCCCCACTCACCGCAACTAGAGAAAGCCCACGCACAGCAACGAGGACCCAACACAGCCAAAAATACACAAATTAAATTAAATTAAATACAAAGAAAAAATATTAAATGCAACAAGGGAAAAGCAACAATTATCATACAAAGGAATCCCCATAAGGTAAACAGGTGATGTTTCAGCAGAAACTCTGCAAGCCAGAAGGGACTGCCAGGAAATATTTAAAGTGATGAAAAGGAAAAACCTACAACCAAGATTACTCTACCCAACAAGGATCTCATTCAGATTCGACAGAGAAATCAAAAGCTTTACACACAAGTGAAAGCTAACAGAATTCAGCATCACCAAACCAGCTCTACAACAAACGCTAAAGGAACTTCTCTAGGCAGGAAACACAAGAGATGGAAAAGACCTACAATAACAAACCCAAAACAATCAAGAAAATGGTAATAGGAACATACATATCGATAACTACCTTAAATGTAAATGGATTAAATGTTCCCACCAAAAGACATAGACTGGCTGAATGAATACAAAAACAAGACCCATAGATATGCTGTCTACAAGAGACCCACTTCAGACCTAGGGACACATAAAGACCGAAAGTAAGGGGATGGAAGAAAATATTCCATTAAAATGGAAATCAAAAGAAAGCTGGAGTAGCAATTCTCATATCAGACAAAATAGACTTTAACATAAAGACTATTACAAGAGACAGAGAAGGACACTACATAATGATCAAGGGATCAATCCAAGAAGAAGATATAACAATTGTAAATATTTATGCACCCAACATAGGAGCACCTCAATACATAAGGCAAATGCTAACAGCCATAAAAGGGGAAATCGACAGTAACACAATCATAGTAGGGGACTTTAACACCTCACTTTCACCAATGGACAGATCATCCAAAATGAAAATAAATAAGGAAACACAAGCTTTAAATGATACATTAAACAAGATGGACTTTATTGATATTTATAGGACATTCCATCCAAAAACAGCAGATTACACTTTCTTCTCAAGCACTCATGGAACATTCTCCAGGATACATCATATCTTGGGTCACAAATCAAGCCTTGGTAAATTTAAGAAAACTGAAATCGTATCAAGTATCTTTTCTTACCACAACGCTATGAGACTAGATAACAATTACAGGGAAAAAAATCTGTAAAAAATACAAACACATGGAGGCTAAACAATACATTACTAAAAATAACTGTGAGATCACTGAAGAAATCAAAGAGGAAATCAAAAAATACCTAGAAACAAATGACAATGAAAACAGGATGACCCAAAACCTATGGGATGCAGCAAAAGCAGTTCTAAGAGGGAAGTTTGTAGCAATACACTCCTACCTTAAGAAGCAAGAAACATCTAAAATAAACACCTAACCTTACACCTAAAGCAGTTAGAGAAAGAAGAACAAGAAAACCCCAAAGTTAGCAGAAGGAAAGAAATCATAAAGATCAGATCAGAAATAAATGAAAAAGAAATGAAGGAAATGATAGCAAAGATCAATAAAACTAAAAGCTGGTTCTTTGAGAAGATAAACAAAATTCATAAACCGTTAGCCAGACTCATCAAGAAAAAAAGGGAGAAGACTCAAATCAATATAATTAGAAATGAAAAAGGAGAAGTAACAACTGACACGGCAGAAATACAAAGGATAATGAGAGAGAGATTACTACAAGCAACTATGCCAATAAAATGGAAAACCTGGAGGAAATGGACAAATGCTTAGAAAAGCACAACCTTCCGAGACAGAACTGGGAAAAAGTAGAAAATATAAACAGACCAATCACAAGCACTGAAACTGAAACTGTGATTAAAAAATATTCCAACAGGGGCTTCCCTGGTGGCTCAGTGGTTGGGAGTCTGCCTGCTGATGCAGGGGACATGGGTTCGTGCCCCGGTCTGGGAGGATCCCGTGTGCTGCGGGGCAGCTGGGCCCGTGGGCCATGGCTGCTGGGCCTGCGCATCCGGAACCTGTGCTCCACAACGGGAGAGGCCACGGCAGTGAGAGGCCTGCGTACCACAGAAAAAAAAAAGAAAAAAGAAAATCTTCCAACAAACAAAAGCCCAGGACCAGACAGCTTCACAGGAAAATTCTATCAAACATTTAGAGAAGAGCTAACACCTATCCTTCTCAAACTCTTCCAAAATATAGCAAAGGGAGGAACACTCCCAAACTCATTCAATGAGGCTACCATCACCCTGATACCAAAACCAGACAAAGATGCCACAAAAAAAGAAAACTACAAGTCAATATCACTGATGAACATGGATGCAAAAAATCCTCAAGAAAATACTAGCCAGAAGAATCCAACAGCACATTAAAAGGATCATACACCATGATTAAGTGGGGTTTATCCCACTTGATAATGCAAGGATTCTCATCCTTGCATCCTAGGAATGCAAGGATTCTTCAATATACACAAATCAATCAATGTGATAAACCATACTAACAAATTGAAGGAGAAAAACAATATGATCATCTCAATAGATGCAGAAAAAGCTTTTGACAAAATTCAACACCTATTTATGATTAAAAAAAAAACCTCCAGAAAGTAGGCATAGAGGGAACTTACCTCAACATAATAAAGGCCACATATGACAAACCCACAGCCAACATCATTCTAAATGGTGAAAAACTGAAACCATTTCCTCTAAGATCAGGAGCAACACAAGGTTGTCCACTCTCACCACTATTATTCAACATAGTTTTGAAAGTTTTGGCCAGAGCAGTCAGAGTAGAAAAAGAAATAAAAGGAATCCAAATTGGAAAAGAAGAAGTAAAGCTGTCACTGTTTGCAGATGACATGATACTATACATAGAGAATCCTAAAGATGCTACCAGAATACTACTAGAGCTAATCAATGAATTTGGTAAAGTTGCAGGATACAAAATTAATGCACAGAAATCTCTTGCATTCCTATACACTAATGATGAAAAATCTGAAAGAGAAATTAAGGAAACACTTCCATTTACCATTGCAGCAAAAAGAATAAAATACCTAGGAATAAACCTACCTAAGGAGACAAAAGACCTGTATGTAGAAAACTATAAGACACTGATGAAAGAAATTAAAGATGATACAGACAGATGGAAAGATATACCATGTTCTTGGATTGGAAGAATCAACACTGTGAAAATGACTATACTACCCAAAGCAATCTATAGTTCAGTGTAATCCCTATCAAACTACCGATGGCATTTTTCACAGTACTAGAACAAAAAATTTCACAGTTTGTATGGAAACACAAAAGATCCCGAACAGCCAAAGCAATCTTGAGAAAGAAAAGCGGAGCTGGAGGAATCAGGCTCCCTGACTTCAGACTATACTACAAAGCTACAGTCATCAAGACAGTATGGTACTGGCACAAAAACAGAAATATAGATCAATGGTACAGGACAGAAAGCCCAGAGATAAACCCACGCACATATGGTCACCTTATTTTTGATAAAGGAGGCAAGAATATACAGTGGAGAACAGATAGCCTCTTCAATAAGTGGTGCTGGGAAAACTAGACAGCTACATGTAAAAGAATGAAATTAGAACACTCCCTAACACCATACACAAAAATAAACTCAAAATGGATTTGAGACCTAAATGTAAGGCCAGACACTATCAAACTCTTAGAGGAAAACACAGGCAGAACACTCCATGACATAAACCACAGCAAGATCCTTTTTGACCCACCTCCTAGAGAAATGGAAATAAAAACAAAAATAAACAAATGGGACCTAATTAAACTTAAAAGCTTTTGCACAGCAAAGGAAACCATAAACAAGATGAAATGACAACCGTCAGAATGGGAGAAAATGTTTGCAAATGAAGCAACTGACAAAGGATTAATCTCCAAAATATACAAGCAGCTCATGCAGCTCAATATCAATAAAACAAACGACACAATCCAAAAATGGGCAGAAGACCTAAACAGACATTTCTCCAAAGAAAATATACAGATTGCCAACAAACACATGAAAGGATGCTCAACATCACTAATCATTAGAGAAATGCAAATTGAAACTACAATGAGGTATCACCTCATACCAGTCAGAATGGCCATCATCAAAAAATCTATAAACAATAAATGCTGGAGAGGGTGTGGAGACAAGGGGACTTTCTTGCACAATTGGTGGGAATGTAAATTGATACAGCCACTATGGAGAACAGTATGGAGGTTCCTCAAAAAATTAAAAATAGAACTACCATACGACCCAGCAATCCCATTACTGGGAATATACCCTGGGAAAACCATAATTCAAAAGGAGTCATGTACCACAATGTTCACTGCAGCTCTATTTACAATAGCCAGGACATGGAAGCAACCTAAATGTCCATCGACAGATGAATGGATAAAGAAGATGTGGCACATATATACAATGGAATATTACTCAGCCATAAAAAGAAACAAAAGTTGAGTTATTTGTAGTGAGGTGGATGGACCTAGAGACTGTCATACAGAGTAAAGTAAGTCAGAAAGAGAAAAACAAATACTGTATGCTAACACATATATACAGAATCCAAAAAAAAAAAAATGGTTCTGAAAACCTAGGGGCAGGACAGGAATAAAAACACAGGTGTAGAGAATGGACTTGAGGACATGGGGAGGGGGAAGGGTAAGCTGGGATGAAGTGAGAGAGTGGCATGGACATATACACACTACCAAATGTAAAACAGATAGCTAGTGGGAAGCAGCCACATAGCACAGGGAGATCAGCTCAGTGCTTTGTGTCCACCTAGAGGGGTGGGATAGGGAGGGTGGGAGGGAGGGAGACACAAGAGGGAGGAGATATGGGGATATATATAGATGTATAGCTGATTCACTTTGTTATAAAGCAGAAACTAACACAAAAACAAAAAAAAAACCAAAAAAACACGTCAAAAAAAAAGAAAAAGAAGCTAGACGCAAAAGACAGTCCATTTATATCAAGTTCATATGCAGGCAAAATTAATCAATGAGGATAGAAATCAGAATAATGGTAGACCAGGAGGGACGTCAGAGAGACGTTTGGGAGGCTGATGAATGTTCTAAGTCTTGATCTAGGCAGTGGTAACATGTGTGCTCACTTTATAAAACTTAATCAATCTGTACAATTAAGATTTACCTTTGGGCTTCCCTGGTGGGGCAGTGGTTGGGAGTCCGCCTGCCAATGCAGGGACACGGGTTCGTGCCCCGGTCTGGGAAGATCCCACATGCCACAGAGCGGCTGGGCCCGTGAGCCATGGCCACTGAGCCTGCGCGTCCGGAGCCTGTGCTCCGCAACGGGAGAGGCCACAACAGTGAGAGGCCCGCGTACCGCAAAAAAAAAAAAAAAGTTTATTTGGGGGTGGTGGTGCTGTGATGAATTAGGAGATTGGGACTGACATATATACACTAATATGTATTAAATGGATAACTAATAAGAACCTGCTGTATAAAAATAAAATAAAATAAAATTCAAAAAAACAAAAAAATAAAATAAATAAAAGTTTATATAAATAAAATAATAATGAATATATTAGAGAGAGAGAGTTACACTGCATGATTTTTAATGTTCCTTACAGTTCTAACATGCTATGATTTTGTGTGAAAATGCTTTGAAAATAATAAAATCCTCTACAAGTAAAAAAATAAAAATAAATAAAGTAAACACCAAGGGACTTCCCTGGTGGCGCAGTGGTTAAGACTCGGCACTCCCAATGCAGGGGACCCAGGTCCAATCCCTGATCGGGGAACTAGATCCTACATTCATACCGCAACTAAGAGTTCGCATGCTGCAACTAAGGAGCCTGCGAGCCAAAACTGAAAATAAAAGGAGCCCGCCTGCCACAACTAAGACCAGGCACAACCAAATAAATAAATATGTTTTAAAAATAAATAAAAAGTAAAGTAGACATCAAATAAATGTTTCCACTATTGTGAATTGTGGGTATAATTAATAAAGCACCAAAATGATGCTTGCCACCTAGCCAGGAGGGTTAACACACCAAAATGGGCTTTGGTAAAATGGTGTGCTCTTTCCATGCTTGGCAAATTCCAGGAAAAGATGGGAAACATCTCTTCTGGATAGCTTAGAGAATGGTGGATGCATTGGAATTCATGGAACTCCTGAAAGCTAAACATCCTTAGACCCCAAGTTACAAACCCCAACCCGTGGAAGATAAAGAATGGACCACTGAACCTACCCCATGCCCCAGACTAGATTAGTCACCCCATTTTATACCATATGGCTTCCTCTTTCCTTGTAGCTCCTACCATTGGTGAAATTTTTTATTTCATGTATCACACACTAGACTCCAGCTCCCCGTGAAGGCAAAGGCCACGCTGGTTTCATTCCCCATCGCATCCCCAACGTTTAGCCCGAACTGCCACATAGCATGCTCCCCATTATGTACTCGCTGAATTAATTAAGTGGTCACCGGATGGAGCTTCCAGCTGTGGGTTTCTAGGCTCCCACTCCAACCATCTGACCAGAATTAAGAACATGAGCTTGATCCCAAGCAGAGGTTTCCAGACAGCAAAGCACGTAGGCCTAAAACCCACCAAGCCAATGCTTTTGCTCCCTGGTGTAGCTCGCCAGTCCCACGGATCACACGTGTTTTGCACATGGAACCCCACTGACGTAACTGGGAATTTCACGGATGGAACAAATGAAGAGGCAAGGCAGCAGTAGATGTCTGCAGCACGAAGCTGTCAAGAAGTGATGTTTTGCGACCGGGGGGGCAGACAGCATGCTGCCGGGTGGTGGTCACTGACCGGCCTTCTAGAACGCACGGAGGGGTGAGAGCTTGCTCTGCCCGCTTGGCCCCAGAGCATCGGAAGCTTGGGTGGGTTCCATAACAGCAGCCTGGCCTCCCTTTCCATCCCGCAGCTCCCTCCTCAGCCCTGGCCCCTCCACTTCCGTCCCACCAGTCCCCAGACAAAAACAAAAGACCCATTACGGAGTTATTAGCTTCGTCTCGCATATCCCCGTGGAGGGAGACAACTGCCAAGCCCACTTCGACTTAAAATGTTTAACAGATTTGCCCACATCTAATTTCTGTCACTGTGTTTACAGTACAAGGAACCCAGAGCAGAAAGCCGTGGAGAAAAGTCCTGGGGTTAGGATGGTGGGGGCAACAGAGGAGAGGGCAAAAAATAAATGCCAAACGCCTTCAAAGGCGACATTCCTCCCTGTGGTTTGCAAACACTTCCTCTCTCCCCAGCCATCCTGTAATCATGCTCCAGCGTTCACCAGAGGAGTGTTTACATCCAACACCATTACCGGCAGGGGAGACAGGCGAAATTAAGGCCTCTGGTCTCTGTTCTCTGAGGCCCCATTATCTCTTTCCTCCCTTTACGTCCTTTCATCAGACGCCTCCAATATATGAAGGGGTAAAAGCCTTTAATGGGATTTTGAAGATCTTAAAAGCCAGGCGGTTTGTTTAAAAAGGAAAAAGACCAAGAGGGTAACATAGCCTGGGATCCCTGGGTCCACTTCTTGAAAAAGGGAGCAAACTTTGTTCTCTTTTTTTCCCCCCGTCTGCCAAATCAAATGTTGGGTTTGAGGTTTGTCTTGGATGGACAAGCAGACCACACAGAGCTGCCAGTGGACAGCCGCCTTTCCAGCGAGGCTGAGAATTGCCATCCACAGCACTTCCCTGGCCTGGCACGTCCTCTCCACTTCTCTCTCTCTCTCTCTGTCTCTCCCTCTCTCGCTTTCTCTCTCTTGGAGCTGTGCCCAAGGCCCAAACTGACACCAACATCCCGATCGTGGTTAGCCGAGCCTAAGGGTGGCTGAGGGTACGAGATAAAGGGGAGACGACGGTCACAAAGTCAGAGGAAATATTGCACGTTGGCAAATTCGAAAGAGTGGATTTGGGTTTCTTCACTTCCCCAAGGCTGGGAAAACCCCTGTCATACATGGCCACAAAGTTTGGTTAGGAGAGAGACTGGGTTTTCCAAAGAAATAGTTCTATTTGGTGTTCCCTTTCCATTTCACTGGGCCAATTAGGCTTCGCTGAATCAGCACTGGACTGCTTGGGGTTTGTTGAGCCATAGCTGTCTTGGGGAGCCATGATGGGGTGAAGAGAGATTTATGAGGTACACTGCATTTGAATGAGACTCCGTGTTGGGCTGGGCTGGGTTGAAGACATTGTTGGTTCGTGTTGTAATATCAGAGTGGAATATCGGCGTGGAATCTTGTGATGCTGTATATGACTTTGATCCGTGGTGCCACATTGGCTGTGGTACGGTTTCAGAAGACACACTGGTAGGCAACGCTGTGTTTGTTTTGGGGGGTTGTTGAGTTGGACTCTGACGCAGCAGTGGACTGGGGTGTCGTGCTGGGAAAGCCATGTAGTGAGACCGTCAAGCCCTGGTTTTGTTCACCAACGCGACTAACCGTCCCAGTAATAAAACCCAACCTCTCCTACCAAGGTGGCCACGTGGCCCCTCTGCACAGAAGCTGAGGGCTTTCAGGAGACATGAGACAGAACTATGTCTCCTGAAATCCCGATGAAGACCTCAAGGTCATCACAGCCCAATCACCCAAACTGACCACTGGCTGAACACCACGTCCAAATCCCCAGGACTCTTCTGCAAAGTGCCATAGGGTGTTTCATTGCCACACTCCCCGGTTTCCCTCGCTGCAATAGCCTCCCCTCAAACCACATGGAGCTTCCAGCCAAATCTCAAGTCCTGCCTCTTCCCTCGCGCACTTCAAAAATATTTCTTAAACTCACTAGAACCTTCGTCGGAGGTCGTCCAGCCACAAGAGCTGGAGGCAAAAGGACGTGACCTCTCCCTTGTTTCACGGAACACTGCTCCCTGCACGTCGGCCAACACAGTTTCCTCCCTTGTCCCAAGTGAAGCTTCTTGTTCTGGGGGAATGGACACTTCCTACCTGGTTTTCATAATGGAACCAAGTTGTTCCACCTCCAAAGACGACAGCAACCCTCACAACAAGAGCAGCTCCCATGAATGGCAGCTCACAGTGGGCCACATGCTGAGCTAAGCACTGCACGTGCCTCTTCTCTTTACATCCTAACCCCTCTGGGAGGGAAGTATTATTAGCTTTGTTTGACACATTCATTCAACAAATATTTTCAGAACAACTACTACGTAGTTCTACAGGCACTGTTCTTGGACCTGGGGATGCAGCAGTGAACCAAACAGTTGAAAATCTCTACTAGCCTGTAGATTCTGACCTAGTGGATGGGGAAACTGAGTCTCAGAGACGTTAAGACGGTTGCACAAAGCCACACAGCTGTGAAGAGCAAAGCTCAGGCTCGGCCCCAGAACTGCCTGACTCCAAAGCCACGATTCAAAAGACAAACAAACCAAAAAAACAAAAACAAACAAAACACACACATACACACAAAGCCATGATTGTACCAACTACATGTCCTTCCTTTATAAAAGCCACTAATGTGTCCTGTCAGGATGCACTGACTTACTTTGGTTTTCTGTTTTTTTGTTTTTATTTTCAGTATCAGCTACTCTGTCGTGGCTGCCTGCTGCTTGGTCATCACCCATTAGATGTAAACAGAAATAGCACTGCAGGCTCAAGTACCTTTATGGAGGGATGGAAGTTTTGAGGCCAGAAAGAAAGGGCTGATGGAGAGGAAGAGATGGAGGCTCAATCCCTCCAGGTTAGAGCTGGCATCTCTGCGATCTAAGGGTCATTGACAGCATGGGAAAAGGAACAAGGGTGAAATCCTGGCTGGTACAGTCCATTCCCAAGCCAGCGAGAACCATCATAATGGAAAATATAGTACTCTACTTTTTAAACTGGGAAGAGTTTGCCTAGGGCTTCCCTTCCTCCTAGGACTGAAGAAGAGAAAGATGGATTGTCTAGAGAGAAAGCCAAGCTTAAGAGACCAAGGTCTAAGTCCCCGTTGCACATTTTCTGGAGCCTAGGCTGATCATTTTGCCTCTCTGAGACTCAGTTTCTTCACCAGTTAAATGTGAATGTTCTTAACACCTAAGTGACAGAGCTATGATAAAGAGCCTTAAATAAGAATATATACAGAAAGTGCTTGGCCCATTATAAAGAGCTACGTGAGTATTAGATAATCCACCAGGCTGGCAGGAGCCAACCCTCATATTATGAACTACGAAATTACAACGCCAGGAACATTGAGAGGAGAGACAAGGTCTTCATAGGGGAGAAGCAGACCAAGTCAAGATTGTAGGAGAAAGAAAATGGGGTTCATGTTGCTATACCTGCTATATTATAAGCCCTGTGGTTGCATATATATATATATATATATATATATATATATATACACACACACACACACACACACACACATATATGATTTCGTTTGGGGTGACGATATTATCCTCATTTTATGAATAAATAATGTTCAAGGAGGCAAACCAGCATTCCCATTGTCACCAGACCACAAAAATGGAACCACCGGAATTTAAATTTAGAATGGCCACTCGCCAAAACCCAGATTTTTTTTCCCCACTTTGTCACCTCATTTGCCCAAAGTACTCCCTAAAAGAAAACCTACTCAACTGGATTTACATTTAAAGGTCTAACCTGTCTTTAGTATCCATGTCCTTAAAATAAACAGACCCCCAAGCCTCAGTCACACCATTTACAGAAGCCCCTACATGGAGTTAGTCGCCTCTGTCTGAGTGCCTTCCCGGAGCCGGGCAATGAATGAAGTGACCCCACCCTGACCCTCCATCTCCTCCGGTCTCCTGGTCTTTCCTCCCACAAAGAGGGTTTCCAGGCGTTCTGCAGGGCATTGTGAATACCAGGTGCCTCTTGCTGTATCCAGGTTCTGGAGTCCAGTCTCTCTAGATAAGGAATGGCGTACTTGACATGACAGTGCTCCCGTGTGTGTTGTTTGAACTCCATCCTCAAATTCTAGTTCTGTTTTCCTCTCCTCCATTGATTGAAAGGGCTCTCATTCAGCACAGCTTGCTTCTCGCACACTGTCTCCAGATCCACAGATTCCTGGCTTTGGTCTCAAACTCCTACTTCCTCCACTTAGTAGCTGGGTAACCCTGGGCAGGTCATCCAGCTGCCCCTCCATCTCAACACACGGCCCCACCCACCACCCAGCTGCCCAAATCTGCAAAGCAATCTTGAAGCACCTGTCCCTCTATCTTCAGATCTAAGTCCTATCAACCCAACCTTCCAAACATTCCTCAGATCCATTCACTTCCCTCCACTCTCACTGCACTAGCTTCCAGCGTCTCCGTCCCTCTCTTGGACGTGGTCTTACTGCTTCCACTCTTGCTTCCTCCATTCTGTCTCCTCACTGCCACAGAGCAAGCCTTTTAAATATGCAAATGCATTCATCATGCCTCCACCTCCCTTCCAAATCCTTCAGTGGCTCCCTACTGCTATAAAGTAATGGGCCAGGGCTTCCCTGGTGGCACAGTGGTTGAGAGCCCGCCTGCCAATGCAGGGGACACGGGTTCGTGCGCCGGTCCGGGAAGATCCCACATGCCGTGGAGTGGCTGGGCCCGTGAGCCATGGCCGCTGAGCCTGCGCGTCGGAGCCTGTGCTCCGCAACGGGAGAGGCCACAACAGTGAGAGGCCCGCATAACGCAAAAAAGTAAAATATAAATAAATAAGTAAATAAATAAATAAAGTAATGGGCCAAATCAGGGAACCATGTCAGCTCTACCATCTACCAGCCTCATGGTCTTGGTCAGATGGCTTACCTTCTCTGTGCTTCGGTTTTGCAATCTGCACCTATGGCTCAGGGTTGTTGGCAAGGTGAAATGATTTAATGGGAGTTCCCTGGCGGTCCAGTGGTTAGGTCTCAGTGTTTGCATTGCCGTGACCCAGGTTCAATCTCTGGTCAGAGAATTAAGATCCTGCAAGCTGCATGGTGTGGCAAAAAAAAAAAAAAAAAAAAAAAAAATTAAACGAGTTAATAAATAAAAGTTACTTGGAAATGTGTCTAGTGAACAGTAAAGACTCAACAAATCCCACCTCTTTTATCATCTTCATCGTCATTATTACTATCCTTATTATTTGAATAATAAGCCCTTAGCACAGGATACAGAGGTTGGGAAGATCTATTTCTTGCCTACCTATCCAACTTTACCTCTGGTCTCACCCCTGACATTCTACACACCAGCCATCCTTAACTTCTTTGTTTTTTTAATTCAATATAGGGGCAATGATGTATGTATAAAGATGGTCACCACAGTGATGTTTATAATAAAAAAAATTTTTAAGGTAAATATCCATCAATTAAAAATGCTTACGTAAAATCGTAGTGTAATCAAGTATTTCAAAAACATTTTAAATTATGACTCTAATGAATATTTAATGACAGGAGAAAATGCTTATGATGTGACAGCGCATGCAAAATGACTTGAAATTGTATCTACAGCATTATTGCGACCGGAAGGAAATAAATCAAAATGTTTACCCGGTGGTACTTTCTGTACTGTTATACAATGATGAGAAGTGATACTCTTTTTTCTTCATACTTTGCCTATGTTCCAAATTTTATAGAGTCAGCATGTATGCCTTTCATATTAGGGAGAGGGAGAGAGAGAGAAAGAAACTTGCCTCCTTTCTTCTTTTTTGTTGCAAATATAAATGTTCTGGTATTAAAAACTCACTCCCCAGCCCACACACGTACAATTGCCACCGTTTCCCACCCTCCCTCCCTCCCTGTCCATGAAAACAATATTTCAATTCTGGTCTTAAACGATTGTACTGAAAACGTAAAGGAAACCCAGTTCCTCTCCACGGGCTAACATAATTTGCTAGGCTCCTGTCTTGGGATAAAAGAAATCTTGAAATTAAAAAAAAACAAGAACAACAAAAAACTACAGTCGGCTCCATTTTAGAATGAAATCCAAAACAGATTCAGTCGCAGAGGACAAATACATATTAAACTTTTTTAAATGGAGGCAAACAAATCACTTTAATCCCAAGATTTTGGAGTGCTGTCCCTATTCGTAGAAATTATCACCTGGTCAACACACTGCATCTCTCTGGAACCCAGATATCCCTTAATGTGTTTTTTGGCAATAGTGGGGGGATGTGGTGTATGTGTGTATATCTTTTTCTCCCGGGTCCACCAGATGTTCTGAGATGCTTAGTCTGTGTCGCTGAGATGCAGGGTTGACCAGATGTCTGATGTTGTGGGGTTTTTTTTTGGGTTTTTTGGGTGTGTGTGTGTGTGTGTGTGTGTGTGTGTGTGTGTGTGTACGTAACAGGCAGAGAAAGAGAGAAAAATAAAAGGGCAAAGTTCACTAACAATTTTTTTTTTCCTTTTCAAAGCAACTTTGATAACTCTCCGTTCCAATAAGTTATGGCTTCCTCCCAACCTGCTTCCTTGGTGGGAACAGTAGGTTCCCATGCCAACTGGAATGGGGAGAGGGGGAGGCCGTGAGAGCCATTTGATGGTTTGTCAAGATATGCACTCCAGCACCTCATTCTTCTAAGAATGTTTTTAAATGAAAAAGCTTTGCTGCTTAGACAAAAAGAGGAACAAATATTCTTGCAGAGAAGCAAAGAACCTCATACTAAAGGATGCAGGATAACATTACTAATATATCATTATGAACCCTTAATGAATGAAAATATTATTCACATTTTCCTTTGATTTTATGCTTGGTTATGAAGCATTTCAAGGGGAGGGAAAGAAAGAGACAAACACTGTGGCTGGCATTGTTACTTTGACGTTACAAATAACTGTATTTATGACAGTATTATACAGTTCATATATTTCCCTCTAATAGTGCCAATAAAAAGATGGTATTTTCCCAGCATCTGCTCTCTGCTCATATTTTATGTCTTACTTCCCTCAAGGGTCTGTGTGCTCTTAAGCAAAAGAGCTAATTTTTCACAGTGTTAGAGGGGAAGGGAAGTTGGCTTTCTGTCTTTCTACCACTCAACTGCTGTTTTCCTAGTAGTCCTCACAGGGCAAAATGCTCTTCTTTTCCTTTAAAAAGAAATGCTCCAGGGCTTCCCTGGTGGCACAGTGGTTGAGAGTCCGCCTGCTGATGCAGGGGACATGGGTTCGTGCCCCAGTCCGGGAAGATCCCACATGCCGCGGAGCGGCTGGGCCCGTGGGCCATGGCCGCTGAGCCTGCACGTCCGGAGCCTGTGCTCCGCAACGGAAGAGGCCACAGCGTGAGAGGCCCGCATACTGCAAAAAAAAAAAAAAAAAAAAGAGAGAAAAAAAAGAAATGCTACACACATGCACATATTATAATAGCTCACATTTTTTCAGAGTTCTTCCTACCTACCCGGGACCTGGGTTTTACACATTTCACTTCAACTGACCTTCAGGACAAGCTTCTGACCCAGGTACTCTGATTGTGCCCATTTTAGGGATGAAGAGACTGCAAGTCTTAGCAAGTTCCCTGTAGACACTCAGTATGATCCAGGACTCAGATCCCTCAAAGTCAATGCTCCAGACAACACTCTTGTGCTTTTCTGTCCTTTTGTTTTTTTCTCACTGTTGAGGTGTTCTTTGCTTATGATGGATAAATATTCTTTTTTCTTAAATAAATTTATTTATTTTATTTATTTATTTTTGGCTGCATTGGGTCTTCGTTGCTGTGCACGGGCTTCCTCTAGTTGCAGCGACTGGGGGCTACTCTTCATTGAGATGTGCAGGCTTCCCACTGCAGTGGCTTCTCTTACCACGGAGCACGGGCTCTAGGCATAAAGGCTTCAGTTGTTGTGGCTCGCGGGCTCTAGAGCGCAGCCTCAGTAGTTGTGGCGCACGGGCTTAGTTGCTCCACGGCATGTGGGATCTTCCCGGACCAGGGCTCAAACCCGTGTCCCCTGCATTGGCAGGCGGATTCATAACCACTGCGCCACCAGGGAAGTCCCATGATGGATAACTATTCTAACTGGTAGCAGAGAACTCAGTCTCACAGGGCCTTTAACCAGGCACATATTCTTTTTAGATGGGATGAAAAAGCCAGCTAACTTTCATCAATAATACTTCTTGGTGTCTTCTTCCACAGGTCTAGCTGTGTGAGCTTGAATAAATAATTTAACCCACCTGAACATCAGTTTTCTTATAAGAGAGAAATATCATAGCTTAGTATCAACACAGAATATGAGCTTAAGAACTATGATACATTCACTTACATAATATTCACTAAGCCCTTCTTAGATGGCTGACAAGATGCTAGATGCTGAGGGAACAGCAATGAAAAGAATATAGTCCCTGCTCTCTGGATGCATACAGTCTAGTGAGAGAGAGAACTATGCAAACAGACCAATACCATTGCTTGTGATTAGTTAGTTCTTTGATGTAGTTACCGAATTGTTCTCTTTAAGTTTCTGACCAGCATCTGAAGGACTAACAGGCAAAATAATTTCAGAGTTTTCCAGAAATATTTCATCACAAATACTCCCTTCTAAAACAAACAAAACAAAACAAACACTTGTAGAAATCCATAGGGCTTCTACCAGGCAATTTAACGTATAAACTGTGGACATGTGAGTCAAGCATAGTTCTAAACTATCATGGCAATGAACAAAGATTATCATGTCAACAGATAACTACCCCTGGCGATTAATATCTTTTTTTAATAAATACATACCTGCACCAATCAGCAAAACTGAAATGTGGGCAGCTCGTTACACTACGCCAGCCAGTAAGAAAAAAATAAAAAGTATTTCTAAGTACTCAGAAAGACTGTACTCTTCAAGATATCCTCAGACCCTCTCTATCTTCAAGTCTCCATGATTCTATCAGGTACTTAAAACAGTTTCTCAGCCTGGGCACTATTAACATTCTGGCTAGATAATTCTTTATTCTGGGAGATTCCCTGTGCTCTGTAGAATATTTAGAAGCATCCATGACCTATATCCACCAGATCCCAGCAGCAGAGACGATCACCTCCCCCCACATGATGACAACTAATAACATCTCCAGACATTGCCAAATGTCCCCAGGGGAGAGGGTGCCCCAAATCACCCCCCAGTTGACAACCATTGGTCTAAGACTAAAAGCACCTCTATATTTTGGAGGAGTTAAGATCAACTTAGGATCTAGCCTAGTCTGGCCTGGTCCCTTCTAAGATACCTTTTCTTTCTTCAAGTCAGGGGTTAGGAAGGAACCCATCAAATGTTTCATTCATTCATTCATTCACTTGCCAACTCACTCCCTCGTTCAGCATACATTGGTGGAGTGTAATGGCAATTTGCAGGCATGGCCTGGTACAAAACCACTAAGCACATTAAAGATGTCCAAACAAATACCATCCAGGACATGATCTGAACTACCAAAGCTCACCAGAACACTTGAGGTCTTACCTTGACCCTGGCACTATCTCTTGAGCCAGTGGTTTCCCTCTAGGACTCAATCTCATCACCTGTAAAATGGACTTGATGTGTGTGTCCCAAACATCAACCCTTTGGATGCTACCTTCAAAAGTTTTGCCATCCTCACCATCTGTATAATAATTTGCTTACTGTATTTTTTCTTAAGTCAATGCTTTTTATTTATTTACTCTCCCAAGGAAATTGCATATCACTATTATGTACATAAATCCAGTATCACGTCCATAAATAAAAGGTAACCTTAAAAAAGAAATACAGGGAAAGCAAAACAAAGCTATTATATTCCAGCTCTACACTGCTGTCAATGGGAGGTTCTCAGCATGATGCCTATTCTTTCCATATTACAAAGCGGAGGATAGGAGAATGGTAAGGAGATGTTAAAGGCATACCAGGACCAAACTGGAAATTTCTCTGTGCCAATGAGAATCAAAGGAGGCTTGCAAAGGGGGAAAGCTCTCACTATGTGGTCCAGAATCACTTATTTTCATGTTCTTGGACCATCTTGAATCATTCATATCTGTCGGTGGCATGCATGCCACCTTTTGGGAAACACAAGATCAGCTGTGCCAGTCTAGTTCTTAATACCTTGTTTCGCTGGCTTTACTGTGTGGCCTCATGTAAATGACTTTAACTACTCTGAAGCTCAGTTTTCTCATCTATAGAATGGAAACACCATCACTGCCCCTCAAAGCTGTTGTGAGCAGTTAATAACATATTTAACCTCGCTTTGATTTCCAAGGTTCTTCTTTAGATCTAACATCCTAGAAAAAAGCAATTCCCCCAATAATCTTTGTAGATATCCGTTTGAGTCATGTTTAGGAGCTGGCATAGCAAAACAAACCAAAATAAAAAGTCTTTAGAGTTGTCCCCCCCCCCCAGATTCATGTTGAAACTTAACCCCCAATGTGATGGTATCAGGAGGTGGGGCTTTGGGGAGGTGATTAGGTCATGAGGGTGGAGCCCTCATGAATGGAATTAGTGCCCTTATAAAAGAAACCCCACAGGGCTTCCCTGGTGGCGCAGTGGTTGAGAGTCCGCCTGCCGATGCAGGGGACACGGGTTCATGCCCCGGTCTGGGAGGATCCCACATGCCGTGGAGCGGATAGGCCCGTGAGCCATGGCCGCTGGGCCTGCACGTCCGGAGCCTGTGCTCTGCAACGGGAGAGGCCACATCAGTGAGCAGCCCGCGTATCGCAAAAAAAAAAAAAAAAAAAAAAAAAGAAACCCCACAGAGCTGCCTGACCCTCCCTACTTGACAACTCAGTGATAAGATGGCCATCTATGAACTAGGAAGCAGGCCCTCACCAGACACCAAATCTGCCAGCACCTTGATCTCAGAATTCCAAGCCTCCAGAACCATGAGAAACAAATTTCTGTTGTTTAAGCATCACTTAGTCTATGGTATTCTGATAGCAACCTGAATGAACTAAGACAAAAATTCACCACCTTTGAGCTAGATGTTCTTAGCCAATGCCTTATGCTCTCTGAGCCTCAGTTTCCTTGACTACAAAATGGAAATCAGAAAGGCCTTCCTCCTGCCTGCCCCTGTGATAAAAATCACATGGAATAATGAGAGCTCTTTGTAAATGGCCAAGTGAGTGATACACATATCGGTACTGATTGCCGAGCTACTGGGAGTTAAGTGCATCTTTTCATGTGTTCTTAGTTGCACCCAGGCAGGTAGGGAAGAAACGCTTGGGGGCTGCCCCTGCTAAGGTGAGCAGCTACGAAAGAAGTATGTTGCAAGGAGGTGCAAATGTTTGGGGTAAAAAGTTCTGCAAGTAAACCACAGGGGCCAAGATTAGTGCAGGGTGGGGGGGTGGAGAGGAGAGAAGAAATGGAAGAAGGTGTCAGGAGTGAGAAAGGGGTGACTTCGCAAATTTGCCCTCTGGCATCAGGATCCTTGGCGAGCTCAGCACTTTTGAGGTTCAAGTTTGTTTATTCTTGGCAAAATGTAACCGCCTGTTTCTAAGAGAAAAGTCTTTAAAAGGTTTATAAAATCTACTCAAAAGGCTTTCTGGACATCAAATAGCTCATAAAAAAGGAACATTTTGATGAGTTAAGTGTAAATGAATCAGAAACATACGGATTCCATTTTGCCTAATCTGCCCGTGGATTTAAGAACGAAGGGGAAAACTGCTCCAAGCCAAATTCTTCAGGGGCTTTTAGACCCCTGAAACCTTTGAAAGCCATTGGCAACGTTAAGCACATCCCATACAGAACTCTGCTTTGTCCTCCTGAATTTTGGTCTCCAAGAAAGGCCCCTGCTGGAAGATTCATTCTGAGGGAGAACGGGAAGGAAAGGAGTAAACACAGCCCATTTACTACATGCTCGGAACTCTGCACTTCACAGCTACCATGTGCTGATCCCCTCCAGGAAGGGGACATACTTTATGTCACCCGAGAGACAGGAGAGCACAGAGGATGGTGACACCAAGGAGACAGGGTGTTCATCCCAGCTCCACCAAGGGCCAGCTTTGTCTATCTGGCCAAGTTAAAGTAATGTGCCTAGGCCTCAGTTTCCCCATCTGTAAAATGGAGCTAAAAGGGGCATCTAGGAAGAATTGTGGCAAGGGTTAAATTTTTACTTTTTTTTTTTTGGCCGCATTACGCAGCCAATGGGCTGGGATCTTAGTTCCCTGACCAGGAGTTGAACCCGGGCCACGGCAGTGAAAGCACAATGCCCTAACCACTGGACCACCACCAGGGAATTCCTAAATTTTTAAATTATAAAACATCTCATCCAGTGCTTAGCACATAAATATTCAGTCAAGACTGGCCATCATTATGATATACAAACCTTGCAGAGTGAGCACTGATGTTATCCCCATTTTAAAGTCCAAGAAACTGAGTCCAAGAATGATTCACTCACCCCAGGCCCCAAATCCAATACAGTAGTAGACTCATGATTTAAACTTAGAGCCTTATGATTCCAAAACCAGAGGTCTTGTCACTCCACTCCACAACTTTCCCAAAAGAATCAAAAGTCTAGCAGAACCTGGATTTCCCTGTTGGCCCAGTGGTTAAGACCCCGCGCTTTCATGGCAGGGGGTGCGGGTTCGATCCCTGATCGGGTAACTAAGATCCTGCATGCCGCTGGTGCAGCCAAAAAATAAAACAAAAAAAACAAAACAAAGAGTCTAGTAGAACCAATCAAACTCCAGAGACCTGGAATTAATTTTCCAATAAGGTCTGTGCTGGGACCCTCACTCCAGCCTCATGCCGGTATCTAGAGATGAACTAAGATGAGCCTTCTAAGGACTTTCTGGTGCCAAGACACTAGCCCTACACCCGCCATCAGAGGTGTTGAGAGATATCCAAAGTTTTGTTTTCTTGGTGTGACGGGTTAATGGAATTACAGGGAAGAAGCGCAAGATGAAAGGAGAGAGATTTGGAATCACACTACATTTTCCATTCACTGTCTCTCAGACTGAGGCTGTGTAATACGGCTGTAAAAATACATGAAGCAAAATCTAAAGTAGAAAAAAAAGTCTATGTAAATGGGCCAGGTGGATAATACTCGGCGGTGGTGTGTTGTACATGTTTCTGCACATGGTTTTATCAAAGGGGATAATTATAGCACACAGAAAGTAGGATATATTGTTTCCATATGAGAGATAAAGAGGGAGTGTTATAAGTGATTAAAGGGACTTAAGGGTATAGAATGTTCTTGTAATGAGAAGAACTGCTCGTGTCCTAGAATTAGAGTGTTTCTTAGCAAGAATTGCAGAAGTCTTTCTAGTATTCTATAAAGGGAAGGCTTCTAAATTCTTGGCAAGTTTGGCCAAACTCAAAAAGTTACACTCACCCAGGCAGCCTCTCTTCATTTCCTGACTCTGTTTTGTCCAGGGATTATCTAGGCAGGTCTTTGCATCTGGCTGCTTCACCAATGAGCCCCACAGCAAAACAGCTGATGAGGTCAAGAAAGTCCGGAGCCTGATGACAAAAAGACGAACAACACAAAAATTGGGCAAGGACTTGAATAGACATTTTTCCAGAGAAGATATACAAATGGCCAATAAGCACATGTAAAGATGCTCAATATTATTAGCCATTAGGGAAATGCAAACCAAAACCATAATGAGATACCACTTCACACCCACTAGGATGGTTGTAATTAAGAAAATAAAAAATAACAAGAGTTGGCGAAGATGTGGAGAAATTGGAATACTTGCACATTCCTGGTGGGAATGTAAAGTGGAGCAGTTACTCTGGAAAGCAGTGTGGCAGTTCCTCAAAAAGAGTCACCATATGACCCAACAATTCCACTCCTGGGTATATACCCAAAGGAATTGAAAACAGATACTCAAACAAATACTTGCACACCCCAGTGTTCATCAAAGCAAAATTCACAGTAGCCAAAAGGTGGACATAACCCAAGTGTCCATCAACAGAGAAGTGGGTAAACAGAAAGCAGTCTATCCACACACTGGACTCTTACCCAGCTATAAAGAGGAGTGAAGTACTGACACATGCTACAACATAGGAGAACCTCAAAAACACTATACTAAGTAAAAGAAGCCAGACACAAAAGGTTACATATTGTATGACTCCATTTATATGAAATGCCCGGAATAGGCAAATCCATAGAGACAACAAAACAAATTAGTTTTGTTTTTTAATTACCAAGGTAACACCTCTGATGGAGGGTGTAGGGCTAGTGTCTTGGCACCAGAGAGTCCTTAGAAGTCTGGGAGGAAGGCCTATCTTAGCTCACCTCCAGACACGGGATTGAGGTAAATTAATTACCAAGGGCTGGAAGTGGGAGGCAGGGAGGGGGTGAGGGAGGAAAAACTGCTTAATGGGAATGGGATTTCTCTTTGGGGTGACAAAAATGTTTTGGAACTAGATAGGGGTGGTGGCTGCACAACACTGTGAATAGGTACACTTTAAAATGGTTAATTTTAGGGGACTTCTTTGGTGGTCCAGTGGTTAAGACTCGGGCTTCCACCGCAGGGGGCGTGGGTTCCATCCCTGGTAGGGGAACTAAGATCCCACATGCCACGTGGGACAGCCAAAAAATTAAAAAATAAGATAAAATGGTTAAGTCAAATCAATATGCTCCACACCTTAAACTTATATAGTGCTATATGTCAATTATATCTCAATAAAACTAGGAAAATTTTTTAATGGTTAATTTTTTTATAGTAAGCAATTTTTATTACTCTTTAATTTCTTTATACATGTAGCTCTAGATGTATCATGCTTGAAGTGTGATATCAAGGGTTTTTTTGTTTTGTTTTGTTTTTTGGCTGCGTGGGGTCTTCGTTGCTGCGCATGGGCTTTCTCTAGTTGCAGCGAGCGGGGGCTACTCTTCGTTGCTGCGAGTGCTTCTTATTGTGGTGGCTTCTCTTGTTGCAGAGCACAGGCTCTAGGTGCGCGGGCTTCAGTAGTTGTGGCTCGTGGGCTCTAGAGCACAGGCTCAGTAGTTGTGGCTCGCGGGCTCTAGAGCGCAAGCTCAGTAGTTGTGGCGCACGGGCTTAGTTGCTCCGTGGCATGTGGGATCTTCCCGGACCAGGGCTCCAACCCGTGTCCCCTGCATTGATAAGCGGATTGTTAACCACTGCACCACCAGGGAAGTCCCTTAATGGTTAATTTTGTTATGTGAATTTCATCCCAATATAAATAAACAAATAAAAATAAAGGCTGGAGCCCAAGTTCCTTCCCTCCACCTGCCAAGACCTTGCATTAAAAGATCTTGGCCTCCGGCTCAATGCCAGTAACTCTAGTCTCCCTAGAGTTGGCCTCCCTTGAACTATAATTCCTCTCTTGGAACTAAGCTGGATGGGCCCCGATGGTAAGTAACCACACTGGCTTGCTTCTCAGAAGGGTTTTAATATGATACGGCTGGCCGAGACATGGATTTTTGCAAATTTTTTCCTTAAATCTTTTCCTTTGTTATCCTCTAGAAAAATAATTCTAGCAGATATAGAGGGAGCTGGCCATTCAGAGCTTTGTCAGTCTCTGTTGCTGAGCAACCTGTCTTGATTGACCAGGAAATTAGCATCCATTAAGAATCGTGTGTCCTTATAACTTGGAGGTGAACTGCCTCGATGTTATTATAGTAATAGATATAGATTCAAATCTTTCTTTGCCCCTTACTCACTCTGAGCATCTGGGCAAGACACTACCTCAGTTTCCTCATCTGTAAAATGGGCATAACTATACCTCAGGGTGTTGTCATGATGTTAACATAGCATTCATATTGGAGTTGCTAAAATAATAATATTCCTTTTCCCTTTCCACTATCCTAGCCTGGTCTGAGAGGTTTAAAACGGAGATAATGAAGGAATTTCCTGGAGGTCTAGTGGTTAGGATTCCACACTTTCACTGCTGAGGGCCTGGGTTCGACCCCTGGTCAGGGAACCAGGATCCCAAAAGCCACACAGCGCGGCCAAAATAATTAAATAAATAAATAAATAAATAAAATAAAATAAAATGGGGATAATGATGCCCAAAAGGGAATAAAACAGATGTGAAAGGGCACTGAAGGTGTGGTATTAGTTTACTGATGGTGTACCATCCCAGTAGATCTGGAAATGGATAGGATCTCCCCATCACTACACACATGGGAAAACTGCAGCCCAGAGAGGTTGAGAAACTTGACAGATATCACACAGCAAATTACCCACAGAGCAAGAATTACAACTCGGGTGTCTGAAGCTCCTAAGCTGCTCACTAGGCAGTGGGGTATGATCCATGGATGAGGATTCAGGTGCCTCCCTCCAACTGGGTATCTACCAACTCCTGCATGACCTTGGGCACTGCATGCTCAGTGGTATAGGCCCACACTGGGTCACTTGCAAGGTCAGAAAGAGTATGCTGGCCGAATAGAGAAAATCTTCCAGCTGAAAGTCACCAGTTTCCTACACGCCTCTGGTAAGCAAGAAAAGGAGAATTCTTTAAAAATAATTCTTTTTTGAATATATATTTCCCAGAATTTGTTCATTCAACAAATATTTATTGATTTCTTATTATGGGCCAAGTTCTGTTCCAGAAGCCAAGAACACAAGGTCCCTGTGCACAGAAAGCTTACATTCAAGTGGAAAAGACAGAAACTAACAAGTTAGAGAAAAACCAAGAGAATTTCAGATTTATAAGCACTATGAAGTCACTAACATGGAGAAATGCAATAAAATGTGCAGGGCATGCTAATTTTAATTAAGTGAGCAGGGATGTTCTTTCTGAGGAAGGGATATTTGAGTTGAGACTGGAAAAAAGAGAAGGAGTTGGCAATGACCTGAGGAAAGAGTATTCCAGTCAGAGTGAACAGCACATGTAAAGAGCCTGAGAGGTAGGAACAAATCTGACATGTTTAAGAAACGGAGATGCTATGTGGCGAGGGTGGGGCAGGCTGGGGGTGAGGGCAACAAAGATGGGAGATGAAAGCAGTGAGGGGGAGGTCTGAGGCCAAACCGTGCAGAGCCTCCCTGAACTTGAATTACATAAGAAACAATCTCACCATAAGCAATTTAACAATGTCGATAACATAAAAGATTTAAAGAGATCATGGTCACCCATTCTCGCAACGTCTAGAGAAAATTAACCAGTGATATTTTGGTGCATGTCTTTTCAAACATTTTATTTCATATCCTATCATATAAATATATAGGGGACTTCCCTGGAGGTCCAGTGGTTAAGACTCTGCGCTTCCACTGCAGGGGACAAGGGTTCGATCCCTGGTTGAGGAACTAAGATCCCACATGCCACTCGGCACGGCCAAAAAAGAATTTTTATTTATATATATATATATATTTACAAGAGTAGGATCATATAACACATCCATGAAACTAGCTTTCCAATTTATTTTTATTGTGTGTTTATTACTTAATACATCATAAACATCTTTCCATGCCAGTTCACTTAGATATCACACCGAGTTCACTTGGACGCAGTGTCTGGGACATAGTAGGCACTAAACAAATATTTGTATAAGGGAAGAATGAAAGACAGAAGGAAGGAAAGAAGGAGGAAGGGAAGGAGAGAAAGGGGAGGAAATAATTTTTGACAGCTGCTTCATCTTCTAGTGCATGATTATAGGTTAATTTCATAACCCATCTCCTACTGTTGACGTTTAGGGTGTTTCCACGTTTTCACTGCCATCAAAAATGCTGCTATGACATCGTCACCTTTGTGCTCACACCTCAGGATACTTCTCCAACCACATCCTCAGGATAATCTCCCAGAAGTGGAATTTCTGGGACAAATGGTGTATGTGTTTTTAAAGAATGTGCCCTCCAGAAAGATTGATCAGTGTGCCCTTCCATTGGCAGTGTCTGAGGATGCTGGGTTTCCCTCACTGTATAAAATGTCGCTTACAAAAGAAAAAAAAAAAGCAGAGGCATCCAGGATGAGTTTACTGAGTGTCACTGGATTTCTGAAAGGTCATCTTATTTCACTCCGTCATGCAGGCATCTTTTCCGACCTAGAAGATGGGGAACTTGCTCTTCTGATACTCCCTCCTCCTTGGGACATTTCCAACGTGAACCATCTCAGACTCTGAGAAATGAGGCCAGTTGACTGGGGAAACTCTTTTTCATTTCTGGGTTTGATGTTACTAAAAGACCTGCCCCAGATCAGATGCTTCCTTTCCTCTGCAAAATTAAGAGGTGCAAAAAGATTCCCAGTGCTGACTGCCAGGCCCTTTCATAAGTCACTGGTTTTAATATTGGCTTGGCAGCTTCAATAATGATTTCTTCTTTTAAAGCATAGGACTTGGAGGCAAACTGCAGAATGTGGCCATGAACTTAGCCATGAACCTCATGAACTTAGCTTGGCTATGAACCCATCTATGAACCTGGCCATGAACCTGGCCATGAACCCAGCTATGAACCTGGCCATGAACCTCGAACTGTTCACAACACTTCACACATCCCTACCATCTTTTAACCAAGATACCTTTCCATGGCCATTACTTTGGTCTCTCCATCCTCCTGCAAGGAAAACTTCAAAGTTCCCAAATTGTAGAGGAAAGAAAACTGAAGGTGAGGCTTGCCCCATCTACAAATACTCTGGGGTTTGATATTACTAATTAAGACGAAGTCTTGATTATCTTTCCAAGAAAGATTTCCTTTAAAATCTTTCCATATAGGAGCAATACTATCTTTTCCAGTTTAGAGATGAGGAAACAGAGGCCCAGAATGGAATGATGTCTTTGACCCTGGTCACACCACAGTCAGCAGCAGACTCTGAACCGGAGTCCATACCTCTGGTTGTCTGGGCCGTGTCCTGTGAAAGCATCTGCTCTCCTGTGTGCTTCAAAAGTTCTCTTCAGGGCTTCCCTGGTGGCGCAGTGGTTGAGAGTCCGCCTGCTGATGCAGGGAACACGGGTTCGTGCCCCGGTCTGGGAAGATCCCACATGCCGCGGAGCAGCTGGGCCTGTGAGCCATGGCCGCTGGGCCTGCGCGTCGGGAGCCTGCGCTCCGCAACGGGAGAGGCCACAACACTGAGAGGCCAAAAAAAAAAAAGTTCTCTTCAACATGACCCTTCCTCTTTATTCCTTTTTTTCTTTTTTCTTTTTTTTTTTTTTTTTGGTCGCGCTGTATAGCTTGTGGGATCTTAGTTCCCCGACCAGGGATCAAACCCAGGCCCTCGGCAGTGAAAGTGCGGAGTCCTAACCACTGGACCACCAGGGAAGTCCCGACCCTTCCTCTTTAGCATCAAGGAGCTGGGAAAGCAGAGAGCCAACACAGGAATTTGCTGTGGACAAGCTGGAAAAGCTAGACCTAGATGGAGAAAATGGAAGCAAAACTATGTTCTGCCATTTCACCAACCCAAGAACTGTCTAGACGTAGCACTAGTCTAGACGTAGCACTCTTCCTTTGCTTTTTGAATTTTTTTTTCAAGATCGTTTCCCCATATCTGCCACAGACCCAGCAGGAAGGTATGATGGGTGGGGTGGGGTCCATCCTAGCTCCAGGAGGCATCTCCATGCTCCCCATCCCCCACACTGCTCTGAGATGCCAGCTGCATCATGAGTCTAGCAGACCTGGGAGATCTGGCACGGGAAGGAAGCAAAGCTCTGTTCAGGGAAAGAAAACCCTGTTTTCTTTGGGGGAAGGATGGGGACTTCTAAATCGTAAGCCTGATCTACAGGCAGCTGTGGGACGCTGGACGGGTGTCGGGGTGGAAGGGACACAGTGCCGTGGCGAAATGCTTTCAACGAGGACCCGTAGACATGCCTAAACACTCAGAATAAGTAAGTAAGAGCAACCTCCTCCCTCCTGCATTAGGGGAAAAAAAGGAAAGAAAAGGAAAGTAAGGGAGGGTTTATAAAGGCAGCCCTTCAGACCCTACAGCCCACTAGTCTCAGCTGTTTTCCTGCCGTGGGGTGGCCTTGTCCCCCATTCATTGGCCCCTCTGCCCTTGTATTTACCTGCTGTTTATTATCTATACCTGAAAGGCCAGGAGCGGACCAGAACTTGGCCTTTGTTATCAGATGCACATGAAACCAACTGCTAGTGCTGGAGAGGCTGGGCTGCCTTTTCACCCAGCTCTTCCTTCCCAGCCCCCCATTCCTTGCCTCACCCTCTGTGCGGCCAGCCAGCCAACAGGAAACTGCACACTCCAAGAATCAAGCAAAACCCACTTGTGGCCCACATAACAGAGAACCGACCTCATCCGGCTGAGCCCCTCTTTACCTTGACCCAAGGAGGGGGTGAGGGCTCAGTGAAATTGTCAGAAAATGCCTGAAGAGTCTTTGGAAGTATTCACTCTCTTCCTTAAGAGATCTGTTGTATCCTGTGTCTCAGATTCAGGGACCTTGATGGCTACAGGAAGTATGATGTGGCC
The DNA here is from genome assembly GCF_964341445.2 of Mesoplodon mirus. Lineage (NCBI taxonomy): Eukaryota > Metazoa > Chordata > Mammalia > Artiodactyla > Ziphiidae > Mesoplodon > Mesoplodon mirus. The sequence continues at coordinate 14,133,692 of NC_138989.1, forward strand.
AGGTGCCGTGACTTCGATGTTAGTCTCGCTTTACAGATGAAGAAACTGAGGTTTACTAAGTGTCCATCATCGGATGAATGGATAAAGAAGATGTGGCACATATATACAATGGAATATTACTCAGCCATAAAAAGAAATGAAATTGAGCTATTTGTAATGAGGTGGATAGACCTAGAGTCTGTCATACAGAGTGAAGTAAGTCAGAAAGAGAAAGACAAATACTGTATGCTAACACATATATATGGAATTTAAGAAAAAAAAATGTCATGAAGAACATAGGGGTAAGACAGGAATAAAGACACAGACCTACTAGAGAATGGACTTGAGGATATGGGGAGGGGGAAGGGTAAGCTGTGACAAAGTGAAAGAGCGGCATGGACATATATACACTACCAAACGTAAGGTAGATAGCTAGTGGGAAGCAGCCGCATAGCACAGGGAGATCAGCTCGGTGCCTTGTGACCGCCTGGAGGGGTGGGATAGGGAGGGTGGGAGGGAGACGCAAAAGGGAGGGGATATGGAAACATATGTATATGTATAACTGATTAAATTTGTTATAAGGCAAAAAAAAAAAAAAAAAAAAGAAACTGAGGTTTAGGGAAATTTAGTAACTTACCCAAATTTCACAGCAAACAAGTAGCAGAGCCAGAATTCCAAACCAGGTACTCCTGGGCTAGAACCTGTGTTCTAGAGCCACGTGACCCAATATGGTAGCCATCAGCCATGTGTGGTTACTGAACTTGCCCAGGCACACAGTCCCTAAGTGGTGAGAGGATTGGAACCCAGAAAGTCTAGCTCCTGGCCACCCCTTCTTAACCTTTGTGCTACCTGCCTCCAGTGAGCCCTACCAGAGTTACTGCTGAAGCTCTTCTAAACTCTTGTGCTCTTAGACAAGATGCAGTGGAAAGAGGTGGGTTCTAGCCCCAGCCCCACCTCTTCCCAGCCAGACAAGGCACTGCCCCTCCTGGACCACAGACTCTCCACCCATTAAATGAGAATATCGATAACATCAGGGTTGTACAACCAGCTCTGCAATATCCTAGAATCCAGAGAGGGAGAGGGAGGCTTCCGACCCCTACTTCATCCAGGGCCTCTCCTGGTGGGTCTGTTTTAGAAACTGTGCTACTGATCTTGTTTGCCGGGGAAAAAACGATGTTTGAAAACCACTAAGTCTTTGAGCTTCTAGTGCCTGCACAGTGAGTGGAGAAGAGAGGGAGAAGGTGGGTGTTTGGAGATGGAGCCAAAAGGAAGGAGGCTCCAATCTGTTTCTGGGTCATCCATCCAAGTCAAACACCAAGTGAGGCTTTGTTTGGAGCCACGGGAAGATGGGAGCCTGGCTCAGCTGGGGCAGCGGCGGGGAAGATGATGGCATCAGGACAGAGGGGCCAGAGGGGCCTGCGGGCAGAGCCAACAGAGCAGAAGCCAGAACTGTGTAGTGTGCTGTGAGTCAACTCACTGAATCCTCAGCCCTCAACTAGCCAGGCCTTCTTCCGTGCCTGCCATCCCATTTTACAGATGATAAAACTGAGCCCCAGAGAAGACACATGACCTCCCAAGGTCACTCCTTCTTCCACAGATGCACTCAACATATATTCACAGGGCACCATCCAGGTTCTCAGAGGTCATGGTAGACCTGGGTCCCTTCTGTATTTAGAAGCTCTAGGGAACATACACAGATGAAGAAAAGTCAGAACAGGATCACACACAAACCAGGGTGTGACTTAATGTTTACATGTAACAAATTAACACATTGAACACCATCCCAGGAGCAGCAAAGCAATGTCACTGTGCTATTTACGAAGTAATTAAAAGATTTATAAAAAAATAAAAGGATGTTGGGAATTCCCTGGCGGTCCATGGGTTAGGACTCCGCGCTTTCACTGCCGAGAGCCCGTGTTCGATCCCTAGTTGGGGAACTAAAATTCCACTAGCTGTGCAGCGTGGCCAAAAAATAAATTAATTAATTAAAATAAAAAGATGCTCGTGTATCGACAAGTGATGTGCTCCAAGTATAGAACAGAGGTTTAGAGTCGTGTGACAAATGTCACCTCCTTTCAATGCTGTTGGGACATTTCTGTGTGCGAATATACAACCATCTGGGGATAAACTCAAACATCTAAATTCACAAGCTTTTATGAACGTGAGGCTGAGACGAAATCACCCCTTGGGCATCTACTTTAAAACAAGCCTCACTGGACAAAGAGGAAGCGGGGAACAGGACGGGCTTCTGGGCTGCCTGAGCACCCAGTCTACTGGGGAGACTCATGGGTACCACGAGGCAGGGACAATCCAGGATGCTGTGAGGGGAGAATTCTATGCTGGACAAGCAACAGCACACCAGAGGAAGAGACAACCCCCAGCCCAGAAAGCCATCCCCCAAAGCGCAGCGGACTTGGGGAAGCTGACTGTGCTCCCCTGATGGGCTGCAGGCTCCCAGACCCTGTGGCCTCACGCTCCCACCATCCAAAGCCACAGCAAGTTGCAGGACACGGGGGACAGATGTTTGGGGAGGCCAACCCGGACAGTTTTGCAGCCCCATGACTCAGCGACCATCTTGCCAAGACACAGGCTTCCTCCCTAAGAGACCCCCCTGTGTACCCCCGACACACCCCATGTCCACAGAGTCAGAACATATTAGAGCAAAGTTTTGCTCCCCGGAGCCTCTCGTCTCGGCAAAGCCAACTAATTCAGATTTAACCTCCCTCTTAATAGGCCGAGTTGCTGAGCCTTCTAATTAATGCCACATGTTTCCCTCAGCTGTCATCCTGAATAAATGTTTACAAAGCTATTAACGTACTGTATTTGTAAACCGGGACGGCTTGGCTTTGGGGAGTCATGTGGTATGCATTTTCTCCTCAAAGATGGAAAAGGCTTAGCAATAATAAATACATTGTTTTGCAGGGATGGGAGCAAGGCGTTGCCTGAAAAAAAAAATTTATTGCGAGCTTCCTGAGACAGCATGGCTGTGTGTACGTGAGGAATCGAAGCTTTGGCCGAGTTCAGAAGAGCTACAAGGGGCCGGATTTGGCCCAGGTGGGGGCTTGGAGGGGAAGAACTCCAGGGGCAGAAAGAAAACACTGGTTTGAGATCCGGAGACCTGGACTCTGGTTCCAGCCCCTTTGCTCACCAGCTTTGTGACATCGGGCCAGTCACCCTTCCTCTCAGGAACTCAGTTTGTCCATCTGGAAAATGGGAGGTTGGGCTCTCCAAGAATTTTCCATCTTGGATCCAGGATTCTAGTCTTGGTTTCTCCTCTGCTCTGACCTCCAGAGGACACCTGGAAGGGTCTTGAGTAAGCTCTTCAAAGGGACACCATGGCCCTAAAGATAAAGTCCTAATATCTTAACATAAGACCCTAGACTCGGTATCATCTTCCCCACTTACTTCTCCAGCCCCATTTCCCATCCCACCTGCTTCATACTCTAGCAGCCACGCTAAATGCACTGTCACTTTCCTGAAAGGATTCCACTGAATCTCACTTGTAAGCCTTTGCCGGTGCTGGGTTCTCCACCAGGAGCTCCCTCTTCACCTCAATTCCCTTTTTTTTTGCGGTACGCGGGCCTCTCACTGTTGTGGCCTCTCCCGTTGCGGAGCACAGGCTCCGGACGCGCAGGCTCAGCGACCATGGCTCACGGGCCCAGCCGCTCCGCAGCATGTGGGATCCTCCCGGACCGGGGCACGAACCCGTGTCCCCTGCATCGGCAGGCGGACTCTCAACCACTGCGCCACCAGGGAAGCCCTCAATTCCCTTTTGACCTGGCCTATTTCTACACATTGTCCGCATCTCCACTTACCTCCCACTTTCCCTTGGCAGCCTTTCTGGAACTCTCAGGTCCCTCCCAAATGTACCAACAGGACCCAGAAGGTCTCCTGCCTCAGGGGAGTGTTATCTATGGGTCCACCCATAAAGCGTAAGAGTAAGCTCCAAAGAAGCAGGGATGTTGTCCATTTTATTCGATGCTGTGTCCCCAGTGCCTTACAAACAAAGAGGGCATTTTTGTTTTCCTTTGGCCAAGCCATGAGCCTTGCAGGATCTTAGTTCCCCGATCAGGGATCAAACCTGTGCCCCCTGCAGTGGAAGCGTGGAGTCCTAACCACTGGACCACCAGGGAAGTCCCACGGAGAGGACTTTCAGTGTTGCTGATGAATATGAAGTGAAAGGTGATGGGGGCAAGTTTCCAGCACAGAGGATAATGGAGGGACCTTTTAGACACTTTCCAGCTCCAGGAATTTTGGCCCAGATACATACCATCTTGCAATACTCTATCCATTTCTCACCAGACTCACAGTAATGGGCTCAGAGAGGTTAAGTAACTTGCCCAATGTTATACAGCTAGTCTGGGACAGAAGCTGGGATTTGAACCCAAGACTTTCAGTCTCTAAAAGCCCAGACTTTTACCTACTGTGATATTCAATCCCCCTAGCAGTGCCACCACCCCTGCCCACTCCTGGCACCCATACAAACCCACCCACCTGAGTCTGGCCTGATACCCCACACTTACTGATACAAATGGCTTTAGCACTGTATTCCAGTTCTTTTCCATATATTTGTCATGACGGTTACTTAGGATGTGCTCATCGGGACTCTGGGTGTAAGTGACAGAAAGTCAACTCCAACTGACATTAATCAAAGCGGGGAAGTGGAGGGACAGTAATTCTCCTATTGAACCAAATAAAGGACAGGCAGGAAACTAGCTATAGGCATGCCCAGAATCAAGGACTCAGACCTGGCAATCCTCTGTCTCCACTTTCTTTCAAAACCAGCTCCCACGAGAAAGCTGGAATTGTAGCTGCACTTGAATAAACAACAACAAATTCTTCCCTATCAGCTCCATTGTAAAAATCTTAGGGAAGCAATTTGATTGGCCAAGCCTGAGTCACATGCTCCTGCTTGGACCAATCACTGTGGCCAAGGTAGAATACAATGATGCTCAGTCCAGAGCCCCATGCTTGTTTGGAGCTGGGGAGAAGCCATTTCCAAAAGGCTGGGGGACAGCCCTTCATTCTCTTGGGGTTCTTCATTTGATGAAGAGAGGCAACTAAATCAACACACAGCTAAAGCTCAGTGCACAACAGCTACCCCAGAGCAAAGCCAAAAGGGGCTTTGTTTCCAAGTGAACTTTGTAGAGCACTGTCCATGGGAAGGGAAAGAAGAAAAGTGAGGGGGTCTACGGAGCAATGAAAGACCCAACTGCGTTTGGGTTTGCTCACCTTTGCATCTAGGACGCCTAAGATAGTGCCTGGCATATAGTAGGTGCTCAATAAATATAAGTTGTAGGAATAAGTTCATGAATGAGAGCAATATGTGTTGGCTGAGAATATGAAAATGTCCCTGCTTCATCACAGGGTTCAAGAGTCGGACCAGCATGGATTCAAATCTCATTTCCAGCACCTCCAAGTTGTTCAACTGGGAGATGTCACGTCATCCATCAGAACCTCAGTTTCAGCCTCCATAAATGGGAAACAACATGCCTACCTCCCACTGTTGAGAATGGACTTAAATAACCTCTCCACAACACATGGGATGGTGTTGGGACACCATAACTGTCCCATCTGTGGCAGTTATAAAAATTATAAAAATGTCCCACTTATAATTATATAATGTCCCACTTATAATTATATAAATGTCCCGTTTATAAAAATGTCCCACTCCCTCCCCATTGGGCAGTAAAGCTTGACTCTTCGTTCAACAGCAGTTTTACATATTTACTTGTTTCAGTTCAACACTTGGAGCACAAGAAAAAAAAAAAAAATGAAGACAAAGGTTTTTGTAAGAGCTAGTGTCCGTTACAACAAAACGTGATTTTCCTACAGACTCTCCATGGTGAATTGAAAACGGCTTGAACTGGTTTCATTCCAAGCAGCAGACACAACTGCTGCCGACCTCAAGGCTTTTCGGAGGGAGAGCTGGCCCTGCAAGGGGTATTTGGATGCTCTGGGCTCGGCTGACTATTTTAAAATGAGTGTGAAATACCAACCCGATTGAAATAGCAACACTTCTGAAATTGTTGTCGATGTCCTATAATACAAAACCCAAAGAACGTATGGGGTCCCCTGACATGTGCTCTCTGCACTACATACGCCCAGTATTTTGATCCCTGAAGCCAAGAGCACGAGTTTTTCACAGATATTGGCAACCACCTGAAGGTAACACAACAGGAGCCAAGCCAAGCCAGGATGTTGAAAATATTTTGAGGGTTCTATAAGTCCACGTTACAATTTTTTGCTTTTTCTGTATTTTTTTGGATCCATCCTGTCTCCCCTGCCTCCCCTACCCCCTTCTGTTCCTCTAGTTCTCTGTATCCCTCCCTCTTCCATGACGATGGAAGGAAAATATTTATCCCCACACGTGAGTCTTAACCACACAGAACTCATCACCAAACAAACAGAGAAACGATTACTCTCGATTCCACTTTAGAGAACGTTCCTCTCTTATATTCCTCCTGGTCCGTCTTAGGAAACCGTCTCTGGAACATGTCTTCTGGCTCTCCTGGGTTCAGGATTCCTGGGCTACAGGCTCAGCAAGGCCCCGTGTTCTCTTGGCTCCATGAAGACCCCAGACTCCACATCCAGCCTTTTGAGTCCTGGACGCCCCTTGAATGTTGGTGGAGAGAAGATCACCAATGTCCTTTGCTCCAGGAACCTGAGCTGAGCTGGCTGATGGGTCCCGCTTAAAACAGTGTATCCCAAAGTCTGGGCCGAGGCCAGCTTCATGGGCAGGTGACTACCCCGCACTCAGAAGGGCCCTGAGCTTGGTTTAATGCCCTGCCGTCACTGTCCTGAATTTCTTAAAATTTTTTTTTTTTTTTTTTTTTTTTTTTTTGTGGTACGCGGGCCTCTCACTGCTGTGGCCTCTCCCGTTGCGGAGCACAGGCTCCGGACGCGCAGGCTCAGCGGCCATGGCTCACGGGCCCAGCCACTCCACGGCATGTGGGATCTTCCCGGACCGGGGCACGAACCCGCGTCCCCTGCATCGGCAGGCGGACTCTCCACCACTGTGCCACCAGGGAAGCCCTTGAATTTCTTAATAATTTTTGAAGGAGAGGTCCCACGTTTTCCTTTTGCACCGAGACCACAAAGTATGTAGCCAGTCCGACCTGAGACACATACCACTCGCTGTACAGGAGACGATTTTAGGTGCTACACGGTCAAACCTTTTCTTAATTTAAGTAGTTATGTACACAAGTCTATATGTGTTAGAACAAACGTGGAACTAGGTCAACACACCCCTACTTTTGTGGCTATTATGACTTACGAGGGGTTAAATTCATCCATGGAAATAATGTGAGTCTATTTAAAGAAAAATAGGAGGTGAGTTAACTGCACTTGCTACTCAATTGTGGCAAAAGAATCAAAGGGAGGGAAGCACGTGAACAAATCAAATTTGAGAACTGCCAACTTAAAGAACCCCCAAAGCTTTCTCCCCAGTACCACCAAAGCTCTGATCCAAAAATATTACCTTTACCAACTAGCCACAGTGCCCAGAGTTCTTGCACTGCTGCTTTTCAGAAGGTAGTCTAATTCACTGTGTGCCTTTGCGCAAGTCCCTTCATTGCCTGAGCCTCAGTTTGTCCATCCATAAAATGGGCCTGCTCTTTCTTACTAGGAATATTGGATTCTCCTGAGTTAAACCAATGGTTTGAAAATGCTAGTCCTCGCACTGGCTACATCTGAACCACCAGAAGAGGTCATTAAAAAAACGCTTTTTGGAGATTCTGATTAAGTAGGTCAAGTGTAGAGTTGGGGGATAATTTTAACCAACCTCCTCAGTGATTTTGATCAGTGGCCAGTTTTGAGAAACACTAAGTTGAACTATTGAAAATCGTGCATTAATCATTCAACAAACACTTGCCAAATATCCCCCTCTGGGTCTTGCACAGTTCAGGATAACAGAGAATTATAAGATCTCAGCCCTCCGGGATCCTATAATTTCAGATTGCAGAAAGAGTTTGAACTTGAGATAACATCAACTTCCTGTGTGCCAGCTCCTATTAAAGAGTTGTATGTATATTAACTTTGGCACATGGGATTTCCCGAAAAGCACTGCAGCGTATTGCCAGTCCCATATGCCTTTCCAGAACTTTGCCACACCCCCATCAACCAGTTGGAGTTTTTCTGCTCCCCTTGACACTGGGCAGAATTTCTTTACTTCCCTGATGAGCAGAAAACAGCAGCAGTGACCCTCTGTGGCAGCCAAGTAAGGTCATAAAAGGCAATAAGTATTTCTTCCACATGGGCTTCTCTCTCGGGATGCTCATCCTTGGAACCTAGCCACCATCTTGCAAGGAAGCCAAGTAGCCACATGGAGATGCCATGTGTAGGTGTTCTGGCTGTCTGGCCCAAGAGAGGCGTCACCAATCACCAGACACAAGAACAGACTAGCATCCAGATGATTAGAGCACCCAGCCTTCCAGCTGGGCAACTGTCCAGATGTGACCAAGTGGAACACAGAGGTTGTCCCCATTGAGCCCTACCCAAGTTGCAGATTTATGAGAAAATGGATATAACTCCCTCTTTTAAACCATTAAGATTCAGGGTGGTTTGTTACGCAGCAGTAGATAACCATAACATGAGCTCATGGAGGCTCCACAACCCTACAAGAAACGTTTAAAGGGAAACCCCTTTTGACAGATGAGAAAACTCAGGCTTAACGAGGCAAAGCCACTTGTCCCACTACATACAGACAACAAGCAACACAGCCAGAATTTGAACCAAAGCCTATCCATCCTCAGAATCTACATTCTTTGTTGATGTGACCACAAGCAGATCAACCTAGAGGGTGTAAAGTGTTTTGAGTTGGGAAAAAATGGGGTGGGGGGGTGGATGGTGGAAGAGACAGGCCAAGAAATAAGCTAAGAGCAGGGCAAGCCAGAAAAAATAAGCAGACTTGCCATTGGAATTAAAGTCACTCAAGGTCAACCCCTACCTGGGTCAGCTAGGGACGCTCCCTGCTATGCAAATGCCAGAGGGGAATCCATTGCTCGGCACTCGACACCCAGGTCAGAAGGCCTGGGAGGGCCCTTTATATCTTCCCATCTCTTCCTTCAACAGGGATGGGGGTCTTGTCTTTCAAATCCTGCTTCCTCCTGCCTTCCCCACTCCCAGGCTTTCTCCCTCAAACACACAGCGCCTGATTCACAAGGATGAGATGCTGAGAAAGCAGATACTAGAGCAAAACATCTTTCTTCTGGTTACACTTCGTTTCTCTCTCCCTCTTGCTTGAAAGATGGGGCCCTTCAACAGGTTAGAGACGGGAAAATGAGAGTCTTTCATATTCTGGGCAATACTTCTTTCTGGTTTTCACCTTTCCTAGTGTCCCCTGCATCACTAGGGAGATGTTTTGTAAAGATACTCATGATTCATTAAATGCCAGGCACTGAGTTAAGTGCTTGACATCTATGATTATATCTGCTCCACTTCCAAATGGGCCATGGTAGAGATTAAATGACTGATGACATGTAAAATAGTCCCATGCCAGACACTGAGAAGCTAACTTCATTGACCACCTGCGGCTCTGCCAATAATAATAATAATTCATTATGATGATTACTTGTTACAACCACCCTATAAGATAATGCCTCCTCCTTTTAGGTCCTATGACATCCCTATTTCATGACAAAACTGAGGCAGGGACAGCATTGGTCCAAGGTCACACAACTTACAAATGGCAGAGCCAGGACTCTACAACTCTGAAATCTGTGCTTGTAAGCAAGATGGCTCCTTGCCCATTCATTCTCAGGTGCCCCTCGGTGCCTCCACCCCTATCTTGCCATCCCTCTCATCTCCTCGCTTCCACGCTGATATTCTTTGCCCTGCAACATGGAAGAGCCCGAGCACGATTCCTAGCCCTTTGCACTTCTTCATCCAACAGCCTTGTAATACTATTACTGCTGATGGCTTTTCATTCCCAATGCCAAACCTGATTTGGAGTTCACAAGGCTGAGGGTTTCAACCCAGGCCCTGTGGACAGGCTCTGGGAGCCCTAAGTGACTGGAGCTTACAGACAATCTAATTGTTATTGACATTTGTGTCTGATTATTCATCAAGGAAGAGCTGTCTTATAGGCCGAGTCATTCTATTCCCCAGCCCCCTTTCAACCTCCCCACTCACGACCAAACATGGATGCACCATCAGGGGCGGGCCAATCAATCGTAATATCACTCTACATCTATCAGAGCCACTTTTGTGGGCTTGGGTACAGGGGCAGATGTGAAAGAAGGAAATGGGAAGATGAAGAAGTGGATGGAAATTATTGTGCACTGAATCTGAAATGGAAGCATTTACGCAAACAGAAAAGAGTAGATTGCATTACAAAAGATATCCATCTATCTATCTATTTATAGATAAATATATCTACTTATATCTACCTACTTACAGAGAGATGATAGATAGATAGATAGATAGATAGATAGATAGATAGATAGATAGAAAGAAAGAAAGAATTGTATCTATATCTGTACTTATATACCCCACCACTTGGGAGGCTAATTATTAAGAAGCATGTCACTTGTCAATCCATTCTGCTTGGTTGAAGCCCAGTGTCCCAGGAAAATGTCCAATTTTATCTTGAATGACATTTGTGTCAGGTTAATCAACATTGATCATAATCAATCCAATAAGTTGATGAGTTCCCTTGCCCTGTCCCCCCAAAAAAGCAGCTCGTTCACGTCATAAATCTTTCCCTCATTTTATTTAATTCTATTTTTCTAGAATGTCCCATTGGCCACATCTCCCTTTGTAGGGTTATCTTGAGAAAGTTGAAACCATCAGCACTTGCCAAGTGCTGGCTACATCTGACCTCAAGTGTTTTCACAATTCCTCTTGACTTCCAAAATGTGTGAAGACCTCACGACATCAAAGGTCATTTTGCAAGGAGCAGTCAGAGTTTTGCACAGAGCCATCCATACTTTCTTGGACTCTAAACAATGATACAGTCCTTTGGAAGGGCTGGCACATTGGCTGGTCACCACGATGACCCTGACCTACTCGCAACAGGACTGAGCTAACCCACAGAGACCAGGGCTCTTCTTTGCTTAAAAAGAAGAGAAAATTGGCACTTGAAAACAACAATGCAGTCTACAGACTACCCGAATGACAAAAATTTAAAAGACTGATGATCCCAGGTGTTGGTGAGGCAGTGCAATGACTGAAGCCCTCATACCTTCTTTTTCTTTTTTTTTTATAAATTTATTTATTTATTATTTATTTATTTTTGGCTGCTTTGTGTCTTCGTTGCCATGTGCGGGCTTCTCATTGCAGTGGCTTCTCTTGTTGCAGAGCACAGGCTCTACGCGCACAGGCTTCAGTAGTTGTGGCACGTGGGCTCAGTAGTTGTGGCTTGCGGGCTCTAGAGTGCAGGCTCAGTAGTTGTGGCGCATGGGCTTAGTTGCTCCGCGGCGTGTGGGATCTTCCCGGACCAGGGCTCAAACCCGTGTTCCCTGCACTGGCAGGTGGATTCTCAACCACTGCGCCACCAGGGAAGTCCCCCTCATACCTTTTTGATGGGTGTTATGAGCTGAGTTGTGTCCCCTAAAATTCATATATTCAAGTTCTAACTCTCAGCAACTCAGACTGTGAGTGTATTTGGAGATAGGTTCTTTAAAAAGGTGACTGAGTTGAAATGAGGTCATTAGGATGGGTGTTCATCCAATATGACTGGTGTCCTTACAAGAAGAGATTAGGACACAAACATGCACGAAGGGAAGATCATGTAAAGTCACAGGGAGAAAACAGCCACCTACCAGCCTTGGAGAAAGGAGGCCTCAGCAGAAACCAATGCTGCCAACACCTTGATCTTGGACCTCTAGCCTCCAGAATTGTGAAACAATAAATTTCTGTTGTTTAAGCCACCCAGTCTGTGGTACTTTATTATGGGAGCCCTAACGAACTAATACAATGAGGATGCAAAATGGTATAGCCACTTTAAATTTAACCACACGCTAATAATATAACCCAGAAATTCCATTCCTACGTATTTACCCAAGAGAAATTAAAACATGTTCACACCTAAAAATATGACCTAAAAATGAATATTTATAACATGATTATTTACAATAGCCCAAACTATTGAAACAACCCAAATGTCCATCAACTGATGAATGACTAAACAAATTGTGGTATATCCATACAATGGAATACTACATAGCAATAAAAAGGAACAAATCACTGACACATTCCAAAACGTGGATGAATCTCAAAAGCATTCATTCTATTAAGTAGAAGAAGCTAGACACCAAAAATTATGTAATATAATTGCCATTTATATGACTTGCTGGAAAAATCGAATCTAAACAGACAGAAAACAGATCAGTGGTTACCAGGGGCTGGAGGTGGGAGAAGGGAATTGATTACAAAAGGAAACAGGGGAAAATTTGGGGGCAATGGAAATGTTCTATTTCTTGATTCCAGTGATGGATTCATGTCAAATTCATCAAAATGTATTCTAAAAAGGGTACATTTTATTGCACATTAATTATATTTCAATAAACTTAACTTTAAAAAAATAATGAGCTATCCCTCTTTGCCTAAGGGGTAAAATTTTTTTTAATTAATGACATCCATTATTGGTGAACATACAGGAAAGCAATTACTTCCATGCACTCCTGTTGAGTGTTTAAATTAGGAATGTCTTGCTGGAAAGCAAACTGGCAGTTCTCTATCAAAATGTGAAATATACATTTTGTTTGACCCAGCATTTTCACCCTTAGGAATCTATCCTGCAAAACTACTTGTATATTTACAGATACATCCATAGCAGTGTTGTTTATCATGGCCCCAAATAAGAAGCAACCCACAGAGAAAATATCCATCAGAGAAACAGGAGCTTAAAGATATACAGCCACCTGTTATCTTAAGGGAGGTATAGGGGTGAGGTTAAAGAAGTGGCGCATTTTACTCAATATTTTTCTGTTCGTTTTCATTTTTATACAGAGAATGAATTCATATATTGTGTAATTTATTTTAACCCTGGGATCAGAACTCCCATTTTAATAAATAATACAATGAAAATGCATCTCACTCAATCATCCTCTTAAAGTTTCCCCTTCCTTGCTCTCTCCCTTCTTTGACATACACACTGATTGTTCCAAGAAAATTCATTAGTTGAGATGGGTACCGACCATTCCTTTATTCTAGCAGATTTGAGACAACAGAATTCTTCAAAGAAAAAACAATGCTAGGGGCTACATGCTACTAGTGAGCATGCTACCAAAATAATGACAACAATTAAAAGCGAAAGAAATTGGCTGATTTCACTTAGCTGCAGATGCGCTGGTCAAGAGTTTCATATGCTTAGTGAAGGTTTTCTCTGAGTTGGCCCAACGACAGGAACAAAATTGGGAAGAGAATAGGACGAAGAAATCATGAACCATTTACACCGTGGATGGGGGATTAGAAATGCTTAGGGGAAGAGCAGATGGACTGATGTTGGATCCAGGTTTCTCTGACCTTAGAGGGTAAATATAAAACGAATCAACTTCAGTTAGAGTGAAAAAACACCGAGTTCCTTTGGAACAAGGCTCTGATCGGGGACTTTGACTTTGCAAATACCCAGTGTGCTTGCAACACTTAGCCTCCGAGGCCACCCTAGGAGCGTGTGCACTTGGACTGACTAGGGGCTGGCTTTCCTCTGTGTCCCACTCCTAGAATCGAGCAGTTAGATATTCCCTTTCTTGTTGAACTCATCAACCTTGGTGAAACCAAAGATTTGCTTGAGCTACCCGAGTTATCAGAGAGGAGGATGGAAAGCAGGTATGTCCTTGAGTTACAAGCTCTCCCTGCAGCCATTTCTCCTCCCCAAAGGAGAGAATTATATCTCACTTTAAGGGTCCCTTGAATTTTTCCAGGTGAAGGTTCTAGGAATGATGGTCTCATTGAATTGCTTCTTAGGAAGTTTTAAGCTGGAAGTGGAAAAATCAAAGGATGAGGGAAAAACTTAGTAACTATGAAAGTCCCAACAATGGACCATAAGGCATCTTAGTATCTTGGCCAGACCTTATGATTATTTTCCCACTTAATGTGGCAGAAAGAAATTCCTTTAAATTAGGGGCCAGCAAAATTTTCCTGTAAAGGGTCAGATAGTAAATATTTTAGGCTTTGTGGACCCTGTGGTCTCTGTCACAACTACTCAACTCTGCCCTTGCAGTGCAAAAGCAGCCGTGGACAATACATAAATGAATGGGTGTGACTGTATTCCAATAAAACTTTATTAATGACACTGAAATTTGAATTTCATGTACATTTCATGTGTTGCAAAATATTAAACTCATTTTGCTTTTTTAAAAAACTTTCAACCGTTGAAAAAGGTAAAAAGCATTCTTAGTTCTCGAGCCTTACAAAACCGAGTGGTGGGGGACTTCCCTGGTGGCTCAGTGGTTAAGAATCTGCCTGCCAACGCAGGGGCCGTGGGTTCGATCCCTGGTCCGGGAAGATCCCACATGCCACTGAGCAACTAAGCCCGTGCACCACAACTACTGAGCTCACGCACCGCAACTACTGAGCCCGAGTGCTGCAACTACTGAAGCCTGCACGCCTAGAGTCCGTGCTCCACAACAAGAGAAGCCACTGCAATGAGAAGCCCAGGCAATGCAATGAAGAGTAGCCCCCGCTCACTGCAACTAGAGAAAGCCCGCACGTAGCAATGAAGACCCAACGCAGCCAAAAAAAAAAAAAAAAACAGGTGGTGGGTTGAAGTTGGCTCATGCGACCTGGTTTGCCAACCTCTGCCTAAATTATCATGTCATTTATGGTTTTGGGTTACAAATATATTTCCATTTTGAAACCTCCCTTTTACTACATACAGTGTCTTAGCAGACAGATGGACAGATAGGTAGAAAACTGATAACTGCTAGATGATATGTCAACAATTAGAATTTTTTTAAGCAAAAGAAATGGTTGCTGTCCATTTAGGATATTAGAATATAAGCCCCTTGAGGGCCGTGCTTGGCACGAGGCCTGGCACGTAGTAGAAGCTAATCATTTCTCTCAGATAAATGAACAAATAACAGTCAGAAGAAAGGGAAATTTTGTTCCCATCCTAAAAATATCATCAACACTCATTTGTCCGAACTCTAAGTGTTCCAGAAGAATGGTAGAGGGCAGATGTCAAAACTGAAGACTTAAATTAGATTAAGGAAATGAAAATAAATCACCAGCAGTTTCTTGGACAGAGGTGCATTGCGGAATCAGAGATCAGACGCAGTGTCAGATCAAGATGAAAGTCTGGAAAAATTATCACAAAAGGAAGGATATGTTTAGATTGGTCTTACTAAAAGGAGAGGTCCATTTTGGGGGAGAGAAAGAGAGAGAAATCAAGGGCAATAAGATGTCAAATTATATTAGCTAGGTGTTTATGCCCAACTATGGCAGCTTAAACATTTAAGATTTCACTTTTTCTCTCATCAAATAATCCCTGAAAGTGGGCAATCAGGGAAATATGGCAATTCCATCAAATTTTCAGGGAGGCAGAGGCAGGTTTCATCTATCTTCGTCCTCCATCTCCAAGTTACCTCATAGTTTAAAGGAGCTGCTGGAACTCTAGCCATTACGTAAACATTCCAGATTGCAGGTGCAGAAATGAAGAGGAGAGGACAAAAGGGTACACTTATCAGCTGAGTTAACTTTCTTAGTCTTCACGAGGCATCACAAACATTTCCACTTGCCTATCAAGGGTCAAAAGTTAGGCATATGAACATATTTAGCTGCAAGGGAAGCACTGAAACATAGCTTTTGATTGGTGCATTGTTATTTACATAAAATTGGTGGTCTATTTCAACGGAAATAGAAGAGAAAGGATATTGTAAAAGCAACCAGGCATGGGAGTTCCCTGGTGGTCCAGTGGATAAGACTCGGTGCTTTCACTGCCATGGCCCATTCAATCCCTGGTCAGGGAACTAAGATCCAGCAAGCTGCACAGCATGGCCAAAAAAAAAAAAAAAAAAAGCAACTAGCCATATCTTCCTTAGCAATTGCAATAGCTTATGAATTCATTGATCCATAAACATTTATTATACAATTACCAGGCTCGGCTTGCCAGACAAGGTTATAGCAGAGAGCAATGGAAGTCTCTGTTCTTGTGGAGCTTAAAGAGAGAAGAGAGACATTAAACAGAATCATGGATAATGAAGGTTTCTAAAATACAGGTTGCTATTGGAGCATATGAAGTGGGTCATCTAATCCAGGGGTTGACAAACTTTGTCTTCAAAGGTTCAGAGTGGGACTTCCCTGGGGGTCCAGTGGTTAGGACTCCATGCTTCCAGTGCAGGGGGCCCGGGTTTGATCCCTGGGTGGGAGCTAAGATCCTGCCTGCCACACAGCATGGCCAAAAAAAAAAAAAAGAAGAAAAGAAACTTCGAAGCATCAGAGAGTAAATTTTTTCAGCTTTGAGTGCCCTATGGTCTCTGTCTCAACTACTGAACTCTGCCGTTATAGCATGAAAACAGCCATAGGAAACATGTAAATGGATGGACACAGTTGTGTTCCAATAAAACTTTATTTACAAAAGCAGATAGGGGGCCGAAATTGCCCCACGGGTCATAGTTTGGTGACCCCTGATCTAAGCTAATGTGAGCTGCCAGTTAAGATCCTGCTGAAGGGATGCTTTATTAAAGGAGACATAAAAGATGATCAGAAGTTCATTATGAAGAAAGGAACAGCGCTGACACAGAGTGTTCCAGGTGAAGAATCCATCAGTTCAAAGATGGAGCTACAAGAGACAGCAAAGCATATTCATGGTATTTAAAGGAATCCAAATAGGATGGAGGAAAACAAGCAAGAAAGAGAGTTATAAAAGACGAGTTGGGGGCTTCCCTGGTGGCGCAGTGGTTGAGAGTCCGCCTGCCGATGCAGGGGACAGGGGTTCGTGCCCCGGTCCGGGAAGATCCCACGTGCCACGGAGCGGCTGGGTCCGTGAGCCATGGCCGCTGAGCCTGCGCGTCCGGAGCCTGTGCTCCGCAACGGGAGAGGCCACAGCAGTGAGAGGCCCGCGTACCGCAAAAAAAAAAAAAAAAAAAAAGATGAGTTGGTAGGAGGTTGAAATCAGGGATTCCACAGGGGGTCTGTACTTTATTATAAGGGCAATATAGAGTGACTGGGCGCTTTCAGTAAGAAGTGACAGCATTAGACCTGCATATTTTAAGTCAGTTCTGGCTGTTGGAAAGAGTGATGAGATCAGAGGGGCCAAGGATAGAGGTGAGACATCCACCAGAGCAGATAGAACGAGAAATAAAATCCAAGAACATCAAGCGTTGCTGAACTGTTTTTACTCACAACAGTTCTGGCACCAAATGTGTGAGTTTTTTCCACACACCAACCAATTCTCCAAATCTCCAGACACCAGCCTGGTGTCCTACAGTTCATTTCAATTCTGACACCAACTACCCAGAGTTAGTGTCATATTCCACAGGTTTAAGAGCTCAGTCCCCAAGACGGCCTTCACTGCAGTCACGAGTATTGGGGTCCCCAAGGTACCCACACGTCTGTCCGACTTGGTTGGAAATCAGGAGCTCCTACTACCTCCCTCCCCCAGGTTTGACAGTTTGTTAGCATGGCTCGGAGAACTCAGGGAAACGGTTTACTTATGTTCACTGGTTTGTTATAAAGACACAACTCAGGAGCAGCCAAATGGCGGCGTTGTGTGGACAGGATTTGGGGTGGCGATAGGGGTTCAAGAAGCTTCCATGCCCTCTCTGGGGGCACCACCCTCCCAGCACTCCATGTGCTCAGCAGCCCAGAAGTTCTCCAAACCCTGTTCACTGGGGACTTTACGGAGATGTGCTACAAAAGCATGCAATCACTGGCCGTTGGTGACTAGCTCAACCTCCAGCCCCTCTTCCCTCCCCAGAAGTTCAGGGGGTGGAGAGTTGAAAGTTCCAGTCTTCTTATTATGCCTTGGTCTTTCTGTTGACCAGCCCCCATTCTGAAGCTTCCTAGTTATCTCACTGGATACAAGTTAGACCATCACCACTCCAGAGATTCCAAGGGTTTTAGGAGTTGCGTGCTAGGAATCGGGGACAAAGACCAAACATTTATTTATTATATCACAGTTAGCAAATAAATGGACAACCTATGATAGCTCTTAAACTTATGGTGGGAGGAAAAATTGGTACAACCATTTTGGGAAATTGTTTGGGAGTTTCTATTAAAGCTGATACCCTTCCACCTTGAGAGCCTAACATTTCTACTCCTAACTAGGTGCCCAAGAGAAATGCTAAAATACATATACGGGAACATCCACAGTCACGCTTTGAAATAGCCAAAAATCAGAAATAATCCAAATGCCCAGCCATAGTAGGATGGGTAAGTAAACTGTGTTATCCTTATACAATGTTGTAAAATGCAACATTAAGAATGACCAGCCCACAACTACGTTAACATAGATGGTGTCCACAAACACAAGACATGCTGAAAGAAAGAAAACAGACACAAAAGGGCATAGTCAGTTCTGCCCTGAAGTGACATTTGTGTACCTAAAAATCACTACCCTATGCAAAATCGCACAGTAGAAACCACAGGGCTTATGGGGAAATGGGGTCAGGGGGACAACACGAAAAACTTAATTGGTGACACACGAATAATAATAGGAAACTAACAAAAATGGTAGCCCAGCTTTACAAACTTAAAGTGTGTTTTTTTTTTAATGCATAAATACTACAATTCATATGGCGCTTTGGAAAAGTCCTGAACTTTGCTTGCTGGCAGAAGCGGCATCAGAGGATCTGTAGCTCGTGGCTTCTTGTGGAGTGATGGGAAGGGGTTGTCTGACACAGGAAAGTCCTAACACCGGGAGTGGATGAGTGTGTCTCATGACAGATGCAGTGAAACGGGGAAGGAGCAATGCTTGGGGTGCGTGCATTTTGTGTGTGCCTCTGCCAGGGGCGGTTTTCCACATTGATTGAGAGTTTTTCAAAACAAAATCACATCAGTCAGTGCAAAATTTGCCTTACGCCTACGCTGCTCCCTAATATGGTCAACATGCTGGAACGAAGGTGCGCGTCCAGAGCAAGCGTTACAGCAGAACTGACTCGACCTACTGAATGATTCCACTTTGTATCAACTTCACAACCAGGTAAAGCCCTGTCTATGTGTAAGTCAGGAGAGGAGTTACCCTTGGATGGAGTAAGGTGATGACCCCGAGAAGGGCAATGACGGGGCCCCTGGGGAGCTGGGAATGATCTGTTTCCAGGTGCTGGTTTCATTTTATGAAAACATTATGGGTCCTGATCTTTACCATACTTGTCTTTGCTATGTATATATCAAACTACAATAAGACACAGTGAATGGATGAATGAATGAATGAATAAAAAATGAGAATCTAAACAAAGCAACAAGAAAAGAAGACTAGTTAGGAAACTGTCCTTGTCTTCTGGATAAAAGACAATGGTGCAGACACAGAAAACAAACTTGTGGTTACCAAAAGGGAAAGGGGCGGGAGGATAAACTGGGAATTTGGGTTTAACAGATACAAACTACTATGTGTAAAATAGATAAACAGGGACCTACGTACAGCACAGGGAACTATATTCAGTATCTTAGAATAAGCTATAATGGAAAAGAATCCGAAAAGGGATATATATACATATAAATGTGTGTGTGTGTAACTGAATCACTTTGCCACACACCTAAAACATTGTAAATCAACTATACTTCAATAAAAATAAAATAAAAGCCCTTTAACAGCCCCTACCACCACCACCAAAAAAAAAGACCATGGTGGCCTGGACCAGGGTGTAAGCAGAGTAGATTAGAGAACTGTCTGGAATGCAGAGTACCATGATGTGACTGACGGAGGAAAACCGAGAGATCAAGAGCCCAGGGTAACGCCCAAGTTTCTCTCTGGGATAAGGGATCAGACCAATGTCAAAATGGGAAGTTCCCATTTCAGACAAACCTGTTCGTGCTTCATATCCTTCCAATTTCCCTGCAGCTTTGGAAAGAATTGACCAACGTGAGAACAAGTTCACTACATCGCTTCCAAACATCCAGATACTTCTTTCATTAGGTCCATGGGAATCTGCCTCCTTTTTTGAAACAGAACAGTGATGAACTCATGTTATTTTATGGATGAAACTTCATGATTTCACTGAGCAGGGACCACAGTGAGAGAACCAGGGTTTAATGGGATCTTGGCATATTTTGCTAGAACAGAGAGAATGTTCATAAATGTGCCAAACTTCCAGGCAAAATGGCATCCGTTTGTATCTCTTTCTACACCTTTAAAAAGCCATAGTCCTTCCTTACCCACCCCCATATGGTAAATAGTCTAGATGGTAAAGTTTTAAAGTTGGAGACTTATAAAGGCGGACAGGAAATCAAAACCACCTCTGTTTCATGGTTTGTGATGACTTACTCTTCCATGGTTTTGAGTTTAGAAAGAGTTGGGGTTTTTTAAATTAATTTTTAATAGCATCTGCTGTTATTGTTTTTTCTATATAGAAAAACTCTGCAAAGATCCAAGCTCACCCTCTCACTTAATCATCTTCTTTATGGGAGGAATAAATGACTTTAGAGTTGAGGTGCCGAGGGCATCCAAACTCTTTCTCAGCTGGTGCACTTTTGAGTGTGAGTAACAAATCGCAAACCCCCTCGGGGCCCAGGACTTATCTTCTTTATCTCTTGTAAAGGGTTGAACAGACTGTGAGTATTCAACAAGTAATAAATAACGCTATATTCTACATCAATAGTGAGTGCAGTCTAGTTGGAAAAGGCCGATTCTGATAAAAATCAAGGCCCAAGATATACGTATGCATATGGCTGATTCACTTTGTTGTACGGCAGAAACTAACACAGCATTGTAAAGCAATTATACTCCAATAAAGATGTTTAAAAAAAAAAATCAAGGCCCAAGCATCACCCAAGCCTTGGATTTCATCCAAATGTGACCTCGTGGGAAGACTTTTTGAAAATTAAGAGGAGGGATGTGTGTGTTGCCTTGAATTTCCTGTCCATATTGATGTCCCTTAGAGTAGGAAGATAAGGGTTTTCAGAAGAATTTTTCTTTCTACATATTGCTGATGATTCCCTAGGTTTGACAGCTAATTGGTCCTTAATTAATATCTATTGAATATATAATAATAGCTAATATGTATGAAGTGCTTACCCTGTATCAAGCACTATGATAAGGCTTTACAGGGAGTAAGTATCTCATTCAACCATCATGTCAACACTATGGGGTAGGTTCTATTACTGGCCCCATTTTACAGATGGGAAAACAGAGATTCAGAGAGGTTTAGTCACTTGCTCAAGGTCACTTAGCTAGTGAATGGTACAGCAGGATTTTAACTCCAGCTCAGAACCACTCCATTTTACTGTCTCTGCAAATCAAATACCTCATCGGTTGAATATGCTGACTTTTGTGCCTGAGTTAAGACCAAAAATGGGATTACTGAAATTCAAGGGTTAAAAAAAAATCTTGCCAAATGATTCTTGGGTGGTTAAGCCTCAGAAGAAGTGGTAGATACTCACATATCTCAGTTGCTTTGCCCTGAATATAACCAACTCCCTAATGTCTCAGAAACTTGGAATTTGGCATTAAAAAGAACTTCAAAGATTATTTAGTTCAACATCTTACCCAACAGAAGACACCCTTCCATGGAACAGTGCAGCCTCTGCTTGCCTGCCTCCAGGGACGGGAGGTTCACTACCTCAAGTACCTTCAAGCACTGCCTAAAGGACAGGTTGCCCTTTCCTCACCTTTCAGACCTAAGCAAGAAATTGGTGCCTAATTCCTGGTGCTTCACAAGAAATACAGATCTGTCTGCCTAAGTGAACACTCTGGTTTGTTCGCTGGAGAGACAGACAAAATGATATCAGAGTTTATTGAGGCTTCCTGCCAGCCCAAGTCTCCACATGCTACTCCCAGCTCCATAATCCTCAAATTTACAAAAATACAACAGGATGGCATGTGCCGAGACTTCCCTGGTGGTCCAGGGGTGAAGACTCCATGCTTCTACTGCAGGGGGCATGGGTTTGATCCCTGGTCGGGGCCACGCGGCACAGCCAGAAGAAAAAAAAAAGATGGTGTGTGCCATGATGTGTTCTGGGAGGCAAAGAGAAAAATCTCCAGTGTTCTAAGGAAATACCCAGGCAGCCTCTATACCCCTTCCTCTTGGTCTTCTTTCACTGGCACTTGAGTATCTTTCTGTCACTCTGAACACTCAGGAGTTCTAATAGGACCTCTCCCAAGGCCAGAGTCCTTATTTTCAGCCAACCCTACCTCTCCTACTCATAGCCAGCCCCCTCCACATCTCCTTAGTACCCATGTGCCTACCACAGTGAAACTGTAGTGGTGACAGGCATTGTCCTTGAAGCCAGAGGGATCTGTGTTTGCATCCCATGTTTATTGCTTACTAGCTGTGTGACCTTGGACAAACATCTTAGCCACTCAGGGCCTCCATTTCTTCATTCACAAAATGACCTTATTCCTCAGAGGGATACAGCTCATGTAAAGGAATGAGTGGATCTATCCTGAGGATATAATGTACAGCATGGTGACTATAGTTAACAATACTGTATTATATACTTGAAAGTTGTTTAAGAAAGTAGATCTTAAGTGTTATCACCATACACTGAAAAAAAAGGTAATTATGTGAGGGGATGGAGGTGTTAACTAACCCTAGTGTGGTAATCATTTCACAATATAGCTGTGCATCAAATCATCACATCACACACCTTAAACTAACATGGGTTACATGTCAATAATATCTCAATAAAGCTGGAAAACAATAATAAAATTAAATTAAATTAAATAATAAAATAAAATAAATTGACACACAGCACATAAATTGACACAAACAGATAATCAGACAGACACCCAGACAGTCACACAGACATTGGTACAGACATATGCATGGACACACACACACACAAAGACACACACGAAGTAACAGCAATCCATCACAACTACGGCTCTGTTCCCTCGCCCGCAGCCAACCTCCATCCCCGTACCTCCCACCTCCTGCACCCCTGCTCCTTCCCCTTACCCACCACACCCCAGCCCCTAAATTCAGAAAGTTGGGCCAGCAAGGACATTTGATTGGCCAAGCCCCCTTCAGTGGTTTTATTTTTCCGAGTGTGGTTTTGAAGCAACATGGGAAGTAATGAGAGGAAATAATTTTGTTCATTGTTGAACAAGCAGAGGACACTGTGGCAATGTGTATAACAGATGTGTGTGCAGGGAGAGGGTTTCTATACACAATTGTGTGCTCCCATCTCTCTCCAAAGATGGGGACTTCAAATCGGCATTTTTATTTTTATTTTTTTAAGGGAAGGAAGCAGGAGGAGAGCTTGAACCCACTCCAGAGGTGTATTAAAGTTGGACAGCCCTGAAGCATGGGGTAACCTTGCCTGCAGCCTGGTTTCTCCTAAGAAGAATCACGGGAGGCCTGCTGATGTTAATTCCTCGATTTATATAATGTCAGGGAGTCAGGTTTTATCTCTCCTTGCCCGCAAAAATAACATTAAAAAAAAAAAACTGAACAGAATGAAAATCACTTCATGGAGTCATCCAGATGAAACCAGGAGTCTGGCTACCTTGGGCTCATGAATGTGGTATCAGAACTGTACAGGCTTCTGGTAAAATCCAGCCCATGTGTCCCTTTAATGAGAAAGCCCACCCTGCCCTCACTGTCGTCCCCTTCCTATGCATCCTTCCAGTTCTTACGTTTTAGGTCAAGCATGCTTTAATCTTATCTCTGGTCTTTCAGCTGAGACCTCGCTAAAGAGGCTTCTGCCAGGAGCCAAGGTCATGCTCTTTCTCCCTGAAAAAGCCAACAGCCTCCTCTGGTCCACAGGCATAAGCTTAACCAAAGATCACAACTGGCTACATGTGAGCTGGATCCAGACCCCAGACCTGTTTTATTTGGCTCACAGAGTGTTGGCTCAGACGATATATTTTCAAAATTTTGAATCATCTGCCAACATTGAAAAATCAGAAGCTTTCACATAAAAATTGCCGTTTTTCAGCTTTTCTTGAAAACTTGAAAGTTCTGGCAACACTCAGCCTATATTCCTACAAGGTTACCTTGGCTAGAGCTGAGTGGCGGGTAGTCCCTTGAGACAGGATGCTGCATTTTGCCACAGTCCACACCACTCCCTAGTGTCTCCTCACATTGTGTCTCAAAGTCTGTTGCTCTTTACCACTGACCTCTCAGTGTTGTTTTACTTATAGAAGAATTAACGGGACAGGAAGATAGGTCTTACACCCACTTCTCTTTCAAAAGTAGAGAAACAAAGGATCATGATGGTATAATAACAAAACAAAAACTTAACACTTACTTGGAATATTCTAAGCTCATTATATGAATTAATTCATTTACTCCTCACAGCAGCTCTCTAAGGGTTGGTCCCTCGATGTTATCTTGTTATTGTTTTTTGGGTTTTGGTTTGGTTTTTTTTTTTTTTGGCCGCACCACATGACTTCTGGGATCTTAGTTCCCCCACCAGGGATCGAACCCAGGCCGTCGGACTGCCAGGGAATTCCCTGTTATCTTGTAATTGTTGACATTGGTGTTGTTATTACCATTTTAAGGAATGGGAGAAATTACAGTCAACAAAGGCGGCCATGTTTTACAGGGAACGAGGTATCTATTTCTCTGTGGAAATGAAACTATCCTATATACCATCCTATGTACCATCTTAAAGATCTTCCATTTGTCCCTCTAGAGCCACTCACCACCCTTCCCCACCCTCCTCTCTGCCCCTGGAGATGTATCCTTACAGATCTGTGTGGGTCCCTTCTTTGGCTTCAAGTTGGACTTGGCCAACAAGCGAAATGGAGAGGAAATATGGGTGTGAGTGAACCTGGGGTATATATTCCCCAGCTCCCTCCCTGTGGGGTCAAAGAGTCATAGCAGGTGGGCTGAGTCCCTCCACCCGAGGTCAGGGGTCCGGTGCAGGGCCTCTCCACAGAATCGCCCTCCTCAGTAACTTCTCTTTCAGCCTGGGGGGGTAAGTGCTCCCACGTGTTACTAGTCTCAGGGTACTTCACTATTCCTCTTGGTTTTCTTCTGCCTCCTTAGGTCCCTTCATCTTTCACAAACATCTGTAAACAGTCCCTTGAGGAACCTTCCATCAGATGGCCCGGTGGGAGGGTATCATCTGTTTCCTGCCAGGATCCCAACCAATGCATCTTTTTTTTTTTTTTTTTTTCGGCCACACCATACGGTATGCAGGATCTTAGTTTCCCAACCAGGGATCAAACCCTGGCCCCCTGCAGTAGAGGCGTGGAGTCCTAACCACTGGACAGCCAGGGAGTTCCCCATCTAATACATCTTTGATCAGCATCATTCATTTGTGCTACCTGCCCAGCCCTAGAAGCTATTTGAGTTTGCTACCCCTGCACTAGACTTACATTTTATACAGCACACAAGAGGAGTCCAGTAAGCTTATCTCTGGCTCTCAGAAAACTAATTCTTTTTTTCCACCACCATCTTTGATGCAAAAAAAGAGAAATATCTTTTTTGCTCTTGGGTTGAGAGCATGCCCTTGGGTTTTTGCTCATGCCCTTGGGTTGACAGACCATATGGGGTAAAGAAAAGAGCACTGGAATAGGAGTTAGGAGCCCTGGATTCTAGGCAAAATGCCCCCTTTCAGAAACATAGTCGCTTTGCAGAAGAGCCAGCTGGGACCTCACCAGATGCAATCGTGCAAAATAGCGTGGCCACAGACAGGATCTTTCCAAGCCCTGCCCAGGGAGGAAGGCAGCCTGCCCAGATTTTTCTCTTTCTATTCTGTTTCCCTGTTCGATACCCATCCCCACCTCCCCTTAAGCCTTGGATCAATCCCCCTTACCGCCCCCCCTAAAATTTCCAGTTGTGCATCTATGGCATAAATGTTTGTTTTTTGACAAAACTTCATTTAAACTCCAACTCTCTATGTGGGAAAGGAATGCCTCTTTTAACAGAAAATCAATGTTGTTAATAAACAAAGTACATGTTATTTAGCATCGTTGGATCCTGCAAGTCCCACCAGGTCACTTGGCACTTCTATAGAAATATGTTTCTGGATAATCCCAGAACCCCTGGCCAGGCCTCACCCAGCAGTCTCTGAAAGTTAAAATAATCACATCGTCAAGCAGTGGATGAGATCAGAATTGTGCAAAAGGGCCCTTGGAAACAAAATCCTTCCTCGGCCAGAAGCAGAGAGAGTGAGAACATGATTTCTCTCTTTCTTTAGCGTATGTTTGCTAAAGACCTTCTCACTGCCAAGCGGGGACCTGGGTCCTGGAGGTGCAGGGGGCAAGTGAGAGACAGTCCCCTGGTTCCCTGGGGGCCCACGTTCCAGATGGTGCCCACACACCCAAGACCCTATTTTGATGGAATTTTCAAAGTTCAAGGGGATCACAGACACAGGGACCTACCACAGTGATTTATACCCCAGCCTTGGTGTCGGGGTTAAGTAGACATGGGAGAATGGGTGCTAGAAGCCACGGGAACAGCACGTACAGATGCACAGAGATGCGAACATCAGGTGTGCCTGGGCCACAACAAGAAGTTCCATGCTGCTGCTGCGCAGGTGTTCTAGAGCCCATTCATCCCCCCACATTAGTACAGAAGCCCTCCATGAACTTATGTTTACCAGGGGGGGAAGTGTTAGGGGGAAGGATAGATTAGGAGTTTGGGATTGACTTGTACACACTGCTGTATTTAAAATAGATAACCAACAAGGACCTACTGTAAAAAAAATAGATAAATAAATGAATAATTTTTTAAAAGAAAGAAAAAAAAAGAACATAAGCTCTCTGAGGGTAAGGATTCTTGTTTTGCTCATGACTATAATGCCTGACACATAGTAGCTGCTCAAAAAATATGTGTTATATGAATGTATCCATATATCTACTGAGAACTTTCTAGATAATATACTCTCCTGGGGAATTAACACTGGACAGAACAAAGGTCCAGCTCTCCAAGTGCTCACAGGCTGAGGGAGGGGATTAAAGGTAAGGAAATGGACAATTGCGATACAATGTGATAAATACTAAGATACAGGAGCTGCTAGGGTGGACTTTTGATGAAGTAAGAACCCTGGAGAAAGTTAACATCTCAGCAGAGTTAACCAGGGATGAGGGGACAGGAATGGACACTCAAGGCAGTGGGAACAACACATGCAAAGGCTTGGGGGTGAGAAAAAGCTGGAAAGGATGGGATCAGTGGAGACAGACAGCCGTTGGGTTGCATGTCACAGAGAAAGGTCATCCAGCCAGAACACAGAAGATAGATTGATAGATCACTAGACAGATAGATAGATACATACATACATACATACATAGGTACATAGATACATAGATAGATAAAGACTGACAATAAAATTCAATCACTACTGAGAGGTCAACTCCAATAACCACATCTCCAATAACCAAGTCAACCAGGTCCCTAGGTGTCTTGCTTAATAAGGACATGTCGCCTTTATTAATCACTTACTATGTGCCAGCCACTGGGCTTTGAAGCTATTTACTTTTCAGCTCTAAGAAGTGGGTCCCACTTTTATCCCCATTGTACAGGGGAGCCAACTGAGGTTCTACGGTGCAAAGTGACTCCCATACAGGGTTCATAGGACCCACTCACAAAGATAACAGAGATGTGAACCCAGGCCCATGAGAGCAATGGAGGCATCTTGTAGCCCAAGAGGGAAGGCAAAAAAAAGCAACAGAGGACAGCGAGGAGGAAAGTGAGTCACTTTATCCACACGCATGTCCTCCTGGCTCATCAAATGCACATGAAGCCTGGGATGGAACAAGCACCGGTAATTAAAGTGGAATGAAGGTGGAGACGGTGGAAAAATGGGGCACCTTCTCCACCACCAGAGGCAGGGTGGTTGCCATGGAGACAGACGAAGGTGATGGGACCAGAGATCAAAGGCCTCCCCATGATCTTCTCCTCTGTTGGAGTTGAAGGATCAACTGTTGTAGCTCCTGGAGAACCAGAGAACACAGCTAGCTGTCCAGCTAGAGGACAGTTTCTTAGCACCTGCTTCTGAAGCTGGGACATAGCATATGGTTGAAAGGAGAGTATTTGTGTCCTTCAATGATTATGTTTGTTTGTTTGGGTTTTTTCTTTTCCTTTTTCTTTTTTTTTGGCTGCGCAGCATGTCTTGGGCTTGCGGGATCTTAGTTCATCGACCATGGATTGAACCAGTCCCCTCAGCAGAATGATTATTATTTTATTAACTTTAATTTTCTTTATACCAAGCTTGTTGTCAAAAACTCCAACAATGGATACAAAACAGATATGCATTAAAAGGAAAATTCTCTTCCTCTTACTTGAAGCCTCTGATAATTAACTCTTTCTAAAAAGACACACAAAAGACACACAAGAGGGCTACCCTGGTGGCCCAGTGGTTGAGAGTCCGCCTGCCGATGCAGGGGACACAGGTTCGTGCCCCGGTCCGGGAAGATCCCACATGCCGCGGAGCGGCTGGGCCCGTGAGCCATGGCCGTTGAGCCTGCGGGTCCAGAGCCTATGCTCCGCAATGGGAGAGGCCACAGCAGTGAGAGGCCCGCGTACCACAAAAAAAAAAAAGACACACAAGAAATTGAAAGCTTTTCTTGCTCCTTGGGTGACCTGGGTATCTCTGGACAAAGAGAAGGAAGCCATCTTCACTGTATATCCTTTTATACGTTCTGATTTAGTTTTTAATTTAAAACTATAAATTAAATTTTAAAAATAAGTATAATTTTTAAGCTAAAATTATACACATAAAATTTAACCAACTCTTAAGTAGGCGTTTATGTCTCTTACAGAATTTTTTTCTCTCTGCATATAGAAACTTAGATACGTAATGTATACAATTGTTCAACAATGAAAATCTCGCATCTTTTTTTTTTTTTTTTTTTTTTTTTTGCGGTACGCGGGCCTCTCACTGTTGTGGCCTCTCCCGTTGTGGAGCACAGGCTCCGGACACGCAGGCTCAGCGGCCATGGCTCACGGGCCCAGCCGCTCCGCGGCATGTGGGATCTTCCCGGACCGGGGCACGAACCCATATGACCTGCATCAGCAGGCGGACTCTCAACCACTGTGCCACCAGGGAAGCCCTGTCTCATCCTTTTTAAAGGTTTTGTGGAATTCCTTATGACCATGGTCTATGTAATCTATTCCTTTTCTATAAAAAAGAGGGGATTGAAACATTGCTGTTCCCCTTTCATGCTTCCACCTGGATCACTCCAGACTGAAAGGGAACAGAGTAGCTACTTGGGGACTTCAACACGAGGCCAAGTCAAAGCTCTAACGTTTGGACGGCTGAGTCAGGTGACCTATGACCTGGCACACAGACGCAAGAGGGTTTTTTTTTCGGTTTTTTTTTTTGGCCATGCAGCGCGGCATGTAGAATCTTAATTCCCTGACCAGGGATCGAACCTACGCCCTCTGCACTGGAAGCTCAGAATCTTAACCACTGGACCACCAGGGAAGTCCCCAAGAGCTCTTTAATCAGATCTCCTGGGCTCAAATCCAGGCTCCGTCCTTTAACGGGCTCTCAGGCTAAATCTCAATGTTCTTATCTCTTAAGAGGGCATCATAGTATGTCCCTCATAGAATATGCCTGAGGAGTAAATGAAAAATCCATGCACAGCACCCAGGCTGTTGCCTGGCAGAAAATACCTGAGTGCCCCGAAAATGACCCGTATTAGTGTCCTTATTCTTCTCATACCATTACATCCTCTAGGATAACTATTGGCTAAGCCCCCCTCTCCTCCAGCCACTCACTCAACACATGTTAATTGAGTGCCTAGTACGTGTCCAGCTGGGGTCCACCCAGCTCAAGGAGAAAGGCACACATCAAAGGGAAAACTGCAGCCAGCTCTGGCTCCAGAGCCCAGAATTTCAGTTTACACCTCTGATCTGGAGATGCCCTAAATCAGCAGGGCCCTTCCAAAGAGACAGGAAAATAAATAAATAAACTTACCTAGAGTTCAAAGTCACTAATGTGGCTCCAGAATATTAGGACACAGTATTTGTTTCCAGGGCTCTGAACAGGGACGTTTCAAGAGAAATTTTAAGGGAGCACTTCCAGAATGCGTTTTGTTCACACTCACTTCTAAACCAATGAACCCCCATAGGGGAATCAGTGTGGGTCCAGATTTAAGTTGAATTATAATAATAGTAGTAGTAATAATATTAGCTCTTATTTATTAGGGGTTTGTTATCTACCAGACTCTGTGCTAAGAGCTTTCCATGCATCATCTCATTTCACCTTCAAGATAAGCCAAGAGGCAATTCCCTGGTGGTCTAGTGGTTAGGACTCAGCTCTCTCACTGCTGGCACCCAGTTCAATCCCTGGTCAGGGAACTAAGATCCCACAAGCTCCATGACATGGCCAAATTAAAAAAAAAAAAAATTAAGCCAAGAGATATGAAGTGTTAAGATCTACAGGATACAGATGAACCATTGGAGGCTCAGAGAGGTCAAGGGGCTTGCCTGAGGTCACACAGCTAGTAAATGGCCAGGCCGGGATTCTGACCCTAAAGAGCATGCTCCAGAGCTCTCTGCCACCCGCAAGTCAAAGAGCAAAGACTCCTCAAACTTGGGGAGGGTTTGGACTTCTCTTCTCTTCTCTAAACCCCTGCAAAGGCCACCACAAAGAGCATTTGCAGCCATGGTAGAAGACCAGAAAGCTAACCGAAAGCTCAGTGGTTAACTCCCCTTTGGGTGTGCTCTGGAGCTGTGCACACAGGCTACGGTAGAGGGGCTACAGAAACCTGAATCATTTAGCACAAGGCCTGGAAGACAATGCATGACATTGTAGGCTGAGGCAGCTGAACCTGAGAACCCTGGGGACCTGGCCGCATCTCTCTAATCGGATCTGAAAACCACATTCCTATGGTTCCCCCAGGTTGCAGTGAATTCCTCTGGCTTATTAAGCAGGTACGACCCGTCTTTTTGATATAAAAACAATAGGCTGTGTGCTAGGCTGGGCTGAGACCTAACAGAAAATAAAAAGTCAGCAGCACAAAGCCTATCACCTCAAACACACATCTGGAAAGCATTTTCTATTGATATAAAAATGGATGTGTGGATAATGCATATGTGTATTTATGAATCTGGTGTATTAATCACAAAGGTCACAGTGAGAAAGGGCCATTCTGACTCCAAAGCCAGCCCCCATGCTGAGCTTTCGGATGACTATGGGGTTGACTTATCCCAACCGAGGCCAAAGCTTCATATACGCACCTTCTTCTCTACTAATCAGGTCTCCAAAACCCAACCAGGCTAAACATGGACGCTTTTTCTCTGGTGTCTTGGAGTGGATACATTCGAAAATGGAACATGCTTATGAGGTCTGCTGATTCTGGCCCCTTCTAATGAGAGCTCTTACTTGACTGAAAGCCAGGTTTCTTAGAAAACTGCATTTTGCAAGAAAGCTGGTTGATTTTATATATATGTGTGTGTGTGTGTATATATATATATATATTTGTTTCATTTATTCATTCAAGAAATATATTTCGAGCATCTACAATGTGCCACTAATGGTTCCAGGTGCTGGGGATACAGTCACAAACAAGACACATTAAGTCCTGTAGTCTTGGAGGTTCCAATCTAGTGATGGAGACATAAAATAAACCAGTAAATGAATAAATACATAATAGAATTGTGATGGACAGACTCTAAGTTACCCCTTCCGTGATTCCTGTCTCCCAGTATTCACAGTTTTGTGTAATTCCCTCCCCTTTAGTATGAATGGGACTTGTGACTTGTTTCCAACCAATAAAATATGGCAGTAGTGGTGGAATGTTATTTCTATGGCCTTACGGTCTTGCCAGCTGACTCGCTCTGAAGACCCTCCTGGCTGGCGTGATGAAGTAAGCAGCTGTGTCAGTCAACTGCAGGCAGCCCCTAGGAGCTGAGTGGCCTCCAGCTGACACTGACCAAGAAGCCAGGGCTCTCATCCCTATGACTACAAGGAAATTAATTATTCCAATAACCTTAGTGAGCTTGGAAGTGGATCCTTACCCAGTCAAGCCCCCAGATGAGAAAGCAGCCCAACTAACACTTTGATAGCAGCCCTTTGAGACCCTAAGGAGAAGACTCAGACTCCTGACATAAAGAAACTGTGAGATAGTAAATGTGTGCTGTTTTAAGCCACTGTTCGTGGTGATTTGTTTTACACAACCATAAAAAATTAGTGGAATAATTATAGATAGGAATAAGTGCTATGAAAAAAATAATAAAGGTAAAGGATAGAGTGAGGGTGGAGGGTTCTTTTGTGGAATTGTCCAGAGGGGGCCTCTCTGACTAGGTGACATTTGAGCACAGACCATCAAGAAGCTGTGTGGGGCTTCCCTGGTGGCGCAGTGGTTGAGAGTCCGCCTGCCGATGCAGGGGACACGGGTTCGTGCCAGTCCGGGAAGATCCCACATGCCGTGGAGTGGCTGGGCCCATGAGCCATGGCCACTGAGCCTGCGCGTCCGGAGCCTGTGCTCCGCAGCGGGAGAGGCCACAGCAGTGAGAGGCCCACATACCACTAAAAAAAAAAAAAAAAGATGTGTGGAAAATCTGAGGGAACAGTGTTAGAAGGAAAAAGAAGGGCAAACACATGGTTTCATGAAGGAAGAGAGGAGTTGGTATATTGAGAAACAGCAAGGAGGCAAAAATGGCTGCAGCCAGTGGTCAAGGAAAGGGTGATGGGAGCCAATGAGTCAGTGGTCAGATTATCCAGTGCTTTGTGGTTCACGCAGTAAGGACTCTGGATTTTATGCTAAGAATACTGGGAGGTGATTAGAAGGATATAATGAGATTCATGTTTCTAAAGAGACTTCTCTGGCTGCTATGCTGAGAAAAACTGAAAAGGAGGAAAGATGGGATCGTGAAGACCAGATAGGAGGCTGTGGTCATTGTCTTTGTAAAACGCTGGTGGCTTGGACTAGAGTAGGAGTGAAACGAAGAGAAGCCGTCAGATTTGGGTTCACGTCTCTGAGGTTTCCTCCTTTCTACAATATGCCTCTCAACTTCTAACCACTTTGAAAGCCCCAAAGTCCGACCTCTGAATCCTAAGCCCAGTAAGACGGCGAGTTTCTGCTCACCTTCTATTCCTCTGCACCATGAATTAACCAAAGTCTTTAGAGAAAAGGCTGGGATCAATTTAAAGATCCCCTTCCCCTCCCCCTAGCATCATATTCCCACAAATTCTATATGTGCTGGTGCATTCCGATTCTTATAAACAGTTGTTGCATGTATTTATGTCCAGCTTTTCTCAATGTTTTTGGAGGAGGGTTATTTTCATACAAGCTCCACTGGAACTGACTTTTTCACTGAAGTCTTATCCCATGCCTGGTTCAAATCAATCCTTATACCATAGTGGTTATGAACACGGACTCTGGAGCCAGGCTGCCTGGATTCAAATCCCACTTCCGATACCTTCCAGCTCTGAGTCTGAGATTTATCACCTAACCTCTCTCCGCCTCAGTTTCCTCATCTTTAAAATTGGAAGAGGACTTCCCTGGTGGCGCAGTGGTTAAGAATCCGCCTGCCAATGCAGGGGGCACGGGTTTGAGCCCTGGTCTGGGAAGATCCCACATGCCACAGAGCAACAAAGCCTGTGCGCCACAACTACTGAGCCTGTGCTCTAGAGCCCACGAGTCACAACTACTTAGCCCGAGTGTCACAACTACTGAAGCCATGCGCCTAGAACCCATGCTCCACAACAAGAGAAGCCACCGCAATGAGAAGCCCGCGCGCCGCAACGAAGAGTAGCCCCCGCTCGCCACAACTAGAGAAAGCCCGTGAGCAGCAGTGAAAACCCAACACAGCCATAAATAAATAAATAAATAAATAAATAAATAAATAAATAAATTTTTAAAAAATAAAATAAAATTGGAAGAAAAATAGTTCCTAGCTCATGAAATTGTGAGGGGTAAATAGAACAATATACTTAGAGCACGTAGAGCATTGTCTAATACATAGTAAGTATTTATTGTATAGACCTAAGTATAGGTCTTTATTATTATTTATACAATAGATGGGAAAGAAAGACCCACCTTGATACATTGGCAAGTTAATGGCAGAACCTAAAACTCAGGTCTCCCAACTTTCAGCCCAAACATATAGAAAAATATTGGCATGGAGATAATACCTGTAAGAATGTGAATTCCCTGGAACACCCATCAATATTATTACTATAGAGTAGTTAACCTTTTGTTTGTTTGTTTGTTTTTTGGCCGTGCCACATGGCATGTGGGATCTTAGTTCCCCGACCAGGGATCAAACCTGCACCCCCTGAAGTGGAAGTGCAGAGTCTTGACCACCAGACCGCCAGGGAAGTCCCCTAGAGTAAGTAGTTAACCTGTTTGATAACCTTTCTCCCAGAGGGTAGAGTGTTGATGGTATGGAAAATCAGATAGGTAAATTTTGCTGGAGAAGAGATAAGGGAAAAGTCCGGAGCATAGGAGTTAGGACTACGGAGGGACTGTGATTAACCAGGCATAGCAAAAGCCAGTTCTTCATCTAGTTCCCATTTTGTCATGCTCTGCATTGGGAGAGTTCATGTCCCCTGGCTTTGTAAAGTTTACGCTTAAGCCACAACTTAGACCTGGAACACTGGAAGAAAAATGGGTGCAGGTGGGTTCCCATTTCTGTGCAACCTCCCAAGCACCCAGCTCCCAAAGTCCCCTGAAAATGGGAGAGAGCCATCCTCTAAGACTCTCTGTACTACTTCCCATCGATTCCACTCCTCTGCCCACCAACAGGGAAACAGGAGGCCTCCCAGCCAGAAACTCAGAGGATGCCAACGCCATTCTGGCACCACTCCCAGCTTGCTCCGTGGTCCTGGGAAAATGACGGAACTCCCCAGCACACTCATTTCCCTATTGCCAGAAGAGAGACAATAAAACCCGCTTCCCAGAGAGCCGAGGGAATTAATTACTTGAGCATTTATTAAGTGCTTTGAAGATACAATGTGTGAAGTGTTCACTTTTTCCCTTCCTTGCCCTCAGGTTTTCCTAAGCAGGACAAGAAGTCACTAAGAGTCAAGTCCACAGCTTCCATGGAAAGTTCAGGACACTTCCTAAGGGCACAAGAAGCACATTAACTCTCACTTGAGTTTCAGCCTGTGCAGCACGAGGGATGAAATAAGTTTGCAGAAACTCTCACAGCTTGGCTGAATTCCCCTCCAGTAGCACGTCGGAAACTTTCACAGAGCTGCTTCCATATCTTCATCATTTATTCAACAATTTTTTTAATTTTGTATTTGATATTGGAGTATAGTTGATTTAAAAGGTTGTGTTAGTTTCAGGTGTATAGCAAAGTGATTTAGTTATACATATTCATATATCTATTCTTTTTCAGATTCTTTTCCCACATAGGTTATTACGAGTATTGGGTAGAGTTCCCTATGCTATACAGTAGGTCCTTGTCGATTATCTATTATATATATATATTCAACAAATATTTATCAAACACCTTCTGTGTGATAGGGATGCTTTGGGGCACAGGGAATAGAGCAGTAAACAAAACATCAAAAATCCTTTCATTTTAGAATTTCTATTCCACTGGGAGATTGGGGGGTGGGAGTGAGGGGCACACAATAAATAAGAAGAAGAAGTAATATATAGTCTGTGAGATGGTGAAAAGTGTTAAAAGGGGACGTAAGGGACAGTAGTAAAGAGGAGTTGCCATTTGATGAAAGGTGGGCAGGGAAGATGACATGTGAGTAAAAGCCTGGAAGGAGTGGGGAGGAAGGGGGGCTACGTAAGGGTAGGGTGCTCCAGGAAGAGGGAACGTCACGCATAAAGGTGCTGAGGCAGGAGCTTATCTAGAGTGCAGCATGGAGAGCAGTGTGGCTAGAGTAGGGGAAACTAGGAGAAGAGTCGGGGGAGACAGAGACAGATGGGCGATGGGGGAGGGGAGTTGTGCAAGTCATGGGAAGCCTGATAGGTCATTAATACTTTGGCTTTTATCTGAGTGTAGTAGAAACCCACTGGTGGTAGATGAATGGATGGATGGAGGGATGTTTGTATGTATGGATGGATGGATGCATGTTTAGATGGATGGATGGATGTTAGATATATTGGATGGATTGGATGGATTGGATGGATGGATGGATGGTTGGATGGATGGATGTTTGGATGGATGGATGCATGTTTAGATGGATGGATGGATGTTAGATATATTGGATGGATTGGATGGATTGGATGGATGGAGGGATGTTTGGATGGATGTTTGGATGGATGGATGCATGCATGCATGTTTAGATGGATAGATGGATGTTAGATATATTGGATGGATTGGATGGATGGATGGATGTTTGGATGGATGGATGGATGGATGTTTGGACAGATGGATGCATGGATGCATGTTTAGATGGATGGATGGATGTTAGATATATTGGATGGATTGGATGGATGCATGCATGCATGCATGTTTAGATGGATAGATGGATGTTAGATATATTGGATGCACTGGATGGATGGATGGATGTTTGGATGGATGGATGGATGGATGTTTGGACGGATGGATGCATGGATGCATGTTTAGATGGATGGATGGATGTTAGATATATTGGATGGATTGGATGGATGGATGGATGGTTGGATGGATGTTTGGATGGATGCATGCATGCATGCATGTTTAGATGGATGGATGGATGTTAGATATATTGGATGCACTGGATGGATGGATGGATGTTTGGATGGATGGATGGTTGGATGGATATGCTTGCCATTTTCTTGATTGCAAACAACTGACCCTAATTGAGGCAGAAAATAAATGTTGGGGATACTGGGTAACTAAGAATCTACAAGAAAAATTTGAGAGGAAAAGTGACATCGTTGTGCTCAGTGTGTTCTGTTCGGTCTTCCAGATCCACTCTCTGCCTTTCTCCATTCTGCTCTATGCCCAGGAGGCTGACCTGTATGGGCCAACTCAATGTTTTCTCTGGCTCTGGCATGAGATCAGAGGGAGGGAGGAGTGTGTGGACAAGGTATTTATCCTCTGGTCCCTTCCCTGCCAGGTCATCACAGGTTGACTGTGTCCCTCACCCAAGGCCACAGCTGCTGCCAGGAGGCCTCTCCCCACACTGTCTCTGGATTCTGAAAACTGCTTCCCTCCCCTCACCCCTTCATGCCTGGGGATGGTGGTATGTCCAGAACCACTCCTTTTCCTAAACACAGCCTATGCTTTGTTCATTGTTCCTTTGTGACACTCTCTCCAAATTCCATCATTTGAATAGGACATCTGTTGCTATTTCCTGCTCCTGTTGATTTATTCACCTTTGCATATGCCTAGTGCCTAGCTCAGTGTCTGTTATGTTAGAGGAATAGATGGGTAACTGATGGATGGATGGATGGATGGATGGATGGAGAGATGGATGCAAGGATGCACGAATACATGGGTCTGACAAGAGGGGTCAGGATTTTTGGTTCCACACAACTAATTCCAACTGAGGCAGAAAATAAATATCCAGGATAGTGGATCACCCATAGAATCTGCAAGAATAGTGGGCAAGAATCAAGGGAGGCTAGGAGGCTGAAATTCCAATGCTGTAGCACAGCAAGAACCCCACTTTCACCATCTCACCACCACTGCCCACTGGCCCTGGGATAAATGCTAAATACTTTCAATGTCACTCCAAGATTTCTGTCCCGGGCAGAATATCTAATTGGCCCAGCACTAATCTCTTGACACAACCTAGTTTCTAGGGAATGGGGGAAAGGAAATCTGCTCCCCTTGGCTTGTGTAATGGGAAGCAGTCCCTGTCTCCCACCTATTTTGGAATTTCTCCAAAAAAATAAAGATACTTAGATATTAAGTAGCAAAAAGAACAATATACAACATAGTGAGTAGTCCTGAACTTGGGTCACCAAAGATACACTTAGTAAGTGGTTATGTGAACAAATAGCCCTACAAAGAAGACACAACACGATTATAAGGCTCTCTGACCCTCAGCAAGCTTTCGTACTGGTGGAGAAGAAACAGTAAAGAGAGAAGAAAGAGGCATTCAAGATTTAAAGAAACTTGGGAAGGCAGAATTGCCAAAGATGGACATCTTTGAACCTAGTGCCTTGTGATACTCTATGAGGGGGAAAAATGCTCCATGATCAATACTGCACTCTTGACACCCCCTTAGAGATTCATATTAGGCATTAGCACATGAAAGGCTCTGAAAAGTCTTGTAGAACTTTTTAAATCTGTTGGATTTTCTTTCATTCCAAACTGAGTCACCATGGAATCATTTTTCATATAACAGCCTGGGGGCCTTAGGGGTTTGTGAAAGGAAAGCTCTTATCAGATGTTGGGAGAGTACGGGAATAATATGGATGGGGTGAAAGGGTGGAGCTCTAGTGGAGAAAACTTCATTTTGGAACATGATCTGTCACTGTCACAGAGGGACAGGGGGAGGCAGAACCGTATCCTGAGAAGATGGGGGTTGATAAGGACACTCATTTGAGATGTGAAGAGGGAGACCAGGAGATTCTGGAATAGGGCTACGCGAGGTAACCTCTCCTTCCTTCTTAGATGATCATTGCAGTTGGTGGTGAGTTTTGGGGGGGCTTGAGGAAATACTGAGATCCCCAAGGCCAGCCCATTCCCTGTGGAAAACGCAGGCGAAAGACTCAACCAACAGGAGTTCAGTGCAACTGCTCCTGGAATCTCAGCTTGTTCAAACTGAAAGAACATTCTAGGCAAATCCAGAGCATCTCGAAACCAGAGTCCTGTAGGATTTCAGGATTCTGTCATCACTGATTCTATCTATCCCATCACTGGAGAAACAGTGACTTAAAATTAAACATGGTTCCTTGACTATAGCATCTCTCAGAGCGTCTAATACACAAACGAACTTCGTCAATCTCCAGCAAGGCAACAGAGGATGCACTATTTCCCCCAATATATGAGACCAACAACCTCCGCCCTTTTTTAATGAAGTCTCTACCAGAATAAACATTCCATAGAATATACTTTGAAAACCAATGATGACTAAATTCCCTCATTTTACAGATGGAGAAACTGAGACCCAGGGAGGAAACATGAACCTGCCTAAAGTCAAACATCAAGCAGAGACAAGGCCAGAATTCAGGAATCCCATCTCTTTCCACCATGCTGCATGGTAAAGAGGCCTTTGTTCAATGGCCTCGGAGCTCAGCTCCAAGAAATGAAAGGTAAAGAAAGTATTTTTATTTTTCATTAAATGCGTATGGATTAATTGCCTAAAAAGTGCACAAAAACATACATTTTTGAAAGACAATGGAATTTGGAAAAGTTGCCAACCACTGTTTAAAATCCAGCACAGAAGGGAGAGAAGAAATGGTGTGAGCAAGTGTGGTCTCCACTTGGGTAGAATGATGAAAGTTTTACGAAGGTTGGAGACAACCAGCTAGTTTTTTTTTTTTAATTTGATTGTTTATTTATTTTAATTTTTTTTGGCTGTGTTGGGTCTTCATTGCTGTGCTCAGGCTTTCTCTAGTTGCGGCGAGTGGGGGCTAGTCTTCATTGCAGTGCGTGGGCTTCTCATTGTGGTGGCTTCTCTTGTTGCAGAGCACGGGATCTAGGCACGGAGGCTTCAGCAGTTGTGGCTCGCGGGATCTAGAGCGCAGGCTCGGTAGTTGTGGCGCACGGGCTCAGTTGCTCCGCGGCATGTGGGATCTTCCCGGACCAGGGCTCGAACCCGTGTCCCCGGCATTGGCAGGCGGATTCTTAACCACTGCGCCACCAGGGAAGTCCCAACCAGCTAGTTTTTTAATAGGTCCATGTCTACCCCTTGCCCACCGACTCCATTCCCAAGGCCACTGCCTTTAGCACAGAGCCTCAGCATCTTTCCCCTGGGCCACTGCCATGGGCCCCAAGCCATCAACACCATCCCCGACCAAGGGGTCTCGCTAAAGGTCAAATCTGATACTGTCATTCCACGTGACCCCCAAAACAAATGCCAAGTTCCTCACTGAAGAATACGAGCCTCACAGGGATTTCAAGCCACATCTCCCATCACTCATCCCCTCCTGCCCGAAGCTAGGACTTTCTCACCATCTCCTAAATTCCACCCACTTTCGGAGCTCCTTCCACACCTTTAGATCTGCCTTACGATCTGCCCAGAAGGCGTGCCTCGGTCTTCAGCTGGAGAACCCCTCACCCTTCACAGCCCATCTCCAGTGCTTTCTCCTCCTTGAAGCCTCTCCACTGTCAGTGGGTTGGCACAGACCAAGGTCCATATTACATTTATTTGTTCTTGAATCCGGGGACTCATTAAATACCTGTTGTGTGTTGGTCACTGTTCCAGGTGTGGAGGCTACTGAGGTGAACAAGAGAAATGAGGTCCCTGATCTCAGGGGATTTGAAATCTACTAGAGGGACAAAGACCAATCAACAGGTAAGCAATTAAACAAAACTATTGCAATCTTTAAAAAACAAAAAACAAAAACCCTCAGCACTCATGTCATATGTAGCTGACGTATGTACCAAAAAAGGCACAACTGGCTGCCTGTCTAGGCCACTCCTCCCAGGAAGGCACCTATGAGACAGACTAGCTGGCTGGGCAGCAGAAGGAGCTGATGTGGGGGCGAGACTCTGTGGCAGAGCCTGGGGAAAAAGTCCCTTGCCCCTCTGGTGCCACAGTCCCTTCCCTGGGGCAGAAAATATCAAGGTTAACAATGTGGTCCCTAAAGCACAGGCTGGGGCAGAGATGGGGCCAGAGATCAGGATTATTAAGCTCTGCCTGATGCTGGGATGAAGGGTGGTCTATAAAAAACTGGTACTATTAGGGCAGAGGTGGATCAGCTACTGGCTTTCACCAGTGGCTGGAGAAGACCTGGGGATTCTTCTACATGAAAGTGTCGCTGCAGAAGCAAGCTGTGATTAATCAGTGCTGTCACTAGTCCTCCGATTACCAGCTTGCTAGGCCTTCATCAGGAGGATGGCTCTTAAAAGCACCCTCGGGCTTCCCTGGTGGCACAGTGGTTGAGAGTCCGCCTGCTGATGCAGGGGACACAGGTTCGTGCCCCGGTCCGGGAGGATCCCACATGCCGCAGAGCAGCTGGACCCGTGAGCCATGGCCGCTGAGCCTGCGCTTCCGGAGCCTGTGCTCTGCAACAGGAGAGGCCACAGCAGTGAGCGGCCCGCGTACCGCAAAAAAAAAAAAAAAAAAAAAAAGCACCCTCCACTGCACCCTGAAGAAAATCTCATGGTCATAACCCCAAACGGCCCCAACTCCTGCCCCCCATCCCGATTCCTCTGGAGTGGCAAGAGTTTATACTTACTATGTGCCAAGAACTTCTCCCATTTGGTACGTAATATACCGGGGTATTTTTCCTTCCAGTTTTCTTCAGATATAATTGACGTAGCACTGTATGAGTTTAAGGTGTACAGCGCAATGTTTTGACTTACATACACCATGAAATGATGACCACAATGTCTGGTGAAGATCCATCACCTCATATAGATACAAACTTAAACAAATAGAGGAACATTTTTTCCTTGTGATGAGAACTCTTAGGGTTTTCTCTCTTAACCATGTTCATATGTCATACACAGTAGTGTTCATTGCATTTACCATGTTGTACATGTAATACACTGTTATAGTAACCACCCTGAAGGGTCAGTGCCATTACCCCGTTCTTGACCTGTATGTCAAGAAACTGAAGCCCAGAGGCTTCCCTGGTGGCTCAGTGGTTACACATTCACCTGCCAATGCAGGGGATATGGATTCGAGCCCTGGTCCGGGAA
The DNA here is from genome assembly GCF_964341445.2 of Mesoplodon mirus. Lineage (NCBI taxonomy): Eukaryota > Metazoa > Chordata > Mammalia > Artiodactyla > Ziphiidae > Mesoplodon > Mesoplodon mirus. The sequence goes on from NC_138989.1 coordinate 14,175,325, forward strand.
GATCCCACATGCCGCGGAACAACTAAGCCCATATGCCAGAACTACTGAGCCTGCAAGCCACAACTACCGAACCCACACACCACCACAACTACCGAAGCTCACGTGCCTAGAGCCCGTGCTCCGCAACAAGAGAAGCCACTGCAATGAGAAGCCCACGCGCTGCAATGAAGACCCAACACAGCTAAAAATAAATTAATTAATTAGATTTTTTAAAAAAAAGAAAAAGAAAAAGAAGCTGAAGCCCAGCTTGGGGGTGACTAAGCCAGAATTCCAATGTCAAGTCTGAAGTTCCTACTACCATGTTCCACACCTTCTGGGCCTTTCCTCACACACCATCTTGACCAGTGAAGATTCTTGAGCAGCAGCTGAGGTCAAGAAAGACCAGAAAAACCACCACTCAGGAATCTTGTCCTCCTATGCTCTTCCCTCTTGCTCTCTCTAATGGGTTCACTTCCTTTGCTTCTCCAAGGACCTTCCGATTCCTATTGTCTGTAGAGACATCACACATCTTTCTCAAAAACACAGTGTAATAGAATTTTACCAACCCTCAGAGAAAAAGCATTTTAGAAGATGCAAGGGCTGAAAAGAAGGTGTCTTGGTATAGGTTCAGGAAATATTGGCGATTTTCTTCCAGCTTTGATTGTTCTCAACTACAAACTCATCTATCACTTGTCCCAAGGTTGCCATGTCTACTGGGAACATTCTACATTAAGAGTCATGCTACCTGGAGTTGTTACGAAGACCTCCCACTTCCTGAGAACTATAACTCAGTTTTCCCATCTGTAGAATGGGAACAGCTAACTTCCTTAAGATTAAGAGCACGGGAAAATGCTTCTTTCTCTTTCTCTTTTTTTTTGAATTTATTTATTTTATTTATATTATTTTTGCCTGCATTGGGTCTTCATTGCTGCGCGCGGGCTTTCTCTAGTTGCAGCAAGCGGGGGCTACTCTTTGTTGCAGTGTGCAGGCTTCTCATTGCGGCAGCTTCTCCTTGTTTCGGAGCACGGGCTCTAGGCGCATGGGCTTCAGTAGTTGTGGCACGCGGGCTTCAGCAGTTGTGGTTCGAGAGCTCTAGAGCGCAAGCTCAGTAGTTGTGGCGCACGGGCTTAGTTGCTCCGCGTCATGTGGGATCTACCCGGACCAGGGCTCGCACCAGTGTTCCCTGAATTGGCAGGCAGATTCTCAACCACTGCGCCACCAGGGAAGCCCCTCTCTCTTTTAATTTCTTAATTGCCTCAAGCTAGAGGGATTTAGCCATGGCTTATCAATTCACTCATTCATTCGATAAATATTTGATTTGGAGCACCCACAATATGCTCAGTGCTGCTTTAGGCCCTAGAGATAAAGTCGAGAGTAAGACATATCTATGTATCTGTGTCCAGAGGATCCCTAGCTTCCTCCAGATTCTACAAGATTTCTGTGAACCAAAAAGCTGCAATAAATCCCTTCTGACCCACAGGCGCTATGGGTTCCTGGGTCATCCTCCTCCTGCCTCTATTTCCCCATCTATGAAATGGGATTAATGATAACCCCCAAGGATAGCATCAGATTAATAAAACGAAGAGACCAAGGAGCTTTGAGCTTCCTGAAAAAGGAGGAGCCAGGCGCTATGGGATCTGAGGCGTGTCTGCTGCCTGCAAGAATGTGGCTTTCCTTCTGGCTCCCGGGAACCCAAGAAATCTGACAGGACACTCCGGTCCCCTGGGGAGAAGCCTGAACAGGCCTTGGAAAGGGGCGAGGTCCCAGAGTTATAGACCAAAGGGGGAGAGAGGGTGATGCACACGCATTTACCCCCGGGTCACTGGTTCCAACGCAGGCTGGCAGATCTCAACCGAAAGTTACTGCCATCTGCTCCGTGACCTCAATCCATTTGCTACCGTGCACATTGCAACTGGCAGCCCCAGCGGGCAGGCTGGCACTGACCGAGGCTGAAAATGGGTCACTCCCAAGCATCCCAAGGGCTGGCCTAGGCCCTGGATTGGGGCACGGGGTGGGCAGGGAGGGGCCTGGAACTTTCCACTAAAATAATAGCTGGAAGAGTAGCATGGACAAAGGTCTCGTCCACTAGGAACCTTTCTAGACTCTACCTTCCCTCAGCTCTGGATCCCAGTAAGCCACGTCATGTCACCCCCTGTTCACAGGAACCGGCTGTCAGATAAATCCCAGCAAAGCATACGGGGCATCTGGTCAGTTTCACAGGACAATAAAAGCTGTTTATTAAGAACCTACAGCATGCCAAGCAAGGAGCTGGACTCATTACCTGCAACACCTCATGCGATCATCTGCCCAAATCTGGGAGCTATGTACTCCTGCTTTCGATTCACAGATGAGAAAACAGAGGCTCAGAGAAGCAAAGAACTTGCCCAGAGTCATTCAGCCATAGGTGGTGGGCCAGGATTTGAACTCAAGAAGCTATTGTTTAATAGGTAGGGTTTCAGGGTGGGGTGATAAAAAACGTTCTGGAGATGGATGGTTACAGAACCATGTGAATGTACTCACTGCCACTGAACTGTACACTTAAAAGTAATTTAAATGGTAAATTTTGCTATGTGCATTTGACTACAATATAATTAATTACATGACCAGCCTTAGGGGAAGAACTAAATGGGATGTATTCATTCCATGGAACTCTATCCAGCAGCAAAAACATGACAAGTCTGTATTACTAATATGGAAAATCTCTTAGGGATATTGTTAAGCAAAAAAAAAAAACAAAACCAGTTACATACTTATAATAGGAATCAATTTATGCAAACACACACGCTCAAAAAGCACCATTTATTTTCTCTGTGTGTGTGTAGCCAGTTGTGCTTGTTTTGAAAACATAAATTTGTTCCATTGTGATTGATGTATCTGGGAACGATTTGAGCATAACCAAATTTTGTGTTTGCTCATGCACGATTTCATCCACAAGAAACACTGGGTCAATGCAGAAAATTGCACCCAGCTGAACTGACCACTCAGGAACACACAAAACAGACACCCTGCCACCTCTTCCAGCTTCCTCCGTGAGTACTGTGAGCCACACCCATTCACACCTGGGTTACAATTTTCTGATTTCAGACAAACTCTTTCTGCCCATTCACAAGAATTCACAAGCTGCGGCCCTTCTGGCACCACTTCCACAAGAAAAGTTCAAGACTTTGCCGAAGTCAAGTTCCATGGTTATTATAGCATTTAGGTATTAAATATTTCTTAACCATTTAACATGTGTCAAATTGTGCTATAGTTTTTATTAGTTTCCTGTTTTTTTATGTGTTACTGATAAAGTTTTTGACTGTTGTCCCCTTAGCCTTATTTTTCTCACAAGCCCTGTGGTTTTTATTGTGCGATTTTGCACACTGCAATGATTTTAGGAATGTATACGTCACGCTCTAGCAGAATTGACTGTGCATACATTTTTTTCTAAACATATATAAATATGTATGCACACATATATGCATGTGTGTGTGTGCATAAGTAAAGTCAAAACTGATAAACTGGTAATAGTGAAGTTATCATTGGGGTGGGGAGGCTGGAGGAAGTAGCTAGAAGGACTTTAGTCATGTATATAGGTTTAATTTTTTACAGGAAGTGTTTTTAATTTTATTAACTGTGCAGCTAAACTTTTAAGAAAAAGGGTTCACTATTTCCAGACCCTTGTTCATAGCAACACTATTCATAATAGCCAAGAGGTGGAAGCAACCCAAATGTCCATGGATAGACAAACAAACGTCCATGGATGGATAAACAAAATGTGGTCTATCCATACAATGGAATATGACTCAGCCTTAAAAAGAAGGAAATCCTGTCGCAGGTTACAACATGGATGAACCTTGAGGACATTATGCTGAGTGACATAAGCCAGACACAAAAAGACAATACTGTGTGATTCCATTTATAGGAGGTTCCTAGTGTAGTCACATGCATAGAGACAGAAAGTAGAAGGGTGTTTGCCAAGGGTTGGGGGAAGGGAGAAATGGAGAGTTGGTGCTTAATGAGAACAGAGTTTCCGTTTTGCAAGATGAAAACAGTTTTGGAGATCCGTGACGCAACAAGATGAATGAATGTACTTTACTGAAAATGGTTAACATGGTAAATCTTAACACCCTTAAAAATGGTTAAGGAGATATGGGGATATATGTATATGTATAGCTGATTCACTTTGTCATAAAGCAGAAACTAACACACCATTGTAAAGCAATTATACTCCAATAAAGATGTTTAAAAAAAATGGTTAAGATCGTAAATTTTACGATACAGTTTTTTTACCACCATTACATTTTTTTTTAATTCTTAAAGACCCATAATAACGGGTATAACTGAATCACTTTGCTGTACACCTGTAATTAACACATCGTGAATCAACTATACTCCAATATAAAGTAAAAATTTTTTAAATAAAAGATCCATAATAACAAATCAATATACCGCATGAAAAGGTACATTAATAAAGCAACACACACTCAGGCTACAGCCCATTTCCTGAAGCTTCTAGAACAATGCAGGAGCCCTGCGTAAAACTAGCTGGTTAACTCTGGTTCATCAGCTTCTCGGGCTGGTTGGTTGATTGACTGGCAGAGGCATCATGCCCCACCCAGAGGCTTAATATGAGAGGGGAGGCAGGAGGGAACCATAAATAACACGTTAACCACCAACTCTTCACAGGGCCAGGCATCCAGCAAAGCACGACGTGGCTCCGTCCTTCCAAATCTGCTGTGAAACCGGATCCTGCCTGTCCTCCACCAAGAAGGTGCCCAGAAAATCTACGACCGGGCACACCAGCAGAGGAGAAGCATCGGGCCCCAGGGCTGCGGGTCAGCCAAGGCCTCCAGACTCCATCCCACTGGCCACCCGCAGATGCCCCCGGTGGCCCTGCCAGCTGCTCCCAGAGAGAGGCCCCGGGGATGAAAGAGCACGCCTGCATGCGTGTGTGCTGCCTAGCGGGAGGACGATCTTGGCAGGCCTGTGTGGGAAACTTGCAGAACACCTGCCTCTAGGATGGGGGGCAGACCCTCTGTGGGGGCCCCCTGCTTTCCCGGGGCCCTGAGCGATCCTCAGACGTGCCCTGGGCCACCGCCACCGCCTTCAGCGGCAATCAGAGTAATGGCCTGCATCTGCCCACACTGATGAGCTGGTGAGTCAAGGAGACAGGATTTCCAAGCATCTGCGCTTCCAGCCATCTCTGAGCCGCCGGGGGAAGGAAAGGGCACTCCAGCCAGCTCCGTCCCTGCCAAGGGCACTGGGAAGTATTGTCTCCTCACTCAGAAGCGCCCTTCCCACCTCGTGGCCCTCCTGATTCTCAGGCAACCTTCAAGATTCAGCTAGTGCCTCCTCTTCCAGGAAGCCTCCCTGACCCCAGCCCTCCCACCTCTGCACACCGTCCCACCCTGGCGGATAGAAACTCTTTCAACTGGATCCCCCATGCCCAGCCCACTGCCTGGCACAGAGAAGGCTGGTTAAAGGAAGCTAAACAAGATGGGAAGGAAGATGAGGTCTTCTCAGAGCTGGGAGTCAAGAGTAGAAAGATCTTAAAGCCAGAATAGATCTTGGAGGGACTGGGGGTATGGGGGGGTGGTCATCATTTTCTGTGCTGCTTACCCTTTCCTGAGAATCGGATCAAAAGCCATCTCCTTAAAGGCACATGCTCAAACACATACACAAAATGTTCAGGGGCTATTCTCACAAAGTTAAACAGAGTTACCATATGATCCAGCAATTCCACTCCTAAGTATATACCCAAGAGAAATGAAGACAAATGTCCACACAAAAACTTGTGCATGAATGTATGTAGCTGCATTATTCATAACAGCCAAAAGGTGAAAACAGCCCAAACGTCCATCAAGTGATGAATGGATAAACAAACTGCAGTATATCCATACAATGGAGTATTATTCAGTCATAAAAAGAAGTAAAGTCCTGGTATGTACTATATCATGAATGAAGCTCGCAAACATGGTGCTAAGTGAAAGGAACCAACCACAGAAGGCTACATATTGTATGATTCCATTTATATGAAATGACCAGAATCAGCAAATCCATAGAGACAGAAAGCAGATTGGTGTTTGCCAGGAACTGGCGGGAGGGGGGAAAGGGATGACTGCTTGAAAATATTCACTATAAAAATATTTGGGGGCTTCCCTCGTGGCACAGTGGTTGGGAGTTCGCCTGCTGATGCAGGGGACGCGGGTTCGTGCTCTGGTCTGGGAGGATCCCTCGTGCCGCGGAGTGGCTGGGCCCGTGGGCCATGGCCGCTGAGCCTGCGCGTCCGGAGCCTGTGCTCCGCAACGGGAGAGGCCACAGCAGTGAGAGGCCCGCGTACCGCAAAAAAAAAAAAAAAAAAAAAAAAAAAAATTGGGAACAAGATAGAGGTGATGGTTGCACAACACTGTGAATGGACTAAATGCCACCGAATAGTTTGCTTTAAAATGGTTAATTTTACATTATGTGAATCTTACCTCAATTAAAAAAAATTCCAGGGACTCCAAGTTCATCCCGTGCCCCCGCTTTCTTGCTAGACCCCCAAATGAAGAACCCGAAGTCACATCGTTCTTTTTCTTTCATAGTTGGGGATATTAAAGCCCAGAGAGGAAACAGAAGTTGCTTCTGCTCTTAGATCTTGAGCCAGGAGCCCCCGACTCCCCATCCGGTGCTCTTTTTACATCTTTCCAGGATGCTTCTCGGCCTTATGTGGTCTCAGACAGCTGTGTCCCTTGCAGATGTTTTCTTTCTCTGCACCTCAGTTTCTCCATATATAAAATTGGAGATTTGGGCAAAACATGATACCTATTATCATATGATTTATGGTAGTATCTGGATGAGCAGTAATTCATTTTTATGCTAATCGTTATTTTAACATGTACTAGGGAAAAAAATACAAGGAGCAAATCCAACCGTAAGTGATAGAGACTAAAGAATGTGTGTATCAATATTTTCCTTTTTTTCAACTTTTCACTAATGCTTGTTTTCCTAAAAAAAATAATAATAATGCTTGTATTTGCCACACAAAAGCCAGAGGGCTTGAATTTGTCTGTATCCTTTCTTGGTGAGGAAACTTATGCTTGCTTGCCTTAAAATAGATGTTTGTTTTTTTTTTCAAGTGAGTCAGTTTAGAGGAAAATATTAAGAAAATAATCCTACAGGTGGTGTAATCATGGAAAAAAGGGGCTAAGAAAGAACGTGACTAATTGGAGTTCAAGACTGGCTGAATGGCAGCTGTGACATTCTGCGACCCCATGACAAGCTCTGGGCTTCCCCTGCTCCTGGCATGGCTATTTAGGGTTCCAGCCTGAAACACATCAGTCGGGATTGGCAAGGAGACAGGTGGGGCCTCGAGAGGGCCTCTCTCTGGGGCAAACATGTGAAGCTTTGTCTCCAAACAGCCCCAGACTCCATACAATGGTTCATCAGCAACCTTGGTACCCATCCCTGACCTGCCCGCCTCCCATCTGATGGCCTCCCTGCTTGCCTCCCAGGATACCTGGACCATGAAGCCACCCTCCAATGCCAAGCAGTGGGCCGGATGCCCTGCTGGGAGGGGACTCTTAGGGAAGGGCGTAGGTATATCGTTTCTGGGGAAGTGTCTACACTTAAAGCCTGCCCCCAGGGCTTCCCTGGTGGCGCAGTGGTTGAGTCTGCCTGCCGATGCAGGGGACGCGGGTTCGTGTCCCAGTCCGGGAAGATCCCACATGCCGCGGAGCGGCTGGGCCCGTGAGCCATGGCCACTGAGCCTGCGCGTCCAGAGCCTGTGCTCCACGACAGGAGAGGCCACAACAGTGAGAGGCCCGTGTACCGCAAAAAAAAACCAACAAAAAAAAAACCTGCCCCCAAAAAGTCTTCCATTAAAGCCCAGGGGCATACCTCTCTGATGGTGGAATTCTGAGGCCATGTGACGGGGGAGACAATTTTGAGCTGTGGAGGCCTTGCCAACATCTTCCAAGCACACCCCCGAGGCAGCTGCCAGCTTGTCCCACATTTGGACAAGCACGCAGTCCCTTTCCTGGACAAATTCATCTCGGGGGTGGACAAGTCTAGCCTGGCTGAGTTGGCCGACCGCTGCCAAGTCCTCCAAAAGTTACCCTGCCACCCACCCTCTCCCCGCCACAAGTTCAACAAAGCACTTGATGAAGCTGGAAGAACACAGACCTTGGAGCCGGCCAGACCCGAGTTGAAGTTCAGGCTCACCCACCAGCCATGGGGCTGTGTGGCTCTGGGTGCGCCTCTTCACCACTCTGAGCCTCGGGACCCCTCACCTCCAGCCTGGGGTGAATCATTCCAACCTTGCAAGGTTACGCTCAGCACATAGTAAGTGCTTGATAAGCAGTAGGTATTAGTTCAAGGAAAATATGTATTCTTTTTTAGACAGAGGCCATCAAACTCTATGGCCTGGGAACTAAAAATAGACACAGACCAACAAAATATAATCTGTGTGTGTGTGTGCGCACGCGTGTGTGTGTTTGGGGGGCTGAGAGATGGGGGAAAAAAATGGATGGATTAAGAGAAGAGACCATCTCTCCAAATACTTTTTTTTTGTACTTCGGGTTAGTGAACCAGGCCACAGTATTACTTACTCCAAAGATTAAATTCAAAGCTATGCATCACGTGGCCTAACAGCCAGGTCACCTCTCCCCCAAACACATCCCTCTCACCCCTGACCACAAACAAGGGAATCTCTTTGTCCCTCCTCTGAATTCAGTTTGCAAAAGAGCCCAAGTAAGAAGCAAAAAGGAGGGCAACTTTCGAACAGGCTGTTAGATTTAGCCAAGCAACTGGTCTCCCCATCGCTAATTAAGTTAATCCGGTGGGTTTGTCTTTTCTTTTTCTTGCTTGATTTCCTCCCGTGGAATCAGCAGGGACATCAGAGAGGAATGTGCCTGGTAACCCACCAAGCAGGCCCTACTCTTCAGCTGACAAAATGCATTAACGCCAGAGAGAAGGAAGTCGTTCTCCCCTCCACACACACACACTACACAAGTCATAAAAAACCTATTTTGTTTTCAGCTGACCCTCCAGTGCATGTGCCAGGGTAAACAGATCTACTTGCTGCGGCTTTACCCCCGGCCCCCCTTCTCCTTCTTCACCATCTCCACCGCCAACCCCCGTCCCATGTTTGGGCTGCTCTGATCTGTCATAACATTGTGTCTGTTTATCCGAAATATTTCCACTCAAAACGCTTGTTTCTTCAACCAACTGACATGTTGATACAGCTCCTGACAGCTGAGTGACTCTGAGTGAAATAAAATGTAAAGTAAACACATTTGCATACAGTTTATAGACAGCCTGGGTCTGAGGAAGTAAGGAGATTGAAATCGGAATTTCTTATCTTCCATCACCCCGTTCGGGGTCCCTCCCTTTTCTTTTTTCTAGCTCTCTGCTCCTGGAATGCTGCAGGAGTTCAAGCACGGCCCCTCCATTGGGGTTGGAAAAACTTCCTTTATAGTTTCTGCCCGATCTTCTCCCTTCCTCGGCTGAGGCATTCGAAGGCCCGAGTAATTTTTTTTGGAAATGTCTTCTCTGATGTTTTTAAAGATCTGAGAGTTAGAGCCTGAGTGAATCCAAACAAATGGGCTCTGTGCGTTTTGGGTGGAAACTATCCCTTCTTTGAAACCGTTTCTCTAAAATGAGGGAGTTGTACTAACCTTGATCTTCTATGTTTACCTTCTCAGATAGTCAGGAACACCGCTCTCAATCGTTGAGATGGCCTGTAACACACTGAGCTTCACTTTTTTTTTTTTTGGCTGCACTGGGTCTTCGTTGCTGCGGCGGGCTTTCTCTAGTTGCGGCGAGCAGGGGCTACTCTTTGCTGCGGAGCACGGGCTTCTCACTGCGGTGGCTTCTCTTGTTTCGGAGCACGGGCTCTAGGCTCACGGGCTTCAGTGGTTGTGGCATGCGGGCTCAGTAGTTGCAGCACGCAGGCTCTAGAGCACAGGCTCAGTAGTTGCACACACAGGCTCTAGAGCACAGGCTCAGTAGTTGCAGCACGCAGGCTCTAGGGCCCACAGGCTTCAGTAGTTGTGGCTCACGGGCTCTAGAGTGCAGGCTCAGTAGTTGTGGCACACGGGCTTAGTTGCTCTGCGGCATATGGGATCTTCCCGGACCAGGGATCGAACCCGTGTCCCCTGCATTGGCAGGCGGATTCTTAACCACTGAGCAACCAGGGGAGTCCCAGAAGCATGGAGTCTTAACCACTGGACCACCAGGGATGTCCCTGAGCTTCACTTCTTATTTCCCCAACGTCCTTAGGAAATGCGGCTCCATCTAATTCCTCGTTCCTTTCTATTTTCTTAAAGGCATCAGAAAGCAGCACTCAGAAAATCCAGGGACAGCCACTGCCTCCATCAGATGCCCGTGGTAGATACCATTAACTGAGTGGAGCACTTTTTCTCACTCAGTCTCACACAGCCTCAGAATCCTACGCAACACAGCCCTCCCAGTACCTACTTCAAACTGACCCGATTTCTCTCTCAAGGTACCATCTGTTTCCAACCTCTCATCTAACATAGTGGTTCTCCAAGTGGGGTCCCTGAAACAACAGTAACATGGGCTACCGCTGAACAGGGAACTTGTTAGAAATGCAAATTCTCAGGTCCCACCCCAGACCTACTGAGTCAGAAACCTGGGGTCGGGGTGGGGGACCGGGGGTTGGCCACTGGAGCCAGTTTGCACTGCATCACAAGAGCCACAATGTAATATTTACACCACAGAAGCTGGCTGAAATCAGGGCTTCTCCTTCACCCCATGCCCACCCCAGAGGGCCTGCTGTTAAACGTTTACCAGCCCACCACTGGAGGGGGAGGCGGGGGGGCCACGGGCCCAGAAGTCTGTAGGTGAAGTCGTTCTCCAAGTTTTTCTGAAGCATGCAAATGTTTAAGAAACACGGCTCTAAGTCAAAATCAGCGATCTTCAATTAGAATTATCTGGAGGGCTTTTTAAAACATATTCATATTAGGGCCCCAAGTCAGACCAATGAGGTCAGCATCTCTGGGGCAGGACCTGAGCATTGGTATTTTTTAAAGCTCCTTGGGGATTTCTAACAGGCAGTGAGGTTTGAGATCCACCCGTCCAAACCGTGCTTCTCGAACTTTCATACGTGCCCCCAGCTCCCGGGGATCCTGTTAAAAGGCAGATTCTGATTCTCTGGGTGGCTGAGGACCACGCTTTGAGGAGCCAGGCTGTAAACCCCCTTGACGTTGCCCCTTCTCCAAACTCAGTCATTCTCTCCGATGCCCGTCTACAGATCCACCTTGACCCTTCGCTGTCATCAGAAGGGCCCAGGACAACAAACTGGTCCTGACTCACCCACCCACCATGTGGGTGCATCTGAAAATGGGTGTTTACATAGCCTGTGAAGAATATGAGTATCAAGCCCACATTTGCCTAGAGAAACCCAAAGGCTATAAAAGGGCTGAGAGATAGATTCAGGCAAATCTGTTTGCATACAGTTGACAGGCCTTCACCAGGACACAAACTGCCCTCCGAGTGAGCAGAGCCACAGTTATAACTCACCTGGAGGCCGGCAGAGGTTGGCACGGGGCAGGTGGCCACCCCCAAGGCACAGCCTAGTCACTGACCCCTCTTCCTGCTTCCCTTCCAAAGCTCTCCGCTCACAGGTGGGGCGGGTTGCAGAGAATTTTTCCCACACTCTTGCCCAGCAGGCTGGACAACCCATAAATAGCTTGTCTTACTATCACACCACTGGCCAGAAACCTCTCTCCCGGGACACATGGGTGAGGGCAGCCTCAGACCCTGTGAACAACACAAGATGAGAAGGCAGAGAAGGGAGGTGTGCAGAAGCGTCCTAAAATTACTTCATCGTGGTATCAGGAAGGCATCCCGTGGGCTATGCCCTGGCACACCTCCTGGCCCTTTCCCGTACTGTTCCCTGCACCCAAGATGCCTGCCCAATTCTTCTCCTATACCCAACTCACCATCCACATCGTCACCATAGCAAGCGTGAACCGAGCACCTGAAATGGGCCACACACTGGGCTGAGGATTGTCCACAGATGAGCTCACAACAACACACCTGGAATTATTGTTGGCCCTTTCTCTTTTTTTTTTTTTTTTTTTTTGAGGTGGTGGGGTGTGATTTTTTTAATGTTTTTTTATTGTGGTAAAAGTCACATAATATAAAACCTACTATCCCAGCCATATTTAACTGTACAGTTCAGTGGCACTAAAGACGCCCACATTGCTGTGCGGCTCTCACCATCATCCGTCTCCCGAATTTTTCACCTTCCTAAACTGAAACTGTGCCCATTAAACACTAACTCCCCATTCCCCCTCCCCACCCCACCCTCACCTCCCGGCCCCTGGCATCAACCACTGTACGCTCTGACTCTATGAATTTGGCTATTCTAGGTGTGTCGTATAAGTGGAATCAAACAGTATTTATCTGCACCTAATGTATGATATATTGGAATGTATTTTTAAGGTTAATTTAATATATGTCCTGCAAACAGACTGTACCTTCTTTTCCCCCTCAACCTGTGCTATATATACAGTAGGCCCTCACCAGCCATCTACCTCATACATAGTAGTGTACACACGTCAATCCCAATCTCCCAATCCATCCCACCCCTGTCTCTTGGTGTCCATACGTTTGTTGGCTCTTTCTAACAGATCAGAAAGCAGAGAGGCAGAGAGGGAAAGTGGCTTGACCAACGCTACATCACAAGGGGCAGAGCCGGGATATGAATCCAGGTCAGTTGGATTTGAGAGCTAGTGTTCTTGTTACAGCCCTGGAGGGCTCGGTGCAAGCATCTCTCTGGTAAGAGTTCTCCCACAGGGGCTCCCCTGGTGGCGCAGTGGTTGAGAGTCCACCTGCCGATGCAGGGGACACGGGTTCGTGCCCCAGTCCGGGAAGATCCCACATGCCGCGGAGCGGCTGGGCCCGTGAGCCATGGCCGCTGAGCCTGCGTGTCCAGAGCCTGTGCTCCGCAACAGGAGAGGCCACAGCAGTGAGAGGCCCGCGTACCGGAAAAAAAAAAAAAAAAAAGAGTTCTTCCACAGTTACCCACTGGCAAACAGATGGGCCCTCCTGTGTGTTCCCACAGCCCCATGTATGTTACCTCTATCCCAGCGCTGCTGCATTATCTTACTTTGCACCTTAGGGCCTTTGCACCTGCCGTTCTTTCCACCTGGAATGGAATGCTCTTCCCCAGTGAGTCTTAGGGCTTCACCTCATTCAAGTCTGTATTAGTTTCCTATGGCTGCTGTAAAAAATTACCACAAACTTAGTGGCTTAAAACCACACAGATGTATTACCTTCCTGTTCTGGAGGTCAGAGGTCTAAAGTGAGTTGGCCAGGCTCTGTTTCTTCTAGAGGTTGTTAGAGTGGATTTGTCTCCTTGCCTCTTCTGGCTTCTGGAGGCCACCCCACATTCCTTGGTTCACGGCTCTGCATCACTTGGACCTCTGCTTCCATGGTCACATCTCCTCTGATTCTAATCCTCCTGCTCTCTTCTTATGAGGGTCTTATGATTACCTTGGGCCCTCTCGGATAATCCAGGATAATCCCCCCATCTTAAAATCCTTAACGTAATCACATTTGCAAGGTTCCTTTTGCCACGTCAGGTGACATAGTTGCAGGTTCCGGGGATTAGGATGTGCACGTTTCTGAAGAGCTATCATTCTGCCTACCAGAAGGTTCCTACCTGTGATCCAAACCAGCGTCCTCCTTCACTCTCCCATGTCCTTCACGCCTTTTATCCCCCAGAGCACATGCCACCATCAGATAACATCCTGTAGCTCTCTGTTTGCTGTTAATCTCCCTCCCAAGAAGAGAATTCAGAAGGCAGGGACCTTATTTGTTCACCGATGACTCCCCAGTACTCAGAACTATGCAAACATACAGTAGGTGCTCAATAAGGGGCTTGCCAACAAGTAATGGTTGATGTCACCAAGCACAGTCCAACCCGTTTTCCTCATTGGACTGGGGAGTCCACAAGGGCAGAGGCCCTGACTGATGGCTCTGTCTTCATCGATGGAGATCCACGCTCAAATGTTAAATAGAAAAACCTACCCTTTCAGCACCACCCTCCTGCACCCGCCTGCCCCAGGATAAACAGAAGGAACCCAGGCCTCCGTGCGTCACGTCTCCACTGCACACAAATCCACACACTAAAATCCACACAGCTGAGGTGTGTCCCAACACCCCAGGGGGCTCCTGAGAGGGAAACTATAAACAGTCCGAGGAAAATGGGGTGCTGGTGACATCACTCCACCCCGAGTGAGCCCACCCAGACCAGGCTGCTCGGTCCAAGCCCCAGTTCTTTCCCAGGCTTGTCAAATGGCCCAGTGATTTAGCAAGAAAGCTGTTCTCATCAAGTTCATCCGTGTGGCTCCCATGTGTCCATGTCCAAGCACGTAAGGGGAAATGAAACGCTTCCAGGAACAGTGACATGATTTTTTTTCTGCCCTCCAATTCCTACCAACCTAATTCCACCATCCCCCACCCCAGCGTTGTTGCTTGAAAATGCTACAGGAGAAAGTGAGAGTGAGAGGAAGAAATTAAATCTGACTATTTTGTTTCTCTGCTCAAAACCCTTTGGTGGGTCCCATTTTCATGGCTTTGCCTCTTACTAGCTGAGTGTTCTCAGAAAAGTTGTTGAACCTCTTTGTGCTGCAGTTTCTTTAACTAGAATATCAGGATAATAATAGTAACCAACCCCATGGATCGTGAGGACAGAGAGACTTGATACATGTAAAGCACTCAGCACAGTGCCTGGCACAGGGTAAGCGTTCAAAATCTGTGGGCAAGAATTTGATGGTTCCTCCAAAACGTGAACACAGAATTATATAACCCAGCAATTCCACTCTTAGGTAAATACCCAAGAGTAATGAAAAGATATGTCCACGCATTTATATCATGGTTCATACAGCATTATTCACAATAGCCAAAAGGTGGGAACAACTCAAATGTCCAAGAATGGATGAATGGATCAACAAAATGCAGTATATATCCAAACGATGGAATACTATTCATCCATAAAAAGGAATGAAATACTGATACATGCTCCAACATGGATGAACTTCAAAAACATGATGCTAAGTGAAAGAAGCCAGGCACAAAAGGTCACATATTGTATGATTCTACTTATATGAAATGGCCAGAACTGGCAAATCCATAGAGACAGAAAGCAGATAAGTGGTTGCCTAGGGCTGGAGGGAGGGGGCACTGGGGAGTGATTATTTATGAGTATGAGGTGTCCTGGGATAATGAAAAACCAGAAAGAGGTGGTGGGTGAATGCACTAAATGCCACTGAATGGTATACTTTCAAGTGGGTGATTGTGTGTTATGTGAACTTCCCATCAATTTCAAAAAGTTAGCTCACCTACAAAGTGTTCAAGAACTGTCTCCATCTTTGGCCTAAGTTCTGGCCTTGGCCAACCTCTCCAGTCACACCTACCACAGATGCTCCCCTTATGCTTCATGCTTCAGCCACTCTAAAGGACAAATGTAAGTGATCATCACATAGCTGCCATCACTGAGATGTTCTAAATGCCAGGCTATGTGCTAAGTGGGTTCTACTATTACTCTCCATCACTGCATCTCTGAGATGTTGTGCAATTCATCAGAGGTCATATAACTAGTAGAGAAGGCTGGATTAGAACCCAGGATTGTCAGATTCCAGGGTCCACATTTGTAACTACTGTGCTATATTACTTCTTCCAACTCACTGTGTTCTTTCATGATTCTCCCTTTGTTCACTGTGCTCCTTTGACCCAAGGTTTCTCAATCTCAGCACTATTGACATTTTGGGTCAGTTAAGTCTGTGTTGTGGGAGCTGTCCTGCTTGTTATTTATTTATTTATTTATTTACTTTTGGCTGCACTGGGTCTTCGTTGCTGTGCGTGGGCTTTCTCTAGTTGCGGCGAGCAGGGGCTACTCTTCGTTGCGGTGCGCGGGCTTCTCATTGCAGTGGCTTCTCTTGCTGTGGAGCACGGGCTCTAGGCATGCGGGCTTCAGTAGTTGTGGCACGAGGGCTCAGTAGTTGTGGCGCATGGGCTTAGCTGCTCCGTGGTATGTGGGATCTTCCCGGACCAGGGATCGAACCCGTGTCCTCTGCACTGGCAGGCAGATTCTTAACCACTATGCCACCAGGGAAGTCTTGTCCTACTTATTATAGGATGTTTACCAGCATCCCTGGCCTCTACCCATTAGATGTCAATAGCATCCCCAGTTGTGACAACCAAAAATGTCTCTGGACATTACCAAATGTTATTTAGGAAGGCAAAATCTCCCCTGGTTGAGAACCACTGCCTTGACTGAAAATGATCTCACTGATCACCTGCTTTGGCAGACACAGTCATGCTCCCCAAATATTCCATCTGCTCCCCTACATTTCTCAGTCCCTTGCAGTTGATTGAGGCCATGGGCCAAGTTCTAGCTAACGACCTGGGGGTAGAAGCCATGTGTTTCAGCTCCAGGCTGAAGCAATGAAGAACCCATGCAAGATTCCCCAGTCTCTCTCTTCTTCTGTCACTGTGACCAAGGAGGCCAAGTGGCCCATCCATATGGCAAGTTGACAAAATGGTAGCACTTCCATCAGGCTGAGTCCCTGAGTGACTGTATGGAACAGAGACCTCACCAGCCTGTGCTAGACATGCAGGGTCCACAAGGAGCTAACCTATGTTGTGTCAAGCTGCTGAGATTTTGAGGTCTGGTTTGTTATCCATCAGAACCCAGTCTGTCCTGAGGAATACACATGCCTTAGAAAACTCTTCTTCATCCTTCAAAACCTAATGCAGAAGTTGTCTCCTCAGCAAAATGTTTTTTTAGTCCTCCAGAAAAAGTGACTCTCCCCTCCTTCTATATTCTATATCTATAGATACTTCGATTGCTACTTTCATCACAAGTATGCACATCTTTTAGGGGTCCCAACCCATCCACACCCCCATCACTTACAACTTGTAGAAGA
This sequence comes from Mesoplodon mirus, assembly GCF_964341445.2. NCBI lineage: Eukaryota > Metazoa > Chordata > Mammalia > Artiodactyla > Ziphiidae > Mesoplodon > Mesoplodon mirus. The sequence continues at coordinate 14,192,226 of NC_138989.1, forward strand.
GATGTGTCTACGTTAGTTACTTAGTTAGCTAGCCAGTTAGTTACTTAGTATCATGTAACCCCACTTCTTCAGCCCACCACTATTCAGAATGGGAATAAACCTTTGACCCCAGCTGGGTCAATCCATTCTTTCTCACAGAAACCAGAAACACAGAGACTCTGGTCAATCTGTGTCACATGCCAGAATTGACTGCAGTCTTGTATAGTTAGGGCTGAAGTGGCCATTGCCATCCATTTGGTGCTGAACTGAGAAAACTATTCTTCAAAGAAAGAGAAAGAATAAAACATATTACCAAGAGAAACACAGATGAGATGTCATATGGTCGTCAGGAAACAGAGAAAGTAACATCTAATCCTGATCTTTAGCTCCCCATTCTGGTCCCTTCCAATGATATTCTCATCTTGCTACAAACTCATCAGTTTGTAAGGGGGTTTGTTTCTTATAAATAAGAAACTTTGATTAAGACATGAATGATTATTTCTGGAGTAGGCTGTGATAGCTCTTCTTTATGTCTGCCCAGGAATATTTTCCATCCCATTTCTTCTAGCCCCTTGACAATATATTGCACACACTCTCCTCTAGTCCTGGTCTATCATAGAACTAACTCCACACTGTTATAATGACTGGCAAGGAAGGGCACATGACCAAAATGGGGCCAATCAGAGCCCTTCCCTGGGATTCATACACTGATGCTGGGAAGAAGAGTCTTCCTCCTCCCATGGGGATCAAGGAGCTGTTTGAAGATGCTGAAGGCCATCTCTCCCACCACATGGGTGATATCTATGGTGGAGCCTGAGATAATAATCCAGGCAGAGGCAAATGGAAGTGAGAGAGGAAGAGGGGAAGAGAGAAAAAGAAAAGGGGGAAATGAATCTTGATTTCAATCCTAGGCCCTGATTCCTACCTTTCTTTTTTCCATTACATAAGGTACCCTACTCTCCTTTCAAGGGATGTAAACAGTTTAATCTCTTTTCAGGACTTAAGCTAGTGGGATCTGTGTTTCTATCGACTGCTTGCAACTGAAATAATGTGATTCTGTACATCTTTGTCTTTCCGGTAGACTTTAAGTGCCTTGAACAAAAGGACAAAGTCCCATTCATCACTATATCCCAAGGGTCTAACACAGAGGAGTCGCCAATTTACGTCATTGAATGAAGTTTCTAGAGTCATGGTGTAGCTCAACATTCAATGTATCAGGTCACCTAATAGATGTCATGAAAGCATCTTTGACATCATAATGGAAGATGCACAAGTCAGTGTTTCAGAGAGGGTCCACTTGAATCAAACAGATGTGGGTTTGAATCCACCTTCTAGGCCTTGGATAAGTTATGTTGCCTCAAAGAGCCTCAGTTTCCTCATCTGTAAAACGGAGATATTAACAGTATCTATCTCATAAGACTGTTGTAAAGATAAAATAATACGATAAATGCAAAGTACTTTCGACAGTGCCTTACACAGTGTGCTAAATGCATATTAGTTTTATTACTATTATTATTATTATTATTACTGTATGATTATTTCTTAAGTCATTTAAAAAATATTCTGGTTCTTTCGCAAGATCTTAACCTGAGCCTCAGGGAGGCTTTGGGCCACCGATATTGCACTAAACTTGGAGAGCATGTGCATATGGGGTTATTGAAGGAGCAAAGGATCTCACAGAGCTATTGTCCAATTCTTAAAGGGCATCTAAGATCTGCAGGAACTTCAAGGCTGCTCGTGACTCTCAAAACATACATCTGTATCTGATCTAGCAATTCCACTTCTGGTTATGTGCCCAAAAGGACTGAAAGTAGGGACTCAAACAGGTACTCGTGCACAGATGTTCATAAAAGCTTTACTCACAATAGCTAAAAGGTGAAAACAACCCAAACGTCCAGGGACAGACGAATGGATAAACAAAATGTGGTTTTTGTATACAACAGAACACATACAATGGTATATTCATACCAAGGAAGGAAACTCTGACACCTGCTCAACATGGAGGAACCTTGAAGACATGACGCTAAGTGAAATTAGCTGGTCACAAAAGGACAAATACTGTATGGTTCCGCTCCTAGGAGGAACCTAGAGCTGTCAAATTCATAGAAACAAAGTAGAAGAATGATGGTTGTCAGGGGCTGGGGGAAGGGGGGACGGGGAATTAGTGTTTAACGGGTACAGATGGTGACAACGTTCCGGAGATGGATGGTGGTGATGGTCGCATAACAATGTGAATGTACTGGGACTTCCCTGGCGGTCCAGTGGTTAGGACTCCATGCTTCCACTGCAGGGGGCCCGGGGTTCCATCCTTGGTTGGGGAACTAAGATCCCACAAGCTGCACGGTGCAGCCAAAAAAAAAAAAAAAAATGGTGAATGTACTAAATGCCACTAAAATGTACACTTACAAATAATTAAAATGGTAGATTTATGTTATGCATATTTCGCGACAAATTTTAAAAATTGTGAATGTACTAAATGCCACTAAAATGTACACTTACAAGTAATTAAAATGGTAGATTTATGTTACGTATATTTCACCACAGTTTTTTAAAGTGAAAAAAAGAACACATACGTCCCATGGTCCTCTGACCTTCTGATACCAAATGCCTTCAGGCCAGCCCCACGCCTACAGATCACCAAATGGACAGAGTGGAGGAAAAGAGGCAAAGAAGGTTCCCTCCTCAGTTGGCCCAAAAGCTCCATGCCTTCCAAGAGCACTCTGGGTTCAGCCAAGCCCCAAACACGTTTTGCCTGCAGCACTTCATTCCCGCTGTAATGAAATTACGTGTGTGTGCTTACAGGGAAAGGGAGCGGTATGGTTTTAATTTATTTATGCTCAGCGTCTCAGAACGCAGTAGGGTAGCTGCTGTTTGATGCTGGAGGCATTCTGCAAGGCCTTTGCCTAAGCCTTCGTTCTCTTCGGTAACAAGAAACCAAGGTTAGCTCAGACTAAATTGTCTTGAAAGTCTGAGCAGAGAAGGGGCTCTAAACGTAGAGCGTGCCAAGGAAACACATTCCCTCGTCCAAAGTAGGCATGAAATAAGGATCTGGTTCCTGGGACCCAGGGGTTTCCCACAGAATTCAGAAACTCAGACTTATCCCAAAATCTCAGGAGCATTGTGGTACAGAGTCATTTGGGAAGAGAGAATAGAGAGAAAAAAAAGAAAAAGAAAAAACCTTTATCAAGAACCTACTGTGATGCCAGGGACTTGACAGATGTTCTTTCTAGCAAACGCCATTTTTCTGATAGGGAAACTAGGCTCCGAGAAGTAAATCGAATGGATTAAAATGTTAAGTGGAGCTTGAACTTGGATAGGGCTGATGCCAGCGTCTATGTGTTTCAGTTTAACCACCTGTTACCGTTACCATGGCTGTGTAACAAATCACCCCAAACCTGTGATGTCAAACAACCACCATTTTATTATGTTCACAGACTCTATGAGTCCGAAATTGAGAAAAGGTAGAGCAGGTATTATGAGTCAAACTGCATCCCCCACAAAAAATATGTTGAGGTCTTAACCCCCAGTATCTCAGAATGTGACCTGATTTGGAAAGAGGGTCTTTACAGAGGTGATCAGGTTCACATAAGGTCCTTAGGGACACCGAATCCAAGATGACTGGTGTCCTTATAAAAAGAGGATATTTGCTACACGGTTGGTGGGATTGTAAATTGGTGCAACCATTGTGGAAAACAGTAAGGAGGGTCCTCAAAAGTTAAAAATAGAACTACCATATGACCCAGCAATTTCACTTCTGCGTATTTACACAAAGAAAACAAAAACACTCATTTGAAAAGATATATGCACCCCAGTGCTCATTCCAGCATTATTTACAATAGCCAAGATATGGAAGAAACTTAAGTGTCCGCTGATGGATGAATGGTTAAAGAAGATGTGGTGCATATATATATCCATATATACAATGGAATATTACGCAGCCATAAGAAAATTTCAATCTTGCCACTTGCAGCAACATGGATAAATCTAAAGGGTATTATGCTAAGTGAAATAAGTCAGAGAAAGAAAAATACTGTATGATCTCACATATATGTGGAATCTAAAATACAAAACAGATAAACAAACAAAACAAAAACAGACTCATAGATACAGAGAACAAATGGGCGGTTGGCAGAGGGGAGGGCATGGAGGGGGGTGTAAAATAGGTGCAGAGGATGAAGAGGTACAAACCTCCAGTTATAAAATAAGCCACGGGGGCTTCCCTGGTGGCGCAGTGGTTGAGAGTCCACCTGCCGATGCAAGGGATGCAAGGGACACAGGTTCGTGCCCCGGTCCGGGAGGATCCCACGCGCCGCGGAGTGGCTGGGCCCGTGAGCCATGGCCGCTGAGCCTGCGCATCCGGACCCTGTGCTCCGCAACAGGAGAGGACACAATAGTGAGAGGCCCGCGTACCGCAAAAAAATTAAAAAGATAAGCCACGGGATGTAATATATAGCATAAGGAATATGGTCAATAGTACTGTAGTAACTTTGTATGGGGACAGAGTACTAGACTTATCACGGTGATCGTTTCATAATGTATGCAAAGGTCAATGACTTCCTGTACACCTGAAACTAACATAATATTGTACATCAACTATATCTCAATGTTTTTTTGGGGGGGCCTCAGGGCCCACAGGATCTTAGTTCCCGGACCAGGGAGCAAACCCGCGCCCCCTGCAGTGGAAGCGCGGAGTCTTAACCACTGGACCGCCAGGGAAGTCCCTACATTTTTAAAGAAGGGAAATTTGGAAACCGAGACACACACACAGAAGAAATACAACGTGAAGAGACATAGCAAGAAGGCCACGTGAAGATGGATGATTGGAATGCTGCTGCCAGAAGCCAAGGAATGCCAAAGATGCCCAACAAACAACCAGAAGCTGGAAGAGATGAGGAAGGATTCTTCCCCTGCAGGCCTCAGAGGGACCATGGCCCTGCCAACACCTTGATCTTGGACTTCTGGCCTCCAGAACTGTGAGACGATAAAGTTCTGTTGTTTTAAGCCCCCGAGTTTGTGGTGCTTTGTTACGGTAGCCCTAGGAATCTAACACGCTAACGAGAGCAGAGGTCAACACAAAGCTGAGTGTTGGGGTGCCAGCCCGTCATGTCCGCTGCATCCAGCCCCAGTCTCCTGGAATCTGCTTTACACACGGGATTTCTGCATGTGATTGTATTTGAAAATTATTCCATAGTTATACAAGCACTTTCATTTTACGAGACGGCAGATGGAAACTGAGGTCCAGAGACAAGTAGGACTTGCTGGAGGTCACCCAGTGGCTCAAGTGGCGTCTTAAGACAGGAAGGCAAGCCTTCCGGCTGCCGTTCCTGTTTTCTCTGCTGTCACCACTCATTTGGGGTAAAGGCTCAGGCAGCTTGGGGACAGGCTGTGTTCAGGGTGTCATTTCACGTGGCTCCACTTCAGAAGCTTATTTTCCCCTCTTTTCATCGTTGCCCTGAGACTAAAAGATGGTGCCCTGATTGCATCAAGCACCCAGGCTTCAAGGCCAGCGGGGCTCGAGGGCTGGGCCGCCCCTCCTAACCGTGACCTTATGAGCTGCCCTCTTGGCAAAGGTGAGCGGGGGGTGGAAGCTGGCAGGGCAGGCCTGGGGCACAGGGTTAGGCCCTGATAACCCGAGATCAAAGCAGCCTGTCAGCAGTGTCAGCTGAGAGGCCGCCAAGACAAGCGACGCAGGCGGCTTTATCTCCCCGCTGGCCCGAGAGAGCCGGGGCGGGGAAAGCACCACGGTTCCCGGAAACTATTTCTGGAAGGCCAGGAGGGAGCCGATGGGGCCCTTGCTCATGGCACGCTGGCTCCAGGTCTCCTGCAATCTCACGCACCCCGCCTGGTTTCCTCTGTCTCGTGTTTGGGTTCTTTCCTGCTCTTTCATCCACGATTTTCCATTTTCATCTATCCATGTGTTCACACACAACAAAGACGGTTTTCTCAGCCCTGCAACTCCCGCTTTCCATTTCTCTCTTTCAACACAGAAGATGGCCGTTGCCTTCACCTCCCTGCCAACACACACACAGCTGCCTCTCTCCCTCCTGGCCCTGTCCATCCTCACATTCGCAGACAACCAGCTTTCTTCCACCTTCCTTTATACACATGTGCATTCTCACATGCATACGTACACACACACACACACACACACACTCACACCTGCTTGGTTTCCAATCTCCAAACCCTCTTAAACCAGAATCCAAGGACAGCTGCCAATTAAAACAATAAAAACTTCTAGCCTTCCTCCCAGTTATTATGAACTCTGGGACCATTTCCACCAGCCGATGCCTGGACTTTTTTTTTTTTCCCTTCAAGGTGTTGATCCTTTCGTTTGCAGCTGGAAGAAACCCAGCCACTGTTCCTGCTCCAGCTGTGGCCTCTGTCAGCTGGGCAGCCCACAGCTGGTCAGTTTCAAACACATCCACTGGAGCCCAGTTACCTGGGCACTTTTAAAAAGGAAGAAGGGGGCTTCCCTGGTGGCGCAGTGGTTGAGAGTCCGCCTGCCGATGCAGAGGACTCGGGTTCATGCCCCGGTCCGGGAAGATCCCACATGCCGCGGAGCGGCTGGGCCCGTAAGCCATGGCTGCTGAGCCTGCGTGTCCGGAGCCTGTGCCCCACAACGGGAGAGGCCACAACAGTGAGAGGCCCACGTACCGCAAAAAAATAAATAAATAAAAAGGAAGGGGGGGGGGATCTACATTCCCAATACATTATCTGAGAGATTCCAGAAACTTCCACACACCAAAAGTTTGAATTTTCCTCTCTACCCTTAAACTCACACCTGATCTCTTGACCGGGTGTCCAGCCTGGCCAAAAGGAAGAGAGAGGGAGAGGGACATTGATGTATTTGTTACTTTCTGCCATGAGCACCTGCAGGCTTCAGAATTTCCTCAGACTAGCTGGGCTGGGACTTCCATGGCGGTCCAGTGGTTAGGATTCCACACTTCCACTGCAGGGGATACGGGTTCCATCCCGGTCGGGAACTAAGAGCTCACATGCTGTGAGGTGCAGCCAAAAAAAAGAAGAAAAGAGAAAAGAATAGCTGGGCTGGTGGAATGGCAGACGGAATGGGTTCAGGGAGTCACGCCCTTGCCCAGAGGCAAAGGGAAAGAAAGGAGCATTTATGGAGCCCCTGCTGTGTGCTGGGTACCTTTCCCATCTGTTCTGGGAAATGTCCAAGAGTCTGTGGGTCCCGCACTCAGCACAGTGCCTGGCGCACAATAAACACTCAATACTTTGCAAATATGTTGCTCTTTTTCTTAGCACCTTCACAACACTCTTCCATGGATATCCCCATTTTGTCAATGAGGAAAATGAAGCTCAGAGGGGTTTGGTGACAACCTAACCACAGCCCATACATGCCAGAGCCCGGCTCTCCCCCCAACCCCCACCCTTTCTGCCAGCCACGTAGCAGCATGGTTGATCGGGGGAAATTGTATTGCATCCTTTTGCTTCTCTCACAGAATCATGCAAGATTCTAGTTTTGGAAATGTGCTTTTCCTAGCTTCTTGCGGGTCTGGTTAAATCTGAGTATGACACCTGAAAGGGCTCCTAGAGACCCCCTACAGCCCAATCACTGATGCTGAGATTAAAAGCAAACTGAAGCAAGGGAGAGAATAGAGGGGCTGTGTAGTTTTCACCTACCCTTATCAGGGTAACAGCTTCTCAACGTTGCTTTGGGAAAACAAACGTTCTTTTACTGGGTATAATCATAGTGGAGCTGTTGATCACGAGCTCACCACCAAAGGGAGGGCCTAGGACCCAAGCTCAGCCAATCAGATGCTCCCTCCCAGGAATTCGCATCCAAGCTGGGGCTGAAGCTTTGCAGCTCATTCATCCCTTCACCCGAGTCCGTGAAGCCCTGTTACCCAGTTCCCTTAGCGCCTGTTTTTTTCGGTGGCTTTGTTCCTCTATTCTGCAAGCTCCCTCCTATCCTTCCAGTAAATTCCTTCTTGGCATACGTTAATGAAACTCACTTTTGTTGCTTGCAATCAGAGAATTCTAAGTGATACAGGAAGGCATGCAACCAAAATCACCCAGCAAGGCAGTGGCAGTGAGGAGACTGGAACCCATTTCTGAATCCCAGTTCATTACTTCCTCTCGGGCCTGGAAAGTCGTAAGCGGCTTAATGCTTTCTTTCACCCTCTGTATCGCTTAACAGCTCTGAGCCTCAATTTCCATAACGGAAAAAAAATGGGAATATTAGGTCAAATACTATGAAATTGCAAGTTTTACAGTTCCAAAAAAGGGCAAATATGGGACTTGCCCTGGTGGTCCAGTGGTTAAGACTCTGTGCTTCCACTGAAGGGGACACAGGTTCAATCCCTGGTCGGGGAACTAAGATCCCACACGCCGCACAGTGTGGCCAAAAGATTAAATAATAAAAAATATAAAAGGGCAAATAGATTGGCAATATCATATGAAATGTGTCCAGATCCCAATTCCAGTTCACCAGGAGGGAGGTTTTTCCACATCAACAAGGAATTCTTTGGACACCTAGTTGGTGTTCAGTTTCAATTCTGACACTACCTGGAGATAGGGTCAGATTCCACAGGTTAAGGGCTCAGTCCCACGAGACTGTCCCTCCCGCCCCACCCCACCCCATCAGACACCAGTCAAAAGCCCAAGTTGTTACTTCTGCTTCTGACCTACCAGTCACAAACTGGGGGTTCCAAAGACCCCCTCCAACTCAGGATCCCCGTTGGAAGTCCAGATTGTTACCTATACTGCTGACCAACTAGCTATAAGTCAGAGGTTCCCATCACCCCCTCCTTGAGTTCAATTAATTTGCTAGAGCAGCTTACAGAACTCAGGAAACCCATTTACTCACTAGATTACCAGTTCATTATAAAAGCATATAACTCAAGAATAACCAGGTGGGAGAGATGCACGGAGCAAGGCACATGGGAAGGGGCACAAGGCTACTATGCCCTCTCTGAGGGCACCATTCTCCCCAAATATCCATGGGTTCGCCGACCTAGAAGCTCTCAGAACCTCCTCCTTTTGTGGTTTTTATGGAGGCTTCAGTGCACAGCCATGATTGATTACATCATTGACCACTGGCAATTGGTATCACTCTCTAGCCCCTCCCTGCCTCCCCGGAGGTTGGGAGCGGGGCTGAAAGTTCCAACCCTCTAATCCCTTGATTGGATATCCCGGCAATCAGCCCCCATCCTTAGGTGCTTCCAAAAGTCACCTCATTCACATAACAAAAGACACATTTATCAGCTCTCATCACTCAGGAAATTCCAAGGGTTTTAGGAGCTCTGTGCCAGAAACAGGAACGAAGACCAGATACATATTTCTTATCATAAATCACAGTATCACAATCACCAACGCCCCACCTGGCTTCACCCGGCCCTTGTCTCACTGGTGGTGTGTAGCCCTCCTCTCCAAGATCTCACAATGGGAATGTAATGACTTCTGTGACTCAAAAGTCCAGGAGTGGATTCTAGTCTCAGGCAGAGATGGATCCAAACATTCAGACTAAGCCTTTGTGAATTTCCCCTCCCATCTCTCAGCTTCAAGTCTCATTTAGTTGACTTTCTTCCAAACAGGCTCTCACCTCACGGTAGCAAAGAAGACCCTCAGAAACTCCAAGCTAACATCCTACTAAAGTAGCAACCCCAGGCAAGAAGGTGTTCCAATTTCTTCACCATCCTATTAAGAGTCCCAAGAATGAATCCCATTGTCCTTCCTGGTTTAGGTCGGTCACATGGTCACCCATGAGCCAATCACTCTGGCCAGGAGTCAGAATGCTCAGATTGGTCAGGCCTTGGTAACGCGCCCACCCCTGGACCTTGGGGATGTGGGTCAGCTTCACCTGAATTGTCTAGACACAGAACAGAGGAGGGGCAGTTTCCAAAGGAAAAATCAGGGTCATTTACACAAATGGAAAAGCAGGAAAAACTGTCGATGCCCACCCTATATGTCCTGCTGGTTCACAGTGGCATAGTTGTACATAGTTCAATGCACAGATCTGGGTCATACATACCTGCATCTGGAAACTGCCTCCATCACTTTCCAGAACTTGGGCAAAGGTAATCTCACTGAGCATCAGTTTCCTCATCTGTAAAGTGGACAGAAAACAAGTTTCAGCCTACAGATTTATAAAGGTTAGAAAAAAAGCAAAAATAATAGGAAGTCTGTCACAAAAACAGTAATAATAATACAGTAAATATTGTTACTTTGAAAAATTCTCAGCTCTCAATGCCCATAAATATCCTAGTTCCTGGCTTCTAGATGGGATTCTCTTGTCTTTCACTGTCCTCTTTCTTCCTCAGTTATTTGATGCTTTGCCTTTTTTTTTTCCTTTCAAAGATCAAATACACACACACATACCCCCCCACACATACACATACACACTCACAAACACGAGTCCAGCCCAAATAACCCACTCATATAAAATAGAGGAGGAAGTGAAGATCTGTGGAATTCATTTATATTCAGCTGTGAGCAGCCAGAGACTCGTGTAGTGGAAAATATGCAAAAGGATTAAAGGAGGAAAGAAGATATTAAAATTGTAATTTTCCCAATCATATTGAGACATTTCGTTCAGCCCTAATGACAGGATGCTTAGCACATCTGTCAAAAACTGTGCTACATTTCCAAGTAGAAACTAAATAAATTGAGTTTCTGCTCAGTGACAGCATAGGCTGAGATTGCTGTGAGTTCTGTTCCACTTTTTTTTTTTTTTTTTGCCTTTTTTTCTCTCCAAGCCATTTTGTTTTTGTTACCGTCTTTGTGAGATTTGCTCCTGTTTTCTCTCTTGTTCTTCTTCCTTCCACGCAAGTTGGAAAGGACCTGAGTCTGCATGGACCAGGAAAGTCCACCGGACAGCTTCCAGAGGCTCCACATAGGTCGCAGGATACAGTATAAGGTCTAATGATCAGGCCCTGTGGGTCCCACCTGGATGCTGACTTCAGCAAAGACCCCATATCTACTCCTTTTTCTAGTGGCCGATGCAGGAGGCCAAGATCAGTTAGGCAGAGAAAGGCTGTGATTTGGTGTCCCACGTGGTCTGTGGTTGAACTGATATTAGCCAGTGGTGGGCAAAAAACGGATGAAATCTATGGTCAATGGGTAAGTGAAGGGCACAGTTTCAAGGATAAATCTGGGCGCTTCCTTGGGTCTGAAGAACCTAATTTAGTGGTGAGCTGGTTCCTAGGATTTCCACTAACATCAGTGGAGCCCCACTAATGCAAGATCAGCATCGGGCGCTTCTCGGCTGGATATCTTTTATGTTGCTGTTTTGTTTATTTTTTTTTTGAAGCTTAATCGATTGTAGAGCTATCTGGTGGGATCTATAACCCCATGAGCTATATTTTATATATGGGTTTTGTTTTCTGGTTTTTGGCCATGCGGGATCTTAGTTCCCTAACCAGGGATCGAATCCACTCCCCCTGCGTTGGGAGCATGGAGTCTTAACCACTGGATCCCCCAGGGAAGTCCCATTGGCTGGATATCTTGATGGCACTCCACCATGCTGGTGCTCAGGTCATCTCACCCACATACCTTAAGGTGTGGCACTCCTTTCTGCCTTTCAGGGTAACACTAGGGCACCAGCCTCAGAGGGACAAGGGACAGCAAAGCCCAGAGATGTAATCAACACACTGAAATCACACATCCTTGAATGGATGGGGCATTCAAGAGCGGAAAACCTGAAACTGAGTCAGAGGAACTTGGATCAATTAGATGCAAGGAAGAGATAGCTGAGGAACTCTTGAAAATATTTTCCAAGCCAGTGGCAAGAGAATGAGCTTGGAGAGGGAGACGTGGGCCAGATCTGGAAGGATTCGAGCATCACACTAGGCACACATGGAAGCCATGGAAGGGCGGAGAGCAGGACAGTGATGATCAGAGTTGCATTTCAGAAGATCACGCAGGCTGCGGGGTAAAGAATGGATGGAGGGAGGGAAGAGTGGAAACAGTTGACAGAAGGCTCCTGTGGAAATCTAGAAAAGAGAGGGAGATGGCCAGATCGAAGACACTGGGAAGAGAATGGAGACAGGTCAACAGCTCCAAGAACTGTTCAAGAAATAGGATCAGAAAGAAAGACAGGGCTTCCCTGGTGGTGCAGTGGTTGGGAGTCCGCCTGCCAATGCAGGGGACACGGGTTCGTGCCCCGGTCCGGGAAGATCCCACATGCCGCAGAGCGGCTGGGCCCATGAGCCATGGCCGCTGAGCCTGCGCGTCTGGACCCTGTGCTCTGCAACGGGAGAGGCCACAACAGTGAGGGGCCCGCGTACCGCAAAAAAAAAAAAAAAGGAAAAAAAAAGAAAGAAAGACAGTTTTAGGCACAAGAGACAAGGGGTGAGCACCTAAAAACTTCCACCCTAAGAAGAGTTAGTCTAAGCTATTCCCCTACCTTTAGTTTATCTAACACAAGTTAGAAATCTTTTTTTTTTTCCTTTAAGTTGTGCTCATGGACCTATGGTGTCCCTACATGTCTCCTGTCATCGTCCTTGTGCAGAATGCTTGATCTAGCAGGCTCTGAAATCAGACTGCCAGGGTACGGTTGTATTATTTAGAGTCTTCATTAGAAGCATGTAGAGATTGGATGCATTTAATAGTTCTCTTTGATGATCTACTTAGTGGGTGAGAAGAATTAAAGGGATGAGATTTTGAAAGCTCCAGAACATTTAGCAAGCCAATGTCCTTATCCAAATTCAAAAGGATGTGATCTTAATGCAGCCCTTGGCAATGGAGTCAGGAAGGCAAAGCTGTGATGGAGAGACACTGTTCTATGTAAAGAAGAGAAAAAATACTTTCAGGAACTCAAAGCTTAGAGCTAATTTTGAAGAAACACTGAACGGTCCCCAGCCCTCTAGCGAAAAGCACACGTATCTGCCAGCCTGTTGTCAAATACCAGCTAATCAACAATCCAAGTTGCTAAGATTGTCTATCCAGTGGATCTTATCCAAACAGGCTGTCCTCAGGCTGAGCAGGGCACAACTAAAGGAGTAACCAGGGTGGGTAAACTCACCACCCTAGAGTAAATTAAGAGTTCACTACTCAATCCAGATCACAAATGGAAATGTTCTACATGGACATTGACCATCCTTCATGAGTAAGATAACTGATCATCCCAGTGTGTCTGGGACTTTCAGGGCTAAAACAGGGAAAGTCCCAGGCAAAGTCGGACCCCTGAGCCCCACTTGGAGCTCACATCACCATTTTGAATGGTATCCTTTTCAATGGTGACTTCAGAAAACATACTGACCAATGTGGGGTCCATTTTACTGGGAAGGAAAGAAAATCAATTTGCTCCCTTGCATCTATTCCATCCATCTTTTCCAGTGGAAAGGAAAGTGTCTCTTGTGCTACAGCGGTGAGTGCTCTGAAATCAGATGCAATGGGCTTAAATACTTGCTTTCCTCTATAAAATGGGAGCATGCCTAACTCATGCCTCTGATGTTAGAAAATGTATGGCAACGCAGTGCTGAACGCAGTGCCTGGCTTGTAGTAAGTATTCAAAGCCATGAGCTGTTTTTTATTATTAGAACTTTCCATCGAACCCCACCCCAACCCCAATCCTCTTGATGGAACGCTACTTAGAGCTTCCAATCTCTCTCTTGGCATTTCCCATTTGACCTAGGCTGTGAGGAGCTTCTGTAATTCATCCTCCCTTCCCCGGGACTTAACTGATAGAGTCCAGTCACCAGGTTCCTCTTTGCAAATTTGTAACTGAGAAGATTTAGAAAACCTTTGACTAAAGTGACTAACGTGACTGAATATGAAAGGAAAGCGGAACAATCATGTCTTTCCTTAAGAAGGAATGGGTTATCTCGTGGGGGATGGGAGTTTTCTAAGCCCCGAAGATGTTTGTTAACGGACATACTGTGTATAAAAAGCTTAACGTGGTGATCCAAACAATGCCACCGTCAAATTATTATCTCTTACCTGAACAATAGCAGTGGCCTCCTAACTGGACTACTGCTTCTGCCTTTTGGCCCAAGAGTCTGTTCTCTACCCTGCAGCCAGAGGAATCTTTTTATTTATTTGTTGGGTGGGTGGGGGCGCCGTGCCACATGGCTTGCAGGATCTCTGGTTCCCAGACCAGGGACTGAACCTGGGGCCGCGGCGGTGAAAGCTCCAAATGCTAAGTACTGGACTTAGGGAAGTACTGGACTTAAGTACTGGACTTACTCCCCAGAGGGATCTTTTTTTTTTTTTTGCGGTAGGTGGGCCTCTCACTGTTGTGGCTTCTCCCTTTGCGGAGCACAGGCTCCGGACGCGCAGGCTGAGTGGCCATGGCTCATGGGTCCAGCCGCTCCGCGGCATGTGGACCGGGAAACGAACCCGTGTCCCCTGCATCGGCAGGCGGACTCTCAACCATTGCGCCACCAGGGAAGCCCCCAGAGGGATCTTTTAAAAATGTAAGGCAGCTGCCCTGGTGTCCACAGGAGAAAGGATAAACTGCTTATCCAGACAAAGAAATACTACCTCACAATAAACAAACAAAAAAAAGTACTGGTCCAATTTAGAGCATGGGTGAATTTCAAATACATTATGCTGAGTGAAAGAAGCCTTACACAAGACTACATACTGCATGATTCCATTTATATAAAGTTCTGGAATAGGCAAAACTCACATATGGTGAGAAAAATAAGAACAGTGGTTGCCTGGGGGCAGGGCAGGAGGGAGAGGTACAGTGTTAATACTCTCTAGCTTGATAGGGGTTAGGGCTGCACAGGTATGTCAAAAATTGTCAAAATTCAAAGAATGACAAACTTAAGATTTGTGCATTTCACTGTATGTAAATTTTCTCTTTAAAAACAAATATTGAACTCTGCTTAGTGATATGCATGCCTAAATGTTTGGGGATGAGGTCACAGGATGTCTGCAAGTTATTTCTGAAATGCAACAAAACAAAAAGATGAATTGATAGATGGATAGAGGGATGAATACAGGAGTAGACATGTGATGAAGCAAACAGAGGAAAATGTGAAGTGTAGAATCCACTCGGTGGGTACATGGGTACTCTCCACATAATTTTTCAACTTCTCTATATGCTTGAAATTTTTCAATAAAAAATGGGGGAGGGCTTCCCTGGTGGCACAGTAGTTGAGAGTCCGCCTGCCGATGCAGGGGACACGGGTTCATGCCCCGGTCCGGGAAGATCCCACATGCCGTGGAGCGGCTGAGCCCGTGAGCCATGACCGCTGAGCCTGCACGTCCGGAGCCTGTGCTCCGCAGCGGGAGAGGCCACAACAGTGAGAGGCCCTCGTACCGCAAAAAAAAAAAAAAAAGGGGGGGGGGAAATTCCCTGGTGGTCCAGTGGTTAGAACTCCGAGCTTTCACTGCTGAGGGCCTGGGTTTGATCCCTGGTAGGGGAGCTAAGATCCCACAAACTGCAGCAGTGTGGCCAAAAAAAATGTTTTTAATAAAAAATAAATTTTAAAAACAGGGTGGGGTGGGGAAGGGGAGTAGAAAGGGAGATATGTCACTCCTTTTTTTTTTTTTTCTTTTGCGGTACACAGGCCCCTCACTGTTGTGGCCTCTGCCGTTGCAGAGCACAGGCTCCGGATGCGCAGGCTCAGCGGCCATGGCTCACGGGCCCAGCCGCCCCGCGGCATGTGGGATCTTCCCGGACCGGGGCACGAACCCGTGTCCCCTGCATCGGCAGGCGGACTCTCAACCACTGCGCCACCAGGGAAGCCCTGTCACTCCTTTTTAAAATAGCTTCCCTGTTTTAGTCAGATGCAAAGCCCCAGCACTTGCCCTAGCAGGGTCTACAGGATCTGGGCTCCTTTTGACCCCTAACTCTCTGGCCTCATTTCCTGCCACCGTCTAAACAATCTTCAGCGATGATTGAAGCCTCTCGACCACCTTACTTCCAGCCACGGCAGCCTCCTTGTGCATCCTCCAACATACCAACCTTGTGCTGGTGTCAGAGCCTTTGCTCTTCTGTTCGTTCTGCCTGGAACACTGTTCCCCCATTTCACAAGCTCGATTCCCTGACTTCTGCAGTCTCTGCCCGCGTGTCACCTCCTGACTACTCTATATGAAACAGCGCTTCCTCCCATCACTCTCCATCCCTTTACTTATTTTAGGTTTTTATCACCTGCTGGTACAATATTCATTTGTTTATTGCCTATCCCCGCTCCCCCCCCCACCCCAGCAATATAGCCACTTTGCTTTGTTCCTTGTGGTATGTTGGCACCTAGAATGGCACCTGGAAGATGTTCCTTCAATACTCATTTAATGAACACGTGAATGAATACATGTGATTATCATTATCTTAACTGAGTATTTGGTAAGTGCTGGCCCAGAGCTAAACCATTGACTCCCATGCTGTCAAATAGCCTATGGCTATTTTGACAAGTGAGAAAAATCAGAGTTTGAAAGATTGATTTACCCAAAGACAAGGGTCAGGGCTGGAAAAATCCAACCTAGCTCTTCAGTTCCAAAGCCCAGAATCTTTCCACCTTGCCACAGGGCAGGGAGGGTGTAGAAGAGGGAGTCACAGGGGAGAGAAGGTGTGAGCAGGTCGCCAGGACTACCCTAACTGCAGACGGAAAGACCCAGGTGCTGGACTTCCCTAGTGGTGCAGTAGCCGCGGGGCCACAACCACTGAGCCAGCACACTAGAGTCCGCGAGCCACAACTACTGAGCCTGCGCTCTAGAGTCCGCGAGCCACAACTACTGAGCCCATGTACCACAACTACTGAAGCCCGCACGCCTAGAGCCTGTGCTCTGCAACAAGAGAAGCCACCGCAACGAGAAGCCCGTGCATCACAACGAAGAGTAGCCCCCGCTCGCCGCAACTAGAGAAAGCCCTCGTGTAGCAACAAAGACCCAACGCAGCCAAAAATAAATAAATAAATTAATTAAAAAAAAAAAAGACCCAGGTGCCGACACATCCAAGGACATCAGACTCTTCTCCATCGTCAAACTTCCAATGACACCTGGTGCCCCCAGCCCCCAGTCTACCAGGATCAAATGGGCTGACCAGCATTACTACTGGGCTTCCAAACTTGAGCGGCTCTGGTACATCATGGTCTGTGTTTTTTGGGGTTTTGGGGTTGTTTTTTTGTTTTTCTTTTTTTGTGTGTGGTTTTTTTTGGCTGTGCCACGTGGCTTCCAGGATCTTAGTTCCCCCACCAGGGATTGAACCCAGGCCCCAGCAGTGAAAGAGCAGAGTCCTAACCACTGGACCACCAGGAAAGTCCCTGGTCTATGTTAATAAACTGCCTTTCAGTTGCAAAGATGACCTTAACCCCCATATCAAACACCTTTCTTCTGTTTCCTCTTATACACAGGCTATATCTATTGACCTTAACACAGCATTTTTTTTAATAAGTGCTGAAAAATGTTAGTTTTCTCCAAGGTTAACTAGTCCATATCATATGATCAAGTTCAACATATGGGGGGAAAATGTCAAGAACATTTGCAATTATTCATAGATAATCAGTCAGTGAATGGGCATTCAAGAAGGGAGGGGCACGTCAGTTGTTGCTACATGTGTGTACTGAGCACGTACTATGTGCCAGGCATTGTATCAGACACAAGGGGATGAGGAAGTGGGGAATGGAGTGTGTTCCCCGCAGAGCCCAGTCACTTCCTGTGTGACCTTGGCCAAGTTACTCAAGCACTCTGAAACTCGGTTGCCTCATCTGAAAAGTGGAGATAATTTCACCTCCTTAAAAATGCTTTTATTGTGAGGAACACAGGAGACAATGTACATTACAGGGTTTAACACAGTGGCCAGAAGACAACAGCCCACGAAAAACATGCTAGTTCCGTGCCCATGTCTCCCTCCCCTGCTCCCTCCCACTTCAAGGAGACCCTGAGACATACATGCGGAATTCTGAGGTCTGGGCAGACCAGGTTAAGTGTTCCAAGTGAGGAAGTGGCCCACAGACTATTTAATTCTTTAATTCTATGCCTAGGAATACTCACAAAGGAGGTATTTTTGTCCCCATGTTACAGATGGGAAAACTAAAGTTCAGAGAGAATAAGTAACTTGGCCAAGATAATACGGTTTTTAAGCTTTAGAAGCCTCCAGTTCTTGTCTTGTTCATCTCATGGTAGAGAGAGATGGATTCCAACCAGCTGCAGAAACCCAGAACGGCTGCTTGGAGGATGTAGCCATTTCAAGAGTCTATCTTCACAGCATAAAGATCTGTTTTCCTCTAATACCAAACTCGGCATTCCTGAGGAGTCTGCATCCTGGATTCCATAACCCAGAGCTTTCCCACTTTCTTTCCAGCTTTGGCTTTAGCCCAAGTGGACATCGGCACAAATTTCCTCCTCTGAACACAAGTAAAACATTCAGATTCACAGAGACCTCCACCCGACACCACCCATCTCCGTCCCTTGTTATCCCCATATCTAAAGAGATTTGAGAAAGATGCTGCTTGAAATCTCTTTGTGAACTCCCTCCCACTGGTTGGTTATGTCAGACCTACATTTTTGTCTCTTGGTGACAGGGTTTTTTAAAAAGGAGAGGGGAAATCCAGCAGATACTAAGACATCCTCCTCAGACTGGAGGACTGACCACCCTACCATTAAAAATATGCATGTTCTGGTTATTTACAATTACCTGTTTGTTTGGGGAGGATTTTTTCTCTTTCTTCCACGTCCCCTAGCTGTGTATACAGTGAAGAGGATGGTGCTGAGCCTGTAAGATTTTTTTTTTTCCCTCCCTGTGTTTATCCACCAAAGAAAGTATTTTAAGTACTTTGTTTCCATTATGCTATTCTGAGCCCATTACTTGGTGGGGTGATTAAAGATGGCTTTTGGCAAGAGAAGAGAAAGCAAAGTGTTTGTTACTTAAATGACTGCTAGCCTTTCCCAGGCAGTCTTCAAAGGGGAAAACATAAACACATGGCATTCAAAATACATATTGGCTTGGTACTGGGAGCCCTGGAGGACATCTGGCCCTTCACCTTTGCCTGGAATCTGAGGAGCTGGGACAGGAGGCATGAAAAGGGCTCCTTCTAGGGCATCTTGAAGGCAACTGACCTCTCTGGGTTCTTCTATCTTCCTCCTCACCTGTGTGGTCCTTGATTCTTTCCCCTGACTGGGGTCTTCTTGGGTTACTTCCCAACCCTTCCAATTGTGTTTGGATCCAACCATGGACAAGACATATGGGCTCTCTACGTTCAGTTCACGGGGCTTAAAGTCTTCTGGCATGGTCTACAGGCCTTAATCAAAAGAATCCCACAAGCATGTTTCCAAGAGGTGATAAATTTCACAATGGAGAAGGACAAGTGGGCCTGGGAGTAGGAATGAGAATTTCTCCTGGGGTCAGGGAGGACTTCCTTTCATGTGCAAATCTGAAAGATAAGCCCAAACTGGGTAGGAAGGGGTCTCTTAAGCAAAGGCAGCGAGGAAAGAACAGGACTTTTTTTCAAAAAAGGGAAAGAAGGCGGGGTAGCTGGAATCCAGAGGACAAGGGCAAGGTGATGTAAACGGGTCAGAGAGGTCTTGGGTGCCCGTCCCCCCAGTATAACCACATAGCAGGTGCTAAATACAAGGTAGTGAAAAAAGGAGTGGGAGGAGGAAGTGTCAGCTAGAATAGAAGGGGCCAATCCCTGCTTGCTTATCTTAACAGCGGGGTGGCCTTTGGGCAAGATATTTCACTGCCGTAAGCCTCAATTTCCTCATCTGTCAAATGGGTATCATTCGTCCTACCTCAAAGGGCGTGTGGTACATAGTTGGAGCTTAACTTCAATGCTGCACTTTCCCTGTTTCACTGAGAATCTTGGGAGACTTGCATGAAGCCAAAAAAACCCATCTCTGATGGATGGTTCATTTGGATGAAGGCCCAAGACCTGTCAGTCCCACTGGCCAGGGGACCTCACTGCAAGGTTGTTGTAATCACTTACCCTCCATCCCTCCAGAAGGCACCTCTTTGAAGTCAACATCTGATCTCTCCCCGGGATCTTGGGGACATTAGTATCTCCCTGGCCTATCTCCCAAACTATTGGGACAAGCCGAGGAGATAAAGGGTGGGTGAGGTCTTCAGAGGATTCCTTTTCCCCTCCCTGGGCTGGGGAGGAAATCTGCATTGGTCTAGATAGGGTTACAAGTTGCACAAAAGCATTTTCCCTGAACTCACACCCTTAAGTCAAGGGCCTCTAGAA
This sequence comes from Mesoplodon mirus, assembly GCF_964341445.2. NCBI lineage: Eukaryota > Metazoa > Chordata > Mammalia > Artiodactyla > Ziphiidae > Mesoplodon > Mesoplodon mirus. The sequence continues at coordinate 14,212,298 of NC_138989.1, forward strand.
TTCAAAATGGCACCTGCAAGTTCGGGCATGTCCAGAGCGCTGAAAACATCTGGGAATCTCTCTCTTCTGGAGCCAAGCGGGCAGCTTCAGAACTCCAACTGCTCGGGCAAAGTGAAAGCACAGGCTGGGGCAGCCCCCGTGCTTCCTCTGCTCTGACGTCTCAGGTGCCAGCTCCACGCTGGGTGCTTTTCTCCACCCCTCTGCATTTCCTGGTCTCCGCCATTCTGTGGGACGGGGATAAGCCTTCCCACTTTTTTTTTTTTTTTTTTGCGGTACGCGGGCCTCTCCCTGTTGTGGCCTCTCCTGTTGCGGAGCACAGGCTCCGGACGCGCAGGCTCAGTGGCCATGGCTCACGGGCCCAGCCACTCCGCGGCATGTGGGATCTTCCCGGACCGGGGCACGAACCCGTGTCCCCTGCATCCACAGGCGGACTCTCAACCACTGCACCACCAGGGAAGCCCAGCCTTCCCGCTTTTGACAGATTTGATCAGGTGAGAAATTCAGCTACTTGCCCAGAGTCTCAGTTGTGAAATGGAAAAGAGAACTCCTGATCCTGAACGCACACACAGGTCTTTAGTCTTCAGTGCTGTCTTGATGGCTATTTAGCTGCCCCCACCCTCCATCCAAAAATTAGATTACCTGGGACCCAAGGAGGCCCTCCAAGAATGCTCAAGTGGATGGAAGTCTCCAGGTGGGGGGTGTCTGCTTTGAATGTTGAAATTGGATTTCTAGAGACTCCCAGGCTACCAACAGATCACTGACATCTTACATCCTTTGAGTTCTCTTCCAATCCCGTCTCCTCTGCTAACCTCACTCAAGTTCTAGAAGGTACAACCACAATCATCATCATCGTAATTGGCCCCATTTATTAAGTACTCTCTAAGTGTTAGATACTGACCCAAGCAATAGGTATCTCCTCACGGTATGAACTTCCGCACCTGATAAACTGCTGTATCATCATCCCCATTTCACAGATGAGCAAAGTAAGGCTCAGAGGGGGGAAAGCCTTCACCCAAGGTCACAGCTGGTAAGTGGCAGAGTCAAATCTGAAATTCCATCTGGCTGATCCCAAGTTCTCAACCACCTCAACCCTGCCTGCTTTTCTGCCTTCACACTTCGACAACGGTCAAAAAGACAGCACCAAAATCTAGTGAAATTCTGCCCAAGGAACCCTGAGGCCCGACCCAGGATTTGCCCGTCCCTCTCCACCTCCACCTCCAGGCATCAGGGTCCCTGCCTGTGGAATAAAGACACCCTAGGTCTTGCTCAAATCCTGACAACAGCAACTCAATGCAGAAGCAGCATTCCCCGCATCCTCAACCCCATCCCAGTCCTCAATCCTCCTTAGGACCCTTCTCTCTTCATATGGAAAATGGGTGAGGGCTTCAACAACTCACCCTGTTTCTCCTGCTGACCTGCAAGGAGGAAGGCAGATGCCTGAAGTCATAGCTGGGCTCCTTTGGGCCCCAGGGCAACACACCCTGGGCTTTCCCTCAGGCTATTCCCATTCTGGGAGCTTGACCTGGCCTTTTCCATGCCTGAAATTCTCCTTCATTGACTAGAGTCTAGATCCTGAGGTTGGAATCTGAGCCCTGCCCTCCAGGATTTAGCCCCATCTTGACTGTGGGCTTTGAGCAGGGGTAGACCTAAGCCTTTAGGGCCAGACAGAGCTGGATTCACATCTCAGTCCTGCCAGGAACCAGCTGCATCGTCCTTGTCCCTGTGAAAGACACTTAGAGGGTTCAACATTGATAAAGGTCCTACTGTGTGTTAGGAACTTGGTTACAGGGCACAGTGTTGAATAGAGAAACAAGATCCCCGCCATCTCAGAGCTTTCTTTCTAGTTGGAAAAGTGGGGAGAAGGGAGCAAGTACATAGGAGATTTTCAGAGGTAAATAAAAGAAGGTAGAGGATAGGAAATGGCAGGGGGATCCTATTTAATGCACAGCGAATGTCTTCCTAAGGAGAGAACATTTGATCAGGAAGACTACCATATGAAGGGCCAGGGAAAGAGCATGCAGGCAGAGGGAACAGCAAAGGAGCTTGCTGTGCTTCGAGGCCAAAATAAAGGTCAATGTGGCAGAAAGGGAGTGAACCTGAAGGACAGGAATGCAGGACAGGATTGGAGGATGTCAAGAGCCAGATGACAGAAGGCTTTGTAGATCACAAAACAGAGTTTGGATTTTATTTTAGAGCCATGGAGAGCCATTGGAGGGTTTTAAGAACTTTTTTCACTCTTTTACGAAAGAAACTGTCTTAAGGATCTGTCAGACTCTTCCAAAGTGGCTGTACCATTTTGCGTTCCCACTGGGCATTCCAGTTGCTCCACATCTTTCTCAATACTTGGCATGGGTGGTCTTTTAAATTTTAGCCATTGTGTTGGGTGTGTAGTGATATATTATTACTGTTTTCATTTTTATTTTCCTGATGACTAATGGTGTTGAGTACTTTTTTATGTGCTTTTTGATTGTTCATATATCTCCTTCTTTTGCCCCTTTTAAAATTGGGTCATTTGTCTTCTTATTAGTGAGTCATAGGACTTCTTTTAATATTCTGGATACATGTCCTTTGTCAGATAAATGATTTACAGATATTTTTCCCAGACTATGATTTGCCTTTTCATTTTCTCAACAGGGTGTTTCAAAGAGCAGAAGTTTTAAATCTTGATAAAGTCCAATTTATCTTTTTTTTTAATTTTACGGTTTATGCTTTTTGTGTCCTAAGAAATCTGTGCCTATTCCAAGGTCACAAAGATTTCCTAGTGTTCTCTTCCTAGTTCTCTTCTTCTAGAAGTTATATAATTTTAGCTCTTTGGTTTTGTTTTATCTTATATTGTTTACCTTAGGTTAGAAAGTTAAATATACACTTACCATACATCTCAGCAATTCAACTCTTAGATATCTACCCAAGGCAAAGAGAATCTTATGTCCACAAAAAGACTTACACTTGATGTTCATATCAGCATTATTCATAATAGTCAAAAACTGGACATAACCCAAATATCCATCCACAGGTGAACAGATACACAGTAGTACACCCATGTGATGGAATGCTACCCATCAATAATAAGGAACCAAACTTGATCCATACAACAACAAAAATGGACCTCAAAAACATGATCCCGAGCAAAAGAAACCAAACAAAAAAGAGTCTACACTGGATGATTCCATTAATATAAAACTCTAGAAATGATCGAGTTCTTCTACAGTGACAGAAAGCAGATCAATGGTCACCTGGGGCCAGAAAGTATGGGTGGAGGTGGGCAGGTGACTGGGGAGGGACTGGAGGGAACTTTGGAGGTGAAGAAGAATGTTCTATATCTTGACTGGACTGGTGGTTACACGGCTGCATACATTTATCAAAATTCATTGAACTGTACACTTGAGAGAGATGCATCTTATTTTGCCTCAATAAAATGGAATTTTGAAAAATAAGAGCAAAACAGATGAAGAATATGTCCAGGGCGGGGACCAGGGAGGAGATTTAGGCCACTGAGTCAACCAGGTGAGAGAGATGAAAGTGGCTTTGTCCAGGGTGGAAGAAGCAGGTGGTAGTATTTGCTGGTGTGGGTATTATTATTATTATCTTATTGTTGTTGTTGCTTTTTTGCCTCGTCTTACCATGAGCCAAGGACAAGCTCTCATCTGTAGATGAGCGGACCATTTCCCCTTCTCCACTGCCTGCCCTCTTCTCTGCCAAGTCATCTCTCAAGGTTTTCATGTGGAACAAAGACCTGACTTCCATCTGGACACTGCACAGCTGAGGCACACACTCAGGAAAACATGTCACTGGTCAAGGTAACTGAGAACACCTGTGATGTCACCCTCAGGTTCCCAGGCCCCTCCCCATTCTAAAATGGCCTCCAGTCTTGCCCCCACCCCAAATCTATCTCTATAAACAGAAAGACTTGGTTTTTTTCCTTTTTGCTAATGAAATTCCCTTGCATAAAATTCCTCAGTCACACTCCCCGTTTACCCTGAGAATAAATTCAAAATTCCCCACATGATCTGAGCCCAACCAAATTCCATCTTGATCTCTCCCTGCTCCCTTCCCCAGGATAATACCTACTCAACCTTCAGAATTCAGCTTAGATGCCACTTCCTCCGGGAAGCCTTCTTGTCCTGCCCCTCAGGTGTGAGTCGGGGCTTCCTACTCAGTACCTTGAGAACATTCTTCCTAACTGTCATCATAGCACTTAGCACAGTGCATTTTTATTGCCTGTTAACTTGTCTGTTGCCTCCAGATGGAAGGGGATACGCACAGGGGTTGGCACACTTGTGGTTCGTATTTATTAAATGTTATGGACCATACAACCTTCAGTGCACAAAGGAAAGCCAGGATTAGAAGCCACTACTGGCTGACTCTAGGGACTTGTTCTGTCTGCTATCCCACACAGAGGTCGGTGGAGGCACAAGAGTCTATCTGGACTAGCAGGCCCCAGAAAGCCAAGGCCCAAGTATGCAGGAGCCTGGAACGGCAAATGTGCCTCCACTGTCCTCTCCCATAACCATGGCAGACATTACTAATGGATCACAACACTCCTTCTCACTGATCCCAGGCTCAGCACAGGACCACAGCCAGTCTCCACCAATCGATCCAACCCAGCACCTGACATGTAGTCTAAATACATGTGATCTCCTGTCCTACATTCCCTTTTAGCAGGCAAGGAGAATGAGGCTAGAGAGAGAACTGGTTTCCCAATACACATGTAAGTTCATGTGAAAACAGGGGCAGGATCTCTCCTCTCCCAGTTCAGTACTGTTCTCCTACCCCTCCTGGCCTCTGGAGATGAGCTCCTCACACCATGCGGTCAACCTACCCTCAGGATGTCTGGAGAAAGAAGTATATTTGTGAAATTACACCAGGTGACCCATGGAAGGCTCTGAAGACAAGAATAACTTAGGATGGCCCAGGGGACTGTCTTTCCTTTTTTAAAGTTGTTCAGAGGCAACTCCAGCCTTTTTCTCTTTCCTGTGAGTCTAGCAAACTACCTGCATGTCACATGTTCCTCACCATCGTGGAAGTCCAATACCTTGGTACGTGGGCTGCAAACCCTTTAGGGATGAGCAGAATTTCCAAACCGAAAAATGGAAGACTTCCCAAGACACATGCTGAAACACAAGGCCCCACTTTCTCCTTTTTCAAAAAGGAAATTTTTTACTTTGTGATAATTTTAGATTGGCAGACAAGTTGCAAAGATGGTACAAGAATCCCCCTTTACTCTTTTTTGCTGTTGTTGTTGGCTGCACCATGAGGCATGCAGGATCTTAATTCCCTGACCAGGGATCGAACCCATGCCCCCTGCAGTGGAAGCGCAGAGTCTTAACCACTGCACCGCCAGGGAAGTCCCATCCCTGTTTACTCTTCACCCAGTTTCCCCTAACGTTACCATCTTGCCTTACCATGGGATGTTCCCCAAAATGAAGAAACCGACAGTATAATGAACTAAACTCCTGATTTTATTCAGATTTCACCCATTTTTCTGTTCCAGGATCCAGTCCAGGAGGCCCTGTTGCTTTGAGCACTTTCCCTTTTTGATAAATCCCTTCCCTGGCTTTCTCCCTTTCTCCTGGCAGCGAATTCCCCCTGGCACTCAGAAACGGTTGTTTGCTTATTGCTTTACTCTGCTCTGATTCATTTTATGGATTATGGTTTGGGGGAAAGCTTCACCTGACTATTTCTAATATTGTAAACGAGCCTTCTTCAGCACATTCATTTTTCTTCTGTTTTAAAGCCTAGTTCACGTCATCAAAATGGCCACTGGCACTTCCTGGAAAACTTGGCAGAGCATTTTACTGTATTTCTTAAAAAAAAAAAAGTTCTGCTCTTTTTTTCCAGCCCCCCACCCCAAACCTCGTTTGTTCTTTTATGACTAAGGATATTTATCTCCTTTCTGCTTTAGAAGTTTATGGGCTGCTTTTCCTTTGAATTCCAGGCCAAGGTCAGTAGCCTTTTGATTGTGATGTCACAGTGTGTTGCCTTGGTTACCACTGTGACATCATCAGACAAACCTGGAGGCCCGATGCAGGGGCAGGGAGAGGTTCTTTGAAAGAAACTGTGTCTTTCATCTGCCCTTTGTGAAGAAACTGCCGCTGCTTTTGGAAAAAAGTTTTGAGAAATTGTGAAAAGTTAAAGGGACGAGGTTAATACAAAGATTTACTATCTCCCCTCAAAATGCCACAGACCCCTAAAAGTCAGGCCACAATCAAAGGCTGCAGACTTCTGAAGGGGAAAAAGCTAAAGGAACAAATGCATTCCTAGAAACCAGAACCCAGTATTTGTAAAAAGACCATCAGTTAGCCACAAGAAGAAACACACACACACATACACACACACACACATGCACACATGCACGTACACAGATACAAACTGACTATGAACCAAATTGCCTCGAGATGGAATGTATTTCACGAGGTGTCTCTCGGTCTTTAATCTAATCTAATCTGTCTCTCCCTCGGCATAAAAGCGAAAGCAAAGAAAGGAATTACAAGCCAGGAATGCTTGGTTTAAAAGGCTTTTTAATAAAAGGAGAAAAGAAAAAGAACAAAAGCAGAGTGAACACTCAGCAGACAGTTTTCATGCCATTAAAACAGCATCTTGAAAAATGTTCATCTTTTTCTTTCCCCCCCTTAGGGTCAGGGGAATGGAAGAAAAAAATGTGTTTTTATTGTGAACATGTGTCAAGAGGACTCTGTCGCATAAACTCGGTACCCACAATAAGTATATTTGTGTAGTAATTAATGTGAGATCAGAGACGCATGTTTTGCCAAAAGGCCATTGTCAGCATGGGGTGTATTATGTGGGTCAATAATCTAGTTTTCCGAATGCGGTGTACATCCCTATTCATTATAATTAAGCACTCTGTCATCTAACGACAAAGCAAGCAAGAGTGACTCCCAGATGGGATTATACCTAAAACACAGTTTCCAAATGTTTCTTCTTGGCAAATTTTTTAAGGAAACTCTCTGCAGAAGGAATGTCAAGGCATCTGTAATTAGATCTTGGAGAAAAGGGTGGAAGACTGGGGGGCCAGTTTTTATTTTGTCTCTCCAAGAAACCCCGTGTAATTCTCTGTCCTGGCTGTCAAGGGCCTTATCCATCAGAGGTCCTCGAGTCGCTCTGTTTCGGCCTTCGCTGTCTCCTAGGGTCTCCAGGACTGCTCTTGCAATGTCAAGTACCCCCTCGGAAAGTTGGCTGCAGCAGCTCTGAAGGCAGAAATGGCGGCGTCCAAACAGTCTCGGGCCAGGGCCGGGCTTCGAACCTGGTGAGGTGCTGTTTCTGAGGGTTTCTGCTTCGTTACGGGTCTGGAGGTCTGATGAAGGAAGCAGGATGGGGTGTGTTTTGTGGACCCCAGGGCTGCATTTTGGAAGACACTTGTACAACAAGGACAACCCATTCATTTAAGCTTTTCGCTGGGGCCACAAGGAGGTGCGTGCACTGTGGAGCCGGGGTGCGTACCCCCATCCCGGTCTGATGCTGGACGTGGGTCTGCGTCTGTCTCTGGTTTTACATGTTGCGTATGAACATGCTTCCGCATGTCTGTGGGTCTCAGGCACGTGCTGTAAGCATGGGACTCCTCTCTGTGCACGCGATGGGAGTTTGGGGGGGCATCTCTGAGCTTGTCGCCGTGTGTCTTTCAGTGGCTCCTATGTGTCGCCCCACGCGTGGAGCCTCTATAACCTCCAAATATCCTGCATTCATTATTCATCATAGTCTCTTTTCCAACCAACAGGCTATCTGCAGACCTCTCAGCTCTTTATCACCCAAATACGATCTTAGGGTGTTGGAAAAGCGAAACACATCATAAATCTCAAGACTGGCTAGAACCTGGAGACTTTTAAAAAGAAAGAAAGAGGAAAGCGGGAGGGAGGCGGGAGGGAGGCGGGAGGGAGGCGGTGTTGGCGAAGGGGGCATTTTGATGAAGCACTTCTCCCTGAATCCAACTTAGAAGCAATTTTCTCTTGGCACTAAGTGGGATCAATCCTAGTGTTTGGGGTTTCTCTTCTCCCCCAAGCCCCTCCCCTTCTCCATGCTAACAGTCAGGAACAGATGTGCCCCACTTTATAAATGCTGACCAGCTGGGGAGGCTGGAGCCAGCGTCCACAGGGCTTTTCCCAAATGCTGATGCCCGGGGAGGCCTCTGGGAGGAAGACTGGGGGTCTCTCAGACACATCTTGTGGCCTGCTTGTTTCCAGAAACTTCCTTGGGGTTCCCTGAAAGGGGAGTGTTCAAGAAAATAGAGAATGCCTATAGCCTTTGTTTGTGGCATCCCCGTGGCTGCGTTGCTGTTCGTTAAGACCTGAAATGCCAGAAGGATAATAATCTGAGGTCCTCTGGACTGAGATGGGGCCGGTGTGGGTGACAAGGATTCAAGAAAGAGGTTCAAGGTCAAGGCTCCCCTTGAAATGGGTGAAAAGAGGGGAGCTTGATCGCTGCCCATGTAGATGATTTTTTTCCCCTCCAGAAGATTAAAAGGCCCATTTGTTTTTAGAAGTCTCAACCCGGCCTGTTGGTTCATTTCACATATCAGTTTGCAGCGTGCTCCCCTCTGTAGGGCTGCTTGGAAAACACAAAGGCAGGAAATTCAATTCAACACAGGCCTGGTGACATCTCTGTTTGGGGCGTGTGTGTGTGTGTGTGTGTGTGTGTGTGTGTGTGTGTGTGTTTGTACAGAGGCTGACAACGTGTTCTCCTCAATCAGATCATTGCCTTGTAGAGTTACTGTTTCTGCAGCTTTAGAAACAGCTGGAGGGATTCTATAAGAATCGTTTAAATAAAGCTGCTCATAAGCCGTCCACTACTGGGAAGGAGATGAAACCTGTCCCATTTGGATGTTTTTCCTGAGACACTCTTCTCCCATTCTCCAAATGTGTTCACTTAGTATGTTACCCCCTCAACACCCACACTTTTTGATTCAGGTGTAAAATACATAGAGAAAAGCACATATATCCTAAGGGTACCCAGCATGTAGATTTAAAAATGAAACAGACAATCCCAGAAGTCCCCGTGGTGCCCCTTTCCAATCTCTGTCTGACCCCCACTCTCAAAAGAGCCACCACTGGGACTTCCCTGGTGGTCCAGTGGTAAAGAATGTGCCTTACAAGGCAGAGGATGCAGGTTCGATCCCTGGTCCGGGAACTAAGATCCCACGTGCCACGGAGCAGCTAAGCCCACGCGCCACAGCTACTGAGCCCACGTGCTCTGGAGCCCGCGCGCCACAACTAGAAAGAGAAAACCCATATGCCACAACTAGAGAGAAGTCCATGCACCACAACGAAGATCCTGCATGCCACAACTAAGACTCGACGCAGCCAAAAAGATAAATTAAATAAATAAATAATAAATCTTTTTTTTAAAAAAAAGAAAGGGCAACCACTATCCTGTTTAGCTCTGCCTGGTTTTGTACTTTGTATAAATGGACTCCCACAGTATCACACTTTAGGATCTGGCTTCTATAGCTCAAAATGAAGTGTGTTAAGATGCACCCCTGTTGTTCTGTGTATTTGTAGATCAATGGTTTTCAACCGGGCAACTGTATGCCCGCAGGGGCCTTTGGGCTGTGTCTGGAGACATTTTTGGTTGTCAGCAGTGGGGTGCAGTTAGTGGGTCCGAGTCAGGGATGCTGCTCAGCACCCTGCAATGCACAGGACAGCCTCCCACAACAGAGGATCATCTGGGCCAGAATGCCAACAGGGATGAGGTTAAAACCCCCAGTCTAGGGCAATCGCTGTCATGGCCGGTCTTGGATTCCTCGGAAACACCATTTTTAAAGCTTCCTGGATCCTCACCCAAGCACAGCGGAGTTAGCCTAAACTAAACTCCAAGTTCAAAGCTTTGACTCAGAGGCGGGTTTACTGACCTCTAGTTCTATGGCCAAGGTCGGGGCAGGGAGGGTAGTGAGGGATTGGGGTGGAGACAGGGAAACACAGAAGGCTTGTCCCCAAGGATGTCTGAATCTTGCCCGGAGAAGAATTCAACCTTAGAAGGTCTTAACAAGCCACCCGTGCTTCTTTGGCAAAAGCAGGGGAAGGAAATGACAGAAAAGTTCTGACGAACAGAGCCACGCCGCTGCACACAGACATAAACAGACAACCGCACAAGTCCAAACATATACCCCCCACGGCTCTGAACACACACGCACGCACGCACGCACGCACAGACACAACTCACCAGCAGGCCCACGCTCAGAGAAGAAAAGACTGAGGTTGTTTTTAAAGGGACCCCTCTCCAAGTCCAGCTGCTTAAAGAAATAGTTGGGGAGTAAGGGACAGGGCAATAAAATGGAAGACTGGGATTGACACATACACAGTACTACATATAAAATACATCACTAATAAGGACCTACTGTACAGCACAGGGAACGCCACTCAGTACACTGTAATGGCCTATATGGGAAAAGAATCTAAAAAAGAGTGGATATATGTATATGTATAACATTCACTTTGCTGTACACCTGAAACTAACACTACATTGTAAATCAACTCTACCCCAATAAAAAAAATTTTTTTTTAATAAATTTATTTATTTATTTATTTTTGGCTGTGTTGGGTCCTCGTTGACGCACGCGGGCTTTCTTTCAGTTGCGGCGAGCGGGGGCTACTCTTCGTTGTGGTGCGCGGGCTTCTCACAGCACAGGCTCAGTAATTGTGGCGCACGGGCTCAGTAGTTGTGGCTCGCGGGCTCTAGAGCGCAGGCTCAGTAGTTGTAGCGCACGGGCTTAGTTGCTCCGCGGCATGTGGGATCTTCCCGGACCAGGGCTCGAACCCGTGGTCCCTGCATCGGCAGGCAGATTCTTAACCACTGCATCACCAGGGAAGCCCCCAAAATTTTTTTTAAAAAAGAAAAGAAATAGTGCAGATGACTGCATTCAAGGAAACCTAGCCAAGGCAGGGACCTCGTCTACCTATTGCTTGGGCCTTAGCTAGGTTTCTCAGCCTCAGTACTATTGCTGTTTTGAACTGGATAATTACTTGTTGCAGAAGCTGTCTTGAGCATTTCAGGATGGTTTGTGGCATCTCTGGCCTCTACACTAGAGGCACCCCATGTTGTGGCCACTGAAGGTGTGTCTAGATATTGCACAATGTCCTGTGGGGACATTGGCCCCAGCTGAGAACCCCTGATGTATCCCAGTGCTGGACTCACAGAAGCAGCCCCCAGATGAAATGTTTGTTGACTGAATGAGTGAACCATTCCCATTCTTTCCTGAAAATAATTGAAACTCAGGTGACCTCTCCTCTTCCGCAATCACATATACCTAGAGATAAAAACACAGGCAAACAGGGAATTCCCTTGTGGTGCAGGGGTTAGGACTCCGCCCTCCTACTACAGGGGGCCCAGGTTCGATCCCTGGTTGGGGAACTAAGATCCCGCAAGCCACGTGGAGCAGCCAAAAAAAAAAATTTTTTTTTCTTTAATTAAAAAAAGACAGAGATGGCCCTGGGCTCCCTTCTAGGCCAGAGATCCCGGTCTCCGAGGTTCAGAGCTGGGCAGGATAGCAAGGGGTTCTGCCGGGGTAGGGGACTTCACTGACATCATGACAGCCCTTGAAGAAGTGGCCCCCAGAGAGATGCCTAAGCCACATGTGCTCTGCCGTTTGACTGAGGGACATTAATGCACTCTTCCGGACCCTGATTGGGTTTTAATTGTGTTTGGAATATTGCGCTTCTCCACACACCAGCTGAATTCGCTGTTGCATTCAGAATTGTTTTCACTCTTCCCTTCTCTTTTCTCAGGCTTGTCTGCGGAGTTGCAGTTGGTGGGGGTAGGGAGGGGTGATCTGGACCAGAAAGTGCATCTGCGGAATTTTCCACACGCAAAGGTGAGCCCATCTGAGGCTTCCTTTGCGCTCTGAACTTTCCAGGGACACATGGGTCTGCATACAGGCTGGGAAGTGGGACTTCAGGCAGACTTAAGTGTAGGTATCCTACTGTTTGCATGTAAAAGACAGTACTTAAGGATTATACATTCATTCAGTGAACATTCTCCAAGTGCCCGGCACTGAAGATGCAGAGATAAAAGCTGTTTCTCATCTTCAAGTAGCAAGAGATAGAGTAACAGTTCATTTGTCATTTATTAAGTGCCAGACACTATTTTCTTCTACTTTGTAAATATTCACTCAAAGCATCCTCAAAATAACTCTCTGTAGGTAGGTCCTATTATTCCTCCCAACTTACAAGCTCCCACAACAAAGAACTGTCAGGCCCCAATGTCAATAGCCCTGGGCTAGAGGGTTGGAGTTCTAACCCCTGTGCTTCCGCCCGGGGCTCTGTTTAGGGTGACACTTAGCCAACCAGAGAAGCCCCGACCAGCGCTCTGGAATGGACCCAGGACAGGCATCTCAAAGTGAGGACACAGTCATTGTCATGGATAAGGGTGTAACCACGCTGGCTTAAGTCCAAATCTTCACTGTGTCCTTTTAAGTTAGGTGACCTTGGGTAAGTTACTTAGCCTCAGTATCCTCATCTGTTATATGGGTATATCAATCCTTCCCTCATAGAGGTGTTGTGATGATTATAACCGGAATAAAGAACCCCACGCTGTGCTGAAAACATCACAAGCACTCGGTCCAGGTAAGCTATTATCCAGCAGGATGAGAAGGATATATCCCAGGCAGGCAGAAGAGATCTAAGAGCTGCTTCAAGTCAGGGAGACATTGCATATAAAGGTCCTTGGTAAACATCAAGTGCTATGAGCATATTAGTTATCTTCAAAACCTGGATTGGCCCCTGAGTCCACTGAGGTTTATGAGAGGTTCTGCTAAAAGGTTGGACTGGTTGACCTCTCAAAACCAGGATGACCCCACTCTGAGAGGAATCACCCAATTTTGCCAATAATATTTACCCAGTTGATTTCACTGTGACGGCTTGTGTGTTTAGTCCAATAGCCTACAGCCTTCCAGCAAGGAGTCAGTTTCTCCCTCAGTAAATAGCGTAGGTAGGTCCCACGTAACCAGCTGTTAATGATCTCTGAGCCAGAAGTGATCTTATTTCTTCTTCTTAATATAATAAATGCATAATTTCATAGGCATTCCTAAGCATTTTCTCTACTCCATAACCCTGGGCTCAGTCCTGGCCCCGCATCATGCTTTGTGTGTTATCTTGGACGGATCATCAACCTTTTCTGACCTCAATTTTCTGTCTGTAAAATTGGGTTTCATTGTATCTACCTCCAGCACTTTTAAAATCCATCCCCCAATTCTTTGACACTCATCTCATCCAAGTACGTGTCTACGTCCCTTCCCCTTGAATCTGGGTCATCTGTGACTGTTTCAACCAATAGACCATGGCAGAAATAGTGCTGTGCACTTTTAAGATGGGTCGCAAAAGGCGATACAGCTTCTGACTTGTCTGCTGGAACACTTGGTCTTGGAGCCCGGAGCCACTGTGCTAAGGCCACCCTGAGGCGGCCACGTTGGGAGGAATCCCAGGCCACACGCAGAGGCCTGCGTAGGTGCTCTGAGTGGCAATCGGAATCTTCAAGTCATCCCAGCCTCAGTCCTTCAGAGGATGTAAAGGAGCCTTCAGATAATTCTGGTCCCCAGCCATTAAGTCACCACGTCATCGAGCCTTCCCAAGTGAGCCCTCTGTATAGACCTCATGGAGCAGAGACAAGCTATTCCCACTGAATCTTGGCTTAATTCCCGACAGCAGGATCTGTGAGTGGTTTTACGCTGCTAAATGTGAGGGTGATTTGTTACACAGCAAGAATAACCAGAACACTATTATCAAATGATCGTTGCAAGGGTTAAGTTAGCTAGTATATGTCAAATGCCCTCCCTCGGGGCCATGGCACAGAATAGGTTCTCAAAGAATGTTCACTCTTCTTCTTTTTATACTTTTGTCTTTATGACCTCACATCCACCACCCCCCGCCCCACCCCTTGCCCCCAGTTTTATTTGACAAATAAACCTGGGAGAATAGGTTCCTCTAGCTACTTCCATCCTGTCTAGACCATGGATTCACTCTGGTAAACAAAATCATGAAATGATCATAACAGATCCAGATCTGGCTTTAAGCTGCAGATTCACAGCAAACCTGATCGTAGACTCTCCACACAACGTTAGATTTCACCTATCTCAGGATCTTTGGAGTTGCAGAGTGAAAAAAAATCCTCCCAATAGAAACTGGAGTGTGATCCAACTCAAAGGTATCCCATGATACCTAGTCACAAAGCAGAGTCCTCAGAGATGCAGCATCTTGATGCCACAGGGTGTCTCCTCTTGGGAAAGGTATCCCAAATCAAGAGTCAGCCACAGGCCACTGAAGAAACGCCCCCTGGAAGAATCCCACTCAGGGCATTCTTTGCCAGCTCTGTTTCTATCAGATCTGTGGAATCACTAGGGTTAAAAAGATGCCCCACTGTCCTCCCTCTGTTTGGGTTTAATGAGCATGAATGATGCCAAGCTCTCTGCTGGAGGCTGGGAATTCAGAGGAGGAATTCCTGGCCCCAGTACTGCGGAGCCCAGCACTGAATCCATTTTCACATGAGCATGTCCTTCGAATAACCCAGCACTTTACAGACTAGAGAGCATCTTGCTAACATAGGCAAAGTTAAGTGAAAAGCCAAGTCTGGCATGGGGAAGTCTAAATGTGTCTCCCAAACCAAGAGGCCAGACAAAAAGAAGAAGAGTTGGGAGTGGGGATCGGAGATGTAAGGGTCAGGTGAAATACAGAAAGTCAGAGTAAATAGGGTCCAGAATGGGTAAGTAGAGGCAATGCCCCAGAACAGGCCTAGCTATGGGTGAAAATGTTTTGGCTGCCCTAACCACTAGTTAACTAATCCAACATCCATTCCCAACAGCTTTCTCCCTTTCTACCTCCTATAATAGGGTCTAAAAAAGAAAAGATTCACTTCCTTGGCCTCTTGGTAGCTAAAGCAGTCCATGTGGCACAGTTTGGGCCAATAAAATGTAAGCAGAGGTCTGTTGGGAGGATTTGGGGGAAGAGTTTCAATTTCTCATCAAGGAGAAATGCTCAAGAGGAAAGCCTTCTGGTGCCACCCCTTTCTCCTTCCTGTCTTAATGCAGACATGATGCCTGGAGCTGAGGCAGCCATATTTGAAAACGAGGAACACAGGCACGAGAAAAAAAGGCCAAATGCTAAGGACAGTGGAGTGATCAAAGACAAAGCTGGATCCTGATGACCTCATAAGGCAGCTGGATCTATGTCAGCGGCAGCCCACCTCTGGACTACTCAGCATGTGAGAAAGAAAAACAAAAAAACCCAAAAACTCTCTCCTTGTTTAAATCACTGTTAGTCGGGCTTTCTGCTACTAAAGGTCTTCTTAGGGGATTCAAATTCCTGTCTTGCTATACAGTTATTGGTGGGCGTGGCGCACCTTTGTTTGATGGGCTGTGGGCGGGGCACACATCCCACCTGATAAAGTGCAACACATCAGCTAATCCCGGAGGTCTTTGTGAACAATTGGAAATGATCTAACCGCTAAACCTTGGTGCATCCTTATAATGGAACACAACTCCACCCCTAAGAAATAATGGTGTAAAGACAAATTTATTGGCAAGGAGAAGCCCATTCTACATTAAGATTTTTTTTTTTTTGGCTGCGTTGGGTCTTCGATGCTCTGCGTGGGCTTTTCTCTAGTTGCGTGGAGCGGGGGCTACTCTTCGTTGCAGTGCACCGGCTTCTCATTGCGGTGTCTTCTCTTGTTGCAGAGCACGGGCTCTAGGCATGCAGGCTTCAGTAGTTGTGGCACGTGGGCTTAGTAGTTGTGGCTCGCTGGCTCTAGAGTGCAGGCTCAGTAGTTGTGGCGCACGGGCTTAGTTGCTCTGCGGCATGTGGGATCTCTCCGGACCAGGGCTCGAACCCGTGTCCCCTGCATTGGCAGGCGGATTCTTAATCACTGTGCCACCAGGGAAGTCCCTATGTTAAGATTTTTTTTAAAGCAGGGTATCAAACAATATGGGAAAAGGTATCTAGAAAGATATTCACCTGAAGGTAGACAGTGGTTGCAATCTGAGTTTTTGTTATTGGTGGTGGTTTTGTTATTTTCCATATTATTTGAATATTTTACAATAGGTACATATAGTTTTTTGCTAATAAAAACTGTCATTAGCAGCATATGCAATAACTTATTTTCATCTAAAACGCATGTACCGTACCCAGAAGACTGGAAAGATATATGGTAAAATATGAATACTTAGCCCCATGGGGTGGGATTACAGGTAATTTTTTTTCCTTATCTGCCTTTTCTACTTTTTTTCAATAATGAGTATATATTACTTGTTTAATTTTTCAAGTTTTGTTTTTGAAGAGCTACTCCTCTCATTATGTTTGCCAAAGCCTCAAAACCTCCCCTTGGGAAATATTTTAATCCAATCAAGATCTTCTGGTCCTGGCAACAAACTCCAGGACTGGTGTACTGTGATTTTAAATAACTAGCAGGATGTAAAATTAGGAGACGGTTGAGTCCCCAATTTCTGGTCATTGTCAACTTTCCTAAAAGAACTCCCTGAATTGCTTAATCCAACCCGTTGTGTTGCATTTAAACCCCAAAGCAAAAGACAGAGTGATAAGAGGAAAACCCCACCTCCTGATACCACAGATAAGAAATTCTCCTTCCCTTCTCCTTGAAGATAAATCATGCTGACCCACCCTCCATGGATTCCCCTCTTGGAAGAAGAGTCATAAAAATATGGCAGGCCAAAGCATTTGGAGAAGGATGACGGAATGACAGAAAGACAGAAAAATATACGATCAACTTAGCAGAGGTGGCCGTCAGTTTGGGGGCTCTCCAGAGTTCAAGCATGACCGTAAAAGACCTCAGCATCCCAATGACTCCCCCAGGAGAAAGAGATCTCCCTCCAAATCCAGCCTGTCACCTAACATCGGTGAGCAGGAATGCCCCGGGGGAGCAGGAATTGGTTTATCTGTGCCTGAAAGAGCCAAAGCTGGAAGGAGGAAGGCCAGAGGGGCAGACAGAGGTGCCTTCTCTAACGATTTAGGGCTGCGGATCTCCCCACTCCAAAAGTCCCTCTGGTGCCCTAGGGGTCCCGGAAAAGTCAGCCCAGAGAAGGCAAACATGGAAAATAAAACTCCCCAGGCTTGGGGTGGGAAAGAATCTGGAGGGTCCAGTTGCCGCTGTCTTGAAGAACTTACACACGGCCCACAGCATGCATGACCTCTGGTTCACATCAGCGCTGCTGCTCAAAAGGCGGAAGCTCACTGCACCCTGCCCAGGCCTCCCCATCCGGGGGAGATTCAAAGCCACTGGCTTCGTGGCTGGTGTGGCTTCCATTAACCCAGAGGTTGGTGCTGAGGACTTCTCGAAAAGTTGAGCATCAAACGCAATGAATCACGAGAAACCAAGAGCTCAGGCCAGCCCAGTGACCTTTAAAGCAAGATAATATTACTCAAAAAGAACACAGTTATGGAACCGTTCAGACAAACAGGATCGGGGCAACTGCCCTTCAATTCCCACGGCAGACGACAGTCTGCGGTGACTTGGAGGTGGGGCTCCCCTCACCCCTTCCCCTGCTTCCTCCAGCCCCTACCTCGCTGGGCCAAGCACACTTCTTTCGTTCCTTCCCAGATAAACAGCAAGGATAATGCTATGTGGTGGGGTGGGGAGATGCAATTGCTTAAGAGAGGATTTTCCGTAATGAGATCCTTGTATGGCCAAGGATTTACAGCATCAAAGCCAATGTTCATCTTGGTTTCCTGCCTACTGCTATGGACGCAAATAACTATCAATACCCCCTCCCCAGAATCAACCGGGGTTCTGAAATGTACTAGATCATCCAAAAGATTGTGTGTGTGTGTGTGTGTGTGTGTATACACACATGCACACTTACCCCTTTATTCTTTTCATTCTTCAACTTCTGCATTGCCCCAAGTTTGGCATGGAAATAGATACAGGGTATTTTGAGATCTAGACCAAATCCTGACTTCAAGAAATCAGATCAGTTTCAGGCAGTGCCTGGGTTCAGCGAGAGGCCAGTCCACCCAGAAACGTAAACCAATTCCAGCCAGGGCTAGGTGAATGCTCACCAGACAGACGTACTGGCCCCAAGTATGTCTGAGGGGCCATACGAGGCTCAGCTCAGACACCACACACTCACACACGCACATGCACGCACACAGTCATTTTGGGCTTGGCTGTCATAAAACTTAAGACACTTATATGGGGGTGAAAGGTCAGGAGGGGGGAAACATTATTTTCTGTTATTAATTACACCTTATCCATTCTACATGTGCTGCACTCGTCTTAGATAAAGTTACAGTTCTATTTTATTAGGAAGCCTCCGGGATCATGTAAAGGGGGATTTGGGATTGAGACAAAGGAAATCGCAGGATGGGATGCAAGGAAGGGTGGCGGGCAGGGGGAGCTCATTTGTTCTCCTGCTCAGAAGCCCAGGGGTCTCCTCCTAGGCCATTTCCAGGACTGAATCTGCACATGCTTGAAATAGCTCGCTCTGCAACTGCTAAATGAACCTGGTCCCCAAATCAACTCAGTCCCAATCGGACTGCAAGCTTCCTGAAGGCAAGGACAGGAGGTGAGAGGGAAAGAGGACAGTGAACCCTCCGGCCAGGCTGTGGCTGGGTTCAAAGAGAGATGTGAGGGCAGCCGTGGGACCAGGGGTAACTTGGAAGTTCAAGTCCACATCCGGGTCACGCCTACCCGCCCCGCAATGGGCAGCTGCCGGAGGGAATTCTTTCCTCGCTGGGAGCTCCCACCAGTGGGAATAAGGGGTAGAGATGGGTGCTGGTGGGTTAGGCAGATGGAGGGCCTCGGGGTCCAACAGGAGGGCTCTTTGAGCCCCTTCACCCTTGGTGGATAAGAAGAGAAGTCTCAAGTGTCTACCACAGGAAAGAAGGAACCAAGACGCCCCAGTGGATGGAGAAGACAAAATGGCAGCATGGAAGAGAGACGGTCTCCTTCCTAGGGAGCACCAGAAAAGACCCAGGAGGACAAAACCTGGGTTTAAAGCCTGGTCCAACGCTTTCCCTGGGCAAGTTATTTGCTCCCCCTGAACCACAGTTTCCCCAGTTCGGCAACTAGGAGAATCACGTCAATGATAACACGGATCGCGCCCCTGACACTAATGGCAGCAATGACATTAAAAGG
This sequence comes from Mesoplodon mirus, assembly GCF_964341445.2. Taxonomy (NCBI): domain Eukaryota; kingdom Metazoa; phylum Chordata; class Mammalia; order Artiodactyla; family Ziphiidae; genus Mesoplodon; species Mesoplodon mirus. The sequence continues at coordinate 14,231,381 of NC_138989.1, forward strand.
GCTGTGACGATCATCAGAAGAGCCCACCCTCCCCAAGGCACTGTGCGATAACATAATGGGAAGCGCCTCGGAGCCATAAGTCACAGTGCAGATATAATTTATTGTTATTAATATGATCTGCCCTGTCCTTCCCCAGCCCCCCGGGCTGCCAGGAAAGTCTGTGCTCTGTCATCGTGCACTTGAAGACAGGTTGTTTTGTCCCTTCTCTCCTCTTCTTTCTAATCACAATGTTCTAATTCTCCAGCTGAGGTTGAATTCAATTCTCGGCCGGAGCTGGATGCCATATATTACCCCCTGTCCGGGCAGCAATCTGGCTTCTGTCTCCTAGAGCTGCCGTGGGCCCCGTGCTTCTTAGGCACCAGGCGCTGGGCTCAGCTGGGCACCGGTGATGGTTCACAGCCCATGGCAATGCAGTGAAAGGTCCTTCTGTGATCCCCATTTTACACAGGAGAAGATTAAGTCTCAGGAAAGACGACTGGATTGAATCGCAAGGGTGTCTCACTCCAAACCAGCACATCTTTCTGCCCTCCTGAACACTTTTTTTTTTTTTTTTTTTTTTGGCTTGCGGGATCTTAGTTCCCCAACCAGGGATTGAACCTGGGCCCCGGCAGTGGACGCACCGAGTCCTAACCACTGGATTGCCAAGGAATTCCCTTTTTTCAATTTTTTCTTGCTTTCTTTTTTTTTTCCCTGTGGCCACGCCACACAGCATTCAGGATCTTCGTTCCCCGACAAGGGATTGAACCTGCGCCCCCTGCAGTGGAAGCGTGGAGTCTTAACCACTGGGCCACCAGGGAAGTCCCCCCTTTTTCCCTTCTTCTTCTTTTTACTTTTTTTCCTCCTGAACACTTAACATAATTCCATCAGGTCTTCGATAACTTGGGAAGGCAGTCCCCACCTGTTACTAGAATGTCTATCTCACACACAAGGGAACTGAGACTCAAGAACTGGGGTCCCTTGGAAGAGCAGGCCCTGCTACCTTGAGTCCAATGAAGCAGTCACCAACCCTCAATTCTGATTTCAAGGAACATGCAAGAGAAAGAGGGAGGGAGGGAGGGAGGGATGAAGGCAGCCTGCGGTTGGAACGTCTCTATCTGCCCAGCAGCATGTTTCCCGGGGGTCCCGCCAGGAATTCAGGCCTATGGGCCCCACTGGGAGTCCTGCCAATGAATCCAGGGCCCTGGCTGCCTTTGATCCTTCCCCCCATCCATCCCTCCCCTGATGTAATCCTGCCTTGCAGCCCCAATGTCTAATTTGTGGTACCCCAGCAGTGCCTCCCAGGGCACCAGGCTAGCAGGGGGCTTTGAAGGCCTGGCAACGCTGATAGGGAATTCCACATTCTGGGAGAGAAACGTGAGTCAGGATCCCAAGAATAAAGCACCTACTAGTCCAAGATATGGCATTTCAAGTATCGCATCTGCCCGCTCATTTGCTCTCTGTTTCTACCTCTGTCGTCTTTCTCCTTGTATGACTATGTCTTTGGGTTTCAGTTTCTCTTTGCAGGTACCGCCTGGTATTTCTGACCCTCTCCTGGCCCCCTTCCTCTGTATTTCTGGGTAGGGGTAATTGTCTCTGTCTCTCTCTGCTTTTTTTTTTTTTTTTCTCTCTTCTTTATCCTTTTCTCTCCTGTGCTTCTTTCTGTGTGTGTGTGTGCCTCTCTCTCTCTCTTGTCTCCTCTGTCTCTCTTTGGACTCTTCCCACCTCCGCCTGTGTTTCTCCCCATGTGATCTGTCTGCCCCCTTCGCTGTCTCCCAGGACACCAGGACAGCCCAATCATTCCACAAAACGATTTAGCAGAGGCAAAAGCAGCAGCCACAGAAATGTGGCTCAGGTTGGGAAGAGTCACCCTAAGCCAGAGCCACAGAGCGTGGGTGAACCTGTCCATCACCTTCTGTCCATCACTAAGAACGAGTCAGGGGTCACAGAAGATGCAGGTCATTTCAAGTACCTGAACCTGTTGCTGGGAGAGAACACCCTGCTGATGGGGGGATTCCTGGGAGGTTTGCTGCATAGGGGTGAAGAGCCTCCACTCTCCCTGAGAACCTTCCAGACACGCTAATCAATTTCCAATTCACTCTTCCAACATCACTAGGAGCTGCCAAGCCCACACTTACAGATTGATCTCTACTTCCAGGTCCCCCACCAGTTATCACAGCCAAAAATGTCCCCTTGGCTAAATCTTGGAGCTCACCTACATTTTGAAACTTTGTGAACCAAATGAATCCACACACACGAGGCACCAGGACCTCCCGGCGACAGCCCCGTCCTCACCTCAAACACATACATTTTTACCTATCAAGTATCTACCAAGAACCCAGCATTTGCTGAGTTACTTCACTAACCTTCCTTCTTTTAATCTAGACTTCTCAACAGACCGGTGAATATCATTAATCCTCTTACTAAAAAACCGAGATCTCAGAAAACTGATATTCAGACAAACACAGTGACTTGTCCAAGGTCACACAGCCAGTAGGATGGGTGCCCGGCCGAGCATCTCTTTTCACGTGTAGGAAAGACAGCTGGAAACTTGCCTGAGCTTTGATTTTATTTTTCCCGACCCTCCTCTCACTGACTGATCACATCAGAACTGGATTTTGCTTCCAGGCCAAGCATATTGGGTTATTTAGCTTCCAGAACCCATACCAGTGTAGAAACAGAATTTCTCTTCTCTAGAAAACTGCCCTTTTTTTTTTTTTTTTTTTTTTTGGCTTGGGAAATGCTGTTTTCTCCTCCATTTCGGGGCAGGAGGCATTCCGGATATTTAACTTTTGGAAGGCAAGTTTGGCATCCGGGACTGTTTTCTGCCTTATTAAACTTTTCAGAAACTGTATCTCTTTTAAACAGTCTGTAGGGGCTCTCCGCCACCCTGTCTCCCCCCGCCCCAGCAAAGGACCCTCTCCATCAGCCCACACGTTCCCGCATCCCATCTGTCAGAGGCCAAAGCCAAAACACGTCCGAGGAAAAGCTAGAGAGGAAGGGGTGAGGCAGGGAGAGAGCTGTCTAATCATCACACAACCTTTGAAACGTACCTCGAGCAAATCGACTTTGTCTAAAACGCATCCAGCATTTAACATTTAATAGGAGCTGATCAATTTAATGCACCACATGCCTTGGGTAAATGGATCCTTCCCCTTTAAGGGTCTGTTGACGTTCGGTGAAGGAGAAAAACAGTTGTTATGATTCAGAAACTCAGGATGAACCCAATTAATCAATGCTGGGATGATTTGAATCATGTGGCAAATGCTTGGTCACCTCTCTGATATCCTATCCCCGTCCCTGGGAAGATGCAGACATGATTGATGTCACCTGTGACCACCATGTCTCCAGGCAAGACCCCCCCAAACCCGGCAGACAGAGAAACAAATTAGATCCAAAGGCCCGGGATCAGTTTCAGAGGGGACAGGCCTCCAGCTGGGGAGGGAGAGGTCTCTGGGGGGGCCTGGCCTGGCCTGTCTGTCACAGGCGGGCAGAAGATAGAGACCAGACCATGTGGGGGCTGGGAAGGAGGGCGCACTCAGGGATGGGGTGGCCGGGGCCTCTGAGAGTCTTAGAGCCCTGAGCATGGCCCTATCTTTGAGGGCTTTAAAAAAAAAATTTTTTTAGCGTAAAAATAATTGCTCAAGCTTCCCCTGCCTCTTGGAATTACTTTCAGGCGTGTCTGTCCTGGGCCTTGACTGGGAGGAAATGGGGTCCGAGAGGGAGGGTGTAGGAGAGAGTGTTCATCAGAGTTCTTTTGATCGCTTTGAAAGTCTCTGCCTGTTACACACACACACACACACACACACACACACACACACACCATCGCCTTTCCCCTGGCAGCCCCTGTGACTGCCCTCATTGATATGAACCTCGGCCAGGTCAGTTCCACACCCCCAATGTCACCCCCACTTTTTTTTTTTTTTTTGGCCACGCCGCAGGACATGCACGATCGTAGTTCCCTGACCAGGGATCCAACCCGTGCCCCCTGCAGTGGAAGCGCAGAGTCTTAACCACTGGACCGCCAGGGAAGTGCCGGCACTCCACCTTTTTACATCAGCCTCCCTTGCCTTCTTCCTCCCCCAGGAGAGAATGGACCATAGGATAGGGGCCACTCATGCGTTCCTAGATGCCTTGGTTTCTAAGAATCGACCCTAATATTCTCTAGGGTCTACATCCGGGCACACACACGTTGATTTCACCCCTACTCCAAATAACGTCTGGGGTTTATGAACTACACAGGAGGCCCGTTGTCTCCTTCCTTCCTTTCCTATCTCCTTATTCATTCTTTTTGTTCTTTCCTCCCTTCTTTGTCTTCTATCTCTCCCTCCCTCTTCCACCTCCCTTCTTTCATTCATTCAACAAACATTTCCAGAGCACTGCGGGCACTTCTGGGGGTTCCTGGGAAGAAGGGGAGATAAGGTCCCTACCTTTGGAGTGTGCAGGAAAGATAAGCAGAGGAGAGGGCAGGGATGCCCCCATTTCCTCATTTTTCTCACCTTCTCCCCAAAGTCTGTGCTGCTGCAGAATTGTCAGCGCCTTCAATCCTGTTTCGCAATTCTGACCTCAGAGGCTTTCCCAACACCAGCCTTTGATCAGGAGCGCAGCCACTGAATCCTTGTGGATAATTCACCTTTCCGTCCTGAGGTGCCTCCCCATGATGTCTTCTGGAACCTTCCAACCGTCATCCAGCTGTTCTTCCTGCGAAGTCACTGGAAGTACAAGACAGCCAGAACCTCATTTACCTTGTCCAGACTGTATCCCGGGCACCCAGCCCCTAACACAGTGCTCAGCACATAGTAGGTGCTCTAAACATCTGCTGAATAACAGAATGAAAAGGGCTGCACCCACTTTCCACTTGACATCACCCTACTGACTCTACAATGTGCTCATTTCACAAAAAATTACACCCTGCCTCCTTCCTGAAAGGTTTTGGATTGTTCACAATGCAGATTCCTAAGCCCCCAAAGAGGTGGATTCCATAGCTCAAGGGTGTGGCCCTGGAATATGCATTTTAACAACCACGCCAGGGGACTCCTATCCACACACTCCTCAGACGACTCTTTGAGAAGCTCTACCGTGGATAATAGGGAGCCATTGAAGGTGTGGGAGCAAGAGCATGACTTGCATGGTATAGAGAAGGTCCTGGTGGCTGCGGTCTAGAAGATGAAGCAGCAGACCTGGGGGGTGGGGGGAGAGATGAGTTAGGAGATGAAGTTCCAGAACTCTCTTGAGAGCTTAGGGGCAGAATCTTCTTAGAAGGGGATTTAGGGGACTCAGAGCATGTTTACTTGGGGTATTTTAGGAGAACTCATGGGGATTTCCAGGAGGCTTCCTGGGTTTCACCTCGTTTCCTGGGTTTTACCTCTCTTCCTGGGAGGAAAAGCCATTAAAATCCAGAAACTGGCAGGTCTCAAGTTTAGAATTTGCCAAATTCGTGGAGAAAGAGTAAGTTGGGGAAAGGAAAGATGGGCCCCCTTTCTTTCTTCATTTCCTCCCCGGCCATTTCCGAAAGCTCCTTAGCAGCCCCCAAACCTCCTGCTGCAGCAGCACCCCACCCCGCCCCCACCCCCGCCACAAGCCGCAGGGTCTGGAGGGACCAGGCTCCCAGCTTCTACCCTCCTGGGGTTCTCAGAGGAGCATCTGGCCGCGGACCCTGGGCTCTGGCCGGCAGCATCTGTTTGCAGCGCTTGAGTCAGTAGTTTTATTTCTGCTCGGCGGTATAACATAAACTATCTTGTTACACGGCAGGCCAACTGGGCGCGGAGCCGGCTGCTCTGCAGTCCTCCAGCGGGACCAAAGCAGAGCTTAACTGAGCTGGTGGGCTTGGGCAAGGCCCCTAAAGCAGTCAGAGGAAACGGCTGCTCTTTGGAAAGTTCTCCCCAGCCTGGGCCTCTGCCGTTTGAATCCCAGGGCAGCTCCTGGCTGACCCCTGGAATCTACACCACCCACGATCCCCCCACTCACGCAAGCACATGCAAATCTCCCCCATCTTGCCTATTTCCGGAGGCAACAGAGATAGGTCAGAACTATCTGCTCCAAGGGTGGATGTTAGTTAAAAGCTTGACTTCTGGGGACAGCCTGCCTGGGCATGAATTCTGGCCATACTATTTGGGGCAAATGCTTTCACCTCCCCGGGCCTCAGTTTCTGCATCTGTACAACGGGATTCACAAGCATTCCTCCCATGTAATAGGGCTGTTTTGAGCCTGCCATCAGGCAGTATCTGCAGCATTGCTGTTTTTTGTTTGTTTGTTTGTTTAAATTTATTTATTTATTTATTTTTGGCTGCTGCATTGGGTCTTCATTGCTGCGCACGGGCTTTCTCTAGCTGTGGCAAGCCGGGGCTACTCTTCGGTGCGGTGTGCGGCCTTCTCACTGTGGTAGTTTCTCTTGTTGCGGAGCACGGGCTCTAGGTGTGCAGGCTTCAGTAGTTGTGGCACGTGGGCTCAGTAGTTGTGGCTCACGGGCTTAGCTGCTCTGGGGCATGTGGGATCTTCCCAGACCAGGGCTCGAACCCGTGTCCCCTGCATTGGCAGGCAGATTCTTAACCACTGAGCCACCAGGGAAGTCCCTATTTGTTTTTGGCCTCACGGCATAGGGGATCTTGGAGTTCCCCTACCAGGGGTCGAACCCTGTATTGGAAGCTCGGAGTCCTAACCACTGGACCACCAGGGAATTCTTGATCAGGCAGGAAACTTGGCAAACACTCTGGTGCAGTGGGCACTCAATAAACGTTGGCTGTTATTCCAATCATTAGGATGTGTGAAGTGAAAAGACCCGGCCAGAACTGGAAGCAGCCACTGGGTTTGGTCATTACTCTCAGCCCAGCTGGAAGGAAGTGCACACTCTCCCCGGTTGCTGAGGCAAATACAAAAGGAACTCCAACCTCTTTCCCCACTCCTCACAGGGTCCCAGCTCCTCACAGGGTGGGGTGCCCAACTTTGGAGGAAGAGACAATCTCCTCCTATGCCTGCCTCCCCAAAGAAACAGATGTGGGGGGCAGTTCTGAGAACCTGATGCAGGGACAGGACCCCCAGTCCTCTGAATTCCCATATCAGGGGGGAGGCTTTGGGGATGAAGAAAGAAAGAATCTATATTCTGGGAGACCCCAAGCTTGCTCCAAGCTCACCTACACTAAGGGGGGTGCTACTAGCCCTGACTACAGAGGTGGGGGGCCTGGACCTCTCGACCACGCCACAGACCTTGACCCTGGACATTCTCAAAGACAGAGGGACAGTTCCCATGCCCAGTGCCTGGCAGCCTCCCTGGTACCCCCGCCTATAGGGGGAGACTGGGAGATATCCTCCACTCTCTTGTTTTTGTATCTTTAATGTCCAGTCTAACACTTCGCATGTGAGAGATTCGAAACAAACAATGAATAGGTGAGTTCACACATGTGTGCCGCAGTGAGTGAAGTGTGTGTGTGTCCGGTGGACTTGCGTGAGGGTATGTGCACACATATGCGATGAAGATGCTTGTATCTGGGAGAGGTTGCACACGTGTGTGCAGGCAAGTGTATCCCCGCAGCTGGATGGATATTCCCCTGAGGGCCTGCTGAGTGTCCCTGAAGTCCTGCCTGGGTTCAGACAGCCTGGGGGCAGCACACCCTCAGATGCCCACTCCAGAGATGGCAGGATGACCCTTAAAAATTGAAGATGGGGTTGGCAGGGGATTCAAAACCACTTACAGAAGCACCTTTATCCGGAAAGGAAACTAACCCCATTACTAATTGTAGCCAAAGTCCCTTACGCTGGAGCCTCAGGGGTAAATGTCCCCTGACCCAGGACCAGTTGGGCCAGGACAGCCGAGGACCCACAGCAGAGAGAACCTCAGATCCTTGCTGCCGAAGCGAATTTGCATCGATGTGGTTTTCTGTCCACTGTCGGCTACAAATCACACTGACCGGTTCTGCTGTCTTAACCATCTCTGCTCACTTCCTCTCCGTTTCTGTCTCCCTCCAGGTCTGTTTCTCCCACTCACAATGCCTTTCTGTCTCTGTATCAGTTCCGGGTCTTTATTTTCTCTCTTCCCCCTCTTGATTCAGGCTTCCTTCTCTGTCTCTCTGAGTCTATTTCTCTCTGTCCATCCCTGAGTCTCTCCTGTGTCTACCCTCTCTCTCCCCGTGTTTCTCTGTGTGCCTCAGTATCCTTCTGTGTCGTGTTTCTCCCTCCATCCTTCCGAGCCGGCCTCCGTCTCTCTTTTCTGTGTGTTTCTCTCCCGATCTCTCTCCGTCCATCTCTGCCCTTCCGCCTGGCTCTCTCTTCTGTGTGGGTTTGTGTCTCCGCATCTCCCTGCGCCCCCGCCCCGCCCCCCCCCAGCCTCCCCGCCCCGCTGCTGGGCCTGGGGATCGTCACTCAGCGGCCCTGCCTGATCCAGCGCGGGCCCCTTTGTTCGCAGCTCCATCCCCCCACGCTCCCCCCACCCCGCATCGTCCTCCAGGCCCTGCTTTCCCTTCCTCCTTCCCAGGCCCGACAAGCTGGGCCATCTCTCCAGTCCACGATGTGGAGAAATGCGCAGCCGCGCCGCGAGCGCCAGGGCACAGGGAGGCTGAGGCTGAACGTCACAGCTGGACCACCCCACGACACCTCGGCTGGGGCCATTAAGGAAACACCCCACCACTACTCCCCCCACCCCACTATCCCTCCCCCATGCGGCGCAGGGGGGCTGGGAAGGGCTGGTTCCAGGCCCGCGGAGGCGGGACCCCCATCCCTGACCCCATCCCTGACTCCGAGTGGCCTTGGCCAAGTAGTGCCCCTCTCTGGGTCTGTAAAATAATGCCCAAGGCCCCCTCTGACTCTTACTGGAGGCACAATGGTTTTATCCACCACCGGCTGCCCCATGCCTCCAGCGCCCAGTGGGGTGCCTGGTCCCCCCCCACCCACCGTGTGGTTGGTACATTGCCTGAACCTGCATCCCAGGAACCTCCAACCAGCTGGGCCCTCAGGCTGCCTTCCTCTGCTGCCCTGGGCACTGGCTCCCACCTCGCACACTTTATCCTCCCATTTCCTGGAGCAGAATAGGAAAGGCTGAGATTTCTGTAATTTCTCCACTGCCCCAGGGAGTCCCTAGGAATGGAGACACCTCTATAAATCAGCCTTAGAGTATCCATCAGCACATCTGTGGAGCTGTTGATCCCAGCGTTAAGGGATACCCCTCGCTGCAGGAACTTCCTGGGACTGTTCTGTGTCCCAGGTGTCTTTGGGCGTCTGTGATCATATCAAGGATGGCCCAGCTCGGTGTCAGATTTAGGGCAGGGAGATGGGAGTTTTCTTCTGTCTGTCACATTGCCTGCTCCCTCAACCTCTTCTCTCTGCCCTCTATTTTTTTTTTTCCCCTTCAGTACGCGGGCCTCTCACTGTTGTGGCCTCTCCCGTTGCGGAACACAGGCTCCGGATGCGCAGGCTCAGCGGCCATGGCTCATGGTCCCAGCCGCTCCGCGGCATGTGGGATCCTCCCGGACCGGGGCATGAACTTGTGTCCCCTGCATCGGCAGGCGGACTCTCAACCACTGCGCCACCAGGGAAGCCCCTGCCGTCTATTTTTATCTGTCTTTCTCTGTCTCTGGGCCACTTACTGGCTGAGCACCTTGAGCAAGTGTCTTCACCTCTCTGACTCTCAATGTTATAATGTAAATCGCAACACAGCTGGCTTACAGTGCTGCTAGAAAAAGTGTAGCCCTTAAATAATAGCACTAATAATAATAATAGGAAGAAGAAGAAGGAAGAGGAGGAAAAGGAGGAGGAGGGTGGGCTGAGCAGGGGTATACCATGTCGATGTGAGCCTAAAACCGGTATTCACATAAGTCAGTCTGGTTCGATATATATACAGGCAGTAGCACACAGAGCTTCTTGGTCTTAGAGACCCCCAGGCCAAGCCTAATTACTCTAGCCAAGACCTTCACCCTCCAGCCCCCACTCCTTGGGCTCAGTGGCCCCAAGAACAGGAGGCCTCAGAGGAATCAGAGGTGGGGTTATAACCCACTTCTCATGTAGAAGCCCAGAGACTCTATTGTTGGGCTGGAACCAAGAAGCCTTTGGGGTGCCTGCCAAAGAAAGGGCACTTCTTCAGCGATCCAGGGAGCTTCCCACTGCCACCCACCCTCCAGAAGTCTGGGGAGCCTGATTTCAGAGAACCCTGGGACTGGCAACTCATTCTACTTGGCTCTCAATCTGCTTTTTGGCTGTGGCCTAATGAGCATCTAAGAACATTAGGATCACTGACGATTTAGCAATTAAACCATCTAACCCCTGTACCACCATGATTTTGCAGTTGGAGTAACTGAGGCCCAGAGAGGTTGAGCAACTTGCACAAAGTCACACAGTAAGTTGAGGACAAAAGGGAAACCCAGGTCTGTCTCTGGTGCTCTCACGCCCCTCCCTTGCTTCCTCCCTCAGGGCTGTAGTCAGCACCCTGGCCTGGGAGGGAGCCGGTAAGCCCCAGACCATGGGGTTCCACCTTTGTTTGCCCTCCTGACTTGATACCTGACTGAAGGTCATGCTCCACCCCCTCACCAGGCCTGTTTCCCCATCTGGAGGGTGGCTGGACCGACTGTCCTGAGATCGTCTCATTCTGTTTTGAGGTTTGTATCAGAGAAAGTCAGAACCTGCTTCCACCGAAATGCACCAGATTTACACAAAGTGAGCCCCCCCCAACAGCCTCCTCCCTCCTGGAGCTCTGAAGCCACGACTTTACTGGCTCTGTGACTCTGAACAAATGGCTTAACCTCTCTGTGCCTTTTAAAGGGAATAGTTGAAAGTCCCTACCCATAAGGCTAGTCACGTAAGAAAAGAACCATTTATTATAGAGAGCAGAGTAAGTGCTCAATAAAGGATGTCTACTCTCATTATTTTTACTCTGATTATCAACCGCTAATCTCTGTTTCCCCCACCTTCAATGTCAAGACCTCCCCCTCCACTTCCGCCCTCAGTCTTCTCCATCACCCTCTCCGTCCTTGGACTACAAAGAGGTAGGGTGAGAGACCGAGGGTGGACAGCCCACAGCTTGTAGACTGGTGCCCCTGGCTAGCCACCCAGAGCCAAGGCTATATACCCTAGTGGTGGCTGCCTTTGAAGTCACCATATTATGTAACCCCCTTGTCCCATCCCCATCTTCCTGTTCGCCCCCAGACCTTGGGGAGGAAAATGCAGCCCAGCGTCAGTAAGCCTGGGATTTCTTTCACGTGGCTCAGGAGGGAGCTGGGAAAGGCTCTCCCAGAGGCATGGCACTGGTGGTTAGGAGTGCCTCCCCCTGAGTTCAACTCCTGCCTCCAGCGCTTCCTCACTGTGTGACTTTGGGCTGTGACAACATCTCTGTGCCTTGACTTTTCTGTCATGTGTTAAGTACCTAATTCACAGAGTCACTGTGAGAAACACTTGTGAGAACTAAATAAGCAAATGGCTTAGAACGGTGCCTGAAACATAGCAGGTGGCTTAACAAAGGAAGGGCACCTGTTAGAAGTAGTTAATAATGTTATGTTAAACCCTAAGTATTGACCTTTATTCTTCTAAAGAGGGTTCGCGTTCAAAATAGGATTTGAATCCCAAAAGGGTGGCTGGGAAACTGCCCTCAGCCTCAGTTTTCCTCATCTGTAAAGTGGGGATAACACCTCCTTGCCAGGAAACCAGCTGAAAATTGAACCAGGTGATCAATGGAGAGAAGGTGCACGTTTACATCACCTCTGCCCTACTCCCTGTGCGTCTCCACTATCCTCGTTCCCAAAACTTGGAATATGGATTAGGGAATGTTTACACCCACACACCTCATCGTAATCCTTAAGAAGAGGGACCACGAGGGCAGCTATTCGAATGTTTCCCCTCCCTTCCCCCAGTTCGTCCTTCCAAACGCTCTGAAGGCGTCTGCTGAAGGGCTCCAATCCACCGGAACTCTCGGGGTAACTGCCTCCGCCTGCCCTCGCGGGTGTAGACCGAGATTTGCGGGGACGGGAGAGAGCAAGAATGTTTGTGCAGCCTTCAAACGACTTGGCAGGCTGCAAGAGGGGAAAGGCCGCTCCGGGGAGAGTTCACATTGAAATCACACGGCGGGGAGAACGTGCAGATCAGCTCTGAAGCTCATAAAACAGAACGAGGTGACTGCGAAGAACAAACACGCCTCCAGAAGGAAAATGTAAAAGTTCGTCAAACGCGCTCTTCAAAGCCTGACCGGGAGGGGGTGGGGGGCGCGAGGGAGGGGGCGGGCCGTGGCCGCCGGGCAAGGTCGCTGCCCTCTGGGCTGTTACGAGCGGGGGTCTAGGAGGGGGAAATGGGCCCAACCTCCTCCAACCGAGGAGGTCAGAGCTCCTCTGGTCCCCTCCTTCGACGAGCTTGGCCCGCTGGAAACGAGAGGGCGTGAGCAGCCTTGTCCGAGCGCGAACCCACGCAGGGCCTGGGGTCTTGGGGAGGGGCACCCCCGCCCCCTCAGCTGGATGTCGAGGACGGGGACATAATAGAAGCTCGGTGCTGAAAGGCAGGCAGGGGTTAGGGCAATCACTCGCTCACTGGATAGTCACTGGAGCTTGGGGCATTGTTTGGACTTTACTCAAAGGACACAACATTGTGATTCAACGATACTTAAAAAAGAAAAAGGAACACTTGGAAGGCCTATGGAACCCTCCAGAGTCAAGACAGCCCACCTTCCAACCCCTCCTCCCGCTCTCCATCCTCCCATCCTCGCCCTTTCCTTCCACCCGGGAGAAGGCCAAGGTCGACTCCTAAGCCCAGGTGGTGCGCCCTGCCCTGCGCCCTGCGCCCTGCGCCCTGCGCTCCGCGCTCCTGGGCTGGGTCCCCGCCGACGCGCCCCGGCTCCCCCGGTCAGGGTCCCCACGCTCAGCCTCCTGTGCAAATTCATTCACTCCTACAGACACCCGGGTCATTCACCGGTTAATTCCCGGACGCTTTAACGAAAAGCCTGGAAGTTAACCTCACGCCCCGCTCGCACTGCCCGGTGGCGCGGCAAGTGGAGGATTCTCGGAAAAGATCAACCGCCGCAGCTCCCGAATCCCGGCAGCCCCTGGCCGGCGGGTGCCGAGCTGAAGAGAGGGGAACTTTCTAAAACCACTTACTGGAGCACAAAGCCGGAAATTGGTCCTGATGCGGGACCCTGTAGCTTCCTACGTGCTTCTACGGCTTCCAGCCTCGGTGGAACCTCAGTGATCTCCAACATGGGGAAATTGAGGCTCGCAGAGGTTAGGGTGCCCCCAAGACAGCCTGCCTGGACGAGACGGAGTCGGGCCGAACCCAGGGTTTACACGTTTTAAAGCCCGGTTGGGCGCGTTCTGAGACGCCCTCCTGACCTCCCTGAACTGGGTCAGCCCAGGGGTATATCCCGCGGAGGGATTCGGCCTTTGACCCACGAAGCCCTTCCGGGGAGAGGTCTGGTGTATTTTCCTGGTCGTCATCCTCCCCGGGCTGGGGCGGCCAGTTTCCCCGCTCCTCTCCTTCCCGTCCTATCCCTCCCACCCCACTGAGCTTCCTACAATTTCTTGTCCAAAGCCTCACCTCTAGCAAGGGAATTCAAATTTGCCTCTTCACTCCAAAACCTGTGCCTGTATTCTTTCTATCAGTGGTTCTGGAACCTTAGTGAGCATCACAGTCCCCTGGAGGGCTTGTTAAAACCAGATTGCCAGGGACCCCCCACCCACCCACCCACCCAGAGCTCCAGAGGTCTGCGGTAAGGCCGGAGAACGTGCATTTCTGACAGGTTTCGGGGGTGCTGCTGGCCCCGGAATACATTTTGAGAACGACTGCAGTATATGCTGCGGTGATGCTGAATTCCTGTGTTCGTAACATCTAAACACTGTGCGACCTCCCAGACTAAAGCCCCTTAAAGGCAAGGAAGCCAGTCTTCTCTGTATATTCCCAGCACTTGCCACAAGGCTCTGCGGACAAGTGCCCATAAATATTTGGGCTTCATCATGATTGCTGAAGATGCAGTTTACAGAGGTTTAGTGCGTGCCTTCCGCTTTTCTGGGCACCTTAAGAGTAGCAGTTTATTTAATACGAGCAACGACGTGGGAAGGTAAGACACGATCTCTGTTTTACTGATGCAAAAACGGAGCCACAGAATGGGGGTGCCAGGCACTGAGATGGAGAGAAAGGAGACTCAGGGGAAGTCTTCTTCGTGGAAGCCAGGGTCTCCCAAGAATCAGCAATCTCTGTCTTCCTCTCTGCTAACCCCGGGAAACCGTCTTAAAGGGATGGTTAGGGAAGGACAGGCTCTCCTGGAAGGTGACGGTAAAAAATAGGCAGCATCACCATCAAGGGAAGACCTGGGCCTCCAGAACCGTCACAGCCTAGAATGTGTGCTCCTCACACCCCTAACACCTGCCTGTGGTGTTTTGGCCAATCCATCCACGTACCTGAGGCTGGAAGAGACCCAGTGCCAGAAACACCATACTTTCTGCACTGGAGTCCCCCCATCCCACCCTCAGCCAACCTTTCGAAGGCTCCAGAATCAGAGCTTCGGGGTCTCAGATTCCAGTGGGTTCCACAGTGTAGGGTCAGCAGAGATACCTGTCCAGCCAGTGGAGGACGGGTGAAGAATCTAGGCCTTCTAGGCACAGCCATAGCCTCACCTGGAAGAAAACTGTCACCCAGCTGACACAGGATCAGGGAAGAGCCGAGGGCACCCCTATCTTACAGCCTCCAGGTAGTTGTGGCGCCCAAGCTCCTGTGTTCAAACTGTATTTTGTCCCCGAGTTCTACACACAGCTCGGTGTTCCTGGGCCACATCGTAAAACGATTTACAAGATGATGTTAAACTGGCAGTAAAAACAATTAACTTTAATGGCACCTTGGGTGGATGTCCGGGTGGGACTGAGGCCCATGCTTCCTCCTTACCTGACCAGGAAGCCAGGTGAGAGAGAGGACCTGCTTGCTGTCAGGCAGCCCTTTGGGTTCAAAGGTTCAAGGTTAAATCAAAAAGAGGGGGCTGCCCTTTTGGCGCAGTGGTTAAGGATCCGCCTGCCAATGCAGGGGACATGGGTTCGAGCCCTGGTCCGGGAAGATCCCACATGCCGAGGAGCAACTAAGCCCGTGCGCCACAACTACTGAGCCTGTGCTCTAAAGCCTGCGAGCCACAACTACTGAACCTGCGTGCCACAACTGCTGAAGTCCATGCACCTAGAGCCCGTGCTCCACAACAAGAGAAGCCACCGCAATGAGAAGCCCGCGCACCACAACAAAGAGCAGCCCCCGCTCGCCGCAACTAGAGAAAGCCCGTGCACAGCAACGAAGACCCAATGCAGCCAAAAATAAATTAATTAAATAAACACATTTATTTTAAAAAAAATCAAAAAGAGTACTGGACTAGGGGGCTGGAGGAGAAGAGTTCACATCCCACTTGACAGCTCCCAGCTGAGTGATCCTGCACAAGCCCCTTAACCACTCTGACACTCAGTCTTCTCATCTATTAAATGGGAATCTGTCAAATGGAAATGTGTGAAAAACCTTTTCAAATGGGAATTTGTAAAAAAAATAAATAAGTAAATACAAGTCTCCTTCTCGGGGTTGTGAGGATTGCAAATGAGATTTATTTGGATAAGCGTCCCATATGCCTGACATTTGGATGTATTTATTAAACCTATATGTGAGCGTCCATGCATAATAAATGTTAGTTTCTGGAGGACCCAGGCTCCCCGGGCCTAAAATGAAGGGGAAAGACCAGACTACTGCAGAGGCCAGAGCCCCCTGGTTCAGAATCCCAACTTAACCAGCATCACTTACATGTAGGCTTCCTGCTAAAATTGACCTGCTTGTCCAGCCAGTGACCTCGGAAGCGACCCCGTGCTCAGGCAGGCTGCAGCCCCAGGCTTTGAAACTGACCTGGATTTCTAGAAAGCTGGCAAGGAAATGAGAGTGGCTAGGGGGCGGGGGGCTGGGGGGAGGGTTTCTGCCTCCCATGTGCCCTGCTCCAGTCCGGAAAGCTCTAATTCTGCAGGTCTCCCTGGCCTGCAGACAATTAACTGTCCATTTCAGAGAGACCTCTGTGTCTGTGTGTGGCCCCCTCCACCAACAAGGACCAGGGAGACATGCCCCAGCAGAGGGTTGGCCCAGGGAAGGAAATCGCCCATTGGCCTGTTTCTCTGCTTTGGGAAATCAGTGGGGAAATGCAAGAGGGAAGTTAGGCTCATCCTCCATCCTCCTCTCCCAGGGGCCAGCTCTACATGCTGCAGAAGAGGCTGGCCCTGCCTGAGACCTGCATCCCTCTCTAGGACCTCCTCAGGCCCCATCCCTGGCTCTGCCCCTCTCTGGGTCAGCCACCTAAGGTCTCATCACCAGACACATTCGCTCTGGAACGAAACCACTGTCATCAGTCTCAAGGAAGCCATCTGACATCAGAGTGTGCACCCTGCCTTCTTCACCTCTGGATGCCTAGTTCCATTTATTTTGCACCCCTCTCCCCCAGCAGACATATTTCCCCCTGTTTATTTCAGGCAGTGTTTAAAAAAAAAAAGTTAAAAAGTTGGAATGATGGGGAATTCCTTGGAGGTCCAGCGGTTAGGACTCTGTGCTTTCACTGCCGAGGGCTTGGGTTCAATCCCTGGCTGGGAAACTAAGATCCTGCAAGCCACACAGCACAGCCAAAAAAAAAAAAAAAAAAGGTGGAGTGATGATCCAGAGTTAGGTGGTGTGATGGTTAATTTTACGTGTCAACTTAACAGGCTAAGGGATGCCCAGAGAGCTGATAAAACATTTCTTCTGGGTGTGTGTATGAGGGTGTTTCTGGAAGAGCTTAACATTTGAATTGGTAGACGGGGTAAAGCAGTTGGCCCTTACCAGTGTGGGTGGGCTTCCTTGAATCCACTGAGCGCCTGAATAGAACAAAAAGGTGGAGAAAGGGCAAATTTGCTCTTTGACTGAACTGGGACATCTATCTTCTACAGTCCTTGGGCATTGATACTGCTGGTTCTTGGGCCTTTGGACTGGGACTGGGACTTACATCATTGGCCCCCTGATTCTCAGACCTTTGGATTTGGACTGAATTACACCACCATTTGTTCCTGATCTCCATTGAACTGGGTTTTATTTCTTGCTGCCAAAAATAAAACTTATAATGGATACACCTTTTCTGTCTCACAGAGTGATCTTGATTGGGTTATCCTTAGGGTGGCCTCTTCAATAAACATCCTTTGGCAGAGGTGGTGGGAGTGGGGGATGTCTTTCCTCCAGAAATGTCCTAGTTCTATTTCCCCATTGGGTATCCAGGTTTGATTTTAGGCCTGGATTTTATTCCAGCAAATGATGCAGGCTACTCTAAAGCTAGGTCATAAAAGACCATTCAATTCCCATTTGATTCTCTTGTTCTAGGTGTTCAATCTCAAGATAGTCTTACTTGGAACCCAGTAGCCATGATGTGGGAAACCCCGAGCTGCAGGAAGATGCCATGTGGAGCTGTTCCAATTGACTGTCCCAGCTCAGTCCAGGCTTTGAGTCATCCAGCCCCAGTGCCAGACACATAAGCGAAGCAGCCTTAGGTGTTTCCAGGCCCCTAGATGTTCAAATTACTCCCAGCCATTCAGGTCTTCCAAGCTGAGGCCTCAGACATCAAGGAGCAGAAATAGACCATCCCTACTCTGCCCTTTGTGTCCAAATTCCTGACTCACAGAATTTGTGAGCATAATAAAGCAGTTGTCTTTAGGCCACTAAATTTGGGGCGGCAATAGAAAACCATGTAAATGTACAATGCCCTTCACCAGTCTGAGCCTCAGTTTTCCCATCTGCAAAATGTGGATATGAGCACCTTCCAAAGGTGATCCTGGGAGTGGATGCGCTCATACAAATAGCAGATGACCAGGCACGTATGCCTATTGGACTTAAGAGGTTAGAACTGTTCTGCTCAGACAGAGGCTGGGAGCATAGGTGGGGCACCCTGAGATTCTCGACACCCAGATTACCTGCTCCCTTTCACCATACCCAGAAAAAACCAAATCAGTGCTTCAGCTAGCTCTCACATCCAAGAAGCAGCCCACAAAATATACATACCCTGCCGCCATCAACTTCCCTTTCCATGCCAATCAAAGAATTAATTTCCAGAAAGCAAACTGCCAACAGCAGAAATAAATCACAACTGGGCAGGAGATGAACATTGTCCAAAGAGAAACAATTTAGCAAAAATCTCTCCCCCCACCCTCTCCAAACCAATAACAATTCGATTATTCAGCCACCACTATAAATGATGAAGCAGCCACATGGCATCCCTGAGTGAGGAGGAGGAAAGGAGATGAAGACCAGCCAGAGAGTCATACTGAGAAGCACAAAAAGGAAGCCAAGGGAGGTAACCCTCCCCAGGACTGGGGGAAGGAATAACAGCTGTCATCCTCATGGTCACTGGCATAACACTTTCTTACATGAGGCTCTTACATCCATTATTGCATTTGACCCTCTGAGAAAGCTTAAGAGGTTGACTGAGGTGATGTAATCCATCCGCATTGAACAGACACAGAACATGGCGCTCAGAAAAGCATTCGGCTGTGATCGAAAGAGGGCCCAATTTGGAGGGAGAAGAAGTTGATTTGTTCACTTATTCCTTGACTGTTTTCAAAGCCTATTAGGTAGTGGGCACAAGACCAGGTTCTGGGGATACATCAATGAAGACAATAAACCAAAATGCCCATGGAGCTTAGATTTTGATATGAAGAGAACTTACTTGAGAATGGACTTGAGGATATGGGGAGGGGGAAGGGTAAGCTGTGACAAAGCGAAAGAGAGGCATGGACATATATACACTACCAAACGTAAGGTAGATAGATAGTGGGAAGCAGCCGCAGAGCACAGGGAGATCAGCTCGGTGCTTTGTGACCGCCTGGAGGGGTGGGATGGGGAGGGTGGGAGGGAGGGAGATGCATGAGGGAAGGGATGTGGGAACAGATGTATATGTATGACTGATTCACTTTGTTATAAAGCAGAAACTAATAAAAAAAATAATAATTTAAGAACAAACACACACAAAAAATAAAATAAAATAAAAAATAAACAGGGAATTCCCTGGCTGTCCAGTGGTTAGGACTCAGCGCTTCCACTGCAGTGGGCAGGGGTTTGATCCCCGGTCGGGGAACTAAGATCCTGTATGCCGCAGGGTGCAGCCAAAAATAAATAAATAAATAAAAATAAACAATAAGTAAGGGCATCAAATGCTCTTAAAAGGCAAGAAGAGCTATGATAAAAACAAGTAGAAGGTAAGAAGAATGGGGAGGAAGAGGACTGCAGTTTTGGATGGGGTGGACCACAAAGGCCTCAGTGAGAAGGGAGCATCCAAGCAAAGGCTTGCAAGATAGGAGGGAATGAGTCTCACAACAGTTTGGGGAAAGAGCCCTGCTGGGGAAGGAAATAGCCAGGTCAAAGGGCAGAGGTGGGAGCATGCCTGCAGGTTCCAGGACCAGCAAGGACATCAGTGTAGCAGAAGCAAGGAGAAAGGGAGTAGTAGACTAGGAGGTCAAAGAGGTAAGAAGGGGCCCAATCAGGCCAATGTAAGGACTTGGTGTTTACTGTAAATGAGATGGGAGCCATGGGAGGATTTAGAGCGGAGGAGGGACCTGACCTGACATAGGCTTTAGGAGGAGCCCTCCAGCTATTCTTTTTTTTTTTTTTTTGCGGTACACAGGCCTCTCACTGTTGTGGCCTCTCCCGTTGCGGAGCACAGGCTCAGCGGCCATGGCTCACAGGCTCAGCGGCCATGGCTCACGGGGTCAGCCGCTCCGCGGCATGTGGGATCTTCCCGGACCGGGGCACGAACCCGTGTCCCCTGCATCGGCAGGCGGACTCTCAACCACTGTGCCACCAGGGAAGCCCCCTCCAGCTATTCTTGAAAACATCCTATAGTAGGCAGACTAGCTAAGAGGCTACTGTGGCAAGCCGGCTGAGGATGATAGTGGCTTAAACCTCAGTGGCAAAGAAGGGGTTGGGGACTTCCCTGGAGGTCCAGTGGCTAAGACTCCGGGCTTCCACTGCAGGGGGCATGGGTTTGATCCCTGGTGGGGGAACTAAGATCCTACATGCCGCACAACCAAAAACAGAGAAGGAGGAGGAGAAGAAGAAGAAGAAGAAGAAGTAGTTGGGCTAAGAATGTATTTTTGAAGATAGGTCTAATAGGACCTCTGCCTGTTATGTCCCAGCATCTAGAACAGTGTCTGGCACCTGGTAGATGTTCAATAAATAGTTGTGGAATGAATAAATTGGGCTGTTGGAGAAGGTCTCTTAAAGGAGATGAGCTCAAACGCTGAGGTTTAGGGCTTCCCTGGTGGCACAGTGGTTGAGAGTCCGCCTGCCAATGCACGGGACATGGGTTCGTGCCCTGGTCTGGGAAGATCCCACATGCCGCAGAGCGGCTGGGCCCGTGAGCCATGGCCGCTGAGCCTGCGCGTCCGGAGCCTGTGCTCCGCAACGGGAGAGGCCACAACAGTGAGAGGCCCGCGTACCGAAAAAAAGAAAAAAAAAAAAAAAAGCTGAGGTTTAAAGGATGAGTAAGACACAAATAAAGAAAAGGGACAGGGGATCTAGGAAGAGGGCGGCCCCAGTGATTCTGGTATTCAGACCATGTAGAGTCTCCTCCCACATCAGATAGGGCCAACCTGAACAGCCAATAGGATATGCAGAAAGGACGAAGTGTGTCTTCCAAGGGTAGGTCATAAAAGGCATTGTAGCTTCTGCATTGCTCCCTCTTGAATCTCTCACCCAGGAGGAAGCTGGCCTGTTGTCATAAAGACACACAAGCAGCCCATAGAGAGTCCCCGGAGGGAAACCGAGGCCTCCAGCCAACAGCCAGTACCAATTTATCATTTGTGTGAATGAGCCATCTTGCAATTGCACCCTACAGCCCCAGTCAAGCCTTCTGATGACTGCAGCTCCAGCCAACATCATAACTACAACTTCATGAGATCTTGAGCCAGATCTATCTGGCTAAGCCATGTCCAGATTACTGACCCAGCCTTAAGTTTGGGGTAATTTATTACACAGCAGTAGCTAACTGATACAATGCCCATATTTGAGGGGAAAAAAGAAGCCAGGATGGCTTTACCTTTATGTATGTGGGAAAGAGAAGCAGGAGATAAGGACCAAAGACTTAGCAAAGACCAAACTGTGGAAAGCCTTGCTGGGCACATGGAGGGGTTTAAATTGTACTTTAATTGCCCTGGGAAGTTATGGGAGAATTTTTTTGTAGAGGAATAACATGACCTAGATTTACACTCTCAAGATCCCTGTGGCTGGTATTCTGAGAATTGAGAGGAGAGAAGCGCAAGGAGAAACCAGGAAACCACAAGGAAGCCAATTCCACCACTTACTAGGTGAGTCACCTTGAGCAAGTTTATCTCTACACCTTAGTCTCCTCATCTGTTAAATGGGTGTCATGGTCCCTAGACTTCCTAGCAAAGATTATGAGATGATATATGACAGGTGCTTCCATGGGTGCCTGCTTGCAATACGTGTTCTGCAAATCTCAATTCATCCCTGCCCCCTGCCCCTCCTGTAAAAGCAAATTCCCTCAGGTACCCCCAAACCATAGAATTTGTGTCTTAGTCCTAGGAACTGACAGATTACAGAACAATCAACAAGCTCAGCCATCACTGCCACACTGGGTGCCTTCTGAGTGCCCGGCACCATGCCAACCTCTCTCCCTGTGCTATCTCATCCATCCTCCCCGTCACGCTCTGAGACCAGTAATTACTATCACGGCATTAACTTCAAAGCCTCTGTGCTCTTAGATTCCCATGATGTCACATCACAAAGCAGGTCTCAGCTGTCACTTCCGGTCCCCTAGCAAAGAGGCCACAGAGACTGTAAGCACTGGAGGAAATCCTGGTCTTGATATGGAATTCTGCCCCTTGAGTGGACACTGGAAAAAGAAGATCCTGCCTCAGTGACCCGTCTGAGCTGGAGCTCATCATCTCCTCACTCTGATGTCCCCAGCTGGACTTATCTGTCCTGCCAAAGGCAGTGAAGAAGAGTGGGGAAAAGCACAGCATCTAGAACAGTCCACATGGGTCCAAAGCCCAGCTTTGCCACTTGCTAGCATGTGTGACTCGAGGGAAGTTGTGCAATCTCTCAATGCCTCATTCTTCCCATCTGTAAAATGGGGGTAATGGCTGCACCCCCTTTTTAGGGCAGACCTAAGGAAGAAGCTATTTGTATTTGCAAGATGCTTGGACCTGACAGCCGCTGCTCTGCTGATAAGCTGGCCCAGCCTCCCGTTTGCCTCCCTTCCCCCAGCCCATTGTAGGTAGTCAGTCAGTAAAGGGTTTACCCCAGCCCAGCAGGCCCTGGGCCTCCATCCGGGTCCTGCTGCTTCCTAGGTGGGTGGCCTTGGGCAAGTTCAATCTCTAAGCCTCTGTTTCTTGATCCGCACAGAAGGCATGGAAATACCCACCCCCCAGAGCTCTGTGAAACTTAGAAACCGAATATATCAAGAGCTCATCGCAGTGCACAGCACATGGAAAGTATCCGATGATATATGAATTCCATCATTTTTTATTTTGTGCTTCTCCAACTTGGTGAAAGAGTATCCACTTTAGGGCCTCTGTGTTGTTTTCTCTGATACACATTGTCTGTCTTCCGTGATGGAAGAAGAAGAGGAGGAGTAGGAGATAAAGGAGAGGAAAATGACCAATCCCTGTGTGCCTAATAGGCGTCTGGAATTGTTCTAAGTGCTATACATGGACATTCTATTCGATTCTCATTATAATCCCCCATTTTACAGATGATAAGACTGAGACCCAGAGAGGTCACAGGACATCCTCAAAGTCACACAGCTGGGAAATAATAAAATCAACAGATTAAGCGAATAAACACTACCTTTAAAATAAGACTCCCATTAAAGGGGGACTGGAGAGTGGCTGGAAGACACACACGCTCCAAATTCCTCTCCAAGTGCGACAGCGACACACTTGAGCCTATCTGGGTGCTGACAGGTGGAGAGAGTGTTTTGTGCAGGGCTTGGTGAGCACGCAGCGGTTCCAGGAAATTCCCAGCGCATCTACTAAAAGGCACCCAAGAGTCCCCTTTCTTTGAGGAAAACAGTCTCAAGGTCACTGGATGTGTTTGTCCCAATCGGAGGGTCAAAGAGGACAGGGGTGGGGTCAAGTCTGTGCTGCTTATTCTCTACCCCCTGCCCCTCCACACACACAGATCCACACTCCATCTTCTCTGCTCTGCCCGGTACCCAGGGAGTGACCCCTGCAGATACATCACCAGCTCCTTGCCCTCTCACTTTTGGTTACACTCAGCTTCTAGGAAGCACTGGCAGCAGCTAGGAGGGAGAGTGGATTAAGAGGTCCTATCGGGGTGTCTATTCCCTGCCCCTCCCTGAAAGTGACCTGCTGTGACTGGGGCTCATGCTGGAAAGCCCAGCTCCACGTTCCAGCCCTCGATGGCTCCATACACCTCCGCCTGGTCCCTGCAACCCTAAGGGGGGTGACGGCTCCCACTATTGCTGGCCCCAGAGAACTTTAACATCCTTTGTTGGTTTCCTTAACCCTGCTCACCACCACCACGACACCCTGCCATAGATAGCCCTTGTATCGAATTCCTCCTGGTTGAATTGTCTGGAATGAATTCTGTTTCCTATGAGGACCTTGCCTAATCTAAAGTCAGGGGTGGAACTAATCAGAAGACAGATCCTGGTTTCTAATTGTCTCTCCAAAACCCATCGCAGGTGAAGGTAAAGTAGAAGAAGTCAAAAGATCTTTCATGGCCTCAGACACCGCCTCTCTCCAGCTCTCTTCAGATAAGCTCAGGCCAGTGTAAAGAACGGACTAAATCTGGTTGCTGTATCCAGAAGGACCTTAGATCAAATCTTGCCTCTATCACAGCCTGGCTATGAGGCCTTGGACATGCCACTTAACTTCCCTGAGCCTCAATTTGCTCATCTGTACAATGGGAATAATGTCCACCTCATAGGATTGTTGAATGGACGAGATAGCAGATGGAAAGCAAATCACATAGTACCTAGTACCATCATAGGTGCTCAGTAAATTCCTGGTCTCCTTCTCATCTCCTTTCTCTAACTTCCTTCTTCCTTTACCTAAATTCCTCACCTTGACCCAATCAGTAAGGAGGCAAGGAAAAAAACCATCATCACATCAACACCTTAGGACTGCGTCATGGCTCATGAAGGACTTTCAGGGCTGCTGTTTCATTCCTTCAGGCAAGTTGAAACTCTTAAGAGGTGAAAGGACGCAGCTTACGAGTGTCTCCAGCCCACTGGCTCAAGAGCATGCTCGAGGACATCAGCATTTAGATGAAAAAGCCGGAAAAATCAGGATTTCTAGAACCCAGAAAGACCTCAATCACCCACTCTAATCAGTTACTCATTGCTCTGAAATAAACTACCCCATATGCAAAGGCTTCAAAGGATCATGGCATATTATTTCTGGTGGGTGGGCAGGGGTTGAAGAGTCTGAGGGGTGAGGTTCCCCAAGGGGCAACCTCACCATACCTCCTCCTTACCTCTGGAGCTTGGCAGCAACAGCCAAAGGCTGAGACCTGTCTCCTTCACACGTGTTCTCAAAAGTTAGAGGAGTCCAGTTGTAACTTCTTTCCCTGGCACCTGGACCACAACACGGTGAGAACAGAACTCTTTGAAGGCCCACCCTCAGATGCATGTGGCATCATGTTTACCACATCCTATTGGTCAAAGCAAGTCACAGGATCAGCCCAGGTCCGAGGGGAGTGGGAGGAGTGGCAAAAATAGTGCAAAGGACTGTGGGAGGAATTTTGACCAACGTCCTTGAAATCCACCAATCCATCTTCCGGTCCTCTAACAAGGCTGGCATCCCAGCTTTTCTGTCCCTCACTGGTAGCTTCAGTTCACTGGAAAGTCTCGTCTCAAATTCATGCACCTCTGAAGGCCGTGAGGAATTCATCACTATGACTCATATGGGCAACGTGGCAGTTCAGCCTACAGTCTAAGCTCAAGCCACCCTCATCATCACACGACAAACTCGGTGCTTCTCCGTAACTCGGGAGGAGGTTAAACTTCCAGGCAAACAGGCTTTTGAGTCAGGAACCATCTAGCTCTCTCCATTTGTAGATGAGGAAACTACAGCCCGGAGAGGTTGAGTGACTTCCCTCAGATGACACAGAGAAAAAGAGAAATTGAACCCAGGCCAGCTCCGGTGTCTAATCTCTTTCTCTCCTGCCTTTAAGCACTTGAGAGTCAGGAAATCACAGTTCTAACTCTGCCCCTCCCATGGGGAGGGAGCCTCGCTTTCCCCCATCTGGCTGGTGAAGTTGGTCCTCAACGCCCCACACCTTTCCCCCAGGTGTGCTGTGAGCACTAATGAGTTAACGTGTCTAAGAGCCTACAGAACCTCGCATGAGATATAATTACAGAGAATTACCATCCACGGTCTTCTGGGAAGGATTTTGTCGTGGAGTAGGTAAATAAATTATATCCTGTGGTTCTCCCTTCCCACGGGCTGATTAACTCTTCCAGAGAACGTTCCCCAGTGGTTGAGGTGACGGAGCCCCTTTGGCAGCCCAACCTCCCACAACTTGGGGCTCCCTTCTGTCTCCAAAGACACCCTGGGTGGCTCTCAGCCTAGAAACACATCTCCTCTCCGATCTGATTCTTCTCAGCGTGAATCCAAAGCCCTTGTTGGAAGCCCACGTGGGTCCCTCCAGCTCCAGCCCCAGGTGAGCAGGGTTCTAAGAGTTAACCATCCTCTGCAGAATTCCTGGGTAAATACCATCCAGGCTGCCAGATTTATTGCCTTTTAATGTCTCCCGTGTGGTTCCATTAGCCCTTCCTTCTGATACCTCTATCTTTTCCATCTGACTTCTCTCCACCCATACTCCATAACCCCGGGTTATGGATTTTCCCATTAACTCCTGCACTGAGGTCTGGGCATAAAAAAATCAATGGGCTCCCCCCTTACCCACACCCCTCCCCTGCCACCCCGGCATCCAAATATTTACTTAGATCCTCCTTATCTTTTCCCGAGCATCTCACTGCTTCTCTCATTTTCTCCCACAAGCTGCCAATCTCTCCTCTCCCGCTTCTGAGAACTTCTCAGGAGAGCCATGACTGCTCGTTAAATTGACCTCTAACTAGGCTGAGTCATCAGCCCGTGCCCTGAACCCCTTCTTTTTGTTTGTCTCAGTTTAGCCAATGCATGCCCTGAGCTACTGTCCCTAACCTAGTTCCCACCGGTTCCACGGCCGGCCACTGACCCCCGTTATGTAAAACCTTCCGTGATTTGCCTTCCCTGGAGAACACCGCCCTAACTGCTAAGCCCAGAGTTCCACAGGCTGCTGCAGGATTGTCTAATGGCACTAACCTGTCACTTCCTCCCCTTGTGACCTTGGGTAAGTGACTCAACCTCTCTGTGCTTTAGTTTCCTGATCTGTAAGACAGGTGGATGACAGTACCAACTTCCTTGATGGTGGAGGTGGGTGAGGCTAGGATTAGACTTGTGCTATGCGTTGAGTGTTTGACACAACACAGAGTAAGTCCTCGACTTATCTTAAGGCTCAATAAATATTAATCCTCATTATTTGCCAATCAGCCAGGCACTCACGTCCTCAACCTTCCTGGTTCGTACCATCAAACAATTTGCCGTCCTCTAAACACTTTCATGCCCCTATCCACCTTTCTGTGTGCTATTCCCTCTGTCTTGAATATATCGCTTTGCCTCCAATCTGACCTGGAGAATTCAGCTCACCTGTATGGTCTAGTTCAAAAGGGTCCTCCAAGCAAAGCATTCCTCAATGAACCCAGAGTTCATTATTCCCTCCTTTAAATCTCCACAGCTTTTCATGTTCTGACACTAGAATCTTCAAGACTCAGCCCAAGGATCACTCACTCTAGAAGTCTTCCCTGGCACTGTGTAGCAGACTCCAAGGGCCTGGCATGTACTTGAATGAATGAATGGTGAATGCAACCAACTCAATCTTATTTTCAGTCACCTTTGTTAATGTGCTGTTATGTACATATTTTTCTTTATTTGTTTCATGTCTTTATTCGTTCCTTCTAAACTGGTCTTTTAGACCATTAAGCTGTTTGTCTTAGACTTAAAATATTTTTAACCTGGAGAAATTGTGTTCAACTCCTTCGTTCATTGATTCATTCAACAAAATGTACTGAGTGTCTACTACATGCTTGGAAAGGCTCTGTGCTAGGAACTGGGGATACAATGTGAATCAAACAAAAGGGTCTGAGCTCACAGAGCCTTAGGGAGGAAGACAGATAACGACTGAATCATCCCATAAAGGTACAACTCTGATAAGTGCCATGAAGGGTATAGAATAGAGGGTTTATACCTAACCTGCAGGGTCAGAAAAGGCTTCTCAAGAGAAGTGAGCTTTGAGCTGAGATCTGAAGGATGAGTAGTAGTTACTCAGGTGATGAGGGGAACACCCAGAGCCTGTGGAAGAGAAAGTGTGGCAAGAAGAAGTGGTGAAAATCAGAGTATCTTGTATCAGTCAGCTACTGCCATGAAACAAGCAACCACAAAAACCTCAGTGGCATCACCAAGAAGCATTGGTTTCTCATGTGTTTTCAGATTGGCTGATCTTGGCTGGACTCACCTAGGCTTCTCAGCTTCAAGCTGCCAGTTGGACAGGGCTTAGCTCCCAAACATAGGTTGTGGTCCAGTTGGCTCCATTCATGTGTGTTCACTCTGGGTGGGAGCCAGGCTGAAGGGGCAACAACTATTCAGGGAAAGCTCTTCAATCAGTGGTAACTGACACACAAGAGGACAAGTGGAAACATGCAATGCCTCTTAAGCCCTGGGGTCAGAATTGCCCGCTGTCATTTCTGCCCACTTTTTTTTTTACTATTAATTTTTATTGGAGTATAGTTGCTTTACAATGTTGTGTTAGTTTCTACTGTACAGTGAAGTGAATCAGCTGTACATATACATATATCCCCTCTCTTTTGGATTCCTTCCCATTTAGGTCACCACAGAGCATTGAGTTCCCTGTGCTATACAGTTGGTTCTCATTAGTTATCTGTTTTATACATAGTAGTATATGTATGTCAATCCCAATCTCCCAGTTCATCGCACCCTCCCCCCACACCTTGGTATCCATATGTTTGTTCCCTACATCTATGTCTCTATTTCTGCTTTGCAAATAAGTTCATCTGTACCATTTTTCTAGATTCCACATATAAGCAATATTATACAATATTCGTTTTTCTTTTTCTGACCCACTTCACTCTGTATGACAGCCTCTAGGTCCATCCATGTCTCTGCAAATGGCACAATTTCATTCCTTTTTATCATTTCTACCTGCTTTTGATTGGCTGAGGCAGGTCACGTGACCAAGCCCAAGGACCAAGGTCAGGGAAGTTATCTTAATCTTAGATGAGCGAAACCACCAAGACACAAGGCAAAGAGCATGGATACAGGGGTGTGAAGGTTTGGGGTTCAATAATTCAATCTACCACAAGGCAAGAGAAGAAAATAATGACTGAGAACTTGAGACAAATTGAGGTGGAGAAGACCTCGCAGGTCTATTGAAAATTTTTGGTCTTTCTTGTAAGAACAATGGAAAGCTATTGGAAATATATGTAGCATGACAGTGATTTGGACTCTGAAGTCATCCTCTGGCTGCCGTAAGGAAGCAGATTGGACAAGGACACAAAATGATAAAAATTCCACATGTCTGATAGCTTTCAATCCTGTGTGTGTTTGAATGTGTGTGAGTGTGTGTTTATGCTGCTACATTTACACACCCAGTTCTTTCTCGGAGAGGCGATACCCTAGGATTTATCATTGCACACATCTGAAAAGCAGCTCATCTGTACATTGACTGGTACAGCAATTCTACTGCTCCATCTCTCAAGCTCCCTGAGATTCACGCTTTTACAGCACGGAGAGCAGGAAGATTTCCACATGTTTTACAAGTGTCAATTTATTTCACTCCCGAGAGGTGTCTCCCTTATTGTTGTAATCGCCATCATAACAATACCAGTTTCCAAACATTCTGTACTTTAAGTTTGCAGAGGATTTTATCCACGGGCTCCAGGGGATAGGACAGGAAGCTTCAGCCCCGTTTGTTAGATGCTGAGGGTTGGAGAGGTTGTCTGGCCGACTTGTTCACAATATCAAGAATAGATGAATCTGAAGCCAGTTATTTGCACTCAAAACCCATAGCTAGCTTTTCAGCCAGTTCCCCTGTCTGACCTGGTCATGATATCCTGATCAGTAAGTCCAGCCAATGCTGTTTTTCTAAGACTGTTTGACCAGATGCGGCAGCGACTACCCCAAGAGGTAGGTTCAGAAACGGGTCTGAACCCAAGTCCCGGGGTTTCTCCAAACAGCTACAAACATTCCTGAAAGCCCCTGGCTTCCCTCAGTCAAGAGAAACAGCCAT
The DNA here is from genome assembly GCF_964341445.2 of Mesoplodon mirus. Classification (NCBI taxonomy): domain Eukaryota; kingdom Metazoa; phylum Chordata; class Mammalia; order Artiodactyla; family Ziphiidae; genus Mesoplodon; species Mesoplodon mirus. The sequence goes on from NC_138989.1 coordinate 14,260,664, forward strand.
CTGAAGGGTAATCAGCCAGAAAAACCTGTTTGCCAGCAAAATTTCACCATTTTCACAAAGAGATGGGCTGTGTGATTTGAACAGCCATCAGCCTGAGTGGCAAGGAATACAGTCTGACTTTCTTGCATCACTACGGAACCACTTCAGACTCGATGGCTTAAGTCTGCACTCGGCCCACCGTGGGGAAGAAACATGGTGGGGAGAAAGGATCACACATTGTCGAGCACAGAAAACAAGCGTGCACAGCAGGACTGCAAGTTTGCAAGGCTGGAGTGAAAACTCAAGCTGTTTCCCTCTTGTCAGCGTTTTTGAATGGGAAGGCAAGATTTACTGCTAGCATTGGAAGATGGCTTTTTACAGCCATCGCAAATGGATTGGAGACGGCAGAGCAGTAGACTGCCCTGACCACGGAGGGACTGTAGAAGGCTCGTTTAAAGACCTATCCAACATCACAGGCACAGTAAAGTGGCGCTCCTTGCCAGCGAAGAGGACCGAGGATTCGGCTGGAACCTTTGGGGGCCAGCACCCTTAAACACATAGCCAAACTGCTGAGGGTTTCAAGATGTAAATGTTTTCAGTACACTTGCTCAGCCTGGCAGTTTCTGTCCATTTAGCAAGATCTGTCTGCAGTGTAGGCAAAAGTCTTGAGGTCCAGTTGATGGGGGACTGCATTTATTATTGATAAAGGTGAAGGAAAAATGGCTTGTGTCTGGGTAACACCTGGACCAACAGATTTACTGTTTACACAGCAGATATGTGTAATTTACCCCAAGCTGCCACATGCTACTATTTCCCTGTGGATTGCCCATTTTTGTCTAGCTTAGTCTCTCTTTTTTGATAGGCTGGTTCCTTACATGTTGAATGAAATATAAATTATTAAAAGACATTCCGCGTATATTAACTTATTTAAAAAGGAATCCTGAAAAAGTATATTCTGGCATGAATCATATATTTCACAAAACAAAAGAAAGTGATGCACCAGTCAAAACTATACATACACTTATATATATATATGTATACACACACGTATATTAATATAACTAGGATACATGTTGTTACCATGGTGACTTATGAGAAGAGGAAGTAGGAGAGAGTTATAGGAGAGAGAATTACTTTTCACCCTACCATTTTGTACCTCTTACATTTGATACCCTGTACATATACACACAACCTACTCAAAAGGAAACAATACTTTTATTTCTTTTAACGATATGTATAACATATCGTTATACATATCGGGAACAAAAGGAAAGTGATTATTATTAGAGTTGTTATTAAGTTTTTCTCTAGATTTCAGATTTATCCCATGAGCATATTTTTTTTAAATGTGCTTCTTTATTAATGGGTGATACATCCATAAATGACACACTTCCAAATAGCTTACAGTTGAAAGTAGGTTCACCTCCAGTTCTGGTTTCCAAGTTCAATTCCCCATAGGAAACCAGTGTCTCTAGAGAAATACTTATGTGAAAATAATAGTGAGGGTTTTATTTGGAACATGGGTCCCGTGTCAGCTTGGGAAATATGGTGATGAGAATATATATGAAAAGGGGTATACGTGTGTGAGGAGGTGAGGGTGAGATTTGTAAATACTTAAAGGTAGTTCAGGCCTGAGGATCTGTACACCCGGGGCAGCCCCGCCGTCACCACTGACGCACCTTCAGGCTCAGCTCTGCGGGGGACCAACACCCATTGCTCTGCAAGCCAGGACAAAGGCAAGCTGAGCTGGTCCCCAGCATATGGAGGGTGGGTGGGCATGAGAGCGTTTGCCTGGGAGGGAACCCAAGACTGAACAGCTTCCACTGCCTTCCTTCTGGTTTCTTTTTTTCTTTCCCCCTCTATATACAAGTGATTAATGCCTTGCAAAAAGGCACAGACACACCTTCCCCCCAGCAAGGGAACCCCTGCCAGATTCCCTAGCCTTAATTCTGCTGTGAACACTCATGGGGGGAGGGGTGAAGAATAAATCCCCTCCTTCAAGAAGCAGACCTGAGGGCAATGTGGTTTGTTTAAAATCTCCTGTTGGCTCTGATGGAGTGAGTACTTTAAAATGAAAAGCGAAAAAAACAAAAACAAAAACAATTCGCTTTTCCCTGAGGCAGCTTCCGGTTTGTAAACCTCTCTGCACGGGACTCTCCCAAATGGACACAGCTGTGGCAGAATCTTCCTTTCCTTCTCCCGGCATCGGTGAACAGTTGGGAGGTGGGGGGATAGGGGGGAGAGAGAGAGGGGGTCCGATGGATCAACATTTTCAGAGAGTTTCACAGGCTCCTTTTTCATTTGGTTCGCAAGAGGCATCCTGACTGAATTAGGAAATAAATTCCTTACACCTGAAACTAACACAATATTATAAACCAACTATACTCCCATAAAATTTTTTTAAAAAGAAAGAGAAGGAAGCAATTCCCGATGATGTTGTGCACACCCCTGGATTAGAAACGGGCTGACCACCGAGAGTACAGGAAGAAATTCCTGGCACATTGGTTTGTAAAGGTTATCGCTTTTAATTTCCAGTTGAGTGCAGTTCAATTATATATCATATGTCAAATTCAACAGAAGAAATACATCATTTAGAAGCGTGAAAATTTAGATAGTGGACGGTGTCTACTCAGACCTTAGCGTTTAGTGATGTGGTGTCCTCTCGAGAAATTTGGAAGTATTTCACATAATAAATGAAGAAGAAATGAAAGAAATGAAATATCACTGGTGTGCAAACCCCTAATGAAATAATGGATCCATCCTACAAACAGTCATCCGCAGCTACTCATAAACCAAGAAGAAAGACAAGTGGGACTTCCCTGATGGTGCAGTGGTTAAGAATCCGCCTGCCAATGCAGGGGACACAGTTTTGAGCCCTGGTCTGGGAAGATCCCACATGCCGTGGAGCAACGAAGCCCATGTGCCACAACTACTGAGCCTGCGCTCTAGAGCCAACGAGCCACAACTAGTGAGCCCGTGTGCCACAACTACTGAGCCTGCACTCTAGAGCCAACGAGCCACAACTAGTGAGCCTGAGTGCCACAACTACTGAAGCCTGCACGCCTAGAGCCAGTGCTCTGCAACAAGAGAAGTCACTGAATAAGAAGCCAGTGCACCACAACTAAGAGTAGCCCCCTCTCGCTGCAACTAGAGAAAGCCCGTGTGCAGCAACAAAGACCCAACACAGCCAAAAATAAAAATAAAATAAAGAAAACTTAAAAAAAAAAAAAGAAAAACAAGTGACATTGCAAGTCTTTTGATGGAAGTACACACCACCAGGAATTCCCTGGCGGTCCCGTGGTTAGGTCTCTACGCTTCCACTGCAGGGGGCACGGGTTCCATCCCTGGTCAGGGAGACCCCACAAGCCGCACAGCGTGGCCAAAAATAAATAAATAAATAAAAAGTAAAAGTGAAAAAAACAAAAAAGAAGAAGTACATACCGCCATCCATGAAGGCGATTTGCCAAAAGAATCAACTCTGAAGCTCATCAAACATCTCTTTCTAACCACTAGTCTATAGGCAATACAGGGGACAGAGAAACACAATAAGTGACACTACAGGGATGCAAATGGCAACAGCCAGAATGATTCCATTATTTCTATTCACAATTTTTACAGGGAAAAGAAATGGGAAGTGGATGTAAGAGATATATAATCAAAAACAATGTAGACACATTGCCTGTAACCTAACTGGAAACAAACCAACTGTGATAAAATAAGAAGAATGGAGACGACTGGGAACTACTGAGTACTAACTGGGTATTTCATAAGATTACCCAGTAATTGCTTTTGGGTGTGTGTGTGTGATAACAGTCTTGTAGTTGTTTTTTAAAATTTTTATTCTTATTTTTTGGAGATACACACCAAAGTATTTACAAATGAAATGATATGGTGTCTGAATTTGCATTAAAACAATCCAGTGAGGGTACGTAAATGAAACAAGATGGGCCATGAGTTGATAATTATTGAAGTGGTGGTGGGTATATGGGAATTCCTTCTACCAGTTGCTGTACTCTTTTACGTTGGAAATGTTTCAGTAAAAAAAAGTTTGGAGGGAATTCCCTGGTGGTCCAGTGTTTAGGGCTCTGCTCTTCCACTGCAGGGGGTGTGGGTTCTATCCCTGGTCGGGGAACTAAGATCCCACAAGCTGAGCAGCATGGCCAAATTAAAAAGAAAAAAAAAATATTTGGAGACCGCTAGCCCAGACCATGAAAACCAACAGACATATGACCCTTACTCTGACCAAATGGTGCCAAGGAGAAGGTTGGCTGAGGAGGAGTGAAGAAATCTAATATTTATTGGGTACAAATTCTGTGCCAAGCATTAGAATAAATTCTCTCTCCTGAGTGATTTTGTCTTTCCTGTTCATCAATTGTGGGCAACTGATCTGCTTGGCTCCATTTTACAGATGAGAAAACTGAGGCCCAGAGAGCCAATGTGACTTGCCATATGATGCCAAGACAAGACTAGGCGCTGATGAGCTAGGACATCTAGCCATTAGGATTTTTTTTTTCTTTGTGACCTTGGACAATTACTTTTCCTCTCTGGGCCTCAGTTTCCCCAGTCTTAGAAGACTGAGCTAATGATTCATAGGGTAAAGTTTACTCTTTGGTGTTCTTCTGCCACTCCTCCATCACCTTCCTGTTTCTTCCTTTCTTCTGTCTTCCCAGGAATGTGTCAGAGGCAGCCTGGTATGGAAGAAAGAGAAATTGAGTCCTGGGTTCAAATTCTAATTCTGCCTTATGCAGACCTTGGTAAGTCACTTAACCTCTCTCAGCCTCACCTTCCCCAACAATAAAATAGGGACGAAAATAAGAACTACCTAGAATGATGGAGACGGTAGACAAAGAGTGCCCAGCTCAGAATCCAGGATTGTGTTCAAGTAAAGGTGGGTCTCCCGCACCTGTCTTCTCTCTCACACTTCCTTTAAAAATGAAGCCCCCAGGAATGCCCTGGCAGTGCAGTGGTTAGGACTCCGAGCTTCCACTGCAGGGGGCACGGGTTCGACCCCTGGTCTGGGAACTAAGATCCCGCATGCTGTGTGTTCAGTGTGGCCAAAAAAATAAACAAAAATAAAATAATAAAAAATAAAATAAAAATGAAACCCCCTCCCATCTGCCATTCACAACTCCCTTTTCTGATTTATTTTTTTCCACATGACTCATCACCACTAAACATTTATTTTTCCTCTTTATTTTGTTTCTCATTATTCTCTCCCACATTAGCAGGTCCTTGGGGGCAATTATTTTTATGTGCTAGGCTCGCTGCTATATCCTTAGAACCGAGATGCATATGGGCCCTTGGTAAACATCTGCTAAGGAATGAATGAGTTGAGTGAATGGATATTAGAGCCTGTAATGGGACCTTTAAATAAGGTCCACTGCAAGTCAAGAACAGGGCACAGGTCTTGCACAGAGTAGCTGGTCCATAAATTCTTTTGTTCTCCTTTTACTGGGACCCCAGAATCTGCTGAGGTTACCTTATTCAACGTTAAGCTACACTCCATTTACCTGAGGGCGTTCTGACAGTTTCCAGCTTTCTTGTTTCTGGTTATCCCCTAAATAAGCCTCCAAGTGCCTGTCCCAGTAGCTCAGAGTTCTTTGCACTGTATTTCACCGAGGACAGTGACAGCTACTGTCCTGGGGCCATTTGCAACTTCCCTGATCATAGAGGTTTGACTAAGTGCTTTGTTTAAAGGCAGAAAATGCATCAGCTCAGTGTCTTAACCCTTACGAAGGGGTTACCCAATGCTAAGGTCGGACTTGTCCACAGACCCTTTGGGGCAAAAGAGCTGTGCAGGAGTTATGGTGCTGGTGGAGAGGAAAGGGCAGCGATCTTTTGTCTATGTGGGAAAGCTGAGGTTTTAGAGTGGGCAGAGCTGCCTAGAACATCACCCCAGAGGTGGAGCGTGGGTGTGTAGGATGGAGGCATTGCTGAACACTCTGGGGAGAAAATTCCCTTCTCTGAGCCAAACCATCCCAAGCCAGACCTCGCTCCCCTCTGGGCCTATTGAGAAATATTCCCTGAGATGTGGTTGATAATGTCTTTCCTTTCTGCCTGAGCTCCTGGGATCTGTAGATTGCGCCGGCTTTCAAAGCTATGGTTCTTTCCCAGGAGAACCTTCCTCAGATACCAAGAGCCCAATTCATTCCCTCTACACTTCAGCGGTTCTTACCCTGCTGTCCTCCAATGAACTCTTACAGGGGTGTCCCCGAATAGAATTCAGGCATCTGTGAACTTGGATGATTCGTAGTGAAATCAGTATTTTCTTCCATTATGCACATAGGTGACCACCCACGGGAAGACTCACACTGGCTATGACTTGGTCACCAAAAGAAGCACAGGTATTTTCATAATCGCGTTACAGGTGTAACTGAGATCCCCAAATGTTGTTTTGCTCATCCCGACTTCAAAGGCACAATATCGGGCTTCCTTGGTGGCGCAGTGGTGGAGAGTCCACCTGCCGATGCAGGGGACACAGGTTTGTGCCCCGGTCTGGGAAGATCCCACATGCCGCGGAGCGGCTGGGCCCGTGAGCCATGGCCGCTGAGCCTGCGCGTCCGGAGCCTGTGCTCTGCAATGGGAGAGGCCACAACAGTGAGAGGCCCGCGTACCGCAAAAAAAAAAAAAGGTACACTATCAGAGCCATGGCTAGATTGTGTGATTTAATGCGTTTGTAAGGAGCATATATGTTACTATATATATTTATTTAGTAACTATGTTACTATTATGTTTTTAATATTGCTTTTATTTAAAATTGTAATCCTATGTCTTATAAAAAGAGAATTCCAAGGCAGTATCCACAGGCTTCATGAAACTGCCCAAAGGCTCTGTGGCCCAAAAAGGTGGTGAAGCCGTTCTTGGTGATGGAGAAAACAAAGGGAGGGTTTGAGCCATGATTCTGAGGCTCAGGGAAGAGCAGAACCTAGAAACCCCAAATCAGAGCACAGGATGCTTGATGCTGAGGTAGCATTAAAAAGCTCTAGGAAAGCACGCTGAGCAGTGCTCATCCAAAGCATCAAAAGTGGTACGAGGGTGGCAGCTGAACATAGCTTTATATGGAACTAAATCCTCGAGGAAGAGAACCATTCCCCTTTCAATTCTTTTTCGGACCTTCGGACTAAGTCCAGGCTCAGATGAGCGCCCACCTACCTGTCTCGATCACCCTTCTAACAATCACTGCGGCATCAGCAAAGTGAGAGCGAACCTCCAGCTCAGAGCCTTGTAATGTTGCTTCCTTTTCCACCGCTCACCATTTTCCGGGTTCCTTCTACTGCTGGGAAGTGAGACACAAGGTTGACTCACGGTATCCAAATAAAGATTTCATTTTCAACAAGTTAGGTGTTTTGAAAAAGTGAGTAGATGTGGACTTCCCTGGCGGTCCAGGAGTTAAGACTCCATGCTTCCACCGCAGGAGGCACAGGTTCCATCCCTGACACACAGTGTGGCCAAAAAAAAAAGTAAGTAGATAACTGAAATATATGTTAAGGAAATCACTGTGAAGGTGAAACCAAGGTATATAAAAAGATCTCCCTCCTCAGCCACTCCCAATTTTACCAGTAATGGAATGGAGGCCAGATACTTGCCCAGTGCCTGCTAATTCTCAGGCAAAGTGCCTGGCTTTCCCCTGTGGCTTCTCTGGCAGCCCGTGGCCTGCAATCTGCTCCTTCTCTACCTCCTAGACCTCTGTGGGGCTGAGGGGAGAAAGTCAGAGACTCAAAGTTCCCAGCATGGGTGTCAAACATGCCTTCTGAGTGCCCTGGCTCCAGGGTCCCCCGTCCTGAAGGACCCAGCTGAGTGGGCCTTTCATCGGCCTCTGAGAGGTGGCAACAAGTGTTGAGGCAGGATGCCTGCTGCCCACTGCCCCCACTTCTGCAGACCTGGCCAAGTGCTGGGAGGACTGGAAGCAAGATTCCAGAGGCATCTGGATATTATCAGTCACTCAACTGTCTGGCCAGTAGGCTGTGGTGGGGCTGGTGGCAGGGGGCAGAAACTGGCTGGAGGGCAAAGCTAGGAATCCCACACAGATTCCTGGGGCCAGACCCAGCTCCCGGCGGGAGGGAGGAGGGTGGCTGTGATGGACCGGCTGCAAACCCTGCACCCTTCCCAGCCCTCGTTAGGCGGTAGCACCAAAGGGATCAGAAAGTCAAATGATGACATTTGTCTGATAGAGGAAACAGACAAGGTGGGAGGGGGTTGGTGGGCAGTGGGGAGGAGAGCCCTTGAGGACAGCAACAGGGAAGGGGGGTGGGAGGGGGCGGGCAGAGCTTGCCCTCTGGTCCACTTGAAGATTCCTGCTTCAAAACTAACCCTGATGGCTTCCAGACAAGTCGGCACCAAGGGTCATTTCTGGAGGCTGTAAGTGTTGCCAATGGCAGCTGTAAGGACAGGTGTAAATCTGTCCCTGCATTCCTCCCCATTCCCCCTCCCAGCTTTCTGCACCTGAAGCAGGTCCCCTCTATAACTACAAGCCCACTCAGGAGGCCTAAACACACAAACACACACACACACACACATCCACATGAGCACGCATGCCCACAGTTAATGCTTGGCCTGCCTTGGAGGGGTACAATTTTTTTTTTTTTTAGTGCTCCTTTAAAGCAAACTCTATCAGCTGTTTGTTAAAGCAAAGCAAACACAAGCCTTGCAAGAAGACCAAGAAGCAGCAGCAGGAAGAGGAGGAAGAAAAAGGAAAAGACATCCTTTTATTTGCTACCATGAAGATGTCCTTTTAAAATACCTTTCTCGGGCTTCCCTGGTGGCGCAGTGGTTGAGAGTCTGCCTGCCGATGTGGGGGACACGGGTTCGTGCCCTGGTCCGGGAAGATCCCACATGCCGCGGAGCGGCTGGGCCCGTGAGCCATGGCCGCTGAGCCTGCGCATCCAGAGCCTGTGCTCCGCAACGGGAGAGGCCACAACAGTGAGAGGCCCGCGTACTGCAAAAAAAATATATATATATATAATAATAAAATAAATAAAATAAAATACCTTTCTCAGCAGACTGGGAGGCCAGTAAGGGAAGAAGCAGGACCAGAGGGAAGATGAGCCCTGGTTTATTTGAACTAGTTGGAGTGATGCTTCGGGGAGGGGGGAAACATCACCTTAACCAGGCTCCTCTCTAGTATCTAACCGCCCTCCTCATCTCTCACCACCTTCCCCTGGTTAAACAAAGATCTGCTTTCCCAGGAGTAGCTGGGGACGTTCCCCATCCCCCCGCCATCCTCCTCCAGAGGGAGCAGCTAAGAAATTGCATGCCCAGCCCCTCTCCATCTCGCCCAGTGCACTCTTGAGAATCTGGAGAATCTGGCGGAATGTTTCCTCTTCTTGGCCAACTGGACCCTACCAACCAAACCTTCCTTGTGGGTTTGAGTGACTATGTGTTGGGGGGAGAAGAGAGGCTTCCATGCCCAGCCGATGGCAAAGAGAGAAACGCACTGTCTTTTTCCGCACTGACTCGGAAGCTCTCAGCCACACATTCCCCCACCCCTACCCCAAAGGCCTTGTAGGGGGCCCCTGGAAACCCCTAATGAATGATAACTTATCTCCTAAATTGCTCGTATCTGATGCTTCCTATGGTGTGAAAACCATCTTCCCTTAAGGCTGGAGGCTACTTCAGGAATTGGTCAGTTGGAGTAGCTCAATCATGATTGAATGGAGGCATTTATACTGTGCTAGATAATCTTGTAGCAAGTTAAGGCATATGTCGGGAGAGGGGGCCAGGGCGTGTGGCTGGGCTGCCCCAGACCTCACTGGGCTATCACTTCCCCACCGTCTCTCTTCTCTCTCCTTTGGGGCATTCCTTTTCCATGCTCTTTCCTCCTGTCCCACCTTTTCCTCTGTGGTTCGTTCTCTGTGCTTCTAGTTGCTTTTCTCTTTGTCTCCTGAGTTTATCTCTCTGCCTCTCCCAGTCTCTCCAGGCGGCTAAGGGTCTCTGTCTATCTCTCGGTGTCTGTCTGTCTCCCTCTGTTTTCTCCTTCCTCCCTTCTCCCCAGGTGTCCCCTCTCTCTCTCGTTTTCACTCTCTCCACACTCCCTGTCGTCATCTTTCTCCATCTCTCCAACTTTCCTTTCTCATCACTCTCCTCCCCCACCCGCTCTCAGTCTCAGAAGGAGTGGTCCCATTGTCCTTGAGGATTGAGGAAGGGGATGGTGGAGTCCTGCTGCTGACTACAAATTGGGCAGCTGCGGTCTGGGCCTGAGAGTCTGGGGTCATCAGCCATACACAGCTGTGCTGAGAGCCACGAGGCGTCCAGGACCCCTCCCAGGAGCCTGAAATCCCTTCCAGCCCCGGCCACAGGCAGCCCCCTCCCCATTTACAGAGCTCCTTGTCCTGGGGGTTCTGCCCAAGGATGCTCCAGGCACCCAATCACGTTCCTTCATTTTCCACAAGTGCTATTCCCTCCGTAGATCTGACAGACATTTTTTCTCAGGTCAGGAGATGGAAATGGCCTGGGGCAGATGCAGCGGTGGGGCTGGGGGTGGGGGGGGAAAGGCATTGGACCCCAAGTCAGGACACCTGGTCTCCAAGCCCTACTGGGACCTGAACTCCAATGCAAGGGAAGAAAGGGAGCACTGTCTCTCTTGGATCACTTGCGGTTTTGAGATCCTGAGATTTGGGAAAGGAGCCCACAGCAGCACTTAACCTGGATTGGGAGGCTTGAAGAAGGCTCTCACTGTAGGATCAACCTGGGAGGAGGACAAGGAATGGGGCTTCAGGCTGAGCTGGAAACGGAACTGGGTAAGAGAGCAATGCTAATAGAGAGAGGGCTTAATATATGCTAGGTAGTCTTCTAAGAAAAAGAATATGTTCTTAAGGATACTCTAAATATATACAGTATATATTTTTAGTATATATGTGATGTACTAAGTATATATACCCTGAGTCAATACTTTTAGTAAATACATATATAATATATACTAAGTATATACTGATTGTATCTATTATATAGAGATAGTTATCTATAGAGAGATATAGATATATAGATTGTTATATGATATAGAGAGAGAGGGACAGAGAGATTAGGGTGCCCAAACAGCTAATGCTTAATGAGCACTTACTATGTGCCAGGGGTTAGACTGAGTGCTGTACACACGTGATCTCATTTACTCCTTGCCTTGGTCCTCTGTGGCAGGACCTATTATCCCCAGTTTTCAGAGGGGGCAACTGAAGCTCAGAAGAGTTAAGGGACTCCTCCAAAGCTCCAAGGCTCTAACAGGCCCCCTTTTAAAGCTCAGTAGGAGGTGTGCCAACACTTTGCTGGAACGCACCTTGTCTGAGGCCGCAAATGTACCAAGGCCAGCAGCAATTACAGTGGAGGGGGCAGCCCCACAGACAACCAGTCCTCCCCACACCGGAGCGCGCACCTGCTGGCTAGGACCTGGATTGCCCTCGCCTCCAGGTAGCCGAGCACACCCACGTGGCCAACTGAGCCCCACCAGTCTGTAGGTCACGCCTGGGGGAGACTGGGGTCGTGGGAGTGGATAACAGTCCTCGGAGAGGGGGAGCGGGAGAGGGAGAGGGGGAGCGGGAGAGGGCGGGCGGCCGTGGTTCCCGTCTTGACTCCCCTCCACACACGGGAACCGCGATCCCGCCACCCCCAATCCGTTGGCCATTCCTCCTCTCCCAACTGTTTCGTCTGTCGCTTCTCTGATCTGAAAGGGGCGGAGAAACTGAGGCCCAAAGCAGTTTGCGCCAAGCGCGTGCGCCAAGCTCGCCAAGCTCTTGCGTGCGCGCCTGGCAGGGACTTGGCGAGCGGAAACCACAGTCCCTGGCCTCCCGCGAGGGGCAGGAAGCGAATGCCAAGCGCGGCGTGGGCACCTCGGGGCCTTGAGCGAAGCCAAAGTCGGTGAAGCGGGCAAAGGAAGAAAGAAAAAACGCGGTTCCGGACTGCTGTTTGGAACGCATGCATTCATCGAATCATCCACTGGGGTCTGCTCCTAGGACCCCGTGGATGCGGCTTGGGGAGGGGCTGGGCGGGCGGGCGGCGGAGCAGGGAGGGCATGGAATCGGATCGAGTTTGCTTCTGTAGCTCGGATCCTGGCGCTTGGCGGCAGCTGGATGTCAACCCGGCTCCAAGCCTCGAGATGTGAACAGCTACCTGGACAAGTGGAAGAAAGTGGGAGAGATTCTGGCCTCAACTTCCGAGTCCGGATTCCAGGGGGAGGAGGGGAGAAACAGAAAGACTGGTGGGTGGGAGACCAAAGTGGAGACTGAGCTCGAAAGACCAAGAAAGAGGGAAAGAAGTACAGAGTCCGAGAGAGATTCGGGCCTTAGCTCTAAGCTGGAGGAGGCAACGCGATTCTGGCGACCCTCTTCCTGTACATAAATATTCGGTGCCAGGCCAGCAGGACCTCTGAGGACCCCCTGAGCTCTTGGCGGGATCAAGGGGCAGGCACCGAATGCCTGGTTCGGGGTGAAACCCTTAGCTGTGCCTCCCCTTTGCTGTGTGACTCTAGGAAAATCACTCCACGTCTCTGAGCCCCCAGTTCCACCCCTCTAGTTCAGAAAAGAGCACTGTCACGTGGCACAAAAAGACCTTGAAATAAGTGAGTTTGCGATTGGTGTCTCCCATCCCTTCCCTCCAACAGAGCTGCTTTGGACGGAAACACCGGGATATTCGCTGCCTGGGTTACCGCAGCGTGACTGGAGGAGGTGCTGGAGGAACAAAGTAAGGCAGGTACACCGCAGGCGCTCAATGGTTGCTTGTGTGCTGCAGGCGTGCCTCAGTCCTAAGTCCTCATCGCATGGGGACACGGGTCACCGGTCACCGGAGCCTTTCAAAGCCACGCATTATCTCAGAGGGTTCTCCTAACCGCAGCCGGGAGCCCGGATCCTAGGTGACCCAAGGATGAAGCGTCGTGTACCCAGGATCACACAGCAGGCCAAGGGCTCCAAAGCCCGTGCTCATTTCCACCCTGTCTCCCCAAGTCAGCGCTTCTTGGCATCCCCAGCGCCGTTCCCAGACCACCCAGCCCCAGATCTGCTAGGCTGAGGCTTTGGAGGGAGACGTCCCAGACGAAGAGCTTGGAGAGAGACGAAGCTGGGAGAGGGGTGGGAAACCCCGAGCAAAGTTCAGGAGAGGGGGCGACGGTAAAGACCGAAAAGGGAAGAGAGAAGCGGAGGGAGGGAGACAGAAAAAGGGAGAGAGACGCGGAAAGCTAGAGCCCGAGGGAGCGCGGGAGCGCGCGAGCCCGCTCCGGGGCGCGGGGTGCTGGGCGCCGGGTGCAGGACAGCCCGAGGCGCCCAAGCCGGGTTCCCCGCCGTGCCCCACCCGGCCCAAAGGGGAGCGTCCCACCGACCAATTTGGCTTGCACAAAACCCGCGCCCCAGGGGTCTTTGCCAGGCCGCTGGGACTTGATTCATTTCTTGACTAATTAACTGGAAGCTACGTCGCCCCTTCTTTCAGGGCCCAATTAATTCGCCGCGGGCGGTGGGGCGGGGGCCTTGCGGCCGAGGCGCCCGCCTGGAGCCCCTTTGTGAAGGGCTGTCTGGACCATATTGATTCTACATGCACACACGTCCCCCTCCTTCCTTCGTACAAAAAAAAAAAAAAGTCTTGAAAGCTCTGGATTTCGCAGTTTAAGAAGGTTTGTCAGACTCGGAAACCGCCATCCCCCCCCCCCCCATTGCATTTGCTTCCAGAAGGAAGGGACCAAAGGATCAAAGCAGCTGCAGATCTGCCTGGGAAAGGTTTAAATGGAATGTCTCCTCCCAAAAGGGCAAAGAAGTACAGGAAACAGATCACCCCTCTGTACCTACCGTATGTATGAGCGGTGCACCTACGACCTTGTCGTTAAAAGCCAGACAAGAAGTTAGACCATCCCCAGGTTGAATCTCAGCTCCACGAGGGACTAACTAGCTGTAGGAGCTCGGGCAAGTCTGTATGTCTCTGCATGACTCAGTTTCCTCATCTGGGAAATGGACATCATTGAGAAGGCGCCCGCCTCCTCGGATTGTTGTATTTGGTGGGCTGACGTGTGGGAAAGCTCTTAGAACATTATCTTCCTCGTGGGTATTTCACAAATCTTCTCTCCAATAAACAGGATTTTTTTTAACAAACCCATTTCGCAGATGAGGAACAAAGGGCTAAGGAGAGCGGACCGGCTGCAAAAAGATGTGGGTGTCTGATTCCAAGGCCGAGAAGCTCCAGAACGAAATTTACCAGAGCTTCGAGAGCGCTTGGCGCGCTGGCTGGGAGTGGAGAGCACCCTCCCGACCTAGTGTTCCCAGAGGCTCCCTCGTGGGAGGCTTGAGGCTTCTTCCCGTCCACCTACCCCCATCCTCGCTCCAGTTCGGTAACTTAAGCGGGGGAGCGGGAAACCCTAAGTCCCGAAACCTTCTGGGTGCAGCAACGCGGCACCCAGCGCGCAGCAACGAGGGCGATTTCCGAGCGGTCGTCGAAATCGTCGAATCGATTGTATTGACCTCGCCGTGGGTCAGCTTGTCTCCTCTATTGATCAACCCAACGAAGTCTAGGACAAAAATATAGAGGGAAGGAAATCACAGCCGTCTTTGTAAAGCTGGTGGGAAGTGGGCTTGCCGCTGTGCGAGGGCGCGTGGGTGACTCAAGGCTGTCCCACCCCCTCGCAGCGAGTCGGCGGAATGAGGTTCTCACCCCACTGCCCTTTATTCGATCACTGATTCATTTTTTAGTTTGTTCTATTTTTAAAACAAAGAAACCAAACAAGAATTAAGTTTATTCAATCAAACAACATTTGATGAACACATCGCACGTGCCAGACTGCGCCGGGCATTGGGGTACTGAGGGGAGGGGTCTGCACAGAAACATAAAACCCTGGTGGGGGAGGGGTTGTAGAATCTTCTTTGCTGTCACTTTTTAGCAATGCGACCTTGGAGGAGACTCCCTAGCTCTCTGTTCCACAATTTCGGGTCTGTAAAGAGCAGCAGTGCTGCTCAGTCCTAGGCTAGATGTACCTGCTGAAAGGAAAAAAAAAAAAAAAAAAAAAACGGATCGGAGAGTCTAGAGGTTAGATCCCTCATCACAGCCCCAAGGCAAGGTCAGAGCTGGGACGAGCAGATCTGGGGATGGCCTTTGCAACCTCAGTGGGTATAAACTTCTGCTCCCCCTAAGCTGGCCCAGGATGACCATGCCCGGCCAGGTCAGTAGAGCCACCAGGATTTCCAGGGCTCCCAGACTCTGCCTCTTCCTGGGAGCGAAAATTCACCCGGCCTTCCCTCTCCCCAGAGTGCAGAAGAGCTGGGGGCTGACTTTAGTTCAGCCTTCCTGACCTAAGACCTGGAGCTTAAGCCCTCTCCCACACCCCCTTTCCTGGGCCTTGACTTTCCTCATCTTTAAAATGGGAATTCTCTCTCTCTTTTTTAAACTGCAGTGAACAAAGCTCAGGACCATAAGCATCAAGCTGGCGAGGACACATCTCTTCACCCACGTACCTCTGGTGTTCAGCAGAGTACAGGGGCAAATAAGCCTCTCGGTCAGTATTTTGTGGAATGACCAAGTGGATGTTTCTATCCACTACATCAGATTTGTCTTCCCACTACCAACTTTTCACTGTCTCATGTCAGAATCTGTCTGGAGGAGCAGCTAACAAATTTAATGCCGTTTTTTAAAAAGTACTCTTTGGAAGTGGTCACTTGTTTTTCATGTGCACAGAGAATCCCCTTTAGTTCGATGTCTTCTTTCCCTTTCTTCACTGACTTTCATTCCTATATCAAAAGATTGTTTACTGAGCACCTACCAAGTACCAAGCACTGTGATCAGAGCTGGAGATGTGATGAATCCCATCCCTCCAGGAGCTTACAAGGTGGAGAACTAATACTAGACTCTCCTACCCAGACCATGTAGCTGATTAACTTCTTTGGTTAAGGTTGATTTTTTTTTCCTTTCTAGCTCTATAAGAAACTTTTGACAAGATTGCAATGTCTAACGCAGTGCCTGGCACACAGAAGGCACTCAGTAAGTGTGGCATGAATTTATTCTTCCCCGAATTGTAGCCCACAGCTCCTCCTTTGGCTGTGCAACAGCCAGCCTGAGGTCTTAAGTGCCTTCAGAGAGACACTCCCAAATGAGGACTCTGGCAATGTGCAATGCCCCAAGTCCCCAAGGAGCCAGAGATCAGAGTTCATCCCAGCCCTGAGATTCCCAATTCCAGATACAATTCTGGCTGGTAAGGCCAGCCACTCAGATTAGATGGAGCATACCTGGGCCGCGGGACCACTAGATTGGCCTTTGCAAAAAGGGACATTGGACTGTGAGGTTCTGCAAACCGTGTACCCTTTCTGCATCTCCATTACCTATCTGGCTGTCTTCCTTTCCAGACCACTCCCCCCAAATGCGAGCGCGCGCGCGCGCACACACACACACACACACACACCTTTCCCAGTAAACAGGAGCTAGTGCAGGTGACACCTAAGAAACGAGGCACTAGTTTGCCCTGAGAACCATCTTTCCCCACATCCCCGTTCTTGCCCAGCCTCTCTTGGTCCAGCTTCCAGATCTGGCGGGGCTCTGGGTGACCCTCTCCCGCTCCAGCCTCCAGGAACAGCTCCGGTCTCCTGGTGCATCGGGACTGCCACTGTGATCGCTCAAAACCGAGGTCCCAATCCCGCGCGTCGGCGGAGATTCGCTCAGGCCTTGCGGGGTACAGGAGGACGACTGTCCGCCAGCCTCGTCTCCCCCCAGCGCCATCCAGCGGGCGAGACGGCAAGGGCACCCTGGGCAGAGGTTCCTGGCGAGTCCCTCCCGAAACGAGGTACGGAGGTTTCCAAGCGGGAAGCGGTCCCTTCCTCCAGCCACCCCCCACCTCCAAATTAAGGCACATCTATCTCCTACCCTCCCCAAGTACTCCCCGCATTGCTTAAGGCTGATTCGGGTTCACCCAGCGTTCAATCCCCTCCCACCCCCTTTTATTTATGTCCCACATATGCACTGGACAGGGAAGTTTTTAAAGGAAGGGGGAAAAGGAAAAGAAAGAAAAGTGGGGAAAATAGTGTTTGCTCCACTGCTTAGAAACTTTCCTGTGGCGGCTCGGGGGTTTCATCCCAGGCTGGGTTGACGCTTTGTCTCTTTTTGTTGCGGACATGTTAAATCCTGCCTTCCTAATTCTACACCCATGACCTTATACTGGCTGGAGTCAGGCGCCTTGATTCCCTGCCCTTGCATGCAACCCAGGCTGGAAAGCCTCCGCCCCTGTGATCCCCGTGGGTGCCAATCCCCCGGTGATGGGTCTCCAGAGTGGCAACTCAGCCACGGACAGAGCCCTACACGCAGAGGGTGAAAAACACCCCTCTTGATACACCCGGAATGTTATCGCTAATTTTTTGGAAAAGTGCCTGTGTACACACATATTACATATATTATTGAGCGGGTTAGCCCAAGACTAAAAACAGCGAACAACACTTGGGGTGGGGTGGGGGCGTATTCTCCAATTCCCTGCTAATTTGTAACAGACAGACTTTATTGCTCCGAGAGAAAAGGAGTAACTGCGGTGCGGCAAAACAAATTTCACTCTGTCTATATTGATCAAATGCGAGTCAGCCCCGTGAGGTGTGATTACAATGCATTTTAAAATCTGAGATTTAATTTCATATTTGGGGCTACTTGGAAGTCCATATATACACACTTGTACCCACATAGAACATCTTAGAAACACACATGCATATTCTATTATGTTTAAATAACGCAATGAAGTATAGCCTCGAAGTTGGGCCCATAAACCGCTCAGCTAGCTCTCCAAACATTAGGAAGATCTAAACTGAAGCTCAAAAAGCATCTAGGTCTACTCTCTGAAAGCCCACCTCTTCTCCAGATTCAGCTGGGGGCAATGCTCTGATACCCCAACTAAAGGGAATTTACTTTTTTTTCTTATCCCTCTCTCACCCAATCTCTGCAACTAAAAAACTTTATACTAATTCAACTCCAATATCCCTGTTATATAGAAATCTGTCCCATTCCCTTAAAAAGAAAAAGAATTCATAACCCACACTCAAAAGGCCTTTCACTGACTCCAACAATTCTCAGTTCTAGACGGAGGAATGAAATAGAGGAGCCTGTCCTGGTTATCCACGGCATTAATACAGGGACATAAAAGTGAGTGCAACATCATATATTTACTTGTCTGATAGAAAAATCCTAACTCTGCTGCACCGTCCTCCCCTCAACACCCCAAAAGAATTAGGGTCCAGCCGTGGATGGGTGGGTGCGGTAGAAGGGGGGATTGAAATGAAGCCGCTTGGAATGGAAAAAAAAAAAAAGCAAGGCATTATTTACACCTGCAAACTTTGGATGGTTGTATTCGGCCCCAATTGGCTTAATTGTAAATCTTTTCCGCATGGCCCCAACTCCTGGACGGAGCGTCTGGGTTTAATAATGCGCCTGGGTACCCCAGCCGCGCCGAGCTGCAAAGACAGAATCCCCCGCCCCACGCCCACTCAGCTCAGAGGTCATTATAGCAGCCCCCTTCCCCCCTCCCCAACCTAAACCCTGCTTGAGGTACCAGAAGTCCAGATTCAGACTTGTGGGGAACTCATATTTTACCGTCTGAAGACAAGAGAAGCTATTTCAAAAGCAAATATACCCTCCAAGTCCGAAGTGGGAGGTGGCGCTCTCCCCCGGCCCGCACCCTCACCCCCATCTCCTGAGTGTTTGACTTGCACCAGGGCCCAGTGGGGGAAAAAAGGCGTCTACACTGGAAGCCAGAAATAGCCTCAGACTCCCCAGGCTGGCAGCGTAGGGCTGACCTGTTGATAGAACTTGCTGCTAAGAAAACATGTAAAAACACACCCCCGCGGTGGGAGAGGAGATGGCTTCCTCCACCCCACCCTCTCTCTGCACGCAGAAAACCTCTCGGGGGCTCAGCCTGGTTCCCTCGGAGAATTGCAATTGCAATCCCTTGCAATTATTTTTCCACCACTTTGAGAGACAGAGGGTGCTACATGACTCTTTTCTGTTGGGTACCCCCCTCCCCAAGGTCTTTACTATCCCCCCACTCCCCCCCCAGCCCCCGCCCCATTAGTCCTTTGCCACCGGAGTGGGGCGGGAGTTAGGAATCGAGGCTGCAGAAGGACACATCGGACGTCCGGGGGAGGTCAGGAGCGCCTAACTCAATTCCCCCCGTGATCCCAGTTTTAGGGAAAAGACGTGAGTTCCGCGGGAAGGGCCGACCGCACTCCCACCCGGGAAGCCCGCCTCGCCCCGCCCCGGCAGCCGCAAAGGGAAGGCAGGTAACCCGCGCAGGGAGCCAGTGCCCGCGGTCGCGGGTTCCCGGGCCTGGAGGGACCTTGTCGCGACCGAGAGCCGGGGCACGCCAGCCTGTCCGAGACCCCTTTGCTTCCCTGCGGGCCAGTGCGGACGTTGGGGCGTGGGGCGGGGGTCCCGATCCGAGCACCGGTCTCCTCCACACCCGGGTGCGGGTGTAATCCGAGGCCGCGAGCGTCTTCTCTGGCTCCGCGCTGGGCCAGGCCTGGAGCCGCACCGAGGCACGTCCAGCTTCCGTATTGGGGACCGGGGGAGGGGGAGGGGGCAGCGGTAGGTGAAGCCGTCCCCCGCTCCCCGCCCCGGGCGGAAACCTTCGCCAAAAGGACCTTAGGAGGAGCGCTGGGCTGTCGCTGTCTCCCACTCCTTCCGGGGCCTGAAGTTTTCCTTTCCCAAGTGAAAGGAGGAAAGGGCATTAGGAGGGAACGCAGGGGGCAGGTTGGTTCCTAGATCCGTAAGGCCGCTCCTCTCTGCCCTCCCGCCCGCCCACCAGAAGGATTTTTAATATTTGGCTTGGAGATGAAATGAACTGAGGCCTGGGCGCCAGCAAAAGCAACTCTCAGGAAAGGCTCTCTCACAGTTCCAAACATTCCCTCTTTCTATGTCAGTGTGTGTCTCTGCCTCCCTCTCTCTTCTTCCTCTAAAACATAAATACAAATTTAAAAAGAAAGGAAACTTCTCTAGCCCTCCTGTATTCCAAGCCCAAGCTGGAGACTTTTTTAAAGGCTTCTGGGATCTCTAAGACCAAAACTGTCACCCAAGCCTTCAGCTGCGGTTGAGGGCCAGAGGACTGTCCCTCTGGCTTGTACCAGTCACTCCCTGGATATCCCACAAGACTCGAACAGGATTTATGTATTATTTGGAGACTAGGATGATTGGGTCGGGAGCGAGGCCTCTCCGACTTAAAATGAAGTCACACTGTTGAGGCCTCTAACTTCTTTTACTGATACAGAGGAAGAGGCTCCCCAGGTTGCCAGGTAATTAACACACAGAGGTGCAGCGACCCCTGCGCAGTTATCTGAGTGGCCGTGGTAGAGGCTCAGTGATCACAGAACGCAGAATGAGGAAAGGAGCTGGTGCCTGATTCCAAATTGTGAGAGGTGTGTTTGGCCGGAGAGTTGGCAGCCATTTGGTGACAGACAGGCTAGGCCTGGAGTCAGGATCCTGCATCCGCAACCCAAATCCTGGCCTTGGAAGCAGGTTTGTAAGCCCCCTACCTGCCAAGCCTGCCAGAGGAGCAGGTGAAATCACCTTCCAAATACCCCGTGTCTTAGAACCACAAAAGGGTGTATTGTCCATAAGATTGTACAAGCGAGGAGGAATTTGATCAGTTTCCAATATGACAGTAAAGCCTGGAACACTAAATGCCCACACCCCTCCAATCCAAACCCCTTGACCACACAGACAAGACAAATTCCTCCCCAAAGCCATCGATCCCCCAGAGACAGCTATATCTCCTGGGGGCTTCAGTGGATATGAAAGAATCTCTGTTAGTGTTACCTCCTTTCCTATCTCTTCACCCTACTGGATTTGGGAGACATGAAAACATTAACTTTGGGAACACAGGCAGATTGTCTGGCTGGCAAGGAGCAGTGGTGAGGCTACAAGAAAGAAATGGATAGAAGAGAGGAAACACACACACACACACACACACACACACACAACTACGGTGCTCACTGGTCCCTTTCATTTAACTCCTGCCTTCCCTCTCTGCTCTCACCCTTTTTAATTGAAACCCAGTAGGGGAAACAGTAATGGATATTGTGCTCAAATTGAGAAAACGTGTCTGTGGCTACCGGGGGACAGTTAGTTCAGCAGATTTGGAGGAGCTGATCTTTCTTTGCCCTGTCAACCTCCCTGACAGTAGCGGTCATCTGATTTGCCATGGCCTCTCACTTACAGATCATCCTGTTCCCTCCGCCCCGTCGGTTCTCCCAGGGCAAGACCCCACTGCCCCGGTGCCCCTGGCACCTAACAACAACACCAGAAATAATGGATAGAAGCAAAAGCAGGAAGTCACAGAATTAAGGGCTCCTGTACAGTCGACACCCTCAATCTGCAGTTGGGGACTGGAGAATATATTTCCCTTCACCCTTTTTAAAGTATTCTGTCCCCGAGATCTCCACCACACCCCCAGGCCACATTCTTGGGACACATCGCTGAAGGGCCATTTATACCCTTACCTGTCTCGACTGAAAATCTGGAACGAGGACATTGAAGGAAGAAAGATTTTGGGTGGTCAACGGTGCCTGGTGCCTGAGGCCAAAGTCAGTTCTGCCTCTGCGTCTTGCAGATTCTGGGTCAGATAAGATGAGGGGAAAAATTCCCAGCCTCTTCCTAGTGAATTCATTTCTGCTGGACTAAGAAATGTCCATTGCATTATCTTGGTTTTTTTTTTTTAAGTAATTGGGTAAAACACACAAAGAGAGCATTGAAGATGTAGATTGGTTTGAAATTAGGAACCCACAATTAGTTCCTTTTCCTGACGGGGGGTGGGGAACCTTCACAGATGTATAAGAGGCGTGCTCCCCAGACACACACACACTTCCTTCACCCTTCCCTCCTTGCTTCCCTTCCAACTTCTCTAAATCACTAGCCGTTTACAAATTTGCCATTTTGCAGAGTGATCAGCTTTGATGAAAGGTGGGTGCTAATAAGAATAATGCAGAGGGTGAAATCTTTTCATTTTGCCTCTGCCAAAAACATATTTACATTAAAGGGAGGTATGATAAGCATGGATTAAGTGTATAACGAATGATGCTCTAGAAACAGCATAAACCAACTGGCGCCAAAGTGAGCCTCTGTACTAAAAATACTGCTTACCCAAGCTAGACAACTTTGACAATCTTCTCTCTCTCTCTCTCTCTCTCTCACACACACACACTTCAGACTCTTGTACTGAATCGCCCTAATCAATAATTTAGAGGGCTGTCAGAGGACAGGGAAATGTGCCTTACAGGAAAGCCCTGTGCTGCTGGGTCGAGACAGAGGCTAGAAGCTGGGGTTTAGAACCCAACATGCTGCACTTCACCCTGGGCTCCTGCCTTGGAAAGGAGGGGGAGAGAGAAAGAGAGAGAGAGGATGGGAGATCAGAGCATTGGAACAGGGGTGAGAGCCAGCTCTGGGGAAAAGGGTGACTTTGGGGATACCAAAAGCAGAAAGTGATACTTCCAACCTACACAAATGGGCTCAGTGCTCTTCTATCTCTTAGGACACATTATCTTCCCAGCCAGGGGTGTGAGGGGAAGGTGTTTACTTGAATCCCAGGAAGAGGTATCTCCAGCCTGTCATGGTTCCTGGAAAAGAGGAGGGAGGGAGAGAGGGGGGAAATACAGAGGCAACCCAAATACAGAAAGGCAGGAGAGAATTCAGAGAGGACCAAGAAAGCCAGAGAAAATAGAAAGGGAGAAGAAGAAAGACTAGAAAAGAGTAAAACAAAAACAGAAAGAATAAGAGAAGTAAAGGCTGGGAGGTAGAGACTGAGGAGACATATAGAAGCCAAGAACAGGATAGATGCCAGGGAGGGAAGAGAAAGTAAAAGAAAACACAGGAAAGACCACAGATCTGCAGTCACAGAATCTTGAAAGACAGAGAGACAGGAGAGCCAAAAGAAAAAAAAAAAGAAAGGAAGAGAAACAGAAATGGGTGCCCTGTCTAATCTAACCAAGAGGGTTGTGCCTACCCCCGGGAGGGAAGAAAGATGGGGAAACTGACCAAAGAGATTGATCCTGAAGCCTCCAGACCTGAGAAGAACTAGGCTCTTAAAGCAAGTTGGGGGCGGGGGGCGGGGTCGGGCGGGGCGCGCCGAGGGAAGATGCGGAACTCCAGGAGGAAGATGAAGCCTCCCAGGTCTATGAAGTCCTCCTTTGGCTTCAGAGCTGCGTGTGGGAGAGTCAAGGTTTGGGGTAGCACAGGAGTGCTAATGTGGGGAGGAGGGTGCTAGCGGCGATTTGCGGGAGGAAACGAGAACAGTAATCTAGGCACTCCCGAGGGAGCTGCCTCCCTGAGGTCCGCGATAAGAAAATCAGGTCCCGGCTTAGGGGAATTGAGCGCAAAGGAGGATGGGAGTCCTGTAGCGGGCACCTAGTCAGTTTCAACGCCTGTCAATATTAAAAAAAAAAAAAAAAAAAAAAAGCCTGGTATCCCGTGAGCGGGGGGCACTGGGCAGAAACAAGGAACCATCTCTACCCAGAGAGCCCCTCCCCAGAAAAAGTTTACATCTTGACCGACTCCCGTAGTAAACTTCTTAATTAAGCCTGAGACCCCCGGAGAAACCCCTGGATGTCCTTATGTCAACAGAGTTCCCCGTTTAGGTACACCTCGGACCGAAAAAAAAGCTCCGCGGCAAATGGTGGGTGAAAGTTTAAGAGGGAATAAGCGTGTAATAGTCCCTCGCCAGACCTCACACATGCTGAAGAGAATATTTACAGCAAACTTGCCAAAGTAAACGACCCCGCCTACCCACCATCCTTTCCCCTTCCACCCCCCCCCCCTTTTGTAAACTTCAGATAAACACCATTCGGTCACAAAAGGGTCGATTTGCCCCCTTTATAGTTTGAGGCAGGCTGTGTCATAGGGAAAAGTGGGATCCGCTGAGGCTTCCCGGGGAATTCTTCGGAAAGACTAGCATTCTCTGCCGCATCCTTGGCCTGGTCTGAGGATAGGTGATTTGGTTGCGCGCGCGCGCGCGTGTGCACATACGCCATTTATTCTGAGGCTCCTCCTGCCCTTCCACTTTAAAATCTGCACTCATACTACTTCTTCACTTTAAACTCTGCAGACATCACAGATTTGGAGAGGTGTGTGTTGGGGTTTTTTTTAATTAAAAAAAATTCAGGCCTACAATTATGTTAATACTCTTTGCAAAAGATGGAGGAATACTGGGGGGACAGCAGAAGTTCCGCGCGTCCTCTCGGATTCAAAATTTGGCCCCCTTCTCCCGCTCTTTTAAAGCACCGTTTCTCAGGCTCTGCCCAGGGGCAGGCTCCTTCAGTGTTTCCCGTCTGCCTTTTGTTGAACGTGAGGCGGGGAGAAAGACAGAGAAGATCGAGGGGGTCTGCATGGAGAAAAAAAAAAGACCATGTAGAGCCCGCGGCTAGAGCCTAAAAGCCCGGGCCCAGGGCGCGCTGGCCTGCGAGTTCTCCCGGCCGCCAAGCCTGGCACATGTCTTCGGAACGCGCTAGCCAATGTTTAACCCGAATGCGGTGGCCACCAGGCCGCTTTTGTTTGTTCGCAAATTAATCACCCAGCGCAGGGCCGGCGCCAGGGTGGGTTTATCACCCACCGGGAGGGGGGCGCGGCGGCCCCGCAGAGACAAAGAGGAGTTCGCACCTTCCCGCTTTTGATCCCAAGTTACTGCGGGCTCCCTGCAAAATACGAGCCTCCTGGGGCCGAGTCTGGGAGGTCAGTCATAATTGGCGGAAGTTTGCAGACCATTAGCAAGATGTCGACATTTTCGATTCAGAACCCCGCAAACTTTCCTCTCCCCCCCTCCTCCCTTGCGCGCTGGAGTGGGAGTGGGGGTCAGGAGTGGCAACTGGGGTGACCCCAGGGTTAAGTTAGAGCTACGGGCAAAAATAGGCACGTGAGGGAGGGGGCCGTGTGAGGGGCAGAAATCAAGGCTAGGTCCACCTCCGCCGTTGAGGCCAAAGGCAAGTCGAGATATTTACAAGTGAAATCAGCAAGCTCCCCTCCCATGTCCAAACCGAAGGGAGGCCAGAATGCGGAGGACCGAGTAAAATGTCTCTCTCCTGGGCATCTGGACGCTTGGGGCACCTAGTTGGGGGGTGGGTCAGTCATCTCGTGGTTGCAGAATTACTTTTCTTCTACTCGGAGCGTCGGGGCAGAGATTGGCCTGCGAGTGCAGGCAAAACCAGACCGGGTGTTTGGGGCCGCTCCTGAAAGCGCAGCGGTGAGGCCCCGGGCTCCGGCGGCCAGCAGTATGGGGGAGGGGCGGGTTTCAGCCTCCAGAGACTCTTGAAACCCAGTGGTGACCTCCGTGGTCGGTGTAAGAAGGGGGAAGGCCTGTTTTCTCGCACCCTTCGGGATCGGGCCGCCAGGGACGCGGGAGGGGGGCGTTGTGAGCCGACATCCTGGCCCCCGCCGCCTCTTGCTCCACCACTGCAGAGAGAGGCCGAGAGGATGCCAGAGAAAGACCGAAAGGGAAAGAAAGGGGCGAGGTGGCGAGCCAGACGGAGTTCGCAGAACCACTCTATTCTCTCTGGTGACTTCAGGGAATTCTTAGCGCTGGCGCCAAGCGCTCTTAACCATGTGCGTCAAAAATGCGAGGCTGGAAAATCTTGTCGCCTCAAAAGTTCCGCCCCTATCTCGGCGCGGTTGGCCCACAACGGAACTGCATTTTCACCCCCCACTTGCTCTCACTTCGGAGTCTGGGAGCTGGGGGCTTAGGGGGTACACGAGGCAAAATGTAAGAGAGGAAGGTACTGGCTGTCGACACACAGACACACACACACACACACACATCCCAAGCCTGGGGTTTCTTAACCCCCTAGGCCGCGCAATCAGCCCTTCCTTCGTTCCACTGGAGGAAGCTCCCAACTCACTGAAGGGTAAAAGAATATTGTCCCCAAGATTTCCCTCCATCCAAGCAGGGACGGCCCAACTCATTGGCCCCCAGAAATGGGAAATGTGGGTCTGGGGAATCCTCTGACCCGGACAGGGACCTGCGGTAACAGTTACCAATTCGGCGACAGGTCTGATAGCTAAGATCCGGTTACCTCCCTCCCCTTCACCCTTGCTGAGGCCCCCCACCCTACCTGAATTGGAGCCGGTCACCTCGCCTCTGGGATGGGGGCGTTTCACGATTTGTTTTACAAATTCACCCCCCGACTTCTGGCGAGATAAGTCCCCGGGTGGAGAAAGAACTGAGGCACCGAGAGATAAGTGCGATGCCTGGAGAAGATACAGGGCTGGCGCACCTCCCCCTACCAGCTCCTCACCGAGCCGGCCGCCGAAAGGAGGGAGGCGGCTGGATGGGGACAGGCCCAGAACCTAG
Source organism: Mesoplodon mirus (assembly GCF_964341445.2). NCBI lineage: Eukaryota > Metazoa > Chordata > Mammalia > Artiodactyla > Ziphiidae > Mesoplodon > Mesoplodon mirus. The sequence goes on from NC_138989.1 coordinate 14,286,888, forward strand.
TCCCTCGCTGCGCTCACTTTGTTCAGATCTCCCCTCTCCCCTCTGCACTCACACACACATTCAGGTGGAAAACCGGGAGCCCGATTCCAAACGGAAGACGAGATCTAAAAGGGCTGGTAAATGTATTTCAGAAAAGCCCGAGTCCGCCTCCCGGAGTCAGTTGAGCGCAGACCCGGGCAGCCGCGCAGGCTAAGTGTTTGCGTGTACGTGGTTTTCGCGGGTGGCTGGGTCCCAGTGGGTCGGCGCGTATTCGCGTACAGATGTGCTAGGAGCGTTTGGGTCTCCGCGCATAGTTTCGGGTGGGGCACGGTGGAGCGCGAGCCCCCACCAGCGTGGGCTGAGATCTGCCCGCATCCGTGTGCTCGGGAGCCCTTGAGCCCTGCTGCCGGGGAGACCGGCACCAAGAGACACCCGAGCTCGGGAGCCCTTTAGTGGCGGCCGGGAGGAGCTTGGCTCCACGTGGGGCTGGAGAGCGCGCAAGCCTGGAGACTCTGCGGCGCTCGCCTCTCCGCCTCGGTCGGCTTTTGTTGCGCCCGGCGGCCGGAGGGCAGCTCGCGGGAGCCTGGGCCGTCCGCTCGGCTCGCCCGGGGCCGGGCTAAGAGGGTGAGCGGGAGAGAGAAACGGCTGCGGCTGCCAGAGGCGAGCCGAGCGCGCGAGAGGCGAGCGCCCCTGCCCGGCGCCGGGCGCGCTCTCCGCCTTCCTGGCCCGGCTCGCTCGCTCCCGCCTCCCTCCCCCGTGCTCCATGCCCAGCCTCCTCCCTCGATCCCGGGCTGGATGACTGAGGCATTTCAGACGTGGGCTGAGCCAGAGCGAGCGAGCTCTGAGGCTGCGGCGATCTCTCGATAAGCCACCTAGAGGCGACTCGGTGCGCGCGCTCCCCAGTGGCTCCCCGCCCTCCCTCTGATCATGTTGACATATTCACAGGACAGGCAGTAGTACCGATGCGGCGCTGCGACGTTACAGTTTCCGACACCTTCTTTTTATAACTCGGCTCTATCCCCCAGCACTCGACCTGTGAAAACCACGCCTATGAAGCAACACAATTGGTCCGAAAGCGTCAAAGAGCCAATCAAGAGGCCTCCGGCTCTCCGCAGCCCACAGCAGAGCCCGACCTTCTAGACCGCCGAGCAGACGCCCGGGGAATTCTAGAGGCGGAGGAGGGTGGCGAGGAGCTCTCTCTGGCTTTCTCTCGCTCCCTCCCTCTCCTCGCGCTCCCTCTCCCACTCTCTCTCTCTCTCTCTCCCTCTCTCTCTCTCCCTTCTTTTCATTCTCCTCCTCCCCCTAAATCCTCCCTGCCCTGCGCGTCTGGACGCAGATTTAGGAAGCGAATTCGCTCACGTTTTAGGACAAGGAAGAGAGGCGCGGGAGAAGAGCACACCAAGATTCGGATTGAAACCCAGACACCAGGCTCGGAGCGGAGGAAGGAGGAGGAGGGCGAACGGAAGCCCGTTTGCAGTTCAAGTTTTGATAGCGCTGGTAGAAGAGGGCTTCAATCAGAGTTGTTTTTTTTTTTTTTTTTAAAGGAGGGAGACTTTTTCCGCTCTCTCGCTCGCAGTTCAAGCCGGTCTAGCGCAACTGCAGACGCCTCCTGCGAGCCAGAGGGAGAGGCAGAGAGATAGGGGGGCGGGTGAAGAAGAAGGAGAAGAAAAGGTAAAAAGTCTCCTAGGAGAACTGGTCGCATTTGCAACAAAGAACTGGGGGCTGGAGAGGGACTGCCGGGACCGAGGGCTGGCGTGTCTATTTCGAGCCAAGCGGCAGGGCTCCGGCACGAGTCCAGACCCTGCTCGTTCCTCTCGCCTCGTAAACCGACTTCCAGGAGCGGCTTTTTGAAAACGCAAGACACTAGGACAGTCATCTGAGCGACTATGTCTCCTGATTTCTCGCCTTGCCCTCTTTAAAAGCGGCATTCCCCTCCCGAAAAGACACTTCCCCCTCCCCTCACTTTGAGGTGCTTTAGTTGTGATCCCCCCCCTTTTTTTTCTTTCGCTTTTTTTTTCCCCTCCAAACTATGCGCTGCTGTTAAAAAACAAAAACAAAACAAAACAGCAGCTGCGGACTTGTCCCCGGCTGGAGCCCAGCGCCCCGCCTGGAGTGGATGAGACTCTCCATGAGAGATCCGGTCATTCCTGGGACAAGCATGGCCTACCATCCGTTCCTACCTCACCGGGCGCCGGACTTCGCCATGAGCGCGGTGCTGGGTCACCAGCCGCCCTTCTTCCCCGCGCTGACTCTGCCGCCCAACGGCGCGGCGGCGCTCTCGCTGCCCGGCGCCCTGGCCAAGCCGATCATGGATCAATTGGTGGGGGCGGCCGAGACCGGCATCCCTTTCTCGTCCCTGGGGCCGCAGACACATCTGAGGCCTCTGAAGACCATGGAGCCGGAAGAAGAAGTGGAGGATGACCCCAAGGTGCACCTCGAGGCCAAAGAACTTTGGGATCAGTTCCACAAGCGGGGCACGGAGATGGTCATTACCAAGTCGGGAAGGTAAGCAAGCGGCAAGCAGCGGGCCCCCTCCCCCAAACTACTGAAGGTTTCTTTCCTCCTTTTCTCTCTCTCCTCCCAGAACGGCCGGTTTGCCAGTTATTCCGGCTTAGGGGCAAACACAGTTCCCCCAGAACTGTGTACCAGAACTGTGTACAGAGACCTCCCCGGGCCCTGCCCCTGTGGTAGGAGATTTCAGCTTACCTAGGCGTCTGCAGCCGGCCGTTTTTCCTACCTGGGTCTGCATCCCGGGTTCCATACAGGATAGGTAGAATTTTCTCAGTGCTGCCCAGACATCTCTGCAGGAAGAAAGAAAAGCACCCCTTTGCAGGCAGTTCAGTATTTCAAACCTTTCTGGAACATCTTTGTGTCTTTGTAGATGTTGTGTTTTTGTCTGGTTCATTTCGCTCTCGGAGAGAAGCACTTACAGCCCTTTTTGTTTGTGTGGTAGCCGGAGGCCTGGAAGGAGCTGCCTTGCCTTCTCTGCCCTCCAGCCTAGCCTCTGGGTCTGCAAGGGGGCCTGAGCCTGCCCCTGCCAGCACCAGAGAGAAACCGAAGGGCATTTGGGGTTTGTCCATACTGCTTCGTGTGTCTGTAATCGAGGGAGAGTTCAACAGGCAATTTTGGCTAATTAAGATTATGTTTGCAGACCCAAGGAGCCAGTAGGCAGCCCCATACTGCTGTTTCATGTGTGAATATTATCAACCACATTTTACATAACGTTTAGAGGTCCTTGCCTGACCAAAACGTGCCTGTCACTTAAAATCACTGATTTTTTTAAATGGCATTGAATTCTACCAAGGCATAAAGTTGAAGGAATAAAGAGAAAATCCCTCTCTTGAGGTCTTTAGTTTTCTGTGTCTTTCCAAGCTAAATGAGGCCAAAGTTTGCCATAAAATCCTCCAACGCAGAAGACACACAGGCAGTTTCACAGCGACCCGCTCTCTGCTCCCTTTTAAGTCAAAAGTACAGAATGCCAATGCCTCTGGAAAGTAAAAAGCAATTTGGTGGTGGAGTCTTGCCGTTTTGGACTGGCCCGAGCAGTGGGGAGAATGTGGTTAGCGGCGCGATAGGCAGGCTGGTGATCAGGCCTGGGCGTCCACCCCAATCGACAGAATTCGTTTTGAGAACTCACCAAAGTACAGTTTCATTTCGCCAGCAGCGGGACTGCTGTTCCACAGCAGGGAGGGGTGCAACTTGACATTTCTTTTCTTGATACGTTTAACATTTTCTCATCAATGGGTGGTGGAAAATTCTACCTCGACTGACTGAACTTGACTAAAATCCTACCCAAGCTGTTTACAACTAGACACCCAGAAAAGGCAGAGGCAGGAATTTCCCTCTAAGGAGGGTAACCTATAAAGTCATACAAGAGACCAAAAAAATTACAAAAAAATTATTAGATGATGTAGAGAAATCCAGTGCCGCAATTCATTCTTTTTGAATCTTGGGACATTTAAAATAGAGCCATTTGAGCATATTTAATCCTTCTGTTGTGGAAGGAAACAACTTTGCATCCAGTCGCCCTACTCTGAATGGCACAAGCTCATCAAATGTAACAGAAAGTTTTAAATTTGATTTAAATATTTTAGGTAGAAGATCAAACCCGGGAAACTGAGTGATTTTTTTTCGCTTTTTTCTTCTCTCTTCTCTCCCCTCGTAGGCGAATGTTTCCTCCATTTAAAGTAAGGTGTTCAGGGCTGGATAAAAAAGCCAAATATATTTTGTTGATGGACATTATTGCTGCAGATGACTGTCGGTATAAATTTCACAATTCTCGGTGGATGGTGGCGGGAAAGGCTGACCCTGAAATGCCAAAGAGAATGTACATTCACCCCGACAGCCCTGCCACCGGGGAACAGTGGATGTCCAAAGTTGTCACTTTCCACAAACTGAAACTCACCAACAACATTTCGGACAAACACGGATTTGTAAGTTTCATGGCTTCCCTTCGATAAAATTTTCTCTTCTCTCTAGCAAAGGCAATGCTTCCACCTTCCATGTAAAATCAAGAGTTTTTCCCTCTCTCTCAGTTGCCAAGCATAGCAAACTTGCTCGATCCGCAAACAGAGATGGAGAGAGAATTCCAGGGTGTTTCTCTTCAGATAATGGAAGGCCTGGCATTCTGAAAGAAGTGAGGCTCATGGTCTATGGCAAGTCCAGGTCTTGGTAACTGTTTGACCTGACAGGGAAGTTAAAAAGCAATCGTGAAGACGTAAAGTCAGTGTCAAAGGTAGACGTTCGTAAGGGATTTGTTTAACGATATCAAACTTCTATTTTGAAAGCAGCCATACGGTTGCTTAGGGGAGTTTTAAGGTTCGAAGTCTTGACTGTGTTGGTGAGAGGGTGTGAATACAAATTTTGAAAGATGTTCTTCCCTTGGACTAAAAAAGAATTGGGCTTAGGTGAAAGTCAGGTTTACTAGAAATGAGACTTAGATTTCCCAGTACAAAAATTGCATGTGTGTTGGGAGTATATGTACGGATTCAGGGAGGGAGTTCCTAGAAACTTTCAGGAGACTTAGATTGCTTGTAAAAGTCAAGCAAAGGACCTTTTGCCCCCTGCCCCTACGCCTCCCCAACATTTCAATAAAATAAACAGAGTGATAAGTGAGGAATAAGCAGAAAGATTAGGCCCAGGAAGATGTGAATGGCGCGGAAATATCTTCAGGGGGCAGGAATTGCATTTGAAGCCCTTGATTTGATTAAGGCATAAATATTCCTCTCTAGAGTTCAGCCTTTCAGGGCTTTAAGTGGATTGGGCTCGTCAATTAGTGGGCACTTAAAAGACTGAATCATTTTGTAAATTAAAATGCATGTTTTTCTCTATCTTTTAAGACTTTGGCCTTCCCAAGTGATCAAGCAACGTGGCAGGGGAATTATAGTTTTGGTACTCAGGTAGGCTAGGGTTCAAGGTACGAATCAACCTTAGATGGTGAGGGTGGGGGAGGACCCTTTGGAAATTGAGGAGCAATTTGGATTCTCCAGAAGATTATTACATGGGGAGCTGAATGTTCCCACAGAGGTACTCCGAGGAGGTGGGCTCGGTACAAGCGTGGTGCCCTTCGGTGGGGTAGACGTCGGCCTGACAGGGGTCCTAGGGTCCTGTTCTTCCCACTAAATCCTCTTGTGATGTGTGTCTCTCCTCTTCCGGCCCCTGCAGACTATACTGAACTCCATGCATAAATACCAGCCCCGCTTCCACATTGTGAGGGCCAATGACATCTTAAAACTTCCTTATAGTACTTTTCGGACGTACTTGTTCCCCGAAACCGAATTCATCGCTGTGACCGCATACCAGAATGATAAGGTAACCAAATTCGCTTTTCTTTTTCATCGTGATATTAACACCCACTTCCCCTCCCCCCTTTAAGCTGCTCTGGGGAGAGGATAAGAAAGTTACAAGAGCATTGGGATGGGAGTCTGATTTTTCTTTTGTGAATGGACCTTCAGTGGAGCTTTGCGGGGAAGGGGTACTGGCACACTGCAGAAGGAAAAAAACAAAACAAAACAACTTGACCAGCTAGGAATCCAATGCGGAGTGAAAAAAATGCCACACTAACTTTGCCAGTGAGAAGCTCCTGTAACCACCCGTCCTTACTGTTGCCCGCCTCACCCGACCCAGGGCTTTCTCCTGTTGGTTTCAAGGTTCATCCTCTTCCTCTTCAGGAAGAGGGTCAAGAAATCAGGGTCGAAAGGAACCAGCTAAAATTGAAGGCAAAAGCCATTCGGGATCTTGGGAGGAGAGTCCCAGCAGAGACCAGATTTTCTCCCCTGGCCAGAAATCCCGAGTAGCTGGTCTGGTTTTTATTACCTTTTACGCTGCTGTGTTTTTTATGGTGTGTGTGTGTGTCCATGTGTGTGTGTTTGTTTGGAAAAACCTACTCTGATCACAGGGTCATGCTAATTGAGTTGTCTGAGGCTTTTGAGATGAGATGACCAAAGTCACCACTTCATTTGAAGGGTTTTTTTCTCCCTGGGCCTGCGGCCGGGGATTAGGAGTACCCCCAAATGGAACAGCAGGCAGCACCTGGTATGTAAAGCTATGGTGGCCCGAAGGTCATGGGCGTGTGCACAGAGAGACACAGAGAAAGTGACTCTTGCTGTGGGTTCACCAGTCGCCAGGTTGGCTGTTAGCAGGCTGTTAATGGGGGCGGGGGGTAGGGGGGTGGGGGGCAGCTGAGGACCTCTGGCCTTCAACTTCTGAACCCTAGACCTCAGTGCCAGTCCAGCTCACTAGACGACGACGCCCTACATTTTGAATTCACTCTCACTATGGGTGGGTCCTCTGTGGCCCGCTGATGGGGGTCTTCCAGGTCTGGTTCCTTGGTCTGGAGACTAGGACATCAGGACCTCCTCTCCCTGCAAGAAGTGCAAACAGGATTTATTCCAAGAACAAGAATCCATCCAAGGGGCCCTTTTCCCACCTCTAGCGAACTCTGTATACATCATCCCCATCCCCGACCCCACCGCAGGGAAGGGATTTGAAAGATTACATACTATTTTTCCTCAGCGTGTAAAAATGCACGCACCCTCTAGACCCAGAATCCTATGAATCTAAGTTGTTAACGGAATAATAAAATACAGCATTTTTGATCAAAGCGGCCATGGGCCTTCTCCACCTAATGGCGGTGGCAGGGCATATAAATGAAAACAAATGTTTCCAGTGGTCATTCAGTCCTTCTAAATCTATAATTGTCAATATCGTAATTCCTGAAACACACTCCCCCGACACCCAGCAAAAAAATCAAGCCCACTCCAGCACAAGGGTAGTGAAACCCCATAAATCATTTTATTAGATTTACAGAAAAGGTTGGAGGATGTGCTGTGTGTATGTTTGTGCGTGTGTTTTGGGGCAGGAAATATAACATATTTTATGATCATTGCACTGTATAAAAAATCTAAAGGAAAGCATAATTTTAAGATCTACAGGTTGCCCTTTGACAGCTTTTCCATTTCTAAGCCCAAGCTGTTGGCTGCCCAGGCAGGATCATTTCAGCCTGGAATCCCTGGTTTGGCCTCCAGTGGGAGATGCCAGCCATGGCACACTTTCCTTTGGTTTTCCTCCTGGCCCCCTCCAAACTTCTTCTGTGTTCCCCTCTCTCTTTCTCTTCAACCTGGCCTATCCAAATGACTTCTCTGGTGGTTGGAAGTCAGATTTCTAGTAGATTAATGAGTTGGGGGAAACACTCCCAGAACATTCTAGAAAATGAAGCCAGTGTCTCTTTCTTGCTTGTGTCTCCTTCTCTAGATAACTCAGTTAAAAATAGACAACAACCCTTTTGCAAAAGGTTTCCGGGACACTGGAAATGGCAGGAGAGAAAAAAGGTGAGCTGAGACAGTTGTTTCTCAGATAATTTAGAAAATCGCTTTTCTAGGTCCCGACACTCAACTGTTAGAAGTGGGATGCGGGCACTTATCTTGAGAAGGGTGGGGGAAGGGTGGGGGAAGGGTGGAAAACAGCTTGATGCCCCTCAGCCAAGAACTTACCGATTTCGGTACACTACTTTCTCTACCTCTTCCATGTTATCTTAAAGGAAGTTTACTAGGCCACCCCATAGAAAGATGTCTCTGCAAGAAAAGTATCAGGGATACAGATTATATACAGATGCCTATTAATTTCTAATTAGTTTAAGTTCATCCTGGGCAGGTCCCAGGAAAGGACTAAGCCATTCACAAGATGCCTTGGAATTTTTGCAGTCTTGTCTGGCAAATACCCTCAGACAGAACTGAAGCCCCTGGAGACATCTATGGCCCCCTCCTTCTGTGGGGACATGTATCATTCTGCATTAAGCAGACAGCTGGCTGGTATATAAAAGAAGCTCTCCCCTCCCCCACCCGCATTCAAAGAATTCCGAAAATCCAGAAAATCAGCCCCAATTTTTAACCTATCCCCTGGGGGTGGGGGAGGGCATTAAGAAATAATTTCTCACATCAAAATAGAGGTTTTTTGAGTCCGATTAATGTGTTGGTGAACCGGTTACAGTAAAGTGCACCATGAAATAACCACTTCTTCCCAATCTTAGCAACCCATGCGGAGTTGGTCCGCTCTTTGTGTTCACTGCCTTGAGTCTTCTTTTCTCCTCCGTCTGTGAGGCAGGCTGCTCAGCTGTCTCTGGCTGGCTCCAATCTCCCCTCTTGCTCTTTACTTTTTTTTTTCATATCATGGTTTATTTCATAAGATGACATCATAATTCATGTCTAATTCACAAGAACAAAGACTCAAACTCCTCCTGCCTTCCCGTTGAACTCTGAGGGCAGGGAAATCCAGGTACAAATGCATGATCGTGAGATGGCCCAACCTGCTATCTAGTGGCTCAGGGTCACCAGGTATGGTCCTCCTCCTCATGAAGACGTTATCTTCCCATCCCCTGGACCTGCAGCTCCCAAAGGAGCAGTCAGTAACTCCTGGGGAGGTGTGAGAACTGGAACCAGTGAGGCCCAAAGTTGCTCTTTACTTTTAAACAAGATTTCACTGCCCCAGCCAATACCCCTTCCCTAATGAAACCCTCTGGTCTTGAATAAATACACCCAAAGCCTTCTTTCCCCCTCCGTCCCCCTGGGCATGTGTGCGCCTCTTTGGAGAGGGTGAGACGGACCGAGAGGGGAAAATCCTGTTCTGATGTGTAACGCTGGGTGTGTGGGGGCTTCTGCCACAGAAAGCAGCTCACCCTGCAGTCCATGAGGGTGTTCGATGACAGACACAAAAAGGAGAACGGCACCTCCGACGAGTCCTCCAGTGAGCAGGCTGCCTTCAGCTGCTTCGCCCAGTCCTCCTCTCCGGCCGTCTCCACCGTGGGGACATCCAACCTCAAAGGTAAGTCTGGCCACCTCTGATTTCTCAGATTTCTCCAGGTCTTGGAAGCCTGACGAGTTGGGGGCTGGGGGCACCCACCAGGGAACCTGACCCCTCCAAAGCTTCAGATCCTTCTAGAAGTTTGTAAACAGGAGCCAAATCTCACAGAGGGTGATCAGGTGTGTCCCCCTTCCCTAAGTTCATCTGAGAGCTCAGACCCCTTTCCCCCAGACACTGATTTGGCAGGGAGGAAGGAAGGGGTGGTCCCAGTTCCTGTATCCCCTCTGGGTGGAGGCCTGGAGCATCCCTCCCTCTCTCTTTCTTTTTCCCATACCCCCCACCCCACCCCTCCAACCAAGCAACAGCTGACTTTTTTTTACTCTGTCTTCAAACTCTAGGTTAAAATGTGTTAGGCTGGGGGTGGGAGGAGTCAGGGGATTTTCTGCCACCTGGAACAGGGAAGGTGACCAAGAGAAATCCAGCTATAGGGCCACCATGGACCTGTGAGAGGAGATGGAGCACTGAGAATCTGGGTTGGGGAGGGCAGGGGTGGGAGGGGAGGAGCTGTTCAAATCCCCAGTTGGTTTCCTGTGTTTAAAGAGCAAGAACTATTTATTTGGAAAGACACACATGCTCTCAATAGGAAGAGACCTGTTTTTTAAGTGAAATAAAATGAGAGTTCTTTATGTCTTCTATCCATTCAAGCTTTAAACACAAAATGGGATCCCTTTTTCTTTTTTTTTCTGGTAGGACACACACAGAGGGTGTGGTGAGAGCAAAAGAGAATCCATGATTGTCTTCAGGCAGTGAGTGGGCCGCTTATCACCCATCTCTGTCTGCAGAGACAGGGGAAACAGAGGCTCAGTGGAGTGTGTGTGTGTGTGCGTGCGCGCGTGCGAGTGCGTTGGGGGAGGAATGTTCACTTCTGCCACTACCAATTCAAATGCCAGGGTTCTCTCCAAACAAATCCTTCTGAAAGAAATCCACAAATTTGTGGAAGGGACTGCTCCCAATCACTCAGGGAACAAAGAGAGGGTAGACTAGAAGGTGTTCCCGCAGTGAGTTTTAGTGTAAGTCACTTTTAATTTTTAAAAACTGAATTTGCAGTCGAATGGGAAAAAGGCCAGTAAAGGCTTTGTCTGACCTAGTAGGAGCTCAGTGCTCACTTGTGTAAAATAGTAAAATTCACTACCCATTTGGGGAAGGATCTATGGAGGGAGGGGTGCCGCTCTATCTACATACTTGAAATTCATTACTAGCTTGTTGCATCCTTCCACTAAAATTTGCTGTATCATCACTCCCACTTTGCAGATGAGAAAACTGAGGCGCAGAGAGGTTAAGGGGCTTCCTGGGGTTACACAGCTGGGAAGTGGCCGAGCTGGGATTCAAAGTGGGGAACGGGAGTTATGCTGGTCCGGGTTTCAGACCTAACGCCCTTCTGCTTGGCTTTTGTTTCCCTCCTATGGTAGATCTGTGTCCCAGCGAGGGTGAGAGCGATGCCGAGGCCGAGAGCAAAGAGGAGCACGGCCCGGAGGCCTGCGACGCGGCCAAAATCTCCACCACCACGTCGGAGGATCCGTGCCGGGACAAGGGCAGCCCGGCGGTCAAGGCGCACCTCTTCGTGGCCGAGCCCGGCGGCCGGCCCCGGGACAGCGGGCGGCTGGACAAGGCGTCGCCCGACTCGCGCCACAGCCCGGCCACCATCTCGTCCAGCACCCGCGGCCTGGGAGCCGAGGAGCGCCGGAGCCCGGGCCGCGAGGGCGCGGCCCCTTCCAAGGCCGAGGAGGCGCGCGCGCTGCCGGGCAAGGAGGCCTTCGCGCCGCTCACCGTGCAGACGGACGCGGCCGCCGCGCACTTGGGCCAGGGCCCCCTGCCCGGCCTCGGCTTCGCCCCTGGCCTGGCCGGCCAGCAGTTCTTCAACGGGCACCCGCTCTTCCTGCACCCCGGCCAGTTCGCCATGGGAGGTGCCTTCTCCAGCATGGCCGCCGGCATGGGGCCTCTGCTGGCCACCGTGTCCGGGGCCTCCACCGGCGTCTCGGGCCTGGATTCTACGGCCATGGCCTCGGCCGCCGCGGCGCAGGGACTGTCGGGGGCGTCCGCGGCCACCCTGCCCTTCCACCTCCAGCAGCACGTCCTGGCCTCTCAGGTATTTATCAGCGCCTCTCCAGCCCCTCATTCACTCTCGTTTGCCTGCCTCTTGATCCCAGACACTCACCCAGTCCCCCTGCCTAGAAGCTTTAATAATAATAATTATTATTATTATCATCATTATTATTACTAGGTGCAAGACTTATTGATTCATCATAACCTCACACTCCCCACCAAAACTTAAAAAAAATTTTTTTCTAAGTTAAGGGCTATTTCTAGCAGAGTAACAAGATGGTAATAACAGATAATAACTCTGCACAGCACTTACTTTGTGCCGGGCGCTCTTCTAAGTACTCGATCTATTCTGACTTCAGTGATCCTATGATCACCTCCACCTTCTAGATGAAAGGACAGAGATCAGAGATGTTGAGTAACTTATCCAAGGACACACAGCTGGTAGGTGGTGGACCTGAGACTCTACCCCAGGCAGTCAGACTCCAGGGCCTCTTCCAGAGGCTGTGATTTTAGCTTCAGAGTTGAAATGTCTCTTAAGTGTTTCACAGCCAACCCTTCCCCAAGACTTAGAGGAGGGAGAGACCATGGCCTGGTAAGGGAAGTGACTCCCTGGGGAAGAGTTGATTCTTGAACCTCCAATATGAAGCTATTTCCCTGCTCCCCCACCCCTCGCAGGCCAGCCTGTTCCCCAAAGGGTTAATGGCTTGTGCACACGTGGGAAATGTCAGAGAAGGACAGGCTGGGGCTATGGCAGGCTTGGCGGCCTGTGTATGGCTCAGACAGCTGTGTTGGGGCTCCAGCAGCTGGGGAGAAGTCTCAGGCTGCTGAAAATGCTCTGAACCCCAGCGAAAAGGTTCTATGGGGTTTTCTGCACGCCCTTGCCTTTTGTTTTGTCTGAGCACATTCATCTCCCTTCCCTGAGCCAAGAGGCAGGACTGGCCTCCCACTCTGGGAGGAGGAGGGGACTGAGAAAAGGGCTGGCTTCTCCCCTTCCTCCATCCCTCCCATCTCCTGTGCTAGCCCTTTCTGGAGACCCTCCTGTCATTGGTGGGCAGGTGATAAGCGGGCGAGGGCCTGCCTGGGCAAACAGGTACTAATAGTACCCAAGGCAATGGGTCAGAGAGAACTAACCCAGGCCAGGGTCCCCGGATTTTTATTCTGCTTCTGCCACTTGCTAGCTGAGTGAATTCCTACACCCCTGGGGCCTACCTCAGCTCAGTCTCTCCACCTGTAACACCAGCATATCTGGGCCTATAGGTGATTTCTTTGTTCATAGCAAACACCCTTTACTCTTTCCCCCTCCATCCTGCCCACCCCCCTTTTTCTTTTGCTTAAGGATCTTCCCCAGATTTTTTTTTTAACTTCTAGACTGGAGTAGGAGGACGGAGGACAAGAATGAAAAAAAAAACGCATGTCCAATATTTTATGCCCTCTGGTTTTCACCCAGCTACTTTTGTGGGGTAGGCTGTCTGTAGCCCCATTTAACAGGTGGAACAACTGACTCTGATGGGAGAATTTCCAACCGTCCTATTGGCCAGGTACCCTGTGTGAAGTATATTGCAGGCAGCAGCTCATTTCATACCCACAAAGTCCCCCATAAGTATGCGAATTATTAAACTTTTCCCTGGTTTTGCCATATAAGAAAGCTGAGGCACAGGGAGTGAATACTTTGGCCTAGGTTGACACAGCTCAGATTTGGACCTAGACACAGAAGTTTGAGTGTCCTGCTCTCTACCCCCCAGGGAGAGAGGTTAAGGACTCACCCAAGGTGGGGATGGGTGGGGGAGGGGTGATGGATGAGGGTGGCTCCTCCCCACTGCGCAGAGCCTGGGCCCTGACTCTGCTGCCCCTGCCTTCTCTTCCTCGCCCAGGGCCTGGCCATGTCGCCTTTCGGAAGCCTGTTCCCTTATCCCTACACGTACATGGCCGCGGCGGCGGCCGCCTCCTCGGCAGCGGCCTCCAGTTCCGTGCACCGCCACCCGTTCCTGAACCTGAACACCATGCGCCCGCGGCTGCGCTACAGCCCCTACTCCATCCCCGTGCCGGTGCCGGACAGCAGCAGCCTGCTCACCACCGCCCTGCCGTCCATGGCCGCAGCCCCGGGGCCCCTGGACGGCAAGGCCGCCGCCCTGGCCGCCAGCCCGGCCTCGGTGGCCGTGGACTCGGGCTCGGAACTCAACAGCCGTTCCTCCACGCTCTCCTCCAGCTCCGTGTCCTTGTCGCCCAAACTCTGCCCGGAGAAGGAGGCGGCCACCAGCGAACTGCAGAACATCCAGCGGCTGGTCAGCGGCTTGGAAGCCAAGCCCGACAGGTCCCGCAGCGCATCCCCGTAAACTCCTCCCCAGAAAAGTCTCTTCATTCCAGTCCAGTCCAGTCCAGTCTGCAGTGCACTTTGTTGGATGTCAAATAAACCACGGGCGTGCAGTGAGGTCAGCCCTTCTTTGTGAAGCCCTGTCTGGGAAGGGGTGCCGGACTCCCTGGAGAGAATGTGCTAGAAACAAGCCCTGTCTTCTTGGCGTGGTTTATACATCCGGGATCTGGCTCAGAAACGTCGGTTGCACTGAGCTCTTGGGGGTGGGAGTTAATGCCTTGGCGACCGGAGCACCTCCTTCGAGGCTGGTCTGGAAGCTGTGGGAAGATAGAGGTAGCCAGGCCCCAGAAGGGGAGGGGTTGAAAAGCTCCCCCAGTGCAGATTTATATATACATATTTTTTTCCTTCACCGTGTCAAGTGGAAACACAAATAAAATTGAAAAAAAATACCGGGGACAAATGGATACATTAATATGATTCTGTTCGTGAAGATTAAACTTTCTAGTGACCTGCGTATCAGTTCTAAATAAATTACTGGGTAGCATTGTTTGGGGAGGGAAGTCCCTGCCATCCTTGTTTAGCCTCTATTAAGGAAATCTGTGTCTTTTTAATATTCTTGTGATGTTTTAAGAGCTATAGGTCTCTTTTTGCATGTTCCACAGTAATGTATTTGTGGGTTTTATTTTTGAATGCTTGCTTTTAGAGAGAAAAGGACATTACCCCTTACCCTTTTCCTCGATTCTCAACAACCCCGAGGGGGATGATTTAAAGGGAAGGGGGTGGGGAAAACACCAAAAATGAATTTATTTTATCTAAGCTCTGTAGCAGGATTCATGTTGTCCCTCTGGCAGTTCTTTCTCTTTCCTGTATATGCAATAACAAGGTTTTAAAAAATAATAAAGAAGAAGCGAGACTATTAGACAAAGTATTTATGTAATTATTTGATAACTCTTGTAAATAGGTGGAATATGAATGCTCGAAAAATTAAACTTTAATTTATTGACATTGTACATAGCTCTGTGTAAATAGGATTGCAGCTGTCAGGTTTTGTGGTTTTGTTTTCCTATAGTCAGTTTTATTTCAAGGTCACAGGATCGCTTTTAAAAGTAGAAAACACACTTTCTGCACCGACACCGACACACTTTTCAAAAGAGTTGTCTGCAAAGAAAAAAAAAATTTTTTTAATGTCCAAAAGTGGGGAAAAGTGCTATTGCCTGTTTTACCAAAACTTGGGGAGGTGGGGCTGCTTCCCAACCCCACCTGAAATTCCTAAGGGTGGTTCTGAGATTGCTTGCGGGTGGGGTGGGAAGTGTGGAGGCTGTGGTTTGACTTTATGATTTTTCTTTTGTATTTGTATTTGCTGGTCTGATTTCTTCCAAACAAAGTGGAATTGACTACTTAACTCTCTTCAGTGTTGATGGTGTTTGGAATTGGTGCCTATAGAGATATATATTCACAGTTCAAAAGTCAGGTGCTGAGAGCTGGTTTAAAGACAAAAATTCATGAAGGTATATTTTGTGTTATAATTGTTTATGAGTTCTTTGGTTTTCTGTATTTTTGCCCCCTCTCTTTAAAATATCATTGAAATTTCAATAAATTTTTATTGAAATGTCTTTGGGCCTCGTGTTAAGTGCTTTCTTTGGGGAACTTTACTGAAAGTGGAGAGTGGGCCTCTTTCTCTCCTGGCTTCCTTTAGCCCCTTCTCTTTGCCTTTAAATAATTAAGACCGCCCCCACTGAACCAAAATGAGATGTCACTCAAGTTACAAAACTAAAAACAAAAGTCCCTTACTCGGCGGCGGCGGCGGCGGCGGCGGCGGCGGCAGCCGCGAAGGGAGCGGTTTCAATCTGAAATTACTTTTCCTTTAAATTAGGAAGCAAAACGAGAGACGGAAGGGGGGCTGATTAGAATTGGATAGAATAGCAATTTCAGATACTTAAGTTTTAATGGAAAAAGAATGCTCGCTCCCTAAGTCAGTGTTTCCCGCATGAATCCGAACGTTTTCGTTTTAGGCTCGCTCTCCCTTTGCACGTCGATCTGGGAAATTCAAGTCAATTTCTCCTTGCCCCAGTGTGCAAAAAAACAAAACAAAAACGAACAAACAAAAATTAGCAGAATCTCCTCGTGGCCAGCCCCGGCTTGGCAAGGCAGCAACCCTCCAAGCTGCAGGAGAAGGGGACGAAATCGAACGCCCCCCTGTAGTCCCCGGTGTCTCAGATTGGACCAGGCTGACCCAAGACACCCCTCAGAGGCCTCAGCCCGAATTGTGCGTGCGAAGCGCGGCCAGCTCTGCGCAAACTTTGCGTCACGGGAGGGAGGAGGGTAGTTTTCCCCGCAAGGGAAAGGTGATTCCAGGGCGCATAGTTGACCCCCTCCGAGGGAAAAGTCACCCAGGAGGCTGACACCCTCCTCCAGCTCTTCCCTCCAGCCAGCCTCCAGGCTGTTTGGGGAGTTGCCTTTTGAAGTTCGATTTATCTTTGAAACATTCAATAAAAAATGGTGAGGCCATGACAGTCTTTGGTCTCCTGCCCTCCCCACCCCAGCCTCGCCTCGGAGGTGTGTGTGTCTGTGTGTGTTGGGGGCGGGGGGGGGGAGTTAGGGAGGACGGGAAGGTTCTCCAGGCCTTTGCTTGCCCCAGGGGCCTTGACTTGAGGACGCAGCCGGAGCCTGCCTGGCGGCTGCCGCCCTCCCCCCCCTTCCCTGGAGCCCGCCAGCCCGGCCCCAAGTCCCTGTCACCTTCGGGCCCCTTGAATGGCCTACAAGGAGGACACCCCCTCCCCTCCCTCATGCTGTACTTGGAAGGGGATCGAGGTCGAGACCTTTTGGAGAGGGGGGCACAGCCCCTTCCATCTCCAACCAGGCACGTGGGGAGCCCCATAGCCTCTCCTGCGCTGTCTCCCGGGGTGGGAGGGAAAACAATCAGGGTCGGAGGTGAGGTGGGGGGGGAGCTTTGCAAGGCTTGGGGATCTTTGGGGCGCTAGCTCCTCGGAGGGCCCGAAGATTTCCAGGGCGTGCGCCCTACGCGCAGAGGCGCAGCCGACTGGGACTGGTTGTTGGCCCAACGATTACGCGCGGTGCCTGCGCCCCGGGAAGGTGGCAGTCGGCTCGGGGTGCTCGGCAGCGCTCTCCCCGAGCCGGGGGGTGGGGGATGGGGGTGGGGGGCAGAAAACAGCCTCAACCTCAAGGAGGGCAGGAATGCTTTTCTTTCACGGTCCAGATTTGCTCACCTCCTCCCCACCTCACCCCGCAAATTCTGGGACGGTGCTCAGACGTGTATCTAGCCTCTCCCAGTGCTTGCCTTTTTTTTTTTTTAATCTCCCGTGTATCTTATTTGTATATAGTGATGTTAATGAGTAACTCTGGTGGCGCTGATGGACTGGGAGTGAGCGGCTCGCAATCTCTCTGGATTTCGTTGCCTATTACTCACCTGGCGCCGGTCGCAATCTCGCCGCGGGCTTTATGGTGGCGGCGGCCGCCGCGGAGGCCACTTGGGGCCGGCGCCTTCGCCTTTTTTTTTCCGGGCTTCGAGTGCCACCTATCTGTCTGGCTCGCGAACGCGCCCCGGTGGCCGCCGCTTGCTCGGCTCCCCAGTGCCTCCCGGGTTCCGGAGCTGGGGCGTTTCACCTTTGCCCCTTCTCATCCTCGCCAGCCCCAGCCCAGGCTCCCCTCCTCCTCTGCCCCCCGCGCCCCCCAACCCCCACGTCGGAAGAAGCCGCCGTCGTCTCTTTCCTGGATATCGCTTTCACTCCTGTTTGGGCCTCAGATGAGAAAAACAGTCCTTCCCGACTTCGGGTTTCCAAAGAGCCTTCGGAAATTCAATGAGGGGGATCCTCTCTCCTAATTTTCTCCCAAGTACCTTGCCGCTCCGTGTAGAAACCTCTACCAGTTCCTCCGACCCTGTCGGGCAGGGGATAACCTGAGTTCATGCTGGGTAGATGGCAAGAGAAAGGATTCCCCCCTCCCCAATATACACACCACTGAGATTCCACCCTGGATGCAACTCCCCTTTGCCTGATGCGCTTTCTCTTTCTTATTTTACAACTCTGTTTTGGTTTGGTTTGGTTTGGGTTTTTTTGGTTTCTACCCTGGCCGCGTCTACAGGGACGAAGGGGGCACATGGCTCTCGTGAGCAGCGGTCCGTAAAGGGCCCGGGCCGGGGTCAGCTACCGCAGCCTGCAGAGCGGAGTGACTTCGTGATTTGTAGATTTAAGGTGACAAATGCGGGTGCCGGCCTGAGCCCTCCGGCCCCCGCCCCTTGGGAAGGTCGGCTCCAAGCCTGGCTGAGCCCAGGCGTCTGAGACCGGCGGAGGGGGAGGGCTCGGGCTCGTCTTCTGCTGTGCTCGGAGCCGCGGGTGAAGGCGTCCGGGTTCCTGCTGACCTCCCGGCGCTAATTGCAGGGGCCGAAGGGCGCGCTCGGCAGAGGCCGGGGTCACGACCCTGCGCTCCCTCCTCCCGGGTCTCGACAAGCCCGAAGAAGCCGGGGGTGCGCACGCGGGGCTGCGAGTGTGAGTGCGCGTGTGTGTAGAGCCTCCCTCTGGATCTGCGCTCTACTGGAACACACCCCTCCTTTGTGGGGCGAGTTCCCGGCGCGTAGGCCCTTACAAAAATTCCATCCAAGAAGGAAAACCCTTGTCCTGACCTTTCCCCTAAGCCAGCAGACAGGCAGCCGCCTTTGGGCGCTGCAAGAGGCTTGAAACGCTTCGCGTCCATGCGCTTTTCTGCCTCGCTGGTTTCCAAATTTGACCTCACGGCAACCAGCCAAGAGAGTGGCTATTCGGGTGTAGATGCGAGGCCGCGATCGCGACCTGGCTCTTATACACATAGCTCTAGAAAGTTCGTACCTACGGGTAGCTCTTTGGGCGTTCTGGGGTCAGGAGCTACAGGTGTTAGAAGTAGATGCGTGTGCGCGCGCGTGTACGTACTTGTGCGTGCTCCACCAGTAGACGTCTCTTTCAATTTGTATTTCGAAGTTCCTGCGCAAGACAGTTCCGGATGTAGATGCCTTTGGTTGTTTTATAATCAAGATGCGTATAATCAACATGTATATGTTGCAGATGTCGGCGTTCAAAGTACACGGAACAGCAATAATAAAATGAGCTGGCATACCAGCATACCAGGGGCCCGTGCACAAGCTAGGCACTCGGTTCAGGCACCCCACAAAAGAGATCTCCTTCAACACCACCTCACAATTAACCCTATGGTGTGTGAGGATGACCTTTCTGCCTTGTTTTACAAAGGAGGGAACTGAGGCTCAGAACAGTGAAATCACTAACCCAAGAGCACCCGGGACACTGTGTAGCCAGGATTCGAGACCAAGTGGGCCCCAGAAGCCAGTGCAACCACTGTTTCTAGTTCAGGTGGAGGTGTACATACCTGCGGTGCATATATCCAAGACGTAGAGAAATCTATGGGCGTGTTCTGGATTTCGGTGTGTGTCTCACGCGCTTTTCATACGACAACATTTTACATTTCTTCGGGCGTCTCTCGTGCAGTGAGAAAGTGCAGTTTCTATCTCGGCGTCTCATTCTCCGGCCCTCTCTCCCCCGTGCGGTGCCGTCGAGGAGGAGACCGCACGCTTGGGGCCCTGATTCCCAGGCGGATGAAGCGAAGGTTGGCTGGTGACAAAACCCCACTTACAAATGCTTGCGGCGGGGCACGGAAGCTGATACAGTGTTCTCATCCCAATCTGAGTCGCGAGGGAAAGGGAGTTACAACCGCGCGGGCGTGTGCCAGGGCAGCAGGGCGACCACGCTAACTCCAGTTTCCCTCTCCCGCCGGGTGGGAGAGCGAGACTCGGGCTTTGGGTGTCTCAGGCTTTTCTCCACCGGCCTCCGATCCTCCCCTTCGTCCCTAGCACTTGCTGAGCTCCATCTGCCCGGGCGCGAAGGCCGGGGACTGCAGGTGGGAACCCTGCCGGCGCAAGAATCGTTTTTTCCTTCCTGGTTCGACCCTGCTCAGCTTCCAGGAACTTAAGCAAATTTGGTTCCTCGGCCCCTCGTTCTCTCAACTCTTTGGCCCCAGGTGGGAGCGGAGCGCTCGGCTAGTGGGGAGATAGATCCTCTAGAGGCGGGAGAAGGGATACGGAGGGCGCAGCCCCACGCAGGAAAGGGGGTGCCTGGTTATGAGACAGCGCGGCCCAGGTTCCCCAGCCTGGGCAACTGTAGGCCCCATGCACCCAAGGAGCCGAGGCCCAGGTCTGGCTGCAGGCTGGGCGGGGAGGGCGGTGGGGTACGGGGAGGAAACAACACATTGCTCGGGTAGGGAATAGGGACCCGTCTCCCTTGCGCCCAAGACGCAAGGCGCTTTCTGTCCCGCGGCTGGGATGAAGTCAGGCGGCCTGTGCCGGTCCGATCGCGCAGCTTCGGGGCAGTCCCTGGCGGGGGGAGGTGGGGAGGGACTTAGAAAAGGGACATTGGTACCGTCCGAGCCGTCCGGCTCTCCACACACCCCATCCCCCCATCCCCCCAGTCCAACGATCCGAGTCAGCCAGTCTATTTGAGCTTTTGAAATGCGATCCCCCGCGCCACTTCGGTTTCCCGCTAATGGCCCGGGCTCTGGTTTCGGGTTGGGGGATCGCACCCGGAGGAGAGGGGCTGCTTCCCCGGGGCCCGCGCCAGCCCGCCCCCGTCTAGGCGCTCTTCCCGCCGGCGCGGCGGGCCCAGGACGGCATGGCCCCCCTGCCCCTTCAAGGTCCCCAAAGCGTCAAGGACACCTGGGCACGGAACTGACACTCGTGCACTGACTTCCTTCTTGCCACTTTCGCTCCTTGCCGCCCACCCCAGTCCCCAGCGCGGGCGTCTTTGACGTCACTTTTTTTTCTTTTTGTGCCGGGACCAGGCACCCCTCGCTTTCCCAGGAGCTCCAGGGGAGCGTCCGCTGTCACGGCTCGTTACTTTAGTCGCCTCCACGCCCCAATCCTCCCAACCCGAGGTGTGAGCCTGCTACAGTTACGGAGCCAGTGTTACAGCCTGTCTGCCGGATGGTGTACCCACACCCCAACGCTGCCTTGTCCCAGGCGCCCCTCTCCCAAAGGCCCGCACCCTTTAGCTATGGACATTCTTTAGGGTGAAGGCTCTCAACTGGAGGCCAGAGCACTTGACTTCAGCGGATCCCCAGAAATCATATACAAAAGTTTGTTACTGTGCATATATGCAGATTTGGGGGAGGGAACCCGACAATTTTCCTCAGTTTCTCAGACATGTCTGAACCCAACCAAATTAAGGGGCACTCACTACTCTGAGGACAAAAAGAAATGGGGGGAGAGTTTAGGGTGGGCCAGGTCGCATTTAGCTTTAGGGACTAGCTCCAGCTCTCTGCTTACCCTTCGCACTCACCTTCTCCAAGGACACTGTTTCCTTGCTTATTTTGAAGCTAAGCTTCCAGACCCAGAAGGCCTCAGGCATTGTCTAATTAGATGACTAATTAATGATATTAACTTATCAACCAAATGATTATGAACAGTCATTATCACTCCCAATGAATTCTGTGTTAATTTCCTGTTGCTAAGGTCAACCCCACTCAACTAGCGCAGGTAATCAAAGGAAACCACTTTTCATAAAACAAATTTGCTTTTTACTACACACCCTCCTCCCACCTCAAGATCCAGGGCAAGGGGAGACACAGAGGAGTCTCCTTTGTGGAGAGACCATTGGGGTCCAGGTTAGGGGTTCCCCTGCATCTATATCCCCTTACTAGCCATCTCCACGTACGTCATGGTGATCTGGCAGTTTTCATCTTTGTTCAGATCTTCTGAAGGACTTAGTTTTTAAAATTGAAACCACATCTGGTGGTATCGGGGACCTGAATTTTGGAAGATAGATGCGTATGTGTTGGTGGGGGGAATAGTTTGGGGTCTGAGGGTCACCTGAGCCTTTTCTCCAGGGCGGGAAAAAAAAAAAAAAAAGAAAGAAAGAACAAGGTGAAGGCTGGGATCTCTTCCAATGCAGAAACTTCCCTTTATCTTTACTGCCCAGCAGAGCCTAGAACAAAGTAGGCACCTACCCAAAGTGTGTGTGAGGCCAGCCTAAACATGCTCAGGAACCCCATTAACTTGGAAGGCTGAGGTTACAGTGGAAATATTTTAAAACGTCGCCTGCATTTTTCTCTGTCACGCTTCCCTCTTTTGTTTTATTTAAGCAAACACACCAACCACACATGAAAATTCACTAGCACTTAAAGAAACGTCCTAAACAGGGCAGAATGTTTGAGGAAAGAGGGAAGGGTTCTCTTGTTTCCTCCTCTCTGATAAAGTAAGACCCCAGGGGAAGCCCCTCATCACCCCAGGCCTTGCCTAAATAAACCCCTTTTGGTCGTACTTGGCCACTTAGAGATGGATTTCATCCTGGCATCAGGACAAGATGGATTTCATACGAGGTGATGTAAGCAGAGGCTCCCGACTTCTCTCCACCGCTGCCATCTCAGCCCCCCTAAATCCATCCACAAATTCCCCACCGACCTCAAGTTCACTCCAAACTTTCCCCCAAGACTTTCCTGCAGATGTATCACAAAAAGAGTGTGGATGGTGAGACCAGTGTTTGGCGACAGCCTGGGCCTGCCTCAGGGAGCTGAGGACGCAGCGCGCTTCCCCCTCCCCCTCCCCATTTGTCGATAAACAGGGCATTTCTGCGCTGGTTTTATTTGACATAAAAGCCCCCCTGGTGTTACTTCCCCCGATTTCTTGACACATACTGGTCTCTGAGTTAGAACAGAGACCTAAGGTGAGAAAGCTCAAACAGGAAGGGGAGACTGCAGTCAATCAACACTAACTCTTGGTTTCTCCCGGGAGAAAAAAAAAAAAAAAAAAAAAAACTCAAGCTACCTGTTTTGCAGAGCTCAGGGGAGGGAGGATACAGAAAAAAAAAGCAGCTCAGTTCCAACCGCCCTCCCTCGCCTTTGCTTGGCCGTTCCTTTGCCGCCATCTGCTGGTGATCTGGGGAACTGCAAGGGGGCTTTTTCAAGACTTGGCAAGACAGAGGGTCCCTCATTCATTCATTCACTCACTCATTCATTATTCACTTATTTATTCAGCAGATAACTGTACCTGAGACACAGTCTCTGTTCTCATGAGATTTGCAGTCCAGTAAAACCAGTTTCATGGCCATCCCCTGAAGGTAAGATACAGAGGGAGCAAGGTGTCAGAGGAAAGCCAGGTCCAGTCTGCCACCTCTTTGCATGTGGCCTGTAAGCTAGAAATGGTTTTACATTTTTAAATGGTTAAAAAAGGTCAAAAGAAGGATACTTAGTGCCGTGCAAAAAAGACTTGATAGTCACATTTTAGTGTTCAGAAATCAAGTTGTATTGGAAATCCAGCCACACCCATTCACTTACATATTCTCCCAGGCTGCCAGAGTGAGTTGTTTTGACAGAGACTGTATGACTTGCAGAATCAGAAATCTTTATTATGTGGTCTACTGCAGAAAAAGTTTGCTGGCCTCACATCTAAAGAAAAGAGTGGCTACTACACCCAATTTTTATAAATTATTTATTGATTTATTTGGTTACACTGGGTCTTAGTTGCGGCAGGCGGGCTCCTTAGTTGTGGCGTGCATGTGGGATCTAGTTCCCTGACCAGGGATCGAACCCGGGCCCCCTGCATTGGGAGCGCAGAGTCTTATCCACTGCGTCACCACAGAAGTCCCTACACCCCATTTTTCAAGATGGAAAACTGTGCTACAAATCCCGAGAAAGTCTAGAGGACTTTGGGAGAAGAAAAAAATGCAGACCAAATAAATAAATAAAGCATAGAAATTGTCAAAGCTATTTTTAAAACAAAGAAATAAAAAATGCAGACCAGGGGCCCCGTTGCTTGAAGGCTGGACTCAGAATGGGTTAAATGAAGCTAAGGATTACAATTTCAAAGTTGCTTTGAAATGGAAATGAGCTAGAGAGCGGTAAGACTCCCAGCACCTAGTAGGTTCTCAATAAAATAGCCATTCACAAAAGATCACCTCCCCAGGGCAGGAGCACAGGATCCTGCAGAAAAGGCACTGGTTGCAAGATGTAGACAGCTTCGGTTTAAAAAGACTCTGACAAAGGTCAAAAATAACAGATTGTGGGAGTCTAAGGAAAGGGAATGGTGCAGGTTTGGGCAGACTCCAGGTTAAATCAGCTTTGTTTTAGATTCTTCACTCAGTGAAGGAAAAGCAGAATGCCCACAGCTGCAAGACAAAGGCTGAGGCTTGCCATGAATGACTTTTTTTTGTGATTTGCTTTGCTTTGGGCTGAATGAAGGCGACAGAAGTTCATGTTTATTCCTTTCTAAGGCTTGCAGCGATTCCAAACACAAAAGAGGCTACAACCATTTCTCTCTCTTTTTCTCACCCCTTCCTTCTTCCCTCCCTCCCTTCCTTCTTTCCCTCCTTCCCTCCTTCCTTCCTTCCACCTTATTCCAGATAACAGCCTTCACTCTGAGGGTCAGGGGAGGAAACTGAGGCTTCGAGAACTTCAGTGATTAGCCCAGGTTTCCGCATCCAAGGCGTGACTTCATCACAAAGCACGGGGCTTCTCTTCTGTGTTCTTTCTATGAGGACGCCTTGCCTCCCTCTCCGCTTTGGCCTAAATGAGAGCCTCCTTATTTATCATTTGGAAGCCCCAGGATGTACAGAACCCAAATCCAAGCTGAAATGAAGGCAATTACCCAGATAATTTAGGTAAACGTTGGGGTTGTGTTGTGAGTGTTTTAACATCCAGGTCTGAATTATTGGTGTAATTGTTTCCACTCCTCCCCCTCACTGTTCTGTTCAAGAGGCAATTCTCCCGACAGCCCCTGTTTGTTTTGTCCGGGTTGAACAGGGCCCAGTAGCTAAGGAGAGCCGGCTAGAACAAAACCCCGGGGGGGGGGGCGCGGGAAAGAGGCCGGCCGGGCAAACTCTAGAGGGCCAAGCCAATTTGTGTTTGAGGTCAATAACCTTTGTGTTTCCATCAAAACCCCATGCATGAGGCACACTCCACCCCTAGCAATTCTACAGTGAAAAACGCTTGCTTCCAACGTATGAAACATCAAAGCAGCAACCCCACGTGCGCATCTCCGTGTGTGTGCCCGCCCGTTAGAAAAGAAAATTAAGCAAATAA
Organism: Mesoplodon mirus; assembly: GCF_964341445.2. Taxonomy (NCBI): domain Eukaryota; kingdom Metazoa; phylum Chordata; class Mammalia; order Artiodactyla; family Ziphiidae; genus Mesoplodon; species Mesoplodon mirus. The sequence goes on from NC_138989.1 coordinate 14,311,648, forward strand.
AGGAGAGTTTTTTAAAAACGGAAAATAAACCTTCTCTAATTTCTTAGAAGAAGAGAGTGAATCGTGAAGTCGTTTTGTCCCCTCCTTCTCTTCACCCCCCACAACACACACACCCAGGCTTTCAATCTGCTTAGAAGGAAAAAAGCTTCAGCTCCTGGAAACTTCATTTCCCTCCTCTTCAAACAGGGCCGATAATAATCCTTCCTTTCTGGGGTTGGTGGGAGATAATATAGATGCAACAGAGAATCCAGGACTGGCATATAGTAAGTCCGATGCCCGCCTGCTCTTACTATCAGGGATGAGGTCTGAGATAGTGTCTGCTAAAGTGGACAGAATCCCGTACATTTCCAGAAACAAGGCAACTACTCCCAGACCTCCCAGCCAGTATCTTTCCTGGTCGGCTAGTACACACAGCGAAACAGGAAGGCTGGTGCCCCACGGACACCCGAACAATGGGAAATCCATGCATTAAAGTTTTATAGGCTGTGGTAGTTTAGTTCAAAAGAAACAGAGTCTGGAGAAAAGCAAGCTGGGTCCAATGACATCAAGTAGAAGCAGGAACTCTGAGTACATAAGCTTCTTGCCCCTGTTCTTATTTATTTATCGCTGCTGCTCATGCCAGGCAGGGAAGCAGGAGGTTGGCAGGCTTACCCCTCGGTTAGAGATAAGGAAAGGAAGGCCCAGAAGGTCAAGGTTTTATGTTAGGACCTGAAGCCATTTCAGGGCCAGAGAACTCAGTGTTCAGTAAAAACAAGGCCAACTCAGCAATCGAAAACGAAGATAAAAATGGTGAGTGTGGATCAAAACATTTGCAGGGATGATAAAAATCAAACAGGTATATTATCTCCAGTCACTTCGTGTCTATGACAACCTTTCATTTGGAACAGCCGTTCTCGCCCCAAACACACATCAGATTTGTATCCAGCCTCAGACTTGTTGAGTCAGAGTCTGGGGGACAGGCCCTGGCCTTGGTACTTCTTAAAAACTCCCTGAGTGATTCCAAAGAACAACTAAACCACTGATAATGGAGCTATTTTTTTAAAAAATAAATTTATTTATTTATTTATTTTGGCTGCATTGGGTCTTTGTTGCTGTGCGCGGTCTTTCTTTAGCTGTGGCGAGCGGGGGCTACTCTCTGTTGCGGTGCGTGGGCTTCTCATTGCGGTGGCTTCTCTTGTTGCAGAGCACGGGCTCTAGGCGCACGGGCTTCAGTAGTTGTGGCTCACGGGCTCTAGATGCGAGGGCTCAGTAGTTGTAGCTCGCGGGCTTAGGTGCTCTGCGGCATGTGGGATCTTCCCAGACCAGGGCTCTAACCCGTGTCCCTTGCATTGGCAGGCGGATTCTTAACCACTGCGCCACCAGGGAAGCCCCTGATAAGGGAGCTATTGATAATCCCTCCAGGGTACTCAAATCTCATTATAAGTCATGTTTAGCAGTGAAAAAAAGAACACTAATACTTTCTTCTTTTTGAGTCAAAGGAGGCTTTGAAAAGAACAAGAAGGAAGGCATTGAACCCCAGGCCTAAAGTTTGGGTTATTAGATTTCTTCCCCAGGGTCTGGTTTCAGCGAATCCATGACCCCCTGGCATCGCAGGCAGAGTTGACAGATAATGCGTAGATGGGCATTTTTCGAGGGAGATGGTCCATCATTTTCATCAAATTTTCAAAGTAAGTGGGTACCCTTGCCCCTTCTTCCCAAACGTTTAAAAGTCACTGTTCCAAGATTAAGTCAAACTAAGTATATTCCAGGAAAGAGATTGTCGAGGGATCAAACTCCACCTCGTGGCACTAAATCCGCTGCTGTCATGTTCAGACCTGGGCTAAAACTGCTCAAGGTCATGGCCTTATCTTCTTTGGTGATCCTGGCTCCACTGACCCTGGTGACCATGCCTCCCCGATGTCTCTTTCTCCCCTCAGTGCCCATGACCCCACGGCCCTCTGGTTCTTCCCCTGCATCTCTGGCCATCTTCCCATCAGCGCACTTGCAGGTTCCTGCTTTTTCCCCATTTGTATGTGATGCAGCTTCTCGATTGCCACTTCGGTCCTCCTCACCCCTCTGTATATGTGTCTGCCTTGTTCCCTAACCATCACCATGTTGCCAATTTCAAAAGCCGTCCTTCTCCAGGCAGACAACCAATTTTCTGTCTTGCCACTTAGAAAAGGGAAGTGCTATCCCCTTCTTGCAGGGTTACTGGGAAGATGAAGACTGACATCGTATGACAAGTGAGCCCAACACTGAAGGTCTTCATTTGCCCGGGCTGCCGTAAGAAAGGACCGACTGGGGGGCTTCAACAACATAAATGTATTGTCTCACAGCATTGGAGGCTGGAAGTCCAAGATCAAGGAGTTGGCAGGGGTAGTTTCTTCTGAGGCCTCTCTCCTTGGCTTGCAGGCGGCCTTCCAACCAGATGGATTGTCCAAACTCGCACAGTTACAAAGTGGATTCAAATCCCAGAGCTCTCTTCGGCATGCCTGGGTGTCACCGTAGAACAGAATTCCCTGTTTGTTCCGCACAGAAGATGCGACACGCAATGGAAAGCTTTGGGCAGGAGAAGCCTGTTGTGGAAGCAGATGTGCCTGAGGAACCCAGGGTCTACCAGTTGGTGAGCTCCAGGAAGGAGCTTCAGGTAAGTTCCTTCTTTTCCTCCAAACCTCCATATTCATCACTGTGAAATGGGTACAATGGACCAGTGGAATTCCCAAGGCCCTCGGCAACATATCACAGTCAGAATCAAGGCCGAATGTCTTGCCCATTTCAGTTCGCTTCTTTTTTTCTAAAAGATTCCTCGTGTTTAGCAACAAAGTCCTGCCTCACCCAAGGAGCTACTGTGTTTCATTGGCTGAAGGCCATGAGACCTCAGAGAAAATAGGGAAGGCACACATTTATAGCCAAGGAACCCCATAACCATCATTTGCCCTTTCCTCTCGACTTCAAAACCACCCCCATTCCATTTCCTTTCGGTGCCCGTATTCGTTTTTTTACAAGCTCAGAAGGGACTGCAAACATCCCCTCCCTCATCAGGAATGCCAGCTTTGTTGTCCAATGTCAGGATTGGCGCCCATAGATGGGGGCGTCTTTGGCAAGAAGTTTAATGAGTTTTCCGTCTTCGGGGTGGCGGGTGCTTCCTTGATTCCACGCCCGCTCTCTCCCAGGCTTGGACCGTGGGCTCTGCCGCCAGGCGGTCCCAGAGAACAATCCACTCTTTCTGGGACTGACATCAGTTCATGGGAGTGGGGAGGAAGTAGCCGAGAGTGGGGGCAGGGGCGGATCCTGCTGACACTGCGGGGAGGCCACAAAAGCTGGCATTACCATGTCAGCTCCTCCAGTAAGGGCCTTGTTTGTGGTCCCTTGTTTGAGGGTCATAGAGAGCCGGGCTGAGCGGAAATAGGGGAAGAATGCAGCCCCATTGTCCACGGCTGGGAGACTCAAGTGGGTCCCTGGTGAGGTACCCCCTCCCAGGAGGCTCTCTTGACAACCACTTCAGACAGACCCCTGAGTCTTCAGGGAGGAACGAAAGGCAAGTGGGGAGTGGGTGGGAGCTTGCACACTCCCCCCTGGGGCTCCTGAGGGCTTAGGGCATGAGGTTTTAACTCAGAATCGAGAAGCATCCACACTGTTCACTCTTTTTTAAAAAAATGCCCACTTTGTTTTTGGAAAACCTCCCCCGCTCCCCGATTCCACCCTTGAAATCTCAAAACATGAGGCATTGAAGCATTGAGGAACGGACTCAGAAATAATAAATGGCCAGTATTAGGGAACGAGTCCTTTTTCTGGACAGAAATGGCTTAGTATGTATTCAGGATGGGACCTTTAGATGACCTGGGTCTGTATTTTGGAGGGGGACATGGCAACCACAATATCGACCACTCCCGCTCCCCTCAAGCCAGCCTAACACCATAAAGGAAGGCAGGGAGCCCCGGGCTGAGGGAGGGAGCTTACAGCAAACATTCTCAAGGCGGGGGCGAAGATTGATACAGGGAGGGGGGGGCGAAAATCTTACTCTATGTAGGAAGCAAATATACACATGCAGTACATACATAGATGTGCAGTGTTTAACATCACAGTATCTGTGATATTAACATTTCTTGGGGTGGAGCCATTAGGAAAAAAATGTCTAAAAAGTTTCCTTAAGGGGTGCAATAATAAAAAGTTTGAGAAACACTGACCTAGAGAATATAGATTCTGTCAGAAGGTCTGCATTTAAGACCCAGCTTTCTAGCTTTCTCGCTGTGTGTCCTTGAGCCAGTTACTTAACCTCTCTGAGCTCAGCATTTTCACACTTAAAGCAGAGACTATGCTACAGCCCTATCTACAGACTCGGGGCTTTAACACATTGAAAGTGGCTAGAAGGGCATCTAGCATCTAGTATTTGGTCACTGTTTGTTACTTTTATCATTAGGAAGGCACAGAATCAACTTTATCACGTTTTTGTCTTCTGGGATTTGCAGGTAACTATGCTGGCTAGATCTACTAACTAGAAATCCTCAATTTTCAGGCCTCAACTAAGAGATGCAATTGTTAAACAACTGATTAATTCGAGTTTTAATATCAGACATGGTTTTCTCTAGGCACTCGGAGATGAGGAACACAGGGCCTGCCCTCAAGGGCTACAGGCTACCATTCTGACCCATCACATTTCCTTCATGCCTACTGAAAATGCAGTCCTGGAGAGGCCCTCCTGGGAACATGCAGTTCTATCTGTTATCAATCAATTTACTATCATCATCATCAGCCTTAGAAAATGGTGCCATGTTTCCAACCCAGGTTCTAGCAAAGCTCTTGGGCAGCTCTTCGTTGTAATGAGTACCTAACAGCACCTTCCTTTTAACTAAGAGCTGATTAGGAGCTGAGTGCTTTGGAAATTTTCTCATAGAAACATCACCCCTTTCCATCAGGAGTAAGTAAACCCCACTTTGCAGATGAGGAAATAGACTTGGAGAAGGTATGTGACATCCCCAAGGTCACAGAGTGAGTCAGAGCGAATGAGATTTGAGCCCAGATTCCCCTGATTCCAAAGCTCTCTGCACAATGCTGTCTTCCACGGAGAGCCTCCAAGTTAAAGAGAATAACAAAAGTTTGACTGATGGCAGGGAGCTACTATAGACCCAGATGTGGCTCTTGACAACCGCTTCAGACATTACGTTGTGGCTTGTGTTGTACTAAACGCTAATGGTCATTGAAGTATTTGATGATCCCGGAAACGCTTTTTTTTTTTTTTTTTTTTTGTGGTACGCGGGCCTCTCACTGTTGTGTCCTCTCCCGTTGCGGAGCACAGGCTCCGGACACGCAGGTGGCATGTGGGATCCTCCCGGACCGGGGCACGAACCCGTGTCCCCTGCATCGGCAGGCGGACCCTCAACCACTGCGCCACCAGGGAAGCCCCTGGAAATGCTTTTATTCCCATTCTTCAGTTAGAGAAACTGAGGCTAGGACAAATTAAAGTCATTTGCCTATGATCACGCAGTAGGGGAGTGGGAAGGATGGAGTTTGGAGTCTGTGCTTCTAACCACTTCACCATGTCCCATTCATTCATTCATTTTCCATTCCGTACTGAGGATTTTCTAGACTGATTGCTAGAGTCTCTTCCTATGGCTCCTTCTCCGAAGATTTTCTTTTTTGGTTCCTCTTTGTCCATCTCCCCCTGGTAAATATGGTTGGAAAGGGAAAATCCTGTTGAGGGATTCACATGAGACACAGGCTGTGAAATGCAGTCCCTTCTCTCCCTCTGACCCGAGTGCTCTGAACTGGAACAAACACATCACCTGTCTGGGTCTCAGTTTCCTCATCAGTTCAAACAGAGATAATAAGACTGGTCCCAAAGGGTTGGTGTGAAGCCAAAGGAAAGTTTGTGGACAAAACACCCATGAGGAAATTAACACAGGGGAGGGCCTCCCCTGGGAGTGGAGATGCACTTCTGTTGACACTCCTGGAACCTTGAGCAGGGTCGGCTGAAAGAGTGGAGGGGCTGGCATGGGGCCTCCAGACTCCTGGGACACCCATGTGACTCTCCTGTTCTCAACACGGTACACGGGGACCATGTTTGAGAGAGTCCCATGAAGCTGAGTCATGCACAGAGAAAATGCCTCGCACTAACGTCAAATTTCATTCACTCACTCGCTCATTCATTCACTCACTCACTCACTCATTCATTCACCACTCACTCACTCATTCATTCACTCACTCATTCATTCCTGCACTCATTCAGTCACTCATTCATTTGCTCTTTTACTCATTAACCCATTCATTCTCTCACTCATTCATTCACTCACTCATTCATTCATTGATTCACTCATTCACTCACTCATTCACCAACTTGCTCACTTCCTCAACCACTTAATCATTTAGGCAGATATTCACTCACTCACTCATTCACTCACTCGTTTCTTTACTCATTCATCCACTCACTCACTCATTCACTTGCTCATTTACTCACTCCTTCATTCATTCACTCATACTCTCAGTCATCCATGTAGTCATCTACTGATTTGTTCCTTCTACATTTAACACTTTGCCCCTGACGCTTTGCACATTACCGATGGTTGTTTGGGGCTTGCAGCTGTGAAGAAAATGGTCAAGATCACTGCTCAAATTCTAAAGGGGGCAGGGAGATTAAAAATCAAGTAAAACATGCACCTGATACATACAGATTGTGATAAGTGCTCTGAAGACTGAACAGACTGACGTGAGAGAGGGGTCACTTAGGAAGAGGGGGACCAGAAGACCCTCTAAGAGATGACATTAGAAGCAAAACCTAAAAACAATAGACAACGAGGGGAAGAGCTGGCATCAAAATCAGCACTTTTTCTGACCCCCTTCCCAATAACTTTGCTGCTTTGTTATTAAAATGTAGATAGGGCTCATTGTTTTTGTTGTTGTTTTTAAATCTAAAAATAAAAGATTTCTTGGAAGAATGCACTCCCAAAGTGCTTAGCACAAGCCTGGTGAATTTTATCTTTAGCAACAATATTATTGTTTTGTAATTGAATTTATTTTTTTAGAATAGGAAGAACATGTTTTCAAGTCCCTACCCACAAGGCCCCTCTCCTGCCATCATTTTAATACTTGCAAAATCTGGAAAACATTAGGTTTTAGGGCTATATCACCATTCTATCCAAACGAATAGATATTTCATTTGTGATTTTTGTTTTCCCTTAAACCTTTGTAACATTCACCTTAGCATCCCCATCTCCTAGGTTTCCCTCAGGAGAAATTCCAAGAGTCGGAAGGGCAGGAGGAGAGATAAGCATATTCTTAAGTTTTATGATACATTTCACCAAACTGACCTTCACATATTCACACTTGCACCAGCCCGGAAGGAAAACATCCAAAGAGACCTTTCTCCTCTCCTTGGCAATCCCAGTTGGCCTGCTGGGGAGGATTGAATTAGGGATAAAGATCGCTTGTCTTTGTGAGGACAGCTAGACGCCACTGGGTCCAAGACTCCCAGCCTGGGGAAGGGAGATTCTTGGTAGACACTGAAATGCAACCACCTCTCTTTGAAACCAAGGGTGGGATGACTTTTTAACAGATTGGGGACCACAGCACCAGGGTCTCAGAAAAACCCCACCCAGGATCCACTTATTTATTCATCTACTGCCTTGTACCTTCCAGAATTTTAAAAGCAGAAAACAAATATGTGTTTATTCATCTTCTTGTCCCCTGAGATCTCAGACCACCTTAAGGTCTAGTGATCGGAGGAATGGACTCAATGAAATATTTCAAACTTTACTAAGTGGAAGATCTTTTAGAGGGATGACTTGACGATGAACTGGAATTCAAGGGTTGAGGGCTTTTTTACATAGATGTTTTGAGAAATCTGGAACTAGATCAAATATCCAAATGTAATGAACTCTCTTGTGCTTCTCATCTAGTTTCAACAATTATCTAACTTTTGGCAGGGACCTTGTCAACATTCTGACTTTTGGGGAGCCCTCACCCCATATCTTAAAATGCACCCACATTACAGAATAAATATAATTTCGTATAAATACAGTTTTGAGTTATGCTTTGGCAAGTTGACATAAAATTATATTTTGTCAACATTAAGCATTTATGAATTTTAATTTGGCAAGTTCATCCCCTCAACCACTCCCTTGGGCTCGTCTGAAGAAGGGTGTCCATTATGCCCAGTGGTTAGACTGGCCCTGCTTTAGATGTGCAAAATGACACCTGGATCAAGAAAAAAGAGCAGCTCCACCTGTTAAAAGACCACCTTAAGTTCTAGTGATCTAGTGATTGTACTTATGACAATTCTTATGACAACGGGCCTTTAGGTCCAGGGGGTTTGGAGGAAGAATTGTCAAAGTTCAGCCAAAATTTCCCTACCAATGGAAAAAAAAATCAAGCAGGTGAGATTTCCCCCCCTCCCCCCGTTTATTTTTGCTATCCTGTCTTGAGCATTCCCTGTGTGTCCCAGATTGTGGAAAGTCCTTGCAATTAACATTCAATAATCATAAAACATCATAGTACTAGTAGGTATTACTTTTCCTATTGTTTTGCTGTTTTTATTGACGAGTCAATGTCACTCCTGTCACTGATTTTCTTTTTTTTTTTTCAAAAATCAACTTAATTTCTATTAGCTAAAAACAAATAATTGGAAAATGAAATTAAAATTTGACACAGCAACTTCAAAAACTAGAATATCATTTGAAATGAATTTAACAAAAGATATGCAAGACTTCCACATTGAAAGTGCAAAATATGACGGACAGAAATTAGAGTTAAATTAATGAGGAAATATACCATGATTATAAATTGTCAGACTTAATATTGTTAAGATGTAAATTCTCCCTAAAATGACATATAGATTCAGAAAATCCCAATAAAAGTTGTCAGGAGGCTTTTGTGGGTTTTGTTTGCTTGTTTGTTTTTCTGTTTGTTTTTAAGATTCTTTTCCCATATAGACCATTACAGAGTACTGAGTAGAGTTCCCTGTGCTATACAGCAAGTTTTTATTAGTTTCCTATTTCATGTATAGCAGTGTATATATGTCAGTCCCAATCTTCCAATTTATCCTCCCCACCCCCTCATCCCATGTTTGTTTTCTACATCCTTGATATCACCGGTTTTCATAAGGAAACACAGGCTCAGAGAGGTAAAATAACTCACCTAAGGTAACACAGCACCTGCTGGAGTCTGAATTCAAGCTCTGGTCTTATCCAGTAGCTGATAAGATCTCTTGTGATCTCTGCTATCTAAAACCCAGCCCCTGGGTGCAGAATTTTGTCTCCTCTGCTTGCAGATAAATCTGTCATCCATTTCACCTGCTCCAAGTTTTAGTGTTCTTTTTGGTTGAACAAAGATAATAGCAAATATCTACTTACCCAGTGGTCACAGGCGTACATCAGGAAATATGTGAGAAAGTCCCTTATAATGAGCAAAGTCTCCCTTAGATGTGAGTTATTCCTCTATCTCTACTGCTACTTTCACAAGGAAAGGCCAGAAATCGATAAAAAGGGGATTAACCAGGGAAATGATCCTCTGTGAATGCTAGCAGGTGACATTTTAACCTCTCACTACTAGGTCCCCAGGATTCGGCCCATTGTCCATTTGGTGCATAATAGGTGCTCAATCAATATTTATGGGAAAATAAAAAGGAATGAATTCTTAAATGAAAGCATGGGTTCCTAACCTGTGAGCCCCAGAGGCTCAAGGGATGGGTTATGAGACTGGCTATGTGTTCCCATGAATGAGAGGCCACCTACTTTCTGGGTTCTGGGTGTGTGCATTTCCCTGGGTGGAGAATAACAGGCATTCCTTGGATCTTCAAAGGGTCTGTGATTCACAGAAATGTGGCATCAAGCCCTTCCAGCAGTATTTGCCCACAGAATTTGCCTCCCGGTAAAGTTTTCCTCAAAGTACAAAGTGATAAGAACAGGGGTTTAAGAGATAAATAAATAAATAAATAAATAAATGTAATTAGATAGGAATATATGTGTGTACATATATCTCTATATATTTATATAGAGATGTAATGAAATGGCTATATATGCAATTATATGTAATTAAATAACTATAGATGTATGTGTATATATGTTTGTTTCTTATTCAACTGCTCTTGTATATATAGATATATATATTTTTTTTAATTTTTATTTATTTATTTATTTTTTTTGCGGTACGTGGGCCTCTCGCTGTTGTGGCCTCTCCCGTTGCGGAGCACAGGCTCCGGACGCGCAGGCTCAGCGGCCATGGCTCACAGGCCCAGCCGCCCTGCGGCATGTGGGATCTTCCCGGACCGGGGCACGAACCTGTGTCCCCTGCATCGGCAGGCGGACTCTCAACCACTGAGCCACCAGGGAAGCACTGCTCTTGTATATTTATAGATAAGTATTATATATAAAATTTTCATTTCCGGCAAAAACAATTATGTAACAGCAACCAAAGACATATTGGACCATGCACAATTCCACCAGAAAATTGGCGTTCACTTCTCCACTTTCTCTTCTCGTCCTCGCGTTCAGGAATTTGAACGTTGGCTTAGAGTAGACAGTGTTTTGAAATTTACTTTTTTTTTTTTTTTTTTTTTTGGCCACACCGCGGGGCTTGTGGGATCTTAGTTCCCCAACCAGGAATCAAACCCAGGCCCAGGGCAGTAAAAGCGCAGAGTCCTAACCACTGGATTGCCAGGGTTTACTTGTTAATTTGATTGTTATTACTCAACATAATGTGTCTCCCATGTTGCTAGATAGATTTCCTATAATCGTTTTAATCATTATGTAATAGCCGACTCCCTTATATAATAACTCGCTTAAGACATAAGTTATTGTGAGAGTTGAATGAATGTAAAAAATGACCTTGGAACATTGGTCGGCGCATACGAACCACTAACAATGATAACATTATTTTCATTTCATCCTGACAACAAGTTTATGAGGTAGGTATTATTATTACCCTCCTTTTGAGATGAGAAAACTAAGGCAGAGAGACGTTAGGTAACTTATCCTGAGTCACACAGCTGGTCAGGAATGAAGTCCAAGAAATCAGTGAGTTAACCATTTCTGAACTCCTGGATCTTCTATCTGCCCCACCTCCTACCTTGGGGCAGGATTATTTACAGTACAGGGACCCAAGCCTTTGATGTGCTCATTCCATCTGTTTGTCTGGAGATCAGAAAGGAATACTTGGATTTATTTATGTAGTTTCTGACTCCAAAAGGCCTCTTGAGATTAAAGAGATGAGTTGTTTAATTGTATTGCTGGGTTAGATGATTACCCTCCAATGGTCAAGACTTTCCTGCTCACCCTGCTGGTTTTATGACCTCAGGCAACACATTTCAATTTTCAGTTTAAATCTCAGTTTTTTTCATCTCTAAAACTCTCTTCCCAGAGGGGGTCTTCACTGGCACCAGCACGATGCAATCTACCAGACTCTGGACCCCTGCCCCCTCTCACTCCATCCATCGAGCACCCCAAGTTCAAACTCATATCCCAGAACTCCCATTCCTGCTTCCCTTCTCCTCCCCCCACCCCTCCTCTGCTGAGTAACCTATGGAGGCTTCCCAGTATCTCCAGGAGCAAATCTACTTTTCCTCATCTCTAAATTGAAGAGAATAACACTGCCCAAGTCAGAAGTGTTTTTATGAGGATTCAATAATAAAATACATTTCTTTAATTTATTTTTTAATTTTATTGACATATAGTTTATTTACAATGTTGTGTTGATTTCTGCTGTACAGCAAAGTGATTCAGTTATACATACATACATACATATATATATATATATATTCTTTTTCATATTCTTTTCCACGATGGTTTTTCACAGGATATTGAATATAGTTCCCTGTGCTGTCCAGTAGGACCTTGTTTATCCATCTTATATATACTAGTTTGCACCTGCTAATCCCAAACTCCCAGTCTATCCCTCCCCCACCTCCCCTTGGCAACCACAAGTCCATTCTCTGTGTCTGTGAGTCTGCTTCTTTTATTTATTTATTTATTGGCCACGTTGGGTTTTCGTTGCTGCTTGTGGCTTTCTCTAGTTGCGGAGAGCGGGGGCTACTCTTTGTTGCGGTGCACGGTCTTCTGATTGCGGTGGCTTCTCTTGTTGTGGAGCACGGGCTCTAGGTGCGCAGGCTCAGTAGCTGTGGCACACGGGCTCAGTTGCTCCGCGGCATGTGGGATCTTCCCGGACCAGGGCTCGAACCCGTGTCCCCTGCGTTGGCAGGTGGATTCTTAACCAGTGTGCCACCAGGGAAATTCCTGTGAGTCTGTTTCTGTTTCCAATGTACCGAACATAGTGACTCCTCAGAATAAATGTATTATTACCATTGGTTATTTTTGTTGTCTTGAGAGAAGGGACGTGTCCAACTAGTTAAAGAACTAACACTCATTGCATTGGTCTGGGGCAATTTCCAACACACTGCCAACCTACACAATATTTACATTCAATTCCATTCTGGATTGGGATGAACTTTCTCTCTGAGAAGGAAAAAGCCAGTGGCGGTGGAGTTGAACAAGCCATCAAAAATATCAAATTCTAAAGGAGGCCACAGGATGGCTCTCCCGAGAGGCCTGGCTTGAATAAAGAAAGCCCAGTGTGGTTCATGAACGCTTTTCCTTGCCTGAGAAATAACATCCTGTTTGGGGTTCTGGGACCCCCTTAGCCTCTCAGAGGCTCTGCCCCTCAGGATTGGGAGCCTCTTGGGAAATGTTCCAGGTCCACTTTCTTTGTTTCTCTTGATTTCTCCCCGGACTCTCATCTTCTGGACACGGACTTCAGCTCTTGGATTGGGGTTGTCTCAGGGTTTTCCACCCGTGTGAATGCAAGGAGAGACCTCCAGATGCTAATCTTGCCCCTCACCAACCCTTTCAAAGACATCAAGAGAAAATCCAGGAATCACCTAGTCATCCCAAACCTCCAAAGCCGGTTCAGCTGTGCTAGTGAAGACAAGTCTCCACTAGCACTATTTTGGGTGTTCCCAGCGTTCTGGCTGATAAGGAGTAGCCTCTGAGAAGCCTCAACGTGTGCCCAGGAGGCAAAGTGGGTGGAAGGTGTTAACAATGATCACCTCTTACAAGAGCAGGTACCAGGCATCTTCCAGAACTCTCTAGCTTCCATTGTCTCTCTATACTTGTACAACAGCCTGCTAGGACTGACACGCAATAAACCCCTTGGAACAGAGGAAGATACTGAGGTTCAGAGAGGTTACGTAACACACCCAAGGTCACTTAAGTGGTGGAGCCAGGAAGCACACCCAGAACTTGCTACATGACAGTTGGGCTCTAACTTCTGGTCCTAAGTCTTCTGTGTGCCACCCCCTACCCCCAATTGTCCTACATTTAAAATCTGCTGCTGGAAAACATGACTTTCAGGAAAGAGCTGTTCATCTTTTGCTGCTTCTGAAGTAAACAGGTTCCAAGCTCTTTGTGGATCAGCAGGCCTCTTTGGCCTCGGCACATACTCAAAGATTCTGGAGATCCTGGGGAGGTTTGCAAAATAAGGTCCCTGCTCATTCATATACATTGATGGTTGGCTTGCATTGGACAAATGCGACTCCAGAACCACCTAGAAGTAGTTTACTGAGGAAATATGGATGCACACTTCTCCTCTCTACCACCATATACATATCCAACATTCGGAACCACGAGATTTTTTTCTTAAATGGCAATCCAGTCAATTTTGCAATGGCCGAAACTTGTATAAATGAACCATGGATTCAGTGCCCGAATCAACTTAGAGATTAATTTGTTTAACTTTTTGTATTTTCTTTGCAACGTATTTTATGTTATTTTTTGTTTTGTTTTGCCAGTTAAATATCTTTCCCATCATTGGACATTTTCCAAATTATATACTTTAACTGCAAAACTAATACGTCTTATTGCTAAAAAAAAAAAAAAAAATAGGGACTTCCCTGGTGGTCCAGTGGTTTCAACTTCACGCTTCCACTGCAGTGGACATGGGTTCGATCCCTGGTCAGGGAACTAGGATCTTGCATGCCACTTGGCTCAGCCAAAAAAAAAAAAGGAAAAGAAAAGAAAAGAATAAATCCACCCCCACCCCCCAACTCAGGCCACCTTTAGTCCTCCCATACTCCAGCTCCCTAGGAGTAACAGTTGTGTGTGTGTGTTTAAAGGAATTTTGTTTTAATCTGGTGAATTATCTTAAATATCAAATTTTGCAAATGTTCAAATACCTTGAAGGCCTGGAATGTACAGATAGAAGAAAGCCTAGATTCTTCTCTGCAGCATTTGAGGACGTTGCTTATACCTCTGCAAACCACCCCCTCATCTTCACTCTTTTTTTTCTTTTTCTTTCTTTTTTTTTTTTTTTTTTGACCACACCGCCCGGCTTGCGGGATCTTAGTTCTCCAACCGAGGACTGAACCCTCGCCCTCAGCAGTGCAATCTCAGAGTCCTAACCACTGGACCGCCAGGGAATTCCTGCCCTTTTTTTTTTAAACTACTAACATTTATCAAGCGCTTCTCCAAGTAGTTTATCCTTCTCACTAACCTATGAAGTAGGTACCACTGTTCTCTCCCATTATACAGATAAGGAAACTGAGGCTGGGAGAGGTGAGGCAATTTTCTCCAGATGCCTTAGCTAGCAAGTGGCTGATCTAGGGAGCACCTCTCCTGTCCCAGCCAGAATTTCTGTCTCTGTGCCATCGGTATTTTGGATCAGATGATTCTTATCTGTTTGGGGTGAGGATGGTCCTATGCATTGTAGGATGTTTAGCAGCATCCCCAGCCTCCACCCACTAGGTGTCAGTAGTAACACCCTCTCACCTTTATTTTGACAACCAAAAATGTCTCCATACATTGCTAGATGTCTCCATGGGAAGTGAGAACGGCCACTTTAGGCTAACATCTCATTCCCAAGCTGTGATCCAAATGTTCGTTCTCGGCCAGCATGTGCCAATAATTGATTGAATCTTTTTTAAAATTAATTAATTTATTTTTAATTTTGGCTGTGTTGGTCTTCACTGCTGCTCACGGGCTTTCTCTAGTTGCAACAAGCATGGGCTACTCTTTGTTGTGGTGCACGGGTTTCTCATTGCGGTGGCTTCTCTTGTTGCGGATCATGGCCTCTAGGTGCAAAGCCTTCAGTAGTTGTGGCATGCAGGCTCAGTAGTTGTGGCTCATGGGCTCTAGAGCACAGGCTCAGTAGCTGTGGCGCACAGGCTTAGTTGCTCCACGGCATGTGGGATCTTCCCGGAGCAGGGTTTGAACCTGTGTTCCCTGCATTGGCAGGTGGATTCTTAACCACTGCGCCACCAGGGAAGTCCCTAACTGATCGAATCTTAACCCGGTTTATGAGTGTCTTTCTCACTTATGTCAAGATCTTTACCCCTTCCTTTCACCTTCCCAGAAACTCTGGATCCACTGATGGGTTCCCTCTTCCCTCTACTACGGCAAAGCATGTTAGTTTTATTCTTATCCTTTCCACACTTACTCCATCTCTCTGGGTTTAAGGTCATGTTATGGCTGCATCTAATCCCTCCTCACCTTGGCTAGACCCAGGGAAGGCCTTAAAGGCAAGGGCTTCCTCTATTTACAATAGCCAGGACAGGGAAGCAACCTACGTGTCCATCGACAGATGAATGGATAAAGAAGATGTGGCACATGTATACAATGGAATATTACTCAGCCATAAAAAGAAAGGAAATTGAGTTATTTGTAGTGAGGTGGATGGACCTAGAGTCTGTCATACAGAGTGAAGTAAGTCAGAAAGAGAAAAACGAATACCGTATGCTAACACGTATATACGGAATCTAAAAAAAAAAAAAAGTTCTGAAGATCCTAAGGGCAGGACAGGAATAAAGATGCAGATGTAGAGAATGGACTTGAGGACATGGGGAGGGGGAAGGGTAAGATGGGACGAAGTGAGAGAGTAGCATTGGCATATATACACTACCAAATGTAAAATGGATGGCTAGTGGGAAGCTGCTGCATAGCACAGGGAGATCAGCTCGGTGCTTTGTGACCACCTAGAGGGGTGGGGTAGGGAGGGTGGGAGGGAGACACAAGAGGGAGGAGATATGGGGATATATGTATACGTATGGCTGATTCACTTTGTTAAACAGCAGAAACTCACACACCATTGTAAAGCAGTTATACTTCAATAAAGATGTTAAAAAACAAACAAACAAAAAAGCAAGGGCTTTGAGATTTTCATCTTCCTTACACATTGTTTTTTTTTTCCCCAGAATGGTAACCACTAAGCTCATGTGGCTATTTATTTATTTATTTTTAATTAATTACTTTATTTTTTTGGCTGCTTTGGGTCTTCGTTGCTGCATGTGGGCTTCTCTAGTTGCAGAAAGCAGGGGGTACTCTTCATTGCAGTGCGGTGGCTTCTCTTGTTGCGGAGCACGGGCTCTAGGAGCACGGACTTCAGTACTTGTGGTTCGCGGGCTCTAGAGTGCAGGCTCAGTAGTTGTGGCTTGCGGGCTCAGTAGTTGTGGCTCACGGGCTCTAGAGCGCAGGCTCAGTAGTTGTGGCGCACAGGCTTAGTTGCTCCACGGCATGTGGGATCTTCCCGGATCAGTGCTCCAACCCGTGTCCCCTGAATTGTCAGGCGGATTCTTAACCACTGCTCCACCAGGGAAGTCCCTCCTTACACATCTTTGATCCCAAAGCCAAGTGCAGGGTCTGGCACAGAACAGGTGTAAACATATGCTTGGCACATGGAAAGAAAGGCACACGGGAGTAACCAGTGACGCCATCTGGGCAGGGCGGGGTTAGGGAACGACTGAATTTTCCCTTTCATCTGCATATATTTGTGTATTCTTTAAACTGAAAAGAAAAAAAATGTATGAGCTACTTTTTTGGGGGGTGGGGCGGTGGTACGTGGGCCTCTCACTGTTGTGGCCTCTCTCGTTGCAGAGCACAGGCTCCAGACGCGCAGGCTCAGCGGCCATGGCTCATGGGCCCAGCCGCTCCGCGGCATGTGGGATCTTCCCGGACCGGGGCACGAACCCGTGTCCCCTGCATCGGCAGGCGGACTCTCAACCACTGCGCCACCAGGGAAGCCCTGAGCTACTTTTATAAGATAAAAAATACATAAAAATATTCAATAAGGCTGGATACACAGGTTGCTCCCAAATTAATTTTGTTCATTTTATTTTAAATTGAAATATAGTCAATGTACAATATTGTATACATTACAGGTGTACAATACAGTGACTCACAATTTTTAAAGGGCATACTCCATTTATAGTTATTATACAATATCGGCTATATTCCCTGTGTTGTACAATATATCCTTGTAGTTTATGTATTTTATACATAGGAGTTTGTACCTCTTAATCTCCTACCCCATTTGCCCCTCCCCGTTCACTCTCCCCACTGTTAACCACTAGTTTGTTCTCTATATCTGTGCGTCTGCTTCTTTTTTGTTATATTCACTAGTTTGTTCTATTTCCCAAATTAATTTTTAAAAAATAGTGACACAAAGACATGGGGGAAAATACAGTGAAATGTCACAGGGGTTGTCCCTGGGGAGGGTTCCTTTTGCTTTTCTGCCTCTCAGGGGTTCTCAGGTGATGCATTAGAGGTACCTGTGCAGGCTCTGGAATGACACCAACCCAGCATCATACTTGGGCTCCATTGCTCACTAGCTGCATGGCCTTGGACAAGCAAGGTCATCTTCTAGTGGAAGACCTCATCATAAGGGTTTGGAATGGCTGACAGAGATAAGGACTGGAAAACAAAGAACTTAAATAAGAGCTCCGGCAGCAATTGTCATTATCTTTTTCATCAAACATGCTCTTTCTCTTTTTAACATGAAAAGAAGAGCAAAGCCAATAAATGTTCCTTTAAAAAAATCCTGGGGGAAGGTTATCAGAAAGTCCCCAGCACCCTTCCCCCGTTCACGGTCCTCCCCTCCACGGGCAACAGCTGGGCCACCTAGTGCCTCGGGGAGGTCCTGAAAAAGTCCAGTGGCCAAAGCAGAAGAGCCTGCATAGCCCCAAGCTCAGAGCCAACTCTAATAAACCCAGAGACCTTTTACAAATATACTCACAACTCATGGGGAAAACAGCGCTGCAGCGAATCTCCCTGTGGTCGAAAATGTCAAATAAATCCATTTTTTGTCTTTTCCACGATATTTATATGAGGTCAATTCCACGATATTTTGATAACCTAATTATTTGGCTCAGGCTGATAAGAAATCTGTTGTTACCATTTGTCAACCCTGGTGGAGCAACTAAGGCAGCCAAGAAGCAGCTGGGGATGGGACATTCAGAGCAGATGAAATAAAGCTCTGAGCTCTCATTGGCCAAGTTCTGCTAGCCTAGCTTAAGCTTCCTAGCAACCTTACTGACCCTGGTACCACGCCACGGCTTTTACAGGAAGGACACTGAGGCTGAAGGTGATAATAAGACTTAACCTGGGCCGCCAGCTGGGCAATGATACAGCCAGGGTGTGAGTTGAATTCAGACAATTTACAGAGATTCAGGACACCTTTAGGATAACCAGACACAGCCTGGCCCAGTGCCGTGTAGAATCTTGCTGCTACTCAAAGTGTAATCCACAGCCCAGCAGTAAAGCCTCACCGAGAGTCTGTAAATGTGTAAATTCTCAACCTGCCTCCCCTACTGAAATGGATTGTGCTCAGAACTGGCTTTGTTGGCTGTGTTCCGTGTCCCCTGTCTCCGTGCCTATTTCCATGGCTTTTGACCAGGCCTCCGTCATGTCTCATCCAAATCACCCAAACAGCCTTTAATCAGCTGCATGGCCTTGGACAAGCAAGGTCACCACAAGGTCATCACAAGGTCACCACAAGGTCTTGCTCTTCCTAAACCTTGCTCTAAATCCATCCATGGCTCCATGTGGCCTTTGCGTTAAGCACATCCTGTTCTGGACCCTGACTTCCATGGCCTCATCTCTCATCTCCCTCCTTCACTGCAGCCCACACTCCATGGTCTAGCCTTATCAAGGACTTGCCCTCCCTGGTATGCACCCTGCCCCTGGGGCTTTGCATGTTCTATTCTCACTGCCTGGAACATGCTTGCTTTTCTCCATCCCCAGATTCATGTCACCTGCCCTTTGGTTCTTATTTGGGTGCTGTTTCTCCAAGGAAGTGTTCCAGCCTTTTGAGCTTGTCCCAGCAGAGGTATCATCATGTGACGCTGTGGTGCCTGCCTGCTTACTTGTCCCCTTTTAGAATTTAAGCACCTCAAGGACAGAAATTATGTCTTCCTCATTCATGGAAGTTTCGGCACTTAGCCTTGGATCTGGAGCCCAGTAATCGTTGGTTGAATGAACTTAAAAGAACTCTTAAGTGCTGCCTCTTCCAGCTGGGCAATTGATGTGAAGGTCTTGGTGCTGCAAGAACCAGCCTCCATGGGATGCTTTATGTCTTTTATTTTATAACATGTGTTTCGTTTTTATGTTTGCTTTGTGAGTCATAACTGCATAGGATACACACGGTTTAACAGATTCTCATAAAGGAAACACCAGTGTTAGCAACAGACAGGACATAGCACCCCGCATCTCCCGGAACAAGTAACCACGACCCTGGCTTTTGGGATAATCCTTCTCTTGCTTTTCTTTATTGTGTTAACCCCTATGTATGCATCCCTAAGCAATGTAGTTTAATATTGCCTCTTTTGCTTTTGAACTTTACATAAATGGAATCATGCTCTATGGGTTTCTTGGGTCTGGCTTCTTTCCCTCGACCTTCCATCTGTGAGACTCATCCATGTTTTTGCAGGCCACTGCGCATCATCATTTTTTTGTTTGTTTGTTTGTTTATTTGTTTGTTGGCCATGCCATGCAGTTTGCAGGATCCTAGTTCCCTAACCAGGGATCAAACCCGGGCCCCCTGCAGTGGAAGCACGGAGTCCTAACCACTGGACCACCAGGGAAGTCCCACCATCCGTTTTTATGGCTGTGTAGTTCATTGTGTGGATGTGCCACCATTTCTCGATTCCACTCTTGGTGGACCTTGGGGCTGTTTCTACTTTGAAGCCATCACGCAAATGATGTGTGAACAACCTTCCTAGCTATTCCTCCTGGTGTGTGTGCACCTGAGTTTCTCTAGGGACATCACCCCAAAAGTGGAACTGCTGGGATGCAGGGTATGTATATACTCAACAAAGTCCTCTAATATGATGATAAGAGCCTTCACCACTCTTTGTCTCCTGGGTCAGAATAGGAGGTGTTGGGAGTTTTCTTCTACATCCTGTCTCAATCTCTTCAAAAAGGTCTATTATAAAGGAAAAAGAAGAAGAAGAAGAAGAAAGAGAAAGAAGACTTCTAGTCTATAATCACAAATTGCCCAAGGGGCTTTCTGTTGACCTGCCAGAGGCAGGCATGCTGAGATGGAAGGAGAGCGGGATGGAGCTTCTCCTACCTTTGATGCCTATCTGAGTGAGGCTGGAATGGTATTTGGGCTTCTCCGGTGACTTAGCTGTGAAGATTGCTTTGGGGCTTCTACTTTTTTTCAACAATAGAGGACTCATCGAGTTTCTGCGTTGTATTTTATCATTTTTCCCTCATGGAAATACTGATGGTCCTTTCTAATTATGAAGATGATTTTTACAATCTCAGGAAGAAAAAAAAATCAGAATTTCAAAAAGTATAAAAAGGGAAATAAAACTTGTTGCCATTTAGAAATATATGTGTGTGTGTATGTGTTTGTGAGTGTATATATATATTTATATATATGTGTGTATATATATACATACACATTATTGGTAAAATTTGCATGTGGATGGCATATTAGGTAATAGAAAGTACTTTCTTGTGATAATGCAACAGAATATCTTTGCTCTTAGGAGATACGTGAAGAATTAAGATGTAAGGCACACTGATATCAGAAACTTACTTTCAAATGGTCCCACAAAAATAACAATCATAACATGGATAGACATAGAGATAGGTATGAATATAGATACAAGTATAGGCATACTCATAGATATAAAGCAAATGGCAAAATGTCAGCAATGCTGAATCTGGCTACAGAGAATATGGGAGTTCTTTGCATTGTACCCACAGCTTCTCTGTCAAATTTGAATTTTCTTCCAGGCTTATCGAGACAAAATTGACATATAACATTGTAAAACTTCACATCCCCACAAGGTGATGATTTGATACATGTATATATTGCAAAATAATTACCACAATAATAAGATTAGTTAATGTATTTATCATATCTCATGGTTACATTTGTGTGTGTCTGTGCTGAGAACATTGAAGATCTGCTCTCTTGGCAACTTTCAAGTATACAACACAGTATTGTTAACTACACACACCATGCTGTACATTGGGTCCCCAGAACTTATTCATCTTATAACTGGAAGTTTGTACCTTTTGACCAACATCTCTCCATCTCCCCTACCCTCCCACCTCCTGGCAGCCAGCAATCTACTCTCTTTTTGCTATGAGTTTGGCTTTTTCAAGATTTCACATACAAGTGAGATCATACAGTATCTGTCTTTCTCTGTCTGACTTATTTCACTTAGTATAATGTCCCCAAGGTCCATCTATGTTGCTGTAAATGGCAGAATTTTCTTCCTTTTTTATGGCTAAATAATGTTTAACTGCATATAAATACCACATTTTCTTTATCCATTCATCTATTTATGAACACTTAGGTTGTTTCCATATTGTGTCTATTGTGAATAATGCTGCAATGAACATGAGGATGCTATGAACCCACTTATTTTCTTTTGCCTTTTTGATAGCAGCCATCCTAACAGGTGTGAAGTGATACCTCATTGTGGTTTTATTTGTTTGTTTTTTTATTTTATTTATTTTTGGCTGCATTGGGTCTTCATGGCTGTGCATGGGGTCTGTCTAGTTGCAGCGAGCAGGGGCTAGTCTTCGTTGCAGTGCGCGGGCTTCTCAAGCGATGGCCTCTCTTGTTGTGGAGCACAGGCTCTAGGCACGTGGGCTTCAGCAATTGTGGCACGCGGGCTCAGTAGTTGTGGCAGACATGCTCTAGAGCTCAGGCTCAGTAGTTGTGGTGCACGGGCTTAGTTGCTCCGCAGCATGTGGGATGTTCCTGGACCAGGGCTCGAACCCATGTCCCCTGCATTAGCAGGCAGATTCTTAACCACTGTGCCACCAGGGAAGTCCCTGCAGTATATTTTAAAACTGTATTTTCTTGAGATATAATTGTATTCGTTTTAGGTTGTCAACATAATGATTTGCTATATGTATAAATTGTCACATGATTAACACCCATCACCTCACAGAGTTACATTCTTTTCTCTTGTGATGAGAACTTTTAAGATCTATGTTCTTAACTTTCAAATATACAATACGGTATTGTTAACTATAGTCTGTGCTTAGCTGTTTTGAATGACTATCTGTTGTTTTTGCATCCTCAATCTGCCTGAAGCTCTTTACTTGACATTGTTTCATTTGATTTTTACAACAGTGCCATGCAGTAGGTACTGTCATTATCCATATTCTAAAGATGAGACCAAGGTTTAGCAAGGTTAATGACTCATCCAAAGTCACACAGCCAGCTTTATCTAATTTGAGGAGTCTGGGTGTCTAAAACAATTGACTTTACTTAAAAAGAAGATGCGGGACTTCCCTGGTGGCGCAGTGGTTAAGAATCCGCCTGCCAATACAGGGAACATAGGTTCGAGCCCTGGTCTGGGAACATCGCACATGCCGCGGAGCCACTAAGCCCCTGCGCCACAACTACTGAGCCCGTGCTCTAGAGTCCGTGAGCCACAACTACTGGGCCCGCGTGCTACAACTACTGAAGCCTGTGCGCCTAGAGCTCATGCTCCGCAACAAGAGAAGCCACCGCAATGAGAAGCCCGCGCACCACAAGAAGAGTAGCCTCTGCTCGCCGCAACTAGAGGAAGCCCGCGTGCATCAGTGAAGACCCAACGCAGCCAAAAATAAATAAATAAAATAATTTTTTAAAAAAGAAAAAAATTAAAAGTAAGATGCACCTGCAATTTCCTTCTATGATCAAACCACGCAAAAGAAAGGCTGATTCGACTGCCGTTCCCAAACAGGCATGACCAGAATCGGGATGGTGGTGGTGGTGGTGAGGCCCTCAGCTTCTGCTGGAGCTCTGCTGCCCCCTGGTGGCAATGCCCTTTCATTGCTTAGATGGTCAGTCTCTTAGCCGGGGCCAGTTGTAGTTGAATTCACACCCTTCAGACAGGATCACTAGCAATACTATAGTCATTAAGTAAATACTTTCAAGGGCCCTGCACTGAGACTTACATACACTATCAATCCAATCTTGCAACGTGGTGACTATCCCCGTGTCATAGAGAAGAGACTAGGATTCAGAGGTTAACTGGTCAAGGTCATGTGGCTCTCTAATGACAAAACTAATTCAATCCTAGTTTTCTCTGGTGCTTAAGGGAGCCCCATACTTCTCCCAATTTGGCACAAATCAGCATCTTTGAAACCCTTTGGTAAATTTTTTTTCGCGGTACGCGGTCCTCTCACTGTTGCGGCCTCTCCTGTTGCGGAGCACAGGCTCCGGACGCGCAGGCTCAGCAGCCATGGCTCACGGGCCCAGCCGCTCCGCGGCATGTGGGATCTTCCCGGACCAGGGCACGAACCCGTGTCCCCTGCATCGGCAGGCGGACTCTCAACCACTGCGCCACCAGGGAAGCCCCCTTGGGTAAAATTTAATTTACCCCCAAAGCAGTACAGTACAGAGATTTAGAGTATGGGTTCCAGGGTCTGACAGTCCTAAATCTTAATCCTCCCTCTGAGTGAGTAGTGCAAGTAAAGCTCAGGGTCTGGTATTTAAGAAGCCGTCAATAAATTAGAGCTTTATATCAAAGTAGTGCAAAGACTGAGGATCAGAGTCCTGGATTTGAAATGGTGAGAATCAGCATCCTGGATTCAGGTCCTAGCTCTGATATTGACAAGATGTGAGCAAGTCCCTTTGCCCTCTGAAAAACTCTGTTTCCTCCTCCATCCAAGACATTCTTGCAAAAGCTATTTATTGATTTGCAGCCACTGCTCTTGGCCTTGAATCTGATGCTGAGCCTCACAGTTTCCTCACCTCTCAAGTAGAGACAAGAAATAGACAAGTTTTCACAGTGTTCTTACCAGGCAGCAAATATAGTGGCGCTACCTACGGGAACGTTCTGTTAGTGAAAGGGGTATATGAGGACTCTCAGCAGTCAAGGGGCTTGAGGTCTCCTGAGGGAGCGAAAAGACGTAAACTGATGACTAAATGTTTTTTGAATGCTTAATATTTGCCAAGCACTCTTCTCTGTGCTCACAAACGACTCATTTGATGCTCACATCAGCTTTAGGAAGGAGGCCGTTTTATTGGGTAATATGAATGAGGAGGGGAGCATGTGATACAGATCTAGCCAATCACAGTTGTCCATATCCAGGCCACAGTGATTGGCTCAGGGAAGGCCATACGACCCAAGTCTAACCAATCATTTCCTTCCCTGGCATTGTGTATCTGGATGCTGGAAGAAAAAGAAAAAATTCTCTTAGCTCCCAAGGGCTGGGGTGATGTCAGCCCAGCCTAAGGCTGTCTGGGGTGATGGTTGCCCTGGAAGAAGCCAGGTAAACTGCATGAGAACGAGGCCAATGCAGAGAGAAGAGCAATGGAAGAGAGTTGAGACCAGCTAATGTTGTTTGCATTTCAGTGTCCACTTTTTCTCTTCCAAGTACAGGAACCAGTGAATCCTATTTTTTTCTTAAGCTATTTGCTGGGATTCTGTCATTTACAACAAAATGGTCCTCACCCATGCATATACAGAAATAATATTAAAAGCTATCACCACCAATATAATAATATTGATCTTTATGGCTTCGTGTGTGGTGGCATTTGACATTTTTGTGATGGGTTGAATGTGTCCCTCCCCAGCCCCCTTTGTGTCATTCGTATTTTGAAGCCCTAACACCCAATGTGATGGTATTGAGAGATAATTAGGTTTAGATGAGGTCATGAGGGTGGGACCCACATGATGGGAATTGTGCCCTTTTAAGAAGAGGAAGATGGAGAGATTTCTCTCTCCATGCATATACACCCAGGAAAGGCCATGTGAGGACACAGCGAGAAGGTGGCCATCTGCAAGCCAGAAAGAGAGCCCTCGCCAAGATCTGACTCTGCCAGGACCTTGATCTTGGACTTTCCTGCCTCCAGATCTCCAAGAAATAAATGTCTATTGTTTAAGCCACCCAGTCTATGGATTTTGTTACAGCAGACTGAGCTGTTTCAGACAGTCTTCAAGATTCAAACATCATCCTTTCTGCAAACCCTTCCTGGATTCCCCAAGTGAAATTAGTCACTTTATAATAAATGCATTTTATGTCATCTTTATCATTATGTTTTTTATTCTATAGAATTGTAAGGTCAGATGTGCCTTGACTTTTATGTTTTCTTGCTTTTGCTCACAATTTCTTCCACCTGGTTTGCCCTCTCCTCCCCATTTATAGGGAGTTAGCCCTGCAGTTATAAAGAACAGCATCTTCTGAATCAGACAGAACCGAGTTCAAATCCCACCTCTTTCTATTTGTTAGCTCTTTGACCTGAGTCAAATCCCTTACCTTTCTGAGCCTCTGATTTCTCATCCACAAGTTGGGCATAATAGTGGTACAAGCTACACAAGATTAATGTGATCAGATTAAATCATGGCAAGTGTTAAGTTCACAATAATTGTTAGTGAATTCTTTAATAATACTTTACCTTATGAGGCTACTTCTTGGTGGTGTTTGAGGTTGTGGTCAAGGTTCAATGGCGGGGGGTGGTGGTGGAAGAAATACTCTGTTTGAATGTTCCCATCATAAACCTCAATCTAGGTTAATCAGCATGTATATATCAGAGGCTCAGCATAAGCCACCATTTATCCCCAGAGATGAAGGAATTCCCATAAAACCTTAGGTCTCCAAACAAACATCTTCCCACACTCAGCACATCCCATTCCCACAATCTTGGGCCTCTCCAAGGAATACAGTTGTGGGGGGAAGGACATGAATGAGTCCCACTGTGGAGGGATACTTTGCAAGATTCTCTGTGCTGGATTCTTATTTTGGAAAGTAAGTCTTCATAAGGTGAAATGTCCACGTCTGCTTAGTTAGTTTGGGAGACTCTCCTTTGGGTACCATAGCTCTGATGGCTGCTGAATAATTTTGATTCTTCCCAGCCTCATCTTGGGTAGGTGTTCCTCATCAAAAGCATGTGGGTTCTGCCGCCAGGGAGACTTGGGCAGGAATTCTGGCTTCTCCACTTCCTTGCTATGTAATCTTAGTTCTCATCTTACCCCCTCGAGTCCTACCTCTACATCTATAACACAGGGATACATACCTTTCATAATTGTTGTTTAAAGATTAAATTAGATGATATCTTTGCCAAGTGCTTTGATACCTTGTGTTCCAGGTATTTATAGCTTTGGGACAAACCACCTGAAAACTTAGTGCCTTAAAACAACAGCAACAGTTATTTTGCTCTGAGCTATGCAGTATGGCAGAGCTTGGTGAGGACAGCTTGTCTACACTCCACAAAGCATCAGTTGGGTGGTTGGAAGTCTGGGGGCTGGGATTATCAGAAGACTCACTCATTCACGTCCCTGGTGATTGGTGCTGGCTTGCGGCTGGTTCTTTAACTGAGGTCATTGGCCAAGACACCTCCATGTGTCCTCTTGGTGTGGCTTGGGCTTCCTTGCAACACGGCAGCTAGGTTTTAAGGGTGGGTTTCCCAAAAGCAAGAAAGGCTGCTTGGGTTCAAGGGGAGGGGAAATAGTTCTACCTCTTGATGGCGGGGATGTCAGGACTCTGGAAGAGAATATGAGACCAGAAATATTGCTATGGCTTTTTGGGGACAAATTCAAATTGCCTCATCTAGTAAGTGCTAAAGAAAGAGCAAGTCTTCAGATCTCTCCCTCTTTGAGCCTTACATGTATATTCTCTAATCTGTAAGACAGGAATAAATGACTCCTACTTTGTGGAAAAGTTGAAAAAATTGCAAACGGTATATGAAGATTTCCTGCTATGTAGTAGGTGTTCAATAAATGGGTCATTATAATATTAACTCATATTAATTCATCCATTGCCAGGTGCCAGGCACTCCCTTCAGAGCACTTCATTGTGTTTTATTTCATTTAATTCTCACAACAACCCTATGAGGTAAGTTGTATTACTATTTCTATTTTACAGATAAAGGGACTGTGGCTCAGAGAGGGTAAATGACTTGCCTAAGTGTCACACAGCAGGTTAGTAGGATTTCCAGGATTCAAACCTAGACAGTGTGACTTGAGCATGAACGCTTTCAAAAGTAACACGGTACTGCTTCTTAGTGATAGAAGTTGTTGCCCACTCAGTACAAAATTTTACAGTGTGACCCAATGGAAAAATACTAAATCTATAGGGGCAAGAAACAGAAGCCAATGTAGAAAAGGTGATTAAAGGCTGAGACTTGATGGGCACCTGGTGCCAGGGAGGCAAAGGCTGAAGTTTAACTGTACCCACCAGTCATAAATTATTAACTCATGGCCAATCCTGTGATTATCTAGAACTCCGCCAAGGGATTTGGGGTTGACAGGTACACACTGCTATATTTAAAATGGATAACCAACAAGGACTTACTGTATAGAGAACTCTGCTCAGTGTTCTGAAATAGCTTAAATGGGAAAAGAATTTGAAAAAGAATAGATACATGTATATGGATAACTGAATCACTTTGCTGTACACCTGAAACTAACAGAACACTGTTAATCAACTATACTCCAATATAAAATAAAAATTTAAAAAAATTTTAAAAAGTAAAATCACATTTTAGTAAAAGAAGAAATTATAAGTATATATGGAGAAAGCTAGAAAGGTATACAATAAAATGTTGAGAAGAGTTAAAAAAAAAGATGAACCCCTCCCATCCAGATTATTTTGAAGCAAATCTCAACAGATATTAAATACTACTACTACATTACGAATGATAATAATCACGATAGTGGAAACTTTCTGCAACAGCAGGCCCCGAAGGAAAGACAGTAGAGCTATTCTCAACCACCAACATCCCTGGGCTGGAGTCATCTCTGGGGACAGGGGGTCATACCCGGAACTGAGGCATCTCCAGAGTCAAAAAACAGAGATGTCTCCTGGGGACCATGACCTCATGTGAAGAGACAGGCCTCTGAGGTGTTTGGTGCCTCCATCACCTCCTCTCTCCTAAGGCTTCAGTAGCCCCTCCAGACAGAGACAGTCACTGCACCATAAATTGCCAGGAATGAGACCTTTGGTTTGGAAGGTTTTCTGGTTCCCTTGCCCTCTCCACCCTGTGATGTTGAAACTTGTTGCTTTGCTTCATGTTCCGACTGTGGGTGTAATTATTGCCAGGGGACCAGCAATTAACCTGCCACAGAGCAAGCGGGAAGGGGTCTCTGGCTGAGTGTCCCGTGACAGAGCAGACGGCTTGTTGAGGTCCAGCAGAAGCGCCCGGGATGTCTGCTCTTAGGCAGGGGGTGGGGGGCGGGAAGCAGGGGATGCTGGGGCCACAGAAGGGTCAGCATTTCTCACCTATCTCATCAGAATTGGAGCGCAGTGGAGAATTGGAATGTTATGAGGGAGAATAATACCTCTGTTTGTACCCGAGATGCTGGAAAATGTCCCCTTCCTAATTTTCTCTGAGTATCCCTTTCTTTTTTTTAAATTAATTAATTAATTCATTTGGTTTTGGCTGCGTTGGGTCTTCTGCTGTGCATGGGCTTTCTCTAGTTGAGGTGAGTGGGGGCTGCTCTTCGTTGCTGTACATGGGCTTCTCATTGCAGTGGCTTCTCCTGTTGCAGAGCACGGGCTCTAGGCACTCAGGCTTCAGTAGTTGTGGCCCGTGGGCTCACTAGTTGCAGCTTGCTGGCTCTAGCGCGCTGGCTCGGTAGTTCTGGCACATGGGCTTAGTTGCTCCGCAGCATGTGGGATCTTCCTGGACCAGGGCTCGAACCCGTGTCCCCTGCATCGGCAGGTGGATTCTTAACCACTGCGCCACCAGGGAAGTCCCTCCAAGGGCATATTTGGTTCAGGCTTTCTTCCTCTCCCTGCTTTTTTTTTTTTTTTTTTTGTGGTACGCAGGCCTCTCACTGTTGTGGCCTCTCCCGTTGCGGAGCACAGGCCCCGGACGCGCAGGCTCAGCGGCCATGGCTCACGGGCCTAGCCGCTCCGCAGCATGTGGGATCTTCCTGGACCGGGGCACGAACCCGTGTCCCCTGCATCGGTAGGTGGATTCTCAACCACTGCGCCACCAGGGAAGCCCTCTCTCCCTGCTTTTGAGTTTCAGATTTTGACAGTCGCTGGGAGTTAAAACTGGAGGTCGAGAGAGAGTAGAAAGATTTATATTATTAAAAGGCTGAAGAACAGAAAAGATGGATCAGACAGACTTGAGGTTCAAAACCTACTCCCCACTTACTGTTAGGGTATCAGGACTCTCTGAGCCTCACCCCCTAATTTTGTGAAACGAGAATAGTAATGCTTTCCCCTTGGGATTTTTGTGCACATAAAACAAGAAGTTCTGTTATAAAATATTGGCTATATTCCCCGTGTTGTACAGTATATCCTTGTAGATCATTTTATACCTAATTGTACCTCTTCCTCCCCTACCCCTATATCGCCCCTCCCCGCTTCTGCTTCCCCCTGGTGACCACTGATTTGTTCTCTATATCTGCGAATCTGCTTCTTCTTTGTTATATTCACTAGTTTTTTGTACTTTTTAGATTCCACATATAAGTGATATCATATGGTAAAAAAAAAAAACCAAAAAAACCAGGGCTTCCCTGGTGGCGCAGTGGTTGAGAGTCTGCCTGCCGATGCAGGGGACATGGGTTCATGCCCCTGTCTGGGAAGATCCCACATGCCGCAGAGCAGCTGGGCCTGTGAGCCGTGGCTGCTGAGCCTGCGCGTCCGGAGCCTGTGCTCCGCAATGGGAGAGGCCACAACAGTGAGAGGCCTGCGTACCGCAAAAAAAACAAACAAACAAACAAAAAAATGGGGTGGGGGTGTGTGGGATGAATTGGGAGGTTGGGATTGACATATATACACTATTGTGTATAAAATAGATAACTAATGAGAACCTACTGTATAGCACAGGGAACCCTACTCAGTGCTCTGTGGTGACCTAAATGGGAAGGAAATCAAAAAGGAGGGGGTATATGTATACGTATAGCTGATTCACTTTGCTGTACAGCAGAAACTAACACAACACTGTAAAGCAACTATACCCCAATAAAAATTAAAAAATAAAAAGCCACCAAGATGTTCTCTGTAAGGCACTTAGTGCATTAGCGTGTGATGAGTATTAACTACATTCATCTTATTGTCTGACGTGGATGGACACTTCATTCCTGGCTCAGGCTGCTGCCTGGGAAGTGGGTCAAAGTATGTTTGCAGTGGGGCGTTGAAAGCTCTAGTGGTAGAAGGCACAACACTGGGTGATCATGAACCTGTGAAACCTGACAAAGGGCTACCCAGGGACAAGGAGGTGGGAGATTTTCTGGCACCGGAGCCTAGCCAATAACAAGAGGAAAATAGGGGAGTGAATCACTGAGAAAAATAAAATCTTCCTGTTTGCACACAGGTTTGCTTTCTTCCTGTGTGATGCAAACTCAGGGGCCATAAGACTCTTCATTATATTAAATATCAGGGGCCATTGAACCAGGGTTGTACCACAGGGTGCTGGGAATTGCCATGAAATGATAGGTTATTGGTAAATAATGATCCCTTCTCTTTTCTTTAGAAGTCAACAGGACCCTACAGGTATATTATCATCTCACGCCTTCTCATGACCTCTCTTCTTCTTTTTTTTTTTTTTATTTTTGGCCGCACTGTGCAGCTTGCAGGATCTTATTTCCCATACCAGGGATTGAACCTGGGCCCTGGCAGTGAAAGCGCTAAGTCCTAACCACTGGACTACCAGGGAATTCCCTAAGACCTCTCATTTTTACAACAGCAATGAGCTCAGAGAGTGGAGGAAACCTTTCCAAACTGATGGTAGGGAGGCCCTCGTGGGACCAGAGCCCAAAGTCTTAATTTATTCAATATTTACATCCATACAGGGTCCTTGTAACTCTAACTTACCTTCTGGAATTACTCAGGAACAGTAAGAAGAAACCATTGAGTTGGAATAATTTCATTCATGGGTGACTTAAAATGGGCAGCATGAAAATAACCTATATGTCCTGCAGGAGGGGATGAGTTGAAACATTATAGTACGTTTATAAGGAATATTATACTGATACTAAGTGCTGTGTGGGCTTCCCTGGTGGCGCAGTGGTTTAGAGTCTGCCTGCCGATGCAGGGGACGCGGGTTCGTGCCCCGGTCTGGGAAGATCCCACATGCTGTGGAGCGGCTGGACCCATGAGCCACGGCCGCTGAGCCTGCGTGTCCGGAGCCTGTGTTCTGCAACGGGAGAGGCCACAGCAGTGAGAGGCCCGCGTACCCACCCCCCTGCCAAAACAAACAAACAAACAAACAAACAAACAATGCTGTGGACCTGTATTATGGACCTGGGAAGACAGCTGTAATATTTTAAGCAAAAAATTTGGTTAGAAGATGGTATATTTAATATTATTATAAGAAAGTGTATGTAGGCATGTCTACAAGGCCATAGATCTAAATACTAATAGTGTTTATCTCTGGGTGTGAGATTACGGGAGTCCTTTTCTTCTAACTGCATATCTGAAGTTTCTGTTTCTCCTACAACAAACTTGCATTTCTTGAGCAATTAAAATAATAAGAGCAAACATGAAGTGGACAGAAAAGGAGAACTTCTTAAAGATATATCAGGTTTAAAGAAGGCTGAGGTGGGATTTCACAGTTGGTTTCCAGTTATGGTGGTTTAATAAGAAATTATACCACATCCGTTGGGAAAGTGAAAGGAATCAGTTATTAATATTAAACAGCTTGCACTCTTTCAACTTTTAATATGTCTGGCAATTGGTAGTAACTAAAAACAATTCCCAAGAGGAGACTATGAGAAATTATAATAACAGGGGTTGAGTACTTATCTTCTGTCCAATGTTCTCCTAAACCCTTTACTGCAATAATTCATCTTTCCCCAAACTATGAGATAAGTGTGACTATAGTCACCAGCCTTTATAGATGAGAAAACGATTGGGCTGGCCAAAAAGTTCGTTCGGGTTCTACTGTATTATGGAAAACCCAAAAGAACTTTTTGGCCAACCCAATAAATATCAGAGTGAAAGAGACTTGCCCAAGGTCACACAGCTGATTATTATGCTCCCAGGAATCAAAGGACAGCCTTGTTTAGAGTCACAGATATCTCTCTTATTCTACTGATGTATTTTTTGCTCCATCTTATGGCTGGGAACAGAGAGGCTTAGAGAGGGGCGGTTATCTGCCCCATGACACGCTAGTTGGTTGGTAAGTGATAAAGTTGAACCCAGCTCTCCTCGTCCTCAGTCTAACTCTCTCCAGCATCCAGAAAAGGGGATTGCTATTGGCTGGAAAAAAGGAAGCCATGGCACTTGAAAAGACCAGGGAAATGTAAATCAAAACCAAAGTGAGATACCACCTAACACTTATTAGGATGGCTACTATCAAAAACAAAACAAAAGGGCTTTTCTCTGGTGACACAGTGGTTAAGAATCCACCTGCCAATGCAGGGGACACAGGTTCGAGCCCTGATCCGGGAAGATCCCACATGCCGCAACTAAGCCCGTGTGCCACAACTACTGAGCCTGAGCTCTAGAGCCTGCGAGCCACAACTACTGAGCCCATGTGCCACAACTACTGAAGCCCGCGCAGCTAGAGCCTGTGCTCTGCAACATGAGAAGCCATGGCAATGAGAAGCCCGCACACCACAATGAAGAATAGCCCCCGCTCGCCACAACTAGAGAAAACCCGCGTGCAGCAACGAAGACCCAAGTGTCCATTTCAATGGCATTAAGTGCATTCACATTGTTGTGCAACCATCACCAGCATTCATCCACAGAGCTCTTTTCATCTTATAAAACACAAACTCTGTGCCCATTAAATAGTGACCCCCATCCGCCTCAGTCCCTGGCAACCACTATTCTACTTTCTGTCTCCATGAATCTGACTACCCTAGGAACCTCCTATAAATGGAATCATACCGGATTTATTCTTTTGTGACTGACTTACTTCGTTTAGCATAATGTCCTCAAGGTTCATCCATGTTGTAGCACGTGTCAGAATTTCCTTCCTTTTTAAGGTTGAATAATATTCTATTGTGTGAATATATCACATTTTTTTGTTCATTCATATATCAATGGACACTTGGCTTGCTTCCACCCTTTGGCTATTGAAATAATGCTGCTCTGAACATAGGTGTGCAAATATCTCTTTGAGTCCTTACTTTTCACTTCTTTTGAGTTTATATGCAGAAGTGGAATCGCTGGATCATATCTAATTCTATGTTTGGCTTTTTGAGAAACTACTATAAGGTTTTCCACAGTGGCTGCACATTTTATAGTCTCACCAGCAATGCACAAGTGTTTACCTTTGCCAACACTTGTTATTTGTGATTTTTAATTAATTAATTAATTAATTTTATTTATTTTTGGCTGCACTGGGTTTTCCTTGCTGCGCGCAGTCTTTCTCAAGTTGCGGCGAGCGGGGGCTACGCTTCTTGTGGTGCATGGGCTTCTCATTGCAGTGGCTTCTCTTGTTGAGGAGCATGGGCTCTAGGCACGCGGGCTTCAGTAGTTGTGGCACACGGGCTCAGTAGCTGTGGCTCGCAGGCTCTAGGCGCACGGGCTTCAGTAGTTGGTGGCACGTGGGCTTAGTTGCTCCACAGCATGTGGGATCTTCCTGGTCCAGGGCTCAAACCTATGTCCCCTGCATTGGCAGGAGGATTCCCAACCACTGTGCCACCAGAAAGGAAGTCCCAAGCTGTATGTTTTAGAACTTGTGTGGACAAACCCAAAGAGATCATAATAAAAACCCAAATCAGAGATCGGGGAGAAGCAGACAGAGATAGTGGTGTCAGCGTACTAGACATGTTAAGAAGACATTTTTTCTCAGCAATTTGAATGAAAGATTTTTTTAAGGCTGAAATTTCAATTTTTAAGGAGAAATTTCAAGCAGATGTAACAAGTTTTAAGCTGCCATCAGGAAGTTCCAGGCTGGCCACGCCTGAGACGGTTCCAGTGACAGCTTATGGACGCTTTGGTAGTCTGGCAAAGCCCAGATCCCATTTCTGAATAAAGTTTTTCAATGTATAATACACTTAAGAAGGAAATCAATTATGTTTTTTAAATGTCATAAAAAAATTTTTAACTGTAGTTGGGACTTCCCTGGTGGTCCAGTGGTTAAGACTTCGCCTTCCAATGCAGGAGGTGCAGGTTTGATCCCTGGTTAGGGAGCTAAGATCTCACATGCCTCGTGGCCAAAAAACCAAAACATAAAACAGAAGCAATATTGTAACAAATTCAATAAAGACTTTAAAAATGGTCCACATCATATTACTCAGCCATAAAAAGAAACGAAATTGAGTTATTTGTAGTGAGGTGGATGGACCTAGAGTCTGTCATACAGAGTGAAGTAACTCAGAAAGAGAAAAAAAAATACCGTATGCTAACACATATATATGGAATCTAAAAAAAAAAATGGTTCTGAAGAACCTAGGGGCAGGACAGGAATAAAGACGCAGATATAGAGAATGAACTTGAAGACACAGGGAGGGGGAAGGGTAAGCTGGGACAAAGTGAGAAGTGGTATGGACATATATACACTACCAAATGTAAACAGATAGCTAGTGGGAAGCACCTGCATAGCACAGGGAGGTCAGCTCGGTGCTTTGTGACCACCTAGAGAGGTGGGTTAGGGAGGGTGGGAGGGAGACGCAAGAGGGAGGGGAAATGGGGATATATGTATACATATAGCTGATTCACTTCGTTATACAGCAGAAACTAACCCACCATTGTAAAGCAATTATACTCCAATAAAGATGTTAATAAATAAATAAAAATGGTTCACATAAAAAAATCTCTAAAAAAAATATAAAAACCATAGTCATTAAAATCAAAAGAAACTTTGTGGATAGGAATATGTGGGAGAGGAGGAAATAAATATTTATCAGGACTCACTATGGGCCAGAACTTCCTACACGTTATTATTTAATATTCGTGCTATTTTTTTTAAAAAGAAGGAATTATCATCATCATCATTATTGTCATCCCATTTTTTATACATAAGGAAGCTAATGATCAGAGAGGTGAAGTGACCTAGTTAAGATCACACAGCTAGAAGGTGATGAATAAATTTGAACCTAGACCTGTTTGACTCCAAAGACCTGGGAAAAGAGAGGGAAAGTGGAGAAGGACTGGTGAAAGCAGGGACAGATCCATAATAATAACGTTGATGGTAGTGAGGATAACGATAATGACAATAGTAGCTAAGGCTTGTATAGGCACCTTTCTGTGTTAACTCATTTAATTGTCTCAACAACACTAAAGCACATATGTTATCATCCCCATTCTACAGATGAGAAAACTGAGGCCAGAGAGGTTAATTAACTTGCTCACAGTTTATCAGTGAGGATTCAAACCCAGGCATGACTCTGCTCTATTGCCTCTAGATTAGCATGAATAATGATCTGGTATGACTTTATTATTTCCTTGTTTCCTTAGATACTGTGTGCCTTCCCCAACAGAAAGGAAACTCCACTTGTGAAAGTTCCTTGTCTTGTCAACTGCTATATTCCAGGGTCCACTGCATTGCTTGGCCTATAAATTGGCATTCAATGTGATTTTTTTTTTTTGCGGTACGCAGGCCTCTCACTGTTGTGGCCTCTACCACTGCGGAGCACAGGCTCTGGGCGCTCAGGCTCAGCGGCCATGGCTCACAGGCCCAGCCACTTCGTGGCATGTGGGATCTTGCCCGACCGGGGCATGAACCCACGTCCCCTGCATCGGCAGGCGGACTCCCAACCACTGTGCCACCAGGGAAGCCCTAGTGTCTGTTCTCTTTTACTAGACCACAAGCTCCATGTTGGCAGGGGCTGATTTTTTTCTTAAGGGTGTACAGTATGATATCACTTACAAGTGGAATCTAAAAAAATGCTGCAAACTAGCGAATACAACAAAAAAGAAGCAGACTCACAGATGTAGAGAACACACTAGAGGTTACCAGTGGGGGGGGTGGAAGGGGAGGGGCAATATAGAGGAGGGGGAGTGGGAGGTGTAAGATACGCTACAAGGATGTATATTGTACAACATGGGGAATAGAGCCAATATTCTGTAATAACTGTAAATGGAAAGTAATCTTTAAATTGCATACAAAATTTTTTGTATTCAGTTGCACCAGGTCTTGGTTGCAGCTCACGTGCTCCTTAGTTGTGGCATGTGAACCCTTAGTTGCGGCATGTGGACTCTTAGTTGCGGCATGTGGGATCTAGTTTCCTGACCAGGGATCAAACTTGGGCCCCCTGCATTGGGAGCGCAGAGTCTTAACCACTGAACCACCAGGGAAGTCCCTGTACACAATTTTTTTTTAATTTTAATAAAAATTAAAAATAGGGCTTCCCTGGTGGCGCGGTGGTTGAGAGTCTGCCTGCCGATGCAGGGGACACGGGTTCGTGCCCCGGTCTGGGAGGATCCCACATGCCGCGGAGCGGCTGGGCCCGTGAGCCATGGCCACTGAGCCTGCGCGTCTGGAGCCTGTGCTCCACAATGGGAGAGGCCACAGCAGTGAGAGGCCCGCATGCCACAAAAAAAAAAAAAAAAATTAAAAATAAAGTGGACAAGAAAGAAAAGTACACCCACGACTTCCATCGTTGGTGATGAACCCAGATTGCTTGGTTGAGGTGCTACTTGTCGGGTTCTTCCCTGGAGAGTTACCCTTTGTTCCCTGTTCCTTACTGTCATCTCTGGAGGCAAGTCACTACACTCAGACCACACTTAAGGGACGGAGTCATGCTCCACTGCCTCAATGGCAGCATAGCTACATAAATTATTTGGAATTCTTCTGTCTGGGAGATTTGTCTATTCTCCCTGGCATGTGGTTTTTCTTCTGTGTTCCCTGGCATCATGCACAGAAGTCTGTCAGAGAGCTCGACACCTCCCGTCCTGGTTAGAATACTCCCTGGGGAGGCATCTACGGACAGCTTGAGAAACAGGTGCAGCTTGTCATCGGAGCAGGCAAAACTCTGTCTAAAGGTCAGGAAACTGGTGCTAGCCCTGGTCCTGCTGCTACCCACAGATGTCTTAAGCTAGTTACTTCCCCTCTCTGTGTTCTGGTGTGTTAAAAAGCACACCAGACACATAGTGGCTTGAAACAACCATTTTATTTTGCTCTCCACTTTCTGGGTCAGGTATTCCAGATGGCTCATTGGGGCAGTTCTTACTTGGGGACTCTCATGCCATGGGAGTTAGATGTGCATTAAAGTTGCAGAAGGACTTCCCTGGCAGGCCAGTGATTAAGACTCCGCGCTTCCACTGCAGGGGGCACGGGTTCGATCCCTGGTCTGGGAGCTAAGATCCCGCATGCCATGTGGTGTGGCCAAAAAAAAAAATGTTAAAAAAATATTTTTTAATTTTTAAAAAGCTGCAGACATGCAATGGTACAATTGGGTTGGGCGTCCCAAATGGCTCACCTGCCTGGTTGGCTGGCTGCCGGCTGCCCAGCTGGGTTGCAACCAGAGTGTCTACATGGGATCTGACTAGCATGGCAGTCTCAGGGAAGCTGAGCTTCTAATATGGTGGCTCAGGGTCCAAGCAAAAAATGTCCCAGCAAATAAGATGGTAGCTGCGGCAACACTTGACCCAGCCTCAAAAACCACAGTGACTCACTTCATCTTTTATGGTTTTAAGTGAGTCACTAAAGTCAGGCCAGATTCAAGGGGAAGAAACACAGACCTCATTTCTCTGTGGGAGAATTCTCAAATAATTTATAGCTTTTTTTTTTTTTTTTTTTTTTTTTTGCCGTATGCAGGCCTCTCACTGTTGTGGCCTCTCCCATTGTGTAGCACAGACTCCGGACACGCAGGCTCAGCGGCCATGGCTCACGGGCCCAGCCGCTCCGCGGCACGTGGGATCTCCCCGGACTGAGGCATGAACCCGTGTCCCCTGCATCGGCAGGCTGACTCTCAACCACTGCACCACCAGGGAAGTCCACTGTGCCACCAGGGAAGCCCAGCTATTTTTTAAAAACCCTCCAGGGTGTCAATTTCCCTATTTGAATATTAGGGCTCTAGAATGGATAAAGAAGATGTGGTGTATATCTATCTATCTATCTATCTATCTATCTATACAATGGAATACTACTTGGCCATAAAAAAGAATGAAATAATGCCATTTGCAGCAACATGGATGGACATAGAGATTATCATACTAAGTGAAGTAAGTCTGAAAGAGAAAGACAAATACCATATGATATCACTTATATGTGGAATCTAAAATATGACACAGATGAACTTATCTAGGAAACAGAAACAGACTCAGACATAGAGAACAGACTTGTGGTTGCCAAGGGGGAGGGGAGATTGGGGAGGGATGGACTGGGACTTTGGTATTAGCAGATGCAAACTATTAGATATAGGTTGGATAAACAAGGTCCTACTATATAGAATAGGGAACTATATTCAATAGCCTGTGATAAACCACCATGGAAAAGAATATGAAGAAAAATGTATATAAATATATATGTATAACTGAATCACTTGGCTTTACAACAGAACTAACACAACATTGTAAATCAACTATACTTCAATAAAACAAATTTTAAAAAAAAAGAAAATTAGGGATCTAGATTAACCAAGTGATTCCTAAAGATTCATCCAACCCCAGTATTCTTTAAGATCCTACTCTCTAGATGAAAACCTAATATTCTCACAGTTTCAAGTGATGGACATTCAAGTTTATTGATTCTTCTCGTTGACCTACTATGTCAGCCCCCTGGTCCAGCCTGGGGACAGAGTCGTGAATAGTGGGCTTTCGCAGGTAGGGAGGTGGAAAAGTACAGTAACCAGGGGCCTGGGCGTGGCGCCGCACAGCCTGGGTCAAAGGTTGGCTCTGTTATTTACTTAGAGGAGTGACCCTGGGCAAGGAACTTCATTGTACCATGCCTCAGTTTCCTCATCTAGTAATACCCATCTCCTAGGGTTGTGTAAGCTTAAAAGTGATAGCGCAGATAAAGTGCTTAGAACAGCGTAAGTACTTAACAGATATTCGCTTGTATTTTCCCCGTCAACGGGTTTGAGCTCCACTGGTGTTATCTTTTACGGAGGGAGAAATTGACGCGGTGGGCAAGTAACAAACCTGAGGTCACACCGCAAGCTGGGGTTAGAGCCAGGATTCAAAGCCTGATCTTCAGGCACCAGGACCGGTGTATCTTCCTCCAGGTTTCAAGACCCTGCAAAGACAAGTAGAGAAGGTGGCCCCTGACTCAGTTGCCCTCAAACCCCCAAACGGCCCGATTCATTTGACAAGGCGGAGAAGGGCTTTCTGCCTCCCATGTATGCAATCATAGACTCATTCCTTATGCAATACACTCTGTAATAACAGAGTTTGGAAATTAAGATCTTTAGGAATTAGCTAAATTGGATATCTTGTTCTCTGGACTTGTACTTGGCACGAAAAACTGATTCCTTTTCCCTGGGATGAAAAAAAAAAAAAAATCCCTGTGGGGAGAGGTCTCCGGGGCGCCCTCTACTGAGAGAAAAAGGTAACGGAAGTGGAAATGGTGATTTCTCAGGCACCTTGGTGTTTTCTCAGCTTGAGAAACCATTTCCTAAAGTTAGAGCTTGTGCACCTGGCCTGATGCAAAGACTGAGCATTTCCACTCAGGCTGTGTAGTTGGCCAGGCTCAAAGTTATTCCTTAATAATAATAATTAGTATTCTATTAACATGTTTGAGTATTTAATGTTCTAGCAAAGTGCGTTCCCTTATTTAATCTTTACAGTAATGATAGTGCCTCCATTTTATAGATAAGGAAACTAAGCCACAGAGATTTAAACTCACCTGTCCTTACAGACATTAATTTGTATCCGTCTGACTTAAAGTTTCTCACACTTGATCTTCCATACAACTTGTAACACTTACAGAGTACACTTCGCATTCATTTGCCTTATATAGGTCTCTCTCTCTTTTTTTTCATGGATGTAATACTTCCAGCCAGGCTAAAGGTACCTTGAGCTCTAGGACAGAGCTGTTTCTCACTATTGTCTCAGGGCGACAGACACAAAATAAGTACTTATTAAATGTAATTCAAAATTCACTCATTGTTTCTCTGCTTTTGACAAGGAATTATAGAGAAGAGTTATATTACCTTGGACATTTAGGCAAATTGTTTTCCTCCATATATTCTATGGGTTTGTTAAATAATAGCAAAAGACATGGCAATTCACAGTTGTTACAGCAAGAAGGAGATAGAATTAGTGAAATATATTGATAATCTCTAATCTCTAGGGAGCCAAGAATTTTAAGTGTATTGTTCCCACTCCCACCTCTGAGAAGTTGTGAATTTCAGTTGAATGGCATTTCACATTGTTTTCCAATTCAGCAAAGACAAAGCTGTTTGCAAGCAAATCTAGTCTCACCACTTGAATGTTCTAAATATAGTCAGCCCTCCGGCTCTGTATCCTTGGGTTGGTTGAATCCTGCGGATACAAAGGGTCAACTAAGGGACTTGAGTATCTGCAGATTTTGGTTTCTGCTGGGAGTCCTGGAGCCCAGCCCCAGAGGATACCGAGACATGACTGTACAATTTTTTAAAATACCTTTGTTGGAGTATAATTTCTTTACAATGTTGTGTTAGTTTCTGTTGTACAACAAAGTGAACCAGCTATAGGTATACTTATATCCCCATATCCCCTCCCTCTTGAGCCTCCCTCCCACCCTCCCTACCCCACCCCTCTAGGTCGTCACAAAGCACGGAGCTGATCTCCCTGTGCTATGTGGCTGTTTCCCACTAGCCATCCATTTTACATTTGGTAGTGTATATATGTCAGTGCGGCTCTCTCACTTCGTCCCAGCTTACCCTTCCCCCTCCCCGTGTCCTCAAGTCCATTCTCCACATCTGCATGACTGTACAATTTAAAAATCTAGTTACAAGAAGCAGAACAGTGTCAGAAAAAGTGTTCAATTAGGCGTTAGGATACCTGTGGGTTTTTTTAATCTTTCAAAATTATGCAATATACACCCATTCAGAAAATGTACAGCTGGGGGCTTCCCTGGTGGTGCAGTGGTTGAGAATCCGCTTGTCGGTGCGGGGGACGTGGGTTCGATCCCTGGTCCGGGAGGATCCCACATGCCGCGGGGCAACTGAGCCCATGCGCCACAACTACTGAAGCCTGCGCACCTAGAGCCCATGCTCCACAACAAGAGAAGCCACCGCAATGAGAAGCCCGTGCACCACAACGAAGAGTAACCCCTGCTCGCCACAACTAGAGAAAGTCCACGCACAGCAACGAAGACCCAATGCAGCCAAAAAAAATTAAAAATAAATTAAATAAATAAATAAAAAATTTTTTTAAAAAGAAAAGAAAATGTACAGCTTAATGACTTATCGCAAAGTGAACATCCATGAAACCATCACCCAGATTTTGTGTGAGACGCCAGGAAGGTCATCCCCTCTGGACCTTTGTGTCCCATCCGTTAGCAAAGTGATTTGCTCCACTGTAATGTGGCTTTTAATTGCAACCTTTCATTTCATCAGTTGCTTGCACTATAATTTATTAAATTCTGTTTTGTTGGATCTTTAGGGGGTTGTGGGTTTTTTCTGTGTATTAGGAAGAACCCTTCAACAAATAGCTCACCCTCATTCTTACTCATATCCATAGTGATTGCTTATCAAAAATTTCTAGAAATGGAATTTCCAGGTCAACGGGAATGGCTTGATTTTTAGTGCCTTTGCAAGGCACATAATTAGCATGAAGAAGAAAAATGATTTTGTGAAAGAAATTTGGGCAGCGAAAGACATTTATAAATATGAAGATTTTGCTCTGGGGCCTAGGCAGTCAAGAGGCAATCGTGCAGGCACAGAATGGGCTACTTTGGAGGCTAAAAGTTTTCCTCAGAAAAATTACAATTTGCCACTTTCAAAAACTGTAGTTTAGTTCAAACTCACCAGCTTCCGCCAAGAGGATTTGAGACAGCTTACAATGAGAGAACCAGCATCAAGGAGTCGAAAGCCATTCCTGCTAGAGCACCAAGGCAACAGACAAGTTACAACATAGCTTTTCAAAAGCACTCAACACCCAGCTCAGGGTGAAAAATCTCTTTTAAAGTTCAGCCAAGCTTTGGCCACCAGAGAGCACTAGCAACACATATTTCCAGCCGCTATCAGCGCTGCGGGAATTGGGGTTGGATTGTCCGTTCTTTTCCATCCTCTCTATCAGAGATAAGGCAATGGCCTGGAGCTTCCAGAATCCTTGCTGGGAGGGGCCCTCCATCTTCCAAACCCGGAGAACTTGAATATTCTGTGAAACAGCTGTTAACTTTAACCTTGAAAGAAAGCCTGTGGGCATAAGGGGGAAAAAGACAGACTGCTCAAAATAAAGTTCAAAATAAAGTTCATTATTATTTTTTCCACTTCCGATGAATAAGATTTACCACTGAGTGACATGCCACTCGTTAATTTTCTCTCTCTCCTTCAGTTTGGCCTCTCATGAAGTACCCTGGGTTTTTATTTCCCTCATGTTGAAGGAATTTAATAACATTGACAGCCTAATATGTAGCCAAATATCATAGCACCTGTAAGTGGTATAGTCCATAATTATTCATAATTAATATGAAACAGCCACCAGCGTTTATGAGGCAGCAATGATGCTCTGGGTCTCAGACTCTAAAAAGCAGCTACAAATCCCCAGGCTAATAGGAACTGAGAGATGGGTGGTGTTTTGTAATGGATTAGAGACATTTGGATGCTTTCTGAGTCCCCCAAAAATGGTCTTGCTAATTGCCATTCATAAGACCCTGGTCCTGTGTCTCTCACCAAATTACACACTCTCCTTGACCTGGGAGGACGATACACCCCCTGAAGTTTATCCTATATCAAATCAGAGTAGAATCTCTCTGGGCAGAGTCTAAGTTTTCCTATTGACAAGGTTTCCAGTTCAAAGAGAATCTATCTCCTCAGTGAGTGGAGGGGAAGGGAAGAAATCAGTGATCAGCTTTAAATTGCTTTTTGTTTGTTTGGTTGGTTTTGGTTTTTTGTGGGGTTTTTTTTGGCCACACAGCTTACAGGATCTTAGTTCCCCAACCAGGGATCCAACCCAGGGCCCAGGCAGTGGAAGCACCGCTGGACTGCTAGGGAATTCCCTAAATAGCTTTTTAGCTTTATTTTTTACATATTTTTTCAGTTTGTAATATACTTATTTTAAAAATTGAGATAGGGCTTCCCTGGTGGCGCAGTGGTTGAGAGTCCGCCTGCCGATGCAGGGGACACGGGTTCGTGCCCCGGTCCGGGAAGATCCCAAATGCCGCGGAGCGGCTGGGCTCGTGAGCCATGACCGCTGAGCCTGTGCGTCCGGAGCCTGTGCTCCGCAACAGGAAAGGCCACAGCAGTGAGAGGCCCGCGTAGTGTACCGCAAAAAAAAAAAAAAAAAAATTGAGATATAATTGACATATAACGTGTTCGTTTCAGGTGCACAGCACAATGATTTGATAAATGTATCTATTGCAAAATGAGCACCATAGGTTTAGTGAATAGCCATCACCTCACATCATTACACAATTTTTTCTCGTGGTGAGAGCTTTTAAGATCTCCTCTCAACAACTTGCAAATATACAATACGGTATTGTTAACTATATTCACCACGACTTACATTACATCCTCAGGACTGATTTATCTTATAACTTAATGACCAGCTTCATGCATTTTGTCCACCCCCAGGCCTCTCCTCTGGCAACCACCAATCTGTTCTCTGGACCTGTGAGTTCAGTGTTGGGGTTCTTTCTTCCTCCCTCCCTCTCTCTCTTTTTCTCTCTTTCTTTCCTTCCTTCCCTTTTCTTTCTTTCGTTTTAGGTTCCACATATAAGTGAGATCACGCAGCATTTGTCTTTCTCTGTCTGACATCTTTTTTTTTTTTTTTTTTTTTTGCGGTATGCGGGCCTCTCACTGTTGTGGCCTCTCCCGTTGCGGAGCACAGGCTCCGGATGCGCAGGCCCAGCGGCCATGGCTCACGGGCCCAGCCGCTCCGCGGCATATGGGATCCTCCCAGACCGGGGCACGAACCCGTATCCCCTGCATCGGCAGGCGGACTCTCAACCACTGCGCCACCAGGGAGGCCCTGTCTGACATCTTTGACTTAGCAAAATGCCCTCGAGGTCCATCCACGTTGTCACAAACGGCAGGATTTCCTTCTAGCTTTTCTTCTTACTAGAGAAGGTGCCTGGAATGCTAATGTTTTCCCCCAAATTAGGCCTAAACAGGGGTTGCAAATAAAGGGGTCTGAGCCAAGATTTGGAAAATCGGGGTGTACAACCTTTTAGAGGCCTCTTTTATTAGCAAATGTAAGAGCTGCCACATCCAGAAAGCTGTTCCCTCTTCGCCTCCTTGGCTGCAAAGTCATATGTCTTTCTTTTAATGGTCTCCTTTATCCTCAAGGAGCTCCTGCCCCTCCAAGGCTGAGTCTCTTTGGTTATCAGCAAACCACAGGGGCCTGATAACTTCAGAAGGGAAGCACCTACTTCAAATGGGAGGCACCTATCTTCATAACTTTCCATTGTGGAAGGAGCAAATGCTTTGGCAAAGATAAATGACTGATTTTAATTCGGACTCGACATCCACCTTGGCAAAAGCTAAAACCGGTTTGGAGAGATTAAAAACGTGGCACGGAGGTTAGACAGTCATTCCTGCAAAGGAAATTCTGTGCAAAGATAAGCCTGGTTCTTTGGAGCATGAGATGTTTTGACTGTGAATACTTTGATTTTCTTTACGTCCCTTTCTTTCTTACAAGACATTTCTCCTCTAGGTCTTCCTTTTCTTGTTTGAATGTTTATCCATTTGAAAGGCCTGGTTATTTAAGCCAATAACAAATCTCTCCTGTTGCTCTTGGCTGGAAACTTCTGAGAGAGAACTTGATAGAGATTTTCTTCAGAAAGCCGGCACAGGAATTTCGAAGTGGCCGGGCAGTACCTTGAGACCTCATTAGAGCACAAAGAGAAAGAAACACATTT
The DNA here is from genome assembly GCF_964341445.2 of Mesoplodon mirus. NCBI lineage: Eukaryota > Metazoa > Chordata > Mammalia > Artiodactyla > Ziphiidae > Mesoplodon > Mesoplodon mirus. The sequence goes on from NC_138989.1 coordinate 14,356,630, forward strand.
AATCAAAGAGCCTTTGCCCACACCCTCCCCTTTTTCCCCTGCCCAGTGTTTTGAATCCGCTGAGTGTTGTGTCAGCGTTGGTTCCTAAGCTTGTGGTTTGTCGGAAGAGTTCAAAGGCATCATCTGATATTTCGATGTAGCATCACTCAGTGGAATGTCTTGGTTGTATCTTTCAGAAACACACTCTACTATGAGGCAACAGGTCAAGGATGGAGTCCAGAAAAATCAAAGACTGCGCAGATTCTTTAGGAGAACTTTGCTCAGAAGACGGGGCTTCACAACCACTGGACTGAGGAATCCATCTTTGCGGTGCTGGCTTCCCTCCTACTCTTTCTTGGATGCATGTGTGTGGTTAGATTTTCCAAGATAATTGGCTTTAGAGACTCAGAACCTGACAGTCAAAACTTTCAACAGAGGAGTTCCCGAGTTACGGGCTACAGAGAATTTCAATATAAACTCAAAATTTCGTGCATATTCAGCTGCTGACACCTAGAACTGGAATGCCCATGAGTCCACGGGGACCCTGGTAAAAATGATATAAGGAAAGGCTCTTAAAGTGACTTATGGGGTCAGGTAGATGTTTCATTAAACATAGGCAAACAGACCTGAGGTGCAGGCACAGAATCGAGAGCCACAGTGACTTGTCCAAGTGTACTTCATAATTGCTTGTGGTGATGGTGATGAGGGCGATGGTGCTGGTACTAATGGTGATGGTGCTGATGATGGAAATGGTGGGAGTGGTACACACGGTGATGGTGGCGGCAATGGTCATGGTGGTGGTGGTTGTGCTGGAAAGAATGCTGGTTGAAGTGGTGGTGATGATAGTTGGGGTGTTCACAGTGGGTATGATAACAGCCAGGGGGACAGTAGTTATGGTGGAGGAGGCGGTGGTTATGACAATGGTGAGGACGGAGGTGATGATGGAGGATGGAGATGAGATCCCAAATCTGAGTCTTCCTTGCACTCAACTCTTACTATTACAGCCTATATGTTAGCCAAGGATATTAGACAAAAAAGTGACTCATAGGAGAGCACACAGAATGTTGTGAGGGTGCTGTGAAGCTTTTATAGTTAGTGTATCAAGTTTTCTGTATTGTTTTCCCAACAAAAACAATAAACTCTTGTTGAAGCAAATATAGAACATATATCAAAGTAGAAAGAGGAAGTAAGTAGCAAGTGTACCTGGGAGATGAGATTTTAGGACAGGTTTGCTCCTGGTTTGTGACGTTTGTATTTTCTATGAAGGTTTTACACGTTGATTTTATCTTGGCAGATAGGGGGGAAATTGAGGATGCCAATACAAGCTCTTATTTTCATGCTTTAATAACCCTGTGATGTGTATGTAATCACTCTGATGTTGTCGTTGAGAAAACTGAGCATTGAAGTCACTTGCCTACAACAACCTACAGCAAGTTAGTGGCAGAGTCAGGATGCGAACTCAGGTCTCTCTGACTCCCAAGTTGCCTCAGATCTGACATATGATACTGTCTCCTGAGGATAGCCTTTAGGATCATCACAGAAATACTGTCTTCAGGGATCATACATCAAGGAGCCTAGGGACTTCCCTGGTGACACAGTGCTTGGGGGTCTGCCTGCGGATGTGGGGGCCACAGGTTCGAGCCCCGGTCCGGGAGGATCCCACATGCTGCGGAGCAGCTGGGCCCATGTGCCACGGCTGCTGGGCCTGCGCTCTAGAGCCCGCGAGCCACAACTACTGAGCTCACATGCCACAACTACTGAAGCCTGCGCGCCTAGAGCCCATGCTCCTCAACGGAGGGGGGGGGCCACCGCAGTGAGGGGCCTGAGCACCGCGGAGGGGAGTGGCCCCTGCTCGCCACAACTGGGGAGGGCCCGTGCACAGCAGCCAGGACCCAACACAGCCATAAATAAATAAATAAATAAATAAATAAATAAATAAATAATAATAATAATACAGACAGTGTGTACAGATACAGGGATGAATAAATAAACATAAATATATAAATGCATAAATATATAAATAAACAAAATAAATAAATGCATCACAACAGAAATCCCAGAAAAACAGACAGATATATATGAAAAAACAAAAAAAAAGAAGTCTTAAAAGTGGTCCTCTGGTAGTTTGTATAATTCAAGCTTCTTGTCCCAAAGCAGACGTTGCTTTAGCAGGATTCTAGTGAACCTGGGTTCTAGTCTTCTGGAATCACAGGCACTTAAGAATTGGACATGTTCTTGGCAGGCTTCTATTCTTTTTTTTTCTTTTTTTTGGCTGTATGGGGTCTTCTTTCTCTAATTGTGGCGAGCGGGGACTACTCTTCGTTATGGTGCGCGGGCTTCTCATCACAGTGGCTTCTCTTTGTTATGGAGCATGGGCTTTAGGTGTACAGGCTCAGTAGTTGTGGCTTGCGGGCTTAGTTGCTCCGTGGCATGTGGGATATTCCCAGACCAGGGCTCGAACCCGTGTTCGCTGCACTGGCAGGCAGATTCTTAACCAGTGTGCCACCAGGGAAGTCCCCAGGCTTCTATTCTAAACCTTCTTAGCACAAGAAAGTCCCTTTTTTTTTTTATGGTACGCGGGCCTACTCACCGTTGTGGCCTCTCCCGTTGCGGAGCACAGGCTCCGGACGCGCAGGCTCAGCGGCCATGGCTCACGGGCCCAGCCGCACTGCGGCATGTGGGATCTTCCTGGACCGGGACACGAACCCACGTCCCCTGAATCGGCAGGTGGACTCTCAACCACTGCGCCACCAGGGAAGCCCCAAAAGTCCCTTTTTTTAACAGCCCAGATAGATGGTCCCCACTTGGCTCTTGAAGATTGCCTTCCTTGGGAGCTCTGGCTCTCCTTTATCTATATTATATTATTACTATATTATCTATATTATAAAACACTCTAGCTTTAAAATCTCTATCACATGCTGAATCCTAATTGATTCCCGTGTCACCTTCATCAACTATACAGGATGAGGTTTCTTTTTTCTTCAACAACACAACTCTCTAAATGTCTGTGGGCTGCCATCTTCTGTCCCCAGGATTAACAGCCACAAACAACTCCACCTGTTTGCTCCAAGATCCAGAAGCCCTTCATCTTGGTATCCCCTGTCCTTCACAACCAATAGAGCCCCAGGCCTGAATCCTACAGGTTCTCCAATAGAACCTTGGCCGAGATGCTATTCTGTGAATGAACCCTAACACACACCTGAGTTATTTTTCTAAACAGCTTAATTGGGATATAATTCACATACCAGACAACTCACGCATTTAAAGCGTGCGATTCAGTGGTTTTCTGTATATTCACAGGTATGTGCCACTATCACCCCAGACAATTTTTGAATATTTCCCTCAACTCAAAAAGAAATACTCTAGGGCTTCCCTGGTGGCGCAGTGGTTGAGAGTCCGCCTGCCGATGCAGGGGACACGGGTTCGTGTCCCGGTCCGGGAAGATCCCACATGCCACGGAACGTCTGGGCCCGTGAGCCATGGCCGCTGAGCCTGCGCATCCGGAGCCTGTGCTCCGCAATGGGAGAGGCCACAACAGTGAGAGGCTCGCGTACTGCAAAAAAAAAAAAAGAAAGAAAGAAAAGAAATACTCTACTTCTTGGCTATCATTCCTATCCGTGTCCTGAACACTTTATATGAATGAATCATATAATATGTGGTCTTTTGTCTCTGGCTTCTTTCCCTGAGCCTAATGTTTTCAAGTTTCATCCATGTAGTAGCATGTGTCAGTATGTCCTTCCTTTTTATGACTAAATAACATTCCAGTGTGTGGATAGATCACATTTTGTTTACCCATTGGGCGACTAATGGACATTTGGGTTGTAGTCCCCTCAATTTACTTGGGCATCACTTATGATCGGTTGGTTTCAGTAATGCAAACTGCCAAGTCACAGTCACATCAACTGTGATGAAGCCTCTTGTCCATCCTGTGTTTTGGCATTGGATTAAAAAATAAAAGTGAGTTTAAATGCAGCCTTGGACATTTTGTCTAGCAATATCTAGAATTTTAGATTCTTTTAAAATCATCTAAATTTGAGGTATCCTTTCCAGTTTGATGACATCTCCAAAGAAGGATGCCTTTAGGGTCATTGTCAGTAATAACATGGACAGAGAGGGTCCAAGGACAAAGCTTGACACTGAAACAATGTTTTCCCAGAGTAAGTTCCCTGGGTATCTAATTCCATGGGATGTCAATAGACATCATGGAAATGAAGGTCATCCACCAAAAGGGCATGGACCCCTCCAGACTCTTAGTTCATTTCTACCCAGCAACCAAAACATGCTGTGTTTCTGAGGCATCGGGATCCTGAGGGTCCGAGGAGATGGGGACACAGGAATCCAGCTGGCTGCTTGCATGAGGCTAGGTTGGAGGCTTCTCCCCAGTCTCCCAGGGGCATAGTTATAGTAGCTGCTACCAGCAGAGAGAAAGCCTTGGGAGGATAGTAGCTTTCTGGAAAGAGGTTCCTTATCATTTCTGTCTCAGGGTCTTGGGACACATCTTCCATCATCCTACAGAAGCCAGTGCCAGGGTCCAGGGGACTTTGGCCCAGTGAAAGCTAGAATCATCTTCCACACAAGTTCCACGTCGTAAGAGTTCTGGGCTTGTGGATGAAGGATGGCTGTGTGTGCTTGTGAGAGCGGCCCCTTCTGGGCCCTATATAACACACTCTCCCCACTTCTCTTTGCTTTGACAGGAAGAAAATTCACCCCAGTAGCAGAGAAGCCAACTTGGTGATGGTATTCTCCAGGAGGTCTTTGTTTCATTTAAGGTTTAAATCAGAGGGGATCACACAGGCTCGAAGACCCCCTGGATGTCTTTAAAAAAATGTTTTTTTCTCTGAGTAAAAGATCATAGATTCAGGACCGGGCTTCCCTGGTGGCGCAGTGGTTAAGAATCCACCTGCCAATGTAGGGGACAGGGGTTCGAGCCCTGGTCCAGGAAGATCCCACATGCTGCAGAGCAACTAAGCCCGTGTACCACAAATACTGAGCCTGCACGCTAGACCCCACGAGCCACAACTACCGAGCCCGCGTGCCACAACTACTGAAGCCCGTGCACCTAGAGCCCGTGCTCTGCAACAGGAGAAGCCCCCACAATGAGAAGCCCGCGCACCACAACGAAGAGTAGCCCCTGCTCGCCGCGACTAGAGAAAGCCCACGTGCAGCAATGAAGACCCAATGCAGTCAAAAATAAAAAAGATTGTTTAAAAAAAAAAAAGATTCAGGACCTCAAGGGAAAAGGATCAGAGGGAAGAATCATGCCCGAGCATGGAGAGAAATGTCCATGTGGCTTAGAAGGCAACCAGCTTAATACCTTATTTCTTGTGATTGCTTTTTCCCCCTTACAGACTTCAACTGTCTCCTCATCATTATCAAATAATTGCAACATTTGGAAAGTACATGGCAACAGTTTATAAATCGCTTGCACATATATATTCTCTCTCTCTCCTTCTTCTTTGCTGTGTCTCTCCATGTCTCTCTGTCTTTCTATCCCTCTGGCTCTTTCTCTGCATTTAGACCCTCACGATAACCTTTGAAAGGACATATGGGACCTTTTATGGATGTGCAAACTGAGCTTCAGGGAAGAAGACTCCCCCCTCGCCAACCCGCAGCCAGTTAAATGGCAGAGCTGGGCTCTGCTGATGGTGTTGGACGCTAGCATTTTTTCTCTGCTCTACCAAGTTTGCTCTTAAGGACAGAATTCTGGAGCCTCTAGGCAGTGGGCTGGGGGGAAGATCAGTTAGTTACTGAGACAAAGACTCTCATGGAAGCCTGAGAGCCTCTTTGCCGTAGTTAATTCTTCATCAAATGCATCACTACCCTCCCCATTCCAAACCAGCCAGAGACAACGATATGATTTTCTTTTCTTTTCTTTGTTTGTCTGACCTGCTTATCTCACCTGCTTTAAAGTTAGCTTCTAAATGTGCACGTTAAAGGTGATTAGAAGACTCGGGGGCATCCTCTGTCATTAGTTAATGCTTGAGAAGGTCTCGGGTCCAGCTCACGGTGCCCGGGCCTTTGCACCATACATCACTGACAGCCAACAGGCGGCCCGGCGGCCCTCTTGCTTCCCTCACCAGCATCTGCCTCCGAACCGGCTGCAGATCGGAGGGGTCGGAGACGAGTTTAATTTAAAGACGAGCCCCCCTTTGCGCTGCCAAAGGAAACGGCGTGTCAGCTACGTCAAAAATAGATACTGTTGTGCAGATATATGGACGGGGAGGTGGACGCCGCCCCTGTCATCCATTACCTGGATTGCCTTTAAATGTCAAAACAAATCCTTCTCCGGTCCTTCTCCAAAACTTAAATCATCAAGAGAGACAGGGTCAGCCTCTGCAGTTTGGAATGCTGGAAGAGAGGGGGATGGGTAGATGAGGAGGTGAGGAGGGGAGGTAAGTGAAGGCTGCCCGTGCTTCTGGGGCTCAGCGTGTACATACATGGAGCAAGGATTTCCCCTGTTTGCCTCGGAAAATTGTGAAGATTGGAGCCTGCCCCTGCTGCCTGGAGATTTATTTCACAATTCCAGACGAGTGCCTCTCGACGTGTAAATATTGATGTGGATTTGTGTAAAAGCAGCCGCGATGCTATGTATCAAAATGAACAGCTGATGTGAACGTGAGGGGTAAGAAGAAGCATGACACACATAGAACACCAATTACACTGGCTTACATTAGTCCATGCTTTTTCTGTGCGAGGCATCTGATGTTCATCTCTTTTAAGACTAGAGCAACCCTATGAGCTGGATTACCCCCATTTTACAGATGAGGAGACTGAGGATTGGAGAGGTTGAGGTCCCCGCTCCAGGTTACACAATACGGCTAAGGGGTGGGACTCAAAAGCCCACAGTCTTAGGCTCCACGTGGGGTTGGGTACATAATCAAAAAGCTTAAACTGTAGCACATCAGGAGATAAATGCAATGCTTAGCTTATATTGGCATGGATGCCTTAAAGCTGAGGAAGAAATAAATTGTAATAAGGTGATTTATACTGTTTGAAAACAATCAATGCATGCGTTAGTGGTTACGAGGCTAGGAGTCAGAGCCAGATTCCCTGGCTTTGAATCCTTCTATTTCCTAACCATGGGCACCTGGGCACATCAGTGGCCTGTTTGCGCCTCAGTTTCCTCATCTGTAAAATAAGGAGAATTACATTATCCTCCTCAGAGTGTGGTCAAGAGAATAAAAGGAATTAATACTCATCAAACACTTTAAAAGCTTCTAAGCATGAGATGAACGTTTAATAAATATTAGCTACTGTTAAGCACACACGTATCTAGTACATTCTGCTTTTAGTCCTTTTAACTAAATAAGGTTATGGCTTCCACATCAAAGAATTCTAAACTGCTGAGACTTTTCTGAGAATATGGGGATATCGATTAGAGAGGTAGAGAATATGTTTTGCAGCATTTACATATTTAAAAGAATTGTTATATTTTGGGTTGTGTATGCATACAGGAAAATACTGGTGTTTTTCAAAGTGTATATATATATATATATACTTTTTTTTTTTTTTTTTTTTTTGCCCATCTGCATGGCCTGTGGGATCTTAGTCCCCCCACCAGGGGTCAAACCTGGGCCCCGGCAGTGAAAGCACCGAGTCCTAACCACTGGGATGTCAGGGAATTCCCTATAAATATATTTTTAAAACATATGATAAATCTCCAAAGGGAAAACAATCCAAATGTCCATCAACTGGTGAACGGATACATAAAATACAGTGTATTCATATAAAGAAGTATTACTCAGCAACAAAAAAGAACAGAGCATGGATGCTGATACATGCTACCACACAAACGAATCTCTAAAACCTTATGCTAAGTGAAAGAAGCCAGTAGCAGATGATGACAGAGTTTATCCATTTGTACGCAGTGTCTAGAAAAGGCAAATCCATGGGGATGGAAAAAAGATTAGTATTTGCCTGGCTCTGGCGTCAGAATGGGGAGTGGCTGCAAATAGACTCAAAGGCCCCTTTTTGGGGTGATGGGTATGTTCTAAATTGGATCATAGGGAATGTTGCACAACTCCATACATTTACTGAAATGGTATTGAATTACACACTTAAAATATATCAATTTCATGGAATATAAAATTTGTTTAAACTTATAAAAGGTCAACTCTGCCCTTTCCACCTTTGTGATCAGTATTTCTATGTTCCTAACAACAGTACATGTTTAAATATATTTATTCTATTAGATATTTGTAATTATTATTTCCTTTTAATAAAATATGATTAACAGTAATGTATGGTTGCTGTAAAAAAACAAAAATCCTAGACTGTGCAGAAATGTAAAGTAAAAAAGTGAAATTCATCTTTTTTCTATACCTTTTCTGTTCAACTACTTTACTCATAGCTTAGTATATATACTTCCAGACTTTTTCTAGAAATATATATGATATACATTATACATATACACTATGTATGATATATGTGTATGTAATACTTATGTGTATACATTGTACACACATGCACACATATATGTATATATGTATACATACATATATACATATAAAATCTGTGTGTATACATACATACATATATATAATCTTTATACACACATATATATATACATGAAAAAGATTTTATTTCTGTCATTTTCACAGATGCGTGTTCATAGTATACAACTGTTCTGCAACTAGAGGTCTCATTTTACCCTCTAAGCAATCTTAGTAAAGATGCTTCTACACCATGAACCCATCACAGTCTCTGTCTTGGGCACCAGCCCTGTCTGGAGTCCGGTCTACCTCCCCAGACACATGCCTTTCTTACATGTCTGTCCCAAAGTTCAGAATGACCAGGCTCTGCATCTTATTCCCACAGGACAAGCTCGGGGTTAACCCTGAATGCACCAAGCTGAGTCCCTGTGGAGTGTGCTCGGCTGTGCCTCTCCAGTCTGTCACAGACTGGGGACCAGGGAAGGTTTCACAGACAATTTCTAAGTCAGTGGTTCTCAGCCTCAGCATTATGGGTATTTGGGGCTGGATAACTCTTTTTTGCAGGGGTAGGGGGCTGCCCTGTGTATTGTAGGATGTTTAGCAGCATCCCTGTCCTCTACCCACTAGATGCCAGTAGCACCCATGCAACCCCCTCCATCCCCCGCCCCATTGATGACAATCAAAAATGCCTTCAGACATTGCTTGATATTCCCTGGGGAGGACAAAATCACCCCCGGTTGAGATCCACTGTTCTGGAGAAATCATCTCTTGTTTGATTTTCCCCATCCGTCATCTGGGTTCTTTCAGGGAACTTGTTCACATCACGTAGCCAGTGGAATCTGGTTAGCTGAGGGAAAAGTCCTCCTAAGGAAATATTTGTATATTCACTCAAGACAAAGTCACTTCCTGTTGACAGATCCATTAGTGACCAGAATATATTAAGTCTTATAAAGAAAACTGATCTTTATTGTGTGATTACAAAAGCATTCTATGTTTTTTTGGCTTAAAAAAATGGAACATTACTACTATGTATGATTTAAACAGTGAAAGTTCCTGGAAATCCCATTCCCTTAGAAAATCACCATGAACATCTGACCCAAAGACTGCCGTACACATGCACACATGAACACACACATGTGCAACCATATGCATCTATATTTAAAAGAGAGACTACTATGCACTTTCTTCAGCAACTTTTTCCTCCGACATAATCAGGGCATCTTAAGTATTAGTCAGCTATTGCCACAATAATGCTGCATAACAAAACTGTCCCCAGACTCAGAGGCTTAAAGCAACAATCATGCACTCTCAAGCTCACAGTTCTGTGGGTCAGCTGCCCCTCAGTTGGACTTCAGGCTTCAGTTTGAGTCCAAGTCTGGTTTCCCTGGACCATCTGGGGCATGTGATCTGCCCCATGTGTCTCATTCAGGGGCACTGGCTACCATGGGCATGCTCTTTTCATGGTGGGTCACCAGCATGCAAGAGAGCAAGGCCAAGTACGCAAGCACATTTCAAGCCTCTGTGTGCATCATATCTGCTAGCAACTCATTGGTCATAACAAGTCACATGGCCAAACCCCACCCACCTATGTAATATAGTATGAGACCACAGTAAAGGTGCCCATGTGTAATACACCACCTCAGGGGACCATCAAATCATTAGGACCAATCATTTAATCTTCTGGACTTATGTATGGATGTGTCTCCATGTCTTATAATCAATCAATAGTTTCAGACCTTGCCTGGATTGGGGTTCAGATCAGCCCTTCCTCCCCAAATATTCTATTTCCATGTAGCTTCATGGTCAATATTCATAGCCACAGAATTTCTCTTGAGAGATTCCCTTGTGTCTCTTCAGAGACAAGTTATATGACACTGGGCAAGTTATTTAATAGCCCCATGCCTCAGTTTCCTCATTTTAAAAAATGCATAAAAACTATATCTAACTTGTAGGGCAGTTGAGAGGAAAAAAGGTGATAACTTAACCACAGATGCTGGCACACAGTGCAGGCTCAAAAATTGCAGGTATTATAGTCATTTTAATGTCATATGAAAACCTCTGGACCTGGAATCAGAATGCCTGGAGTTACTTCCTGCCATTAAGCAGCCGTGTCGCCTGGAGCCTGTCACATCTGTTTCCCTCATGTACAAAATGGAAAGAGCATTCCCTGACCTGCCTATTTCCTGGGGCGAATCAAGAAACTGAATGTGATGATGAGAGGGAAAGTACTGTATAACTACTCAACATCCACATCGAATTATTGTATGTATTGTTTTCAGCCAAGCTTTCTTTTCATGCACAGTGTCCGACAAGTTAAATGCTAGCCAGAAGGATCTTCCAGAACTGGGCAGCTTGAACACGAAGCAGATACAATTTGGAGAGGGAGAAATTTTGTTTGCCTTCCCTGTAAAGTATTGGAGAAGCAGGAGAAGCAATAAGGACCGGCAGTAAACTGTGCTAGTCATTTGTATCTACTCATTAACATTGATTCATTTCATGTCGTTTTCACCACTATGTGGAGAGGTGGAGAGCCCACTGTGCACATGGGGAAACCGAGGCACCCAGCGTTTATAAGAGAATGGGTATATACACTGCTCGCTGCTGTTGAAACCGCCTCTCGCTTGAGATGGTCTGCACCAATCGGGGGCCCATCTGAGAAGCAGATTGTCTGTGAGGTCTGGGATAAGGAGCTTGCAAATGGGTAAGTATAAGAAGAGCTAGGGAACAGAAGGTCCAGGAAGAAATTAGAGGATTCTATCAATAGAAGGAATCACCAACCAGACGATCTGAGAAACCACATAGGTCCAGCCACAATGGGACTCTTGAAAGGAAGCTTAGGGGGTGCAGATTGTGATGGGAAGAGGGGTCCGTGAGATGATCTGCTTCTGTATGGCTGTGGCCTCTGTGAGTCCAGCTCCAAACCTCTGTTAGAGAGCCTGGGGCTGATGGTGGTTGATATTTGGGAAGCAGAACTGGAAACAGAATAGAGAAGTGCTGACACCTCTGCTTTTGTCATCATGTCCAACCAAGATGACCCTCCAAGGATAATGGCTGTGTTTCATTCCACCCTCTATTCACACAAATCCCACTTTTGGCCACCTACCATCTGGACCCCACACTAAGGGGGTGGAAACATAGCTCCAATGTTACGAGGTTGACACTCTACCAACCGCCACATGTTCCAAATGTGAGTCTGTCAACTCACAGGCACATTTCAAGCCTCTGTGTGCGTCACATCTACTAGCATTCCATTGGTCAAAACAAGTCATGTGGCCAAACCCCCGCCCACCTATGTATATAGTATGAGATCACAGCAAAGGTGCCCATGAGTAATACCACCTCAGGGGACCATCAAATCATTAGGACCAATCATTTAATCCTCTGGGAGAATCCACTCGCAGACCTCCTGTACCTTTAAAACAAGCCTCTGTTTAGAGGAATTCCTCCTATGCCAGGCATGTATGTAAATGTACCCTTCCCTGACTGTAGTTCCTCATCCTAAGATCTCTTCATGACATTTATTATTCAACTGAGTTATGTTTATTGTAGAAAATAGGGGAATAAAATAAAACAATGGAAAATTTTAACAACGTAGTTCCACCATCCAGAGATAACCTCTGTAAGCTTATTAGTATACAGCCATATAGATACATAGTTTTTCTAACGAAATTGGGGTCATATAGTGTATACTGTTTTATAAGCCACCAACACCCACTTACAGACTACATACATTCACTCTTAGCGGTAGTTTTCTAAGACATTCAATATGGTGACACAATCTAGACAACCAGTTTTCTATTGCTGGAAACTTGGGTTCTTTCCAATTTCTTTCCACTGTAAATAACACTGCCATGAACATCTCGCATCTAAATATCAGTACAGAATTCTGAGTAGTTCTTTAGGAAGAACTCCTAGCAGTGAAGTTACTGGGGTTCAAGGCTTTTTGAAACATGTTTAAAATTTTCCCTCCAGAAAGGTTGACCCATTTGTACTCCTTAGTGTTTAAGAATTCCTCCTTAAGTTTTACAAAACTAAAGAATTTTGGAGTTAGCTGATATTTTCAGTTAGCAATAAAGTTCATCAAACCCTTCAATCAAAGGTTCATCCACGGGGCTTCCCTGGTGGCGCAGTGGTTGAGAATCTGCCTGCTAATGCAGGGGACACGGGTTTGAGCCCTGGTCTGGGAAGATCCCACATGCCGCGGAACAACTGGGCCTGTGAGCCACAGCTACTGAGCCTGCGCATCTGGAGCCTGTGCTCCAGCAACAAAAGAGGCCTCGATAGTGAGAGGCCCGCGCACCGCGATGAAGAGTGACCCCCCGCTTGCCACAACTAGAGAAAGCCCTCGCACAGAAGTGAAGAACCAACATAGCCAAAAATAAATAAATAAACAAATGTGGGTTTAAAAAAAAAAAAAAAAAGGTTCATCCACTCAATAAATGAGTGCAACTATGTGTCAGGCACTGGAGACACAGCGGTGAACAGAGCAAATAGAAATCTTCACCCTGGAGAGTTAACATCTAAAGAGAAAGCAAACGTTGAGAGAGTGGCTACTTTTTCAGTTCGCCTAGTCTAGCCTGGCTCCTTCGAATCATAGAGCAGCCCATTTGCTCTCCAAGTTGATCCACTTTCCCTGTTATTTGCAAAGCATCATTGTTCTCCCTCCAGAAACCCTGAAGTAGGTAAGTCAAGGAGGTAGGTAAACTTTCTCCAAGTGAAAAGAGTTCACCCCAACTCCCCACCCCCAAAGTGAAAGGGAAAACCCTCAATGAAGTAGGTCAAATACATTTGGAGCTGCCCACCCCGCCCTCCCAGGCGACGTCTCCTGCTGTAGTGACTTCATAAGCCGTGGAGCACTGGGCAGAGAATCTGGGCTGATGTCACCTAGACGCTGGGATATATTTATGGCTTCATGCCCTCAGCTACCTTTGGGTAAATACATCAAGAGGCCATCACAGTAAAGGCGGCGAGTGCTGGCTGAGTGGTTTACAGTCGTGCCTAAGCTGAGAGGTGTGTTTGCAGGCCTTCTTGGCAGGTCCCTGGAGGTGACTTTCCAAGATGCTGGGTCCTGGATCCCAAACCTACGATATCACGGAGCCTGCTTTTGTCTCTTTCAGGATGTTTCCTTCCCCCTTGCTTCCATGCCCTGTCCTCAATGTCAGCAAAGCCACTCTCCCCACCCAACTGTCCACCTCCCCATCTTTTCTTTCTTGAGTAACCACAAAAGAAAGAGGCAAACCTCTTCATCGGCCTCCCTGGACCAAATACAAAACCCCTTCAGGTCACACCTCAACTATGTCGACCTTTTGACTTTTGATTTGGGGAAACCTGAAGGTAAAGCAGCTGAATTTGACCTCTTAGACAGTTTGGGGAAGAATGGGGAGGGGTTCTCAGGAGACGGCTGGGAGATGGTGGGAAGAGGAGGACAGGAGGGGGAGATCTCAGGGAATAGCATCTCCTCTAGGAAGACTTTGCTGCCTCCCATCCCAAGCTGGATTCAGTCCCCCTTCTCTGTGCTTACCTCTGTCCCAGCATCTGTCACACTGCAGAATGACATACCGTGAGGTGCTTAACGATGGGGACCATGGGCTTGGCACATAATAGGTGCTCATTAAGGGTTTTTTTTCAAAGAAGTGAATTCATGAATGAATGAATACAAAAGTCTCCCTTAGTGCAGGAGCTATTTTATCTCCTATTTAACTTGCCCATTCATTCATTCATTCAACAAAGGGCAGCAATGCCCACCCCCCACCCGGCCCTGGACCATATGCATCAGGCACTAGGTTACAATGGAATAACATTGATTCTGTGATTCATTCAATAAAAATTCAGCCAGTGCCTGCTGGGTCCCAGGTTCTGAGGTTGAGTCTAGGGCTAAAACTGGCCTTTCCCAACTTCATGATGTCCAGTTGAGTTAGGAACGTAGAAAAGGGGATCCCGGTTCAGACGTTGAAGGGTCATGGAAGGTTTCCTTGAAGAGAAGAGAAGATTGAGGCTTCTAGTCGACTTGTTTTGGGAAAAGACTTCAAATCACCTGTCTGGCTCAACTATCGACACCCAGAAGTCCTTGGCTTCCAAAGAGATCACATAGTCTTCCTCATAGCAGTGCTTCTCAGTTGTAATTGCTGCCATTTGACAAAACCAAGGGTTCGCAAGGATGTGGAACAGCAGGACCACCCAGCCACTGTTTACTGCAGGATAAAATGGTACAACTGTGTTGGAGAGCAAATAAGCAAGGGCCAAATAGCTCTAAAAGGAGCATAAACATTTCAAGCCAGCTTCAACACTTGAGCTCTGGTCTCTAGAGGAACTATTACACACATGTACCCGGAGCCAAGCACAAGAATATTCACTGCAGTATTGCTCGTGCTGTTAAAACCCTGGGAACTGCCTACCTGGTCATCAACAGGAAAATGAATGAATAAAATCAAGGCGCATTCATTCAGTGGAATGTTTTACAGCGGTTAAAAAGAACCAACTAGAAATGTACATGTCAACATAGATCGATCTCAAAAACAATGTTGGGGGACTTCCCTGGTGGTCCAGTGGTTAAGACTCCACGAGCCCAAGGGCCCAGGTTCTATCCCTGGTCGGGGAACTGGATCCCGCATGCCGCAACCAAAAATCCCGCACACCGCAAAGAGGATCCTGCACGTGGTAATGAAGATCCCGCATGCCGCAACTAAAGGCCCAGCGCAGCCAAATAAATAAATAAATATTTTAAAAAAAACAATGTTGGGCAAAATTGGCACAAGCATATGGACAGTATAATACTATTTATATGAAGTTTTAAGATATGTGCAGCAATACCACGTGTTAGATAATACCATGTATCATTTAAGAAGACATGCATGTTAACATAGATGGTAAAAGTGTAAAGATATGCATATAAATGAGAAACTTCAACATTGGGAAGGTGGCTACCCTTGGAGAGGTAGGGAAAGAATGCAATTAGGGAGAGTTACTTAGGAGAAACAGTACCTGAAAGATTTTATTTCTTAAGCTGGGGATTGAACACACAGGTGTTTATTATAGGATTCTCTATCCTTTTGTGTGCCTGAAATATTTCAAGAGGCAAATTAAAAAATGCTGCTACATTCATACATGATGTCCTGTGCTCTTCCTGAAACCCTGTGGCCGGGAAGAAGGGAAGGATTATTTTCCCCTCCCAGCCCTTCCAAACTTCTCTGTTAATTTTGGACATGGGGAAAGAGGTTCCCAGTGTTTGGTTAGAAATAATAGCATGGATAAGATTAAGTCCTCCTTAGCTGGGTGTGGATTATCTTAGGAACATCACAGCAGCACTCTGAGGCAGTTAGCTTTATTGTCCCTATTTCACAGATGCAGCGACTGAGGCTCAGAGAGGAAGCAGTTTGCAGAAGTCCCCTGGTTGTAGAATGCTGGGGCAGCAAGGTTTGATCTCATCACCCAGGGCTTCCCTGCCAGGTAAGCATAGAGTGTAGGGGTTAAAAGCGTCCCCTCTGGAGACACTCCTGGGTTAAACGCCCAGCTCTACCTCTTCCCAGCTACATGGCCTTAGGCAGGCTCGCCAGGCTGTGCCTCAGTTTCTTCACCTAAAACATGGGGCTAATTATACTCCTTCCTCATAACGCTGTCAGGAGGATTTAAAAAACTCTAAAGAACTCAGAATTGTGCCTGGCACATAGTAAGTGCTCCTAAAAAGTGCCCGTTGAGACTGGTTCTAATTAAGCCTGAGCACTCCACGTCTCAGAACTCAGGAAGGCAGACCCAGGTGACCTTCAAGCCACACTCTGATCAGCACTGCCCAGGGCTCAGTGGTGGTCGGGCGCTGGCTGCCCAGCTTAGGGGATGAGGAAACTTTCAAAGGGGTACATACTTTGGCCAGCAGATGAAAAAGGACCAGTGATGGATTCGTGGACCAGGTACTCCCTCGCCCTCCTTTGGCTTTTCAGCGTTTCCACCTCACCATCACTCACTGGCTCTATAAACAGATTTCCCAGTAATCGTTTTCCTTCCCTTTGAAGTCCCCCATCCATTCTCTCCCCACTCTTAGCCTTCTCCCCTTCCTCTCCAGGGAGAACCTCGCGTTGGCAACAGTTTCCAGCCCGACAGGGTGGAGACGCAGTGCAGAAGGGCTCTAGGTCAGTTCCGTTCAGTCCAACACACCTCTTCTGAACACCTACTGAGTGCCTTTGCAGAACTTTGCTGGGAAGAGAAGACCACGAGAGATAGAAGGAAAAGGTTTGACCGACTGGGTTGGAAATTAGGTCTTGTCAGAGGGTAACCTTGGGAAGCTCGTCATCTCCCTGAGCCTCGGTTTCCTTATCTGTACAGTGGGGGTAATGATAACGCTGACCGCACAGGTGAATGGGAGGAATAAGTGGTGCTCTATATGTGCAGGACAAAGCAGGCATTCAGCAGGCAGGAGTTTCATGCTTCTGCCATTGTTATGGGTGTGATACAGAAGGAAGAGACAGGAACGGTGTCCAGCTTCTGGTCTGGAAAGTTCAGTGAATGGAGAAGCCATCTGCTGAGATGAGGAGCCCAGGAGAAATCCGGATTTGGAGATAAGAAAGCCAATTCAATCTGGAGCACAGTGAATTTGAGGCAGTTGAGTATGGACCACATGGAGACATCCAGGAGGCGGCTGGCAAGACAGGTCTGGAGTCTTGAGGCTCAGATCACGAAATGACCATCCTTCCTGAGATCTCAACTCTCACCCTTCACAGTGATCATGCAAACCTACCCAGAGAAGCTGGCATCCTTTGAAATTCATGGGGGAGAAATCTCCCCAGCCGCCTAGCACTGGCACACACAGAAACCACACATCTCTGAGCCAAGTTCCTGGGCTGTGTCACTCAAAAGGAAGAATGCAGTTCAGAAAATGACCAACTATAACCTCCCTTTCAGCAGAAGACAAAATCTAGCCTCATCCCTAAACTAGGGAAGGAGCAGAGATGATGTTTCAGGGAGATTTCATGTTGAGGATCTTAGAGCACACACGACAAATGCCAGCAGAGTCTATGGATCTATATTCTATTCAGTAGTTGCCAACTTCAGAACAGGGGGTGGTCTCTGGTGGGGTGGTCTCTGGTGGGATGCCCCTTGGCTCAGAGGTCTCAACCCATGAGACAGGTGTGGCTGGAGGAGGGACAGAGTGGGACCCTCCAAGGACTGACACTCAGGGCAGGCCCCCTTCCCCCAAGCCTCTGGGTACAACTACACATCTGGATATAAGCGGGGTGGGGGGCCTCCATCAGCGAAAAGTGGTCATAAAGCTCATTCACAGAGCTTAGAGGAACACTTCTTAATGGTCATCTATACTCCGATTACACGTGAAAAGTCATAATTGGGTGGGGACCAGAGAGCAGGGAAACAAATATTTGATCAATCGCCATGGAGAATGGTGGGTCCACTTTCTCTTCCATGCTTTGTCCATGTCCCTACAACACACTTCAAAATATTTTAAAATTCTATTTCATTTTCTACAAGGACTTTAATACTTTCATACAGATCTTAAGGGATCACCAGAAAAATAATTTCTTTAGATGAAAAACATGGTTACAGACCCATTAGCAAAATGTTATCCTATGAAAATCTAAGAAACAGAAATGAAAGTGTTGCTTCCTTTTCTCCTCCAATTCCCAGAGGTGTCCCCAGTTGCCACTCTGGATCATTGATTTCTCCAGCTTTCTCCACGTGCAATACACAGGAAAGCTTAACCGAACGCGTGCCAACAAATACAAAAGGTCTCAGAAAGTTCCTGCTAGTTCCACAGTTGTGAGAGCAGAGAAGCTATTGCCCATAAACATGTGTACTTGCAAAAAAAATGCATAAACGAAGATTGGTACTTTGATGCATTGCTTAAGAATTTATGGCGCATATGCTCCACGCGAGGCAACATGTGTATTTATTTGTGTGCCAAAGAGCAAGATGGGCTGAGGGGGACTGCGTTCCCTGCCGGTGTCCACACACTTCTGTGAGCACGGCATGTGTAACGGGGACGTCCATTTTTTATCTCAATTGATTCCTTACCCCAGGGTCTGCTGGTAGCTGTTTAGCCCAACGCACATCATGTGCCCATCCACGCAAGCCCCTCGTCTTTATGGGACTCTTTGCTCTTTTTCTCCCCCTCTTTGGAGATTTTATTTATTATCTGTGGGGAAGTGTATTGTTTGGAGATTCTGGTTTTTATTTCTCTGCTGGCTTTGACAGATACTCAGTGAAAGGGGGGGTGGAGGGGGGCAGAGAAAGCATTTGGTTTTGTTTTATGATATGCTGGGGAGGCTCTGTTAAATTCTCCTTGGGGTTTGGAGGACCATGTGAGTGAAAAGGCAATAGTGATGGTCAGGAGAGGTTTTGGTCGAAGTCGTGACAACACCGAAGTGATGGAAATTATAGGCCTGGTTTCATACGGGCAGTCATTTTAACAGTGCTAGGGATATGCAAGCATGTAGAGGGTGCTAAGGGCGAGCTATGGACCCTCTGCCTCTGAGATCAGACTGCGTGCGTTTGACTCTGGGCTCTGCCACTTACTTCCTCCCTGGTAACCTGGGGCTAGTTACTTGGTCTTTCTGAGCCTCGGTTTCCAGCTCTGCACAATGGGCGTGATAATAATAGCTGTTGTGGCGACAGCCCACAGCACTCTGCCTGGATGCTTAGGACTATAATAAATGTTTTCTGTAGCTTCTGAGCACAGTGCATCCTGTTTGTAACAGTGCTGTGGGAGAGGCCATTTAATCTCTTTTTATGGATGGACCAGCTTGTATTAAATTATGTCAAGCCTGCTGGAGAAGGATTCAAATCCTTGTTATCATGAGCCCAACATGTTCCAAATCGAAATCATTTCTTTCTTTCCTTGCTCTGCTCAAGACAGCATTCTGGGGATTCTCTAAAGGGTTTTTGGAAAGGCATCATGTAGTCCCGCCGACTCCAACCTCAGTTGCGAGTGAGAATCTGCTGGCAGAGCTCTTAAAAAACACCAGTGGTGGGTGCTCGACCCGGAGGTTTTGGTGGAGCTGACTTGGTGGGTGTGGAGCTCAAGCAGGTCCAGCTGGGGGAAAACTCCCCCAGGTGACTCAAGTGCACACTGTGTTGAGAACAGATGATGGCCACAGCTGCCCAGGGGACGAGCACGTTCCTTCCCCCTAGCTCCTCCCCATTCTCGGGACCCCTTTTGAACCCACTACCCAGATGTTCTTAACTCTGTCCCCGTTCTCTCCATCCTTGGCCCCAATTTGCACACTCATCACTTTTCACTTGGGCTGCTACAGAAACCTCCGAAACCTCCCTACTAGCTTCTGGGCTTCTAACATCCCTTGTCAATGGTCAATCCATCTACCATTCCAGCCCCCCAAGTGTCCTTCCATGGTATGCATCCAGTCACAGCTCCTAATCCCCCAATATGATGGAGTCAAACTCCCCAGCCTTCATTTAGAACCTGCCTGAGCTTAGTCCGCCTTTCCAATGTCATCTCCAATCTCCTCTCCTACCTGAACCTCCACTGTTTTTTTTTTATTTGTTTGTTTGTTTTTGCGGTATGCGGGCCTCTCACTATTGTGGCCTCTCCCGTTGCGGAGCACAGGCTCCGGACGCGCAGGCCCAGCGGCCATGGCTCACGGGCCCAGCCGCTCCCGCGGCATGTGGGATCTTCCCGGACCGGGGCACGAACCCTCGTCCCCTGAATTGGCAGGCAGATTCTCAACCACTGCGCCACCAGGGAAGCCCTGAACCTCCACTGTTCGATCATCCTCTTCTTTGTAATGTGCTCTCTGTCCTTGCCTAACTGGTAAACTCCTGCACATCCCCCAGAGCCCAAGCCGCCATCCACCTCCCAGGCAATACGGATTGCTTCCTGCGGACTTTACAGCCTAATGTGATACATGCTGTAGAGGTCTGTATAGTATGGTTTTTATTTACATCTCCATCTCCTCCATTTGCCTTGGGAATTCCTCAAGTTCAAGGAGTGGGTCTTGTTCATCCACATGCTTATTTATCACCCCTCAGAAGCATTTGTTGAGCAGAACAAGCTGTATCACTACCAGGGTTTGTTCTGTGGCCGATTCTAGTTTCCAAAGGCTGCCCCGACCATATGCCGCGTTCTCCAGCTTCTTCTCCAGAGTGACCTTCCACTCCCTATCAAAAGTCTAGTCTCCTGTCTCTTAAATCTGGGAAGGCTTGTGACTGCTTCCACCAAGAAATGGGATAGAATGAGGCTGTGTGACTTCCAAGGCCGGGACATGAAGGTCGATGCCACCCCAGCTTTGTTCCCTGGAACACCTCTGCGTGGATCCCTGAGGCCGTCATGATGGGAGGAAGGCAGGTGCTCTGTTGAGAGTCTCAGCTGAGCCCAGCCTCCAAATGGTCCCAATCCGAGCACCAAACTATGAGGAAAAGAGCTTCCAGAAGATTCCAGCCTTAGCCATCAAGTCACCTCCAGTCATTTGAATCTTTCCAGCTCAGATCTCAGATTTTGTGGGGGGAAAAAAAAAAGACTGAAAAACACCCAAAAAAAGTAAAAAAAAAAAAAAAAAAAAAAGATCTCAGACATTGTGGAATGGCAATAAGCCATCATTACTCTGTCCAGTCTAAATGTCTGACTCCTGGAATCTACAAGCATAATAAAAGAGTTGTTATTTAAAGCTGTAATGTCGGGACTTCCCTGGTGGTGCAGTGGTTAAGAATCTGCCTGCCAATGCAGGGGACACGGGTTCGAGCCCTGGTCTGGGAAGATCCCACATGCCACGGAGCAACTACGCCCGTGTGCCACAACTACTGAGCCTACGCTCTAGAGCCCGTGAGCCACAACTACTGAGCCCGCGAGCCACAACTACTGAAACCCACGTGCCTAGAGCCGGTGATCTGCAACAAGAGAAGCCATTGGAGTGAGAAGCCCGTGCTCCGCAACAAAAGAGTCGCCCCCGCTTGTCGCAACTAGAGAAAGCCCGCGCGCAGCTACAAAGACCCAACACAGCCAAAAATTAAAAAAAAAAAAAAGCAGTAATGTCTTGGGATAGTTTATTATGTAACAATAGTGCCTCCAAGGGCTGTATTTTTTCTTTTGTGAAATATACAGCCCTACATCTAGCTCCTGCCTACCATCCCCTCTCCTACCATCCTTCGTCACTCTTGATAACACCTGCCCTGGCTATTCTGCTCCTCAGTCATCCCTACCTGGTTCCCACCTCCAAGGCTCTGCTATTCCCTTTCCAGGGAATAGTTTTCCCCTGTCTCTTCCAAGGTTGCCTTCTTATCAGCATTGAATTAATTCAAACAGGTGTTATATAATACATATGTTATAAAGTTATAAACATATAAATATACATAATTATAGTATAATATGTAATATACGAAATTAAATATTTCATATAATGATGGCCAAGAAGTACCTGAAAAGATATTCAACAATATCAGGCATTAGGGAAAAACACACTAAAATGGCTAAAAGTAAAAAGGTGACAATACCAAATTTTGAGGATTTGGAACCGCTGGGATGCTCTTATGTTGCTGGTGGGAATGCGAAATTGTAGAGTCTCTTTGGAAAACAATGTGGCCGTTTCTTATACAGTTACAGAGTTACCATATGAGCCAGCAATTGTACTCCTAAGCGTTTACCCAAGAGAAATGAAAACATATGTTCATGCAAAGACATGTGCACGAATGTTCGTAGCAGTTTTATTCACAACAGCCCCAAACTGGAGACAACATCATGCATCCATCAACTACGTGATGGACAAACAAACCATGGTACATTCACTTGGTGGAATACTATTCAGCAATAAAAAGGAACTGACTGATGATTCTTGCAGCAAAATGGATGAACCACAAGAGCACGGGGCTAAGTGAAGAAAACCCAGGCACAAAAACCTACATACGATCTAATTCCATTTATATTACATTCCAGAGAAAGCAAAACTATGGGGCAGAAAATAGGTCAGTTGTTGCCAGGGACCAGGGGAAAGGAAGGAGACTAAAGAGTTTCAAAGGAAGTTTTTGGGGTGAGGGAAATATTCTATACCTTGATTATCATGGTCGTTACACAACTGTACACTTTTGGCAAAAGTCACTGAACTATAAGGTTATCAAGGGTGAATTTTAATGTATGTAAATTTAACTCAATAAAACTGTCTATTATTTATTTTTAAATTGAAGTCTAGTTGATTTACAATGTTGTGTTAGTTTCAGGGGTACAGCAAAGTGATTCAGTTATATATATATATATATATATATATATATATATATATATTCTTTTCCCTTACAGGTTATTACAAAATACTGAGTATAGTTCTGTGTGCTATACAGTAGGTCCTTGTTGGTTATCTATTTTATATATTGTAGTCTGTATATGTTAATCCTAAACTCCTAATCTATCCTTCCCCTACTCTTTGGCCCTTTAGTAAATGTAAGTTTGTTTTCTATGTCTGTGGGTATATTTCTGTTTATAAATAAGTTCATTTATATCATTTTTGCAATAAAACTTTTTAAAAAATTATTTTTTGGGGGAGGAATTCTCCAGCCCCATTTTATCTAAAAGACATTCTCCTCCACCATAATTCTCTCCCACGTGATTTTATTTTATTTTCTGCATAGTACCTACAGATTTCTAAAAGTTATATATATATTATTATACTTATAAAATTATATAAAATTAAATAAATCACATATAACAATATGAAATTATATATAATTTAGAAATCATTGAGTACTATGCAAAAAATAAAATAAAATCATACGAGAAAGAATTATGGTGGGTGAGGAATGTATGTACTAAAATTATGTATTATTTATAATTTTATACATATAAAATGTTAGAAATCATTAAATACTATGCAGAAAATTACACACATACAAACATATATTTTTTACTTGCTTATTGTTTGTTTGTTTGTCTTCTCCTCTAGAATGGCTAGCACCCGAAAACAGGGATACTCTACAGCATGGTCACTGTTTTATCCCTGAATCTCACACACTGAGTGCACCTAATGGATGCTGTAAATAAATACTTCTTGAATTAATCAACAGGAAAACAAAAAAGCTTGGGCCACCAGATGCAGTGACTTAAACTGTAAGAAAACTCATTTTTGAATCCCGAACTGAGTTACTTCCAGACTCAGCTACTTAGCCACGGCTCACCCTCGGCCAGAAGAAACCGCAGCCCTTTCAGAAGGACCAAATGTAGGGGATGAGAATTCCGGAGTGGCCTGGGATCAGGGGACAAGATAAGAACTTGCCCTGGACAGCGGGGGTCTGGGTCCGAATAGGAAGCTTCCCTCGGGCGTGGCTGAGACGTGTTCCGATCAGGTAATAAAAGCCTGGCTGGAAATCTTGCACCCTTTGGATCTCATTTCATTTTACTTTATTATTAAAAACTAAACATGTGGAACAGAGATAATTTGGTTCTGCACGAGGCTTCCTTTGGCTCCTGCATCTAAGGAATTTAACGAGGTAAAAAACAGAGGGAAATATTTGTATATGTGGAAAGATTGAAAGCAAATTTTTACATCAAAGGATGTTTAGGGTGATCTCTGGGCAAGTTGTGAGCATTCATGCTGCCCGGATCGTCATATTGTGGGCTTTTGTTGGAGGCGGGAGGGGGCTCGTAAAATTTTTTGGTTTTATTTTATTTCAATTAGTTTTAAAAGGAAGAATATAGTAGAGCCAAACTTTTTTTTTTTTTTTTTTTTTTTGCGGTACACTACGCGGGCCTCTCACTGCTGTGGCCTTTCCTGTTGCGGAGCACAGTTTCCGGACGCACAGGCTCAGCGGTCATGGCTCACGAGCCCAGCCGCTCCGCGGCATTTGGGATCTTCCCGGACCGGGGCACGAACCCGTGTCCCCTGCATCGGCAGGCGGACTCTCAACCACTGCGCCACCAGGGAAGCCCAGAGCCAACCTTTTAAATATCCTTTTTGCAATGGTTGGAATTGGGTTTCAAACCTTAATGTGCTCCAAGAGACAATAATACAGGCTGGACGATAGTTATGTTCCAAGCTCCAAGGGCTCCTTCGCCCCTCTCTCTGCACTGTCTCTGCACACAGGGCACAGCCCTGTTTAACTCTGTTCTCTGCCCCTGCCTCCAGCATGATGGAAGGGACAGGTTCTCCCTTATAAACCCTTGGCGATCGTTCCAGAGCAGAGCAGTTTAAAGAGTTTAGCCCTCTGGAGTGTGAAAGGGTGAGACAAACCAGGATTCAGTTTCAGCCGGGCCCCTCAGGTGTAATGAAGCAGCAATAGGAATCCTCACTATAGGATTCTTCTGCAGCCTCTTCTTTCACTCAGTGTTATGCTTGAGAGATTCCTCCACATTTTTGCAGGAGGTTGTAGTCCATTTGTTTTTACTGCAGAATAGGATTCGTTTTGATGACTTTATCACAATGCAATCAGCTGTTCTACTGTTGATGGATAATTCGATTGTTTGGATTGTAAGGCTATTAGCAGCGGTATTGAGGGTTCTTATACCTATGCTGGGGGACATGGGTACCACTTGCCCCTGAAAATCCTTAACCTTTAAGCCCAGGAGCTCAAAACCCTTTTGGGATCATGGATATCTCAGATAATCTGATGAAAGCTGGGGCCCTTACCCCAAATGCACAGACACAGACAGAAGCAGAGAGACAGAGGGATAGAGACAGACATACACAGATATAAAAAAGGCAGAGGTACAGATATGCACAATACTGCATACGATTTTAGGGTGATCTCAAGGATGCTCAAGTGCACGCAGGGACCACCTCTAGAACCCCAGATGTACTCTGATCCGGGAAGGGAAGAGAGGTCTTCTTAGCCGTGCCAGGCAAGCACCAGGTATCTCTGGGGAAAAGCGGAGAAGGGAAGGTGGGTTTCCCTCCAAGTCTGCTCCTAAATGCTTTTGTTTTTCCTCCTTGGCACTGGGACGGCTCCAGCTCAAGCGAGGGAGAAAGGAGAGGTCAGTTTCTTTGCCATAAGCCAAACCCCATGGAGCTCCTGCAAAGCCCGCTCTGCTCTGCATGGATGTCTGTGTTTGCACCGAGGGTGAGGGCGAGGCCAGAGCCAAGAACAACCCACAAGTCTGCACACAGCAGAGTTTCTTGCCAAATGTGCTCCCAGAGGAAACATCAGTGATGGCATGAGCTGAGCGTGGCTGGGGCCTCGGAGGGTGCGTAAACTGTGGGTGCCAGAAAGGTGTGCAGACAGTGAGGGGTTCTGGGGGGCATCCATGGTCGTGTCCAGCCGTGCCAGGGCAGTGCTACTCTTGGTCTTGGGCAAGAGGGCCTCTGTGCTCTAGTGGGCTCTGCCCTGCCTCTTTTTGCCCATGCCCCTCTCATAGGGGCAGAGAGTTTGTAGGACAGAGGGTACATCCCTCCATCACCGGTACCCATATGTTCAGGGTACCCAGAAACGGAGACTTCTGCCCAAATGGGCCCCAGTCTGAATCTAGACCCTGCTTGGTCCTATTTCTTGGATGCATCACTGGAGGGTATATCCCCCTACCCCTGTGCTCACCCCTGGGCATGCGGGATGGCCCAGAGGTGGCTGTTTGCAGGAGGGAATATGCATAAGGCTTGGGAGTGCAGGCTGGGGTGTCCACACTTATGTACAGAGCCCCTCATGGAAGAGACAGACCAAGGTGGGCCATCACGGTGTGGGGCTGGAGGCTGGGTGTCAGCTCTTCCTCTGTCACTGGATTCTGGGACAAAACTCAAAGGAACTGAGAATTCTCAAGTCCGCTTTGGTCTTCCACATTATTAGAAAGGTACACTTGCCCACTTGTCGGATGATAGAACACACTTTATTTACCAGTTCCCTATCTTGGGACTTCCTTGGCAGTGCAGTGGTTAAGATTCCGCACTTCTACTGCAGGGGGAGCGGGTTCAATCCCTGGTTGGGGAACTAAGATCCCGCAAGCTGCACGGTGCAGCCAAAAAAAAAAAAAAAAAAAAAGACTAGTTTGCTATCTTGATTTATAACTCTGAAGTTCTCAGTCACAGTATGGGGATCTCGATTTGTACCCTTGCCCCAGGGTTCCACCTTGTTAAGGATGGGTCTGCCAGGGTGCTACAACCCAGTGGGTTTTTTTCCCTCTGCCCGGGAGGTGCAGCTCAGAGACAGAACTAGATATTTTGGGACAGGAGCTCAAAGGCAAAAAAAGCCCACCCTCTGCGCAGCCCCCAGGGAACAAGTGACCTTCCTGTTCGCACCCTACAGAACTTGCTTCCTGAGATGTGGCGCAAGTAGCTTAACCCCTGTGGACCTAGGGACAGAACAGACAATAATGCTACCTCTTCATAGGGTTTTTGCAAGGACTAAATGGGCATTGAGCAGGCACTGGACTGATGACCCTGATTCTTCAGCAGACATTCATGGCACATCTCTAATGTTCCAGATGGTCAACTGGCTCCACCTTGCATTGGGAAGCTCTTTGCATCCCTCCTGGGGACCCCACTAGCCCAGTTTTCTGTATAAGGAAGGACGCCCTCTTGCCAGCAGAAGTCTCACTGTCGAGAGGTTGGCAATCTCTTGACACCAGTCCATCATTCTTCAATGGTACCTTCTTGTCAGATGTGTCGGCGTCCTAGGTGTTCAGCAGTTAGTAACTTCCTTTCATGTTGGGTCAGCCATGCAGCTGCCAGCAAGCAACCAGTCATGCCTAAAGCCCTCATCTGCTCAGATCCCAGGAGCCAAGTAACCACTGGGGACCTCGACAGCTTTCCCAGGTCTCAAATGGGGCATGTGGGCACACCGTACAAGGTGAGTACACAACTGGACCTAGACCCAGGAGCTGGAGGGGGTGTCGTGAGGCTACTGGGCCACCATATGGCAGCCTGGCCACCAGAATCCCTGGGCTGTGGGTGATGCACACTCTGGACTCAGGATGCTTTGAGTCTCTCTACCTGTAGCTATCTCTGCATCTTTCTGTGTGCGTCTCTTATGGTCTACCGCTCTGCTTTATCTGCTTCTGTTTCACTATGTCACTTTGTTTTCTTTTACGTATGCATCTCTTCCTCTCTTTCTGATGTTCGTCTCTCTCTCTCTGTTTATCTCAGTACATCTCTCTCCATTGCACCCTCATCTGTCCTAAGCTGATGTCTCTTGGGACAGCTGCCCTCTGTGACCCCAGCACCCTTTGCACCCACTCTGCCTACGGAGCTCCCTTCTGCAGCACCAGTCCTGGGCTGCAGAAGAGGAAAGGGGTAGGGTGAGCTCAGCCCTGCCTGGGCTGAGCCAGGCCCTCATTTTTTCCTGCCCTACCCCAGGGTGCCTAGCCATTAGGAGGTCTTCAAAACAATTAAACGATTAAAAATGACCATTTGGATGAGGTTTTCAACGACTCCTAGGATAGTTATTTTAATCCTCTTGGCCCCAGGGCCCACTTGAAGTAGACAGGAAGCTCCCTGCAATTAACCAAATCTGCATTTCCGGGGCCTGCCAAGGTACCATACCTTAAAGAGGTACCTCCGGCAGCAGCCCGAGGTCCTGCGGACTTGATACTTTATTCTAAAGGAAAGGGGAGGGAGATGGCCAAGTTTAGAAACCTCCAGTCCCAGCAGCCCCCTGTGGGGACCGGAAGGAACGGACTGGGGCGGTGCGGGCAGTGTGAGGAGGTGGCCTCGTTGGAAACTGGGGCACCGGCAGCGGCGGCGGCGGAGTGTTCAGCGGGCCCAGGTTTCCAGGCTCCGAGTCTGGGGCTACACCGAGTCCCCAGCTAGAAGGCGTTCCTGCCAGCTCTAGCCTTTTCCAGAACGAGGCTGGATTTTTTTTTTTTTAATTAGGTCGAGATGACCCCTGGCAAACAGGACCCGTCCCAAATTTTAATTGGGAACGGTTCCATTCCAAGGCAAACGGCCGGGCAGAAGGTTTTGGAAAAAACTTCCGCGAATTGCGCAAAAACGGTCCACTCCGGACTCCCGGAGCCTCCAGAAATTGGATACAAACGTATCACGTCCCTAAAGGGCATTCCCCCCCCCCCCAGGGAGAAGGTCCACAGGTCTCATCACATTTTCAAAGAGCTCCAAGGAGCTCACCACCACCGCTGCAAGGGTGAAGAGGTTACGCGTCGTTACAAAGGTACCAGCGAGGCGTTTTTCAGTTGGAAAGAAAACTTCTGCCTGCCCACTCCCTCCCTCACCCCACCCCCTTTTTCCTTTTGCAACTTTTCTCTGACATTTCAAAGCCCCCTCTCCTGGTTTCGATTTGAAGCTCCCGGATAAAATCGATCAATTTCAAAAAAAAAAATGAGAGAGAGAGAGAGAGAAGAATTCCGGGTCTGGAATTCAAAGTCCTCCCCCTTCGGCGAGGGCGGAGCTGGAGCGGAGGCAGGAGAGCATAAAATCTTTGCTTCAGCACCTCATTTCCCGGCTGCTTCCCCCTTCCCCCCGATCCCCCAACCCCTCAAAAAGAGGGGATCAAAGGAAAAGGTTGAAAGTTCTCGGAGAGCGAGCGCAGCGCACCCGGAACGCGTAGGGTGGGGTCGTTGAACTTGCCCTGCCCACTGAGCCGCAGAAGCCTCCAAATCTGTTTACTACCTGTTTCTGCGACCTCAGGTATTTGAGGAAACCAGTCCCGGCGGCTTTAAAAGGCTGCGAGGTGGCCAAGGTCATAAACTGGACGACAGGAAGCGACTCTTGGAGCTAAAATCGAATTCTTGTTTTATTGATTAAGGAGAGGAGCCTAGATGGAGTTTAAACGCAAGACGGAAAGTTGGAATGTCCCACCCAAATCCTCTTTCTCGCTTCAGCCTTCCAGATAGCCTCGGTGCTGTTCACCCCTGCTCACCTCTGCGGGGAAAGGGGCGCGCGCAGGGAGGGAAGGTGGAAATTTATGGCTGTGGCCCTTACGGGAAATTCGAAGGGGGTGGGGCTAAGGTAGTGGCAAAATTTAACCTCACTCCCTTGGGTTACACTGTGGGTTGCAGGTGAGAGGGGGCTATCCTGGCCACTGATCCTCGCTTTATTTAAAACGTTGACATTTTGTTCACCGTGAACTTTTTTTGTGTGTGTGTTAGTTTTGTTTTTTTAATATACCGCATTAAAATATTATTTATCTTGATGACTCTTTTTTTGGCCCTGTCTTCAGTGTTGCTTGGGGAGCCTTGCTCTAGTCCCCGCCTTGTTGGCAGGGCAGCTGAGGGATCTCAAAGGCCCAGTCTTGGTTTGGAAATTTGGGGGGTTGGGATACTGCAGCGAGGCAAGGGCTCTCCGGAATTGAAGGAAAGGGAAAGAGGAGAGATTTCCAGGGTGCTGAGGGGTTTTTTCGCCCCCTGACTGGAGCCCGGGACCAGATCAAGGCAAGAGAGAAATCTCATTTTCCTTCCCTAAGATGTGGCACGGTTCCTTGTGACATCTCTGGCTGTGATTGAGAGCAGGGAGCTTGGACCATCTGACTCGGGGTCAGAGGCCTGGATTTCATTCCTGGGAGCCCAAATCAAACTTACTGTGTGGCCTGGAGCAGGCTGTGTGCTGTGCCGAGACTGTGGCCTCCTTGGGGGAATTTTTTTTTTTTTTTAGTGGAAAAGACTAGCCAGATACATTCAGAACATGTTAAATAAAGCATTTTTCCAAAATGCTTCTTGGCTCATGAGTATTTCTGTTTTTTTTTAAATCCCCAGAAAGCCTCTATTTTATTAAAAGGCTTATAATAATGACTAAGATTTATGGAGTGTTCACCCCAGGTCAGACACTTTGCCAGCACTTTCAAAGCATTCTCTCTTTTAATCCTCACAACAAGTCGGGAGATAGAAACTACCTTTTATCCTCATTTCATAAATGAAGAAGTTGAGGCTCAGAGAGGGGAAGTAATTGATTCAGGGTCACACAGCAGCTGAATGGTGGACTTCAGAGACCAGGTGGGTTTCCTCCAAAGACCTAGTTCTTAAGCACTACACGTTTGTGAAAATTTTGCCTCATTTGCATTTAAAGACATTTGAGGACAAAGGAAATGCGAATGGATTCAGAGAGGTGAGGCCACTTGCTGAAAGTCACACAGCCAAGGGAGGCTGCAGAAGCTGCCTCCAGACCTGCATTTCTGGACCATCTGTATGTAGATTGGCCTTCTGAGGAGATTCTTCCTTGCCCTGACCATGTCCCCCAGAATGAACTAAAACCATCATCCAAAAACAGCTGTTTTTTTAGCCAGTAACAACCTAAGCATGTACTCTGTGTACCAGAGCTATTTCAATAAGCCACAGATCCTCAGGCTGAGCGAGAAGGCTCTGGAAGTCTGCAGCCAGGGATGGGGGATGGAGCGGACAGCGAACATAAGAGGAGAAACTGGGAAACAGAATGTTCTTATCCTGCCTAAAGTTCCAGGGAAAAAAAGGACATAATGATAAAGGACTGGGTATAGGCCGCCTGAGTACCATGGAGGGGAAACTATGCTGCTGGGTCCCTTGCTAGTGGCAATTCATATCTCTAGAGTATTTGTTGTTGAAGAAGAAACAGCTGTGACGTTAAAAGCACTTCCTGAGTGAAGCAACTCTGTGTCCCACAGAAGCTGGGACACATCTGATTTTGTGTGATGCCTTAAATGCAGAAGGAAACGTGATTAGACTTTTAGCTTTTCCTATAAACCACTAGAAGAAGGCATTTTCGGGATGGTCTGTCAGATTTGGGGTTCTAGTTTTTGGTTTAGTAAACAAGGTCATTAGAGATCAGATGGGCAGCTGGAAATGTATGACCCTATAATAGTCTGAAATGTTTTTCCCGGTTGTCAATGAAAATGATAACTTTGATTCATGAAGGACTTACTCTTAAATGCTTTAAACACATTTTCTCCTTTTCTCTTTGTACATCTACGTGATAGATAGATTAGCAGATCCTTTCACCTGTAAAGAAACTGAAGCACAGCAAGGTTAAGTTACTCACCCAAGGGCACACAGCTAGTAAATGGAAAAGGTAGGATTCAAACCCAGGTTTTTTGTTGAACTGCAGACACCATGTTCTTCATCCATCCCAGGAAATTTTGGGCCGGGGCAAAACTGATGGAACATACCAAATGTTTTACAAGCCTCTCTGGGGGAGCCTCAGAGATTCAAAGCATCAAAGGAATACCAGAGTTTTTGGAGCCAGCCCCAGAAAGTTCTCTCAGTCCCTTTTCCTGGCCAGGAGGCAAGAGAGGAAGCGTGTAAGGAGCTGAAAGTTGCTGTCCAGGACATGGAGGGCAAAGGGGACGAGTGCTGAGAGATGGGCTGAGATTTAATGAGACACCGAGACCCCACCCCCAAAACATGCTCCATGAGAATTCTCAGTAAGTGGCCAGAAGAGATACTATCATCCAACCTATTTGAGCCAGAGCTTAACACAGCAGCCAACATTTGCTGAGGACCTGTGGACCATATCTACCAAAGTGCTAAGTAAACACTTGGCAGGCAGTATGAAATTTCCCAACAATCCAGTGAGGAATTACTGGGCAACCATGTACAGTTGTGCAGGTCACGCACTGCACAAAGAGGATGCCATTCACGTGCCTGTACACATGTATGTCTATTTATTACAACAGCTTTCCAGCAGATGGCAGTAAAGTGTCTGTTTTAATGCAGTTAGTACATTATGACAAATTTCCAACACAGAAGTAAGGTGACTTGAGGGAGGGGGTGACTTTTCCTAATTTTGCAAAGGCGCAACAATAGGGGCTGGCAGTGACTGTGGCTACGAGCGTCCCTCCATTCACAGGTGGCACACTGAGGTTCAGAGAGGTGGAGCCCCTGGCTCGGGACCACAGAGCTGATTAGAGGGGAAGTCAGCTTTCAAACCTAGGACTGTCTAACCAAAGTCTGGGCTTCCGAACACTCTATTAGGGCTCTTAGGAGGTTGAGAAACAAGTGACCCAACAAGATGGTAAATAGAACACGGGAGATTATTTCATGTGATGGTCTATTGGTCATATTCTGGAAAGGAATAGCTGTTTCGTCAAAGGGTAAACTCTGCTTTGGGTCTTTAAGCCTGATAACAGATGCAGCATTAATTTTTGACATGAGGACTCTTCCAAATTATCATGGAGAAAAGTCATTTAGATGATTGTTTGGGCTATAGTCCATAGCAACCATACTCTGGTAATGCTAGAATTTGTTCACATAATGCATGACTATGTCGAGATTTGCAGGCATGCCTCTAGAATTTGAAAACCTTGCATCTCACAGGGATGCAGCTTGTCTTAGTAATATAGCATCATGGCATGGTTAAGAGTATCATCTCTGGAGTTACCCAGATCTGGGTTTGACCTACCTCTCCTACTTAAAGCTGTAGTAACCTTGAGCAAGTGATTTACGCCCTCTGAGCCTCGGTTTCCACCTCTGTAAAATGGGAGTATTAATAGTCCACCACGGCAGGAAAAGTAAGGAAATGCAAGCAAAGTGGTTAGCACAAGGCCAGGCATATAAATGTTGACTAGCATTGCTGTGAATTCTGTCTGATTTGCACTGGTTGAATCCTTCACTTTCATCTCTGTATTGAATGGATGGATCTCAGAGCAAACCTTACAGCCCAGAACACATGTTTGGGCATTTGGGGGCATTTAAACATGGTTTCTAGTCATCTGGGCTTCCTGGAAGGGGCTCTGGTTTGGGAACATGCTGTCATCCCTTTTTTCAGTCCTATTTTTCTTCAGTCTGCAGGTGGAGATGGAGGAATTATTGGGAGTGTGGGCAAGTAGATGATTTGTACAGGTGTGGCTGCCTTGGGTTCCTTGATGGAGAAAGTGGAAGAGAAAGATGGTCAATCCAGAAACGTTCCTGAAGTCCTAAATTCATTTTGCAAGCGATGTCTATAATGATTCAAGCCCAGCAAACTCGGCTGAGAAAGTCGAAGTGCCACCTCATTCGGCACCTTGGTGACATTTGGAATTTAGAAGCCGGCCCCTCTCACTGCAGCCTGATGATGTCACCAGATGCAGACGATGGAATTTCCACACACACCGCCACCCCACCAAAATAAAGTTATGAAGTATGTTGGGGAACTTACGAGTTTTAACATTTATTATATAATTGTTATGATTATTACCACTCTAATTTATTTCCCTACTTAAAAATGTTCTGGCAACTGTAACTCATTTTAGTCTGATCCTTGCAAACCAGGAGACCTCGGATTATTTAGAGAGAGAGAGAGAGCATTTAGCCAGGTGCGTGGGTCTCAAATTTCCTCAAAATTGCTGCAGGGCAAGCTCTCAGTATAGAAATAAGCAAAGAACAGTGTGTGTATTATATCAATATTATGATAATGTGCACCAAATGCAGATCCTAAGTGATTAATTCGGTCGTTTTTCAAGTTTATCCCCGGGGGTTTGCATCCTAACTAGCCTGTGAATGCATGCATGCATACACATAATACCATCTTCCTCGGACTCTGTGGAAAAACACCCCGATGCACAATGAGGGACGAGAAATTAGGTACTTTGGGCCAGGAAAAGCAGCTTATTAATTGCAGACTCAGTTTTGTCTGTCACCTGCGTGCGGGGGAAGGGGGAGAAAGAGGACAGTTTCAGAGGCACAGAGCCAATAAAAATGGCTGAATCCTGTCGTTCTGTATGTAGTATTTCATCAGTATTTTACTATTATACAGGTGAAAAGTTCTCCTAAGGAAAAGTTTGTATCTGAGGTTAAACTGAGTATTTTTTCTGGAAGGGCTGTGAATAGAAAGAAGGAACTGGACTCCTTCACAGCCAGTTAAAATAGCGGTAGATTTGTATTTTTGTATTCATTGAGCCATGGAATGTTTTAGGTTCAGTAATGATGATAATATAAAGGAGAGTTTATTGAGCACTTACTATGGCGGAGGACGTGGCTGTGACAGGAGACTTCCGATTGGCCCAACTGGCGGGGTTGGGGGAATGCCCTCCACATCGAGTGAGTAGACGTTAGGGATGCTGCTAAACATCCTACAATGACAGGCCAGCCTACCCCTGCCCAGCCCCCTCCATCAAAGAGCTCTCCAGTCAAAATGTCAGTAGTGCCGAGGTGGAGAAACATTTTGCTAAGAGCTTTACATGCGTCAATTCATTTAATGTTTGCAACAATTCCTCAGTCTAGGTGTTATTGTTTGTCCCACTGTACAGATGAGGAAATGAGGTTTGGAGATATTAAAAGGATGTCCAAGGTCACTGGAGGACTTGCTGGATCCAAGAGGCAAACCTAGGTATGTGGGATGTGGAGGGTCCCACCTCCAGCCACGTGAAAAAGCACCTCTCTTAGATGCCCCACCAAGCCCAGCACGTGTTTTTACATGCATCCTATCTGCACTGAGCAAATACCGGAAGGATATACCCCGATCTCTCAACGCTTATCTCTAGGGTTGGATTATGAGAGACGATTTTTCACTTTACTCACACATAGTGCATGTATCAGTTCCATAATCAGAACAAAAACAGTGCATTTTTTATGCTTTTTATTTTATTTTATTTTTTTATTATTAGTTTCTGCTTTATAACAAAGTGAATCAGTCATACATATACGTCTGTTCCCACAACCCTTCCCTCTTGCGTCTCCCTCCCTCCCACCCTCCCTATCCTACCCCTCCAGGCGGTCACAAAGCACCGAGCTGATCTCCCTGTGCTATGCGGCTGCTTCCCACTATCTATCTACCTTACGTTTGGTACTGTATATATGTCCATGCCTCTCTCTCGTTTTGTCACAGCTTACCCTTCCCCCTCCCCATATCCTCAAGTCCATTCTCAGGTAGGTCTGTGTCTTTATTCCAAACAGTGCATTTTTAAAATGAATACGTAGGAAGTCTATGTAACAATACGGGAAAGAATTGACTCTATTTTAGTAAGTGAAACAGGATAAGAAAGTGCATCTTCCATGGCTGCTCTTGGCTTTGCAAGACTGTAAGCCATGAACGTTGCCATGAATGGTCCTTGATGGAGGAAATGCTGGGAACTGCCTTTCTGGTATGAGGTAGGAAAAGAATGCTTTCCTCCTATTTTTCACATTGTCTGTTAAATTGTTTTACTCTATACTCGTATAGGATTTTTATTATTTTTTCTTTTTCATAAAATATGTTCATAATAAGAATGTAAAATATCTGTATGGATTAATTTTTAAAACATACTTAATTCTTTTTTATGTAAAGGAATGCAAGCATTTTATGTATATTTTCCTGAAGGGTCTTGTATAGCTTTTTGTAGATTCTCAAAGAGGTACAGGTGACCCCCAAAATAATCATTGCAACCAGCATGTATTAAACATTTACTTTGTTCCAAGAATTATGCTAAGCACATCACAGACATCCTCTCACTTACTGTCCCAACAACCCTATGAGGTCCATACAATTTTTATTCCTATTTGACTCAGGCTCAGAGAGGTTAAGTCACTAGTCTAAAGGCCCACAGCAGCAGAGTCAGAATTTGAACCCAGATCCACCTGACTCTTAGAGCTTTCATTGTGTACCTCATAAAAAGAGTTAAGAAGCCTGGGATTCAGTTATTCTTTAGGGCCCTTACAAGAGTAACATTTTATTCACTTCCAAGAGGGTTTGAGGAACATTTGAAATGGAACCCTATGCACTGAACAAGGATTCTTGCACCTAAGAGCCAGGGACCATCACATGTGTGCACAGTCAGAAAAAGACTCAAATCTTTTCCTTGTTTCCTGCTGGAAACCAGGCAGAGAAGCAATCCCAGAAAATACAGAATGTGTCTACCTAAGGACGGGGGTGCGGTGGGAGAATGTGGCTTGTATCAGGTTAGAAGGGAGTGAAAGTAAGACGGCAGAGTGAACAGGAGACAAGCACTTGGGTTGGCTACGGATATTTTAAAGCTGATTTAAAAACACTAACAAGACTCAAGGCAGGGATGGCAAATAGCGTGTTCTCCCTTGGCGAGACTCCTAATTAACCACAAGCCACCATGTCCTAAATTTGGACTGTGTCTCCCATTGTGGCTCCTTGAAGGGTGGAAGAGGGTGCAAAATATGTAGAAGCGGTAAGAGTGGAAGGTGGCGAAATCTTCCGTGGGGTAATTACCTGGAAAACAGTGACCAGCTCTGGTTACCCCGAGGCAAGGCATCCCCCAGGCAAGGAATAAGGTGACTTGAGTTAGACACAGTGCCAGGACTAATGCTTCACTCCCATAGAATTTAAGGGGCCGCCCCCAAAACTCGATCATCAGAATAAATAGTATTTTAATGCAATATTTTTTAAAAAACAAACTAGTGCAAATAATCTATGATTTTACATTTTATTTAAATTTTAAAGAAACACAAACCCCGACAGTTCCAAGGATTAAAATGAGGAGAAGTAAGGGCAGGGTCAGACTTTGTTTTTATCTAAAATTGTTGTTGAAGAACTTTAAAAGAAATCCCAGCCATTGTGCTATTTCATCGCTACTTCCATGGGCATCTTTAAATAACATGGGCATTTTCTTACATGGCTTCAGTGCGATCATCACATTAACAAATTTGATGATAATTCTTTGCTATCATCTAATACTCAGTTTAGGATCAAAATTTCCTGATTGTCTTTAGAAAATCTTTTATGGTTGTCTTGTTCTAATTAGGGTCCAAACAAGCACACATATTACATTTGCTTGGTGTACTTTTTAGCTATCTTTTCATGTAGAGCACGCCCCAACTCCCTTTTCATGCCACTGACTTGCTGTAGAAACAAGTCATAGATAAAGTCCCACATTCTGGACTTGTCTGTGTGTCATTTAGGTTCATTTATTTTCTCTATTGAGTTCCTGTTTTCAATTTCATTGATTATTGCTTTAATTTTTATTATTGATTTTCTTCTGCTGACTTTGAATTTATTTTTCTCTTCTTTTTCTAGTTTCCTCAGGTGGAAGCTTAGATTATTGATGTTAATTAGAGCTTCCTTCTTTTCTAATATATACATTTAATTCTATAAATTTTCCACTAAGCTCTGCTTTCACTGCATCCTACAAGTTTTGATAAGTTGTATTTTAATTTTCATTTAGTTGAAATATTTTTAAATTTCTCTTAAGACTTCTTTGATGCCTGTGCTATCTAGAAGTGCTATTTAATCTATTATTAGGTTAGTCTATTAGGCTATTAATGTGTTATTTAGAATGTGTTGTTTAATCTCCAAGTATTTGGGGAGTTTCTAGTTCTCTTTCCGTTACTGATTTCTAGTTTAATTCCATCATAGTCTAAGAACATATATTATATGGTTTCTATTCTTTTACAGGTGTTAAGGTGTGTTTTATGGCCCAGAATATGGTCTGTCTTGGTGAATGTTCC
This sequence comes from Mesoplodon mirus, assembly GCF_964341445.2. Classification (NCBI taxonomy): domain Eukaryota; kingdom Metazoa; phylum Chordata; class Mammalia; order Artiodactyla; family Ziphiidae; genus Mesoplodon; species Mesoplodon mirus. Next base: position 14,394,187 of record NC_138989.1, read on the forward strand.
CGGCGAGCTTAAGAAGAATATATTTTCTGCTGTTCTTGCATGAAGTAGTCGATAGATGTCAATTATATCCAGTTGATTGATGGTGTTGTTGAGTTCAGCTATGTCCTTAATGACTTTTGGCCAGCTCGATCTGTCGATGACTGATAGAGGGGTACTGATTTCTCGAGCTGTAACAGTGGATGTGTCTATATCTCCTTGCGGTTCTATCAGCTTTGCATTGTGTATTTTGAGTTTCTGTTGTTAGGTGCATACCTATTGAGGATTGTTAGTCTTTTTGGAGAATTGACCCCTTTATCATTATGTAATGCTCATGTGGTGTCATTTAACTTGTTTCCAGTCCCTTGTGTTTCTTGTAAATACCAGTGAGCTCTAAAGACTTGTAGTAGACATTGGACCCCATGCCTGTCCTCTTGCATGTATCACTTTATTATGAAGTGACAGTTTTGGCATTTCTGTACCTAGAGGCTGTCTCAACTACCAGGGTCCGCTGGCCAGAAGTGCTGGAGATTCAACCCTCCCCACTCAGGAATAGCCCTTAACCAGTGGCTTAGAGGAATTGCTATATAAATACTCCGGCTGTGCCATCCCTTGGGTGGGATGACCCTGAGGGGTATAGTTTACACTGGCTCCTGGGTTGGGTGTTCCAGGGTTAAGCTGTAATCACCCACAGGGGTAACTTGCTTGATAACTCACCCTTTACTGTCTGCCTTCCCTTCCCTGTCTCATTTTCTCACTCCACTACCAGCATTTCCAGGGACTACCTCCAAAATACATTATGTGTACTTGAATTTTCGTCTTCGAGCTGCTTCAGGGGGAACCCAAACTAAGACAAGGCTTAAGTAGATTCAGTTTCAACCTTTTCATAAGAATCCATCACAGAGGCCTCACAATGTCTGCTTGTCCCACTATTCGTTGAATGCTGCAATTGATCAAGGAATTCAGGTGATGACAGCCTGATCTCTTCATTGCACGTTTCCTCATCAGCTTTTCATCTAATGGTTTCATCCCCAGATCATCACTGCCTGAATCTGCATCATTTGTTGTATGAGACAGAGAAAGCAAGAAAACTGGCTCTATCATTCAGCCCCTGGGTCAAGCCATGCCTGAAGCCGTTACTATTGGTGGACTTCCCAGTTTCATGAGCCAATACGTTCCTTTTTGGCTAAGCCAATTGGAGTTTAATTTCTGTCACCCGCAACTGTACAAGTTCTTGATGGATACAAAGTTCACCAAGTATTGCTGAGGGTACCAAAAGAGGAGATTCAAATGTGCTCACAAACCAATGTATCTAATATAGACACCAAACTGTGCACAACTGTCTTCCCTTGGTTGAGGTCCTCTGTCTTGAGATGGCCCCACCATTGCTGTGGTGCAAGGGGCTCCTGAGAAGGTGTTCAATGCCAAGATAACCCTCTTTCCTCTTTCCCAAGTTCACAGAGTGGGTGAGCAGAGGTGGCTAGGGTGGGCCTCACCCCAACTCTGTGCCATATTTTGTTACCTGGGCCGACAAGCAACACTGCTTGATCCCAGAGTAACCCACCTTCCTACAGTAGCATTTTCCATTGTTTCCCATCCATCCCCATCCTTTGCAAGCAACTCTCACACATATACAGTAAACCCCTACATACGAACGAGTTCCATTCCGAGAGTGCATTCATAAGTCCAATTTGTTCATAAGTCCAACCAAGTTAGCCTAGGTACCCAACTCACACAATTGGTTCTATAGTACTGTACTGTCACAGGTTTATCACACTTTTCACACAAATAATACATTAAAAAAACCCCACAAAAATAAAGAAAACATTTAAAATCTTACAGCACAGTGCCTTGCAAAGTACAGTGGTACAGTACAACAGCTGGCACACAGGGGCTGACATAAGTGAACAGGCAAGAAAAGTTACTGAATGGAGGAGGGAGAGGAGGTGGGAAACGGTAGAGCTGAAGGATCGCCAGCAATAAGAGAGCAGATGCACGTTCACATCTTTGAAAGCCTGCAACTTGAAGGTTCGTATGTAGGGGACTTACTGTACTTTTCTTCTCAAAAACATCCCTCCCTACAGGACGATGGGACAGCTTATTTCCTCTGTAACATGAGCATACCTCTATTAGCACAGAGGTTAGCAGCCTAAAAAGCCCAGCTCCAGCTCACTCACACTCAACAAAATATATTTTCTCACCCATTTTGGTGATCTCTCCCAAAGCCCAGAGTGAAATCAAAGGTTCCATTTCTAAAGATAGAAAATTTCTTATGACCGTCACAAGCGGTTTTCCCACGGGTGGTTTTCGACATATTTAACAACAGATACAGCAGGGACATCCATGAATCCGGAAGCTGCCCATAAAAACAAATACCATAGGATGGTCACATGCCAAAATTCATCATCAGCCCCAGTTTTTCCCTCTTCTACTCATAATTTTTAAATCTTAGAATCCAGTTGCCTCTGGGGTACCTGCTTTCATACACGGAACACCTGAGACTTTCTCAAATGATTACTCATTTGTTCCTTCCCCCAGTAAGGCAGTCAGAGATTGTTTCTGCCTCTGTATGGACACCACATCCATTTTATTGCAACAGGTTAGGGCAGTGTACACGCAGGAAGGCCGTCATTGGTTCTGATTAAACGAAGCCTGGCGAGCATCTCCAAGTCTTGCTTCTCGGATGCTCCTCCGCCAGTACAATGTATGGGAGCTCCTGTTTACTGAGGAAAGTGAAAGAGAACAGGGAGAAGAAGAGGAAACTTTGGTTTGGTTTTAAACTTCAGTCTCAACCCAGTTGGGAGCAGGTGGTGTGACAGGCCAACCTCAAAGCAAATGTTGCCCCGGAGCTGGTGAACAAGTAGGTGCATAGAGAGGGGCATCTGGGGTCCTGATGTGACGTGCTGGACCCTAGACTCCTGGAAGCCCCTGGATGGTGATGGGAATACGTGGTGCTCTGGGGAGACCTTTCATCTGATGATCTCTGAGGGGGTTGCCAAGCCACCCCCTTTCTGGGGCTGTCGGATACGGGGGAGGTCCAGGGCACTGAAGAACTGTCTGAATTATGCCTTAGTGGTAGTCACGGCTTATGGAGGTCTTCTATGGGTCAGGCATTTAGCATAAGTCATTTATGTACATTCATTCATTGACTCTTCATAGCAGCTCTACTTGGAGGGCAGAATTATTTCCCCCTCTCTACAGATGAGGAAGCTGAGGCTCAGAGGTAGTTTGCCAAGGCCACACAGCTAAGAAGTAGCAGAACCTGTATTGAAACCCATATGGACTTTACTTAACCTCTCTCTTCTGCTGCCTTCTAGCCCAGATCAACTTCCCTATTCTAGGGATGAATTAGGAAGCTTTTGGTGCAAATAACACAAAGCCCAAACTGGGGCTAACAGTGAAGGCATGATTTCACCCAATAAGAAATCCAAGGTAGGGTGGGTTTCAGGGCTGGCTTGACCCAACAGTGCCACAGTGCCATCAAGGACTCAGATTCTTTCTTCTCATCGCTCTGCCATCCTTGGTGTGTGGTCCTTGCCTTCAACAGTGATATCTCTTGTGTTCCCAGTTGGCTGCATCTAGACCTGACATGTCCAGGGGAAAGAAGGTAGGGTCATCTTTCTCTCTATCTCTTTTTAAAATTTATTTTATTTTGCGGTACACGGGCCTCTCACTGCTGTGGCCTCTCCCGTTGCGGAGCATAGGCTCCGGACGTGCAGGCTCAGCGGCCATGACTTACGGGTCCAGCCGCTCCACGGCATGTGGGATCATCCCGGACCGGGACACGAACCCGTGTCCCCTGCATCGGCAGGCGGACTCTCAACCACTGCGCCACCAGGGAAGCCCTCTCTATCTCTTTCTGAGAAGCAAGATGACTTTACCCAGAAGCTTCTCTCTCATGGTTCTTTGAGTTGACTGGGCTCAGCAGGGCAGTTGTCATTTGGGGGGTTTCTCGAGAGATTGCAGTCAGATGACAGCTGGGGCTGCAGGCATTTGAATGGCAACTGAGCTCAGTGTCCAAGATGCCTTCTTATCTAGTGCTTCAGCTGGGATGATTGAACAGCTGGAAGATGGAAGCCCAGGCATCTCTCTCTCTCTCTCCATGCAGTCCTTCCATGCAGCTCACTTGGGCTTCCTCACAGCATGGCAGTCTCAGGGTAATCAGACTTCTCATATGGCAGCTGGCTTCCTTCAGAATAAGAAATTGGACCGAGCTTCAGAAGTCACACAGCATCACTGTCACTGTATCCTATGAGTCAAAATTCAGTCCCAGGGCCAGCCCAGATTCAAGGGGAAGAGACAACACAAGGGTGTGAATACTGGGAAGTCTGGTTTATTGGTGGAGGAGGCGTCTTTGGAAACTAGCTACCATAGCCCCCCTTCCTTCTAGCAAACTTCTCCTTTATATGTCATTGGCCAGAATTGTGTCACAGGTCCATTTCTAAACCAACTACTGGCAAGGACAATGGGGTTAGTAGGATTAGCCATCACACTAAGGGATGTACCACAATAAGGGGTCAACATCATTGTATTATGAGAAGTCACCAGGGCAGACTGACCCGTGGTTTCCACATATTGTTGTGAATTCATTGGGATTGGTTGGTACGATGATCCCTTCCCTCAAAGTCCAAACACATCCTTACCTCCCCTCAAGACAGAGTAGAGAATCAAGAGCTGAAGACTTAGCCCAGTTCTGAAATTTTGCCAATCCCCTGCCATGAAACAGACTGAGGCTAGAGCCATCTTCCCTGAGATTTTTTTTCTTACATTCAAGTTGTCCTCTAAGTGACATGTACCAGCTTACTGTCAAAGACTATTCTAATAACTGATTTAGCTTCTGACCTCCTGTGATGCTTTCCTGTGTCCACTGTTGACTCTGCATGAACCCTAAGATAGACAAGTGAGAGGAGAACAGAGGTAGCCTTGGGGTCACAGAATGAGAACTGGACCAAAAGTCAAAAGACCTCTTATTAGCCAGCTGACCTTAGACAAATGACTTGACCTCTATGAGTCTTGGATTCTTCATCCATAAATGATAATGAGGATAATAATCAAATACAGAGCTGTTGAGAAGTTCCAATAAAATATTATCCAGAAAAAATATGCATTGATATATAAATGCAAGATATTCTTATGAGAGAAGGGGAAGGTAGACTTATAATGGACTGAAGCTGAGGGGTAGAATCAGAAGCCTGGGATTTGAGCTCTGACCCTTCCCAGCTGTGTGTGTTCTTGGAAAAATGACACCAGGTCTCTAATTCTCAATTTCCTTATCAGTGAAAGGAGGGTCGGGTGGGAATGCCTGCATATCTGCCTCACAGAATTGGGGGAAGTTCAATTGAGATAAGAGATGTGAATGAGATTTGAAACCCATCCAGTGCTCTATTGATGGGAGAGGAAGCAAAAGAGAATAGATATTTGTTGAAAGGGCGTAGGATGGGGTTACACTAGATGTCTTAGGCAGGGTCCCCAGAAGCAGATCCTGAGACAAGGCTTCCCGTACAAGTAGTTGGTTTGGGAGATGATCTTAGGAAAAGGGAAGGCAGGCAGATGGTGGTACAGGGTGACAAGTTACCCAGCTGGGCTCTGGAGCTTAATTCCACTGGGGAATTGTGGGAATCAGTGTAGACCATGTACCTCAGAGTAACCCACCCCAGGGGCAAGGAAGGTGGGACATTAATTCCTTGGCAATTTCATTTTGCTCATGAGCTAGCCAAGAAGGCTCCAGTGGCTAGAGAAAGTCCTCAGGCAAAGAATTTCAGGTGCTGGCCGTTGGAAGTTCAACCAGCACGCTGAAAACGGAGATGTGACAGATATGGACGGGCACGAATGGCACCTCTACACATAGATGACCATGGTTACCTCTTACATCCAACCTACTGACAAGATAGGATAGAGAGGGTGGCCATAGTCAGTTCCAAGGTTGTCTACAGCCCAAGGGGTATTATTTTGTTTCATTCTCATGCAACCCATGAGGTTAAACAAGATAATGCTGGTAGAGTGTTTTGCCCAGTGTCTGGCATGGAGTGAACGCTTGATTGCAATTAGACATTCTTCTTGTCATTTTTATCACTGCAAAGGAAGGGACTCTCACTAAGAAGGGAAGCTCAGAATCTCTTCTCCCTGGTCCTTGGTGACCTTAGAGGAGCCCCATTCAGCATCTGAGTTTCTCCATCCTTGAAAGGGGATCCAGACTGCTTCTTCCCTCTCTCCATCTTTCCACTGGGCAATCATCATGAGCGTTGGGCATTTAGGGTCCCTTAGCACAGGGCAGCCCTAAACTTCTGAAGTGCATCTCACTGCATCCTGGTCCAGGGCGCCCTTGCCCTCTTCTCAAATCTTGGCTTTCGTGCATCTGGAAATCCTTCTCATCCCACCCAAATACCCATAAACCTCTTTTTATTAGTCTTTTTCCATGTCCCCCACCCCCGGCCACCTCCAGTCATTTTACGATGATGACTTCAGAGATATTTAATACACATATAAAGGAATCCATCCCATTGAGAGTGAAGACGGGAAACTCATTTTCTTCCTTCCTTTTAAAAAAAATCTACAAAAGAGTTCTTTTTAATGTGCATTTCAGAAATATCAGAAAGCAATGTGGAAAACAAAAGAGGAAAAGTGGAAAAACACCCACAAACCAAGGTACCTGGAGGTAACCAACTCTAAATGCTTAAATGTCTTTTTAAAAAACATTTTCCTCTCCATAGAGATTCACAGGTATTCTTTGACGATTTATTTTTAATAATTTCATTATTTTCATTTACTTTTAATAGGCAAACATTTACAAGGCTCCCAAGTTAAAAGCTACAAAAGCATAAAGAGTGAAAAACCTGCCTCCTAGTTTTGTGCCATGCAGCTCCATTCCCCAGCTCAGAGCAACCAAAGTCATCACTTCCTTGGGTAACTTTCTCCTTTTTATACACACTGACATATTCTAGACCCACTGCTATGAGTCTTAGCTTTTACTTTAGTGATATATCTCAGAGATGGGTCCCCTTTTCCTCCTTTTAATGGCTGTATAGTATTCCACTGTGGGGATTAAATCATGGTTTATCTAACCACTTCCCTATGGTTGGGTATTTAAAATCCCTTGTCGATACATGGTTGTGCAAATTTGCAAGTCTATATCAAACTATTTTGTGACCTTTTTTAAAACTTAGTGATATGTGTGTGTGTGTGTATGTGTGTGTGTGTGTGAGCAAGATAGACAGAGACAGAGAGAAAACTAATAATAAAATTCTACACCATCAGGGTTGTCGGGCATGTTTCCTTTTGCAGACGTAACCTTGTTCATTTAACCCATCCTTAATTTGGGAATGATCAGCTGTTTCTGCCACTGTAGAATTAAAAATTGTTGCAGAATGACACCTGCTTTGTGGCTAGTAAGAAGGCCATTTGCAACCATGAGATTCAATGCGAAATAGAACAGTGAATCAAAACGCCACTCCATTAGACATTAAGACGATTCAAAAGGATGAGAAAAAAGTATCAAGAGCCTGGGTTTTATTTTTGTTTTGTTTTGTTTTAAGTCAATAAAGTGTCAGAGATCCTTTTTAGTTATTTTTTTCTCCAATAAGGATTCAATGTTTTAACTCAGACTGTGCAAATAAATTATTTATAAATGACATTCCTTTCTTTTAAAATAAACACGCTTCTTCCAGAAATTTAGATAAATAAAATGTCATCTATTTATCAAATTGATTCTTCATGCCTAGTAACCCGCAGCCCAGCTAAAGGAACTGTTATCTAACAGCTAGGTCAAAAGTGCAAGAGTCCAGACTTATTAATTCTAAGCCGAGCCAGGCCATTGATTAGGTCTGTGGGGGGAAGGGGGAGGGAGGGGCCTGTGGACACTTCAGTTCCCTGGGTCTTCTCTGCTCCAGGATGATACCATTTTCCCTAGCCTCGGCTTGTGTGTTTAACAATGTTTGTGTAGCACTCAGATAAAAGGCGCAGGGTGAGACTTAAGTGGTTGTTAAAATTGTCAGCCCCAAAGTCATCAGAATTCCGATTGATAACCTGCACTTACAGTGAGAGGAGAATTTGTTTTCTTAGGGAGGCTGATTTTCCCTTTTTAATGACTGGGAAAACTTCCACTTACACTTTGCAGCATTTTGGTCCTCAGAATCTTACACACACACACACACACATATATATATATAGAGAGAGAGAGAGAGAAAGAAGGAGAGAGAGAGAGAGTTTTCTGTTTGTTTTTTTCTGCAAGAATTAAGCTTCTGAGCTAGGAGAAAGGGCTCATAGAGATCCTGAACTGGAAGGTCAGGAGGTAGGGTTCAGGAACATAGGGTCTTAGAGTGATGGTACAGTCATGGAAACGGAGGCCTGGAAAGGGGGCTGCCTTGTACATGATGAGTTGGGGACAGCTCTGGGATCAGGACGCCAGTTCTTCACTCTTGGTCCATTGCACTTTCGCTTAATGGTTCCTTGACTTTCCTATTTAACCCTTGCCAGACCACTCTCAGAGGCCAATCTCCCCATTTAGCAGGTGGATAAACTGACCCCACAGTCATTCAAGGCTAACATCCAGAATGCCTAAATTTTGTTCTCTACATCGGTTCTGCTCCTCAGAAGCCTTGGAGCCTATTTGCACATTCTACCAGACTCAAAGCCGCTATGATTTTTAAAAATATCTAGCCATGTAGAGAGAACGGTTAGAGAAACAGAAACAGCCTAATCAACTCATCACATCCTGGAGTTCTCAGAAGTTATGACTTGGGGTCAAATCCCACCATCACTGCTTCTCACCTCTGTGGCCATGGGAAGCGGATCTCCCTAGGACTCAGTTTCCTCATCTATAAAACGGGGATAATAATGACCCATACCTTATAAAGTTGTGAGAATGAAATTAAATAATCCATGTAAAGTTACATGACACTGATCAAATGGAAAAAAATTTTTTTTAAATCTATGCTTAGCATAGTGCCTGCCTCCCAGGATGCCCTCAATAAAAGGTACCTGTTATTGCTATTGCTGTTGCGTCGATGTTGTTGAAAGGGGTGTGGCTTCAGGCAAGTCACTTCACCTCCCTATGCAACAGTTCCTCTCCTGCAAAACGGGTTTACTGTCTATTTGAAGGGATTATTTGAGGATTAAATGAGATAATACATACACAATTCTCGACAAAGTGTCTGACACAGGATTCATGTGAAATAAATGGCGCATATAATATCTAAGTGATATTTGTCTATAAGAAACACCAAGTAAAAGGTCGTAAGAATATTTATGATGACATGACTTTGAGAGGCTTAGGTCCTTCTCTGTACCTTAGGACTTTCTTCTAGAAGTGAGCGGCAGTGACGCCTCCGGCAGTGCTGTCATTGTGAGCGGGCAGAAGAACGACCCAGGTAAGTGTTAAAATCAGAGATTCTGATTCATACCATTAGGCTGGGGCCTGGGAATCAGTGTTGGAACCCATCCATCGGGTGATAGGATAGCAGGTGGGCCTAGACACACACTTGGGGCAAGAATGCAATAAAAGTGGGGCCATTGTGCATGAGGCCAGAACATTTTCATGAATTAATTGATTCGTTTGTTCACACATCAAGGAGTTATTGGTGTCTCTGAGTTCCAGGCGCCGCAGAGGAGCTGGCCACGCAGAACCCGTGGAAGACCCTGCCCCGGAAGCTTACAGGCTCCTGTTCCGGTGGCCAAGCCAACAGGTTCTGTATCCAGCTGTGACATATTTCCACTTCTTCCTTCTCTCAAAAGCCAGCCTGCAGGTTTTCTGCAGGCTAGTGAGCAAGAACACTTACTTCTGGTGGTTCCTTTAAGCATTTTGGCAAAAGAGGTAATAATTAACCTTCTCTAAAATGGCTCAGTGCCCCAAACCTCAGCCCCTTTGTAATGGGACCTCTGGTCCCCTTCCCCTCAGCCCCCAGGCCTCAGTGGCCCCCGCTGTCAGAAGGTTTCAAAGACCATTTGGAATTACTTAGCCCCAGGGTCACTGGGCCTCTCTCCAGCCCATGGAGATGCCCAGGTTTGCCATTTTCCCATTTCAGCTTCGCTGGGTTTGTTCATGCATAATAGCAACCAAATGTCCCCCAGGCCTAAAAGGCCCTCCTTCTCACTCCCCATTTCACCAAGCCTGTCTACGCTAACTCCAAGCCCCTTAGAACAGCCCCTCATTGCAAACCCACCTAATTGACGTCTCCTGCCTCTGCCTCTTTCCTGTCCTTGCTGCCTCTTCCTGGACAGCTCATTACCAGAACTGGGTATCCAAGCAGGGAACACCTCCACCCACCCACCGTGGCCCCGCTCAGGGTTAGCAGGGTGTCATTTGGGTTTGTGAATCCCCAGAATCCAGAACCCTGGCTGCAAGGGCAAAAAAAGCTTCTGGGAAGCTCTAAAGCAAGAGCCTCAAAAGGGAAACGAAGGTGAATTACATCTTTTTCTCTTAGCCAATGAAGGAAACATGAATCACTGTAAACATTGAAAATATGTTATTATGGAAAAGTTTCAAACACATACAGAAGTAGAAAGGACAGTATAATGAACCATGGTGATTTCATGACCCAGCTTCATATATATGTATATATATATATTTTTTAATTGAAGTATATAGTTGATTTACATGGTGTGTTAATTTCTTCTGTATCGCAAAGTGACTCAGTTGTACATATATATATATTCTTTTTCGTATCCTTTTCCATGATGGTTTATCACAGGATACTGAATATAGTTCCCTGTGCTTTACAGTAGGACCTTGCTGTTTATTCATCCTATTCATTACCCAGCTTCAAACATCGACCTTTGGAGGAGGGAGATAGAAAAGTACAAACCCTTCAAACTCTGTAATCCTGACTCCCAGTATTAACATCTTGATGTATACACACCATCGTTTTAATGTGTATGTAATACACACACACAGACACACACACATAAAGAAAATGGCATCATAAAAATATACACTACTTTAAATCTACTTTCCTCCCTTAAAATTGGATTTTTAGTAGCTATATAATATTCCATCTATAGCTAAAACATAATTTTACCAGTCTTCTATTTTGACACATCTAAGTTCTTAATTTTTTGTGTATTATTACATATTTCAAGACTATGGACTTTTTAAAAAAACATCTTTATTGGAGTATAATTGCTTTACAATGGTGCATTAGTGTCTGCTTTATAACAAAGTGAATCAGCTATACACATATATCCCCATATCTCCTTTCTCTTGTGTCTATAAATAAATATTTGTCCACATTTCTGGGGACTTCTTGAGAAATCTTTTCTAGAAGTGAAAGAGTCATTGCATGTACTTTAAAAATAAACTGCAAGCTGCCAAAGCATCTCCAGCAGGGTTGTTTCACATGTACAGTCCCCATTGTCAAAGAAAACTTGCTGTTTCAGTTAAAATCAGGTCCCCGACGACCCTGAATTTGAAGGCCCCAGAGACTTGGTATGCAGTTCTCATTGGAAATCTCCCTCCCGGAATAAGAGAGCTCTGAGGAGAGAGGAAAAGATGGGATGAAAAAGGGCGATGGGTGTAGTGGGAAGAGAGAATGACAGATATGAAGGAAGGAAGGAAGGGAGAAAGGGAGAAAGGGAGAAAGAGAAAATAGGAGTAAAAGAAGGTGGGAAATGGAAGAGACCAAGAGAAAAGGGGGGATGATTATTCTTTGCTAGAGAGCTAGAAACTGTTGGGCAGGAGATAGAAGCAGCCCAAACAATTGGTCGCTATTATTCTAAACAAGGAACAAGATATTGTGGTCCAGTAACCCTTCACCAAAGTACTTTCCCCTGCCTTGTGTTCTGGCCACTCTACCTTCTCTGAACAGATTCCACAGGCACTGGCCCTGCCCGCCTGTCACTGCGGGGGGACAGCCTAGAAATCATCACTTGGAGCTTCATGCGTTTGTCAAGAGGATGCTCTTTATTTGTAAACACAAATACCATTTGGGAAAACAACTTTGCAAAACATATACAAGGGAAATTTATAAAAATTACGTGCTGACCGTTGGGGGTGGAGGTGAGGAATGGGATCAACAGGATGGTTCCTTAAACTTGACTGCACCCTGGCAGGGAAGACCACATGGGGAGCCAGGACCAAAAATAGACAAGCCTCATCTCCCCTCGTTCCTGTTTGTCCAGCGGGTCCGATGTCGCTCAGCCCTCCATCCTGAAACCCTGCCCCTCCACACAAAACAGAGAGTGACTAGGGCTCTGGGAGACCATTTAAGGCTTTGAAAACCTCCTGCTCTGAAATGCAAGTCTGGTGACACCCCCGTGCCAAGGGCGGATGAGCATGTTTTGTTCCTGGGACGTGTGCTATCTCTGATTGGAATGTAAGAGCTGTCTGAGCTTCCTTATCCTCTCTCTCCACCCCCTCCCTCCCTCCCTCCATTTCTGTCCTAAGCAGCTAAAATGACCCTGAGCAAAACTTGACCCTGCACCATTCCCCAGGACCCCCAGCCCCACCGATGCCCATTTTTTGTTCAGTTGGCAAGATGTCTTTTTTGGGTCCGGTGATTAGTGATTAAAAACCCACACCGTTAAAGTGCTTCATCCAGTTAAGGAAATCATAAAAATGCAAAGTTCAGAGCCGTTTCTGTTGTGAGTTCCTTGTGCAATTTAAAACGTGGTAGAATATAAAAAGATTTGCAAAATACAAACTTGGATACCAATGCTTGGGAGAGGAAACCAAAGAAGGAGGAGTCAGGGGTCAGTTCATATCAGACTCTTCTCCTGTTTGATTTTTTAAACTTGCATTTATTTTAAAAAGTCTATTGTTATTATCATTATGATTATTATCAGTAGTAGTAGTATTTAAAGCCTTGTGGACCTGGTTTGAATCCTGCTCTACCAGCTGTGGGCATGGGGTAGGTGACGTCACTAGTTCTCAGCTGTAAAATGGGGTGATTGGACTGTTTGCCTTGTAAGGTTGTTGTAAAGCACAGTTAGAGTGTGCAGAGCTTTTAGCGCCAACCTGGTGCATGTGGTCCATGAATGTTGGTCCCCAGATCATCATCATTATCACCGTCATCACCATCATCATCATCATTATCACCATCATCATCATCCTCAGTGTGTCTGTGGTTGTTATTCTGCCCACAAAGAACCTGGTTGATTGTTTGTTTGTTTCCTGAAAGCCAGGAAACCCCCGTAAAATCACCCACTGGCTGTTCTTTGAAGTAGGGCTGCCTGCTCCACCGAGCGGGGAGCGGGGGAGGGAGGGAGCCATGTGTTGCGGTCCTGAAGCATATAGATCTTCCCCTGCAGATCATTAGGCTCACTTTTGTCACATTTATTTTAAGGAAACTGGTAGGGAGAGGGTGGGTGAGGTTAATTGCTCGATGGATGCTGGGCGGCCCTGTGCTCCAGATGGAGGGAGGCTCAGCAGGGCCCGGAATGACCCCAGAGGCATGACTAAAGCCCCCGAGCCCAGGCCTGACCAAACAGAAACAAGACTCTCAGCCTGGATTGGTGGCTGGAGGCTGAGCTTTCACCCCTGGGACGTTGGGCTAGCAGGGAAACCCGAATAGTTTGGTTGTGATTCTTACCAAAGCTTGGGAAAGCACCAGTCTTCATCCTATCCAGAGCGAGTCAGGCTGGACTCCTCTGAACCCCACTCCCAGGGCAAGTCAAGGGCCATTCTGTTTGGAAATCTTCTCTGGCATGAATCATTCCATAGGGCGGGGAGGAAATGGTATGGGTCCTTTTGGGCTCTAACGGCTTGTCCTTCAGGTGGCAAACAGGTCCCCAAGACAAGCTAGTGAAGGGATCCTCTCTGTCCATCGTCAAGGGTCAGACGTTCCACCAACTTTTATCAGGGGCCTTCTGTACGCCTGGGTGAGGCACAGTGAGGGCCATTTGGGGCTGATCTTCCTAGAGCTGTGTGACTCTGGGACATCACTTTACCTATTCAAGCCTCCAATGATTCATCTGCAAAATGGGGAAAATAAGAGTTCCCACCTTGCAGACTTTTTTTGAAGGATTAAAACACATAAGTGGTCAATAAATGGTAGCTACTATATCATGATCATGATCATGACCAAAGACTACATGAGACCCAAGTTTAGCTTTCTCCTGAGAATCCTCTCCTAGCTCCCAAACTCTCCATTTTCCCAAAAAGAAAACAAATTAATCCATTAAACCGTATGCCTCAGCCCTTCCAGAAAATAATCAGGAATACACAACAGTCCTGGATAAATTGGTTGGAAGTTAACTCCTGGTAGATAGGAGAAGGAAGCGATATATCTATTCAGTGTTGATTTTTCTGACCACCAAAAATATTCCTTTTTACGGACCTGCTGGAGCTTTATAGATTAACAGCCTTGGCCCAGCACTCAGGCACTCATCGCCCCGACCCCGGCAAAGCTCCCCAGTCCCCCGGAGAAGGTGTGACTTCAGACAAAATGGTAAGGATGAGGGGGTGGGGGGCGGAATGCAAGCCTGTGTGTGAGGTGATTGTAACCAGAAACACCTCGGCAGGCATCTCGCTGCTGTCCGGAGCGGCCGCTGGCAGGCAGCCGGGCCGGGAGCCGGGAGCCGGCCCGAGGTGCCCTGGTTCGCCGCTGACCGCCCCTCCTAGGCCCGGACGGCCGATAGCTTATCGGGCCCACTCCGGGGGCGCCCGGTGCAACAACCGGAAACGCGGCTGGAGGCCAGGGGATGCTGCATGGAGCGATTTGTGGTGCGGTGCGCGCGCGCCAGCGTTTAGGCTCCGAGTGCGGGCCTTCGTCCATCCACCCTCGGCCAGGTAAGGCATCAGGTGGGTGGGGAGAGACGGACGCGCCTCTGTTCTCAGGGAAGTGTTCGCTCTGGGCCAGTAAAATGCTGGCAATTTATGGGCGCCGGGGAGGTGGGAAGGGGGTGTGGAGGTGGAGAGCCAAAGCGGGGATGCCAGAGGTCGGTGCAACCTCGGAGCATCTGGGCTTCAGGGTGGGGATGTCACGAACGCAAGGAGAGGAGAGACAGCGCTGGGACCCAGGCTGTGCACCCCAAGTTGTCAGTGAGGGTGCGTCTGCTAGGTGTGCCTGACCTCCAACACGCTTTCGCACAGCTGGCGGGAGACTCTTGGGCTCAGGCAACAATGTTCTGTTCCGCTGCGCGCCAGCATGCATTTGGGGGTAACTGTGTGTTGGGGTGGGAAGCTCTGAAGTAGAGGCTGATCGTGGTGCACTAGGAAACGACAGGGATTTGGAGTCTGAAGCCCTGAGTTTGAATCCAGGTTCTCTACTTTTTACTGTGCACTCTTGGGCTGACTGCTTAACCTCTCTGGGGTCCAGCCCCCTCATCTTGGAGGGAGGCATTCTAAAGGCAACTAAGTGGGTTATTGGAGTTTAGTAAAATGATGATTTGGGAGATCGTTATAAAATAGCCTTATTTGGCGTGGTCTATTATTTTTCGAAATTTGGGGTCCTGTCTAGAGAGAGTCAACCGGCTCTGGGATATGTGGTCCCCTGGAAGGAGGCCAGGGCAGGATCAAACAGGTTGAACCATGGCCTGCTTCTGCTCTGAGCAGGTGTCCCCAGACTCGACTAGCGGAAAGACGTTTGGGAGGAAGGACGTTGGGAGGCAAAGAGTTACAGACTTCAACCAAGTGCATCTCTAGGCCTCTTAACTCCAGCACCCCTAACACGTCGCTCGGGACTGGGCCCCTGGGAGATCGTGGCCAGAGCCTGGCCCCCAGCGCGTGGTCTCCAGGGTGCGCCCGGGCTCACCGCGCGCTCCCGCAGCGCGTCGAGTTCACTCGGGACAGCCGGGGACCCGCGGGCAGACGCGCAGACAGACAGACGCCGCGGTGCCGGGCGGTCTCCGGCTGCGCCCGGGTCTGCGAATCAAAGGAGGGGCGGGCGTACTCCTCTCACCCTCTTACCCTGCTCCGCTCGCCGGGGAGCCCTGAGCGCGGCTCGCACGAGTCAGCTCACGTGGCCCCCGAGCCCCGTGGCGTCCTGGGGTCCCTTCCTAGAGCACCGATCAGGGTTTACGCTCCGTCTCTTCGCTTTAAGCAGGGGACTTTCACCTGCTCAGGGACTCCGAAAAATTGTATGCAAAATCGCCTATTTAAGTGCTGTTTTTCCTTTCTTTCTTGGTGCGGAGGAAGTCCATTTTTAAAATCTGCTTCTCAGTGGGATCCACATTCCCCCAAAGGTTAAAAACCACCTTTCCCCACCAGGAGCTCCGGGTCTTATCCTGGATGCAAGGTGGAACATTCTAGATTTTGTGTTCTCCTACATATACCTTCAAAATCAGTTGGCTGTGAGAGTACACGAGTGCTCGCGCACGCACGCACACACACACACATCTCAAAAATGTCTCTTCCAAAAGTTTAAAGGGAAACTGAGGCTCAGAGAAGATTTCCTGCTAGCTCAGGGTCAGACAGCCAGTTAGAGGCTGGAAGCAAAGCTCAGGCCCCTTGGATCTTAATCTAAAGCTTTAAGAATCCTGAGTGTCCTGAGTCCAATTGTTACTCTTTAATGGCGCAAGCTAACCTGGTTTGAAGGACAAAAACTTGTGGAGCGTGCGGCTGCCAGCAGCACGGGGAAGGTGAAAGACCCAGCTTAGCTCTTTCCTTAATTAGAGGGTTTTTAACCTTTTGGATCCACCGAAAAGCTAATGAAAACTGAGTTTTCTCCAGAAAAAATACACCAATGTCTATAATTTTGCAAATAGTATCCAGTGCACTGCAGATCTTTGATGGCCACCCATGTAATCATGTTAAGAACCTTCATTTTAACTGATCCGAAGATCAGGCCTGGGGGAGAGGCCGACTTGGGGGACCCCCTCTGCGCACCCTCTCTCTGAAGAGGCTTGTCCCCGGGAATGTCCTGGATACTCTACACACGTGTACACGCAGACACAATCCATCAGCAGACCCGCATGGGCACACGGCGCAACTATTGGCGTGGTCCTGCAGACCCCTGGCTACGCACCCACAGCCAAGCTGCGGGGCGCCAGGAAAAAAGTTCAAGTCGCCAGCCCACTGCCAGCTTAAGTGGTCTTTAGCACCCAGGCCCCTTTAGCCTCATTGTTTATCCATCTGAACGACTCCCCTTCCCGGCCCACTCCCACTCCCACCCCCCACCTTTTCCGAGGTCGACTATAAAAATAAACTATTTTTCCTTGTTAATAAATCTCCGCCCGGCGCCCTCTTTTAAAGAACTCAAAAAAAAAAAAATCACTGAGCCCAGCGCGAGCGAGCAGAGAGATTAATCTCGAAGCAGGATTTATGTGGCGCGGGCATCCTCAAACAATTGGAGTCATAAAGTGAAATGAGATTCGGAGGCGGGTGGGGGAGGGGGAGGGCCTCGGGAACCACAAACACGTTTGTGTAGCTAAACAATGTGGAAACTCTTAAAGACCCTTTTCTGCAGACATCTTGCAGCAACGGCGCTTCCCTGTCAGCCCGCGGGAAAGGGAGAAAGATATATTAACTGAAGACACAATCTAAAATTACTTATGGGTTTTAAACATGCGGGCAATGGGGGCGGGGGTGCTGATAAACTGTTGTCCATATTTCCTTCTCTCGGTGTATTATTTCCAAGATATTTCACCCCCCTTCACAATGTCCCCTCTCTCCCCGCCCCTTCTTTTCTCTCTCCATTCATTAAGTTGACTAGTGTGCAGCGGCCGAAGCCTGGCGGGACTGGAGACCAGCCGTCAGTATCCTGGTTTGCGCCTATGTGCGGAGCGCAATTATGCTTGTGCGTAAAGACGCGGGTGGGGCGCACGGCGCAAAAGCACAGGGGCTTAAATCTGTCACATCCGCCTCTGGGGTGACCTTTTTCAAGACCCTTTCTGCCGTTACCTGCGGACATTCTAGATTTTTAGGGGCTCTAGGAATTTCGAGCAGCATATTTAAGAGCGGCCTTGGGCAGGTTGGCAGGGGAACCTTACCCTTCTCTCCTGAAGAGTAATGGCGCAGGAACACACGAATGCCCAAGCAGTTATGGGTCCCAGGCCTGATCTGTAAAGTTAGAGCTGGCTACAGCACTTCCAAGTTTCCAGTCTTAGTCTGGCTGGACTGCTTAGCTTAAGGTGTTCAGCTAGGGGAGAGGCGGACCCTCCGTGTGGTTGGAAGGACTTATGTAGAATTATAGTAAGTCTGAAGAAATGGGTGGCCACGGGCCCAGCACCCTGGAGCGATGCCCCAGAGCAAAGGACTCACACGGTCATCAGAGACCTGCGTGAACCAGGCAGCCTGAGTTAATTAGCCTGTTTGAGCTCCAGTTTGCTCGTCTGTAAAATGGGGACATAACAGTACCTACCCCTAATAAATGAATATAAAGCTCGATGAAAAGAGTAGGTGGTCAATGAACGACAGATGCTTTTTGTTATGACTGAGTTTTTAACAATGACAGATGTCACTTGTTATGAGTGAGTTGTGAGACCCTGGCGGGGACCACTAGACTGCCCTGCTATTCTACAGAGGGGACGTCAGAGAGAGAGACATTCAATCTCTGGGAGGGAATTATGATACACTTAAGATGGAAACCCTGATTTCTGGATTCATGCATTGATTCAATAAATATTCCATTAGTTTCAGCCTCCATTCTGGGCCATGGGGACCCAGCTGTGACCAGGATGGCCCTCTGTCCCGTCCCGCAACGCACCGATCCCTAGAAGAGACCGTTGAAACCAACAGTGTCTAATTTGATGCCGAACTCTCGCCTGCGCATTTCCTTAACGCCTTTCTGGTCACAGCTGGGGCGCTGCAGACGGAGTCCTGCTCTCATGGGGCACACAAACGTGGAAGTCACTCACACACACAAAAAGATAAAAAGAAAAACCCGCAAAAGGCCGAGACGTTCTCCTCCACCGAGGACGCCACGGTGGCCGCCGCTCAGCGCCAGCCTGGGACCCGGAGCGCAGCTTCGCCCAGGCCGCCGGCGGCTGCTGTCGCCCTCGCGGGGCAGGCGTCCAGCAAAACATTTCTAAAAGTGTCTGGGCCCGATTCCGGAGTGTGAGGCAATCCCTCCGGCCCACGCTGCCGGAGGACCCTTTATTTAGGCGCGTTTCAGGCGGGCAGCTCTCGTCAGCGCCACTTATGTCATCTTTTCTGGGTGCGCGCGGGCAACTTTGCTCCGCTTACGCCCAGCGACCTTCTCTGTGTGGCCCCCACTTCGGCCCTGCGGAGCCAGGGATTTGTTCCCGGGGAGCGGGGGGAGGGGGTGGCCGCGGAGAAAAAGTGGCCGCCGCGACGGTGTTCTCCGTGCCTCTCGAGTTTGGACGAGGAGGAAATTCCAGTTCAAACCGCGCATTTTAAATTAAAACAGAACGAAAAACAACTACACTTTTTTTCTTTTAACTATGGCTCGAAATCGCCGCCTAGTTACAAATTATCCCATCTTGTGTCTCTTGAATTATCCAGGCAAAATTGCCAAGTATCCAGATGTTATCCTGAATTTTCCAAAATTTCCTGGATTTGCCAGGCGGTCAGAATCTACTCTTATGGGGAGTAGACTGTATTAACAAGAGTAAAAGGTTCCATCCAGCAGCCATGACTCTGAAGGATACACAGTCTCCTGAATTTTCCAGATACTTCAGGAGTGTCTTCCTTTGCCAAATTTCCCAGTGGCCCCGAGGTTGGGATGGAAGGAGAGAAAAACGGATGTGGTGTTGAGGGTGTGAGGAGAGCTCAACTGGACCTCTTCTCAGAGCTTGTGTGTTTCAGGGTGCTTTCATGGCCTAGGGAAGAGCCTCAGAATCAGCACCAGGTTTCCCAAATGGATGTTCGGCCCCCTCTCCATATGCACACACAACTCCCCCACGTGCACACAGACATAGGAAATTAAAGCGCTCCTTCTGGCCGTCCAGACATTAATCCTCTAAAATTTCCCCAAATATCCAGATAATTAAGGGTATATGGGAGAAGGCAAACTAAGGCCAAAATTTCGAGAAAATTTTCTAATTTCCTTTCATCTCCATTCTCTCAAGTAAGGTGTAGAGACACTTTTTATCTTGAAAGGCAAAAGACAAACCCAAACCCCCTGTATGTGTTTGTTTGTTTTACACAACTCCGTCCCAGCACTTGGCAGCCTAGAGTTCCTCAAACCCAGCCGAGGTGACTGGCTAGTGGGAGAGGCAGATCAGGTTTGGGGATGATTTTGTCGACTTTTTCAGCTTCGGAAAAGACTGTCAGATCTCACCCGGAGCGGATATGGCTTTGCAGCCGAGGCGCCAATTTCTGATTCTTCCGTTTCCTGGAGGGCCCCTGCAGGGGAGAAGAGGGTTTCTTTGGCAACTCTCTCTGACACAGCCTAAGGATAGAGGCCGATTCTACACTAGCAAAGCACGAGGTTTCACCAACAATTTGGATATTTGGAATGGAAAACCCGCGGCCGGCTGGGGGTGGTGGTGGAATAATCCGGGCGAGCTGGGTCTTGACTCTCCTCCCTGCCGTTCATCTCGAGGATGTAGATGTCTACTCAGAAGCAGGAAAGTCTGAAAGCCAAGACTTTTTAGAAATCCCCTCCTCTGGGGCTCCTTGAGGATTGGGGCTGGTTATTGTCCTCCAGTTACGGGGGGATATTTTTGAGGGCACAGTGGTGTCTTGAATTTTACAGCTGGAAAGAGGGGATTAAACTGTGTCCGTGGTTGTCCCCCTGGTTGTATGCTGCCACCAGCATACAAAGAGGAGGGAAGGTTAGGATATGTGAAAGGGCCATCCTCTGCTCTACTGTCCCCAGGAAGCCTGTGATGGTTCACCCACGTCTCAGGTGAGGCCCTAGGTCACAATCATGGTTCCAGAGACTTTACTATCTGGGTTCATGGATCTCTGCCCCCTTAGAGAGAAGATGCTGCGTTTTTATTGCATCCCAAGGATATTCCTAGCCCCCACATGTTAAGGATACTCTCACTAGAATCTGTTTCCCACCTGCGGTCCCCCACCTGCGGTCCCCCACCTACCTATGGACTCCAATTAAACTGAAACACCTCGGTATGGGGTTGGGAGTGCAGTTATCAAAATTCAGGGTTGTAGAGTCCCAATACCTGGACCGTGTTACTCTCTTACTTGCTGAGTGACTGTGGGCAAGCTATTTAACCTCTCTGAACTCCTTCTCATCTGTGAACCACGATAACAACGCTTCCTTCACATGGCTGTTAGGAGGAACCTGCCGAGGAAGGGGGCAGGAGGAGGGGACAGCCACCAAGGTCAGGTCTGATGACTGAGTTCTCAGCCAGAGGGCTGCAGAGCGCAGGCTAGCTGCGCTCATCTTGGCCAGATGGTGCCAACATAGTAAAATAAATATATATTGATGAGCTATTCCAGAAACAGCAGCATGTGGTGTGGGATATCCTCCTACCTCAGCTGCCTGGGTGGATGTCTGCTTCTCACTGCCAAGCCCTAAGCTGTGGGTTCCAATCCAAGCCCTGCCCCTTTCTAGCTGGCTAACCTTGAGCAAGTGCCTTCCCCTCTCTGTGCCTCGCCTGCGCAGCAGAGGTGAGTCCTCCCTCTGGGGTGGTTGTGTGGATCAAATAAGTAGGTGCCTGGCACATAGCAGATTGAGAGATACAATATCACAGCACGTCGTAACAAACACGTAAGCAAGCCTAACACAATATACACATACTAATGGAAGGTAAACGCGGTATAATATCCGATATTACGATGTGTTATATTGTATTATAATCCTGGGCACACGTGTGCGCGCTGGGAGGGACGGACCGTCTTAGCCAGGACATGCTTCGCCATTGCAGTGCCTGGTCGGGGGGACACTTGGGCTTGCTCTCCCACCTTTTCTCCAGCGGTTGCCAGTTGGGGTTTCACAGCGCGCGCCAGCGCTTGGCAAAACGCAAGAACTTTCGCTTTCTCCGCGTGGCGCTGCTCTGAGCTGGCTTCACCCCACCCGCGAAGCTTTTAGGAGGCTCCCGGACGCGGCGAAACCTTGGCTGGGTCCGGCCGTTCTGCGAGGTCTCCAGCAGTCCACGGGCACCAAGGAGACCGTGCGTCGGAGGAAATTCGTGCCTGAGCTCGGCGCAGTGCTATGCAAACACCCGCCGCTGCTTGGTTCGCGCCGACCTCTGGGAACAGGAAGCTTGGTGGAGGCCAAGAGAGGACCCGAAAACACCCACCGCTTCTTTCCACTCTCTGCTTTTCCGTCCACGCCGGGAGCGGGCAGAGCCCGCTTGGACATGGCACGGTTGGAAGCAAGGCTATTTTTCTTTTACGCGCTGCTTCTCGGGACGTAGCCAGTCCCGCAGATGTGCACTCTGACCAACCATCGAGAAAAGATTTGGAGGAGCCCTTACTTTGGCCCTGTAAAGGGAACACACACCCACACAACCGTTTGCAGCGCTAGAAGCAATGGCGAGAACACCACATCGCTTGCACGCTGAACAATTTGCCCAAAGAATTAACACCCACATAGAGGTGCTTGCGCACCCCAGATCCCAGATCGTCGGCACATGGGCACGGGATTGTTTGCACATCGATGATCGTTTGCGTACGTTGTTTGCACTTTCTGGCACGGATATTTATATTCTATCTGTAGAGAGAATCACCTTTTCGCACACACGATTATTTGCACGGGCGTTAGCGCGCATACACTTCATTCTATGCACGCAAATCGGGGCACACCCGCGGCCATCGCGCTTGTGCGCCGCCCTTGGCGCACACACACGCGCAGACCTCAGGGCGTTAAGAAGGAGGCGAGGTCGAGGTCTCTTATCTTCTCGGGAAAGGCCCAGGGTTTGGAGGAAAACTCTCTCGGGTCTGCGTTGACTCTTTGTTGTCCTTGTTCTTTTTTTTTTTTTTTTTTCCGGACAGAGGTCGGAAGCCAGACAGTTTCCCCGCTAGGAAAGACGGGGGTGGGGGCGGGGTGGGGGACGGGACAAAGGCCAGGCAGCGGGTCACCAGTTTTGAATAGAGGTCCAGGAACGGTTCTAGGGTTACTGGCAGGGCTGTGAGCCCCGAGTCTTCGGAGCAGCCTCCCTGGCCTCCCCGGGGCCCGAGAGCCAGGTGGAGCCGGGAAGGACCCAAGGCCTGTGCTCAGAAGGCCAGGGAGCTGTGTTTATTTTCTAGTTATTCTTGGCCGCCTTCCATGCGATTATTTGTAGCAGCGCAGGGAACTTCAGGGAGAGCGGGGGCCTGGGCGGGGGGGATAGAGGTGGAGGTCACTTTGCCAGGCCTCACGGGTTTTATGGCACCGAAGCTCACGCTCGGAGGGCGAAATTACAGGCGGCATCAAAATGTGTAAATTATAGGTTTGTGTTGTAAAGAGGCCTAAGCGCGGTCGCTGGAGAAAGGCGGGTTGTGGGTTCCAAGCCGACTCCGAGTCCGGCGCCGCGCGCGCCAATGCGCCGTGGGCGTTTGCGCACTCCGTTCCCAGGCGCGGCAGCCTGGGCGCCGGGCCGCTGGAAAAGACTGTGTCCCAAACCGGGTGGCCCCAGCAGCCGGAGAGAAAGAGACCAGGCCGATCTCCGGCGGCGCCCGAGGCCCTAAGGCCTCGCAGCCAGAACCGGGGGAATTGGGGCCCTGCCTCCCCCACGCACCCCTCACCCCCATCGTCACCGGAGACGCCTTTTAGCCCGGCTTGCTAATTCGGTTTAATCGAAAATGGTTTTATACGCTTAGCCCTGGGCAAACGCTCATTTAAGAAGTTAGATGTCTGTGCGGCTACAATAGTGGAGTGCATTGGAGACGATGTCGGCAACATTTCAGTTACGGGCTGTCGTAACTTCATTTCTCCTCACTTAGCTTTTCCTGGATCTGCTGTGTTTTCTTTTCTCCTTCATGTCTTAACTTTTTCCCCCTTCTTCATCGCTTTTTCTTACGTTGCTTCCTTTTCCCTTCTCTCTCCTTCTCCCCATCCCTCCTTGTCTCTCTGTCACCATCATTTTTTCTTTTCCTTCCTTTTGTCCTCACCTTGGAGATATTTCAAGCCCCCCTTCTTTGTAATATCTTTTTCCTTATTTACACTATTTTGCATTTCCCTTTTATTCTCACACCTTCCTCTTTTTATAGAATTACTTTTTTCCCTCCCTTCCTTTTTCCTTTCTACTTGGGTTCTCCACTTCTTGGCGCTGAATGTGCAGCAGTTGAACTTAAACTTTCTTGATTATAGAAAATCCGACTAAAGCAGGTCCCATTGGCCTGGAGAAAAGCAGAAAGGGGGAGACAGATAACAGCCTGCAGAAGCCCTGCATTTGGTTACCACCAGCCTCTTCAGGATCGGGTGTGTTGGAGAGGAGAAGTGGGCTGGAGGATTAAGAAGAACTCGAAAGTTCCATAGGCAACGGGACTGTCCACTTGGGTGGGGTAAAATACCCAGTTATCAGCGGTCCACCCTGTGTGTTATCAACCACATGTACATACCAAGGTCTGTGCATGTCTGCCGCCCATTCGATTCCCATCTTTGTCTGATCTGAGAACTCAAGGGAAAACCTTGCCAAGAGTTAGCAAGAATTTCAAGAAGAGAAACAAACCACCTACTGTTAAAATCCTTCTGAGACCACCTAGCTCCCTTCCTGGATGCCAGATTTCTATTTTTCTTTTTCCCCCTGTGAGCCCAGGTCTCTCTCTTCTCAACAGCTATTCATCCATTGTTATATTTATTAGGTAAATATAAACCCCATAAATATGCCTGAATGAAAACCTTCATGTCCTCTAATATGCTGTTCAGAGCCACCAACATTCATCTTCCAACCATTTAACTTCTTTGGTTTGACAAAGAGTGTAGGAATTCTACACTCTTGCTCCTTTTCCTAAGTGATGAGAATATTAACATCTGACCATTGTGCCCCCATAAGTAGCCTCCACCTCATCTACCTTTCCAAGGCTTCCTTATTAATAAGTCATTTCCTCCCAGGCCTTAAACAGCCTGCAATTCAGACCAGACAGGGAGAAAATGTTGACATCTCTGAGCCAGTGGCAACACCAGGGTGATCGTAGCCTCGTGCAAGGAGAGGCCCCCTGGGGACCCACGCTGGGAACTTGTGCTTCTAGGGATGGGGAGACACACACGGGTGCTCCTGTGTGGAGATCAAGGAGGTGACTTCTGGGAAAGAAATACTGGTAGCAGCATCACTGTTCATTTTCCTAAGCACATACTCTTTAAGTCTGGCTTTCTGGAATGACTGAAGCAGCTGGCTGATGAGCCCTATTTCTGAAGTCATTGATTGCCTAGCACTCGTGAAGCTGGAAACCAGTAAGAAGATTGGTGAAGATGAAAATGTTTAATTAACTCGCAATGCTAACGAGGATGTGGGAAACAGCCACTCTCAAACAGGGATGGGGAGAGGATACATGGTTACAACCAGTACGGGGGCAATTGTGTATACCCATTAAAAATAGGAGAGCACGATCCTTTAACTCAGCCATTTTCTTCTGAGGTCTTGGTCCTACGGATGCAGTCATACATATGCAAAATGACACACGTATAAGGACAGTCAACGCAGCACTGCTGTAATAGCAGAATTTGGTAAGCGATTTGATAGATATTAACAGATATTAGATGGATATTAAGCGATTTGATAGATATTAATGGTTAAACTAATGATGGTAAAAGGAGCATTAAAATATTATGCAGCTAGAGAAAAGACGGAGGGCTTTCTGTATGTCCCGATAAGAAAAGATCTCTAAGGGGCTTCCCTGGTGGCGCAGCGGTTAAGAATCCGCCTGCCAATGCAGGGGACACGGGTTCAAGCCCTGGTCGGGGAAGGTCCCACATGTCGTGGAGCAACTAAGCCCGTGTGCCACAACTACTGAGCCCGCATGCCACAACTAGTGAAGCCTGTGCTCCTAGAGTTCGTGCTCCGCAACCATAGAAGCCCACGCACCGCAATGAAGAGTAGCCCCCGCTCACAGCAACTAGAGAAAGCCCGCGCGCAGCAACAAAGACCCAACGCAGCCACAAAACAAATAAATAAATATTTTTTAAAAAGGTCTCTGAGATGTAAGTAAAAAATGATTAAAAGCGAAGGGCAGAATGGTTTGTAAAGGATGTTTGTCATTTGTCAGAAGAAGTACAATTGCATGTGTGTGTACAATGGTGTGTGTTTAGGCTCTACAGAAGGGGATACAAGACCCTGTCACCCTGTCACCGTAGTTACTCCCAGAGGCTAACGGCATGGTTGAGGGAGGAAAAGTTACTTCCACTGTATAGTCTTTTCTGCTTTTTCAGTTGTGTTGCCTTTTGCATGTCTGTACCCACAGTGATTTTTAAATGAATCGAAAAAATAATAAAAAGTGGTTGTTGTTCACATGGTCGTTTTCCCAGTAGCCCCCATATTGCCATCTTCTGTCCTCCTTCCCCTTCCAGAATAATAGTCACCATCTGGTGAACACTCACCATGCACAGAGCCTGGGCCAACCACTTTTAAAACATCTCATTTCATCCTCACATTAGTTCTCCCAAAGAGGCATCATTAGCTCCATTTTACAGGTGGGTAAACTGAGGCTCTCAGAGGCAAATCTCCTGCCCAAGGTCACACACTTAGTAAGATGCTTTCTATCCCAGAGAGCCTGTTTCCTAAACCAAATAACTGCAGTCTGACCTCACTTCAGCATCCTCCTCTTTGTCCACTTTTTTCTTTTTCCAACTCCTCCAGTTCCTGTCCCGTCCCATGATTCCCACCCCATCTCGCACCACTCACAAGTGGATGAGTGCAAATAAAATACTTGAAAGAGAACAAATAAGTCCAGACCAAGGCAGGTCAACTTGGTTCCAATGTAAAACCAAAGATAATTTGCTAGAATACATGGCAGCAGATGGCATTGAGAGGTGGACTTGAACATGGAGACAGAAGCAAGTCAGGCACGTCCCTCAGCTCTTCACAGGAAACCTACTCGGTGCTTCAAAAGGATTTGGTCCCAAGTCCTGTCCTTTTCTCCAGCTCCTACAGCCGTTCCCATAAATCCTAGCTGGTCTTCATTCCTGGAGCCAGCTCTAAGCCCTGAAAGGTAATGGGGTGTGAGAATATGGCTTCGGAAAATTGCTCGGTTAAGATCTGGATGTGGAGCTAAGATTCCTGTGGGGAGCCCTTTAACATAGGAGCTGGAGCCCTTACCAAACTTCCTCTTATCTGAGGATTGGGCTTCTGCATGTGATGCCTTTCGACTTCAAGTGCATTCCTTTCCTACCAGAGCAATGCCCCAGGAAGATACCAGGAACCCTATTTTTTGGCAGCTGGGACTAACTCATGGCCAAGTCAGCAAATAGCTCTTGAGCACCTAGGATGTCCAAGGTGCTTACTGCACACCCAAGTTATTAACATGTGTGTTAGTTTCATATATACTTGCATATTATAAAAATTCAATTTGAACTCTTTAAAAAGTTACACAGTGAAAATATGTCTCCATCTCAGCTCCTTCCGCAGTCTTCCAGTTTCCTTCTTTCCGGGCAATCCCAGCTGTGGCTCCTTTCTTGTATATTTTCTGGACATAATCTATGCACGATTAATTTCTTCTTAATTGAAGCTTTTAGACTCAATGAATAGCCATGGCCTACTGGGTAAGGGCCCAGGTGCCTGGGTGCACATACTGGGCTGTGACTTTTTTGTTCTGGACCTCTGGCAATTTCCTCAACTTCTCTGCCTTGGCTTTCTCATCTGTAAAATGGGGTTGATACCTGCCTTAAAGGTTTCCTATGAGGAGTAAATGTGACAAAACACGCCAAGCATCTAGGACTTTGCCTGCCACAAAGAAAACGTGCAATGAATATTAGCTTTTAATATTAGAATCAATAATAAATAATCGTGCTCCATTTGCAGCGTTTCTGCCCTATTCTCTTTCACTGGGTTCCTTTCTCATGTAGGTCATAGTATCTTAGACCATTGCTGGAAAAATAACTGAGGAATTAAGTTTCTACCATCAGAGGAACAATCTTACAATTTGCAACATTTGAAAAAGGGGAAAGGATGCTTAACTTCTCTAATCCTGGCTTCTTCTAAATAGAGAGATGGGGTGGGGGGTGTTTTACAAAGTAGAACTGGTATTTCCGTTACTACGTGTGTTTGCTACGTGTGTGTGTGTCTGTCTCTGTGTGTGTGATACCAAAAGTTGAAGGTAATGCCTGAACCCAGAATCTGGTCATTTTGAATGTGGGTCAGATTCACTGAGGAGCGGAATCTGCATTAAACTTGAAAATGTTTGTGGTCATATTAAAAAGTAGAGTGACATTTACAAATTTAAATAAATTTAAGGCTGAAACACACTATAAACTATTGACTTTTGAAATGAATTCTTCTGGATAAAAATTCATTCCCTTTCATAGGTGTGTTCCAGCATTGTTTGCTTAAATTGAATCCTATCTCTGCACCGTGTTTTTTTGTGTGGCCATTGGAAGATGGTATTTCCCCTGTATTCTTTTGGGACAACTGGCAGGTTGGCAATAGAGGGCTTTCTCAGGCCGGGGTCTGCGGTTTAGGGCGTGGCTGGAAGTCTCTGTACCTTATAGAGGCAAACAGTGAATGCTGGGTTCCTCCCTGGAGATGTGTTTTGAAAATGATTTCATAGTTCTTTGCAAAGACATTGTACAGTTGGATGGTAAATGGTGCTTTTTTCTTTTTTGGTCATCAGTAAGTAAAATTTATCCCTCCTCCCTTCCAGGAAAGAAGCCAAAAACATAGGAGGACAGCAAGATCACAAATATGCTGAGTGTGAACTTCTTATAGCAACATAAGCAAAAACTCTGTGTGCTTTTTCTTTGCACTTGGAAAAAATTCTTTAAATACATGGTGCATAGATTAATAGATCTAATTCCTGTGTACTTAACACCCAGAAGGAAAACTTCACATATTAACATGTGGTCATATTCATTTCAAACCCTTTTTTTTTTTTAATAACACAAGTAAAATATTATAAAGTTGACGTGCTTTTCCCTTTTCTGATCTCATCTCCATATTTCTTCCTCTCCTTAGAGGTAACCATTACTGTAATTTTGGTAAATACCAGCAGTCCACATTTTTATACTTCTATAAAATATGCACTTCTCCAAAAGCACTACAAAAATTTGGTTTGTACTTTTTTAATTTGCGTGAATCTCATATTCTGTACATAGTTCTCCAATTTGTTTCTGTCACTCAATGTTATATTTCTTTCTTTTTAAAAAAATACTTATTTAATTTATTTATTTGGTTGTGCTGGGTCTTAGTTGTGGCAGGCAGGCTCCTTAGTCGCAGCACATGTGCTCCTTAGTTGCGGTTCATGGGCTCCCTCGTTGTGGCATGCGAACTCTTAGCTGCGGCATGCATGTGGGATCTAGTTCCCTGACCAGGGATCGAACCTGGGCTCCCTGCATAGGGAGCGTGGAGTCTTAACCACTGCGCCACCAGGGAAGTCCCGTTAATGTTATATTTCTGAGTTGAATTTGTATTGGTAAATAGATATGACATGTAATTGCATATATTATATAAATATATAATATTTAGTTCACTTTAGTTGTTACATAGCAATTTATTTTAGAATAGTAATTGTGGCTGACACATGCATAGCACTCTCCATGTGCCAAGCACTGTTCTAGAATTTTCTATAATGAATTCACTTAATCCTCACACCTATGAGATAGCTGCTATTATTATTCTCATTATCCAGATAAGAAAACTGAGGCATACAGGGTTAAGTAACTAGCCCAAGGTCACTTTCTCTGTTGACGGATATGTAGATTTTTCCCCTTTTTTCACCACTATAAACAGAGATACAGTGAACACCTTTGTACCCGCTTCTTCTTGTATACCAGTCATTTTTCTGTGCCCAAGAGTTTCTACCAAGTAGATACCCAAAAGAATTGCTGGGACTTGTACACTGCTGACTTCACGAAACATTTTCAGTGTCACATTTGCATATGTGACCTTGGACAGCCTTTGCTTTACTGAGCCTCAGTTTCTTCCTTTGTAAAAAGGGGACATAAGAGCTAACTTGTAGGGACTTCCCTGGTGGTCCATTGGTTAAGACTTGGCCTTCCAATGCGGGGGTGGTGCAGGTTCAATCCCTGATCTGGGAGCTAAGATCCCACATGCCTCCTGGCCAAAAGACCGAAACATAAAACAGAAGCAATATTGTAACAAATTCAATAAAGGCTTTAAAAATGGTCCACATCAAAAAAAATCTTTAAAAAAAAAAAAGAGCTAGCTTGTAAAAGTTAAGGTGGGGATTAAAAGAGCTATACACGTGGTAAACACTCAGTAACTAGTAGCCATGATAGTGGTAAGATATTAATGCTGCATTAGACTATGGCATTGTTGGCCAGACTCTAATCAAGGATACACTTTCCAAAAAATAAATAAATAATACACTTTCCAAAGTTAAATGATCTCTAGGCCCAAACTGGACAATTCTTCTTAGTTGTTATCACTTTATAGGCTTGAAAATAAGCAATAGGAATTTCTGTTAAATTTATATATCAAACCACACCAAACAACCCAGGGTGGGCAAAATGAAGCCGAGCCTTGAAATACAGAACTGGGCCATTCTGGGCCAGATGATGACTGCTGTGTGACCCTAGGCATATCACTCGACCTTTCTGGGTGTCTAGTTCTCCAGATCTCAAGGAAAAAATAATTTTACTTTTTAGCCTTGCAACCTAAGGCTGCTATGAAGAAACATAGACGGATGTATGGAGGTGATTCCTTTTGAATTACTGAAAATAAAAGATCTGATGTATCAAGATATTATTTTCTGTACCTTATATTTGGCTGGACACCCAGAAACCATTTTTCTGTTGCATACATATCCAAAACATTTCAGGGAAAAAAATCTTAACTTTTGAAATTGGTTTTCCTTAGGAGATAAAAGGAGCGCATTATAATGGTGTGTTAGGGAATTTTTCTCGTTACTGTGCCAATTTCTGGTTTGCGAAAATGTTAAGACTTTGTTTTTCTACTTAAACTAATTTAGGTAGGAAAGAGATGAGAGGGAGAGGAAAATACACAGGTGCAACTCAATCCAACCGTTGTTTTGCAAACAACTGGTTACTTGATGGAATTTAGTTAGTTGTTTTCACAGTGTCTTGCCTGTGACCAAACTCATTCTTTCATTTGCCTCTCTGCCCCACGGCCAAGATGTTGTAACTCCAACTAGTTGTGTTTGAAATTTCTTCAATCAGTTGTCAGCTAAATTCGGCTTCTTTTTATATCAAGATAGCTCACTGGTAGCTTAAGTCAAACCAACTGGCTACTCTTCAAAGTGGTTTGTCTGAGGCTTGAGGCCACCGGAAATGCTCCGGCCTTGCTCCTAGCTGAGACCCCACTGATGTCAGTTGGAGTTGGGCCATTTTCATTTGCTAATAAAGCCCCAGAATCCTTGGTGAAGAACTGATGAAAGATGCTGGCTGCTGCTGGTTGCAGGGAAACAATGCAACATCGCCTAGGGGGAAGGGAGAAAATCAGAAGTAAACGTAACCAATGGTCCAAACCTACTGTTTCAGCCAAGTCCTAATGGTATACTGGTTGACTTAGTTTTTCCAAAGATGTTGTGGGGTTAATAGGGTTGGGGAGAGAGCGAGAGAGAGAGAGAGAGAGAGAGAGAGAGAGAGAGCAAGGGAGAAGGAGAAGGAGAGAGAGAAAGAGAGAAAGAAAAAGAGAGAGATTGAAAGCAAGGTCAGTGATGAAGTAGATGTTTTTTATTTGTGTAAATTAGCTAGGAGAAGAAAGGAGACTGGACATTACTCAAAGACAGAAAAGGGAGTTTGTATCTCCTGGTGGGGTAAGAGTTAGCATGCTGTCAGCGGTATGTGGGGTAGTTGTATCATGTCAGGCAGAAGTACTACTTTGTTGATGTCATTATTTGGGGATTAAATACAGTTTAATGAGATGTATGGGTGCCAAGCTGACAAGGAGAGGTGTGGGGACTTGGTACTGCGTTTGTGTGCATTTATATATTACAAAGGTCATTCCTTCCTCAAATCTAGGCCTTATCGAACTCACCTCATGATTTTTGCCATATCCAAGCACTCTCTGTTCTATTTTCTTTTTATTCACTTTTCTAGACCTGAATATCTACTTTGGGCTCATTCTGAGCCCATGAGTTTGGTGGGTTAGTCTTTTTAAAAAATAATATGCATGGGCTTCCCTGGTGGCGCAGTGGTTGAGAGTCCGCCTGCCGATGCAGGGGACGTGGGTTCGTGCCCTGGTCCGGGAAGATCCCACATGCCGCGGAGCGGCTGGGCCCGTGAGCCATGGCCGCTGAGCCTGCGCGTCCAGAGCCTGTGCTCCACAATGGGAGAGGCCACAACAGTGAGAGGCCCGCGTACCGCAAAAACAAAAAAAGAAAAACATAGAATTTAGTGTCAGACCTGATTGAAATCCCAGCTCGAACATTTAGCAGCTGTGTAACTTTGTTCAAGTTACTTAAGCATTTTGAACCTCAGTTTTCTCATCAGTAAAATGGGGATGATCGTGTCATCTTTATGGGGTTATTGTGAGAATTAAGTAAGATGAGGCATGTAAAGTGTCTGCACAGTGCCTGGCACCTCCTTCGGTCCTCAACAGGTAAGTAAAAGTGTGTTATGGGCTGAATTGTGTCCTTTAAAAATTCTTATGTTGAATTTCTAAATTCTGGTCCCTCAGAATGTGACTGTATTTGGAGACAAGTCTTTTAAAGAGGTAACTAAGGTAAAATGAGGTCATACAGGTGGGCCCTAGTCTGTTATGACTGGTGTCCCCACAGAAGGAGAGATTAGGACACACAAAAACACAGACAGGAGAAAAACCATGTGAAGACACAGGGAGAAGGTGGCCATCTATAAGCCAAGGAGAGGACTCAGAAGAAACCAGCCCCACCAACACCTTGATCTCAGACTTCCAGCCTCCAGAATGGAGAGGAAATCAATTTCTGTGGTTTAAGCGCCCCCCACCCCTCAGTCTGTGGTACTTTGCTAGGGCAGCCTGAGCAAACTAATATAAAGCATATAGAATATCTATTCACGGAAGTCTCTACTTTATAATCCTGGTGATTAGCCATATACAGACATGGATTTAGGCTCTATTTAGATCCAAGATGATGACACACAAACCGCAAAAAAATAATAGTGGAAACTGGCTCGAAGTACTGCCTTCTTGTTGCCTTCTTGGCAAATTCACAGCAATGCTGTCATCCAGAAATGTGGTAATCACACGAGAAGGGTGACTAATCCCCAGTGATTCTAACTCATCATAATTTTTAGGTAAAGATTTTTGGATTCGGTGAAATGCAGTCATTTTTAATCAGGCTGAAATGTTCTAAAGAGCTTCTGGCCCAGATTCATGGTTCAAGATGCAGTTCATGTTGTCAGATGTTTCTGATGGTTTCTCTGAGAAATTCATGTTCATCTAAGAATCTTTTTTCAGCTACTCTCTCTTGGCAAATGTTATTAACCACCCCCCTCACTACCACATGCCCTTCCAATCACCAACTAGACTATTTATATGATTTAATGAATTCCAAAACAGTTCTTAATTGTGATTACAGACCAGTCTCTATACACTTTATTCCCTTGAGCGATGAACAGATTTGGCAAGGTAGGGCATGCCGTGTCATGCACCATGGATGTTTGATGGTTTGAGCTTTCTGTAAACAGTGGTCAATGGAGGCTCCTGAAGGAGAGTGCGTGGGCTGGCCCTTCCAGGCCAGAATGAGATGAGAATTTGGATAGGCAGAAAAAGAGAGGAGAGGCTATTTCAAGCAGAGAGGAGAGGCTGAGAAAAATCAGATGCCATCATATTGTAATCGTTTGTTACATGTCCATCTCCGTATTAGACCATGGTGAGGCCATTGAGAGTAGGGACTGGATCTTATTTGTTTTCGTACACCTGTTGCCAAGCAGAGTGCCAGCAACCTAGTGGCCATATA
Source organism: Mesoplodon mirus (assembly GCF_964341445.2). NCBI lineage: Eukaryota > Metazoa > Chordata > Mammalia > Artiodactyla > Ziphiidae > Mesoplodon > Mesoplodon mirus. The sequence goes on from NC_138989.1 coordinate 14,427,893, forward strand.
ACATAGTGGTAATTGTCAGGACCCATGCAGTTCTCAACTTAGTCCACTCAATGGACAGAAACACAACTCAAAGTGGCTTAAGTGAGAAAAGAAATCAAAAGGAGAGGATTTTATTGCCTCATTAAATTGGGAAGTCTAAGGGCATGTCGGCTTCAGGCATATTTGCATCAAGGACCTCAACAATGCCTCTTCATCTTTTGGCTCTGTTTCCTTCTCTGTTGGATTTGTCGTCAGATAAGGTCTTTCCCCGTAGTAGTTACTGGATGCTCTGGGTTTATAGCTGACCAGTGCTCACTTTCTCTCCCTCTCTCTCTCTCTCTCTCTCTCCATATATATATATGGATACCTTTATATACACATGTAGATACGCACACATAATTTTTAATGAACCATCGAAGTTAGAGACATTGTTCCTTTTATTCTCAATGCAACAGCAACCATTTTCTAAACACAAGGAGGTTCTCTTGTGCAATCACCGCACAGTTACCAAAATCAGAAAATACAATATTGTTTCAATACTGTTACCAAATCCACACTTCATTTCCATCAGTTGCCCCAGTAATGGTCTTCTTAGTCATCCCGTCTCCTCCGCCCCAACCAGTTCAAAATCCAGCCCAGGATCATGCATTGTATTTAGTTGACATGTGCTGTTCTCTTTCAATCTGGAAGAATTTCTTAGCTTTTCTTTGTCTTTCTTGACCATGACATTTTTGCCTTTTTTTTTTTTTTGCGGTATGCGGGCCTCTCACTGTTGTGGCCTCTCCTGTTGCAGAGCACAGGCTCCGGACACGCAGGCTCAGCAGCCATGGCTCACTGGCCTAGTTGCTCTGCAGCATGTGGGATCTTCCCGGACCAGGGCACGAACCCGTGTCCCCTGCATCGGCAGGCGGACCCTCAACCACTGCACCACCAGGGAAGCCTGACCATGACATTTTTGAATAGTACAGACCAGTTGTTTTGGAAAATGTCCCTCCATTTGGGTTTGTGTGATGTTTCCATTTATATTTTTGTGAACATAATGTTTCTTTTTTTTTTTCTTTCTTCCTTTCCCTCCCACCATCCCTGGGACTGCGATGGTGGGAGGAAAATTATCCTTTGGATAGCGATGGCTTTTTCACTAGAGATCTAATATGGCATTACCCCAAACCTTTGGCTCCTGTGAGCTCCATGGAAGTGGGCTGTGAAGGAAGCCCGTCAAAGATTCCTGTGTTACTGGCTCATGGTTTCTTGAGGCTCATTGGCCAAACTTTTATGGGTGCTGGGTTTTCAAAGACCATGGGACATTTTGGAGCTACCTTAAGCCCACAGGCCATTTTAGGTCATCTTCATCTAGGTGTGTCTGCTTACAGGTTTGGGTCACTCTTAAGATTTGTTCAGGAAGGCAGCCTTCCTGTAAAAACATAAAGGTCTTTGGTTTCCTTTATTGAATCATTTACACTCAGACCGTTTCCATTGCTCCGTATTCCAACTTGTCTGAATTGACTTCGTACCCTCGAATCCATTCCCATAATTGAGGTTTTACTCACAGGCTGCCCTTATACCAATTATGGTGGAGTTCTGAAGCGATTCTTTATTAAATCACATCACTTTTATTCTCTGAGCCTCAAGTGTTCTTATCCATAAACAGGAGACAATAACAGTATCTATTTCATAGGTTGCTGTGAGGATTAAATTTGAGTTAAAGCAAGTGCCACATTTAGTAAAATGCCTGATACAGTGCCCATACTCGAATCCTTTTCTGTAGCTTGAGCTATGTATTTGTATGTGTATCTGTATCTCTATTTACCTCTCCATATGGGTAGATTCCACCCTTTACTTTGCAAGTAAAACCCCATGTGATCCTTTCCAGAATTGCACTGGAGAGAAAACCAGGGAGGATGCAATTGATACAGAGTTGTCCAAGCTCCTTTGTGGTTGAGCAGCATGACATTAGAATATGAGCTTCTTCTTTTGTGTGTGTGTGTGTGTGTGTGTGTGTGTGTGTGTGTGTGGTATGCGGGCCTCTCACTGTTGTGGTCTCTCCCGTTGAGGAGCACAGGCTCCGGATGCGCAGGCTCAGCGGCCACGGCTCACGGGCCCAGCCGCTCCGCTGCATGTGGGATCTTCCCGGACCGGGGCACGAACCCGCGTCCCCTGCATCGGCAGGCGGACTCTCAACCACTGCGCCACCAGGGAAGCCCAGAATATGGGCTTCTGGTAAGCAGAGATGTTTACTGATTTTGGTCACTGTTGCAATTTCAGCACAAAAAATAGTTCTGGGCACACAGTAGACGTTACCAATATTTATTGAAACTTCAAGCCCCTCCTTGGTAGCCTTGGAGGTTGGAATAAGATGGGGTTAGAGTATTAAATGAATTCCAGGTATAGCTCAGTTCTCTTCCAGCTGGTCTGGAGAAAGGGGTGGAAAAGATGCTCTCAGCCTTAGACCTGTGAAGCATTAACTAAGTGCCAATATTTGAGCTGAAGGGGGGTGTAAAGGGAACAGCAGTGAACTAAAGCTCAGTAAATGCAGCCTCATGGGTGTCTTGATCTGATTCACCACTTAGGATTGAAATTATACTTGATTTCCTGCCATTGTGCTTCTGCACTGTGCCAGGCATGCCACAAGCCTTACTTACCATCCTCAAAATCTCCCTGCAAGGTGGGTGTTCACAGTCTCAAGGCTTCAGATAAATCGTGGGGCAGAGAAACAATCTACTCAGGCTTGGCTTTTTTTCCTCCTGTTAAAAGGCCTGAACGCTTTGTTGTGGGTTAAAGGAAACAAGCTTTCTCAGTTCTACACATTCTACACATGGACCACAGAGAGGAAGAAGGATGATTTTATCACATCTGGTGACCCTCTGTCAGTGGCGTGTTAAGTGATAAACATGAATATCTTACTTAATCCTCTTAGCAATCCTAGAAGAGAGGTACAAGTATGTCCATTTTGTAGAAGAGGAAATGAGGCTCAGAGAAGTTTAGTAACTCACCCATAGTCGCCCAAGTCCACTAATGCCTTCACAGGGGATCCAGCTACTGAGCTCCACTGGAAACGTGCTTCATGGAATCCATGGGTGGTACGTGAATGAAGGCAACTGCCCAGGGCTACTGAGATGCAAAAACTGGGCAGTGGCTAGTACGAGTGACCGCTAGCTCGACCCTCTGGCCATCCAGATCCAAACAGACGGTAATGACTTCTAACCAGAATGTGGACAGAGAGATGAAAGGCCTTAGTTCAGATTTCCCGACCTTTAAACCAGCCACCTTGACTTTAGAACCATTCTTTGAACCGTCTTCAAAATCCAGCATGAGGGCTTCCCTGGTGGCGCAGTGGTTGAGAGTCCGCCTGCCGATGCAGGGGACACGGGTTCGTGCCCCGGTCTGGGAAGATCCCACAGGCCGCGGAGCGGCTGGTCCCGTGAGCTGTGGCCGCTGAGCCTGCGTGTCCGGAGCCTGTGCTCCGCAACGGGAGAGGCCACAGTGGTGAGAGGCCCGCGTACAGAAAAAAAAAAAAAAAAGCCAGCATGAGAGGAGCTATAAGTCAGCTCCGAGCAAGACCACCCCCTATTATTGCTTAATAACTTCTTGGCGGTCTCTTGGTATATTGCTTCCCCCAATGGTTTGCTTTTCCTTTTTAGGGGTGTGAAAGGGGAAATAAGGCTTTGATATAAATAAATGGATATTAATATTCTTGAGAAAAGAGGGCGTAGTCCTTGTGACCCACGTGGACTGTGCAAACATCTTCCTTCATTGAAATGTAAGTTGTTCCAGGTCAGTGGCTGAGGTCTCCTGACAGATGGGTCAACACACATTCATTCAATGTCTTTTTATGTAAATTGAGTCATGACTACTTGATGAGCTACAGGGGCGGTGGTGGGTGTGTGGTGGGAAAACTGGACCGCAGCAGCCTGTAGCTGTGTTGTCATAAAACGATGCCCAGATATCTCCAGGTGTTTGAACCAACACCCTTGCTTTTGGGTGTTGAGCTGCTGAAGACACTGCGCAATCTTAGCTTCATTCACTGCCACATTGTAGACACTTCCTTGGGAACGCAGCGTGAGCCGATGTCTCACCTGGAAGTTTCCTCTTTCCAAAGAAGCGTGCCCCACCTTTCCCTAGAGATTTGAGTCAAGTGAGCTGAGGCAGAAATTTTGGGTGATGTACCTTGCTTGACAAGTCTCAGGTCCAAGACTGGCCTCCAGAACTGTGAGATAATATATTTCTGTTGTTTAAGCCCCTCAGTCTGTGGTACTTGGTTACAGCAGCCCTAGGAAATTAACACAGCCCCAGAGGAGAGGGAGACAGTGAGGATGGCCCTGAGAATAAAAGTAACCCAAACTCAACTGACCCTCTGCACACAGTACCTCTGCGGTGGCCACATCTGTGCCTCCGGAGACCGGGGAGAGTTCAGGGTGGCTCATTTCAAACCTCCCCTCACAAGAGCAAGTCAAAGGACATGCCTGATTAAGATTAGGATTTTCTTTGCTTAGAAAGACCAGCTTGGAATTTTACTAGCTCATCTGGAAGTATATGCCATACAATATGTTTGCCGGCATCCATGTACACATGGAAAGCATCATTATATGGATCTGTTTATTTTTAGTTACAAGTTAAATATCAGATACAGATCTAGGCCGATGGTTACACCGAATTCATCACAATAGCTAACATTTACGGATCACTCGCCTGGTAGCTTTTCATGTATTATCTCATTCAAACCCTCCTAATAATTCTAAGAGGGGACACAATTATTATCTCTTCTTACATGTGGGAATACTAAGTCCTAGGGATGTCAGGCGCTTGTCCTTCTGGGCAGCTCTCCCTCGGTGGAGCAAGATGGTTATCAGCAGCACTAGGCTTTCCATCCTTAAAACTCTAAGTCCAGTAGACCGAGACCTTCTTTTTTTTTAAATTGAAGTATAGTTGATTTACAATGTTTCAGGTGTACAGCAAATTGATTTAGGTATACATATATAATATATATAAATTCTTTTTCGGATTCTTTTCCATTATAAGTTATTATAAGACACTGAATATATCTGTGCTATATAGACAGAGATCTTCTTTTTCCAATATTTCTGGCAAAAGTCCCACAATAGCCTCTGATTGGATAGGATTTGGACACATGCTCATTGTTGAACCAATCACTATAGCTGGGGGATGGAATATGCTAATTAGCCACCTCTTGGGTAATTGAAGAATGGGTTGTTTCCCAGGGGGTATCAGGGTGCTGTATCCAGAGGAGGAAATGGATGTTGTCTACTCTGGCCTGATAATGCGTTCTACAGAAAAACCTGCTGTAGTGTTTCTCAGAAAGTGCTCACTCATCCTACCTCACTAAACCCAGATCTATGTGTTTCAGATTAACCAGGAAATTGTTTCAATGTAGACCTGACTTTATAGGAACTCTCCCCGACTCCTTGTCTCCTCCAGTTTCCATGGTCTGAAGCCAGAAGCACCAATCTATTTCTCATGCTTTAAATAACCAACCCTTGAAATTAAGGCCTGAGAATTTGCAGCTGGAACCTTAAAACGTCTTTCCTTAAAAACTGGAATGTGGGGATAGTCAGGGCTGGATTTGGCACAAGAACTTGTATCAGCTACCTACTGCCATGATAGTGCTGTGTAACAAATAAGCACTACCACCAGTGGCTTACAACAATAACGTTTATTTTTGCTTATGAGTCTATGGGCTAGCTGCAAGTGTCTGCCAATTGGTGCTTACTCAGATGCTTGTGGTCACCTTCAGTCAATAGGTGGTTTTCCTGATCTTGGCTGGTCTTTCTTATGTATCTATGGCCTTGGCTGGGACAACTGGGCTGGCTCAGCTCTAAGTCTCATGCTCCAGCAGGCTAGCCCTGGCTTCACACGGAGAAGACAGAGGGACAGGATAGCAGAAATGTACAAGGTGTTTAGTCATCCCATTGGCCAAAGCACGTCACAGAGGCCAAGTTCAGTGTCAGTGTGGGAAGGGGTTACCCAAGGGTATGGGTATCACATGGTGGGCAATGTTTGGTCCACTACCAGGAAGTGACAGGGTCAGGATTTGAACCTGTGGCAATGCCTGGGAGCTGAGCCAGCCCACACAGCCAGCTTCCTCTCCAGGCGTTTTCTACCCCAGATATTTGCTCTCTCCTCAGTTCCTGGTCACACTTTGGGTCCAGATCTGCTCTAAATATAATAGAATACAAGAAATAGAAATGTAATACAAGAGTGCCCTCCTCCGTGAACCCAAGAGAGAGAAGTGGAGAGATTAGTCTAGAAAAATCAGTTTGGGAAAAGCCCAGCAAATGTTCCTTTTAAGCTGACTCTTCACTCAGCTCCCTAAATCTCCCCTCTCACCAGGAGCCCAGTTGTCCTCCTCCCTGGCCCCTGGGAGCCTCCACCCAGGGAAAAACAGGAGGTCAGGGGGCGGGCGACAGGCCAGCAAGATCAGCGAGAAACAGCTCTTTTTTTTTTTTTTTCTGCCGGCGACGGGTCCACACCCAGGGTGCATAAATCCTTTCTTTTATTTTTATTATTATTACAGCTCAGGGTCTAGCATGGGCCATAAATGGATTTAAGAGGCTGCAAGGGTATAGAATTTAATACAGTTGGCACCATTAAATAGTGGCATAGCAAACCCACTTGGAGAAGTGCGAACCCTCCCTCACCACCACCCGCCCCCTTCCCCATCGCCTCTCACCTCCCTTCTGATCCCCCAAATCCTTCTGGCAGAGGTTTCCCCCCGGCAGAGGGGGAAGGGCAGAGGGGAACGGGGCAGACGCAGGGACAGAGGCAAGCGGGGAGAGTGTCTGCAGCCCCAGTGGAGAGGGCATTGGGCAAATGGCCAATTAGGGACATTGGGGAGATGGGACAGAGCTTTCTAGATAAGCAAGGTTTTTTATCAGCCTATAAAAACACCACTTTCACTTATCTGCTGGCTCCTTGTCCAGGCTCCTGGGAACAGATGGAAGGGGGCACAAAAGAAAGGCCCAGAGGACATGGGAGGGACAGTCCAGGGTAGGGGGCATTTGGGGCAGGGAGAGAGGAAGCGGCTCCGAAAGCCAAAAATATGCTGCAGGGACATTTTCTTCCCTCCAAACTTACCACCATTCAGACTTCTATTCTTATTTTATTGCATGGAGCAGGGAGAGTCCTACAGTCCTGTGCATCCTGTGCATTTTATTGATTCCGTATATATGCTTTGTCTATGTCTCCATATCGTTGGGTCTGAGTCCATCTGTTACAATACCTTCATATATTCTAGTCAACTGATATTTATCTAGTGCCATGTAGAAGGGAGAGATGCTGTGTTGAATAAGACAGTCGCTATCTCTGTCCTAGGCAGTTTAGAGCCTATGGTGGAGGCAGATAATAAACAAGCACATAACAAAGATGATAGAAGGAGGCAGCCATGAGGAGAGCTGGGAGCAGAGGCAGTGGCACATGCAAAGGTCCTGGGGTGGGAACAAGGGTTGGTGCAAATGAGGAACAGAGAAGGAAGCGGATGGAACGTGGAGGCACAAAGGGGGTGGGAGATGAGGTGGAAGGGGCAGGGAGGGAACAGCTTGTGCAAGGCCTTAAAGATACAGAAAGGAGTTGGTTGGTGGTTTTTTTTTCGGTTGTGCCATACAGCTCGTGGGATCTTATTTATAGTTCCCCGACCAGGGATCGAACCCAAGCCTTTGGCAGTGAGAACATGGAGTCCTAACCACTGGACCGCCAGGGAATTCCTAAAGAACCATTGACTTTTTTTTTTTTTTTTTTTGGCCGTGGCACGGCTTGCAGGATCTTTGTTCCCTGACCAGGGATTGAACCCACACCCCCTGCAGTGGAATTGCGGAGTCAACCACTGGACCGCCAGGGAAGTCCAGGAGTTGGGATTTTATCGTAAGCTCTTTGAGCTGCCCTTTGGAGGGTTGTAAGCAGGAATGAGACATGGTCTGATGACTCACTTTTGCTTATGGGCGGGTCGCTCAGGCATCCTTGGGCCGGTAGGTGGAAGGCTGGTGATGGCAGTGGTGGGTGGCGTGTCCAGTCATCTTGCAGTGTGGTCCGCATGAGGGGCAAAAGATGGGGGCCCCAGTCCTAGCTCTGGTCCAAAATCCTTGGGAATTGTGTCTGTCTCCTTCCCGGTCTTTAGACCTGTGAACTGTGCCTCTAGACCGCAGTTTCCCCAGATGTAAAAATCAAAGAGTTGGACTAGTTATTGCTGAGGGCTCCCTTGGGTCCCACTCCCTAGATGAGTCTATGTCAGAGCCCCGGGACCTCTGTGGGGGGTTGACAGGCAGCTAGGGAAGAGGCGGGCTGCAGGGCTGAGGGCAGAGCCGGAGAGAGGCTTCTCCCTCGCCTGCTGCAAAAACCCATGTGTCCTTCCTTCTCCTGACCTGGAGATTTCCTGCCTGGGTGGGGGAGTTGAATCAAGGGGTTCTCTCCAGAGGAACCCCCCCACCCCGTGCCTTGGTAACGATCCCTGATTGTGCCCGCCCAATAACTTCCAGGCTGGGCAGGGGCAGCCCCACTCTAATGGCACCGTGTGCAGGCTGCAGGAGAGGAGAAGTGAGTGTCCAGGGTAGGGGTGGACACAGTGACTGAGTGCAAACCATGGATGAATGGATGTGAAGATGACTGTGTGTAATCGTGTGTGTGTGTGTGTGTGTGACTTAGGGTGAAGGATTGTAATTGTGTGTGTGGCTTTCAGTACGTGACTGTGGACCACTGTGACCGCTTGTGATTGTGACTGGGTTAACGTTCACACATGTGCAGGTGTGTGTGACCATGATTGTGTGTTTGTGTGTGTCTGACTGTGAATGTGGGCCGGTCTTTGTGTGACGACGAGCATGAGTGTGTGTGTGTGACTCAACAGGTGTGTATTTGCCTGTGGGAGCTTGTGTGAGACTGAGTATGGGAGGGTGTCTGTGTATTCATGTGACAGAATCAGTGTGTGTGTGTGTGTGTGTGTAACAGAACTGCTGCCCCTGTACATGCAGTGGGTAGCCATGCATGGCTGTGTGTGCTCCAAGTGACTCCCAAGTGGCTGGGTCTGGGGTACCTTGTTGCTTGATTCCTTGGGGACAGAGGGCCAGGACGGTGGCATCAGCGAAGGGCCAGGACACAGGGCTCAGTCAAGCCAGCTCCCTCCCAGCACCGTGGGGCAGAAGTGGCTGGAAACCTCACTGCTTTCTGTGCAGGGGTGATGGAAGCATGGGCTCAGTAACCCCGATGAGCGCTGTGCCCCAACCTGGACCCCAGAAGGACTGGCTGCAAGTGGCTGTGGCCCTGGATGGATAGGTCTCCAGGAGCAGATCCACCCAGGAGCGAGCCCATCAGGCCCATGGCCTTGGGGGACAAGGTAAAGACCACTTGGGAGGGGCGGGTCAGGCACTTGTGCAGGGGCAGCCAGGCTGCAGCACGTGATGCCTTGGAACCAACTTCCAAGAAGGAAACATGGTTAAGATGTAGAGTCACCTCCTCTTCCTCTGGGACTGGAGAGGGCTCTGGAGGTGTGTGCAGGGCACATGTGCACACCTGGGTGTGGGCGAATGCTCTGGGCCAGGGGGTGGGGCGTGCTTGTGTATCAGCTGCCCCTGCTCCTGAACTCTGCCTGCAGAGGAATTAACTGCCCTGCCTACCGTCCAGGTGCGTGGCCAGCACATTTATTGCACCTGACATTTTCAACCTGCCAGGAGTGTGGGCCCTAAGCCCCCGGGTGGCAGGGTTGAGAGGGGACTTCATTTACAACACTGACCCTTCTACTCTCAGGCATCTTCCAGCCAGTCCCCAGGAAGTGACTGTGGAATTTGTTTCCAAATATAGACTCTGGTGGCCCGGGCTGCCTGTACACGGCCCCTTTGGCCTCCTGGCTGAACAGCTGGGCTGTGACTGCCTTTCAGGAGATGCAGGGGTGCAGACCTCCGCTTGGCGCTGTTGGTAAAAATAATAATCATACAAGTGGCCCATAAAAAAGGAGGGTAGCTGAACACTAGGTTATGAGCCCAGGACACCGGTTGCCCCGTGATGATCTTTGGGTGGTGGCTACCCTGCAGGCTATACGCAGACACAAGGCATTCCACAAGGACACGCGGACCCACACCAGCCTGCACCATACACACTCGGGGCCCCAACACCGTGGACTCACAAGTGTTTTCCCATAAGGAGATGAACAGAAAATATATATATGTATTTTCAGTGCTCTCTCTCAAGGAAGGACACGCAACAGCACACACACACACACAAACACAACAGCAGAGAGACACACAAAGTCCCTCCTCAAATGACACACAGTCATCCAGAGAGACTTAAGGATAATATCATATCCTTAAGGAGGAGACACACAGCCCACCTCTCCTGGTGGGTAGTAGAATCTCCGGCTTTGTTACAAGTTGGAAACCGGGCAGGAGGTTGGAGAGTGAGCTAGAGCCAGCCCTTGCCTGTGCTCAGATTCAGGTGTTGTGGAGTCAGACACCCACTCCTGCGTCCTGGGCACTCCCTAAGATGTACCAGGAACCAGTCCTCCTTGGGGCAGCTGTTGTTGGAGAACTGGCAGGAGACGCTGGGGATAAAATCCCAAGAACCCAGCTGGTGTCTGTCCCCCAGGGTCCTGGAAGTGGGAGGTATGCAGGTGGTACCGGAGGTCCTGGAGATGGGGCAGCCCAACGGAGCGCGCCTTTTGCATGGAGGAGGGAAGCCTTGGTCCCTGAAGGCCAAGGGGTCCGGCAGGTCCCAGGAGGAAGCTGGAGTGAGGATCACTTGTGCCTCCCTTTGGGGCGCTGTCCTGGGGTTTGGATCTCAGAGTTCCTCACTTTCTAAAGGAGTCCCTCCCTTCCTAACTTGGATTTGCGGCAGCCGGTGCTGCGCCAGGAGCCGGTGTGGCAGAGGTGCGCTCCCGGGCAAACGGGTGGCAGGAAGAAGGGTCTAGAAGTGGGAAGGCGAGGCAGGCGCGGCTGGGGAGGCTGCAGGACTGGTGCCAGGCGCAGACTCCTCCGAACCCCAGGTCCGGAGCCCCTAAGAGGTCTGGGACTTCCCTGAGACCCACGCCACTGGTGCACTCTCTCCACCCCGAGCATGGAGCGTCTGGGAACTGCAGGCTGGCTCCACGCCTTCAGCAGGCTGAGCCTACAGGCCCCGCACACTCCCAAGCGGCTAGGGTCCCCTTTCAGGCTCCTTCTGAAGGCGCAAAGCCTAGGGATGGGCACGGAGCTGGGTGAATTTCCAGCAGAGGCTGTGTGACTCTCCCCACCCTCTCTGAGCTTAATTATTTGTTTCAAGAAAAGGAGCCAGGCGCATCTCCTCTCCCCCTCTATCCTACCCACCCTATTTCTCGCCCTCCAGGGGACAGCGTACACTGGCTTGAAGCTGTGATAAATACGGGCCAGGGTTTGGGAACAGAACGCTGAGGTCTGGAGAGGAGGACTCGGCATCTCCCCATCTTCTTTCCCATCCTGCAAAGTGCTGTGGATCTGGGGCTGTGTGTCCACAGGCCCTCTTTTGGGTCCCTCTGCCTCCTTGGTGAGAGTGGGGAGAGGAGATGGTGACACGAAAAGAGATCTAAGCCTTTATCCCACGACTGAAGGAACAACTGCCTTCAGCTTCAGATTGTGCTGTTAGGTGCTTACAAAGTGCCCTTCGCACCACCCCACCCCGCAATCCAAGAGACCTCTTCCCATTCCTTCCCTTTCCCTGGCCTTGTCTCGTAAAAGAGGAGCTCCTGGCTTCTGGAGTCAGAGTGCCTGGGTTCAGGTCCCACCAGCATGTGACTGGCCAGGAGCCACCTTCTCAGGGAGCTATTTAGAACTAGCTGAGCTGAGTGAAACCATGTTCCAAGAGCCCCTGGCCTGCCATAAATGTTAGCTCTGATGGCACCTCGAAAGCTAGTGGACATTTGAGCCTCTCTCCTTGTGGCTGTGTGGACACAAGCAAATACGAATGCAGAATGCTGGGGAGGAAAGAAATGGGAGCTTGAGTGTGCTAAGGGAACCCCTGAAGGTTGTCTTCCAGACTCAGATGCAAAAAGTGGGTAGCAACACTGCAAGGCCAGCCCAGAGTTTTTGGAGACATTGGATGCCCCATTGGAAGTAGAGGGAGAGAAGTTTTGTCTTTCCTGACCAGCTGGGAGATGAATGAGGTCCACAGCAGAGAGTGAAATGAGGTGGGGGGGTGGACCCAGAACAGGACTTGCCCTTTTGGCTCCATCCATTCTGCCAAACCCGGCCGTCCAAGCTGGTCAGCAACCTGGTTCTTTCTGGGAGCTTACTGCCTCCAAAATCAGAACAGAAAAGTTGTCCTGTATTGTCCATTGGCCACCCCACAGAGGGGCATTTCCCCCTGCAGGTTCAAAGAGAAAGCAATGCAACCCCCAAGTATTATTTAATACTCTTTATAATCCAACATTTTTACAATCCAACATTTTTCTCTCTTAAAGGAAAAGGAGTATGATTTATTTTTTCTCTCAATAAGATCTGGCAGACATGAATGCCATGAGTTTTAGCTCCTAACTTTTCTCCTCCCACTTTGGAGACTTTTTCCAGGCAGGAGAAAGGGTTGCCTGGACGGATGCGCGGGGAGCCTCAGGTGCCATGGGGGTGGGCAGTATGCGTGAAGAGACCCCCTGGGATTCCTCAAGTCCCAGGTCCCTAGCTGAGATGTGCCCGATGCGGGCTTGGATGAAAGTATCCCACCCGCTGCGCGAGCGCACGTCTCCGAGGTCATCATTCGCCATTCAAAGTGGGGGCTTTTGCTGGAGACCCGAACCTACCCAGCAGAAGTTCTACTAAATCTCGATTTTCTCCCCCAGTTTAAAAAAAGAGGGGAGTTTTTCAATCCCTGCCGTGTTGAACCCACTGGAGAGGCTCCGGGAAGCCAAGAGCGAAGAACGGAAGCGCCTCGCAGGCCTCAAGGCGCGCAGCAAAAGTGCGCGGCGATTGTCCTCTGGGCGCCCGGTGGTTGAGAGAGGTCGAGGGGACTCCAGGGTTGCCATGGCGACCAGGAAACCCAGGGCCCTTGTGGAAACAATTGCCGGGAACTTTTCCACCGTGAACCTCTGTCAGTTGCACCCCACGGCCAGCCTCTGTCGGTTTCACCCCAGTGTTTTCCGGGTGTGATTGCGGCTGTGTCGCAGGAGCAAGGCGTTTGGGGTCCCCGCTTCCGGAACCTTCTGTCGCTGTCGAGGTTGCCCCCAAAGGCCAGAAACCCAGTACAAGGAGCACAGAGGCGACCCGCTGGGGCGCTCTCGGCCCGAGCTGAAAGGGAAGAAAAATTAGAGGTCTCGACCAAACAATCGTTTTGGTGATGGATCCGTCTAGTTTGGGGTTTGGCCGCCCTCGTCATCCACGCCCCCACCCATCTCCCTTCACCTCCTCAAGGTCATTAGTAGAGTTTTCACTCGCAGCTCCAGGCGGGGTGGCCTCCTCCAACCTCCACCCCTGCACCGGTGCAGAACTCCTTTCCGGCAAGTTTATCCCAGAAAGAAAAGAGGAAGGGATGTGAGGTTTAGCCCGGCAGATGAAGCTGCCTATTCCTGCGTCTACAAAACAGCCTCTAAGGTTCTCTTAAAACAGATAGGCCCAAAGCCTGATCAGACCTTAGGGTTTTCCAAAATCACTGGCCTGGCTCACCCTGGCCATAGGGTGAGTGTTTACCTGAATCACTGGGTTGATTGGGAGATAGCAAGCTGAGCTTTCTTAAAGGAGGTAAATATTCTCACAAGTGCCATCTCCTGTGTTTTCTTTGCTGTTACGTGTTCTGCCTCTCCGCAGGTAGACGGAGAGAAACCATGTCCCTTCCCCCTTAAATAAAACGCTTTATGAAACATCGGATCGAATTGTCTCCGGTGGGGATGCCATGCTCCGTGAGACCCGGGCTGGCTGGAAAGAGGCCCGCGGGCAGCCAGAACTGGAAGAGTCAGAGTTTCGTCTCCGTTTTGAATTCTGCCCTTTGAGCAAGCTTAACACGTGTGGATTTAATTTCCCTTTCTTTCTTGCTTTCTTCCCCCCAGCCCGCCTCCCCACCTTGTGAGGAAACAAGAAAAATAGTCTGCCGTGTCGACAGCGCGACACAGTTCCCTTTGCCAAAGAAAATTTGTCTTTCCAGAGCCCCGGAGAGCAGCAGGCTCCCAAGTTTCCACCGCACCCTCCAGCTGAGGGAGGGAGTATCCAGACAGCCACCTCCCGCCCCCCATCCCGCCTGCATCCCAGACCTGGAGGTATTAGCCTAAATCTCTATCTTTCCAGGGTCAGAGCCCTGGAATGTAGTCTTTTCCCCACCCCCCACTCCTTTCGGGGCTGTGGGGACATTGTGACCCTGCAGACATGGTGACTAAATGAGGAGGCCTTTCTACAGGTTCTAGGCTGCGGGTACGATTGGAGTTCTCAGGCTCAGAGCAGCCTACGGAATGGGGGAGGGCTGTGCTCCAGGTTTTCTCAGCTCAAGACCCTCGCCCTTCTCTTCCACTGGGGACTTGCCAAAGTGAGGGAGCAACAGCAGGGGCTCCTTTGCATCCAAGTGTGGTACTGCCTTCTCTGTTCTGCGGATCTCCAGCGCTGATATTCTCCAGGCTGAGCCTCTCGAATGAAGTTCCCGTAGCCATTTCTTATTTCATTAACCTGACTGGGGGTGGTGGTGGCCGTGGGGAAATCTCGTCCACCAAACGTGGGGGAGTGGAGGGGAATATTTCCAAAGCCCAGGGAGCAACATCAACATGCCTAATCAGTAAAGTAAGTAACAAAACGAATTCTTGGTGGAAATATTGGAGAATAGTGGATATTGAAATAATAATAACCTCCAGTGTTCCCGGATACTTCTGGTCAAAAGGGAGGAAACCAGGAACCGAGTAAAACATTGGGAAGGAAGATACTGCAGTCCTGGAAAAAAAATACAACAGAGCCATATTTAACTAGGCAGCAGGGAAAGTGACCGCCTGAGAAAGGAGGGAATTTCCCACCCTCAGTCTGACCCTCTCTTCTGCAAAACGAGTTGGTCGAAGTTTGCTTTCGCCATCATTTCTGTTGTTATAATGCTTATTAATTTTCCCAGTCCTATCTGCACTTCTACCTATTTTTTGCCTTCGATAGAGATCCGAGTCAGGCGGGGACACATCGCGGAGAGAAACGGAAATGGGGTGAATTCTTAAGCGCGTTCTCTTTTGGGAGGAAAGAAGACAAGAGTGAAGGAAAAAGATCAACAGCGGTCGCCCTTGCTTTTATTGTTTTCGATTTTAAACATAGGAACCTCTGCTTTCCTATCCATTGCAATATTAAAATGAAGGCAGGAATTTTGCAAAATGAGGAAAATACATTTCGGGAGAAAACCGAGCGCGGGTGGGGGTGGAGATGGGGGTGGAGATGGGGGTAGGGATGGGGGTGGCAGTTCGGGGAAAGCATCCGAAAGAAGGAAGGGAGGTTGCAGATCGAAGCCTCTCTTTCAAGTTAACTGTCCAATGACTGGGGAAATAATGGAGATTCTCAAACCTAGTTGAGGTCTTCAGTTTATTCTACCAGTGGGTGCGGCCTCCGGACCCTCTGGGACAGCGGGCCCGGAAGCTGAGCATATGGAATCCTTTGTGAGTCGGTCCGGGTCGTTGCGGGTCCCGCGCCAGGGACGCGAGAGAAAGGAGTCAAACGGAAAAGAGCTCGCCCCGCTCGGAGTTTCGCTTTCCCCTTCCAGTCTCGGCGGGGCCCAGGCCTCCGTTTCCGGCCCACCTCGGTCCAGAGGTCAAATAGAAACCCATCTCCAGGGTCTGGGCGAAGGATTTGGGGTTGCGCTCTTGGGCATCTGGGAACAAACGCTGCACCCAAAGGGCCTCGGAGTGGGTAAAAGATAATTATTAATAATTTGGGAAATGAAAGCGAAGCTCAGGAAAGTCACTGCGGCCTGGCCGAGAGGAGAGACACGGGTTTTGCTTGCTGGAAGCAGCAGAGTCCGCGGCCCGACTAGCCCGGGCGCCCGCGTCCGGCGCTGGAAACCACTGCCAGGTCTCCCCGCGGGCACGACCTTAGCTCCTGAGGCTGCCCGGTCGACTGCGTTCCTGCACTTTTTCTTGCTGCTCCAGCCCCAGACCGACGGGGCCTGGAGCCAAGCCGTGCTTCGGAAAGCCCGGGGGGTGGGGTGGGGTGGGGCTGGGGGCACGCGCGCAACCCAGGCTCGAACCCCGAAGCTGCGGGCAAGTCCAGAGTCCGATGTCCGGCTCCTTCGGGGCCCCTAGGAGGGGAACTTACCCTTTCCAGAAGGCCGGGCGCTCGCTCGCTCGCTCCGTGCTGGGTAGGCCTAGCTCTCCTTTCAGCGCCGCCAGGGGCGTCTATGCGGTACGTTTCGCAACTGAACCTAGTGTGTTTCCAGTTGCGCGCAAAAGCTTGTGCGCATCCGCCACGCGGCTGCTTAGAAGTTATGCCCCCTGACGAGACTAATATTAATAATAATAATCGTCATTACAAAACAAAATAGAGCGCCTCGTCCCTCTAAAGGACCCGGCACTACAGTTTTTCTCGGCACAAATCACCCTCCCGCCCCCCGCCCCCGCCAGGCCACGCTGGGACCAGTTGCATCCCCCGACCTAGCTAAAGGAGGATTCGCAGAATG
Source organism: Mesoplodon mirus (assembly GCF_964341445.2). NCBI lineage: Eukaryota > Metazoa > Chordata > Mammalia > Artiodactyla > Ziphiidae > Mesoplodon > Mesoplodon mirus. Next base: position 14,444,426 of record NC_138989.1, read on the forward strand.
GATTTTTTCTAAGCGAGAAACGCTGCGGACGACTCTCTCTTGCTCCAAACGTCTCTGTCTCTTTTCCCCTCCGCGATTAACCCAGTAATTACTTCTATGCACGCCTGCAAGCGGGCAGTGAGTTATCGCGTCCCAAACTTAATCAGCTAGAGAGGCGCCTCGATAGTCGTATGCTGAGAGCTCCTCCTGGGAAAAAATTGTTTTTAAATAATGAGAAGACTCTTACCTCCTGCGAGAGACCTCGATTCCAACCACCCCCCCAGCCCCCGCCAACTCGGTTTTTTCCCAATCCATGGGCTGATGTGGGCTCCCACCTCCCTTCGCCAAAAGACCCCCTCCCTCTCCCTAAGAAAATCGATCTTGGCTCTATTGGTGGCTGATGTCCGCCACCCCCATTTCCCCAGAGAGCGTTGGATTTGTTTATTTCTTTATTTATTCCCGTGGCCCAGGCGTCTGAGACTTGTGGCTGCGCAGACCCGGGCGGGAGTGATAGGCGAAGACGGAAAGGACTCAACCTCGCGCCGCTGCCCCCCAGTCGAGAGTGACAGCGCGCGGGCCGGTTGCGTGACTCGTGACGTCTCCAAGTCCTATAGGTGCAGCGGCTGGTGAGATAGTCGGTATCGTCTGGTTGCCTCTTTATTTTATTGGGGTATGCCTGGTAATAAACAGTAATATTTAATTTGTCGAAGACCACAAACCAACTTCGAGCTGGGAGGTACACACTACTCTTGAAAGACGCTGGAAGAAGGCTTGGCCTAAAAGGGGTCTCTTTTGGGGGGTCCTTTCCAAACTCTTCATCTGAACACACCCCTCCCAGCGAGGCGTTACTCTCGGCATCTGCGCTGGAAACAAGAGGTGGGATTTTTGGAGGTGAGTGTCGCCCTGGAGAGCTCTGGGGTGGGGGATAGAGGATTCTCTTAGCACTGGCCTGCCCACGGCCCCTTGGCTTCCCTCCCCAACTCGGCCCTGATGAATCCACCCCACTCCCAGCCTTGCTCGCAAGAGTGTCACCTGGCAAGAATAGATTTGCCCTTGAGATTTCAAAATCCCAATTTAACTTGGTGGCCCGCAGAATCTGCACTTCACAAACTAAGTGAATCTGGGCCAGGCAGTTACTTGGGGGAGTACAGATGCTCCCTCTCGGGAGGGACCTGCAGATTATTTATGGGAATTTATTTTATCCGCAAATCTCTGAGAATTTAAAGGGATTGGAGGGCTCTTTCTGGATTTCCCCTTCCTTTTTGCCAGAGATGCGGAGATGCAGGCTCTTCCTGAAGCCATGTTTGTTTTCCGTCGTTGGCCGGGGGTCGCCCTCTGAGCGAGCCCAAAGTCCTCTGAGCTGACATTTTGGAAGGGTGAGGGTGTTTTCACAAATAAATAAACTGTCTCAGCAAAAGGCTGTTTGAAAGCAAATCTGGGAGGTGGAGTGAGAACTCTAGAGAATGCTTGGGTTGGTTTTCTCCCTAGTTGCCCCACTTTTAGGGTTGGACAATCCACTTAGGAATTTTGCAGCGATGCATCAGGCCTGCGCTGGGATTTTAGTTCCCCGGGCCATAGAGGATGGCACTGAGGCAGCCTCAGATCTCCCTGGCGGTTCTCCTCCCTCCATCCCTCTCCCCAGACCTTGGCCTGCAGGCTTGAATCTCTAGACAGAGGCTGAGAAAAGAACAGGGTGACAGAGACATGGGTGAGAAGCAAAAACGGGGACCCTGACGTTTGTTCCAAGCACTAATTCTTGACTTTCCAAGCTGGGTCTGCTCAGGCTAAGACCTACTGACTGTGTTTACGCTTCTATTGACCTCTTCAACTCGACCCTCAAAATAATACATTTCAGATAGGGGGAGGGCAGGGAGAGGAGGCGAGTGGAGATGAAAACCCCAGCCAGCCCCCAGTGACTGTTTGATTATTTTAATAAAACTGGGCACTGCCTTGTGTACACCTCCAGCACGGGAGGTCTGGTGGCCCTGAGGGGGTGGGAGCGCAGGGCGATTTCTGGGCATCTTTGATCTCGGCCCCCATCCCCACGCACCTTCACCCCGCCTTCACCCCGGAGTCTCTCAGAGTCGGGGTGATGAGTGGGGATGGGGGGAGATATCAGGGCGGCTAGCGGCGGCAGGCTGGGCCAGGCGGGGTCAGGCAGTTCTCCGTCTTGAGGTCAGCGGTGGAGAGAGAACGCGGGCGAGGCTGCAGAGGAGGCTCCCAGCGTGTGTGTGCACGCCTCGTGCGTTCCTACTCCGTTCTCTGCACAGCCGCGTCACCCAGATTACTTCCCGGGCAGAAGCCGAGCGGGTTTGCGATGATTTGTGCAGGATTTTTTGCAGCCTCCGAGCCGCGCTCAGAGAAGCAGAGATGGATGGAGGTTGGAGAGCGGGTGGAGAGGAGGGGGTGATCTCGAGGTCTGGGTTTGAGAGTCTTGTTGTGATTTGAGTGTTCGGGAAATCTAATGGAAAAGGTGGTTGGGGGAGGGAGTGGGAAGGGGGAGGGAGGAGGGGAGGGAGAGAGAGAGAGACAGACAGAGGCAGGCGGCGTGCAGTGGGAGCTAGTTGGAGAGGCAATTTCAGTACTTTGTAAGCATCAAGGCAGCCCAACGTCACCTAGCTCAGCTGAGTCGGCTTGTATTTCTGAGCGAGCGAGCGAGAGAGAGAGAGAGACAGAGAGAGACAGAGAGAGAGAGAGATACAGAGAGAGGGAGAGAGACCGACTCTTACCTCGGATTCCGGAACTTTAACCCTGAAAGCTGCGCTCAGAAAGGACGTCGACCATTCCCAGGCTCGCTCTTGTCTCCCAATTTTCCCTCCCTGTGGGCACAAGGGAGAAGCAGGGCGCTGAGATTATATTATTGGAGGTGCTCCCGGAGGCTGCTGTTTTGCTTTCTTCGGAGCCCTTCTGGCGCCTGACGACTTGGAAGTCTTTAGGGAGCGCGAGCGCAAGCGGAGGAGGTGTGTGTTGAATTGTGGGCAGTCACTGCCGAGGCTCCCGCGGTGGGTCCTCCTTTGTAGGCAGCGGTAGCCGCTGGTCTGGGGAAGCAGTCCCCCCCATAGACCCCGGAGCCACCATGCCCGCGCCCCCGCCTCGCCGCCGGCTTCCCTGCTAGGAGCCAGAAGGGATGCAGTGAATGCACCGGCTTCACCGAGCGAGGTAACAGTTCCGCAGATGGCCCGGGAGGCTGGGGAGGGAGCCCGCCGGCCGAGCCGGCTCAGGGAGGCGCGGAACGCGGCACTCGAAGCCTGGCCTCGGATTTTGCAGGGCCCGGCTCGCGGAGATTTTGCGAGGCCCGGAGCTGCCCGGCGCGTGGAGCCGAGGAGGCGGCCGGGGCCGGGGGAGAGGCGTTGAGGTTTGCAGGACGCGCGGCCCGGTTCTGTCAAGCCGCATCTCGTTCGGCGCCGCCAGCCCCGAGCTCCTCGGGACCCCGGCCAGGGCTCGCGGTGGGATTGTCCCCGCGGCCAGCGGTGAAATGGAAGCGCACGTGGAGCACGCCAGCCCCACTTTCTTTTGTTATGAGCAGGCTTCGGGGCTCCCATCACCGCCTCCCCCAAACCCCAAGGGCGTGGTGAAAGAGGCGGCTTCGGTGAGAGTCGGGCCTCAGAAGCTGATCTTCTCCTCGGCACCATTTCTGGGTCTCCGGCCACTGCAGACCCGGGGTGGGATCCAGCCTTTTGCCCAAGCGGCTGCTAAGATTTGGGGGAGGGGGGAGGCATTTCTTGCGCCTCCTTCGCAGTCTTCCCGGCTTTTGAGGGAGGAAATCCCTACTTGGGAACGTAGAGGATGTTGGAAGGAGATCAGAGCAGGAGGCAGGCTCCTCCAGGCTTGAACCGTTCTGCAGCTGTTATTTTGCGTGTTCCAACCTCACATGCCTGTAACCCCGGGCCATTCTGCAAGTTGTGTCGGACCTCAGTGGCCGGTTCAACGCCGGAAGCCAAGGATTTATCCGGGCACCACTTTGGCGTCGCCAACCCCGAGCTTGGGCCTGCAGTTCCAGCGAGCCAGGCCCGACGGAAGCTCGGAGAAGCTCCCCTCGGCCAGGCCGCTCGACAAAATGCCCGTCTCGGGCTGGAGAGCCGAGAAAACGAGGAGAACGCGCCCCCAGCGCTGGCCTCCGGCACCCAGCCGCGCGCCGCCCTCCGAACCGCTGCGCCGCCGCCTTCCTGCCCTTTCTGTTTGGCTCCTTTCTACTTTTCATGTTGCTTACGGTTGGGGGAAAGGGGGAGGACTCAATGTTAAAGGACTTTTCATTTCAAGGCCTGTGACTGATAGAAGATGAACGTGAATTCTCAAGACCTGGTTTCTGGATCTTCAGCTCTTTCCTTTCTTATGTTTTTGGTTTTTGCGAGAGGCGGGTCATGTCAGGCATTTTGCCTGCTGCAGAAAAATATTCCTCTTGTGAGTTTTCATAAACAGGGCTCTGCTGGCCTCTTGTAATTTGACGAAGAAAAAAAAAATCTCAGAAGGGCACCAGGTTTGTGTTTTGTTTTGTTTTTGGTTCGTACCCAATGGCTTCCAAAAATACCCAGGCCTTATCTTTATTGGCTCTTCCAGAAGTCCAGACAAATTTGACGGGCAGCTCGCTTATCGCGGGGGAGCCTGCGAAGGGGAGATGCGGGCCTCGCCTCCTCCCGCTGTGACGCGGGTCTTTCGCAAGAGGTTGTGCGTGGTCTTAAAGTAATAGTAATGATACTCATAACGGGACCTTCTGCAGCCTCCTTCAGCTGGGGACGGAGGCGCTGGTAGCTGGAAACTGCGGGTGGCAGCCTAGTCACTGCCCCCTCCTGTCACCAGAACTGTGCTTCCAACCTTCTCTTTTTCTTCCTCTGCGCGCCCCCCGTCGTCCCCCACCATCTGTCTTTCTCTTTCCTTCTCGTCCTCAGAGCAGGACCCCGAGCGGTCACAGGGCCCCAGGCTCACCATGGCCGACGCAGACGAGGGCTTTGGCCTGGCTCACACACCCCTGGAACCAGACTCCAAGGATCTACCCTGTGACTCAAAACCCGAGAGCGCGCTCGGGGCCCCCAGCAAGTCCCCGTCGTCCCCGCAGGCCGCCTTCACCCAGCAGGTAAGCAGGGCCTCGGGGTCCTTTGCAGAAACCAAAGACCCTCTTTCGAGTGTTTGAGCAAGGGGGGCGGGCAGTGCCCATGATCTGCCCCCTTTTTTTTTTATCCTTGCTCGATTCCACCCTTTTCTGCCGTGCCTCCCGAAATGCCAGTATAGTCCCATCCACTGTATTGTGACGTTTATCTTTACGGCCAGAGGATTTTTGAAATACATTGAAGTTGTTAGGGGAGCCTCAAAGATCGGCTCTTTGGGGCCAGCCAACAATGGCCCAGATCATTTCTTTCCTGCTGCACTAGGTGTAAACTCGGCTTGAACGCCTCATGAAGGGTCGGGTCAGCGGCCGCTTCAGGCCGGCATGAGCGATGGCTTGACCCCTCTTCAGATCTTTCGTAGCCTTCGCCTCCTCCCGCCTCCTCCGCGCCAGCGCGCAGCCTCGCGCGCTGCACCGTGTGTCTGGCGGCCGGGGCCTGGTGGGCTGGCTCCGCGGGGCCGGCGGCGGGGAGCGCGCACGGCTGGGCCGGGAGGGCGCGGGGAGCCCGGGCTCGCCTGGCTGGAAGCTGGGCCCGAGCCGAGAGCGTGAAGCCTCGCCTCTCGCTCTGTGCCCTTCACCCCCGGCGCCCTGGGCGCTCAAGGCGTCGTCCGCAGACCTTGATGGTTTTGGAATGGGGTGTCAGAGGCCTGGAAGCGGGGTGTCTTGACCACAAAAGATATCTGCACACAGCTAAAACCCTTCTCTGGAATTTGGGTGTCCTTCCTGGCTTTTTCATTGTCTCTCTCCTTTGCCTTTCACATCTCAGGAAGATGCGCGTATATTTGTAGTGAGACGGTGGGCACGCATTTTCAGAAACGTAAGAGGTTTTCTTTCAGGGGAAAACAAATCTACTTGTTAGACGTTTACAAATTACTGCAAAACGAAGACTTTGTATGTAATTTTTTGGGTATGGGTTTTGTAAAATAACTTGTAGTTGAAAGTAGACATGTTAAATTGCTTGGCCCATAATCCAAACAGCTTGAAATGAACGAAGCTGGATGTGAGGAGGGCCTAGGAGGTGTGTTAATATAGACATTTGAGAATTAATTCTTGTTTGGGATTGTGGAAACCTATTCTATAAATATTTACAATTTTATATTTCACCTATGTCTACATAGGCACTGCCATGGTGAGAATAAACATGCATATATACAGTGCACATCTGTCTATTTTCGTGTGGACATCTGGGTGTCTACGTAAGAATATCCTGGGTGGGTTTTTCAAGATTGAGGCTGGGTTTCTTTTTTTCTTTTTTTCCTTTTAGCTGCCCCTTGGCTAAAGCGGACTGGGGTTGGTCCCATTTTTTTCTCAGCCCTGTCCTCCCCATGCACATTCTGGAACACCCTGATGGCTGGGTTTTTTTCTCTAGCCTTGTGTTGGTGGCATTAGAAGGAGACAGCTCTGCACTGTGGGGTTAAAACCTGCCCGGGAGAGAGCATACACAGGGATTCCTGGGCAGGGGCTGCTCCAGAGCCCAGACAGTGCTGCAGTGAGCTGGGGGCACTTTTCAGCCTATGAGTCCACTGGCTTGAGGGGGAAGGAAGAGAAAGCTCTGTGTTTTGGGGGAGTTTGGGGAGGGAAGGCTCATTGACTTTTCCTCTCCTTCTTATAGGGCATGGAAGGGATCAAGGTGTTTCTCCATGAAAGAGAACTGTGGCTGAAATTCCACGAAGTGGGCACGGAAATGATCATAACCAAGGCTGGCAGGTGAGATGGTCACCTCTGTGGAGGAGGTACAGGGGACTTGTGGGAGAGACTAAGAAAGGTGTGGGAGACCACAAAAGGGGGAGAATAGAAACAGAGAGGGAGGGGGAGAGAGACAGCGCGAGCGAGCGAATATGAATATATTTCATTTGACTCTATTCTGGTTAAAGAGTCCAGTGATCTCCACCAGTGTGAGGAGAAATACCTGAAAGATTCAACTCAGGAAACTGGGCGTTTCTTCCACCTCGTATATAAGAAGCAAGAGCTTGGGAGGCTGTGCTATCTGGATGGATTAGTAATCAGAGAAGGAGGAATGAGGTGGGAGAGCCAACGGGAGAACAGAGAGTTGCAGAGACACACAGAGATGAGACGGGGTTTGGGTTTCATGGGATCTCAGACTTGATTCCTGGCCTTAGACCCTCCTTCCCACCCTCCCTGACCTTGGAGCCGTTCCAGAGTCCCACCCGATCGCCAAACTCAGCATCGTTGAATGTATTCGCTACCTCTTTCATTGTTTATAGAAAGCAGGCGAAGCCTTTGAAAGGGAACCGGTGCTCGGCCGGGCTCTATATACAGACACCGATAAACACGGCCGTTTCATTCAAGACACTCACCCCGGAGTTCCTCTTAAAAGCTCACAGTTTTAGCTAGAAATGCGAGACTTCTGGGGGAGGGGGTAGGAGGGTCGTGCAACTCGGTTATCTCAGCGTCAGAGTGCGCCCGGGTGCGGGGACAACCCCGCCACGTCCCTACCGGTGCTGGACCGGCCCTCCGCGCCCCTGAGGGCAGAAAGTCCCAGTCTGCGCACAGCAGGCGTGTGAAGCCGAGGATCCGGTAGGCCGAAGCCACCGAGTGTGTGAAAGGGGCGGGTGGAGCCGCCTCGCCAGACGCCCACCGCTTCTGCAGCCCAAGCCTCCCGCAATAAACTGACAACAGTGACATTTATTATTATTTGAAATTAAACAATGTGTGCTCCCCCGCTCGGCCCGAGCGAACAGGAGGCGCGTTCTGTTTATACCAAAGAACTCGGGTCCTCTTCCCATTCCGCCGAGGAAGGAAAGGGCGGCCGGGGCCTCCTTTTTCCCTCCCAAGCCTGAGCCAACGGGATTTAACTATAAAAGGCCTGCGAAGCCTCCGGCGCCTCCGCCTCCAGGCGCGCTCGCTCGGGCAGATAAACACCGCGAGGCGAGGCTCCAAGGCCAGAGGGAGAGGTCTCCACTCACCCCTTCCCGCCATCCCTGAGCGAGCCAGGTTCCAGCAACTGGTCCTTGCGCCCCGGACGGCCTTGGGAAGGCTTGCTTTCCGGGGCGCCCTCCTTCCGAGGCCGGATGGAGACGGGGAGTGCGCCTGTGCGCGGAGAGGGAGCCGGGCGCGGCACACGCGAGGCTGCGGAACCTCCTTCCAAGCACCCGATCCTCGCGCAGGGCCCGGTTCCTTCCGAAACTAAATTTCTTTGAGGAGGGACAAAGCGTTTGGACTCCCTAAGGAGAAGTGCCAGGCGCCTCGGAGATGTGGTGGGGGCACTAGGAAGAAATTCCTGCGCAACGCTCGTGTCAGAGGTCACGCACCGAGCTGTACCCTGGGGGCGGAGTGAAGCCGGGACGTGCCGTGGGCACCCACGCGCGGGCAGCCCCAGGGAGCACCCACTTGGGTGCCCACGTGACGCGCAGCGCTGCTCAGAGCGGCCAAAGCACCTGGCTGGGCTGCGGAAGCCAACTTTTTTCTTTTTCTTTTCCTTTTTTTTTTTTTAACAAGCCTTTTCCTGCCCCCAAATAAAAAAAGTAGGTGTCTGGTTCTGAAAAGACTCTTTAGCAAGAGTTGAAATGAGGGGTCCCTTTCAGGGCTTCCTCGAAACCAGTCTCTAGAAGTCCTCGCCTTCTGCTTTCTATTTCCTCCTATAGATAGGTATAGCCCCAGCCTGCTTTCTCATCTCTTGGCCTTTCTCCTCCCCATAACTTGGAGGGAAACCTGGGATGGATCTTGGCAAGAGCGGAGCAGGGGCCGCGTTTCTCGTCCACGTTTCTTAAAAGATCGAGTCTTGCATTAACATTTGTGGACGCGCTTTTCAGAATATTTGCATTAATTCCCTCTGCCTCTGTGTCTCCTCCTCCTCGTCTGTCCTAGGCGGATGTTTCCCAGTTACAAAGTGAAGGTGACCGGCCTGAATCCCAAAACGAAGTACATTCTCCTCATGGACATTGTTCCCGCCGACGACCACAGATACAAGTTCGCAGATAATAAATGGTAGGCACCGTAGCGGCTGGCGGGGAGGGCGGGGAGGACCGTGCAAACCAAACTGCCCTCTCCCCACTGAACCAATAAACATTGTTTTGAGCTCCTACTGTGTGCTAGAGGTTCTTGCTGCCCCTTCCGCTGCATCCTCCTGACCTCACCCTAAGAAAAAGAAAGAGCAGCCATGAGCCCCCATTTTATAAACGAGAAAACTGAGGCTCAGAGGAAGTAAAGTGCCGATGTCTGTTGCTGCACCGGAGGGTTGTGGATTTTTAAAAAGGGTATTGTTACCAAGCGTTGGAGCTATTTCTGGGGGCATAAACCATTAACAGTTATTTTTTTTATGAGTTACCTGCTTTGAACATGCCTTTTTTATGAAATTGCAAAATCAGTCCGGGGTATTTGAGTTAAACAGGCAAGAGAGGAGAGGCCCATTCCTTGGGTACGTTGCTTCCGCGGCTGCCAAGAGTGCAGAGGCTTGAAGACGAAGCCCCTTTGGAAAGCCCTCAAGGAGTGTTCCCGAGACTTTTTTTGCACATCCAGGCTTCCAGAACCCGCCAGTTGTTCATAGGCAGAGAGACGCTATGAAGCTCCCCACAGCGCCCTTGGTGCTGGGGGAGGAATTAGGTGGAAGGAGGAAGAGCTGGGCGGCGGTGGTGGTGGGAGCGCTCGCCTGGACACCAGCCCCAGGCTTTCTGCGCATCTGGCATTGCAGATGCCCAAGCAAGACCTGAGAGTCAGGCCATTTCCAGATCATTCTCGTATTCAGCAGCCGTTGCTTTGCTCAAGAACCAGCCGGCACCACGGTGCACTAAGTCTAGGGGGGGTGGCGCCTCTCCTTGGTCTAGGTCTGTGACGGGCAAAGCGGAGCCCGCCATGCCGGGCCGCCTCTACGTGCACCCGGACTCGCCGGCCACTGGGGCGCATTGGATGCGGCAGCTCGTCTCCTTCCAGAAACTCAAGCTCACCAACAACCACCTGGACCCATTTGGGCATGTGAGTACCTCGTGCAGCTCTTCCTTGTATCTTCAGGTTCACACCTTCTCTTCCTCACCTGACTCTCCTCTCCCTCTTCTCCAGGACTTTCTCTCTCTTCTTCTTCGTTCCTCACGCCCACCCATGCTTCTTTCTTTGCTCCATTTCACCTGGCTTAGTCTTTTACTCTCTCTCCCTTCTTGACCTGGCCTTCCTTTCTCTTCTCCTTTCTCTCCTCTTTCTCATCTCTCTTTCCTTTTCTCTTATTTCTCACACCTTCTAATTCTTCCTGGCTGTCTCCACCTCTCTCCTACCCAGACATCTCCCTTTTGCAGTCCACCCTGTGGTCCACTAGTCCACGCTCTGGGTGTGTCTTTCCTGAGTGGCTGGCGATCGAGACCCCTAGGTCTCCTGGCCTGGGGCTCTCACCCTGCATCCCTGCTGCCAGCACCCAACCCACCTGCCTTTGCTGAGGGACAGGGGTCATGGGGTGACTAAGGCAGTTCATTCTGGGCCTGGAATTCCTGTTCGTTCAGCCCCATCTGTGACTAGGGGTGGGGAGCAGTGGTTCAGTCCTGCAGAAAACATGGGCCCTCTAGCTCGGCAGGTACTCAGCACAGACTGCAGAGGCTGGACCACGATGGGAGCTGTATACCTTACCTACCTCCTTCCAAATCCTACCATATTATGGGGATGTTCCGGCTGAAAGGGAGACCTTAGGCCCCCTGCTTCCTCTTTTACAGATGGGGAAACCAACCCACCAGAGGCGAACTCCGGTACTCGTGCCCCTTTTAGCTCGACACTCTTGGGTTTATCTGTTTTTTTTCCCAACTTCCAGCTTTCCCCCCTCCTCCCACCATGCCCAGAGTGGGCAAACCAAGATCAGGGTCCTACACCTGGAATCTGGATTGGCCCCGAGAGAGAGAGGGGCCTGATGAACACCCTGAAATTGCAGGATATTGAGCGTGCAGTCCCCTACCCTCCAAGAGAATGTGTAGCTTCTAGTAGATTCTCTATAGGGTATCATCCTCTCTTCCCCCAAAGAAAAACAAATGAACAGAACACTGATTTGAGGGAAAACGTCCCTAAATCTCTTCATTGGAAATAATCACCAGGACAGAATGCAGTCTCTGAATTCAGAGTTTACAACCCTTCGTTTGATGATTCCACCAAACAAGTAGGCTGGTTCGTCTTAGGGCATTTGATCCTCATAGCAGCCTAGAGAGGAGGGTGGAAATACACAGCCTTTATATGGAGTCCGGGGGAGGGGAGGTTACCTGCCTGAGGTCACACAGCTTGTATTTGGGAACAGGGATTTGAGGCCAGGTCTCTCTAATTCCAGAAGTGACCTGCATCCTGCCACTTTGGAGAATCAACACACAGGGTTCCCAGTTTGGGGACATGAGGGGACGGGGTACGAATGCATTTGATCCGGAGGGAGGACAGTTTGTGAAGGTCCAAATGAGAAATCCGTTCTTGTGGGGCCTTAGGGCTGAAGCACTGAGTCTGTGGTGGGAAGGAGACCAGGGCCCTCCACTGATGCACTCAATGCCACTGTACACGTGGTTGGTGTGAGATCGGACTGTTGACCACTGGAGAAGAGAGAAGGAAGGCCTATGCCCCTTCTACGCTGTAGGAAGGGAGAGGAAAGGGGCAGGGGGGGGGCGCGTTTCTAGGCAAAATGCCGGGCCTCCTCTGCGTTTAAACCAGGGTGTTTTGCCTGCAGCAGCCAGCTTGTGATGCATCCCAGCGCAGACGTGACCTCCACCTTGCGTGGGTGTTGGCTGGCTGACGGTGTACCTGCTGTCCCTGCGGATGCTGAACGGATGCTTTAGGTTAAGCGCTGGGGAGAGAAGGGACCATTTTGTAAAGGTCCTGGGTGCATCTCCCAGGACCGTGTCCTTCTGGAGGCTGGGCCTCCGTGGCACTTTGGTCTGGGCTCCTTAGCTTTCTCTCTGCGGCCCGGGTGTGCCTTTGGGGTGGACCCCCGGGGAAGGCGCGCGCACGGTCCCGAGCCCTGGGCGCCCCTGTGAGTTTCAAGTCCTTCCAGTTCCGCGGAGGAGGGCGCGGTGCTCTGAGCCGCTCCGGACTCCCCAGTTGCCACGCATTCCCACCCCAAACTCCGGGCTTTGAGTCCAGAGCCGCCCTAATGAAATTAAGGGCCATTTAGATCGCCCTCGCGTTGCTGTCTCCACACTGTCCCCAGCCGTCAAAGCAATTTGGCTAAGCCGGGACGGTGACCGCGCCGGCTCGCAGGGCCCCGCTGCGTCTCTCTGTCGCCACGCCGCCCCGGCCGGCGTCGCTATCGGCCAGGGAGGCGGCCGGGCCGCGGCGGCCGGAGATTAGAGCAGCGCGGCCCGGGGTCGGGGAGCCGCGGGGTCCCGAGCTTTACGCCCCTCCCCCGGCCTAGTCGGGCCGCGCTCCCCTCCCCCTCCTCCAGGTCGGTTTCAAGGGTTGGCCCGAGAACCCTGCCCCAGGGTCATCCAATCAAAGACACTGAGACTACCTCCGCCGCTCAGTTTGCGGTCCTGGGGAAAAAGCAGGCCAGATTTTTCAGCTCGTGAAACGCGGCAGTTCGCCCATTCGGTGGGTATAGATCAGAACGTTTTGAGAAATATTAGCGTTACCAGCTTCCCGGGAGCATCAAAAGCACGGCGCCATCAGAACAACAAACTCAGTTTTTTTTAGTAAAGATGCTCATCTTCTCTGGATAGTTCCGCTCCAGCAAGAGTGTGGTGACTGCAGACCCCCTCCTAATATTCACAATGGTGGCTGTAATAAGAACTGCAACAGTGAGACCCCCCCCACTAGTCCCTGGGAACCCCCCCCCCCACCAAGACATGGAGAAGATAGAAAGGAAGGAGAAATATATTCCCCCCAAAGCAGATGCCACAGTGCTGTCTGGGGCCAGGTCTGGGGATAATTCCAGTGGCGGATCCTGAAATATTGTGAAGTTGGAGACAGGGAATCTCAAGGGCAACCAGACCCCCGTTTGATGTTAGGGGTGGGGTGGGTGCTTCCCTCCCACCCAACTCACAACCTAGAGTCTCCCCCTCCCCACCATTTTCCTCTCTTTTTCTTGTGATTATTTCTTCCAGTTCTGCAAATGCTTGGTCTCTTCCTTTGCATCTCTTTGAGCCTTTTTTTCTTGGGCGGGGGGTAGTTATATATATATATATATAAATATAAATATATAAATATATATGTTTGTTTGTTTATTTGTTTCTGCTGTCCTTTCATTCCAAAATTGTTGCCCAGGCTTCCTTGATGGGGGCACCAATTCCTTGCCCCAAACTTGCTTCACTCCCACTGGGGGGGACATGCCCTATGCAGGGAGTTAATTTATTAAACTAACTTTATTAAGCATTCTGATTTACTGCTGTGTATGCTTTGGGTAGATTCCTGGAATATTACCCTGGCTTTTTCATATGGAAATTGTCATTTTTGAAATGTTTCTTTTTAATGAAATCACTGGCTTCTTTTCAAAAACAGGAGAAAAAAATGGGACCTCTTCTCCGAGAGCCTATATAAGGAACGTAATTTTGGGGTGGAGAGTGGGGCTTTATGGAAACAAAGGGGTTTGATTTTTCTTACAATCTCATTTTCTTTATTATTTTTAGATTATTCTAAATTCCATGCACAAATACCAGCCAAGATTACACATCGTGAAAGCGGACGAAAATAATGGATTTGGCTCAAAAAATACTGCGTTCTGTACCCACGTCTTCCCTGAGACTGCGTTTATTGCGGTGACTTCCTACCAGAACCACAAGGTAAGCCCAGTACCCAGGAACCGGCGGGCCTGGGGCCGCCCGCTTGTTTGCATGAATCACAGTGGTCTCCTGCTAAAACCTTTAGCTTTATGGGCACCTTTATTCCTCCGCACAGTGGGCACCAACTTCTACTTCAGTAGGCTGGGGCAGGGATAGAGCTGCAGCCTAAGGATCACAGCTGTTTGTGCTACGTTCATGCGGTTGGCACGAAAGTCACACATACACACACACACACACAGCCCAGATAGAAACGAAATGATCAAACCATAGATGACCACGTGGTATCAATGCTCGGTACTCAGACGTAACAAGGAGGCATCTCGCTGCAGTCGTGAAGTGATCAGTGAGAAGAAAGGTCCCCGTATTGGCCAGCTCCGTGCTCTTGGGTGGGGACGTGGTGTCACCCTTCCTGGGACCGCCTTTTCTGTGGGGGGTCAGTCTCCTTCCCTCCTCCACTCTGCCTTTTGGATGCATTTCAATTCCAATCGGGGCAGGTGGCAAAGTTGCCGGAAACCTTGAGCTTGGGTTTTCCCAGATGCTTCCTTAATTGTTTCAGCGATTACTGACCCTGGACCACATACTAAAGCAAGGTTAGCATTGCTTAAAAGCAAAAACTGAGCAACCCGTGTCACCAGCTGCCTGGATCAAAGCTCTGGGGACTTAAATATGATCCTTCAAAAATACAGTTTGGTGAAGGGAGGCATGCACGCGACCAATGCATCATTTGGTGGCTGTAGTGTGGTATAGAGGTGGGATGTCGCAGGTGGACTGTGGCACTGCCAGACCCCCACGCTGTTCGAAATCCGGGCCCCGATTTGGGCCATTCAAGGCTTGACCGTGATGTTGGAACAGGGTGCCCCATAACCGCAGGTTGGGGGGAGTATCTTCTATTCTTGCTCAGGAGAAAGGGCTTGTCTTGACTTGTCATGGTTCATGTCTGTTCCTTAGAAACCTGAAGAACAGGTGGATTCATTTTATTTGGGAGGGAGGGCAGGACTGAATGATTCCTAAGCCTCATTACGGAAAGATCTGGAATCGGGAAAGGCAAGATATAGGGGCTGGGGAGAGGCCACTGCCGCTGTGGGATTGTGGACCTTTGGGAGTATTATGAAGTGATTTGGGGTTAGAGGGCTGTGGGAGAGGAATAGGGGGTCCATATGGGATCAGTGAGGGCGGGTCATGTGGACGACTTACCGAGATGGACGTGGGGATGGGGTGCCCCTCCCCCTCTACAGCTCCTATCCCTCCCCAACCTGCAAGGGAAGAGTGGGCTGGAGGGAAGGTATAGGAACTGTGGAGCCATGCAGGAGAGGCCAGGGAAGGGTGAGAGATGGGCTTAGCACCCTAAAGCCTCCAGTCACCCCTTGAAGGTCATTTCATGCAGGCTGTGTGTTGGTTAATCCCCACCGCCCCCTGCCCCCATGAAGCCAGGGCAGTAACGAAATGCTGTGGGTAATCTCCAAATTCAGATTGTCAATGACCAAGGCAAGCTGTGATGGATGGTCACTTCCAGGCCACACGGCCTGTCTGGGATCCCAGGCCTTGAGAGAGCTTCCTTTCAGCAGAAAACTCACTCCCCCGCCCCATGCAATTACTTTTTAAAGGGAAAGAAGGATTCTTTTTTTGTTTTTTAAGTTTTTCCCACTCGTTGAACCAGTAAGAGCAAAAAAGGAAGGTCAAGTGCCCTGAAAGTTCCAGCACTGTTTCAGGCTAATTTGAGACTGGCTGCTAGAAACCTGTTTCCTCAATGGCTGCTATAAACCTATGTTTAACTTTGTGGTGATGGCCACAGGGAAAAAAAAAAGGAAAAAATAGCAACCAGGTTGCTCAGTTCCTTATATATATGTATGCTTAGAGCCTGCTAGTCCCGACAGGGGGGTCCAAAAACATGTGGAATCTTTTTTTTTTTTTCTGCCAAGGAAACCCATGTTCATCCACAGAGGACAGGAAGTGATAGACACATGAAAGTGATCTGTTAAAGAAACACGTGGGTGTTCAGGTCTTTTGGGGGAAATTCCTAAGTTCTATGTAATAAAGATCTTAGGGGTCCATCAGGAGTGGGTAGATCTGGGGAACCACGCATTCTTTCTCTGTTTATAGCTTTATTGAGGCATAACTCTCATACAGTAAACTGCACTATTTGAAGTATTCAATTCGCTAAGCTTGACATATGTGTATACCCATGAAACTATCACTGTAGACACTTAGGAACATACTCAACATCCCCTAGATTTCTATTAAAAAAAAAAAAAGTCTTCTCCAGTGAATATATTTGGGGATCTGTGTGTGTGGAGTGCCTGTCCAATGGGGTGTGTATGTGTGAGTTTTGAACACAGTCTAGGAGATTGTGTATCTAAACGCTCATGGGTCTCAGAACGTGGGCCTCCAAGTATGCATTTGGATATATGTATTTTGTTTTTGTTTTTTCTTCCAGTTTTATTGGGGTATAATTGACATACGTACTGTTTGAGTTTCAGGTATACAGCATCATGCTTTGACTTACCTATATCATGAAATGATGACCATGATAGTTGAGTGATGGATATAGCTGTATTTGAGGATCACACAGGAATTACTGATTTTCTTCATTGGTTGGGCCAGGGAGCCTGGTTGTGCTGTACATATAGGTCTTTTTAGCCAGCCTGACATCCAGAAGAGGGATTTCATAGGAGAGCACTTTCAGTCAGTCTCCCCCATATGAGGTTTCCCCAGTATTTAGTTACTGAGTACCAAAGACACCTATTTTCTTTGTCAGGAGGAAGTCTAAGGCAATGGATTTTTCCAGTAGAATCCAGGCCCTTGCAGACATTCCCCGCATGGATATACGATGTGTGACTTAAATAAGCGGGTCAGGTTGAGTGTGATTTGTGGACTCTGTTTTGTTACTTTATTGTCCCACCTGGACAAGATGTTGAGACTCCTGGCTTCATGGGTAGAAGCCACCTGAGCTGTTCCTCACCCTCCTGTAGGGTTAGGGTGAGAATCTGCAGGCAGACTGCCTGGGTTCAAACCCATTTGACTTGGGCAAATTATTTAACTCAGTTTTCCCCATCTGTAAAATGGGGATAAGAAGAGAATTTATTTTTATTTTTTTTGTTATTGTCTTTGTGGGGATTAAAATGAGATAATCCGTGGAATGTGTTTTGTGCAGAACCTGGTACAGAATCAGCACGGTGTTAGTGATGATTCCATTGATTGACTACTTAACTGATCAGTTTATTAACTGGGCAACTCCATCCAAAACACGCGTGTTGGAAAACTCTTTGCCTACCCTATTTTAGAATCTGAAAGACTGAGATTTTTAAATAAGTTCTTATTACTGTGGTTGAAACCCAACTACAAATGTTAGTCTTTGTGGTTTAGTTGCTTCATTCCATGCTTGCATTGTCAATCCAAGGACTGTTTGCCCAGCGTTATGCTTTGGATAATTGCGCAGGGAAAGAAAAGCACTCTGTGAGATGAAATTGCCAGGACAATTTGGAAAAATACGAGCCACCAATTTTGGGTCCACAGGGCTTAGTGCCTCCAGACTGATGTGGAGGCAGGTGCCAGGTACCAGGTGGAGGCAGGTATGTGACCGGGTTCATTCCTTATGCTGCTGCCAGACATCCGTATACCACGGGGTTCCAATGACACGACGTATTTCCTGAGCCCAGCTGTGATCCCAAACTGGATTTGGGAGTTATTCCCTCAGATGGTTGACAGCTTGAAAAAGATACTTAAACGCTCGACTCTTCCCCAGCGACTGTTCACTCTGTGAAACATGTTTTGGTAAGGTTTGCGCTGGAGTTGTCAGCAGCTCCCAGAGCAATCCCTAGGAATATTTAGGTGTTAAAAAAAGGTCACATGGGCATTTCATTTCCCTGCTTCTGCAACAATGGCTTTGTACGCAAGCATCTCTCCCCCGATATTAACTTACTTTGCCGTTAAAAGGCATTTTCCTCCTGCTTAAATCATTGTGTATGGAGCCTGTATTTATGAGGCATGAGCTTTCTGCTTGGGACCAGGAAATGAACCCCTAAGAGAGAGACATAATTAAGACTTTTGGCCCTCACGAGGGTTTTTTTTTTTTTCAAAAGTGAGAATTCACAACAATTATTCTCATTAATTTTTACAATCTCTGTCTCACTGGTTGGAGCTGGCATTTATATTTGTTTCCCCCCCACACCCATGCCCCTCCCCCGGATATCCGGTTTTATGCTGATTGTGGAGGGAGTACGTTTGTATGACGAATGGAAGTCAGTTTCAGTAGAGCCTTTGGGTAGAACTCAGACATCCAGGTGTATCGGTTTATGTGCCTGTGAGTGACTAGCTCTGTGTTAGGAAGGGAGTATCATAGACAGGGTTATGGTAAGTGAGGGGACAAGTATGAAATAAGTATGAAATCAGATGGACATTTTTACCTGCACCTAAGCTTGCATGTTAACTTTTCTCAGGGGTAATTCTTATGTCCAATAGGCATCTACACCAAGACATAGGTAAGACCCACACACCTAAGTGTATATCTAGCAAACTGTGCGTATCCTTTGCCATCGTATTTTTGGAAGCTATGGTGATAAGAGCAAGAATTAGGTAGTAGTTAATCTGTTTGACGTGCAAGGAATGGGTTTGAGCAAAAAATTTTTGCTGATAAAATACCAAAGCCACCCTTTTCTTTTTTTTCTCAGGGTAATTTTTTTATCCTGAGCTCTTGGTGGAACAGTGACGTCATGGAATAGGCATTAATTCAGCCCTGATGCCACACCCTCATTTT
This sequence comes from Mesoplodon mirus, assembly GCF_964341445.2. NCBI lineage: Eukaryota > Metazoa > Chordata > Mammalia > Artiodactyla > Ziphiidae > Mesoplodon > Mesoplodon mirus. The sequence goes on from NC_138989.1 coordinate 14,462,943, forward strand.
CTTACTGTCCTCAGTATATTCAGGGGGCTGCCTTCCCCGTCACCGGGTGGGTGGGAGGTACAGAAAGCGGGGTAAGGATTCCCTCCACCCCTTTTAAAAATGATCTGATTTTTACTTAACTTTTTGAGAATTCCCCTCTCCCCCTTTAAAAAATGATTTATGGTCAATTGGGTTGCATTTTATTGTCATAAAACCGGAGTGAGAAAGAAAACCCCACTAGGTGATGGGCTTTTGGACTCAGAACTGGCTTGAGGAGTACACATGTTCAAGACTGTTTTCCAAAGAGATTTTTTATTTTTTATTTTTTATTGCAGTATCGTTGATCTACAGTATTGTGCCAACCTCTGCTGTTTTCCAAAGAGATTTTACAGACGTTTCTACTCATTCTGAAGAGTTAATTCAAAATCAGAAAGTTGCAGGAATGGGTACAGTTAAAAAAAATGAAGGAGGAGGGAATGTGTATACATAGAAATACCCAAACATATTTTAAAAGTTTTACAATTGATTTTATTTTTTGGAGCAGTTTAAGGTTCATAGTAAAGTTGCGTGGAAAGTACAGAGAGTTCCTATATAGCCTCTGTCCCCCTGCATGGACAGTGTCCCCTGCTCCCAGCATCGCCCCCCAGAGTGGGACATTTATTACCGTTGATGAACCTACATTGGCACATCATCACGCAGAGTTCGTAGTTTGCGTCAGGGTTCACTCTTGGAGTTGTAGACTCTGTGGGTTTTTTTTTTTTTTTTTTTTTTGGCTGTGCCATGCAGCTTGTGGGATCTTAGTTCCCCGATTAGGGATGGAACCCATGCCCCCTGCAGTGGAAGCGTGGTGCAGTGGAAGCGTGGAGTCCTAAGCACTGGACCGCCAGGGAAGTCCCTAGACTCTGTGGGTGTAGATAAATGCATAGTGACACGTCTTCACCGTGATGTATCCTACAGAATCGTTTCACTGCCCTAAAAATCCTCTGCGCTTCTCTCGTTCATCCTTCCCTTCCTCCTAACCACTGGCAACCACTGATCTTTATGCTGTTTCCGTAGTTTCGCCTTTTCCAAGATGTCATATGGTTGGAATCACATAACATTTAAAAAATGTTAATTTTACATATATATTTTATTGTGAACACACACACACGTAGTAATTTTATGTTCATGGTAGAGTCTTGGAGTTAGAAGGAAACTTTATAACACCACCTCTTCCAGAAAACTGAACAGACCAGAATGCTTGCCCCCAAATGGACAAATTATGGGTGCGTTCATTGATTAAGCCTAGTTTCGCAAAGCAACTACTTGGTTTCTCAAAGTCTACAACGATACTACTGGGGGTAGAGGAGATGGTTTTGTGGGTACTTGAAGATGATGGAATCACAAAAAACATTGTTCTTGTTCCAATTATCTTTCTATTCATTTATCAGAGAGGAGTCTTATTTCAATACCAGTTTATGATAAATACTTCTCTAAAAGTGTCGAATTTCCCCTTGCAACAAAGAGAAGGCAGGCCTTAGGTTTGGAACTTTCCGGGGGTACCAGTAGAGGGAATTAAAAAAATTTTTTTTAATTAATTAATTTTTGGCTGCATTGGGTCTTAGTTGCGGCATGTGGGATCTTTCATTGCAGCACGTGGGCTCTCTAGTTGTGTTGTGCAGGCTTAGTTGCCCTGTGGCATGTGGGATCTTAGTTCCTTGACCAGCGATCGAACTAGTTCCCTGACCAGGGATCAAACCTGTGTCCCCTGCATTGGAAGGTGGATTCTTAACCACTGGACCACCAGGGAAGTCCCAGTAGAGGGAATTTGATATACTTATTTTCTTTTTATTGACTAGCAAGTGATTCCACTTTGACGTATAGAGAAGTGATATAATTATTTTTATAATATAAATTTAAATCAAAAGTGGTTTGATTTAAATAAAAATATTAAGCAGACCAGTGAACAGGGACTATATAGATACGATAATGATGGTGAAGGTGACCTTTGAATGACTGGCCTCTGATGAACGCTGCCCTGGTTTCCATGAAGTGATTATATATATAAAAATTCAGTTCACACACAGCTTTTAGGAAATACTTCTGGCAAACTCCATACGGAGTTTTACCTAGACTTGCTACTGTACGCTCACGCTAACGGAATATGTGTTGATGGTTTCCATGAAGGTTCTGGACCTTGAACCAAAGACCCTGTTCTATCACTAAGTTTTGTATAGTGCAACAAAAATTTCCAAGAAGAGGGCTCTCTCTTCCTTACCTAGACAATTTTTTTTTTTTTTGGCCTTACCGTGCGGCATGCAGGATCTTAGTTCCCCTACCAGGGATCGAACCCCACTGCGCCCTGCAGTGGAACCGCGGACTCTTAACCACTGGACTGCCAGGGAAGTCCCCTTACCTAGACAATTAAAGAGGTTTGAAGCTGTTTGGTAGCTATCATATATGTTATAATTTTATATGTTGGTCCTTATTTAATTAGACACCATTTTCCACCTGAGCTAGTGAACTGTATCTGTGAAACTATGAAATGAACGTGAAATGAGGCATAGTAGGATTTTGAGAGCAAAAAGCAAGACCTTCCCAACGGAGATTGCCACGCTGTAGGAAGTTGACACCGTGTCAACATGGTACAATTTTCCAAGGAGCAGGGGCTGTACCAAGTGTTGAGGCCAAGATTGTGTTCGAAACACAAAATGCTATGATTTAGAAAAAAAAAAAAAAAGCCACTCCAGCCGGAATGATGCAGAGTAGGACTCCAATTAATGGGCAAACTGAAACCAGGTTTTCTTCCCCTTTTAAATACAGTCTGATCTGGGACATTTTTCAAACCCTCCTTTCGAATGAAGTGGTGGGTCCCGTTGATGTGACTGGCCTAACTTGCTTCTTTGGGTTGCCAGAGGTTGCGTTTCCATGACCCTTATTATTAATTAGCCGGGTCCCGAGGTAGTCTTGTAACAATCAAGTGAAAACGGAACTCTCTCTCTCTCCCCTTCCTTCAGATCACCCAGTTAAAGATTGAAAATAATCCCTTTGCCAAAGGATTCCGGGGCAGCGATGACATGGAGCTGCATAGAATGTCGAGAATGCAAAGGTAAGAAAACGGTGTCCTCCGCTCGCCCCACCCCGCCGCCTCTGCACTCCCCACCCCCGCTAATTACACAGGTGAACCAGCAACACCAGAAGAGCAGGCACAGAGCAATGGGACCCTCTTTGCCATCAAGAAAAAGGAGAAAGAGCCGCTTCAATCCCACTTTCTGGTAACCCTCCAGAAGGGTGGTTCCCTCTATCAGGCAACGTGGAGCGCGTAGCTTTAGGGGAGAGCATGTCGGAGGGAATGTGATGGTCTCCATCTGCCTCGGGAACAAAAGCTACAATCTTGTCCTCTTTCTCTGTTGTCTCTCTCCCGCAAGTGAAGTCTGCTCCCTCTTTCTTCCCATAAGTCACAGCCGATGAATGATGTTCTTTTAGGCAACAGCTCTTGATAAATGAAAGGGAAGTTAATGGCTTGAGTTCCTGGGGGTGATATACAGACAAAGTTGACACCACGTGGTGTCCCAGGCATGGGGGATTGGAAGCTGGTGATAAAAATTGCTCGGTGTTTTTACATATCCTGTGGTCACGGTCGCTGATATGATGAATAGAAGGGGCTGTGGAGAATGGGAATTTGGTCTGATTTGAAAGGATTGTACAAGCGTTGCCAATTTTGTTAAATATTCTCTCTACCTCTTGGTAGAGTTCCAAAATAACTTACCATATGGCAAGAGAATTAGAAATACATCTTGATCCCTTTGACCAAGAAAGTTTTCTTCTTCCCTTTTTGGTGGGTTTAGTATTTCAAAATAAAATGAGGTCATTTAGGAAGCTTTTCCTTATCCCTTCTGGAAGACACGAAAAGGGAGAGTTGGGCAAATGGACAGATGTAGTCATTCAAAGGAGGACAAGAGACCTAAGAAAGAGAAAGAGAGAAAGGCCGCAGCTTTGTGGTTTGAACATTGGGTTTAGAAATACATGCCATGGAAATTGTTTTCAGATAGCGGGCTTACCAGATCTAATTTTGCATGCTTTTACAAAATAAATATGCTATTATCTTCAGATGGTACACGTACACCACACTCATATGAATTCCTGCCTTCATAACTGGTTTCCTTCACAAGTGTGGATTTGTAAGATGCTTTTTGTGGCGAAAATAACCAAGTTCTTAAATGATTATTTAGAAACATTTTTGGCTTTACATGTCTGCATTTGGGAACTGGAGTTGGGTTTAATCTATGGCCGTTGGAAGAGTTGACAACAAATACCACTTAAAGGTGAAAGAGGCCAAAACTATTTTCAGCCGTAGGCTCGGGATGCCAAGTTTTTATTTCTATGGTGTCTAAACCCCCATCCTATCCTGACGGTCGTCTGTCATCACAGCAGCTTCGCCGTTAATGGACCGTCTCATCTTGGTCCTCCTGCAGGTAGGGGTCCAGGCTGTGCAGGTAGGGACTGGTTCCAGCCTGCAACTGAAGACCTTCTTCCCTCCCCCACTTCTTCCCTCCTTCCCACAAGGTCAAAAGCAGGTGGGATCATATCATGGGTTTAAGGCGTTGCGAACCGCCCCCTCAATCTTACCCAGTCACCAGGTCCCGTTGATGCTACCTGCTTATCACATCTCTCAGGTCGCCTCCTTTCTCCATCCAGGCTGCCTATTCCAGCCACCACCAACCTCGCCTGCTGCAGCGTCCTAACCTCTTTAGACCTGACGTCAGCTCTGTTCCCCTCCCGGGGGACGTGCTCCAGGCAGCTGCCAAAGACATCTTTGTACCACGCAAATCAGACACGCTGGCTGCACAGCCTAGAACACTCCCAGGCCTCCTATTGCTCTCAGCGTCAGGTCCAGACTCCTTGGTGTGGTGGACCACGCCCTTCCCATCCAGCCTTGCCACGCCCCCAGCTCTGTTCCTCACCAGCGTCCCCTCCCCCTTTCAATCACGCTGAAGGAGCTGCTCCAAGTCTGTCTTCTTTCCATCATTTTTGGCCCTTTGAACACCACAGTTGGTCTGCCTCTGTGTTTCTCCCCTCGTTTTCCATCTCCTGCCTGTCACAAAAGCCTCCCTGTAGCTATTTCTTCCTCCAAGAAGCTTCCCCTGGCCACAGACTGCATAATCAGGGTGTGTCTAGTCCCAAGAGCCCTCACTGCTTTCCTTTGTCAGGCCGGGGCCCTGTGTTCTGGAAGCTGGTTGGGCAGATGATGGACATCAAAGGAAAGGCAGGTGGGGAGGGACAGGTGTTTGAGAGCTCACGTGTCAGCGATCCTGGGGACACACTATTACAGCTCTGAACAACACGGCTGGTTAGATATTTAGGCAGATGACTGTACTTTGGTCTGAACGGGCTGCCCTAACCATACCCTAGTTACTGCAGATTGGCTGAGGGGTCCTTTCCGGGTAGGCCCTTGGAGACAGAAGAAAGGCAAGGTGGTTGGTCTTCAGGAGTCAGTGATTGACCTGTTGGATCGAAACTCTCAGCCTCCGAGCCACGTGTGTCTTTGTGGCCGCGTTAGGAGTTGTGCTGGGGAACAGGGAGTGGACAGGGTCATGTGCCCAGTTCTCTAGAGATGGCCCCTGGGGAGGAGAGGGAGCAAAGCAGAGAGGCTCCAATAGGCTTTGGAGTCAGACAAACCTGAGTTCAATCCTTGCTCTGCATTTATCGGCATGTGACCTCAGGCAAGCAGTTTTGCCCCACAGGGCCTCAGTATTCTCATCTGTAAAATGGGCATAAATAAATACAGCTTCCCCTTTCTGGGGTTCTTGTAAGAATTATATGAGAAAATGCCTGAAGAGTGCTTGGTTCTTAGACCACGCTCCAAAACATGATCCAAGCTGGGGAAAACTCCTCATGACTCCCAGTTTTGCCCTTGTTCAGAATTTATTCTGGGCTGTGGTCCCAACTCCCAGCTCGCAGTAGGTAGTGACAAGTGGGGAAGATGGCTCTCCGGAGACGGCTGTGATAACAGCCTGGCTGGAACGGCAGGCTCACTGTTGATCTAGTAATCCTGTTTCCTGTCCCCCACACACCCGGTGACAGCTGGCTCAGGGAGCAAAGCGGGAGGAATGAAATTTCCTCTAATTCCAACAATCGGATGAAGGGAGAAGGGTGGGGTTAAGGCGGGTTGAGCCTTCACTTGCAGTGATCCCACTGCGATAAATAACGTTTGGATTAGCTTGGCCAGTGTCTGGGCACTCACCGCCCTCTCCTCCCTCTTCACCCAGCAGTCTGGGTTTGGAACATGCAGAGAGTGTCTTAGTTTTCCAACACTGATGTGCGGTTTCTAGTTACAGAAGTAGTAACTGCTTATTCTGAAAATGGGGGCACAAAAGGAAAGCACCAAGAAGAAAATAAAATCATTCCACAAATTCTGCCTCTGGCGGCTGATTGAAATACATGCCAAGGTTATTTTGAAAGGTTAGTCTGTGGCTTAAAAACTTCTTATCCCTAAAAACCAATATTTCCCAAATTGCAGTGCCCCCTCCCCTGGTGAGAGATGAGATGATTTTAGAGGGTGCCCACAGACACACAGTTGCATCAGGCTGATTTCATAGACAGTATTGTTTAGAAGGCGACTAAGTTCGTTTCTTTTGGCTACGCCATGAGGCATGTAGGATCTTAGTTCCCCGATCAGGGATTGAACCTGCGCCCGCTAAGCGCAGAGTCTTAACCACTGGACCGCCAGGGAAGTCCCCGAGACTAAGTTCTAAGGAAGGAAGGGAAAAAAGAAAGGAAAGAGGAAGGGAGGGAGGGAGGGAGGGAGGAAAGTTAAGGCTGATTATTTAAGGAAAATATTAACTAAATGGCAGGACAGCTGGGGAACATGGTCAAGGTGATATGCATATCGCAGAAATCTGGGAGTTGCACCTAAATAAATGCTCACCTTAATGAGAAAGTGTGGGGGCTTCACTGTCAAAGGTGAACAGGAACTTCCTTGGCCTATGGGGCCAAGGCCAGGGCCCTGGGGTTGGGGAGGGCACCTTTATGGAGAGGATGGGATCCAGGCATTGCCCCAGCAATGGGATTTGAAACTGTAGGGAGGAAGGGTTTTCTGGGTTGGATCAGGGAAGCAATGGACAGGGATCTACCTGTCTTGGGCTCTGGAGGAGGCGTCAGACTCTAAAGATCTCTGAAAGCTGGCTGGCGTGGCACTATGACAGGGAACACTGTTCCTTAGAAGCGTGGGGTTCTAGAGGTAGAAGGGATCCCGGGAGGTGGCATCTGGTCCAACCTTCTTCCTTTTGCGGAAGGGGAAACTGTGGCCCAGACACTCTTTTATTCAGTTTTTGATCTGTTGCTTGCTTCTTCAGCTAACACACATTCATTCAGGGCTTACTCTAGGCCAGGTCCCGGGGATGCAAAGGTGAATCCATGCATCGAGGGGCAGGGTCCACTGATGGTAAAGCAGGCTCTGGAGCTGGGGTCCAGGCTATCACGCTGATTAGCCCCGGGGCTCTCCTACTCCATGGGGCTTCTATCTCCTCATCTGTAAAATGGGAGATAATTATAGAACCTACCTCTACAGCTGTTGCAAGGATGAGATGAGGTAATGCAGGTGTCCTAATCACTATTGCTACGAAACGAATTACTGCTAAATTTCACATGGACCGGCTGCGAAGCCCTGCGCTCTGAGCTGTGCCATCAGCTGTGTGTGTGAGAGACTAAATCCAGGACAGCCAGAGCTGTAGCACTTAGCTTCCGACGCCTCCACAGCCCACTCAAGGGGGAGGAGGTACAGGCAGCCTCGGTCCTTCCATGGGGAGCTCAGAGGCCATCACAGTGCTCCAGATTTCATCCACTTGCAACCTGCTAGCCCTCAGGAATGCTCCCTCAGTGCTACTTATGGTGGAAAGACCAGGGATCGCTCGCTGTCGTTGTGCATGAGGTGAAGCAGGAAGTCCCAGGGAAACACTTTGGTTTCGTTCAGGATTTGTGGGTCGGGAATTTGGGAAGGATGCCTCTGGGCGGTTGTTGCTCGCTGTCCGGTGTTGGTGGGGACGGCAGGTATCTGAAGGCCAGACAAGGCTGGACGTCCAAGATGGCACACCCCACGACCAGCAATTGACTCTGGCTTTTGGCTGGGAGCCCATCTGGTTGTCCACTGGAGCGTGTGCATGTGACCTGTCCAGCATGGTGCACGCAGGGGAGTTAGACTCCCTCCGTGGTGTCAGGCTGCCCATGGAGAACCACAGGGCCTTTGCTCGCTAGACCTTGGGAAGCTGTAGTGTCTTTTCTGCTGCGTTCTGTTGGTTGAATGGGACTCACTGAGGCGGGCCCAGATTCCAGGAGGAAGGGCATGGATCCTTCCTCTAGATAGAAGGAGGGTCAAGGAGTGTGCCCACATGTTTTAACACTGCCCCAGTGTGCCCAGGAGCGCCTGGCACGGTCCCTGGCCTGGAGTGACCCTGGATCATGTTAGGTGCTGAGATGGGATCCTTCCCCTCGTGGAGCCAGAGGCCAGGTTGACTGCCAGTTAAGGTGCAGAGGCCTGGCTGTGAGCTTTGTTTCTTTTGGATGGAGAGAATCCCCCCTCCGCCCTGCCAGGCCACCACTGGTCTTTTCGGAATGACAAACCCCAGAATCTAAACAAACAGCAGCAAAGTGCTTCCTTGGGCACTTCTTGCTTTAATGCACACAGAGTGGCCGTGAGCAGTGCCTGGTCGCTGCGGCATACACAGCATTTACTGAGTATTACTGGGAAGCTAGCAGAGTGCAGCAGTGGTGGCTTCAGAGCTCTTCGTGGGAGAATTGCGGTTGCCTCGACTTCCTCAGGTTTTTACTGGACTGCCGATACCTTGGCAGGAAGTCATCTCCAGAGCTGGGGTACTTGGAGTCTCTGTTTGGCTGGCCTGGATTTTGAGCCCCTCAAGCAGAGAGCAGATAGAAAAGCTTAGAACCCAGGATGTCCCAGGTAGAGCCAATAGGTTGGTTTTGTCAGCCCCAGGCCGTGGACGTCTCTGCCCACCCACGTGAGAAACCCACCATTGTCCCCCACCTCTGCAGTGCATGTCACCTCCTCCTCTTCTACCTTTAGGGAGGGGCTTCTTAATCAGAATCTAAGATCCCGTTGGAAAATCTGATTAAAGCAAGGAACGCTGAAAATCTCAGAATATATAAATAGAAAAAAAAATGTCAAAGAATTTCAAGGGATTCATGGGGTCCAGGACCCTTCAGAGGTTAAAATCCTTCTATTGGAGCCGTCCCTCCTTTTCCAGCCCTTTCTTCCTGATTTCAAATGAATGTTCAGCTCCCTAACCTCAGACGGCCTTTTTCAAATGAAAGGCTCAGCGCTCTTGTATTCTCATGCTTGTGGTTAAAGGTGATGGGGAAGTCCAATTAATGAGGCGTGATTTCCAAGACAGCGTCCTGGAGATGGCGTTAAATCCCCACTTCTCGCTGTACTTTTGGCTAGGCACGTGGCTTCTCTCAGGAAATTGTGAAGTTATGTAAAACAAGAGGGGGGTTATGTTTGGGAGGCCAAGCCAGGCTAACTTGTGAATGGAGGTTTGTCCCGAGGGGTCCCATCCTGAGTCCTGGTTGTCCACCATGTCCACCATTGTTTAAGGTTTCCCATTCATCTGCAGCATTGTACTCACCCCTGTCCTCCCCAGCCCCTGCCCCAGCGAACCTGCTCTTCAGGGGTAGTGTCTAAGGGCAAACCACATTGAAGCAGTGTTTCTCAAACTTTTGGCAGACATCACATTAGCTGGGGGTGGGGAGGCTCGTGAAAAAAGCAGATTTCTGGGTCTCACCTCAGAGGTTCTGAATCAGTGGCTCTAGGGAAGGGGTCCGAAACTGCCCTTTAACAAGTTATCTGATGGAAGGGTCCCCTGGTCACACCTGGATAATTTGTTTTGGCCCTACAGAATGAGCAAAGACATGCAGGTAATGGGTGATCTTATTTTCTGGAAATAGAGCTCTTGGGCTGGGCTGTTTTATAAAAAAGAACCCTTTTCTCTACTTGGTGGTCAACTTTGGCTGAATATTAGGAGTTCCTAGAGTGTGTCCCAGTGTTTCATTATGAAAAGTGTAAGACATATAGAAAACATGGAAGAATTGTATGGTGACCACCCATATGCCCACTGATTAGGGTCTGCAATTAACATTTTGCTATATGTTTGCTCTATCACACATCCATCCACCAATCTGTCCATCTGTCCATCCATCCATACACCTACCAATCTATCCATTTATCTATCCATCTATCAATTCATACATACATTTATTCTTCCACCAATCTATCCATTCACCAATCCATCCATCCATCCATCCATCCATCCATATTATTTTTTATTTTTGGATGCATTTCAAACTCAGTTGCAGACATGAGTACCTTCCATCCTTGTGTACTTCAGCATGCATACCATTAACTAGGATTCAGTTTTTGTTCGTGATTGTCTATTTCAGGTAAAATTTACATACCGTGAAATGCACAACTAAGTGCGCCATTCACTTCCTGACAAATACCCATACCCGTGAAACCCAAGCCCGTATCATGATATAGAACATTCCTTCACCCCAGAAAGTTCCCTCAGGCCCCTTCTCTGTTAATTCCTCCTCCACTTCCCCACCAGAAACAGTCAATATTCTGATTTTTTTAAACTGTAGGTTAGGTTTGTCTGTTATAGAATTTTATATAAAAGGAATCATACAGTGTTTACCCTTTTGCTTAAGGCTTTTTCTTCCCGGGTAGCTTTTTAAAACTCCCAATGTCCTGGCTGCACCGCAGAGCAATGGCATCAGTATTTAAAAAAACATTCCCCAGGTGACTGCAGGATGCAGCCAAGTTTGAAACTCACTTCTCTGGAGAGATTTCCCTATCTCTACCCATCCCCACCTTAAGCCCTGTCTCTCAACTATCCCATCACAGTGGTTAACTTTCTCACATTAGGAATTTGTTTTGCTAGAGACCCATTCCCCCATAGGTGTTTTTTGGTTGGTTGGTCTTTTTTTAAGGGGAAGAGGCAGACTTTTATTTTTTTTAACATCTTTATTGGAGTATAATTGCCTTACAATGGTGTGTTAGTTTCTGCTTTATAACAAAGTGTATCAGTTATACATATACATATGTTCCCATATCTCTTCCCTCTTGTGTCTCCCTCCCTCCCACCCTCCCTATCCCACCCCTCTAGGTGGTCACAAACCACCGAGCTGATCTCCCTGTGCTATGCGGCTGCTTCCCACTAGCTATCTACCTTACGTTTGGTAGTGTATATATGTCCATGCCACTCTCTCACTTTGTCACAGTTTACCCTTCCCCCTCCCCATATCCTCAAGTCCATGCTTTAGTAGGTCTGTGTCTTTATTCCCGTCGTACCCCTAGGTTCTTCATGACCTTTTTTTTTTTCTTAGATTCCATATATATGTGTTAGCAAGAGGCAGACTTTTATATTAGTCCACAGAACATTTAGTATTCCTGCAGAAGTGGCTTCTTTGGGGTGACTTTGTCAAGGTCATCATTTCACTGACGGGCATTCTGCATATGACCAGGGGGCCCCCGTGCTTCCTTTTGGAACACAGGAGGCCTTAACATGACCCCTTGAGTGCAGGAAGCAGTTTCAGAAAGGTCCCTGTCCCAGGTTAGTCCCGGTCCCTCTGCACTCTGGCTTCCAGAAGGACCGAGGCCCAGCCTCAGAAGGCATCCCTCCACCTTCTCATCCTCCCTCCAAAATCATTAAAAACAAAACTAAACTAAACTAAACTAAACTAAAACTAAAATCAGTAAAGTATTAAGCTCTTCAATTTAGTACTAGATACCTGGGAATACTATCTGATGTACTATTACTAAGAGCCTGCCACAGGTTTAGTTTGCTTTGATCTTTCATGACTGTAGCTTCACATCCAGCTTTTACCTTGGGGCTCACAACTCAACTGTGACGGAGGCCTTGTTATCCCCATCTGCAAAGGGAGAAACTGAGGCAGAGGGAGATATCCTGAATCATCCACATAACTGGTCCAGGACTTTTCTCTTGATTCTGGAGCTGCTTCTGTAGTGTTACTCAAAACCTTTTTGTGAATCTCAGACCCCTTCAGAGTAACCGATGCAAGTGTGGACCTCTCCCTAGAAAAACTGACAAGCTCTACTCATCTGATATTTAGGGGTTGGGGGGGCGATTCATAGATCAGTTGAAGCCCTTGCAAGGGTAAGAACTGCTTCAAAACATAATTGTGTGGTTTATAAGCTTGTGTTTATTGAGTAGTGTGTCCCAAATATATGCGAAGCCTTTCCAAACATTGTATCATTTGACCATCCTGAGAGGCGGTGAATCTGATATTCCCATTTTACAGACAAGAGACTGAGGCTCAGAGAAAGGAAGAATTTAGCCAGCCCCACAGTGGCCAAGTTGGTGGCTGGGTACCAAAGGAAGGTCCATCCACACAGCCTGACTTCAGAGCTGCAACTCAAAATGACCACCCTGGTATGAACCTATATAGAGATTTAAGAGGTTGCCAGCCAAAGTTGTCATAAATGGTGGGTGCTTATGGCTGGAGAGGGCAGTGTCTTGGAGTTTCTTTTTACTTTTCTTTTTTTTTTTTTGGCGTGGCATGCGACATGCAGGATCTTAGTGCCCCCTGCACCGGAAGCTCAGAGTCTTAACCACTGGACCGCCAGGGAAGTCCCAGTCTTTGAGTTTCTTGCTGTCCCTTACATCAGACTACCCTGATTGAATCAATGGTGGGAAATTCACGTTACTTCTTTGTGTCCCCCTGGCCTCGCCAGCGAGATGGAGCAGCCAGCGTTCACCGTGCTTTTCTCCAGCTCACTGGTGTGGTGAGATCTGAGTCATAAAACGGTCATGAAGCACTTTGTAGACGAGGAGGGAGCGATCCATTATTTGCAGAGCAAAAACCCACTTGGGGTGAGCTGCCTCCTGTCCCCTGAGTGTCCACACACGTTAGATCAGAATCGCTTCCCCAAGCGTATTAGAAAGTTAATAAACCGGGAAGGCTCTCATGGGATTTTGGGGCCCCCCCCTTTACATTTTAATAGCAGATTGAAGTGCTAGTGAGAGGAGGAATTTGCTTTTCGAGAACAGAGATTTTACAGTCCCCAGCCTTGCCCCAGTGCGCTGCTTTAGTCGTTTGAGAAAGGCTGCCAGAAACTGAGTAAGCCTCGCCAGGGGAAAACAACAACAGAACCCTCCCAGCACCCCAGAACCTCTGCCACCTGCTCCCGTGAAAAGGCCAATTCAGTCGGCTGCAGTGGAAAACATTCCCGGGGCCGTTCGTTAGCAGGCTGCGACGCCGTTTGGCCGTGGATTTCAATATTCCCTTGTAACGTTTTACAACCCAGACCCGGCGACAATGGTGTCATTCATTGCATCCGCTCACGTGGAACAGAATGTGAGAGGGAGGCGGAGCTGGGGAGAAGCTGGTCTGCAGCCCTGACACCCAGGGTGAGCTGAGGGACTCAGGACCCTGGTTGGTGTCCAGACTGGGCAGAGCGCATCTGTGTCTGCAGGACACAGCAGAGAGCAGTGGTATTTGACATTTGGTAAAGCGGGATTGATTGACAGTTTGACCGGTAAAGGTTGATGTTGCCCGGTGTAGCCAATATCTAACTCTGGCATCCTAGAGGAGGATGCTCTATGTAACAGAATGGTTGTGTCATCCCAGCAGTGATGGGAAGGCAACAATTCCCTATTATCAAGTATAAGTCGGCAAGAGCTTTGGAATAGCCCTGACCTGGAGTGCAGCTCAGCTTTACCTCTTCTTAGCCGGGTGATCCGGGGCAAGTTGCTTAACCTTTCTGAGCCTCACTTTCTCTATCTCTAAAGTAAAGCTAATCATAGTGATGAAATGGGATTCTTGCCAGGATCAAATGAGGGAAACCATGTAAGTCAACCAGTACAGTAGCTGGGACATTAGGACGCACGGAGAGAACAACGTGGATGATGAAGAGGAAGATGAGGAGGAGGATGATGGAAAAACAGTCCCCAGTTGTTGCCCTCTTCCCAGACACATGAGGGCTCTTCAGCTTTCACTTTAATTCTCTGGTGTCCTGGATTCTTCCATGATGCTCTCAAACTGTGGAGGAAAATAGTTTATCTTCTCATCGTAGGGACTTTAGAGGCTTTTGCTGTGTTGCTACTCACTGAGTTCCTTGGATTGGTCCACTGATGAGCCCATGAAAAACAATCCCGGGAATTCTCTGGCGGTCCAGTGGTTAGGACTCGGTGCTTTCAATGCCGAGGGCATGGGTTCGATTCCTGGTCAGGGAACTGAGATCCGGAAAGCATTGTGGCCAAAAAAAAAAAAAAAAAAGATGCCAAAGTTGTTTGTTGGTACCATTTTCCCCGCTTTGCCTCTGTAACCCCATCCTGGTTGAGAAGTCACTCTTCTCTTCCATGCCTCAGTTTTGACACCTGTCAGATGGATTTGGGGATGTTGTCTTTCAGGCATCAAGAAAGATGTGCGTGATTGATGGTGGGAATGATGTTTCAAGTTCTTCAGAGAGGAACAAACTGAGAGGGACAAGTGGTTATTGGGATAATATGCCTTTCCCACTTCTGTGAGTGTTCATAATCAAAAGCAGAATTTGGCCTTTCCAGAGAGTAATTTTGCAATTTGGCAGTGCTGGAAGGGAGAATTCCATGGAGTCCATTGATACATTCTCTTGTAAATTCCCTCAGCCAACATTTTTTAAGAGTTATTTTCTTTAATTAAAAAAATAACGGTCTCCATTAAGAATATCAAACTAAAAGAGATTCCCCCCTTCCTGTGGGATCTCTGACAGTCCAGTACTTGAACTAAGCAAGACCTAGGTAGAATTGCCAGTGAGATTTGACAACTTTTATGTTTTATTATTATCATAATTTTTCTTCCTCTTCTTCTTCTTCTTTTTTTTCTTTCCATTACGTAGCTTCAGCAGCCAAGGGAGAACTATAAAGCTAATTTCATTCCTTTCAGCCTCCTGGGCCCAGAAGGAGAGTCTGAGCAGTGGCGCTGCTCAGGATGGCTCCAGCTTTAGCTCTGAGATGACACAGGCCACGGGAAAGCTGGGCTAGGAGACCCCTGGGTGTCGTGAGGGTGTCTATAGCCTCCTGGACACTTGGCAGACACTCCATTGTCCCCTGCCTGGTTACTCTGACGTACTTTCAGATGACAAAGGCAGGGGCCCAGGGTGGAGACGGTCATCCCCCTGAGGGATGGGAGAAGCGAGAGAGGAGTCTTGGGCCCCAAACACCCACACCCCCAAAAGCATATTATGTTTTAAAATTGAAAGAAGTCAGTAGGAGATTGGCTAGAAGTAATTTGGGGACAGTTGGGTTAGAAATCTGGTGGTGTCTCTTTGTAGCTCTGTGATCCTGGGCAAGTTATTTAATCCGCCTGGGCCTCGGTTTTCTAATCTGTAAAGTGGGGACTAAAGCAGTACCCACGTCATAGGGTCATGGAGAGGACGAAGTGGGCGGATGCAGCGTTCTTCAAAATGTGCTCGGTGTAGTGCTCTTCGTACGTAAGATAATTTCAGGTGAATCTTTTGATTTTAATAGGTATTTACTTTAAATTGCATTAGAGGAACTATAACTAGTACCACAAACCCCTAATTTCGTGTATATTACTACTCAGAGTGAGGCAAAATATATTTAGATAAACAATTCATTTTAAAAATGGAAGAAGTTAAATAATAGTTGGTTCATGGCAAGAATCACAGCTAAGTTCGAGATTTCCTGATACATATTTCTTCTAGAGAGGCATTCTTACTCTGTGTCAGGCCATGGGCCTCTCTGGCAGTCTGGTGAAGATTAGGGATCACTTCTTAGAATAATCTGATTAAATGTGTAAAATAAGATGCATCGATTGATGCAATAAGATGCAAGGAAGCCAGTTATATTAAAATATAGCTGTCGGGGCTTCCCTGGTGGCGCAGTGGTTGAGAGTCCGCCTGCCGATGCAGGGGACACGGGTTCGTGCCCCAGTCTGGGAAGATCTCACATGCCGCGGAGTGGCTGGGCCCGTGAGCCATGGCCGTTGAGCCTGCCTGTGCTCCGGCAACGGAAGAGACCACAACAGTGAGAGGCCCATATACCACAAAAAAAAAAAAAAAAAAAAAAAAAAAATATATATATATATATATATATATATATAGTTGTCAAAATCTTTTCTAAATGGTGATACAGTAATATGCACACTTTATGAACGTCTTAAGTAACAGGATCTAGTGGCAGGTCAAAAACGACTGTATTTTTGCAGTCATCATGAGCATAAATGGTGTCTGGAGACACATACAGCTGCAACGGGATGTGAAGCTATTTTGTTTCTGTTGATGACAGTCGCTAGGGCTGCTAACTGAACTGTGGCTTGTTGCCGACACCCGAACAGAAAGAAATACTAAATTCCAATTCAAGATTAGTGAAAACAAAGACATCATTTTGAAAATCTAAGTTTACACCCCTAAGTTTTTCCCCAAAGTTAAGATCTCCAAGTTAAGGAGACAGACAGGCTTATGGCACTGCTCCCTCCTGAGAAATTTTATGGGCTGAAAGCACGAGTCATTTTATAACGGCAGTCACGATAGTTTCTACTATGTGCCAGACATTTTCTAGAGTGTATTGTTGGGTAATTTCAACAATCTTGACAGGTAACTGACACTCAGAGAGATTGTGTCTTGTCCAAGATCACACAGCTGTTAGATGGTACGTCTGGTATAGAACATATATTTTCCTGAATCTAGCACCTTTATTCTTCCCACTATACCCTGATTCTTAGATACTCAAGTAAAAATCACAGTCCAGTGGGTTATCAGGGAAGGGAAGGTGTCCAGAGGACTCAGGGCTGACTGCTGTGGTTTCTCCAAACTATCTCTGTATTTCTCCCATTTTGCAGATGAGGAAACTGAGGCTTAGCTAGGTCACCTGCCAACTCTATGACCTTTAGCTGAGCTCTGTGCTACAGACTTGGTGGATTGGAGAACTCATTTCTGTGGGTTGCGTGAAGAAGGGACATTTCCTGAGGGGTATTGCTAGCAGCTTTGCTGGATCCACAGATGACTGGAGATGGGATTCAAATCCTGTTCTGCCCCTCTCACTTCTAGGGACCCGTCTTGGGGGAAATGCGGGGGAAGCTTTGAGTATCTTCAACTTCATTTTCATTTTGCTTTCCAGCCAAGCAGGTCCTCCCCTGGGAATTTCAGCTCTGTTTCCATTGCGTTTTGCCAGGCGCGGTGGTGCGGTGGGTGGGGATGGGGATGGGGGGAGGGTGGATGGAGAGCCTGGAGGGTCACATGTCACTCCGGGAGGCTGTACGCTCTTCCTTTATTTGTGTATTCCTCCTAAACTAGTCCTCCGGCTCCACTATAATAATAATTATTATATTAATAATTCATATAATAATTCTGTTAATAATCGGTAATAGTAATTATTGTTTTCAACATGGAAGTATTCATCTAAACTTCGTAAGCGCTCACTGTAAAAAGAGCCAAGCCGTGCAGACGTACAGAAAGTAATAAGTTGATCTAAAAGGTCTCCCGTAACCCCAGCTTCTGGAGGGAACCTCTGGGATTCATTTCATAATCTAGACCATGTTGTTTCCCCCTTCTTTAACTTAATTCAGCTCACACAGATTTCTGAATTTGTGCATATCCAGCCTTCTCATCCCTTTCAAGGCTGCATAATATTCCATTGTTTAGCTCTATCAAAGTTGACGCTGCCATTAATGAGGACATTTAGGTCATTTCTGTTTTTTTCCCTTGTTACAGACAGTGCTGCAGAGAAAATCCTCATACTTACATCTTTGGGTACTGACCTGATGGCTTCTTGGGAAAATCCTTTGTAATGGGATTGCTCGCTCCATGTTATTGTATATTATTATGATTTTTATTATTATTATTGTTTTGGCCATGACTTATGGCAAACGGGATCTTAGTTTCTTGACCAGGGATGGAACCCATGCCGCCTGCATTGGGAGCGTGGAATTTTAACCACTGGACCACCAGGGAAGTCCCTGTATATTTTAAAAAATGGATGCTCTCGGGAATTCCCTGGTGGTCCAGTGGTTAGGACTCGGGGATTTCACCACCGTGGTCCCAGGTTCAATCCTTGGTCGGGGAACTAAGATCCCACAAGCCATGTGGCGTGGCCAAAAAAAAAAAAAAAAAAAAAAAGGGTGGTATCATATTGCCTTCCAGAAAAGATGGGCAAATCACCCTTCCATCAGCCTACACACTGTACTAGTTACTCTCCTGAACAAGATTTCCTTTCCCCATCCCAAACATTGGCAGCCCCCTCCTCTTTGTGCACGTGGGAATATTATGGGTTGGGCCATTCTCTTCTTATACACCCCGGATGTTTCTCTCAATTCTCCCTGTTATCTTTGAGCTGTCCCTCCTCTCAGCTCCTTGGCAAGCTCTCACTCTGATCCTTCCCCGACCCACCTGGCTTCCTTTGGGACTCTTGTGATGCTCAGCACCTCTTTCTTCCTTTCCAGGAGAGGTTTCTGTTGAATTTCCCAAACTCTTATGAGGAAAAAAATGGTCTGAAAGCTGAAGGGAAGGGAATGTGGAGGACGGATCATAAGAGTGTGAGGGGCCAGATTTTGAGCACTTTGGAGGAGGCTGTACCTGTGGCGTCATAAACTGAGGCTCAGAAAGGTTGTAGTCCAGAAGTCTGTAAGTGGTGGAGATGGGACCTGAATTTGGATCTGCCTGGTCTTAGTTTCCATGCTCTTTTCTCTGTCTGCTTCGTCCTCCTTTTTCTTCTCCTTTTCCTTCCCTCTCTCCCTCTCCCTCTACTCTGCCTCCAAAACTGTGACAGTCCTGCTGATGGCTACCATTTGCTGTGACAAACACTGTTTTAAGCCTTTCACGTGTATTAACTAATTTCCTCTCTCAATAGCCCTTTGAACCTGGGGTTTTTTATTATCCCTTTTTTACAGATGGGAAAGCCAAGGCATGGAGAAGTTAAGTGTTGTGTCATTGGCGACAAGTACAGCAACTCAAAAAGAACGTCTAAGGCATGAGGAGCAAACTATTCAGATTAGGGTAACCTAGGTTCTTATGTGACTACCCCAAGTGGTCAGCTACCATTCTTTACTGATGTTGGGCAAAGGCCACAGCCCCATTTTAAAGATGGAGACCCAGAAGTTAAGTCTCAGTGAGCTCTCAGCTCTTTAGCTTTTGAATTAGGGAATTCAAAGATGTCTAGAATAGGTTGAACTATTTCAACTGCCATGTGTGTTTATGGATTGTTGAGAGGGGTCTCAACTGGAGGTGCTCATTTACCTTTCTGCATATGTATAGAACTATTCATAAATCTACTTGCCTAATGTATAAGACATGAAAAGGTGGCGACTAAATATATACGTATAGGATAGGATGCATTGGATGCACTTGAGTATAACTGGATCTATTCATTCATCGAAGATCCCTTTGTTTCTTACTCTGTGAGTTTTCTGGTAGAATCTTTGACCCTGTGGTTCAGCCAGTGGGAGGATCTCTATCAGGCCACTGATCAGTGTTACTTTGCATCTTCTCTCTTTCAGTAAAGAATATCCCGTGGTTCCCAGGAGCACAGTGAGACAGAAAGTGGCCTCCAACCACAGTCCTTTCAGCAGTGAGCCTCGAGCTCTCTCCGCCTCATCCAACTTGGGGTCCCAGTACCAGTGTGAGAATGGTGTGTCTGGCCCCTCCCAGGACCTCCTACCCCCACCCAACCCGTACCCGCTGCCCCAGGAGCACGGCCAAATTTACCACTGCACCAAGAGGAAAGGTGAGTGTGACAGCCCTGCCCTCCTGGCCACTGTCTGTACTTCCTCCTTCTTTTCCTTGAAAAAAAAAGTACACATAACTATGTGTATTTATTTTTAAAATGTAAGCAATACAAAACTACAAAGAGATTGTAAGAAGTTCAAACCATTCAAGTAAAGCTAAAGATTCCTTTGACACGTTCCCCCGCTTCCTTGGGGAAAACTTATTTGGAATGTTCAGACCCATTTATTTATTTACACTTGCACACACCCACAAATACAAAGAGTTTTGCTTTTAGTTTTAACAGTTGATATCATACCGCATCTATTTTGCAATTGGCATTTTTTTAAACTTTAGAATGCATCGTAGATATCTTTTCATGAACTTAGAGTGGCCTCACTCGTTTTAGCGCTGAAGAGGAAGTATTGCCCCAAAAGGATAAAGCTGAGTTTATGTTGCCACTAGTCGTCAGGGAGTGTGCTTCCAGGGAACCTCCTTGGAATTGGATGTGCCCTTTAGTTCATGTGCAGAGTTTCTCCCAGGTGGATTCTGAGCTCTTCTTTCCTTTCCAGATCAAATCAATACCGAAAAAGGCGGGGAGGGAGAGAAAAAAATCACAATAGATTTTTCTCTCCTGTGCATCCCCTCTTTAAATCGACTAGGCTGTTGTCTGAGACACAACCTCGTTTCCTTTGCCAAATGAGAAATGGATGATTTTTTTTGCTAAGTTATCTGAGTCCAGAGGGGAGGTTGAGGAAGGAAATTTCTGGTGGCAGTTTTTCGAGGCAGAATCGAAGGCGTTGATGTGGGCAGTGGGACCAGAGGAACAGATGTGAGTCTCAACTCTGCCACCAGCTTCCTGTGTGACCTCAGGCAGGCGTCCTAGCCCTGCTGTGTGTCAGTTTCTCCCTTTGTAAATGATGCTAAGTTCCCTAGAACAGTTGGTGCTTGGTAAGCTGGGTGACAGCTATGAAGGAATGAGTGGCAGGTATCCCTCCAGAAAGTGAGTCCTGGGAGGAAGTGAAGAGAAGGCTGCTCATCTAGGTGAAGGTTTGGGATAACAGACATAAGGGAAGGGGGCCATGTAGGCTCGTGCTTACGCCCGTGGTCTTGAGAGTCAGAAAAGCAAGATGAATCTTACCTTTGCCATTTTCAAATGTTTATGATTAGGTGCGAGTTACTTAGCAAACATCACTAAAAGTTACTCTAAACATCACTAAAAGTCATCTATAGGTTCAGGCCCGTGATTGGACCTGTCTCATAGACTTGGCGTGAAGATGTCATGAAATCATGCTTGTCCTGTGTTCAGCACGGGATTGACTTAATAAACCGGCCCTGTTTCGCTCCAGCAGGCCCACGGCTCCATCTTTAGAGTGGCCCTGTTGGGCCTCACAGCCCTAGCAGCCAACATGACGCCTGTCAAAGCCTAGTCCCTGGTGCCTGGACCCTTTTTTTTTCCTCTTTTTTTTTGGGCTGTGCTCGTGGCACGCAGGACCTTACTTCCCCAGCCAGGGATTGAACCCGCACCCCCTGCAGTGGAAGCACGGAGTCTTAACCACCGGACCGCCAGGGCAGTCCCCCATGGGCATTCTTTAAAAAAACAAACAAATAGACAAAACCCAACAACTCACTAACCAGAACCAATGGAAAAGGCTGCTTTGGCAGCTTTCTCTGGAATAGGGGTGACGTGAGGAAAGGAACACGGTTTGGTGATTTGACATTTACCAAAATCACGTTTTGAAAGAGGGAAGAGCTGTCACAGGTCCAAGCCTGGGGCTGGGGAGCTGACTTGGGTGAGACTGAGCTTTCCAGACTTACCTGAAGCCCATCCAAGCTCCTTGGATCTGGAAGTCCTGAGCAATATCACCCCAACAGGCCCCCTGGCCCAACTCCCAGCACGACCGCTGCCAGATGGGCTGGAGACCAGATGCCTGCAAACATGCCTCTTCAGGCACAAGCAGGGGTTAAGAATGTCCCATGAAACACAGGTCCCTGCACAGAGATTCTGTTTTATATTATATTTAAGGGTGCCCTGCCTAGGTTCCAGACCACAGCCTTTTCAAGAACGTTATTAGGTAGGTACTCTTATTAACCCACTTTACAAATGGGGAAACTGAGGCCCACAGAGGGAAAACTGTGAGCTAATGGTTCTTGAAGGCAGCATTTGAACCCAAGCCTGGTCTGCAGACTCTGCCTGGGCCCTGAACCACCGCCCTATCTGCCTCCATTACCTTTGCTTATGGGCTACGGTCTCCAAATTTCATCGCCCACCAGAGATCTGCTCTTGAGGCTGGGTCAAACACACTGATTAAGAGCTCACCAGGTTTGAATTAAAGAGTTCTTTGGATTAAATTAATGCCAGACCAGCAGAAGAGGAGGAAGTTACAAAGAATCAGGGCGCTGTTTTGAGTTCAGTATTTACAGCAGCATCCTTGTAAATGCACTCCTGGAGGATGCAGGGTGAAGGCTTTGAATGCAAGCCTGATGAACCCTCTTTGGGTGATGTGAGGACTTGGTTTGCGTGGGGGTGTTGTCCGGGATCCTCGAGTGAACTTGGGATCAACTTGAGGTGGCCCCTGGGGAAGCTAGAGTCAGTGGCTGGTCTGTTGCAGTATGTTCCAGCAGCTGACACTTTCCAGCAGTGTGACCAGGGGTCAGTTGCTTCAGCTTTCTTAACTACCTTTTCTGCAGAATGGTACCTACCCTGCAGGGTTGTTAGGAGACGAAATGAGATAATCCAGGTGGAGCACCTGAAAGAGTGCCTGGTACCTGTAAGTCCTCTATTGGACGTGAGCGAGCCCCGCCCTTGGGAAACTCACACGGTTGCAAGCAGCTCACACATTCAACAACTCATTACAGATTGTTTGATGACAGTGGTGATTGAATGCTCGAATGCTATAACGGAGATACGGAAAGTGTTAACACAAAGCAAAGTGGGGTATCCATCGGACTAGGGTAGGGCGTCAGGGAAGAATTTCAGCTGAGGTCTGCGGAGAGTGGGAGTTGGAGAGGAGACTGGGATGCCGAGTGGGTGTCCAGGCGTTGAGAAGAGCATGCGTGCAGCCCCTCGGAAGATGGGGAGCCCGCTCCCGCTGGGGCAGTGGACAGGAGGCCAGGGTGGCTGGAGCACAGAGCAGGGGAAAGTGACGGGAGGGAAGGTCGCCGAGGAAGGCAGGGACTAGCACGACGCCGGCCCTTGTGAGCCATTTTGGGGGGTTCGGATTTTAGCCTAACACCGATGGGCGGCCATTGGAGGGGTCTGAACCCCTGAGTGGCAGGATTCAGGTCATGCTTTGAGGCGGTCCCTTTGCTGTGATAGAACTGATGCCAGGGCCCCGTTCAGAGGCTGTTGCAGGCTCTGAGGTGTGAGATGACGGTGGCTCAGGCCAGGGTGTGCCGAGAAGAGCTGGCGGTGTCGGGAGAGTCAGGACCTCGTGACTGGTTGAAGATAACAAGGTGAAGAATTGCCCCTCGTTCACGGATGCGGACACTGAGGCTCAGAGAGATTGAGAAACTTGCCCAGAGTCACCCAGCTAGTGAGCCGCTCCGCCCCAAATTCATACATGCTGAGGTCTGTGCACTCGGGGTGCCAGGCTCTTTTCACCTCTGCAGAAACCTCGGCCCTTCTCACCTCCCTCCACCCCCCAAAAGGGAGCTCCCAGGGACAGAGAACCTTCCAGCCAAGCTCGGTCTGTCCTGCCTGCCTGCCTCGGAGACGACAAAAAGCAATTCATCATCAGCCTCCATTGTAAAGTGATAAGGAATCAGCCAAGGTTTCCTTCCAGTTTGGGACTCCCGTTAAGTGATAACTCCATGGGTGGCTTCCCCCCGACCCCAGCCCCTGACTGCCCCACTATCTGACTTCCCCTCATTGTCTGTCTCCTTTCCAACCAGCCCAGGAGGCAGCCCCAGTGAAATGTCAAAGGGCCAGGCCGGCCAGAGGGCCCCTTGTGTTTGGACCCAGCTGTCTCCAAACTATCTCTCTCGATGGTTGGAGCCAAAAAAGCTGGGAAGGTCTTTTATCAATGCCACTCAATCAAATCCAGGACCCCAGGGCCTGGGAGAGCACTTGTCTGTCTTTCTTTCCCCCTCCCACCCTGACTACCCTCCCCACAATTAGAAACCAAAGGCAACCCAAATAAAGATTTTAGCAAAGCCATTTTCTGCACTGGTACGGAGAGGGGATTGGATATAGTAAAGGGTTTTGCGTCTTCTCAGTCTCCGTAGTTTGTAGAGCGATTCTACCTCCTTTTCTTCACTGGATCCTCACTGCAATCTTTGAGCCATGGAAGATGCCCTCCCATCCCCACTTTGCAGGGGGGAAAATAGAGGACTGGGAGCTTGGATTCCCAAGGTTATGTGGCTGGTGAGCGGCCAATCTGGGATGCGTTCATCAAGTAAATATTAACGGTACACTTCCTTTGTACTGGGCACTGTGCTGTGTGCCGAAGACAAGGGGAGAGTGAGATGGAAAAGGTCCCTGATCCCAGGAAACTTGTATTCTCACTGCGGGAGACAGATAGTAAGCAAGTCAGTACATTTCATGGCTTCAGATAGTGGCTGAGATCTGAACGGGAGTCTTTTGATTCCCAATCTAGGATCTTCCCACAATACCATGCTAGTTCTTTGCACTTTAAAGTTAAGGGCTAACAGTGTGGGGACAAACCCACACACAAATCCATCCATCCATCTGTCCATCATCCATCCATCCATCCATAAGCATCAAGGTTACCACCTTGTCATACTCTCTGAACACAGTGGGCTGCATGAAGGCTGAAAGGTTGGGGCCATCTAGCAGAAGGAGCACTGTTTGAGGAGTCCAAAGGCCTGAACTAGAGTCCTACTTCTGACTTGATGAAGGTCACTCAGCTGAGGAGCGGCTGCTCACTGCTCTACCTCCAGGGTCTCTGTCTGTGAAGACTCCACCACAGTCTTTCATCTGAATGAACTCCATCAGCAAGGGACATGACCCATTTGGGAATGGTGACAATATTTACTTAATGGCATCAGTGATTTGAAAGCAGCTCTGTGAGTTTTCTAGCTCTGGAATCCACCCGAACACCTTCAAGTATTGGATGACCTTCACAGAGCCATCTGTCCAACCTTCCAAGAGGGAAAACAGAGTCGACCCGCATTACTGGGGCAGATAAGACTTGAATACTTACTTTAGGTACCAGGAAGATAGAAACTAGACCGCACTGTTATTATCTCAATTCCTACATGAAATTTAGGTATTATCCCTACGTACAAACAAGAACCGAGACTGGAATGGTCCAGTGGTTCGCCCAAGGTTGCGTAGCCAGTGAGTCAGAGACATAACTGTGCCCTAAGATCTGTGTTCTGGATTCATCATTAAAGTCACTTTATCCAGAATCAACAGCATCCAGAAACACGCAGGGCACCAGGGTTTCTCACACTGCTATGTGGTGATCAGTGGTCAGAATCACGAAGGGGTTTACTATTGGCCAAGAGACTCCTCTGGGCTCTGGACATTATATCAATATAATTGACCACCCTTAGGCAACTTTCTGAAACTAAGCCGTGGACTCATCTGATTGAGGACTTGACCCTTGACTACAGCCCATTCCCCAACCGTGGAAGAGAAACAGGACTCGTCTGGGACAGAGGTCTTTGCTGTTGATCAGTTATCAGGCTCCCAATAAAAAGATAGAAACCAAACCATCACGAAAATAAACAGATTACATCCCGAGCATTTATCACGACCGACGTGAAATTTGGATCCTGGCTTGGGAATTTCTTTACAGTGTGATGAGGACCAAGAGGCACTGGAGAATGCTCACGTCCTGTTTCTATCAATAAGCCAGCATTGAGTTTTTCTTAGGACTCTGCATCAGATCTTTGGGGTATTAAGGATTGGAATGTGTAATTTTACGATTTTCCAAAATGTGCTCTGGCATTTTTCATATTATTCTTCCTTTTTTACTTGTAACCAGTCTGGAAGGGGATCAGAAACTCGGGAATGGTTAGTTTGCCTTTTTTTTTTTTTTTCCCCTCTTGCCAGGGTACCCTGCAGCTGTACTTTCTATTATTGGAGAGGGGAACGCCCTGGTTAAATGGAAAACCCAAAGGTTATGATTCCAGCAACAATGAAAACATTCAGATTTATAGATCTTGGGGGGTGGGTGGAAGGAAGAATAGAGGGAAGGAATCAAGGGAGGAGGTGGCCAGGACAAAAAAAAGAAATAAGTCAAGAGAAGCAGTGTCTTTAAGACGCCCCCAAAACGCCCGGTTGAAAAGTGAAAAAATGTGGACACTTGCTCATCTGGATGTCTTCAAACATCTGGATGGTTGGCATCATGTAGCTAGGACACCTGGAAGAGTGATGACTGCCTTTTTCACTTTTTTTTTGACCAATGTTTGGGCATCCTACGGGTCCCAGATGTGTCCCAGGAAGAGTCTAGCTAATAATAAGTTTGCTTGCTGTTAGGTGGGTACCACCTTTGTGTAGATATGTGTTATTTGGGGAGATTTTTGACTAACCTGGGGGTATCGCTCGGAGAATGAGGCGAGTAGAGGTGTTTGGTGGAAGCCACACCTGTTGGTTTATAGTCCAGTGTGAAGCTGTAGGACTTCCTGTGGGGAGAATGACTGACTTGGAGCTTTACATCCAAGGAGCACCTGCTCTTCACACAGTGTCAGCTTCCTGCCCTTACAGGTCCTGCCCTTGTGCAGGGGAGGATGGAGAGGGACCAAGGATGTGTGCCGAGCAGGACCACAACTACCAGTTGACCAGCACCTGGCACTTGGTAGTGGCTCAGTCAGTATCTGTTGGATGACTTGAGTGAGTGGCGTTGCGTGGTAGAAATCGAGAGAGCTTGGAGGCAAGGTGTGATCGGCAAGGTGAAGCAGACCCAGCTTTGATTCCAGCCCCTGCTCCTTCCCAGCTGCATGGCCTTGAGCAAGTCACTTCTCTGAGCTTCAGTTTTTGCGTCCAAGAGATGAGAACGAGAGCAGCCACCTTGAGGAATGACACTAGGAGATTAGAGTCAGGTCACTTAGTAGGTGCTTAATAAATCATAGCTCTTCTTTCTTCCCTTACTTAGTCCTGCGTCCTGCCCACATGCCACCAACCATCACAGTGGTGACAGCTGTGTCCCAGGGTTTCATTTTTCTTCACACTTGCCAAACTCAGGCATATTTCTTTTTTAAAAAATTAATTAATTAATTTATTTATTTTAGGCTGCATTGGGTCTTCATTGCTGCACGCGAGCTTTCTCTAGTTGCGGCGAGCGGGGGCTACTCTTCGTTGCGGTGTGTGGGCTGCTCATTGCGGTGGCTTCTCTTGCTGTGGAGCATGGGCTCTAGGCACGTGGGCTTCAGTAGTTGTGGCTCGCGGGCTCTAGAGTGCAGGCTCAGTAGTTGTGGCGCACGGGCTGAGTTGCTCTGCGGCATGTGGGATTTTCCCAGACTGGGGCTCGAACCCGTGTCCCGTGCATTGGCAGGCGGATTCTTAACCACTGTGCCACCAGGGAAGACCAGGCATATTTCTTAACGTTATTCATTAGAAAGAGATCGGAAGTGAGGAAAGAAAAATCTCCAGTTTGGGGAGTAAAATTCCAGCCAAGGAATGAATCCGTGTGAGGTTTACATCTTGGTAGAAACTCCCAAGTATTGCTTCCCTTGAAGGAAACACCTGGAGGTGTGTTATTACAGACGAGGTCTGCCGAGACACAGGTGGTGTTACCCTGGTAACAAGAGCTGCCCTTGGTGATGGGTATCAGGAGATTTACATGCTCGATTTTATTCCTTAGCTGCCCAGCGAGGTAAGTATTGCTAACTCTGATTCAAAGGTGATAAAAAATGAGTCCCAGAGATGGCAGATGCCTTGCTAGTGTCACACCGACATTAAGTAAAAGAGCTGGATTCAGACTCACGCATGTCTAAGTTTCTTAACCTGAGGTCTGCATTTTAGGGAGTGCTTGAGCCCCCTGAATTTGTGTGCATGACTTTGGTCTATACAAATGGTTCTCAAAACTTCGTGTTTCAGTTTATTTTTCTAGGAGAGAAAAGAGCCCAGCTCTTTTGTTAGTCCCCAGCGGGGTCAGTGACCCCAAAGTGGTTGAGGAAGACCCTCTTTCAGAGACAGAACTCTCTGTGCTGCTCTGCACTAGGGATTAATTAGCGCTTACAGAAGGGAAGTGACTTGTTCAGCGATGAAACAGCGATACATGAATTGGTACCAACTCAACAGATCATAACTGGGTCCTTGTTCACATAAGGCATCAGGAAAGGATTTGGGGATTCATTCGGGCTCCCATCCATTTATCCACTTGTCCATCCACTGTTCCATCCATTGCACAAGTATCTGCCGCATGTCTTTCTGTCTAGCATGGCATGGAAGAACAGGAATCTTGTCACGAGATTCCTAGGATTCTAATCTTAGCTCCACTGCATATCAGCCATAGAAGACCTTGGGCACGTTTCTTGACCTCTGTGTGTCTCCTTTCGTCTGTAAACTGAGGATACCGAGAGGACCCACCTCACGGGGTTCTTGAGAAGATTAAACGGGTGACCTCATGGAGAGTACTCAGGACCATGCCAGGCAGAGTAAATGCTGTGTGTGGTTTTACGGTTATTGTTGATGCTGTTGTTATTATTTTTGTCACTAGGTACGTCCCAGGTTCTGGGAATACAGTCATGGGTAATCCAGACCATGTGTTGCCTTCATGAAGTTCACATGCTGGGGAGGATGGAAGATAATCATAATAATTGTTATTTATTGAGTGTTCCCTTGTACCAAGCTCTGCACTAAGTACTTAATCTACATTTTCCCATTTCATTGTCAACACTTGCCTTTCTAGAAGGTGCTGTCATGACCCTTTCCATTTTACAGGTGAAGAAACTGAGCTCAATTTCCCCAGTTTACTAGAAACTATACAAAGCATCTTTTCTAATGATTGCATTAATGTTCTATTGAGGGAATATACTGAAAATTATTTTTTTAAAAAAAAGGAACCTGAGCTTGGAAAGGTCAAACTGTTTGCTTAGAACTCCGTAGCCCAGAGTCTTAGCCGTGACAGTCCACCCTCTTTTTATCAGAATGGAGGTTGGGGCTAACCATCTTCCGGACTTAATTCTTCCGTCCTTGGGCCAAATGGCTGTCTCTGCCTTGAGCTGTGGGGTGGCTGATCCTGGCCTCACGGGTGTCTGTCCTTCTGTCTCAGCAGATGAAGAATGTTCCACCACAGACCATCCCTATAAGAAGCCCTACATGGAGACATCGCCCAGTGAAGAGGACCCGTTCTACCGCTCCGGCTACCCCCAGCAGCAGGGCCTGGGTGCCTCCTATAGGACAGAGTCAGCCCAGCGGCAGGCCTGCATGTATGCCAGCTCTGTGCCGCCCAGCGAGCCCGTGCCCAGCCTGGAGGACATTAGCTGCAACGCCTGGCCCAGCATGTCGTCATACAGCAGCTGCACGGTCACCACCGTGCAGCCCATGGACAGGCTACCTTATCAGCACTTCTCTGCTCACTTCACCTCGGGGCCCCTGGTCCCCCGGCTGGCTGGCATGGCGAACCACGGCTCCCCGCAGCTCGGAGAGGGAATGTTCCAGCACCAGACCTCCATGGCCCACCAGCCTGTGGTCAGGCAGTGTGGGCCTCAGACTGGCCTCCAGTCCCCCGGCAGCCTTCAGGCGTCGGAGTTCCTGTACTCTCACGGCGTGCCAAGGACCCTGTCCCCGCATCAGTACCACTCGGCCGTGCACGGAGTCGGCATGGTTCCAGAGTGGAATGACAGCAGCTAAGGCGAGGCCTGCTCCTTCACCGCCATTTCCAGAGGGAGGGGAGAGAGGGAGAGGGACAGTCGCAGGGAGAACCCCAAGGACGAGATGTCTCATTTCACCCCGTGTTCACGTCTGCACTTGAGAACCCCCCACCCTGCCCCCAACACTGATGTAATCAGTCGCTTGAATCCACAATTCAAAAAATGTGACTTTGTTTTGTCTCAAAACTTAAAAAACCGCCAAGAGGAGATGAGTCTCTCCCCCCCACCCGCCCCTCCCCACCACTGCACTCATCAACCGGCCACATTCACACCACCTCCAGATGCCCTCCTTGATTTCTTTTCTTTTGGTCTCCAGAATGTCCTGCCTCCTGGAGTGTTTGATCCTCACGCGTAGTTAGAGTCCTTCCCTGTCTTGGTGTTAATGTTGACGTTGTTATATAATAAATAATAATATATTTTTTTTCTTTCCATTTTCTTAACGGGACCCAGTCCCTTATTTTGGGGGAGGTCTGAGGCGAGTATGTTTCAAAATATGTATTTGTGCGGTTGCCCTCAAATACTCCTCCACCCCCAAACCTAAATCCGCAACCCTCTGTCTTGACTAAGAAATTACCTACCTCTGCCATGTGGCGTCTCCGATGCCGGCCTCCCTTCCCCATCCTCACGAAGTCCCGTTTCGCCTGCTACCAACCAGTGGAGTCAGGGTAACACCAGACTCCATCTGGCATCCTATCTTACTCGGTCCTCCCTGTCTTCCCGGCTCCGTGTTTTTCCCGCCCGCTAAAACGTGGCCTATAGCTTCCCCACCGGAAAGCTTGCTTTGAAAAACTTAAAAAGCCCCGGTTTACATGCGGGCAGAACTGATAAGCAAGGCGCAAGCTCTGTGCTGACAAGAGTTGTGAAAAAGCCAAAATAAATATTCGTCCTGATAAAAAAAACAAAGCCAGCCCCCAGCTTCCAAACCTCCATCACTGACGACCCAATCTGGATACAAAGGCAAAAGCCACCATCCTAAAGAAGCAGCCAGACGTGCTCACTGGGGAGCGTTCTCCAAAGACATCACGCCAGCACGAAATGCAGGCCCAAACTGTGGTTACTGAAAGCAGAAAACACTATGAAAAAAAGTGTGTAAGTAAAGTGTTATTGCAGGGTTCTTCAGATGTAATATTTTACTGGTACTATTTATTTATAAATAGGCGTTCTAATTAAGTGATAACCTGAAGTGAAATCCAGCATGGGAGCTGGCCAAAAGCTTTTAATTTTATTGATACTCAAAACCAAGTTTGCGGTTTTTTTTTTCTTTCAAATGTGCTTTGCTTTCTTGATTAAAAAAGTTTTGTTTTGTGTTTTTTTTAACTGACCCTAATAAAGAGAACAGGGTAATATGTGAGACTGCGTATGTTCAAGTACGTGAGAGCGTGTGTCTGTTTGTCATGTGGGTGTCTTTATGCGATTATGTCTTTTTATGTTGCTAAGGCGGGGGGGGTGAGAATTAAGTACTCGTTTCGTATATTTGTGTGCCAGTTAATGCCTAATAAACACCATGTGCTTAAAAAAGTACAGGGACTTGAACACCCATTTTTTCTCCCCTGTTCTTTTGATGGACTGATTTGAGAGGAAATTTGGTGGAGGAAACTGCTTTCTCCGGTTGTTCTCAGGGGTATTTGGAATCCTGTACTTGAGTGTAATGGAGCTGAGTAGGTTTGCTGCTGGTTTAGGTCTCTGGAATGGAGATATTTGTTTTAACTGAATTTGGGTCGGCATCGGAAAGGAAAAATCATCAGGAATCCCAGCTGATCAAAAAATGATATCGGCCATACTATACATAACACCTAATCCTTGGTTTTCTGAAGGATGTCCTTCTTTGAGTTAATTTACTGGCAATCAAGGGTTTTGGAGGTCCCAATATAGACAACTTTACAGACCTTCAATGGATATTTACTTAAACCCACGAATTTAGGATGTGTGAGTTTGTCCTATCTAACATGTGTAGGGCAGAAAAGAGCAGCAAATTGGTAAGTAAATCAGTGCTGCAATTTTTTTCCTATTTTTATAATTTCAGCTCCCACACCTTTCAAATGATCTAGAACCATTGAATATGTCACATCCCCTTAAAACAGGAACAACTGGCTTGTTAATTCCAAATTGTTCACTTCATCAGGTCGCCCTGGACTTTTCCTAGGCAAAGAATTAATTATACAGAAATGACAATTCAGCTGCTTTCAAGTACAATGGAGAAACTAGGTCAATGGCCTTCCTGTCCCCACAGAGAATGAATGAGGAAAGTTTCACTGGATAAGTTCTGACTTTAAACAGATACATACTTTGATGGGTTAAAAAAATCTTTGAAAAAATTACCTTCTAAACTAATTTACCAACTATACAAGATAGGCAGTCTTACTCTTTCTCAAGAGCGTCGTAAGAATACAGAATTCACGTCCCCATCCCCAGCACTCAAACAACTGCCTCATAGGAAAAATCATTAAAAGCATGTCCACGGCAAGTTTCATAAATCAAAAAAGGGACACTGTCCTTCCATAACAGCTGCAGGTTGACCTCTTTGTGTTCCAGACAGTGGTAATAAAGGAGCTTTTCAGGGAATTGGTAGGTTTAAGGATGTCATATCCAAAGATTCATGTGGTTTTTTCATCGTTTAGATGTCAAAAGGCACAACACAAATTACTGTATTTCTATAATATGTTTAGTGGATGTTTGCTCTGGACTGGACATGTGATAATTACTGAGGACACAGTGATAGAGGTTGTGTCCTCCTGGAGCTTATGGTTTACTGAGAAAAACAGCCCTTAGGTAATCATCTGCGTAATTAAAGGATTGCAAAGGCAGGGAGAACTATGAAAGCAGCGTGCATGATGTCATAAAGAGATAAGACATGGAGTCCTAACCTGGGTTAGAGGAGCTGAGTCCTGAGTGATGAGTAGGAATTAGCCAGGTGAAAAGTTGGGAGGGAAACATCTCAGGCAGAGGGAACAGCTTGTGCAAAGGTCCTGAGGCAGAAATGGTGATGGAGAAATGAGAAAACAGATTCATGAATGGGTAGTAATCACTGAGTCTGCATTCATTCATTTGTTCAACAAGCATGTGTTGGAGTCCCAGCCTGTGTGACAGATAGACACCCTTACTTGCTGAGGACCTACTAATGGTGTTGAGGTCTTTCCCAGTTTGTTCCCACAGCTGCATATGGCAGACCGGATTTGTATAATACCTGGGAGAGGAGTGTTATAGCATTCTTCTGGCTGCCTTGCCCAACACTGAGGACTCAAGTGCGGGACTCAAATTTATGGGGCAGAGGGTCACCAGAGCCATCAGAGACTCTGATCATTAGTATTCTTGAGCTCAGAGAGGTCGGGAACACCCATAACATCACACAGCTGGTGTGTGGCAGAGCTCAGCATGGAACCTAAGTTTGTCCAAGCCTTAGCTTCCTTGGTCACTAAAAGGAGCTATTTTACCTGCTTCAAAGGACTGTTATGAGGTTTAAATGAGATAATATCTCTGGAAATGTCCAGTTAAGTACCTAACACAGTACGTGCTCAATAAACACTTAAAAAGAAAGACTTTGATCCATGAAATGCAAGTTACATAAAACTTTTTATTCATTGATTTAGCAAATCCATATTTAAAAAATAATAATACAGGGAGTTCCCTGGCGGTCCAGTGATTAGGACATGGAGCTTTCACTGCCGAGGGCCTGGGTTCAATCCCTGGTCAGGGAACTAGGGTCCCATAAGCTGCCTGGCATGGCCAAAAAAAAAAGAATAATACATGTTGCTAATGAGGAAATAGGAAATTTCGTAAACTCCTGGCTGGAATGAAGATAGATCAACTCTTTGGGAGGAGACTTTAGCAGAAGAGA
This sequence comes from Mesoplodon mirus, assembly GCF_964341445.2. Classification (NCBI taxonomy): domain Eukaryota; kingdom Metazoa; phylum Chordata; class Mammalia; order Artiodactyla; family Ziphiidae; genus Mesoplodon; species Mesoplodon mirus. The sequence continues at coordinate 14,496,251 of NC_138989.1, forward strand.
TGAAAAGCCTTAAAAAGGTGCCAATCATTTAATTGGACTATTCTGCTTTAAGGAATTGGTCCTAACGTCATAATCTGGGGTGTGCATAAATATTTATTTTCTGGGATGTTCATCATGGTTTTTTTTAATCATACAAAACTGGAGACAGCCTTATCATACAATATGGAGTCGGGGTAAATAAATTAATGTCTGCCCAGACAGTGTAATATCACTTTGCCATTAAAAACCACATTTGTGAAGACGATTTGAAGAAGATTTCAAGATCCATTGTGAGTGCAAGAACGGGTTACAAGAAGCATGCCCACCAGCATCTCAGTTTTATTAAATACAACAGCATTCATTGATGCTCAGTGGAAAAAAAAAACAGGATGTGTAACACAATAATAGTAGTGGTGGGAATTGTGAGCGTTTAAAATTTCTTTGTGTATTTGAATATTTTCCATCTTTCTGTGATGAAGATGAACTCTCTTTATAATTAGGAATAGAATTAGTAAAATAAAATCGAGTTTATTTTTTGGTTGTTGACCAAATCGAGTCTGTGAGGAAGGTGAGGTACCGGTGTCTGCTTTGAGGATGAAAGGTTGGAGATTCCATCAGGGGTGATACTGGCCTCGGCAGTGACAGAGCTGGGTACCAGTACCAGTCGGCTGCCTGCTCAGCGTGGAATGTTCTCCTTGGCAGAAACAAGGAGACATCTGGATGTATCGCTGGCTCCGTTTTCTGGGATTGATTTTTGCAGGCTTGGTCCTCTTATTGGGTTAAACTATTGTCCTGGGAAAACTGTCCTTCTCTTGTTAACAAATACACACCCACACAAACACACAAGCACACACACATACATACACAAGCACGCACACACACACACACACACGCATGTTGAATCAGGCAGTTGTAAGAATCTCACCTTTGTTCTCTACCTGACCCGGCTTATAAAATTCACCTTACCACTTAGTGCTTCTGTGACCTTGGGCAAGTCACTTAACCTCTTTGACCCTCCATTTAATCATCTATGAATCGACGACAATAAGAGTACTTACCTAAAAGAGTTGTTCTTGTAAGGATTCAATGAGACATGAGTGTAAAGTCCTGAGCACAGTGCCTGGTGTAGAGGAAATACTCAGTAACTTTTAGCTAATAAGAGTATTAATTATTATTATTGTCATCATCATTGTTAGGAGTCCTTCTCCTCCTCCTCTTCTTCCTCCTCCTGCTGGGAAATCTACCCCTATGTTCTTCTATTTTTATAGTAGACTTAAGCTCACTAGGGGTTAGGAAGGAATCACCACCACCATCATCACCTTCAACAATAATTAAAACATAGCTTTCCCGGGCAGGCTCCATATTGAAGACTATCTAAATAGCTGGCTTTGTAAGTGGCTTATCAACCCTGAATTTTCTATGGCAACAAAGAAGGAACAGAAGTTTCTACATCTTAGAAGGCCGACAAGCCAGCACCTTTTCTGACCTCAGCATTCTTATACCCCTTCAAAAAGCAGTCAGGCATGTTAATCCTACCGAAGATACGAATTTAAGAAGGCTTGGTCCCTGTTCCTGGAACTGTAAGGGCTGAGGGTGAGAGACAGCCTGGAGAGTAGACTGAGGGTTATTCCTGACAGAATTTTAATATCTGACTGACGCCCCTGCTACTCTTGATACTAATACCAGTGATAGTAAGAGTGGCTTTCATTTATTGACCATATAGTATGTGCCAGTCCCTGGCACAAGCAGTATACCTATATGGTCCCATAACTGGGATTGTAGGGGCCAACCTGATTCCTGTTTTACAGATGAGAAAGCACCTTAGCAGAGACTTTAGGTGACATGTCCAAGGTCACTCCGCTTACGAGTGACCATTGCATGCTGCCAGACTCCCTTATGTGATGGTTGGATCCAAGCCACCTCTGCAGGACCTGCAGGAACAGGAGAAGATGGGCAGCTGGAGTGTGCCAGGGCGTGTGTGCCTTCAGGTGGCGTGTCCTTGGAGCCTTCAACCTCAGGGAAAGTAAAGGAGGTTTTGTGACTTGGTGGCTTCCTGGTCTCGGATGCCCAGCTAACCCTCTGGTGTGTGAGCAAGTTGTATTCACTTCCCCAAGCCTCAGTCTACACCTCTGTAAAATGGGGGCAATCAGATCTGCCTCCAGGCTTGGGGTAGGGGTTCAATGAGAGAGTTTAACGTGTTTGTAGAAGAGACACACTAGGAGAGACTTCTTTCTTTAACTTTCATCACAGGTTACCTTTCTTCCTTCATTCACTGCAGGCTTTCTCTCCTGGGGTCAGGAGAGCTTTGTGAGGGCAGGAATATTCCGGTCTTGTCTGATTGTATTTTCATTTAGAAGGTGTTCGCCGTCTATGTCCTGAGTGAATTAATGAATGACTCAACAGATGTGCATCTCGGAGGACAGCAAGTCAAGGACTCTGTGGCTGGTGATTCTCGTGCCCGCTTTTGCGTCCTCTCTGCCCACCTCAAGTTGCCGATGCAGTGAAGGGTGACAGTGGAGTGCACGCTGACAGCATGCCACCTCAAACAGCCCCTGAGATCTTTAGCCACAATCAAGGCAGCAGGACAATCAATCACAAAACCTCAGAGGCACGTGTGGAAGAACATTTATTTTTGCGCATGACCTAAGTGAGCCACTGAGTTGTTCTGTTGAATCAGCCGAGCGGTTCTGTGGATCATGGCCAAGTTCCGCTAGCCTTGGCTGGGCTCGTGTGCCGTGATCAGCCGATGGTTCGACGGAGGGCAGGTTGGTCTAGGGTGTCCTTGGATGGGTGACGCGGTTCTGCTCCACGTGACTTCTCGTCCTCACATTTACATTCAAAGCCAGGAGTGTGTCTGCTGTGCCTGTAAGTCATTTACAGGTCTTCCCTTAATAGTTGTATAGCCGGGCTTCAACCAGAGAGGCAGAACCAGTAAGAGATGTACAGATACGTATTAAGAACCTTATTGAAAGGAATTGCCTCACGTTTGTGGGAGCTGGTGGGTAAGTCTGAAATCCATAGGGCAGGCCATTAGGAAGGACAGCGTATTAGTCTGCTCAGGCTGCTGTAACTGAGTGGCTTAAATGAGAGAAATTTATTTTCTCACGCTGCTGGTGGCTGGGAAGTCCAAGAACATGGTGTGCTTTGTATTATAACCCCAGCTCACTACCCGGAGAATCCCATTTTTAAAAATCGTATTTATTTATTTTTAATTGAAGTAGAGTTGGTTTACAATGTTGTGTTAGTTTCAGGTGTACATCAAAGTGATTCTATATATAGAGACTATATATTCTCTCTATATAATCATATATAGATATATTATTTTTCATATTCTTTTCCAGAGGAGCCCCATTTTTTTTAACATCTTTTCTGGAGTATAATTGCTTTACAATGGTGTGTTAGTTTCTGCTGTACAACAAAGTGAATCAGCTGTACACATACATATATCCCCATATCTCCTCCCTCTTGCGTCTCCCTCCCACCCTCCCTATCCCACCCCTCTAGGTGGTCACAAAGCACCGAGCTGATCTCCCTGGGCTATGCGGCCGCTTCCCACTAGCTATTGATTTTACATTTGGTAGTGTATATATGTCCATGCCACTCTCTCACTTCGTCCCAGCTTACCCTTCCCCCTCCCTGTGTCCTCAAGTCCATTCTCTATGTCTGTGTCTTTATTCCTGTCCTGCCCCTAGGCTCTTCAGAACCATTTTTTTTAACATCTTTATTGGTGTATAATTGCTTTACAATGGTGTGTTAGTTTCTGCTTTATAACAAAGTGAATCAGCTATATGTATACATATATCCCCATATCTCCTCCCTCTTGCGTCTCCCTCCCACTTTCTCTATCCCACCCCCTCTAGGTGGTCACAAAACACCGAGGAGCCCCGTTTCTACCCTGAGTTTTAGGGTCCTGGAAATGTCAGATATTAATACTCTACAGACCTTTAGAGAAGAGGAAAATGAGGCCATGTTAACTCCAAAGTGGAGGCGGTGACTTGCTCGAGGCTGGGAGGCTACTTAATGGCAAAGATGGGGCCAACGCCCGGACAAAACTGCATTTGTTCTGGATTCCTTGTGTGATGAGTATTTGGTATTTTGTGACCTCCCTGCATCGTTCTTCCTTCTTTGGGAGATGGCACCCCGATTCTTTGGGATGGTTTATATCATTCTTGTTGTGTGTGGGCACAGCAGATGCTGTCAGGGCCCAGCCCTGTCTCCTGGGCCCATCCTCCGGGTCACCTGCAGCTTGGGTGGATGGTCCTCAGACACCAGTGACTGTCTGCTTCCCGCCTCTGGGTCTCTTTGCTTGATGTCTTTCTCTGGCCTTAGGTATGTGCTTGGCCAGGGAATTAAGTAATGAGGGACCGGAGTAGCAACCTGTAAATATCCCAGCTTTCTGGCTCCTTGGCGGGACTATTCTGAGTATGTTTAGCAGTCTCTTATGGGGTCCCTAGCAGGACTGAGTCCCAGTGGCTCACAGAGGTGACCTGCTCGTTACCACGACCTTCATTGGTTTCCTTTCCTGCCTTATCTCTCTTCTCACTCCCTCACTCAAATAGATCACTGCACTCAAATCCTTTTTTTAGGGTCTGCTTGGAGGAAACTTACCCTAGGAGAGGAACACTTTAATCCAGAGCTCTCCCTGGCCTTAGACAAGACGGCGGGAGCCCTTGACCCAAGGAAGGCTTATTGCCTCTCTCTCTCTCCTTCTCCCAGAAGGAGAATCTCGAGTGGAGAAGTAAACAGACTGAGATTACTAGTGTACACTCAGTTTAGTCCATAACAAAACACTTTTTTGTTTTGTTTTGTTTTGTTTGTTTTTTTGTGGTACGCGGGCCTCTCACTGTTGTGGCCTCTCCCATTGTGGAGCACAGGCTCCGGACGCGCAGGCTCAGCGGCCATGGCTCACGGGCCCAGCCGCTCCACGGCATGTGGGATCTTCCCGGACCAGGGCACGAACCCACGTCCCCTGCATCGTCAGGCAGACTCTCAACCACTGTGCCACCAGGGAAGCCCCCAAAACTCTTTTTTAGTTCTTTCCACCTTGATCCCCCAGACTGTCCCTTTATTATAATTATGATTTTCCAATATTCCCTTCACCTCTGTTAGTTCCCTTTCAAAGTTGCCACCCACTCTTGTAAAGACTGATCAGGGAACACCCCTCAGAGCACGTCATTCACGTTGATAGTCTAGCCAAATGGGGCCACCTGAAGTTGTGCAGTGCACACCTGCCCAACGGTTCATGGCGGCTCTGTACCACTGATACTTTCAATACATGCTTTTCTTTAATATTGTACCATAGCAGATAAAACCTTGATATGGAAGTAGCCTTCTGTCTTCAGGTAAGTGAATGTCTAAACTATGGGCATGAGATAGTTGAAACAGCATTCAGGTATTCTTCAGGCTAAAGTTTGTCTCTAAAACAAGAGTCCAGAGGAGAAAGAACCAGGTATCACAAGGGGAACTGGGGATAGAAGATTTGACTTTGCTTTCCCAATACCAGCTGTATTCAGGGAGTGAGCCTTATTTCTGTTACTTTCATGAGGTTGAAATAACCAGCCCGAAGCCCAGCTATTGCCAGCAGCCTTTCCCAGCTCTGTCTGGTATCTACTTCCTTTCTCTGGAAAAAACATTTGTAGGAAAAGAAGGGGAGACAGAGAGAATGACAGAGAGACAGAGACAGACAGAGAGATAGACAGAGACAGAGAGAGATAAAGGAACCTGAGGAAAGTTTTTACATTACTCTAATTTCTGAAACATAAAAACTATTCTTTTAGAGTAAATCCATTTTTTCCCTGTTGCATTGAGGATTGAGAAATTCCTGGGAAAATAATTTGTCAAGTCCCGACTGATCAAAGATACATATGAAAGGAGCTCACCTTTTTTCCTTCCCTAGGAAAAAACCAGCCCCATCTAAGCTCAGAATGAATTGGCAATTCATTTACTGACTGTCAGATAAAGTAGCACAATCTCCATCACATCTTTAACTGGGACAGGACCAGAAGGAAGCAATTCTGTGCCCACCGAATGTACAAGCTGGGGGTATGTTAGTGATTAAGGACTCCTGGCCTAGGGGGAGGCAGAGAGATATGACTCAGATTCGAAAATGCACCATAAATCTCTCTCTTTTATTCAAAATGTGTGTTTTATAGTCGTTTCCTGGCCAATTGCTGCCTTGAATAAATATATAACATATCTGGATTTAGCTTTTAGGCCCAGAGCTGGGGTTTGTCTTGAGGGCCAAGTATTCTTGATATTTCCAAGAACTTAGCAAAGAGCAAATAATGAAGCTCTCCTTTCTTTCTGACTCACCAGCCACATCCTACATGGAAAATAAAAATAAGAGGTCGGGGCTAATTGGGCAGAGGGAGATAAAGCAACACCTGGTCCGCGGAGCTCATTTCTTGTATCCTCCAAACGGGCTGCCACTTTACCCTCTCCCCCGACACTTCTCAGCCAGGTACACCCCAATGAAGTTGCCAGCTCCGAGCCGTTGGCAGCATTTGGTTAGATCGATACATACTAACTCAGACATTTGGTCAAACACTTTGGTTTGGAGGATTAAGGTTTATAAAAAGGTTTTTAGGAGATTTCCGTTTGATTTCATCCATTCTCTTTTTCCCTCTTGTTATCAACTTCAGTTGAGTTTGGAGTTCAAGGCCCAGAGTGCTTTACAGTCCTGATTATTGAGGGTTCATTATATGCTAAGCGTTTTATATGATTATCATGCATAGGGTCCAAACTTGCTATTGAGTGTTTTAGAAGTCAAGGCCAAAAGGGAGGCCTGCTTAGTTACAAGATTCCCCATATAGCCCCGGGAGGTGTGCAGGGACCATTCTTAGCCCCATTTTACAGGTGAACAAATCGAGGCTCAGAGGGGCTGTCAGTCGCCCAAGTTTTCATAGCGGGACTAGACAAACACTTCTAGTTCCTCCAGCCCCGATGCCAGGCACTCGCCGTGTACCTACTGCAAAGCCCAAATGGCACAGTCCCTGCCCTTCAAGAGATCTCAGTCGAGTGTGACATTAAATGTCTTGTGCCTAGATTCCTGAGAGTTAGCTCAGAGCCTGGCAAGAAGTGGGTGCTTAGACTTCCTGCCAAATTCCCCAATTCCCGACAGCCTGGCTGATCTAACTTGGAGAGAATGTTAATCTTGATATATATGCAGAAGTCATTGAATACTCTCTTATTTCTCAGAGAAAGCTGCACTTGAGAACGCTCGGTGGTCAGAGGAGACATTTGAGGGAGAACAGAGCTGAATCTTGTAGAGCCTTCATGTTACAACACCGTGTCAGGATGTTGGTGTGGAATGAGGTTCCAAAGGCTGAGAATGGAGGCACGTGGGGTGACTCTACCTGCGACAGCTGAGTCAGACTGCCCGGAATGGAACCCCACCTCTGCCACTTCTCCACGATGCCAGATCTGGTAAACCTCTGTAATTTCCTGCGCTCTGGTTTCTCTACTTGTAAAATATTGATAAGAGGATTGTTTGTGAATTAAAGCGGTGAAGGCATAAGAAAGGATCTATTGACACGGCTCTCAGCGTAGAACAGACACTCAGAAAACGGCACGGATGACAGGCATTGTCTATCTCCTGCCTATTTCCATCAAGAATCTTTGACTGCAAAAATGCATGCAATCCACAGGTGGCAAATAATAAAATAATGAGGCCAAGAGTGATTAGTATATGTCAGTGAATTCCATTTGGTCACGTGTGATAGACTATATTTTCCAAAAGTGGCCACCACAATATTTTTTGTCCCATGCTGTCTTCCAGGGTCATGGTGCTTCTCCCATCAAGAGATGGAGTCTGGGCTGATTCATTTTGCTGTGCAGTGGAGGCTAACACACATTGTAAGGCAACCATACTCCAATAAAAATTAATTTAAAAAAAAAAGAGAGATGGAGTCTGATTCTCCCCTTGACTTTGGCTGGACTTACTTCTGGCAAATAGAATGGGATGGTGGTGGGGTAATGCTCCCCAGCACTAAGGAGTGAGCTAAACACAGGCCAGGCCCAGGGTAGGCGACAGGTGATGACCCCTTCAGTTGGAAGACCTCCCAAGGCTAGGTCATAAGAGGTGATAAAATTTCTGCCTAACTTGCCCCTGCACTGGGACGCTCACTCTTGAAACCCAGCTGCCATGCTGTGAGGAAGCCCAAATGAGCTCACTGGGAGAGCCCATGAGGAGCAGCCCACGTGGAAAGGAGATGAAGCCCCAAGCCTACGGCTAGCACCCAGCCCCAGACGTGCTAGCAAAGAGCCTTCAGGTCATTCTGCCCTCAGCTCCCAGCATTGCGGTACCGAGACTGCCCCGTGCCATGCCCTGTCTGAATCACTGACCCATGGGATCCAGGAACATAAGAAAAGGTTGTTTTACATCACTAAGTTTTAGGATATGTCGCTTCTCAGCCTTCGGAACCGGAACATCCTGTGTAGTTCATAGAAATATATTTGGCCCTGAGTTTTCGAGCTGCCAAAACGAGGAGAGAATTATAGTTAGTTACAAGAGCCCTAAGAGTTCATAAAAGACAAATACATCGAGATGTTTGCTAAACACCAGGAGGGAGATTTTCCTTGGGTTCTTATAAAGATGATGTAGTGCTGTGTAGTTTTTTGGTGATTTTCTTGAGGGTACCATCGTGTTCATGAAGCCCAATAGCAAATATCACAGGACTGTCTCTCTTGGGTTCCCCGGGTGTGCTACCACCCTAAGTCACAGTTTGACAAAATCAAGTGGTACAGAGGCCAAAATGATAAAATCTGGTTATTAAAGTCTCTGCAGGTCTGGCTTAATGTGGAGGGATATGTTGTAGAGATCAGTAAGCAGTTGGGGTCAAGTCTTTTTTTTTTTTTTTGCGGTACGCGGGCCTCTCACTGTTGTGGCCTCTCCGGTTGCGGAGCACAGGCTCCGGACGCGCAGGCTCAGTGGCCATGGCTCACGGGCCTAGCTGCTCCGCGGCATGTGGGATCTTCCCGGACCGGGGCACGAACCCATGTCCCCTGCCTCGGCAGGCGGACTCTCAACCACCGCGCCACCAGGGAAGCCCTGGGGTCAAGTCTTTATTGTCAGTACCCAGAGCAGAATCTGGCACCAAGGTGATAAAAGTATTTGTTGAATGAATAGAGAACAAATCCTTCATCCAGAGGAGTTGCAAGAAATACCCTGGTTAAAGAGGTAAGAAGTCAGCTTTGGAGCTGAGAGAAATCCACGTTCAAATTCCCCCGACACCTCTGATTAGCGGTGTGGCCCTCGGTGAGTTACTTAATGTCTCTGAGTCTGGCTTCCTTATCTCTGAGACAGGGAGAATCATAGCCCCCATTTCACAGGGTAGTAAGAGCCACAGCTGGTTGTTAAAGGATCATGGGGCCGGATGGCTGAGGTCCCTTTGAACAGCAGCAGAAAGCTTTTCTCTTTTGCTCACTCTCTCTTTCCTGGATTTCACACTCTCCCTCAGCCACTTGAGAAAGACAAGTTTCAGTTTCAAGTGGTTCCCCTGGGAACGGGGCCCAGGTAGGGAGCGAGTGCTGAGCTAAAAACAGGCCTGGCCTAGGGTGGGGTGACCTTCCCCCTCCGCAAGCTGTGTCTTGCTCTTTGGGGAAGCTGGCCGCCAGGGTGCCCGGTCCTAAAAGCCTCGCTCACTTCCTCCCCTCCCCCAGCATTGCCTGGTTAGGACTCCTCTCCAGGAGGGGGCTGTAAGTACTTTAGACAACAGGCTGATAGTGTCCAAGAGATGGATGGGGCCGCCCTTATCTTGCTTAAAGAGACACAGCTGGCTGGGTCTGTTGCTTCTCCCCTTCCTCTTCCTTCCCAGCCTGTGAATTTAATTTTCTTCCACACACACGCGCACACACACACACACACACAGACACGCACACACAGGTTAGCACATGCAAGAGCACATGCACACAGCCTCTGGGAATCTTCCTTCTGTTTCTTAGGACCACTTACCTTGTCTTCCTCCCTCTTGTCCATCCTTTTCATGACCTATAAAACTCAGAGGGCCACCCGGACACAGACTGTGGTCTTCAAAAGCCTGAAAAGTGTAGGCTGGAAATTTGAGGTGGGGATGGGGATGAGAGGAGTATCCTCCCCTCCCCTCAGCAGAACTTCCTTAAAAGAGAAAAGGAGGGGCTTCCCTGGTGGCGCAGTGGTTGAGAGTCCGCCTGCCGATGCAGGGGACACGGGTTTGTGCCCCGGTCCGGGAAGATCCCACATGCCGTGGAGCGGCTGGGCCCGTGAGCCATGGCCGCTGAGCCTGCGCGTCCGGAGCCTGTGCTCCGCAACCGGAGAGGCCACAACAGTGAGAGGCCCGCCTACCGCAAAAAAAAAAAAAAAAAAAAAAAAAAAAAAAAAAAGAGAAAAGGAGAAGGGAGGAGGGAAGGAAGAAGGAAGGAAAGATATACAGAAAATCAAGAAATCGGTTCCTTCTCACCCTTAGTTGATGGTCCCTTCTACTCCAGACCTCTGGGCTCATATTCTAGATTCTAGAATTGTGTTCCAAACGTGATAGGATTCCTGGGCTTCAGGGCTGCAGGAGGTATTTGAAGGGAGAGATGCTCAGGGTTCAAGCCCAAATTCTAAGTCCAGACCCACAGAGACAAAGGGACAGGCTGTTGGCTGGCAGGATATTCCTGGAAAATTAGACACTGTGAATTAGTGCTGGAACTTTAGAGCCATGGGGACTCCAAGAAAAAGTATATACCCTCTGTAACCCTTCCCTTCTGGGTTCCCACCCCAGAGAAGTTGTTCTCAGCCAGGGGCGATCGGGCTCCCCAAGGAATATTTAGCAATATCAAGACGTTTTTGATCGGCGTGATGTCCAGTGTCCAGGGGGTGGGGGCCAGGGATGCCGCTCAACGTCCTACAGTGCACAGGGCAGCATCCCACCCCAACCAAGAATTACCCAGCCCAAATGTCAACCGTGCAGAGGCTGAGAAACCCTGCCCTGGAAAAATACCAGCACAGATGTGTAAGAGAGGATGTACAAAGAAGTGCCCAGCAGGGCTTCCCTGGTGGTGCAGTGGTTGAGAGTCCGCCTGTCGATGCAGGGGACACGGGTTCGTGCCCCGGTCCGGGAAGATCCCACATGCCACGGAGCAGCTGGGCCCGTGAGCCATGGCTGCTGGGCCTGCGCGTCTGGAGCCTATGCTCCACAATGGGAGAGGCCACAGCAGTGAGAGGCCCGTGTACCGCAAAAAAAAAAAAAAAAAAAGAAGTGCCCAGCAGGCTTTTTTTTTTTTTTTAAATCAGCAAGGACTTGGAAATAGCTTAAATATGCATGAACAGGGGACTAGTTAATGAATCAATCTTGACTCTGGTTGCAAGTTAAAATGGCTAGAATTGTAACATTCTGTTACCTAGTTCCTGCCTTCACATCTCATTCAATTTGTCTTGGGTGGGGCCCGGGCATTCATATTATAAAAGTCTCCCCCCAACACACACACCTCGGTATTTTAACATGCAGCTAGCGTTGAATAAACTAGGTTCTCTCCACCTTCAGGAGTGCTATGCAGCAGTGAAAAAGAGTGAGGTTGATTTGTATGCAGCTCTATGGCAAGATTCCCAGACACGTCACTAAATGAAAAGAAACCAGTTAGAGAATCGTAGGTTCAACATGGTGCCATTCAGAAAAAAACAGAACACAGCAAATCTACACACCCCACTGGAAAAGTCTACATACCAGTAATATATACACATGCAAAATAAGGCTACCTATTGTATGATGTACAGGGTATAACAAGAATCAAATGAGTTTTAAAAAGACACATACATCCTGAAATGTGGTCCAAGGTTACTTCCTGGGAGATGCTGAATGGACCAAGATGAGAGTGAGGTCCATGTGACCTGATCTGCAAGGTTAATTTTTTTCAACAAGGAAAACATATTCATGATTGTGTAAGTAAAACTTCATTCATAATAGGAAATCAGAGGAGAAAATTGGGTTTACAGTTACTTAAGACCATCGAAATCCAGAGAGGTCCAATATTGCCAAGGGCATCGGGCCTGTCTCAGTTGTGGCCTGGGCTTATTTATGTATTTAATATCTGGAGGCAGCGGCTTCTCCCCAGCTCCCCTTCCTCTATCCCCAGCTTTGCAGCTGCCCCAAGCTTCCGCATCTGCCCCAAGCAACGGACAGCTGATTGGAGCAGAGGCTGAGAGCTGCTCATTTTATTAATAAGTGTCATGTCCAGGGAGCTTAAATTGCTGGATTTTTTTTTCCTCTCTCTCTCTCTCTTCCTAGAAGGCACCTGCCAATAATCAAAGCTGTTCTGCCTCTCCGAGCAAAGTGGGAAAGATCAGAGGGGGTTGGGGAGGCTGCCCTACCGCAAGGAGCAGAAGAGCTCCACCTGGATTCGAGAAGGAAGAAGGGAAGGGCTTGAAGCGGCAGTGGCAGGCAGTGGGGACGACTAGGAATTTCTTGCACACCTACTAAGTGCCAGGTCCTGGGCAGAGTGATGAAGATTAAAAAAATGAAAAGGCTACCTATGGAGACAAAAGACCTGTATGCAGAAAATTATAAGACACTGATGAAAGAAATTAAAGATGATACAAATAGATGGAGAGATGTACCACGTTCTTGGATTGGAAGAATCAACATTGTGAAAATGACTCTACTACCCAAAGCAATCTACAGATTCAATGCAATCCCTATCAAACTACCACTGGCATTTTTCACAGAACTAGAACAAAAAATTCCACAATTTGTATGGAAACACAAAAGACCCTGAATAGCCAAAGCAATCTTGAGAACGAAAAATGGAGCTGGAGGAATCAGGCTCCCTGACTTCAGACTATACTACAAAGCTACAGTAATCAAGACAGTATGGTACTGGCACAAAAACAGAAAGATAGATCAATGGAACAGGATAGAAAGCCCAGAGATAAACCCACAGACATATGGTCACCTTATCTTTGATAAAGGAGGCAGGAATGTACAGTGGAGAAAGGACAGTCTCTTCAATAAGTGGTGCTGGGAAAACTGGACAGGGACATGTAAAAGTATGAGATTAGAACACTCCTTAACACCATACACAAAAATAAGCTCAAAATGGATTAAAGACCTAAATGTAAGGCCAGACACTATCAAACTCTTAGAGGAAAACATAGGCAGAACACTCTATGACATAAATCACAGCAAGATCCTTTTTGACCCACCTCCTAGGGAAATGGAAATAAAGACAAAAATAAACACATGGGACCTAATGAAACTTAAAAGCTTTTGCACAGCAAAGGAAACCATAAACAAGACCAAAAGACAACCCTCAGAATGGGAGAAAATATTTGCAAATGAAGCAACTGACAAAGGATTAATCTCCAAAATTTATAAGCAGCTCATGCAGCTCAATAACAAAAAAACAAACAACCCCATCCAAAAATGGGCAGAAGACCTAAATAGACATTTCTCCACAGAAGATATACAGACTGCCAACAAACACATGAAAGGATGCTCAACATCTTTACTCATTAGAGAAATGCAAATCAAAACTACAATGAGATATCATCTCACACCAGTCAGAATGGCCATCATCAAAAAATCTAGAAACAATAAATGCTGGAGAGGGTGTGGAAAAAAGGGAACACTCTTGCACTGCTGGTGGGAATGTGAATTGGTACAGCCACTATGGAGAACGGTATGGAGGTTCCTTAAAAAACTACAAATAGAACTACCATATGACCCAGCAATCCCACTACTGGGCATATACCCTGAGAAAACCATAATTCAAAAAGAGACATGTACCAAAATGTTCATAGCAGCCCTATTTACAATAGCCTGGAGATGGAAACAACCTAAGTGTCCATCATCGGATGAATGGGTAAAGAAGATGTGGCACATATATACAATGGAATATTACTCAGCCATAAAAAGAAACAAAATTGAGCTATTTGTAATGAGGTGGATGGACCTAGAGCCTGTCATACAGAGTGAAGTAAGTCAGAAAGAGAAAGACAAATACTGTATGCTGACACATATATATGGAATTTAAGAAAAAAAAATGTCATGAAGAACATAGGGGTAAGACAGGAATAAAGAAAAAAAATAATGGAATTTATATAGCACTAGGATAGATATTTTCAGCAAAAGTTATTTATACGTATATAATTTTAAATTTATAACACTTTGGCCCTACATGTGTCCTTATGAATTTTTTGTCAAACTCACTTGCTGATGTCACTTTTTCCACATGGCACGATTTGAGGGGGAAAAAAAAAAAGAAAAAAAATACTACTGAATAAATCTGGGTATTTAACAACAACAAAAAAAGGCATATAATCATCTCTGCCTTTTGGGAGATGAATAAACATTCATTTCTCTCCTTAACAAGTATTTGTTGTGCACCTACTATGTGCCAGCCTTTGCTAGGTCCTGGGGATCCACATTCCCATTAGTCTAATAGCAATACTTATATAACACAATACTTAATACATAATATGCCAGGCACTGTGCTCAGCTTTTAATATATGTTACCATTTAATCTTTAAGACAACCTTATGAAGCAGATTTTATTCTTATCCTTATATACATGAAGAAAAGGAGGCACAGAGAGGTGTGGCTACCACAGCATCATTTCACTCAATTCTCCAATCCCCCCTCTGAAGTGGCAACCTAAACTGATTTAGTTAGAATGCATTAGGCTGTCTTAAAGAAAACTTGCCCCATAGCAGTCTCAAGGCAGGGCAGCACCGGGGTTGATTAACTGTGATGTCAATCCAGTCAAGGTTTCATTGTCTTGCTCTGCTGTCCTGAGCCTTCTGATCAGCTCTTTGCGTGGCTGCCAGCTGACTTCAGCAGTTACAGTTTCTACAGTGAGTTAACAATGTCCAGGGTAAGCAGAGCAGGAGCTGCCCCTCCTGTGTCTATTTCCTAGAAGCCCTGACACACACCTCACATCTCACTGGTCAGAATTAGCTCAGGAGTCTCTTCCTAAAAGGGGATTTTAATAATAGGCTTAGTCTAAGCAGGATGCAGCCCAGGGGCTGAGAGCTGCCTCCCGGAAGCATAGGGTCCCTTGGAAGAGGATCAAATCAACAAAATCAGGGTTTTGTCAACAAAGTGGAAAAGGGAGCGTATGGGTATTGGATAGAGGTCACAGGTTGGACTCCCAGAAGCAGGGCCTGAGATGGGGTTTAGTGTGCAAGAAGTTTATTAGGGGGACTTCCCTGGTGGCGCAGTGGTTGAGAATCATCCTGCCAATGCAGGGGACACGGGTTCGAGCCCTGGTCTGGGAAGATCTCACATGCCACGGAGCAACTAAGCTCGTGTGCCACAACTACTGAGCCTGCGCTCTACAGCCCACAAGCCACAACTACTGAGCCCATGTGCCACAACTCCTGAAGCCCATGTGCCTAGAGCCCATGCTCCACAACAAGAGAAGCCACCGCAAGGAGAAGCCTGCCCACTGCAACCAAGAGTAGCCCCTGCTCGCCGCAACTAGAGAAAGCCCGCGTGCAGCAATGAATACCCAATGAAGCCAAAAATAAAAAAATAAAAAATAAATTTATATAAAAAAAAAGATGTTTATTAGGGAGGGCTCTTGGGATTGACTATTGTGGAAAGGAAGGAGAGGAAGCAGGACGAGCAGAAGGGGGAGTTGGGCTGTGATGATGTCTTAATGAAAGTTTTAGCTGACCTGACAGAGAACCTCGTATTAGTTATAAACTTAGCAGCTTAGAGTAGTGCACATTTAGTATCTCACCATTTCCGTGGGTCAGGAGTCCAAGTACAGCTTCACTTGTCCTCTGATTCGAGGTCTCTTGCATGGTCAAAATCAAGATGCTGGACAGGGTTGCGGTTTCATCTCAAGGCTCAACTGGGGAAGGATCCACTTCTAAGGTCACATGGCTGTTGGCAGAATTCAGTTTCTTGCAGGTTGTAGGACTGAGGGCCTCAGTTTCTCGTTGGCTGTTGGCAGGGGGACACCTTTGGCTCTTTGCCGTGTGAGCCCCCCACACCATGGCCATTTGCTTCATCAGAGCCAACAAGGGAGAGAGTCTGCTAGCAAAACAGATGTTGCAATCTTATGTGATGTAATTGAACAAGTGACATTATGTCACCTTTGCTACGTTCTATTGTTAGAAGCAAGTTACGGGTTCTACCCATGCTCATGGAGAGGGGATTGTACAAGAACGTGAGGACCCAGAGGCAGGAATGCTGGGAAAACCATCTCAGAGTCTGTCCACCACAAACTCTGAAGCTGGTATGGCCCTTCAGAGTTGTCCTGAGTTGGGTCAAGGGGGTCAGGTCTTTCTGTTTCCCCACGGGCCTGTCATTGGATGTGGGCTGTCCCAGGAAAGGGTCGTGACCTTGGATGAGATGGTTTTCTGCGGATGAGGCAGCTTCTGACAGCTGAGGGCTATCAGCTGGCAATCTTTCCAGTGGGGAGTCCTGAAGGGGGCGTGGAGAAGCCACAGCAACCACGACAGTACACAGCCAACAGGATGTGCTGCAAACATCATCACTGTGTACAGGTGAGGAAGTGAAAGTTCAGACTTGACCAGGTCCACACGTTAGCATGTAATTACACCACATTCTAACTCAAGTCTGCCTGCCTTGAGAGCCCATATGCTAACCCGTTTTATGGTTTACTCCCTGATGGAATTTAAAATCTAGTTGTGGAGCAAACTGATAGCCTGATTTTCAATGAGCTAGGTATAATCCCAGCAGTTGATGTTCCTTGCCACCAGGTATAAGGTACCACTAATCACGGCATCTGTGGCATTTACAAGTAAAAGTGAGCTAGGGGAGGTGATACCTAAGTGGGTTGCAATTATATTTCAAAAGTTAATAGACTTTTCTGAATCTAATTGCATTAGTCAGGGTAGGCTAAGTAATGCTACAGTAACAAACTCTCCAAACTCAGTGGCTTAATACTCTCACTTGCATCAGAGTCTAGTATGGGTTGAGCATTTTTGGCTGCTCTCCTCCAAGTGGTCATTCAGGGATGCAGGTTCCTTCCATCTTAACTACATAGTCTCCTACGTGACCAAAGAAAGAGCAGAAGGTTATAGATGTGCAGGAAGTGTCGTGGCTGAACCTGGAAGCAGTAGATATACATCTACCTCCCTCCCATTGGTCTGGACCTACTCACATGTCTTTAACCTAACAAGGGATCCCGGGAAATAAAAGATTGAAATAGCATTTTCTGAATACATAGCAATTATCTCTGCCACACCCATCTATGTGTCCAAATAGGAGGCAGACAATGTGAAATGTGAACTCTCTAAAGCTAACTAATATTTACAATTGTGTTTGGAAGGCCCATCCCTTTAAGCCTCAAGCTCCAGCTTTGGACTTTAGATTCCCCATATGAAATATTTGCTGGTGGAAAAAAATCAAATGGCCTATATTTACCAAGCCTTTGGGCATTGATAAAGACCATCATCTCATGCCTTCTGAGTCGGTTTGACCCTCTCCCGGGTTTCTTGACACTCTCTGCAGTCTGTGGATCCTGAGGGCCTCAGGTCGGAACCAAGAGACCCTGGGAAGGAAGAAAAGCTACCTGGCTTTAAACTATTTCCAGACGAAGGGGCTCTCAGCACCTAAGCCTCAAGGGAAGAGACCCTCGCCTTGAGAGACTGTCTGAGCCAACACCTGGAAGAGATTGATTGAGAGACAGTTACCACGGCTGCATGATTTATGAGGAGGAGACATTGTAGCCAAGGTGCGCGGGCAGGGGGCTGGGCAAGGTGAGTACAAGCGATGCTGGGTACTTACTGCTGGGTCAGGAAAAAAAACACTTGATAGTGTTCCACAGTGGGAGTGGGGCTCGTGGCTGAGGGAGGGGGAAGGGCCAGACAGCTGGCTCCAAAGCCAAGTGCGGAGGGGCTGTGGGATGTGGAGCACTTCTCCCAGGGATGCTGGTTTCGGTGGGACCCAGGGCTCAGGCTTGCTGCCTCAACATTCATCATGTGGATGAATGGTCCCACATGAAATATCACATCCGTCAGGAGCCCTCCGCACTTGCTGGCATCCATCGCTCCAGCTCCAGCTCACGTCCATCCGATGTCTACTTAGTGCCAAGTGCTCATTCACACAGTGTCTGAAACCACACATCTCCGGGAGAGGGAGTGTTCCTCCGGCTTTCTGCCCTCTGCACCTTGCTTTCTTTTTCTGAATTAGTACGAGTGTTCTCTTCCAGGAGCTTAGCTGATCCTTGTGGCCTTTGGACGAATTGGTGACTTCTTGTGAATTTCCTAGTAATTGTCCACCTTGAGTTCCCATCTGGAAAGTGGGGAGGAATGGGTCTTCTTTGCTTGCCTCACTTGCAAGGATATAAGCATAATACTAGTTTAATGCTTAAGGCCAAGGGTTTTAGACATGAGTTGGAGCACTGGCTCCATTACCTGCTAGCTGTGTAGCCTTGAGAAAGTTACTTGACCCCTCTGACAGAGTCTCAGCTTACTCACCTATGAAATAAGTGACAGCTACCTCTTAATGTCCTACAGAATTAATATGATGATATAGGTAAGTTGCTTACCTCAGGAGCTGGTACACAGCATGAAGTCAACAAATGAGACATCAAATAATGACTACTGATAAAATTAAGAATGGCTAGGGCTTCCCTGGTGGCTCAGTGGTTAAGAGTCCGCCTGCCGATGCAGGGGACACGGGTTCGTGCCCCGGTCCGGGAAGATCCCATGTGCCACGGAGTGGCTGGGCCCGTGAGCCATGGCCGCTGAGCCTGCGCGTCCGGAGCCTGTGCTCCGCAGCGGGAGAGGCCACAACAGTGAGAGGCCTGCGTACTGCAAAAAAAAAAAATTAAGGATGGCTAAAGGGCATGCACAAAAAAGTGTTTACAAACACATTGTTACCGTTGATTACATACCCAAGGATCGTGCCCAGCTCTGTCAAAGAGGTAAGTTCTAGGATCTCTGCAAACGTTTGCATGGCTTCCTTTAGCAGGTGTCACACATTTTGGCCGAACTCCTATCAGCCAGTTGGAGAACTGAGCCTGAATAAATCCATATTGAATTTCTATTGTCTAGAGGATAGTCTTCGGGAAAGTTCCATTGTATATGTCTTTACAGGTCAGTGGAGGAGAGGTTTAAATAAACAAATGAACAAAAATATAGTCTGATAAGGGCTCCTCCTGGACTCAGTACAATGAGGAATGGAGGTAACCCTGAAAAGAGTGATCAGTGAGTCATTTTCTGCAATGATCCAGGAAAAAATTCCAGAAGGTTGTGACATTAGAGCTGGGTTTGCAAGGATAATAGGAGCTTGCCAGGCACTTTTTTTTTTTTTTTTTTTTTTAGGTTTTTGCTTATTGAATCTTCTCTGTCAGTGGATGAATAGGATGCCTCTAAAATCTCTTGGCTGATAGCATCATTTATACCTTCAGGGAAGATGAAAGGGTCCCCAGAGAAGCCCAAGTGCTGGCAAGCATGGGTGATGGGAAAAAGGTAACTAAATAAAGTTGTGAGCTGGACATTTTTTGTGCAATCTCTTTGTAGTACCTCTCTTATGGTTTTTGCTGTCCCACATTCCTTCTGTTTTTTTCTGGTAGAAGCATCATCTCCTTTTCCCTTTGTAAAACCACTTATCCTCTGATCCCATTGTGACTAAGGTGGAGTTGATCATGTTCTGTGGTTCCCAGGGTGTAGACATGTCCCAACCCTGAGCAGTCAGAGAACTCCATTCCTAACAGTGATTGGTTTAGGGATGGTCACGTGACTTTTAGCCAGGCCAATAAGAGTCAGCTTTGGCATCTTCGTTGATACTGTTGGGAAATCGAGGCTCTCTGCTTCTGCAGGTCTGGAACTTGGGTGGATGTCAGCCTGGAGTTCTTGGAGGCCACTCTGGGAAGAAGGTTGGCCTAGGAAGAAAGTTAATAGGGAAGAGAACAGAGCTGAGCAAAGGAGTGAGACACCAAGTTCTGATGGCATCAACATGCTTTGGCTTTTTGGATACTTGAGTTATACATCTCTTATGTTGCTTCGGCCAGTTTGAATGGGGTTTCTGTTGCTTGCAATCACAGCAATCCTAATACATCATTTATTCTGCAACTATTGATTGACCTTGACTACATGCTAGGCACTGCATGATTACTATGATTATTAAAATAGCTAAATAATAACACATCTAAAACATTTATATAACACTTATACCTACTAAAACACTTAGTAATAATACATTTAAGACATTAAAACATTTAGTGATAATAATTATTATTATAATTACTGAGCTTGGCCTAGACTGTACGTAGCTGCCTCATTTACTCCTCACATGGATTCTACAAGGAAAGTTCTACTCTGGTCCCCGTTTACTGATGAGGGCGCTGAGCTTTAGCGAGCATGAGTCAATGGTCAAATACCTTACTTGCTTATCCTAGGCTAGAAAGTCAGGGCATCCAAGGCATGAGGAAGTGGGATTTAAATCCAGAACATCTGTTGCTCCAGCTCTGCTCTTACCCCACGAGGTGCCCGGCCCAGTTCTGACACTGGGGATAAAAGCCAAAGGGATTAACATATACACACTATTGATATGTGTATATGTATAACTGATTCACTTTGCTGTACACGGGAAACTAACACAGCACTGTAAATCAACTACACTCCAATAAAAAATTTTTTTAAAAAGCTATATTTGGAAAAAGTTCAAAGAGAAAAAAAAACATATACACACTACTATATATAAAATAGATAACCAACAAGGACCTACTGTATAGCACAGGGAACTATACTCAATATTTTGTGATAACTTATAAGGGAGAAGAATCTGAAAAAAATAGATATATATGTATGTATATAACTGAATCACTTTGCTGTACACCTGAAACTAACACAACATTGTAAATCAACTACACTTCAATAAAAAAAAAATATATATATATATATATATTTCCTTTTAGAAAAAGCCAGAGGAAACAATGGCCCTTGTTTACAGAAGCTCTGCGTCTGCAGGACTGACTGGCCCATAGAGACAGGGAAAAGGACCAGATGGTATGGAAAGAAGCAAGGAAGGTTCTGGAAGCTCACTAGACTGCTGGCCTGTTGATTTTGCTTTGCCTTCACCAGCCCAATGGCAGCAGGTACTCATCTCCCATCTCTCATTTAGGCAGTTTTTCATTTGTTGAATTCATTCATTCAACAAATCTTGTTTACAAGCCAAGTGTTGTTCTAGATTCTGGAAACCCAGAAGTCAATGAGACTGAAAAGGAATCTGCCCTCTTGTGGCTTTTATTCTAGTGGGGGGACACTGGCAATAAGCCAGCAAACAACTAAACAAAGAAGGTAATTTCTCATGGTGAAAAGGAAATAAACTGGTTGATGTAATAGAGCATACCTGGGGAAAGCCTCCTTTAGGTCCGATGGTCAGGGATGGCTTCTCAGAGGAGGTGACAACAGGGTTGAGATTTGATGGTTGAGAAGGAAGCACCTGTGTGAAGGTCTGGTGGAGCCTTCGTTGTAAGACCACCCATTTGCCATGTCTTCCTTGTGGGAGGAAAATATGAAAGAATCATGCTCCTAGCTTTCAGCTGAGCACACTAAGGAGAGAGACTTTGTTGACTAGCCCAAGAGCACAGGAAATTGCATCTGCCTAGTCGAGATCCCAGGGAGCTCTTTCCAGCTGGGCATTTGAACCTCTGTCCAGTGGTTCTTCCAGAGGTCAGTCTATAGATGCTCAGAGGACCCTGGGGGACATGCCAGCCCAGGAGCCAAGGCTAGAGGCGGCCCATGCCCATCTTCCACTGGGCTTAAGAGAATTCACTTGTCAGTCACCCATCTCGGGGTCTTTCACAGAGGAACAGCCAAACCAGGCTGGATCCCAAGGGGGTTACCGTAAGATTTTCCTTGCCTCCATATAATAAAGACAGCTGCTTTAAAGCCAATTTGGCTTCTCTGTTTTTATAGAGGAATGAGCTTGCTCATAGCTGCAAGGGACTAGAATGTCATGGAAAGGCACAGATGCTGTATTATTAATTCTTGGGTGAGGCTGATGATAACACACACTGAGCCCTGGTTACCGCCTGTTTGGGCTACGGGGGCTGGTAGTTACTAGGGTAATCTAATCTTATAATAAAAATAATAGAAGGAAAGGACAAACCCCATCCAGCCCAATGGTACTGTTCATGCTCTATGGGTGTTTTTATTGGATCCTTGGTCACTATGGCAACAGCTCTGAGTGGTGGTTTGTTGCAGTGATTAAGGTTTTGAGTCACGTTGACTTAGGTTCAAGTCCTGGCTCCAGCTCTTACTACTATATAACCTTAATTAGGTTTATGCAACCTGTCTGAACTTCAGTTTCTTCATCTGAGAAATGGGGATGCTAATGATGCCCTGCACCTCACAGGGTTGTTGGAGGTGGATGAAGCAAAGCACCTGGAACGTAATAACTGAGAGTTGTTACTCTTACTATAATTATTAATGGTTATAATTGTCTTATCATTAGTACTCAGAATTAGTAATAGTAGGCTATGTCATATTTCCCCATGAGGAAACTGAGGCACTGAGTGATATGGTAACTTGTTTTAGTCAAAGCTTCCCATCTTTCATGTCAATAATGGACTTTACAGACCCGAAGAGTAGGATTTTAAAAGTCTTCCCCATAAATAAATGGGAAAAAAGCAATCTCTTGGCCCTGGAGACAACTTTCTAGCCTAGGATAAGCAAGTAAGATATTTACAACACAGCCTCAATAGAGGGGGTATTGTTCTGGGTGGATCAGAGGGCACATCTAAAACTCTTCCACTTTTTTTTTTTTTTTTTTTGCTGGGGAGGTCTTTTTCCTAAAGAAAGATCTTATTGCCTCGCATAGGGGCCACTGGGATAATTCCAGGTGGTAGCTCTGGGGAAATCTCGGGAGAATATTCAAGCGAGGAAGGATTTGGGAGGGGAGCAAGATGAATTACCTACTCTGGTTTGCAAGGAAAGGAGAGGACAACATAACAATGGAATTAAGCTCAGTAAGGGAAATCAGCCAAGGGCCTTTGGGGAGCTATTACTAACAGGAACAGCAATAAAGTTTGGCAATTATGAAGCACCTACTGTGTGCTATGCTATCACTGGCCCTTGATTTTCGTTTTCTCATTGGGTCCTTCAAAACATCAGGCAAGAAAGATAGTAATTTCCTATTTTACGGATGATCAAAGTGAGTCCTAGAGAAGTTATTTTCTACTGAGCCCTAGATTCCAATTTAATCCCCGTTAGCTGCTTTCAAAGCCCACTCCCACTCCCCATCCCTGCAGCAGCTATCAAATTGCCAAGCCAGGATGAAGAATGCAGACCGTCAAGATCTATCCTAAGGAAAGGGAGGCCCAGCCTCGTGGGGGGCGGGTGGTGCGTTCTTGACTTATCCTGATGTCTTGGCCCCCTTGCTGGATGGAGAAATTCTGGCCTCTGCAATAGCCCTCCTCTCTTGCCAAGAGGCCAGAGGCTGCAGCCTTGCTTCCTCTCCCTCCTCCTGCCACCCACGTACCCACGAGTCACGTCCAAGGGTGGAGAAGCCTTGTAAGTCGGTGGTGACGCTGTGGAAGATGAGAGCTTTGGGGAACCGTGGAAGAGGTGAACATGGGGCCAGCAGATAAGCAACCTAAACAACCACGAGTGTCCTCCCAGTCGCAGAATGAGGAATTTCCGACAGCGGGTCCTCGCCTGGGTTTTGCTTAGTCTAGTTTTTAGAGCTATGAAGGATGATGCTCCCAAACCCAGCTGAGCCAGAAACGGAAGGCAGCATGGGCTCAGCAGTTGTCGAGGAGCTTTCCTCAGGGCTAGAGCTTTGGTTTGCTTGTCCCCATGGCTGACTCACCATGGCTTCCTCTCTCTCTGTCTCCACGTTGAGTAAATCAACCTGGGGCCCACAGAGTCCTGGAAGGTGCAATTTGTGTGAACATAAATTTTTCTCTTGAGAGTATCCAGAGCTTGCATCAGAGCCTCAGTGATCCCTTTCTGGAAAAGGTAACAATTTTTTGGAATAGATGAATGAAAAAATGTAAGCTGTTAGCAAGTTGATGGAGAATGCAAACTATATTTTTGTTAATAACATTCTTCTATTGTCTTAGGTGGAGATGCCCCAGAAGTAGAGCCTGAGATAAGGATCTGAGTGCCAGTAATTTTTGTTTTGCTTTTGGAGGTGATCCCAGTAAGCACCAGTAAGGGTGTAGAGAAGTTTGAAGGAAAGCGGTCAATACAGAATGTATTCATGAGCAGGTTACTGCTGTGGGAAACTGAGGTTTAGTCCTGCTGGGGACCTCTGAGAAATAATGCAGAACTTGCCTCACTGGGGGAAAAAGAAGCTGGCATGTATAACTTCCAACTCCAGCCTGTCATTGTCTGAGGGCTACTCCTAGACTTCTGGTCTACCCTGTGAGCTAAAGCCAGGGGATGCTGTCAGGTGGAGAGTTGCAAATTCTTGCTCTAGGAAGCCATCAGTTTGCATAGGAAGGGTGTGGGCTGAGAGCATATGGGTGAACTCCCCATGGCATCTACTACATCCATAAATTCACATTTACTTGTTTCATTGCTCAGTGCAATTTTCTACTTGTGGGAGACACAGCTCTGAAGATGACAAGCTTGGATTTCATAGTAAATTAGGAACGGGGCTTATGTAATATTAATGATATAAGTATTTACATAAATGCTGTGGGCTTATAGGTGAGTTTCTGGGATGAAGCATCATAAAACATTTCTTTGCATGGAAAATAAATATGTGCAAATGTGGCAGAAGACCTAAAGGAAATGTGAAATTAAGGAACAATAAAGTCTTATGAGGTTTCTATAGCTACCCTAAAAGTTAAGAGTCTGGGTTCTGGATTCACATGGTTCAAGTTCTAGGTCTGACACCTAGGACAGTGTGACCTCCAATAAGTTATTTAACCTCTGAGATTCAGTTTTTATCTTTGTTTTTTTTAACCTGTCAAATGAATACTGGTTTTATCTTTTTTTAAATTTAACCTGTCAAATGATATGAATATTGATCACATACAGCTGTCATGAAAATTAAGTGAGGTAGTGCCTATAGACAATAGTTATAGGTTATATTATTTGTTTAGTATTCTTTCTTTTTTCCCCACTCTTGTCATGGTTTACTGTGTCAGGGGTATACTTCCTGTCCCATTGACTTAAGACTTGGCCATATGGCTTACTTTGTCAAATGGATGTGAGCAGAGGTAACATATGCTCCATCTGAGTGGAGACTTTAAATGTGCTTATATAGTTTTGATTTACTCTTTTGTATTCCTGCCTGGAACCATGAGAAGATCATGCCTTAGGTCATTAATGAAGCTTTAACTTGGATTCTAGAACTATAGACACATAGAGCAGAGTTGAACTCAATCTACAGCCTGAGGCACACCAGCTAACCACAGACCAGTGAGTGAAGAAGAATATTATTCATGTGAGCCATTGAGATTTTTGTGGTTGCTTGTTATGCAGCATTATCACAATATTAGCTGACTGCTACACAATGTAAAGCATTTGGGACAAGGCCTTGTCATGTACTAAGAATTTTACACATACCATCTCATTTCATTCTCCCTTCAATGCCACAAGGCAAGTGCTTTGTTAGCCCCACTTTATAGAGGGGGAAAGTGAGATTTGGAGAAACTGAATGGACTTGCCAAAGGCTACCCAGTTAATAGGGATGGCACCATCACACAAACACAAATCTGTCTGATGCTAGTTGGCTGTAAGCATTAAGCTCTACTGCCTGTTGACATAGAGAAGAGACTGGAAGGTGAACAATTCATTTTCTGTTCTTTTATCCCTGCCACACCAAGGGAAGTAGGTGATAGTGGAACTAAACCATCCAGGCATATGCTAGGATGGAGAAGTAGTCAGGCAAGAGGTAGATCAGCATAAGAAAGGAAGCTGTCTTGGGAACCAGAGAATCAACAGATTATCTGCGATGATCAGTGTCTTGCCCAAGGTCACCTAGCCAAGTAGAGTCAAAGTGGAGATGAGAACCTGGGCCTTCTGACTCCCAGTTTAGTACTTATTTGAAGCAGAGCCAATAACCATGCTTCCTTTTTCTCTTTAATAAAAGTCCCTTATATTGTTGGGCTCAGCATTATGCCAAGATAAAAAGAAATTATAGCTTGAAGAACCCCTTGCAGATAGGGGTGGTAAATGAGATAGATTTTAGCAGAAGTTATTGACTGGAGTTTCCAGAGAATTCTCAGACTTTCTTCTTTCCTTCTTCCTCCCAATATGATGGCTTGGAGCTCCAGCAGCACCTGTGATTATGAGGCAACTTTAATGATGAAGGCCAAGTGCTAAGCACGGTAGGGCAGAGAGACACAAGTAACCTGAGATACTGATGACATCATGGAGTCACTAACAGCCCTGGTTGCTTAACCCCAGTGGGTGCCATTCACTGTTTATGCTGTGAGTGATGGTCCCTGGAGTTATGCAACATGGTGACCTTAGCTTCCTATGGCTTTTTTTTTTTTTTTACATGAGAGAAGATAAATCTCTGTCTTGCTTATTCCATATCTCTTTGACTAGCAGCTGAATGCAATTCAGATGAATATGTCATTCCACCAGGTTCATATGCCAGGTATCTTCCTGTATAGACCCCATCAATGGACTCCTTGTCTCTGGCTTCCAACTGGATTCAGATAATGGGAGGTACCAGTAGGAGATGCAAGGGATGGAGGACAGTGAAGCTGTGGTCTTGATTCCCCTGTCTCCTTCCCTGCCATGTCATCTAGGGCTGACAGTGTCTTGGCCAAAATCTCAGCTTTCATCAGAAGCTCTCTCTTTGCTCTTTGTCTCTGGATTCTGATGACGTTCCCTCCTCTTGCTCCTTCAGGACTGGTGATAGTAACAGCTCCCTGATGTCACTAGACCCTGGGTGCTTCCCATCTGTTGCTGGTTTCCTTAATCCTGCCCACATCTTAACAAATATCACCTTTACTCAACTCTCCCAGTTACCCCATTTGAGTGGGCCGCCTGTTTCCTGCCAGGGAATGTCACTGGAACCCTGACTGGTACAGTTTCCTAGCCCATCTTGGCTGGGATGTCCCTTTCAATTCTCTGTTGCAGCTTGTCTCTCCAGCTAGACATTCCTGAGTCTCTACTCTTCCCTCTCTTACTATCCTAGCACTTTTTCTACTCTTACATGTGTCCAGGTTTATTATTA
Organism: Mesoplodon mirus; assembly: GCF_964341445.2. Taxonomy (NCBI): domain Eukaryota; kingdom Metazoa; phylum Chordata; class Mammalia; order Artiodactyla; family Ziphiidae; genus Mesoplodon; species Mesoplodon mirus. The sequence continues at coordinate 14,523,313 of NC_138989.1, forward strand.
TTATTGTACAAATCATCATGCAAGGAGCACTCATTACATGCCAGCCACCCCCATAGGGCACTTTATGTATACCATCTTGTTTAATCCCCACAACAATGCAGTGAAGTAGGTCTTATGCCCATTCTATGCCCAGGTGAAGTGACCTACCCAAGGCCACACAGCTCAGGGAGTGATAGACCTGGGACTTGAACCCAGGGTCATCCAATTCTAATGCTAGTGTCCATGTCAAGGACGATGCTGTCTTGTCTCTGGCTTGAATATAGACATAACCATGACTGTGGTTGTCATGACTAGCTCAGCGTCTATTAGGATATTCTCAGATGTTCTAGTGCCCACAGGAGACCAGTGGCATCTCCTAAGTGTTCACAAGAGATCTGGCATCTCTTTTACCCCAAATTGTGAATACTAACCCTTCAACACACTCACATTTAAACACAAACATGCACACACACTCAATATGTTCACACATGCACATTGTCTCACAAACACACTCAGACATGTTCACACGCTGTCACATACACACTCACACACACTTATATTCACACACACTCACACCTCTATATGTCTTGAGTGACACCAGGAGATTTCTGGGCATCCTTGGCAAATGAAGGCAACTAAACTCGATTCTACAGCAGGTGAGAACATCTCTGCTCAAGGCTCTTTTTGACTTATGACTTAAAAATAACCCCACCAGCTTTAGGCACCTTGGCTTTGCTGGTCTCCCCAAACTTCACACCCTGATGGGTTCCAAAGAAAACTTCACCAGAGCCCAGGGAAGCCAGAACATCTGCTTTGTCACCTGCGGGGAAGATGGAGACATGCCCTGTGTGTTTCACCAGAACCGCTGTGTCTAAGGCCTTGGCTGTCACCTTCCTGACCCAGGTAAGCAGACTTGAGGTGTGACAGGTTCTTCCTCTTTCCTCAAACCTGGATGGGTGTCAGAGTAACAAACCCATTAATATCAACACTTTCGTGTGGGGCTAGCAAAGCGCTGAAAATCCAGTGGGCGAGGCAGACCCCAAGTTGCTTCAAAACCTGGCCTTTGGAATCAGATCCATCTAGAATCAACATTGGCACTAAAGTTGGGTAGCCTTGGCATGGCACTTACCCTGTTAAAGCTTCAATCTCCTGATCAATTTATAAGAATAGTAATAGAAGTTTCTTAGTGTTTCTTTGAGCATAATTGAGGTAATGAACATAAAAATTTGAGCCCAGTGTCTGTCCCAGAGTTAGTTCTGAGGGAAAAGGGGAAGTTTATTTCTAAAAGAAATTAGGCAAGAAGAAGAAGAACTCAAAGTTCTGAGTACAGAATGCATATGACTTTAATCTCTCTCAGGCCTTGAAAAATGAGAAAGTGTGCAAATCTCAGCGTATGGCTGCTTTTTGCATTCTGGGAATTTGCCTCTGAGAAGATGCCATAGGTGTGTAAAAGACAAGTCATACCACCTGTTTAATCAGAATGATACAGGAAAGCAGGTAAAAGCTCAGACACCACAATTCCGGATGTCCTAGCACCCCTTCTTAGCAATGACGAATTGGGGACCACGGCATATTTCCTTAGCTCATATTTTCTGTTTGAATCCAATGTAAGTCAGATGCTCTACTGGTAGTCAGATGAGGGAACTTAGGTAAGTTCCTTTCCCTATCTGTACCTCAGTTTCTTCATCTGTGAAATGGGTGTCACACTATTTACCTCACAGAGTAAAGGAGCAAAATACCCAGCACATAATAGGTGCTCAATGATTAGTTCCCATTCATATAAAGGTGGCTTGGGACTAGAGGAAAAACTAATGGTCAGCTTGGAGAAGGGGTTTCTACATTATAAAGATTTCCTCCAAATGTTCAAAGAAGTACACTCTTTGTGGACTTGGCCAGAAGTCTCCAAACTTTTAAAATTAAAAAAAAAAAAGAGGATGGATTATATCCATACTTATCCATATACCATGTATCCATGTAATATTAGCATATTATAAATATTATAACTATATGCAAAAATTAGAAATGAGAGGGATGAGCTAAAAAGTGAATATAAATAGATGTTCTGATATTTCCCCCCAAATCCCAAAGTATTACTCTATGCATCCTACTTTGTATACCACAGTCTAGGCCCTTGCTATTTAAAGTGGAGTTCCTGGGCTTCCCTGGTGGCGCAGTGGTTGAGAGTCTGCCTGCCGATGCAGGGGACACGGGTTCGTGCCCCGGTTCGGGAAGATCCCACATGCCGCGGATCGGCTGGGCCCGTGAGCCATGGCCGCTGAGCCTGCGCGTCCGGAGCCTGTGCTCCGCAGCGGGAGAGGCCACAACAGTGAGAGGCCCGCGTACCACAAAAAAAAAAAAAAAAAAAAAGTGGAGTTCCTGGACCAGCAGTATCAGCATCACCTGGGAGCTGGTTAGAGATGCAGAATGTCAGACCTCACCACAGACCGGCTGTATCCGAATCTGCATTTTAACAGGATTCCCAGGGGATTGAGTGCACACTGAAGTTGGGGAACCACTGCTTCCCTCAATTTCAGTTTCCTTATCAGTCTTGGACCTTCTCCTTATTACCTGAGGTTGAATGAGTTCTTCTCATTGTCTTCAGTTCAACTGGCATCTAGGGAATTCGCTGGCCCCCTGTGACATGGCACCAAGTTCTGTAAACCTTAGAATAGATTGTCCCAAGCCAAGCCTGCTGAATGTGTCTCATTTTAGCCTATATGTAGTAATGCCAGCCAATTTGGAGACATCCTCAAAGAAAGGGCTGCTGCTGGTCTCCATAGTATGAAACATGACTGCCGAGCGATTCCATAAATCTGCTTAGGAAAGGCCTGGCAATATTTTTGGAGGTAAAAAAGCTAACAAAACTAATCCCTCGCTGTTCTTGAAGTGGACTCAGATGGAAATAAAATCTTTCCACAAAGTGAGCTTTGGCCTCACTTCCTCATTTCAGGTCCAAGAATGACTTTCAGAGAGCATGTTAGCAAGAGCTCTGGCTGGAACACAGAAAGGCAGGCCTGCGGCAGAGAGGCGGAGGGGTCCCGTCACCAGAGAAGCACGCTAATGGGCCGGGCTGCAGAATCATTATTTTTTTCATTCTGAGGGTAGAAGCAACTGTTGGAGAATTCATGAAACTCTAGACAGGGAAAGGGCTTGGTTTCTGCTACCCTGACACTTCCCCGAGCTCAGAGTGGAGTTGAGTCACCTCTAGTCGTTGGGGACACAGCCAAAAGCCAGGTCTTTGGTTACCAGCTGGCCCAGTGGACTTTACGGGAGTGGAAGGGGGCGTGGTGACCAGGCCAATCGTTCAGAATGAAGACTGTGAAAGGGACTACAGCGTGACTGTCTGGTGGAGGGCAGGATTGGACGGCCCAGTGGCAGAATGTGCTTGTTTCTTTCTCCATCTGAGTTTGCCCCTTTGGCTGCCATGTTGGAAGCCAACAGGGTGTTAAGATAGCAGATGGCTGGTGAAAACTACAATTCCCAGTGTCCTTTGCTTCTGGTTAGGTTCAGCCAATGGGAACGTCCAGTTGGGGGAGGGCGGGTTGGTGGATGAGATGATGGGAGATGCTAAGGTCATTCTCCCACACTCCATGCTTTCTCTGATTTGAGGGACCTCTCTGGGCTTAGTGGTGACTCTAGCAGTGGCTGTGTTTCTCTATGTCCCTCCATGGTCCCAACTCCCTGCATGGTAGCAACAGCTCCCATGTTCTGGCGACGCCCCCTCCTCCCTTGGTCCCTCCTGTCCCAGATGTTAGTGACTTACTGCTTCTTGCTAATCTGAGTTGTCTCCCATGCCCTGTGTGCCCTTTTAGCTCTTCCAACACCTTTGCCACTAGTGACCTATATTAAATCCTTTCTCTTGAACTGCCTGATGGGGTGGCTTCGTCTTCCAGACTAGAGACTACCAAAAAACGTTGAGACTCGGCAGCAGCAAATTGAACGCTGTCAAATGAGTAAGTATTCAGAGACTACTCCCGGACTCGATGACTCAGGCTAACCTAAACAATGTATGACAAGGACACAGGTTCTTCCTGTGATTTGAAAGCAAAACAGAACAAGAGACCCACAACGAATAGAAAGCATGAAGTGTCCAATCTCTAAGGAGCAGGAACTAATCGGACAGTCTCCTTAGGATACAACCTTTGAAATAAATCAGCTCCAACTGCTTCCCTGGCACTCATGATTCATTTCTTGGAAGAGAGAGGCCCTCATGGCCTTAGCTTGAGTCCCATGGCCACTGGTTGACCAGAAAGCCCAGAGCACTGTGACTGACAGTCCCAGCAAAACTGCAAACAACTGGGAGAGGAACTTGTATTCATTGGGGAACCATGTGATCTTGTGGGGGACGCAAACGTTCAGTCTGAAGCAGTTTCCTTCCTTCCTTAATTTAATAGTAAGGGTGTCCTACATGAAACTACAAACCCAGAGTACCTTGAACACAGTAGGTGCTTTTAGTGGACTGTGTTGATCTGTATGCTCACCATCCCCTTCAGATAGCAGCACCTCGGTTTTTCTTTGAATAACATCTGTGGTTAGACTGCTGGTTCCCCACCCCCCACCCCCCAGTATCTGTTCTCTCCCTCTTCCACAGCAAGGAAACAAATATGTCCATAAGAAATCTGTAGTTATAGAGAATAGAGAAAAGAGCAGGGTAAGGAAATAAAGAGTGACAAGGTGCAGTCAAGGGCAGTCTGTCTAGAAAGGTGAATTTCAGCAAAGATGGGAATGATTTAAGTGAATGAGCCATGAAGATATCCTGGGCAGAGCATACCAGGCTGAGCAAACAGCAGGTGCAAAGGCCCTGGGGTAGGAACATGATTTACATGCTGGAGGAAGAGCAGGGGCCAGTGTTCCTGGAGTGGAGTGAATGGTGGGAGCCAAGGTGGGAGCAGATATTGTAGAGGCTGAAGATCATGGCTGGGACTCTGGATTTTACTCTGAGTGAGCTGAGAGCCATTGAAGGGTTTGAGTAGAAGAGAGATGGGATAGGATATGTTTTATCACCCCCATCAGCCAGAGGATGAGCAAATGTGAGAAGATAAAAGAAAGGACGGATATTGAAAGTTAAACAAAAAGAGATTTAAGTAAGAGTTCCAGACAAGACTGGAAGGGTCACTGCAGGCCCGTGCATGAGTCGTGGCCAAATACAGGGAGTAGACAGGATTTACTCTGGGAAATCTGAGGTGGGAGCAAACACTTCAACCTGTGGAGAGAAGAAAAGGTGTTATGAAGGAGGTGGGGTCTGAGCACAGCTTGAAAGATGAGGTGGACAAACTCTAGTCCTTGCCACCACAGGAATTCACGAGCAGAGGAAAAGCTTGGGCCACAGGGGTCTACCAGTTATTTTCTGGCCAACCAGGATTATTAATCCATCCAGCTGTCATGGGTGGGAGAGTGATGGATGGCTCTTGACTCTATTAGCATTTCCTGGGTCTCTGTCTCTTCCTCTAAAGGCTCTGAATTCAGCCTCTCTGGCTGGCAGAGTCTGGGCTTCTAAATGGAAGAGGAGTGAGTGAGGTAGAGGGGTCTACAAGGATGAATAAAATACACAAGCTCCTCCTCAGGGAGCGTATAGACAAGTAGAGGATTGCAATGTTAAGTAAGTAAAAAGGAGAACTATTTCATTACAAATATTGGTGAATGTGATGAGGGAACACATCCCCAACACAGAGTTGGGGAGAGGAGGGGCAGAGAGATGTCTTCTCCGGGGAAAGGGACATTTGGGTTGAACCTGAAGGAGTCTCAGCTTTCGTGCAAAACTGGAGGGAATAGCATCAGTGGCAGAGGGAACAGTGGGTGCTAAGAGTTCAGGGCAAGAGGGAGCTTCCTGGAATCAAGGAAATGTATGAAAGTGAGTATGGTGGGGACAGGATGTACAAAAGGAGTCATACAAGATGAAGATTCTCCAGCTATTCCTTACTTTCCATTTATTTGGAGGAAAGGCAGAGAAGGATGTACAAGCAAGAGCATGGGGTTCCTGGGGATATTTTATTGCAAAGGATGATTTCTTGTATCTGGAATAATGCCAGATGGGGGTGTGAGTTGCTGATCATTGATGACAGTCGTCACTGTACTGATTTCCAGTATTCTCATCAAGAAGCAATCTCTTCCCAGACTGACTAAGGCATGAAAACCCACTTTCAAACTTTATTTGGCCAAGCACAGAGTTTTGTCTTCCTGGCTCAATGATGTGACTTGCTCCACTGGAGAGTGTTTTATCCCCAAGGCTTCAGTGGTCTAGACTGTTTGTTTTGTTGCCACTGAATGTGAGTTAAGGAGGCGCCTTTTTCAAATGCAGTGGGGCTGCCCTAATGGCTTATTCCAGGTTGCCAAAAACAAAGACAAAAACAAAAGCAAAACAAACAAAACCAATCCCAGCTACTTACTGAAAAGTGCCTGCGGTCAGCTCTGGAACAGAACTTAAAGTTTAAAAAATCATTTGTTTTCAGGACCCAGCCAATATTGCAGCTGAGTCCTTTTTCATTCCAAAGCCATTTCGTGTTCCAGGGGATTTTAATTTGTGTGATTCCGATTCATTTGCACGCAACTCATCAAAACAGATTTGTTTGGTTTCAAAAGCTGCACAGCATTCTTAGATACCCAAGAAACTTCACCATCTTTGCAGCCTCACCAGCCAGCGGTGTCCTGCCGGTTCTCAACCGGCTCCAGAATGAATTTGGAGCCCTGTAGTCAGGAGCCTTGTCGATTGTTGGCAGCTGTCTTCTTTGTTTTTTATTTTGTTTCCAATTTGGGAAGAGGATGGGTCCCTGGACAGTATTTTAAAGAGGTTCTCCCAACCTCTCCATTCTCTGTGACGAGGATGATCACTCATTCATTCACCAAGCATTTAGCAAGTGCTTACTGTGTTCCAGGCACTGAGCTAGAACTGGGGAAACAATACACAGCATGGCTATGACTCATGCCCTTCCCTGAAAGGAATTCCTAAATGGAATTTGCAACAAACATCAAACCATTAATGACTCATAAAATATATTTTTTTAATCTATTTATTTATTTTTGGCTGCATTGGGTCTTCATTGCTGCGTGTGGGCTTTGTCTAGTTTCTGTGAGCAGTGACTACTCTTTGTCACGGTGCGCGGGCTTCTCATTGCAGTGGCTTCTCTTGTTGCGGAGCATGGGCTTTAGGCATGCGGGCTTCAGTAGTTGTGGCATGCAGGCTCAGTAGTTGTGGCACATGGGCTTAGTTGCTCTGCGGCATGTGGGATCTTCCCGGACCAGGGCTCGAACCCGTGTCCCCTGCATTGGCAGGAGGATTCTTAACCATTGCGCCACCAGGGAAGTCCCTCATAAAGTAGTTTAATTGCAAATGCAATTTTTCAACCATCAACAAATGTCTGTAGAGTATCTCTGCGTGCTAGACACCATTCGGCACTGGAGATACAGCAGTGAACAAAACAGACACAGCCAAAATGGGGATATTAGCAGTACTGAGGTTGAAATGAGGTCAGGCACTGTTATTATGAGTTTACCTACCTGGTTTTAAATCTTCAATGACTCCCCAGGGCTTAGAGGGTAATAATGTTCCATCTCTTTGGGCTACGAACAGCTGGGCTTTTCTTCTTTACCAAATCAGTCCAATCCTCGTTTCACCACTTAGTAGCTATGCAACTGTGCGGAAGTCACATGTACTTCTCAGAGCCTCAGTTTCCTCTTCTGTAGAATGGGGGTAATGGAATCTATCTCAAAGGATGGTTGTGAGGATTCAAAGACAAGAGTAAACACTCAATGAATGTTAGCTATTGTTATTGAAATTATTGTTTTTAAAACTATTGCTACTTGTGGCAGAGTCTTAATTATTTGATTTCTCCATTTCATGATAGTAATACAATCTTTAGCTGGACACATGGCTACTCAGCATAAAAATACATTTCCTAGACTCTTTTGCAGTTAAATGTGGCCATGTGACTTAAGTCCTGGCTAATGGGGTGTGAGCAGAAGTAATTTGTGTAATTTTCTCTTTGTGCCCTTAAAGGGGATGGATACACCCTAATTTGGCACCTACTGGGTACTAGGTGCTGTTTTGGGTTCTTTGGATCCAAAAGAGAAGAGTAGATGGTCTCTGTTTTCAAGTTCTCCATCTTCCATCCACTGTTTCATTCAACAAATACTTTATGGCCCCTATGTGTCAGGGACAGGACTAGGCTCTGGGATTCAATGGTGAACAGACAGAGAGGTCCCTGCCCTCATGGAACTTAAGTTCCAGAACATCCACTTATGTTCTGGTTGAGGGGCTGGGCAGAGCACAAGCACATAAATAAAAGGGCAAGGCAACTCCAAGATAGAATAATATGATACAAAGTGAAGATGGGAATGTAAGTCTAGAAACGATCGTCAGAGGAGGCTTCTCTGAGGAGCTGACACTGGAGCTAAGACATAAATGATGGGAGGAACCATTCATGGGAAGGTCTGGGGAGACGCATGTCCCAGGCAGATGAAGAGCAAGTGCAAAGGCCCTGGGGTAGGAATGAACTTGGTGTGTTTTGAGTCAAGGCAAGAAAGGCAGCAGATTGGAGCAAGGCTGAGAGGGCAGGAGATGATGTTGGACAGGTGGGCAGAGACCCGACCACAGGGGGCATCCCTGTGGCCAGAGTAAGGAGTTTAGATATTCTTAATGCAAAGGGAAGCCATTGGGATTTAAGTAGAGGAGTGATATAATAAGATTTGTACATTTAACCTGATTGTGGATCATAGGGCGAAAGAGGAGGGTCTGGGAAACCACTTAGGAGCCTATTGTAGTCATCCAGGCAAGAGAGGAGAGAGGGACTCAGGTCATAGAAATGCAGAGAAGTAGAGGGATAAGGGATATATTACAGAGAGAGAACTGACAGTACATTACAAAGATACCTAGGGCTCATCTGCTGGTCTCAAGCAGCTCACAACCCTGTGAGGGAGACAGATACCTAAACAGATAACTACAATACAATATATTGCCCGTGATGAGAAAGCTTCACTTTCAGACCTCTTTCACAACTGAAATTGCCCTTGACCTTGTCACAAACTGAGCTCTCGTTTCCCATATAAAGTTAAAGTTCCTTGATTCCTCTTTGCGTCACTGACAGCTCTTGGTCCACGGCACTGCATGTGGGGATTGCACCACAGGTATTTGTTGGATGCCTTGAGGGTTAAATCAACCTACACCATGTATCATTCGTATCAATAGAATGATAGTTGATATTTACTAAGGACGAAGATCACAGACCAGGCTCTGCGCTTGGTGCTTCACATTTATCATCTCAAATCATCCCTACAATGACCCTTGAGGGTAGATTTTATTGTTTCCCCCATTTTGCAGCAGAGGCAGTCGAGGTTCAGAGAGGGAAGGCAATGTGTTCCTGATCACTCACAGCTTGTCCATAAATGGTGGCATCGGGATTCACACCCAGTTCTGCATGACTCCAGAACCCAGGCTCTTAGCTGCACAATTGTATTTGTTCCCTCTTTATGGATAACCGGGCCTCAGCTCCATCTTTTGTAGGAGTAGATGGGTGTGCCCTGGCCTGTTTCTACATGGGCTCTGTCATGTACTCGCACTTGAGTTAGAGAATCTGTAAAATTTGGTGGGTTGGGGTGAAGAGATGGTCCCACATCACAGGGGCCTGATGCTCCTCTGCAGGCCTGGAGTATGATGGATGGAGACTCTAGTTGTGGTCAGATGGGTCAGCTCTGCCGCTCATTGGCTGTGTGGCCTTGGGCAAGTTACTTTACCTCGCTGAGCTTCATCTGTAAAATGGGAACGATAGTGACAGATCTCCTTCAGTGGGTTTCTAGAAGGATTCAATGTGCTCATAGCAAGCACCCAAAGCATGATGGTGGTTATCCTTGCCATCCTAGAGGTGCAGGTTCAAGGTGAACAAGACAGCGGAGGAGTTACTTCAAGGACCTCTTTCTAAAGTGACAGGAGGGACTTCCCTGGCGGTCCAGTGGTTAGGACTCGGCACTCTCATTGCCAGTGCCAGGGTCCGATCCCTGGTCAGGGGACTAAGATCCCTGCAAGCTGCGCGGCAGGCCCCCCAAAATAAAAAAAAAATTAAAAACGTAAAGTTACAGAAGGATGGAACTGAATTCCTTGCAGCATGAATTATTTGCAAGTCCAGTGTCTCTTGACCGGCCCCTCCCTTCCAGGGCTCTCCTCCCTTCCTCTCTTGTGTTTTGAGGATTCTGAACCCAGGGATTTTGGCCTGGGAGCCAGAAGCCCAGCAGCGCTTTGGAACTATAAGAGTTAAGCATATCCGTCCAGCTCACAAACGCAGAAAAACTCCACCAAGACGCGGGGGAAATATTTCCATCTCTGATAAGGAGTAAAAACTGAACAACTCATTCCATATGGGCCGGTGAGAGGGGCAGGCAGGGGCGGGTGGGGTCCATAGTGTGCAGGGCTGCGCGGGTCTGATGAATGACCCACCAGCCGGGACAGGCAGACTGGCCTCCACTTTGGAGGGACCAGGAGAGAGCGGGGACAGAGGGAGAGGATCTGAGTCCTGGACGACGAGGGGGTGGGCGTCACAGGAATCATCCCCATTTTTCTTGTGGGTGGCAGCAAGAATGTGTGTCAACATCAGTCATTTCGAAAGAAATGGCGGCTTTAACTAGAGAGGAGTTTGGGGAGGGCTGCTTTCGGTGTTATTCAGCTTTGAGTCCATCTGGGTTAAAATCTGGATGGATTTTAGAGAAAAATCACCCAGTATGTCTTGGTGGGCTGTTTGGCAAAACCAAAGAATGTCATTTTCCTTCAAGTGGGTGCCTAAAAAATAAATACTGCTTGAGGTGAGTTTTGGTTAACGGGCTATTTGGCTGGATGCAGCCGGCTGATGTGGGTTACAGTCTGTGCAGTTCTGTTTTTGTCTTCTGAGCCATTACCCAGGCTGTGTCCTCTGCCTAGGGTGCTGTTTCTCCTCATTTTTTTCTACCTGGAAATTTACTAACAATGACCTAATACTGTTTCCTGGCCAGGCGTTTTCTAAGTGCTTTCTAAAATATTAATGTCCTTCTAAAACATCAACTTCTTTAATTCTTCCAATAAAGCTATCCGGTCGGTACTATGATTATTCCAGTTATGCTAAAGGGGAAGCTGAAATGACCAACCCACTCCACTCAGCTCATAGGTGGCAGATCCAGGATTTGAACCAGGCAAGTGTAGCTCCAAATGCTATGCACTTAATTGCTAAGCTACAGAATTCTTATACTTCTGTTGTACCTTCAGATCTCTACTTAGATTTTCCTGACCAGAGATGCTCTCAGCCTCAAAAGCCAGATGATTTGATTCTCTTCTGATCTCTTTAGTACCACTTAATTGCCCTCATTAGGGTGTGAGAGAGTCACAGGGTGCCGGGCTCAGACTTCCTTCTCCAAAGAGCTCCCAGTTCCAAGGCACGAAGCATGCTAGCCCACAGCCTCCAACTGTGGCATCTTCAGGATCCACCTTGGCTCTCAGCTGAGGCCACATCTGCAGCCCCAGCATATGACTGTGACAGAGGTCCTGAGGCCTGGTCATTTGTTTTGTTTGTTTTTGGTACGCAGGCCTCTCACTGTTGTGGTCTCTCCCGTTGTGGAGCACAGGCTCTGGATGCGCAGGCCCAGTGGCCATGGCTCATGGGCCCAGCCCCTCCGTAGCATGTGGGATCCTCCCAGACTGGGGCACGAACCCGCGTCCTCCGCATTGGCAAGCGGACTCTCAACCACTGCACCACCAGGGAAGCCCGGGCCTGGTCATTTTTGTCCAGCGGTCTCTGCTCTGGAGCGCCCCCTGTGTTGACCAGGACTGTCGGATTTGAGTCGCATTTGGAACGCCCACCCTGCCCCCACCACTCTGCTTCCTTCTGTATTCTTTTTCCCTGGCCTCATGAGGGTGAGGCCTGGTCCACGTGCCTGTTGTGTTTCTAGTCCCAAGTTCTCTGTGCCTGGTAAGATGCTCTATACTTGTGGTGGGGGAAAATTTTTAAAACGCGAAGTGAAATTTTTTTTGGTATTTTGCTATTTAATATTATGCTTCAGATTGTGCCTGCTCCCCCGTTTGGCCACTCCCTACCCCCAGTTTGAGCAAGGTTCTGGGTACCCATTGCCTCGGGGAAAAGTTGAAACAGCAGAAAACAAAATTGAGTCTCATCCTGGGTTTTGAAATTCAAAATCCTACACCCTATGACTCAAGTGATAGGCTGTATATTTGGTATTTATTATGAATAATAGTATGCTTTCATCCCCCTGAGTTAGAAAAGGATGCCCAGGCTGAGAGGGAGAGGAAAAGATGGAGATGATTTGAGGAGGGAAAGAGAGAAGGGGGCTGAGGGGAGAATACCCAGCTTGAAGAGGTTGAACAGATACAAGGGGCTGTATCAGCCTCCTCCTGAAGGTGACTCCACAGCCAGGTAGGATCTGAGCAGTATGAAATTGTCCAGTCTCTGCTCCAGTGAATGCTGGGGACCACATGGGTGTTCTTCCTGGTGATGTCTGGCTAGGACCTCCTCTCAACCACAGCCAGCAGGCCCCGTGTTGAACATCTGTCCACAAGGCCCTGAGACTTTGCCGGATCACCGTGTGACTTTCTCCTCTGAACAACCTCTCCTTCCATTGTCCCAGACAATGGAGGGTGATGGAGGTGGAGGTTGGGGCCCTGAACATCACTGAGATGGGTGGTCATCCAGAGGACCAGAAAGCCACCTACAAGCTGTGCCTGGGTGGGGCTGAACAGGACCAGCTCAAGTTGGTCACTGAGCTGCAGCAGTTGTAAAAGATTCTCCTGGTCTCAGAGCTTCTAGCTTTATTTAGATCTTGGCTCAAATGTCACTCTTCAGAAAGGTCTTCCCTGACTTTGGGTCAAAGGCTCAATTATTCTCCTACTTGCGAATCTATTTCCTCCCTTTTATCACCATCAGAAATTGTCTTCCTTGCTTATATACTAGTTTAGCATCTCTGTCCTTCCTGGAAGGTGAACCCCACAACTGTAGAACTAGGTGGGCTTGTTCATGGTCCCATACCCAGTGCTTAGTCCAGGGCCAGGCCCACCTCCGTTCTGTACAAGGTACTCAATGCTCTGGAAAGAACAGACAAACTCCTCCTTGTCTTCAGAATAAAGTCTGGGATGCGGTGTGCTACTGCAGACCTCTTATTGGCAAATGGATGAATGGAACCATTTAGAGGAATATGAAATGGAGGAGTGAGAATAACCCCTGAAATTATTGGCTGGGGTCATACCAGTCACGGGAACAGGGAGAAGACCATCTTAGCCGGAGCCAGGGGCTGTGTGGGTGAACTCAAGAGATGGCAACGGTCCACGTGGATATCTCTTGCTTGAGGTACAGGAGGATGCCAATCTACTGCAAGGTGGACCTAGGCCAAGTTTGAAGGTAGAGCTTCCTTCCCCCTGACATTCATTTCAATTGGATGAAATTCCTGATTGCTTGGTTTATGGTCTTTGAAAAGCTTCTCGGCCAGAGCCACAAATCTTTCAAGGGCCATCCCAAATGGGGAACGCCATTGGCCTGCTTTCTGCGTGGGCCCTTGGTGGGCAGTAAATCCTTCTCCTCGGTTCCCTCCGCCCTTGGAGCCAAAGATAGGAGCTGCTTGCCAGAGTTAGTCAACAGGCCAGAGGTGCTCTGGAGAGGTGGATCTCCTCCACAGAAAGTGGAGGGGGTGCTTAGGGTACGCTGAGGGAGATCTGTGTTCTCTATTTGGTTTAAGGACACGGGGCCCTCTCCAATCCCCAGGACTTGGTCAAAGAAAGGAGGAGAGGCCGGTCAGAACCTGGGGGCTGGTCTTCCCTGGCAAATTAGGGAAAGACAAAGAGCCTAAGGACAGTAAAGTTGAGCATCGTTAATGAGAATTCAGGGTGCCTTAATGAAAGCATATTTGGAACCCTATATATTCTTGAAGTAATCCATGTTTTTAGAATAACAATAGAAGGGCACAGACAAGCCCAAAGAAACAAAAAATTATTATATGGATAATCCCTCTACCTAGATATAACATCATTAATAAGTTGTGGTTTAGCTTTCCAATAATTTCATGCATAAATATATATGCTTTTTATTAAAATGAAGTTATACAATACATACTGTTGGATGACCTGTCTCTCTCACTCAGCATTAAGTTAGGACATATTTCCTTGAAAATAATGTAGAGCTACCTCATCATTTTTGATTGTTACCTAAGATTTCAATAATGGGTGGCCTGTGATTAAAGAGTAGTTTAACTGGGGCTTCCCTGGTGGCTCAGTGGTTAAGAGTCCGCCTGCCAATGCAGAGGACACGGGTTCAAGCCCTGGTTCGGGAAGATCCCACATGCTGCAGAGCAACTAAGCCTGTATGCCACAGAGCAGCTAAGCCCATGTGCCACAACTATTGAGCCTGCACTCTAGAGCTCGTGAGCCACAACTACTGAGCCCACGTGCCACAGCTACTGAAGCCCATGAGCCTAGAGCCCGTGCTCTGCAACAAGAGAAACCACTGCAATGAGAAGCCCACACACCGCAATGAAGAGTAACCCCCACTCACCGCAACTAGAGAAAGCCTGCGTGCAGCTACAAAGACCCAACACAGCCAAAAAAAAGAGTAGTTTAACCAAATTACTATTGTTGACATTCAGGCCATTTCTAATTTTTTGCACCTTGAATAACAGTGCAGTGAGCAGCATCCTTTCATGTCCCTCTTTTCAGACACTGCATATTTCTTTAGAATAAATTAATTTAACTGGAATTGCTAGGTCAAGGACATGCACATTTTAAATGATGTTTTGGTATATGCTGCCAGGAAGGCTTTCTAAAAATGTATACCAATTAAATTCTCATGAGAAGTATTTATGAGAAGATGCCTTGATAGAAATAACTTTTAAAGCAATATATGCTTGTAAAAAAAATACAGAAATGTAAACTGAAAGCTGCTTCTTTAATTCTCCTTCCTAGAAAAGATCATATTTTTACTGCACGGATATCAGGTCCCAATTTCCATTCAATCTTGATCCTGCCAGACTAACTCCACCCTCTTCATAAGATTTGCTTCTGGGGCTTCCCTGGTGGTGCAGTGGTTGAGAGTCCGCCTGCCGATGCAGGGGACACGGGTTCGTGCCCCGGTCCGGGAGGATCCCGCATGCCGCGGAGTGGCTGGGCCCGTGAGCCATGGCCATTGAGCCTGAGCGTCCGGAGCCTGCGCTCCGCAACGGGAGAGGCCACAACAGTGAGAGGCCCGCGTACCACAAAAAAAAAAAAAAAAAAAAGATTTGCTTCTGGACTCTTAAGTTCTGGGAGGGTTGAGGCTATATTTGTTTTGTTCACTTTTGCATGCTAGTGCCTATTTCAGGGGTCTGGCATACAGTGGATGTTTATTGTTTTAGTTATCAATTGCTGTGTAACAAATTACCCCCAAACTTAGCAGTTTAAAGCAATAAACATTTATTATGTCACACAGTCTCCATTGGTCAGAAATCTGGGAGGTGCTTAACAGGGTGGGTCTGGCTCAGGGTCTCTCCTGAGAATGTGGTTAGGATGTTGCCTGGGGCTGTGGACTCATCTGAAGACTCTCCTGGACCTGGAGGATCCACTTCCAAGGTGCTTCACTCACATGGCTGGCAAGGCATGCTTGCTGTTAGCAGGAGGCCTCAGTTCCTTGCCATGTGGATTTTCCACAAGGCTGCTTGAGTGTCCTCACAACATGGTGGCTGGCTTCCCCCAGAGAACTGATCCAAAAGAAGCGGTGAGGTGGAAGTTGTAGTATCTTTTATGACCTAGCCTAAGAAGTCACACGTTGTTATTTCTCATCAAATTTTATTTCTATTATTAATTCAGCAATACAGACAGACCCCAGAGATATTGTGGGTGGGGCTCCAGACCACCACAATAAAGCGAATGTTGCAATAAACAAGTCACAGGAAGTTTTTTGTTTCCCAGGGCATGTAAAAGTTATGTTTACACAATACTGTAGTCTATTAAATGAGCAATAGCATGATATCTAAAAAAAAAAAATACACACACCTTAATTAAAAAGCACTCCAGGGACTTCCCTGGAGGTCCAGTGGTTAAGACTCCACACTTCCAATGCAAGGGGCGTGGGTTTGATCCCTGGTCGGGGAACCAAGATCCCACATGCTTCATGACACGGCCAAATATTTAAATTAAAAAAAAAAAGGTACTCCATTGCTAAAAAATTGCTAATCATCATCTGAGCCTTCAGTGAGTCTTAGTAGTGACATCAAAGATCAGTGATCACAGATAACTATAACAAATATGAGAATAATGAAAAATTTGAAATAATGCAAGAATTACCCAACTGTGACACAGAGACATGAAGTGAACAGATGCTGTTGGAAGAATGGCACTGATAGACTCGCTTGACTCAGGGTTGCCACAAGCCTTCAATTTGTAAAAAAAAGAAATATCTACAAAGTGCAATGAAACAAGGTATGCCTGCATTTTGCTGGTTACCAAGGTCAGCTCTATTTCGTGTGGGAGGGTCCTACAGAATGGCATTAGTTCCAGGCAGCAGGGATCACTGGGGACTGTGTTGGATGCAGGCCATCACATTTATTAAAATAAGCTGAAAACATGATTAAGAAAATGAATAATTGCCTTGGCTTAGAAGAGGCTAATGGCTTTTTCCTTGCTTTCCAGACTGTACTGTGTCAGCGATGGGATAATTATCAAAGAACTGAATTCAGACTAAGCTGTGTATTTGCTGTAGAAGCTGCTGGTCTGAACTATCTTTGTCTTGAGTCAGGATAGGCAAGTGAGAGCCTACAACTCCCAAAGACAGCTGGGAAATTCCCAGAGGAATTGGGGTCCTGAGGTTCATACCACAGGCCCAGAGGAAGGCTCGTTCTTGCAGCTCTAAGGAATGCCAGGCCTGCTTGTCAATCAAGGCAGGGTGGGTCATTTGGCCAAACGGAGGTCACGCTCATCATTGAAATACTCAGTAGTTTATGACCTCCATAAAGCTATTAGCCCCAGGAGATGAGGGGAAAGTGGTTACCAGCACCCTTTGCCTCTCTTGGGTCCATTAACATTAGGGTTGTAAACTCGGTCTTAGGCCATGGGTGACTGGTTTTATTATCAATCAATTACAGTGCTTGTCAGCAAGTCCCAAGCATCCTGCCAGCACAGAATCTGGCCCAGATAACTATGGGCAACGCTGGGCAATTCACCTCTACTCTTTGTGCCTCAGTTTCCCCATCTGTAAAGAGTTGGACTAGATCAGAGGTTCCCACACTTCTCACTACCAAAGTCTACTTCCTTTATTTTACTTCGATTGTGTTTATCTCATGTTTCAAAACGATTTCCCCAGCAACTGACATTCCTTAAACACCTATTTCTCTTCCCCATTAGCATTATTAAAGACAATTATCTTTATATAAAAAGGAATACACAGGGAATTCCCTGGCTGTCCAGTGGTCTAGTTCAATCCCTGGCTGGGGAACTAAGATCCCGCAAGCCGTGAGGCACGAGCAAAAATAAATAAATAAAAAGGAATACACAACTGGAGACGAAAAATTCTGAACACCCCAGGTAGGGCTGCACCCAGAGGATATGGGGCCCTGGGCAAATATTTTTTGGCAGGGCCCTGTCTGTATAAACAATTGGAGTTACCTGAAATCAACATGTCAGGACCATTCTGGTGGCGCGATTCCATGAAAAAAATACCACGCGGGCCCATGGGAGTGATCCGTACTCCAGGCTGCCCTCCTAGAACAGGGACCAGCCATGCGGCCCTGTGACAACCCCAGAGGCGCAAGTTCTGGGGTTCCTCAAGGTATCTGCTTGACCTCATGCATGGGTTCAAGGATCAGAGAGAGCCACAGAGGGGAGTGTCAGGGACCAGTACCCATGTGGGTCCCATCCAGACTCAGAGTGTTCTGCTCAGACAGCAGAGCCAGCCCTGGCTGGTCCCACACACCAGAGGGGACTTAGAATATTTCAAGGAAGGTGGTCCCAAGTGGGGGGCCTGGGTTCGGGTTCCCTCTTGATTAGAACTAAGAACCATACTGATCATGGGATCAACAATGTTTCCGTGATGACTTGTAAATATTCTGTCCCAAAGGGAAAAAAACACATTTTTGTTAATCTGTGAAGCCAAATCACCGGTAAATGACAATTCTGTTCTTCTATTGGAAACATGGAACAGAAGTTGAGGCTCAATCTTGGTACCTTCTTAGACTTACAGAGGACAAAGACTCTAGTCATTATACTCACTTATTATACTCATTTATTGAGCAGCTAGTTTACCCAAGACCCTTTACACATACTATTTCCTTAATCTTTATAAGAATCCTGTAAGGAGTCCCTCTATACAGATGCATAAACTGAGGTTCACAACACCTTCTTCTGGTTGAGAACTGTAGGAGTAATCCAGCTCCAAGAAATATTCTCTAATAATTTCATCCAGCACTTATTAAAGGTTTTCTATGTACCAGGCATTGCTTGAGCATTTCAATCCTCAGAGCTATACTTTGAGGTAAGAACTGCCATCTGCCCCCATTTTACAGATGAGTAGATGGGGCTCAGAGAGGTTACATCACAGGACAGTGTCGCAGAGCTTATACACGATGACCATGGTATTGGAACTCAGGCTGTCTAGCACCAGGGCTGAGTTCTTAGCCACACTGCCTTTCTCTGACCTCACTTTCCCAAGATTCTACCTGAAGGAACATCTGTTGAGCAGGTCTTCTGGAAGAAAGGAACCTCCGTTTCCTCCTCTGTAAAGCAGGGCTCATAATAGTTTCTATGTCACAGGGCTATTGTAAGAATGAAGGGAGACAGCAGGTGTGAAGCAGGTGTCACCTGACCTGGTACCTGGCTCCATGAGCGCTGGCTTCTTTAACTAATATTATCCTTATTCTTATTCCCCCACTATGACAATAGAAACGATTGTTTTCCTTCCCTGCTCTGCAACTTACAGAGGCAAGGAGTGAGAGTGATGCATTGCAACCTGTAATCCATTTGATGAGCCATAAACAGCCATTTCCAATCCCATTTCCTCCTGCTGGGAGGATAAACTAAGACACTTACCTTCTCAAAGCCAGAAAAACAAGACAAAATAAATAATAACCAAGTGCAGTAGTTAACCTCACGATGCCCCTGAGAGGGGAGACCGGTAAGAAGGATTAGACAGCAGTTCAGAAATCTGGAGTATACTGTCTACAGCCAACTTCTTTGGCCAGCTTTTTTCTTTTTATTCCCCCACGCAGACCTCAACAGTGAGAGAGCCAGACTAGAGGGTCTTAAAGTACCACAGCCACATTTGAGGGTTTGCTCAGGATTAAAGAAAAGCTGATCTGGCTGGAGAAGCTTGTGCCTGAAGGCCGTCCAGCCCAGCTCTGTGGCTCTGATCTGTGAGGATATGATTCTGATCATCACTCCGGCTTGGAGTCATGGAGCACAGCTCTGGATCGGGGTGTGCTGAGCATGGGGCTTGACGGGTGCTTGGATTGGGGGGTGATAGGGTGGGGGAGACTGGGATGCGGATTTCTACTGGCCAAGACTCTTTGGCTCAGTTTGGAAAATGTGCCAATTCTCAAGATCCTTCCCGAAATTCCTGATCTTTCCCAATTTGTTCTCTGCTGTCTGAAGCCTGGGGCGTAGCACAAACCTCCCTTCTTGGACAGGACCAAGGCCAGTACCTTTGGGACAGGGAAGTGGATGGAAGGAATCTGGCCTTCTGAGTTGGCAGCAGAGGCTCTGTGGCTGGCTGGTTGTGTGCTCTGAACCCCTCTGAACCACAGCGGATCCCTTCCGCTCAGACAGGTGGGTGGAACCAGCTTTATTCTTTCCTTTTGCCAGATGGGAGCACTATAATCACGATGACGGCGCTGATGATAACTAATGTTTGCTGAGCATTTTCTACGTGCGGGGCGACATGCTAAGTGCTTCAGATGCTTTGTCTCCTTCAAGCCCATTCATTGTTTCACATTTTACTAATGAGCTCGCTGAAGCCCAGCAAAGTAAATCCACATGCTCAAGGCCACACAGCTGGTAAACAGCACAACGAATGTGCTACGCTATTATTCATAATCGCGAACATTCTTTTTAAACCTTCGGCACCAGAGTTTCTGATGACTCAGCGAGACCTCTAGCCCTCCCTCCAATTGCACACCCACGTAGCTTAGACCAGCAAGGACTCCAAATGCTTTTTTTTTCTTTTAAATAAACTGTGCCAGTGATCTGCTGTTGCCTAAAAAGCTACCCCCAATCTTACCCAAGTAAAACAACCATTTTCTTATTCTTAGGATTCTGTGGGTCAGAAATTCAGTCGTGGCAGAGTAAGAAGGGCTCACTCATGTTCCAGAACAACTGGGGTCTTAGCTTAGGTGACTCAAATCCCAAAATGGCTGGGATCATTTGCCTGGAGCCATATGTCTGAGGCTTTGGTTCTGGCTGTCATCTTGGTTCCTTGTTTCTTCTCTCCATATGGCTTCTATTGGGGCTGGAAAATTTGAGATGGTTTCTTCTTCATGTCACGTTGTCTAGGCTAGTGTGTCTGGAACAGCTGAGGCTGTTGCCCACACATCTCTCTCTCCCTCCATGTGCCCCTGTACGTGGCTAACTTGGGCTTCCCCACAGCATGGTGATCTCAGCGTAGCCAGACTTCTTACACGGAAGCTCAGGTCTCCAAGAGCCCTTGTTCCAAGAGGCCCAGGCAGAAACTACAGGGATTCTGATGACCTGGGCTTGGAAATTCCAGAAGGTCAGCCAAGGTCCTCAGCATAGCAGCCACAGAGATGTGCCACTTGGAACTCCCTTCAAGGAAGAATTTGTCCTTCTGCTGGAAGCAGTATCTCCTACGGCAGCCTCCAGCTGCAGTGCATAAAGGACCTCCTGCAGCATTCCAGCCAAGGGGGTGTCTTGCCAGTGACCGAGCAGGGCTGGGGTTCTAGGGCCTGACCGTTTTCAGGCAAAACCAGACTCTTCCAACAGGTGATCTTTGCTCCGGAACTCCACGTTGGGTCGCTCAAGACATTATCAGATCAGGTGCAAGGTATGAGGAATTAGAGCCCACGGCTCAGGGGCAGGAGTAGCAAAGCCCGTGCAGCTCTCTTTCATCTACGACATCAACGCTCTTTATCAGTGCTCAACGATACATATATATAAAGACACGTTCACATGGCACAAATGTATACCGCAATGAGCTATCACAAAGTAGACTCACCCAAGTACTTACCATCCAGGTGAAGAAATACAACTTTACTAACACCTCGGATGCTCTGCCAGCATCCCTCTTCCCAGTTTCCACCCACCTTCCTGCCCAAAGCTAACCATTAACCCAACTTCTAACACTGGAATTTCACTTGGCCTGTTTTTGTACCTTATATAAGTGG
This sequence comes from Mesoplodon mirus, assembly GCF_964341445.2. Classification (NCBI taxonomy): domain Eukaryota; kingdom Metazoa; phylum Chordata; class Mammalia; order Artiodactyla; family Ziphiidae; genus Mesoplodon; species Mesoplodon mirus. The sequence continues at coordinate 14,544,604 of NC_138989.1, forward strand.
AATCATAGAGCATATACTATTTTGTGTCTGGCCTTTTTTACCTTATATTATGTTTGAGATTCAACCACGTTGTTGAGTGTGACAGTACTTATTAATTTTCATAGTCTTCTGTTGTATGAATATATTGCAATCCATCCATTCTATTATTGATGATATTTCCACTTTTTGATCATGCACCTTATCATTAAGAAATCTTTCGGACTTCCCTGGTGGTGCCGTGGTTGAGGGTCCACCTGCCGATGCAGGGGACACGGGTTCGTGCCCCGGTCTGGGAGGATCCCACATGCCGCTGAGCAGCTGGGCCCGTGAGCCATGGCCGCTGAGCCTGCGCATCCGGAGCCTGTGCTCCGCAACGGGAGAGGCCACAGCAGTGAGAGGCCCGCGTACCGCAAAAAAAAAAAAGAAATCTTTGAACATGCCCTATATAGAATATATATTATGTATATAACAGTATATTCACTGCTGTAGTAGTAAACTTTGTATACATTGAAAAACATATAGAAATAGGTAGTAATTTTGAAAGATGAGCTAATCTAAAAGTTTTAATATTTTCTTTCTGCATCCTAGTGGATCACGCACGCCCCGCCCCCTACTTTGTTGGCTCCTGGCTTGAGGGACAGAATTCTCATAACATACATATGTATGTTATGACCTCTTATACTTAAATACATATGTATGTTATGACCTCTTATACTTAAATAAGAGGTCATGTGACATGGGGGGACGATCATAGGCTTGAAATCAGATCTGGATTTGTCTGTGTTTACTAGCTGAGTGATTCTAAATAAACGATGCCATGTCCTCGTTTATGGAGGGTGGTGTCTCTGCCTTGCTTTCATCCAGGAAATATTTCATGTGCACGTATTATGTGCCAGGCACAGTTCTAGGCACTGGGAAGATGGCAGAGACCTGCAAAACCACACAGCAAAGGGCATCGCTATGCAATTCTGATTCTGGGAGAGAGTGGAGAATTGGACGTGATGATCCTCTTGCCTGGACAGGCCAAAGGCACCAGGGTGTTTTGGTAATTCTTGGAAAAGCCCTGTGTGGGAAGCAGACAGCATAGCCTGCCCCTCTCTGATTTTCCCTGCACTGGTCTTTCCAGCGCGGTGTTCTCTCCACTCCAGGCCTCTCCCCTCGGCCCCGCCCCCCAGCCTCCCCTCCATCGTGTGGTAGGAGGGGGCTGTCCCTGGTGGCAGTGGGAGGGAGTCAGAGGGGCTAGGGGAGGCAGGGATGGAAGGGCAAAGGGCAGAGCGGTGGAGATTTCAGAGACCCCGTGGTTCCATCAAACACCCCCTCCACACGCCAACCTAATACTGCCCTGCGGCTCCCTCCCTCTCCCCGGCTTATCTGGACGGGGTGTCTAATTGAAATTGAAGACCTGTTTAGCTGTGTGCCTACACAGTCTACGCTCAAATGTGGGCTACCACAAAGTATGCACTGGTGTTTCATGTTCTCAGGAATCTGACAAAGTGATGGATGCCCAGCGAAGCTATTTCTTCAGAGGTCTGGAGGCCGTCTCTTGTTTAAGCTGGGCAATTGAAGATTCATCCAACACACCAGTCTTGTGCTAACGAACCCAATACGACTGAAGAGAAACGGGTGACCGGACAGCCCTGAGAAACACCTAAAGGCTTGGATCTGGGCTGTAAGGCTGCCTTGCAAAGAAGCCCTGAGATTTTTACCAGCCCAGAAAAACTGTAAGAGAACTGAAACTTGCTTGGGAACGATTATATGCAAACACCTCCTCATGCACGTGATCAGGGTAGGTCCAAATTGGGGGATCACTGTCTCAAAAGAGAAGGGATCTTTTTTTTTTCATCACAAATCCCTTGGAAAATCTGATAAAAGGTATAGATGCTTTAACCAGGAAAAAATGCACCCACATGGATGCATAAAATTGCACATATCATTTTAGCAATGAAAATAAATAAAACATAAAACAGCAGAGGTACTGTTCTATGCTCTTAAGTTTACTCATTCAATCCTTATTAAATCTCATAGGTAAATACTATTTATTACTGCGCCTGTTTACCCAAGGTCGCCCAGGTGCCCAGTGGGGCAGCTAGGACATGAACCTGCGAGTCTGAGGTCAGTGGTCATGTTTCTTGTCATTACCTCACACTGCCATGCAGGGACTCTGGAGGGAGTGACCTGATGATAGTTCATTGTGAGAATAATGATACCGTCTCACACTTGATAGAAAAAAATTCACATTTTACACATTCAGGTGGATGGACACCTGTTGGTTTTGCCTGTCTGATGTCTTTTCTTTGGTGGAGCACCGCCCTAACCTTCCCCCACCCCCATTTCAGTCCTGGTTGTTCACATAGGGTCAGCTGCAACCACTATCTCCCAGGATGGGAAGGTGTGTGTCCTGGACCCGGCTAATGAGAGCCAACATTCCCCTGGCCATGGAGATTGGTTTCGGAGGTTAGTCCATGAAGTTTTGATGGAGTTACCAGGAAAGACAAAGTCTCTTTTCTGCTGATGTTTCTCACAGGTAAGCGTTAACATTTTAGAGTAATCAAAGCAATGAGCCTGCTTGAGAAGGAAACTAAAACAAAGGAAAACAGAGGCTAGAGATAGAGTTCTCCATAGATGAATGGATAAGGAAGATGTGGTATATTTATATAATGGAATACTACTCAACTATAAAAAAGAATGAAATAATGCCATTTGCAGCAACATGGATAGACCTAGAGATTATCATAGTAAGTGAATAAGTCAGACAGAGAAAGACAAATATCATATGATATTGCTTATATGTGGAATCTAAAAACAGTGACACATATGAACTTATATACAAAACAGGAATAGACCCACAGACACAGAAAACAAACTTATAGTTACCAAAGGGGAAAGCGGGGAGGGTTAAACTGGGGAGTTTGGAATTAACATATACACACTACTACATATATAAAATAGATAACCAACAAGGGCCTACTGTACAGCACAGGGAACTATACTCAATATTTTATAGTAACCTATAAGGGTAAAGAATCTGAAAAAAATAGATATATATGTATGTATTACTGAATCACTTCGCTGTACACCTGAAACTAACACAAAATTGTAGATCAACTATACGTCAGTTAAAAAAAAAAGAGAGAGTTAGAATCTAGATGATCACAGTTCAGTGATCAGATGATCACCTTGATCCATCCATGCCTGATTTCCTCTTGTATGGAAATAATATTGTATAAGACAATGTTGTTTTTGAGGGGAGGGGTGGTGGATCTCTGTTATATGCAACTGAAAGGGTGGTGATAAATATACAGACATTTTATCATCTTCCCTCTCTTTCCATCTCCAAAGACAGTTTCTCTCCATGATACAGATGACAACAGAGTACAGCGCTGTGGTTCAGTGATGACCACATAGCTTCATATCCTGCTCGCTGGCTATGAAGACTGGAGACGCCTTGCCCCCTCAGTTATATTTCAGACCCTTGGAGTTAAGTCTCAAATACCCCTTCCCTACATGCTCAGCATGCACAGATTCTTAAATAGTAGGTGCTCCATAATTGCTTACCAGTGTAATGGGATTATAAATAAGGATTTCTCTGTCTTGGAATTTGAGCTGAACTTCAGAGCTGAAAACAGTAATGGCTGTTGAGTGCTCACACATTCTAAAGAAAGGGGTTGGACCCTACTGACAGGATGTGCAACAGGAGGCCTAAAACTGGTTCTTGTCACCCACAACAGAAGGTGAGGAACACGGAGGGAAAACAAGAGTGTGAGAATTTCCTTAAAGAAGGTTGTTAACAATTGTATATTTCTCCTCATGCAGTTCCCTCTTCCGGGAAGAGGGCTTAAGGGCTTCCCTGGTGGCGCAGTGGTTGGGAGTCCGCCTGCCGATGCAGGGGACACAGGTTCATGCCCCGGTCCAGGGAAGATCCCACATGCCGCGGAGCAGCTGGGCCCGTGAGCCATGGCCGCTGAGCCTGCGTGTCCGGAGCCTGTGCTCCGCAAAGGGAGAGTCCACGGCAGTGAGAGGCCCACGTACCGCAAAGAAAAAAAAAAGAGAGAAAAAAAAATTCAGCTTAAGTGTTGCCTCCTCCAGGAAGCCCTCCATGGTTTCTATAGCTAGAGCTGTTGCTCCTGTCCTCTGACCTTCATCCCAGAGCCCGTAATAGTTACTTAGGTTCTAGTGCTTGAAAATACACACTAATAGTGTAATAGTGTGACATGGGTCATCTCTCTTGTTAGACCAAGAGTGCCAGCCTGGCACAGATCTGTACTATTATTCATCTCCTTACCCTTGAAAGAGGGGAACAGGGTTGACTGTATGTGACTCTAGCAACCATCCTGCTAAATTAAAGGCTTTTTGTCTTGCTTAGAACTTTCCCAACTTTGGATATGCAGAAATGGAGCTGGACCTGAATATGGGAGTAAAACTAGAGAGAATGGGATCCTCTGTGAAATGGAGTATGCAGAATTTGGAGCTCCAGGAGGTGGAGCCTAGAGGTGGGGTGGGGTAGGGATGAGAAGAAGAGATGGAAGGAGAAACAGAGGGAGGACCTGGGGGAAGGCCGTGAGGACAGGCTGCCACATACAGTGGAGGACCAGTGAAGCAATGTCCCAGCGCGGGGGTGGTCAGAGACTTTGGACAACAGGGATGTCTAGTATTAATTTGAAATGTTTTACATGTTTGCAATGTAAATCCCCTTGGTATCTTTTAGTCTTAGATAAAAGCTTGAATATAACCAGAAATCTTATGAGATTATTTTTGTTTTTATTTGGCTTGATCTGAAATAAGGAAAAGGGCAAAATTCATAAATGGGTGGACAGTATGAAAAAAAGAAACATAGTGATTAACAAACAGAACAAGTTACACAATCCCTGACATTCAAGGTGAAAGGTTGCAATGAGATCGTAAGTCCCCTGGAAGTGGCAGACATCCTGGGTAGGGCTTTGAGTTTCTATAAGGCACGGAATGGGGACTTTGAGCCAGTCTTGTATAGAACTTAGGGGGCAAGCAGATTCCAGGTGACACTGTTTTCCACGCTTCTGGCACAGTTGTTCTCAAAGTATGGTTTGCAGCGGCTCCTGGGAATTTGTTAGAAATGCCAGTTCTTGGGCCCCACCCCAAACCCACTGAGTCAGAAACTCAGTGGGGCCCAGCAACCTGCAATTGACAAACCCTCCCTGTGATTCCGATGTGTGCTAAATTTGCAAATGGCATGTTAAGCCCTCAGTAGCTTTGTGTGAAATTAACGAATAAAAAAACTTATGGAAACACAGTGCCTTCATGGTAAACCTCTGTTTTTATGTCTTTAGAAAAAATTTTTAACTCTGTGCTGAGTCACAATTCATCAACAGCCAGGCGTCCAGCTGTGCTTGACTGGCTTTCTCTCTAACAACCTCACATCAGACCAACTCGCATCCCAGGGTATAGGTTGAGTGTGGCTGCCTTTGGGTCATGCAATGAAAGTGGATATTCTGAGGCTCCCTGGGCCCACAGCCCCATGGCAGACTGCCCACTGGACCCCCAAACTGTTTTTCTGTTCTTTGATGGGTAGGGAGAGGATAAACATGTCCAGGGACTTAAAAAAAAATCATCCACCCTGGCAGATTCTCCCAAAGAGGTACAGTTCTTTGCCTGTCAAGCTAGGATATTAAATTAAGCAATTTTCATCAGATAACACATCTTCTGGTTCATGTAAACGTCCCACAAATCACTGAGCTCATAACTCAGCCTGATTGAAAGGGAGCCACGAATCCATTCCCCTTTGTAGATGGGTTGTGAGCTAGCTGGGGGCTTGTCCCTTGACCAAGAGCCTTGTGACAACCATGCTAAGTCACCCTCCCCCTTCCCCCTTTCTCTGTCTGACTAGGCATCCAGTCTCCCTGGCCTCAGACCACGTGACCACAGGAGACCTGCTCCCTGACCTCGTAGAGGATAAAGTGCCCAGTGCCCACTTCAGGACATGCTCGAAGTTATGTTGTTATGTGGATGACATTTGCCATGATGTCCTCCACCTCCCTTCTTACAGTCTTCCTAAGGTCAAGTCCAGTGGCCTGATACTTACTAATACTCCAGCCCCTCAAATGTAGGCATGATGGTGGAAATGAAAATGGTGTGTGTGTGTGTGTGTGTGTGTGTGTGTGTGTGTCAGAGGGGAAATACATTCCCTGGTATTGTCTCTCTCCTTCTTTCTGAATGTACAGGAAAGAATGGGACAGTGGGAGCCCCCCGATATGATGGGGGCACAAGCACGTCCTGAAAGGCTGACTAGAGCCCGAAGTGGTCAAGGTCACCTAAACACACCAACTGCCCTATTTGTCACATCCATGCTCCCACCTCAGTATCCATCACTGTGCCCAGTACAGAGTAGGTGGTCCACAAGGTTTGTTGACTGAATGAATGGACAAGAGGTTAAGAGCCCTAATTGCAAAAGAAATCCAACTTTCCCAGGTGGAGCTACATACTCAAGTGATTAAACCCAGCCTCCACCCACCTTTATGATGTAAAAAAGAATGGGAAGGAATCAAAATCAATCTGAGCGCCCACCTGGGAGTCATCTTCCCAGACCAGATGGCATGTGTCCACCCCCATAGTGTCACCAGGTAAGAAATAGGATGTACAGTCAAATTTGAATTTTAAATAAGCAACATTTTTCTTAATATAAGCATATCCCAAATATTGCATGAGACATACTCATCTAAAAATATTCTTTGAAAACCATATACATCTCATATATATTTTGGCTACTAAGTAAACCTTTACAACGATGTAAAAGCATGACACAAGTGTATTTCTTCTGTTAGGATCACTCCATTATATTGTCACTAAGGTATCTGTAATCACATAGCCAACTTCTATGGATTTTATTAGTCTCCTTTTGCTCCAACAGAATATTAATACATTTTTTACAAATGGAAAAAAATTCATTGATCTTAAATTCAATTAACTGGGGGTCTTATATTTTTACTTGCTAAATATGGTAACCCTATCCTCTATTAATCTGGAAGGACTATGATCTGACCTTTAAAGAATCCCTAGCTCCCTCATTTCCCTCTTCTCAGGCCAATCATAATTAATGCTTGGTGACACTATAATGCTATAGCACAATTAACTTAATCTGGCATGCAAATATATTTCCCCCTCTCTGTTAGATGAAACTATAAATTGTAAAATCATAGTTTTTTTCCCCCCAAATTTATGCTTACTGCAGAAAATCTAAAAGCATGAAGACAAATGTGAAGTAAATCACAGTTCAACTATCTAAGGGATAATCTCAATTAATCCATATTGCCTTATTTTTTTCTCTGTGGACACTTTTTTTTTGAGAAAAAAAACCATACTTTTGTACCACGATTTTTGACTTAGCATTATACCATAGGTATTTTCTATGTCATTAAAAACTCCGACATTGCCTTTTAAAATGATTGAATAATATTCCATTGAATGGATGTACATGGGGTTTTAAATTTTTTGGTTATATAACTGGCCCAGAGATGAACATTTCTATGCACGAAGTTGCTTTCAGACTTCGGATTATCTTCTTAGGATGGGTTCAGAGGTGTTAACCTTGAACAATAAAATGGGTAGTTATTTTTACCAGCAAAATGGGTTTATTTGGGAGCAGGAAACAATTGTAGTTTGGGACATACATCTATGGAGAACCACATGCAAGCTCGATTCTCAAAGGAGGGGAAACTCTTTTACAGAGGAGAAGGGGAAATTGGGAGGGGCTGTTATAAACAAAGAATCCATTGGAGGAAACTGGGAGTTTGAAGTATAGTGGCTTTTCATTGGCTGAGCTGTTGCCAGGCAAGGGGAAGATCTTATTTCTTCCTGCTGTCAGGAGGAAAGTAGTGTCACTTCCTGTTGGATTCTGCCGGAGGTGCAAGTCCAGTCTATTCCTGTTGGGATCTGTATTGACCTGAGTGGTATGTGAGAGCTCCCCCTTCTGGCTTCCTAACTTCATTTTAGCAAGATTTCTCTTTATTGATTTTCACAGAGGTGAATAGCGAGTATCTATTTATCTATCTACACATTTATTGTTTTTTTTCCCCTCCTGATTGTGAAAGAAATTCATGTTCTATGGGTAAATTTTGGTGTATACAGAGAAAGTGTAAAGGCGACAATAAAACTTCATTTGTCACCCTACCATCAGTAGGTCATTTGGCCAAGCAAATAGTGTTGCTCTAAAATGAGATTTCCTACAATGCATTCCACTGAACTAGTTTGGTGGGATGCTAATATTTGCCATGTGCACATTTCATAGAAAATGCTGGGTTAAACAAAGGGCCACCAGTATCTTTTTGTTCTGCAGGACTTCTCAGAGCCTTTATTACGCTAATGTACTTTGTGAGTTTCCCAAAGGGTAAAGACAATGCAGCATTTCTCAAACTCATTTGACCACAACACATTCTTTTTCCTGTCTTTTATCATCATTATTATTATTTTTTGCAAAACGTTACATCAAGTTGGAAACATCCTTTGGTTCTCAGTGTTTTATCATTCTTCTTAACCCATAGATATTAACACACAATGAAATTAAAGATGTTCACCAATCTATAAACCTAAGAGTGAGAGGGGGAAAAAAAACAACCCAGGAGTTCCTGCATAGATATTTGGCCTAAAGATTTATGCCTGACTCTTAAGAGGCCACCTAAGTGAGTAGTTATAAGACTAAAGGTTAGACTTACTGTTTTGTGATTAGTTTCCTCATCTAGGCAGGGTTTAATTGTGACATTTACACTTTGCAGTCGCTTCCTGTCATCAATTGGACCAACTGACTAGAGAGAAACAGCCATCCTATGGTGCCTCTTTCCTTTCCTGGATAAAACCCCATTGGGTGTTGCATTTTGGAAAATGTAAACGAAGGCTGCTGCCTGACCCTTCCTTGGAACTTTGAAACTCTCAGATGGGTTTTGTGCAAGAAATCCTCGCCGAAGTTCTAACCCTGCCTCTTTGGGCAATAAATTAAGAGAAGGCGCAGGGACTTTCTCCTGCTTGACTGCAGAGAACTGCTCAGAGGCTGTTGGTGAGAATAAAAGGCACACATGTGAGTTGGGGTCGCTGCAAGTTCCTACTGGATATGAATGAATCTTTCTGGAAGTTCTCCACTGGGTCCCCAGGGGCTGTGCCTCTAACTTTGATCTCTGAGACCAGAGCTTCACAGAAAAGCAGAAAACCTTGACATCATTGGGTCTGGAGCAGAATCATTTTTGGAATTTATTGCTGGAATGGATAAGGAAGGGACTGAAAACAGGGTTTGCAATCCCCCCAGCCCCGCTCCCAGAGGCACTTCCTAACCGAGTGTGCCATTGCCCTGGAAGCATGGAATCAGAGGGCTTGCCTGTCACTGCTGCTGCTCTTATAAACCAAGACTTTGCAGTTTGTCCCAGGTTGCTGAAGAATGGATGGTGGCATTCAATTTGGAGAAAGGGTTCAAGAGGCAGGGAGTCGAATTAAGAAGGGAGAGGCAGGATGAACAGGCGGTTGGGGGAAAATGAGTGTGAGCTCCGACCAAGCCATGTATCTGCTTCGTAACCCTGTAGAGTCTTCCCATCTGCAATGGGTATAATACTCAGATCTACCCCTCCAAAGTCATTGGGAGAATAAAATCAGATTACCCAGGAGGTGCTCTTAGAACAGGGCTTGCCATTCGGTATACTGGGATTGGCAAACTATGGCTCACTGACCAAATTTGCTCACCACCTGTTCTTGTAAACAACATTTTATGGGAACGCAGTCACGGCCATTTGTTTATGTTTTGTCTATGGCCGCTGTTCTACGGCAAGGGATGAATTGAGTAGTCGGGACGGAGACCCTAATGCCTGCAAAGCCAAAAAGATTTACCATCTGGCCCCTTACAGAAAATGTTCGCTAATCCTTACTGTAGAAGATTAGCCATTATCATCTACATTCCTCATACCAATTCCACAAGGATATTATAAGAATAAAATGAGGATAAATATGCCAAAGAATTTTAAACATGTTTTAAATGAGCCAGTTATCTATACAATAGAATTTTATGTAGGATTTTAAAATTGATATGGAAAAAGACAACCTAATTACATGGAAACACGAACATAGCACATACACACATATATAATATTCACTATGTGCTGGGCATTTGCTAGGTATTATGTTAGTACCTATTTTTATCATCATTTTAGAGATGAGGAGATTGAAGCTCTGAGTGTTTAAGTGATGTCTCCAAATTTACATAGGTGGTAGAAGGCAGGACATCCGTCTGTCTACTGGTGTTAAAAAAAATGAATAAAACAAACAAGTCAGTTGGCAAAGCAGTACATGTGATAATACCTAATTTTTGTAAGAATAAGTGTGTGTGTGTGTGTGTGTGTGTGTGTGCGCGCACGCACGTGCACTTGAATATGACAAGAAAGACATATGTTAAAATGTTAAAAGTCCTTTTGAGGTCGTAAGGTAATAGGCAATATATTAAAATTTTCTTCTTTATAGCTAGTAGTATATTCTCTTGAACATGTGTAATACAGAAGGAAAAAAGATTTAGAAGAAGAAAATGGTTTAGGTATTAAGTGTCAGGTATTATTTGCCAGTCCTCATACTCCAGACCTGGTCACCAGCCAGGTGACTAAGGTTCAAAGGCAAATGTTAACTCTGGTAGCACGTGGTTCCAGAGGAAAAGTTGGTGGTACCCGGAAGTGAGTGCATCTGTGCTTCCCAATCTCCCTCCGTGGCTCAGACCTGACACCCTTTCCCACCCACTTCTTGCCGGAGGTTGCAAAGCAACCTTGTTCTCCCTCCCTTTCTTGGAGGTCTGTGATTGCCTCCCAACCTTGAAGAGCCCTGCTGCTTTTTATAAATAGTTTGGAAGCATCTCAAGCCTTTAAAAAAGAGCCACTTAGAAGAGATACATCTTGACAAATGGAGGAGTCCATGAGCTCATCGTCCAGGTTTTTATTGTATTTCCCTTTACTCCAGAAAGTGGGAAGACATCCAAACCAGAATGTGGACTGCCCTGTTATATTTCTGGGAGAATAAAAGGAATCTGGCTATGTCCTGCGAAGCATCCGACATTCACATATTTTTCTGGCTGAGACGTTTTGCCAAATGTCAGCGTTACTTGCAGAATGTGGCTGTTTTTATTTTAATCTGCAAATATCACTCCTGTGAATTATGACCTTTCCCTGGTTTGGGTATTAGAGTAAGAATTGGGGAAGCAGTGAAAGGTGATCCAGGCAAGGGAACGAGGTTTGGAAAATGCAAACTTAAGAGGTACTTGTCAAAACATTCTTTGTTAAAAATGTTTTTCCCCCTTTGCTCATTTTTTAGAAACCTTGTTTTTAGAGGCTTGGAACCGTCAAGCCTCTTCCCCTTGGGGTTTTGTTTTTATGACAATAAATTCATACAGGTGGGACTAGAAATGTATATTAATTGAGCAAACAACTTAGGACAAACACAGCTGGGTGCTGGAGATAGGTAAATGCACAGACACACAGGGTTCCTGTTGTTATGGATATTACAAGTGAGTGTGAAATACAGACAATTAATGATGTTAAGGGTACGAAGTGTTTTGGAGGATGTGGTGGCTGATATGGGAGCTTATAAGGGTTTTACATGGACTGAGGGGTCAGGGAAAGCTTCTGAGAAATGGTGATGAGTTACCTGAAGGCTGAGGGGATGGAGATGGTGTTTGGGATGCACAAGGTACCCTGGGCAGAGGGAACAGCCTACATGAGTGCCTGGGGGTGGGAGAGAGCGTGGCCCGTCCAAGAAACCAGTTTCTTACTGTAGGCTTGTAGGTAAGTGAAGAGTAGTGATGAATAATGATTTTTTAAGAGTTCTGTAGTCCTTAAGTACCTACATTGTGGAAAACTGTGCGTATCACTGTAGAAGTCATAGCCCAGAATATATTCTGTTTAAAATCCAAGCAGGGGAGCTGAGCATCTTCCTGAATTTTGATTCATTTGTATTTCTGTTCCCGATGCTAATGAAAGAACAAGACATTAGAAAATCAAAGCCATAAGATTTTTCTTTTCTGTTTTTCCAAGAGGAAGTATGCGCTACTTACACACCCCATGTGTTTTTTGAGGGGATCCCTGTGAACGGCACAAAAAGGCACGTGGATCGGCATTTTTGCTTGGGGAAGGTCAACCCTCCTTCTTCCTCCCAACTCCATAAATTCTAAAAGATCCGACTCCCCACCCCCAGACTTTGGCCTCAAGGTAGTAGGTGGGGTTGAAATCAGAAACACTTTTAATAAATGTCTTCACTGACAGTCTGATCACAGCTCTCCTCCCATTGGAGGAAGGGAGTATATGTGGAAATAAACATTTATTGATGGCCCTGCCTTTCTGCCCTTCCTAGTCTGCATGCCCTTGGCCATGTGACTTCCTTTGTAGATTTTCTCCCTAAAGACGAAAAGTCTGTCTCCCCGTGTCTTCCAACTGGACTGGCCACATGGTCTCCTTAGACCCGTGGATTGTGGTAGTACTGATGGTGAACTGAGCCTTGGCATCAAGAGTGCTTGTGTGTTTCTTCTCTCTCCCTTTCTCCCCCACCCCACCTCTGCGGTCACCATGAGAACAACCCAAGCTTGCCCACTGGAGGAGGACAGGCAAGTGGAGTGGAGCCAAGCCCCCCCAGATGCCCCAGCTAACTGCCAGCCAACCACAGTCATGCGATCAGTCCCAGCCGGGACTGACAGGGTTGCCCAGCTGCTCACTCAGACACACAAGCAATGACTGTTGATTCTTATATGCTGCTGAAGCTTTGTGTTATTTATTACAGAGCATTATGTTGCCATTAGATAAGTGCGAAGTATCTGATAGCTGTAGTCTTAGAGTTCTATCTGAGAATTCCATATCATCATAAAGATTGCTCCAAAACACTATTGAATCTCGAACTAAAAACAACAACAAAAAAAAACCACTTATCTCCTCCCTCCAGTCCTTCTTTCTGATGCAAAAAAAAAGATTAAAAAAAATCCTCTTGGCATCTCACCTATTTTAACCATGTGTCATGATAAAATAGATTTCACAGAGTGTTCTCTGTACAATGCTATTCCCTTGAAATGCTCCATGAGGTGAGATGTCCAAGGTCATACGTGTTTAGAGGATGTTTCCTGAGGCCAGGACTAAGGGGAGGTGAATGGGGCATTTGCCGAGGGTGCAATATCTAAAGGGGTGCCCCAAATCTCAGTAATCAAGGTGAATACTACTTTAATAAAATACTTTTAAAACTAAAAATGCAAAACTCCATGATGAGCAAAATATTACAAATTTTGGTACATCATTTTTGGTAAGACTATAACGTAAGTGCCCTATCAAGCTGCACTAGAGCCTGAGGAAAGAGGGAAAATCAATATTATTACTTGTTTGATACATCATCTTCCCACCACTACTTATAATGCCTATGACTATAATAAAGGCTCTGAGAAGGCCTGCAAAGAAGGGCTCTGTTGAGTTTTGTTGCCTTTCTTAACAGCATGTGGCCATGGGGAAAGGAGAAACACAGAGTGCTGGGGAAGCTGGTGGGTGTGCACCCAATTCATTGCTATACTGTCCCTAGAAGAGTGTCATCCTAGAATTGCTCCCAACTTGCCGTGAGATCTTGAGCAAATGTCATTTTCTCTCCAGCTTCTATTTCTCCAAGTGCAAAATGAGAGGAATAGATCTATGTAAGTTCCGGAATTATTATACGGCTCCAGGTCCTTAGAGCCTCAGAGAGATGGGTACCCTATGAAGAGGGGGATTCTCTACTCTGCGTGAAGGGAGACTTGTTCTTGGATTTCCTTCTAATATGATGGTTCTCAAGACATGGTTCCTGGGTCAACAGGATTGGCATCACCTGGGAACTAGTTAGAAATGCACTTTCTCAGACTCCACGTCTGAGCCTGGGAATCAGAAACTCTGGGGTTGGGGTCCATCGACCTGTGTTTTAAGGACCCCTCCTGGTGATTCTGATGCACATTCAAGTATGGGGACCACTGCTATAAGGCACCTGCAGCATGTTGCCAAGAGGTCATTGTCAACCATCATTCATTACCAATATCACTGCCCACTGACCATAAGCCAGGCATGTGCTGAAAGCTTTATCAGCATGTCTTGATGAATCCCCATAAAACCTGTGAAGTGGGTGCTGTGATATTCATTCCCATTTTCCTGATGCATAGAGCTGTTCACTTGCCCAATGTCACACAGTGATTAAATGGCAGAGCTGGGACTTGAACCTGGATCTGTCTGTTCCAAAGCATGTCATAGACTTGCCTCTCTTGGAGAGATTCGCTTGTCAGCCCAAAGCACAAGGGAAGGGGAAAGAATTGGATGTAGCAAGGTCAGGAAACCTTAGTCGCTGAAACCCACCTTTGTTTAAGCATCAATATGACCTGGGGAGTTTTTTTTTAAACTTCCTAATACCCAGGCATCACCATCTCTGGGCAGTGGGACCTCAACACTTTTAATGTTCACTCGGTGATTCAAATGTGCCCTTAAATGGAAAACCACGGCTTTAAAGAGTTTCCTTCCCTAAACAACAAGAACCTATTGTATAGCACAGGGAACTATACTCAGTTAATCTTGTATTAACCTATAATGGAAAAGAATCTGAAAAAGAATATATATATATATATATATATATATATATATATATATATATATATACACACATATATGTATGTATAAATGAATCACTTTGCTGTATGCTTGAAACTAACACAACATTGTAAATTAACTATACTTCAGTAAAAAAATAAAAAGCGAATTTCCTTCTCAGTTTGGAGACTGGCTCCCACCTCCTGCCTTTATTTCTGCTCCATGCTGTACCCACCAGCTTGGAGGGTGCTTCCTCTGATATCCATAGGAAGAAACCACAGAACAAGATGTCTTGGATCCTCAGTGGATCCTCTGTGGTTAATAGAATTCAGAACGTAGAGCTCACAGTCATTTTACCAAGGGAGAAACCGAGGCTCAGAGGGGGCCTGTGAACTTCCCAAGGTCACCCAGCGAGCCCTGGTAGGGGAGGGTCCCTCAACACCCCCCTCCCCAGAAATTGCTCCCCCCCCTACCCTCAGACTAAGCAGTCTGAAGCCTTAAACCCTTTCACTTTGAGAGAAGCCCTCAAGTCTTCTTGTGGTTTTGATTCCTCTTCTGCAAACGGCACTTTGCATTTTCTCCTAAATTCCTTCCAGCTGTCAGATAGAAGCACCCCCTGATAAGGGTTTTCCCAGTGTGGGAGAGAAACATTTACCAGAGGTAACTGAGCGCACCAGGCTCCCTCCCTGACCGTTTCCAAGCATATGGAATATATTGTGGTTGGAGGGAAATATATTTTAAGAATTTCTCCTGCATCTTTTCAGATACATTCCACCCAGGATTACTACAGGTGTCATGAAAAGTGGGCTTTTGCTCTTTCCCCCCGAAGAGAGGGCAGGCTCTGACGGTGTAATCAGCTCCAGGGGTGTGAAAGCCAGAACGAGCCTCTGCCCATGACTGGAGAAAAAGCCTGGGACCCAAACGCTCCAGGGTCGCAAGGTTTGGATGCTTTTCAGTTTTCCCTGGAGGGTGTGTTCAGGGTGGGATGTTAGTGAGAATAATAAATAGTTATTGAGTGCTATCCTTGACTGCCTCGCCTTACCATATCTGGTACTAACCTATTACCTGTTCATCTAGATCCTTCTTTGTTTGTGGTCTGCCTTCCCTCATGGGGACAGCAACTTTCCCTATGTGGTACCCCAGCTTCTAGAATATGGCCTTTCCCAGAGTGGGCACTCAATACATACTTGATGAATGAGTGGGCTGATCTTTTCACATTTATTCTGTGACTTCATCCTCACAACCACCTGATTAGGGTAGGAACTGTTATTAACCCCCATTTCATAGGTGAGAGGAATGAAGCACAGAGAGGTTAAGTAACTTGACCCAGGTCAGACAGCTTTGTATGTGGGAGATCTTAGACGCACACGCAGGTCTATGTCATTCCAATAACAATCCATGGGAGAAACAAGGAAAGTGCTTCAGGAGGCCAAGTCTTTGGGTGGATACCCTAGCGCCCAGTGTATGTCAAACCCTAGGCTGGGTGCCAGAGCTGTAGTGGTGAATAGGACACAGTTGCTGCCTACAAAGAATTTATTGTCTGCTGATGGAGAGAGATGAATCAAAAGCAATGACAATGCTGTATATGTGTCATGATAAGGAGATGATCGAGGACCATGAGAGCACTCAGGATACATCTTTGCTGGGACCAGGGAAAGCTTCCCAGAAGAGGGGACATGTCACAACCATCACCACTCGCTTCTTCATCTTCACCATCATCATTGTCCTCAGAATTGTGATTTACTGAGATCTTTCTTTGTCCCACATATGATGCTGAATTCTACGTATTTTAAAAGTGTAATTCTCAAAAAAATCATAAAGAGATTATTAGACTTTTGTTTTTTTGGCCATGCTGCACAGCAGTTGAGGTCTTAGTTCCCCAACCAGGGATCGAACCCTGCAGTGGAAGCCCAGAGTCTTAACCTCTGGACTGCCAGGGAAATCCCTAGACTCATTTTATTTTATAGGTAAATAAACTGAGACTCAGTGAGGTTACATAACTCACCAAGTCCCAGGGGAAGAGGCTGCATAGGTATTGGATCTCAGCTCTTTCTGGTACTAGAGTCATTGCCCTTCGTTTGAGAAGCGAAGGATGTGTGTGTGTGTGTGTGTGTTGTGTGTGTGTTGGGGAGAGGGGCCATCCAGATAAAGGGGAGGAAATGTGTTCTCCATAGAGGGAATATCATGGGCAAAAGTTGGGAGTGAGGAGAGGTAGATCTATAAGGGAGAGGTACGCAAAGGTTTTTCGAAGTGCTACCCCAAGGCCCACTAGCAACTCGGTGACTTGACCAAAGACCTAACAGGATCCAGACACATGCCTGGGCCCCTAGGTCTAATTGAAAGACGTCAGGAGGTTAGCATCACGTGGTACAAAATGTGGTTTGTCAGGCAAGAGGCGTTATGAGCAGGGCTAGTGCCTGTGGCCAGGGTGGGCAGAGGCGGGCAATGGTAATGCAACACTCAGGCCAACTGACTTCCCAAGACCCATCCACCAGGTTGGTCCCAGAGATGGCACTGTAATCCCAGCCTTGGTTCCCAGACCCTATGGGTCTCCCTGGTCTTTCCTTCCACTGGGTAGATGGGTCTTCCTACTGGAATGATCAAGGGGTCCAGGTGCTCAGATGGAGCTGTCCCTCCCTTTTCCTCACTGAACCTTGCGGGGCCAATTATCTGTCCCCTTCCTCTCTGTCTCTCGAGCACTGTGTCCCAGTCCCTTACTGAAGCAATGTCTCTATGACAGCTAGTCTCTCTTCCAATGTATTCAGATGCTGAACTCATATCCCCTTCTGGAAGAATCCCATCCACAGTTAGTCTAAGTGGCAATGAACCATGTGGTATCTTTCTGATGAACCAGCTGATTTAATTATGCCAAGCTGGTTGTATCATGCGATCAGTCAGCCCCAGCTGATCATCTAAAGGACAACACAGCCCATTGTCTGAAAAGATACCAATGACCTGTGAGGACTGGCACACAAGATGAGCTGTCTCCTCTGTTACTACCTTCTTTTGTGTTAAATAAATATTTTTTAGTGAGCCACTTTAATCCCTCTGTTGATATTTTTACTATATTTATTTTCTCAATGGTGGCTCTCAGGGTTACAATATGCATATTTTCAAAAGAATATTTATTTAGTTATGTATTTTTGGCTGTGCTGGGTCTTAGTTGCAGAACATGGACTCTTCATTGCAGCATGTGGGATCTAGTTCCCTGAGCAGGATTCAAACCTGGGCCCCCTGCATTGGGAACATGGAGTCTTAGCCCCTGGACCACTAGGGAAGTCCCCATATGCATCTTGATTTATCACCATCTCCTTCAGATCCATACTAGTTTAATTCTGGTAAAATGTAAAAACTTTACTCCAATATAGCTCCGTTTTCTCCTCCTCTTCGCCCTTGAGTCTTTGAAATCTGCTTG
Source organism: Mesoplodon mirus (assembly GCF_964341445.2). Taxonomy (NCBI): domain Eukaryota; kingdom Metazoa; phylum Chordata; class Mammalia; order Artiodactyla; family Ziphiidae; genus Mesoplodon; species Mesoplodon mirus. The sequence continues at coordinate 14,562,556 of NC_138989.1, forward strand.
TTATAGACGGCAACATATATATAAAACAATCATAAGGTTGTTAAAATATATCGAGCATTTCTGTGAACGAGGGCTGACTGCCAAGCCCTTCTCATGGACTTTATCACTTCACCTTAAAACCAAGCCAAACCATAAGGTAGTACTATAATTATCTCCATCTTAGAGACAGGAAAAATAAAGCCTGAGAGTGTTTTGAGTCGTTTGCTCGTGGACATATTGCTGGCTAGTGGTAGAAATGGGATTCTAACCCACGCAGTGTGGCTCTGAAACAACCTTGGTAGTGAAGGAAACGATTCAGGCCAGATTAAAAGGTGATGAATCCACACTACTGTACATAAAATACATAAACAACAAGGACCTACTGTATAACACAGGGAACTCTGTTCAATATCTTGTAACAACCTATAATGGAAAAGAATCTGAAAAAGAATGTATATAACCGAATCACTTTGATGTACACCTGAAACTAACACAACATTGTAAATCAACACTTCAATTAAAAAAAAAATGGTGGTGAATCCAGATTCACTTTGTGGCTAAGAAAAGGGAAATTCAAGGTTGGGTTCTGGAGTCTGAGCTGTAACGTGGCTAAGAATTGTCAGTCTCTTCCTTCCTCGGCAGCATTCCGTTCAAGATTTGATCCATACTAAGGTAGGGTCCACTGTGTTACCAGGACTGGGGAGAGCGATTTCACTGATGCATCTGTCAGAAGCTCACTTGTGCCTGGACCACCTCTCACTTAGCACCTTCTATTCTAAACCCCTCCTCCACACATTCGTTTGGAAGATGTTGGATAGTCCTCTAGTAAGGGAACATTAAAAATGCAGCCAAGTGCAACTTGCATATTTTCCACCCTCTCAGTGAGCCCGAACTAATGGGTCAGTCCAAAGTGGCTCAGAGGAAATCAATACTTTCCCCCTGGTCCCTGAGCTCCACAATGAGCCTGACTCAATTGTCTCCTCCTATTTAACCCTTCCCTGTAATCTTGGCAAGAAAGCATCTATGATGACTCACTCAACGTTCTTTTTTCTCCTGGGGGAGAAACTTCCTCTGTGTTTATTCTCCCCAGAGCTCTAGCTGAGACCACGTTCCCCTCTCTCGCTCCATCTCCCAGACATATCTGCTTTGAATCATTGCATGAGCATATCCAGGAAGCAAAGATTCCCCTTTAACAAAAGGCAGAACTTGACTTCGGGGCTGATTCAAATCCTGGAGTAATTCCATCCCTCCTTACTCACTTGAATCTAGTGGAAGTCAATAAATAGAATACTGAGGAAGTGTTGATGGCTCTGACCACCCCTCTGAGGACTCTTCACACACCCGATCATCTTTTCCCAGGAGACAGATCTATGTCATTTAACCTGCTTTCAGAATTTGAAAGCACTTTCTTTTGGTTCTCAAACCATTTTTTCAATTATGATCAAACAGCTCTCACTAATCTCTTTTAAAAGCTAGTACGTGACTGGAGCCAGGATTCGAACACAAGTTGTCTGACTCAAGTTGTGTCTTGCTGGTACCCATTACAGCCCATCATGGGCTCTAATGCCTGCTCGTGATGTTGATGACTGCTGTGATAAGCCCAACCTGACAACAGGAAGATCACTGCACTTTACAGGAGGATAGAGTGAGGTGCACAAGGGAAGGGAGTCTGAGCCAAAGGATCCCAAGATGGACCAGACAGGGATGGAAGTTCATGTGCCCTCTTCCCATGCTCACCACACCCTCCACACACAGACGCTTTGAGAACTTTCCTTTCTTTCTCAGCACAAATATCCTGACTTAGTCTGACACCTGAATTAATCAAGATGTAGGCGCAATCACTGATACAAAGACCCAAACTGATAGTAACTTAAATAAGATAGTTTATGTCTCCCTCTCGTATCAGTCCAAATATAAGCCATCCAGGGCTGAAATGGCAGCTCTGTGCTGTCATGTGCTCAGTCTTGTTCTATCTGTTCACATCCCACTGGTCTGAACGTAGTCACATGACCATAACTAACTGCAAAGGAGGCTGGGAAATGTAGTCTTTAGCTGGATGACCATATACCTAGCTAAAATTTGAGGGAATCCCTTACTAAAGGAAGAAGGAGAGAATGGATAGTGGGAGACAAATAACAATGTCACAAGTATTCAAATAACTGACACTGACATACATTTTATACACATACATACATAATTATGTGTTTTTAAATATCCTATATATTCACTATCACACAGATAATCACAGATGATATTTTGGTGTGAATTTTTTTCCAGATATTTTGTATCAGTCAGGTCCTGGTAAAAAAGACATGGCACACTGAAACAAGTAACTGAGGAGAGTTTAATAAATGAGCTACTTAAATGATGTGGGCAAGGTGTAATACCACAGGGCTAATAATAGAGGTGCCTCAATCCCGTTCACTCAGGAAAGTGGAATCACACGAACTTTGTAACATGTCTGTCTATCTATCTATCAATCTACCTATCTATTATCTATCTATCTACCTATTACTTTTCTATCTGTATATATATAAAATATAAGAAAAATGTGTGCTTCTTGTTTAAGTGATGTCATTGTTATTTTTTGTTTCTCCTCAGGCCAAATTTGTTTTTGGAGGTGTTCTGAGATAGATTGCTTTGAAACTGAAGACAAGTGTCCAGTCTTTCTACTACTACTTGTTAGTTGTGTGATCTTGGAATAATCACTGACCCTCTCTGAGGCGTGCCATGCTTATTTGTCAGCTGGGGTTACTACCACCTGCCCTGGTTTCTTCTGAGAGCTCTGATGGGAAAGGAATGATGAGAAAGGGTGGCCATGTTTTCTCAGGATATAGAACACTCTATAAAGTGGACAGACGTACTAGTGGAAACCTCATCAGGAATTTATAATCCAACACCCTTTAGCTCCTTCCTCTCTTCAGTCACAGCAACTTCTGCAAAGTCGGCTTAGCCAGGGCAAACTACTTATTTGATCCTGCTCAGAGGTCAGAGTGATACAAAGCCCCTTACTCTCCTCTTCGAGGCCCTGTGTAATCGAATCCTTGCCTACTCCCCAGCTCCCTCTCTCATAGCTCTGCCCTGACTTTCTTTCTGTTTCTTGTTCAAACTGTGTTCATTCCCACCTCTGGCCTATAGGTCTGAAGATTTCCTCTGTCTCCCATGTCTTCCCGTGGCTGGCTCTTTCACACGATGCAGGTCTCTACTTTAATGTCCCCTCCTCAGAGAGGCCTTCCGGGACTATTCAGTCTAAAATCCTCCCTGTGACACTCACTCCTGCATCTACATCACCTTGTTCCAGTATTTGGACATCGCTCATCACTCTTTGAAAACCTTATTCATTTATTTGTTTACCTTTATCACCCACCCACTAGAATGTGCACTCAGTGACAGGAAGGACTTTGCTACAAGAATAGCATCCAGGATGTGTTAGGCACTCAAAATTTATTCAATAAATGAATCAAAAGTGTCTGCCTAGCGATTGAGGAAATCGAGATCTGAATTATTGGTTGGTGGGGATGACGAATACATATAAAAGATACCCTCAGTTCACTACCATGGCAGAGACTGTTAAATATCTCTCATTGCCTCTCTTCCCTTCCTTTAGTAATAGAGCTTCCCAATTTTAGCTAGATACTTGGCTAACTAGAATAAAGGTTACATGTCCCAGCCAGGCTTGCAGCTACGTGTGGTAATGGGATTGAGCCAAAGCAGAGGTGATGTGTGCTTTTTAAGGTAACACCTTGGAGAGAAGAAGTGTACCCTCACCTTTCTGCTTCAACCTTCTCAGAAAGAAGGTTGGAATGCAGACTTGATGTCAGGAGCTGGGGCAGCCACCTTGGATCACAAGATGGATGTCACATGTTAGACATGGCAGAGTCACAAGATGGAAGAAAGCTCAGTCTCTGACACGGGTGAGCCCCCAAACCCTTGACCACCTATCCAGATTTCTACTTTCATGAAAAACAAACTTTCATCATGTTCTAGCCACTGTATTTAGAGGTCTCTTTGTTAACATGGCTTAATCTGTATCTTAACTAATAAATCTACTTTCCCTCTAGCTTCATAGTCTAATCGTTTGATGTGGCTGTAAAATATTTCACACTGGTTTCTCCAATCTCTTTGGCCACCGTCCTAACAACAGCTGAAAAGGCTTCGCTTTGGGATGATGTATTCGAGAGACTTGACCATTCCCCTTCATCATCTTGCTAAGCTTCTGACATAGACAAATGTTTCCTGACGTTTGGTTCTTCCTGGGATTTTGAAACACACAGTTGAGACAGATTCTTTCCTCCCAGGTATCTGAGATCCCCTCTTTGAAGCAAGTGTATTGGTTTCTGGTTTGTTACCTTTCCAGGAATAATTTATCTTCTCTGTGAAATTCAGGAAATGGAATCTGTGGATGCTTTCTAATCCAAGAGGGAGAACTTGATTTTTCCTTTTGACTTTCAAACACCATCAGAACAAAATAGCATCTAAATTTAAAATGGAACTTGAAAACTCTGTGCCTCTGGGCAGCAGGGGACGTTGATGACTCTGGCAAAGGCTTTGTTGGAAGAAGGTTCAAGTTTTTTTTTTTCGTAAAATTATTTATTTGGCTTATTAAGTTTTTTGTCTTTAAAAATGGACACATATATTTTCCACAGGGACTCCTGGAAGCCAAAGCAGAATCACTTTCTCTGCATAACCCCAATTTTGTTACCAAGTGTGGGCTGTTCAGATTTAATTTCTTTGGGAAAACAGGGCCTGCCCTGGGACCATTTGCTATTCCAGGGTGGGGCATAAAGCAGTCGCAAAGGAGTCTGGGAGTCTTGGGCTCCTATATACGTTCTTTAGTGAGAACATACCACGTGCTAGGCACTGTGGCACACAAGTAGGTTTACCAGATGCTAAACTTCAGGGCCCCTCACTCCCATAAGCCCCTTCCCCTGCTAGGAAGGGCCCAGCAGTGTGTGTATATGGTCATAAGCTTTACAAAATTTGCAAAAGGAAAGGTTAAGGCCCTTTTCCTTTCTATTCCAACTTCTTCTCCATTACACTTTCCCTCATGTCATTTGTGGCCTCAGGCATTTTGGGGATCCGTCTAAGGGGAAGTTGAATTGGTAGTATGTTTAGTTTTGGTTTAATGGCATATTTTATTGTGGTTTGCAGTTATTCTATGGATAGTTATTGCTAGGCTGTGCTAGTGGCTTCTGGGAATATGCCTAGTACCCAGGTTGTGGTGTGAACATGTCCTATGTCACCTGTCCCCGGAAATATGTGGGACATATGTTTCCCACATATATGGAAAGATAGAATTATCTAGAGTGAATAATGTTAAAAAAATAACTGTTTATATGAAGAGGCGGAATATGCAGTGCTCCACTGCCCCCAAATGTAGGGGAAATGTTATACAGCACATCAGGCAATTGATTAATACAAATATTGTGTTATCTTAATGGATTTTGTGCCATTTCTGATATTTGTCAGCTTTCGAAAATTTGTTGTCATCTCTTTTCTCATGCTAAATAAATATTCGCTTTCATACTGAATTGTGCATCCATAATTTTATTTTATTTTCCTTAAATAGACCCCCTGAATAAATAAACCTCAGGGCCCACAAACCTGCCCCAGTTAAGGGGAGGGCACAGTGGTATATGAAAAGAAGACAGTAAGACACATTCTCAAGCATTGTATTGACTGGAATTTTCATTTTACAACAAAATGGACTGATATTTAAAGAATCCTCTATACCAGGAATTGGTAAACTACAGCCTGTGGAGCAACGTGGCCTGCTGTCTGTTTTTATACATAAAGTTTTATTGGAACCCAGCTCTGTTCACTTGTTTGCATATTGTTTACGGTTGCTGTCTAATATGATAGCAACACTGAGTTGAGTAGTTGCAAGCAAAACCATCTGGTATGGGCTTCCCAGGTGGCGCAGTGGTTGAGAGTCCGCCTGCCGATGCAGGGGACACGGGTTCGTGCTCCGGTCCGGGAAGATCCCACATGCCGCGGAGAGGCTGGGCCTGTGAGCCATGGCCGCTGAGCCTGTGCGTCTGGAGCCTGTGCTCCGCAACGGGAGGGGCCGCAGCAGTGAGAGGTCCGCGTACCGCAAAAAAAAAGCAAATCTGGTATGCAAAGCTTAAAATATTGACTACCTGGCCCTTTACTAAGAAAGTTGACCTCTGCTCTATCCCATAGACTCCTCAAAGAGGGCTAATGGCAGTCCACACCCATAAGAGGTTTGATCAATGTCTTTTCCAAACAGCTGTCAGGAGGAGTCAGGAGGTTCTCTGCTGGACCACACCCAAACCAGGAAATGTCCCATTAAAATCACACTTTTTCCATTCATGCCTTGATTATATCCACCTTCTTCTGCTTGAATACTTCTGATGGCTCCCCAGTGCCCACGGGACTTTTTAGCCGGGCATCCGTGCTCTTCTGTGATTAGGCTCCATCCCATCGCTCCAAAATCCTCCCACTCCTCTCCTACATATTCTCTTTTCTGGCCATCAGGGTTATGTGGATTTTTCTGCTTCAGTATTCATTGACGACGGGAAGAAAGCTGGGGAGCTGGAAGTCAAACCCTGGACTGCCTGCCTCTAAAATCTGCACTTTTAATTACTGTATTAGACTGTTCACTGGCAAAGAGTTATTTACGGACTCCCAAGTGGTAGCTGGGGACATGGTCACTCAGATAAAGACTACATTTCCCAGCCTCCCTTGCAGCTGTCCATGGCCATGTGACTAAATTCTCACATCACATGTGATGCGAGAAGGAGTGACATGTACAACTACCTGGTTATGCCATCAAAGGGCAGGGGTGTGTCCTCTACTTCCTCTCTCCCCATCCCCATTGGCTGAGTGAGCAGCAGCCATTGGCTGAGTGAGCAGCAGCCTTCTTGGACCATGGTGGGGAAGCGTCCTGATGACTATGGCAGAGACATCCAATGTGAAAAGCCTGGGTGTCTCACTCTGTGAAGCTGCCACAACAGCCCTGGACCACTTACGCTTAGACTATTACCAAGGAGAGAAATAAACTTGTATCTTGCGGAAGCCCCATTTATTTTGGCCTGTGCTATAGTGGCTAAAGCTCTATTCTGACTAGTAAATTACCCTCCCATCACCATCAATCCTATCCATTTTTATGTTGTTTTTTTCTCCTGCGGTGTATGTAGCGAGAGGCTGGTGGAATGATTATGTGGGCTGGTAAGCCCTTGGAAGTCACTTGCAAGGCAAGCAGACAGACACCCCAAACTGTCCCAGTGCTATCAGCATTCATGGAGTAGCCAAAGCCACATTCTCAGATCCCAGATCCAGGTCTCATAGCATCTGCCTTTGGAACACAGCTTTTTGTCAAGGCTCGTTCCTCTGGCCAGGGCTATATTACAGGCTAAATAAACAGGGTTGACTGTTTCCATTGCAACTTCACACTTTGTAGGAAGGAAGTTGGAACTTGGACAAGGGACAGGTTTTCCTGGAGGAGAAAAGCGCGGGCCGTTTTGGACCCTTCTCGGAGTGGATTTGGTTGGCTCCTTCTCAGCTGGGATGAGTAAGTGTCATGCTTTGGAACAAATAGGCTGAGGACTTGCCTGGCTGACTCTCCATCCACTTCTACTTGGCTGTTCCGGGACCCTCCTTCCTCAGGGGTATCAGACAGGCAGGTGCAGGAGTAGTTGATACTATGCAGGGAGGCTGTAGTGCCATGAGATGCTTTTCCAATCCAGGGGTTACACTGCCTGACATCCCACCATCAAGAAATGAATAACTTTGGCTTAAGCATCACCTTCTTTCCCCCCAGTCCTCATTTATGGGGAAAGAACAGCTGGTCTCATAAAAATAATTGGAGCTACAATTTATGTTGACTGGATTTCAACTTCTAAATTCTGCACAGAGCTCGGTGGAGAAAGCCAAGAACGGGATCACCCCCTCGCAGAGTTTGGGAATGGAAATGCCTTTGAAAGAAACAGCATGTGGGTAGCTCATTAGCATCTCGGTGTGAAATGAACTTCCAGGTCCTGTCTTCCCAGGTGGGTGAACCCACTGTTTGTGTTCAAGCCCAGGGATTTGGGGACCATCTTTGCTGTCACCTTGAAGAGCTGAGTTGATTCAGGCTCACAAAGGTGATCAACACATGGTTTGGCTCACAACATGGGCTCAGTGAAGTTTGCTGAATGAAAAATAGTCTAAAATCAATAAGCTCCAAGGATATATTGAACAACATGGGGAATATAACTATTTTATAATAACTATAAATGAAGTATAACCTTCAAAAATTGTGAATCACTTTGCTGTACACATGTAAGTTGTATAATATTGTACATCAACTGTACTTCAGTGAAAAAGAGAGAGGGGAAGAAAAGTAAAATAATATGTCAGCTGGGGTCCCAGAAGGAAAAGCTGGTGACACAAAAACTGAAGGGGTAATTTGAATGGAGTTTAATAAGGAGACTATTCATAAGGGTGTGGGCAGGATGCAAGGATGCTGTAAGGGTTAGGGAATGTTTTGTGAATTGTAATGGCAAATTTGGGGTGGGGGGTTCCTAGGTTTAAAGGGATGAGGGGAAGTAGCAGTTATTGGAACTGGAATTGCCTTTTAATTTTGGTGATGGTTTTCTTTGCTGTGCAAAAGCTTTTTAGTTTGATGTAGTCCCATTTGTTTATTTTTGCTTCTGTTGCCCTTGTCTGAGGAGACAGATCAAAAAAAAAAAAATACTTCTAAGATTGATCTGAAAGAGTATACTGCCTATGTCTTCGTCTAGGAATTATATTGTTTTAGGTCTTACATTTAAGTCTTTAATCCATTTGGAGTTTATTTTTCTATATGGTGTAAGAAAAAGGTCCAGTTTCATTCTTTTACATGTAGCTGTCCAGCTTTCCCAACAGCATTTATTAAAGAGGCTGTCCTTTCCCCATTATATATTCTTGCCTCCTTTGTTAAAGATTAACTGACCACTTAAGTGTGGGTTTATTGCTGGGCTCTCTATTCTGTTCTCTGGATCTATGTGTCCATTTTTTTGTGCCAGTACCATGATGTTTTGATTAGTATAGCTTTACAGTATAGTTTGAAATCAAGGAGCGTGATACCTCCAACTTTGTTCTTTTTTCCCCAATATTGCTTTAGCTGTTGGGATCTTTTGTGGTTCCACACACATTTTAGGATTATTTGTTCTAGTTCTGTGAAAGATGCCATTGGTATTTTGATAGGGACTACATTGAACCTGTAGATTTCTTTTGGTAGTACCCCTTTGTCTTCTGTTTACTTCTCTTGTGCCTTTAGTTGGCCCAGAGCTTTGCAGGGACAAGCTTGTGACCTCCCTCTGAGGTCACTGATTTCCAGGAGTTCAGGATCTGCCTAGACTAGAGCAATGGCTCCCAAACTTCCAATCAGCAGGACCACTCAGGCAGCTTGTTAAAATGCAGATTGCTGGCCCCCACACCCAGAGTTTCTGACTTGGCAGGTCTGGGGAGGGGCCCAGGAACATGCATTTCTAACAAGTGCTGCCACTGCTGCTCTGGAGACCGCACTTTGGGAATCATTGACCTAGAGTATAGCTTCTCTTGGCTGACCATAGGCCTGGCAGGTGAGGAGCAGAGAAGGCCCAGCCTCTGAAGCCAAACTACAACCATCTTGGTAGGTTGCCTTGGGCATTTGGGCTCTTTTCTCCTATCGGAGGCAACAGTGAGAGTATCCCCATCAGAATGCCTGTAAGGACACCATTTGAAAGTGCATTTGGCAAGTGGCTGGCACATTAATGGCACTCACCATGTATCGTGATGTCTTAGTCTGTTTGGGCTGCTGTAACAAAATACCATAAACTGGGTGGCTTACAAACAAACTTTGTTTCTCACAGTTCTGGAGGCTGGCAGTCCAAGATCATGGCGCCAGCAGATTTGGTGTCTGGTGAGAGGCCCCTTCGTAGACTCACATTTTTTATGGAGGCTTCAGCCTTCATCCAGAAACAACGGGATTTTTTCAGAGATTGAATGAGAACAGCCTAAGAGGACCACCTCCAAAGATGGCGGGAAAAGGGGTTCAGTGGAGCCAGATGCCAGAGAGGTGGCCCCAGCCTGGCTGGCTCTCATCGCTGGGGGCCATCCCCCCTTCCTCAGGGCAGACAGCAGCACTGAGCATGGGGAGAGAGGTTGAAAGTATAGAGATAAATGCTAATCTCTAGTGTAAACATTTCTCAGGGCTGGACACTCTCTGAATGTGCCCCAGTCCCCCACTGGGGAGGGGAGGAGATAGCTTGGGAGGCCAAGGCTGGTGTGGGGTAGAGGAAAGGGAGATTGGGTAAAGATGGGGAGAGGCAGGGGCCAAGGAAATCCATCATGTGTGTGCCTGACAACCCTGGGAGCAGCCCAACTGGAGACAGAGGGAATCCTCAAATGGGAAAAGGGGTAGAAAGGAAGAACTGGTCAGGGTGAGGCAGACGGGGGCTCTGGGGACACTCCCCGCCCACATATCACAGGAGGCCTGTCTAGGTACTGTTCAAAGGTGATGTGTAATCCATGAACTGATTGGTAGTTTGAGCCAGGGGACCTTGAGTGTGACCTTGACAAGTTGCTTTCTCTCTCTGAGGCTTGGTTTTTGCATCTTTTAAATGGGGGGGAATAGTCTCTGCTTTATTTATGAAAGTCAAAATGAGGCTCTTAACCTCAATGCATTTTGATGCAATCAGGCCAGAAAAGGAAGAGCAGGACCATTTTTTTTTTAGCTGTCCATTTTATTTTATTTTATTTATTTTTTGGCCACACCACATGGCTTCTGGGGTCGTAGTTCCCTGACCAGGGATCGAACCCAGGCTTTTGGCAGTAAGAGCACAAAGTCCTAACCACTGGACTGCCAGAGAATTCTCAGGACCTTTCTTGAAAAGCAGAAGAAATTCTCAAGGACGAGCAGAATGGGGACAGGGTGGAAGAGGAAAAAGGAAGTTGTAGGCAAAACAGGCATGGAGTGTGCAGTTAGGCTCATGCAGGCCTGGGTTCAAATCTCAACTCCTCTGCTTGCTAGATGGGTGACTCTGGGCAAGTACCTTGCCCTCTCTGAGCTGCAGTTTTCTCCACTGTTATAGGAGCATAAAGACAGTAGCGCAGAGGCAGAGAATGTTGTGAGAATGCAGTGGGATTGTGTATACAAACTGCTGAGCACAATGCTTGACACCTAATAAAATCTTAGTAAACAGTGGGTATTATGTCCATCCTCGGTACAGTGGCAGTGCCTGCAGGCCATGGTAGATGGTATTTTCCAAACATGCCTGCGATAATGTCTCTTGTCCATCAAGCTCTTCTACAATGTTACCTTGCTAGTCTCCCACCAAGCGCTGGAATCTTATTCCATTCCCTTTAAATCTGGATGGCCAGATTTAGTGATAGTGATCCATCTGGAATGTGGTATCAGCGATGCTGCCTGATTCCCGAGGCCAAGTCCAACAAGGTCATGGAGGCTGCACCTCATTCTCTTGGAATGTTTCTTCTCTAAATGTTCCTTCTTGGAACCCAGCCGCCACGCTGGGCAAAGCCCGAGCTACATGGGGAGGCCACGTGTCGGTGCTCTGGTTGACAGCCCCAGCTGAGCCTAGCATTCCAGTTATCCCAGTCCAAGGACTGGCCATGTTTAAGGAGCTTCCAGATGATTCCAGCTGTTCAAGTCATTGCCACCCATTTGTCTTCCAAGCTGAAGCTGCAGATATGATGAAGCCGAGATAAGTCATCCCCACTGTGCCTTGTCTGAATTCCTGACCCATAGAATCTGTGAGCCTAACAAAACAATTGTTGTTTTACACCCTTAATTTTGGGACAATTTGTTATTTGGCAACAGATAACTGGAAGGTGGGCTAATGAGGTTCGGGTCCCATATAGCACAAACTGGTCGTGGACTTCTAACCCCTCTGGTTGCCTTGCTGCAATTCCAGAAGCATAAACAGCCCCCAGAGTGTGTTGAAGGCTATCCAAGCTCACAGACCCACCATGCAGATACTAGAGGTCCTGCCAAGGGACTGGGCGTTTGGGCAGTTTGCCTGGCAGGATACTGTCTCTTCCTTTTCAGCTGCTTCGGACCAGAGTCCTCATGCCTGTTCTCGGTGTATCAATAATACCGATGACAAGAAATACCACAAATATTACAAATTACAAAGTTGGGTGCATAATATCATCTTAGAAGGACAGATCCCAAAGGGCACCATCTGAGAAAGATGTTTTATGTAATGGTTACAAAAACAGGCTCTTCTGACAAGTGATCTTTTTTTTTTTGATTGGAGTATAATTGTTTACCATATTGTGTTAGTTTCTGCTGTACAGCGAACTGAATCAGCTCTATGTACACATATATTCCCTCCCTTGTGGATCTCCCTCCCAAATAATGGCAACTGTAATTGTATCAGAATTTTCCACTGCAAGTGATAGAAAACCTAAAACTGCCTGAAGCCCCAGAGGCCATTAATTGGCTACCGTGGCTGAAAAATCCAATGGATCAAGGAATGGCTTGAACCAGGGACTAGGTTTCTTTCTCTCTCTCCCTTTGTGTTCAGTCTCCCTCTACCTTGGCTTTCCCCAAGTAGTGGCTGATGGCAACTCTAGGCTTCCATGCGCACCTGTGACATATTGCAAGAGCATGCTTTTCCCTGAAAAGACCCAGCGGCAGTGGATGACGTATCTGTTCCCTTGGCTCTAATATGGTCATGTGGCATCTGCGACTCAATCCCTTAGGCAGGAAGGGACTATGATTGGTCAGCCTGAGTCACGTGCCCATGACTGAGGCTGGGGGTGGAGTCCACAGCACCTAAGCCACAAGGACGGAAAGAGAGGGGAAGACAGTTCCCAGAGGAAAATCACAAAGTGTCATTTTTAGAAAAAGGGGCTTCCCTGCAGAGTGGCAAAAGCTTGCACATGTGGACAATGCCAACCACCTACTGAGTGCCTGCATCATGCCAGGCACCTACCCTGTGTTGTTAGCATGTAATCCTGTCAAGTAATTATTTATCCCCACGGAGAAACTGAGAAATGGAGTTGCAAATGGAGAAACTGAGATTCAAAGAGGTCAAGCCACTTGCTTCACGTCCACAGTGACAGAACTGGGAGCAGAACACTGGTCACGTGACTACAAATTTCATGTCTCGTCCCTCTATGTCAGAAACTCCTCCACTCTTTTTGTTCAATAGAAAAAAACCCGAAACAAACAGAAAAACAAAGCCTCCAAACATTTGTAATGAATGACATTCTTACACACAACATACACTGTGAGGTTACACTCAAGTTGTGCCATGAGATATTTATTCTACTCTTTTCTCCCTGTCTTCAGTAAGCATTCTAGAACTCAGGAGAATAGAAGAGGTCATTAGAAGATCAGCCTTAAGCTTTTCCTTTGTTAGTGTGGAAACTTTCACACATTTACAGTCAACAGAGTAGCATGATGTACCTCACCTAACTGTCACCAGCTTCAACAATTATCGACATTTGTGATGTGGTTTCACCTCTTTCTCCACCCCTCCTCACCTCCAATCTGATGTCGATGTTCACAATGGTTTCCGTAGATTAAAAAAAAAAAAAAAAACGGGCTTCCCTGGTGGCGCAGTGGTTGAGAGTCTGCCTGCTGATGCAGGGGACACGGGTTCGTGCTGCGGTCCGGGAAGATCCCACATTCCGCGGAGCAGCTGGGCCCGTGAGCCATGGCCGCTGAGCCTGCGCGTCCGGAGCCTGTGCTCTGCAACGGGAGAGGCCACAACAGGAAAAGGCCCGCATACCGCAAAAAAACAAAACAAAACAAAACAAAAACCTACTTGAATTTTTTTTTAAGTACAAGGAGTTACCTTTTATGGGGAAGTTAAGTTCTAAAGTCCATGAGAAGGGCAAGAACCACACAAAATACCCCTTTACTCACCATCATCCTGCAGGGATGGGAAAAATTTGGTATTTTTTCTATTTTAAGTGACCAGAGGAAGTGGTGGGCTGGGTACATGTTATACAAAACGTTACCGTCTTCATCCCTGGGAGCACATTCTGCACCCAGGTACCCAGGAGACCTTGTTCATACCTGACACCTTATACCCACATTGGAGCAAGCGTTTATTAAGTGGACTGGTGGGCAGATGAAGAAACTGAGACTAAGAGAGGTCGCCCCACTATTTAAATTCTTTTCTTCTCTCTAGTTTGTTTCCTAGTTCACAGAAACGTGTGATACCACTTCACTGCCTAGGTCTTCCGAATTATGGTCTTTGAATTCCTCCCAATGCCCATGGCTTGTGACATGGGCTCTGGGCTCAGGCCAAATCTGCATCATGCTGTGAGTGCCCCATGGGCATTTTAGCTGTGACAGCCCGGGGGAGAAGTGAGGTCAGAAGGAACAGGGTACAGCTCCCGCGACCACACTCCGTGCCCGTGTCCTGCAGCATCCCAGGTTCTCGCTGGCTGATGCCTGCCTGATGGTCCTCCCTTGTGGAGCATCCTCCCTGTGGACAGTGAGCCAGGGAGGAGAGCGGTGAGTTCACCTCCCACAGCCTGCCTTCTGGGGCAGGCTGACTTGCTGGGCCATTAACCAGCAAAGCCACAGCAGTCATAAAATTAATTTCCTTCCTAATATATACAAGACTTTCTCTAGGAGAATTATGGGCCGATTTGATCAAAGTGTGTAAGCGGTGTGCTTATGCTATCAGTTTCAACCCCTTAATGCCCTCCTGTCAAAACAAAATCCTCAAGAAAGGCTTTGAGGGGAATCACATGGGCATAATGGCTTTCCAAAAGAGAGCCCTAAGTACTTGGTAACATATACAGAGCCGACTATTAGGTCGGCTGGTGTAATTGTCCTTATATTTTAATGTAAACACGCTTATGTTAGCCGGGCACTTCATCCCTCGGCAGACACGGAGGTGCAGGGCCGGTGGGGGAAGGGAAGATGGCTTTAGTGGGAACATCAACCAGGGGAGGAGGCCGGCCAGGCAGAGCCGTGGAGGGGTCAGGGGGCGTGAGAGGGGAGGGGGATGCTGAGGCAAATGGAGGAGACCTATCTGGCTTTTATTAATAACACGAATGCCTGGCTCCTGGGTGGCACTTTGAACTTTTGTTTTCCTCGAGGATTTTCCCATCCAGTGTCTGCTTTGCCCCCGAGGCAACCTCTGCAATGTGGACTTGGCAGGAGAGATCCCATTTCGCGGATGGGGAAACTGAGGTCCAGAGAAGGGTTTGACATCCCGGCAGGAAACAGATGCACAGTCAGAAAGGGTCAAGGAGAGTTGAATGAGGGGTTGTTTGCAAAGGGGTAGGGCGGGTTAAGGGAACTCAGAGGGGTGGCGGAGAGCCCTGAGGCTGGCGAGGATGGGGAAATCATCGCAGCCTTCAGACCCAGTGGGCCTGGTGACGTAGAGGTTTCCAGCACCTGGTGAGAACAAGAGCTTACGAGAGCACCACCTGGAAGAAGCTGCAGACTTTGGTCGAGAAATGCAGCCACTGCCAAACCCATATCGGGCTGGCATGGGAAGGGGACCCAGGGGAAGAGATACCTCCACCTCTCTCCCCTCCTAACCTCTTCTATGGGTCTTTTCTTGGCAAAATCCAAGAGGAAGCCAGAGGACAGAGGACCACAGACTCTCAGAGCACTGACAGGGCGAAGGAAGAAACTTCCAGCCCAAGGTTCAGAGAGACCTTTGGGAGGCACCCTCAGTTTCCTGCAACCCAGGCTTTTCCTTCCCATATGGTGACAGCTGCTGATGAAGGCGTCCGCCCATCTTTCTCAAAGGCAAACCTCGGAGGTCTGGGGGAAGGCTAGATTTCGGTTGAGGGACACCCAGTGGGTCGGACGACAGGATTTGGACACTTTTTGAAATCTCAGACTGGCTTCGTTTTCCAAATCCACCAGTACCGTGTGCCGAGGTTTCTCCTAGGGCAGAAAGCATAGTTTTGCCGAGTGCGTAGAGATAAGAGGTTGGCTGCCTGAAGCCTGGGTAATAATAGAATGACAGCTGATGACTCATCTGTGTTCTTCACAGCCAGTTGATAGGACAGCCTTCCCCCTTGCCTGGGACAGAACCTCTGCCCTCCATCGTGGGGATGCCTGTGGAAAAGGAATTGGGGGCGTCCTGGGTGCCAGGTGCCATGCCAAATGATCCCTTGGTTTAATTCATTTATTCTTTATATCCTCACCACCACCCTGGGAGATGCAGCATCACACCTGCATTTTATAGGCAGAGACTGAGGCACCAATCAGCAGAATAGAGGGGCAGGGTGGGGCAGTGGTTAGCACAGAGAGCCAAGCCAGAGGGACTGAGTTCAAATCCCAACGCTGCCACTTACCAGCTCGGGGATCTTGGACAAGTGGCACGGTCTCTCTGAGCCTCGGTCTCTCCATCTCTCTACCTTCTAGGGTTCTTACAAAGAGCAAATCCAGGACTTTGAAGACAGCCTGACTTACTGTGAATTCTGTCTGAGCATTAGCTCAGAAAACGTCCTCTTGTTAAACGAATTAAGTTGCTCAGGGTCACAGAGCCAGAAAGTGGTGGTGCCTGGCTACAAACCCACATCCCGAAGGGGGGCCCGGAACCAGTGTTGTGTTGGACTGGTTTGTAACACCTTGCAATAGCTAGCTGTTCAATTTTTAGGACTTTTATGTTTAACCCATTGTTAAACATGGCCATTATGAAACATTAAGTGATATAAGTTCACCGTGAAATAAAATATGTTCAAAACAAAGGTAATAGATACTCAAAACGTATTGCTTCCTGTCTTCTTTTTTTTTTTTTTTTTTTTGCGGTACGCGGGCCTCTCACTGTTGTGGCCTCTCCCGTTGCGGAGCGCAGGCTCCGGACGCGCAGGCTCAGCGGCCATGGCTCACGGGCCCAGCCGCTCCGCGGCATGTGGGATCTTCCCAGATCGGGGAACAAACCCGCGTCCCCTGCATCGGCAGGCGGACTCTCAACCACTGCGCCACCAGGGAAGCCTGCTTCCTGTCTTCTTGAGGTCATTTATACTCTTGGAACTCCCATACAATGGCTGCGACGTGGCAACTCTTCCCACTGTATGCAGTGATGCCAGCCTCGCTGGGAGTATTTACACCATGGAAACCAGCAAATCAGGGCTTCCCTCCATGCAAGACAAGTTGTTGCTCAACATTTACCGGTCCATCGTCACCTGGACTCCAAGCCCCTAGCCTCCTCGTCTGAGCCTTTCCCGACCTCTCTGCAGGGAATGATGGGCGAGTGGAAAGTAATTCTTATTTTCCAGACACGAGGCCATTTTGGTTTGGAGGGTGGGTGAGCATCAGCCCCTGACGTCAACTCATGCCACAACAAAGGACACTGGAATTGGTGAGGGAAACCAGCAGTGGGCCAGTTCCCTGCTCAAATGCCATCTGCCTATTAGGACTAGATTTTTAAATCTTTCTTGTCGGGGCAAGAGTCATGGGTGGGACTGAGGAGACAGTTCATTTCTGGGCACTGCCACCCTCCTTCACTCAGTATCCTGCCCCCGCTTCGGGCAAATTCCTCGCCTGATGATAAGCGTGGCTCCATCTCAGAATTTTCCCATCGTGCTGACAGTTTTAAACCAATAGATTTATGAACTTTTAAGTAATAGAAATATTTAAGGCAGACCTATTTGTCTTATCTGAGAAGCCCGGAACACTCCTCGTCAGAGGGGGGGAAAAGTAAACTCATAAAAGGGAATGATGCTGTTGATCCCGGCCCCTGGAGATGAGAGGCAGGACCCCTCTGCCTGCCTGGATACCACCCTTTGCTGCCGTCTGTCTCCTGGGCTTGACTCAGCAGCCTTCCTGCCGATTCTAGGTGTTGCTAGAAATTCTCCCAATAATTCCACCTTTTTTTAACCCGTGTTAGCTGGAGCCAGTTTCTCTTGCTTGCCTCCAACTGTCCTGATGACTGCAATGATGGTGGTGCAGATAATGACCATCTTGTGACCAACAGTTATGGAGCCTCTAGTCTATGCCAAGGACCGTGCTAAGAGCTTTAGACACATGATTCGGCTCGATTCCCGGGAAACCCTAAAAGGTAGACAGGTGGGTCACGGAGAACAGGGGGAAGGAGACCCAGATTTTATGGGACCTGAAGCTTATTCAAGTAGGGTATCCTTTTTAAAAAAAAAAAAAAAAAAAAGAAATGACCATTTTTGCAAAACTGTATGACCCTGTGAAAACATCTCCAGGGCCCCTTCCAGAGGCTTGAAGGAGCCTGTGAGAATGAGGAACGCTGACGCTTAATGTTCACGTGAGGTCTCCATTTTACGAGGAAACTGAGACCCAAGGTTGGGGAGTGACTTGTTCAAGGTCAAATGGTTCAGGGAAGGGACAGCTGGGGGAGGGTTGGAACATGAGGGGTTTATTTTTAGGAGAAGAAAGAGATAGGATGGGGAAGAGAGAGAGGAATCTGACCGGCACCCGGGGAATGGATAGGATGTGCACGGGTGCAAATAACAATGCATAAGAATAACAAGAATAAGGATAAGAATAACAATGGCCGGTCGTCTGGGCAGGGAAATGGCTCCAACAAAGACAGGAGTGAGGTGAGCCCAGTTCCTGGCCCAAAGACTAGCTGTTGGAGAACAATGGGAGATGCCAGCTGGTGGTGAAGGGGAAGGTCATGGAGGCTCTAAGAAGTCAAAAGAAGTCACGGTTAAGAAGCCTCTGGAGTCAGACCTAGTTTCCCATCCTGCCTCCTTGTCACTGTCTGACATATTCATTTGTTTATTTCCTGTTTCCCTGACCAGAAGTTCCAGGACTTTGGTTGCCTTGCCCATCACCAGATACCCAGCCCCAAAATGGTGCCCGGCACACAGCAAGCACTCAGGAAACAGATTGTTATCTTCACGATTTGATTGGCAGGGAGCATGGACAGGGGTGGTGGTTGATTGGGGTGGGGGGGCGGGTTGTGGAGGAGGCGTCCTGGTTCCTGACTGGGTACCAGGAGGAGAATGACGGACTCCACTTGGGATGTTTGGCGTCTTAGATATTTGCAGGATGGTCAAGGAGAGATAGTGACCAGACAACATGTCAGCCATGTCCTGAGGGGTTGTGGGGACTTATGTCATAAAATTTGTCCTCAAGTGCATGAGGTAAACTTAGAGTCCAAAATAGGAAATCATGAGGGTCAGGACCACAAAAACAGGAACAAAGGTGGAGAAGAGGAGAGGATGTACGTATGGATGGATGGATGCATGCCTGCATGGTTGGATGGGTGGATGGATGGTTGGATAGGTAAGTGGATGGGTGGGTGGGTGGCTGGGAGGAAGGAAGGAAGGAAGGGACCGTATTCCAGGCACAATCCTCACACTTTTATGTGTTCTGTTCTTCGATCCTCATAAGACTCCTGTGAGGTTGGATTGATTTGTTCCCATTGTATGGATGAGAAAACCGAGGCGCAGAGAGTTTAAGCAGACTGTCAGAGGTCACACATCCAGTCGATAGTGGAGCTGGGACATGCACAGGCCTTGCTGATTTTGCAGCTTGTTTTGACAGTGCTTTTTCCTGGTTTAGAGGCAGACCGTCCAGTACATCAGCCAATTCCCCAATGACAGCAGCAGGGAACAGCTTCTTGGCTGCCTGGCTTTGGATCTCGGTTCCATCACTGAGGAAGTAGATGATCCCGAGCCAGTACCTCACCTTTCCTGTGCCTCCATTTCTTCAGAGAGACAATGAGGACAATGATAGCACAGATGTCAGAGCTGATGAGAAGTTGAGATGACTCTGTGTATAAAGTGCTTAGAAAATGCCTGGCATGACAAGTGCTGGGGAATGTTAGTAATTAATATCAATCTATAAGACCTGTGTGCACCCGGATGCTTAACTCTCTGTGCTTCACGTTGGGCCAACGTTCCATCCCCTCCCCTCCTAAAATACACACAAAAAATCATTTGGCTTCTCCTTGAGAGAGCTGACAACCACATCGGCTTGGGATGGTTTTCAAAAATCCGGGAAAGACATAACTTACAGTTCCTAGGCGACACGGCTTCAAGTCAGTAATCAAGACAGTGTGAGTGTGAGGAAATACCTCCTACCAGACACCTTGATGCTGCCCATATTTATTAAAAATGTGTCCCCATTATCACCATTCTACTAACATAAAAGTGCTGTCTGCACTTCAACAGGGCTTCCAAAACGGAGGCTGCTGCGTGATGTATGGGCTTCCTGCCCGTTTGTGGTTTCTTTGTCTAGGGTTCTTTGTTCCCTGCCTTCTGGGTACCTGTGGCCCAGGCAGGAGGTAATAGATGTTGGATCAGAGCATTCGGGATCTCAAAGCTAGAAGGTGCCTCCGGGGATGAGGTCAGTGGCACGTTGTAGAGAAAGAACACGATATTTAGAGCCAGAAGATGATCTAGTTCATATTTGTGTCTTTAGCATTTATTAAGTCATTAATATAGTCATTTATTCACTCATTTATTCATTCAGTTAATTATTCAACAGACATCTGTTGGCACTGTGGCAGACAGACCCAAGGGTGGCCCCCGTGATTCCTGAGCCCTGGTGTTCATTTAATCCCCTCCTCTTGAATGTAGGTGTAACACTATGACTTGCTTCTGGCCAGCAGACTATGACAAAGATGAAGGGATTTTGCAGATGACAGTGCTAAACTCATGGATTATGGAGTTAATACAAAGGGAGAGAGGTTCCTGGTGGGCCTGGCTTAATCAGGTGAAAGCCTTTAAAACAGGGACTGGGCCTGCCCTGAGTCAGACTCTCTCTTGCTGGCCTTTATGAAGCACGCTGCCATACAACCACAGGAAATGAATTCCTCCAACAACTTGAATGAGCTTGGAAGCAGATTCTTCCCCAGTCAAGACTCCAGATGAGAAGACAGCCCAGTAGACACCTTGACTGCAGCTTTGTGAGATCTGGGTAGAGAACCCAGCTAAGCTGGGTACAGACTTCTGGCCCAAGGAAACCACGAAATAATAAATGTGCATTGCTTAAAGATTGTAAGTGTGTGGTAATTTGTCATGCAGAATAGAAAACTAATATAAGCAGCTATTACGTGCCAGATGCTGTCAAAGATGCCAAGGATAAAATAATACACAAAATAACCTCTATGCCCTGTTCTCAATAGGCTTGCAGTCTAGTACCTTTCCAGGCACAGAGTAGATGCTCAATAAAGGTACAGACTGTAGACCTAGCTCTGAAAATCTAAAATCATTGAGCAAATATAAGTTATTACAGTATTTTAATTGATTGTTTTCCTCTGGCCTTGCACACTGTTTTAGAGCACATTAAATACTGTCATCCCTTGTTTACAAATGAAATATAGGAGTGACTGCATGTTGTCCACCCCCAATACCTGTTTCCTTTCTCTTCCTTCATAATAAAGACTCTAATTTTTAGCAGGGCACATGGCCATCCAGAATAAATACTACATCTCCCCTGAAGAGAGATTGGCCACCTGATGAGGTTTTGACCAAGAAATATATATGGAAATGTTATGTGGTACTTTGGAGAAATGTCCTTAAGGGATAGGGCTGCCAGATAAAATAGGAACTAGGTGGTACTTCCCTGTCGGCCCAGTGGTTAAGATTCCGTGCTTCCACCGCAAGGGGCGTGGGTTGTATCCCTGGTTGGGGAACCAAGACCCCACATGCTGCATGGAGTGGACAAAAAAAAAAAAAAACAGAAAAAAAAAAGGAACTAGGTGATACGACACCCAGTTAGTTTGAATTTTAAATAAACAACTAAAAATCATTTATTTATTCCAAATTCAAATTTTACCTCTATTTAATTTTATTAGATATCCTATAGTTTTATTTGCTAAATCTGGAAATCCTATTAAGAGATAAAGTAACCCCTTCTTCCCCCTTTCTCTATACTGCTGTTTGCAGTGTGATGGCTGGAACTCCAGCAGCCATCCTGGGCCGTGAACGAGGCCACACTCTAGGGATGGTGGAACATTGATCTGGGAGAAGCCTGGGTTCTTTAGAGTGTCATGAGTAGAGTGGCCATATCAGCCCTGCACTGACCATCTCTGGGCTTATTTTACATGAGCAAAATACATGTCTATCTTGTTTAGACTATTTTTGTTTGGGAGATTTCTGTTTCAGGTAGCAGAACCTAATTCAAATTATTACATGGACCCTCCAACAGTTAAAAACTCAACTAGGTATTGTTCCTATTTATTAAGTAGCAGTTGCTTTCATCTACTGTTTATGAATCCCAGGCACTGTACTAAACCTTTGTAAATATTGTCTCTAAACAGTATAGGTATACCTCAGAGATATTGTGGGTTCAGTTCCAGACCACAATAAAGCAAATATTGCAATAAAGTGAGTCACATGAACTGTTTGGTTTCCCAGTGCATATAAAAGTTATGCTTACACTATACTTCAGTCTATTACGTGTGCAATAGCGTTTTGTCTAAAAAACAATAACATACCTTAATGCTAAAAAATGCCAAAACAATTACAATAGCAACATCAAAGATCACTGATCACAGATCACCAAAACAAGTATAATAATAATGAAAAAGTTTGAAATATTGCGAGAATTGCCAAAATGTGACACAGAGACACAAAGTGAGAAAATGCTATTGGAAAAGTGGCGCCGATAGTTTTGCTCGATGCATGGTTGCCACCAATCTTCACTTTGTAAAACTCACAGTATCTGTGAAGTGCAACAAAGTGAAGCGCAATGAAACGAGTTATGCCTGTACAATAAATTCAGGAGGAAGTTATTTTTATCTCTGTTTTGCAGATAAGTAAACTGAGGCACAGAGAGGTACAGTAATTTTCCCAAAGACACACAGCCAGTAAGTAGCAAAGATAAGATTTAAGCCCAGGTCTAAGTGACTTCAAAAAGTTCTTCCCCCCAACTTTAAAAATTAGATATTTTATTTCCAAACTGCTTTTTGCTACCCACTTTCGAATCTTCATTTTCTTTAAGTCAGGATCCAACGGAGACAGACGACATACCTCCTCAATCTGAGTCCCGTCGTCACTGAGTTTAATTACAAACTTTCAAAAGTCAGAAAATAATCCTCCCAAGATGGCATTGTTAGTCCACACCTGAAAAGGGCTGTGATTGTCAGTGAGTTTTGCTCTCAGAAGGACAAGAGTTGTCCATCAGCCGTGTGCCTTTGTTTTACAGGTACCCGAGGTACCCGAGATGGAGAGAGACAGCAAGGAGTCTGCCTAAGTTAGGATTCTGTCTAAGTGACAAACAGGGGCACAAACCCAGGAGTCCTGACCTGACCCCCACCCCACCCAGGGCCTTCTTACCACACAGACCTGCCTCCTGGGGCGGGGTGGGAGGGGAACTAAGAAGACAGGGGATGTCTGTGACTGCGGAGGGGCCGGCACATCAAAGGGAAGGGGGTAACCTTACACCCATTCACTCGTTCCCTCTGACATCAGACTCTTCCCCTTGGCAAAACCAAAGCTGGTGCGCTCGCATCAGCCCTATCCCTAGCAGGAGAGGGACCCCCAGGAGGCTGTGTATGCTGTACCTGCAGCCCTTGGGAGGTTTTACCAAAGCCCTCGGGTTGGAAACGAGACACACGTCCTGGGTCAGAATCCTTGAAGGGGAAAGATCTTGTTTTGTTTTCTGCAGTACTGCCAGCGCCCAGGTGGTCCTGGCACATCATAGGTGCTAAAAAAACCCCAACCTGTTGCATGACTAAATGAATGAAATATCCAAAATCCATTCTATGATCTCTAATCGAGCACTCAAAACTTCCTGCTACACATGATAGAACTGAGGTCAAGGGGGCGGGGGGAGAGAGAGAGAGGGAGAGGGAGGGAGAGAGAGAGAGAGAGAGAGAGAGAGAGAGAGAGAGAGAGAGAGAGAGAGAGAGAGAGAGAGAGAGAGAGAGAGAGAGAGACCTATCAATAATAACTATAGGGCTTCCCTGGTGGCGCAGTGGTTGAGAGTCTGCCTGCCGATGCAGGGGACACAGGTTCGTGCCCCGGTCTGGGAAGATCCCACATGCCGCGGAGCGGCTGGGCCCGTGAGCCGTGGCCGCTGAGCCTGCGCGTCCGGAGCCTGTGCTCCGCAACGGGAGAGGCCACAACAGTGAGAGGCCTGCGTACCGCAAAAAAAAAAAATAATAATAACTATAAAAATACTGACAATAATAATAGTAATAATAGTGACCAAGATCCCGCCCCTACTGTGTGTTGGTCACTGTGCTCAGCACCTTCCACACATCTTATTTAACTCACGACGCGCCCACGACGTGGAGGGGCAGTCAGTGGTCCGGAGGTGCACAGCGAGAGGGGCTGGATGTGGACTCTGGCTGAATCTAAGGCCCTGAGCTTAGTTTTCTTCATCAGTTGCCTCTGTGTCTCACGGGTGACCTTTTCTGTAACTAAGGTCTGCGCTTCTGCCTTGGAGACATTTGTGACTACCAGGCTTCTGCTGGGTGCTGTGGTTACCTTATGCCCTAGGAGCCCCAGAGGGACAAAGATGATAAAAATGGCATCCCTCCCAGGAAGGGATGCTGGGGGCTTTCATTGCCCTGTCTCTAGAATCTCTGTCCTCCTCCATCTAAGAGGAGGCAGTTTCCTGTTCTACCTCTCGACAATGTTCGGTGACTGTCCCACCCTAACTAGGATTAGGTGGCGTCTCAAGGCAGTACAGACCCTGGGCATCCCTCACGTGAGGTCAGGGGTCAAGCCTTGCTGCCCTGATACCCCACACATTGCCAGCTTCCCACAGTAGGTGCACTGTACACGTTTGCTGACGGACCGCTGATTGATCTGATGCTGTAAAGTGCCTCGCTCGGCCACATGGGCCCAGAGAGGCTTAATAAAGGCTTTTTGAAGATGATAAGAAACAGAGCTGCCTTGTTAAGATTCCGGGGGCCTCGGATTCTTCTTCAGCGGCAATATCTTTCTTTCTTTCTTTCTTTTTTTTTTCTTTTCTTTTTTAAGTGCTGGCAGATAAAGCCTGATGACTGTCCAGTGGGTAACACTGGAGGAAGAGCTTTGGGGCTTTTTGATTTTTAAAGGAATACATTAAAAGCAGCTCACGACATTAAAATCTTCTGGGTCCGAGCCGGGATTGACAGTGGATTGGCAGATATGCCTCCATTCCCGGTCAATAAAAGCATCGTCAGGGTAAGTCTGGGTGAGACGGGCTTTAGAAAGGTGGAAACAGCGCTGGGCTGGCATTCGGGAGGCTGGGGTCTGACCCAGCACTGCCACCACCCACTGTAGGTGCTGAAAGATGCTCCTATCCCATCCCTGAGCCTCTGTTTCCCCAGCTGCAAAGCCAAGGCTGAAAATGGAAAGAATCCCCATGTTTGGAGATTTCCCATAGAGTGAGATTAGGCTTCTCGTTGCTCAAGGGAGAGATGGGAGGAGAGAGAGCCAGGGAGTGGGTGCCGTTCCCACGGTTGGATATGGACACAGCCTCCCGGGTGTCCAGCCAGGCTGCCGGCCAGAAGAGCAGCCAAAAGATGTCTCTTCTCCCGCCTTAACCCTGACCCTGGCAGCCGCAGTCCCTAACAGAGGACACTCTCCAGGGGGAGCTCTCCTCCCTATAGCCCATCTCGCCTCCTCCCAGCATCACCATATTGCATCTGGGTGCAACCAGCCCCTTCCAGATGAGAGGGGAGGGAGGGAGGGGAGAAGGGAGAGAGGCAGAGAGAGGAGGTGCATGGCGGCGGCTTTTCATTTTTTTCTATTTATGAGTTTCTTTGAGAAGGTGAAAAAGGCTATGGACCCACTCCTTGGGAAAAACACACACATGCGCAAAAGTTTGCATTTGATTTTAGGGGGTTGATGGGCCCCACGGATCTCAGGTTAGGAATTCCTAAAATAAAGAATGTCTAGGTGCCATCCTTGCGGAAGAAGCTGGGGAGCAGAGAGGAAGGAAAAAGAGAAGGAGGAGGAGAAAGGAGGGAGGAAGAAGTGTTAAGAACATTACTCTAAGTCTTCTGGTTTAGAAAATGGTTCTAGAATCTTAAAGGCAGGATTTGAACCCCAGCTCTGCTCTTGTCCACCTGTGTAACCTTGGACACGTGACTTGAACTTTCTCAGCTTCGGTTTCGAGGTTTTTCCAACGGGGTAATTATCTCCTTTGGGTTATACTGTTCCGGGGTCCCCTAAGGGAGGATGGTGCTCTCTCCCATAGGAAAATCTTTTGCTTCGAGAACATTTCCCCTTGGGCCCCACCCTGACCTGGGGGATCAGCATCTACATTTTAATACACTTCCCAGGTGGTTCACACGTGCCTGCAAATGTGAATTCCTTGAGAGCCAGACAAGAATTTGACGATATGTCCCAACCCTATGGATTAGCGTAAGCAGAACTGATGAACTGGGCGATTGGGATTGACATGTATACACTGATGGGTATAAAATTGATGACGAATAAGAACCTGCTGTATAAAAAAATAAATAAAATAAAATTCAAAAATTCAAAAACAAAAAAAGAACTGTGTGGAACCCGGGAATCCACGGAACCACTATGGCCCCTTTCTCTTCCCCTGTCTCCGTCTTCTTGGGGCTAAGGTTTCAGCATTCAGCTCTTCCCAAACAGTCTCCTTCATGCCGACTCTGTCACCCTCCCTAAATCCGCAGCAGCCAGGTTAAACTTGTCACCAGGTACGTATAAAGCCAGCAATCACTCGGCACGCCTGTAATAGGAAGAAGCTGCCGGCCAAGATCCCAGGGCAACATGCTTGGAAAAGACCAGATCTCAGCATGGGGTGCGGGTGGGCTATTTGTCACAAAATCCCTCTGCCTGGAGCATAAAACGTGAGTTGAACACAGGAAAAATCAATAGCAGCTACAACAATTATCACTTTCTAAGTCTTCCCATGTGTGGGACACCACACAGGGGCTTGGACTGCATTATCTAATTGAATCTACACAATGCCCCTGCAGGGCAAGTTATTAGTGTTCCATTTCATGGCTAAGGAAACCAAGCACAGAGAGGTTAAGTAACTTACCTGAGGTCACACAGCGGGTAGGTAGAAAAAGCACAGACCAGATAGACCTTAGCTCAGATGTCACACATGTGGGCCATGGGCAGAGCTGACCTGCATAATGTTCTTGGAACTGACACTTTAAAATTTCCCCTATAATCTGGATTTCTGGATTATTTTGAAACTTAGAATGCTTTTTGTATTGCAGGACCACTGGCGGGACAGGCATTGTCCAGGTTAAGAAGTCCCCATCACTCACCATTTATTATATCAACTGACCCTGTGATAATTTCAAGTTGAACATTCCAGCAATACTGATAATGATAAGTATAATAACAGCTAACGTGCTCACTACATACTAAGCACAATGCTGAAAGGTGAAAAGCAGGGTAGATCACGCCCAGTGCTCATCCAGCATCAGCTTAAATTCCTCCAGGCACGAGGAGCTCACTACCTAGTGAAGCTGTCTTTTCCGTGACACCACTGGTTGTCTTTAAAATCCTTCTTTCTTTAGAACCCGAATCTGCCCACTCTATTTCCCCCAGGGGACTGGGCCACCCAGAATCAGCCCACAGCATCTCCCATGTGGCAGCCCCTTTGGAGATTTGAGGTCATCAGGCTTCAACTTGAGCTCCATGTGCTGGTGCCCAGAGGCAGATGGAGAAGACTCCTGGGACCATGTTGGGTTCTGAGGGGGGGCAGAGATGGAGGGGCTCCTTGCTGACCTGTGGTTACTCCCCACCTGGCTTTCTCCTATCAGGTTCCCGGGGATCCCTCATCCCAGATCAGCTGGACCTTGTGTCCCACTCACCACCCTGGCAGGAGAGGCTCACAGAGGGAAGATCCCAGGTCCTGGGTCTCTTACTTACTTTCTTTTTTTTTTTTTAATTGAAGTATAGTTGATTTACAATGTTGTGTTAGTTTCTGGTGTACAGGAAAGTGATTCAGATACATATATATGTTCTTTTTCATATTCTTGTCCATTATGGTTTATTTCAGGATACTCAATATAGTTCCCCGTGCTATACAGTAGGACCTTGTTGTTTATCTATTTTATATATAGTAGTTTGTATCTGCTAATCCTAAACTCCTAATTTATCCCTCCCCTACACCTTTTCCCCTTTGGTAACCATAAGTTTGTTTTCTATGTCTGTGAGCCTGTTTCTGTTTTGTAGATAAGTTCATTTGTGTCATATTTTAGATCCACATATAAGTGATATCATAGTGTACTTGTCTTTCTCTTTCTGATTTACTTTGCTTAGTATGATGGTCTGTAGGTCCAGCCACGTTGCTGCAAATGTCATTATTTCATTCTTTTTTTTAACACTGAGTAATATTCCATTGTATATATATACCACATCTTCTTTATCCATTCGTCTGTTGATGGCCACTTAGGTTGTTTCCACGTCTTGGCTATTGTGAACAGTGCTGCTATAAACAATGGGGTGCACGTATCTCTTTGAATTACGGTTTTCTCAGGGTATATGCCCAGGAGTGGGATTGCTGGATCATATGGTAGCTCTATTTTTAGTTTTTTAAGGAACCCCCATACTGTTTTCCATAGTGGCTGCACCAATTTACATTCCCACCAACAGTGGAGGAGAGGTTCCCTTTTCTCCACACCCTCTCCAGCATTTGCTATTCTCTTACTTTCTTTTTGATTCTCCCCTTTCCCTTTCTTGGTCTTGCTCCTTTTTCATAAAACTCTATCTCCCCACCCCTTTCTTTTCCCTCTTTCACCTCTCCAGGTCTCCTTTTCTGCTACAATCCCCTGTCCTCCTGCTTCTCCCTTCCATGGACACTGACCCACCCATGTCCACAGGTTCCCTTTAAGTCATGTTTTCACTGAAATCCTTGCCCGGCTCATCTCTGCTTTTCTTTTCTCCCCACTGTGTGGTCTGCATAGATTTCCCTACACACATCCAGCTAGTAGACCAGAGCATCTGCTTAGCAATTTCTCTTTGAGAAGTTCCCCCTTTTTAATGGGCCTACAGACTTTTGATGATGACGTTTTGTTAAAAACCTTCCCTGGGGTGCCTCTGGCCTTGCCCTTCCCACTCAGCACAACACCTCCTGGACGAGCTCATTCCCTCGTGTTTTCAAACACCATGCGAATGTGCCACCTCTTCCATGGATCTCGCCAGCCCGCACCTGTCCCCAAGGTCGCAGATCTGAACAGCCAGCTCCCAGCTGGGCAACTCCATTTTGGCCTATCTGGCCCCAAATTGGACTCACTGTCTCTCCCCAAACTCTTCACCCCCTCCTTTACCTCTAGCTCAGTGCATGACACCAGCCCCCAGCGCCCCCCATCTGTTTGAACCAGAGCCTCAGGACCATACCTTCCTCTTCCTTGTTCCCCCATGTCCCGTTATTCATGAGGTTCAGCCACCTTCTCCTTTAGACACGTCTCAAACAAATCCCAAGTCCGCTGATAACATGCGGAATGATGGCGGAATGAATGAATTCTAACCCGACTCATCAAGGTGTTCAGCATCTCTTTTGGGTACCACTTAAAAGGTCTCCAACGAAGTCTCCCAGCCTCCTCCCCAGCTTTTGCAACCTAGCCTCTATGCTGGGATCACAGCCATCTTGTAAAAGTGTAGATTCGACCGTGTCCCTTCCCAGCTCAAGTAATGTCAGTGGCTCCTCACTACTTCCAGGCTAAGGTCCAGGCTGCTAGAGGTGGCCGTCGGGACTCCACGCTGTGCCCTCTGTCCCTGATCCGACCTCAGCATGCCCTCCTCCCTGCCTGGAGCTTGAGTTCCAAGAGCACTGAATTCCTTGCCCTTTTCCACTCACCTCTCTGTTTTGCTTATGTTATCCCACCTGGCTGGAATATCTTTCCTTCTTCCCTTTGTCCAGTTAATTCCAACACATTCCTAAGAATTTCCTGGAGTACCTATAATTCATCTTCTCTTACATGACAAATAGAGCTCATTCTCTTCCCCTTTCCTGTGGATATCACACAGCCTTAATATCCATCAGTGTTCGTGCTGTCATTTAAGTAGAGAAACCATCATTGAACGAACCCTTTTGCTATTATTATTCTGGTAGGTTGTTTTCCTTTTTGCTCTGTGATCAACGGTGCTGAATATTTCCAGGTGTAAATATGCATTGCTCCACCCTTAGAATTAATTCCTTGGGCTCGATCCTTGAGAGCAGGACTGTTGCGAATAAGCATGTCTCTGATTAGATATTTTGCCAAATTACTTTTCCAAACAGGCAGGCCCACCTGCGCTGTAAGCGAGTATATGGTCGGTTCTAGCCTTCCACCTGGGTCTCCCTGGGGTGGAGAGAGAAGAGTGAAATGTGATGTTGGCGGCAGAACGGAATTGCTATTTGGAAATAATAAACCTATTGGAAGGAGGAATTGGATCTCCATTTACAGTGAGTCGAAATGGCTTAAAAATGGAACCCGAGGAACACTGAGGCATTAAATGAGAAGGAAGATGTCTAAAGACCTCAGTGAGTGACCGCTTGAATCCATAATCATTGGGAAAATAAGATCAATTTCATTGCATGAAGTGGATGCTTTAGGTGACAGCGGGAGACCTGATTTGTTGAGTGTCGAATTTCCTTCAGGTTCCTGGTTTGGGGTTTCCAGCAGTCCCCGCCCCGCCCCGCCACAGCTTCATATCATTTGAATTCACTTACCCAGAGCGCGATCCAGCTGAAAGTAAAAAGAGACTTTAAAAAGCTTATTTTTAAAATCCTCATAAGGTGTTTTGGACATCAAATACCTCTTAAAAACCACGGCAGTCCTTTCATGATTTAAGTGTAAATGATTCTGAAACATATGGATTACATTTCCCTCAAATTCCTCCTGGTTTTAAAAGTGAAAGGCAGAGGAAGGGGAGAAATTGTAGATTGCTTGGCCCCATTTGGAGATTTGATTCGTAGGCAAACACTGTGAACCGTGGGGCGGCTGGGAAGCAAACGTTGCCGGGTTTCTGAAGAGGGTAATGTTAGGGAGTGCTCAAAAAAAGGACTGTTCTGTTTAAATCCTCAAGTCAGCTTTGGTTTTGGGTTCCTGTCCAGGCATAACAAAGACCTAAAGAAGCCATTTCCAGGCTCTGATTAGTGGGTCAAAATTTCCTAAATAGCTACTTGGAAATACAGATTCCAAGGCGACACCCCAGCCCTTCTGAATCAAGATCTCTACCTTGGGGACCATGGAATCTGTATTTTTAACAGCTCCCCCCCCCACGACCCCCACCCAGCCATCAGGTTGTTGGGTTAATTGCTATTTTACAAGAGGGTTTCTCACCCTTGGCTCTCTTGGTATTTGGGGAGCACCTAACTTTTCATTGTAGGGGGTTGCCCTGTGCACAGGAGGATGCTGGTAGCATCCCTGGCCTCTACCCACTAGATGCCAATAGCACTCCCCACCCAAGTCATCAGCCAAAAGTATCTCCGGACATTGCCACATGTCCCCTGGTGGGGGGTGGGGAGGTGGGAGGGGAGGCAAAATATCCCCAGTGCAGATGACTTTAAAGTGGCCAACCAATCAGAGGGAGTACAATCATTTGCTGGGGTGCGTGCCTGTGTGTGTGTGTTTCCATCGGGTGTGAGTTGTGGAGACTTCCCAGAGACTGGGAAGTTAGGAAGGCAGGGGTAATGCCACGTGTTTTGTGTTTTTGCACCTCCCACCTCACCTAATTATTTCTTCCTTGTTCTCCTATGGTACGTGTGTAGATTGGTTAGTCCCCATTCTTCACTCCCTCAATAGTATAGACTCGTACTTCCCCACCCTCCCCCTGGTGTCATGACACCAGGGGGAGGGTGGGATGAATGTCTTGGCCACGTGACTTGCTTCAGCCAATGGGATGCTAGGGGATGTGGGCGGAGCAAAGGCTTTAGATGGGTCCTTTGGTTGGCTTCCTTTCCCTAGCCTCCACCATGAGAAGCCATGTGCCAAGTCACCGCTGCCCCTTCAGCGTGAGCCCGGGTAGAAAAACCCTGACCCCAACTAGAAGCCTTGAGCCCAGCCTGACCCAACCAAGCCACAACCAACCTACGGGACCCACAGGTATGATGATAAATGTTTGTTGTTGTGCACCCCTGGGATTTTGAGGTTGTTTACTACAAAGAAAAATACAACAACCCCGATTGATGCAATACGTGGAAACACTCCAGAGTTTACATCAGAAAGTTTGGTACAGCACCGAAGAGTTCAAGAACGGAAGCCGGAAAGACCAAGTTTCAATTCAAGCCCCAGCCCTGCCCTGTTACTTGACCATTATGTTACTGCTCTGTTACTGAACTGCTCAGAGCTCCACTCCCTCATCCTTTAAAAGAGCATACAAAATAACCCGCCAGTCTCAGCTTCCTCGTCTGTTAAATGGGCTGCTCTAATAGTACGTGCTTGGTAGATTGGTGAGGATTAAATGTGATCTGTGGAAACTGTATAGCTGTCAGTGTCTGGCCCATGGGAAGCACATGATAAAAGTGAAATTTTACTATGCTCAAGGACATCGAACGTATGTGCATTTTTCCTCTCTCCCTTCCTTCCTTTCTTCTCTCTTCCTTCTTGTCCTCCTTTTCTCCCTTCCTCCCTCCTTTCCTCCTTCTCTGCCACAAATATTTATCGGATACCTGCTCTATACCAACCCCTGTGCTTGGTTGAGCCGGATCTAGAGCCCAGTGTGTGTGGAAACCAGGCACCTCTGGGCTGGGGCGCGAGATCCTACAAAGAGTTAATCTCCAGGTGACCAGGAGCCAAATAAATTCTGCCCCGCCAAACACGCCCCAATCATCATTAGTCACGGCTTGTTGGACGGGAGGCTCCTCCCTGGCGCTTATCTCCCCGGCTTCTGTCCTCGGCCAGGCGGCCATATTTCACCTTCTGAAAACAGATGACCTCAGGGTCAGGGAAATGAAAGCCCCATTCAACAGGTCTGCCTGGGACTCGGCGGGGAAGGAGGGCGAGGGTCAGTGCGGCAGCTCCATCCTTGCCAGGACAGGCCCAGAGCACGTGCTCTAGGGGCCCGGGGCGTGAGTCTTGCTGTCCAGAGCCCTGGGGTCAGGTCCGAGGGACAGGATCAGGGTGACAATGAGCCCAAGGCTTTGCCCCCCCATAAAGCAGTCAGGCTGGGGGCGGGGCCTGGAGGCCGTATTTGCATAGAGTCTCCCAGGATGCCTCACTGCAATCCTGTCCAGGGAGGAATTCCCGTGGAGTCCAATTCCGGTTCTGGGGGTGGGTGCCAATGGGTGCTTGCCACCGGGAGCCATGCTGGGAGAGCAGCAGATGTGATTCCTGTCCTCATGAGGCTTACATCCCAGGGAGGGCAAACTTACCTACTAGGCATAATGTTTTAAATTATTTACAATCAGAAGAAAAAAAAATAGGGTTATAGAAATGTTTTAATTTTTCTCCCCATATCAGAAAAAAAGTTTTTAAAACTAATTAATTTTTTATTGAAGTATAGTTGACTTACAATGTTGTGTTAATTTCTGCTGTACAGCAAAGTGATTCAGTTATACATACATATGCATTCTTTTCTAATATTCTTTTCCAGTATGGTTTATCACAGGATAGTGAATATAGTTCCCTGTGCTGTACAGTAGGACCTTGTTGTTTATATGTAGAATCTAAAATATGACACAAATGAACCTATCTATGAAACAGAAACAGATTCACAGACATAGAGAACAGACTTGTGGTTGCCAAGGGGGAGGGTGGGTAGGAGAGGGACAGACTGGGAGTTTGGAGTTAGCAGATGCAGAAAAAAAAAAAAAAGAAATTTTTAGGCCAAGAAAATTGATTAAGTTTTGTCTACACAGAAAGAAAAATAAATTGTTTAGGTACCTAAAGTTACATCAAAGATAAATTTCAATGTTGATATTATTATGGTGGAAGGGAGAGGCCCACAAAGGTAAAAATGCATCAGGCCCAGGAAGCTGATCCTTCAGAAGCCCTGAGAGAGGGAGATAAGCCATCCACATGGGAACAAATGAATGGATGAGATACATTCAGATCCATAGGTGCTATGAAGGTGATCAAGAAAGGTGATACAAAATACAACAAAGGAGAGAAAAATAACTTGAGGGAAAAATTACTTTTGTGGGGCGCTGGGGAGATTAGAGGTAAATGATAAGAATGATAAGACAATAGCAGCTACATTTATTGAATGCATAGTAAATGAGTTAAAATGTGTAAAAGACCTGGGATTTAAGAAATACTCTCTAACTGTGAGCTATTACTACTACTAATTATTATTATTAGACATGCCAGGCATTGTGCTAAATAGTTTATATAGTTTATACATGTCATTTATCTTAGTGTGTGTTTCCCCCAAGGCAAATCTTGACACAGGGACATAGGTGTAGATGGTTTACATGGGAGGTGATTCTGAGAAGCAGAAATGTAGGAGAGAAAAAAGCAGGGAGGAAGACAATTAGAGGGTGTGATGGACTGAATGTTTGTGCCCCCCCAGAATTCATAGGTTGAAACCCTAACCCCCGATATGATGGCATAGGAGGGGGGCCTTTGGGAGGTAGGCAGGTTTTGATGAGGTCGTGAAGGGGGAGCTCTGCATGGTGGGATTATATGTGCAGACACTTCAAGAAGGCGGCCTCCTGCAAGTCAGGAAGAGAGCCCTCACCAGACACCGAATCTGCTGGCACCTTGATCTTGGACTTCCAGCCTCCAGAACTGTGAGAAGTAAAAGTGTCTTATTTAAGCCACCCTGTCTCTGGTATTCTGTTACAGCAGCCTGAACAGACCAGACAGTAGGTTAATGAGCAAGTCTCCTTGGAGGCCCTCTGAGGAGCCATGTAGAATGCAACTCCAAACTGCCTCAAAGAGGGCCAGGGGTGCAACAACAACTGGGCACACTGCAGTGGAGTGGGAGAATGCCCTTAGGCAGAAAAGAGGGATACCACCAGCAAGCCCAGGAATCCTGCACTGCAGCTGGGGGTGAACTGAGGGGTGGCTGAGGGCTTGTAGAGCAAGGTATCTGCCTCTGCCTCATTCATGAAATCATGGTTACAAAACTATGTGGTGGATACTGTTAGGATCCCCCTTTTGCAGAGTGGAAACCAAGGCACAGATAGGTCAAGTGACTTGCCCAGGATCACACAGCTAGAATGAGAGCCAGAATCCAAGTCTCTCCATTTCCTACAGCCCAGACTTTGAGACACACTGCAGTGCAATGGCTAGAAGCGCAGGTTTTGGAGCCAGACCCTCTGGATTCAAATCATGAATCTGCCAGGTATAAGTAGTGTGACTTGACTTTTTTTTAAAGTTATTCATTTTAAATTATTTATTTATTTATTTATTTTGGCCACACTGCAGGGCTTGCAGGATCTTAATTCCCTGACCAGGGATTGAACATGCGCCCTATGCCGTGAAAGCACAGAGTCCTCACCAGTGGACCGCCAGGGAATTCCCTTGAAGTCCTTTTCTTAGCCTCTCTGTACCTCAGTTTCCATGTTTAGTTGTTGTGATGTTTAAAAGATTTGATATTTGCAAACAGCTTAAAACAGTTTGGGGTATATAATAAATTCTCAATAAGTGCATGTTATTATTTCAACCCAGTGGTTTTCAGACTGTGGTCCCCAGACCAGCAGTATCAGCATCGCTTGAAATTCACATTCTCAAGCCCCTCCTCAGACCTGTGAGTCAGAAACACTGTGGGTGGGGCCCAGCAATCTGTGTTTTAATAACCCACTACCTGGGTGATTCTGCTGCACATTCAACTTTGTGAGACCCTCTTTTCACCACTCCACCAGCTCTTACTCCCCAGAATGTAGTCTGACGTTTTCTTGCAAGTGGCTTCAGCAACTCCTGCCCCTGAAGCATATTCTAAAGGTACCAGAAAAAGCTTCTGCCTATGGCTCTCTCTCCTGTAAAGCTTCACTTCTTTGTGTTAAGAGTTGGCTTCTGGTTCAAATGCAGAGATTCCCGGAAGGGGTAAAGAGGAAAGCCTTTTGTGGCTCACACTTTGGTAAAAATTAGCTAATGGGGTGATGTTTAGCTGAGAATAGGTTACATTTGAGGAGAAACTGGAAGAGCTTCAGAATTTAGGCACTATTGGAGAAGGTGAGGCATTCAGGGGAGTGGAAGATGCTGGTGGAAAAGAAGGTAGAAAAATGAAAAACTTTATCTCCATCATACTTCCCCCCCCCCAGTTTTAATGAGATGTAATGACATGTAACATTGTATTAGTTTAAGGTGTATAACATGATGATACAATGTATGTATATATTTACATTATAAATTTTTTAAATTGGGTTAATGAGACCATCCACACCAGTCAGGATCTGGCCAAGAAAAGAAAACGAAACAAAGCAAAACACCCTAGGATTTCCAAGCAAAGGGAATTTAATACAGGGACTTGGTTACACCATAGATAGAGGAGTTGATAGAAGCCAAACAAGGAATGGTGACGTTACCTAGAGACTAGCAACACCAAGAAGCTGCGGCTGGTCTTAGGGCTGGAGAAACAGAGGAGGAGGTGGTATTATCAGAACTCAGAACCATCTAGAATGAGCTGGAACCGCAGCCAGGGCTGCTTGGAAGGAGCTGGGACCATGGAGGAGGAGGATGTCTGATGCGAGCTGGAGTCACGGAGGAGACCCAGTCACAGACAGAGACAGAGGTAGAAACACCCTGGATTCTCCTTTCCTCCCGCCCTCTAATTTCCTGTTATGGCCTCCCATTGGCCTAACCTACCCAGAAGAGCAAAGGGGCTTGGGAAATGTAGTTTTCTGAGGCACAGAGCCAGCTAAGGAGCGTGAATGAATCTGAAATCCTTCCTTCCTTCCTTTTCTTTTCTACATTCCTTCCTTTCTCCCTGCTTTCATTTTTCTCCCTCCCTCCCTCCTTCTTCTTCCTTCCATGTTGCCATCCACCATGGTAAACAAGAGAATACTGGTAAACAAAACGGCAAACCAGGAGGTTCATACACTTTAGTCTGGATCTGAGGGGACACCCTCTTTGAGCCATCAGAGAAACAGGACCTTTGAAAGGATGTCAATTGTCTGTGCTTCAGGCCCCAAAGATGAAGGGCTGGTTAAAAGGGCAGCCTGATTCTCGAGATGAGAGCTTCCCTCTGAGGTCCTGCAGAGCCCCCTTGCTCAGGCCAGCCTGGCTTTTCTCAAAGGACACAGGTTTCTCTGATCTCTAAAGACGAATGAAGCCAGTTGGGGATTGGCAAGATTTGTCCCACTTCAGACAGATTATTCCACGTGGGAGAAAGAGGCGGTTCAGGGTTCATCTCTAACAAGTTTCCCCACAAGCATCTCTTCTACTGTGTGAGTGTTCAGAATGAAGTAATCATTAAAACCAGGAGCTACTCTATAGCACAGGGAACTATACTCAATATCTGTAATAACCTATAATGGAAAAGAATCTGTAAAAGAATATATGTGTGTGTGTGTGTGTGTGTGTATAACTGAATCACTTTGCTGTACACTTGAAACTAATACAACACTGTAAGTTAACTATACTTCAATAAAAAATAAATACATAAAAATAAAAAAGAATACAAAGTAATCAATAAACTGGAAAACACAATTTCTGATACTTGGTTATCTGTATTATTATTATTATTACAGTCATAATAATTAGCATTGCATACAGTCAAAAAAATCTACTGTGTGTACAGCATAGTAACACACAGCTGTGTGCCTGCGTGTTTTTTTTTTTTTGCGGTACGCGGGCCTCTCACTCTTGTGGCCTCTCCCGTTGCAGAGCACAGGCTCCGGACGCGCAGGCTCAGCGGCCATGGCTCACGGGCCCAGCCGCTCCGCGGCATGTGGGATCTTCCCGGACCGGGGCACGAACCCCCGTCCCCTGCATCGGCAGGCGGACTCTCAACCACCGCGTCGCCAGGGAAGCCCCCGTGTGTATGTTTTAATTGAGGGCGCCTGACCTTTTTTGTTCACGATCAGCAGTTGCAAACAGCTGCTATAAATTATTTTCATTGTCCAGCAACTTGCTGATTGGAGTCTGGCTTACACGCTAAAACAGTGCTTCCCAGTGATGGCTAGTTCAGCTTTTGTGAGTTTGGACCAACCATTTATTCATGCTCTCAAACAAATATTTATTGAACACCTACGTGGGGCACGGTCCGAAGCGCTGGACATAACAGCTGTGAACCAGGGAGCCCTGAACGCCTGCCCTCGTGCCACTGGAAGTCAAGGGCAGTTCTTCTCTTTCTGGTTTGCGGTGACAAAACACACTCGGAGCTGTGGGGAGAGATCTTGACTTCAGAAATCTCCGCAGGAAGAGTAATTCTATAACCGGGAGTCTGAAACTCTGAAATCACTAGCGCAAGGATATTTGTCATCTATTTTTTAAAACGCACTTGAAAACACAAAGAGCTCATGGCAGCAGGAGGAACTCAGTTCCTTCTTCGTGGTTCGTTAGACTATGCACGGTCCGTTGTCATCTGCCGTCTTCCTCCTGTGTGGAAGGATCTTGCCCCAGCACAGGATTTGTTCCCCTGCCCATCCTCCCGGGATCTCTCGCTGCTGTACACGGACTCTCTGTTTTGTGCTTCCCCTCCTGAGTCTCTGTAAGTAGGCTGCCCTCACCTGCCTAAACCTTACTTTGCCTGAATTCCCAGCTGGCTGAAGCGCTTGGAAACTTCCATCTCCAAGGGGGTGGGGGAGAGCAGTCCTGGGTGGGACCTGAGAGTCTGCATTTCAGCCCCCAGGGGATGCCGATGCTGTTGGTTTGAGGACCACATTTTTTTTTTTAAGAAGATGTTGGGGGTAGGAGTTTATTAATTAATTAATTTATTTTTGCTGTGTTGGGTCTTCGTTTCTGTGCGAGGGCTTTCTCTAGTTGTGGCAAGCGGGGGCCACTCTTCATCGCGGTGCGCGGGCCTTTCACTATCGCGGCCTCTCTTATTGTGGAGCACAGGTTCCAGATGCGCAGGCTCAGTAGTTGTGGCTCACGGGCCTAGTTGCTCCGCGGCATGTGGGATCCTCCCAGACCAGGGCTCTAACCCGTGTCGCCTGCATTAGCAGGCAGACTCTCAACCACTGCACCACCAGGGAAGCCCGTGAGGACCACATTTTGAGTAGCCAGACTTTAAGCTTAGCTCAGGGTCCGCCCTCTAGCAGGTGCTCAGTAATTACAGCCTTTATTGTGATTGCTGTTCTTGCTGTTGCTTTCTAACATATTTCTAGCTGTAATTGCCCCTAAGTGACTGTTAGAGGCATGTCCCTGGCAGGGGGCGGGAAATAAGAATTACAAGGTGAGAATCAGGAAGCCAAGAGTGGATGACACCCACCCTAACCCGCATCCCCCGGTGGATGATAACAAGAACTAATATTTGTTGAACAAAATCCATGCTAGGCCTTCTGCTTTGTTTTATCTCCGTGAATCCTCATATTAACCCTAGGAGGTAGGCAGTATCATTGATCTCATTTTACAGAGGTGGAGACAGAGGCTGAGAGGGGAGGCCATTTGGCCGTTGTCCTCCAATAAGAAAAAGCAGAGTTGGGTTGGTTTTTTTTTTTGTTTTATTTTTTTTGTGGTATGCGGGCCTCCCACCGCTGTGGCCTCTCCCGTTGCGGAGCACAGGCTCCGGACGCGCAGGGTCAGCGGCCATGGCTCACGGGCCCAGCTGCTCCGTGGCATGTGGGATCTTCCCGGACCGGGGCACGACCCCGTGTCCCCTGCATCGGCAGGCGGACTCTCAACCACTGCGCCACCAGGGAAGCCCAGAGTTGGAGTTTTGAACTCAGGCAATCTGATGGACAAGTGCAGACACAGCCATTTCCTCATGCTGCCAGGAAAGAGGTGTGACAAGGAGCAACGACTTAGAGCAAAGTCAGTGTACTTGTGGTGTCCCAGGCAAGGCTGATACAGGCTCAGTAAGTATTTGAGGAATAAATGAGTGAGTAATGCAGTAAACCTGCCCCAGGAATTCCTGGCCGTGCACTGTGGTCAGCCCTCCTTCTGCTGGTGCTCTGGGCTTTCCTGCTCATACCTTGGGCTGCAGGAGAAGAAATTCTGCTCGTCCATCCAGTTGCCTCTGGAGCATCAATGTCCCCCTCTCCCTAAGCCTGGATCTTACCTCTTTCCATCCAAAGGGGATGCTGCCTGCAGAGGGAACCTCCAAGCTTTGGCAGAAAAATTTCACCCTAGGGTAGGGCCAATCAGAGCCACCTCTGGGTCCCAGCACCCAATGTATGTCTGAATTTCATTCCAGTTGCACACATGCAGAGTGGACACTGGGCATTTGCTTTGGCTGCTCAGCCTCCAAATCTCCTTCCCGCGTCTAGGGAGCCCCCGACTTGATAAATCCCAAGGGAGACAGAGACCACCCCCCCCTCTACAGAAGCAGAATGTCAGGTTCTTCCTTTCCACGATTCTCTTGCCAGCAGGATGCTGACAGGTGACCCAGGTGTTACAATTCATGCTCCATGAGGCAAGAGGTCTTGTCCATTGTGTTGGCTGACATAACCAGAGTTGGTCGAACAGTGTTTGGCACACAGGATGTACTCAATCAATAATTGTGGAAGCAACACACTCATTTAACCTCTCTTCACCTCCATTTCTTTGCCAAGAAACCGTGATTTTAATACTGACCTGCCAAAGTTGGTGTGAAAGTGAAGTCAAAGCCATGAAGAGTGTGAGCTTGGGCAAGCTACTTAGTGTTGTTATTCCCATCTGTAAAATGGGGATAATAGTGTCTGGCTCTTAGGGTTGTTGCAAGAAAATCAAGTGACTCAACACATGTTAAGAGCATGTGGTAAATGATCAGTGTTGGCCCTTTCTTCTCTCTCTCCCCCTTATTCATCATCACCATTACCACCACCACCACCGATATCATGCCTATTCTGGTTTTGGGCAATTCTTGGATATTCAGCAGGCATATGATAAACCACCAGTTGACTCTGAATCTTATCAACCAAGAAATTGCCTCTTCCATCTTTCCCTCAAGAGAAACTGGGACCAATTGTCCAGGTGCATCCTGCAAGCTTTCCCTTAAGAACTGTCAAAAGTGTGCCCCAGTGACCCCAATATCTGGCTGGGTCCCTTAGGGCCAGGATTGAGGATTATGCTGTCGGTGCCTGCCAGCTCTGACAGGTCGATGTGGGTTTGGATGGTGGGGAGCTGGAGAGAGAGAAAACTGGGAGGGGGGATCAACAGACCCTCTCCCTGGCCCCCATCAGCTCTGTAAGCAGAGATGGAGTCTGGAAGGGAACTGGTAAGTGGCGAATCCTAAGTACTGTGCTGCAAAGAACATGATGTAGCTGGGCTCAGCCCAGTAAATGTAGGCCTTGGGAGCCAGACTTTTTACAATGAGATACTTTGAGAGGTGGGACATAACCGGGCTGGCTCCAAATGTTCCCTCTGGGAGAATTCCGCTAGAAAACCATCTTGCCCGGGGCTTGTTCAGCAAACCCTTATTTACGGTAACATGCATTACAGGAAATTTTTATATAAGGCATTAACGTGCAGGCAATTTAGGACATTTGATCGTCTTACCTCTCCCGTTTCCTAACCTCCCTCCCCACCGCCCCCCCGCCACCACGCAGTGTCCTCCATCTGTCTTTGGTCTTTGAATTTCAGCTGGATGCGAAGGCTGATAATAGCTAAATAACATTGCAAACAGGTGCGGGCCTCTTCCGCTCTGGACAGCTGCCACAGTTATGTGATTCCTCAGCTGGGGGCGTGCTGTTTGCCTGGCTTGTAAGTGTGGGGGTGGAGCTGAGGGTACTTGTCTCCTCTGTATCTCTCAAACCACCCCCCCGGCCCCCCTCACTCAAGCCGTGCTGGGCCCTCGGGAGGTGTATACAGATCTCTCCCCAGGCAGGCAGAATTCCCTCTGCTTCTTTGTTCTGTGCTCCAATATGGGTATCTGTTTCACCCATCCTATCAGGGGGGCATTGGTTACTTGGGGCAGTTGGGCATGATACTAAGAATAACAGTAATAATGACATAAACAACCACCATCAACGCAGTCCCTGCTACCATTGGCTGAGTGTTTGCAAAGCTCTCCCTTCACCCATTTGCATCATCTCTGTAGTCATAGTTGTTAAGACCACCCCAGGGCTTGGCGGTTCAAGTTCTGACTCGACCACTTAGCAGCTGTGAGACCTTGGGCAAATGCCGAAAACGCTCTGTGCCTCAGTTTCATTGTCTGTAGAATGGGGATGATAAGATGTCCCTCTTCATGGGGTTGTGGGCATTTAGAATGGCACATATCTCGACCACTTAGCAGCTGTGAGACCTTGGGCAAATGCCGAAAGCGCTCTGTGCCTCAGTTTCATTGTCTGTAGAATGGGGATGATAAGATGTCCCTCTTCATGGGGTTGTGGGCATTTAGAATGGCACATATCTCGACCACTTAGCAGCTGTGAGACCTTGGGCAAATGCCGAAAGCGCTCTGTGCCTCAGTTTCATTGTCTGTAGAATGGGGATGATAAGATGTCCGTCTTCATGGGGTTGTGGGCATTTAGAATGGTACATATCGCTATATTTATTTATTTTTTAAAATATTTATTTACTTATTTATTTGGCTCCTCTGGGTCTTAGTTGTGGCATGGCGGGGGGGGTCTTTTTTTTTTTTTTTTTTTTAGTTGCGGCACGTGGGATCTAGTTCCCTGACCAGGGATGGAACCCGGTCCCCCTGCACTGGGAGCGAGGAGTCTTAAGCACTGTGCCACCAGGGAAGTCCCCCTATTGCTTTATTTTTATGTTTCTTTTATTCTTACAAAAACATGAAGGCTATTACAATGATCCCCATTTTACAGGTAAGGGAATCGCAGAGAGACTTTGAGTCACAGGATAGAGAGTGGATTTTATTCACTGGTTGATCTTGTATACATCAAGGCTGTTCATTCACACATGCGAGGATTTTTTGTTTCTTTTTTGAGTGCCATGTGTCAGGCACTGTGCTAGCGCTGGCCTGGCGTGGAGCAAGGGAAGTAGACGTGGGGCAGGCATGAGAGGGAAATGAAAGCAGGGAGTTCCATGGGAGGAACTCAGAGCCAGAGATGACTGTGAGAATGTCTCTTCCAAGTCTGCAGAGAAAGTCTGACCATGGCTTCCAAGTCCTCACTGCATCTGGGAACTCAGCTCCCATCACTCTCCCCGTCACTCACGGCCACAGCTGTCTCTTTGCTGTACCTAGAATGTGAGCAAGACCTTTGCACTTGTAGTCTCCTCTATCTGCTGGAATTCCCTCCCTCCAGATAGCCTCTCTCTCTCTCTCTCTCTCTCTCTCTCTCTCTCATAAGCC
This sequence comes from Mesoplodon mirus, assembly GCF_964341445.2. NCBI lineage: Eukaryota > Metazoa > Chordata > Mammalia > Artiodactyla > Ziphiidae > Mesoplodon > Mesoplodon mirus. Next base: position 14,605,573 of record NC_138989.1, read on the forward strand.
TGCTTTTTCCTCCTCTCTTCTTTGTAGCATTAATAACCACCTGACATATTTCTGTTTTGTTTTCTGTCTCCTAGAATGCAAGCTCCATAAAAACAGAGACTTTGTCTCTACTGTTCCTTGCCATATGCCAATGCCCCAAGGAGTTCCTGGCATGTAGAAGGTACTCGATAGGTATCTATTGAATGGAGGAACATAGGAAAATCATTGTTTGAAATTTAGATTTCTCATAGACAAAGTTTGGGCTATGAAGGAAAATGAATAGGCAGGTTGGATTAGTTTAATCTCTTCCAAAGTATTCTCTGTGCAGGAGAACAGAGCCCTGCATGTGTTGGAAGGATGGACCCTGGGATTATCTATCAGGTAGGAATACTTACGGTGAGAGGTAGTGGCTTAAACCAAAAGAATATTTATTGTTAACTCAAATAAGACCCAAGGTATGCAGTCTAAGATGGTTATAGCAGCTTATCAATAGCACTAAAGTCCTAGTCTCAGCCATTCTTATCCTATTGGCTTTCATTCACCATGCTTTTCCTCTCACAGTCTCAAGGTGGCTGCTACAGCTCCAGATATCACACAAGTATCCCAAAAGAGTAAGGATACAAAATGTTCCTTGAAAAACTCTGTTTTCTTATCCTTCTCAGAAAGGGGTTACATAGTCATTCCCAGTTGCAAGGGAGGCCATGAAAGACAGTATCTGGCACACCAGAATGGGCTAGCAGTGATTTGCCTAGAGTGAGGATGTTTTGTCAATCGAGACTGGGATTATTGGTGCCCCAAACCAAATTGCCATATTGTTAACAAGGATGATAGGACAATGGGTGTTGAGTAAACAATGCTTGCTACAGATGCATTTCCAAGGGTGTTTGAAAGAGCTCCAACTCCATCTTCTACACAGCAGACTCCCAGGACCTTAGTAAAAAAAAAAAATTTGGCTCAGTTAACTGGTCAACCTGCTCTATACCAGCCTTGCCCCTTTTCACTTAAAAAGGAACTGGCTAAAAGCACAGGCTTGGAATTCAGACTAACTTGAATCTCATTTGAGGCAAGTGACTTCATTCAAATACAGCCAGAATTGGAGGAGAGTGAATTTTACTACCAGGAAGTTCTGAGAGCATAATGGCCAATTGCCCTTTAAGTATTACAGTTTGTGATAAAAATTACTCTGATATGGTCAATATGGCAAAACGGACCCCTGCCAATTGACTTATATGCGTGTGTCAGAACATCTCCCTTTCCCAGCTCCCTCAGTAACATTGAACCTCTAGGAAAATTCATTCTATTTAACACATGGTTCTAATTAAGTACCTGCTGTCAGACCCAAGGACCCCAGGGGTAAGAAAATTCACGTTGAAAATGAAAGACTTTCCAAGTCTTTGCCAACTTCACTAAAAACAGGGATAATAAAACATATGTCACTGGGTTGGGTGGGGATGCATTGGAAGAGACCATATGTATGAAGTGCCAAGTATAGACTTTAAGGGGCAAAGAAAGGGAAGACATCCTTTTATTAGATACTTAGTACCTCTCGAAGGACAAAGCCCCACTCTTCTTAGTTCTCTTTTAAATAAAGTTTAATGCCATTCTTAGCACATTTAATTCATACCTGATGGAATTTTTTAAAGCAAATGTGTCCACTGCCTACTATGGGCTAGGAGTCTAGAAATTTTAAGGGAGCAAGATCTCTGACCTTGAGGAACTCCTGGATGAGGTCAGCGGATCTCAAAGTGTGATCTCTGACAAGCAACATCAACATCACCTGGAATCTTGTTAGAAAAACAAATTCTTGTCCCCATCCTGAGCTATTGAATCAGAAATATGTGAAGGAAGGGCCCAGCACTCTGTGTTAAACAAGCCCTCCAGGGAAGTCCGATGCAGGCTCAAGTATGAGAACACTGGCCTAATGGGAGAGAGGCAAGTCAAAAGACAAGTACAGGGGCTTCCCTTGTGGCGCAGTGGTTGAGAGTCTGCCTGCTGATGCAGGGGACACGGGTTTGTGCCCCGGTCCGGGAAGATCCCATATGCCATGGAGCAGCTGGGCCCGTGAGCCACAACTACTGAGCCTGCGCATCTGGAGCCTGTGCTCCGCAACAAGAGAGGCTGCGATAGTGACAGGCCCGCGCACCGTGATGAAGAGGGGCCCCCGCTTGCCACAACTAGAGAAAGCCCTCACACAGAAACGAAGACCCAACACAGCAAAAATAAATAAATTAATTAATAAAGTCTTACCCCCAACATCTACAAAAAAAAAAAAAATCAGAAAAAAAAAAAGACAAGTACAGGGGGCTTCCCTGGTGGCACAGTGGTTGAGAGTCCGCCTGCTGATGCAGGGGACACGGGTTCGTGCCCCGGTCCGGGAAGATCCCACATGCCGCGGAGCGGCTGGGCCCGTGAGCCATGGCCACTGAGCCTGCGCGTCCGGAGCCTGTGCTCCACAACGGGAGAGGCCACAACAGTGAGAGGCCCGCGTACCGCAAAAAAAAAAAAAAAAAAAAAAAGACAAGTACAATTTATCATGATGAGTGTTATGGTCCAGGTAAATCCAAGGAGCTATGGGAACGCAGAGAGGAGCAGTTAACTCAACTTGAGGTCTTTGTAGAGGTGTTAGAACATGAACTGAATCATAAAGGGTAAATAATGAAAAGGCCCCTTTCCTGGAACCAGGAGGACAAATTTAATGATCTCTTAAGTTTAAGACAAGAAGAGTTATAGTGATTGGTGGGGAGAATGGGCATGAACATCTGGTCTACCCTAGGTTGAGTCATTATGAGGGTGTTTCATAGGGTCACCCCTATTGAGAGCCTTAGAAAAGTCCAGCTTAAAGGAACAGTGCCTCATGCTACATAGACCATTTGGAGTCTTGGGTTTTGTAGGGGGGTCCTCTCAAGTGCCTGAGTTTTATTAAAGTTGTGACAGACTAGGGCTTCTCAGAGGGTTGAAGGTTTGGAGGCATCTAGAAGATAGTGTCCTAAGAGTGAGAATGTTGGTGGTGTAAATAAAGAACAGCTTTGCCTGTGCGTGTGGAAAGAGAAAATAAGGATTCAGGTCAGAGCAAGTTTTTTAAAAAGGCTGTTGATTTCACATATTGAGAGAACACTTTCCAGTGGGAAAATGGGCTGGTAAAGGGTCGGTTCTTATTTACAAGGGTTAGACACAGCCTGAAACATTCCTGGAGCAGCACGGTACTCTCTAGTTTCCAGTGAACTATAAATCCAGGAGGGGGAGAAGCGTACCACATGCTGTCAAATCTAAGAGAAAATGCAGTTCCTTTGTTAGCCTAAGACAAAAAAGAAATAAGACCTCTGCCAATTAAACTAGCATGCACCATTGATTGTAAGATACATCTCGATTTCAGAAATAAAAAGAAGTCAAAAATGTACACCTACGAGTAGATGAACTACAGTAATTGTACTCCTAAAGGAGAGATCAGGCAAATATACCTTTTGGGTCTGACTTTGATCCCATTTTAGAATTATAGACTTTTGGAGTTGAAAAGAGGTTCAAGTGGTGTTTCTCAGTCTCGGGACAATTGACACGTGGGTTTGGATGATTCTTCCTGGTGGGCTCTATCCTGTGCCTCGCAGGGTGGTTAGCGGCATCCCTGGCCTCCACCCACTTGATGCCAACAGCACAGCCCCCTCTTCCACTTGTAACAACCAAAAACATGTCTCTAAACGTTGACAAATATACTCTGGGGGGAAAAATCCGCCCCCTGGTGAGAGCTACTTGATTCACGTTCTCCTAGATCAGCTCTCCCCAGATGCCCAGCTTCAACCTTGGTGATTTTATAGGTGGAGAAACTGAGGTCCAGATAGGGGTAGTCAGTTGCCCTGAGGGACTTCTGGGAGCCCAACCAGAGACCAAGGAGTTGTTTCCAGGTGAGGTTTTCTTTACATGCGTGCATTCATGTATTCATTCAGTCATTCACTCAAGCAATAGTTTTATGGAGTGTCTTACTATGCATTGACATCGTGTTAGGTCCTAAGGAAATGATACTGTTTTAGTTTGAGTTTCCCCAGAAACCCAAGGGTTTGTGTACAAGTCAAGTACAAGCACCGGGGTTTGAGAGACATGCTTGAGGGCAAGTGGGCTGTACAGGAAGTGATGGAAGTATGCACAGGGAAAGGGGGAAGTGAGCTGAAGAAGGGAAGGCAGACGACCAAGAGTGGATTATTCAGGCGAGTTACCGCCATGGAAAAATGGAGCTTAATCCCACTGGGGCAATTCAGGGAACCGGCATCAGGCACGTACCCCAAAGTTATCCACCCCAAGGGGTCAGGGAGCTGGGTGTGCCTATGTATGCCATCTCCCACGATTCATTGGTTGAGGCTGCTCCTGGTTAATCACCCAATACTCTGGCCTTCTGCATGGACAGACACAGACTTTAGGACCAGAGTAAACCCTGAGATACCTAAACCGAAACCCTAAGAACCCTAAGCTAAAAAAAATTCAGTGCCTGGCAGTAGGAAGGAGGTCTCGCTTGACTGGAGTGGTAAGGGGATTCGAGTGGGCACCAACATCGAATCAGATATGGTCCCTGTTCTCGTGAAGCTCATCCTTCAGAGGGGTGACAGATGTCAATCGCTCCATTAAATGTAAAGCCACGCAAATTTCAGCACTATGAAGACCAGCTGCATGGTTCTATGTGTGTAAGTAACTGGGGGACTTGAATGAGTCCATGTTGCCATAGGAGGTTGCCTTGGGGAAGGAGCATCTGAGCAGGAATTAAAGTCCAAGGGGAGAGGGCAGAGGGACAGCATGTGCAAAGTCCCTGTGGCAGTAGAGAGCACAGCATATGAGAGGAAATTTACAGAAGCCAGATGGGGAAGGAGGAGAACAGGGGCTGTAAAGCAGGGACAAGAGTGGCTGCAGCTGTGGTTGTGGCTGGAGAGGTCTGCAGTGGCCAAACCTTGCATGCTATGTTAAGAAGTCAAGAGCCATAGAGAGCCACTGAGGGTTTCAGGAAGGGGGGCGGGGATATGTTAGGATCTGCACTTGGAGATGAATACTTTGGCTATTATAAACAGTGGATGGAGGCAGGGGCAATCAGGGATACCACCCAGGTGCCCCACATCCCAGGTGGGACCTGACAGAGGCAGCCAGCAGGTATTAAAAATGATCCTGCGCTTCCCTGGTGGCACAGGGGTTGAGAGTCTGCCTGCCGATGCAGGGGACACGGGTTCGTGCCCCGGTCCGGGAAGATCCCACATGCCGCGGAGCAGCTGGGCCCATGAGCCATGGCCACTGAGCCTGTGCGTCCGGAGCCTGTGCTCTGCAACAGGAGAGGCCACAACAGTGAGAGGCCCGTGTACCACAAAACAAAACAAAACAAAACAAAACACGATCCTTGCCACTAAGAGCTTTACCCGGGATGATTCATGTCATTCTCACAAACTAAGAGGTTGGTGCTCTTTTTACTAACCATTTCAAGGGGGAAATTGCAGTCTCAAGGTCACCTAGGAAGTGGCACAGCCAAGACACAGCTGGCCCTGAATCCTGCACTCTGAAACCCTGGGCTGCTCTGTCGCTCTGGCTTGGATGAGGGCCGTGGTAAAGGAGATGGGAGGGAGGGAATGCTTTGAGGGTGACTTTCGTACAGCGCTTATGAGCTCATCTATTCATTCACTCATTCAGCCTAAGCTTGTTCAATGCCAACCCCATGCCAGGCATTGGTCCTAAGGCTCGTGCTCGCTGAAACACTGCTTACCCAATCTTCTGGACAATACTGTGAGGTGGGTCTTGTTGTTGTCCTATTTTACAGAGGAGAAAACTGAGGCTCAGAGAGATGAAATCACCTGACCCCAGACACTTAACTAGCAAGAGGGTAGAGTGGGGACTTGGACTCAGGTTGGTCTGATTTCAAAACTCATATTCGTCCTTTGACCAAATCCATAGCCCCTGGAGACCCAGACCAGCCTCGGGAGTAACAGACTGTGGACCGAGGTAGGGACTGGGGAGGCTGGGGAGGCCTGGGAGCTCTCAAGCACTGACACAGGGCCTCTGACAGGTATGGTATATAGTTTTAATTAAGGCCATAGGGGTGAAATCAGAGAACTCGGGTATGGGTGGCCAGGGGCTTCCCCTCAGGGTGGGTCTTTTGGGTCTTGGCAGCCTTCCTGATGCATGTCCAAGGGACAAGTACCTGGCCAAGTCATAGAATGTTCCAGAATCAGGACCCCAAGCTAGGATCTGGCTTTTAAGAATAGGTGAATATGGGCTCCATGAAACCAAGAGGGAAGACAGGGAGAGAGGAAAGTGGCCAATAGCTCATCCCACTGCTTCCTTCATTAAATATATTCTTTTGGGATTGCCTGTGAGTTTTCCAGGTGCAGGGTTATTGGTCCCCAGATTGACGGCAAGACCTGGTTCTTAGGAACTGCCCTCGACTATCTGGACGCCATCTGGGGTCTCATTGAAAGAGCCCTGGGCTGAGGAACAGAGGCTGGACAGAAGTCCAACTTTGCCCCTAAGTGTCTTGGGGTGACTTTGCCTAGTTCTTTCCCCTTTGCTCCTTCCGGGGCTTTCCATGCTGTTGTTTGGAAGACACCTTGCCTCACCATTTGGGGCACCTGATTACTACTGAGTTTCCAGCACACCCCATCCCAGCCACTGTCCTGGGATTCCCTACCCCCTGATCCCTCCTACCTGTGCTCACGATTACCCCTGGGATTTGGGGGTGCAGGATTAGCATGGGGTAGAGGGGCTGGTCTGATGAGGGAGGGAGGAAGTGGGGAGGGGGTCCCAGAAGCCCTGGGAAGGGATGGCCACCGTTCCTGAAAGTGAAATACAGAGCCCCCAGCCAGAGCCCACCCTTGCGTTTCCTGGGGACGTGAGTTAGATTGAGAGACTGCCCATTTTCCATCTGGGGTCTGTTTTCAGACCTCAACCTGACAGTCTGGACAAAGAAAAGGGAGATAGGGGTCAGAGATAGGAACAAAGCAGAAGAACAAGTCAAACACTGATGGGGCGCCGGACAACAGCATTTTAACAAAACTGTAGAGCTGAATTTGAAACTCGAAGAAACCCCCAGGTTCAGGGCCAGAGGTATAATTTGTGGAGCCCATTGAAAAATGAAATTGCAGGGTCCTTGTCTAAAAAGCAGGAGGAAAGTCCCAGTAAAGGCACTAAATTATAAAGCTTTTTCCTTTCTCCTGTGGTTTCTTTCTTAACCTGTCATGGTTTTTATTTGCCATTTAATGTGGTTCAAAGTTAAACGTAAATAGATAAAGATTTAAACCATGAGCATGAATTGTACCCTTCTTCATGTTGTGCAAGGCCAAATTTACATGCACATGTGAGAGCCTTTATCTCATACGTGGAATCCCTGAAACTGCACAATTTGTATCTTGCAGCTTTCAGCATGATGGCTGGCTTGACGCTGGATTTCCCAGCCTCCAGAACTGTGAGAAATAAATTTTCTGTTACTTATATAAAAAAAAAATAATAATATGAGTAGCAAAAGATATAATAGGATTTCTTGATTGGCCTCATTTTAAATTGATGATCTCTGTAAAGCCCCTGTCTCTGCACAAGGCCATATTCATAGAGACCAAAAGATAGGACTTCAACATAGGAATTGTGGAGTCGGGACACAATTCAGCCTACAACAATCAGCATGATGCAATTTCTGAATACAAACAATGTTGTTTATTGTTTTCTTTGGATATACATGTATGTTCACAGACCAATAAAACCCGGAACGATGCATAACTGTGAATACTGTTTACTCCTCTGGTGAGATGGAGGGAACAGGGCTTGTTATTTTATTTTATTTTTTAAACATATAGTTTTTAATTTTAATTTTATTTTTAACTTTTTTTTTTTTTTTTTTGGCCGCACTGCGTGGCATGCAGGATCTTAGTCCTCTGACCAGAGGTTGAACCCAGGCCCCCTGCAGTGGAAGCACAGAGTCTTAACCACTGAACCGCCGGGGAAGTCCCAGGGCTTGTTATTAACGTCATCTGTGACTTGAGTCTTATCGGGACTGTTGCCATGTTTCATGAGGATGATTTATCTGTATGTGGGTGCAGATGCTGCTGGTACCTGGTGTAGATTCTTCTACTGGGCTGGTGCACCCCCCTCCCAGCTGCTGGCAGTGTCGCCTGCTAACAGCTCATAGCTACCCCCTTCCCTGAGGAATTGCCCTCCTGCTAATTATGTACCCCCCCCCCGCCCTTGGGGCAGGCCACTTGAATGACCGACTAATACAGGGTACAAAAGGCCAGCCTCCTGGCTTTGAGGGGACAGGGAAACAGTTCTGTGATGCCATCCGCGTCCCTGAGCTCCCCTCGGGATCAGGCTAAGGCCAGACTTCAGCTGAACCACAAAATCCTGTGGCTTCTGAACCCGCCCTCACCTCCTTCCTGGCTTTTCTCTGGAGAGTTCTTCCTCAATAACTCACTTGAACAAAAGTCTCCAGCCCAGTCTCCACCCCTAGGGAGGCTGCTTTAGTCTGAATGTTTGTGTCCCCTCCAAATTCATATGATGAAATCCTAATGCCCAATGTGATGGTAGTACAAGGGGGGGCTTTGGGGAGGTGAAGGCGTATTTCCATTCACTAATCAAGAATGGGATTAACGCTCTTATAAAAGAGACCCCAGAGAGATCCCTAGTCCCTTCTGACATGTGAGGACACAAGGAAAAGTCTGTGACCCCAGAAAGGGCCCTCACCTTACCATGGGGGCACCCTGATCTTGGACTTCCAGGCTCCAGAATGATGAGAAATAAAATCTGTTGTTTATAAGTCACCCAGTCTGTGGTATCTTGTTGTAGCAGCACAAGGGGACTAAGGCAGAGCCTGATCAGAGATATATTACACGTATAATTTTTCAAAATGTTGATATGGCTAATGTGTATGAAATTTCTCATTCGATAAGGCTTAATTTGAATGCATTATCATTTTAGGTGCCTTGGACCGCTGGCACCTGCAGGATATGGGGTCAGGGACAGTCTATTTGCCGCTGCCAGACTTAGGAGGCCAAGTTCCCTGGCTCCAAAGGCATCCTAGGACAGTCCTTAATGTCCAGAAGGGTCAGCGATGGCTGGACAGAGAGGGTAGCTCATTGGACAATTGAATTCCAATTGCCTTCAGAGAGAAGAGGGCAAACTTGTTTTGACGTTCCCTGGGGCAGATCAAAGGGGTTATTAGTGACCATTGTTAGGCTATGCTCCTAACCAAATCTTTTCCAATTAGGGAAAACGAAATTTCTGCTCATTTGGTGAACCAAAGCAGAACGAGAGTCCCTAATGACTCCTTTGAAAGGCCACAGTGAGGCAATTAAATTGGTATAAACTATCTGAAATTTGGGATTTGCCCGTTACAACAAGAGCCATAAAACTGTTGTATTTGATGAAAAAAATTGACAGCCATGAACTTATCCTAAGAAAATTATCAAGGATGTATGCACAGTTAGCATGTGAAAGATGTTCATGGTAGCATTATTTATAACGGTGTGAAGGAAAATAACTAATGTCTAATGTAAGGCATTGACTAACTCACGATACTTTATAAGATGAAGATAAAGCAGTTATTTAAAGATGTTGTAGAATGATAATGAGTGACCAACACATTTTAATGACATGTTATTAAATCAAAAACAGGTTTCAAAATAGATTGGATTGTAATGTTTCTTAAAAGTATGATCACTTAGGAACATGATGGAGTTCTATACACCATGATGGTAAAAGTTGTCTGCATTAAAGAGTTGATTATATTTAATTTTGGCTTCTGCCTTCCTTTATGCTTTTCTGCACTCATAAAGAGTCTATGTGTTTCAAAGGAATAAGCCATCTGATTGCTTTTGTTGTAGTATGAAAATGACTAGATTTATCGTCACAGCACTGCAAAAAATCCTTGCCTAGAATGAAGCACTTTTTTGGAAAAATGTCTTCCTGTTTCATGAATGGGGGGACTTTTTAAACCAGAGGTATAATCTATTTTCCCCAAATCACACATCAAACCTACAAAAGGAAGGGAGAATTGGAAAATCTAGTCCATGCTCATAAAATAGCAACTGCTACTGTGATGTGGTATATCATTCAGAATTGTTTTTTTCCAGTTAAAAACAAAATGAAGTTTAGACTTCTGTGACTATAAGATTCTAATTTCATGGAAAACCATTCAGAAGATTCTTGCTTTTCTTCTCTTGTTCTCCATGTCTCCCCTTCTCTCTTTTCACCCTCACTTTGTTCCAAAAATATTTTAGGAAGCTTACCTTTTCTTTCTTGCAGTCCTTGCCGAAAAAAAAAAAAGCAACTTGTCCAAGGTTAGAGAGAATCAAGGTTCGTATTCTCTCTCTCTCTTCCCATCCTGTCCTTTTCTTTCCCACCGTCTCTTTCATTTTTATTTAGTTTTTTTTGACAAATTATATTGTTCATATCCGAGAAAATAGGGAGTAAAAAGTTACCTCCTATTCTTGCCTTTTGTCTGTTCAACTCCCACCTCCACCCTCATAAGTCACCTCTGTTCTTAGTTAATTTCATACTCTTCTAAAGTTTCCTTATGCGTGTACAAGTAAATATGCATATAAACTCTGATTCCCCTCCCTTTTACACAAAAGTAGTAAATTTTACGTTCTTCTGCACGCTGTTTTTTCCACTTAAATTATCTTGCGTATCTTCCCACGTCAGGACATAAAGAACTTCCCAGTTCTTTTTCGCAGCAGTACAGTATTCCATTTATGGATATACCAGTGGCCCATTGATGGACATTTGGGTTATTTCTAATCCCTGGCACATATCACTTCATGTGTGTGCAAGTAAATCTTCAGGATAAATTTCTGATGGTGCAGTCACTGAGTCCACGGGTATATGCATTTGTAATATTGATAAGTCATTCCAAATGGCCAGTGGGCATATACATTGGTTCAAGCACTGTGGAAGGACACATGAGTCTTTGGATTCTAGAATTCCACACACAATATAGTAAGATAACATGCAACAAAAAGGGAAGAAAGGGTGGTACATTGGAAATAAGAGCGGGCAAAGGGCAAAAGTGAGGTTGAACAAATGGTATACCTTTTGAGATCCACACATTTGGGACTGAGCATCTTTCTTGCAGCCCACAAAGAAGATATAATTAGAGGTGCAGTCTTAGAATTGCTTCTCAAGGGCGTAGTTCTCCTGCTTTCCACGCCAGAGCAAAATGCCTCCCGTAGAGTGACCTCTTGCCGTGCTGAGTCTCAGCAGCAGTAGAATGGGGCTGGAGACGCCTTCTTTTCTATCTTGAGCCTTGAGGACACGGGACCCCGGGCCCCAGGTATGTCCCTCCCTCTGCCATCTCAAGGCAGAAGCGTCAGGCTGCCCCCCATGACCGCACACAGGAGGTTGGCTTTTGCTCAAATCAGTAGGAAATTCAAGTCCCCAACATGGGTAGACGGCTGCATCTCTGCTCCCTGAAGCATGACAAATGAATGAATTCCCTTTCCGTGGAGACTGACATTTTCCTGGCATCTTTTAATTGGACCTTAAATCAATAACATATTAAATTAATTATAATTTTTGCATTTATGAGGGGCACCCTTACCTCCCTGCCCCTTCTCACTCTTGCTCCTATAAATGTATGGCTGTGAAAAGCACTCAGTGCTTCTGAGGATACCAGCAGAATGTCTCCGAAGACATTTTTTTAAACCAAATTTTAATTTGGGGATAGTATCAGATTTATAGAAAAGTTGCAAAGACAGCGAGGAGAATCGCCATAGACCCTTCACCTGGTTTCAGTTTCCCCTGATGTTATCATCTTACATCTGACACTTGTCACAACTAAGAATCCCACATTGGTCTGTTACTATTAACCAAACTCCACACTTGAGTCATCTTTCCCCTGTTTCTCCACTAATGTCCCTCTTCTGTTCCAGCATCAAACCCAGAATCCCACAATGCACTTGGACATCACATCTCTTTCATCTCCTCCAACCTTCAACTATTCCTCAGTCCTTTCTCGTTTGTTGTTTCATGGCCTTGACTGGTTTGAGGAGTACTGATCCGCATTTTATCGAAATGTCCTTGAACTGGGGTTTGTCTGATGATTCTCGCTATTAGGCTGTATTATGGGTTTGGTGAAATGTCTTTCTTTGGTCACATCATATCAGGGGATGCCTGCCATGGAAAGATTCCGAGCTGTTGTCAAGCAGAATGTTTTTCTTAGCCTTCCTGCCAGACAGACCTGGATCCAAATCCCAAACCCAAGTAGATACAATTATAAAATAGTTAACATTCATCCATGTGTTGGACAACATGCCAAGTGCTTCCCTGGATTATCTCATTTAAAATTGGGGCTCCTCTGAGGTAGGTGCTATTCTTTTTTTTTTTTTTTTTTTTTTTGTGGTACGCGGGCCTCTCACTGCTGTGGCCTCTCCCGTTGCGGAGCACAGGCTCTGGACGCACAGGCCCAGCGGCCATGGCTCACGGGCCCAGCCGCTCCGCAGCATGTGGGATCTTCCCAGACCGGGGCATGAACCCGCATCCCCTGCAGCGGCAGGCGGACTCTCAACCACTGCGCCACCAGGGAAGCCCTAGGTGCTATTCTTGTTTCCATTTTACATATGAGAAAACGGAGGCTCAGAGAGGTCAGGTCACACAGCTGATAGGTAGCAAAGCCGTGATTTAGACCCTGGGAAGTGTGACTCCCAGATCCACCACACTGTGCCGCCTCTGCTTATATGTATGTGAGGTGTTTGCACAGTGGCTGACACAGACTGAGAACTTAAAAAACAGTGGTGACAACATCATTTCAGAATCTGACGTTTCCTGTGTTATCACAGGCAAGTGATTATTCTCTGAGCCAAATGGAAACAATAGCCCAAGAGAGCCTGCCAAACCTAAAATATTTGCTGCATGGGCCTTTGCAGAGAAAAAATTGCAGATCCCTGGACTGCTTCGTTGAAGATACAGAGTGAGGGTTATTTATGTTCTCTCTTCTTACTGCTGTGTTTGATTTTTTCTTCCACCCACCTCAGATACAGTGGATAGCAATGATATTTCCATACAGGAATAATCTGTATGGTTGTTGTACAGTGTGAATTCTGTATGGATTAAATTTCCCCCAAGTGAATATCAGAGGACTGAAGAGCTTATTGTCAGGAGAAAGACCACGGACCATAGGTTAATTCCTATAAAATGAGAAATCTCTATGCAACAGATTCTTTGAATTTTCTGTGTTGCTCTAATTACATGATGAAACACCCAGCCCTACTCTTTTATTAAGCTAAATAGATTTTCTTTAAGTATAGTATAACAAAATAGGTGAAATTGTTTCCCTAGTATCTTAACAACCAGAAATTTTGAATAGCCAGAATTTGAATTACTATACTTTAGCAGAGTGGTTAAAATTAGGTTTTGGAGTCAGTTCTCTTCAGGTTCAATTCCTGCCTTGGCCACTGGCTGGCTGTGTGGCCTTAGTCAAGTGACTTAACTTCTCTGGGCCTTTGTTATCTATAGAGATGAAAGCATCTACCTCATGAGGTAATCGCGAGAATTAAGCGGATAATGGACATGAAACATTTAGCCCAGTGCCCGAGCCTTGGTAAGAACTCAGAAATGCTTGCTATTTATTGATTTATTATTATTGGCAGAAATTACGTATTCTGAGAAATAGCATCCAGCCCCTTGCTGTTAGTTGATGCAAATATCAAACAGTCCCAACCAGAGGGTGAGGGTTCTGGTTCTCTGTCAATGAGCTGTTTGTTGTAATGCCCTCAGAGCAGTCTTTCTCTTAACTTTATGTGCCAGTGCCTGCCCCCAGGGCTGGGCTGGCACTTAGGAAACCCTCAGGAAGGCTTCTTGACCTGACCGAACCAGGGCACTGAGATCATTCAGATGAACGAGACATGACCAGACAGGGGCTAGAAACATCTCCCCGTCCCCGGCTTCTCCCTGATCGTCCAGAAGGTCCGAGCGTGTGTAAATGGATGCTCCCTGCTGAGCCCCGGCTGCATGACACCAGGGCCCTCCTGCCTGGACCCCGATACCTCCTGCTCAGGGAACACCTGCGTCAGGTCCCCCAGGAGCTGGCTTTTTGCCGGAGAATCAGTGAATCTGCGTGTTTGTAGCCTGAAAATATTGATTGCAGGCCTCTGTTGAACCACCCTTCCTTCCCACTCTTCTCCCTCTGTCATTCCCGCTCATCATGGTACACTGAGCATTCTCTAGAAGGTTCAGACTTTTAATTTGGGCAGGAGCTGGGGCCCTCGGTGGTGGTGGGCGTGGGTGGGTGAATGGGGCAAAGAGGTGATGGAAGAAAATAAATTCCCTTTCATAGGACAATCAGAGGAAGACAGTCCAAAACAATGGCCAGACCATCCTTGCAGGTCATGATGACAGCCATTTCGGACTTATCACACCCCGCCACTATATTAAGGGCCTGAGATTCCAGTGTGGTTCATTAGAGGAACATCTGTTGGAAATCAGCACGGAGCAGCCAGATATGATTGCTAAAAAAGCAGCCTCGGGGGAGGCGGGGGGAGACTACTTCCCTGCAGAGGAAAACAGCCAAGAGACACCAGCTTTTTGGTTTGTAGGTGTCTCGCCTTCCTCCTCTGCCATAAAACCAAGGATTATAATCTAAGCAGGGTCAGGAGCGTATATCAGGAAGCAGAATGCATTTTCAAGATCCAGAAGTCAATCGAAGTGAGGCGAATAGGAAGGGTGCCCACCAATTAGTACTTCCTGTGAGCTAAGCACTGTGGTACGTATTCCACGCGTACTATCCCATTTAATCCCCATGGCAACCCCATGAGGTACACAATATCGTTGTCCTGTTTACAGCTAAGGGCACTCAGGCTCGGAGAAGTCGGGGGACTTGCACGATGAATGGATATGGTGATCAACAGCCTGTTTTATCCAGAGGGCTTTCCTGGGATACAGGATTTTCAAAGCTAAACCTGGGATAGTCTCAGGCTAAGCAGGATGGAGCTAGAGTTTCAGTTCACATGTGTCTGATGTCAAGTCTTATGTTCTTACCCATTCTGTGACACTGTTTCCTTCATTGTCTGCTCATTCGTTCAGTCACACATTCATCATCATTACAGAAGTGTTTCCTGAGCACCTATTATGTGCCAGGCCTTGTTGTTGGCACCAGGGACACAGAGGTGAAGGAAATAGACAAAACCCCCTGCCATCACGGAGCTGACATTGTAGTGGTTCCCTTATTATAACTACTGTGTATCCTAATAGGCTTTATATTTTCCCAAGCCTGGTGGAATTTGTTTGATTATTATTAATAACAGCAATTGAATGATCGCTCTTTATGATTTTCTGTCCCACATCCTTCTTAAAAGGATCTGGAATACCCTCAAGGAAGGGTGCATACACAGAAGCCTCATTAACTGTGTCACGTCACCTCTTCAGTCTAGAAATAGGATGGCTAAAGGGGCCTGTGATCAAAGTCCACACAATCAGGAAGTTATAAATAGGGGAAAGTTGGACTTCAACAAATTCCTGTGTGCCAAAACTAGGAGATACCCTTGCAATGTGAGAGTTTTAAGTCGAGCATAAATAAAATACACGCTCAGTGGTGTAGTTAGAGTGTGGGATTTGGAACCGGCTAGACCCAAATTCAAATCCAAACCTGCTGCTTTGTTTTTTTTAATTGAAATATAGTTGGTTTACAATGTTGTGTTAGTTTCAGGTGTACAGCAAAGTGATTCAGTTACACATATATATATATATATATATATTCTTTTTCAGATTCTTTTCCCTTGCAGGTTATTACAAAATACTGAGTACAGTTCCCTGTGCTATACTTTAGGTCATTGTTGGTTATCTATTTTATATATAATAGTGTGTATCTGTCCATCCCAAACTCCTAATTTATCCCTCCCCCGACCCCCACTATACCCTTTGGTAACCGTAAGTTTGTTTCCTAAGTCTGTGGGTCTATTTCTGTTTTGTGTATAAGTTCATTGTCTTTAGATTACACATATAAGCGATACCTCATGATATTTGTCTTTCCCTGTGTGGCTTACTTAGTATGATAATCTCTAGGTCCATCCATGTTTCTGCAAATGGCATTATTTCATTTTTTTTTAATCACAGCTGCCACTTTCTTATTAGGTAATCTTTTATTTTTACTTTTGGCTGTGTTGGGTCTTCATTGCTGCACGCCGCTTTCTCTAGTTGTGGCGAGCAGGGGCTACTCTTTGTTGCGGTGCGTAGGCTTCTCACTGCGGTGGCTTCTTTTGTTGCGGAACACAGGCTCTAGGCACGCAGGCTTCAGTAGTTATGGCTCACGGGCTCTAGAGCGCAGACTCAGTGGTTGTGGCACCCAGGCTTAGTTGCCCCGCAGCATGTGGGATCTTCCCGGACCAGGGATCGAACCCGTGTCCCCTGCATTGGCAGGCGGATTCTTAACCACTGCGCCACCAGGGAAGTCCCCTTGTTAGGTAATCTTGAGTACATCTTTTAACCTATTTTTTTTTTTTCTGCAAAGTGGGGCTGTGGTAACAGTAATTTCTTCAAGGTGTAATGCTGGAAGTGAATTAAAGCACACCATCAGCCAGGTCATAGAAAAACTTAAATATCAGTTCTGTTTCTTTTCTCCTTCCACTTATTCTTAATTAACAGACACTTTTATAGCACTTATTGTATTCCATGCTCTGTTCTGAAGACTTACAGATATTAAACCATTTCATCCTCATGACATCCCTAGGTTGTGAGGATCACCCCCATTTTCAGAGGGGGAAATGGAGGCAAAGGAAGGAAAATGAACTCACCCGGGCTCCACAGTGAGTCGGTTGGCAGAGCTGGAATTTGGACTCAGGGTTGTATGGATTCAAGTATCACTACAAACAGTTTAAAGAGGACTTAAACAAAACCACAGATGAAAATCTCTCATCCAGTTCTCAAGAGAACATCTTAAATTCAAGGAACTGTCTAGCTAAGATGGGGGCTGTTTATGTTAGGCATAATCTGGCCAAGCTTTGGGAAGCTGAGTTCACAGCCACAGCTTATTCACAGGAGCTGGAAAAATCGCCATGATGCTTTCCTAACACCTCCTTCTCACCTTGCAAATGGTTTTGCCCTTGATGATCACCTCCTGGTGGGAGAGACTCTCCGCAGGCTCAGGTTGGGTATAGAAGGACACACATCTTCCTTTAGAAAGAGCGTCCCTGATTGTCAAAACAGGGAACACGGGCTTCCCTGGTGGCGCAGTGGTTGAGAGTCCGCCTGCCGATGCAGGGGACACGGGTTTGTGCCCCGGTCCGGGAGGTTCCCACGTGCCGCGGAGCGGCTGGGCCCGTGAGCCGTGGCCGCTGAGCCTGTGCGTCCGGAGCCTGTGCTCCGCAACGGGAGAGGCCACAACGGTGAGAGGCCCGCGTACTGCAAAAACAAACAAACAAATAAACAAACAAAAACAGGGAACACATTTGACAGTGGAAGGCAGCACTGTTAATAATTACCCCAAGATGGTGGGCATAAACTGGGAGCTTCTGGTCAGTCTCCTAATAAGCGGCACCTGGAATTAAATACTTCCAGGAGCTGCTCAGGTGAAATACTTAAATACTTCCAGTGGGCCCAGGTGAAAGGCATTTGGGAGGAAAGCAACCAGCCAATGGGCAGTGAGGACGGCACCACAGGAAGAGTTAAAAGGCCCACCTCCACCGCGGGCCCTCGTTCACGTCTTTTCTCTGGGGGCTGCCATCTTGCTTTCCTTTTCGGGGAAGGGGCGGGCGTCGAAGGAGGGTCGGTTAGAAGGTGCTTTCTTTCATTCTAAGCCGAGGAAGCCTTATTTACCGGGGTGGGGTGGTGGTGAGTGCTCGTTAGGCTTTCTTTCTATTTCTTAACCTGTTCTAGATTTTAGGAAGATTCAGGAGTAGCCTCAGTTTTTTGACCTAGACGAGGAGGAAGGAGCAGCGGTGACGTTGCTTAGAGACGAGAAGGATGCTGGAACTGGGGCCCCAGAGCTGTGGGGACACCTGTCCTTCGGCCTCGAAGCTTTCTGAGGCTCTGGCTCCGCTGCAAGCCTTGCCTCTCCTCCAGCGGCTGCCAAGAGGGGCTGAAGAGGGAATTGAGAGAGGAGAGTCGAGCTGCCCGTCCGGGAGCCCCTTCAGCTAACCTTCCTCTTCCTGGAAGCTTTCAAAGGTAAACTACTTTTCTACCTCTGGGAGCTCTCTCTGAGGTCCTACCCACAGGCAGGACCCCAATCTCTGAGCTGTTTGTGGGTTCCACTTGGGGTGTGTCAACTATAACGGGGAGGGAAACAGGATGACAAAAACGGGGGTTCTGGGCTTCCCTGGTGGCACAGTGGTTGAGAGTCCGCCTGCGGATGCAGGGGACACAGGTTCGTGCCCCGGTCCGGGAAGATCCCACATGCCGCGGAGCGGCTGGGCCCGTGAGCCATGGCCGCTGAGCCTGCGCGTCCGGAGTCTGTGCTCTGCAGCAGGAGAGGCCACAACAGTGAGAGGCCTGCGTACTGCAAAAAAAAAAAATAAAAAGTAAAAAACGGGGGTTCCCATTAGCTGGGCTGTCTGGCCAAAAAGGTGGCGTGCTCTGTGACCCTGCAGGCACCCCAGCTCCCCCAGTGTGGTGCTCCACGCTGGCTGCCATGTAACCTTGCAAGGACGCTGGGCTCTGAAAGCCTACCTTCCAAAGCGTGGAAGGAGCTAGGCAAGAATGCTAATTGCAGCTCAAGTTTTGACAGCTGCGAGCAGCTCCTGGCGTGGGCTAGGCGCTGTCTGGGTTTTTCCCTTGATGGGGGCGGGGGCCGGGGAAAGGCTTTGGTAACTACAGCCTCACAGTGTTCGACTTCGTTAGGCATTTCTCAGTTCCTTCTCCCAAATTCCTTGTACAACTGAGCGAGGCAAGTCGACGCTGACCTGGGAAGTGGCAGGAGGGTTGCACGGAGCAGGGCTGAAACGCACTGAGTTTTCTCACAGAGTCTGTGTGGGTGTTGGGAGCCGAGGCTCTGAAGCCAGGCTGCCCCAGCTGGAATCTTAGCCCAGCTATAGCTCCTGTGGACCTTGGGCAAGTCACTTAGCCTTTGTACTTCTGTTTCCTCACTGTGAAATTGGGGGGATATATAGTACGTCTTCATGGGGTGATACCAATTAAATGGGTACATCGTTCAAATGATCAGCTCTGTATTAGTACAAGGCACAGGTTAGAAAAAGCTGACGGTTAATCTGGGGAAAACAATTAGAGCGGAGCCTCGAATCAAAAAGTGGACTTCCCTGGTGGTGCAGTGGTTAGGAATCCGTCTGCTAATGCAGGGATACACGGGTTCGAGCCCTAGTTCGGGAAGATCCCACATGCCCGCCACAAGTACTGAGCCTGCACTCTAGATAGAGCCCATGAGCTACAACTACTCAGCCTGCGTGCTGCGACTACTGAAGCCAGAGGGCCTAGAGCCCGTGCTCTGCAACAAGAGGAAACACCGCAATAAGAAGTCTGCGCACCGCCAAGAAGAGTAGCCCCCCGCACGCAGCAACAAAGACCCAGTACAGCCAAAAATAAAACTGCCAAAAAAAAGTGGTTATTTCATCCCCTTCCAAACTTCTGCAAGCAGGAAGGGCTCCCTGGTAAGGCAGCCTTAGCTCAGACGAGGGTCCCAAGCATCCCCATGGTCATGTTTCCGCTTCCTCTTCTGAATTCAGCTCCTTATGTACCGGGAAGGGAGAAGGGGGGTTGCCTGGTGGCTCAGACCTCCTTATTACAGCTGCCTGCTCTTCCCGAGGTTCCCTGCAGACCACGTGGACACCAAGAGAGCTTGTGCCATGTGGTGGGAGCCTCTTTACTGCTAAGGAAAAGGGCTAGTTTGAGAACACCCCTGAAAGGGACCAGCGCTCCCATCCCCTGGGCCCACCTTTCTGCATAGCTGTGACTCGCTAAGTCCAGGCACCTGGGAGTAGTCATGCCCCGTGGGTCCTCCTGCTTGATTAACCTCAAGTGTGAGGCTTACCCTGTGCTCTTAAGGTCTCGGCTGCTTTGGGGGCATTACATTCGCACTAGGGTGAGATCTTCACAAGCTAATGAATCAGTCATCAAGCCTCAACTAACTACCTGAAGTCAAGTTCTCAATCCCACTCAAGCATTGTTGGGGCCCCTCTCGGCTTATTCTCTCCTGTCCTCCTGTCTCAGTCCCTCTCTGCACCCATTCCCCACAGCCAAACACTTGATAATGCCCTATGAATGGGGTCCTTACAATTTGCCACTGCATGTTTTTGCACGTTATGAACACGTGGAGGTGGTATAGTGCCCCGGCAACCTCTTGGCTTTCATCTGGGGCTCATCCACGTTGCTGGGTGTGTGCACCCAGCTCATTGCTTCTATCTGCTGCGTGGGATTCCTAGGGGCGCCCACCACCTCTTACCTGTTCACCCCCCACTGAGGGACAGTCTTCCTGCAACTGTGCTGCCAGGATGTGAAATGTAGGAAGAAGAGGGGTGTGGTCGTTGTAGACAAGCCCTTAGCTCAAGCTTTGAAGGGCGTGTGGAGCTGAGCTGGCCCCGGAAGGCTCAGTCGGGTTTGGGGTGATGGGAGGGAAGGCATGCCTTCCCCCCGGAGTTGCAGCGAAGGTTGGGTGGCTGAAAGGTACCCATGAGTGGTGGGCATGGAGCATGGGTTTCTGCTGTTGTCCTCTCAACTTCATTCTCTTCAAAAATGAGTGAGTTGTCTTGAAGCTCTAGCCCTTACTTAACAAAAGACAAAGCTGAGGCAAAGGGAGGTGACTATGGTTTGGGGACTTGCTTATGTTTTTATAAAAGGAGGCTGATTCTGAGTGAGGAATTCTTTGAGAATGAGAGCTGGTTGGGATCCTCTGGAGACACTGTTTACAGTGTAACCCCATGATTATTGGAGGATGGTTTATTCCAATGGGTGTGTTGAGTCTTTTCTAATGTACCCCCAGAACTGTGTCTGACGCAGCATGCGTGCGACTTCTGACTGTCCTGATCTTAGATTTCTCTCCCCAGTCCCAATGCTCTGAGCTCAGCAAGGTTGATTTCTTCCCTACGGGAGAATTTAGCCTATTAATTTTGAATGAACATGGTGCTACTTCATAAGAGAAGATGCCCTTGCTTGCTAGTTAGAAAGTCTGTTCACACAGGAAGTCACCTGTGACCTCCCAAGCCATGAGAAGTGTTCCCACAATGCAACATCATGCTTGCCCTTGACTGGTGTTATGGCTCTTTATAAGGCTTTTCATCTTTGCTTTGCAGGTACCCTGCTGATTTGTTCCCCCTGTTGATTCATTTTAATTTGGATTCCTTTGAAAGTAGTCTGAGCCCCCAAGGTGTTGAGGGACAGGAGAGGCTAGGATAAAAGGAAACAAGGCTTGAGAGCCACTGGGGCCACCTGAGAAGTGTACAAATGCCTTGGAAAATTTTCCAAGGTATGGGAGGTGGTCCCCATCTTCCAGTTAAGGTGAGGATTGAATCTGGGCTCAGACTTGGCTACACTTGTAAATTGCACATGTGCATCCGTGGTGAGATGCACCTATGAGCAGAAAGCAGGCTATGCTTTTGAGGCAAGATGCTGTCCCTGCCGAGATGGACAGTCCTAGGCCATAACTGAACGTGGAGGAAGCTAAGTGTAAGCACAGCGATCCCACGTGTCTGCTGTAGTTGCTGACTTGGCCTCTGACAGTCCTTCTCCCCCACTAGACTGTGAGTTTCTTAAGAGCGGGGGCAGCCCTACTAGTCGGGGTAAACTGTGCACATGGCTGGAACTTGGAAGAAGTCATATCAGCCAAATGGCAGCCTTGAGGATGTTAAGTTTCAGGCCCAAAATCAGTGGTCAGTGACCCATAAGTGGGGAGTCAAAACCAAGGGTTTCAGTGCCTTTGCCCCTCTTCCTATGACAAAGCAGATCCAAACTTTTGTCCTGTTCTCTCTGGCCCTCAGGAGGGTCTCCACTCCTCTGTTTGTGATCCCTAAGTGCTCCCTAGACTCGGGGTTTGGCGCTCTAAGCCCTGGTGTATCTTGGCCCCGGTGGTGGTTTTAGATGTGCAGTCATTACGCAGCCCTGGCTTAAGGACTGAGCTGAGGACCATGGCGTGTGTCACATGCCCCTGGCCACAACCGACTGGACTGGTTTGGACTCATGACCCGGAGACAGCTGAGGCCATGCTAACAGACGACATGGCTTGGTGTGAATAGAGTAACTTGTCTACGTGGTTCCTTCTCTTTCAGCTCTGAACTGCAGATCACCTAGCGTGAGTTCCACAACACTTAAAGTTGAAAGGTCAACACTTAGAGCTGAAAACTCACGTAGACAGTAAAGCTGTGGTGGGCGAACTGGGCTGCACTTACAGGGGAACTTTCTACCTCTTGGAGAGGGAACAAATGCACACGCAGGAAACCAGATGGTACCCAGGAATGTGACCCCTAAAAAACTGCATCAATCCCTGGACTCAACTCTAGACCACGTCGTCCTTAAAGGGACTCTAACCTTGGAAATGAAAACGGACTCATTCTGAGTTAAAATGGGCATAAAGCAGAGATGTGAGGACAGACGGGTGGCCTGGGTTCCCTTTGCCAACCATCACCTGCATCCTCTCTGATCTGACCCACCTGGATATAAACTAGAGGGTGCACAGTTCATAGGACCCCGTTGGGTGTCAGCCCCAATACATGAACTTTTCAGTGGTAACATAACAAGTACTTCGTGGCCCTGGGATGATTTTTCCTCTCCTGACTAGATTGCCAATAACAGCTGCCACGCGATGAGCATTTAGCATGTGCTAAGTACTGATCTGCCTCTGAATCGGCAGATTTACCCTAAAGCTGAAGCTTAAACTGGGCTCTGTACTCCATAATCCTGTATCTTAGAGACTTCAAAACTAGCTCAGGCTCTACAAAACCTAGATCTGCCCCATTAGGGGTACATTCTCAATGGATCCGCATAACCCAGCCAACTAGGTACTATCATCACCTTTGTTAAATGAGGAAGTTTGGGGATGGAATCACATGCACTGGGTCCCATGACTCGCAGAGTCTGAACTTAGTTCTGACAAATCCAACAAGCTGAGTTAAACCATCTCCTTGGCATCCTTCCAAATTCTGCATGTCCATTAATCTCTAGGCAAATGGTAACTACCAACAGTTTGGCGTCCATCATGCCTCAACGATTTTGTATGTGGTATAAGCACTGGATCCTCTTGTGAACTCCTGACTGTGCCCCTAGAGATCCTGATGTGGGGATCGGCTGCCTCTATGTTCTTACCTATTCAGTTACCCCCTTCTCTCCCTGCCTCCAATGCCCCGTTTCTCCCCCAGATAACCGCTCGGACTGAAGTCACCAGATCTTGTTCCATCCACTTCCCATGGGTGTGACCTTGTGCCCAGCACCTTGTAACCAGGACAGCTTCATGTCATCGGGTTCCCAGCAGTTAATGGCTTTTTTTTTTTTTGGCGGTACGCGGGCCTCTCACCGTTGTGGCCTCTCCCGTTGCGGAGCACAGGCTCCAGATGCGCAGGCTCAGCGGCCATGGCTCACGGGCCCAGCCGCTCCGCGGCATGTGGGATCTTCCCAGACCGGGGCACGAACCCGTGTCCCCTGCATCGGCAGGCGGACTTTCTGCGCCACCAGGGAAGCCCCCAGTTAATGGCTTTGATTGCCCTCCAAGACCCTACAGGAATAGGAGAGGTGGGCCAGCCTTGTTTGTCATGCTGTCATAGCCCTGAAGGCCATTGCCCATCACTTCGTGCAGCAAATGGGGGCTCTGGGGAGAAAGTCAAGTCATGGATGAGGGAACGTTGTGGGAAGTTGGTGTGCCAGTGGTTTAGGAATGGTCAACTTTCACCAGCATCCTAGTGGGTGTCTAGGAAAGACTGGACACTTAACCTCTAAGTCTCTTCTAGAGCAAAGACTGGGCTGGAGGGACAGTAGACCTGATTTCTAAACGCAGTTGTTCTTGCTCTTAGATCTTAAGCGCTTTGCTTCTAAGCACGTCTCACCTGAGATCCAAGCCAAAAACACCATTGGCATCTAGGGTCGAATAAAGGGACAGAAAGAAACTCTGAGCACTTGCTTACATGTCAGACACCAAACCAAGAGCAAGAATAAGGAATGATCTAGCCTTTCTGTAAACCTGGACTTGGATTCTGAGATCTATCTAAGCCTCTGACATTTGCATTTGACTTATGAGGACATTACTTTGTGAGGTGTGAGGACTAGAACTCATTTTGGGGGCCAACTCCATTTGATCTAATTTCAGTAATAAGACTAAATATCTAAGAGTGCTTCTATTAGGAAAAGCATCTAACTGTTCCTGAAACTGCTCTCTGCCTAGGTTTGTTTCTTTTGAAAGATTCCCCAGAGGATCCCTCCCTAACTCAAGGCTGTCATCTGCCCGAGGCTCTCTTAATCCTTCTGGGATAAAGCACTTAAAATAAATTCGGAGAATTCCATACCCCAGGGCAGTAATACTTCAACTATCCAGTATAACTCAGGCCTCCTGTGCCTGGATCCAGTAGGGGGTTCACTGGCTAGTTTAGATTCAGTAACTAATTCAGAGTCCTCAGCTGAGAATTAATGGATGCGTGAGTTATTGAAGTCTGTGCAAAAACCTCAAACATCCAAAGTGGAACAGCCAGTGCAAAGGTCCTGAGGTAGGAATGTGTTTGGGATGAAGACCAAAAGGACAATGACTGGAGCACAATGAGCATGTCGGGGTGGTGGCAGCAGCTAAAGATGAGGGAACAGATGGGCAGGAGCCCTGTTCTGTGGGATCTCTTCGAACTTTATTCCAGAGATGATGTGAAGACATCAATCAAAACTTGAGCATGTGCTTTGTTGATTACTGGCAGCTATCTAATTATAGGCAGCAGGAAATAGGGATAGCAGGGAGATACTCCAGTTATCCACATGCGGTATGGGACTGGGATCCAAGCTGTGGCAATGAGAGTGGCAAGATGAAAATGGATTGGGGATTGAAGTGGTAATAGGACTTGATTTAAAAAACAAAAACCAAAAAACTGGCTTTTGGGTATGAAGAGGAGAGAACCACCAAGGCTAGGACTCCCAGTTGTGTGGGCTAAGTAGATAGTAGCAGCATTCCCTGAGACAGGGAAGCCCAGGGTGGAACATAAGTGATGTGAAGGGCAAGCTATGGGACGTCCAAGATGCTATGGGGGCTGAGCCCCTCACTGTACTCTAACTAGTTCTGATACAAGTTGGGGACCTCAACAAATACACTCCTGTAGGGCGACCCTACGTACCCAGTGTCTCCCTAGGTAGCATGAGGTTTCAATAGCACAGTGGTCCATGGGAATAAGCAAGGGCCTCACCAGGGAAGAGCTGGAAAAAAGCGATGGCCGACAACCAGAGCCTCATCCCTTGAGTACAGACATTTCAGGCACAAAGACTTGTAACGGCAAAACTAAACCCAAATGTCTATTAGGCGTATAGTCATGGCTAGAGTCCAACTCATGGAAGCAAATCATCAGACCCATTAAACAGTTCTAAGAAGGTACAAAACTAAGCCCTTAAAACTTGGGGGAAATGTGTTGCTAAATCCTCCCTATTCTCTACTTTCCAAACTGTCTTTATGAGCCAGGATTTAGTTATAACATACTAAAAATGAGATCAACCCTTACCCTAGGCAGAAACATCTAAGAGGCCATGCCCATCAGGGAAAGCATGATCCAGACTCAGCTGCCCCTGGGTATGTGAGTCATCATTTATGTTGTAAAAATAATGGCTTTTCCAAAACTCAACTTCTGAAGGCGCCTGAGCTAGTTAAACTGGTTTCAACTGCTTTGAACATTTCTAGCTGGTCCTGGGAACAGTCCCTGGAAACTTCAAGTCTCTTCATTAAAAAGATGAGTGCTGGAAGTGTCCTAAGATGATTTAGCCTCACTGCCCCTTTATACAGATGAGGGACACTGAGGCCCATCTGGAGAAAGACTTGTTTAGGGTCTGAGCTAAGGCTGCAGCTTAGGGTCAACACTGGTGGCCCTGAATCTTCAGGCCCTTCCCTTCTCATCCTCCCTCCCGTGTTGAATGTGCCCCCTACCTATTGATTGAGGAAGGTCCTGATGACACATCTGCATCCATTGATTCATTGATGCCTTGAGTAAGTCTACTCCCATTAGAGATAAATAATGCATGCCCCGATGTGGAGTTCTGGCTTGGCATTGATTGGGAACTGGGGGAGGACGGGGCAGCTGTCAGTACAATGTGAAGTGAAGTCTAGGAATTGAGATGATTCTTCAATCGACAAGACTAAGAGCTCATGCACCTGGGTTTCGGCAAAGGCAATCTGCAGCAGCAGCAGGGTCCAACCCAACTCTGGGAGCCTCCACTCCCGGCCCTTCATCTGAGCCTTGCTCTAGAATCACTGTGGACTTCTGTAAAGCAGCACCTGTTCTCATATCCCTCAGAACTTCCCAAGAACATGCCACATGCCAGCTGCTGGGGTAGAGCCCAGCCTGACCTAATTAGGGGTAGGGGGTGGTTAGAGGGATAAACAGACTGTTACCTTTCAGGCCTCAGTGGATCCCTGTTGTGTGTGTGTGTGTGACCTCCTAGGTAGTCTCCTGCGGGCTCCCGCATTGCACTAGCCCAAGCCCTAAGAGTCAGGTGAGTTTGGAAGCCAAAGTTGAGGAAAGGGCCTTTGCACAGACCTGGGGGCCAGATGGAGGAGAGCCTGAGGTAAGGAAAAGCAGATGATGTGAGCTGGAGAAGAGAGCAGGGGGCGGATTCCATGGGGTCTTGCAAAAGTGTTTAGGATGCTGTACCTTACGTAGGATGACAAATCCCCTGCCTGCCTCACCATGGACTAGACTTTGAGGTGGATCACATACCGGCTTTGTGCACGTGGACTGAACGCTGAAAGCTGGTCTTGAGTTCTCAGACTTGAGCACGGAGAAGGAACACGTGGATGGAAGCGAGGGGGGCAAGCACAAGATCCTGAAGCGTTTCTAGAATGGGAAGGAGATGCTCAGAAGTACTGAGCCTTCAGGCAAGCCGAGACCATACCTCAGCTTCCCTATGGAAATGGAAGGAATGCGCTCGGATGGCATGGGCCCTTAAGGTCACATGCATCCATGGTATTCGTTTTGGCATCACTTTTGTATTAGTCCAAATCCAGTCTCAGCAGTGTCAGAAGAAGAAAGTTTCCTCTGCCCCTCTAGGCTCTTCTGGCTGCTCTAAGAACTAAATTGACACGAGACGGATGAACAGGAGAAAAACAAAAGGTTAAGAAGTATGCGTGGGAGCAGCCCAAGAAAACTTGGGGTAGCTCACCAAAATGGTCAAAGCCCTCACCTTTTTTACAGATCGCCTCCAGGTAGACAAAAGAAGGTGCTGGATAGTTTGGGACTTCAAAGAGGAGGAAGGCAATTCACATGGAGATGGACATTCAAATGTCTGGTCACTGGGCCACGCAGAGACAATGGGGTCACAGAGCGGACTCAGGTCTCTAGACCCTGCTGAGTCCCTGCAGCCACACCTAGCCCATCTTCTCTGTAGATACCTCTGGTTGCTTTTTGTCAGGGAACAGCCCCTCTAAGTTCTTTCAGGCGGTTAAGGGATAGGTAACAAAGCTTCCTGTGTCTTCGGTTTCCTAAAAATCAGCATAAATTAATCCTCATGGCAAATTTTGCTCCCATATAGCAGGCTCAGCTGGTCTTAGAGTTTAGGCTCAAGATAGCCCTAGAAATATCAAACCAGGTTCGATATTGACTTGCCGATGACCTGTTCCATGCAGATGGTGTTGGTTTCTTTCCCAAAGGTACTTCCTGCCCCAGTGCTCAGCTTGTGAGGTCTATCGGCTTGTGTCCCACCCCCGACAAGAGGCCCTTCCAAGGTTTAAGGGACCAAAGATGAGATGCAATGTGAAGCTTAACAGACCAAATTCCTTCCTTGGAATCTTTCCCCATCTTCGGAAAGAGCGTACCCTTTCCAAGAAGTAGACAGACTTGAAGCTCCTGGCCTAGAGTAGGCACTCAAATGCAGATCCTCAGGGACTAGATGCTCGTCCCATGTTACCCTATGAGACAGTCCCTTTTGGGGGGACCAGTTTTAAAGATTGAGGCTCGAGTTCATGTTTAATGGGAGCAACTGGCATCAGTGGGGTGAGCATGGCTCAGACCTGGGAGATATCAACTATCAATGTCTGCTAAGAAGCCCTCTACATGGTCCGAGTGGCTTAGGTCTTCATTAACAGGTAACAGCACAACCAAGTGGGTATTCTGGTTGGATGCTGGTTGACGGAGGCTTTTTTTTTTTTTTTTGCGGTACACGGGCCTCTCATTGCTATGGCCTCTCCCGTTGCGGAGCACAGGCTCCGGACGCGCAGGCTCAGCAGCCATGGCTCACGGGCCCAGCCGCTCCGCGGCATGTGGGATCTTTCTGGACCGGGGCACGAACCCATATTCCCTGCATCGGCAGGCAGACTCGCAACCACTGCGCCACCAGGGAAGCCCGACGGAGGCCTTCTTAACAGAGGTCTGACCATTTCTGATGTCAATTGAATGGACTCAACTCAACCCTGGTCTCGTGAGCCTCGTTAAGCATTTTAAGCCTCTGGTGATGGCTTGACCATCTTAATAGAGAACAGCAGAGACGGAGTCTGTAGAGCATCCCTGGAGTATGATCTGAAAGGGGATGCCCCCAAATCCCCACAGCTAAGCTTTTGTTCCCCTGTAATGCGCATGTATCTATGCTTTTACTTCAGAGTGCACATGACAGTCGTGGCCACAGAGGGAGTCTGTGTTAGCCTTCTATTGCTGCAGAGCAAAAACTCGGCAGCTTTAAAAATAAGTCCAGGGGCTTCCCTGGTGGCGCAGTGGTGGAGAGTCCACCTGCCGATGCAGGGGACACGGGTTCGTGCCCCGGTCCGGGAGGATCCCACATGCCGCTGAGCCTGCGTGTCCGGAGCCTGTGCTCTGCGACGGGGGAGGCCACAACAGTGAGAGGCCCGCGTACTGCAAAAAAAAAAAAAAAAATGTCCACTATTTCACTGTTCTGTAGGTACTGACCAGGCTCGGGGCGGCGGGGGGGAGCTAGGTTTTCTGCTCAGGTGTCCCAAGGCTAAAATCATGGTGTCAGCTGGGTTGAAGCCTCATCTGGAGACTAGGAGTTAAATCAGCTTCAAGCTCTTTCTTGTTGGTCTAATTCAGTTCTTCGCGGTGTAAGGCTGTGGTCACTTGCTGGCTGGCAGCTGAAGGCCACTCAGCTCCTATAGGCCCTCCTCCCTCCCTTGCCGGGTGCCCACCTCCATCTTCAAGCTGACAGCCACGTATTATGATTCTCTCTTGTGCTTTGATTTGCTGGCTTTCCATGTCTGACTTCTAGACACAGGTTTAAAGAGCTCATGTGATTAGGTAGGGCTCATCCAGAATATTGAGAATAACTCGACTTAAATGTCCCTTATGAGGGAACGAGCCAAGGGTTTTCCTCTCGCAACTGCTTTAGTAGTTTCTCTCCCTAAGTTGGGTGAGTGCTGCCCCCTTTGGGTCACGGGGAGTAGTTCTTTTGCCGGCCTTGTGTTCACATCCGTGTAAAGCGTCAGGAAAGCCAAGTGCCAATACATCCCTCCCTTCGTTCCTCCCTCCTCAGGGGAGTCATTCGGAGGTTGTTGCTGACTTAAAAAAAAAAAAAAAAAAAGATTTGCAAGGCGCTACCTACTTTCCCCTTTATGTTCTTAGGGGATTTGTCTGAAGGCCCAGAGCAGTGCTGCATGAAAGGCAGGGGAATGGGCTTTAACTGTAGTCCTGAGCCCTACTCTCCCTGTGTAAAAGAGTTGCCAAGTGATGCACAACAGCAAACCTCCCGCCCTTCCTCCCTGGGTCACTGCTGCTATTCCATGACAGCGCCTGGTCCACAGTGACTGACTGTATGGATGTGAAATCCTTCTCGACACAGCATCCCAGGGCAGTGCTGCAGGCTAGTATCTCGTATTCCCGAAGTAGGCAAGAGTATGGCCTGTGATAAGCATCATACATCCATCCTCAATTCCCTGTCCAGGCATCATGGCTCTGCCGGGTCGGCCTGGGGGCCTCGTGTGCAATCTCCCTCTTGAAACCTCCAGTGGGAGTAAAAGGGGGCCAGGTTGTAACTTCCTATCCTCTTACCCAAGTTCAACATGCATAAGAGCCTGGAGAGTGATCTCAGGACAAAGACAAGGTTGTCTCAAGTTCACGGGTCAAGGTTTTGGGAAAGTCTAAGCTGTGCATCTGGCCTGAGGTTGAGGTCTTCCTAGTCCTCCAGAGCAGCTGTGCTTTTGGGAGGAGACCTAGCCTGACCCTCAGACACGAGTTCCAGTCTGAGTTGTAACAGCTGTGTGTCCTGGCCTGAGTCACTTAACCTCTTGGGGCTTGCTTTCCAATAAAAAGGAGCGTCTACCTGCAGGCCTCTGGAGATCATTGTGAGTGGCAGTGGTTCTCTGCCAGGTAAATGGGCTGATCTAACTTTCTCCCCTTAAGGCCGAAGAGCCTTAATTTCTCCCATGGGGGCTCAGTCTTCTCCCTTGCAGTGTTGCCTATGTGTATGGGTCCTCCAGCCTTTTGCAGGCAACTGCTCTTCCGATGCTCTGAAGGCCACCACATCCCACTGGGAGGTGGTGACTCTGAGTGACCATGTAGATGCTTATGAGATAAGGGCATCAAGGCACACGATCCCATGTTCTTTCAAGGCCTCCAGAGATCGTGAAAGCTGTTGCCAAGAATAAAGACGAAGCCTGGTCCTTTGGGCACTGCATGCTCAGGTCTTTGCTTCCAAAGTGTCTGTTCAGGATGCTCTGGACCCTGCTCTGAGACCTACGTTTGCATCTCAATCTGGGATTACATGGTCCCTGAAGTGGAAAATTACCAAACCAAGGTTGGCATCAAATCAACATCACATTTACTGAAGCCTAACTTTTCTCTAAGCCTTTGAGATGTGAAATGCTATTTTGATAAAACAACTTTGTTACAGAGCAGAATACAGAAATGTGGCCCCGGATCTCCTTGAATGGACGTCTGGGTGTGTTACAGTGGAGTAATCCAAGTAAAACACTGAATGCCTGTTATACTCTGGACACTACCCTAGGTGCTGAATAGTCAGTGGAGGAGAGAGTGCTTGCCTGCGTGGTATATTCTAGATGGATGTGCAGAATAAATTGAGTAGTGATAGAGCCTATGAAGAAAAACTGAAGCAGGAAAAAGGATAAGGAACAGAGGTCTGTTCCTGGGTCTGAGGCCACCAGGATCCTGGGTAAACAACTTACTCATGCCTATTCTCAACTTCTTGATCTGCAAAACAATCCTCAATTTTGTCTTTCAGGGAAGAATCCTAGAACTGACCTTTTCCTGCAGCATGATAACAGGTTCAGACCCCAAATGAGTGTGAGGGAATGCTGCACCTCAAGCTTCTCAGAGGTTCATATCCATGTGGGCATATTCAAAGTTCTAATAAGTTCTGCAAAGGAATGTTTAATGCTGCAGAAACCCGCGTCTCTGACTTAGGAACCACAAGTTTCTGGGGGAATGGTGGACCCAGGGTCCTATGCACTAACTTGGGAGATGCTCACCTAACCTATGAAAGGAGAAAAGGTTAAGCACCCGGGATGAGGGAGGAATGCAAAGTTAACTCAGGTTCTGTTTGGGTCCTTTGCCAACAGCAGTCTCCTTCCAATCACATGAATATGTTTAAAGATGTGCCTGGCTCAGGACCACATGTGAAGATGAAGGATCATCGTGTGTTCCAGTGAGTTTTTCATCTCAGGGTCTTCCTAAACTGTTTCAGCTGACCACTTCCGAACAAGAAAGCACAATTCCCTTTAAAAGAAACTCAGATGGTAGAATTGGCCAACTAATCCTACATGGAAGAATCATGGTATATGTTTTTTGTTTGTTTGTTTGTTTGTGGTACGTAGGCCTCTCACTGTTGTGGCCTCCCGTTGTGGAGCACAGGCTCCAGACGCACAGGCTCAGTGCCCATGGCTCACGGGCCCAGCTGCTCCGCGGCATGTGGGATCCTCCCGGACCGGGGCACGAACCCGTGTCCCCTGCATCGGCAGGCGGACTCTCAACCACTGCACCACCAGGGATGCCCGAATCCTGGTATATGAAAGGCCAACTTAATAGGAAGTTCTTGCAAGACTGAACTAGAAGGTCATCCTCAGATCTTGGCAAAATGTGTCTCCTCACTTGAGTTGGCTTACTAGAAATTCTCATTAGGAGAATGGAGAAATATTAAACGTATCAAATGAAGGTGGTGAATAACAATTTAGGGAAAATGGGATCTCTAGTGCTGGTTCCCCCCCCCCAAAAAAAAAGTTTGGGAGAGCTGCCTCAGTAGGAGGACGAAACGTGGAGTTTAACTGACGCTTTGGAGGATTTTTTGCTTTGGGTTGAAGGAGGCTGTCCTACTGGGCTTCTAGTCTGAAATAAGCATGGTTGTCTGTCAGGCTGCACCTCACAGGCCTGCAAACCTTGGAACTGCCCAGCCGCCAGACCAAAGAAAGAGCCTGGAGACAGCACCAGACATCAGGGACTTATCGGATAGGGAATCTCAGACGTCCGAAACCAAGTCCTGGAGCAGCAACCCATCGCGTGCAGCGGACACCAGGCAGGACACAGTAGCAGTCCTTTGTACTTGGAAGAAGTTACCAGTTAGAAGGAGGAATTGACTTTGGGTTGGCTCATCAGTGACTAGGGAAACCAGAAGGAACACATCCTATATAGTCTCTGGGGTTAATGACCATCACAAGGGCAGATGTTTCCCTTCGATAAACTAGCAGGAAGGGCCATCCGGGTCTAAGGATTAGAACAGTTACCGGCTGGGGCAGGGAGCAAGACCATAGGCAGCTACTGATGAAGAGGAAAGCTCAGTCATGTGAGTTGGGTGTAGGTGAGGCAGGGACTGGTCGAGCAGGTGACGCACAGAGAGCGGGAGAACAGCCATCTTGAGGGGGCTGACCATACCTTGGCTCTGGGTTTTTGGAACTGTTTCTAAACACAGGTTCGCAGATCTGGAAGCAGAGATTCCCTTTGGCCTCAGCAATGCTTGTTGGGTTAATGCTTGATTTAGCTTCTGATGCCACTTGGTGTTTGGGGGCCATAACTCATGTCTGCTTGTTTGTGGAATTTCCAGTCCTCAAGCAAGTCCTGCAGTATGGATCCTGGGTCATAACTCAGAGACAAACAATCAGAACATGAGAGGACACAGACTATTTAAAAACTAAAAATAAAAACAATGTGAAGTGCTCATAGCGTGTCTACGTGGAAAAGCTTAAAAAACCATAAACCTGTGCAAGTTAACGTGGACAGACAGTCGGCACAGTGGATAGGAGAATAAGTCCGGTCCTTCCCTGAACTGCCTGGGACTCCGGGCTAACCTGGAGTTAGCAGTCTCCTGGCTGCTCCCCCCGCCCCCTCCCCATTCTTTTCACCTCTGAGATGAGCTGGAGAGGAAATGGAATGGCTCTCAAACTGACAAGGAAGCTCACCTTGGCGGCCCAGCCCCGGGATGGAGGGATAAGACGCACAGAAGCATCTTGGATAAAGGGAATTAACAAATTACAAAAATAGCTTTGCTGTGAGTCCCACTTGCTTACAAAACCCAAACTTGCTGCTTCACAGGTCAAAATAGGTGGCTCCTGAAAGCCCACCTTGATTTGCAGGTGGAATTGGCTTTAGGTGGAGGCACTGGATTTTGCTAGCAAGTTGTTTGCTTTTGGAGAAGCAGAAAGAAGCGGGGCATTGCCACGCTTCGGCCTCAGGGTGCCCTTCCTTTGGAGCACCTGGTAGCAGAGCTGTTTAGACCGTTCACCCGGATAAGGAACGATAAGTAGCCTTTCAGCCGTAACATGGTTCTCACACCTGGGAGATCCTAGCGCCTCTGGCTCTTGGACCACGTGGCGCTGTGAAGCAGGTGTTTCTTTCAGAACCTTCTCTCCACCCATGCCCAGAGCAGAGAGTCTTTTCCTTCCGGTGAGGGCCTTGGTGCTCCGCATGGGATCACTTCTCAACCTCTCCTTCCTTCCCGTGGGGAAATAGAGGCCAGCAAACAAGCCCACCGTAATCCCAAGACTCAGTCCCCCTTTGAGATGGGATTCAAAGGGCTCCTGGAGTCGGGTGGGGCATCCTCCATGCAGGGCTGAAGGCTTCATGGAGTAGAACTCTCACTTTCAAGTAGGCTGGGTTGATGGATTCAGGTTCAATAGCACGTGAACTTTGACCTGGGGGGTACTTGTGCTTCCGTAACACCCTTTGTCTAAAAAAAAAAAAAGAAAAGAAAAAGCAGTGCTTATCTTACGGGCGTGAAGTACAGAGACTAAATGCTGCCACTCGCTGAGATGGAGGAGACTGGAGAGGGGGGTGGAGGAGGAATCAAGGTCCATTTGTGATGCCCTGAACCTCATTTGAAACTTACCTTTCCACTGCAAAGGCTCTAAGGGATGTTATGCACCATGAAAACGCTCCTCCGTGAAGGTCGATGCTACAAACTGTGATCGTTGCAGCCAGACGTGAAGACTGAGCTTGGTGTTACAGGGCCACTATGCAGGTGACACTAGTTCCTTACCTAGGAAAGCCTCGTGTATCCCAGTGACTTAACAGTTGAATCTGTAGGCGTGACTGCCTCTAACTAGACTGAGTTCTGCAAGGGTAGGGCCTCCCGGCTGACCCCACGTGGACCAGTGGTTGGCACAGAGCAGGTGTTAGACATCGTTTGAAGTGACTAGATGGTGCATTCCTCCCCAGTTCTCCCTCCGAGGGGGAAATCTTAGGTTTGAGCCTTAAAGTTGTGCGAGGTCTTCTCAATCTTGAAAGTGCTGTTCTGGGGACCCCTCAGCTGAAATTACTTTGATGAATGCTCATAGAGGAAACAAACCTAACTCAGACCTCATAATTACTCCTGGAGCATGGAGCTCACATGCATAGGTGTTGGAGGTCACTGTCAAAGTGTATGGGTGGCTTGGGATACAATCTCTAGCTGCAGCATTGCTTAAAAAAAAAAAAAAGAGGGGCTTCCCTGGTGGCGCAGTGGTTGAGAGTCAGCCTGCTGATGCAGGGGACACGGGGTCGTGCCCTGGTCCGGGAGGATCCCACATCCGCGGAGCGGCTGGGCCCGTGAGCCATGGCCGCTGAGCCTGCGCGTCCAGAGCCTGTGCTCCGCAACGGGAGAGGCCACAACAGTGAGAGGCCCGCATACCGCAAAAAAAAAAAAAAAAAAAAAAAAGACATTTTGCTCTTTAGATGGAAGTAAAGATGTACCCTGGATAACCAAGTAACTGAGAGGCTCTAGTTACAATAACCACCTTTTGAAGAAAGATATATAAAAGTTCTCTAACCTAGTGTATAGAGGAAGAGGGTTTCCTAGACATACTAAGACTTCAAGTGTGGGGGGCTTCCCTCGCGGTCCAGTGGTTAAGACTCTGTGCTTCCACTCGCAGGGGGTGTGGGTTCGATCCCTGGTCAGGGGGAACTAGGATCCTGCATGCCAAGCAGCGCGGCCAAAAAAAAAAAAAGAACTTCACACATGGCTTAACGTTATAGGTGGGTATTCTATCAATACATACCTCAAATCTTAACATCTTTATTGGAGTATAATTGCTTTACAGTGTTGTTAGTTTCTGCTGTATAACAAAGTGAATCAGCTATATGCATAAGTATATCCCCATATCCCCTCCCTCTTGCGTCTCCTTCCCATCCTCCCTATCCCACCCCTCTAGGTGGTCACAAAGCACCAAGCTGATCTCCCTGTGCCATGCAGCTGCTTCCCACTATCTATTTTACATTTGGTAGTCATACCTCAAATCTTGATCATCCTGTTTTGCCCCAGTGAGATGGAGTCTTTAGTCATCTGGATGTCTCTGAAGGGTCAAATCTTCAAATAACACTGACTCAGCAGAATATCCTGCTGCCCACACAAAGGTCATTCTTTGAGGCTTTTGCCCATCAAAGTCCCACTTTAAAAAGGGAGCTGCATAGTTTATCAGGTCGCATTCCTGATACCCTATAGCTTCCTGGAACGTATCGCATGCTATAAATACCAACATTTATTACAGATTTCTCAAACCCAAGTGCACTCATAGGGACCAGACAGGTAAGGGACATGAAACTGGGAGAGCTGGGGCTTGGCCAGGAGTAAATCCGTCTTAGACCAGAACTGGGCTCTCTAGATAACTCTGAGGTCATGTGAGAATGCAGACCCAGTGTTGCCAGTTCATCCCTCATTTTCAAAGGGAGCTAGAAATCGATTTTGTGCACTCCAACTTTAAATGTCAAGTTAATTCTGGTCTCTGAAACCTTACAGATACCTCTTCTGCAGGTTGGATGTGTTCCATTGGAGCAACCTCTCAACATGGCTTAGCTACCAGCACTCACAGGAATATTGGGTGGTGTCCTTTATTTCTCCACAAGCAGGAGAAACAGGACGAGTTGTACAACTTAAATATAATTATATGTGTGAATGGCCCATAGGATGGACACGCAGTGGGGCAACTAAAAGTACATACTTCCTTTGGGCCTAGGCTTTGAGGGACAATCTTAAAGGTCAGTTTGTCTTAATTCACTGTGTGCTGCCCCATTTACTTTACAACTGCATCAGTTCATTGGCTCGACTTTCTGCCAATACATCCTTAAATGGGTAATCTCTAGATTGAAGTGGGTTGCAGACCCATCCGTGCCCCCTAGAAGCAGACACTCGATTAGTATATATTTGAGCCCTTACATGCAGAGCGCCTTAGTGGTCATTGGTGGGGCGCACTGAGACAGGATGCTGCTCATACCTAAGGAGCTGCTCTGGCCTGTAGGGGAGCAGAAGAAGGTAATGTGATAGCCTGTAAACGGCCCAAGGTTTTATGGAAGTTCAGGTCATAAGCACTCAGATGTCTTGCGCTGTTAGGTACTTCATATGAGTTCCCTGTCTCCATAGCCCTAAGGTCTTAACTACATGCCCATTTTAAAGATGAAGAACTAAGGCTCAGAAGTTATGTAAGTGGAGTCACAAATTACCCCATGCTTGTCTTAAAGCCAGTAAATGGCAGTGTCAGCACGAGGGAGGTACTTAGTCTGGGGAGGTACTTAAGTTCTGTCTCAGTGTGGACTTCCAAGTCACTGCAGAAACCCAACTTGTTTGCCCATTAATCACACGTGAGATTCCCTCTCCATTCTCTTTGCCCTTACAATGTACAACACGCTTTACTATGTCTTGGTCCACAG
The DNA here is from genome assembly GCF_964341445.2 of Mesoplodon mirus. NCBI lineage: Eukaryota > Metazoa > Chordata > Mammalia > Artiodactyla > Ziphiidae > Mesoplodon > Mesoplodon mirus. The sequence goes on from NC_138989.1 coordinate 14,642,658, forward strand.
GGTAGAAGGCAGCTATATATTCTGTGCTCCCAACACGGTGGCATTCTAGGAGCCACCAGACCCTGGTCCTCGGTGGCTTACATGTGAGGACAATAAATGCCTACTGACTCCAAAATGGTTACAGGGGGATTGCATCCAGCTGTCAACCCTGAATGTATGAACCCAGGAGTGTGTAGTGTTCCCTTCCCTTCTGTGGGCCTCCTCAAGGAATCCCAGGCAGAAGGGATCATGTGTTGAAAAGGCACAGGTGGGCATTTGGATTACAAAATAAAGCGGCTTGAAGACCTGGCTTCTTGGAGCCTTCTAGGCTTCAAGTCTCACCTTAATTCTGTATCTAAACAACCTTTTGGCATCTGTCCCTCTTGTCGACTGGCTTATTTCATCTTCGTTTCAAATATGCCTACGGTTTAACCCAGCCCCTCCCTTTATACCTCGGTCCCAGGAGTCAGTAGCCAGCCAATAGGCAAGCTGCTCCAGGGTCAGGTGGCTGCCTCAGGCCCATCAGCTGAGCCCCCCGGAAAGCAAAGTCACATGGTACAAAAACATGGCCTCCTGGTTGGTGGGGGCTGGGATCTGAGCAGTTTCAGTTCTCAGGGGCTGTGGGTAGGCAGGGTGACTAATACCTGGTACTCTGTAAAAGGACAGTGTTGCGGGGAGGGTCTGGAAAAAGCTACTGTCTTTCTAGTACCTAATGAAAAGAGTGAGTGACTCCAGAGCAAATCTCCAGCCTCCTAACGGGGATAATCTGCCTGCTCCATTCCTCAAACTCAGGAGGCAATGGCTTGACCTTCTCATCTCTGACCCCTGACTTAGGTCTTTACATATGGAGAACACAAAAGTGGAACACTTACAGATGCTCTACATGGACATGCAATCCTAGGTCAGTGTCCTCTCTGAGGGCTTATACTAGAGGGTAGGCACCCACTTATTTTCATGTTCATTATACATACAACCAAAAAAGCACATGCCCTACCATCGATGGGGGGGATCTGTCGCTTTTCTGGGCCTGGCTTTCCCATAGCCTAGAATGTGGTCTATTTTGGTGACTGTTCCATGTGAACTTGGAGGAAAGTATTAGTGCTGTTGAACATGTATAGAGTACTTTTTCCTTGAGATGTGGTGGACTGGTGCTAGTTAGTTCAACCATCTTTACTGACTTTCCTGCCCTGCTGGGCCTGTCAATCACCGATAGAGGGCCGTTGAAGTCACCAACTGGAAAGAACTGCAAAGAGAAAATGGCGAAGTTGCTGTGCTTCACATTTTGACGTTATATGAATACACAGCTCGTTAGAGTTGACCCCTTCATTTTGTTGTGCTCTTCTTTATCCTTTAACTTGCTCAGAATCTTTCTCTTTGAAAGAGCTGCTCCACCTTTCTTAGTGTCAGCATGGTACAGCTTCATCCCGTTACTTTTCATCTTAATCTGGAAAGTGAGTTTCTTGTAGACAACATGGTTGAGGGGCTTTCCTAATACACGTTTGAAAAATCGAAGTCCATGGACTGTGGTTCAGTCCCTTCAGCAGTGCATAATAGGCCATCACTAACTCACCCATTCACCAAACTCGGGAGTTCCTTTCCTGCTTTGGGGGTCCCTAAATAATGCTGGATAAACATTGTCGCACGTCTGTCTTTGTGAACTGGTGCTTTACTTATTACTACGGGACGGAATCCCAAAAGTGGGACTGCTAGAATGTGTTGTACATAAGTAAGTCTTACTAGCTGTTGCCAAATTGCCTTCCAGAAAGGACAATATACACCCCACTGCAAATATACTCTCTTCATTGGAGCCAAGGGCAGACCAACCGGGCAGTTGTCCAGGAAGTTGGAATCCTTTTGATAAGGTATCTGGAACATTCAAACCAATACTGTCATCTTACGGCAAGCTCTTAAAATTTCAGTCAATTGTTCCAGCACAATCCCTTCTGCCCTGCCTATTGATGCATCCTGAGCCAATGACTAAATTCTCCCTAAATCACATATATGCGTATATGCCAAGTCTATTTCTAAGCAGAATTCCTTGCAAGATAATGTTTGGATGAGGCTTATTTTACGTTAGGAGAAAAGGTTGAATTTGGTTTAATATTTAGACTCCTTTTACCTGAGTAAGTTAGTTGAGGTGATAGTTAAAGATTCTGTGAGTTCCACAAATGGTTAATCCTTGTTCCCTCTAGCTCATCCTATACCCTCTAAATAGATGGGCATCTAGAAACTGCAGCCTGATAGGGAAGCTCTTTGGATGGGATATAGCCAGGGCGTTAAACCAAATTGTCTGTGGCTTTGGAATGTGGGGCAGGGTTTGCACAATGGCTTTATCTCTGTCCCTGCTCACCACTAATAGGTCATTAACTTATCTGCGCTGTGAATGCATCCCCATCGCATGTCTATCAAACCATAAACCCACAGGCAACCTGGCAGACTGAGCCCGCAGTGCTGCAGAGGCCTCTGTCTTGGAGCCAAGCGCTTTATATAACTCCACTGTGGTGGCCCCAACCAACTTGCTTTTCAACAGCTCTCTGTGTGGCACCGTTGCCTGTCTCTCAGTGACAAGCCAGGACCTTCTTCAGGCATTTTCTCAGCAGGTTAATCAAACGGCATCAGTGGGAATGTTTACAGCTTGCTGCCACTTAGGGAGCTTTATCAGAGCCCTTTTAATATCAGCCCCCAACTCAAGGCTGATAACAGAACAGGAGGGGGGCAGGGGACGGACAGCTTCAGGAGAGCCGGTGAAACCAAAAAACAAGATGTCAATCTAATCTGAAAGACCTCCCCTAGGGTCCCTGCTGTGGGGTAGCAGTTCGGTCTGGAAATTCTTTTCAGGGGGTGACATATCTCTGGTCCCAGACAGACACTTGGCATCTAGCACTGCTCTGTTGAACACAAGAGCACCAACCACGTACCAGGCCGTGTTTCTATGGTGATAAGATGCTGCTCTTTCTCCACCTGTTCATACATGTTGCGCTAAGATTTAACCCTGACTACTACTATTCCTGTCTCTGTGTGACTTTGAACAATTTCCCTTCTTGGCCATCCCTGACCCCGTTTTACAGGGGGTGTCTTCTGAATACTGTGTGTATTTAGGGTCTGTTGTGAAGGGCTGAAGAGCAGTTTGACCCTACCATCACAAGGAATTGTGATTGACCCAGACACATAATATATCTGAGCTTTACCAGACACCTATGGGAAGAACGGGATAAAAGCATTAGAACAGGAAACATAAAGGCAAAGATACTTGAGGGGCTCCAGTGAAAGAAACAAAGCAGGGCGCCCCTTTCTGCAAGTCCACACTTACTGCACTCTCACTGACAGATAGATACTTTGTACCTTTCAAAGGGTAACACCTACCAACCTATTATAGATATTCACCTACCAACTTATGGATATTCAATATCAGAGGCATTCTGTGCCAAAATAGACAACATGCAATTATCTGACTATGGATGAACCACAATTTTAATCCCAGGCAGATGTCCTGGCTTCACGTGCAGACTTCAGCATCACCGGGGTGCACCACCACTGTGGCGAAGTGCCACACCACTTGGTACCTTAAGCAAACTCAACATTGTTGCCTTTGGCCCTCTAGAACTGTGTTATGCATTGAAATTCAGCGAGTGTTCTGAAATCTTGTGTCAGAGCATCTGTCAATGAGTCTATAGTTAGTGTCAGATCTAGGCTAGACACACGTGAGGGTGAAACACAAAAAGCATGTTAGTCGCTCAAGTTGGCAACTCTCACCCTGTGCACTTAAGTAATTTTCTGCAATGATCCACTGAGTGTCCATGACGATCTCCAGGTGCTTTACACTCTGAGCTCATCTGCCTCAGTCTCCAGGTAGGCAGTGGAAATCCTCATTGTACAAATGAATTTCACACGGTCAACCCGCAAGTAAGAAAGTGCAATTCAAATTCAGGTTTATGAAGGCTGTGCTTCTATGTACAAGATACCTCCAGCTCTCATAGGCGGCATCTGTGTAGTCCAAATGGAGTGAAGAGCTGACAATTAGATCGAGGAAGAGACTAACCAGGCGGTGGAGATTAAAGCATGACCTAGGAGAGGGTTCTGGGAGCAGGGAGAGAATCCCTCAGTTTACGTTTTTAGCTTCTTGCTTCTGCATCGAGCTCTTCGCCGTGTCTTGAGTTCTAGCACCTGGCTGAAACTCCATCTGGAGAATAGACTTCATCTTCATTGGGTACAGGTCTCTGTGGTGGAGGTAGAGGACTGAGTATATGGCTGAGTCTGTGACTCTAGAGCAGTTATTCCATCCCACCTTCCCAGGAGCGGGGGCTGCAGGCCCTACTGAGTGGATCAGTCCATCTCGTGTGTCTCTTTGCAGACACTAGTTCTGGCTTTCCCCACTCTTCAAGGTGGGTATGCCATTCCTTCATCTCCTGTTCTGGAAATTTCCCATTCTCCATTGACTTGCTCATCTTTATGAGCCTAGTAATACCTCTTAAATTCTTTGGAGATTTGGGGAAGGAAAAGAGAAACAGCCAAAAGATTGGAAGGGATGGAGACATGACAGTGAGAGGCAACATGGTACCCTGGATTGGATCCTGGAACCATAAGAGAACATTAGTGAAGCATCATGACTGTGGATCACGAGCTAGTTAGCTCTGAGGACGGTAGACAAGAGGTGCTCATGCTGGAACATGAAGGGCTTTCCTTTAATAAGGAAAAGGATGAGGATGTTTCCAGTGTGACAGTAAGCAGCTTATAGAGGCCCAGCTAGGATGGCCCCAAGCAACCTTCTTGTTGAATACTCTGAATTCTGCAGCTGGAAGAACCAGGCTCCAAGGGCAAAAGCCCAGGTCAGAAGCACCGCCACTTGGAGTCTCCCTTCCACACACCTGACTTTCTTCCTCCGGTTAGTATCCTTTGGTCTCCCTAGTCATCCCACTGTATGAAGCTTTACCTTCTTTCGAGACGGGAGTCCTAAGGGCAGTCTTGCCCTTGGTTCGCCTTTACTCAGCTCTCAAGCTCCTTCGCAGACACTCATCTCATTCCCAGCCCTCCCTCCTTGGCGAGCGAAGCTTCGTGGGATATTAAATCTCCCTGGAAAGAAGATCTTGGATTCTGTCTTTCCCTGTGCAAGCCATTTGCATTCGTTCATTCTTTGCTCTCAAAATAGGGATCAGATCACAGACTGAATAAGAACAGTAGCCACTGTGGTCTAAAGTGAGTTTAAGGAAAATACCATTCAGTGCTCCAACTCAGCGTTGGATTTGCGTACTGAAGCTTTTGAGTCCTGGCCCTTCTTGTAGTGCTTTGCCTTATATCACCTGTTCGGGGCACCTAACTTCCTTTGAGCCCTTGTGGGAGGAGTGGGTAGGGTAGATGGCAGTATCTATTCCTACGTCCCTGGTCTAATGGCATGAGATTTTGCATGCCGCCATCTCAGACTCTTCAGAGTTAGGAAATTGAAGCCTAGGCATCAGAAACCCACCTGGAACCCAAAGTTATATAGAAAGACACTCATTTCTAGCACCCTACAGGGACTCTCCTGGTTTAAAAAAAAAACTTAATGGCAGCCTTGAGACTAGAACTTGAATCTTCTGACATTCACATAATAACCATTTGTTCAATTTGAGCATCACTGTATGCTCACTGGGTCATGGGTATTTGCCTTCTCAGCACCTACATATTAGTGGGAAATGGACAGATCCCAAGCTATAACTATGATAAGTCTGTGAAGGATAGGCCTGTAGTGCTAAGGGGCCTATGAGCAGGGGATCTGACCTATGAGAATTCACAGAACTACAGGAGGTACCCTTGAGCTGCCATGGAAGGATGTGGAGGGCTTTACCAGCAGGTGGTGGGGAGGGAGGACTTTAGACAGAGCAGGCAGGGCTGGAAGGAGGCCCATCTGAAGTGGAGAGTGGGTGGGAGAGCCCACACGAAGAGGCCAGAAAAACAGATGACAGCGGTGGTGGTAGCAGCAGTGGGGTGTAGAAAGCAAACAGCATCTGGGGGTGAGTCACAGAACCGACTCGGGGGCAGTGAAGTTCTCTGAAATCGACAGCTCCTCAACTAGGAAGGTCTGGCCAATGAGAACTTCTTGAGTGATGTCCAGATCTTAGGCTAAGGACTGGAGCATTGACCACCCTCCCACTTCCACCCCACCCCTACTCAAGTTCCAAGTCAACCTGGCTCAAGAGTTTGGTCTGCACTTTGAACTGTTCTTACTTCCCTGATGGATGGCTATGAACCCCCATGACAGGTAGGGATGTCTTAGTTAATACTTCACCTCTTCATGAATAAGGCTAATGGTTTGAACACACCACCTGACAATTCTAAACACCACCGTGAGTTTCTTAAAGCAGAATAAGAGTTGGCAGAGGCTGATCAGGTTGCTGGGGCCCTGCCCACCACCCCACACCCCCTGCTCCCAGGGCCCAGTGTGAGCTTCCACGATGTTCTCTAGGCTGCTTGTTTTAAAACAACTCCAACAATGTGATTTCTATTTCTCTCCTAATAGACCATTTTCTGCAGTCTTTCACATCTGTGTCTGAGATGTTTTTCCAGCTTGTTTTCTTGTGTTAAATCTCTCCAGTCAAGTTGGGTAGACCAACCTTTTCCATTTGTGTTCCTTACTGGGAACACTTACCCAAGGGTCTGCTGGTATGGTCCTTGGTACAGACTGGACTGTCTTAGCTCTTAAAACATTACCTCCTTTGAGCTTCATGATAACCTTAGGCTGGGGTGTTTAGTGATATTTTTATGGATGTAAACATGCTCAGAAGCTAAACCGCTCAACCAGAGACATGCATGATAGGAGTTCATCTCATGTCTGTGGACTTCTGGTTGGATTCTCTGTCTACCTACAGGCTCTGAAACTTAACCAGTTTGACAGTGTCAGCTCAGGATGGGCTGGATCTACTTTTCTAGTAATCAACTGTTCTACCAGACCTTCTGTCTGTTAAGCATTGGGTTTCCAAACATTCAGTATGTTTCCTTTCTTATAAATCCAAACTCAGATGTATTTTTATGGCTTGTGAAACTAGTGAAAGCTATGAAAACACACATGCCAGGCTGTAACCAGTGAACAAACCTGTAGGGGATTGGAAATGGTGAAGTGTGGGAGATGGCCAGCTATTTCTTCATACTTTGGCAAGCACTTCCAATACATCGATGCACTCTTGCTCTGCTCGAAAAACATTCAAAATAAGTGTGTGGAGTAAAGGTAAAACACACTAAATCTGGGGTAAGTGAAGCACGCATAAATGTTCCTGTAGACACCTTCAGCAAGGGCTACAAACTTGGTCCCAAGCTTCCTCTTGGCCAAAAGCAAAGCATAGTCTACAGAGACTGATAGTAGTTGTAAGTTAAAATCAAGCCCACTCAGAAGGAGCAAGACCCACAAGATATCCCAATATTGGTAACAACCACTACCATTACATGGTATGCGTTGAGCTGGTGTCTTGTCTCTGTAATCCAGAAGACATGAGGTGTTTTTGTTTGTTTGTTTGTTTGTTTTTTGCGGTATGCGGGCCTCTCACTGTTGTGGCCTCTCCCGTTGCGGAGCACAGGCCCCGGACGCGCAGGCTCAGCGGCCATGGCTCACGGGCCCAGCCGCTCCGCGGCATGTGGGATCCTCCCGGACCGGGGCACGAACCCGTGTCCCCTGCATCAGCAGGCGGACTCTCAACCACTGTGCCACCAGGGAAGCCCGTGGTGGGTTTTAATATCTCCATTTTACAGTGGAGAAAACCAGCTTGTGCTCCTGAGCTCAGGGAGGAAATGGCAGAACCAGCACGGAGTTCCAGGTCCACTGGGTTCCAAGCCCGTGCTCTTATTAGATGCTGCCTGCCTTGTGTTTGCTATGAGTTGGGTTCTTGTAAGTGACGGTAAGTGGTTTTCTCAACACAAGACCAAGAACTTCTGGAAAGAGTCCTCCTGGGAACTGAAATGAGTCCGGGGATGTAGCCCACTGGTCTAGAGTGAGCAACTGGTCAAGTCCCAAACTCTAGGAAAGTGGATGAAACTCCTCCAGGCAGCCCTTGAGTTTCTCGAGCACAGGCCTTGGATCACAAGGTAGAATATAAAGTTGTGATCCCAAGTCTGAGACCTGAGTTTGTGACTGGTATCTTAAAGGCTGGGGTTTCATTGTGCTTCCTTTAAAAAACAAAACAAAAATCATCTTATTTATACAACTCATGTATTCTAGACAGTTCAGTTCATAACATGGAAAGTTGGTCTCAGAGAATCCTCATTCTGAAAATCCATAACAGCTTTCTACTTAGAGTTCCTATTAGCATGAAGCAAAAAATGGGATTCTGCTATAACTAATGGGCAGCTTATTCTTTGCAATTTTGATACATGTCAATCTTACAGAAAAGCTGTAAGAACATAGCAAAGAATTCACATGTACCCTTTACCCTGATTCACAAACTGTTTATATTTTGCCCCACTTGCTTTATATTCTCTGAAGTTTTTTTCTCGGAGCCATCAGAGGAAACTGGAGCCCTATATGTCCATTTACTCTAAAATATCCTTGTGTGCAATTCCTAAAAATAAGTATAATCTCTTCTACCACAATACAATGATCAAAATGAGGAGATTTAATCTACAATCTCTAATAAATTTCATAAACTATATATCAAGTTAACTAATCTTGTCAGAGGTCTAATGTGTTAAATACTATAGCCATGGATGTACCATAACTGAGGTTCATTTAGGAATATTCTGACTTTTTATCCAAGTACCAAGTATACTTCACTCACTCAACAGCCCCCCATCTTGGGTTTGGTTCATAGCCATGCACAGTGTTCATCCGAGGTCCTGGGCTTCTGATGGTGACTAAAGGAGACTGAGATGAAGAGCTATAACATGTAGGGATGCTACAGATTCTATTCTAGCTTTCCCTTATAAGTTACCTATCTTCTTACCTATGCAGTACATGTCCAGTAATGGACCAGGATGCCTGCCCTTGAAATATTCGTTCTTCCATCTTTATCCTGACCCCTCTTTCCCCTTCTCTCAAGTCTCCAGATCACATGCAGCGTGACCGATCATCCCTGTTGTGACTCACCCAGTTTTGACAGTCCACATCTCAGGCAAGCGGAAATGATTGGTCACCCTACACACTGCTCATACCTGACTATAATTGATGGCCGCTTTAGCCAAACACCATCATGCCTTTCCTGAATTCTTCTAGAGCGCTAACATCCGACAAAATTGGGAGCCAACATTGCTATTCCTAGCACGGCAATGAGTTATATTAAAAGTAAAATCGAAACACTTATGTCCTACCACTTTAGGCATGAATGCTATAGATCTGCAGATGCCATAAAGCCCAAACGAGGTCACCTGATGCAAGAACACGTGAAACTAATGTTACATCAGTGCACTGAGGGGCCATCTAAGAGCAGGGAGTGGATGGAGTAATTGCTGACAGCAGGGACTTTAGGTGAACCAGTGTTTAAGTCTTAGCTCTGCCTTGACTAGCTATATGATGCAATATGAATATCATGACCTTTTGAGCAATGCCATACTCCTCCTTCACCCCCTTTTAAAAAGTAGGACTGATCTATCCCTCACAGAGCTGTTAGAAATAAGTATGAAACTATGCTTTGCAGAGCTGTTAGAAATAAGTAGGTATGCAAGGAAGCTACTATGCTGCTTATACAAGTGGTAGCTATAGTAATAAGAATAGATGCACTCTCCCTAGGACCTTTGGGAGCTGGAGAAGCCCAAGCTTGTGCGTTGCTAAGTGACACATCTCCATCTTGAGGACCTTAGTTGCCAAGGGCTCTCGGAGCTGGACCAATCCAATGTCCCGCTGATAGAGGGCAGAAGCAGCTGCCTTGCAACTGGGCAGGGGCTGTGCAGAGAGGAAGTGGGGGGTGGGAGGCCTGGTGCCTGGAGCAGCAGCTGTGTGCCATTACCCACGGCACTTCTGGGTAAGAACAGGCCTAATGCTGGCCACTTGTCCATATAGTTTTATTGCTTTAATCCCACCATACTGGCCAAGGCCAGGTCATGATAATATATTTAAGTAATGAGGCATGACAGCCGGGGCCTGCTGTGATGATTAGAACACACCTAGCAGGGTGTGAGAAGGTCCAAAGGTGACAGTCCTAATCCCTTGGAAACGGCTGCAACTGTGAGATGGCAAATGGACACAGGATGTCTAGACCCAGAGCAGGGCCAATAGCCGGTTGGAAACCCCACTCAAGCCCAGGTAAATATGTGCATCCCAAAGCATGAGAATGGAGGGCTCTTTCAGTGTCAGGCGGGTGACGGGTTTTGGTCGACTCTGGCCAGTATTAGACACTCGGCAATTACATACTTGGAAATACTTGAAGGTTGAATTGCCCAAATGCATCCTAGTATTTATTAGGAAGAAGTTTAATTCCTTAAACCCTGTCAAGGTAATAGGCATGCATGGTCAAATTCCAAAAGCAGTGTTGCGTAATGAAATTCTTCTCCTAGCCTGCACTGCTGAGATAGAAATATCCTGAAATCTTCCTTGTACAGGAAGATCCCTTCCTACATATAAGTAGGAGCAAGCTACAAATTCCAACTGTACGTTGGTCTCTTCACTTAGTTATTTCTGGTGATCAACCTGCATTGCTGCATAGATGTATCTTGCTTCCTTCTAAGTGGAATCTTGTTTGGACTTTCAATCGCGGGGGTGGAGGAAAAATAGTCATTCAGGCTATGATTTTTTAACATGCAATAAGATGCAATGTTTTAGCTACGCTTCTGGAACACAAGAGCTGGGAAAAACCACTAAACTTTAGACCTTTCTGGTTCAAACCCCTTGTTTCTGACCCTGAAACTTGGACCTTCTGTACAAGCTAAAAAAGATCCACAGTTGCATCTGTGGCCATGAAAAATCTATGGAGGTCCATCCACATCTCTACAGGTGACCCAATTTCATTCTTTTTTATGGCTGAGTAATATTCCATTGTATATACTTATCACATCTTTATTCATCTGTCGATGGACATTTAGGTTGTTTCCATATCCTGGCTATTGTAAATAGTGCTGCAGTGGACATTGGGGTACATGTGTCTTTTTGAATTACACAGAGTGAAGTGGGTCAAAGAGAAAAACAAATATTGTACATTAACGCATATATGTGGAATCTAGAAAAATGGTACATATTAACCTATTTGCAGGGCAGGAATAGAGATGAGAATGTAGAGAACAGACATGCGGACATGGGGGGAAGGAGAGGATGGGACAAATTGGGAGATTAGAATGAACATATATACACTACTACGTGTAAAATAGATAGCTGGTGGGAAGCTGCTGCATAGCACAAGGGAGCTCAGCTCGGTGCTCTGTGATGACCTAGATGGGTGGGATGGAGGTCCAAGAGGGAGAGGATATATGTATACATATAGCTGATTCACTTCATTGTACAGCAGAAACTAACAACATTGTAAAGAAACTATACTCCAATTAAAAAAAAATGGAGGCGGAAATCTGGGCTGTGCATTATTTTCTCTTTGCGCTATTCCCTAGTTTCATAATAGGCGAGTGAACATAGGCTGACGGCCACCAAACAGATTCTTTAAGAAGCATTTGCCTCACTGGGCAGGCTGGTTTCAGAACACACCTGAGAATCCAGTCAAAAAGTGAAGGGTGACCTTTGTAGGTGATTCCCTTGAGTTATCACTCTTGGTAAACAAAATGAGAGGGCCCTAAGTTCTAGAAGTTGACTTGCTAGTTTCCCAATGCCCAGAAGACTGAGAAATCTTGTCAGTTGTGTTATAGTGTTCGGTTTTAAGTAAAACTAAAAGACATTTTTCATTTTCACGAAGAACTTTATTGAACAACGAATTCACTAACTGAACGAACTTTTTGGCCAACCCAATAGCAAAGACTTTTGCCTGGATGGTTTTGGGCAAAATCAGAATAGCTTTGACCAGAACAACTAAAATCCACAGGCTCTAGAAACTCTAGGTTCAACTATCGTTTTGCTGTGTGACCTTGGGCAAACGCCTAACCTCTCTGAGCCTTTTACACCTCTTCTAAAATGGACATAGTTCTTGTGTTAATCTAGGTCCTCTGAGAAAGAGACTCTAGTGAAGGATTAGACTTGCAAGGGATTTTTGTTTTAGGAGAGGTGCCTGTGAGGGGAAATGGGGAGAGCTGGGGGGACCTCAGATGTCGATAAGAGTCTGACCCTCAGGCCCGTCCCACCCCAGTGATAAAAGGGAGTGGAAATCAACTGCTGGGCAACCTAAGACTTCAGCAAGGCTGGGGGGAGTCCTTGAGCCATAGTCACCTGTGACTCTCCAGAAAAGGCTCACCTGAGTGTCCCTGCAGTGCAGTCATGGGCGGGAGCTGCAGGCCAGCTCACAGGGAGCCTGGCCTTGGTTCAAATGCAGTAATGGCTCTTTGACTTCAGCAGGCGTGGCCGTCCGCCAACTAAGTTTCCAGTAGATACAGATTTGAAAGTCATGGTTTCAAAGCTGCCACAATACTATCATCTGAGATGTGAAGATTAGAAGTGCGTGAAATCCTAGATCAAAGTGGCATGTAATTGCAGTTAAACACTCTTTTTTAAAAGATAATTTGCTATTTATTTTACTTTTTAACTTTTATTGGAATATAGTTGATTTACAATGTTGTATTAGCTTCAGGTATACAGCAAAGTGAATCAGTTATACATATATCCACTCGTTTTTAGATTCTTTTCCCATAGGAAAAGAATGTAATGTAGGCCATTAGAGTATTGAGTAGAGTTCCCTGTGCTATACAGTAGGTCCTTATTAGTGGTCTATCTTGTATATACTAGTGTGTATATGTCAGTCCCAACCTTCCAATTTATCCCTCCCCCCCTTACCCCCTGGTAACCATAAGTTTTAAATAAACACTCTTATTGGGGATCCATTCAAAGGTCACGGCTCACTTCCACTGCCTGTGTGAACTTAGGTACACAGATGGGAAGTGATGTGCCTTAGTTTTCCCATCTCTGAAATGGAGTTACCCATTTAGTTTAGACAAACTTGGAAGGCATTTAAATGTTCAGCATAGTACAGGGCAGATACTGAGCGAGGGCTCGCATCTTGGATTCTCATCAGCTGTTACTACCGACGTCTTCACGGCCAGTGACTTCGGCAGATCGTCCTCTTGAGACAGAAGCACAGCAGGATCTGTGTCTCCAATCCCTCTTGAATTAGGAGCCCACTGCTGGTGTCCCCCATGCTTGCTGTCCTACCTGGGCAAGTGGCATCCTCTTAGTCAAGGAGGCACAACTGCACGTCAAGTAGGTAAATCTGCCGAAAAGCCATGGTGGGGCCCTTAACTGTCCCTCCCTGCAGCTTGTGTGGCCTTGGCGTGGCAGGGGAAATTCCTCCTGTTTAAGCAGATGAGTGCACACAACCTTGGGAGCTCCAAAGCACCCAATGCTTAGAGCCCTGTCCTTATATGAACACTGGATGTTGGAAGACTTGAAATTCTTTTTATATGAATTATTTATTTTTGGCTGCGTTGGGTTTTCGTTGCTGCGTGCGGGCTTTCTCTAGTTGTGTCTAGCAGGGCTACTCTTCGTTGCGGTGCACGGGCTTCTCATTGCGGTGGCTTCTCTTGTTGCGGAGCACGGGCTCTAGGCGCACGGGCTTCAGTAGTTGTGGCTCGTGGGCTGAGTTGCTCCGCGGCATGTGGGATCTTCCCAGACCAGGGCTCGAACCCATGTCCCCTGCATTGGCAGGCGGCTTCTTAACCACTGTGCCACCAGGGAAGTCCCCTGAAATTCTTAATGTTGGCACAAGAGGCCCACGTGTTTGCTTTGCACCAGGCCGGGCAAATGATGTAGCCGGCCATGAGTAGGTGTGTCACTTCGGATCTTGGCGAGAAGCAGCTGGTACATCCAAAGGGTTTCATTGAAGACAGCTTAATGAACAGATCACGTGGAGGGGTGTGAGTGGAGTTAAGGACGCTAACAAGGAAAGGCAGAGCGCTCAGACTAACAGCGCGAGCTGCTGTTGCCCCTGGGAGTCCACTCCAGCCACGGCTGTAACTGTAAAAGTGAGACAGCCTGGGACCTGGGCCCCTCTGCTGCAATTCTTGCACCTGGACACACCTCTCCTTGAGCAACAAAATACAAAGAAACTGTATGGGACTAAAAATAACTGCATCCATGCGCAGTTAGGGCAAATTCTTGACCCAAGAGTTACAAAGAGACCAAAAAACCCAGCTGCCACTTTTGAAGAGCCTGGAGCAAAAACAGGGTGTCAGGAGCAAAAGCAGGGTGCTGAGCATGCCCCCTGCACACAAGACCACTTAACGGGTGGGCAAACCGCCTAAGCCATCCCTCCGGCCAGACCCCTGGCCACACCCCTACCCTCACCCCATGTAAGGAACAAGCTTGCCCCTGCCTCGGGGAGCGAGCAAGCAAGGGAACCTCTTTGTTGTCACTCCCCACCTGCTACAGCAAGGTCCCCGATAAAGCCTTGCCTGAATTTCTTGTCTGGCGTCTGATCAATTTCTATTGACTGGGGAAGGCCAACAGCCCTGGTCAGTAACGTATTAGCTGCCCAACAGGAGCTGGGGACTCAGAATTGGCTTCTCCTAAAACTGAGGCCTAGAAAGAGGAATTGGACAAATAAGTTCCAGATTTCGCTCTCTCTTCTGCCCGTCTCCTTTGATTTGTTGCTAAGACAAGCAGAGGGCTAGGAGCTTGGGAGAGGCGGCCGCGAAAACTGCCCTCCTGGGGCATGGTGTAACTCTTGGAAGGGTGGAGACGCCATCTGAAGAAGCAAAACCATGAGGCGGGTCACCATGACAGCTTCTACTGATGGTCACTTATTTAAAGAAATCTGAGTCTTTAGGGCCCAGCCGTCTAACCCCCCAACTAAGTCGCCCGTAAATAGAATGCCAAATCTATACATCCCCACGAGCAATGTCAGTGGAGCCCTGAGGATTCAGATCTGCTCTGCTGAGGGAGGAGAAAACTCGTTTGTTAGCTAGAGGCTTACTTCTAAAATACTCCTTTGCTGGCTAAAACGTTAAAGCGGTCTTAAATCAATTGACGTAACTGAATTTTTCAGACCAGTTTTACCTAAGCCTTAAGATTTAATGTTCAATATTCCGCTGGATAAACAAGGGGGGTGGGTAACATTACTGAAACAGATACATGAGTGTACTCGGATTCAGCTGTAAACACAGACCTGAAAACGTGAATTATAGACCTTATTTTTGTAAGTCGTCTTGCCAATGTCCTTATGAAAACTCATGTTTTCAGGATGATGCATCTAGGGGTGAGTACAGAAATGACTATTCTTGGAGTTAGAAATGCTGCGGGAAACCTTCCAACAAGAACACTAATATCATTGATGGGAAGTGGTCTTGGGACCATCTTTTAGCTGTTAGATGCTCCACAATTGCCTGATTCTTCACAGAGCAGAGTTCCCCATAAATGAACATGGTTAATGGATGGATCTTATGATCTAGGACCACCTCTAATTCCAGTCTGCCTTCTAGTATCTGTATGCCTTGAGTGAGTTAACTTCTGGGTCTGGTTCACCTGTAAACAGGAAAACGACCTACCTCAGAGTTGGCCAGGCTGAAATGCAGGCCTTTACGGTTCCTGGTAACCGGTACTCACGTCGGCAATTGAGCAGCCACTGTCCTGTTGCCACCACCAAGTGCAACCTTCAGGGAGATGGATCAATGTAAATAGTCCAGTGCTTTGAGGGTCAAGAACAGAATGACATGGGAACTCAGGAGACCTTCCCGGTCCCTGAAACTCAACAGCAGGATGACAGCAAGAGTTTCCTGGGGCAAGCAATGACTAAACAAAACTTGCAGCGTGTAGGACTTGGACCGGAGAAGGAAAGGCGATTTTGAAAGGAGACCTATTGTCTGGGCCCAGTGGCAGCTGACTGGATCCCTTCAAATGGCTTAAGCCGTTGGAAGCATCACTGGACAGAAGAGTCAACTTTGGGATGAATTGCCCCCCTGCATCCCGTCCCCCTCACCCCCCGCCCCTAACACCCTGTGAGACCCAACTTATGCAGGAACGGAAGTGATCAAGGAAACCAGCAAACTTGGATGGTGTAGGAAGTCCTAGCCAAGAGGTGTGCAATTATCCAGCTCTCCGCACACCCTCGGGGCAGAGGCACGGCTACAAATTGGGCGGAGCTAGCCCTCCTCCAGTGCACGCATCCAGCTCCCAGCCCTTCCTGCCCTGCTTTATAAAGCAGAGGGGTGCAGTGGAGGTCCACCAGACTTCCCCTCCACTTCCTGGCCCCCTCACTCCCCCTTTCATCATCCTCAGAAACCTTAGACAATGCCTAACGTGGCAGCTGGCTGATCACATCCTCCCAGGTTTGCCGGTGGCGTCCCCGCGAAAGAACCAGCGCCGGCGCGCGGGTAGAGCACACGTGCACCCTCCCTGACAGCCGCGCGCAGGAAATACATTCATTTCCAACCTGTTGGCAACGCACTGACAGTCAGAGGAGCCACAGCTGTGGGTGTGGAAAGGCTGCTGGGGAGAAATAATTTCCCAGCCCCGAGCTGCTGTGGAAGGAGAAATTGAACACTTACTTGTAATTTCCCCCCGAGGCATGTCGGGGCCTAATCTAAGTAGGCACTTGGGCTGAAAGGGCAGGCCCTGGAAGCCGAGACTTTTTCCAGTGGCCATGTTCCAGCCCATCCCCCATGCCAGCGCTCCCATAGCCCTGTTTCCGAGGATGCTAAAGTCTTGAATACCTTCTGGGGGCTGAAGCCCCTCTTCGATCAAGTTCTTCCTTTTTTTTTCTGAAAAGTCAAAGCTTGAATCTGGGTTTGACTTGCCATGTGACCTCGGGCAAGGTCTTAACTGCTTTAAACGTCTGTCTCCTATAGAGCTCTTGCAAAGATAAAACGAGAATGTATATGCAGGACACGGGCCAGACCTGCCATACGTCTCCCGATAGCTTGTGTACCTGTTCCTGCCTCTGTCACTTGGGGTTTGCAGTGTACCTTCCTCCTCCTGGGATGCCCTGGAGACGGGGAAGTAGCATCCATCCGAGCTGGTTGCTCAAAGGCCTGACACAGACAGGGGTGTGTGTGCTTGTGTTTTGGGAGAGAGGTTGAGGGTTAGCCACTAGAATTAGAAGTTGGGCTAAGTTCTGACAGGGCTGACAGGCCCACAAGTGGCTCCAGGAAAATGCTGACTTCATGACATAACCTATTTGAGAGCACTTGGCATGGTATCTGATACACCCTTGACCTTCTGAGCTACATGACCTCTTTAGTTTTGTCATTAGATTCAGACCATGGAGACGTGGAACCAGAAACTCCAGGAGCTTGACTTCTGACTTGGCTCTGCGTGTGTGTTTGTTTTGGCTACATCGTGCAGCTTGCGGGATCTTAGTTTCCCAACCAGGGATCGAACTCATGCCCCCTGCAGTGGAACCTCGGAGTCCTAACCACTGGACCTCCAGGGAATTCCCTTGCCTGTATTCTTTGTAAAGCAGCGCTCTGCCCTATGTTGTCCCTCTCGGTGAAAGCTTACAGCCAAGGAAACTTCTGAGCCTCAATTTCACACCTTCTTTCCCAAAACCTTGCCTCCCTTGACAAAAGGACTTCCGAAAAAGTACACCCCGAAGTGTTGTTCCCATGTAGGACTCAGACACATAGAAGGAATGGACTTGCCCACTGGAGACAAGAGAATGTTGTCGGTAACAGGGTGGGTGAGCCTGGGGTTGCTCTTAGCTACGCCTTTAGCCACAGGCTGTACCTTAGGGGTCAAGTGTAGTTGTTGAAAGCCTGGCTCTACCATGAGCTGGATGACCTTAGGCAAGAGGACAGCTTTCCCTGAGCTTCGGGTTCACCTGGAAGGAACACCTGCCTCACAGGACTTCTGTAAAACTAGATGAGATGAAAAGTGCTTGACACCAAAGCTGTCTGTTTTTGAGCACGTTAAGAACTGTCAAGACCCCAACCAGCTTCTAAAAGATATACAAACTCAGGAGTTGAGTCTGACCTTTTTTAACTTGGCTAGAGAGAGATTAAGCCATAACCTAAACTTGATGGCTACACTGTTTCCTTTCAGCTCCTTTCCACGTGCTCAGAACTGTTGCCAAGATCCATTCGTGACCTCCTGCTGGAAGCCTCTCCACCAAGCATCATGGAAGGTGGCTGGCCAGGGGCACAAAGGGAACCTACCCACCAGGTACTCTTTGCTTTTTGCCGGTGCATGTGAGAGGGAGGGGGTATGTTACTTTGTACTTGGTTCATCTAGTAATGATTGCTAAACCTAAAAGAACAGTGGCTTAACCAAATTGGTTTTTCCCCTATTAAAATCTAGAGGCAGCCCATCTAAGGGCTGGCATGATGTAGGGACCCACCCTCCTTCAGTCTTATTACTCTGTTCAAGGTATATGTTCCTAGAGTCACCTCACATTACAAGGTGGCTGCTGGGACGCCAGTCACTATCGGGATTCCAGCCAGTAGGAAGGTGAAGGTGCCTCCTTTAAGAACATAGCCTAGAACCTGAGCTCACCAATTCCACCTACATCCCATTTGCTAGAACTTTAGTGACGTCACCACACCTGGCTGCAAGAAGATCTTGCCCTGTTTGGGGTAATCATGTCTACACAACTAACAATGGGAAAGTCTCTTACTAGGAAAAGACAGGAACTGATATTTGGGGCTAAATAGAAGTCTGTTTAGAATGCCAAAGCCCTTGACCAACCAGTACTGGCATCGGCCCTGTGCCCTCAGGCAAACTAGCATGCCCATTTTACAGATGCGAAGGTAGCTATCAACTTCATAGCTTTGAGGATTGACTTCCACGATAGGAGTGTTTCTCTAGTTCCCAGCACCCAGCTGCTACTAGGATCTTTCCCCTAGGAGTTGTGCATCCTGGCTTGCACATTCTACTGCATATACCTTCGTGAAAAACCTAGTTCTCCAGAAAGTCTTCACGGAGTAATGTGAGTTGCACGTAGACATCTGGGCCTGATTTGGGAAGTCTTTGAGAGATGCACTGTTCTCTACGAGGCATCCCTTTTGTCAGAGGCCGCCAGCATTGCAAGGACACTTAACGGCTAAGTACAAACAGCTGTCCCACATCTGCAGGATCCATTTTCAACAACTGTATACAGTAGATCCTGCTGATAATGAACTTGGGTCCAGCAGGGCTCAGATCATCGAGGGCACTGCTGGGGTTGCAGGGTGCAAATGACGATTCCAGATAGCAAGGAGGCCCCAAGAGGCTGTTTTTCTCCAGAATTTTCCGTTTCTTAGCTGAGTAACGTGAGACCTGGGGCTGTTTTTCTCCAGAATTTTCTTGGTTTGTAAAATAGGGCGGCACTGCGTGATGGCTGCCCAGTGAATTGGAAAGCAACCCCTCCCTCGCCCCAAAGAACTTTGATACAACCAAGATTGCTATCGTGAAATGTTAGAGCTGGGAGAATCTATAAACCCACCTGATCTGTTGCCCTGTCTGGGCAGGAAGATGCTTTTAGAAGTTTGACAGATATCCATCCATCTTGTGGAGGATCCCATTTTGGTATCTGTTCTTGTCCTATTTATGACCCCAATAATAGAAAGTGCTTCTTAAGGTCTCAGGTGACAGAGATGCTGGGTTGCTTCAAGGTTGAATTGAGGGCTTCTGGGAGCTGCTTTCAGCACCACCCCCTCCCCTGGGGCAGCCACGCCTACCACAGCAATCTCTACTTAGAAAGTGAGCTCAACTTTCTCTTTCAAAGCTGCATAGAAGCTCCCCCTGCAAGCGAGGACACATCCCCCTTTATCGAGAACTTGAATGGTTGTCCTCACAAGGGTAAATGGGAACCTTAGCTTTAAGAAATGCATTTAACATGAAAGGAATAAATCCATAGTGTTAAAATGATTTTCCAATTGTTAAGCAATGAAGACTTCTGCATTTTGACATATATTGGCATTTATGACCTACTTGAACATCCATGATAGAGGTGGTAGGATCAAGTGTTGCAATTAGACTGGGTCCAGACTGAGTGAGCATCCTGCCTGACCACTGACCTGCTGTGTGACTTTGGACAAGTTACTTAACACCTCTGTGCCTCAGCCACCTTAGGTGTAGATGAGATTAAAAAAAAAATAGCATAATTCCCTTAGTCCTCAAAACACCTTGAAGTACATATATATGGAATCTAAGGGAAAAAAAAAAAAGGTCATGAAGAACCTAGGGGTAAGACGGGAATAAAGATACAGACCTACTAGAGTATGGACTTGAGGATACGGGGAGGGGGAGGGGGAGGTTGTGACGAGGTGAGAGAGTGGCATGGACATATATACACTACCAAGCGTAAAGTGGATAGCTAGTGGAAAGCAGCCGCGTAGCACAGGGAGATCAGCTCAGTGGTTTGTGACCACCTAGAGGGGTGGGATAGGGAGGGTGGGAGGGAGGGAGATGCAGGAGGGAAGAGATATGGGAACATGTGTATATGTATAACTGATTCACTTTGTTATAAAGCAGAAACTAACACACCATTGTAAAGCAATTATACTCCAATAAAGATATTAAACAAAAATAAAAACAAAAACACCTTGAAGTAAAAGTGCTTAGAGCCATGCCCAACATGTAGTAAGCTGAGTATTTTTTAATATAATTTTTTTATACAAACTTGTTTATAAAAGCTGGGGCTGGGAATTCCCTGGCGGTCCAGTGGTTAAGACTCTGTACTTCCATTGCAGGGGGCATGGGTTCGATCCCTGGATGGGGCACTAAGATCCCACATGCCACGCGGCCAAAAAAACCCCAAAAAACCAAACTACCCAGTCTGCCCCATAAGGCATTGCTATGAGGAGTTAATTTTGAAGCCTACCTGCACAGATGATATGAACAGGGAGTTGTAGGGGTGCAACTTGTGTCCCCAAAATGTCTCTTTGGTATAAGGATTATTTGAGGCTGGTAATTAAACAGCAGACATGGAAGAAATGGAAAACCTAGTAGAAATTACCCTTTGTAAAAATACTTATTTGTAATCTTAGATTACACTGAGATTTGGAATTTCCCTCTGTAGGGCGTCTCCCTCCTGTACCAGGAAGAAAAGGGTGACCTTATTTCTAGAAATTCTTACCGAGGCAGAAGGCAACAACTTAAATCTGCATAACAACTTTACTCTTATTTACTGTGCTTTTCTGGTCACCTCCCATAACTGGCTCCCCCTACCCCCAACATCTTTTGTCTTTAGCTGAAGATGATACCTAAGATGGTGGCTCCCCCATCTCTCCCTCAGCTCTGCCCTCAAAGAAGAGGGCATGGACTGAATTGCCAGCGACAGTCCTGAATTTCGCTCTGGTTGGGGAATGCCAAGAGCTGATTGCTGATTACCTTGGGCCCAGATTACGTGAACCCGTCACTGGCTAAGGGGATGTGACTCCTCTGACTGGTCCAAGGCGATCGGGACGCATCTCTAGACTGGAGGAAGGGTACATGCCACTCAACAGCAAGTTGGCACGAACTCAACATCACTTACTTGCAGGGTGACACGGTTCAGCCTGGGGACGCTCTTGGCTCTGAAGTCCTTCCTCTGGCTGCTCTGTTGGTCTGGTCTTTTCCCTTTGAATGTATCCAGTGTACGTCTAGGGAGGGAGGTGGAAAATTGCTTCCAAGTAAGAAGTTGTCCTTCCATTGGTTATTCAAGCTTGTCCAAAACGAAGCTTCAGTGCACACAGCTACCTGTGTCTGTATCCTCAGGACATCTCTGCTCAGGTGTATCTGAGCCCCATGCTTCTTCACGGGATGCATGTTCAGAAAGTGGCATTAGCATGATAGAAGGTAGAGAGTTTGGCCCTCTGCTGTCAAAAGGTCATCCGCTGGACACTCACGCAGGACCAGTTGAATGGTTGGTGGTCTCGACCAGTTTGAGCTGGGCAAGAACTAGCTCCAAGTTCCTGAAAAACAATTTGGGCATCTGTTGCTATCGTGACCCATGTCAGGTGTTGCCTATAGGGGGCGGTTAAAGGGTCTTGTGATAAGCTATGCGAAGCTTGGAGGGTGTGCAATTCACAAGAACAGCTAAAGCAAGCTTGATCAGTGTGGGCAGGTGACAGTTTACTTAGACAAGCAAGGTATAGTTGAATGGATCTAGGCCTCAGTTTCAAAGCCAGAGGCTCCTGGAGTCAAGATCCCAGTGGGGGCAGGAAGAGAAACCTCCCTGCTGTTGGAGACTGCTCCTCCTGAGGCTCTCCTGACCTGGCCCTGGGGCTAGAGTAGTCATGGCAGCTATACTAGCCTCTTGGACTATGCCAACCCCTTCAACCTGCCTCTTTTTGGTTTCTGGAGAGAGCTGACATCTTGGCCAGCATCGTGCCTTTCTCTGACCCTCATTTCCTTGGATTTTCCTATGGCTGAATTCCCTTGAGAGGTAAATAATCATTTGTAGAGACTCCCAGAGACTTCACTTTGGGGGCCATCTGTGATCCTGTTGGAATGCTTTATGGAACTCGTGACCCCACCAGATGAAGATCTAGTGTGATCTGGAGACAGAATGGAAGATAAGAGGTACTGTGCTTCCTGAGATATTTGGAAAAATTAAGTCAGAACACGTTCATGTTGAACCTTGACTATGACTGCCCAGCTGGTGGGGCTCGTGCATTTGGTTCATCATGAACCTCCTCTCTGGAATCTGCTGCTCTTGGAAAATGAGTTTATTGGTTTCCTTACCTACCTTCTCGGGTCCCCTTTCGTGGCCACTGTGCTACTGGGACCGCACCCTTTATTTTATTTTTTTAATAAATTATTTATTTATTTTGGGCTGCGTTTGGGCCTTCGTTGCTGCGTGCGGGCTTTCTCTAGTTGCAGCGAGTGGGGGCTACTCTTTGTTGCGGGGCGTGGGCTTCTCATCGCGGTGGCTTCTCTTGTTGCAGAGCACGGGCTCTAGGCGCGCGGGCTTCAGTAGCTGTGGCACATGGGCTCAGTATCTGTGGCACGCGGGCTCTAGAGCACAGGCTCAGTAGCTGTGGCCCACGGGCTTAGTTGCTCCGCAGCACATGGGATCTTCCTGGACCAGGACCCAGACCCGGACCCGTGTCCCCTGCATTGGCAGGTGGATTCTTAACCACTGAGCCAGGAGGGAAGTCCTGGGACCACACCCCTTAAGCAGCAGTTTACTTTCAGCTAACGAAATATGTTAACATTTGGTCTTGAATAACCAGCTTATCTAAATGACCAGGCTAACTAGATGCTCAAACTTTTCCAAGCTAGTTACCACTGGGTTGACCAGGCCATCTGCCTTGAATGGGTTCACGCCCCAAATGATGTATGTCAAGAGAAACCACTTTGGGGAACCTCAAGCTTAGTTTTCCATGCCACTTACTATTTTTATTCTTGTAGTGTCTCTGCATGCACCAAGATGGAGCCTCCAGACTCGGGATCAATTAGTTTCTGGGCCATAACAAGGGATTTGAACAAAGCTGGTTATAATTGCTCAGTGCAGGGGGACAAGTAGCATCCCCTGGCTCTGGTCTTAATGAGCCTGAATACTTGGGCCAGAGCGCCCCCTCCCCCTCTGACCCCCTGTAGAGGTGATTACCCCACCGTTGCCATTTTAAGAATGGAAGCAGGGCCGATCGGCTCCTCTAATGAGAGCTGACAGTGGCTCCAGCCTCTGGCTTCGGGAATGAGGGGGAGGCCAGGGGCTCAGGAGCACGCCATCCCTTAAGTGTCTCCTCCCTGACCCGGCAGAGCAGAAGTCTGTTTCCCTGCTGCTCGGGGGGCACGGGTGGGCTCTCTATCTCTGAAGAAGAAAGCAAGCATGGTTTTTGTTTTGCATCAGCTTAGCAAAGGAGGGATTAAACTCAAATGCCAAAGCAATCAGACCCAGAGGAGGTGCAGAGATCAGGGCGGCATCCTCTCTGAGGCTGATCTGAGAAGACAGGTTGCCTGGAAGATTCCAAGCCTGCTGCCCGCTCTCGGGGGACTGGCTACCTGAGGAACAGGTGCTGGTGGGAGTCATAGCACCCTTGCCTGGCACCTTTTCTCACCCTTTCCCATTTAATGTCGGGCATCTCAGTGGCCCTGAATACCCACGGTGGAAAAGGACGCCCCCAGCGAGCAGCACGTGGCCTGCCAGTCGCTTCGTACTCTTCCCCGCAAACATGTACTTTGGGAGAGCAAAGGGCACTCAGGCTCTCTCCTTCCTTGCTTTCTGGTGCTTTATCTTCTTAGATCCTGGAAAAGTTAAGGTTTTTCATGAGCTGGTTTTGACTTGCTTGGTTTTGACTCGGTTCTTTCTGCCCAGCTGGTGGGGCTGGTGAATTTGATTCACTGTGAACCTCCTCTCTGGAATCTTTTGCTTTTAGAGAATGAGCTTTAGTTCCTATTCATACGTACCTCTAGATTTCTATCTGTCTCTGAAGCTTGATGCCAGATCCATCTATGGACTTATTTTCCTCCCAGGTACATAAGTTACAAGCTCTTCTGTATCTTCTTGTTCTCCTGCCGTTCTGTGTACCCATTCAAGGTCAGCAGGAGGCATGTAAGGACCTCTTCACTCAGAGACCCACGGGGTTCATTTTGTGGCTCCATCTCCTAGAACCTTGGGGTCCTCTGCTGGAGGAACAAAAGGGTGGGACCAGGGTGCTCCTTCTTTCTCATGAGCTATAAGTGCCAACTGGCAGCTGAAACTTCTTACTGCCTAGAGCACCCTTGACTTTGAGGCAGAACTCACCTCCCATTTGGAGGATGAAGTATCTTTTTTTTTTTTTTTTTTTTGTGGTACGCGGGCCTCTCACTGTTGTGGCCTCTCCCGTTGCGGAGCACAGGCTCCGGACGCGCAGGCTCAGCGGCCATGGCTGAAGGGCCCAGCCGCTCTGCGGCATGTGGGATCTTCCCGGACTGGGGCACGAACCCGTGTCCCCTGCAACGGCAGGCGGACTCTCAACCACTGCGCCACCAGGGAAGCCCCAGGATGAAGTATCTTTAAGAGAAAGGTACCCAGTGGTATAGTAGACCCATGAACAGTGTTCATGTTCCCCCACCTCACCTCAGTCTAGGACTAAGTCTTTGAGGCCAAAATGATTCTCTGATCAACTGTGGAGCTGGAGAATCCAAAGCTTCGGAATGTGCTAAAAAATCTCCATTTGTGTCCCCTGCCCCGATTCATTCCCCATCCCTCCTTCCCCAGGCTGGGCCGCGTCGCCAAGAGGGTGACTCTCTGCTTTCTTGCTCAGTAACTTCTAGGCTGCTCTGGTTACTGGTGGAGTGTCTGGCCACTGCCGGCTACCATCCAGCCGGTGAGGAATGGGAGGAAATGCTTTCTCCTACGGAGAGAAGGGGCTGCGGCCAGTGTGCCTGCTGGGTGCTAGTAGCCATGACCTCTAAGTCTCCTCCAAGATAAGTGTAGTCCCAGAGCCACTGGCCCCTACTAGTTTGAGGACCCAACTAGATTAAAAGCTACCCATCCCATGCTGACAAAGTTTCCTTAAAGGCTTTTCATAACTTCACACAAACAACTTACTTATGCTGATCTTGGCTGAAGCTAGCAGTACCTTCTTTTCCTCCTGGAATCTTTTTTTCCCCCAGATCTATGCCACGAACAAATATGGAGCCAGGGACTTTGAGGTCTTCACTAACGTTTGTGGTTTCAGACCATATAAAGCATCAGTGGAATAGCCCCCAGGTCTAGGGACAGGTTGGTGAGAGAAGTTTCTAAGGATTCCCTTCAATACTATCTGTTCTGCTGAGCAATTATCAATACATAGCACTAGGAAGAAAAATAGAAAACTCTATTGCTGGAGGGTTTGATTGTTGAAAGGGACAGTTTGGGACATGTAGCTCCATTTGGGGTGGAAAGTCTACAGAGCAAGCTGGGCTTCACCCGCTGTCACACCCTTCTCCAAAGACTCTCCTGCTAGACAGCCGATGCCCTGAGCTGCTCACTCGTGGAGGGATGTGGTATCAACAGAGTATCCTTGGCCAATCCTGGTGCCAATGGGGCGATGAACGTGAATGAGGACCTGAATGTTGCTGAGGCCAGGAGAAAGGAGCAGGTCGTGTGCACGCAGGGTCCTCAGGGTGACTCCTATGGTGGCTCTAAAGCAAGGGACACTGGGCAAATAGCAAGTGATAATGCACGGGAAAGAGTCCCCGTTTTCCTGGTGCAAAGGGTCTCTGCACTGGGGGCCTCCCCTGCTTTTCTGCATTTTACTCTCAGGGAAAACAGAATGTGAAGGCCAAAGACATGTGTGCCCCACCCCTCCCTCTGGAGCTTTCCTTGTAGCTACACTGTACCTGGTCTAAGCTGATCTTTCTCTTGATGGGTGCATGTGTTTAATTCCATGGAAGTTCCTGGGAGTAGGGTTCCCTTCCCAGAGAGGCTCAGAAATCGACTATCATGAATGCTGAAACTCCAAACTACTCAGACTTGGACCACTTGACTTTCCCCCGTGTGGCCTCTAGATGGCTGAGCGTCCTTAATTTAGTTTGGGGGAGGGGATCCTATCATGAGAGAGAGTTGCGAACTGCATTAATCAAAGATCTCTTTCTGGATGAAAACTCCTGAGGCAATCCGCAGTCAACCCCCTGCCCTGGGTATCTTTAAGTGACAGGATCTGTCTGTTCATGTGCTTATGAAAACATCTGTATAGCTAACACTCCAGACAGAAGTGTAAACACTTCCATGATGGCTTCAAGGTCTACCTGTTTCTCCCCCCAGCAATCATTCAGAAAGCAGGATTCATTATTCCAGGAAGTTGATTAAGCCTGGCAGTTTGTACTCACTGGTCAGGAATGGATGACACTTCCAACATTGCTTTGGTTCTGGTAAAAGTGTTGATGAAGTGGTATTTAGAACATTAAAGCCGATCCTTTGTGCTATAATATGGTAGCAGAGACGTGACTGTTTCCTTAACTAATGTGATTTCCCAGTAGAGTTTGATAACCCATGTTGAGAGGATTGATGTGACTCAATCTTTCCAGCATCTCCTGAACCAATTCAATTTGATAGAGTACTATGTTCATGGATGCCATTTATTTAGCCAGTCTCAGTGTCCCAATATCAGTGGGGGTCTATATTAGCAACGAAGCTTATATGGAGGTAGGCCTTCTGAACTATGTAATTTGGCTGAGTACAGACCATGCTGCAGATTGTGGTAAATTAAATATAAAAATATGGATATACAACTGGAGGACATGGTTATTTTCAGGTCCAGAACTTGGACATAGAGATGAAATTTCCCTCTTGCTGTGGTTTAGAAGGGGTTGAATAATATCTGCTTAAAAACAGGAGACTGTTTGCTACGGCCTGTGTGCTAGATAACCCTACCTGTGAATAGGGGACATCCTTCAGTGATGCCAAGCTTATTCTGTTGAGAGATGGTCAGTGGGTGCTTCTCTAGAAGAATGCCTTAGATGACTCCTGATGTTCCTGGCAAGGTCATGTTAGAGCATCTTGATTCATCTTCTAAAACATGGCCAGCAATGATTTTTATCCCAGCGGTTGAGGTAGAACATAACGGCTGAGGGAGAAGCGTCTTTGATTGGTTTCCTAGGCACATCTCCAGATGAGTACGCAAGTCAAAACATGGCTATGTGAGATCCTGCGACTTTTCTTAGCTCCTCTGGGAACAAGCCCTGCAGCCTTGAGTTCCAGCACTGGAGAGCGAGGTCTGCTCACCCCCTCAGCATCTGCTGCTCGGGAAGGAGCAGGGACACTTTCTTCCCATGGTCTTGAGTCAAACCCTCTGCTCCTGGTCTCCATGACTCTATGTAGTAACTTGAGCTGAGATCTGAAGAGCCGTGAGAAACCAGCTACTTGAACTTCTGGGTAAAACAGGGTTAGAGCTGGAATGAGGAAGCTGGAAAGGAAGAGACTGAATGAGGTGGTGACGTGTATCCAAGGCGCTCTAGATATAGCTCCAGCCTGGTTTGCTTCATGGTGCCTGGCACCTCACCAAGCAGAGCTTAATGTTCCAGGAGCTATTCGGCATGGTTGTTACCATTCCTTCCCAATTCCTTTGTGTGTGGGGTGGGGGGAGAGTGTGGCTCAAATGCTCTGGGACAAGTAGGTGACAGCCATGTCAACGGTGGCACACCTGTAGAATGCTATTAGCACCAGTATCCCAGCAGGCTGCTGAGAAGCTTGGGTAGCTGCCTTTGAGATAGCAGGACACAAGCTTCTAGAAGTAGCCCTGCTTACTGAATTGGGAAAACAACTCAAGAAAATCCATGGGGGATGTATTGCCTCTTGAGGCTGACCCGCTTGCTCCCCTGCTTACAGTTGTGTGTAGATCTGATCTGCTTTGAATGTAACAGACACCACCTGGATGCATTGCAGCTCTGGCTTTCCGAGGTGTCCTGAGGCTGCTGCCTGGTACTTGCTCGGAGAAGTCTTTCATGGTAGAAGGTGCCAAGATCCTTGGTTCTCTTGCTCAGCCTCTTAGATGCTGGCTTTGTCTTGAAGAGGCTTTCTCCAGTGGAGACCCTGATGCTTTCTTCCCTCATATCTGTCTTGCCTGTCTTGCTGTTCAGAGTGTTCTTGGGATTAATACCTGTGGAAGCCAAGAAGGAAACAGGATTGGGTAGGTAGAGGAGTTGAACTGTCCACCTCTCTTTTGGTCCAGCAAGCAGTTTTAAAGAGGAAGATTCTTTAAAGCTGTCCTGAGTAGGGGCAAGAGCATCGGACCTCTCTATTCTGCATTTATTAGTCACTGGTAGGGGCAATGTCAGGAAATGGGCATGTAACCTAGGCGAAGGCAGTTCTTTGGCTGAAAGGGCTGACTGCTAAGGGCTGTCTGCTAACAAGTGAAGTCATCAAAATGAAGGGTGTCCGGGGAGCTGAGTGGCATGTCACAGCATATTGCTCGACAAGCATAAGTTCCCCAGAGATGGCATCTCTTCCTCACTCAGTTTGCTTTATCCCAGTCTCCCATGTTGTGAGTGATGGGATCAAGCCACTTTTTCTACTCTTTTTTTTTTTTTTTAAAGCAAGTGACGCTTGCAAAACTAGAGATTGCAGCAAGGTAGGTAAAGCATGGTGATGGCTGAAGGGATGTTATCTCATTGCCGCTTCAGTTCAAAGGAGTACCTTTGTCTTTGAAATCAAGGTCCACTTGGGCTTATTCCTGAGCTCAGAGCAGACAGTCAATCTAGCGAGGCTTGTGGGTAGTGCCAGGTTCTACCCAATTGGCTGGTGGGGTCTAGTTTTGTCACTTCTGGGTCACCAACCCTGAGTCAGTGGATGATGGATAGGTGTCCCATCTGCCGCATGGAGCCCTCAAATCTAAAACTGTCATTCAAGGGTTTCCTGCCATACATTCTAAGGTTCAGACCCCTGTGGAATGGACAATGTCTGACTTCAACTGGAATTGTCACTCTGGTCACTTCTGAGTATTTCTACCACATGTCCAGAAGGTCAGACCATAGAGAAGATCTACACCAGGCCCACTCACTGTGAGCTTTCAAAGTCTCAGGATGGGCTCATCCAGAATGTCAGATAATCTGCAAGACAAATAACTTGGTCTCTTAAATGACAAGAAATAACTCACTTTAACCCTGATCATGGGATTCTTGCTGTTGGTTCCTTCTGGAGGTGGTGGGTATTTCTTATGGCCTCATGTCTGGGAGGCACGTGCAAGGACGGCCCACCTTTAGGGATGCTGAGATTTCTCACTCAAACATCTTTTCATTGTAAAGGTTCCTCTCCCCACTTTGATTCATGTGTGAAAAATGTGAGATCCCTAAATGGTTTTCCATTTATTTTACTCAAGTCCTGCCCTATCGATTGATGGTGCTTATAACCTCACAATCTTCTAACCCTATCATTCAGTTTATACCTATTAATGAACAATTATTATCAAAAAGCAAAACACAACAATGCAAAAAGCACGTTCAGAGTTCTGCCCAAGGGAATATCTCATATAGAAAAAACTTATAGCTGCCACTCTAGTTCTTTGAACTAACCAATAGAAAGACCAAGTTCAGGGGTTATGGGAAAGATAAAAATATTTTGGAGGGGCTTATGCAAAGACAGTAGCTCTACCCTCATGTCGTTATTCAAAAATTATCTCATGGTAAGTCTTATCTATAATCCATCCACTTCCTGTTCTGTATTTTGAAGCAAACATCATCAGTTTGTATGCATTTCTTAAAAAAAAAAAAAAAAGACACACAGAGGGCCCTTCCAGCATGACAGCATAAAGAGTTCTGGGGTGGACCTGTTCCCTGGGGAAAATATTAACTATTTAAAGTCTCTGGAAATGGCCCAAAGGTCCTACAGCAAATGAATATACATTTAATCAAGAAAATTTACAGTTTAGAACCGCAGAGTCTTTGGTTTTTGAACCAAGACCTGCAGACTCCCTTCTCCCATTTAGCTCAGTGCGAGGTTAAACTTCACTCCAGCATGGAACAGCCAAGGACCCAGGGCCCCCTTTCCCCTCAGCTCCCAGCTTTCTTTTCAGGGAGGTGCAGGACGTCAGCATTCCTCATCCTGTTCCAGTGACTTGTTGCTGAGACTAAGTCCTGTATGCGTACAGCTGAGATGCAAGGAACCCCCTCCTTCCACCAGACCACCACCCTTGGGACCAAGGTTCTACCTTGGGTTCTGTGCTGCTGAAAATACTGGGACTCATGGGGCAGGGGTTTCATGGTGAGAAGCAAGCCGAGGAGACCTGGAGTTGCTGGCCCCATCCACCAAGGGCTCACCTCCTAAAGTGAGGGTATAGGAGATGCTCACAATTTTCCCCCACCACTAGCACTGGAGCTGTGGCTCATATTCTGCTCTCTGGATTGAAAGCCATGGAACAGAGCTCCAAATCTCTTGGCGTGGAACTGACTTCAAATACAAGAATATGGAGACCTCCAGGCCAAAGGGCACTCTTAAACATGGTAGAAGTTAGGGTAAAAAGCAATTGGGACGTTGATAGCTTCATGGGAGATACAGGCTAAACTACAGGCTGGCTAGTTTACCAGTAAATGGGGGGAAGAGCTCCTCAGCTGGGAGGGACCCTTCTGGGGGCAAGACAAATCTTAAATGCTGCCCGTGGGCATCCGGAAGAGAGGGAATGACCTCCTTTGAGGTTGGATGGATTGGGGTACCTGATCAAGCTTCAGATAGGCCCAACCAGTTGAATCTCCAAGGAGACATGCACCATGTAACAGACACCTTGATTTAGAGATTTCTCAAGTCAAGAACTCAGAATGGGGTAGAATAAATGAGTCCGTTTGCTATTTTTTTTAACAGAATTACTCATGTTCTTTAAAGATCTCATTTGTCTTATTCAAAAAAGTTGTCTTCTGGAGGTGTCTTTAACAATAGATGAGGTATCTAGGTTGCAAGTTGAGATTAACATGTTTGTCTTTCTAGGGGACATTGCGAAGAGATTGTTCTACCAAAGTGTGGTTATTTTTAATGGAAGCTATTAGGTCTTTGCAATACTGGAGTATCTCTCCTTTTATCAGTTCTGGGTCAAAACAGGCAGGAGCCAAGTGCATTGGGCCTCCTGTGACTCTCTCAATGGGTGACAGTTCATGAGTTCCAAAAGAGGTGGGTCTGAGGTTTAGAAAGACCAACAGTAATGCTTTTGGCCAAGGTATCTGGAGGGCCTGTACAAATTTTGCCAACTGAGTCTTCATGTCCTTAGTGTGTTCGACTAAACCAGAGGATTGAGAGTAGGAATGGCAGTGAAAGTGTTGTCAAACTAGCCAAGTAGTGCAGACTTGAAGTACTTGAGCAGTAAAATGGGCTGCTCAATCACTGAAATTCAAGAGAAGTTCCCCAGGTAGGTATGGTCTTTTTCCAAAAGGACTTTAGCCATGGAAGAGGCAGTAGCCTGTCTGCAAGGGAAGGCTTTGGTGCAGTGTGAAAACATAGACCATGACTAAAATATATTTATATCCATGGGCTCGACGAAGTCGTGTGAAATGCATTCGCCAATCTCAAAATTATATCCATGGGATCGATGAAGTCGTATGAAATGCACTCGCCGATCTCAAATGGTCCATTAGGCAGTTTAAAATGTCTGGGAGCAGCATGAAAGGACTTCCCCAGGTTGTATTTTGCACAAGTGAGGTAGGCACTCTTTTTCAGTCTTGTTAACGTTTCCCCATCTATATTCACGCGTGTTGTCAGTAGCCAATGGTTTAATACAGGCACAATGGTGAAGGGTGGGAATTTGAGTGTCTGGCAGCTTGGGTTTGGACTAAACAACTCAGTTTTATCTCTTTTGCCAATCCACCAGTGGAATGGTTGCGTTTCTGATCTTTTTTCCTTTCTGAGGTTGATGGTTGGGCTTCCCTAGCCAGTTTTTCTAACTTATCACTTGGGGAAATCTCCCTTCCGGACTGTGACAGAGGTTTGACTGCTGTTCATTCCTTTTAAGGGTAGCATTCCTTGCAGACATATGAGCAAGGTGATTTCCCTTAGCTTCCAGAGAGTCAAGGTTAGGATGCTCCAGAATCTTACTCGCTAAAGCAGCAGGTAAAAGTACCGCATCCAATAATTTCTAAACATAGGGACCATTTTAAATTATTTCCACTGGAAGTAAGGAAGTCACATTGCTTCCACGACATTCCAAAATCATGAGCTATTCAGAAAGCATGTCTATTATCAGTGCCCTTGGCCAAAGTACAAGCCCATGTAAGAGAGTATAATTCAGCCCATTGGACAGACGTAGCCATAGGTAAAGGTGCTTTCTCAGCCTTAACCAAATGGGCAGTGGAAGTAATGGCTCTAAGGCAAGGGGGATCATCTGGGTCACAGGGTCCCCTTGCTGTCTATAATATCCTGTGGTTTGATGGTGGTCCCTGTCTTTTTGGGTGAGTACCCCAAGGGCATTCCCTTTTCATATACAAAAAGGAAGAAAGAATCTTGACATTTGGGATACCCAAGAGTCTGTGGGTTCATCAAACCTATGTCATCCAGCTCTTTCCCATAAAATTCTGTAGGGGTGGTGATTCTTTAGTAAAATGTAGAGGTTTGGCCATAAGAGAAGTTTGGAATACAGTTTCAGCAATAACCAACTAACCCGAGAAAAACTTGCAGTTGATGCTTAGTTTTGGGTTTGGGAGAACTTAGATGCAGACAGATTTCATGGCATCCTAAGTGCAGCTCTTGTTCTGATATCAGATGCCCTAAATGGCAAACTGCAATTCCAGAGAAACCGCCCCTGTTCTGAAAGGAATCAGGCTGAAGGCTAGTGCAGTTCCAGTTGGAACACCGTGATTTCAAGAGTCAGGTCGAAGTGCTAAATGAGTACTTGAGATACAGAAAGACTTAACCAGAAAGGATGAAGCCTCAAAATAGATCCTGAATAAAACCTGGAGAGCTTCAAAATGCAAAGAGGGTGGAAGTTTGGATCCAGGAGAAAGACCTACCCTCAAACTGCAGGGTCAGCGAGAAAAGCAGCGAGCATCAATTGGGTTATTATGGGAACTGCACCTGTTTGTTCACCTGCCTCAGTGCCATCAAGGGTCTTCTCTGGATCCCTATATGGGCCATCAAAATGTTAACCTTAAATACACTGCCAGGTGTCTCTCCAGAAAAATTGGGTCTACTCGGGATTGGCATAGAAGTGCCATTCGGGGTCTGCATCCCTGGCAAGCCACGTGTAAGTCCCGTGCAACAAGGAAAGAACTCTTTTGTTGAGGGGAAAAGGAAGTTGGGAGGGTTATAGTAAACAGTCCATTGGAGGAATTGAGTGTCTTTTCATTGGCTGAGTTATGACAGTCTCTCATTGGCTGAGCTCTCGCCATACAAAAAGCGTTCATCCTGTTGGGTTCGAGTATCATTGTAGGGTATGAGATTCCTCTTCTGGCCTCCTAATTCTAATTGAGTTTTTTGTTGTTGTTGTTTTTGTTTTGTATTTACCAGTAGGAAGGGTCTAATTTTTCACATTATGGTCACCAACTTGGAAAGTCTACATTGTAGAGCTTTGCTTCTGGCCACCTGACAGAGTTCCTGCATCAAAACATCACCACTAAAGACCACACACCACCTGTGGGTTTGCCTCTCTCTATGTTCTCACTGTCACCTCCAGATGGAGGTGGTCTTTACCTTGGTCACCTCCAAGCACTCCATGTGTCTGGAAGGTAGGACGTAGAAGGTAGGACTTAGGTCTATGCCCAGCCTTTCTTACCATGGTTTTGTCATACCATGGATTATGACATTCTAATCCAGGATGTAAAGGGAAAAACTTGACCCTTCTACTCAGTACTCTACTTCAATAAGGTGACCCTTGAATAATACAGATTTGAACTATGCAGGTCCACTTATGCTTTTTTTAATGGTAAATAACTTGATACTACATGATCAATGGTTGGTTGTATCTGCAGATACCAAACCACTAATACGGAGGGGCCAAGTAGATGGAGAGCCAACTATAAGTTATATGTGGATTTTTTTTTTCAACTGCATGTAGGGTCAGTGCCCCTAACTCCTGAGTTGTTCAAGGGTCAATTGTTCTACTTCACCCAGTTGTGTGGTTTTTCCACACATAAAGCAATTTTGCATCACCGTCTGGGTGTTCTATCATTTAACTCAATTCTGACACCATCTACCTGGAGAGAAGTATCAGATCCCCCATGGGTTCAGGTCTCAGTCCCACAGGACTGTTCACCTCCTACTTCAGACACCAATCACAATTCCAGGTTGTTACCTGTGCTTCGGATCGACTGGCTATTAATCGGTGGTTCCCATGACCTCCTCCTTGGGGTCAGTAAACTTGCTAGAGCAGCTCACAGAACCTAGAAAAACACTTACTAGCTGGCTAATTTATTATAAAAGGATATAACTCAAATCTTCAGATGGAAGAGAGATATGGGGCAAGGCGTGTGGGGGAGGGGCAGAGAGCTTCCATGCCAGCTTCAGGAGCACCGTCCTTCCAGCACACGCATGTGTTTACTGACATGGAAATTTCAGCCAGCCCTACCCATCACCTCCACCTCCAGGGAGGGGAAAGAGGCTGGAGATTGATTATATCATCGGTTCTTAGTGATCAGGTCAATCATGCCTACATAACGAAGCCTCTATAAAAACGCAAAAGGATGGGGTTTGGAGACTTCCGACTCCCTAATCCTAAGGTTGGCTCCCCTGGCAACCAGCCCCCATCTTAAGGGCTCTCCAAAAGTAACACCGTTAACATAACAGTGTGGTTGAAAGGGGCTTGTTATGAATAACAAGACACCCATTTTACCTCTATAGCTCTAGAACTATTTCAGGAACTGGGAACAAAACTAAATACTATAACAAGATGCTCCGACGGCTCTTGTAATTTCCTATAGAAGGGTTTCAGGGGCTGTGTGCCAGGATGAGGACTAAGACCAAATGCATATTTATATTACAATATCACGGGGGATCATCTGCAAGGTAACCAATATAGACTCTTCCAAAAGTCATTGGCTCTTCCTTGCACACAGGGCTCAGCCACAATCCTCATAAAGAGGGACCCACATATCAGAGGCTGAGATGCTCTGTTGTACATCCTAGGCTTTGTCTTGGAAGAACTTCTTGTTTTTGCTGTTGCTACTTTGTCCTTTACTGGCATCTCCCTCTTTCTCTAGCTCATCTGGCTCCATGGAGAAGCCTGGAGAGACCTCATGAGAAGAGCCAAGGATTAGCTTTTTCAGGCCATGTAAAGTAAAGCCTTCCCTTATGTTAGTGGGAATCAGGATTGGGGGCATCTCAAGCTGGAAACCAGAGAAGGTATAGTTGGTGATTCTCTCATGTCTTTAGTGCCGAGGACTTAGCGGTAGGATAAGGGGCCAACTCTGAAAGGGTGAGGATTTGACTGCAGTGGCAAATGAATCCTGTCGTAGCCTCACCTGTGTGCCCTTCTGGCTATTTGTAGCTGGTTCTCTCCTTTATATCGTAGTTTTATCATTAAATCTGGTTTCTGAACACAAAGAACATGCTATACTGTCCTCTTAGTCTGAGGGTGGGGGATTGCATGTGGGTAACCTCTTCTAGAACAATCTATTTCCCTTGATGCTGGATTGGTGTAGTTACCTGATAATCAAGTTTTAGGTGAACTCAGCCATCGGTGTCTTCTGCAAAGGTCTCTATCATAACACATACCATCTTGGTCCAAATTCTTAAGTTAAAAACTCAGAAGGGGTAATAAAACTCACTGAGGCCACTGCTGTTAGGGTGTTTCGATCTTTCTCATCTTAAAGGCAATGTCTTCAACGACTTTGGATTAAAGGGTTCCCCTCAACTCTAGAAGCCTGGTGGGAAGAAGGGCTCTGGTAAGAGCTTTTGTTGTTGTTCTAAGCCTTTCCAGAGGCATTGCCAAATGGCTCACCATTAAGGCTCTCCCTGAATGTGACTTTCTTGCCCATTGCTTATGGGGGAATCGCTCTGGGGGAGAGATGAGTGTACAGTCTCCACATAATGTCTCTATTTGATTCTATTAATCAAACAAAATTTCAAACACCACTTCCTTAGCTATTTAACATTTAATGAGCTACTTAATGTGTATATGTGGGCAGTACACAGCTGTGCAAGGGACTGAGTCCGTTATGAATTGTGACTTCCTTCTGTACTGCAATAAAAATACTGCAGATAAACAATGTGACAGTGCAAATAACACACGTTTCAAAGTGAAACTATGGGCTTAATAGGAAGTAGAATGGAGTCTATCTATCATCAGGATTTCTGTGCAGGTGGGTGAAGAACAAATGAATAGTCCATGACCAAGAGTCAACCGTGCCTGAAGCCAAGAAATGAACGGACAGTCCTGTGGCCCAGAAGCAAATGAATGTGACCCACCATCTGAAGCCATAGATGTAGCAATAGGATGAAAAATTCAGAGGATGCCCATTTTGTCCTCTCTTTGCTTGCAGTTGAAAAGTTAAGAGACCCCATGTGCCCTTGCAAGTGAGTGACGATGACAAGAGCAGAGACATGACATTCAACCTGCAATCACTTGGCAGTTTTTAAAAACTTGGCCTTGAGTATCTGGCCTCTTTAATAATGAGTGTCGAGTTGAGTGAGTTCCTCGTTGGCGATTTCTTGGCTGTTGCTGAGGTGACTAGATTGAGTTAAATGTTGAATTAGTCAGCACCACTTGGAATTCTGCAGTCTTGGGAGTTCTTGTAGGGATGGCAGGATTTGCCAGAAGCAGAGGGACAGACCGCACTTCAAGAATGATAAGCTTTGACGTCTTGTTTTAACGGAGGAGATGGAGGAACAGAAGTGAGATAAACTTAGAAGGTACAAGGACTTCAGATTCTGGCTGATCCTGTATGAATGCAGTAGAGCAAGTTCTGCTGGAATATTCTGAGACCATAGACCCAAGTTCCCAGCAGTGGGGCCTAGCTAGGGATGCCCTTGACTTCAGAAGTGAGGTCAGGCTCCTTGGCAGAACCTAGGGAATCTCCTGTCCTATCCTGTGGGGTCCAGGATGGTCCTAAATGGGCCTGAAAATGGACTCTGCGCTAAGTAAAGTACTCGTTTGGCTCTCTTCCTGGGGGCCTTCCCAGCGTGGATCAGGAGAATCAACTTGCCCTTGGAAAGGGAACTGAACTGGAACTCTTCAACAGAGAGTCACCTCCCCCTAAAGAGGAGAAGTCCCTTCTTAAGGGGATTCCTGCACTTCTTCAATGGATGGAATTCTTTCTCTCTGGGTAATCTCAGAGTTCTGAACAATGCTTCTGTGTACCAAAGCTTGCATCCTGATTAATCTGGAAGAAGGACCCTTTGAGTTCCAGTTTCTTCATGAAGTTATGCCCTGTTCTTCATCCAAAAGTCTGCTGGTCTACGAGCTGACCCAGTCGTTGTAGGAATCAGCTCGTGTCGCGCGCGCCTCTTACCAGCCTGCACACTACATGCCTTGAATCCTGAAAACTCAAGGCCCTTCTTCTCCATGAGGGTCCCAACCGGAGATAGAATCCATGTAGGACGACTACTCGTAGGCATGGGCTGCGTTGAGGGAACCAATGAGAGATGGCGTCCCTCTGCTAGAGACTCAAGGCTTCATCACACCACTTCCCCTCGCAGAACTGAAAAGGCAGGGGAAATATCCAAGGTTCATTGGGCCCGATTGTGAGCTGGAGCCATGGAAGCTAAAGTCCGAAAGAGATGCAGCCAGTGGTTGGAGGAAGGGGACTAAATACTCCAGCCTCTCTCCTCTTGTCTATCATCTGCTGGTAACTCTCACTGGGTCCATCAACTGGTTCTTTTGCCCTCTGTCTTCCAGATGAATATAAACAAATGATCCTCCCTCTCAGAGCACAGAACCAGGGGCAGGATGCTAGAAAGAGTGGATCTTTGGAGGCAAACGAAATCAGGCTGACAGCAGGATAGGAGTGGGTGTGCTATTTCTTGGTTTATGCTCAACTGTGAGGATTGACAGTTTCTGGTATATAGAGCAATGTATGGTTCTCTGCCGCGGGGGTCCTCTGCACTGAGCTGGCTCCTGTAGATCTGGAGCCTTTTCACCTTTTTATTATAGTTCTCCTGCCTGACGCAGTCATAAGGAGATTCCCTCCAGGCCGCTCCCAATACACTGCCCTTTCTGCTCTATCAACCGCTGTCGCCGTCACAGCTACCCTTCCTGTTCCTACTCTTGCTTCCCTCAGGTTCCCACTGACACAGATCTCGCTGCTATGCCATCGGCTCCACACCTGCTGTCCCTGACAGCAATGCAGATTAGAAATCAAGTGCCTGGTACGTTTTGCAGTAAAATTATCCCTGGTTCTTAGTTTTCACCAGAACATCGTTCTTTGGCTGTGGTTCTCAGCACTATGAGAGCCACATGTAAGAGGGTGAGACTAATCCGTGGCTCAAAAGGCTGGCAAGGGTACAGGGATCTGGACTCTCAACCCCAAAATGGTCTCTTCATGAACTGTAACAGGAATTATCTAGCGTCTCGGAAATGTCTACAGTCTCTGTGGCATGTCCTAGTGTGGGGGGGGAGGCAGATGCCCTGTGCAGTCTCTCTCCTGGCATCTCTTTGCCATTTTCATGCCCAGTGGCTCCTGAAGCACTTCTAACAGCCAACACTGTCATCTTATTGTTAGAGGCCGGAACTCAAGGTGTGGTCAGTACAGACGTGAAGTATAAACACCTTATCCAATGACTGGTGGCTGCAGGGGTATAAATACTCCAGCTCCCTCACCACCATGAGGCCAACTTGGGATGATTTATGTGGTCTCCTGAGCTCGCCTGTAGAACTGAACGCGTTACCCTCTGTGGAGCCAGGCCTGATACTAAGGCCTCAATGCTTTCTTGCCTTCCTGGTCCCATTTCCTTGCTCCCTGACTGATGGGTCTGGAGGCCACTTCCTAATAAGGTCCCCTCCGAGATTCAGGCCAAAGTTAAGGCGGTAGGCTACCTAGGTTTCTCATGTGGTTTTTTTTGCTTGGAGTATAGCACTTTGGAAATTGTCAGGAGTGGATGTAACTGTTAAACTCAGTTTCCTGAATTTTAATATGGGCCTAGCACCTTTAAGACAGAGGCAGAGATGGGCTTTAAACTTGGAATTCCCTAGATCCTGGCATCAAACAACAAGTGTGATGGGGTTGAGAGGAAAACAGAAGTGAAGACAGCAAGAGGAGATGGCAAAATTGCCGACTAGAATACCAAATAATCCTAATTCCAAGGGACCCCAGGCTGTGACTGAGTCCTTATGCTGGGGTCATCCCCCCACCAGGTAGCTAAAAAGCCTGTAAAGTAAGTTGAATAAACCAGGCGAGATTTTCTGCATGTAGGAAGGAAACCTATGGTAAATTCTACTGGAAAGCTGGTCTTTAAAAAGAACACTAAAAAACAAACAAACAGAAACACTCATCTCAACATATAAGGATGGCTTGCTTAATTATGGCCATACACAAGTGCATTCACTCTGAAAATTCATCAAGCTCTATACTTATGATTTGTGCACTTTTCTGTATGTATGGGATAAAAATTTACTGTAAAGAAAAAACATAGACATAAAAATACTGACTTGGGAATTCTGCCCACAATCCTATTGCTGCTAAAATGAAAATAATAGGCGCCAGGATTCAATCATGGAGAAGGGGGTAGGACCTCACGTGCCTCCTTCTCATGCCACTGGCCCATGCTTTGCCATGACTTTCCTTCTCTGTCCCCCTTTTCCAAGGTCAACCGACTTAGGGTAGAAATAAGGGGGATGCAGAAAAGACTTGTTTCTGCCTTAAATAGATAGCTTGGCTTGGCCTCTGTCCTTTCCCAGACACCAGCAAAGATTTCAACTTCGAAATCTCCTACTTGATGACAAAGCCTGTGGTCCCCCGGCCACTGGGAGAGGCTGCCATTTCTTTCTTTTGAAGCACCCTCCTCCCTGGTAACCAGACGCAGTGGCTGAGAACTAGCCGGGCATCTGTTCATGAGGCCATAAATCAGGAGGCCTCAGATGGTGTCAGGCCTGGTCAGATTGCTGATGGCATTAGGGTAACGAATGGGGAGTGGGGTGTTTATATTAGTTTTGGCTCTCGAGTTGAGGGGAAAATGCCAGCGTTTAGCTTCATGATAAACTCAGCCCCAACACATCCCGGGTCAGCAATTTATGTTTTAAAGATCCCTTGGGAGGAGCCGGGGCGGAAGCTCCCTGGGAAATCATGGCCACCTGAGCAGGGCTGCCCTGATGTGGGAGGAGGACGAGGCGAGACACGGATGGAGGGAGGGGGGCCGGACAGGGGACTGGAGTGGAAACTGGGCAAAGGTGCTTGTAGGGAGGGTGGGGGATGCCTGTGTGAAATAAAGGGAAAAGAAGCAGAAACAGGCAGGGAGAGCCTCAGATCCCAGTGCAGGTCTGATAAGGGCTCAACTCCATAGGGCCTCCCGAGAAAAAACTGCCCATTCAGGAAGCTCCACAGGGATAGCAATGGCCAGGCCCTTGGACCACCCCCCGCCCAACTCTACTCAACCATCAGCTGGGGTGACCTGGGAAGACCATGGAGACAGCATGGGTGCTGTGATGGGTTGCAAAAGCACTGCTGCTCTGTGCTCTCCTACGACTGAACATCAGGTTCTTTCTTGAAGGGCGATGGACATCCGTGGCTGCCACATGGAGATCTCCTTACTTGCACTTCCCCTTCCAAGAATTCAAGTTCTTTGGAGAGTCTGGCTGATGCATGCAGAACAAGTGCCCATCTTAATGTGACCCTTGTAGAACACGTGGTAGCT
This sequence comes from Mesoplodon mirus, assembly GCF_964341445.2. Taxonomy (NCBI): domain Eukaryota; kingdom Metazoa; phylum Chordata; class Mammalia; order Artiodactyla; family Ziphiidae; genus Mesoplodon; species Mesoplodon mirus. The sequence continues at coordinate 14,683,673 of NC_138989.1, forward strand.
GTAGCTCATTTACAACTGTGTCTGCAAGCCTAACGGCAGGTGTAGTTTGAGAGGTACCTTAATCACCTCACACAGCTGCAACCCCCTTATAACTCTTTGAAAAGCCAAAAGTCAAAGGGGCTGAAGTTCTGTATTTAGTAAACCTTAGTGTCTCCAAGCGCCTGCTTTGTCGACCCAAAAAGCATAAGAGGGGGGATGGGAAAGAGCCAGTAAGGTTACGTGTTGGTTGAGGTTGCCCTCAGAAGTGTCACATCCCCAGTGCTTTCAGGCTGGTGCTGAGTGCTGGCTTAGCCCAAAGCCAAGCAAGGCTTGGAGAAAGGTAACAGGCAAAGAGGCAGAGACTCCAATGGTCATTGTGGCCAGCTGAACTGAACCCAAGACAGAGTGACAGATTGCATTTTCCACAAATGATCACAGTATTTCCTGTCCACTTTGCCAAGCCCACTCGATAGCTGGGATCCACATCCTCACCCCTGGAGCCTAAACCAGGCTTTGCGGCTGCCTCGACTGATCAAATATGGCAGAAATGACCCTGTGTCTTCCAAGACTACATCACAAAAGAGGACATAGCTTCCATCAGGCACTCTTTTAGGATGCTTGTTCTTGGAAACTGCAACCATGCTGTGAGGAAGCCCAAGCATCCCTGAGGAGAGGCCCATCTGGTAAGGAACCAATAACCAGCACCAACTCATCAGCCATTTGGGGTAGGGGGAAAGAATCCACTTCCAAGAGTGCTCAGTCAAGTTGTCCCAAGTGATGACATGGGGAAATGTTGTCCCCACCCCCATCCCATGGACAAAATCAATGGCTTCTGTTTGGTTATGGCATTCAGTCTGGGCAAAAGATACAAAGAGCATCCCAGCTCTGAAACACCAATTGTGAGGTCTGGGGAAAGAATACCTAATTTTATAGGTGAATAAAGGTTCAGAGAGGTGAAGTCATATGCCTGAAGTCACAGGACTGGTAAGAGAACAACTATTCAAGCCCAGATCTGCCTGACCCTAAACCCTGTACTTCCCTATGCTACTAACTAATCTGATCATTGACTGTCTTCATGAGCTTTCCAAACAGAGGTCAGTCAACCCCACATTCAGCACACAAAGTACTTTTTGGCCTCTTGAAATCAAGGATTCTTAGGACATACAAGATATGAAAGACACTCTCCCTCTCTGCAGACTTCACATTACGGAGAGGGGGCACCACCATCTCTAGTTGCTGAGTCTCAGAGTTAGACACGGGGTTGCTGAGAAGAGCATGTGTGCTTCATAGAACTGTAAATCAGGGACACTTTGTCTTCATGACAGAAGATAAGAAATGCCTGCCCATCTCCTAGCTGAGCCTCCGTTTTCTTGGCTGTAAAATGGGGATGAGGAACTTGCCCAAGTCTACTCATCCTGGAAGGACTAGTGGTTCAAATCCTGACCTCCTAATCCATTGCTCTCCCTACTACATCCGAGCTGCCCCCAACGCCAAGTAGAAAGGATATGCCAATAATCTGAAACTTATTTCTACCCTGAGCCCCAAAAGATCTCAGCCTATAGCTTGCTAGCAAATGCTGTGGACCCTTGTTGCTGGCTCAGACCCCAGAGCTGGTCCCCTTCTATCATACATTCAAGTCCCTACAAGCACAGGCACCTTGGTATCGTCAAGATGGAAGCTAGCCCACACGAATGCTGTGTGATGGTGAACAAGACACACTCCTTCTCTGGGATCCTGTAGTCTTTACAGATGAAGGTGTATTCATTCATCAAGGGGCAGGACCTTTGCTGGGAACGGACGGTGGTTATGGGCTCTGCACTGAGAAGCGCGGAAAGGAAACATAATCCACAAGCCAGGAAAACTCATAAGGATGGGACATGGGATGGTACCAAGGAAACTAGGTAATGGCTGATGACATGCTGGTAGTGTCCATCCCAGGCTCACAGGTACCTTGGAGAGAAGCAGACCCAACTCTTGGGGTACCTTGGAGAGAAGGTACCTAGGAGAGAAGCAGACCCAACTCTTGGGGGCCATGTAAGTGGGAGGCCAGGTCAGTGACCCATCCTGGGATCAGGAATGAGACAGAGATAGACCAGCCAAGAAATAAGGAGCTGTGTTGATTAGTACCTGAGGCTACAGGTTTGGTGTCAGACCCTAGCTTGCCTCTTATCTGCTAGGAAACCTTGGGTGAGCTACTTGAGTCCTTTTCCCCCCAGTCTATAAAATGGGGTTAAGGTTACCCAACTCTGAGCACTTGATGACAATCTATGTAATCACACCAAGTCCTTATTAGTGCCTAGCATGCTGAGTGCTGAATAAACTCTCTTAATGAGACTGCAACTGTCTGCTTGTTCATGGCTGCTACTACAATGGACTGTGACAAGGGCCACTGGAAGGTCACAGGCTAAGTTTCCTAGGAAATGGACTGAAGTGAAGTTTAGAGGGCGACCTTGGAATCAACCCCTATGGCAGGAGGGAGAATTGATCTCCAGTGTGAACCCAGCGACAGTGTTGGCCAATCCCATGGGAGCCCTGGAATGACCCTTCTGAGGTATCCTGGGATGGTCTGGCCAGGCCTTGATACCCCTGCACAGGCATGTCACTGGTTGTGGGCTACACAGGGAAGAGCATGACCTTGGGTTAAGCAGCTCTCTGCAGCTGATGTGATCTATGAAAGGGGATCTGCGTGGTACCTCCCAGATATTTGGAGGTGGGGTGGAGCAGGGAAGGCTTCCTGGAGGAGGTGGCATCTGAGCTGAGCTCTTAAAGTTTCTGTGAATAGGAGTTGGCCAGGTGAAAGGTCTTGGAGGGAGAGTCTAGACAAAGACATCACAAGTGAAGAGTAGAGGGAAGGTGGGGGAAGAAAGCAGATACCAGTCCCATTGATGACCTTGGACATACAAAGCGTGTTCCTATTTCAAGCCTCTGCCCTGGGAACACACTTCTCCTAGACACCTGCGTGGCTCACTTCCTGTCCACATACAGGAAGGCTTCCTAAGGAGGCTGACGGCTCCCTAAAACGGCCCCTGCTGCACTCCAAGCCTTACCCTGCTGGACTTCCCAGCTCTCGTTGTTCCCTGATAGGTAGTTCTGTCTTCTGTGATGCTCGTTTCTCCCCCCGGAATAGGAAACTTCCCAGGGACACTGCCTTGGGCGCCCACTTTGTGTTTTCAGCATCCCCAGCACACACACTTGGCTGCAGGCAAGGGCTTTGCCCGAGTGAGGGAAGACATTGGAGAAAAGCAAGGGCCAGGTGGTAAGATGAGATGAAGTCATGTGCGGAGAACTTGGTGTGGAGGAGCTTGTTTAGAAAACAGTTCAATACGATGCATTGCCAGGTGCGTTGACAACTGGAATGGATGTCCTGGGGGGGACAGAGTGGCCTTCCTCCCAGAGTCCTGGAGAGACAGGGACTTGCGCTGCTGCTGACAAGGTCCATCTGCCTGTCTCCAGGCCAGATGGCACCTTAAGCCATCCCAGGTGTGGACCGTGCCAGACTCCCCAGAGAAGGCCCTTTCAGAGGTCTCTCATCAGCTTGCCTTGAAGTCTCACACCTTCCCGGGCAGGATGTTCCTTTATTGCAAACTCCCCAACTGATTGTTCTTAGGACCAAGCCCTTTGATGGTTTTATTGTCCCTAAATTCACACCAGGCCCCAATAACTTCAGAGCAGGTAGAGAATGCAGAGCAGGGAGGGTGCGGGAAGTGAATGGCCCAGGATCAAGGCAGGAGATTGCAACCTATAAATCTGCGGGCACAGACTTGCCTCTGAAGGCTTCCACGTGTGGGGCGGGGCAGCTCCTGCAGTCCCCGGCCCAGGATGCCAGGGCTAAGTGGATCAAGGTGGTCCTCCACCTTCCAGGGCTCCTACGTGCACCTGCTTCGGCTGCATGGGAAACGGTAGGTCCATGCAGCCAACTGCTGCTCTGCCCAGCAATGACTAGCTCTAGAACCAAGTGTCACTGGAGGCTTGAATCGGCGAGGCTTCATATTGGGTCCCACACATCCAGCTCGTGCTGGGACCAGCTTAGCTGACTTGCTGACTCAGGGTCCGACTGAGGGATCCCAGACTGAGAAGAGAATTTGGGTACAATCACATTTGTTAATTTTCCTCCCTTCTCTGTCACATTTCCCCACTCCATTATGCTTTCTGGGGTGACTGCCCATTAAAGGGGCCTGTTAATAATGTGACCACCTTTGACATTAAAGTTTATCCTACTGGGAACCTCTCAAGAAACTGCTTAGACCAAACCTCAGGATTGTTCTCTAAGAAGGAAGCTGGGGATATTTAACCACTAACCTCAATCTTTCATCGGCTGGGAGGATCACTCTGGGCGTTAACTTATCAGCACTTCTGGATTGTTCATAATTATTGTGGCCAGAGAAAGCCCTCAGGCAGAGGTGCTGGAGCTTTAGAAGTTGGGGGGCAGGCATCAGCATGAAGGCCACAGGACGAGAGCGATCCACTGATGTTGTAGGTAAATTTCAGGGTGGGCCAAGAGGGTGTAGGGAACGTGTTCTACATTCAGAAACTTGGGTTGATGAGGTCTTGCATAGGGTTCCAGCTCCATGAACTCCAGCTTGGGCTTGGAGTTTAGCAGCCTTCATTTATTCAGCCAACAAATATTGAAGCAACTGCTATGTTCCAGCACTGTTCAAGGTACTGAGATTGTAGACCTAAAGAATATAGGTGCTGGGCTTCTCTGGTGGCGCAGTGGTTGAGAGTCCGCCTGCCGATGCGGGGGACGCGGGTTCGTGCCCCGGTCCGGGAAGATCCCACATGCCGCGGAGCGGCTGGGCCCGTGAGCCATGGCCACTGAGCCTGTGCATCTGGAGCCTGTGCTCCGCAACGGGGAAGGCCACAACAGTGAGAGGCCCGCGTACCACGGAGAAAAAAAAAAGAATATAGGTGCTATCTCCTATCTTCAAGAAATGGCCCTAATTTTCCTCACCCAACAGTATAGAGTCAGGCTTCATCATATCGCCCTACTTGGCCTCCATGGATACTCAGACAAACAAGAAAATATCAAAGGTGGCCTGCAGCTGATTAGGCTGAGATCTGAAGAAGAGGAAGCCAGATAAGCCAACAGCAGGAGTGAAGAGCATTCCAGGTCAAGGGAGCAAAGAGGAGGGGAGGGTAAGATGCGACTGGGTTTGGCATCAAACTGCAGGAAAGCCAAATCTGGCCGACGGAGGATGGGTAGGAGATGCCTTTGGAAAGGACAAAGGGAGCTGGATTGTGCAGGACTTTGTAGGTTAGTTAGAGAAGGGAGTTTAGCTTTTATTTTTAGGCCAGTGGGAAACTAGTAGAAGCATTAAGATGAGATTTTCAAACATCATCACCATAGATGAAGCCACCTGGTCTTCCTCCATTCTCTCTAGAATAGTCAGCAGGAAGGAAGTGGGTAGATTCTGGGTATTTTTGAGAGTCTGTGACTTGCGGATGGATGGGATATGGGAAGAGAACTTTGTAAGCTAGGATTCTCAAATCTGTTAGTTTGGTCTTTCAGAAAGTAAGGGAGGGACGGAGTTCAAAGGGAAAGTGTCTTATTTAGGGCAATTCCCAGTGCTAGGCTGGGGCTGACATCACTTCTCAACTCTACGTTCAGTGATACCCAATGGATAGGCTGAAACTGGTTGGGGGTGGAAGTATTTACACCAAAGAATTTGGCAAACGCCGTAAATCAGGGCCAGTTGTTAACCACTTTCCAGAACACCACTGATATGCCTCCGAAAGACGAGGGTGGGAAGAAGAATTGGCAGGGAGAGCCTCAGCCTCCGAAGCAGAGCTGACGAAGTATCAGTTAACCCAATAGGGAGCTCGAGCAAAGATTGTGAGACCCTCCTAGTAGGCAGAAAGGGCGAGACCCCAGTCCCCCTGCCTTGCTCCGTCACTGCCAATGAGCGGCCCAGGAAGAGCACGATCTCAGCTTGAAAGCTGAGGCTGATCCCAAATCTGTCAGCTAAACCACGTTTGTGCAGCTGAACAAAAATCTCTTTTTTTTTAAAGAGATCTGGGAGGTACATCTCCACGGCAGGTCTGCTCTGCATATGTGGGAGGGGGAATCGGTTTTTGTCAAGGGAGACGCACACGTACACAGACCTACTCACTAGGTCCTGCTATTAGACAAATGGGTATCAATTCCCACTTCCGTATCTCCACGTCCTATGTGGACCAGACCTATTTCACTTCCTTCCTGTGCCCGTTACACTCTGTTCTTTTGCATCCTATGGAGTCCAGCCAGTGGACGCAGGAGCAGATCAGCATGTGACAGAGGTGAGGTCACTGACGGATTCCAACAGCAGAACTTCCGTACCTGCTCTTCCCTCTGCGGAGGCGTTTGCCCCAGATGTTAGCGTGGTTTATGCTTACTTCAAGTCTTTACGCGTGAGCACTTTCCTAGCGTATTTTAAATTGCCACCCTACCTGCATGCCCCTGCTCCGCCTTGACCCATGTTCCTGCTTTATTTTTCTTCATAGCTCTAATCACCAACTGAAGTTGCATATGTTTGGCTTACTTGTCTCCCCCAGTATGGGCAGTACGAGCTTGGAAGGTGAGCACTGAAAGGATGAGATTTCACTGTGTTCGCTGCTGCGTCCCCAGCACCCAGAGCAATACCTGACGCAGAGCTCTGGCACTGAATAGGTCACAGCAGGCACTATGTGAGCGGTGCCCTGGATGTGTGCCTTGTATACCTGAATGGCCCAATAGGGTGGCCCCATCGGCAAGGTCCCAGGCAGGGGGGAAATGCCAGGGAATTTAATACAGAGAATCCCTTTCACAGCCCCTAAATGGTTGCTGGAGTACACAGGGTAAGGTGAGACAACCCAGGGATGAGCAATAGCTGGGGGCCCCTGCTGCGGAGGATGGAGGGCAGAAGAGGTGGCCTTAACCTCTTCCTTTGGTTGGAGCCATTGGGGTGAATCTGGAAAGGCACTGGATTTCCCCGGCGGTGGCTGGTGACCAGGGAGGGATGGAGTTGGTGTCGGGACCTGGAAATAAGAACAAGGCAGCACCTGAGGAAGAGAGGAAGGGGTAGACATAGCCTGGTTCTCCTGCTTTCCTCTGCTCCCATTGGATGGACCCAAACCGAAGCCAGCTGCCAAGGAGCCTAGGGAAGTCTGCAGCCGTCTTTACAAGCTGAGCAGAGGGAAGGGTGAGAAATTGATGGAAAGGCAAACAGGTAATGACCAGCAAAGCAGTGCTGGCCTCGCACACAGTAGGTATTCAGGTATTTGAAGACTGGCACTTTCTATCCTCTCGAGGAACAGAATGGAGCAGACCTCCATGAGGGCACAGGGAGATGGAAAGTAGCCTCTGTTACTGACAGTCTTCTGACTCCTAGCAAGCCCAGACATCTCATTTCTTGTCCCTAGATTTTGAGATCCACACCCTTTAAAAAAAAAAAAAAAAAAAAAAAAAAGGCTTCCCTGGTGACACAGTGGTTGAGAGTCCGCCTGCCGATGCAGGGACACGGGTTCGTGCCCCAGTCCGGGAAGATCCCACATGCCGCGGAGCAGCTGGGCCCGTGAGCCATGGCTGCTGAGCCTGCGGGTCCGGAGTCTGTGCTCCACAACGGGAGAGGTCACAACAGTGAGAGGCCTGCATACCGCAAAAAAGAAAAAAAACCCCACCTCTCTCCCCTCTACTTTTAAAAACTGTGAGCTGGCTTGAGTGAATGTTTCTAGTGCCCAAAAAAGTCTTGATTGGAACAGTTTCTGATTCCAGAAAGGCAGCGCTTGGGAAGGGATACCCTCCTGCTCAATAACCTTCTATGGCTCACCACTACCTTCAGCATCAAGTCCATTCTTTTCTCTGAAAGGCCTCCAACGTGGCCTGTCGAGGTTCAACTCAGTGGTCTAAGATAAGTGTGTATGATTGCTACTGGGATTCGTCTAGGTGTGTATTTTGGTGTCAGCTGGGCTTGCTCATGCATCTCTCATCAGCTGGGGTTGCGTGGGCAGCTCTGGGCTTTCTCATGTATTTGAGGATCAACTGGCTTTAGGTTGACCTTGGCTGGGACAGCTGGTCCTCATGGTCACTCTCTAGCTTTAAGTTCATTCACATGATGGTAGCATGGCTACTCCTTAGACTCCAGCTAAAGTAGTAGATGTCCTTAGTGTGCTACTCAGATCACCTCCCTCAGGACTGAAACAACCCCCCAAGTGCTGTGAGTCTGGGCTGCTCATGGCTCACAGATCAATTGTCCTCTGGGAACTGGCTTCTGGCCCTAGAGAGCCGCTTGCCCCCAACATCTGCTACCTTCTCAGGGGCAACCTACATTCAATGCCTAGTCTGTGAAGGGCACAAAGCTCATCTCTTCTCCGCTTCTGAAACTGGAATGGCCTTTCAGACTTGCCCCAAGGCTCCCCATGGGGCCCACTGAGGCCTCCGCAGCAGCATGTCAGTTCAGATTCTCCCAGAAGAAGCCCAACCCTTCTTCCCTGGCTTCCACAGGTGCTACTGCTAAGGGTTCTCCCCAGGAAACCCACCTGCATGCAAACCCCAGGAAACTCAACCTACAGCATGTGACTTTCTTACTAACAGGTTGAAGAGTTTGACACCCGTCCTTAACACTGACCAGACTACCACTAGTTACGTGTTAACAACCACCTCTCCATGGGGAAAAGTTCTGATTTGCCAATTTCCAATTTCCATGGTGTAAATACTCCCACCATGCCCAACTTCAAATTACCATCCTGAAGTCACCAAATGTGGAATTGGGCCAAGAGGGGCAAGGTGGGCTTATAGGTCCGTAGGAAGTCAGCCCCAGGACCCTGCATCCTCACACACGTGTGTGTATGTAATTAAACAAGTATCTTGGAGCAATACCTGCCCTTACTATACGGAGTGATGCTGATTTTTCTATCCTTTCACTTTTTATTTTAAAGCGCGTCTCAAGTCACGGATTTAAGGCCTCTAATGGGTCCTGACCGTGGTCTGAAATACGTGCGTTAGGAGTGTCCTGCTTGGCAGAGCAAGCAGCAGCTAAAGGCTGGAGGGAGGGAGTGTTTGGGGACGGGAATCTTCCTGCCCCTCCAGGGTGATCCAAGAGGTCTTAATTCAGGAGGTGGGGAGGGTAGGATGAGTGGAGAGTTGGTGTGTTTTGTTTTGTTTTCAAACACTGAAACACTTACAAAGCGTCCTTGCTTTTCTTGGTATAAGCCCCCCTACAGAACTGGTTTCCGCTGGACAACCTAATTCTCCCCACTTGCAAACACACTTCTCAGGGCTTTATAAGACTGAAATGTAGATTTAGTTCCCAAAAAGTACTCAAGACTCTCTCTCATCCAGTACCTCCCCCTCCCCCAGCTTCATAGAACCCTTGGGTTCTTCCAACACCACGGGTTAGGCCATCAAGCCAGGAGTTTGTTGGATAAATAAAGCCATATTCCGCCATGAATACTCTGGTGTTGATTGAAGTCACCTCCCTCAAGATGGTGTAAGGCTTTCGGTACCTCCAACAACTGGCCAGCTGGCTATAGCAGGGCTCAGTTCAGCTGGAGGCGTGTCAATTGGCTTGTGCAAACTGGAGAAATTGGACACAAACCTGGAGATGGGCTTCTTGTGAGCAAAGTCTGGCAAGACTGGGTCTGTGCTCTTGCCTGGCCATGACCTAATGGCCTTAAACTGGAACTCTCCGCCCTGAAAACCCGGGTCCCAAGAGGGGGCAAGAGTTTGAGACCCCAAAAGAACAGGGGTGAACATTTGGTCATTACAGCCCTGGGGTAGATTGGAAACCAGCGCCTTTCCACGGCACGTGGCTGGATCTGAGTGCAACACCCAAGGGGCAATAGCTGACCTGAGCTAGGTAGGAATATAACTCGTTCCCAGCCCAAGGCAGTCCACCAACTACAGCCCTCACTTTAGCTGTTTGCACTTGGTTAGAAATGGTGCTGTCCCGGGGAAGTTTCTCTCTTCCCCGGGCAGCTGAGCCTCTTCTGTCTCTTTGAAGATTACGGGGCTTTAGCCTGCCTTTAAAGTGAATTTTTCCCCCTGTGTTTTATTATAATTAATGACCAGAAAACTCTTCTCTCTTTTCCCCCTCCTTTATCTCTTAAATATGTTGCTTTCCTCTTTAAAAACGCAATATTTCTTTTAACCCAGGATATGGATGAGCCTGTCCCTAGCAGGGCAGGCCAGGCTTCATCTGTCAACTTGATTATGCAAAGCCTCTGTCTTCAGCCGGCATCTGAGGTGGATTTCAAAGCCATGACTCACGTGCGCTTCCAGGCTTAGGACTGGAGAGCGACCTCCACAATGAGCTCTCCACACAGGTTTCCCTTCTTGAGAGGTTTCCTCCAAGGCCCCGGGTGGCTAAATGATTCAGACGACTCTCTGAGTACACACGCGTGTAGACACACAACCACACAGCGTACAGTTCTGCCGCCTGAGCTGCTTTTCTGTTAGTGGTGTTTCAGAGCCATCTCTCTTGGCTACAAGAGACACATCTGCAACAGCTCAGATGACTCGGGGATTCAGTGGGTAAATGTGCAAAGATGTAGGTAATAAGCACTAGATTGTTTCCAGTTTTCTAAAATGCTCTATGGGACGTGCATTCATCAGAACAACAGACAGATGTCCTCAATATTGAGTGCAAAATAGCAGAATTCAGAAGAGTAACAACATGCATGCCCACGTATGTGCGCACAGAATAGATCTAAAACAAAGTTTCTCAGTCTCAACAGTAGAGGTATTGGGGGCTGGATAAGTCTTTTTGGGGTGCTGTCCTGTATGTACGGTGTAGGATATTTCACAGCATCCCTGACCACTATCCGCTGACATCAGTAGCAACCTTCAGGTGTATCTCCAGGCATTGCTGAATGTAGGATAGAATAATAGTTCTCAGCAGGGGTGATTTTTGCCCTGGAGACAAAGATACATACCAAGATATCAATCGTGAATTCTTCCGGGTAGCGGAATTGGGGGAGGAGGCTATTTTACTAATTGACTTTTTAAAGTTGTATTCCTTTGGTTTGGGGAGGGGGGAGATGCTGAGACAAAGCTGACATACCCAATTTAATAAATATAATTTAAAAACTAAAGGCCAGGTATTTAAAATTCAGAAAGCCCGTGTACTTAAAGGTTCTTGCTGACACTATTCGTACCCAAGTGTATATATTACTTTGATTTAGGAACATGATTTACATACTGAGCCCTGTGCATAGATAGGGCCCGTGAAGTTTTTACTTAGGGCATAAGTGTTCTGAACATGAGGCAAAGTGTGTGTGCACATCCTTCGTTAGTCATACTGTGCACTTGACCAAAGCTTAATTTGGGTGGAGGAGCTTTTGCGAAGTTGGATCTTTTACATACTCTCTACAAAGTACCATCGTTTCATCTTCATTGTTTGTTCAGTAGGTGGGATGCGGTTTCCCATCAATACAGTGAAGAAAGTGACGTGTTTGCTGTGTCTCCAGCAGGACCCCTGAGTGCGAGGAGAGGTACAGGAATAACACCAGGCAGAGGCCCAGTCCACACAGCACACCCAAGGTATCTTTAAGGAGGCCTCTCTTCCCAAACCACTCCTTGAAAAGATTTCTGTAATCTCGGGAAATATATCCAGGATCATGCCTCAAACTGGCTCTGATCCATCATTTGAGAGATTGTAAAAATCCAGAGGCCAGAGCCCCACACCCAGGAACGATGATTTCACTGGGTCTGGAGCGGGGCCCAGGCCTCTGGACGCTTTGAAAGCATCCCAGGGGATTCTAATGTAACCATACCCGATTTCTTGTGGACCATTTTCTGCCTGAGCCCGTGGTTAGAGGCCCTCTGTGATAAATGAGGGGTGGAATTGAAACCACAATAAAATATTCTTCCACTATGACAAGCCACGTTGAGGATGCCCGGGCTGGAAGTTTTACAGGTGGGCCCCATGGCCTTTGGCCATCTCGGAAGATGGATCTAGGTTGAGGGGCCGACCCACGCATGCTGTGCAGTCAGCAACAGCAAACGTGCTTCTGGAGGGTTTGCAGACCCCGTATCTGAGCCATGTGGACGAATTGCCAGCTGAATTTGATCAGAAGCACAGAGATCTAGAGGTCCAAACCTTCCAGGCCCAGGGTTTCTCAGTTATTGAGTACTAAGTCTCTCTGGGCCTAAAATTGTGCTCCCTGGGAGGGAGGGCTGTGACAGACGGAGACACAGGAGATCTCTGCTCAAAGCCAGTGATGAACCCTATGCCCTGCCCCCCACCATCCTGCCCATTCCTTAAGGCCCAGTTCTAATCTCATCATTAGAATTAATGATGGGCACCTTGTGAGCACATCGTTACATCAGCCGCTGAGAATACAAATGCAAGATCACTCAGCAAGGTCAGGTCACCGTCTGGCTTTGGACAGGCCTGGGTTGGTAAACAGAGTTCCCTGAGCCTCCTCCTCACCCATCCTTTGTAAAATGGAGCAAATACCTACAGACAGGAGTCTGATCCGTGGTAAGCAGTGACAAGGACAAGAGGGGAAACACTGCCGAAATCCAAATAGTCGGGGTTTCAGTTAGTGGTAATAGACCAGTGCTAACGTTAGCTTTTATAAGTGCCCTGGGGACGTAAGACATTAACACTAGGGGAGGCTGGGTGAGGGGTATATGTATTTCTGTGCTATTTTTGCATGCCCGGTCACAGGGGAGGCACAGGCGGCTGGCATGGGTTAGGACCATGGGCACCATGTGGGGTTCGTGTCCCAACTCTGCCACTGAAAGCTGGGATTTTTGTTTTTTGAAGAAACAGAATGGGGAGGTTCCCTAACCCTTCACCTCAGTTTCTCCCTCTGTATAATGGTGACGATAGAACCTACCTAGTGGAGTCGCTTTGGATTAAAGCGTAAAGTGTTTGTACACTGCTGATACACAACTGCTTTTTTAGAACCAACTACTGCTATTTCTTACTGTGTCGTTGGTATTTGCCAACCAAACCGTGTAATTCAGACCCTCAGATACTGGTTGGATGCCGTTTTCTAGTCTGGGTATCACAATGCTTTACCTGTGAGTGGCCAGATGGTGTCTCTGGCTCACGCCTCTCAACAGTGGCCTGAGACACACCTGACCTCTGGGCAGCCCCTGGCATCCTGCCCACACTGAGGCATGACTGAGCTTCTCTCCTGTGTCCATCTCACTGAGGGGTCATTGGCCTGAAACACCGTTCTGATGGTACAGAACTCTTCTGGGGGAGTATCTCTTATTAGCTAAGGTCACTCTACTCTGAATTAAGTCAATTTAGAGCGCTCTTAGAAAACATAAGGGATATTCCTTGTAGCCTTTGTTGTAATAGGTTGTTCCCAATTTCCTCCTAAGTGCCCACGAAGAGGAGATGACTTATATGATGGTAACCCTCACTATGGGCCCCCATTTGCTGCCACCAAAATGAGGCAGATTAAATGTATACACTACTGTATATAAAACAGATAACCAACAAGGACCTACTGTACAGCACAGGGAACTCTCTCAATATCTTGTAATAAACGATAACGGAAAGGAATCTAAAAAAAGAATAGATATATATGTATAACTGAATCACTTTGCTGTACACCTGAAACTAACACAGCACCGTAAATCAACTATATTTCAATAAAATATAGTTGAAAAAGGTACTGATGTGGAACGATGACTAAAACACATTAGGTAAAAATGTGATGTGCTGTGCAGCCTACAATCTTTATGTCAAAAATTAAAGGCATGTATTTAAGCATATATTTGTAGGAAAACACATAGAAAAAGATCCAGGACAGTGCTATATGATAGAACTTTAGGTAATAATAGAAATCTATATACACCTCTGCTGCCTGGTGCCATAGCCACTAGTAACACACACCGTTGAGCACTTGAAATGTGGCCAGTGTGGCTGAGGAATTAAGTAGAATTAACGTTGAAATGGAAATTGCCTCCTTGGCTACTGGGTACCATATTGGATGGCAGAGGTCTAGAAGGTAGGGAGCAAACTTAATCATGGCATTGGGGCAGGAGAATAGGAGTCCCAGGGCTTTCCCTCTTTTTATCTGGCTTATTTAGGAAATATACTACAGTACTATATTACATAAATGAACATTCTTCTACATGTAGTGTGGTGCCCTGGATTGAACCCTGGGACAAAAAAAGGACAGCAGTGGAAACACTGAAAATTTGAATAAAGCCTGGAGTGAGTTGCTATTAATGGACTCTCTTTTTAGTTCTGACGAATGTTCCATTGTGACGTAGAACATTAGGGGAAGCTAGGGGAAGCGTGTATGGGGTATGATTCTCTGGACTACCTTTGTAACATTTCTGTAATCCTAAAACTATCCCAAAATAAAGCTTATTTTAAATAATACTGATAAGTTTGGTGCTCAGTCTTTCCTAGATGTTAAAAAATCAGACACTTGCAACTTCTCTGATCAAGGAAAAGAACACACACTTGAACCTTTGTTGGTTCTGGGCTCAGGATGTTTTTGGAACCCTTGACTAATAGGGGGTAAGCTATTCAGCTGCTCAGGAGCACGATGGGAAGTGTGATACCTGCCTCTGCCTGGTGGCTGGTCTTACGCCCCTACAGTGGCTACCCAGAGATGAGGGTGAGAACCCAAGACACACCTGTCCTGATGGCCACACCTCCATGAAAAGGTGCCACCAATGCTGGTGCTGCTTTGGGGTCCCTTTCAGCTCATTCTGAATGTACCTCAAATTATGAAAAAGCCTTGGGCATAGCACTCCACATTCATCACCTGTGCTCTTGACAGAGCCACCTACTGGTAGATGCAAAGCAGTTTCACTGTTTCCATTTTAATGAAGAAATTGAACTGAACTCCCATCACCTCTCTGAGCTTCCAGATCCCAGGCCTGAGCTCTCCTGGGCCCGACACTGTCCTACAGTGCGGAAGACAGGCAAGGTCCCTGCCCTCATGGAGTCACAGAATCAAGAATTGTTGCATCCCAGGATGCACCCTCCACAGGGATGTAAAGATTTGGGGTGAACCTGCCTCATGAGCTTCTGGGAGCCTCCGTTTTCTCGTATAATATGAATGACGACGCTCACGGCCACTGGGATAAGAATTTACTGTGCTTGAAATTAAAGCATCAATTTTAAAGACCTGATACATCATGACAGCTACCATTCCCGACATCCACCATATTCCCCTAAGTGGAAGGAGTCTTGAACCACATACTCTTCTGGAAAGTTCCCTGGTTGAGCTGGGAATAGGGGAGGAAAAAGGCTGTAACTCTTGATGACTTAATTTCTGGCTTGATCCTCAATAACGTAGCAATAATAAACCCAAAGCTGGAAAAGTCTGGAATCCGTTTTAGTTTTGTCTTTGGTAAAAGGTCCATAAGCATTCTGAGTGGGCTCTCCAGTCTGAAAGGCTAGAGATCAGTATTTTCCTGAGAGGAATAAGGACATCTTGTGATAAGCGTCTGTTTCAGTAGGGGCGTTGCAGGGATTTCATGAGGCCTTCCAGCCATGTCGGGATCATCGCACAAAGTAGAGGCAACATCAGGGCATCGTGACTTTCTGGGTTGGCAGGGCTGCCGGCTCCCAACCCAGCCTGTGGGTCACGTGACATCTGCCTTCCCCAGCATTGTTTCTGACGTGAGTAAATGATGATTGTTTAATCAAAACCAGACCCTGCCTCTCACCCGGCAAGCACCTCACCCACACCAGGCTTCCCCCCTCCGCCTGTGAGCTTTTGTGCCAAGGGTCTTTGTCCTTCAGGGAGTTGCTTCTCTCTCATTTCCTCTTAGCACAAGCCAGCCAGGCTGAGGGCAAGAGCGGGGAGGCAAGTTCCTGAGGGTCATCTACCCGTCCCAGTTTCACAAAGTGGGCTACTGGCCACCTCTGGCCCTGCTTCTTCTGCAAGGATGATCCCGAGGCTGGATTAGATGATACAGGATGTGAGCAAGGATGTTTGAGATGCATTTGCTCCCATGCCTCGTGGAATACCCTAATGGCAGAGGAGATCGAAGGTGTACCCTTACGTTCAAAAATAATATCATTGGGGCTTCCCTGGTGGTGCAGTGGTTGAGGGTCCGCCTGCCGATGCAGGGGATGGGGGCTCATGCCCCGGTCTGGGAGGATCCCGCATACCGCGGAGCGGCTGGGCCCGTGAGCCATGGCCGCTGAGCCTGCGCATCCGGAGCCTGTGCTCCACAACGGGAGAGGCCACAACAGTGAGAGGCCCGCGTACCACACACACACACACACAAATAATAATAATATCATTGACTGCATGATGCTAAAGTCCGCTGGCTTGAGGCCAATGGGCCCTGTTGTCCTGTTATTGGTGGCAGGGCCTGTAGGGGCAGCCGGGATGGTGTGAAGCAGGTCCCAACTCTAGGCCACTCAAACCAGAAATTCCAGCAACCCCTCTATCTCTGGGAAACCCCTTGCCCCACTCCCACGAGGTCCTGTAGAGTCTCTGGGAGCTGCTGGACCACTTTCCCTGCTGCCCCCGAGAGCCAAGAGCCCAGTACTTGCTTCTCCCCCAAGGAGCAGCCTGACCTCGCCTGTGTGTTCCCAGGGGAGCCCCACTTTCTCCTGGCTCTTGTGGGCCCCTGAGGTCCAACACCCAGAATCTGGCTGGTCCACAGCCCTTCCAACGGGACTTTGGTCCCTGCCGCTGCAGGAGAGGTAAAGTGGACAGCCTGGGTCACCTCTTCGCTGAGACTTGAGAATTTCCAACCCTCACCTCCCTGTCTGCAGTCTTCGGCTGAGGGCCTTGGCATCCTCCTACACCTCTTCCAGAAGAGTCATCTCTCTGCCTGTTTGTGCGCCAAAGTGCCCTGCCCAAGGGGTTATAGCATGAAGCAGCCCACGTATTGCAATTCTGAACCATTCTTGAAGACACGAACATGAGAAATCTTGTGTCCAACCTCTGTGTGCGCCCCTCTTGTGTGTCCTTGGCAGTGTTATTCTGTGTAACCTTATTCGTTTCTGAGCCTCAATTTCCTCATTTGTAAAATGAGGATAATAGCGCCCATCTCAGAGGCTTGTTCTTTTTTTTTAATTAATTTTTATCGGAGTATAGTTGCTTTACAATGTTGTGTTAGTGTCTACTGTACACAGCAAAATGAATCAGCTGTGCATGTACATATATCCCCCTTTTTTGGATTTCCTTCCCATTTAGGTCACCACAGTACATTAAGTAGAGTTGCCCGTGCTATACAGTATGTTCTCATTAGTTATCTATTTTATACATAGTGTCCATGCTGTATATGTGTCAATCCCAATCTCCCAATTCCTCCCACCCGCCGTTTCCCCCTTGGTGTCCATACATTTGTTCTCTACGTCTGTGTCTCTATTTCTGCTTTGCAGACAAAGATCATCTAGACCAGAGGCTTTTTCTAAGGATTAAATAAGCAAATATTTTATCAAGCAGTGAGGACAGTGCCTGGCACATCATGTTATATAAATGTTATTTAATAAAGAAACCCCCCGAGTCTTCACAGAAACCTCAGGGAGGAAGGGACGAGGGTCTCCCTCTTACCAATGAGGAAACCGTAAGCTGGGGTCTCCGTGCCTCCCAGGCCCCACAACCAGCCCACGGCAGCCTCCAAATTTTGAAGCTCGGCGGTCTGACTCTAGTCTTTGCCTCAACCCCCAGCTTCACATTGCAGTTAACTGATTTGGTGACTTGACGCCAGATGATTTTTCTCCTTCAACGTGGGCATTTTGCATTCTGTAGCCTCAGTGTCCCTCAGTCTCAACACTATCCATTCAAACTACTGACTTTTTAAGCCCGCAACTTCAGACTATTGTCCTATTAAAACAGATTATGGGGCTTCCCTGGTGGCGCAGTGGTTGAGAGTCCGCCTGCCGATGCAGGGGACACGGGTTCGTGCCCCAGGTCTGGGAGGATCCCACATGCCGTGGAGCGGCTGGGCCCGTGAGCCATGGCCGCTGAGCCTGCGCGTCCGGAGCCTGGGCTCCGCAGCGGGAGAGGCCACAATAGTGAGAGGCCCGCGTACCGCAAAAAAAACAAAACAACAACAACATAAAAAACAGATTATGGGGCTTCCCTGGTGGCACAGTGGTTGAGAGTCCGCCTGCCGATGCAGGGGACGGGGGTTCGTGCCCTGGTCCGGGAGGATCCCGCATGCCGCGGAGCGGCTGGGCCCGTGAGCCATGGCCGCTGAGCCTGCACGTCCGGAGCCTGTGCTCCGCAGTGGGAGAGGCCACAGCAGTGAGAGGCCCGGGTACAGCAAAAAAAAACACAAAAAACAGATTATGAAATCATGTCTTTAGCTGTCTACCAGGTAACTAAAATATGGGGGGCGTCGGGGTGGAGACAGCTGATGTTTAAGAGGGGCCACGGTAACCCCATGTAGCCCTTAGCCAACTGCTGGTTTTCAAATAACGTTTATATTGGCCTTACTAGGTACTGAGCACTCATCTAAGTTCTCTGCATATGTTCACTTCTTTGAAGCGCAGTTTCTCCATCTGTAATGTGGGGAAGGAGAGTTGCTTTGAGGATTAGGTGAATTCACTTGCCCGTGATGGTTGCAAAAGCTAGTAAGAGAACTAGCATTGGAAGCCCGTGGTTCTGGTCCTGGTCTGTGCTCGTAACCAGCCCTCTTGAAAATGAGGGGGCCAAGAGGATGCTCAGCTGGGCCCAAGGCTTCTCTGAAAGCCAAGTGCACCACGGGGCCCGGGGGAGATGGGCGTGCCTGGCCGTGGGCGGCGTGTGTGTTATTCCTGCCCCACGTTGTGGAACGAGGGCATTTGCTCTGTAGAGGACGTTGAGTAATAACCAGAGAAAGGGCCACTCTGGTTCCCAAATAAACAGCCTCATGAATGATGAGGGGACCCCCTCCCCGCCAACCGCCCCCTTCCCCCGCCCCTCGCCAGGGCAGCTGCCGCCGCCAGCACTGTGCACACGTTTCCTACACGAAAGCGAGTAAACACCACCAGGATCCACTTCAAAAGGCTCCGTGGGCAGCCGCGGCTGATGGAACCGACGTGCCTTTGCGGGGCTGGGGTGGCCTCCCGTAACAGACGGCCCCAAGATGTCCAAATACATCAGCGTGGAGGCCTCAAAGGCCCGGAGCCTGAGAGCAGGAAAAATAAATAATTTCGTTATCTCTGATGAATTTTTGCCTTTGATCTCACACCCCCCTCACCTCCTTCCATCTCTCTTTCTCCCCACCCCCTCCCCGATTTTTCTCTCCCCACTACCTTTTTTTTTTTAAAAAAAAAACCTTTCCTCCTCGTGGTTTGATTTATGCCCCAAACAGCTCCGAGAGGCTGACGTCCCCTGATGAATCGATGGGGTTGTTCTGTTCCGAGACCCCGAGCAGGAGGCTGGGAGGGGGCAGGGGAAGAGTTGGAGGGTTCGTTTCAAACAGGGAAAGACCCGGCTCCAGTGAGGGGGTTGCTGTGTAGACACACGTGGGCACGCGTGAAGACCCATGTTCCATGGCACATCCGGGTACCTCGAGCTGAGGCAGTCTCTGCTCCCCCTTGTCTACGGGGTTTGAGCCAACCTAGGGGTGGGGAGAAAGATGCTTTCCTGCCTTCCCTTCCTCACTTGAGGGCTATTCATTCAGAAACCATTAAGTGCTTACTGCATGCAAAGCCCTAGGAATCGAGGGCTCAAGCAGGGCAAGACGGTGCCCAGATTCCAGGCTCTGGAGCCAGACTGCCCAGGTTCAAGTTCTCACTCTGCAATTCACTAGCTGAGTGACATTGAGAAAACTACTCCACCTCTCTGTGCCCCAGTTTCCTCACATGTAAAATAAGTAATAGGGTCCACATCATAGGATTAAACGAGTTAATACTGAAACCAGTGAACAGCAGCTACTGGGTGCCGAGCACATTTCTATGCCCTATTGGGGAAATGGCTGGAAAAGTGAATGATGCCAACCTGGTTTCCAAAGCAGTCTGGACACTCCTACTCACCGTTCATGAGAACCGCTGACCCACACCTCGGCCAATGCTCATCTGCTTGGAAGCAACCCGTTCCTCTATCTCAGCAGGTCCTACACTTTTTTTTTTTTTTTTTTTTTTGCGGTATGCGGGCTTCTCACTGTTGTGGCCTCTCCCGTTGCAGAGCACAGGCTCCGGACGCGCAGGCTCAGCGGCCATGGCTCACGGGCCCAGCCGCTCCGCGGCATGTGGGATCTTCCCGGACCGGGACACGAACCCGTGTCCCCTGCATCGGCAGGCAGACTCTCAACCACTGCACCACCAGGGAAGCCCCAGGTCCTACACTTTTGATACCCCTTCCGCACACCCCTGTACCTACCTTCCTTTAGTGGTCTTCATTTTATCCCCAAACCCATCCTCTAATGGAGGACTTAGTAGAATCCCTGTGTCAAGAACAAGCAAACTGAGGAGGAACCCAAGTCACACTGATGGGAAGGGAGCAGATCCGGATCTCACTTCCACCTCGCACTTAGTAACAATCATGACCTTCAAGAAATCACAGTCCCTCAACCGTATAAGGGCATCCTCTGTACCCCCTGGAATGTATAGCTCAATGGTCCCTTCCCCAGGTAGGCAATAACTTGCATGCTAGGAGCTTATCTCCATTCTAAAAGCTTGTGGTGGAATGCTGTTGTGGCTTCAGTGATTCCAGACCATCGCAAGGCTAGTCCCACACTTCGGGCTATTGGGCGGGCATCCAGAGGCTGTGAGAAACCCACCCTTTAGAATGAGACTGGGTGGGTAAGTGCTGCCCTCCATTAATGAGGGCCACGTGACCTTGGGCCAGTTCCTCAGCTTTGCTGAGCCTCCCATCTCCAACTAAAAGTGGATAGAGCCCCTTGCTGCTAGAGCCACGGTGCAGATTAGATACAACCTCGGTACGTTTGCAAATGTCAGACAATCTCACTTAGGACCTTGGGAACACGCAGTATACGCCACCACTACTTTAAAGAAAAGAGGGGAAAAAGCATATGTTTGAGAAAGTAACCTAGTTCCAGCAGTTAAAGTATAAATGCTGAGGAAGTTGTCTTCTTGATAACGCAGATCCCACAGCGTTTTGAAGTGTGTGTGTGTGTGTTTGGTGAGTTACCAAGAGCTGCTGGAAGGCAGCTGAAGGGCCACCTTGATTAGAGTGTGGAGTCTCCTTGCAGCGGTCACCTTATATCCACACTTCCTGCCTGCTACTCCGTCAACTAAGAATACAATTCTAAATGGATAACATTCCAAACAAAGGATAAAATCCACCCAATTAAAGAGGTGGATAAAAGTAGAAGAGGTTAGAATAACAGAATTAGTGTAAAATAACTCCCTTGAGTAGGTTAAGACCCCTGGCTGTCGGTCCTCAAAGCACCCACACTCCCCTGGCTAGAACGTCTCACAGTCATAAAGGACATATATTTGCTGACTACCCACACCCAGAAGAATGCCCAGGAGAGGGGAAACGTAGGGACAGTGGCTGCCGCCTTCAGTGTTGTATCCCACACACATAGATTCTCACTAGGCATTTGCCCCTTTTTCCTGCCTGCAGTTTTATTCAGTGAGCCCCCCTGGACCCAAAAATCTCCAATGAAAGGATAAGATAAAGCTTAGAAACTGACATAAGGCATAAGCTAAGATGATAAATGATGTAATCATAGTTTGAAATAAGGAAAATAGGTGAAACAATTCTAAAGTCAAGTTTAGAAGCCAAGAACTTAATCAACTAAAAGGAAGCGATGGTGTCAGTCCTGAGCCCTTTTTCCTTTGTGTGTTTAAGCTCCCAGGGGACCCTCTAGGTTCAGATGCCTGGATGTCTTCAGACCGAGGTAGCTTGACTCCAGAAGGGAGATACTTTAGCTCACCTGTCTTCCCAGGGTTGGAGTTGTCAGCAAGAGGCCATGGAAGCGCTGTCTCCTAACTTCCGGCTGAGCAGGACCCTACGCCACTCTCACCTCATGCCCCGGCATGAGCCTGGGTGTCAAACTCTCAGGCTTGGCTTTTCCTGGCAAATCTCCCTCCATCAAAAAAAGAAAGAAAAAACAGGTGTGTGCCCATAATTCCCAAGCATGGCTTCCTTCCTGCAGCTTCCCTTCTAGAAAATCTCTTGTCCTCCCTTCCTGACTTAGGTGGTGTAGCCTGCTACAGTTATTCCCTCTTTAAGGGATGTTTTCCCACTCAAACCAGTTTTCACTGGCCTCAAAATGTCCCTGTGGTTTCTAGGGGCATGTGTAGGGGTGTCTGGATGGGTCAGAGCAGAAAGGAAAAGGAAGGTAAGTTGGCATGTGATTCCATAGGGTCTGCTGCAGCTGGGCATCCAGAATTGTTCATCCATGAGCACCAGGTGACCCCACTGGAGAAAGACCTTGATGTTGGGGTCCTGCTGACCAGGGTCTGCATGGGAAGGAGAAGAGTGTGACAGTCACGGATGACATGGGCTTACAGTGTCAGGTGGCTCTGATTTCAGCCTGTGTTTACCACCCACCAGCAGTTTGCTGTTGGACATACTTTATATCCCTGAGCCTTCTTTTTCTCTCCTAAATACAATATTATTGTTATTTATTGTTATAAATAACAATAATAGTACCATGAAATAGTATTTCTTTTTTTTTAATTTATTTATTTTATTTATATTTATTTTTGGCTGCATTGTGTCTTCGTTACTGCGCCTGGGTTTTCTCTAGTTGTGGCGAGCGGGGGCTACTCTTCATTGTGGTGCGCGGGCTTCTCATTGCGGTGGCTTCTCTTGTTGCGGAGCACAGGCTCCAGGCCTGTGGGCTTCAGTAGTTGCAGCACACAGGCTCAGTAGTTGTGGCTTGTGGGCTCTAGAGTGCAGGCTCAGTAGTTGTGGCGCACGGGCTTAGTTGCTCTGCGGCATGTGGGATCTTCCCAGACCAGGGCTTGAACCCGTGTCCCCTACATTGGCAGGCGGATTCTTAACCACTGCACCACCAGAGAAGTCCATGAGATAGTATTTCATGGGCTTCCCTGGTGGCGCAGTGGTTGAGAGTCCACCTGCCGATGCAGGGGACACGAGTTCGTGCCCCGGTCCGGGAAGATCCCACATGCCGCAGAGTGGCTGGGCCCGTGAGCCATGGCCGCTGAGCCTGTGCGTCTGGAGCCTGTGCTCCGCAAGGGGAGAGGCCACAACAGTGAGAGGCCCACGTAAAAAAAAAAAATACTATTTCATGTGGCTGTTGGAATTAAATAAATCCATAGGTGGTAAAGGGTTTTGAACCGCCCTGTGCCAGACACTGTTTAGTGTTGTTATATTATTATTCCTCCTGTGCTTGACATTTGCTGACTGTGTGACTTGAAAAATGAAAGTCGCATCCTGAAAATCATATAAAATGGAGGAGGGTCCATTCCTTCCCTGAGGCTACTGTGAGGATGAGGTGAAGTTTACTCAGACCTGCCTCATGCACAGACCTCGGAGTCTGTGGTGCTGTGTTTGGACCCTGGACCCTCCACACTACATGTAGCTTTGGGCAATGACTCTGCCTCTGTTTCCTCACCTGTAAAATGGGGATAACAGAACCCCAACGTGCGGCAGTAAGGATTAGCGGAGACAGCACTTGGTGCGTGAGAAAAGCTCTGCAAACATAAGCTACAGTTAAGTGCCGGGAAGGCCTTTTTCTGAAAGTGCAGTAATGAAGGTTTTCATGATGATGCGTCCAGCATTATAATCATTGAATGTGTGTTTGGCTTTTTCCTCTCTTCTCTAGGGAGCTCTCCGCCACCCCATCCTATCCTATCATTGTCTTTCCTTTCTCTCCATTCCTTTCCGTTGAGAAAAAAAGGACATCGTCTGAGAAGCTCCCAGCCCATCTGTTTCAAAACTCAGGGAAAGATGCCAAGCAGCCTTCCCAGCTGGGGACTGGCTTGCCTCTGATAAGGATGGAGAGAGGTGAATTCTGAAAATTAAACAAATCCCGGTGTCTTTGAAAGGTCACCCGGCTCTGAGGTTGACCATCCTGTCGGTGACAGACTGCAGGGCTGGCCAGCCGGAAGCGGGGGGCCTCGGGAGCAGATGAAACCAAAGTCTGGGGCGGCCACAGAGAGAGGAGGTCCCAGGATGTCACTCTCTGTAGGTGAGCCGCCCAGAGGATGGAGGGACCTTCCACGAAGCTGGACGTTTGCCAGCGCATGTGGAGCGCCTGCATCCAGGCACCGAGAGTGCAGGAATGACTCCATCCCCCCCCGCCCCCCCCCCACCGCCTGGAAGTGCTCACTTTCTGGCAGAAAGTCAGTGCTTTTCCACTGCCCGGTGGCAGACAAGAGTGCTGTGTCCAGAGGTGGGCTTCGGATCTCTCAACAGCAAACCAGAGGATGGTGCAGGGGCTTCCACTGAGCCCGCTGTCGCTGCCCCTTTTCCCAGGAGCCTTCATGAGACTCACGATGCCCATTGCTTCCGTGGCAGTGGACGTGGCAGTGGGGATGTACTACGTTTCCCGGCAGCCTTGCCCCTGGGCACAGGATAGAGGGTCGGCTCTGAGGGACATGCTGTGCTCAGGGGGTGAGAATGGAGGACGGGCACCACACGGGCAGAGGAGGGAGCCCAGCTCTTGGCTACAAAGTATTGAAAACTTCCCATAGCCATAAGGAGGTGGCTAGAACCACACATTTCCTTCAAGAACTTTTCCTGCATAGTCACAACTTGGCCAACTGTTAGGCCAAAAGCTAGGCTTCTTGTGCCGGTCTTGGCTTTGGACATGCCTTCCTCACTAAGTTAATTGTTCCTTGCTTTCGATTTAAAGTGAGAGACGGGCAACTCTTCCTTTCACTTGAACACGTAGAGGTCACTGTATTAATTGGCCTAATTTCAATATTGTTGTGTCTCAGGGAATAAGGAGGTCCAAGGAGGGGGAGAGACTGGGAACGGCCGGTCGGTGGAGCCGTCAGAACACTCGCAACGTTTACCGATTAAGTTCCCCATCTTATATGGGCGCGGATCATGGTGCCCCAGAACAAGTACAGTAGGAACATCAAAGATCACTGATCCCGGATCACCATAACAAATAGAATAATAATATAAAGGTTTGAAATATTGTGAGGATTACCAAAATGTGACACAGAGACAGGAAAATGAGTAGAAGCCGTTGGAAAAATGGTGCTGATGGGCTTTCTTGATATAGAGTTGCCACAAACCTTCAATTTGTAAAAAATGCACTCATCTGTGAAGTGCAGTAAAACAAGGTATGTGTATTATATACATATGTATGTTATGTGTATGTATTATATATGTTATAGTCATGTATGCATATAATATTATACACAATACAATATAAAATATATGTGAATGTATATCCATACACATACATTCATATAGATGCATATGTATATATGAATACATGTATCTATTCACTTATGTGTATATTGTACATATGAACACATGTATTCATACATATATGTATATATATGAATGGATGAATGAGTGATATGGATTGTGTCCATCACATGGGATGCCATGAAGTTTTCTATCTTCCAGTGGTTCCTGGATCAGTGAAATAGTACCTTGTACAAGGTAAAGACATAATATGTGGTTCTGCCATCAGGAAATATTCAGTGGAGCTGGGGAGATAAAATTATACAAGTGTTTTTTACACCTTTGTGGCCCACCATCTTATTTTCGTGTTTGTATTTAATAGGAAAGAAGGCAAATAAATGATACTGTGTATCACCTGCTGTTTCTATCACGGGGGACTCACGGGGCCAAGGAGAACAGGACATCACTGGGGGAAGGGCCTGGGTCATCCCAGGGTTAGAATCCCAACTTGGCTATGGTGTGACCTTGGATACATCACTTCCCTTCCCTCGGTGTCTCTAAAAAGATCATGAGGATAATGGCCATGTCACAGGTTGTCCTGAAGTTTTGAGATAAGGTACTTAGCAGGCGGACTGTCAGCTTTTATATTGTCTGCCGTGTGGCATGGTGGTGAGACGGGGACTGCAAGAGCTGGGTGGGCAGGGCGCCAACTCAGTTCTGTCACTTGCTAGCTATGGAGGACAGAGAGGTGAAGGGACCTGCCCAAGGTCAGTGTCCTCAACGGTAAAGACGAATGACAGGGTCTACTTCACGAGATGGCTGCGAGGTTTCAGTTAGTTGGACCACAGAACAGTGCCTGGTACATAACAAGTGTCGGCAGGCAGTTCTTCATAGGCATCTCATGGTTCTGCCTGTCTTGTGCATGAGGCACTCAGTGCCCTTTCACTCTGGGCTAACTTTTCAAGGATGTTTATAAAGCACTCTGCCTTGGAAGAGAGAATTCGTATCTCGCTCCAGAGCAGGGAATAGTTTTGTTTGGTGTCCAGTGTAATAAAGGTAATGTTTCATCTGGGGCAGTTTCAGGCAGGTTTGCTTGCAGCCTGTTTTAAAAGAGTCAGGCTCCCTAAGCTTGGGGCTTCTCAACTGGGATGCCAACTCACTGAGTGTGCGGTGCTCACCTGGATCACTCCTTGAGGGACGAGGGGGACACCATGATAGTTTTGCTTGCAGTGCTGTGACCCAGGAGTCTCCTGACCTCTTGACAATAAGTGTTCAAAGTATAGCTTTAAAATAGCCGTTATAATAGCTATCATTTGCTTCCCATTGCAGATAAGGCCAACCTGGGATCATTTTCATCCACAGAGATGGACAGGTAACGTTTAATTCATCCATCCCTTGTGGACTTCCTCTGTCTCAAAGGATGTTTTGAACCTGCATGCTTCCAATTATCTGTCATCTGCCAAGAATCAAATTTATGCCTGTAAAATGGTGGCAAAGGGATCATGTTAAGGTGGGGACAAAATTCTGTCCCTCTAGCTACTTGGGTCAATTGGTGGAAAAGGAAGACTTCAACAATCAAGTCATAGATCTGCATCTGGAATATTAACACAAAAAGGGCTGTGAAGTCATGCCCGGTTAACAAACCCTAGTCCCACAACTAACTAGCTCTGTAACCTAAGTCATTTCACCTCACTCAGCCTCAGTTTCCTTATGTGTATCATGGTTATAACGCTTACATCATTTAATACTTGAAGCTAAACAATCATATAAACTTAGATATGTATCATCATAAAATATCCTTCCTACCACCACCTAAAAGTATACCCATACCTCAGCTGTGAGCAGCATTTCACTCATCCTCCAGACTTTTCTCTCTTTACTGTGTTTAATATTTATTGCTGAGTGTATCACTGTCTGAAGTTACGTGTCGAGAAAGATAGTCTCCAAAATTGGTCACCAACAACTCCGTCTCCCCCGCCAGCACCGATGTATGCACCTGCCACTCCTCATAGTAAGAGGTGGAGTTCTTTTCTCCTCTTCTTGAGTGTGGACTGGCCTTGGGACTTGCTTTAATCAGTAGAGAGTGGAGGAAGTGATGTTCTGGGACTTCTGAGATTTTAAGAGGACTTGAGCTGCTGCTTTCCCTTCTTGAAGCCCAGCTTCCATGTTGTGAGAAAGTACAAGCTGGACCACTCAGTGATGAGAGGCCCCATGCAGAGAGACCTTGGAGGATGAGAGGTCATCTTGGCTTCCCATCCAAACCACCAGGTAAATGCAAACACACAGATGACTCCAGCTGACATCACCTAGGGCAGAAGAATCACCCAACTGAGCCCTGCCCAAATGCCAGACCCACAAAATAATGAGCAATCAGTGTTTTTTGAAGCTACTAAGTTTGGGGATGTTTGTTACTCAGCAATCATGATTCCCCTCACTAAGATGTGAGCCCAAATGCTAGGATTTTGTCTTGTTTCTACTGTATCCCTGAGTCTAGCATGGTACTTGGTACTGGATAATTACTCAAGTGTTTTAATAGGTGGTTAAAGCCCTTCAAGTAGGTGCAGTGTCTTGTTCACCACTGTATCTCCAGTTCCTGGGCAAAAACGTTTCCTGCCCTCTTACTGATTAGAGATGACTGTGTACATTCTTTATCTGGAGTTACCTATTCCTGTTTAGTAAGGGCAGACAGACCATAGTGGTATAAGGCAGACCCATGAGGCAGGACAATCTGGGAGTATCTTCACGTTTAACCCAGGCTGCCAGCACCTCACATGTCCCCTTTCCAAAGGGTATACTTCTCCCTAACATCTGATCCCAATTCTTTTAGTTGGTGGACTGCACCCCCTTTCTTCCTCTACCTTATAACAGAAAGGGACCCTTCTGCTTCCAATATGTGCTGAGGAGGTGTGCCCTCCATCTCAGCTCCCATGGCACTGGTTTTCACTAGAAAGAGGGTGTCTGAGTCTGTATTTCTCACTGGTTCATCACCTCTGGGTCCTAAGAATAGGAAGATCTGAAGAGAGGTGGTTTCTGCTCATCCTGCCCCTCATCTTCCAGCCCATGAGTGCTTTGGAGAAAGGCTGTGGACAAGAGGTGAGCAAGGGAAAGAGATGCCCAGCTTACTGTGGCAGCTGCCTCTCCCTTATCTGTCCCCCAGCATCAGATCACTGCTTCAGCTCCCCGAGCTGAGTCTGACAAGCTTGTACGTTAGCACATTTCAAAAGCAGTGTCCACTTTGGGAACGGTGCTGGGGCCCAAGAGCAGTCACTTCCTTTGACAAATGCCAGTGCTGACAGCTGGACGGTGTTTTACATACCCTGGACCCCTGCTGCTCCCCAGGTGGTGCTGGGTAGAACAGGAAGGAGCTCAGAGGCAAGTCATTCACCAAGGGCAGTGACACTTGAAAGGACATCCACTTGGTGGAAATATGTGCACAAAGAGGAGGGGCAGTTAGCTCCGATGCCTGACAGTCCTCAGGCTGCCAGTTTCCTAGATGTGTCCCTTGGGCAAATTAGCTCACATCTCTGAACCTCACTGTCCTCACCTGTAAGACAGAGGCAGTTATCTTGCTGTGTAGTTATCTATTGCTGCTTACCAGATTATATCAAACCCAGCTTAAAATAGCACATGTTTATTCTCTCAGTTTCTGTGGGGAATTGGTACACTGCTTGGCTGAGTCTTCTGAGACAGGGTCTCTAGTGAGACCACAAAACAAAGTGTCAGCCAAGGCTGGGGTCTCAGCTGAAGGCTCAACTGGGGAAGGATTGGCGCCCAAGCTCCTATGTTGTTGGCAGGACCCCATTTCTTGCAGGTTGTAGAATTGATGGCCTCCGTCCCTTGCTGGTTACTGGCGGGAGGCTGCCCTTGGTTCTTTGCCACGTGGGCCTTCCCAGCATGGCCGTTTGCTTCATCAGAGCCAGCAAGGGAGAAAGTCTGCTAGCAAGATGGAAGTTACAATCCATGTAACATATCACAGATGTGGCATCTCATCCCCTTTGCCATGTGCTGTTGCTTAGAAACAAGTCCCAGGTCTTATTTACACTCAAGGGGGTCAGGGTGGTAGTTTTACAAGGGCATAAATACCAGGAGGTAGGGATCATCGGGGACCAACTTAGAGCATGTCTGCCAGGCTTACCTCACTCACAGTGAGGGAATGAAAGAGCTGATGTATGTGAAGAACTTAGTGTAGGGCCTGGATTGTCTTTTTAATTCTCCTAGCATTCAGGGTCCCAGCAGGACATGGATGGCACATTCAAATGATTAAACTTTCCCCCCAAAGGGGTGGAAAGGGAGCATAGAAAAAAAAAAAGGAGGATGTGAAGTACCCTGGGGCTAGTAACAGCAGACACTGTTAATGCCCCTATACCTGAAGAGTATATACTTGTAGACTGAATATTTATATCCCCCCAAAATTCATGTGTTGAAACCTAACCCCCAAGGTGATCATATTAGGAAGTGGGCCCTTTGGGAAGTGAATAGGCCATGAATTGGAGCCCTCATGAATGGGATTAGTGCCCTTATAAAAGGAACCCCAGAGAGCTCCCTCACCCGCTCTGTCATGTGAGGACACAGTGTGCAGATGGTAGCTCTGAACCAGGAAGGGGCTGGTTCCTGACACTGAAACTGCCAGCACCTTGATCTTGGACTTCCAGCTTCCAGAACAGTGAGAAACAAATGTCTGTTGTCTAAGCCCCCAGTCTGTGCTATTTTTGTTATAGCAGCCAGAACTGTCTAGGAAGGAGGGTGCAGTTCCTGGGACTGGAAGAAAAGAGCCATACGGGGAAGGCTGCCTGATAAGAGCTGTAGCCTTTGGTGAGGAAGCAGTGGATGGCCAACCAGTGACCCAGCAGGGAGGGAGCCAGGGGGAAATACGCTGCCCTCTCTCCTCCTCTCCCTGATACCCTGCTTCACCTTCCAAAGCAGAGCCCCACTGGAAGTCAGAGGGCAAGTGAGCCCAGGTGATCAGTGCTCCCTGGTCAGCCTCTCCAAAGAGATGCAGGGAGGATCTGGGGGTCAACAGAACATCCCCTACAGTCGTTCACACCAGCCCATTTCCAAGACAACCAGTGAACGGAAGGAGAATGCGTGTTTCCTGTTTCCAAAGATTGGAACATCTGCTTGGTTTGAGGATCACGGAGATCCAAAGACCAGTACAGCATAGTTCATGATCTAGTGCAAGGTCAGCATACTACACCTTGTGGTCCAAATCTGGCCCACCGTGTGTTTCTGCAAATAAAGTTTTATTGGAACCCAGCTGTGCTCATTCATTAACGTACAATGGCAACACTGAGTAGTTGTAATAGAGAATGTATGGCCCTCAAAGTCTAAAATATTTACCGTCTGGCCCTTCACAGAAGAAAAATTGCCAACCTCTGGTCTAGTGGGAAAAAATATATTATGGTTAGTAAAATAAGTTTAAGCTGTTTAGAGGACAGGGTAGGAAGAAGTTAAACATAATCCCTGTTTTTAAAGGTAAGTATGTGGTTGGTGATTAATAGCGTCTGGTGTCTGAATTAGCTGCAACACATCATGAAAGGCTCCAAGTGACACTGCCTTTTATTTTATTTATTTATTTATTTATTTTTTGTGGTACGCGGGCCTCTCACTGTTGTGGCCTCTCCCGTTGTGGAGCACAGGCTCCGGATGCGCAGGCTCAGCGGCCATGGCTCACGGACCCAGCTGCTCCGCGGCATGTGGGATCTTCCCAGACCGGGGCACGAACCCGCGTCCCCTGCATCGGCAGGCGGACTCTCAACCACTGCACCACCAGGGAAGCCCGACACTGCCTTTTATGGGAAAGAGTTCACATGCATTTCAGAGGTTTCTATTTTATTTTTATTTTTATTTTTATTTTTATTTTATGGCCGTGTGTCGCATCTTCCAGGATCTTAGTTCCCTGACCAGGGATTGCATCCGGGCCCTGGCAGTGAAAGCACCGAGTCCTAACCACTGGACCGCCAGGGAATTCTGTGATTTCTATTTTAAAAGGTAAACATGAAATGGCTTCATTCAAGGCACACTGAATCCTGGCATGTAGGTGGCCCATGTGTACATATAGCCCTGCGTGATCAGCAACAAACGTGGGAGACCCAGCAAAATCCAAGAAAGCCTTCTGAATTCGCCATGAACTTGATTTTACTAAAGCCACCATGTTTCTATTACCCAAGCTTCCTTGAATAGATTCCCCGTCTTGTCTTAGCAAACTCATTCTTATCCATCATTAAAATGGGAAAGAAAATAGTCCACAGTTTACTTACTCAACAAATATCTCAGCATCTTTTACATGGCAGGCACCAAGACAGGTGCTGGGGAGATTTGGAAGCTACAGTTATTCATTCCTCTCAGAGATCTTGATCTCAGAGATGATCCCCCCACCTCCATATGTCCCTCAGTCCTGTTCCTTTCTTTTCCAGCCCACCTTCATGGCTGGTGGGTCAGAATGTTCCACAGCAGAGTCAGGATGGTCTCCTGGTCTCCGTGACTCTATTGAGTATGCCA
The DNA here is from genome assembly GCF_964341445.2 of Mesoplodon mirus. NCBI lineage: Eukaryota > Metazoa > Chordata > Mammalia > Artiodactyla > Ziphiidae > Mesoplodon > Mesoplodon mirus. Next base: position 14,715,284 of record NC_138989.1, read on the forward strand.
TTGACTTACTAGGTGTGAGATTCAGGCTCAGTGACTCACGCCAACCCTCAGTTTCCTCATCTCTACAATGGGACTAACATTTCCTGCTCCATCTGGTTCAGAAGGCAGTCATGAAGATGGAAAGAGATCCTGGAAGACAGATGCTGTGTGATTCCACTCATATGGGTTTCCTAGAGGGTCAAACTCAAGGACAAAAAGTAGAATGGTGGTTGCCAGGGGCTGGGGAGAGGGGAGAATGGGGAGTCATTGTTTAGTGGGTACAGAGTTCCAGCTTTGCAAGATGAAAAAGTTCTGGAGGTGGATGGTGGTGATGGTTGCACTACAGTGTGAAGGTATTGAATGCCACCCAACCGTACACTTAAAAAAATTTTTTTAAGAGAGATAATGGCGTAGTTAAGCTTTTGTGAACACTGCTGCAGGAAGAGAGGTGCGCCTACTCTCTCGTGGCTGTTGGGCTTTGCTGCCACCCACAGTGGACTCTTGAACCCTGAGCCCTTTGCTCCTTGCAGCTGTCAAGCAGCCTTCCCCACCCCAGCTCATCCATCACTGGGTCCCTGCTCTCATCTGTCTCCTCAAGGCCATCCCAGACACCACACGCTCATCTATCAGTGATGCTGATACCATCCGCCTCTCGCCCACCTTCCCCAGCCCGCCAGCCCTCCTCCAACCTCAGGCTTGTCCCTGAGCCATCTTTCTGCTCCACCTAGCTCTCCCGCCTTACCTCCGTGACCCTCACTTCTGCCCCTCCTAATCGTCCTCCAGCTGAGCAAGGTGCAGCAGGTGCGGCATTGATAGAGATGGGACCAACCCCTGCTTGGAATTGATCTCCCTGCCCCGTTTCCGGAGACCCTGGGATCCTAAGACAGCACTTCTCAAATGATGGACCTGTGCCCCAGTCACCTTGGGGGTGACTTGTTAAAATGCAGAGTCTGAATCAGGCAGTCTTGGAGGGGCCTGAGTCTCTGCAGGTCTGACCAGCTCCCAGGTAATGCTGGTGCTGCTTGGTCCAGGGGCCACAGTAGGAGAAGCCACATCTAAGATGCTACCCAATTCCCCTGCTGATGCCTGACCCCGGGAGGATTTCAGAGAACTCTGAGAAGGAGCTCAGGGGAGATTGGGGATCTTGCCTGAGAACTTTTGGGGAAACTCCAATCAATCAATCAAATTGAATGAAATTGGAGTGTGGGGTGGAGATCTTCAATTCATCAAGCATGCTGTTATCCATCTTGGAGAAAGATAGGTATTTTAGTGGAATTTGAGAAATTCTCTTTTTACAAAAGTGATTGATGAGGGAAGCGGGACAAACCTTCATTACAGGAGAAACCAAAGAGGAATAAGTAAACGCCTCCCTGTCCAGGAGGCGGGGCTTAACCCCTTCCCCTCGTCCCCCCACTCCCCACAAATAAGAGAATGTGGAAAGGAGGAAAATGCTAGCTTTACAGTGAAGACAGCGGCAGACGTCACCTTGACCACGTGGTCAAGGTTACCCCAACCTGTGAGGGCAGGTGAGCAATGGTGTTCGCACGTCTGCGGTCTTCCTTCCAGTAACCCATCAACCCAGTCTCATCATGAGAACAACATCAGTGAAACCCCAGTTCAGGGACATTCTACAAAATGCCTGACCAGTAGTATTCCTCAAATCCGTCAACGTCACGAACAACAAGAAAAGACTGAGAAGTTGCCATAGTTCGGAATAAACAAGATGAGTAATTACAGTGTGGGATTCTGGATGAGACACTGGAACAAAGAAAAAGAAATACGATTGTGTAAAAGGTGGTGAAAGCTGAATAAAGTCTGCATAACATTTAGATAATTGTTATGTACTGAAGTTGGTTTCCCACTTTTTTTTTTTTTTTTTTTTGCGGTACGCGGGCCTCTCACTGCTGTGGCCTCTCCCGTTGCGAAGCACAGGCTCTGGACATGCAGGCTCAGCGGCCATGGCTCACGGGTCCAGCCACTCCATGGCATGTGGGATCCTCCCGGACCGGGACACGAACCCGTGTCCGCTGCATCGGCAGGCGGACTCTCAACCACTGCGCCATGAGGGAAGCCCTCTCACTTAAAAAAAAAAAAAAAAGTTTTTTTTCAGCTGCGCGGCATGTGGGATCTTATTTCCCTGACCAGGGATCGAACCCGCACCCCCTGCAGTGGAAGCGTGGAGTGTAAACCACTGGACCGCCAGGGAAGTCCCAGGTTTCTCAGTTTCGATGAACGTTCCATGATGTTGGAAGATGCCAGCACAAGGGGCGAGGGGATAAGGGAATTTTCTCTATTATCTGTGCAGTTGTGACATCAATCTAAAATTATTCCAACACTTTTAAAGTTGTTTTTAAAGAAAGTAATTAACCTCTTACATTGTAGGCAGAAATATAACTTGGAACCAGTATCGTACTGGGAGGGGTGGTGGTATGTGCAACAGCAGAAAGGAATTATTTTTATCGTTGGTATTGTTTTAAATTTTACTGTCTCCTGCCAATTCTCCAAAATACTTGTGTGCCAATCGCTGGAACACTGTGGGGAGCTTAAGGGAGGGGCACCGTGAAGGAGCTGCCCCAGGCCATGAGAAGACACATTCATCTGTAAAGAAAAACAACAATAAAATGGACTAACGGTTGGTCTGCTTTCTATTATTGCTTGCTATATGCTGGCAGTTCTAAGCAGTCATACTTTTGACCCAAAAATTTACCTTGCAGGCATTGAAAACTGAAACCAACATCAATTTCTGTTCCTGTGTGAAACAATGCTGAGGCCAAGCAGAAACCAGCTGGTGGTTTTAGGTCATACTTGCCCCTTGAAGACAAGACTAGACAACTTATCAAGACGATTTGCTCATCAAGACTCACCCTAGGGCTTCCCTGGTGGTGCAGAGGTTGAGAGTCCGCCTGCCGATGCAGGGGACACGGGTTCGTGCCCCGGTCCGGGAGGATCCCACGTGTCGCGGAGCGGCTCGGCCCATGAGCCATGGCCGCTGAGCCTGCGCGTCCGGAGCCTGTTCTCCGCAACGGGAGAGGCCACAACAGTGAGGGGCCCACATACTGCACACACACACACACACACACACAAAGATTCACCCTAAAGCCTAGCCTCACTGTGTCCACCCATCCAGAGCCATCATGTCATAAGCTCTGCCAAATTCGAAACCGTTCCCTGCCCTGCAAGACCCACTTTAGAATCATCCAGCCCAACTTTTAAAACCCTGTCAATACTCTGCCTTACTTCCCTTTTGAGACACGGCTAATACTGTCCCTTACTGCAGTCAGTCTAATAATCTTAGGCTTCTTGGTTATCTATTTTAAACCAACAAGGACCTACTGTATAGCATAAAACAAAAACACAGACCTAGAGAATGAACTTATGGGTACCAGGAGGAAAGGAGGGTGGGGATAGATTGGGAGTTTGGGATTGACATGTACACACTACTATATTTAAAATAGATAACCAACAAGGACCTACTGTAGAGCACAGGGAACTCTGCTCAATATTCTGTAATAACCTAAGTGGGAAAAGAATTTGAAAAAGAATAGATACATGTATATGTATAACTGAATCACTTTGCTGTACACCTGAAGCTCACACAACATTGTTCATCAGCTATACTCCAATGTAAAATAAAAATTTAAAAAAAAACTTAACCTTCTTGACCTACGGTTTTCTCTGCGGGGTCTTTAGGGGGAGTCAACAGATGTATCATATAGAAATACTATCACAGGTGCACAAAGATAAACAAGCACAAGATGTTCATGTGCAGAGTGACTTCCAAAGGAGAAAGTAGGGAGTCACCTAGGTGTTCATCAAAGGGGGAACCATTAAATGAATGCTGACTACCGAGTGGTATTTCATAGGACAAATTGCTAACGGAGCCATAGATATTGACGCTGAAATGTTCTACCCCATTCTGAGATGCATTACACAAAAATCACTAACTGGCAAAATAGGTAGAATACGATCCTCTTTTTCAAAAAACATACTTTCCAGACTATCTAGATGTACATTTATATTCGAAATATTAAAAAATGCATTGAAAGAAAGACTGGAGAGCTCCCCAAACTAGTTACAGTGGTAACATCTGGGGAGGGTCAACAGAGCCTTTTGTTTTCCTATATTTATTTGTTTGGCTTTCTTTTCTCTTTCATTAAAACTCTGCTGGGGCTTCCCGGGTGGCGCAGTGGTTGAGAGTCTGCCTGCCGATGCAGGGGACACGGGTTCGTGCCCTGGTCCAGGAAGATCCCACATGCCGCGGAGCGGCTGGGCCCGTGAGCCATGGCCGCTGAGCCTGCGCATCTGGAGCCTGTGCTCCGCAACGGGAGAGGCCACAACAGTGAGAGGCCCGCGTACTGCAAAAAAACAAACAAACAAACAAAAAACTCTGCTGAGTTTTTTCATAGATTGTCTGTTTTTCTCTCCTGGTCCTACTTCTGGTGTGTCACTAGGTTGCCCTCCTGTGCCCAGGTGATCATGAGTTATGACAGAGCTGGGAACTTAACTCCATGCAAGGCCACGGTCATGACCTTCCACTTCATGCTCATGACAGTCCTAGTGAGAGAAGTAGCTGTTTCTAGTGATAGAGGGGAAAACTGAGACTCAGATATTATCACATGGAGAGTGAGTGGTGGGCTAACCATCTGACCCCACGTTTTCTTTCTGCTGAAACAAACACTGTAGAGACAAGCATGAACCTCCAGCCCAGACTACAGCTGAGCTCAAGCCTGGGAAAGCCCCAAGGTCATTCCAAGGTTACCCCAGTCATATCCCCCACCCAGACTCTTCCGACATAGACCCCTGTCTGACCAGTTATGACTCCAGCATCTTGTAGATTTGTTAGAAATGCGGTAAAACATCTCCTGGAACCCAGACGGCGGTCTCAGTCAGCACTCAGCCTCTGACATTATAGTTGCTCAGGGCCAGGCAAGGGGGCTGCCAAGTTCTAGCGTACTGCTGAGCAGACGTCCTGACCAGAGCTCTAGGGATGACATAACCTGCTCCAGGACCCACTTCAAGCATTACTTGAAGTGGCAGCCTAGGAGGGCGTGGTTTTAAGTCAGCCAACAAGATCTCAGGTGAAAATCTAGTTCCAGCTCTAGAATGATCCAGGCCTAAGAGAGAGGGTCTGAGTCTAATAACTTCTCCCCCAGGGCCCACCACGGCTGTCTCCTGTGTCAGCCGAGCTGACCGTGAAGCGCTGCAACTTGGCCAGATGTGTTCCAGACCCTGAGCCCCAAAGCCCTTGTGGGTTCCATTCAGGGACTCCTAGCGACAAGCTTGGAGCCTCAGACCTGGAGCCGAAGGCCTTTCCAGTGTCCTGGGCTAGGTCATCACTTCCCCAAGATTCAGATCACATAGTTCATCAGCTTCAGAATCAGAGACTTGGTCCCAAGCCCTGGAATTTTCATCCCCACGGTCATTAGTCCAGCACGTGTATGAGTAAGGTTTCATGGATTGGAGGACCAGTGCATTCTATAATATGTGCTCCCAAAATGAATGTTTTAAAGCTATCAGTGTCATGAATGATTAAGAGCATGGACTCTAGAGCCAGTCTTCCAGGGTTCAAATCCCAGATCTGCCTCTTGCCAGCTGGGTGACCTGGAGCAAGTTGCTGAGCCTCTCTGTGCCTCCTTTTCCCATCTTTGAAATGAGGATGATGACAGTAGCTACCTCACAGAGCTGTTGCAAAGATGAAATGATTGAATGTTTCTAAAGAACTTAGAACACTTACCATGGGCCGGGCCCTGTGTCATCACCTGGGTAACTCCTGCTGACACTGGGGTTATACACTTTCTGATGGTCTTTTTATTTTTAAGACTGTCAGTACAGGGGACTTCCCTGGTGGCGCAGTGGTTGGGAGTCCGCCTGCCGATGCAGGGGACACGGGTTCGTGCCCTGGTCTGGGAAGATCCCACATGCTGTGGTGTGGCTGGGCCCGTGAGCCATGGCCTCTGAGCCTGCGTGTCCAGAGCCTGTGCTCCACAACGGGAGAGGCCACAGCAGTGAGAGGCCCGTGTACCGCAAAAAAAAAAAAAAAAAAAAAAAAAAAAAAAGACTGTCAGTACGAAAGGGAAGGAAATCCAAAGGAAAAGTCCTCCCTATCTAATCACCACCACCCACCTCTCCTGTTTCCCCAAAATAACCAATGCTAAGAGTCCTTTATATTCTTCCAGGAAAAAAAAATTCTACTTAATAATATGCCATCATATTATTATGATGGCATTTAATAAGAAATTGCCATGACAGTTTATTAATCCCTGAGTTTGGGAAACATAAATGCCCACCATGCTGTGAGCAGGATAACAGCATTTATTGAGCATTTACTCTTTACTCAGGCCCTGGGATGTAAGCGATGAAATGCATTATCTTATTTAATTCTCACCGTTTCATGATATAGGCACTATTACTATTCCATTTCACTGATGAGGAAACTGAGGGTTATAAAGAATGAGCAAATTGTACAAGGTTACCCAGTTGGCAGATGGTGGGCTGAGTGACAGCTCTTTTTTCAGGCTGCATTCTTAGATGTAGAATGACAAGTGCAAGAAGGATACAGTCTTCAGGCTTCCTGGTTCACACTGTCAGACTCGCTTTGGGAGGCTGACTTTACCTGCTCTGCAGCAGCATGTGGGAGTTTGACATCTGGAGTTTGGATGACGGCTGAATGAAGACAATGTTCCCAACAGAGGGCTTCGCGGTATTGCCAGCGTTCCGGTGCCTCAGGTCTGCACAGCCCGAGACAGGACTTGTGTGCAAGGTATTTATTAATGGGTTGCCCCCAGGAGAAACCTGTAAGGCAGAGGGAGAGGCAGGAGAGAGGGTCCACCAAGGATGCAATTTCGGGCAAAGTCTCAACCTGATCCCAGAGGGCACTCTGGAGTGTGAACTACACCTCTGAATTTGTCCCAACTCAGGCGAGGGACCTGAGCTTCTCTACCACCCACCAATCCATCACAGCCTAAGGGCTGCCCCAGAAAAACATGGAGTCCTAGATTCTTCAATCTGCCTGGCAACGAGGGCAGAGCAACTCCAGTGCCCCGGGCGCCATCTCCCTGAGTGAGGTCTAGATTCGGGCCGATAGAAGCACAAGGGCACAGATGCTGGCGGTGATGGGGACTCAGGCAGAGTAAATGGCACCCCAGGGACCTGGGGGGCAAGCCAGTGGAGTCTTCTCCACCTGAAGATTCTCACTCCTTCCATCCTGGGCACTTCATCCCACCCTTTGGGTCATCAAGTTGACGGCAACGTGCACCTGAGTCCCCACCTCCACCCCCATCCCAGGCTGCATCCCTTCTTCTGGACACCACTGTCCTAGTCGCAGGGCCAAGCCATTCCCTTTCAGATCGCAATCTCCTTTGTGAAACAAGGCTGTAGTGTGACTAGAATACTATGATTTTTATTTTCTTCTCCCTTTAAAAATGGCAGAAGAACATTTGCTTACGAAGGCATGGGACATAAAAGTCTTAAATATAATTTTGTTTTCAGTTTTCATCTAGCAGATTCATTGATCCTTGATATCCTCTCTCTCTCTCTCTCTCTCTCTCTCTCTCTCTCTCTCTCTTTCTCTCTCTCTCTCTAACACACACACACACACACACACACACACACACACACAGAGATAACACTCAGGCTGTATAGAAACAAACACTTCAGCGGACCAAGTGTAAATTGCCAGAGCCCTTTTGGCAAGCAGTCTGATAAAAATCGACTACAATTCAAAAATTCTGTGGCCTCTGACACACTTCTGGAACTCTAGAAGTAGCAGTAAGGGCTGAAGGAACACGGGCAAGGGTTTTGATCATAGCACGTTTTATAACATGAAAAAAAGTGGGCGTGACCTTCCTGTCCATCAGCAGGGAAATGGCTGAGTGATGACCCAGCCACAGTGTGGAATATTACGTGACGCCTAAAAAAGAACGAGGCAGACCCATGAATTTTAACTTGAAAAATGTCCAGGACCTATCAGTGAAAAAGTCATGCCACAGAATAACAGTTTGATGTGATCTAATGTTTGCAAAAGGGGGGAAACCCTATGTGTCTATATGTTTCTTATCTGGAGGAGGAAGAAGTTTGGGAAGGTCACACGTCCAGCAGTTCTTGTTGTTTAGCTCAGGGTGATAGGATGGTACACCCCCTCTGCATTTCGCATTGTTCCTTAAAGAGAGATCATGAGCGCTATTCACAGTTACAAAATGAAGTACTAAAACCTTGAAGAGTGGCTGGTCGAAGAGGGAGCACTGGGGAGGGGGCAGCATTGGCCTCCCGCCTGCCCCGCCCCGTCCTCAGTCTGCTGTCCCAGGCTGGAGGGTGGATTGCAGGGCATGGTCCCCCCCACCTCTGTGCCGCCCCCTGGGCCCTCCCCAGCGGTCCTCCTGGGATGTCTCACGTTGACAGGCTCCATGCTGCCCAGCCCTCCAGCCCTCAGCAGGCCTGCTGCCCTGGCCCTGACCCCAGCCCTCCCAGAGGTTGAAAGGCCACAGTGAGATAACCCAGCTCCACGCCCCCACCCCGCGGAAGGTCAGTTAAAAAGCATCAGCCTGGAGGAACCCCCTCGGCTGCCTCTCTGGGCTCTTCAGAGCCTCCTAGGGAAACAGCCACCAGGCACTGAGCCCTTTAATGCTCAGTGCCAGGCACTGCACGGACACCTTTAATGCTTTACCGTGTCACAGCCTCCTCAGCAGAGGGCACAGTTAAGAGCATGGACTCTGAAGACAGGCACCTGATATCTCTGGGACTTTGTTTGCTCATCTGTGAATTGGGGATGAGGATAATAGTACCTTCCGCAGCGGGTTGTTGAGAGGATCAAAAGATTGTGTGTGTGGGTGTAAGATTATATGTGTACATGTATGTATTCATATATTCTTTCATCTAACCTCTTAGCTATATCCTCATAGATATAGATATACATATATTTATATATATTCTCTTATCTATGTTTATGTACATATATATGTTTTATACTTATTATATAGCATATAATATTGGCTCTGTTCTTATTACAGATAAGAACAGAGCCAATATTTATTAAGTGCTTACTCTTTCCAGTAACTTCTCTTTCAAATAGTATTTAAGAGCTCTGGTGTTGAGCTCAGACTGGACCTGGTTTCAAACCCCGGCTCCATAGATAACTAAGTCTCCCCAGACGATTGCCAGGGAGAGGCTGGGAAAGCATCCCCCTATTGCTACCTCTTGGAGAGTTGGTGTCAGGTGGGAAGTGTCCCTGCAAAATGAGGGACCACTTGGATGAATTTCCCCAACGAGAGAAGACGGTGTGGGCAGGACTGTTGAAGGGGCTTCTGTGCTGCAGGGTGGGTACTTGGTCTTTTGGGGAGATGGGCGAGAATCTGGGTCATTTTGCTGCAAAGCTGCGGGGGAGGATGCCACTTATACTTCACGCTGGGGGGCCTCTCTGTGACCTTGGGGCAGCTGCTGCTCTTGGGGCAGCCAACACGGCAGTACTATCAGGACATTTTTAGTAGATGCCACTGGGCAGTGAGCAGAGGATGAGGGGGGGAAGGGGGATCAATTCCTAGGCCCCCAGAAAGCTCACTGCCCCTCCTGACCTTCTGTCAAAGGCTCCTTTCTTCTTCTGTAAATGGGGACAGCAGCAGACAAGGACCTTACAATAATAAAACCCACAAAATTATTTATTAATGGTTAAAAAGTTAACAATTCAATCAACTGAAACTCTTGGCTTGGTACATTATGTGTACTATCTCATTTAATCCTGCCCACGACCCCCATGATCTGGGGACTCTTCTAATTCCCATTTTCCAGGAACTGGGCAGCAGAACTGAGCACATTATAAGGAGCTGTCACTTACCCAGTACCCGTCGTGCACTGGGCACCACGCCAAACGCTTTCCTTTCAAGGTGGCTATGACGCTTCGATAATGTGGTTCAAGGGAGTGTTCTCCCCAGTCCTCAGACAGGAAAACTGAGACGCATAGAGGTCGAACCCCTTGTCCAGAGCTTCGGAGAGAGCGAGTGTCAGAGCTGAGCTGCAAACCAGAGTTTCTCAGGCACCAAATCCCTTTCTACTCGGAACAAAGGGTTGCTTCCGCCTAAAGAGTATGGAGGACCCCTTGTGGCAAAATTCTGCCTCACTTGAAAACAACTCCAACAGAAAAGAGCACGATTGATGGGGAAGAGGAGAGAGGAGTAGGAGGGATATTTTTCCCCCTGTGCAGAGAGAAGAGAGCGGCTCCCATGAATGCAACTCAGCTATTCCATCCCAGCATCTATAAGATGGTGAAAAATTAAAACAACACAAATGTGCCACAACAAGAGATTGGTTCAATTGATTCATTTATCTGATGCAATTCAAGGGGCCATTCAACCTGATGTCACAGCTCTTTGAAGGATTTGGAAAAAGTGTCCGTTGAAAAAGTTCATGAAAAATTGGGTGGGAAACAATCATGGACAGCTGATCCATCTCTAATAGACACAATCTACATGTTACATCCTTTGAGTCATATATTAAATCAACGTTGCATGGTTATATCTGAATGGTAAGATTCATTATAGGCAATTTTTAATATCCTTCTTATTTGCATTTTCCACATTTGATAAGCCTAAATGCTTTAGTTTTCCTCTGGAGAAAAACACTGTCCTACAAAAAGATTAAAAATTCTTTTTATCATACTATTACAGAAGAAAGCCTCCCCTGGGGGTCCTCAGTCTACACACCTATAAAATGAGGTTGGACTAGATGAGCTTCAAAGGACTCAGTTGTGTCCGACAGAAGGCGAGTCACTGCACTCTGGTTCCTCAAAGTCCGTTCATGACCTGCAGCTAAAACTCCTCAAAAGTGGGGACTTTGCAGCCCCCCGCTGGAAGTGGAAGGGCAAGATCATCTGGGGACACGTTTCCGGGGGTTGGGTCAGTTCTCTGATCTGGGCCAGTGGCTACCAACGTGACAAGGATTTCAATCTTGTAGACACAACACGCCTCGATGTTGCTTTCTGTTAAATGGAGCAACAACTTGCCTCTTGAATCCTGCCCACTGGAGGTGAAGGGAACAGGCAAAAATTACACTGTATGTGGCTCATCCAGGGACCTGTCCTTCCTCTAAGCCCGTCCTCAGCATCCGTGTGGAATGTGGTAAGGGTGAAATCTGGAGAAGGGGTGGGAACTTTGAAAGCCCCTAGGGGAAACACCCATATGCATTTTAGAATGTCCCCCACATGGGATGCTGTCGTTCCCACTGCCTGACACTTGGGAGGTGCCCTGCAGGTGTTTCAAGAAATCCAGCCTTGCCTCACACTCCGTCAGCAGCCCCATCCTCAGGCAAGCGGCTAGCCACTTGCTGTAGCCAGCAAGCCCCGCCCACTCTGGCATCTTCTTCCTTCCAGACCACTAGGTAGGCTTTCTACTAATCTAACCTGCCACCTCTTCCTGCAGGAACATTTTTAAACCCATCCAACAATCAACTGACTGATATTTCATAGGACAGTGTCTACAGAGCTGGTAAAAGGTGTGCATGGGTGTTAGAAGGCTGGCCCTCACCCTGGCTCTGCCCCTGGTATTTGTGAGACCTTGGGCACTTCCTTTCCCCTATCTTACCTGGGAAGACACTGGGGTTCAGAGAGAGGCAGTAATTCCACCAAAGTCCACACAGCTGCTAAGCGGAGGACTGAGGGTTTGAAGTCAAGTCTGTCTGGATTCAAAGCCTGCCCTCCTCCCATTCTGCCACCTCTGCCCTGCACCCTAACACAGGACCACACCTTCCATGTAAAAAGAGGGCATTCCAGGTTAGAGCAGGGCATCTGGGTGGCAGGACCCTGGCATAATTTGAGAGATCAGGGGTGTCCCGGTCCTAGCCCCTCTCCAATCTCTCTGCCAACAATCACCCACTGGAAGCTAGTCCTGGATTTGAGATGCTGTCCCAGCCCTTGGTCGCAAAGGCTGGTGTGTGGACCATGGACCAGAGTCCTTGGTCTCAGTCCAGCCCTCCTGAACCCAAATCCTGATGAGAACAAGATATCAGGGGATCTTGCGTGCTGCCCTAGACACCCTGTGAAATGCAGGTGTAATTATTTTTACCTCCGCACCCCACTGATGTTTGTTATAAGCCCCTTGACTTCTCCATGGAGGAGGGAGGGGGTGACATGAGGCATCCTAAAATTAAACCAGGTGTTACTTTTGGAGCCAAGCACTCACCTGATTTATCGAGCACTTACTACATAGTACGAGGTACTGTGCTTGAGGCGCCACATGATTCACATCAAGCTCTCCAGCCTGATAACGAAAGAGAGGCACAGTTAGCTGAATAGCTCTCCCCAAATCCATGCCGTAATCGGCAAAGCCAGGACTCAAACTCCCACACTTTTTCTAGAGTCTATTCCTCTGGGGCTGTTGTGCGCCTTCTGTGAACACTTGGGCCCCTGAACCCTCATGCTCCCAGTCATGGGCCCTAGACGCCCCTTCCAAGGAAGAAAGATAAATTGAACCGCTTTTGCCCACACTTAGCCAAAAAGCAACAAGTTCTTCCCAATCAGTGTCTATCTGTCTGTCTCTTAGATAGATAGACGATGGATGGATGGATGGGCAGGTGGATAGATGGCTAGATGGCTATGTCTTCTCTCCCTCCCCCATCCATCCATCTCTCTCTCTCTCCATGCTCCCCACATACACATAAATCTTAGCCTTCAATTCTTCAACTGTACAGTGGAGGTACTAAAACTCCATACCTCATAGGTGTGTTGAGGATTAAAGGAGTTGATACAAGTAAAGCACTTAGAAGGCATTCATCCATCATCATAAGCACTTAAAGCCCCTCATCACCATCCTTATTATCCTTAAGCACTCAACAATGATGCTGGCAGACTAAGCCAGAGCCAGTCCTCAAACCCAAGCCCTCTGATCCCAAGTATAATGCCCCTCCAGTCACTGGATTCCCTGATTTTTTATGACTTCGTTTCTGATGATAGGGCGTCAGCACAGAGGTGGGCTGGCATGCTGGAGAGATTTGGGAGGGGGATGAAAAGAGCTTCCCAGAGGCCTCTGAAGCCCCTTGGGGAGATGACCACAGCCCCCTGCCCTCAGCACCCTCCAGCTTCCGTGTACTCATCTCCGTCCTTTCTCGGCTGCTGAAGGTTTCTGTTTCCCTGATTCCGGGGTCCTGTTTCTGCCTGAGCAGCCCAGATCTCTATGCTTGCATTCCTGGCTGCCTGAGAGAGGACCAGGAGGGCAGAGAGCTTTTACTTCTGAGAATAACTCAGAAGTGACAGCAAGGGCAAGAGGAAAAAGAGGAGGCTTCCAATAGGACACGATGCCCAGCTCCCACTCTGTTTCCCCAAGACTCCTAAGGAGGATTCTCATCATCGGGAAAAGATGGGGGAGGGAGGAGAGCCCAGACTGCTCTCTGCCTAGCCGGCCAGAAGTTTAAACCCTAACTCCACCCACCAGGGGTTTGCTACCTAAATTGGGGCTACACCGAGGACACCCATGTGCAGGGCTGAATTTAAATGCTACAAGATCTATGGAACACAGAGAAGTGGAATACAGAGTGTGAGCTCAGAACGGACTTAGAGAACATGACACCTGTGTGATGGTTTAAGGATGGCTGCTCCATGGAGAGATGGAGTCTTATATTCCTCACCTTGAATCTGGGCTGGCCTTAGGGACTGATTTGATCAGGTTAGTCAAAGTTATCATAAGAGGTCATAAGAGGCCTTGCACCTGCCCCCTGGGTCTCCAGAACACTTGCTACAAGTCGCTGCCCCCATGCTGTGAGGAAGCCCAAGCTACACGGGGAGGCCCTGGAGAATAAGACAGCACATGGAGAGTGGGGCAGGCCACAGAGCTCTGAGGCTCCAGATATGAACAAAGAGCCATCCTGCTGTCCCAGCTCCCCCAGCAGACCCAAGTGAATCAAAGAGAAAATGCCCAGCTCATCCCTTCCTGAATCTCTGACCCACAAAAACGTGAGCAAAATAAAATGCTGTTCTAAGCCACCAAATTTGGGAGTAGATTGTTATACAGCTGTAGATAAAACAAACTGTCATTTGTCTACCATTTTAATAATTTTGTCACACCAAATTATTTACATATGATTTTCCTCCTTTAAATGGACTGACCTTTTTTACTTTATTTTTTTAATTTTTTTGCCATGCCACGTGGCATGTGGGATCTTATTTTCCCGACAAGGGATTGAACCCATGTCCCTTGCATTGGAAGCGCAGAGCCTTAACCACTGGACCGCCAGGGAAGTCCCTACTTTATTTTTTAAATACTTAATTTTGGGAATTCCCTGGCAGTCCAGTGGTTAGGACTCCACGCTTTCACTGCCGAGGGCACAGGTTCAATCCCTGGTCGGGGAACTAAGATCCCGCAAGCCATGCTGTGCAGCCAAAATAATAATTATAATAATAATAAATACTTAATTTTTTATCAGTACAATAAAATGGAAAACCAGTATTATTAGTCACAAACAGAAGGTAAAAATGAAACCTTTTTCCTTTGTTGTATTTTTATTATGCCTCCCGTGGTAAGTATACCACACTTTGGGAAAAACTATGTATTCTCATCTCTCCCTTGGGCTGTCTGGGAGATCTGAAAATCATAATTAAACAAGCGATACTCCCTGTGTCTGCACTGTCCCTTCTCTTCTTTGTCCCTGAGTATTTTGCATTTGTCCTCCAAGATTTATCTTCAATGTCACCACCTCTGTGAAGCCTTCCAGGGTTCCCCTTTCCAAACATCTGTCAATGGCTCCTGTCTCCAAGCCCCCATACTATGTTGTACCAATTTCTTCTTTACACTCAGACCCCTGTCATACAATGACATTTCAGCACCCTGGTCCAGGAGATGTGTCCCCACATGGAACTGTGTCTAATCCAACTCAGAATCTATTCCTTGTGCACTAATTCATTCAACTGCTACTCTGTCTACAAAAACAGGTCTGACTCCTTGATTCTTTTGCTCACAGGCAAATAAACATTCCCTGATGTGCAGCCCACCAGAGAGTTTAGGGGAAAAGGATTTTTTTCCTAATTGAATGGTGCACAAAATGGGGTCCATTTGCCCCAACGGGTGGAATCTTGACACAGAGGTGGTTGGTGAGGATGGGAGCCACTGGGCATCATGTAACTACAAGCTTCCATGGCGGATGGCCCCATGCTACATATGCACAAGTTACATAGTCTATACAGGTGTGTGAGTCTCGTGTAAATCCCAAAAGCACACTTGAACGTAATCAGGTGTAAGAACAATTTCCTGTAGAGACTCAATGTCAAAATGCTTCCCATCAATGAACTCATTTGAATATCACAACAACATGGTGAGGTTTATCCCATCCAGACTCCATCATTGTCTCTTTCCTATTTCATCTTATTATATGCACACAACCATTATTATTAATAGTCACTAGAAAGGTATGTGATGAGAGTTAGACTTTTACTCAATAGTACACCAGATTATCTCTGATTTGATTGTGCAAAAAACAAAAAGAAAAAAGTCTTTGCAAAAAGTGTTGGCTTTTAATCACTGTCCTGTCCATGTATATATCGAGTCTCTATCCCGAGCTTGGATCCAAGTCCAGGTGCCCCTCCCCTCAGCTTCCACAACATTGCATAGGATTCCCCGGTTGCTCCAGGTTATCCGCCCCCCCAACCAGGTACCTGGGAAGAGTTTGCTCATGTTCTTCTAGAACAGAAGTTCTTAACCTGAGCCTGTGGACCCCAAGGGGCTTCCCTGAACCCCCTGAAACTGAATGCAAAGTGTACATGTGTACGCATGCCTATGAGATGCTAATCTGGGCAGAAGCTTCTAACTTTCATTCAATTCCCAATGTGACTCCCTCCACCTCCAACCAATGTTTATAATCCCTAAACTTCTCAACTTTGAAACTATGGACATTTGGGGCTGAAATGGTTCTCTTTTCTTGCCAGGTGATCATTCATTAATTCATATATTTACTTGTTCTGCAAGCATTTATTTATCACACACTGTGTATTGAAAGAAAACTAACCATCACCGAATATTTACCACGTGTCAAGTAATTGACTAGGTCATTTGAGAAACGTCATCACATTCAATACTCACCCTAGCCCTCTGTGGAATACATTATTCCCATTTTCAATTGAGAAAACCGTGGCTTAGTGGGCATGAATAATGTGTGCACTGTCCAGAAGCTAATAGCTGAGCCAGTGGCTGAGATGGGCTTTGAGTCCAGGACTGAACGACTCCAGCAGCAGGACTGTAATGTGTGGGGCGGAGGGTTGATCCAGGCACTGCGGAAGGGGACAGCAGTCCCAGGAAAGGGTACAACAGAGTTTGGGACCACAGAGAGCTTTACTATCTGGTTAAAGAGATACGAAAACAACAAATATCAGTCTCATAGTAAAGAGAATGTGGTATACATCATAACTGAGGTGCAATATCTAGATCTTCAAAGGAGGGAGAGATTACTTCCAGCTATGATAATTAAAGAAAGTTTCTGGGAAAAAAAAGTTAAGTAAAGATCTGAAGAATACCATGTAAACTAAAATCCATGATCATGTGTTCATACAACAGGGCCTGGATAAGTCTTGGTGATGGGGGCTGTCCCAGGCATTGGAGGATGTGTAGCAGCATCCCTGGCCTCTGGATGCCAGTCATATTCATTTTCTATTGTTGCTGTAACAAATCACCACCAACACGGCAGCTTAAACCACACACATTTATTATCTCACAGTTGTTTAGATCAGATGTCTGACAAGGGTCTGACTGGGTGAAGGTCAAGGTGTCAGCGGGGCTGCATTCCTTTCTGGAAGCTCGAGGGGAGCATCCATTGTCTTGCCTCTTCCTGCTCTGAGAGGCCACCCACATTCCTTGGCTCTGCCTTCAAACCAGCGACAGCGCGTATCTCTGACTTCTGGCCCATGGTCACATTTCCTCTGACTCTCTTCTTCTGCCTCTCTTCCCCATTTAAGGACCCTTGTGATTCCATTTGCCCAGCCAGATAATCCAAAATAATCTCTCTATTTTAAGGTCAGCCAACTGGCCACCTTAATGGCATCTGGAATCCTTCATTCCCCTTTGCCATGTAACATATTCACAGGTTTCTAGGGATTAATAGAGGGACATCTTTGGGGCAGGGCGGAGGGGCATTATTCTGCCTACCACCCTTGTAGCTACCCCACCCCGAGTTGTGACAACCAAATACGGCTCCAGACGTTGTCAGATGTCCCCAGGTCACCAGGGGCAGGGGTGGTGGTGGATCACCCCAAGTTGAGAACCACTGATTCAGAAGATTCTCAAACATCTTAAAGCCCTGCTTCTGAGAGTCATGCTATTTTTTAGTGAGCTCATAAGAATTGCAGAGTCCGAGGGAGAAAAGCATGTGTCCAGCAAATAGTAAGTCTCAAACCGTGGAAACTTCCCAAGACCCCCGTGAAGTCATTGACACCAGAGGAGCAAGTGACTTAACCCTTCTGAACCGTCACTTCCTCATCTGTACCGAGGGGAAAATAAGAACTACCTTAGGATCATGGAGAAAACGAAAGGCTCCCACGGTGCCTGAGAACAGAAAGCCTCATCGGTCAGATGCTGAGGAAGACTGTGAAATAGATAGACAGTATTAATTTTCTTACTGGAGGTGCCCTCAAGCCAGAGCCCAAGATGAAGGTTATTTTGGGAAGTGATCCCAGGTAGTTGGAGCAGCAGGTGCTCTGGGGAGGGACCGGATGGGTGAAATACAGATGAGGAAAAGCCAACTCAAAGGTGCACTATTGAGCTGGGTGCCCTAAAGACACCTGGGCTCAGTCCCACCTGGGCCCCCTTTGAGGAACCACGTAGAACACACCTCAAATGTTTCCACCCAAGTCATAGGAAGAGGGTATGGGGAGTATTAATCCACCAGCTTTTGACCCCGTGAGTCAAGGGTTTTCCCAGAGAATGTTAACTCCTGGATTTTCCAAGTATGTGTAGGTGCCCACATGGTAGAAGGATTTCTTGCTGTGGGCAGAGAAGCCCAGAGAAGAAAGCAAAAGATGAGAAAGACAGATGAGGTGAGGTTCTGTCTGGCTATGGCTGCATGCAGCTGGTTTCCATGGCAATGGGATGCTGGAGCAGAAAGGGAGATGGAAAGGAAAAGAGATGGGGCTAAGAAGTTGCATTCTGTACAGCATAGGTTAGTGAGTCACCATGCCATAGGAAGCCCTAGGTTCAAACCGCAGCTTCGCCTCTGGGTGGCCATGTCACCTTGAGTAAGACACATCACCTCTTTCTGCCTCATCTGTTAAATGGGGATGTTGATGGTGCCCATTTCATGAAGTTGTTGCAAAGATGAGATGGCCTCGTGTATATTAAGTGCCTAGCAGCATGCATTTAATGGAAGGAAGTTCATGATATGGAAGCAACTCGAATACGCATGTTGAACCCAGTATCTGGAAAAGGACCTCCACTTGCTCTTCTTTTTGGAAATATCTGCAGAATGGATCTGAGTCTCCTTCTCTGTAAAATGGAAATAATAATAAAACTTACCCTCTAGGGTTATAGTGAGGGGCAAGTGAGATAAAGCACGGACACAGTGAAATGTGTACCCAGCACATAACAAGTGCCAAGCCTTGGCACTAGGTAATTACACTAAGGATCAGCTTCAGGGAGCTAAGGTACTGGGACTGGGTTTTGTGTGTGAACCCAAAATAAGCCAAAAGCAGAGAAAGGTTCTGCCCCAGACTCTGAGGTGATGGGGACATGTTGGAGGGGGCCAGCACAGAGCTGATGCCCTCTCATCTCACATCTCTAGGGGAAGCTGGAAACCCAGGCAGTACCTACGGTAGGGTTCAGCTGCGTATAGAAAGGAAATATGGGGGACCCACAGGGACGCCTCTGTCACTGAAAGACCAGAGTCCCAGTCCCTGCTCTGCCCCGCCCTCGTTGTGTGACCTTGGGGGAGTCTCTTCCCCTCTCTGGTTCAGCATTCCCATCTGAACAGTGAGACTGCAGAACAGCCCAGGATTCTCCAACCAGACACTTCAGGATCTGTTTTCTTCTCTCTCTTCCCTGCCGTCCATCTCTCCTTCTTCCATGGATGCTAGCCTGATCCTGGGTGGTCTCGGACACCAGGAACCTCTGGACTATCAGGTCCCTGGCAGGGTTTGCCCGTTTTGTGACTGTCACCTGGCCACCTAGTCTCCTCCACCTGTCTGTCTGATTGGATGTGGTGCTCCTTGGTCATCTGTGTCTCCCTGCTCTTGATTTCCTTCCTTTCCCTTTCCCCAGCCCTTGGCTGGCTCTGGTCTCTGGGGAACAAGTGCCACCTGGGGACATTAGCAACTCCATGACCACTTTTACGATAGGTGGAATTTAACCAGACCTCCACCTGGCCTGGGGGGAGGTCACCCTGCCTTCCCTCTCCCTCTCTGCAAGGTTGCTGCAAGGCAGGTGTATTAATCACATTTTTTCATTTGCTATATTTTCTGATGTTTTGATGTTGGGAAGCCATACTTATTCTGGAGAGACCGTCCTGCCCAGGGCTAGCTGATTCCTAGAGACAGTAAAGGACTTGCCTGCAAGTGTATCTATGCAAACCAAACAATCCAGAGCCCACACACCAACCTTCTCCTTTACTGGGCTCTCACACTCCAGGTGACTCTCCCCCGGCCCTAATCACCCCCAGGGCCAGGTTCCAGGCAACTAGGGACAGTCCCTATGCCCCAGAACCTGCTGAAATTACTCAAACTAGCCAATCTTGAGCCTCCTTACTGTGCCTTGTCTTGCCTTGAAATCACAGGAAAGGCTCTTGCCCACGTTTTCCGCTCACTGACCCCGCCTCCTGACAGACCCTAGTCCATACCCATGGCCCCGCAGTGCCATGCCATGCCTCCTGCTTCTCGGATGTTCTGAGTATAAATGCTTTCCTTCATGGTAGTCAATGGCTGTGTCTGCGTGTCTTATGAGACCTGATTAAACCCAAACCCAGGTACATTTTAAACTATATGTGCATCGTCTCCCACGGGGGATTCAGGAAGGGATATATTGCATGGGCACAGCATCAAATAACATTGGGAAAGTCAATTCCATGTTCACTAACTCATTCATTTATTCCCATTCCATCTTTTGGATTACCTGGACGGGAGAGTCTCAGCTTGGTGCTGGTGTGCCATGAATACCTCTTGATCACCTGTTCATCTCTGGTTAAACACACAAATAAGCTTCAAGACTTTGGCTGAAGAGCATACGGTTAAAAACATATCACATTATTTTCATGGCTTTCATGAAGGAGGAAACTTCAGTCACCCCAAGACAACCTCCCAGGGAGGGAGCCACACAAGTCAATACCCCGATTTCATTCTCCCTTTTCTTTTCTCCTGGCAAGGCTCCATTATGGCCAGAATCATCCAAAAGCCAAATGTAGGGGGACCCCTCGATGATTCATATAGGTCAGCCTTGCAGGACACAGAACAGAATGGAGAAGGAGGGCAAGACTGTGTGGAGAGGTGGAGAGTAGGGGGAACAGAGAGATCATATAGAGAAGCGGGGAGGGGTGGGGGGCAATGGGACCAACTTACACGGAAACCACATTACTGCTGGTGCCTGGGTAGAGGGCAAAGAATCCCTCCCCACCCTGGGAATAAAACCCCCCAAATCCCTTAAGGAAGAGTCATTTGCATTATATACGAATTATCACAGAGTCTCTTTATGACGGGAGCCTTCTCAATTCTTCGACTTTGAACCACAAAGTATTATTGGGGGACACATTGGCCTAAAAAAGGTGTTTCTCAAGCTTTGGCAGTACACTGGAATCACCTGGGAAGCTTTGAAAAATTCTGATGCCCGGGTCCCACCTGCAGAGAATCTGATGCAATTGGTCAGGGGTGGAGCCTGGGCACCGGGATTATTCAGAGCTCCCCCCATGACGCTTACATGCGTCTGAGTCTGAGAGCTATGGATTTATGACAATCTCAGTCCCTGCAGACGATGCTCGTGGAAGCCACCGGGCATTTGTTCCTCCTCCTTCACCTAAACCCCTAATTCCAACAGGGATTCAGTAACTATTCACAGGATGATGGCCTCAGCATGGCATATGCTGGATGTCACAGGCCAGAAGTCTCTTTTTAAAAAAATTTTTATTGGAGTATAGTTGATTTACAATGTTGTGTTCCTTTCTGCCGTACAGCAAAGTGAATCAGTTACACATACATCCACTCTTTTTTAGATTCTTTTCCCATATAGGTCATTACAGACTATTGAGAAGAGTTCCCTGTGCTATACAGTAGGTCAAGTCTCTTAATGAAATACAGTAAATGGCTGCATTGTAGAGGATAAATATACCCCTAGGGATGAACTGGTTGGTAACTCAACCATCCTAATACTGGGTAAAAGGGTTCCTACAGTTTGCAATCCAATTGCCAGTGTCAACGTCTGTTATGGGTGGAATTGTGTCCCCTCGAAATTTATATGTTAAGCTCCCAACCCCCAGGACCTCAGAATGCTCTGGCATTTGGAGACAGGGTCTTTAAAGAGGTAATTAAGTAAAAGGAGTTCATTAGGGTGGGCTCTAATCCAATATGACTGGTGTCCTCATAAGAAAAGGAAATTTAGACAGACATACACAGAGGGCAGCTGATATGAAGACACCAAGAGGAGACGGCCGTCTGCAAGCCAAGGAGAGAGGCCTCAGAAGACTCCAACCTGTCGAGACCTTGATCTTAGACTTCCAGAACTGTGAGAAAATTAATTTCTGTTTAAGGACTTTGTTATGGCAGCTGGAGCAAACTAACAATGTCATACACGTATTCAAACAACGCTGCATTTCAGACAACCTAGTTTTGTTTTTAAGCACAGGGCTGCCCAGTCACCAAACCGAGGCTTTTCCCACTGGGAAAGGAGAGTGAAAGACAGGGATTCTGGAGCCTCAGGCCCGATTCCCTCTCTGACCAGTTGCATCTTCCCCATCTCAATGCCCTCCCCTCTGCCCAGGGCTTCCTGGCATCACCTCCCAAACATACTTTCACTTGATTCCTTGGCTCAGGGTCTGCTTCTGGGGGCATCCAGCCCAAGACACCTCCTAGCCCAGGAATTTGAGTCTTTGATCTGTCCTGACCGGGGGCTGAGGTCACTTTTATGTGTGTGATGCACTTGGCCCGGTTGCCTCAGCCACAGCAGCTAATATTAGGAGAGGACGGTTTCCCAAGTGATATTTGGAGCTGCTCAATTTCACCACTTTCCTCTGCAGCAGAAGGCAGCCTCCCCTGCTCCTGTCTCATCTCACACAGGCAAAGCGCCTGCAGTTCTGGACATCACAGACTCAGGTATAGGCTCTCAGCCTTCACACCTCACCCATCCTCAACATGCTACATTTGCTGTGACAGGTTCCTACTCAAATTCCATTCAAAAGGGAGGGACCATAAGCCGACAGAGCCTTACAGAGGAGAGGGGATAAACTGGGATATTCCCAGGATCTACAGACCTGGGAGATCACTAAAGTGACAGAGAAAGACAAATATCATATGATATCGCTTATATGTGGAATCTTAAAAAAAATGATACAAGTGAACTCATTTACAAAACAGAAACAGACTCAAAGACATAGAAGACAAACTTACGGATACCAAAGGGGAAGGGGGAGGGGAGGGATAAATTAGGAGTTTGGGATAAACAGATGCTACTATGTATAAAGTAGATAACGAACAAGGACCTACTGTATAGCACAGGGAACTATATTCAATTATCTTGTAATAATCTATAATAGAAAAGAATCTGAAAACAAATAGATTTATATATATATATATGTAAAACTGAATCACTTTGCTGTAAACCTGAAACTAACACAACATTGTAAATCAACTATACTTTAATGAAAGAAACAAGGAAAGAAAGGAGAAATAAAAACTTCCCTAAAAGTTGAGAACGGAAAACCAAGTTGCTGTCAACTTTCTCAAAACACTAGGCAGAGGGGACTATAATATTTAGAATGGATAAACAGCAAGGTCCTACTTGCTGTGTATAGCACAGGGAACTATATCTAATCTCCTGGGATAAACCATAACGGAAAAGAGTAGTTTTTAAAAAGAATGTATATATGTGTAGAACGGAGTCACATTGCTGTGCAGCAGAGATTGACACAACATTGTAAATCAACTACACTTCAATTAGAAAACAAAACAAAACACTAGGCAGAAGGGAGAAAAAATCTCTCTTCATCAGCTTGCCCATACATGGGTGGTCCCCAACCAAGATGCATTTTCTTTGGCTGTGAGAGTGTTTTAGTGGGCTCTTTTTGGAAAAGAAGTCAAATAAGGTTTTTGAAAATTGTCATCAGGTGCTTCCAAGAAAACTCAGAACTCTAACCAGAGTGGGAGGTAGTGTGGCCTCTCCTGGGCAGGAGCCACCCAGGAGCCTGGGAGAGTCAGGCCAGCTTTGGCCGGAGCTAGCTGAGCCCAGGGCAGAGGAGGCCACTCTCTTGGACGTGCCAATGGACCTCCCCAGGCAGGGCTGCCCTGTAGGACTCACAAGCGGCTCACTCTCTCCGAGACAGCTGGGCACCAGGCTCGGGAGGAAAGGTGGTGACTGTGTATCTTGGCAAAGCAGGGAAGAGGGTCTGGGAGATAGTTCACAAGATGGGCATTTGCATCTCCTGTCTATGTAGGAGGAGCTGATTCAAGGCTGGAGCCACTGGTGGAGCAGAAATTTGAAACCTTCAGGATCTAAGTCGGTCAGTCTCTCTTTTTAGAGAGAGAGAGAGATTCTGGGGTTAAAAAAAAGGGGGGGGGATATGTGGGAAGTCTGAATTCCAGGATCCCTCTAACTTCCAGACCGCAGTTAGAGAGCAGATGCATGAGGAGGGGCCTTTCACTCGTGGGCCATGTGACTTGGGCACTGGAGACCTTAGGACTTCATAAATATCTTCCCACCTTCAAAACAGGGGCTTGAATTAACCACCACCAAACTACCATCTTCTGATGTCTTTAGGAGGAAATTTAGGTCATGTCTGGAAAATGCTTCCCGCTGGTCGGTTTATCACCACATAAATACTAGAAATAGACTTTGTAAAGGCATGTCACCTGCATGCAGTCTGTAGGTAAGGCATATTTTATTATAATCCTATGTATTAAGTGCCTTGTCACTTTTCACTAACAGGGTGACTACTGCCTGGGACCCTCCTGGTTAGCACTGAAAGTCCTACATCCTGGGAAACCCCTCAGTCTTGGGAAAAGCAGCTGGGTTGCTTAGGCAACCCAAACACACACACTCCTAGGCCACCCCTGATCTTTTCAAGGATTTTGGCGGTTCACTTGCAAAAACTAGCCCCACACCCCTTTGGACCTGTTAGACACCACTTGGAGCCCTATGTACATTCCATAAACGTGATAGATGGAGCTGAAGCCCCGCCCACATCCCCTTTATCCCTGATGCACCCGCCCCTGAGCTTCTCCGAGTGCTTCAGGAGGCTCACAACCATGCAACCTTCCCTGGGAAATTGACCTGGACTGAATCAAGCCACTTCGCCCAGAGATGGACACCCCTGGGAGGCTGTGCCCCGCCTACTGGGAGCAGCTGATAATTGACTGAACCAGGGGGAAACTCTGTAACGCAAGTTATGCTCCAGAGTACCCTGAGGGTGAGGTCGAGGCCAGACTTCACCTGAGGCCACACCCTGACTGGGCCCCCATCCCTGACCCGTCCTGCTTGCCTCACTCCCTCTCCCTGACCCAGAGGTCTCCAGCAATCAATCAAGTTCTCCTGAATCCCTTCCTCAGACTCTGCTTCTAGAAATCCTGACCTAGGACAATGCATATGGCCGGGTGCACTCCCTTTGGTGTCACCTTTCCTGCCACAGTATCTCTTTTTTTTTTTTTTTTTTTTTTTTGCGGTACGCGGGCCTCTCACTGTTGTGGCCTCTCCCGTTGTGGAGCACAGGCTCTGGACGCGCAGGCTCAGCGGCCATGGCTCACGGGCCCAGCCGCTCCGGGACATGTGGGATCTTCCCAGACCGGGGCACGAACCCGTGTCCCCTGCATCGGCAGGCGGACTCCCAACCACTGCGCCACCAGGGAAGCCCCACCACAGTATCTCTTGAAGCTCTACCCTTCTTTCTATGGCCACCACCAGCATTGAGGCCACCAGCATCCCTCACGGCCCGCTCCCTGGCCTCCCTGCCTCCACTCCGGCCTCCTGCAGGCCACTCTCCTCTAAACGGCCAGTGGAGGCTTTTCAAAGTAAAGGTCAGCTCAAGGCGCTCCTCCGCAAACCCTTCTGGAATTGAACACTTTTGTGAGGAAAAAGAAAAAAGCAAACTTCCTCAACCTGATTACAAGAAACCCTCAGCAAGCAACAGGCTTAATGATGAAAGACTAATTAAAAGCATTCCCCACTCTCCCTAAGATCAGGAGCAAGACAAGGATGGCCACTCCTGCTGTGTTTATTCAACACTGTACTGGACGTTGCAGCCAGGGAATTAGGCAAAAAAGAAAGAAGGAAGGAAGGGAGGGAGGGAGGGAGGGAAAAAGAAAAGAAAAGAAAAGAAGAAAAGAAAAGAAAAGGAAAGAAAAGAAAAGGCAACCAGATTAGAAAGGAAGATGTAAAACGGTTTCTGGTTGCAGATAACATGATCTCATGGGGCACATGGTGGGGGAAGTCCTGATGTGCAATATTTACTGATTTCTGTGGCTGATTTCAAAACATCAGTATGACGTTCCTGAGTCTGGAGCTGGGAATGACAATTTCATATACGGAGGTGACCTCACCACTCATTGTGATTCTTCCTCTGAAAGCCCTCCTCTGAGTTTCACTTACATGGTGTCTGGCATGGAGTAGACATTCAATAATTATACATCGAATTAGGGGGAAAACACTTCTGTGGCTTTCCATTGCTTTTAAGTTAAAATCTGAAGTCTTTGCCACTCAAGCCCCTGCGTGATCTGGCCCCTGACCCCCCTTCCCAGCTTCATCTTGGACCATCTCTTCACTCACTCACTGCTCTCAGCCACATTAACCTACCTTCTCTTCCTCCAGTGATCCGAGTTCTTCCCACCTCAGGGACTTTGCACAGGCTGTTTCCTCTGCGTAGAACGCTGCTTTCATTGACCTAAGTCTTACTCAGCGCTCAGGTCTTGGTTTAATGCAGTGGTTCTCAACTGGAGGGCATCTGCCAATGTTTGGTGGTCACAACTGGTCACTAACATCTAGTGAGAAGGGGCCAAGGATGTTGCTCAATACCCTCCAAGGCCCAGGACAGCCCCCTGCCACAAAGGATCACCCAAGCCCAGATGTTAATAAGTGCCAAGATGGAGAAACTCTGGCTTATTGTCAGACCTCTTGCCTTGATCACCTTAGAATGGAAGGAAGTTTTCCCTAATAATAAAAGTTTTCTCATAATAATATCTCCTGCTATTCTTTCTCCTCTTATCACTTAAGCACAGTCTGGGTCAGGCCCACAGGAGACAGTCCAGGATATTTGAGAAGATATTTGGGGTCCTCTGAATGGACTAAACCGTCCCACTTATGTCAGACTCGCAGAAGCAGGAACGGACACTAGGAGTCTTCTGCATGTGATTTATTAAGGAAGTGCTCCAGGAGGAAGCAACAGGTGATGGGGGAAGCAGAAGGGGGACAGGGAAGAAGCCAAGCCAGGGTGAGGTTTCCACAAAGCCTTGGATTAGCCTGATCCTGTGGGGAGCTTGGGAGCGTAAATTATACCTCAGAGCTCCTCTCAACTCATCAAGGCAAAGAAGCCGAGCTTTCATGCTTCTGGACCAGTCCTGTCATCAGCTAAGGATGGTGCCCGGGGTGTAGTCTATCTCCTGGCACCTCAGCCCTCTGGGTTTGCAGGCAGGGCAGCCGGTAGCCTGGGAGCAGACCTCCAAAGACAGCTCCAGGTGCAGATGCCAGGAGCAAAAGTTCACAGAAGCTAGAGGATGTTCGCACAGATATGCAAAAAAATAAAAAAGCAGGGTGGGGGGTGGGGGAGGGAATCTGGATGGAACACTGATGGTGCAAATCTGCTGAAAATCTGGGTAATCTGGTTAAAATGAACAGCTCCATGTAACTTTTTCTGGTCTGCAAGTGCCAGATCCTGCTTATATGTCTCCCTTTCCTGGGGGCCAGCAGAAAGGGACCAGCATTGGTGGGCCCCTCTTGGGAGCCGGAAGCTGTGACATGACTCAAGGGGCATTATTTGTGCCACCGCCTTACCCACAGTTCTTGCCATTCACACTCCTTCCATCATGAAAGGTTCTGGGCTTCTCTCCCTTCTCATGATTTATGTTCCAACAAAGGTTGTTCATACAAAGAACATCTGTATATCAAATCCACTTGACTTAATCAGCTCAGAGATGCTTCCTCATGTCTGCCTGAAACTGCTCTGAGCAGTTACATGTCTCCAGAATGCCTTTTAAGACATGGATGGGTTTGAGGATATTTGGGGACTGCCCAAAGTTGTTTCCAAAATCCTCCGAGCACATGAGATCTTTGTAGAGAGGGTCTGTTGTTTTGTTTGATGATGCGGCTCGCCCATGACCCAAAACACACCTGAAGAGAAGCTCCTCTCCTTGGCAGCACTGAATTTTTCTATTTTAGGATGTTTATTAGTTTGCTAAGGCTGCTGTAACCAAGTACCACAAACGGGGTGGCTGACACAATAGAAATTTATTCTCACGGTTCTGGAGGCTGGAAGTCCAAGATCAAGCTGTCGGTAAGGGTGGTCCCTTCTGAAGCTAGGAGGGAGGATCTGTTTGTTCCTTGCCTCTCCCCTAGCTTCTGGTGGGTTGACTGGCAATATTCAACATTCCTTGGCTTGGACATATTTCACCTGGATCACTGCCTTCATCTTCATGTGGTGTTCGCCCTGCGTGCATGTCTGTGTCCAAATTTACCCTTTGTAGAAGGAAAACAGTCATGTTGGATTGGGGGCCCATGCTACCCCGGCATGACCTCATCTTAACTAATTATATCTGCAATGACCCTATATCCAAATAAGGTCACATTCTGAGGCACTAGGGTTTAGAACTTCAACATGGGAATATTTGGGATACACGATTTAAGGAGGTCCTAAAGTCAGGCAGGTGCCATCTTGTGCTGTCAGAGGCGGTATGGAGGGAGTATGTTCGCTAGGTTAGAGGATGGGAGGAGGAAGGACTGATACGAGTGGGGTTGACCAGTTGGCTACGGAGAGCATGAGCCAGCCCCAGCCTATGGACTCTGAGAAGAGTGGCATCCAGGGTTTCAGACCTTCTGTGCACCTCTTATATCTACTCAATCCCCCCTCTTGCCCCTGCCACTGATGTGGGGACCGGTTCACCAATGTACAACCTAGAAGTCGGTGGCAGTTAACAGTCATGAGGTCCCTTTGACCAATGGTGGGGTAGGAGCCGATGGAGAAACGCTTCCCTTCTTTAGGCCATGGGTGGATGCTTCTGAGATGCATTTCATGAGGCTTCCTAGGTCCTGCAGAATCCACACCAGATGCCTGTAGTCATAGCCAAATCAGTAACACATGCCCACACTGGCTCTCCTTCCTTCCCTGTCCCTCATTCCTGCTCCTTGGGATCAATTCCCAAGTCAAATGCCTGCACATGAACCCTTGCCTCAAGCTCTGCTTTCAGACCCAGGCTAAGGTATTCTGTAGGCTAAAACTACAGGGAAAGGGGAGTGGGCTTCTCCCTGGTGCATTGGCATGTCCCCTCTATGAACTGATGAAGCTCTTGGAGGAAAAAATTGGTGAGAGGAGAGAGGTCCAGGGGCTGCATCCAGTCCCTCAGAGCAGGCCACTGGCCACAGCTTACTGGGAACTCAGGAGCATCCCTAAAAGCCCACAGGGCCACTGAACAGCTCTATTTCCTAAAAGCCCTGATGCATCCCACAACTATTGTATGTAAGCTTGCTTCTTCCCTAACACCCCTTCTCCTCCAAAAATTAAAAACGCTCTCCCTACTGACCCACTTCCAAGAGGCATCATCCCTATAACAGCAAGAGCTCACAGTCCTGCAGCCAGGGCTTAAAGTTTTGAAGCCTCACTGACCAGTGTGTGACCTTGGGCAATTTTGTTAGACTCTTTGTGCCTCTGTCTTCTCATCTGTAAAATAGGGATTTTTAACAGGGCTGGCCTCAGAGTGTTGTTGCAAGGTTTAGGTGAGGCCAGTGCCTACCAGGCCATTTCCTGTCCCTCCTAGTTCCTGGTGAGCATGCAATACATAAAAACAACTTAAGCAGTTCCCATGGAGAGGGTAGTGACTGGAAGGGCTCACGTGGGAGTTTCGGGAGTTGGGGAAGGGGGCAGCTGGGAATGTTCTGCTTCTCCATTTGGCCGCTGGTTCCATGGGTGTGTTTGGTTTGGGATAATTCAGTGTGGTGATATGTGCATTCCCCTGTGTGTATGTTATACTTTAATAAGAAATCAAAAGCCTAAAATAAAATAAAATAAAATTATAACCTGCTGCTGTTGGTAGTAATGTTATTGAACCCAGCCTGTAGGAGATGATGGGAGAATTCTTGGCTTGAGCAAAAAAACCAGTGACTCAGCATTGGGCCCACCAAGCAGCAGCCCAACCCTCCAATTAGGGCCAGCTCCCAGGTGGTGAAACACTGGGCTGGTTCCTGGTTGCATGACTTCCCATCTCGAGACCTCGGTTTCTCCATGAGTCAAATGGAAAGCAATAATCCTTACTGAATTCCAACATCTTGTGTGGTTCTCCATTTTACTGATGGGGAAACCGAGGCTCAAAATAGATCATTACAAATTAGTAGGCACTACAGCTTTGGGGACTATGCAGACTTTATCATTCCCTCCCAGACCTGGCTCTAGGAATAGAAGAGCCCTAATAGCACGGCAACAACAGCCGGCATTTATGAGCTCAAACTGGGATCCAGGCTTCTGTTCTAAGTGCTCTTTCTTTTTTGAACTCATTTTGTCCTCACGTTATTATCCCCATTTTGCAGAGGAGGAAACTGAGGCACCGTGAGTCAAGGTCAAGAAGCAAAGCCCATACTCCTAATTGCCCCCGCCGCCGAGCCCCTGCGGTTGGGTGGGTTGCTCCTCGCTCCCGCCCCCCAACTCCCTCTGCCCTTCCTTCCCCTCCCCCACCAGTGCATTTAGCCGGGCTGGGTCCTTGCCAAGTCTCCGCTGTCACAGCGTTCCCATCTTTGATCACCAGTCAGCGTTCTTGAAGTGCCGAGTCTCCCAGATGTTGGGCTGATCAAAGGCAGCTGCTGCCCGGACCCTCCCCAGAGCACAAGATTATAGACGCACGTAGGGTAGAGGCGGGAGGGTGGGAGGGACGCACACGTGACCGATGGAGCACGGCAGCCCTGGGGGCGGGGCTCGGCGGGGCAATGGGTGACGCCCACCCCCCACCCCCCCGGCCGGGGTGCTGGTCCTGTCAGTGCAGGTCTCAGAAGGACCGGGGTCCACCGGCGCTGCGCAGCTTGATATGCAACGAGCTTAACTTTGAAAACGCAGGAGCTTCAGGGGCCCGAACCTCAAAAGGAGATCAGAGGCAAAATCTCAGAGATTAATGTAGAGGTTGCCAATAGCTTTTATAATGACAATAATTCCCTGCAGTTACATGATTCGCCCCATTGACTCCATCTTTTCTTGCAGGTTGTCAAGAGCTGAATTTTATGTTTACAATTAATTAAATAAAAAGCAGAGCATGAAACAGCATGTACAAGATAATCGTGGGAGTTTTGGTTTTGGGTTTGTGTGTGTGTGTGTTTGTTTGTCTTTAATACAGTTATGGGAACAGGGTAGAGGCGCGTACACCAGAAAACCTACAGTAGTCGTATCTGGGTTGAGAGAAAACATTTACTTTTCGTCGTCTTTCATCAGTTCAACAAAATGTATGGGCATGTTCTCAAATAATAGTACCTAAGTTTAGTAAATGTTTGCTGGATTCCAGAACTGGCTTATCTCTATTTTGCAGACTTAGTATATGCTATTTTTGTAATAAGAATTTTGAAATTTAGGCAAAATATAAAATGGTGTAGATACTTGGATATCAATTTTCTAGATGATATAACTATATAAATGGTAGGTAGATAGATGATAGATACATAGATAGATACATAGATAGATAGACAAGATATAAGTCTGGAAACATTGAGCTGAAGTACACAGGGAGCCCCCAGCACCTGTCATCCGACTGGCAGTGGCAAACCCATCTCCCTGCCTTGTTCCAGTTTCTGTGGGAGAAATGGAAACATATGGTGTGCTAGAAAAGCTGTGTCCCCATCCTCAGAAACGCCAAGGCCACAAACTCTAACTGAACCTCAGGTTACGACAGCCCCCATTTTTGCGTGTCTGTTCTGTGCCTCGCCCTGTGCACACATTTTCTCTGACCCTCACAACTACTGTCATCAGTGGTATCATCCTGGTTTTACCAGCTGCAGAAACTAACACACAGAAGGGCCAGGGACAGAGGCGTGCTGGAGCTGGCCACACCCACTCTTGAGAGCTGATTGTTCGATTTTCAGGAACTTTTGTGAGTTGTTAAACACGGCCATCATTCAAGATTAAATTATAGAAACTTACAATTAAGTAAACTATGTTACAAACAAAGGCAAGTACTCCAAACTCATCCCTCCCTAATTGTCTTATGACATTTCACCATTATCTTCGTTCTTGTGGTTACTTCTGGCTGGTAGAAATTTTATACAGCGGGGCGTTACTGTGTATCTCTTCCCAACTCCACATCAGTGACATGGGTAGAAATCAGCCACAATAGAAGTTACACCATGGTAACTGGCAAATGCTACATGTCAGGATTTTGTTTCTTCCAGAGAACCATTATGGAACATTTACCAGCACATACTATAGGCAGTGGTAGAATCAGGATTTGAAATATCAGTATATAAGCACAGAACCTGTGCTCTTAATGTCTGCACTGAATTGCAGTCACCCCAGCCCCAATCAGAGTTCCACACTGTCCTCTAAGCCTGGCCTCAGAGCCATCAGGATGCCTCGTCTTCCAGGTACATAAAGAAATAAGATGCAAGTTTCATGTAAGCAGAGAGAAATCATTCTATGGGGAATAAAAAGTACATGATTTGAATCCTATTCTATTGATGCTACAAGCTTTAAACGAAGGTCTCAGCCCCGACTCCAGCCCTGATGGGGGGATGGATGGTGATCTCACTGGGCAGACAGCTGAGAACTACCCAATGTTGATGAGAATCATGGCTCCCTTTATTGAGCGCTGACTGTATGCCAGGGTGTGTGCAGAGCCCTTTAAGGGAATTATCTCATAGATTCTCCAGGACGCACGTTTTTCCATTCAAATATGTTTAGGAAAACCCAGCCACTTCATTTTTCTTTCCCCTGATCAAGGCCCAAACATCACATGAATCCTGAGCCTTGGCAATAGAAGGGCGAGCTGAAGCACACACCCTAATTGTGATTCCTCACTAGGTGCTGTATCTGCCTTCAGTCCCCAAATATTTCCTAAGACACAAGAGTAGCGGTAGAGAAGTCACTGCTGTATAGTTTGGAACCCGAGAACTGCATCCTGGAGCAAGGAGCTGACTTCACATGGTCCTGGGAACTGTACACAGTCAAGGGGGTTGAAATTAGCTCTACCATACCACTCCCCTGCCCCAAAGTTTGATGGGGTAACCCAGAGCTCTTTGGTGAATGTCCAAATGCCCTAGCAAGGTCAAGGTCCACTCTGGACCTGCCTCTATGTGTCCAGTGTGATCTTTCAAGCACACCAAGCATCTCAGGACCTCGAATGCCTCCTTCATCCACACCTCTGCTCTGCATACATGGGTTGTTCACCCTCCCTCAAGGTTTATCTTCACTGAGCAGCTTGGAGAGTTAAGGGCCTCCTCTGTGCCCTCCAAGCATTCATAGAAACCACCAAGAGTGAGTGATATTCGAAATATCTAACCAACTGGTCAGAATGGCCATCACCAGTCTACAAATAACAAGTGCTGGAGAGAGTATGGAGAAGAGGGAACCCTCCTCCACTGTTGGAAGGAATGTAAGTTGGTCCAACCACTATGGAAAACAGTATGGATGTTCCTCAAAAAACTAAAAATAGAATTACCATATGATCCTGCAGCCCCACTCCTGGGCATAAATCTGGAGAAAACTCTGCATGTACCCCAATGTTCATAGCAGCACTATTTACAATAACCAAGACATGGAAGCACCCTAAATGTCCATCAACAGATGAGTGGATAAAGAAGATGTGACATATATATATATATATATATATATATATATATATATATATATATATTAATATATATACACACACACAATGGGATAATACTCAGCTATAAAAAAGAATGAAATAATGCCATTTGCAGCAACACGGATGGACCTAGAGATTATCATATGAAGTGAAGTAAGTCAGAAAAAGACAAATATCATGATATCACTTATATGTGTAGTCTAAAAAACTGATACAAATGAACTTCTTTACCAAACTGAAATAGACTCACGAACATAGAAAACAAACTTATGGTTACCAAAGGGGAAAGGGGAGGGGAGAGATAAATTTGGAATTTGGGATTAAAAGATATACACTATAAAATAGATAAACCACAAGGACCTACTGTGTAGCACAGGGAACTATATTCAATATCCTGTGATAATCTGTAATGGAAAAGAGTCTGAAAAAGAATAGATATATATGTATGTATAACTGAATCACTTTGCTGTACACCTGAAACATTTTAAATCAACAATACTTCATAAAAAATTTAAAATTTAAAAAAAAAAGTCTAACCAGTAAGCCTGGGATAAAAACGCATCAAAACTGACTTTGACTCAATCAGACAGGAGTATTTCTAGTATAAACAGCTGGTCTACCCATACTGAGCATCCTCTCTGCCTAGCCCTGTCTTAATACTCATCACGCTGGATCACAGGGTCTCTTTCTTTCTGTCACCCCCTGAGGAATGTGAACAACTGGAGGATAGGAACTGTGTCCCACAATCTTGCTCAATCAATATTTGCTGAGTGCTAAGTGGAATCCAGCCTCACTGGTTAATAGCTCTGTGCTCTTAGCCTCGTCTGTAAAATGGGTCAATAAGGATACATGCCTTGTGATTTGGCTTAAATGCGCTTAAAGTGCTTAGCGTGATTAGCATAATCCATCAGTAAATGGTAGTTTTTCATTATTATTTTGTGAGCGTTGGTTTTATGGGCTTGTTGGCTGAAAGGGGAGTTTTCTAGAGGCTGGAGAAAGTGTGACGGTGCCAGCTTGGTAGCCCACTGCTCTGCTTCGATGCTCCAGAGCTGGAGTCTGCCCACCCCTCCATCCTGGCCCCTGAGAGCATGAGACCAAAGAGGGAGCTGATCAATCACCAGGACTTGAAAGGCCAGTCGGCTTTCATACACCGTGTCCTCCCAGTGTTTCTCTTAGCTACATGCTAACACCCGTTTGTTTAGAACTCGCAGCAAATACATCTCGGAGAGGACTTTGATCCCTGGCAGCTGTGTGAGTGAGGCTGGGTCCCAGGGGCAGACAGAGTCTGGAAAGGAGGCAGGCTGGACTTGCCTCTCTCATGCCCTCTGGGCTTGGCACTTAATTTCCCAAGCCCTGCGCCAGTGTGCTGTCCTTGTAGACAGAATCAAAAGCAAAAGCCCAAGCTCCAAAGTCAGAGGGTCTCTGGTTCCCATTCGTCTCTACCACTTTCCAGCTGCATGACGGTGGGAAAGTCACTCTACCTCTCTGGGCATCACTTTCTTCATGTGTAAAATGGGCATAAGAATAGTTCTTGAAGCCAGTAGTTCGCACAGCAATAAGTAAGATCGCACATGGAAAGCACTTGGGATGAGCTAGGAACTTAACAAGTATTTGAATGGGCAAATACTTTGCCTCTGCTTGTGAGAAAGGCAGTACAACATTGTAATTAAAAGCACAGGATCTGGGCTTCCCTGGTGGTGCAGTGGTTGGGAGTCCGCCTGCCGATGCAGGGGACACAGGTTCGTGCCCCGGTCCGGAAAGATCCCACATGCCACGGAGCGGCTGGGCCCGTGAGCCATGGCCGCTGAGCCTGCGCGTCCAGAGCCTGTGCTCCGCAACGGGAGAGGCCACAACAGTGAGAGGCCTGCGTACCGCAAAAAAAAAAAAAAAAGCACAGGATCAAGTGCCAGATGGCACCACCACTGTCTAGCTGTGTGACCTCAGGCAAGTCACTTCCCCTTTTCATCCATAAAGTGGAAATCCCTTATAGGGAAGGTTAATATGCAAATGAACCAAGGCATCACCTTAAGGCGCTGCGAACAGTCCTCAGCACATTGTACTCAATGAACATGGCTGTTATCTTCATGATGTGCAGTAGTGGTGTCATGCGATGCTGCGTGACCCCAGGCATTGCTCCCACCTCTCTGAGCAGATTCTTATCACAAAAGGATAATAATAATAATAATAATAACAAAGAGCTCACAGAGCTGGGGAGAGCACCTCCTTAAGGCAATCCCATGAGAACAGATGGTGTGGTGGGTCATGGGGTCATTTAGGGTTAATTTCTTTTAAGATCGGGAGAAAAAAGTGAAGATAATAATAATGAATATAAAGTGGTGAATCCAGCCTGGGTTATATTTATCTTTATATCAACGCAGTCATAAAATAGGTATATGACTACTGCAATAGTTATATGACTATAATGTTACATATCCTATATGTATAACATATATATGTTATGTAGTATATACACATATGTTATATGGCATGTGTTATACTTATGTGTATATATAAAAATATTGCTATATGAATCTATGAATATATGTGAAGTTATATTTATATATATAGATACATAATGTATGTATAACATAGTTATACATACATGCACAAAATATATGTATCTTTTATTATGCACAGGACATATACATACATGTATACACACATATATAGCGATACATGTATATATACACACAAACACACACATACTTATATATATAATTTTACGAATCGGGGAAGAAGTCCTCCAAATGTGTCCAGGGCCCAGAGGAGTCATGAGTCCCGATGTGGTCCTGGTGCTGCTGTGGACAGTGGCTGCTCAGCCCGGTTGGAAGTGTCTGGGAGACTACATAGATCACACCTCAGAGATGTCCCCTCTCACCGAGGGACAGGGAACCTGGGACATTTATCCATCCACTTCAGCAGGTGAGATTGATTGCAAGAGCCTGCCTGGTGCAAGGTTGTGTAGGGCCTGCACTTGTAGAAAGCCCTCCGAGGGGAGACACAGGGCTGCAGAAGCAAGCTGTTGGGATGTCAGTGCCGAGGGAGTGTGGACGCCCTCTGTTATAAATGTCACCGTTGCCAGTTTCTTAGGTATCTTCCCAGAAGTAGTCTATGCATAGATAAGCATAAATGTGTGTATTTGATATATTTTTACACAAATGGTCCCCTTATAAAAAATGGATACATTTATGAAGTCATCATCAAGACACTTGTTCCAGTAAAAATAAAAGTGTACTGCACGGTCTTGAAACCAAAATGGAATTACACTCTACATAATGTTTGGAACAAGGCTCTCTTCCTCTGTTAATATGTGTCAAACGTCTCTTCATGGCATTCCTTTCAGGAATTCGGTGAATTTCACTGTGTAGCTAAACCAGAGTTTTAAAATTTCTTCTTAAAGTATTAAACAGTTCTTGATGGTTGGACATTTCTAGAGCTTTGATTTTTCACTATTGTGTACAACACATACTCAAAGCTTTCATGCATGGGTTAAATAACTTCCTAAAATAAACTCCAAGAAATGCAACTGTTGTGAAAAAGTCTCCTATGTGGTTTTCAAATCATGTTCCCCCCAAAATGTAACAATTTTGCACAACTTTTTTTCAGAATATTACAGAATGTCCATTTCCCAACACCATCACCGATACTGATTATTATATTCTTTTTTAATTTTTACCAAATCAGAAAAGATAAGTTAATCATTAAAGATAACTTCAAGAAGGTGTTCCAGAAGCATCGCACTGTGGGGTATATATGTTGTCCTGTGAAAGAAAGGAAAATCCACCAAAATATGGGGCTGTCCTGGGAATGGGAGATCTTCGCTGTGAGCACAGAGCTGGCGCGCTGGTTATGGTCCATTGACCCCCAGGTCCCACCCTTATCCATCCTTCACCCGCCTGTTGGGCTCAGCCAATGGGAGGCACCATCAGGCAATCGGAGGCGGGAGAAAAGGCAGTTCGATCCCGCCCACGCCCAGCTTGGACCCTGTCATGAGGCAGTGGCTGAGTCTCGCTGTGCCCATAGCTCCTCTCTAAGTGGCCCCCGGTCGCCCCCCTCCCTCCCTCTTCCTCTTCAGTCCTGGAGTAGCAATGTCTCTGTGTTAGTCTCTTGTGACTGCTGTAACAGATCACCACAAACTTGAGGGTTTAAAACAGTACGCGCTTATTCTCTCAGTTCCGGAGGCCGGAAGTCCGAAATCCGGTTCACTGGGCAGACACTGAGGTGTCAGTGCGGCCAAGCTGCCTCTGGAGGCTCTGGGGAGACTCCGTCCCTTCCCTCCTCCAGCCTCGCGTGTCTGCCAACATTGTCTGGCTTGTGGCTGCCTCGCTCCCATCTTCAAGGCTGTGCCTTGAAATCTCCCTCCTCCCCATCTCGCATCGCTCATCTTCTCTGTGGGACTCAAATCTCCGTCTGCCTCCCTCTTCTAGGTACACACAGAAATCTCAAAATAATCACATCTGCAAAGACACTTTTATTTCCTGTTCTTTTTCTTTCTCTCTTTTCTTTTCTTTCTGCCACGTAAGGGAGTATTCTCAGTTTGCAGGGATTAGGGCGTGGCTATCTCGTGGGGGGCCATTTCTCAGCCTGTCGCATGCATATCCGGTACCTTTGATCCTTGGCATCTCCTAACCCTGCCCATGACTCTGTAGATGGTCCCTACCTCACACTATCTTCAAGACCTCCATGGTCTTTTCCCTGCTTGCTACCCTGACCAACGGTGTCCTTGCCTTCCTTCCCAGACAGAACTCTCCCTCTTGCTTTCTGCAGTTAGACAGCTTTCCTGCACTTCCTCTGGGTTCAAATCCACTTGTTTATCCAGAAATATTTACTGACAAACTCTAGCCAGGCGCTCCGTTGAGCAGGGTTCTGCTGGCAAGGATGCAGGGTTCTGTCTCCCTAACGGGGTGAAATCAGGAATAAGCCCCATCCATTGTGACCAGGTTAGGCCCGTATGTCTGGGGGTCCTTCCGCCCAGTGGATAGGGTCCTTGAAACCTTCCGCTCTGCGGAGTCAGGTTCACAGGGACTTTCCCCTTTGTTTCCGCTGCTCTGAACGTGTTTATACATGATCCTCTGGCGCTATCTGCTGGCCAGTCTCTAGAACTGCAGACAGGCTTTCTAAATGGGCAGCGCGAAGACCCATTGAGTAAAGAGGCCTCTTACCCCATAAAGAAAAGCAGGAAAAGGATGGGGGTGGGTGGGACATGATGGACATTGACAAGAGCACTGATCTTGGGAGCAGGGGGAACCTGGGAAGGGAAGGAAGCAGGAGTGCGCAGAAGGAGAAGTCAGGCTGTGCTGCGGTGTCACAAGAGGCTTCGGCTGACCTTCCAGAGAATTCTGAAGATGGGCTGAGACTTCAGGGTTGCCCCTAGTTGGACAAGGAGGCTGGGCTTCTATAACCACTCCCACACACACATCAAGCAGTCACTGGACCAGGGCCACGCAGGACGGGGTGAGGCAGCCTCCTGCCATGGAGGAGGAGTCCTACAAACCATCCTGAATTCATGGAAGGAGAGCTGGGAGGCCCTTCACATCACCCACCCGAGCAAGCAGAGGCAGATGCAGCCCCTGCCCAGTGAGGCTTCTGTCTGGGGGCAACAGGCATTAAAAATGTGGACAAGCGAATATCTATGGGATGACAAATGGCTGAGGGAGGTGGAGGGTGCTTTCAGAGGCCAAATCAGCGTGGCCCTAACGTAGATTGTGGTGCCCTCTCTGGGGATGGGGCATCTAAGCTGAGGCCCCAGGGAGGAGCTGGACTTGGGCAGATGAAGAGTTGAAGGGGGAGCCCAGGATATGCAAAGGCCCTGGGGTGATGTGTCTGTCTCCGAGGGCTGCTGTAACAAATCACCACAATCTGGGTGGCTTAGAACAACAGAAATGTATCCTCTCAGAGTTCTGGAGACTACAAGTCTGAAATCAAGGTGTGGGCAGGGTCATGCTCCCGCTGAAGGCTCTGAGGGAGAATCTATTCCTGGCCTCTTCTACTCTGATGGTTGCTGGCAATTCTCATCCTGTGGCTGTATGATCCAGGTTCTGCCTCTGTCACCATGCAGAACTCTCCCTGTGTGTGTTTCCACATGGCCTCCTTGTAAGGACACCGGCCATTGGAATGAGGGCCCACCCTAAATCTAAAATGACCTCAAATGACCTCATCTCCAGATCCTTCACTTAATTACATCTACAAAGACCTCATTTCCAATAAGGTCACATTTACAGGCTCCAAGGACTTTGGGGGAGGGGGACACAATTCAACCCATGGCAGGTGAGAGCAAGGTTTGCACATCTGAGAAGCAGAAAGTGGCTGGTATGGCCAGAGCTGAGTGGAACGGGAGCAGAGGTCAGCAGATGCACCTCGTAGGACCTTGAGGCTGAAGTCAAGAAGTGAACTGTCTTTTCAAACCAGATCCTCTTTGGTCATCGGGTAGCTGTCACCGGGGGCAGTGGAGTGACCAGGCCATGTGTCTCTCTTCCTGCAGGTTGACCTGGCCTTGTCCTCAGGGTGTGTGGGGCTCCCAGAGAGCGTGGCAGCACACGGGCCCCGCGTCGTCAAGGCTCAGATGCTGCTTCTGCCTCATTCTGTTGCTTAGTACCACTCTCCCAGCGGGTCCTGATGCAAGAAGGGGAAACGGGCTCTCTCCCAATGGGAAGAACTCTGAGGCTCCACGCCAAGGATGTGGAGAAAGGGAGGGAACAACAGAGGTCATCCTAGCACTCGCTCCATCAGAGCTGGATTGGAATCGTGGCTGTATGACTTCTGAGCTGTGACATGTACATTCCCCTTTCCTCCTCTCAACAAACAAACGTGGGTAGTAGCTAGTTTACAACACTGTTGCCACGTGGATCAGGGACCACGTCCAACAAAATGTGGAGTCCCAACTCTTCCTCCCCAACTTAATCACATCATTGCCTTAAGCCCCTTCTCTGCATAACCCTCCGAACAAGTCAATTGCCAGCTTTCAAGGCTCACCGCCTCCAGGAAGCCTTCCCTGATAGCACGCCGACCCACCATGACCAGAGCACTACCTTCGGAAAGCCTTTCTAAACAGTCAAATAAGTGATGCCTAAAATGCTTTGGGGCATTACCTTTTCCACTTAAAATGTCTCAAGCCCCCAACCCATGCGCCCCAAAGAGCCCAGCTTCTGCATTTGGTAAATGAATTAGATTTTTTAAAAAATAGATCAAACACTCACCCCTTGCCCCAGCCATCCTCTTTGCCTTCCTAGAGGAAATCACTGTTACCAATTTCTTGTCTATTCCCCCAGAGATAGTCAAGCACAGGATCAGCAAACATTTTCTATAAAGGGCCAGGCAGTCAACAGATTCGGTTTTGCAGGCATATGGCCTTGGTCACAATGACTCACCTCTGCTGTCTCCAAAAGCAGCCACAGACAAGACATAAGTGAACATGTGTGACTTGGTTCCAATAAAATTTTATTGATGGACAGGGAAATGAGAATTTCATATCATTTTCAAGAGTCATGCAACATGATTCTTCTTTTGATATTTTTTTCAACCACTTAAAAATGTGCAAACCCTTATTAGCTGTGAGGCCATGACAAAAACGGCGACAGGCCACATCCGGCCCAGGACACGGTTTGCTGCGCAGCGTACAGAAGCAGGCGTGCAGAGAGACCCCCGGGCCTTTCTTTTCTACACCAAAGGGAATATCCTTGTGCACCGTGCTTTTTGCCCCTTTATAATATGCTTTGGCAATTGCTCCACCTCTATAAATACTGACCTCCTTCATCCTTCTCTTTTAAATCTTCAAAATGTCTTTTTAAAGAGATAGTTAATAAACTCTTTATTTTAGAATTGCTTTCAATGTACAGAAAAGTTGTGAGGATACTCGCGTTCCCACGCACCCTGCAGCCAGTTTCTCCTACTGTGAACATTGCTGTGGTACCTTTGTCACAAGGAACGAACCCATATTGATATGTTATTACTAATGGAAGTCCATGCTTTGTTTGGATTTCCTCAGCTTTCCCCTGATGTCCTTTTTCTTTTCCAGAATCTCATCTGGGATCCCACATT
Source organism: Mesoplodon mirus (assembly GCF_964341445.2). Taxonomy (NCBI): domain Eukaryota; kingdom Metazoa; phylum Chordata; class Mammalia; order Artiodactyla; family Ziphiidae; genus Mesoplodon; species Mesoplodon mirus. Next base: position 14,756,421 of record NC_138989.1, read on the forward strand.
CCATTGGGTCATCCTGCATCCTGAGGCAGCTCCTGGTTGTGACAATTTCCCAGACGTCTCCACAGTTTTGAAGAGTTCCAGTCAGGGATTTTTGTAGGATGTCTCCCCTCCCACCCTATTGGAGTTTGTCTGACATTTTTTCATAATTAGACGCCTCATGTGGAGGAAATCAAGGGTCCAACTTTCTCTCCTCTCTCCATCCTCTAACCCTTCCAAGATCTCTCCCCAGGGCTGGCCTTTCCCTGGTGGGACATTAATTACTGCAGAGCCTAGACAGACTTCTCATTGCCTGAGTACATTTGTGAAGGCAGCCGTGATTGATTGGAGCTAGTTTAGATTTTAGATTTACCTGCTTTTTTTTTTTTAATCCCCGTGTCTAATCAGAGAGCCCAGCCTGGTGGGGGCCAGGTGCCCCTGGATAATCTTTGGTGAGAGAGAAAAGGAGGCCGGAGACAAAACGGGAAGGCAGGAAAGCAGGAAGGCTAATAATAATGTTACAACCTAGCTGTTTATTAAAAGCCCAGGGATATACAGCCCAGGAACGGTTCTTCCTTTCCTCGACATGTGGGGACCATATTTTCTTGGCCCAGAGTTGGGTCGAGCGATTAGCCAAGAGCATTCCATTTTCTTTTAATACCTTTGAAAGACCTTCTGATTTGTGAATTTCTTTAGGGAAGGCTACATTTAGTTGCACATTTTAATAAAGGCAGTTCCTGAAAATAATAAAAGAAAAGTACGTGAAACCAGGCCTGGCTGGGCAGCCCACACTTGCCCTCTCATAAAAGGCTAAGATCTCAGCGCTGCCTCGTAAAGCTTGCTCCGGCCTGTTCTGACCAGGGTTGCGGTGTGCAGAAAACAACCCCCTAATTATCATTTAATTAAAGAGCACTTTCATACATATCAATAGATAGCTGTTGAATAAATGAATGACTTGGAAACACAGTGACCCCTTGTCACCTACTCTAGGCTTGAGGGTACATTTCTACATGGGTGTGTGCATTTTCTTTGAACAGACAGTCTACGTAAGATGTGGACAGGGCGAAGTCTGACCTTCAGAGTAACCTACTACCAAGCAAGTAAATCCTCAAGTAATAGGTTGAAGAGACACGCCCACATCCTTCCCCTGGAACCTGTGAACATGACCTTACTTGGAAAAGGGTCTTTAGAGACAACAAGTTAAGGATCTGGAGATGAGACCATCCTGGATTTAAGATGGGCCCTACACCCAATAGCAGGTGTCCTAATGAGAGAACAGAGAGGGAGATAGATTGATTCAGGCACCAGAGGAGAGAAGACCACATGGAGACGGAGGCAGAGATCGGCGTGTTGCAGCCACAAAGCCAAGGCTCCCCTGGAGCCCCCCGAAGCTAGGAGGAAGGGTCCTCCCTCAGAGACTCCGGGGGCAGCTCAGCCCTGCTTCCTCTTTGATTTTGGATTTCTGGCCTCCAGAACTGTGAGGGAATACATTTCTGTTGTTTTAAGCCACTAAGTCTCTGGAAACTTGTAGTAGGTGGTAGGGAACCAATACACCCCATAATCCTATGTCGACTGGAAAAAAAAAAAGCACAATCTAAAAACTGAGAATTGTGTTTTATTCGGCAGACTTACTGAGGACTTAAGCCCAGGAGGATACAGCTTCACAGATAGCTCTGAGGGACTGTTCCAGAGAGGTAAGGGAGATGACAGGATATATGACTGTTTCCGCTGGGGGGGAAAAAATGTAGCTGAATATCAAAAGATGACTGCTAATCACAAAAACAGACATCTCGAGTTAATGATTTGAGCACTTTTAGTATGCGAAGATGCAAGAGCCTAGGCGCATTGAAATTATTCCTTTGCATCTTAACTATCTTGGGCCAGGACCCTGTTTAAATACAGGAAGTGGCTAAAACGATTTCCTAGCCTAAACAGAGCTAAAACGCTGTTCTGCCTACGGGCAATCCCCCGCCAATGTTAGGGACCAGCGCCCCCTGGCGGCCTGGCCACTACGTTGGTCTCTCCAGGCACCGCCCAACAGCCTGCGCCTGCGCAGAATGCAAGCGCTCAGGCCCACGCCTTGGAGGGTGTAACTTCCTTGGGTTGCTCCCTTTGGCCACGCCTACTTCCGTAAGGGCGGCCTACGCCTGGAGCACGTGACTTGGTTCCGGCTTGCGGAAGATGGCGGCGCCCAAAGCGGGAGCGTGAAATTTGGAGGTGGTAGTCGCAGGCCATTCGTGCTGGAATCAAAACAGTGGGACCGTGCGCCATGTCGCGACTGATCGTGAAGAACCTCCCAGATGGGGTGAGTGCAGAGCCTGGACTTGAGAATCTGAAATTGGGACCAGCTGGGAGCTGGAGGTTGGGAGGGAGGTGTCTGGGGAGAACTGAGCGGTTTTCGATCTCGGGAAGGATTCCCGGAGGATTCAGAAAGGGGCAGGCTTCCCGGCACATTCCCCGTTGACATTTGGGAGAGAGGGACAGTGCCTGCTCAGGGTTTCACAGCCGGCCCGATGGTACGTGATCCCAGCCAGACACCTCCTTTCCCGGGACATGCCAGCCCCCACGCTGTGTCGAATGCCTTGCTCCCACAGCCCTCTTGTCAGTCGCTTTTTTTTTTTTTTTTTTTTTTTTTGCGGTACGCGGGCCTCTCACTGTTGTGGCCTCTCCCGTTGCGGAGCACAGGCTCCGGACGCGCAGGCTCAGCGGCCATGGCTCACGGGCCCAGCCGCTCCGCGGCATGTGGGATCCTCCCAGACCGGGGCACGAACCCCGTGTCCCCTGCATCGGCAGGCGGACTCTCAACCACTGCGCCACCAGGGAAGCCCTTGTCAGTCGCTTTTGGGGGTTGACTCGTGACTGGGTCAGACACTGCGCCTGTATCCCTCTCCCACTCGGGACACTGTCTGGGAGGAAAGTGGGGAGCAATAGACTGAGGACCTGCGTTCCAGTTCCCACTCCCGCCTTTAGGGAAGGTAGGAATAAATAGTCTAAGAAAACTGAGTGAGTGTGCAGGGCTTTAAACAACTTATCCAGTAAGTGGGGAGGGGTGCCCCAGTCATACTTGTCTCCGCCTAGAGTCCGCACAGAACGCGGCACGTGGTAGGTATCCAGTAAATACATGCTGAATAAATGAGTGAAGAAATAGTTGAATGTGTAGTGTCAGACGGTTAGCGCATTGTGCCCAAGTGAATATGACTTTTCTTGGATAGAGAGACCCCTGCACGACTGGTATGGCCAGTATACTCATTCCCAGAATACGAAATGTGCCGTTTGGATGGCATGAGATTGTGTACTCCTTAGAAAGAGTGAGAACATAAAACCGTTTCTGTTTCATTGTTGTAGTTTTTTAACTTTACCTTTCCCGCCCGGGCACCTATCATACGATTTTTAAAATTCAGTATAAAACGAGAAGCACAGTCCTTTGTTCCATCCTATCCTCCATCTCTCTCCAGGAGTAACCATCTTTACAGCTTGCATCTCTTGACAAGTTCCTCATCTCAAAACCCTTCCTGTAATTACATAATAAGCTCTCAAAGCGTTAGCTACTACCACTACTCTAACTAAGTCTTGCATTCATGAAAGACATGCAGTGGTAAGAGACACAGCCATACTGAGAAGCAAGATGAGACCGTAGCTGAGAGGCGAAGGAAGGGTAGCCACGCTAAGATCCTCATCCGTCAGAGTGCAGCATCAAGAGACGCTACCTAAAGCTGATGGATGGATCAATAATAGATATTTTTTAAGTGTACTATTTAGGATAAATGATGGAAAAATTAAAAACAATAAATAACAGGGTGAAGGGAAGGGATAGTTAGGGAGTTTAGGGTTGACATGTACACACTGCTATATTTAAAACAGATGACCAACAAGGACCTACCGTATAGCCCCGGGAACTCTGCTTAGTGATATGTGGCAGCCTGGATGGGAGGGGAGTTTGGGGGAGAATGGATACATGCACATGTATGGCTGAGTCCTTTTGCTGTGCACCTGAGCCTATCACAACACTGTTAGTTGGCTATACTCCTATATAAAATAAAAAGTTTAAAAAAGCCAATAAATAACAGAGACTGGAAGGGAGGAATAGATGATGTAGGTTTCTTATTTTTCATAATGGAAGTCAGCAGAGAGTCATTGGGTAAATAAGCCAAGAAATGAAAGTGAGAGCTCAGTATAGGGACATAGAGCCATGCTTATGAGGAGTCCTAAAAGCAAGCTATAAAGATGGATACTCCTCTCTACCACAATTAGGAGGCACTGTGTAGTTTACCATTTCCTTAGTTCACACATCATTGTGACAGGCATTTATTAGGTGTCTACTATGCAGCAGCCATGATGCTGGGCTGCTTGTACAATAGGTCTCCTTAGCCTCCTAGCAGCCCACGGGATAGGAAGATTTCAGTGCAGTCATTCTGAGTCTTGATTTCCTCATCAATGAAGTGGGGAAGGGCCTTGCTCAAGGTCACACGGCGAGTAAGTGTTGGAGCCGGAGCTGGAACCGGGTCCAGCTGCAAAGCATGCTCTGCTACCGCCCCTTCTGGGTCACCTCCGGGGAATCCCAGGGCCTCAGGGTCCCAGCCCTTTTTGTCCCCTTGGCTCTGAGGGCTCCCCGGCTCCCCCGCCCACATCGTCTTCCTTGCATCCTAGATGAAGGAGGAGCGTTTCCGGCAGCTGTTCACCGCCTTTGGCACACTGACAGACTGTAGCCTCAAGTTCACCAAAGATGGCAAGTTCCGCAAGTTCGGCTTCATCGGCTTCAAGTCCGAGGAAGAGGCCCAAACAGCGCTGAACCATTTCAACAAGAGTTTTATCGACATGTCCCGGATCACGGTGAGTGGGTGTGAATCTCGCCCTCTCCTGCCTGTCAACAGTGACCCACTGGCTCTTTCTCTCCACGCTCAAGTCCAAAGCCTGTCCCCTTCCAGACCGTGACATCTTTGGTCTTCCTCGCTGTTCTCAAGCTCCCATGCTTGTGAATCCCCTGCAGCGTTTGCGGAAACAGTTTCCCCAGAGTTTCTGATTCTGTATGCTGGGGGAGGGGATCCAGGAATTTGCACGTCTCACAGGCTTACAGGTGATGGTGATGCTGCTGGTCCCAGGATGAGAAGCACTGGTCTACATTATGCATCCACTCGCCCAGTCAGTGGCTGAATTGCCTGTGCCGGGCATGGTGGCAGGTGTCATCATCCCTCTCTCTGTCCCTCGCAGGTGGAGTTCTGCAAGTCGTTTGGGGACCCGACAAAGCCCCGAGCCTGGAGCAAGCATGCCCAGAAAACAAGCCAGTCCAAGCCACCTCCGAAAGACAAAGACTCCATCTCCCCAAAAACTAAGAAGGTGCATGGATGGTCACTCCTGGCCGCCTCCGGGTGTCAGCAGGGTGGTCACCCCGGGAAGGCAGGGGAGGGGGAAGGACCTGAGAATCCCTCTCGGATGGTTTCCGAAAGCAGCCCTCCCCGGGCAGTGCGTTTCCATCTCCTTTCATCGTGACCCTCACCACCTGTGCCTTCTGTTTTTAGGATGACAAGAAGAAAAAGGTAGCAGGTGAACTGGAGAAGGTGAGTCTGTCGTGGTGACAAGCGGAGGGCGGGCAGCAAGGGCGGGCCCAGCAGGCAGCGCCTTGCCATGGCTGTGGCTCCTTCGTCTTTCTGTCTGATGAAGAATCCACGCCGCCCTCCCTGGGACTGACCCAGCTGGCCCCAGGGGTCCTCTAGAGACTGGGGGAAATGGCCTTGGAAGATGTGCTTACCCTCCGAAGAGTTAGCAAGGGTGAGCCCTGCCTGAGCCTCCTCTGCCTGTTCTCCCTTCTTCCCGCTTCCCTGCCGCCCGGCGCCTGCAGCTGAGGGAAGATAACGAGTTCCAGGAGTTCCTGTCGGTTCACCAGAAGCGGACGCAGGTGGCCACCTGGGCGAACGATGCCCTGGACGGTGAGCCCTCGAAAGGGAAGAACAACTTGGCCAACGACTACCTGAACTTCGACTCCGACTCCGGGCAGGAGAGCGAGGAGGAGGGAGCCGGGGAGGCCCCGGAAGGTAAGGGTGGGCCCCCTGCCCGAGTGCGCGCCCTGCAGCGCCCGGGCCTGTGCGCATGTGACTTGGGGCCCCTCTGTGCCGGGCCCAGGAGACAGCGAGTCAGGCGCTGCCCCGTGGAGCAGTGATTATCTGGCCTGCGGGTACGCCGGCTTTGACCGATCCTGGTTCCTTATTCAGTCAGTTGATTACTCACTTAAATATTGATTGAGCACCAACTATATGCCAGGCGCTGCTTCAGGCATTGGGGATATAGGAGTGAGCAAAAGACAGGGAATCCTGCCCCCGTGGAGGTGTTGCCCTGGTTGGGGAGAGAAACAATAAAGACATTGGTCTCCTATTTAGTGTATGATATGAACGTGAGTGCTGCAGGGAGAAAGCAGGAGAGGGAGGAAAGTAGGAAAGGGGGACAGGAGAGTCACCAGGGAAGGCCTCCGAGGAGGTGGCCCTTGAGCAGAGGAGGTGAGGGAGTGAATCTCTGTCCTCAGAAGGGGGTCACGGTGTCGTGGGGGGGCCCGTATGGACCTGTGAGCGATTGTAGCTCAGAATGGTGAGTGCCGTGGTTGTGGGGTGGGAATCGACTTTGGTTAAAAGGTGAGGGAATGAATTTAACGTGAGTTTTATGGCTGGTAAAGTCTCTGCAAAGCTGGGATCCGACGGACTCACTGGGAGTTGGTGTGACTCAGAAGGGATGGGGAGAGAGAAGGGGTTCCAGGCAGAGGGAACAGCATGGCAAAGGCGCAGAGGGAAGGAAAAACAGGAACTTGGAGGGGGGGTTCCACATGGTTCGGGTGGCTGCAGCAGGGGGAGCCGGCGGAGAAGCCAGTGAGCTCACCGGGCCCGACGAGGAGTTTGGGTTTCACCCTGAGAGCATCTGGGAGCCCCTGGTGTTGTTGTTGTTTTTTTTTTTTTTTTTTTTTTGCGGTACACGTGTCTCGCCACTGTGGCCCCTCCCGTCTCAGAGCACAGGCTCCGGACGCGCAGGCCCAGCAGCCACGGCCCACGGGCCCATCCGCTCAGCGGCATGTGGGATCTTCCCGGACTGGGGCATGAACCTGCGTCCCCCGCACCGGCAGGCGGACTCCCAACCACTGCTCCACCAGCCCCCCCTGTTGTGTTTTGATCAAGGAGTGAGTCCTCTCTGTAAGCTCGAAAAAGTCACGCAGCCTCGCAGCTGGCGAGGCTGGAGAGGGAACCCCGAAGTTCTCAGTGTGTAGCACGGAAACTGTCAAAACTCCATCAGTTTCTCCCCACTTGACGGTATTTATTCAAGGACCTACTGGGGACTGGCTGCTTGGCATGGGGCCCCTGGTCACCTCAGGCTTGGCACCTTACGTGCCACCCACCGGTCACACCCCCACGCTGTCTGCCCTCCAGCCCTCTCGTTTGCTCACAGCCATCACCGGCTCCCACCCTCTCCGTTTTTCCAGAGGAGGACAGCGGCCTCGAACCCAAGGCAGCCGTACGGAAGGAGCTGTCGGACATGGATTACCTGAAATCCAAGGTGGTGGAGGCCGAGTCGCCATCCTCAGAGGAGAGTGAAGATGAAGCCGTGAACTGCGAGGAAGGGAGCGAGGCTGAGGAAGAGGGTTCCTGCGCCCCCGCCGCCCAGCAGGACAGGGAGGCGGCCCGAGCCGAGGTGCGTGTGCATCGGGGTGAGCTTGGGAGCCTGGGGAGGGAAGAGGTCTGCTTGGCCCTCGCCCACGTTCCCTGCAGCCCCTTTGTCGGGGCCTGTAACATCAGGGAAAGACAGCTCAGCGGCCCAGAGACTTGCCTTCAGGTCTCGGTACTGCTGCTTGCTTGCTATGTGACCCTGGGCAAGAATCTTCCCTCTCTGAATTTATTTCCTGTCGCTAACGCAGAGACTGCCTGACCCTCTTGACTTGGCGGGGAGGGGGGCGTAAATGAGCTGAAAAAGTATCCCAAGCATATTGTACTTCGTAGTTACTAGCAAGGTAGACAGGTGTGAGCCCGTAATCAACAATAATGGATGAAATTAATTGAGCACTTACTACATGTGAGGTTCAGTACCTGGCGTGTCATTTGTCATTGAATCTCACGGGAATCTTGGGGGATAGGGATTCTTGTCCCCTTTTACAGGTGAGGAAACTGAGGCCCAGAGAAAGGAAGTAACTTGCTCAAGGTTTCGGCTGGGAAGCGGTGGGGTCAGCCCAGGTCTGCTGGGCTCTGGAGTCTAGATCATACACGTGGGTGCTTCCTCTGGGGTTGGCCGCCCCATCTTCCACCCGGGGGTCCTCTCTGCTTAGGGCAGCTTCACACATCCTTTGGGTCTTCATTCCTTCATCTCCCTCCTCCTCTTTCTCCTTGCCCCCTCCCTCCGCTCATTCCCTTTCCCTTCTAATTGCCACCTCTTGTCCTTTTCTCAAGATTCTAAAGAGGTAGTCGAGTGTGGCTAAGTCAGGGAGCCATGGGTTCAAATCCCAGCCCTGATGTTGGAGTAGCCTTGGGATGGGGTGAGGTGCTTCTCTTCGGGCCTCTGATCTTCATCGAAGGTGATGCTCAGCAGAGCACTGGTCTCTGTCCAGTTTCCAAAACCCCTGCACCTGGGTGTGTGCTGGAAATCAGAAGTTCCAGATTTCAGGGAGATACCCCATAACTTATACAGGGCAGCACCCCATAAAAGCACATGACTGCTTCTGCAGTGAAGCTAGAAATGATCGCTCATCTACTTGAGATAGACATAAACCCTAAGTTGTGACGTAACAGCTCAGAGCGGGCTTTGCCGGCAAACGAGTCTAAGTCAGGGCAGGTTTTGTTACCAAACGAATTAACCAAAAGATTAGGTTTTTCAAAAGCTGTTTCCATTCTAAAACAACAGGAGACATCCCAAACCCTGTAAGATTGTTTTAAAGATTCAAGAGGACAGCTGTGTCTGCAAAGTGCTTTGCGCAACATCTGGCACAGAATACGCCCTAAATAAGTGGTAGCAAATGTCACCGTACCTCAGGGCTCCTTCCCAGGCTCTGCCCCTCCGTGTGGCCTGGCGCCCCTGCGAGAGCAGACCCCCAGTGAGCCGGCCTATGGTTCCGGCCCTCATCTCAGGGGCACATGGAGGCTTGGCACCTCCTACCGCAGGCTCTGGCCAGACTCCACGTCCTTGGCAGGCACAATGCTTCCGGCGTTGCCAGCTGGCCCTGGCGCCAGGGGCCTTGTAGCGTTCACTGCGACGCCCGGGTTGGCACCTCCTGCGGCTGCACCAGGGAGCTCACTGTGGCCGTTTCTGTTCTTTGCCATCACTCAGACCGAGAAACCAGCCAACCAGAAGGAACGCACCACCACCCACACCGTGAAGCTGCGGGGAGCCCCGTTCAATGTCACAGAGGTACGCGCCAGTAACAGGACGGGGTGATGAGCCCCTGGGGAGCGGGAGACAAGGGTGAGGGTCCCAGGAGCCTCTGCTGCACGGGAGCTTCAGAATCAGTTGAGGACTTCAGCTGGAGGGAACTGGGGGCCAGAAAGACGGATACATAGGATCTTGGGCATCGTCAAGGTCGGGAAACAGGGCCGGCTATATTGAGACCGAGAAGGACTGGTCTCACTCACCAGTCACCTATGCTAGGGGTGGGCATACTTTTTCTGCTAAAAAATTTAAAAAGGACCAGCTAGTAAATACTCAAGGCTTTGTGATCAGTATGGTCTCTGTTACGACTACTCAACCCTGCTGTCGTAGCACAGAGGCAGCCCGAGGTGAGAGGTGGCCAAATAGGCCTGGCTGTGTGCCAATAAAACTTTATTTACAGAAGCAGGCAGTGGGCCACGTTTGGCCTGCATACTGTAGTTTGCTGACTCTGGGTCTACACAGGAGAGAACACTTTGTCAATTTCCCTCCTTAGGAAAGTAGTAGAAGTTCAGCATAGGAAATGTTTTTTAATGTAGCTAAATAACAAGAAGTAAAAATTACCTATCACTCTATAAATTGTCAACCAAACTGTGTTGAGAGAGAAGTGCTAACCAGATGGGGTGCCAGGATGCAGAGCTGAGCCAATTACCTACCGGTCTGATTACTATAGGAGTAAAGACTGTCCCAGGCAAACTGGAGCAAGCTCCCCTCAGTCCCCCACGTCTATATCCCATACACTGACAACCAGTAATAAATTCTGAGTATATCTTCTTAGACATCTTTTTCTTTGTATAGAAAAGTTGACCTGTGTTTTTCTCTTTTTTTTTTCTTAATTAATTAATTTATTTATTTTTGGTTGCGTTGGGTCTTCATTGCTGTGCCTGGGCTTTCTCTAGTTGCGGCGAGAGGGGCTACTCTTCATGGCAGTGCGCAGGCTTCTCATTACAGTGGCTTCTCTTGTTGTGGAGCACGGGCTCTAGGCACGTGGACTTCAGTAGTTGTGGCACGCGGGCTTAGTAGTCGTGACTCGCGGGCTCTAGAGCGCAGGCTCAGTAGTTGTAGCGTACAGGCTTAGTTGCTCCGCGGCATGTGGGATCTTCCTGGACCAGGGCTTGACCTGTGTCCCCTACGTTGGCAGGCAGATTCTTAATCACTGCACCACCAGGGAACTCCTGTGTCTTTTCTTTTTAAAAAGCAATCCTACAGCAGGAACTATTTTGAAACTCTTTTCCTCCTGCATCACATTATATCATAAATATCTCTGAATATTGAATATTCTGCTACAGGATCATTGTTCACGTTGCATGCTATTCTTTACTCTGGACACACTGTGTTACGCTCACCCAACCTCCTAAATTGAGACATGGGGATTGTTTCCAGTCTTCTGCTGATTTGAATAATAATGCAGTCAGCACATTTCTTGAGATCAGAGGTCAACAGATGTTTTTCTATCAACATCATTTAGTGCATATTTTAGGCTTTGTGAGCTATATGGTCTCCGTTGCACTTTTTTTTTTTTTTTTTTTTTTGATAATCCTTGGAAAATGTAAAAACTATTCTTAGCTTGCAGGCTGTGGGCAATATTTGGCCTGTGGGCTATCGTTTGCCAACCCTTGCTCCAGATAAGTACTGTATACAAGCACATGCATGTATTCAGTACATTTTTAAGTCTTTGATACAGAGTGCCAGTTGCCCTCTGGAAGCCTGGCCAGTTTATACTCCCTTAGCAGAGAGTGAGAGTGCACATTTTTGTGAACCCTGGGTATTAATCTTTATCAACGTGACAGGTCAAAATGGCATCTCATTTTGATTGATATTTTAAATTATTAGTGAGATCAGTCATTCTTTCACGTTTGTATATCATGTGTGTATCCTCTTTTGGAAAGTGCCTGATTATATTTTATGCTCTTTTTTTCTCGAAGTACTCAACTTTTTTGAGTCTGTATATTTGCTAATTATTTTTTTAAATAAAACTTAATCGGATTTCGGAGTAACAAGCATTTGGGTTCTACTGGACTATCTGAATTGTCTGCTGATTTAGAGTCAGAGTTCTGTCAGAACCAACCATGCAGAAAATCATGTGCTTTAGTGGGGACGGGGGACATTAGACGGACTTTTGCAAATAAATACACAAAAAATGATCACTTCTTTCCTCTCCACAAACGGTAACAGAAAATGTAATGGAAAAAAAGATTACTTTTATGAAAGAGAAAGAAAAAAAGGAAGGAAGGAAGGGAAGGAAGAAACAAAAAGACAGTCTACTTCTAGATATTCTAATGAAAATTATGTATTGGGGCTTTATAGGTATTCTAATAAAATATAGGTTCTAGATAAAGAAAATGTTCCATTCCACTGAGGGATTTAAAAGAATGCTTACATAAAGGTAAAGCCATACATTCTTGGAAAGTAAAAATGCCAGTTCCTCCCTAATTAGTGAATAAATGAATAAATTCAGCGGGATCACAGAGTTTCGTCAGGATTGGGGGTGTGGGGGTGGGATCCCGGAGAACAACTGGGAACATCCTGTGGGAACAGACCCTTCCCCTGCAAGATGTTGAAACATGTTTTGAAGCTACAGTAATTAAAACAGTTTGGTTCAGGTGAAGCTGTTGACAGGTTAATGGAATAGAATCGAATTCAGAAATAGACTCATACGTATAAGCATGTAATTTAGGATAGGGTGTCTCATATCAATGAAGAGAAGAGAGATTTTTCTATAAATAGTAATGGGACAACCAGTTAACTTTTGTGAAGAAAAAAAAAGGTGTAGCCCCGCCTTACTCCTCACAGCAAGCTAAATTTCAGATGCATCAAGGATTTAAGATAAAAAACTGAGACAATAAAAGTTCTAGGAGAAAGCATTGAATTTACTTGTAACCTTGGAATGAAGAATGCCTTTCTGTATTCCGTATCCTGTAATAAACCGTAATGGAAAAGAATATGAAAAAGTATATGTATACGTACACATATATACATGTATGTACACCCATATACGCATACGTATATATATACACACATAACTGAATTGCTTTTCTGTACACCAGAAACTAACACAACATTGTAAGTCAGCTATACTTCAATTAAAAAAAACAAAAGAATGCCTTCTAAGCAGTTTGCAGAACTTGGTAGTCATAAGAAAAAGGTGGATTAATTGACTAGATAACATTTAAAACTTCTCTAAGGCAACTTTTTGTCATAAAGTCAAAAGACAAACAACAGACATGTATAACACGAACAACAGACAAAACCTGCTTCTTTAATTTACAAATAGGTAAGTAGATATTGGGACCTATGTATGACCCAATAGAAAAGTGGACAAAAGATGGGAGGTCTTCTAAGAGAAAGAATTCAAATGGCTGGGAAATATGCCTGAGTTCACTCAAAATAAAAGAAATACAGATCAAAACAGGAAGGTTACATTTTTGCAGAAATTTTTTAAGTTCAGTAATAAATTGTTTCACGCACTGTTGGGGGAAGTGTGCGGTGAAGCCTTTTGGAAGGCAATCTGGAAGCATCAGTCAGAATTTAAAATATACGTACGTACCTTTGACCTAGCAATTACCTTGCTGGGAATTTGCACTACAGGCGAATCAGCCAGGTACACCAAGAGGTCAGTGCAAGAATGTTCATTGCCGCATTTTCTAATTCTTATTTTATTTATAAATTAATGTATTAATTTGTGTCATTTTATTTATAAAAACAAAAAACTGGAAACAACCTCTACACTGTATCACTAGAGAAGTGGTTAAGTTAGTGGGTCTCAGCTGGGGACGGTCCCCCCCCAACCCCCATCAGGGAACACTTGGCCCTGTCTGGAGTGCCAGCAAGAGTGATCTGGGCCTTGCAGTTAGGACCGGTTTTGTTTTCTTCTTGGGGCTTTTCAGTATTTGCTAAATTTTGTACTCCGTGTGTTTGTGCATTTTTTAAAAAGAGTTTAAATCACCCTCACGTCCAAAAAATAGAGAAGTAGTTAAGAAAATCGGGAACCATCTACAACAGTACTCTATGTGTATCATCCCCGTGAAGTAACGTGGACAAATAATCATGCTTTGGTGAGACGTGAAAAAAGCTGGATTTAACCCCAATTAAGTAAAAAGGTACTTAGGAAAAAAAAGATCAGAAGCAATACCTTAAAATACTAATGGGGCCATTACTATTCTATATTTATATTCCTTGTTTCTTCTCCAACTTAAAAAATTTTTCTTTTCCGAGGCGGTTTTAATTTACAATGGAGAAAACGTGTATAATTTAGAGGAAAGAGAGAGACTACAAAAGATGAAACACTTTGGTGTCCTTTCTGAATTCAGAAATTTGACCCATGTTTCTTTATTCTGTTTGCACTTTTGGGAAAAAACTTTTCTTCTCACAGAAAAATGTCATGGAATTCCTGGCACCCCTGAAACCGGTGGCCATTCGAATAGTGAGAAATGCCCATGGAAACAAAACAGGTAAGGTCTGGGCTGTTTCGAGGGGGCTGGAGAGGCAGATGCTAGAGCTGGAAGGTTGGGGCAGTTGAACTGTGGAGGTGTTTGGAGGGCAGCTACTTTTTTCCTATTTGTGGTCCCCACTTCTGTGGATGTGGTGAAAGTGCTCAGGACAGGGGTCTGCCTCTTGTCCCCTGCCGCTGGCAGCCTAGTATGAGGTTTTCACCTGTGCAGGCAGAGCCCAGCCCCCAGGCCTGGGGGCTCAGTAATGACTGCGGCCTTCAGCCCAGATGCAGGGGCCCACCGGGGGCTCAAAGCAAGGGGAGGCCGTGATCATATTCAGGATGGTCCCCTGGCTGGTGAGGGAAGGGTCCAGGGGCAGGGCCCAAGGACAGGTGGGCTGGGTGGGGGCTTTTGCAGTCCCCCAGGGGAGGGTCTTGTGATAGAGACCAAAACCCATGGGCTTTGGCGCAGGTTACGGCACTGCCACGCGTTAGCTGTGTGTCCGTCCGCACGTCACTTAACCCCTCAAGAAAAGTGGGGAGGCGAGGTGTCGTGTTTAGGGAAGACTCCACGTGCTCGTCTGTGCAAGTCAGGGCCGCGGGCACTGACGGGCAGTCACTGGAGGTGGCTCCTTGGTGCTGAGCTCGGTTGCAACACTGCAACCACAGGCATTTGTCCAGAGAAGGTCAAAGAACAGGCACTGGTCAGGACAGGTTGAGGCTGGGAGGCAGGCCAAGGCCCTCCCGTTTCCGAACGCTGCCTACAAAGGGAAGTTTGCCTGGGGGGCATCAGGGAGTGTCTGTATTTTGGAGATTGGGCGAACAGTACAGGTTTCCCCCCCCACTTTCTGCTCAGATTCCCCCAAACACCTAGCGCGGTGTGGGTGTTCCTCCATGACTCCCACGATTGTCTGCAGGGCCTGCAGACCTTACCTTTGTCATGGTCCTTTCACAGGGTACGTCTTTGTGGATTTCAGCAGTGAAGAGGAAGTGAGGAAAGCTCTGAAATGCAACAGAGAATACATGGGTAAGGATGCCGGGCGGTCCCACGCCGCGTGGTGGCAGGGGTTCGTTCATGCAGTTGCTCTGTAAGGTTATATTGAGGGCCTGCTGCGTGCCTGCCGGGCACTGCCCTGGGCATGGAGGATACAGCCGTGAGCAGAACAGACCAAAGCCCCCGCCCTCCTGGGGCAGAGATTAGGCTAAGTTTCCTTTAGAGGAAACTGACGTCGAGAGGGGAGAGAGGTGGTAACCGGGGGGCCGTGCTGTGGACAGATGCAGGAGAGGGCCGGGATTGGAGGAGGCGCATTTTAAACAGGATCGTGTCAGCTTGGACCACACTAAGCTGGCGACACTGGAACAAAAGCCAGAGGGGTAAAGGGAGCCAGCTCTG
Source organism: Mesoplodon mirus (assembly GCF_964341445.2). NCBI lineage: Eukaryota > Metazoa > Chordata > Mammalia > Artiodactyla > Ziphiidae > Mesoplodon > Mesoplodon mirus. The sequence continues at coordinate 14,771,603 of NC_138989.1, forward strand.
GCTTTGTGGGGCGGGGCCGTTCCAGTACAGGGAACAGCAAGTACAGGGTCTGGAGCTGGGAGGTCACCTGCACAAGATATCCAAGGACGTGCTCTTTGGCCTGTCCGTGGTATGGACAGGTGATTCAGGTCCAGCCATTGACCCCTTGTGAAGACACAAGTTCTGTTAGGGAAGAGGAGAAACCTAAGCAGTCTTGCTAGCAAGTCAGGTGGTAGGTGTTTCCTGAGCACCTACTGTGTGCATGTGGAGGTGGTGGTGGTGGTCGTGGTCTATAATCAGGTGACCGGGGCAATGCATGGACACAGCTCAGCAGTAGCACAGGGTAGCTCTTCAGGGCTGTCACATGAGATGATTCCCAGGGCAGTGCCAGGGGCCGTGCCCTGGAATTGGGAAGATACAGCCCCATGGACCAGGCGGCCCAGGCAGGCTCCCCCCTGAGCTAAAGCCGAGCTCGCAGGATGAGTGAGATTGAGGCCTGGCTTTGGCTGGGGCCGCCACCCTGGTTAACAGAGCCTGGTGTCTGGCGCTGTCACCAGCCACCTTCACCGTGGCTTCCGGAAGGCAGCCACAAAGTCTGGAAGCTGGCAGGTTCTGGGCCTCCCGCGGGGCCCTGACTGCTTCTCCTTGTGCAGGTGGACGCTACATTGAGGTGTTTAGGGAAAAGAACCTCCCCACAGCCAAGGTGCCCCCAGAGAATAGCGCCAAACCCTGGCAAGGCCGGACACTCGGGGAGCATGAAGAGGAAGAGGACCTGGCCGACTCTGGGAGGCTATTTGTGCGAAACCTGCCCTACACCAGCTCCGAGGAAGACCTGGAGAAGCTCTTCTCCAAACACGGTAGGGGCGTGGCCTCCGGCTCACCACAGGCACCTGCAGCGGGTGGTCCGAGTCCCCACATGCCTCCTGCAGCTCTTGACCTTGGGCGAATGACGTCCCCCTCTGGCCTCAGTTTTCTCATCCATAAAATGGGCCTCACCATCTCTGAGCCGCTGTGAAGGTTCAAACAGTATGTAGACAGCGGAACTTGAAGTCCTAGATGGCATCACAGGCACCTTTCGTGGTCTGAACCCAGACTCCCTTAGCTTTCACTCACTAAACTCAGAACTGATGGGGTTTGGGTACAGTTTTCTGAGATGTCCCTGGTATCCGAACCCTTGCTCTGGTCTTGGAAGCCCACTCACTGTGTGTGTTGATATGAAGTGCTCCCCAGTCTGAACTCTGCTGTCTAAATAGTCTTGCTCTAAAGACCAAGCATCCAAATGCGTTTGCTAGCGAGGGCCATTTTCATTGTTGTCGTGGTTGCTAGCATTATTTTGCAGGACACGGACTTGAAGGCCTGTAGTTCGCCTTGGCACATGGGGCTGTGCTTGTTTGTAAGGTCGTGGTTGTTGAAGGGAAGGAAGTTAGGGCTCAGAATGGCGGGGCGAGGTCTAGATGCTTTTAAGATCCCCTGGAGCGTGTCCCCGCTTCTCTTCCTAGACCAGTTGTGGGTTGCAGGGGATCCGAGCTTGGTCGAGTGCTTGTCTTCCGGACAAGGAGGCCCTTAGTAGGATTCTGCGATCAGGCAAATTGGTGTCACCTCCTGGCCTGTGTCCTGCTGTCCTGCCGCCAGATCTTCCCGCACAGGCTGGTGCCCTGGTTTACGTGGCAGGGCCGGGCAGCACTGGAGAGGGGGTTGTCAATAGACTCGAAGTATCCATCCGGGAAGATAAAGCCCGGGAAGGAGGACTCAGTCACACCCTGGTGTTCAGAGTGGAAGGTGTGTACTTTAATGTGAGCATCGTAATAATATCCCAGCAGACACTTCTGTGGCCCTACGTCACCAGCAGGCACTGTTTAGTACGTGACACGTATTAGTGCGTTTAACCCTCCCCACTGTCCTCTGAGCTGGGTATTCTTTTTCTTTTTTTTTTTTTTTATTTTTTTTTGCGGTACGCGGGCCTCTCACTGTTGTGGCCTCTCCCATTGCGGAGCACAGGCTCTGGATGCGCAGGCTCAGCGGCCATGGCTCACGGGTCCAGCCGCTCTGCGGCATGTGGGATCTTCCCGGACCGGGGCACGAACCCCTGTCCCTTGCATCGGCAGGCGGACTCTCAACCACTGCGCCACCAGGGAAGCCCCGAGCTGGGTATTCTTAACGATACCATTTTACAGGTGAGAAGCCTGAGGCCCGTAAAGCCCTGTGGCTTGCCCGAGGCCACACATACAGTATGTGATGAAGGCAGGGTCCAGGCCAGACACCTCTGCTCTCAGAATAGACACACGAAGGGTCGTGGAAGGACACCCAGACCCATGAGGGGGTCTCACGGCAGCCCCTTGCCACCTTCTGTCCTGGGCCAAGTGGTAGCAGCAGCTCCACGCTCTCCCTGGTTAAAACCCATCGCTTGACAAGTGCCCAGAATGTTCTCACCTAGCTCTGGCCTGCAGGACACTGACACCCTTCCTACCCTCAGGTCCCCTGTCGGAGCTGCATTACCCCATCGACAGCCTGACCAAGAAGCCCAAGGGCTTTGCCTTCGTCACCTTCATGTTCCCGGAGCACGCCGTGAAGGCCTACGCGGAGGTGGATGGGCAGGTGTTCCAGGTGATGGCCCGCGGGGTGGCGGGCGGCTGCCGGGCCCAGGTGATGGGGAGAGGCTGTGGGCGTGTGCGCGTGCGCGCAGGCGCGAAACCGCACCCGTGCTTCTAGGGAAGCACACCTGATGCACGTGAAGCCGCCTCCTGATCCGAGCTGCCTCCATGGGGCAGGGTCTGCTCTGTCCTGTTCACTGGTCTGTCGTTAGCCCCTAGAGGAGCACCTGGCCCATAGTGGGCCCTTAAAGTGTCTGTGGATTAAAAGAACACACTCTCTCAAAATACCACTTGGAAGAGGAAGGAGTAAGGAAACAGAGAGTTTTGACCCAGGCATTGAAATGGCCACAGCAGAATGTAAGAAACGCTTCTTTCTGACAAACAACGTGCTTAGCACACAAGCCGAAGCCCCAGGCTGCCTCGCCTCCCTTTCCTGTTCGTTCGTTCGTTCATTTATTCGTGATTTATTGATCCCCTGTGACTGCAGGCTGAACCTGGCTCCTGCCTGCGTGGAGCTCACACTCTCACAGGGACAGGGTCGGGTGGGGAGCCCTGCAGGTATTACTTACAAACTGATCGGCGTCCTCTATGAAGCTTTGTCAGGTGGCCCCCGTCACAAAGTCAGGCCCCTGTGCCACATGGCCAGGCCCCCGTTCTGGGTTCAGGGCGGCCTCATGGGCATCCTGCCCGAGGCCCCCATCTTGCGACAAGGGTCTCGATGCTGGGTCCAGCCCCCTCGTGGAGAGGCCGACGTACCCGGGGCAGGATGTAGAAGCGCCTGCCCGCTTCCTGTCTTTACCCCCTTCCCCTCGTCCTCCTCCAGGGCAGGATGCTCCACGTGTTACCATCCACCATCAAGAAGGAGGCCAGCGAGGACGCAGACGCCCCAGGATCATCGTCTTACAAGAAGAAGAAAGAGTCAAAAGACAAAGCCAACAGCTCCAGGTCCATACCTGCCTCTGACCCAGGCTTTGGCTGCCCTCGCCCCTCCTTTCCTAGCCGCCAGGGTACCCTGACTCCTCGCGGTGGCTTTAGCCCCTCATCCATAACTTTGCTGAGCCTCAGTTTCCTGATCTGCAAAATGGGAAGAATCAGTGGTGCCTCACTTTTGTGGTGTCATAAGGATTGAGTTAATGTAAGCAAAGTGCTTGGTCCCTGGTGCTGAGTAAGCGCCTGACAGACGTTAGGGCTTATTAATATCATCATGGCTCTTGTCTTCAGGCCTTGGTACTTGGCCCATGCCAAGTAAGATGGGGGAGGAGGAGGCCTCGGGGACTTAGGAAGGCAGGCCCACAAGCTCATTTCTCTCTCTCTTTTTTTTTTTTTTTTTTGCTGTATGCGGGCCTCTCACTGTTGTGGCCTCTCCCGTTGTGGAGCACAGGCTCTGGATGCGCGGGCTCAGCGGCCATGGCTCACGGGCCCAGCCACTCCACAGCATGTAGGATCTTCCCAGACTGGGGCACAAACCTGTGTCCCCTGCATCAACAGGCGGACTCTCAACCACTGCGCCACCAGGGAAGCCCAAGCTCACTTCTTACAGGCTTTGCATCTGAAAAAAATTGCCCCCATTCAGCCATGGTCTAACCTCTCTGTTCTGCCTCTGACTCAGCTCTCACAACTGGAACACGCTGTTCATGGGCCCGAATGCAGTGGCCGACGCCATCGCCCAGAAGTACAGCGCCACCAAGAGTCAAGTGTTTGACCATGTGAGTGGGCGCCCTGTCTGATGTGCCCCCGGCTCTGGGCAGGGGAGGGGGTGGGATCGGGCTGGGGTTGTCCACCAGCTTGTCCTCTGGGGCCTCCCCCATGGAAGCATCCACCCTGCCCTGGCTTCTCGTGGGTGAGTGTGGAGCCACGTGGAGAAAGTAACTGACGGTGAGCACTTAGCGTGCGGTGCTCCTCTCGCCCCACTTCCCAGATGAAGAAATCGAGGCCCAGGGACACAAAGGCACTTGCCCAGGGTCACACACCTGGAAACAGGCGGAGGTGGGGTGACCCCAGGTCAACGCGAATCCACTGCCCTCGCTCTGAATCACTCCCCAAAGGTGGTCCCACCCACTTCCTGGGCTCAGCCAGCCCAGGTCTTTGAGACAAGCACAGGGTAGGTCGTAGGTCTCTGACCCTCCCCCTCTCCCAGGACTAACCTTGTTCCTTCCGACCTTCCCCCTCCATCCATTTGGCTTCTCCAGATCACATACCTTCCTTTAAATGCTGTGTCTCCAGTTAGACCGTGGCCAAGTTCATCTTTGGCAAAACCTGGGAGTGTGTTTTTCAGCCAGCTGGCAAAACCTGGGAGTGTGTTTTTCAGCCAGCAGGCAAAGGATATCCATAGGTTTGATCCATAAACTCGCTGGCCATCGTCATTTACTGCCCCTGCCCCATGCTGAAGGTCAGCACTGTCCCCCAGAAATAGAATGCGAGCCCCACACAGAATTGTAAATGTCCAAGTGGCCACATTTTTAAAAAGCAAAAAGGAACAGGCAAAGTTAATTTTCAAAGTTAATTTTTCAGAATAGAATCTATTCTATTAATTCGATACGGCCAAGATATTACTAGTTCATTATCCACAATATAAAAAAATGACAAGCTGTCTTGCATTGCTTTCTTTCCCCTGACTGAGTGTTTAAAATTCAGTGTGTGTCTTACACTGGGTTCAGACGCGCCGCGTTTCAGGTGCCCAGTGGCTGAGCAGAGGAAGACACTAGCTCATTAACAAAGATGCTGCATGTTGGTGTGATGGCTTGAAGAAGGCTTAAGCTGAGTAAGGGGACAGGGTGTGAGAGCGAGGCAGGCTGCTCAGGGGTGCGACATTCTAGCAGAAATTGAATGGAGGGCAGAGGTGAGCACACAGAAGCCCTCAGGTGGGAATGAACTTGGCATGAAACCCTTACATACGACTGGAGGGGAGGGAGCAGACAGGAGATGGGGGAGGGGAAGCTGGAGGTGAGGCGTGGTGATTCACCCTGACAGATGTGGAACCCAGAGCCATCAAGCCAGAGTGGGTGTCCACGGTGGGAGCATCCACGGGGTCTGGCTCCGTGCAAGCCTCCTCCTCAGGCTGTTGGGAGATGGGACAGCCGACCCGTCACCTGCCTGACAGCCGACAGGGCATCTTCCCTTTCCCTCCCGCAGGAGACCAAGGGCAGCGTGGCCGTGCGCGTGGCCCTGGGAGAGACCCAGCTCGTCCAAGAGGTGCGGCGCTTCCTTCTCGACAATGGGGTCAGTCTGGACTCCTTCAGCCAGGTGAGTGCCCACTGCCCAGCCCAGCAAGCTGCTCAGGGCTCGGGCTCCCCCGCCCCTGGAGAGGTGGGGGCGGAGTCCTATATCAGCGGACTGTGTGGATGGGTGGGAGGGTCAGGCCTTTGAAAGATGATTATCATTAACTTTGCAACTGTCGCTTAAGAAAGAAAGAAAGATCATCAGCTCAGACTCGTGGCCCAGTGGCCTATCGGACCTGGATGGTGTCCGTCAGGGGCCATAAGCAAGAGTTTCTCCACACAGGTCAGGAGGGCGCTAAGCATCCTGTTCCCCGACCTAGCACCTTACTAAGAGCACCTGTTATCTGTTTCGGGATCGAGACCTTTCTTGAGTCACATAGGGGAAGGTTCCTCCACGTGCTTTTTCCTTACCAGGTAGAAGTTCTTAGGTGTCTGGATGATGAAGTCTTGGAGGGCCCGCTGAGAACAGCTGACATCCTCCCCTGCGTTTTACAGACTGGGAACCTGAGGCCCAGAGAGTGGGGAGGGGACTTAAAGATCAGACAGTGAGTCTGTGGCAGGGGCCTGGACTCAATCTCAGGGCTTCTGACCCCCAAACTGCTGTTTCCTCAGCCTCACCAAACCTTAAGAGTTTCACCTTAAAAGGACGGTTAGGATGCATGCACCCCAGTGTTCATTGCAGCACTATTTACAATAGCCAAGACACGGAAGCAACCTAAGTGTCCATCAACAGAGGAATGGATAAAGAAGATGTGGTACATATTAACAATGGAATATTACTCAGCCATAAAAAAGAATGAAATAATGCCATTTGCAGCAATATGGATGGACCTAGAGATTATCATACTATCTGACGTAAAGAGAAAGACAAATATCATATGATATCACTTACATGTGGAATCTAAAAAAGAAAAAACTTATTTACAAAACAGAAACAGACTCACAGACTTTGAAAACAAACTTATGGTTACCAAAGGTTAAATGTGAGGGAGAGGGATAAATTAGGAGTTTGGGATTAACAAATACACATCACTATATATAAAATAGATAATCAGCAAGGACCTACTGTATAGCACAGGGAACTCCACTCAATATTCTGTAATAACCTATGTGGGAAAAGAATGTGAAAAAGAATGGATATAGGTATATGTATAAATGAATCACTGCTGAACACCTGAAACTAACACACAACACTGTAAATTAACTATACTCCAACGTAAAATAAAATTAAAAAAAAAAAAAAGAAAACTGAGGCCCAGAGGGAAAGCACTTGACCCAAGGTTTCAAATTAGATCGGTGGCCAGGTGGAGACTCGTACCCAGATATGCCCTATGCCTAGAATTCTCCCGTTCATTTTTTTTGGCTCTTTCATGCTCCATCCAGCATGCTTTAATAATAAAATAATTGCTGATGTTAGCAATTGCTAAGCAGCGTGCTTGCGTCAACCCTTTTGATTGACTCCTTTCCTGGGACGACCCATGAAATCGGTGCCGTGTCCTCATGTCAGGTGAGGGGGCTGAATACATTTCAAGTGCATTTCTCAAGGCAGTACATCTGGTGTCTTGGTTTGGGTTCTTCCAAAAGCCGAGTGAGACAAAGATTCAAGCGCAAATAGTTCACTGGACAGAAAACACTGGCGAGAAGGGACGAGGGGAGGGGGGAGACCAGCAAAGGGCATGCTTGTCCCAGTGCCACTGGTAGAACAGTGGGCTGGCACCTTCCCCGGGGGACACCGCCCAACTCGGAGTTGTCCCACCCAAAGGACAGGTGACACGCCAACTCCTGAGAGCCACGGGCAGCTCCCACGGGGTGTTAACTTCTCACGTGTGGCGTGAGGCGTTCTGCAGATCCGGGAAAAGACCCCTAGCACAGAGATGCAGGTCCCGGCCCTGGGCTGGAGCGTCCTGGAAGGTCCAGCGAGGGCTGTGGTCGGGCGCCATCAGAATTTGCCTCGGCTCAGTAGTGGGGGGGCCGGGATTTGACCTGGGGGGTCCAGTTCCAGAGCCCTCTCCCGCATCCACTCCTCGGGGCCGCCTCTCATCCACAGGGTGGCGCTCCCGAGAGGGTGGGGTCTCCTGGACCTGCTTCCTGAGGGCCTGGTACCCGAGGCCCCACGTGGCCGCCTGGTCCAGAGTCACCCACCGATCAGTACTGGCGTCGGGGGTCAGTGACCCTGCTTTCCGTCGTCCCACGTGGGCTGTCCCCTCCCTGCAGGCCGCCGCTGAGCGAAGCAAGACCGTGATCCTGGTGAAGAACCTCCCGGCCGGCACCCTGGCGGCCGAGCTGCAGGAGACCTTTGGCCGCTTCGGCAGCCTGGGCCGCGTGCTGCTGCCAGAGGGCGGCGTCACGGCCATCGTGGAGTTCCTGGAGCCGCTGGAGGCCCGCAAGGCCTTCCGACACCTGGCCTACTCCAAGGTAGGGCCGCCCGAGCCCCGCTTCAGGGAGAGGACGGAGGGAGCTGACGGGCGGACAGTCTTGGCGTAGACCTGGCACGTGCGAGCACTTGCTGGAAACCAGCCATGTCTGTCGGGATTGTGAATGTCATCCCGCCCCTTGGAGCACCTCTGGACGGGGCAGTGTGAGGGGCAGGCTCAAAACCTCCTCCGGAAAGGCTGCCTCGGTTCCCTGCCGATCCTGGCTTTCCTCAGCTTTCTATTCCCCCAGGACTGAACCACCATCCTCGGCGCTTTGCATATCTTATACCTACAGTTAGTTGAAAGTCAATTCTGTAGGTGGGCTACCTCCTGATTTTTGGTCATAAGGAAGAAAAAGTTACATGTGTTAGTGTATTCCTTTCTGTGGCTGCCATAACAAGTTACCACCCATTTAGTGGCTTAAAAGAAGAGAAATGTATTCTCTCACAGTTCTGGGGATCTGAAGTCTAAAATCAAGGTGTCCAAGGGCCATTCTCCCTTGGAAGGCTTTTGTGGGTGGGATCTTTCCGTGCCTCTTCCGGTGTCTGGTGGCTCCAGGTGTCCCTTGGCCTGTGGCCACATCATTCCAGTTTCTGCCTCTGTCCACATGGCCTTCTTTTCTCCATCTCAAATCTTCCCTCTGCTTTTCTCTTAACATGGACGCTTGTCACTGGATTTAGGGCCCACCCAGATAATCCAGAATGATCTCATCTCAGGATCTTTTATTTAATGACATTTGCAGAGACCTTTTTTCCAAATAAGGCCACATTCACAGCTTCTGGGAGTTGGGACGTGGACATATCATTTGAGGGGCCACCATTCAGCCCACTGCAAGTAGCTTCTCTTTATCAAGGACTTGAATGCTTTGCTGACTGTTTGTCAGTGTCTTGTTTATCCTTCTTTTAAAAAAACCTCTCTGCACGTACGTGTGTGTATACTCACTGCCTGTGAGTGTACGAATGTGGAGGGAGAGAGAGCATGGTTGGTGTCCGGCGGCCCTGTTGCACTTCCTCCAGGAGGGCTGCCCTGTATCAGTGATTCTTCTCCCCCGTCCCACTCCCTGTTCACACTCTTGATTAGAGAAAGCACAGGGGGATGCAGACGTATTCAATGACAGCAGATGCTCCAGCCTCTCACCTGAACCCTGAGCTGCAGCAAGGGGATCAGGCAGCACATAGAGTTCTATACTCTGAGCCTCAGGCTCTTCGTCTGTGTCGTGGACTGAGTCCCTCCCCCGCCCCTGTCTCTGCAGTTCCACCACGTCCCCCTGTATCTGGAGTGGGCTCCGGTGGGCGTCTTTTCCAGCCCAGCCCCACAGAAGAAAGAACTCCAAAATGCACCAGCAGAACCGGCCGGAAAGGACAGGATGGAGCCAGAAACAGGTAAGCGCTGGGTCTGGGATGAGGATGTCCTGGGGCAGCAGGCAGGGGAAGGACGGAGGGCTAGGGGGCAGCACTAAGTTGTTTATCAGGCATTTCTTTTAAAGTTCGGTGTTCATCCTGAGACTGGTGGGTCCCCGTCTCTTGAATTTTATAGGCACGTAAAATGTCCTTAAAAAAACAGAGCATAAAAATTCTGGATACAGTGTAAGGTAGCCAACTATCTTGGCTTATCAAGTATAGGTTGTGAAAGGAAAAATTTAAAAACCCACTAGAATCTATTAATAGGGATTCAGAACAGAGCAAGAGAAAATAGCCTTCCGGTTTGTATTGATACATCGGCCAGGGTGGATGAGCAGGGCTGTTGGAGATGTTTATTCTCCCGGGTCCCTGGGATGGTATGGCGCCCTCTGGTGCCCAGTGACTGCAAAGGCAGGAAAGGGAAGGGAGGCGGGGACCCAACCCTCAGCTGATGGCTTCACACTCGGGTGAGGAGGGGCCGCTCCTGGCACTCAGGGCAGCGCTGTTCTTCCCTGTCGGGGCTGTTCTGCAAATTTTAAGACATTTTGCTGACCCTGCCCACTGAATGTCAGGAGTGCCCCTGTAATTGTGACAATCTAAAATACCCCTTCCTTGTATGCCAGATGCCCTCTAGGGGGCAGTGCAGCCTTCAACTGAAACCACTTAGGGGACCATGACTCCATCCTAGAAGCAAAGACTTTTAGAAAAGCTTTGAAGAACACCCTTACCCAGACATTAAGATCTTGCCCATCGGTAATATCCCTCCGTACCTCCATCTCACCGTAGGGTTGCCGGTTGATTAAAATAAGGATTAAAAGAAATACGTCTCCCGTATACCCTCTCCATTGTCCTCATAAAAGAATGGGAGTGGAGATGCGGAATTCTCAGATTAAAGAACAGTCCTTTAATTGAATAGACCTCACTGTCCATAAACCTCCCTAGGCTGTCTGCGTTTCCCAGTGCATCTTGGATCAGTAAAACCTCCTTCACGACTGGCCCAAGTCACTACAAGGCATTTGGGAACCCCTAGTCTAGAAGCCTTGTTTCAGTCACGAAGGAAAATTATTCAGTCTCTGCTTTCTGAGGGCCCCGAAAGCATCCCTTAGCCATTGGGGTTACCTACTGACCATTGATATAAATCTTTCAAAAGCCCCTCACTAGCCGCTGTTGATGAGTTATTTTTGTCCACAGATTGGATTAGCGTTCTCTTCCACCGTGCTTATGCTTCCATCAAAAAGAATTCTCTTTATATAGTCATGGTTTCTTCATAACTAGCCATCACCCCCAAATTATCAGCAACCTTGGTTTCTACTTCAGTTATTAAACTTGGACATGACTAATGTTTTTCGGCCAAAAGCAAGTCCTCCTTTAAAGCACAGATTTGCCAGGAGCGAGGGCCCTGGAAACAGATCCAGCAGAGGCCTCTCCTAGCTTTGGGGGGACCACTAAGTATGGCGCCTCCCCGGGGGGCCGCTGCTCTGTGGCCACACTCTTTTGCAGGTGTCCCAGTGCTTCCCTCCCTCCTCTCTTGTTTTCTTCTGTGACACTCGTCACAGTTTGTATTTATCCTGTTTATTCATTTGTTTTACTTGTTTAACATCCGTAGCTGCCAGACAGTGAACCACGAGGGCAGGGAGGGGCCGGGAGGGGCCGTCTCGCTCACTGCTGGGTGCAAGCATCCAGTAGGGCCCCGGGCATGGGGTAGCTCAGGAATGTGAGTTGAGGGAGTGAAGGAATGCAGGAAGAAGGGTTTCTGTGCCTCTCTGTCTCTCTTTACCTGTGAAGAGTAGGGGCTGGGCCATCCTCATCCTTGTGTCCCACGCCCCGGCACGTAGTAGAGCTTGGTGACATTGGCACGTTTGTTCTCCATCGTTAGTTAAGCATCAAAACGTGGCCCCATCCATCGCATAATCTCCGTGGCTCCCTTCATGGGTACTGATTTATACCCACCCCCTCCCCTCACCCTTAAACTTTGTTTTAAAGGCTTATTGCTTCCCAGAAGTGTGTCATTGTGGGTTCCCTTCCTCAGTGTCTGTCTGACTCCCTCACTATACATCCATCCCGCAGGGCGGGTACCTCGTCTGCTTGTGCACTGCTGTGCCCCGGCACCCAGGAAGGTGCCCGGCGTCTGGTGGGAGAGCAGTCAGTAGGTGCTGAGTGAATCCACAGGCAAAAGCAGCATTTCCTCCATGCCAGGCCCTGCACTAAGCACTATGGGTCCTCCGTATGTGAGGCTTGCAGCTCCTGGGGAAGTCACTGTCTTCCTTGTCCTCTCCTAGCCCTGTGACTGGACAAGCCACCAGCCTTCTCCGATGCTGTTTCTGCATCTGTAAAATAGGCAGAAGGCCTTTGTGAGAGTTCGCTGAGAAGCCGCCCGAGTCACCATGACTCTGACCCTCGTCCTAATTCAGCAACATAAGGGGAAGTGGATGGTCTCTAACTCAGCCCTGAGCACCAGCTGGATGCCAGCCACTGAGCTGGGGCCACCAAGATGGGCCCAGCACTTAACACTTCCCCAGAAGCTCCCGGGCTGCTAGGGGGGCCGGTGGGGCTGTTTGGGGGTAGCTGAGCTGTCACAGTAATAGAAGTGGGCCCTGGGTGCAGAATGATCTGGAGCACAGCCAGGGGAGGCTTTGCAGAGATACGTGCCCTGGTCGGAAGGTAGAGGGCTGCCCCTGCCTGCCCCCAGTGTCCCCTGGGTGCCTGGGCCTAGGTTCCGGTGTTGAGAGCATCCCAGACAGACTGTCCCCAGCAGGCCCTGCCGCTTAGGGGGCTGCTGTCCAGGGTCCTGCCGTCCCTCACTCAGATGAGGCCTCGGAGCTAGGAGGACGGGGCCAATAGTCGCAGCAAATAAATCGGATCGGGGGCCAAGAAGCTGTGCACGCCGGTGCTGATTTCACACCCCGCTGGGTCCTGTGTCGTCAGGCGGATCCCCACAGAGCTCATATCCCGAGCCTCCTTTGGCCCTTTTTTGTTCCTTTTCTTACCTGTATCACATACACGGCCCCCTCCCTGGTCCCGGAGCTGTTCCTTTTCACCTGCTCCTCCCCCACGCCCGCCCCTCTGCACTCGGTTCCTGAAGCTTCCCCAGCTCCCCATCCCCACTGCTGGGGACTCAGCCGGCCCCCAAGCCCTGGATTTTCTCAGGCTCCGCAGGAAGGCGAGCAGGAGGGGAGTGGACAGAGAGGGTTTTTTTGTTCACCAGCCCCCCCCAACCTTTCTTTTCGGCAAAGCCCTCCGTTCCCTGTACCGTTCTCGAGGGAGGGGGACAGTGTGTTTTATCTCCCCACAACCAAGACCCTCACCTCCAGATAAAGGGCTCCAAGTCGGGGGAGGTCCTGAAAAGCTGCTTGCAACTGATAACAGTCTCTGCTGTCAGCCTTCCGCGCAGAGAGCCGGAAGGGGGAGGGAGCGACCGTAAATTCTGAGGCCTGATTATAATAAAGCCCCATGTGCTGATGCGTGACTGGATTTTATTGTGCCAACTACAGATGGACGCATATTCCCCCCTGCTTCTCCCAGCCCCCTCCAGCCCACTTTGCTTTCCAAGCCTTCCTCGCACCCGCACCCGCCCCCGTCCTGCTCTTCTTCCCACTTTTCCTGGTTCCTGGTGAGGTCGTTGGCAAACATCTGTTCGTTTTGTGATACCTCCTTTTTCCTTCCTAGTCTTCCTGTCGTCACCCCACTTGAGGCCAGGGGCAGAAGCGCTTTTCTTTCTTTTTTTTTTTTTTAATTTATTTTCTTTATTTTATTTCTGGCTGCGTTGGGTCTTCGTCGGTGCACGCGGGCTTTCCCTAGTTGCGGCGAGCGGGGGCTACTCTTCGTTGCGGAGCGCAGGCTTCTCATTGCGGTGGCTTCTCTTGTTGTGGAGCATGGGCTCTAGGCGCGCGGGCTTCAGTAGTTGTGGCACGTGGGCTCAGTAGTTGTGGCTCACGGGCTCTAGAGCACAGGCTCAGTAGTTGTGGCGCACGGGCTTAGTTGCTCCGCAGCACGTGGGATCTTCCTGGACCAGGGCTCAAACCCATGTCCCCTGCATTGGCAGGCGGATTCTTAACCGCTGGGCCACCAGGGAAGCCTGGCAGGAAAGCACTTTTAACAGTGACCTTTGGCTTCGTCCTTGGCCCTTGGCCGTTTCCACACCTCTCTGGACATGGGCATGGGTCATAGCAGGGCCTGGCCACTTGAGCGGGGCAGAAGCTCTTCCCAGGGATGTGGCCCACAGAGACACAGTCCTCTGCACTCAGACCTGCAGCGCTGGCTGTTCTTCTCAAAAGCCTGCAGCCGGCTGGCCTGCCTCTTCCGGCAGTGGGCCTGCGGAGGTAGGGATTCCTGACCTTTTCCCCTGGCCCAGACACTGTTTTATCTGGGTTTCTGTGCGTTAATTCTCATAATTGTCTTGCAAGTGGACCCTGTGATTGTCTTTCTCCTTTTTTGAATGGAAAGAAGGAAGCATAGAGAGGTTGAGTGACTTATGCAGAGTCACACATCTGGAAAGAGCTGGGCTGTGCCCAGAGCCACCAGCTCCCAGGTCTGTGCTCTTAGCTGTGACCCCACAGCTCCTGTCGGTCACACTAAGTGCCATTTGTGTAGCAAATCATCATCCACCAATAGTTTTGGAGCATCTTCTCTGGGCCCAGTGCTGGGGATGCAGAAGTTACTGAGTCAGATGTGGTCGCATCCTCAGAGAGCTCCCCTTGTAATTGGGGGACACAGAGAAGTGAACCGATAAGGTGATTTCAGAAAGGGGTAAGGCCTCTGAAGGAAAGGTACCCAGGGGACTCTGATGGCAAGTGGCCAGGCCTGTGCTGGGGACAACTGCACAGGAGGAGCTCTGAGGGGAGGACGTTTGAGCTGAGACCTGACAAGAAGCCAGGCCTGGGAAAATGGGATGAGCAGAACAGGGAGAGGAGACAGATGGCAAGTGCAAAGGCCCTGTGGCAGGGATGGGTTTTGGCAGGCTCAGAGATCAGAATAGAGGCTGGTGCAGCTGGAATGGAGAAGGCGAGGAGACAGAATGGGAGAAGCTGGCAGGCCAGGGACAGGTGCCGACGGGAGACCAGTGAGGAGAACACCCGGTCATCAGACAAGAGGCAACGGTGCCCTGGACCGGGGACCCAGCTTGCGGATGGAGTAGCAGACATTCAAATTTCCAAAGAAGCCAGCAGAGAAAAGAGGAGTCTGTGTATGTGTGTGTGTAGCTCCATTTTCCAGGTGACGATGCTAAGGCAGCGTGGGTAAGCCAGTCACCCAGGGCACACACACCGGGACCCTGACCCAGACCACTCTCATTTCTAAGGCCGTGCGTTTTCACAGCTCTGTGCTGCCTCCTGACTGCGGACTGTGGGCCCCCTTCTCGTTTTCTTCAGGCCCCCTTTTTTCAGCAGATCTCGAGACTGGGATGCCCTTGTCTTGTTAGCTCTTCCAGCATCCCAGGGGGAGTTGCAGACTGGGGGAGGTGGTGGCTGGGTACACAAAGGTTTGGAGAAACAACGGACATCTCTGTGCTGTTGGAGCAAAGCCAGGCTGCATTTAATCGTGTCTTTTATTTCAAGCTGGGTGTTCTCCCGGATGTTGGGGGTCAGGGGCATTGGCTGACTTAATAGAAGTGGGAGGAGCCAGGCCAGCTGCACACTCGGGTAGGTGATAGGTCCTGGCCTTTCTCGCAGTCCCCTCTTGTTCCCCCTGGGCTGGGACTGAGGGCAGCTCACCCACCGGGGAAGGGATCTGTCTGTTCCTGGGGTGCCAACCCTGACTGCAAGCCCATCTCAGCTCTGTCACGAAATCCAAACATCACACTTCCTGGCCAGGGGCCTGTGACCTTTGAAATAAGTGCTTTGAAGCAGACCAGCCCTTGCTCCTGGGGCAGGGAGGCAGGAAGGAGTGGACTCTGGCCCTGCTCACAGCCCCTGGGCTCCCCGGAGCTCTTGTCCTTGTGAGGCTTCAAATCCCTGGAATGCCACATTGGGAACTGGCTGGATTCCAGGCCCTTGGGAGAGGCAGAGGGAAGGGTCGTTGGGGTTTGCCAGGCTGGAAGTGGGCAGCAGAGCACAAAGGCGCGTAAGCTGGTTTAAATCCATCTGTTGACCACTGCCTGGTACAGAAGCCACATGCCGCTGAGTTAGTTGCCAAGAGTTTTAAAATGTGGGTTTTCCCGGGCTTCCCTGGTGGCGCAGTGGTTGAGAGTCCGCCTGCCGAGGCAGGGGACGCGGGTTCGTGCCCCGGTCTGGGAAGATCCCACATGCCGCGGAGTGGCTGGGCCCGTGAGCCATGGCCGCTGAGCCTGCGCGTCCGGAGCCTGTGCTCCGCGACGGGAGAGGCCCCAACAGTGAGAGGCCCACATACCGCAAAAAAAAAAAAAAAAAAAAAAAAAGTGGGTTTTCCCATGAAAAGCTGGACTTTCAGCTTCTCGTGAAAGCTCTGAACACCTGACCACACTTGGGTTGATCTGCCCCCGTGACAGCAATTGGCCGGTGCCGCGAACGGGCTGCCCCTTAAACCAGCATGGTTTTCTTCCAGTCAGCATCATCCCCCCCATTCTTTTCTCTACAAAAAAAATTTTTCAGTCTCCCATGAACCTCTCTTCCAACCTGAAGATGCCTGAGGTTTACAGTTCAGATGCAGCGAACTCCAGAACTTTCCATAGACCACCGGTTTACTGTGATGCAGCTGCTATGGTCGGCGGTGAGATAGCATTCTCGCAGGCCTAGCCCAGTCCCCGCACGCAGTGGGGCATCCGATTGGCATCCCTTCCTCTCTCCTTTTATCTCCGAGACGTCAGACGTGAGGCGAGCCCGTGGGGTGGGTGTCCTTTGCAGCTGAGGGGCATGGTCTTCCTTTCCATTGAAGTTCTCATTCAGAACCTGGGGTCTTAGCCTGTCTGCTTCGATTGGCATCCCTTCCTCTCTCCTTTTATCTCCGAGACGTCAGACGTGAGGCGAGCCCATCGGGTGGGTGTCCTTTGCAGCTGAGGGGCATGGTCTTCCTTTCCATTGAAGTTCTCATTCAGAACCTGGGGTCTTAGCCTGTCTGCTTCGATTGGCATCCCTTCCTCTCTCCTTTTATCTCCGAGACGTCAGACGTGAGGCGAGCCCGTGGGGTGGGTGTCTTTCGCAGCTGAGGGGCATGGTCTTCCTTTCCATTGAAGTTCTCATTCAGAACCTGGGGTCTTAGCCTGTCTGCTTAGTTTTGCTTCCCCATCATTACTAATACTTCTTCTACCCTGCTTTGCTTTGAAAGTTGGGTTTTGAGGACAAATGGCCACACCACGGAGTCCCCTGTTGGGTAAATTGCGTTCGTTTCTTGGGTGGGGGAAGGAGCCTTTATGTAGATTTCTTCTTTTTTGTTCTGGAGCGAGAGTCTGGATTCTGGGTTCACCTCCGAGGGAGTGTGAAGGGTGAAGGCTGCCTGTTCAGCTGATGTGAAACCGGCAACATCCCCACTGTGGCTCTTTTCCATTAGGGCTTGAAAGGGTTGTTTTATGACAAAGCAGTTGAAGTTCAGTTAGGACTGGCCAGCAATAGGCTTGCATCAGAAGGGACCGGGGTGATGGAGAGGGCTCTTGTGCTCAGCGTGAGAGCGTGGGGGACGGGTTTGAAGCCCCAGAAGCTCCCTTGGCCTTGAACTACTTGCATGCAAGTGGGCACGAGAGAATGGAGCGTCCCCGTCCGCTCCAGGTTGGCACGTGCAGGGGGCTCAGACCTGAGGGGAGGGTCGGGGCCACATGCTCAGAACCATGAGGGTGGGAGCGGGTGGGCATCTTTGAGAATGGCTGAGATGGAGTTTGATTTCCCCGGGGGGTACGGGAGGAGCTTCCAGAGCTTGAATGTGGGGGAAAAGATGATTGTCCCCAGGCCCCAATCATGTGAAAAACTGGGGAGGTTGACCCAAACGGAACACATTTTTCCAGCAGCGGAACTTCTCAAGAGGTCACGATGCCACCTCCAACCTCGTGAGGCTTCTGGCACCCTTGGGTGACATCCACGTTCTCCACCAGGGCTCCATCCTGAGCTGCAGCCACATGCCCGCCCTGCTAACTCACAGCCTCACGATTGTCCTTCCCTCCTGCAATGCTGTTTCTTCAGAGTAGGCGTGTCACAGGGGTGGGAGTGACAGGATGGAGCCCTTTGTAATCACAGTCTCCAGACATAACCAGGAGCACGTTATTTTCTCTTCTTGCGTATGTGTCTCGTAAGCTCTGGGTACAGGACGTGATTGGGGTCACGTCGTATGTTGTTTTGCACCTTCATTTTTCTCTTAATTTTTCTGTCACGAGCATCGTTCCACGTCTTTAAACATTCTTCGGAAACATCATCTTTAACTACATATTAGTCTAGCCTTTGGTGGCAGTATAACTCTCCAGATCTCTTGTTTATGAATATAGTGGGTTTTTGTCTTTTTTTCAGTTTTTCGCTGTTACATGTAACTCTGAATTGAATATATTTTGTGGAGATGAAAACATACTGTTATGTGTATGCTTCCTGAAGTAATGTATATTGGGGATTTTAAATGAACGTAACATCCCTTAGGTTCAAGGGGTATTTAGAAGATTCTGAGTTTTGCTCCCATTCTGTAATTTTTGCAGTTTTAAGTTGCATTTTATTTTGAAAGTTCGCTAAGTGCTGGTTTTTGAGGAAAAAGAACATGTCGCTTACGTTTGCAGCTCACAGTAATTTATTTTGAGGTTCAAATTATATGGGTTATATAATGTGGGTCAGTCTAAGTGAAGGCTCCTGGGTTTTGGTCTGTGCTTCATACTCTTTTCTCTTTAAAACAGAGGCAGGAAGCACGGCGGTCTCTCCCCTCCCTCAGCCCACCCCCCAGCAGTTGCTAAAACGCAGCACAAGCTGTCCCTTCCTGACGCTGCCCACTCGGAGACAGAACACCCTGGGTCTGGCAGGTTCTGTGCTTTAGGTCCCAGGGCTTAGGCAGATAAGGCATCATTTAACAGATTTGTTTTGGTCGGGGGGTGCCCATGCAGACGGCGAGACCCCAGAAGGTGAAAAGCAGACAGAGGGAGAAGCACACGACACTTCAGCAAAGATGGAGGAGGAAGAGGAGGAGGAGAGCCTTCCTGGGTGCACGCTGTTTATCAAAAATCTCCACTTCGACACAACCGAGGAGACGCTGAAGGGGGTGAGTGACCGCTCAGCCCAGAAGGAGTGGGCGGGGTGGGTGGGGCGGGAGACCCAGTCTGCTGATGTCACTGTGTTTATCCTGCCTGGACTAGTGACTCGTGGCAGCGTATAGATTAACAGCCAACAGCCACTGCATTGACACCTCCACCGAGCTGTCCAGTAGACATCTCACCCGGAGATCGGAGCCCTGGCCAGACCAGTCTGGGGGCTGGCAGGGGCGCCCGCGTGCACTCGAAGGGGACCTGTTGGGATGCGGTGTGAGAGCTGTAGTCAGAAAACAAGGCCCCTCCCCAGGTGGTGTCTGCGAGAGTAACCACCCAGAAGTAAACGCCAGCACACCCTCCTGGCCTGGTGGGAACATGCAGAAGACACAGCACTGAGTGAATCTGGAGGAGGGGCAGTCCTGCCTGGAGTCCCTAATGGGCTGAGAGTTTTGCATTCATAGGAAGGGGGCAGAGGGGAAAAGGATGGGGAACTCCAAGTACACGTTGGGAAAATGCCAAGTGATAGGTGCTGGGGGGCTTCTAGAAGGAATTGGGCCAGAGATCTGGAAATGGGGATTCTAGTGCCAAAGGACTGGGGTCTGTGAGCTCCCCCAGTGGACTGAGAACTGTCCATGGGGAGAGTCTCCATTTCTTTAAACTGGGTTTGGCACAGAATAAATGCTCGATGCCTTTTTTTTTTTTTTTTAATGCATGAATTGGTGATTGGCAGCCTGACAGCCATGAACTGGTTCTGGAAAGGAAGAAGGCCGTGAGGATTGAACTGATTGGTTTCTGCAAATTCTTTTGAGCTCTGAAATCCTAGAGCTGGATTCAAGAGGGGAGATGGGGTCCACTGAGTCCTAGAGGCAGGAAGGTGGTGGATGGGTAGAAAGGAGGCCAGCCTGCATTGGGCGGGAAAGCCCAGGGTGTCAAGGTGAAGCAGGGGGTCAGAGCCTGCACGCTGGGACCCTCTGGCTACATCTCCAATGTGACTGTCACTCGCCAGTTAGAAAAGCCACCACGGCAGCAGAGGTGCCTGGCAAAAGCAGCAGCATTTTAAGGGCAGAGGTCCGCCCTCTGGGGCAATGGGAAACCCACCCTTGGACTTTTCCTGGGCTCCTTCCTGAATCCGTTTTGGTCTGGTTTGAGTTTGCTTTTACAAACAGGCACACACTAGTAATGTCCAAAGGCTAGATAGCTTTGAAGAGGTCAAACCAGCTTGCGGAGGGTTTGTTTTCTATTTCTGCTGTGCTGGCCCCCCTGTATCTGGTATGGGGATGTTGTCAACGGGAACCATTTTTTTCCTGGAAGATGTGCCCAAGCTTCAGCCTAAGAGCATCCTTGGAATTAAAGAACTCTGGAGCTGGAAGGTACAGCCAAAATGATCTAGTCCAGGTTCTTCGTATTACAGATGTGAAGACTGAGGTTCAGAGAGCTCAGTTCACCGACCTGCAGTCACACAGCCCATTCGAGGCACTGTGGGGCGCAGCATCCAGCTCACAGGGCTCCTGTTAACAGCATCCTGAGCGGAGAGTTGTGCTTAAGGGTCAGTCTGCCTGGACTTGGGTCCCAGCCTCACTCCTTACTGACAGTGTGACCCTGGGCTGGTCCTTTAGCCTTTCTGTGCCTCAGTTTCCCCATTTGTAAAAAGGGGGTGTTACTAGAATCTTCTGTGGAGCTGTTTGGAAGATCTGATTAGAATGAATGAGATAATTCAAGTAAAGTGTCTGACAGTTGGAATAAGGGAGTCAGTGGATGTCAGCTGCGTGCGGTTCTTGTTTGCTGGTCCGGATCCCCCCTCCCCCCTGCTTCCCCTTCACTCAGTCGGTGAACAGTGACCGGCACCTGCCTCTCCCTGGGCCCTGTGTGTGCCGTGGAAGACACCACAGTGAGCCAGAAGGACAGGAATTCGCACTGGTCAGTTCTCAAATTCTAGCAAGAGAGACAAAAAAAGTAAAGAGAAAAATAGAGCAGAATGGGATTTTTGAAAGTTTTTTTTTTGCTGGCCTCTCACTGTTGTGGCCTCTCCTGTTGCGGAGCACAGGCTCCGGACGCGCAGGCTCAGCGGCCATGGCTCACGGGCCCAGCTGCTCCGCAGCATGTGGGGTCTTCCCGGACCGGGGCACGAACCTGTGTCCCCTGCATCGGCAGGCGGACTTTCAACCACTGCGCCACCAGGGAAGCCCGGAAGTTTTAAACATTAATTGGCGTTAGGTACAGGGGCAGTGAGAGGGTCAGGACTGGGGTCAGTGGACTCCAAGCTTCTAAATGTAAGCCCAGCTTCCCCACTGCATGACCCTCGGTGATTCCCTGGACCGTTCAGTGTCCCAGGTCCTTCTTGGACACTGGGAGCCAGGACCCAGCCCAGTGGCCCTTACAGGGAACCCTAAGGGACCGTCCAAGCTACTTAAAGTAAGCCATGATCCAGTGCCTCCAGATATTTTGGGGACCCCTGAGATGATATTAGGGGAAATTTGGGGAGCCTAGTGTCTGGCCAGGACCCCCACCTGCATGGTGTTTAGAACCTGGGCTCTGGCGCCTGGATCCAAATATCAGCTCCAGGGCTTCCCAGCTCTGTGACCCTGGGTGTGCATGTCTAACCCCTTGGAGCCTCAGTTTTGTCATCTGCAAAATGGGTCAGTCTACCGGGTAGTAACACCTACCTGGTAGAATCACTGCAAGGGCTGGATGAGTTCACGCAGGCAGAGGGCTCGGGCCAGGGCCTGGCCACGGAAGCACATCCAGGGTTAGCTCTGCTCTTACTCTTGCTCTCTCCATGCCTGCAGTTGCCTGGTCCCCTCTGTCTTTCAAGACACGCCTACACTAGGTTGCGGGATTCGCCCAGAAACTCTGATAATACATGTCAACGTTCTCTTGCAGGTGTTTTCCAAAGTGGGTGTGGTGAAGAGCTGCTCCATTTCCAAGAAGAAGAACAAAGCAGGTATTTCGCAGGAGATCTCAGTCAGAAAGGAACAATTCTGAAAGAAACAGTGTCGCTCTGGGTAGGGGGTAAGGGTACCTCTCTCTTGCTTAATCTGAGGGTCTTCTTTCATTCTGAAGCATTGGCAGCCCCACGCTCTCTCGTTTGGCTCATCTAAAATGGTCCTCCTTTCTGGGTCCCTGGAGACTCCTGGTTTCCGGTGGGAGCAGCCATGCATGTCAGATTCTTCTGAACCTAGACCCTTTGACACCCTGGACTGTTGGGTGGTTTCAGAGCAGTGTGATTAGAGGGCTGGCAGGGTTGACACTGTTCCGTGGCAGAAGCCTCTCCCTGTCCCCAGCATCTCTGTGCTCTGGAAATCTCCCAGGGAAGAGCAAGAACAGACCCGTCTTGGGCTTTCCCTCTTCCCTTCCAAGAGAAATGACCCCAATGTAGAACATCCGGAACATTCCACTGAGTCATCAGCCACGCACCTCACTGGCCCCTGGGTGCCTGGGCCACACAGACCCCACCCTCATCTCTCCTGTCAGCCTCAGGCGTTGCCACGAGTCCCTTGGCGTCTCCCTGTTTCTTCTCCAGTCCTGGCTTCCTGCACACGATATGCCATTGTTGCTTGCTTTCTCACAGCTGTGCGGTCCCCATCCCTTCAATTTGGCGGGACTTGTAGGGAGGCCACGTGGGCTGTCCCATGGCTGTGTCCTGAGAGACTAATGAGCTAGTGGTTACAGCACAGAGCAACAAGGGGTCTGGTAGAGGGGGCCCTGGCTGGACAGGAGCCCAGGCCAGGGGTCTCCATGTCAGACCGCGACTTGCAGTCAGCTGGTGGGAGCCGGGTGTGGGTGACAGAGGCGGGAGAGGGCGTAGTAGCAGGTCGGGAATGTAGTGAAGAGGCAGAAGAGGAACCTAGAAAGGTAGGCTGAGTCCAGATCACAGAATGGCTTTCTGCCAGGCAGAGGAGTCTGGGCTTTTTTGTTTGTTTGTTTGTTTGTTTGTTTTTGCGGTACGCGGGCCTCTCACTGTTGTGGCCTCTCCCGTTGCAGAGCACAGGCTCCGGACGCGCAGGCTCAGTGGCCATGGCTCACGGGCCTAGCCGCTCCGCGGCATGTGGGATCCTCCCAGACCGGGGCACGAACCTGTGTCCCCTGCATCGGCAGGCGGACTCTCAACCACTGTGCCACCAGGGAAGCCCGAGTCTGGGCTTTTTGCCAGAGGAGCCTTGGAGGGTCTGAAGCAGACAGGTGGCATAGAATTTGGGGGGTTTCTTGTATTCGTTTGCTAGGGGTGCCATAATAAAGCACCACAAACTAGGTGGCTTCCACCACAGAAGTTTATTACCCCACAGTTCTGGGAGCCAGAAGTCCAGGATCAAGGTGTGGGCAGGGTTGGTTCGTTCTGAGTGCTTGTGAGGGAAGGATCTGTTGCAGCCTCTCTCCTTGGCCTGTAAGTGATTGTCTTCATGTTCACATGGCATTCTCCCGTGTGCACCTGTCCTGTGTTCAGAGTTCACCACCACCCCTTTTCTTTTTTGTAAGGATACCGATCATATTGGATTAGCACTTAACCTCATGACCTCAGTTTTGCCTTGATTACCTCTGCAAAGGATCTGTCTCCAAATACGGTCACATTCTGAGATGTGCAGGTTAGGACTTTAACGCACACTGCGGGGCTGGGCACAGTTCAAACCATAACATCCCTGTTCACCAGGAACCACAGATGTAGTTTGGACTACAAGGAAAGGCAGCTAAGCACCTAGTGAACGACATGAAGGCCCAGTTTGGGGGGGCTGGGGACGGAGTTCAGAAAAAGAGGTGACCCCTGAAGTCTGGCGGGTGAGACAGGCTGGCAGAGGGGTCGCCAGTTCCATCCAGGGCTGTCCCTGCAGGTTGTAGTGTCACCGTGCCCTTCTCCACAATCAGACGCTCCGTGGAGACTGCCTCTCGGCCCTCGGGAGCGCTCTTCAGGGTGCTTTAGAACTGTTATCTGATCTTTCAGTGTCATGGGCAGCTCTTGAAGCTACACTGTCTTTTTTAAAGAGCCTGTATTTGAGAGCCCTGCTCTCTGGGGCTCATCCATCACAGCTTGGGGGGAATCTAGATGGTGTCTGTTATCAGCAAGGGTCTCAGCAGGAACCAGAGAGCACACTCAGCGGGGGTTGTCAAGGAGATGTTTGTAGTAAAGGGGCCAAGTGCCCAGGTTATGGGCTGGGCTGAGGGGACCCACAGGGGAATGTCGAGGCAGTGGATCATGTGGGAGAACGCCCCTCCCCTGCGGAGCCCAGAGGCCGCGGCTAGGGAGTGGTGTGACCAGAGCCACAGAAGAAGGGCCCCAGCAGAGCCAAGGGTGTGGGTTGGACACTGGCGCTGCCAGAACCACGCCAAAGCGGGTAGGCGATGGGGTGTGTGGAAAGAACGGGGCCCCCAACTCTCCCTCCTCCACCCGCCTGCGTCAGATCGGACCTTTCCATTGGGTAAACCGAACAGGAAACCAGAAGGCCGGGGAGCCCAAGTCATGCTGTCTATGGACATCAGCGTTTCAGGGCAGGAGAAGGGCAGAATGGATCTGCACAGCGTCACTGAATCGGCAATGAACTTGACTCTGTAGTTGCCTTTAACACCATCTTAATGAGCTTTTTAAATACCCTACGGGCACAGACCCTCCAGCCTTGGCCCTCAGAACAGTTTTCACATATCCACTGGCAAACAAATACTGAAAGTCACCACGGGGTGGCGCTACCCACCAGCCATCCGTTCTGTCTGAATCTCCTTCCTGTCGCCCGCAGAACCGTGTCTGGGCTGTTTGTGGAATTTCTTCCTGCTTTGGGCCCTCAGGTTTTTTTTGTTTTTTTGTTTTTTTGCGGTACGCGGGCCTCTCACTGTTGTGGCCTCTCCCGTTGCGGAGCGCAGGCTCCGGACGCGCAGGCTCAGCGGCCATGGCTCACGGGCCCAGCCGCTCTGTGGCATGTGGGATCCTCCCGGACCGGGGCACAAACCCGTGTCCCCTGCCTCGGCAGGCGGACTCTCAACCACTGCGCCACCAGGGAAGCCCTGGGCCCTCGTTTTATAACACATAGTTGTGAGTAGAAATGCAAACAAGCAGGGGCACAGCCTCACAAACGATACAGACAAAGATGAGGACTGCTGGGTCAACAGTGGTGAACTCTGAGCCTCATTTGGGCCCATCAGCCTTGAGCCGACCCTCTTTGAGTTCAACTGTGAAAAAAATAGTAAAATTAGTAAATCAGCATGAGCCGCGGGGGTGGAGGCATGCATCACATTTGTGTCAAAGAGCAAGGTGTAATTAGAGGCCTTATTCTTGTGTGCCCCCAGTTATACATATTTACAGTCAGGAAGTAGAGTTCTCTATAAATTTTGGAGATACCCCTGGCTATCTGAACTCTTGCTACTCACGACCCAGCAATAGGGAACCAGAGGAGTTCTAACGAGGTGGTCACAGCCTCCCTGTCCCAACCTTATGTCTGAAGCCCAGGAACCACGTGTAACTGGGTGGTCAGAAATACTTTGTAAAGAGTAAGCCCTTGACGTGCTTGACTTTGATGCATGTGTTCCTATTATGCATTATGTATGAAAGCAGGGGACTGCCTGGGTAGAGGTTTTGCCGCCTGTCGTGGCCATGGTCATCCCTCCCTCCCAAAGGTGGAATTCTATTATGAAGTTAATTATCACGTCGATCATCTGTTAATTAATAGTCAACTGGGCCTCAGGTGGCGGCTATATAACCTCGCTGGCTGATTCTTCAAGACGACTGGTAATAAATGGCCAGCCGGGAGCTGGGATCTTTTTGGGAACAAAGAGGGGCATGAAGAAATGAGAATGTCGAGGGGCCGTCCAGGGGCCCCTTGGAGCCTTTGAACTTGGTCTGGTGCACCTTCTTTGTTTTCCTCCCTGCCTGGCGCCCCAGTACGATTCCCACCTCTCTCTCTTTCAGGAGCGCTGCTGTCCATGGGGTTTGGATTCGTGGAATACAGGAAACCGGAGCAGGCCCAGAAAGCTCTCAAACAGCTCCAGGTAAGTGGGGATTCTCAGTCGAGGTCCACAGGGGCACGAGGCAGATGGGGCGGTATCCCGTCAATCTTCTGAAATTGAGTGGGAATGCAGATCAGCCCACATCTTCCCAGGCCCATTGCTTTCTCCAGTTCCCTAGGGGACCGTGACCCACGGCCTTGAACCTTCCTCAGCCCCCGACAGTCACTACAAGGCATTCCTTCAGTCTGCAACTCTTGATCAAGAGCCTGGTTTGTGCCAGACCTCAGGGAGATGGGTGAAGCAGACCTCTGAAGAAATACGCCAAGACCAGGTCATGAGAA
The DNA here is from genome assembly GCF_964341445.2 of Mesoplodon mirus. Taxonomy (NCBI): domain Eukaryota; kingdom Metazoa; phylum Chordata; class Mammalia; order Artiodactyla; family Ziphiidae; genus Mesoplodon; species Mesoplodon mirus. The sequence continues at coordinate 14,797,588 of NC_138989.1, forward strand.
GTGCTCGGAGGCAGATAAAGCAGACACTGTGGTGAGGGGAAGGCTCCTTTAGATCGCGTGGTCAGGAGAGGCCCTCTCTGAGGACGTGACAGTTGGGCTGACACCGGATTGACAAGAAGGAGTCAGCTACACAGAGGTCTCGGAACAACACGTGCAAAGGGTCTGGGGCAGGGGCTCGGGGGCAGCAGTGAGCTTACTGTGTCTGAGGAGCAGAAAGAGGCCCGTGTGGCAGGGACAGGGGACAGGGCGGGAGGTACGTGGAGCTGGATCTTGCAGACCTTTTATGGACCGTGGAATTCAACATAGAGGCAGTGCGATCCCATCAGAGGGCTTGGAGCACTTTGGGGAAGGATCTGATTTCTGCTGCAGAGCAATCTCTCCAGCTGCTGTGTGGAGGGTGCATCATAGGAGGGCAGGTTGGAGACCGTTGAGTCCTCCAGGCACAGGTCAGGGTGGACGCAGTGAAAGTGGGGAGAAGGGGGCTGAACGCAGAGGTGTTTGGGACACAGGCTTATGTCCTACTGAGAAAGGAGCGATGCTCTCCTGCTAGGTCGAAGCACAGGGACAGATCAGGGCCCTGGATGGCAGGAAGGGAGCTGAGGTTACAGGGAGCAGAACAGAGCCCCAAAGTGGGCCAGGCCTCAGCTTAGGACAGTGTCCTCAGCACCTTCCCTGACACCCCACGTCCCCAGGCCCTTCGATAGCAGGAAGGGGACAAGGAACAATGCTTTCTCACGAGCCTCTTTCTTTCTGGAGGCCCGCTTGCTCCAGGGGGTCCAGGATCCCTTTTAAACCCTATTCAGGAAGTCACGTGTCTGTACAGGCCATCCAGGCAGCGGCAACATAAGATGGAGTTGACCAGGGCCAAGTTTACAAGCGAGCGCGTAGCAAGCTGCGCGCCCTCCCAGCTCCCATTCTCTCTGAGACGTGTGCTTGGACCTGCACAGCTGGGCTGGATACCGGGTGAAAAGGGCACCCATACCGGCCCACCTCCCTGTGAAGCCTGGCTTTATAGGGAGCCTCCAGGTGATGGAGTCTGTCGCAGTAGAGCTTGCTAGTCAAGCGAAAGGCCTTGGGGATTATAGGAAATATAACTGGGCACTTAGCCGATATGATCGTTTTTGTAGAATTTTGATGACCCTCCCCTTGGCCCAAAGCAACTCCAGGGAGGGCTGAATTGGGTTTGGGTGGGGTGATGGGGAGGCATGGCCTCTGGGGCCTCTGCTCTCACTTGGAAAGTCTCTCTGCTCTCCACCTCACATGCCCATGGGGCCAGGCTAGCTGTAAACTAGCGACAGGGCCAGCAACACCCAGAACAGAACCTGGGCACCTGCGCCCCTTCTAACGGGGCAGCCACTTCTTGGCCTCAGCCAGTTACTGCCTGACGGGCAGGTGGGCCCCAGCCATACCAGATCTTCTCTGGTTTTTTGTTTTGTTTGTTGTTTTTTCAAGAGACACTAGAAATCCAACTTTGTCATTAGATGCTGTGTACTCATTTAACTGGATTTCAGCTCTGCACGCCCAGTGGTCTGTCTTTCTCTTCCGTGTAATTCAGGAGCCTGTCAGATTCTACCTTGCACACATTAGAGTTAATGTTCTGTGCCTCGCTGTGTGCTACATACGGGCATATTGCCGCAAAGAACTGTTTATACGAAGCTACGTGCGCTGTATTTTATGGGAGACTTTAAAGGATTTTCAAGGGTAATTTTGCTAATACACCAGTTTTGCCTTAAGGGACCCATGTTAAGAGCCTAGCTTTAGATGCATCTCTGCTGTGATTTAGAATTTTTTTTTTTAACAGCATACAATCCAAACCAAACTCTCTCTCTGCAAGCCAGACCAAAGGGGCTTACTTTGCCTGAAAATGCTTATAAACAATGGAAAATTCTGTGCCCCTTGAATGGCTTAAAGGTCAAGGCCCACTCGTGGCTCCAGAGGACTTGGAAGGCTGGGTCTCCGTAAGCACCAGCTGCTGCTCGGGCTCAGCGGGAACCACTTCCAGGAAAAGCCCTCCTCTGTCCTTGACTCCAGCGGGCTTGTCTCCTGGGAACAGTCAGTGCCCCCTCGAAGTTCTCTCTCCCCTCACTCAGCCGAAGCCCTCTCCGGTGAAGGACAGGGCTACGGGTGAGTGCTTCTAAGAGGACAGAGGGACAGGCTGTGTTGTCTCATCTCTCAGGGTCACGTCATGGACGGCCACAAGCTGGAAGTCAGGATCTCAGAACGAGCCACCAAGTGAGTCTCCCCTGCCCCCTCTTCCTTGGGTTGAGTCCGTCCCTTTTGTGTTGGTGCCGCTGCCCTGGAGGGTGTCTCATGGTCTTTGAACATCCTCCCCGACCCAACCCCCCCTCACCCTGGGACCCCTTCCTAATTAAGCAGGTGTCCCACATGCCAGCTCCGATACCCATTTCCCTGGTAAACTGGGACCACGCCAGTCCCCGGAGTAAACGTGTTAGTACACATCTATTATAACAAAAGGAACACAGGTGGGAGAAGCTAGCAAAACCCACTTATCTTGGCCCTATAAATAAACCCAGGGAGACTTGCAAGTTGCTGGAGCCTTGGACAAACCAGAAGCAGTGAGCAAACCTAGACGTCTCGCATTATGGGGCTTGCTTTCTTGGAGCTGGACAACGGTGCCCAGAGACAGCCTCCACTTAATTTGAAAGAGGTTCAGTAGATGTTAGAGATGGAGACAGACCACTGGACCCAATGACCAGTTTCCTAAAGTAGTGGAGGTCTCTTGGGAGTTTTAGTTTTGCCCCTACATCTTCACCCTTGCAAGTCCTAATTGAACTAATACATTGGAGGTGCTTTGAACAGTGCCTGGCATGTAACGTGTACCTGGGGTCAGCCTTTATCATTGTTGTCATTGTCAATCCCATCTGTCCGCCTCAGGTGATGAAATGACTGCCTCTAACAATCCTTGGGCTGGTTTAAGATGTTTATGTGATGGTTTTCAGCAAGTCGGTCATTTGTTGTGGTCGTTGAGCAGATTAGCTGCCAGTGAGCTGACCTGAAGCTGCCGCTATCTCTTCCTTCTCTCTCTGTTTTTTAATGCTACCTGTGAAGCCAGCCTCGGCCACCTCTGGTGGTGTCCACCCATCCCAGTCCATTCCATGCTGAGCATCCTTAGCCAGAAGAAGGCTTGGTGTGGGAGCCCCCAGAAGCTAACGGGCATTCTTGAGCCATGAATTAAGAGTGGGGAGGGGCGTCCAAGCTTTGTGCCCTGCAGCTTTGGGTTCTAATCCAGAGGCTGTGTGACCTTGGGCAGCTGATTTTGCCCGTAAAGTAAAATGTGAAAACTGGAGGTTGTGCATGAAGCATCTAGCACATGGCCAGCACGTGATCACTCAGCCAGTGGTGCCGGTCTGTCTTCTCAGTCCCCTGACTCCAGGGAGTCAGGCTGAAGTCACCTTGCAGGCTCTCAATTCCTAGGCAGTGTTCATTTAGTTTTTCTTTTATTCAGCAAAAAATTACAGAAAGCCTACTGGGCACCAGACACTCTTCCCAGGAGCTGGGGAGGGAGATTCCTCATGGGGTTTACATTCTAGGGCGGCGCTATTTGATAGAAGTTTCTGCGATGATGAAAACATCCTATAATGTTCTACATCTGCACTGCCCAGCGTGGTAGCCCCTTGCCACACATGGCATTTGAGCTCTTGAAACGTGGCAGCTACCACTGTGTTAATTATCTATCGCTACCTAACCAAGTATCCCAAAACTTAACAGCTTTAAACAGCAAGCATTTATAATCTCACAGTTCCTGAGGGTCAGGAATTCAGGAGCAGCTTAGGTGGGAAGTTCCGTCTTGGCATCTCTTACGAGGTTGCCGTCAAGACGTTGGCCAGGGCTGCAGTCTCATCTGAAGGCTCAACTGGGGTTGATGGCTTCACCTGCAAAATGGCACATTCACATGGCTGTTGGCAGGAGGCCACAGTTCCTCACCACGTTGGCCTCTCCCTAGGCTTGCACAAGTGTCCTTACAGCCAGGCAGCTGGTTTCCCCCAGAGCGAGTGATCCAAGAGAGAAGAGGGAGGAAGCGGCAGTGTCTTTTATGACCTAGTCTCAGAGCAGGAGAGGAGTACACAAGGGGCATGAATACCAAGAGGCAGAAACCATTGGGAACCATCTTGGAGGCTGGCTAGCCCAGCAACCGAGGAGTTGAATTTTTAATTTTGTGTCATTTTAATATCGATTTAACTGTTAGCCACGTGCAGCTGGTGGCTGCCGTGTCGGACAGCACGGCCCTAGAGGACAGACCGTAAAGAGAAACATGACTGAATATGTAATATGCTCTTGGATGGTGATGAGTGCCAGGAACACGGAGCCAGGGGTGGGAGTGGGAGTGGGCTGCTATTTTAGTGGAGACAGTTAGAGCAGACTTAAAGGAAGTGAGTCATAACCGTCCTCATCATCTCAGCTACCGTTTATGGAACGCTTACCCTGTGCTAGGCACAGTGCAGAGTGTTCTGACGTGTCTTTCATGAAATCCTCAAACAATCCGATGAGGTTGGCACTGTTATTAGGCCTGTTTTACAGTTGAGAGGCCCAGAGAGGCCAAGTAATAACTTGTCCAAGGTCACACAGATCCTAAGTGGCCGATGCGGTATTCACACCCATATTGTCAACTCATGGCTGTGCTCGTGACCCTCCCCTGCTTCCATGGAGTGGAGGGTTTCCCTGGAAGAGCAGGGGGACAGGTTAGGGATGGCCTTGAACCTCAGGTAGAGAGAGTTTCGTCTCACAGCCCTGACCCCCCTCCATGGTTAGAAACTGCTCCAGGCCCCTGGATGCTGCGCTTCGGGTTCGTGAGGAAATGTCTCCAACAAGGCCTTGGGACAGCTGGCGTCTTTCCGGGCACCTGCAAAAAAAGAGACAGAGGAGACTGGGTTTAGGGAGAGACTGCCCCCACCCCCCATCAGAGTTCTTTAGTCCCTGAGTGTCTCAGATGAAAGGCAGCAGACACCCCAGGTCAGGATGTGCCGACGGGACATCCACAGCTGCTGGAGAGAGAAGATAATTAGGCTGTGTGCCACCCAGGGGGGCCCGCCTCCTTCCCCTTTCCTCTCAGCTGCGTCCACGCAGAGCCCTCGAGTCCCTCACCTGAACAGAGGACAAGAGCATCGGTGCTGGTGGGGGGAGGGGGCCGGTGGAGTCAGCAGAGGGCAGCAGCTGCCGAGGCCCCAAATAACCTGAAGCCTTTCCGCCGACCCTCCAGGCCGGCCCTGACCTCCGCTCGGAAGAAACAAGTGCCCAGAAAGCAGACAACCTCCAAGATCCTGGTGCGGAACATCCCCTTCCAGGCTGACAGCCGCGAGATCCGCGAGCTCTTCAGGTGAGAGGCGCTGGTCCGGTCCGCGGGGCCATCGTGTCGGGGCGAGCAGCTGAGCCTTCGGGTTCTTGATGGTCTGCCAGAGGCCAGCGCGGTGGCCTCTCAGGGGTCATCTTCTGGCTGCCTTTGATGTATCTCCCTTAGTCTCAGACATCGCCCTCCAGACAGCTGGGCAGAAACATGTCCAAACAGGGCAGTCAGTCTTCTTCATCCCCACCAGTGGCCTGCAGGCGGGGCAGGGACCCAGGCGGCTGACGCCCAGCTCTGCCCATGGTCTGCCTGAAATCCTGCCGCCCGAGGCATCCTTTGCTTTAAGCCGGTGGCCCACTACCTTCTCTGCACCTTTGAATCACCTGGTGACTTTTATAAATACACCTTTGCTCAGGCTCCGCCCCCAGAAAGTTGCATTCAGTTGATCGGGGTGGAGCCCAGATGCTGGTATTTGGATCAGAGCGCCCCAGGGGATTCTGATATCCAGCCAGGGCTGGGCAGCCCTGGTCTGCACTGCTGTCTATGGAAAGCCCGCTTTGAAATGAGGGGGGACCACCTGCCTAAATAATGCAGTCCACCAGCAGGCGCTACAGCACAGGAGTCAAAACTCAGAGATCTCTTGGGGGCCAGGCAGCAAACAGCCTGGCAGAGCAGACTGGGTGGGAACTGACGGACTGGAGGGCCAGCGGTGATGCTGGGCAGGGACGCAGATGTCATAGGACCAGTTCTTCCCGTGTTTTGAAAGAGAAACTGGCAATCTGAATTCTTGAGTGGGCAACTAATTCACTTTCTAAAAACACTCTGTGTGGGACAGCGTCTACCTGAGGGCCGGATGTACCCCAGGGCCACGGGTTTGCAACCCCTGTGCCAGTACATTACACTGTTCGGTTTTTCAGATAAGTTAGGTACCACCCAGCACCAAGCCTTGGATGAAACGTCTTTAGAGAGAGGGCATAAGGGGGAAACGTTTATAAAGCCAGGGCACTCTCCAGGCGTGTGCTGTGTGGCGCAGAGAACAGACCCTTCTAGCTGTCAGAACCTAAGGCAGATGACATTGGCCCCAACCAAGCAGATCATGGAAGCTCGGCTGCAATCTAAGAGTATTCTGGGGACCTACAGCTCTGTGGCCTGCACAAGGGTGAACATTTAGAATTCTGTGTACTAGACCTTGTTTGTTTAACCTGCATTTGTCCAGTTCTGGCGTGAAGATCAGGAGAGCTAGATCCCGATTAGGATTAGCAATTAACATTTGCCAGGTCAGCTGTGGTTGCAAAATGTAAGTCCTAGATTTTGGAGACTGGGAAGCGTGTATTATCTTTGCGTGAAATCTACCCTCTTTGCTCCTGCTCCGTGGTGTGAAGAATGGGGAACCACTTGAAGGGTCTACTGTAAAAATCCCTGTCGTCCTCCCCCCCCCATTCTAAATCATACACTGGCACCCAATTCATTAACAGACATGAGCCTAGTGCTGATGCAAAGACAGGGACCCTGTCGATTTCTTAGTAGCAGGGTCTTACCCATGATCCCAGGGTCCCCTGCGTGGTAGTATCAGCCTGGTAAGGTGTGGTCACCATCTGCAGGAGGCTGTTTTCCATCTCCCAGCATCTGGGGAGACGAGTCAAGAGGAGTGGGTCGCCGTCACGAGAAGGTATGTATCCCGAGCCTCGCACGGCCGCTGGTTTCAACCATGCTCCTGCTTTTTAAAGAGTCCAATTTAAGAACTGCCAGATCAAAACGGGATTGCCCTGAGCAGCACATGTTGAGCAGGAAACAGCATCCTGCCGAAGTGACAGTTTCGCTTGGTTCCGCAGCCTGTTGAGGATGACACTTATCCAGGGAAACAAAAGACCGCAAGGCGAAGGGAAAAGCGCTTTGTCTGATCTCACGTTTTATGTTTATTTTGAGAAGACAGGGAATTAGTGTCCCCCGAACATCATTACATGTGGTGTCTCTTCCTCCTGCCATTGTTCTGGTGGTAGTTTTCATCAACCCCTGGAAATCCAGAGCCTGCTCAGAGCCTGGCTTTGTTGGGTGTTCTGGCGGGGGGTTTGAGGCCGTTGCGAGCGCGGGCAGCAGGGGTCGCTGTGAACCTTCTCTGGGAGACGAGCTCCGCCAGGAAAGCACAGACCCAGTTTCAGACAAAGCCAGTGGCCAGCAAAGGTCAGAGCCTGGGGAAGATGTCAGGGTTTAGGGGAACCAGTCCGGTCCATTTTGCCAGGCAGTTTTCATGGAGTTATCCTACCAGGCATGATCAAAATCACCAGCTCACTGTGTGTTGGCCTCTGCTACACGCCTTCCTATGCTGTATCTTTTATTAAGCAGCAGAGGAGGGTTGCTGTTATCCCTTAGTGGAACCACCATCCCGCACATGGGTCGTTTGTACCAGGCACTGTGCTAGGCGCCTGGCACGTAGCCATTTCAGGAGAGACAGGCTCCTCTCTCAAGGAATTCACTGTTTGTGAAGGACCAGGAAGGAAAGCGACAGTGACAGCCGCACAGTGACACACCCGGGGTGTGAGGGCGTGAGTGCAGCGCCGTGGGAGGGCATGGTCTGGTTCTTGAGACAGCCCGCTGGGGGACAGCAGCTCACCCGCCCTCCCCAGCCACTGGGGGCCCTGCCCATGCACTGGGGGCAGTGGTTTCTCAGCCGAGGCAGTGTTTGCCTGGGCCTTTCCTGGAGGCCACCAGCCTTCCACCCGGGCCTCACTGCACCACACCCCAACCCCTTAAACCCAGCCCGATGGGTGCCAAGAGGCCCTGCAGATCCATGCCTCTGCGGGATCGTCCTCTGGGACAATTCGAGGCTCGCCCTTTAGAAAAGTCAGAGAGTAGACACAGACAGCAGTTCTCTCGCGGCCGCCCCCTTTCTGGGCCTCAGTTTCCCCTGGCATAAATCAGTAGTCATAATACTGGTGGTGACACGTGCTACGAATTTTGATAATGATGCTAGTGTCTATCATCATCATGAAGTAGATTTTTCGAGCGCGACCTCTGTGCCAGGCGCTGTGGGCTGAAGCGCTTTGCCTGATCACAGCCCCGCGGAGTGGTTGTCGTCGGCTCCAATTCCCAGTGAAGAAACCAGCTCCAGAGCCCAAATTCCTACCCACTGGGTTGTCAGATGGCTTCGGCTGGCACCCAGCTCCCTCACCATGTGGCTGCCTCAAGGGCTGTTAAAAGGATTAAGTGAGATCATGCATGTGGGGCACTTAATACAGCACCTGGTATGGAGTGGGTAGTTAACTAGCATTAGCTGTGGTTATTAAACAGCACAAAGCCAGCGGCTCCAGGCTTTGAACCCAGGGCAGGTCTGACTCTAGACAGAGCCCATGTCACAGTAGTACTGAACCCTTGGAAGTTCTCTGCAGCATATCCTTTTTTTTTTCCTCTTTTCCCTAATTATCTCCCTCCCTCCCAGCTCCCCGGGCCCTCCAGTGTAGTCCTGTCCCCCTCCAGCTAGGTTCTGGGGCAGAGAGGGTCAGTAAGGAATGTGAGACACAGGGCGAGGCCGAGCTGCTCCTCCTCAAGCCCTGAAAGGACATGTGGAGGACAAACCGGGGTTCCCCAGACTGCGCAAGGGCACACATGGATGCGGGGAGCCAACGCCTCAGCCCACAACCAGAGCAAGGATGGGAATGGTCCTCGGCTCACCCAGCAGGTGCCCACAGTCTTAAGTCAGTATCAATTCCAGAAGAAGAAAGATGTAAAGTGGGCATCCCCCTGCTCTCTGGGTTGACTGTGGGTTAGGTGTGCACACGTGCATTCCTGTGCTAAGTTGTTTTGCTCAGTTGTTTTTTGTTTCACATCTGTTTTGTTTTGTTTTGTTTTGTTTTTTGCGGTACGCGGACCTCTCACTGTTGCGGCCTCTCCCGTTGCGGAGCACAGGCTCCGGACGCGCAGGCTCAGCGGCCATGGCTCACGGGCCCAGCCGCTCCGCGGCATGTGGGATCTTCCCGGACCAGGGCACGAACCTGTGTCCCCTGCATCGGCAGGCAGACTCTCAGCCACCGTGCCACCAGGGAAGCCCTATGTTTCACATCTTTATTGGAGTATAATTGCTGTACAATGTTGTGTTAGCTTCTGGTGTACAACAAAGTGAGTCAGCTATATGTATACACATATCCCCATATTCCCTTCCTCTTAAGCCTCCCTCCCACCCTCCCTAAGCTGTTTTCTTTATTCTTTTCCCGCCTCCATCCGAAAGGCTGGGTTTGAAAGACCCCAGGGCAGAAATGTGGTTCAGAGAACAGCCCCTCGGATGCTTCCATGGAGCCTCAGTCCGTTCGCTCAGTGGAAGCCTCTGCATTCAGGGCCTCCCGTCCTGACGCATAAGCGCGTGTGTGCGGAGCCAAAGCGTTTGATGGAAGGGTCTCATTCCTACCCACATGTCAAGCGACGGCCCTGAGATAGCAGAGACCCCTTGGGAACCAGGTGGCTAGTGCCCGCGAGCACTTAGGAGGCCTCGGACACTGAGCTGGCCACATCCTGGGCACTCATGGTGTCAGTGTATCTTCAGAACAGCCCAGCCTGGTGGAACTATTGTTGTGTCCATTTTCTAGATGAGGAAACTGAGGCACAGAGAGGTCAAGGGGCTGTTGCTAGAAGGATCCTCAGCTTGCCCATTTCTTTTGTACTCCGGGGCAGCCTTGATTTGAGGCACCTGGTTTCTGGAAGGCAGTGATCTTCCAAGAAAGAGGTTCTCCAGACAGGGCCAGCCTCGTGAACATCTGACCCGTGTAGCCCCTCAAGGCCTCACACTTGGTTTCATGCTCTCCTGTCACCATATTGAAATTCTTAATTTTCCAACATGGGGCCCTCAATTCTCACTTTACACTGGGCCCAGCAAACTATGTAGCCAATCCTGCCCGCAAACCCATGGAAAGATCAGGAGATTCGGAGCCAGAGTGAAGTTTGGCAGTCGGCCAGCCTCCGTTTCCTCATCTGCAGGAGGGGATTGAGAGACACGCCCACTTATCCTCCCTCCCCAGGCAGTGAAAGGCTCACCTGCGAAGCACATGCTGCTGTGGCTTCAGTGCCTCTCTCCTCATTGCCTCTCTCCTTATAGCAAAGGTTGCAAATTAGCAGGGTAGATGCAGCCCCCGGTGTGGCTTACTTGGGCCCACACAGTGTTGGGGACAGGGTGGTGGGGACGAGTTGGTATCCCATATTGGCAACGCATGGGGTTTCACATCCAACCCTGGTTTCTGACCTGGGAACAAACATGGAAAGGTCTGACTCCATCAGGCCCGGGTTCCTCTGTGGCTGTTCCGCTGTTGCTCTTTGTAGCGGCTGCTCACACCTGCTCTTGAACTTCCCACCCGGCCCTCTTCACTCTTTCTTACCCACCAGCCTGGTAGACACAGAGTTTATGATTCCTGGCTGAGCGTCACAGCTGATGTGGGGACTAGACAGCCCCTCTCTGGCCCCTCCCCCTCCTCCGACTTCACTTACAAGTGCCCCGAGTAATGTATCGCATTCAGCCATCCTGCCCCTTAAAGGCTGGCCTCGATTTGAAAAATGGCCACAGCACAGAGGCATCCTTCTTAGGTGATGATGATGGCATAGCTTAAGTCTACAGTGCAGTCAGATAAGGACATGCAGCTTGGGTCCAGCCCGCCTGGGTTCATGTCCCACCTCCACCACTTTCTAGCCGTGTGACCTTGGGCAAGTCACTTACCCTCTCTGTGTCTCTGTTTCCTCATCTGGAAAATGGGCGTAGACCTCCAAATGGCATATAACCTCAGCAGGCAGTTATAAGGATTGGTTTTGGGAACAGTTCCTGGCACAGAGCAAGCAGAGTTAGCTGGAATTCTTGCTGTTGAAAATGAGGCCTTCAGCTCACCCTTCTGCTGGCTCACTCCCGACCCCCCAGCCAGGGTAGCTTGGCCTGTCCTCTTCTCCCGCGGCCCCCATTCCCGTTCCACCCAGCCTGCCTCACAGCTCCCCTTGGAGTGCTGTCCATGTGGCTGCTTTCATCTCCCTCACCCCCCGCCCCCAGACACGCTGTCTGGTTTGCTGCAGTGGCCACAGGCCCCTGGTACGTAGATGGTTCTCAGTTAATGTTTGCTGATCACATAGATTTAACTGTGCAAAGTCTTGCCCTATGGAATCTGGTAAAGGTAGGGTGTGTGAGACACAGAGAGGTTAAGGAGTTTGCCCAGGGTCACACAGCTCTGAAGCGGCACAACCAGCTCTTTCTCACTCTGGGGCCCCCTCACCCCCACCCCTGGGGTACTGTCCCCGGAGGTCAGGGATGTCGGGTGGGAGCCGCTGGCGGAAACGCCGCCATCTCTGGCGGGCTAGGCCTTCGGCTGCAGGCTACAGATGGAGAGCTTTTCACCTGAGCCTTTTTTTTCCCCCTTCCTCAGAGGTGTGAACCACCTGCCAGGGGTGTGAATGGGTGAGCTCACAACAGGTGTCTGGAGGCCTTAATTACTGGGTTTGCATCTCCTGTCCCCGTGTACCTGTTGTGCCCACTTTGTGGGCAGCGTCCGTCCGTCCCAGGCCTCCTTTCCTTCTCATTTCCTCTCGCAGTGACCGTGACCGTGGAGGAAGGGCTGAAGAGAGCTTGCCTGCTGAGTTCCTCTCACGCGCTCCCCCCTTGTCCCCCGCCCAGTGGCAGGGTCACTGCCCGTTTAACTCCTGGTTGTCAGCAGCACTTTTCCAAAAGCTGCAAGCCCTGTAACCTGCTCTCCGCGGGGGGCCCGGGACGCATGGGGCCACTCCCCGTTCATTAGGGAGAAGCTCTGCAAAAAACAGGCTCGGGCAGTTCACAAGAGCCAGCCTGGACCATTCCAGAAGGGGGGGTTGGGGTTGCGGGTGGCGGAGAAAACCCTCAGCCAGGTTCTGAAAGGGGGCTGGGGTAGGGAGGGCGCAGCTGTCCCCAGGTGCCTCCCCACCCCCGCTCATCTCCCGCCAAGTGTACCCCCGCAGAGCGACCCTAAAAAGAAGGCACTGCATCCACTGATCAGACCCAGCCATGCTCATTCATTGTCCTATTGTCCCTGGCTGCTTTTAGGCTGCAGCAGCAGAGTTGGGTAGTTACGACAAAGACCAGAGGATCCACAAGGTTATAAAATACTATCTGGCCCTTTATGGGGGTAAGTTTGCTGACCCCTGGACTAAATTAAACCCAGGGCCTGCAGGGAGATGGGGCATGCCCTAAGGGGTTTTGGTTCTGTCTTCTAGTTTTAATTACACACATAAGGTATTTTTTTCTTCCCCCTTTTATGAAACATACAGACATTACAGGTAAAGCTATAGCCCCACTGACCCTGCTGAAGATAAGGTCTCAGCTCAGAGAATTGCTGTGTTCATTTCTGCAAACCACGTCCCCACTCTGATTCGTTTTTCTCATTAGAGGTATCCCTGCTTCTCTGACTTTGCTGGGGTTTTTTTTTTTTTTTTTGGTTTGTTTTGTTGTAGGACTGTTTTCTACAAGCAGTTTTAGGTTTACAGCAAAATTGAGAGGAAGGTATAGAGATTTCCCACATGCCTCCTTGCCCCCGTGTGTACGTAGCCTCCCTATCAATCAGCATCCCCACCAGAGTGGGACATTTGGACTCAGTGAATGTGTAGTTTGCAGCATTTTGTCTTTTTTGAATAACACATGCTCCTGGGAACATTCTTGTGTATGTCTGTTGGTGGCCATGTGCATGCTTTTCTATAGGGTATACCTGTAGGAGTGGAATTGCCGGGTCATGGGGTGTGCGTATTTCAGCTTCAGTAAATATTGCCAAGCAGGTTTCCAAAGTAGTTGTGTCAGTTTGCCCTTCCTCCATGAGTGTTCTGGTTGCCCCTTGTCCTTGCCAGCACTTGGTAGTATGTGTCTTTCTCTTTCTAGGCATGTCTGGTGAGTATACAATGGCATCATCACGTAATATTAATTTGTGCTTCCCTGACGGCTAAGGAAATCAAATGCTTTTTCATACATTTATCATGATTTGGCTATACTCTTTTGTAGAATGCCTATTCAAGTCTTCTTGCCCATTTTTTAAAATTGGATTGTCTTTTTTTCTTATTAATTTTCTTAATTACTTTTTATATAATTTTATATATTCTGGGTTCAAGTCCTTTGGTGGATATATGATTGCATCCCCTCCCTCTCCCATTCTGTGGGTAGCTTAGTGGTGTCCTTGGATGAACTGAGTCTCTTAATTTTAAATATTGTCAAGTTGTCATTTTTTCGCTTCCTGGTTAGAACCTTTTGTGTCCTATTTAAGAAATCTTTGCCTCCTCCAAGCTCATGAAGACAGTCTCCTATGTTTTCCTCTAAAATCTTTGGCCTTTCGCAGGTAGGTATGTAATCCATCTGGAATTGATTTCTGTGTACGGCGTGAGGTAGAAATCAAGGGACTTTTTTTTTCCCACATGGAGATTCAGTTGGTCCAACATCATTTACTGCAAAGACCATTCTTTCCCCTCTGCTCTGCAGTATTGATTTTGTCATAAATCAGGTGACTGTGTATGTGAGGGTCTGTTTCTGGACTCTCTAATCTGTTCCACGGGTCTGTTTGTCTACCCTTGTGCTAATACGCGCTGTCTTAATTACTGTGGCTTTGTAATAGCTTGCTCTGTGGTGCCTCTGTCCTTCAAGACTGCCTCGGCTGTTCTCGGCCCTGTGCTCTTCAGGTCTTTGGGTTTTATTCCTCAGCAGCTGGAGGTTCTGAGCAGAGGGAGTGGTGGGATCTGACTTCTATCTGTGAAATATCTCTTGAGGAGACCCGAAGGGAGGTTTTTGCAGTCCCCTGGGCCAGAGGTGATCGTGGCTTGGACCAGGTGTCAGCCGTGGAAGTGGGGCGTCAGATCGGTGCCGGGGGGTGCATTTTCAGAATCCTGCTGATGGCTTTAGTGAGGACTGTGATGCAAACAGGAGTCAAGAATCACCCCTATATTTAGGTCCTAAGCAACGAGCTGGATGATCTGGGGTCAGGGCAGTCCGAGGGAGGTGTCAGCTCCACTCTGCACGCCCACCCTTTCCTCACCCTCGATGCATCACACATAACAGGGGCCACAGCGTGGTGCCAGAGTTGCGCTTCTCAGTTGATCTGTCCACGTGTGTGCATGTGTTTGGGGGCTCGGCAACACCTCCGGTTCAGGGCCGCCCGTTAGCTGCGTGGACGTCAGCTGTAGCAGCAGCATCGCTCTGTCAGTATCCCTCATGGGCGTGTTCTCTGCCGTTGAGAGGGAGGACTGTTGACAATACTCCGGATGTTTGCACAGCCCTTACCAGCGGGCCCTGCGGGGGCCTGAAGTGCCTTTGTGCTCATGATTTCATTTGTTTCTTCCCCCACAAGCCTGGGGAACAGCCGCTGATGAGGCAGATGGCTGCACAGCCATAAAACCCCGAGCAAGTGGCAGAGTCGGATTCATGCTCCCAGTCACTCCCTTTCTCTGCTGCTGTTCCCGTGGCAGATTCAAGGGATAGAGACATGCCTTTTCTCACGTATCCATGTAGCTCGTATCTATTAAGTGCTTGGAATATGCCTGTGATTTTCCATGTCTATGATGCTTATCAAGACCGATCTATAAATACATAACATGTGCTCACTGTGCGCTAAGTACTGTGCCCGTTTCAAAGTGCCCGCTTCTGCCTCTGGGATCACTACATTCTAAGAAAATGAGGGGCCCACCTGGGAAGATGATTATAGTTACAAGGCAGAAACAAAACAATGCGGCGGAATCAATTCTTCCATTAAGGGACCGTCCCAAAGACAGAATGCAGGAGTCGTTGCCTAACCTCTTTTTATTTGGGAAAAAGATCTGGGGTTCTGAATGGACTTCAGGGTTCCCACGAGCCAGCTGTAGGATGCAGCTCAAATGACTTACATGGTCCAAATCCCAGAGGTCCCATCCCCACCCTGTGGTGTGACCACATCTTGGATCCAGCTTTTAATGTAGGGGTCCCTTGGTTTAGAGGGGAGAGGTGTGAACTAACCAGGCTGTAGCAGATTAGAGGAGCCTGCGGGGCGGAGACTCACAGCAGATGTTACTGGGAATCAGATTTCTGCTCAGAGGAAAAACATGCAGATACACACTCCTATCAGAATAACTAAAGAAAAAAAACAAGAGTAACACAGAATGCCGGCGAGGATGCAGAGAAACTGGATCCCTCGCGCATTGCTGGTGGGAATGTAAAATGGTACAGCTCCCCTGCAAACGAGTGTGGGCAGTTTCGGACAGACAAGACAGGCACTTAGCACGTGACCCAGCAGTTGCCCTCTTGGGCATCTATTCCAGAGAAATGGAAACTTGTGTTCATACAGAAACCGATACATGGGAATTCCCTGGCAGTCCAGTGGTGAGGATTCCACGCTTTCACTGCCCAAGGGCCCGAGTTCAATCCCTGGTTGGGGAACTAAAATCCCAAAAGCCGTGCAGCGTGGCCAAAAAAAAAACCCTATACAGATGTCCAACCACTGATGAGTGGGTAAACCAAATGTGGTCTATCCATACACCGAAATGTTATTCTGCCATACATAGGAGTGAAGTACTGATAGCTGCTGCACCATGGATGAACCCCGAAAACGTTAAGTGAAAGAAGCCAGATACAAAAGACCACATATTATATGATTTTATTTATATGCAACATCCAGAATAGACAAATATAGAGAGAAAGAAAGTAAATTAATGGTTGTTTAGGGATGGGGAAGGGGTTGGGGGTGACAGCTAAAGGATATGAAGGCTGATGACATTTTCTAAAATGGCTATGGTGGTGATTGTACAACTCTGTGAATACACTAAAAGCTGTGGAATTGTACACTTTGGGCGAACTGTATGGTACATGAATTGCATCTCAGTAAAGCTGTCGGAAGGAAGGAAGCGGCACACAAATGTTCGTAGCAGCTTTATTCATAATGTCCTTCCGTGGGCATGTAGTTAAACTGTGATGCATCCATACAATGGAATATGACTCAGCAATAAAGAGGAACAAACCACTGATACATGCAGCAACGTGGATAAATCTCTAGAGAATTATGCTGAGAGGACAAAGCTAATCCCCAGAGGTTGCATACCACATGATTCCGTTTATATAGCATTCTTCAAATGACAGAATTACAGAGATGGAGGGCAGATTAGTGGCTGCCTGGGATTAGGTAGGCAAGAAGGGAGGGAGGTGTGGCCATAAAAGGGTAGCACGAGGGATCCTGCGATAAAACCATTCTGTGTCTTGACTGTCATGGTCACACGAGCGTACATGTGATAAAATTGCATAAACTAAATACGCGCACAGATGAATACATGCAAAACTGGTGACATCTGAGGAAGGTCAGTGATAGTATCACTGTCAGTTTTCTGGCTGTGATCTGTACTATGGTTTTACGAGACGTTACCATTAGGGGAAACTGGGTGAAGGGTATATAGGCTCTCTCTGATTATTTCTTACAACTGCATGTGAGTCTGTAATTATCTTAAAATAAAAAGTTTTTTGAGGGCTTCCCTGGTGGCGCAGTGGTTAAGAGCCTGCCTGCCAATGCAGGGGACACGGGTTTGAGCCCTGGTCCAGGAAGATCCCACATGCCGCGGAGCAACTAAGCCCAGGTGCCACAACTACTGAGCTTGCGCTCTAGAGCCTACGAGCCACAACTACTGAGCCTGCATGGCACACCTACCGAAGCCCATGCGCCTAGAGCCCGTGCTCCGCAATGAGAAGCCACCACAATGAGAAGCCCGCGCACTGCAGTGAAGAGTAGCCCCCGCTCGCCGCAACTAGAGAAAGGCTGCGCACAGCACCAAAGACCCAATGAAGCCAAAGATAAATAAAATAAATTAATTTAAAAAAAAGTTTTTTGAAAACGAATATCCCAATCCATAACGGATTAAAAAAGGCCACTTCTTGAATTAGTGGATTGCCCGTTACAAGGCGTAAGCAAATGAAGGCTAAGGTGACTGTTTGTTAAGGATGCTATGAAAGGGATTTCTGATGGAATGGGAGGCCAGGCTCACTCCCTTTGAGACACTTCCACCCTTAAGTATGTCAGCAGTAGAGTCCGTTCTGCCAGAGAAAGGAAAATCCTCTGGGCTGTGGTGTCTGCGGAAGGTGGTCTGATTCTGTGGTTAGAAGGAAATTAATGCTCAGCAGCCTCACAGTTAATAGCCGGGGTGGAAGGGAAATGGGAGAAGAGAAATTATCCCAACTTGTATAAAGATTATATCCTTATGACTTAAATCTAGGCTAATTGAACCCCAGGAAATGAAAAGGCTGGTCTAGTAAGTATATTTCACCTCCTAGGATCTATTTTCATTTCGTAGGTTTAGGCACGAACCTGGCTATAGAAAACTATTAAGCCTCAGTTGTTTGCCGTGTGAGGCTGAAGTGTTCCTGCACCCTTTTCAGAGAGCCAAGGGAACCCAGGTAACCCCCCATCTTGTCCATCTGGGCGCCTCCAGGTTCTCTGTCCTGCAGGCTGGGCACAGAGCGCTGTCTCTCAGAGCAGGCCTCCCCCCATTTAAGATCCTGGGAACGTAGCCCCGAGGAATCTGGTAGAGATGTGTTCTGGGTGATTCTTTCTTCATTTCGGAAGCCTGCTTTGCAGAAAACCCCACACCAAACTCTTGGCTTCCCTCTTTGAATGGTCCTGCTCCCTGCCTACCAGTATGTCCACCCAGGGCTGGCCAGAGGATGTAAAAGTGACTGCAGCACAAACCAGGACAAAGCAGCACTTGCCCAGGTGAGGTACTCAGGTTACCTGAGTTCTCCTTTTCCATGCTGTCTTGTCCCCCGGTCATCAGAAGTCGGCTGTCAGCTTGGAAAGGAGCCAGTGTGATTTTCCAAGTGAGACCACCTGGCCAGGGAGTCAGGAGACCTGAATTCTGGCCCAGCTCTGCCTGGCACCTGCTACATAACCTTGGGCACTTGGTGACTTCTCAGAGCCTCTTGTTTGTTGAGTAAATCAGTGATGGGGTTGGGCGAGGCCAGCCAGAGCAGATAGCTTCCCCCTCGCAAGCCGGTGCAAACCCATTGGTCATGGCTGCTAGAGTTCTGTCTTGGAGAATTGTGAGGCCGCCTGGGCTCCGCAGGAAATGGCACTGTAATTGATTAGCGATGTCTGCCAGGGACACGGGCTCAGCGTCTGTGATAGGCAAGCAACTGCAGGTATTCGCCGAAGATTCTGGTATTTATCGCATGTCGCTAGAGCTTTTATGTTTCTGTCTGCCAGACTGACTGGTAGAGCAGTCCCAAACCACAGCTCCTGTGGAAGTGGACTTAGCTTTCCTCTTTAAAAAAAATAAAAATAAACTGAAAGTCGAGAGGATATTTCTTTTCGTTGTTTTCTTCCTTCCTTTGCAATTCCATAGATATGGTCTTCCATCACAGCTGACATTTCCTTTCGCCCCCAGGCCTAGAGTGATTGCAGAGTAGTTGACAAAGCCCAGACGGTGGAAAGGGGCACCCTGGGGAGAACGTGCGGTTCCCAGGGGAGGGTGGGAGGGTGAACAGGAAGGGTGCTTTGTGCCTGATTCCCACCACAGCCGCCTGCTCTCACATCCTCTCTCTGCACTCGGTGCCTTTTCAGTTACAAGGTCTCCGCGCTTTGTCTGGGCTTGTTGGGAGGGCGGCAGTCAGCTCCTTGTAGCCACCCGTAATTGTGCTGTGTGTCACCAGCACCCTGGTGTTGAAAGGCAGCGGGGAGGGAGCCCCAGGAAATCTTGGGAGGCTTCTGAGTAAGAACAGGTTCTGAATCCTCTCCTGTCTCAGAGCTTTCCATGGAAAAGGGGTCTTGCCACACTGCTTTTTAGTTAAGAAATAACCCGTGGGTTTAGCAAATATTTACGAAGCATCTCTAATGAGGCAGGGGCTTTGCCAGGTGCTGGGTTACAGAAACAAACGTGAACTCCCAGAAGGGAAGGGACTGTCTTGGTTTAAGGAGAAGTGGATACAAGGTTCACTCCATTAAAACCCTCACAGCAGAGGCCAGGTCATACACGTCGTTGGTCTGGTGACAGCTTCTCCAAGACTCAGTGTTCGTCTTTGTAGAATGGCAAGATTAACAACTGTATCCAGTTTGCCGTAAGGACAAGGTCAACGATATTGGTAAAGTGCTTGGCCCTTTTCCAGTCCAGAGGATGTTGTATCTGGTACCCAGAACTCCTAGAATACACTAGGAGGGCACCGCTTACTCCCAGCCCTGCTACTAACTAGCCGAATGCTCTTAGGAAGCTTACCTTATCTTTCTGGTCCTCCCCAAGGACACTCTGAAGTGATGGAGCTTAACAACAGGAAGGTCTCTGGAAGGGTCTTATTTTCAAGGAGCATTTCATAAAATCATGGGCCATGACTGTATTTCTCAAACTTGAGAAATATATAAAGATCCCTCCATTTAAAGAAAAAGAAAAATCTCGTGGTCCTTCCCCGCACAGCGATGATGTAAATATTTTTATTATTATGTTACTTAACTATGTACAAATGTAAAACCCAGAATAAACCTACAACTTATGCTTATGGTTCTCTTAGGACCATAAAACCAAAACACATTTTCAAATTAAATACAAACAAAATTTTAAATCAATAAAATTCAAATTAACAACATTATTTTAGTGTGATGGATGATGTTGTTTTATGGAAACCAAATTCAGAATGTGGGTTTTAATATTAGAAAGTTGGAGGCGGAGGAGGAGGAGGATGCACCCTCACCGACGGCTTGCCTTCCCGGGCCGGCGCGCAGGCACCTTGAAGAACAAGGAGTAGCTTGCTGACTTTGAACGCGTGGCAAATATTTCAGAAAGCTTCAAGATCAAGGTTGAGAAAGGAACAGTTATTCTTCCAAATTCATCTGCTTCAGCTATTATTCTTATTGGGAATGGACAATGGAATGTTCTCTAGCTTTATCATGATCAAAAACCTCCTTCTGTTTTGTATTTCCATGAACTTAGCCAGTCACTTTGGGTTAAAGCACGATTCAGAAGTTGACCTGCCTAAAGGACATTTATTGCTTGTTAGACAAGGCAATGATCACCATTCTGATTGCCTTCCTTGGTGCCATTATGCAAAGGAATTTGCCTTTAAAGCCAGGCCCACACTAGGCAGCACTGACAAGGACTTGCAGTGGTCCTGGCTTGAGGCATAGGCCTTGAACTGTGGCCATCTGAATGCAGAGGTAGATACCAGAAACTACATGTGCCTGAAGATCTGCAGGACACCCAGGCATTTGGCGTTATCAATTCCTTTCCTCTTCTTCCCCAAACTGTTCTGGCTGATCAAAAGGATTGTCACTTGAAGTTGGTGGAGTATAATTAAGAAGTTAAATTTTAGGACAAAAGTCACCAAGCACCCCTTCTGTGAAAATCAACTGTGGAGGTTGCACTTGTGTGGAAACATGGAGGGATCTTCAGGGCACGGTGAATCTGCAACAGATCCCTACTAGCTGGCAGGAAGGAGGACCCTTCCAAGAGCATGACCTTCTCTCTTTGTCCTCTGGACATTTTCTGTTCTTTTGACATTCCAAGGTGTGTACAGAGGAGGAAACAGAGAGAGAGAGAGAGAGGCTTGTGACCATCCCCAGGTGTGTGGCTGGTACATGACGGCAGTGGGGCTGTGTACCAGCTCCGTCAGGGACTAGTCCAGTCCTCAGCACCGTGAGGAATGTGCACACTAACCATGCCTGTGGGACGTGCCTCTTAGCCATTCAGGGTATTCCCTTGGGAAAGAGCATTAGTTGTTATTCTTGCCTTGCTGCTTGTCTTGAGTGGTTATTTCCCTACCTGTGCCTTTGGTTTTCTTATCTGTTCAGTGAATGTCTTCCTTTTCAAGGGCTCTCCCTGCTGCTAAACCTTATAGGATTTAACCATGATGTTCCTACATATCTCTGCATGAGAAGTGTGTTTAGAAGTGAAATCATACACAATATTTAAATTTCCAAGTTAATACATTAGGTAGTTAATTTGCTTACTATATGTAACGCATATATTTAGCAGTATTTCAGAGGTAAGAAATAGGCTAGGATTGAGAACATGTATTTTTTCCTAAGATTTTGGTCAGATATATTTTTGTGAATCTGCATTCTGTAGTCACGAAGGTATTGTACTCTCTGGTGGATGAAAGTCTGAAATATGAAGGAATGTGCATACCGAGTTTAGCCGTTAGAAGCAGCTATACTTTATTTCTTATTTAATTTGATGGCTTTCTGAGGTCATCTTCAAAACAGAGATATATCTGTTAGTTTCTGGAAGCTAATACAGAGCAAGTGGTAGAATACCCCTCAATCTCCTTAGAGAATTAGCTGTTGGAGAAGTTTTGAATCTGTTAGATATAAGGTCAATAGTCCATCCCAAAACGATACCTACTGACTGCAGAAAATGTGTGAGACACAGAATAGTATGTGAAAAAGAAAAACATCCTTAATTCCACCACACAGAAACAATCATTCTTCATATTTTGGTGTGTTTTCTTCCCCTTGTTTCTATGCCTAGCTTTATACAGTTGGGATCATACTGTGCCTTCAGTTTTGTGTTTTTGTGCTTTCTTCATGCCAATACTTTGTTACTAAGAACTTTGAAATGTATGATTTAAAATGGATGAATATTATTACAGTGCATAAACGCTTCATCATGGGCTACTTCCCTAAAAAAAAAAAAAAAAAAAGAAAGTTGTAGCCTCAGGTCCAGATCTATAATCGGTTTCGCTACTTTTACGTCAGTCATACTAATGCAGAGGATGCTTATTTGCATAAGTCAGTATGTGCAGGACGGGAACACCGGTTTGAAGGCTTTATTTGCCAGTTCAGCATAATCAGACCTCTCACTTGTCTAAATCTCAGCCAGTCATCAGACACCCCTTTTCAGGCAGTGTCGCTGAGTGGTTCTGTAAAGCCATCTTGATCACTTAAAAATAAAAATTAGCATTATAGTGTCATTGAAAATATCAGTGAATGGATAACCAATTTCTTTTAGACTTGAGGACAGAAAAGTGTTTCATTGTTCATTCTGGCTAATCGATCTCTTGTTGCAGGTCAGTACATGTAAAGATAAGTTCCGCACGATACAGCATCTGCTCTTACCCTGAGTGCTGTCTACTCCAGTTACAGGTCTTTTGAGGTCAGCATGCTTGTACCAAGACTCTTCACAGCCCTGTTACAATGCACATATATATGCACATATATTAAAAATTACATTATCTAAATACAAACAGAAAATCTTAAGATTATCTTACAAAAGTAGCTAATCCTCTCCACATCCCTGCCCCTACCCTCGTACACGTACCCAAATCGATCTGAGAGTCAGCAGACCTTACGATGAGAAACTCTGTTCTATTAAGTAGGCTTTTACCATAGTACAAGTTTTGAGTCTGGGGTACTTGTGGGGTCCACTTAGACCTGTAGATCTTTTTCCCTGCCAAGCCTACTTATGGTTGAAATGCCACTGGTTTTTATGCAGTTCATGCTTGTAGGGGTCACTCATTTGGCTACTTGGCCACCCAAAGTTAAATGAAGCTTTTGGAGCTCTTTAGCTTGCCCTCCCCATCTGAATTTGCTGGGGAAAGGCTGGGGGCCGAGGTGATCATAGAAGGCAAAGCAAAAGGCTGCTCAGTGTGGGGGCTTTGTGCTAAATCCAACATCACCCGTTAGCTTCATGATTCAGAGCACCAGCACTGTAGTCTGTGACACCCTCCAGAATTGTGCAGTATTCAACCTGTACAGCTGAATGTGGTGGCCCTGGGAGTCCATCAGATCGGTGTTTCAATGTTGGCTCCTCCATCACCCGCTATCAGACTTGGACAAGTCACTTAGATACCCCACGTCTCAGTATCTGCATCTGTAAAATGGGGACCACAGTACATACCTGTCAGGGTTATTGGGAGAATTCAATGAGGGGATGAAAGTAAAGCAGTTAGCCCAGTGACGTGGTTCCCAAACTGTGCACCGAGGCACCTTGGGGTGCCTCAGTGAACACACAGGTGCACTGCGGGCTATTTTAGATTTTCAAGAAAAACACAGCAACATCATCAGCCATGGTGCCAACCACTACTATTTAGTTGTTTAGACCTATTAATGGTTTAGACTATCAAGCTGTTATAACCAAACTGTTAGGTGTTGCTTTTGGCCTAGAAATGCCATGAGAAAATTACTGAGGCATCAGGGCATGGTGCATGAACCAAGAAAGTTTGGGAACCTGTGGCCTAGTGTTTGGTACACATCACAGCTCGATAAAGAGTAGAGATTGTTTTATAATAATATAACCAGAAAGGCTATGCTGGCCACAAGGTTCCGTTTCAGCTCTTGAGACGTCGCACTTGTGGGATTGGTACCCAAGATGACTAGGCTGCACCTCCTGCCTCCCCTCGTTTCACTTCTGTTCGCTGGTAAAATGCATTTCACAACATTGATTGCCCAGCTCAGATTTTGGAACAACCCCAGGCTGCCCGCAGTCATCTCAAAGGGGTGTCGTGAAGCATCCAAAACATAAAAGTCTTAGAAGGAAATTAATTCACTTGAGTATCCATGCCTCACAGAGTTCCTGGCAAGGGCCAGCACCCGCAGTCTGGACCCCGGCATGGGGGAGGGGGAAGGCCTTGACCGCCGTAAGCCTTTGAGGTGTACACGGCCCCCAGCTGAGAAATCCCTCTGAGCTCTCGCAAGGTCATATGTGATGGGCTGCGGCCCGGGAGGATTTTCCCGGCTTTCCTTGCACTGGCGAACAAAGCACATTGCAGGGAATATATGTGAGCCCAGGGCCCAGGGTTTTATGTGTGTGGTTTGGTGTGGTTTGTTTTAATTCCCTTCCTCCTTCTAGCTGCCTCTGGCCGTCTGGCGGGATTGGGGGGTACGCCTTAGCCTGCAGATATTAGGTTAAACTGTATGAGCATGCCAGTATGTGGTCAACTTTGACCTGCAAAACACTTTTACTTAGTTCAGCCCAGTGGTAATTGTTCACCCTTAATTGAATCCCTTCCATGCAACCATCAGTTCCTCGTGTGTGCACTCTCTCTTTTTATTAATCTTTTTCTTTAAAAAAAAATAAAATTTAGTTGCACAACTAAAACAGGAATATGTTTTTCTTGTTGAAAGAAAGATTGAAGGCCAAAACCCTTGTTCATCAACTGCCACCCCTGGTCGGTGCCACCCTCCTCCCCAGAGAAACTTACATTATCCTTTTGGCAACCCTCCTAGATCCTTCCTTGTGCATTCCATATATATGCGAACCTGAAGACAGCATACACAATTGCGTTGGGTCCATTTAGACCAAAATGGTGCCACGTTTCATGCATCGTTAAGCGTTTTTCCCTCCTCTGGAATGTATCTTGGTGATCTTTCCAATTTAGTCCCTGTAGCTCTACCTGGTTCTTAATGTCCTACATTATCTCTTTGCTCTGAGGGAATCATGCAGCCCATTTTACAGATGAGGAAAGTGGAGTTCAGAGTGGGGAAGGTCACAGAGCTGGGAGGTGGCAAAGCCACTTCTGAGTCCCAGCCCAGGCTGAATTTTCTCCCCGCAGCAGCCTTCCCCTGTTCCCGAGCCTCCGGCAGCCTGCCCCGTCATCCTTTACAGACTGATGTATTATAACTCCCTCCAAGCCAAGCCAAGTTGAGGGATGGGGCTTCCTGGCAGACCCACCATTCAGGTTAATGGAGAGTTACCATCAATACCATGGATGGTCAATCCAATTTCCAAGGAATTAGAATAGAGCAGAATCTACTTAAGGTTGGAACTCGGTGGAGGGTAATTGAATGTTTGACGATCAGGGCCTGCAGGGCCCCAGGTCCTCATTACAAGTATCAGTTACCACTGCGCGAGCCGGGCAGAAGCCTTGGTTAATGGGGCGTCCTGGCTGCTGGCCTGAGCAACTCTCATTGCGTATGGCATCCCCTGGGACAGGCCTTGTCCTCTGGCCAGAAAAGCAGGCTTAGAGAAAGGGGCAGTCCTTATCCAGTATCGGAAAGCTCAGGGACATCTGGGGGTGCATCGCGTGACTTTAACATCGTCCCACTAGGTTCATCCCACTTGAGCTTCTGCAAAACACTTTTGGCCAGAGTTTGGACTCTGCAGTCAGGCAGCAGTGGCCTGAGTCATAGCCCAGACCTTCCCTTGTTTGAAGGAATAGGTGTACAGTTTCTTCCCTTTTCAGGAAAAGGAACCTCTGAGAGCTGAAGGAACTTCAAGGTGCCAGCAACTTGCCTAGGAATCTGTATAGGAACCTTGTCTTTTTACCTCTACTTGCAAGTAGGTTCTTCACCTACTTTCGGAAGGAACAAGACCTCAATTCAGTCAGTATAGAAGTTTAAGAAAAATGTCAGTTGGAAGAAAATTATGTTACAACTCCCAGGCTGAGAAGTCCTTCAGTAAAGCAGTACTTAAGTCTGAGCTCCCTAGCAACCAAAGCAAGAAGGGGAAAAAAGCACCAGCACCTGCTAATTCTTAAGCTACCACCCAGCCCTCTAAAGAGATTCTGCTCCCATGGAGGGCTCCCAGGGTCCTGACAGGATGATTTTTTTTTTTTTAATGTTTTTGCACAAATTTACAGCCCTGTTGTGGAATAGAATGCAAAGTTTACACGAAATGTTAAAATGAGTACAAGATAAGTGTGCCTTATACTCACTGAGTCTTTAGAAGTGGGCATTTATTCTCATCTGCCCTTTGGGATAAGGTGCATCTCTGAGAAGTTTTGAGAAGTCTTAAGTCATAAGTGGAGAGAAGAGAATAGAAAGAGGGAATGAAAGAAGGAAGATAGTGCCAGGTCAGGAAAAGGTGGAAGGCCCAGGGCCAGTCACGAGTGCCAAGCTTGTGTTACGGCGCTAGCCCCCGCTGTGAGTGTGTAGTGCATGCCAGGGGCAGCACAGTCCTGTAGAACTCTCTGCAACAATGGAAACGTGTCCAATATGGCAGCCATTAACCCGTGTGGCCATTGAGCACTTGCAGCATGGCTTGTGCAGCTGAGGAACTGAATTTCAGTGCTGTTTAATTGAACCTTAAATAGCAAGTTCAGTGTTTTTCCTTTTAATTCGAAACAGTCACGCATAGTGGTAGCTGCCATATTGGACAGCACTGTATGACAGTGTTCATACCTTTTGATCTAGTGATTCTGTCTCTATAGAGTTTTACCCTAAAGAAATGATTGGACGTGTCAACAAGCTTGCTGTGCGGGGATCTTCCATGAAGAGTTGTTTAGGGCAGGGAAAAATTGGAAATGTTACTATTCAGCGGTGAGAGAGGATGGGTTAAGCAAATTATGAATGGAATGCCAGAAAGAAGACATCAACAGCATTCATGAAGAGTGTCGCTGAGAGGGGAAATGCTTTTGTCCGGCAATTAGGTGAAGGAAGCAGGAAATCCAAATAGGGTACCATGTGATCTCTGAGTAAACATGCGTAGAAAAAAGACTGGAAGGAAATGCACCAAAATAACAGTTAACACACGTAAAAAAAAGACTGGAACGAAATGCACCAAAATAACAGTTAACACGCGTAGGAAAGAGACTGGAAGGAAATGCACCAAAATAACAGTTAACATGCGTAGAAAAGAGACTGGAAGGAAATGCACCAAAATAACAGTTAACACGCGTAGGAAAGAGACTGGAAGGAAATGCACCAAAATAACAGTTAACACGCGTAGAAAAGAGACTGGAAGGAAATGCACCAAAATAACAGTTAACACGTAGAAAAAAGACTGGAAGGAAATGCACCAAAATAACAGTTAACACGCGTAGGAAAGAGACTGGAAGGAAATGCACCAAAATAACAGTTAACACGCGTAGAAAAGAGACTGGAAGGAAATGCACCAAAATAACAGTTAACACGCGTAGAAAAGAGACTGGAAGGAAATGCACCAAAATAACAGTTAACACGCGTAGAAAAGAGACTGGAAGGAAATGCACCAAAATAACAGTTAACACGCGTAGAAAAGAGACTGGAAGGAAATGCACCAAAATAACAGTTAACACGCGTAGAAAAGAGACTGGAAGGAAATGCACCAAAATAACAGTTAACACACGTAGAAAAAAGACTGGAAGGAAATGCACCAAAATAACAGTCGCTGTTGGTAAATTTAATGGCACTGCTTACTTCCTTCTCTGTATTACTGTGCATTTGGCAGATCGCCTTCGTGAGCATGAAGATTGCTTTAGATTCAGAAGGAAAAGTACTTCTTCAAAATAAGACAGCTGTCTGTTGCTCTATCACAGTTTCAGGGGCCAGCGGGTCGTGGTGCGTGGAGGGTGTTTCCTGAAATATTCTGGTCAAACTCCAGACCCAGTTCACTTGTAATAAACCCTCTGAGTAGTTCTTAGCTTTCTCTCTCTTCCCCATCTGTTCCATATTGCCCTTGAACTCCAAAGCCAACCCGTTAAAAAAATCTAATTGCATTGAACGGAGACAGGACAATATACCACTTTAGTGGGGTTCTTTTGCTCAGCACTCTATAGAATTTCAAAACTCTGTCATATACGGAACTCTCTTGAATCTTTCTTTGTTATTAGCAAGGCAGAGTTTTACTCTTTTTCAAATTCTCTCTTCCGATTAGCAAAGTAACCTCATTCCAGAGTCTTTGGGAAATTGAGCAGAAGCCAGAGAAAACCGCCCATCTCCCCACCACGAGACACAGCAGTCCCCTTTGTGGGTGCCTTCCCTTATCCTCTTTCATATGCCTCTGCAGGCAGGGCAGGTATTAATATCACCATTTCACAGATGAGGAGACAGCGGGTCAGAGAGGTTAAGTGCCTCGCCTGAGGTCTCGTGGCTGGTTAAGTGGCAGAACGGAGGCCTGAGCCTGAGTTCTAGTCTGCGTTCTTCCCCCAGCCCTATAGGTGAGGTTTGACGTAACCCCCAAATAGCCTCCTCACCTATTCATGGGATGCTGAGAGCCTCTTGTCCTTCCGAGTGTAGCACTTAAAAGCCTTCTATAATGGCTCAGCTCACAGAGTAAGTTACACTGGGCTGATCCTTTCTTTATGGGAGTTTACTCTTTAAAGTAGGCACGGGTGACACAGGCGGGGTTATTCAAGATGTGCATTGTCTCACACAAAATGGAGTAAGCTAAATGTTTACCCGACACATGGACGGAGGAATAAAGGCTTTCTGCAGGGAAATGAGTGGGAAGAAAGAGTCATGTGGAAGAGGTTTTAATCCAGGCAGCACGATTGCACTTCCCTGGGACAATTATCTTCTGCCTACCTTGAATTTAAATAAAGTCCCTTTCTTTAGTGGCTTGTTCGCAAAAGCGCTCTTTTTCGCCGGAGCCTAAGCTATCACCTCGGCTTCTCTGAATATAGCCGAGCTCAACCCAGAAGCGTTTTTTAAAAAAACACAAAATAGTGGATTTCTACGGGCCTCCTGAGTATGGCATGTACTCTGGAATTTTCAGAGGCATTCTGTATCCTCAAGTAAATAAAGGTTACAGCCCCTGCCTCCTTTCCCACCTGGATGATCCTAGCCTGCCTTAGATCCCAGGCAGGGCTGGCCCTGGCAAAACGAGAAGGAAGTTTCAGATCCGCCTGCCCCTCTTGCTGCCCTAAGCCCCCTCCATCCTAGGAAACACGGAGAAGTGCTGACCACACGCTTTGTGTTCCCTGGGGCTTATTTGTGCTTTTCTAAACAAGTTGTGCTCATGTTGGCCTCCCCAGGGGAGGAACAGCCCAAGTTTGAAGGAAAAAGTTGGCTTGATAATAAAAACACGGCCCAGAGGCCTGGCTGTGGACGGCGGGGAAAGGGGGCAGGGCGGGGAGTGAGGTATCCTGGGAAGGAGCCCCTCTCCCTGGGGCTCCTGATACAGCCTCCCTGGATGGGTGGACAGAAAAGACCCCCGCGGGTTGTTTCCACTCAGAAGATTCCATCAGCACATCCAGCTGCATCTCGGAGTGTGTAGCATCCCTTCGGGGAAGGATGTCGGACCCATTTTAAAGGCCTGTGGGATCCCCTTTAAGGGGAATGGAATGGGGACAGTCTTCCATGTCTAGCTGGCTTGGGGTTTTTTTCCTAACCCATCTGTCCTCCACCGTGGCCAGTGCTCATCCCTAGCATCTCTGAGCGTTCCCCCCCGTGCTCGGAAGCCAGTGGGGTGGGGGGGGACAGTGGCTCGTCCCCGCTCACGAAGTCACTCATTTGTCTCTCATTTTCGAGTTATTATCGAGCCGCCGGTCGTGAGGGTGTTTTGACAGCAGCTGTCAGCAAGGTGCAGGCAGCTGCCATCGCCTCCGATTGGCTGAAGACGCCTATGGCAGCGTGTCGAGTAACATCCCAGCCTGCCCCGCCCCCTCCCCGGCCAGGAGCAGGGGGGACCAGGGCACCAAGGGACAAAAAGCAAACAGAAGAGCGGAGAAGGCAGCCCACCCCAGCTACTTCAGGCCCCAGGGCAGCCCCGGCCCAGCCCCGCAGCCTCCGGAATCCTTAGCATTTTTCTGACTCCCGCTAGAGAAGGCGGCCGTAAAAGACTCAGATTGTGTCTTGTGTTTTGTTTAATTTATTTTATTTGAGGTTTTGGGCAGCGAGGGAGGGGGAATGAGAGGCGATGCATCCCCCTAAACAACCATTTAGACGTGTCAGAGTTCATTTATTGAATTAGCGAGGTTACCACTCCCGGGGTCCCAGCTGCCAGCCAGCAAAGCGGGGGTGGATGCAGCCCCTGAGCCGGGAGCCGGGGGGTGGGGGGGCGCGCCAAGCAGAGAACCAGGCGCTCTAAGCTCTGATCAATTATGGTTACTTTTTTTCTCCCTCTGCTCGACTGAAGTGCAGAGGAATGCGTGCGTTTTCCCTTCTCCCTTGAAGTCTCCCCTCTTCATAATATCAGTCACTCCACGTGTTTCTTTCTAAGCGCTGTGCATCCAGGCAGAGGAATAAATAATACTTTGTATTCACTGCCTTTTACCTAAGCCATTTAAAATTCATTCTTTTCTCTTTCTTTTTTTTTTTTTTTTTTTTTTTTTTAAGTATGGGGGGAAAATGTCAGTGACACCAGAAAGCAGATGTTTTGTGATCAGGAAGCGAGCACACTTCTGCCTTAAATTGAAGGCCTGCAGGGCTAATCTCAAAGGCACAGTGACTGCAAGAGAATGTAATCTCTGTACCCGACAAGGGAGACCATGTGTCATTCTTGTTCCCTACCCATAAAATTCCCAGATCAACTCAGACTTCCACAATGGGGGTCTCTCACTTTGGGTTTCGGCTGCTGCAGTCAGACTTGGGGCTAAGATGGTTTGGGTGTTACAGGTGTGCACCCACCTCATCCCTACTGATTTCCCTTGCCCGTTGGTACCAGAGAGCTGAAAAGAGCTACATCCTCGTGATGCATCTATTTATTTATAGCAGGAGTATTCAACCAGGGGCATTGGTGCCCATCGGGGGACACTCGGCAATGTGTCTGGAGTCACTTTTGGTTGTCACAACGTGGAGGGTGCTAGTGGCCTCTAGTGGGTAGGCGCCAGGGACGCTGCCACACATCCTACAGGGCACAGCAACAAATTATCCCACCCAAGATGTTAGTGGTGCAGAGGTGGAGAAACCCTGGACTGTAGGGAAAGGGACCTTTTGCAGAGGAAACAGCAGAGGAGCTGTCAGTGTCCCAGTGATTCTAAATAGGGGTGCTGTTGGCATGCGAAGGGGGGTGGCTATCTCGTGCCTAAAGAGTATTTCACCTGTATAGCTGCCACTTGGTCAATACCAGCGATGACCCCCTTCATTGTGACAACCAAAAACAGCCCCCACAGATCCCTCGGGGGGAGAAGGTGCCTCTTCCCTTAAAAATCCCTGACCTTAATTTTGTTTTTAGTGATGACCACGTGTCCAGTGCCAACGTAAGTTCTCACACATCCCTTTTCATACTTAATCTTCACAGCAGTCCCAGGAGGTCAATGTTTTTACCTCCATTTTAAAGATAAGGAAGAGCACTGAAGCTTAGAGAGGTGACATCCCTTACTTGCAGCTAAGAACCAGGGAAGCCAAGAGTTAAAACCCAGACCTGTCAGAGGCCAAACCACTCAACCACTCTGCTCACTGATCCTCTTAGAGCCTCAGTTTCCTAATCTGTTAAATGGAGGGAAATGATAACTGTCCTCCCACCTCAGATGTTTTTCTTGGGACTCTTAAGAGAGAATGCGCATAAAGGACCTTTGAAAAAGTACAGAATACAAATATAAGGAAATTTCAGTGATTGTTGTACCTGCCAAGAATCTAAAACCACGTGAATAGTGAAAAGCATTCTTCATGAACCCGTGTCGTCAGCTGAGTCAGTGACCATTGGAATGTGGACTTAGAAGGTCAGGTTTAAAGCCAGACTAGGTTGGGGCCAAAATGTGCAAAGTGGCTGCAAAGCAAATACCCTTTGGTTGATGTGCTGTTGGTTTCTTGAGGATTGTTTACGTGCTATGTCATTAAACAGACTGGTTATATAATGGCATTTCAAAGGGAATGTTTTTAAAGCATTGAGTTTTTACAAAAAGCATCACAGGCCTAGTGGTAAAGTCCCCCAGCTCAGAATCTCAATAGAGCAACATTTTGTGCCGTCTCTCTCTCCCCAGCTTGGATGGATGACGGTGGGGGGCGGGGGGGGTGCTGCAAGTCGGGGGGACCAACCGCAGATCTGGTTGCACATCCAGCTCACCTTGGAAGCTGTAGGGAAGCCTGAGCCCCACCCCAGACCAATTAAAGCGGAACCTCTGGGTACTGGCTTTTTTTTTTTTTTAACACCTAAATATTTAATAGTGTATTTCTTCAAAAACAAGATTCTCTTTATCATTGTGGTGCAGTTCTCAAAATCAGGAAATTAACTTAGATATAGCCGTCTTATCTAATCTGCAGACCTTATTCAGATTTTTTCAATTGTCCTAATAATGTCCTTTGTAGAAAAAAAAAGTCTGATTCAAGATCCAACCCCGGATCACGTGTTGCATTTCGTTTTCACGTGTCTTTAGTTTCCTCTAATTTTGGAAGCATTGCCTGGCATTTCTCTTGTCCTTCATGCCCCTGACAGTATTGAAGTCTACTGGCCGGTTGTTTTGGCTTGGGTCCCCCAGTTGGGTGTGTGGGATTAGATTGGATTAGATTAGATTGGATTGTGGCTCTTGGGGATTAGACTGGATAACGGCTCTTTGGTGGTGACACCGCAGAAGGGGCGTCCTCCACAGTGCCTAGTGTCAGGAGGCACATCCCATCGTCCTGCTGCTGGCAATGTTATCTTTGATCACTTGGATAAAGTAGTTTCTGCCAGCTTTCTCCACTGTTAACCTGTTTCTGTTCCCTTTGCAATTAATAAATATCTTGGGGGATGCTCTGGGGCTCTACAAATATCCTGTGTCTGAGCTCGCTGTACTGCTTTTAGCATCCACTGACGGTGCGTGCCTGAATTATTCATTACCAAGCTGGCTACCAAATGGTGGTTTTGTAATTCATTCTTTCCTCACGTTTATTAGTTGATATTCTCCTCCTGGGAAGGGCTCTTCTACCTGTTCCCCCCGCCCTATATTTATTTATTATTTTTTTTAAACCAGTGTGGACTCGGGTTATTCAGTGAGTCATAACCCATGATGATCATTATTTATTGAGTTATTGAAATTGTCCCCAGTTAGACCAGTGGGAACCCCTTCAAGCATGGTTGTATCCTTTTGACATGTCCCTATCTTTTTTTCTTTTTCTTTTTTTGAGTACTTCCTTATTTTCTGGCCTAGCAAGATATTGCAGACTCATCTTGTACTCTCTCAGCTCCAGCCCTGGAATCAGCCATTTCTCCAAGGAGCCCCATTTCTTCTCAGTGGGTGGTGGTATTTAGATACCAAGATCTGGGTGCCAGGTGTGCTCAGGGGTCTCATGGCCTCTGGGCCAGGGTTTTAGCACATTTGGGGCCGGATAATTTTTTGTGATAGAGGCTGTCCTGCACCTTGTGGGAAGTTTAGCAGCATCCCTGTCCTTTACCTGCTAGATGTCGGGAATCTTAGTGTCTGGAAGCAGTGGGGGCTCCAGAATTTCTTCAGTGGGGGAGGTAGGGTGTTTGCAGGCACTCATCTGGGAGCTGCATTCACATGGTAATGAAGCACATGTCTTACTTAGAGAATGGGTGGTTGACCAGTGGAAGTCCTGAAGACTAAGGTACCCCCAGGCCACTCCTTGGAGCCGTCCCTGGTCTTGGTCCCGCTCCCCTCCCCATAACTCTCTGAGCCCTCCCTCTCCCTCTGGCTAGAGCTCTCATTTAAAATTCACCCCAGCTCCAGAACCTTCTCTCATTCCTCCTGGTACTAAGTAGGCTTTGTCTTGCAACTCTTTTTAGTACGACCTTTGAGCGCTTTTAAAGTAAAATATGCTGGTCCTTTACCCCGGAGGGGGAAGAGTATTGCTAGAACAGAGAATTATGGCGGATTGGGATAAGGCTTTACAGTTTGCAGAGCCCTTCCGTGAACCCCTGTGGAGGTGACCCAGCCTTTGAGGCCAGTTCACACATGGGGTCAGTGACTTGTTCCAGGTCCCAGAGCCCCATGGGCCAGGTTGCTGATGTCCCTAAACGACTGGTTAAAACGCAGAGAACCAGGCAGCCTGTTAATCTGTCCATTGCAAGATGAGTGAGGTTTTCTTTTCACCTTGAGCCAGGGGTGCCTCTCCTCCTGTATTACTGCCATCCAGTGTCTGGCACCCCGACTTCCAGCATTTTCTCACCTGAGAGCGGAAGACACATCCGCAGACAGGTCCAGGCTGGACCTCGCAGAGAACAGAGGCCGCCAGGACCCTGCCTGCTAATGGGGCCTGGAGGTTTCATGGCGGATTTTTGAGTATGAGAGGGTCAGCGACCCCGGGTGCTGGCCGGGTGCACAGTCAGTAAGGTGCAGTCCTGGACACACCCCCGGGGGGCGCAGGGTGTGTGCATCAGCTGTGTGATGGGGTGGGGTTGGCTTCCATCCAGAGGGGTAATTGGCCACCTGCAGAGCCATTCCCCGTCCCGTTACCTCAAGAGTCAGTGGTGTAAGGAAGCAACAGTGATTTGTAGAATGAGGGGTTTTCTCCAGCTCCTAGAAGCCACCTCCTCTCAAGTCAGGGAGACAGGAGGTCACGGGGCCACAAACGTGGCTCCATCTCTTGTCCACACCCACCATCCAAACTGCTACTTAGCACAGCATCTTGCCATCCTGTCCTCTCCCGTTTCCAGCTTCCTCTTCCTCCATGACACGGGCCCATGAAGGAGGGAGGAAGCCACTCAGAGGCTTTGACAAGCAGTGGCTTTAAAGAAAGACCCTCCAGGCTCTGGATATAAAAGGAACGTAACTGGCGGCCAGAGCAAGGCACAGTTAGGAGTAGATGTCCCTACGATTTTTCTAATTCACTAGTTTCTCTCCTGCAAAGATAGCTAGGTAAGGCATGCCCACCTGGGTCCTTGTAAGAAATGTTCTCACCCTCCCATCTTTCCAACCGGGGACCTTCTCTGGCTGCGGGAACTTCGATTATTTTTTGGAGGTGGGGACGTCAGGCCACACGACACTCATCCTCCTTCCTCCCTTCCCATGACAGATCATTAAATTATTCCAAGGGAGCCAGAGCTCAGGCTAAATGACTGCGACGACCGTATTATGGCAACTGTACCTGCCTCTGGTTCTATCACTTTCTTCCACCGAGAAACTTGGTCGAGAAAAGCCATTATCGGGGCCAGGCAGAGAATCCAAGACAATAAATGTCTGAAAGCTCCCTCCCATGTCCACATACCCATTAGGTTGCCTGTGTAACAAAGCAAACTGGGGGCATGGGGCATTTGGGGGTGACTCGTAGGTGTCTAAGTTGACAGGCCAAAAACTAAAGGGCATTTGCAGGCTAAGTGAAATTTGATGACAGCAATGTTTTCAGGAAGAGGGGAAGGCAGAGAAGGTCCCTTTCCTTCTGCAGTTCTGACTTTTACCCTCATTCATTGGTTTCTCGAAATATGGAGTGCATGGTAGGGCCATGGAGGGTACGTAGGTAGCCAAGACCAGTGAGATTCCCGCCCTGGCAGAGCTGATGGACACGTGGGGAAATGGACAACAAACGGGGGACATCAGACAGTGATACACGCAAGGCTGACTCGTTTTGGGGTGATGGGGTTGGTCGTGCCTGGGAGCATAGCTCATGTGGTCGAGGAAGGCTTCCTTGAAGAGGTGACTGTGACCTGAGACTCGAAGGATGAGAAAAACCTAACCTTACAGAGACGGAGGCAGGAGAGCTCCAGGCCTGAGTCAGTGCAGCTCTGCCTCAGAGTCTAACCAGGCGTGGCAGCTACGTCATCCTGCGCCCAAAGAATTTGAAGCCACTTGAAAGAGGACCCTCGTTCGGACAAGGCTAACAGAACAAGAACCTTCTTATCTGCCAGGGTGCCAACTGGGAACGGAACTCATGCCTCTCTTTAAATACTCCAGTGAACGCATTCCTTACAGGTGTGGGCAGGATTCTGGAACCCACAAGGAACCGGTGGGGGGTGAGGGAGGAGGCACCCAAAGATGAACAGCAGAAATCTGTCACACAGGGGTGTCAGAGGTAGCAAGTGAAAGTACAGGATGCCCAGTGTCATTTGAATTTCAGATTTAAAAAAATCTTTTTAATAAGGTGGCTCTTTTAAAGTGTAAGTACATTGCATGCAGTATTGGGGACATACTTATCCTGAACAGTTATTTGTTCTTTGTCTGAAATTCTTGTTTAACCGAGTGTCCAGTGTTTTATCTGGCAGCCCTCATCACTACCTCTGGGGCCAGAGTGACAGGATGGGGAGCCAGTCTGTGATCCAGCGTGGAGGAGGAGGGGCTGCCTGGGGGCACTGTCGTTGTAGCAGAACTGCTGGCAGAGAAGGGCCTGCAAAGCACAAGGATTCTGGGAAAAAATACTCTAACCCCTCCCTCCAACCTGCCCACAGGGGAGTTAGGTGATGCCCTCCATAGCGTACCTGAGAAGGGCAAATGGAGGAGTCTGTGCAAGTGAGGGCAGTATTGGGGCCAGAAAACCTTGGCCTCTGGAGGGTTCGTGCAGTGGAATATTGGATGTAGCCTGAGCTCCCTGGCAGCCTAGGGAATAAGGGAAACAAGTGGCTCCACTGGGCTTCTTGAATACGTGGATCAAAGGGAGAACATTATTTTCTTAGCACTAAACTCTCAAGAGGAAGAAATGAAGTAGCAATCCAAGAATGGTTGAAGGGATCAGTATTTGAGGTGTCAGTGGGTCTCCTTTCTCCCCTTTAGAAAAATATATACCGGGAATTCCCTGGCAGTCCAGTGGTTAGGACTCCGCCCTTCCACTGCAAGGGGCGCAGGTTCAATCCCTGGTCAGGGAACTAAGATTCACAAGCCACGTGACGTGGCCCAAAATATATATATGTGTGTATATATACACATATGTATGAGCATATGTATATATATGTGTATATATACACATAAATTGTATATATGTATATATAATTGTATATATTGGATATATTACATATACATATAGTATATATGAATATGTATTATGTTTATACATATGTATGATTATTTTTATAGAACATGCACATAGTATAACAGCTATAAAAAGGGATAGAATAAATGGCAAGTATTTATCTTCATTTGGTTCTCCCCACGCCAGAAGCTTGGAGAAGGATTTAGGTACAGAGGGTGTATTGGCAGGTGACCCGGGGAGGTCGGGGAAGAAGCAGCCATACACAGGGGTGTGACCGAGGCCACTGCTCTGAGTACCAGGGCCTGATCCCACGGAGACTCCTGAGAACAGCACAGAAGGCCTTTCCAGAACAGTCCGCCTGAGAGCCTGTGTCCTGCTAGCTGAGCACTGCCCCCCGGGGCTGGGGCTGCCCTGCACTTGGGATTGAGCAAGCACCTGGGGCAGATAGGGGGCCGCTGGAGGTGGGACACTGGCAGGGAGGGGGAATCTGAGCGCTCATGAGGACCGGCCACCATAGCTTCAGCCAAATGCCAGCATGGGGCAGGGGAGGTGACACAGGGTCTGGTCCCTTGTGCTGCTCCCCACAGGCAGCCACTGCAGCTGATGTCTTATGTTTCTCTCCAGAAATAATACTGTGTGCACATATACACACCTGTGTACTGCCTTCTTCCCGCCACTTTTCGTTTTAACTCTCTGGCACCTGTTGTTTTTTTGTTTTTCTTGTTTTGTTTTGTTTTCCACTTGATCACCTGTCTTGGCGAGGATCTAGTTAGGGGAGTAGTTTTCTAACATTAGAACTAGATGACCCCGGACTGCCTTCCTGCTGCCTGGGAGGTCACTGTCCGTGGGAGGTCACTGTCCATGGTGCGCTGGCTGGGTGAAGGTCAGGCTGTGGGTGTTTGCGTGGCGGGGAGGTGGGGGGAGCACCCCGTTCTTCCGAGCACCGCATCTCGTCGCTCCCGCGGCAGAGTGACCGGCCAGGTCTTCCCTTCTCCTGGTCCTGTGGAGAAAAGCTGGGTGCGGGGCTGCTGGGGTGACGCCAGGCCCAGCCGTCTGTGATGGCAGGCTCCCGGGAAACCGTCCCTCATTAGGTCCCCTTGGGCAAATGATGCCTTGGGAGGGCCCAGTGGAGAGGCCTAGGGATGCTTTCTGCAAACCTCGCTAATTACCAGCTGCCTTGTGTTTTCTCACGGCCTCTAATAGTGCCCCATGAGCATACAGGCAGACCTCGGAGATACTGCGGGTTGGGTTCCAGACCACCTCAATAAACAGTATCACAATAAAGCGAGTCACACACATTTTTTGGTTTCCCAGCGCATGTAAAAGTTATGCTTTCACTCTGTTGTAGTCTATTAAGTGTGCAGTGGCACTGTGTCTAAAACAACAATTAAAAAGTACCTTATTGGGACTTCCCTGGTGGTCCAGTGGTTAGGACTCGGCACGTTCACTGCCGAGGGCCCAGGTTCAACCCCTGGTCGGGGAACTAAGATCCCACAAGCCCCGTGGTGTGACCTAGATAAATAAAGCAATATATAAAAAGTGCCATATTGCTTAAAAATGCCAAAATGGTTACAATCATCACATCAAAGATCACACTGATCACAGATCACCATGACAAATATAACGATGCAAAAGTTTGAAATACGGCGAGAATTACCAAAATGTGACACAGAGACACAAAGTGAGCAAATACTGTTGGAAAAATGGTGCCGATAGACTTGCTCAATGCAAGGTTGCCACAAACTGTCAATTTGCTAAAAAAAAAAAAAAAAATGCAGTATCTGCAAAGCG
Organism: Mesoplodon mirus; assembly: GCF_964341445.2. Taxonomy (NCBI): domain Eukaryota; kingdom Metazoa; phylum Chordata; class Mammalia; order Artiodactyla; family Ziphiidae; genus Mesoplodon; species Mesoplodon mirus. The sequence continues at coordinate 14,835,994 of NC_138989.1, forward strand.
TAGGAAGACGAGGTCTGCCTGTAAATACCTGATCAGGGAAAACACCATCGGCTCCCCTAGTTCTCAGACCCTTGGACTTGGCCCGGAACTAGCTTTCCTGGGCCCCCAGCTTGCAGGTTGCAGATTGTGGGGCTTCTCAGCCTCCATAAGCGTGTGAGCCAGTCCCTCTTAGGAAATCTCTTTCTGTATATCTGTATATAACCTATTGGTTCTGTTTCTCTGGAGAACCCTGATACAGAGCCAGAGAGTAAATATTTTCAGCTTTGTGGGCTGTGTGGTCTCCGTCACAGGTACTCAGCTCTGTGCAGCTCGGAAGCACCCCTAGATAAGACATAAGCACATGGGCATAGCTGTGCTCCAGCACAACCTATGGACCCAAACAGGTAATAGGGCAGGTTTGGCTCCTGGGCCATAGATTGCCAGCCACTGGTTTAAAAGAACCAGTCACTTTTTCCTCATTGTCATTGAAAATCGGAATAGCCATGGATACCGGAGAGCAAGTGATGTCTCTGCCACAGTAACTGACCTCCCCCCGCCCCCCGCCCATCCACCTTCAGTCAGTGACCCTGGAACACAGCAATGGTGCTGGTGGAGAGGAGGGGGTTCTCCCCACAAAGGAAATCGCTCCCCCAGAATCATGAAGTGCAAACCATACCTTCACGGAGCTTCCCAGTTTCGAGTTGGAGAGGATGAGACGGAGCATCTCCATGGCCCCAGGGCAGCCCATTGGGTGAATAGGGCATCAGTCTGTGGGTTCCAGTCCCATCTCTGCCACTTGGCCTTTTAAAGGGAGGCAGGGCCAGGGGCCTTCCCCTTTCCTCATCTATGCAGTGGGAGTCCAGTTCTGGCCCAGGACCCCTCACCGCTGGCTCAGGACAGGCGAGAACCCAAACACCAGAACACTTCCCAGGGAGGATTATCCTTACCGGCCTCACTTGATCCCCTTTATTGACTCTGTCATTCACCCCTGCATTTGTTCCTTCTGCTTCTTAGTGAGCGCACACTAGGTGCCCAGCTCTGTGTGAAACGCTTCAGATATAATGTCTCCTCTAAGCCCTACCACAGCTCTATTGGGTGGGGGGGGCGGTTATCCCCATTTTACAGATGAGCAAGCCAAGGTAGAGAGTGGGGGAGGCAGCTTGACCCCCAGGCTTGTGCTCGTAACCCCTGTGTATCCCTTGTAGCACCATCTATGCCTTCTGACCTCTGACGTCTCCCGGTTTGAGTGGGGGCCGTCCCAAATATGGGGTGCTTTATCTCCCGGCTGCCTCTCGGTGTGCAGGAGAGGGGCTGGGGGTATGAATCTCGGCTGTGCCTCCCTCACCTCCCCCGCTCCCCCGGAAGACGGGGACATGTGGCTGCAGCTTCTTCTGCGGCACCAGGCCTGTGGCAACGCACAAAGCCAGAGACAGGATAACTTACCCTTCCCTCCTCTTGAACTGTGCAAATGATGCCCTTTAACTCGCTGGTGAGATAAACAGTGCTTGTTGCAGAGGGGACCTTGCCCTACTGACTGCTGCTTTTTCCCCTCTTTCTCCTCCCCTCTGCCTGGGCCTCCTTGGTTTTCTTACACCCCAAATCCTGTCTGGCCCTGATTGGATTTCTTATCACGGAAAGAGCCCCATACACACACCTGCACACACCAAGATATGCCCCACGGCGGGACCCGTCATGGCCCTCACGTCCACACACCTCAGACTCATTCCCTCTCCTCCCGGGGCCGCTGGAACCAGCCCTCCGGAGCCCATTTCTCTCTGTCCCAGACTCCAGACCATGCAGAGCCCAAGTCAGACCCCTTTGGCTCTCGGCCCCTGATGTCCCATCAGATTCTTTTTTTTCTTTAAACATCTTTATTGGAGTATAATTGCTTTACAATGGTGTGTTAGTTTCTGCTGTATAACAGAGTGAATCGGCTATACGTATACACATATCCCCATATCTCCTCCCTCTTGCGTCTTCCTCCCACCCTCCCCATCCCACCCCTCTAGGTGGTCACAAAGCACCGAGCTGATCTGGCCCATCTTCCTCTTCTCAACTAAATTCCTCTTCCCTCCTGTAATTGAATCGAGCTCCACATTGGTTTATTTGGCCCCAAACAAATGGCTCTCCCTCACAAATCCATTTTCCACCTCTCCCTGTCTCTGAAAACTCGCCAGCCAGCCTGAGCTCAGGTTGTTTTATTGTTGTTTTCTTTCCCAGGCTTTTAAAAATCATATCTGTCCCAGCCGGAGTGAGCGCCTCCCCTCCCCCTCGGCGCTGGCAGGCTCACCAGCGTGAATCACCGTCCTCCACTCCGTCTCCCACAGGCCCCTGGAAGGGCCTCCAGGGCCTTCCATCGAAGGCCCACACTGTGGATTTACCTCTCGCATCTTCTGCAAGGGTGTGTCAGCTGTCATCCCCTGGTGACGACAGGCTGGCTTTCTTCACAGGCTCCGATGCAGAGGCTGGTTATCTGAGGCACACTCCAGTCTGAGCCCCGCTGGACCAGAAAGTGGTCCCCTCCCAACTGTGACTTGTCGGTCTGGGGCCTCCTGGGGAGACACGGTGACTGCACTCTCTGCCTCTTTCCAGCCATAAGTAGGGCTAGATGGGTGCTCGGGACTCTTGCCAAGGGGGTGGAGAGCTTTCTAATGCTGTGGGGGTCTGGAGTGTTCTTCCTAATGGCAGGTGTCAGAAGCTTCTAGAATGCTGAGCTCTTCAGAAGCTGCCTTCCGTATCTGTCAACATCTCCTTGGCCTCTTTTTCTGTTTCCTCCATCATTTGCCTGACGGCTTCCCAGTGGCTGGCGGGCTCCAGCGAGAACCTGAGGCATAGGCTGGCAGGCAGAAGTTACTCCGCGTGGCATGGGGACATAGCACAGCAAAGGAGGAAGTCGGGGAACTCCACGTCCGTGGTCAGACAGCCCTGGACGCAGCCCTTTGAGCTCAGACAGACGCCCCCTCGGTGTCACATGCACCCTGGGAGTGCGGCCACCCCGGGCCTTGCTCTGAGCAGTGAGGTAGAGCATCCGACAAGGCATCAGGTACCTGGTCCCCTCCCCACTCTCTGTTTCCTGTTTCTGAAATTGAGGACCTGGGTCATAAGAGGGACCACATGCGGTTTGTGCTGAGCACCTACTGTACGCCAGGCACTGTTAGCCCCATCCTGGGCGCTGGCCACTCAGCAGGCCAGCAAGGAAGAAGGACCGTACGCAAACAGAGAACAAAATGCACAGTAAGACGTAAGGTCGATGACATCAAGGAAGAGGAGTGAGTCGGGTGATGGCAAACGCAAGGCCGGTACAGGTCGGCAGACCAGGCGGGAAGCCCTCGGCATCCTCCACCCCCGCAGTCTGTCCGTCTGCTCCTTTGCGGGGCAGCGACCAGGCTTATGGGGCTGTATGTTTGCCTCAGTGATGCTGAGCCCAGGCCGCACTCCACGGGCCAGATCGGGGCTGCGTAGGTGCGTCTGCTGTTTGCCCAGCACCTGGTAGCCCCGGGCTGCTGTGCTTGTCCAGTTATTTTAATAGCACGTTTTGGTTTTTTGGACTAATGTGTAGGGGTCAGCAAACTAAGGCTCACACACCAGCCCCGTCTTTGTAAATGAAGTTTCACTGGCATGCAGCCATGCCCACTCGTTTGCGTGTTGTCTGTGGCTGCTTGCACGCTGCAGTGGCAGAGCTGAGTAGCTGCAAAGCCAAAAATATTTACTATCTGACCCTTTACAGAGGAAGTGCGCATGGCCCTGGTCTAATCTGTGACCGTCAGCCCTCCATTCTTGAGGCCTTTTAGGAACCTGCCCCTATTAACCCCTTTGCCCTTCTCAGCTGCTCTGGGACAAGAAATTAAACAAGTTTGTAAAGTAAAAGTTAAATAGGCTTTCAGTGGGAGGGGCCAGGGTCAAGGGCTTTCCCATGGGTGACAGGCAGAAGCTTAGTGCATGGGCTTCCTGGCGTCATTCTGTTTTGCCCGGGGGGTTCTTTTCTTCCTTCTGGATTCTCTGTAGAATGAATGCGCACAGCATCTCCTTGTTCAGGCTGCAGGAGCTGCATGGCGTTGCTGACACGCGACTTGCTGTGCTCTGAGCCCCCTGCTCTCCGAGTCTCTGTCCTTGGCCCCTAAGTGGTGGCATTGGCTCACATCCCATTCGTGCTCTGGTTCCTGAACCCATACAGGGGGCTGCTGCTACCATCCCGCCCCTTTTCCTAGAGATGCTGTCGGGGTACCAGAGACTTGTCTGGATGTTGAGTTGCCACCTTGTGCTTCTCCAGAGAGATGGGAAGAGACGGGGCCCTGCGGCCGTGATGCAGGCATGCGCATTGCTGCACTCTGACAGCCCCGAGCTGCTCTGTGGTCCATCTGCAATCTCCCTGGGATAGCTTCCTCTTGATGAGTCAGAAGTGGAAGGCAGTGTTGGTGGCTGTGGGCTGCTGCTTGGCACTTATAATAGGGGGGCCATCAGTGGAGAGTTTCTAAACCCCCAGCGGCCAGAACTTTCTGCCTATCCACATGTGCCCTTTAAGATCCCTGCAGAACCTTACAAGCTCACTGGAAGTTCTCCCCATATTTGAAAGACCTGGCTTCTCCTTTTGCCTTCACGTCCTCCTTATTCCCGTCCACCTGCCCTCCACAGCCTCCAGTTAGGGCCACTTAGATCACTGGAAGACTTGTGCCCTTAGCTTGAGATGTTAGAACAGGCCGTGTTAGTTTGGGAGAATGGTGTGGGCCTGATGAGAATCAACCAGAGATAATCTGGGTTCATGACATGCAGTCCTCCTTAGAGTTCTGAGCGGTAAAATGGATCCAAAAGAAATGACACTGAGGGACTTCCCTGGCGATCCAGCGGTTAAGACTCGGCGCTTCCAATGCAGGGGACGCGGGTTCGATACCTGGTTGGGAAACTAAGCTCCCACATGCCATGCGGCATGGCAAAAAAAAAAATGACATTGAAGGGGCCCTTTCTGTGTATGCGTAGATGTGGCAGAGGAGGGGGCAGCCGCTGAGTGGAGGTGGTGAGGGCTGAGAAGTGGAGGGGCCACCCTTCATTCAGCCTTCTCAGGAGGCCTGGCCATGACCTGGCTGTGGGCGGCATGAGGGGTGTGGCGAGGGGTATCTCCCTGCCCAGCACCCCGCACCCACCCTGGACAGGGGGTCTAGCTACCTGCCCCGTTTTTCATGGGAGCTAACCCCACCCTCTCCTGCCTCATAGAGACCTCAGGGATGTACAGTCTAATCCAGTATCAGAGGGTTCCCAGTGTGGTGCTTAGGTGGAGGCCTGGGAGTGGCCCTTCTCTGAGTGGCAGCGGCAATGGGCGGAGCAAAAGGTATCAAGTTATGGACAAGTGTAACCCTGCCTGCAGACCTCCTGGATTCTCTCCACCTCCTCTCTTATTTTCTGGAGTTACGATGGCGATATTGGGTACCGCGGAGATAATTGCAAGAAGCAAGACATGTGGCAGATGAATTCTTTTTTTTTTTTTTTTCGGTACGCGGGCCTCTCACTGTTGTGGTCTCTCCCGTTGCAGAGCACAGGCTCCGGACGCGCAGGCTCAGCGGCCATGGCTCATGGGCCCAGCCGCTCCGCGGCATGTGGGATCTTCCCGGACCGGGGCACAAACCCGTGTCCCCTGCATCGGCAGGCAGACTCTCAACCACTGCATCACCAGGGAAGCCCAGATTAATTCTTTAATCAGATTTAAGCCCACTAGAAAGAGGCTGGGTCTGGGAGAGTTTTTTTTTTTTTTCTTTCTAATTTTTTTTCCTTCCTCTCAAACATTTCCTATACTGAGAATAACGACACCAAAGGGTGTTAAATTCGTTCTGAAGGTCCACCTCTGGCTGGCCACATTCTTGTAACGATTTCATTAGCCTGAATTATCCACTTTATTTTCTTGTAACGGGATTAGCTGTACTTGAGACCAGAGAGGGAAAAGGTGGCGGAGAGCGTCCACTGTGTATTCTATTAACTTACCCTGGCAGAGGCGTGGAACCGACCAGAATGAACGCCCTAGGCCAGAGGTTGCGTCTTAATGCTCTCCTTCCGAAAGGAAGAGGGAACGCGAGCTGTTCCACTGGGCTCGCTTGGCCCGAGGGAAGACACAGAGGCCTGGGTCTGGCTGATGGATGCCTCCTTGGGGACGATTTCTTCTAATTATCTTGCAACACTCGTAGTAGGACACATGGATAAGATGGAGAACTGCTTCTTTTCTCGGGGCTCCAAGAATCACAAAATCACGTCTGGCCCTCTTACTGGATCTCTTTGCTGGAAACCCCTGGGGTGCCCCCAGGAGAGGCAGCCCAGCCCAGCCTGCTCCTTGTCAGCTTCGACTTGACACATCGTAAGGGCTCGGAAGGTGTCACTCGCTTGGCGCCAGTACAGATCCATATAAAGGACAAGGGCATTCCTGATAACAACTTCTACATGCCAGGAACCGTGGCATCAGCAGCCTTGTATGGCGGGCCGATTATTCCCATTTTACAGGTGACAGCACTGAGCCTCAGAAAGGTGACGTCAGGTGCAGGGCTGGGATCTGAACTCACATCTGACTCCAAACTTAGGTTCTTTCAGTAACATGTGACTTGACCCCTCACTGTCAAAACTAGACTCCTGCAGCATTTCCCCACTTTGCATGGTCCCTGGCGAATTCGAGGTTTCACCTGAGTGTTCAAGGCAAAGGCCTTTCACCTTGGGGTGTGTGACTGTCTGTCTTCTTTTTCTCTTCCAAGTTGTATTTTCCAACTGTGTTCCGTGGAATAACAGTGTCTTAGGAGGTGCTGGTAGGTTTTCTTGTTTGAGGGGAGGAGGGGTGCAGTGGCTGGATGAGTTTGAGAAATGCTGTGTCTTCCCTCTCGCTGTTCCAGATAAATCCTCCCTGCATCACATATCTTAAAGGGATTGACAAAGTCTGCAGCGGAGAAGCTTACTGAGACCTGTTTAGGCAGATGTCTCCCAAATTTATTTAATTTCAGAATGCTTTTTACACAGAATACCGAATAACATCTTTCAGGACAAGTTTGAGAAATGTTTTTTAAAAGTTACCTCTGGGGCTTCCCTGGTGGCGCAGTTGTTGAGAGTCCACCTGTCAATGCAAGGGACGTGGGTTCGTGCCCCGGTCCGGGAAGATCCCACATGCCGCAGAGCGGCTGGGCCCGTGAGCCATGGCCGCTGAGCCTGCGCATCCGGAGCCTGTGCTCCGCAACGGGAGAGGCCACAACAGTGAGAGGCCTGCGTACCACCAAAAAAAAAAAAAAAAAGTTACCTCTGATTTCAAAAATTTTTTTTCTGACATGATCTGCCTGAGGAGTATACTTAGATTCAGCAGGCAGTGTTCAGCCTTCAGTTCTCCTGAAGCCCTGCAGCCGTGCACGAATGGCCCCCGTCTAGTGCAGAGCAACAGTTAAGAGCACAGGCTTTAGAATTTCTTCAGGCCTAGGTTTGAGTTTTGACCAATCCCTTAAGCAGCTGGAGCCTCAGTTTCCCCATATGTAAATGGGTGCATGATCCATGCCTCACAGGACTGCTGAGGACGGCATGAGATTACACATGAAATATACTTAGGACAATGCCTGATCCGTTGAGTGCCTTCAAAGGGTGGGACTCTAAAACGTGCCTCCGACTGTCAGTTGGGGAAGCAGTAGGAAATCATTACAGTTTCCGTTTCTATCTGTTTTATCTCATTCTTTTAAATGTTTTAAATATCTAAGGATGAACATATACAGTGAAACAGCAGTACATATGCACGTCACTTATCAATTAAAAGTGTACATATATTGGAGATGAATGTTCAAAACTATTTTACTGAGGATGTGCACCAACCCTAGGGGGTTGAAAAATGAAAACCACCGGCTTATAATCAACAAGAAAGAGGCTGTGCCCCATGGAGGCCTGGGCACGTCTGGCCCGCCGTTCTTTCCCAGCACAGAACGCAGTGCCCACACATGGGACATGGTCAGGAAATAGTCGCCAAGTGAATGCAGGATCCATAATACCCGAATGACAAGGCACATTAAAATTCCTACCATGCTTCATGTCTGGGGCTGGGTCCTGGAGAATGGTGAGGGGCAATTCATTCAGTGCACGTGTAGCCAGCCACGAAGGTGTCCACACCTGGGTAGACGCTGCAGGGCAAATGTGATGGGAAAACCCTCTCTGTCCTCAAGGAACTTAGAATCCCACATTCCGTGAACATAGACAACCAAGGGGGCCGACAGGCTGCAGGGGGCCAGGAGGGAGAGGGCAGGGCCCCAATCTGGGGTAATAAGGAGGGGAGGAAATTCCATCACTTTGGAAGTAGACCAGCCCTTCTGATCTCTTAGAATTGAATCAGAACGGAACTTGCATGTGCAGATGCTAAAGGCGGGGCATCTGGTATCTTTGGCAACACAGTGTTGAAAATGTTTTGACTTTGGTACCAATATTTAAAATCCCGTTTCTTAAAAGAATCTGGATTGCAGGGCTTTCTTTAGAGGAAAGATCTGCCAGTCCTGGGCCTAACTGGCTGTTCGGGCTGGGCCTGAGGGGTCCCTGCCTGCTCGAGTGGAACAGCCTCAGCCTGGGGCAGGATCACCCTCACCTGTTACAGGTGAGCTTGTTACCACATGGACTGCTGGGTCTCCCCCAGAGCTTCCGATTCAGAAAGGGGAGTGGGCTGAGACTTTGCATTTCTGACAAGCTCCTGGATGACACTGATGCTACAGGTCCAAGAAACGCCCAGAGCTGGGGGCATTTCTGCCAACTTGGCCCCAGCTCTCTTGGTTCCCTCCTATCATCTGTCTGGCCCCAGAGGTCTTTACTTGGGGACCAGTGTTTTGTCCCCTGCATTATCCTGGCTCTGGCACGTCTCAAGATGTTTTTGTACAGCTTCCTCCCTTCTTCCCCCTCTCTCTCTCAATCTCTCTCTCTCTCTCTCTCTCTCTCTCTCTCTCTCTTATCAGTCCAGCCTGGAAATGACTCAGCCAGGGTCACACGGCAGGTGAGGGCAGAGCCACTACAGGAAGCCTCTATTTTCCAGTGCCAGGTCCCCTCCCCGCGAGCCTCTCAGGCGAGTCTGGGCTCTGCCTGGAGCTCGGGCCCAGACTCTGATTCAGAGATAACATTTAACTGCTCATCCCCGGGACTCCTCATCTAGAAAACAAGAGGGTCACGCTTGCCTGCAGAGGACCCTATGAAAGGCTATTGAGAAAAGCTAAGCACTGTCCTCCACACCTCCTCTCTCCCTTTCGTGGAAACCAGGCCATTCTTCAGCCTCCAAGAGGCAAAAATGAAAGGAATAGTGCGCCAGTGGTGATAAGGTAACCTTTCTACATCCAGTTCTCACCGTGATGAGCCGTGCGTAATTGGAAAAGTTCAATCTGAAAGGTACTCTGTAAAAAGCGAGAGAGAACAAAAGAGGAAGAAACTCTGAGCTTAAATATACCTCCATGAAACGGCTCCCAAAGCCACCGCCCCCTCCCCACGCCCCCCGGCTGGAGTAGAGGCGGGGTCAGTACACAGCTCACTTGTGCCACAGGTAGAGCCTCGCTGAGACTCCCCACTCCTGTCTGCAGCTCCGCCAGGGCTGTCTGGAGGGAAGATGTCTTTTCTCTCCTACGCAGCAGGGCAGGAATCTGAACCCCGTTGTCTCGGCGCTAGTTCCTTGGTGAGTAATCCAGCCGGCCCCCTTTTGGCTGGCTCTTACTCTGGCTGCGATTGAAGGAATCGATGCAGGTACTTTGGAAGGAGCCCCTGGGGGCCAAACACTCCTTGTAATAGCGTGTGGTTGTAGAACATGAGACAGTGTCCTGAGGACAGAAGGACTGGGTGTTCCGGCCCCGGACGTGCCGGTGCCATCGCCATAGCGTATGCATCGTGTGAGACGATTCGGGTGAAGGACGGAGACCTGGCGCTTCGGGAGGACTCGGTCAATGTCAAGTGCGTGTTTCCATGAATGTTTGTAGAGTGTTTTCTGTGGGCTAGGCACAGGCCTAGGGTCTGCAGACACAACAGAGACTAGACTCTGCCGTCTTAGAGTGTTCTTTGTGTCTCTAGAAGAGGGAGGGAAAGACAAATAAGTAAACAAGCCATTCCAGGCGGTGCTCAGATGTGACAGCGTGGCTGGTGGCGCGGGGAAGCGACGTTAGATAAGGTGGCAGTGGAAGGCCTCCTTGAGAAGGTGGCATTCGAGCTAAGATTGAATGACAAGAGGGCCTGTGGTGGGAACGGCTAGGCACAGAGAGTTCTGGATTATGGGAAGAGCAAGGTCATAGGTCCTGGCCTAAGTTGGGTGGCTTCATGAGCAGGAGGAAAGCCAGTGTGGTTGGATTAGCCTCCGTCTCCCCGTTTGTGAGGCTGGAGGATGGGACAAGGCAGCCTTGACCAAAGCTTTTGCTTTGTGTACATTCCAGGAGTGGGAGGTTTGGATGATGGGTCCTGTTGCCCAGCCTCCCCCCGCTGCAGAAACCACCTGTCGTCGACGGAGGGGTGGGTTTGTCTCTAGGTGTCCTTTTGTCTGTGGGGCAGCAGGGGGCTCACTACCTGCCTGTAGCTCTTCCCTACCAGCCAAGGGTCCCTAAAGACAAAGCTGATGTCTGGCCCACCATTGCCTCCCCTAAGCACCTTGCACACAGATCCCTTTGGCCAATTATTAATAGACAAGACAGACCACACAAACTGAGCAAAGCACAAGTTCAGGGACAAACTGCCCACTTGGAGTCCAGTTTGGCTCATTCCCACCTGTGGGGCCTTGGACAAGTCACTTCACCCCCGTCGTAGGTAATGATTCGGGGTGACCTTGGAGAAATCACATAACTTCTTTGAGCCTCAGTTTTCTCCATCTATAAAATGGGAATAGCAGTGCCTAGGTCATAAGGCTGTTGTAAGATCATGTATAGCCGATTTTTTTTTTTTTTTTTTTTTTTTTTTTTGCGGCACACGGGCCTCTCACTGTTGTGGCCTCTCCCGTTGCGGAGCACAGGCTCCGGACGTGCAGGCTCAGCGGCCATGGCTCAAGGGCCCAGCCGCTTCGTGGCATGTGGGATCTTCCTGGACCAGGGCACGAACCCATGTCCCCTGTATCGGCAGGCGGACTCTCAACCACTGTGCCACCAGGGAAGCCCGTAGCCAATATTTAACACACCGTGGGGCACATGGCACTGAGAAGGACGGAGGGGATAATGGATATTACGTGTGTGTGTGTGTGTGTGTGTGTGTGTGTGTGTGTGTGTTAGAAAATTGGTGGTGGTATATGGGAAAGGCTTTTTGATGCCAAGAGATTTAGCCCTTTTTTCTTACTCCAGAAGGAACAGAAAGAAGCCGGTAGTTTATTCTTATCACAAAACCACCCCTTTATCTCGTTGTTCACACCACACTGTTACGGCAGCTGATTTTTTTTTCCCCCTCAGCAGCGCCTTGAGTGCAGGTGTAGAGAAGTCAGGCCAACAGACTTCCCCACGTGACTCAGCACTTCTGCTGGGACTCTGGTACCTCCAGCAGATCCAAATAGAGTGATAAGGACTTGTGTCCAGGGAGCAGGGGGCCCTAGGCTCCTTGGGGTGGGCCCGACCCCTACTTGGTGTCAGCGTGCGGGCTAGAAGGTTAGGCCGACCTCCCAGCCTGCCCATTAAACCCCCAAACCCAGGCATCAGCACAGCTGCACAATCATCATGTTCGGCATCTCTGGAGGCCTCTCTCTGTCTCCCCCTCACTTCCTCGTCCCCACCGCACCCCACCCCATCCCATCACTTCAGTCAAGGAGGAGAGGGAGGATGGTTCATCCCTTTCAGTAGCAGAACCAACCCCCCCCCCCAGCCCCGCCACCAAGCAGCTGCCATCCAGGGCTGTGGCAGGTCCAGTCAGAGGGCGCCAGGGGAGGGGATCCCCTCACGCACGCAAGACACACACACACGTATTGTGTCTGCGATCAGGCCTGTGTGCCAACGTGATTTGCATGCCTGGACTTGTTTACGAGGCCCAGGCATAATTGGCTTGCCTCGCTCCACACCTTGGTGCGCCCTCCCCACCTCCTCCTCCTCTTCCCCCTCCCACCCCCACTGCACCTCGAAAGAAATTAAAAACGTGACAACAAACTCCAGTTGTCAAACACCCACGGATCCCCACCAGTCACGTGCTCCTGGCCCAGCGGAGCGGGGCGGGGCTGCGGCGTGGAGGAGTAATTGGTGAACCGGAGGTGAATGAAATAATTGGAAAAGTGAGGTGTGAGTTTGTTACTGAAGTGTGAGCATAGTGGGGGAGGGAAGGAGGGCCATGTTTAAAAGCCCCGTTATGTCCTCTTTATTCACAGCTTCTGATACAGTAATTGCTATTTTGTGGTTTCTATTATCTACACAGTGGGGAGCATCCGTGTCTCCTTCCCAAGTGGTAGAGTCTGGGCTGGCGGGGGGGGGGTGTTGGTTCCTGGGTGCCATGTCATCTTCCTCCCTCTCCAGTCCCTGGCAGCCCTGCCCAGCCATGCCCAGGCCTCTTCTCCCAGGAGACACGCAGAACTTCCTGCAAAAGCCGCTCTTAAAAATGGCTCCGTGGGCTTCCCTGGTGGAGCAGTGGATGAGAGTCCGCCTGCTGATGCAGGGGACACGGGTTCGTGCCCCGGTCTGGGAAGATCCCACATGCCGTGGAGCGGCTGGGCCCGTGAGCCATGGCCGCTGAGCCTGCGCGTCCAGAGCCTGTGCTCCGCAACGGGAGAGGCCACAACAGTGAGAGGCCCGCGTACCGCAAAAAAAAAAAAAAAGAAAAAAAAATGGCTCCGTGGGCTTTTCTGTCGGAACTTTAATAATGGCTGGTATTTATGTATCGCTTACCTCCAAGGAGCTAAAGGTACATCATCGATTCCCCTGCCCCAACCTTTTGTTTTCTTTTTAATTCTCTTTCGATATCTCTCTGAGATCATTAGTATCGGCTTTATTTTCTCCCACACAGTAGTTACACAAGCAACCGAAGCCGTCCTTCCTGAGCCGGGAGGGAAAGCTCACCTGAGTTTCGAGTCCCGGGCCGTGGGGCTTGGGCAGGTCACTTGGCCTCTTCAGCCCTTGGTTTTCTCATCTGTAAAAATAGGAGGCAGTGACTCTTACCCCACAATTGTTGTACCTAGAAACGGTATATTTCAAAGGCCTAGCACGCCACAGGCACTCTGTCATTGGTCACTGGGGTGACAGCCACAGTGACGGTCTTAAAGCTCCAGCCATTCATTCCGGGGCTTCACGGGAATCGGGAAGTTCTTTCTAAGGTCTAACCCTCATCTTCAGCTGCTCTGGAAGCCCTCGCTCTCTCGTGTCTGGAGGAATGGTGGGATTTTTTAAGCTCCTGGGGTCTTGGGACACAGCATTTCCTTGGCCATGCAGATGTCTGTCTGGACACCCCAGATGGGCAGTGACCTCCCCCACGGCCCCCCAGCTCCCTGGTCCCCACCCTCACTCCCTCGTGGATCAAGGATGCCCCTTCATCCTGGCTTTTCCCTGCCAAGCCCCCAAATGCCACTTCTCCAGGCCACGTAAGCATGGCTCCTCAGCTTCTCTCATCAGCTTTTTTTCTCCACCTTTTAATTATTTTCCTCGCCTTTCTCCGGACCCTCAGCTGCTTACCATGCATAGAGCGTCCACAGCTTGCAGCGTGCTGCAGAGAGGGAGGAATTAACCTCACCAGTCTCTCCCTCTCTCGGTCTCTCATGCGTACACATACGGGTGAGGTCCCCAGAAATGAGCCACGGCTAAGAAGAACTGGGCAGCATCAAGGGACGGCATCTGCCCCTGTGGGCAGAGGCAGGGGGTTTGCACCCAGTGCAGGCAGGAGGGACCAGGTCTGAGTCGGCCTCCCTTGCCCTGGGATCTCGGGCAAGTCACTGGACCCCTCGGAGCCTGCACAGCGCAATCCTCTCCATCCCCGTACACAGCCTGCCTTCTTCAGGCCAGACAGGGCCAAGCCTCAGAATGAAAGCCCCGCTCCGGAAAGTGGCTGGTCCCCTCCAGATAACTGAAGCGGGTGAAACATCCTGCAGCGCAGAGAGAGCTCCTCCAGCTTCGCATCAGACACTCCCAGGTTCACACTCTGGCCCTGCCACCTACTCGCAAGAACTGCTACCTCCCTGAGCCTCAGTTTCCTCATCTGAAAATGGGGGCGGTGAGACCAATAATACTTAACATTTGTGCTCTTCGTATGTACCCCGTGGCCTGGTTCGTGGAATCCTCATCACCACCCTCTGAGCGTAGGTGTGATATCCCAATGGTGTCCCCCTTCCAGGGCTGCTGTTTCTTCGTTCCAGAACTACCTCCAGGCGTCCACTCTAAGCCAGGCCTGGGGCACCTTGCTGCAGATCCCGTGATGGGCAAGATAGATGTGGTTTCCACTCTCGCAGAGCTGACTTCCAGCCCCAGGGGAAGGCAGAGCGTTACCCAGGCGTCCACACCACAGCGCCCTGAAGCACGGTGGGCCCTGACTGCGGGGGGGACATGCATCCCCACCCAGAGCAGATCAGCCAAGGCTGCTCACGGAAGCCGAGGCCTGAGAGCCTGGAGGCTGGGGCAGGGGTGGAGAGTCAGGCGGAGAGACCGGCACACCCCATAGGTTGTCTGTGGCCGTGTCTGTCCAGCACCCAGCATGACCCAGACACACAGCGGGTGCTCGGCAAGGCCTCCCTGTGCCCTTCAGCCTCCTCAGACCAGGTCTGAATCCGTCAGATACACTGTCCTCACAGTCCCCGTGACTCTCTGAAGAACTTGGTGCCAAAGCGCCATTTGTGTTTACCCAAAGGAGGCTGCAAGAAAATACATGCGTCCCCTGCCCTCCATGTCCAAGGCCAGCCTTGACAGAGGCTGCGGGGCTTCGCTGGAAAAAGAGGCAGCGTGTCTGTCGTGGGGCGTGTCGGCCTTTAGGTGGCAGAACAAAGCAGGGTTTGTGAGCAGGACTCGGTTGGGTTCTCCCACCTCACCTTCGTGCTTGTCCCCACCTGCCCAGCCTCTGGGCCGCTCCAGGTGGGCCACGAGCCTCAGCCGGGGGCTGGGATGACTGACAGGCCTCCACTGGCCATCCTCTGCAGTCCCTCCCCTCCCGGGAGGCTGGCCGTGGCGCCAGCAGCCCGGTTTCCGTGGCTTGCTCAGAGAGGCGCCAGGAGCGGGAGCGGAGCTGCCGGGGAGAGTGCCGAGGAGACGTGCAGATTCATTTTGAGGCTTCATAATGCCGCATTTACACACCGCCCTGCCTCCAGAAATTGGGCTGGCAGATGCCTGGTCATGCTGGCAGGGCTGCGGGTTAACTCCACAGATTTAGCTTAGATCATTTCACGAGAGCTTACGGCCTTTACCGTGCCTTTTGCCCAATCGGTCTCTGGCCCCGAGGCATCCTGCACCATCGTGTGTAGGTGCGTGTGCCCGGGTGCCCGCAAGTGTGCGTAGATTTTCAAATAAAGTAATACCTCTTTTCAGATGCCGCGCACATTAAATATTTATCGGCAGCAATTTGTGCGTATATGTTTGATAAATGGACCTGAGGGTGGGCTGGGGTCAGGGGCGTGAGACAGGAAAGCAAGGGAGGCCCGATCCTTTTGTCCGGGAATTTCTCAAAGGTTTATCCAGGGGGAGAGGGGGCACTGGGGAGATGGTTGGAGGCCGTGTTTACCTGTTTGATCCCTGTTGGGTGGGGGGGAACACCTGACTTTTCTCCTCCAAAGTCAGCTTTGCCTGACTTTGGCTTAGCAGATAGCAAAACCCTGAGGCAGGAGGAGTGGGGTTTAGAGGGCGTGGCTGTGTGGCATTCAAGCACCAAGCGCTGAAGAACCATCCCAGGTCCCAGATCTGGGAGAAGGGACTCACCCTGCTTACTCGGTCAGATTCGTGGGGGTCCATGGGGAGTCTGTGCTAACCCCGAGTCCGGGGCCCTGGCCTGGCCAGTGCCTCCCCAGCCCAGCCATGCGTGCACGGGGCTGCATCCGCCTTGCTGAATATTCATTCACCCCACCCCCTCACCCCCGGGAGGACCGGTGTGCCTGCCCGCCCGAAAGAGAGGAACGGAGAATTCTCCGTCCCCAGAGGAACGGCATCCCCAGTCTGATGGTTCCCTCCCTGCAGGCGTGATGGCCAGGCCCGGAGGGAGAAGGCCACCCACGCCCCCAGGACACGTGCTGGCCAGTGGGGAGCTGACACTGACACGAGTGTTCGTGCACGTGGCTGTGCACACATACCCCCCATGTGCATCTGCGGGCACTCCTCTCTTCTAACTGGAAAGGGTTAGCGGGTGAGAATGGGTCCTGCCTCCCCCCGCCCCCTTTGCAGGCCTCGATTCTGAAACTCCTGTGTTTTTATTCCCAGCACCTTCGGGGAGCTGAAGACAGTCCGCCTGCCGAAGAAGATGACGGGGATGGGCACGCACAGAGGGTTCGGCTTCGTCGACTTCCTCACCAAGCAGGACGCGAAGGTGAGACCAGGGCCCGTCCCTCCCGGCCTCTCCTTTCTGGGTCCTTTGTGGGAGAAGCAGCACGGCCTCTTCACAGACATGGGCGCGTCCCCCGCTCCCCATTCAGGTTTTCTCTCCCCTCCTCTCTCAGCCCTGCTAATTTGCACAGCGTCCTTCTAAGAAAAGACCACGGGCCTTGTGTTTGGAGGAAGGGGCAGTTCTGTGTCCCGGGCCGCTCCAGGTCAGACAGAAAGCGTGGGAGATGCTGTGCAGAGTGGAGGGGAACCGGGGGACAGCGCTCGGAGGGGAGGCCGCCAGGCACCCCGGTGGGAACCCGCGGGGACAGCTCTTTCCCCTCTCCTTCCTGCTGGTGCCTGGGGCTTCTGTTCTGTGCTGATTTCAGGTGCGCTCAGGCCAGGCAAGCGCTGCCGTGTGTAAGCACGTGTACGGAATTCCTTGGAGACAGAACCACCGTTTATTTTTGAAGCAAGGCAGCCCCTCCCAGTGTGGGCTTGGTGCAGTAGGTCCTGGGTCCTCGTCCTCTGCGGCAGCAGACAAGGGGCAGAGGCTGTGTGACTGGGGTTCTGGCTGCGTCCGTGGTTGCTGCTCTCACAGTCCCAGGTCAGGATCCTGGGGGGAGGGGGCCATGGCGCTGTCTTCGTGGGCTCCCTCCGAGAGCCTGTGCCACAGGCAGCCTTCCCCCGTCCTGGCCTGTCTTCCCTTGAGGGTGCAGTAGAGCAAGGGGCACGTGTCACCAATGGCTGGGATCCCCTCCGCCTCTGAGGAGGCATCTTCAGAAAAGCAGAGTATCTGTTGGAATCATACCCTTGGCCTGCAGCAAATGGGCGTTGCCAGAGGCCCTGTGGGTGGAGCTGAAGATGTCATCTCAGGGACACAGCTGTGGCCTTTGTGGGCCCTGGGAACACGCACAGGCAGAGAGGGTGCCCCAGGACTTCAGCAGGCCTGCCAGCCACCTTTGTCTCAGCGTCTTGAACTCAAGTACATGCTTTGTTGACACGTGGCCATGTTTGTCCAGACATCTGCGCCTCTTTCTTCTCGGCTGGCAGTCTTCCCCTCGCCTCCTGTCATGACAGGAGGGACCGCAACCCCTGCGTGCAGCCGGCCCACGGCCTTGACGCTCACCAGCAAGGCAGGCACCTGCGGGGTGCCCCCCCACTGGCTGAGAGAGAAGCCAGGGAACAGCCGTCCAGAGCACTGCACTTACTGCTGGCCGCTTGGCTTTCCCAGCCCTGCCCTGTGCCTCAGTCTCCTCATCTGTAAAATGGGAATGATGACAGGTCCCACGCCCACAGTGTGAAGGCAGATGGTGACACGGGTCCTGGCACATGGTGCTCGAGATGAGTGAGCTATTTCCTCCTCGTTCCCACCAGCCCAGGTCCCTTCAGAGCCCCCAGCCCTCCATCTGTGGACAGAGAAGAGAGGGGTGCAGGCAGTGCTTTCTCCACTGCGTCCGTCTAGCCCTGAGCTTCTGTGAGTGTGTAGGGCCATTGTCATCTGTTTTATGTCAGGGTTCCTGTGTGAGACTGCAATTAGGGGATAAATGACGGGGGATTCACTCCCTGCCCCAAGAAACATCTCTTATTAAGGGCCAGTGCAAGGGCTAACTGTTAGAGCACAGGCTCTGCAGCCAGAATCCTAGCACTTACCTGCTATGTGACCTTGGGCAGGTGACTTACTTTCTACGTGCCTCAGTTTCTCCCCTTATAAAACGGTAATAGAATTTCCCTCACCGAATCGTTGTGAGGCTGGGATGAGATGATAGTCTTAGAACGGGATCTGGCCTCCGTGAGCTCCGTCTGTTAGCTGTGACGAGGAGGATGGTGATGGTGGTGATCTAAGAAGAAGGGAAGGAGCAGAGAGAAAAGTTGTCCACGCCCCTCCAACTAGAAGCTTCTTCCACGTGGCAGCCTCCCTCCAGAGCTTGAAGTTAGAATTAACGTGGCTCTCGGGACCCAGAGGGCTGGACCAGGCATGGACTGCCAGCCTTGAAATTCCATGCTCCCATCACCAGGATGCAGTCAGTATAGCTTTGGTTCCCTGGGGTCACTGGAACAGGGCGTGGGGGGGAGATTCTCAGGTAGCCGGACAGTGCCAGTGCCCTCTTGGCTAGCGCCTGGCACCGGAGGCCAGGCTGCAAATGTTCTTTGCAGAGCCTAGCACAGCCTTCTGCTGACTGGTGGAGGTGGCTCCTCCCCCCCGTCCCTTCCATCCCGGGCTCCAGGAAGAGAAAGGGCAGCCGAGGACAGCGAGGGCTCAACCCACACCCCCTCCAGGACTGGCTCTTGCGGCCCCTCACCTCCGACAGGCGGCAGCCTGGCTCCGGAGCTGTCCTGGCCCCGCCATCCCCGCCTCTCACCGCACCAGGACGGGCCCTTTGTGCTGCCGCTGAGCGAGCTGGTCTCCCATGAAGTCTGAGCCCACCGGGAGCGCACCTCTCCTGCAAAGATCCCTTTGCTCTTTTTGCTTCCCGGAGAAGCTGCTGTGACTTTTCCTTCTCCTTCTCCCTGTCTGTCTGAAGAACTTTATTGTCCCCCGAGTGGAACATTTAGCGCTCTCCACTGAGCCATAGAGCCGGGCGCGCTGCATGTTGGTGAATAGAATTCTGAATATTGTAAATATCTGGTTAGCTCGAGGGCGGGCGTGAGTTTGAAGAGGGAAAGCAGTGCTGGAAGGAGACATTGAGTTAGAAACCCCCAGAGACCTTTTTTTCATTTCGAAAGAAGGAACTCGTGGGAATCCCAGGGCTGGTAGGGGAACCTCCAGGACCCCCAGTTTCTCAGGACCAGCGCCGCCCACCCCCAGCGGTTCTCCCTTTGAAGCGCTTCAGGAAAGAAGACCTGCTTTAGAAATCCTTCCCGGGGCTTGACTGAACCCTGACCACTCGGCTCCCTCACCGAGGGCTTCACCCCCGTTTCCTGCCGTGGGGCGTCCTCCAGGAAGACAGTGGTCAGTAAGTCTTGTGGCATCAGCGGCGCTGGAACCTGGAGGTGTAAGCCTCCTGTGCCCCGGGGCGCCAGGCGGAGACAGGGAGGAAAAGATGAGGGAAATGGACACATGTTAGGGGGAGGAGGCAGGGGAGGAGCACAGGCTGATTGCAGAACCTTGGGTCTGGAAAGCAGCGGAGAAACTAGCAGTTTCCAGGCTGGGCTGTGAACCCGGGGATGTGACTCACAGCACGGTACTCTTTCCTGGGCACCAACCAGTCCACTTTGCCAGCTGGCTGAGGAGAGAATTAGGCACCCTGGTTGGTCCCTGGAGGCATCCGCTCAGCACCCCCATCTCTCTTTGGGCCCCAAGCACGGGTCATCTGCGTCCTCCCCGCCCCCAGGGACCCTGAGTCTTCCGACCTTGCTCCATGACCCCGTGTTCCACCCCGCACATCCTCGGGAACTCCGTCATCCGTCAGGCCCCTCTGGGTCAAGCACACACCCCAAACAGGGAAGAGAATCCTAGCGCAAGGCTCCACGAAGAGCTCAGGGTAACCAGGCAACTGATGACAATAGCCAGAGGCGCCCGCGACCGGCCGAGCTGGCTTTGTGTGTGACATGTACACCGTACACGCATTGTCTCGTCCCAACCTGCAGCAGCCCCGGACTCAGCTGGAGATTTGCATAACTCCCTCCCCGGTTTCTCCAGGCGCTTGTTAAGCTCCGTGTGTGCAGGGTCCTGGGAACCAATGGGAAGCCGGGACCTGGCTCTGTTGCTGAGATGCTAAACCAGGGGTGGGACCTGGCCGTCAGCCCCTGTCATGGGCTCCGTGAGCTGGCATGTTCTCCCAACCTAGGGCGTTTCATCAGCCCCCGATGTCCCAGGCATGAATGGCAGTCCCTCTGAAAGGGCTGCTGTTATTATTATCTAAACCTCCAAGTGTGATGAGCCCACATTTCTCAAAGAACCTTCTCCCACATGCTGGAGGGAAGCAGGGACAAAGGTCGATGAGGGCAGACAGGAAGTCCCAGATGCGGTGGTCTTCCCCCGTGGCCTGGGTCTGCACTTGTGTGTAGGGATGTTTGTAGTGCCTTAGGTGCCACGTGGTTCTCTGGGCCCTGATGATGTTTCTGGAAGGGCAGCCTCTTGGCATCAGTAAAAAACCATCAACTTCTAAAAGCCCGTCTTTGGCAGGGGCGGCGCTGGGCATTTGTACCATCAGTGGTAGGAAGCCATTTGACAGATGGGTAAACTGAGGTTCGAAGGGATGGCGCCACTTGCCAGAGCTGGGAAACCCCACGTGTCGATCTGATCCCAAAGTCCACGGATTAGCACTTCCTCCCTTCATTCACGTATTCACTTAAACTGAGTGCCAGCTGTGGCCAAACCGTGCACCAGCCGCCTCCTCATTACACCACCCCCCTCACCTCTCACCCATACCCAGCAACTCACCAATTAGACATTTTGGAGGAAGGCCAAGAGGTTGGCCCTTAAAACATCTCTTGGGAACAAGCCCAGGATGAAATCAGCTCCTCTGGGGCCCCCAGAGGAGGAGTGGGCATTCCTTTAGGGGCCTCCGGAGCCGCACACTCTGTCTCCTGCCAGGTGACCTGGGCTTCCCACCCAGCTGTGCCCGTGCCCATTGGCCAAGAGGCCACCAATAGTCACTGGGATTCCATTTAGAAGCCACCACCTCCTCTGTCTTTACTTGGACAGGCTGGTCACAGAGGAAGAAGGGAAAGAAGGCAAAGAGCAGACTTGCAGCCCGGAAACCAGAACATTCTTTCCGCCCCCCCCCCATGAATGTGCCTTTAATTTCTCCCGTCCCCGAGCCCACCGAGCCTTTGTACTTTTGCAGTTGCAGCTGTTTTTATTTGCCGCCGCTGCTGTTGTTTTAAAAGGTCTGTTTTCACATGGAATGTTATCCAATTAGCAGAGCAATGTGTTGGCTTAAATAAACACTTGGGGGGAGCCGGCAGTAGGGAGATGGGATGGCGGGTCGGCGTTGGCAGGCAACGCTCTTCTCACTGGTAAACAACCGCAGCTTTAACTGGGGAGTCGTGCCAGTTAACGGCTCCGTTCTCGCTTCTTACTTTAGTATGGTGCCGGGGGAGAGGGGGGCGTGGACACAGCCCCAGGCCCACCCCAGTTGGGGTAATGCTGAGAGTTTCGTAGGGGGGTCCCATCAGGCCTCTCCGCACCCATGGCCTTCGCCTTGCAGATTCCGCTGAAACAAGACCAGTGGTGGGAAGAGGTGACGATGAGCAAGACAGAGCTTCTTAAGGCAGGGACAGCCGCCTCCTCGCTGGGTCCCCAGCCGCGGTGCAGGCGCCATAAACGGCGATCGCCATCAGACGAGCGACGGACGGCGTGCACTCTCCACACACAGACACACGCACACGTTTGCTTATCTGAGTGCAAGGAGGGCATAGAGTACAGCCTCCCCGGGGGCCCCGAGGGTGTGCAGCCAGGGTCTGAAGGGGACACGGCCCCTTCAGAATGAAGCGGGGAAATGAAGACTCCGTGGGCTGTGTTCTCCCTAGACAGCCCATGTTCTAGAAAGGCAGGGCGGCACAGTGGTTAGCAGCATGGCCCGTGGAGTCAGAACCGCCTCCTTCCGTGTGTGTGAACATGGCCAAGGGGCTTCATGTCCCCACACCCCAGGCTGCTCAGGCCCACAACCGGAAATGATCTGTGCTTTGAGGCAGCCATGAAGATTAAGTGGAAAGCTGCGTGCCAAGCCCTCACCACAGGCCGCAGCACAGGGCACCAAAGGAGCAGAGGCAGGGGAGTGTCCCGGGCCCCGCGGGGCAGAGGCGCTCTGCTTTGAAGCCGAGGTATCAGTTGCTTTTTGTCTCCTGAAATGTTAACTGGACGCAAATGCAGGAATTGGGGCGCTATCCCCACTTGTCTGTGTTAGGGGTGTGCACTCGTGCTTGTGTTTTAATTGCAGGTTTTGCCTAGTTCCTATCGTCAGGGCCCAGGGGTAAAGGGAAACGTGTTTGAATCCTGAGCGTTGCATTTCAAGGCATGGATTCGGGCTCAGCCAACACATTTATGGGCTGAGAACCCGGGATCAGGACAAGCCACCCTCCTCAGGCTAGCAGATGTGCTTCCCTCATCTCTGGGGTATGAGCAGCCCCGCAATGTGCCCATCTGCTGGCTGCATCCCTCTCTCCCTCCGTGTGCCCTGAGGCCTGCCCAGCCCCTGTGGGGTCAGAATGGGAGGCCACGGAGCTCCACTGCTCTGAGAAGGCCTCAGGTTCAGATGTCCTCGTTTCAGGTTTATTCAGCGATCAGGACCAGTTCCCCAGGAAAAGGTAACCAGCCCAGCTGAGCTGGACAGCCTTCCTCCTTCCCAGCAGCACTAAGTAATCAGCATTTTAAAACTTAACTACTGGGAATTCCCTGGCGGTCCAGTGGTTAGATCTCCACGCTTTCACTGCCAAGGGCCCGGGTTCAATCCCTGGTCAGGGAACTAAGATCCCACAAGACGTGCAGTGCGGCCAAAAAAATAAATACATAAACTAAACTACCAAGGGCAACATCACAGGTCCCGGGAATCAGGCCCTGCCCGCCTGCCGGGCGCTGAGTTAAATGAATAGTCATTATCTTATGTATTCTCAGCACCAAGAAGGTTGAAGCACCTCCACTGTGTAGTTGAGAAAGTGAATACTCAAAAGTGTCTCGCCAGATCAAAGCCAGAAAGCACAAGACTATGCTTTGCGACCCCCTGTGGAGCCCAAGGCCATTACTGGGCCCCACGGTCTCTTTGCCTTGTCACTTCTGGCCCTTGGCTACCTGGGTTGGCCCTCTTTTCCTAGTGGTTCTTTACTCTCTCCCCGAGGTCAGAGGTGGTACGTCACCTTCCTGTCCCCTAGTTTAGTCCCCTCATTTTGGCCCATAGTAGGTCCTCCAGGGATGTTGAGTTGAATTGGATTGAGCTGAGTGGATGGATGAGTGCAAGGAAAAGACATCTATTCATCTGAAAGCTTTTAGACACCACAGCCTGGAAAACCAGTCCCTGGGTGTTTCTCTTAGAAACTTGCCCTCAGCTCCACGGCATCGTAAGTCGGAGGGGCCCAAGGTGCTGAGTGGAGGCCCACAGTTGAAGTTACCGGTATTGTGCAAAGAGCCCCACTTTTTCTGAGGACCAGCTCTTCCCCAGTGTAGGCCAGAGGTAGCTGGAAGGTTTGCTGGCAGCTCACAGGAGTCCGGGAGCATTGGTACAGGGACAAAAGTGATCCCCCCCTCAGAGCACAGCATGCTGTCCACAGGGAGACGATACAAAACATCCCAGGGCAGCAGACTGTCCTCCCAGAAATCATAGGCCTCTGTCTTTCAACCCCCTCGGCAGAGAAGGAGCCGAGCCCCCAGCAGGCCCAGCTGGGCCAGTGCTCCCTTTCCCTGGGCTTGGCTGCTGTGCTCTGAGCCACGTGGTCGTTCTTGGCCACTCTTCCTCCAGGATTCAGGGGCACAGATGGTTTAGGACAGGTTGGCGTCGTCCGTGTTCAGGTGGATTTGGCATCTCCCGAGAGATGCAGCCCTCCCACTCGGCAAGAGACACCAGAGGGGCTGAGAGATGCCCTGGACGTCTCAGGACAGGAGGCCTGGCCTCAGCCCGGCCCGGGAGCCATGGCCCTTGGGACGGGAGTCCTGCCAAGGGCATCAAATGGGCTTTTGTTGCCAGGAGGCAGAAGCCCGTCTTCCAGGGAGAGCCGCAGAAAGGTCAGGCCCGGCACTGAGCTGGCAGCCTTCCGGTGCCTTCCCTGTTCTGGAAGGGTGGCTGCCAGGCCTGGTCACAGTCTAGCCAGCTCTCGGTGCCCACAGTTGGTGGCTTAGGTCAGAGGAGATGAAAGAGATGTGTTTCCAAGACAGCTGAGGCAGAGAACCGGGTGATGGGGCAGCTCCAGACTCCGGCTAGACCTGCTCAGAGCAGCCCTTGTCGGGCCTCACGTTGTCTAAGACCTGCTCTCTGAAGGGGGCAGTCCATCTGCCACGGGTCAAGGCAGAGGGACTTCAGGCGACCATCTGTGTCAGCAAACAGAACCTAACCCCAGATGGTTCAAGTGAAGAGCGATTCATGGAGGGGCAAAAAGGGCTCGGGGGGGCTCGCCAGGGATGTGACCCACCCCCACCAGGGCCAGTGGCAGTGGGAGCTGTCGCCCCCTTAGGCTAAGGGACCTTGAAGGGACAGGTGAGAGCCTGAGCTGTCAAGCAGGGGCCACCGGCAGGAGCTGTGGTCCTGGAGGGAGGGATCCAGGGAGGAAGTCCCCCGGCCTCTCTGCCTCTCCCTCCAACCTCTCACCGGCGCCTCCCATTTGCTCGTCCTAAATGGAACCCAAGGCCAGCGAGCCCTGGTTATGCCCTCCAGGGGAGTCAGCTCTGAAAGCCCGGAGAGGGGGTGCAGGGGAGGATCAGGAATAACTAGCACGGGCCCATCGGATGATGAAGGAAGTGGCCCTGAAGTAGCCGGTGGGGGGGTGGCCTCGTCTTCTACAGCATCCTCCTCTTTGCCAACCCAGTGCGCCCTTAAGAGTTTTGTTCTAGACCTTCAGGCTTCGGCAGTGACCCAGCTGGGCAATCGGGTATTAGTGGCACAGGTGACTCTTCCCATCCCGAGGTCCCAAAGTCATGCATGTTGGGAGCGGGGCCTCCTGTCCGTCTCTGTGCCGCACCCAGGACTGTGTATGTGTCAGCTCTTGTCCTGACCAAAGGCAGAGCCTCGCACTCGTACAGGACAGGACAGTCGTGGGCGAGATGTGCTCCTTTCCCTGCTGCCCTCATGGGCTGAATCTCGGGTTGGAGGAGCCAGGGCAGGACATCTAAACCAGCCCTCTGTCTCCAGCCGGGACCAACCTCAGCGTCCCTCCCGGTCTGGGGACGTGCTTTCACGACCCTCAGTGAAGGTCTTGCTCCATGGTTCGCCCTGCAGGTATTTACCGAGCATGCTTTGTCCCGAGCTCTGTGCCAAGGGTAGCCAGGATAGAGGCCTCCCTCAGAGGTTCAAGGCCGAGCCAGGGAGCCCAGCACACAAGCAGGCATTAACGGGGCAGGTGCTCTTAAGGAGGCTGGGGGCGCAGGGCATGCAGAGGGCACCTGGCTGCAGTCTGTACGAGGGGAGCCCTTCCGAGGCTGAGGGGGATGTTACGAAGGCCCAGGGATGGAACACATAGAGGCTGAAAGGAAAAGTAAGGAGGAACTTGACCTGCATACCAGCCTTGGCCTCAGTTTTCCTTTCCTTGAAATGGGAGAATGATGTCTGTTCTCATGAGTAGGTTGAGGTCAAGTGCTTAGAGTTCTCTGGAACCCAGGAGATCTCTAGGAACACAGGCAACAGAAGCAGGATGCGGAGAGAAGCAAAGGGCTGGGAACAGCTAACTTTCCACTTCCTCCATTGCAACACCCAGCACTCCGCAGAACCCCGGGCACCCCAAGGTGACCGCAGCCCTAGAGCTGAGGTTCGGGAAGTCTCTGGGGAGAAGGTGGTGTGGGTTTCGGTGGAGTCTAGTGTAGGCACAGAGACCTGGGAGGAAGCTGCTAGAGGAGGGCAGGCCAGAGAGGCCGGGGCTGTGCCTGGAACCTTCCCCTGCACTGGCCCGAAAGCCCCAAGGCCCTGGGGCTGTGTCTCCCCGTCCCCCCTCCCCGGGTCTCACATATAACAGGCGCTTTGCATGAAGCACAATTACTCGGAATTATCCAAGGCCAATTTTAGCCAGGAATCATTGTCCTCCTGCCTGCGATAGTTTGGGGCCACCACATTCCAACCACTAGGGCTGGAAACACAACCTGATTTCCTATTAACCTGAGGGGACCAGAACCGGGAAGGGTAATTCTGCTATTTTTGGAGATTCACACATTGTGCTCTAACCTCAAATACAAAAGAGCTTTTGTACCCTACTTAGCATTCTTCCTGCTCTTTAGCGTGACAATGGGAAGTTGAGGGCATACGTCATAATAATAACAACAGCCAACATTTAGGTGAGAATTGCCATGTGCCAGGCAGTGTGGCAGTCAGACTTGATAGTTCATTGAATCTGCGCATCCATTCTTTGCTGCTCCCTCTCATTTTACACATGGGGAATCTCAAGCTCAGAGAGGTTAAGCAGCTTACCCAAGATCACACAGCTTGTAAGTGATGAAGCAGGGATTTGAACCCTAGTAGCCCAGGTCCAGAGCCCCCAGTCTTAAATGCTGTGCCCCCTCACCTCTTGGAGTGAAAAGTCCTTCCAAAGAGGAGATGAGAATTTGCAAGGGGTGATATCAGAGAGAGGCTGGGAGAGGGAATTTTTAGCAACTCCTATAATGAACAGAGACTGTTCCAGGCTTTGCGTGGCACAGGAATGGAGAGTGGGTTTCCAAGGGTAAGAAGGAAACACAGATATGACGGCTGGAGTTGGGGCATCTCGCCTGGACTCACCTGCCAGGCTCCAGTACCCCCTTGTTCTGACTCTGACTTAGTTCCTACCAGATGCCACCTCTTGGCCGCCCCCATCCGACCGTGTCCCCAGAACCGCAGCTCCTCAGGGACCCTGGCACCAGGATGGAGTACCCGCCATGCCAGACTCCCGACCAATTTCCCTCCCCCCTCTTAAAATCCCAGCTCCCCGAGTCAGGCTGTTTCTCTGCCTCACCAGCTGAGAATGCATGTGTTTTAAAGCTCTGAATGGGCCATTCCGGCTTGGAATCCAGATGCATTTTTATATCCGCATGGAAAAAAAAAATGCAGAGGCTCTGCTGGCAGTCAGAAAGAGTTTTTTAAATTAACGTTAAAAAAAAAAAAAACAAAGGAAAGAAAAAGTTTCCTGCACCTGGCCCTTCTCAGAAAAGCATGAAGGAGAACAAAAGCATTTCTTTAATTTGGGCCCATGCCTAATTTTTAAAAGATGCATGTCCCACCCACCTCGCACCGGTGCTTTTCAGATACAGCCGTCTATCAAATACCTACTCTCTGCCACCCTCGGGGCTGATGGTGTGTAAGTCTCACAGTTAGCCCCATTTTACAGGTGAGGAAACTGAAGCTCGTGGTGGGGGGCAGTTGGCTTACCCAAGGTCACTGTTGCCTTCCTAGGCTGCTGTAAGAGACTGGGTGGCTTAAAACAACAGAAATGTCTTCTCTCACAGTTCTAGAGGCCAAAAGTCCAAGATCAGCTTGTCAGCAGTATTGGTTCCTTCTCAGGGAAAATCTATTCCATGCCTCTCTCCTAGCTTCCGGTGACAGCCTGCATTCCCTGCTGTAGATATCACTCCAGCCTCCTTTGTCACGTGCGTTCACCCCGTCTGTGTCTTCACATGGCCATCTCTTGTAAGGACACCAGTCACACTAGATCAGGGGCCCACCGTACTCCAGGATGTCCTCATCTTAATTTAACTGCATCTGCAAAGACCCTGTTTGCAGATAAGGTCACAACCTGGGGTGCCAGGTTAGGATTTCCACATCTCTTCTTTTGGGGGACCCAGTCCAACCTCTAACAGTGCAGATGAGGCCAGAGAGGGACTGGTTCCAATCAGACCCCTGGTTATACACTGCCTCTTCACAGCATCAAAGAAGCAAGAGGGACAAACCCCATGGCGCCTCTTCTCATAGCAGATGGCGCTGCCTGCAACCCAGAAGCAGAGACCCAAGACGCCACCACCGGCCACTGCTGCTCCCTGGTGCTGACAGTGCCTGGGAGCCCGCCCCTTCAACCTAGCACTAACCCGAGGCCCCTGTGCCGAGAGAAATTGCAAATGTCTGTGGTGGCAACACCACCTTCACGAGAACTAGCATCTATTGAGCACTTACTGTGCGCCCCCAGAGTGTTCTGGGCACTTTGCATGTTAACTCTTTGTCTTCTGTAGAACCCTAGAGGATAGTGCCGTTAACATTCCCATTTTACAGATGAGGAAACTGAGGCCAGGGAGATTCAGTTAACTTGCCCAAGGCCTTGAAGCTAGGAAGTGCAGGACCTGCCCTGCCTAGGCAGGGTGGCCTCAGAGCCCAAGCTGCTGGCTGCCAAGTGCAGTGGCCTCTGTGTACCTCAGGGGTGTTTTGGGAAGAGCCCCAGCACAGAGCCAATTTAGCTCTAGACCTGGTGATGTTTAAGAAGGAACTCACTGGTGCCATATGAATCCCGTTGTAGGAAGTGTCCAGTATAGGCAAATCCACAGAGACAGAAAGTAGACTAGTGCTTGCTGGGGGGCAGGGGGAATAGGGAGTGGCTGCAAATGGGTACAGGGTTTTTTTTGCAGTGATGATGATGAAAATGTTCTAAAATAAGGGGCTTCCCTGGTGGCACAGTGGTTGAGAGTCCGCCTGCCGATGCAGGGGACACGGGTTTGTGTCCCGGTCTGGGAGGATCCCACATGCCGCGGAGTGGCTGGGCCCGTGAGCCATGGCCGCTGAGCCTGCGCATCCGGAGCCTGTGCTCCGCAACGGAAGAGACCACAACAGTGAGTGGCCCGCGTACCGCAAAAAAAAAAAGAAAAGAAAATGTTCTAAAATAAGTATGGTGGTGGTCACACGACTCTGTGAATAGACTAAAAGCCATTGAATTGTAGACGGGTGACTTCTATGATAGTGACTTGTATGTATGGTGAGTTATATCCCAATAAAGCTGTTACAAAACAAAAGTCAAAAAGACTTTTGGGAAGTAGGCAGGGTGCGGGGGGAGGTCAGGAAGAGCGAAGGCAGGAGGCAAGAGCATGTGCAGGTCCCAGGCCGCTGAGCCGGGGCGGAAGCTAGTGGCTGGGGGGGCCACGGCAGTGCAGTGGCCAAGGGAGCCTCAGCAGAGGGCAGCAGAGAGAGATGGGGGACAGAATCCCCAGGACCGGCGGAGGACGGTGCCACCCAGTGACAGTGAAGGGCCCGTGTGGTTGTCATCGAGGGGCCGGGTGGGCTCGGCTTCCTCGGAGGCACTGCCCCTGGCAGCCGGGTGGGAGGCCAGCCACCTAACGGGGTCGCCGTCCCCAGATGGGATGGAACACGGGAGGGAAGCCGGCTGCCCGGCCCAGGCACCAGTCACAGCCGGACAGCGGATGTATTGAGCACACGGCCACTTGCAACACTGTCCCTGGGCACGTAACCCACTAATGGAATAGAAGTGCCCATCACCTCCCTACACCCGCCCCAGGAAGCAGGTGTCGCGGGGCCAGAGCTGGCATTTAGGTTTGCGGTGCTGGCGGGTAGGAGAGCAGGCTGTAGCGTCTGCCAGTGGGTCTTTGCTCACACACTGTGTTTTGTTCCAGAGGGCCTTCAACGCCCTGTGTCACAGCACCCACTTGTACGGCCGGAGGCTGGTGCTGGAGTGGGCTGACTCCGAGGAGAGCCTGCAGGCCCTGCGGCGGAAGACGGCCGAGCACTTCCACGGTAAGAGAACTGCCGTCCTCCGGCCGGGCTGCGGGGGCCAGGTTCCTGGACCTCCCTCCGTCTCCTTCACATTTACCCTCCACCATCCATACGCTTCTCTGTGCCAGTGGGAGGTGCTGACCCGAGTGGGTGGCATTGGTGGCCTCCATGCCCTTTTGGTTTCCCAGTCAAGCCAGGTCAGTGGGAGGCCTGGCAGGAAATCGGGGAGAGGAATAGCCTGGGTCAGAGTGGTTATCCCCCCGCCCCCCCTCACTTCCTGCCTGGTTGCTGCCGGCTGGCTGTCATTGCCCCCAGAGGCCACAGCTCACATCTGGCGGCTCTCTGCACCCAGCACTCTCTGTCCAGGGTCCGGTGGCTGACCCAGGGACCACTTGCCCCGATTTCCCTGCGCCTGCTACCTGTTTACTGGACCCTCCTCAGTTATCCAGTTTGAGTGCCTTCCGCTTCCTGCCCGGGCCCCGATGGTCACAGGACCTAGCTCCAGCTCTTACACACCTTGGTGGCGTCACACAGCCTCACCAGTGATGCAGTCCATCCCCAGAAAATACTTAGCCTCTGCCATGTCCCAGTGCGAGGAGTGCAGCGGTGACCTCGGGGGGCTTTGGGTCCAGGTGGAAGGGGCTAGGTCCAGAAAGGCCTCCCCGCAGTGGTGACGTTTGTGCCCACAGGAGGGTTGCCCAGGGTTGGCATGAGTGTGACACATCGAGAAACGGGGCGGCCAGTGTGGCTGGAGAGGGCAACCAGAGGCCTCACACGGGCCTCGCCTTCTCTAGCACATTGTCTAGAAACAGCATGGAAGCCCTTTGACTCTAACTCCACCTGCCAAACCCTTCAGAACACACCCCCATGCCCACCCCAGTGGCCTTTCCTGCCTAATCCTTCCCCACCACACCTCCCGTGGAGGTCACTGTCTCCAAACGCCAGGCAGAACTCTGTGTCTTTGCATATGCAGTTCCCTCTGCTCAGAATGCCTTGCCTCTCAGTTTTGTTTTTCGTTTTTTTTCCAACCTGGCAAGTGCCTATCCAGCCTTTAAGGCCCAGCTCAAATGACACCTCCTCCAAGAAGCCTTCCCTTTCCCCACCCTCCACCCCCAGGTGTCAGTAATGGCTCCGTCCTCTGCTCTCCCACCTGTGTTCCTAAACCTCCTTACCACGTCGTCATGTATTTCTTTTTTTTTAATTATTTTATTTATTTATTTGGTTGCACCAGGTCTTAGTTGTGGCGGGAGGGCTCCTTAGTTGCAGCATGCACGTGGAATCTAGCTCCCTGATCAGAGATCGAACCTGGGCCCCCTGTATTGGGAGCGTGGAGTCTGAACCACTGCTCCACCAGGGAAGTCGCCATCCTGTATTTCTTAACGATTCTTCTCCTCGCTGGACTGGCGCCTCCCCCAGGGTGGAGAGCGTGCCGTCGTGTGCCGTCATGTCACCTCTGTCACTGATTGGTTCATCTCCGGGCCGCCGTGCCAGCCTGGGCCAGTCCGAGGCTGGGGAATACATAAGCAAAGGCAAACGAGAAAGCAGAGCCATCAGGGCTAAGTACACAGTCGCAAGCACACAACTCAATAAGTCCCCAAATCCTGCTGTGCAGGAGGAGAGCCTATCCTTATCGACAGCCATTGACCGGCCTAAATGCACCCATCGGCAAATGTTTGTGTAAGGGACTCTCCCGTCCCCCTGCCCCCCACCCACCCACCCCGTGGGGGACTGCAGACTCAGCAGTCCTGCCCTGCCTTGGAGAGCAGCCCCCTTCAATAAACTGAGCTCCAAAGACAGCATTTACTGCCTTACCCCAGCAGAAAGCCTTGGCTGGAAGCGTTTCTGTGGGATTGGCTATCTCCCCCTATCAGCTGCAGGCCGAGGCCCAGACAGGGGCAGATACGATAATAATATCAGGAAAGACAGCAGGTTATTTGCATACATCTTCCCATTAATGCCCCAACAGCCCCGTGAGGTGGGCCTGATTAGCCCCGTTTTGCAGATGACAGACCTGAGACCAGCCGAGCATTAAAGGGACTCATGAAAGCTACTGTTTATTAAAGGCTTTCTCTGTGCCGGGCCGTCCTCTGTATGTGACGCGCGTTGTCTCTTTCATCCTCACGGCAACCCTTCCGGCCATGGGCACGGCTGTCTACATTTAACAGACAGAGAAAGAGGTTCAGCCGTGTGCCCAAGACATGAGAAAGCCTGGAAAGTGCACAGCTGAGATTTGAACTCTAGACCAGCTCTAGAGCCCTCCGCCCCGCCCTGCCACAACCCCACGCATGGCATTATACCAGCAGATGCCACTTGTAAAAGCCTTGGGCCTCCATTAGATCTAGGGTGTGTGTGTGTACCGCACGGCTCCCTTCCTCCTGAATCATCCAGACCCTGAACCCAGAATGCACAGGGTCCCTTCCAGAAATGGAGGGGATGAATACCAAATCATAGTGAGAAACATAGGTGGCCCTTTAGAATTGACACCCTGCGATGTGCGTGTTACCTTGTCCCCATTTACAGACGAGGAAACCGAGGTGCAGAGGTGAGAAAAGGCCCCACCAAGGCCAGTGCTGGGTGTCAGAGCCCAACCATGTGTTTGTACTTCTTTTGAGTCCCCTTGAGGGGACATTCCCCCTGTCCCCCAGGTTCTGGAAGGGGCCTCCAGCTCTGAGCTAACCAAGTGTGCAGAAAGGGAGCCCTGAGAGACCCTCCCCAGCACCGCGGGTGGATGTCAGGGTCCCAGCAGGGAACAGGACTCACCCCAAGCCTGCCATGCAGAGGTGGGGGCAGGGTGCAGAGGTGAAGGGGCATCAGGAGGAAGTGATGCCCCTGGGGTCCAGGGAGAGCAGGGCCTTGGGGGTGGCCGGCTGGTCCCCAAGTTTGGAGGGATGCAGCCAGTGCCAGGGCCCTGAGCCAAAGCAGGGAGGGAGCCAGGCAAGATATGCCTGCGTCCCCCTCGTCCCCCTCTGCCCTGCTCTCCTCCCGGGTCTCGCGTTGGCCCTTCCGTCAGCCAGAGGGTCAGGCTCCCCAGTGACGACTCCTTCCAGGGGATGGAGTAGGACAGGGGAGGGATTGGGAGCGCCAAACAGAATATCCAGCGTCTGTGGTGACCCGCAAAGGTCAGGGCATAGGGCGGAAGTGGGGGGCTGTTTTCTGGGGGGCAGGACCAGCAGTGCCTGGCTTGGCAGGGATGTGTTCCGTCCAGAAGGGTCACTGGCAAACATGGCCAAGTGTCAGACCTCTAGCTGGCCTCACCTGTCTGGGGCGTGAAAAGGCAGCAAAGAGGTAGCCTGAAAGTTCGGGGCCCGAAGAGTCTGAAACAATTACCTATCATATTTATACAGCACTCGTTCCAAACAAATATATGATAATCCTTAGAAAACAAAAGGACACTATCCAGAACACAGCAAGATATGAGACAGGGATTTTTAACCCAGAATCCATGAAACCTTGTCTTCATGGGCCCTAGTCTAGGGCTGGCCTCAGAGGGGCTGTGAACACCCAGAAACGTTATCATCTGGTGTGTGTATGTATGTGTGTTTACTTACCTCTCTGGCAAGAGGATCTTTGTTGTCATCAGATTTTCTATCAGGTCATGGTCCCCAAAAAGTTAGTTTTAGGAGGAAGAGCATCAGCGTTGGAATCATCAAGTCCTGGATTCTGTAGCCTCCCAGCTGAGTGTCCCAGGACAAGTCACTGTGCCCCTGGGGCTTCTGTTTCCCATTTTACAAACGGGGATACAAGGGTGCTGCCTTATGGAGTACTGGTGAAGATGACCAGGGCAATAACAAGAGCAGCACGAGCTGCCCTTTTTTTTTTTTTTTACCCACACAACACCCCTGGGAGGTAGATGCCCTTAATCACCCCGTTTTACACATGTAGGGACTGAGGCACGCAGAGGTGAAGTAGTTGACCCAGGGTCACACAGGCAGTAAGTGGTAGAAGCAGGGATTGAACTCGGACAGTCTGGCTGCAGTGTTCCATCCTTGGGGTGACTGCTCCCTACATCCTTCCCAAGTAAGCAGGACACCGCGGGGGGAAACAGGGTAGACGAGTCGGCTGAGAATAGGTGCTGTGCAAATGTCAGCCCACTTACCCACCCACCCCATTGTCTGCTTGATGTCTTTGGAAACGGGGTACCCACGGCAGCCCTGAATACTCAGCATAGGGCTGCTGGCCTCCTGCCCTCCTGACTGGACCCTTTTCCCTGCTCTGCCCTTTCCCTGTGGTGAAAAATACCCAGATTGTTTGTGTTAAAATCTGCATTGTTCAGAGCATCCAGGGCCCTGGCAGACTCCGAGGGCAGGTGGGATCCATGCCCAGTTCCCTCGCCCGGCCCTGATCTGTGCCAGGAAGGCACTCAGAACTCAGGTGGAGGCCCCGAGCCCCATTTGCCCAGTCTGAGCGCTGAGGCCACGACAAAGGGCTCCCTGTGGAAGGTGGGCCTCGGAATGAACGGCAGGCGTCTTAACCATTGGGCGGGACCCAGCAGGAAGCTTGCTGGCGACACCGTGGCCTCTGAGCTGCCCTCGGGGACAGAGTGGGGGTGGCCAGAGAAATAGAGAGGAGCTTTGGCCCTACTGTGGCCGGTACAGTCAGAGTTCACCTCTGCCTCTGGGATCCAGCTCCCCTGGGGGAGGCTGTGGGGATGGGGTGCTGGTGGGCAGAGAGCTGCCCAGGCCCTGTGACCAGCCCTTCTCTCCTCCATTGGTCCCTGACAAGCCTAGGTCAAGGCACACAGCTCCATGTGCAGTTCAGGCCAGGTAATACTAATTACTATTATTATTACCATGACAACTTTTATCTGTTAAGCCTCACTCCATGCCAGGTACTATCTATGGGCTTTCACAGGCATTAATCCTGCGGAATCCTGGGAGGTAAATACCGTCATTATCCTGTTTCACAGACAAGAAAATTGAGGCACAGAGAGGGCAGATGATTTCCCCAGGGGCGCCCAGCTTACTAGTGGCCGAGTCAGGAGTCAGACCTGCGCTTTTAGCCGTCCTGCTGGCTTCATATGAGCAGCTGTGCACCGCTACCCCTTAACGTTTCACCCTAGTGTGCGTCCTCGTGTCCGTTCTGTTACCTCAGGGAAGTCACTCGGCCTCAGCTTTGTCATCTGTACAGTGGGCCTAGGGTGCCTCCCTCAGAGGGGAATTGGGGGCTTACAGGAGATGATGCCTCTAAAGCTCACGGTGAGAAAGCAGCAAGTATTACTTATCTTCCCCTCCCCTGCAAGACGCTAACGCTTCTTCCTTCTCTGGGCCACCAAGAACACTCCCTGTTTTCCTTGCATTCCGGTGGAGCCAGGCCGAGGGAGGATGCTCTCTGGGTGGAGGAATGAGACATAAAGAAAACCCCCAGTTTTTAGAAGCCCGGACAATAAGGAACGTGTGAGAGAGAGAGGGAGGGAGGGAGAATGAATGAGAATGAATAGCCCATCGCCTGGGCAGTGCTCAGGACAGTACGTTTGCATCTGTAGATGCCACCTGTCCCCATGCCTGGCATGTGGTAGGCTCTTAATTAGTACACAGTAACAGCAAGGGGAGGAGGGGGATTCCTCGCTGGTAAAAGTGCGTGATATCTTGCTTTCCGATGCAGTTGTGGGAACTAAACACACTCAGCACCCAGTCTGGACGTCGCCACTTATCTAGGCTCCCTATCCGCAGCCAAAAAAGCTCTTTTCAAAGCCCCCGTCCCAGCACCCACTCCCCAAGCAGGAGGGTCTTCATTTCACCCACTGCCCCTGTCATGGCAGGGCATTAGATATTCCCTTGCAAGTTGATGCTTACGAAATACCCATCAAATGAAACAGCTGAGGGCAGCTCTTTGAAAGTTGTTCAAAAAGCTGCCCTGGATAGGCAAAGCCCTTGACCCCAGACAGCGGTGCTTGGGCCGAGGGAAGAGCAAGACGGCCCTCTTCCACAGAGCCACCCTCCCCTCTCCCCTGTCCTCTCCCTGCCTTCCTTCCCGGCCCCCGGAATCAGCCTTCTCAGCTGCAGCTCGGCAGCCCCCGGCAGGTGAAGTGCTATTCTTCAGTGCCTCGGTGCGGGCAGGTGAAAAGAGAGAACGCAGAGGGAAGAGGAAAGTCGGCCACTGGCTGTGTCCTTTTCTTCCCGAGCGTGTTACAAACCAGCAGGGTCATGGCATCGCGGCATCAAGAAGCTTTCAGGGCCCCGGCAGGCCGCAGTACCTGCGAGCGCCGCCCACAGAATATAATGGTACGGAAGCAATCCGCCCGCACAGCCCTCTGTTTTCCAGCGGGCACAGCCAGGGAGGCCTGGGCAAACAGGCTTTTATTGGGCCGGGAGCATGGCTCTGCTTCCCGGCGTTGTCTTATTCCAGCTGGGAGGACTGATGGGCTGTGGTTAGCGGCTGCACCTTTCACCTCCGGAGCTGGGAGCGCAGACATGACCGGCATGGCAAGTGGCTGGCAGCGCCGCCGTCGCCTGCCTGCTCCCCCGCCCGCCCCCACCCTTGGCCGAACCAGGCCAGCCTGGGATGCGAGATCTGCCATCTTCAGGCCCAGACGATGGGCACCTGTCCCATCAGTCACTGACCTCCAGTACGGTGGCCCTCCTAGCCAGGAAGGAGGGAGCCCGATTCCTGGGGCCCTTGCCCCGTCGGCCTGGCCCCCAGCCCCCCGTGATTCAGATCTCAGCCCAAGTGTCAGAGATTCTACTTTACCCCGAGAGTTCCCTTGTGGCACCGTGTACCTCGTTTCGCTTGAACTTTGTGTTCACGTGTGTGGTGGTTTCACCTCTTTACTCCCCGAGAGGCTTTATCCTCCAGGGGACAAGGCCCTCTCCATGTCCACTGCCTTGACCCCACATCTAGCACAGAGTAGGTGCTCACTGACAATCGGTGGGGTGAATAAACGAACACAGATAAATGTCCTGATTGTCAGAAGGGCCCATTCTAATGGAGCGTCTAATATGTACCGGGCACTGCAAGAGGGGCCCTGCGTGGCATGCAGCCAGGTGGCCCTAACCTTGACCCTCGAAACACCACTGGTCTGAAAGAGGCAATTGTGTGCTTTCTTTTTAAAGATGAAGTCAGGAGAAAAAGAAAACAGGAGAGAGCTTGGTCGAGGACATACTGTGTGCAGGGGACATTGCCAGGTGGTTTCATGCACTCTCATTTTAGCCTTGCAGCTCCTTAGAAGAGGTGCTGTTCCCATTTTTCTGAGGTGCAAACTGAGCCCCAGAGGGGTCTAGTAACTCTCCTGAGGGCACACAGCTTTGCACTTTACCGAACAGCTCACCATATTTTGCCACTCCCTAGATCCCCAGCAGTTCCTAAATTTCAAATTATCCCCCCTTTTATTGGATCTGGGCTCCACAGTCCAGGTAGGGCCGTGATTACAAACTACAGCCCCACAGCCAGATTCAGCCTGCAGCTTACTTTTGTAAATAAAGCTTTTGGGGGGAACACAGCCATGCCCATTTTTCACGTAGTATCTCTAGCTATGTCTTCACACTGTGAGGACAGAGTTGAGTAGTTGTGACAGACACACTGTGGCCTGCAAAGCCCTAAAATATTTACTATCTCCCCTCTTACAGAAAAAGTTTACAGCCCCTAGGGCTTGTGAGATGGCCGCCCTTCTTTTGTCTAAAGCCACGGGTGGCTAATTCCTCCCACATAACCCCCTTTCTCAGAGAACGTATAATTCTAGAGGCATCATAACCCCACCCACATCCTCCCAGCTAGAGTCCTCTGCTTAAGAATCCCCAGCTAGGGCTTCCCTGGTGGCGCAGTAGTTAAGAATCCACCTGCCAATGCAGGGGACACGGGTTCGAGCTCCAGTCCGGGAAGATCCCACATGCCGCAGAGCAGCTAAGCCCGTGCACCACAACCACTGAGCCTGCTCTCTAGAGCCCACGAGCCACAACTACTGAGCCCATGTGCCACAACGAGAAGCCCATGCACCGCAACGAAGAGTAGCCCCCACTCGCCGCAACTAGAGAAAGCCCATGCGCAGCAACTAAGACCCAATGCAGCCAAAAATAAATAAATAAATTTATTTAAGAAGAATCCCTAGCTCTTCCTGGAACAGAGGCCGCAGTGCCTTGCTTCCCACTTCATTCATTCACTCACTCAATTCTCCATTGATCGTCTAATTATCCAGCTTTACTCAGTATTGAGGACAAAGCAGCAAACAAAAGAGAAGGTGCCTGCCCTCATGGAGCCAGTATTTGAGTGGGAAAGATGAATGATTAAAAAAAAAAAAGGGTAATAATGAGAAAGTTATGATGATCGCAAGCCCTGTGGAGGAAATGCAAAAAGATAATATCATACACTCGGGGGTGTGAAGAGGGAGGAGAGATTCCAAATGTGGTGGTTGGAAAAAGTCTTTCCGAGGAGTCAGTGTTTTTGTGTGATTCAAAGAAGCCAGCCAGCCCAGGATCTGGGAGGAAATCATTCCAAGCAGAGGGGGCCGCAGGTGCAAAGGCCCTGGGGCATAAGCATGCTCATAGCAGGCCATTGTGACTAGAGAATGAGTCCAGGGTGGAGAGTGGTTGGAAACAAAGCTGCAGAGACCAGAAGGGCTCCCTGGTGGGATCTTGTGGGGTGGGGCAGGGAGCCTGGTGTTTATTCAAGATACAGTGGGAAATCCCTCGAAGATTTAAAAAGAGGAGTGCCATGGCCTGATTTACACTCCATACCTCATCCCCGCTGCTACATGGGGCATGCGTTGTAGAGGAGCAAGAATATGGAATAGGTGTCCCACTATAGTCGTCCCTGCAAGCCAAGGCGGTAGTCTGAGCAGGGACAGAGACAGGAAGGGTGGAAAGAAGCCAGTGGATTAAGCATATGTGGTAAAAGTAGAGCTGGCCAGACTTCTGGGAGGCAGGAGGGAAATTAAGGCCAGTACAGAGATTTTTGCTCAGAGCGAGCCACTTGAAGGATGGTGGTGCTGCGTGATGATGAGGCCCTGGAAGCTGGGAAGAGTGGTTGGGGGTGGGAGTGATCCGGCCGCATGGGGCTTGAGACACCTATTAGGACTCCCCGTGGGATGTCAAGCAGATAGATCTGTGAGTTGGGAGCTCGGGAGTGAAGTCTGGGCTGAGATATAAATTTGGAAGTCATCAGCATACAGATGATATTTAAAGCCTGCAACAGTTCACCAACCCCCCCCCCATAACTTAATCATTCACAGGACGGCACATTTTCAAAAGACTGGGGACCAGGAGAGCCCATTATCCCCATGCCAGCCCTTGCAAATATGCCTCACTGATCTTGGCCCTGAAAACATAATCATCGGGCTTTAAAAAATCACACTCGGGAAAGTTCAAGCAAGTATGTGAAGTCACAGAGTTTATTATTCAAAATATCCCTCTGCCATGGATCTTTCCAGCTACCTGGAGACAGAAGGTTCCTATAGGCTCCCCTCGCCTCGTTTTTATTCCTCCATTTGGGTGCCTCGCATTCCCTCCTTAAGGCTTTGCTGTGGCAGCCCTTCCCCCAGAGGTGTCAGAGGCTCCAGCAGAAGGCAGGTGAGGGAGGACTGTCCCGCATTGCCACAAAGGGTCCTGACAGAGGAAAGGTCACTATGGGCACCCGGGGCCACCCAGGAGGTGTTGCACCCCTGCCCCCTTGGAAGTGGGTGCCCGCCCCTGTCCAGGGTGCTGAATTTGTTCTTCCTTCTGCTCCCAGCCCTGTCAGTGGGCAGCAGCAGGAGAGAGGTTGAAACTGGCCGGGAGACCCACTCTTTCTCACATGCCCCAGGCCACCCCCGCTGATGCAGGCAGAATCGAGAGAAGAAAAATCAAGAAGCCGGAGCCAAGGTGGCTCCTCGGTGGCGACTGCTAGCAATGGGGCAAAAGGCTGAGCTGTGGCCAGGGAGCCGGGTTCAGAGAGCCGAATGTTTCTCCCTGCAGAGGTGCTAGGGAGGCTGGGGGCGCCTGGAGCAAGCTGGAGCAGGTGTCCTTGTCCTCCAGGTCAGCCCCTCCCCCTCCTCCCTCCTTCCACCCCCCACTCCCCGAGCCTCTTTGAGTGGTGTTTTGGAAATATTTCCAAGCGCTTCGGCAATATCCTGCATACTCTCTCCCCCTTCCCCCGGGAGCGGCTGTCCGTGCGGGGAAGGTACTTGCTCCCAATCCCGCTAAATTGTTATTGACTTGTGTTCTCTGCGTTCTGCAAACATTTCACTCGGCTGTCGCCAGTGAGGCCAGGAATCCCTGCTAGGGCTAACGGGGAAACCAGCTGTGCCGGGCCATTTCTCCTGCTCTTCCTCATCGATCATGGAATTAAACTGACAGAAGGAGAATTTCAGAGCAACTTGGGAGGGGAAGGGGCTGGGCCCGGATTGGATGAGGGTTCGGGGACCTGGGGACCAGAGTACTGGAAATAGGGTCAGGAGGAGGGTGGACTTGCCTCCAGGGTTGTGGCTGGTGACGGGGTGGCCGGGTTTGTTTCTGAACTGTAGGCTGGCCCAGGCCTGAGAAACCCAAGGAAAACACACAGACGAGGAGGTTGTTATTACTGCTTCATGACCACAAGTGAAACTAGTGGGGTTTTGTAGACAGAGAGGAGAGAGAAAGTAAATCAGAGGCTGCACTGGTGAGCTGTCGGCTGAGATCACAGATCTTTATTTTGCCTAGAAGATAAGGGGGAGAAAAAGTGTTTTGGTTTTGTTTTAATTAATTGTCCCTATTTTGCTCTCAGAGGATTTGACCTGAAAGTCAAGATTCTGGCCTCTGTTGAAAAATCAGGTCTGACCACCCCAGGTCCTACATTCACATAGAGTAGCTGGGGTCGAGTTACATGGGCTTCTTTTTTTCTTCTTCTTGTTTTGCCACAGTCCACAGCCCTCCCTATAGTCACCCACCCAGACCGTTTAACTCCATCACATTTGCACTTACAGACCCTAGTGCAGACAGCATCCCACCTTGGCCCCTCGAGACGATGTTACTGATTCTTTCTTTTTAGCCTCTACTCCCAACCCAGGGCCTTTGCCAAGAGGAAAGGGACAGGTAGTTAATGTCGACCAAGCCCCTAGAAATGGGAAGATCCCTCCAGACCCGAGACAGGAGAGTGGGGCGGGGAGCGGTGGGGGGCGCCTTCCAGCCTCTCCTGGTTTCTTTTTCTTTTGTCCTCTGCAATGAGTCACCTTCCCCTGGACACTCCCCTGTCTCCCCAGCCCGCACAGGCCACTCCAGCATCTGTAACTAATGCAGACACATGCAGCACCAAGCCCCAGAGCCCCCAGGCTTAGTGGCCCCACGGCCCTCCCGGGGCTGAATCCACAATAATCGAGGCCGGGCACCTTCACCAGCCCTGGTGGATGGAGAGCCGCCAGCCCAGCTGCCTGGAGCTCCTGTGTGCCCTGGATGCCCAGAGCACAGAGCAGGATCAACCCGCCGGGCTGCACCAGGGCTTCCTGCTTCACAGGAGCCAGAGTACTTAGCAGTGTGATTCATAATGGCTGTAGTCACGGCCGTCTCAATAGCCAATGCCCACCCCAGGCCATTTGCATCAGAACCTCTGGGGGTAGGGTCCAGGTATCTGAGGTTTTCCAGACATTTGTATCAGGCCGTGGGTTGGGAACCAGTAGCTTCTTGAAAAAATGGCTGATGCAGGCACTGGGCCGCTGCCATGCGGCCTGAGTCTGTTTCACACCTTCCCTGTTGAGAAGTTCCTTCCGAGGAGTCTGGGCTGGCGTCTCCCCCTGCAGGGCGGGCAGCTGAGCCACGGGACCACAGGCATCGCTGTGGGGTGACGGGAAGACCCTGGGACCAGCCTGATCTGCGCTCAAGGCCCCATTCGGGGGAGTCTTCCCCAAGCCCTAGAACAGCTGCTTATGCATCTGGAAAATGGGGCAGTAATATCACCCGGCTCATGGGAGACCTGTGAGTCCACACCCAGCCCATGCCTGAAGCCCAAAGAAGCTGGGCTCAAAGCCCGAGGATGCAGGGTTCTCTGCCTTCATGTACGGTCGGCCCCGGCTCAGCCTGCTAGGTTCCCAGTTTCCTGAGTACCGCCCGCTCTCTGGGTGTCCTTGGACGACACCTGCGTTGTTACTTTTAACATGACTCCACAGCTCTGTGTGCCTGGCGCTGGGCTGTGTGCATCCAAGCCTTATCTGTTGACTCTTCTTGTGGCGGGCACTACTGCCATGCCCTTTCTACAGATAGCAACTCGAGTAGATCAGACGGCCTGGGACCAGGGAGTGACAGAGCTCAGAGCCCAGCTCTGCCGGCCCTGGGACCCCAGCATGGCCTCCGTGGCTGCTGGTCCAGTTTCTCCTTTGGCAGCTGTATCCCTAGCACCAGGCCTGGCACATAGTATATATTCCATGACTGTTTGCTGTGCATAACTGAAGGCTGGAACCCTCAAGGCCTGAGATCAGGAGAGCGGGCACTGTCCCCAGTTAACAGACAGGAACACTGAGGAATGGAGTTAAGAGGCTCCCTGAAATCCTTGAGGTGGCAGAGGTGGGCCTGGGGCCCAGTCTCCCATCTGCCAGCCCTGAGCAGTGGCTTTCGGATCATGCCTGGTTCTTGGGGGACCAGCTATGTTCTGCAAAGGCACATCCATGAAACAGCCTCCTGGTACCAAGAAAGGGCCACTCGTTCGGTCTTAGGAGCCAGGCTGATCCTCTCTAAAGAGGATCTGTGATCATCTAGTGTGCGCCTGCTGTAAACAGAGCCCTGGGAGGCAGACCCATCGGGGTGTCTGAGGGTTTTGCCCGTGGGGGCTGCCAGTCTGGAGCCTGGGAGGCAGGGGGACGCAGGAGCAGGCAGCCTCACACTCCAGGCCAGCCCTCAGGGTGCCGGCCCCTCGCAAGACCACATCCTGTGTCTCCAGCACCATGATGTCCCCAGGGGTGGGGACTGCAGGTTGCCTGTGCCCCCCGATGGCCTGGGGCAGCAGACCACTGAGTCCGAAGGCTGCGGTGCCTTGTCCCAACCTGGAATCCCGCCCTCCACTCCCAACCCTAACCTCCTTCCTCTCCTCCCCTCGCGGGACAGACCGGAGAGAGGGGCGCTCCTGCTCCCCCTCCCCCCTCCCCCCAGCCTGTTGGAGTCGCCTCAGGTACGGTTTTAACAGGGGAAACCTGCTACACGGGCCTGCACTTTACAGTTTGCCAAGGCCTCGCCTGCCCTTTGTCTCGGGGAGTAGCAAGCTCGGGACCTCCAGGAACAGGCAGAAAACACCCAAATAAACGAGACCTCCCATCTCCAGGGGCAACTGGCACATACCCCATCGGTTATCCTTAGGTGGGGACATGGGCCCAGTGTGGCCAGATCAGCCAGTTTCAAGAGAAACTAGAAATGGAGGTTCTTGTGTAGCCTTTCTTGTGTTTACATATTAGTAACGAAGTTTTTTTTTAACGTTCCGTGATGTCAGCAAACCCAGGTGCCCTTCACTGGGCCTGCCGAATGAGGTCCTGCTTCATCCCGTTTGGTCACCTGTAGACAATGGTGTCTTAGCTTGCGTCCCCTGGAAGCAGTCCCTGACCAGCTAACAGGGGAGCCAGTCTGGGGGATGCAGTGAGCAGGCCCCACTGTACAGGCCACAGGGACCCCTGAGAGCCGTGTGGCACCTGCCTCAGAACTGTCCCCCGGAGTCGAGGGAGCTGGGAGATTTCTCCAGGGGGCTTAAATCTCCAACACTTCCAGCCTACCCTGTGCCAGGGCCATGCGTGCCCCTGTGGCCAGAGGAAGCTCCTGGCCCTCCAGGCAGGGAGCCATAAATATGTCCCAGAGCCGCCCGCTAATGCTGTAAGTGACCGTCAGGAGGGGGCACCCACCACGGCCACTGCATCTGTCGAGGGCTGGTACTGCCATCCTCATTTTATGGAGGAGGGAGGTGACCTGCCCACGCGCTCTCAGTAACAGTACCCATTAACGACAGTCAGGGCGGTCACCTTTCCCCCGTGTCTCCTGCGTGCCGGGCGCTGCTGTAAAGGCCTTCAGCATCTGTGCCCTTCTGATGCTCTTCAGCACCCCAGGAGCTGGGTGCTCCTCGGTAACTGCCGAGACTGAGCACAGGGAGGGGAGGCCGCGGCCCCAGGTGGCTCAGCCGGGGGGCAGCAGGCGTCCCTCCGGTCCGGGCAGCCTGGCTACAGCCGGCAACGCCAT
Source organism: Mesoplodon mirus (assembly GCF_964341445.2). Taxonomy (NCBI): domain Eukaryota; kingdom Metazoa; phylum Chordata; class Mammalia; order Artiodactyla; family Ziphiidae; genus Mesoplodon; species Mesoplodon mirus. The sequence goes on from NC_138989.1 coordinate 14,879,710, forward strand.
CAACTCCGAGCCTGGCCACCCCGGCCGGTCACAGCTGCCTCCTCTCAGGGTTCCTTTCAGGATCCCCTCCTCCCCGACCAGCCCTGAAGCTTTGCCCCGTCCTCCCAACAGCCCCCCGCCCGCCTGCCTGCCCGTGCCTTGCGCTCAGGGCGCCAGCGCCAGCCAGGGACGGGAGAGAGACGCGGGCTGGCGTTCTGTCAAGGAATTAATTGAAAAATAAAATCATTAGATGGGAACTCCAGAAATGCAAAATGGTGGCTGGAGAGTGGGGAGGGGGACGGGGGCAGGACTGGGGGGTTGCTGGGGGACGGCTGAGCTTTTTGTCAAGTTAATTTCTTGGGTGTTGATGTTTGGTGACATTCACTTGTTGTTTATCTCCGGGTGCAGCTGTAATACTGAAAGAGAACGCACAGCTTGTTTCGTTTATTTATTTTACACCTTTCTCCGGTTCTGCATTATGTTTGTTCGGTGAAAACCCACTGAGGCTTTTGATGTTGGGGAAATGGGATTTCAGCAGCTGTTCCCAGCAAGCAGGGCGCTCCGCCTGCGGATGGGGCCTGGTGGGGGGGGTGGGGGGTGCTGGGTGTTGCCTGGTGGGGACTCGGGGCCCGATGTGTCCTCTGGGGGGCGGGGCGGCACTGGGGGCCCGGCCTGAGCTAGATACACCAGGCCCCAGGGTACCAAGCCCTTGGGGCGCCAGGCTCCGTGCGTGAACTCCGCGTCTCCACCCGCAATGTACAGACAGGCAGCCGAGACCCAGAGAGTACAAGTGACCTGCCCAAGGTCACCGAGCGTTAAGTGGCAGAGCTGGGACCTCAGACCGTCTGACTTCCGGGGGTCGTGGAGTCAGCTGGTCGCTAACGACTTGCCTGCCCCTCACCCCCCAGCCGTCAGTGGACACCCCTGTGCCTCTGGTTTCCAGCTGGAGGAGGGGGAACCGTACCTGCTTTGGCCTTGACCAGCCAAATCATTACTGGACAACTATTTATTGCTCACCTACTGTGTACCGGCCTTCCTGTGACAGCCCCTGCCCTGCTGGCGCTCCCTGGCCTAATGGCAGAGGGACACATTAAATCAACACCTCTGACATGAGCAGTAGTAACAAAGATGGTGGTCTCAGCACCGTCATGGAGCCCTAACCACGTGCTGGCATTGCTCTTTTCTCTCTTCAGTGCTCACCACAGCCCCAGGAGGTAGGCATTCCTAGTGGCCCCATATTACAGATGAGGAAACTGAGGCCCAGAAGGGCTAAGTCTGCTGCTTACAGCCTCACAGCCAGTCCATGCTTGGGCTGTGGGGTCAGTGCCCACTGTTCCTGAGCACAGTCACAGTAGGTGCTGGGGACAAGTCAGGGGGCTCTGAAGGGCTTTTGCAGGAAGAAGGAGCCCTCACCTCCCGGGGAGTCAGGACGGCAGCAGAAGGCAGCCACAGAGCAGGGAGGGGTGGCAGAACAGCCCCGTCCCCCCACGTTATACATGAGGGGTTGAATTTCGGACGGGGCACGTGCCCTGCCCAAGGTCACCCAGCTCGGGAACGGTCAAAGCCAGACGCAGTGGCCACACGCCCTGTCACCACAGGGTCCTGCGTGATCTTGGCCCTGCCCCCACGCAGGGCCCCTCGGGAGATGCCACAGAGCACAACACAGAGCATGCATGGGTTGCAAACTAGACCATCTTCAAACTAGACCCACTTCACGGGCCTGGGAGGGGCCGGCCCAGGCAGTGCCTCAAGATGACCACGCAGAGCTCCCGGAGTGGAGCAGGAGGGCCTGTCCTGGAAGGATCCCTCGGGCTGCTGTGGGGGCGGAATAGGTGGCCCTGAGGGTGAGGGCGGAAGCAGAGTCCGCTGAGAAGGTGCGAGTGCTCGGGTCAGGCAGGTAGCCGTGGAGAAGAGAAGGGTCAGTGTCCGGGTCAGGTTCTTAGGAATGAGATGGAGAAATAGCCTCAAAGAGGTCAAGTCACTTGTCCAAGACCACCTGGAAGAGACCCGAGATGCTCCATCTCGAAGGCGAGCGTTGGGCTGGGCTCTGGGGAGACCCGCTGCCTGCAGGAGCCCCAGACCCAGTGGGGAGCTGGCAGCTAAGGATCGCGGTGGCAATTTGTCCCACCCGGAGGACTTCACAGAGGAGGTGTTGTTTGAACCAGGGAAGGAGAGGCTATTGGGACAGCATCCAACAGCTGCCTCAAAACAAGCCCAGTGTTACCTGGGGGTGAGGCTGACCATGAAAGAGTGGTTAGACTAGCAGAGGGACTGACAGAGTCAATCTAAGCCCAGAGCCTTCCCCCTCCCACCCCCCACCCCATTCCCTTCCTGGAGGGCCAAGAGGACCAGCACACCTCTCCCCTCCACCCTTTGTCTCCCTGGCGGTCTCTGGGCAGCACCTGAGACTTTTATGAAAAGAGGAAAGACGATGGGCTTTGGTGTGTCTTGGGTCCTGGTTTCACCACTTCCTAGCTGAGTGACCTTAGACTTACCTGTCTTTGCTTCAGTGCTCTCACCTGTGAGAGGTAATAATAATACCTACCCGTGGGATTGTTGAGAAGAGCCATGGCACAGAGTAGATAACCAATCGTGGTTGGCACCCCGGGGACATGTATTTTGCCGAGCCCACCATGCCCTTTCACACTGTGCATCTACCTCCGCTTCCCTGTCTCCTCACAGAGAACTCCTCTGCATTCTTCAAAGCCCAGGTCAAATAGCCCCTCTTCTCTAAAGCCACCTCTAATTGTTTTTCCCTCCATGCCTCATCCGGAGTCCTTGAGCATCTAGTCACCCAGCATTTACTAAACACCTACTGTATGCCAGCTACCTACTATACCATTAAGAGCCTGCGACTCCAAGAGAACAGGAATTTGTTTCCCAAGCCCTGCCCTCGCTTGACTTGGCCTCTCTGGAGGTTTTGGCTCCCGCTACATCAGGCAGAGATTCGCTAACCTCTGACCTGCCGGGAAGGGCCTTCCTCCCTTCTTTCCTCGGTGGGTGGGAGATGGGCAGGGGTGGCCGACAGGTCTGGGAGGGAGGCTGCCCCCTGGTGAGGTAGAGACTAAGCCTCCGTGTTTCTCTGTCTCCCGCTCTGTGCTCTCTTCCCCTTTCTCATACCTCCTTTGGTGCTCCTTCCCCCGCCTTCTTGTCTTTGCTGATTTCTTCCGTCTCGTCCCCCCACCCCCCGGGTCTGCACCTGCTCTCCTACCGCCCCCCCCCGGTCTGTACCTGCTCTCCTACCCCCCACACTTCCCTCTGTCCTCTCCTGAATCCCCTCCCCGCCCCCTGTGTGCTCTCCCCTTCCCCTCCCCCTCTGTCATCTCGCTCTCCCTGACTCCCAACCCTCTCGGCTGTTCTTTTCTCCTCTCTTGCCATCTGGGCTCCCGCAGAACCCCCGAAGAAAAAGCGGTCTGTGGTGTTGGACGAGATCCTAGAGCAGCTGGAAGACAGTGAGGACGGCGGCGACGAGCGGACCCTTCAGCCGTGAGCTGGCGCCGAGGGTACGTGGCTCCAGAGCCCTGGGGACGGGGCACAGCCGCTCCGGCTCTGCGCCCCCTCCCACGGGGGCCGGGCGGGCCGCACCGCCCGGTGGGGCAGCAGCAGCAGGCAGCCCCGCCCTCCACTGGTCCAAGGTCGGAGGGGACGATGGCCTCAGCCCACTGCCCGGGCATCCCGGGCCCCAGGCACTGACTGCACCTGCTCTGTGCCCGGCACTGCAGGGCCAGAGAACAGGCGCAGGATGCCACCGCGCCGGGCAGTCCCTCGTGGCAGCACGAGGATCTGGAAGTGGCAGAAACCACCGAGCCCTGCATCCAGCCCAGCCATTGGCGCTTCCCGCACGAGTTCCCCCTCTTGCTTCTCCTCCCAGCAACCCTGAGATGCAGACAGGGCCCCACCGTGCTGGCGCGAAGGCCAGGTTGCAGAGGGACTTCGGGGCTTGCACTGGGGTGCGCAGCTACATGGGCGCAAGGACCCTCGGGCCCCACTGCCCACGAGCCCAGAACACTCACCAGGCTGAAGGCAGCTCTCTGGAGTTGGGCTGTTTGGGCACGAAGCCCCGCTCCACGCAGCACAGACTGGGGACCCCTGCCAAGTCAGCTCACCTCCCTGGGCCCAGCCTCCTCCTCACGAACTGGTTCCCACCTCAGGGCGTTAACGAAAAAGAAATGTAATAATCGTGAAGAACGCCAGGAACAGTGCTGAGTGTGTAAGGCGGGCTCCAGAAGCTTCTGTTCTTGCTCCCCCCTCCAGGGCTGCTAAGCCGGAGTTCCCGCCTCCGTCTCTCCAGGGGACTGCTCACAGCCTGGGACGTGGCCTCTGTCCTTCCCCTTCCTCGCCACTTGGGACCATGAGCCCTGGTTTAGTCACCAGAGCGTCTTCCGTCCGCGCTGACCGTGGGGCCACTCACGAAGCACCAAGCTCCAAACCCAGACACTGGCTCATTCGTTGAGCCCGGCTGTGTCACTAACGGCAGACGCCCTCTACTCACAGGCTGGGGACCCTGTGAAATGCAAACAGGTCCCCAGCCCTGGCAAGCAGTGTCCCAAGGCTCATCCCAGACCTGGGGTGCCCACACCTACTCCCGCCTGGAGCTTCACACCCAGCACACACCAGGAGGGGGATGGTAGAGAGGAAAGAACTATAACCCATCTGCCCTGGGTCTGAACCCCCGCTGTGTGACTTTGGACCGGTGAGGTCCCCTCTGACCCTCAGCTTCTCTTTCTATAAAATGGGGGTGATCTTGTACCTACCTCAGAGACGGTGCTCGGACTACATCAGTCAATCCAAGTAAAGCCCAGAGCAAGCACTCGTCGGCGTTTTGTTTCCTTCTTCATTTGGGGCAGCTGGGAGCCCCGAGTGAGAGCCCAGGGATCTTTGACTTGCTGTGTAAAATTTGGTCTGTGTATTTTTCTGGGAGGAGGTTTCAGTCCACATCAAGCAGTTTTCGGAGTGGCCTGGAATCCAAGCAAGACCACACAGCGCCGACAGTCCTGCAAGGCTGAGCGTGTCCCCAGTTCCCTGGGCGGCAGGTGTTTCCTAATCCATCCTAGGTTATCCCTGGGACATAATGGAAGCAAAAGACACAGACCCGGCATGGCTCATTCCCAGCTTTTATAGTGAGGTGTCTCCCTGACATCAGACCATAGAGCCTGCGTGGGGTCCCTCGGGTGACCAGGCTCCCAAGTTTCCATGGGTCCCAGGGATGACAGGGCTGAGGTCCACCCCCTCCCTCCCCACTGCTTGTCCCATTAAGGGCCATGTGGATTCTTCTGGTTAAATAAGATTGCAGACCCGTGGGCCTGACACGGGAGGAGGCGACATTGGCACCGACTTCACTGAAGGTACTAGATTGTCCGCGGATCGGAATTCACCACCTCCTGGTGTTGCCATGCCAGCTTGGGCTCTGCATTCAGACCATTCTGGGTTCCTGGTAACATCCACCACTCACCAGCCTTGTGAGCGTGGGCCAGTGACTTAACCTTCGATTCCTCAGTCTCCTCATCTTTAAAATGGGATGGTGCTAACGGCGCCTCCATATACCAGGGGTATTGTGGGGCCCAGAGAGCCTCAGGCGCCTGCAGGAGGTGAATCTGACCCCAGGACCTCGGGTCTTTCTTGACCTTCTTGCTTTACCGTCTTCCCTGTGTCCAAAAGAAAAAGCAAGCAAGCCCTGGCCCGAGCCCAGAGAAAGCTCAGGACCAGCAGAGGAGCGAGGGGGTCATGAAGCTGAAGGCCTGAGGGAGCAGCAGGCAGGAAAGCCACCAGCCACTCAGCCAGCTGCCCGCAGGGAGACTGTGGCCCCTTCGCTCCTGCCTGCCCGTCCCAGCCTGGCGTCTGTACCCCCAACCCTGGGGGCTTAATGTCTGAGAGGGAAGGGCCCCCCCATAAGCAAATAGAAGCAGTCACTTCAACTTCCCTAGAGATCTCGGCGGGGGTACCCAGTCACCCCACCTTCGTGCCACACCTGGCCCTCACCAACGCCCATAGCAGACGCCACACTCCCCCAGGAGCACTGCATTCCCCACACGCAGCCATGAGCTGGATCATGGGGAAATGTAGTTTTAAACCCTTCGGCCCTGCCCCCATGTGCACCCTTCACCACGACAAGCAAGAAGGCCCTGCCTCCCCTGCCCCTGCCCCCCACTTGCTGCTCTCCGGCCTTTGCAGCACAGCCCCACCCCAGGGCCTTTGCACTTGCTCTTTCCTCTGCCTGGGACACCCTTCCCCCGCTTTCTTCCTGTTTCCTTCCCCCACCTCCACCAGCCACTCTGAGATCTTAGTTTAAGCTTCCCTCCCTTCCTCAGAGACAGCCCCGAGCACCTTATCGAAAGTAGCCGCATTCCGTTCCTTTCAGTCACAGCACCTGGACAAGTGTCTCAGTAATCCTGAGCCCTGTCCCCACCCCTTTGAAAGTAACTCTTTAAACAGGAACTAGTAAAGTTCTCATCATTTTTATTATCATCATCATCATCGTCATTATTGGTATTCTGGAATAAAAAGTATAGCTAGGTAATAATAAAATAAAGCCAGGTCTAGCCTGGCCCAGAGGAGGGCCTGTCTTTCCCCCTTTGAGGGAGAGGGACTGCGTGAAAGCGTTTCAGAAGAAAAGCATCCACCCAGTGTGTGCCGGGTGAACTGGGGAGACTCCGGGCCTTGGAGCCAAGGCCCTGGGGAGATTGACGGTCACTGTTGTCACCAGAGCAGTGGGGCACGGGGGGAGCTTTCAGGGAGGGGGCTTCAGGTGAGTTTGAATGATGATGGGACATCAGAGGTCCCAAACCACCAGAAGACGTAGGAGAGAAATTCCAGAAATAAAGCACGGAGGTCACACCTGAGGAAAGATGAGCATTCTGAGGTGGGTCGTGGTGGAAAGGAGCCTGTGTATCCAGGAAGGCAGCCTGGAGGGAGTGACCTCTGCCCGGCAGCCCCCGAGCAGGCCAAGCAGAGACGTGGTTTACCCAGTTGCTCCTCATACAAAGCCAAAGCCAGACTCAGGATGGGCCCACGGTTGCTGTGGTGCAGTTGGGAAATAAGTGAGCCCCTCTCCCAGAAATGACCGGTGTTGCCGTGCTTATTCCTAACCCTTTCCATCCTGGGGGTTACCCGTGGGCACCAATGCCATTGCCACAGTAAACTGGAAGGCAGGCTCGGGCCCTTGTGTCAGCGCTTGTAGGCCATTCCACAGACCCTCGGCCATGGGGTGATCCCAGAGTGTGAGGTCTGCCCCCTTCCTCCTGGGAAACGTGAGCTGGCATCCTCCGGCCGGTTTGCACGCTCTGCAGGGGCTGGTGTGGAGGATCACAGGACTGGAGTGAGCCCAGGTCCCAGCGGAAGCACCTTGACCCTGGGAAGGCGCCAGGCATCTTGCGGTGTCTCAGAAAGGAAAGGGGGGAAACGGCACAGGCCAGAGGCAGAGAGAGGGTGGCGGAGTTAAGTCCTCAAAGCCAACGGCTAATCCTCACCCCCAATCATTCATTCATTCATCCATCGAACACTAGGCATCCCTCTGCACTTGGCACTGTGCTGGGGGCCAGGAATACAGGGACAGAAACCCTGGATCCACACGGGAGTTTGTCTCCTGGGCTTGAAGACCCGAGAATCAGGCAGAAGACAATTTCCAGCGGCCTTTGCCCCCGTGTTTTTCCTCCTTCCCTTTTACCGCCTCCTTGGGCTCTTTTGTCTTTTGTGGCAGGGCCCGTCCCTCCCAGCGCCTGTCTGTGCTCTGCAGCATCTAGGAAAGGATTAGTGCAAGCCGAGCATGCAGGCTTTGGTGAACACAGCCGAGTTTGGTTTCAACATCTAATTCAATTTGTTCTGCCGAGATTGAAATATGAAATGGTTGCCAGTCAAACGTTCAAAGGACGGCGAAGGGAGAGTGAGCGCCTGCTGAAATTTGAATTTTAATGAAAATGACTTTAACCCTTTGGTACACCTTGCAGAAATGAAACGCGCTCCCCTCCCACGAAAAAGCCCCTCTGGTTCTCTTCGCTGAGCTTCACTAATAATATGCGATCCTTTTTTTCAGCAATATTAATAATAACAGATTAATAGAATCCTGGCTTAATAATAAATTTGTTCTCCCATCTTGCCCCAGCCGCTGAAATAGGCACCTTCCCCTAGCTGACTTTTCCAAACCCTACGCTAGACAAGCCAGGCCCCCCTGTTGGATACCCTCGTAACACCTAAGCGCCTCCCTGGCCCCTGTCACAGCTGTAAATGGTTGTCTGTGTCGTGGTTTCGTGTCTGTCGTCCCTCCTGGGGTTGTCAGCCCCAGGAGGGCAGGGTCCGTGCCTGTTCCGTGTGCACTGCATCTCCTGTGCCTCTTGGGTAGGAAGTGCTTGGTAAGTATGTGATGAAGGAACGAACGCCAACTTTGTCCTCCCAGCAGCTGTGGGAGGTAAGTTTACGAGATTGTACAGAAGTGGAGCCTCCAAAGGGCAGGCGACATACCCAGGTGACACGGCACAAGGGGCTGCCCCCGGGACTCACACCCAGCTCCAGGTAGCGGGAAGCCCTAGTTCCAACCCACCTTGAGCTCTCCTGCCCCGGGCAGTGGGGCAGCACGTGCTCGCAGGAGAGCCTGGCCCCACTCGGGGCCTTAATGCACACCCTCCTCTGCTCACCCCTGCGCCGCGGGCTGCGCTGCTGACCCATTTTACAGATGAGGAGCTTGAGGCTCAGGAAGGAAGGCCGGCGTGTGCCGGAACTCAAAATCTAACCTTAGGGCGGCTTGAATGAAAGGCATCCATCCAGTCATTTTTCCCCTGATGAGTTTCTTCCTGCTCAGCACCTACTTACCATGAACTCCTAACATGCTGTTTGATTTTGTTTTTAATACCATCGCATGCCGTCAATCCCCAGTGCACGGGCGCATGTTGGGGCTCAGTGGGACTGTGGAGGGCACCAAGGTAGAGCGTGGGGGTGATGGGGTACCCCCGAGACCCCCAGAGGATGGTCACCTCCCGAAGGCAGAGCCCGTGGCCTCATCCCCGGGGGCTCCTGTTGCAGAGCCCAAGGAGAGGTCTGAACCTGAAACACCTGGGCGCGTGCATCCCAAGATGTTTGCTCAGGCTGCTGTGCACCAGGCCCAGCCCTGGGTGCTGGGAGGGACACTCCCGGGTCCCCAGGAGCTGACAGTGGAATATGGGGAGACAGCAAGCAGATATTTTCTCCTCTGGTGCTCCTGAGGCTGCTTTCTGTACGGGGTGTCTGGAGGGACCGAGGGAGGACTCCCCAAGGAGGTGGCGTGAGAGCAGAGCGGGAAGGGAGGGACGGAGGGGCAGTGGGACTGGGAAGACCACTGCGCAGGCTCAGCTGGGCTGCCGAGCCCCGGGGGGACCCGGGGAGGAGGGCAGGGCCCCTGCGGTAATCCAGGGGAGGCGTGGCGGCTTCAACCAGCGGAGGAGCTGACAGGCGGCCGGGTCCCAGATGTTTTGAAGGTGGAGCCCAGGGGACAGACTAGAGGTCTGGCTGTGGGCTGTGCGGCGCCATGGTTTGGGCCCTTAGCCCAGGGAAGATGGAAGTCAGCATGTGCTGAGACAGGCCACGTGCAGGAGCTGGCCCAGGGGGGAAACCAGGCGTTGGGTTTTTAACGCGTTCAGTTGGAGAGAGCCATCGGGTGGAGATGGAGAGCTTCCCGGAGGATGCGTGTCTCCAGGAGAGAGGGCTGGACCAAAGGTGCAACAGGAAATCATCTATTTTTCTTTAGGAAATCTAAGAAGCAGCGTGGAGGCTCACAGCCCCGTGCAGGCAGAGCTGGGATGTCCTCGCTCAAAGCTCACCAGTTCCCAGTTCATTATGAAGCCACTTTTAGGCGGTTCCAAACTCTCTTGACCACAGGACCCCTTTTTCCAAGCAAAAGTCTTAGAAAAACCAAGAACCCCAATGTAGAAAACAGAGAGAGTAGAACCGCTCTATTCAAAGTCAGGGTGTAAGGCCCCCCACATGTTCATCCTCCCCGTCAGGAGTTGGTTGGAAAACCACTGATGTAAACATGTCCCATGAAGCATGGAGTGCAGGCTTCTGTGGTACACGAGATGATTTTAGGCAGCCCATAAACTTTATTTTTTTAAAAATTTTAACATGGGTTTATTTTCACATGTATGTTACAATTGGAAATAGACAGCTAGCTCATCAAGCCAACGGTTTTGCCAAGCCCTAAGGAGGAGGTAAAAAAATAGTGAATTTGTATAAAGAAAATTATTAAGAACATGAATGTGATACAAAGAAGTGGTAAAGGGGGCTTCCCTGGTGGCGCAGTGGTTGAGAGTCCGCCTGCCGATGCAGGGGACATGGGTTCGTGCCCCGGTCTGGGAAGATCCCACATGCCGTGGAGTGGCTGGGCCCGTGAGCTATGGACACTGAGCCTGCGCGTCTGGAGCCTGTGCTCCGCAACGGGAGAGGCCACAACAGTGAGAGGCCCACGTACTGCAAAAAAAAAAAAAAAAAAAAAAAAAAAGAAGTGGTAAAGGGAATTCCCTGGCTGTCCAGTGGTTAGGACCCCATGCTTTCACTGCCAAGGGCCTGAGTTCAATCCCTGGTCAGGGAACTAAGATCCTGCAAGCCACACAGCTTGGCCAAAAAAAAAAAAAAAAAAAGTGGTAAAGAAGGGACATGAGTGATCTAAACCGAGGGTTGGTAGGCTGCGGGCCTGTGGACCAGGTCCAGCTGCTGCCTGTTTGTAAAAATAAAGTTTTATTGGCACACAGCCATGCCCATTGGTTTACAGATGGTCTAGGCTGCCCTCCTGCTGCAGCAGCAGAGCTGAGTAGTTGAAACAGAGACTGTATGGCCTGCAGAGCCCAAAATATTTACTGTCTGGCCCTTAACATCAAGTTTGCCAATCCCTGATCTAAAGCAAGCCCCTCTAATCTTACAGCTCAGAAAGCCAGAGCCAGAGAGGGCAGGTGGCTTCCCCAAGGTCACACTGTGGCACTGCTCCCCATTCTGTGCCCTTCCCATCCTGCCACCTCTGCCCAGACCCAGCCAGGCTCCCTGGGCCAGAATCCCAGCTCTGCCACTTACCGGCAGCGTGACCTTGAGCTTGCTCCTCGACCTCTCTGTGCCTCGGTGTCCTCATCTGTGGACTGAGAACAATGGCCATACGACTCCTGGAGTTGTGAGGATCAAGTGAGTACAGTATGGTCCCTGCCATGCAGCAAGCACTGTACAAGCGTTCGCCGTAGTTACCCCATTCCCCAGCGTAAGGCGTGCCCCCCAGGCCCCAGCAGGCTCTCGCCATCACCCACCACCCAGCACAAGCCCTGAGCCCAGGGCCTTCTGGCTCAGCAGCAAACTAAGAGGGGCCCTGCGATCTAATTAGAGCATTGCCAGAAGCCAGGGCTGCGTCCCCTCCAGCTTCTTAATAGACCCCACTTCCCCTTAATTGCAGCTTTCATGAAAACGATCCACTGGGGCTGCAGTGCCCCATCCTTGGGCTCAGGCCAACAGCAAACATTTCTCTGTAGTCGTGCAGACTTCTGGATGGCAGCTGCTCCTGCCTTCCCTAGGAACTGTCTGGAGCCCTCCCTTCTCCTGGACCCCCAAAACAGATTCCAGGCGATCATATCACCGCCATCTTGCATGTCTGTGTGTCGCCCCATGGTTTACAAGGCGCTGTCGCAGGGTTGAGTCTCGGCTGCGACCAGGCAGAGGCTGTCGCGCTCATTGCCCAGGTGAAGAAAATGAGGCTTGAGGAGTGCAGTGAGCCGCACACGGCCAGTACTCCAGGAAGATGCTGGAACAAGGCAGGCCCCCTTGCCTCCAGGCATCTTCACTGGCCACCTCCCCACAAAGTTTTGGCTGCTTGGGAGAAGGAGGGACGCTTGAGACGTGGTGGGCCACATAAGACATAGCCTAAAACTAAAACACTGGTTACTTTAATGATTCTCAAACTGTATTTCCCAGAGGAGCTGGGATGTGGGTCCAGAGCCCTTAAGCCCCTCCCCCTCCAGTATTTCTATTCTTGGGTTCAGTTGCCCAGCCCTCATAGAATAAGCATCTCACCGCAACAGTTTTGAGCTGGGAGATCTTTTGTAGACTCTGAAATGCTAGCCAGCTTCTTTACCTGGTGCTCAACCAAAGAACAGCAGCCAGCTAGAGATACAGCCAACTGTGGTGGCCTTGCAGACAGACGGTGTATTAGAGTGTGTTTCCCCTGCTGTGACCCAAAAATCAGTGGTTTCAAGAAGATGGAGGCTGACTTCTCTCACGTGACATTGGGAAGGTGAGCACGCTCGCTCTGACAGGGCACTGCATAGTGGCAGGGACCCGGCTGCCTCTGAATCACATGGCCAGGAGGGCTCTCTCTGTGCAGGACCCGGCCAGCAGGAGGACACAGCCTGGGCCACCTCATGTCACTTCTTCCCACATCTCTTTGGCCAGGACAGAGTCACATGGTCAAACCTGCCTTCAAGGAACACTGGGAAATAGTCTCTCTCCTGGGTGGCCGTCGGCCCATTAAGACATGGAGGTCCTGGTGCTGCAGGAAGCAGGAGAGGTAGTGTGGGAATGGCTAGCAGCATCTGCCATGGATGCAGCCAGGCTGCTGCCCGGCGTCTTCATGGGGCATTGTCAAGATCAATTTCACTGTCCCTGATTTTCACCTTTTGAGCTGACTTTAGAACTCAACCCCACATGAGCACCATTCAAAGATCCAAAAATATGATGCTTCCATGGATTCTTTTTTTTAATTTTTATTGGAGTATAGTTGCTTTACAATCTTGTGTTAGTTTCTACTGTACAGCAAAGTGAATCAGCTATACATATACATATATGCCCTCTTTTTTGGATTCCCTTCTCATTTAGGTCACAGCATTGAGTAGAGTTCCCTATGCTATACAGTAGGTTCTCATTATCTGTTTTATACATGGCATCAATAGTATATGTATGTCAATCCCAATCTCCCAATTCATCCCACCCTCCCCCTTTCCCCCTTGGTATCCATACGTTTGTTCTCTATGTCTGTGTCTCTATTTCTGCTTTGTAAATAAGATCGTCTATACCAATTTTTTCAGATTCCACATATATGCGTTAATGTACAATGTTTGTTTTTCTGACTTACTTCACTCTGTATGACAGTCTCTAGGTCCATCCACGTCTCTACAAACGACCCAATTTCGTTCCTTGTTGTGGCTCAGTAATATTCCATTGCACACACATACCACATCTTTCCATGGATCCTTATTGCAAGAATTTGGATAACAGGTTTAAGGCCCAAGCGCTAGGTGTCAATGAAAAACCCCAGAGAAGCGTGTGGCTTTTGTTGCTTACACACAGCTTACACGCGAAGACAGGTTTGCTTACTGCCCCGTTGGCCAAAGCAAGTCACGTGGCGGAGCTCAAAGTCAGCAAGGGAGGGGTCTAGCAAAATGCATGAACGTGGTGGTGGAGGAGGTGAAAATCGGGCCGTGAGTGCAGTCAGGATCCCACACACGACTTAGCGTACCCTGCACCCATCCCTTCCCTTGGGGACCATCTTAGTGCCAGCGCCCATGTGTGGCCTGGATGACTGGGACACCTCGTCTCCCACTTTCCCCCACCGTTTCCCACCTGCTCATCCTTCGTGTCTCGACACCACTGGCTCTGAGCAGTGCCCCCCTGGCCACCCAAGACTCGGGTGCCCTCCCTCTGAGCTTCTCAGGGTTGTCACTGCCACGGTGCTTCCTCATGGCGCAGAGTGTGTGTGCTCTATCCCCAAAGGAAGCCTTCGAGGGCTTGTCCACAAATGAGGGGGGCTCCCACTAAGCATTTGCTGGAACCCAGGTCACCCCTAGTCCGACCTCTGGAGAAGCAGGCCATCCAGAGACTCTTTACTGCCAAACCCGGGAACGTTCTAGCCAGGCAGGTGAGCCCAGCCTCCGAGATGAATCCTCTCTCTTCTGGAGCGTTCACGCTGCCAAGGGACCCAGAGGGTGCTCATCAAGCCCCCGGGTGTCACTGGGCCAGCGAGTTAATATCCTCCTGCTGGAAGTTTCTGTGCTCTTTGCCCTCTGATCGTCACAGTCACGTGGGCCCCAGAGCTGCTCAGGGGTCACTGACAGATTCGCTCCAGCCGGGCAGCCTCAACCCCAATCCTCCTCGAGGAAGGAGAGCCGGGCCCTCCCCACAGTGCCCTGAGCACCCAGTACATGGGACATGGTTCCCATCCCCGCCCCACCCCCTTTTTAAATAAGCCCTCGGGTTTCAAAACAAAAAACAAAAAGAAACCCATTCCTTCTGGTTCCCAAGACTCAGTCCGTTCCAACCTTGTTTTCTTTGGGAAACGTTTGAATTTCGAAATCGGAGTTTGGATTTAGCCTCATTTCTCTGCATACTGACCCCTCTCCAATCCCTAGGCCTCCCTGCCCTGGCTTTCGAAGCTGGGAATCAGGGCTGGGCTTGTGAAGCAGCCCTTCCTTGTTCCTGCTCGGAGAGGCCAGCCTTGAACTTCCAAGTGTCTGGAAAGCAGTCCCAGTTTCCACATCTCTCTTCTGTTCAGCTGGGTATCTGATCTGCGAAGAAGCATATAGACAGATCTATGCTTTCAGCCCCCACTGAGCAAAGCAGTTTTTCAGAATGGAGAGGGGTTTGCATGTTCTCTGAGCTGATCGTCAATATTTACTTTCGCGGCATCTTGCCTACAGCAAAAGCTCCCGGACCCTCAAGACATGGTACTTGCCAGAAACCCAAGCCCTTGGGGGTGAGAGGTTAAGTTCCTCCCTTTAACCCTGAAGCACAGGCTTGAGAATCACACCAGCCTAGGTTCTGCTTCCCAGGTTCCTGAATCTCTGCGTCTGCTCCCTCTGCAGAGAATATACACTGTCCCTCCCAGGGGGTTTCAAGCCCAGGGGAGTTGTGGGCTGAGCCACAGCCCAGGGCCTCGTCCGGGGGAAGCACTTTACCATGCATCCCATCAAGTTTTACTGAACGCTACCCTGTGCCAGGCACCAGATGGTGAGCCAGGGGTACAAGACTAGGTCCCCATGGAACTCAACCCCAAACACCGGAAACAAGATTGCAGACCGGGATGCCCCTGAGGCGTGTGTGCGCGTGGGCATAGTGCGGTGCAGCAGGAGAATAATGCTGGGGGGCCTGGCTCAGATGGGGGTGCTGGGGAGGCACCTCTCAGAAGTGATGTCCCAGCTGCGGGGGGAGGGGGTAGCTAGGCGGAGAGGAAGAGGAGGTCCGGGTGGGAGGAACGGCCGTGCAAAGGTGGAGCAGTGAGAAGTGGGGGGGCTGGCTGCTGGCCTCCCTCCGCCCCAGCCCCCAGCCCCTCCTCCCTGCCACCATCCGGACTGGAAAACCCTGCTGGCACCTCCCAGTCCCGGCCACTGCTGGGCATGGACGGCCGTCAGCCGGGGACCGCCGCTGTGTGCCGGGGCCACTCAGGTCCCCACGTCCTCAGAGCAGCCACCTCCCCAAGGCAGAGTCACGTGACAGCTGACTGAGGTTTCAGATGTATCCACTCATGAATATCAATCAGGCCTGGTAATTCACAGTAAGTGGGCTCCAGATTGACTAATAAGCAAGGCTTTCACCCCAAACCAGGACCGGGGAAGGAGAGTGGCAATGGCGTGCGGCGGTGGGCAGGTGTGGGCACGATGTGGCCAGAATTGGGAAACCTGAAGGCAGGGCTGCAGATGGCAAGGTGGCCCGTGGCCACTCGCTCTCACAAGGGGCTGCCAGACAGCTTGGGGAGCAGGGGTCCCCTCACAGCAGCCAGCACCCTCGGGGGAGCTGGGGGCAGGCTCTGGGCCCGGGACACAGAGCACATGGAAGGGGCAGGGAGAGGGGGTGCAGCCTCTCAGGGATGCTGGCACCCACCCTGGGTCTGGCTGGTATTGAGGGTTTGGGACCCCAAACCCGGCCCCTCTGAGGGAGAGGAGGTTAACCTCTCCCTCAGGGATCTCCTGACCGCAGTTACGGGGTCCAGCCAGAGACCCCAGGAGAGACCGGTTGCCTGGGGCAGACCATCCCAGGAGGACCAAGCCCCTCGTCACCAAGTGAGGCCGAGCTGGTCCTGGCCTGGGAGTTGCAAGCACTTCCCGTGGGTGACAAGCTCACTAACCCTCCCCACAGCCTGAGGTCAGGGAATCGGAATCATGCACAGCTGGGTGGGAAAAGCCAGACTGCTGGGTAGAAATCCCAGCTCCACTGCTTACGACAAGCTCTGTGACCTCAGGACCAAGTGGCCCGGCTTTCTGTGCCTCGGTCTCCTCTTCTGTAAAATGGGGATGACAGGAACGCCCACCTCAGAGGATTCAGTGAGCGGGCCTGGGTGGGTGATCACCCCACTGTGTGACTCAGGTTAGACACTGCACCTCTCGGAGCCAGGGCTCCATCCATAGGCTGAAAGAGACATAAAGCCCCTGGCACACTGTGGGCCTTGGGGGAGGGTCCTTCCTTCCTTCTCTTGGTCTCCCCCATTGTGGGCTTGGTTCATCCACCATCCTAAGTGACCGTAATCACCACTGCTCTAACCACGGATTAATTTACTTAATCCTTCACCTCCCCGCGAGATGGGCACCATTATCATCATCCTCACCTCCACTGAGGAAGCAGAAACTCAGAGAGGTTAGGTGCTTTGCCCAAGACCACACAGCTCCAGGGTCAGCCAGGGTAGGAAGCAGGTGGCCAACTCTGGGCTGTGTTCTTCACCTCCAGGCTGCGTCCCCACTACTCCCCACCCCGTCCTGACCCTCCGTGTCTGCCTCTGCCTGGAAACACAGCCCCACCCATTTGAGAAAGCCTGGCAAGGCTCTGAACCACCCTTTCTGCCCGTTCCTGTGAGCTGGAAGCTTCCCTCCAGCCGGGCTGCTAGCAGCCAGAGCCTGTCCCTTTTCCTCTCGCATCTGGAGGAGTGTTTGGACTCTTAACCAGAGCTCGCGGGGCGTCTGCAGAGATTACATCCTACTGCATCCTTGACTTTCCTGGTGTGGTGCCAACTTGGTGCCACAGTCCCTAATGATTAGGACGAAACCCAGTCCGAGAAGCAGCATCCACCCTCCCACCCCGTCCTCCCTGTGGGTGTGGGAGCAGCATCAGTGTTCAGAAGCCCAGCGAGGACCCGTGCTATGTCTCCAAAGGCAGTCCCATTCTGTCAAGGATGGAGGTCAACCCAGAGTAAGGACTTGAGTAATCGGGGCCCACATTAGAAGACCCTGAGCCCTCCAGGCACACCTGTGACAGAGTCTCAGGGCTGGGGTCTGAGTCCTAATGACTCAGCCATCTTTCTCTGAGAGCTAAGTTCTGGCCCTGGGCATTCAGTGATAAAATGAAGTCCAGTGATCCATGACTGAAGACTCACCACAGCTCTGCAACCCACGGGCACTGCTCTTTCCCCCCATTTTCAGTTGGGGAAACTGAGGCTCGAGGCTATTCCGGGGACATCCCCAGAGTCTCCCAGCTCCGGACAGGCTGGGGTGTTCCTGCTGGGTCTCCCTGACGTTCATCCCCAAGCCCCAGACCGCCAGCTGAGGCCTTTGAGAGAGAGTGCGTGCGTTGATTCATTCATCAGAATGTTGACCGGCACCTTCCCTGGGCCAGGTCCTGGGGTCCATGGGGAAGAGGGCAGACACAGCCCCTGCCCCTCGGGGCCCGCAGGCTGGGCAGGAACAGACGGCTCAGGCTGTGGTAGCCTGAGACTGCTGAGATGGGGGGGACGCTCCAAGGGCACTGGGGAGGTTCCCAGCTCCGATGAGACATGCATGTCTGTGTGTCCTTTGTGCAAAGGACAGGGAAGCCATGCACATGCAGCTCTGGGTTGTCCGGAGCTTAGCCTCGGCTTCAGAAGGCTATGCGACCAGCGCAAACCACCACCTCTTTTGCCCAGACAGCAGCCAGGACACGCATTCAGTGTCCTCCAGTCCCCTCCCCACTACACTGGCTCTTTCTCTGATTCAGGGCAACAAACAGGTAGTTTAAAAACCACAGCCTCTGTGACCCAGGGAGGCAAAGAGGTCGGCTGCCTTCATCACAAACAAAGCCTGGGTCCATCCTCGAAGTGCCTGTAATATAATGTCAGGCAGAGAGAAGGGCTGGAAATCGGAGCACGGAGGTGGCATTAGAAGTGGGGGCGGGGGGACACCTTCACATGGGCTCAGGGACGGTCCCACTGATGAGGGGACAGTCATCTACCATCCCTGGGTCCTCGTGAGGATCAGCTGAGCCAAAGCTCACCAGGGGCCTCAGCTTAGCGCCTGGCATGCAGTAAGTGCTCAATAAATGGCAGCTCCGTGGGGGTGATCAGTGTTGTTTGCCTTACGATCCTCCGTCCCACTGATTCTTAAGCAGATGCCGGGTCAGCTCCAAACTCCCCAGTAGAAACTACAAAGATGGATGATATTAACGAGGTGCCGTGGGGAATAGTTGAGCCAACTTGCTGCTGCTGCTAATTTTCATCTGCATCTCAAGTGGGCTTCTGGGCCTCCGAGCTGCAGGGGAGCCTGGCGCGGATTTGGTGGGTGCCGCAGGCACCTGCCTCCTGGTCCAGGGGTTTCCAGTTATCCCTGCGCCATGGAGTGGTGAGGGTTGGCCATCGGAGCTCAGGAAGCCCAGCCCACTGCCTCCCATGAAACACTGGGTAGTTTCTCATTTTCCCCTTGAGCAGTTTCACAGCCCAGTTAAACCTGCAGCAAAGGCTCGCTGGGATGGAGACCCAGGCCCAGGAAAGGAGGTGGGTGAGGGGAATAAATACACCCTGCATGGCGCCCTGCCCCTGCCAACAACAAATGAGAAATAACCAGGAAGAGCTCAAGGGAGAAAGTGATTTACAGATCCCAGCCTGGGCCCCTCCCTGGACCCAGTATGAGCCAAATACATAAATATCCCCAGCATGTAGATTCCACTTTGGACATTTATTTTGCAAACCAGGCTGCAGGCTATACAAAGACACCCTGTTTCAGCTCTTTTAAAGTAGAGGTTTGCCCCCTGTCTTATACCCCTAAAGTGTGGTTCAGCCGCAGAATTCTTTTGCTAATTGGGATACTCTTTAAGCGGCCAGCCAGAGTCTGACCATCTTTCGTTTATCAGGGCTGTGTTGGAGTTGGAAGTGCTTCTGTTGAGAACCTCCCCTGAGCCAGATTCTTACGAATAATGCCTGTCTGTACTGTGTGAGTGGGGCTCGTGTGCCCATTGTACAGATGCGGAAACAGAGGTCCAGAGTGATGGAGTACCTTCTCCAGGGTTACACAGCTCAGAAACAGCAGAGTCAGCCTTCAGGGCCCAGGATCTGTCTGGTTCCAAAGCCAGCGCTTTTTCCAAAAATAGCCTGATGGGCAGGGGCAGTGAAGGAGACAGGGGTCGCTCTGCACTCATCATCTCGTAAAGGGTCTCCTTTTCAGGCTGATCTGGGGTCCAGGCAGTTCCAGGCCAGCCGCCATCCTGATAGCATCATTTTACCTTCCGGCTCACTGTTCCCCTTTGTAGCTCGCTTTCAATCAGTGTGAGCAGCTGAAATGAGATCCCCCAGCAAGTGTCGGCCCAGGTCCACAGGCAGGCCGGACACCACATATGGGCATCTCCAGGTGCTTTCCCTCCCCTTAGGACCCAAATCAGATTTGAGCAGGGACTGTCCAGGCTGGGCTGCACCGAGCCCAGCTTCGTGGGGCCTCAAAGCATCCAAGGCTTCGGGGGCCCAGCCCCGCCGTATCCCTGCCTACCTTCGTCCCAGTCTCCAGCCTCGTGATAATTCTCGGAACAGAATCGTCCAGCTCGGGCCTCGGGGCTTGGCCTTGCAGGCCCTCTGGTGAGCATCCCTCGTTTCCTCCAAGAGGCCTTTCCTTCCATCACCGTATAAAGTAGGGTCCCCCGACACGCTCTAATCCTCCTGACTCTGTTTCATTTCCTTCCTAGCACTTAACAGCCTCTGATATGCTCTCTGTTGATTTGTTTATTATCCGTTCCTCCTCCCCATCAACTAGAATGTTCCCTGGGGGCAGGTGTGTCCTCTTGGTCACTGCCCAGTCCTCAGAGCCCAGCACAGCTCCCGGGACAAAGGCGGGCAGATACCGAGCGAAGGAATCGGTTTGGCAGGTACAGAGTCCTTCAGTAAGGACGGCCCTGCCAGGCGAGTCTCCGCCCCACTTCACAGATGAGAAGACTAGGCCCCGGGGCCTGTCCAGGTGCAGAGAGTCGCCGTTTCAACCTTCAGTGGTGGCCGGCCACAGGACACTTTCCCCTCCATGAAGGAGGGATGTCCAACTCTTGGCAAGCTGCTGCTGCTTTCTGAAAGTGACAAAGGGGAATAAAATCAGTCAAGAAGTTGGAAAGTTGGGTCGGCCAATGTGGCTCTGAGCCCCGGGCGGGGCTGCAGCTGCCATCTGCACCGGAGCCGGAGCGCCGCGGGGTCTTGGGGTTTGCTGGCAGACGGCGGCTGAAGGCTCGCGCCTCGACTTAGTTAGAATGCAGCCGTTAGATCGCTCCCTCCTCTCTGATGGCAGCGAATGATTGACACTTACAAATTACCCAGCCGAAAGTGTCGAGTCTTTGACCCCTGAGTAACATCTTTGGCAAGCCTGAGATTTGCCAGCATTTTGTCATCTAATTACTACAAATCCCTTGAAAATTCACTGGCTGGTGAATTTTTAATGCGGGGCAATTTCAACGTGATGCATTGCCCAGATGGGTTCTTGCGTTTCTCACCTCTCTCTCTCTCTCTCTCTTTCCCTCTCTCTTGGTCTTTCCTCTTCTCTCTCTCTCTCTCTCTCTCTCTCTCTCTCTCTCTCTCTCGTGCTCACGCTCCATCCCTCTTTGCTTAACTTTAATAATCTCACAAACTTCTGAATGAGCTTGTAGCAAGACCCCAGCCTGAGACTGGGCAGAGCTGCTGGAGGATGTACCGTCCGCCCATCTGATCATGTCTGTGCTCTGTTCTTTGGAAATGGGCCCAAGACTGATCATCAGAAGAACACTTCATCCTTTGCCTCCCAGCCAGCCTGTGCGTCTCTGCCTTCTCCCCCTCAATGTCCCCAACTAGCACAAAAGACTACGCTGCACAAATAAACCAGCCTCCCTTATGACACGCCGTGCAAGTGGTTACTTTCCCCGCGCAAAGGGGTTGGTGACTGCAGGGTCGGTTACATTCACACTAAATCCTTGGGCAAAGCAAGTATTTCAGCACATTATTTGATTTCATTTTTTCCCCTCGTTCTTTAGATCCTCGGAGGATGGCACTCACTGAGGCAGGGTAGAGATGCTGCCTTTTCAGAGCAGAGGAGAGAGTGTACCTTCCACTCTGGGTACCTGGACAGCCTCCTGCCTCCCCCGACCCCGAGGGGAAGCCCTCCTTTCTCCATCCAAGCACCGTACTGACCCGCCCGTGCTGCAGAAGGAACTTGGAACTTCAGCCCCCAGGATGCCAACACTTAGGGCTTGCTCCCCACAGGAGCAAAACTGTCCTCAAACCACGAGTGAGAAATGGCCCGTGAATGGGAAGTCCAGCTCCGTTCTCCCTCGGAGAGCCGCCCTCCCGTTCCTGCTCAGTTTTTAACTATTTCTTACTCTTTGTTTTTTCTTCACCTTTTCTCCGCATATCAGATTCTTATTCTTAATACAAAAACAAGAGGCCTTTTAAACTTCATCCCCAGAACAGCCCTCGGTGTTAGGTTTTCCAAGTTGACAACACGGAGGGTGAAGACCGCGGTCGCATCTGTGTTCTGGCTGTTGACCTCGTGGAGATAAGTCCCTTCCAGCCACCCACCCGCTCTCCTTCCCCCTATTCAGGGAAACGAGGTTTCGCTTTTCAGCCCCATTTCTGGTTACATGTGTACACGGCTGATAAAATATTCCACTTCACCCCTTCTCCCCATGGGACCTGCCGTCTTACGGGAAGAGGGTTTGTATGACAGCGACCGCGACAGCCCGCGTGTCGCCTGGAAACCGCAGTTGGGGCGGGGAGGCAACTCTCTCCCTGCAGCTCCTCTTTATTCAGATTCCCTCTTCTGGCTCTGAGAATGGCCGTCGCTGGAGAAAACAAGCCCTAAGCCTCCTCCATGGGCTCCGGACAAGGCCCAGACGGTCACCCTGCCGTCCTTGAAAGGGGAGACATTTTGCCCAAGTCCCACCCGTTTGCGGCCACCTTCCCAGACGCAGAGCGGTCGGCTCTGCCCGGCTGTGGCTGCTCAGGGCTTCAGTTCCCCTTCCCTGAACATCCTCGGACGTTGGGTCCAGAGCAGAATCCGGGTGGCAACAGGTCCCGAAGAAGCAAACTTGGCTGGACGGAGGGGACCCAGCAACCGGAGAAGGGGCTGGGCATTGTGCACGGGGACGGGGATGTCACGGCCAGCGGAGGTCGTCCAGCAAGGAAGGATTTGAAGAATGGTCTGGGAGTCCTCCCCAGAGGGCTCTGGATGGGATGTGACACCGCATTGAAGACACTGTTCCCTGCTCTTCCCTCCGCTCGCCGGCTTCTCTCACATCTCCCTTCACCTGTAACTCATGTTCTCAAATCCAGAACATTCCAGAGGCCAAAGCGGGGGCTGAGGGAGACATCCCCAAGCTTGTTTCTAACCTCCTTTTTCAAAAAGCATCAGCTCCCTTTGCTCTGTGTACACGGGAGTGGGGACTTTGCACCCAGCGTTCTGAAAGCTGCCCCCGCAGGTCTGTGTCTGCAGAGCTCCTGGAGGCTGGATGCTGAGGGCAGTGCCACAGATCCTGTGCAAAAAAAGAGCTTCGAATAGGGTGTGGGGTTACTGGAGGGGCGGAGTCTTCCAAAAGATTGGAAGAAGCTGGGGTTCCAATAAGAACACAACCAGCATTGAATAAGCACCCACTCGGCGCCAGGCACCAGGGTGGCAAAGATGAGAGACGTGGTCTTGGCATCGACGGGCTGAAGTTTAGTGGGGAAGACCTTTGCATGCAGATTATCTCTTAGAAGGGGAGCATCAAGGTGGGAGGTTGCCAGAGTGAAGGCAGGGCAGCTACAGTGGCCTTCATGGGCGAGGAACCACACGTGCCTTGAGACCCCTCTAAGGGGGGGCTTGGCAATTTTCAGGCAAGTCTTTTTCAAACAAAGGTGCCCACTTGCATTTTGTGTGAAATACAGCCCGGTGCCTCCATGCCGTGGTTCGATTAGCACAAACTAGCAACACTGGGACCACATAAAAAGAAACGCATTGGGTCTTAAAAATAAGAGAGCACTGCAAATGATTAATTCTGTTAATCTGCCCACTGATGCGGCCCATCGTCCCCTTTGTGGTCCTCAAGACAGGAATGAAGCAAAAAGGCTGATGGGAAGTATGAGGGTGTCTTTATTATGCCTCAAAATTCCTCTACTTTTTTCTTCTTGTTTTGTTTTATTTTGGAGTCTGTGTGTGGACGTGGATGTGTTTGCGTACACACATTTTACTCCTAACAAAACTGCCGTTATTTAAAGTTCTGGTTTTATTTGAACCGTAGTCTCCACTTGACAGGATCTGCCAACAGTTCTGAGACTATCGACTTTTTTTCCCTCCTTTTCACTTACTCATTCAACAAATATTTCTTGGGAGCCTGGCACTGTGGTTTGCACAGTGACATACTGCTAGGACAGAAAGTTCCGATGTCCCTAAGTCTCATGGGGAAACAGATGATAAAGGCAAATTATACAAATACACGTATAATTTCACGTAGGGATAAGGGCTAGTGTAAGGGCCGACTTTGGTCTGGGAAGGCCACTCCGAGGAAGTGACATTTAAGCCAAGACTTGAAGATTGAAAAGAAACCACCCATGCATGACGGAAATGGAGGTGGGATGAGCAGTATGCTGGGCAGAGAGACCATGTGAGTCCAAAGAAGCAGGGGCACCTTTCTTTGAGTACAGAAAGTTGGCCAGCATTCCTGGAACATAGTGGATGATGTCAAGAATGGACTCGAGAGATATTTAGAGGCAACCGCCGAGGACACGCCATTTATTCAAACAGGAAAGACATAAATGTTCCAACAGTGAAGCGTGGGAGGTGGGGTAGAAACAGGATGCAGCAGATGCAGTGGGATAAACGGTTGTTTCCAATCTCCTTCACCTGTGCTGCCCACCACTTGCTTTCCCAACTCCCCCTGGCAGCTAGAGGTGTCTAAGAGACAGTTCTAAGCAATCAGACTTAAGCAGAAATCTGCTAGGAGCTTTGCAGGAAAGCTTTTGTTTTCTGGATAAAGAGTGAAACTGCAGCACCTGTCTTTTTGCCTTTAACTTGGATGTGATGCTTGGCACTGCAGCAGCCATTTTGCAACCTTGAGGGAAAGGCCAAGAGAATCACAAAGACAGGCAAGCCATTTAATCCACACTTCTCTCTAGATTTTTTCATTATATGAGAAGAATCGCCCCCATTCATTTAAGATATAGTTAGTTGGATTTTCTGTTATGTGTTGTCAAAAGCATCCCTGGGCTGGTACATGCAGTAAGGAATTGGGGCTGAAGAGAAGTGAATAACAATACGGGTGAGTCTGAGTTCAAAAGCAGCAGCCTTGAGATTCTAACATGGAGCACCAGGTGTGGAAGAGCCCTGTTTGATGGTAAAATGAACCTACTGTTTCCTTGAGTATCTCTACCTCAAATCCCATATTTATTGTGAAGGGCTAAGGGGAAATGAATCAAGATTGACACAGATCCTTTTTTTTTAAACAAGTGATCCTTATTTTAGCCAAAAGCAAGTTTGGTAGACAGACGTCACCATTTGAGAAAGACTGCTTTCTGGGGTTTAATTCATGTGTTCATTGAACTTTGATGGAGAAAGAGCCAAAGGTGATAAAGAGTGAGCAAGAGTGAGAGAAAGAAGATTTTTCTGCACAAGCCCTGGAGAGGCCCTCGTGCTAGTCCCTGGGTTTCTGGGTTTGAGGTACATTGTGACAATAAACGTTGTGTGGAGCAAGAAAGAAAAATTATGAGAATGTGCAGATTCTTTACACGATGTTAGAAGAAGAAAAAAACCCAACATTTATTCAGTGTTTTGTGTTCTCTCAAGAGACCCACATAAATCTTTGTTAAGAAAGGTATATGCATTGAAATAGAAATCATACAGTAGCCACAAACTTCAGATTTCCTAGAGTTGAGGCCTCAGAAATGCAACGGTTGAAAACACAGATGACACAGATGGGATGAATGTGGAGCCCTGGTTCCTAGAATCTGGCATCAGGGCCATCCTGATTCTACTCCCTTAATCAGGTCCCAGCTGAGGTCAAGGGCCAACTGGACCAAGAGAAGCCATCATGCCTCAGGGGAAGGAGCCAATGCTGCAGCTCAGATGCTGAACTCACAGTTCTCTGCCTAAGCTTGGGGCACGTTGACATTCAATCAACAAGCACGTATTGAAGACCTACGATGTCCATACTGTCTTGGGTGCTGAAATTATCTGGGTGCAAAGGATTAGGAACGTAAAAGGTGGATGTCAAGGTAGCTGCCAGAACTGAGAATCAAGAACATCGTAACGGCCACGTTCTCCGCTAGGAAGTGTAATTTTAGCTGCCTCTCAAGCAGGATGTGATCATTCTATGCCTGAAGTGGCATGAATGCTGAAAATCATTTTAAGATACAGCAGTTTGGAGGAAGTATCCCAGGGCCTTGGTGTTATGGAAAATACAAAGATTTCAGGGAAGAAGCTAGGAGACGTGCGGAAAACCCACGTTCCTTGGACTCAGTTCTGTTTTCTGCCCTGCACTGCTGCAGCTCTGTCTTTTCTCCTGTTGCAGGGATGTGGCCACATCGTATTCTAACTTCCTCTTCTGAGCACAAATGAACTGTTGGTTCACGAACATGTACCATCAAAACTTAGATTTGAGGGTGTAAGGTGAAGGAAGAAAGGGATAAAATACCATTTAACTCAGGACATAGACACAAAAACATCTGTATAAGAATGCTCAGGGCTTCCCTGGTGGCGCAGTGGTTGAGAGTCCGCCTGCCGATGCAGGGGACACGGGTTCGTGCCCCGATCCCGGAAGATCCCACATGCCGCGGAGCGGCTGGGCCCGTGAGCCATGGCTGCTGAGCCTGCGCGTCCGGAGCCTGTGCTCCGCAACGGGAGAGGCCACAGCAGTGAGAGGCCCGCGTACAGCAAAAAAAAAAAAAAAAAAAAAAAAAAAAGAATGCTCAGAGCAGCTTTTTTTTTTTTTTTTTTTTTTTTTTTTTTTTTTTTTTTGCGGTATGCGGGCCTCTCACTGCTGCGGCCTCTCCCGTTGCGGAGCACAGGCTCCGGACGCGCAGGCTCCGCGGCCATGGCTCACGGGCCCAGCCGCTCCGCGGCATATGGGATCCTCCCAGACCGGGGCACGAACCCGCATCCCCTGCATCGGCAGGCGGACTCTCAACCACTGCGCCACCAGGGAGGCCCTCAGAGCAGCTTTGATTGCAGTAGCTAAAGACTGGAAACAACCCAAATGTCAATCAACAGTACAATGGGTAAATAAACTGTGGCATGTTCACACAACTGAATACTTGTCAGCAATGAAGAAGAAACAAATGATGTACCCAGCAGCATAGATAGTGTTTCACTGAGTGAAAGAGCCCGGACACAAAACGGCTGTTACTCCACTGGTCCAGAGTTCAAGGAGAGGCCAAACTAACGGCTACTGATAGAAATCAGAACAGTGGCTCCCCTGGGGAGCGGGCGAGTGATGGAGGGGCTCGAGGGGGGCTGCCACGGGCTGGAGATGTTCTATATCTTGATCTGGGTGGTGGTTCCGTGGGTGTTTACCTAGGTAAAAATTCATGGAAATGTGCATTTTAAGTTATATGTGCATTTTAATTTTTTTAGAAAAGGAAGACTATAGATTCACATGTGTGTCATCCAATTATAAAGCCTGTTATGTGATTCATCCTGCCCCTGCCTACCTATTAGGATTCCCTGGGGAGTTTCTTAAAAACACATGCCTTGACCCCACCCCCAGGGATCCTGAAATAACTCATCTGGGGCACTGGTGATGTTTCAAATCTCCCCAGGTAATGTTGATGAGAAACCAGGGTTGAGAACTGCTGCTCTGGTGAGCCAATCCACAGCCACACATGGAGCTTCCAACCTGGCCCCGGGACTTCCGTCTCAAGAACAGCCCTAGCCTCCCTCCGTCCAGATGTTTTCCATCTGTTCCAAGAGATAAGATTTCAGAAATGATTGAAAGTTGGGATTGTCTCTAGTTCCAAAAAATCTCAAACAAGACGTTGGCACAGACCTCATGGAAGAAAAGGCTTTGTGGAAAAGATGGATCTCAAGTTAGATGGGTCCAACAAAAGCAGATGGAGAGTGGAAGGATAAGCATTCCAGAGTGGAATGGCATGAACGGGAGGCACAGATGCAGACCAGCCTCAGTGTGAAGAGCGCTACCCAGCTCTCAGGGCCTAGTCCAGCTGGGAATCCTCTCCCTAGCCTCTCCTCTGCCTTCTCCTACCCTCCTCACCTGCCTGCAGGGTGACTGTCCATTTTGCAAGCCTAGCTCCTTCTTAAACCACAAGCTCCCCCAAATACCATGATGGACATATCCACTTTTGAACCACACACTTTCTGACCCAATTTCTTGGACAGAGAGGGAGAGCGGGATAAAGTTTCCAACAGGGAGCTGGGAAGTCAGGCTGAAAATGGTGTCAAGTAGATCTGACCCAAAATCGCTCAGCTTGTAAGTGGTAGAAATTAACTCAGGATCAGATGCCGGACACCATCCGTTTGCCCAGATCTACTCTCCTCTGTTCTCCACCTGCTGTGTGCGTGGGAGGCTGGCATCAGTGGACCCCCTTTCAGGCTCCCAGGTGTGTGTGGCCAGCAGGAGGCCCTGGAAGAAGATGAGAGGCAGAAGGGGAAAGAGATTGGGGTACAGATTCGCCAGCCCCCCTGCTGTGGGGTCACCATGACTGTCTCCCTCTGCCGGGGGCCACAGCTCCTGACCCACGCTTCTGTCCATCAGCTACAGCAAGGTTTCTCAGCCTTTGTTTTTTATCATCCTTCTCAGGAGACTTATTAGACATTTTTTCCCCCTAATCACTTCCCCTCCTCCCCCACGAGACTGTAATACCACAGATACACTGGAGGTCTGTTTCTATATGCTGTGTGTGTGTTTGTGCTTAGTAAATCGAGTAAGATTTCTCCATAAGAAGAGCAATAATAATACCCCCATAGAGTCCCAGAGCTCCATGTACATAATTTGAAAACTGAAATAATAGATAATGTTTATGGAACACATCCTAAATGCATGGCACTGTTCTAAGCACATGACATTTATTGATTCATTAAATTTTCCCTGCCATGTACAACCCATAACTGTGCCCATTTTACAGATGAGCAAACAAATTCAGAGAGGTTAGGTAACTTACGTAAGGCCACACAGTAAGTGGCAGTGCTAAGTGAAGAACTCAGGGAGTTCTCTGCATGTGTGTGTGCATGTATCTGTGTGTCTGTGTGTGTCTGTGTCTGTGTACATTCTTATAATCGTGATGTTTGAATGGAAGAGTCTGGAAAGGGCACTAAACCATAGGCAGTGGTTACTTACAGGACTGAGAAAACAGATGGACCTTTACTTGTAATGCTTGAAATTTTCAATCAAAAAACAAATAGAGATTTTGAAAAACAAAGTCAATAATACTTTTCTTGCTGACCCGTGAGCAGGCCCTGAGTATGTGGCCTTGTGTGTGCCTATGCATGTGTGTGTGCTGGGGTGGGGAGAAAAACTTCCAGAAAGCCACAAGCTGGGGGGGAAAGTTGCCCGGGTCCCCGGAACCATTACACTGGATTGCTAGGTGATGCCGTGGTGCTCACAGGTGACCAAGGGCCATGCTGTGTCCCTCTGACTTCCTCAAGGTCTGTACCCACATGGGGGTGGGCACTGGGGTGCCCCCAGAAAAATATGCACCTGCCTCAAGCCACTGGAACTTGCTGGAGCCATGGGCCTCACCCTCTGGGGTGCTCACAATCACCCTGCGAGTGTGAACACCCCCCTAAGTCCCCCAGAGTTCACAAGGCAGGAAATTCTCATTTTCACCCAGGAGACAGCCTGTCTGTCGGTTAGCTAGGAGCCTCCTTCTATTTTTTTTTTCCTGAATGATAATTTCCCCCCTTTTTTTGTAGCTAAAAATCACCCAGGCTTGTCCAGACGAGAGGGCAGAAAATTATGCAGTGAAAGAGAAGGGAAGATAATTTCTCTGGGTCACAGGCATTCTCACTTGTCATCCGTCTGCAGGAGAAGAAGTGGAGGGTGGGGGAACCAGCCGGGATGTGAGGCCAGGGGATGAAAATGAAGGCTGGTCCAAATCCATCACTGTCCTCCTCAGCGCTCCCTCGGGGGATGAGCCGGGGGAGGGTGCAAGGGAGGGACGGGGGCTTTGGGCTCTGATCAAGGGGTCGGGAAGAGGAGGAAGGCTGCAGTGGGTAGGAGGGAGGGTAGCCTTGCTGTCCAAGCTGGACGGGCCCCCCCTTCCCCTCCTCAGGCCTCAGTTTCCCCATTGAGAAAAGAGGGATAAGAACTCCCTCCTCCACTCACCACCTGCATCCCTCACCCACACCGGAGATAACAGATGGAACATTCTGGAGAATCTGGACCATAAAAACACAAGATATGGGAGGTAACAGCATTGATGTCCACCAAAGGCAGATGAAGCCTGCAGGCTGGGGGTGCGAGGGAGTGGGTTCAAATCCCAACGCTGTCCCAAGGAGGGCTTGGGCAAATCGCACCCCTGTCTGAGCCTCAGTTGCCTCATCTGTCAAGTGGGGATAAGAACACGAGCCATCTCATATGGTTATTGAGAGGATGAAGTGAGACTTATATATAATGTGTCTGGCATATTGTAATCTCTCAATCATAATAACAACAGAAACGATAGAAAATTACAAGGGAACCACAAACAGTTGCCCGCATTAACAAGGGGTAATGGGTCTCGATTTCTCATGCATTTAAAAAAAAAAAATGTCTCGGAAGCTTTTAAAGAGAAATACAGAATCTACAGCCAGACAGACTGGTTTTCGTTTTAGCTCTACCGCCCACCGTGTGGCCCTGGGCAAGTCACTTTACTTCCATGGGCCTCAGTTTCCCCATCTGCAAAGAGCAGGTTGTGATACCTCTCAGGGTCACTGGGAAGATTAGAAATACTCAGTGGGACGTGCCTAGTATAATCACGACCACGGGTCTACAAAAGTGCTGGCTGGCCATCATTTCACTTCATTTCCTCTCCTCCCGCTCCTCACTTCCCTCCTCCTCTGCCCCCCACCTCCTCTTTGATTTAAAAAAATCAAAACCCCCCTACTCTGACTTCTTTTCAAATCTTCAAGGTTATCATGTTCCTCCTGTCTCAGGGTTTTGGCGTCTGCTGATCCCCCTCCCTAAAATGCTCTTCCATGCCCTCTTCACCTAATCAATGCCTCCTCATCCTTCAGACCTCAGCACAGATGTCAGAAAACCTTTCTGGACAGCCTGCGTCTCCTGCCCTGATATTCTCCCTCGTAGCATGTAGAGTTTGTGATTTAGTATCATCACCTCCTCCACTGGGTGGTAAACCCCATGTTCATTTGTTGATTCATTCATACTATAGATATTGATTGAGGACCTACCATATGCCAGATTGAAATGGTTGGGAGGACCAGGAAGCAGGAAAAAGCTAGATTCTTACAAGGAAATAAGTGCAAGAAGGCAAACATGGCTGGATCGAAGTGAGGGAGGGAAGGAAAGAGCAGGAAGAGATGAGGTGCAGGGGGAGGTTGGATTTAATACAAAAGGCAAGGAGACGTTGTATCAGTCAGCTACTGCTGTAATAATGCTGCCAAACAAATTACCCCAACATTCAGTGGCTTGAAACAATAAGCATTAAGTATTGCTTCAAGAGTCTATGGGTCACCGTTCTGGCTTTTTCTGGGCTCTCTCATGCCTCTGTGGTCTGTGGTGGGTGCTGATGGAGGCTGGCCTCTCTTACATGTTTGAGGCTCAGCTGAGCTAGAATGGCTTCTGCTGGGAGAACTTGGCTCTCCCCCATATAGTCAGTAGCAGGTTAGCCTAGGCTCAGTCTCCAGGTGGAGGCAGGGCTACGAGAGAGAGCTGAAGCTGCAAGGTCTCTTGAGGTCTAGGCTTGGAGCTGGTGTAGTATAACTTCTGCAGTAATCTCTTGGCCAAACCAAGCGTGGAAGCCAGTTTGGTCCACCATTTCTCTATCCCTGCAATAGCACAGTGCCAGGCATAGGTGAGGATCTCAGTCAATATTTGTGGGAGGGACGGACAGGTGGAGGGATGACGGATGGATGCTCTTGGCCTTTGGCTGGGTCAGAATTAATGATGGGGGTGGGGTATGGTGGTAAAATCCCTCAGCCTGGACAATTAGGAGCCCCAGCTCCCCCTCCCCAGGGCTGCAAAGAGGAGAGGCGACTGCGTTCTTCCTCCCCAAGTTTAATTAAGTGATCTGCCTCCATGGGGCTAATCCTGTTATCGCTGCCCAGAGCTGACCACAGGGGCGGTGTAAAATGTCAGCTGTCTGGAGGGCCTGGTGGGACGCTGAAAGCCACTGGAATTTGGGGACAGGCAGGGGGTGGAGTGGAAGCCAGAGCCCCCACCGGGGCAGAACGTCCACTTTCCAGACACACACAAAGGGGCTAAGCTCACTTTCAATCCCATCCCAGGAGGAGGCTCAGAGGAGGAGGAGGGAGTTGGCTAAGAAGCTTCTGACTTGGGTGGACTTTGCTGTGGCCGCTGCCTATCCCAGGCGCCACATTCCAGAGGGGAAGTTTCCGGCCTCACATCCCCTCCTCTCCTAAAGAAGTGGACGCTCCCCTGTCCTGGACACACAGTTTTGGACCAGATGAGCTTAGGTTTGGATTCTGTGTCAGCCATTTCCTGTGTGGTCTTGGGCAAATTGCTTAACCTCTCTGAGCCTCCATTTTCTCATCTGTACAATGGGTGTGGTAATATCCATCTTCCAGGGTTAGTGAGAAGATTCAACGAAACACCTAGAACAGTGCCTTGCATGTAGTAGGTGCTTAGAAAATGCTGTGCAGAGGCTGCCTCCCACTGTTATGATCACACTTAACATGACGCATGGTTGTCTTTTGTCTCCCCTACCTATCCACGGGCTCCTTAGGAGCAAAGACTGTGTCTCAGACATACGGCCGCCACCCTACTCCTTCAAGGCCACCTATCACCTTATGGCTTGTGACCAGCACCCCCTGGATGTGTGCAAAGCACAGGCTAAGTGACCTTACCAGGCAGCTCTGCTCATCACCCAACCCCAGCCCCTAGCCCAGGGCTTGACTCACGTTGCCCCAGCTTTTCACGTGTGACTCATTCTTTCATTCATTCATTCATCAACAGATATTGGTTGATGCCATTTCCCTGACTTTAAAATGGAGCATGGGAATGGAGGGAGGGTCATTGGAAAAGACAGCTCCTTCTTGCTCTAACATGCAATGGTTTGGGGGGACTTAGGGCCCCTCCTTTTCCCTGAAAGTGATTCCCTAATCTAGTGCCTAAAATTCCCCCCAAAGGCAGAAGTCTTGCTGGTCCCCAGTCATGAGGACTCAGGACACCTGCCGAGGTGGGAGCGATTAAGAGCAGTTGCTATTTGGGAGACAGGAGCAAAGCTCCAAGGATGCAAGTGGGGAGGAGAAAGCAGAGCCTGGGGCAGTGAGGACTTTCACTAGTGTCCCAAAGTGACCCTGGAGTCACCTTTATAATAATCACCAGCTTGTCCCCAGAGCTTTCCATTCGTCATATGCTGTCCTAAGCATTTAAATTTCATCCTCCAACCAACCTATGAGGCAGGTACTGTTTTTACCCCCATCTTGCAGATGAGGAAACTGAGGCTCAGAGAGGTGGCCAGAGTCACACAGCTTGTACGTGGGGAGCTAGGCTACCAACGCTCTCGGAATCTCTGTTTTCTCATCTGCAAAATGGGGATGAGTCACTGTGCCTGCCTCCTGGGGTGCTTGGGGGATGGCAGAGCTTTGTGTGTGCCTGGCACAGAGAGAGCGGGCCAGGGAGGCGCCCCCAGCACGTGGCTGCGATCTGGCCGGAGTCCCCGGGAGTCACCGGCCGGAGATGGGTGAAAAGGTACATCTGCCTCCTGCCACCGTGGTGTCCAGAAGTCACGCAGAAATGGCGGCCCCAAAGAACTCCATAAAATCCAAGTGGTAGTTAAGTTGGACTCCTGAATGAACAGGAGTAATTAATGCACTTCACACAGAGAGTGAAACCCAAATGTCAGACAATGCCAGGGCCATTAAAGC
Organism: Mesoplodon mirus; assembly: GCF_964341445.2. Taxonomy (NCBI): domain Eukaryota; kingdom Metazoa; phylum Chordata; class Mammalia; order Artiodactyla; family Ziphiidae; genus Mesoplodon; species Mesoplodon mirus. The sequence continues at coordinate 14,912,823 of NC_138989.1, forward strand.
CGCCTCTGCTGCAGCTCCGGCCTGCCGCTGGCTGGGTCTCCACCTGGCCGCTGACCTTCTTGAAGGCTGCAGACAGCACGGCAGGAGGGTAGCCAGGCCGGGGGACTGGAGTGTGGGACACGAGGTGGGCTCTGCAATCTGCTCAGCTCTGGGTTACCAGCAGAACCTCATCTTCTTCATCTGTTAAGTGGGCTGTTTCTGCCTCATAGGGCTGTAGGGAGAATTAGATTCAATCACGGGTCCCGAATGTTAGTCACATGACGGCCGCTCTCCAAGAAGTGGGTAAATACTGTGAGGGCAAATAGTGCCCAACACATCGTAGGTATAGCAAATGCCACTGGTAACCCACCCACATCACCTTTCCCCAGCACCCATCCCCAACTCTTGAGGTGGCTGCTAAAGGCTTTCAGCTCCTTCCGTTTCCAGAGACACACCCTCTGCCAATGGGAGCCGCCGTTGAGTAGCAGGTTTTGTCACCCTGTCCACCACTTGCTTCAGGAGCTGGGGCAATGCTGCGGTACCATTCACCCTCCCGAGCTGCCCATGGGACTCTAGCTAAAACAACATCTTCACCCAGCTCCTTCCCCTGCTCCGTCCTGCTTCCCTCACCTCTCACAGATTTCTCCTGCAAATGCTCTTTCAGTAAGACACTTCCTGTGAATCCCCGTCCCAGGCTCTGCCTAGCAAGGGAGTCACTTAAGATCATAGGTGTTCAGTAAAGACTTGTCGAATCAAGGTATTGTCTGTTATTCTAAAAACACAGGACCAGGATTAGGGTGAGGCAAGTGAGGTGCCTAGGGTGTAAAATTTAAGGAAGCCCTCGCTCTTAGAGTCATGCAAATGCCTAGTGCTGCTAAAAAACTGGAAACCAATGATGCATTGATCGATCAAGAACCAGCTATGTAAATCACGGGACATCCTGAAAGAGGGCCAAAGATCATGGTTATGAAATCGATCCTTGAGTCAGATGTAGATAGACCTGAGTTCAAATCCTGGTTGTGCTACATTGTAACGGTGACCTTGGGCAAGTCACCTGGCCTCTCTGAGCCTCCTTTTCCTCATCCCTAAAATGTACATGATAATATCTCTTTCACAGCGCTGTTGGATGGTTTGATGAGATTATGTTAATGGACTTTGCACATCATGGGTGCTCAAGAAAGAGTAGCCATTGATCGCAATGAGGGTGTGATCAATGGCTGCCTTTGAGAGCACTTAGAGCAACTTTGTGAAGGTGTCAGAGGTGGGATGTCTCCTTCCCATATCTGCCCTGTGGTTCCCTCCCAGATTGCTCTTGGACTTCTCAATTCTGATTCTCATGTACTGCATCGTAGACTAAATTATTAATTTTTAATGTTGCATACATTCCCTCTGCCCACCAATGGGCAGCTGGATCGATGTCTAAGGAATCCTTCAATCATAATTATGATAAAATGAGGTATGCATAAGTGCACCTCATTCCATGAATTGACCCCAGCAGCTAAAAGGAAGACCACAGCAAATGACACAGAAGCACCCCTCCAGAGGCGAGATGACAAAGCATGGGCTTTGAAGAACCATATCTGGCCGTGTCTGGTTCCATTACTCACTGTGTGGCCTAAAGCAAGCTGTGTTTCCTTTCTCTGCCTCAGTTTATGTGTCTGCAAAACAGGCAACATAAAGCTCATACTGTTAGCTAACAGTGACAGAGAGTTAACTATGAACCCATGCACTGGGCTAAATTAATTTATTTACATGACCTCTAAAGTTTGTAACGGTGGTATTATAATGATCTCCAGTTTCCAGATGAGATGGATAAACTATCCAGAGGGAGATTGGCAGCTTCCAAAGGTGGTGAGCATCTTAACTTCCAACAGAACCTGGAATGAAGCAGGGTGCAGGAAAGAATGGGAGACTAAACCACAAAAGCCTGGGAGATGACAGGATGCTGTGAAGGTCTGTGATCCTGCCTGATGAGCCATCATGAAGGGCCATATTAAATCATGTTTTTGAGTGTTCCCTGTGTAAAGTAAAACCCAGCTTGATTTTAAGGGGTGATGAAGGTCTTTTCTGTTTTGCTTCCTTTGGGGATCCAGCCATGGATTTTTTGCCTTTCAGGCATTCCCTTTTCTTCCATAAATGCATCACCACTTTCTGCAACTCTAGGTCCACAGAGCTTGGGTGAGGCTGACCCACCTTCAGATCTAGGGTTGATCACATGACTCAGGACTGGTCAAAATACTTCATCCCCCGGGCCTCATTCATTGGTCTGGGAGGGGCATGTGACCCAGATTTGACCAATCAGAACATTTCAGTCCCCTAGCTACACTGATTGGTTCAGGGATGGGCATGTAAGCAAGTTGGTCCAATTGGAGCTAGTCCAGGAATGTTTTTCTGGAGTGGCTGAGAAAGAGGAGTCTCTCATTATTCCAGAACTGCAAACAGTGAGGAAGACTGAGAAGGGGACTACTAGTAGCTATCATGTGGAGCCTGAGAATGAAGCCAACACCCAGGAAGCAGAAACAGGGAAGAAGAGAGACACACACATCAAGCCCTGATGATTGTTTGAGCATCTGGATCCAGCTGAGCCTGAAGCCATCTATTCCTGGATTTTTGCTACATAAGACAAAAATGTTTGTCTTAAGTCAGTTTGAGTTGGGTTTTAACCATAGAAACCCAAAAAGCTGTTTGCATTATTTTTTCCCAGGGAAAGCTTTCCTCCCACCGTCCCATGATGTCATTTCTAAGCGACAGTGTGGAACAGCAGAGAGAGCATCAAATTTGGCATCAGACACACCTGGATTAAGATCAGAGCCCTGCACTTAGGCAAGACCCCCATTGTTCTAAGCCTCAGTTGTGCCTCTATAAGATGGGGCTATTAATATTCCCATCACAGTATAGATTTGATGGGAAAATGTATGTTAAACTTTTACATGAGCTATTCCTTCTACCCAGAATGCCCTTCCTTTCCCCCCTTGTGGACTTACCCTCTATCATCTTTCAGATTTTCAGCTCAAGGGTCCTTTTGTCAGGGCTACCTCCCCTAATCTTGCTGGCCAAGTTCAGTTGGTCCATGAAATTGTCCTACGCTTGGTAGCTCTTGTCACAGTTTCAATGTGTCATTACAGGCATGGTTATTTGATTAATGTCCACTCCTCCACTAGAATGTAAGTTGTAGGTAGGCAGGGAAGTGTTGGATTCTGGTCACCACTATGTGCCCAGTGCCCAGTGCCCAACACACAGCCAACCCTCGAGAAATGTTAGTTGTATGAACTGCTACTGAACCCAGTTTCCAATCATTTGAGGCAAGGGGTGTTTCTGAGCACTCAGCCTACATAAAGTGAGTGTCGGACAGCTACCAGGATGCCATGATTTCGGCAAGTGTCTACGTGGGTCCATCTATCCTGAAACCAAGGGAGATGGGTGTTGGGGTCTATACGTGGTCAGTCTGAGCCATGTAGATGGCAGATCTGCATCCATTAGTCAATTAAATTTCACTACGCCTTTAGGACCAGGAAGGCAGGAACAGTGGCCACAAAAGTGGCCTTCAAAAAATCTATGGAAAGGATAAGCTTAAAAATAAGGAGACACTGGGCTTCCCTGGTGGCGCAGTGGTTGAGAGTCCGCCTGCCGATGCAGGGGACACGGGTTCGTGCCCCGGTCCGAGGGGATCCCACATGCTGCGGAGCGGCTGGGCCCATGAGCCATGGCTGCTGAGCCTGCGCGTCTGGAGCCTGTGCTCCGCAACGGGAGAGGCCACAGCAGTGAGAGGCCCGCGTACCACAAAAAATAAAAAAATTTAAAAATAAATAAATAAAAATAATAATAATAAGGAGACACCATGCTATTGCAGACTCCGGAGGAGTCATACTTCTGGAGGGTTCATAACTCAGCTCTGCCACTGACCGGCTAGCTGTGTGGATTTGGACAACTCTGATCCCTCTCTGATCCTCACTTTCCCCATTAATAAAAGGGAGATGGTCATCCCTGCCTCCCAGTATTGGAAAGAGGCAAACTGACTGGATCCAGGTCCCTGTCCTCCACTCAAGCTGTGCGACCCTGGACCCCTGATGTATCCATTTTGTGCCTCAGTTTCCTTGGCTGTAGCAAAAAAACCTAACTTACAAAGAGGTTGGAAAAATGAGACAATTTAATTAAGTGCCAGGAACCAAGCCTGAATTTAATAGGCATCCAATGTATGTGGCTACTGCTATTTTCTGCTACTTCTGTATTAGGATTATTAGTAGAAATATTAATATAATGTCAAGCACCCTACCCAGTGCCTGGGGGACCATCGGTCCCTTTCTTTTCTCCAGATGTGCATCCTGGCTGTGTCCACTGGCTGACCCACCCCAATTAGGTGACTCTCGTGTTAATATTGACACACAAAGGAGCCAGCTGGTGACCTCTGAACTCAGCTCATTTGGGATCACAGGCTGAGTTCGGCCCCAGCCCTCAGCTCTGAGAGCAGGACTCGTAATCTTCTTTGACGTCAAAAGGAGCTGGCCTCGCCCTGACCCTTGCTCCCCAGCTCCCTGATTCCTGGCGTTCCCAGGGCCTGACGGGAGTCGCACCGCCCATAGCACAGACGTGGCCTGGACCAAGTGAAGGGAGGGCCGCAAGAGCCAGCGTTTCCTGCTTGAGGAAGGGAGAACCTTCCACTCAAGAAAGCTTAGCTGGCTTCTGGGTAGAACGTGGATATGGGGGGGCAGATTGCCAGCCAAGGAGCCAGTTAGGAGATCTTTGCCGTCATCCAGGAGGGAGATGCTGATGGCTGAATTTGGGTGCTAGTGGGAAATAAAGCATGGATAGGACAGAAACTGGAAAGGCGGAATCTTAGGGCTCACTGAGGGGTATTGGGAGGGGTGGTCTAGGAGGAAGGTCCCTTCCCAAGTGTACACACACAGGTTTGGGGTTTTTTAAAAATATTTAGTTATTTATTTTGGCTGCACCAGGTCTTTGTTGCGGGACGCAGGATCCTCATTGCGGCATGCGGACTTCTTAGTTGCGACATGCATGTGGGATCTAGTTCCCTGACCAGGGATCGAACCTGGGCCCCCTGCGTTGGAAGCGCGACGTCTTACCCACTGGACCACAAGGGAAGTCCCACACACAGGTTTTTTTTTTTCTCACAAGAGAGGAGTCCAGGCACCTCACCCACTGCCCTTGTCCCTGCCATGAGTGACTAGAACTTGGTAGTTAGAAATTACCGAGCATTAGAAATGGCCTTGTGTCTCCACGCTGCTGTCTTCACCCAGAACCAGCACTAGCCTCAGCCCTGCCTACCCCCAACACGGAGCCCATGAAACAGACCCAGAACCTGGTGATGCCCGGGAGGAGTTGTCATGGCAACAGGCGCGTCAGCACGGCAAGATGGGGAATCTTACTGACCCATACCCAGCCCACTGGCTGCCCTGTAGACAGAAGCATGAACCATCAGCTCTCCTTGGAGCTGGCACTGGGGAACTTGGCTCTGGACGTCCCATCAAAGGAGAGGTTTGCCCATGGATGTGACTAGACGAAGAGCACCAGGCCAACCTGATGATGGAGCTTTCTGGGTCCTTCCAGGGCTTCCCTGGTGGTCCAGTGGTTAAGACTCCACACTTCCACTGCAGGGGGTGTGGGTTCAATCCCTGGTTGAGTAACTAAGATCCCGCATGCTGCGCGGTGCAGCAAAAAACAAAAAAACAAAACCAAAAAAAAAAGGCTCTGGGTCCTTCCAGATCTTTCTATGATGCCTTTGATTATGGTCCCTTCTGGAAGACAGTCTGCTTCCATTTTCTCCTGGCAGCTCTCCCCTCCTGTGTTGATGGGAGCTGACGCCCCAAGCCCTGGATTGACTGACATTCAGCTGAAATTCCTCTCTGTGATGGGCCTGGTGCACACGGGGGTGGAAGAGGATGAAAGAAGGATCAAAAGAGTTAAGATTAAGGGTGTGGCCTCTGGAGCCAGACTGCGTGGGTTTGACTCTGGCTCTGTCACTCACTAGCTGTGTGACCTTGCGCTGGTAACTCCACATCTCTGGGCCTCATTTTCTCATCAGCAAACTGGGAGTGATCACTCCAGCACTCACTTTATTGGATTTCAGTGAAGATTAAGTGAGATGATACTGGACAGTGCCTGGCACAGTAAGTGTGTTCAATTCTCATCATGTTTTCCTTCTCTGAAATCACTTATTCTCGGGAGGAGGGGAAGACATTTCTGGCCACAGAGCCACAAAGACACAGAGGGTTAAATAAAACTGTAAAAGCGTGAACAAGTCAGAACTGGATGTACTGAGAATTAAAAAGAAGGATGGTTTTAAAATATTATCTGAAAAAAAAAATAAGATAAAATATTATCTGCACTAGACTGTAAGCTTCCAGGAGGTAGCAAGTAGGTCTGTCTGACTTATTCCAATCCTCCCAACACCCAGCACAGGGCACAAACTCTTATTTTCAGAGTCTGAAAATTCCATCAATTGTAAGAGGCGTCATCCATTTAATTACAGTGTTTCCCAAAAATAGATGTGGGTATTATATATGTAATAGAGCTCAATTTCAACATGTTAAAAGGAAGAAAAGAAACTGATCTTAAAATTGGAGAAATAAAGGAATAGATCATCAATAAATGGTAACTGCCTATGTGAATGAATGAACAGTTGCAGAAACAATACAAAGGAGTATGGTTAAATACCGTGTGCCGCCAATACTGGAAGATTTAGGAAGGGGATGCACCATCACAAGCAGAGCATATCTGGGAAGCCTTCCTGGAAGAGGTGGGCCATGAGTGGAAATAAGCAAGAACTTATCTGACTTAGGAAGAGGAAGAAACAGTGGGGGAGGGACATCTTGATAAATCAGGAAACCAGGTGACCATCATCCCCACCCCCTTGCCACCCCCCCTTAGGCAATGGAAGATGGCAGAGTTATCCAGGGAAGTGATTTCTATGTTAGCTCAGAGGAGTCAGGACCAAACCAGACATGAGTCCCAGGATATGGGCCTGCATCAGGCTAAAACTACATGGGACTTAAGATATGGGCACTGGAGGCAAAGAAGCCTGGGTTCGTATCCCGACTCTGATTGCTCCTTAGCTGGGCAACCGCAGGATGATGACTTGGCCTCTCTGAGCACCGAGTCCCTCACCCAGGAATTGGGGAGACCAAAAGGATGCTGAGGTCAGACATGCCCAGAATCAGGCATGTAGAAAGTGCCTCATAAACATTAATTTGAGAATAAATAGGATATGTTTTCTATTGGGGGGAAGGTTTTGAAAGTGAAAGGCCACCAGCCAGGAGGCACTCCTTCCAGCCCTGGAATTTGAGAGTCCCAAACTCCTCAGATGAGTTACCCCTCAAGCCACCAAGATTGTTGACCTATTGATGGGTATAGGCAGCACCGGGTATTTTGCAGGGTCCAGTGCAAAATGAAAACGTGGGGTCCCTTGTTAAAAAATTATTAAGAATTTCAAAATGGGGACAACAGAGCATGAAACCAAGCATGGGGCCCTTCTAAGCACCGGGGTCTGTGCAATTACAGGATGCAAACCCATGACGTGGACGCTGGGCAGAGAAATGTGCCCTCCAAGCTGCTTCTTTGGGCCTCTCAGCCTCCAGCCATAATCCTGGCAAACACTTGGAAAGGAACATTCTACAGGCCCCAGCATGGACTGGAACACACTTAATTTGAACGCAGCCTTGTGAAGTAGGTAATATTGTTATCCCATGTTACAGATGAGGGAACTGAGGCACACAGGGAAGGACCACCAGGTAGTCCACCAAAGGGCACACAGCTGGGTGGTGGCTTTAACCCACGTCTTTGGGAACCTGTACCCACGGAATCTGGAGGCAGCTCACTCCTTCTAGAAGCTGAAATACACATTCCCTCCAATGCTGGCAGCCTCTGATGAGGTTTAACCCAAATGTGGGAGGCCACACGGCCAGAGGTTTAATCCCAGCCTCCGTGGGCACCTCCTGTCCATCGCACCCCCCTCCTCCAGCAGGACAGAGTCCGGCGTCCGCCAACTTGCTCCCCGGGCCGAGGCCAAGAGTTAGCATCGGAAGGGAGCCGGGAGAGTGTGAGAGCGGAAGGACATGTCAAATCAATCATATTTAAACAAAAGCCTCTCCCGCCCAAGGGCCCTTTTAAAAGCTGCTTATTTAATTAAAAGTCCCATTTTCCATATTTATGGCCCTTATTCAGTTAAATATTAACCGCTGGGGCCAGGGCTGGTGTGTGCTTTGCGAGCGGCGTGTGGCGAGGTTCATTACCGAGGCCGGGATTTCTCCGATGGCCGCACGGCCACGGGATCAATGCGCTTCCTTGGACAAACACCCGCTCCTGCCCGCTCCGCCCGCTGCCCCGCTCCTCTCGGTCTCCCGCACTCCCACACGCTGTCTCTGCCTGGAGACAGAGACCAGGGGCAGTGAGAGACAGTGAGGGACCCAGAGAGACAGGGAGAGACCCACAGAGACAGAGAAATCCGAGAGACAGTAAGAGACCCAGAGAGACAATGAGAGACTCAGAGAGAGACCCAGAGAGACAGTGAAAGATCCAGAGAGACAGAGATCCACAGAGACTCAGAGAGACAGAAAGAGACAGTGAGAGGTCCAGAGAGGCAGAGAGAGACCCAGAGAAGCAGTGAGACATAGAGACCCACAGACACAGTGAGGACCCGGAGAGACAAAGCATTGTTTTTCTCTGTGTCCACCTGTGTGTCAGTTAGGACCACGTGTCAATACACACCTTGTGGGGCCCAGTGAAAAATGAAAACGTCAAAAATCAAGACTTTCAAGATGGCCCTGCATGACGGCACCAGGGGCGCGCCCTGGTCTCTGCCAGGATCGAAGTGTGTGCTGGGTCCAGGGTGGCAGAGGTGCCAGGCACCGGGGGTAGGTAGGAAAGGCCCATGCCGACCCCACTCACTGCTATTCCCAGTCCCCACTTCACTGGGAGATTGGCCAGAAGAAGAGGAGAAGGGGAAAACTGGCATCTCTTAAGGGTTTGATCCCCAAAAGCTCAGGGATAGGAGATCTCAGTTTCTGGAACTCCTTGGGGGGCGGTCCCTGGCCAAACGCAGCCATTAAAAAGAAACGAAACATCGGGTGAGGAAGGTGTCTGGATCCCAGGAGGGTTCTCCTGGCTGCAGAATCATCATCACACAGCAAACCTTAACCAGGCTTCCCACGGGCCTGGCACCACCCCGGTGCTGTCCAAGGATTGACTCATGGAGTTCTCACTTCCACCCTATAAGTTATTCCCACTTTACAGATGGGGAAATGGAGGCTTCAGGCCCTTCGCTGCAGGGCCTGGTGGGGCTGCTGCCCAAGCTGCTGGCCTGGCCCCCTCCTGAGAGCCATGGTACCGAAGGACAGTGGGGCTCCAGTTCCCACCTACACTTTGCCCGTCTCCCAGGGTCCCGACAGGGCAAGGCTCGGGCTGCAGTGCCACCTCTGGCCCTACTGGGACCTCAGTCCTCAATCACGCCACTGCTCCTTCTGGGGCCTCATTGTACCCATCTGTGGAATGGGGATTGTTGGGTGTAGAAAATCTCTCTGGGCCGTTTGCAGGGCTACTTCATCTTGACAGCAGACAGGGTAATGATGAACTTGACCTGAATATGAGAAACTTGGTAAAATGTGCCCATTTATGTTCTAGAAGGACCATGTGAAAACAAGCAGTGCCCAGACTCTCAGAGGTGTTAGGTGCCAAAGCCAGGCTGTGAAGGGTGCCTTCTACATCACAGACACACGCAGGCATACACACAGACACACAGACACACAGCGCGTGCCACCCACACACCACACCTTTGGCCCCATACTCTACCCCTCTGTTTGCATCCTGTTAGGAGCTTGGTTCCTTCCACTGCTACCCCCTCCCCCAAAAGAAAAAAAAAAATCTGAAAGGCCAGATTAGAACTTCACACACACATCGCCGGGAAAAATCTATGTCTCATTTTCATATCTAGCAAAATAAAATGACACCAGAACACTCCAGCAAACCCCTAGAGGGGGGAGCGTGTCTGCCAAAGATGAGGGGTGGGGGAGACACCTTTCCCAAAGGGGGGAGGCTCCGGCGCCAGAAACACGGGAGGGGGCGTCGGGCCTGGTGAGAGGCTGGGGATGAAATCGATCAGGCCATTTTCTCCTGGGGCCGGAGGAAGGCTGGGGGTCCTGGGAAGAGCCTGGGGGTGGGGGGTTGAATAGAGGGTAGGGAGAGGGAGAGAGAGAAGAGGAATAAAATCCCGGGAATGGTGGTGTGAGTGAGGGAGCTGGGAGAGAGAGACACTAGGTTATCAGAGAAGTGTGAAGACAATAATACAATCTGACATTTCTGAAACAAGACCCCCTGGTTGCCATGGCAACGTCTCATGTGGGAGCAGCTCCCAGGAGACGGCTCCGAGATGTACTATAAATGATGTTTGATTAGAATTTAAATCATTTAGGCAGAGAGAAGATAGGCCTTTTGTCAGCAAGGGGACCTGGGGGTGGAGAGGGAGGGGGGCAGGAGTGGTGGCGGGGGAGGGGGCGCAGCCAAAGACCGCGGGGCTTCGGCTCCGCCAGCCTGGGTGTGGAGAGTGGGATCGGAGGTCAGTCAGGGGGTTGATTACTTTTGCCCTCGGCTTCATTCCCGTTTACAGTAACCTTTCCATGGTGGCCAGAGGGACTTGGAGGGCAGGAGAGGAGAGGCCTGGGGGGACGGGGGGCTGTGGGAGGGGAGTAACTGAGAGTGGCAGAGATGGGGAGAGACAGAGATCATGAAAGTGCAGAGAGAGACGGATGGGGAGAAAAACAGGAAGAGACAGAGAGAGAGACACACACAGACATGTAAAGGGGCAGAGATTATGAGAGACAGAAAGAATACAGACCAAGAAATAGGCTGAGAGACATGGGAAGAACGGACAGAGGGAGATGAAACAGACTGGGGAGAGACAAAGAGAGACAGAAAGACCAAGAAATAGAGAAAAAGAGATGCAGAGAGAGACAGAAGGGGTCCAATCCAGAGCATTTGTTGCTAAAAGAGACGGAGACAGAGACAGAAAGAAACACTGAGACACAGAGGCAGAGAGACAAGAGACCAAAGTGAAAAAGAGGATAGCTGGGGGCTTCCTTGGTGGCGCAGTGGTTGGGAGTCTGCCTGCCAATGCAGCGGACACGGGTTCGAGCCCTGGTCTGGGAGGATCCCACATGCTGCGGAGCGACTGGGCCCGTGAGCCACAATTACTGAGCCTGCGCGTGCAAGAGTGGCCCCCGCTTGCCACAACTAAGCTCTCGCACAGAAACGAAGACACAAAACAGCCATAAATAAATAAATAAATAAATAAATAAATATTTAAAAAATTAAAAAAAAAAAAGAGGATAGCTGGATCCATGCACTGGGAATCACTCTCCAGCCTCTATAAAATGCATCAGGAAGGTTGGAGCCCCAGATGAGCCCTGCACTTAGAAAAAGCCCCATCTCCACCTCCCACTCTGGTTTCCCCCACCCACAGGGAAATTTCCTGCGCCTGGAATTCCTGGGCTGGGGTTAGTGACCCAGAGAAGAGGCACTGCCTGCTTTCTGGTCTCAGGAAAATGGGTCAGGCTGACCCTTCCTATGAAGTCTTAGGCAAAGCACTTCTCCACTCTGACCCTCAATTTCCTCATCTATAAAATGAGACGTGTGAGTCAGATCAGCATGTGGACAATGAGTTTTGTCTGCCTCATTCAGTTTTGATTTTTAGTCGCGTTTGTTGCCAACGTTTAAAAATTGGGAGACCTCATATAAATATTTGGATTTCTGGGGTCTTAAAAAAAAACAGGAAAGTCTATCTTTTTGTCTTATACCCAGCTGCATTTTACTCATTTCCAGGTCCAGAGGAAAGAATAATCCACTTCTGTTTCTGTTTCCGTATCTTACTATTCCTGGATATTTTTACTACTGGGCGGTTAGACCATGATTAGATGTGGGCACCTGAAGGGTGACTCCTGGAAAAGCCAAGAGGCAGGCAGAGCTGACAACCTGTGAGGCAGGGAGAGGTCATCTGATCGTTTCTGAGAGTAGGTGGGTCATTCAACCTTGCCGTGCCAGTGAGCTGCACACCAAGAGGGGACCCTTGAACTGGAACCCCCATTAGATGGGAGGTCCTTGGGGGCCCAGGGGATTTGCATATCCTTTTGACTTGAATAGAGGCATAATCAAGATATTGCATGTGGCACACTTAGCACAGTGGCTGGCCCATGGGGACTGCTTGTGGCATCTGCCTCTGGTTCCTCCTGCCACATCCCCTCGGCCCACCTCTAATTAAGTGCAGGTCTGTGCAAGCAAGCTGAGATTCACATCTTTGTTGATAGCATCCTATCTTAAGAGTATCTTTGTGTGGGCTTCCCTGGTGGCGCAGTGGTTGGGAGTCCGTCTGCCAGTGCAGGGGACACGGGTTCGTGTCCCGGTCTGGGAAGATCCCACACGCCGCGGAGCGGCTGGGCCCATGAGCCATGGCCGCTGAGCTTGCGTGTCCGGAGCCTGTGCTCCGCAACGGGAGAGACCACAACAGTGAGAGGCCCACATACCGCAAAAAAAAAAAAAAAGAGTATCTTTGTGTGTCTTTCATCCAGTCCCAGGTCTTGTCTGATGCCATGGGAACACACTCAAATATACACAGGGTAGCCTGGACATTTAAGTTATGGCCTGTATTCGTTTCCTGTGACTGCTGTATCAAATTCCCATGCTGCTTTCAGGGGAACCCAAACTCAGACAGTGCTCGATAAATGTTAGCTATTGCACTGTTGAGCTGGAGGTGATAGATACAACTGTAGTGGCTGGAAACAACACACACTTATATCTTACAGTTCTGGAGGTCAGAGGCCCAACATGAGTCTCACCGGGCCAAAATCAAGTGCTGCCTTCCTTCTGGAGGCTCTAGGGGAGAATCACTTCCTTGCCTTTTCCAGCTCCTGGAAGCTGCCCCACATTCCTTGGCTTGTGGCCCCTTCCTCCATCGTCCAGCTCAGCAACATTAGGCTGAATCCTTCTCCCACTGTCATCTCTCTGGTTGTCCATCTTTTGCCTCCCCCTTCCACTTACAAGAACTCTTGTGATTACACTGGGTCTACCAGGATGATCCAGGATAATCTCCCTATTTTAAGGTCAGCTGATTAGCAACCTTAATTCCATCTGCAACCTTCATTCCCCTTTTCCATGTAGCTCAACGTTTCACAGGTTCTGGGGTTTAGGAGGTGGACAGCTTTAGGGGCTATTATTCTGCCTATCACGTCTCTCCTGGAGTCAGCCCTTCAGTGGAGGACAGAAGCCAGTGGATAATGCTTCAACCTCCTGCTGTTCAATAGATAATTCTGGAAGGCATTCTCTACACTCCTCAGGATGTCGGGGAGAAATTGAGTCCCAGTTGTCTGCACTAGCAAGCTCAGTAATGCACCTTTATGTTGACTCTCCTTCTTCCCTGAATCACTCTCCATTGTCCCTCACTCCTGTTCCAAAGATCACCTGCCAAATAAATCATCTGCACTCAAGTCCTCATCTCAAGCTCTACTTTTAGGGGAACCCAAACTAAGACAGGGCTCAATAAATGTTAGTCATTGCATTGATTGAGCTGGGGGGGTGATAGACACCCAGTTTATTACTATTATTTTTTGTTTGTCTGGTTTTTGGCCGTGCCACGTGGCATGCGAGATCTTAGTTCCCCGACCAGGGATTGTACCCGTGCCCCCTGCAGTGGAAGCGTGGAGTCCTAACCACTGGACCGCCAGGGAAGTCCCAGATAGACACCCAGTTTAAAGTGGCTTAAGCAAAAACAATTTATTTTTCTCACTGACTGAAAAGTTTATAGTGATATCTATGACTTCAGGTACAGCTGGATCTAGGTCCTGAAACAATGTCATCAAGAATTTGTCTCTTTTTCATTTTCAAAGTTGTGCCTTCCTCTGAGTTGGCTTCGTCCTCAGGCAGCCTCTCCTCACAGCTTGGCAAAGATGGCCCCCAGCTGCTCCAGGCATCATGAACAGCAAAAATGAGAGCGACTTTTACCCAAGAGCACCAGCAAACATCAGGTATCCCTGTTCCTTAGCTCTGATTGGCTCATCTTGGGTCATGTGCCTCTGCCTGAACCAATCACTATGGGGAAAGGGGATGTGGTACTCTCACTGGCCTGCCTTGGGTCACCTGCCTATCCCAGGACCTGGGGGTAGGGTCAGTCCTATAAAGGCCACCTGGCCTGAGAGCAAGCAAGCTGAGGCTCCCCTAAGAAAATTGGGGTGCCTTTAACATTAGAAGACGTAAAGGGAAAAGCACAGACATCCTCTACTAGTAAGATCATTACGTACTGTTAATTTTAGGTAAACCTCTGCTGAGGATGGGAGACGAGATACTGCCCAGCAGTGGGGGCCTGAAGCTGGGAGGAAGGGAAGCCAGGCCTGGTGCCCGTCAGTGGTGCCAACCCGTCCTGGCTGGAGGGAATTCTCAGGATCATAAATTGGCAATCTGAGAACTTGTCTATTTTTGCAATTTCTATTTTCTTCACTACAAAGCTGAGGGAAAGCCAAAAGGAAATAAAGTTCCTTTTAGAAATGCCAGCCTATTTGTGCTGCACGAAATGGCATATGAAGAGAGAAAGCACCTTTTGTGGAGGCTTGGGGAGAAAGAAAAGGGGGTTGGGGCCAGCGGTGGCAAGGGAAATGTATGGGAGGCCCCACCCCATGGGGAAGAGGCAAGTGGGGTGGGGAGGAAGAAAAGGGTTCTTTCTGCACGAGCTGAGTCCAGGGGGAGTTTGAGTTCATTGATTGCTGGGACTCATACAGACCTGGATGTGAATCCCAACCCTACCACTGCCTAGTGGTATGACTTTGGGCTTCAGTTTTCCCATCTGTGAAATGGGGATGATTATAGTACCTCCTATGCCTTTTGTGAAGATTAAATGAAATGATACATATGAAGCCATTAGCCTGATGTGCTTGAATCCATAATACACAAAATAACACAGTGTTAACTAAATACGGGATCTGACTGTACTTTCTTTTATTTTTTATCTTTTTTAATTTTTGGCTGCGTTGGGTCTTTGTTGCTGTGCACAGGCTTTCTCTAGTTGTGGCGAGTGGGGCTACTCTTCGTTGCATTGGACGGGCTTCTCATTGCAGTGGCTTCTCTTGCTGCGGAGCACAGGCTCTACATGCATGGGCTCAGTAGTTGTGGCTCATGGGCTGTAGAGCGCAGGCTCAGTAGTTGTGGCGCACGGGCCTACTTGCTCCGCGGCATGCGGGATCCTCCCGGACCAGGGCTCGAACCCGTGTCCCCTGCATGGGCAGGCGGATTCTTAACCACTGCGCCACCAGAGAAGCCCTGACTGCACTTTTTTTGCCTCACCCTAATCCTGACCTGTTTGCGATTAGTCTGTGGGCCAGGGGCTGGCTGTCTCTGGGCCACCTCGTGTGGGCACAGAACTGTCCAGAGTCTAAGAATGCAAGACTCAAAGCTGGCCTTCCGGTTTGTTATGATGGCATATTTGTCCAGACCGGAGAATAGAACATATTTTATTTAAGAGTTTGTTTGCTCAATTTATAACTTTTAAATCTCAGACATATGGTATGTGGGCTTCCCTTTGTCTACTCACCTCTGGGTTTGCTGAGGTTCGCAGCCAGCTGCCCTCTTCTGAGTCAGACGTATCCTGTGCTGTGAGCAGGACCCAGTTCCTTAGAGGCTAAAGGGGCAGAAACATCATGAGGGGAGATGCAGGGGCAAGAGCTGGGAGAGGAGAGGCAGAGAAAAGGAAGGAGAGAGTTTGCCAAGAAGAGACAGGGAATGTGCAGGGTTGAATTGTAGCCCCTCAAATTCGTGTCCATCCGGAACCTCAGAATGTAAACTTATTCGGAAAAGGGTCTTTGCAGATGTACTTAGTTAAGGATCTCAAGACGAGGGTGAGCTCTCCGTCCAACGCCTGGTGTCTTCATGAAAAAAAAAAAAAAAAGGAAGGAGAGTTGAAACAGACACACAGAAGGGAATGCAACATGAAGACGGAGACAGAGATTGGAGTCAAGCATCTATAAGCCAAGGCACGCCAAGGATCGTCAGCTGCCATCAGAAGCTAGAGAGGGATGTAGAACAGACGTTCCCTCAGAACCTCTAGAAGGAAACACCCTGGCCAACACCTTGATTTCAGACTTCTAGCCTCCAGATCTGTGCAAGGAAAAAATTCAGTTGTTCTAAGCCACTCAGTTTGTTGTCATTTGTTGCGGCAACCCCAGGAAACGAACACAGGGAAAAGAGGCACGTGGGGCAGGGGACAAGCCAGGACAAAGGCTTGGAGGTGCCAGGATGCTTCCTCTGCCTTCAACTAGGCTGGACATTCCCATCAGAGCTACCCAGAGGCACGTGCCTTTGTTTTATATGGTTACAGCACTAAGACATGTGTTGGTTTCCTAATATGTCACAATATTAGACTGTGAACCTTGGGAGGACGGGGAAGCCATATTCTTTAATGATTGCAATGCAAGCTTTGGGTTAACGAAAACCTATATTAATTACTAATAGCATATTGCATGCCCACTGAGCAACAAGCCCGGGTCAAGCATTTTATATACAGGATCTCACCTCTAAGGTAGGTACTGTGATTATCCCCACTTCCCAGGTAAAAACTCAAGCTCCCAAAGAATCGCTGCATTGAGGAAAGTAAAACCAACAGCTCCCTTGCAATAAAAACAGCGGCACTTCCACAACACTCAGACATGCCCAAGAGCGGTCTAAGAGTTTTGCATACGTGTCAACCCGTTTCACCCTGACGGTAACCTCATAAGCGACTTACTATGATTCACCCCATTTTACAGATGAAGAGACAGAGGTTAGGAGACATTCAGGGCTTGCTCAAGGTGGGGCTGGAATTTTCACCCAGACAGCACCCCTCCAGCAAAACTCCTTCTTATTTATTGAAGGCCGGCCATGTGCCAGGCAGTACGCTGGGCATTCTACATGTTGAGTTCTCCCCACCACGCCTGGGTAAGTGTACAAGTAGTGATGACCGTTTCATATGGAATATTTGACTAGTAAAGCAGGTGATAGCAGAATGCAAAGAGTCTGTGACATTGTGCTGCCTTTGGCCCTTGTTTTCCTACCCATCCCCTATCCTTCCCACCATACTCCCAGAGGGCACGGAACATTGATCCTTGGATCCCAGATACATGGCACAGTGCCTGGCACATAGTAGGCATGCGTGTTTCCTGAGCTGCCCACCACCTACAGCCCCCACTGCATCTGGCATGGCCCAGAGAAGGGCAGGAGGCTAGTGAAGCTATTGGGCTGAATTTATGCCTTCCCTCCCTCCCTAGGGGCCAGTGAAGAGGAAGAGGAGGAGGGGAAGGCAGGATCCACTGCAGTGCTGCCCTGATGGGCCTATATATTACCCAGTATAAATGGACCCACTCTGAAACGTATCAAGCAGAGTGTGGCAAATGTGAGGGTAGCAGGCCTGTCCGTCCATGAGAGCTGCTACCTTTGCTGCCCCAGGGTGAGGCCACGACGGGGGCCCTCACAGGTGCTCCATCAGGGCCCGCTGCCCCTAGCTGTCTGCTTGGCAGATGGGTGGGGGGCGATATCGCTTAGGGATAAGCGTCCTCTTGTGGCCCCAGCTGTCCAGACCCAAGCTGGAGAGGTGGTGGATAGATAGAAGTTGACAGCAGGACATTTACAGTTCCGATGGGCTGATAGGGAGCTGGGGCAGAGAAAGGTCAGTGCAGTTGATGATACTTACGGCCACTAAGATCTAGAAGTGTGAATTTCAGATAGACAACAAATCAAAAGTTTTCGGTATAAGTATGTCCCAAATTTTGCATGGGATATACTTTTACCAAAAAATTTATTTGTTGTCTACCTGAAATTTTAATTTTACTGGCCATCTTGAGTTTTTATTTGCTAAATCTGGCAACCATATGCCCAGAGGATTCTGATGCCCAGAGAGATAGGAAAGCACTGGGGTAGATGACATCCTTGTCAACGCGAAAAATCCAAAGATCTAAGTCTCATGGTACCAAAGGCTGGGGCTTCAGCATCCACGCTGTGGTTTGGGTTGATTTTCTCACCACTTTTATGGGTGTATCAAGGCATGAGGGGCTCAGAGACACCCAGGACAAGGAGGATCTGGGACCTGAACCTGACTGCCAACGTCCTGGCTTTGGTACACTGATTAGAGGCTCTTTGCAATGGTCGTGCTGCACGCTACATTCTTCTCCTAAATATCATTTACTGCAGTACGCTATAAGCATAACCAGTCTTATTACAATTTGTAGGAGTTTAACTTATTTGCTTTTGGTCTAAATTCCACCAGGCCAGTGAGCAGGCCTGTCTTGTCCTCTGTGGTATCAACGCAACGCATGGGCAATGAGAAATACCCAATGCCAATGGCCAAGATAAATAAATGATGAAGTTCTGGGAGTAGCGGCAGATCAATTTCCTGCTTTGTGTCCCTTCAATATATCAGTCAGTATATCTTTGCTACTCCCAGTGTGATCCAAGGACCAGCCCCATTGGCATCACCTGGGAGCTTGTTAGGAATGTAGAGTCTCAGGCCCTACCCTGGACCTCCTGCATCCGCTGAATCTAGTTTACCACTCGCTTGTGGATCATTTCCTCCAAGTCTCCGAGTCGCAGTTTCCTCAGCTGAAATATGAAAGATAATAAGGTCCTTTACTTCCTCCTTCTTACCCTGTCACCTATATCAGATGAGAGAATGCACTGGAAGGTGCAAAGTTGAATATGCTTCTTGCAAGGGTGGCATTCTTATTATGAGATTATAAAAGAGCCCCGTACGTCCCCATTTCCTTCCTAGCTCATCTCTCCCTCTCACGTCCCCAGTCCCTAAATAAAACCCAGCTTGCCCTTCCCACTTCTCCCCGCCCCTATTCTCTGAGTTCCTAACCGCAGGCAGAATCGTCCAGGTGCTTGTCCGTTTGGGTGGCTTGAAACAAGCATTTGCACGCGTCTGTCTGAAGGAGGTCAGGGTTGCGGGTGGCTGGGTTGTGAGCAGGACCAAGTCAAACACAATCTAGTCCCCTACACTCTGTTTTGTCTTGTTGCAAATGTGCTGTTTGATGCGGGCCTGATCAAACACGTCCCCGAACTGGGGGATGTGGGGGATGGCGGGAGGAATTTACATTTTTCTCTCTGAGGAGCCTGCCAGCATTCCGCCCCGGCCTACATTTGGGCCCCATGGGGATCGCATCCAATTATAGATGGACCTCCAAGTCCAGCGACCGCCTTCACATCCCGCACCAGGGTTGGAGGTTTTCAAAGGAGTGAGCTAACATCTATGAATGGTTTCAATGTGCCGGGCTGTGTGCTGGGTGCTTTACAAACACTTTTATGGGGTTACTGGGGGGATAAAATGAAACACAGGGTTAATGCATTTGCTGGAACGGAGAAGTCCATCAACTGTAGCTTTGCCCCCTTGATTTAATAACCACCACATTAAATGTATAAGGCGACCACTTTCTGGCTACTCAGATGGTGGTCCATGGGCTGGCAGCATCCGCTGTCACCTGAGAACTCGGTAAAAATGCAGCATCTTGGTCCCACCCCAGACCTACTGAACCTAAATCTGCAATTTAACAAGATTCTCCAGGGAAACTGTGTGCATTCCAAAACCTATCTTGCTTTCAGAATCATTAAAATATGGGGGAAAAGACACATTTTAGAAGCAAGGACATAGGGAGATGTCCATTCCAGATGAGGAAATTGAGGCTCAGAGAGGCAAAGTTACTTGTCCTAGGTCACACAGCTTATAGATGACAGAGTCAGAATTTATAGCTCGGATCTCAAGGCCCGTGTTGTCAGCAGCTTGAAATCAGGGGATTAGCAGTGGAGCAGCAGGGGAAGCGGTGGGGAATCCAGCCCCGTGACCTTCCCACCGCACCGCACTCTACCCCCCAAAATGGAGAATGTCATCGTCATCAGTGACAATCAATACATGGTTTTTGATGTCAGCTCAAGATAGTTACCAAAGACCAGGTGTGTTTGTCCTGTCTCTTTGAGAGACCGACCTTGTCAACCACTCTGGGCCTGGCTCTGAATATTTCCAGGTTAAAAAAAAAGTTCTGCAGCGTTTAATGTTGACGATGTTGATGGCCATATTGTAATGATCAAATAGTGAGTGATTAGCCGCATGGAAGAGCTCTCTGCTTGCTGTCTAGGCATCGTGTATGTGTCACCCGCCCAGAGAGGCCATCCTTGACCACGTGGTCTAAGTTAGGCCTCCATCCCTTTCTAGCACATTGAAATGTCCTAATTCTAAGTGTGGCCCTTGTCATTGATGAGATGATCTTGCTCATTTATTGACTTGTTTATGATCTGTCTTTTCCCCAATGGAATATCAGCCCCATAAGGGCAGAGATCCCATTTGCATACTTTATCACCGGATCTTCATTGCCTAGAGAGGGCTTGGCACGTGGTAGGTGCTCAATGGATATCTAAGTTGATGAATGAATGAATGAATGAATGAATGCATTTTTTAGGTGGATGGATTATTGTTTGGATGGACGAATGGGTGGATGGGTGGGTGAATGGGGCTGTAGATGGGTGGGTGGATGGATAAGTGAATGGATGGAGAGAGGAATTTTAGACAGCCAGAGGATTTGAGAAGGCTTCAACTTTCCATTTTAGACTTTCAACCGTCAAAGGAAAGTCGCCAGTGAAAACCACTTTAAAACATTATTCCCATCACAAGTGAAAGAAGGTAAGTTTCATTATGAAAGAAGAAAATTTAAAAAAAATAAATAAAGGGACTTCCCTGGCAGTCTAGTGGTTAGAACTCCATGCTTCCACTGCAGGGGGCACGAGATCGTTCCCTGGTAGGAGAACTAGGGTCCCACATGCCACGCCATGCAGGGGGAAAAAAAAAGAAGTATTTACCTGGCCCGATGGCTCTCCTCTTCAAGCAGCTGAGGATATTTAGAAACTCAAAACAAAATGATAATCTTCCCCCTCCCCATTTTCTTCCTTTTCGTTTCTCTCCCCTATAATTCAGTGGGACTGAAACTAAGCTTTCTCCTTCTGGACTCTTGATAGCTTGCGGGCAGCCCCTGTTGGCCACCAGGTTCTCACTGCCTCTGAACCAGGACCTTCACAAGCCCATATGGCACCTTGGTGAAAACTAGAAACAGACTTCCCTTCTTCCAGATGGGCATGGCTCTGGGCCATGGAAAATGGTTGGGTGAGCACCTTCTTGGCTTGGGACTTTTGTGCAGGGACCAGTCTGCCCAACTCTGAGCGGTGGCCTTGTCTGACCCCCAGGACTGGTTTGTTTCAGGCCCACAGGCTCTGAGCTGCCAGTGACCTTCCCGCATCTCCTGAGTCCCAGCCTGATCTCCTTGGGTTATTCTTTGGTCATTTCCTAAGCATAAGCCCACAGGGTGGGGAAGTCTGTTCTTAGTCCCCATACGGCCGACAGAGGAATCTTTCAAAGGGCTCTCTCAGCCCAGAAAGTTCTCTCTCTCCCTCCTGTCTCCCTTGTTTTCCTCTGCAATGAATTGCTATCATCTTCAGTAATAACAGCATCCCCAAACTCCCAGCGATGTGGGCTCCACCAGGTGGCGGTCTGAATGATGAGATGCAGCCCCCTTCCCTCAGCTTTGAGGACAGCTGTGGATGGAGGGGCCGGCCCATGTCCCTGCTCACGTAAGGATGGTTCTGAGTCCCATGGCAAGAATCCAGACCTTCCGGGACAGGGCGGAGACTGTGACTTAGCAGTGAGGACCACAAACATAGGAATTAGAAAGAATTGGATTCAAGTCCGCCACATCTGCTTAGTAGATGTGAGTTCAGGCAAGCGACTTGACCTCCTGGAACCTCTGTTTCTTCTTCTGTGAAACAGGTATAAAGATTCCATGTTGCAGGGCTGTGACGATGAGATGTAAATGGCTAGGGTTGCTATTCTGGTGGGAGCTTTTGGAAAAGTTGGGGGAGGGGTGCAGGGAGATAGCCTCATCCAGTAACCGGGACATGTCATCCCAAGTGCCAGGAGCCCGAGGATGCTAGGAGAGAGGGAGGCATGGGGAGATGGGCCCACCCAGGCCTGGGGCATTTTTCCCATCAGTGGGAGGCAGGCTTGGTCCTCAGAGGTCGGAGGAACCTTTGGGCAACGTCTTGTCCTCTGTGGTTCCCTGGTCAGAAAGAGCTGGGAATTCGGATGAAGATTCATGTGTTCTAGTCAAGGCCAGCTCACTGGGGCCTTTGGGCTGCTTGCTGTACACTCAGTCTCCTCAGCTGCTGAAGGCTGATGCGGAGGCTCCTTAAAGCAAGGCTGATGAAAGGTGATGAGGGTGAGAACACTCTGCAAAGTCCTTTAAACTGGGAAGTGCTTCAAAATGTGAGCAGGTACTTTATAAACTGTAGATTGCTTTACAATGGAAAGGTACATTGTAATATTAAAACCTATTAGCTCCAGTCCCTGCCTGGTCCAAGTCACCTGAAAAATCTCCTATTGGGGTGATGTGGATAGCTCTGAGGCTGGGATACACAACGGGTGGGGATCTTGGCAGTGGGAGACCAGATGGCCGTAAGGACAGGGAAAGAACCTTGACCAAGAAACCGCTGGCTGGGGGGCTCCAGCCCGCACACTGGGGTGCATCTCAGCCTTGACCCTGGGTCCTGTGCATGCTTCTGTCCTGTCCAGAATCTTCCTCTCCTTCTGAATTGGTGTCTCCTTCAGGGTTTGTTTGTTTTTTCTCTGATATGCAGATTCCTGGCCCTTCCCTGAATCACATCCACTGAATCATCATCTCTGTGGACTGGGCCCAGGAATCTGCATGTTAACAAGCTCCCTGAGGGATCCTGGTGCCCTGTGATGGCTAAGAGACACCAGGTGAGCCCCTGAGCCCCTGGCCATGGTGTTCCTAACACAGTGTCTGGTGCATAGCAGGCACCCAGCATATGCTTGTTGAATGGACGCCTGAATAAATCAAAACTTTACAGGCCTCAGTGTCTTCATCTGTGAAATGGGAGGGATAATCATCCTTGCCTTGCCCACTGTCCTTTGAGGCATTTCAACAAACAGCAGTTCTTCCGAGGATGCAGTGAGGCAAGTGCAAGGTTAAGAAATGCAATCCTAGATAATCCTTGAAGACCAGAGTGTCCTCCTTTTATTTTTCTTATATTCCAGGAGAGCATTTTCATGGTCCATGGCAAATGCTAAAAGTATAAAGCAAATAATAAATGCCTCTGGGTCAGAGACTGATTCCATGTGGCTGAAGTAGAGGCTATCTGCTTAGCCATGAACCAGCTGTGTGTGCACGGCTGGACGTGGCAGGCAGGGACTCTACATGTGGACGTGGTCACATTATTGGACATCTATTGAGCACCAGCACTATGCGATACATCGCACTGGGCATAGATTTGTGAGTCTGCTGGGCAGTGACCCGAATTCAGTGCTGGGTCGAGTGCCGGGTGCATTGGGGGAGATCAATAAGCAATTATAATTATTATTACCATTAATAATAAATGCTACATGGTCCAGACAAAGAAGCTATGATGAAGTGGGTGCCTTGGAGCCCAGGCTTTGCATGTGTCGGCGAGCCGGCCCGATGTTGCCTCTGCTTTCAGCTCTGTGCAATTATAGAACACCGCTCTGCAATGGGGAGGCTGGGAGGGGACTGTTCTTATAGTCTCTGCCCCCATGGTGTGCTTATTCACCATTTCCCTGGGAGGGTAGGAAAGAGTAAGGGTTCCACAAGGAAAGCAGGGAGGTCAGGAGAGATCCCTAGGGGTTGGTTGTTTATGAAGGGATTCCAGAAGATTCTGTTGGGTGGTCCGGCTCAATGGACCTCACTCCCACCCTGGCCCGGGCAGAGTCCATTGCTCATTCTCCCATCCATAGTTCTTCACACACCCTCTCAGAGAGCACTGCTCACTTTGAATGCATGTGATAGCAAGGTGGAAGTGTTCCCCAATGGTTAGGCACACAAGCTCAACAGCTGGACCTCTTGGGTTCTAATTTAGGCTTCACCACCTATGAGCTGTATGTCCTCAGGCAAGTCACTTACCCTCTCTGGGTCTCAGTTCACTCCTTTGTAAAATGGTGATAACAATAGTGCCCATCTCATGGGGCTTTTGAGAGGATATGAATAATAAGTATAAAGTGCCTTGCACACAGTGACCACACCAATGGTCATTGTCGGTATTTACCATCCTGTGTCTTGTTCATCACTCAAAGCCTGGTATCCGGCACAGAGAAGGAGCTTGGTGCACGTGGGTAAGTCACTGGCTCTGTGAATAATCACAGCCAGCATTTACTAACTGCTCACTCTTGCCAAGCATTATTCTAAGCATCTGTTTGCATCTGTTAACTAGTTCATCTTTGCACCAATTCTTAGAGGGAAGAACTTCTACTGTTTCCATTGAACAGATGCATTACTTACCTTGCCCTGCATTGTTCCGTTAGTAAGGGATGTGCTAGAATCTGAACAGCCAGTCTGGACCCAGAGCCCATGCTCCCAATCACTGCACTGCACTGCCTCTTGAAGGAAGGAAGGAAAAAGGATGGAAGGAAGGAAGGATGGGGAGAGGGAGAGACACATGAGATCACCAGATGGATAGTCAATAAATAAACTCATGGAGAGATGAAAGAGTGGGAATTGGCCTTAGAGAGTTACTATGAAGATTAAAATGAGAAAAGGCACTGGCCCTGGAACATAGTAGGTGCCCAATAAACGTCAGCAACGATGATGATAAATAAGTGGATAAATAATGGATGATAGTGAATGGGAACAGTGGGTCGGCATTTGGAGCCTCTGACCAGCCAGATCTTTCGAGGAGCTAGCAAAAGAGACACACAGAAGCTTGGATTTCTCTTCCCATTCCCCGGATGGGTAATTTGAGCACTAAAAGTGGGAGGACTTTCCCAGGGTCACACTACTGATTCTGGAGTCAGGATTCCACTCCAGAGTAACCCCTGGGCACAGCCTCTGTCCTTTAGGGGTCCTGAACTGGCATCCGACTGTGTCAGAATGACGAGAGTTTTCTAGAGGACTGAGGCAGAAGCAGAGGGAAAAGCTCATATTTTTCAGTTCACCAGGCATTTATTGAGTGCCTACCGTGGGCCTGGCCCCCTGTGAGGGGTTTTCTCATATGCCGATCCATGTTCTGTTCACCTGGCCCCGGCTTCTGGGCCCTGGGGCCCTGCTGTGGGGTGAAATCTTGGTGACTAGGAGTGGGCAGGATCCAGAGTGGCTGCCTTCAGAGGAGAAGAGGGTTCTGGTTGTATCAGTCAGGTGACACTATGATCCCCACTGATGATCATGGCACAGACCACAGGGAGGAGGAAGGGCCTGTGGCTGTGGCTGTGAGCTGTTCATTTGCTCCTCATGTGCATGAGAAAGACTGTGAGATGCAGGCCAGGGGGAAGAGCCGTGTAAGGCTGGGGGTGGGGCTCGGCCTATGGTTGGGATCAGGGTTCAGTCTGGGACCAGTGTTAGGGCTCAGTCTGGGTCTAGAGTTGGAGTTTAGTCTGGGATTGAGCTCAGCAGTCCATCTTTGCGCGGGACCAAAGCTCTGTTTGTGACTGGGGTCGGGAATAATTTGTGACTGTGTTCAGGGCTCAGGCTATAAAAAGAGCTCAGGCTGCGGCAGGGATCAGGGCTCAGTCTGTGAGTAGGATCAGGGCTCAGTCTGTGACTGGGATCAGGGCTCAGTTTACAACCAGGATCAGGACTCAGTCTGGAGCAAGAGTCAGGACTTAACCTGGGGCCAGGATGAGGGTCCAGCCCTTGACTAGGGTCAGAATTGCCCCACGGTCATCAGTATCCATGGATGTGCCAAAGCTGGAGTCTCACACCCCAGAACCACGGACCAGAGCATCAGTCTCAGCCCAATCCTCACACCCCAGGCCCCTTGCCCTGCCTCCACTTCCGCAGGATGAGTGTCCCAGAGTGGAGCTCCCCTCCTTCCCTTGCCCCAGCCTCAGGCCAGCCCAGCGTGGCCTCATCCCTGCCGCCTCCCTCCCTCTGCCACCAGCTGCCGCCTCCGTCTGCTTGCTCTCTCCCCGTCTCCCCTTCTCTGCCGTAGAGACAGCTATAAGTCTCCCGTGAAATATATACAGTGTAAATATATAAAAAGCTTGTGCCTGCCTGCTGCTTATGTATTCATGAAATAGTAAATAAATTTTATGGGATAATTTGAAGGCTGCCAGGAAGCCGGGAGATGAAAACGAGGGCCTAATGAGATGGAGTATCAGGGCGGCGCACGCACAATCGATCTGCAGCCGCCTGGGCCCAAGCGGGGCGAGTCCATCTCCTGTGGCCCAGGGCCTCGCCGCCAAGACACTTTGCAGGGGTTTCTGGGGGTCATAAACCACGGCTGGCTGCAGCTGGGGAGGCCCGGGCTTGGAGAAGTGGTGATGGGTGGTTGACATCCACCTTCTGGGAAACCCAGGGAGGGGGAGAGGTGGGCTGGGTCCTTTTCCTAGCTCTGCCTGGGACGTGCTGTGTGACCTTCAGCCAGTCACATCCCCTCCAGGTACCTTAGTTTCTCCATGTGGGTGATGAGTACGTTGAAGGAGAAGGTCCCCAGGCTGGGGTATGTGGCCGTGACAGTCTCTCTCAGAGTCTTCCTGCTGTGTGCAGCACTGTATTATTTTATGCTTATTGGATGAATATCTGTCTCTCCGCTACACTTCCACTCCATTTGGACAGGGGTCTGGGTCTGTTTTGCTTAATGTTCAGTATCCCGAGTGTCTGGCACAGAGGGGGATCTTCACAAATATTTATTATGAATAATGGAATAAATGAGAGAATGAACGAGCGTGTGACTGGAACATCCAGAACAGACCCAATCCCACCCACCACCCTTCACTGCAACCCCTGTGGTCCAAGCCGCCATCATCTCATGCTTGGACTGGTGCAATAGCCTCCTGTCCAGTCTCCGGCTTCCACCCTGCCTTCCTACAGTCTGTTCTCCCCACGGCCACCAGAGGTATCCCGCTAAACCTAATAAGTCAAATCGTGTCCCTCCTCTGCTCAAAACCCTCCGTGGCTCTCACCTCACTCAGAGAAACAGCCAAAGTCCTCCCCATAGCCCACAAGGGGATGTGTGACCTGCCGTTGGCCCCTCTGGCCACCCTCACCCCCTATCTACTTCTCCTTCCCTCCCTCACTCCACTCCAGCCACTGGCTGCCTCTGCTCCTGGATCCCACCTCAGGGCCTTTGCACTGTCTGTTTCCCTCTGCCCGGAACATTCTTTGCCTGGAGAGCCTCATAGCAAACTCTCACCTTTTTCAAGTCTTTGCTGAAATCCTATTCCCTCTCTGATGCCACCCTGACCACCTTTCATAAAAGTGCATCCCAGACTTCTCCTGGCTCTCCCTGACCCCTGATCTCCCACCCCCCACCTCCCCTTGGGCTGGGCCTCAAGAGTGTCCTGAGGGGGGGGGGCAGTGTCCTGAGAGAGGGAGGAGAGAGAGGGGAGCAGGGAAGAAAGAGAGCCCTGATGGCTTGGATGGGCATAGAGAGATGTGTGGCCTCAGGGGAGGGGACCAAGGAGGGGACAGGCCAGCCTGGAGCCTGGGCCTAGGAGGAAAGCAGGACCCTGATGGAGCTCTGTCATGGGCTGATTTGTGTCCCCCCCACCCCCAATTCATATGTTGGAGTCCTAACACCCAGAACCTCCAAGTGTGACCTTACTTGGAAATAGGGTTGCTGTAGATGTAATTAGTCAAGATGAGGTCACTAGGATGGGTGCTACTCCCATATGACTGGTGTCCTTATACAAAGGGAAAGTTGGAGTGTAGCCACGCACACAGGGAGAATGCCACGCGGACACAAAGACAGAGATGATGTGCCTAGAAGGTGATGTGCCTAGAAGCCAAGGACACCCTGTCCCTCAAGGACATCAAGGTGATGTACCTAGAAGCCAAGGACACCAAAGATTGCCAGCAAACCACCAGAAGCCAGGAGACAGACAAGCAACAGATTCTCCCTCATAGCCTCAGAAAGGGCTGGCTCTGCTGACACCTTGATCTTGGACATCCAGCCTCCAGAACTGTAAGACAGTACATCTGTGTTGTTTTAAGTCAACTAATTTGTGGCACTTGGCTACAGCAGTCCTAGCAAATTAACCCAAGCTCTGAGAGGCAGAGGGAGACTCATGGTCCTCTAAGTTCAATCCAGGCTGGAAGTGACTTCAAGAGGTCATGGGGGCCACCCCTCTGCCTCCAAGCAAAGACAGAGAGGAAAGTCTGATTCTTTCAGGGATACCTCTGAAACTCCCCTCGGGCCCATGAGATTGTCAGCAAGTCCTTTCTAAAGCTGACTTAAATTCTGTATGCCGTAGTTTATATCTACCTCTTGTTCTCAAGAACCTACCCAGCCATCCTCCCACGTCTGGATGTGACACTTGACTAATTGCACTAGAGTCAGACAGACCTGGGTTCCAGCACTGGCTCTGCCACTTACAGGCTGGGCGGCCTTGGGAAAGTCTGAACCTCCGTTTTCTCATCTGCAAAATGGGAGCAGCAAAGCTCGCTGATACCTCGTGGAATTATTGTAAGGATTAAATGAAGTCAGTCACAGGAAGCAACTAGTACAGTGCCAGGTAGGCAGCAAGAATGAACTGGATGCCAAACGTTCTTATTACTATGGGTTTGTTGTCAGGATTAAGTGAGATATGACCCATTAGGTGCTGAGGGGCTGCTCCAGCCAGCACACGTGCCAACTTGAGCTTCCTCAGCAGATAGAGGGACAGATACATACACCTCAGACATATGAGCAACACAAGAGCCCGCAAATCGTGGGCTTCCCTGGTGGCACAGTGGTTAAGAATCTGCCTGCCAATGCAGGGGACACAAGTTTGATCCCTGGCCCGGGAAGATCCCACATGCCACGGAGCAACTGAGCCCGTGAGCCACAACTCCTGAAGCCTGCGCGCCTAGAGCTCATGCTCCTCAACAAGAGAAGCCACCGCAATGAGAAGCCCGTGCACCACACTGAAGAGTGGCCCCCGCTCGTCGCAACTGGGGAAAGTCGGCGCGCAGCAACGAAGACCCAAAGCATCCAAAAAAAAAAAAAAAAAAAAAAAAAAGGAGCCTGCAAACACCTAAATAAATAGAAGTCGTTAGTTTTTGAAAATAAAGCGCCAAGCATATAGTAAGCACTCAATTAGCTGAGGCAAGAATGATTATATCTTATAAGAATATACGGACATTACCTCTGGCCCGTCTCTGTCCTCAGTCTGTGCATCTGTAAAAGGAAGTTGCAGGTCACACCTGCGGTTTCCAGCTCGGTGTCCCTGGGCCACAAGGTGCGGTGGGGTCTTTGAGGAGTGTGTCGCTTGACATTTATACGACAGTCTCTGCGTGTGTACATTGTCTGTCCTTCCCGGAATGGGTGCGCTTGGGAAATCCAACATTTGCCACTGACAGGCTTTCTCCACCAAGCGGAGAAGTGCCCTGTCTCCCCTCCTCCCCTCCCCCTCCTCCCCTCCCCCTTCTCCTTGTCTTCCCCTTCCTGCTCCTCCTCCCCCTCCCCCTCTTTCCCCCATCTCTCCCTCAACCTCTTGCCCTCCTCCCTCTCCTCCCCCAGCCTCCAGCTCCTTTCCCACCTCCTCCCTCCTTCCGCCAATTCCCCTTACAGCAGTGAGCATGTGAGGACCTTGGCCCTCTGAGGGGCTCTTGTTATCCTGGCAAAACTTTTCCCAGCAAGCCCTTAATCCGTTTCCTCCCACTAACGCGGAGAAGGCAGAACTAGCAGCAGCCAGGGTCGGCAAGGTCTGTGGGCCAGACCTCGGGCTCCTCTCCCCTCCCCCCTCTCCCCTCCCCCCCTTCTGGGGATGCTGGAGGAGGGAGGGGGACTGGGAAGGCTGGAGGGGAGGACCCCCGGGTCTCTGCTGTCCTGGTCTAACCCCCTGCACACGGAAGAAGAGGTCAAACAGAGAGGGCGAGCCACTTCTCCATGTCCTCCCGTGTATGCTGGTGGTAGGGTCAGGATTTGAACCCATGGCCCAAGGGTCTACTGCTCAGACAATTATGCAAACTCCACACTAATAGTCATTGTTGTTATTAGGATTATTTTCTCATCCTCAACATTTCGCACTACTTGTCGAGAACTGTGTGCCCAGCCCCGAGCTAAAGAATTTATGAGCATCGCCTCATATAATCCTCCAAGGGGGATTTACCGAGGCACTTCTGAAGCCTAATCTTCAGGGCTTCTTACTTGCACGGGCTCCTTTTAAAAAAAATATTCCCTTCTGTAGCTAATTTTTTATTCATAATTAAATTTTTTCTTAATTAGATCCTCCAAAATTGTATAAGCTTCAGGCCCCTCCAAACTTGAATCCACCCTGGAAGGGGGTACTCTTATTATGCCCATTCTGCCGAAGAGAGCTACGGGGCTCAGAGAAGGTTCTTCATTTGCCCAAGGGCACACAGCCTGGAAGAGGCAGGGTGGGGACTTGACTCAGAGTCGCTGCCCTTGGCCGTCACGTCATGCAGGCTTCCTGTGGAAAAGAAAAGTTCCCACCCCATCCGGACTCCAAACCTTCTGCCCCTCCAGTGACAGAGCTGGTGGCACCAGGGCACTCGGTGGAATCACCCGGGCATTATAGGGTAGATGTAAGTTCGAGAAGCAAGGAACAAGCAGGAGAAAATGGTGGCTCGGGTGGAAAGACATGGCGGCCTGGACAGGAAGCTTGTGTGGACAGCTGTCAAGTTCCAAGAAAGATGAGGTCAAAGCTGCAGAAGAAAGTGGCATAGGAGGTCCTACCCTCCTGGAATTTTCCAGCCACAAGTTATTATGTTTCTTTTCATAAGATGTTTTAAGCAAAGAGAATGAGTTCTAAAGGAAAGAGTCTGCGGGTGAATTCATGAATGAGAGTCCACACCGTCCGCTGCTACATCCCTAGTCAAGCCACCAACACAACCATCTCCTAATTAACTTGCCTCCCTGCTCCTGCCTTTGCCACTCTCTTCGTCCAACAGCATGGAAGCCACCATGCAATTCCCTGCTCAAGGCCTTCCAATGGCTTCCCATCTCAATCAGAAAATATCAACAATTAGAGTGGTTTCACACACACACTCTCCCATATTACCTCTCTGACCTCACCTCCCACTCACTTTCCCCTTGTTCACTCACTCCAACAATGCAGCCCCCTCTATATTCTTCAAACTCTCCAAGTATATTCCTACCTCAGGGACTTTGCAATGGCTGTTCCATCTTCCTGGCACATTCCTTCTCCAGATAAGCACATGGTTTGCTCCTTCATCAAATGTCAATAGACAGGGGACTTCCCCGGTGGTCCAGTGGTCCAGTGGTAAAGAATCCACCTTCCAATGCAGGGGACGCGGGTTCGATCCCTGGTCAGGGAACTAAGATCCTACATGCTGCGGGGCAACTGAGCCCACGCACCACAACTCCTGAGCTTACGCACCTCAATGAGAGAGCCCGCATGCCACAAACTACAGAGCCCACATGCCCTGGAGCCCACGCGCCACAACTAGAGGGAGAAAATCCGCACGCCACAACTAGAGAAAAGCCCACACGCCACAACAAAGAGCCCAGGCACCACAACAAAAAAGATCCTGCATGCCTCAACAAAGATCCTGCGTGCCGCAACTAAGACCCAACGCAGCCAAAAAAATAAAGAAAAAACAAATGTCAATATATAATATTGCAACCCTGCACCCACCGTCTCTTATCCTGTCCCTGATTTGTTTTTCTCCTTGACATTTACAACCATAACACATTACACATTTTATTTATTTATCTTGTTCATTATCTGTCTCCTTCCCTAGAGCGTCAGTTCCATGAAAGCAGAGATTTCTGTCGGTCTTGACCGCTATCTCCCCAGCATCCAGACACTGGTGTCAGACACTGGCAGACCTGCTGAGTGACGTGGCATCTTCCTGCCTGTGGTAAATACTCGGAGCAGAGAAAATGTGGTCTGGGGGGAACTTTCAGTGTGTCCGGAGCTGAGCATCTCTATGAATGAAGCCTGGGAAAGGGAATCTATACAAACGGCTCAAGGAGCAAGCACGAGGCAGGAATGCAGGGATCAGTGTGCGCTGCTCGTGACACTGCTGGCCAGCCCCTCCACCTGTCCTTTCCGGGGCTGCCTCCTCGATGAAGTAGAGAAGGGCTTTTCTTCTTTTCCTTTCCTCCAAAGCCAATCTTTACATTGATTTCTCCACCCCTGGCCACAGTCAGCAGGCATTGAGAG
Organism: Mesoplodon mirus; assembly: GCF_964341445.2. Classification (NCBI taxonomy): domain Eukaryota; kingdom Metazoa; phylum Chordata; class Mammalia; order Artiodactyla; family Ziphiidae; genus Mesoplodon; species Mesoplodon mirus. Next base: position 14,944,951 of record NC_138989.1, read on the forward strand.
GGGCTGAGCGTGTTGGTTTTACTTAAGAGCCAGCATAGCCTCCAGCTGCCACATCAGGCTGCAGGGACCCTGGCTGCCTGGCACAGACGCCCCTGGGGCTCTGGAGAGACACAAGCCAGCACCCAGTCGTGGGCAGGCTGGGTCAGTCATTTACGTCCTAAGGATTGTCTGGGCACCACATGTGTGCCAGGCTCGATGCCTAAGTTTGAATCACTGGGTGATTCATTCAGCTAACATTTAGTGAGCACCTACTATGCCAGCACTGTTCTAGGTCCTGGGATACAGCTGTGAGCCACAGAGATGAAGATCCTCTTTCCTTGAGAGTGTGGAGGAAAGGGAACCCTCCTACACTGTTGGTGGGAATGTAAATTGGTATAGCCACTATGGAGAACAGTATAGAGGTTCCTCAAAAACATTAAAAAGACAGCTACCATATGACCCAGCAATCCGACTCCTGTGTGTATATCTGGAAAAGATGAAAACTCTAGTTTGAAAAGACACATGCACCCCAATGTTCATAGCAGCACTATTTACAATAGCCAAGACATGGAAACAACCCAAGTGCCCATCAACAGACTGTTGGTTTTAGGAGATGTGAAATACACACACACACACACACACACACACACACACACACACACACAATGGACTATTACTCAGCCATGAAAAAGAATGAAATATTGTCTTTTGCAGCAACATGGATGGACCTAGAGAATACCATACTAAGTAAAGTAAGTCAGTTAAAGACAAATATTATATGATACCTCTTATATATGGAATCTAAAAATAATACAAATAAATCTATATACAAAACAGAAGCAGACTCACAGACTTAGAAAACAAACATATGGGGCTTCCCTGGTGGCGCAGTGGTTGAGAGTCCACCTGCCGATGCAGGGGACGCGGGTTCGTGCCCCGGTCCCGGAGGATCCCACGTGCCGCGGAGCGGCTGGGCCCGCGAGCCATGGCCGCGGAGCCTGTGTGTCCGGGGCCTGTGCTCCGCAACGGGAGGGGCCACAGCAGTGAGAGGCCCGCGTACAGCAAAAAAAAAAAAAAAAAAAAAAAAAAGAAAACAAACATATGGTTACCAAGGAGGAAGACGGAGGGGATAAATTAGGAGTATGGGATTAATAGTATGGGTTGCAATATTATATAGACTTATTTTTCTTTATTAACAGATACAGGGAACTATAGTCAATGCCTTATAATAACCTATAATGGAAAATAATCTGAATATATATATTATATCTGGAAAAAAATTCCTCTCCTTGTAGAGCAGGAAACAAGGGAAAAATAAGAAAACTATCTAATATGTCAGATGGTGATAAATGCTCTGGGAAAAGTAATGTGGGTGTTCACTGAAAAATTCTTTCACCTTTAGGTTTGAAACTTCATAATGAAATGTTGGAGACAGGGACTTCCCTGATGGCACAGTGGGTAAGACTCTGCGCTCTCAATGCAGGGGGCCTGGGTCCGATCCCTGATCGGGGAACTAGATTCCACAGGCATGCCGCAACTAAGACTTCACGTGCCACAACGAAGGAGCTCGCGTGCCGCAGCTAAGGAGCCTGCCTGCTGCAACTAAGACCCAGTGCAACCAAACAAATAAATAAATAATTAATTTTTAAAAAATGTCTCAGCTTATAAAAAAAAATGTTGGAGACAAAGGGATTCATAAGACCTGTCTCACCAGGTTGATGTAAGCACCAAGCAGGATGAAGTCTGCATAGTGACCAGTCCTGAGAGGACACAATGCATGATAACAATTATTACCATCAATAGAGATGCTGCATGGAGCACAGCAAAAGGAGAGTGGGAGTGTGTGAGGTCTGCAAGACCCAAGTTGGTAAATCTTTCCTACTATTACTGTTTTAACTTTTTATCTGTTTGAATTGGTAGTACTTGCACATGGTGCAAAATTCCAAAGCCACAGAAGTGTATACAGAATGAAAGCTTTTCCTCTTTCCCTTGTTCCCCAGCTACCCAATCTTGTCCCCAGAGGCAAGTGATTCCAGTTTCTTACAATTCTTTTCAGGGATACTCTCTATATATACATAATTGCATATATATAGTTTTTTTTTGTCATAATATCATGCTATACACTGTTCTAACTTTTTTTTTTTACTTAATATGTCCTGGCAATACTTCCATATCAATACATATAATCCATCCTTATTCTTTTCTATGACTGCATAGTACTCCATCGGATGGATAGACCATGGTTTATTTCTTTGATCCCATATTGATGGGCATGTGGGTTGTTGCCACTGTTCGTTAAACCTTTTGAATGGTACCATTGTTTTAAAGACTTTGAATCTCGTATCTCTCAATAAATCGAAGAATTAGGGGCCTTCTCTGATCAAAACCCATAGCACATGATTAAGTCCTTGGGTTTCTTCACTCCAGCTTTTATTAAATTATCCCAATTTATCCTTTCAAATAGATGTCTTTTCTTAAGTAGTGATTTACCACAATTAAGCCCCCCAAAATTAAATTAAATGAATTACGTCTCTTACATTGGGTGTCTGCAAGAACCAAGGTTGGGCGCAGTAATGGTCCAGATGCTATTAAAAGCAAAGGCAGTAGGATGTGCGCTGGGTTAGAAGGGAAAATTCATAGCTCCACTGATACGCCATGATAAATAATTATGAGTTATTAATTTTAAATTACATCTTTAATGTGTTGCATGATTTTAATTCCCCCTACAGTATTAATATCGGACTGGCTTTGATTAATTTAAAGCAGAACAGAAAGGTGCCAATTAAGGGAACTAGCTGGGAACTTTGAGGTGTTTATATCTGTCTCTTGATAGCCCCCATGGTGGGGGGCAAGGTCATTGCTCAAGGGAAGCTAGTGATTATCCAGGAGAACACAGGGTGGGATGTGTCAAGAAGAGTGGGAGATGGATGTTAACCCTTTTCGTGTCTTTGAGTGCCAGGGAGGAGAAAGATAAGGATGGGAAAGCAGGGGGGCTGTTCAGTGCTTTGAATGAGCCCAAAGCAGGTCAGAATAAGGCTGGGGATCCCGTGGCCACAGGGAGGACTCCAAGGACCAGGACTCATGAGTTCCAGGGTTTGCCATGTCACTCCAGACCAGAGCTTTGACCTCCCTATGCCTTTATAGATCTCAAGACTTGGAAAACGGGGGTCACACTCAGTAAATAGGAAGCCATAAATCAAAAGAGTTTCCTAGTTAGCTAAATGGAAACAGAGTCATGCATGGGACAGCAGCTCACCATTAGTAAATGGCGTTCTTAGAGACACGTTGGGGTGGCTGATGGGCATACATTTTATTTTATTTTACAGCTAAGTGTTCACTTTTATGTATGCGAGAAAGAAATACATAACCAGCCCACTGAATTCATGATTTCATAAATAATATTACTTAGATTAAGGCTACATTTAAGGGGGAGGGAGAAAAAAGAATGATCCAAAACAAAATGAGTAATAGTTGTATTGGGCGTGTGGCTATGGCAAAAAAAGAATAATAATGATGATTATGATGGTGATACACAAGTAACTGAAGTTAGCACCATCAAATTAATGTCATTACAGCCACATAGGACAGCAAGCCCTAGGCTTGGGGAAAGGAGATAGCACTTAATAAATACGAAGCAATGAATCAAAGGGTTTTCTACTTAGCTGAATGGTGAGAGGGTAATGTCTGATATTAGATACTGTTAGGATATGGCACCCATGAGGATGCCCTTTTTTGGGGGGTGGGGGTGGATATTATTTCACTTAATAGCAAAGTGTTTAGTTGAACGTGTGCCAGCCCATCAAACTTTTGGTTTCACAAACAGTATCACTTAGGTTAAGGTTATATTTAAATTTTTTTTAAATGTGGGATTCAGAACAAAATATGATATAAAGCATCGTTTTATGGGGTACTTGACTATGGCAAGTCATAACAATTATGATGGTGATACACAAGTAACTGAGCTTGGTGAATATCAATGTCACTACAGCCCCGTATGATAGAAATCCTAGTCAGGGCTCTAAATTAATGACCCTAGATGTGAGTGAGCTGAAAAAGAAGTCACCACAAGCCACCGTGTGAATTTATGACCCCATCTTTTCCATGACAGATCAGCCTTGACATTGCAAAGCTCTTTCCCATTTGGTACATTTGATTCTTAAAATAATTCTAGAGATGCACTGTGCCAAGGAAAGTGCCCGAGTCATGGTGGATGCCCAAATTATGATTATGGAAGGAGGGAAGGAGACAGGAGGAAGAGAGACCAGGACAGAACAGAGGGAAAAATAATAGCAGGAATTCGTCGACACTAACATGATTATCCCATGCCAAGTGTCAGCCCAATTAATGCTCGCAGCAACCCCATAAAGCAGGCATTAGGTGTTCTCTTTGATCCTGATTCACAAAGGAGGTCACGGAGGCTCAGAGAGGTGAGGCGACTTGCTTGAGGTCATCCAGCTGGGAGGCCACAGAGCCAGGTTTTATGCCTATCCATATTTTAGGGTCTCAGAACCTGCACAGAGAGGTTAAGCAACCGGCCCAAGGGCACACAGACATTAAATGATGTGAAAGCCAGGCAGTCCAGATCCAGAGCGTCAGCTCTCCAACACAGAACTACATGCCTTATAAAAGAGATACACAGTTGATAGTTGGGGAAAACTGAGACCTAGCATGTGCTAGTCCTAAGGGCACCAACTCAGTGTAGGATTGAACCTGGGCTTCGGGACTCCCTGCCCCAAGTTCTGGTCATCAAAGGCGACTATGTCTACATGACGCCGTTAACACTGAGGAAGGGTCTTTTCATGGGTGGGTCCTGCCAAGTACATAGGAGGTGCTTCCTCGTGGTCTCCTCCACCCTGGCTCTGCTCGTCCAGGCTCAGTTCCTTAGCCTGCTGGTCTCCCGTAAGCATCCCCTGGGGCCTCCCCCCTCCCCACCCACCCCCCCACCCTCCGCTCTAGGGGCATCTGGAAGCCCAGCCCGAAGTCCCAGGCTGAGGCTTCTCAGCAGAGCTGCAGAAGCGAGACAATTGCATTAGGTGCCTGGAGCGAATTTGGAAGACTCGTCATGCCCTTGAAAGACCAGGATTGGCCTCTGGACAGCGGGGGCAGCCGGAACTGGCTTCTGTTCAAAGCTCCTTCCTTCAGCGGCATTACAGATGGGTTAAAATTCAGAGGGTTAGAGAAGGGCCACTGAAGCCAGCCCTCGTCCCAGATAAGATGGCCTCGCGAGTGGGAGCTTCCCGTCAAGGGGCAGCCGGCATCCAGGGATAACGGCAGCAGCCACAATAACAATAATTGTGAGCGCCTCCCAGGGGCCAGTGCTGTGCTAAATGCTTTTGGTCATCTCGTTTTAACTCTCACGGTCCCCAAATGAGGAAACCAAGACACAGAGAGATCAGCTAACCAACCCAAGGCAACCCAGCCAGTTTCAGGGCTAAACTCAGACTCTGCCTTACGTCTGACACATTTCTTGTTTTCACTAGCCTGTCCCCCAACTGTAACGAGTTAATTGTCTGCACAAGTCCCTGTCTTCCCTGCTGTTCCATAAGATCAAGGCCAAGGTCCCTGTCTGTTTCTCTCCCACCATATCTCCAGAGTCAAGGAGAGCACCTGGCGTTGAATGGGTGCACAATGCATTTTTGTTGAATAAATTTTGGAAAGAGGGACGGAGGGAGGGAGGAAACATATCCCAGGCCCCCCCCCCCACCCAGAATGCTTGACCTCAAATCTCTGCTTGCGCCCTCTGGAGGAAAGAAGACTCCAGGAGGAGGGGAGATGCTGAGCAAAGACACAGAAGGGGAAAATGTGGATACGTATAAGGACCTTCACACAGTGCAGTGTGTGATTGCTGAGCCCTGGACCCAGAATGCAGAGACTCCAAGCTCTAGTCCCCACTCTGTGCTTGACTAGCCATGTGACCCCCAGTCAGGTCATTTTATTCATTAAAAGTGGTCCTGGGCTTCCCTGGTGGCGCAGTGGTTGAGAGTCCACCTGCCAATGCAGGGGACACGGGTTTGTGCCCCGGTCCGGGAAGATCCCACATGCCGCGGAGCGGCTGGGCCCGTGAACCATGGCCGCTGAGCCTGCGCGTCTGGAGCCTGTGCTCCGCAACGGGAGAGACCACAGCAGTGAGAGGCCTGTGTACCGCAAAAAAAAAAAAAAAAAAAAAAAAAAATTGTATTTTTTTCCTCTCAGAAGAGGCAATGCACCTCCATGTGTATCAGCTATCGATGACCACAATAATGCTGGGTAACAAACCATCACAAAACCTCGGTGTGGTGGTCAGTATCCAGGCAGCTCTGCTAATCTTGACTGGGCTCATCTACACGTCTGGGCCTCGGCTGGCTGTCAGCTGATCTGGGAATAAATAGTGACTCAGCTCTGTTCCACATGGCTCTCATCCTCCAGCAAGTTAGCCAGGGCCTGTCCTCATGGCTCTGGGCAAAATCAGAGTGAGCCCAATCGGGCAAGTGATTCTTAGGGCTCTGCTTGTGTCGTATTTACTAACATCCCATTAGCCAAACAAGTGATATGAATGAACCCAGAATCACAGTGGGCGAGGACTACAAAACCGCACGGCAGAAGGTGTGAATGGGGGGATGGATGAACACAGAGGGGCCAGTTTTGTCATCTACTGCACCATGGTTCAACAGTCAACAAGTGTAAAATGTGTGTAGTAAAAATCTCCCTTCTACTTCCGACTCATGGCAACCACTATTATCGGTCTCTTCTGTATCCATCCGGAGATATTTTCTGATCTTACAACATCTTTAATCATCTTTATGCCTCAGTTTTCCCAACGCATTCCTTACCATCCTTCTAAATTCAGCACCTGCCGACAGTGTAGAGGCTGTGATGTCAGTGCCACTTCGGATGGCTTCTGTGATGTCTCTACCACCTGCCGCCAGTGTGACCTTGGGCACATCATTTCCACTCTCTGAGCCTTATTTTCCTCCTCTGTGAGATGGGAATGATAGTGTGTCCCTTGCAGGGGTTATTATGAAGCACGAACAACATACATGCGAGGGTTGGATATGGTAATTGCTAAATGCTTTGTCATTATTATTATTGTTATTGCTGTTGTTCTTAGCTCAGGAAGGCATGATTTGCTCCAGTGGTCTCAAGGCCTCCGGGATTCCTAATGGGAAAGGACTTTCCTTCCCACGTCTGGGCCCTGGGAGCCAGCTGACCATCTGCCAGCAGGGCTTTCTGTTTAACAAGCTCTTGTAATCTTTGCTGTGAGCACGACTCCCTTCCTGGTCTGGGCTCTCCTCTGGGACCTTGCCGCCTCTTAGGCTAAGCCTCTGCTGAACCTCTGAAGATCTGAGCACCTGACCCGCATTTCAATACTCCCAGCCTGTTCCTGAGCTTGTGTACTTCCTGGATATCTGCTCCAGGAAAGCTGTTGCACACTTTGTCCTTCCAGAAGCCCCCGCCTCCCCAGCACAAGAAACGTTGATTCATCCCGGTCTTTCACTCAATAAATATTTATTGAATCCTCCACTCTCTGCCAGGCCCTGTCCTAGACCCCATAGTAGTTGTCAGTAACATCTGACTGTTGTTTCTGAATCTCCAGTGTTGTCAGGGCTTCTTGAGAAGGAAGTTGAAATGCTTGGCCAAAAACAGGGTAATTAGACCCAATTTGTGGTTCAACAGTCCATGAGTTTCCAAGAGTTTGTCTGAAGTCTCTGTCTTAGGGAACACTAAGCAGGTTCTCTAGAAGCAGACCTGTTATGGGGCTTCATAAGGAGCCAGTGATTGACTGAGAAAGCTCTCAGGGGAAACCTCGAGGGGACTGGGGGAGGAAGGACAGGGCAGGGGGGAGAAGCCAAGCAAAGGTGTGACATCTGGTCCCAACCTGATCCCCAGGGGAGTTCTGGATTGTAAATTGCACCGCAGAGTCTGTCCCACCTTGAGGCAAGGGGATGGGGCTTTTGTACCCACATGAGCCAGTCGTTCGCTACAGGCTACCTACAGGCTACCCCGGCTATCTTGGGGAGGCTGATGTGATTCCAAGACACTTCCGGGAAGGCAGCTCCAATCATCTGGGGCAATCCTCCCGGGAAAGCTGCAGGAGTGAGTGCAGAGTGGCAGCCCTTGCAGCAGCTGAGGGATGGGCACACTGAACCGTAAAAAAGTCCCGTGGAAATGGACAGGGCTCTCCTCTGCCCCTTGGGATGAGATCAAGGCCGGGGAATGGGGGCGGGGGGGACACCCTGCCTGGGCTCCTTCCCCTGTCCTTTCCTGTTCAGGTTTTGGCATCACGTCCCTGCCCCAGGCTCCACTTCTAGGGGCCCTGACCCAGGAAGATCCCCAAAACAACCCTACATTGTTGGTACCGTGACACTCCCCTTGACAGATGAGAAGCGAGGTCACGTGCCCAGGGACATGCACGGCACAGGTGACCGAGCAGGATTTGGCCCTGGTGTGTCTTAGGAACACGCTCAGGCTTGGCTGGTCTCTGTGGGAGCCCATTGCAGCTGAACACCTGCCCAGGAGGCGGCAGACACGTGGGCGCTCCATCGGGGGTTGGGTGGACCTGGGTCACAGAGCCCTTCTCCAGCGAGGACACAGGACCTGCCCTTTGGGATGAGGCCACTGGGCAAGCAGGGAAACAAGAGATGGGGTGAGGGACAGGGAAAGAAGGAGGACAGCTGCTGTGTCCATCAGAAAGGGGGGCAGTGGACCACCCATGCTCCAGATGGGCCAGGGTCCCAGGTGGCCGAGTTACCCAGCCTTGAGTCAGACAGGGCCAGCTTCCCCCTCCACTTCAGGGGCACTCGGCGTTCCAGCAGTAACTGAGGACACTGAGACCTGTCCTCGTCCGGGCTCGGGACAGCTGCCGCTGAGATGGCGTAGCGGAGCCAAGGACGTCTGAAAATGGCCAAGAACGCACCACATACTATCAGAGGCTGCTGGCTTTAAAGGTCACATCCAGAGAGAAAGGCTTTCCTGCATGGCCTCATCTCCCAAACATGGACGCTCTGGACTTGAAGAAGGAACGCCAAAGGCCATTCTGTCTATATACCTGCCTCTCAATAGGGTCTGTGTCCCCAAACCCTGCATTAGGGGGCAGGCTTTTCAGACGTTTACTCACCACCCCTCCCAGACAAAGAATCCAGTCCTGGCTTGCTCTGCGGACTGGCAGACCGGTCCACCTCATCACACTGTCTCCCAGTGTCGTCGGGTAATGGTCCTTCTTCTCCTTGCCTGGGTATGTAATAAGGGAGACGTCAACTCATTCATCCCACGCAAATGAATTGAGCACCTACTGTGTGCCAGGCTCTGTGGGATACAGCGATGCATAAGGCGGGCAGTTTAAGTGGGGGTGGAGGGATACAGACCACAAATAGTAAACACACAGCTAATGTGTGTCAGGCAGCTGATAACAGGATTAACCCTGCAGAGGCAGGGCACTTAATTAACTTTGGGGAGGAGAGGGGAAGGGAAGACAAGGTTCTTAAAGGGACAGACCAACGGATCTCATCCTGGTCGGTGATCAGTCAGGACTCAACCAAGGGCATATAATCTCTCGTTCAACAAGTATTCACTGAGCATCTACTGTGTGCCCAGCACTGTGCTAGGCACTGGGTAGACAGGGATGAGTGAAACAGACAAAGATCCCTGCCCACATGGAGCTGGCACTCTTGCGGGGGAGATAGAAAACTGCTACAAATAAGTGCATATTATTAATAACAGTTGCTGACATGTATTAAGGCTTCACCTGTGCCAGGAAGTGTTAGGTGCAGACACGCAGGAGGATGCAAAACAGGAAGGACCCCTGCCCTAAGCCAGCAACTAAATGTACAAGTTCAATGTGTCAGGGGAGATATCAGGCTGAGAGGGCATAGTAAGCCTCAGGCATCTCCTCTGGAAAATGGGGACAGCAGTGGAACCTCTCCCCTATGATAAGAATTAACCTGATATAATATGTGGAAAATGCCCAGAACAGTACCAGGGCCTTGTAAGAACTGGGTCACTCTAAGCTAGCATTATTATTTAAAATCAAGGGACTCAGTTCTACCCTGGCAAGCCTCACAAGCTCCATTTCCTCATGAAGAATACCCCCTCATCGTGTCTTCACATCTTCCTTCACACCCCAGAGCATCCCAGAGGCTGTTTCCATAGTAACTGTGGAGCACCCCACACCCACGCCAACCTCACAGTCGACCAGTAGCCCACACCCACAACACCTGGCAAGACTGGGTTAACCACAAGCATTCCCATCAGTGTGTTCTCACCATCCTCACAATAGCTCAGGGCAGTTGGGTAGACTGTGTCCATTTTCTAGATGAGGAAACTGAGGCTCTCCTAGAGGGAATTAGTAATGGAACTAGACTTTGAACCTCCAAGGAAAGTCAAGAATCCTCAGCCTCGTGACCTTTGTTCTTGCTCCATCTTCTCTGTCTAGAAGGCTTTTTCTTCCAGTCTTCACAGCTAGCTCCATCTCACCCTCCAGGTTCAAATGTCACCCCCTCCAAGAGAATCCTTCCCTGACAACCCCTAAACCAGCAACTTTCATGGACTTCTGCTTAATCATACTCGTAGCATCAATGACTCTGAAACAGTCTATCTCTCCCTGCAACTAGAATATCATTTCAATGAGGGCAGCAAACTTCCCTGTCCTAGTCCTGTCCAGGCATCTACTATTGAATAGAGTTCAATAAATAGTTGTTGAATGAATGAATGAGATCAGGGAATATGAACTTGACACTTCCTCCCTTTCTCCTTAAAATAGCAAACACCTAGTTGCAATCAGCATGGGGAGTGCCAGGTTTGGTCATCTATTGTTGCGTACTAAACATCTATTGGTTAAATGCAGTGGCTTGAAACAATGACAGCATTTATTTGGCTCACGAATCTGCAATTTGAGGACAGCTCATCTCTGTTGCACTCTGCATCAGCTAGAAGACTTGAAGGCTGGGGCTGGAATCCTCTGAAGGGTGCTGCCTTAGTCTATCGGGGCTGCTGTAACAGAATACCATAGATTGGGTAGTTCATAAACAGTAGAAATTTATTCCTCACAGTTCTGGAGGCTAGGAAATCCAAAATTTGCTGGGAACCAGATTTCCTAGTTCCTGATTCATAAATGGCTGTCTTCTCAATGTAACCTCACATGGCAGAAGGGGCAAGGGACCTCTCTTGGGGTCTCTTATAAGGGCACTAATCCCATTCATGAGGGATCCACCCTCATGACCTAATCACATCCCAGAGGCCCCACCTCCAAATACCATCACCTTGTGGGTGGGTTTCCACATATGAATTTGGGGAGGACACAAATATTCAATCCACGGCAGGTGGCTCACTCACCTGTCTAGAGGTTGATGCTGGCTGTTGGCTTGGGTTGTCAGCCCGAACACCTATACATGGCCTCTCTGTGTAGCCTGGGCTTCCTTACAACATGGCTTCTGGGTTCCCAGGGTGAGTGTCCTGAGAGAGAGAGTCAAGTGGAAACCGTATATGACGTAGCCTTGGAAATCACACGGTGTCATTTTGGTCTCATTCTATTTGTTGACACTAACACAAAGTCACACGGGTTGAAGGGCAGGAAAACAGACTCCACTTCTTGCTTGGGCGGTGGTGAGGTTCTCTGTGATAAGTGGGAACATGTGGGGTCAGAAATATGACCATGGCCATTTTTGGAAAATACACAGCAGCCATCAGAGAAGGTTCCAGGAGGAGGTTAAGGCAGAGGGGTTTACAGTCTAGGGGACAGTGTTGGTTGGTAGTAGAGGGTCCTGCTCACTAATGTCCCCTCTTGAATGTCCTCTCCCTAACAACCCCCCCCCATCTCTTTCTGGGACACTCTGTGACACAGCAGCCTCAGACCCTTCTTGCTTTTCTTAGGGAGGACAGCATTCTCTGACTCAAAATAACACTCCAAGTTCAAGTCAATTCAGTTCTCTTCTTGCCTGTTTTTGTTCACATGGAGAAAGAATAGTGGTCATTATTTCTAAGCAGGATGGGAAAAGATGCTCGTTGACTAAAGACTCTACCCCTTGCCAGTTTCGGTGTTCCCCATGCCCAGAGACACTTCCCAGCCATTGCCTGATCCAACTAAGATTTAGACTTGATCTGTCTTCCACCCCTTTCTTGCCAAGACATAAATACCTGAGTCCCTCTCGGACATCTCTTAGGTATCTGGTTCTGAGACTCTTTAGGTTGCAAATGGCAAAAACACAACTCAAACTCTCATAAATAATAAAAAGGGGGAGCATTTAGTGACTCATCTAACCGAAAAACCAGATGAAGCCAGGCAATTGAGAGGGCTGCCTCCAGGGCTCAGATAGTGTCAAGGACTCATCTCTTTCCCCTCAGTAGACTTCATTCTCAGGCTCAACCAGCCGAGCCCCACACTTCCAGGTTTATATCCTCTTATGAGCTTCAAATCCAGTCAAAATCTCCTGACAAGTCCAACAAAGTTCAGGGACTGCATCTCATTGGCCTAGCCCAGGTCATGTGGTTGTCTTTGAGCCAATCAATGATCTGGGGATGGAATGCTTTAATTGGTCAAACCTGGGGCACATGACAAATCACAGAGACCAGGAGGGTGAGCCCCATTCAAGACGTGTGACCTGAGCATGGGGGAGAGGAGAGTTCCAAACAGGAAGGTCAAGCAAGATACTATTTCTTTAGGGCAAGACAGATTCACACAAGTGGAGGTGACATTTTGTGCTGTGATGGATGAAAGGGGGCAGACTGACACAGCCTCTCTTATCAAGGATTTTACCCTTTGATTGGAGTCAAAAATGCTCAGGAAACAATTCAGGGACAGGGGAAAAAGGAGAATGGGCCGAGTTAAAGAGATATGCGTTAAGACTATACATCTGAAAGGAGATAGTTCATAAGTAGCGCTCAGGGCTGCGATCACTGCCGTCCAGTAGAAAGATGTGAACCACATATGTTATTCTGAATTTTCTACTGGCCTTATTAAAAAGAAAAAGTATAAAGAAACAGCTGAAATTAATTTTGAAAATATATTTTATTCAACCCAGTATGTCTAGGATATTATTTCAACATACAATCAATTAAAAAGTATTAACGAGATATTTTACATTTTTTTGCACTAAGTCTTTGAAGCCCACTGTGTGTTTTACACTTAGGGCACATCTCAATTTGGATACACCACGTGTCAGGTGCTCCATAGCCACGTGTGGTTGGTGGCCACCGTGCTGGGCATCCAGCTCTAGACCCTTGCTACTCAAAGTGTGGTCTGCAGACCTGGGGAGCTAGAAATGCAGAGTCTCGGGCTCCACCACAGACCTCCCGAAACTGAGTCTGCGTTTAACCTGTTTATCCCACGTCATTCCTATGCAACGTTAAATTTGAGACATGCTGATCTAAACCAGCGCTGTCCAAAAGAGCTTTCTGCGATGATGAAAGTGTTTTATATCTGCGCTGCCTGACGTGGTAGCCACAAGCCTCATGTGGGTATTGAGTACTCAAAATGTGACTGTACGGCAGGGCACCAAATTTTTCATTTTATTTCATTTTAATTTAAGTGGTCACAATGGTTATCTATTGGCTAGTGCCGGCTTAAATCAATATAAGTGTTCCCAAATCTTAGCCATTATTATTATTGTTTTTGTTGTTATTGTTCCCCTGTTACTTGGCCAAGGGGAAGGAAGGAATAAAATAAAAATATATTCAGCAACATGGGCTCATTGTTTTGGGGATAGGTACGTAATTATCCTCATGGGGCAGATTTGGAAAGTGAGGTTCGGGACATAGTAAATAGTAATGATTATGCTAACATACATCATTGATCAAGCCCACCTGTATGTCAGGAACTCTATATCCTTGGTTTTTAACCCCTGAACCAATGTGTAGGTACTATTACACCTACCATTTTACAAATAGGGAGTTTTGGGAGGCTCAGAGAGGTGAGGTGACTTTTCCAGGGTCACACAGCATTGGGGTGGCAGAGTTGGGGTGTGGTCCCAGGCCTGTCTGTCTCCCCAGCTGGGGTGTCTCCCGAGGCAGTATCCATGATGTACTCCGAGTAGTTGGGGGGTCTTAGCCACGCTTGAGGGGATCTGCAGTCTGAGGCACACAGTGGATACTCTCTATCTGGAAATGCTGCTCAGAATTTGAGGGGGGGGCACCACAATGACCTCCGGAGGTCCCTCGCTGCCCTCCAGTGGGGCAGTGGCAGATGCCAGGCAAACACTGCAGCCCGCATGAACCTCCAGTCGCTGTCTGGAACGGTGCTGAGTCAGCCCAGGCTGCGGGCAGCAGGCACCAGGGAATGTGAGCTGCTTCCTGAGTAGCCACGCGGGCGGCTCCGGCCAGCGAGGTCCAAGGAAGCTGGCCGTCCGCCTCAGCCTCTGCTGTTTGCTTGTATTTAACGCCTCGCTCCATTTCCAAGCGAGCGTGGGTGCTGTGTGTTTGTTTGTCTAGCGACAGAAGGCAGTCTCATAGGGAAAGCCACCCCCTCCCTCCCTGGCACCCCTCCACGCTCACACACCCCCGCCTAATGCTGCGTGGCGGGAACAGGCAGATGATTAGAAAGTGGGCTGAGAGCATCCAGAAATGGCAGCCCCTCCTGCCGTTGCCTTCCCCAAAGGGGCTCATCTAGACACGTGAGCCCCTCCAAAATGTTAAAGACCAGGCCCCACATGGTGATGGGAGCCTAGCTGGGAACTTGGAGATGATGGGTTCCAGTTCCCAACAGGTGGAGAAATAATAATGATAACAACAATGAAAATAGCAGGTGCCATTAGTGGACATTTACTAAACACCACACACTTCTACATTAATCCATACAGTAGCCCTATAAAGCAGGCTCTGCTATTATCCCCACTCTACAGAGAAGCAACAGAGCCTCAGAAAGGTATTTGGCCAAGGTCACACAGCAAGGATGTGATAAAGGCAGGATTTGAATACAGGTCTGCCTGGAAACCAGGAAACCGATTAGAACTGTGATGTATAGGAGAAAGCGTGGGTTTGGGAGTTTGAGCTCCAGTTCTGCAATGTCTGTATTGTGTGCCCTTGAGAATCTAAGTGGTTTGACCTTCTGAGCCTCGGTTTCCTCATCTGTACAGTGGGCACGATAAGCCCAAATGTACATGAAGAGTGGGAGAATTAAATGAGATGAGACACACGATGTTCAGGAAGGAATTGGCGGGGAAAAGAATGTTTGTCACAAATGGAACACAGTGCTGGTATACAATAGGCACTTAATAAATGGTGTGAGTCCACACCATAGAAGGAGAAGTCCCTTCCCTTTTAAACCTCTGGGACCCACTGCCTGGAGCAACAAGGTCCTATCCGCAGGGAGAACTAAGCGTTTTGCTCACATTATCTCATTTAGTCCTAACCACAACCCTCTGCGATTAACCCCATTTGATAGACCTGAAAACTGAGGCTTCAGAAAGTTTGATCATCTGATGGGGGGCTCACAGCTGCTAAGCATTTGAGCTAGGAAAGCAGTCAGGCTCCAGCAGAGTCACAGTGCCAACCAAATGCCCTGTGGCAGACCAGAGCCAGGCCTCCAGCCGGGGCCGCCTCCAGGGCGAGCTCCGAGGGTAGTAACTGTGATGTCTGCCCCTCACAGATGGAAAGCCGGAGGGGAGCTGGTACAGACTCACACACAGCTGCTGCTGCTGCAACCTCCTTGCCCCACTGCTGGGGACGGCCATCACCATGGCAACCGTCAAAGGCCAGCTGGCCTCAGGTGTGAGGAGGGGCTATGGCACCTTGAGCCCTGGCCCTGGGGCCCTCTGACCACTCTTGATGATGTGTCCAGTCTGGCAGCCTCCAGAAGTCACCAACTCTGATGGCTGGGTGGAGGGGGAGAGTCCCCGGAAATAGACCCCACTGACCACACCCCAACCCCTGCATCCAGGGTCCTCCTCCAGCCCCAAGGATGCTGCTGCCCTGAGAATCTGGGGCTCTTGTCCTGAGAAGGGCCGAAGGTCCCGGCTCTGTGGGCAGGAGCAGCTTAGCTGTCAAAGCTCTGTGCTGCAAATATTAATTATATCCTAACGACTCTCCAGGCAGTCATTATATCTCAGCTGCTGGCAGCTGTTCCTAAAAACCTACGGAGGGCGTCTCTGGGCAGAAGGAACCTGCCCCAGTGGCTGGAGGGGTTAAACAGGCCCTGCAAGCATGTGGGGGCAGGATGAGGCTGAGGGACTCTGGGAGGGAAGGGAACCTGCTGTCCTTCAGGGAGGAGGAGAATTAGGGAGCAGTGAGACGGGAAGGGGCCTGGGTGAGAAGAGAAGACTCTGGAAAGACAAAATTTTAAGGGTGTAGAAATGCTCAGTCTTTGCTGAAAATCACTTGCAATTATTGAGCATTTGTAACGTACCAAGTGCTTTAATGCTTGCTGCTCCGAGTGTGTCCACAGACCTGCACCCTCAGCATCACTTGGGAGCTGGTTAGAAATGCACAGTCTCAAGTCCACCCCAGGTCTAGCGAATCAGAAGCTGCATTTTTAGAAGTCCCCAGTGATCCATGCAGAGGTTGAAGTTTAAGTCCAGCTTTAAGGCATTATCACTTTTAAACCTCCCACAAGGTGGTGGGGGAGGTACCATTATTATCGCCATTGTACAGAAGAGGGACTCAGGCTCAGCCAGATGAGCAACTGGCCCAAGGTCACACAGCTTAGCGAGGGGCAGAGCCCTGACTCATGGCTTTCTCCAGCAAATTCTCTCTGAGCACCAACTACACACCAGATGCTGTACTGGGTACAGGTCTGTCTTACTCCAATTCTCAAGGTCTTAACTTGGCACCTGCTTTCTGCTGGTACAACTAAAACAGCGTCACCAACAGAACTCACAGCTGAACAGCACTTCACAGTTTATGCTGCTTCCCCACCCACAGCTCTCATTTGACCCTCACAATCAGCTGAGAAAGCTGCCACTATAATGCTCATTTTCCAGAAAAGAAAACTGAGGCTTGGGAAGGAGCAGTGATGTCTATAAACCAAAGGGCACATAAAAGGTTTCCATATGGAGGACAGGGCTCCACTTCCTCTGGGTGTCCCCAAGATTGGAGACCTTGGGCAGAGGCCACAGGGATATTAGTTTCAACACAGCATAAGACTCTGCTCAAGCTGAGGACCCCAGACCTCCAGGATAGGAGCTCCCAGGGCAGAAATAGACTCTGGATGCAGTGGCTGGGGTGTGGCCACTGGGGTCTGTTTCGGGAGGGGGGACTCTCCCTCCCTCCAGCTGGAATTATTGGTTACCTCAACCTCCAGATGCCACCAGGCTGAACATATCATTAAGAGTGACCACAGGGCTTCCCTGGTGGCGCAGTGGTTAAGAATCCGCCTGCCAATGCAGGGGATACAGGTTTGAGCCCTAGTCTGGGAAGATCCCACATGCCACGGAGCAACTAAGCCCGTGCGCCACAACTACTGAGCCTGCGCTCTAGAGCCCGCGTGCCACAACTTCTGAAGCCCACGTGCCTAGAGCCCGTGCTCCGCAACAAGAGAAGCTGCCGCAATGAGAAGCCCACGCACCACAATGAGGAGTAGCCCCTGCTCGCCACAACTAGAGAAAGCCCGCGCACAGCAACAAAGACCCAACGTAGCCAAAAATAAATAAACAAAATTTATTTTAAAAAAAAAAAAAAAGAGTGACCACAGAGGGCACCAGGGCCAGGGCTCACTCAGTATCCAGCTATGGAACAAGTCCCCTGGAGTGGTAGTCTGCTTCCACACCCCCGAGGTATGCACAGAGCCTGGATGACACCTTGGCAGGGCTCTTGTGGGGTGTCCAGGCTTCAGAGCAGAAGGGGTGACAAATGCATTGAAGGTTCTGAACAGTTCAGATCTCAGCTCTGCCACTCAGTAACTGGGAGACTTGGGGCAAATTCTTTCATCTCATTGAGCCTCAGTTTCCTCATCTGTAAAATGGGGGCAGTAATAATAATTGCCTTGAAAGTGCATGTTCCCAATTAGATGAGATGAGGTGGGGAGAACATTCAGCCCAGGGCACAGGGTTATTCCTGTAAGATTGTTTCTAAAGAGTGGGGCAGGAACCATGTACTTATGCATAGTGATTTTAAGTGGTCCAGAGAAGGAACATTAACTAATATGGGTAGCAGAATGAGAAAGGCATTCCTTTTTTTTTTTTTTTTTTTTTTTTTTTTTTAGTTCAGAGGAGATTGCGGGCATAGAAAATCTTTTGCGAGTGTTTATAGATTATTGTTCATTCCTTTTTTTTTTTTTTTTTTTTTTTTTTTTTGATACGTGGGCCTCTCACTGTTGTGGCCTCTCCCATTGCGGAGCACAGGCTCCGGACGCACAGGCTCAGCGGCCATGGCTCACGGGCCCAGCTGCTCCGCGGCATGTGGTATTTTCCCAGACCGGGGCACGAACCCATGTCCCCTGCATCGGCAGGCAGATTCTCAACCACTGCGCCACCAGGGAAGCCCTGTTCATTCCTTTTTAATGCTCTTGACCCTTCTCATGCCACTGAAGAGAAAGACTCAGTTCAATGCTGCCTCATCTTTGACACCTTCTAGTTTTCCTCTTTTTTATATCTTTAAAAAAAAATTTTATTGACGTATAGTTGATTGACAATGTTGTGTTAATTTTTTTCCTCTTTTTTTTAAAATTGAGGTATAACCACTTCTCGTACATGGCCCTCTTAGATTTCTTTCATCACCTTATTAGCTCCTAGAAGCATCTGATTTGAAGAGCCCTGGCCTATGGGATTTATAAAGTCCCACCCAGGTTGGAGAATCTGAAAGAGGTGATGAGACAAATTCTGATGGCTGCACAGCCATTAGATGGGAAACAGCCATGCATCCCAGGACCCAAAGCAGGGAACTGATATTCAGTGTTAGGTCACTGGCAAAGCTCCAGCTTTGGTACCCAGAGACCTGGGTTTTATCCC
Organism: Mesoplodon mirus; assembly: GCF_964341445.2. Taxonomy (NCBI): domain Eukaryota; kingdom Metazoa; phylum Chordata; class Mammalia; order Artiodactyla; family Ziphiidae; genus Mesoplodon; species Mesoplodon mirus. The sequence goes on from NC_138989.1 coordinate 14,963,778, forward strand.
ATTCACTAGCTACATGACCTTGAACTTGTCATTTCTCCTCCCCGTGCCTCATGTGCACGAGGAGATAACATCATACAGACATGTACAGCCTCGTTTCTAATTCTTGCAATAGACCCTCTGAATGCAAGGCGCACAGTAGGCCTTCAGTACAAGCGAGTGATCACCGTAGTCATTATTCCCCCCGGCTAGCCTAGCACGGAGTTGCCCCCGGCGGCCACCCAGACCTCTGTCTCTTTCATCAGAGAGCGGCTGGGAGGACGTGCCAATAAGTGGCTAGTTAACTAAATAAATGAATGAGGCAGGTCTATGCTGATATAAATCTCTGGAAGGGAACATTTAGACACTCCGTATTCAAGCTGGATGTCATTTAAATTACCAGGCTGCCTCCTCGGCCCGTAGCCCCTTATTACCGTGTTTTTAAAGCTCAGAGCTTAATTGCACATCGCCACAGCCTTTACCCACGGCGCTTGCAGAAATTAGAGGCGCTTGCCTGCCCACTCATTTGTAGCCCATCACTCCCTGGCCAGCGCGTGGCCTGGGGATTGGGCATTGGAGGGACGTGTGTGTGGGAAGCAGGATCCAATGTAACCGGGTGGGAAGTGGATCAGGGAGGGGGCTCATCAATCACCTCCCTGTCTCTGTCTTTGCCCCCTGATGGGTCATTCTCCATACAGCAGCCAGGATGATCCTTAAATATAAATCCCAGCTTCGACTCCCAGATCTTCGACTCCCTAAGATTAAAAGCTAAACTCCTCACTTTAGGCCCACATGCCCTGTGGGATCTGAACTCCCACAACCTCTCTGATCTCCACTCCTATCACCCCTCCCACACCACCTTGCTTACTGTGTCCCAGGTATACCAGCTTCCTCACTACACCTCCAACAAGTCACTCTGCCTCAGGCCCTTTGCACCTGCTGTCCATGCTACCTGGTTTGCTCTTTCTCTGATATTTGCATGGTAGGCCCCTCCACCTGCTTCAAGTCTCTGCTCCCAGAGGCCTTATTATCTAAAGTAGGTCCCCTCTCCCACACTGCCTCCACCTTCTGCTTCATTTTTCTTCATAAAATTCATCACTGCATATATAAATATTTTGCAGCTCTTTGTGTATCTGGTTTCTTTGGACACTCTCCTCCACTGGAATGTCACACCATGAGGGCAAAGGCTTTGGAGAAAATGCAGGGAACAAAGATGGGCCCTTCATGGTGCCTCAATGGTAAAAACTCAACCAGTGGCCATTAAGAGAATACATGAATTATTATTCTTGGGCCACTTGTACCATTTCCAACCTCTAAGTTCCTATATCATGTTCTGGGGAAGTGATGGGGAGGAGCAGGTAGCTTTGGACCGTTTGATAAATGGGGAAATTGAAGCTCAGGGGTGTGACACGAGTGCCCAGAGCTCACACAGTAAGTTGGGGGGCACATGTCCCCCTCACTCTCTGACCAAAATGTACCATGTGCCTCCCACCACAGGGCCTTTGCCCAAGCTGCTCCTCCTGCCTGGGCAGCCCTTTACCTCGCCCCCTTGTAAACTCCTTCTCTTCCTTTAAGATATCTGTCTGACGTCACCTCCATCCTGAGACTAGGGCCGACCTACTCTTTAGAAGTTCTCAGCATCCCTTGTATCTCCTCACAGTGCTGATCAGAGTTGTAAATGTGAAAACATTTTTTGTTAACTTAGGAGTCTCTGTGGAATGCAGATGTAAAACACTCTCCTAGGCTGGGTTCCTGCAAAGCAAATCCTGAGACAAAGATTGGGAGCAAGTAGTTTCTTTGAGAGATGATGCCAAAAAGCATAAAGGAGAGAGCGAGACGGTAAGACAGGGAAAAAAAAGAAAACCAGTACAGGATGAATTCATGAGCTGCTGTGGGCAACGGGGGCTCAGTCCCACTGGAGATGTCTGGGAGGCCTCGGAGAACATGCCTCTGAGAGGCAAGGAAGCCGGGACTTTGTCCACTCACTCTCATCGGTCATTGATGGAGGTTGCTTCTGGGAGCGTTAACTTCCTGGCACTTCTGACCTACCGTTTGTGGGGATGGAGCTCATGCCTGTAGCCCTAGGAAGCCCTCAGGCAGACAGAGGCAGGTGTTGGAAGTAGGACCCCATCAGCCTGTTTGAGAACTGTCCTCTGAAGCCCCGGGGTGGGGCTGAGTGACATGCGTGGCAGCCAACAGTATCTGCTACAGCTTCTTGCTGTAGTTAATATTCGCGTATTTATCAAACAGTCACCCAACAAATACTCTATTTCCTAACCCTGACTGTGCATTCAGCCCTGAGCCTTGAGGATCACAGAGAAGCCCAAGACCTTTGCCCTGCCCACCTGGAGCAGAAAAGCTAGGTAAGGAGCCCAGACTCAAACACCCAGAACAGCTCAAAGAGGCAGGGATATTTCCCAAATGAGGTGCAGTGGTGCAGAGAGGTGAAGTGACTTATCCAAGGTCACACAGCTAGAAGTGGCAGTGCTGGGGCTTGAACCCAGGGCCACACACTTACCCTCCATCTGCAAATCCCTGGCAGTGCACCATTAGTGGTAGCTGTTAATGTTATTCCTGCCAATGACCCTCCCATCATGTGAGTACAGTCCCTACATCTCCCCTAATCATCCCACTTTACAGGTGAGGAAATTGAGGACCAGCAAGCACATGATCACAGGGCAAGTGGGAGCCAATAGCTGGACTCAGAGACCCAAGCCAGCCACCTTCCTGTGAGTCAGCCTCCATCACTGTCTGCTCTGTTAGCCCTGTGGAGACCAGCAAGCAGCAGACCTGGATATAATGATCACTGCCATTTAGTGAGCAACTACTACTTTCCAGGGCCTTTTATATAAACTAGCTCTAGCCCTCGGATCATCCTCCCTCTGAGGTGTTAGTGCACCCATTTCACAGCCAGGAAGACTGACAGGAGCAGATTTACTTTTCTTGTCCAATCAAGGGGCAGAGCCAGGATTCAAATCCTGGTCAGTCTGACCCCAGAATCAAATCCACCTTCCTGCTCAACATAGGAATTTCTGTTAGGATGTCTGAGCTTGATTGCTTCCAGCTGATGGGAGGCTCCCTATCTTACAAAGCATGCTGGTCCACTGCTGGGCAGCTCTAGCTGTGTTCTCCCTGGTTGCATATGAGGATTCCGAGCTTCAAGCCTGGGTTTCATTCAACTAAGAATCCGCGGAGCCCAGCAACAGGCCTGACCTTCATGGATGGGATCCTTTTGAGCTGCAGTCTCTTCCCTTGTAAACTCCACATCTTAGTCCATGTCTGTCCTGTGAGGCATGAAAATCTCCACCTAATGTCTCAAGGGAAAGGGGGAGAGACAAAGAAATAAGCTAAAATCACATAAAATAGCATATGTAAAGCCCAGATCAGTGTCCCCAGCACATGGCACACACATAAAAAGAGGGAAACAGATATTATTATCATTATTATTTGTATTATTATTATTATTAGATTATTATTAATAGCAGCAGCATTGGAGCTATTTAAGAAACTCTGGGTGGGGGGTGCCCTAAGCACGATCACAATTGGAAGCCCACCCCACAGCGTACCCAATGCATGAAAATGCACCCACATCCCACATTAAAGACAATTTTCTGTGAAAAAATCATTTGGAAGGAATTTAGTAATTTTGCTTTGGATATTGCCATCAATTTTGATTCTGAAAGTTCCTCTTCGTATAAGAGAGGTAACATTTCTTTTCCTTCAGGTGTCAAGCACTCTTGGTTGAGGACCTGGATGGGAAAACCGAGGCCCAGGGAGACGAAGCTTCTTGCCCAATGAGACACACTTAGTGGTACTGACTGTGTTCAAACCCCACCGGCTCTGACTCCAGACCTGGACTTTCACTGCTCCGGGATGAAAGAGAAGCGGCTGGTGGGAAGGGGTGAGTCGGGAGGGGGTGGAGGAGACTGCGCTTGGCTGGGGGACGAAGGGGGGTGGGGAGCAGCGGCAAGCCCCTGCCCCCTCACCCCTGCCTGCTTAATTGCTCCCACTAACGGTTCAGGGCCAAAGCTTCGAAGCGGTCTTATCTTGGTCTTCACCATTTTTCTTTCTGGGCAGTGAAGTTAAAAATCCCTTTCCAGCGCTCCGATGGGGTTTTGTAAATGTAGCTTCCATATCACTATTTAACATGCGTTGCTAAAAACTCGATAAATAGCGACCGTCATTTGCAGATTAGCTCTTTTCATGACGAAATGATTTATTTAGAAGATTTCTCACTCCCTCCTTCTCTCTCTCTCTCTCTCTCTCTCTCACTCAATCCTTGGCTAAGAACATATTAATCAGAAATTAAGGCCAAAGGAGGAACGGAGGTGAGACCGGTGGGGGATGGTGAGAGAAGGGGGCGTGGAGGGAGATAACACGAGTGTGAGGAGACGCTGGGGCAGGTGGCAGAGGGAGGCTGGAGGGACCAGGATGCAGGGGCTGAAGGGAGGGGAGAGGGGAACCGAGGACTCTAGGGATGGTCTGGAGAGAGGGCAGTGCAGGGAAGGGCTGGTAGGGAGGGTGGGGAGGGAAAGAGAGAGGAATGGGCTAGGACACAGGTGTAAGAGCTGGTAGAGACATAGGGAAAGAAACACAGGAGAGAGAAGGAGGCAGAGACAGGAGAGACCAGAGGGGGTGGGGCAGAGACCCAGAGAGAGAGGGGGCAGAGAACAAACCAGAGAGGGAGAGAATGAGAGAGAAGGTGGAGGGAAGGGAGCTCTAGAGAGCTTTAGAAAACATAGAAAAGAAAAAGGACGAGAGATACAGGCGCCAATGAGGACAGGAAAATAGGGGAGAGAAAGCTGTGAACGTGGGAACCTCCTTGCCAGAGGGAGGCGGGTCTCCAGGGGAGCCGACCACTTGGGTGCTGGTCCCCTACCCCCACTGACCAGTCCAGCCCCCTCCCCAGCCCTGCCAGCAGCCTCACCAGCATAGGCAGAGGGAGCACAGCACGCGGCATTTTCTAGAACCTTCTCCACGACTCCCGGGCCAGGCAGAGGGGCCAGCTGGCTGCAGCCGGGCTGCCTCACTGGGCAGAGAGAGAAAAGAGCTTAGCCTCTTGCTTGGTGCCTCCTTTTTATTATTTCATGCATATACATATATTTATAGAAATTTCTATCAAACATAAATATATATGTATAAATCTCTCACTTTTTCTCTCTTGCAAGCCTGCGAGATAACCAGTCCTGGAGCAGAGGCTACAACGATAAGAAGATTAGAGGGGATTGGTTCATTTGTTGTAAGATACTCCAGGAGGGATATTTCGCTCTCAGAAGACCAACCGGAAGGTTATCTAAATAGGCTAGGTCTGAACTCACCAGAGCTGCTCCCCACTGGGACATTAATGGTACAAAGAGAGAAAGACAGGAGGGGCGAAGATGAGTTATAATGATTATTTGATTATCTTGGGCTTTAACAAACCCAGCCAGTGCGTCTGGGTGTGAAAAATTAGCTGTTCTCCCAGCGGCAAATTTCACAGCATTCGGCGTTATATATCTTTTTTCTCCAGAGAGGAGAGTCAGGCACAGCACTCCGGCTCTGGGGTGAGAAGGACACCACAATTCCTCCTGAAGGCGGCCCGGTGGCCCCGTCCTCTGGACCAAGAAATCGCCTAACAATTCAGGGACAGTTCAAAGAATGTTCTGGCTCAACAGCTTAAAAAAAAATATATAGGGCCTCCCTGGTGGCGCAGTGGTTGAGAGTCCGCCTGCCGATGCAGGGGTCATGGGTTCGTGCCCCGGTCCGGGAGGATCCCACATGCCGCGGAGCGGCTGGGCCCGTGAGCCATGGCCGCTGGGCCTGCGCGTCCGGAGCCTGTGCTCCGCAACGGGAGAGGCCACAGCAGTGAGAGGCCCGCATACAGCAAAAAGAAAAAAAAAAAAAATATATATATATATATATATATTATATATATATATATATATATATTATATATATATAATATATATATATACAATCTTTCTACAGAGATAGATATATTTTATTTTTAAAGAAAGCAAGCACAGCTATATACAGAGAGAGAGAGAGAACTATAAATATATATATATATATAAAGAGAGAGAGAGAGAGATCTATTATCTACCTGTCTATCTATCATCTACCTATCTATCTATCTTATCTACAGAGAGAGAGGGAGATAGAGAGAAAGAGATCTATATATAGGGAGAGATACTGGCTACAGAATGGAGTGCAGTGCATCCTTTCTTAAAAAAAAAAATTTTTTTTAAATCCCCAAACCACTTGGTGTACAGTCCAGTGCGAACACCATTTCCATCTAGAACTGCACTGCCCAGTATGGTAGCCACTGGCCAGATGTGGTGACCCAGTATGTGACATGTGGGCAGCCTGATTGAGATGTGCTGTTCATGCAAACTACACAGTGGATTTTGAAGACTTAGTTGGGAAAAGAAAAAAAATGTAAAATGTCACAGTCAAGATATTTCTCTATTGATTGCAGATGGAAATGGAAATACAATCTTTGGGAAATACAATGTATTGAGTTAAATCAAACATAGTAGTAAAATTCATGGCACCCGTTTTCTTTTACTTTTAAAAATGGGGATACGGGACATTGGGAAGGATAACACGTGGCTCCGATTCTATCATCGGTGCTGCTTTAGACTCTGGGTCCTGTACACAGTAGGTGCTTAGATCACCATGGCACGTACTTGTTTGGTTAAAAGTACAGCAAATGAGTGGAATTTGTTCCAACGTTTAAGAGCTGGCCTGGTACAAAGTTATCTTGAAAGGCCAATGCAGGGAGGCCTGGATCTCAGGTGATGCTCCACCCCCGTGGTGGCTCTTCAGTGCAGGGTATACCCTCGAGCAGGCCAGGCTTCAGAGCTCCAAAGAGATGGGGTGAGGCTCCTGGGCCTTTCAGAAGAACTGAAAGGGCCGGGAATTTAGCTGGATTTTGCTGGTTAAACACTCAGGAGAATGTATTCCTCCACCACATATCCCCACCCCCGCCCTGCCACCATCTTTCTTTGGCTCAGATCTCACCAGGGATGTAATGTTTGGTCTGGGGTAGGAAGGTTTTAGGCAACAGCACCAAAGAGGAGGGATTGTGGGTAAGGTCAGAGGGCACCGGGGATTAGAGATCTGACATATTAAGAGGGAAAGGCTGCCAGGAATACTTTCTGCTTCTGGGCTCCACTCTGAGCACATTATTCAAGTGGCCTTGTTCCTTTAGCCACACAGCTGCCCTGAGAGGCAGGGTCAGTTTCGTCCCCACATTGCTGCAGAGCTGACATTTATTGAGCACTTACTATGTGCCAGCTCTGTGCTGACTCAGTGCTCACTCCATCATCTCATCCCCACGGTCAAGGTCCACAGGATCATTACCCCCAATGGACAGATGAGGAAGCTGAGGCTTAGAGAGGTGAAAGGATTCACCCGAGGTCACCCTGCTCATGGGATTCATGTCCCTATGTCACCATAGGGCAGGTGCTCTATTCCACCTCCTGCAAACCCAGAGACCAGCAGGCTGGACAGGGCATGGGGGGCACATGGGGAAAGGAGACATCATCCCTGCCATCCAGAAGCTCACCGTCCTTCTCCAGGGTCAGAGGTCTCTCAGGTATGGACAAGCCCAAGAGGAAGCAGAGAGATCTGGGAAGGCTTCCTGGAGGAAGGGCCATCCTGCCAGGCCTTGAAGAAGGAGGAGGGGCGCGCCGCAGGGCGGGACCTTCTTGGCACAGAAAACAGCATGGGCACATGCAAGTCCGGGCTTGACTCATTCCTACAGTTTGGGGGTGCTGGTGTCCAGTTCCCCACCTGTTCCACGGAGCTGCTGATAGCTGCCCTCACTCAGTCACAGGCAGCTGTCAACTGCCACTGAGATACTAACCAGGAAGTGGTTGGAAAAGTGAAAGAGATCGGCAGATATATGATTGTCACTGTTGTCACATCATCACCCCATCCTTGCCCTCACTCCACGCCTCCTCCATGCTTGCTTCTCCCTCCGTAAAACCCCAAATCTGTTTTCGTGCCCCACCCCAGCCCAGCCCTGAATTTTAAGATGATGACCTCATTCGAAGCCTCTCTGAGTGAAGAAGGAGAAAACCAGCAGGGATCTGGACCAGACTGTATTTATGAGAATGGACTTCAGCCTGGGACAGTCTTGGGTGTGAGTGCTGTCTCTGCTGTGTGGCCTTGGGCAGTGCACTCCGACTCTCTGAGCCTCGGTTGCCCCATCTGCCAAACGGATGGTCATGGTGCCTCTTTTCTAGCTGAGGCCTTCCATCTGCTACTCTGGGTCAAGGTACACAATACGTGCTCAATAAATGCTCACTAGGAAGCCCCTGCGGTGGAGACAGCTAATTGCCTACCCACCGTCATTTCCCTACATCCCTTGCTAAAGAGTCTGGATTTTATTCCCTGCAGTTTTGGGCCAGTGGAAAGAATGTATCTTCTGGCTTTCCTTGTGGTTTGGCCGGCCAATGAGATATCAACCGAAGTCACTGAGTAGAGATCGGCAGGGCTCTTTAAGAGGAGCTACCCCAGGGCTTCCCTGGTGGCGCAGTGGTTGGGAGTCCGCCTGCCGATGCAGGGGACACGGGTTCGTGCCCCGGTCTGGGAGGATCCCACGTGCCGCCGAGCGGCTGGGCCCGTGAGCCATGGCCGCTGAGACTGCGGCTTCCGGAGTCTGTGCTCCGCAACGAGAGAGGCCACAGCAGCGAGAGGCCCGCGTACCGCAAAAAAACAAAACAAAACAAAACAAAAAAAGAGGAGCTACCCCAAAGGAAAAATAATAATAATAATAATAATGAAACAAAACAAAAAGGAGCTACCCTAGCTGGATCTGTGTCCCTTTACATCCTCACCCTGCTCCAGTCTTCCGCCTTCTTTGAGCCTAGAATAAGGATGGGGGGCTGGAAACCGGACCTCCTAAATGGGGAGGAACCTCGTGGCCAGGACCCCACCCCTTCCTGAGGGCCCAGGCAAGCGGCGGAACACTGCTGTTGCTGTGAGGACAAGGAAGAAATTGATCAGCTCCGTCTACTCCTCAGGGGCCCACAGACAGCACCAAGAGCTTGCAACACAGTACCCTCATTATGATTATCACCCCTGTTACCGTCATTATTATTGGACGGAGCCAGCCCTCTGGTTTTCTGTCCTCAGCCTGAGCCCCAGCACCCTTCTCTCCCCGAGACACCTTGGCTTCCGTCCCTCCGTTCTCTCGCCTCACTCCCTCCTTCTTCCTTTTATGTTTTCTGCTCCCCACCGCAGTCTCCACTCCCTTTTCTCCTTCCTCTTTATTTTATCTCAACTGGCCACAAATCTGTTCCCCTACAAAGCAGCTGCCATCTTTGTTCTGAGCCATTATCTGTGGCAGCGCGGCCCGAGCGGGGCCGCCCGGCGGACAATCACCGGGTAATAGAGTGTCTGCGAGCTATTGTGGAGTGTGTCCGGGCCGATCCATCACCCGCCGCCTGACACCGCGTGGGCAGCAGACGGAGAGCCCTCCGGGGCCACTCTCGGAATCTCCACCCTGCCCCTCCACACATAGGACCAGGACCCTGCATGAGGTGGCTTTGGACTCTCTCTCCAGCCGGAGGGCCATGGGCTGCTTCTGGTTCTTGTGATCTGCTAAGGAGCCTCGTGGCTCTAGCACATTTCATCTACGCTCCAGCTATCTCAGGGAAAGCTGGCTTATTCTTCCCCAGGTCACAAATGTGAAACTGAGGCTCAGAGAGGGTAGGTCATCTGCCCAAGTTCACACAGCAGAGTCATAGCTGAGATGTGAACCCAGCTCTGTCTTCCCCAAAGCCTGTAGTCTTAAATAACCCGAGATGCTTTTTCCCAGAACGTGCTTTTGCAGGATGGCAAAGTGTTGTACGTGTTCAGGACACAGGATGGTCCCAGTATCTTCAGGACCATGTTCTAGACACTGAGAAAGCAGTTATTAAAGAGACATACACCAGCCACACCCCACTACTCCATCCTGAAGCTGGTGGTCTAATGGGAAAGCATGGGGGGCACAAAAAGGAATATTTATCATGGTAAGAAAGAGAGTGTCATCATGGACACCCGGTTTGCCTTCCGGCCCTGCCACTCAAGCTGTGTGACTTTAGCCAAATAGCTTCACCTCTCTGTGCCTCAGTTTTCTCATCTGTGATCATGATAGTCCCTCTGTCGTGGGATTGCTGGGAGGATTCAATGCCTAATGGAAGGACCTGGCACTTAGGAAATATTGTGTTAGGTATTTCTATTCATTCTGGTCTTACTTGGGGCCCGATGTTTTATTTACTTTATGCCATATGCCCAATAAAAAAAACCCATGTAAGGTAGGTCCATCCCATTTTACAGATGCAGAAATTGAGGCTCAGAACCTTGCCCGAGATCATCCAGCTAGCAAAATAACATTCTTCCTTGTGCATTCTTTAGGCATTACTTGAGCATCTACTGTATGTTAGGCTTTGTCCTAAGTGCTGTAAGAGCCACAAAAGGATGCCTTTGTGCAGCCACTGGGTTTATCAGGAGCCCTTCTCTCTGCTAAGCAGCTGAGCTTAGTTAATCCCCCAGCAATCCTCAGAGTAGGAGTTATTATCCCCACTTTACAGATTAGAACACCAAGGCACCAAGAGGTTAAGTAACTGGTGGAAGATCTCAGAGTCCATAACTAAGGTATCCAGGACCACACAATCTTGCTCCAGAAATGGAGGGACACAGATCTCCTCACCTGAGAGCCCTCTTTCCTGCCCTGAATTCGCAGGGGAAGGTCAGCTGTGGAGGCCCCTAATTAGGGTGTGAAGAGTTAGAGCCACCCAGATGGAAAAGCCACCCCAACAGGCTTTGGCAGATAGAGGAGAACTCAAGTATGTGCCACTGAGGGGGTCAGGGAAGGTTTCCTAGAGGAGGAGGAAGAGGAGGGGCTGAATGCGGACCCCTGGAGATGACGCCTAAGTCGAGCAGGGGCTCTGGAGCAGCTTGTGTAGCTAAAGACTCACAGAAAGAGAAAATCAAGACATTATGGCCATGAATCTGAGTTCATTATGGGGGCTCTGCAGGAGGTGGCTCAGAAATCTTGAAATGTTTCCCCAGGGATGAGTTACCCTGCTAGACATTTTTAAATTAAGCACCTACTGTGTGCCAGACCCCTGCTGTGTGCTCCCCGACCTTATATTGCCCACAGTCAAGCAGGGATGGTTATGATGCAGAGTGACACGTGCTTGATGGAAAACATGGAGAACCACAGGGGCTCCCAAGAGGACCTGGGACCCTCTTAACTTGGGGAGCCAGCCTCTAAGCCGGGACCCAGAGGATGGATGGAGCAAACCAGAGAGAGGAGGGGGGATGGTGTTCCAGGCAGAGGCATCAGTATGTGCAAAGGCATCAGTATGTGCAAAGGCTGGGAAAGGGGCAAGGATGAAGCTGAGGGCGTCAGCTGGGGAGCGGAAGGAGGTGGGGTCTCAGCAATGGTTGGGGTTTGCAAATCAGCTTGACAAACAGGCCTGTGTCCACGAAAGGGAAGTTCCAGCTCTTCATAAATAGGTCAGCACGGAAATGCTCAAATGGGATATTGGGGGGGGGAGATCAATATCAAACTTACGATACCCACCATTCTTCGCACACTTAGTGGTTGCAGACGCTGTGCTTCACACTTTACACATACCATCTCAATCAATCTCTTTCCATCTTTCTTATTAGAGAGGTCCCATTACCACCCCCATTTTATAGATGAGGAAACTGAGGCTCAGAGAGGTAAAGTCACTTGCCAGGCATCTGACTTCAGAGCCCACACTTTCAGCTGCTGCACAAAGCAGAGGCCCTCCTTGCCTAGGGGGCTTCCCCCGGCGGCTGGGGCAGAGTCTTCCCTCTCCAGCCATCGTGGAAGTTCCTCCCACCCTCCCAGTGGCCCACTCTGTCCTGTCCTAGTCACACACATCAGCAAAGGTCCCTGCCTCCCTCTGCCGGTCAGCTCCTATTCATCCTGCAGGGCCCAACTGAGATGTGCCCACCCCAGGAAGCCTTCTTGGCCAAATTGATCCGCTCGGAGTCATTTCTCCCTGTGAAGGGCACCTTGTGCTCGGGGTCATTTTCCTGAGTTTCTTGATTAATAGTCTGATATTAGTTACCATGTATTAAGCACCTAGTACCTTCCAGGCATTGTAACATAGCAGAAATAGTAACAGTCATAGAGGTTTTAGCCTAGTAATGATAACCCTAAAAACCATGATAGTAACCGCTCTCGCTTTTAAGCGCCTGCTTGATGCCAGGCACTGCGCTAAGAAAGACTTCAGTTGTTGCCATTCATTGAGCACTTCCTCTGTTCCAGACTCTGCCGCCTCTGCTTCCCCCATTCACTGAGTGTGCCTAATGTACCAGCCACTGGCCCTGGTTAATTGCTCACTTGATCTTCACAGCAATCCCCCCAGCTAGGTCCTGTCTTTGGCCCACTTCTCAGATGAGGCAAGTGGTGCTCAGATGGATGTAGGGGCCTGTGGAACCAGGGGCCAGCTGCACTCCAGCCTCTGGATCCAGCCCAAGCACTGCCTGGCCTGAACGGATGACATCGAGTTTCATCCACTGTGAAAGGCCAACCCCAAATGCCCAGGAGGCCACCCCGGCCCTCCCGTCCTCTCTTTGTTCCCTCTCTGTCTGCACCTCTCTGAATCTCCTGGAAGCTTCTCCAGCGGTATTTTTATTTCTTTAGCCGTCTTCCCTTTTCTCTCCCGTTGTCCCCCAAAGACCCCCATTGCTCTTTCTTCTTCCCCCTTCCCAGGCACAAGAACCTTCCTGGTCCTGAGTTTGGAGATGGGGTGGGGCCAACGTGACCCTGTGCAGAGACCCCAGGAAGGCAGAGAGAGGGGAGGGGGATGGGAGGTACCACCTCTGAGGTCCTGGACTCCCTGGGAGCAGGAGCTTTGCTGGGGGTCAGGAGGGGTAGCTGGGGAGGTCTCCAGCTCCAAGGGAGGCAAGAGGGGTCCACGGAGGTGCAGGGAACTTAGGAGACAGCAGGGGGGGCTGGCTGACCGGAGAAGCCCTCCAGGACACTCGCCCATTGGGAGAATGCCAGGGTGCGGAAGGCCAGGGGGCAGCCGGGAAGGTGGGAGACCTTGCGGGGGTCATGAGAGAGGGGCCCCAGAGGCACTGTCAACTGGCATGACCCAGACCAGAGGTTTAATTGACCCGGGAGGGATTGAGAGGAGGAGTAGACTGCGTGATTGTGAGTGCTTGTAGCTAGGATGGGGATGGTGTGTATGTATGTGTACATAGGATGGAGATGTGGTGTGTGTGTGTATGTGTAAGAGGGTAGGCCGGGCTGGATCCCCCGTGTGTGTAAGTAAGGGAAGGAGATAGAAGAAGACTACAAACAAGACCCCTCTTGCCTGCCCAATTATAAGAAACACACATGCATAAACCTGATTGCCCCAATGCTGCTTAAAAGCAAATGCAAAAGTATAGACACACACATGTATTTTTTTCCTTTAAAATCAAGAGTTGCAGCAAATGTCAGGGAAGTCCCCGCACCAGGACCCGACCTGGTAATTAACAAAGGAGCCTCGATTTCCCCGTGCCTTGTATTTACTGATCTATGCATGCGCACACAAGGTGAGATAGGATGAATGGCTAATTTCCCAGCGGCTTTTGCTCCTGCTTGCTGCAAAGTTGTGAACAAAATGACTGGCCATGCATTGAACTGGCTTACACAGCTCTCCATATGGAAATGAAGATAATCCAGGGCCCAGCTTTGTGTCTCGGCGACGGCAGGGGACCAAGGAGGGAAGGGGAGGGGCTGGGGAGGCTCCGAAGAGACGGGGTGAGGCTCCTGGGCCTTTCAGAAGAACAGTTTACTGCGCGGGCTGGGAATTTAGCTGGATTTTGTTGGTCAAACACTTGGGAGAATGTATTCTTTCACCGCCCCACCCCCGCTCCCTGCCACCGTCTTTCTTCGGCTCAGACCCCACCAGGGATGTAACGCCGGGTCCCGGGTAGGAAGGTTTTAGGCAACAGCACAAAAGAGGAGGGATTATGGGTAAGGTCAGAGGGCGCCGGGGATTAGAGATATGATGTATTAAGAGGGCAAGGCTGCCAGGAATACTTTCCGTTTCTATGAAGCCTGTGTTAATTGATGGGAAAAATCTCTCCCCCTATGTATCCCGTCCCACAACCTCTCCACGCTCCAAATTCGGCCTCTCTTTCTTGTGTCCTTGCCTCTCTCTCATTCCTTTCTATCTTCTGATTCTACTCCCCACCTCCAAGGCAATCTCTTCCTAGCCACAGCTTTTCTGGTGCGTTAGGGTTATAGGTAAAGGCAGAATGGTCTAGGTGACGTGGTCCTGCGTAAGGGGTGAAGTTTGGGAACCCACACCCCGTCCCCTGCAATGCACACACACACACAGAGACAGACAGACAGACAGACACACACACACACACACTATATATGGGTGATTAGGAGAGTTCCTCAAGCTTGCTGAACTTCAATTTTCTACTGTGTAACATGGGAATCAAAATAGCAATGGTTACTTCATTCTTTTTTTTTTTTTTCTAATGACCTGCTATGGGGCAAGCATCATGCTGGTTGCTAGGGGTTGGACACAGGGATGAGCAAGCCCCCTCCCCTCTTGGGGCTCACAGACTAGTAGGGGAGCTAGGCCACAGGCAGGGACACCAACCAATAAAAGGAAACGGTGGCAGATTGTGAGGTTGAGATAAGGGGCATCAACAGGGCGCGGTGACCGAGGCTGTCAAGACTGCAGAGGGAGGTCCGCAGTGTTGGAGGAATCGGGGCAGGCATCCCTGAGAAGGTGTCCCGGAAGGCTGAGAAGGAAGCAGGCTTGTGAAGAGCCAGGCACGGCCAGGGTTGTCCAAAGCCCAGCAAGTGCAAAGGCCCCAGGAGGCAAGGAGCTGGTGTGAAGGAGCAGAGATTCAGAGAGAAGCTACAGGAGATGAGGTCGGAGAGCTGGCGGGACCTGGGAGAGGAGCTTCATTAAACCGGAAGCCCGGAAGTAGCCACTGGAGAGTTTCATGCAGGGAAGTGACCTAAACGGGATCCATCTGCATTTTTACAAGATCACATTGGGGCTGGGTGGAGAACAGTTCAGGAAAATGCCACAGAGGAGGCCAGAAGAAACCACGAGTTTGGCGTGGCCTCGAGAACACAGACTCTGGAGCCAGGTGACCTGGGTTTGAAGACCCGACTTCTCTACTTGTCACTTGGAAGACAGTCAATGAGCACATAACACAGAGAGACAGGGAGAACCCTGTGAATCCAATTCAGAGCTGTCCAAAGATGAGAGGAGTTGCCTTGGGAGGGAGTGATCTCCCCATCACTGGTGGCATGCAAGCAGAGATTTCATGATGAACATCTGATAGGGGTGAAGTGTTATGGTGAGAACGTTGAAGGTCTATGCTCACAGCAACTTTCAAGTATACAATACAGAATTATTAACTCCAGTCACCCTGCTACTGGACTCTTTTTTTTTTAACTTTTAAAATTTTAAGATGAAGCTATGTCATGATCATAACTGGGAAACCAGTTTCTCTTGTCACACATTGATAGTAACCATATAAATAAGTACAAATAACAACAATAAGAACATTATGCTATTAATTTAAGTCAAATGTTTTTCCCTGCTGAAGGTTCCAGGCTGTTTCTGCTCTTCCTTCGTTAAAAAGAGAGGTGAGCAGTTGTTAGAAAGATGCTAAAGACCCATCAGCACCAGTGGAGACTTTCTCCTCGCCGGAATCCCAAGGCTGGAGGAAGACAAGGGAAAAAGGGAACAATTTCTCACCCTGTAATTCAAGATTATTTAAAGTTCTGTGAACTACTTAAGGGCGTGTTCTGTTTTTAGGAATCGCTGTCCTAAAGCTGCATTAACCAATATGATAGCCATAGCTACATGTGGTTATTTACAATTCACTTAAATTTAATAACATGAAAAATTCAGCTCTTACGTCTCACTAGCCATATTCCAAGTGCTCCATAGCCACAAGTGACTAATGGCTACCATATTGGATACTGCAGAACATTTCCATCACTGCAGAAAGTTCTATAGAACAATGCTCTTCTAAGGCATTTCCTTCTGATTCAGGGTTTTGGGGGGCTTACTGACACAAGCATGTTTCAAAACTCCTTTCTCTAAGTGCTGATGAAAGGGGTCAGGTCATGAGCCTCTGGAGACTGCAGGAAAACAGATGGAGCTGAGGCTGCAATGAGGCAGATGGGGCCTCACCTCTGCCCTTCTGGAGCTCACCAAGAAGCCCCCTCCCACCTCTGGATCCTTAGAGAGAAGACCCTCTTGCTGCTGTCTGCCTGAGAGCAGGGCCACTCTACATCTCTTCAAGGCCTCTTCCCCCTCCTCCCCACGCAGCATCCAGAAAACCAACTCAAATGCCTATTAATGCCTGTCTTAGAGAAAGACCAAGATACAACTAGAGGGAAGGGAAAAGGTGGCTGGCTTAGAAATTAAGATTTTTCTGTAATCAGCCATACCAGTCACTTTTCCTACTTCTTTTTCTTCCTCCTTTAGAGAAAGGCAGGGCCAGTGTTGGGAGCATGACTAGCCACTTATTACCTCGGTTCAAACCCTAACTCTGCCACTTTGTAGCTGTACAACCTTGGGCAAGTCACTTAACCTCTCTGAGCCTCAGCTGTTCTGCCGGTAACATGGGGATTCATGGTAATATAGTGCTCACAGGATTAGGTGAAACAGCATATGTAAAGTACCTGGTATGTGGTTAATGGTAAAAGAAAATGTCAGTTCTTATTGTGAGCATTGGAAAGATTAAGCAAGATATTTGTGGATACCCTGTAGAGAATATAAAGAAGTACAAAAACAATAAAGATGGTGGTGGGAATGTTGCTACTGGTAACTGAGAAATTTAATATTCTGGAGGAAGTTACTCTTGGGCACCCCATTTCCCAGACCCTCCCAAATCTCTGATCCCCAACATTCTAAGAACCATGCAGTAGACATCTTTAATATCCATCAATATCCAGGTCTCTAGTTCCAAGTTCAAGGGGGTTGCAAGTTCTCCTTCCCTTGAAATTAGGTGTGATCATGTGACTGGCTTTCGCAAATTAAATATGAGCAAAACTAACTGCATTGCTTCCTGGCCAAAGCATTTATTTCCTGATGTTTAGTCCCCACTGTCCTCTTCCTCTGGTGCATAGATCTTGGAAATGTATGTTAAGATGTCAGTGTCATAAAATGGTGAGATGTCAGTGTTCTCCTGATGGCTCCCTGAGTGAATCCAGTGAGCAGAGGTGCACCAGCTGACCTGCACTGGGCAAGTGGAATGAATGAGAAATGAACCTTCATTGTTTTAAACCACGAGATCATCGGACTGTTTGTCATGACAGCAAGACCTAGCCCATCCTGACTAATACAATGCAGTCAGCCCTTTCCCAAAGGCTGCATATTAGAAGCAGAATTTAGGTTTGTTCCTAAATTGATGTTGCACCTCACACCATTGCTGAAGGAATGATCAGCTCCAGACCCACCAAGGCCACTAACCTTCCTGTGCCCCCAGAACTTGAACTCATACCCAGACGGTGATCTCACACATTGTCCAGACATGGGACCCAGTTGGGAAACTAAGACTCAGGCCTCATCACCCAAGATTTACAGAAACGATTCCAGCCTTTCACCAAACTTCCTCCTCCCTGCCTGTACCAAATGCCTGCCAAACATTATGTGATCTGGCTCAAGTCCAGAGACATATTAGTTGTGACACTTTTACAAACCCACATCAACAAACAAGACACCACAGAGAATT
Source organism: Mesoplodon mirus (assembly GCF_964341445.2). NCBI lineage: Eukaryota > Metazoa > Chordata > Mammalia > Artiodactyla > Ziphiidae > Mesoplodon > Mesoplodon mirus. The sequence goes on from NC_138989.1 coordinate 14,981,481, forward strand.
CATTCCCCTCTTTCCAAACAAGAAGAGCTATAGTGCTCTTCCAAAGAGCCACATTGCTAATTATGCAAACACTCTCCTAGTTAGCAACAGCAGTGAGATCTCTGCAATACTGTTCCCATTTTTGGCTTGAATAAAACTAAGAAAATAATTACAAGATTCTAACTTATCTGCTAAATGAAATTGTTCTTCAATAAACTGTTGAGTTTCTTTCTTCTTTTTTTTTTTTTTTCCTTGGTGGCTTCTAGTGTTGTTTGGGGGCTAAAACTACATTCTGAGCTAATTGTGTCATTTGTATGACATTTGTCATTCCCTTATTTGAAACAATAGAGCAACAATAACAGCAAAACCAATAAGAAAATCCCTTGGTCTTTGGATTTCTCGGAATGTTATTGAGCCTATGAGGAAATTCCTTGTTGGTTTCTGTCTCCCTAGAATAGAGAGTTTGAGAGGCTGGGGTGAGAATCTGGCCTTTGAATGAGACGACAGAGCACTGGGAAGACTCCAGAAAGGTCAGCCTTGACCCCCACCCTTGACCCAATTGCCAAAGGGATTATCAGCTCTGGACCTCCTCAAGGCCAGCCTTGCCCTCTACTCATCTGATCTCTGTGTGTTGTTTTAGAAATAATATTTTTGTTGGCTTTCCTTTTAAAACAAACACATAATGAGATTCATAAAAAATCATTCCCCAAACCATAATTCAAAAAGATACATGCACCCCAATGTTCATTGCAGCACTATTTACAATAGCCAGGACATGGAACCAACCCAAAGGTCCATCAACAGATGAATGGATAGAGACGATGTGGCACATATATACAATGGAATATTACTCAGCCATAAAAAAAGAACAAAACTGAGTTATTTGTAGCCATAAAAAAGAACAAAACTGAGTAATATTTGTAATATTACTCAGCCATAAAAAAGAACAAAACTGAGGTGGATGGACCTAGAATCTGTCATACAGAGTGAAGTAAGTCAGAAAGAGAAAAACAAATACCGTATGCTAATGCATGTATATGGAATTTTAAAAAGCGGTACTGATGAACCTAGTGGCAGGGCAGGAATAAAGACACAGACGTAGAGAATGAACTTGAGGACACAGGGGGGTAAGGAGAAGCTGGGATGAAGTGAGAGAGTATCACTGACATATATACACTACCAAATGTAAAATGGATGGCTAGTGGGAAGCTGCTGCATAGCACAGGGAGATCAGCTCAGTGCTTTGTGACCACCTAGAGGGGTGGGATAGGGAGGGTGGGAGGGAGGCTCAAGAGGGAGGGGATATGGGAATATATATATATACCTATAGCTGATTCAATTTGTTGTACAGCAGAAACTAACACAACATTGTACAGCAATTATACTCCAATAAAGACGTTAAAAAAAAAAAAAAGATTCCCCATCCCTCCACCTGGTCCTTGCCATTGTTAACAGCTTGGTAAAGATCTGTTTAAAATTTAGAATGAATAGTAAAACATTCAAGTATGTTAACTGAGCACAGATACTGCAGTTGCAATACTGTCCCCTTGGGTCATTGTTGATTGAGCCACGCTGTCATTGTGATACCTGCAACTTACTGCCTTTCTTTATCCGTAAAATGGGAATGGTAATAAGACGGTCCCACGGGGCTGTGGTGAGGGTTTAACAAGATAATGCTCATAGGATGCTGTGGCAGACAGACTCCAAGCTGATGCCAGCCTCCTGGGATTCACACCCTGTGGAGTCCCCTCCCCTAGGGGGTGGGCGGGGCCTTGACTTGCTTCTAAGCAAAAAAATACAGCAAAGGTGGTAGATGTCACTTCCTTGATGATATAACATAAGACTGTCACTTCCATCTTGCCAGCCGACCCTCTCTCTTGCTGATTTTGATGAAGCCAGTTACCATGTTGTGAGCTGCCCTATGGAGAGGCCCATGTGGCGAGGGCCTGTGGGCAGCAACAATCCATGAGGAATGGGATCCTGCCAGCGGCCATATACACAAGCGTGGAAGCAGATCTTTCCCCAGACGAGTCTCAAGATGAGACCCCAGCACCTTGATTTCAGGCTTGTGAGAGACTCTGACCCAGCTAAGCTGTGCTTGGAGCCCTCACCCCCAAGAATGGTGAGATAATACATGTGTATTGATTAAAGCTACTAGGTTACTTTGTTATGGGGCAACGGATAACTGATACTCATATTAAGCCTGGTACATAGTGAGTGCTGACAAAGCATGGCTGAGGGTGTTAACACTGAGACACCTCCATGTTGCCCTGACACTGGCATGGAAATCTAACTGCTGGCAGGATCTGAGCTCTCTCAGGGTGTACGACACAGCTGAAAGTTTTATTCGAGTTTTAGCGATCATTCAGCAAACACAGAGTAGCAGCTACGGGGCTGACTCTGTGCTGGGAGTAGAGATTCGACAGTAAGTCCAACATGGCTCTAGTGGGGAGACAGACATGAAATTAAAATGATATAAGTGATTATATAGTTACAAAGGTCTGCAGGATACAGAGGTTTGCATCTGTGTAGATAAAGCTATAACAACAGCTTCTTAGTACAGAACACCTTAGAACATCCAGGCACTGCCATATAAGCTACCTGTGCAGTATCTCCATCTCCGGAGAAGTCTTTAGAACCAGTGTCCTCACTTTATGGTTAGGGAAACTGGATCTGGGAAGTTAAATAACAAGGTTTCTAGAGCCAGGGTGCAAGCCCACTCTGTCTCCCAAATCCTTCCTTTCTCCACCATACTCACTGCCTCTCCTCATTGATCTTTATTAATGGCTCAGATCCCCTACGTTTTCTTTGCTATCTAATTGATCCATCAAATCTGAGAGTGCTGTGTTAAGAGCCTCCCACTCCAATGGCATGGGTGAAAACCTAGCCTATGGATTTGCCCCTCTTTTGCATAGCACTCAGGAAACCTGCCTTGGCCCACCAAGAAAGGTACTCATTGGTCACCATAAAGGTGGCAGCTGGGGACTCTGAGGACCTTGGAAATCTTTAGATCAGTGGTTCTCAACTGGGGGGAGGGTTGGTTTTTATCTCCCCAGGGGGCATTTGACAGTGTCTGGAGACATTTTTGGTTGTCACAACTAAGTAAGATGGCGCTACTGGCACCTAGTGGGTAGAGACGAGGGATGATGCTAAACGTTCTACAATGCACAGGACATCCCGCCACAGCAAGGAATTATCTGGTCCAAGGTTGAGCAACCCTGTTTTAGAGGAAGGGCTATCCCCTATGGGATTGTGCACCAGGGGAGAGGGGGCAGAGAGAGTTTGGGAATGAAAAGGGACCAGTCTTCGGGTCCTTCCTCTGAATCACCAAAGGCAGTCATGTCCACTTTAATGAGAATGTCAGAGCTCTTTCTTCTGAGTTTAAGAGTCGAGCTCTTAGGTTACAAAAAAATAGAGGCTTCACGAATGGGGACCATAATGTCCACAAGTTTTTTTTTCTCTTTTTTTAAATTTTTTTAAATTGAAGTATAGTTGATCCACAGTATTATATCAGTTTCAGGTGGACAGCATAGCAAATCAGTATTTTTACAGATTATAATCCATTAAAAGTTATTACAAGATAACAGCTATAATTCCCTGTGCTATGCAATATATGCTTGTTGCTTATCTATTTTATAGATAGTAGTTTGTCCACACATTTTTGTTCTGTTTTTATTTTTGTTTTTTGGGGGGGTTTTTTTTGGCTGCATTGGGTCTCAGTTGCAGCACACAGGATGTTCGTTGAGGCATGCGGGATCTTTCGTTGCAGCGCGAGGGCTCTCTAGTTGAGGCATGCAGCCTAAGTAGTTGTGGCGCACGGGCTTAGTTGCCCCGTGGCATGTGGGATCTTAGTTCCCCAACCAGGGATCGAACCCGCGTCCCCTGCATTGGAAGGCGGATTCTTAACCACTGGACCACCAGGGAAGTCCCTGTCCACAACTTTAAGTGTTTCATTTACACCGAAGTTGCAGAAGTCTCCACTCAATCTACCATTTGCAATAAATAACGCCACCTCCCCCAGGCATAAATCCACCTCTGCTCCAGCAATGAGAGTAATGCACTGGGCCCAGCTTTGGTGCTGCAGCAAGATTTCTAGGAGCATGTTTCAGCTATGTCAGAGGAGGAATTGTCTTTAAGGAGCGTAGCATTTTAATTGCTGATTAAATAGGCTCATTGGTGATAATACAGAAATTGGGCACTTGCTGAGAGCTTTGTACATGCCAGGCGGTGCCCAAAGCACTTTGCCTCTCTTAAATTTTCATAACCACATTGTGAGATGGGAAGTGCCATCGTGCCCATTATACAGATGTGTAAATGGAGGCACAGAGGGGTTCTGTAACCTGCTTTAGGTCACCCAGCCAGGCAGTGGTTGAACCTGGATTTGAACTTAGGCCACCTGCCTTCGGAGCCCACATCCCAAGGCACTGTACCTTATTACCTTGGCAATTGTTATTTCCCAGTGAATTTTATCTCTGCATTTAGAAATGCAAGGCCTTCATTTAGAATTTTATATGAAAGAAATGGATTTTTATTGATTAGGGGATATTTAGTTTTCAGACCTGCTACTCATTCAAACCCCTCTTTGCTCTCTCCATCCCTCCAAATTGCAGAGGAGTGATTGTTTATCTTCAGGGTATTTGCATTGGTATTCACCTGATGGCTGCTTTGATGAAATGCACTCTAAAGGGTTCCTGCTCTGACTCTCATATATTCCCTTTTGATTCCATTTTTGTTCCTTATAATTTAGTTTCAAGACCATGAGTGTATCCAGCTTTTTCTTTATATATCTTGGACCAGCCATTGGCCCACAGCAATTTCATCCTCAATATTACTCCTGCTACAAACATTTCCGAAAAGCAGCTTTTGTAGACCCAAAGCCCTGGGCAGGTGGCAGGATGTTCAGAATTGGTGGCCCATGGGCCTAAAATCCCCAGAAATCCCAAATCCACACATAGCTTAGTGCCCAGGATTGAAGAGTTTTGATCTTTTGTCCCACTCAGTGAAAGAGACTTTGATTGGCAGAGCCAGAGGTAGGTTAAGTCGAAGGGAGTTCTTAAATCAGACTCTTCACGCCAGAGCGTGTGAATACATAATCTCCCGCATATGCCAGGATACACAATACATCATCATCCATAATCATAATATGGCATCATATATCACCTGCTCATAATAAATAGCATATCATCTGCTCATAATATTTTATCATATAATATCATGACATCTGCTCACAACATCATATATTATGTGATCGACACTCAGCATTTCCTCCTAGAAGGAGCGGCCTCAGATATATTTGTTTAAAAGAAAAGTGCTGCTGACTTTTGTTAGAAGGTGGGGCGTTTTCTACAAGTCCTGGAGGCTGACTTGAATGGACTTAGAAGGACCCTAACACAACATTGCAGGGAGCTCCTCAGCCACGACGTATAGCTTAGGCTGGACAAATAGAAAAGGCATTTGCCTTCGTGTGCTCAAACCCCGGGAAAATAAAACTGGTTACACAGTATGTATATATCAGATACCTCAAGTGGACATTTTAACACATGGTCCCCAAATTCTTTGACAGCTCTCCACTGAGCGGAGGTCATCTATGTCCTGCCTCTTCGATCGGGGTGGGCATGTGACTGTTTCGACCAATCAAATAGGGCAGAAGTGATGTGTGGCTTCCCAGACTGGTTCATAAAAGACCAACCAGCTGGCCACCACGTAAGAAGTCTGATTACCCTGAGGCCGCCATGCTATGAGGAAGCCCAAGTCACACGAGGAGGTCATGTATAGGTGTTCCAGTTGACAGACCTTTCCTCTGAGTCACTCCAGCCCAGTTTCCATCCAGACATGTGAGCGAAGATACTTCCAGACGATTCTAGCCTCCAGCTGCTGTGTTATATCCAGCCTTCAAGGGTCCCCAGACAAGGTCCCAGACAGCATGGAGAAGAGATAAACCATCGCCACTGTGCCCTGTCTGAATTCCCATCCCATAAAATCTGGGGTAGTTTGAAACCACTGTGTTTGGGATTTTTTAGTTAGGCAGTGATAGTAACTGGAAAATATGCATGGAGGCTAAGTAGAGATGTAAATGAGGATAGTAATCATAATGATAATAATAATAATCACCAACATTTAGTGAGTGCTTAAACTACCCTCTGAAATTGATGTGATTGTTATCATACCCATTTTACAGGTAAGAAAACTAAGGCACATGGATTCAGTCAATACACAGGTATTAAGGGCCTGCATAAGGCAGACACTGTCTTAGGGGCTGGGGATATAGCAATCAAACAGAACAGACAAAGGTCCCTGTCTGTGTGGAAATTACATTTTTACAGGGAGAAGCAGACAATAAAAAATAAACACAAAAAATTAGTAATGCCCAAAGTAAGTCAAGATGCAGAAACTTGAGCCCAAGAAGTCTAACTCAAGTCATAATTGTCTGGCCCACCGTCTGCTAGCAGTCAAGGACATTTTCCCTGCGTGGTCTCCTAGACATGCATGATTTAGAAATATTTACCTGCAAGTATTTTTACTACGCCCAGAGATAGACCAAAAGGTGACTTAAGATGTTAACCAACCTTGATGACAATAGCGCATCCTTTGACCTCACTAAGAAAGGTGTGGTCCTCCCAGAAGCCTGACTCACCTGGGAGCCAGTGAGAAATGCACAGTCTCAGGCCCAGCCCCAGACCTGCAGAATCAGACTGCATTTTGATAAGATCCTCAGGTGATCCATGAGCACATGATAGTTTAAGAAGTACTGTCGGACAGGATGCTCAGGTTTGGCTGCTTCTAAGTATAAGGAAGAGGGTCCTCCAGGTCTGTGTGCATGTCCGGCTCAAAATGCCAAACAAGCAAGAGTGATGAGTGACTCCACCCTCAGGTGACAGGGGCACCCAAGTGCAGGCCGGGCCCTCTCACCTGCTCAGTCTCACATACACCTCCAGGAAAGATTCTCAGAACCTCCAGAATTAGTTCCCCGCAAGTGCCATGCATTTCCACACGGTTGACAATTGCTTGGCCGGGGCTTATAGGCTGTGAGAATTTCTATCAGGCCAGTATTTTAAAAACAGACTTGTCTTTATTTTTGTAAATTTCCTAGGGGATCACCAAGGAGGTGGCATTACCTAAGTAAATACAGATTTTTTTTTCTTGTATTTAGCGTATGATCTCTGGTTTCTTAATCCTGTCTTTTAAAAACTGTATGTACAAACCCACATGTACTTCCTTGTCATTACTGCTAGAAATTAGAGATATATATTTATGGAGAGACACTTTTTTATTTATTTTTACTTTTTTATTTTTTTGCGGTACGCGGGCCTCTCACTGTTGTGGCCTCTCCCGTTGCGGAGCACAGGCTCCAGATGCGCAGGCTCAGCGGCCATGGCTCACGGGCCCAGCCGCTCCGCAGCATGTGAGATCTTCCCGGACCGGGGCACGAACCCGTGTCCCCTGCATCGGCAGGCGGACTCTCAACCACTGCGCCACCAGGGAAGCCCCGAGACACTTTTCAAAAAATAAAATAAAAAAATAACTCTATCCAGGATTTCTCAACCTCAGCACTATGGCAATGTGGGCTGGATAATTCTCTGGGATGGGGTCCATCCTAGGCATTGGAGGATGTTTAGCAGCATCCCTGGCTTCTCCCCATGAGATGTTAGTAGCATCTTCCCTCCCCAACCAAAAATGTCTGCAGACCTTGCCAGATGTCTCCTAGGGGTCAAAATTGCCCGAGATTGAGAATAACTCTACTATCCTAAAAATCAGAGACCGCTAGCACCCTGGTCCAGAGACCCCACTCCTGTTCCCTCTTCCCAAGATGTTTTGGATCGTCAGCGGCTTGCGCGGATGGGACAGCTGTCCGTTAACTCCTTCCCCTTGTCGGGTCTGCTGGTGCCCCAGTGTGAACTCCTGGGCGAGTGTGTGTGTGTGTGTATGTGTGCATGCATGTGTGTGTGGAGTATGTGTGCGTTATTCCAGTAATTCTTTTATCTACTTCTCACACCCTGGGCATTATGAACATTCATCAAAATAATTGACGCGGATGAAATTAGCACTTTCTGCTATGTCGGTCAGATAAACTTTGCTGAATATTGATTTCGCACAAAGAAAATGACATGTGCTTAGGCCTAACCCTTTATCTGGCCGGGCCAGGGAAATACAGCAGGAGGGGGACGGGGCTGGCCGCTGCCGGTGGAGAAGCGGCCATAAGAATTACTTTTATCTCTTCTTCCACAAAAAGACAAGGGAAGATAAGGAGCCAGAGGGAGGGAAAGCACAGCCCTGGGCATTGGGGAAATCCGCAGAAGGCATGGGACAGGGCAGTACTCCGGGGACCAGGGGCACTGGAGCTGATGAATTCACAAGAGGAGGAGAAGCAGGAAATGCAGAAGCATGGAAAATGCAGGATGGCACTGGGGAGAGGGGGGCTGAGGGGGTCGGCTGGTCTTGGGTTCAAATTCCAGTCCAGTGGCTAAAAATCAGGGTGACCAACCATCCCAGTTTGCCCAGATTCAGGGGTTTCCTGGGATGCTGGAATTTCAGTGCTAAAAACGGACAGTCTCAGTCAAGAGAGGATGGCTGGGCATCCTACATTTTAGCTGCATGACATCAAACCAACTGGTCCTCAGTTTTCTCATCTGTAGGACTGCCCTACCTCTCTGGCCTGGGATGGGGAGGGAGGTGAAAGCCCCCTGGGGTTGTGCCATGTTAGCCCCCAATCCTAAGGGACGATTCTAGATCAAGGCCACTTCCTCCCAGAATCCTTCCCTGACCACCCCAGCTCACGGAGGCCTCTGAGTGCCATGAAGGCCCCCAGCTCCAACTGCCTGGCTTTTTCTTCTAAAACCGAGTAACACAGAAGAGGCAGTTTAAGAAATGCTCGTTTCCTTCCTTCACTTTTGCTTGGAAATCATGCACTTCCCATCTCTGCTGCCAGCTGGGATTGGGCAAGTCTCTGAGATGCCTGGCTAAGTGAGAAATGTTCTCCCTGAGATTGCTAAGTTCACTTTGCTGAAGGCCTACGATGTGCCAGGTGCTGTGCCAGGAACGGTGGGAGGTATGACAGCTGACAGCTAACAGCTATTCCTTCCTTTTCACATGAGAATCCCTAAACAGCCTCAGTGTCTTGCGCCCCCGCCTTAGAAAAATGCTTGGCCACACCCCACCCCAAAAAGGAAGCAGGCTGGCTTTGAGGTCAGACTCTAGGATGGAGTCCCTGGCACTCCTGAGAACCCAGGGTTCTCATGACATGTGGGGAGCCCGACTGACACTCTTGTCCTGCCCACTTTATTCATGGGAGGACAGTGCATGGCAAGTGACCAGCAGAAGGGAGAAAGAAGGCACTGGGAAAGCAGGCAGGGGAGTATAGTGTTTAGGGTAGTTCCAGAACCATCTAGGCCTGGGTTGATTCCCAACAACACCTTTTGCCATATGACCAGGGAAAAAAGCTTTCCTTGCTTCACTTTCCTCCTCATTGAAAAGTGGGCTTATAATAGGAGCCACCTTGTAAGATTATTCTAAGGAACAAATGAACTAATAATATTTGTAAGGCGCATAGGACAGTGCCTGGCATGGGGCAAGTATTTGCCACCTTTATCAAAGTTGGAGTCGCTGTGTTGCATGACATGGAACACAATGTGAAGGGTGTCTCCTGGGGTTGTGCAATATGGATTCTCCCAATCTTAAAGGGACAATTCTGGATCAAGGCCACCTCCTCCTGGAAGGCCTCCCTGACCACCTCAGCTCACTTCTGCATGCCGTGATGGTTCATGGCCCCTCCTACCTGGCTCACTCCAGAAGCATTAGGGAGTATTCATGTGAGGCCAGGGCTGTCTTGATTACCCCCACACCCACTCAAAGCCTGGTCTTGGGCAGAGGGGACTGACTGCTGGGGAGGGTACGTTTGCAGGCAGGCAGTCCACCCACTGGACCCCACAGGATGCTTCCCCCTCTCCTCTCTTCTCCAGTTTAGCTTGATTGGGATGCAATCATAATAATAATCAAATAGCTGTCATTCACTGAGCCCTTTCTGCTGCCTTTCTGCTCCTTCTCATTTAATCCTAGAAACAAACCTAGGACATGGGTAGTAGCACCCTCAATTTTCAGATGAGGAAACTGAGTCTCAGACAGCAGAGTGACCTGGTGGAGATCACACAGCCAGAAAGTGGCAGAGCTGGGACCTGTACCAGGTGGGCCTTAATTACCACCCTCTTCTGCCTCCACTTAGGGGTCACCATAAGAGGCAGCTGTAATGACCTGGAGAGTCCAACAGGCCAGAGTTCAAGTCCTCCTCCTGCCACTTCCTGGGTGACCCTGCAAGAATCCCATAACCTCTCGAACATCCACTTACCTGCAAATAGGAGTCATCTCCCTGCCTCCCTGTTAGGGAGGATTTAGGATCAGAGGGGAAGCAGCCAGCACAGTGCCGAGGACACAGAGGGGCACAGTGATTGCAAAGAGATGCTCCGGGTGCCATGCCTACAGAGGTAGGGGTGTGCAATGGTTAGAGCGCTGGGCTAGGAGCCCCATCCAGCACTCATTCTGCGAAGGGGGAGATCAGATCTGGTCATTCCTAACGCCCCTCTGTCATGGCTAGGTCTCGGCCTTGACAGTTTGGGAGCAAATTACCCCTACTTCAGCTCCAGCCAGGCCCCACCAGACTCAGAGAGAAGTCAGGTCTGAGATGTTCAAGTTCAGCCACCACTGCATCGTCTCCCAGGGCACTGGCCCGGAGTGGCCCCACCCCCTGGCCATTCCCCAGGCGGTGCCCAAGTCTCACGTCCCAACGGGGGGCCGTGGGGCTGCGGCTAATTGCAAATCATTTCTCAGGGCTCCCCGCTGTTCAGCTAAATTCACTGGAACTAATGTGTCCCAAAACAAATTTCACAGAAGAGCCAGGGCAATTACATGATGCTTAGTTCCCGTCCCCCCACCCCCACCCCCCAGCAGACGCTCTGGGCTGGGGACAGAGAGGAGAGGGCTGAGTGGGGCAGGGAACACCAATGCAGGATACCTCCTAGGAACCAAACCCCTTCTCCCTCCAGCCCTCCCAAATCTTATCCCCCCATCACACTGCCCAGCATCACCGCCCCGCTGTCCCTCCTCCCTCCCAGCATCTCCATTATCTCCATTCCTGAGCTTAGGACACATCCTGATGTAATGAAAAAAGCAAGCACACGGGCTTCCCTGGTGGCGCAGTGGTTGAGGGTCCGCCTGCCGATGCAGGGGACACGGGTTCGTGCCCCGGTCCGGGAGGATCCCACATGCCATGGAGCAGCTGGGGCCGTGAGCCATGGCCGCTGAGCCTGCGCGTCTGGAGCCTGTGCTCTGCAACAGGAGAGGCCCCAGCAGTGAGAGGCCCGCGTACCACAAAAAAAAAAAAAAAAAAAAAAAGCAAGCACTGGCTCTGAAACAGACGGACTTGGATTCAAATCCCAGCTTCAGCAGTCATCAGCTGTGTGTCCTTAGAAAAGTCACTTAGCCTCTCTGAGCCTGTTTTCTAGTCCCTGAAATGAGGATACCAATACTTGGCTGGCCTTGGCTATTGTGAAGATTAGAGAAAATGACATAATAAGATATTTTATGTGGGTCCAGAACATAGTAGGCCCTCAATAAATATTGATCCCTTCCAGCACCTACTTTATATGATCATTTCAAGGTGATCAGGCAAACGTGTTCTGAGAGTCTCAGAATCAACTCAAAGCAAGAGAATCAGAAAGCAAAGATCCAGTCTTACCTCCCCAAACAAGGGGCCATATATGCACTCTGTCTACCTACCGTTTCCCCACCTCATCCCAGCCTCATCCTTCCAGACCCTCCACATTGGAATAACCCTCTCCTTTTCCCACAGACCTTCAGCATTTCCCATGAGCCTCTCTGAGAGCCTTTATTTCATTCTGCATCTCCAGTTTCTTGGTTGACTAAAGTCCCTATAGAACTGTGTGGCCAAGCTGACTTGTGGGGACTGTCCAGGAAGGTTGCTGGTGACCATTTTTCCATCATGGGACTCATGGCGGGCAGGCCCAGATCCCGCAAAGGAAAACAATAATTTGCCATCAAGATTGCCGGCGACGGGACCTCAGCAAATGTTTCCTGAGCTGTGGCAGAGTGGGCTGGGCTGAGGGTCACCTGTCACCTTGGGACTGTTTGGGAGCCCACTCCTTCGCCCTCTGCTCAAGACAGCATGGCAGCCTGCAAGCAGGTGCTCAAGGAGACTGCCCTGTGTGATTGGATTTGTGCCACATTTTGTTTTTCAAAAGTTAGGAAAACCACTCACTTTCTTATGAATAACTAAAAATGCATCTAGAAGGAATGTGTTGAAGCATTAAGGATCAATGACTAATTTGACAAGTGCCCACTCAGCCCTACTATGCACCAGGCCCTGTATAAGGTGCTGGGATGCCTACTGAACAAGACAGATCCAGTCCCTGCCCTTGGCTGACAATCTGGTTGGAGGAACAGACACGAAACAAGCAAAGACTCGAGATAATATCAGATAGTGCCAAGTACAGCTAAGATAATAAAGATAAGACAAAGAGGAGAGAATGAGTATTAAAGGTCTGCTAGACTGCATGGTCATGAGATGATGACATTTCAGCTGGGAACTTAAGGACAAGAAAGAGCCAGGGCGGCCGGGGGTAAAGTGTGCCAGTAAGGACCAGCAAGTGCAAAGGTCCTGAGGTAGAAATGAGCTGGAGGGGATGGAGTTAGGTGGGCAAGGCAGGGAGTGGGAGGAGATGAGATGAGTTGGGTCAGCTCATGCAGAGCCTCAAAGGCCAAAATAAGGACTTGGTTCTGAAGACAAAGGGGAGCTTTTGAAGGTTTTAAGCAGAGGAGACTAATTCAGGTTTTTGGAAGATCTCTGTGGCTGTCATATGGAGAAGGGAGGGGACAGGGAGGAGGAGAGGGGAGGAAGCAGAGAGGTCAGTGGGGAGATGATTGTCCAGAGAAGTGGTGAAAGCGCCCTGGCCAAGGGTGAAAGTGAAACACTTGCAGACACGTGAGCCAGTCCAATCATGCACGAGGGCAAACTAGACTCAGAGGGGAGCTGCCTGCCCCTGGCTGCCCAGCCGGTCAGCGGGGACCTGCAAACCCAGAGCTCCTATCTCAGGCCAGACGCTGTTTCATTTCAGTGCCATGAACTGGTCCAGAGGGAGCCAGGCTGAGCAAGCTCCAGCTAACATTTCCACACTTCCAGTTGTCCTCACCACTTCAAAAATCCCTGTAGTGTATCCTTTTGTGATGAGAATAATCACCCCTAATTTATCTGCTTCGGAAGTTCGGTATCACTTTTAAGCACTGTGAACACGTCTGTATTCCTGTCCAGAAATCAAATACTATTCAAAAAACCTACCTTGGGGGAATTCCCTGGCGGTCCAGTGGTTAGGACTCGGCGCTTTCACTGCAGACGGCGCGGGTTCACGGGGCATAGCAAAAAAACCCCAAAAAACAAAACAAAGCAAAGAACCTAACGGGTTGCTAGGAGGGCCACTCTTTCGTGTCAGTGAGCACCTTTGGGGGCAGAGGCTGTATAAGTCGTCTCTGGGTGCTACTGGTTACAGCAAGCACACAGCAAGCGAGAAAAGTGATAGTTTTTACGGGCAGTAATGATTCTACCTTCACTATGTACTCAGTGACGTACCAAGCACTTCCATTAAGTTGTCATTTAATCCTCATAATACAAAAGAAAATGGGTTTTACTGTTGTCCTCATTTTACAGATGGGGACACTGAGGCTCAGAGAGGTGAAGCCACTTGCCCAAGGTCACACAGCCTGCAAAAGCCAGGACTCAAACCAGGTGACAATCAAACCCATGTTCTGAAATTTGAAGTCTCTTTTGGGGAAGGAAAGAGGGAAGAGAGGAAGGAAGGAAGGAAGGAGGGAGGGCGGGAGGGAGGGAGGGAGAGGGGAAGGGAGGGAGGGAAGAGAGAAGGAAGGAAGGAATATTTACAGATAAAACTCACTTCCTTTGTCATGTAGTGCCTCTTTAGACCTTAGAGGATTCTCCTCATCAAAGGGGTAGGGGGTGACCTGGGGGGACGGGCGGAGGTTCAACCATGGCTGCCTGAGAACTGGCCTCTGCCACCACATGGTTTCTGGCACTCAAAATCTCTCTTCTGCCCTGAACTGGTTGTCCCCAACGTCCCCTTCAGCTAGTTTCCTTATTCTCTCTTTCCCAATGTCCCCCCTAGGGAGTGGGAGCTGGGGGACACAGAGAATATATACACACATGAGTAAGGTGTCTCCTACGACCCAACCTGCCCTTGGTTCAATGAATACAGTGTCAGCCCAGATAATTCCAAAGCCATAAAGACGATATTAAAAAAATGGGGGAGTTGGTGCTGGGGAGGGATAGTGGTGGAGGAGGAGATTACAAAAAAGGAGGAGGAGCCGTGTGGCTTTGCTCCTTATCTAACCCGCAGCAGGCCTGGCTGGGGGCTGTCTCTCCCCAGGGGGAAGAAGCAGTGCAGCAGTCACCGCAGCCAGCGTGCCCCCCTCCTCAGTCCCACCCCCTTAGCACCCCCCCTTGGCAGTGCAGCAGGAGGCCCCAGAGAAGGACCCACCCCAGCAGGAGGGCAGGACCAGTCTGGGAAGCCTTAACAGCTGAGTAGGGGATGCTGAGTTGGAGTCTTCAAGAGCTGTCTCCAAGGCTGGGGGCTGGGGACCTGGAAGCCTTCTTGCAGGGGAGACCCAAGGCATGGGCCCAGCTATGGAGGGAAAATGTCCCAGGATGCTAGAGGTCACTCTTGGACAACTTGGTTATTTTTCTGAATACTGACTCTGGAGAATAGGGCAGGGTGGAGCATGTCATCACTGTACGACTCCTCTGAGCCTCAGCTTCCCCATCTGTACAATGGGCTCCAAGAACCCCCACCCATGCCCTTCTTTCTTGAGGTATCAACAGAATTATTTATGGGAGGAGGGGGGGAAGGGGGGTGCGGTGCGCAACCCAAGTGCAGGGGCTGGGAGTCCCCACCAGGGGCACCGTTCTTTGTCCTGGAGAGAGACGGACAGACAGATACACATGCACAGAGGCAGAGAATTAAAGCGGCAAAGAGAAACAGAGTAAGATTATCAGAAACAGAGAGAAACAGACAGAGGGAGACAGAGAGAGATAATCAGAGAGGCAGGGAGATAGAGACAATACGAGAAATACAGAGACACACCCAGAGATGGAGACAGAGATAGAGACACAGTCAAATAATCAGAGAGGCAGGGAGAAATAAAAAGGGATAAGGGAGAGGCAAAGAAATAGAGACACAAAGATCAAGATAGAAAGAGGGAGACAGAGAGACAGACAATCAAAAAGAGAGACAGGAAGGCGGAGTCACAGGCAGAGGGAGAAAGAACATAGAAAGAGAGGGAGGGAGGAAGGGAGGGAGAAAGAAAGAAAGAAGGAGAGAAAGAGAGAAAGAAGGAAGGGAGGGAGGGAGGAAGCTAATCCGAAACCCGAGACCCAAGACGGGGTGGATAGGAAAGCAGTCAGGTCTGAGCCCCGTCCCGCCTGCGGCCAGCCAGCTCCCCCCGCTCCAAGCACCCTCCATCCCGCCTGCCCAACCCGCTCTGCCCCCCTTTTCTCCCTTCCGTTCTCCCGCTCCAAGTACCCCTTCTTTCTTGCCTGTGCCCCGCCCCTGCTCCAGGCTCCCCCACCGTGCTGCGTCCCGCAGCCCGCTTCCTGCTCCAGCTCCCTCCCTGCTCGCCCCCGCGCCCCCCCACCCCGGGTCCAGGCTGCCCTCCGCACCGCCTCGTCGGGTTGCTTCCCTCCCTCCCAACCCTGCTCCAGGTCCCCTCCCCATCCTCCCTGCGCCCCTCCCTACCTCGCATCCCGGCCGTTCCCTCCCACCCCACCCCCACCCCCACCCCCACCCCTACCCCCGTCCTTCCGAACACGGCAGGGTTTTCTGGCGCCTTTGTGGCCGGCCCCGAAGTGCGCGGCGACAATGGCGGGGGTGACGGGGGTTAATTCGCGCGCGGAGGTAGGACGCGCGGGCGCCGGGCGGAACAATGCCCGCGGCGCGCCTTTGAGGCGGGCCATTGTGCGCTGTGTGAAACGGGAAATCTGTTCCCTGCGCCCAGATGCGGGCCGGCCGCGGTGGAGGCGGCGGTCTGCGGGTGAGCCCGTGCTGGGGGCGGCCGGGACTGCCTTTCGCGTTTGAGTGGGTTTTAACCCCCCCGTTTGGTCCTCTCCGCATCCTTGAACTCTGAGCTGGGGAGGGCCAAGGGCGGCGGGAGGTCAAGGTTCAACTCCCGCCGTGCCCCCGAAGTGCTGTGTGACCTGGGGCAATTCCCTGTCCCTCTCTGAGCCTCACCTCCCCACCTGCAGACTCAGAGGGTGGAGGTCGCCGCCTGACTGTCTGGGAGGCTGAAAACTAGGGACCGGAAGGGGGTCGCACAGAGGAGGCAGGGTGAGCAGGCCTGGAGCTCACACAGGCTTCCCAGCAGCATGGGGGCTCTGGGTCTGGTAGTGATGAGGTCAGGCTCTGACCGCCAACCTACCCCTTTCACCCACTTTGAAGAGTCCAGCTCCACCAACACTAGCTGTGTGACCTTGGGGCAGTCTCCTACCCTCTCTGTGCCTCCCTTTCCTCTCCTGTGCGATGGGAAGCATTATACTACCTTCCTTAGGGAGCCATTGTGAGGACTAAAGGAAGTGATGAATGTCAGGCTCTTAGTGTCATCTGCTTTACATGTCCATAAAGCATAATCATAATTACATGTACTTAGTCCTCACTATGTGCCAGGAACTGTTCTAATTTGGGGATATATGTTTCATGGTATTTTCCATACACATGCATAATACATATATAACATATGCATGTTTATATATATGTAAAACATTTACTGAACTCCATTACTCACTAACGTTGTTACTTAATCTAATGCCTCTGTTTGCTCATCTATAAAATGGGTACAATGGTTCCTACCCCATAGGGTAGCATGAACTCCCCAGGTCCTCTTTCAGAAGCCTCTGTGCCGGGCTCTGACAGGCATGGACCCCTTTCCTCTCTTTTCATGCCCCCATGCCCCTGGCGGGATGGTTCCCATCAAGACCCCCACGATATAGTCCATCTCTTTGGAGAAAGGACCTCCCTGGGGGAAATGACCCAGGCCAGGCTCCTCCTCTCTCAGCACCTGGTGAACAAACCCCTAGAGACTGAGATTCAGTGGGGCCGCCGATTCAGTGTCGGGGTGCTGGTGGAGGGGGGGAGAGGATCGGGGGCCGATGGAAAGACCCTTCAGTGGAGTCTCATGCACTGCCCTGGGGAGCATCTGTCTCTCTGCTGGTGTCCTTGCTCACATCGGCCCATGGTGTGAAGGACTGAGATGATTCTTCCTGAATCACAGAAAAGGAGACTGAAATTCAGAGAAACTAATCTGAAGATGCTTCATGTCCTCTGAGGTCACACACAGCTTAAGAGCGTCTATGGATGCTCCAGATCCTCTTCCCAGAAAAAGCCTGTCTGTCTGCACAGAGAACATTTGCCTTGCAACTTCAGGGCCACCACATTCACCCCGCAGCCGGCTGAGAACTTCCATGGTAGCAAAGAGAATGCGAAGCTGGAATACGGGGCTGGGCTTTACCTGGCTCATGGTGTGGACCAAATCAGTGGTCTCCTTTAGCAGATGTGTAAGTCAGGCACTTACGTGTTCAGAATCGGGGTTTTAAAAGCACACACACCTGACCCCACATCCGAGTTTGATAGCGCATTGGTACATGCTCTATCTGGGTCAAGCGTGTGGTTGACCCACGGCCCCCCAGGTGATGCTGATGCAGGTGGCCTGTGGGACATGTTTGGAGAAACCCTGATCCAGGAAGCCCTGGCAGGCATACACCATCCTCACTTCCGGCTTCTCCCTTTCTCACCCTGCCTTGGCACCCTGCCCTTCATCATCCCTCACCTACTTTAAGTCCTCTGAAAGCCCCCTTCCCAAGAGAAAGTCGAAGCCCGGTCTCTAAGCTCCCTGAACAGTGCGCCCTTTTCCACGAATAGAGTGGGTGGGGCTCTGAAAAGCCCCGGACTGTTGGGAGACGGGGAGCAGCCGTGACCAGCAGGTGCCTACGGGGCCCTGGGTGCCAGGACGGGCACAGATGGAGTGGCTCTGGGCTGGGGGCAAGGGGCAGATGCAGCCACCCCTGGAGCCTCAGCTGCCTTGTTATCTCTTCATTGTCTCCCTGTCACCCCAGCCCAACCCCCTCCCCAGCTGGCCTTCTGTCATCTCCACGTGCCCCCCACCCCCCCACCCCCCCCCACCCCCGCCACCCAAGCCAGCCAGCAGCCCAGCCCCAGAACTCCAGGGGGAGCTCCCAAGAGGGTCCCCGCAGGCTTCTCTGCTCTGGGGGTGAGCAGAAGGGTGGGGGCCGTGGGTCCGTGAGAGGGAGGGGGCTTGGCTGGAGAGGCCAGGGATGGGGGGTGTCAGAGTCTATAAATCACGCCCCGCTGAGCTCCTGTTTAACACACACTTCTCCGACGAGTTGTCAGTGAAACCGTTAATTAATTAGCTAATCCCGCAATGAAGTGGATTCTAAATGGTTCTCCCCCTCCCAGCCTCCCATTTAGATAATTGCTGCTGAGGGATCTTTTGTGAGAGTCATTTTTTCCAACAGGGATGGCCCTGGAACACTAAGGGAGATGAATTTAAAGAAGGGGTCAGCCACTGTCCCCCAAGCTACTAATGGGGGGGGACTCTCAGCCCAAGCAAAAGCTAGAAAAGGCAGTTGGTTATTGGGGGCGAGATGAGGGGTAGGCAGGGGGAACTGAGCCTTAGTGTTTGAGGGTTTATTCTTTTTTTTTTTTTTTTGAGCTTTTTATTTATTTATTTATTTATTTATTTTTGGCTGTGTTGGGTCTTCATTTCTGTGCGAGGGCTTTTCTCTAGTTGCAGCGGGCCGGGGCCACTCTTCATCGCGGCACGCGGGCCTCTCACTGTCGCGGCCTCTCTTGTTGCGGAGCACAGGCTCCAGACGCGCAGGCTCAGTAGTTGTGGCGCATGGGCTTAGTTGCTCCGCGGCATGTGGGATCTTCCCAGACCAGGGCCCCAACCCGTGTCCCTGCATTGGCAGGCAGATTCTCAACCACTGGGCCACCAGGGAAGCCCTGAGGGTTTATTCTTAATCACTATGATGCTTTGAGACTCTATGGGAATCTTCCTGGAGCAAGGTCCCGAGACAGGTAATAATAGTAATAATGAAGAGGCTGATGATGATTGCCACCATGTATGGAATGCTAACTATGGGCCAGGCATCTAGCTACATGCTTTACATGCATGATCTCCTTTATCCTCCTCACAACAGCTCTAAGAGTAGGTAAGATTATAGAGATTGGGGAAACTGAAGTTCCAAATGGGGAAGTGAATTGTCCAAGGTCACAGAGCTGGGAAGCAGCAGAGCCTAGAACGAAACAAAGGTTTCTGACCCCAGAGCCTACAGTGTTAATGACGATAGTGTTTTATGAAGGTCTGCACCTGTTCCAGAAGGGATACTGAGGTCTTTAAAAAGGGATGTGATGAACTTGGAATCACACAGAAAGAATAAGAAATATTTGATGAATGAATGAAACCCAGATCTTCTGACTCACGACTCAGGATTCAATAACTTGGCTGATCCTCTGCTGACACTCATTGGGAGAAATGGAGAAAGCACATGTCCATCCTAGAGTGGAAACAAGTGACTTTACCTGCCCAGTATCCCTCCCTACTGGTGCTTGCCTCCACCCCATGGTCTCCATCTGTGTGGTTTCACTGGAGCAGACCCCACCTGCAGCTCCAGGGAAGGGACACTGCCCAAGCCTGGTCAATTAGAGTATATTTTTCACCACAAGTTCTGTTCCCAGCCATATTGGAGTAGCCAGAGATGGATGTATGATCCCAGTGCTGCTAGGAGAGAAGTGTTCTCCTGTACTGGTTTTCTAACCTGTTAGAACAGCAAAGTCAGCTTGCAGTTGCTAGAAGCCATTTTGCCACCCAGCGTGGAGCAGCCATACAGAGTAACCGCAATAGCTAACAACAGTCTTTGAGCACCTGGATCCAGCTGTGCCTGAAACCTGTGTACACCTGGATTTTCTTTTTTTTTAGTTACTTAAGTTTTCATTGTTATGGCAGATGCTGCTGGTCACCTATCAGTATCCATTTTTCCTCTCTTCCTTATCCACAGAATCCTGATTTTGTTCAAGACAGCAGTGCAGCTAACTGAAATATTGGCTCAGATCTTTTTGCAGCTCTAAGTGGCCCTGTGACCCAGTTCTAGGCAATGAGATGAGTGGCAGCCCTCGGCAGGCACATTCATTCTCAAGGAAAAAGCCAAGACCCTGGGAGCCTGAGAAGAAGGCTCTTTGCCCTTTCTCTCTGCCCTTCCACCTTTTTCCTGTCTGGATTACAAATGCAATGTTTATCCCTGGGTTTCTTGTTACCTGTGAAAAAAATAACCCCCTTGCTTGTTTAAACTGTTGTACTTGCATTTCTGTTACACACAACCAAATACGATCCTAATTGGCAGAGTGGGGTTCTGTATTTGAAATTGAAAAAAAACCCTGCCTGATACGTCTTGTCCAAGAGCTGTAAGGAAAGTGAGAAGAAGAAACGAAGGATTGGGAGAAATAGCTTTGACATCCCCCCTTGCTCAAAATGATCACCCACTTTACTCTCTCATCTCTATTACCCAGCGAAGATAGCAACCCGGAGGGACCATAAATCGTAAGTAGATGGGGAAGAAAATTGGCCTTTAGCAAGGACTGGCTCCAGGCAAAATTTCAAAATAGAAAGGAGGAAAAGGGTCTGAAGCATAAGCTCTCCATCTACACCAGATTCGGGAGGCTGCCAGCTAAGAAAGCTTCAACACAACTTACTGGTCCTGTGTTCTATTCTCTCGAGGACTTGTCATCTACCAGATGTTGGCCGCTCATTTAATTAAGCAGCTTCTCCATGCCTGTGACAGCTCATGGGTCCACGGGAACGAGCCCTCAGTGCATTTAAGGAGCCTCTCGCGTCTTGGCACAAGGATGTGGCGAAGCTGGCCATCAAGAGCTGATGATCTTTGAGTTCTATTCCAGTGCCAGGTGCTGGATCCTGGTCTGAATCTAGAACTGGACTGGTCAGTCCCAGGAGAATCTGGGATGGAGCTGGTCGTACTGGGACCAAGGGCTGGGAAGGTGACTATTTGGCTTCAGAGATATCTCTCCAGCTGCAGATTCTGCAGGAGGCCTAATCTCAAGTTGTAGAATCTTGGAGTAAGAGAATTTTAGAATATTTGCTCAAAAGAAACTTGCAACCACGTTATTTTAGAATTTTAGGAGATAAGACAATACCATCTGAGAATTACAAGTTCTAAATATTAGACCAAGAGAATCTAAAAATTCTAGCTTTATAGGAACTTGGAACCATAGAATTTCAGAATTAGAGAAATCTTTGAAAATTGAACCCCTGAAGTCTCACAGCTCTTAATTTAGAGAACCTAAGAATCGTAAAACTTTAGAAAATGCCATGAGTAAGATCTCAGAATTTTTAAATTCTAGAATATTAACCTAATTAAGTTTATAAACTGGCTTTAAGGTGACTTGTATCCTTGAAGTTTTATCTTTTTAAATTAATTTTTATTGGAGTATAGTTGCTTTACAATGTTGTGTTAGTTTCTACTGTACAGCAAAGTGAATAAACTATACATATACATATATCCCTTCTTTTTTGGATTTCCTTCCCATTTAGATCACCACAGAGCATTGAGTAGTGTTCCCTGAGCTATACAGTAGGTTCTCATTCGTTATCTATTTTATACATAGTATCAATAGTGTATATATGTCAATTCCAGTCTCCCAATTCACCCCACCCCCCTCCCCCCCTTGGTGAGCATATGTTTCCTAGAAGTTTTAGAGTTGCATAAGATCAGGGAAGCATAGGATTTTAGAATATTAAGCTAATAGAATATTAGGATAAAATATACAAAGTGTGAGAATTACTGAATTTTAAAATCTTAGAATTACTGACTTTTGGAACCCTAAGACCTTAGAGTCACAGGAACTTTAGAGCTCATCCTATATAACTTTCCACCAAAGGTAGCTGTTACTTCTCCAGTAATCATAACAGGGAATCACCAATGTACAACTAGGCTTGGCATGGAATAGGAGTTCAATAGATGTAAGCAAATAAGAATTTTTTAAGTGAAATCACTAAAAGGAGAAAAATACAGTGATCAAGAGAATGAGAAGACAAGCCACAGACTGGGAGAAAATATTTGCAAAAGACACATCTGATAAAGGACTGTTATCCAAAAGATACAAAGAGCTCTTAAAACTCAACAATAAGAAAACAAACAATTTGATTAAAAAATGAGCCAAAGTCCTTAACAGACACACCTCACCAAAGAAGATTTACAGGTGGCAAATAAGTATATAAAAAGATGCTCCACATCCTATGTCATCAGGGAAATGCAAATTAGAACAATGAGATAGGGCTCCCCTGGTGGCGCAGTGGTTGAGAGTCCGCCTGCCGATGCAGGGGACACGGGTTCATACCCCGGTCTGGGAAGATCCCACATGCAGCGGAGCGGCTGGGCCCGTGAGCCATGGCCACTGAGCCTGCGCGTCCGGAGCCTGTGCTCCGCAACGGGAGAGGCCACAACGGTGAGAGGCCCGTGTACCACAAAAAAAACAAAAAACAAAAAAAAACCAATGAGATACCACTATACACCTATTAGAATGGCCCAAAGTTGGAACACTGACAGTACCAAATCCAGCAAGGACGTGGAGCAACAGGAATTCTCATCCATTGCTGGTGGGAACGCGAAGTGATGCAGCCAATTTAGAAGATAGTTTGGCAGTCTCTATGAAGCTGAACATAGCCTTATGTCCACGCAAAAGCTGCACATGAATGTTTATAACAGCTTTATTTATACTTGCTAAAACTTGGAAGCAGCCAAGATGTCCTTCAGTAGTTGAATGGACAAACAGCAGTACATCTATATGATGGATTATTATTCAGTGACAAAAAGAAATCTATCAAGCTACAAACTACAAGAGACATGGAGGGAAATTAAATGCATATTACTAAGTAAAAGAGAAGTTAGTCTGAAAAGGCTACATACTGTACGATTCCATTGACATAACATTCTGCAAAAGGCAAGACTTTATTTTTTTGCAGTACGCGGGCCTCTCACTGCTGTGGCCTCTCCCGTTGCGGAGCACAGGCTCTGCACGCGCAGGCTCAGCGGTCATGGCTCACGGACCCAGCCGCTCCGCGGCATGTGGGATCCTCCCGGACCAGGGTACGAACCCGCGTCCCCTGCATCGGCAGGGGGACTCTCAACCACTGCGCCACCAGGGAAGCCCAGGGCAAGACTTTAAAGGTGCTAAAGAGATCAGTGGTTGCCAGGGGCTCAGATCTTGGGGTGGTGGTTAAATAGGTGAAGCACAGGGAATTCTTTAGGGCAGTGAAGCTATTCTGTATGATCCTGTAATGGTGGATACATGCCATTGTGCATTTGTCAAAACCTACAGAACTTTACAGTTCTAGAGCACAAAGAGTGAACTTTAAAGTATGAAAAAATTTTTAAATTATTTTGGAGATTGAGGATCCCAAGATGCGATGCAGAATGTGACAAAATAGTCTAACTGCATCATCAATGTATAAAACAACCTCAGTGAAGGGGGCTGAAGAAGGGCAGCGCCGACCTAAGTAAGTTACCTAGGAAATAAATAGAGTCTACAAGGCTAAAGGCAAAAGGAACGGTACATAAGGATGGCGCTCTAGTTGATAAAGTTACTTCCCATGAGAGTTTGGGTTAATGATTCTGAAACCACCATACATGTATCCTGGAACTGAACAATTAATTAAATGGATAGCTGTTGATGGGAGCCAGATTTCTCACTGTTGGGGTGAGAGGTTTCAGGTAAGCAAGGGGAAGGGGCAAGAATGATCCGCGTAGTGATCGAGTAGAGTTGGAGACATCAGTATGCACTCATGTTCCCTTTAATGTAGATACGGATGTTTATATACAAAATATACATGTAGGTTTGTGTATTGAAAAGGGTTAGTATATATGCCATCATTTCTTTGCTCTGTCAGCCAAGAGGGAAGAGAAACAATGATACCCCAGTAGCTGTGAGCACAGCTATGTGCCCAGATCTTGGTTTCTAATGCCATTCTCCAATAAAAAGAACCAGACTTCTTGAAGAAATGTCTGGTTCTAGGATTAGGGAAGGAAATACACAAGATGAGCTGGAGCATTTTGTACTGCCAAAAAGTAAAGAAATGCTCAAACACACACACACACGCACGCACGCACACAATAATGGGGGTATGTCAAATGGACACCAGATCCAACTGAAAGAGCTCCCAATGGTCAAATGTGGAACAATTTGACCAAAAAAAAAAAAAAGAATTTAATAATGTAGAATTGGATTATAACCCAAAGTAAAATATCCATGAGTCCATACTTGAATAAATAAATAAATGAGGGCTTCCCTGGTGGCGCAGCGGTTGGGAGTCCGCCTGCCGATGGAGGGGACACACGTTCGTGCCCCGGTCTGGGAAGATCCCACGTGCTCACGGGGCGACTGGGCCCGTGAGCCATGGCCGCTGAGCCTGCGCATCCGGAGCCTGTGCTCCACAAAGGGAGAGGCCACAACAGTGAGAGGCCTAAGTACTGCAAAATAAATAAATAAATTAATTAATTAATTAATTAATGGGAGAGACTAGACCAATCTCCATGCAGAAGAATTCCAAATAATTTATGTACAGACTCTGTCCTCAAGGATGTGGACCATAACTCCCCACTGCTTAGGTGTGGCTGCACACAGGGCAATCCTTCCACAGAGCAAAGAATGGAAAGCAGGGGCAAGAATAACTTTACAGGGGAGAAACCTGTGATCAAGGTTAAGCTCAAGGTTAAAATCAACCAGGTGATCAAGGTTAAGATCAACAGTGGTAAGTCACATTGATCATTGATTTACCTTGGATATGATGTGATGAGAATGGTACTTTGCCTCTGTGGTCTTCCCCCCAAAGTGCATCACTCCAATCTAGTCACGAGAAAAAGATCAGACAAACCTCAAATGAGGGACATCTTCAAAATACATACCTGCTGCTCCTCAAAATTGTCAAGGTCATCAAAAACAAGGAAAGTCTGAGAAACTCTGGCATCCAAGAGAAGCCTAAGGAGTTAGGACAGTTAAGTGTAATGTGGTATCATGGTTGGGATCCTGGGACAGTAAAAGGATGATGAGTAAAACTGAGGAAATCTAAATAAAGGATGGACTCCAGTTAATAACAATGTATCAATATTGGTTCATTAAAAGTGACAAATGTAACAGAGTAATGTAAGATGCTAAGAGTAGGAGAAACAGGGTGTGGGTGTATATGGGAACTCTCTGGACTAGCTTTGCAATTTTCCTGTAAATCAAAAACTATTCTAAATTTAAAAGTTTATTGAAAATAAAAGAGAGACACAATGGATTTACAAACGTCCATCAACAGAGGAATCAATAAACACACTGTGTTCTATCCATACAATGGAATACTGCTCCTCAATAAAGGGGAATGAACTATTGATACACACAAACTACATGATGAATTTCCAAACGTTATCCTAAGTGCAAGAAGACAGACCAAAAAAGACTACATACTATATGAGTTCATTCATATTAAACTTTAGCAAGTGCAAACTCATCTATAGTGAGAGAAAGCAGATCTGAAGCTGCCTGGGGATGGGAGGGTGGAAAAAGGTAAAAGCAAAGAGAAAATTTTGCAAGTGATGGATATGTTTATTACCTTGACCGTGGTGATGGTTTTACAGGCATATGCTGTATCAAAACTTATTGAGTCATACTTTAAATAGATGCAACTTATTGCATGTCAATTACACCTCAATAAAGCTCTTTTAAAAAATGAGTATCAGGCTTCCCTGGTGGCACAGTGGTTAAGAATCTGCCTGCCAATGCAGGGGACACGGGTTCAAGCCCTGGTCCGGGACAATCCCACATGCCGCAGAGCAACTAAGCCCATGTACCACAGCTACTGAGCCTGCACTCTAGAGCCCGCAAGCCACAACTACTGAGCCCATGTGCCACAACTACTGAAGCCACCACGCCTAGAGCCCGTGCTCCACAAGAAGAGAAGCCACCCGCAATGAGAAGCCCGCGCACCACAACGAAGAGTAGCCCCTGCTCACTGCAATTAGAGAAAGACCGCGCACAGCAACAAAGACCCAATGCAGCCAAAAATAAATAAATTTAATTTTAAAAAATACACTTATTTAAAAAAAAAAAAAAAGAGTGTCAGGGCCTCCCCAGCGGTCCAGTGGTTAAGACCCCGTGCTTCCACTGCAGGCGGCACAGGTTCAATCCCTGTTTGGGGAGCAAAGATGCAGCATGCCGCACAGCACAGCCAAAAATTTTTTTTATTTTAAATAAATAAATAAAAATGAGTGCCCACAAAGAGACATATTAGGGGAATGATGGTATTTATGGCCTGAGTCTGGGGGGGGACAGTCAAGTTTGCCCCAAATGAGTGAGGCTGGGAACCTGCCCACCCTCCTTCCTTTCAGGGAATCAACTCCCTGCTCAGGGGACCTCTGGTGGTTAATTCTTTTTCCCTGGAGGGAGTCCTGGGAAACCAGGCCTCATTAGCTGAGGTCTTCGCCTCCTGGAACTTGTGTTTGTTAAAGATTAATGGGGTGTCTCCGGTGCGGGAGCTGAGGGGTCTTCTGGCTGCGTTTCTTCCAAATCAGCCCCCTGCCATGACTCATCATCAGTCACGGGGGAGACGGCGCCGCCTGAGAGCGGAGGGAAGCAGGGACCGGGGAGAGCTAATGGGCCTCTTCCAGCCTTCCCTGCAGGCCTCCCGATTTCCTCTAAAGACCAGAGGGGGAGAGGCCACCGACTCAGAGTCCTGGTTCTTTTCTAACATGACCCAGCACTCAGCCATCCCAAGGGGGTGTTTCCCCTTCAAAGCAGTCACCTTGGGAGGCCATAGGCTTATTCCAAGGAGGTCGCCATATTGCAGGATGGTGGGGATAACTTCTATATTGACAGCGTCTCCAGAGAGAGCAGAGTTTTCTTCTGCACGTCTCCCAGTTAGGTAATAGGTCTGCCTCTGACCGATGGATTCCATTTCTGGAAACATCTATAGGTCCATAGCAGCCAAAATGCCTGTGTCTTTTCCCTCATATCTGATCACATCGTAATTTCTTCTTTCATGTCTCTGAGCTCTGTGAAGTCTGGGATCTTGTCTAGCTATGTCCCCTCACTGTATTTCCAGCATCTAGCACTGCTTGGAATACAGTCGGTGCTCAGTAATTGCTGGATAAATGAATGGATTGCCTCTCTATACATTCAGACTCTATCCAGTGATGACATTTCTTTCCATGGCTATTGCCTCTGCCACCCTGTTGCAGGCTACGTCATGTCTCCCCTGGACGCCCTCGACAGTCCCCTTACAGGACCCCCTGCTTTCTGTTTTGCTTGCAGTCCCTGCACTCAGCAGCCAATGAGCTTTTAAAAGTGAAACCAGGGGGTGTAAATGTACCAACTCAAAACCGACCAATGTCCTCCAACCCAGGTCCTCTGTGGTCCAGCCACTTCCCACCCCACCCCCACCATCCCTTCACCCCTGCCTAGTCTCACTGCATCTCCCAGTTCACTTGCCCCAGCCAATCCAAGCCCCTTGCAGCTCCTAAAAAGTCTCCAGGGCTTCCCTGGTGGCGCAGTGGTTGAGAGTCCGCCTGCCGATGCAGGGGACACGGGTTCGTGGCCCGGTCCGGGAAGATCCCACATGCCGTGGAGCGGCTGGGCCCGTGAGCCATGGCCGCTGAGCCTGCGCGTCCGGAGCCTGTGCTCCGCAACGGGAGAGCCCACAACAGTGAGAGGCCCGCGTACAGCAAAAAAAAAAAAAGTCTCCAGCCTATTCCTGCCTCAGGGTGTTCTGCTTTGCTGTTCCCTCTGCCGGGAGCTCCCTCCCCACTGATGTCCCCTTTCAAGCTCATTTCCACCCCCAGGGCCCTCACACTCTCTTCCTTCTCTCTGGATCCCTCTTCCACTCCATCTGAGACTAGAGTGAAATGACTCAGTGCAAAATTTGGGACAGGGCTGCCAAAACATTCAGTACCCAAGACATAACATTTTGATGCAATACTTTAAAAAATCAAATTTCATACAAAAATCCATGATGATCCAAATGTCCATCAACAGGTGAATGGATAAACAAAATGCGGTCTATTCATACAATTGAATATTACTCAGCCATAAAAAGGAATGAAGTTCTGACACGTGCTACAACATGGATGAACCTCCAAGACATTTTGACAAGTGAAAGGAGACACACACAAAAAAGACCACATGTTGAATTTATGTGAATCCAGAGTAGGTCAGTCTTTAGAGATAGGCTAGTAGTTGCTGGGGGAGGGAGGTATGGGGAGAGAGTAGTTAATGGGTATGGGATTTATTTGGGGGTGATGAAAAATGCTCTGGAATTAAATAGCGGTGATGGTTGCACAACACTGAATGTACTAAAAACCCTGAATTGTACGCTTTAAAATGATGACTTTTGTGTTTTGTGAATTTTGTTTCAATTTTGTACATCTGTGGCAAACAAGTTATCAACATTTTAAATAAAGACAGGATCTGTAACACTGTCATGGTGCGCCAGGTGGAACCTGAGAGAAGAGGAAAACTCAGTCATACGGACGTCTGTCCCTCCACCTCCAAGTCTGAGCTCACATAGCCCCTCTTCAAGGGGGCCTTTGTGATCACCCTCCCTAGGAGGGCCCCCTGTGTCACCCTGCTTTACTCTCTTCAGGTTCTCTGATGGCTTTGCTGATATTTACTAACTGTTTTATTAAATCAGCTCCAAGAGGGCAAGAAACTTTGCTGGTCAAGTTAGTTGTAGTCACTACTGTGTCCCCAGCACCCAGCCCTGCCTGGCATACGGTGGGCATTCAAATAATACTTGCTGAAGGAATGAATGAAGAGATGAATGAATGAGAGCTGGAACAAGCTGGCTTCCTGGATCTTGGAGGATAAATAGAACAGAGACCAGAAGAAAGGAGAATTCACCAAACTCCACCACCCCACAAGCCAGGAATTCTGGTTAGAGATGTTACCCAAGGCCTGGACACCCCAGCAAACCAGAGAAGCATTCTGTCTGCCCACACTTCTTGGGACATGGGGCCGGGAGGAGGGCCCAGCTCTGCCCCCAGACCTCGCTGGGGGCCAGCAGGGGTAGGGGTAGTGGGGAGGATGTGGAGCTGTCAGTGGGGCTGGTGAAGAACAGACTTTGTTCCAGGGGCCCGCAGCCCAGCCTGAGAAAGGGAAATTAGTGATGTTTGCTGAGCAAACATCGCCAAGTGGGAAGAAGCTGCCGGCAGAGTGTTTAACACACATCTTGTATTTACTGGCAAATATCCCCAGCCTGCCAGGCCCCTCTGATGGGGCTGCTGGTACAAAGAGGATGGGAGAGCTCAGGAGAAGGGGTGAAGGGTTCCCAGGAGAGGTTCCTGCAGGGATGGGGAGGGACGGAGGCAAGGGGGCTCCACAAAGATTCACCCTGAGGCTGGGAGGACGCGGGGGCCTGATTTGAAGGCCCCTGGAAAGAGTCCACTCCCTCGCCCCTGCCTCATCTGAACCAGCCTGGGATCCACATAGCCTTTAGGAATGAAGACAGATGAGGCCCTTCAAGGCCAAACTCTATCCATTGTCGTGCTGTGTGATGATGAGAAGGTTAGGTGATATCTCTGAGCCTTGGACTCATATATAAATAATCAAACAGCTAATATTTCTAGAGCATGTACCGCAGGTGCTAACTTCTCTGTGCCTCAGTTTCCCCATCTGTAAAATGGGGGCAACAATAATGCCACCCTCATATTTGTGTTTATGCTTTTTATTTTAAAAATTTCGGGACTTCCCTGGTGGTCCAGTGGTTAAGACTCTGCACTCCCAATGCAGGGGGCATGGGTTCAATCCCTGGTCGGGGAACTAAGATCTCACGTGCTATATGGCACGGCCAAAATAAAGTAAAATAAGAGGGCTTCCCTGGTGGCGCAGTGGTTGGGAGTCCGCCTGCTGATGCTAGGGGACACGGGTTCGTGCCCCGGTCCGGGAAGATCCCACATGCCGTGGAGCGGCTGGGCCTGTGAGCCATGGCCGCTGAGCCTGCGCATCCGGAGCCTGTGCTCCGCAACGGGAGAGGCCGCAGCAGTGAGAGGCCCGCGTACCGCAAAAAAAAAATATATATAATAAATGTTTTTTAAAGAGTAAAAAAATTTCAACCCTACTCAAAAGTTGCAAGAATAATAAATCATGAACATCTGTATACCTTTATCGATATTCCCCGTGTTAGTATTTTGATACCTTTGGTTTCTCTGTCTCTGTCTCACTATCCACCTACCTATCTAGCTCTAGTTTCTTTTCTTTGTTGGACCATTTGCCATTTCTCCCCTTAATACTTCAGTGTGTATTTTCTAAGAGCCAGGACCACACATAGCCACCTCATAATTATCCAATTTCAGAACTTTGACATTGCCACAGTTCTACTGTCTAACACACACCTTGTACATTGTTCTGAGAAATAACCGAGCTAATGTTTTAAAGGACTCAGGGAAGTGCCAGGCACACAGTCGAACAGGAAATGAACTTTCAGGAGTCCAAGGTTTAGCCTTTCTGGGACCATGGGGTCTCAGTTTACCCTGTCTTCCAAATGAACCCCTAGACCACTTACCACCAGCGTGAAAAGGAAGGCACCCCATCCCAGGAAGGCACCAGTGCTGCCTGAAGACCAGGCACACACCAGGGATGCAGGATGCTGGTCCAACTCTGTTTCCGAATGTTGGGCTGAAGGTGGGCGGGGCATCTCACAGCGCTGGACCACAGGCTCCACTTCTGCACAAGAGCAGGTGGGAAGGGGATGAACTGGGAACCCCAAGTTCTCACCCTCTCCTTCTAGGGTCCCCCAGCCTCTGCATGCCCAAGACATCAAATGCCCCTGGAACATTTGGGAACTCTGCAGTTCCACCGGAACCCCCACTACATCTGCATCAGACCCACCTATGTTCCTGGGTCCCCTTATTCTCCTGCCTGCTTACATGAATGGAAGGTCCACCCCAGGGCAGCACATGCCTAGAATTATCCCCACTGCCTGCCTTCACCACGCCCACCCCCATGCGTGTGCCCAGCTCCAAAGGGAGAACCTGAACCCTCATGCTTCGAATACCCATTGCCTGGGGTTTCATTAAGCCTGTGACCCACTTTCTTTTACTCATTCATCCATTCACTCAAAAACAGAGTTCTTGAGCACCTACTATGCGCCAAGCACTGTGTCAGGCATGAGGATATAAGACAGATAATGTCCCTACCCTCATGAAGGTGACATTCTAGTTGGGGGTGAGAGGAAAATAAATGATCAAATGAAGTAAGAGTGCTAGTATCAATAATAATAGTAATAATAATAATTGTTAACACTTCTATAGTGCTTGCTCTGTGCCGGGCAGTGTTCTAAACACTTTACAAACATCTCATTTAATCATCAATACAATTTTGTAAGATGGGTACTATTATCCCCATTTTGCAGATGAGAAACATTGGGCACAGAGAAGTTAAGGAACTTGCTCAAGGTCACACAGCAAATAAGTGGGGCCTCACAGATAGTCTGGTGAGCTACGAAGAGAATTAAAAGGGTGATGCTCTAGGAAGTAGCTGTGGCTGGGGCTTCCTTTAGCTTATCAGAGAAGGCTTCCCTGAGGAGGGGACATTTGAGCAGAGACCCACATAATGTGAATAAAGACAGTGCTCTGATCTGGGAGAACAGAGTTCCAGGCAGAGGGAGACACAGGGCAAAGGCTGCAAGTGGGTGGAAGCTTGGGGCATTCAAGGAACAGAAGGAAGGACACGCAGGGGGATGTTGTTAGGGAGGTACAGAGAGAAAAGAGATGCTCTGGGCGGCCTCAGCCAGCTTCCTAATTCCCCCTCCTCCAGCCCCTCCTCACCCCACCCTGTGCTGACCCGCTTAGGAGACCAACTTCTTGCTCAGCCTCCCTCCCAAGGGGCTGCCACCAGCAGCTGTGCAGGACTTGGTGTGATGGACAAGTAGCCGCGTTTTGCATCCTTCATCACCAACACACTTCCTGGCTTGGCCAGAGTTTAATTCACAGCCTACCAGAGGGAACCTCAGAGAACCCATGCCCATCTGCAGAAGACAGCCTCAGACCCCACAGTGGGTCTGCCCCCTGCCACCGTAACTTCACGCAGAGATGTGGAGTTTTCAGGGGACTCTGGACCCACCTCTTTCCTGGGGAGGCAGCTTTGTCAACAGATGCTCCAGTCTGGATTTGGGGGCTGCAGCAGGCACTTCCTAGCTCTCGAAAGGACAAGAGGGAAGGAAGTTTGGGGAAGATCTCAGGGAGCAGGCTCATCAGTCTCTGATCCTGGAGAGGAATGAAGCTCATGGGACATCCAGGTGGCGGCAGGGAGTGACCTGGGAGCCAGGACATCAGGTATCAGTCTTGATCTCTGAACCTCACTTTCCCCATCTGTTAGTGTGGGGCAGGCCATGGATCGTCCAAGTCCTGAGCTTCTGTGGGTCTATGATTTGTGTTTGCTCCCTGGCCCAGCAAGCAGGCACTGGCTGAAGACTCCCTCCCACTATATCCTCTTCTGCTCTCCACATCCCTCCCCCACTCTCCACATCCCTCCCCCACTCCCCACATCCCTCCCCCACTCCCCACATCCCTCCCCCACTCTCCACATCCCTCCCCCACTCCCCACATCCCTCCCCCACTCCCCACATCCCTCCCCCACTCTCCACATCCCTCCCCCACTCCCCACATCCCTCCCCCACTCTCCACATCCCTCCCCCACTCTCCACATCCCTCCCCACTCTCCACATCCCTCCCCCACTCCCCACATCCCTCCCCCACTCTCCACATCCCTCCTCCACTCTCCACATCCCTCCCCCACTCCCCATTTGCACGCTTGAGACTTTTCCCCAAAACCTGGTTATTTATGACTCTGTAGGAGGAACAAGACCATCACACATACTAATACAAAAATAACATTTGTTGAGCACCTGTGTAAAGCATTTTGCTTGCATTATCTCACTTGATCCTCCCAACAACGGAATAAGCAAAATGTTTCTCCTTCAGTCCTTCTCGGACTCAACAAACATTTACGGAGCACCCACAGTGTACCAGGCCCCAAGCTCGGCAAGGAACGTGTCCATATCTTTCCGCCACCAACCTACGGGTCAGTGGGAGAAGCAACACCATAACCAGAATCATAACTAAATTTGACAAGTCAAGTGGAAGGCAGTGCCCAGTGGGCTCTGGGTTCAGGCAGACCTGGGCTCCCAGCAGACTCCAGTCCTGATGGTGTTGAGGAAAGCTGGGACCTGGGACCTGGGACACTTTGCTGCAGTACTTAGACCTGGACACACGTCTCCTCAAGCAACAGAATACCAAAACAAACAAAAACTATAAGGGACTGGGCTTCCCTGGTGGCGCAGTGGTTGAGAGTCTGACTGCCGATGCAGGGGACGCGGGTTTGTGCCCCGGTCTGGGAAGATCTCACATGCTGCGGAGCGGCTGGGCCCGTGAGCCATGGCCACTGAGCCTGCACGTCCGGAGCCTGTGCTCCGCAACGGGAGAGGCCACAACAGTGAGAGGCCCACGTACTGCAATAAAAAAAATAATTTAAAAAAAAACTATAAGGGACTAAAAATAACTGCGTACATGTGCAGTTCGGGCAAATTATAAACAACAAGATCCAAAAAGAGCAAAAACCCAACTGCCACTTCTGAGGTGTGGAGAGCAAAAGCAGGGTACTGCGCATGAGCCCTGCACCCAGCACCACCAAGGGGGTGGGCAGACCCTCTCCAGCAGGACCCATGGATCCACCCCATTTAAGGGACCAGCTCCCCGCCCCCCAACTCAGGGAGCAGCAAGGGAACCTGTTACTTGTTTTCACTCCCTCGTGCTGCAGCATGAGTCCCAGTAAAGCCTTGCCTGAATTTCTCATCTGGCCTCTTATCAATTTCTATTGATTAAAGTGTCCAAGAACCCAGGTCTATAACAGTGTGACCTTGGGCCAGCAACGATGCCTCTCTGAGCCTCAGCTTCTTTGTCTTCAAATTGGGGAGAGTAATGCTATCCTCTTTCTTGGGGAGGAGAGTGATGATTCCATATCACAATAAAGGTTATTATCATGGTTGCAAAGGGAGAATTAAAAGAATTCTCTCTCTCTCTCTCTCTCTCTCTCTCTCTCTCTCTCTCTCTCTCTGTCTCTCAATGAGTGTTCTCTATGCAGGAAACACAGACCCAGCAGGTAGGATAAAAACAAAGAAAACCATCATCGTCCTCCCCTGCCCAACCTAGACCCTGCATGGAGGACAGGGAGGGTGTGGTCCACGTGACAGCCAAGGGGAGAGGGACCTGTGCCATCAGCCAGCTGGTCCCCTGGGGGATTGGGCGGGCCTCACCTGGTCCTGAGAGGTGCAGCCTTTCAGGGGAGCTAAGTGTCAGGACAGCTGTAGCCCCAGAGAGGGTCTTTGGCCCCTTCCTTCCAGAGGCTGACCTGGCTATCAGGGGCTGAGTCAGACCTGCCCCCAACGAGCCTTTTAAAGTGGGAAGCTAGAGACTCCTCTGGCGGTCCAGTGGTTAGGACTCTGCGCTTCCACTGCCCGGGGCACAGGTTCAAACCCTGGTCGGAGGACTAAGATCCCGCAAAAATAAATAAATAAATAAAGTAGGCAGCTAAAAGCCCATCACACTTTTAGAGTTTAGGTAGCATTATGTTACCATCTCCAGCCAAACTGCTTCTTCCTTTTTTTTCAGTCTGCATGAAGCCCTTTCTTTCTTCCTCTCTCTCTTTCTCTTCCTTCCTTCTTCCTTTTCTCTTTCTTCCCCACTTACCCTCACTCCAAATTTCCTTCTTCCAGATATCATTTTTTATTTTATTTTTATTTTATTTTTATTTTGTGGTACGCGGGCCTCTCACTGTTGTGGCCTCTCCCGTTGTGGAGCACAGGCTCTGGACGCGCAGGCTCAGCGGCCATGGCTCACGGGTCCAGCCACTCCGCGGCCTGTGGGATCTTCCCGGACCGGGGCACGATCCCGCGTCCCCTGCATCGGCAGGCGGACTCTCAACCACTGCGCCACCAGGGAAGCCCCCAGATATCATGTTAATGATGGTTTTCAATGTGTTCTTGCAAAATGGCCAGTTATTTGTGTGCGTGCATTTTTTACATATGTGGATTGTGCTGCCTTGAATATCTTATTTGCTCCCTCCTCCTTCCCTCCCCCGCTCAGCACTCTGCTTTTCCCATCCATCCATGCTGCCCTGTACACATCTCATCGGTGGCTTCCCAGCACTGCATAACACTCCATGGTGTTTGCTTAGCTTGGGTCTCCCCAGCGCTCCACCACCACCACAACTTCCCCCTCCAAAAAACAAAAAAAAAAAACAAAGTCTGAGACAAGCAGTTGTGTACAGGTAGTTCATTGGTTGGATGATCCCAGGAAGCAGGAGGGAGGATGTCAGGGAGAAAAAAGAGGGCAACACCACGGTGAGTTGCCATGGGTGCCTGGAGCTCAACTTTGCTAGGACACCCCCTGAATGTACAGAATGCCTTCCAGGAAGGTCCACTTGAATAATGGGGGAGGCGGGTAGGGCTGGTGCTTTTCTCCACCAGCTCCCGGACCCCATTGGCTGAGATTTCCCCAGGGGCCATGAAATGCCTCCTTCTGGTATAAAGACCAAACATGCTCTCATCAGAGAAGAGTATGGAAAGACACATAATGAACGGTCTCTTCCCAACTCTGTTTTGCCATGTCAGGTGGGAGCATTTACACCATGGAAATTGACAAGCTCACAAATCAGAGTGGGGGTAGTGGTGAGAGCCGGTGGTTAAACATTTACCAGCACACCACTGCCTAAAACCCTCATGGTGGCTTAAGACACGTGGTCATTTCCCTCTGCATGTCTGGAAGCACAGAGGGGCAAAGATCCCTTGCTTTATTTGGGGACCAGCAGAAAACGACATGCCTTGCTCAGGTCTCATACCAACAAGGATGGAGAAGCAATCCATACTGGTTCCCAAACCATCCACCCTTCCTCCTCCTCCCCCAGCCCAGCCCCTGGTCTAAGACCAGACATTATCCCTGCTGAAATTTCCACATCTTCTAATCACTCTAACTGCCCCGCACCTCGTTTCACAGACCGCAGCTTGCAGCAGAAGAATGAGACAGCGTTTGTCGCCCTGAGAATGACTCTCCATAATTGGGGCCCCTCCTTGCTATTCTTCTGCCTTCTATTTTGCCCGAAAAATGCCTGAGGTAATTGCTCATCTTCTGGCATGGAGAGGAAGCCAGCCCTTCTGCCTCTCAGACTCCCAATTGGGCTATTACGGCCCCGGCCCACTTTCTCTTAAATGGCCCTGCGTCAATTTGTCGACATTTTGAAAAGGGTCTCATCTTTCTCATATCTCACACAGAAAGAAGAGGAGATAGGAAAGCTCACTTTATCTTTCAGCGAGATTGCTTCTTGCTCATACCCCCCATTTTTTCCTCAGTGCAAAGCTGAGCTTAGCTGTTGTTCCCATTTCATAGATGGGGACAACAAGGCTGGTAACTGACAGCACAACGTAATTCCATCATGAAAGTGGGATTCGAGGCAGAACCATTTTCCAATAGGTAGGCACCCAGACACGCTTACCTTGAGGCCTCCTTCCCACATTATAAATCCTACTAAGAGTATGACAGGGACCTGGTTTTGCTGTCAAAAATTCTGAAAGGACTTTTCACATTGTCCTTTTGCAGTTTGGTTGTAAGGAACTCACTGAATTGATGGTTGCCTAGGGTTGCCTAACCAACCCCAGGCGAGCTTGGGAAGTTCTTGCAGAGTGAGAAAAATCTGAATTAAAACTAAAGGGAGGGCTTCCCTGGTGGCGCAGTGGTTGAGGATCTACCTGCCAATGCAGGGGACACGGGTTCGAGCCCTGGTCTGGGAAGATCCCACATGCTGCAGAGCGACTGGGCCCGTGAGCCACAACTACTGAGCCTGCGCATCTGGAGCCTGTGCTCCGCAACAGGAGAGGCCGCGACAGTGAGAGGCCCGCGCACCGCGATGAAGAGTGGCCCCTGCTCGCCGCAACTAGAGAAAGCCCTCACACAGAAACGAAGACCCAACACAGCCAAAAATAAATAAATAAATAAAATTTAAATAAATAAATAAATAAAACGAAAGGGAATATTGTTTGGGGAATATAAATAGGTGATTAAAAATGTTTTTGAATGTATTTAGGGAGATGGTTACCTCTGTCAGGGAGAGAGGATTTTGGAATCAGGATGGATGCACCAAGACAGTGTAAGTCACGACACACCGTCAGTGTGATACAGTGTAAGTATATTACACTAAGTAACAGCAATGTTCCAGATTTGGGTTGGTCCACAGGTGTTCAACAGGTGTTCATTTATATTATCGGAAAGGAAGGAGACAAGGAGGGAGAGAGGGAGGCAGGTCATGCACAGAAAGAAAAATAAAACCTGCCCACAAGTTATTTTCATAAGCGATGAAATTTTTATGAATGCCAAATTGAAGTTAGGACAGCTGACCTAAGATACATCGGGCAGACTTTAAATTCTGCATTTATTCATGTTTGAGCTGAGGGGTTTCTTTTCCTGTTTTGCAGCCGGCCATTTTCCTCCAGGTCTCAAACATTTTCACAAGATGCTGTCCGGTCTTAGCCCGGAGTTCGGGAACCCCAGGCTCAGCGTCTGGTCCCATGGATGCTCCGCTGAGAGGTCTCAGGGATTCTGATGGAGGCGGAGGGGCCCGTGTCCTCTCCCCGCATGGAGTTTCTCCCGGAAGCCTCTGGCTCCTTTCAGGAATGCTGACCAAGCCCACACCAGGCCTCAGATGTCTCTATTGCCCCTGTCAGGATCACACGGGCACACGCTCGCACACACTCTCCTTCCCAACACACGTGCCGGCATCCACGCCTTTCCTTTGGATCCAAGGCACGGCAGGGACTAAAGAGGGTGCAGTCCGAAGCCAAGGGTCTCCCCAGCCCTGGTTTACGGTGGTGGGGGGGGTCTCTTTCCTGAGAAGCCCCCTCTCCTCCTCCTTCTCCCTCTGCTCCCCTCCCCCTCGTCCAGATTCTCCCGCAGCCTCTCTTGATCGGTGAAAGAAATACTTTGCGAGGATGTTAGGTCTTTGTTGGGGCGAACGAGGATGCAGCATAAAGGGTCTGAGAAAGTGAAATGGGGTGTGTGGGGTGGAGAAAGGGAGGGGGCAGCAAGGGGAAGAGGACGGATTCTCCGTATCTAAAAGGGAATTAAAGTGCTTTTACTGGAGTGAAGAAATCAGCTGAAGAATGGCCCGGGAACAAAAGCGGAAAGACTGTGGACAAGCCCTGCTGAATAGGGCCCCATCCCCTTAAGTTTGTAAGCCCCCCTCCCCCGCCCTGTAAGCCTTCCTTACTTACTTCTGCTGAGAACAAACGCCAAGGAGGAAAACGCGCCAGGGGGAGGGGACGGGGGGATGGCAAAACTAGGGGAGAAAAACCCTAAAATAAAAGGTAATCCGTCCAGTACTTTGCCCTCCTAGTGCCTACCAGGGATCTGATTAAAGGTCCCAGATGAAGCCATTCCGCTATTCACATGCAAGGAGCGGGATTTACAAGAAAAGAGAGAGGGAAGAATAGGCAGAGAGGAGAAAAGGGGCATTATTTGTGTCCCTTAATGCTTGTTAAGTACTCCTCTTTGCTGCACACCAGACAAGACAAGGCTCAGAACTCACAGAGAAATCTTGTGCAACCCACCCCCTGGCCCTGTGGCCTCTCTCCAACCCGAGGCCAAACTTCCCTCCATACAGGGACATACAGAAGCGCGTGCACGTGCACACACACATACACACACACAGAGCTGTGAGCGGAGCTCCCTGGCCACGCCAGACTCACAAAGAGAATAGCAATTAACCTCCCGTCCTCCGCTGACAGTGATCTAATCAAACCATCCCTCCCTGATTCTTGCTCTGCGCCCAGAGCTGGGTGGCCTAGGCTGGGAAAGTTTGGGGGGTTAAGTGAGAACATGACTGGGTACAAGAGTCCTAAGGGTCAGTTGTGGCTTCCTAATGAGACTCAAGAAGCTGGTTGAAATTCCTGCCCATCCCTCCTGCTCCCCCAAACCTCTGGCTCCCCTCTAGTTGCTCAAAGATCCTGCCTCAGGACCTTTGCATGTACCAGGACCTCAGCCTGGGATGCTGTTCCCCAGCCCCTCGGCAGAGTTACCTTGCAGCTCCAGTTGGGGAAGCCGTCTCTAACGGATGCCGTAGGCTCAGCCTCTGTGCACTGGTGCCGAATCAAATCTCAGACACAGAGTTTTGGGTGAAGTAGAAAGTAATAGCTTGATTGCTGTGTCAGGCAAATGGGGACACAGCAAGCTCCTGCCTCTCAAAACTGTGTGTCCCAACCCAGGAGGAATTGGTGAGGAGTTTTATAGTGATAGTTCAAGGGTGGGGTTGCTGACAAGATTAGGGTGTGTGCAGGGCCTGCACTCCTTTAATCTGGCCTCAGGTGGTCTCCTGATCTCCCCTGAAGAATGATTCATCAAGCAGTTCCATCTTCCATGTTCTGGGGGTTTTAGTTCTATAGAGAGCTTAAAGATACTGTTATGTGTATCCCTTGAGGTGGAACCAGGACCCTGCCCCAAGGCTGCACTATAGTTTCTTGGTTGTTCCTCCCTTGTTTCTGCATCCCCTCCCTTTCCTGATTAGCAACTGTTCAAATCTGCCCTTTGGAACTCAGGGAAGGTCATGGAGGCTGGAGTCTGTTCCCTATAAACAAGGAACGGGGGACTCAGAAAGGCTTCCATGCCCAGGAGCCCCACAGGGTCCTGCTCAGTTTCTTAACTGACCCTCCCTCTCCCCCAGACCACCTCATATTTCCTTGTTCTTGGCTCTCAAAAGACCTTATAACCCGATAATTACACATTTATTTCTTGGTGCATTTGTTCAATGTCCATCTCCCCTGCTAGAACCTCAGTGATGTTGAGGCAGGGACAGTGGCTGCTTCTGCCCACCAGGGGATCCCCAGGGCCTGGCTCAGGCCTTGGCCCTGAGAAGCTGCTCTATAAGTTCTTGTTAAATGAATGAGTGAATGAATAAATGAATGCATGGGGACTAGGCCAGCCCAGGGCTGCCTTTTCCACCAGGTACGGTAGATGCAGTGCTTAGGGCTCATGATACTTCTAGGGACCCATCTTTTAATGTCTGTCTCTTTTAAAATCAAAGCAAAAATGAATAGAATAATAATGTATACATACCAATGAATCCAGCCTGGATTCTATTCATCTTTATACCAACACATTCAGAAAATATTATTTGTACCTTTTTATGGGAGAAGGAGCCCATGAAAGTCATAATGTGGCCCTGAGTCAGAGAGACCAATTGACCAAAGGCAAAGGGAGCTCTGGAATCCTTTTTCCTCCATGGTGAGAGTGGGCCATTCAGGATCCCATGGGTTTCTTTCATTCATTTATTCCTTCAACAACCATTTGGTGAGTATCTTCTATGTGCCAGGCACTGTCCTAGGCTCTGAGGACATAGCAGTGAGCAAAACAGACAAAATCCATGCCTTTTTGGAGCTCAAAGTCTAGTGGAAGGGGCAGATACTGGATGAATGAGCTCAGCAAGAAAGATGCAGTCACTAGCTGGGGTAAGTGGGCTGAAAGTTCTGTGTCCTGTGAAAACCTCCAGTAGGGAAGATGAGACTGACTCTGAGATGTGACATGGAGACTGAGACCCACAGGAGGCCCAGGGCTTTGCCAACGGAGGAGAGAAAGCAAGTTCGGCGGGGAGGAGATCACACATGCAAAGGCCTAGGGATTGGAAGGAAGATGGCGCAGAGATGAGGCTGGAGCTAAGTAAGAGGCTAAGAAAAGGGACGTGGGCAGGGGCCAGAGTGGCCCACAGCAAGTCTAGCCCAGTGACCTTCCGTGTACATGAAGACCCCTCCCTCACTCAGCCAGCAAAGGCACACAAGGAGATGCCACCCTCTTCCGCCTTCTCTCCCAAGCCTAGGAAGGTCAACCATATGCTCACATCTTTGGAAAACGTTGGCATCTTTGAAAGAAATATTCCATAGAAATAGCAGTTGGCTCTGGTTGTTCCTTGAATGTGCGTACGTGTTACTGGTGATGTATCGTTGACAGCTCTTAGCATTAAACTGGGTTTGTGTGTCTGTGTTATTAATTTGATCTTTTTGAGTGAAAGCAATATGGCTCCTACTAATTTTTGTCAGGGAGCATGGCATCGTTTTTTCAGAACCAAGTCAAGACAGAGCCACTAAAAAGTAGGATTCCATTTTAGACCCACTCAATTTATGAGAAGGACAAGTTTATATGGTAATAAAATAGATGAGAGAAGACTGGAAAAGTGGAGGCAGAAGAGGCCTTTTACAATTTATCAAGGTATCGGTACTAGTACCAGTTTTTGAAGTATTGTATTTCTTATCACAAAACCAAGTTGTGCCCATTATAGAAAATGGGAAAATCCAGGAAAAAAGGAAAGTCTAAAAAGCTTTCTAAATCACACTACCCAGGGAACCTGACTATTAGCATTCTGGTATATTTCCTTTCAGTCTTTTTTTTCCATGCAGACATATCTATGTTTTACCATATTCTGTATGCAATCTCATACCCTTCCTTCACTTCACATAAGAAATCCTTATGTAAAACTTATTTTTATCTTATTTCAAAAATCTTCTTAAACAATATTTTTTAATTTGTAGTAATTTTTTTTACTGATTTTAAGTACAGAAAAGCACAAAAAATTATTTATAATCCAGTGAATCATTAGTGACATTTTGGTGTATTACATGCCTACCTTTTGCTTGTACTTGTGTGTGTGGTGTGTATGTGTATATTTTTACAAATCTGAATCTATATATGGATTTGGATACATATGAAAGAGTGAAAGTTCTGTATCTTTCACTCTGTTACTTTCAATGGCTGTATAGCATTCTATCCTAACCAGTCCTCCAATGAAAATTATTTAGATCATTTCTGGTGCTTTAAGATCATGAATTTTTAAAAATGAAAATCTTTCTGCCTATGGTATTGTCTGCATTTCAGATTCTTTCCTTGGGGTAGATTCCTAAACAATAACAAAACAATTCACACCAAAAAAAAAACAAAATCCACCTGGTAGTTAAGTGCATTGTAATGGGAGAGCTGATGTATGTGTCAGCATGGGCTGGGTCATGCTGCAGTAACAAACAACCCCAGCAGTTTGCCTCTCACTCAGTCTCATTGCATTGTGGGTTAGCAAGGAAACTTTGATTGTTGTGGTAACTTGAGGTCCCAGCTTGATGGAGGCACCATCTGGATCCAACTGTCTATGACTGCAAAAGTAAAGCTCATATAGACTCAGCCTAGATCTGACACTGTGATTTTATTTTTACCAGAAATCAGGGGGAGAGAGGTAACATTGGCCAAAGCAAGTCATGATATTTACACCATGATACTGTGTCCCTATGTTACCATCTCTTGTAACTCCCTATACTTTTCCCTCCTGCATTTTGCCACAGTCATAATTATATATATATATATATATGTGAATATTTTTTTAAATTTATCTCCCCCACAACATCATAAACTCCTGAAGGCAGAGTCCAGCTTTTTTGTTTCCTGCCATACCCTCAGAACTTCCCGTAGCTGCTCAAAAAATATTTGTGCAAAGCATGAATAAACAAATGCTTCATTTTTTTCAAAGCCTGGTGCTTAACCCTTTTCTAGCTATGATGTCAGCTAAGCTTCTTGCTGAGAGCACCATGCAGCTATTCTGGTCTCAATATCTGAATTTTATTTATTAGATTCAAAGCCCTCATTTTTTTTC
This sequence comes from Mesoplodon mirus, assembly GCF_964341445.2. Lineage (NCBI taxonomy): Eukaryota > Metazoa > Chordata > Mammalia > Artiodactyla > Ziphiidae > Mesoplodon > Mesoplodon mirus. Next base: position 15,024,311 of record NC_138989.1, read on the forward strand.
ATAGTCCCTATTTTTTAAATTTCCATCTGATCAAATGCCCAGTACAGGAAGGCAAGGAGGTGCACTGGTAAGAATCCACACCTGGTACACTGGCCACTAGCATGAGGTCCCCATTTATGTGACATGTGACACCCCTCACCTCCATACAAGTCATAAGACTTCTCTGTGGGTCTCATTTTCTTCACCTGAAAAAATGAGGCCAAAAATTATTACCTTGCTCACTTGGAATAAATAAATGAGTTGGAGATTACAAGGTAGAGAAGAGTGACAAAAGAGACCCTGAGCATTAGGAGTCCGACAGAGACCTAAGTTCAAATCCCAGCCCCATCACTTACCAGCTGTGTGACTTAGGGCAAGTGACTTCATGTCTCTGTGCCTCAGTTTTCCTCATCTGTAAAACAGGCCTACTAAGAGTGCCTGAGAATTAGCAATGATATATGCAAAGCACCACATATAGAGAGGAAGGGCGGGGTAAATGGCACCAGACAGTGAAAGTTAAAATATAATTTAAGGGGAGGAAATAGCCTCAGGATGGCCCATCTGAGCTTGGAAATCACAATAAAAATAATAGGAGTTGTGTTTTATTGAGTGCTACCATGACCCATATACTACGCACCGTATGTTCGTATACTACGCATTTTGCAAATATTCTCCTAGGGACATGCTTGAGTTAAATCAATTAATATTTAATGAGAACTAACCAGATACCAGGCATTGTTCTAAGTTCTGGGGATGCAGCAGTGAGCAAAACAGATGAGCATCCTTGCCCTTGTGAAATTCACAGACTGGCAATGCCCATATTTAGGAAGAAACTGAGCTTGGCCATTCCAGTGTATTGACTTTAGGTCACTACTCCCACCCTTAGCCCAATCCAAAAAAGTACCTCTGCACAGTGCTCAGTATGTTGGTTTTTAAATAAAAACTTTAGGGAAGGTGAGGTGGGGATGGGGATCTAGTGCTTAATACACTTCAGCTCTACTGCTCCCCAAGGTTTTTAGCAAAGAGGAAGGAAAAATGAAATGGGAGCTTTGGAAGAGATAGTTGGCGCATCAAATGGAAATAGGGGTGCCGTCCCCACAAACCAAGGAGACACACACACACACACACACACACACCTCAATTATACCTCAGGAAGCAGAGCTAATGGAAGCTAGATTGATTCAAAGATAACAATTAGAGAACAATTTTAATCCCTACTGTGATTGAGACACAGTTTATTTTTAATTTGTATCCATAATAAAAAATAATAATTAAAAATGCTGGCAAATTGCAGCTTTTGCCGAGAAATGAGATTTACGCTGCCCACCTTCACCCCATCACGAATGAGATCTTCTCTCCCGCCGTCTGTCTCTTCTGCCGACGCATCCCCATCATGACTTGCTCCCGTGCTGAAGCCACAGACCCCGTTTTAAATATAGAGATTCATTAATTAAAGGAGATGGGAAGAGAACTTTTTTTAGCATCTACTATGTGTCAGGCATGATGCGAAATACGTTCTCGTAGATTATTTCATTTAACCCTCACGAGGGACCTGTGAAAAGGGAGCCCCGGTTTCCTCTCCTTTTACAGAGTAACCTTTGCAGCAGACATGGAGCTACTTGCTGAAGGTCACACAGGGCGTATGGGACACGGCTGGGTCTGCTTGGCCTGACTCATTCCTCACCTTGTCTTTCCAGGGGGTGGGTACTAAGCTTTTGTCCTCCTTAACAAAGGCGCTTCCTCGCAAACAACAGAATTTGCCCCAACTTCTATTTCAACTCCAACCACTTACCAGCTTGTGCAGGCGACGTCACTTCTGCACAGAGAAGTTCTGACCTATGCTTGGTACCTGATGGGTGCTGAGCAAAGGGCAGTCCCTTTCTCCAGGCCACTTCCTCTCTGTGTAGCCCTCGGTCCGCCCGCCTCCTTTCCTTATGCCCACCCCTCTTAAATACACCCTTCTTATTCATCCAATAGCCTAAAAACTAATGGCCTTTTCTCTCTCTCCTAAACATCATCTTTGGGGAGAAGTCATTTCATTGATTACCATCCCAGTGAATAGATTCATTTGAGCCATTAAATTGCCATTTTTGTAGGTCAAAACCAGTCAAATATAGGCAATTTCATATTACAACAGTAAAACAAATGCCCTGAGACTTCTCGCTCAGCCTTTCTAGAAACAAGATGTAGATTCATATTTTTGGAAAGCCCACCTTAGCTAATTACCAGATGGGGGTTGGCGGTGGGGGGAAAGAATCACAGCCTTGTATTAAACCTCACAGTGAAATTTGCAGACAACAAAAGCAAAAGCCACCCCCAGCGTCCATGTCTTGCAAGACAGGGCTGGCTACTCAGCCATTTATGAAGGAAAAAAATATATATATATATACATTCTTCTCACTCTTACCAACAAATTGACTTAAATAATCTGCATCATCGTCTCTTCTCTTCTCAGCTAATCATGATGGTAAATGGTTGGGTTTCTTTTTCCCCCCGGCAGCCGCTGCTTAGGAGGAGGGAGATGATGGAAACAGGGTAGGGGACGGGGAAGACGAAGATGTTTCGTGATAGATGACTGATTCAGGAATGCCTTTGAGGGCTTCCCTGGTGGCGCAGTGGTTGAGGGTCCACCTGCCGATGCAGGAGACACGGGTTCGTGCCCCGGTCCAGGAAGATCCCACGTGCAGCAGAGCGGCTGGGCCCGTGAGCCATGGCCACTGAGCCTGCGCGTCCGGAGCCTGTGCTCCGCAATGGGAGAGGCCACACAGTGAGAGGCCGGTGTACCGAAAAAAAAAAAAAAAAAAAAGAATGCTTTGATATTCTTGGTTAAATTCCTCTCAGACACAGGGAATTGGATTGGTAGGACAGTTCCCCCTGTGTGGCACAAACAAGAAACATTAATTAAAAATAATTGTGACCGCCCCACCCACCCAGAATTAAGAGCGTGATGTTCAGATTCGTTTTAAGAAAGGTAATTTGATGCCAATAAATTACAATTATAAATACTTCATTACAGTCAAGAGCAATCTATCGACCATTGTCCTAATTACACATTGTAGGAATAATGAATGCTAATGATTTAATGTACAGTAAGTAATTACCACGATTGAAAAATAAGATATAATAATCGCCATCATTATTGTTATCAATATTACGGATCTTTTGGCATGGCTGAGCTCCACTTGAGGCTGAGATAAAATTTCAGGGTTTTTTTTTTTTGTTCACAATTAGAAACACCCCCTTCTCCCCCCACTCTGCCCCAGCCATGTCTTTATTAAGACAAGAAATCCGCAGCACAGATGGAAATTTTCTGCTTCTCCTAAAAGGTCAGAGTTGAAGGCTTCAGTTCAAGTTTCTATCCCCTAGCCAATAGTCCTAACCACTGGACCGCCAGGGAAGTCCCCCAAGTCTTTTTGTTTTTCTTTTTTTTTTTGCGGTACGCGGGCCTCTCACTGTTGTGGCCTCTCTCGTTGTGGAGCACAGCCTCCAGACGCGCAGGCTCAGCGGCCATGGCTCACGGGCCCAGCCGCTCCGCGGCATGTGGGATCTTCCTGGACTGGGGCACGAACCCGCGTCCCCTGCATTGGGAGGCGGACTCTCAACCACTGCACCACCAGGGAAGCCCCCGCCCAAGTCTTTTAATGCTTCTATGCCTTGATTTCCTTCTTGTAAAATGGGGCTTCAAATAGTGCCTACCTCAGGGTTTCATGTGTGTTAATATATGTAAGGCATTTAAAACAGTGCCTGCACGTAGTAACTGCTCCAAAGCTACAAACTTAGACGTTGCCTGAGCTTGCTTCCGTCTACAATTCCAGGTCTTTTCCCCACCACCCTCCATCATGCTACTCCCTATCAAGCCTCAAGAGTCAACTCATCATTGTCTAAAAACGGTCTGTACGTTCCTCTCTCCTCGTCTTTTCTCCCTCCATACCTTCCACAAGGGATGCTCTTCACCTTCCAGCCCAGTGATCACTCATCCTCCAGAACGCCTTCCCCACTGCTCTCAGACAGTGCCAGCATTTCCTTCTGTGGCTTTCCGCTTTTGTCACAGCATTCCTATCTCTGCCCATCTAATCTCTCTGTCTTTTCCATTCCGTTAAAATTCTTTATTTCTATGTTTTACCATTGCATATTCCCAAGTAAATTGTAATCGCTTTGAAAGCAAGAATCATATTTTTGCCGCATGTTTCTGCACAGGCATACCTTGGAGGTACGGCAGGTTGGGGTTCAGACCACCACCATCAAGTGACTATGGCAATAAAGCAAGTCACACAATTCTTTTGATTTCAAGGTGCATATAAAAGTTATGTTTACACTATACTGTAGTCTGTTAAGTGTGCAGTAGCATTTTATCTTTAAAAAAATCGTGTATATACCTTAATTTAAAATAATGCTGTTGGGCCTCCCTGGTGGCGCAGTGGTTGAGAGTCCGCCTGCCGATGCAGGGGATACGGGTTCGTGCCCCGGTCTGGGAGGATCCCATATGCCGCGGAGCGGCTGGGCCCGTGAGCCACGGCCGCTGGGCCTGCGCATCCGGAGCCTGTGCTCCGCAACGGGAGAGGCCACAACAGTGAGAGGCCCGCATACCGCAAAAAGAATAGAAAAAAAATAAAATAAAATAAAAAAAATAAAATAATGCTGTTGAAGCTCATGCAGCTCAGTATTAAAAAAACAAACAACCCAATCCAAAAATGGGCAGAAGACCTAAATAGACATTTCTCCAAAGAGGACATACAGATGGCCAAGAAGCACATGAAAAGCTGCTCAACATCACTAATTATTAGAGAAATGCAAATCAAAACTACAACGAGGTATCACCTCACACCAGTTAGAATGGGCATCAGAAAATCTATAAACAACAAATGCTGGAGAGGGTGTGGAGAAAAGGGAACACTCTTGCACTGTTGGTGGGGATGTAAATTGATACAGCCACTATGGAGAAGAGTAGGGATGTTCCTTAAAGAACTAAAAATAGAATTACCATATGACCCAGCAATCCCACTACTGGGCATATACCCAGAGAAAACCATAATTCAAAAAGAGTCATGTACCAAAATGTTCATTGCAGCTCTGTTTACAATAACCAGGACATGGAAGCAATCTAAATGCCCATTGACAGATGAATGGATAAAGAAGAGGTGGTACATATATACAATGGAATATTAGTCAGCCATATAAAGGAACGAAATTGGGTCATTTATAGAGACGTGGATGGATCTAGAGACTGTCATACAGAGTGAAGTAAGTCAGAAAGAGAAAAACAAATATCGTATATTAACACATATATGTGGAACCTAGAAAATGGTACAGATGAACTGGTTTGCCGAGCAGAAATTGAGACACAGATGTAGAGAAAAAACATATGGACACAAGGGGGGAAAGTGGTGGCGGGTGGGGGTGGTGGGATGAATTGGGTGATTGGGATTGGCATGCGTACACTGATGTGTATTAAATGGATGACTAATAAGAAAAATATATATATTTGACAGTGGAATGGAATCGGAATCTTTGATCACCTAAGACAGTTCCTTGAACTTTGTAGGTGTCTAAAATAATATTCAATAATTCTTTGCCAACTGTTGATCTTAATGAACTAAATAAGGCTTTTGTCTTAGCTTTCTTAATGTTATAACACAGAGAAAAGTGTATAAGTCATAAGTTTAACTATAAACTTATGACTTATGTGAGTTATCTGAACTTCCACTAGTATAACCACTACTCAGATCAAGAAACAGAACTTTCCCAGCACCTCGGAAGCCTTCCTTATACCATTTCCTGGTCATGACCCCTGCTTTCTGCCCCCAAAGTAACCATTATCTTCACCATAAATTTGTTTTGCCCGTTTTTGAATTTTTTAAAAAGAAATCATACAATGTATATCATTTTATGTCTGCCTTGTTTTGCTGAATATTGCTCATGAGTTTTATTTCTGTTGTTGCTTGTAGCAATGCTCACTTATTTTTATTGTCTTCTATATTTTATTATATAAATGCAAAATATATTCTAATGTTGACGGACAACAAAAAAAAACAAAAAAATTGTTTAATTAGTAGAGAATATTTATCTCCAGGCCAAAGTAAAAACAGATGTGAGTTTAATTTTGCAAAAAAAAAAAAAATTAAAATAATGCTGTTGAAAAATGGCTTCAAAAGACTTGCTCGATGCAGGGTGGCCACAAACCTTCAGTTTGTAAAAAAAAATAAACAAACAAAAAAACACAATATCTGCGAAGCTCAATAAAACAAAGCACATTAAAACAAGGGATGCTTGTGTTTCTCCCATCTCCATCCCACACCCCTAATACAGTACTCCGTGTCTAGAATGATGCTCTACATGTGTTTTTGAATTTCAGGAATGCAAAAGAAAGTCTTCTTTACAATTTTTTTTGTTTTATTTTTTTTTTTTAATTTTTTTTATTTTTTATTTTTTTGTGGTATGCGGGCCTCTCACTGTTGTGGCCTCCTCCGTTGCGGAGCACAGGCTCCGGATGCGCAGGCCCAACGGCCATGGCTCACGGGCCCAGCCGCTCCGCGGCATATGGGATCCTCCCAGACCGGGGCACGAACCCGTATCCCCTGCATCGGCAGGCGGACTCTCAACCACTGCGCCACCAGGGAGGCCCTGTTTTATTTTTGATTCTACTTAATGCCTCCTTATGATAGAATAATTGAAAAATAAAGAAAAGTATAAGGAAGAAAATTAATATGAATTGCATTCCTATAACCCGGAGATGACCACTATAAATGTTTGTGTATTTGTGTCTTATCTTTTATAGAGAATTTTAAACAGAACTGTCCTACTGTATATAGACTGGTAATAGCAAAGAATCTTAGCTAGCATTTTATCATGTGTTTGTCACATGCCACATGTTAAGAATTTTACTTGTGTTATTTTATTTAATCCTGGCAACAACCTATACAGTAGGTGTTATTGGCATCCCCATTGTACAGATGAGAAAATTAGGGTTAGAGAGACTAAACAATTTCCCAACATTGTACAGCTGGTGTGTGGCAAAGTCAGGATTCAACATAGGCATTTGGCCCCCAGAACCTACATCCTACCCTTTGCCTTTCAGTGGGCATTATCATGAGTATTCTTCCACACCATTAAATTCTTTTAATAATTTGCACAGCAATCCATCCTGTACATAGACTATCATTTTTTTCATCCCACCTCTACAATTGGACATTTTGTTTGTATTTAATTTTTCACCATAATAAACAATTCTTTGAAGTTCATCCTCATATGTAAATCCTTGTCCACATTCTGAATATTTCCTTAGGATATCATCTTGGAAGTGGAATTATGCCCCATCTGTTTTACTGAGGGATCATTCACATACAGTAAGTCCCCTACCTATGAACCTTCAAGTTGTGAACTTTCAAAGATTCGGACGTGGGTTCCATCAATGTCAGGCGTGAGTGAAATTGCAGCTTGCCCTCCGTCTCCTGTTACTGACGATGGTTCAGCTCTACCATCTCCTAACTCCTCTCCCTCCTCTCCCTCCTCCAGTCAGTAACTCTTCTTGCCTGTTCACTTGCTGCCAGCCCCTGTATGCCAGCTGTTGTACTGTATTACTGTACTTTTCAAGGTACTGTACTGTAAGATTAGAAATGTTTTCTTTATTTTCGGTGTTTGCTTTTTTATGTATTACTTTTGTGAAAAGTATGATAAACCTATTACAGTACAGTACTATATAGCCGATTGTGTTAGTTGGGTACCTAGGCTAACTTTGTTGGACTTACGAATAAATTGGACTTCCGAACGCACTCTAGGAATGGAACTCGTTCGTATGTAGGGGACTTACTGTACAATAAAATTCATGAATTCTAAGTGTGCAAGACAATGAATTTTGACTAATTATGCATAACCACTACAATCAAGATATGGAAGTTTTCCATCACCCAAAAAAGTGCTTCTTTGGAGTCATTCCCTCTCCACCCTTCCCCCAACCTTCATTCTGGCCCCAGGCAACCAAAGTTCAGCTTCCAGTCACTACAGTTTTGCCTTTTCTAGAATTTCATATCAATGAAATCATGCAGTATGTAATCTTTTGGTTTTGACTTCCTTCACTCAGCACTATGCTTTTGAGATTCATCCATGTTGTTGTATACTTCAGTAGTTCATTCCTTTGTATTACTGAGTAGTATTCTATTGTATGGATATACCACAATTTGACATCCATTCACTAATTGATGGACGTCTGATAGTTTGGAGCTGTTATGAATGAAACTGCTATAAAAGTTGAAGCACAAGTCTTTGTGTGAACATAATTTTTGCTTCTCTTGGGTAAATACCTAGGATTGGGACTGCTGGGTCACATATAATCATTGTATGTTTAAGTTTATAAGAAAAACAATTTAACTGCCAAATGGTTTTTCAAGAGGCATTCCCATTAGCAATATAAAACAGTTCCAGTCATTCCATATTCTCACCAAAACTCGGTATTGTCAGTCTATTTTATTTCAATCATTCTCACGAATGTGAGGTGATATCCCAGCCTGGGTGCAACTTGGATTGTCATTAATTGGGCATCATGATCTATTTTCTCCAATAAAGGCAGTTAGCAAAGGAAATGCTGAGTTGGTTAGGAGAGTGCTTCCCAAACTTTACTGTGCATAAAGGTCCTATGGAGAGCTTGTTAAAACACAGATTCCTTGACCCTGACCCCAGAGATTCTGATTTAGAAGGTGTCGGGGTAGGGTCTGAGAATTTGCATTTCTTTTAATTTTTAATTAGTTTTAAAATTAAATTAAATTAATTTCTTTTTGGCTGTGTTGGGTCTTTGTTTCTGCGCGCTGGCGTTCTGGCGAGTGGGGGCTACTCTTCGTTGTGGTGCGCGGGCTTCTCCTTGTGGTGGCTTCTCTTGTTGTGGAGCACAGGCTCTAGGCACACGGGCTTCAGTAGTTGTGTCTCACGGGCTCAGTAGTTGTGGCTCTCAGGCTCAGTAGTTGTGGCGCTTGGGCTTAGTTGCTCCGCGGCATGTGGGATCTTCTTGGACCAGGGATCGAACCCGTGTCCCCTGCGTTGGCAGGCAGATTCTTAACCACTGCGCCACCAGGGAAGCCCCAGGATTTGCATTTCTAACAAGCTCCCCTGTGCTGCTGCTGCTGCTTGTCAGAGTCACACTTTGAGAACCACTGAGCTATGGAAAGAGAAAGCACTGAAAGGGCAGACCCAAGATCCACCAATGACTGGGTGGGCTTAAACAAGCCATTGCCCCAGTTATACCATCTCCCAGATGCCCTTGCACCAATGTTAGGGATCAACTCCGCTCCCATCTGAGAAGTCCTCCACTCTGAATCCTCATCTGCCTCCCCAACATCACCTCATGTCCAAGCGTGCATCTGCAGCACCACAAAGGGTCTCATAAATCTTGGAACCCTTTTTTTTTTTTTTTTTTTTCCCGGTACGTGGGCCTCTCACCACCGTGGCCTCTCCCATTGCGGAGCACAGGCTCTGGACGCGCAGGCCCAGTGGCCAGTGGCCCACGGGCCTAGCCGCTCCGCGGCATGTGGGATCTTCCCGGACCGGGGCACGAACCCGTGTCCCCTGCATCGGCAGGCGGACTCTCAACCGCTACGCCACCAGGGAAGCCCTCTTGGAACCCTTTGAGTACAGGAGAATCATCATCACCACCACCACCATCGTCATCATCACCATCAGCCACAATCACTGCTCCCTCCGGGACAGCAGACGCTGTTTTGTTCATCTCTGTTATCTGCAGGGCCTTCTGGAGAGCTTCATCCATAGTAGGCACTCAGTAAATACTAAACGAATGAATGAACAATAGCTCACATTTTGACAGCACTTCGGGATCTTGTGCTTCGCAAGGCTTATCTCCTTTAAGCCTCACAATCCAGACGAATAGGCGCTATTTTTATTTCCACGCGACAGACGGGGAAACTGAGGTTCGCCCAGGGTGACAGCTAACGCCAGGCAGAGGCCAGATTTGGCACTCAGGTCTGTCGGAGCACAGATACCCATGCGCCTGGGACCGGTTTTGGGTCTCATGGTCGAGATGAAGGGGGGTGAGGGGAGCGCATTAGTAGAAGCTACCCGAAGGGGCGGAAGCCAGTAAAAACAGCCGGCGGGCTGCGCGCGGAGGCGCTGGACACCACCTGCGCTCACGGGCGATCAGCGTCCTAAATAATGGCACCCGGAGAGCGGTTCAGGAGAAACAGCTCCGCGAGCGCCACTCGGAGGAGGGTTGAGCTGCAGGTGAGGACAATGTAATTAAGAAATTAAAAGGTAATTTCCACAGTCGCTGCGTCTCGCCGGGCCCAGCGATCGCCTAATTGATGGTGCGGCGGGCAGAGCCCACGCAGCCGCGGTTCCCCTGCGCCTGGGCGCGCCGCGCCCTCCCCGCCCTTTGTGGTTTCTCCGTCCGACCCAGGATGGGCTTCCGGGGAATTCCGGAGGGGGAGGGGAGGACCAGAGGGCGGGACACTCACGACCCTCGCGCCAAAGCTTTCACCTGGCTTTCTTACCTTTCTTTCCGCCGCTATAAGTAATATGTGCCTTTCGATTCGTCTTTCTTCCCTTTCTCCCCCGCCCTTTGTGTCTCCACTCCCTTTATCTATAACTTCTATTTCTTTCCCGTCCCCTTTTTAGTAGTTCACCAGTCTCTCTCTGTTCCTCTCTCGTCTCCACCCACCCCGCCCCCAGGTTTCTGTCTCCATCTCCCATTTCCTTCAGTTCCCAAAATTCCTAGCGCTGGGCCTGGAAGAGTTTGTAGGGGATCTTTACACCCTGGAGGAGATTGCATTTAAGTTACTGCCACCGCCACCATCCCCACCTCCCATTCCTGCAGGCCTCTGCCTGTGGGTGGGTCATTGGAATGTCCCAGCATAAGCTCTGCAAGCCCGCTGCAATGGCTCCATTAGACCCACCTGGAGCCTGTGCCCAGGAATGATGGGTGGGTGGGTAGATGGGTGGATGAGTGGATTCCTCAGAAGGTGGTCCGTTTGGGTATTTGGACGGATGGTTGATTGTTTGGTCAAAGAGATAGGTAGGTGGATGGGTGGATAGTCTAGGGTGGGTTGGTAATTGGATGGATGTGTGGATGGCTGGATAAATGGGTAGGTGAATGGATAGGTAGATGGGTGGTGGTGGGTGAATAAAGGAGTAGTTAATACAGATGAATGGGTGGAATAATGAATGAGTAGATGAGTGTGGGGTGATCAGATGGCTGGATAGATGAGTGGATATGAGGACAGATCAGTGTGTTGATGGATAAACTATTAAATGAGTGAGTGGGTAAGTGAGGATGGGTAATGGTAGGTGGGTGAATGGGTGGATTGGAGGGCATGTGGGAATTTGGATGGATGGAAGTATGCATTGGTGGGTATGTGGTGGATGAGTGGATGGTTGGTAAATGGATGAGTAGCTGAATGGGTAGGAGGGCATTGATAGATGAGTGTATGGATGGATGGGTAGATAGAAGATGGATAGATGGATTGATGGGTAAATGAATGGGTGGATAGTGGGTAAATGAATGAACGGGTGAGGGCATTTGTGGGTGGAAAGGTGAGTAAATGGATGCGTGGGTAGGTGGATGAGGGGTGAATGGAGAGGTGAGTGGATGTATAGGAATGGTGGATAGGTAGATGGATCGAGGGGTGGATGGATGGGTGGCCAGGTAAATGATGGAACTCATAGGAACATAAGTATGTTCCTTATGGTGACATTAAGGAACAGCTGTTTGATGAAAAAGTCAAAACATAAGCAGGTATAAACAAAACAGGAGTCTGCCATCTCTGAGGTGTCTTTCAGCACTGGAGTTTCGAGGTCTCTGCCAAGTGTTTCCCTTTACAGGGAAGCAGGGACTGGGCCCCATGCAGACTTGGGATGAGTTGCCACTTTTTCCTGTTTCTTCCAAATGGCTGTAATAACAACAGCCTCATTGGGATTGGGAGGAAAAGGTGAAGTCACAGGAGAGAAGGCTCTTTGCCAACCGGAATGTCCCCAACCCGTGCACCAATATCAATACATGGAATCAATCACGGCCCATCGCCACCCCAATCCCAACAGCTGTGGACCAGTCAGTCTGCAAGGTCCAGCGGCCACGCTCTTTCTTAAGTCATGACTTGTCTTCCAAAAGGCCCCTCCCTGACATCTCTACTTACCAAAACTCCACCCGTTCTTCGAGGTCTACTTCTCTGTCACACTCCTGCGAGTACAGGAAGCCTCCCTCACTTGACGGAGGTGGATGGGTGGATAGTCTAGGGTGGTTTGGTAATTGGATGGATGTGTGGATGGCCCCTCACATGAAGGGGACCTTGAATGACATGCTAAGGAACATAGACTTCAGTTAGGCAGGTGAGATGGAGCTATGGAAAGGTTTTAAATCCTCTACCTGCCTTCTGGTACGATAAGGTTCAATCCAAGATTCTAGTGATCTCTATGGCTCTCTATGGTTCCCCCCCCACCTCTGCTTCTACCATGACTCCCCAAGATAGAGAGATGCCTTTTGTTCATCTCTGGGTTTCCAGTCCCTAGTAGAGAGCCTGGCACGCACTAGGTTCTCAGTAAACACTTCCTGAGATGGATAAGTGAAGAGGGTGATAAAACTTAACAACATGGGCAATACCGTTTTGCCTGGTGACCCTTCTGTAGTGTCTTCTGTTTCTCAGAAGAGGAAACTGAGGCCAGTAGAGGTTGCCCAACTGCTCTCCCCATGACTCTGAAGTCTCTCCCAGCCCCCACGAAGCTGTCAGGAACATGACCACCCATGAGTACAGAATGAAAAAGCCTCCTTTGTTCTAGGAGATGCGGAGAGGTAGGTGGGGGAGGGATCCTCTGGGGGATTAGGGAAGGGCCTGCAGGGAATTCCTTTCTCACTGGGGCTCAGTGGGGGTGGAGCTGGATTTTTCACCTGCTAAGAGCCCCTCCTGAGCTGCTTTCCACCTGCTGGGAACGCCCCAAGCCAGGGAAGCAGGGAGGCCCACCTGGAGGCCCATTCTTAGGCCAGCACACCTGGACAAGAGGAGCCAGGGGAGGAGGAAGAGAGGGGGAGGGAGGATGGTGGGATACAGAGGGACATGAGAGAAAAGGAGAGAGGGAGGGGGACTCAGACACACCTGTTTAGAAGAGTGTAGACACTTATAAGCACACAATCATAAATACATATCCACTCGTACACATTCAGATACACGTGGGTGTATGTGAATGAGGTATTACATAGATACATAAATGTGTGCATCTGTCTCATCCATTCATTTATATTTCCATGCACAGAACCACACATGTACACAATCACATATACAAAGATATATATGCGTACATTCACACACACACACCCCCAGATGCACACACTCTTATCAGAGGCTCTCAGAGACACATATGTGCTCAGAGACCACATACAAATTCACACGCACACTCACACGCATGCCTAGACCCAAGCATACACACACACACACACACACACACACGTGGTCATTCACAGTCACACACACACATGTGCTCGTCCTCATATTCACATATATATGCACGGCTCTCCCCTCGCCTACTGCCGGCTGCGTTCTGGTAACTTGTTTATGGAGTTTATCAGTAAGTGCTATTGGAAAAGAGAATAATAGGAGGTGACTTTGGTCAGGGAAGTCCTCTCTGAAGAGGTGACCTTGGAGCTGAGAGCTCAACATAGGGGAGAAAACAGTCAAGCAAAGATCTAAACTAAGAGTGTTCTGGGACCAGAGTGAACAAGGGGGAGAGCCATAGGAGAAGAGGTTGGAAAGAGGCTATGGGAGAGGGGGTCTCACTACAGATCCTCAGTGTGAATCAGTCTTAGCCTGACTTTGGGGACCTTCCACTGATGACCCCACCTTCCCAGTTTCCCAGTCCTTACCGACCCCCAACGTCTACTGCAGGGGGGAGGCCGACCTGAGAAGAGAATGAACGTGCAAACCTGATTCACCCGCAGGGCCATGTGCCGTGGCCAGTGAAAGATGTTCCCTCAGGCACCTTCCCAGGTGGGAATTTGCTGCAGCCAGAGAAAGAGGAAGAATCCCCAGTTCTGTAATTCCCTTAGAAGCAGAACCCTTAATCCCAAAAGACTTCTCTCTCAAGTATTCTCAGCAGAGCCAAAGCTAGCCCCAGTGGGTGTTGGTGGGTAGGTGTTCCTGTTTATCTTTTTGGAATCAAAAGGCAACTTACCCACCTCCGTGCCTCTGAAACCTATACCTCCAAGAACCTATTCCTTATAGAGAGAGCCTCCACTTCTTCTTTCTCAGGGGAACAGGGAGATGGTGTGATGGAAGCTTGGACTTCCAAAATAGGCAGATCTCACCTCCACCACTTCATAGCTGTGTGCCCTTGGGCCAAGTCCCCAGCCTCTCTGAGCCTCCATGTCTTCATGGAGCAAATGGCAAGACTGTTGAGAAATAACACACGTCTCATCCCTGGTACACAGGCTCCGTTCAACCTACGTCAATCTCCCCCTTCCTTGGGGACCAATTTTTCAAGCACGGGAAGCGTACCTTGCCACCTCTGACGAGGGGCAGTTTCAGCTGGCTGAGGGCTTGGTAACATCTACCTAGCCTTGATCGGGTGCCATGATGAAGTCTTTCCTCACCTTCCTTCTCCGGGGCATATCCTTCCAGGACCTTTCCCTTGTCTGGCAGGGTTCGAGGCTGCCCCTCCACACCTCTGAGTCACAGCTCCCTGACCCAGGCCAGGGCTGAGGGAGGGGGAGTGTGAGGACGACCTCGGGGCTGTCTTGGAGGGAGAGCTGGGGGTGGGGCTGTCGTGTGGTTCCCCAGCCCGCGTCTTCCCCTTCCTGCTTCTTCCTAGAGATGGAGTGAACGGCTTTCACACTTGTCTGGGCTGACTCCAAGTGTGTGATCACTCTCCCCGGGTGTCAGCGCGCCTGGGAGATTTGTGATACCGCCTGCTTCCTAATTACTTCCCTCTCTGCACTCTCACCCCTCCCAGCTCTCCTCAGACCTGCTGCCATCACCTCCATCATCTCTACCTGCCAGTCTGCCTGACTCCATCCGCAGAGGAGAAACTCGGCTGAAAACTGAGGGAGGAGGCTTCACAGAGCCCCACTGCCGGGACCACTGATGCTAGATTAGACCAAGGCACCCCTTCATCATTTCTAGCAAAGTCTGTTTCCCACTTGGCAGCGGGGACTGCTCCTCTCTGGGCACCTGTGAGTCTCCTTCCTTCCAGGCAAAGCATCAGGTACCTTGGGTCACCTAGCTTGGCTGACCTCACCCATCTAGACCTCACCCAGTCCCAGGCCCCGCAAAAACAAGACACATCGGACCACAAAGGGTTTCCCTTCTCTTACCCCAAAACACCTCTTGAAAATGGACCTTCTTAATGAGAAAGATCTCTCTGTGCTGGCATAGGCAGATAAATTAAGCGAAGATAAATTAAGTGAAAAAATGGAAAATGCCACAGTGCTGCTCAGTCCAATCCACTTTTTAAAAATATGCATGTTTGGACTTCCCTGGTGGTGCAGTGGTTAAGAATCCACCTGCCAATGCAAGGGTCACGGGTTTGAGCCCTGGCCTGGGAAGATCCCACATGCCACGAGCAACAAAGCCAGTGCGCCACAACTACTGAGCCTGCGTGCCACAACTACTGAGCCCATGGGCCACAACTACTGAAGCGCTCGTACCTAGAGCCTGTGCTCCACAACAAGAGAAGCCACCGCAATGAGAAGCCCGCATACTGCAATGAAAAAAGTAGCCCTCACTCGCCACAACGAGAGAAAGCCCACACGCAGTAACAAAGACCCAATGCAGCCAAATAAATAAATTAAAATAAATAAATAAATAAAAATAAAAATAAAAATATGCACGTTAAAAAAGAAAAGAGCTGCAGGAATATTAGCCAAAAGCATTCCCATTGGTTATGTCTGAGGGTGGGATAACAGCAATGTTCTATACTACACATTTCCATGATGTTTTCATTTAGGCATTGCTTTTATAGTCAGGAATAATAGAGTGTTTGAAAAGGGAAGGGAAAGGGGTTCTTTGGGTCTCTGCTATCATGAGAAGCCAGGTGCACTGACAAGCAGGGTTCCAGAATCAGATAGACCACCTTCCCCAGGCTGGGGAAATTCCAACCTTTGGTCCAGGACTGAATCATCCTGAAGCAGGAAGGAAAACTGAGTGATGCTAAAGAAATCACCACATCATCTCTTTCCTTAAAAGTGTATGTCTGTTTCTGAATTCCTAATTCATACACAAGAACAGGTGCTACCTTTTCTCTCCAGGAAGGGGAGCCAGGTGGCCTGGGATGATGAGGACAGAGGTAGAGATTTCACTTTATACCTTTTTTTTTGGTACCTTTTGAATTATAAACCATGTGAATGTATTATCTACTCAAAAAATAAAGAAAATTTAAACGTGAAAATAAAGCACTTTCCAAATAGCACTGTTAAATCGGTGTACAATATGTTAAATGTATATACACATGCATGGACACACACAGCTGTTTGAAAACAATGAGTTAATTTTAAGGTGCTCATTAAGAAACATTTGGAAGATACAGAAAAGGAGAAAGAAAATATATATGTTTTACCCAGAGTCCTGCCACTCAAAGACAGCCACTATTAATAGTACAGCTTATTTCTTTCCAGTCTGTTTTCCATGCAAGCGCATTTTGTTTGGGTTTGGTTTTTTGTCACGTTGTAGTTTGAGCCATCCTGTGTTAGAGTTTTAGAAATTGCTTTTTAAAGATCTAAACATGGCCAAATGCTTACAATGTAATACCACGATAGAACTTTGAGCATCATTCTTAAAGGCTGGTCTGGTCTTGGTACTGGTGTTGGCTGGTATAGGGAAGCCCTGAGAAATCTCAGAGGAGACTTCTGCCTTCCACCCACCACTGCAACCTGGGGGGTGTGGCTGGAGGGGGCGGAGAGGAGGGTCAGGTGAAGCGGGGTGTTTGTGTGGCTTCTGGGCTATTAACTAAGCTCTAAGCACGTCCTGTCATCATTTCCAGTCTCAGTTCTCCAAACACCTCCCTCCCCATCACGGAGACTCCCTGATGGATGCTGCTTGGGAGGGGAGACTGTTGGCTTTGGGGCCAGTGGAGATGGAGATGGGGGAGGGCACCCAGGGGACGCAGAGCCAGGCAGCTCTCAGCTCGCCCGAGCGAGAGTGATGGGGTGTGGGACTGGAGGAGGGAGAGGAAAAGAGGAAATGATGGATGGGAAGGAAGACAGCCCGCGACAGGAAAGCTGTCAAGAAAGTGTGAGGGGGACCGTGGTGGACCAGGGGTATGTGTGTTTGCCTCTCCCTCCTCCGCCCCGGGGGAGGGTGTGTTTCTTGGGGATAAATCCACACAGGAGCGGGAAAGAGCCAGAGCAAAGACTCCTCAAACGACTCCTGAAGACCTACTGTGTGCTCTGCCCTGGGCTCGCAACTGGTCAGGGGGAAGCTTAATTATGCCCAAAGGAAGATGGGGGCGGATCCTCAGGGGAGATGGCCAAGGTAGGGACCCGTGAGCTGTGGGTAGAGCGTGTGCGTTGGGGTCTGGGTGCGCAGGTGTGAGAGATGGTGTGCTGGTGGGGATACTGGAGGATGACAGCCCCGGAGTGGGGTCGGACACGTTCGTCTTATGGGGGAGGGGAGAGAAAGAGAGGAAGACATATGAAGCCTGAGAGGCACTGAGTTAGAGACAGAGAGACACAGAATCAGAGACAGGCAGATGCAGAGAGACACTGGGGAGAGAGCTTGGTAGAGACAGCAGAGTTGGGGAGACAGAGAGAGAAGAGACAGGGAGAGGGAGAGAGCTGGGCCAGTGAGGAGGAGGCACACTCCCTGGTGGGGCAGGGGCCATGCAGGTGCTAGAACCCAAAGGGAAAATGACAGCGGTTTAAAAAGACAGACAGGGCTTCCCTGGTGGCTCAGTGGTTAAGAATCCGCCTGCCAATGCAGGGGACACGGGTTCCATCCCTGGTCCCGGAAGATCCCACATGCCGCAGAGCAACTAAGCCGGTGCACCACAACTACTGAGCCTGCGCTCTAAAGCCCGCGAGCCACAACTACTGAGCCCACATGCTGCAGCTACTGAAGCCCGCGCTCCTAGAGCCCGTGCTCCACAACAAGAGAAGCTACCGCAATAAGAAGCCCACATACCACAATGAAGAGTAGCCCCTGCTCGCCGCAACTAGAGAAAGCCCACGCACAGCAACGAAGACCCAATGCAGCCAAAAATAAATAAATAAATTAAATAAACAAATTTATTTTTTTTAATGGTACAAATGAACCTATTTACAAAGCAGAAATTGAGTCACAGACGTAGAAAACAAACTTATGGTTACCAAGGGGGAAAGGGGGGGTAAACTGGGAGATTGGGGTTGACATACACACACTACTGTATATGAACTAGATAACTAATAGGAACGTACTGTACAGCACAGGGAACTCCATTCGGTGCTGTGTAACGACCTATGTGGGAATGGAGTCTAGAAGAGAGTGGATATATGTATACGTATGGCTGAATCACTTTGCTGCACAGCAGAAACTAACACAACATTGTAAATCAACTATGCTCCAATAAAAAAATTAATTTAAAGCGTTTTTTTAAAAAATAACATAAAAAGACAGATAGAATGGCATTGAAAGGGGCACAGGGAGTGACCGAAACGGAGAATCAGAGAGAGGGAGAATGGTGACAGTGGTGACAGTGGTGACAGTGGGTACAGAGCACTGACAGGGCAGGCCAGGAACAGTGACGTGGCCCACGTGAGACACCCTCACCTCAGCTTCGTGGCACCTGGTAACCGGAGCCTCCCTGGACATGCTTCAACCTGCCCATCCTAACCTGCTCTGGCTCAGTATTGCCCCCCAAAAGGAGCCCCACTGTTCTCCTGTGGCAGTAAAGGCCCCCTTGGATCTGCTTGCCCTGCCCCACGGCTGCCCCTCTAACCCCATACATTCTCCCACCTCTTGCCTTGGCCCGGGCTCCCATTTGGGGCCACCAGGACTCCTATCCCTCTTTTCCTGTGTCCAGACCATTATAGGTAGTGCCCAGACCCACGTGTTTTAATGCCCTTGAGTCACACAAGAAGAGAAATTGCTATGAGAAAACACGTTAAGGAGCCCATCAAGGGGCTCTGGATTTCCACTCCCCACTGTATTATGCACAGATTTTTTTTTCTAAATCCATTTGTTTAAGTACAAAGGGTACGCTGGTTTCAAGAACAATGTTAAGTAAACGTGGTCATGGGCAGGTGGGGTACAGACTCCGAAAGGGATACCTGACTGAAGTCTGGGAGTCAAGGTCTCATTTGAAACGGACTCCCCTCCTCTGGGAAGCCTTCCAGGATTTCCCCCACTCTCTTATTTTCCTCTGGCTGCTCCCAAGGCTCAGAGGACAGAGGGATGGGAGATGGTGGACAGCTTCAGAGAGGAGGTGTATAGGGGCTGGACCTTGAGGGTGAGTCCAGGTGGCCCAGGAAGGCAGGGAGGAGGAGGTTCCCAGCAGAGGGAACAAAACAGGCCGAGGGAACAGTGGCAGAGGTGGGCAGGGCAGGACTTGCCCCTCGGGCTCCCGGACGCGGGCCAGTTCAAGCTTCCGGTTCCCCCTTTCATCCCAAACCCCCCTTCTCGCCTCCTCTCTGTTTCCTTTGTTGCAGACTTTGCCCTCATTCCCGTTCCAGCGCGTGGAGGGTCATGGCTCGGTGCAGCCACGGCCAGGTTGCAGCTGTGAAGTTGGGGTCACATGTTCCTTCCAGTTCCAGCCTCAGAACAGGAAGCGTCACACCCGTTTTGTGACCCCGCCTCTCCCCGCCCAAATCTCCTCTTCCCCTTTCTCATCCAGCCAGTAGCGCAAGAGGTACTGGTACATGGCATTCAATTCAACCCCTCATCCTGCAGGTGGGGGAAACTGAGGCCAGAGAGGGAGGATGCCCAGCCCAGGTCAAGGGCAGAGCCACCCTGGAACCCCAAGTGGCCGAGCCCCTGACCTCTTTCTCCTCCGCTCATTGGCCACCGGCTCACCTTCCTTCCTCCTTCTTCATACCCCAAACCTCTGCCCTGTCCCCCTTGTTTCCTTTCCCCACTGGCTCCACTCCTTCCTCGTCCTCCCTGTCTCCCTGCCCCGAGCAGAGCCGCTGGCTTCTTAGTCCCCATCTTTCTATGTGTGTCCATCTCTGTGATTCTAAATGTCTCTCTCGCTCTCTCCCCGGATCCCTCTGTATCCCTCTCGCCCTCCCTGGGCCAACCTTTTGGGCTATCGCTGTGCAGTCAACGTGTCTTCTCTCTTTCTTTCTGTGTGTATGTGCCTCTCACTCTGTCTTCCTGTTGTGTTTCTATCTTCTCTCTGCCTCTTTCTCCCTCCGCTTCCCCAGTCCCCGCCTCTCCCCTCTCTCCCCGTCTCGTGCCCACGTCCTCATCCAGTTCCAGTTCTTTCTCCCACTCTCTCCTGCTCTCTTTTCTGAGACTCGCCTCTCCCACTCAGATCCCCTCCACACACTCACACGCATGCACACGCTCTCACTCTCACACTCACGCGCACGCTTGCCCACCCCACTCCGATCATCTATCAGCCCCAACGTCTTCCAGTTAAGAGCTTTCTGGCTGCCCCCATCCCTGCCCCCCACAGGAAGGAGCGGGCATCAGGGCCAGGGTCTGCACCAGCCCTGCCAGCCTGGATTGGGAATAGGCACCTTCCAGAAGCTGGGAGGGGACCGGGACAAGACCGCCAGGGAACAGCAGAAGGCGTCAGAAAGGAAAGCGAGGCGCTCCTCCAGCCTGGAGCCCGAGCACCGAGCGTGCGACCAGATATTATTTTAATAAACTCGGCACATCTTGCCCTCACGCCAGCTGCTGCACACCCTCTCTTATTCTGTGGATCTCATTTATTCCTGATTAGCCAAATCACCTGTTTGTCAAATAGGGACAGCTCGGTGAGACATTAAATTGCACTGAAGCCGAGGGGGTGGGGTGGGGACCACTGCGGGCAGCCAGGAGGGTAGTGGGAAGAAGGGGGAGGGAGGGGGAGGCGACTTAAGCTCCGACTCTGCTCTGGCCACAGGGGCAAGTCCCCAGCCCCCACTCCAAGAGCTGTGACCCATATCCACAGCCGGCTGGTGTGCGGGCATGGGATGGGGCTGGCAACGCAGACGGGGAGGACAATCAAATCTTCCAGTGACACCAGCCAGGGAGGGTGTCAACCAAAGCTGTGGGGAGAGGAACAGGAATCAGGCAACCCGCTTCCACCCTCTGGAGAACTGGCATGGGAGAGAGCCCTGCCCCTGTGGATTTTCATGCAACAATGCAGTTGCATTTCTCCAGCAAGGAAAAGTGGTTTCTCATCGCAGTTAAGCACACAAGACCCAGAGTCAGGCAGAGGTGGGTTCAAATTCACCTTTGGCTCCTCTCTGGCTGTGCAAGCTCAGGAAGGTCACTTCACCTCTCTGAGCCTCTCTCTTGCAGCTGTAAGATGGGGCTAATGCCAGTACCTACCTCGTGAGGCTGTCCAGGCAATTATTCAGTGAGTCAGCCCACAGACAACACTTGGCCCAATGTCTGAGTCAGAGAAAAAGATGAGATTCATCCTGTGAGCATATCAGCCTGTAGCCAGGTCGAGAAGGCAGCTGTAATATCACCACAGCTTCTGACTCCATTACTGCCCTTTGCTTCCTCCTTGAAATGCCCTCTCCCTGGCTCTCAGGACCTCCCATAATCACCCTGTTCCATCCTAAAGCGCCAGCTCCTTGAGGTCAGGCTCCATGGCTTCTTGGCTCACCTCTAACCCACAGTATATGTTCAGAAACTGTTTGTTGACTGACTGATGGACCGATTGCCTCCTAGTTCTCTGGGGCTTCTTGGATGCCATTTTCCTCCTATGCTGTAGCCCAGAGCTGTCCAGTGGAAATATAATGCAAGCCACAAGTATGATTTTAAATCTTCTAATAGCCTCATTTTTTAAAGCAAAAGGGAACAAGCGAAATTAAATGTATTCATCTAGTGTATTTAACCCAACATATCCAAAATACTATTTCGACATATAATAAATGTTTTAAATCACTGATAAAACATTTTACATTCTCTTTTCCACTCTAAGTCTTTGAAACCCAGTGCGGGTTTTACATTTATAGTGCGTATCAATTCAGATTGGCCACATTTCAACTGCTTAATAGTCACCTATGACTAGTGGCCACCATATTGAAGGACTTATCTCTAGAACTTGGCTAGTCATGGCCAGCAGCACCCCTTGAGAGTTTCTTAGCAGTGCAGAGTCTCCCAATTTACCCCGCGCCTCCTGAATTAGAATCTGGGCTTTTAAAAAACTTAAAATTTTGAGATATGTGTAGATTCACATGCAGTTGTACAAGCAGTAATAGAAAGATCCTGTGCACCCATCACCCCGCTTCCCCCAATGGTAACATCTTTCATAACCATAGTAAAAATCACAGCCAGGAAATTGATCCACACACCTTATTCAGATTTCACCAGTTTTACTTTCCCACTTTTCGTTTTCACTCATTCTCCTACGTATTTAGTTCTGTGCAATTTTGTCACCACTATAGTCAAGACCCAGAACATCCATCTCAAGGACCCCTTGTGCGACCATGTTAAACCCACAGCCGCCTCCCCCCACCCCACCCCCACCCCCGGCTCCTTTCCAGCCAGATCCCCAGGCGATTCGTGAGCATGTTACCTTCGAAAATCAAACACAGAGAGAGTTATCATCTCTTATACTTTCTTTCAATCCCTTGATTCCCTTGAGGGGAAAGTCTTTGTGTGTAAACAATATTTCTTTAACACCTCTCTAACCCTTGCTAACCTGTGGGACCTTGAGCAAGTCACCGGGCCTCTTGGCATCTCGGTTTCCTCATTTGTGCAATGGGAACAAGAATCATATCCATCCGCGGTGCTGCTGTCGGGATTAAAGGAGGTCATGCGTTGTTTGTGTGTTAAGGGCTGAGCCAATGCAAAACCCTAGGCATCTGCCCCA
Source organism: Mesoplodon mirus (assembly GCF_964341445.2). Classification (NCBI taxonomy): domain Eukaryota; kingdom Metazoa; phylum Chordata; class Mammalia; order Artiodactyla; family Ziphiidae; genus Mesoplodon; species Mesoplodon mirus. Next base: position 15,047,213 of record NC_138989.1, read on the forward strand.
CCCCCCAGGCTTTCCTTCTTAAACACAAGCTTCAGGTACTCGATGCAACATTATGTACAATCGGGATGTCTGGAAACAGCCTTCACATTCAACCAGAGGAAAGGGTTAGACTCATGACAGCACATGCATGCCATGGAACATCTTGCAGTATTTAAAAATTCATGTTCTAGGTGTCTATTAACAATCAAAGAGGGATAGTCATGTCATTTTGTTAGCTTTTAAAATGAAAGAGAAATATGTTATGTGGTCAATGTAAAATTTCAAACAGCTCAGATATGTATATATAATACACACTTAGATTCCCCTATTCCCACTCCCGTTGCTCCAACCTCAGAGGAAATCACGGACTACAATTTTGTGTGTATCTTTCTGGACAGATACAAAACACCCACATGTATGAGTGTGTGTGCGTGTGTGTGTGTGTGTGTGTGTGTATTTACACAAAGGGTGTCAGGCTCTATACACAGATCAGCAACTTGCTTTTCTCGCTCCACCATATATGTGCTAGGTTGTTAAATGAGAAAAGCAAGTTACATAATGGCATCATCGGTTTGATCCTAATTTTGTAAATATATGCATAGAAGATCTGGAACTCCATATCCAAAAGATAAACAAGTAACAAATCCTCATAACTGATTGGGGGAGTGGGAGAGGGTGGGGAGAAATATTGAAGACTGACATTTGATACCCAGTCCTATAAGGTACACAGCAGTCACCCTCCTGAGCCTGTTTCCACATCCGTAACATTGGAGAGAATCAGTGGTTCCCAACCAGGGGCAATTTCCCCTCTGCCCCCCAGGGGACATTTGGCAATCTCTGAAGACGTTTTGGTTGTCACAACTGGGGGGTGGTGCCACTGGCATCTAGTGAGTAGAAGCTAGGGATGCTGCTATACATCCTCCAAGGCACCGGACAGCCCCTCACAGCAAAGAATTATTTGGACAAAAATGTCAGTGTGCCAAGGATGAAAAACTTCGATATATAACCCCTGCACACCTCCCAGGGCTACTGTGAGACTTCAGGAGGTGCCGATAACAGGATGCCTTTGTTATCACCTTCACCATTATTATTGTCATTGCGGGGGTTGTCGTCATCGGCAGCAGTGGTAAAGAGCTGACTATTTTTCACACCTCAAAGCTGCTGTCCATTGTCCAAGCCCCAGCCCACAGAAGCCACTGAGCTGATTCTCCGTTCAGGTGAGCACACGACTGTCTCAACATTTGCTCCAGGGACCAAGCCATAGGAGGACCCCTCCTTTTCCTGCTTGAGGCCAGAGGCAGCCGGGCACGAGGTGGACGCGCGGGCAGGCAGGCTGGCTGGGGCATCCGCAGGCCTGGCGTGAAGCCCCAGCTGGCGGCTGACCAGCTGGCCAAGTCCCTGAGTGGGGAGCCAGCTGCCCAGCCCGGGCCCCAGCCCTCTCTCTCCCTTCTCCGGCTGCTCCCAGGGAGCAGGAATTAGCACGAAGGCGTCCTTTGCACCTCCGGAACTCATTAGTTCCCCAGTCTCATTCTCCGCCGAAGCTGGCGTCCTGCTTGTGGCATCACGCTCTACTGCTGGGCCTGTGATTGTGGCCGCCGGCCTCCCCGCCATCCCACCCGGGGGCCACTCCTTCCCATCTGCCTCCCTGCCCGGAATCCTTCCCCTTTGTCTTCTCCACTCCACCACCGCCCGCCGCCGCACTTGACTCCACGGCCTCCTTGGTATCTCATCTTTCTGCTCTCCTTTCTCTCCTGGCAGCGGGCACCCGAGCCTCCTGTTCCCCACTGTTCCTGAATCAAACCCTGAGCCTCCGAAGATTCATAGTCACGGCACCAGAAAAACTGACCTTGATCGTGGCCATTCTATAGATGTGAAAACTGAGACCAGGAGAGGGTGAGACTCGCCGGAGGGCAAAGAGTGAGTCAGAGGGATTTCCCTGGCGGTCCAGTGGTTAAGACTCTGCGCTTCCGATGCAGGGGATGCGGGTTCAGTCCCTGGTTGGGGAACATAGATCCTACATGCATCAGGGTGCAACCAAAAAAAAAAAGATTGAGTCGGAGAATCACCATGCATTCATTCGCTAAATATTTCTGAAGTCATCTTTGCAGCGTCAGTCACTGCTGCACCCGGAGAGCCGCTGGGGAGGAGGCAGGGAAAAGGCATTGAGCAGGAGGGCCTCTACCTGTGCGAAAGCGCACGGTGTGCTTCTCAGCTGCCCGGGACTTCTAGCCCACTCCCCTTCCCAGCCTACCTTGAGCCGCAGCCATAGTCCCTGCCCTTGTGGAGCTTTCTGTCTAGATCTGGGACTGGCAAACTTTCTGCAGGGCCAGATAGTTGATATTTTTGGCTTTGCAGGCAGAGTCTCTGTTGCAAGTCCTCGGCTCTGCCATTGTAAGGGGAAGGATGCACATAAATGGACATTGCTGTGTTCCAATAAAACTTTATTTACAAAGACAGACTGTGGGCTGAATCTGGCCTGAGGGCATTCATCGTCAAACTCCTGGTTTAGGGAGTTTCTGATTCTTAAATTTCTCCTGGCCAGCAGCCCCACTGATTTCCTTTTGCTTAGTTACATGGGGTTGCATTTGGACAAAGGGAATTTCTACCTTTGCATTCCCCACCCAAGGGCTGGCTGGGGGGCAAATCTTGACCAGAAGGTCCAACCCCCAGAGGGCAGTGGATAGAAACTTAAAGAGTTGGGCATGCTTGGTCATGGTGACCAGCCTGGGTGCCCCCAGCCCAAGTCTGCAAGTGAGTCCTGGTCATGTGTCCACATTCAGACTGTTGCCTACAGACCGGGTCTCCTGGCTCCAGGCTGGACTTTTCCAGCCCTACCGGGCAGCCTCCTGCAGTCTCGGGGCCCAGGGAGATGGTCTTAGGCTGGGAATTGAGCTGCAGGCTTCTTTTCCTGGCTGGAGTCTCTGAATCAATGCCTTGGTTTCCCCATTATTAACACAGTGGGGAGTCCCTGATTTTCCTCAAGACTGGGACCCAGGATAATCAGAAAGCACAGTGTACATGTGTGTATGCACCCATACACAGATCATCCCCAGAATTATTCATTCACTCCCAAAGGGAGGTGGGAAATCCTACCTCTCACACCCACATAGCACTATCCTATGAACACAAGTCAGCTACACCGGGGTGGGGTAGGTAGTGCAATGGTTAAGAAGGTGAGCTCTGAAGCCCAGCTGCACCCCTTCATAGCTGAGAGGCCCCAGGCAAATGGTTTCACTGGAGCCTCCATTTCTCCTCTGCAAGATAGGAATCACTGTGGCTCCCATCTCCCAGGGTTGGAATGAGGCCAAGGTGTGATTGCATGGGAAACCCTTAAGCACCACCTAGTAGGTAGCACACGTGTCAATAACAATAGCCACTATTATCATATCATCATCACATCATTTGATCAAAATACTCTGGGTGGTCGGATGAGAAGAAATGTGTCATTATTCCCATTCTACAGATAAAGAGACTCGGGAGAAGTCATACACCCAGTGTAGTGGATGCTACAGTGTGCCACCCAGGCCCCAGACCGACACTCATTCCCTAGATGTTGGCAGTAGTGGCTTCTAATGGTTCCCAGCTGCAAGCCCTCCCCAGGACCTGCCAGGGGCTGAAGAGAGACTACTCACTCAAGGTTCTGCTCCTCCCAGAGCAGCTCATATCCAAGGACTGGTTGATGCAGGGAGTACAAAGGCCAAGCCCCCTTTGCCTCCATTTGGGGCACCTCCGAGAGATCAGCCCAGCTCCAGAGCTCCCCTGAGATGGGCTGAGGCCACTGTTGCAACCACATTACAGGCCAGCTTCTCCCTCTGCCCACCCTGCTTCCCTCACTTCCTCACAGGTGCTGATCCCGAGAGCACTCCCCAACAAACCACCTGCACGCCCATCTCCACTCCAGGGTCTCTTTCCAGGGAACCTTTCCTGAGACACTTAGTTAGCAAGTGGTGGAATCCAGACCAGACCTTGAGCCCTTTCTGCCTTTCCTCTGGAGAGACTAGAAATGTGAGCCAGCTGATAGCAAGGACAACCAGTGTACTTTCCTTGTTGGCCGTGAGCTTCTTTAGCTGGATGGCAACACGAGGATAATATTGGTGACACCAGCAACAGAGGCGTTTCACCAGTTCCAGGCAAGCCTCGTGCGGGAGTCCCCAAACTTGGGCGTGCACCTGGATGACCTGCAGTGGGGATGGTTGCTGAAAAAGAGTGCTGGACCCCATCCTTGGAGTTCAGGATTCAGTAGGTCTGGGGTGGGACTTGAGAATTTGCATTTCTAAAGGTTTCCAGGTGGTGCTGATGCTGCCAGTCGAGGAAATACACTTTGAGAACCGTGAGATGAGTGGATAAAGGCGTAAAGTCTAGATTCAAAGAGACCCATGTTTAAATCCTGACACCACCACTTGGGTGCTGTGTGATCTTGGACAAGTTACCTAACCTCTCTGAACCTCCATTTTATTATGGGGGAGATGGATGTGAGTGGAATCTACTCTGCAGAGTTAACTGGAAGATCCAAAAGATCTTGAATATAAAAACACCTTTCACAAGGCAAGTGCTCAGCACATGAAATCTGTAATCATTATGTCCAAGCACTACGCTAGGGCACTGCGTATGCATAAGCTCACTATTATTTTCATCAGTGGTAGCAGATGGCCCCCTGTCTTCAACTCCCAAGGCTGCCTTGTCCTGTCTGCCTGCCTCTCACCTTGCTGGCTGGTTCTCCCCATTTTTTTTTTTTTTTTTTTTTTTTTTTTTGGTACGCGGGCCTCTCACTGTTGTGGCCTCTCCCTCTGCGGAGCACAGGCTCCGGACGCGCAGGCTCAGCGGCCATGGCTCATGGGCCCAGCCGCTCCGCGGCATGTGGGATCTTCCCGGACCGGGGCACGAACCCATGTCCCCTGCATCGGCAGGCGGACTCTCAACCACTGCGCCACCAGGGAAGCCCAGTTCTCCCCATTTTTGAGAGGCGCTAACTGAGGCAGCGCCTTGCCCAAGGTCAGAGGCTCAGCCAGGACTCAACTGTTCTCACCGTCTTTCATCCCTGTCCCCTCTCGAGACCCGGGCTGGGCTCCTCTGGCGTGAAGTCTTCCCCAACGAGGAGAGAATAAAGAGCTTTCTGTCCACACCAGAAGAAAAACAAACCCCACTGCCCTCCATTCCTCACTAAGGAGATGATGGATTTCTGTTATTGTTGTTGTTGAAATCACTACCAGGGGAAATAGATCAAGGGACATTTTGCCGGTGAGAGAGCTAGCTGTGTCACAGAGGAGAAGAATACGCATCTCTGCCACACTTATTGACTTCCCCTTGGCACGCTGCTTCTCCTAGCCACGAACCTCAGGGTGGGGGCAGGCCTGGAGTCAGAGGGGCCAGCAGCTGGTGTTCCTGAATGAAGGAGAGCTGACGAGGCCATGGCTGGGGGTGGGGGCGGTCTTCTGCCTTACCCATCCCTTTTCCTCTTCTGCATCCCCACTTCCCTCCCTCCTACCTGTATTTATTGAGGGGGGTAAACCAGTTAAATATCTGATCTGATTTTTCCCCTTGTATAGGTGGTGATGGGGAGGGAAAAGATGGTGGTCAGAGATGGGGAGGACACAGAAAATATCGTCTACAGGGGACAACTCCTCTGGAAATACATTTGTGGTCTGTTTGAAAACCAACCACACAGCCACATATTCTGGGGCCATTTTGGTTTCAAATGTTCTCTATGGCTGCCACCATAAGAGACACACAATCAGAGGTCTATATAGAGTATCTGGAGCTTTCAGTCTAGCAGAGGAGCTGAAATGGGCGCATGCATGAGTACGTGCATGCGTGCATCTGTGTGTGTGTGTTTCAGTGCCTTTATTCACTAGTTCTGCTCTAGTGTAGACAGATCTACAGTGTAGAAAGATCTGCTTTGCCTATCTGTCTTTTGGTGAACCTTCAATATTTCACCAAAATCTTGGGATGAGACCATGTGGATCTGACCTCTGTTAATATTCTCACCAGCTTCCCTTTCCTGTACGCTCAAGCCTCAAACCAAGAATTGGAAAGACCAAGGGTTTTGCACTCTGTTTAAATGCCAGTCCACCGAATTACCCACTGTGTGACCTCGGGAAAGGTTCTTAAAACTCTGCGAGCCTCAGTGTTTTCATCCGTAAAATTGGATCACTTGGTATACCCCTAGGGGATTAAATTAGAGGATTAAATGAGAATAATCATGTAAATTAAATACTCAAAAAATAATAATAAACATATAGAGAACCGTGCCAGGCGTTGTTCTAGGTGTTTTCAGACGGATTAACTCATTTAATCTTTGCAAGAACCTTATAGAGAAGGTACTACGATTATCTTCATTTTACAGGTGAGGAAACTGAGGTGCAGAAAAGGAAGGCAACTTGCCTAGATCAGGCAGCTAGAAGGATGCAGAAGCGGGATTCAAACCCAGGCAGCCCTGCTCCAGATCCAATGCTCTCAAACATTCCACGATTCTGTGCAGTAGATACTCAGCAAAAGTTGATTCATTCCCTCCCTCTCTTTTCTTTTTCCTCTTATTGCTCTCCGTTCACTGCCTGCCTCCACCAAGGGACGGACCAAACCCCGGTCCTAAATCCAGATGTTCCTGAGACCCGAAGGTTTGACCTCACGCTGACCAGCACCCAGATGCTTGACTGAGGTTATTTCTTCCCTGTTTCATCCATCGAGTCATTTCTGGTCGTTGATATGGGACTGACAGGTTCAGATTCACCCTCAAGGATCGCCGTGGTCCCAAAACCTCTGGGAATGATGACCCTGAAAACATCATGGATCCAGGTTACACATAGCCTATCCTGTTGTTCAAAGCATCTGGGAGAAGAGGTTCCAGGGTGTCTCCCTCATTCAAAACCTTTGTTTTGGGGAAACATTCCCTGCTCTGATCCTACTCTACTTCCTCAGGCTCTCAGCAGAGAGTTTGCTGGCTCAGCAACCCCCATGACACCCAGAGTGAAATGGCCTCATTGTTAAACCTCAGCAATTGCTTCTCTGGGCAAAATCGTAATCCCCAATAAATCCCCGAGGCCCCACCTCCAGTTCAACCTCGGGCCTCCACATTCCCTGCCCTGAACCTCTTGGAGGGTCGGATGTGCATGTGTTGGGTGTTTATCAATATCTACTATCCCGGGAAGGATGTGTGGGAACTCTGAACCACCTTTGAAGGGGGACTTGACCGTGGAGAACAGCTTGGCAGAAAAGGAGACATGGGCAATAATCTGAGTGAAGGACACTCTTCGGGGGCGGAGACCAATCCAGCCAGAGCATGGGGATGTGGGTGGCGTGGCTAGATAGGTGTTCAGAGACCCTCGCAGGTCAGCCCAACGTGTTTGTACTTGACCTGATGGGCAGCAAGGAAATGTTGAAGGGTCTGAACAGATGTAAAGGACTTGGCTTCCTGATGGTGAAAGAGTGTGGCATGTGCCTGTCTTGGTTTTGATATTGACCAGGGTTCTGGGCCTCCCCCAAGCAATAGAAATTGACTAGAGTCCAGACAGGAAATTCAGGCAAGGCTTTATTTGGGCCACTGCGGCGGCAGGAGGGAGCAAAATGAGTAACCCTTGTTTGCTCCCCAAGAGGGAGGCAAGCTGGTTCCTTATATGGGAGTCCCATGGAAAATGCTATATACGTTATTCTCAATAGCCAAGACATAGTAAAGGCTCTGTTGAGTCCTGCAAGAAGAAACTGATTTCACCTTTTTTTACCCAGGGGTGCCAGAAGTATTTGACATATTTATCCTCCAAGGTTCAAATCCAACCCAGCAAAACTGGGCCAAGCAGGTGACTGGAATCTCAACCCTTCTGAGCTGGAGGAAGATGACACACAGCTCTGTCCAATCCAACTTTCTGCAGGGCTGGAAGTGCTCTTTGTCTGGGCTCTCCAATATGGTAGCCACACGGAGCTCTTGGGCACTTAGAATGTGGCTAGTGCAACGGAGAAACTACATTGTTTTCATTTTAATTAAATTAACTTTCAACAACCACACGTGGCTAGTTATTTCCCTTATTGGGCAGCATAGCTTTACTACCTAATTTTTGCCCAATATCTGGGTTTTCTGTTGAGATTGGACCCACTGGGCATGGCGATTGGCATGAAGGAGCCCTCCATAAATCACCATCTCCCTCCATTTCGTGAGCACTTACTGTATGCCAGCACCACACCAATAGCTTGATTTAAGCCTCCAACAACCCAGGGAGGTAGGTACTCTGGTTATTAAATCCATGTTCCAGATAACAAACGGAAACATGGGAGTATTAAGTGACATGTTCAAGCTCCCACAGCTAAAAAGAGATGGACCCAGGATGTGGGCCGGGGTCCACCTGACTCTTAATCCCTATAGGTGTTTTTATGCCCAGACTGGCTTCTAGAACAAGCCCAGAACCAGCCCCAAGGTCCAGCACCTCTCCTTCCTCCAAGGGGCACATCCAGGCTAAGAAGACATTTGTTCCCGCATTAAATGCCAGCTGGCCGTGTGGGGAGCAATGGACTGGACCCTGAGGAGGAGGGCGGTGAAGGGCTGCAGAAGTCAAGGGGGTCCCCGTAGGAAGCTCCCCATCCACTGGGGGGCAGCAGGCGAGTAAACAGCTCCCCACAACACGGCGAGGTAAGAGCCCAGACGACAACCTCGTGGTCCACCTCCCATCACCTCTGCCCGGCCTGGCCCAGCCCCCAGCCTCACAAAGCAGCCCCGGAGGCCCCGCCCGCCCGGTCCCCTCCCCCCAACCCAACAACGGCGGCTGGGGCGTGTTGTGCCCCGCAAGGCAGGGTACGTGATCTTATACCTTTCATCCCTTGCCGAGTTCAGATAAATGTCCCCCCTCCTCTCCCTCTACAGCTGAAAGTCGTCAGGTCTAGCTAGGGTTTCTCCCACTTATGCAGCTCATGAATATGTAACAGCATCTGCCGTGGAGGCGATAAAGCCCTACCAATCCTTGACAAATATGGCCTAATCTTTTCAATTTCGGGGTGCAAATATGCCTTCTGAGTCCTGTTTGTCACCTAGATTAATGGCCCAGGGTCCCATAATCCTTTGGTGCTAATTCAAGTGGTGGCTGGTTGGCGTGTGCCTGCCAGGGGGATGCTGGGATATACACACGCACGCACACACATACACGAAGGAGTGATTAGTCATGTGAGGATTACTTGTAGCATGTGTGTGAATGTTGCCTCGTGTGTGTGACTTGTGTGTGTATATATATATATGTACATATAGCTTATTGTCTTTGTGTATCACAACACTGTTTACAAGTATTTGGGTGTATGTTTCCAGGGGGAGTTGTGTCTGTGCCTGAGTGTGTATTCTGTTTATATGAGTGTGTCTGTGTGCGTGAATATATGCAGGGGATACTGGATATATGCCTGTGTATCTATGGGTGGGAAAATGTTGCACATAAATCAGTTGAGCTTCTGATCTGATCTTTTTCCCCTTGTATGGGTGGTAATGGGGAGGGAATAGATGGTGGTCATAGGTGGGGAGGCCACAAGAAATTATTGTCTACAGGGGACAATATGTTTGTGGTCTGTCTGAAAAGCAAGCACGCATGACACATATTCTGGGGCCATTTTGGTTTCAAATGTTCTCTATTGCTGCCCCCATAAAAGACACAAAATCAGATGTCTATATAGAGTATCTGGAGCTTACAGTCTAGCAGAAGAGATTAAATGGGCGTGTGTGTGTGTGTTTCAGTGCCTTTATACACTAGTTCTGCTCTAGTGTAGACAGAAATCCACAGTGGATTATCTCCTTTGCTCTCTCCCATTTCTCTCTCTCTCTCTCTCTCTGTCTCTCTGTCTCTCTGTCTCTCTGTCTCTGTCTCTGTCTGTCTGTCTGTCTCTCTCTGCCAAGCTTCAACATTTCAGCAAAAGGTTGAGCTGAGTCCATATGGATCTGGCCTCTGCTGATATTCTCATCATCTCAGTTTGCTTCCCTTCCAGGCCTCTTCTCAGCCCAGCAGGAGCTGGGGAAGCAGAGGTGTGAGATCCCTCCCTATGACCCAGTTGAGCCACCAGGAAAGACCCAAATCCATCCTTTTCCCCTCTCCTCCCATCACTAGCAACTGCACTGCTCACCTGGGAGGGAACTGAGGCTGGGTAATAGCAGCATGGCAGGTGGAGAGGGGCAGCGTAGTCCAGGATGGGGCTGGGAAGGAGGGAGTGAAATGCAAGGAGCAAAGAGCTTGGACCAAATCTGGGGACCAATGCAGGATGTCCATCCTCACAGCGTGAGATGATGCCATCATGTCAATAAAGCTGTGTTCAAGCATCAGACAAAACGCCCCCATCCCGAGGAAGAAGCAGGTGCCTTCCATTCATTCCTTGAACAAATATTTCTCTAACACCAACTACGTGTGCGTCTGTGCGCAATGCAGGTGGATATCCATGGTGTTTGGACCTGGCTTTGTTCTGCGCTGAGGACACTGACTTAGAGAATAGGGTCCATCGGCCTTGAATGGGGAAGAGAGCCTGGTACCCTGAGACCTGAAATACAGCGTGCTAAGCTGTGGCGAGAAAAGTGGGGAATAAGATGGGAGCTCCCAGCCTTTAGCAGCAAGGGCAAGACTGAGTATACATTTTTGCAAAAGAAGAGAGCTTCGTGAACAAAGCTCTCTTGATCAACCCCACCAAAACATACCCCAGAAGGAACGAGACATAGGAAGTATGTTCAGTGGTCAGCAGTGTGGGGGCTGGAGTCAGATGGGGCCACCTGGTTGTTGTTTTTTAACATCTTTATTGGAGTATAATTGCTTTACAATGGTGTGTTAGTTTCTGCTTTATAACAGAGTGAATCAGCTATACATATACATATTTCCCCATATCTCCTCCCTCTTGCGTCTCCCTCCCTCCCACCCTCCCTATCCCACCCCTCTAGGTGGTCACAAAGCACCGAGCTGATCTCCCTGTGCTATGCGCTGCTTCCCACTAGCTATCTGTTTTACATTTGGTCGTGTATATATGTCCATGCCACTCTCTCACTTCGTCTCAGCTTACCCTTCCCGCTCCCCATGTCCTCAAGTCCATTCTCTACGTCTGCGTCTTGATTCCTGTCCTGGATGGGGCCACCTTGAATCCTTTGCTCAGACACGCATAAGTTATGTGACCTTGAGCAAGTCATTGCTCTTTCTACAGTTACGATTCCTCAGATGTAAACGGGGTTATTGAGCAGCACTGCTACTCTCTGGGGCATGTGGTGAGGATTACGCATCTGGCACATGATATGCGCTCATGAAAGTGAGTTGTTGTTGTTGTATTATTATTATTCTCTGCAGGCCCTGCTGTTGATGATCCCGCCCCAACTTCCCTCTCTCCTCCCTCGACGCTAGAAAAACTCCAAGAGTCAGTGCTGGCTTAAGGGGCTCGAGCCACAAACATCCTTCCTGTGTCCTAGCCAGTAGGGAAAATAAACTATTTCAAGACCCTTCTCCCATTTGGAAGGAAAATTTGAATCGGGAAGTCCCCAAACCTTTCCAGCCACCAGCATCTCCACCCTCTGGAGACTTGTTCGTGCAGTGGCCCCTCTTGGATTACATGTGTATCCATTAACACTTTTCCAGGACAGTGAATTCCTGATCTGAACCCTCAGCACATAGTAGGTGCTCAGAAACTATAGGTTTGGTTGATTTGTAGGGGACTTTACACTTTCCCAAACCCTTTCCTGCCTGTTTCCCCATTCGGTCATCACCAAAACTCAACGGGGGGCAGAGAATAAGGAGAGAAGGCCTTACAGAGCTGGTGAGGAATGTCAGTCAGGATCCCAAAGCAAGTGAATGACCAAGCCAGGCCCGGGGTCTGGATTTGCCAAATCCCAGGCCATTGGCCGAAGGACATAAACAGATGATCCTAGTGAAGAATAAACAAATGACCTGGCATGTGGTCTGTGGGCAATGGTGTCTCAAACTTGGGACACCTGGGGCCAGCTAATTTTTTGTTGGGAAGGCTAGCCTGTGAATTGTAGGATGTCTAACAGCATCTCTGGGGTCTACCCACTAGCTTCCAGTATCCTCCTCATTTTGGAGACAACCAAAAATGTCTCCAGACATTGTCAACCATCCCCTGGGTCCAAAATTGTCCCCATCTGAGAACCACTGTGCAGCCTTACGAATCATCAAAGAAGGGCAACTTAAAACTTTGAAATGCCATTTACAAGCCCTACACTAATTTTCAAAACCTCAACAGCCAATGCTTGCTTGCAATGTTGCTGGTAAATGGTGCAAGCATCCCAAGATGTTCCAAATAGAAAGATTTTAATGAAAGGACTGTTTATGGAGATGTAAGGAGAACTGAGAGAACCCACCAGAAAGGTTGAGGGACCCAGAGGCTAGCAACAGTGGGAGCTGTCCCCCAGCCCTAGTGCTGAAGGTGTGGGGGAAAACAGTGCTAGGAAAGCACAGTGAGGGTTTGAGAAGGGACCATAGTAGTTGTAGTCTGGAGGGACAACCATGGTCCAAGACACTGTAGAAGCTGGGAGGGAGCCAGGAAGAAATACCCCAACCTTTCTCTCCTCCCACTTCCAGTCTTCTGCTGGAGCCTTCCATTGGCCGAGCCCTATGTAAGCCCAAAAAACAAGAGAGCCCAGGAAGTATATTCGCCTTCATAGGGCACAGAGCAGGGCAGAGGAAGGTGGAGAATGAATGGGTCAACAGGGAATAACCAGCACCCTGCTTAATGCATTAAACCCTTCCTTGCAAATTTATTCTAAGAGAAACAATTCCTTGGAAGCCAAAAGACAGATGTACGAAGATGTTCATGCAGTGTTATCTATAATTCCCCAAATGTGCTCCTAATCTAGTGTTCTTCCTACTACAAAATACCCTCCTGGGACATTCTTGCTCCAGAAAGAGGCTCCATCACTTGTCCCACTGGCTCCTAGGATTTCTGAGACCTGGAAGGGGAGTGGAGAGTTATTTAATTTTTATTCCAAAGCTTTGCATCTGGGATGTTTTCCCAAGTCTGCTGCATGGAGATGAAGGCCATGTGTGCTTTCAGAGGGCTGGGAAACTTTCCGAGGAATGATTGCCTGACCACAAGGGGCATACCACTTACAATAACTAAACTGGTTCTTCATGCCCACGTCGCATGCACTGTCTCTCTGTGCCTCATCCTGGCCTTGGGAGGCTTGTTATTATGCCTGCCTTGTGGATGAAGGAGTGAGGCTCAGAGAAGTGAAGTCACAGCCCAAGCACACCCAAGGATGGCCCAATCCTGGAGGGGCATCTGCTGGGAGCCTCCTGTTCCCCCACCTCACACGAGCACTTCCCTCCCACCACCACCTTGATCTAGCATTTGCAGGGGACCATCTAGTAGAGGTGGGACCAGCGGTGATCGAGAAAACAAAAAAATGAAGGAGCTGGCGGCTCTCAGCCTCCTGGCCTCCTGCCTCTCAGCCCCTCCCTCAAGCTCCCTCCTGCTGGTCTTCCCTTATGGAATTCTCCCCTGACGGTCCTTAAGTTCCCTTGCATCCTTCCTGGTCTTCTTTCTCCCCTGTCCCGTCCTCACCCCTGCTCCGCTCTCCTGGTCCTCTTTGGGGCACCTCTAGCTTCTCTCTCACCCCTTCCTCCACCATCACGCACCTCTGCCCCCCTTCCTCCTTTCTTTCTCACCTCCTTTCTTCCTCTCCCTGGAGCCCTGTCTTCCTTCTCTCTCCTCTTTTCTCCTCTTTTCCTCTCTGCCATCCTCCGCCTCCCTCTCCGCCCCCACCCCATCCATCTTCCCCTCTTCCTCTCCCCGCCATCCCCTGCCTCCGTTGCTTCCTGACAGAGAGCGGTTGGAGAAAGATGGATGGAAATGACATGCTGGCTCCGGCGTGACTGCCACCCGGTGATGCATTGGGAGCCGTCGCCGGCTTTCTGCGGGAGTCATACAGATGAGACAGTGACCCCTTGCCGCGCGGGGTCAAGGACACAAGAAGGGCAGAGGGCTGGAGCCTGAGGAAGGAAGCAGGGCCCGCGTGGGCTGGTGGGCTCTCTCCTCTCTCTCAGGGCCTCCTCTTCCCAGGCCCCAGAAAGGCACAAAGGGCCCAGTCGGTCCCCTCTGTGGTCTGTGTCCCTAGGATGAGTATAACAGTGTAGAAGGAAAGCCAGGGGCACGTTCACTAGGCACAGCCTTAGGCAAGGAATTGAAACTTTCTGTGCCTCAGTTTCTTCATTTGTGAAATGGGAACAATAGCCACCCACCTCACCGGGTTGTTGGAAGGATGAAATGAGTTAATCCACGTGCAGGACTTAGCCCTGCGTACCTGGTACTAGGTGAGCACCCAGTGTGTGTAGTTATGGACCGTATCCCTGTGACTGAATGTTGTCTGCAGACAGAGAGCACATGGCTGTACATTACATAAGAAGCACAGCTCAGTGCCCAGGACAGAGGGATAGTGAGCACTCCCATGGCCTGTGGGCTTGCACATGCCAGGCCATGTTCTACGTCCCCTCTGAGTACAGCCCAGGCAACCCCTTCAATGACCCTATGACATGGGTGCTCTTATTCCCATTATACAGAGAAGGCAACTGAGGCCCAGAGTAGTTCATTATGTTATGTGCTAATGAGACGACTCCTCCACAGGGGATATTTTAAGGCATAAAATGGGACAATTCTCTTCCCCAGTCATCTGCTGACACCAGCTTTGCGTGCAAAATCTGTGCCCCAAGATAGACACTTCCATGAGTCACCTGTGGAATCTGGATAAAAAACATTTGTCGAATGTCTGGGGTCTGGGCTGCTTTGGTTTCCTGGGCATCCTGTCTCATGACGTAGCCAAGCCCCCTGGCACCTGGCAAAGGGCTTGATTTAAAGAACTCAATCTATTGCCTGCCAGATACTCCTGAAAAGGGACCTGGGTAGACACAACTCGAGATTTCTTGGGGCAAACAGAGTGAGGAGAAAGAACCCAGCCAACGACATAGCCCAGTCTCTGGGCCCCAAATTGTCTTCCTGGAAAAAGTAGCTGATGGCCTCTCAGAGTAGATCCTACATAAGCATGCACAGGAACTCTGCCTGTGGACAAGACCCGATCTGAACTCTCAGAAAGTAAGCAGGGTGTGGGATTATAGGGGAATATTTTTCTCTTGCCTTTTGCCTGCTGTCCCAGTTAATAAGCTGCTTGTGAAATTAGAGACCATTTGGAGTAAAGGGGAATATCTTGGGCTTTGACATCAGACAGACTGCCTTTTACTAGCCATAGAACTTGCTCAGTCACTGAAATCTCTGAGCCTCAGTTTCCTCATCTGCAAAATGGGGATAATAATAATACCTACCTGGTGAGGTGTGTGAGAATTTAATTCACTCACTCATTCATTCATTCATTCAGCAAATATTTATTGAGCATCTATCTACTATGTGCCAGGCACTGTTCTAGGCACTGGGGATACAGCAATGAACAAATTGTCAGAAATCCCTGCCCTTCTGGAGCTAACAAGCTAATGGGAGAAGACAGACAAGAATGCGCACACATGCACGTGCACACACACACACACACACACACTGCCAGTTCATGTGGTTCCTTCCCCTGCCTCTGGCCTGGACTTTCCTAAGCCACGCAGAAAGAGTCAGCTAAGTTCCCAAAGGTTCCCAGGGAGGAGAAAACCCACACCCCTACATGACCCCCTCACTCACCCTCCACTCTCCTCGGGTGCTTGTCCCTCCTTATTAAGCACCTAGTGTATGCCGGGCACAGCGCTACGTGAAAAACGTCATGAGGGTAAGCCGGCGCCTGCTCTCTGGGAGGTTGCCTGCTCATTTCACTGCCCTGACTCCCCTTGAATTGAACGCGTTTCCTTTCTCCTTTCCCCTTCCCATCTCTTGAGACCTAAAACTGGCCTCTTCCAAAAATCCCTGAGACCACCTCTTCTAAGATCCTGTACCTTTAAGAATCAAACAAGGTGACACTCATCTTTTTGAGGTCTCCTCTGAAGTGCTATTATTTGCTACTGTCAATATTCTCTTTGCGGGCTTCCCTGGTGGTGCAGTGGTTGAGAGTCTGCCTGCCGATGCAGGGGATACGGGTTCGTGCCCCGGTCTGGGAGGATCCCATATGCCGCGGAGCGGCTGGGCCCGTGAGCCATGGCCGCTGAGCCTGCGCGTCCGGAGCCTGTGCTCCGCAACGGGAGAGGCCACAACAGTGAGAGGACCGCGTACCGCAAAAAAAAAAAAAAAAAAAAAAAATATACTCTTTGCATCCAGATTGTAGGTTTGTGGGCGGCTGTGGCTGATTACGTCATTGGTCCTAATTCTTCATACTGTCCTATATCCACACTTTTGTCATTGGACTTTGAAGTTTCTCTTTCTAAGAAGGAGTCCCTTGAACCTGGGCTCAGCCACGTGACTCGTGGTGGCTAACAGAATGCAGCAGAACTGATGATGCGCCAGGTCTAAGCATGAACCTTAAGTAGACTTGCATGTTTCCACATGCTTTCTTGTAAGCCAGTCATCACCATGAGGAGGACATGCCCACTGGTCCAAGGAAGAAGTTGAGAGACCTGTGGGCATGACTGCTCTAGCTAAGGTGCCCCAGCCAAACCCAACCTAGTGTCGACCCTTTAAGTCAACCAACCCTTAGCAACATGAGCAGGCCCAGCTGGGATGAGCTAAACTCAGCCAACCCTCAGGGAAGTGAAATATAATAAGTGACTGTTAGGAAGCCATTGCGCTTTAGGGGACTTTGTTATGCAGCATCAGCTGACTGATACAGTGGTCCAGGAAAGGATATGGGCTTTGGAGTCCTCAGACTCTAATTGAAGCCCTGCCACAGACTCACTCTGTGAACTTATGCAAATTACTTAACCTCTCTGGGCCTCATTGTCCTCATCTGTAAATTAGGCATAATAATACCTGCCTCACAGGGTTGTCATGACAACCGCATGGAGAGTAAATCTCCTGGATCTAAGTAGGGACCACTGGATGGTGGCTGTTATTATTATTATCATCAGAGTTATTTGTAAGGCCTAGGATGGGATTTGCTTTTCTCTCCAGATGACAAGGAGCTTAGCTTCTCCATGTTCAGTAAATATTCATTAGTCAGTTCAGAAAAGTTGCCCTTGTGCTAGGATTTGTGACATGATGGAAAAGCAATTGGATCAAGTTAGAAACCTGGGTTTGAATCCCAGCTCTGCCACTTCAAAACTAGCCTCTTCTAAAAATCCTGCCATGTGACCCAGGCAAGGGAATTAACTTCTAAGAGCCTCAAATTCTCCATCTGTGAAATGGGAATGATTGGACCCACTGGGTTCCCTGGTGTCCCCTTGATGACCCTGTAATGGACAGATTGCCTGGCACGGCCCACCACCAGCTAGATCTTCCCCTCCTTCTCCAGGAGCAGCAAGAGCCTTCAGGGCTGAATCCCTTTAGGTACCACTGCCCCCAGTTTTGAAGAGCTGCTTCCTCTCCTCGCTGGGCTCTGGAGTCAGACTACCTGATTTAACCCACAGCTCCTCCCTGTGCATCCTTGAGCAAACAATTTTGAACACCTCTAAGACTCAGTTTTGCTGTCTGTAAAATGGAGACTATAAAATAAATCTGTAAGGTTTTTGTAAGGTTTGTTTTGCTCTGCCAAAGCCAAAAAGCACGCTGAATGAGGATGGGCGGGGGGAGATAGAGAAGGAGGGAGGGAGGGAGGAAGATTACACACCTCAGGGCCCCCCAGGATGCTTGTCCTCAAATTTCTGCTCTTTGGATGACAGATTCCTCCTCATCATTCAGCTCTCAGCCCCATGTCACCTCCCCAGAGGGGCCGTCCTTTAGTCCCCTGATCTCAAGTAGCCCCTCGGACATTCTTTCCCATCTTCTGCTTTATATCCTTCAGAGAAACCATAACAATCAAAACACTGACTTGTTCATTCATTTCATTGTTTACTGAGTGTCTCCCCCACAAGACTCGATGCCCCGTGAGGATAGGGACAGTGTCTGTCTTGCTCCCAGCTGTATCCACTGCACCTAGCCCAGCACATGGCACACAGTAAGGGCTCAGTAAATATCTGTTGAGTGAATAATGAAAAGAACACAGAGGCTGAGATGCCTGAGCCGCAAGTCTCCGCTCACAGCCCGTCTATCCCGGGCTTCATTCCCATGGGCCTCCTTCCTAAGGCAGCACTGCCAAGCCCAGCTGCCTCTCGGAAGGGTCTCTGGCTGTCTTGTTTCCTAATCAGTCACCTCATCTCCCCTCCACACCGGTGTCACACTTGTTAGAAAAGCCAGGAGTCCCCACAGCCGTGTTTGCTGCCGATTTGAAATTATCTATCACTCAGGCTGAACTCCTTTGCCTGCCCATCTATCTTATCACCTGTGGAAGGAGCTGGCCTGGGGGAGCCGCTCTCCCCGCTCTCTTTGTCTCCTGCAGGCATCAATTTTCCTCACTCCTGGCTCGCAAACCCCTCCTGGATTGAGCTGCCTGCCCCCTTCCTCTGCATGGATGGATGTTTCCGGATGGATGGGCACCCCCCCGGCCTCCCGCCTTCCTTGCATCCCTACAGCAGTGGCCCCCATCACCTGCCCCCACCCCAGCTGGACCCAACCTGAGGGCAGGGTCCCCAGAGCATCCCCCTGGAGATCAGGGATAGAGTGTGTCTGGTTTCAGGCTCAGGGAACCTCACTGCAGGCAATCTCTCCCATCCCCTGCCCCCTGGGAGCAGTGGTTCTGGGTTTCCGGTCTGCAGGAGAAGCCCTCACCCCCAAAATAGGGGGAAGCTACACTTCTGGGTGCCTACTGTGTTCCAAACACTTCAAATGCATTATCTGATTTCATTTTCACCACAGCCTCATGTAACAGGAGCTGTTATAATTACTTCCATTTTATAGATGAGAACACTGAGGCTCAGAAGTAAACCGACATGCCTAAAGTAACCCAGCAAGAAGGTGGCAAGTAGGGCTCTGAATAAAGGTCTCGCTGACTCCCAGATCCACGTTGTCACCACCATCTCAACAGGAACTTCTCTGCGTTAAAACCTCAAACCTCTGGCTGCATTCATATGCCCATTTCCCTTAGTTCTGAGTCAGAAAAGAATTTTTTTTTTTAATCAGTAAAGACCAGTAGTTCCCAACCAGGGGCAATGTTGACCCTCCCAGGGGACATTTGACAATGTCAGGAGACATTTTTGGTTGCCAGTACTGGAGAGGGATGCTACTGGCATCCAGTGTGCAGAGGCTAGGGATGCTGCTCCTACGACAAGGAATTATCCAACCTGAAATGTCAATAGTGCCAAAGTTGAGAAACTCTGCCCTAGACCAGCCTTGCCGATGACCTCTGTGGTGATGGAAATGCTCTAGATCTGTGTTGTCCAAAAGGGCGGCCACTGAGCCCTTGAAGTGTCTACAGCAACTAAGGAACCGGACTTTAAATTTTGTTTTTTGTTTTTTTTGTGGTACGCGGGCCTCTCACTGTTGTGGCCTCTCCTGTTGCGGAGCACAGGCTCCGGACGCACAGGCTCAGCGGCCATGGCTCACGGGCCCAGCCACTCCGCGGCATGTGGGATCTTCTCGGACCGGGGCACGAACCCATGTCCCCTGCATCGGCAGGCAGACTCTCAACCACTGCGCCACCAGGGAAACCCTAAATTTTGTTTAATTTTAATTAATGTAAAAGTAAACAGCCACAGGTGGCTAGAGGCTTTACACCATTTTTTGCTAGATTGATCCTTTCTATCCATAAAAATGCTTCTCAAGAACTGGATTGAGAAGTGAAGGAAAAGAGAACATAGAACATGAGCCCCTTGAGAGCGCAGATATGTCTGCCGGTGACTTGTCACTCCTGAGAAGGAAAGAGCAAGACAGAGAGAAAGGCAAGGAAGAAAGGACTGACAAAGGCGATAACATTTAACCTACAGGCACACAATGGCACCTAGACGTCCAACCTTGCAAAAGTGCTTAGCTGTTCTGAGCCTCAGTGTGCCAGTCTGTAAAATGGGATAACTGTACATAACTCATGGCTGTTCTGTGGTATATGGGTTGAACTCACAATAACAGTCCCTAGACTCTGTCATCTCATTTCATTGTCACCACAACCCTCTGAAGCAGAAGGGGCAGGGATTAGCCAGTCCAACGGGGGCTGAGGCAACTGAGAGCCACAGACGTGAGGAGGCTCGTCAAAGGGCACACAGCCCATGAGCTCTACTACATACAAGCTGTGTGACCTGGCCCATCCCTGAGCCTCTCTGAGACCTCAATTTGCTTACCTGTAAATTGGGGATCATCAAAATGTCTACCTTGTGTTAGTTAAATGAAATAATACAACACAGGCAAAATGACTGTCAGGGTGTAATCACTCAAAATTAGCCACTGTTATTTTACTTAACAAGCACCTGTGTGGCCCCTATTCTGTGCCAGGCACTTTTCAATGTGTTCTACTCATGTTCCACACACTAACGCATCCGATCCCATAACAGCCCTATGAGATAGCATATCAGTCAGGATCTGACTAGGAAAACAGACACCACTTTAAGTATAAACCCAGAGGGAAGTTAAGGCAAGAAATTGATTACCAGCCAGTACTTGCCTCCACTTAGGCTGGAGGAACAGAGGGAATGAAGTGATGTTTCCAGAGCCCAGCGGCCAAGAGGCTCCTGACAGAAGCTGGACCCACAGCTGGGGGCCCAACAGGAAAGGCAGCTGCTAGCAGAGAAGCTCCCAAGGCAGGGAGAGAGAGGGAGAAATAACCTGGCTTCTCCCTTTCCCTCTACTCCCATTGGCTGAACCCAGCTGACACAGAAGAGCCTGGGTTGGGCTGCCCGTGGGAATAACATGGAAGGAGGGGGTCAAGGAGATCAGGGATGGGATCTGAGGCCCAAGACTGGCACAGGAAGGATTATTATTGACCCCACTACACAAAAGAGGACACTGAGATGCAGGAAGATTAAACAACTTGCCTGAGGTCACACAGGTTCTCCCCTTAACGCAATTCCAATCTGTGCCCATAACCCCTACGCTATGGCACCTCCCATACGATGGTTCAAGAGTTGTTTAGGGGTTTTTTGTTTGTTTTATTTCTTCTTCTTATTATTATTTTTTTTTTTTGGCGGGGGCGGCTGCGTTGGGTATTCGTTGCCGGGCACGGGCTTTCTCTAGTTGCGGCGAGCGGGGGCTACTCTTCGTTGCGGTGCGCGGGCTTCTCATTGCGGTGGCTTCTCTTGTTGTGGAGCACGAACTCCAGGCACGCGGGTTTCACTAGTTGTGGCTCATGGGCTCTAGAGCATAGGCTCAGTAGTTGTGGCGCATGGGCTTAGTTGCTCTGCGGCATGTGGGATCTTCCCGGACCAGGGGTCGAACCCATGTCCCCTACACTGGCAGGCAGACTCTTAACCACTGCGCCACCAGGCAAGTCCCTAGGGGTTTTTTTTTATGTGGTATATTGTACAGTTATACAATATTATATAAGTTCCAGGTGTACAACATAGTGATTCACAATTTTTTAATACTTGTGCAATTTATGATATGTGAATTAGAGCTCAATGTTTTCAAGATTCTTTCTCTTTTTAATTTTTTTAGATCCTTTCTCTTTTTACATTTTTAAAATTTTGGGACTCCCCTGGCAGTCCAGTGGTTGAGACTC
The DNA here is from genome assembly GCF_964341445.2 of Mesoplodon mirus. Lineage (NCBI taxonomy): Eukaryota > Metazoa > Chordata > Mammalia > Artiodactyla > Ziphiidae > Mesoplodon > Mesoplodon mirus. Next base: position 15,068,727 of record NC_138989.1, read on the forward strand.
TGCACTTCCATTGCAGGGGGCAAGGGTTCCATCCCTGGGTGAGGAACTAAGATCCCGCAGTCCGGGTGATGCGGCCAAAAAAAAAAACATTTTTACAATTTTTACTTTTTTATTGAAGTATAGTTGCTGTACAATATTATATAAGTTACAGACGTAAACATAGTGATCCACAATGTTTAAAGGTTATGCTCCATTTATCATTATTATAAAACATTGGCTATATCCCCTGTACTGTACAATATATCCTTGTAGCCTATTTATTTTATACAGAGTAGTTTGTGCCTCTTCATCCTCTACCATTATCTTGTCCCTCCCCCAGCCTTCTCCCCACTGGGAACCACTGGTTTGTGTGGTTTTTTTGGTTTTTTTTTTTTTGCGGTACGCGGGCATCTCACTGTAGTGGCCTCTCCCGTTGCAGAGCACAGGCTCCGGACGTGCAGGCTCAGCGGCCATGGCTCACGGGCGCAGCCGCTCCGCGGCATGTGGGATCTTCCCGGACCGGGGCACAAACCCGTGTCCCCTGCATCGGCAGGCAGACTCCCAACCACTGCGCCACCAGGGAAGCCCTGTGGTTTTCTTTAAAGGTGCTATTGGTATGACGCCAAAGTGACCAGACCCTGACTTCTGAGTGACAGGGTGGGATGCCCAGCTGGGGAGAGAAAACAGGCGCCGGGCCTGAAGGCAGGCAGAGGGGCTGGGGTTTAACCTGGAGGAGGGCAGCCCTAGAGCGACCGGGAGGAGAGACACACACCTTCTCCAGCCAGAACCGCATTAGCAGCGATTTCCTGAGGTGACAGGAACGGGAGTCGCCCGCACGAATGTTGCCCATTTGTAATCGCAAAGCAAGCATTTTTCCACCCCTTAATGGGGGACCCAACCAATCCGTGAGGCACCCTATTTCTCTTTGTCTTTCCCCTGCCAAGTCAGCAGGCTGACTGATCTCCCTCCGGTGATTAATTTTCCCCTTGACACCCTGGGGAATGAGACATTTGTCCCAAGGGTAGAAAGACAAAGAGGCCGGGCTCAAGTGCAGGCAGGCAGCAGAGCATCACGGGCCTGGCCCACCGTCCCGGGCACCCGACTCCTGGGAAGCCTGGGAGGAGGGCAGGCCAGCTGGAGAGCAGGGTTTACAGGGTTAGGGGGCCCCGGGGAAAGGTTGCCCAGCCTAGGGGTTAGCAAAAGGGAAGAGCCAAGGCAGAATGGAAGGCCCGGGAGAGCAGATCAGTGGACGCACAAAACCCACTGGGGGAGGAAATGGGATTCTCACTGGACCCAACTCAGACCAGGAGATAACGGCTCCACTGGCTATTCTACTTCCTGAATTGCTAAGACTCTGGATCAAACCAATTAGAAAAACAATCTAGGTGTGGTCATGGGGCAGGGAAGATGTAGAACATATATTATCTCTGGGTGTCACCTCTTCCTCTTTTGGAGCCTAGGGGTGGCAGGCACAGTCCTTAAGAGCCAGACTCCCTGGGCGCAAGCCCTGCCTTGGCCATTTGCTAGCTATGAGATTTGAAGCAAGTTGCTTAACCTCTCTGAGCCTCAGTTTCCTCATCTGAGAAATGGGCTAATAATTTTACTTACCTCATAGGGTTGTTGAGAAGTCCTTGGTCCTAAGGTCCATCTAAAACCTTAGAAACATGTCCAGCACATAGTGAGTGCTATATAAGTGTTAACCATTTACTCTTTATCTTTATGAGGTCTTTACTCTTTATCTTATGATATAGTGAGACTCTCTCAAGCTTGAATCCTTTCCAAATGCCCCAAGCATGACTCTTGTCAGACATGAGTAGCACTCCTAACATTATTTACTTCCTATGTTTACTTAAATTAATTCAGTTTTTACCTAAATTTATTTTAGAAGAAAACTGTTTATCCTGACCTTAAGTGGGAAACCGCTTAAATGTCATAATCAGAAGCTAACCAGACAAATAAATACCACAAGAAGGAAACATTATTATTAAATTCTAGCTAGTTCCTGCTCTCTGCTGAAGGATCCATGTCTGGGTCAACTCTCTCTTGTTAAAAATGGAGATTAGCTAGTGCTGGGCGGTGTTACAGACAAAGCAGTACCTAGCTGAGACTTCCATCTGGATGGAATTGAAAGGATGGAAAAGGGAATCACTTTCTCACCATGAGATTCAGCGTCAGGTAGTGTCCTACACACAAGGCAGTAAAAACCTTCTCCTGGAGCCCCAGGGGTCACATCGCACCCTGTGGACCATGCCATTCTGGGGATATTCCAGCTCTGACTTCTGGTCAGTTGGTACCTCTGGGTTTTGGGATGACTAGCTTGCTGCTGAAGCTAAGAAGCAATGGTTTCCCCAAACAGGTTGGTGGGACCTGAGTATTCGACCAAGGACTAACTAGGGTGTGAGTGAGGCAGAACCCCACTTCCTGTAGGCTTCCATCTTGGTTTTTAAAAATCAAACAAAAGCCACGGATGTGGTGTTTCCTGCTGTCCTTTTCTACCCATTGAACCAGCGGCCACTGAAATCAAGAACCCTGCACATCGCCTTTAACCAGTTCGTGCTGAAAGAAGAAGGTGCTTTTGGGGTCACTGACTGGTTAAGGCTCCAATAGGATCATGAGGAGGAAATGAGAGTCAGTAACTTGATGCTCCAGGATTTATGGGAGAGAAGGGAAGCCATGAGGCAGGAGGGTAAATGGAGAGAGATCCAGCACTGATTTCTATGTTATCTTTCTTACCTCCGTCATCTCCCCACTCCTCCATCCAAGCACCTTGGGGTGGGGGGGAATCATGCCATTTACCCCTGGATTCCCTCAGGAGAGCTACTTGAGATCAGTAGGTTCAACAGGGGCTGTGAAACTCCCATAGGAAATCCAGTAACAAATCTTTATTGAGCACCTACTATGTGCCTTGTTGAACTCATCTTTGAGCTCTCCCTCTGAGCCTGGCATGTAGATAGTTGAATGTTTGTTGAAGGAATAAATAAATGAACGGCTGATTGAAATGAATTGATTGGATGGATGGATGGATGGGTAGATGGATGGATGGATGGATAAATGAATGGAAAGGCTGAAGGATAGGGGAAAGGAAAGAAGGGGAGGTTACAAAAGACTGGTAGAGGATTTATGAAAGGAATAGGAAGAAAGGAAAGAAGAAAAAAAGGAAGGGAGGGAGAGAGGAAGGAAAGAGGATGGGTTGATGGATGGATTGATGAATAGATGGATAGATATTTGGATGGACGATTAATTTTTTAAAAAAAGGATGGGTGTATAGAAGAATAGATACATGAATGGAAGGAAGGAAGAAGGAAGGAAGGGAGGGAGGGAAGAGGGAGATAGAGAAGGATGCTGGGCAGTAAGCTAGCTGCCAGGAGGTTCAAATATATTCAAGGAGATGCTGATAGCTGAGGGGCTGTCTAGGAAGGACACCGTGAGAGGGGAGAATCTAGCACACAGGATTAGAACACAGAACTTATTTTAAGTTTCCCCTAGCAAGGGCCGTCCACCCCAAATGGACCTATCTCCTGCTGTCACATGCACTGTGACTTTCCCACCACTGTGTCCTTGCTCACATGGTTCCTCTCACCTAGAATACCCTCCCTGCCCCCTACCTGTCCAAGCTAATCCATCCTCTGGCTTGATTCAAGGTCACCTCCATCAGGTGACACCAAATTGTCTCCCAGTTCTGGCTGTAGGATTCCGGGGAATATAAGGTGAGCTCGTTTGTGTTCTCAATGGGGGCATGTACTTGAAAAGTGCTTTGCAGTCTGAAAATAATACTCAAAGGCTGGCAAATGAGAAGGGAGGCATTATGGTTATTGTTATTCGTGTTATAACATCAGAGTTCACTGGGTGCTCACGACGGACCATGCATTGTACTAAGCTCCTCTGAATGCTACCTGTGAGTGAATCTTCACACAGCCTTACCATCTCCAATTTATAGATGAGAAAAGAAAGCTCAGAAAGGTTAAGTAACTTGCTGGAGGTTGCACAGCTGCCTAGTAGCAGGGCTGGGACTGGAATGCAGGAACCTGGTTCACTCTAAAATTTCTGTGTCCTGTTAGCCCTGCCTTCCTCAACTAGACTGCGGAGGCAGGAAGTGGGTGTCAAATTCTCTGTAGGTCCTGCTCCTAGGCCAACACCCTACTAAGTGAGCCATCAAAGCAAATCCCCCTTGATCCTTAGGAAAGTTTGCATCTTCTTTAATCCTTCGTTTCTTCCTAAATGCCCCATAAAATCCATGGGTTTGGGCCCCATCCCCCAACCTCAAACACCCCGTGAGCGTTGCTACTTCAGGTATGTATTCACCTCTGCATCTACTGTTCCTTCGCCACAGAATGTCCTACCCCCCAGATCTTTGTTACATACGTGACTCAAATACTCACATGTAAGAAGTAACCTTTACAAAATGTGTTCATGACTACTGCGTAAGGTGTGAATGAGTTCCCTTTTATTTTATTTTATTTTTGCCACATGGCATGTGGAACTTCCCCAACCAGGGCCCGAACCCGTGCCCCCTGCACTGGAGGCATAGAGTCTTAGCCACTGGACTGCCAGGGAAGCTAGTCCTCCATTCTACGGATGAGCTGCTCAGGTGTAGGTGCTGCCTCCAGCTCCTAAGGGATGGCGTCTGCAAATGCCAGGGCTTTCCCAGCCTGTGGGGAGTGGAAACCGGGTGGAAACAAGGGCTCGGTTTTACACAAACCTTTCTAATCCAAAGCAAATAAACAAAGGCCGGGAAGAGAGAAAGGGAAGCAGGCCCTCCTACACATCAATGCCCACCGCCAGCTCAGGGGGCTCTAATTGCCTGAGGGACCACCTGGTCTCCACTTAGCAGAATACTGCCCCCTTCGCTTGGCGCCATGGCTGTGCGGCAGCAAAGGGACGTCAGGTGCTTCTTGGCCGGGAGACTGGTGCCTCCAGCCAGCCTGGGTCCCCACCACCGTGCGGTGGACTAAGTGGGCCAGGCGGGATGCTCCCTTCCTACTGGCTAGAAAGGGGTTCGCTCTGCACATTGCTGGGGTTTTGTTTTCTTCCTCCTGCCCCTGGCAGGGGAGGCTGTCAGAGCTGGCTGCAAGCTCTGTCCCTGGAATTTGCCATCTCAATTAGGACCCAAGATGAGCGAAACACCTGATGGGGAGAGGAGGGAGAGGGAAAGAGTAGAACAGGGCTGGGAGACCCTCCATGCAGTGCCTCTGGGAAGCAGAGATCCGAAGAGAGAGAGGAAAGCAAAGGAGGACCTAAGAATCCTCCGGGCCTGCTCGTTCTGTAAATGAGGAGAGGGGAGGGAAGGGGGCCACCAAGGAGCTGCAGCAGCGGGCTGGACAGGATTTCTGACTCTCTGACAACTATTACTAATAATAAGAGTCACCGTCCAGTGAATACCTGCTATGTGCCAGGGAGGGTGCTAAATATTTTACATGTTTTATCTAAACAACCTTTGCAAGATAAGTATTCATTTATTCATTCACTCATTGCCACAAGTATTTCTTTTTTAAACTTATTTATTTATTTTTGGCTGTGTTGGGTCTTTGTTACTGCGCGCGGGCTTTCTCTAGTTGTCAAGAGCGGGCGCTACTCTTTGTTGCGGTGGGCAGGCTTCTTGCTGTGGTGGCCTCTCTTGTTGCAGAGCACGGGCTCTAGGCACAGGCTCAGTCATTGTGGCACGAGGGCTCAGTCGTTGTGGCTCGCGGGCTCTAGAGCACAGGCTCAGTAGTTGTAGCGCACGGGGTTTAGTTGCTCCGCGGAATGTGGGATCTTCCCGGACCAGGGCTCGAACCCGTGTCCCCTGCATTGGCAGGTGGATTCTCAACAACTGCACCACCAGGGAAGCCCCCCACAAGCATTTCTTGAGCACATACAGACTCAGACACCATTCTCCAACCTGAGGATTTGATGACGACCTTCCTAGACAGACGTAGTCCCTGTCCTCATGGAGTTTACAATCTAGTTGGGGGAGACAGGCAATAAACAAATAAACAAATAACTAAATAATGTAAGTACTTTAGAAGGTGATTGGGAAAGGTCTTTGTAAGGAGGCAGGCAACATGTGAGCAGAGATCTGTATGAAAGGAGGGTACAAGTCATGTGGATGAAGGAAGAGCCATCCAGGAAGAGAGAACAGCAAGCGCAAAGGCCCTGGGGTAAGAGTGAGCTCGTGAGTTTGAGTGACAGCTCGGGGGCCAGGATGGCTGGTACATAGTGAGCCGGGGGCGTGGTAGGAGACAAGGGTAGGGAAGCAGCAGGGTGTCAACTAGCGAGGCCTTGGGAGCCATGGGAAGAAGGTAGGATGTGGAGGGTCTGAGCTGGGAGTGATGTGATCTGACTGATAATTTACAAAGATCCCTCTGGCAGTGTGTGTGGGAGCAGGGGTGGGAGCCGGGAGGCCAATGAGAAGGCTGATGCTCTAGTACAAGTCAGGGAAGACCATCGCCCAGACCAGGGCAGTGGCAGCAGGGATGGAGAGAAATGTTTGATTTGGGAAACAATTTGGAGATGAAGCTAAGAAGAATAAATAATCTTCATTCACAAACAGGCAAACTGAGGCTCGGAGGGTTAGCATGACTTGCCCAGGCTCTCAGTGAGTTGGTGGAATTGGGACCAAGAGTCAGGATTCCTGGGTGAAAATCCTCGCTGCACCCCAAGTCACCATCTTAAAACAGGGTCTGGAAAGCTTTCCTGTAAAGGAACAAATCATAAATATTTAAGGCTTTGCGGGCCACACAGTCTCTGTTGCAAGTACAGTACTCAACTCTACTGTTGTAGCTCAAAAGCAGTCTTATGCAGTATGTAAACAAGTGGGCGTGGCTGTGTGCCAATAAAACTTTATTTACTAAAACAGGTGGCTGGCCCAGGGGCCAGAGTTTGCTGGCAAGACCTAACGTGGCTCAGGAAGACTTTCAGAAGAAGCGAGCGATGAGAAACCATCGAAAGAAGCAAAAATAACCCTATTAACGGATTTAGGTTCACGGGACAGAACTTCTGTGCCCTGAGAAAATGAAAATGCTGAACATAAAGAAACCATAACATTTGACCTCAGCTGGGAAACATCCAGCTCCACTAAGAAACCCTGCCTTCAGCCCACTGGGAGGAAGGGCTGAGCGTGACTCCCTGCCCAGAGGTGTCTGGCCGGCTGATGACGGGACCGAGGAGGTGGGATCTGCGGCCATCCCCACATCATCACCATCACAGATGTGTGGGCTGGCAACACCTCCCATCCATTGGCACTCTGCGATCGTCCCAGGAGAGAAAGCAGGACACAGATGCTATTCCGGAGCATGAAATGGGTTTGGGAAATGGAGACCTTGCCGAGGGGAAGGAAACACCCCTGGGGGTCTTCGTCATCTGTGTTAAGAAAGGGCTGGCACCACTTGCCAAGCAGAGGTTGCTGTTTTGTTTGGTGTGAGTTTATGTGTGCATCTGTTTAGAGGGCGTGGATTTTTTTCTTTAGATTTGATATTTGGTTTAACAAAAGCCTTTCGACAATACCTGGTTTGTGCTGCTCCCGTCACCTGGTGGGAGACTTGCATGGCAACACTTGGACTGTCTGAGCCTCGGTTTCCTTCTCTGTGAATCAGGAAATAATCGAAGGAGAAGTGGCATCTCGCTGGGTGAGCCCAGTGGCTCTCAACCTTGACCATGGATCAGAATCACCTTGGAAATTTCAAGACACCCCAGTGCCCAGGGTTCCTCTCCAGATATTCTGATTCAGTCACTTTGGGGTGGGGCTTGGCCATCAGTATGTTTAAAGTTGCCCTTTTTTGGGTGACTCTTGGGCATAGCCAGGATTGAGACACAGTGGGCTAGATGTTTTTCGTAGACATCAGGAAGGGAGTCTCAACCAGGGCAATCTGGCCTGCAGGGGACATTTGGCCATGTCTGGAGATGTTTGAGGTTCTTACAGCTGGGGGGTGGGGGATGCTGTCCTATCTAGTGGGTGGAGACCAGAGATTCTGCTAAACATCCCACACTGCACAGGACACCCCCCAAACAAAGAAGGATCCACAGTGTCAAGGTTGAGGAATGCTGACAGAAGGGATCGCTAAGTGTTGTGACAGAACCGAGTCAGGAAAGATCCAAATAAGAAACCTTGACAGCAAAGGTTCAGCAGCCCTCAACTTAGGTCTAAGTTCATCTGTGAAGCTGCTTCAAGTTCCCACCAGCTATGGGAGATGCCCCTCCCTGGGACTCCCATAGCCCCCTTGAGTATCCGTCAGGCTCCAGCAAGGACATCAGAAGTGTTCACAGCAGAGCGGATGATACAGGGAATCAGTTACTCTGGTGATGAGGATGTTGAGAGCCCATGGGGGACAGTGAGGACACACCGGAGATTAGTGACAACAGGAAGTTGCCTCCGTCCTAATCAGGAAGGACAGAAGAAGAGGGTAGTAGCATCAGAGCCCGGGCAGTGGGGATCCTCAGAAGAAACTAGAGCCACAGCCGGAGGCTTTCCAGAAGGGGCTGGAGCCACAGAGCTGCAACTGCTGTCAGAGAAGAGAGAGAGACAGAGAAATAGCCTGGCTTCTCCCTTCCTCCTGCCCTCCAGTCCCCTGACGGTGCCTCCCACTGGCCAAACCCAGCTGACCAGGAGTCCAGAGGCATCAACTCCCCTGTGGAGCAGAATCGAGCTGGGGGGTCGGGGGGCGGGGAATGGATCTGAGAGCAAAGGAGCTTAAGACCAGCCTGCCCAGCCCTCCATCCTGCTCCAACTGGCCACTTGTCTTGTTCACAAGGATACCCAGGTGCCTGCCCAGAAGCTGGCACTGAGGAAGTGCCCATCTATGTCTGACAATGCATTGAGGGGAGGGGCTCATCTGGGTTGAACACACCACCCTGCTCCTTTGTGCCTCCCGTCTGGAGTAGTTTCAGAAGAGGGACCCTTGGTTAAGCCAACCTGGAACTTTCCAATCATGTCTCCCGGCAGGAATCAATCAATAAACAATGTCTTGAGCACCTATTACATCCCCAACCCACTGCTATCAGCTCTGGGTGCTCAGAAACCCAACAAAACATGGTGAACAAGATAGGCAGCTGACATTTTCGTGGGATACAGACAGTAAGCAAGTAAACAAATGCATTCGGTGATTTCAGAGAATTCTAACTGTTGGAAGGAAACAAACAGGGTGATGTGGGCAGGAGCTCATATCAGGAAAATGGACTATTTTCTACAGATTGGTTAGCAGAAGCCTCCGTGAGGAGATGTTGAAGCTGAGACCTGAATGAAGTGAAAGGAGGAATCATGAAGCATCCCAGGCAGAAGGACAAACAGCAAGTGCAAAGGCCCTGAGGTAGGGATGTCCTTGGTGTGTTTGAAGAACAGAGGGTGGAGCAGTCAGAGCCAGGGAAAGATGAGGGTTAGACAAAGGCCAAGATTATGTAGGGTCACAATCAGGGTCACAAATTGGGTTTTAGTTTAAAGGAGATAGGAAAGCTTTAGGCAGGTTAACGACATGATGTGATTTCTGTGTTTATAAGATCACTCTGATGTTGTGATGGACTAAGTTGAATAAATGAGTCACGTTATCATTGATTCACATGGATTTTACAGATTAGTAAATTCTTCCCCGCCCCCCCAAAAAATGGGGGATCATTATAAAATTGTCAACCCTTCATCTCACCAAGACTGAAAATGTTCCCCCCACCCCCGCAAAAAAACCCTACTGGCTCTGATCATCATAACTGTATAATAGAAAGGACATTCTGACACCAAGAAAAGTAGGAAGGACAGAATAAGAGATGATGCTTTGTACTGAACACATTTAGCTTTGTGCAAAGCTCTCTCCTTGGTCCTGAATCTTCTTATTCTCTCTGAGGACAGGTGGACCCTTCATCAGCCCCTTGTTCACCCTCCTCCCCCCACCCCCACCCAAGCTGGCCAGGAGGTCTGGGGAGCAGCCTGGGGTGTGATGGAGTCCAGATTCTCAATGGGGGGCTGTGATGAAGCCCTTCTTTCAGCCATACCCCTTTTGATAAAACTAAAGGAGGAATCAGGATCGAGTCCCCATCTCCCCCCACACCAGGATGCCCCGCCCAGGTGTGAGGATATCTGAGTCATAAAAGGCAGGAGTCCTCCCTGGAAGCTCCGAAGATGACACTGAGCATTAGTTTACATTACAAATAATTTTAAAAATGCAGATAATAGTTATTGAGCACTCATATGATAACTATTCATTCATTTAACAATGATCATATAATAATTGTAATGTATTGTATATAGTATACAAGTACTATTATTACTTAATATTATATATAATATCTGTACTGTTGTATAATCATAATAATGCCGTAAGGCAGAGACCACAGTTTTATGATGAGAAACCTGGGGCACAGAGAGGTTCCTTGCCTGTAGCAACACAGCACATAAATGGAAGAAGAACTGGGATTTGAACTCATGCAGCCTGACTCCAGTGCGAGTGATTTTCATTTTTCCACTATGCTGCTTAGGTTTTTCTCCTTTGCTTTCCAAATATAAAATAACGTTATAAAATTACATGACAAGAATGAACATGCTTTATCACACTGTACACACCTCACCCATTCTTTCTTTCAAGATTCGAATCCAACTCCTATTTGTTTATGCAGCAGAAAGGCATTGAATGCCTACTGCATAGAAGGTTCTTTTCTTGGCCCTGGGGGTTGGCCCCCAGCCCCACCCCCTGGCAGAGAGAACTGGAGAGGGCACCCCAGAGATGGGAGTGCCGGGGACAGAGGCCTGGGGGTGCGAATGATGACAGGAATAGGCCAGAGAGATGGGAAGGCAAGGGAGCTGCACAGAGCAGAGGGGTGCAAGGAGGCGAGGTGGGGGAGGCCCGGAGGGACACTTGGGAGAGACTTCGAAGCGAGGCAGTATTTGGGCATCTCATCACCCCACCCATGCCTCAGCCCCTGAGCAGCAAAAGGGCGCATCAGTGAAACACATAAAAGCCCCTTTTTGATTCCGTTCCAAGGCCTTGTTTCAAGGCCACGCATTCTTTAAAGATTTACTCCTTCATTCACCAAAGGCTTGATGAGCACCTACTACGTGGTGTGCCAGGCACGGAGGATACAGCTGCTAACCGAACAGACGAGTCCCTGCCCTTTCATAGGTGAATGCCGCAGGCACGCACGTGTAAATCAAATACTCCTGCAAATAAGAGTGTGATTACAAAGAAATGAAGAAAGGAGTCTGAACAGACCGGGAGACAATGCAAGGTGACCTGGGCTGGCCTTTGGGCGCAGATCGGACGCAGGAGTAGGAACTGGCTGGCTCAGAGCTTCTCACAGCTTCTCACAACCCTCCCACAGCTTCAGAATCACCTACAGTGATTTTAAAATGACCCACACCCACGTGCCACCCCAGAGAATCTGATTCAGTTGGTCTGGTGTGGGGTTCAAGGGCTGGTGAGCTTTAGAAACTTGACCAGGGGATTCTAATATGCAAAGTTGGGAAACACAGGTTGGACAAAGAGAGTGAGAAGAGCTTTCCAGGCAAGGAGGTCAGCCTGAGCCAAGGCCCAGGAACTGAAAGAGCTTGCCACTTGGAGGAACAGAAAGAAGGGAGAGCGACAGGAAGTAAGATCTGTAGGGCCACAGCCGTCAGCCAGCCAGTCCTGCGGGCCATGCGAGGAGCTGGGTTTTAACCAGAGGAGAGAAACTTTCAAGTTAGTACGTTTCAACGATCACAGACGAGAAAATGGAGAAGTTAGTTCCTCTGGCCCTGGCTGGCTGCAGATTTCTTTTTCCAAAAGCAAAGAGCTTTCTAGAATCAGAGGGCTGGGCAGACCTCCTTTCCTTCAAATGTCTTTTTCCCTCTCATGAGTGCCAAGAGCCAGCTTCAAGTCCCACCTCTGCCCCCATAGTCTACACAACTCTGTAGCAACCCTGAGCCTCAGTTTTCCCATCTGTCCAATGGGGCCAATGTTTTCCGATTCCCAGAGGAGGCAAGTGAGATCTCCCGTGGGGCACTTGCAAGCACCCTTTCCCTGGGAGCCTACTCTGTGCCAGGCACTGTGCTGGGCATCTGAGATAGAGCCATGAACACGCTGTAGCTGCTGCCCTCAAAAAATTCCAATGCTTGGGCTTCCCTGGTGGCGCAGTGGTTGAGAGTCCGCCTGCCGATGCAGGGGACACGGGTTCGTGCCCCGGTCTGGGAAGATCCCACATGCCGCAGAGCGGCTGGGCCCGTGAGCCATGGCCGCTGAGCCTGCACGTCCGGAGCCTGTGCTCCGCAACGGGAGAGGCCACAACAGTGAGAGGCCCGTGTACCGCACAAAAAAAAAAAAAAAAAAAAAAAAATTCCCATGCTGGTGGAGAGGATGAAGAAGTTGACAGATATCCTGTGTCGAGAGAGGGGGCCGGGGCCAGGCTGGTGCGGCAAGGTCCTCATCGTGACGTCGCCTCTTATCCTGCACATGGGACTGATGGAGGGCAGCGAGTGGCCTCCAGGAGGGCAGTGGGCCATCGAGAGAGGTGTAGGGCAGGCATGTTGTGGGGTGGACGGCGACACTGAGAGAGGATGGGGTGCGGGCTCAGGGTGGGTGGTAGGGAAACTTGCCTTGGGGATCCTCAGGGAGGCAGCCCCAGAAGGAAGGTGACCACACAAAGGGAGCCAGGCGACAGCAGGGGGAGCCTAATGCAACCTTTTAAAAAAACAATAAATAACAGCGCCCGTGATAAATGCATCCCCTCACCTGAATGGCGGCTGGAGAACTGGCCCCTTCCTTCTAATCACTTAATGACCCCCAAGAGGGCGGGGGGGGCTCACTCAGGGCCCTCCTCCTCCTTCCCCTCTCCGCACCGGGGTCTATAAAGAGAAACTCGCTCCTTAAAGAGGGTCATTTACAAACCCTCCTTAATGGAGGGAGGTAGAGCTCCCGGGTGACACCCTTCTGGTACCGGACAAGGGTCATGAGAAAGGAATTGGCTTCGGAGGCCCGCGCACATGAGCCCGCCCAGCCCCGAGCAGGCCCCCTCCCCCCACGCTTCTCTAGCCAGGAGCCCCGCGGCTGGCACGCTCCGATGTATTTATTATTTCCACACCCCCCCCATTGTCTGGGCCTCCCCCCACCCCTGCCCGAGCCCCTTCACTCCTCAGGGCCTCCCCCCTCCCCAACCGCCCCTCCGGCCCGCCCTCCGCCTGCATCCAGCCTCTCATAATAGCATCCTTTTCACAGAGACAAATTGTCCGGCCTCAGGATGCACCTGAGGACTTTCGCCCCTTAACAAATGGTCTTTTAATTTTCTACCAGAAGGGCAGAGGGAAGGGGGGCTGAATCAATCACACATCCATCTTCATCATTGCTGCCGAGGGACTCTTTTTGCTGGCTGGCTGCCCCTGGGGAAGATGGGGTGAAGAAGAGGAAGGGGGGCGCCGTCGGAAGGGCCGTGGGGGGAGGGGCAGCCGCGGGGAAGCGATGCGGAGAAGCCCATCGCTGAGTCCCGGAAGGAGCTGCCCCCGCCCTGCACACCTCGCCTTCTAGTTTCATTTGAGTCCAGCCAGCACTACCCAGGGCATGAGGTACTGCCGTTTGGGGAAATGGGGAGACTGAGACCCACATCACCAGTAGTCTTACAGCCAGGCAGTAACAGAGCAGCCATGGGAAAGCAGCTCACACCTCTTTGCCACGTCTGGCAAAGTCTGGAGTCAGATAAACTGGCTTCCAGTTCCCTGTCCCTGCTTACTAGCTGCATCCTGGCCAAGTTCATCATTCAGCCTAAGCCTCAAACTTCTCGACTGTAAAATGGGGTAATAATATTGCTTAGCTCCTAAGGGTGTTATGGGACTAAGTGAGATAATCCATAGGAAATGCTTAGCCCAGTCTGAGGCACAGAGTGTGCATTTGATCCATGATAACTATGTCCCTGGAGGTTCCCATGCCAGGTTCTAGGTTTCAAACCACCCCCCCACACACACACAGACTACCCTCCCTTCTCAAAAAATGGTGCCTCTACTTAGAAATTTGGCTTTCCTGGAGTCTGGGGAGCTGGCATCTACTTTCAGGCCAGGTATGTCCCTGTCTCAGGGCCTTTGCATTGGCTGTTTCTTCTGCCTGCTTCCCTTTACCTCCTCAGGTCTTCACTCAAATGTCATCTTCTGAGTGAGGCATTCCTTGATTATCCTATATATCAATAATATTGGAACACTTCCACAGTTGCTTTTTCTCAGGAGCACTTATCACTATCTAAAACAATACGTGTATTTCTTATTGATTTAATACTTATCCATGGGCCAGGCATGGTTCTAAGCACATTTCAGGCACTGGCTCATTTAATTCTCATACAAGCTAAGAGGTAAGCATGATTGTTCCCTGTTGAACAGATGGAGAAACTGTGGCACCCAGCGAGGTGTACTGAAAGAGCCTACCTGCAGTGGCACCCCAGTAGCAGTGAGCACACCTGGAGCCCAGACCATGGCGTCTACATACCATTCCCCACTAAAAGGAACCAGGGCCCCTTGGACAAATGACTAATTCCAGATCTGGGGCAGGGAAAGCACAAAGTGAGTCTGAAATATCTGCCTGTGCAAGACAGTAAGGAAGTGTTCAAAGAATGAGGGAGACCCATCAAAGAGCACAGGAGCCAGCTTGAAGGGCTCCCATTGGCCAAATCTAGGATGTTTGAGCATCCAAATAAACAGTAATAGTAAAGGATTATTGCTCATTTAATAAAATAAGAGTCCATGAGCCCATGCTGAACATAGTAAGTAAATAAATGATTAAGGAATTCTCTTCTTTACAGTTGGGAAATATCATCATAATAATTGATTCAGGCAAGAATCACCAAACAATGCTAAAACCAATCAACCAAAGTCTGAAGAGTAACTAGCTATTTACATCGTCTTAAAGCATCTCCCCACAATGTTCTTTCTTATTACAGAGGGAAAATAGTAAGTCTCCAGTGGGAAAACTTGGCAGACACCACCCAAAGCAAGTGATCAAAGTTAACATCCCCAGTAATGGAACAAATCAGCATCTTGTGCCTCCTGATACAATGTACCAAGAAGAACACAGCATCACCTTATAGAATGTCGGCCAAAGTGCACAACCTGAATCAAATCATAAGGCAACATCAGATACACTCAAATTGAGGGACATCTTACAGATCTTACATCTGTACCTTAACATCTGATGTTTCAATACCATCAATGTCTTGAAACCCAAAGACTGAAGACCTGATTCCAGATTAAACGAAGCTGAAAAGATATGACACTGAATGCAATGTGTGCTCCCAGAATTTCTTTTGCTATGAAGGATGTTATCAGGATAAGTGAGGAGCTCTAAGTAAGATCTTGATTAGATAATAGTATTATATCAATGTTTATTTCCTGATTTTGACTGTTGTACTGTGGTTATATAAGAGAACATCTTTGCTTTTAGGAAACCGACCTTGACGCACTTAGGGGTAAAGAGGTATATGTATGTGAATTACATGTCTGTAACTCACTCTCAAAAAGGTTTAGAAAAAAATAGAGACAGAGAGAGTGAGCAGGCAAATGTTAACACTTAAGGTTATACAGGAGTTTTGCACTATTTTTTCAAGATTCTTATATGTTAATATTTTAAAATTAAAGAAAAAGAAATGAAACTGATCACAGAGAGACTGAAGAACGTAGGCAGGGTCACACAGCTAGTAAGTGGAAGAACTAAGGTTGGAATCCTGGCAGTTCCTGCTCTCAGACACATGCCAGCTCATCCTTTATTGCCTGTCTTCCAGTCTACCACCCATACACGCTTCAAAGCCCCAGGGAGACAATTTTTTTTTGGTTTGGTTTGGTTTTTGTCTTTTATCTGTTTTGTTCACCACTGTATTCCCAGCACCTAGAGCAAAGCCTGGCTCACAGTGGGAGCTCAGTAAATATTTGTTGAGTGAATGAATGAAGAGCAGACAGATGAGTTACGGTGCCCAGGGTCACACCGCTATCGGGGGCGGAGTTTGGGGAAGCTCCAAATGCACACTCTTACAGCTACTACATCAGATGACTCCCATACTCAGTGTTCTGAGGACTCAAAGCCTAGAGAATTCCCACAGGAAGCAGGCTCTGCAGCACCGCATCCCCACCAAAGACAGAAAAGAAAAACCAAATTCTCCCTTTTCCCTGATTATAGGGCCACATACCTGGACCTACTGAATAAGTTGAGCTTATTGGGGCCGATTAAACAGGAATGCAGATCTCAGATCAAGCCTGAGGCCACTGAGAAAACCAACCCTGCTGGAGGCTTAGCTCAGCCAGGAGGGGAGCTGGTTAAAAAAAGAAAAAAAGCTTGGCTTCCTCTCTCCCTCTCTCACCTCCCCTCCTCCTCTTCCCCCAAATCCATCCCCTGAGGGAAGGCAGGGAGCCCTGGGAGGGCTGGCTTCCCCTCCGCGGAGAGGGAACCGAGGGAGAAGGTTAATTAGATGTTTGCATCCAATTTACGTCTTGTTTGTGAAAGCGCTGTTTCAGCTGCAGCCTGGGCAGCAGCCCCTTGCCCTCCATCATGCGTCTCAGAGTTACTTCACAGCTCCGGAACTGGTTAGCCTGGGTCAAAACGCGTCCATTATCATTTTATCACTGCCTCTTCCTCTATAATTACAGAGCTCTGCTTTCTCCCCCGCACCAACACACACACTTTTCTGTTGTTTCAACCCACCCACTCGCTTCTCTTCCTCCTCCCTGGGCACCCACGTTGGAAGTGATAGGCCTTGGGGAGGACCCGTGTGAGCCAACTCCATGGACCCCACGGGCACCTGCCTTCCTCGGGCTGGGCTCTGAGCTGGGCACCCTAGGGGACACCCAAGGGCCTGGGACTCGGGGGATGGCTCCCTCCAACTGGCTGCCCCCACCAGCGATCAGAGGCCCCTTGCCATCTCAGATGCCTGTAGATAAGTGAGACTGGTTGGAGAGTGTGAATCAGCAGGCAGCAGAGGAGACCACAGCCAGTGGAGGAGACCACAGCCAGTGCAGAGCACAGCCCCGCCTGAAGGGGGCACCATTCCTCAGCTCTGGCCAATGATAACTGTTGATTGGCAAATTGGCCAAGCTCTGTCTCTGGTGAAGATAGGGGGATGGGGTGAGGTGACATGTGGGTAGGAAGACAAGGTGGTCCAGGATAGACGAATAGCCCAACACTAGAAACTACCCAAATACCCATCAACAATAGAATAGATAAATCAAATATGGCTCATTCATACAATGGAATGTTACACAACAATGAGGAAAAAAAAAAACAATCCACAACTATGCAGGACAACATGGGTGAATCTCACAAACATAATGTAAGTGAATGAGCAAGAGCCCTCAACACACATGTTCCAAGATTCAGGTTCTAAAAGTCCACTTTGGGGGACTTCCCTGGTGGTCCAGTAGTTAGGACTCCGAGCTTCCACTGCAGGGGACACGGGTTCAATCCCTGGTCTGGCAACTAGGATCCTGCAAGCCAAAAAAAATAAAATAAAATAGCAATTTAAAAAAAAGTGGTCCGGGGGCTTCCCTGGTGGCACAGTGGTTGAGAGTTTGCCTGCTGATGCAGGGGACACGGGTTTGTGCCCCGGTCCGGGAAGATCCCACATGCCACAGTGCGGCTGGGCCCGTGAGCCATGGCCACTGAGCCTGCGCGTCCGGAGCCTGTGGTCCACAGCGGGAGAGGCCGCAGCAGTGAGAGGCCCGCGTACCGCAAAAAAAAAAAAAAAAAAAAAGTTGTCCTGCTTTGTTCTTGCAGGGATATCTGTGGGGAGAAAGGAGGGGGGCGCTGAACAGTAACTCCCCCACCTCCACCTTCCAGGGTGTGTAATCAGCCTCCCTATTGGCAGACAGGGAAACTGAGTGCCAGCGAGAGGAAAGACCAAGGTCACCAGCTAATCAGAGGGAAGGTTGAGATTGAACCTCCTGAATTCATGGCCAGGGGGCTTGCCTACTCCCTTACATTAAAGTCCCTACCATTCAAGGTCCCGATCTGCTGTTTCTCAGCCCCAGCCCCACAGAACCCCCTGCCCCTCCTTGATCAGCAGGGGTAGCAGGGGAAGGAATCCCTTTCTGGGGTGGGGCCTTTGGAGAGAGGAACTTGGATAAAAGAGAACTAGAAGAGGGAAATGGTACCATTTATCCTGACTCCTCCAAGCATTCCAGACTCTGTTCTAACGTATGGAATTACTCTCTGCCTCCGTTTCCCCCTCTCCCAACATTTGGCTTCTGTGGATGGGAACTGTGCCTGGCGGCTGTGAGGAGAGGAGATTGGAGGGGAGGAGAGGAAGGTGAGGTCCGTTGGAAGGGACGAGATGATGGGGGCTTGATCTGAGGCCATCACAGTAGTGCTGGAGAGATCTACACACCGTACACCACCCAGAGTGTTACAGGGGGCATTGTGCCCGTCCAAAGCCCTGGCATGGATCCCTAAGAACCCCTGATTTCTAAGCTTCATCTTCATAGCAAAGGGTGTCTCCAGCTCCTTGCATTAGACGCTCACCCTCACAAGACCCTCTAGCCCCTGCTCTGGGCTCCTTCCCAGTGACTAGATGGGTGGGTGGGTGGGTAGGTGAGGACATGCCTAGACAGAATTAGTAAATTCCCTTGGGCATCAGTCCCCACCCCTAACTCAGTTGGGGAGATCAGAAAGTCTCTGTATCTGGAAGAAGGAAAGAAGGAAGGAAGAGAGGGGGTCCTAACTGCTTCCCAGGACACTGGAATGGCAGGCCTATTTATAGGAGATTAAAATCCAATTCGTAATAGCATTTAATAGTTTTAGCATTGCTGGACTAGCAGCTGGGTAAGGGTCCCTACGATGCTGAAAAGTGAATAGCTCAGCTACAGGTTCAGGACTCCTGACAAGTCAATTTACCTTTTGGCCCTGGGAGGGCTGAAGTACTGGAACTCTGTGCTGGCTGGGGGTGGGAGGTGGCCCTTCATTCATTTATTCCTTCCTTCATTCAAGTGTTTATGAGGGCCTGCTAAATGTCAGGCACTGTGCTAGGCATTAAAAGGGCACAAGCCCTGCCCTCACAGAGCTTACAGTCTCTATGTAAAACATAGAGTACACAGCACAATGAAAACTAAGCTGTCAGACAAGAGAATATACAAACCCAGTTATTAGGACTCCATTGATCGCTTTCCTAGGAAGGAAAGATCCTGGGATACAGGGTGCTCAGCAAACCTCCTCCCTCCCCAAGCATCTCATGACAACGTCACTGATACAGATTGAAGTATGTCCCCCCCAAAAAAAAAATTGAAGCCCTAACCCTTACCTCCAATTGTGACCTTATTAGGAAATAGGATCTATTTTTTTTTTGCGGTACGCGGGCCTCTCACTATTGTGGCCTCTCCCGTTGCGGGGCACAGGCTCCGGAAGCGCAGGCTCAGCGGCCATGGCTCACAGGCCCAGCCGCTCCACGGCATGTGGGATCTTCCCGGACCGGGGCATGAACCTGTGTCCCCTGCATCGGCAGGCGGACTCTCAACCACTGCGCCACCAGGGAAGCCCAAGAAATAGGATCTTTACAGAGGTATTCAAGTTAAAATGAGGTCATTAGGGTGGCCCCTAATCCAGGATGACTGGAAATTTGGACAAAGAGACAGACCCACGTGGAAGAATGTCATGTGAACACAGATGACTTCAGTGATGCATCTACAAGCCAGGGAATGCCAGAGATAGCCGGCAACCACCAGAAGCTGGAATAGAGAAGGAAGATTCTCCTCTACAGGTTTCAGAGGGAACAGAATCCTACCAACACCTGGATTTTGGACTGCCAGCCTCCAGAACTGTGAGACAATGAATTTTTGTTTTTCTAAGCCACCTAGTTGTGGTACTTTGTTACAGCAGCCCTAGGCAACTAACACAGTGGCCATCCTGGAGTATGAGGGACACCATAGCCCAGATCCCGGCTTCAGAGCCAGAATGCCAGCATTCAAGTCCTGGCTCAGCCACTTCCTAACTGGATGGCCTTGCGCAAGCAATAGCCTCACCACTCTGAACCTTGGTTTCCTCATTTGAGACGTGGGAGTAATGATCACAGCACCTGCTTCCCGGGGTCATTGGGAAGATCAGCCCATCAGTGGCAAGTTGTAAAATGACAATGACCATGATAGGAAAGGTTGGGGAGCACCAGGCAAGTTCCCGGCAGCCGGCCCTGGACTGGAGGTTTATGGAAACCCATCCAGGACAGATGAGGCAGGTAGGGAAGAGGAGGATGCCAGGAGGAGAACTAGAAATGAGAGTCACACCTCAAGAAAAAAAGAAAAACTTTTGTTACCACTGATGGAGATGCACAGATGGTAGTGATGAAACACACATCCTGCCTGAGTTCAAATTCCAGCTCCACCCCTGACTGGCTGTGTGACCTTGCGAAAGTTACTTAACCTTTCTGTGCCTCCATTTCCCCAGGTGAAAATGGAGAGAATACTGTCACTGCACTGACCCCCACCATGTTGCTGTGAACAAATAAGTTAATACTTGGAGAGCACTTAAAATATAGTGCCTGGTACCAAGTGAATGCCATACGAGTAAATGTGAAATAAATAAATTTATAATTCTAAGTAAATAAATACATATACTGCATCTCCTTCAGGCGGCCCCTGCCAGCAGCCTCCTCCTCTGCTGAGGCTCAAACACCTGCCCTCTGAGCAGAAGCTGCCCGCTGCCCACAGCCCATGAGCATGAGGACACAGGACTTCATGGGCCATTTCTGGTGCCAGCCTTCAGCTGTAATGCCAGAAGGATGGCTCCTGCCCACTGAAGGGGGAATGCATTCCACCATCAGGAAGTGGAACCCCTGAAAGCTTTTGCTTGGAGGACCCAGAGATTATACCTTCTCCAGCCTGGGCTCCTGTTGCTGACCTCAATGAGCAAAGGGACAGATGGTGACAAAAGATCTGACTCATTTATTGGGCCCCTGCCACAAAGTGCTTTCAGGGAGTAACAGGCTGACGATCAATAGGGAGTGGGAAGGGGAGTGGTTTAAAAATAGCTTAGTGGGGAGGGGATTAAAAGAGACAGCGTGGGAGGGAGGGGGGAGCGATGACAGGGATGCTTGGTGGAAGGAAAGCTCACCGGCTGGGGAGTCAGGAGGCAGCTTTTAGACCTCGTGCAGATCCGGGTCAGCTGTGGCTCCTAGATGAGGCTTTGGGGCTCTCTCAGCCCAATCCTGGCATCTGCCAGGATGGGTTTCAGGGACTGGGAATTACCCTGGGGGCTTTGTCTGAAACAGCTGGGCTGATGCAACAGGAGCCTTAATGGTAAAGGTGGGGAGAATGCTAACATTTGACCAATAACAATAACAACTCCCATCTACCAAGGGCTTACTCTGTGCCAGGCACTGTGATAGGAGCTTTGCCTGGAGCATGAGTTCCCTAGAGCTGCTGTAAAGGACCGCAACCCCGTGGCTTAAAGCAACACAACATTTACTATCTTATAATTCTGTAGGTCAGAAGAGTGACACGGGTCTCGTGAATAAAATCAAGGTGTTGACAGGGAAGGGGTTTCATTCTGTAAGCTCTAGGGGAGAATCTGTTCCTTACTTCTTTCAGCTTCTAGAGGCCACCTGCTTTCCTTGGCTTGTAGCCCCTCCTCCTTTTTGAAAGTCAGCAGTGTAGCATCTTCTCTCCTCTCTCTCTCTCTCCCTCTCTGATCTCTACTTCCATCCTCACATCTCCTTCTCTGACTCTGATCCTTCTGCCTCCGTCTTATAAGGACCTTGGTGATTCCATTGGGCCCACCCAGATAACCCAGGATAATCTCTCCATCTCAAAACTGTTAACTAAATCACATCTGCAAAGTCCCTTTGGCTGTATCAGTTAACGGTTTGCAGAGATTAGAATGTGGACATCTTTTTCCTTTAGCCTGCCATAATTGGTTTGACTCACTTCACCATTGAAGTTACCTTATGAGGGAGACACACTATTCCCCATTTTACAGATGAAAAAACCGAGGTTCTGAAAGGTAATCCACTTATCCAAGATCACACTCCCAGAAAAAGTAGAGACTCTCCCTCTCTCTGACCTTGAACCTAGGAGAATGAGCCCCTGGATCCAATTGTGCCTGAAGGAGTCTACCTTCAACTTCTCAGTGCATGAGCTAACAAATGTCCTTTTTTGGATCAAGTTAATCAGATTGGATTTCCTGTTACTTGCAACCCAGAAAGTTCTGGAGGACATGGAAGTCCTTTAGGAAGCTAATATGAGAGATTCATTTCCCCAAAGCAAGGATTGCACATGGCTATAATGCTCAGTTACTAAACCTTAAAAAGATTGTCTCATATTCATTAGTTCTACAAATAAATCTTCAACACCTACTGTGTGTCAGGTTGTGTTCTAAGTCAGGGATCAGCAAACTTTTTCTGTAAAGAACCAGATAGTAATTAATTTTGGCTTCACACACCCCACCGTCTCTGTTACAACTACTCAACTCTGCAGCTGTAGAGCAAAAGCAGCCACAGACAGTACAGAGATGAATGGGCGTGACTGTGTTCCAATAAAACTTTATCTACAAAAACAGGCTGCAAGCTGCCTTTGTCCACAGGCTGTAATCTGCCATCGTTGTTCCAGGTAATAAAAATATAGCCATGAACATGTCATTCAAAGTCCCTGCCCTCATGGAGCTTTCATTCTAGGGAGAGAAACAATGAACAAGTAAATAACTTAGGAATAATGTCAGGAGGTTATACGTGCCATGAAGAAACATAACACTGGATGAGGAACAGGGGTATTTATGCAAAGCAGTCAGGGAAGGCTGTGCAGGGGGTCATTTGAGCAGAGACCTGAAGGAGGTGAGGGTGAGAGTCAGGTGGGCAGCTGCGGGAAGAGCAAACCAGGCAAAAGGGAACAGCAGGTGTGAACACCCCAGGACAGGACCATCCTTGGGGAGTTTGAGGAACAGCAAGGAGGCTGTGGCTAGAGCAGAGTGAGGAAGAGAACAGAGGTAAGGGGTGGGGAGAAGAATACTGGAGGCCACAGGAAGGACTCTGGGCTTCAGCTGTGATGGCGGTGATCTGAGGGCTTAGGACAGAGGAGTGACAGGATGTGGCTTATGCTTTGAAACAGCTCCGGCTGCTGGGTGTAGAATGGACTAAGAGTCAGTGAGAAGAATGCTGCGATGACCAGCCAAGAGGTGATGGGGCCTGGGACCAGGGGCGGCAGTGGAGAGGGTGGAAGCTGGTGGGATTTGGGATAAAAGTTGAAGGTCGAGGTGACATGATTGTCTGATGGGCACCACCCTGATCCAGGCCTTGCTTTCCACCACCTTCTGCAGCTGCTCCCACCCACCACCGCCACAGGGAAAACAGCTGTCAAGACTTCTTTTTTTTCAGAGAATGAAAAAAATAGCCAACAATCTATTAACTCATCAATACAGAACCCCGCTAATCTGTCCATCACCCAGGCTCCTGTCGATAACTCCATCTCGGGACTGACAAGGCGGGAGGGAAGAGGGGAAAATGAAATATTTATAATTTCTTAAGGTACAAAGCCCTTCCCCAAGGCGATGTTCTCAGGTTCAAGCACATTAAGGCTTTCGTCACGGAACAGTCTCCCTGACTCCTGCCACCATCTTGCTAGGACAGAAACACCCAATGGAAGGGGAAAATCCTAAAAGACATTTCGAAGCAAAATTCTTTAATTTTGAACCCAGACTTTGGGGTCAGATTCATAGATTTCCATGGCCTGCTGGCTGTATGACCAAGGGCAAATTACTTAACCTCTCTGGTCTCAGATTCCCATCTGTAAAATGGGGACAGCAACAGTACCTATCTCATGAGGTTCTTAGGAAGATAAAGTGAGATGATATTTGTGAAGTACTTTACACAGTGTACAGCACGTGGGGAAATCTACTATAACAAACCTTTCCTAGGTGCCTATTTGATCTGATTCTTAAGGGTAAATAGGATACAGCCACGGAAACTGCATATCAGGCAAGAGGAACAGCCTGGGCAAAGGCCCTGAGGGTGTGAAGGAGAGTGGTTTTGAGGAGCTCTGCAGAGCCTTCTGGGGAAGATCAGACAGATGTAAGTAAATAAATTCCTCCCCTACCTCTGGAGACTATAAGACTAGGCAATCCAGCATGTAAGAAGGGAGGTAGGACTTCCCCAGTTTAGGATGCGGAAAGACAGATTCTGGGCCTGGTTGCTCTGCCAAGAAGTGAAGGTGCCCTGCAGATATATAGGGAGTTTGTGAATGTGTGGGTTGGATTCTTCTTAACCTCAGGTGTTGCAATTAAGCTGACCATTCTCAATTCATAGGGTGTGTTACCACCATTTATTCATGCAAGGCTCTCCTTTGTTTTTTACTTTATTATCTCTTCTTTTATTCTTGTATTAGTCACCTGCTACAGCAATAGCGCTGCATAACAAACAACCTCATAATCCCAGAGGCTTTTACAACAACAAATTTACAATATTGTTTTCATACATGGGGGTCTGCAGGTTGACTGATCCAGTGGTTTGGCTGATCCAGGCTGAGCCCAGCTGGGTCAGGTTGGCTCCAGGCTTCCTGATGGGCACAGGTCTGCTCCATGGGTCCCAGACTGAGTTGGCAGCAGCTGCCTAGAGCGTGAGTTTATCATGGCAGATCATAGAAGTGCAAGAGAAGAGGGAAAACCCAAATGTGCATTTAAAGCCATTGTTTGTGTCACATCTTTTCACATTTCATTGGTGAAGTCACATGACCAAATTCAAAGTCAAGGGGCAGAGAAGTTCACTCTACCACATTGAAGATAGCAAGGTGGAGAATCATTCTATAACAGAAGGGAGTGAGGATCGAGAATAACGATCCAATCTACCCCAATTCCCCATTCACAATTTCTTTTTCCTCCCTACTACAGGCACCTACTGTTATGTATGTCCAATAGATAGATACATACATACATAGACACATAGAGAGATACAGACACCAAGATATACATACAAATATATATATAGTCAATAAAATTCTAAAGTATTACTTTTTATTTTATTATTTACAATAAAATATTGTTTTAAATAAACTTTGGTGGGACTGATTTATATTCAATAAATTCAGGTACTTGTTTTGATTATCTAGTTTGATAAATTTTCATAAATGTATATACTCGTGTAACCTCCACAATCAAGACATAGAACACTTCACCATCCCAGAAAAAGTTCACTTGTACCTCTTTGGAGTCAACTCTACCACCCCTGCCCCCAGCTTGCTTTCTGCCTCTGTAGATTAGGTTTGACTGTGTTCAACTTTCATATAAATGGAACCATCCTATACTGCATGTAGTCTTTTGTGTCTGGCCTCCTTCATTTAGTGTAATGCTTTTGAGATTCATCCGTGTTGTGGCCTGAATCAGCAGTTCAGTTCCTTTTCCTTGCTGAGTAGTACTCCACTGTAGGAAGGTAGCACAGTGTATTAATCCCTTCAACTGTTGAGAGACTTTGGTATTTTTTTAATTTATATAAGTGATAGGGCTTTACACATATTACTCTGTTTCTTACTTTTTCATATAAACTATTCTATGGCCATCATGTTGCTAATGTGTAGCTCTGCTTTGCTTTTCTGACTGCTGCAGAATCATCCACACCTTGCTGCACCTCATTTCCTCTGTCCATTCACCTAGTGAAGGACAGTCAGCTTGCCTGTTTGCCAACACTAACCACGCTGCAATGAACAGCCTCACGCAGGTGTTCTTATATATCTGCGTGACTGGTGCTCTGGGGTTAATACCCAAGAATTGGATTTCTGCAGTATGATGTATGCAAACATTAAATATCATAAGATACTGGAAAACTACTCCTCAAACTGCCCACCAGCATGCATCAGGGATTTCATCCTCCCACATGCTCACCAGCTGTTGATGTTCTCAACTCTCTGGTTTTTACCAATGAGATAGAAATACACTCCATACCATTTAGGTTTAGTGTGTTTCTCAGATTACTGTTGATTCTTTTCTGGTATGCTTATCCAGACTTACTGTCAAGGTTGTGAACTGGGCAGCTTTCCTTTTTTTTTTTTTTTTTTCTGGAACAACTCATATAATACAAGAAGCATCTGCTTCTTAATATTTGTAGAACTCACCTGTAAAAGCATCTGGGCATGGTACCTTTTTCCTTATGGCAGGATGAGGCATTAACACCCTTGATCCCATATTTTGCTCTTTCTGGGGAAGCCTGGATATCTTGCATGCTACCTATCAGATACACATGGGCCAAAGAAGATAATGTTGCAGCTGGGTAGAGGAGGAAGGGACAAGGGAAGGGGGAAACCAGGGATAAGGGTAGTCACTGAGCCTGGGATCCAGAGATGCAATGGTATACAATACAAAAGCAGGCTTTGGGGCTTCCCTGGTGGCGCAGTGGTTAAGAATCTGCCTGCCAATGTAGGGGACATGGGTTCGAGCCCTAGTCGGTGAAGATCCCACATGTCGCGGAGCAACCAAGCCCGTGCACCACAACTACTGAGCCTGCGCTCTAGAGGCCAAGAGCCACAACTACTGAGCCCATCTGCCACAACTACTGAAGCCCACGTGCTCATAGCCTGTGCTCTGCAACTGCAACAAGAGAAGACACCACAATGAGAGGCCCATGCACGGCAATGAAGAGTAGCCCCTGCTCACCACAACTAGAGAAAGCCCACGCACAGCAACGAAGACCCAACGTAGCCAAAAATAAACAAATAAAATAAATAAATTTTTTAAAAAGTTTTTTTAAAAAGCAGATTTTGTTCAGATTAGAAGTGACAAGGGAGAGAGAAAAAGGCTGGCACTCTGTGTTATGTCTCTGTGCATGTGTGTGTGTACCTAGTGACTCTTGGTATACCTAGTCATACATGGTGTATATGACCATGTATATTACACTCAATGTCTATTTGCGTAGACATCATACTTGGCACATGTACATTTCCATACATCCACATAGGCACACACCTACCTGTCCTTTTTACCAGGGCCTATTTATACAAGCTCTGTGAAGTGTGTGTGTGTGTGTGTGTGTGTGTGCATTTTACAGTAGATTATTATTTATCATTTGCATAATCTGAATATTACACTAAATAATAAATAAATAAATGTGTTTAGTGCATTTGTATCTATTGTGTTGTTGGTAAAGATTCTGCACACAGGATGTGGCTGCATGTATGTGTGCATGCATGTGTATGTATGTGTATGATGGGAGGGTATTACACAGAACACGTATTATTACATAAACTGAGAATCTCATTATGTGAGTTTATTTGTTAAACAAAACACATTTATCAATTGTGTTTGTGTGCATCCACAAATGTGTATGTGTATGTGTGTGTGTGTATGTGTGTAGGGGGGTGTTACCCCTGTGTTTATTTCCACAGACCACACACTGCATTTGCAAGTTGCTGTCTGTCTGTTACACCCACACAGCCTTCCCTGCCCCCTCCCCAAGTCTGTTTGTAAAGACACCGGCATAATGTGGATGTGTGTGTGAATGTGTGTGTGTGTGTTTGCCTTTTATTTTGCTCACTGTTCTGTGACAACAGAATGCTTTCCCCGCTCCCCGCTTACCTCCTCTTCCACATTGCAATCCTTTGGGGGATATCAAGGGCAAGCCAGAGAAGGGTTACCTGGAGAAAAGGGTTGCTAAGCAACCAAACACCCACCACCCCCGAGCACCACCAACCCAAAACTCCGTTCCAGGCCTGCAACCAGATTAGCATATTAATGAGGTTGTAATTTCCCCCGAATTGTCTGCTCCTACACACTCAACTCACAGCACACTGGCCCAGGAGTTTGCTATGCAAATAAACTGGTTTTACAGACTGCGACTTAATTAACTCATCAAGTTCATTCTCCTAACAGAAAAGGCAGACGAACTACAGATTAATGAACCTGTGTTTGCTCGTCCCTCTCTCTCTCTCCCCTGCCACGCGAGCCGGCCTTTCTCTTTTTATGGCCCGTTTCTCTTCCTTCTCCTCCGGAACCGGTAGCTCCCCAAACCCACCTGGGGTTCTCTTCCACATTCCTCTGGCACTTCCCAATCCAAGCCTGGTGTCCCCCGCCCTCTAAGGTCCCCTTCTTTCTCATCCCTGCCCGGAGCCCCCAGTCCCCTCACCCAGCTCCAGGGATCAAAGCCTCACACCATCAGATTCCTCAACCCGGCAGAGGACTGGGAACAGGGACGCTGCTCCTTTAACGAGAGAAAGAGTGCGGGCTTTATTTTTGACACACGATTCATAGTTTAGCCCCAGCCCTGATATTCAATCAGCTGAACACAGACTCTGGAAGAAGAGGCATTCTCCCTGCCTGCGTGTTAATTAGAAACACCAGTCCTGGCTGCTGCCCACACTAATCAACTTTCTCCAGTCTTGATGGAAGACGCACACACAGGAGGGGTCTCTGAAACTCTTGGTGGAGAAGTTCTCAAAGCCTGGGATGCAGGAAGCCCCTCAGGAGGGAGTAGCTTTGAACAGTGGACCATTTCTCCTTAAATCCTTTTTCTTTTCTCTCTGCATTCACCCCTCACTGAGGCCTGGGGGTAGGATCACCTCCTCCAGGAAGCCTTCTCTGGTTTGGTGACATTCAGTAGGTGGATCTAAACCAGAAGAGAGCCCGATATTGGATGATCACGGCATTTGCACCCCCCCAGATCCCTGACCTCCATACAAGACCTTCCACAACTTCTCCAGCTCCATAGATGATCTGCTGAATAACTTTCTGCCCCCTCCCCAGACTTCCCTGTCCAAGTTCAGGTCCCATTATTTCCCACATGAATTGTTGCACCCATGTCCTATATCAGTTCTCCGTGCCTGCTGCCTTATTTCTTTCCAACCGGCCTTCACTCTGCCACCAGAGAAATAAACCAGGCCCTCTCCTACTCAAACACCTTTGATGGCTCCCTGTGGCCCTCGGGACAAAGTCCAAATGTCATATAGCATTCAAGGCCATCAATGATCTGGCACTACCTAACCTCCCTCAGATTCTCCCCACACCCCAAATGTTTGTGGTTCTGACATAAGTGAATGTAAGACTCACCTGACACCTTTGTTAAAATACAGATTCCTGCCCCATTCCCTGAGACTCTGCTGCTGTAGGTCTGGGGTGGGCCCAGGAATCTGAATCTTTAGCTTGTATCCCTGGCGACGTGGTTACGGGTCGTCTTTGGACCACTCTATAAAAGGCCCCGTCCTGTGAGCTGAAATTCCCTCCTGCCTCCACCTGGCCTAAGCACTGGCTCGGGACTGGCCCGCTGACATCTCCCGCCTGGCGCTTCTCCCCAGCATCTCCAGTGAGGGATGCTGCCTGGAAGGAGTAAATGGGGGCCCTTCCCCCAGATACCCCAGCCCCGTGGGTCCCCTCACTCCTGCCTGTGAGCGGTGGGCTCCTGTGCAGCCCTTGGGGCAACTGTGTATAACTTTATTGCCTAGTTCTGGGGACAGGCGGGTGGTGGGGGGATTGTTTTTAACTGTCCTTCCAAACCAGGAATAACAAATTCTCCCCAGTGGTTGCTCTTATTGTCAATCAGTTAAGATCTTGAGTGTAAATAAAAAAGAATGTGAGTTGTAGAATCCAACTTCTTGGGTTTGATCACCTCCCCCTGCATCTCACCATTCACTTGCTGTGTGACCTTGGGCAAGTAAATTCCCCTCTCTGTGCCTCATTTTCCCCATATGCAAAGTAGGAATGTTGATAGTTCCACTTCGTAGGAGTAGAAACGCAATTTTAAAACATCCACATAAAGTACTTGAGACACCCAGTTAGTGGTTGATTACTAACTGTTGTGTTCACAACTTGCTGGTCAGACTCCAAGGGGCACGCGCTTTGCTAACCAGATGTTTTGGTTTTGGTTTTACTCTCAGGTCACTCCCAGCAATACGGTGCCTGGAACACAGTAGATGGTCAGCCAGTGAATTTTTAATTAAATTGGAACGTAAACAGCTCAGGGGATGCAAAGAAGCTTCCTTTGGGCATCCAGGCAGTTCTCACCCTCACCTGCACACTCACACAGAGACAGACACACACACGCAAAGACACACACAGATAGACACACATAAAGATAGACACATTTATACACACAAACACAAAGACATACAGAAGCACAGAAAGACAGACACATAAAGACAGACCCATAGACAGACATGCTCAGACACACACAATACAGACAGGTACTCATGCACACACTCAAAGACATAAAGACACACAAAGAAGACAGACACACAGAGACACACATATATACACATGGACACACAGATTGACACACACAGAAACACTCTCCTGTGCATATGCCTGCACACGCCTGCACACGCACGCACACGCGCACACAATTCCAGTCCCTTTTATTCTCTTATGCCAGAATCAGAGGCAGAAGCCACAGAAGCAGCTGCCTCCCGGTCTCTATAACAAGGCTGCATTTATTTGAAGCGTGTCAGGAGGTCATTCCTCAGCTAAATAGTGTCATTCCCATCCTTTCGGTCCCCTCCTAGGACCTATTCCACGATCCATTCATCATGCCTGTATCTCCAGCTGCAGGGCCTCCCATGGACGCCGGCCCCTTCTGCATGGAGGGGTAGCCACAGCAACTCCTGGGGGGGCTGGACTCAAATCCTGTCCCCCTCCCAGTGATTACTGCCCCCACCTTACAGATGAGAAGGTGGAGGCTCAGAGAGGAGAAATGCATTTGTTCATTCATTCATTCAAGATTAGGTGGACCCACTTGGAATTGCCATTTTTGCAAGGTCAACAACAGTCAAATATCAGCAAATTCAAATGGTGCATCCTAATATTCAATGAGTGGGTCCCTCATGCCGGATACCAGGCTAGGCCTGGAGATACAGAGATGGACCTGGAACTGACACTGTAGTAGGTGAGATAGGGGTATGGACTTGTAAGGAGTAGTAGGTGCTGTAAAGAGCACAGGACAAGGGGATGCGGTGCGATGGGAAGGGGTGGGAGCTGCTCTAGACAAGGATCAGGGAGGACCTCTCTGGAAAGGTGACATCTGAGCCAAGGTCTAACTGAAGCAGGGCTGAGCCCCGTGAGTATCTAAGGTTAGTGGATTTTTTTTTTTTTTTTTTTTTTGGCCGCACTGGGTCTTAGTTGCGGCACTCAGGATCTTCGTTGTGGCATGCGGAATCTTTAGTTGGGGCATGCAAACTCTTAGTTGCAGCATATGGGATCTAGTTCCCTGACCCGGGGTCGAACCCGGGCCCCCTGCATTGGGAGCGCGGAGTCTTAGCCACTGGACCACCAGGGAAATCTCTGGGACTAGTGGATTTA
Source organism: Mesoplodon mirus (assembly GCF_964341445.2). Taxonomy (NCBI): domain Eukaryota; kingdom Metazoa; phylum Chordata; class Mammalia; order Artiodactyla; family Ziphiidae; genus Mesoplodon; species Mesoplodon mirus. The sequence continues at coordinate 15,099,836 of NC_138989.1, forward strand.
AAAGCAGAGGGAGGAACTTCCCTGGTGGCGCAGTGGTTAAGAATCCACCTGCCAATGCAGGGGACACGGATTCCATCCCTGGTCTGGGAAGATCCCACATGCTGCTGAACAACTAAGCACATGCGCCACAACTACTGAGCCTGCACTCTAGAGCCCACGAGCCACAACTACTGAAGCCCACGCGCCCTAGCGCCCTCGCACTGCAACAAGAGAAGCCACCGCAAGGAGAAGCCCGCCCACCTCAACGAAGAGTAGCCTCCGCTGGCCACAACTAGAGAAATTCCGTGCACAGCAATGAAGACCCAACGCAGCCAAAAATTAAAAAAAACAAAAAAACAAAAAAAGCCAGAGGGAACAGCCGGTGCAAAGGCCCGGAGCCGGGAATGTGCAGGGGTGTGATGGGCAGCATGGAGAAGGAAGTGGCAGGAGCAGAAGGGGCGAGAGGAGAAGGATGGGGAATGAGGTCGGGGGCAGGGAGGAGACGGGTCACATAAGCAGCTTGGATTTTATTCGAGTGTGATGGGAGCCACCATCACCAACAGCTCCCAGAAGGGAAGTGATAGGATCTGACTTACACTAAAAACATCACCACCTCCTGGGTATGTGTTCAAAAGAATTGAAAGCAGGGATTCAGATACTTGAACGTAAATGTTCGCTGCAGCCCTATTCACAATCACCAAAAGGTGGCAACCACCTGAGTGTCCATCAACAAATGAATAAACAGATGTAGTCGGGCCAGACAATGGAATAACTAACATGGAGCCATAAAAAGGGGTGAAGCACTGACACAGGCTACAACCTGGATGAACCTCAGAAACATGACGCTAAGTGAAAGAAGCCAGACACAAAGGACAGATGTTGTATGATCCCACTTACATGAAGTATCTGCAATAGTCAAATCCATAGAGACAAAGAGAACAGAGGTTACCGGGAGCTGGGTGAGGGCGGGGGCGGGGGCAGTCATTGCTTAAAGGGAACAGACTTCACGTTTGGAGTGATGAAGTTTTGAAAATAGATACTCATGATGATGGCATAACATCAGTGACACTGAATTGTACCCTGAAAAATGGTTAAAATGGCAAGTTTTAATAATAATAACAATTAAAAAAAAAAACACTTTTGGGGACTTCCATGGCGGTCCAGTGGTTAAGACTCCATGCTTCTGCTGCAGGGGGTTACGGTTCTACCCCTGGTGGGGAGAACTAAGATCCCACAGGCCATGTGGAGCAGCCAAAAAAATTAAATAAAAAACACTTTTGAGTAGAGAATGAAAGGGGCAAAGATGGCAGTGTGAAGGCTACTGCCTTTGTCCAAGCGAGAGACTGTAGTGACCAGTCTCAGCAACCCTATTAGAACCAGGGCTCAAACCCAGGTCTTTGCCCCCCCACACCCTTCCCTATGCCAGAAACATCTGGCCTCGGGGACTTGAGTAGAGCAGTGGCTGAGAGTGGGGGTTCCAGTTCTGGGAACCTGTGTTCAGATTCCAGGTCTGCCTCTCCCAGCACGTGACCTTGGGTTCGTGACCTTACCTCTCTGAGCCTCACTTGTCTCATCTGTTGAGTGGGAATCATAAGAACACCTACTTCAGGGGTTGTCGGGAGGATTCACTGGCGTAAGGTAAGTAAAGGTTTGTCCGCTGCCTGGTAGCAGAAATTCCTCCATAAACACTACTGAGCAGGGGTCACTGTGCCAGGCCACGGATCACCAGCCCCGGATTCCCTCCTTCCTTCTCCCTTTTGCTCCCTGCTCCTCTTTCCCCCACCCCTCTCCCACTTTCTTCTTCTTTTCTCATTTCCTCCTCCTTTTATCTCCTCCCTCCCGGATGGGCTTCATGGGCAGGCAACCTGTGAAGTCCCACAGGGCCCCGCACTTGATTTGATGCTCTGCTGTCGCCATCCTGAAATTCTTTTTTTTTTTTTAATTATTATTTTTGGCTGCGTTGGGTTTTCGTTGCTGCACGCAGGCTTTCTCTAGTTGCGGAGAGCGGGGGCTATTCTTCATTGCAGTGCACGGGCTTCTCATTGCAGTGGCTTCTGTTGTGTGGAGCACAGGCTCTAGGTGCACGGGCTTCAGTAGTTGTGGCACACAGGCTCGATAGTTGTGGCTCACGGGCTCTAGAGCGCAGGCTCAGTAGTTGTGGTGCACGAGCTTTGTTGCTCCGCGGCATGTGGGATCATCCCGGACCAGGGCTCGAACCTGTGTCCCCTGCATTGGCAGGTGGATTCTTAAGCACTGCGCCAACAGAGAAGCCCTGAAATTCTTAATAATTGTTGAGCAAGGGGTCCCTCATTTCCATTTCGCACCAGCTGGTCCTGCCACCCGCCTGTCCAGACCCTCACCCAAGAAGAGTACCACTCTGCCCAGCTCTGGTTTGCAGGAAAGTCTTCCTAGAACTCCCGGCCAGAAGGAGCTGGACACAGTAGGTCACCCCAAGTCCTATTCATTTCCGATTTCATGGCTCGTTCCCTCTTTTAAAAGTCTTCTCTGGAACAACAGAGATAGCAGGGGGTGGGGGGTGAGAAGAAACAAGGACAATACTCCAGATTCCCTGTAGCTCATTCCAGAGGTGCTGGGTACCTTGGGGACAGGAGTAGTGAGGAAGAGAAAGACAGTTAGCATACGGAGATGCCTCAAAGGTCCTCTTGTCTGCAGACAAGAGTAAACTGAGTGCATTTCAAAATCACCAGGAAAACAGATTGAAAAAGTGAATCCTCCAGCCCCACCACCTCCAGGGGGTTTCTGACGACTCCACTGCAGGTAGATAAAATCCAGACTCCTCGAAGGATGCCACGCCATCTGGCCCGTGCCCACACCATCCCCTGCTAACAACCTCTTAGCAAGCCCCCACCTCAGCGCTCCTCTCTTCTGTCAGGAACGCTCTCCCTGGATCTTCCCAAGGCTGGCTCATTTGTCTCAGCTTATATGTCAACCCCTGAAGCCTAAATATAAAGCAGGTCTGCCACCCCTGTTGCTCTCCATCAATGATCTGAGTTGGTTAACTTTGGAGCACTGATCACAACACAAAGAAGGTACCTTATTTATTATGTCTTATCGCCTGTGTCCCCGACTAGAATGGGAGTTACGTGGGAGCCAGGATCTCATCTGTCCTGTCATTATAGTGGCCTCACTGCCAAGCCCAGTCCCTGACACATAGTAGGTGCTCAATAAACATCAATTGTGTACATGAATGAATGAGTCTGGGTTTTCAGCAAATGCTCCAGTGATTCTGATGCGTCCAGTCTGTGGGTGTTTGGGAGCCAGCGGTCTGGTTTGATCACTGTTGGAATCCCCTCTACATCCTGTCAACCTTTTCTTGCACACCCTCCATGATGGGGAGACTCATTCCCTCTTTCAACAGACCTAACAGTTGGCAGGATTGACCTTCTTTGGATACTAAATCTGCCTCCCCATAGCTTCCACCCACCGACCCTTATCCAACCCTCAAGTCCCCTCTGAACAGACCTAATTCCTCCATCAAACCATAGCCCCTCAAAACCCTTCACCTCCCAAGACTCCTCAGCAAGTCCCATTTCTAAGTTTCCCTTCTCCTGAGGGAGGACCGGGATTTAATTGAAGTAAGCCTGTTCTGGATTAGACACTTCCCATTTATTATTCTTTGACATCTGGCTTCATCTCCAAAATGTTCCACCATGAACTTGGATTCCTTCCATAATCAGGGAGAAAAGTATTCAAGAAACAACCCTATTCAAACTAACAGGCATTTATGGGCGATCTCTCTCCTCCCACATCACACCACCCCTAAAACTGAAAACACATTTCTTTATGGTCTAGAAGGATAATAAGTCATGAGAAGTGAAAGTCACAGAAAATGCAGGGATGAAAACATCTTTCTTCAAGATGCTAGTCTGGTTCCAAAGAAGAAAAGAAAATGTGTGTCCTTGTCTGTGAAGTCCACCCAGGGGGTCACAGACCGTCTTTATGACAAACCTCAGGTGAGCTCGACCAATCAAACACTTGGTTCTGTAAAAGACAGAGTAAGGGACTGTTGCTTCCATTTCGGGAATTTTCAGCACCAAGTCCTAGCTGTGTTGTTGGGAGGAGTGTGTTGATCAAAACAGGGCTGGGTGCAAATTCAGAAATATCTTTCTGACCATTTGGAAATTGTTCATGCGGGTGAGACTAGGACCTCAGTTCCCAGAAACCGCTGTGGGAAGGTCTTGGAGTGAGTTAGGTTTGGAAGTTACACCAAGTTCTCCCTGGGAGGCCACAAGTCTAGTGTCATCCAAGGAGACTCCCAGGATGCTAAGGGGTGAGGACTCTGGAAAACAACCCATCGCTACCCCCAGACCATTTTTTAGAGCTTTTTTTACCAAGATTTCAAGAGGTGAGCATCAGCTTTTGTCAACATGCCAGAGAAACAACTGGGTTGTTGGCTTGTCAGGCAGTACAGACAGTCGCTCTCGGGAGCTGTGGCTCCAAAGAGGAGGCCAGAGGAATAGCTGCCCGGCGTCCCTCTGACCTCCTGCCAGGGATCCCCCTGGCCAAGTCCAACCTGAAGTCAGAGGGAAGAGAGCCCAAGGATGTCGTGTCCACACGGGTCAGCCTCCTGGAACACAGAGCAGGTGGAGAAGGCAGGAAAATGAATCCAGAGGATCAAGAAGACCCCCCCACACACACACGTTCTAGCTCTGCACTTAGCACAGGGCTTAGTACATAGTTGGAGCTCAAAAAATATTGGATGAGTGAATGAGTGAGTGACCCTTGATCCAGCCCAGTCTAGGTACCTTGCATTTTTCTACCTTTGAATTTTTCTTCACACTAGTCTCTTCTCTCTGCTTCCTCTCTAAGTCACACCTCCATCCTTCATAGCACAACTCAAAACCAATTCCCCCTTTATGCTGAATGAAAGGAGCCAGATACAAAAGAATGCATACTGTATGATTCCATTTATAAAAAAAATTTTTTGTGCAAACTTATCCATAGTGGCAGAAAGCAGATCCATGGTTACCTAGGGACAGGGAGGAGGGGAAGAGAAAGAACGGATTACCAGGGGACCTGAGGTGACTTTCAGAATGTTGGATATGTTCACTACCTTGATTGTGGTGATGGCTTCAGTGGTGTATACATATGTCAAAACTCATCAAATTGTACATTTTAAACATGCACAGTTCATTACACATTGATTTAAAAAACACAATTCCCCACAAAATCTTCAGATTCCCCACCTCCTAAAAATGCCTGATCACTGGTTGTTGGCACTTTGGCATTCATTCATTCAGTAACTATTAATTGAGCACCTACTATGAGCCACACACTGGGCTGAATGCTATGGACAATCCCCAGCCCACAATGAGCTCAGAGCCCTGTGGGCAAACAGACAAGGGGGTCGTGGGAGTATACAGATTCCTGGAAAGAAACACGTCCAGGAGGACGTGAAAGGTGAGATAGGCAGGTGTCAGTGGGGAAGGAAGAGCAGTCAAATAAAAGGCTCAGAAGGGAGAGAGCATGTTGGCAAATCCAGTTAAAGCTCAGGACAGGTGGACTGTAGGGAAGGAGGGGGCAAGAGGTGAGGAGGGCAGGGGGCCGGGGGCTTGGAAACCAACCAAATCATTTGGGTTTTGTCCTGGCAGCAATGAGGGAGCACCTGGAAGGTTTTTTTTGTTTTTGTTTTTTAATTTATTTATTTTTTAAATTTATTTTTGGCTGCATTGGGTCTTCATTGCGGTGCGCGGGCTTCTCATTGCGGTGGCTTCTCTTGTTGCGGAGCACGGGCTCTAGAGCGCAGGCTCAGTAGTTGTGGCACACGGGCTTAGTTGCTCCGCAGCACGTGGGATCTTCCCAGACCAGGGATCAAACCCGTGTCCCCCTGCATTGGCAGGCGGATTCTTAACCACCACGCCACCAGGGAAGCCCCACCTGGAAGGTTTTAAGCATGGGAGTAACCTCGTCAATTTTGTTCGACAACAAAATTGCTCTGGCTGGGACATGGAGAATGAATTGGAGGAGGTGGGATGGGAGCAGCGTGTCCTGGAAAGAAAAGGTTCTGGCCTGAACTAAGGTCTGGCCGTGAGTAGGAGAGAGACGTGAAAGAGAGAGAAGAAGCAGGATCTGGGAGAGATTAGAAGGGGAGTGAGAGAGGAAGTGCCAGCATGATTTCTGGCTCAGGGAGCTGGACAGATGCAGTGCCCAGAGAAGCAGCAGGCATGGCAGGGAGGGAGTCTGAGGATAGTTGAGTAGACGGGGCTCACATTTGGCGTCCTCTCCTTAAGTTATGAGATCCTGGAAGAAGCTATGAGATCCTTGAAGACCTTTGCATCCACAACAAACGGCACTCAATGCCTGACACATCATTTTCTCCTAACAGATGCTTGTTGATGGACTCATTGCTGAGTTCTCTCTCCAGACTTGTACTCATAAACCCAGGCTCAGAGGACAACTATCTATTTGTTGGTGAGGCTTCCATCTCTCCCGGGGACAAGCCCTAGGCGACAGCAATGATGGAAGACAACATTAAATCCCCATGGGCCAACTGCACCAAGCCCTCCCCATGACCCCCACCCGGGCTCCCCATTCGTGGGTTTCTGGTCAGCCTCCCCCTGTCCATAATCAATTTGCTCTCAGAAGGAAACAGAGCTCTGTGTCTGCCAAATATTAATCGTCACGCCGCAGACAGCTCCAGCATAGTTCTCCAGGAAGCTCCAGTCTAGGCAAATTAGGCTGGGGACACAGGACTCCCAATTCAAAGACTGAGGGGTGCAACAGAGAGGTTCAGGAACTTTCCCAAGGCCACATAGCAAATCCAAAGGCAGAATCAGGCCTCCCGATGCTGTGTGGCTTGTCCTCAACACTGGCCAATCTTCCCTCTCCCGATGCTCTCCAAAGTTTGCCTCTGAGGACCTTTGAGGGTCTCAGATTAGAAAAGCCATGAAGAGTGTAGAAGGGTAAAGAGACTGGCCCACAGTCTCACAACTAGGAAAGGGCAGGGCGTTTTTTCATTGGAGCAGAAACTGAAATTCCTATTCTCCCTCGCTTCTCAATTTCTTCAGGGAACATGTACAGTCAGCAATCACTCTATTTATCTACACCGATGAGCCTGGTCACCGCAAACTCTTCCTTCCCTTTGTATCTTTTCCTGGTTTCATATTTAATCTTCTTCACTGAACTCCTGGGGCAAGAGCTGGGTCTGATTCATATTCCTGCTCCCCAGCCCCTCACAAAGTGCCTTGACCTCCGAGGAAGCTCAGTAAATGTCTGCTGATTCATTTTGATCCTTCGATGATGAGGTGCAAAAGGAGAAACTGTTGGAGGCGGGGGAGAAACAAACCACTGACTGAATAATGCCCACAACCCTGAATTTCCCTTTGGAAATCTGGGTTTCTATCCCTGCCCTCTTTGCCACCATGTGGGGAATACCAAGGCAGCCATCTTCTCCAGGCCTTGGATGTCTATAAAACTGTAGTAACAATAGAAGGAAGGGCTTGAAATTTAAGCAGTCAGAATTCACATGAAAAGAATCACTGCCATCACCAAGAGGGGCAGGACACTGCCAGTTTCTACTCTCTTCTCTTCAAACATGGTTGAGATCAGAGCCCAGAAAGGGCTGCCACTGTCTACAGTGGAGAATGATCAATTCAAATAAAAACACCCCAGTCCAAGTCCATGTGGGCTCAGGGTGGTTGATTCACCAGCTCCACCTCACAGACTCATGCCCGGAGAGGTAGAATGACTCCCCCAACCTCACACAGCAAGAGAGTGGCAGAGTCAGGCAGCATGAGATTAATCAAATAAAAACATCTCTGTTGGAAAAGTGTCTTGGTGAGTTAGCCTCAGACATCTTGAGGTTCAGTCTTGGCTTTGCAAGTTACAGGTCATAAAATCCTGGAGAAGTTGCTTAACCTCCCTGTGCCTCAGTTTCCCCATCTGCAAAATGGGTGGAATAATAGCACCTACCCTGAAGACACACATGAAGTGCTTTGCACAGTTCCCAGCACACGCAATCTCCAGATAAGTTGTTGCCACTGTTTATTTCTCAAAAGACCCTGGAGGAATAATGATAATGGTGGGAATGCCTTGCACTGAAACAGACAAGGCTGGGAGATCTTTTACAGTTTTTTTTGTTTGGTTGGTTTTCGGTTTGGGGATTTTTTGTTTGTTTGCTTGGTTGGTTGTTTTTTGGGGGGGAGCGGCAGTTGTTTTTTCCTTTTTCTGTGCTGTGTGGCTTGTGGAATCTTAGCTCCCTGACCAGGGATCCAACCCGGGCCCCTGGCAGTGAAAGCACTGAGTCCTAACCACTGGACCGCCAGGGAAGTCCAGAGGTTTTTATTTATTTATTTGTTTGTTTGTTTGTTTTTGGCCGCCACCCCACCCCCCACGGCTTGTGGGCTCTTAGTTCCCCTACCAGGGATCGAACCTAGGTCCCTGGGAGATCTTTTAGACCACAAGACTTCTGGTGCCTCTTAAAACTCACAGGCATCTGTTCCCAGACCACCTGGTCACCTCTGCCCTGACCTCTCCTGCAAGATTCCGCAGGGACATGGTGTGGCTGAGAGCCACGTGCAATTGCTGGATCAGCTCTCTCTAGAGAGGGACCCGACAGCATCTTTAAAAACAAAGCCTTCTCAGGTCTGGTTTCATGAGACCTCAGAAAAGTCAAAGCCTCCTGGAGAGAAGGAGAAAGGCAAAGAGGCTCTGAGAAGTTTCCATAAACACTTGCTTACCAGGAGAGGCCTCCGGAGAAGCCCATGCACTGGCCCTGAGACCTTGACCAGCAGGGGACTCCCCACTGGTTCAGGAGGGAGTGGGCGGAGCCTGGCTGAGCATGACACCCCTCCCCCAGTGGGGGCCTTTAGTGCAGGGATTGGGGCATCAGGGCCATAACCCTTGGCAGAGGAATGGGGGCTTCCTGCCAGCCTCAGAAGGTAAGGCAGAGTTTCTCCACCTCCACACTACTGAGACTTTCAGCAGAATAATTCTGGGGTTGGAGGAGACGGTCCTGTGCATCGTAGGATGTGTAGCAGCGTCCCTGGCCTCCACCCACGGCTAGCAAATTCCATCCAGTTGCATCAGCCAAACACATCTCCAGATATTCCCAAACTTCCCTTGGGAGACAAAATCACCCCCGATTGAGAACCACTGATGTAAAGGGGGCTTCCCAGAAGAGGAAGGAGAAACAGACACCCAGGTTAACAGTGATGGGTAGAAAGAGAGAAAAGAAAGGGAGAGCAGAGATACCTGCTGGCTTTAGGGGGGAAAAAAAGGTTGCGGGGCGGGGGGACTTGATCCCTAACAGATCGCATCTAGTAGCCCCAGGGATCTGGTCCAGGTAAGAGACCTTACACCCTCCTCTTTTACTCTGAGAGATCACTCCTTATTCTTCTTAAAAGGGCACATGATTCTATTCTGTAAGTATTTATTGATTGCTTTTCGTAGACAAGGCACTCTCATGCACTCATTCCAAACAATTATTCAACAAATCTGTACTGTTCTTTTTTTTTTTTTTTTTTTTTTTTTTTTGCGGTACGCGGGCCTCTCACTGCTGTGGCCTCTCCCGTTGTGGAGCACAGGCTCCGGACGTGCAGGCTCAGCGGCCATGGCTCACGGGCCCAGCCGCTCCGCGGCATGTGGTATCTTCCCAGACCGCGGCACGAACCCGTGTCCCCTGCATCGGCAGGCGGACTCTCAACCACTGCGCCACCAGGGGAGCCCTATTCTTCTTATTACTTAATATTTCTTTGGGCACTTGCCTTGTGCCAGGCACTGTGCTAAGCACATTACACTTATCATCTCATCCAATCCTCACAACAACTTCATGAACTTATTCATTTCTTTTATCATTATTATTTTTCCTAGTTTGCGAATAAGAAAAGTGAACCTCAGAGAGATTAAGTAACTAAGCCCAAAGCACCCAGTTTGATACACTTTGTGGGAAATGAATGAATGAATGAATGAATGAACGAACAAACAAACGAACAGGCAACAGAGTTCTTACTCTTCCTATGTGTCCATAGTCACATGTAGACATCATATGGAAATTCAAGTTGATGGCAGGTCTCCCCTGCTAGGTTGAGAGAAGTTTAGGAGCCAGGGGGAAAGGGGTGCTCGTTCATATGGTAACTGCAGCCTCTGGCACAGTAGGAGTCCAACACACGTTTATCAAACGAGCGAATGAAGGAGGCTCTTTGCATACATCTAATTTACCTTTATCAACACCACCACCCAGACCAGGACAGGTCTGGTCCATAGCAGAGGCTCAGTATCACTGTGTTTTGTTCAAGGAGAAAAAAGGTAGGTTCTGGAATCCTGGGTCTTGAGGAGGTCTGGCAGATCTGGTTTGAGATCAGAGGTTCTCAAGCAGGGGTGATTTTTGTACCCCAGAGGACATATCTAAAGACACCTTTGGTGGTCATAACTTGCAGGGGGAAGAGCTAGTGGCATCTGGTGGGTAGGGGCTGGAGATACCACTAAGCATCCTCCTATGCACAGGACAGTCCCCCACCCAATGAAGAATGACCCAGCCCCAAATGTACAGAGTGCCAAGGTGGATAAACCCTGATCTATTTGTATCAGCAGATGACTTATGATGCGGGGTCGTTACAAAGTGCTTTAGGGTCATCTGGCTCTTCATTCACTCATTCAGAACGCCTTTATCAAAACCTGATATAAGACAACCATGAGAAGGAGTGGGTAAGGGAGAGACAGGGATGAATACGGCTCAGCCACAACCCCCGCCCCCGACCAAGCTTACCAGCTCCTGGGGTCTCCAGTAAGGATGGGCAACACGAGAATGCTGAATGAAAAATGGGAGGTGTACGCAGTCAGCCAAAGAGAGAAGAACTCAAGAAGAAACTGCCTTGGAAGGTCCTCTGAGAAAGGGAGACACCGTCCCACTTTAGTGTCATCATTATGTGATCTTTTCAACTATGTGTCTGTTAGGTACACCAACAGGGGAACCACATTGAAAGAAGTATGGCTTTCAGGGCTGGGCCCCATTTTAAGTATTTCTGCTCTATTCACAACTAATATTTTTGCATCCCTCTACAGAAGGCTTTTACAGATAGTCCATATTATATTGTGACAGTTTCTGTTTAAAACTATTACAAAAAAAAAAAAAAAAAGGAAAGGTACATTTACATCATGGTCATCAGATCCAGGAACAAATCTGGGCAGGCTCTGATACTTACTAGCTGTGTGACTCCCCTCTCTTCCTTTCTTCATCTGTAAAATGGGGCTAATAAAGCCCCTCGGTCCTAACACTGTTCTGAGAATGCCTAAAGGTGCTGTGTTTTCTATGAATCATCTCACTGCACAGCAAAATATCAGGCACCTAAAAAGATTCAATGACTTTTTAATGCTTACAGATGAGGGAGTGATCATTAACTTAACAAAAGGATTACTGGCCAGGAGAACTACCTTAAAGTCACATTCCAGTAGTGCGTTTAACATCTAGTGACCTTGGCCATCATGGGATGGAGACACATCTTGTAGAGCACTTCTATCATGTAAAGGATGGTTCCCCCTGAAGGGTGACAGTGACCACAGTGGTCCAGATAATGCCTCTGGGAACCAGCTCTGTCTGAAGCAGGGCCAGCTCCAGCTCTGGGATTGGATATTGGAAGGCCCTTTAATGACTCCAAGCACATAATTATTTCCCCCTTTCTCCAAGAAGATAACCCTCAGCTCCTACTCTATCTATTCCAGGGCCCAACAAAATGGATTCACTCACTTTTACCAGCTCAAGAAGACACTTTGTAAAGAATAAAGAAATTAGCTCCCCCCACCCCCGAATAAGGCCCAGTAATAGCAGCCGTCTACTGCCTTCCAGTTTCCCAAACATCTCCCCCAGTGCTCCAGGAAACCCTATGAGGCAGGCACAATTATTGCCCCACTTTACAGATGAGCAGACTGAGGCTCAGAGAAGCTGAGAGTTCCTACCTGCCATGACTGAGCTGGTCAACATTGGAGTTAGGACTCAGCCAAGCCCTCTAATTTCAGACCCTCTTCTACCTTGACAGACAAGAGAAGAGCTCTTGAAGAAGAAAATGAGATTTTTGAAGGTGAGTCTCATCTTTTTCCCTTTGTAACTCAGTCTCTTTGCCCCATCACCTCCCCAAATCCACATCCCCAAACATGCTCTGCGCCCCTTTTCCTCTCCTATACCAAGCTCTGACACAAGTAAAACGGACTAAAACCATCCCACATGGCCACTCCCTGAGACAGGTATACTCTTTTATCCTTATTCCACAGATGAGGAAACTGAGGAACAGAGAGGCTAAATGACTTGCCCTATATCACACAGCCTGTAAGCGGTGGAGCCAGATTCTAACCCTGGGGAATTGGGCTCCAGAGTCTGAACTGATAACACAACACTGTATTACTTTCCCTGCAAGTGGGGCTGGTTAGATTTTAAAAAAAAAAAAAAGAAAGAAAGAAAGAAAGAAAAAGATTTTGCAACTTAGACAAATTCCTGGTTTGCTGTGTTTTTCCATTATCACCCTTTTGTTTGTAACCAAGTGGAGGTTTCAGACCCAACAAGAACAAATAAAAATCACTCTCCAAGGTCAAAGGTCCATTTCTCCATCCTAATTTGATATCTAGTCTGCAAAGATTACACCCCCTTGGGGTCCTTGGGCAAACTTTTCTTACTTCCTTTTTCCAAGCTGGGAACCCACCCATCCAGCAGCTCCATTTGCAGAGCCCAGAAGATAGGCAAATAAAGTTCAGTCCCTTCTCAGCTTTGCCCATCCATCTCCATTCATTTCTTTAGCTCTCCCGTCGTCTGTGTACGCCTTCATTATTCATTCAGTCAACAAATACGTATTGAACAGCTATGTTCCAGTTACTGAGCTGGGCGCTGGGGATTCAACAGTGAACAAGACAAACACAGTCTCTGCCCTCATGGAACTGATATTTTATTAAGGAAGATAGACAATATGCACCTAAACATATAAATAGGATAATTCTGAGTATTGATGAGGGTTACAAAGAAAACAGACAGAGAGGTGGACTAGAGAGTCACCGGGGATGGGGTGCTTTTAGATCAGATGGTCAGGAAAGACTTCTTTGAGAAGTTGACATTTGAGCTGAGACCTCAGTGGCAAGAAAGAGCCAATCTTGTAAGGATCTGGAGGCAAAAGGACAAACCAAGCACAAAGGTCTTTAGGTGAGAAAAACTAGGTGTGTGTGAGGCTAAACAAGGTGGGGCACCGAAGGGGAGGGGGTGTGTTACAAAAGGTGGGCAGGAGCCAATCACAAAGGCCCCTGCAGATCGCGGTGAGGAATATGGATTTTATTCTAAGTGCATTGGGGAGTCGTTGGAGAGTTAAAAGCAGGAGAATGACAAGATCTGATTTATGATTTTAAAATATAACTTTGGTTATGGAGTAGAGAATGGATTGCAGAGGAGGGCAAGGATAGAAGAAACAGGGAGGCCAGTCCAGAGGCTATTGCCATAAAACAGATGAGATGATGGTGGCTTAGACTAGGGAGGTAACAGGGAAGAAGATGAGAAGTAGATGGGTTGGAATATATCTGGAGGCAGAGTTAACTGACTTGCTGTTGGATCGGATACGAGGCAGGAGAGAAAGGGGGAATCAAGAATGACTCTTAGGCATGGGTTTAGGAGATGGTCCAGGACGCTTTTCATGGAAAACTATTCTTATTTTGTGAAACACCCACCCAACCCACATGAAGGAAGAATCCTGTTTCCTCTTCATTCTAATTTCTTGCATTCACATTTAGGGTTTAAACCAACTTCCAAATCCAGACCATGGGCCATAATGGCCTGGAAATCCAAAGGGATTGTACTAAAGACATTTAGCAGAGTAAACACTGGAATATCCCCTGTATAACTGTCAGTGTGGCCCCCTAGAGCAAGCACAGGCCCCATAACCAGTGAGACCTGGGTTAAAATCACAGGTCTTCACTGTGTAACCATAAGCAACCTAATGAACATTTCTGAGCCTCTATTTCATCACCTGTAAAATGAAGCCATGATGAATATCTCTCACTTTTCAGAGTTGCAATGAAGATCAAGGAATCAGATGTACATAATGGTCATTCAATAAGTGGTGCTTTTTCTTTTTTTTTTCATTTCTCCTTCACCCACCCAAGGGCAGGGTTTCTCTCCTGGCACGATGAGGTTCTGCATTCCAAGAGGGATCCAAAGGGATGACTGCAATGACCTTAATAAAAGATCTCTGAGTGTTTTGGTGAGAAGATAACAGTCAGGGTGGGGAAGAACTGGGGTACCATTACCTCAAGCCCAAAATGCAACCTCTTATTACAAATCACTCTCATTTGAGAATTCTAGTTCCTCTGCCTTTATGGGCAAATTATCTCTAGAATGTCCAGGTGGGGAAAGGAATGAATCTATTCCATTGAATTCTCAAGGACCCCTCTCCATAGGTATTGGTGATGCTAACAACTGGGCCTAGCTGACAACTGGGCTTAGCTGGTGGGGAGGCTTGGAGGGTGCTGAGCGGACCAAATGACGAGGTGGCCCCAGGGCATCTGGGTTCTCTGGGAGGCAGTGTATCTATGAGATGCCAGAGGGATTGTGTATACTTCTGTGTGCACTAAAATGGGTGTGCCCCCCTTCGAGGGAGTACGTAATTTTTTTCTCCCCTGCACAAACTTCTTTAGACAAGTGCTGCATACAAATATGAGCAGAGGAATCAATGCTTGGTTATACACCATGCCAGAAGTCTAGATAACACCACGCACATTTAGAAAATGAAGAACCAGATTAACACTTTTGTACCCAAACTTTCAAAGGGAATCGTTTCCCTGTCAATAATCCAGGAGATTGTTATCCTTACAGATCTCATCTTTTCCTCAAAGGGTTAAGGCAACTTAATGTCCATCGCTTTCACCCTCATAAGCCATCTATTGACTCACAGGCAAGCTCCCTAGCCTGTTCACCTTCATCTTTGACCACCAATCCTCCCAGCTCTTATATTTTCCCACTCCAGAAGTTAAGATAGGATATTCCTGGAATTAAATATTCTAAACCCCTTACCTCTTCTTCAGAATAAATCAAAGGACAGATTCATGATATTTGTATATGCTTCGTTCTATTGTTTTAAGCATGAATTTCCACTTCTTTGGGGGTCGGGATAGCTATTTGTATCTGTTTTAGAGTACATTTTCAATAAACCTTTCTTTCGTCGTTTATTTGGGAAGAAAGGAGAAGACACCGTTTTTAATCAATTGTTTTGTTCTTTGAATTATACACACACACACACACACACGCACACATACACACCTGTGTACAGGACGCGAGTTCTAAGGAAAGACAAAAGGGGGAAATAAACGCAGGAGGGGGCAAGAATCACAGAGTGAAGGAGAGCTAGAACGAGGGCGTAAAGGAGGAGAGGGCAGGTTACAGGAGCCCATTTGCCCTCGCGGCGGCGCGTCCGGTTCAGCACCGCGGACAGCTCCCGTCTTTGTCTTGGTCCAAACTCCCGCGCCCGCGCGTAGCCAGGCTGCGACCGGGGGCGCACCCGCTGCCTTCTCCGCCAAACCTGCTTCGGGAAAAAAGAGAGAAAGACCAGAGCGGACAGGTAGAGGTTTTCTCATCTTCTCCCCGCATCGTCCGAACTCGGCCCTGATCCCATCCCACTGCATTACGGCGGTCGATTTTAACTTGGTTTCAGGCGGAACCTTGCTCCTGTCTACACAGCGTTGGGGGCCAGGGAAGTTCACATGGCGAGTTCAGATTAGGTTTGGAATTCGTTTCACTGTCACTGCCCCAGGCCCTAGCCTCCCACAATCTGTCCCCAGACAACGCCTAGCCTAGTCTTCGACCAAAGAGGGGGAAAAAAGCGATGTCTAATGCTTTACCGTGGGTATACGGGGCTGTGAAAACGCAAGACCACCCAGACCCCAAGACCCACCGCGTCAAATCCAAGGGAGGGGAAACCGAAACTCAGAGAGGGAAGTCAGAGAGATGAGAAAGGGTTGATTCCGTTGCAACCGAGGCCCAGCAAAAAGGAATGAATTATGCTCTGATCGGAGACTGTACATCCCGCTGCTGGAATTCCGCAGAGTTTTTTCTCCCTTTTGCCAGGAAAGGCGTCTTTCTCCGAGTTCAACAAGCTTCACCCACAGAGGCGGCTCCAAATGTTTTGTTTTGTTTTTTTCTGGGTCCCTTCGTAGAATCCAGAATAAAAAGAATTTCTTCTCACGTTCTCCTCTGCCTGAAACCTTGCTTCCCCGAGGGAGTGGGAAACGCCGCGCGTGTGACGGTCATTCTCCAAATCCTACAACCACATACATAAACACACACACACACACACTCCAGCCCATGGTCGATAAAGTTATGCGCTTCCACCAACCTTCAGAGAAGTCGGCCAGCCAAGCTACGATGCACTCTCATGGAATTCGTTCCCTAAAGGAGCCCTAGGGTAGGGGTACACAGGGGAAGTTTAGGAATGGGTCTAACCACAAGAGGAAGATTCTTCCTCAGTCCGTCTGCCAATTTGTTGGGAGAAAGAAAGAGAACTCTTGCAGACTTTCTGATGCCTGGGGCTTCCATACCTGCGTCCAGGCCGCAGCGATATTGCCACAAACCAACCAGCCAAAGACCCGGAGCCCAGCTCCAGCCGCCGCGGACTGATTGGTATTCACCTCCAAAATAAGACCTCTCACCGCCCCCCGCCTCAAAAAATCCATGGAATTTTTTTTTTTTTCGGAACAGCATTCTGCTCTTCCCCTCCTCTTCCCCCAAGAAACGGAGGAGAAAGGCCACCGCGCACTGTTGGGCAGCTCAAAGGAGTTTTAGAGAAAGCGCGATCCCCGCTGTGGTCCCCGAGGAACAGAGGGGCTCGCAGCAGGGTAAACATACTCGTCTTGGGAGGAAGGTGCTGGGGGTCGCCTTCCCTGGGCCCCTCCCCCCTCCCGGGGTCCAAGGGCGGTGGGCAGCCCCTCCACCCCCTAGCTGGCTCCAGAGCGTAGTTCAGCCAGGCTGCGGTGTAAACCGCGGCTTTCCGATGCAGATTTCCCTTTTAACACCTTCTAAACAAAGGCTAATGAGGCCACTGCGTTGCTCTATCAACACACAATCATTAGCAGCCGAGAAATACACACAATCACACACACACACACACGCACACGCACAAGCACAGCGCGCGCGGGCTGCCAAAGTTGGGCGATTTCTAAAGGAACCCATATTAGGCTAACAAAAAGGAGGTGGGATGTGGAGGGGGGTGGGGGAGAGGAGGTGCGAGAGAATGGGGAAAGGGGGAGGAGAAGGAGGTAGAGAGCCCGAGCCGGAAAGGGAGCGCGAGAGAGAAAGAGAAATGCTATCGAGACCACGGAAAAGACCAAGATAAAAGAAAGGGGAAGCAAGATACAGACTCAAACTCAGACTAGCTAGCTAGTTGAGGGAGGATAATTAGAAAGTCTGCGGGATGCTGAATCTGGAGGTTAGCGCTCCCCGTTTGGGCTCCAGAGATTGAGCAGAGTTGCAAGCATCTTCTTAAAAACAGCTCCCCGAGCTCCGGTGATGGCCTCCACCGTCGGTTACCTCAATGGGGCCAGAGAGGCCAAGACCACAACCCCACGCACCCCAGCGCTGCTGCTCTCGGACATCAATGGGCTGGGGCGGCCCTCCAGGCTAAATCCCCACGGCGAGAATGCGGAAGATGCCAGCGGCTCTCAGCTCAAACCCTCGGCTAGTCTGGCCACCTAGGGTTTGAGCCTCACCGGGCAGTTGTCGGGGCAGCCTCCAGCTCTGCACAAAGTATGGGGTTTTCCCTCTCGGAACAAAGAGTCAGCGTTGCCCCCCCACAAGTTGGAGGACTGGCTCGCACCTTTCCTTCTGCCTTCCCCAGGCCCCCCTCGGGCCCCCAGGGATCAGCTGCAGTCTGCACCCTCCCTGCGACTGCTGCCTAAGTTGGGCCCTGGGTTGCAGCGCCAAAGAGAGTGATGTAGCCTGCGGGAGCTGGCAGGGCAGCCTGATGGGTGGGGCCTCTGAGACATGCATTCCAGGAGGGGGTGTCTTGCTGGAAGGAGAGAGGGGACACCATGCTCCACCCTACCCTGGCCCCAACCAGCCAGGTCTCTAAGCTGGCCAGCGCTCACACACACACACCCATTCACTTTGGAGCCGGATCTCCCCAAACGGCCAAGTGCGAGCAGCCGCTGGCCTCCAACCTGCTCGCGCCCAGAAATACTGGCCGGGCCTGCCCCTGGTGGCTTGTAGGGCTCCTCAGCAGACTTCCACCAGCCTGCCCCATAAAGCTGACCACGGCCTTCTGGCCCCAGTGCCTGTCCCAAAGCCACTGAACACAACAGTGCTGCCCACCTCCTGCCACCGCTCACGCCCCTCAGGCCCCTTAAAGTCCCTCCCCAGATATTGGACTGGGGACTCAGAGCCTCGCTCCCCAGCGCTGGGAGGGGGTGTTTAAGGAGGGGAGAAGCTTTGCCATTGTTGATGGATGAATAAATAGATGAAGGAAAGAAGAGGGAGGGAGGGAGGAAGGAAGGAAGGGAGGGAGGAAGGGAGGGAGGGAAGGAGGGAGGGGAGGGATTCCCTGCCTTTTTGATTAAACGTTCCAGGTCGGGCCAGCCCAGTTAACGAGACCGTTAATTAAGCCGCGCACGATTCAACTGACAGGAAGGCCCTGCGCCCCGCAGAGATGTTCTGGAAACCAAGCAGTCCACAGCAGAGTGCGAGGGGACACACTGGCCTCGTCGCCCCTGCCTTCCAGGGTTCAGCCTATGTCCTGCCCTCTTGGGGACGCCCAGGCCCGCACACTCTCCCAGCCTGGACTCGGGGCTGCTCCCAGCTGGCCGCCCCCCGCGGGTATCCCAGAAAGCTCATCCACCGCCGCCACCTCACTCCCAATTCCCCCACCAATCCCTTCTGCATCCCTGTCCGGATGCCTAGGCCTAAGCCCTCACCCTGATCCACGCGACGCACCCGGTGGACGTCCACCCAAGCCAGCCTGGGCGCACACGGTCCGGGGATCATCGGGCAAACCCGAACTCCCGAGGGCAGGGACCGTGGACTGCACCTGCCGGCTCGGCTCTCTGGGTCTCTCCTGAGCGCCAAGCCAGCCGTTCTTCTCCGACCTCCGGGCGGTAGGGCCCAGCCTCCACGCCCGCTCCTACCCGGGGGCCGATTCCTCGCGGCGGCGCGGCGGGACGCTGAGTATGTGTGCGCAGCGCGGCCTATATTTACACCCCAAACAAAATAATTACACTTTTGTCGGAGGGAGAAAGCCAGTGATTAGGCGCGGGCTCTTTGCGGCAAAACAGTTTCTCAGTGGTACACCAGTATAATTTTTCACGGCTGGCTGAAATCAAAGAGGGGAGGTAATGAATCCGGCGAGCAATTTAAATTTACAATTTGTAACGCCGCCGCCGAGCAGACCCGGCCGAGAGCGCAGCTCTGAGGCGCTCGCTGCGTTTGTTTAATGTTAAAGCCGCGCTGGCTCCGGCAAGGACGGGGGCCGGCGGGGGGGAGGGTGGAGTGTGTGTGTTGGGTGGGGGGCGGTAATGATGGAAGTCTCGGGAGAGGACGGGCTGAGTCGCCCAAGAGACCACGGGGAGACGTGGACGAGGGGCGCGCTTCCCGGGTCCCCCCAACGCGCGCGCTCCCCGAGAAAGCAGGCCACTCCAGTCCATTCAAAGGGAGGGGCTGTCTTCAGATGGGGCGAAGGGAGATACTCTGGCCGCCAGAAAAGCCCCCGTTTCTGCTCGGAGGCAGAATCTCCCCAGGCTGGAGAGTTTCCGTGAGGAGCAGGGAGGTGTTCTACGACCTGCGGGAAGGTCGGCTCCAAACGCCCAGAAGAGTCCCCATTCCGGCCGCTGCCCCGTGTCCCAGGCTGCAGAAGTCGGGAAAGGCGCACCCCGCCCCAATCCCCAGCTCAGCGCGCCTCGAAACTCCCACCCCGAGCGGCTGTGTGCCTCCGCGCCGGTAATTAATTACCGAACTCAAGGGGGAATATGCAAACCGCATATTACTAACTCTACAGGGCTTAAGTGATTGGAAACAGATTATTATCTTGTTTGTCTTTTGTCTGTTTTACTTATCCCGCTGCCGTCTGTCGAGTTGTAATGTTGATACTCTTTACTCTAGGAGGAAGGTTTTTATATAGTAAATTCCATCAACATCTTGTATAAGTGACATTGCGTCTCCATGCATTACCCTGTTAAGACACAAGCGGTTTATTAGTTACATATAGGAGGGGATTTCGCTGCCTGCTTGCCATCTGTTAGCGCTGTTAGGGCGGGATAATTCGTTTAATAGTTGGTCTGCTGGCGTTTTTCGGAGGCTGTGCGCCCTGGAAGGTGGAGGGCTGACAAGGGCCAAGCAGGATCCCCTGTGACTGGGCTGGAGCGAGGGGGTTCTGGACTGAGGGTGGGCTGTGCTGAGGCTCCCAGGGCGATTCCAAGGGGCTGTGAGCTGGACAGGATGGGTAAGCTCAGCCACTGGAGGGAGAAGGCCAGGCAGGGGCTTCTGGAAGCAGAGCCGTCATCTCCTGCCACCGGGCATCCAGCCCCGGGTGACTCGCCCGCATCCAGGGGGTGGAGGGGCCAGAGCTGCTCTCTGAGGCTGCCCACATTCCTCCTACCTCCCCGGCCTGGCACTGCAGCTAATGGGGCCAGGCTGTGCACTGGCATTTAAGCACATCCAGGAGGTGAGGGTGGGTGGATTTGTCCTAGACGGAGCCTGGCACACAGGCGCCCAGCAGCCAGTGTGGTGTGCAGAGCTGGGGCTAGAAAGACACAGCAGACCCGGCTCTTCAGGTACCCACTTGGGGGTGGAGGTGGCGGCTAGGCTCAGCGCACCTAGTCCAGGGCAAGGGAGAAGGCTCCCATCTAGATGGCGGCTTTTAATGACTGTAGAGTAGTTCCCCACACACACCCCAAAATCCACATGGAACACAATGAGAATCCTTCATCGCAGCCTTTGAGCCAGATGCTGGATTTGGATGCCCAGCAGAGAGGCAGAGGCAGAGAAATAAAAACAGAGAAACCGAAAAAAAAAGTGATGGGGCAACAGAGGGAAAGGGAAACAGAAAAAGAACAGAGGCTGAACATAAGAAAGAGAGACAGAAAGGAAATGAAGTGAAGAGAACTCAGGAGAGAGGGAGAAACCCCAGTGAGACAAAGACCAAGTAGGCAGCGCAATTCGCCTCCACTTGGAGCCCGGGTGCCTCTCTCAGGTTCTGGCTTCTCTGTCCCTGCCCTGTCTGAGCTCAAGGACCCTTCATACCCCAGGAGGGCAGGGCCAGGCACTGCCAGAAACTGCAATTTCATTTGGGGCTCCCGGAGCTCTCCCAGCCAGGCCTGGGAGACCAGGCAAGATCCGGCCTGCTTGTTCCTGGCTGAGCCGAGCTCCGTCCAGCCACACCTGTCCCTTGCTCGGCAAGCTGGAGGATGGAGTAACAGCAGAAGCTGCCCAGTCTGGGGACTCTTTTTCAGAAGCCCAGCTTCTGGGTCAATGCCCCACCCAGTGACCAGCACCTGTCAATTCCTTGTCGGAAGCCAGATCACTTCACATAGAAACTGTGCACTGTGGGGCGAAGCTGGAGGTCTGGACAGGAACCAGGGGGGAAAGTGAACATCTCTGTGCCTTCACCAACTGCCCCAGTACAGGCATTCACAAATCCTGCTCCCATTCAAATCCACAAAGGCAAGCACACTAGAAGTGCACACACGAACATACACCTTCCCCCCAAAATAAACACTACAGGAGTCACATAACCAAAAATACGCTATCTGCAGAAATACATACACGCACACACACACACGTAATGACTGGCCCACAGACACAGATCCAAAAAATTCTGAACTCACAAACACAGCCAGCCCAGCTCAGTCAGTCACATACACGCACACCCACCTGCACGCGATTCAGATGTTTCAAAGTCCACTTTCACATCAATGTTACCACACATCTATACAAATAATCTTACACAGATGCACACTCACACAGGCAAACACCATCACATTCATGTGACTGCAGATATGTATGCACATATATATATATATATATATACACACACACTGACCAACAAAAACAGGGGCACACAGACTAATACACACAAATATTAGCAGAACTATGCACAGATATAAACACACAAAAATATACGTGCCAAAATGTATTCACATGATTGATTCATGAGTAACTCTAAAGAGAGGCAAAAACAAGATTCTCAAACAGCAAATGTTTACTAACAAACTCAGCCAATGCACCCAAACACACATCCACAGGCAAGCCTTAGCGCACACACATGCTCCTCTGGCCCCCAGCCTGTGGGCCCAGGCCCTACAGACCCCATTAGCCCTCTTTCCTGGAACGGGAAGGGAAAATCCCCACTTTGCCTACCTGCCCTCCCTAACTTAGAGCACCCCGGTCAGTCGCTGGGTTGGCGCCTTGGGAAAGGAGGCATGGCCCTCTCCCTCCCCCCACCAGAGTCACATTCCCCCTCCACACACCTGCGAACGCCCCCCACACCCTCCGAGCCCCGTGGAATGGCACTTCCTGCCTCCTATGATGGATCGAACTTGCACACTCCGCCCGGACGCCCAGCGTGTGCAAACAGCGCCCCGCGCACTCTCCAGCGTACCCTCCTCGGCCGCGCTACCCACACCGCGGCGCCCCGACTGGCTGACCCGGGATCCGGAAGGTGCAGCGCGGAAAGCGGAGACGCGGTGAACGTCACTTCGGAGCTGGCTTCGGGGAGACCGGTGCGTCCTGGATCTCCCCCTCCCCACATCTCCCCCGAGCCCCGTGGCCAGCGCGCTCTGGCTGGAAACAACTCCGCGGTCTGAGACCGGGCCAGAGGACATCCCCCGCCAACCTGGGTCTGGGCTTGCTAGGCCATTCTCTCTCTCTCTCTCTCTCTCTCTCTCTCTCTCTCTCTCTCTCTCTCTCTCTCTCTCTCTCTCTCTCTTCTCTCTCTCTCTCTCTCTCTCTCTCCCTCCCTCACCCTCTCCCTGAGAAAGGCCGGGCTGGACCCCAGCCCCCGCATATGACAAAGGAAGCCGGTGCCGCCTCCGGGAGTCCCGAGAACCTCGCCGCCGCAGCTCCAGGGCGCTGACCCCAGGGGTGCGCGGATGGGGGAGTCCAAAACGACGGGCTGGGCTGGGGAAAAGGAGGCAGGCGTAGAGCGCGATCCCGGCCTCGGGCAACTTCTGCAAGTTCCGTGGATTGTGAAGGGGGCAGAGGTCCCCCTCCCACTAGGCCTTCGACCCCCAGCCCCCCAAATATGTGCGAAGAGAGAGAAGAGAGACGCAGTTTTCAGATCGCGCGGCCCCCAGCCCCAAGCCCCAAACTGGAAGGTAAATACTTACTTAGCCTCCGAACCAGGTACAAGCTAATACTCAACAATACTGATGCCTTGTTTTTTTTGCTCTGTCCGGACCGCAACGCTGTAGCCAATTTAGATATGCTATAAATTTAAGAGGTTGCCATGGCCACCGCGTACCCATTGGCCGCCGGGCCCCCTACGTGCCTCGCCACGTCACCAAATCTGAATAAGGATGCGCGAATTAGGCGGCGGCCAGACAAAGATGAGGATCGGGACCGCTTGAAAGTGGGGGAAAGTGCCGGCGCCTCCGCCACCGGGGAAAGCCGCTCGGCAGAGGCGAAGCCAGCGGCCACCCAAGATACACTGGGGCGCGCGGCCCGGGGCATGAGGCTGTGAACGCCACCACTCCCCACCCCGCCCAGGGCAGCCCAGCGCCAGGCCAGGAATCACCCAAGGACTTGACCGGCTGAGTCTTGGTTCGGACCGGACTCGCCCGGCGGCGGCCAAGAGAAGAGGCGGAGAGCAGCGGCGGGGCCAGGGGGCCCGAGGGCCGGGGGCCCAAAGGGAGGGCGAGGCGGCCCGAGCCGCCGGGGCGCGGGGCTATGATGGTGCACTGTGCTGGCTGCGAGCGGCCCATCCTCGACCGCTTTCTGTTGAACGTGCTGGACCGCGCGTGGCACATCAAATGCGTTCAGTGCTGCGAGTGTAAGACCAACCTCTCGGAGAAGTGCTTCTCGCGCGAGGGCAAGCTCTACTGCAAAAATGACTTCTTCAGGTAAGAGGCCGCGCCGCCCTGCTGCCCGAGCGCCCGCCCTGCAGGCGCTCCGCTGGGGCGCCGGGGAAGGGGACACCACGAAACCCATCCCAGCCTCCCAGGCCCCCCAGATTCAGTGGGGAGCCGGGGAGCCCACCACTCTCCTCCTGTCCTCGGTCCAGCAAGGGCCTGAACCCAGGCAGAGTGAGAAGAACGCTGCTTGGCTGCTTGTAGCTGGCTTTTCCAGGCCGGCTTGGATCGGTGGTGGGCCAGGGGGAGGAAGCCTGACCAACTTGCTGCCCATCCGGCTCTGCCACTTTCTAGCTGAGGCCACCCCAAGGGTGGAAGCTTCCAGCCAGGCTCGGAGAGACTAAGGATTTTCGCGAAGTTAGGGGCAGGCAGAGTGCGGAGTCCTGAAGCTGGTCTCCAGGCAGGTGGGACCCCCAGAGTGCTTCTGGACAAACAGAAACTTCCCACCTCCTGAGGGGACTCACTCAGAAAGGCCTCCCCTGGTGATGGGGCAGGGAATCTTCTCCTCACTCCCCGCCATCAACTCCTTAAACATTTTCTCCTCTGTTGAAAGTACAAATGAAATGGAAGCTGGAATCAGGACCTCCAGAGTCCAGCCTTGCTGCCCACAGGCGCCCTCAGGCAGGTCACAGCAGATCACTTCTCTGAGCCTCACTTTCCCAGCTGAGAAACGCCGAAGGTCGGCCTGGAAGGCTGTGGGGTTTTTGGCAGCTCAGCCCTGCCTGCTTCCCCCGGCTTTGTGAGTGCCAACTGCGTGGAGGGAAGGGGGGGGCGTGATTAACGCCCTGGAGAAAGGCTGCTCGCCGGCCCCAGTACCTGGCACTAGGGAACTTGAATAGGAGAAAAGGTCAGATGCGCCTTTACACGTGTAAACTCCTCGGCCCCAGAGGCCCAAGGCCCCTAATGTGGTGGTGCTTGCAAAGCACCTAATGATTTTTGATAAGGTGCATATGGCCAATTATGCTGCCGGATAAGGCCAAAAGTGACTTATGGCTTCTAATGCCCTCACTACATCAACGTCACCCAAATTCGCCCTGTTTAGAGACGTGGGTACGAGAAGACGTGGGGCCCCAGAGTCCTGGGCCCTCGCCCTCCCCCTCCCCCGGCACCTCACCCCTCCCAGTGCTGGTCTGCACCACACATTTCGGGGGAGGCCAGCCTTCTCCCAGCGCTCGAGGAAGAAAGAGAAGGATTTAGACCAGGAACACAGAAAAGGTGGCATTGGAGAGAGCCCCGTGTTCTGGCCGTGCAGGTTTTGGATTGCCTTCTGGTCACATTTTCCCACTGCCTGCCAGGGCCTGAGATTTGGGGACCTGGAGGTTCAGTCCCTGTCCTTCAGAGTCCACAGGCCCCTGACTTGCTCAAGCGGGGCCCAGAGCAGGGACTGAAAAGTGTCCAGTGCTGGTGGTACTGAGGACCAGCAGAAGGCTCCCTCCTTCCTGCTAAGGTTCAGCTCAGAAGAGGGGCTCCCCCCCAGCTCCATCGCTAGGACCCGACAGCCAGGCTCATTGGCCCTACCTGGACCCCAGCAGACTGTTCAGGTTCCAGGAGGCAAAGCCGAGAAATGGTCCAGACCCGGCCTGCCTGGCTTAAAATGCTTCACGACCTCCAGAGCAGAATTTGCCAGGAGCAGCCCAGGCCCATCTGGTAGGGATGTGGGGTGGGGGAGGGGCGCGACTTGAGGTGCTCTGGGCTTTCTGCTGGGCTGAAGGCTGCGCCCATTGCTGGAAGCCCAGCAGAGTCCAAATAAACCTGACCGAGGCATGACAGTCCCAGTCCCAAGAACAGACCTGGATATTTGTCTCATGACTTGCATTCTGGCCAGAGAGGGCAGGATTGGGATCTCATTTGACAGATGTGGAAACGGAGGCTTTTCAGAAGCTGGGGCAGGGTGGCAAGAGGTCAGGGCTTCAGGAGGATGGGACACTGGGCTGGCCCTGGGTGACAGGCCGTGTTGTGTCTGCAGGCGCTTCGGTACTAAGTGTGCAGGCTGCGCGCAAGGCATCTCGCCCAGTGACCTGGTGCGCAAGGCCCGCAGCAAAGTCTTCCACCTCAGCTGCTTCACCTGCATGGTCTGCAATAAGCAGCTGTCCACGGGCGAGGAGCTCTACGTCATCGACGAGAACAAGTTCGTGTGCAAGGACGACTACCTGAGCTCGTCCAGCCTCAAGGAGGGTAGCCTCAACTCAGGTAGGAGGCCCCCTGCCCCTCCCCAGGCCAGGCCCCAGCGCCCTCCAGCCAAGGCCTGCCTGCGCTCCCTCCTTTGCCCCCTGCGTGCCTGCGGTGCACGGCTCACAGCTCTCCACTCGCGCCGGGCAGGTCAGGGTGCGGGTGAGGTGCGGGGGCTGGGAAAGAGAGTCAGCGTTTGCAGCCAGCCTTCCACGATGTCTACACTGCCAGCTCTTCCCCGCCCTCCTCCAGTTCAGGAGGCTTTTCCAAGCTGCCCTCCTCCCCCAGTTTGGAACCGCACAATTTCCCCTTTCCGAGTCTTTTCAGCTCCTGGTAATTTCTAGCCGCACTGGGAGGACACTCATTGGGGTCTCGAGGAAGGAGAGAAGGGAGAGGAAGATCCCAGGCCCGGAGGGCATCTGTACCCTCCTCCCGTCCCCTGTCCTAGAAGGCCGGGCTCTCCAGAGAGCGCGACTCCCCCTTTCCCAAGCACTAGCTGAAAAGTGCTGAGAGGGCTTGAGAAGGGCGCTTCCAAAGGCCCAGCCCCGCCTGGAGGGAGTGGGCGGGCGCCGGGCCCCTGGGGGAGGGGCTGTCGCCGGCTTTGGGAGGGAACCCGCCGGGGTTGGTGGTGGCCTGAGCCTGCAGGAACCGGCTACCCGACTGGAGAGGTTTCGGGCCGCCGCTGACGCCCTGTCCCCTTCCCGCTCCGTCCTCTCGCAGTGTCGTCCTGTACGGACCGCAGCTTGTCCCCGGACCTCCAGGACCCACTCCAGGACGATCCCAAGGAGACGGACAACTCGACGTCGTCGGACAAGGAGACGGCCAACAACGAGAACGAGGAGCAGAACTCGGGCACGAAGCGGCGCGGCCCGCGCACCACCATCAAAGCCAAGCAGCTGGAGACGCTCAAGGCCGCCTTCGCCGCCACGCCCAAGCCCACGCGCCACATCCGCGAGCAGTTGGCCCAGGAGACCGGCCTCAACATGCGCGTCATCCAGGTGCGGCCCGGGTCGGCTCTGGCCGGGTCACCCCTCCGCAGCCCCGCTGCGCCCGCGAGCTGCGAAGCTCGGAGGAGCCCCCTTGGCTAGGAGCACTCCGAGCCCGCTCTAGGGGCAGACGGTGCGCCGGAGATCGGGGCCGGCTGGTCAAACTCCGAGCCAAAAGATTCAGCCTAGCCCTGCTGGCTTCCGGCGGCGTCATCTTGGGCGGGTCACTTCACATCTCAGAATCCCACCCCCGCCCCTTTCAGGGAAGGTTCTAAGCCTCGCTTAAAGGACAGGACCTTTCCTGTCCTCCCATCCTCTGAGCAGAGAAAGAGGCGATGCTCTTCACGTGCTCCTTCCCAGCGCCCGACGCGCGGGCAGACAGACAAACGGCCAGAGCCCGGCTGGGGAGTCGCGGGGCCGAGACCAGAGCCGTGCCGGGCGGCAGGCCTTTATAAAGCCGTCAGGCCGCGGATGGACCGAGGACCAGGAAGCCTAAGTCTTTATGAGTCGCCCCACGGGTGCGCGAAATCCTTCATCCTTGGCTGGTTCGCAGAGGCCCCTCTCCACCCCTTTGGTCTAATCCGGCCCGGCCCCCGGCTCAGGGCATTCTTGGTGCGGAGGAGGCGCTAGGACCCAGCGGGGGTGGCCCGGGCAGGGAGAGAAGGGGACCCGGAACAGAGTTCACATCCCCTATCCTCTGTCCCAGGTGTGGTTCCAGAACCGACGGTCCAAAGAACGCCGGATGAAACAGCTGAGCGCCCTCGGCGCCCGGAGACACGCCTTCTTCCGGAGTCCGAGGCGCATGCGCCCGTTGGGCGGCCGCTTGGACGAGTCTGAGATGTTGGGGTCCACTCCGTACACCTACTACGGAGGTAAGCAACCTCCTTGGACGCGGTGCCCCACACCTAGGTCAATGCTGCTTGAGGGTGCAGGGCCGGATAGCCGTGATCTCAGGCTGCGCCGGGACCCCTCCCTCCCTTCTACCCATGCAAGACGTACACGATCATGAGCACACCTTAAGAGACACGCATCAACACAGGTACACTCACCCGCAGATACTTCCTGGACAGAAAATCAGACACATGGCTTCACTCAACCATGCAGTGGTACCAACAGATAATAAACACAAGAGAAAAGCAGTGACACACTCACCCATGCAGGACCATACGAGTTCAGAGACCTCGGGGACACGCATCTGGACACATGATCACCCGCAACCAACACAGGTATACCCCACCCCCTAGATATACTGGCACTCTCACGCATCATACCAAGTCAGGCACTTCTGCATGCACCGCATCCCAACCTGACACACAGCCTTTGCCGCCCTGGCCCACGACCTGGTGTATTTGACACCAGCAGGAAAGCAGGCACTGGAGGACAGCACCGGCAGTAGGGATGGAGGGGTCAGGATTCATCTGCCCCCTTGCTATCTTCCAAGTCTGCATCTCCTGTTGGGCTACGGGGACTGTGTACACAGCATCTGGCCCGGTTAGCCCAGATGCTGGCAGTTGCTCTGGACTAGGACCCCCGCCCACCCTCCAGCTTCAAGCGCACCAGGGTTCATCAGGGATGGGGTGGGCAAGGAATGAGCCAACCCAGCTATGCACTCTCTGTCTTTGGGGCTGCAGAGGGCCAGGAGCCTGCTTTGCACAGAGGAATTTCATGGTTAGTGTTAGGAGGCTCAGGCCTGGTGAACTCTCCTCTTAGGTCACCCCTTCCCTTCCTCCTTCCCTCCTCTCTCGTCCCTTCACCCCACTGTGTTACCTTACTTCACTCTCCTTCCTGGATGACCTCTTCTGACTCCCTCACCTCCGTTTTTCATTTTTTGGTTTTTTTGTTGGTAGTGGTGGTTTTTTGGTTTTTGGTTTTTTTGAGACCCAGTTGTTTTGGGGCACTACTGCACTGACTTACTGTCCTACGCATTTCAGACTTGTGGACTCCAGGAAGGCACCTTCCCCTTCTATTCCTGAGCCTCTGGATTTGGGGAGCCCCCAGGAATGTCTCTGCCTGAGGGGAATCTGTGCTCAGTGCCACCCAGCCTGGGAGAGGAGGGGCAGAGGCTAGTAGCCCAGTTTGGGGAGAGGTGGCAATGTGGAGGGCCAGGAGCCAGGTGCCCAGGAAGACCCAGAAGGGAAAATAAGAGAACCCTATAACTAGCCTTGGTACATCCGCAGGCCTGGGAAGTTAGATCTTCTGGCCTGGCCAGGGGCCCCAGAAACTGTGGATGAAATGTGGTGGTGTGCTTTTTCGGGAGAGACTGAGATGGCAGGGCCCAGGTTGGGGGGACTACAGACACCAGAGGCAGCCGGGTTGGTGGACTTGTCCTGGGGCCTCTACTCACCAACTCTCTTCACCTATCTTTGGTTCCTTGAGCGCAAAATCTCCGCATGGCGCAGGGAGGCTGGCGGGGCGGTACCAGTCCGGAATTTTTCCCCGCCTGGGTAATTAACCAAGGTTTCCCCCAGGACCAGTGTGCCTCTCACCAATCCCACCGCCTCCTCTACCCGCGTGGCTGCTGGATGGGGTGGCGGCCTGGACTCGCGGGCCCCTCTTTCCCCGGAATGGGGGGGCGGACCCCCCAATCCCAGGGAGGCAGCCCCGCCTAATCCGTGCTGGGAGATCCCGGCGTCGGCGGCCGGCAGCGGGCGAGAAAGGGGCCGGGCGGCAGGGCCGGCGGCTCCCCGTGGGAGCGCGGACAAAGCCCCAGCTGCGGCTTTTGTGCCCTTTTCAGACGGCGTTTGTTCCAATTACCTCCGGCCCGGCCGCCATATGGGCGGAGGCGGCGCGCTCCGCGCGGGGGCCGAGGCCCTCCCTGGCTAGCCGGCTCGCTACGCGCCTTGGCCGTCCCCCATCCCCGTCCCTTAGGGGCCCCAAATTCGCCGCTTCCAACCTTTCTCTTCACTTACGGGGAGAATGGAATGAGTGGTTTTAAAAAAGTAATTGGCGACCGTTTTAGCTGTTGCCTAAACCGTCTCCAAGCCCGCCTCCAGACACTCCCCATTTGGACTGATGTCGGGGGGGGGGTTGGAGAGGGAAGGGGGCGGCAGGGGGCGTCCAGAACTCGCCCCGGTGACAGACCCCCAACACTAAGCAGGAGGCGTGGGTTTGCACAGGAGACCCCGGCTTCCAGGCGCGCCGGTTTTCCCGCCGTACAAAGCGGGTTATTGTCACGAGTGCCGGCTACACGGTGCTCCTTTCCTGGCTTCCCACACCCCACTCCTTCGGGGCCGACCCGGGGGAGGGGAAGAGGCTGTGCGGAAGGACTTTAGGAAAGGGGGCTCTAGGAGGAGGTCACACGGTCGATGCAGAAACACTTTGTTGAGAATGGGCGAGCGTGTCATCCGGAGCCCCTGCGCTCCCTGAATTTGTGGGCAAAATTCGCGTTTGTGCATTTTTCCGGAGAGAGAGCCCATAGCTCTCATCAGTTTATCAAAAGAGCTCAATGTCCCCAAATACTCCAAAACCTTGCGGTCCTGGCAAACCCGCCCGGGGTCCGCCTGGAGGACCCCAGGCACACGGAACTCTAGACGTGGCCCGGCGAGTGTTCTCATCCTCCTCCCCCTCTCCCGAGTCTCTGGGCCTCAGCTTTCTCCGTTCCAGGCCAGGTTAGGCCGGGACAAATGGTCGGAGTCACACGTTCACCGGGACGGACGCGGGGCACGGGGCCGCGCCGGGTCGGCGGGGCGCAGGGGGCGAAGGAGAGGGTGCTGAGGGCGCCTTGCGCGCTCCGAGTCCAGGGTTCCGCGGCCGGGGCCCGACTCGCCAGCCCCTCGGCGCTCCGGCCGCGCTTCTCCCCGGCGGGGTCTCGGGCCGATCTCAGTCCCTTCGTGTTCCGGTCTCCGTCCGCCGCCCCTGCATCCCCGCCCTACTCCTCTCGCCGGCCTCTCAGCCCCAGCGTCTCTGGCCGTCTGTCTGACTCATCTCGCGCGTCTCTGGGCGCCTCTGTCTCTCCCGACCTTCCGTCTCGTTCCTGGGTCTCTTGCCGGGTTTTTCCCGTGTCTCTAACCACACGGCCGTCTCATCTTTCTCTTTGCGTCCCCTAGACTGTCTCTGCCTTACTCGAATAAAGCCGGGTCTCCGTCTCAGCCGTGGGTTCGGTGACTGAGGCTCTTTTCTTGCCTTGACACCGACTCTGAGTCTGGGGGCTCCCTGCTGCATCCCCTCTCCGCCCCCCCTTTCACCCTGTCCTCTGCCGATCTCTCCCGGTCTCCTTATCTGGCAGTCGCCGTGACTCTTCCTCTCTGTGTATCTCTCACCAACTCCAAGACACTGTCAGGAATCGTCACTGTGTTGCGCCTCCCGCCACCGCTGTCTCCCCTCCGTCTCTCTTTGTCAAGGAACCTTTCTGTGTTCCTCAGCGTCTCTGAGCCTCTCCCGGCCCCTGAGTGTAGCCTTTCCGTACTTCTGGTCGTCTCTCTGCCCAGCACGAGCTCCGGGGCTGGTCCTCCGCCCCTCCGGCCTCCCTTGGTCTCCGCAGGCCTCTCCACGGGTCTTTCTCTAACCTCGAGTCAGTGTCGCGCGGTCCCCCGTTAACGTCCTGTCCCGGTGGCCCCCACCACGTCCCACGTCTCTGGCCTTCGTCTCCTCGGGTTCGCTCCCCCGGGTCTCTTCCGCCGGGTCCCTCGAGTCCCTCGGCGACCTCGCATCTCTCACACTCTCGCCTCTCCCGCCCCGTCCCCTCCGCAGACTACCAGGGCGACTACTACGCTCCGGGAGGCAGCTACGACTTCTTCGCGCACGGCCCGCCGTCGCAGGCGCAGTCCCCGGCCGACTCGAGCTTCCTGGCCGCCTCGGGGCCCGGCTCGACGCCGCTGGGCGCGCTGGAGCCGCCGCTCGCCGGCCCGCACGCCGCCGACAACCCCAGGTTCACCGACATGATTTCGCACCCGGACACGCCGAGCCCCGAGCCGGGCCTGCCGGGCGCGCTGCACCCCATGCCCGGCGAGGTGTTCAGCGGCGGCCCCAGCCCACCCTTCCCCATGAGCGGCACCAGCGGCTACAGCGGACCCCTGTCGCACCCCAACCCCGAGCTCAACGAGGCCGCCGTGTGGTAAGGCCGTCGGGCCGGGCCGCCCCCCGCCCCCCGCGCTCGGCCCTGGGGCCCCGCCCGGCCGTCCCCACCTCCCCCCACCCCACCCCCCACCCCCGCGCCCGGGACGCAGCCTCCCGAAACCAAAGCGCCCGACGCGGCCGCGGCGCGGGGCGCCCTCGGGGGCTCTCTCTCGAGTCCGAACTCAACCGGCAGCTGCTTCTCGGCTGGGCGCGGAGGGGTACCGACCCCCGCATCTGCATCCACCCCTGGGACTCTCCGGGAACCCCCTGCCCTCCGCCAGCGCTCCCCGGCAGCCGCGAGCAATTTCTTGGGACCAAAGTGAATACTCCGGAGGGTCAAGAGATTTCAAGCACGCTCTAGACGTCTCCCGACCCGCCACCACCACCCCGCACCTCTTTGGACCAAGAGAGGGCTGAAGCCAAGGGACACAGACAATTTTTCTTCCCCTCCTTGCAATCCGAGTGGCATTTTGTAATCTTATTTCTCACTCTGCTTTCCCGTCTTTAAAAAAAAAGATAAGAAAAAGAGAGATCGAAGAGAAGAAAGGGAGCAAAATGAGTTAGAGAGAAGATGGAGAGAGCGCCAGCCAGAGAGAGAAAAGATGGAGAGAGAGTGAGAAACACGCTTGGATGGGGGTGTCACTGGGAGGAAGACAGATCCACCTGCGCGTTGGCGCCCCCTGGTGGCCAATCTTGAGGATCACGGTCAGCTTCTCTAGGAAGGGGCGGGGGGCGGTCCGGACATCGGCGGCCCAGGGCCAGACCCCCACCTCTTCCTTCCTTTGACATTTATTCTGACCCTGGGGGTCCAGGCCAGACTCAAACACTCGCCCACCCTGCGCTCCCCCTGGGCAAGGCGCCAAGATTTCTTGGGCTCTGACCCACAGACCACCACCCTCTGTGCCCGAGTCCTGGAGGCTGGGTGGTCAGGATGTACAGTATTATACTTTTTTGGAAGTTGAACGCTTCTAGTTTCCTTATTTTGTATAAAGAAGAAACAAATAAAGTATGTTTTTGTGTTTACTGTTTATTTATTGTACACTAGTTACCTGGGGTTGGACATTTTATATTTTTAAGAGGAGGGTGTGCAGAGTGAGGGAGGGGAGGCAGAAAGAGGTTTACCTAAAAAAAAAACCACAAAAAACACAAAAAAACACACAAAAAATCAACTTTTTTAAAAAGAAAGATTAATAAAAAAATTCTTTTTCCCTCCGTGCTGTGTGGTTTTCTTTCTCTCTTGCCTTGTTTCGTTTGTTTGTTTGTTTGTTGTGCCCCTGTCCTCAGTCACTCAGAGTGAATGGAACTGTTCTGGTTCTTGTTTCTGACATAACACAGACTTGATGGGTGCAAAGACCTCTCCTCATCTAGAGAGGTGGCAGGGGGGTCTTTTGGCAATTACCAGGTAAGGAAGGTGCCTGTCATGTTTTTTCTTTTCTTTTTTTTTGGACTGCTACTATGCACCAATGGTATCTCCCCCTGCTTTACGTAATACCCTGGTCTAACACAAGCCAGCCTGGCACATAGTAGGCCTTCAAAATAGTTGATGACTGAATGGATGTGTGATTTGTTTGTCTCCAGAAGAATTCTAGCTTCACTCCTAATTATGCCCCCATGTAATTCCAGGTGGCAGAAACAAAAAAAAAAAAACAGGCCGGTAGGCCCAGTGCTAGTTATCTGCAAGGCTGTATTAGGACAGAAAGTGCCCCCAGGGAGAGCAAGGCTGTTTGCCCTGCAGTTCTTATGCAGTGTCGGCTTGTGCCCTTCTGTAAACCAGCATGATGGAAGGGAGTCCTCCAGGAGACTTAATGGGCCTGAGGCCACTCCCTAAAGACAAGTCCCTCCCTCTCTCTGCCTCAGTTTCCCTACTTTCAAAAGTGGGGACTGGAGGGAGGGCTTCCTATGCCTCATCTCCTTTCTGCTCAAACACTGTAAGATGAGAAAAGCAGATGAGGAGAGAAAAATATATGGAAGAGGGTCCCGCGTTTGGATGCCTTTTCCCCCAAGCTTAGGGTGGGGGGAGCTTGCCCATTTTAGCAGTGGCAGGAAAAGTAGGGGGACAAGGAGCCGGTGGGTAGTGAACCACCAATGGGCACATGCTAAGAGTTCTCCTCATCTGTCCTTTTGTGTGGACATCACAAGAATTAATTCGAGGTGACCTAGCTTTTTCTTTTCTTTCCTTTTAGCACATCTACCTTTATCAGACAAACGCTACTTGCTCATTGTGGAAAATCTACAAATTTCAGATAAACAAGAGGAAGAAAAGGCAGTCACCCAGAATCTCAAGTAAAGTAGTGGATGCATTTCCTTCCAGTCTTTTTTTTTTTTTTCTTTTTGAGACTAGAGATTGTGCACACATAGACACAGAGCATAGACTTGCCCTTGGCATGCTCACAACTCTGGGAGCACCAGGCATGGGAGAGGCCCACTCTTGTGTCAGGGGTTCCTTGAATAACCCTGGGGTGGCCCCATCAAGATCTCAGAGGGTGGCTTCGGAAACCAGAGTCCAGGAGGGATGTGATCTCTGGCGTCACGATCTGGGCTTGAGACTAATTCCCCGGGGGCTCTTCCTCTGAGTGTTTGTTACTTAGGAGGGTTGGGAGCAGAGGTCACCTAGGAGTGGGATGAGGGAAGAACAGAACAAGGGCCCTGGGGTCTGGGAGACTATCTGGCTGGTCACTGCATCACCTTTTTGAGCCTCAGTTTGCTCCACCGTGAAATGGGCTCACAATGGCATTTCATCCACATTGGGGAGATGCAATTTAACCCGTGGCCAAGGTTTAGGAAATATAGGTCTTGGATTCAATCCTCATCCCCATCCTCTGCCAAACACACACACACACATACACACCAGCTTCCTTGGACGATGACAAGGGGAGAGAGAAGGGGACACTTGTCAAAATCAGCTCAAATCCACCCCCACTCCTGTGAGCTCATTTCAGCTCCCCTAGTGCTTGCTGGGCCCATGGGCTCTGGGAGGAGAAATCCCACCCCCACTCCATCCTGCAGCAGTGACCCTGCAGATGTCACTGTCATGGTCTTGGGTGCACTTAATTAGGGAGGCAGTTCCTAAGGAAGGCTGAGTGGAGAAGGAAGAGAGTTGGAAAGGGACATTTGTCCCTACACACCCACAACCATTTTCTCAAAGTGTGGTCAGAAGATGAAGCTTGCTAAAAATACATATCCCTGGGCCCCCTGGCTCATGGCTGGAATTGCTCTCTGGCGTGGTGCCCAAGTTGTTTCACATTTGTCAAGCTCCCCCGTTGCTTCTGAAGTCTCCCAAACTTGCAGGACCTCTGCCTGAAATAGTCTTGTCCAGAGTCTAATATGATCCTCATAACGCCCCTTCAGGATGAGCATTGTTATCCCCATTTTACAGATGAGGAGGCTGAGATTCATGAGCTGCCTGGGGTCACACAGACATGGAGTAATTTTGAATCAAGAGCTTCTGCTTCCATAGGCCACATTGTCCCTGGACCCAGGACGTTGCACGGCACAGGTAAGACCTCATTCTGTGTCTAACAACTACATCAATGAATGAATGAATGAATGAACGAATGAATGAAATTAAATGAATGTGCTCCAGCTGCTGTAAAAAGAGCTTCAAGAAAGACTCTAATGAACGCTAATTCTTACTGGTAGCAACCTCACTGGGTTTTGTTTAAAAGCCCTTCCGAGGTTAAACAAAGCCAGCCAGAAGGGCAAAGGGCTCAGTGAAAATTGCCAAGGTCAAAAGACAGAGGACTTCCAGCTTCTCCACGTTTGTCCTTGTTTCTTTCTCTCTCTCCCGTCCTCGTCCCTTTCCTCCTACATTAATGTATCTGTTCATCTCCTCTATCTCCTCATCGCCTGTATTTATTATCATTTAAAAATAAAAGATCTCCGAGAGGACAAAAAATACTGTGAGCTGTGCAGGTAAGGAGGTTAGCCAGCCCCTGGCTGCGCCTTCCAGCTCTGGGAAAAGGGGGACATCGCCTCTCCCTTGCTGCCCCGAGGCTGTAATGCTGGCCAGCACTGGACAGTGAAGCCACATGTATTCCGGCCCCCGGCATGCATGCTCTGCCCCGCCCCCACCTCTGTCCTCCTGCCCTGAAATGAACACCCCACGGAGCCCGAGCCTGAGATCTGACCCACTGTGCTTAGGACTAATATTTAAAATGCAGAATGGCTGTGGAGTGTTCCTGCTCCCAAGCCTTGTCGTGCAGTAAAAAGATATAAACAGAATAAATTACCTCTCTAGCTCGGATTATGAGAATACCCATCTCCTGACCAGAATTTTAAGTCCTATCTCCCTCATAGCGCTGCATCCGGCTGATTTATGGAAACCCGAGCACTTCTCTGCATATTTCTTCTGTTCAGCCAAGTGACCGAGTTTACCCTTCCTATGCCATTAGCGTTATTAACACCTGGGCAACCGATCATTGCAAATGGGCCATTTCTGTGATGAACGGAAACCTCTCCCACTGCTTCTCTGGGACCTTGCCGCCTCTGGCCTCCTCTTTCTGCACTTTGTGCCGGGGCTCAGGACCACCCCCAGCACCTGCTGATGGGCTCCAGGGGGTCTGGGAGGAAACCTCTCACCCCAGCATGTGTCCATGCTTTCAGGCAAGCACGCAGAAAGTGATAATACCACTCATTTTTTTATGCCTCAGAGAATGTTCCAGATGGAGGGCAATGCCCCCATTGACCAGGGAAAGAAACTGAGGCTCAGAGATGGCAAAAGACTAGCCTAAGTTCCCAGAGAAAGTTTACAGCAAAAGTTGGGATCTGAATTCAAATCTTCCAGCCCCTTCATACTCAAAGTATGGTCCGTGGATCAACAGCAGCGAAATGCGGAATCTCAGGCCCCACCCCAGAACTTCAGAGCCAAAGAGTGCACAAGCCCCAGGAGATGAGGGTGCACATTCGGTTTTTCGAAGCATTAGCTTAGAAACACACGCAGGTTCTCAATAATCCCTTTTTCACTGGAGGAAAACATTATGGTGTAAATTCTCCTTGTTCAGAAGCAACAGGGACCCCGCTTCCACGGTCATACCAAGTGAAGGTGAAGCAGCTGGCCAAACCAGTGTCACCCACCTAGGCACCCGTAGCACTGTGTCCACTGCTTCTTCCATTATAACACCTCAAACCCACACTGTGTCTGTGTCCTGATCCCCAGGCTGTGAGCTACTTGAGACCAGGAAATATATGTGACTTGATTTCGGGCACTCAACGTCTCTGAGCCTCAGCTTTGCCATCTATAAAAAGGGCACAATAAGATCTAACTTCAAGAGTCATCACAAGGGTTGGAACTTCCCTAGTGGTCCAGTGGCTAAAGCTCCGTGCTCCGAATGCAGGGGGGCCTGGGTTCGATCCCTGGTCAGGGAACTAGATCCCACGTGCCACAACTAAGAGTTCACATGCTGCAACTAAGATCTCACATGCTGCAACTAAGACCCAGCATGGCCATATAAACAAATATTTAAAAAAAGAAACAAAAAAGAGTCATCACAAGGGTTAAATAAGTCTTCATATGTTATGGTCTAAACACAGTGCTTGGCACGGAGCATACCACTGACTAATAAACACTGAATGAAATAATCATAATACAGGGATAATAACAATGGCTGTGTATCAGATGCTGTAGCTACTGTTATCGTTATCCCATTTTCTTCTTTGAAGAAATGCTTAAAACGTATTCTAAAACCAGGACTAACTTCACAGCCTATTTGGACAGAGGTGCAATTTATTACTTTCCACAACATACTTCAAGATATCAATGTTATCTAATGGAAAATTATAGGGCTTGTAAAGATAAGAATAGTAAGAGATCAAGGTCTAATGAAGAATAATCTGGCAATCTGTTCCTTTTTATTTTTTGGCCACACTGCGTGGCTTGTGGGATATGGGATCTTAGTTCCCCGACCAAAGATTGAACCTGGGCCCTCGTCAGTGAGAGCGTGGAGTCCTAACCACTGGACCACCAGGGAATTCCCTGGCAATCTCTTTAAAAAGAAATGCACCACCAATGGATGAAAAGAGAAAATGTGGCATGTCCCTACCTGGAATATTATTCAGTCATAAAAAGGAAGGAAATACTGGTACAGGTTAAGACATGGGTGAACCTTGGAAACATGATGCTAAGTGAAAGA
Source organism: Mesoplodon mirus (assembly GCF_964341445.2). Lineage (NCBI taxonomy): Eukaryota > Metazoa > Chordata > Mammalia > Artiodactyla > Ziphiidae > Mesoplodon > Mesoplodon mirus. The sequence goes on from NC_138989.1 coordinate 15,138,183, forward strand.
AGCCAGTTGCAAAAGGACCATATATTATATGATTCCATTTATATGAAATGTCCAGAACAGATAAATCCATAGAGACAAAAAGCAGATTGGTGGTTGCCAAGGGTTGGGGGGAAGGGAGGTATGGTGATGGCTCAATGGGTGCAGGGTGTCCTTCTGGGTGACGAAGATATCTTGGAACTGGATAGAGGAGGTGGTTTCACAACACTGTGAATGTAACAAATGTCTCCATATTGTTCACTTTTAAAGGATTAGTTTTATGTTATCGTTCAGCTCATTTTAAAAATATGGGGGGGAAAGGAATGCAATTTTACTATATTCAGGGACCTACAGGACATCCAAACCTTGCTTAAAAAGAAACCCTGGTACCTAACAGAGAGCGTGGGAACCTCTGCTCATACCTGCTGCAGGCGCTCGGGCTGTTGCTGCTTCTCGATGGCAGAAATTGCTGGAGGAAGAGTTTGCCTCACATGACTTTGCGGGTCCCTGAGATCAAAATCAGTATCACTGTGCAATGCTGCCACGCTATTATTTAACCAACAGTGTGGGACACGGACCCACGGGAGGAGCCAGGCATTTTCACAGGTGCCTGATGCCTCATGAACAAGTCACTGTCTTTTCAGTTCTTTGTCAGCCTTTATGATCGTTTTAGGGAGAGTCTCTTGTGCTAGCTTGCTAACCCTGGCTTATGCCGGCAGGCCCGCAGGACAGAAGCTAGCTACATGTAACGGCATCGTTTTGTTTATCCTTTTATATATTGCTACATGTATTGTTTATCCTTTTATATATTGCTACATGTATCTAATTCTGGGAAGTGATACTGTTTCTCCATTTAGAGTGGTGATAACTGTTCCTTTTCTAAACAGCATTTAAGGTTTCAAGAAACGTGTGAATTAGGTAATAGTAAAGATGATGCATGGATCTGGCACAACCCTAGGTGGCAAGGTGGGTCTGGGGACGATATTTCAGGAATGTGTGCACTCAGAGAGAGCTGGCCCCTAAAAGCCCACTCCAGGTCACTGGAGACTTCTCCCTGAGGACCTCACAGTCCCATGGGATTTTCAGTTTTGGACCAGCTTTGATGTGGCTGTGCTGTGTGACTATGATTAGGGTACTCACCCTCTCTGGACCTCAGCCTCCTTGTCTGAAAAATGGGGATGGGAGGTGGAATAAAGACCCTGAAATCAAGTTGTCCAGACCTCTACCTGCCTTCCTGCATCTGCTCTTCAATCATTCATTCATTCACTTGGTCATTCAGCAAATATTTGTTGAAATAATATGCACCGGGCACTCTTCTGGGCTCTGGGGTACAGATGTGAATAAGACAGACTTGATCTCAGCCCTCACTGAGCTGATATTTTAGTGGGGGAGACAGACAGTAACCAAGGGAGAAAATAATTGGTCATTCCAAATAGTGGTAAGAAAAGAAAGTGGTGAGACTGGGAATAACTGGGTGTTAAAACAGGCAGTCAGGGACTTCCCTGGTGGTGCAGTGGGTAAGACTCTACAATCCCAATGCAGGGGGCCCGGGTTCAATCCCTGGTCAGGGAACTAGATCCCACATGCATGCCGCAACTAAGACCCAGTGAAACCAAATAAGTAAAACCAGTGAATAAATTAAAAAAAAAACAGGCAGTCAGCCAGGCTGGGCTAGTGTGAGGCAACTGGGGTACTCATGTTGGGTGCAAAATTTAAAGGGGGTGCACTCCAAAAACTTAGGAGTCAAGATAAATAGTACTTTTATATAATATTTTGAAAACTCAAAATTAATGCAAAATAATCAGTAATGAACAAAACGGCAACTTTTTTTTTTTTTTTTTTTTTTTTGCGGTACGCGGGCCTCTCACTGCTGTGGCCTCTCCCGTCGCGGACCACAGGCTCCGGATGCACAGGCTCAGCGGCCATGGCTCACGGGCCCAGCCGCTCTGCGGCATGTGGGATCCTCCCGGACTGGGGCACGAACCCGCGTCCCCCGCATCGGCAGTCACCACCAGGGAAGCCCAAAGGGCAACATTTTAAATAAAGACAGGATCTGACAGATCTGCCATTCAGGGGAGATGAGACATCCAAGTGCAAGGTGAGATCCTATCTTTATGGAAAATTTCCCTACGTTTTTCACCATGAATTTCTGGTGCATTCATTTTCATTTTAAAGTTGTTTTATTACAATCTTTTTCTTGATTTCTGAGTTTTCTTTCTTTCTTTTTTGAAACTGATTTCGAGTTTTGTGGCGCCCCTTACATTTTCCTCCCAAAGTGAGTAACTTGCTCGCTTCACCCTAGTCCTGGCCCTGAGTGGCAGGCAGTGCGTCAGGAGGGCCTCTCTGAGGAGGTGACACTTGACCCGAGTCCTGAATGAGAAGTTGCCAACTTTGCTGAGCTTTGGAAGGGTGTGGCAGGCAAAGGGAACAGCACTGACAATGGCCCTGAGACAGGATCAAGCTTGGTGAGTTCTAGGAAGAGAAAAATGCTGGTGTGGCTGCAATTCAGGGATTCTGGGGCTGGGGGAAAGAAGGAGGGGCTGAGACCCCAAAGGTCCGCAAAAGCCAGATGACACGGGGCCCTGTGGGCCTAGGTGAGGGGTCAGACCTTTATCTGAAATGCAGCCAGGGGTACGGGAGGGTTTCAGCAGAAGGGGTGACACTCTGCCTTGGGCTTGTTTAAGACTATTCTGGTGGTCCAGTGGTTAGGACTCTGAGCTTCCACTGCAGGGGGCATGTGTTCGATCCCTGGTCGGGGAACTAAGATCCCACATGCTGCACAGTGCGGCTGAAAAAAACCCAAAAAAACAAACCAAAATATCTAGTCTGGCTGCTGAGCGCGAAATAGGTTGGGGATGGGAGTGAGGACAGCCTCAAAACTGGTGACAGGAAGGCCAGGGGGGAGGTTGCTAGTCACTCGGGCAAGGGACATGCGCAACTTCTGCCCTCTGTGTTTGCTGTCACATGTCTTCTCCCTGGAAGCCTTCCCGGGGTGCTTTTATTCCTCATTTTGCAGGAGAAGAATTTTGAGGCTCAGAGACGTTAATTCATCTGCTCAGGGTCCTAGCTAGTAAGAAGCGGAGGTAGGCTTTGAACCCAGGTCTTCAAATACCCAGCCTGGCCCATTCTCTGCCCACCTTACCACCTCAGAAGAAAGGGTTAGCATGTAACTTCAGGCAAGCCTCAGTTTCCCTCATCTGTAACATGGGACGAATTACAGCACCCACTTCCTGGGGTGGAGGAGTCCAGAAAGTTGAATATGCCCTGCACAGGCTGAGTGCTCAATAACTTTTACCTTAAAAGGAAGAAAAAGGACCCTTTCCCACCACTTTCTCTCTCCATCTCTCCCTCTCTCCCTCTCTCCCTCTCTCCCTCTCTCTGTCTCTCTGCTGGTTCTCCCCTAAAAGGAGAAACTTTGGTATTTATTCTTCAAACATTTATTTTATTCTTTAGGGTTTTTTTGGAAGGGGAAGGATTGGTGAAGGCAATCAGTTTTCGGACTTAAGATAAAAAATCACAGCAAAGGGTCGACTTGACTCTATAATTAATGGGGCGGCTTGTAATAGGATTCTCCTGCCCGTGGCGCTCCCAGGAAACACCTTTTTACATAAGATATTGCCCACGCCGGAATGGCAGCAGGGTGATTTATGGGGTTCCTTGCTCCAGAAAACCTCTCCTGGGGTTGCCCAGCCAGTGGAATTTATCAGGGAGTTTGGAAACCAGGCAAGAAACCTGCCCGTGACATTTTTGGTGGAGTTTAAAAAGCACAAACACTGGGGAAGGGAGAAGCCAATGGGATGGGGACAGGGGGAGAGGGTCCATTTAGGTTGGGTTTTCCACCAGCAGAGCCTGAGATGGGGGTTTTGGCATGTGATTTATCAAGAAGGGGATGGCAGGTGAACAGGAGGAGGGGAGGGCTCAGGCGGAATCGGGTCTCAGCCTCATCCCATGGGTAGCTCCGCTCTGTGAATGGGACCACAGAGCTGCCCCCACCTTGAGGTTGTAGGAGAGGCTGCATCTCTAAACACAGTGGCTCCCACTGGCTGTCCTCTGGAGAAGGGGGCAGCTGTGGGCCGTCAGCAGCCAACACTCTCAGCAGCTGGGGGGCGTGGCTGCACCCACCTGATCCAGGAGATTCGAGTCGGTGGTGGGGTGAGCACCAATCGTATGCAAAGGTTTCTCAGGACAGGAGATGAAGATAGAGGCTGGGGACAGAGCGGAGGGAGACGGGAGGCAGGGATATGGTCTCATGCTCCACTCTCCTAGGGCTCTTCATCGTCCTCAGAGTAAAAACCAAAGTACTGACCACAGCCTGCAAGGTTCTTCGTGACCTGGTGCCCCTTCCCTCCACCCATGCACACTCCTTACCTCTCTGTCCATCTTCCACCATCATCTACTTTCTCTCCCTTGCCCTTCCCTCTGCAGTCACAGTGGCCTCCTCACAGGTTCCCACCTCAGGACCTTTGCACATGCTGTTCCCTCTGCTCTTCCCCCATACACCCCCACATACTCCTTCATTTCCTTCAGTCCTCAGCTCAAATGTCACCTTTTCAAAGAAGCTTTCTTAACCATCCTATCTCAACTAACCAAAAGATTAAGACACTTAGGAAACAGATCAACCCGCTGTGTGACTGGAGGCTCCTGGCGCTGCTTCTCTAAACCTGTTTCTTCTGCTATAAACTAGGATCAATAACCCCAACTTCATATAAAGAGCTTCTGTAAATGGATTCCGTAAATTCAGCCACTATCCTGGTGAAGTGTTGGTGAGATCATTTAAATTTTCCAGAAGTTTCTTCTTCAAAGCAGTCCAGGGACTTCCCTGGTGGCACAGTGGTTAAGACTCCACGCTCCCAATGCAGGGGGCCCGGGTTCAATCCCTGGTCAGGGAAGTAGATCCCACTTGCCGCAACTAAGCGTTCGCATGCCACAGTTAAGGAGCCCGCCTGCCACAACTAAGGAGCTGGCAAGCCGCAGCTAAGACCCGGCTTGCCAAATAAATAAATAAACAAATAATTTTTTTTTAAAAAAGCAGTCCAGTGGGTTTAGGGACTTGGTGAGATGCGTTGCCTCATTGGGTTCACTACCTGCCCATCATCACAGCTCAGCGAACCCGGTCCTACAGGGGGCGGACCGTGGGTCCACCTGCCTCCTTTCCTCCACTGTGGAGCCCCTGGCTACTCTGGCTGTTATGGTAATTAGGGTCCTTGACTCTGGAGTGGGCCTGGGCTCTACCTCTCTCCCAGCATCCCTTTCTTCATGTGTAAGACAGGGAATCCTCCCAGGCACTGAGTAGTTGCTTGATAAAGTGATAACAATTGAAACAGCAGGCGATCTCCCAGGAATACACAAATAGAGATAATCCAGAGACACCTCCCCCCTCCCAAGAAAAAGACCCAGAAGAGATGAGATTTGCCTGACTCAGCATTTCCCAACCTCAGCTCTACTACTCTAAGATCCAGTTACTCCTTGCCGTGGGGGCCATCCTGTGCATTGTAGGGCGTCGGGCAGCTTCCCTGGACCTCATCCACTAAGTGCCAGGGGCACGCTCCCCCAACCCAGTTGTGGCAATCAAACATGTCTCCAGAATTTGCCAAACAATTCCCAGCTCACATCCTGAGAGCTGCTCTGATTGGACAGTTTGGCTCCTGGGCCTGCCCTTGAACCAGTCACCATGGCCAGACAGAATACAGTGCTTGAATTGGCTGAGGTTGGGGTCACATGTTCCTCCTCCTTTCCTGCAGGACCTGTCCAGAGCCTTTTCATAAATAGGCAGGCAAACAGACCACATGGCTTTTCCTAAATTGCTTTGAATTTGAGCTAACACTAAGATATCGGGAGATCTGTTATGCTAGACCTGCTATTGGATAAACTTGAGCAGTGGCCACCTCCTTTAGGTAGAATATGAGCTTTCCAGTTTGCTCCAATCCCCACCACTCCCTAATGTCTAGCCCCCAACCTGCTTCATCGTATACATCTAAGTTTGATGCCTGGCTGGTGACTGGATTATAAGTCCCAAGTACAAAAATGTGAAGCTCTACACAGTTTGAGGGAAATCCTTCAATGAATTGCAAGTGTTGCCTCATAAATACACGAGTGCATGCACTCTCCCACACATGGACACAAACATACATGCATGCCTACAAGTACAAGAGCACACAGCCATGCACAGTTGACTTGAGATATAAAGCCAGTCTGAGCCATCGTGTCCACAACTGAGGGTCAGACCCTTCTCTGAAGGTACAGGAGCATGTACCTGCTTTGTACTGGGCTCTTGCCCAGGCTGGAGAAAGGGGAGCAGCAGCAGCATGACCCTGGTCCACCTTCCCATGCCCCTGCCATGCCTGGGGCCAGCTCTGGGGTAAAAACACCCCCTGTGCCAACCAAAGGCTGGATTTCAACCATCACCTTGGCTTAAGGCTGGAGAGAAGGACTAGATGGAGGCAGCCTCTGGAGGCAGGGGTTTTCGAGTCCACCTGGTGAGAAGACAGAGGGAACCTCGGCTGATAGGACCCACAGGGAACCAAAGGGCCCCCCTCCCAGGAGAGGGGCCCCAGCTGGGCTGGGGAAGCTGGGTGTATCTCAGGCAGGTACACACACCTGATGACCCAGTGTTCAGTGCTCTCCACAGAGCCCTGGACCAATACAGAAAATCTCCTGCTCCCAGGACTCTCCTCGTAGGCTCCCCATTTCCCCCACTGAGTGGTCCAGGAGGGCAAAGGCAGAATGGCAACGGTTTCTCAGCTCCAGTGCCCGTCCCGCTACATCAGGCCATAACCGCCATCACCTCAGCTTCAACCATCCACGTCCTGCTCTCTCCCTGTACCTCTGCCCCGCCCTTGGCATTCCTTGGGTGTCAACCAGGAAGGGCGACTCCAAGGTAATTGACATGTGTTATCTGGACAGGGTCAACAGGCCCCTCGGGTTCTTATCTCAAGCTTGCCGAGACCAGGAGAGGAGCCAACGGCAGCTGACAAGTCTCCCAAGAGGGCAGCCAAGGACAGGAGCCTGAGTGGAAGACAGAGCATCTGGAGTGAAGACGGGCTCTGCCACTCACCTGGAGGAGTGCGGGGCTGGGGAGACGGTGTCTGGCTGAAGCAATCCCAGGGGCTTCAGGGAGGAGGCTGCCTTTACACGGGGCTTCGAAGAATGTGTAGGATTTAGAAGCGTAGAGGGCATGGCATGCAGGGGGCATGGCTTAAGCAAAGGAAAGGAGGTAGGAGGGCAGTCGTGGTTAGAGGCACAAGCCCAGGTGTTCACACAGCAGCGTTCCAGTTCAGCTGTGTGACTTGGAGTAAGTGCTTGACTGCTCTGTGCCTCAGTTTCCTCATTTGCAAAAATGAAGATTATAATAGTATCTACCACATAGGTTACTGCAGGATTAAATGAAATGACTGCTGAGACCCGAAGCACACAGTAGGTGCTCAACACGAGAATAACTACTAGTTCCTCCACACCCCTCATTGTTGCAGGAGGAACACTCAGGAGGTGGTAAGAACTAGCAATTATTGAAAGACGATACCTATGCCGGGTCCTAGTAGTAATCTGCAAACAACCCATTTTACTGGTTAGAACACTGAGGTACTGAACCAGAGCATCATTTACTCAAGGTCACTGGGGTAGTGAGTAGGAACAAAGTTCAGGTTCAAGCCTGGCTGTGTCCCGCTCTGGAGCGCTCAGTGTCTATTCCAGGAACCCACAAGGACATAGGGCTGGGTCCTGGGGCCTTCTGGAGGGACAACCTTGGCAACCGAGGTCGATGTCTACGGTCAAAGGGAGGATGAAACCGAAGCAGCGGGCGAAGTACAGGGAGGCCACTGCTGCTCTCAAATCCTCAGCCTGAGAAAAGGAGGAGACACCTGGTGGAGGGAACAGTTTGGCCACAGGAAAGGAGGTGGGAAGCAGCAAGTGGGTCTCCTCCAGCACAGAGGGGCAGCCTGAGGCCCAGAGAGGGGAAGGCACTTGCCCAAGGTCACACAGCCCTCATGAGGCAGCCCCTCAGCGGGAGCTGGGAGCTGGGTTCTGCCAAGGGCTGTGACACAGGGTGGCCCCCACCCTCTCTGAGCCTTGTTTCCTGCAGCGCTGGGAGGGGTTGGATAGGGCTCCCCCCATGCCCAGACTGTGTGGGCCCATTCGCATCTGGGACCTCAGCACCCACCCACCCCCACCCCCACCCCCAGCTGGGTAGAGTCAAGGAAGACCCTGGGGCAGGTCTCACCTGCCTGGAGCCGGGCTTCCCCATTGGAGACAATTTGCTGCCCCCTGGTGGCCACAAAGGATTCTAATTTTCTCTCGGTTTCTGAAGAGATCCTTCCCAGGGGCTGCAGGTGCCCAGTTTCAGGACCAGTGTCCACCCTCCTTTTGACCCACAGGTGTGTCCAGACCGACCTGGAGGCCCTGCCTCCTTCTCCAATGTCCCACCACACAAAGAAGGCGGAGGTCCAAGAAATACAGAGTCATGTCAAAAATCACAGGGTTTGAAACTGGCTGGGCTACATTCCAGCCTGTGTGACCTCAAGCGAGTTGTCACCTTTTCATGCCTCAGTGTCCCCATCTGTAGAACACGGAGGATAATAATGGTTTCTACTTCATAGTGCCTTTGTGAACTTTAAAGAGGACAATGAATAGAAAGTTCTTAAAAGCATTTCTGGCACATGACAAGCACTTGATAAAGATTGGCAATATTGTCCTACCAGCCCAGGCCTGAGAAGTGACAGAATGTCCCCCTCCCCTTCCTGAGCAGGTCTGCCAGGTAAGGGAAGCCCGGCTAGGAGCTCAGCATGGCCGGATTCCCTTAGGAACTGGAGTTCTGAATTCTTGGCTTTGATGCACAAGCTGTGTGATATGAAGAGAGTCGCTTCATCAGAGTGCTGGCATCAGGTTGCTGTGTGCCTTCTCTGAGTTCATGGAGGCGGAAAAAAAATGGACCTGCTGGAGTTACAGGCACAACTCAGAAAGAGTTTATTGGCCAGAGCTGCAGGGAAGCCAAAGGGGGCAGTTCAGGAGGGCTTCCTGCAGGAGGCAGCCAGCGTAGCAGCACAGGGCAGCTGCCACTGCCATCCATGAGCACAGAGGCCCCTCAGCCAGCAACCCCCTCCAGGGGTGTCCAGGAGCTTCTTGGGGGTCACTGGGGCCCAGCCAGCCCTCCTAAACCAGGAGCCCTCAGTCCTGGCCCAGCTGGGCTTTCAGAGCCTGTAGCTCCCCACTGTCAATGTTGTTGCCTCCACACACGATGACCACGACTGAGGCTGGGGAAGGGTGCAGGCGGCCCTCAGCCTGAAGCCTCCCCAGGAGGCCTGAGTAGATGGCAGCTAAGGCTGCCCCGCAGGCAGGCTCCACCAACATCCGCTCATCATCTGCCCAGAGTAGGGGAACGGGGGTGGAGGGGAGGAAAGGGAGGAAGAACCAGTTAGTGCTCAGCAGGCTCTGGGCACTGCAATTCCACGAAGCCAGCCATCCAGGCATCCATCTCACAATCCTTCATCTGTCTGACTCTCTCTCCATCCATCAATCTGACCATCTATCCCTCCATCCATCCACCTTTCATCTATCCATCCATCCATCCCACCCTCTATCCATCATTAGACTGTCTGTCTTTCCATCCATCAGTGTATCTATCAATCATTGTTTTATCCATCCATCCATTCATCCATCCATCCATGCATCCCCTATCCATCATTTGACTGTCTGTCTGTCCATCCATCAATGTGTCCATTAATCAATGTGTCCACCCATCCTTCCATCCATTTCATCCATGTCATTTGTCAATCCACTGCCCATCAATCTAACCGTCTACCCACCCACCCATCCACCTATTCATTATCCACCTTTCCACTCACTCATACATTCATCCATTCACTCAACAAATATTTATTGAGCGCCCCCTCCCTGCCAGGCCCAGTGCTAGGAAGGCCCTGGGGACACAACAATGAAAAAGACACACCAGCCCCCGCCCTCATAGAGTTCACAGTCTAGTGATGTAGTTGGATAAGAATCTGGCAGTTATGAGACTGTTGGGATTGGTGCATAGGAAGTCTTCAACCCAGGTGGGGTGGGGGTGAGAGATCAGAGGAGGCTTCCTGGAGGAGGTGCCATGATAGCTGAGTAGCCCTTAGTTACATGAAAGCAATAGGGAGCAGGACCAGGATGGGCAGCCAGAAGGGAGAAGAGTGGGTGCAGAAGTCCGGAGGCTAGAGACAGCAGGACACACCCCTTCCTCACCCCCACCCTTTCCATCCACTCAATGTGCACTTACTACATGATTACTGTATACCCAGCCCTGCGATAGGCACTGAGGCTACACACGAGAGAGAGCACACTCTCTCCAGGGGATCCAGGGACTTGGCCGGTTTCTGAGCCCTGGTGGGGGGCAGTGCTCACTCACCCAGGAACCGCTGCACAGCGCTCACGGCCTCAACATCCTCCACAACCTCAGAGAAGACCTTGAACTCCTTCGTACACGCCAGGGCCTGTGCAGCCACCGTCTTGGCACCCAGACACTTGGCTACACTGCAGGAGCGGGCAGGTGGGGCAGGGAGGGCAGGGGTGCGGAGAAAAGCTGGCGAGTCAAGTCTCCTCCCCGCACAGCCCCAGCCCTCCCCAGCCCCGGGCCCCCCTCCCATCCTGCAATGGGCCGGGGGCCCCGGCATTTCAAGAGTCTCGAGCAGCGCCTGGCTCAGAGGACGCACTCAAAAAGTGTGTGTCCCGGGCTTCCCTGGTGGCACAGTGGTTGAGAGTCTGCCTGCCGATGCAGGGGACACGGGTTCGTGCCCCGGTCCGGGAAGATCCCACATGCCGCGGAGCGGCTGGGCCCGTGAGCCATGGCCGCTGAGCCTGCGCGTCCAGAGCCTGTGCTCTGCAACGGGAGAGGCCACAACGGTGAGAGGCCCGTGAACCCCCCCCAAAAAAAAGTGTGTCCCATGAATAGCTGATGAATGCACATCACCCCCTCTGACTCTACAGCCATGATTGTGTTGTTCTTGCACAGACCCCAGAAAGCCAAGCCTAGAAAATGATCTTTTTTTCATTTTATTCATTAATAACCACTTACCATGTCTATACTATAGCTAATATTCATTGAATGTTGACAAGGTGCTGGATGCTTGGATTTTCTGACAGGGGTTTTGTTTGTTTGTTTGTTTGGCTGCGCCATGCAGCATGTGGGATCTTAGTTCCCCAACCAGGGATCGAACCTGAGCCCCATGCAGTGGAAGCACGGAGTTGTAACCACTGGACCTCCAGGGAAGTCCCTGGATTTTCTGTTTTCATCCTTAAGCTCTCCCTTGGAGTTAGAAATTTATGAGTTCCATTTTATAGGTCAGGAAACTGAAGTTCACAGAGGTTGAGGAACTTGCCCAAGAACACACAGCTAGTCAAGAGCAGAATGTGGGCTCAAATTCAGGTAGTCTGGCTCCAGAGTCCATGCTCTGAACCTCCGTGCTTGGGATCACCTACCTGCTGGTATTTTCCTGAGCTAGGCAGTGTTTCAGGCCTGGGAGAGGCTTTGCTGAGCTCATAAGAACTGGCTCTGTGCCCTCAGTGGCCCAGAGTACGGACTCTGGTACCAGGCTGCCTGGTTTCAAACCTTGGCTCTAAACTAGCTGTGTGACCTTGGAAAAGTCACTTCACCTCCCTGAGCCTCAGTTTCCTCATCTGAAAAACTGGGCTAATAACAATAGCTGGCTCACGACGCTGTCGTAGAGAATGAGTTAAAACATTTCAAGTGCTTAGAGCAGAGCCTGACAGATAGTGAGTTCTACAGAAGTGTTGGTTGTGATAATTGTTATCGCTGCTATCAAGAAGCAAGTCTGGGAGGGGAGACAGCAGTGAGTAAAGAAACACAAGGACGGGCTTCCCTGGTGGCGCAGTGGTTGAGAGTCCGCCTGCCGATGCAGGGGAAACGGGTTCGTGCCCCGGTCTGGGAGGATCCCACATGCCGCGGAGCGGCTGGGCCCGTGAGCCGTGGCCGCTGAGCCTGCGCGTCCGGAGCCTGTGCTCCGCAACGGGAGAGGCCACAACGGAGAGGCCCGCGTACCGCAAAAAAAAAAAAAAGAAAAAAGAAACACAAGGACAAGTAAAGAAATACCCACGGTAGGTAGACGCTCTGAGGGAGAACTTGGGCGGGGGGAACTCCGATGACAGAGTTGTGGGGAGAATCTCTCTGAGGGGAGGGAAAACGGCCAGAAGAAGAAGAGGGAACCCTAGGACTTCTGGGCAGAGGACACAGCCCGTGCAGAGGCATGGAGGGAGGAAAGAGCATGACCCATTCAAGGGACAGGAAGACAGGCCAGTGGCTGAAGTGGAATGGGGAGGAGTCTGATTTGGGCCTGAGAGCTTGGGGAACACACTGATGGGTTTAAGCAGGGAATGAAAAGTCCTATAGATCAGCCATGCAGGATTAAGGAGACCCCCTTGAGGGGACTTCCCTGGTGGTCCAGTGGTTAGGGCTCCGTGCTTCCACTGCAGGGGACATGGGTTCGATCCCTGGTCGGGGAACTAAGATCCCGCATGCCATGGTGTGGCCCCCAAAAAAATCTCTTTTTAATTAAAAAAAAAAAAGTGACCCCCTTGAGCGCCCCACTTCCACTAAGTGGGACTGGGAGGTCCTAGGGCAGCCTAGCGCCCCACAAATGCCCCCAGTCTATGCCTACCTGGTGATGTCCGGCAGTGTCACCAGCCTGCCTGCCTTGATGGCCGCATTGAAAGAGTGTGCCCCTTGGGTCTCCATGGCAATTATGGGCACATGCTGCCAGCCCACCTCTGCCAGACCAGCCGACACCCCGGCCAGGAGGCCTCCGCCCCCCACTGCCAGCACCAGGGCACCCGGTGGGGTCCCCAGCACTGCCTTCAGCTCCCGCACCAGGCTCCCGTGGCCTTCCCTGCAGGATGAGGGAGCAGGAGAGAGGAGCAGGGGTGAGAGGGGCCCCAGTCCCACGGGCTCACGTCCACACACACTCCACGCGTCGCCATCCGCCTCCCCACCCATGGCACGTGGAGGGGAGACCCTGCCACGCTTAGGTCACTCAGCTTCCATCCACTCAGGTTATTCATCCACTCATTCTTTCCCCCTTTCATCAACCTCCCAGGCACATCCTCAATCCATTTAATCCATTCCACAACGCTGGAAAGAGGCAGCGTTCTTGTGTCTGGTTAAGAGGAGACCAGAGTAACACGTGGAACCAGCCCAACTCAAGTCCTGGGCCTGGGACCCAAGGTCTCTGCCACTTACTAGCTGTGTGAGCTTCAGCAAGGAGCTTGACCCCTCTGTGCCTCGGTTTCCTCACCTGTAAAATGGGCATTTAAAAAACCATCTCTAGGGCTCTGGGGAAGACAAAACGGATGAAATGTGTCCCAAAGTACACACTCAGTCAAGGGGCTTTATTATTAGCATTTCCATTTTACACACGTGGAAACTGAGGCACGGGTGGTGAGGTGCTTTGCAGAGTCACACAAATCACAAGTGGCAGAGGTGGGGTCTGGACCTCCATGTGCCTGGCTTCCAAGCCTCTTCTCCTCTTTGGGCCTCAGTTTCCCCTCTGTCCAGTGGGAGGACCCTGACTCAACGAGGGTCTCTCAGTGCTGAGTTCCATGGGGAGAGGGGCACCAGCCTTACCATATCAGGGGGTGGTCAAACGGGTGGATGTTCACCCAGCCGTCCTTCTTGGCCAACTCTTGTGCCCTTAGATTGGCCTCGTCCCAGACCTGAAGAGAAACCGAGGCCCTCAGAAGACGGCAGTCAGACGGCTATGGAGGTTGGAGCAGAACCTGAGGTCTCCTGGATGGCTCCAGGGGCCAGTGGGCTGAGGAGACCCCCGAGGGTGAGATCAGAGCTGGTGTGGACCCAGCAGCCTCCTGGGTCAAAGGCAGAGGCTTCCAAGTGGACAAATGGATTCCACGTGCTTTCTACAATCCAGGCAGGACCCATCGTGTTCTATTCTCATCGTCTGGTTACCTGCGAGTCTCCCCAACAATACTTGGAGCTTTGTAAGAGTAGAGACCACGCCTTATTATCTCTGTATTCTTAGCACTGCCTAACACAGTGCAGGCGCATAGTCTGTGCTCAATGAATATCTTTTGGATGGATGATGGATGGATGGAGGGGTGGAAAAGAAGGCAGAGGGAGGGAGAAAGGGTGATGGACGGAAGGATGTTGAATGAATGAATGAGTGAGTGAATGAATGAATGGATGAATGGATGAAGGAAGGAAGGAGAAAGGAAGACAGAAAAGCAGGCAGGAAGGAAACTGTATACACTAAGTATTTGGAGACCAGCTTTTGGGTACCATGATATGGCTTTTAGTTTTAACTTTGATGGTTTTTAAAAGCCTGTTTTCCAGGGATGATGGATGGATGGATGGATGGATGGATGGATTTCGTTTTCTTCTTCTTCCCAGGAGGGGAGAAGGATGACATGTTGGGGTCTCTGTTTCTTGGGTAACAAAGTGAACCAATGATATCCTTATCAGATGAATATCCTTTCATTTCGGGGCGGCCTCAGAATGGGGGGTGATGCTGTCCTCGTCTTTCTTTGTACTTTTTGTCCTATTGAGTGGCAACAATTTAAAGTGGATAGCACCAAGTGTTAGTGAGGGTGCAGGGAGACAGATACACTCCTGGTAACCACCAGCCTCCTGCTTCTCTTGGGTTCACACAGGAAAAGTCTTCTCAAGGTGGAGAGAGGCAAGATGACAGAGCGTAGCCCTTAATATATAACACATCTCACTCACCCCTCAACTCAGCCATCCTCAGGGATGACTGGGTCCCAGGCATAGTTCACAAAAAGGAAAAGGAAACAGGATCTCTTGGGGGTGAGGTGGGAGTATGGGGGAACAGCCCCCTTCAGCGGGTTTCCCCTTCTTGAGGTCCTTACCTTTCCAGTCAGCTCAACTTCGGCCCCCTCCCCCTGCAGCCTGCTCACCACCTGCAGAGAGGTGCCCTCGGGGAGCACAATGGTGGCTGGGATGCCCAGCTTCCGAGCAGCGTAAGCGGCAGCGATGCCTGCGTTACCCCCTGTGGAGGCAGTAGAAGGGGGTGTTGTGGGCATTTGCATTAGCCTGTTGACACACTGCTCTCCCACCCCCTCCATTTCCCTTTGGGAGTCACTCCTTCCTGACACTTATATGCCCCACCATTGGCCCCAGAGGTGGACACGTGATCTATGTGGAGCCAATCAGAGAACGCACTCACCTGAACCATGATTGGTTCAGGGATGAGTACATGGGACAAGCTGGGCCAAAAAGACTAATTCATGGACTGATGAGGCCATTGGGAAGGGGAACTCCCTTTTCACCAGGGTTGGTAGGATGGTAGGAGGCAAGCCTAAAACTCCTGATGGTCATCTTGTTACCATGTGGTCTATATGAGAGTAAAGTTAGTACAGAGGAAAGACAAGCCAAGAAAAGGAGAGGTACAGAGGAGAGCTCCTGGGTCCAGCTGTGCCTGAAAGCCAATTATCCCAAGAATTCTTCAATTCTTGGAGCCTGTAACGTAAACCCGTATGATTGGGGTTTTATCACTTACTACCAGGAGGCTTGAATGATGGGAAGGGGGCTGGGAGAGGACATACAAAGCAGCCATCTGACCATGACCTTGATGAGACTGGACATTTAAGAAGAGGCCAAGGACTTCCCTGGTGGTGCAGTGGTTAAGAATCTGCCTGCCAATGCAGGCGACATGGGCTCGATCCCTGGTCCGGGAGGATCCCACATGCCGTGGAGCAGCTAAGCCCGTGTACCACAACTACTGAGACTGTGCTCTAGAGCCTGCGAGCCACAACTACTGAGCCCACATGCTGCAACTACTGAGGCCCACGTGCCACAACTACAGAAGCCTGGGCGCCTAGAGCCCGTGCTCTGCGACAAGAGAAGCCACCGCAATGAGAAGCCCACGCACCACAACAAAGAGTAGACCCTGCTCGCCGCAACTAGAGAAAGCCCACGTGCAGCCAAAATAAACAAATAAATAAATAAATTTATTTTTAAAAAAAGAAAAAGAGGCCAAGCCCTGGACATCTACTGCTGCTCCAGCCAGGTCCTCCTCCCCCAACCCAGCCCTGAGGACCCTCATGAAGTAGAAAGGGGTGGGCTCACCTGAGGAGCACACCAGGTGTCTGCATCCCTTTTTGGCCACCTGGGAAGACAAGGTATGTGGGTAGGGGCTGACCCAAGCAGGTGTCATGGAGGCCTGTGTGGGATGGAGTTAGACCCTCCCACTCCACCTCTCCCCACCCCTCGTCCTGCCACAGCTGTCCCCTTCCATCTGTACAACCTCACTCTCCCCTCCTGCCCACACACCCTCACCTCCTGGCAGAAACGTCCAATGCCACGGATCTTGAAGGAGCCAGTCGGCTGCACATTCTCATACTTGAGGAAGACAGGTATGCCCACCACCTGGGACAGCGCCCAGCTCTCCAGCAGAGGTGTGACGATGTGGAAGTGCTCACCCTTGGCACACTCCGCCAGAGGGCCCTCCATACCAGCAACCACCTAGAGGGCCTGCAGGAGGGCACAAACATCATAGCGCAGGCAGCTCCAGCCAAGAGTCCCTGTAACCAGAACAGGGAACGGGGAGAGGGAGAAGCTCCTCCACTTGGCTCCCTTAGTGCCATATGGCTGCCAAGCTGTGAGGCTCCAGGGAAGTATCCGTGCCTTTCTGGGCCTCAGTTTCACCATCTGGACAAGGAGGTTTTGACTAGGGGCCCTTTTCTTCTGTAACTGTGGCTGCTCACAGCGCTGGGGATGGAGAACGTGGCCAATAGTGGTGATGAATGAATGAGAGTGGGAGAATTCATTCATTCATCATTCATTATTCATTCATTTATTCAAAAGACATTACTGAGCACCTACTATGTGCCAGGCAGTTCCAGGTTTTGGGACGCAGGAGGGGACACGTCAGAGGCAGCCCCTGCTTTGCCGGAGCTCACGGTCTAGCTGGGGAGACAGAATCACAGAATTTCAAACAGGAGTGACCTAGAGGGGAGGGTATTGTTTTAGCCAGGGTGGTCAGCAAAGACGTCTCCCAGGAAAGAAACTTTTTTTTAAACTTGTATTATAGAAAATTTAAACACAGCAAAAGTGTCAAGGACTGTCTGACGAAGCTCCCATGTAGCCATCACTTAGTTTCAACAATCGTCAACACGTGGCCTGCCTTGTTTTCTCCATATCTGTGCCTAATCCTCCTTCCTGAATTATATTATTATTATAAATTTCCTCCCGTATTATTTCTTCTGTAAATAGTTCAGCATGTAGCTCTAAAAGCAAAGAACTCTTTTTAAACATTGTAGCCACAGTTTCAGAACAGTATACATTTGTCCAAACTCTTCAAATTCTAACCTTGAGTAAGCTAATTTTATTTTATGGAAAGTATACGTCACTGATGTTTATTTTTTAAAATGTAATCACAATGCCATTATCACGTCTAAAAACATTAAAATGATTTCTTAATATCATCAAATATCTGCTAAGTGTTCCAATTTCCAATCGTCTCATTAAATGTAATAAACTGCCCGTCTTGCTGTTGGTGATGGTTTAGGGGTTTTAACAGTTTGAATTGGGAGGCAGATCGGAGCTGTGCATTTTTGGTTGGCTGAGAGGTAATTTACTTTTCTTTTGACCTGCAAGTTCTCAAAGGGGGAACTTTGAGATGAATGACAAGAAGAGAAGCAAGGGAAAAGCGTTCTGCAGAGGGAACAGCAGGTAGAACCGCTGCCTTGAGGGAAATGAACTTAGAGCGTTCCTGGTGCTGAGAGAAGGGACTGGTGGAGGTGAGAGTAGGAGGCGAGCAAGGAGAGGTGGTCAGGGATGTTGGGGAGGGCGTTCCAGCCCACGGTGAAGAGTTGGGCTATTATTCTTTTTTTTTTTTTTTTTTGCAGTACGCGGGCCTCTCACTGTTGTGGCCTCTCCCGTTGCGGAGCACAGGCTCCGGACGCGCAGGCTCAGCGGCCATGGCTCACGGGCCCAGCCGCTCTGCGGCATGTGGGATCTTCCCAAACGCACGAACCCGCGTCCGCTGCATCGGCAGGCGGACCCTCAACCACTGCGCCACCAGGGAAGCCCTGGGCTATTATTCTAATTCTACTTGCTATGGGAAGCCGCTGGGAAGTTTTAAGCCGAAGTGCAGATGAGTGAGTGAGTGAATGGACCAGTGTGTAAGGGCGAGAAGCAGAGAGGGAGGAAATTAGAAGGGAGAAAAATAGAAGGATTTTTTTTTAAGGAGCAAACGCTCTGGCCTCCCACCCCACCCCCTTTTTTTTTTCTGGAGCAGAAAAGCATTGAGCCGCCCAATAGTGGGGCTGCAGCTCCATGATTTGCCACTAGGGGGAGCGCTGCAACCTCCCCTGCCCACCACAAGCCCAAGCTCCTTGTCCACCCTTGCTTAGTCAAGAGCTGGGCTCCCCGCTTCAGAGGTCTCCAGGTCTCCTGTCCCTGGATTTGACTCTGGGCCTTTGTTGGGATGGCCCTGGGGTTCTCCAGGTATGGCAAAGCCTGAACCACCTCCACCCAGTTCCATCCAGGACAATTCTTAAGCAGGGCATGGCATTGGGGGAGGGTAGCCCACGGGTCACCCAAATCCCACATACCCAGCCCTGGGCCTCACCTCAGCCCCAGAGCCCAAGAATGTGAATTTTGGGGTCAATCAGAGACCAAAGTTAGAAACTAGCTATGACTTCTTGGCTGTGTGACCCAGAGAAGTGTCTCAACCTGTGTGTGCCTATTTCCCCTTCTGTAAAATGGGAATAATAACATCCCAACTCACAGGGTTTGGTGCAGATTAATAATAATAGTAATAATAATAATAGCTATCCTTTGTGGAATCCAATTACCAGAAATTGACTGAGTCATTTTTTTGGGGGGGGCGGTACGCAGACCTCTCACTGTTGTGGCCTCTCCTGTTGCGGAGCACAGGCTCCGGATGCACAGGCTCAGCGGCCATGGTTCACGGGCCCAGCCGCTCCGCGGCATGTGGGATCCTCCCGGACCGGGGCACGAACCCGCGTCCCCTGCATCGGCAGGCGGACTCTCATCCACTGCGCCACCAGGGAAGCCCTGACTGAGTCTTTTGGAGGCGTCGTTATCTCATTGGGGTCTCCTAACAGTGCTGGTAGGCTCATTGTTGCTCTAGAGTGCTTACAAGGTGTAGGCCCTGACCTAGGAACTAGGGATACCATGGTGAACCAGACAGACATCTACTCCTGGAGGTGACTTATAATCTCAGAAAGAGATCGACATTCAACAAATAACTGTATAGACAAACAAAATAATCAGAAATGGTGAGAACTGCTAAAAGGGAAACAGACATATACGGAGTCTTGAAGAGAAGAACAGGGGACCTACTTTGGGTCAGGAGGTCAGGAAAGGCCTTTTGGAGGAGGTGACCATTAAAACTGAGACCTGAAAAAGGAAAAGGAACTAACCACGCAACAAACTGGGAGAAGAGCTTGTGCATCACAGGATCATTGTGAGGATTAAGTGAGACCATAAAGTAAAGGCATCAACTCTGCTTCACATATAATAATAGCTAATAATTATATGGGACTTCCTTTGAGCCAGGCACTATACCAACCACCTTATATTTTATCTCATATAATCATTACAATGACCCTGAGATAGGTTCAATTATTAACTCCACTTTATAGACAATGAAACGGAGGCCCAGAGAGGTTAAGTAACTTGTCCAAGGTCACACAGATAGAAATGGCATGGCCAGGATTCAAACTCAGGCAGTGCACTTTGGCATCTGTGTTCTTACCCACCATGCTTTACTTCCTCTTTTATATTAGCATTATTATCATTAAAGGTGTGAGCGTTTAGCACTTAACTGCCAGTTGTCCTTAGGAGCTAAATGCTCCTGCCTCAGTCCCCAGGCTCCCCCAGCCCTCTTGGTTATACCGACTGCCCAGAAGAGGACAGCAGGCATCAGTCAGATGAATGAACCCCAAGTTGCCAACAGCCTTATCAAGCCCAGACGCCCAGGAGGGCACCTGCTACTTCTATGAATTGGGATAAAAGACCAACTGACTACCTTTTCCACCTCCCTTGTCCCTCATGCTTTTCCCCAGAGGTCACCTGGGTGACGCCCAACAGCCAAATCTCTGGTGCCAGGGCTGGGAAACCTCAGCCACTCCTTGGCTGGCAGAATGTCAGCCCCACCTCCCTGGGATCAGGATGTGCTCCCCGATCCTCAGGGTCCCAGACCCCTAGCCTTCTACTCCAAGGCAGACGGGCCACAGGCACCCTGAGCTGAACCCATGTTCCTGGGAGGACTTCGGACAGTCTCACCCTCCCACTTTCTGTCCACTCAGCTGGGACTTGGCCCCAGAACTTTCCAACTAGCCTCTACTCACATTCACAAATGTACACAGAGCCCCAGGGCCCTATTTGGGCCCCAGACGCCCTTACCTTCCTTCTCAACAGTCCCAAGACCAGCTCAGCCCCAGCCTGTTGCCCACCAGCCTGCCTGGGCACTGGCTTTGCCAGCTTCCTGCAGCTTCCTGTGGCCTTGGCCCCTCCTTCTGTGTTAAAGGGACAGCTCCCCACTGGAGGAGAAAGGGGACAAGATCAGCCTTCACTGCCTCCCGGTTTGCTGTCCGAGACATGTGATTACCTGGTCCCATTTCACAGATGAAGAAACTGAGGCCCAGAGAGGGGGACTTACTCGGCCAAGGCCACCCAGCCAGCGAGGGGCACCCTTTAACTCTCACCCTGGACCACCTTTTCTGTGACACAGACACCTCCAAGTCCAGTGCTTGTGCTGAATGCCAAGTCACGTCCCCTGGACCACTGTCAAGGTCAACTTAGGTCTGAGACAAGAAAACAAGGATAAAGAAACAATTATTATCTGTCACATTGGAAAGGCATGTTTTCTTCTGAAGCTCCTCCTCACCTTTGATATTTTATACCCAACATTGGGACTCAAACAATCATTTACTGTTCAAATGAGTGACTCTGACAACCGATTCATTCATTCAAAGAATATTTATTGGACACCAACTACGTGTCAAGTCCTGGGATCTTTAGCCTCAAATAAAACAGCATGTCCCCTGCCCTCAAGAAGCCCCAAGATACCACTGAAGAGCAGCTATGATCAATGCTGTCAGATGTTGGCAGGAAGATGTGGGGTAGGGCTGTGGGCGCCCAGAGCAGGTACCTCACCTGGCCCTTGAGGGCTGGGAAGGCTTCCTGGAGGAGGAGACCGAGAGGAGCCAGGAATCAGGAACAGGGAAAGCAAAGGTCTGAAACTGAAAAACATGGGGTGTCCCAGGAACGGAGACATGTGCAGGAGGACTCGAATAGAAAGGGCAAGGATGGGACAGCAGGTGGGTTTGTGGCTGAGGAGGTGGGCAAGGACCAGAGTCCACAGGATGCCTGTGCCAATCCGGAGTCTGGACCTCACCCAGGGGCACTAGGGAGCCATGGAAGGCTTTAGGCAGGGGAATGACGTGATCACATTCATGTCTTTTCTCTATCAGCATCTCACTGGGTGAATCTGAGCTGGTCACATTAATTTGGGGGGGGCCTCAGTTTCCCTATATATCAAATGGGAGGTGAGGTCCAGGAAGCACCTGGCAGCCCAGATGGTCTGTGCCCTTCTTGACCTGTGTGTGACCTCCCCGGGTTTGATGATTAACTCCTGGCCACTTGGGGTCAAGTGGAACTGCTTGGTCATGATCCTTGATGAGGACTTTAGCAGTTTCATCCCCATCCTCACATTAAACAAACTCCATCCTTGTCAGGTGTCCTGTCCTGGTCTGGGCACTGGGGACACAGAGGTGATAAAACCCAGTTCATGCCCTGAGGTGGCCCCCAGCCTGGAGGGGAGAGGAAGTCACTAATTCAGTGACAACCCTAACACCCCCTAGGAGAACAGAGAGCAGAAGGTCCCCATAGGGCAGCTGAGGGTGGGGTGTGATCAGGGAGGGCTTCCTGGAGGAGTGGGGCCTTAGCATATAGTTCAGGTTTGGACAAGAAGCATGATGGCTGCATTTATTGCATCCTACTGTATGCCAGCCCTTTTGTGTTGATGAGAGGTTCCCAAAGGTTTTTTACTAGTTGGGTATTTATATCCTCTGTGTGTGTGTGTGTGTGCATATAAAATAATGCACATAACTTTATGGATGTTATTGCTTAGGAAGAAGCTAAGGCAGATATTAAAGTTTAAAAATGGAGTTGTTTTTCTTTTTTTACTATTAAATAGTAGCAGTAAGTTTCTGGCATGAAGAGGCAGTAACAATGAGAGCACAGACCCTGAAGCCAGCCTCTAGTACAAATACCAGCTTTGCACTTACTGGCTGTGGCTTGGGTAAGTTACTTAACCTCTCTGTGTGTTGGTTCCTCAAGTGTCAGATGGGGATAAAATACTACTTCCCCAGTAGTGTATGCAGCCTGTTGCCTGTATGGGTTGCCCTAAGGGACCTTGGAGACAGCCCTTTCCAGTGGACATTCATGTCCGGCATGCAGTCCCCAATCTAGGCTCCAGACAGGTATGCGCAGTGCCTTTGGGAAGCCCCAGGGCATAGTGGCCAGGGTCCACATTGGCCAAGTCGTAATGTTCATCCGCACCGAGCTGCAGAGCAAGGAGCATGTGCTTGAGGCCCTACTCAGGCTGAGTTCCAGTTCCCTGGCCTCCAGAAGATTCACATCTCCAAGAAGTGGGGATTTACAAAGTTTAAGCAGATGAATTTGAAAACATGGTGGCAGAAAAATGGCTCATCCCGGATGGCTGTGGGGTCGAATACACCCCTAATCGTGGCCCCCTGGACAAATGTCATGTCCTGCATTCATGAGAGCCTTGGCTAACTGAATCACTTTGCTGTACAATAGAAGTTAACACAATATTGTAAATCAACTGTACTTCAATAAAAATTTTACTTGAATGTAAATAACCCTTCCTGTCCAAAAATTAAATTAAATGAAAAGCTATTTTTCCTTACATTAAAGCAGTATGGGAGGAAGACTTTGAAGTTTTGATTATAATACTGAATTTCCATTTGGTGGGTAGAAAAAAAAAAATACTGCTTCCCTAGTGGAGTTGATGTGAGGATCAAAAGAGTTAACAGAGGGGGACTTCCCTGGCAGTCCAGTGGTTAAGACTATGCGCTCCCCACGCATGGGGCACGGGTTCGATCTCTGGTCAGAGAACTATCCCCCATGTTGCACAGTGCGGCCCCAAAACAGAGTTAACAGGTGTAAACTATTTAGAACAGTAGGAAGTATTC
The DNA here is from genome assembly GCF_964341445.2 of Mesoplodon mirus. Taxonomy (NCBI): domain Eukaryota; kingdom Metazoa; phylum Chordata; class Mammalia; order Artiodactyla; family Ziphiidae; genus Mesoplodon; species Mesoplodon mirus. The sequence goes on from NC_138989.1 coordinate 15,161,367, forward strand.
TGTGTTTGCTGATGTGGCTTCTAGTGTTGCTCTATCAGTGTTATAAAAGATGTGACACAGGACTTCCCTGGTGGCGCAGTGGTTGAGAGTCCGCCTGCCGATGCAGGGGACGCGGGTTCGTGCCCCAGTCCGGGAAGATCCCACATGCCGCAGAGCGGCTAGGCCCATGAGCCATGGCCGCTGAGCCTGCGCGTCCGGAGCCTGTGCTCTGCAACGGGAGAGGCCACAACAGTGAGAGGCCTGCGTACGGCAAAAAAAAAAAAAAAAAAAAAAAAAAAAAAAGATGTGACACAGCAGTGTGGCAAAAATCGCAAAGGCAGCACATGAACGTCCGAAGTTTGGGAACATGACATCGTTCTATCACAGGACGCTTACAACACCCTGGGGGAGGTAGGTATTGTTATGAACTCCACATTGTGGAATCAGGTTTGGCTCAGAAAGGCTAGGTCACTTTCCTGAGGTCACACAGCAGAGGCAGAGCCAGGGCTTAGACCCAGAGCTCCTGACCTGGAAGAGGATGGAGTGAGGGAGCCAGAGTGGCTGCATCAGAGAGCAGATGAGGCTGGAGAGGGGTCCAACTCCCTGACCCATCCCCTCCCAGATCCACATTTGTTAGCCAGCCCCTGTCCCTGATACCTCAGGCTGACAAACACCCTGGCCAGTCTCCCGGATTATTCATTAAGCTTCATTTCACCATCTTCACCCCCAGCTGGCCTTCTTGTTCCCAGGGCAAGGGAACTGCGTAAAGGGGAGGGATGGAGCCTTGGACACAGTTAATGGGCCCTCTGAATTTGCAGGTTTAACTCTGGACTCTGCGTCATACACTTTCCAAGCCACAGAGGTTCAGTTCCATCAACAGGGAAAAGAACTGGAGTTCATGCAGTCAAGCAGCCAGTCTAGCTAGTGAGTAGCCCAGCTGGGATTTGCCCTGGATCTTCTAACACCCAGTACATCTTAGCTAATGTCTCAGACCCTTGCCAAGATGATAAATCATTCTAGAGCAGAAAGGGTCTCAAACTAGGGGGCCACGTTTTTGCCGGCTGGAGCTGATTCACTCTGACCTCTGTAGAACTATCCCATGGGGGATAGTTCTATTTGCCACTGTCCCCATCTTTCTCTATTGCATCCCTAACACCCAGAAGGCTTCTGCCTGGTTCCTGGAGTTCTTTGAGTTTGAAACCCTGTGCAGAGGAACTCTCCCTCTCTCCTCTTGCCCTGAAAAGGAAAGGAGTCAGTTATTAAGGGAGAAGCTGAGGCACAGAAAGGTTAGGTCACTTGCCCAGCAAATAGCCCACGGGACCAATCATTGAGGGATCCCACATCCAACATAGGTGTTCTTGTCCCAAGAGTCTTACAGATTCACAGCCATGATATCTGAGCTGAAAGAATCTGTCAGGGCCATCTGAGCCATCCTTATTGTGGATGGGGAAAAATGGGGCCCAGATTTTTGAAATAAAGATAAATGGATAGACAGCTTTAAGGGTGCAGTATATTAAATATTGCACAATATAGGAGGTGGTACAACTCGATATACTTTTATACATTTAGTAGCACAAGTATAGGGACAAGCCATGCGATTGGAGGAAAAACCCAGGACTGAACTGAATGGTCCTCGGTTACTGATAGAAGCTCCCTGTGACTTCAGGCCTGAGACCAAGGAGTTGGTCAGTATATAAAACGCACTGAATTCAAGACAGACAGTAGCAGCAGGGTAGATATTAAGGAATTGGCTCTTGCCAATTAGGATTGGCAGTGGGGGCCAGTCTGAAGTGAGCAGGGTGGCTGGAGACTGGAAATCTAGATGCTGCAGCTCAAGTCCAGGATCTGTAGATTAGAGCAGCAGTCTAGAGGTAGAATGATTAGTGCATTCTTCAAAAATCCCAGATTTTCCAAACAACTTCGTAGGATGCTTTCCTCAAACAGGGGTGTAATGACTTTTTTTTAAAACAAACAACAATGTTGCTTTTAAAAAGACAACAATAACCAAAAGTTCCTGATATACCAGTCTATGATTGCATCAATACCTGTAGGTTCATGGAAACAATACTGATAACACCATGTGTCCTGGGGAAATGGGAGAGGTAGGGATGAGGGCGGAGTGGGGCAAGGAGGCGGGGGCCATCATGGAAACATGACGATGAAAATGGTCCATAATGTTCGCTGTGCAATATGGTAGCCACTCACCACCCATGCCTACCGAGCTCTTGAATTGTGATTGTGCAACTGAGGAACTGAATTGTAACTTTTGTTTAATTTTGTTAATCTAAATGTAAATAACCTTAGGATGGATAAACAACAAGGTCCTACTGTATAGCACAGGGAACTATATTCAATATCCTGTGATAAACCATAATGGAAAAGAATATGAAAAAGAATGTATATATATGTGTAACTGAATCACTTTGCTGTACAACAGAAATTAACACAATATTGTAAATCAACTATACTTCAATAAAAATTTTACTTTAATGTAAATAACCAGAGGTGGCCAGGGGCTACCATACTGGACAGCATGAGCTAGAGAATCTGCCTAGGAGGCAGTGTGGACCCAACATGAGAGACGTTATTGTCACCAGGGGAGGGGGAAGCATGTTAGCCAGTCCTTGGGCTTTGTGTGATGATTCCCCCACTGAGACAGACAGATCCAAGTGACATGCACACAGAAGGGCAATCACAAAACAGGGACAGGAAGTCCCCCAAGTGAATATGGGATCTGTGCACCATACAGATGGACGCAACTCAAAAAAACTCCACAGCTGGAAGAAAGAGGAACGTTACAGTGGGGACACCTGACAACCAGCACCTGGGCCAGGTGATCAAGGTCAGCATCCACAGTGATGTGTCATGTTGGTAGTTGGCATGGTCTTAATGGGATGGGATGAGACATCGCCTCCATGGTCTTCCTCCCCAAATCCTATAACCCCCGTCCTTCCACTCATGAGAAAAAACATAAAATCCACGATAGTTCTGTTCAAATCTGTCAAGGTTATCAAAAACAAGGCAAGTCTGAGAAACTGTCACAGCCAAGAAGAACCTAAGGAGACAGGATGGCTCAATGTAACGTGCCGTCCTGGAACCGAAAAATGACGTCAGAGAGAAACTAAGGAACTCTGAGTAAAATATGGACTTCAGTGAATAATAATGTATCGACAGTGGTTCAATAATTGTGACAAATGTACCATGTTCATGTAAATTAATAATAGGGGAAACTGGATGTGGGGTATATAGGAACACTCTGTACTGTCTACACAGTTTCAGATTTCCATTTCTGTAAATCTAAAACTACTCTAAAATAAAAAGATTTTTTTTTAAGTCCCTAGACCCAAACCTGCAAAAGTAGCAGAAAATAACAATATTTCTTACAAGAGGATTCTTTGCTTTGCAGAAAGATTCTCCTCAGAGGGTGCTTAAATAACGAGGTGTTTTTTATTTTTTCATTCTCATTCAAAGCAAGCTTAACTGACTAAAGTCCTATGTTTTAAAATGGAGGGAGAAACAGGCCCACTGCTTGGATGCAGATGTTGAGAAGCTAGCCGATGACAGAGAAAAAGCTGGAAAAGAAATTGACTACAACCATTAAATAAAGAGGGGGCAATGAACAGGAGCCAGTCCGGGATTGGCAGTAACCATTTCTTCCCTTTTGCCATAGTTATTTTTCTGTATAATCAGGGCAAATGCATAACAGAGGCATGTATCATGGAGGAATGATATTTTGAGAATATTAACTTATCACTCCCTCCCCCTCACTTCCCTCCCCTGGGGAGGAGACAGACATTGAGAGACAGAGAGTAACAGAGACAAACACAGAGAGACAGAGACAAAGAGAGACATTGAGAGACAAAGAGACAGATCAGAGAGAGACAGAGAAAGAGAGAGAAAAAGAAAGAGAAAGGAAAAGAAAGAAGAAAGGAAGGAAAGAAGGAAGGAGTCCTCATTTGTAACATTTGTTGATTTTCATGGTATCAATAGCCCCCAGCGGATAGTTTCAAGCTACCAAAGTTTAACGACTTACTCAAACTTTCTTGCAGATTTACAGTTGATAGGCATCTACTCCACACTCCACTGCTGGAAGAGGGGCCGTGCACTTTGCCTCAGGGAATGGAGATAAGAGAAAGTTTAAGGCAGTGGCCAACACAGGGAGGGGAGTGAAGATACCTTGAGTCTCCAACCTTTCTCTGGAATGGTTGCCCATGGCCCCCAGACTATGGGGCAAGGATTCACGTGGCTGGGAATGAGAAAGGGCCCCTCAGCAAGCTGGGGCGGGGGTCAGACAAGTGAAGACCAGGCAGCATCCCCACCCCATCTTGTGTTGACTCAGCCCTGGAATGTCACTCCACCCCTAGTGGGGAGGGGGGAGGGAAAACCCCTCATTGCCTCCAATTATTTATCTGCTTGAAATAAAAATTAAGCAGAGTTAGAGGAAAATAAAAAAGTCTTCATTTGTTGCACATGGGGTTTGTGTTCTGAGACTGAAACCCGCTGCGAATATCTTGGTTTTCTGGTCAACTTTGGATAAAATCCCTCATTAGGCCATTTGGACCCAGTCAACTCCTCACACGTTGATTGATGGGTGATGAGAACCCCAAGGGGGAAGCCCCGCTGTGGACAGTTTTAGCCATAGGGCCCACCAGGAGGCTGTTTGCCATGTTTGGGGATGATGCAAAGCCGGGCAGCATCACCACAGACAGCACCGTCAAATGGCCCAAGGAGGGTTCCAAAAGGTCTTGGCAAAATTGAATGATGGACTGAAGCCAGGTGAAGGAAAATAAAGAGGGCTAGCTGTCCAGTAGCACAGCCAGGGTCACAGAGGTTAAATGTATTAAATCCAAAACAAGGGAGGCATGATTGAATTGTATTAATCTCACCAAGAAAAAAAAATCTTTTAACTTCTCTGGAGGTTGATTGAGTAGCCTTTGGACATAGAACCACAGTTCTGTTCCCTGACCAGGGATCGAACCTGGGCCCCCGGCCATGGAAGCACAGAGTTCTAACCACTGGACTGCCAGGGAATTCCCAGAATAACAGTTTTTTAGATAAAGCACATTTCACCCACATGAGTTTAATTAATTCCCTTGGTCATATTAATAGCAGTAGAGAAGATAGAACAAGGGAGGATATAGTCTCATTCCAAATTACTCTTACACAGAATTTTTCAACCTCAGCACTACTGACATTTGGGGCCAGAAGATTCTTTGTTGGGGGGTGGAGGGTGCGGTCCCGTGCAGTATAGGATGTTGAGTGAATGGAGGGGGAGAGTGGGAAATCCAACGGGGAACAAGTTAGTACAGACCTGCCCTCAGGCTGCTCAAGGTCCCCTGGGGTGAGTCTCCAGGGGCTGCCAGGCTGCAGAACCTCAAAGAGGCTCCAACCCAGACTTGATGGGGAATAAACATGAATGAGGAGCCAGGCTTGGAGGGAGGACTCAGGAGAAGGGGACCAGAGGGGTGGGAAAGTCCTGGACAATAATAACCTACCAAAGATAATCATAATAGCAGTTACTATTCTTTCAGCTGTTACCCCATGCCTGACACTGGGCTGCCACTATCTCTGTCTTGCAATACCCAGGAGGTATCATCATTCCCATTTCTTGAGGCAGGAAACTGTGGCTTAGGGAAGTTAGATGACCACCCCAAGGTCACACAGATGGATGTCAGTTTCAGCTCAGGTCTGATGGACTCAGGAGCCAGAGACCTTAACTAATCAGGAGATTCTGGGGCTTGGCTGCACCTACCAAGGAGGGCAAACAGAAGTGAGAGCTGTCTCTTCCTCCTTGGGGTTGTGAAGACAGTCGTCATCATCCCCACGTCCCACAACCAAGGAAACACTGATCTGGCTGTGATGCAACAGAGCCAGCAGGCAGAGGTGAGAGAGGCAACTTGCCCAAGATTCCACAGCGAGACTCCCACCCTCCTCCTGGGATTATCGGCTCTGCCCTCACCTCCCTACATTGGATAGATCCAGGCCTCAGTTTTCCCATCTGTGAAATGGGGGAAGGGGACTTTCGGTTTCCTCCCCTGTTTCTCAAGACCTTTCAAGGGAGGATTAGATGGGAAAGGAAAGCCCTGGTTCCCTATTACATAGAGCTAGGGATGAAAATGCCCTCTTGAGTACCAGAAAAAGAAAATAGCCATCACCTATTAAGAGCTCGCTATATGCTGGGCACGGTCCTTACCACTTTACATCCATTAAGTCATTAAATCCTCACAACAAATCCAAGGGGTGGATACTACTATCAGTTAAAGCAAGTTCATGGCAAAAGTTGGATCTGAACTTGGTGCTGTCAGGAAACTGACTCACTTGCTCTCTGGAAATGGACACGCCTTGGATGCTAGAGTCATGGGCATGAAGTGATCTCTCTGAGGTTTGTACAATGACAGCGGCCAGCCTCCCTCTAAGACCCTCCAGCAGCTGACTGGTCACAGTGTCCCCAGCACACCGCCACTCTACCTGGTTCTGCTCCATTTGCTCTCCAGGGTGACCATGGGTGAGCCCCCTGCCCTGTTAGGGTCTCGGGTTTCCATCCATGTGATGGGACACAGAACCACACACATACCCACACATGTACATTTTTTTAACATTTTTAAAAAATGAAGATATGCCCAGACTGCAAATGTCCATCAACTGCTGAATGGATAACAAAAAATGTGGTCTATCCATACAATGGAATATTATAAAGACGTAAAAAGGAACGAAGCTTTCCGGGCGGTGGGGCCGGAACCCAGGTCCCCGCCCACGCCAGCGCCCACCGCCGGCCAAGCCCCGCACCGCGCGCCTCCGTCTTGGGTCACGGTGGTCGGAGGTGGGCCCGGGTCCGCGGGACAGGCGGGCGCAGAGGTCGCTTGTGTTGGTTGGTGTTGGGGTGGGGGGGGTGCGGCGAGGATCCGGCGCCTCCGCGGAGCATCGCGGGTCCGGGGCGAGGCCGGGGGCGCCGCGCCTTGCTCTCCTCTCCGCACTCTCCCGGCTCTGAAGCCTCGAGAACACGGCTAGGCAGCAGTAGTTTAATGGGGCGTTTGCCTGCTGGGAACTGGGGGCCTGCTGGGGTCTCAGTTCTTGGCTGGCCCTCGAACACGAGGTTGCCAGGCGTGTGACGGCAGCAGGTAGGAGTGAGCCGCTGATGCAGCGATGAGCAGGGAAGGAAGGACACTGGCTGTTGGCCTGTGAACCTAGGCAAGAAGGACCAGCCAACACAATCCAGACCAAGGTCCGTGGGCCCAGCTCGGTCCTGTGCGGCTAGTCAGTGGAACAGACCTGCAGGTGTGGCTCTTGTCACTCTAGGGCTGGCTCCAGGATAGAGCCTGCTGATGAGCCCAGGGCACCGCCCTCAGTTCCCCAGGAGAGTGCGCCGGAGTGGAGCCAGGGGGGCGTGCCCACTCAGCACCACGGCCACGCCCCTCCAGTCGGCTGGCAAGGGCAGTGGAGAGCCGGGGAAAGTCATGGCCTTGCGAATGTCCTCTGATGAAAAAGAACCTGCAGGCTTAACTTTTGTGTGCAACGTTGGTGGGTTGAAAAGCAGTTCTGTGTGCTGTTCCCCCTCGGTGTGGATCAGCAGTGCAGAGGCAGCGGGCGTGACACAGAAGCGTGAGCGGAGACCGTCTGGAATCCCCGAGCTCCAGGGAAACTAGAGGCGACAGCCAGCCTAGTGAAGAGCACAGGAGGCGGGGGCGGGGGCGGCAGCCCAGCAGGCGCCCCTCGTCTCAGGGCCCTAATCCTGGCTCCAGCCGGGTGGTCAGGGAAGCTGCACGGTCTTCTGGGCGAGCAGAGCCCACAGTCCTGAGCTGTTCTTCGCTGTGTTTGGGTCATCTCCCCCCATCCAAGGGGTGAAATCTCGATGAGGTTTAAGAATTAGTGCTTTAGGGCTTCCCTGGTGGCGCAGTGGTTAAGAGTCCGCCTGCTGATGCAGGGGACGCGGGTTCGTGCCCCGGTCCGGGAAGATCCCACATGCCGCGGAGCGGCTGGACCCGTGAGCCATGGCCGCTGAACCTGCGCGTCGGAGCCTGTGCTCCGCAACGGGAGAGGCCACAGCAGTGAGAGGGCGGCGTACCGCAAAAAATAAACAAACAAACAAACAAAACAAATTAGTGCTTTAAGAATGTGGATCTCATAGTTGAAAGCTCGGAACACGTGTTTTCAGCACAAGGTGTTAAAGTGAACGGAAGTATTCAAAGCCCTTTCAAGGAGGGTGTCTCTACGTGGGCAGAACTAGAGAATAAGTGGGTCTTGAATTTAAAGAAAAAATTAAAATAAATAAATAAATAAGTAATAAATAACAATAAAAAGGAATGAAGCACTGACACATGCTACAATGTGGTTGAACCTTGAAGACAGAATACTCAGTGAAAGGAGCCAGACACAAAAGACTACATAGTATATAATCCCATTTATATGAAATGTCCAGAATAGAAGAATCCATAAAGACAGAAAGCAGGTTGGTGGTTGCCAGGGGCTGGAGGGAGGGGGGAAAAGGAGCAGTGATTGTTATTGGGTAGGGGGTTTCTTTGTGGGATGATGAAAATGTTTTAAGCTGATACTCTGTAAAACGGGTGAATTGTATGCCTTGTGAATTATATCTCAATAAAGTTACTTTTTTTTTCTTTTTTTTTTGGCTGCACCGTGCAGTATGTATGCGAATCTTAGTTCCCCGACCAGGGATGGAACGCATGCCCCCTGCATTGGAAGCACGGGAAATCCCAGTAAAGTTACTTTTTTTTAAAATGCCCAAACAGGATATCAAAAATGACATATATTTTGTCTTTTTCTCTCTTTTTGGATCTTATATGATTGATTTTCTTAATTTGGTGTTTTTCAAATCACAGCCGTGATCCATTCTTGTTGAAATAAATGGAACAATACATAGAGGTCAAAAGAAAGAATTAATCATCTTGTTTCCACCACTTGCAGCTTCCCACCACCCAGTCAGGGTGCTGCTCCACTGGAATGGAGCTTAATCCAGCACTTAAAATAGCTGCCTTCCTCATGTGGAGGTGGCATCAAAAGCCTAAATCTGGGACTTGTGACTGTGACCAGGCTGGGCCAGATGCCCTCCCTGACCCCCACCTCCAACCCCTCCATCAGCCTTGTATCCACGAAGGACTCAGAATTCCTGAATTTGCATCTGACAACTAAAAAATGTCACTCGTCACCTGGTTCTACAAGAATGAAGTCGCTAGGCACTGCAATCTCTGACCTTCAACACACCCTGCCCAAAAGGAGTTCAGGGCTGCGATGAGGAATGAGGCACTCTGTGCTCTGGGAAAACTGGCAGAACAGGCCTTCAGACAGTTAGATAATTTCAGGAAATTTTTTTTTTGTTTTTGCGGTACGCGGGCCTCTCACTCTTGTGGCCTCTCCCGTTGTGGAGCACAGGCTCCGGACGTGCAGGCTCAGCAGCCATGGCTCAAGGGCCTAGCCACCCCACAGCATGTGGGATCTTCCCAGACTGGGGCATGAACCTGTGTCCCCTGCACTGGCAGGCGGACTCTCAACCACTGCGCCACCAGGGAAGCCCCCAGGAAAAATTTTTAGGAACCCAATTTCTTGTATCTTCTCATACCTAGAAAAGCACTAAAGTCATTAACGGAGATGCCTGCTCCTGGTGACTAGCAGCAACGCTGTACCAAGATGTTTGCTGGATTGCACGCACCCTCTTCACCAAATCTTATATGTACTGACCTCCCCACCCCCCCACCTCTTTGGAGCAGCTCCTTAGAGCGATCTGGGAGCATGTCTCCCGCCCGGGCTACTGTCCTCAGTAAGTTCCCAAATAAAACTGAAACTCACAGCTCTCACCTTGTGTGGTTTTATTTCAGTCGACTCATTTCATCCCTGCCTCCTGGGTGACCTTGGGCAGTTTTACTTCATCTCTGAGCCTGTTTCCTTACCTGTGACGTGGGATTCAAAATGCCCACTCACCTAGTTGTCTGAGGGTTAAGTGAAAACCCACACAGGAAACACTTGACATGGAATCAGGCACAAGCAGATACTCGGACAAAGTGAGCGCCAGCTGTATACACTCAGATGCACGCCAGGAGGCCGTGGCTACGCGTGAGCTTCCTGATGCCCACATCTCTTCAGCTCCGCCACCCTGGATCCCCAACACACACCTGTGGATGTCCCACTAGGAAGGGGGGCTCGGGATGGCCTGTGGAAAGTCAGAGGGGGCCAGCAAGAGGGGACAGCTTGTCGCATGGAGGGGGATGGCTGTGTGGTCTGTTTGTGCCCTCTCTGCCCTCTGTCTCATCGATATTCTCGTCCTGGCCAGTTGGACAAGAAAGCTTTGTTGAAGGGGCCAGGGAGAAAGCCGACTGTGTGTGTGTGTGCGTGTGTGTGCGTGTGTGTGTGTGTGTGTGTGCGCATGCGCACCACCCCTGTGGGGATACAGACCCCTGCAGACAGCCAGCGACAGATCCGAGGCTTGGCATGGGGCAGGGAGGCAAGACCTTCCACTTCTGTGATGATAAAGATGATGGTGAGGATGATGGTGATGGCTGCCAGCACTTACTGAACACTCGCACTCAATTCCATACATACATACGTTATCATGTCATCTAATCCTAGGAGGGAGGTACCATTATCCCCATTTTACAGATGAGCAAACAGAGCCCCAGGGAGGCAAAGTGACTTGCCTAGGGCCGTGCAGCTAGTAAAGGGCAGAGCCAGGATTTGAACTCTGACCCTCCTGGGTCTTACCCATAAGGCTGTCTGCCCCTTTAGGACAACGGGGTCATAAAGGATGACAGGGGACGGCAATTTAAAAAACTGTGTTTAGATTTTGCAGTTTTGGGAGTCAGACTGCTGCGTTCAGGTGCCAGCTCATCCCTCTTACTGTGTGCCTCAGTTTCCCTTTCTGCAAGACGGGGATAATAATAGTATCCACTTTCTCCACTGTTTGTTTCTTGGGTGCCTACTAAGTGCCAAGCACGCGCTAGCGACTTTAAGTGCATTATCGCACACCCTCCTCCAGCAGCCTCCTAAAAGCCCTAGGGAAGTAGGTATTTGTCCTCATTTGCAAGTGAGGTTGTGGGTGGGGAAGGGGAGGTGGCTAGCGGGACTGGGAAAAAGACAGAAGCAGCTGCCAGAGAGGCGCAGCTAGCTGCCGCCGGTTCCCCTCCTGGAAGCCCCCGGCCTTGGGCCAGGGGGCGGGGCCTGGAGGGGGTATGGCCTGTCCTAGGGCCCCATTGGCTGCCCGGAGGCGCCTGGGGGGATAAAGCCCGGACCCGTTAGCCCCGGGACAATTCTGAAGACACTCTCTACCTGTTCTGCACTTCATCTGTCCGTGGGCCGTCTACCCATCTAGACCATCTCCAATCTATCCCTCCCTTGCTCGCACGCTTTGTGCAGCCGCCAGCTCATCGCCTTTGCCCGGTAAGCGGCCCCATCCATCCTCAGCTCCATCCCTGCGACTGGAGTGCCTGCGGCCAGCCTGGGTTTTCCCAGGGGAAGAGGGGGAGGTAGAGTCAGCTGAGCATAAAAACCCATGCTTTGAAGCCAGACTGTCCGGGTGCACTGCCAGCTCTGTGCCTCAGTTTCCTCATCTGTAAAGTGGGGGTAATAATAACAGAACCTTCCTCTTAAGGTTGTTGTGAGGGTGAAATGAGACAGGGCACTTAAAGTGTTCAGTCCATGTATAATAATAGTTCATTTTTACTGAGCTCTTACTGTGAGTCACGTGAGAGTGTAACTTCTGACTGCCGGGTGGCAGGTAGGCAGACTGCAGCTTCCCGCGCCCTCTCCCTCCTCCGCGCCTGGCTCAGCCTCCTTTTTTGAAGTCTTACCTTCCTTAGCAGGTGGGAATGGCTGCCCAGTGCAGTTTACAGATGCCCCCTTTCCACAGGGCACTGTGCTGGAGGGACCCTGCCCCCTCACCTGAGGGCATCCGATAGCACAATGGGAAACGGGTTGGGAGCGGGTGTTCCAAATCCACCTGAAAGGGGTGGGTGCCTCCCCCCAACCCCGCAACCAGGAGGGCTCCCTGAGGCCAGGACTTGGCTACCTGCATAAGACCTGCATAAGACCTTAAGGTCCAGTCAGCCAGAACAAGAGTTCCATTGTTTGAGGAATAACCTCCAGGAACCAGAAGTTAATTCAAACAGATGTGGGGATGCCCCTGTTTTGGAGTGCCTCCTGTCTCTGACTTTTATTCAGCAGATCTAGGGGAGAGGTGGTGTGTGTTTGGGCCCCCCCTCCCAGGCCCTGAATGTCAGTTAAGTCAGACAGACATGGGAGGCCCATATTTGGGGGGTGCTAAGGCTGCTGGGGTGGTCAGAACGCCATCCCCCACTTTTCTTCCAAGCCAGGCATATCTGGACCATTCCGGGAGGGGGGATGCCTGGGCCAGGAGTACCCAGGTCCAGGGGCTGGGCCAGTGGAGTCACTGGGAATGTAGTGGGGGGATGGGAGGGGGTAGCCACCCTTGCCTGGCCTTCTGGGGTGTGGGGAAGGGGAGAAGCAGATAGGCTGTTCAACCACCCGCTGATCAATTCTGGCTCCCATCAAGTTGGGGAGAATCAGTTTCCCCGGTGACTCAGCAGGAGAGGCAGGATGGAAAGCCTGCATGTGTATGTGGGGGCGTGGTCAGAATCTGGGCCTTAGTTTCTCAGTCACCCAGAATCCGTGCAGACAGGGGAGCCTGAGCCACCCCCATGTGTCCTGGAGAGAGCCTGGCTCTGGGCCTAGACTGCCTGGTTCACATCCTATCTCCCCAACTTGGGAATTCTCTGGCAGTCCAGTGGTTAGGATTCCACTCTTTCACAGCCAAAGGCACAGGTTCACTCCCTGGTTGGGGAACTAAGATCCCACAAGCCACGCGGCATGGCCAAAGATAGAAAATAAAATTCCTGCCTCCCCTACTCCCTAGTTGTGTGACCTTGGGCAAGTCAATACTCCAGCCTCTATTGCTGTGTGACAAACTGCCCCAAGGTGAGTGACTGAAAACAACAGTAGACATTCTTTACCTGTCATGACTCTGGGGCTTGATTGGACTCAGCCAGGCAGTTCCCACTTGGGTCTCACTTGGGGGCTGCAGTGTGATGACGGTAGCTGGGCTAGAGTCATCCCTAAGTCAGACCCCATGTCTGGCCATCAGCTGGAATCTCAGCTGGAACTGTCGGGCGAGACACCTACCTGTGGCCTCCGCGTGCGGCCTGGGCCTGCGCCCATCATGGCGTCTGGATTAGGACAGGGAGCTTACCAGCCAGGTGGAAGCTGGGTCACCTTACATGGACCAGCCTTGAGAGCCACAATGGGCTAGAGCCACACTCTAGAAATCAGGACTTTCTTTTCCTTTGGAGAGGCCATAGTTAAATATTCACCAGCACCTCACTGCTTGGAGGTCACATAGTGTCACTTCCACTGCACCCACAGCGCCCCTCCCACCCCCGACCCACTTCAAGAGAAGGAAGCATAGACCCTACCCCACCTCCCATCGAGAAAAGTGTCAATGTCGCATTGTAAGAGGTACATGGGGTCAACCTGAAAAGCAGAGTCAGAGTCCGTTTCCTCACCAGAAGAACTGGAGAATAATGACACCTCCGAGGACTGTTAAAAGGATTAAACGAGTTAATATCTGTAAAACTTAAGACAGTGCCTGGCACATGGTAATCACTTTAGAAGTGATTATTAAATAATATAATAATTATTATAAAAAAATAACAATAATAAAAAGCTTCCCCTAACTGGGTACAGGGCTTTCCGAAGGCTAGTTTTTTAAAAATGCACACTTTGGACTTCCCTGGTGGCGCAGTGGTTAAGAATCCACCTGCCAATGCAGGGGACACGGGTTCGATCCCTGGTCCGGGAAAATCCCACATGCCACGGAGCAGCTAAGCCCTTGCGCCACAACTACTGAGCCTGCACTCTAGAGCCTGCGAGCCACAACTACTGAAGCCCACGTGCCCTAGAGCCCGTGCTCCGCAACAAAAGAAGCCACTGCAATGAGAAGCCCCACGCGCCACAACGAAGAGTAGCCCTGACTTGCCGCAACTAGAGAAAGCCCGCACGCAGCAACGAAGACCCAACGCAGCCATAGATAAATAAATAAATAAATTTAAAAATAAAGTAAAATAAAAATGCATATTTAAATAAGTAATATATATGCACGTGGCAAAACATTCAAATTGTACATAAGGGGATGCTGAGCGCCAGTTCTCCTCAGAGGTCCCCACCCTGACTGGTTTCTTGTGTGTTTCCTGAGGTGTTCTGTGCACACGGGAGAACGTGGATTGCGTGTGTGTGCGTGTGTCCCTGCACAGACTAGACCTGATATCCCGCCCCTGTTTCAGCCACTTAGCCACCTTGTGGCTCATTCTGAATCAGCACCTGCAAATCTATTTCCACCACCTCATGCTCTTCAAAAGTTACAAAGTCTGGATGTTCTTTCTTTCTTTCTTTCTTTCTTTTTTCTTTTACGCCGTGCCATGCAGCTTGTGGGATCTTAGTTCCCTGACCAGGGATCGAACCCATGCCCTCAACAGTGAGAGGGAGGAGTCCTAACCCCTGGACCGCCAGGGACTTCCCTGGATGTTATTTCTGATGTTCGTAGCTTCCCAGCATAGCGTATGTGTGTCTTGGGGTGGGCAAGGTGGGGGGGGCAGATGACCCTTATGCCCATTTTACAGATGAGGCAGCTGAGGCTGAAGGGAGATTCCTTGTCCCATGTCAAGTAGGTGCCGAGTTGAGATTTGAACTCAGGTCTCCAGGTTGTTATAATCTGGGCCTTGTCCTTGGCCTCCTGGGAAGTTAGGGACAGGGTCCCTCCCAGCTACACTGCCTACTGAATGGCAGCAGCTGCCACCAGGGCCAGCTCCCCTGACCCTCTGGGTTTCCTTCCTTTCTCCCAGCAATGATGTCAGGCGAAACTCTGCACGTGAAGACCCCCGTCCGTGACAGCATGACCCTGTCCAAAGTGGCTGGCACCACCGTCTATCTCAAGATAGACAGTGCCCAGCCATCCGGCTCCTTCAAGATCCGGGGCATCGGACACCTCTGCAAGACGGTACAGCACGGGCTCTGCATCATCCGGGAGAGTGCAGCAGGTCCTCTTTCTGGACAGGCCAGGGCCAGTGCCGTGTGAAATCCTAGGAGCTACAGGCTAGGCCCTGCAACTTCCCCGCAATGCCTGAGCACCCACCATTAATGCCTCCTCTGGTTAAGGGGTGCCAGTCCAGAGGGTCCCCTTGTGGACTGATCCCAGAGCCATCAGTGGCCTGCCTCTCCCTCTCCCTTCCCTGAGCCAGTCCCTTTGGGGAGGGAAGACGCATGGCCTGATCCCCTCCCTCTTTGTCTCTGCAGTGGGCTGAGCGAGGCTGTGAACACTTTGTCTGTTCCTCGGGTAAGTGGCCTGCATGCCTCCTCCTGTCCTCTGCTGTGTGTCCTGGGGCCAGGGGCTCCACCTCTCTGGGCCCTGGTTTCCCCAGCAATGAGCCGTTGCAAACATCTGCAGAAGTCCCAATTTAGAATTCCAGCTGGAGGCCAGCGGTCACCCAGGGAGGGTTCAGAGCCTGGAGGTCAGGGAGTCCCACTAACACTATCCCCCCCACCCCTGGCAGCAGGCAACGCAGGCATGGCAGCTGCCTATGCGGCCAGGAAGCTGGGCATTCCCGCCACGATCGTCGTGCCCAGCACCACGCCTGCCCTCACCATCCAGCGGCTCAAGAATGAGGGCGCCATGGTCAAGGTGGTGGGTGAGGTGAGTGCCAACCTGGGGCAGGGGCCACGGAGGGCACCTGGTAGCAGGGCCAGGCCCCCCCCCCCAGCCCCTCACCCCTCCCGCCTCCTCTGTGATCTTGCAGACATTGGATGAGGCTGTCAAGGTGGCCAAGGCCCTGGCGAAAAACAACTCAGGCTGGATCTACATCCCTCCTTTCGATGACCCCCTCATCTGGTACATGGAGCCCAGGGTCACCCGGGGTGGGTAGTGACCACCCCGCTACACCACTGAGTAGACACCTGCCATGATGTACACCATCACACACAGCAGTGTACACGTGTGTGCACATCATCATGTAGAAGCACACACACAGGCATGGCAGCTGGTGCCCACACACCAATGCCCATTCTCCTTGACCGTGAGTGAACACATGGGCTCAGATACACAGGTGTGCGCGATTGGGTCCCCTGGAATCAGACCCCGAGACAAAGATTTCAGGGAAAGCAGTTGACTTGGGAGGTGACTCATTAGAGGAGTGAGGAGGGAAGCCAATAAAGAGCACTGATGGGCCAGTGACCACTGTGGGCAGCTGGCGCTCAATCCCTCGGGGGCCCCTGGAAGCCAGTGTGGAACATGAACCAGAGTTACCACACCTGCAGAAGATGATGCTGGGGTGTCTGTGCATCAACTCCCGTAATTCTTAATTCCCATAGTTGGTTGAGGGCTGCTCTCAGGGGGTTTCTTCTCCTGGCACCGCCAGCTGCCCAGTCATAGTGCTCCAGTGGCTAGAGAAAGCCCTCAGGTAGAGATGCAGATTCTGGCAGCTGGAAATCAGGGCGGAGTCGGGGACGAGGTGACCAGCCCCGAGGCCCACCAGCCGCCTGGGATGAGGGCAAATACAGAGGGTAAGTGGCATCTTCAGGGCCGCCTGGTGTCTCCAGGAAGCCCCGCCCTGACCTGCCCCGCCCCCCCCCTCCTCCAGGGAAGGCCACTCTTCTATCGTGAAGGAGCTGAAGGAGACGATGAGCACAAAGCCGGGGGCCATCGTGCTGGCGGTGGGGGGTGGAGGGCTGTTGTGCGGAGTGGCCCAGGGGCTGGTGGCGGTGGGCTGGGGGGACGTGCCCATCATCACCATGGAGACCATCGGAGCCAACAGCTTCCACGCTTCCACCAAGGCCGGCAAGCTTGTCACCCTGCCCCAGATTACCAGGTAAGTAGGCAGGGGTGCTGCCATTATGTTCCGCGAGCGCTGGGGAGCTCCCCCCTCGGTGCTGGCTGTGAGGCAGATCGCGATGCCAGTCCCATTTTATAGGTGAAGAAACTGAGGCTTTGGTCACTTGCCCAGAGTCACACAGCCAGTGAGTGGTACGGCTGGGACCAAACCCAAGTGTGTGACTCTGTAGCATGAACATCACACTTCCTTGCATGAAAAGTCTAATATTAATCATTTATTGGGTTCCTCTGTGGCAGGGTTTTACACACCTCACTGATATACCAACCATTTACTGATCCCCTAATATGTGCAAGACACTGGCTGATCCTGGGGAGACAGTGGTGAATAGACACAGCTCCTGCTCCCAAGGAGTTCTTATCCCAGCCCCAAACCTTTGACAGATGGTGTTTGATTAGGATTAGGTTTGGCCACATTATACGGGAGCCCAAAATAACAATGCCTTAAACAAAATTGAACTTTATTTCCTCTCATATATAAAAAAATATCTGGAGGTAGTCAGTCCAGGGGCAGCTCCACAAAGCCAGGGGCCCAGGATCCTTGAGTTTGCTCTCCATAATCCTTATCATGTAGACTTATGGCCCAAAATAGCTGCTTAAGTGCCAGCTATCACACCCATACTCCATCTAGCAGGAAGAAGTCAGGGCAGAAGCTATGCCCCCTCCCTTTAAAGACACGATACTTCCATTTACCTCTCATGGGCCAGAAGGTAGTCACGTGGTCTGCCTCCCTCCTCTCTCCTCTCTCTTCCCCCCCTTCTCCATCCTTGCCTCCCCCAGTGTGGCCAAAGCCCTGGGCGTGACCACTGTGGCAGCACAGGCTATGAAGGTGTTTCGGGAACACCCCATTTTCTCTGAAGTTGTCTCGGACCAGGAGGCTGTGGCCGCTGTTGAGAAGTTTGTGGGTATGTGCCAAGTCCTTTCAAGACCCAACCTGCTGATTCAGGACCTAAGTGGCTGTCCACTTGGTGTGCCAAGGGATCCCATTCACAGTTCTGTCTCCCGTCCCTCCCTGGAATTTCCCATTAATGGAAGTTAATGCAATGCGGTGGTAAAAATAGAAAGACCAAAGGGACAAATGAAGAAGTCAGTCTGATAACATAACAGCAAGGAAAAATAACGGAGTATTTAAAACGTTGGCTCTGAGTTTCCTGGTAGCCAGGGTAACAAAGGAAACTATGGGCCTCAGTGTTGGATTCAGAGGTGGGTCTGTCACTGAGTTGGGCTCTTACTGCGTTCATCCTGGGACAGAGATGACAAACATCGACACACACATACACACACACTTAAGCTGCCACTTAATTCTCCTATACTCACAGTTAGTTTGGCTAATCAACCCTGGCGCTCTTGCTCAGATGATTCCTCAGAATCCTCAACATGGTGCTCAGGAAATTACAATCATTTTATCAGTGTTAGCACTGATGATGAAACTCAGCCCTGGCTCAGACCTTGGAAGTTCAATGTAGGGTAATGATGGCGGGGTGGGGTTGGTCCTGGACCAGAGTCTGTGCCCAGGGCTGAGAGCTGATTGGCTCATGCTTTACCAGTGGCCCAACTGTTCCCTCGCACCCTGCGGAACTCTGGCTCTACCCTCCCCATCCCCCTCCTCTGGCAGATGACGAGAAGATCCTGGTGGAGCCCGCCTGTGGGGCAGCCCTGGCCGCCATCTACAGCAACGTGGTCCAGAAGCTGCAGGCAGAGGGGAAGCTCTGTACCCCGCTGTCCTCCCTTGTGGTCATCGTTTGTGGGGGCAGCAACATCAGCCTGGCCCAGCTGCTGGCGCTCAAGACACAGCTGGGCATGAAGAGCGGGCTGCCCCAGTGAGGATGCCTCCCCTACCCGGGAGACCCCTGGAAGGGCTGGAGTTTTATCCAGTGACTTGTTAAATATTATTCTTGTGTCTTTTGGGAGCCTGTGGCCCGGGCCAGCCGGTAACCTCACTCTCACGAGAACACTGTGCGGAGGGCCGGGACGGGAAGCAGCCAGCAAGGCTGTGAACTGAACTCTTTGGTGTCTGTGTGACTGCTCTGTGGTTCCTCCCCGCCCTCCCCAGCCCCGCTCTTATCCACCCCTGCTAGGGTGACAACCGCCCACATGGAATAGACCAGGTACCCAGAGCAGGGTGGGCAGGAGGGACAGGAACCACAGCAGCGGGGCCTCCTCAAGATGAGATGTCCCCGACCCAGGCTTTCTCCCTGGGAAGGTGGACAGGGCCACAGTCCACGGTGGAAGAACCATCTTGTCTCTCTTCCCAGAAAGCCCAAAGTCCATCCTTACTCACTTTTCTAATGTGCAAACTTTCATTGAAGAAGAAAAGCATTATTTATTGAAATGAAGCTCCTTTGAGTTTTTCCATCATGGCCGTCTGCCTCCCTCCCTCCCTCCCTCCCTTCCACCCCACCGTGCCTGTTGTCACCCCCAGCTCTCAACACTGAGTACCGTTCTATCCTCCACCCCACCCCCACCCCTGGGAACCCCGGGCTCCCACTTGGAGGCCAGGATCCCAACTCCTGCTGGGCTTGTGAGCCGGGAGGGGGCATCCTTGCATGGCAGGGAGCAGGTGACGGGGAGCTGTGCTGGACACGAGGGGTTTGGGATGGGATGTGGGCCGCCAGTGGAGGCAGAAGAGTCCAACCTCATTCTGATTGGAAGTCCTTCCTGATGACAGAATGATTTTATCACAGAACCACTGGGAGCGGAGTAGTGAGCCCCCCGTTCGTGGGGGTGTGTAAACTGACACTGGACACCCATCTCTGGTCAACGTCAAGCAAACCCTCTCAAACACAAACCCTCTCTTCCAAGGACAGCACATGACTGAAGCCAGCCTATAAACCAGACAGAAGAGGAACTGCCGGGGCTGCCTGGAGGTCCTGAAGGGAGCCCCCCATGGCCACTCAAGAACACCCCTGTACTACCTATAGCAGCCCCTGGGACACTAGTGGGTCCCCAAGTTCAAAGTGAAGTTTGAGAACCAACCTAACCCTTCGAGATACCACACAGATCCACATGGGCTTGCAGTCCCCCACCCACCTCGACAAAGAGCAGGTGCTGTGAAATTTCAGGGAAAACCCATCCCAGCAACAGGCCTACATGCTGATTTCCAGCCAGGAGGGACAGCACATGTACCTTAAAAACCCAGGAGAGAGGACAGCAGGAAAGGGCAGGCAGGGATGGGAAATCATCAGCCCCTTGGCCCCAGAATTGTTCCCAGGGGGACAGGGCCTAAAACAGCATTCAGTTCAGGGAAACCTGCCCAGAACAGGAGTCTCCAGCTTCCACTGTCCCGCCTGAATCAGGCACAAAACCCCCAAAGGGAGGCAGACATCTCTGCCCACTAAAGGAGGAGCCGCTGTGGGCCAGGGCCGACCAGCTGGCCAGACCCTTGTCCTGCAGGGGAGGGCAGAAGTCACAGATGAGCCTGCGGCTGCCATCTTAAAGCTGAGGATTGTGGGAAACTCCCAGGGCAAAGGTGCTGAGGGAAACTGCCTTTCAGGCTGCCCCTGCAAAGGTGGGTCCTGCCTTTACTGGATCAGCTGAAGCTCCAGTGGGGGACCATCTGCATGACCCCCCACTCTCTGTTCAGTCACCTTAGCTTCACACTTACCCTTAACTCCTGAAAAGCTGAAAGAGGGACCAGAATCATTCTAGGGAAGAGACAAGAGTTGCCCCTTCCTACAGAGTGGCCCTGTTTGAGTTCCACCAGCCTGAGCCTCTGATTGCTCATCTGCCACATGGGTCTCATAAAAGCCTCAGCCTCAAGAGTGGTTGGGAAGATCCAGTGGCTGGCGCACAGTGGTGGGGGGTGGTGACCCTTGTTCTGCTGGGGCCTGCGCCATCACAAGGAGATGGGGAGGGAGAGCTGTGTCCCATGGGAGAGTCTGCAGACCTGGGCCCCCCTCCTAGTTCTGAAAGGTCCAAGACTTGAGATTTCAGGCACATCACTTCCCTTCTCCAAGTCTGCACCCTCACCTTTTAACCACATGTGAACATCCCGGCCTACCCCACCTAACAGGGCTGTTCTGAGCTCAAGAGACCTGGGAAAGACAACACTCTTAAGGGAGCTGGGAAATGTACCGGCAGAAAAGTTAATTTTTAGAACCACAAGTTGTCAATTCCCAGATAACAAGAATTGTAAAGCTATGGTGAGAAACAGCAAACTTCCCTGGCGGTCCAGTGGTTAGGGCTCTGTGGTTCCACTGCAGGGGGCACAGGTTAGATCCCTGGTCGGGGAACTAAGATCCCACAAGCCACACAGCGAGGCCAAAAAAAAAAAAAAGAAAAAGAAATAGCAAATCCACCCCCAGCCCTCAACTGTGCTTTAGTTTCTCCAGAGCATTTACCAGCATCTTACACACTGTATGTCTATTTTCACTATCTACCTCCCCAATGTAAATGTCACAAGAGCAGGGATTTTTTTGGCGGGGGGGATACCTGTTGTTCTGAGGTATCCCCAGGACCTTATAACAGTGGCTGGAATGTTCTAAGCATTCTATAAATTCTCACTAATGAATGAATGTTGCGTGTGTGAGGCCCCGTGTGGGCTACGTCACAGCCACCTTTGCAGCAAATCCTCACCCTCCTCCCACCAAATGTGCACACACATGTGCGAGGAAATGCTGCTCACATGGTTATACCTATTTTACAGATGAGGTAACTGAGGCTCAGAGAGATTAAGTCCCGTAACTAGTAGGAGGTGGAGACAGGATTCGAACCCAGGCCTCGGACTCCCGGGTTGTGTGCTTTCCTCTCCCTAAGTACATCGCATTGTGCGAGTCTCCACTGTAGGCTTTGGGTAAGATCAGGTGGGGAGGGACACTGTGTTGTGTTGATCTGTCCCCCCGCCACCACCCCCCAGTAGGATTTGGGAAGGTCTTGGGTGGTTAAGAGAGCCCTAGA
The DNA here is from genome assembly GCF_964341445.2 of Mesoplodon mirus. Classification (NCBI taxonomy): domain Eukaryota; kingdom Metazoa; phylum Chordata; class Mammalia; order Artiodactyla; family Ziphiidae; genus Mesoplodon; species Mesoplodon mirus. Next base: position 15,183,136 of record NC_138989.1, read on the forward strand.
ACAGGACCCAGAACAAAGTAGGTGTTCAATAAACATATGGATAGACGGACGGTCGGATAGATATGGATGGATGGATGAACGGGTAGATGGGCCAGTATCTGGATGACGGACAGACGGATGGATGATTGGAAAATGGAAGGATGGACGGACGGATGACTGTGAAGATGGACAAGGGGTGAGTGGGTTGGCAGGTGAATGAAGGTACGGATGGACAGACAGAAGGATGCAGAGGAGGATGCATAGGTGAATGGTCAGAACCCAAACCTGAGAAGAGACAGGGCGCCGACCCAGCCTGCCCCACTGCCCCAAGAAGCACAGCACGGGGGCCATGGCCTCTCTTTTTAATGGCGGCACAGCCTGCGATTTGGTTCCTGTAGCAGGGGACCTGTGGGCAATGCCCTGAGGCCAGGGGCAGGCCTGGGTTTGGGGCGGGCACGGGCCGAGGCTGGAGCAGGGGGCTGACACGCTTGCATGCCCCCGGAGAGAGGACACTCAGGCCCTTCCAGCCACAAGTGGCCAGAGACTTTGGTTCTTGTTTGGTTTCAAGTTCCTGTCCTCAAGGAGCTGTCCAGGAGGAGAAACAGGGGAGCTAGTTCCCGGATGGCGCAGAGTCGGGCTGGGGTCGGGAGCTGGGAGGAGAGATGCCAACCAGAGGCAACGCCCGGGTCTCGGGGGCTGAAGCTCCAGAGCTGCCGGCAGGAACAGCACTGGGAATCAGGCACTGGAACAGGCCTCTCCTGCCGGCCCCACTAGGGGCCCTGGAACCTGGTCCCAGGATCTGGCTCCCCCCCTCAGGAATGGGCAGCCTGAGGAGGGGGCCCAAGGCTGGAAGAGAGAGAAAAGCAGGGGGAGAGAGAGAGACGCAGAGAGGCAGAGGGAGACGGGGATGGCATCACCCACTTAGGGGGACAGAGTCAGTCCTGGGTCCCATCGGGTTCCGTTCCCCACCCACGAGGCCACTCAGATGAGAGTGAACCTGGGCACAGTGGCGGGCGGGCAACGCTCACATGGGGGACCGGGGCGGGGAGACAGGCAGGAGGGCAGGGTGGCAGCCAGTCGGGTGGCCCCGCTAGGGTCAGCAGAGCAGAGATGGAGCCTCAGTCCCACCAGACCTCGATGGGTGAGAACTTCCAGAGGTCAGGCTGGCCCATGTGCAGCAGGCTGCTGAAGGGCGAGGTGCTCCACTGGAACGGGGGCAGCTGGTCCCACGTGGGGCCGCTGGCTGCCAGGAGACGCAAGGCCTTGGCCAGTGCCGTGCTGGTCACCTGGGGGTAGAGGGGAGGGCAGGTCGTTGAGTTGTCCCAACCTGGGAGGCTCTGCTGCTCCCCGCCCCAACTTTGACCCCATCCACAGCCCCAGGCCCGGCACCTTCACGTCGATGCCCCCATGGGAGCGCTGGTGCAGGGCCTGGAAGGGGTAGGAGCCATTGGCTGGGTTGAGGTCAGAGCGGGCTGAGACGGCATTCTCCCCGTTGGGCTTGGGGTTGCAAGCTTTGCACAATGACAGGGGGTCATGCAGGAAGTCGTTGTACCTGGAGGCAGAAAGATAGGAAACACCAGTCATTCGGGGGAGCGAGGGAGGCCAGACTGCTGGCGGCAGCCCCTAGCTCAGCCGCCTGCTTTCAATGTGCCCGGCTCCCTCCCGCCGCCTGGAGCCACCACCTCCCCCTTCAGCTGGTCACTCCACAGGCATCACTCAGCCTAGGCTCTGCCATCCCTCCCTCGGGGAATCCCTCTGGGCCCCCATCCCAGGCCAGGCCAGAGACCCCGTTTTGTCCCTTCATAGCATTTCCTGGAGCTCAGACGGTCCTAGTTACATGTCCACATCAGTGTGAGTCCGAGAGGGATTTCTGCATCCCCCAAAGGACAGGGGGGACACGTTCTGTGCCCGTTTCCCAGTCCCAAGCACGGAGCCCGGCACAGGGCGGTCACTCCACAGCTGTTCGTCATCCTCGCCCATGACATGAGGACAGCAACAGGGCTCAGCTGAGCGCTGCCTCGGTCCTGCTGTCCTGGCTGCTACGCAGTTGCACCACCCCCCTGCCACCCCCCCAACCCCGGGCTTGCTGGGAGGTTGAAATGAGTTACAACAAAGCCCCACCACATGACTCTGGCCTCATGGTCCCCCGCGCACCTCATAAGCCGGATCATGGAGTTCAGGTCGTTTACCAGCGACTGGTTCCGCCGGAAGATCTGGGCCCGGGGGCTCCCGTCGTAGGAGAACCAGTCCCCAAAGTGGGCCACCAGGGCCGGAAGCCCACTGGCGTTGAACACAGACTCAAAGGACCTGCTGGGAACGAGGATGGTCACTCACGACCCCCACTGACTTCACCCGGCCGTGACCGTGGCCAGGGAGGTGAAGGGGGCTGTCGTGCCACGACATTAACAGCAACAACCCTGACAGTCAGGATAGCAATAATCATGTCTTTTGTTTGTGCTGCGGGGTGGCTTGGTGGGGTGGCCAAGCTAGGGCTCTGGGGTCCAAGAGGCACGGGTTCAAATCCTGACTTCACTGTTGGCCACCTATGGAACCTTGGGAGAGTTAGGTACTTTCTCAAGGCCTCAGTTTCATCATCTGTGAAATGGGAATAGGAGCAGTGGCTACCATGCACGGTGGCTGTACGGATCAAAGGGGATAACCCAGGTAAAGCACAGTGAGGGTCAAGAGGTGCTGGCTGTCCAGCCCAGTTAAAGCAGCTCCAGCTGGAGAGCCACGGCAGGGGTCGCCACCTGAGCCAGGCCGCCCCCTACCACCCTGCGGTGGGTGGGTGCAGACTGGGAGGCCAACCTCACAACTGTACCCTAAAACCGTCAGGGCTTTCCTGGAGAAAAAGGGGGTAGGGTGGGTTTCTTTGTGGAGCTAAAGAATCACCTGGGAAGCACCCCTCCCCAGCACGGAGAGCTGAGCAAAGGGTGGGGAATACCAGGAAGGGGGGACATACGGGATATTGTAGCTGGCCCAGTAGGTTTTCTGGTAGAGTTCCGAGGTCCTGTCGGCCACCACCACCATGCCCCTGCAACCGGGAAGGGACAAGGGGCAGGAGTGGTGAGAAAGGGGGCTCCTGTGGGCGCTGCCCTGCTCAAGGACCCTCGCTGGCTCCCCATTGCCTGGAGCTAGATTATGTCCCCAATCTTTAGCCCCAATCAGGGGCTGCCTTCTCCTCCAGTATTGCCTTCCTGAGGTTTCCCCTCCCGCACACGATTCAGCTGCCTGCAGGCCTCTGCCTTGGCAGTTCCCTCTGCTGGAATGCCCTGCCCCTTTCCGGGTACTCACGGGATCTGCTCCAGGATGGTGAGCACCCTTCTCCCAGGGCTGGGCCCGCCGGGGACAAATGCCTTGTAGTCCACGATCATCCACTGGTTGTTGTACCTGCCGTGCCCAAGGAAGGAGGGCTGAACAGACCCTGGGGTCACTGCCCCAGCCTCCCTCTGCCCCCAGGGCCACACACAGTCAGGAATCATGGGGCCGGGGTGGTCTGGGTGCGTCCGGCCATCCGACCGTCACCCGGACACTTTAGCTTGACCAGGCGTCCTCAGACTTTTCTCTCATCATGCTGCTTACCTGCTCCAGAAGAGTCTATGGCTCCCTAGTGCTTACTGGAACAAAGGTCAATTCTGCACAATGTTCTAAGACCCTGCCCTATCCAGTTCCCGTGTCTCTGGCTCATGGGGCCCCCATCCACCCATGTCCGTCTCCTCGGATGACCCTCTCCACTGTCCCCAGAGCTCTCAAGTTCCAAGTGTCTTCCTGTCCTTCCTCTGGGAGCCTTTCCCTGGGTGGAGAAGCCTGCAAGAGGGGGGCAAATCCTTTCCTTCCCTGTGCCTCAGTTTCCCGACGTATAAAACAAGGAGAGGACTCTGCAGAGGGTGTGGGGTGTGTGGCCCCCCACATCAGGTCTCCCAGGGTCTGAGCATTAGCGGGGAGGTTGGCTGCAGTGCCAGAAGCCCACTCACGTGCCACTGTTGAACCTCTTGAAGATATCAGCCCAGGAGTCCCCGTCCAAGGCCAGGCGATTGGCCACAACATTTCGCATCCACTCCAGCACACAGCCCTCGGGCTGCACGTACTTCCACAGGGCCGAGTTCCGGTTGCCGATGGTGGTCTCCAGGGTCACCTGTGGGAGAGCCGAGGGGGCGCTGCACGAAAGGGCCCCCTAACTCACAACCGGGGCATGGTGCCACCAAGTGGCAGCGCTGCATCAATCGTGGTTCAAATCTGTTGACTCGTTTTTTAAAATTTCATGTCCTGGCTTAGGTGCATGTTCCTCACTAGTTCTTTGGATGAGCATTGAGGGGGTCAAGATCGTGCATCCACCTTTGCCCTGGGGAACAGCCCCTAAGAGAGCCCAGGGTGCTGCTCCTACGGGACCCACTGCCCCTACCAAGTGGGTCAACTCTTTCCCCAGAGAGAGAGCATCCCATCTCTACCCCTTCCCTGCAGTTCCGCAGGGAAAGCTGGGAGGCTTGGGCTTGGTAGCCTGGTGGACTATTACAACTTCCATGAACTCTTACAGCCCTCCGGGGGAAAACACAGCACGGCTATTAAGCCCCCTTCTTCTTGAACGGTAAACTGAGGCCTGGAGAAGCTAAAAGACTTGCCAAAAGGTCATGGCCGCTACGTGGATGGGCCAAGATTTGACCCTCAGACTTCCAACTCTTAAATCGGGGCGTGGCAAGAGATATGGGAACACATGTATATGTATAACTGAGTCACTTTGTTATACAGCAGAAACTAACACACCATTGTAAAGCAATTATACTCCAATAAAGATGTAAAAAAAAAAAAAAAATCGGGGCTTGCTCCCCTCCAGCAGGATATTAGCATGCTTCCTCCTTTTTTATAGGAAGCTGGAAAACAACTAAGAGATAGCAGGAGCCGTAAATATGATGTTTCAAAGAGGAATCTGCAAAGCAAGCCTCTCAACAGCGATGCCCAGGTAGGAAGAGCTTCTCTACTCCCTGCACACTGTACCCTCCTCATCACTCTAGTGTCCCACGTCATCGCCAGGATTCAGACCCGCATGGCCTCAGAAGCCCTGGAGGGCAGTTTCCTCTCTCTGTGCCAGGGGTTGTTCTCAACCTGGGGCAGTGCTCAGGGAGTCTGCAGACTTGGGTGGGGAAACATTACATCTTTATTTCCACTAATGTCAAACCGAAATGCAGCATCTCCTTCCACTGCTAATGAGGTGACACATGACAGTGTTATTAGCGGTACCTGAGATCGTCACCAACAGAAATCACAGATGTTTTCCCACCATAGGACAGGATTGCACACATCTCAAGATATCGTTTACGCTCCTCATACCTGTAAATTATGGCAGGTAGCCCACCTGCAACTGGAGTTTCTTTCTTTTTTTTTTTTTTTTTGGCCACATCTTGTGGCATGAGGGATCTTAGTTCCCCGACCAGGGATCGAACCCATGCCCCCTCCATTGGGAGCATGGAATCTTAACCACTGGACCACCAGGGAAGTTCCTGGAGTTTCTTATTTAACATGCTAATAAAGCAGCACATACAGGCAGACCCGAGAGATATCGCGGGTTCTGTTCCGGACCGCTGCAATAAAGTGAATACCACGAGAAAGCAAGTCACATGGATTTTTTGATTTCCCAGTGCATATAAGAGTTACGATTCCACTATACTATAGTCTATTAAGTGTGCAATAGTATTATGTCTTAAAACCCAATGTACATACCTTAATTTAAAAATAGAAAAAAAATACAAAACAAAAAACCAATTATAATAGTCACATCAAAGATCACTGATCACAGATGACCATAATGAATATAATAATAATGAAAACCTTAAAATATTGTGAGAATTACCAGAGTGTGACACAGAGACACAAAATGAGCAAATGTTGTTAGAAAAATGGTGCTGACAGACTTGCCCGATGCAGGGTTGTTACAAACCTTCAATTTGTAAAAACTGCAATATCTGCAAAGTTCAATAAAACGAGGTATACTTGTATATTACATTAAAAGTTTACTTTTATAATATTTCGATAAATGCATGTCGATATAATTGGTTTCCTTTATGATCCCATATATGTTGGCTTGTGCATTTAAAAGCATTATTCTGAGAAGGGGTTCACGGCTCCCCAGACTGCCAAAGGAGTCTGTGGCACAAAAACAGTTAAGCACCCAGATGGAAGGTAAATTTCCTTCCCGGACACGTTTCGTAACTGGATGAAACTACTTCAACTGTCCTTCCCCAGGCTTCACTCCTGCTTTCCCCACCCCAGACCGCAGCAAGGGGGTCCCCTCACCCACTGCCTGGCCCCTTTCATGCTTCTTCCCACATTTAAGGGAACTAAATCCCACGGTCCTCTCACAAAGTAATAGAAGAAAAAGAGACCCTTCCTCTCCCCTCCCCAGAATTGGCGTCTTCTGCATCTAGGATTTCTTTTTTTAAGTGATGTTTTTTCTCCTCTGCAGTGTTACCCTGGCGACTACAGAGCTTGCTGTGTCCTCGAAGGGTGCCAGGAACAGATTTCTAAATGAGTTTGGAGCCCAGCCAGGAAAACCGATAAAAACAACACATTGTAAACAACATTTATTCAGAAAACCCAGCCAGGTTTAGAGGGGGTTTTGTGGAAAGCAAAAGGGAAGGCGGAAGGAGAAAGAGCAGAGTCATGGTAGGGAGAGAGATGGCTTGTCCTAAATACAGAAACACAAAATGAGGTCACTGGGGCCACGGATATTTCAAAAGGGCCCAAACCAGGGATTTCTGAGGAGCTGCAGGACAATACAGAGTCCCAGGCCAGCTGCAGGGTCTGGAGGCCCGGGCGTGACCTGGGGAGTGACATTTTACAAGCGTTTCCTGGTAGAGGACGGCCTCGACCCTGGGGTGGTGGTGATGCGGGAATGGGGGGTCTGCGTCCCCCTGCTGTGCCTAAGCTGCTGGGTGTGAAGCTGCCCCGGGGAGAAAAGTGACACCAGAGGATGACTCACCAGCCCGCTGCCCAGGATGTAGAAGTCATCACAGGAGAAAATGGTACCAGGGTAGGATGAGAAGATCACCCTGTTGCCGGGAGCCCGGGTAGATTGCTCTGCAGGCGGGAGAGTGAGCCCGGGGTGGGGGGGTGGGCAGGGGAGGGGGCCTGGTCAGACAAGCGCATACGGAGAACCCCACTCCCCCTCCCAGCAAGACTTGGGAGTCTCCAGGTGGAACAGCAGGCTTCAGAGGAAGCCCCTACTCCATTCTTTCTGAGAGTCAGCAAACCAGGCCATTTGTGTAAAAGCTAGTAGCAATATATATATATACATATATATATATATATATATAATTGTTTTGATTACTGTACCTTTTTTTGGCTTTCCTTTTTTTTTTTTTAATTGCAAAAACCTATTGTGAAAAAGATAATTCACAGAGCAAATACCCAGAAGTCTCAGAGCACGGACTTTGTTTTTTTGGGGGTGGGGGGAGGGTTTATCCCCTGCTTTACTGAGGTATAATTGACAAATAAAAATTGTCTGTGTTTAAGGTGCACACTGTGATGTCTGGATAGGCGTAGACACTGTGAAAGGATGGCCACAGTCAAGCTAATTTACACATCCATCACTTCACATGGTTACCTCTGCTGTGTGTGTGGTGAGAACACTGAAGTTCTACTCTCTTGGCAAGTTTCAAGTACACAATACGGTGTTGTTAACTACAGTCACCATGCTGTGCTTTAGACTCCAGCATTCATTTGTCTTCTAACTGGGAGATGGTACTCTCTGACCAGCATCTCCCCATTTCCCCCTCCCCCCCAGCCGCCTGCAACCACCATTCTACTCTCTGCTTATATCAGTTCAACTTTTTTTTTTTTTGGCCGTACCACGCAGCTTGCGGGATCTTAATTCTCCAACCAGGGACTGAACCCAGGCCCACAGCAGTGAAAGCACAGACTCCTAACCACCAGACCGCCAGGGAAGTCCCTCGAGTTCAACTTTTTTAGATTCCACAGGAAAGTGAGATCATACAGTATTTGTCTTTCTCTGACTTATTTCACTTAGCATAATAGCCTCCAGGTTCACCCATGTTGTCGCAAAGGGCAGGGTTTCCTGCTTTTTTGTTGAATAATACTCCATTGTGTGTGTGTGTGTGTGTGTGTGTGCGTGTACATTTTCTTTATCCATTTGTCTGGCTATGGACATTTAGGTTGTTCCCATATCTCAGCTATTATTGCAATGAATATAGGAGTGCAGACACTTCCTCAAGATTTTATTTCCTGGAAGTGAGATGGATGGATCATATGAGAACACAGGCTTTGTGGGGAGGAGACCTGGGCAGAGTCCCGGTTCAGGCCCTTATCAACTGTTTGATTTATGTCGAGTTACTTAGCCTTTCTGAGCCTCAGTTTCCTTACCTGCAAACTGGGAATAATAATCCTTCATCCCACACAGGGCAGTTGTAAAGATTTAATTTATGAGATCGTGGAGGTAGTTTCTAGCACAACAGTGGGTACCCAGTAGGCCTACAATCAAGGTTACTGCGTAACCAGACCAGCACTTGTCAAGGGATGGACTTTCGGTACAAAGTGTTCTGGGGTGGGGATGAGGGCCACTAGGGATGAGGGGATGGACCAAAGGAGCTACTTCTATACAACTAATGAACAGAAAAAGTAAAAAGGGCAAAGTCATCAATGAACAGCTGATACTGGAAGGGAAAACAACCAACACCAATGGTGGTTTTTCAGGGGCTGGTGGCAGGGTGGGTTACAAGTGATTTTTATTGCTTCTTTGTGCTCTATCTTCTAACTTCCTACAGGGAACATGGATGACTTGATTAATTTGTTTTAATTATTGAAAATTAGTGTAGAATACAAAAAGACATAACACAAATATCCATCCATAGATGGATGGATAAACAAACTGTAGTGTCTCCATGCGGCAAAATATTAGGCAGTCAGAAAAAGGAATGAAGTGCTAACACCTGCTACGACATGGAGAAGCCTTGAAATTATGATGCTGAGTGAAAGAAGCCAGTCGTAAGAAAACCACCATTGTATGTTTCCATTTTTATGGCATGTCCAGAACAGGTAAATCTACAGAGACAGAAAGTAGATTAGTGGTTGCCAGGGGCTGGGAGGAGGGGGAAAAGGGAGTGATTACTCAGTGGGTACAGGGTTTCCTCTCTCGGTGATGAAAACGTTTTGGAACTAGACTGAGGTGGCAGGTGCACAACACTGTGAATGTACTAAATGCCACTGAATTGTTCACTTTAAAATAGTTAATTTTGTTATGTGAACTTCACCTCAATTAAATAAATAAATAAATAAATAAACTAGGAAAAAAAACCTTTTTTTTTTTGGCTGCACTGTGAGGCATGCAGGATCTTAGTTCCCTGACCAGGGATCAAACCTGTGCCCCCTGCAGTGGAAGTGCAGAGTCCTAACCACTGGACCGCCAGGGAATTCCCTTAGAAAATTTTAAAAAATCAGTGCAGGTTTATATGAAGTTCTAGAACAGGCAAATCTAACCTCATGGGAAAGAAATCAGAAGAGCGGTTGCCTGGGGAGAGGGGTGGAGGCTAACTGCAAAGGTCACAGGGAACTTTCTAGGGTGATGGAAATGTTCTATATCTTTACGGAATGGTGTTTACATGACTGCGTATGTTTGTCCAAACCCATCAAATTATATGCTCTAAATGTGTATTTAAGCTATCCATCAATAAGGTGAGTTAAAAAAAAAAAAAAAAAAACAGAACAAACTTAGTCCGGGACATCATTTATCACCCAGCAGAATGGCAAAAAAATTTGAAATGAACCATAAAACCCAGTGCTAGCAAGGCTGTGGGGAAAGACAACATATTCACAGAATGGCGGTGGAAGTGTAAATTGGCCCAACCATTTTTTGAGGCAATTTGGCTGTTATCTATCTAGAAACTAAAATTTTAATTATACTCATCTTTTAACCCAGCGTGTCCACCAGGAAACACATCTGGGGGCCCACTTGCTTGCTATAGTACTGTTTGAAACAGCAAAGACCTGGGAATTCCCTGGCAGTCCAGTGGTTGGGACTCCTTGCTCTCACTGGACGAGCCTCACAGTGCGGCCAAATAAAGAAATAAATATTTTTTAAAAAGAAAGAAGGAAGGGAGGGAGGGAGGGAGGGAGGGAGGGAGGAAGGAAGGAAGGAAGAGCAAAGACCTGGAAATGGCCCATATCCTCAACTGGGGACTAATTAAAATTTAACGTCCAGGGCTTCCCTGGTGGCGCAGTGGTTGGGAGTCCGCCTGCTGATGCAGGGGACACGGGTTCGTGCCCCGGTCCGGGAAGATCCCACATGCCGCGGAGCGGCTGGGCCCGTGAGCCATGGCCGCTGAGCCTGCGCGCCCGGAGCCTGCGCGCCCGGAGCCTGTGCTTCGCAACGGGAGAGGCCACAACAGTGAGAGGCCCGCGTACCGCAAAAAAAAAAAAAAAAAAAAAAAAAAAATTCAACGTCCAGCTGTTAAAAGGTGGACCGAACATGGCAATATCAAAAGCTCTCCAAGGCCGGCTGTGGAGCAAGAGGAACAAGTGGCAAACAACCTATATAGCATGATCTCATTTATGTTTTTTTTAAAAACCCAGAAAGCAAACTTTTTAGGGCTGTGCAACTATTCTGTAGAATACTGTAATGGTGGATACATGTCATTGAGCGTTCATCAAAAATCCATAAAACTCTACAAAGAGTGAATTCAAATGTAAACCATGGACTTCAGTTGACAATAATGTATCAATATTGGTTCATCAATTGTAACAAATGAACCACACTAATGCAGGAAGCTAGTAACAGGGGAAAGTGGGAAGGGAGATATATGGGAACGCTCTGTACTGTCTACTCAATTTATGTCCATGTAAAATTTTTCTAAGCAATAAAGTCTATTAATTTTTTAAAGTTCCATATATACACACATATAAATGTACCCCCCAAATCTAGATAGATCCAAACCAAAATGGCATCAGTGCTTTCCTCTTAGGAGAGATCTGGAATTTGGGACGAAGGTATCAAGGGAGATGTATTTCGTCATCTCTATTGCTGGAATCTGTGACAGTGAGGATGTATTTACATATAAATAGTATAATAAAAATATTGATAAGTTAAAACAAATGGAAAAGTGAGGTACGTTTTTTAAAAGTCTGAAAAAACATAACCAAGTGTTTGCAGAAATGACCTCTTGTGGGATGTGGGGTGTTCCAGTGACTTTCATTGTGTGTATGTGTGTTTTGCCGCATTTTCCAATTTTCTATAACATACGTGTATGACTTATGTAGGTTTTTCAGGTATTAAGACGATAGTGGATACACAGCCATGGGAACGACAGATCTGCAGCTACAGAGGACAACGTGGATGAAACTCACAGACGTTACACTGAGTGAGAGAAGCCAGATGCCAACAAGCCCATGCTGCATGATTCCATTCGCAAAACATTCCAAATCTATCAAACCGAATCCAGGCTGTGAGAAGTCACTACGGGCTGGGGACAGTGCCTGGAAAGGGACAGGAAGGAAGCTTCTGGGGGCTGGGAATGTTGTTCCTCTGTCTGGATGCTACACACACAGGTGTGTGTTCAACGTGCAAAAATTCCAGCTGTACACTTATGATGTGCACACTTTTCTGTACAAATGTCAATTTAGAAGTTTAAATTTAAGTTAATGGGCATTAGGTTGTTTCCAAACCACTAATGCAGCTGACAGCCACGCACACAATCCCCTTGCAGAAATAGAAATGTTTCTCCAGGGACAGATCTGAGCCAGAGGGTTGCTGGATCACAGGCGAGACAGATTTTAAATTTTGTTAGACGCCAGCTGGGCTCCTCTTCAAAGTGGCCATGCCAGCTCCCACTCCCGTTAGCACTGAATGAGGGTATACGTTTCCCCACCCTCTCGCCACCTCCTGGCAACATTAATTTTTTTAAGTTTGGCCAAGGAGGCACTGCAAACATTTGGCAGTGGCTACCTCTAGACTTAACACTGGGGCCAGGAATGACGGGCACACTATCTGGCACTTGGGCCTTAGTGGCAAGGTTTTCACATTTGACAGGAAGAACGTATTCATCCATTCCTGTGTAGCTGTTTGCAAAAATGGCTGTAACTCTCCCCATACTTGTATCCACGTCATCTGCAATGTGACTCTGCAGTTCCTTATATCACATGGTCGGGTCTATTTCCCCACTTCTTGAATCTGCATGGGTCACTTGACTTGCTTTGAGCAACAGAATGCTGTGCCAGTTTCAATCAGCCTTCGAGAGGCCTTCCACACTTGCCTGCCCAGATGTCACATGAACAAGCCTGAGCTAGCCTGTGGGAGGATGAAAGACCACGTAGCCCAGCTGTCACATCATCCCAGCTGACAGCCAACCCCTAGATGTGCAGACGAGGCCATCCTAGGTCAGCCAGCTCACCCCACCTGACTACAGAAGCATCAGTGAGGCCGGCCACAATCAGCAGGCTTGTCCCAGAATAACAAAACCACCCAGCAGACCCATGGACATGTGAGCAAAAATAAATGGCTATGTTTTAAACCTTTGTTGTTTTAAATTTGGGGTGATTTGTTACACAGCAGTAGCTTACTGATACGCCTTGTGAGATAAAAATTAAAAGGAAATAAACATGTTAAAAATAACATGAACTCTTAAAAATTAAAAGGAAATAAACATGTTAAAAATAACATGAACTCTTAGAGTGGGCTTATGGTGACCCCAGTGTATACGGGGCTGAGGCCCACACCTCCCAGTACTATGCCCACTGTGTACCCACATACATGCTCACACACACACCCACCCACATCTACCCACCTTGGGGCCCTTCTCTGAACTGGAACCAGTACTTTTTCATGATGCGCAGCATGTACTGGTAGGAGTGCCAGGTGTTGTGGGCGACCAGGAGGTCACTCTGGCCAGGCAGCAGCTTGATGAGGGCAGAGCAGGAGCCAGAGCCCATAGCACGCTTGGTCTTGGTCTTATTCAGGGCCAGCTCTAAGTCTTCGAGGTCCCCAGAGATCTGCAACAGGCTGAGGAGGGTCAGAGTGCCGGAGGGTTACCACGCCTGCTGGGAGTGCCATTACATACCCATTTCACAGAAGAGAAAGCTGAGGCACTGGGAGGTTGGGCGACCGGTCCGAGGCCATGTAGCCAGGAAGTGGCAGGGCTGGTATTGGAACCCAGGTCTGTCTGACTATAAGGTGTGTGGCACTTTCCCCTGCCCTGTCCACTCTGGGGGTGGCACTTACAGGAACCCCAAGGGTTTGATGGTGAACTTCCCAGTTGGAAAGGTCACACTGCCTTCATAGCTGTCCTCTAGGCCTTTCAGCTGCAGGAGGGTCAGCCGCACCTAGAGGGAGGAGGAGGGGGCAGGGGGCAGAGGGAGGGTGAGGCCTCTCCCCCAGGCTCATGCCTTCTGCAATGGGAGGGGCTCCAGCAAGGGAGGCTTAGATGCACCCTCCAGGCTCCAGCCAACCCTGACCCCCCGCTTAACCACCACCCACCCCTCCATGCCAAGCACCCTCCTGCCATCACTTAACTATATGTCTCCATCCTGTGGCAACCCCAAATCACCCCACTCAAATCCACCTCCTCCAGGAAGCCTCCCAGCCTGCCCTGGCCCACTGTCGACTGCTCCCTGTTCTGAGGTTTACTGGCTGTGCCGCTGGCTCAGCGCACTCGTCTCATGTGGCTGACTTCTCCCCACTGTCACTGTCATTGTTCTGTAACCATGGAGTATATCACTGTGTCCCCCACCGGGCCTTGGCCTGTGCTGGGCATGCACCAGGCACTTAGCAAGCATCCGTAAGATGGATAGACAAAAGGACAGATGGACGGATGGATGGATGATGGCTACTGAGTTAAACGAGAGAAGGACAGAGAGCAAGGCAATCATCTAGATGGACAAGAGGGTGAAGAGAAGGACAGATGTTCAGGCAGGTGCTGAAGTAGATGGACGGGACCAGATGGATTCACTCCTTCATCTGTAAATACTCAACAAACCTTCACTTATAAAGCGCCTACTATGTGCCAGCCCCTGTGCTAGGTACTGGGGATACCACAGTGGACAAGGCAGATGTGGTCCTTGCCTTGTCCTCATGGGGCCCAAGTCCAGTTGAAGACAGAATCTGAATGCCTCACAAGAGGGTTACGAAGAAGTGCAGGGAGGGGACGTGGAGGTGAGGAAGGGTGGGGGTGAGCCAGGCAGAGGGGGAGAAGGAAAAGTGTTCCAGGCAGAAGGAACAGCACATTTTAAAGCCCTGAGTGAAAAGGTAACATCTTGTTCAAGGAACTGGGAGGAGGCCAGGGAGGCTGGAGCACAGATTGAGAAGGTCAGTAGATGAGGCTGGGGAGGGAGAGGGTGCAGGGGGGTGTTGAGGCCACATTAAGGAGTATGGGCATCACCCTGGAGAACTGGGCAGCCCCTGGCGAGATGTACGACCAGCAGCGACACAGCAGAGGGGATGCACCAACAGATGGACAGACTGAGAGGTGCCTAGGCTCTGGCCAGAAGGAAGAGGTGAAATGAAGCAGGGAATGTGGTCCGTCAGAAAGATGGCTAGGCAGGTGGATAGGAGGGTAGATGGACAGACAGGTAGATGATGAACAGAGAGAGAGACAGGCAACCAAATGGGGTCTATCAACAAGGCGGGTGGATAGAATATCTGACAACTAGGCTAAGATGGGCAGGTTGGTGACAGATGAATAAATGGGAAGAAGAGAGTGAAAGATGGATAGACTTGTGGGTGGGTGGACAAATGTGCTGAAAAACTACATGGATGGATGGATGGAAGAATAGATGGATGGATGAACAGATGGATGAATGAACGGGTAGATGGATGCAGGGATGGGTGGGTGGATGGATAGACGGATGGATGGGAGGGAGAAAGGGAAGGATGGACATGGAGGGAGGGAGGGAGGGAAGACTGGATGGATCTGTGGATGGATGAGTAGATGGATGGGAGGATGGGGAGGGAGATGGGTGGATGGATGAGGGAGGGAGGGAGAAAGGGCTGGCGAAGAGCAGCAGGGGACAGACAGGTTGGCCAGCTGGAACAGTAGCCGCCGCAGTGGTAGCAGGTCCCCAGGGCTGCCCCAGCCCTCTGAGCGTGGGGGCCATGCCCACCTGGTGCCAGTAAGCAGAGCCATTGTTCAACTCCATCTCCTTCTGCATCCACTCCAGGTTGGCCTCCAGGAACTTCTTGAGCCTCTCGCAGTAACTGACTTCATACTCGAAGGGGCCGCAGTAATTCACCACCGTGTTCATCCAGTGCATATAGATGAGCTGTAGGGTGGGCGGGGACGGGGGCGGGGCAGCAAGGCTGCGCTCTCCCCTGAGGACCCCACCGGCCCCCACTTGGGCTCAGAGTCCTCACTCCGATCCAGGTCTCCAAAGAGTCGAGGAGCCCTGGTGAGGACACCTCCGCACCTCTGCCCACGCTGGCTTCTCTCACCCAGCCGGCTCTCACCCCCACCAGGGCCCAGTGCCTCTGGATGCCTCCCTCCTCTGAAAGCCGTCAGCACTCACAGTCTGTCCTAGATGACGCCTCCTCTGTTACTGGGGACCGCCCCCCCATCTATACAGGTATTCGGTCACTCGACTACCTTTTTTTTTTTTTTTGAGCACCTACTATGTCCTGTCCTGAGCACTGAGGACCCAGCAGTGAACCTGGCTAGAGAATCCTGTGCCACTTCCACCAGCCCTCAAGAGGCCTTCCCCACCTCCTCGCCCCGATGTCACATGAACAAGCTGGGCCAGCCTGCTGGGGGGTGAAAGACCATATGAGCCCATCGTCCCCGTCACCACAACAGACGGAGAGCCTCCCTCGGGGGCTGGTGTGCAAGCTCAGAGAGGTAACGTGGGCAAAGCCCCTGGCACGTGTGTCTGGGGTTCCTCACGTGAGAACCACTTCGGGCCTTGCCTCAGTGTTCCTGGCTCAGGCTACGGGGCCCTTGAGAGATGGAATCTTGTCTCCAGTACCACCAAGCACCCAAAACAGCGTGGCCTGACCCAGTGTCTGACACCTCCCCAGACATCGAGGTCCCAGGAGGGCATCTCAAACTGCAGCTGGATGTCAGAATGAGGAGAGGGAGTTTATTAAACGCTGTCACACTGTACACCGTCTCCTGGGACGTGCTCTGTCCTTCTCACCACCATGCATCTCACACCCACCCACCCTGCTCGTTCATTTTCACTGCTCTGTGATCCTGCACTGTGTGATACTACTGCAGTCCGGTTACCCGTGCATCTACCGGTGGCGTTTGAGCGTGTTTGCCTCGGGGCTGCTTTGAACCCCTTAAGTACACACCTAAGGAGTGGGGCCCCTGGGTCCTAAGGCATGTGTGTATTCAACTCTACAAGTGAACGCCAAACTACATTCCAACGTGGGTGTCACACCTTCACGCACAGTGTGGGAGCATGGCCAGCCCACCACGGCCTCACCCACTCCTGATGCGGTCTGCCTTCTGAAATCTGTGATTATCACTTTTAAAAAGCCCAAAAGCAGGTAAAGCAAAATAATATGTTGTTTAAGGTTTCATCACATGTAGTAAAACTAGTCTAACCAAAGGAAGGGAGTGGAAATAACTCAAACGTCCACCCACTGATGAAAGGATAAATAAAATAGTCTATCGCTACAATGCAATATTATTCGGCCATAAAAAGGAATAACATCCTAACATACACTAAAACATGGAGGAACCCTGGAAACAAGTTAAAGAAGCCAGCCACAGAAGACCACATACTGGATGACTCCTTTCATAGGAACTGTTCAGAATAAGCAAATCCGTAGAGACAGAAAGTAGATTAGCGGCTGCCGGGGGCTGGGTGGAGTGGGGAAAAAGGGAGGTGACTGCTAACAGGTATGGGGTTTCTCTCTGGGGTGATGAGAATGTTATGGAATTAGATAGTGGTAGTGGTTGTCCAACCTTATGAATATACTAAAAACCACTGAACTGTACATTATAAAATGGTGAATTTTATGGCATGTGAATTCTATCTCGATATAAATGAATGAATGAATGAAAGGGAATGACAGCCACCACAAGTAGTGTGGCGGGTGTCTCTGGGGTAGGAGAGGCAGGGAAACGGAGTCGAGAGGGGGCTTCAATGGTTTTAGTAACGTTCCAGGGTTTAGTTTGGGCGTTCATTTTATTACTAAGCTTCGTAACTTGGAATGTGTTGTGTATTTTTTATATGCATCAAATAGCACCCAGCATAAATTTTTAACAAATACATGTGAGCCTTTTCTCCCCAACTAGATGGAAGGCTGGGGGTGGGAGAGCCCCCTCTACACACATCTCAGAACCCTCCAAAGCTCCCTGGGGAACACACTTGATGGGCGGGGGAAACCCCGGGGTCCCGCATTTGGCCCTTACCTCCTCGGACACGGCAGCCTCCACCACGCCCGCTGCGTAGGCCTGCAGACTATCATTGTAGTGGCCGTTCGTGTGCAGCTCCAGAAAGGCCCACCTGCAGGGGTAGGAGAGGGGACACTTGGTCAGCGAGGGGGCGAGCGTGAAACGGGCCCTCAGCTCGGCATGCACCTGTCTGCAGTTTTAAACCATAGAAAACAACGCAGTGACGAACTGCCATTCACATGAATGTCTGTCGGTCTGTCTCTGTGCACGTGTCAGGCTAAATCCCTAAAAGAGGAACTGCTAGGTCAAAGGACACATGCATTTTTAATTTTAATAGATACTGACAAACAGCCTCCCCCAGGGCTGTACTAACCTTCATTCTCCGCCCCTCCCCCACGATAATACCAGCTAATATCTACTGAGGGTTTCTTCTGAGCCAGGCACTGTTCTAGTCACTTCCGTATCTATTAACTCATGTACTAGTCCTCATGACAATCCCACAGTCCTGCAAGGCAGGCACCGTTACCGTCTCCATCGTACAGAAGGGGAGGGAGTTCAAGCACAGAGTTACGTACCTGCTGTGGTAGACGGCATCGCAGCCTCTTCCCCCCACGTCCATGCCTTT
Source organism: Mesoplodon mirus (assembly GCF_964341445.2). Taxonomy (NCBI): domain Eukaryota; kingdom Metazoa; phylum Chordata; class Mammalia; order Artiodactyla; family Ziphiidae; genus Mesoplodon; species Mesoplodon mirus. The sequence goes on from NC_138989.1 coordinate 15,201,070, forward strand.
TGCTGTGTGGCTTTACATCCCTCCCACCACTGGCCAAATGTCCTTCCCTGTCCCCTTGATTTGGGCTCAGTCATGTCATATGACTTGCTCTGGCCGATGGAATGCGGTAGAAGTGACTTGTCTCAGTTATGAGATTAGCCTTCAAAGGGCCTCCCGTGTTTCCACTTGTGTCCCTGCTATGGCCACGAGAAAAACATGCCCGGCCAGCTCACTGGTCCCAAGAATATGAGAGACACGTGTTGCTGACCAGGTCTGCAGAACTACAGCATGAAGCAGCGCTGCCCCAACTGCTCCAAGGATCCATGAGCATAAACGGTTGTCGTTCCAAGCTGCTGAGTTTGGGGGCAGTTTGTTATACAGCACTGTTGCCCAATACTAGCTGATAACACACACCAAAGGTCACAGAGCTAAGAAGGGCAAAGCTAGGATTCAATTCCAGGCAGGCTGGCTCCCAGGAAGCAGATTCTGATCAGGAGGTCTGGGGTAAAGCCCAAGACTCTGTATTTCTGACTAGCTCCCAGGTGATGCCTGGGGTATATACTGCATTTCTACAACATACAAACTCCTGTCTGTGCACGTCCCTGCTTAAAATCAATCTTTCTCATCCTTACTAAGGTGACAGTTGAAAAATTCAATCACGTAATTATAATCCTTTAATGAGTTAAGCTACATATATTTTCTTATTTCTTATTGGTCATTTATAGTTCTTTGGTTCATGTCCTTTACTCATTTTTCTCTACCGTGGTTTTTTTCATCTTCTTCTTATTATTATTTTTTGGCTGCACCATGGCTTGCGGGATCTCAGTTCCCCAACCAGGGATTGAACCTTGGCCACGGCTGTGAAAGCACCAAATCCTAACCACTAGACCACCAGGGAATTCCCATCGCCTTTTCTTATTGGTTGGTGAAATTCTCTATATACATATTAGCCCTTGGCTTGTCACTAATATTGAAAGTACCTGTATTTTAATTTATTTTTGCTTTTGTTTTTGCCATATGGTAGTTTTCAGTTTTGTCCTATCAGCCTTTCCTTTATGGGTCTGGATTTCATCCTCGCTCCAAGTACACAAAGAATATTCACCCAAGTGACTTCTGTAACTAAGGAAAACACTTGTGAAGTCAATTTCTATTAAGAAAATGAGGGCAACAGAAGACACTAATGAGACCTTGAAGAGGCTACACAACACGGAGAGCCAGGCTCAGCCAGGACTGTCGCACAGGAATTTGGCTAAAAAGTCACCAAAGAGCTCCAGGACAGGCACAGCTCTGCCCTAGAGAAGACACAGGAGAGGAAATGACTATCAAAATACTCACACCCAATAGTTTTGGCACTCAAGCTTCTTTGAGCACCTACTGGGTGCCAGACACCGAGGGTATACAAGAATGAATATAGGGCCTCCCTGGTGGCGCAGTGGTTGAGAGTCCGCCTGCCGATGCAGGGGATACGGGTTCGTGCCCCGGTCTGGGAGGATCCCATATGCCGCGGAGCGGCTGGGCCCGTGAGCCATGGCCGCTGGGCCTGCGCATCCGGAGCCTGTGCTCCGCAACGGGAGAGGCCACAACAGTGAGAGGCCCGCATACCACAAAAAAAAAAAAAAAAAAAAAAAAAAAGAATGAATATATGTAACTGCTATGACGAGAAAAGGAATAAAGTACCCTGAGGAGGTACGCTCCTGCTGCTACTGAGTAAAATCTAGGAAGGCTTCACAGAAGAGGTGACAGCTGCTCCAGGTTTTGAAGTTTAAGTAGGAGCTTGCAGGGAGAAGGGGGGTGGGGGGGGAGGAGAGGGAAAGTAAAAGAAGGAAGCCTGAGCTCTGAAAGTTCCAAAGCAAAGAACTTGAGCTACAAGATAAAATGGACCTGTGGGGACTGGTAATGAGGCCCTGCTATGGTGGATAACAATAGCCCCCAGTGCTAAGCACATCACATATCTACTTTTCTCTCTAAATTCTCCCAAAGACCCTATGACATGAGTTTGATTCTCCCAATTTACAGTTGTGGGACCCGAGGCTCAGAGAGGTGAAGTCACTTGCCCAACAGAGCTGAGACTAACATCACAGAGCGTGATGTGCTCTGAGCCTCTACCTTAACTGAGTTTTGTGGGGGATTGTTTTGTCCTTGAAGGTGAAGGAGTTAGTTCTTATCAAACAAATCTAAGAGCCATGAACTTCCGGCTAATGACTCACATATAACCACAGATATGGACAGAAAAACACAAGAGACTAGAATAAAGGTTTTAAATTTCAAGGAGAGTGGAGGACAAAGAGAGTCTGGGATTGTGGGTCCCTCAGGCATCGTTTGAATCCCCAGGTCTCTCTCTTATCAACTGTGTACCTTTGGGCAAATTGCTTAACCTCTCTGGGCCTCAGTTTCCTCACCTGTAAAATGGGCAAAGCGATTCCCACTTCAGAGGGTTGCCATGGCAGGTGCCAGAAGAGAACTCATGTTTTATACTCACTAAATATGTGTCTCATCATGAACCTGAGAGGGGAGGTTTGGAGCAATCCAGTAGACTTGGTGATGGGAAGAAATTTAAAACAGGGTACAGAATGTAGTTCCCCTTGTGATTTAAAAAAAAAAAAAGCGGGGGAATCAAGGGAGAACATACACAACTTACATAAAACCAAAAAGGCTGTTCAGATGCCAAGTCCTGGTTATAACTGAGAGGCCAGTGGCCTTCTTCCAGACAGCGCCTGCTTAAAAGCTCTCCTTCTGCAGGGAGCAGGCTCAGTCAAGGCCACAGTGCTGAGGCCCTGAAGACAGGCAGCAGCTAGGAACTCACCCTGTGACTGGTGCTCACACAGCCCTCACGGATGTGTATGAGCATCCTTGTTCACAGCAGCATTTTTTATTTTTAACATCTTTATTAGAGTATAATTGCTTTACAATGGTGTGTTAGTTTCTGCTTTATAACAAAGTGAATCAGTTATACATATACATATGTTCCCATATCTCTTCCCTCTTGCATCTCCCGCCCTCTCACCCCCCCATCCCACCCCTCTAGGTGGTCACAAAGCACCGAGCTGATCTCCCTGTGCTATGCGGCTGCTTCCCACTAGCTATCTGTTTTACATTTGGTAGCGTATATATGTCCATGCCACTCTCTCACTTCATCCCAGCTTACCCTTCCCCCTCCCCGTGTCCTCAAGTCCATTCTCTAGTAAGTCTGCATCTTTATTCCCGTCTTGCCCCTAGGTTCTTCATGACCCTTTCTTTTTTTAGATTCCATATATATGTGTTAGCATACGGTATTTGTTTTTCTCTTTCTGACTTACTTCACTGTGTATGACAGCCTCTAGGTCCAACCACCTCACTACAAATAACTCAGTTTTGTTCCTTTTTATGGCTGAGTAATATTCCGTTGTATATATGTGCCACATCTTCTTTATCCATTCATCTGTTGATGGACATTTCGGTTGCTTCCATGTCCTGGCTATTGTAAATAGAGCTCACAGCAGCATTTTTGACAAGAGCTGAGGAAAACATCCGTTAGGGGCCTGACACAATCATCTATCCATATATGCGGTGGGCTTCTAGAACCATGTGGCAGACCGCCATGTGCTGATGAGATGTCAGACACAACGTTTTTTTTTTAAAAAAATAAGATTAGAGAAGGACAAACAGTGGACTCAGGATAACCTCAAATACAAACACATTACACGCACACACATACCAGTACATATACACATGTATGTATGTATGTATGTTTAGGCCTGTTTATGCATAGAAAATTCTAGAAGAAAGAACTAACAGTGGTTATATATAAAAAGAAAGAGTGGGGAGTGCAGTTTACCTTCCACATTCCACCTCACCTTTCTAAACTGCTAGAATTTTTTTACCATGGAAAGTTGTGTAATTTTTGTGTAATAATGACAAAGGTTTAAAAGAGAGCAGTGTGACTCTTTCAAGCTGGACAGAAAGGAAAAGGATGAGTGGAGAGTGACAATTCCCCCCCCAACCCCCCCCAGCCAGGCCACAGTACTGTAAATATGGAATTAGGCACTGCCCTTGTTGGAGAGAGTGCCTTCTCCATTCCCCTCTGAACCGCCTCATTCCAAAGGGCAACTAGGGTGATTCAGTTTGGATGGGGTTTGTGCACTTTGCTCGAGTTCTCAGAAAACCTGGCTACGCACGTGTCTGCCTATCTTTCCAGAATACCTTGGAAAGAGAGTGATTCCCATTCATGAGGGAATTTCAGTGCTAGAGCCCCTCTGGCTGATCTCTGAGGATCCCTCTGTTGCCTCGGGCCCTAAGCCCTAATCAAATGATTTTCTTCCAGGCCCCAACAAGGCTGGTGCCATCCTCATCTCGGGGGGTGAGGCAGCTGCCGACAGCCACCTGTAGGAAGTGTCCGGGCAGAGATCTGAACCTAGATCTCTCTGATGTTAAGCCTGAAACCCTGCCTCATACCACATCTCCACACTCTCCCAGCCTCAGCTTCCCCATCTGTAAAACGGGAAGGCTTGGACATCAGCAAATGGATTCTGGAATCCCTCACTGCTGTGCTGGCTGACAACTTTGAGAGACTCTACCCCAGTCCCTGGCCAAAACAAAACAAAAAAACAAACCACTGGAAAGAATGTGTTTCTAAAGCAAAATGTCCCCATTAGACTGTTCTTGATTCAGAGATCATGTCCTTCCTGCTTGTTTGGTTCTAAAATAGCTGATCTTTTATTAGATGAAATGGGCAGAGATCAATAAATATTGTTCTGGTTTGTTTTTAGTGCACTTGTCTGGCAAAAATAAAAAGTTGGCTGCACTGAATCCATTTCCCCAATCTTTTTTTTTTTTTTTTCTGGAAAGTGTATGGGCCACACTGTGGTTTTATGTCAGGGACAGCTAATACCTCTGAGATGACTCCAGGATCTAATGAAGAGGCCATGTTTGGGAAAAGCCAGACCATTCTTGTGAGATAAGCAAGGGGTCACAAATCCCCCCTCACCATCATTGTCCCTTCAGTGTATAGTGTGCCCTGGACACCCGCTACTATGTGAGATGTACCACCTCATCTGTGGCTATCACTCCTTTTCCATTCTTGATGGTGTAAGTTTATCTTTTGTGACTTTTCAAAGAAACAGTTGGATAACTAATAAGAACCTGCTGTATAGCACAGGGAACTCTACTCAATACTCTGTAATGGGCTACGTGGGAGAAGAATCTAAAAAAAAAAAATGTAGATATATGTATAACTGATTCACTTTGCTGTACGCCTGAAACTAATACAACATTGTAAATCAGCTATACTCCAATAAAAATTTTTTTAAAAAATTAAAGAGAGAAGAGAAGAGCTAACACCCATCCTTCTCAAACTCTTCCAAAAATTGCAGAGGAAGGAACACTCCCAAACTCATTCTATGAGGCCACCATCACCCTGATTCCAAAACCAGACAAAGATACTACAAAAAAAGAAAATTACAGACCAATATCACTGATGAATATAGATGCAAAAATCCCCAACAAAATATTAGCAAACAGAATCCAACAACACATTAAAAGGATCATACACCATGATCAAGTGGGATTTATCCCAAGGATGCAAGGATTCTTCAACATACGCAAATCAATCAATGTGATACATCCTATTAACAAACTGAAGAATAAAAACCATATGATCATCTCAATAGGTGCAGGAAAAGCTTTTGACAAAATTCAACACCCATTTATGATAAAAACTCTCCAGAAAGTGGGCATAGAGGGAACCTACCTCAACATAATAAAGGCCATATACGACAAACCCACAGCAAACATCATTCTCAATGGTGAAAAACTGAAAGCATTTCCTCTAAGATCAGGAACAAGACAAGGATGTCCACTCTCACCACTATTATTCAACATAATTTTGGAAGTCCTAGCCACAGCAATCAGAGAAGAAAAAGAAATAAAAGGAATACAACTTGGAAAAGAAGAAGTAAAACTGTCACTGTTTGCAGATGACATCATACTATACATAGAGAACGCTAAAGATGCCACCAGAAAACTACTAGAGCTAATCAGTGAATTTGGTAAAGTTGCAGGATACAAAATTAATGCACAGATATCTCCTGCATTCCTATATACTAATGATGAAAAATCTGAAAGAGAAATTATGGAAACACTCCCATTTACCATTGCAACAAAAAGAATAAAATACCTAGGAATAAACCTACCTAGGGAAACAAAAGACCTGTATGCAGAAAACTATAAGACACTGATGAAATAAATTAAAGATGATACCAACAGATGGAGAGATATACCATGTTCTTGGATTAGAAGAATCAATATTGTGAAAATGACTATACTACCCAAAGCAATCTACAGATCCAGTGCAATCCCTATCAAATTACCAATGGCATTTTTTACAGAACTAGAACAAAAAATCCTAAAATTTATATGGAGACACAAAAGACCCCAAATAGCCAAAGCAGTCTTGAGGGAAAAAAGCAGAGCTGGAGGAATCAGACTCCCTGACTTCAGACTATACTACAAAGCTACAGTCATCAAGACAATATGGTACTGGCATAAAAATAGAAATATAGATCAATGGAACAAGATAGAAAGCCCAGAGATAAACCCACACACCTATGGTCAACTAGTCTATGACAAAGGAGGCAAGGATATACAATGGAGAAAAGACAGTCTCCTTAATAAGTGGTGCTGGGAAAACTGGACAGCTACATGTAAAAGAATGAAATTAGAACACTCCCTAACACCATACACAAAAATAAACTCAAAATGGATTTGAGACCTAAATGTAAGACCGGACACTATAAAACTCTTAGAGGAAAACATAGGAAGAACACTCTTTGACATAAATCACAGCAAGAACTTTTTTGATCCACCTCCTAGAGTAATGGAAATAGAAACAAAAGTAAACAAACGGGACCTAATGAAACTTCAAAGCTTTTGCACAGCAAAGGAAACCATAAACAAGACGAAAAGACAACCCTCAGAATGGGAGAAAATATTTGCAAACGAGTCAACAGACAAAGGATTAATCTCCAAAATATAAAAACAGCTCATGCAGCTCAGTATTAAAAAAACAAACAACCCAATCCAAAAATGGGCAGAAGACCTAAATAGACATTTCTCCAAGGGAGGCATACAGATGGCCAAGAAGCACATGAAAAGCTGTACAACATCACTAATTATTAGAGAAATGCACATCAAAACTACAATGAGGTATCACCTCACACCAGTCAGAATGGCCATCATCAGAAAATCTACAAACAACAAATGCTGGAGAGGGTGTGGAGAAAAGGGAACCCTCCTGCACTGTTGGTGGGAATGTAAATTGATATAGCCACTATGGAGAACAGTATGGAGGTTCCTTAAAAAACTAAAAATAGAACTACCATATGACCCAGCAATCCCACTACTGGGCATATACCCAGAGAAAACCATAATTCAAAAAGACACATGCACTCCGATATTCATTGCAGCACTATTTACAATAGCCAGGACATGGAAGCAACCTAAATGCCCATAGACAGACGAATGGATAAAGAAGATGTGGTACATATATACAATGGAATATTACTCAGCCATAAAAAGAAATGAAATTGGGTCATTTGTAGAGACGTGGATGGATCTAGAGACTGTCATACAGAGTGAAGTAAGTCAGAAAGAGAAAAACAAATATCGTATATTAATGCATATATGTGGAACCTAGAAAAATGGTACAGATGAACCGTTTTGCAGGGCAGAAATTGAGACACAGATGTAGAGAAGAAACGTATGGACACCAAGGGGGGAAAGCGGCAGGGGGGTGGGGGGCTGGGATGAACTGTGAGATTGGGATTGACATGTATACACTGATGTGTATAAAATGGATGACTAATAAGAACCTGCTGTATAAAAAAATAAATTAAATTAAATACAAAAAGAATAGATTAAAAAAAGAAAAAAAAAGAAACAGTTGGGTGATATTTATCCATTTTACTAGGCTGGGTTTCTGCCTGTTGGTGGTAGATTTGGGTTGTTTCCCAGTTTCCTAATAGGTTAGTTCCATTGGTATTCACTTCCTCTCCCAACTTGAAGGCTATTTAGGTCAATCAGCTGGTTGGGGGGCATCAGGTCAGAAAAGGAGGAAAAGGTAAGGTTGGAGGGTTCGGTCTCCCCAGGACCAAGACCAGAGCCAGGCTGGCACAGGCGCTGCTTCTGGGTGCATCTCTGATCCCCTAGCATTAAATCCTAAATGTTTCAGGCTCCATGGGGAGTGTCAGTCCAGAGTCAGATACAGCACAAGTAAGAGGAAAGATTATGGGGGAAGGAAACGTGCAAGTTATCCTGACAATCCCAGGATCTGGTGAAATCTGGGAGCCAGAAAGGAGGAAGGATCCCAATTCTAGGTGAACAGAAGAGTCAAACCATGATTTCCACCCTCCAAAAAATAAGACAGTCACCTGCAAATCAGCAATTTTGCTGCTCGGGCGCCAGGACACCCCAGATGTCTTTCTTACATCTCACTCCTGAGTTCTCAACAGGGTGTCTTTGAGGGCCTCCGTATCCCTGCTTATAAATTGGGGGCTTCCCATACAGTTTCCCCTACATCATAGTCCCAAGTGCTGTCAAACCCACAGGGAAAGGGGCAGACTGGACAGAAAAGCTGCTGGAACAGTGAAGTGAGAGCAAGAAGTGTGGAAGAGACCAGGCTCACTTCTCAGTTTCCCCACCTGCAAAGTGGGGGCAGAAGACACGCGCCCCTTTCTCTTTCATTCACTCCTTCCTTTAGTAAATAAACAGAGGTGCTTTCTGTGATCCCCCGAATTTCACTTCGAGCCCCACCTTCAGGAAGGAAACAGGCTCAGAGAGATGAAGTGATTTGCCCAAGGTCACACAGCGCCAGAGCTGAGCCTGGAAGAACTTTCCATCCAGCACAAGCAGGGGAGCCCTCTCCCCACTTCTCTGTTTTCCATAATTGACAGCAACACAGCCTAGCGGGGAACTGCTGGGGCCAAAGCCCCCTCCCCATGCTGAGCCTTACCTCTGTGCCTGCTCACTAGCATCCAGAGATTGTCATCTCTCTTAGCTCTGCTAAGCAGGGGCCCAAAACATATGAGTCAGCAGAGACTGGGTCACCAGATTCCAGAGTCACGTCGCCACAGAGTTCTGATTCCCTCCACAGACGCCAGCCCACTCTGTGGCTTCCTCTCCCTGGGAGCCTTCCCAGATTAGCTGCACCCAGCTCCTGTGTCTGCAGCAAGTCCTCTCCCCACAATCTCTGGTCTATCTAATATACTCCCAAGTGCCACAAAGCACCAGAACGGGGGTGTCCACAGTGTCCTATGTCTCCCCAACACCTGCAGAAATGAATGCAAGCCAGCCAAATGGATGGGGGCAGCAGTGGGAGAAGCCATGCCTGCTGGAGTGGGTAACGTATTCTAAGCACTCGGATGACTCCAGGATGGGATAGTTCAGGTGGGGGAGGAGGTGGGGGGGACACAGGGTTCCCCAAGATTCCCCAGCACAGCGTGGATCCAGGGTCTGGGCCTTGCTGACAAGGCTTTGAGGCAGATGTTCCCCACTCCCAGGATTTTCCCTCCTGGCACCGTCTCCCTGACTGAATGGGGACCCCCTCAGCTCTGTGTCCCCATAGCCAAGAGCACCAGGTGAGTGAATGAATGAATGGACACCAGCCCTGGTACAAGACCTGAGAGCGGCACCACCCAACTACCCAGCCAGAGCACATCATCAAAATCCAGGCCACAGATGGGGAAATGAGAGCCCAGACAGGCAGAGGAGTTAGGTAAGAACCATACAACAGAATGACAGCCTGGGTCCCGGTGATAAGGATAGTGACGGTGACTGCCAAAGGTGGAGTGCTTGGCTCCATACTAAGTATCTGGCCAAGCGACTTTCCCCTGGACCAGGAGAGAGGAGGGAAGCAAGGAGCAGAAGCCAAGCAATGATACAGTCTGGGTCTTTGTGAATTTAGGGACGCTCTGTTTTCAGACTGGCCTGGAATCCAAGCTCAGTCCTGCTGCTCTGGTTCTGGAAAGAAGGCAGGGGGGCTGGCACCCATGGGGTAAGCTAAAACCAAGGAAGTGAGAATTTCTCCTCCCCATGAGCTGAGGAATGCTGCATCAGCCCCACCCAACTACGGTGCAGCAGCCTCAGAGGTGGGACACTGACCCCCAGGGAGACAAGGATGGGACTCTGTCACCGCAAGAGGCTGGTCCTAGGGGCAGGCGAGGTCCGGCGCCCACGCAACTCCCTCCCCCGGCTGGTCCGCGCGAGATGGGGCCAACCCTTACCCGGTCTCGCGGATGGCGTTGGTAAGGTTGGCCCAGGCCACGGCGTCAGGGTGGCGGCCATCTAGCAGGCGCAGCTGGCCCGTCTCAGGGTCCAGGAGCACCGAACGGCAGCGGGAGGCGGGTGGGACCGGCCTCCCCGGTCCCCGGTGACCCCTCGGGGTCGGGATCGCGCCGGTCAGGCCGCTCAGGAACAGCCCGACCAGCAGAGCCAGCACCAGGGCCAGCGCCAGCGCCCGCGTCAGCGCCCGGGCCAGGCGGCCGCCCGTGGATCCATACATCGGGTCCACCATGACGGTGCGGAGCGGGGCGCCGCAGCCCGGCTCACGTGACTACACTCCGCTGCGGAGGGCTGGACCAGGGCTGGCTGGAAAAGGAGGTAGGCGGTGGAGGGGCGGGGCTTGGGCCGAGCCCTTCCGGGTGGGCGGGGCCTGGGGCGGGACGTAAGGGACGGGGCCATCTTAAAGGGGCCCGGCGCCCTCGTCAGCCTACTCAAATCTTGCAGTGGCACCCTTCCTCCGGGCTTTTTATTTTTCAAAAGTTTGAACCTCAAGAAAAGTTGCAAGAATAGTAAAGTATAATAAATATCCATATGCCTGTCATCAATTGCTAATATTTTGTCACATTTTATTAAGTGTCTCTTCATACTTATATGTAATTTTGTTCAACCATTTGAGAGTTAATTGAAGACATAGTGTCGCATCAACCCTAAAAACTGCAGGTGGTCACATAAGAGAAAAGACACTATCCTTCATAACCACAGTACCACTCAGGAAATTTACCATTTACTTAATACTGTTGTCTAATACAGGGTCTTTATTCGAATTTTACCAGTTATCCCAAAAATACTTTCTCTGTTTTTCTTTTCTTTTGACCCAGTATCCACTGCTCACACAACACAGAAGAATAAACTCCTGGGACTTCCCTGGGTGGTGCAGTGGTTAAGAATCCGCCTGCCAATGCAGGGGACATGGGTTCGAGCCCTAGTCTAGGAAGATCCCACGTGCCGCAGAGCAACTTAAGCCCGTGCGCCACAACTACTGAGCCTGTGCTCTAGAGCCTGCGAGCCACAACTACCGAAGCCCACGCACATAGAGCCAGTGCTCCACAACAAGAGAAGCCACCGCAATGAGAAGCCCGCGCACCACAACGAAGAATAGTCCCCACTCGCCGCAACTAGAGAAAGCCCGCGTGCAGCAACGAAAACCCAACGCAGCCAAAAATAAATAAATAAATTTATTTAAAAAAAAAGAATAAACTCCTAAATGATGAGCATCTAGATGTAAAAAATGAAACTGCAATTCCTAGAAGTATATGTATGGGTGAATTCCTCCATAACTTGTGTGTGGGAAAAAAAGGCCTCTAGGGGCTTCCCTGGGGGCGCAGTGGTTGAGAGTCCGCCTGCCGATGCAGGGGACAGGGGTTCGTGCCCCGGTCTGGGAAGATCCCACATGCCACGGAGCGGCTGGGCCCGTGAGCCATGGCCGCTGAACCTGCGCGTCCTGAGCCTGTGCTCCGCAACGGGAGGGGCCACAACAGTGAGAGGCCCGCGTATCGTAAAAAAAAAAAAAAAAAAAAAAAAGGCCTCTAACTATGACTCAAAACTCAAATGCAATAAAAGATTAGTACATTTGACTACATAAAACTTGCGAAGTCAAAAGACAAGTGACAAACTGGGAGAAGATATTTATAACATGTATCATGGATAAAGGGCCATTCTCACTAATATATGAATAACCCTTTAAATTTGAGGGGAAAATGTGAAAACCAGATAGAAAAATGGACGAAAACTATGAACGGACATTTCATGAAAAAAGATGTTAAAATGATCTTTAGGGGCTTCCCTGGTGGCGCAGTGGTTGAGAGTCGGCCTGCGGATGCAGGGGGCACGGGCTCGTGCCCCGGTCCGGGAGGATCCCACATGCCACGGAGCGGCTGGGCCCATGATCCATGGCCGCTGAGCCTGCGCGTCTGGAGCCTGTGCTCCGCAACGGGAGAGGCCACAACAGTGAGAGGCCTGCGTACCGGAAAAAAAAAAAAAAAAAAAAAAAAAGAGCTTTAAACATGGAAAATGCTCACTTCGTTTACCATAAGAGAAAAGGATAGTGGTGTTGGGCTGGGGGCAGGGGAGTGGGTTTGGTGGCCATAGCACTGGGAGGCCTTGATTTGCAGGGCAGTAGTTTGTGGGAGATGGGAAGGATGTTGAGAGATAAGTGTCTTGTCTCCTTCAAGCCTCAAAAGGGCCTGCAGCAAGTAAGTAGGCTGATGGGATTCTACCCTGGGCCTCTTTGCCTCTGAATTCTAAGCATTTAATTTCTTAGCTATATGGACTCCTATAAACCTGGCTTTGGAAGCTAGTGAACCACTGTGGATCTCAGCCTGCATGGAGAAAATGTTCAAATGGCCATGGGTCATCAAGAACAAAAAGATTCTCCTTGAGTGATAAGAAACCTCCAGAATACTCCCAGCTGATCCCTGAACCCGAGCAGCAGCCTCCTACCCCAACTTGGGCCAGGTGACCCTCACTGCAGCTGTAATGATCCCAGTCCCAGAGAAAGAACCTCACCATCAGGGGTTACAATCCCACCCGAGAGCCTGGCAGACATAGAAACCCCTCAGCTACAGCCCCCAAGGTCCCCATTGATTAGCCCAGCCCTTGGGCATTGGCTGAAATGAAGACTCCAGTCGAATAACTATCATGATTTCAAAGTAGTGATAAGTCAAAGATTAGTGTGTTTAGCCACTGTGATTCCAGGTTTGTCTGTTGCGGCGGCTGGCATTAAATACCCTGACACCTTCAGACTCCAAAGTTAGAAGAGAGCAAAGCACACTGGTAGAGAGTAAATGATGGGCTGTCATGCCTTCAATTAAAAACAAAAAAGTGAGCTAACATGTACTGAAGTTATTATGAACCAGACATTGTTCTGAGCACTCAACATTCATTAAATCATTTAATCCTCATACTCCACACCTAGGGAACAGGTATCTATTATTCATCATCCCCATTTTACAGATGAGAAAGCAGAGCTACAAAAAAGTAAAGTAACTTGCCCAACATCACACAACTAGGAAGAGTGGAAGCTAGGATTTCAACTCAGACAACCAGACTCCAGGGCCCATGTGTTCATTCCTTACCTAAAAATGGCAAATGCAGGATCCACTGAAAGGCTGCCACTGGGGTGTGCAAGGCACAAACAGGATCTGTCAGTGACTGCAGCCACAGTGAAACTGCTGAGGAGAAGGGCAAAGGAGCAATGTAGGGGATCAGAAGTTCTCAGTCTCTCCTCAGCTGAGTAACTACGATAAGTTGAATAATGTCTTTCCAAAGATGTCCACATCCTGATCTCCACAAGTGACAAATATGTTACCGCACATGGCAAAAAGAACTTTGCAGATGTGATTAAGTTAAGGACCTTGACATGAGGAGATTGTCCTGGATTATCCAGATGGTGGGCCCAATGTAATCGCAAGCGTCCTTAGAAGAGGGAGGCAGGAAGTCAGAGTGAGGAAAGGCGGTGTGATTGGAAGATGCTACACTGCTGGCCTTGAAGATGGAGGAAGGGGCCACAAGCCAAGGAACACAGTGGCCTTTAGAAGCTGGAAAAGGCACAGAAACAGACTCTCCCTTGAAGACTTCAGAATGAACGCAGTCCTGCCAACACCTTGACTTTAGGATTTCTGACCTTCTGAACTGTAAGATAAATTTGTATTGTTTAAAGCCACTAAGTCTGTGGTCATTTGTTACAGCAGCAATAGGAAATGCATACAGTGGCCTTGGGCAAGGCTTTTTGACTTTCTGGACCTCCAGAGCCTCATCCATATAATGAGAAGAATGATATCTGTCTCCCTTGCCTGTGGGGATACTTAAGACGATAAATGTGAAAAGGCTTGGAAAGTATCCTATAAATGAGGATTGAATTTTCCAACCCATTTCAGGATACCCTTGACCTCTTTTTTTTTTTTTTTTTAGCGGTATGTGGGCCTCTCACTGTTGTGGCCTCTCCCGTTGCGGAGCACAGGCTCCGGACACGCAGGCTCAGCGGCCATGGCTCATGGGCCCCAGCTGCTCCGTGGCATGTGGGATCTTCCCAGACCGGGGCACAAACCCGTGTCCCCTGCATCAGCAGGCGGACTCTCAACCACTGCGCCACCAGGGAAGCCCACCCTTGACCTCTCTTACTGGCTGTTAGCTTTGGGGTTGAGAGCTCCTCCTCTTCCCTCTCTCCTTCCACCCCCGCTCTCTGCTGGGGAAATCTCCACGGTCTCCCGCCTGCAGAGTCAGCTTCTAGAACAGCAGATGGCTGTCCCGGTGTCAGAGGGTTGGCCAGAGCCCAGGCTGGGAGGCCATGGGACAGAGCCAGATTGTCACATCAGAGAGGACAAAGGCTGGTGGTGGCCACTTCTTCCTCTGCAACTGGGCTGCCCTGTCTACCTGACCAGCTAGGGTCTCCCAGATAGCCTGTTCATGGTCAAGGGCACTGGGCAAGCCATGAAAGCTAAGCCTGCAAAGGAGACCCAAGCCAACTCTCTACACACTTGGTTTGCTTTATCGAACTCTTGCCTCTACCAAGTTTAAGTCATCCATTGGTTCACTCCTCAGCGTTTAAGGAGCATCAAGTACACACCAGCGCTGTTGGTTGCCTACCCAGCAGTAATTCCTCTATTTTCCCTTGCTACCCAAATTAATCCACTTGGTGTCAGGGGATGAGTCTTGATTGGTCTAAGCCAATTCTGGCATCCTGTGTCCCCTTTCCAGTGATTGGTCTAGAGGTGGACATGTGACCTTATTCTGGCCAATTAAACATAGAGAGAAGTCTGCTAAGGGATTCTGGGAAGACTGTCTTCCAGTCTATTCCCAGACTGTCTATTAAGAGAGAGATGGGCAAAGAAAAGACCTTTTTTATCTGGACAGTATTGTTGTCTGAGATTGTGATTTCTGGAGTTCAGCAGCCATCTTGTAACCTTGAGGTGACAATGCTAAGGCTGAAATATCAACACATCTAGGACAGAAAAGCAGAAGGATGAAAGAACCTTGATAGCTGGGATGGGTAATTTTATGTGTTCCCTTGGCCTGGCTATAGTGCCCCCATATTTGGTTATACACCAGTTGAGGTGTTGCTGTGAAGGTATTTTTAGATGTGATTAACATTTAAATTGGAAGACTTTGAGTAAAGCAGATTACTTTCCATAATGAGGGTGGGCCTCATCCAATCAACTGGAGAGAGAGAGAGAAAGAAAGCAAATACGGTAAAATGGTAACATTTGGAGACTCTGAGTGAAGGATATACAATAATTCATTGCATTCTTTGCAACTTCTCTTTAAGTCCAAAATGATTTTTTTAATAATTTTCTTTTTATTTATTTATTATTTATTTATGTTTGGCTGCATTGGGTCTTCGTTGCTTCACATGGGCTTTCTCTAGTTGCGGTGAGCAGGGGCTACTCTTCGTTGCAGGGCGCGGGCTTCTTATTGCAGTGGCTTCTCTTGTTGCAGAGCACAGGCTCTAGGCATGCGGGCTTCAGTAGTTGTGGCACACGGGCTCAGTAGTTGTGGCTCACGGGCTCTAGAGCGCAGGCTCAGTAGTTGTGGTGCACGGGCTCAGTAGTTGTGGCTCACGGGCTCTAGAGCGCAGGCTCAGTAGTTGTGGCACACGGGCTTAGTTGCTCTGCAGCATGTGGGATCTTCCCGGACCAGGGCTCGAACCCGTGTCCCCTGCATTTGCAGGTGGATTCTTAACCACTGTGCCACCAGGGAAGCCCCTCAAAATGAATTTAAAATAAAAATTTAAACAAAAAAGAAAAAGGGAGCCAGGTACAAACTTGATTTGTTTGATACAAATGCCTGAGCTTTCCTTGGGAGCCCAGGGTTGGAGTACCAGCTCCCAGAAACCCAGAGATGATCTCAGGTCAGTCACGGGCCCTTTCATACTCAAAACCAGTCCTTTTTCAACAAAGGTGGCATGAGGATTAATCCCTCTGAGCCGTGAGAATCCTTTGCAAACTGTACAGCATCACATTCACACCAGGAGGGAGAGTTGTGGTAGTGATGCTTTTATTACAGAAAATACTCCCTCCCTCATTTTTACTTTGGGAGGATTTGGATTTTCATAAACAGGATTTGCTGGAAGCTATGTGTGCCCATAGGAAGGCAGAATAGGACACTGGCTTCAAATCCTGGCCACTGTTTAGTGGCCATCTGACCTTGAGCATGCAACTTGAGTTTTCTGTGCTTCAGTTTCACCATCTGTTAAATGGGGATAGTAATATTATATCTCATAGCATTGTTGTAAAACTTAAATGGGTTAAAATATATGTTAAAAAGTGGAGGACAGCGCCTGGCACAGGCATAATGCTCTGTGATCACTAGCTGTCATCATCACCAAGATTAATAGGATTGCTGTCAAGATCCTGGGCTGTAGAGAGACACACAACTAAGTTTGAGCCCTTGATGTAAATATTACTGGCTGGTGACATTAAAGTTAGTTACTTGTCCCTCCAACCTCTGTGCCTCAGTTTCCTCATCTGTAAATGTGGATGATGCTAACACTTTCACTTGCTAACATGAGGATTAAATGACGGCAAACATGGAACCCACTTAGTCCGGTACTGGGCACACATAAGCCTTCACTGAATGGTCAGGAGGAAAATTACCCGGAACACCCATGAGGATGGTTACTATCAACAAAATAGGAAATAACAAGTGTTGGTGAGGATGCAGAGAAATTGGAACCCTTGTGCACTGTTGGTGAAAGTGTAAGATGGTGCAGCTGCGGTGGAAAACAATACAGCGGTTCCTCAAAAACTGAAAGTAGATTTACCAAATTGTATTAGTCAGTCCAGGCTGCCATAACAAAATACCATAGACTGGGGAGCTTAAACAACAGAAATGTATGCCCGGAAGTCTAAGATCAGGGTGCCAGTTTGGTGAGGTTCTGGTGAGAGCTCTCTTCCTGGCTTGTAAATGACCGCTTTCTCGTTGTGGCCTCACGTGGCCTTTCCTCAATGTGTGAATGAAGACCAGGAGAAGAGAGAGAGAACTCTGACTCTTCCTCTTTTTATAAGGCCAGCAGTCCTATCAGATCAGGACCCCAATATGACCTTGTTCAACCTTAATTACCTCCTAAAAGCCATGTCTCCAAATAGAGTCACACTGTGGGGTTAGGGCTTCAACAAATGAACTGGGGGAGGGGGAGGAGACACAAGTCAGTCCATAGCACATATGATCCAGCAATTCCACTTCCGGGTATAGATTGGAAAGAATTGAAAGCTGGATCTCAGATATTTGCACACACATGTTCATAGCAGTACTATTTACAATAACCAAGAGGTGGAAGCAAACAAAATGTGGTGTGTACATACAGTGGAATATTACTCAGCCTTAAAAAGGAAGGAGATTCTGACACAGGCTACAGTATGAAAGAATCCTGGGGAAATTATGCTAAGTGAAATAAGCCAGTCACAGAAAGACAAATACTGTATGAGGCCATTTATAGGAGGTCCCTAGAGCAGTCAAATTCATAGAGACAAAGTAAAACGGTGATTGCCAGGGCCTGGGCGGGGGGAGGAATGGGGAGTTGTTTAATGGGTATAGAATTTCAGTTCTATGAGATGAAAACGTTCTGAAGATTGGTTGAACAACAGTTTGAATATGCTTAACAGTACTGAGCTGTATGCTTACAAGTGGTTAAGACGATAAATTTTATGTTATGCGTTTTTACCACAACAAAAATAAATTACCTGGAAATCCCTCCAGCATTAGAGCAATGACCCAAAATAGGCCACCAGGGGGCGCTATGCTTCCATTTCAATTCACAGCCCTCCCCGCCGTTCCCTCCCCGGGACGAAACTGGCGGTTTCTAGAGGGGGGAAAAAATGCACTAGGATCCTGGAGAAAGTCAGAGCTCCTCTCTGCTCCCCGCCTTCCCCAGATGGACCAGCTTTGAATAAACCCCAGAGCTGCACCGCATCCCTGCCACATGCCCGCCACAGCCGACTCTGAACCCCGTTCTTTCTCTGGGTCCCTTCCCTCCTGCTGGAGACACAGCGGGTCCTGGATGGAGTGCGCCCACCAAGCCTAGCTGCCCACGGGCCTCCAGATTGCCCAGGGGCTGGAGAAGAGGGAGAAGTGACAAGGACTCACCTGCCCCCAAGTTACCCAAAGATGAGGGGACACACCAGTGGAAATGAGTCAGAGACCTCCTATCCCAGGTGCAGGGGCTTCACCGTCGACCAGACATGGGGTTTTCCCACTCGGCCGCTCACTTTGTATGTCATAACCTCCGTGGGTCTCAGTCTCCTCATCTGTAAAATCTATATTAATACCCAGGAGGATGGAAAGAAGTTAATAAAATCCCTGATGCTTAAAAAGCACTCAGTAGATTGGCTAATTACCATTCCATGCCCCGTATCTGATGCTGGCCTGGGTCTCCTCCCATCTCCGGGTGGTTTTCTACTGCACAGCATCCACCCTCGAGTTTGCACTTATCTCTTGAGAAACCTCTCCCGAAGTAACCTGCACCACGGTCTCCTGGACCAGACAGGGTCAGTGATTTAACCAAGTAGGACTCACTGGGTTGCAAGTAATAGAAACTCAGTTAAACTACCTCAAGGAAACTGAAGTGTCTCATGGAATCCAAGAAAAAAATCGAACAGCAAATTGCTGAGAAGAGCAGATCCAGGATCTGGGCTCTTCGGGGAACCCTGGACCATCCTCCCTGTCCCCTCCCCGAAGCCTGCTTTATTCTCTCCTCCATGCAGGACAAGTGCCCACACTCCCTCCCTCCAGCCCACGGACCCTGCTGCCATTCCTAGAGCATGCCAAGCACACTCCCACCTCAGGGCGTTTGCACTTGCTTTGCCCTCTGCCTAGGACACCCTTCCCTACATCTCTCCTGTGGTTCACTACCCCCTCCTTCAAGTCTTGGCTCAGAGGTCACCCCAGTGGCGCCTTCCTTGATTAACTGATTGAAAATTGCAAACTGGGACTTCCCTGATGGTCCAGTGGTTAAGATTCTGCACTTCCACTGCAAGGGGCTCCATTGTAAGGGGCACGGGTTCAATCCCTGGTTGGAGAACTAAGATCCCACATGCCAAAAAAAAAAAAAAAAAGAAAGAAAATTGCAATCCACCTCCCACCAGCAGCATGCTCTAGCCCCTCTCCTGCTTGCTTGTTTTTTTTCTTTAACCCAAGTTCACAAAAAATAAAGAGGGGGTAATCATAACCCTCGATTCATAGCTTACTCTCATCAGCATTTAATTTTTAAATTTAATAATATAATAAACACCTGTGAAACCACCACTCGAAACAAAAACTATAGCCTTGACAATAACCTGCATCTAACCAGATGGTTCTCCCGGCCCCATCATAATCCCCTCACCATAATCTTCATCCTGAATCCTATAGTGATTCTTCCCTTGTTTCCTCTTTATAGTTTATTATTGCATATGTGTGTGTATGCTTTTAGTTGCTTTTAACTTGATAGGAAGGATACCGTGTTTACATAATGGGACATTTTTCATTGGATATTCTATCTCAGAGATCCATCCACATTGCAATGTGTGGTTATATTTCCTGTGTTTTGACTGCCAAGTAATATTTCATCATGGGAATTTACTCATTTGCTCTCCCATAGATGGGCATGTGGGTGTTTCCCAATTTTGGCCACTTAGTAGATAGCGCCCCTATGAACATTCTTCCATGTAATTCCTGGTGTAGATGGGCCAGCATTTCTCCACAGTGCATACTTCAGAGTAGAATTGCTGGGTCGTAGGATACGTACATGCTCGGCTTTAGGAGATAAAGCCAGACTGTTTTCCAACATGGTAGCACCAATTCACACCCCCACCAGCAATGTTAAGAAGGCTTTATTTTTCTCCACAGCACTTACACTTTCTGATATACTATGTATTTTACTTATGTCTTTGTTTACTGTCTATCTCTGCCCTCCACCCCACTAGAATGTCAGCACCAGGAGGGCAGAGGTTTTTGACTCTTTTGCTCATTATTGTATTCCCAGTGCCTAGATCAGTGTGTGGCACATAGTAGATGCTCGATAAACATCTTCTGATTGGATGAACAAGCGGATGGCCCAAAACGAGAGCTGAGAGCTCATACTATGTATTATTGGCCCAATTACCTGGGCTGATTTAACCCTCTCTCAGTTTCAATCGCCCCAATCCAGGAAAGGACCACTGGCCAAAAACTACTGATGCCAGGACCCCCAGTCCAACTAAATCAGAGTTCCTGAGGGTGGGACTTGGGACATGGATAGTTTTTAACCACTCCCCAGGAGATTCTCCTGTGCATCCAGAGTGAGGCCCAGAGCTCTAAGGTAAGCCATTTGTCTCACTCAGAGATACTCAAGCCCCACACAAGTCCTGCTGGATCCAAATTTTAGGGTGAGGCTCAGGGATCTGTGTTCACCTGGCAGCAACCCCACGACCTGGACATGTGGCCATCAGAGCAGCTCCCACACCGGCCGCTGTGCCTGTGGACACTCCTCACCCACCAGGGCCAGCTGTGTATGTTACCATTCTGGGGTTTCTCTAATTCCACCACCAGTTCTCAGCTGGCAGCGAATGACCTTGTACCACTCGCCACCCCACCTGCATCCTGCAGGCCGGAGGAAGTCCCCTGTTTTCAGCAGAACGCTCTGAGTTCCAGGGGCCCTGTTTCAGTCCCCAAGACACGCAAACAATCTTTCTTGCTCTGTTTCTTATTTCCCACTTAAACTTTCCCCCCGCTGCTGTAGGAAAGGTCACAGCTGGTCCACGCACCGGGATGTAGGGAGCTGGAAAGAAGAACTCGGAAAAGTCTTAACTCACTTGGCTCTTCCGGGTGGAGGGCAGGGGTGACATCTGCCTCCCAGGACTCATGCCCCGATTATACATGACCTTGGTATGGTCTTCAGGGTCACCCATCCTGTTCTGTGTCCCAGAGAAAACGGTTCCGACATCTTCACTTCCCCCTCTGGGGCACTTAGCCCAGCACTGGGCACACAGTAGGTGCTCAATAAAGTCTAGTTACTGTCAGGCTCTTTCAGACACAACTCAGATTGCATTAAATCCCCTTCAGTAACTCCCCATGGCTCTCAGGATAAAAATCCCAAACCCATGCTAGGCTCTGCATGGTGGCCCTGCCCACCTCGACTTGCCCCACGCTCACCCCGATCCATTCTCAGTGGCCACTGCAGCCTCCTCTCTGTTGCTTTAACACACCAAGCTCTTTCCCACCTCTGGGCCTTCGCACATTCCTGCTCCTCCTCCCACTGGCTTAGCCACATTAAGACTATGGATCCTTCGGGGAGTAGCTGAAATGTCATCTCCTCTGAGAAGCCCTCCCTGACTCCCTAGACCTGGTAGGACCCCTGGTAGAGGCCCTCATGATATCCTGAACTTCTTCATAGCTCTTGCAAAATTTTAATCATACTTTATGTGATTCTTTGATTCACAGCTCACTCTCCCACTAGACTCTCAGAAACAGGAGAGCAAGAACCATGCTATTTGGGTTATCTCTGTGTCTCCACAGATAGCCTAGTGCCTGGCTCATGGGCTGGGTCTGGTATTTTTTGGATGGATAGATGGACAGATAGATGAGTGGATAGATGGATGAAGGGATGGGTAGGTAGGAGAAAGGGAGGGAGGGAGGGTACTTGTACAGCTGAATGTACAGATGAGTGGACGGACGGATGGATGGATAGTTGGATGGACAGATGGATGGATAGGAGAACAAAAAATGAGTCATCTCTTTCTGCCATATTCCCCTGCTGCTATAATTGTGCACATGAACATCCTGGCCAATGCTCTTAAGAGCATCAACAATGCTGAGAAGAAAGAAAAACTCCAAGTTCCTTTAGGTCATGCTCCAAAGTCATCGTCTGGTTTCTAATTGTGATGATGAAGCATGGCTACATCAGCAAATTTGAAATCACTGATGATCACAGAGCAAGAAAGTCAGTGTGAAACTCACACACGGGTTAAATAAGTGGGATCAGCCTCGGATTTGATGTGTCACTCAAAGATCTGGAAAAGTGGCAGAATCATCTTTTCCCAACTCACTGTACTGATGACCTCAGCTAGTATCATGGCCTCAAGGAAGCAAGACAGAAACACACAGAAGACAAAATCCTGGGATTCTTCTACTAGGGATGCCATACATATATACAATACATTTTTAAAAGAGTTCAGGATGGATTGCTTTTCTTCTGTTGGCTTCTCCACTGGTGTCTGAGTACCTCCCCAGTGGATTGTGAGCTCCTTGAAGGCCAGATTCCTTTCCCCTCCTTGGAATCCCTGTCTCCCAGGATGCCTGGGGAGCAGGGTTTTGTACTTCCAGATGCTCCACAATCCAGTTGAGAGGGGTCATTAGGGCCACGCTGCACCAGATCCTCAGGTGGTTGCCATTCATTCGTCGCTGAACAAACACCATGGCAGTACGGTGATGTGGGTGGTGCAAAAGGGTTTGGGATTCAAATCCCAGCTCTGCCGCTCACCCCCTCTGGGAACTTGGGCAAGCCACCTAACCCCTTTGAGCTCCAGGAGATTTTTTCTACCTGTAAAATGAGGACAATACTACCTACCCTGCAGGACAACTGTGAAGAGGAGCGAGCATTATGTAAGTGCCTTGGCACATAGTAGGCACTCAATAAACGACAATGCTTATGTAATAAACACCAGCCACACCACACAAAGATGAACAAGGCACAGTCTCTGATCTCATGGATGTCTCACTCTAGCAGAGACAGATTCCACTGAAGCGGCTAGTTGTGATATAGGGTGTCACATCAAGGTATGTGCAAAGGAACACAGAGGAAGATGGGATGAGTTCAGAGAAGGTTTCCTGGACGAGGTGACACTTAGTCAGACCTTAAATAGCATTATACAGTCTGGAGTCTTGGCTTCTTCTTTCCAACTTGCTGCTAAATTTCCATGTGACCTTGAGCCAGTTTCTTCTCTACCCTGAGGTCCAGATCCCCTTCTGTAACATAAGGTTGTTCAGCATCAGCTCCAAATCTTTTGGGTCACAGCCTCGTTTGAGAAAAATCTGATGAAGCCAGAGCCCTTCTGGAAAAAATGCACAGACATATAAGTTTGCCTGTAAATGGGAGGACAGGGCTCGTGGACCCCTGGAAAGCCATTGGTGAACCCTAGGCTAAAATCCCAGAGCTCAGCCATCCTGTCGGAGCCGTAGCACTGCAGAGCTGGCTCTATACAGAGCCTCTGTCTTTAGCCTGCAGCAGGCAGAAGCAAACAGAATCATGCCCAACCTGGAAAAGCCCCTTGAGCACTGGACAGCAGGAGATAGCAGGGGTCCCGGGGCGCAGTGTCGGGGAAAGATCACTCCAGCTGTCTGGGGAGCCAGAGTTCGGTTCTGGGAAAGCTCCCCTGAGCAGTCTGCCCCTGACCTTGCCTGGTTTATCACCAGCTGCCCTGGAGAGGAAGAGGAGCGTGGGCTGCTCTGGACAGGCTCCCAAACAGGCCACTGACCTCCGTCTGCCACCCAGGCTGGAGTTCCCGGATGCATCCTTCATCTTCCCTAATCTAAACACCCGCAGGCCCCGGGTGGTCCATCCCCCTCCAAGACGATGTGTGTTCTCAGTTGCATTCAGCCTGCCAGAGGAGGGAGAGCTGGTCATTCCATTAACACTGGAGCTGCTACCACCGCCTGCCTCCTTTTCCATCCAGCCAACCCTCACCAAGCATTTATCAAGCACCTGTTGTTTGCAGGCATCCCTTAATGAGATGACGGAGGGCCTACCCTTACCTTCCTCCAAGGTCTCTGCCTCCTGACCTAGGTCCACCCCACCCTCCTGGAGGCAAGATGTTGTTGCCATCCCACTTACCTGGAGCGGGTTAGTTGCCTTGGGGGAGTGGGCTCTCGGCTGGCTAACTGGGTACCGGGAGGAGGACCGGCGCTGGGTGCTGTCTGGGCACTGCTCTAAGCTGCGGTGTGATCCTGGGCCTATTTCTTACCCTCTATGGGCCTCAGTGGTCTCATACTTACACTTCAGATTCTATGATTCCCTCTGCCAGCCCCTCCTCACTCCCCTCCCCGAGAATAGTGGAAGGAGAAAAGAAGCCTACCCTAGAACGCTTTAAGATCTTTCTTTAAACAATCTCTGGATCGTATTCCATTCGTTCAAGCATTTATTGAGCATCTATTCTGCACCAGGCCCTGGACTGGGCAACTGGAATGTAAAGATGACTAAGATTCAAGCAGGCGTTCCAGTGGACACCCCACTCCATGCCTTGCATCCTGCTTGGGTCAGGAGACCTCGTGGGGTTCCAGGTGGGCCTAGCCGAGGATATGGGGCGCCCGGCGACTCGCGTGTCAGCGCCGCTGGCGCTTAGGGCCGCGATCTGTCTCCTCCCCTTCCTCCTTCTCCGCCCCCTCCCCCTTCCCTCCCCTGAGCAAGGCCGAGGCCACCTCCCACCCGCGGGATCCCGGCGGCCGGCAGCAGGCTCACGCGTCCGTCGGTCGGCAGGGTAGTCTGTAAGCGTGCCGTAAGCCCAGCGCCCCGGAGCGCGGCCTGGGAGGCAAAGGGCACGGAGTGGGGACAGCGGCTCCCTCCCACTCCGGGGGGAGCCCAGGAGGCGGTGGTGCCGAGGCGTGAACCGGAGAACAAGGCAGAGCAGAGGAGAGGCGGTGAGAGCGCGGGGTGCTTAGGGACCCCACCCCCGGCTCCTTTGCGAGGCCCGCGCGCGCTCTGGGGAGGTCTGGGCTGGGGAAGGAGGGCTGTTCCCCCAGGGAGGGAGGCATAGACGATCCAGCTCCCGGCTTCGCCTCCTCGGTGACGCGACCCCCGAGGGGCCCTGGGCCGAGCCTGCAGCGCCGCGCATCCTGGCACATCCCCGCGCACCCTGCATCCCTCGGCCAGGAGCGGGCCCCGGGGGAGGGGAGCGCTCAGGGAGCTGAGGAGGGGGCGCAGCAGGCGAGGAGTTTCGGGAAATCGCGCCCCCGGCCCCAGCCCTCCCTTCAGGCCTGCCCCAAGGGAGCGCGACCAGGCGACCCCCTTTAGCCCCCCCTTGCTGCCCCCCCCATCGGTTCCCCATTGTTCTCAACCCATCGCTCTCCCGGGAAGGGGGGAGGGGGTGCCGCGCTCTATTCTTAAAGGGCCCTCTCCCCTTCTTGTCTCCTGGCAGGTCGCGAGCACGAGTGGGGTGGGGCGTGCCCACGGGCCCCCGCCCCCCTCTTCCCCCAGCCCAGCTCCGGAGCCGCAGGCCCGGCCGGAGGGCAGGGAGTACGCGCCGCACCCCTCCCCCGTGCGTTCTTCAGCCACCCAGGCCTTCCAGGACGCCGTGGATCGGGGACAACGGGGACAGGGACGCCCCCTTCAGCGGGAGCCGTCGGGGGGGGCGGACCTGAGACAAGGCAAGCAGCCCCACTGGAGCCAGGCGCAGGGTCTGGGACGCAGTGGGGAGCGCAGAGGGCTGGGGCCGGGCCTCCTGGTGACAGGCCCTGCTCGGCCAGGAAGAACGGGAGACCAGCAGGAAAGAGCCCGGACCTAGAGTAGAGGCGGCTGCTTCACTCCCTTATCGGAGCCCAGGGAACCAAGGAATCTAGAGCACCGCTTTCCCCATCGTGAGAAAGACACTTGCTCTCCAGAGCACCACCTTTATCTGAGACGGCTCTGCGGGAAGGGGTCTTGGAGCCTGGAACACCAGCCCACACTCCTTTAACTGAGGCCTCTGGGCCTCAGAGAGGGCCGGGAGTTAGAAAAGAGGCCGGAGAGTCCTTGCTGCCCCCCTGGAGAGAGAGGAAGTTCCCCACCTGCTCCCAGGCCCAGGAGGAGCTGGGCCAGTACTAGTAGGGTCCTGGCCCCTGAGCCAGCAGCGGCCATGTCACGACCAGGCCAGGGGGTGATGATGCCCGTGAACGGGCTGGGCTTCCCACCGCAGAACGTGGCCCGGGTGGTGGTGTGGGAGTGGCTGAATGAGCACAGCCGCTGGCGGCCCTACACAGCCACCGTGTGCCACCACATCGAGAACGTGCTCAAGGAGGATGCCCGTGGTTCTGTGGTCCTGGGGCAAGTGGACGCCCAGCTGGTGCCCTACATCATCGACCTGCAGTCCATGCACCAGTTTCGCCAGGACACAGGTGAGTGGACTCGCTACCCTCCCCACCCCACCACCACCTTCACCACCACAATACCGCCTTTCTTTTCATGGCGGGACGCTGAAATGCCCCCCGGCATCCCTGAACAGGGAGCACAGAACTGTGGAAGGCCAATCTGCTGATCCGACCCCCTCCCCCTAAAAGGGACAGTCTAGCAAAGTCCTGTTGAAGACCTGGGTTCCGATCCAGCCTCTCATATTAGGAGTGGGGCTGTCGGCAAGTTACATCACCTCTCTGAGCCTCAGTTTCCTCATCTGCAAGATGGATGGGTCAGTGTCTCTCACGGCTGTGTGAGGATCCAATAAAATTGTGCTCACTGAGCAAAGAACGTAGAAGATCATTAGCGCTCAATCATCATAGTAAAAAGGCTTTTCATGCACTTCCTCATTTGATTTTTTCCAACTGTTACAGCCAGTCTTACTGTTAAGTTAGTGGTAGTAGTAGCCATCCCATTGTACAGATGAAGAAACTGAGTCTCATAGAAGTTGAGTGATTTAAACTTAAAGCTGGGATTTAAGCCCGATTGATTTCCAGAACTGAAACCCTTAACTGGTATCTTACATTGGCTCTAAGTATTGGTACTGTTGGGGTGATGTGACGGTGGTTGTAACGATGGGGGCGGTGAGGGTGTTGGTGGTGTTGATGGTGGGGCGGGTAACGGTGGAGAAGACAGTGTCAGGGGTGGTATTGTGGAATTTGTGGTGGTGGTGTTGATGGTTGTGGTGGTGGTGGTCTTGGGAGTGGTGTGATGGTAATGATGGAGAGGATGAGGTCGGTGGCAGTCTTGGTGCGGTGTGATAGGTGATGATGGTGATAAAAATGGGGAGGTCCCACTCTCAGCATTTTTGTTTGCCACCACTGCGGAGATCTCCCTGAGTCATTGTTGCCTGGTGGTCTCTACGACAAGCTTGGTGGGCAGTGGGGAATGGTGAGGTCCTGCCTCATGGAAGCTGCCAAGGAATCCTTGGCATGTTCACCCCCAAGGACCAGCTGATGGAGGTTTGAGGGAATTACAGTGAATCCTTAGATAACAAAACTGCATGTAACAACCTTGGGGACAGTAGGACACTCTCCTTCTCTCTTGGAGCTGGGCTGTCCAATATGGTAGCCACTAAGCCCATGTGGCAATTTAAATTTACATTTAATTAAAATTAAGTAAAATTTAATTCCTCGGTCTCCCTAGCCACATTTCAAGTGCTCAATAGCCGCATGTGTCTTGTGGCTACAGTATTGGACAGCATAGATCCAGAACATCACCATCACCAAAGAAAGTTCTAGTGGATAGCTCTGCTCTAGAACATTGCTTGGTGCCTACAGGGTGGTCAGCAAGTGTGGAAACACAGGCTAAATCATAACAGATGGTTTGTTGATGTTACTTTTCAGTACGTCTGTGTTCCAAAACACCAGGTATTGGCAGCAGTCGCTGGTGGTACCAATGGTTCATTCATGCCATCATCGATTTACTGACCTCCTGTTGGTGTCAGACCCCGTGCTAAGCCCTAGAATACTGCAAGGAGCAAGACAGACAAGGTCAGGGAATTCCCTGGTGGTCCAGGGGTCAGGACTTGGCGCTTTCACTGCTGTGGCCCCGGTTCAATCCCTGGTCAAGGAACTAAGATCCTGCAAGCCACGCAGCACGGCCAAAAAAAAAAAAAAAAAGACAGCCAGGGTCCTTAGGAGAGGTCTATTTGTGGAGGACCTATGCTGGAGATTCCAATGTAGTCGGCAAGTAAGCAAACACATAACCACACAGATAATCAGTTGCAGGTCTGAGAACATGAAATAAACTTGGTCTAGGAGTGGTCAAGAAGGCTAATGTGAGGAAGTCAGGTTTGAATAGAAATCTAAAGAATGAGTGTGGGAGACAGTGTTCCCAGCAGAGGGAACAGCCAGTGCAAAGGCCCTGTGGTGGGAAGGAGCAGAGTACGTTCAAATCCATTGCGTTTGGAGGGCAGTGGATGAGGGGAAGGTGGTACAAGACGAGGCTGGGGCAGGGACCAGACATACAGCACTGGACAGACATGAAAAGGGCTTTGGATTTTACCCTGAGAGTAGAGGAAGTCACCATTGAGTCCTGGTGTCAATTCTTCCAGAGAGACAGCGTCACTGATGGCGAATTGCTAGGCGTCCCCTGCCCCATTCTCTCTGGTTTATCCTGGAACTGTCTCTGGTGGAGGGCAGGGGTCTGACAGCAGAAGCAGTGTGTTTTCTCCTTGGCTCGGTGGTCTGCATTCTGTAGGTTCAAAGCGATTGGGGGGGGCGGGGGCGGATTTTCCAGGGCGTGACTTATGGTCCTCAGAAGCAGCGAAAGCCCCACCCGAGGTTGCCAACTTGGCCACTTTGCCTTTGATCTCCACACTCCTGTTCGGGGCTCCTTTTCTATCCCCACACCCCCACTTGGGCTCCTAACGCCCCAAACTCCCTCCATTCCCCCTTTCAGCAGGTCCCTTACTCTCAATGGCACCCCTCTTATGGGTCAGCCTCGCTGGATCCCCCGGAAGTTCAGCTTCAGTCGTCTTCCCACTGCCCCCTCCGGGAGCTGCTCACTCCACACCTGCCCCCTGTTTGCCGGAAAAGGGAAAAAAAATACTCATCCCTCCAAAGGCCCCTGGGAGCCTGCCAAGACCCCCCAGCAAGGGAGGAAGGCCTGGAAACCTATGGGGCCAGCAGGGGACCTAGGATGCCTGGAAAACTGCTGGAGGGAGGGGCAAGATGTCTCCCACCAGACGTGTTATAATGTGATCGCCCACTTCTCCCAGGAGCAATACAAAGTCAAGGAAGGACATCTTGTCCTCATAGTTAATGGTCCAGGAAAGAGCCTCAAGCAGGCGTTGTCACCTGTCCAGACCTCAGTTTCCACATCTATGAAATGGGCAAGAGTATCACTTTGCTAGCAGGACTGTTGAGTTGATGGAGAGAACCACACATGTTATTTTATCCCACAGACCTTAACTAATTACCCACATGTGCCTAGCATGTGCTGAACACTACAGATGCATGAACGATGAGTCGGAGATCCTAAATCTTGAAGATCATGGTACACAGACACACACACACACAAACAATATAAAGTTGTAAAACCCAAAGCTCACGTGCATGTACTGAAACAAACACAACCTCTCTCTAGATTTTCTAATTGTAAAATTCTTGACAGGTTCGTTGAAGCTGAACTTTAAGTTGTTGTGGGAGGGTAGCAGCAAATGCCCCAGCACCCTGACTTTGGAGCTGCAGACTTTCTGATAAGGTCAGATAGTAAATAGTTTAGCCTCTGTGGGCCCTACAGTCTCTATTGTAACTGCTGCTATAGCTTAACTCTCCTGCTGTAGTTTGAAAGCAGCCAGACAGTATGCAAATGAATGAATGTGTCTGTGTTCTGATAAAACTAGTTGCAGCCACTGACATTTGAATTTCATATCATTTTCACGGGTCATGAAATCTTTTTTTTTTCCCAACCATTTGAAAATGTAAAAACCACTCAGCTCGTGAGCTGTGCAAAAGCAGGAAACCGGTGGATTTGACCCCCGGGCTGCAGTTCACCAACCCCTGCCCTAATACCTTCTTAACCTGCCCATGGGGTAGGAGAGCAGTGGTGCCATGGGATGCCCAGTGTGGCCTATACAGAAATACTCACCTCGTGGCATGTGCCGAGGTGCACACGTGTGTGCATACACACACACAGCACCAATCTGCTCGACCCACAAATGCCCTGTCTATATGCCTGTCATGCGGCCAGCGGAAGAAAGCCCAGATGTCAGGCTTGGACCACAAGGGAAGGGCCAGGCCTGGTTCCATGGGGGCTGCTGTTTGTTCAGCTGGTGCCCCATCACCTCTCCCCTGCTGGGCTGTTTTCATCACTCTCTACAGGGGGTGAGGTTCCCTTTGAAGCCCAGCAGGTCTGGAACCTAAGTGGCAGGGATGCTGTGACCCTGGTGTTCCTTTCACAGGCATATGACCTAACCAATTCCTAGGCAATTTCCAGATTTCTCCATGAGCTCACATGGCTGGGGGCAGGGGGAGGGCCACCTTTCGGACTGACTGGTGACGCCCGTTCTCTTCTCCCACTGCTGCTGGGGGCACTTATGGCTGCCTTCTGCCCATTCTGCAGATGGGACAGCTGAGGCTGGGTGAGGCCAGGCTGGGGACCATCCACAACTGCTCTCCCCACGACTCAAAGCACAGCTGTGCCTGGCACTCCCTAGCTGTCAGGCTGGAGTCACAGGTGGCGGCTGGTTTCAGCATCTTCCAAGCCTACATCATCCCTTCTCTGGGTAGCTGGGGCTCCACTCAGCCCTGGTGCCCTTATGGGAACATCCTGTCTGAAGACACACTTAGGCTGTTGGAGACCAGGTGAGGCCACCCAGTGGGAAGAGCAGCCATCACTGGGGAAGGCACCGCCAGAGTTTAGACTCCTAGGCAGGTCGTTGTATCGATGGAGAGACAGAGGCCCAGAGAGGGTGAGTGACTTGCCCAAAGTCACACAGTCCATCACTCTTCTGGAACCCAGGCCTCTCAGACAGGTCTCAAGGTGGAGAATAAGGTGACATTCAACGAGCCAGCTGAGAGAGTCCGCTCCCCCTTCTCCCTTGAGAGCTCTGACTTGTTGCCAGATTCTGTACCAAAGCAGGAACAGCCTGTGCAACCCCAGAGGCCTCCAGGGCCCAGCTACCCGGTTACAGGACCCCTTGGGACCCTCTCACAGACAACCTGGAGGGCCCCAAGGGGCTGGGCCTGACACCAGGGACAAGAAGGGCGATGTGCGTTTGGACTGGGTGGGGTCCGTCCACTGGTGGCCGCAGGTCCAACTAGTCCATACGTGGGTGTCTCCCACCACCACCTGTCACATTGCCTGCATCTCCACCCTTACAGATCCATCCTTTTGCCTCTGGCTGCTTGTCTGGTTCCTGGAGTCTCTTCTGGTACCATAAATTCATCATCACTTTTATTGGACAGTCACTGGTGCCTGCTCAGTACCAGGCCTTGGGCTGGTTCCTAGGAACTCAGAAAGAAGGACAAGACCCCTGCCAAACTGATTTCAGGGTCTAGTGAAAGCAAAGACAAATATCAATACATATCATGGGAATGGCAGTTGAACTCCTGGATTCAGATATAGATCTGAATTCCAGCCTGGCCCCTTGCTGGCTGTGTGACCATGCGCAAGCCCCTTAACCTCTCTGAGCCTCAGATTCCTGCTCTGTAAAATGGGAATAAGAATAGTTCCTACGTGAGAGGATTATTACCGTGAGGACTGAATGAGGTAATGCAGGTAAAAGCATGGAGAATATTACTTTGCTCATAGTACTCACGTTGAAGTAGGAAAAAGACCTAAATACCTCATAGGAGAGGTACAGGTTGCCCTTGGCCAAGTGATGTGGGCAGTGTGTGCCTGGGGCCTCTGAGACGGAGGACTTTCTGGAGGAGGAATCCTCCAAGACTCTGTATGGTTTGAGGAACACTTCTGGCTAGAGGAAACCCAGGCCTGAGTGGAAAACGGAGGCAGTGACAGAAGTGGGAAGAGGTAAGGAGAGGAAGGGAGGCCTCTTGAGTCCCACCGGGCATGGCCGGGCTGCCAGCTGTCACCCTTTAGCGGCCAGGCCCCAGGGGACCCAGAGTCACACTGCAGGACCAGCCTCGTTAATCATGGGCCCTTGGAGGCCAGAGCTGAAGCAGGCTGGGCAGGGGCTGACGCAGGCCCTTCCTGACCCATTTTATACCTAGGAAGGGTGAGGCTCAGAGGGTGGGGAGCCACCTGCCCAAGCTAGGAAGAGATGGATCAGAGATTCAGATCTAGGTGGTCTGCAGCGCCCACCCTGCGCCAGGCCTGGCTGCCCCAGCACCTTGGACAGCGCCGCCCACCGCTGGACCACTCCTGTGGGGTGTGGGTGTGAGAGATCCTGGATCAAATCCTCCTCATAGCCTCTTCTCTCTCCTCTCATGTACCCTGCCTCTCCTGCTCCCCTCTCCATCCTTTCCTGCCCTCTCCAACCCCCCCGCTCCTCATCGGTCCAAGGGAGCTAGAGTCTGACCTAGAGATGAAGGAGGTGATGGAAGCTGTGATGCGGAAGTGTGGGGCTGGAGCAGGGGAGGTGATGGGGAAGGTGATGAGAGCCGTGGAGCGGGGAGGGGCTGGGGAGGCGATGGGGACTCTGACTGGAGCTATTGATGGTGGGGTGGAGTTGGGGGTGTGATAAAGGGGGCCGTGATGGGGAGGGTAATAATGGCTGTGATGGAGGGTAGCGAAGAAGGCGATAAGGAGTGAAAGGGGAGGCATGAGGGTTCTACAGAGGGGGTGATGGGGGATGTGATGGGAGGGTAATGAGGAGGGGCCAGGATGGGGAGGTGATGGGGCAGGACTGGTCACAGCGGAGCTGCCCATTCAGGCTGTGGGCAGGGGGATCCCTAGCTCCCTCCTCAGTGTGGTATGTTCAGGGTATGGAAGGTGCCCAGGGCCCTCCCACGCCTCCCTCCCCCCACATCTGTGTCTCCCTGGGCCTCCCTCCTTCCTCTCACTCCTGCATCACACCCAGTGGTAGCCACTCCGCAGGACAGCCTCCAGGTCCCAAGACTGTTGCCCCCCCCATGAGTCCCCCTGGCCTCCCAGTCCACAAAGGCACCCCACCAGCCGCCAGCTGCCCCTGGCTGATACCAGCTGAGAGCAAGGGGCCCCAAATCTGGAACTGGCTGCCTCAGGGAGCCTTGTTGGTGAGGCCCAGGCTCTAGATTCCCTCCTTCGCAGCTCTCTGGTAACTGTGGGGTGGGGCGAGGGTGTGAGGGGGTGCTGGCTTTTGACTTTGGGTAAACCACACTCTCTCCATGAGCCTCAGTTTCCTCCTCTGTAATATGGGCCCAACAACAGGACTATCTCATGGGATTGTGGTATTAATTTGTTCATTCATTCAGCAGCAATTTAATGAGCACCTACTATGGGCCAGACACCGTCCTAGGCACTAGGGATGCAGCAGTGAACAGGACAGATACAAATCGCTGCCCTCAAAGCCCTTGTGTTTTGGTAGGGGTGATGGGCATGATACAGGAGGCCAGACACCGAGGAGGTCTGGGATATGGGGCTGTTCCTGATCTTTGGGCTCCAGGAGCAGGGAGGCTGGAGACTGAGTCTCCCCCAGGTCCTGTGTAGCTGCATCCTTGCTCTGTTACCCTGGCCAAGCACATCTCCCTCTCTGGGCTCCTCCCATCATCCCTCTGGAGCTGCTCCAGGCTGCCACCTCCACCTGCCTGAATAGCAGTGGCAGGCGGGTGATGGGCGATGGGAGGGAGTCTGGCACTGGGCCGTGGAGCTGAACGCCCTGAAATGCAGAACAAAGGAGGAAGCAATCAAAGAAGGCAGCACTGGTGACCGGGACAGTCCTGCCAGCAGCTGCAGCGTAGCCACCTCTTCTGCCGGTGACAGGCTGGGCCCCGCCGCCACTGAGCCTTTGTCCCCTCTCCTGCCCACTGCAAGCAGGGTTCACCTGAAATTGCACATTTTGGAGCTCTCCCCAGGTTCCTCTCTTCTAGGGAACAAAGGTTCATTCATGCCAAAGTGTTAGTCACCTGGGGCTGTGAAAATAAGAGTCAAGGAGCCTGGGGTCAACATCTATCTCTAAGTTGTAGGCGATTTGGACAAAGCCGCTTTCGCTTTCTGGGTTCCAATTTCCCCATCTAGAAAGAGACTGAAAATTCAGATGCTTCCAGGGCCCAGGCAGCCAATAGAAGTGTATGCAGTGGCTGGGAAGGTAACGGCATTCAACTGTTGTTCTCTAGTACCTGGTACACAGTAGGCACTCAGTAAATACTTGAAAACATGAACGGAGTGACTGTGACTCAGCTTCTGCTAACTGTTGCCAAGAAGACCAATCCTTGGGGCTGCCTCTTTGGATACTTGGTGATTTTTGAAATCCAGACTTGAGTGAGTCCACCCCAGTTTTTAAATGCCTGGTCATTATGTTTACAAGATGTAAATAGCGTGGCGCCCAAGACAAAATCAAATTCACCCTCAACTTGCAGTCTCCAGCCTAGTCATTTGTAGTCCTCAGGTAGGTTCACTTGTGTGTATTTGGTCATTCATTCATTCACCCACTCATTCATTCATTTAGCTAGCATTTTCCAAGTACCTACTTCCCTGTGCTCCTGGCTATGAAGGGATGCTAAGGTGGCTGAAAGCCAGCCCAACCTTTGAGAGGCTTCCAAGTTGGAGGGAACAGACGCCTCAACACTTAGTGAGCTCTGTGCTTTAATGGTGGTACTGTAGGTGGAAGGTGCTATGTGAGTCCCAAGGAGGGAGTGATCCTCCCTGAGGATGGCAGAGAAGATTTTAAGAGGACAGTGCTTGAGCTGAACCATGACAAGTGTGTAGGAACTCGGCAGGGAGGGAAGTGGGGTGGTGTGGGTTGAAGGATATTCCAGACAGAGGGAACAGCACGTGCAAATACACAGAGGCATAGCCATGCGTGATGTGTTCAGAGAATAACTAGAAGTTTGGTGTCGTTAGAGTGTGAGGCTGTGCGGACAGCTTGTAATGGGCCTTGAAGATGAGCTAAAGAGCTTAGACTGATTCCTTCCTAAGGGCACTAGGGAGCTATTGATGGCTGCTGGGCAGAGGAGTGACGTGGTCAGACTTGAGTTTGTGAAAGATCCTCTGGCTGCCTTGGGAGAATGCATTACAGGGTGTGAAAGGTGGAACCTGGGACATACGACGGAGGCTGCTGCAGTAGTCTAGGCAAGCAGTCATGGGGCTTGGACCAGGGTGGTGGCAGTGGAAGCGGGGGAGAAGTTCAAATCTGGCTGGGTTGAATCCTGGCTTAATAACTTAGCTGTGTGATTTGGGTAAATCACTTCACCTCTCTGTTTTGGCAATTGTACAAGGCAATGGTAATAATGGTACCTGTTCTGTAGAGTGTCATGTGGATTAAGAATTAACATGTGGGGCTTCCCTGGTGGCGCAGTGGTTGAGAGTCCGCCTGCCGATGCAGGGGACATGGGTTCGTGCCCCAGTCCGGGAGGATCCCACATGCCGCGGAGCGGCTGGGCCCGTGAACCATGGCCGCTGAGCCTGGGCGTCTGGAGCCTGTGCTCCGCAGCGGGAGAGGCCACAACAGTGAGAGGCCCGCATACCGCAAAAAAATTTTTTTTAAAAGAATTAACATGTGAAACACTTAGCGCAGTACCTGGCACAGAGCAGACCCTCTGTGAGTGTTTACCATCATGATGATGAGGAGGAGGAGGATGTCTGTTTCACAGATGAGGAAGCAGACGCTTGGCAGGATCGGGGCAGCTGCCCAACACCACTGAGGGCTCCAGGAGATTGTGCTTCTTCTGCTTCCTACCCTCTCATTTCCGTCTCTCAGCTGCTGCTGCAGTGCCTGGGGGTCTGAACCCGAGTGTGTTGGAAGCCAGGTGACTGGGAAGCCACACACACAGCCCATAAACTGGGCAAAGCCAGCTTGCAGCTGCCAGCAGCCTCCAGAGCGAGGGCCTTTTGAAACCAATTTGAAGGTGGTAGCCTCTCCGAGTGCCGCGCAGCCCCTCAGCCTTCCCCAGGCAGGGCTGGGGACCCCCTCCCCTCTCCTGCCCAGCTGCCAGCAGACCCTGGGGAGCCTGGGCCAGCTTCAAACGTGCAGAAACCGCTAATGGGCCGTGGCTCTGTTGACAAGTCCCCTGGGAGAGTCTGGAAGGAAACAGAACACTGCGGGATTATCGATCACAGGGCGGGAGGGAGAGGGAGGTGCCCCGGGTCCACAGACTGCAGTTCGAATCCCAGCCCAGCCACCACCCCCAGGTGGACCTCCAAGTCCTCCCAAGGAGCCTCAGTTTCCCCATCTGCCAAATGGGGCTAACAATAGTGCACAAAACCTCTAGAGCTATTGCGAGGACTGGAGGGTGCACATAAGCCCTTAGCACAGTAGCTGGCACAGAAGAATTCGATAAAGCAGGATGATTATTGTTATTGCTGTCAGGGGGTTGGCCAGCCACGCAGATAATCAGTCGAGGGGTTAAGGGAGAGGGCCGCTATTCCAGAAGGTCATATAACAGTCTGGGTTTGAACCTCAGCTGTGTCCCTTAATTACCGTGTAACCTCCATGCCTCAGTTTCCTCCCCTGGAACGTGGGCTAGTACAAGTGGAGCAGTGAAGGGAACATCTGGAACCGGGTGGCCTTGGGATGGCTTCTGGCTGGACCACTTCCTTGCAGATAACCTTGGACATGTTCCTACCCTGCTCTGTGCCTCTATTTCCTTGCCTCTAAAATGGGATGGTGAATTCCCTGGCGGTCCAGTGGCTAAGACTCGGTGCTTTCACTGCCGGGGCCTAAGTTCCATCCCTTGTCAGGGAACTAAGATCCCTCAAGCTCCGCAGCGCGGCCAAAAAAAAATAAAATAAAATGGGATGGTAATATCCCTACCTCATAGGGCCATTGTGAGGATTAAATGACTTCACATGAGCCTGGGCCACAGAAGTGTGTTCCCTGAGCGAGAATGAAGGTTATGATGACTTCTGGGTTGGGGGAGGAATCAGGAAACTACCCCATTGGGGCCTGGCATCCAGTGGGTGTTGAACTCATGCTTAACCCACTGCCCAACCCCCAGTCACAGGCCTCAGCCAGCAGCGGGACTCCCCCCACCTGACAGGATGTCCCATGACTGCCTCCCACGGGCCCCCCTTCCCGTCAGGGTCTGGGTGCCCCCAAACTGAGGTCACTTCCCTCCGGGAAGCCACCCCCAGAGGGAGTGGTTTGTTGCTGGGCCTTGGGACTGGCTCAGCCCAGGGAGGAACACTTTGGAGACTAGAGGGGCAGACAGGAGGGCTCAGAACCCTCCCGTCTCTCTACAGAGTCAGCTTTTTCTTAAAGCCAAAAGCTGGAGGGCTGAGACACCCACACACCCCGCCTTCAGGCAGAGGGGTCAGATCAGGACCACGTTCTCCAGCCAGAAACCTCTCACGGTGAAACAACTGAGGGCAAAGCTGAGGTAGTGAGTTCCCCGTCGCTGGAGGTATCCTAGGCTGGGCTACCACTTGGCTGAGTTAAACCCCTTAGAACCAGTCTAACCTGGCCTTCCCTTTGCTCTGCGAATAAAGCATTATCCCCAACCCTCCCAAGATTTCATTCTTCTGGGACCTCAGTTGTCTCCTGTAAAACGGGAATAATTCTGGTCCCTCCCTAGAAGGAACCGTGTGAGGATAAAATGAGTTAGTGCAAGGAAAGTGCTGAACACAGCCTCTGGCACACAGTGGGGACTCAGTAAACGTTAGCTTTATCGGTATTGCTGTAGCTGCTGTCTTCCCCCCCTCCGCCCCCCGTCCCCCGTCCCCCATCCCCCGTCCCCCCTCTCTGCTTCTCCCTGTTTCCTGGCCTAGCTCTCTCGTTCTCCCTGACTGTCCCTGACTATCTCAGTCTCTAGGCTTCAGGATTCTGTTTCTTTGTTTTAATATTTATTTATTTATGTATTTATTCTGGTTGCACTGGGTCTTAGTTGCGGCATGCCGGATCTAGTTCCCCGACCAGGGATCGAACCTGGGCCCCCCGCACTGGGAGCATGGAGTCTTACCCACTGGACCACCAGGGAAGTCCCAGGATTCTGTTTCTTTAAGTCTCTCTGCCCCCAACTCTCCTGTATCTGCCTTAGCATTTCCCATTTTGATCTCGGCCCTCTGTGCATGTGTGTCTCTCTGTCTCTGTGCCTCTCCCTCCCTCTTTTTTTTTTTTTTTTTAAGATTTTTTTTTATGTGGACCATTTTTTTAAAGTCTTTATTGAATTTGTTACAATATTGTTTCTGTTTTATGCTTTGGTTTTTTTGGCTGCGAGGCATGTGGGATCTTAGCTCCCTGACCAGGGATCGAACCCGCACCCTCTGCATTGGAAAGTGAAGTCTTAACCACTGGACCGCCAGGGAAGTCCCCTCTCTCCCTGTCTCTTGCTCCCTCCACCTGTGTCTTGATCTCTCTTTGGTTGTCTCTGCCCCAGGCATGAACTGGTCACTGGCTGCAGTGGCCGCAGCCGTCCCCACACCCGGTCTCCAGGGGCCCAGCTCCTGCAATCCTCCAGCTGACATTTGGCCAAAGCCCCTTTCCCCTCAGTTCAGCTGGAACAAGATTGGAATTTTTCAACCAAACATTCCTAAGAAATGAAGGAGGGGGTGGGGGGACAGGGAACAAAAGCAGACACAGAAACAGGCCCAGAAATAGTACGTGCTTGACACAGGTTCCTAACTGCCATGGGGACACAGACCAGTGGTGGCCAGTGCAGCTGGGTACCCGTGAGGCCACAGAAGGGGAGTAGACACAGCAGAGCCGGTCCATGTTAGAAAGACCAGCCGTGCATCCAGGCCACCAGTCTGAGGCCCTTCCCATCTCCCAGGCTGAGGAACCTCCAGCCTCATCTTAGACCCATTGTTCTGGCCGAAAATCTAGGCCAGGGCCACTGGGGAAGAGAAAGAGTGTTTCCGCTGCTGCTCCCTTGGAAATCTGGAGATCGCAGCCCAGGCAGGTCACCAGGGAACCAGCTGGCCCCCCTCGGCCTGGTCCACGGCCAGCGTGAGCTGGGAGGTGGACGGACAGGCAGGCAGGCAGCACTGGGCGCTTCAGGGTGCAGGGCCCAGCGGGGAGGACGGCAGCTGCCCTAATTACTCCAGCTCGCCAGGTTCCGATCTCGTTTGAAAAGGACTCCAGGGACGCAGCCTTTAATAACTACCAGTAAACAGGCAGGAAAATCAATACCTGCTAAATAGAGCCCTGGAGAGAGGGACGCCTGGGCCGGCTGGCCCTGAGCTGGCTGGGAGGAGCTCCCAGAGTCCTTTGTTACAGAGCTGGCCAATGCTGACCTTAGGAACCCTGTCCCTCCTTCCCCGGGGACCCCTTGTGCACTCTGGCCTCTGCTCCGGTCTGCACTCCCTCTCTACCAAGACCAGCCCCTCCTCTTTCCCACTCCCTCTGAGCCCCGACCTATGCCAAGTAGGTTGCCTGTTTCAGTTGCAGATGCCTCATTTGCGCCTTGTGCCTAGTGCTGGGAACAAAAACATAGATCTGACCTGGTCCTTATCCTCCTGAAAGTCATCAACCAGTGAGGGAGATTAAGAACAAAAACAGATCACTTAATGATAGTGCAAAGATATACATGCAGTAAAAAGCTGCATGTGCTAGCTATAGCAGCAGAACGGAAAAGCACTTCCTGGAGGAGGTGGGCATGTAGAGGGTTTTGTTGGGTGAATAGGAGTTTGCCAAGTGTCCAAGGGCTGGGAAAAGGTGAATGTGGGTAATGTATATAATAATAACAGCGTCTTAGCTAACGTTCCTCAAGCACTTACTGTAGCCAAGAGCTCTGCCAAGCACCTATGATGTGCATTATCTTACTTTGCCCCACAGTAATTCCCTGGGGGTGGGTATTAATACCCCATTTGACAGATGAGGACACTGAGGCTAAATGTGGAGCCAGGACTGGCATATGGCCTGTGAGACTTCTGAGTTGTTTCTCTCAACCACTTCACTCTGCCCCTCCCGCCCCTGACCCTGGCCTGCCCAGCTCAAGACCTGGCACACAGAGGTGATTAAATATAGCAAGTTCCCACCCCCTGCCTTCCCATTCAGGGGTTACACCTTCCATGTAACACAGCACCCCAACCCTTAACTGGGAGGCTAATGGTGGTACTTTGGACACATCGGACCTGAAGATCATCTGTCACGAGCCCTCATTTTGCAGATGAGGAAACTGAGGCTCTAAGCGGGGGAGACCAGGACTCAGGAGCAGAGTGGGAACAGGAACCCAGATTTTCCCTCTAACTAATCCCCTCTCGGGCCTGCCCTGGAAGAACACCATTGTCAAGGAAAAAGTCAATATGCGCACGCTGCTAAATTAAAATGATAAAACAAACTGGAGAATGAGGCTGCCCTGGAGGCCTGGGAGGGGGCAGTTTTCATATGATTGACTGGCACATTACAGGAGCCCGGGGACTCCACGCCCACCACGCCTCTCTCATTACAGCTACAGCTCTGTGCCTCGACTTCCCCAGCTCTCGGAGTCTGGGAGGTTGGCAGGGAGCAGTGGGTAGCCCGTAGCCCTTGGGCTTTGAGCAGAGGACTAGCTGTTTCAGCCCTGGGTCAGGACCCAAGTGAAGGTCAGATAGAGTCTGTGCCCAGGAGAGAGAAGCTTAAGCAAGGCAGGGGAAGGAGGGGGTCCTCAGGATGGACCATGATGGGTCCTCATCCATCTGGCTGCAGATTCCAGGGCCAGGCACCCTGGGGTTTTGCCAGTTGACAGTGGAAACACTCCCCATGTAGGGAGGGCCCACTGCGTGCTAGGCACTGTGCTAGGCGCAGAGGATAGAGCCTTGAGTAAAGCAGCCAAGATCCCTGACTTTGTACGGGGGAGACAGAGTAAAGCAAGTCTGCAGATGAATGTATCATGCAGGTAGCACTGAGTGCCAGGAAGAGAGATAGAGCAAAGGAAGAGGATGGCCGTGGAGGGCAATGGAAGGGTGGCGTTTCCAGTGAGGGGATGTTTGAACAGAGACCTAAAAGAAAGGAGGGGGAAAACTGTGAGAACGTCTGCGAGTGGCTAGGTCATGTTCCAGGGGGAGGGGACAGCAAATGCAAAGGGCCTGAGGCTGGACGTTGCTTCAGATGTTTGAGGAACAGCAATGGGGCCAGGGAGTGAGTGAGAGGTGGGCTTTATAGACCTGTGGGACTTTGTAGAGGCTTTATAGACAATGTGGTGCTTTGTAGGTCACGGCCAGGACTTTGACTCCAAGTAAGCAGGGAACCACGGGAGAATTTTGAGCCGAAGAAGAACGTGATCTGACTTGCACTGAATGAGATCCCTCTGGCTGCCGTGTGGGGAAGAGACGACAGAAGGCAAGGACTGAAGCAGTGACCAGTAATGAGTCTACTGCAATAGTCCAGGCAAGAGAAACACAGTGGCTTGGACCAGGTCGATTTGGTGCGATGGGGAGAGGGAGACGTGGTCAGATGTGGGATGTATTTGAAGATAGAGACCACTGGATTTACTGATAGATTGGACG
Source organism: Mesoplodon mirus (assembly GCF_964341445.2). Taxonomy (NCBI): domain Eukaryota; kingdom Metazoa; phylum Chordata; class Mammalia; order Artiodactyla; family Ziphiidae; genus Mesoplodon; species Mesoplodon mirus. The sequence goes on from NC_138989.1 coordinate 15,242,417, forward strand.
TGGGGTGTGACATGAGAAGTCAGGGATGGGTCCAAGGATTGGGGGCTTGGGGCTTGAGCAAAAGGAAGGATGGAGCTGCCAGTAACTGCAACAAGGAAGGCTTCAGGAGGAGCAGGTTTGGGGTGGAGGAAGATCACAGCTCCGCTCTGGCAGAGCTGAGTTCGGGAAGCCCATTGGACCTGCATGGAAAGGTGCAGAGGGAGCGTCTGGATACACAAGTCTGGCTCTAAGGGCAGAGGATATTGGAATCATCAGAGTAGAGACACTATTTGTCTTGATGGATCCTTTTAGCAACCTTATAAGGAAGGTCTGCTTGTGCCCATTTTAGAGATGATAAAACTGAGGCTCAGAGCCATTGAGTCGCCTGACCACAGACACACAGCTGGAAAGTTGGGCAGTTGGGGCTTGAAATGAGGTCTGTCTGCCTCCCAGCCCTGGTGCCCCACCCAGACCCTGTGCTCTGTGGGTACTCTCACCAAATCCTCCCAGCAGCCCCGTGTGAGAGGGGAGGGGCTGGATTATCATCACCTTCATTTTCGAGATGGGGCCACCGAGACTTAGGGAGACTTAAGGGACTTGCCCACAGTTGAGGAGCAGTCAAGCATGCAGCCTTCCTGCCAGTGTGCCACGTGAACCAAAAGAAACTCTCCACACTGGCCCCAAGGCACAGAGCAGGCTAAAGGCACTGAGAAGTCTTGCAGCCCGGACCTTGTTCATCTCTTTTTAACCCAGTGTCCATGGAGCCTTGCTCTCAGGAAGCATCTAGAATTGGGAAGCATGGAGCAGAGGTTGTGAGCCAAATTTCAGGGCCCCTGTTTTCAAACTGGGAGCATGAATACCCACCCGGCTGGGGTCGTCACGTGGTTATGTTCATTTTGAATGACGGCTCAGCACGAAGCCCTCCACAGAGCCGACAGGCAGCATGTTTGCTAAAAGAAGGAACAAATAAACAAACAGATGCATGAAAAAAGGAATAAATACGTGGATGAAGGAATGGACCGATGCAAGGATAGCAGAAGGTGTAAAAGAATAAAATAACTGAACTCAGAATGGATCAATATCTGAACTAATGAATTCATTCCCACATTCAGCAAATATCTAGTGAACACCTACTGTGTGCAGGCGCTGGGGATACAGCAGTGACTAAAACGAAGTCCTTGCCTTGTGGCAGTGACATTCTTTCTAGTGGGAGGAGACAGACAGAAAGCAAGATATATATGTCACATATAAAGTATTCCAGATGGAACAGGGAAGGAGAGAGGGGAAAGGGGGAATGTGGAAGGGTGCACATTTTTATACAGGATGGTCGTAAGTGAAGGAATGACTGAAATCATGGATAAAGTTGCTGAAGGAGAATAAGTGCAGGTATGAAGATGGCAGGCATGGGTGAATGAGCTGAGAGAATTATTGAATGAATGAACTGAGGGATACATGAATGCACAAACCTAGGCATGAATAAAGGAATGCACGAATGAAAGAATTAAGGAACGCATAAATGAACTTGTGCTTGAAGTAATGAATGAATGGATGGACTGATGAACGGATTACTGAATGAGTGAACTAATGAAGGAAAGAAGGACGGTCAGTGTCGGCACGGTCGTGGCCTCTGTTGATACGGGCTCCCACCCCAGGCTCTGACTCTGCTTCCCACCCCCTCCTTGTCTAAACAGCCCACACCCCCTTCTCTCTTCTCCTCCCCCAGGGCCTGTGATGGGCCACTGCTTCAGTGCCTGTGTTGACCCTTGAGTGGTGGGGGCAGCTTGCAACCCCTGCCCCCCCTTGCTGACTTGCATCCCCGTCCTGACACCCCGCTTCCTTGCCTTGCACTCCCGCCTCCCCGGGCCCGCGCTCCTCTCGCCCCAACCCATATGTGCTGACCCTCAAGCTCTCCCCTGCCCGTACTGACCCTCCAGCCCGTGCCGACCCCGGTGTTGTCCCCCGCCCCTCCGGCCTGTCCCGATCCCCCTGGCCGCGGATGTTAACGGCCCTCCGGTCCTGACTCCCGTCCCCCTTGTGAGCACAGGCACCATGCGGCCGGTGCGGCGCAACTTCTACGACCCGTCGTCGGCGCCGGGCAAGGGCATCGTGTGGGAGTGGGAGAACGACGGCGGCGCGTGGACGGCCTACGACATGGACATCTGCATCACCATCCAGAACGCCTACGAGAAGCAGCACCCGTGGCTCGACCTCTCGTCGCTCGGCTTCTGCTACCTCATCTACTTCAACAGCATGTCGCAGATGAACCGCCAGACGCGCCGGCGCCGCCGCCTGCGCCGCCGCCTGGACCTCGCCTACCCGCTCACCGTCGGCTCCATCCCCAAGTCGCAGTCGTGGCCCGTGGGCGCCAGCTCGGGCCAGCCCTGCTCGTGCCAGCAGTGCCTGCTGGTCAACAGCACGCGCGCCGCTTCCAACGCCATCTTGGCTTCGCAGCGCCGCAAGGCGGCCCCCGCGCCCCCGCCGCCCCAGCCGCCGCCCGGAGGACCAGCGGGCACGCTCGCCGTGCGCCCCAGCGCCACCTTCGCAGGCGCCGCGCTCTGGGCCGCGCCCGCCGCCGGCCCCGCCGAGCCCGCGCAGCCCCCCGGCGCGTCCCCGCGGAGCCCGAGCGCCCCCAGCGGCGCGCCCACCCCGGGGCAGAACAACCTCAACCGGCCCGGGCCCCAGCGCGCCACCAGCGTGAGCGCACGCGCCTCCATCCCGCCGGGGTAAGCCGGGCCCTGGGCGCAGGGGTGGCTGCCCACTGGGGCTAGGAACAAAGAATTACAGTAATTATAATAATCACAAGTAATATCTAGCATCTATTAAGTATTCACTTTGTGCCAAGCGTTAACTAAGCACCTTAATGCTCACTTATCTCCAGGCATAAGGACCCTGTGAGGTAGGGAGCGTCATCATCCCCAATTTACAGATGAGGAAACTGAAGCATGGTGAGAGTAACATTCCCCAGATCACACAATTCACAGTGATGGGTCCAGAGCAGCAACTATAATGGTGTACAGTCCATGTTTATTATTTACTAAACTCTTTATCTACACCACCTCATTTATTACACACACACACCCCAAGATTCCACCATGCACCTGTTACAGATGGGGAGGTTGATGCCGGGAGAGGTATGGCACCTTCTGAGGGCCATCCAGGTGGAGAGCAGGGATTGGAATTCACACCAATTCCAGGATTCCGTGCTGTGTTGTCTTCGAAGTTTTAGAGGGTTTCCACCCCTGCCCCATCTCATGTGGAGGCTCAAGCAAGCATTAGGCCTTTGTCCAAAATATTTCCCCTATAGGCCACATCTAAATATCACCATCACTTGGGGCTAATACTGTGATATTCAAGCTGGGCTTTAGGGACTCCTGGGGTGACCCGAGCTAGTGGCAGGAGAGGGTGGTGGTTAAGAAGTCAGGCACACAGGAGCCAGCCTCTCTGCTCTTGTTTTAACCAGAGCAGCCCTTTATGGAATCTCTTTTGTGAGCTGGCTTTCCCATCAGGATTTCACTGAGGAAGGGAACCCGGCTCACAACAACTTTGGAAGTCCCTGGGTTAAGGCATCGAGGGCCCGGGATAGGGACCTAGTGAGCCTGTCGGCTCCCCACCCTGGAGCCCAGGTTCAGTTGATCTCAGCAGAGGACCAGGCCCTGAAGTGGTGGGAGAGAGAGGGAGGGGCAAAGACCTTGACCTTGAGATAGACCAGAGGGAAAAGAGCAGCTGGGGTGTGGGTCGTGCTGCCCAAAAGGCGGAACGGGCACCAAAAGTCAGCTCTGCTCTTATCCCTCTGGCACGGCCCAGGAGAGTGACCGTGCTGAGCTGACCTCAGCAAAGGTCAGGCATGGAGACAACCTTTGAGGTCACCATGTCCAGGTCTCCCCTTTCACCGACAGAAACTGAGGCCTGGGGAAGGGAAGGGACCCTGAATTAGGCCGCCCTTCTGAACCTTTGAGAGTCTGACTGCTTGGGTTCAGATCCCCTCTTGGCAGCCACTTATGAGCTGTGAGATCTGGGGCAAGTCCCTCCCCTTCACTGAGCCTCGGTTTCATCATCTGTGAAATGGAAGCTGTGTGCCTGATCATAGCACCTACGTCGCAATAGTCCTGCTGTGGCAGCCAGGACTACCATTGTTATCCAGGAGTAGGGCTGGTATGGGGGGCAGGGGAGCTGTGATTTTCCATGGGAAGGACTACAGCAGCCACCACCTGCCAGCCTCGCCCTCCCTTCCCCTCCTCGCCACCTTCCCCTCCAGGTCATTCCTCTATGGCCCAAACGTCCCAGGGCCCACAGAGAGGAGCCCTGAGGAGGTCGGGGAAAGCATCTTGGGGAAGCATTGCAGGAGGGACTTACCCATCTGGGGATCACAGACAGGTTTTCACTGTGGCTCCTTGTAAATTGTGACCTGGCTCTGGCTCCCTTATGAAAAGAGAGGGCTGGAGGGCCCCAGAATGACAAGAAGAGTAGAACAGCAAGTTGGAGTAGATGCAGGAGGGGGCAGAAGTGGGAAAGTCCCAGGGGCCTTTGCAGCAAGAATTCAAGAACCTTCTCTCCGGGGCTGTATTGTTGAAACCCACTAGTGGATTATGAAATCAGAAGGTTGTAACCAGAATGTTCTGGGAATGGAATGGAATGGAATAGAATAGAATAGAAAAGAAAATATTGGCATATGTCATACATAGTAACAGTAAGAATTGTTCCGTGAACCTTTTGTATGATTTCTACATGTGTTTAATGGGTCGCCAGGTGAAATGAATTTCTTAGTCACTGATGAAACTTTCGAAACTGTTTTAGGGCAAGCTGGGAATTGCTCAGTTTTAATTGCTCAGTATCGGTTCTCCAAATGTGTACTGTGGGTGCATGTTTACAGAGACCAACAAGACAAACAGGGTCCAAACTGCCAGACATACAGCCAGCAAACGAGTAAATGAACACAATTGCTGGAGAGAGAGGGAAGTGCTGGGGAAGGTGGTGGGATGGGGTGGTGTGGTTGAGAGGGAACAGGATAGTCAAGGCAGACCCCACCGAGGAGGTAGGTAGCCGGGCCTGGAGAAAGGCTGTTCCAGACAGAGGGAACAGCATGCACAACTTCAGTGGGGCTTAAAGGACACAGCATGTTTAGAGAAGGGCTAGAGGTGTGGGGAGGCCTGGAGTGTGAGGTGCCAGAGAGAACCGAAGAGGGCATCCCAGGCAGGGGCAGTGCAAGTGCAAAGGGGTGGGGGTGAGAATGAATCCAGCAGGTTCTGGAGACTATGCAGGGATGGAGATGGAACGGCAGGGGCTGAGATTTTTTCCATGTTGGGAGTACAGAGCCAGATTGCAGGGCCTGAGGTGGGGCCTGGGCTCGGTGCTGCCAGCAGTAGGGAGCTATAGAGTGTGCTTGAGCTCAGGAGGGCTCTGGAGAGAAGACAGATTTCTCCATGGGGGTGCTGATCATTAAACGTGTCCTCCTGTGACCTGCCAGCACCCTGCTCTCCCCAGCCATGTGCCCCCTACCCAGTCTGTATCGCTCCCCCTCCTCTTCCTGGGAGCTCTTTCTGACCCTCTCTGAAACCAGACATTGGCCTGGAAAGGGGACATGGGGGACTGATGGGGCTCCCTCGTCCCTCCCTGGCCATGAAGACCCTGCCCAGTCTCACCCCTCCCCCTCTAACAGACCCCCCACAGCCAGACAAGCCTGGGTGGAGGCCCCCCAACCCTCATCTCCAAGGAACTCCAGCTAAAAATACCCCTGGTTCAGAGTTGGGGGGGGTAGGCACAGGACACGTGGAGTCTCCTGCTGAGTGAGGGGAGTGGGAGGAAGGAGGCATGGGGATGGCAGACCCTGGTTCCTCCAGACTGAAGCTTCCCGTTGCCAAGGCAACTGAGGCCCTGGCGCAGCCTATGATGGGAAAGGGATGGGGTCTGTGAGGAGCTAGGCAGCCAGGCCCCCCACCTCCACCCTGATCCCCAAACCCCATAGAGCCCCTCATGGCCCTTCTCACGGTCTCTCTGCCTCTGTGTTTATGTCTGTCATTGTGCCTGGGCTGCTATAACAAAGTGCCACAGACTGGGGGGCCCAAACAACAGAAATGTATTGTCTCGCACTCTGGGGGCTGGAGGTCTGAGATCAAGGTGTCAGTAGGGTGGGTTTCCTGTGAGGCCTCTCTCCTTCGGCTTACAGATGGGGACCTTCTCCCTGTGTCTTCATATCATCTACCCTCTGTACCTCTGTGTCCAAATTTCCTCTTTATAAGGACACCAGCCATATTGATTAGGGCCCAGCCTAATGACCTTGTTCATAACTTGATCACCTCTTCAGAGATCCTGTCTCCAAAGTGTCTGGGGGTTTGGGGGGGCGTTAGGACTTCAACACGTGAGTTCTGGGGTGAACACAATTCAAGCCACAGCAGTGTGTCTGTGACTTTCCTGTTACAGCTTTCTGAGTCTCAGCCTCCCTTTCAGTCTCTCTCTTTCTCCCTGTGACTGTGTCTCCCCCCGTCTCTGTCTGTCTGTCTGTCTCTTGTTCCTTCTCTCCTGCCTCTTTCTTTCCCTCTCATCAGCTCTCTCCCTCCCCTGCTCCCTTCTCTCCACCCTCCCTCTCTCCTGCCGAGAGAGGTGCATGGCTTCCCCTCCCTGGCCTCAGTTTCCCCATCTGCCAAACGGAGCTAAAATCGCCCCAATCCACGCGTGCTGGCTTAGCAGAGCTGATGCGCGTGCAAATGCATTTCAAATCACCGCACGTGATCCGTGTGCAAGGGAGGGGTGAACTCTGACATCATTCTTTGTCATTCTTCTCACCCCCCATCCTCATCTCAGGACAGAGGTCCAGAGAGGGGCACTGACTTGCCCCCAGGCCACACAGCCAGTGGGCCAGAGTGTCCCCCTGGCCAGGGTTTTTTTCCACTCCCCCTGTGATGGGGCGGGAAGCCAGCTGGCAGCCGGGGCCTGGGGGACAGACACAGAGGGGTGGGAAAGATCCGCCCTGTCACCTGAGAGGGCAGCATCCAGCACTTTGGAACACAGCTGTGGGACAGACTCAGAGTTTCCAGCCCACGTGGTGGAAGGGAGAGGGAGGAGGACAGCTGCAGGCCTGTTTCCATTTACTGAGCGCTCAGTATGTCCCAGGCTCCATCTCACGGCTTTGACATGCATCGCCTCTCTTGATGCACACAGAAACCCAAGGTGGCAGGTCCTATCATCCCCATTTTTCAGATGAGGAAACGGAGGCTCTGAAAGGCTGGCACTTGATCAAGGTCACGCGATTAGGACTCTGATTCAAAAACCCCAGTCGGCCACGGTACTGGGGTACCCCACCCCCCTGTCTGCCCACTCCAAGTTTCCAGCCAGGGTCCCAGAGACCTGGCCCTGATTCCACAAGGTGTTGTGGAGTCCAGGGAGTAGATGGACCCATAGAGGCTGAGTGTGGGCCCAGCTTCTGTGTCTCCTCTCACTGTGTGACCCCAGTGGAGCTCATTGCCCTCTCTGGTCCTGTTTTTGCACCTATGAAGTGGGGCTGGCAACAAAGACCAACATGGGGGCAGATATCAGAGTGCCTGCATTTTCAAATCTGCCCCTAGCAGTGGGAGGGGGGGCTTACCCCTGCCCCTGCCCGTACATCCCTATCAGACTGCAATGTTGCCAACCTAATCAGTGCCACTGCTTGGAGCCCTGGAGATACAACCATGAGCAAAACAGACAATCCCTGCCCTCCTGGAGCTCACATTCTAGTGAGAGACAAACAATAAACAAAATAAATAAATTCTAGAATATGGTAGAGAGTACTAATGATTACAGAGGTAAAATAAAGAAAGGAAGGGGTGTAAGGGGTGGTGGGAGGGATGTAATTGTAAACAAAGAGGTCAGAAAAGGCCTCAGTGAGAATATAACATTTGAGAAAGGATTGAAGGAGGTTGAGAAGCAAGCCACACAGAGAACTGGGGGGAAAGCATTGCAGACAGAGGGAACAGCTTGTGCAAAGGCCCTGAGGCAGGAGCAGGCCTGGTATGTTCGAGGAGGCCAGTGTGGCTGGAGAGGCTACAGGGGATGTGGGGTGGGAGAAGAGGTCAAAGATGAAATGGGGCCAGTCCTGCAGGGCCCCGAAGGCTGTGCTGAGGACTTCAGCTTTTACTCTGCATGGGATGGTAGCCAGTGGGGTTGGGAGCTGGAGCCAGACTGATATGACTCTGTTGTCACAGGTTCAATCTGGATATGGAGAATAGGTGGGGAAGTGGGCTTTGATGTGGTGGGTGTGTTTGGGTGTTTTCCTTCTTCTTTTTATTTCCTGCAGTGATTTTACATTTATGTTCTAAAGAATCCACATTTTGTTTCTCCGGCTCTTTCCTGGGTATTACTTTTAAATGCTTCAAAAGTAACAAAGTCCCGAAAGGCACAACATGAAAAGTCTCACCCTCACCATGTCCTCAGGGGGCCCCTGGCCTGCCCACCCTCCCCCTTTTCCTGTCCTGGCTGGAGTGCCTTGGCTGTCACCCTGCCTCTCCTCTCGCTGGGCTCCCCCAGCGCCTCACCGCAAGGTCAAACCAAACTGCCCCATCCCCCAGCCCCCCAGACCTGAAGCACTTCCTGCCCTGCTCCCTGGGAGGCCAAACCACACACTCCTGTCTACGCGTCTGCCCCGGGCCGGCCGTGGGAACCAACCGACAGCCCTCCCCTCCCCTCCCTTCCCTTGCCTGGGCTCCACCCCGCGCCGAGGAGCAGGGAGACCAGGAGGGTGGGGGAGGGTGACATGGAGCCCCCCAGGCCTCTGGATAAACCTGGGCCCTAAATGACAGCCACCTCTCAAAATATCGCTCTAAGGGGACTTTAGTACTGTTGAACCCCTAGGAGTGGACGGGGTCAGGGGTGAGAGGTCCCGTTTGACAGAGGGGAAACTGAGGCCCATAGACGCTCGGCAGCTTGTTCAGGCAGGTGGTGGGGGTGGGATGGCTGGAGCGAGGAAAGGGGAAGCGAGCCAGGCCGCGGCAGCCGTTGATGGTTTGTGGCTTTTGCTGGACCCATGGGGCACCCTGTCTCCCAGGAGCTTGCCGTGATGTTCTTAGCCCTCAGACTCTGCAGAGGGGTTGGGGGTGCAGGCCTGGCTGACCCCGGACTGCGGGGGTCAGGGGTTCAGGTACAGGACGAGTGGGCACTGAATGGAGGCAGGTGACAGGAGCAGGCCCAAGGAACGGGGGGGGGGGCCCATGCGCTATTCAACTTCCTTCTCCCCATGACATGGCACTCTCACTTCTGCCCCGTCCTCACCCACTTGGACCCAAATGACTGAGGCCTGAGCCTCCAGAGGCTCCCCAAGGGGCCATGGGGTAAGTGCCAGGTGTCTGGAGAGCATCTGAGGCCAATCAGAGGACCTGAAACCACCATCAGAGAATGTGACATGCCTGGGGCCTGCCAGGGGCATGGAGGAGAGGGAGAGGACAGGGAGGCCAGCCTAGGTTGCGACTTCCTGCGGTTCTGGGGTCCTGAGCCCCCTTGTTGCTTGGGACAGAGAGGAGTGGCCAGAGCAGGCAAATGTATCCACTCATGAAGCCCTCAGTGCAGGCCTCCCAAACCTGAGCCAGCTCCAGGGTCCAGGTCAAAGGCTTTGGCCCACCTCTAGGGCACAGAGGGCTCAGAAGGCTGGCTCAACTCCAGGTGACCCCACAGATCCGCCTGGTGGGCTCAGCTCTGGCCTCTGACTCAGAAACTCCAGGACCACTAACCAGCTGGTTGACCATCGTGAAGCCACTTCCCCTCTCTGGGCCTCATTCCGATCATTTGCAAGATAAATGACAAACAGATTTCAGTTCATGTGCTGGCTCTGCTTGAATGGAAATGACTTCCTGGAGCACTCTTGACAAGGATTCTGAAGTTGCATTTTAGCTTAGTGGAAAGGAGTGCTAGGATTGATTGGTGATGCCTACCATGGGTGCTAGATAGGCAGTAATGGTACCCATGTCATGTATCTGCCATCCCTGCTCCAGCCTTGTCTCTGGGGGCACATTTGGTGTTAGAACTACTGTTTCTTTTTCTTTTCCTTTTTTCTTTTTTTTAATTGATTTTTATTGGAGTATGGTTGCTTTACAATGTTGTGTTAGCCTCCACTGCACAACAAAATGAATCAGCCATACACATACAGATATCCCCTCGCTTTTGGACTTCCCTCCCATTTATGTACCACAGTGCATTAGGTAGTTCTATACAGTATGTTCCCATCAGTTGTCTCTTTTATAAGTAGTATCAATAATGTATATGTGTCAATCCCAGTCTCCCAATTCCTCCCACCCCACCCCTTTCCCCCTCGGTATCCATACATTTGTTCTCTACATCTGAGTCTCTATTTCTGCTTTGCGAATAAGATCATCTATACCATTTTTCTAGATTCCACATTTATGCATTATTATACGATATTTGCTTTTCTCTTTCTGGCTTACTTCACTCTGTATGACGCTTTCTAGGTCCATCCACATCTCTACAAATGACCCAATTTCATTCCTTTTTATGGCTGAGTAATAGTCCATTGTATATATGTACCACATCTTCTTTATCCATTCCTCTGTTGATGGACCTTTAGGTTGCTTCCATGTCCTGGCTATTGTAAACAGTGCTGCAATGAACATTGGGGTGCATGTGTTTTTTTAAAAAATAAATTTATTTATTTATTTTTGGCTGCATTGGGTCTTCGTTGCTGCGTGCGGGCTTTCTCTAGTTGTGGCGAGCGGGGGCTACTCTTCGTTGCGGTGCGTGGGCTTCTCATTGCAGTGGCTTCTCTTGGTTTTTTGAATTACGGTTTTCTCTGGATATACGCCCAGTAGTGGGATTGCTGGGTCATATGGTAGTTCTATTTTTAAGAACTACTGTTTCTAAGGACACCAGGCACCCCTCTGAAGAGACCAGAGAACTAGTAGACCGATTCCTTAATTGGCTCAACTCCTCCACTCAGTGCTTACTGAGTACCCATTTGCACCGAGTTTCATCCTCAATCCTGGGGTCACAGGACTGGGTCAGAAGCTCACAGTCTGGTGGAAGAGATAAGAGTGGAACCCCACAACTAGGAGGCAAGACAGGAAATGTGTCCTCAAAAAAACAAAAGATAAACACAGTCCCCTGGGAATTCAAAGAAGGCGTGGTTATGTATTTGCTTGAGGTCCATCAGAAAAAGCCTCATGAAGACAGTAACCATTGAATCTGTCTTCAAAGGGAAGATGTGAATTGGGAATAGACAGTATGGACAGACAGGGGAAACAGTGTGACAAAGGTACGCAGACAGGAAAGGGCAGGGAACAGTGTGAGGAACAGCAACTAGGAAAATCTCCCCAAGTTATCTCATCCTGCCTTTGAACATTGCCTCCCAGCCAGGGCAGGTACGAGGCATGTCTGTTGCTCTTCTGTGGCAAAGGAAAGAGAGGGAAGCCAAACACCCTAATCCTCTTTCCCAGACTCGTCCTGGGGAGATTTTTTCCTCAGATAACAGCCTCCTGCCTCAGTCTCTGAGCCAGGGTGAGAGAACTTGGTTTCGTGTCACATGGCTGAGAAAACAGACTCTGGAGTCTGACATCCTGGGCTGACACTTGGGCTCTACCACTTACTGGCAAGTTACTTCATCTCTCTGGGCCTCAGTTTCCCCCTCTGTAGAATGGGATACCACAGACTTATTGGAACAATTAGATGAGGGAGGGAAGGTCTACAACAGAGTCTGGGACATAGCAAGCTCTTGGAATTATTGACCCCTGGCCCATCTCTGTGTGGCATGTTCACTGAGACAGTTTCCAGGAAATGTCTGGGTTCCCCCAAACCTTACCATGGAATCTCTGCCTTGAGTTGGATGGGGAGCATTTCTGGGAACTTCTTAGAGAAGCTTTGCTCGTGCTGTTCCCACGGATGCCCACTTAGTGTGCTCACTTTAGAATGAAAGTTGGCACAGAGTCTCCGAGGGCCTAAAGGCTACAGAGGGGCTTCTCTGGGGCAGCTGCTTCAAGGCTCACTTCCAACGTGTGCAAAAAATGTACGGGGAGACTGTGCCCGAGCACGTGAGCGTGAGTCATCGGCTTGGAACATCCCCGCAAAATCCAGTCTTCCTTCCTTCCTTCATGCAACAAGTGTTTCTTGACAATCTACTATGTGCCATGTACTCGCGGTGATGGCGGGTGGTGAGGAAGGTCTCTCTACCGAGGCAGCGCTGAAGCAGACCTAAGGGAGCCACTCAGCATCTGCGGGAAAAGCCTTCAGGCGGAGGGCACAGCAAGCGCAAAGGCCTTGAAAGGGCTCAGCATTTTAGAGCAGAGGTGTGTGGAGTAGAGAGATGGCGGGGGTAGGAGATGAGGTCACAGAGGCAGGGAGGGCCTGGTCATGCTGAAGACTTTCTAATATCAGGCTGTGATTAATGCAATGACAAAAAACAGTAAGTAAAGTAAGGGCAAAGGCAGAGGGCTTCTCTAGAACAAAGTGGAAGGGAAGATCCCTGATAGGGTGACATTTGAGCAGAAACCTGTGTGAAGTGAGGGCGCAGAGCATGAGGATAATCTGGGGAAGAGCATTCTGAGAGAGGAATCAGCAAGTGCAAAGGCCCTGGGGTGAGGAGATTCCTGGTATGTTTGCAGAATGGCAGGGAGACCAGGGAGGCTGGGGTGGAGTGGGTGAGGGGTGAGCATAGGAGAAACAGAGTTCAAGGGGTAGGTACTGGCTATACTGCGTATGGTAAAGAGGTTGGATTTTACTCTAAGCAAGGTAAGAGCCACAGGGGATTGAGGGCAGCGCAGGAACAGGATCTGATGCAGGGGTGGGCAAGGCAGCGGGACCCATCCCTGCCCTGGGGCAGCCAGGGCTGGCTTCTGGTTAGAGCAGATTTCAAGGCCTGAAGGATTCCTCTGACCCTTTGCCAGGCAGGGCCCCACGAGGGCGGAGCAGAGAGTGAAGGCCGACCCCCCTTCCGGGAGGCCTGTGGGCAGCAGTCTCCTGTCCAGGGCAGGAGGATGTTCTCACTGACTCGGAGGAAACAGCGCATCCCACATCAAAAAGGGGCCTGGGTGGCTCCCACGCTCTGGCATCGTGGGAACCCAGCTACCCTGGGTTCTCGCAGGGGGCCCGCAGATTGAGAGAGGCTGGGGGCCACCTGGGGACTGTCCCCCAGCTTGCCGACGGGTAAATAAAAAACAGCCCCACCATCACGCTCCACTCACAACCCTCCTCCCAGGAGCAAGACTGACTTTTGTAACCCACGGCTCCGTGGTTTTTAAAGCGTACCAGAGATTGAAGGGCTGCTAAGATCTAAAATATTCCCTTTCTGGGGTCCCTCCTGCCTAACTCCCTGGCCAAAGGCTCAGCAAGACTAGCGTCATGAGCTGGACCAGACTTTGGGCATTATATAGACCTGGGGTAGCCAACTGTTCTTGCTGATTGGTAGAGGCTGCCTGGAGAGCTGTGCTGATGATTCTGCTTGGCTTGAGAAAGTGCTGTGATGGATTAGTGATGTCTGCCACAGGTAGGAGACAAGAAGTGGTGGTACTCGTGCCAAATACTTTTCTTTCCACCATTTTACAGATAGCCCTGGAGAGAAGGAAGGATGTTTTCTCATGAGATAGACAGGAAGGAAGGAAGGAAGGGGATGGGAAGACCTGGATACGTAGAGGGCCTTAACAGTGTGTCTACACTAGAAGTGTTTTAGGGACTTCCCTGGTGGTCCAGTGGTTAGGACTATGCATTTCCACCACAGGGGGCATGGGTTCAAACCCTGGTGGGGGAACTAAGATCCTGCATGCCTAATCATAATAATAATACACTAGAAGGGCTTCCCTGGTGGCACAGTGGTTGAGAGTCTGCCTGCCAATGCAGGGGACACGGGTTCAAGCCCTGGTCTGGGAAGATCCCACGTGCCACAGAGCAATTGGGCCCGTGAGCCACAACTACTGAGCCTGCGTGTCTGGAGCCTGTGCTCCACAACAAGACAGGCTGCGACAGTGAGAGGCCCGCGCACCGCGATGAAGAGTGGCCCCCACTTGCCACAACTAGAGAAAGCCCTCGCACAGAAACGAAGACCCAACACAGCCAAAAATAAATAAATTAGTTAAAATAATAATAATAATAATAATAATAATACACTAGAAGTGTTTTGAAGGACAGTTCAGGAAGAGGAGAAGCTGGAGGTGCCTCCATGCTTTCCTGTAAGAGGATGGGGAGGGATGAGATTAGGGTGGTAACACCCCTGCAAGGAAGGTCCTGGAGGATTATGACAGGCCCTGGGAAGGGGCAGGTGGGCACTCAGCCCCCGTCCCTTGGGCCCCAGCAGGCTGCTGAAGGAGAAAATTAGGACACCTCCACTCTCACCCCTGCACCAAACTATGAACTTTATGTGTTTTAACTCATTGAACCTTCACAAGACTCTATCCCCATTACAGATGGGGAAACTGAGGCACAGCATCTTTCCCCCCTCCCACACCTCAGCTGTCCAGCCTCCGGGGGCCCCCAGGGGTACCCACCCTCCGCTGCACCTCCCTCAGGAGCTGTGTTCAGCAACTCTGGGTCACCAGAGTGTTTGGTGACCCCGATGTCTGCTCCAGATGCTGCCACCCCCAGTCAGAGGGGTCTGGGAGGAGTGCCCTGGCCGACCAGGTGTAAGCCCGTGCCGCTGGGCAGCCACAGAGCGGACGGCTGTGTGCAGCGCATGCGTGTGTGTTACTGTGTGTGTAAAGTGTAAGTCCCCCAGCCAAGTGTCTACCTGTCAGTGTTGGGGAGCATGGGTCATGGTGTCTGTGTGTCCCCACGTGCAGGTGGCAGGGTCCCTTTGCAGGCTGCAGACTGTTGGGTGCTTGTGAGGACCAAGGTGCCTTTACCCTGAATTTGGGGGAGGGGCAGCTGTGGCACGAGCTGGCTTCTCCTGTCCAGTTCAGTGTCCTCATGGTGTGTGCACGTGGTATCTCTGTGTGCTGTTCCCTGGAGTGTGTGTGTACGTTTGTATGGTGTTCTCCATGCAGAGGTGTGTGTATCTGTCTGAACCTGTGTGTGTTCATGGGGTGTGTTCCCTGAGGTGTGTCTCTGTGTACCTTTGTATGTATGCGTGCATGGTGTGTATTGCCTGGTGTGTGTGTGTTTGCATGCAAGCGTGTGTGGCACGCTCCCGAAGTATATGTGTGCCTGTGTCTGTATCTATGTACAGGGAGGGGGCTTCCTGGATTGTGTGTGCATGCCTGTGTGTGTGTGTATCTGTCGTGTGTTCCCTGGAGCATGTGTGTACATGCGTGGGGGGCATGTTTTCAGGAGTGTGTGCCTGTTTGAGCAGCGTTCTCTGTCTCTGTGTGTGTGTGTGTGTCCTTGTGCATTTGGCGTGTTCTCCAAGTGTACCTGTGCGTGTATATATAGCCCATGTTCCCCAAGGTTATGTGTGTGTGTTTCTGGACCCACTGCAGCAGCATGAAAACCTGCCAAACGTACCATTTGCTTAAAGACACTTTCCAGCCAGCTTCCTGGTGCCGACTGGACCTGCTGGGGCAGGTGTCCAGGTAGCACTGGCCAGGCTCAGACCTGAGCAGGCAGGCAAATGGGGAAGGAGCTGCAGCAGCTCCTTCCCCAGCTGTCACTGCCCGCATCCCTTCCTGCACTTCCTCCTGGCACATCCCCAAGCCCCTCAGGCTGCCCCGTGGCTTTTATTACACTCCTTCTCTTCATCAAAAGTTACCCATCCAGGCTTCCGTGCCCATCAACAGGAAGATACCAGTTCATCCACAAAACTAAGCCCTGAAGTCTAGACTCAGGCGGGCACACTGTACAGATCACAACAAGATTTCTCCTTCAGCCCTCCCGACAACTTTATAGGTGAGGTATTATTGTCATCCCCATTTTACAGATAAGAAAACAGAGGATCACAGAGTTTAAGTGACTCTCCCCAGCTTATCACTGCAATACTTTCATGGTTTCCTATCCAAGATGGAGAGAAGTTACACCGTAACTTACTGGGTTCAGGTGCAAGAGAGGTGAAATTAGCCAGGATTACACAGCGATGGTGATGATGGTGGTAATGACGGTTAAAGCTATAAGAGTCTTTGTTAGGTACCAGGAATTGTGCTCAGTCCTTGACATGTAGAATTTCACTGACTCTTCACAGCAAACTTAAGGAAGGTGCCATATTATCCCCATTTTACTGATGGGGAAACAGGTTTATGAGAGGTGTGATGATGTGTCACGTGCCAACAAGCTGCTTAACGGTGGAGCAGAAAGATGCAAGGAGCTCTGGATGATTCCAAAAGCCAGTCCTCTTTGGAGGGAGGGGCAAAGAGGGGAAGCAGGCTACATTTTCCTAGGGCCTCTTCATTTGAAGAGGTGACAGTGCCTTAGTCACAGGAACTGACATCAGTAAATATTCCAGAGGGGGGAAATGTTCATCATCAAATGTCTTTGGGAAACCTGGATTTACCATTGCTAACCATATATCCTTATGCAGGACTTATCAGAGCCTTGAATATGCCCATATGTGTTGTGAATTTCCAAGTGGGAGACAGTGAAGTGTTTCCTAACTGATCCCTAAATCCTCCTTTCCCAGAACCTTTTATGGGGATCAGTGCTCCATATAGCAAAGTTTGAGAGCAGCTAGAATGGCTAAATCACAAATAGTTGGGTTTCAGGCACAGTGGCCAATGAAAGGGAGCAGTTGGGAGCCAAGTGCTCTCACCAGGGAGGAGGCCAGCTGTGGAGTAGGGGAGGGTCAGTACTAAGTCTAGGGGTTCATTCCATTGTCACAGGGGCGGAGGTCCTGGTTACACCACACCCCATAATAGAAGGATGTCGGAGTAGGAATGGAGTTCCCTGGTGGTCGTTCTAGATAACTGGGACAGGCACAAACAGGTCAGAGTGTGGCCACGAGCCAGAGCCAGAAGGCAAAGCAGAGCCCCCTGATCTTCTGGTGTGGGGGTGCTGCAGCCTCTTCTCTTCTCCCCTCAGGGTCCCTGCGCTCCCGGTGAAGAACTTGAATGGTACGGGGCCGGTCCACCCGGCCCTGGCAGGTGAGTCCAGTCCGGCCCCTTGGCTTCGGCCCCTTGGCTCCGCCCCCTTGGAGGGCGTGGCCAAGAGGACACACCCCCTGCCTTTGGGCCATAACACTGGGGTCCATGGGGCCAGCAGAAGGGACTCCACTTGGCTTCAACCTTGGGTGGGCGCTAAGTGGGCGGGGCCCATCGGGCACCCCACCCACCCATCTGAGGATTCCTGGGCTTACCAGGTGGGCGGACTCTGGGGAGAGACCCCATGGGTCCACGCGATGTTGGGAGAGCAGGGCGGGCGGGGCCTGGATGAGCATCCCGCCCCCTGACTGTCGCCACCGCCCCCCAGGGATGACGGGGATCCTGCTCTGCGCTGCGGGGCTGCCCGTGTGCCTGACGCGGGCGCCCAAGCCCATCCTGCACCCACCGCCCGTGAGCAAGAGCGACGTCAAGCCCGTGCCCGGCGTGCCCGGGGTGTGCCGCAAGACCAAGAAGAAGCACCTCAAGAAGAGTATGCCTCCCGCGCCCGATCCTGACCCCTGAACTTGACCCCGCTAACCTTTGACCGCAACCCCTTTGGCTCTTCAACTCCAATTTGGTCTAAAGACTTGTGACCCCATCTCAGTTCTGGTTCCCTGACCCCATTCGCCACCAACTCCGATTACATCAAACCTCAGGCAACCCTTGACATGTGACTCCTGCCAACCCTTACAGCTTCTGACCCCACCCCTATGACCCGTGACCCTGTCCTCAGCCAAGCCCTCAGGACTAGACTCTGGGTACCCTCAAGCCCACCCCCACTCTGTCCTTGCAGGTAAGAACCCTGAGGATGTGGTTCGAAGGTACATGCAGAAGGTGAAGAACCCACCTGATGAGGTGAGCCCCTAGGGGAGGTACCTGTGCGGAGGAGGTCAGGCAGCCTCACCTCCCCACTTGGTTCTAGGTGTTACAGTCTCTTCTCCCGGTTTGTGGGTTTGCCTTCTCACTTTCTTTACAGCGTCTTTTGATGAACAGGAATGCTGCGTTTAACAGAATCACATTGATCAATCTTAGTTTTCACAGCCTTTTTTTTTTTTTTTTTGGCTGCGTTGGGTCTTCGTTGCTGCGCGTGGGTCCTCTCCAGCCGCAGTGAGCGGGGGCCACTCCTCTCCTCGGCGTGCAGTCCTCTCACCGCAGCGGCCCCTCCCGTTTGCAGCTTATTTTTACCCATATTTTCCACCAAACGTGTTTAAGTTTTGCTTTTGATAGTTAAGCCTTTAATCCGTCTGGAGGGGGGTGTGAGCAAGCCATCTCTTCCTCTGCATGTATCTGAATTCAGTACCTGGGGGTGTCCTCTCCTTTTGATAGATGGGGACCAGAGAGGGGGCGGTCTCTTGCCCTTGGGGGATAGGGGGTCTGGCCCCTGCCCAGGAGCAGCGCTGACTGCGGAGGGGTGTCCCGCCCTCCCCAGTCCTCAGTCTCCCCGTCTGTGCTCCCTCCCCCAGGACTGTACCATCTGCATGGAGCGGCTGGTCACGGCCTCTGGCTACGAGGGCGTGCTACGGCACAAGGGCGTGCGACCTGAGCTCGTGGGCCGCCTGGGCCGCTGTGGCCACATGTACCACCTGCTGTGCCTCGTGGCCATGTACTCCAATGGCAACAAGGTAGGCTGGGTGGGGCAGTGGGTGGGGGGTAGGCAGGGGGGCCGGGCGGGGCCAGGACACCTGGGGACCTCACGGCCACTCTCCCCCACCCCAGGATGGCAGCCTGCAGTGCCCCACCTGCAAGGCCATCTACGGGGAGAAGACGGGCACTCAGCCACCCGGGAAGATGGAGTTTCACCTCATCCCCCACTCGCTGCCCGGCTTCGCTGACACCCAGACCATCCGCATCGTCTACGACATCCCCACAGGCATCCAGGTGAGCCCCCAGGCCCCTGGCTTTGAGCCCTCCCGAGGCCACCGCCACCGCCGCTGTCTGTGTTTCAAGCCCCTGCTGCCTCTCCCACAGGGCCCCGAGCACCCCAACCCAGGCAAGAAGTTCACTGCAAGAGGCTTCCCACGCCACTGCTATCTGCCCAACAACGAGAAGGGCCGGAAGGTGGGTGCCGTGAGGGCGGGGGGTGTGGGAGCAGGCTGGGCCCCCAGCCGCCATCAGCTGGACCTGTGGTCCCCGTTCTCCCCAGTCCCTGCACCAGCACTGACCATAACCACCCAGTGTGTGTGTGTGTGTGTGTGTGTGTGTGTGTGTGTGTGTGTCTAGCCCTGCCAGTCGCCTCACACACCTCATCTCATTCACCAGCCTGCAGAAGTCAAGATCTTGACCTCGTTTTAGAGATAAAGAAACGAAGCCTCAGAGAGGGCAAGTAACTTGCCCAAGGTCACACAGCTAGTAAACAGTGGAGCCTGGATTGGAACCCAAGCAGTCTAGGTTCTTCACTGCCATGCTAGAGACTGTCTGCTTTTACTTTTTGTTTTTCAAGAGAAGCCAGAAATTCTGATTTTCATGTGAAATCCCCAGGTTTTTGAATATTGCCAACGAAGTCACAAAGTGGCTGTTTGATACAGCATGAGGTCCAAACCAAACACAGCTGAGGGCCATCAGTTTGAGACCCTTCACCCCAAAGAAACAGGCTGATAACATGGAAAGTGCTTTTACTGGGGAGCTCAGAGTGGGAGTCAGTCTAGGGAAGGAAGTGGCCAAGCTGGGCAGCCACAGGGAATCCTGCAGGGGAGCCACAGTGTGGTCAGGGAGGGACTCAAGCTGTGGGTGGGGCTGGCTGTGACCCTCGCCTGCCCCGCCCTCTAGGTGCTGAGGCTGCTCATCACCGCCTGGGAGCGGAGACTTATCTTCACCATCGGCACATCCAACACCACGGGCGAGTCGGACACCGTGGTGTGGAACGAGATCCACCACAAGACCGAGTTTGGATCCAACCTCACGGGCCACGGCTACCCGGACGCTAGCTACCTAGACAACGTGCTGGCAGAGCTCACAGCCCAGGGTGTGTCCGAGGCTGTGGCCAAGGCCTGAGGCCCAAGGCTGCCCACCTTTCCTCCTGCTTTGCCCCTGGTCCAGCACATGCAGCACATGCCTCCCTCCGCCAGGTGTGTCCTGGCGGCCCAGGTTCAGGGCTGGGGAGGAGCCTGCAGGAGGAACCAGAAGCGTTCCCAGGATCTGGCTGGTAGCTGTTGGGATGATGGGAGGATGGCAGGCCAGCCGGCTTCGACCCTATAGCTACCTGAGAAGGTCGCAAGGGTGTACCGGAAACCACAGCAACCTCCCTACCAAAAAGACAGAGCCCCACCCCCTCACGCAAACACACGTGTCCTGTTGAACACATGCACGCACACCCACGTGCCTCTACTTACCCCCAGACTGGGGGGGAAGAGACAGAAAGACCCCTGTGATGATACTCCATGTGGATTCCCATCTGTGTCTCTATCGCATCTGTACAGGCTTGTCTGCAAACAAAAGGACTCGGGTCAAGCACTTAGGGGCCTGGTGAGGGTCCGGGAGAAAAGGGGGCACTTGGGAGCCTCAGCCTCCCCCCATCTCTGCTACCCACTAATGGGCAATTGTGGGCCCACAGGGTGGAAGCTCCCAGAATATTCAGCAGTTTTGCCAAGGGGCGGGCCAGGGAGACAGACGAGGAGAATCTTATTTTGTGCTTGTGTCTCTTCATCCTTCTGGGACCCTGACCCCCTTCTTCTCCCCTGCCATCCCCAGGCCTTACGTCTGTCCCTGATAAAGGCACTGTTTTCCTTTCCTCCCCACCCCATCCTCTCCACCAAATCGCTCCCAATGTCAAGATCCAAAGGCTGGAGCATCTGGCTTCAGGAATGAGACAAGGAGGCCTGGCTTAGGCCAGCAGGTTTAAAAAGCAGACCGGACAGCAAAGAGTCCATTTCCCTTTCCTAGGGAGTGGGCAGTGGGGTGGCTGATGGTCTCGGCCAACCAGGGGCCTGTTGCCCAGGCAACGCACCAGCTCTGCCTCTGTTGATTGGCTGCCACGGCGGAAGTCAGCCAAGATTTAAAGGGACGCCAGTGATTGCTCTTTTGAAAATCTACCAGTCCCACTGTGGGTGGAGAAATAAATTGTCTTTCTCCTCCTCCGCTGGGTCTTTTCCTGTCAAGAAGGGGTGTGCGTGGCTCTGTTTCTGGGAGCTTTCGGTCCATCTCATGGGGGAGCTTGCAACAAAATGATGACCCAGGACCATTGCCCCGTCAGCCTTGGGCAGCTGGAGATGGAGGGTCCCCATACTTCTCTTGTCCTGGGACAGGCAGGGAGTGTGATGGTGGCAGAGGCGGACCCTCCCAATCCTAGTCCCCAAGAGGGCACAGGTGAAAGCTCTGCTCTCAAGCACGGGCACGGCAATGCACACAGCTGCTCCCTGGTACAATTACCAGGAATGAGGACTTGGGCTGGGAGCTGCGAGCCTCCTGGAAAGTATGGAGGAGCCGGGAGACGCCGTGATCGGCTCGCTGGAACCTCAGAGCCCCAGCCTCTGCCCTCAGGGCGGAGGACCAGGTTCTGTCTAGGGAGAGACAGGGACGTAACCCGGGATCTGCAGCAAGTCTCCTGTCAGTCTCTGCAACATCCCAGGATGCTAGGAGGCTGTGGTGGACGCCGCGGCTCCAGGCGACCCCTTCCGGCCACGCTCAGGATAGCACTGCATCTGGTCCATGTCGCCGCCACCACACCCCACTCCCCCAGCCAGATAGGGTTAGGTTTCTGTCCTACCCTCTAGTCACACAAAACTGGAAATGAGTCTTTGGAGGCCCTTCCAATTCTGCCAGTTGGGTGTTCCCAAACATTTTACCTCCTGTGATTAATTCTCAAACAAAATCTCACCTCAATATATAAAATCACCCAGCCCCATGGTCCTCAAATCTCATGTGCATCCACATCACCTGTGGAACTTGTTTCAAACCCTGATTCCTGCCCTCACGCTCCCTCAGATTCTGATTCAGGAGATCTGGGGACGGTCCCAGGAATCTGCATTTCTAGCAGACAACTTGAGGGTGGGCTTTGAACCACAGTCTGAGAAATCCCTCCCTGGCTCCCATGCTATCCCCATGGAACCCATTTTGAAGACCACACATCTAGACTCGCTCCCTCCTCATTTTATACAGGGTAAACTGAGGCTCAAAGAGAGGGAAAGAGCCTGGTCCAAAGTCTCCCAAGGGTCTGAGTCACGCACGCTGGGCTCTCAGCCTCAGTTATTCCTGAGGGCACCTGATTCTGGAGGCTTGTGGTTAGGATTCTCAGCCAAGGACGGGGTTCAGGAGGATCAATGTGGCTACAGGGATTGGCAGACATGAAAACAGGAAGGGCTGAGCCTGTTTAGTGCCTATCTGGGGCAACAAGGCCACATGGGCATCAGGGATTCAGGTACAGCTGTATCCAGCAGCTCAGGGCCAGGCTGGCCATGTCAGTGTGGGTAGAGGCCAGTCGTGTGAAGCAGAAACCTCAGGCTGAGATAAGTGGGTCAGGTTCCTTATTCCATCCACTCCAGGGTGCCTCAATCCTGAGGGTAAGACTCATTCAGTGCAAGGATGGTCCCCTGCCAAAGGGTTTCCATGCCTGGGTTCTGGGCTTAGGACATATGGGATTAGGATATCTCCAGGAGCCTGCAAGCCACAGCATCCACGAGGTACCGGACAGCCACGAGGAGACTCCTGGGCCAGGGGACGCTGAGAAGGGCCCACCGGCTCTTTCCGCCTGCTTTCAGGCTGGCTCTGGCGTGTCCTCAGGGCCTCAGGGGGCCTGGAGCCACCTTCCGCTACTCCTGAGGCTGGAACTCCTCGTGGGCTTGATCCAGGTCTGTGAGCACCTCCAGCAGACGGGCAGCTGCCTCTCTCTGTTGAGCCAGGGCATCAGGACAGGCCCCTGGGAGAAAGAAAAGGAGGCCACAGGGGCTCAGTGAGGCCAGGGAAGGCTGCTGTAATTCAGATCCAGTGGCTTCCTCAGGCTCCATATGTGCCTGGTGCCCTGAGATCCTAAAATGTGCCAGGGCCACATACACACAGCCCTCTGGCCTGCTGGTGGACGGGAAAGAGGAGAGTGGGAAGGGAGGACAGGGCGGAGTGCTGAGCAAGTTGTGGGAGGTATCAGAGACGGCAAAGAAAAGGGACCTCCTCATCCCCTTACCTTCCGTGGCACTGGAGCCCTTCTCTCTGTCTGCCTCGGGAGTCGTATCCAGGGTGGAATCCTCCAGGAATTTCATCCTGAAAGTTAAGAAGGAGAAAACCAAGCTGGTTCCTGAGTCCCAATGCTGCTCTCGAACCCAGAGATTCTGCTGGTTGAAGGAGACATTACAGGTTCCCACTAAACCATCATCATCATCACAGCAAACATTTATAGCATGTCAGATCCTATTCTAAGCCCTTTACATGTATAAACTCATTTAATTAGCACAAAACACATGTAGGTACTTACTGTTAGCTCCGTTATACAGATGATCACTGAGACACAAAGAAGTAATGTAACTTACCTAAGGTCACACAGCATAATAGTAATTGTTACCCTTTATTGAAGCTAAGTATGTGGCCAGGCACCTACAAAGTGCTTTACCTGTATTAGCGCATTTGTTCCTTAGGACAACCCCATGAGGTATGTACAGTTGGTACCCTTATTTTCCAGATGAGGAAACTGAGATAGAGAAGGTATGCAACTCGCCCAAGATCACACAGCCAGTGAGTAGCCAGTCCAGGATTTGAACCCAGGCAGGCCAGCTTCAGAACCCACACTATGAGTTGGAACAAATCTCCAACACGGATTGACAGTGGTCCTGAGGCCAGCCAGCAAGGTGGAGGGACACATCCAAGCTCTGTGCCCTGTGTCTCTGGAGTCCTGGGTATCAAAAGATCCCAAGATCCATGGGACTTCCCTGGCGGTGCAGTGGTTAAGATTCTGTGCTTCCAATGCAGTGGGTGCGGGTTCGATCCCTGGTCAGGGAACTAAGACCCCACATGCTGCGTAGCATGACCAAAAACTAAAAATTTAAAAAAAAAAAAAAAAAAGATCCCATGATCCAGTTCCACATTAGGGTCCACCTGCGGATGCTTCCCAGTCCTCCCCTGGAGCCTGCACCCCCGGAAGCTCATCAGATGCACATGGAAAGAAAGAACATGTGGACGTGGGGAGGGCACAGTGGGTAGCTGCCCCAGCAGGTCATAGTGAAGTGGGTTGGGTGGTGGGGAGAACCCACCTGAGCCGGTCCCGCCCTAGAAGCAACTGCCGATACACCATTTGGGTCTCAGCATCGGGATCCAGCGGGTCACTCCAGTCCCCCAGGGTGACGGCTGAGTGTGTGCGGCTGCAACCGGCAGCTGAGGGGACACGGCATCATCATTAACCTCCCATTCCCCTTTCAGAAGCCCCAAGGCCAAGCCCTGCCCCTTCTGCCTCTAAAATCACCCTTCAAACCTACTACTTCCCTCAGCCGCACTGCCTCAACCTTCGCCCAGAACAGCCAAAGTCTCACTTCTCTCCCCCTCCCACATTCTAGGCTCCAGCCACAGACCTTTTTCAATCCTTCAGCCCACGTTTGCTCTGCCTGAAACACTCTTCCTTCCTCCAACTTCACTACTTAACTCTTATCCATCTCAGGTCACATTTAAGTAGCACCTACTCCAGGAAGCCCTCCTTGCTGTCCTACCCTGGGGCTGGGTCAGAGGTGTTCTCTGGAGTCTCAAAAGCCACACCTTGGCACTTGTAACACTGTATTACAATGGTCTGGTTATTCACTTGTTTTCCTTGAGAGCAAGCCTGATGTCTGTGTACCACTAGACGCCTGGCGTTGAGTGGGCGCTTAAAAGATATGTGTGCCAGGCAGTGTTCTAATCGCTTTGCATATGTCAACTTATTTACTCCTCACAGCAATCCTACAAGGTGGACACTATTATCAACCCCATTTCACACTTGGGGAGACTTTAAGGCAAGAGAGAGGTTAAGGAACTTGCCCAAGGTTGCAGCGCCAACCCAGGATGAGGTGGGAGACTCTCTGATTGACAGGCGTGGAGGGCGGAGCCTGAGCCCGCCCCGCCCCGCCCCCTCACCTGAGCGCTCGGCCCGGAGGCAGCAAGTCCAGTGCGCACTGCGGAACGCACCGGGGTGCCAGGCGGCCAGCTTGTCCGGATTGGGGGCGCTGGCCTTGCGCAGGGCCGATAGCCACTGGTTGAGCTCGTTCACGTTCTTCAGGGAGTTGGTGGGGGGCGGTCAGAGGTGGGGGGGGACCCAAGGGGCTCCCTCCCCTCCTCCCTCATATTCGCAGCGCCTCACCTTGCACTGCAGGTAGGTGGTGTGCAGCGCTCCCGCGCCGTCCTGCGTCACCACCTGCATCACGTGCGGCAGCTGGAAGGCGCCCTCGTCCACGCGCTCCACGGCGCGGATGTACGACACCGGCATGGAGGATCGCGTCTGTGAGAGAGGACTGTCGCTGCCGGGCGGGCCGGGGGCTGGGGCTGGGGTGGCTGCGCCCAGGGACAGCTTTCCTGTGGGTGTGTGCCCTGGCGTGGGGACATTCACCCCGCGCATCTGTGCTATGTGCGTGTCCACGTGGCAGTCCCGTTGAGTCCTGCAGTCCTGGCCCGCCACTCTCTAAGTGACAACGCCTCTGGACATCAGTTTCCACCATCCTCATCCTCATCCTCCTCATCGCAACCCCTGACAGCACTTGAGATGTAGTTTAAGCATTATACATTTCTCAACTTATTTCATCATTCCAACAGATTTCTGAGGCTGGGTCTATGATTCCTCCCAATTTATAGATGAGGAAGCTGAGGCACAAGAGGATTAAAGGACCCTCCTGCGGTCACTCAGCTGGAGGAGCCAGAATTGAAACCCAGGGAGTTGAACTCTAGAATCTACACTCTGCCGACAGAGTAGAAAGGATAAGTTGTGGGCACCCTCTCCAGTGTTAGCTATTATGATCTGTAGATGTGCAGACACAGAAACGGGTAGATCCAGTGTGTGTCTCAGTTTGTGCTAGACTTGAATGGCAGCCCCATGAGAGCAGGGAGTTTGTCTTGTTTACTGTGGTATCTCCAGTGACTAGAACACTGCATGGTACATAGTAGGTGCTCGAATAAATGCTTGATGGATGAATGAATGAGTGAACAAATGCCTGGATGTGAGTGCGTGTCCAGCCAGGCATGTACCTCTGGGGGAACAGATCCAATTTTCTGTGAGTCTCTATGGTATGTGGGCAGAGACCTGGCTGGTCACATCTGAGTGGGGTTAAGCAGTGTCCATGCCCTGTGCATGTCCACATCTGGGAGGATACGTCCCAGCCACCATAGGTGCATGTTCTGAAGAATGTTTGATGCTATGTGTAGGTGTTTGCCTGTCCGTGTCCTGTGCCCACACTGACCCAAAGATATGAGCAGAGCCTGGCCTCAGAGTTTGGATTTGCTAAGCTGCCACGGGGCCTTGGGCAGTCCTTGTCCCCTCCTGGACCTCAGTATCTCCCTGGGTACAAAGAGGCAGCTCTATGAGTGAGGCCACCCCTGGAAAACCCTCCACAGTGGGCTGGAGCCCCACCTGACACTCAGGACTCCTGGAGTAGGACAGCATCTCCCCGCTGAGCCGGAAGTAGCGCTTCTTGAATGCAAAGCGTGTGGCCAGGCCGGCGGGCTCTTCCTTGCGCTTGAGCAGGTAGCCTTCTCGAACGGTCACCGAGGGCGGGACCAGGGCCCTGGCTGGGCCCCCAGGCTCTGGGAAATGGGGAGGGGGGACTGTGAACCCTTCCCGCTCAGGTTCAACCTGCCGAGGGCCTCATGGAGGAGCGTGATTCTTGGCTCCCCTAGAGGCAGGAGGATGGAGGAGATGACTTTGGACTCCACTTTCTCCATAGGGAATGGAGGCTGGGGGTGGCAGGGAGTGGGGGGCCCAAAGTTGGCCTTGGCGATCCCTTTCCAGCTTGAGGGATGTGCAGGCAGCCAGCAGGGGGAGCTACGCCTTATGGAGTCAGTCCAGGGAGTGCCCCGGATCTAGCCACCCTTAGGGGTCCAGACACAGGCCCTCCCCAGCACACAGGGACCTCATCAGGCCACAACCAGGCCTCCACATTTCGACAGGTTGCTCCTATGTGACTTGGACCCAAGTGTCTCATGACCCAGACCCCACACTCTGATATAGACTCACCCTCAACTCCTCTGCTTAAAACTATCCCGTAGTTCCATTTCACTCCAGGTGAAAGCCAAAATCCTTCCAGCAACCCCACATGATCTGCCCCCCTCACCTCTCTTTCACTCCCTCTCATTCATTCTTCTTCACTGGCCCCCTCACTGTTACTCTCTGTCCCCACCTCAGGGCCTTCGCACATGCTGTGCCCAGCCTGGAACACTTCCCCAGGATCCTCATGGCTTGCTCTCTGTCCTCTTTCAGGTCTTTATTCTAATATCACCCTAGTGAGGCCATTCCTGGCCACCCTCTCTAAAAGAATGACCTGCCACCCCCAGCCCAATATTCCCTTCCCTCTTTTATTTTTTCTCCTAAGCACTTATCACTCCGTTAACACATGTGATTTGGTAATTAATCTTGTTTACAGCTTGTTCTCTCCACTAGAATAAAACTTCCATGAGAGCAGGAGTTTCTTCTGTCTCGTCCACTGCTGTTTCCCCAGCACCTGGAACAGTGTCTATTACAAAGTAGGCACTTAATAGATATTTGTCAATTGCATGAGTACCATGCCACGATTCCCACTCACATCTCCACATGGGCTGGAATGGTCTGGAGGGCCTGAGTCTGTTCGTCTGTGGGACCTAGCATGGTATGTGCCAGGAAATGTGAGTTGACTAACTAGCTGACCCACAGGTCCACGGTCTCAGTGCTAGGGGTGGGGGAGGGGTGGTAGACGGGCAGGTCCCGAGGGTCCAGTGGAATGACAGGCTGGCTGTGCAGGGCCACAGGAACTCACCCTCCTTCCCATCCACATCCACCAGCTGGTCCAGGAAGTCTCTCACACGCGAAATACTCTGCAGCAGGAAGGGGTGTAGGGGGGCCATCCACAGCTCCTTGCCCTGGCCCAGCTGCTGGCCCAGGTTTCCAATGCTCTGCACAGCCTGGAGCAAAGAAGCAGGGATACCAGCGTCAAGGTCACTGCACTGAGGAAGGCCCACTGCAGACCCAGAACAGAGCCCCCGAGTTCTGGCTCCCAAATCAGCGCTCAACAGGAGAAAACTCCTAGCGGCACCTGCTGTAGACGATGCCTGCCCCTCCCTGTGCACAGATATGTATCCCCAGTGCTTTTATTTTGTCCCCTCCTGAACCCAGATAACCCCATTCAGGACTGCTTGATCCCATCATGCATATTCGGGCCCATCAGAACCTCAGAATGTGGCCCCTTTGCAAAGGATGGTCTAATTTGTACTAAGGCATAAATGGCTGCTAGCCTGCTTCCCGCTTTCCCCCTGGAAGGGCAGGGGTTTTGTTCCAAAGAGGGAATTAGAAAGAGAAATGAACGCTTTCACATTCAGGATGGAAAGCTAATGGTGCCGTTTCAAACAGAGGTTTCTCTGGGTCTCATTTGGGTCTTCCACGGGTCTGGGCTCCACTCTGTTCCTCCCATGCTTCTCACTGGCTAAGGGCACCCAAGACGGGGGGCTCCACTGCCGGCACCTTGGCAAGCAGCAGCAGTGAGCGGCTGGTCTGGGGATCTGCGTGCTGGTCCCGAAGGTCAAACAGCTTCGGGGTGAGGATGGCAGGAGCAAAGAATCGCAGGAAGAGAAAGCCACTTATGGCCAGGTTCTTCACATCCTGCGGAGAGGAACAGCAGGTGAGAGGGGTCCCTCAAATCCACTTCTCAGCTGGGGAAACTGAGGCAGCAAGGACTAAAGATTGGCGGTACAAGGGGAAGTAGAATGGGAGACAGGTCAGGAGGCCATCCTGGTCTGCCGAGGAGGTTTTTCCTCTCTGGGCCTCAGTTTTCCCACCTGGAAAATGGAGTAATAATACCAATCCTGCACGATCAGACTTAGCCAAATATCCTCAGAGTCTGCTTTGTGCCAAGCACTATGCTAAGGGCACAGCCCTATGAAAGAGGCATCATCATTATTCCCAGTTTACAGCTGAGGAACCAGAGGCTCAGAGGTGTCAAGTGACTTGCCCAAGGCCACACAGCTATAAGTGGCAGAGCCAGGATTTGAACTCTGCTCTTCACCACACTCTCCTGCATTCAACACTAGCTACTGAGTGTCAAAAACTAAGTCTGAACTGTCACATTTACTCCTAAAGCAATCCCATGGGGGTAGATACTGTTATCTCTGTTTTCCAGATGAGGAAACTGAGGCTCAGTAGTGAACCCTGTTCAGCTGGCTCCCTGGCACATCCCCCAGCCCCAGCCTCTGCCCCTTACAAACTGTAAAGTATGGCGCCCCTCTGTGTGAGACCCAGGCCTGGCCCACCTGCATGCACGTAAGGCTGGTCTCCCCAGCTCCAGCAGAGGGGACTTGGGGAGAAGGTGTCTCTCTATCCTGGGTGCAGGCTCCCCGCAGGGGGCTCCTCATCTACCCCTCACACTCAGCAAGCTATATTTAGCCCAAGAATGTGCTGCAGTGTTTACTTAGGGGTTGTATTCACACATAAGGCGATACCCTCTCTGGGTGTGTGCGAACTTCCCGGGGGCACCTCTGCGTTCACAGTGAGCCCTGCCAGGAGCTGGGCACCTGGAACTGCCCAGAGGTGAGGGTGGAGGTCCCACTCATCTGGAACCCTGAACTGCCCCCAAGGCTGCCCCCCCAGCCCACCATGTTCCAGGGTAATTTTAGTCTTTGATATCAGCTCACTAACTTCCTCCTTTCTTGAGAAGGAGGAACAAGTATCAGAGCGGTAAAGAAAGGGGCTCCCTTGGGTTCCCATGACCCCACCCATCCTCGTGGGCCTGAGGAAGTCCCTGCTCCCTGCCCGTGGCCTCTGCCTACCATGGAGGCTGAGAACTGGGGGACACTTGGGTGCCACTGACCTTGGTTCCTCCCACAAGGGCCAGGCTGTCTGGGGCGCTGGCCTCCCGCTTCCCTCCCTTCCTCCCTGCCTTGGCTGTGTCCCACTTAGCACCTCCACTGGCAACCCAGGCAAGAGCCCTGCAGCTGTGGGGTACATCACCCATGTCCCAGTTTGGAGGCCCAGAGCTCACTCCTCAGGCAGGGATGAGGGAAGAAGGAAAAGATTCCCACTGCGAGTCGAGGCCTAGCCTTGAGTCCACGACTCTTGGCCAAGGTGCCTCACCTCTCTGGGCCTCAGTTTCCCCATCTGTAAGTGGTGAGAGGTGTGGCATAAATCAGGACCTCTTAACCCAGGCTCTAGGGGTTGGGCCATTACATCTCCAACATTGAGCAGGTCCTAGATCTTTCTGCAAAGTGAACCCCAGTCTGCATTTCTATTATGTCAGTGCTGTGTAAGACCTAGCCTCACTCGGTGTCATTTGTAAGCAAAGACTGTGACCGCCACCTCGGAAGGCATGCTGAGCATTAAACCTGGGCGTCTCAAACTGGCAACCCACAGGCCCGTCCAGCAGCAAACGTGTAATGATTGGCTCAAGGTATTATTGTCGTGTTATTGTTGTTAGGCAAACTAGTGCCAAAATTTAAAAAATAAGTTTCCACACATAAAATCCAGACTGTTGGATTAAAAACCAAAAAAACTCTGAAGATCTGGCAATACTGGGTCCCCATTCCTACATGGCAATAATTGATTGTCTGGATCTGCCCCTTTAAGACAAGCTGTGGGAACTCCAGTTTGCCACAGTCCCTACCACTCCCTACTGCACAACACCGTGACTGCTCTGTTTATTTACCTCACCTGCCTGAACCCTACAGCGCCTAGAGTTCAACTTTTGTACCAGTATTAGAAAAGCATTAGCATGTGCAGGGGTTTATTTTTAGACTTTATTTTAGGTGTCTGCTACTGAGTACTGTGTGCCAGCCATCTCTGTCTCTCTGTCTCTCTGTCTCTCTCTAATAGCTGGAATTTAAGAAGTACTTCCTTTGCGCCAGACTGTATTATTTGGTGGTTATGGGCACAGATTCAGGAGTCTGCCTGGGTGGGTGCCTATCCCATCACTGCCCCCTCCTAGCTGTGTAACTTAACCTCTCTGGGCCTCAGCTTCCTCCTCTGTAAAATGGAATAATACTGGCACCCGGCTCGTAGGGTGGAGGTGAAGACTAGACGAGGTAATAAATATGTAAAACAAGGTCTGACTCCTAGAAAGGGCTATATACAGTGTTAACTGCTATTATCACCATCATCATCATCATCATCATCATCACCCCTGGGTCCCAGATCCTATCAGAACACTGTCCCCACTTCTGCCAAGACACACAGCACTTCAGCGTAGGCAGCCCAGGTTATGTCCCGCCCCTGCCCTTCCTCTTCCTGTGACCGTAGACCAGCTACTGCCCCTCCCCAGCCTCAGTCTCCCCATCTGCCCAATGGGAGTGCCTGGCCCACCTTGTGCTCTGCCTGGGGAAAGCGCTCCTCCACACACTGGCGCAGCTGCTTGAAGGCGAGACGGATGGCGGGCGGGCAGCGCCCCACAGAGCCCACAATGGTATCCACGATGGGCCCCAGGTAGCCCTTCAGCAGTCCCAGGCTGGCCTCCCGCACGTGCTCCTCGGAGGGTGCACCCTTGAAGGAGATTCTCCTGGGGGAGCAAGTGGAGGGCTCCGCCTCAGAGCCTGGCATCTGCCTGCTCTAAACACTCGATGGGCCCCCACTGAGCTCAGAGAGCACCCACCTTCCCATCCCATCTCCACGGCCTCCCCTCCTACCATTCCACTGCAGCTGCTTCAACCCACGGAGCTTATTTCTGTCTTGGAGCCTTTGTACCTGCTGATCTCCCTGCTGGGAATCACCTCCTCAAAGAGGCCATCCCTCCCCCACTGCTCATAATCACGGACCCTGGTTCAGTGCATTTTCAGTGTGGACCTGCCAGACACACACTCCTGCCCTAGGGCCTTTGCACTTGCTGTTCCCCTTGCCTGGTACACTCTTCCAGCAGATCTGTGCACGACTCCCTCCCTCAACTCCTCCAAGTCTTTGCTTCCATGTCCCCTTCTCTGGGAGGCTGTCCCTGTGACCACCCTATGGAATATCGCAAGCCCCTCCCCTGCTCTGGCTCTTGCCAGGACCCTCCCTTACTTCATCTCCCTCCTTTCCACTGATCGCCTGCAATAACCTTCTTCTTTAGTTTATTATCTGTCTCCCCCGAGAAGAGGGATTTGTGTCCATTTGCTCCCTGCTACAGACTCAGCATTCAGCCCAGTGCCTGGCACATAGTAGGTGCTTAACAATTGTTTCGTTGAATGGACGATGGAATAGCACTTTTCTATCTGCAATGATCTTGTTCCCTTCCTTCCTGTCCCCATGCAGGTTTAGGGTCTGTCTTGCCTACCCTCAGATTGTGAATTCCATGGAAGCCAGGCTGGGGGTTCTCAGCCCCACTGTGCCCTGGACCCAACAAGCTAAGCCCTGAACTGTCTCTGGCATTGAATCATTTAATCCTAATGGCAACCCAATGTTAGATTAAGTAGGCTGATTGTTCCCGTTTAACAGATGAGGAAACTGAGGCTCAGAGAGGTCCCCTTGCAAATAGGTGGCAGAACAGAGATTATAACTCAAAACTGCCAGTTCCAGAGTCTGTCTGCAACCCTGCCCTGCCCAGGTTCCTGGATGCTCCAGCTCCCTGTGGGCGCCCACTGACTCCCACCATCCTTGCCAGGTGTGCTGGGAAAAGCCCTGGCCTAGGGGTTTCACAGATGGACTCTGCCCTTCTGCTCAGGGCCTGGATTCAAATCCCCACTTCGCAACATCCCAACTGTGCAACCTTAGGCAGGTGGCCTCCCCTCTCTGAGCCTCAGTTTCCTCATCTGTAAAAAGGGATCCTAATACCTGCCTCTGAGGTGGTCGGAAGGTGTGGGCAGCACTTGCTGGGCAAGGCCCAAAGTGAAGGAAAGACCCTCTCCTGCCTCCACCATGGTCCCCAATGGACTGCCCAGCAACCGGCTCGGATGGCTTGGCAGGAACAAGCCCGCCCACCCTAGCTGGAGGAGGAAAGTCCTGGCAAGAAAGGAGGGTCCCAGGGGCTTCCCTGGTGGCGCAGTGGTTGAGAGTCCGCCTGCCGATGCAGGGGACACGGGTTCGTGTCCTGGTCTGGGAAGATCCCACATGCCGTGGAGCGGCTGGGCCCGTGAGCCATGGCCGCTGAGCCTGCACATCCGGAGCCTGTGCTCCGCAACGAGAGAGGCCACAACAGTGAGAGGCCCGCATACCACAAAAAAAAAAAAAGAAAAAAGAAAGGAGGAGCCCATGGGCTTCCCTGGCGGTCCAGTGGTTAAGACTCTGCACTTGCACTTCAGGGGGCGCGGGTTCGATCCCTGGTCAGGGAACTAAGATCCCGTATGTTGCACAGTGCGGCCAAAACAAAAAAAGAAAGGAGGAGCCCAGGGAGGCATGAACTGACTCCCCCGACCCCGTCACTGCCCTGCTCCCTAACTCCATGTCATCGAGCGCTGCAGGATGCCACCTCTGCTCGCAGACCCACGCGGGGCCCTCCCCCAAGGGCCTCAGCCACCACCACCACGATAACAGAAATAACTAGTACTTATGGAGTATTAGTTAATGCTGGGCTTTGTGTGTATAACTCAGTTAATTCTCATGACAATTCATCAGGTAGGTATTCACGGGGGTTTAACTAACTTGCCCAGCAGGTGTGGCAGAGCTGGGATTT
This sequence comes from Mesoplodon mirus, assembly GCF_964341445.2. Classification (NCBI taxonomy): domain Eukaryota; kingdom Metazoa; phylum Chordata; class Mammalia; order Artiodactyla; family Ziphiidae; genus Mesoplodon; species Mesoplodon mirus. Next base: position 15,276,045 of record NC_138989.1, read on the forward strand.
GGACCCAGGGAGCTCATGTCTCAGAGTCCTGCCCATAACCACTGTACACACCGTCTGAGGGGCTGGGCGCTTGCAGGGGAGGCTTTGAGGTAGAATGCGGGGCTCCTGAGCAGTCGTGCTGGAGGGAGGGGTGGGGGGCAGTCGGCAAAGACCCGGCCTGACAAGGCTGCAGGCAGACAAGGGGGCCATGGAGGGTTCACGCCTCAGGCTTGGCTCACCTGGTGCGGCCCAGGTCCATCTTGCACGGGTCCAGCTCCATGTACTTCTTCTCCTCGAAGACGCGGTTAATCACCGGCCTCAGGACCTCGTGCAGGTAGGGCATGCCCACGAGCTGGGGGCAGGGGGGCACCACACGGGGCGGGGCTGAGGGCGAGGCCAGGGTGTGCCCGTGAGCGAGGGGCAGGGGGACCACGCAGGGGGAGGTTCAGAGCGAGGCGGGGGCCTGCCCAAGGGCTGGGGTTGGGGTGCAACTCAGGGCTAGGCCAGCCACCAGCCACCAGCACCCCAGCTCAGCCACCCAGTACCACCTGAGGCTGGCCAAGCTCTGGGGTCCGAGTAAGCACTGGGAAGGGAGTTCCCTTGAGGAAGCTGCCGCCAGGCCCCCCCAGGCCTTCACCTACTCACCTTCAGAAACTGTTCCATTGACTTGGATGCCAGGGAGTTAGAACGGAAGAGGGTGTTGGGGTCAGCTGGGAGGACAGAGGGAAGTGTTTGCTGGGATTTGGGGGGCTGAATCCACCTCACCCCACCCACCCAAGGTGGGGGATCATGATTCTTCCAGCCTCAGGAATTGAGGAGATTTGCAGCATCAACTCCATTCACAGTGCAAAGGCCCAGAGTGGTTAAGTGAGCTGCCTAAGGTCACACAGCTCATGAGTAGCAAAACCAGGGCCTGAACCCAGGACCATGCTCCCAGCTGACTGGGAGTGCACAGCCCGTGCCACATACAGACACAGCAGCCCCTGCCCTCTGCCCGAGGCCCCCCCATTTCTCTCCCAGAGACGCGCTGCAGACTCATCCTTGGGGAGTGATGCCTGAGGGTCATGCAGGCAACTCACTGGTCCGTGCCACCTCGCGCCGGGTGAGATAGTCCAGAAAGGGCCCAGCCAGGCCCTGGCCAAGAAAGAGCTTCACCAGCTTGGTGGCAAGCTCCTGGCGGCAGTCCCCCGAGGTCAGCTCCTCCAGGACGGCCAGGGGGCTGGCAGCATCTTCCTGCACAAGGACAGGAGGCAGGAGAGGTGGCCTGGGGCCCTGGGACCCCAAAGCAGAAAAGCCCAGCTAGACATCCCTGAAGCAAGGGGAGGAGGCCATGCTCCAGATCCCTGCCCACCCGCAGTGATGCACCCACCTCTGCCGGCCCCAGCACAGATTCCATGAGCAACTCCCTGAGTGGCTGGTAGTACTGGGAGGGCAGGACGTGGTCCTCCGTCAGGCGCACCTTCAGCCGCAGAGCACCCAGGCTCCCCCTGGCCAGGGCCAGATGACAGGTGAAGGCACGTAAGTAAGTATGGGCCAGCGCAGTGAGCCAAGATAGGCAGGTGTGAGTACAGGTAAAGAGCATAGATATTTGTAAAACACGACAGGTGTGGACAGGTGTGGCCAGTATAAACAGGTGTGAACAGATATCAACCGGTATAAATACTGTAATAATACAAGCTGAAGGTGGTACCCAACATGGTTCCAGCCCAGCCTCCTCCCTCTGCACCCACGTTTACCCAGAATCCTCCTCTGCTCTGGGAAAGGGCAGGAGGTGGAACCAGCCATTGGGTGGGTTCTGCTGTAGGACCTGCGGGGGGAACTCCACCTGCGGGGGGGACACACAGACCCTCAGCAGAGCTCTGCCCCACCCAGCCCTGGAAGAAGAGGTCGGGCTGCCCACCCAAGGAGGGGCGGCAAAGCCCGCCAAGGGCTACCTCCTCCTCCCATACCGTATCCTGAGGGCCTCCAGGGGACACTTAATTTACAGTTGAGGAAACTGAGGTTCAGAGAAGTGGAGTGACTTGTCCAAGGTCACACAGCTGCTAGAGACAGCATGTCTGGACTGAGTGTATTTTCAGCTCTGTTTAGGGACGAAACTTGCATCCATCAAAAGGCATAAAGGGAATTCCCTGGCAGTCCAGTGGCGCGGCCAAAAGTAAATAAATAAATAAATAATATCCAGAAGGCCCGCAAGCCCCACCTCCCTCTCTTTTTAAATAACAACTTTACAGAGATATAATTCACACCCCATACAATTCACTGATTTAAAGCGTATAATTCAGTGGTTTTTAGTATATTCACAGAGTTGTGTGACCATCACCACTAGTTTCAGTCCATTTTCTATCAGTTCCCCCACCAAAAAAAAGCCTATACCCGTTAGCAATCACTCCCCATCCCCCAGCCCCTGGCAATGACTTATCTACTTTATGTCTTTATAGATTCGCTTGTATTAGACATCTCATATAAATTAAATCATATAAGATGTGGGAGGTTTTGGACTGACTTCTTTCACTTAGTATTGTGTTTTCAAAGTTCATCCACGTTGTAGCATGTGTCAGTACTTTGTTCCTTTTTATGGCTGAATAATATTCCATTGTGTGGATATACTACATTTTGTTTATTCATTCATCTGTTGATAGACATTTGGGCTGTTTCTACTTTTGGCTATTATGAACGATGCTGCTATGAACATTAATGTAACCTTTTTGGTGTGGATATAAGTTTTCATTTCTCTTTGGTACACACCTAGGAGTAGAACTGCTGGGTCATGTGGTAACTCTATCTTTAATCATTTGAGGAATTGCCAGACCGTTTTCCAAAGCCGCTGCACCATTCTACAGTCCCACCAGGAGTGCATAACCAAGTCTTCCTCTTATTTGCTCTAATCTTGCCTCCTTTTAAAAACTGTCAGCCTTTGGAGTTCCCTGGTGGCCTAGCGGTTAGGATTTAGTGTTTTCACTGCCGCAGCCCAGGTTCAACCCCTGATTATGCAGTGCGGCCGAAAATAACCCAAAACTGTCAAGCCTGAGTATACATCCACTACTACTGAGAGGCAAGAAAAATCACACGCATTTTACAGATGGGAAAACTGAGGTTCCAAGAGAAAGACCTTGAGCCCAGTGCTTCCAGGAGTAAGAGTTAGACTTAGATTCTGGAATCAGAGAGACCTGAACTCAAATCTTGACTCTGCCATTTCTTAATCATATGACCTTGGGAAAGCCACTTAACCTCTCTGAACCTTCATTTTCCCATCTGTAAAATGGGGACAACAGTGGTCCTAGCCTCTTAACAGTGGCCATCAGGGTTACATACATGATGTGATGCTGGAGAAGCACTTAGCACAGGGCTAGCACACAGTCATCGTAGGTATTCTCATCCCAGAATAAGAATCTGGGCCCACCCTGTGACCTTGGACAGGTTCCTGCACCAGTGGACCAATGGCACTCCATCACCCAGGCCTGGCCAGGGGACCTGATGAGGCAGCCTTCACACCTACCCTTCCAAGCAAGCCCGAAGACGCCCAGCGCATCTCCCCCTTCCCCCTTGGAGGCAATGGGAAGCCATGGAGGGTGTCAGGGGAGGGGGTGTTGGGGGGGGTGTGCTCACCATGCCCAAGAAGTCATTCTTGCCAACCATGTCCCAGTCCCAGAGCTCCACGCGCAGCGGGGATGGGGAACCTGGCATTTCCCGCAGCTCCAGCACCTCATCCCAGTGTGGGAAGCGAGTCTTCTTGATGGTCTAGGAGAGGAGGGAGTGAGAGAGAGTGCTAATGGGACCACTGTCCCCATTTTACAGATGGCAAAACTGAGCTTCAGAGAGGTTAAATGGCTTTCCCAAGGTCATCTGATGCCCCACTCTCCCGGCTCCGCTACACCACTTACCGAAGTCTCCAAGCTTTGGCTGCCCCAAAACACACGTGCAAATGGGTCAGATGTGCCGGAGATGTCTCGGGGGGCCAGGTCCCTGGGGACACATGAAGTAAGGGGTGGGGGATCACAGGACCCTTGAGGAGCAAGACCCAAGCTGGACCTTGGAAAGGGGGTTCAGGGTAGACCATTCAAATGCTGCTGGTTTCCAAGGCAACGAACTACCCCATTGTAGGGATCCAGCGAGGAGCATCCCTCACCAGACCCATCCAAACCCAGTACCCTCCCATTGACTAATGCTACCCTACGAGGACACGCTACTATGCCCCTATTTTCTAGGGAAGGAAACTGAGGCACAGAAAGGTCAAGTTGAACATCACAAAGCAGCAGGTGAAGGTGCAGTGAGGAGGGGGAAGGGAGCCTCAGTTTCCCTGGAGCCCCTGGATGGGAAACCAGATGCCAGATGCCAGGGTTCAAAGCCTGACTCTTCCATTCACTGGCTGGGTGACACTGGGAGAATTTACTTCACCTCCCTGAGCCTCAGTTTCTTCATCGGGAAAATCGGAGTAATAACAGACCAACCTCACAGGGCCAAGGGTTAAATGTGACAATATGTGTAAAGGGCTCAGCATAGCAGCCGGCAGGTGGTAAGTGCTCAGCTCACTCAACAAACACTCATGCCCACACCGTGCCTAGGACGAAGAAAAGGCATGAAGCAGGGACCCCCTGCCTCTGGTTGCCATGACAACTCAAAGGCTCACCCCAGTCAGCCTCCCCCACCCCTCCTTCCCAAGGTCCCCCAAATCCAGGGACATTCCCCCACACACACACCCAGGGGCTGCTTGTTTCCTCCCACTGCTCCTCTCCCACCCCTGCTCGGCATCCAAAGCCTTCTCTGGTTTCCTAGGAGCCAGCCTAGTTGCTAAGCGACTGCAATCAGTCCCTCTCCTGCTTGCAAGGATCCTGCACAGCTTTGTGGCTGGGGAAGAAGTCATGGGCACAGAGCAGATGAGGTGTCCCTGCCCTATACTGAGTCCTTTTGTTTGTCCCGTGCCTGCCTGCTACTCCATCCAGACTCCAGGGAGCCCCAGCTGGGGACAGAAATCTGGAGGTTGTAGGAGAGGCACAGAGAGGGCAAGAAAGGGCTTTAAGGTCACAGAGCAAACTAGAAATAGAGATCCAGCCCAACCTGGACAAGGATTGGCCTAAAAGTAAGGGTCGAGGGAGTAAGGTGTTGAAATAAAAGGCAGAAAACAAGATAGGAGATGGGAGGGAAAAGAGGAGTGGAAGTATTTAAGGAAATAGAGTAATGGGGGAGCTGAGAAACAGAGAGGAGTGATAAATAGGCAAGAAGGAAGATGAATACCCCAGGAGCTGGTGCCCCTGGAGGTTCATCTGTGGGTTTTACTGGTCCTGCATCCATCTCCTTTCTTATGTTTCTTTGGGACAGGACCTATCCCTCCCTCTCTCCCAGTCCACATGACTTTTGTGGGTTGATCCCTCCTTCCACTGCAGGAATGGGCTTGGAACTCAGGCCTGACCAATCAGAGTCAGTATAATTGGTTTAGTGACAGGCATGTACCCCAGACTGGGTCAGTAAGAATTAGTCCCAGGATATTGGTTGGAAATGGTGAAAGACAGAAGTTCTTTTTCCATTGGAGCTGACAAGTTGATACGATGCCAGTCTGGGGCTTCTGGGGTCATCTTTGCCCCTACCTGGGGAGAGACTGTCTGAGGATGAAGTTAATACAAAAGACATCCAAGGAATCTATTTCTACAGATTCCTGATGTCACTGTTTGAGCACCTGGATCCAGCCATGCCTGAAGCTACATGTCATTCATACAAGCCAATCTGCTTAAGCCAGTATGAATTGGGTGTCTATCACTTACAATTTGATTAATACACCTCCACACTCATCTGTCTGGTCATCCTGAGTATCTGGCCTTTGGTTGCTAGTCACTGGGGCCCCAACAAAGATTTTGCTTGTGCTTTAACCCAAGAAATTTGCAACCTGGTGAGCTTGGACCGTTTGCCTGCCAAGGATCCTGGTTGTGAGCCCAGAAGTGTGCCAGGAGAGAGGTGGACTCAAGGCAGCTGGGAGGACCCAGTGGATTTCTGCTCATTCTCAGACCATCTCCCCATCCAATCCCCCATCATGACCATACCTGGCCTGAAGCACGTGACAGCGAAGACAACGGCCCCTCACATCCTCCAGCATCTGCACGGCCAGGCAGATCTCACCCTGCACCTCTGCATCAGGGTCCACATGGCTCAGGTTGATCCAGCTATCAATTCCTGGAGGGCGCAGGCACTAACATTCATTAAGCGCCTACCGTGGTCTAGACATTGCATTAACTTAAAAATTCAATTAACATTAAAAAGGTATTGAGTCTTGGACCATTCATGCTAGCCTTCTGCTGTAGGTACTGTAATTATCCCTACTTCCAGATGAGGAAAATGAGGCACAGCGAGGAAGGAGCTTTGCCCATGGTCCCACAGCTAGTAAACAGCAGAGCTAGGATTTAAACACAGGCAGTATAGTTCTAGGGCCAATGCCCCTAACCATGTACTATCACACTCTTCATCCTGATATATAAAGCCCTGCATCATTTAGTCCCAATATACTCTCCCCTCAAAAAAAAAACCTTGGGGGCTTCCCTGGTGGCACAGTGGTTGAGAGTCCACCTGCCGATGCAGGGGACACGGGATCGTGCCCCAGTCCGGGAAGATCCCACATGCCGCGGAGCGGCTGGGCCCATGAGCCATGGCCGCTGAGCCAGCACATCCGGAGCCTGTGCTCCGCAACAGGAGAGGCCATGGCAGTGAGAGGCCCGCATACCAAGGGAAAAAAAAAAAAAAAACTTGGACATTCCTATCTCTGAGCCTTCATTCAGGCTCTCTGCTTGAATCAAGTCAATCTTAGTCTCAGTCTTAAACTCTCCCTCTCTCCTTCTCCCTCTCTGTCTCTCATTTCTCTCAACACTTTAGAGATACTGTTCCACTGACTTCCAGCTTTGATTGTAGTTACTGGGAAGTTATTTCAGCCTAATAATTGATCTTGTGTGAATGGTCTATCTTTTCCAAGTTTAAGGACTATGGCTTTAATGTTTGCTGCAGTTTCCCCACAATGTGTCTAAGTAAGGATTTTTTTTTTTTTTTTATCCTGCTTAGTACAGGTTGTGCGTCTTCTACTTATGGACTCATGCCCTTCCTTGAGTTTTGGAAAATTCCAGGTCGTCAATTTTTTTTATCATTTCCTCTCCCCAGCTTTTTCTATTTTCTGCTTCTAGGACTCCAATTAAATGAATATTAGACCTTCTTGGTTATTTTCTATGCCTTCAACTTCTCTTTTACACTTTCCTTCTCATTTCTCTGGGCTAAGGTTTAAATCATTTCTTTCTGAATGAACGATCTGCTGTTGAACTCAGCCACTTAGTTTTCAATGTCAACAATTGTACTTTTTTTTTTTTTTTTTTTTGGCGGTACAGGGGCCTCTCACTGTTGCGGCCTCTCCCGTTGTGGAGCACAGGCTCCGGACGTGCAGGCTCAGCAGCCATGGCTCAAGGGCCCAGCCGCTCCATGGCATGTGGGATCCTCCCGGACCGGGGCACAAACCCATGTCCCCTGCATCGGCAGGCGGACTCTCAACCACTGCGCCACCAGGGAAGCCCAACAATTGTACTTTTTATCTTTAAAAGTTTGATTGGGTTCTTTTCCAAGTCAGTCTGCTTTTTTAATGTATTGCTTTAATTTATTATGCTTATTGCTGGCCCTTTCTGGTGATTAGTTTATTTATTGAATTTTTTAAAATTTCTATAATCATAAATACAAAATCTAAAGTCTTTATGGGTCTAAAGCTGATGGCCATTGTTTCTGCTGACTCTCGCTCATGGTGGCATGGCACACTTCCTTGAGTGTGTGGTGTTCTTTGCTTGTGAAGTCATGCTTGTTGGAGCTCACTCTGTGGGAAATTCAACATGAAGATGCTTATCCCTGGAGAGCAGTGGTGGTTGCTTACTCTGGAACCTTTCAAGGGTCTCAATCTAATGGGGAATTCTCAGATTCAGTAATATCTGCCTTCCTCCTAGCCTAAGATTCGGTCTGTTTGTTGACTGCAAATTTGATATTGACAATTACTTTCAGGGAAATCCTTCCTTATTCCCTTGCTTGTTGCTCACCACTCCCCATTAGGTTTTAGTTCATGATTTGCAGGAGGCGGGGGGGGAACACTGAGGGTTTTTTTTTCCTTCTTTACATCCTTTCCACAATGTATTTGGAATCGCATCTAATTCAGGATCTCACTGTTATGTGGCAGGAGGGCCCCTCTGAGGATCTAGTTCCCTCATGCTGCCGGAAGTGTTAAGTTGCATCTCACCTCTCTAGCTCCACCGCTACCCCCAAGTCCAGGATGCCATCAGTTTTTCTCACTTGATTATTGCAGCAGATACCTAATTGATTTCCCACATCTACTCCTGTGCCACTGTGATCCAATATCCACACAGCAGCCCAGAAACCTTCTGAAAATGTATCTAATCTCTTCTGTCAGTGCGTCCTCTGATATTATGGCTCCAATCTCTTCACTGTCTTACTCAGGGACCATCGATGACTCCCTAGCATCTCCAGAAGAAAGTCCAGACTCTGGCCTCCTCCCCACTCAACCCCCATCAAGTATTCCACCTGGCCTGGCTTACACCTGACCTTAGAAGAGAATCCATGGAGATGTGCCTTAGCATCTTTGCCAGAGCACCTTTAAGAACTAACTCATTCCCCTTCCTCCAGGAAGCCTTCCTTGACCACACTCGCCCTCACTGCCCTCTATCATGTCAGTGATGCCTCACATACCTCCACCCCACATTGCAGTCATTTTAAAAAATAAAAGGCACCCACAGACACATGACAGTTTTGTTTTTTTCTTCCTCCCTGTTCTGGGTAAATGCGTTTTATTTTTCTATCTGTCCATAAGTTCCTTGAAGTTAAGCCTTATATGTCATTAATTTAATTCCACCCCCTTGGGTGGATGTTTGAGGCACACTGGGGACAGCTCAGTGGACAGGTTAACAACACAGACTTAGGAGGCAGGCACAGCCTGGTGTCAATTCCCACCTCTGCAACATCTAGGAGGGACAAGTCACCCCACCTCTCCGAGCCTCACTTCCCATCAGCTGTGAATTTGAGATCATTCTGGTGCATACTTCATTTGGTGTCGTGAGGACTAAATGTAAAGTACTTAGCACTGTGCCTGGCACATAATAAGCCCTCGTTAAATAGGAGTGATGATTATGATGATTGGCACTAGGCTGTCAACTAACGCTAATGAAAAAATATATTATTATATTATTCAGTAAATGGTGTCAAGACAAGTAGTAGTTATCTAGACAAAAAGTAGTAAAGTTTAATCCCTACCCCATACTTTGTATCTGGGTAAATTCCAAATAGATGAAAGACTTAACTGCAAAAAAAAAAAAAAAAAAGGAAACAAATTGTTGCTTGAAAGAATCTTGTAAAAAAAATTGACTTAATCTTAGGGTTGAGAAAGCCTTTTAAGGGGCTTCCCTGGTGGCACAGTGGTTGAGAGTCCGCCTGCTGATGCAGGGGACACGGGTTCGTGCCCCGGTCCGGGAGGATCCCACATGCCGCGGAGCGGCTGGGCCCATGAGCCATGGCCGCTGAGCCTGCGCGTCTGGAGCCTGGGCTCCGCAACGGGAGAGGCCACAGCCGTGAGAGTCCCGCGTACCGCCAAAAAAAAAAAAAAAAAGAAAGAAAAAGAAAGCCGTTTAGGTATCACAGAAAATCAAGAGCCAAAAAAATTTTTTGACTACAGAAAAAGAAACAAATGTTCTTCTGGAAAACATTCTAAGCAAAGTCAAAATATAAGCCACAAGGGAGAAAAACATTTTGCAGCTAATATGACAAAGTTCATTTTCCTCACATGTAAAGGGCTCCTACAAATCAGTAAGAAAAGGCAACAACCCAGTGGGTGAACAATACACATACAATGTGAATAGACAATAGACAAAAAAGGAAATAAAGTGACTCTTGAATATATAAAAAGGTCTTCAATCTCACTCATAGATTCAGACCTCTAATGGAAAACTGATGAATTCATAAAAGTGCTAACAAAAGATCAAGATGAAAAAAAATTAATTACATGGGACTGGGTGAACTGATGAGGATGATTATAATTTTTGTGACTTTCTGTTTGAATAAAAAAAATCTCACTCATAGAGAAATGCAAAATAACCCACACTAAGAGGCAATTTTTTTTACCTATCAGATACAAGATCCAAAAGTTTGGTATTTGTTGGCAAGGGTACAGGATGGGTTAAACTGTTAATTCCTCCAGGGAGGGTAACTTAATTACTATAATAACTATCAAGTGTGCTAATGTGGGTAGTCTTTGATCCAGCAAATCCACCTCTAGGAATTTATCAAGCTGATTGATGTAACTTGCATATATGTGTGCAGTCACGTTTGTACAAGGTTAGTCATTGCAGCATTGTTTGAACTAGGAAAAGACTGTCAACAACCCAAGTGTCCATCAAGAGGAAACCAGCCAAATAAATGATGGCACATCCATCACTGGATGGCACAATGGAGTGCCATGAAGTCATACGAAGATCAAAGAATGCGGAAGCTCTGGGGACACCATTATGGAAAGATCTCCAAGGTACATGGTGAAGTGAAAAGACAGGGTACAGAACCGATGAGTTTAATAGGCTACCATTCTTATAAGCAGAGAATAAAAACACATATAGTATAGTGTGAAGATCACAGACTCTGGAACTAGACAACTTGGTTCAAATCCCAGCTGTCCCACTTAATAACTTTGTGATCTTGGGCAAGTTATTTAACCCGCTGTGCCTCAGTTTGTTCACCTATAGAGTGGGCATAACAAGAGTACCTATCCCTTAGGGTTATTACGATAATTAAGTGAATTGATACATGTAAAGCACTTAGAAAGCGTTCAGCATACAGTAAGCACTATATGTTTTTACTCCTATTACTATTGTTACTTCCTTGCATATATTTAAAATGTCCCTAGAAGGACATACAAGAAACTGACAACACTGAGGATGAGAATGGAGTAGCCGGGGGGACTTCCCCGGAAGTCCAGTGGTTAAGACTCCCCGCTTCCACTGCAGGGGGCGTGTATTGGATCCCTGGTTGAGGAACTAAGATCCCACATGCCGTGCAGTGCGGCCAAAAATAAAAAAAAGAATGAAGTAGCTGGGGTAAGAGGGACAGTTTCACAGCTAATCTTATCTTTTGAATATTGACCTATGTAAATAAGCTAACTGCTCAATAAACGAACTAAATTAAAATGAAAAACAAAAGCAACAACCAAGATAATTTTCCCCTGAAGGCTCTGTGTTGCCCCGTGCTGCTGGCTATGCCCTTACAACTGCCACCCCCTCTGCCCTCTGCCCGGCCGGGGGCCAGTGCCCCTCACCCACCTCGGGGGTCAGCTGCAATGGCCTCCCTGCTCAGTGAGATCTTGCCTATGATGTCGTCGTGCCTGCAGAAAGGCAGGCAGATGAGGGTCCAACTTAGGGACCCCTGCCCCACCCGTGGAGAGGTGGAGGCAAGGCGTCAACGGCTGGGTGGGTGGGTACTATGTATTGGGGTGTCCCGCCTTCCCTCAGATATCCAGGCTTGGGTCCCCAGCACACACACCCCACGGTATCCTCGTCCAGCACATAGAAGGCCAGCTGGTGGAAATCCAGGGACAGGTGCACTGTGTACTCCTCCCCCCAGAAGGGGCTCAGGCTTCGCCAAATGGTTGCTGTCCTGCAAAAGGGGACATGGGGGGCTGAGGGCCTTTGGGCCACACAGGCAGCAGATACCTGGGGACACAAACACACACACACAGGGATCCAGACACATACACACCCAGAGCTACTCAAATACACTCAAATACAGCTACAAACACACACACTCATACACTCAAGAATCCAGGCATGGAGACACACACAAATACACACAGAAACCCTGACCCTCACACACCCAGGGACCTCAACACACACATGCACACACACACACACACACAATCACACACTCCCATGGGGATACACACTGAAACAGAGATATTCACAGATATATCAAGGAAGCCAGAGACACAGAGACACATTCACACATATACAGATATACATATGCATCCTCAAAATTTTCTAGAAACACACATTTGTGTGTTTCTACATATAGACACGTACAGACACACAGAGAGAAAACAGAAACATTCACACAGAGACACAGAGAAAAGAAATGCCCGAACATGGAGACACACATAGACCCACAGACACACACTCACATACATAGGGTGATACGCAGCAGAGATACACACACAGAATCACACTGTCACACAGTAACTGATAAGACACACAATTCCACCCATCCATTCATTGATTCACTCCATAAACACTCACCCTGACTTATGTGCCAAGTCTTGGGGGCTATGGGGAATCAGAGGAAGAGGTGCCAAGGTCCCCACCCCCACAGAGCCTCGCTCAGCAGACTGGTGCTCCCTCCTGAGCCCTTGTGACATAGTGAAAGAAGTTCTGTGATTGGTTAGCTCAGTGGTGCCCACTGGGGTGAGGATAGGAGGGGTCAGGAAAGGCTTCCTGCAGGAGCTAGTCAGGCAAAGCAGGGAGAAGGGATGAGAACAAGTATTCCACATGGCTGGAAGAGCACATGCAAAGGCCCTGAGGCAGGAATGGTGAGTTTGAGGAACAAGAAGACGGTGGTTGGGAGGCAGGGAAGTGTGAGGGGCCAGGAGACCATGAAGTCAGCAGGGGCCAGTAAGCAGGGGGAACCCCAGGAGGGTCAGGGACCAAGACAAACCCATACATCTCACCACAGCACCTCTGCAGATGCACTTCCCTTTACGCAATGGGGGAAGAAAAGAACCTACTTTGCCCAGTGAAGACACACCAAAATTTACAGTTGCAAAATTTGGTCTGCACACCTGCCACTGCCTTCCTCCTCCCTTCCACACACTCTTCCCCAACAAAGAGTATGAACGTGGACACACACACATACACACACAGCCCAGGGCCCCACCATCAGACGGACTCTCCTCTCCAAGCACCCTCTTCCCGCTACCCTGACCTCTTCTCAGCTAGAAGTCCCCTCAGGCTCCCCAGCCCCCGAGCTGAGAGGCTCCTCAGAGCCCAGAGGGGGTGACAGCCTGGGGTCACACGGAAAATCAGTCTGTGGGTTTGGGGGTGGTGTCACAGAATGTGATAAGGGGCAGCACAAGCACAGAGAGAATGATGGGGGGTGGTCGGCTGGTGTGCTGCAGGCTACCCTCCCCCACACGGGCTCCCTGCCCCCAGCTCCCGGCCCATCTGGACCAGAACTGGTGCCAGGAGGATCCTGAATCCTGCTGTCTCCATAGGAACCAAGGCCTCAGCCGCCAGCCCACCCACACCCTTCAGGCCTGCGGGGACTGAGAGCCGTCCTTCAGCCTGCAGGGCTGGCAACCAAGCCCAGCACAGCACAGCCCAGCCCGATGTCTCCCCAGCCCGAGACTCGTTCACACACACCAAACATCTTCACATCCTCACATGTGTTCACAGTGGCGCCTGTATACCCAAATAAGCAGACATTGGTGCACACATGCGTGTACACGGCAGCCCACGTGTGCACACACACGTATACCCCCCCCACGCTGGTACACAACGTGAACCTCTGAGCCTGCACACCCCCAGGGACACGCACCAGTGGTCGCAGGCATTCACACCAGCCCTCCGACACGCCGACACACACTCACAAGCAGGCCCAGCCAGGCGCACATGCACACACACACACCCCCACACACACACGTACACACTCCGGTGCCCGCAGCACCCAGCAGGCCCGGAACCAGCCAGCCCAGGCAAGCATGAGATGCCCGTCCCCGGGGAGGCCACTGCGGAAGGTACAATCTGGCCGCCACTGAGTCAGCCCCAGGACGCCAGCAGGGACATCATCAGGACAAGGGGGAAGGGGGAAGATGTCGGCCAGTTGGTGGGACCAGATGGAGAGGGGAGCCGGCGGCCCCTCTGTCTGGGCCCATGGTCAGGGCACAAAGCACCCACCATCAGGCCTGCGAGTCACCCCTTGGGGTAAACGTTGCCCTCCCCCAGGTCCTCTTTTCAACGTGAATTCTTGTGCCTGGACTCCCCAGGTCAAGACGGAGCCCCGGCCCCCAGCCCTGCTCCCTTTGCCCTCCCCTCCTCACCTGGCCACCACTTCGTCGTCCACTTTCACTATGCAGTAGGGGTCACTGCTCCCAGACCTGCGGAAGGAGGAGGTTTGGGGAGCGGGCTGGAGAGAGCAGCCCTGGGTGGGGATCCCAATCTGCCTTCATTTTACAGATGGGGGCAACTAAGGCCCAGAGAGGGGAGGGGATTTGCCCAGGGTCACACAGCAAGTTCAGTGGAGGCAGGACCTCTGGGGACCAGCAGACGGTGTCATGGCTGCCCAGCCCACCCATTGTGGACCTCCTTGAATGGACCCTGGGCTTCCACCCAAAGAAATAGAACACTGAGACATGAAGCCAGAAAATTTGGAGTCCCGGTCCCAGGAAGCCCGAAGCGGTGGTCCAGAGGATGTGCTCTGCTGGGGAGTCATCCCTGGCCTCAAGTGTACTAACTGTGGAACCCTGGCAAGACCCCTTCCCTCTGTGGGCCTCAGTTTCTCTGCTCTGTAAGTCGGGTGTAATGTTTTCACATACCCCCTAGGGCGGTTGGAGGAGCTAAAGAAGCTAATGCATGGTGCGATGCATCATGGCCGACCCCAGAGCTTTCCCCACAGGTGCCTGAACGCCACCCTCAGGGTAAGCATTGCCCTCTCCATTGGGAGTTTCCCTGGGAGGGGACTCCCCATAGCTCAGCCTTCAGCGGGGATGGACCTCAGCAGCCGCTCTCACGGCAGGCACAGACCAGGGCACCCAGACCTCAAAACAACCAGTAGGAGAAATGTGCTGCATCCCCTTGAGTAGCCATGAGCCACAGGCCAACCAAAGCCAGTTCCATCCCCCCTTCATAGTAAGAGTTACTAGTCCATCCCAAGCTATCGACCAGGGGCCCTCAGCTCTTTCCCCCACCCCCGCCCCCTTCCCATCACACAGGCTTCCTTTGTCTTCCACTAAGCTCAGTCCAGCCTCAGGGCCTTTGCACTTGCTGTTCCACCTAACTAAGACACCCTCTCTGTTCCTGATCTTGTCATGGCTGGCTCCATCCTATTATTCAAACCTCAGCCCAAAAGTCACTGCCTCAGAGAGGTGGTCCTTGATCACCACCATCCTCCAACAGTAGACAGTGTAAAATTGATCTCGGATCCCTCTGAGCATGTGAAATCATCTTGCTCCATTTCTCTCTGTTTAGTGTCTGTCTCCATGGCTCCCTGCAACTTCCGAAATCTGATTTCCTTGGGGGAGGAGCTGTATTTCCCCACCCCCGTCTCCCCCCACCACCGCAGAGTCAGAATTCGAACCCAGGTCTGTGGGGCTCAGCACACATGTTCTTAACCAATGCCTGCACCCCAGCTCACGATCCCTTGCCCAAATGGCCCCCTCCCCTGACACCCCAGCCCCCGACATCTCTCTGCTCCCTCTCTCAGTTCAGTTCGTCACTGATCCACAAATGCCTCGGGGATTCCCAGGAAGAGGGACGCTGGCACCACAGCTGCTCCAACCTCGTCTGCTGGCTGAGCCCTCCCCATGCCTCGGCTCCCTCTGTGGACTCTTCCCCTAGTTCCCTCTGCTGGGTGTACCTCCATTTCCCCATCTGCTCTCCAACCCTGAACACCTCAGACTGCTTGATGTCCTGTGTCTCTGAACTCCTCTCTGGGTTCTACCTCTGACCTCCCTTCTGCGTAATGCCCCAGGCCTCAGTTTTCCCATCTGATGTATCCCAAATCCATTGGGCTGAGTAACCCTGGGAGCCTCAGTTTTCCCATCGGGCTCCACCCCCCTGGATCCCCGTGGCTGGTAACCCCCTCTATCTCATTTCTCTCTCTGGGTCCTCTCTCCCTGAGCTTCTTTTAGACGGGCTCCAATCCCTCAGTTTCCCCAGCAGCAGATGTGGGACAAATAGGCTGGGATCCATAGAAAAGGGCTGGGAGCCACGCCCCCTCCCATCTACCCGGCCTGACCCCTGGGTCTCTCATGGGAGCCAAGCACGTCAGCTCCAGGGCTCTGACGCACAAGGGCCTTATCAGGCTCCTATCAGGCAGGGGCAACAGTGGCGGAAGGGGGCTGCCCCTTCCAGACCCTCAGTCTCTCTAGACCCTTGGCCTCTCCCACGGCTCCTGCCCCACCTCAAGCATGGGAAAGCAGGCCCATCGGCCATTGCCTGCCCAGTCTGGTTGTGGCATGGGGGCAGTCAGGGTTCAAATCCCAGCTGTGTGACCTTGGGCAAGTGACTTTGCCTCTCTGTGCCTCGGTTTGCCCATTCGTAAAATGGAAATGCTAATAGGACTACAGGAAGTGTTAAACACAGGACCTGGCCCATAGGAAGCCGTCAAAGACATATAGCTGTTATTATTAATGACAGAAATAACTCTCAAATTATCAGCTGAGGCCTCCTCCCAAGCCAGGCCAAAACCCCCTCAAACCTGGTGAGGCTTCAGGAAGAATCTGGGCCCTCTCCCTTAGGAGAGGGGAGAGAGGACATACCCATCTAAGAGTCCCCACGGGCATGGAGATCCCAGCACGCTCTGAGGGAGCCCCTCTGAAGAAGGGCACCAACAGCCAGGGAAACTGAGGCAGTGTGGCTGGATCCCCCACTGGGGCTTAGTCGCTCTCCTCCCTACCCTGGTTCTGGGGCGTGGCCCACCTCAGAGCTCACCTTGGCCCGGGAACTTGGGGGAGGAGGGGTGGCCAAGAGACACAGGAACCAGGTATGAGTCAACTCCCTCCCCAGGAGAGGTAGAGGGAGCCCCGCGAGCCATGTCCGGGTCCAAGGACAACATCCGTCACTCCCTCATGGCCCTCACCCAGGACTGGTGGAGGGGCCAGAGCACCGTGAGATGGAAACCTGGTTTCTGGAAGGTTCTCTCCCTCAGCCCCCCAGCAGCTGCCAGGTCCCCACTCCTGACCTCACTGCCTCGACAGTTCCAGAATCACTAATTCTCGGGTGCTCTGAGAGGGCATCTCATAAGAGGGGAATCAGGGGGCTCATCCAGATGCTGCATTTGCACAGCAAGCTAGCTCTTTGCTTTCCTCAGGTGTGTGTTTTTGGGGGGTCGCTGATGAGGATGTGGGGAGCTAGAACTGCTCTATGCAGCTTCCCCCTTGACACAGCTTCAGGGTTGGGGAGGGGGGATGTTCGTGAAGTCAAAGGCAGGATACTCCTTACTGGGGGCCCACAGCTGGGGGAGTGAGAGCATAGCTAAGCCCCAGCCTGTGCGAAGGCTCAGAATCCACGTTCCTGCTCGCCCTGGCCAGCGGGTAAATGCTAAGGGTTCTCCACCCTCAGCTGCATGCAGCTTGGAGACTCTTGTCCAGGGTTTCCATTGCCCAGATGGGAAATCCAAACCCAAACAGGACTAGGTTCAAGGTCACAAAGCCAATGTCCTGCCAAGGATCCCACACCTGTTTCAGGTGCTGACACCCTTAGAGCCCCTTCTGGGCTCCAGGCCAGGCTGGAGGGGGGTACCCCTCTCCCCATTCTGCTGATTCGGCAACTGCTGACTCAGCCCTGAGGGAAGCACAGCCTAGGACTGGTACTCAGGGCAACCTGAGGGTCCTCCAGCCCCATCACACCTGGCTAGGGAGGGGGCTGCAGGGGGAAGTTGGCTCTTCAAGCGGCTTAGCATCCAGGGAAGGTCCCCACTGGGCTGGAAGCTGCTGGCTGGGGAGCTTAGGGTTTTGGGTCAAGAGGACCCCAGTCTCCCCCAGGCCTGGCTGGTGGGCCACCTGGTGACACTCTGCAAACCTAAATACCAGATGCACACAGAGGAATCCTGGGGCCACCTGGATCCCAGGCCCTCTGGGGCTCCTCTCCAGGGTTCTCTTAACAGGTGCCCACCCAGGCCTGGAGAAACCCCACCTAAAGCCCCTCCCCAGCTCTGACAGAATCCGACCCTCTAATCCCCAGGGCTGAAGCCCTGGAAGACCCCCTTTAGTACGTCCCAGGAACAAAGACACCCCCTTCCTGGGGGCGGGGCGGGGCATCTGCTAAGTCTTGGTGTCCCCTCCCACCAGGAAGCGATGGGCGTGGGGCCTCTTGCCCCATGAAGGTGGATGTGCCCCAATACTCGGTCTCAGACAAGAACCCCCGCCCACTTCACCGACCTTCCCTGGAACGCAGAATGGGCGACCCCCGCCCCATCCCATGCCCGGCACGCCCCCCATCCCCGACTGGCCCCGGGGGTACTCACACGTCCTTGGCAGGCAGCGCCCGGCCCTCCACGACGCGGACATTCAGGGAGCTGCTCTTGGCCATGGCGCCCAGCCCCAAACTTTCCGGCCAGGAGGGCGTCCAGGTTCCGAGTCTGTACCGCGGCGGGGAGGGCGACTACGTGTCACAAACAGAGAGCCTGGCACCCTGTCCCGGGATCCCAGCGCCGCCTGTCCGACACGCGGGTAGCTGAGCGAGAGGTTTCCGAAAGAGGAGAAAGGATAGGTGTCCGGGGGGGAGGGGGCGCCCCCGCCAGACTCTACAGGTAGGAGCTGGGCGCCGAGCCGGCTGGGCGCGCGGGGGACACCGCCAGCCCTTGCCTTCTAGTCCAGCGCTCCCGGTGGGCAGGCGGGGAGGGCAGGGGGCGGGAGGGGCGGCCCAGGGCCCTCCCCGCAATCCCGCCTCCCGCGGCACCCACCCCCCCTCCGCCAGTTCCCGGGCCCCCTCGCGCGCCCTCTGCCGGCACCCCAGCCAAGCGTGCGAGAGCGCACCGGCCTCGGAGCCCCGGGTGCCTGGAGGCTGGGACTGCCAGGTGGAGAGCCGCCCACGGCCATGATGCGTGTGGCCGCAGGCTCCTAGTGAGTTGGCATCGGGCTCAGAAGACACAGTATGTCCCCTGCCTGCCCTGCCTCCAGCACGTTCACACCTCCCCGGCTCTCCCCTGCCTACCATCCCGGCGCCGCCTTCTCGGTCCGACCTTCTTGCCCCATCCCGAAGCAGTATCGGAGATCGCGGGAGGCGTCGCTAGAGAGAGTCACACTCTCCCTGGGGGTCCTTTTCAGAGTCAAGGGAGGGGCCGCGAACATCCCCTTCCATCTCTTTTAGTTTCCAATTAAACCCAGACTGTGCGAGCGGCAGATCCCGCGTCACTGGCTGGCACTGCGGGGGCGGAAGCCGCAGCCGGAGGGGGAGGGGAGGGCTTGAAGATCACCACCACAGCGATGGTAAAAGTCATCTACAATTGTTTGAACGCTTACTGTGTGCCGGGCACTGTTCTAAGCGTTTTACAGGAATTTCTCACCTTCGTCCTCACAATAATTCTATGCGTTACTTACTATTGTACTAGTTCCCCCACCCCCCTTGTATGGATACACAAACTGAGGTTCAGAGGGATTAAATAGCACTCGGAAGGTCTTACAGTCATTGATTTGCCTTTCTGGATTTGAATGCTGGCTCCGCCACTTGGTAGCTGTGTGGTCTTGGGCAAGTCTCTTAACCTCTCTGTGCCCTGGTTTGGTTTTCTCATCGGTTCATGTTATTATAGTATCTTGCTCACAGGGTTTTGAGAGAATTAGATGAGATAAAACAGATATGAAGGAAGCCGATACAGATCTCAGAACACCGACAGGCACATAAGAAGTTTTCAGAAAGTGTTTGCTATTATCATTATTGTTCTTCAAGGCATAGCTCAAATATCACCTCTCCTAGGAAGTCTTCCGGGATGTTCTCCCATGCCAGGCAGAGGTTTTCTCCCCTTTTTCTCTGCTCCCACAGCTCCAGGTTTGCACAGTTTTCGAGTTTTAAATGTGATAATGTGACTGGAAAGGCCTGTCCCAGGACAGATACACACACACTATCTCTGCGCATGAGTTTTTTGTTTACCTAAGAGTTCTCAGAAGGGACTCTTTCTGGTCAGGTCAGCCAAGGGCTGGGCACCAATGAGAAGGCTCTACTTATTGATTTCGGGAGTCAATGCCCAGACTGGCAATTCCGGGAGGGCCCTGCCCAGCCACAGGAGCAGCCCCGTGATCTGCTTCCCCGTCTCCCTCCTTGACTTCCCACCCAGCACCCCAGCCAGGCTGGTGAGGAATGCAGATCCCTGGAATTCTCTCCCTGGCTGGCCTCCATCTGGTGAGTCCTTCCAAAGTCTGGGCCTCAGTTACCCCATCTGGGAAATGGGCCTAGCAGGGCTGGCCCCAAGGCTTAGAAGCATTGCAACATCCTTCAACAGGGTATGAGGGGTGATGCAGCATTGATTCCAGAGCAGTGGTAGCCCTGAGGGAGTAGTTAAAGCCCTCCCATAATCTTTATCAGTTACCCCAGATCCTCAGGAGGAGAAAATGGTACTTGTTATGCGACTGCTACTTCAGGACAGGTGTCCTGCCTCTCCCCGCCCCCACTCACCTAGGTGGGAGCTTGTGGCGAAACCTTTTTCTTCTGAAAAAGAGACCTCAGATAGGCTATCCAGCCCCCAGGGACCCTTGATGGAACCTGGGGGTCTTGTCCTAGGGCCACCTGGGATGCCAGTCAAACCACCACCAGCCATCTTGGCCCAACTTCCGGAGCTGAGCAGGAAGTCACATTCCCAGACTCCCCTCCCCAGGCTCCCAGGAGGGTTACAAAGGCTATGGACTGTGCCAGCCAGGCCTCCAGGGAGCTAGCTCTGTCACCTACCCAATATCCAGCGTCTGACCCTGCAATTTGCCTGGAGTTGTGGCCACAGTCTCCATACTTTCCAAATGGCCTGGCTACCTCCTGTTGTTCTGAGAAGCTTTGACCTGAAACTGGCAGAGGGTTTGAGGTCTCCTAGGGCAGTTCCCGTCAAGGAACCAGAGGGGGAAATGTGGCCCAGAGGAGTGTGACTTGCTAGAGGCCATTTGGGAAAGAAGAAGGCAGGCTCCTGAGAGCCCAGGCCTGGGCTGTCATGTGGAAAGGGTCTCACCTTTCTCGTGAGATTGTTGTAGAGTTAATCAAGATGGCTGTGTAAGGCACCTGGCATCATTTCTGGCACATAGTAGGTGCTCAGGAAATGGTTAGCTGCCTCCCCTTCCCCATCCTCTAAGCCTCTTCAAGACAAACCCACTATCATCTTCTTGTCAACTCTGTGCATAGTCTACCGCCCATGGGATGCACATAGCAGGTGCTTCGTAAAGCCAAGTGGGAGGAGATACTGGGCTGAGGATTTAAGAGCAGAGGTTTTAGCGTTCAGCCCACCTGGGATTGAATCCTGGCACCTACAGGTATGAGCTGGATGCTCTTGGGCAAGTGAGTTACCCTCTCAGTGCCTCAGTTTTCCTCATCGGTAAATTGGGAATAAAACTAGCGCCCACCTCATAGGCTGGGTGTGAGGATGGGATGAATTAAACGTCAAACGTTCAGCACAGCCTGGCATACAGCAAGTGCTCATAAGTGTCACGGCCATAATGGAACATCCTGATCCCACCACTGTGCCTGACCTTGAGCCCCACTTGGTGACTGAGCTCTGAGGCTGTGTCCTAAGGACTTTGTGGCTGGGGCAGAGCGCCAGGCCCAGCCCTGAATTCCAGGGATGGATGGAGCGGCCACACTTCAGTGGAGCCAGTGCGGCTCCGAGTTGCTGAGCTGGGGGAATCTGGGGGTTTGCATCCCAGCTGTGAAATCTGATAGCAAGATCTCAAGATTGGGCTCCTGCACCCCGATGAGCCTCACTACCCAGGACGAGTCCCACCCCCTTCGTCTGAGATGCTGGGCCTGGGGCCCAGGGAGGGCTCACAGACACAGAGTGGAGAGGGCTCCTCATCCCAGAGTGGAGATCAGGCCTGGGCACTGACAGGGGTGTGCTGAAGCTTGCGCCTACTGGTCCCTGAGAGCCGGCTGTGCCCACGCCCTTCCAACCCCGTGTTCAGCAATGCCTCATCAGGAACTTGAAATCAACCACAGGAGGAGAATTTGCACCATGGAAATCAGCAAATAAACACTACAATTTGTTTTGGAGAGGCAATTTAACAACACACCACTGGGTCCAGGATTCCCTGGCTGCATGGCCCTCTCGACCCCATTCCTGAATTCAACACCTTTAAGATTTTATTCATATTCCCCCCACCCCACCCCCTGATCCTACCTTTGCCCTATTCTTCCACCAGGAAAGCCTTTACATTCCTTTATCTACCTATTTCCTGGTTTAAGTCCCACAGATACAATTAAATGAAAATTATGACGGGTGGGGTGAAATAAAGTGCAGATAATGTAAGAGCAGTGCCATGGAACACTAGATAGCTATGTGGGTTGTTTTCAATATTTGTTTATTTATTTGGCTGCGCCAGGTCTTACTTGTGGCACGTGGGATCTTCGTTGTGGCATGCAGGATCTTTAGTTGCGGCATGCGGGGTCTAGTTCCCTGACCGGGCATCGAACCCGGGCTCCCTGCATTGGGAGCACAGAGTCTTAGACCACCAGGGAAGTCCCAGCTATATATAGCTGCAAATGGCATTATGTTCTTGAAGACTATTTAATGACAGGAAAAGTGCTTTTAAAAAAAAAAAAGCAGGTCATAGGGAATCCCCTGGTGGTTCAGTGGTTAGGACTCCGTGCTTTCACTGCCGAGGGCATGGGTTTGATCCCTGGTCTGGGAACTAAGATCCCACTAGCAGTGTGGCGCAGCCAAAAAGAAATGCAAGTCGTGGGAAAAACACAGTATATACAACCTTATGTAGGCATGGTACTGATGCCATAAAGTATTATATATATATAAAATTCTTTTCTTATATTATTCCTTTCATATATATAAAATGTTTACATATTATATATAAAATTCTTTTCTTACTTAACAAATGTGTATTGAGCACCTACTAGGTACTAGGCAATGGGGATACAGTGAGGTACACACAGCCCAGCCCTGCTCTCATGGGCTCTTAGGAGGGTGATACAGACAAAAGTAATGGGCAGCTAGGAACAGACTCTCAGTGGGAAGTACGAAGTGATATGTAGACAATAAAGCAAGCACAGAACTGAGGGCTTTCTCTGACTTAATGGCATGTGCTTCTTTTTAATCAGATATTATAATCAGACAATAATTTGTACTTCCTCTGGTCTCTGAAAGCCCCGCTGCCCTTGCTTCGTAGCTCTGCTCACAGCCTCCGGGAAGCCTGGAAGGTGGCAGGGAAGGCAGTGATGACCGCCCCCCACTGCCCGCCTGTTGGCACCTCTCTGTGACCTTGGTCTCTTGTTCCCTTGTTTTGTGGGGATTTACATGCTGTCTTATCTCCTAAATGTCAGGGACAGTGACTGATTCATGCAGTGCCTCCCACGCCAGTTGGCACATAAGAAGGACTCAGAAGACACTGTCTGGGTTAAATAGTATCCAATTCCCCTCGAGGGCTGGAATCTGGCCTCTCTCCTTGTGGCAATGGTCATATTCCTTTTTACTCCCTTTCTCCCCACGGTGCCTTAACATTGCCAACTCACCACCTCTCCGCTACACCTTCACTCCCAAAAGGGGAGACAGACCCCTCCTCTGGCTCCGCAGACCTGTGCATCTCTAGACGTCAGTTTCCCCTGCTGGGAAGTGGCACCATCCCTTCTGAGGCCACCAAGATCGGGACCAGTTGGGGGTGAGGAGCGTGTTCTTTATCTCGGGAACACAAAGCCTCGTTTGTGAGTTCCAGGCACGATTCTGGGCAGGAAGCCATGTGGGACAGGAGGCAGCAGGATTTCCAAAGCCCCTCTTGCGGGCTGGCTGCCAGGAAGCAGGGCCTGTAAGTCCCCTCCTCCCACAGCCTGAAGACAAGGTGTGCGTCCGCAGGCTGCACCCGGCTTCCTCCTTCCTCAGCCCTACTCCACAAAGTGCCCCCCCTGCCCCCGCTTTGGAATGGAGAAGTAGGAAGGGGGAAGCTGCCCAAGCGTGAGACTGGGGGTTGGGGGAATGGAGGGGTGGGGAGAGTGGATATTTCCAGAGCTTGTGGCTTTGTGGCCAAGGGCAAGGCCAGCTGAGAAGTTGTGTCTTGCTGTCACTTAGCAGCTCCACCCACCCCATCCCCCAGGACATGGAGACAGAGACAGGGGGGAGGTCCTGCTTCAGCAGCTTGGCAGTGGAGCCCCAGAAGCATTTGGAAGCAATGCCCCATTTAACAGAGAGGAGTGCTGTGGCCTGGGGTCGGGGGGTAGATCCACTGGCCACAGAGCTAAAGCCACAGCTCCAGCCTTCTGAAGACAAGTGTGTAGGGACCTGACCTCCTCCAAGCCATGAGTAGTTCCAAAGCAGGGATGGGTTATCTCTATATATAAACAAACTCCAGGGCCCAGCACCTCTCAGCCTGTGCGCTCTTGGAGGAGTCACTTAACCCCCCTGAACCTCCATCCCCTGTTTGTCACTTCTAGCCCAGGTATTGCCCTTCCTTGGCCCTGTGCAGTCCTGACCTGCACCCTCATCCTAGAATTCTGCACACCAACCTACAGACCTTTGTTCTCTTCTAGGAGGGGCCATATCCTCTTGCCTCAGGGCCTTTGCACATGCTGTTCCCAGTACTTGGAATACCCCTCCTCTCCTCCACTCACTCCTCCTCACCCTTCAGGGTTTACATGTCACTTCTTCAAGGAGGCCTCCCTGACTCCCTCCTTGCACTTCTGCATCTCCTCTGGCAATCCTGTCAGCATGTAATGACATATTTGCAGGGTGATTTGATTCATCTGGCATCCCCATTAGCCTCTAAGACCCATGAAGGCAGGTTTTGTCTTATCCACTGCTGTATCCTCACACAGTGCCTGGCACATAGAAGGTGCTCAATAAACACTGTTAAAAAAACCACCTCCAAAAGAAGAGAAATTAAGAAGGGAAGATTCACACCAGCTTCAAGATGATGGTATTCTCTAGGGATGGAAGGAAGGGAATGGGTCTAAGGAGGAAAAGATCCAAAAAGGGCTCAACTCTATCTGGAGTGCTGTGGTTAAGAGGGTGGACTCCACACCCAGATGGCCTGAGTTCAAAACCCGCCTTAGACTTGACACCAAAAGCACAATCCACAAAGGAAAAAGTGGCAAATTGGATCTCATCATAATTTAAAACTTTGCAAAAGACCATGTGAAGAGAATAAAAAGAGAAGCTAAAGACTGGGAGAAAATATCCAACAGAGGGCTCTCTGGAACATCCAGACCCGTATCTAGAATACTCAGAGAAGTCTCAAAACTCAACAGTTTAAAAAAATCCAGTTAGGACATAGGCAACAGACTTGAACAGATATTTTGCTGAAGAGGATATACAGATGGCGAATAAGCACATAAAAATATGTTCATCATCATTAGCCAGTAGAGAGATGCAACGTAAAACCACAAAGATATCGCTACACACCGATCAGAAAGGCTAAAACAAAAAATAGTGATGGCAGTGAGGGTGTAGAAAAAAACTGGATCACTTACACATCGCTGGTGGGAATATAAACTGGTACAGCCATTCTGGAAAAGAATATGGCAGTTTCTTAATTTAAAACAAAAACAAAAGCAAAAACCCTAAGCAGGCACTTACCATATGACCCAGCAATTGTGCTCTTGAGCTTCTATACCAGAGAAATGAAAACTTATGTTCACTCAAAAAGCAGGACAGGAATCTTCACAGTGGCCTTATTCATAATAGCCAAAGATAGGAAACAACCCAAATGTCCTCCAACATGAATGATTAAACAAACTGAGGTATATCCATCCCGTGAATGCTACTCAGCAATCAAAAAAAAACAAACACCTGTAACAACCAGCATGGATCTCAAGAGAATGATGTTGAGGGACTTCCCTGGTGGTCCAGTGGGTAAGACTCCATGCCCCCCAAGGCAAGGGCTCTGGGTTCATTCCCTGGTCAA
This sequence comes from Mesoplodon mirus, assembly GCF_964341445.2. Lineage (NCBI taxonomy): Eukaryota > Metazoa > Chordata > Mammalia > Artiodactyla > Ziphiidae > Mesoplodon > Mesoplodon mirus. The sequence continues at coordinate 15,301,819 of NC_138989.1, forward strand.
GGAACTAGATCCCCCATGCATGCCGCAACTAAGAGTCCACATGCCACAACTAAAAGATCCCACATGATGCAGTGAAGATCCCGCGTGCCACAGTGAAGACCTGGCGCAGCCATAATAGATAAATAAATTAAATAAATATTTTTTAAAAATAAAAAATAAAATTTCTTCATCCATAAAAAAAAAGAGAGAGAATGATGCTGAGTTGAAAAAAGCCAATCTCAGAAGGTTACATAGCATATGATTCCAATTACTATACAACACCCCTGACATGACAAAGTAATACAGATGGAGAACAGATGATTAGGGATTAGGGAGGCGGGAGGGAGGGGATGGGTGTGGCTATATAAAGTTAGCTTGAAGCATCCTCCTGATGAATGCTCTGTATCTGGACTGTGGCGGTCATAGGAATGGACATGTGATAAAATTGCATAGAATGAGGGAATTCCCTGGCGGTCCAGTGGTTAGGACTCCAATCTTCCACTGCCAGGGGCCCAGGTTTGATCCCTGGTCGGGGAACTAAGATCCCATAAGCCGGCTATGTGGCCAAATAAATAAATAAAATTGTAAAAATTGCATAGAACTAAATACACATACACACACACACACACACGAGTGCTTATAAAACTGAGCATTTTGAATAAGGTGGGTGGATTGTATCAATGTCAATATCCTTGTTGTGATCTGGACTGTTGCTGTGCAAGATGTCACCACTGGGGGAAACTGGGTGAAGCAGTATGGAATCTCTCTTTTTATTTCTTAAACTGCACAGGAATCTACAATTATCTGTAAATAAAAAAGCTGGGGGCTTCCCTGGTGGCGCAGTAGTTGAGAGTCCGCCTGCCGATGCAGGGGACACGGGTTCGTGCCCCGGTCTGGGAAGATCCCACATGCCGCAGAGCAGCTGGGCCCGTGAGCCATGGCCGCTGAGCCTGCGCGTCCGGAGCCTGTGCTCCGCAACGGGAGAGGCCACAACAGTGAAGGCTCCCATACCGCAGAAACAAGAACAAAAACAAAAACAAAAACAAAAGCTGGGGCTTCCCTGGTGGCGCAGTGGTTAAGAATCCGCCTGCCAATGCAGAGGACACGGGTTCGAGCCCTGGTCTGGGAAGATCCTACATGCTGCGGAGCAACTAAGCCCATGCACCACAACTACTGAGCCAGAGTGCCACAACTACTGAAGCCCGCGCACCTAGAGCCCGTGCTCTGCAACAAAAAGAAGCCACCGCAATGAGAAGCCAGCGCACTGCAACGAAGTAGCCCCCGCTCTCCGCAACTAGAGAAAGCCCTCGTGCAACGAAGACCCAACACAGCGATAAATAAATTAAAAAAAAAAAAAAAGCCGTATCCATACAGCTACCCATCTTTTAGAATGACTTTTACAAAAACTGACAGTACCAACTGTCGGTGAAGAGATGGAACAATCAGAACTCTCGTGCATTGCTAGTGTGAATATAAAAACTTTGAAAAACAGGTTTGCAGTTTTTTATACAGTTAAACATGCACTTACTATATGACCCATCAATCATACTCTTATGTAAATATGCAAGTGAAATGAAAGCTTCTGTTCACAAAGAAAAACTGCACATGAAACAGGCTATATTTATAATTGCCCAGAATTAGAAATAACCCAAGTGGAGGATAAATAAACTATAGTATGTTATCAAATACTACTCAGCAGTGAAAAATACATGTCAATATACACACGTCAATATGAATCTCAAATGAATATTGCTCGGTGAAAGACACCAGACTCGAAAGGCTATAAATTCCATGGATGATAGTCTAGAAAAGGCAAATCTATAGGGATAGAAAACAGGTCAGTGGTTGCCAGGGGCTGGGTGGGGACAAGGGTTGATTACAAAGGGACATGAGGACTTTTTGGGGTGATGGAAATATTTTGCATTTTAACTGTGATGGTTACACGACTTTACACATTTGCTAAAACCCACAGAACTGCATGTGGAAAAAAACGAATTTTACTCTGTGAATTCTACCTCAGTATTTTTTAAATCAAGAAAACTTAGATCATGAATCTTGTAACTTTGCATCAATTTATGCAGAAAAATAGTATGTACAACTTAATGCAAAATGCTCAAAGACAAAATGTACATTATTTTAGCTCCGTCTTTCTTTTTTTTTTAATATGCTCTAACCAAATGTTTGGGGGCTGTTTTATACGATGTAGACATTACAGTAACTATAGTTTTTTGTTTTTGTTTTTGTTTTTTTGTGGTTTTTTTTGCGGTACGCGGGCCTCTCACTGTTGTGGCCTCTCCCGTTGCGGAGCACAGGCTCCAGATTCGCAGGCTCAGCGGCCATGGCTCACGGGCCCAGCCGCTCCGCGGCATGTGGGATCTTCCCGGACCGGGGCACAAACCCGTGTCCGCTGCATCGGCAGGCGGACTCCCAACCACGGTGCCACCAGGGAAGCCCTTAACTATAATATTTTTAAAACAGTGTTACTCTACTCCCCTCACACCAGTCAGAATGGCCATTTAAAAAGTCTACAGGAGGGGCTTCCCTGGTGGCGCAGTGGTTGGGAGTCCGCCTGCCGATGCAGGGGACACAGGTTTGTGCCCCGGTCTGGGAGGATCCCACATGCCGCGGAGCGGCTGGGCCCGTGAGCCATGGCCGCTGGGCCTGCGCGTCCGGAGCCTGTGCTCCGCAACGGGAGAGGCCGCGACAATGAGAGGCCCGCATACTGCAAAAAAAAAAAAAAGGCTACAAGTAACAAATGCTGGGGGCTTCCCTGGTGGCACAGTGGTTGGGAATCAGCCTGCCAAGGAGGGGACACGGGTTCGAGCCCGGATCCGGGAAGATCCCACATGCCGCAGAGCAACGAAGCCCATGCACCACAACTACTGAGCCTGTGCTCTAGAGCCCGCAAGCCACAACTACTGAGCCCGCGTGCCACAACTACTGAAGCCTGCATGCCTAGAGCCTGTTCTCTGCAACAAGAGAAGCCACCGCAATGAGAAGCCCGTGCACCACAATGAAGAGTAGCTTCTGCTCGCTGCAACTAGAGAAAGGCCACACGCAGCAATGAAGATCCAATGCAGCCAAAAATAAATAAATAAATAAATAAAATTTATGGAAAAACAAAAAAAACAAACGCTGGAGAGGGTCTGGAGAAGAGGGAACCCTCCTACACTGTTGGTAGGAATGTAAATTGGTGCAGTCACTATGGAAAACAGTATGGAGAGTCCTCAAAAAACTAAAAATAGAGTTACCAAATGATCCAGCAATTCTACTCCTGGGCATATATCCGGACAAAACTCTAATTTGAAAAATACATGCACTCCAGTGTTCACAGCAGCACTATTTACAATAGTCAAGACACGGAAACAACCTAAATGTTCATCAGCAGATGAATGGATAAAGAAGATGTGGTGTACATATATACAGTGGAATACTATTCAGCCATAAAAAAGAATGAAATAATGCCATTTGCAGCAACATGAATGAAAGTAGAGATTATCACACTAAGTGAAATAAGTCAGAAAGGAAAAGACAAATACCATATGATATCACATATATGTGGAATCTAAAATATGACACAAATGAACTTATCTACGAAACAGAAACAGACCCACAGATATAGAGAACAGATTTATGGTTGCCAAAGGGGAGGTGGGGAGGGGAGGGATGGATTGGAAGTTTGGGATTAGCAGATGCAGACTATTATATATAGAATGGATATAAACAACAAAGTCCTACTTTGTTCCCCTACCACAGGGAACCATATTCAATATCCTGTGTTAAACCATAATGGAAAAGAGTATGAAAAAGAATACATATATATATATAACTGAATCATATATAACTGAATCACTTTGCTTACAGAAAAATTAACAGTATAAATCAATTATACCTCAATAAAAATTTTTTTTAAATAGTGTTACTCTACAAAAAGAAAATACATTTTCTTACATGAAAAAACAAATTATTTAAAAAGGAAAAATAGGGCTTCCCTGGTGGCGCAGTGGTTGGGAGTCCGCCTGCCGATGCAGGGGACACGGGTTCGTGACCCGGTCCGGAAGGATCCCACGTGCCGCGGAGCGGCTGGGCCCGTGAACCATGGCCGCTGGGCCTGCGCGTCCGGAGCCTGTGTTCCGCAACGGGAGAGGCCACAACAGTGAGAAGCCCGCATATCATAAAAAAAAATAAAAAGGAAAAATAGACGATTGGAAGCAAAGAGGACAAGACGCTCGTGTTTGTTATTTCCAGTTGGCGGACGCATGAGTATTTGTAATATTACTCTGGGTACTTTTCCCCATTACCACTCCCGGCAGCGCTGTTTTAAAGATTAAATTAGATACCGTAAGTAGAGTACTCAGGGCAGTGTCTGACCCACTGTAATTGCGCAAACTATGTCACCTCCTCCCCTACCCCCCATCCTCCCAATGCAGATTATGGGTCCCTTCCAAGTTGGTTTCCACAGGGTCGTGCTGATGGCCCCTCTGCTTTATCTCCCTAACCAGGCTGGGGGCTCCGTGAGACAAGGCTAGGGTAGCGCCATCCCCAGCAATGGGAGTGGACCATCAAAGGGCTGGAACATAGTAGGACCTCAGCACCTTGCCAGGGAGTGAATGCCTGCCCCCCAAGGACCTGGCAAACTGTGGGTGCCCAATAATTACTCATTTGAACAGACATTTGAGCACAGAGCCACATTAGTGAGGCCCCATCCCACCCATCTAGGAAGAGGTTTAACCAGACATGGGGCACCGAGGGGCAAATTCTTGGCCAAGAGACCCACGTCCTGTTCACTGCACCCCAATTTAGATTGGGAGTTTAAGGCTCCTCCAGAATGGGCAGAAGATGATCCCTTCCCTGCAGCCCCCTCTCTCTCCCTCTCCGGGTGGATTCTCCAGGCCTCAGGCAGGCAATGGAATGTTGTGTCGTTGGTTGCTCGGGTGACCGAGGCTGGCTGGGCGGCTGCCTTCCGGGAATACTGAGCGTGCAAACCCTCCATCAGAACCCTCCAGGGCCTCCTCTAGGCTAGTGCAAAACTCCAGAAAGAAAGCAAGCCTGGGGCAATTGCCAGGAGAATGGCAGTGCCCTGGGAGAAATATTTCCAACTGGCCTTGCAAGAGAAACTGTCTACGTGAGTGGCGTGGAGTGGCAGGGAGGGCTGAAAGGAGGGCAGGAGCAGGTGGGATGATCCCTCCCTTCCCCCTTCCCCTGGGTTCTGGCTTCCTCGGGCAGTTCTTGGTGCGGGATTATTGCCCCCATTTCATAGAGGCAGAAACTGAAGCTCCGAAGGCAATGGCAATTTCCGCAAGGTCTCAGGGGTAGTTAGGGCAGAGCTGGGTCAATGGCCCAGGTCTCTAACCTGTTCCTGATCCCCATCCCTAGTTGATAGCCAGCTGAGATTATATCATTTGATCCAAGGTGGGAAGGAATTACTCTTTGAGCTCTTGCCCCCTCTCACTGCAAACTGCATTTTAAAGGAAGGGTGGAGGAAGCTTGTCCGGGGCCTGCCTTGTTTCAGCAGTGTGGCCGGGGGTCCCATCTTCAGTCTCAGAATCAGTAAAATGGGAGGGTTTCCCCTGGACCAGAGCTGGGAGAGCCTTGCCTAGTGGAATGCCAGTGCACCCCTTCTGCTCCCTACACGGCCGACCCTGCGGAGCTGTGTCCAGCCCCTCCTCTCCCCTGTCAGCCTGGCTCCAGATCCCAGCCTCCCCCTGGATCCTCCCCGCGGAGGTCAACAGGCAGCTCAGTCTCAACTTGGCCTCGGCGAAGAGCTGATCTCCCTGCTCCCCACTCAGCCCACCATCAGCAACATCCTTCCAGCATCTAGGTTCCCCTTCGACTCCTTTCTCACCCTCTCGTCACCCCATCAGCTCTGCCTTCCAGTGGTATCCAGAACCGACCCCTCCTTACCTCTCTACTGCACCCTCCCAGATCAGAGCCCCATCCCCTCTGCATTATCCAGTGACCCGTCCCTGGTCCCTGCAGCTGCCCTGCCCCTCCTGTTGTCCTTGCTCCCCACAGGAGCCAGAGGGGGTTCCCTCTTCTGCTCCAAACCCTCCCATGCCTCCCACCTCACTCAGAGTCAAGGCCAAAGTCCCCCCTCACCACGGCCCACCGCAGTCTCACCCTCACAACTTCCCTGATCTCAGTTCCCATCTCTCTGCTCCCTCCTCTCCTCTAGCTGCACTGGCCTCCTGGCAGCTCCTTCTACACACCAAGGTCCTTCCCTTGGGGGTTGGCATCGGCCATTCCCTCGGCCTAGAATCTGTTCCCTGCGGTATCCACATGGCTCCCTCCCTCTTCCCCCTCAAGTTTCTGCTCAGATGTCCCCCCCATAGAGACTTTTCTATCTCCCTATTGAGAGATTTCCTTCAGTCTGCTGAATTTTTCATCTTACACCTGCCATGTCCTAGCATTATTTATTATTATTTGCTAGCTTTTTTTCTGTGGCCCCCAGCGGGATAGCAGCTCCTGGAGGGCAGGGATCTGTCTGTCTTGATCAGGGCTGCATCCCCAGTGCCCAGAACAGTGCCTGGTACAGAGTAGGTGCTCGGGACAATTTGTTGAATGAATGAAAAATTCAACAGCCAGGAGGTGGCTAATTGGGGTATGTCAGGCACCAGTGGGGAGTTTGGGGGCCCTGACTCTTGCCTCCTTCACCCTCACCTCTTCCTTGAGCCCCTCCAGGAAGATCCAGGGGCAGAATGTGGACCATGTCCCACCGCCACTGCTGCGTCTCTTGGAGAAGAGGCAGGAACTGGTGGATGCGGACCAGGGTCTTCAGGCTCAGAAGGAGGTGAGCCACTCAATGCAGTCCCTGAAACTTTTTGGGACAAAAAGTTTAAAAAAAGATGGGAATAAAAAGATGGGAAAGTGATGGAGCCAACTTATTACTACAAGGTCTGAGACAAATCACCATCCTGAGCCTTGGTTTCCTCGTCTGTCAAATGGGGATCAAATGAGATCAGTGGTTTGTGCAAATAAATGTGCATTGAGCAGCTACTGCATGCAGGGCACTGCACTGGGATCTAGAGGTCTCACCACAGTCCCTGCCCTCATGGGTTCACAGCTTAGAGAAGGGGACAGACAAGTGTCCAGGTGGTGATGGCTGTGAGGGGGGAAGCACTGAGCAGGGGCTGTGGGAGCCCAGAGAAAGCCCCTATCTCTACACAGGGGTGGTCATGGAGGGCTTCCTGGAGGAAGTGATGTCTTAGGGAACGCTGAAGGGCAAGTCGGCTTATCCAGCAAAGGGGGCCAGGGTGAGGAGGGAGAAACAGGCAGAGGGAGCAGCATATACAAAGACAGGAAGGCAAGGACAAAACACAGGTGGGTAAGAGGCTAGAAGACAGTATCGGAGGAGAAAGGGTAAGATGAGGCCCCAAGGAAGAGCAGAGAGGCTGATAAGCAGGGGCTACAGGAGGGAATTTGGGCTTCATCGTGGGTGGTGAGAGCCACGGGTGGATTTGAGCAAGGGTTCAGTGACACGATTAAGGGCAAAAGGGACTTCCCTGGTGGTCCAGTGGTTAGGACTCCGCGCTTCCACTGCAAGGGGCATGGGAACTAAGATGCCACATGCCGCAAGGCGCAGCCAAAAAAAAAAAAAGATTAAGGGCAAAAGATGAGCGAGGTTAAGTGTGAGCGTTAAAGCGCTGGATGACTTGAAACCCCAAACACACACAGACACCCACTCCTTACCCCCCAGGTGTTCCAGACTATGCAGGCATCCCTGAAACAGCGGTGGAAACAATTGGAACAGAAAGAGCAGGAGTTAAAGGGGTCCTTTGTCCGCTTTGAAAAGTTTTTGCAGGTAGGTGGAGCCTGCTGGGGGGAGGCAGGGCAGAGGGTCACAAAGTCACAATCCTAAAGGAGCCAGACAGGTCACATAAACTTAAAAAGTGGGCTTACCAACACAAAAGGGAGTGGTGGGAAATACACACTCACTGCCTGAAGCATTTTTAAAAGCGTGGGGAGAGGAGTGAGGGACCAAAATCAGAGATTCTGGCTGGATTTGGCCCGCGGGCCATCTGTTTGCAACCCGTGACTCAGCGTGCGAATGTTGGGGCGGAGTGGATGCGGCAAGCTCCGCAGGCTCCCAAGTCCTGGGAGTCGTCGCCTCCTCTCCATCCCTCCTTCCCAGGATGCCGAGGCCCGGCGCAGCCGCGCACTGCGGAGGTCGGCGGAGGAGCGGCAACTGGCGGGCCGCCGGGAGGAGGAGGCGCTGCGGCTTCGGGCTCAGCTGGAGGAGCTGCAGCGGGAGCGCGCGCGGCTGCAGCGCCGGCTTTGGCGCCTCGAGCCCTGCGCGCGCCTGCTGGGGCAAGTACTGGAGCAGCTGCCCGAGGTGAGCGCCCTGCGGGAGGTTTTAGTGTTCAGCGCCACGTGCAGCCCCAGGCAGCCTCAGGGACGGCTTTGGAAGTGTGCACTACTGGAGCGCTGACTGTATGCCAGGAGTCACCACTTATTGAGCACGAACTGTATGTCAGGAACACGCTTTGTTCTTGAATTCTCCCCAAGGTCCAGTGAAGTGAGTCTTGTTATTGCCAACCCCATTTTACAGATGGGGCAACTGAGGCTCAGAAAGATAACTTACTCAGGACACACAGGCAGGTGGGGGGAGGGGGAATCCAAACACTCAGTATTCGTTGAATGAAACAGTGACTTAGTATTAATCACAGGCAGTGAAGCTTAGCTAGGCTTGATGGTGGCGGTGGGGAGGGGCCGGAGTAATCACACTTCTGGGGCAGGGGCTGTGTGATTGCCCCCATTTCACAGTTGGGCTGAGGAGGCGCGGGGGGTGGTAGGGCGGGGAAGGGCAGGGGGGCTGCTGTCCCGGTGAGTCCCCCTCCCGACCCCATCCCAGTTCCAAGAGGTCCCCGAGCTGGTGGCGCGCTTCGACGGCCTGGCCGACACGCAGGCGGCGCTGAGGCTCACGGAGCGCCAGCGGCTCGCGGAGCTGGAGGAGGCGCGCGCGCGGCTGCGGCGGCTGCGGGACGCCTGGCAGGACGAGCTGCTGCGGCAGGGCCAGCGGCGAGCGCAACTGCTGGAGAAACTGGAAGCGGCGCGGGAGCGCACGCTGCTCTGGGTACCGCCGCCGGGAGGAGGTGGGCGCCCGGGACCCCAGCCTCCCACCGCCGGGAGGAGTGCCATATGGGGCAACGCTACGCTCATGGGCAGGTTTCAGGCATCGGAAAGCACTTTAGGGCGCAGGAGTCCCTTCCTATGAGAACTTGACACCCGAGTCCAGCACTCCTTTCCCTGATAGCACCTAGGGGCATCTATGACTGGTGGGAAGTGGACGCGAATGTGGCCCCAGCCCTCCTCAGGCCAGCTCACACCTTAATGGGGAAGGGGGCGGTGTTCTCCAGGAATCCAAGTGTATTCAGATCCAGAACACCGCGGCTGAGAAGACCCTGCTCCTGAGACGCACCAGGATGGCAGCACTCAACCTGTTCCAGCTAGTGTGCCAGCACCAGCGGCGGCCACCTGCCCTGGACATCGAGGACACCGAGGGGCAGCTGGAGCAGGTGAGGACCCTTTATGTCACCTCCAGCCCCCTAACCGTTGGGAATATCATGGTGCCTGAAATCCCACCTTCTCTGGGTTAAGCATGACCCTCTGCGATCAGAGCCCAGTCTCCTAGCTCCCTGGCCGCCTAGCCCCCTGCCTGGGAGCCCTGGGTTTGTCTTGGCTCTGCTGGTCACCTGCTATGAGGTCAGAAGGAAGTTGGATCCTCTCTGGGTCTCAGTGCCCTCACTGTGCAGGAGGCCGGGGTATATACTGATGGGTACAATACAGTTATGCCAAGAGTTCTTCTGTCTCAGGATCAAAAGCACAAACGTGACATCGATAAGAAACCAGGAGATGGAGACTCACTTTTCATTAGTCCCTGACCCTCTGGCTCCCGCATGGTCAGGCCTTGGCTTCCCTGGGGAGCGTGAGGGTAGCGTTGTACAGTGGTTTTTCTTTCTGCACAATGGCATTACAAATGTCATCGTGTACCAAGTATGCCCGGCTTTTCTATTCACTCGGGTTTGCAAGGTGGTAGAACATGTGACATGGTTTACAACAGAGGCAGGGGGTTTCTGACTTTGGACACTTCTGTTGATTCTAGTGGGTCTCCAAAGCATGGCCCCTTTGAGAAGTGGAGGAAACACCCCCGCCTTTGCCCCATCCTATACCACTCCTGTCCTGCAGCCAGAATTCCAACCAAATGCCAAGAACTGGGTCCCCAGAGCCTACCTTTGTGCCACATCCTGAGTCGGGTGGATTCGTATGTACACCACTGTTCTCTCAAGCGTGGCCCGGGTACCCCAAGGTACGAAAGACGACTCTAGGAGGGACAGAGGCTCGATATGAAGCAACAGGCAAAAGCCAGTCCTTTTTATTTTAATAGAGCTTTATTGGAGTATAATTGCTTTATTGGAGTATAATTGGAGTATAATTGCAATACTTAGTTTCTGTTGCACAACAAAGCGAATCAGCCATATGCATACACGTCCCCATATCCCCTCCCTCTTGAGCCTCCCTCCCATCCTCCCTATGCCACCCCCTAGGTCATCGCAAAGCACCGAGCCGATCTCCCTGTGCTATGCTGCTGCTTCCTACCAACCATTTTACATTCCATAGTGTGTATATGTCGATGCTACTCTCACTTCGCCCCAGCTTCGCCCTCCCACCCCATGTCCTCAAGTCCATTCTCTATGTCTACCTCTTTATTCCTGCCTTGCAACTAGGTTCATCAGTACCATTTTTTTTTAGATTCCATATATATCCATTAGCATATGGTATTTCTTTTTCTTTCTGACTTACTTCACTCTGTATGATAGACTCTAGGTCTGTCCACCTCACTACAAATAACTCAATTTCGTTTCTTTTTATGGCTGTGTAATATTCCATTGTATATATGTGCCACATCTTCTTTATCCATTCATCTGCTGATGGACACTTAGGTTGCTTCCATATCCTGACTATTGTAAACAGAGCTGCAATGAACATTGTGGTACATGACTCATTTTGAATTATGGTTTTCTCAGGGTATATGCCCAGTAGTGGGATTGCGGGGTCATATGGTAGTTCTATTTTTAGTTTTTTAGGGAACCTCCATACTGTTCTCCATAGTGGCTGCATCAATTTACATTCCCACCAACAGTGCAGGAGGGTTCCCTTTCCACCACACCCTTTCCAGCATTTATTGTTTCTAGATTTTTTGATAATGGCTATTCTGACTGGTGTGAGGGGATATCTCATTGTAGTTTTGATTTGCATTTCTCTAATAATTTTTAGTGATGCTGAGCATCTTTTCATGTATGTCTTCCTTGGTGAAATGTCTATTTAGGTCTTCCGCCCATTTTTTAACTGAATTGTTTTTTTGATATTGAGCTCCATGTGCTGTTTGTATATTTTGGAAATTAATCCTTTGTCTACTGTTTCATTTGCAAATATTTTCAACCCATTCTGAGGGTTGTCTTTTTGTCTTCTTTATGGTTTCCTTTGCTGTGCAAAATCTCTTAAGTTTAATTAAGTCCTATTTATTTTTATTTCCGTTACTCTAGGAGGTGGGTCAAAAAAGATCTTGCTGTCGTTTATGTCAGAGTGTTTTTCCTATGTTTTCCTCTAAGAGTTTTATAGTGTCTGGTCTTACATTTAAGTCTTTAATCCATTTGGAGTTTATTTATGGTGTTAGGTAGTGTTCTAATTTCATTCTTTTACATGTAGCTGTCCAAGTTTTCCCAGCACCACTTATCGAAGAGGCTGTCTTTTCTCCACTGTATGTTCTTGTAATTTGTCATAAATTAGGTGCCCATATGTGCGTGGATTTATCTCTGGGCATTCTATCTTGTACCATTGATCTATATTTCTGTTTTTGTGCCAGTACCATACTGTCTTGATTACTGTAGCTTTCTGTTATAGTTTGAAGTTGGGGAGCCTGATTCCTCCAACTCCGTTTTCCTTTCCCAAGATTGCTTTGGCTATTCGGGGTCTTTTTTGTTTCCATACAAATTGTAAAATTTTTTGTTCTAATTCTGTGAGGAATGCCATTGGTAGTTTGCTAGGGATTGCATTGAATCTGTAGATTGCTTTGGGCAGTATAGTCATTTTCACAGTATTGATTCTTCTAATCCAAGAACATGGTATATTTCTCCATCTGTTTATGTCATCTTTGATTTCTTTCATCAGTGTTTTATAGTTTTCTGAGTACAAGTCTTTCACCTCCTTAGGAAGGTTTATTCCTAGGTATTTTATTCTTTTTGTTGCAATGGTAAATGGGAATGTTTCCTTAACTTCTCTGATTTTTCGTTGTTGGTGTATGGGAATGCCAGAGATTTCTGTGCATTAATTTTGTATTCTGCAACCTTACCAAATTCATTGATTAGCTCTAGTAGTTTTCTGGTGGCTCTTTAGGATTTTCTACGTATAGTAACATGTCATCGGCAAACAGTGAGTTTTACTTCTTCTTTTCCAATTTGTATTCATTTCTTTTTCTTCTCTGATTGCTGTGACTAGGACTTCAAAAACTATGTTGAATAAGAGTGGTGAGAGTGGACAGCCTTGTCTTGTCCCTGATCTTACTGGAAATGCTTTTTCACCATTGAGTACGATGCTTGCTGTGGGTTTGTCATATATGGCCTTTATTATGTTGAGGTAGATTCCCTCTATGGCCACTTTCTGGAGAGTTTTTATCATAAATCGGTGTTGAATTTTGTCAAAAGCTTTTTCTGTATCTATTGAGAGGATCATATGGTTTTTATTCCTTAATTTGTTAATGTTGTGTATCACATTGATTGATTTGTGTATATTGAAGAATCCTTGCATCCCTGGGATAAATCCCTCTTGATCATGGTGTAGATCCTTTTAATGTGTTGTTGGGTTCTGATTGATAGTGTTTTGTTCAAGATTTTTGCGTCTATGTTCATCAGTGAAATTGGTCTATAATTTTTTTTGTGATCTCTTTTTCTGTTTTTGGTATCAGGGTGATGGAAAGCCAGTGCTTTTTCAACCAACCATCTGATCTTACCAAGGAGAAAGGTTCAATGGCAGGGGGTGGGGTGGGGGGGCAGCAATTATGCCTTTAACCTAATACTCCCTGGTCTCCAGGGCCTGGGGGCTCACACCCTCTGTGGGCAATGGTAGCTGCCAGAATTGAGTAACCAGGTTTCATTTTCATTTTGTTATTTTTCCGGTTACCCCTTACTTATGGCAAGGAGTAATTTAATCTCTTTCCACTTTTGGTAGAGATATAGTTTTCTTGTCAGATGTTTATTTCGGTGAAGGAAGAGCCCAAGGATAAGTTTGCCATCAAGTTCTAGGTCTTGGCAGTGGATCCGTGGGTGTTCATTAAGTTTGTATCAATAAATAGGTTAGTTAAAATAAAGGAGGGTGCCCCATGGAGAAGAGTAGGTCATATACCAGTGAACACGACTAATCCAATTAAAAGGAAAAAAATAAAAAAAGAATTGATGCAAGTGAAAATACTAATTCAACTATAATACAGGTGATAGCCATCTAGAAAACTGAAGATGCCCGCTAATCAACTGTTTGGGAAGCCTGGACTGAGGCTTCAAAAACCCAGAATGGGGGCTTCCCTGGTGGCACAGTGGTTGGAGTCTGCCTGCCGATGCAGGGGACACAGGTTTGTGCCCCAGTCCAGGAAGATCTCACATGCCGTGCAACAGCTGGGCCCGTGAGCCATGGCCGCTGAGCCTGCGCGTCCAGAGCCTGTGCTCCGCAACGGGAGAGGCCACAATAGTGAGAGGCCCGCGTACCGCAAATACAAAACAAACCTAGAATGGTTTAGGCCATTGTTTGGGCCATCCCTGCCTCAGGGAACCACCATCATTGCTGTCTAATAAGGGTCTCTACCCCCCACCCCTGCTTTGCAGCCTCTGGGGTTTTGGGGGGTGGTGACTGGACACTCAAGAGGCTGGGATTTGACTCTGGCTGTGTTGGAACCCCCAGGTGAAGCTCTTCATCCTGGACCTCTCTGCCATGCTGGCTGGCCTCCATCAGGCCAAGCCCTCCGTCCCCGCCTCCTGACCCTGACCCAGGTGAGCAGTGGGGGAGGTGCCGCCAGGAGGTACACAATTCCTGCGGGGTACAGGCTGAGTGGCTCTCACCAGAAAGACGGGAGGGCTGTGCCCGCTCAGATTGCAGTGGGGTGGGCATGAGGGGCACACAGCAAATACTAAATGAATGTGGGCTACATGGAGGGGACCAATCCCACATCCACCATGTGACCTGGGACCTGGTCCTCCCACCCAGGGCAGATGGGGGATTTTTTTTTCCCTCTTAATAAATTTATTTATTTCTGGCTGCGTTGGGTCTTTGTTGCTGCACAGGCTTTCTCTAGTTGTGGCGAGCAGGGGCTACTCTTTGTTGCGGTATGCAGGCTTCTCATTGCGGTGGCTTCTCTTGTTGCGGAGCATGGGCTCTAGGTGCACGAGCTTCAGTAGTTGTGGCACATGGGCTTCAGTAGTTGTGGCTCATGGGCTCTAGAGCACAGGCTCAGTAGTTGTGGCACACGGGCTTAGCTGCTCCGCGGCATGTGGGATCTTCCTGGACCAGGGATCAAACCCGTGTCCCCTGCATTGCCAGGTGGATTCTTAACCACTGCGCCACCAGGGAGGTCCCCAGTTGGGGGCATTTAAACAAGCTGATGTTTGTCAGATGCTTGGAATGGGGCCTGGCGTAAAATTTCTGGTAAATTCTAGATGAGTGTTTGGTAAGTTAAAGTAAAATAAAGGAGGACCAGCGAGAGGGTCACACGGCAGACACCCATCCCCGGGGCGTTTGCTCACAAAGGCTCCTCCGTCGTGGACTGGCGCTGAGTGATGGCCATTCTGAGAATGCAGCTACCGGAGGCTGCCCTTGACCTTCCCAGGACCCCCAACAGGGGCTGAGGAGCACAGGGCTTAAAGCAGGACAGAGGCCAGGACAGGTTTTGACCTCTGGGTGTGTGGGGATAGTGCGAACTCCTTCACAGCCGGGGAGCGCACTGCACCCTCTGCCCCCAGACTCTACGTGCTGTTTCCCTCCCACCGTCCAGTCCCAGCTGCAAGCCTGTCCTGGTGGAAGGAAGGGGACCGACTGCCAGATTTGGGGCATTCCCATCTGAGCAACCGACCCATCCTCTGAGCCTGACTTTCCTCACCTGCAAAATGGAGGCTCCAGCAGAGCCCACTCGGGACTTGCCCACGTGCTCTCGGCTCAGCCGCACACTAGCTGGGATTCTAGTACCCGGGTCTGTCCCTTCCAACTCAATGCTCCTGGTCCACTGGAGGCGCTCAATAAAGGTTTATTACATTAAAAATACACCACTAGGCCTCAGGCACTCAGGGCTCACACCCATGTGGCCACCACCTCTGAATCCAGAACACACAGAAGCAGCAGCAGCCGAGTTGCCAACTCAGGTCGTGGCCTGCCTGGCCTTGCTGGCAAACCCATTACCCTTCAACACCCTGCTCAAACGTACCGTCTTAGGCAGAGGCAGCTGCTGCCCCTTCACGGCCGTATAGCAAGCACTCCTTTGCACGGACCACGGCTTCTGCAGGGAGCCCCCCAGCATCCAGCTCAGGGCCAGGCACACAGTGGTACACGGGGAACATTGCTGGTGTCCACACTTGGACCAGGTGAGGAACCACGGGGCTGTATCACCTTCCTTACAGGCTCTTCCTCATCTTGCCCTTCTTGGAGTGGGTGCCCCGGCCGAAGGCGCCCTGCTGCAGCTCCTGGGCACGGCGCCGGTTGCGGGCAGAGAGCTGCTTGAGGCCCCCACGCTGCAGGAAGCGCAGCTTCTGGGCTCGGCACCGCTGCTTCAGGATCTGCTGCTTGGTCTTGAGCTCTGAGCGCACGCGGCCTGTGGGGGCACCAGGGGTGCGGGGCTGGGATGCACCTGCCAGGATGGAGATTCAGGGAGTTCAGGATTTGGGTCGACTCCCAATGTCTCCTCCTCCCAGAAGCCTCTGGGATGCTCCCCTGTCCCCGCTCTCATTCTGTGTTCACTGCTGTGGCCCCAACATGTGTCAGGTGGTAATTGCTTAATAAAGCTTAAGTAGTCTACTGTAATGGGCAATAGCATGGACCCTCTAGCCCAAACTGCCAGGGATCAAGTCCCAGCTGTGACCTCTTGGACCTTGGGCAAACTACTTTACTTCTTTGTGCCTCAGTTTCCTCTCCTATGAATTAAGAATAAGAGCACCTACCTCCTAAGTCCTAATGTGGAGTAAATGGGTTACTATGTGTACAGGGTTCAGAACAAGGCCTAGTCCACAGTGTGGCCTCCTAAGTGTAACTATTACAATCAAATCATTCAACAAAGGCTTTTCAGTGTCTCCTCTATGCCAGGCACCGGGAACTCAGACTCCAAACCCTGTCTCTCTGGACTACATGCTCTAGGCTTCTTAGATGAAAACAGGCTGTAGCTTAACCTCTCTCTGGCAGGAGAGAAATCAGAGAAGGCCAGCGAGGGGAAGGGACTTATCCGAGGTCACCCAGCAAAGCGGCACCGGCAGCAGCAGCAGTGGTTGGTGGCCCCACCCGCCACCTCCCGGCTCTCTGGGCGGGCAGGTCTCACCCCCGCCCCTGGCTCCCCACTAAGGCCTGGCCCCTCCTCTTCTGTACTCACCTGCCTCACCCAGCTCCTCCCCGCCCACAGCAGTAGCCTTGCAGGGCTCCCACGCAGATGGCCATTAAGGCGGCCCCAGATGTCTCCACAGGGGCCAGGCCACCTGACAGGGACCCACCACTCCCAGTGAGGACAAAGCACAGGGGGAGAACAGCTGTTTTTTTCCCGAAGTTCACAGGCCACCCTCACCACCCCGGGTCCAGCAAGCCCACAGCGGCAGCCGGCTTCACTCCAGATAAAATTGGGAGCTGAGGACTGAGGGATGAGGGGGTCCGGGGGAGGCAGGGACACGCCCACAGAAAGACAAAGAGAGGAGGAAAGACAGAGACTGGGAGGGGTGTGTGTGCGCGCGTGTGTGTGTGCGCGCGTGCGTGTGTGTGGAGAGAAAGGAACAGGAACAGTGAGAGAGACGGAGAGAGATACAGAAAGACAGAGACAGATGGGGAGAAACAGAGACAAAGAAAGAGACAGAGAGATGGACAGGGACACAGAGTCAGAGGCAGAAAGAGAAACAGAGACCTGGAGAGAAAGACACCTACAGAACAAGAGAGAGGATGCGTCAGAGAAAATCCAAGACAGAAACAGGGAGAAACAGAAGAGGTATATCCACCGTCAGAGAGGAGATGTCAATGGGGACAGAGGGAACGTGCAGACAACAGAGGCGGCCCTGGGTGAGGCAGAGAAGAGGGGCGCCTGGAGCCGTGACAGACAGCGTCCCCAGGCTGAAGGACACAGACTCGGACGCTGAAGAGGCAGTGAGCAGCCCTGCGGGCTCGAGACAAGCAGGGCCAGGGCCCAGCAGAAAGAGGCCCAGGACAGGTTCAAGCTCCCCAACCCTGGCTGGGGGGGCCAGGGGAGGGAGCAGGCAGCCAGGGGACCCAGGGCCAGTCATTGCGACTTGTTTCCTGGCCTGAACGCCGGCCATTCTCAGTCTTCTCGCCCCCAGGTCATGTGCGGCAAGGCTCCAGCACACAGCCTGGCCCCAGACAGCAAGCTGGAGCCCCTCTCTGACAGCAAGCTCGGCCCCAAAGGTGGGGCTGCAGTGGGACGGGGCCCAGGCTCCAGTCTCCTCCCTTCAGAGTCCCGAGTGTCACCACTCCCAAGGAGCTCCTCTGCCCTGAGGGGCCGACCGAGGTCCTGGCACGCGGGGCAGCCGGCCCCAGCCGAGGTCACTGAGCACAAGCTCCTGCAGCAGAGCCGAGTTCAAATCCCCCCTTAGCGTGTCACTCACTGAGGGACCCAGGCCAGATCAAGAGGACCAAGCGCCCAAGAGGACCAAGTGTGCTACCTGACAACCTGCGTTTTACGGACGATCCTACCCCAGCTCTCACCTTGCCCTCGGCCGCGCTTACCACCTCTCCGCTCTGGGCCACGCCGGTCAAATGTCCCTTCTTCTTCTGAGTCACGATCATCAATTTTCTGCTTCTGTTTCCACTTCTGGTAGCTGGGAGGCTGCATTAAGGAGGCCGTGTGCAGCATCGAGAGAGAGATGCCCTAGACAACCGTGGGCTGGGAGCAAGGCCCCCCTGCCCCCCAGAGGATACAGGGCTTACCTATAGGGGGTCTGGTGGCTGAATCCGCTCGACCCCGCCCCCCCTCTAGCCCCCACCTGTAGGAGCTGGGGTGGCTGAGGAGCCAGACCATGCCCCTTCCTGAGTCCGCCCCCCACCCACAGTAGATGTGGATATAGAAGGCGCTTGCTTGGTCCCGCCCCCTCTGCCCCCCAACCCCCTCCAGGATACAGGTCCCTCTTGTAGGAGCTGCTGATGTAGCGCCCACTCTCCGTCTTGATCTTTTTCTTGTCCTCCTGTCCCGACTGTCCCACAAACCGCTTCTTCTTCCGGTCCCTGTGGGAAGAGTTGGGAGGTGTGCTGTGGAGGGAGGTGGCCCGCTTCCCCTCCAGGCCTGTTTCCCCCTGACCCTCTCATTGGGTTGTTGGAGGATTTAAGGAAAGCAGCATGCCGGGCATCTGGCAGGCAGCAGGTGCCCCCTAAAGGCCCGTTCCCTGGCCCTCCTCACCACTCCCTGGCAGCCCAGGTCTCAAAAGGCAGTGTGGCGGTCAGGGGATTAGCTCCAACCTGGGGGCCTGGGTCAGGGACAGGGGACCCTGGAGGGTTCCCAACCCCCACCTGGCCACCTCCTGGCTCTGTGACCCTGGGTTGAGCCACATCACTTCTCCAGAACCAGAGTCCAAATGGGCAAACTGGGTCATGAGCCCCTGTCTAGCAGGACTAGCTCCCCAAGAGGACAGATGGGGTCAAGATCCCTGTTGTGCATGACCACATGGGGGCAGGACAGGGTGGGCGTCATAATCTGTGCTGTGAGGACCAAATGAGGGGTGAGGGTGTCATAGTTCCTGCTCTAGGGGATCAAACGGGAGTCAGGATAGGAGGGGGTCACCTTTTGTGGGGACCAAGCGGCAGACAGGTGGGCATGGAAGAGGTGTGCCCACTGGCTCACTCACCACTTGAGCTGCTGCTGGCCCCTGGTCAGGCTCTGGCCTTCGTCCCCCATCAGGTCCAAGACAGCGCCAGCCACCTGCTGCTCGAAGGCACCCCCGTCCCCACCGATGCTCAGGCTGCAGAGGGAGGGTGGGGAGATACCATGGGGTTGGGAGGGGGGCCCATCAGGCCCGCCTGCCCCACCCGGGACCAGCGGCCACTCACCCCCGCTCGCTGTCGAAGTCCCTGGGCCGGTAGGGGATGTAGAACGCCTGGTCCCGCTGCCGGGCCTCCTCCCTCCGCCTTTTGGCTCCTCGGTCGGGTCCTGGCTGCTGCCGCTTCCGACCCACAACCTCTGTGAAGAGGTCCTGGTGGACCGGGGCCCAGTGTCACCTGTAGGCCCCAGGGACTGGACTGGCCTCTCCACCCACCAGCCCAGCTAGGGTTGAGGGTCAGGGGCTGCTGGGACTTTGAAAGCTTGGTGTTGCCATTGAGACCCTCCGTTTCCTCATCTGCACATGCACCACAACCCCTGCCTCAAGCACCAGCAGAGGCAGGACAGGCGGGAGTTGGGGAGGGCAGGGTGCCAACTAGGATGAGGCCCACCATGCTCCAGTCCCAGCTTGGTCCCCCAGGTCATCTGACCAAGGCAAGGCCCTGTCCCTCTCTGGGTCTGGACTTGCTCTCTATGACGTGGCCGAGTCCAGGGGTTTTCAAGTGCATTTTTTTGCCTACTGTACCCTCTGTCCAAATCAAACATAAAATGAGCAGGCCCAGGGTCCTACCCACCAGGCGAACGGGACACTCTGGCCCCCCAGCCCTGCTTTTCGCCACGAAGACCCAGTGCCTGACCCTGCCTGAATCATGCCCCCACTGCTACCAACAGTCCCGGCTCCGCCCCTTCCCACCTGCCGGACCCCAGGGTGAGGCAAGGCGACGATGATGACAATGACAGGGCTACCTAGGCCTGTGGGAATCCTCCACGTACCATCCTGAATCTGCCCAGCGGACCCAGGAGTGGGTACCGCAGTCACTTGGCTGCAGAGCCCTAGTCCACAACATTCTGAAAACAAACTTTCCTGAGATTCACTTGGTGGCAAAAGCTGACCTGAGCTGACAAGAGGCTTTGCCCATCCTCTTGGTGTGGGTCTCACTGTGGAAACTGATGCATTTGACGACCGTGACACCCCAGACCCTGCTGAGGGTGTTACATCATACACAGTGAACCCACCATAAAGATTCTGAATCCTGAATCACATCTGGCCCCCAGGGCTTCAGGCAAGGAATGGTGGACGAGACTATGACCCCACTCCGCAGATGGGGAGGCTGAGGCCTCCCTTGATTTCCACAAGTGTCGGAGGTGGGACTGGAATCACTGCATCCACCCCCAGTGACTGCTCAAAGCCCTGAGGTCCACCCCATGGGCTGCTGGGACTTGACCCACTGCTCCCCCAACCACAGGCCAGACTCCAGGGTCCCCAGGGTGGGGCCTGCACACCTCCACACTGTCTCCTGCCGCCTCCTCCTTCTCAGGCTGCTCCTCCTGCGGTGCTGGGAGGCTCGGGGCTGGAACGGCCGGGCTCTCCTGCCGCTCCTGCCGCTCCTGCTGGAACCTGGCGATGCATCTGCGATCCTTCTGCCGCTTGGCACGCATCACCTGGCTGCTCAGGTCCCGGCTGGAAGCGTTGATCTCAAAGATGGTCTGTGGAGGGGACACCCAAGGCCTTCACCCACTGGCCGCTTCCTCCCCAACTCTACCCTCCCCAGCTTGGTGTGCTCTCTCCAGCATTCCTCCCAATTCCCTTACACTAGTTACCTGCTTTTCACAATGACAAAGGGAGGCCCAGAGAAGGCGAGTAACCTGCCTAAGGTCACACAGCTGGGACAAGCCAGATCTGGGATTTCAACCCAGGTTCATTGGCTCCAAAACCAATGCCCTTAACCACAACAGGCTCCAGCCCCTTTTTCCTGACGCTGGCTGGCAGGCCTTTCCTGCTTTTGGGTACACCTCCCAGAGGCACAAGACGGGGCACCCGATGGGAATCAGGAGGAGAGGAGAGGCTATCGAAAGCCAGCTCCTCAGGCCTCTGGCAGCCTCGGGCGTGTCACTGCCCTCTGTGAGCCTCAGTCTACCCAACTGTATGGAAGCGGGGGGAAACCTGCTGTGGACCAGCAGGGATGGTTCCAGAACAAGGGGTGGCTATAGAGGTGCTGACACGGCCAGAGCCGTGGGTTGAGAAAATCCCCGCTGGGGTCCTGCGGGGGGTCAGGAGCTCAACCGGAGCCCCGAGGGCCCGCACTCACCGCCCGGGAGCGGTAGTTCCTGATGCTGTCCACCAGCCGCAGCTGCTGCAGCTCCTCCTCCCGGAAGCACGAGCCTGGTGGGGACGGAGGGACGCGTGAAGCCGCAGTGGGCTCCATGAGGCCTGCCACCAGCCCCCGCCCGCCCGACGCAGGGACTCACTGAAGAGGGGGTGCAGGCCCAGGCCCGAGAGGTCCAGCTCCTTGGCCCTCTTGATGGACTCGGGCGAGGGCGCCGGCCGCGAGCGCACATACTGCTGCTGGGCGTTGTCGGCCACACGGCCCAGGCCCCGAAGCTCCAGCGACGTCTCCAGGCTGGTCCGCAGACCGCAGTCCTCATCGTCCACCACGCCCTGCGGCACCCGGCCCAGCACGCCGTCGCCACCGCCCACGCCTGCCTCCCCGCCAGAAGCTCGGTCAGAGGCCTGGTCAGAGGCCTTCCGGCCCAGCTGCCTGCCCAGGGCCCCACCTCCCCTCCCCAGCCCCACTCTGGGTCCTGAATCACAAAATAATCCCCACAAGAGAAACCATCACTTATCGAGCAGCTCCTACTGTTTTTACAAGTACAGTTTTATGGAACATGGCCCGATCTACTCATTTCTGTGTTGTCTGTGACTAATTTTGCACTACAGGGCACGGGAAAGGAGCTGCCGTGGATCACGTGACCTCAGAGCCTAAGATATTTACTATCTGGCTCTTTACTGACTTTAAAATACAGGGATCTTGCCTCCCTGGTGGCGCAGTGGTTGAGAGTCCGCCTGCCGATGCAGGGGATACGGGTTCGTGCCCCGGTCTGGGAGGATCCCATATGCCGCGGAGCGGCTGGGCCCGTGAGCCATGGCCGCTGGGCCTGCGCATCCGGAGCCTGTGCTCCGCAACGGGAGAGGCCACAACAGTGAGAGGCCCGCATACCGCAAAAAGAAAAAAATAAATAAATAAATAAATAAAATAAAATAAAATAAAATAAAATACAGGGATCTTGGGCCTCCCTGGTGGCGCAGTGGTTTAGAATCCACCTGCCAAGGCAGGGGACACGGGTTCGAGCCCTGGTCCAGGAAGATCCCACACGTCGCGGAGCAACTAAGCCCGTGAGCCATAACCACTGAGCCTGCGCTCCAGAACCCGCGAGCCACAACTACTGAGCCCGTGTGCCACAACTCCTGAAGCCCGCGCGCCTAGAGCCCGTGCTCTGCAACAAGAGAAGCCACCGCAATGAGAAGGCTGCGCACCACAACTAAGAGTAGCCCCCGCTCGCCGCAACTAGAGAAAGCCTGCATGCACAGCAACAAAGACACAATGTAGCCAAAAATAAATTTAAAAAAATAAATACAGGGACCTTCCCCTGGGGTCAAGTTCCCAAGCCAGGACAGCTTGGCCCACCTCCAACCCCCATCCATACCATGAACTCCAGGGGGGACCCCAGCCCCTCCCCAGCCTCTACTCACCGGAGGGCTCCTTGTGCGGACGGGCGAGGGTCAGGGCACGGCCCAGGAACAGGTGCAGGTCCAGCAGGTAGGGGACCTCATCTGGGGCCACCAAGGAGTAGGCCGTGCCGCTTCGGCCAGCCCGGGCCACACGGCCTGCAGGAGAAGGTAGTCAAGCGGGAGCAAAGGCAAAGGACCCCACAGCCCAGCACGAGTCCCACGTGCCAGACCCTAAAGGTGCAAGCCAGGCCACAGCCCCACCTCCTTGAGCAGTGTCCCACCTACAAAAGGGGGCAAGGCAGTGACAGTCACCGGGGCTACCTGCCTGAGTACGTGAGCCCACATGGTGCTCTGGGAGGTTAGCAGGAATAGAGGCAAGACACTGCTCTTCATCAGTATCACAGGTCTTCAGCATCCCCACTTTGGGGGGTTTTTACCCAGAGAAATAACCCAGGGTGCAAAGATTCACCCACAGGACACCTACCCCAGCTCTGCCGGGAACTGCCCCCAAATGGAAACCACTTAAAGACTTAAGGACAGAGGATTAGTTAATTAGCTGATGACCACGTGGTGGGAATTACACAGCTGAGGAAAGGAGTTGCAAGTTGTGGCCCCTGGCTGAATCCAGCACCGCCCCCCGGCCTCCGCAGCCTGTCTGTGTCAATAAAGTTTTATTGGCACACGGCTGTGCTCCTTCATTTACATATTGCCTGTGGCTGCTTTCATGCTCCCAGGGCTGAGATCTCTAAGAGACTAAATGGCTCCAAACCCTAAAATATTTACCATCCAGCCCTTTACAGAAACAATTTGCTGACCCGTTACGGAATGATGCTTAAATGGTGAATGAAAAACATGCATGATGTATACAGAGGCAAGAAAAACATCCAGGGTGATTCTAATTTTGTGGTAAGTCGGTCCATGAATAGCATTACGCCTTGGCTTGTTTCTGCTTCTTGCAGAAACCCAGTGTCACCACATTCGGAAGATTCGTTTGCGGTAGTCCGATTCACACTGCTGGTCACGCGGCACATGAGAAATTCCCTTTGGGGGTTCTGAGGACGCCTCAAGGGATGTGCAGGGCCAGCCCTCCCAAAGCAACGGAATCGAGGGCACAGCATGCAACTGCCAACAGGGAGAAGAGGCTGGAGACCCAGGTGGAGGCCTCCCTCGCACCCCGAAGGTCCGCCCACGGCCAGCCCACTGTGGGCAGCCAGAATTTACTCATTTGACGATGTTCAATCATACGCAGAACAATTCCAAGGAACTTGCCCACCAGATGCTTCTCTCACACACACTTATTTAACTTACTTGTATTTATAAACATGACACGCCCGTTTATGAGTTAAAAGAAGACAAAGAAAGTAGACTGATGATTACCAGGGGCTGGGGGAGGGGGAAGAGGGAATGGGTTTAATGGGTCCAGGGTTTCAGTTTGTTAAGACGAAAATGTTCTAGAGATGGAAGCTGGGTGATTGCTGCACATCAGTGTGAACATACTTAATGCCACTGAACTTACACCTGAAAGTGGTTAAAATGGTAATTGTATGTTATGTATATTTCACCACAATTGAAAAAAAGAATGCCAGTGGCCCCACTTTGCTACGTCTGAGACACCTGACCAGTTCTTAACCTCCCTGCTTCGGTTTCCTCATCTGTAAAATGGAGCTGACGCTGCTGGTACCCACTGCACAGGGTTGTTGCGAAGACAAGAAGAGCAAGTAGAACACGTGGACCAGGGCCCACCAGGAGTGCTGGGTGAGCACCTGTGGCCGTCACATCACCAGTGAGGGGAGGGTGACTTCCTGCCTTCTCGGTGCTTTGCTCCACTTTCAAATTTTTCCACTACGTGCGGGCCTTACTTTTATAACTGAAAAATTAAATGGAGTGAGCTGGCCTGGGTGGGCTGAGGGGAAGGTGGGGCCCGACAGGCTGACGGGACAAGGCCGGGAGTCAGGAGACTGTCTGCAGTTGATGGAGCAGGAGGCAGAGGGGGGTCGGGATGCTGTTTAAAGGCTGCTCCCAGGAGAGGAGCTAGAAAGAGGGAGCAGTAGGGAGAGGACTGTGGGGAGGAGGGGTTGCGTCATCAAGTTCCTGATGGGAAAGAGAAGCACCAGCCTGGGGAACCCAGAAAGCGGGAGCATCACCTCCTTAGAGTCTAGGGCTGCCCACCAGAGCCGGCCTGGGCCACGCTCCCCAGAGATTCTGATTGACTGGTGCCCTCCCTGGGCCTCAGTTCCCCACCTGCAGTGGCAGGAGTCGAGCCCTGTGCCCTCAGTTCCCGCTGGGACACCCCCACACACACACCCTGGTGCCCAGTGCAGCCACAGGCTCCTTACCCACGCGGTGCAAGAAGAGCTTGCCCTTGGCGGGGAAGCTGTAGTTGATGACGTTGTCCAGCAGGGGGATGTCCAGGCCCCTGGCTGCCAGGTCAGTCACGATGAGGGCCGAGCACTTGCCGTGCATGAACTTGGCCAGGTTGATCTTGCGGGCCGTCTGGTCCAGGGCACTGTAGATGTGGGCGCAGCTCACCCGCTGGGTCGTCAGCAGCTGCCCAGAGTGAAGACCAGAGGGAGGGAACAGGGTGAGGAGACGGACAGGGGAGAGGAGAGGAGGCTGGGCCGTGGCAGTGGGCGCCGTGACATGGCCGTAAGAGCACGGGCTCTGGAGTCAGGCGCCCTCAGTATAAACCCCAGCTCAGCTGGGTGACCTCGGTTTGGTCTTCATCAGTATAAATGGGGCTCATATCACCTCTCACCTCTGCAGGGTTGTCTGAATGTCAAAAAAAGATGGCACATGCAGAGGTCTCCCTCAGGGAGGCTGCAAGTGCCCCCCCAAGACACAAGTCTCATCCTGACTGTCCCTAACAGGCTCTGTGACCTTGCCCAAGTTCCCTAATCTCTCTGTGCCTTCACTTTCCTTGTCTGTAGAACAGGGAGAATGACAGTTGCCTCTCTGTAGCTTTGTTATGAGAATTAAATGAGCCAACACACATACAGTGCTGAGAACAGGGCCCGGTGGAAGTGTTAACTGCTCTTTAAAAACTACTATTTTGGTCTCATTCATCAGTGACCCCAGCAGCTACAGAGAGGAAGCACCGGTAAATGTGTGTCATGTAAGTGAAACCCAGCGAACCGTGTCCTCAGATAACAGAACTCAGGTGTGGTTGCCCCAACGCGGCCGCAGTGACTCAGGAGGGGCCCTGGCAGCCTTGGGGGTTCGTGGACCTCTTCCCAGGAGGGTCACAGATATACACGTGTAGAAAAGCTCATCAAGCTGCTCATGTAAGATATGGGCACTTTACACAGATTACAGCGTGCAGGCTATTCCTCAATTTAAAAAAGTGAAACACACGGGACACTAAATATCTACAGAAAAATGATAGGACGGCTGGGATACACTTCAAAATACCCTGGATGGAACGGGGAATATTAGATGAATCAAGCCTGGATGTGAGTTGATAACTGAGTACCTGAGAGTTCATTATGCTGTTTTCTGACTTTGCTACATGTCTGGAATTTTTTATAAGAAAAACTTAAAAGAATAAAAAAGCACAGAGCTCTGGCCAGGCCTCAGTCCTGCTCTGGTGCTGCTCTCTGGTGGCTGAGCATGGAACCGCAGCTCAGAGGTGGCGATGGAGTCCGTGTTACCGGGTCAGGTGCGGGCCTCCCCCAGCTCACCTCACTGAGATACTCCGCGTGGTGCTTGGTGGCCACAAATACCACTGTCTGGTCCTGGGGCCGCACCAGGCTGCGCAGCAGGTGCAGCAGCACAGCAGCCTTGGCATCCTCCCGCACGAGGAAGAAGGAGGTCTGCAGGGAGAAGGGTCACTCTGGTTGGCTCACAGGGTCCAGGCCACGGGCCGGGAAGGGGCACGGGTGGAGCCTCACCTTGAGCTGCTCGTTGAGTTTGGAGTCCACGTCTAGCCGGATGAGCACGGGCTCCATGAGGCCTGCGGTGAGCAAGAGAGGAGGATGGGAGGGGGAGTTGCTGAGGGACAAGCCCCTTCCAGGCGCTGACACGCGTTCCAGCCCCCAGCCCCGCTCCTGTGGCTCCCTCACCAGCCCGGGCGAACTCCACCAGCAGCTTGGGCAGCGTGGCAGAGAACAGGACAGTCTGGTGGCCCCCAGGGAGGCGGCCGATGATTTCCTGCAGCTGCTCTGCGAACCCCATTTCAAAGAGCCTGGGAGGGCAGAGGGCAGCACAGGGTCAAGACAGGGGCTTCCATGCCTATAAGTTTCAAACCTGTCATCCTTGCCCCCATCACACTTTCTGTTAGGTGCACAGGTGCTTCCTGACCTCAGCTCACTTTTTCTCTATTCAACAACCTCATCCTAAGCAATAATGACCTTGAAATCTTAGGTCTGGCCTCAGTTACATTTCTGACAAATTCATGTTGAAATAAATGACGGCAGCCCTCACTCTGGGCCAGGCATGGTTCTAAGTACTTTACAAAATATCAACCCCTTTAGTCCTCACGGCACCCCTGTGTGGTACACGCTATTTGATCCCCACTTTGCAGTTGAGGCCACCAAGGCCCGCAGACCCTCAGGGATTTACCCAAGTTCATAGAGCTGGGATTTGATCCCACCTGTCTGGCTCCAGTCTGTGCTTTCAACCTTGTGCTGTTTTTTATCTCTTTCAAATCATGTGTTTGTTGTTTTACTATTCTTTTCAATATTCCTAAAAGTAATACGAAAGAAAAACTGTTGGTCCAGGGAACCCCATCAGCTCTGGCACTGCCTACAGTCTGTGGCCCTCTTTGGGGAAACGCTGCTTTGATCTCGACTGCATAGGTCTCCTGGCAGAGCCCTTCCTCCTGGTCAACCCTGACACAAGTGCCCGGGGATGCAACTGCAGCCTTACCTGTCAGCCTCATCAAAGACCACATACTCCACGCTCTGCAGCTTTAGGTTCATCTCCACAGCCACATGCACCAAGCGCCCAGGGGTAGCAATGATTCTGGAAGTGGTTGTGCAGGCCAGGTCACCCAGGGCCAGGGCACCAGCATAGCCCTCCTCTCACTCCCCAGACCCTGGCCATGTGGGAGGGGACCCCAGAGCATCATCCCCAATCCACAAACTCACATGTCGGGATTTTCGTGCAGGGCTGCAAATTGGTCTTCCATCCTAGGAAGAAGAAGTGTTAGCTTGATAGAACAGGTCTCTTTTGTCTCTCTCCCTTCCCATCTCCAAATGCTCAGCAGAGTCCCACACCTTGACCCCAGGCTCAGAACTGGGGAAAAGCTACTGCTGAGCTACTAGGCAAAAGCACTGCCCTGACAAGAACTACAGGTTCAAACACACAAAAGGACTGATAACAACAAAGTTCTCCAAAGATAGACTCAGCCACGGAACCCATCTCATTCACTCTGTTCATATTGCAGCAAAATGGCCTTTGACCCACAGCGCCACCTAGCAACTAACTCTGGAACTGCCAGCTCCACCTAGAATCAGGTTTCCTGGACCTGTGTCCATGTTCCCAAACCGTTTGAGTACACATCCCTAACTTTAGTTCTCCTCTGAAAACACCCCTGGGACACCTGTAGGAACCAGGAGGCAGAATTCTGGGCCAGGGCCAGCTTATGGAGGTATTTCTGACAATCACAACAATAGAGATAATAAGTTACAATGTAGGCAAAAGAGCACTGAAAAGCAAAACACTCTCAGTGAGAATCAAAAGCGACTGGTGACAGTGACATTCTGAGAAAAGAATGAGGAAGGGGCTGCGCTTTGAGGGAGAAACTGTGGGGCAGGGCACAGGGGTTCTAATCTTAGCTCTACTACCAGACCACTGTGCGGCTCTCTGAGCCCATCACTTCCTCAGTTAGCTCATCTGTAAAACAGGTGTGGTGCCTGCTACCTTAGAAGGATGGTGCAACCACATCAGGAAAAATATAGTATTTTGCAGATTTGAGCTATTACAAGCATCCTCTATTTGTCTGCATTCCACTTTAAATAGCCCCAAATCAAGCATATTAAAACATACACAACCCAGTGACCCACTTGGGTGGCCCAGTGCACTACCAGCTCTTTTAGAAGCATCAGAACCTGTGTCTGAGTTGTATGTGTGAAATTTCTTTTGGTATTTTACTGTATTTTTCCCCTTGTTGGTGTTTTTTTTTGTTTTTGTTTTTGGTTTTTTGTTTTTTTTTTTTGCGGTACACGGGCCTCTCACTGTTGTGGCCTCTCCCGTTGCAGAGCACAGGCTCCGGACGTGCAGGCTCAGCGGCCATGGCTCACGGGCCCAGCCGCTCTACGGCACGTGGGATCCTCCCGGACCGGGGCACGAACCCGTGTTCCCTGCATCGGCAGGCGGACTCTCAACCACTGCGCCAACAGGGAAGCCCCCCTTGTTGGTGTTTTAAGAACGTGCAGAGAAGTTGCTGCTATTAATGAGCAGTGCAAGCTCAGTCCATCTGATGGGGAGGCGTGGGGCACGTCTGCTTTGGGGGACCACTGCACAGGGCACCGAGGGGGCTCTTACTTGTCCCCGCCCAGTATCAGGGCAGTCTTGAGGCCAGTGAACTTGCCCAGCTGTGGAGAGAGAGAAAGAGAGAGATTGAGAGCCGACGATGGGAGCTGACTCAGCCCACTCGGGCCTCGCTGACTGGTCCCAGCTCAGCCCAGCCACCCCGTCCCTGAGCCTGGACAGACCGACCTCCTTGGTGAACTTCATGGTCTGCAGGGCCAGCTCTCGGGTGGGTGAGAGGATGAGGGCGCGGGCCCCGGTCTGGGCGCTGCGGGTCTTGAGCCTCTCGAACATGGGGATGAGGAAGCAGGCCGTCTTGCCACTGCCTGTCCGGGCCATGGCTACCACATCCTTGCCATCTAGGATCACTGGGATGGTCTGCAGGGGAATGAGCAGGGGAGGGGAGGGGTCAGCTCCTGCACCCAAGCACCACATGATCCAGAGCTTCAAGTCTGCAGGGAGTGGGCAAACCAGAGCATCTCAGCAAAAGGGATGGCGCCTGTCCCCCAGCCCTGATCCCACTCTTGCTAAAGCCTGTTTGCACACCTCCGGGGCTGAGTAGCCCATTACCCCCAACTCTTTCCACTGCTGGAACAACCTTCTTCAGGTTAAGCCAGACTCTATCTCCCCAGCTAGTCATCCTCCTCAGGATCCCAGAGAAACGTTATCTCCCTCTTGGCTAAATGTCTGAGGACAACAAACATGAGACACAGGTGATGATGGGGTGCCTGTGAGCTGCCCGGGCAGGGGCTCAGCAGTGGGCAGCTTAAGTGGCAAAGAGGCACAGGATCGAACCTCTGCTCTGCCAGGCCCGACTTTCTCCACTTGTGAAATGGGCAGGCTCGTGGGGCTTCGGCCAGGGTAAGAGGGGACGACAGATATGACAGATGGGACAAGGGGTGGAGGTCAAGAGGCCAGGCAAGAGGGCCAGGTTGGCCATCCCCACCTCCCGACCCGCATCAGCTTCCCCACCCCGTACCTTCCTCTGGATGGGTGTTGGCACCTTGTAGCCCTTCTTCATGATGCCTTTGAACACTGGGTAGCTCAAGCCTGGGAAAGACATGGGAATGGCCAGGGGGCTAGAGGAGCCCCTATGACACATGACAGAAAACTACACAGGACAAATGACAGTTTCATCAACAAATAAATAGCAAGAAAAAAAGAAAAGTGATAGAGCAAAGCTGATCGGTTAACTGAGACTTAAAAAACAAATCTGATTGTGGGGTATGAACCACATTTGGATTCTGATTTGAAAGCTTTTTTTTTCACCGACATAACAATTTTAATGGACAAAACAAACCAAAAACAACCCACCTTAATAAGCACTTTACAAAGGAAGAGGTAAAATGGCTAAAAAGTATATGAAAAGGTGGTCAACGTCATTAGTCACTAGAGAACTATCAATACAAACGAAAACCGCAGTGAGCCACCACTGTGCACCCAGCAAAACAGCTAAAATGAAAAAAGATCACATTTGTAGGTATTAGCACCTGGAATTTTCATTCACTGTGTTGAGAAATAAATTGTGGTAGATATGTTCATAAAATGAAATATTATACATCAATGAAATTGAACAGCTTGAAAAAGCTAGTAACATGGTTAGATTTCACAAACCTAATTTTTTTTTTTTTTTTTTTTTTTTTTTTTTTTTTGCGGTATGCGGGCCTCTCACTGTTGTGGCCTCTCCCGTTGCGGAGCACAGGCTCCGGACGCGCAGGCCCAGCGGCCATGGCTCACGGGCCCAGCCGCTCCGCGGCACATGGGATCCTCCCAGACCGGGGCACGAACCCGTATCCCCTGCATCGGCAGGCGGACTCTCAACCACTGCGCCACCAGGGAGGCCCCACAAACCTAATTTTGAAAGAGACAGGCGACACGTCAATTATCACATACTGAACGAGTCATTTTATATAAAGTTACAAATACAGGCAAAACAAATCTATGGTGATAGAAGTTTAACTAGTGGTTACATCTGATGGAAAGTAATAACTGGAAGGGCCAGGGAAATTCTGGGGTGCTGGTAATGCTCTTTATCTTGATCTGGATGGTGGTTACACAAGTGCATTCACTTTGTAAAACTTCATTGAGCTGGACACTTACGATTTGTGCATTTTTTGTCAGTATGTTATATTAAAGTCAAAAGTTTACATTAAAAAAAAAAGCCCGGGCTTCCCTGGTGGCGCAGTGGTTCAGAGTCCGCCTGCCGATGCAGGGGACACAAGTTCGTGCCCCGGTCCGGGAAGATCCCACATGCCGCCGAGCGGCTGGGCCCGTGAGCCATGGCCGCTGAGCCTGCGCATCCGGAGCCTGTGCTCCTCAACGGGAGAGGCCACAGCAGTGAGAGGCCCGCGTACAGCAAAAAAAAAAAAAAAAAAAGCCCATCTTTTTTTTTTTTTTAGAATATTCAAATTTTAGTGTCATTTAATAATTTTTTAACATCTTTATTGGAGTACAATTGCTTCACAATGGTGTGTTAGTTTCTGCTGTATGACAAAGTGAATCAGCTATAAATATACATATATCCCTGTATCTCCTCCCTCTTGCGTCTCCCTCCCACCCTCCCTATCCCACCCCTCTAGGTGGTCACAAAGCACCGAGCTGATCTCCCTGTGCTATGCGGCTGCTTCCCACTAGCGATCTATTTTACATTTGGTAGTGTATATAAGTCCATGCCACTCTCTCACTTCGTCCCAGTCCCAGCTTACCCTTCCCCCTCCCCGTGTCCTCAAGTTCATTCTCTACGTCTGCACCTTTATTCCTGTGATTTGAAAGCTCTTAATGCCATGAGACAATGGGAGTCTGAACACTGACAGGACCTTGGATTATACTGAGGAACTGTGTTTGTTTTAGGTGTAGGAGGGTCCTGCATCTCTTGGAGGCAGGTGGGAAGTATTTAGGGATAGAAGGAGGGGATGCCTGGGATTCGCTTCAGAATCCTCCGGGATGGTGGCCATGAGTGGGTAGGGTGTGGATAAAACACCACCAGTGGTTAAAACTGCTGAAGCTGGTGATGGGTATGTGGAGACTCACTGTTTCCTAATTTTTATATGTTTGAAATTTTTCATAATTAAAAGAAAAGGGTGTCGGAAAGTCCCCGGCGGTCCAGTGGTTAGGGCTCCGTGCTTCCACTGCAGGGGGCACGGGTTTTCCATCCCTGGTCGGGGAACTAAGATCCCACGTGCCATGCAGCGTAGCCAAAAGAAAAAAAAAGTGGAAAGAAAGAAAGGAAGGAAGGGAGGGAGGGAAGGAGAGAGAGGGAGGGAGGGAGGGAGGGAGGGAGGAAGGAAGGAAGGAAGGAAGGAAGGAAGGAAGGAAGGAAGGAAGGAAGGAAGAAAAAGAAAAAGGAGGGAGGGAGGGAGGGAAGGAAGGAAGGAAGGAAGGAAAGAGGAAGAAAAGGGTCTTAAGTGACGAGGGCCTGTGATGGGTGCAGGCACGGGTGTGACAGCTGAAGCACGTAGTACTGCGAGGGGGAGAAGGTGGCCTTTGGAGGCTCCATGTGACCTGGGCTTGTGGAGATGGGAGGACAGTGGGAGGCCTGGAGATAGGAAAGCACCATGGTTTCATCTGCTTTTTGGTCAATCCTTCATCTTAGAGATTCAGAAAGGCCAAAAATAGCCCCATGTAGATGTTTTGGCTTTTTCCTTTGATTTTGATGAATTTTAGCACATTTGGCTGTCTAGATTCCTTTTGTGAGCTATTTTCTTTGCCCAGTTCTCTATCACGGTGTCTGTCTTTTTCTTCTTGATTTGTAAAAGCTCTTTGTATATTAGGGTTATCAGCCCTTTGTCCTATAGTTGCAAATATATTCCTGGTACAGTGCTTACTTTAACTTAAGTCTACAGTGTGTTTTTGGCATACACACATCTAAATAGAAAAAAAGTCAAATAAAACAGTGCTCAGGTCACACTTAGGCTTCTTTTCCTTTCAGGTTATACAACTATTCACCTTGATGTTTCAGTCTTTGCTCCAGATGCTACTGATATGTAAAGAGCCAAGAAAGAGTCCGGCTTTCCTTCCGGCTGGCCAGGTGTACCAACAGCACCCAACTATCTCATCTCTTACCCTCGGCTCTGAAATGCAGCTCTGTCATGCTGCTCAGTCCCCAGACGTCTGTGCCTGTTCCTGCACCAGCATCGCCCTGAGTCCTGTCCTAACTGTTCTCTCATCGTGTCAGGCCCGCTGCCCCCACGAGAAGGCCGTGAGTGGCTTGGAGACTATCCGCTGCCTCCATCCCCCCAAACCCATCACAGTGTTGGGCCCAGAGCAGAGCACGGAAGGCCATAACCCACTGCTGCTCCCCCCACACAAAGTCCCCGGATGCCTGGCTCACCCACCCATGGACTGGAAGCCTCCCGACTTCTTCTTTTTCTTGTTCTGGGCTCGTACCATCTCCCGTGTGTCCGGCTCCACGTCCGAGGTGCATTCCGAGGTGGGGAAGGTGGGTAGGGGTCTGCTGGGTCCCAGCTGGGAGGGAGCAACACAGGCAGCATCATTCCAGGTAGAGTGAGACCACTGGGGGCAAGGAAGGGGGCTGTCCTGTTGCCAGTGCCCGCCCCCAACCTTGCCCCATTCGAGGCGATGATGCTCCTGCCAGATCACATGACTTCTCTGCTAAAGGGCTCTCCTTTGACCAGACCAGGACAGGGCACAGGGTCAGAGAGCAGGCTCTGCAGATAGACAGCCTGCGTTTCAATCCCAACTCTGTCACTTCCAGCTGTGAGACCTCAGACCAGGGACTTCGTCTCCCAGAGCCTGCGTTCCCACATTGGGAAAATGGGGATGACAAGAGCATATGCCTCATAGCGTGTTGTGAAGACTAAATGGGTGAGTGTAAAGCTTTGAACTGTGCCCAGGAGGTGGTATCATCATAATTATCATCCTAGCCTGTCATTCAAAGCCCTCAAAACTTTATGGAGCCAATCAAAACATCTACTATGTGTGAGATACTAGACTTTTCCAATCTGCCCAGCTCCCCTCTCCACAATCCCCCTTCTGGTCCATCATCCCTCCCCAGCTCTGGTGTCTCTCATTCCTGGCCTCATCTCTGCCACCCACTTGTTCTAGCACAGCTAAATCAAACTCAGACACTGCCTCTGGGGAGTCTTCTTGGACTACAGCGCTATCCCTTTCTTCTCAGAAATCACATTTATAAAAGCACTAATTCATAATAATGGCTAAAACTTACCTGGCACTTACTATAAGCCAGGTGCTGTGCTAAGCATTCATATAAATTAACCCACTTAGGGCTTCCCTGGTGGCGCAGTGGTTAAGAACCTGCCTGCCAATGCAGGGGACACAGGTTTGAGCCCTGGTCCGGGAAAACCCCACATGCCGCGGAACAACTAAGCCCGTGCCCCACAGCTACTGAGCCTGCACTCTAGAGCCCGCGAGCCACAACTATTGAGCCCGCGAGCCACAACTACTGAAGCCTGCACGCCTAGAGCCTGTGCTCCGCAACAAGAGAAGCCACCGCGATGAGAAGCCCACGCACTGCAACAGAGAGCAGCCCCCGCTCGCCACAACTAGAGAAAGTCCACGCGCAGCTACAAAGACCCAATGCAGCCAAAATAAAATAAAATAATTTTAAAAAATAAATTAACCCACTTAATCCTCACAACAACTGTGTGAAGTAGGTGCTATTACCTAGTCCCTTTTACAGAGAAGGAAACTGAAGCACGAGAGGTGAAGTGACCTGCCAAAGTCACACGGCCAGCAAGGGATTTGAACCCTGGCTTCGGAGTCTATATTCTTTCCTATGAGACCCTCTATGGTCCCCCACCAACCCTCTAGGTCAGAGCTGCACCTGTCTTGTACAGTCTGTGAGCTAAGAATGGTTTTTAAATTTTAAAAGATTGTAAAAAGTCAAACAAGGAAGACAATGACCTTATATGGCCCTGCAAAGCCAAAATATTTACCATCTGGTCCTTTACAGGAAAAGCTTGCCAGCCCCCATTCTAGACACATGATAACAAAGTGCCTGGAACACACTGGTGCCCCAGCAATATTTACTGTAGAGTAGAATGTGTGAACACTGTCATTTCATCCTTTCCACAGTTTTTGAGGCATACATAATCAACAGCTTTCTACACATGCGGAAACTGAGGCACAGAGAGGTTAAGCAACTTCTCCCAGGTCCCACAGCCAGTACAAGGTTGGGTTGAACTTGAACACAGGGCTGTGCCTTGGCCCATATTTATAGAGCACCTATAAATGTGAGGCTCGGATGGTGTGGAATAAGGTCCCCATCTGGTCCCTGCCTCAGAGGAGTGTAGACCTCTCTCTTCATATAAAGCCCTACTTACCCGGAGTCTTCTCTGTGCCAGGTACCCGCTAAGCACAAGGCTGTGAGAAATAATGGGCTACAGCTCTTTTGCCCCCTTGGTGCTCATACCTGACCCCACCCTCATTTGCATACAGTTGGCATTCAGTAGTGGAAATAACACAGGGCCTGGAACCATACAGTCCAGGATTTGAATCCTGGCTCTCCCACTCACAAGCTGTGAGGTCTTGGTCAAGTTCCTTCACCCCTCCAGGCTTGTTTCCTCCTCTGGAAAACGACTGTGACTACTTAGCTCACAGGGTTGGCGTGGGGATTAAATGATAAGGCCTGTAAAGCTCTTAGCACGGAGGACAGCACACTGTAAGCTATCTACAAACACAAGTTTAACTTATTATTACTAGTTTCCCAGAGGTTTGGGGGCGTCACTGTCTCAAGCCAAGAGGTGCAGCCTTCTCTTAATTCATCCTCCCAAGAATACCCCTCTCAAAGTCTGATCTTCATCACCCGCACTTTTCATTGGACGAATGAGAACCGGGACCCGCCCCCTGACCAGGAAGTAGCCAATGAGAAGCGCGAGACCAAGAGCCGGCGCCGAAGGCCGGAAGGCCCGCAGGCCCCAGGCTCCCTAGCACAGAGGCTCGGGACGTCAGGACCCTGGGCGTGTCAGACACCGAAACACGTGCTCAGGCCAGAGGTCCTGCCCCGACCCCCGGCCAGCCGACCTCTCCCCACCCTCAGTCGTGCCCACTCCCCAGCTGGGGAAACTGAGGCCGCGGGACGCTGCGCGGAGCCGGGACTCAGGCTCTGACGTAGGTCCAAGCCCAGCGCTACTACCTTCTGGGCGCGGGCGTCATCTTCTGCCTGAATCTCAAACTCGCCGTCCTCCGAGTCGCTGCTGCGGGACTGAGAGGCCGCGCCCCGGCGCTTCCGGAGCCCCTTCTTCTTCCTCCACTGGGCCATGGCAGCTCTGGACCGCGGTGCGGCCGCCAGACGCCTTCCAGCAGCCATGCGGGCCAGGGCGCAGGGAAACGGGAGGGGGCGGAGTTTGAGGGTACGTACCAACGGCGCTGCAGGGCGTGGGGGGGCGCTTCTACGCAGCCCAGGCTGCGTTCCCTCACTTTCTGGAGCCTCCGGAGGCTTGGCATGCATACACACATACGCACACACTCCCTTCATTGGTGCGGGAGACCCCTCTCCGAGGGTTTGGGGAGCTCCGGGGGCGTCCGGAAAAGGGTGACCTAATCCCCCCCCCCCGGGAGCGAATGGTTCTGGCCGCCCCGCCCCGCCTCACCGCTCGCGGGTTGCTGTTTGATGCGCGCTCGGAGCATGCATAGCTAGGGCTCGGTTTCCCGAGTAGAGTCTGCCCGCGCGGTCCCCCGGGCGGGGGCCGGGGGCGGCCTGAGCTGCCAGGGGTCGCGTGCTCCTGGGATTCAGAGCTGCAGATCTCGGATGTACCGCGCGCCACAGGTGCCCAAGCGTCCCCGCAAAGGAGTCCAGGCCTGGGGGGAGGGGGCGCTGTGGGTTGCCGCCGACATCAGCCAGCCAAGATGCTCAGGTAGGAAAATAACTCCAGAATGCGGGCACCTCGAACATCAGCCGGGACATTGACTTGGGGATCGGTGAATGTGGGGCAGTTGGCGGGCTGGGTGTAATCCCCCAGTAGTAGAATGGTTAAGTACACAAGCTCTAGACTCCTATCAGGTTCACATTCTATTTCCACTGTTTTAGCTTTATAGGTGGGACTTACACTTGTGACTTCATCTTTTGCAGCCTCAGTTTTGTCATCTGTAGAATGGACATAATGGAAGCTACCTCACAGGACTGCTGAGAAGATTAAATGAGACAATGCTTGTAGAGCTCTTTGCAGGAGGTAGGCATGGGATCTATGCAGGTTATTATTCCTGCCCCATAGATATGTACAGGATATAGGAGCCTGCCCTGTCTGCCCCCCGCCACCATAGTTTGTTTTCTGGTTGGTGCTAAGGTAGGCACAGGCCCAATCTATTCTTCACCCCCTTAGCATTCTGTAAATATCTACTGAGTACACACTGTATGCTAGGAATGCATATATACTCATTAAATATTTGCCAGTAGCACCCTCCTCCCCGTCATTACAACAACTCAAAAAAGGTCAATTTTCCGAAATGTCCCCTGGGATTGGCAGCTCCCCTTTGAGGAGGACTGGTTGAGGGAGAACGTGACCTTTTTGCCCTGGGGACGGGGACTTAAGAGATTGCCAGTCTTTGCTGATGACAGATGGTTGCCACCATGACCACTTTTCATAGGGAGACCTGGAGGCAGGGACTGACAGGCAGAGCACACCTGCTGTCACCCGAGACCATGAGCAGCGTGAAGACCCCGGTGGAGCTGGCCGTCAGCGGGATGCAGACCCTCCACGTTCAGCACCGCTGCCGGGGCAGCTGCCGGGTCAAGGTTAGGCCGTCATACGTGGATGAGACTTTGTTTGGCAGTCCTGCAGGCACCCAGCCGACACCACCAGTCTTTGACCCACCGTGGATGGGGAAGGCCAACAGAACCAGAGGAGTGGGTACAGGGGCGTCACAGGCCTCAGGGGCCAACGGGAGCTGTGAGACTACCTCCTCCAGGGACAAGACCCTGACCCTCGCACCAAGGAAGAAGAACAAATACAGGTAACAGGATGGGGAGATGCCCTGTTGTTCACGTGCCGTGTGACTTTGGGCAAGCACTTTGACCTCTCTGAGCCACAGTTTTCTCACAGTGGAAGGTGGGACTTAATGGGATTATTGAGAAGGTTAAATGGGATGAGACATGTACAGTGCTGGGCACGGTAACCTGACACTTAGGAAGCTCTCAGTAAACGGTAGTGATAATGGTTGTGATGGTGGAATACCCATCCCCAAATGTCTTAGAATGGGCTTCTGAGGCCCAGAGGGGTCAGGTGATTTGCCCAAGATCACACAGCAATTTGCATGTAATTATT
This sequence comes from Mesoplodon mirus, assembly GCF_964341445.2. NCBI lineage: Eukaryota > Metazoa > Chordata > Mammalia > Artiodactyla > Ziphiidae > Mesoplodon > Mesoplodon mirus. Next base: position 15,340,286 of record NC_138989.1, read on the forward strand.
AGTGTGGTTGATCCATGAAATGACAAATGTGATGATTCCAAACTTCAGCAAGTCATTTTGAAAATGGTTCTTGCTGCATTTTCACGAACAATTTAGAAAAACAGGATCTAATGCCAGTGGTTATTGTAGGTTCGAATTAGATTATTTGGATTATTTCGATTAATATCAGCCTGGAGGGAGGCCTCAGGGCTCTATCTTATTTATTGTCATCAGTGTCTTGAACAAAGACATGGAAGACTAGTGTATTAGTCAATCAGGGTTGTTATAACAAAATACCATAGACTGGGGGGCCTAAACAACAGAAATTTATTTTTTCACAGTTCTGGAGGCTTGAAGTCCAAGGTCAAGACGGCTTCAGGGTTGCTTTCTCCTGAAGGCTACCTATCCTTGGGTTGCAGCTGGCCACCTATTCACTGGGTCCTCACATGGGCTTTTCTCTGTGAGCGTGTACACCCCTGGTGCCTCTTCCTCTTCTTATAAGGACACAAATCCTATTGGATTAGGGCCTCACCTTTATGGCCTCATTTAACCTTAATTATCTCTTTAAAATTCAGCATGAATTTTGGGAGGATGCAGTTCAGTCCATAATAACTAGCCAATCATATTTAGGATCCATTCTCAGCCAAGAGGCACATTTATTAGTTGAGAATGGGAATAGTGTTTATTTAAGTAGATAAAATTCAACAGAGATAAAAGCAAGTCCCCATTATTATCATGTCTACCTGACAATTGCCGTGGACCACAAGGCAGGCTTAGGTTGACATTAGCAACCCTGACAGCTACAACATGGCTAAAAATGCTGGTGTCAGCATAGGCTGTATTAACAGAAGTATGGTTTCCTAAACAAGGGAGATAACAGTCAACCCCATGCTCTCCTGGAGGATGGAATTTTACGCTGGACGCTGACAAGTAGAGGGTGTCAAGTTAGAAGGTACATAAGAATTAGAGATGCTATTGAGCAGCAACTTTGGTACCAGACAGACATAGGTTTCAACCAGGTATGGTTTTGAACAGCTAAATCAAGTGGCAAAAGGTTGACTTTTCAAAGACTTGCAGTTTGGGACTTTTAGTCCTGGCCAAAAACCATGGACCTGACACCTCATAGGTATGCCATGAATATTTGTGGGACTAATAAAAAAAAAATTGCTGAATGAATCTAATTAAAGGTGAGAGGCCTAGAAGGCACTTAAGTCTGACTTAGTGATCAAGAGCTTGGGTCTTTGAGCAGGGCGCTGGATTTGAATCTTGTCTGTACCCTCCTTTTTACTCTCCCTATGCCTCAGTTTTCTTGTCTGTAAAATGGGATTATATCGCCCTCCTGTGGGTGTTGTGAGAAATGAGATGACACACAAGTGACCTCCTGGGTCCTGGACCTACACATGAAAAGCCCTGAGTAAATATGCAAAAATTTTTAAAGCTGCTCTGGTGATGAGGCCAGATCACAGAAGTTCAAACTGAGTACCCTCTACATGCCAGGTGCTGGGCTGTGCAATTTCAAATATAGTTGGAAGGGCCACATGACTGCAGAGGGTTTGACTGACCAGGCCACTACAAAAAGGGAAAAGTGGGTTAAGAGAAAGAGTGAAGGCTATAAAGACTAAGGTTATATTAATCAGGACTCTTGGTTGCAAGTGACAGAAGACTTACCCAAACTGGCTTCAGCAGAAAAAGGGCATTTGGGGCTCATATAACAGGGGCTCAAAACATTCTTGGGATTTTGTTTCTGTTTTAGTGCAGCTTTCCCCTACACATCCCAGGTGAGATGGCCACCAGCCGTTTAGCCCTTATATCCTGCCAGTTCTTCAGGGCTAGGTGGAAGAAAAACATTTCTCTCCTAGTAGTTTCTGCAGAGGTCCTAAGGCAGAACCTTATTGTGCAGAATGGGTCATGTGGTTATTCCTGAGCCAATCAGTGTGGTCAGGAGGATGGGATATGCAAACTGGCCTGGCCTGGGGCACATGCCAGGGAGTGGGGGTGGGGTGGGGCAGGATGCAGGGGGACTGGACACTTGGCAGGGGAAAAATAGCAGAGATGGGGGTAGTGGTACATGAGGGCTGTGGCCTCACTGCAGGTGCCAGGCTGGGAGACAGGGACTTCTGGGACCTATAGGCAACCCTCTGCTGCTGCAGCTGCCTGGCAGGGGGTAGGGGTGGGGGTGGGCAAGGTTTTTAGGGTTTATTTCCCCAGCTCACTGTTTCTCTTCGCTTACCAGACTGGTTGGCCACACTCCTTCTTACTGTGATGAGTCGCTCTTTGGCTCCCGACCTGAGGGCGCCGGCTGGGAGGCCTCGTGGATGACGAAGGGGGATGCTGCAAAGCTCCATGCCCTCTTCTGGACACCCCCAGCTACCCCTAGGGGCAGCCACTCACCCCGCCCCAGGGAGACTCCAGTGCGAGCCATTCACCCAGCTGGTCCCTCGAAGACAGAGCGCAGGGTGGTGGCAGACTCCCGGAGGTTGTCCGTGGATGGGTTAGACTCTCCACGCCCTCCGAGGCGGGAGCGTTCTTATTCCCTCACCCACCTTAATGTCCCCAGCACAAGTCACCCACCCACCAGTACCCCCTGCACAAACGGGCCTCAAGATCCCAGACCTTCCCCGTCAGGAGTGACCTTCCGGAGGCCCCTGGTGACTCCCAGGGCTCATTCAGTCAGTGTTTCAGTGCCAGTTACCCCCCGACGAGGCGGAGCCACCCAGAAACCAAAGCCACCTTGGAAATGAATTTCTTGGTGCTTTCTGCAGGTTTGCCCATGGGGTCACAGCAAAGGGCAGAGTTTCAGAGGATGGCACTGGTGGGCGGGCCTTTGGGGAGACCACCAGGCATTGGCAAAGCAGTCCTGGGGGCAGAGCGAGGGGGGGGGAGTGCCGCCCTTTCTTCTGACAACCTCTGGTTGCTCCCTGCCTTTGCCGCTGAGGTGGATATGAGGGCCGCCTCTTGAGATCCCTGTTTCAAGTTCTGTCATAGCCACACAGCATATCAGTGCCAACCCAGGGGTGTCCCCCGGGAGGGTCCCCCCACCCCCTCCATCACACCCACAACATGGTCTCGCCACCAAGTGTGAGTAAACGGTATGATCGCCAACCCGGAGGGTTCCTTCTCCCTCCCTTCAAGCCAAGCTTCTGCTCAGGATGAGTTTCCAGCTGAGTCTGGACGCCTCAGGAATTTTCCCAGGCACAGTATGTGGACCAGCAGGGAACACAAGGTGATATGTGGGTGGACCTTTAAAATTTTAATAGTCATGTATTTATTTTCATGTATTAAATATATCAGCTCATCGAAGCCGCGAGTTTTGCTAATTTTTTCCTTAGGATAAAGGCCAGTGTTAGGCCTGAGTTGATTTAAATAACAAAGTTAAATAACATAGCAATCATGACAGTGGCAGGTGGGCAACTAATCCTCCTCCCGTTGGTTTCTAGCTAATACCACTAATTGGGGGGTTAGCTGATTCTTCCTGAGCTCAGAATGTGGGCTATAGTTGACTTGTTTTGAAATCATATGTATATATATATGATACACATTTCCTACCGTAAAAAAAAAAAACAACCACCACAGTGACTAGGACTTTGCTTGGACTTTGAGGGGTCCAAGAAGACCAGAAAGTTCCACATGGCACCTGGAGAGCACTCGGGAAGGAAGCCTAAGTGGTCAGGGCCCACCTGCCTCCTGCCCCACACCATCCTGGGTCAGGCCCCTCAGGAGGAACAGCAAAGCCTTTGCTCTGATGGAGCTGCACCCAGAATCCCAGCATCCTGGTGGGTTGGGTGGAGGCCACGCCTTGGGCCTCTCTGTGTCCTGATGCACCTCCAGGAAGCACCGGGATTCCAGAGAGGCCAGCTGGAAGCCACATCTTTGGTTCTGTGCCTCCACCTTGGGGGAAGGGAAGAGCACACACTTCCGGGGAACAGTCTGGGAGGGACCAACGGTGCTTAGGACCAGGGGCCCACATTCAGACGCCTACACGGTTCCGGTGGGCTGTGAGGGACGCAAGCGAGCCATGCTCTTGGCACAGACAGCATTTTAAACATGTAGGGTGTTTAAATTTCCTAGAACTCTCACTAAGAATTAGTTCCCTCCCTCCTCAGTTTTACTTGAAACATTCAGCTCTCATTTGCCTTTATCCCTTGCCCCTATGTTTTAGTAGACATTGGCCACAAATACCTTTCCTCCAAACTGTACTAAAAAAGGGAAGCAACCGCCCAAGTATGATGATAAGGGGCGACTGACACTGAGGCCATGATGGCTGGAAGACAGTTGGGAGTGGTGGGGACTGGGACAACCTGTCTCTGCCATCCAAAGGGGGCGCTCCTGCTCACCTTTAGAAGACATGCAGGCCCGGGCTATCTGGATGATGAGATTTTTCCAGAAAAGGCATTTTTAAGCAGTAGCCTCTGATTTTTTAAATGCCAGCAGTGGGGATTTCCCAGGTGGTCCAGTGGTTAAGACTTTGCCTTCCAGTGAAGGGAATGCGGGTTGGATCCCTGGTCGGGGAGCTAAGATCCCACATGCCTCACGGCCAAAGAACCAAAACATAAAACAGAAGCAATATTGTAACAAATTCAATAAAGACTTACAAAAAAAACGCCAGTAGTGAATTAAAAAATATATTCTTCAACTACCTGGACACAGAATAAGGCTAATGTGAGGTTGCTGGTTTATGACCTCAGGACCCCTGAGCTTTCACGATGCTAAACCAGGGAGAAGTTGTGGGCAAATTGATACCCAGAGCAGGGGCAGGGTGCAGCCTGAAACCCTTCCTCTTTCTCCTGGAGTTCTCTGCCTGCCCCGCCCTCCCCTGTGGGCAGCTGTGACCCACACCCAGCTGTCCTGGTGGGTGATGTGTCCATCGCAGTCATGGCAGCTTCTGGGCTGGGACCGAGGGGGATGCAGCCCAGGGTCCGGCTTCCCACCGAAGCTAAACGAAGGAATGGTTACATGCTGACACACAGCCTGTGTGTTCCCCTCATGGAATTGGCATCTGCAGCATGGACACGCACCCAATGGCCCTGGGTAAAGTGAAGTTTATTTGTAGGCTGTGGTTTAAAAGGGTTTTTAATTTTGAAAAAGTGTTAAAGCCATGAATTGCAGGGCTCCACATCCCAGGGGCTTCCAGGCCGGCTCTCGAGTGAGAGGTAAGGTCATGGTGAGGGCAGGGGTCTGGGCAGGCTGGGGGAAGGGCTCACTTCTTGACCTTGACCTTGACCTTGACCTTGACCTTGCCCTTCTCCTTCACTTTGCTCTTGCTCCGCTTCTTCTTCTTGGACCTGAGCATGGAGCGGACCAGGTAGCCCCTCCACAGGGCCTGGATGAGCGTGGCAGCCCGCACCATGCGCACCATCTCCTGCTCGGCTTCCAGCCTCTTCTTGGCGTTGATCTCCTGCTCGGCCCGGATCTGGGAGAACTCTTCCACCAGCACGTCATGCCGTCTCTTCAGCTCCTCCAGCTGGAGCTTTTCCTCTTTGTGGATGACATCCAACTCCTCGTACTCATCCTGGGGTGAGAGGCAGGGGGTAGGGGTCTCCAGGCACAGAACACCGCCTGCCACCCTCTTCTGTTCCCACCCTTCCCGAAGGCGCTTCCACCCCAGCAATGCCGCCTACGCTAAGCCTTTCCGCATCTGAGGCCCAGATGAGGATAGGAGAGCTGACGCGGTCCATCTGAGTTTACGGTGGGACCCAGCTGAAACAGTTTCAGGAAGGAGGAAAGAACACGGCTCATGGGCTGGGCAGGCTGGGCTTCCAATCTCAGCTCAGCCACATCTTGAGGGGCTTCACCTTTCAAGCTGTCATTTTTCCTCATCTGAAACATGGGGACAATTCCAAACCCAGAAGCAGGGGTGGGAGCTATTTCCAGGATTAAATGACGGGATGGATGCAACCTCCATCCCCGCCTCCCACCAGGCATCTACCAGAAGAAAAGTACTTCCAGAGGGCACAGAGCTAAGTGGACTCGGTCTCTGCCATCATTAACCCACCACCCTCATTGGGAACAGAGAAACAAGAGCACAGCCTCCAAAGTCTCCCCCTTCGTAGAGCATTCAGGATCATACAGCACACCTGACGTTGACCACTCAGAGGCTGATGTCACTTCCAGTGCTCACCAGGCCCCCCTGCCCCAAAGTCGGGGCTGTGGGCCACCGATGTTATCACAGAGCTGGGTGGAGGCTTAAGGGCACCCCGTTTTTAGGCTACTATTCCCTGAGCACCTCCTCCAGGCCAGGTCCTGTGCTGTACAAGCACCTGTGACAACAGTGACTCGTTCAATCCCCACCATGGTTCCAGCGTGGGTGTTACTGTGATCACATGCAGAAATGGGCTCAGAAAGGTCAAGTCCCTTGCTTAGGGTCACACAGCGAGTAAGTGCCACTAGAGTAGAACCTCCAGATGACAATGGGCACTTTCTTGACCGCTGGAGCCCAGCACCTGGCACATCTAAGCACTCGGTAGAAAGTTCCTGAGTGACTGAGTGAAGTGGTGGAGGTGAATGCTTGAATCCCGTGGGGATGAGTCCCGGCTTAGGGGGCTGCTAGCAGGAGCTGAGCAGGAGGGAACAGGGAGTCTGGGATATTGACAGTAGATGGAGCCAGGATCTTCGGGCCTGGGGTCAAGCACATCTTGGTGGCTCGCAGCTTCTGGCTCCTTCCTTTCCCACCACTCCCCTCACTGCCCCAGGCTAGACAAACCCTTGAGCCTAAGGAAGGGGCAGGGAAGCCACTCTGGAGAGGCCCAGAACTTGGCATAGACCATGGACCATACATACTAGGGCTTCTCTTCTCCACCCCTCACCCCCATTCCTAGAGGATCTTGGGAAACACACTTGAGAGAGACTTAGGCAGACAAATACCTGCTTTTCACTCATCTCCAAATCGTATTTCTGGATCCAGTTCTCAATTTCCGTTTCCACTTTATACTTTTTCTAAAAAAAATTCAGTTAGTCATTGTGTGATGGATTAATATTAATCCATTATTAATATTAATGGATATTTTATTAATAATAATATTGATTAATATTAATTAATCCGTAATTAATTATTAAAATAATCCGTTAATCCATAATCCAATATTAATACTAATATTAACAATAAAAAGCACTCAGCCCGCTCTGCATCAGCAGGCCGTGCATCACGCCTCGCCTCCTGAATCCACATCGCAAGGTACGTTCTCCATTTCACAGGCGAGGACACGGAGGATCAGATGTGCTAACTCACTTGGCCCAAGATTACAGAGCTCATGGGTGGTGGAGCTTGGATTTGAAGCCAGCAGTCCAGCTCCAGAACATTGTAGGCAGAGGGAGCAGCAGGTGCAAAGGCCCTGAGGTGGGAACAAGCTGGTGATGTTTAAAGAGTAGGAACTGAGCCAGTGTGGCTGGAATGGCATGGCCGGGGAGGGGAATGGTCCCGTTGAGCTCAGAGTGAGAAGCTGTGTCACAGAGGGAGTGTCAGCAGTGGAAGGAGTTTGGTTTCTAACGTAAGGGAGAGTGGAAGCTGTTGGGTGGAGTTAGATACAGTGGAGGAACATGACCTAATTTTGTTTTTAAAAGATCAGCTCCTGTACATACAATGGAATGCTATTCTGCCATAAAAAGGAGTGAAGTATTGGTAAATGCTACGTGGATGAACCTTGAAAGTGCAATGCTAAGTGAAAGAAGCCAGACACGAAAGACCACATATTGTATGATTCCATTTACATGAAGAGTCCAGAATAGGCAAATCCATAGAGACAAAAAGTAGATTAGTGGTTGCCAGGGACTGGGGGGAGGGGGGTGGAGAAGCTACTTAATGAGTACAGGGTTTTATCTGGAGGTGATGAAAATATCTTGGAACTAGATAAAAGTTGTCGTTGTACGACATTGTGAATATACTAAGTGCCACTGAATAAATTTAAATGGTTATATTTTATGTTATGTGAATTTCACCTCAATTAAAAAAAAAAATCAAGGCTTCCCTGGTGGCGCAGTGGTTGAGAGTCCGCTTGCCGATGCAGGGGACACGGGTTCGTGCCCCGGTCCGGGAAGATCCCGCATGCTGCGGAGCGGCTGGGCCTGTGAGCCATGGCCGCTGAGTCTATGCGTCCTGAGCCTGTGCTCCGCAATGGGAGAGGCCACAACAGTGAGAGGCCCGTGTACCGCAAAAAAATAAAATAAAATAAAATAAAATAAAATAAAATAAAATCCCTTCTTTTAAAAAAAAAAAAAAAAATCAGCTCCTTAGTCCTACAGTGCAAGAGTTCGTAACTTGGGCACCATGGATGGGCTGGCTTCAGGGGGCCTGTGACCCAAGAATTGCCCTCCACCATGGGTATGTACTTCTGAGCCTTTTCATGGGGGAGAGGCCCAGTGCTTCCATCAGATGCTCAAAAGTGTAGTGAAACAATAACGAATCTGAGAACAAGTGTTAGAAAGGGTGCCCTTTGTGAGGAAAGGGAATCGGAAGCAAGCTGGATGCATGCTGGGCCTGGGTCCTAGCTGAGACGATGGAGAAGGCAGATGAAAAAAGGATATTTATTGAGCACCTACTAGGTGCTACCAGCTGGCTACCCATCATCCCATCTAATTCTCATAGCAACTCATTAAGGCCTATTCAATCGCTTTCATTTTAAAAATGTGAAAACTAAGGCTCGGAGGGAGTTAAGAGATTTGCCAGAGGTTTCTGTGCGCCTTCATTTCCTTTGCAGGACTGGTGGGTATCATCCTCCTTGTGGGGCTCAGAGGAGTTCAGGAACTTGCCCAAGGTCACAGAGCTGGCCTGCAGCAGGACCTGATCTCTCTGCCCCCAGTCCCTGGGCCTGTGTGCTGCTCCCTCCCGCCTCCCGAGGGATACTGCATCCATCCTGGGCTTCCCTGCACCCTTCTCCCCAGGGAGCTGCTCCCTGGGTGGCTGGAGCAGCCCTGCCCCCCACCCCAAGCCCTGCGCCTGGCCCTCCCTTCGCCCCCTCCCCTGCCCCAGTGGCCCCATTGCCCCCACCGCCCCGCTTTCCCAGGGCACCTTCCTCAGCGCCTGCTCTGCCTTCCAGTTCTCCATGACCAGGCTGTTGAACCGCGACTGCAGCAGCAGGATATCCTGCTGGATCTTGGCCACCCGGGCCTGCGAGGCCTGGAAGTCCGCCTTCTGCTGCTCCTCAGCCTCCTGCTTGGTGCGAAGGAGGCTGTTCTCTGAGAACTTGGGCACCTGGTGCAGGTGGTCTTTCAGTTCTTGGATCACGAAGTTCTCCTTCTCTACCTGGGCCAGGAAGAAGAGAGGCTCCAGGATACCTCCGTGATCATGAGCCATCGCAGGAGAGGCTGGCATGCCTGCAGCCCCCTCAGGACAGGGCGCTACCACCTCACCAAATCCCAGCCCTGGCCCCGGAGGACGGGGACAGCCTGCCTAGAGACCGGGAAATTGAGGCTCAGGGGGGTTGAGTCTGTCTGGGGTTGTGCAGCTGAGATGGAATTTGAAGCCGGGTCTGTCTGATCCAGAGCCCACGTTCGTGGCCACCATCCTCTATTTCCTGGCGTGAGTGAAGTGCACAGGCGCGCCTGAGCGGGGTCACAGGAGGAGAGGTCTGCGACAGCGCGACGCTCCTGCCAGGTCACAGCAGGGGAGTGCCTAGTTGCCAGGGACACTTGGCGCAATGCATGAAAGTGTGAGATAAACACACGCCACAGGGATTGGCCCCCCCAACTCTCCCCTTGAGGGCCTGGCTTGGCTCCTGCCCCTCAGTCGGTTCTAAAACAGGAGTTGGTTGTAGTGAGGTGGATGGACCTAGAGTCTGTCATACAGAGTGAAGTAAGCCAGAAAGAGAAAAACAAATACCGTATGCTAACACATATATATGGAATCTAAGAAAAAGATGGTCATGAAGAACCTAAGGGAAAGACGGGAATAAAGACACAGACCTACTAGAGAATGGACTTGAGGATATGGGGAGCGGGAAGGGTAAGCTGGGACGAAGTGAGAGATTGGCATGGACATATATACACTACCAAATGTAAAATAGATAGCTAGTGGGAAGCAGCCGCATGGCACAGGGAGATCAGCTAGGTGGTTTGTGACCACCTAGAGGGGTGGGATAGGGAGGGTGGGAGGGAGACGCCAGAGGGAGGAGATATGGGGATATATGTATATGTATAGCTGATTCACTTTGTTAAACAGCAGAAACTAACACACCATTGTAAAGCAATTATACTCCAATAAGGATGTTAAAAATAAATAAATAAATGAAAAATAAAATAAAATAAAATAAAACAGGAATTGGGGTTCGGGGGGCGCCGCTGTTTCGTAAATAAACTCCAAAGGCTGATCACAAGTGGTAGGGTGTCCCTCTGAACACACGGGGGCTGTGGCTGGCTCAGGCCAGCAGCCTCGGGCTGGGGGCAGCGGGCAGCCGGGCCGCAGCGGGCCTGAGCTCACTTCCTGTACTCAGGGAGTGGGAGGCGGGGCGGGGAGGGGTTTGAGGCAAGCCTGTCCTGTGGGCAAGTCTTCAGCCTTCAGGGGTTGGGTTTGAAGCAGGCAGTACTATTTGCAGTCAGAGCTTTTCTTGTGGACCCCTCAACATGCCTTATTGGTGTCATCGTCTCATTTTACACTGAGATCCAGTGACCTGATGAAACCTGCCCACTTGGCAGAAATGGAATTTGACCCCAGGTCTGTCCAACTTGGCAGCCCCAAGCTGTTTCCACTACCCAAATGAGACTGGCAAAGCCACTTGGAAGTCCTCTTCCTGTCCCTAGGTGACACCCCTCCAACCTATGAGTGGTCTCCCCTGAGCACCCAGGAGCCTGTCATCTCTCTACTCAGCAGATAATTACCTTGTCCCCCTTTTTGTGCCAGGCCCACTGGGGACACAGTGGAAGGCCAAGAGAGACAAGGTCCCTGTCCTCTTGTGGGGGAGCCAGACCCCAATCGTATCATCAAATCATCACACAAATAGTCATCAACAAACCCTGATGAATGCTGTACAGGACAAAGTCGGAGAGAACATAAGGAAGGGGGGACCCCCCCGAGCTAGTACATCGGGGAGGGAGGGTGGCCTTGATCTCTCATCTATCACAGGGTGATGAAAATGTGGCAGTGCTGGCTGGCTGTCCCCCAGGACCTGTTCTCCCCAGAAAGGCTGTAGAGCAGAATGTTTCACTGGGAAGGTGGCCCCAGCTACAGACCACTTTCCCAGCATCTCTAGCACTGGGTGTAGCTAAGAACTGTATGAATGCTGCTTCTAGGTGATGTCCCAAAAGGGTAGGACAAAGTCCCCTCCTCCCCTTTCCTCCTTCCTGCTGGCTGGACCAGTGGTGACATGACGGTGGAAAGCTGGAGCAGCCTTCTGGGCCCACAGTTAGAAGTCCCATGTGGGGGACAGCAGAGAAGCCAGCAGCAAGGAACCTGGGCCCCTGATGAGTTTACGAAGCAAAGCTTCCATGCCAGCTCTCTGTTAAACAGAAATACATCACCAGCTTGACTAAGCCACTATCATTTGGGGTCTCTGATTTGGCAGCCAAACTTATACTTATATGCCACTTCCCAGGGACTTTGCTAGTTGTTAGTGCGAAAATGTGTGTAAAGAATAACACATAGTATGTGTCCCCAGATGGTTATTATTAGGTTGGGATCATGTTATCCTTTCCCCTCTTAAAAATTCTTCAGGAGCTTCCACTCCTCCTACCTGCCCCTTACCCTCAGGACAAAGACCACATTCCTCGATTAGGCCTCAAAGGCCCTGTGTAATCTGTCAGCAAAGCCTCAAATTAAGTATTTACTATCCAGCCTTGGCCTGGAAGGTCTCTCTCTACCTCATTTGCCTGGTTCACTCCCTCTCATTCTCCATGTCTTGACTTCAACGTCCCTGAGTTCCAAGTTCAGGTTTCCTATAACACTCTCTTATAGCACCCTATACTTACCCTTCCTTGTACTTCTCAAAACTGTAATTAAATCAGCTCTTTAAGACCTACCTTCCCTATCATGAACTCCATGAGGCTGGGACCATGTGGACTCATCATTTATAAGACCTGGCACCTGGTAAGTGCTCAAAACAATATTTATGGAGTAAATGAATGAAAACAGCTATTTAAATCACTGAGGAAAAAACCCAACTGCCAAAAGATTTGGGCTCCTCCCTGGGGCTCCTTCTATATCCTGACCAATACTGTGCAGTGATACCTCTGCATCCCTGCTCCTCACGCAGACTGCCAATTCATTTTCCAGTGTATCAATGATTTCTTGGTTCCTCTGATTCCGTCTGGTGATGTCCTGGAGGAACTGAGTCCTGTCTCTGGCTTCCATGGGACTAGTGACTAGCTTCTCAAACAGGAAACCTCGGAGTTCTACCAGGCTATCAATAAAACTCTGGGCTTCCGCACTTCTGCCCGTGGTCTGCACCTGCAACAGACTGGCAGCCTGGGGGTTAGTGAGCAGGAATCTCACGATGTTCTTGGTGGATCCTTTGATCTGCTGCATAAGGGGTGGGAGGTGGGATTTCTGCACCTTTATGGAGAGGACACGGTCTCGGAACCACGGTTCATCCTCGAACTCTTCTTCCTCCTGCAACTGCCTTTCTTCCTCCTGCAGGTAATTGATGCGATCCAGGAGGATCTGGCAAAGGTCCTCGTGCTCTCTCACTGCTTTCATGATGTCCTCCCCCAGCATCCCCTCCAAATTCTTGGAGCTGGATGCCACGTATGACAGCAGGGTCACCCACTCCACCTTGTGAATGGTCTCGTCCAGGACGGACATGATCCTCTTGGTCTCGATGGTGGTGAGTTTGGTCTTGGTAGGAGGCAAGGGTTTTGGCGGGGTGGTGGACTTTTTGGTTGTCTGTGCTATCAGCCTTACTCTGTTGACGTCAGGGTCTTGGTAGAGAGGGGCCACGGCAAGGACGTCCAAAGCCATTTTATGAGCGGTCTTCTTCGCCTTTGTACGCCCTGAGAGATTGAGACTTTGGTAGACTATCTGGGCTTCCTGCTTTTATTGTCTCTGGCAACCCTGAAAAAGGAAGGAGTAAGTAGTCAGCAGAGTCAGGCTGACTTCGGGATGGCTGGTGTGGCCACAGCAGCCATAAACTGTTGACGTGAAGAGTCTGTCTTAGATGCTCTGCAGCTTTTACACAGAACCTCTCAAGGAAAGCCATTTTTAGCTTTGTAACAGTGCTCAGGGCCCCAAGGGTAAGGGGACCATGTGTGGAGCTGGGTCTCAGGCACATGTGTCAGGCAGGGACCAACCAGGAATACAGACATCATTCTAGGTATTCAAACACAGCAACCAGTTACGTGGGTGATGGAAGAATTGAGAGGCCAACCAGGGGAAGGGAAAGCCACCCAGCGATTGTCAATGGCAGGAAACCACGAAGGAGGAGGAAGCGTTGGGTTTGGGGATCAGGGCCACCAAGGGGAAGCTGGAGCCACAGCCATTTCCTGTCCAGGAGTCACTATAGCCCCAGTGGAGCTGTGGCCACTGCCGGAAATGCAGCCCAAAGCAGAGAGAAGAGGAGAAATCTGGTTTCTCCCTTTGTCCAGCCTTCCAGTCTAACACCAGTGCCTCCCACTGACCAAATCCAGTGGGAAACCAGGGACAAGGGAGCCTGGGCAATGCAGCCTGCAGGGGTCAGCAGCTGGAGACAGAGCAGAAGAGGGACAAGCAAATAATGGTGCTGAGAGCGAACAGCATGAGGACCAGCACAGCGCATTTGCATTGGCTTTTTTTTTTTTTTTTTTTTTTTTTTCTCCGTACGCGGGCCTCTCACTGTTGTGGCCTCTCCCGTTGCGGAGCACAGGCTCCGGACGCGCAGGCTCAGCGGCCACGGCTCACGGGCCCAGCCGCTCCGCGGCATGTGGGATCCTCCCGGACTGGGGCACGAACCCGTGTCCCCTGCATCGGCAGGCGGACTCTCAACCACTGCGCCACCAGGGAGGCCCTGCACTGGCTTTTAAGAATGGATTAAGGGCTTCCCTGGTGGCGCAGTGGTTGAAAGTCCGCCTGCTGATGCAGGGGACACGGGTTCGTGCCCCGGTCCGGGAGGATCCCACATGCCGCGGAGCGGCTGGGCCCGTGAGCCGTGGCCCTGAGCCTGCACGTCCGGAGCCTGTGCTCCGCAACGGGAGAGGCCACAACAGTGAGAGGCCCACGTACCACAAAAAAAAAAAAAAGATCAGCCCTGTAGTCATCTATTCAGGTATTCATTGAGCCCCTGGGGTTATAAAAAAGATACAAGGTATAGTTCCTGTCCTCCCAGAGTTTACCTTCCCTTCGTCTCAGCTCAAATATTAGTGTCATAGTGAGTGCTTTACTGACACCTGATGTAAAATATAAACCCTCTCCTTCTCCCCCACCCTCCCAGTCCCCTTATCCTGTTTACTTTTTCCGCAGGTTAATTTTCACCATATGACATCTGTCCATGGACCTCTTTATTTGTTTATTGTCTGTCTTTCCCCTCCTCTAAAAAGTAAGCTCCAAAGAAGGCAAAGGCTTTATCAATTTTCATGACTCCTGAATTCCCAGCACTGAAAAAAACTGATATTCATCTTGGGGAGAGATCTGTTGCCACCACTACAGGTTACCTGGGCCATTTCAATTTTCATACTGTCTGTGGATGTGAGAAATGTTTTGAAGAAAGAACCATTAGGACCTGATGCATGAAGGACAGTTTTTTTTTTTTTTTTTTTTTTTTTTTTTTTTTTTTTTCGGTACGCGGGCCTCTCACTGTTGTGGCCTCTCCCGTTGCGGAGCACAGGCTCCGGACGCGCAGGCTCAGCGGCCATGGCTCACGGGCCCAGCCGCTCCGCGGCATATGGGATCCTCCCAGACCGGGGCACGAACCCGTATCCCCTGCATCGGCAGGCGGACTCTCAACCACTGCGCCACCAGGGAGGCCCTGAAGGACAGTTTTGAGCTTGGGTGGGGATGGGAGAGAATGGTGGGGCCCTTGAGAATCTAGGGAAATTGGGAGAGGAAGTTTAGAAGGCAGGACAGAGACTTCAGTTTTAAACTCATCGAGCTATAGCTGCCGTAACTGGAGTAGACAGTGGGCAAGGATGTCTCGGCCTTCCCGTGACCTGTTTGCTCTTCGTCGGGGGACAGCACCCCACTTTTCCTTTGAGGAACTCATCCTCTCTCTCCCTGTGTGTGGTCTTGATGGGACTTCCAATCAAACAATCCTGGTCTCTGCCTCCTAAGAACCCTGAAGAGTGACTCATGGATGAGAAATGGCAGGACCTGATTCATGCCCGTGATGGGTTCCTGAAGATTCTGCTACCAAGATCCCCAGAACTTCCTTGGCTGTCGTCCTGTCTGAGGGCTGGATCTTCAGCTTTTCCTTCACCATTTTGCTTAGCCAGGGTTAGTTTCTGTTGCTCGCGATCAAAGGACCCTAGCTGACAAAATGCTAGGCAACTGACAACACAAGGTCGAGGGGGCTCCAGGAAGACCTTGGGAATGGAGATATGAATGCAAGGGAGGAGGAAGCGATGTATGAAGCCACAACCAACACCTGTTCAGCAAGGCAAAGAGTAAGGAAATCCAAGGAACACCTAAAGTAACAAAGAACAGGAAGAAATGCACCCAGATCAGGTGCTAAGGAGGTTTTGTTCCTTGGCCAGGAAAAATGGATCCCTTGGGCTTCCCTGGTGGTGCAGTGGTTAAGAATCTGCCTGCCAATGCAGGGGACACAGGTTCAAGTCCTGGTCCAGGAAGATCCCACATGCCACAGAACAACTAAGCCCGCGAGCCACAACTACTGAGCCCGCATGCTGCAACTACTGAAGCCCGTGCGCTGGGAGCCCATGCTCCACAACAAGAGAAGCCACCGCAATGAGAAGCCTGTGCACCGCAATGAAGAGTAGCCCCCGCTCGCCACAACTAGAGAAAGCCCACGTGCAGCAACGAAGACCCAATGCAGGCAAAAATATAAATAAATAAATAAATAAATTTATTTTAAAAAAAGAAAAATCAGAAGCCTCTGGGAGCTGAGGACTGGGGCAGAAGGGCATTATCTTGCATCTCCTTGATTCCCACCTGCTTCCTGTTCCCCAATCAATCTCGTGAGTTCCTTAAGGCTTTTCCCGAAAATAACATTTTAGGGACAGCCATGGAGCTTCCTCGGCCTCCCCGGGGAATGAAGGATCTCCGCCCCACGGGCCACAGAATGAATGTGAACCAAGTGTTTAATGAACTCACTTCTCCCCATGGTCCCCCAAGGCTCTCAAGCATAAATCAAAACTCTCAAATTCTTTAGAGATTGCGGCTGCAAATGCAACCTTATGGGAAATGTTTCTAATTTGCTTTCAGCCAAATTACCTCTTTGCTTTAAAGGGCAAACTTGTTTTCTTTGATTATGATGACGCCCATCAGTTCCTGACAGCTCATTTGGGTGAACAAGAAAAAGCTGGTGGAACTGGAATTGGGGGAAATGCATCTGACTCTGATTACAAAAATCACTGGAGAATCTCCTTTCCTTGAATTCTAATACGATCACTTCATTAATGCCACGAACCTTAATATTTCAATCATTTCCAACTTAAGCCTCTCCTTTTAAAATTCTTGCCCTAAGCGCGAAACAAGGTTGTTAATGGAGGGGGGACTTTAATTGGATCTTCCCTTTATTTGTCATTAATTCTGCTGATGAACTTTATAAATGGAAATATATCTTTATCATGCAAATTATACCTCGTTTTCACTCAGATAAGCTTGTTGGATGTTTTACTTTCCCTCTCAGAACATTTTGAAGAGAAAAAAAAAGGTTTGAGGTAAACTATATTTTCCCCCCAAGGGAGAAAAAGGAGAAGAAAACCCAACTACCCTACAAGTACCCTGCAAATCCAGCACTGGTCCATGGAGAAGTCAGAAGGTGTGAAAAAACAAATTGGAGAGAGAGAGGGAGAGACGGAGAGAGGGAGAGAGAGAGAGAGGGAGAGGGAGAGAGAGAGGGAGGGAGAGAGAGAGGGAGAGGGAGACAGAGGGAGAGAGAGAGGTTTATGTGGGGGTGGGGAGCATCTCATTTTAAGAAATGCCATTAAATTCTAGCTAATTCCTGGGACTTCCCTGGCGTCCAGTGCTTAGGACTCCACACTCCCACTGCAGAGGCCTGGGTTTGATCCCTGGTCAGGGAACTAAGATCCCACAAGCCACGCAGTGCAGCCCCGAAAAAACAAAAAACAAAAACACAAACAAAAAAAATGAACTAACTCTTGAGAACTTACTATGTACCGACCACTGTTCTAAACGCTTTACATGAATTAACTCCTTTATTCTTCACAACAGCCTCCTGGGGTAGGTGTTTTTATTACGTCCATTTTCCAGAAGAGGAGAGGAAGGCAGAGAGAGGTTAGCTGTTTCTACTAGTTTACAGCAAGTAAGTCGCAGAGCTGGGATTTCAGCCCAGGCAGTCTGTATTAGGAGTCTGCATCCCATAACCACTATTCTGTCCAGCCTCTTGATTTTTAAGATTGACTTCTATGGTGGAAAAATTAGAATCATGATCTGTAGACTAATTCTTTGCTGGCCCAGTTTCAGTGAGTCCTGTTAAGCGGAGGCGTAGAGAAGAGATGGGTTCACAACTCAATTCCTATAGCATTCAATCTATTTAACAACTACAAACATGAATATGCATATTTGTTGTTCTATGTGCATATATAATACAATACATTATATTATATTGCATTACTTCATATTATATTATACTACTTATAAATATAAATGCTAGACTTGATTCCCCTTTCTTTCTAGTGTCTCACGGTGTTCCACCTGGTGTCACGTTCCCATGGGTACACCTGGGATTAGACACAGTTCACAGCGCAGAGCTGCCACCCCATTGCTTTCTCCTCACTTAAGAAAGCTTATCAGGAATTCTCAGCCGGTTCAGTGGTTAAGGCTCGGCACCTTCACTGCCATAGGCCTGGGTTCGATCCCTGGTTGGGGAACTAAGATCCCACAAGCCATGTGGCCAAAAAAAAAAAAGCTTATCAGAATGCAGGTGAGGGAGGGAGGGAGAGGGATTAAATTATTTTAGGGTAAGCTTTGAATCATCTCTCATTGATTTTTATATTTTGGAGTCAATCATTCACATACTGTGGAACTTTATTATCAGCGAATTACCAAGACATACCTCGTAACTGATCACGACATGGGGATTGCTGAGCAGCATGATGCCACACCATATGGAGCGGAGCTGGTGGGGCAAGAAAGATGCCTTCATGACGGCTGGCTCTAATTCAGTGTCGCCCAAATCTCTCTCGCTGGAATGCCACCTTTGTGATTTCTGCCAAATCTCTAGGCCAAGCTGTACTATTATCAACTCAATTATTTTCTTTAAATACATGTTCCTTCTTAAGTACTTTTCCTTAAAAAGGAAACTTTATACCTCGCTGTAACTGGAAAATCTGTTTCACTTTCATTAAACAGAAGATAACAATGTCTACATCCTGATGTTATTTCATTCCAGCTAGATACTGTGACCCAGGAAAGATGGGTCTGAGACCAGATCTCTGTCTTGCTAAAAAAGCAAGATTAGAAAGCGGTAGGGAGATGTTAAAGACACACTAAGAAAAAGAGAGAAGAGACAAGGTACTAATATCAGGAAAGAAAGAGGGGCCATCACTACTGATCCCGTGGATGTTAACGTGATAACAAAGGGGCTTCCCTGGTGGCACAGTGGTTGGGGGTCCGCCTGCCGATGCAGGAGACATGGGTTCTTGCCCCGGTCCGGGAAGATCCCACATGCCGCAGAGCAGCTGGGCCCGTGAGCCATGGCCGCTGAGCCTGCGCGTCCGGAGCCTGTGCTCCGCAACGGGAGAGGCCACACAGTGAGAGGCCTGCGTACCGCAAAAAAAAAACAAAAAACAAAGGAATATTATGAACTTTATGGCCATCAGTTTGATAACACTCTGTGGATGTTATAATTTGCTTAGCTGATTTCATGTGGTTTTCACAGTTCAGCCATGTTTCTGAGAGGCACAATTCTCACCCACCCTACGACTTCAAGACCTACACTCCGTGCTTTCACCTGTATCCTAATGTTCTGCTTATGACTCAGACAAGTCCTTGATGGCTAAGGGACTCCTGGTCACTTAGTTCTGATTCCTCCACCGACCTGCTGGGTTAATAGGCAGAGGTTTTGCCTTGGAAGCAGCAGCATTTTTCCTTTCAGCCTCAGGAAGATCCAACTGGCCTGTGAACCACCCAGCTAGCTTTTTTTCAGAACACTCTAGGCTTTATCTGAGCCTTCCAGATCTAGAGCGGGAAGGTGAGGGGCTGGAAAGGGGCAGGACATTCATGATGAAGACTGCTATCTCCCAAGGAACTATCTTACAGTAGGTGCTCAGGAAAGCACTATTGAATAAATGGAGAGATGGCAAACCCAGCTTTAACAACAGCCCCGTTTCCTCACAGGGTGATGTTGGCATCACAGGATAATGTTATTTCACAAAATATGTTCTGTCCTGAATTAGAACCAGAAAATACTGTCACATTTCAAGAGTGAAAATGGTGGGCCAAGATCTGGCCTATATGGGTTGTTTCCCATCCCTGGACACAGGGCTTGGAATTTTAAGGTAAAAGATTTAAATATATTTTGTTTTCTCTTTTTCATGGTTTAGTTGCATTTTTTTTCCTATCACGACTTTTTTTTTTTTTGGCTGCGCCGTGCGGCATGCAGGATCTTAGGTCCCTGACCAGGGACCAGGGATCAAACCCACACCCCCTGTAGTGGAAGTGCAGAGTCTTAACCACTGGACCTCCCGGGAATTCCCTCTACCACCGCTTTTGAAGTATTACCCAATCCTATCTTGTCCTTTTTGAGAACCCATGTTTCATGGATGACATTTGGCTTGCAGAAGGTTCCAGGGCTGGAGCTGAAGCAGTGAGCACTGGAGGTATTAACAGACTGGATTGCATCGGTGGTGATGGCTCTGTGGCCGAAGGCTCTAGTGTTATTCTGTGCTTTGGAGACAGAGGACCCTGAATAGTGACTGAGGTTGGGAGGGGATGTACTCCCAGGGACAGATTTCTAAGCTGCTGGTTATAATGAACAACTCTCTGCTGGCCACTGGCTACGGCTATAGCCCTGGGCAAATTCATTTGACCTTCTGGACTCTCATATCTGAAGCTGAACGGGAAAACATGAGCCTGCTACACAGTGATTAAGTTTGTGGGTTCCCATGTCAGACAAATTTGAAGTTCAATCCTAGGGGATCAACACTTCCTTCCTGTGTGGCTTTAGGCAAGTCAATGAACGTCTCTAAGCATCTTCGGCTTCCTCACCTGTAATGTGGGGACAGTAACAGAACCCACGCTTGATAAAACTGTTGTGAGTGTGAAATGAAGTCCTGACTCAGTCATGTTGAGATTTTAGGATGACTTCCAAAATGATACAATTTAATATTAACATTTGAATACTTTTAAAATAGAACATGTATTTTTCCTCAAAATAATATATACTTGTTTTTGTGCAGAAAGGTTTATAAAGAGCCAACATGGATCCATTTTTTACTCCTTTATACTATTTCTGTTATTATTATTTTTTTTTTTTGTGGTACGCGGACCTCTCACTGTTGTGGCCTCTCCCGTTGCGGAGCACAGGCTCTGGACGTGCAGTCTCAGCGGCCATGGCTCACGGGCCCAGCCGCTCTGCAGCATGTGGGATCTTCCCGGACCGGGGCACGAACCCACGTCCCCTGCATCGGCAGGTGGACTCTCAACCACTGCGCCACCAGGGAAGCCCACTATTTCTGTTTTTAATTTTGCAGGTTTCTGCATTATTCATGACGTTCAGTTAGTAATGGAGGAGGACAGAGATCCCTTAAACCGCTCACCATTTTCCAGTCTCTTCCCCCTTACAGATTAATTCATCACAATTCTTAATTCCTCTTTTGGCAGTGTGGTTTTCGATGTGTTTCTTTCTGGTTATATCCAACTGTGGATAGTATCACTTAGGTTGTTTCAGACAGAAGGAAGAATTTCTTAGCAGTGAATTTAGATTCTTCTAAAATAAACTTCCCCCACTTAAATATATATATGTATTTAAATCGTAATCTTAGCAAATGCAAAACACTGGCTTTTCCTGACTGACAGATTATGTTGTAGAAGAGTCTTTTTTAAACCATGACCCTTTAGTGAGTGGTGGAATCAATTTGCCTGTTGAGACTAGCATTAAAAATAAATGAAATAGAATAGAAAATATCATAGTGCACTGCATGTAGTAAGTATTCTTTTGTATTTAAACAGGTGTCTGCTGGATCAAGGAGGAAAATGTATTTCTTTGTCTGGCTTGTGGTTAAAAAAAAAACAAGGGACTTCCCTGGTGGCGCAGTGGTTAGGAATCCGCCTGCCAGTGCAGGAGACACGGGTTTGATCCCTGGTCCGGGAAGACCTCACATGCCGCGGAACAACTAAGCCTGTGCGCCACAACTCCTGAGCCTGCACTCTAGAGCCCGCAAGCCACAACTACTGAAGCCCACGCGGCTAGAGCCCATGCTCTGCAACAAGAGAAGCCACCGCAATGAGAAGGCCGCGCACTGCAACAAACAGCAGCCCCCGCTCGCCGCAACTAGAGAAAGCCCGTGCGCAGCAACGAATACCCAACGCAGCCAAAAAAACAAAACCAAAACCAAAATCAACTTGTGTTCAAAAGCCCCCATGTTAAAGGCATTTGATTGGTCATAGGATATAACCTGCTGCGATTATTTGAGAGCTAAGGTCAAAGAGATTCTTTTCCCTGATGCTCTATATTTCAAATGGTCTTGATTTTCAATCCCTTTTGCTTTCAGTTCCACTAACTAGGGCCTGAAGGGAAAAGGGGTGTGTGTGTGTGTAGCACTTGTCTTGTGTGAAAATACCAGTGTAGAGCAGGGTTTTTCAGTCTCCACACTACTGACATTTTGGGTCAGATAATCCTCTCCTGTGGAGGCTGTCCTGTGTGTTTGTAGAACGTTTAGCATCATTCCTGGCCTCTACCCACTCGATGCCAGTAGCACCCTTCTCCCACCATTAGCTCTGATCAGTTGGAGATGAAATATCTCTAGACGTTGCCAAATGTCCCTGTGGAATGTGGGTGCGGTGCTCCTGGTTGAGAACCACTGGTCTAGACCACAGCAGCTTGGCTTCCCTGTAAAACTCTTGGCCCACCCCCCATGCTAAGTCCAATGCTTTATCCAGATTCAAAGGAAGGCATGCCCAAGCCTAGCCCAGCTCTGTCTGACGAGCTGACCTCAGCACCATCTAAAGCCACCATCAGTTACAGAATCAAGATCAGATTCACAAGTTGGGTCTTAGGAGCCCTGGGTGCATGACTCTCTCCTGTCAGGGGCTCTTGGAATAAGTCTAGGCAAGTCCCTTATCTCCTTGGCACCTGGTGACACAACACCTGTCTTAGCCACATCAAAAGGGAGCTGAGTAGAGAAGGCATGGTTTAATAGACAGGAAAGCCCTTGGAGAGTTCAAAGCTCTCTTCAACGGGGAGCGATGATGCTGATTATATGTTGAGGGATAAATCACGTAGTGCATCAGCCTCATTGCCCAGAGCTCTTTTCTCCTAGGGAAAAAGGGAAGTACATGTGGGGAACTTAGCAACTGAGTAGGCAGGAAAGACTCACCCCTTTAATTCAATTTTTTTTTTTTTTTTTTTTTGGCCAAGCCATGCAGCTTGCAGGATCTTAGTTCCCTGACCAGGGACTGAACCTGTGTCCCCTGCAGTGAAAGTGTGGAGGTATGGAGTTCTAACCACTGGACTGCCAGGGAATTCCTTATTTTATTTTTTTTTACTGTAAATCAAGTGAAAATCCCAAGCTAAAGCCCTGGCATTTATATCTAACCATGCCTGGAGTGTGTTCCCAAGGGATGCCTCTCCCTGAGCCAGGGCAGAGGTCTGGCTGGGATGCCCGGGGCAGCCTATCCAGCCTGGAGGCAAGGATATTGATACTGACTCTGCAGCCTCTGTTACTGTTTCTTTCAATCAAAAGGCTTGGTAGAGGCTGAAGTCTGGGAAAGGGAACTGTGGGATAGGTTTTTGCTTTCTACTAACAGCTTTATAATATTCAGAAAAGGCATGAACAGTGACCTCAGAACTTACCCCTTCTCACTCTTGACTTTCCCACTATTTTCTTCTTTAACTATTTGGAATTCGCCAGTGAAGACATCTAGCACTGGGCTTTACTTTGAGGGAAGATTTGGGTTTTTTTGGCCATGATGCACAGCTTGTGGGATCTTAGTTCCCAGACCAGGAATCGAACCCAGGGCCATGGCAGTGAAAGTGCTGAGTCTTAACCACTGGACCGCCAGGGAATTCCTGAAGAGTATTTATTTCTAATTCAATCTGTTTACTTGTTATAGGTCTATTCAAATTTTCTCTTTATTCTTGGGTCAATTTTAATAATTTGTATTTCTAGGAATTCATTCATTTTATCTAAGTTGTCTTTGCTTGGCATGAAGTTGTTCATAATATTCCTTATAATTCTTTAAGTTTCTGCAGTTCGATTTTGGTAATTTGTGTCTTTTACTTTCTTGGTCAGTCTAGCTATATTTTCCTGATGTACTGACCTTCCTATCAATATAAAATGTCCCTCTTTGTTCTAGTAATATTTTTTGTCTTAAAATCAATTTTTTTCTGATAGCAATATAGCCTCTCCAGCTCTCTCATGCTTACTCTTTGCATGGATTCCAATTTTTTACTTTCAGCTCCTTTGTGTCTTTGAATCTAAGGTGAGTCTCTTGTAAGCGGCATATAGTTCAGTCTCACTTTCTAAATCTAGTCTGGCAAGCTCTGCCTTTTGATTGAAGTGTTTTTTCCATTTACATTTAATAATTTACATTAAATTATTCCGACAGTTGGATTTACATCTGCCATTTTCCTATGTTTTTTTATTCGTCTCATCTCATGTTTTGTTCCTGTGTTATTTCTTTAATGCCTTTTATTGTGTTAAATAAATATTTTTAGTCTACTCTTTTTTTTTTTTTTTTTGCGGTATGTGAGCCTCTCACTGTTGTGGCCTCTCCCATTGCGGAGCACAGGCTCCGGACGCGCAGGCTCAACGGCCATGGCTCACGGGTCCAGCCGCTCCGCAGCATGTGGGATCTTCCCGGACTGGGGCACGAACCCGTGTCCCCTGCATTGGCAGGCGGACTCTCAACAACTGCGCCACCAGGGAAGCCCTAGTCTACTCTTTTGATTCTTCTGTTGATTTAAAAAAATTTTTTTGAGTTGTTTTCTTAGTGGCTGACTTAGGGATTATAATGTGCATCTTAATTTATCACAGTCTATTCTGGAATACTAAATATTTTCTATTTGATGGGTCATTGTTATCCTACATTTTAAAAATTATTTAAACCTGGCTTCCTTTAGTTATTTGAACATATTTATAATAGCTTCTTTGAAGCCTTTGTCTGCTAAAGCCAACATCTAGGGACACATAGAGACACTTTCTGTTGACTGCTTTTTTTTCCTGAGTACGTTTACACACGTCTCACAATTTTTATTGAACACTGGAAATTTTAGAGGGAAGATTTTTTTTTTTTTTGTAGCAACTCGCTATTTTTTCTTTCCTAATGATTGTTGTTCTTGTTTTGCTTGGGTGTTTGGTAATTTATTTCCTGGACTAAATTTGTCAAGTCGGTCTCCTCCACAATGTGCAGCTACTGATGTCTCTGCTTAATTTTTTTTTCATATTTTTATTTTTAAACCTGGCTTCCTAGGGGTTGCCTCTGTATCCACATAGTTTAATATTCAGCCAAAAGTCAGTCCGAGGTTGTGCTCAAACTTTGAGCCGGTAAGGCTTCTGTTGTCCCATGGAAAGCGCAGCATGCGCTCAGCATGTCTACACAGGCTCCAACGGCCAGGGATTAAGTGGCTTGGGCCTGCTCTGGTCTCTGCTACACATGCGCATAACCTCTAGTCAACCAAGATATACACAAAGCTCATCAGGCCCCCTATGGCTGCCTCACTCTCCAGGAACTCCAAGCTTTCAGTCCATTGCTTGTGCTAAATAGGATTACAACCTTGGACTGCTAGAGCTGCCGGCCTCCCCTGTTCTCTTCCCACCAAGATTGCCACTTTAGCCAATACTCCTTCAAACCAAGTGAGCCCCATCAGACAGTAACAGTGAAGCTGTTGGTATTCAGGGGGCTACCCACCCTGGTTGAACTACTATGCCCATAGAACTGGGGGTGGGGAAATTAGAGAAGTCTCAGGTAAGTATAGCACAAACTTGAAGTTTGGTGCTTTTATGAATAAAAACTCTCAGTTTGTTGTATGACTTCGGTTGATTTTCAGTGTGCTAACATAGCACTAGATGGTTTTGTCCAGCTTTATAGTTGCTTTTAAAAATTATTATTGTGGGGCTTCCCTGGTGGCACAGTGGTTGGGAGTCCGCCTGCCGATGCAGGGGGCGTGGGTTCGTGCCCCGGTCTGGGAGGATCCCACGTGCCGTGGAGCGGCTGAGCCCGTGAGCCGTGGCCGCTGGGCCCGTGCGTCCGGAGCCTGTGCTCCGTGGCGGGAGAGGCCACAGCAGTGAGAGGCCCGCGTACCACAAAAAAAAAAAAAAAAAAAAATTATTATTGTGGTAAAATATACATAACAAAGTTTACCATTGTAACCATTTTAAATTCAGTGGCATTAAATTGTTACATTCACATCTATGTGCAACCGTCACCACCATCCACCTCCAGAACTTTTTCATCATCTCAAATTGAAACTCTGTACCTATTAAATAATAACTCCCCGTTTTCCCCTCCCCCCAGCCCCTGACAACCACTATTCTACTTTCTGCCTTAGTTAATCCTCACAACAAACCCTTTGTCTTAAGTATGTAAATAAAATCATATTTTAAGGACGGGGATGGGAGTTAAGTTCTAAAGTTAGCACAAAAGGCCAAAATTGGTATAATCAAAATCACCTGATTTAAACACTCACTTTCATTGGATGCTCACCTGGGATGTATATATAGGCCGTTGGGTGGAATGGTAGCGGACTTATAAACTACATTCTCACTCCCAGCACCTGTGTTTGACTTGAAAGTAGTTAACTTTGATGCGACTCCACTTGACTAGTATCATCCACGTTTTACGGATGAGGAAGTGGACAAGTGGAGGGGCAGAGTAGAGGATGCCCAGTAGTCCTTGCCGGGGGTCGAGAGGGAGGTCCAAACTGAGGCAGGGGCTGGAGAGCAGGGTCCTGAGCAGGGGACGAGCTCACGGTGGGGGGCTACTGATTCCTCAGAGAGCCAAAGGATAGAGGGCTAGACCCCATTCAACATCTCTTCATCATTCCCAGCCCTTCCCCACAAAGTCATTCACCTGCTCGGAGGGCTTCAGGTTTTTCTATCGGTGGTAACCACCGAGGTGCCTGCGTTGCTAGGTTACCGGCCAATCTCAGAAGGCGGGACTCAGCGTCTGATTGACTTTCTCTTTCACTATTAAATTCCCTATTCCGCTCAGTTCGTTCCACCTCCTGAGGACTGACCAATCAGGAGCACCGTCTCTATAACTCTCCACCAATTGGAAGACTCGGGCCTCCCTCTGGGTTGGGCTGACCGAGTAAGGCGGGGAGAAACGGAAGGGAAAGGGGCGGAGCTTCTTCGTCCCGTCCCTTCTCAAGGAGGGAGGCATGGAGTCCTGCATTAGCAGCAGGCAAGAACTGGGGAAGGACGTAAGACTTGACCAATCAGAGCTCACCATAACAGCCGAGGTAGCCAATAGGCAGCGGTGAAGGGAAAATGGGGCGGGGCAGGTGGGGTGGAAGGGGCAGTAGGCGGTGGATGGGAGAGCTGGCGCAGCTGCCGTGGTGGCAGCGGCTGAAGTGGCGGTGGCTGCGGCGGCTGCCACAGCTGCAACAGCTCTGGGCTCGTGGCTTTGGCGGCGGCGCCGGAGGACTGGGCTGCGCGGTGCGGACCCCGGCGCGCGGTCCGGGTTGCTGGGGCGGCGCATGTAAGAATTCAAGGGGTGTGAGGGTTGGCCTGATGGAGAGGGCAGGGGTCAGGGGTCAGGGGGCTCGGAGTGAGGGCATTGGAACGTGGGAGGAGGGCAGGTTGGGCCAAGAGGGCCTGCGGGGACGTCATCGCCGCTTTTCTCTCCCTCCAGCCCTGGTCGCGGAGACCCCAGCGTAGGGATCGCCCGGGAAAGCCCGGGGCGGGGAGGAGGGGCGCAAGGACGAGCACGTGGAGCAGGCGCCCGCACTCCTCTTCGTTACCCTCCTCCCTCGTCTGCTTGTCTCCCTGGCGCCCTCAGGCGACCCACCCCGCAAGAGCCTGCCTGCCCTCTTTCCCTAGGACCTGTCCCTAGGGGTGACCCTTCCCTTCTGGCTCCTCAACAGAGGGAGAAGCACTGTGACCCTGGGCAAGTCCCTTCTCTCCTCTGGGCCTCACTTTTCCCTCTCTGTAAAATACGGGTTTGAATTCAGATGAGGGGACCGTCTGGGAAGAGATGAAGGGTAATGGTTAAGTGGGGAGGGTCCCTGAATTGAGACTTCCTGGGTTGAAATCTGGACTCTATCACTTCCCTGCTGTTTATTTACAAGAAGCAGGTTAAGTTAACCCTGCTAAGCCTCAGTTTCCTCGTCTGTGAAGTGAGGACATTAGCTAAGTAAGATTTCCTAACAGCAGCACTATTCACATTTTGAGCCACATATTTCTATGTTGTGGTGGGTCTCACCTGTGTATGGTAGGATGTTTCCAGGCATCCCTGGCCTCTACCTACTATTACCCCCTACTTGTGACAATCAGAAATGTCTCCATACATTGCTAACGTGTGTGTGTGGCGGGGGAATCACCCCGTCTGAGAGCCACAGAACTAATGCATGCATTGCAAGCAACCAGTCGTATATTATACAGTTAAAATAAAAACCAGTAGCTATTTTGGTAACAATGATACAATTAAAAAAGCTCTTCTTGATGAGTTGAGAAAGTTAATAGACTCCAGCCTTCACAATAAATACGGGAGAGAATGACAAGATGTTAATAATTGTCAAAGCTGAGTGATCAACACAAGGAAGTTCATTTATGTATTCTCTCTACGTTTGAGTGTGTTTGAAAATAGCTGTGATAAAAAGTTAAGCCAAAAAGAAAAAAAAAAACATATAATGCTTAAGACAGCCAAATGGTAACATCTCATTTGGAATTTCCTTTTCTGTCTTCCCACTACTGAGATTTAAAAGTGAAATTAATCCCCAGATCTGGAGGAAACTTAAAAAAAAAATCTCGCAGGAAGTTTACTGGGCAGACCACTACAGGCTTAGCAGCAAAGAATGATGCTCACTTTTACTGCCTAATTTTAAGAAGATATTGACGCACAGGGGCCTGCCCTGGATTGTCCTGGTGATTCGTGAAGGAAGTAAATTGATGGGTTGCCATTCAGTGGGTTAGTTTGGAGGCAAACTTGATCGAGACCAGAATACAGCAGTTTGAGGAAGGAACCTGCTGCTGTTTTCAAGTTCAAAGGTCTGCTGTTAGATCTGCTGAGTGTTTGCTTTTCTTTTGGTTTTCCTCAGCGGAAATGGGAATGTTTATAAATAGGAACTGTAACAGGCTAGTTCTGACCGTTTTGAATTGGGAGTTCAGAATGAGTGTTTTTGCTGTGTGACTCCGGACATCACTTAAAAAAATATTCTAGTCTCTTCCCCTTCCTCCCCAAATACCTAAATCTAGGAGAATAATAAGAGTGATATGGGCAAATCTAGATGACCTGGCACACTAACTCTTTATAGGTCATTGGAGCTAAGTGCTGCCTAAATACCAGGGCTGGGACATGGAGGAATTGTAGTATGCTGGCGGGGAACACAGGTCTGGAGTCAGATTGTGTAGTTCAAAGCTTGACTTTCCAGCTGTGGGTTCTTGAACAAGTAAATTACTTATCTTCTCTAAATTAAGCCTTAAGTTCCCCGCTCTGTAATGGGGGATAATAATCCTACTTATCTATTACAGAGTTTCAATCAGCTTTACTTAAAAATTGCTAGAAGAGCCCCAGCGTATAGTAAGCGTTCTCTGAGTATTAACTACTATTATTTGAATGGTTGTATATGTATATATATTTTTAAGTCTTTAAAACTCTATGAAACTCACACACAAACAAGGATTAAGAAGGGTAGAGGGGGAACATATTAGCCATAATCCCAATCTGCAAACATAATTACCCTTAACTTTTCAGTATTTAATCTTACACAGAATTTTAGTGCTATTATACTGCAATACTCTTTTTTATTGAAATACAATTCACATTACTATAAGATCCATCATCTTACATCTTAAAGGGTACCATTCTTTGGTTTTTAGTATATTTGTAAGGTTATGCAACCATCACCACTATCTAATTCCAGAACATTTTCATCAGTAGTGGTTGTATTTTGATAATTGTCCTTTTTTGTTTTTTTAATCCCCCAAACCCTAGAAGATGCCACTGATGGAGGAGTTTCTAAGAAGCACCTCTGGGCCAGTGGCTTTGAACTGGAGCTCAAAGAAGAGACTATTTAAAGCTCTGGACATCACACCCTGAGGGCTGTAGGAGAGGAGAACATGGCCGTGAGTTTAGATGACGACGTTCCCCTCATCCTGACCTTGGATGAGGGTGGTAGCACCCTACTGGCTCCCTCCCACGGCCTGGGCCAAGAGGATCTGCCCAGCAGAAGTAAGATGGTAGGGTGGGCTGGGGGAGGGGGTGCAGCTTTTCTGTTTCAGGGGATGAGTTGTGGGCTTGGTGCTCTGATGGTAGATGCATGTACCTGAATGCCTGACCCCACGTTTGACTCCCAAGTTCTGACACAGAAACTACTGGGAGACTAATCCTGTGGGGTCCTAATCCTGCACCTTCAATTTAGGGGTGCTTTCCGGGACTAGCCTGCCCTGCTTCCCTCAGCGCCTCCCCTCTCTTGCGCCGGTGGTACCCGGGTTTTGTTCATGGATGCTTGGTGGGGACCTCAGGCAAACCTGCTCCTTGGCTAGCTTCCCTGCCCCGTTCCTTGTTAAAAAAAGAAACAGATTTCAACATTGGTCCCTGTCTGCCTGATCTTCGGCAGGAAAGTGGAGTTGACTGCTTCTCCCCACTGGCACTCAGTCCCTGTACTGCCCAGGACAGGGTGGAAGGGGGCAAGCATTTATCGTGATCCATTGATTTGAGGGTTTGGGGTTTTGCTTTGTCTTCCTCTAAACCAAATCCCAGCAGCACAAAGTGAACCCGCGAGAGGTTGTGAGCTTTAAATTTTTTAGATTTTAAGTGTGTTTCTGGCAGAACGAGAGGCCTTAAAAACCTTTCTTGTCCCGAAGCCATTTGCTTCGTTTGCTCAGACCTTGGGTCCAAGAGAGGCTTAAAATAACTTGCCTTTTATGGAGGGTCCTAAGATGTCAGAGGCTAGTGCTTTAGGGTCTCCTTAGCAGATGGAAATTCTACCCACAAGCCATACTGTTGAGCCAGGGGTATTGCTTGGGTCCAGGGAAAGATAAGCCTGGCTCTCCCATCTCCTTTGTCCAGAGAGAACACAGTTGGCTTGCAGGGAGCTTAACAGCCTCCCCTTGGAAGTGGTGAAGGACAGCATTGTTCCCTTGGATGGGAGTGCAGTGGGAGGCCTGGCTCCCTCTAAACTGGCCTCTCTTTGCTTTAGCGTGTTCACCCATCCAGAGTGGCAGAGCTGGGTGATCGAGGAAGATTAGAAAGTAGACCAGATTTTTCCCTAAGTGCCATTCAGGACCAAGAAATCAGTGGCTGTGATTTCAGGCCCACTTCTTAAATACCCTAGAGTTGGCAAACTAAGTGTCAGGCTCTTTTTTTTTTTTTTTAACATCTTTATTGGAGTATAATTGCTTTACAATGGTGTGTTAGTTTCTGCTTTATGACACAGTGAATCAGCTATACATATACATATGTTCCCATATCCCCTTCCTCTTGCGTCTCCCTCCCTCCCACCCTCCCTATCCCACCCCTCTAGGTGGTCACAAACCATCGAGCTGATCTCCCTGTGCTATGCGGCTGCTTCCCACTAGCTATCTGTTTTACGTTTGGTAGTGTATATATGTCCATGCCACTCTCTCACTTTGTCACAGCTTACCCTTCCCCCTCCCCTCGGGCTCTTTCTTATCTGTTATCCTAACCAAGATCCTTTTTGCAAGGTAGACAGTATTATCCCTAGTTTAAGGAGGAGAAAACTGGAAAACTGAGAGTTAGAGAGGTTAAGGAACTTGCCTGATGTCACACAGCCAAGCAAGCGGTTGAGCAAAGATTTGAACTGAGGACTGACCCCAAAGTTCCTTCCCCTCCTCTTCTTCCCTTTTTCCTCCTCCTCCCCTCCTCCTTCTCCTCTTCCTCCTTCACAAGCCCTCAATGAGTGTGAGTGCTGGTCCTTAGCATTTACATATATTATTTCATCATAAACCTAAGGATAATTGTTATTATCCATATTTACTGGGGAAGCAAAGCCTCAGAGAGGTTAAGTAACTTGTCCAAGGTCACACAGCTAGCAAGCAGCAGTGTCTCTCTGATCTTCCCT
Source organism: Mesoplodon mirus (assembly GCF_964341445.2). Classification (NCBI taxonomy): domain Eukaryota; kingdom Metazoa; phylum Chordata; class Mammalia; order Artiodactyla; family Ziphiidae; genus Mesoplodon; species Mesoplodon mirus. The sequence goes on from NC_138989.1 coordinate 15,371,701, forward strand.
CTAACACCACCATGTAAGGTGCTTTGGGGAAAGGGATGTAAATGAATGTGACATTGTCTCAGCTTCAGAGTAGGATACCCCCTAGTGAGGGGAGCGGTTAAGTCCATCGCCAATGAGGGAATGGACTGGAGGGAAGGTGGTTGATGTGCACAGGGTGTGGATCATTCTGGAAATAGCCAGGCTCAAGGTTCTAAATTGGACTCCTGATCATTGTTGTGGTCACACAGGGCTCGAACCCATGTCCCCTGCATTGGCAGGCAGATTCTTAATCACTACGCCACCAGGGAAGTCCCATGGTTAGCATTTTTTAGCAACAAAGTATTTTTTCATTAAGGTGTATGCATTGTTTTTTAGCATAATGCTATTGCATAATTAATAGACTACAGTATAGTGTAGACATAACTTTTATATGCACTGGGAAACCAAAAACTTCATGTGACTCACTTTATTGTGATATTCATTTGATCGCAGTGGTCTGGAACTGAACCCGCAATATCTCTGAGGTCTGCCTGTAATTTCCCCAGCTTGCCGCCCCTAGGACCTTCCTGTCCCTTACAGGATGACGGCCAAGCTCCTTAGCCAGCATATGTGTGTTCTAGTGCCTTCTTGCCTGACCAGTCCCATTTCCTGCTTTAACCCACAATTCTAGTTCTCGGAATCCCTGGTATATTCTTTTTTTTTTTTTTTTTTAAATTTTTTCAGGGCTACTGATTTTTTTTTTTTTAATTTATTTTTGGCTGTGTTGGGTCTTCATCTCTGTGCGAGGGCTTTTCTCTAGTTGCAGCGAGCGGGGGCTACTCTTCGTTGCGGTGCGCAGGCTTCTTGTTGTGGAGCACAGGCTCTAGGCACGTGGGCTTCAGTAGTATGGCACGCGGGCTCAGTAGTTGTGGCGCACGGGCTTAGTTGCTCCGCAGCATGTGGGATCTTCCCGGACCAGGGCTCGAACCCGTGTCCCCTGCATTGGCAGGCAGATTCTTAACCACTGCGCCACCAGGGAAGCCCCCTGGTATATTCTTAAACCTCTCCACCTTGCTGGTAACTGTCTGGCATGCTTTCCCCAGGCTCTCGTTTACTCATGAGCTTCAGTGCTGTCTTGACAATCCTGCTGATAATCCATCCCATCTCTTTGAAGCCTTCACTGAACCTCCTGTTCCCGATGGGGCTAATTACTCACCCTTTTCTGCTTTGGTATCTGGTCTAGGCTTCCATTATTACGGCTACTTACTGTGCGGAAATGACTTGTTTAACCATCTGATCACCTCCGAGGCCCCAAGTGTTCATTCATCTGTGCATCACCTAGCTTGATGCCTACCGTATGCAGGCACTCAACAAGTCATGGTCCAAATAAGCCTAGTTGGGTCTCTGAGGCCTGGTAGCTCATGGGAGGGGCTGTCTGAGGGCCCAGTCAGAGGTGGACAGCAGCCCGTCCTGCCTCTGTTCACCAGCGGTTGGAGTCTCATCACTCCCAGCACAGCTGATTGTCCTGGGGGCTGCCATCATTGCCAGCCGGTCTGTGGCTGATAGAAACCCTTGAGGTGTTAAGGCGTTGGCAGTATGCAGACAGAAGGGAAGAGAAGAAAATTTTATAAAAACAAAATCCTTGAAAAATAGCATTTCTCTAAAGAAAACTAAATGCAGGGTACTTAATAATAGTCTTTAAAAAGTAAGAAAGTTTCTGTTATCATTTTTATAAATAAAACATACAAGTTCCAATTTAAAAAAACGAAAAAAGAATGTAGACAGAGGCCTTCAGCAGAATTGGCAGCTATGTGGGCACGACTGCCGCTGAGAACTCTGCCATGTGTTGGCCCCTGCAAATGGGCAGTGGCCCTCCACCTTGTACTGGGTCCCAGGTTAACTCCTGAGGATACATAAGCCAGCTCTCTGAGGGTGTGTGCCTTGATTGAGCCTGGGCCTCTGCCGTGACCCAGTAGCTGTCACTGGTGCCTTCCTCTGGCTATGTACCACACACTCCCTGTCTTAGTGTGCTCGGGCTGCCATGACAGAATTCCACAGAAGGGGGCGGCGGGGGGTACTTCAGCAATGGAAATGTATTGTGTCACAGTTCTGGAGGCTGGAAGTCCAAGATCAGGGTGTCAGCAGGGTTGGTTTGTCTGAGGCCTCTCTCCTTGGCTCTTGGACAGTTGCCTTCTCACTGTGGCCTCAGCTTGTGTGTCTGTGTCCTAATCTCTTCTTATAAGGATACCAGTCCTATTGGATTAGGGCTCACCCATATGACCTCATTTTACCTTAATTACCTCTTTAAAGGCTCTGTCTCTGAATACAGTCACATTCTGAGGCCCTGGGGGTTGGGACTTCAACATAGAAATTTTAGGGGGGGACACAATTCAGCCCATAACACTCCTGCCCTTTCCTTAGATGCGGTCCCCAGGAATCTGGCTGTGCAGCCTATGCCCTTTGACCCTATGCTAGGGATGATCAATGCTGGGCAATTATCCCTAAAGGAAACTGGAGGGTTTGGATTTGTTTTTCCTTATATGGGAAAGGATGGATTTTATCCAGGACTCAGACATCTCTGGGCTATAAGAGTAGCTGCTGAAATGCTAATGAATGACTCACAGGCAGGGGATGTCAGGTTGATAAAGAAGGCAGGTATGAGCAAAGGTACTTAAAGCATGGAATTAGGAATAACCTTGAAAATAGTCAGCGGGGTTGGCATTTGACAGTGCAGTTTGGAGATAGCCCGCTGTCTGCACTGCGCATCAGTCAGCGGTCTGGACCATCTCTAGACCATAGAGTCTGAATATTGTGGGCAATACAAGGGATTTTCCAGGGGAATTCTCGTCACACTCAGCTTTTGCCTCCTCACTGCCTTTAAACCCAGCAGCTGCCTAAGATGGGCCTGTACTGTCGGCCTTTTCTGGGTGATAAAAGGATTGTGGGCAAGGCGGTGGCTGAGGCTTGAGGAGGGCACTTTGTCTCATGTGCTACTTTGGTGCTGGTGGTCCATGGCTTTCTGGTGACAGGCCATGCAGGGATAAGGCCTAAGGGGATAGAGCAGAGGACCCCCTCCCCCTCCTTTGCCCCGATGCCTAATGTATCCTCAGGAGTTAACCTGGGACCCAGTACAAGGTGGAGGGCCACTGCCCATTTGCAGGGGCCAACACATGGCAGGCACCCTGGCTCCTTTTCCAGAGTTTTCCTGCAGCCAGAGCCAGCTGACACCTGTCTTAGCCAAGGTGGGCCAGAGCTGTTGGCCTCAGGGCAGATGTAGCCAACATGAGCTGGGATAGAGCAGTGGGGCTGTATTCCCAGGGGTGACCAACCCCAGGGTCGGTGCTCCATCACAGAAATCTGTGTCTGTTCTTTCCCTGACCAAGCTTCCCCAGCATACTTGCCAAACGATAAATAAAGCCCAAGGACTTGGGTAGCTTTTGTCACTTGTGATACCCTGGGGGGTGGAATGGTTAAGCATTCGGGGTCTGGAGTCAAGCTGCAGGCTTCCAATCCCAGCTGAGTATGGACCTTAGCATCTCTAAGCCTCAGCCTCCTCATCTATAGGGTGGGATCATGATAGTATCTTCCAGTAGAGTTATCGTGGGGATTTAGTGAGATCACGTGTGTGATGCCCATGGTAAGTGCTCAGCCAGTCATAGGCATTATTGTCATGACCAGAGACTAGGCTTCTTCTCTGGAAGATCATAGTGCATGAGCGGGGATGCTGAACCCAGGCCAAGATCTGAATCCTTTTTTGGCCCACTCCTGGCACAGCAGGTGGTCACTGCCAAGCTGGGAAGCAAAAGCAGCATGGCAACTGGAGACCGAACAGCAGTTAGATTTTCACAGCTTCCCAGGGAGCTTGGGCTTTTGACTCCGCCGGAGTTGGTCCCCTGGCTTTCCTAGGGCCTCGCCAAGGCAGAATGCCTGTGTCACCAGGCCGGCGGAGGCACCAATTAAAATGAGCAAGCATCCGGCCTGCTGGGTTCCAGCCTCGTAACCCACACTTGAAGCCTTTCGCTTCCTCCACCCTCTGAGTCTTCATGGGGGATCCTGTCTGTTCCCTCAGGCCCCCCGCCATGAAATGCCATCTCTCCCCTCCGCACGCCGAAAGCTACCGTGTCAAAATGGCAGTTGTGGCAGCTGGGCGCAGGCTGGAGCGGCTGCTGAACTGCTCTTTACCCATCGCCTTAGGGGGTCTGAGTTCCCATTTGCTCCAGGAGCACTTCATGACGCAGAACACTCAACTTCTCAGCCTCCAAGTCAGGGAGGGAACGTAGGAGGGCTCTGATGGCCCCTGGCTGCAGTGCCCGCCCCCCGGGGCTGCCTTGCGAATCACAGCACGGTGGCCCTGGAAGGAAACCCAGAGGAGGCAGCAAGCGATCAAGCCCCCAGGAGGGACATTGGTCCCAGGACCATCCCCATCCCACCTTCATGCTCAGGGAGTCCACAGGACTCCCCTTGCTGGGTGACTTCCCTGATTTGAACATTTCCTGACTCCCTTCTCTCCCCATCAGTCCAAACTGAGTAAGGTCATTCACAATAAAAATAATGGCTCAGGACTTCCCTGGTGGTGCAGTGGTTAAGAATCCGCCTGCCAATGCAGGGGACATGGGTTCGATCCCTGGTCCGGGAAGATTCCCACATGCCGCGGAGCAACTAAGCCCGTGCACCACAACTACTGAGCCTGCGCTGTAGAGCCCACGAGCCACAACTGCTGAAGCCTGGGCACCTAGAGCCCGTGATCTGTAATAAGAGAGCCACCGCAATGAGAAGCCCACGCACCACAACCAGGAGTAGCCCCTGCTCGCCACAACTAGAGAAAGCCTGCATGCAGCGACGGAGACCCAATGCAGCCAAAATAAATAAATAAATAAAATAATAATAATGGCTTATGGGTATTGAGCCCCTATCATGTGCCAGGCAGCGTCTGAAAGCACTTTACATGTGCCGTCTCAATCATTGGGTCCTCCCAGAATATCTGTGCGGTCGGTTCAGCATCTGCATCTGACGGAAGAGGAAACTGACACTCTGAGAGGTTGAAACTTACCCAGGGTCACACAGCCAGGAAGTGTCGGCCGCAGCATTGGAACCCAGGTCTTCTGATTCGGGAACTCAGGTTCTGAGCTGATGTGCTGCACACCAGGAAGTAAAGCTTTGTGAAAGAGGTAGAACTTTAGGCCAGAGTTTCTTTTCGAAAAGGAAGTTGGTTTCTACGATATCTCTACCTTCATCTCTTTTTTTTTCAGTTAAACTTTTTATTTCCTGCAAGGCATGGTATTCTCGATTGGAGCTCTGTACCTGGAACTCCCTTTCCTGTTATAAAAACAGCCAAACTTGCGGGAGTTTCATTGTACACGTGGTATCGGGTCATCACTGAGAAACTAGAAAAGACGGGCAAGTGAAAAAACAACAGACCACAAAGGACAGCCACAACTTCACACAGCTTTCTCCTCAGTGTACGCCCTTTTCCAGTGCACAGGCATTTGGCTAAACTTTACATCATGGTGGCTGGAACAAGACAGTTTGGGCTGAAAATGGGAATTCATAGGAGTCAAGATTTGGGAAAGGAAGGGCAAAGGAGGACCAGCCTTGGAGCAGGGCACGAGACTCAAAAGGCCAGCTGGGGTGGCCAAGGAGAGCCATCCCCCGAGGTCACGGGTTCCCAGGGGCAGGTGACCCCCTATCATCACTTGCCTGGAGGGTGTCCCTGGACAGGAGAACTGATTCAGGCCATCAGGGCTTGGGTTGCCTTTTGCACTGGTGACCCCCTTTGCTGTGTTTGCTTTTTGTTGGAGGTACTTATCTACTCATAAAAACGTATGGCTCTTTCTCTACTCAAAGCACTTGAGAGGCTATGGTTCAGTTGAAGTGACCTTGTAGGAAGTGCCTGAGCACGTGGCTGCCCTGGGCCCGGTGGGCCGGGGACACGCTGGGGAGCGCACGTGCTGTCTGGTGGGCTGGCTGCTACTTCCGTCTGGCCATTCGTTACCAGGGAGGCTCACGGGCTGCTCGTGACTACATTTTCCAGTGTTTTCAGAGAAATGAAAACCTACGCTTTTCATCGGAAGCCTTCTGACTTTTACATATCAGCAGCCGTTTCACATTTCTCAAACAGCCAGCTGAGTAAAATCTAGTCAGCGGCTGCCACTTTACGACATAGAACCTACCTGTTCAGCCTTTGTTTTCTGTTCAGAACGAACTCCTTCAAAATAAGGAAACAGTACAGAACCAACGGACGTGCTCTCCGTGGCCTCGGAGAGGTTCTTCACCTTTGGATGCCGTTCCATGAGATTCAGAACTGGCTGGGGGAAAACTTTTCTCTGCCTCTGCATGCTTCACCTAAAGAAAGACCGGATTTCGGGACTTTCCTGGTGGTCCAGTGGGTTAAGACTCCGCGCTTCCACCGCAGGGGGCGCGGGTTCGATCCCTGGTCGAGCCAGGCCAGGCAGGTGAGGTGGGAGGACAGAGCAGGTGGGCACATCTCCCGGGATCCCCTCCATCTTTCTTTTCTGTTTATTCCTTGCTTCCTCTGGGTTGCAGTTCACCTGATACCCTCTCTGTGGGAGTGCCCTTTGCTCCTTCTTTCTTATCTGCATCCAACTTTGACTGTCTTCTCTCTTTTTTTAAAGATTTATTTTATTATTTATTTATTTACGGCTGTGTAGGGTCTTAGTTGCGGCATGTGGGCTCTTCGTTGCGACACGCAGGCTCTCTCGTTGAGGCATGCAAGCTCCGTAGTTGTGGCGCGTGGGCTTAGTTGTCCTGCGGCATGTGGGATCCCAGTTCCCTGACCAGGGATCGAACCCGCGTCCCCTGCATTGGCAGGCGGATTCTTTACCGCTGGACCACCAGGGAAGTCCCTCTTCTCTTTTCTTAGCTATCTGATCATGGGACTCTTTTTTTTTTTTTTTTTTTTTTTTGGCTTTGACTTTGAGATGTGTAATAAAGATTCAAGTGGGCATTAGAAGTTTAAAAATAAGTAATAGTTTAATAGCTAGTCGTCTTCTAATTCTTTTTTTTCTCGAATCGTTGTCATCTTGTCAACTGGAAAGCTAAGTAGTTTTTCAACTGGCCGGCATGGATTTCTTCAGAGCTTAGAAGTGCTGTTGCGGAGGGCACAGAAACGTAGCAGATCTAGTTATGGCTCGTGAAGGACTTATGGTCTGGTTGGCAGTAAAACAGACGAGTATATGACGTGCTGCTTTTGTGGCTTTTATTGTAACCGTGGAAGGATTTAGAGGAGGAGAGAGTAAGGATGGGCAGGGGAGGTGGAAGCGCTTTCCCAAGGAGGTGAAATTGGGGCAGGAGATAGAGTCAGTCTGCTTGATTTGGGGAGGGAGCACATCAGGAGAGGCTTTAGAGAGATTAAGCCTGATTGTGCTCAGTGTTTAAAGAGCAGATGAACAGGAGGCAGGAAGTGGAAGCTGGAAGTGAAAGACCATCTCAAGGAAGGGAGCGGGGAGGGGGGGCAGAGGTGTAGCGAGTTGGCGTGGACGGGTGGGCGTGGCTGGCGCTTTGACTGGTGGGCGGGGAGGAGAGATTGGATCCAGATCTTGGGGGGGTCTCTCCGCCTCCAGGGCCTTGCTGAGGAGTGGGACTTCATCTTGAGGGTGATGCAGAAGTCCCAGAGTGCTTTAAGCAGGGGAGTGACACGGTCACATTTCAGGGGAGCGTGTGCAAATTCACTCAGGCTGCCCTGCAAAGAGTGGTTGGAAATGGGTGGCAAGACCAGGTGGCAGGGGGGTGGCCGAGGCACATGATGGGACCTTTTTTTGTTCGGCCTGAATGGTATTTTAAGCAGGTATTATGGTTGTTCACAGCGTGAGGGCTCAGCACCTGCCGTCTCACACACCCCAGCTTTGCTGCCTGCCTGGTGCCTGCAGGCATTTGAGTTTGTAGCCCTGGCAGTAAATTCTGATAGGACGGCACCGTGGCAGGAGTTGAGAGCACAAAGGACAGTGAAGGCTCAGCTGAGGGAGCAGATCAGCCTGTGGGCAGATGGAGGGTTTTTTTTTTTTTTTGGCTACATGGGGTCTTCGTTGCTGCGCACGGGCTTTCTCTAGTTGCTGTGCGTGGACTTCTTATTATGGTAGCTTCTCTTGTTGCGGAGCATGGGCTCTAGGCACGTGGGCTTCAGTAGCTGTGGCACGCAGGCTCAGTAGTTGTGGCTTGCGGGCTCTAGAGCGCAGGCTCAGTACTTGAGGTGCATGGGCTTAGCTGCTCCGCGGCATGTGGGATCTTCCTGGACCAGGGATCGAACCCATTTCCCCTGCATTGGCAGGCGGATTCTCAGCCACTGCGCCACCAGGGAAGTCCCAGGTGGAGTTGTAGGCACAGATGGGAGTTGGGGATGCTGGGGATAGGACCGAATGCCTGGGCAGAAGGAAAGAGGGGGTACGAGCCTCCCCATGCAGGCCAGAGATGAGAGCGCTGGGGCAGATGGGGTCTGGGGTGTGGTTAAGAGCACACGACGAGTTTGAGTCTAGCTCTGCCATTTGCTGCCTTGGGACCTTGGGCGCTTGACATAACGTCGCTTAGCTTCGGTTTCCTCACCTGTAAAAGGAAACTAATAACAATACTACCTTAGAGGGCTGTCCCAAGGTTGAACCAAGACAGCGAACCTCAAACAGGCACATTGCCTGGCTTATAGCAGAAGGAGCACTGGGTGGATGTTAGCCGTTTTCATTAGGGGAGGGGTCAGAGCAGGTAGACCTATTTTATGGAGAGCCTGGAATGCTGACAGCATTTTATTTGTTATTTTTTTCTTTAAAAAATTTTTTTTATTTTTGGCCATGCCACGCCACTTGTGGGATCTTAGTTCCCCTACCAGGGCTCAAACGTGGGCCCATGGCAGTGGAAGTGCTGAGTCCTAACTCCTGGACCACGAGGGAATTCCCCAGACAGTAGTTTAGAGTTGGTGGAATAACCAGAAAGTGACGTGATGAGAACGTTTCTTCCAGCTGACTTCTTTCCAGCTCCGGAGGCCGTCTCTATCCACTGTGATAGACCTTAGAGACCTGCCTTAGAGACCCTGGGGCGGGTCAGTCCTGAATAGGGATGGCATTTTGCTCTGGAGATTGGGAGGTGGGTGGAGAGGAAACTCTCCCAGCATGTCCTATAGTGGCAGGAGCCAGACTGGGCATCTTTTTTTTTAATTAATTAATTTTATTTTTTATTTATTTTTGGCTGTGTTGGGTCTTTGTTGGTGCGCATGGGCTTTCTCTAGTTGCAGTTAGTGGGCTTCTCATTATGGTGGCTTCTCTTGTTGGGAGCACGGGCTCTAGAGCGCAGGCTCAGCAGTTGTGGCATGCGGGCTCAGTAGTTGTGGCTCGTGGGCTCTAGAGCGCAGGCTCAGCAGTTGTGGTGCACGGGCTTAGTTGCTCCGCAGCATGTGGGATCTTCCCAGACCAGGGATCGAACTGGTGTCCACTGCATTGGCAGACGGATTCTTAACCACTGCGCCACCAGGGAAGTCCCAGACTGGGCATCTTTCTCTCTTTCTTTCTGTCTCTTGAAGCTCAGTGCAGTTCTTGCCTCACCCTAGGCACTCAGGAAACATCTGGACAATAGGCGACCCGTCAGTCCTTTCGTGAGTTCGCCTGGCTTGGGATATATGTGTAGGAGGGTGTGTCTCAGATTAGTAACGTCAGGAGCTGAAAAGCCGAGATTGGAGTGAATATGCTCTGCTGCCAAGCTCTTAGGATCAGAAAGGAGCTATTCTCCTGATTTAAAAAGGCACGGCTTCTAACTGTATCCAGCAGATAAGTTTCTGCTTCGTTCGAGTGCACTGACACAGCCCTCTAAACAATCCATCCTGCTAGAGAGTTGATCCGGAAGTTCTCAATCTGCTCAGCCAGGAAGCGTAGATCTAACTCTCTCTATCCTCTTTCATGATAATTCCTGCATGGCTGGTATTTCCATTCAGTGGAGAAAAGGAGAGTTGAATTCTGTTCTCATAACCACCCTCCGTGGACTGAGGAATTGTCATCTTGGATTACAACTGGGGTGTTTGGATGACAAATTAAAAATGGTTTTTTTTAGATCTCTTTCCCTGTGTGTTTTAGCTATAGCACAAGCAAGCGCATGATACGGTAGCAGCATCTTTTTTTTTTTTTTTTAAAGGCGTGATTTAGGGGCTTTGTTTTTCCCTGGAAGACTCAGTTGTTTGGGGAGTCTCCTAGGTGAACGTTTGGTGACCTCAGCCTGCACTTGGAACAACGCTAGCAAATATCTCCCATGAGTGCTCTGTGGGCTCCACCCCTGCACCCTGGCCCAGCAGTGAATCCAGGAGCTACAAAGCAGAGCATCTTTTATGCTGCCTTAAAGTAGAAGTCTTCCCCAGAGCCGTTCTTGCTATTCTCTCACTGGGGGCAGCAAGCACTATTACAACTGACTGCAGTTGGGAAAACCGTGTACGGTAATGTTAACATAAGCGGTTGCTCCTACGATCCCTTGTGAAGTAACAGTATTTATCCCCATTTTTCAGATGTGCAATTCGAGGGGTGGGGAAGGAAGTGACTTGCACAGGCAGACAGTGGAGCGGTGGGCCTCGTTCATTGTCCGTGTTGGTGGGCTGCTGTGTGCCCAGCACACCCCTGGGGAAGGCAGGTTTGTGGGTCCCTCTTGCTCTCGGATCGCAGACCTGCCACCTCTGTTTTCAGGCCTTGCCCAGAGGCAACATTTCTCCATCCAAGCTCTAGTGGCTTTGAAACTTTCATTAACTTCAGAGTATAGATAAGGAAACCATAAACTCAGACCTGTTCACTTGGTGAGGGTTAGGCCAAGTTCTTGGATCAAATGAAAATGAAGACCTTGAATGCCAAGTCCTCTGATCTACCTTCCCAGCCTGGCCCCCATCCGCGTGGCATTGGCCCCAGCACTTTACAGGCCATGAGAAATTCCACCTCAGTTATATCCCTGGCTGACGGGCCTTCATTCTTTCACTACCCCTCCCAGAAATCAGAACCAATAAGCAAAAGTCTTAAACGTAGAGCTGTTCATACCATCTCATTTATTTATTTATTTTTTTGGCTGTGCCGCACGGCGTGCGAGATCTTATTTCCCCGACCAGGTATCGAACCCGTGCCCCCTGCATTGGGAGCACGGAGCCTTAACCGCTGGACTGCCAGGGGAAGTCCCCTATCATCTCATTTATTTAACAGTCACATAATCTCACATTTTTTTCATTTGAACCACTTTCACTACCAAACCTTCCTGTGGGCTGCCGTCTCTTGCTTCTGATCTATCCCCACTTCATATTTCTTCAGCCGAAGATCTTGTCCTCTGTTTCCATGGAGGCTTCCCTAACCGCCCCTAACCGCTTAGGGTAGTGGCTGCACTTCTACACCGTCCTCTGAATACACTGCGCGGAGGCCCACTTGCTCCCTAGCACCTGCAGGTTTGGTTAATGTCTCACGTACTGAGTCAGGGTTTGCTTTGTGCCTGAGCAGGTGCTATTGTTTTGGGTCCTGATGTGCCTCTTTCTGGGAGCACAAGTTTTTGCCAAGTCACGGACCACATCTTCTCTGCACACACCCAGGGCACTTAATAACAGACTCCCATGAAGTAACATATCTGGGAGTGAGTCACTAGGTTCCCAAAACACCCAGGGTCCCAAGTGACTCTGTTTGTCACAGCTTAACCAGCCCCTGGAACCATCTGGGGTGACCAGGAGACTCATTCACGTGTGATCAGGTCAGAACTAGTCCGGGCGGGGCCTGGCCCCTGCTTGCCCTAGGAGCGGCCTACTTTGGGGATGTCTTTGGTCTCTGCTTTTGGAGTTCTCCGGGATGCACACGTCTCATAATTGCCATGTCAGCCTGGAGTGGTGTGGTCCCACCTTCCCTGACATCTGAGCTCGCCCCTCCACCACCGCACCACTCGTAGGCCACCTCTCCCTCTTGTTAATCTCTCTTTTTGTTAGACTGGGATTTTATTTATTTGTTTTTTCTTATTCTTTGGGCTCTTGCTGGAAATCAGCTCGGGCAGAGTGATTGTGCTCAGCGCTGGCTAATGGCTTGGAGCCACTCCAGGCTGCCGGATGCGTCGGCTTTCACTTGTGAGTGGTTGTCGACGAGCGTGATGCCTTTTCTCTGTGACACCCCAGGGTCCCCTCTTCTTGCCGGCTCGGCTGTTCACACTTGGCTGGCCTGCCTTTTTGTTGTGAATGGAAGTTTTTACTGCGCACCCTGGAGCCTGTCTGGTCACCTCGATGGGGCTCAGACTTTCTCAGTTGCAGAGCCTGCTCAGCCTTCAGGCCAGTTGACCTGTTTGCTTTTGCTGCATGTTTTGTGCTGTTTCCTTTTGGAGCTCAGACACCATCCCAGGGTGAGCAGGGGCTCCCAAGTCTGGAGACGGGGATAGCTTGGGAGAATCCTCAGGTTGTTAGACATGTGTGTGTGTCAGGCGAGTGATCATACATGCTGCTGATGTAGTGTGTTCTGACATTTCTTCAGCGTCTCTTGGTCTGTAGCAAAGGATGGGGTTGAATTTCTAGTGTCATCTCTCAGCAGCTGTGCAAACTTGAAGGAGGAGCTAAGCTTCGGTTTCTCCCTGAGTTTCACTTTCTTCAGCTGTAAAACGGGAGAAGAACATCTCCATTCAGGGTTGACATAAAGATTAAACGGGAAATTCCATATAACATCTCCCGGTACCACCTCAGTAAGTGGAAACTCTAACTAATAGTAAAGTATCAGGGTTTCATTTTCAACAAAGTAGCAATGACGCCCTTTCTAGAGACTCTGAGTAGATAATCTAAGGACTCTCTGTGTTGAGGACTTGAGCTTGCCCTTCCTTTTATTAAATTCTTCCTCTTAAGGAATGTTAGTTGGGTTTTGGATTTTCTTAGGGATCCTGTGGTGGCAAATGGGGGAACCATTTGTTAATTTCCTTGACCATCCAGGTGCACTGCAGAGACAATTCAACTGAAGTAGCCCCACCTCCTGCCCACTCTTTAGGATGGCTTTTTGGTTTCCATTGTATTTTTCTTTATTCACAATGCCTCTTTTGCGCTCTCTTCCCCACTCGACAGAAAGGGAACCGAGGAAGAGAAAGAGGAGGCTGAGCCCAGTGCCCGACCACTGATTGCACAGGCTTTCAGGCCCTGCCGGCTCCCCTGGGAGCAGCACGCACCAGGCCAGCCCGGGTCCTGGAGAAGTGGCGTGCCCAGGCCATCAAGCTCTCTGCGGGTTGTAGACTTCCTCCTGACATGTCACTCCTCCAAGGCACCTCTGCCTCCCGGCCATCTTATCCCTTGTTGCTGCTCTTCTGAGTATAGCCACCAGCTCACAGGAGATCCAGATGCTGGGCTGTGGCCAGTGTTCATGGGAGCCGGGTCCAGTCAGTCCCCCAGGTGCTCCCAGGTAGGGGCTAGAGCAGACCTCTGAGCAGTAGCCATGTGGAGAACAAGTCTCATAGCCAGACTTGTTCCTCTGAGCACTACTTACCCGCTGACCCCCGCAGAGGCCCAGGGAGCGCCAGTGCGCAGTGAAAAATGCCTTTGTCTCCATTTGCTGTTGTACTGCTCCCATCCCCATCCCTGTGCGTTTCACAATTAGCATCTCCAGTGCTTCCAAGTGAACACAGGACAGTGCTGCACTCTTCACTGGGTAAACAGAGTGGAGTTTGCATGTTTTTCTGTGTGCGTGTGTGTGTGTGTGTGTGTGTGTGAAAAGTAGGCCTTGGAGATGGATGTAGTGCTTACAGATGTTTTCTCAAAGCATCCGATGCACTTTTGCCCATGGTAGGTGCTCAATAAATACTTTGTGATGAGTTATTAGTGGGAATAAAAGCCTTTTGTTTCATAAAAAACCCAGGGGCCCGGGAGCAGGAACTACAATTCCAAGTCAGGCCTGGAAATTCACAGACTAAAGAAGATGGAAATCATTTCCAGCCTCACCAAGAAAGTATCTGCCAGCATCTGGCAAACCCCTTCTTCTCTCTTTGCCTTGGCAGAGGGTGGTGGTGGGTTGTGTAGCAGTGGTAAGACATGGTTCTTCATGTGCAGGGTGGTCAGGACAATCAGACAGTGGAGGTGACCCCAGCGGCTCCTGGCAAGTTAACTGCTCTGTAAACATGAGCTCACCATGGCTCCTCCAGGGAAGGGACCTTGCCCTTTTGCCTGTGCAGAATGTAGATGGGATTACGGTATAACCGAGAATGCCCTCCTGGCCTGCGTATATCCGATTGGCACACCTGGTCTAGCTGCTCTGCTGGTAAAACCCAGCAGCTCAAGTCCATTCTCCTTAGCATGGCTTACAGCCCACCCTCTGCTCCTGCCTCACAAAAGAGTCAGGCTGCTGGGCTCAAACCCCAGCCTGGCCCCTTTCTTGCTCTGTGACCTTGGGCAAATCACTTAGCCTCTCTGGGCCTTAGTTTCCCCTCTGGAAACTGAAGGTATTAATAGTCTCTAGTTCTTGGGGCTTTTTATACTTAAAAGAATTAACAAACGTAAAGCGCTGAGTGTGAGCTGTTATTCTTGTTCTCATTCCCACACATCAGCCTTATCTCTGGCTTCAGAATTACCGAACCCTCTGCAGTTTCCCAGACATCGCCTGCTATTTGCTTCTCTGTGCTTTATGCATGACCTTCCTGTTTCTGGAATGTACCCCTCACCCCATCCCCATCCCCCTTTTGAACACCTTTTCATCCCTCATCCTTTCAAAGCCAACACGGATATCGCCCCTGAATCCCTCTCTGCCTCTTTCCTCCAGCCCCCGTGGACGGTAGTTGTCATCACATCCTTTTCTAGGCTGTTGTAACTAACAAGTGCCTTTTTTTTTTTGGCTGCACTGGGTCTTTGTTGTTGTGCGTGGGCTTTCTCTAGTTGCGGCGAGCGGGGGCTACTCTTCGTCGCGGTGCTCGGGCTTCTCATTGCGGTGGCTTCTCTTGTTGTGGAGCACGGGCTCTAGGCATGCGGGCTTCAGTAGCTGTGGCACGTGGGCTCAGTAGTTGTGGCTTGCGGGCTCTAGAGCGCAGGCTCAGTAGTTGTGGTGCACGGGCTTAGTTGCTCCGTGGCATTTGGGATCTTCCCAGACCAGGGCTTGAACCCGTGTCCCCTGCATTGGCAGGTGGATTCTTAACCACTGCGCCACCAGGGAAGCCCAACAAGTGCCTTTAATGCACCAGAATCACATCCCTTCTTCTGCCTCCTGATTGTGAACTCCATGAGGGCAAAGTTCATGGTTTTACTTTTTCAAATTCAACACCTAACCCAATGCCTGGTATACAGTAGGTGCTGAGGAAATGTCTCCTCAAATGAAACCATATTTGTTTGCATCTAGAAGGTCAGCCTTTTAAAAACTTTCCCCTCCCCTTTTCTCCCCCAAATAACCGCATGATGTATTAAGACTAGAGACTTGCTCTCAAGGTCACATTTGCAACCTCAGGGTGTGAGTTCCCTGTGTGGCCAGTTTGAGGGTGGGCCCCTGGGACAGCAGTTGCTACTCTAAATTACCAAGAGATGCTTACTTGCCGGGCCCCTCCCAAGAGTCTGTTGTTTCTGATCTTCACTCCTCCCGACTTTCTGTACGTCTCCTCTGTTTATAGCTGCTGCTCTCAACTTTCTACCCAGTTCAAGTCCCTTCCATGGCTGGCCTTGTGTATCTGCAGGGCATCCCTCTGGATTTGGCCACTTAGGTCCCTGTCAGCTGGCCAGAAACAGAGTTGGAGGTGGCGCAGGGCGTTATCCCGGCTACTTCCAAACCAGGGCTCCTTCTAGAACAGTGCTTGACCCAGTACCGGCCTGGGTGAGCCTTTCATCTTTCCTCTCCTCCTCTGGCTTAAGCCTTTGGCAGGGCAGGTTTTGGGCTTGAGGCCAGCGATTCAACTGGGAGGGCTGCATGCCAACTCTCGCCTTTGTGGAGGTTAGTCTATTTGCCCGGGGTTCTGCCTGGGTTTACAGCCTCTCCTAACGTACGTTGATGACGCGGGTCTACCTCCCAGGCCATCTTGCAATCAGTCATCAGCAGAGAAGTCTCGAGCAGAAGGAAATGTGCGCTCTGCTTTCTTTCGGTGTAGTGTCTTTTGCCTGATTTTTATCTGGGGGCCTTTAAGGAGCCAGCCGGCACAGAAGCAGGACGGCGACGCCGTGCCTGGAAAACTCATCAGCGTCACTCTGGTTGATTTTCCTCTCCCCTTCAAGCTTTTTCCCATGGAGTGGGGCTCTCAGCAACAACTGGCAAACGGTTGGGCGATTGCTCGTTGTCATTCTGGTGGGCACTGGTGTCCGGAGGGCTCCAAGTGCTTTGTGGGTATTCGCATTTGTTTCTCAGATGCCCAGGTGCACAGTTGGCACCAGTCCCGGTTAATGGATGAAGAAACTGAGGCTCTGGGCATCAAGATCGTGAACCAAGGGCTGGGAGGAGCACAGCTGGGAGCGACCTTGGGTGTTCAGGGCTGCGTTTTGTCTTGAAGAGGATGTGCGGGACGTGTGTGTGTGTGTGTGTGTGTGTGTGTGTGTGTGTGTGTGTGAATGCATAAGGTTGTGTATGTGTAAGAGAATGAGAATGAAAAGGAGGGAGGATTGAATGGGGTGGGGTCCTCAGTATAAACCTGCCCGAGAACAGTCACTGCCTTGCAGTCTTTCCGATCAGAACTATGTCCCACGAGGAGCTCATATGCCTTTTATCCAAAGCAGCCTCTTGCCCAGGCCCCAAAGGAAGGCCGCAGTGATTTCCCAGCCCTAGTGGACCCTGCGCTCGCTGGATGGGGGGTGGGTCACAGAAGCCCTCCTCACCTGCCCGTTCCTTCCCTCTCCTCCCTGGCTCCGCTTCACAGCTGGCATATGGAAACTGTTTCTGTTTACCCAGTGCCACCAGGATGCTGCTGCACGCTGTGCTCCAGCGAATGGAAGTCTTGGATTCCCCACAGGGTCGTTTCAGAGGCTGCCTGCAAAGCAGCCAGCTGTTTTGCAGGGAGCCTCTGGGCCCTGTTACATCATCTTGGAGGAAACGTTACCATCTGTGCAAACAGGCCATCCTGGTCTGTCTGCCTGTCCTCTGTGTGGGGAACTTCTCTCCTACTTGGAGGCAGTTCTTTTGTTGTTACTGTTGTTCTGTATTCCAGTGCCTGTCAGTTCAGCAGTTTCTTCCTGTTCCTTCTCCTCTATGTTCGCCTCCCTGGGCTGACTGCCAGGATGCAGGGTAGGGCAGTTAAGGGGTTGGTGATGCATAAATCTTTAGTGGCGAAGGTCGTTGGGCCTGAAAAGGCTGCAGGCTGGTTTCACAGGAGAGTTCTCTGCCCAGGGCACCCAAAGTGCAGAACAAAGTGTTTCTCTTTGGGGGTTGGGGTGGGGGGGACTTGCCCTAGAGGCGCCGAATGGGATCTTCCTGGTTGCCAAGAATGTTCCTGGTCAGCTTCCTCTGGCCCTTCTCCTGAGAGCGGAGCAGCTGGTTTGCTGTGGGAGCCAGAAGACTGCCGCTCCCACCCTCCTGCGCTGCTGTGTATCGTTGTTTTCCTCCTCCTTCCCGCCCGTTTCCGGGCCAGCTGCCTCCCAGGAAAGACGGAAATGCAGAGGCGAGGGTCAGCCATCATGTTCCTGGACGAGGCAGCGGATGGCCAGCTCCCCGACAGCCCCGTCGTGAGGTCATCCCACCTCCTCCAGCTGGGCCCTTGCGGTATGCCTTGACCTTGCCTTTCCAGCTCGTCTGGAGACACCCACCCTGCTCTGGGCGAGCACGGTGCCAAAGTCAGAGGTTGAACATGTTGATTCTTATGTGGTCTCTGACAACCGCTGGTGTGAGGGCTGGTCCCTGATCACAGGAGGGGGCTGGACCTGGGGTGCTGTGTGAGAGCCCTCCAGACCGCCTTGTTGTCCAGACTCTCCCTGTGCAGGGGATGCCCTGAAAGTTGCATCATCAACTTTCACCTGGAGACCTGGGGGGCCGCTGTTTCTCCCAGGAAGTGCAGATTTGGCCCAGGTGGGTAGGAGTAGGCCAGTGGCTAATTCTCTTTGATTTGTCTCACAGCTGTGCACCAGCAATTACACAGTGGCAGACAGTGGGCGTCAGACCCCTGTCCACATTACTCTAGTGAGGGATGAGTGACCAGTGTTTGTGGCGGAGAAAGCTCTAGACGGGGAGCCAGGAGGCCCAGGTGCTAGAGCTGGCTCTCTGATGGATCAGCCCTGTTACACAGGCACACCTCCCCTCCCTGGCCTCAGTTTCCCATCTCTAAGAGACGGGCATTCAATTAAGTGGTCTCTGTGATCCATTTCAGACCTGACTATCATCCTTTCTAAGACCCCAGACCTGACACTCATCGTTTCTAAGCTGAGCAGCAGAAAGTACTCAAGTCCACGCAGTAGCCCATAGAGCACGCTAAACCCTGCTCTGTGGTTTAGCGTGGGGATTCTCAGCACAGAACCTGCTGACCTTCTAAATGTGTGAGACCCGGGCAAGTTCACAGATCTCTCTGGGCTTCCATTGCCTCATCTGTAAAATGGGCACAATAATGGTCACTACCTCATAGGATTATTGTGAGTATGAAATTTATAGAAATATATACATTTATATAAATACATAAATAAATATATGGTGCTGAGAATAGCCTGGCACACAGAATATGCCCTGTAAGTGTGTTTGTTATTTCAGCAGAAGCTGAGTTGATGAGGTTTGGGCTACATAGAGGTTAATTAGGGTGGGGGAGGGACGTGTGTGCTAAAAAAGACCCTGTCACCCTCTGGGTGCAGCGAGGCAGTGTTGCTGGGAGGCTTCTGGTAGCCAGCAGGATCCAAGCGGCTGGCCTCTGCACCAGTGGTGGCATGGCCGGCCCCATGGGTGGTTCATGAGTTGGGAGTCATTTTTAAAGCCATCTGCACCCCCTTGCTTGTCCCCCTCACCGTCTTTATGTATCTGTAAATTCATAGATACTGTGAATTGCAAAGGCAGCTGGTCCAACTTGCTACTTGCTGGGGGGGAATCTCCCTCTGTTGAAGCCTCCTCTTGAGGCCCCGTGTTGATGGAGTATGTGCTGCCTTGGCAGACAGGTGCCCCCAGAGGACAGGGACTATCCAGGTACCTCCAGTCCCCAGCCAGGGCCCCCAGCACCTAGGAGCTGCACTCCGCCCCTGGGGATGCCCATCAAAACGAGTAGAACAATGCCATTCATTGTTGGTTTTAAAATATTTTTATTAAGAATTATTCCTTTTTTAAAAAATTTATTTATTTATGGCTGTGTTGGGTCTTCGTTTCTGTGCGAGGGCTTTCTCTAGTTGTGGCAAGCAGGGGCCGCTCTTCCATCGCAGTGCGCGGGCCTCTCACTGTCGCAGCCTCTCTTGTTGCAGAGCACAGGCTCCAGATGCGCAGGCTTAGTAATGGTGGCTCACGGGCCCAGTTGCTCCGCAGCACGTGGGATCTTCCCAGACCAGGGCTCGAACCCGTGTCCCCTGCATTGGCAGGCAGATTCTCAACCACTGTGCCACCAGGGAAGCCCAAGAATTATTTCTAACTTACAGATCACATGAGGAATAGAATGACAAATACATATGTACTCAGCGCCACCAGAGCTTAGTGCTTACTTAATTTTAATAAATCAAACATGACAGAGTTAAAGCCCCCTCTGCCCAGTGCACCTGGGGGCAGCTCTTTTTTTTTTTTTTTTAAGATTCTTTTTTCGATGTGGACCATTTTTAAAGTTTTTATTGCATTTGTTACCATATTGCTTCTGTTTTATGTTTTTGGTTTTTTTGGCCACGAGGCATGTGGGGTCTTAGCTCCCTGACCAGGGATTGAATCCGCACCCCCTACATAGGAAGGTGAAGTCTTAACCACTGGACCGACCGCCAGGGAAGTCCCGGGGGCAGCTCTTGTAGTTAGAAAAGCCTTCCTGGGATCTGGTGGAAATGCCTGTCCTGTGACATCTCCTCCCAAGTCCTTGTTCTGCCCTTTGTAGCCTCACAACATGTCTCCTCACACCTGCCAGCCACCAGGTGTGATCTGTAACTAGAGAGCATACATTTTGTCTCTGTGATGTTCGCTGTTGCATGGGGGCCCTGGCATCCTAGTGCTCGGCAGTAACCAGCTGCCCTCTGAAGATCTACGTGTCTGTTAGGAGTTTGGGAAGGAACAGGAAATGGAGAGAAATACAGTGGGAGCCAGATCCTAAAGGCCCTTGCTGAGTCCGAGTCTTTCCCGAGGGCGAGCTATTGAAAGATGGTTAAGCAGCTGAGGGATACGATCAGATTTATGCTTTACCGACTTCATCCTGCAACAAGACTCCTCCGCGGTCAGGTGGCCGGGAAAGGCCCAGGCAGCGAGAACCAGCCTGAAGGCTGTTGCTGACTTTTAGGTGAAAGGCAGGGGGCTCCAGTGAACGTGGGGAGTGGAGATGGTTTACAGAGAGGAGACCCTCCCAGACCTGACGACTTATAGGCCATGAGGGGTGGCGGGGGGAAAGGTGATGTCAAAGATTTCCGGCTGTGAGGACCGTCCTCCCAAGGCAGCTGGAAGGCTGGTCTGTCTCCCTGTCCCTGTGGTCCTTGTGGATTTCAGAGACTGGATGGAATTGTTGTTTGTGCATCGGGGGAGAAGACTGTCTCTCACCCAAACCAGGGCCCTTCAAGATACCAAGGGTTGGGCTTCGCTGGTGGCGCAGTGGTTGAGAGTCCGCCTGCCGATGCAGTGGACACAGGTTCGTGCCCCGGTCTGGGAAGATCCCACATGCCGCGGAGCGGCTGGGCCCGTGAGCCATGGCCGCTGAGCCTGCGTGTCTGGAGCCTGTGCTCCGCAACGGGAGAGGCCACAACAGTGAGAGGCCTGCGTACCGCAAAAAAAAAAAAAAAAAAAAAAAAAGATACCAAGGGTCACCTGCTCCCAGGCAAAAGCCATTGGTGTGAGAGAGGTGGAAGTGGCAAGGATTGGCCTGCCCTGGGGGATGCTGTAGTGTTTCCCCCCACCTCCCATCACAGTAGTGTGTGGTATAAGTGATGGGGGCAAAGGGGAGAAGTTGAGGAGGACCACGTGCCTTCTCCCCACCAGGATGTGCCTGAGAGAGCTCCCGGGCGGGAGGCAGAAGCTCGATCAATTTGCTGAGACCCCTACACGAGAAGAAGGGCTCGGAAGGCTCACACGGGGGTCTCCAAGGCAGGGGCTCCTGCAGACGCTTACGTCTAGCACGGGCTGGGAAAATGGCACTCATGTCCGCTGCCATCTGTGCCAGCCTGTCGCCACCCACCCCGTACCAGCACCGCTATTTATTCGACCTAGGACTGCTGTGTCCCAGGCGCTGGCTCCTGCCGTGCTGTGCAAAGGTCATGGAGGACAGGGCGCAGGCGCACAAGCTCCCAGCTCCGTCCAGATGCCGGCAGGCATCTTTCTCCTACTTGGGAGTCACGTTTTGGCTCATGCTTCCCTGGTCCATGTGAGCGGGTGGAGGAAGGTGGTTTGACCTTCTCCTGTCTCTGCCTAGGGCTTAGTTCTTTCAGAAATGGGCACTGGGATCAGAGTTGGGAAATGTTGGCATTGGTAGAGCAGGACCAGGATGATCAAGGGCTGGCTGCAGCCAGATGTCCTGCCTTCTACCTGTTACTCCATTTGAGTGATGGAACCGCTGCTATATATATATATTATATATATATATATATTTTTTTTTGCGGTACGTGGGCCTCTCACTGCTGCAGCCTCTCCTGCTGCGGAGCACAGGCTCCAGATGCGCAGGCTCAGTGGCCATGGCTCACGGGCCCAGCCGCTCCGTGGCATGTGGGATCTTCCCGGACCGGGGCACGAACCCGTGTCCCCTGCATCGACAGGCGGACGCTCAACCACTGCGCCACCAGGGAAGCCCCCGCTGCTATATTTTTAATCCTTTCAGCAGTACCTTGTCCTCCTTTTCGGGTTTCCAATCCTTGAGAGGCATGCAGCCTACCAATGAGAAGCTAACCAGCCTAGTTTGGTACCCAAGCCCTTCTTCTCGCTGGCTGCATGACCTCAGGAAGGTACTTAACCCTTCTGCACCTTAATCTCCTCAAGTCTGAAGTAGGAATAATCATATTACCTTCTTCATAGGATAGTTGTGAGAATTAAATAGCTTGATTGGTAGAAAGTACTCAGGTATGTATCAGTTATCTATTGCTGTATAATGAACCAGCCTCAAACACAGCACCTTAAGACGAAGACATCATTTATTCTGCTCATGAATCTGCAGGTTTGGGCAGGGCTTGGGGGAGGGGCAGCTTCTCTGCCCCACACAGTGACTGGGGCTGGGGGATCTGGTTTTGACATGACTTATTCAACTGACCAACAAGTTGGTGCTGGCTGCTGCCTGGCAGCTCAGCTGGGCTGTGGACTGGGCGCCTTGATTCTCCTCCGTGGGCCTCTCTCACAGCACGGTGGCTACGTTCCAAGAGCAAGAGACGCAAGAGAGAAAGGTGGAAGCGTTTTTACGACTTAGCTTCGGAAGTCATAAGCTTTACTTCCTCTATTGGTCAAGACAGTCACAAAGCCTCACCTGGTTTCAGGAGGAGGAGACACAGTCTCTACCTCTTTGTAGGGGGGTGGCGGGGTTCTAGAAGAGCATGTAGTATGAAAGATAATGCTGTGGCTATCTTTGGGGAAAACATCTGCCACAGAATAGATTTTGACGTGTAATAAGCCACCCACAAGTATTTGCTCTGCTAGTTTAAAACCATTCTCTGCCGTCCTTCACCCCAGACTTCTCTTTCTTAGAGGGTGGGAGTATAACATAGTGGTTCAGTGGAGCTGCTCTGGAGGGGCGCTGCCTGCAGTTAAATCCTGGCTCAGCCCTTTACAGCTGTGTGACCTTGGGCAAGTTGTTAACCTCTCTGTACAGTAGGATTTATGCTAGTGTGTATCTCATGGGGATGGTGAGGATTACGTGAGTTAATCAGCATGGAGCATTTAGCACAAAGCAAGTCGCGTTAACTCATTACTTTTCTTATATCCTTCATTGGTGCAGTCCCTTCCAGAAAGACTGTCCTAGTTACACGTGCTAGCAATGGAGCTCAATCCAGAGTAGGTTGGTGAACTGGAAGTCCGTTCGCTTCCAGACGCACAAAGTTGGGAGGGGAGAAAAAGAACTATACTGTTGTAAGAGTCTTATACTAGACATGAAGTGGTCTCTTGATGGTAGACATGATAAATTTAAAATGTATACTGTAAACCCCAGAGCAACCTCTGAATAACAAAAGAAAGCATTGTAGCTAATAAGCCAACGAGGAGATAAAATGGAACCATAAAAAAATATAGTCATCCAAAAGAAGGCAGGAAACGAGAATAAAGAACAGGTGGGACAAATATGCAATAAATTGCAAGATGATATATTTAAGCCTAATCATATTAGTAATTACTTAATTGTAAATAATCTAAATACTCCAATTAAAAGGCAGAGTTTTTCAGATTGGGAGAAAGGAGCAAGACCAAACTCTATGCTGCCTACAGGAAACAAAGTTTAAATATAAAGACACAAAGAGGGAACTCCCTGGTGGTGCAGTGGATAAGTCTCCGTGCTCCCAATGCAGGGGGCCTGGGTTCTATCCCTGGTCAGGGAACTAGATCCCACATGCATGCCGCAACTAAGAGTTTGCATGCCACAACTAAGGAGCCCACCTGGTGCAACCAAAAAAAAAAAAAGTTTCTCCTTTAAAAAAAAAGACACAAAGAGATTAAAAGAATGGAAAAAGCTACACTAATCACTAATTCAAAGAAGTAATCAAAACGAGAGTAGACATATGAATCAGAGATAAATATTTGTATATTTATGTAAACTCTCAAAATTCAAAAAGAAGAAAATAACCTAATAAATAAGCAGGTAAACTACTGAAGCCCGTGCGCCTAGAGCCCATGCTCCACAAGGAGAAGCCACCGCAATGAGAAGCCTGTGCACCGCAACGAAGAATAGCCCCTGCTTGCTGCAACTAGAGAAAGCCCGCACACAGCAACGAAGACTGAACACAGCCATAAATAAATAAATAGATAAATAAATACTTTTTTTAAATTAAAAAAAATAAAATTAAAACCTTCAAAAGAAAAGAAAAAAGAAGAAAAAAGTAAAAGAAAGATTTGGAGACACTTCAGTTAAGTTGTACAAATGGCAAATAAAGATATGGAAAGATGCTCAACATTATTAGTCATTAAGGAAACACAAAGTAAAAGCATTGGAATTAAAACAGTGCAGTACCATCACAACCGTTTAGAATAGTTGACTAAAAAAGCTGAGCATGTCAATTGTTGGTGAGGATGTGGAGGACCTGGAACTCTCATTCACTGCTAGTGGGAATGTAGAATGGTACAATCAATTTGGAAAACAGTTTGGTAGTTTTATAAAAAATTAACTGTATGATCTAGCTGTTTCAGCCCTAGGTATTTACCCCAAAGAAATGAAAGCCTATGTCCATACCATACCCTGTACGTGAATGTTCATAGCAGCTTCATTTGAAATAGTGAAACCCTGGCAACAATCTAAATGTGAATGGATAAACTGTGGTACATCCATGCAATGGAATACTACTCAGCAATAAAACAGAATGGACTGATACACCATACAACATAGATGAATTTAAAAATAATTATGCCGGGGCTTCCCTGGTGGCACAGTTGTTGAGAGTCAGCCTGCCGATGCAGGGGACACTGGTTCGTGCCCCGGTCCGGGAGGATCCCACATGCCGTGGAGCAGCTGGGCCCATGAGCCACGGCCACTGAGCCTGCGCGTCCGGAGCCTGTGCTCCGCAACGGGAGAGGCCACAACAGTGAGAGGCCTGCGTACCGCAAAAAAAAAAAAAAAAAAAAAAATTATGCCGAGTGAAAGAAGCCAAACAAAACAAAAGAGTACATACTGTGATGCTGTTTACATAAAATTCTAAGAGGTGCAGGTTCGCCTGATAGTGACAGAAAGCAGATCAGCGGTTGCCTGAGGATGGATGGGGGGGGGGGCTTGAAAGGGTGACAGATATATTACCTTGATTGTATTTATTTATTTATTTTTAATTTATTTATTTATTTATTTTTTTGCTGTACGCGGGCCTCTCACTCTTGTGGCCTCTCCCATTGCCGAGCACAGGCTCTGGACGTGCAGGCTCAGCGGCCGTGGCTCACGGGCCCAGCCGCTCCGCGGCATGTGGGATCTTCCCGGACGGGGGCACGAACCCGTGTCCCCTGCATCGGCAGGCAGACTCTCAACCACTGTGCCACCCGGAGAGCCCCCTTGATTGTATTTAGTAATGGTTTCACGAGTGTGTACGCATGCCAACACATATCAAATTGAATACTTTAAATATGTGCAGTTTATTGTGTGTCAAATATATCTCAGTAAAAGTATTTAAAAATCGGTAGAGAAGAGCTTTGCAGAGGGCAGACCTGACTGCCCTTGCTTAGCAGTTCAAAGTCAGAAGGACCAGTTGCGACCCCAACAGCCCTTTGAACCCTGCCGGTTTCCTCCCCTTTCCTGTTTGGTTGTGAGCTTTACACATCTGCTCCCTGCCACTGTGCATGACTCATTATCCAAACATTTGATTCTTTATCCTCCCATAGGTGGGTCATTTGGAATGTGGGTTAGGGGAACCAAATTCTCATCCTAGATTCTCTTCTTCCCAATAAATTTAAAAAGCTGAGTCATTTCTCGGTGCTATTGCATATGTCAGTGGAGGCACCTGAGTGTTATGACGAGCCCAACTCAAACAGGCTTAAGTGTAAAAGCATATTTGTGGGCTCAGACTTCAGAAACGCTACGAGGTAGATTTTGGGCACAGCTTGATCCCAGGGATGTAACTTGGGCAGGTTTTCCCCAGGTCGTGGCAGAGGCAGCCGCCAGCAGCAACAGGGAAAGAGCCCCTCCTTTCTAACTGGTCCAGGAAAAGTTCCAAGTTCAGCCCTCATTGGACGGGCTTGGGTCAGCACCGCTGTCTGAACCAGTGCCTGTCCTGGGGGGATGAGGGGATCCCATTGCACTGGATCATCTGCCTGGGAGCCAGGGGTGGAGTTGGCCAGAGCCAAAGAATATGGACAGAAGGTAGGGAGAGCATGTTCTTCAAAAGCAGATGGGGCTGTGTTACTGGAAGAAAAGGGCATGGATGTCAGCAGGGAAAAGCCACAGAGGACACTGCACCAGTGAAAAAATCCAATTGTTTTTATTTTTTTGACAAAGTAGTATATTAACACGCTTCCAAAAGTCAAAAGTAATCAAAAAGATCACTCCCTCTGAGTGACTTCTACACTGTTCCCTACATCGGTTGTAGGCAATCAATTTCATCAAGTTCTAATTTGTTCTTCCTGTTTCTTTTGTTAAGTAGATATCTCTGTGTTTTCTTGTTTTCTCCCTTTCTTACACAAAAGATAGCGTACAGTATGTGCTTTTTTAGTACTTGCTTTTTTCACTTAACAAGAGAAGGAAAAACTTTTAAAAATTGAGGTATGGTTGATGTACACTATGTAAGTTTCAGGTGTATAACATAGTGACACACAGTTTTTAAAGGTTATGCTTCATTTATAGTTACTATAAAATATTCCTCTGCTGCACAGTATACCCCTGTAGCTTATTTATTTTCTACATAGTAGTCTGTATCTCTTAATCCCTATCCCTATCTTGCCCCTCCCCCCTCCCCTCTCCCTACTAGTAGCCACTAGTTTGTTCTCTATTTCTGAGTCTGCTTTTTTTGTTTATATTCAATAGTTTGTCTTATTTTTTAGATTCCACATATAAGTAATATCATAAAGTATTTGTCTTTCTCTGTCTGACTTATTTCACTAAGCATAATACCCTTCGTGTCCATCCATGTAAGAAAAACATTTTTAACTAGGCATACTAATTCTTGCTGTCATTAGTACACGGGATAGTGCGTTGACTTACAGTTAATAGGATATGTGTGTGAGTATACGAGGTGACTGCCAACCTTTTCTCCTGGTGAATGGTGTCTTTATTCTCTTAAGCCTGGGTTGTAAGTGAATCTCCTCTTGCAATGCAGATGGAGGCAAATATGCCGTCCACGACTCCTGCACCCCCAGTCTGAGCTCAGGGGGCGAGAGTTCCCCCTCCAGCCTCACCGGACACAACTGGGAGATGAATTATCAAGAGGCAGCAATCTACCTCCAGGTGAGTATCTTCCGGTCAGGACCTGGCCATTCTTGGCCCCTGTTGGTGGAGTAGGATAGCCGGGGTTCTGTTGGGTGCCCAGCAGCTCAGTTCTGGCTTAGTGCTCCGTGTGTGAGCTTCTCATCTCCTAAGATCAGGCTGGGAGAGCCAACCCGATTGCGCCCACGTGGAAGGGTGATGTGAACGGGCTTGTTCTCGGGACCCCCAGTTTGTGGCTCTGCCTGCCCCCAAGGTTCCCCAAGTCTGTCCACTTGGCCTCCCCTGCCCCGCTCCCTCTTCTCAGGCACATTGAGAGGCCGGTTCTCGGGAGGGAATTCTTTTATCTACTTAACACTGCTGACTTAGTGTGGGGAATCTAGAGATCTTTATTCCCTTCCTGTTTAACTTGCTGCTGCTCTCATGTTTGCTATTTCATGTTTGGTTTTTGTTTTTGTTTTTTTAAAGAAAAAGAATACTTTTTAATAAAAGTCATGCATGCTCATTACAATAAGTTTCAGTACAAAGGCGATGTGAAAAAAAATTCACCTAACGCAGTCGCTGACAACATTATTTAAGAATAATACATAGGTTTCATGTGTCTTCTAAAATAATTTTAAAGTCCTGTAGTAGCTACAGCTGTACAGTCTGCTTTTTTTTTTCCCTAGCATGTGGCCTAAGCTTTTTACTCATGTTATAACTCTTGTAAACAAATTTTAAAGTCTTTATAATTCTATCTGGTGAGTGCGTCCTGATTTACTTAACTATCCTGATAAGGTTGGATATTTTCTCTTTTTATATTTCCCTTATGTATTTCCCTTATTATGCATTTCCTTATTGTAAATTATAATCCGAGGACAATCTGTGCCTACGGCTATTTCTCTCTTTTTCTCTTTAATATCTAGGATTATTTTATTAGGAAAGACTCCAAGAAGTGGAATCAGTGGGTAGAAGGAATCAACCTTTTTTAATGCACTTGTTATGTAGTATCGAATACTGTCCAAAGGGGATATTGCCTATTAACTTCCAGTCTGACTGTCAATGGCATTTTCACCTTAATCTTGCCATTTTTGTCATTATAAGATTTCAGCTTCAGCTGTGCATTGAATAAGGGTTTGGGTGAGGAAATGGAATTTTTCTTAAATTCATTTGAATGATCATTTTCCCCTAATCTTTTTTTCTTTGAAGCAGCTCTCCCTTGTAAGTATTTGCTTTGCTATTTTTTAAAAAGATTTAATGACATTCAGATACTTATTTGATAATTGTTTGGGTGTCTGTGTGTTTCTCGCATCTTATGGCTGTACTCCTCAAGAAATGTATTTTGATTCAGGTTAAGGCAATAGAAATGTTTTAGGGAAATTTTAGCAAGCTTCGGCATGCCAGTTGATGTGGCAGGGCCCCCCTAAGCACTGTCACCTTCTCCAGAGTTGAATAGGTGCTAGACAAGAGGGTGGGATGGGTCAGAATGTGGAATTAGAATAGCTGCTTGGTAATTCCTTCTTTCCTTAAGCAGGTGAGAACATTAGTAATAAAAATGGCCATCATCAAAAAGTCTACAAATAATAAATGCTGCAGAGGGTGTGGAGAAAAGGGAACCCTCCTACACTGTTGGTGGGAATGTAAATTGATGCAGCCACTATGGAAAACAGTATGGAGGTTTCCAAAAAGAACTAAAAATAGAGCTACGATATGGTCCAGCAGTCCCACTCCTGGGTATATATCCAGAAAAGACAAAAACTCTAATTTGAAAAGATACGTGCACCCTGATGTTCATAGCAGCATTATTTACAATAGCTAAGACATGGAAACAACCCAAGTACCTGTCAGCAGACAGTTGGTTTAAGATGTGTATATATACACTATAGAGTTACTCAGACCTAAAAAAGAATGAAATGTTGCCATTTGCAGCAGCAGGGATGGACCTAGAGAATATTATACTAAGTGAATTAAGTCAGACAGAGAAAGACAAATATTATATCACTTATATTTGGAATTTTAAAAATAATGCAAATGGAGCTTCCCTGGCAGTCTAGTGGTTAAGACTCCCTGCTTCCACTGCAGGGGCCACGGGTTCAACCCCTGGTTGGGGAACTAAGATCCCACATGCTGCGTGGTACGGCAAAAAAACACAACCCCCCCCCCCAAAAATGCAAACAAATTTTATATAGTTTAACTGGGCACTTGCTGATCTTTCTAACAACCCTACCAAGCAGTTTAATCATCTCCCAGTTCATACACCTGAAACTCCCAGGGGCTCAATGAGTCCAAAGCCAGCCAGCTAGTAAACTGCCAAGGTTGGATTTAAACCGCATCCATCCAGCCTCCAAATGATGTTTTTTCTTCTCTACGTGGTTGCCTCATTTCTGTACCTGACCCCATGTATTCACTTGAAAATGGGCCATGTCTTTGTGGGAAAAGAGGTTACAGAACAGAAGGTATCATGTGATGATTTTTATATATAAATTATATACAGTTTTATATAATGTGTGTCTGTATCTATGCACATATACCCATTCACATCTGGAAAGTTACTTATCTAAATATTAAAGGTGATTATTATTATTGTTTTTTAAAGGTGATTATTTTTGGCTGATGGAATTTTTACTACCTTATAATTCTGTGTATGATTTGAATTATTTTACAAAAAATGCATCATTTTGTAAAATTAAAACTAAAAGCAAAAGTTGGATCCCCATGGACAGTAGTTCGTGGCTGTTTCTGGAGGATGGCTTTAGCTGGTGTCTGCTGGTTGTTTTCATGCTTGCAGGGGAGCTGCAGCATAGCCCCTGAAGCAGGTTGCTGGTGCGCTTGGGTAATTGGCCGCTTGCTGCTTTGAGGCTATCTAGTGCCTGCAGTTTCCTCTCTTCCCGGATTTTACCTGTTAACTCACTCACCCTCAGGAGCTGTGTGCTCGGCGCTCCTGTTGTCTCCAAGACAGTCCTAGTTTTCTGTGTGGACTTCTGCCCCAGGGAGCAGAAAGCAAAGACCTGGAAGTCACATACAACTGGCCTGCCTTCTTAGTTTTCCTAATCATGAATTTCCTAGTTCGTGATCGGCAGTTAGGAAACAAGGCCAGTGTTCTCCTTAGGGCCCTGGGTCAGAATCCAGTGACTCGGGTCGTATTTCACTCCGTCGTTGCTAGGGGAGGCCTCATTCTCCATCTCCTCTGTGGCAATTTCAGTCTCCTCTGTGGCAATTTCAAGTCCTAGCGGTCAGATCCGAGTCCCCCACGTTAGTGGTTTCCTCTAGCCAGACCTTCATCCCTGGCTACTTGTTGGAAGAAATTACCCAAGAATTGCATTTTTTTAGAAATCCAAACCAGAAGCTTCCCAGGCCATGTGTGTCCCCTGTGGCCATGGCAGTGCTGGTGAAAACCACAGCCTGGCACAGATCACAGGACTAGGAGCAAGGCTTGTCCAGCTTGCCCTCCGTGTGACCGCCAGGATGTTTGTTCCCTGCCCTATTGAGTGTGTGGTTTGTCTTTATTTTTTGATAATGAGGATAGGGATGTAGCCGGCTTCAGGGAAGTGACTCACTTGAAGTTCCCCCTGCAAACCACAGCCAAGGTCCGAGCTCCCCGCCTCCCAGCTCCTGGGCAGTCCTCGGGCTGGGCAGGGGCCTGGAGAATGATCTCTTGCAGGAGTGCTTCATCCTACCAAACACCTATTAAATGTCTACTGTGTGCACCAGGCACTGTGCCAGCTGAGGACCTGACAATACCTCTTGCCTTCCCAATTCTCTGAAACAGGCTTGGCGAGCTGAAGCCACCTCGGGCTAGTACAGGAACCCACCAGCCAGAGCTGTTTCCACGGCACCATGTGCCTGCCACCTCTGGGCCCAGAGACACTTCTTCCCATTGGCCTGGCTTTGCAACCTCTGCAGGAATCACCGAGCGTGTGTTAGTTTCACCTTCCCCAGAATAAGGGTTTATGAGACGGTTGAGTGTGGCCTCATCTCAGAAGAGTCCAATAGTTGGAATAGTTGAAGGTCGGACTGCATTCCAGGAGAGCCGGAATGCTTTCAGAAGGGCTCTGGGCATCCCTTCTGGCTGTGCCCCTTTCCTCCTCTAGGGATTGGAGCCAAGGGGAAGAGCCTCTGTTCTGAGTGTTTGTGCTGGGAATGAATGAGACAGATTCTCCCGACTCAGCACCATTGACATTGGGGACCGGATAATTCTTTGTTGTGAGGGGCTGTCCTGTGCATTTTAGGAGGTTTAGCAGCATCCCTGGAATTTGCCCTCTAGATGCCAGCAGCACCCCCCAGGTGGGACAACTAAACATGTCTCCAGGCCGGGGCGGAGTCAGGGGAGGGCAGGTGGTCAACATGGCCCCCAGTTGAGAAGCACTGAGGCAAGGTGATGCTTGTAAAGCATGAGCCAATAAGTACTCTCTCTGTGTCGGCTGCTGGATGGGGTACCGAGGTGATGAAGCTGAGGGATCTCCCTTACTTATCCCCGTGCCCACCAACCCAGGGGAGGCAGTGAAGATCCGCTACTTCCCCCAGAAGGCCGATCCTAACCGGGAGGGTTATCTGCTTATATTCCCAAGTGGACCGTTCCCGGTCTGCTCCGTCGTTTGCTTTCTACATCATCAGCAGGAGGCCAAGAATGGAGCAGGGCCGCTGGAATCAGGCTGTCTGGCTCTATGAGCTCAGGTGCTACTGAAGCTTTGTGCCTGGATTTCCTTGTCAGGGGTGAGAGGAGTGTGGGGGGTGGGGGCGCTGAGCATGGTGCCGGGCCTGGAGGGCACTCCCTGGGGGTCAGCCGCTGTCTCATTACTGTTGGGGTGAAGGCATCAAGCGGTTAGGAAATGAGGTGGAAATGGAGTAAATTAAGAAGTGGGATGGGGAAAGCTGAGTGAAGAAGGAGCGTGATAAAGGTACCCTGACACTTTCCCCTCAGTGTTCCTATAACTTAAAATAATAATAACAGGTAACCTCTGGCGGGGAGCTTCCTGTGTGCCAGATGCTGTCCTAAGTGTCTTGCAGGAACCTGGGGAGTGAGTACGAGTGCTGATGGTTGTAAAGGTGAAGGAACATTCTCAGTGTTACCCAGGGAGGAGGGGGGAGCCGGGACTCAGCTGTTCTTAGTTTACCCCAGACCCCCACCCCCCGACCTCAAGCACTTAACATCCCGCAGACACACCTGAATCTGAACATTTGCCCTCAGAGGGGACCAGATGTGCCCGCTTCTCTTCGATCTCTTGGATTTTTTATTCTTTGATTCCTCTGAGTAGTTTTGGGAAGAAGCAAGTCTTTGGAGCCCCATCAGCGGGCTAGGGTGAGACTTGACTGGTGTGCGGTTCTACGAAGATGACACTTTTGCTTCTCCATCATCTCCCGACTCTGGCCTGAATCTCCTCCCACCTGCCGAGGGCCCTCCCCCCTTCCCCGCCCACCGCGCATCCTGGCCGCCCTGTCGTCTCCAGGCGCGTTCGCCCACGTGACGCTTGCTCTTTCAGGAAGGTGAGAATAATGACAAGTTCTTCACCCACCCCAAGAATGCCAAAGCTCTGGCGGCCTACCTCTTTGCTCATAACCACCTCTTCTACCTGATGGAGCTGTCCGCAGCCCTGCTCCTGCTGCTGCTGTCCCTGTGCGAGGCTCCGGCCGTGCCCGCGCTCCGGCTGGGCATTTACGTGAGTGTCCGGATGGCTGGGAGCCACGGCTCTCTGGGGGCAGAGTAACTCAAGATTGAGAGGGAACATTCTGGAAGGGCAGACGTCTTGCCTGGGGTCCCTGCCCGACTGAATGCACCTCCCCCGTCTCCCTGGGATCCTGCTCCCTTGTAAATTCCAGGGAGGGGCACCTTCGGATTGCCTCGGAACCCATAGCCCCGCTTTGGCCCCCAGGTGGGCAGCATACCTGATTAGCTGTCTCCAACCTCAGAGGAGAAGGCGGGCAGGTGTGCTCGCTGCTGGGGGAGGGCAGGCGCTGGGGAAGCCACGTCTCCTTCACACCCTTTGGCTGCAGGTCCACGCGACCCTGGAGCTGTTTGCCCTGATGGTGGTCGTGTTTGAACTCTGCATGAAGTTGCGGTGGCTGGGCCTTCACACCTTCATCCGGCACAGACGGACCATGGTCAAGGTGCTGTGCCCACCTCCCTACAGCATTTCCTCCCCTGTCAACTTCAAGTCTGTATCTTCAGTTCAATTCCAAGTCCCCCGTGGGCCTAGTCCTGCGCTCAGAAGTGTAACCTTGGGTCCCTGTCCTCGCCATGCTTCCAGCCTTGCTCCAGGTGCCACAGTGATGCTAACAGTAGTGAATGTGGTTTGGCGTTTAGCGCGTGCCAAGCTCTGGCACGATGACACTTGCGGGAGGTGTAGTGCTCTTCCTAGCCTACATGCAGCCAGTGGAAGAGAATGGGATCTAAATCCCAGTGAGTTGGAATTCAAAGCCAGCTCTGTGGCCTCCACGCCCACGCTGATCAGGACCATATTATATGCTTCCTCTGTCTGCGGCAGAGAGAGGCGTGAGTTGGGATGTGTCACAGTGGCGTTTGGCAGTGTAAAAAGCCCACACACTTGTCCAGGAAAATGTGCCCAAGGAATTGGAGGTCGGGGTGTGCTGCAGACCTCAGGGGCCCTCACGGTGCAAGCGGGGAGAGCTGGAAGCAGAGGGTGGCTGGATGTGGCCTGCGGAATAGCAGTTTTGCTCAGCGGGTATCATCTGGGGCTCATTCTCCTGGGACTGCACTTCTGTGCCAGCAGCCAGAGGGCTTCTCCCTGGGGCCCGCTTAATGTTGGGGGAGGTGAGACAGGGCGAGGGAAAGGACTCTCTGGACTCCGGGCCGGGCTGGGCAGTATCCAACCAGCCCTCTGTTCAGGGTGTACAGGAGGGGCTGGGCCAGAGGAGCTGACGGCGCGCTGTGCCCTCCACCCACAGACCTCTGTACTGATGGTGCAGTTCGTTGAGGCCATCGTGGTGTTGGTACGGCAGACGTCCCACGTGCGGGTGACCCGGGCGCTGCGCTGCATCTTCCTGGTGGACTGTCGGTACTGCGGTGGCATCCGGCGGTAAGGCCCGGGGGAGGAGCTGCTCAGACAGTCGCTATCAGGGCCTGGCCTGGACCTCCGGGCCAGTGAAGCCAGAGCCAGTGAGTGACGTAGCAGTAAGGCCACTCCTGCACTTGGGTAGGGACACAGTCATGCTCACTTCCCTCTGCTACTCGACCCACACAGAGAGGCAGGTGGTCTTCCTGCTGAAGTTCAGGTCTCCTGACTCTGGGTCCAGGGCGCTCTCCTGCCTTACCTGTGCTTCTCTGGGGCTGGTCCTCTCTCTGAGCACAGTACCTGCCCAAACACAGCCTAAAGCAGGAACTCAGTAAAGTCCACGTGACTCAGCAGGCTGTCCTGACACCTCCCCTGGGACTGGGGGTACTGAACTCAAACCAGGCCGTTAGCCTAAGGTCAAACTGAGTTTTGAGAATCCATCTGGAAAACCTCTTGGCTGGGGTACTGTGGATGAGAGCGGGCTGGCCATTCACGCTTAGTGCCCGTCCTTAAAACCGGAGACAAATGTCCTAGGACTGGGTGGCCCTGAAATGTCTTCCCACATCCCAGGCAAGCTGGCCTTGTCACCCGAGGCCATGCACCCGGCCTTCTCCTGCCGTCTCCGTCTCCTGCAGGCACTTGCCTGCTTGGGCTCCGCAAGTGCTACACTTGCCCCGGTTCTCTCCCCATCACCCACTGAGCGGAAGGCCGAGGACATCACTAGCATGATGTCACAAGCCAGGGCAAGAGGGAATTTAGTGTTCTGGGGGTCGGGAGCACCAGGGCCCCATCTTGACAGGCACGTACCCCACTGAGGAGCCCCAGCCAGCACGCCCTGGGCCCTGGCCCGTCCCCGGCTGCGCCTCACCCCTCCCGGCCCCGTCTGTCTCCCCAGCAACCTGCGCCAGATCTTCCAGTCCCTGCCACCCTTCATGGACATCCTCTCACTACTCCTCTTCTTCATGATCATTTTCGCCATCCTTGGTGAGTTTCTCCTGCGCCCCAGGATGCAGGCGCTCGCGAAAAGCAAACTCACAGTTGAGAAAAAAGCGTACTTTGACAGTTTCAGAAATTCAGGAAGGTTTTCAAAATGATATAAACACCCAACTGAGGAAATGCAGTATCGGAAAAAAAAAATGGAAGCCACCTTTGTACCCTTTCCTGATCTCGATTCCCTCCGGCTCCCAGAGGTACCCCCGGCCTTTATTCACGCTGCTGCACGTAGATGTAGGTCATTCGTTTTCACTGCCGTGTCGTGATCTGATATGTGAATATATCCAGATTTATTTATCACGTCTTCTGTGGGTGGGCACTTTTCACTATCACAGATCACACTGCAGTGAACATTCTCGTGCGTTTCCTGGCGCACACGGGGGTTTCCCTACAGCGTGTGCCTAGGACCTTAGGGTCTACACACTTCAGCTTCACTAGATGTAAAAGCAAGGTCATGGCCTTTCTAACTCTGAGGAGGCCTTGCCTCTTCAAATAAGATCAAGTATTGATGCGACATCCACATTCAGACACAGGGTTTAGACCGTGGAGGTCTTAGAACACGGCGAGGTAGCCCAAGGTCCCTTCTCCAGTACTCAGATGGCAACGACAGTGGAACTAGAGAGCCCTGGCTCTAAGGCCCCCACCAGTGCTGAAAGCCCCGGGTTCTCGTGACTGCTCTGTCCTGAGCCACTGACTCCCACTTACCTCACCTCCACCCCACTCTCGATAGAATTTCCTTTGTGTTCCAAGGGGGCTGACTTCCCCTGAGGGCAGAGTTACTCCCTTTCCCGCTCAGGATTTCAAGGACTCGGGAATAGCTCATTCTGAGAGGAAAAAATTAATGGTGTTAATTTGGCTACAGGGGAACAACAGGGTCCCTTTGGAGTTGTGCTTGGCTGTCATGTTCTCACAACCAAAGATTGCAAACCGGTGGTCTGGGTTCCAAATCCAGCCTATGGATGAGTTTTGTTTGGTCTGAAAGTGTTGAGCAGCATTTTGAAACTAAGTTTTTTTTTTTACATGAAAATACAGATTTTCAGCCTTAAAATTTTAAACTTTCTTTAAACTTCCGTTTTTAAAAAAAATCGACATATAATTGACATATAACACTGTATTAGTCTTAGGTATACAACATAATGCTTTGCTGTGTATATACTGCAAAGTGATCATCGTAATAAGGTTAGTTAACATCCATCACTATACAGAGTTACGATTTCTTTTCCTTCTGATGAGAACTTTTAAGATCTACTCTCCTAGCAACTTTCAAATATACAATACGGTATCATTAACTATCGTCACCATGCTGTACGTACTGCTTTTTTTTTTTTTACTATACAGATTTATTATTTTTTTAAATTTTATTTATTTATTTGGTTTCCCCAAGTCTTAGTTGCAGCAGGCGGGCTCCTTAGTTGCGGCATGCATGTGGGATCTAGTTCCCTGACCAGGGATCGAACCCGGGCCCCCTGCATTGGGAGCATGGAGTCTTACCCACTGCACCACCAGGGGAGTCCCTATACGGCCTTTTTAAATCATACATTTGATGGTACTTGGGTCACCCTCCTGAATGGCAGCCGTTATCCGGTGGTCTGCCACAGTCCCCACCACTCCCTATGCTTTTCCTCTGCCTCCTGCACTGACTCACATTTATTTGTCCAGTCCTTCTGACATCTGGGTTTGGGACTCTTGTGCTCTAACCCTTTTTTCAATCTGTTTCCCACCACCTTCTCTAGGTTTCTACCTGTTCTCCCCTAATCCTTCAGACCCCGTAAGTAATCAACATGTTTGTCTGTTTCTTCCTTTACGGGAGGCCTTTCCCCTCAGATAAGGTGACTGGACTGACCCCCTAGCTGTATTAGGAAGGGATGCCCTGCTTGGCTTCTCATCATCGCTTCTGGCACTTGAAAGTGCCCCGTCACCCAGATTTGAGCTGTCTCATTCCTTGAATGCCAAGGGGGGCCCCTTGCCCTGTCCTTGAGAGGGGTGTTTCCAGCATCAGATTTGGAACACGGGCACATTTTGGCAGAGGAGCAGTGGAGGAGAGCTCAGCTAATTGTGCATATGTGGTTCCCCGGGAGACAAGTCCCAAAGCCAGTTGTCTGCTGCCGCCGGAAGCATTGAGCTCAGGAAGGAGGAGGCCTTGGACTCCATGTTTGCTTGTTCCTCTGCCATCCTTCAGGGATCCCTTGGGAGGAAGAAGGAGTGGGCAGGGCAGGGAGCGGGAGGGCAGGGCTCTGGAGGCGGCCCACAGGCAGGCAGCCTGTTCCCGGTGGCGTGTGCCCTCGGCCCGGCGGCCACGTGCCCTCCTCTCCTCCTCTCCCCCTCAGTACTTCAGCACCCTGGAGAACAGCATTGTCAGTCTGTTTGTCCTTCTGACCACCGCCAAGTAAGTTTGGGCCCTGCTTTGGCTTCTGCCCTCTTCTAGTGCCCGGGGTCTCCTCCTCTTTTCAGCCAAGAATATTCCACATCTTGGCCCAGACAGGTTCTTGGGACCCCGTGAGGGACGGGAGTGGCCTGGTGAGCCAAGAGTAGGGGAGGGGGGAGGGGGCCGGCAAGGCAGGAGAAGAGATGTCCTTACAGAAGACGGAGACCAGCAGACACGGGCCCTGCAGGTAACACTCTGCAAACACAGTTTCCCAGATGTGATGATGCCCTCCTACTCCCGGAACCCCTGGTCCTGCGTCTTCTTCATCGTGTACCTCTCCATCGAGCTGTACTTCATCATGAACCTGGTGAGTGACCTTGCCTCGCGCCCCACTGGAGCAGCCCTAGCCCACACTCTGCTGGGCACTGTGGGGATGAGGTAGGGACAGCTTTCAGCCTCCGAGGGCAGGACATTGGGGAAGGAGGTCCCAGACCGTGGTCAAGTGTGGTGTGGCTAGGAATTCCCTGTCGGGACTTAAGTTCAGCTGGTTACCAGCAGTAACTAGCCGGCCGCCACAGCTGCTGACAGCGTTAGGGTTTAAACCAAAGGTGCCCTGGGATCTTTTCCTTCTCACAGCAAACATATAATAAGTATAAAAGCTGGTACTTACTAAGCCTTAGCCAGGCACTGTGCAAAGTGTTTTATGGATGAGGGTTGAATAATTTAACACTTAAACCCTGGAATTCTCAATTCATAGTTGAGGAAACTGAGGATCAGACTGATAGGCTAACTCGCCTGCACAGCTCGGGGTGGCCAGGGGAGCTGGTCTGATTCCAGAGCCCTGCTCCTAGCCACTCCATCCTACTGTACCCACATGCCAGGAATGTCTTGTGTATTTCCACCTCGTTTATCACGAACCATTGGGAAATTGAACACAGAACATATTCCTTTAGGGAGAACATAAAGTCCCCATGCACACTGGGAACTTTGGAGGTGTTTGCAGAGGCTCGGCCGGCCACCAGCAGTGTCCTGCCATCAGCAGATTGCCTCCCGGACCGGGCCATCAGGCTGGTGCTGAGCCCACATCAACGCCAGAATTACTAGGAAGAGGCCTTATCAAGTCTTGCATTTATTTTTATACTTCTGAAGAGCATTCTCACACCAGTCACCACAGTTAGGCCCAGTATAGAAGTGGAAAACACTTTCTCTGGGGTAGATCTGTGAAATCTCCTAAAAGTGTGACATCTTAAGAAGGAAAATATTTTCTTTTTTTAATTCCTCAAAACCCAAAATAAGTATGTTAGATATCTCTTTGAACATCTTACAGCTCTTTTATACTGTTGTCAGTTTAGAATCTAAAAAATAGTTTATGTGTAATTGATTTGCTTTAAAAGATATTTAGAGCTGTGAAAATATAAGGCATGGGTCAGCAATCAGGGCCAATACCCAACCCACCATCTGTTTTTGTCAGTAAAGTTTTATTGGCCCATTCATTTGCATATAGTCCATGGCTGCATTCATGCTGCAGCCGCAGGGTTGAGTGCTTTCTACAGAGACCATCTGGCCTGCAGAGCCTAATAGATTTGCTCTCTGGCCCTTTACAGATGCTAACTCTCCCTTGATCTAAAAGGAAATATGGGGGACCAGTTAGAAGGGATGGAAAGGACAAGAGCGTTCCCCTCAAAATATTTTTGAAAGAAAAAGAAAGTGTTTCCAAAAAGTGTTCTTCCAGATTCTGCTCCTGCCCGCCCATCGCGTTCCGATAACGCAGACTGTGTTGTTCACCTGCTAAATTTGGAATTAGAAAGTTCCAGAACCTTGTGCCCTTTTGTGCAGGCCACCTCACACCCCTGCTTTCTGGGGCCACGCAGACTCACCAGGAGAAGGAACAAGGGGACAGGAGAGGAAGCATCGGCACAGCGATGTTCCTTCCTGCTCTGAGGTTGGGAGGGCACAGGATGGACACAGCCTCCCCGGCCATCACACGGAGCTGAATTGGGCAAAAAACCCAGTGTGTTCCCCTCGCTGCTTCTCTCCCCTTATAAAGCTGCCCAGCCAGGGATGAGTTACAGGCGGAGAGAAGAAAAACCTGGGGAAGATGTAATAGCAGTGTCTTCATGAATCTTTAGAGGGGAAATTTACAAGTGGCAATGAATGACCTTGCTCTGCTGAGTCTTGGAGATGAACTTCCTACACCACCTGGGGGCAGGCGAGAGGCTCTTTTCAACCCCTTTCTCTGGGGTGGCTGGAAGAGCGCCCTCTGGAGGCTGGAGAGCAACTCCCTGGTTCCTTGAGGCCCCGCCGGGCACAGGAGCCAGGTCTCTGCTCTTCCCTCACAGCTTCTGGCCGTGGTGTTTGACACCTTCAATGACATCGAGAAACACAAGTTCAAGTCTTTGCTGCTACACAAGCGAGCCGCCATCCAGCACGCCTACCGCCTGCTCATCAGCCAGCGGGTAGCGGGGCAGGGGCTGAGCCGGGGAGGGAGGTCGGTCCCTGCTCCCCAGCCCTTGCCCCATGGTATCCCCTCAGTGTGGGCGGGCCGGCAGCTTCCGAAACCAGGAGTCCTGCCCTCGGGAGAACAAGAGAACAGGGCACCCTGGGATCCCGTGTGATGCTGGGCATCTGGCATGGCTGCTCCCCACCGTGTTCCACGTGGCCGTCTTCCCTCTTCCCCCAGGAGCCTGCCGGCATCTCCTACAGGCAGTTTGAAGGCCTGATGCGCTTCTACAAGCCCCGGATGAGCGCCGGGGAGCGCTATCTCACGTTCAAGGCCCTGAATCAGAGCAACTCGCCTCTGCTCAGGTGAGAGCGGATGCCAGTTGGGCGCAGTGTGGCCGGACGAGGCGTTCACAAGAGGCAGCTGGGGCCTGCAAAAGCCGGGGGGCTGGGGAGTGGGCAGGCAGAGAGGCTCGTAGAGACTTTAGTTTTCTTCAGAGATTCTTAAGCATGTAGACCCTATTCCTCAGGATTCTTTTTACAAGTAACAAAAGTCCAACCCAAATCCAATTTAAACTTGAGACAAAAAAAGGAACGGGGCTTCCCTGGTGGCGCAGTGGTTGAGAGTCCGCCTGCCGATGCAGGGAACACGGGTTCGTGCCCCGGTCTGGGAAGATCCCACATGCCGCGGAGCGGCTGGGCCCGTGAGCCATGGCCGCTGAGCCTGCGCGTCCGGAGCCTGTGCTCCACAACGGGAGAGGCCACAACAGTGAGAGGCCCACGTACAGCAAAAAATAAAAATAAAAAAGGAATGTATTGGCTCGTGGAATGGACTGGCCCAGCTGCTCACCCTCGAGCCATGAGCAAGGTGGTTGCATGTGAGCTAATCCACAGAGCAACGTGAAACACACGCACACTCACACACTCACTCCTCTCTCTCTCTCTCTCACTCACTCACAGCTCTGGCACAGCCTCAAAGAGCTGTGCTCTCCGTGGGCAGTCTTGGTCTTCTGACTGCTGATGACCAAAACCCTTCTTTTTGATCTGAGATGAAGCAGGCCTGCTGCAGAGACAAGAGTGAGCGAGCTCTGTTTGGGCTGAACTCTCTGCCCCGGTTCTATTAAGTCCTTTGCTAAAGGAGGCTCAGTCCTTGTCTGTCTAAGAATGGTGGTAATCTGGGGGCTGCCTCTCTGGGGGACGGAAGCCGGCAGTGGTCTGTGTAGACTGAGTGGATTAAGTATCCATAGTCCCTGGAGGAACGAGGAGATGAAATGCCTGCAGGTACGGGTCCCCTGGGCCCTGATGCGCTGGGACTCGCAGATGTCGCCTCCTGCCCTCCCCCGCTCCACCCCTCGAAGGTGACCATAGGCAGGCGAGTGAGAGGACCGAAGCTCGGTGGGAACGTGCTCTGATTTTTTTTGCCCTTGTTGCTTATGACAGCCTGAAGGACTTTCAAGACATCTACGAAGTTGCCGCCTTGAAGTGGAAGGTGGGTGCTCCCCAGGGAGTGACCCAGCAGACGGTTCCATGGGAGGGGGATGAGGCCAGGAGGCACCTGGCTGCCAGCTCTCTCCCTGCTGGGACATCTCAGCTCTCGGCTGGGCATTGTGCACTGGAGGGGTAACAGGTGGCCCCTGGCCCTGCATCTGCCTGTCCATCTGCAGTGTGGTGTCCTGATTAAAAGCACTACATCTCAGACCCCATTAGTCACCGTGTGACATCAGGCAAGTTACGGAACCCTTCCAAGGCTTGTCTCACCTGGGAAGTGGGGTCAGGAGAGTCCCTACCTACCACGTTATTTTCAGGACTCTATAAAAACAATGCCAGTGCAGGGCACATTGAAGAGTTCAGCAGACATTGGCTGGCTTTGTTCTTTAGACCCCTGAGTGTTTTCATGGTTTCCCAAGTTAGCCAGGAGAGCAGGAAAGGAAAGCTGCATCCATGCCCCCAGGGCTGGGCTCTGGTCACCGGTCCTAACGCCCTCTCTCCTATGGCCCTGTTCCTTGGCCAGGCAAAGAGAAATAGAGAGCACTGGTTTGATGAGCTTCCCAGGACAGCATTCCTCATCTTCAAAGGTAAGGTTGATCTGAATATGGCAGCTGGGGACGAATGGAGGTTTCCGGTGACCACAGATAAGCATTTAAAGAACATGTCCAGAGGATGTGTGTGTGTGTGTGTGCATGTGAAATGTCTATGTGTGTAAAAGAGACAGAGTGTGATTACCCCAGCAGGGAAATAGTGTTGGATTAGGAAGGAAATCAGTAACATAAAAACCAAACCAAAAAAATTTGTGGAATATTTATTGAAGAAAATTGATACAAAGTCAAATAATTAGAAAAAAATGAAAGTCTCCCACGCAGAGATAACCACGGTTAATTTTCTGATGTGTTTCCTTCTGGTTATTTTTCTGTGCATTTTAAAAACAGTTGTGGGGATTACATTATATATTCTGTTCTGAAACCTGCCTTTTTACCTAATGATGGATTTTGACCTTCCTCCAGTGTCAGGATATATAGCTAGTATATCTAATCCCTTACATAATGCTTGCATTGTATAAAATGGAAAATTTTAAAATCGGAGTGCCCCATATTATTTACCTAATAGTTTTCCCTGAATTTAATGCCAGTTTTGAAGTTCCACATGGGGTATGGTTAGCTCACAGGGGTCTGGGCCATATGAGCAAGAGTTAAAATGGTATGTCCTATTTTGTTATTTCTCCCACAGCTAGGACTTTGAGCACAGCTGTTATTATTCCATATTCTTCAGCGAGTTTTCCATTCCATTGGGATGATAGTTACTCAAGTGGGTAAATAAACAGTGCCGGTTCTAGGCCAGGAGCAAACTTAAAGTTTCAGCAGTGGCCAGCAAAGCTTTGTTCTGCTCTGTCCCGGCTCCAGGTTGCTCAGGCTCTTCCCAGAGGGAATGTTGCCAGTGCAGTCTTGCCCAGGGGTCCGGGCACAAGCGTGGGTGTCCTTCTGAGAGCAGGCCCTTCCTTTTTCACCCCTGGGCATAAACACCCCCGTTGCTTACACGCATGATGTCTGTGGTAGGGGAACGTGTACTTGTACGTGAACATTTCACTGTTAACATTTCTTCTCTTCAAATAGGAATCAATATCCTTGTGAAGTCCAAGGCCTTCCAGTATTTCATGTGTAAGTGTGAAATATCACAGCTCTCGGTCCCTTTCCTCCTGAGTCTTACTGCTCCAGAAGATGGAGATGCAAGGGATAGATCCTGCAGTTACGATGTTGGCTGTTTATTATAGAAGATTCCAAGCATGTATAAAAGTGGAGGGTCGTAAAGAGCATCCACGTACCTGTCACCCAGCTTCAGCAGTTATCATCTCATTGCCCGTCTGTCTTGTCTGTCTAACCCCCTCAGTCCAGCTCATCATCCCTTCTCTAGACCTGGTGTTTTTGGAAGCAGATTCCAGAACCACAGATCGTGGTTTGTGGATATGTCACTTCAGTCTGTTTTAATCCGTAGGTTTCTCCCCCAATCCGTTTTCTTCCTCTTGCAGTATTTAGTTGAAGAAACAGGATTGTTTGTCCTTCATTCTTGATTCTGCATGTTCCTCTGTTGCTTATTTACTGTAATTTGGTAGTTATAGCTAGAGCTGTGTTGTCCAGTGTGGCAGCCACCAGCCACATATGGCTATTTAAACTTAGACCAGCTAAAACTTAAACATCCAGTTCCCGTCACAACAGCCGCAGTTCAAGCACTCAGTAACCACGTGTGGCTACTGATGACCAATTGGACAGCACAGATGCAAACACTTCTACTAATCTAGAGGCTTGGTTGACTTCACTCTTTCCAAGGAGCTCTGGTTCCATTTAATGGGAAATGGTGTTTAGAGACCACAATCTGAGATGCTAGAGGT
This sequence comes from Mesoplodon mirus, assembly GCF_964341445.2. Classification (NCBI taxonomy): domain Eukaryota; kingdom Metazoa; phylum Chordata; class Mammalia; order Artiodactyla; family Ziphiidae; genus Mesoplodon; species Mesoplodon mirus. Next base: position 15,415,343 of record NC_138989.1, read on the forward strand.
GTTCATTGCTTGGAGTTGGTTCTTGTTTCCAGGCCTTTCCATGGACAGAGGTAGGATTTTGGATTTTGAAAAGAGAAACTATCTTGTGAGTTTATCCTGATACTCTTAATTCAAATTGTGGACTATAGGGTTTTTACCTAACTTCATCATTCTTTTTTTCTTTTTCTTTTTTAAAAATTTGTTTTTATTTTTGGCTGCGTTGGGTCTTCGTTATTGTGCACAGGCTTTCTGTAGTTGCAGCGAGCGGGGCTTCTCTTGTTGCGGAGCACGGGCTCTAGGCACGCGGGCTTCAGTAGTTGTGGCACGCGGGCTCTAGAGCGCAGGCTCAGTAGTTGTGGCGCACAGGCTTAGTTGCTCCATGGCTTATGGGATCTTCCTGGGCCAGGGTTTGAACCTGTGTCCCCTGCACTGGCAGGTGGATTCTTAACCACTGCACCACCAGGGAAGCCCTCATCATTCTTTCACGTCTAAATTCCCAGGCTTAAAATCCTAGTTCCCAACAACACTGCCACAGTCCCTCACTTGCTTTATCCCACAGTCCACACATAATAGTCTCCAAAAAACAATACCAACACAACCCTAATAATATAATTGCTAGAAACACCACTCCAGGGATTCAGATGACTGTTTTAAATTCATCTGGAGTAGTTTTTCTCCATGTGGGTATGTCACCATCTACATTTCTTTATTTCATTTGAAAAAATATTTTTAGAGATCATTTTTTACATTGAATTTTGCCTTATAATTATGTAAAATATGTATATGATTCCAAGTCAGATCAACAAACAAAGTATACTCAAGGAAGAATTGTTTCCATCCTGTCACCTCCCCCAATGGGTAACTTTTATTGTAGTTTATCCTTCCATTTTTTAAAAAACTTCAAGTAGATGCATATATGCACATTTTCCTGCCTTAAATAAACTAGCATAATTTACACACTTTTTTCAACCTTGCTTTTTTTTCAGTTAACAATACATCCTAGAGATCACACCATATTAATATACAGAGATGTTCTTCATTTCTTTTTATAGCTGAGAGTACGCCATTTCATGAACGTATCATAGTTTGTTCATCCAGTCTCCTACTGATCGTTTAGGTTGTTTCTAGTTTCCTTGCTATCACAGATAGTTCCTCAGTGAATAGCTTTTAGTATACGTCATTTGTGTTTTTGCTAATGTCTCTGGGATGGATCCCTAAAAGTAGGATTGCTAGGTGAAAGGCCAAACGCATATGCAATTTTGCTAACTAGTTCCTGCAGTCATTTAAAAACCAGATATCTCTAGGGAAAAACAAATGTTTTCAATACTCAAACCCTTTGTCTGTGGTCCATCTTTTACACCAACTTGGAATAATCTGTAGGTTTTACTGAAACATCTTAACTGGTATCCCTATAGTGACACAGAGGGTGATTTTTAGAAATCTGTAGCTATTTTCTAAGAGAAACTACTGGTTGATTTAGCTCATGGTAAAGCATTAAGCAGGAAGTTATCTGTTACAAGCCCTGCTCTCTGCATGTCTCAGAGCTGCCTAGAAACTAACCAGGGGCTGCAGCTGTGACCTGTAGATTTCCACACCCACCTGTGCTTTCTCTGTTATGAGCCTGTCTGTTGCAGACTTGGTGGTGGCAGTCAACGGGGTCTGGATCCTTGTGGAGACCTTCATGCTGGAAGGTGAGCCTGGTGAGGGGACTGGCCCATCCTGTGGGCACACCTGGCCCACCTCTTGAAGTGCTGCCTCTCTTCTTACAGGTGGGAACTTCTTCTCCAAGCATGTGCCCTGGAGTTACCTCGTCTTTCTGACTAGTAAGTCTCTGACATGGCTTTGCTCAAGTGCTTGTCCTAACCACTGGCTGGAACTTCTTTTTGGGTTAAGATCTCATGGCTCTTCTCTAAAGCAGGGGAGCGTAATGAGGGTGGAGCAGAAATCGAGTCTGATTCTACCCCATCCCTGTTTCAAACTCTTCGGTGATTGCCCACTGGCCTCCAGACCAAGTTCCCGTGCTGGGTGTGAGTCATGGCGCCACACGGGGCCCCTTCAGCCTCCCTCTCAGGCTTCAGCTCTTGCCAGTACCACCACCCGTGCCCCACCTGCAGCCCCCCTGAACACATCCTGCTTTCCAGGGCCCCTGCCCTTTCTTACCTCTGGGCCTCTGCACAAGTGTTTTCCTCTGCCTGGTGCACTCATCCCCTCACCACACCGCTCTGCCTGACACCCCTCTCCCTTTATGTCTAAACATTAGACATAACTAATAACACTGTGTCCTAAATTGTTTTCATTGTTCTTAAAAAGCATGACTTTTACTGCCTTGATCAGTGCCCTTTGGCTTTTTCTGTGGAGTTCAGAGTAGCATAGTGATTCAGTGCACACACTCTGGGGTCAGAAAGACCTGGATCTATTCCCAGCTGTGTCTCTTGTGTGATCTGACGGCCCCTCCAGAGCTCCCTCTTCGGCTCCTACTTTCATTATGTTCCAATGACACCAACCTGCCTTCTGCCCCTCTAGCAGGCCAAGATCATATCCTGTTTGGCTCCTGATTTCTTTCAAATGTAACACTTCCCCCAGTCTATTTCCCCCAGTCTAACATATCAGTTTGCTGTCTTTCCCCTGAGTCTAGACTCTAAGCTCTGTGTTGTTCAGGGCTGGGCACCTGCCAGCACCCAGTGCAATGCCTGGCACAGGAGAAGGGCTCAGGAAATACCCGTTGGATGGACAGACAATGCTTGCAGCCACTCCCAGAGAGTGGGAGCGAGTGCTTCTTGTTAGCGGGCGGCCGCGGTTGGCCAGCACCTGGGCCAGGCCCTGCCCTGGAGCCCACACTCTCTCAGGGGTGTGGGTGTGACGTGGGTGTCTGGAGGGCACGTGACCAGACCTCGGGGGAGTCTCAAGGAGGAGACGAGCCAGGCCAGGGGTGGCAGAGGCTGTGGCAGGGCCGCTGCTGACTGCTTCTTCCTGCTTACAGTTTACGGGGTGGAGCTGTTCCTGAAAGTAGCCGGCCTCGGCCCCGTTGAGTACTTGTCCTCCGGATGGAATCTGTGAGTAGACAGCATGTTTCTTACGCACGTCAGAGACTCTAATGAAAGCCACGGGTCCTCTCCGTCCACACCCACTGCACAGTTTCAGAGGGAAGGTCCGAGGCCGGGTCAGGCGCCTGTCTCCTGGAGCAGTTCTGCCTGTGGCTCCAGGCCTCCCCAGGGTCAGGCCCTCATCTTACTCTCTCAGACCGCCCCCGCCAGCCCCTCTCCTGGACATGGCCTCTTGGGGTCCTTAGGCCAGCTGGCTCTCTGTGAGTCACTTAACCCCACACCCCTCCCTGACAACTAAGCTCTTTTCTCCTCCACGAAAACCATGACACACACAGAGAAGGAAGTGCCACGGGTCCTGATGCTTGGTCAGCATCGAGCTGGTCGCCCTTCTCCCTATCCCAGAGACCCCGAGAGGTGGCTCACTGCCCATGAAAGTTAACTCACCCACAAAATCAGGCTGCACTCACGAGGTCTTGGGTCATGAGAGTAAAAACAAGTTAATAAGTAGAGAAGAGTCGGGCAGAGCAGTAGCGTGTGGGCATGCAGTTTGCAGGGCCTTAATGTGTATCTGGGAGGAGAGAGGGTCTCTCTGTCCTGCTTTCCCTGTGGGACTCCCCTATGGTCCTGCCCCACCCCTCAGTGCCTTCACCAGGGTCGCTGGTGTAACCCGTGTCTGCCATGAGACCAGTGTGGGACCTTCAGGAGGGGTTTCTAGGCATTTTTTTCCCAATTAATTAATTTTTGGCTGCGTTGGGTCTTCGTTGCTGTGTACGGGCTTTCTCTAGTTGCGGCGAGCAGGGGCTACTCTTCATTGCTGTGCGAGGGCTTCTCATTGCAGTGGCTTCTCTTCTTGTGGAGTACAGGCTCTAGGCACACGGGCTTCGGTAGTTGTGGCACGCGGGCTCAGCAGTCGTGGTTCATGGGCTCTAGAGCACAGGCTCAATAGTTGTGGCGCACGGGCTTAGTTGCTCCGCAGCATGTGGGATCTTCCCAGACCAGGGATCGAATCCACGTCCCCTGCATTGGCAGGCGGATTCTTATTTATTTATTTATTTATCTATCTATCTATCTGTGTTGGGTCTTTGTTGCTGTGCTCAGGCTTTCTCTCGTTGCGGTGAGCTGGGGCTACTCTTCATTGCGGTGCGCGGGCTTCTCATTGCGGTGGCTTCTCTTGTTGCAGAGCACTGGCTCTAGGCACACAGGCTCAGTAGTTGTGGCTTGCGGGCTCTAGAGCGCAGGCTCAGTAGTTGTGGCTTGCGGGCTCAGTAGTTGTGGCTCACAGACTCTAGAGCGCAGGCTCAGTAGTTGTGGCGCACGGGCTTAGTTGCTCCACGGTATGTGGGATCTTCCCGGACCAGCGCTCGAACCTGTGTCCCCTGCATTGGCAGGCGGATTCTTTTTTTTTTTTTTTTAGATGTTGGGGGTAGGCGTTTATTTATTTATTTATTTTTACTGTGTTGGGTCTTCGTTTCTGTGCGAGGGCTTCCTCTAGTTGTGGCAAGCGGGGGCCACTCTTCATCGCGGTACGCAGGCCTCTCACTATTGCGGCCTCTCTTGTTGCGGAGCACAGGCTCCGGACGCGCAGGCTCAGCAGTTGTGGGTCACGAGCCTAGTTGCTCCGCGGCATGTGGGATCTTCCCAGACCAGGGCTCGAACCTGTGTCCCCTGCATTAGCAGGCAGATTCTCAACCACTGTGCCACCAGGGAAGCCCGGCAGGCGGATTCTTAACCACTGCGCCACCAGGGACGTCTGTAGGCATGTCTGACCCCTGAGGTGTGTGCTGTGACTGGGGCCCAACCACACCAGCCTCAGAAACCCGATAGCAGTAGGAAGTTGGCTGGCTGTGGGCCACTGCGGGGCCTATGGCTGCCTTTGCGGTGGTTGGTGTGAGGGCTCCTTGGAAGGGAGTGCTGGGCACAGGGCCGGGGAGCCACCGGCCGTCGTGGGGGAGGCTAGGGGTGGGCCGAACAGACCATGGCTACTCCTCCTCCCTCCCAGGTTCGACTTCTCTGTCACAGCGTTCGCCTTCCTGGGACTGCTGGCTCTGGCCTTCAACATGGAGCCCTTTTATTTCATAGTGGTCCTGCGTCCCCTCCAGCTGCTGAGGTGACGGGGCAGGGCTGGGGTTGGGAGTGGTGGGCAGGGGAGGGTGGGGAGAGCCTTGGGACTGGTCTGGGGAGTGACCAGGAGCCAGAAGGCTCACAGGCCTGATGTCAGGGGTGGCACGGCCCCTGCAGGAGCACCTAGTGCGGGTGGGGGGAGGGGGGATGGTGGGGGCCTTGTCTCCACCTGGGCAGGTGTGCCCACCTCCTCACATCCTGGGACCAGTTGCCTCTGACTGTGGAAGAGAAACGTGGCTCAGGGCTCCAGTGAACTTGGCCTGTGCTGGTGTCGGCTGCAGCCACAGAAACACACGTGCTCAGAGTCATCAACTAGAGAGCCACGGCCTCTGAGGGTCCAGAGGGACTTTCAAGCCCCTACCACAGACAGCCGTGATTTTCTGGCACAGTCTCTTGTCAAGAAAAACCCTCACTTGCTCTCAGCTTTCCCCCAGGGACCACCGTAGGAAACCAGCACAAATTTGTAGAGATCCGTGGACGGTGTCCCTTACTAGTTAGAGATCTCTGTGTGTCCTTAGAAGGCTGGTTTTCCTCTAGAATATTCAGCTGCGATCCCATTCACATCCATCGCCCCCTCCCGTCCTGCCCAGGAGGAGGAGTGGAGGTGAGGGACGGGGCGGCCCTTTCTTACCTGGAGGAGCTGCCGCACCGCCGGCTCCTCTGCACGCGCGGCCTTCTCCCCTCCCGGGGTCGCCGCGGCGTCCCGGGCAAGGCCCCGCCCCGCGCCCAGCCTCTGCGCTTCATCCGGGAGCTGTGGCGGCGGCACCTGCCCAGGGTGCGAGTCGCCCGAGCTGAGTGCCCGGCTGGCGGCTCTGGGGAAAGTAGGCGCTCAGGTGGTGGAGGGACCCCGGGCCTGCCGCGCCCCAGCTGGTGCTGTGGACGGAGGGGCTGCGGCCACACCCGGCACCTGTAAGTGACCCGGCCCACTTCCCTCGCTCAGGTTGTTTAAACTGAAGAAGCGTTACCGCAACGTGCTGGACACCATGTTTGAACTGCTGCCCCGGATGGCCAGGTACTGCCCTGCCTCTTGGCCCCCAGGGCCAGGCGTCGCAAGGCTTGTGCCCCCTCGGGGTGGGCAGCTGGGTGGTCTCGGGAGGAGGGGGAGGAGGAGTCCCAAAAAGGACGAAAATCGAGGGCCTGACAGGGTCAGATCTCTTCAAGGAGACCGAGATCTTGACCACCACAGGTCTCCCTGGTTCCACTTTTCTCCACTGACCTGTCTGAAATATTTAGTAGGGAGGGCAGGGAGCTGTCAACTCACTTACCACCTGTGTCTATGTTCACAGGTAAGGGTCACCTGTGAGTCTACCTTCACAGGTAAGGGGTGAATCGCTGGTAGAGGGGCGTCTGGTGATAGAGTCCTGATTCGAGCCGTTTTCTACCCCAGACCGGAATCCGAGGCCCCTCCCCTGCAGGCACTTTCCAGCTGGTGCACCTGGCTAGGGGCATGCGTCTCCATCAGTCAGCTCAGGGGTCTGAGGATGCCGGGGCCGCCGGGCGAGCTGCTCTCTCTTGCCCGGCCCTCGATCACCCTGTCTCTTCTGACCCTCCTCCCTAGCCTGGGCCTCACCCTGCTCATCTTTTACTACTCCTTCGCCATCGTGGGCATGGAATTCTTCTGTGGAACCCTCTACCCCAACTGCTGCAAGTGAGTACGCAGCGGGGCCCCCAGCCCCAGGCAGGACTGGAACGCTGACCTCTGATCCCTCAGGGGCCCACCTCCCCAAGCCACAGCACCCTTTGAAGCCCTGAGAAGCACTCTGCTTTGCTTCCAGGGCTTGTTAGTTCAGTGCAGCAGCTAAGGGAGGGGGCCTGGAAGCAGAGGGTCCTCTCTGAAGTGAGGATGTCTGAGCAAGTTTCCCTGTCCCCCAGGCAGGGTCTAGGAGCCACTCTCCAGCCAGGTCTCCACCAGCTTACCCTTCGGGCTGGGTGCCAACGGCTGCTCCAGAACTGGGAGCAGCCTGGGGCCCGAGGCCAGGGTCCCACAGCTTCCTCCTGCTTCTCCCCAGGGGTAACTGAGGACCTGGGCAGACACATCAGCTAGGGGTGGCCTGTTAGGATGAGATGGACACAACGCGGGAGGGTCTCTGGGGCAGGGATAGAGGGCGGGGGACACAACCTCCCTTCATCACTGCCTTTCCTCTTAAGCCACCACGATGAAATCCGTGGGCTCTGCCATTCATTCTCCATCCAGTGTTCTCTTAAAATTGGTCCTTATGGTTTCAAGCGCTGATAAAGAAAGTTCTCAGAGACACTGGTAGCCGTTTTGTGTCAGGCTAAGCTAAGAACCAGAGCCTGTAGCAGTGGGTCACAAACCTTAGGGCACATGAGAATCCTCAGGGCTGCTGCTTAAAAGGGCAAACTCCAGACCCCACCCTGCGCGTCTGACACAGGCCAGAGGCTCAGGACTCTGCCTTCGGAACAAGCTCCCTGGGGGCCCAAGGACCAGACTTGTCAAAACATCAGCATGAATTATAGCCGATCAGCCATAAGAGATTGGCAGGAAAGTAGCAAACAAGCTCTCAGAACAGGGTCAACCGATTAGAATAGAACAGAACGCTCCAGCCAGGTGCTGGGGAAAGCCCGATGAGGGGAGGACCCTTCTCGAGGGCTGCCATTGGCACCCGGCCTCCAGGGCAGATCCCAGACTGGTGGGGGCAGGGGGCAGGGGGTGGTGGTCGAGGAGGAACTGCCTTTGTCTCCCCTCCCGGGGTGCCAGGCTCTGGCCGCTGAGAGCGAGAAGGCCTGGCTGGCGGCAGAGAAATGCCAAGTGAAGGTGGAATGGGGGGCAAGTCTGGGCGTTCCCACCAGCACCCTGGGCACTCCCCTTGAGACAGGAAGACAGGCAAGGGAGCTGGGGGCTCGGCAGGAAACCAGGCTGGGCCAAGAGAGACGGTCCTCAGTCAGACCTTGGTTTGCTTAAACTTCCTGTACTTTGTTGAGGTGACCAGTTATCTTGTGACCTTCCCGCCCAACCCTCTGTCCCCCGCCCCCCGCCCCCCCCCCCCCCCCGTCTCCCTCGGCCAGTACGAGCACAGTGGCAGACGCCTACCGCTGGCTCCGTCACACCGTGGACAACAGGACCGTGGTGGAGGAGGGCTACTACTATCTCAACAACTTTGACAACATCCTGAACAGCTTTGGTGAGTGCGGAAAGCCCAGGCGGGCCACGCCCTGGGTACTGCCTTGGTCACCGCAGGTCCCAGGTGGGGCGGAGCGAGCTGCCGGAGGCTTCCCCATCCCGAGCCGTTTGCCATACTTTCTCGAGTCCTCTCTGGCCCCAGTGGAGCCTGTGGTTTGCCCAGCCTTAGGGCTGCAGTCCAGGCCAGACCCCAGGGCTTGGTTCCTGTTACTTTTTCAGCATCGGGGGAGCAGCAGAGCTTCATGCTTGGCTGGGAAGTGGGTACAGCCCGGTGCTGGGGAACCAGCCCCCTTGTCACGGCTCCACAGTTGCAGGGTGGGGCCTGGCCACACCAGCCAGCCACAGCGCCCCGCACTACCCAGGCCAGGCCCACACAGCTCTGCTCTTGGCTTCCATGGAGAGGCCGGGAGGCCAAACACAGCTTCCCAAGAGGAAGGGATCCCCTCACGACATCCCAGATCTACACCAAGGAAGGTCCGGGGACTCTTTCCCCAGTGTCTCCACCCCTGGTCCATCACGAGCTGCTGAGGCCAGAGGTGCACCCTTTTGGGGACCGGCCGAGATGGCAGCACTCCCTGTGGGGTGGGCGCTCAGGAAGCGCCTTGGCTGCTCTCTCGGGAGCTCACAGGCCGGCCTGGCAGACAGGTGCGTGGTACCCAGGATAGGTGGAGAGAGGCCGCTTGAAACTCACTTTGCAAAAGCAGGTCTGATCAAGATGCTTTCTGTTTCTCCCTTCCCTTTGGCAGTGACCTTGTTTGAGCTCACAGTTGTCAACAACTGGTACATCATCATGGTAAGGACCTCCGTCAGCTCCTGGGGGCATCTTCCCACCATTCTCTGAGGCTGGCTCCCGTCTCCCCTCACGCAGCCTGGGGCGCATGGCTCTCCCCGTCCCCCACAGGGGCAGGGTTCTGTGGGGATGCCACGGTGCGGCCAGAATCCCAAGAGCCTCCCCCTCAGCACTTGCTGGACGTGGCCTTTGTCCCTGCTTTCCACACATCCCCCAGCAGCCAGGAGAGGCCAGTTAGCCTCTGGGTCTCTGTCCTGCTCCCACCACTGTGAGGGAGACTTTTCAATCAAGAAACAGTGTGGCAGGTGTGGTTGGTTGGTTGGTTGGTTTTTTCCATTTCTTAAACTCTTCCAGGGCTTCCCTGGTGGCGCAGTGGTTGAGAGTCCGCCTGCCGATGCAGGGGACACGGGTTCATGCCCCGGTCTGGGAAGATCCCACATGCCGCGGAGCGGCTGGGCCTGTGAGCCATGGCTGCTGAGCCTGCGCGTCCGGAGCCTGTGCTTCGCAACGGGAGAGGCCACAACAATGAGAGGCCCACATACCGGAAAAAAAAAAAAAAAAAAAAAAACCTCTTCCAAAGGTTGGCCGTATCAGTCCTGGGGGGAGTGTCCAGGCCTTAGGAGCTCAGAGGGATTTTTAGACCCAAGGGAGCAAGGTTCCCCCCCCTTCGTCTTCCACAACCGATCAGGAAGGGTCTGTAGAAAGCAGGGCCACGGAGAAGCCTGCGTAGACAGCGACCCGGCCCCACTCCAGGAGCTCGCTCACTCCCTGCTTCCCTCTGTCTCCAGGAAGGCATCACCTCGCAGACCTCCCACTGGAGCCGCCTCTACTTCATGACCTTCTACATCGTGACCATGGTAGGTCCGGGGACACAGAATGCCCTCCACCCTCCTCCATCCTCAAAGCCTCCAGCTGCCCCTGCTCATTGGGCGGCAGCTCAGGGAGGAGGGGGCCGGGGACACATCTGACCGGGCTCTGTTGGCTCTGGGGCCCCGTGGCAACTCACACCCCCCTCATTCCTCTCTCTTTCGGCTCGTCCTCTCCGTGCCTGGCCAGGTGGTGATGACCATCATTGTCGCCTTCATCCTCGAAGCCTTCGTCTTCCGAATGAACTACAGCCGCAAGAACCAGGACTCGGAAGGTCTGTGCAAGTAGCTGGAGCAGGGGCATTCATCACTTGCTGCTCATCTGTCTCTGTCTGTCCAGTCTTTTGGCAATTCAGCTTACTGATCTGGCTTAGCTTCCCTGCCCCCCCAATTTTATTTATTTATTTTTGGCTGCGTTGGGTCTTTTTTGCTGCACACGGGCTTTCTGTAGTTGTGGCGAGCAGGGGCTACTCTTTGTTGCGGTGCGCGGGCTTCTCATTGCCGTGGCTTCTCTTGTTGCAGAGCACAGGCTCCAGGCGCGCGGGCTTCAGTAGTTGTGGCTCGTGGGCTCTAGAGTGCAGGCTCAGTAGTTGTGGCACACAGCTTAGTTGCTCCGCAGCATGTGGGATCTTCCCAGACCAGGGCTCGAACCCGTGTCCTCTGCATTGGCAGGCAGATTCTTAACCACTGCGCCACCACCCAAGTCCTGGCTTAGCTTTCTTGATCTCTTATTTGCATTGATTTTTCAAATATTTAATGACAGAAAAATGCACGTGATCTCATTTTAAGAATCAGAACAGTACAGCTCAGAGATCAAGAAAAATCACAGGCTGATTGTGACCCCCGCAGCCCTCTGTCCTGCCTTTCTCATCTCCCCGAATGTTCATCCTTAGCTGTTCCCCCTTTTGGTTATCGTTTCCGCATTTCTAACCCCGTGTTTGTCCTCTGGCTCCTGATTTAAACGGTGTGAATACCGTTGACCGCAGAGCCCGATACTGCTTCCTCCTGCAGCTCGCGACCCCTGGCCGCCCTCTCCCCGGATGCATAGCTTTCTGCCTAATGACCCTTCACGCTTTCCGGATTCTCCGTCAGAACTGCCACATCCCTGTTACTACTTGTTTCCAAATCTCTGTCTTCTCAGACTACCTGATCGTTTTCTTTTTGCTCGGAGACTCCCTCCTGAAACCCTCTGTCCCCTGTAAGCTGGTGGCCTGACCAGCACTCCTGACAGCCCCAGCAAAGGGAGGGGATGGGGAGGGACGTGAGTTCCAGAGGGTGGGGGGAGGTGGTCGTGCTGATCCAGAGTTTTGCTGGGAGAGGGAACCTTAAGGCCCCCATAGGGAGCAGGGAGGATGGCTAAACCAAGCCAGACTGGGGGCTCTGAGTCCCAGGCTCCTTCCCCCTGCCGCCCTCCCGTCCTGCAGTTGACGGTGGTATCACCCTTGAGAAGGAAATCTCCAAAGATGAGCTGATTGCTGTCCTGAAGCTCTACCAGGAGGCATGGGGAGCCGCCTCTGACATCGCCCAGCTGCTCAAGATCCTCTCCCAGATGGAGAGATACGAGGTGGGGAGCGACAGGGCCTCGTCCCACGGAGGGAGCGGGTTGTGGCTTAGTGCAAAGGCCCCCCCACTGTCCATCCCCTCAAGTTTTGGTGACACTTTTGGGGGGCACCGTTGCAGAAGCCGGAAGAGGGGGTGAGGCCAGGCGCCAGGACCTTGGCTCGGGCCGGCCCCTGCAGCCTCTCTGTTCTTCTCTAGCAAAATACCTTGGTGTTTCTGGGACGGAGATCGAGGACCAAAAGCGATCTGAGCCTAAAGATGTACCAAGAGGAGATTCAGGTAGGAGCACCCCTGGCCACGCTGCCCAGCTCCTCCTGCCCGGGAGTGGTCCTCCCCACTGCTGAGCAGAGGCTGCTCTCTGGTCCCCATCTTGAGTTGTGTGGGGAGCTATGGGATTATCTGCTGGGACCACTACCAGTGGACCACGGCTCGGTGGCGGGGTGGGGGTGCTTCAGGGCTCAGCCTTGAACCCTTGAAGCATTCCCCAACATAGGCAGCCACCCTGTCCACTCTTCCACATAGGTCACTGATCTCATCTCATTCTCCTCCTCTGAGCCAGAACAGCAAAGGAAACGCGTACAGTGGGAGACGTTCCAGGCAGAGCAGGGAGCATGGGGGGCCCTGGCGAGCTGGCCTGGACCGGCCTCTTCCAAGAGGATGGTCCTTCCCACATCCAGCCAGACACTGCCCGATAGGAACAAGGGCCTGCTGCGCCTGGCTCTCGGGGTTTTTGATGGGTTTTGTTTTCTAATTTAAGAGAAGGGAGAAGTCAGACATTTTTTTTTGCAAACTCTCCCAGTCTTCCCACATTGGCTGCTAAGTGAAAGAGCTTGCGAAGCACCCTGTGGGCTGGCGCTCTGCAGCCCAGACAGAGCCGTGGACTTCGGGCCACCCATCCGCCCAGGCTCCCAGCTCCCTCGCCAGCCACTGTGACTAGGCTGTTTTCAGGATGGAAACCCTTGTTTCCCTGGGACAGTGAGGACCAGGGCCCGAGCCCAAAAGGCCCGGAGGCTGCAATCCCCCGAAGCGACTCTCACCTTATCTATCTGTAAACACACAAGGGGCCTGGGCAAAGGCCTGGCGAACCACTGCCCTCGGCGTCACAGAGATGAGGAACCAACATGAGCTCCGGTGTCACAAAACCCGGGTTTGATCCCAGGCGCCGTGACCTTGGGCAGGTCACGCAGCCCGTCCCCATCTATGAAAGGGGGACAGTCCCTGCCTCACAAAGCAGAGGGGACGGCACTAGACGTGCCGCCTGGCCGTCCACTCCTGGCCTCAGTCTCGCCCTCTGTGGAATGAGGGGGCACAGAACCAGGCCATCTCTCTAATTTTTTAAGCTCTAAAGTTCTGTGGTTCAGACTCTTTAAAAACATTGGGTTTATATTTAAAATTTCTCAGTTACCTGAATACGTCTGTCCCTGAAAATGTCGGTGATAGAATGATAATAGTCTTAGGCGGGTGAGCTGTTTGTTTGGTTTTTTTCAAAATGCTCTCACAGCCATTCTGGAGGGCAGCAAAGCAACCGGGGAGTTGGGAGATGCACTCAAGCTTCATACAACTTTATACAACTTCTGAGCTTCGGGTTTCCTGGGTGTAAAATGAGGACACCCAGCTCAAAAGGGATAACACAGGGGGTTGGCGAGAGGGTGGGGGGCACACATCCCTTTGTGAACCACACAGATCATGTTCACAAGTAAAGGGTGATTATTACTACCTGGGCCTCATTGAAAGAGGTGACGGTGCCAGGCACACTTAACAAGGAGGTTTGCAAATCTCTAGTTAAAAAGGGAAAGATTGCATCGTCATTTTTCTATTTAGGGTCCTATTCAGAATTCCTAGCAGATCTGGGAGGGTCACACAGCACTGCCCAGCCTGGGTGACCCCGTTAGCCTGGGGGGCAGGGCTGGGGCCCGCTCAGCACCCTGTCTGCTCTCTGCCTTAGGAGTGGTATGAGGAACACACCCGGAAGCAGGAGCAGCAGCAACGACAGCTCAGTGGCTGCGTGACCCCCACCACCCAGCAGCCTCCAGGCAGCCGCCAGCGCTCCCAGACCATCACCTAAGCCCAGCCTGCAAAAGCCATCTCTTCTATGCAATAACACAATAGTATTATTTTACTACGATGTATCAGAATAATGTGTGTGTATATATATGTTTTATATATATATACACACATTCATAAATAGGCACATATTTATATATAGGAAGAAGGAAAGACAGACAAGTTGAGGTTTGGTTTGTACCCACCTTGCCCTGTTAACCCCAGAAGTCAATTTCATTTTGGGGGGATCAGGCCACTGGGAGCTCTTCTTAACATGGAAAGCTCCAGAAGGTCCCTTCACAAGAGCACTTGAATGGATTCTGCCGATCTCTGCAGGGCTTGCCTTCAACGTGGGCCAGCGTCCCTAGGCCAGATCCACACCGTCTTCCTGATGCTGCTTTCAGAATCCCACCCAGGCTGACAGCTAGCTTCCCCACTAACCTGCCCTGCCGCCCATATCCTGGGGTTTCTGTGTTCTGCTTTAGGGACAAAACCACTTAGGAAGGAAAGAACCCACATCCTTGGGTTGATGTCTCTAGATATGATAATGAAATTTGGTGTTCCCTTGGGGGACCAGTACCCAGCACCTACTGGAACGAGTGATCCAGGGCTGTGGTTATTCCGTATGGTCAGATCTCAGCCAGTGCCAGGAGGTGAGAGAGGCCGTATCCCGGCTCCGTGAACCTTCTCACCTACCCTTCTTTTGGTTTCAACCCTTGTTGCTGAAAATCCTTCTAAAATGGCCTTTGGAATCACAGCCCCGTAGGAGGAGGAAGATGGGCAAGAGGCCAGGCCGATGGCTACCACCCCAGACCAGGTCGTGAAATGGGCTTTCTCCTTAAATCCCTTTTCCTTGGGATCGTCCTGTTTAAGCAAAAAGACATTTTGGTTAATTCAGGATTCTGCTAAAGACAACAGCAGATCCTTCACGTGTGTGTATTCGCTGGAAATGGGAACAAAGCACAGAGGCTCACCTCAGGCTGTCCTGCGGCTGAACCCGTGGTCTCCTTGGCCAGCTCGCCCCTCACCTTCAGCAGTCACCCTCCGTGGACTTGACTGAGGTAGGGCTGGGGACGCGGCTCACCCCGAGGTTTCCACTCCCGGGAGTAGGTTCAGGTGGCCTGTCCGTTTCCTGAGTTCCCCAGGGACCTTGGGAGAGTTCTCTGAGATCAGGATGCAGCCGGGGCTTGAACCCATAGCGGGCTGTCGGCGGTGGCAGCTCCGGTGAGCGGCGGTGGCAGCGGCAGCAGCAGCGTCAGAGCAGAGGGAGCCTCGGCTCAGCTCTCCGGGGCGGTGAGCCTGTCTCAGCGCAGGCAGCAGAGGTGGCAGAAGCCGGGGGGGCAGGGGAAGCGGCCCGCACTGGGCATCCTGCCCCAACCCCCGCTTTCCAGCTGCCTCCACTGCCTCCGTGACTTAGGGAGGCGGGTAGGCAAACTCCCCCTCGCCACATCCTCTTCCCAGCCAGGCAGGGCCTGATCCCGGTTGCGGTGCTCCGTCTCCACGGCCGAGTCTTCTTGACTGCGGCCTTGGACACGCTGGTTCCATGGCCAGCACCACACAGCTCTGCCCCCTCACTAGGGGAGAAGCGGTGGATGTTTGTTTTTAAAGCACAGCCGTTTAGGGAAACAACGAATCACTGAGAACCACTGAGATTCCCCAAGGGAATCGGGAGACAGGCTTGTCCTCTATCTCTGGAGGGCCACGGGCCATCGCAGGCAGCTCGGCACCAAGCCCCAGGCCAGAACCCCTTCCCCTCTCCAGAGAAGTAGCTTTGTTTGCATATTTGGGTGCCTTTTAGCTTTTGTGTATTGAAATGGGCATTCTGGAAGCAGGACTCAAGGGGCAGCTTTCAGAGGAGGGCATGAGTCCTCCGACCTCAGCATCTGCCCCCAGGAGGCTGAAACCTGGGAGGGGCGCCAGGGAAACTGAGCACAGCCCCCCAGCCCCCAGGGTGAAGGCTGGTACCAGGAAGATTGGGATCTAGTCCAGGCCTCCCAGCCCCATCCTGTGAAAGGCCCTGGTTTTAGCCAGGGACAGGATGAAGGCCAAGTGGCAACAGGGCTGAGGCACCAGACTCCAGCCACTGGTGGGCACCCTCGTTACTGAGGCTAAGGACAGCTGCCCCTTTGGGGTCACTGGGGGCCTCCTCAAGTTGACCCTCTAACTTGCACACAGGCCATCGAGCAGGGAGCGGGTGTCACCCAGGGCTGTGAGGTCTGGGGACCCAGGACATCCAGCTCGGATGCCCTCTCACCTCCCATGTCAGCTGAACACCACCAAGGTGAGATGCACTGACTGGGTCTGGGTCACACCACCTGTCAGTGTCTGATGGCCCTGGGCCCCTGCCCCGCTTTGGGGGGGACACCACCTGGCCCCTCCTCCTCGCTTCCCTCCCCCAACCCAGCCTTACTCCACACCACGTGACAATCATTTTGTACAGACAGAGGGAGCGACACTGTAAGGTTTTTGTACAATGGCGATTTGTTACCTAGAAAACCCACTGCGTCTCCGGACTTCTGGCATATTAATAAAAGAGCCTCTGCTTTGTACACGTGGTTGCTGCCTCGTGACTTCCACCAGGCACCATTCGGTGGCTTCTGAGATCGTGGGGAACAGGGAGAGGACCCATCCATGCCTGTTGCTGACCCTACCTCAGCCCCACCCCTAGACATGCCACGAAGTCCAAATCCGTCAGGCCCAAGCGCCTTCGGCCCTGGAACTGACCACTTGTCAACCTGACCCAGGTTAAGAAGAACTAGTAACAGCCGGCTGTATGTTATTTTCTGTATACTTGAAATATTTAATAATTTTTTCATTGGAAAAAAAGACAACTGAGTCCCTTTACTGCCGGTATAAGGCACTGAGCAAACAGAAGAGCTGCTTATTGAAAAGGCGGGTCGCTGGCCGACAGCAGGAAGGCGCCCGGGAGCGCTCATCACCCTCCCAGGAGCTCACAGGCAAAGCAACCCCAGCCCAGGGCTCCCCCTGAGGTAGGCACAGGGCACAGTCATACTGACTCCTGTTTTGCAGCTGGGGAAACCTCTGAATCCAGCAGACAGTTCTAGAGGCAGAGTCTAGAGCTGTGCCGTCCAATATGGCAGCCACTAATGGGCCAGTGCCACTGGCTGCTATTTTGGAGTGATATATATTATCATTAATTTCACTTTGTTCTTTTGGCTTTATTAACGTGGCGACTAGAAGATTCAAAATTAGGTATGTGTCTCACATTCTATTTCTGTTGGACAGCGCAGCTCTAGAACTCAGCCTGCATCAGCCCGAGGCCCACAGCACACAAGCTGTTCTATCTGCCAGGTCCGAGTCACCCTGACTCCCTAAACCCGGGTTTGGCAGCCCTGAGAGAAGCAGGAAAGGCAACAGGGCGTGACTGTGGGGAGGGGCCTGGGCCGCCACAACTGTCTCCAGCCCTGAACTCTGGGGTCTTCCAGCCTGGAAGGCACCCAGGCATCCCCGTCGCCCCAGACCCCAACTTCCAAGAGGCTCTGGAGATAACACAAGGAAGTCTTCTACCTGCTGCCTGGAACTCTGTCCACAGGGAAGCCCAGCCTCCGCAGCCCCAGAAACAAGGTTTAGCTGTCCTTACTGCACACAGCGGCGACTGGGGAGCTTCGGCAGAGAGCACAGCCCCACGAGCCCACACCCCGTTCACGGTCTCGGCCTCGGCCACGCTCGCCTGAGCGGGTTCTAATGAAGGCACTTCATCCTCCATCTCACCGCCTGCAGCGACACCTCCCGACCACCAGGTGGACCCCGACACAGCTTCACTCACACAGTTTTCAAGTGAATCACTCCAAATTCAGTGAGCAGGGCCACCAGGAGGAAGGTCAAGTACAAGAGGAGCAGGCAGCAGCCGTAAACTCTGTTCAGCTGGAAGCATTGCAGTGGGACCGAGACCAGGGAACAGACGAGGCTGAGGCCTAGGGTGCCAGCCAAGACCCACACCAACAGTCCATCCGGCTCCAGCTGCGGGGAACACGGGGAGAGAGGCTGGGTCACTGCAGCTGACAGTCAAACTGAGGTCTGAGGGCCCCTCGTTAAGGGCCAGGGAGGGACTTTTGGCCTGCCCAGCGGGATGGCACCCCGCACCTTGAAGTTCAATGTTTTTAAGCCACCTGGTATGTGGTAATTTGTTATGGCAGCTCTAGGAAACTAATTCTATAGTTTATATATATATATATATATATATATATATATATATATATGTATATGTATATGTATATGTATATATGTATGTATATATAAAAATATGCATATATATATACATATGTATATTACGTGCAATAGTTGAAAAATTCCCCAGCAACACAGAAGAATAAGAGGAAATGAAATTGTCCTCTTCCTACTTCTCTCCCTTTCAGATTTAGTTAGCATCTATCTAACATATATGGAAGACTTAACCCCAGGTGCTATGCTAGGTATATTACACCCACCTTAGGCTTTTATCTCCCCATCACGTAAGGAGACCGTTATCATGATCACCAGTCCACAGTGAGGAAACCGAGTACAGCCGACCCTTGAACAGCACTGGTTTGAACTGCATGGGTCCGTTTATATGCGGACTTTTTTCAACAACTATAGTACCTGTATTTTCATTTCACGATCTTTAAATTAAGGGTGGGGGGGTAAGTTTGTGTTGAATTAGAGATCACAGTATGTGGAATCGAAAGAGCTAGGGTTTGAGTCGTGACTCTATGCAAACTCTTTCGGCATCCTGTCCCCGGGTCAGTCATTTATCAGTTCCTTTGCTTTTGAGGCAGAGATAGCAGTACTCAGATTGGCGACTGTCAGGGACTCAGCACCTCTAATTCCCATGTCGTTCAAGGGTCAGCTGTAGTACGTGACAGAGCCCAACTCCGAAGTCCAAGCTCATACCCTACCCTGTCTCCCCATACAATGATACGTGTACCCACAGATGTGTGGGTACACGTGTGCACACACAGGCCTGTCCATCCATTCTGAAACCACAAATGGGACCGTACAATAGGTACGTGTTGAAGAGCAAAACCTGTTTTTCAGCCAACAATACGCCCTGGACCTCCTTCTAGGATGACCTCTCATGATGCCGTATGTCTTATGCAATTAAAAGCAGGAGCACAAAGGCAGCGGAATGCGACAGACCAGACACCCCCCCACACACACATTCCACAAGGAGCCAGAGAAAAGAAGTAAGGCCCTCAGGGGGCCAACCCCTAAAGCCTCATTATCAGGAGCCGCCTGAAAATCGAGAATGAAAGGAACCTATTAAACCCCTGAAGAGTATAAACAAAATTTGCAGACAGAGGGTGTTTACCCCTTAGAAAAGCAAACTTTTCAAGCGGCAAGTAGCTATTTGCTTATGGGCGTGGCCACTGTGAAAGGCCGGCCCTGCTGGCAGTTAATTACAAGTCAACCACAAGAATCTGTTCAAGAACTAGCCAAGAGGTGGGCGACTTTGTTCCCATTAACGACGCCCGCCGTCATTCAGCTGCACATTCCAAGTGCTTCCACGCGATTAGCCTTGAAACCATCCCCTGGGCCACATGCCCTCCCCATCTCCATCCTTCTCTGGTTTGGCCTCTGAATCCAAGTCCTTGGGAATGCAAAGCTGGGGCCCGAATGTGGGTTGACTCTGCTTTGCACGGGGTGCTGCTGGCCCTGTGCACCATTTCCAAAGAGAAAAGTTCACTTAGGAATCTCGATTTCTTCTCTAGAAAAGCTGGATTATCTGGCCACAGGAGGCCCACCTGAGTCACCCACAAGATTTGGCTACCTGCCCTGAAGTAGTGTTTTGAGTTTTCAACCTTGTTGGAAACCTGTTTCCAAGTGTCCTAACCTTCATCGGTCCCCAGGGAGCATGTTTAAAATGCAGGTTTCCAGCCCCCAGCCCCTGGAATGCCTGGGTCAGGAGGTCTCACGCGCTCCCAGGAAATTCCTGGGTGCCCTTGAACCCCCAGAAACTCTGCTGCTCAGTGCATTTCAGAACTCCAAATCTATGGAGATTCCCCCCTTTCTGGGCTGTTGCCAACATTCTCTCTCACCCCAGCCTGTCCCCTCCAGGCAGTGGTGGGATAAGGTGTTCAGCCTGGCCCTTACCTCATGTCTGCTTATCCAGGAAGCTTGTGGTGGTGGTGGGGGCATCAACCCCATTTCACAGGTGAGGAAACTGAGGCTCAAAGATCCTCAGAGTCCTGATTCATTCAAAGTCACATAGCAAGAGACTTCAGTGATGAGACCAAGACCCCAATCCTGGGCCTTCCCGCCCCTTTCCCTCAGAGCTACATCTTAATTACTCTGTGACCTTGCAAGGAATACCTTTTTTAACCCTATATGCAAAATATTTTAAAGATATCCTACAAATCAGACATGTCGCAAATGTAGACAAGTCCTCTCCCCAGTAAGTGTCATCTACTGAGATGTGAATGGTCTCTGGTCCAGAGAAGGGAGGGGGAAGAGGAGGATAGGGAGGAGGGGGAGAAAAAGGGAGAGGGAGGAGGAAGGGAGGAGGGGGGAGGAGGGAAGGAGGAGGGGGAGGAGGGGGAGGGGGGAGGGAGGAAGGGGGAGGAGGGGGGAGGAGGAGGGAGAGGGAGGAGGAAGGGAGGGGGAGGAGGGAAGGAGGAAGGGGAGGAGGGAGAGGGGAGGAGAAGAGAGCCTTATGAGGAGGCCCCTGCAGAAGCATCTGGCCACTCACCTCCACCTCCACGTGGCCCCTGGAGATCTGGAGCAGGCAGCCCAGCCCCACGCCCACCAGGATATCTGCAGCCCAGCTCAGGAAGTTTGCCAGAACATAACGCCCCATAACCCCGACCACACAGCCCACTGGCTTTCTTTCTGATCTCTGGCTGTGCTCCCCCCTCTCCCCAAAAGCCACCCTATCTGAGGACACCTTATCCAGTTTTAGCACCTCTAAGAGAGTCTCCAATGCACATTTTGCCTCAGTCTGTAAGGATCGCAGGAGGTGACAGAAACGCTTGGTACCTGGTAAGATGGAAAAATGGGAGCCAAGGTGAAGTGACCCCCCATGGTCCACTGGGGAGACTGATGACAGAGCGTGTCTCGGGGCCACCTCTAGGGGTTGTTCAGGGGACACTACTCCAGCCAGGGCTCCGTCCTTCCCACCCCAACCTGGCTTTAGGGCTGTGGTCAGGAGAAGCCACAGCCCTAAAGCCAGGAGCGGGTCACAGTGAGCACCTGGGAGTGACAGACAGCAGGAGGCATGCTGCACACAGGTCACACAGCTGGCATGCGGCAGCACTGAAACCGGCACCGGAGACTGTCCGAGATTTTCACAGCCCCAGGTGGCCTGACCCTGCCTTTTCTATATAGACCAAGGGGTGGCAAATTAAAGCCTGCAGGACAATCCGGCCCAAGGCCTGCTTTTCTTAATGAAGTTATATTGGGACCCAGTCACGCCCATTTGTTTATGTATTGTCCATGGCTGTTTTCACATTACAACAGCAGAGTTGAGGAGCTGCAAAAGGGATCCTATGGTCCACAAAGTCTAAAATATGTACTCTGGCCCTTTAAGAAAAAGTTTGCCAACCCTGACATCTACAGACCATGACATCTGTAAGCAAGAGGGAGGGGTCTTCCACAGCTTAGTGTGTGGGCACCTACTGATAATACCTCTGCCCTAACAAGACGAATATCCGCCATCACTGCCGTTTGCCAGGTGCAAAGCACTTCTGCCACCTCACTCAATCCTTATAACAACCTATGAGATCAGTCCTCTCAATATCCCCATTTCTACACACGAAAAAGCTGAGGCTTGAGCAGCCGCATCACCTGCCCCAGGTGTTCCAGTGAAAGCCAATCCGGGGTGTGTGGGGGGGCACGGAGCACACCCTTAGCTCCGTGTGGCAGCCCCAGAAAGGATACTGAAGATGATGCCACCAAAACAGGCCGAGAACGCCATCCGTGGGTAGCCCTGGCGGGCCAGCGTCAAATCTGAGAAGACATCTGGGTGGAAGCACGAGAAGGCCTTGAGTTGTGCAAGGCTTCCCCTAGCCCTCCTTGTTCATTCACTCCTTCATTCTACCCACCGTCATTCAGTCAACAAACACTGACGAAGGTCTGCCTGGCTCTGGCACTAGCTGGGGGGGTGCTATGGGAGGCCACATCATCCCGTAAGACACAATTCCCTCCTTAATTCCTTCTACCTGCCTCTTTTCCACCAGGGGCAACTTTGAGGGTGTGACACGCCACCACCAATCTTTCACCCATGTCCCGTCTGCTGCACACACAGTACCTCAGTGCAAATTAGGAAAAGGGGCCCAAAAAGGTGAGTGGAAGGAGAGGAGAGCTAGACTTTGGGCCCCTTGATCCCTTGTCAGGATGCTCTTGGGCAGTGTACAACCTGACCAACCCTACTTGGCAGCTCTAGCTAGAGAAGGATATCTGCATGTATGAGTGAATGCCTACCCATGTCGCACACCCACGGACACATTCCACCTGGTTGGCTGCAATGAGCTCCATGTCCTGCCTGAAGTCTGGGGAGCCACTGAGTGTCCATGCATCAGAGAGTGGGGGAGAGGCTGGGGGCTTCTACAGAGCCTCCCGGCTCAGGTACAGTCTGGGCCATCCCACCCAGATGCCCAATGATGGTCACTCCAAAATGACAGGCACTGACCACCTGCTGAGGGCAGATGCCCTGGACGCTCCTGCCCACATGCAATTCTGTCTGGAGGAGCAAAAAGCAGTCAGGTGGCTGTGCTCATTCTAGAAGCCCACCCGGCCCCAAGTCACCTCCAATGCTGTTCCCCCAGGCCAGCAGCGTGAGCCCGAGGACAGTGTTGCTCAGCCGGAAGACCACACCCAGGGACCGTAAGATGTTCACCACCTCTGTGGCAGCTGCGTTGATCCACAGGGCGCTGGTCAGGAAGCCCAGGAAAGCAAAGAGCTGGGGGAGGGAACAGGGACACAGCCTTAGTTCCTCAGCTATAAAATAGGACAATAACAGTACCTACTCCGTGAGGTTGTCATGAGCATAAAATGAGTTAGTAGATGCAAAGCAGTTAGAGCCTGGCATATATTAAGTGCTCAATAAAATGCTAGATCAATATTACCATTTTGTCAAAAAGGAGTTCATCATAGCTTTCATCAGATTTCTAGTCTATGGACCAAATGCCACCTCATCACCAGAAAAAGAAACTCCATACCCATGATCAGTCAATTCCCAGCCCACCCAACCTTCCTCCCAGCCCCTGGCAATCACTCCTCTATTTTCTGTCTCTCTGGATTCGCTTATTCTAGACATGTCATAGAAATGGCCTCACACAATACATGGTCCTTTGTGACTGGACTCTTTCACTCAGCATCATGTTTTCAAGGTGCATCCACTTTGGAACATGTGTCAGTACTTCAAAGACTAGTAAGAAACACTGCCTAAGACCATTTCTCTAAATAATCAATTGGCTGAAAATTCAACTTCCTTTGGGCTGGTACATCCATTCAGAGTTTCTGAAAATAGAAACTATAATTTTTAAAAGCAATAATTAGAAAAAAAATTAAGTAAACTTTTGAGGAAAAGGTCTCTGGACAAACTACCTAAAAATTTTTTAACATCCTGCAGAGGTGACAGAATGGGAAAAAAACACCCCCAAAGACCGAACAACTCCATCACTGGAATGTGATGGTTAGGAACCCAGGTGCTTCCTAGTTAGGATGGTGGAAAAGAGTCTGGTAGGTCTTTAAAAAGGTAAACATACAGTTCACATTTGACCCAGCAGTTCTACTTACTCCCAGGAATACACCCAAGAGAAATGAAAGAATTATTTCTACAGAAAAAAATGTAAACCAATGGTCATGGCAGCATTATTCATAATATCTAAAAAGTGGAAAAAAAAAACCCCAGGGTCCATTAATGGATGAATCGATAAACAAAATATGCTGTGTCTGTATAATCGAATAGTATTCAACCATGAAAAGGAATGGAGTACTGATACATGCTACAACGTGGATAAACCTTGAAGACATTTTGCTAAGGGAAAGAGGGCAGTCATAAAAGACCACATATTGTATGATTCCATGTATGTGAAATATATAGAACAGGAAAATCTAGAGAGGCAGAAAGCAGACTCGTGGTGGCCAGGGGATGGTGGGGAGGATGGGGAGTGACTGCTACTGGGAACAGGGGTTTTTTTTGGGGTGATGAAAATGCTCTCAAATTGTGGTGATGGTTGCACAACTCTGTGAATATAATGAACACCATTAAATTGTATACCTCAATCGGGTGACTTCTATGGTGTATGAATTACAGCGCAATAAAATAAAGCTGTTACCAAAAGAAGTGGACCCTGAACAGGCACAAAACTCCTTAAAAGTGGCTTTAGACCTGTCATGGTGGAAAGTGATTAGTGGCCAAATTGTCCCAGAACATCTGCCCAGGAGACCTCAGTGTCCCCTCTCCCGGCTTGGAGAGTCTAGGTTTCTTACCCAGTGAAGCCTGGGGGGCTGACTGTTGGATGTGGCAAAAAAGGTCACTGCAGCCAAGGCTGTGCCTGCGATCACCACCACGGCCCAGACGGGAAAGAGGCCACCTATCTCATAGACGCCATCTGCAGAGGGATGAGAAAGGGAGGTGGTACTCTCCGTGGCTTCAACTTGGTGCCTCCTCCTGGAAGCCCCCTAAGAATGACTGAGATGCTGTGGAGGGGAGACCCATGGATAAAACCCACAGATAAAATTCGATTGTTTGGATATAGAGTAGATACCTCCTATGCGCCCAGCCCTGTCCTAGACACTTCAGGGAGTCAGAGAAATTAAAGACACAGCCCCTGCCTGCAAGCTACTCACATTGGAAAGAAAAGACAGACACGTGAAAAACACTCTCCAGCCTTTTGTTGTGGTACTAGGATGGGAATGGCTAAGACTACTCCCCACCACTATCCTTGCCTGTGCCCATGGCAGACATCACTAATCAACCATGATGCTTTGGTCCAACTGAGCTTCAAGACAGCACCCTCCAGCCAGGCATTACCAATGGATGGGCATCGTTCCATGAGATGAACTGTACAGTCAAATACAACCTTACCCACTGACCCTGGCTCTCTTGAGAAACCAATCCATTATAAAGTTACGAAGGTTCCAGAGGCTTCATATAAAAACACCAAAGGGAGGAGGCCCTGCAGGCAGGAAGAACACTCTAGAATTCTCCACATACCATCCTTTCACCACTAATCTCAAAGGCAATGGATGGTTCAACTGCCCAGGCACATGTAACAAGACTTTCCTTTTGTTCTTTCTTTAGTCTAGCTCATGGGCTCGCAAACATCAGTGGGCATAAGGATTACACGAGGGGGCTGAATATATAAAATTGTGTGCACAATACACTGTGGGAGATTTTCAAGGGGTAATTTTGACGGATGTGACTTTTACTTATAGAGCTGGCTTTGGAACCTGGTGCCTGGATGAGAGGTCCTTTCTCTGTATTTCCCAGTCCTGTGTTAGAGGAATTTCAGGAGGTGGCTGGGGCATGGGGTAGTCAGGAAGGACTTCTTGGCATGCTGAGGATGTGAGCTGAGTCATAAGCAGAGAGGGGCACAAGGGTTCTACAGGAAGAGGGAAGAGATGGGTGGAAAGGAATTGAGCAAGTTCGTGTCATCAATAGCAGAAAAAGACCTGGAGAAGGTGGTTGGCTCAGGGTCTCAGAGGCCTTGAATGATAGTTGGAGGACATGGGCTTTTTCCAAGAGGCACGGGGGAGCCATGGAGGTCTTCGAGTGGAGGAGTGACCACAACATGTGAAAAGTGGCACTTTAGAAAGATGGCTCTGGGGGTGGCCTAGAGAGGCAGGATGGAGGTTGGCAGTGAGATTGGGAGGCTTGGCTGGTGGACACGGCACCCCCCCAGGCAGGGCTCTCTATCTCTACCCTCGATTCTCCACCTTAACTTTAATCAATGAAAATAACCCGCTCCTGATTAATTCTGTTAAATGCTTATTAACTGGAAGCATTTTTGCCGGATTTATTATCTCCAGCAACATTCAGTTCCCCTAAAACCATACTGTTCTACCTAAACTTAACTGCCCTCAGTGACTGTCCTAGGCTTTAACTTTAGCACGTGAAGTTAATCTTACTACACAAAACTTAAAATTTAATTACCCCTCAAGCACCTTCAAATTCTCCAACCTTTTAGGGTACTTTCCCACTATCATACACCGCCTACCACCCTAGTTAAATCTATCAACAAGCCAAAAATCAGCATCTTCTCTCCTAGACTTAATCTGACTAGAAAGAGTTTTACCAAAAACTACTTCCCTTATTCAATTAAAATTCTCTACACTAGTTTCAGACCAAAAAGGTCTAATCAAACTATATTTCCTATCATTCCTCATTACCCTTACTCTAAGCATAATTTTATTTAATTACCACGAGCAAATTCCACAATAACCACCACACCAATAAGCAGTAATCAACCAGTAACAATCACCAATCAAGCACCATAACTACATAACCTGCAATTCCTATGGCTTCCTCGCTAAAAAAAAGCCAGAATCACCTGTATCATAAATAACCCAATCTCCTAGCCCATTGAACTTAAATAAACTTCCACCTCTTCGTCTTTTAAAACATATAGCACTGTTGAAAATTCTACAATCAGTCCTGAGAGAAGTATTCCTAAAACAGTCTTATTAGAAACCCAAACTTTGGGACTTCCCTGGTGGCGCAGTGGTTAAGAATCCACCTGCCAATGCAGGGGCCACGGGTTTGAGCCCCGGTCTGGGAAGATCCCGCATGCCGCAGAGCAGCTAAGTCTGTGCGCCACAACCACTGAGCCTGCGCTCTAGAGCCCGTGAGCCACAACTACTGAAGCCTGCGTGCCTAGAGCCCGTGCTCCACAACAAGAGAAGCCACCACCATGAGAAGCCCGCGCACCGCAACAAAAACCCAACGCAGCCATAAATAAATAAATTTATAAAAAATAAATAAATAAAAATAGTTAAAAAAAAAGAAACCCAAACTTCAGGGTCAGTAGCCACAGCCATTGTATAACCAAGTACTACCAGTATTCCCCTTAGATAAATCAAAAATAGCATTAAACCTAAAAACGAACCACCAAAATTCAACAGAATTTCAAAACCAACACCACCACCCACAATCAACCCAAGTCCTCCATAAATGGGTGAAGGTTTTGAAGAACACTCCACAGAACTAATTACGAAAATAGTACTCAAAATAAATGTATGTTATCATTATTCTTACATGGAGTCTAACCATGTCCAATGACATGAAAAATCATCGTTGTTATTCAACTATAAGAACACTAATGACCAACATCTGAAAATCACACCCATTAATAAAAATTATCAACACACATATTGATCTTCCAGCCCCATCAAACATTTCATCATGATAAAACTTTGGTTCTCTAGTAGGTATTTAATTTTACAAATCCTGACAGGCTCGTTCCTAGCAATACACTATACATCAGACACAATAACCGCTTTCTCATCAGTAACACACATCTGCCAAGATGTAAATTATGGATGAATCATTCGGTATATACATGCAAATGGAGCTTCCATATTCTTTATTTGCCTATTTATTCACAGAGGACATGGCCTATATTATGGGTCTTATACTTTCCTAGAAACATGAAATATTGGAATTATTCTGCTATTCACAGTTGTAGCCACTGCATTCACAGGCTATGTATAACCATGAGGACAGATATCATTCTGAGGAGAAGCAGTCATCACCAACCTTCTCTCAGCAATCCCACACATTCGACAAAACGTGTCGAAGGAATGAGGCGGCTTTGCTGTAGATAAGGCAACTCTTTCACGATTCTTTGCCTTCCATTTCATCCTCCCAGTATCATCACAGCACGAGCAGCTGTCCACCTACTATTCCTTCACGAAACAGGACCTAATAATCCCACGGGAATTTCATCCAACATAGATAAAATTCCATTTCACCCCTACTATACAATTAGAGACATCTTAGGTGCCTTACTACTAGTTCTAGCATTCCTAATATTCGTTTTATTTTCACCCAACTTACTAGGAGACCCCAGCAAACCCCCTCAACACACCACCACACATTAAACCAGAATGGTATTTCCTATTCGCATAGGCAATCTTACGATCAATCCCCAACAAATTAGGAGGAGTCCCAGCCCTCGTCATGTCAGTCTTAATCCTAGCATTTATCCCAATACTCCACATACCCAAGCAACGAAGCATAACATTCCGACCTCTTAGTCAGTGTCTGTACTGAGTACTATAGCGGACCTATTCACGCTAACAGGAATTGGAGGACAACCTGTAGGACGCCCTTCAACATCACTGGAAAGCTAGCATCTATTTTATACTTCTTTCTAATTCTAGTATTAATACCAGTAATCGGCATCATTGAAAATAATCTCCTAAAATGAGGAGTCTTTGTAGTATATTTCATTACCCTGGTCTTGTAAACCAGAAAAGAAGAACAACACATCTCCCTAAGACTCAGGGAAGAAGCTTCAGCTCCACCATCAGCACCCAAAGCTGAAATTCTACTTGAACTATTCCTTGACATTTTTTTATGGGACATTTACAAGATTATTGAGTGTCAGTATTAAAATGACCCATTTTTACCATAAACTGCTATGTTCATCATGCATAACTGCGCTACTCCCACAGTCTGGGGGTTCTATCCAGTGCTCGGCCCAGAAGCGGGGTCACAAATGCATTAGCCTGGACCAGCTACCAGTAGATGGTGTTGGGGTAGGTGGACAAGACACTAAATATCATAGAATCACATCTCAGGAGACGGATTCCTTCTTCAATTCTCTCACTGTAACAAACTTAAATACCTTAAATGCATTGGAAATGATGCCAGTTTCCTACTGATGCAGGTGATACAGATTCCTTTCCAAAAATTTTTTTAAAAAAGAGCTGATTTAAGTATCAAATATAACAGTTTAGAGTGAGAGAAAAATCAAGCTCGTTCCTGAATGACTAACGCTTGGGAGCCCCTCTTTTAAGAAGCCACAAGGATGGTGAAGCCAGCCCTCAGGCAGGAGAGGCCGGCCGTAATGAACCAGACAGCTGGCACCCGTAGGGGGCGCCCTTCCCAGCTCTGGGGCCACACTGTGTCCTGACGGACGCTCCTTCCCTCAGTGCCTGTGTCCTCCCATAAAATGGAGGAGAAACACAGAGAATTTGGCAGGCTTTTCATCCGGACACTCCTTAGCAAAAAAGCCACAGCCAGCCATGCATTTGCTACCAGAGCCCTACCTCCACTCCAGGAGATGCCCCTGGGTTGAGGGGCAGGAGCCCAGATGACAGAGAGAGGAGTGGGCAGCATGAGATACTACGGTCAGACAACGGGAGGAACCTAGGTAGCAGGAGTTAGAAGACACCCGACAAGACTGGGCGTCGCTTTAGCCAGAGCAGGTCAGAAAAGGAAAGCCTGGGGCAGGCGGGGGAAGACTCAGTGCCAGTGGGGACCGGCCAGGTCACACAAACGAGTGAAGTAACCCACCCAGGTCACCCAGGAGGCAATGGAGGGGCCTGTGAGGAATCAGTCAGTGGGACCCGCATTGTGTGTGTGGGGTGGGGGGCGGTGCCCCTCTGCTCAGCTCCAGCCAATTTTGCTTTTAGGAATGTGGCCCAGACCTCCTTGAGAAGCCCAGGCCTGGATTTTGACGTGAAATCTGCAAATTGTGTAAGGCTAGGGAACGAGCCAGAGGGCCGGACTTGGTCCGAGGGCCACCAGTGTCTAGCCTCCATCTGGAGCCAGCGGGCCTGGACCAAGAGACTGCAGGAGGCTGGTGTCCTTCATGGCACAAGCACACATTAAGTGCCAGGACTGCCCCTCTGGCCCAGGGTCCCCTGGTGTGGCTGAGAAAACTCGGGAATATGGGGAAGAGGGAGGTGGGCTGGCCTGGGGGAGGGGATACTCACAGGCCCCTGACTGCAGGGTCAGGACCAAGAACAGGGGGCTGATGACCAGGTGCAGGCAGTTGAGGGGCCGTTTCCAGTTCCCATCTTCCTTGTCGGGGTCCATGACGGGAACGGTGAGCAGCAGCAGGAACTCCACGGGCAGCTGTCAAGTGTGGGAAGGCAGAGAGGCCTGTGCTCGGCTGGCCCCACCCTGAGCTCAGTTACTCAAGAACAAGGCTGTTGCTAATAGAGCACCCACTGTGTGCAGGCCCCCAGTGCCTGGATTAGCCTCCTACTGCTGCTGTAACACGTTGCCACACACCGAGGGCTAGTGCAGCACCCCAACTGCTAATCCTGACAATGTTGTGAACAGGAAGTCTAATTTTCCTACCTTTCAGATAAAGAAACTGAGGCTCAGAGAGGTTAAGAAACTTTGCCAAAGCCACACAGAAGGGTATATGACACCAGGGCAGAGGGGCAGCTCTGACTAACCCCACACCTTGTGTTCTCAGCCGGTAACTAAACCACTGGTAACACTTACGGACTGCTTACTATACGCTAAGCACCAGAGTCAGCCCTTCACATATATTAGTCCATTAAATTGTCACAATCACTGCGGTAGGCTGGATATGGTTCCCGACTCTTCAGTCCCTTCCTGTAACAGAATGAAACACTCCCACACTTTGTCAGATGACTAGAGTCTGCAGAATATATTTCCCTGTCCCACTGATGTTGAACTTGGCCATGTCACTTGCTTTGGCCAGTGGGCTGTTGGTGAATGTGATGTGAACAGAGGCATAAAATGTGCTTGGAGAGTTTGACTCGGTCTTTTCTGCCAAGAAAAGAGCACACTCCCACTGGCCCCAGAATGAGATGGGGGGCAGACCTGAACCACCAAGCAGAGTCACCCTAGATGACTTATAGGCTCTTGAACAAGAATAAATACTGTCATCATAAGTTAATGAGATGTTGAGGGGTTGTTTGTTACACATCACTGTTGCAGCAATAACTTACTAATACAACCACTCCAGAAGAAAGGTACTGTCATTATCCCCATTTTTCAGTGGAGAAAACTGCAGCTCAGAGAGAAGAAGTGACTTGCCCAAGGTCATGATGTAGCCAGAGCCACTGTGGGGTATAAATATAGTTCATTATCTACCCCCTGGGTCTGAGAAGGCCTAAGAGGTATTCACGTTGGAGGGCTGTGAGGTGAGACCCCTGACTTTTTCGGTCTGGGTGGTGGAAGGCAGCTGCAGCTGTGCCTCATGTAAACCAGCCTGAATACCCCTGCCCACATCGAGACCTCAGGAGACATTTAGCTCAGGGAAGCAGTGGGGATCCGAGGAGAGCAATCTCAGCCTCATTTGGACTCACTATGACCCACTCCCTCCCCATCCCAGTTCCCTGCCCTCACCTGGTCAGGAGGGGTCCCCATCTCCTCTCGCTCTGTCCCTGAGAAGATGCTCTCATTCCTCCATGGGGGGCAGAGCCCCAGCTATGCTCCATGACTCAGTTTCCCCATCAAGTCCCAGCTCATCTATTTCCCCATCAAGTCCTCAGCAGAGGCCGACCCTCCCCTCATTGCTCTGGAGAAGGCTGAGGGGCAACTGTCCTGTGCTGTCATGAAGCCAGGAGCCTGGCTCAGAGTCCCCCCTTACCTTGAACACCTTGAGGGCCCTCCAGTACACCGACTTGGTCCTCCACTTCCTGTAATTCAGGGGGTTGAGGGCCTGCAACAGGATCTGAGCCGTGGTCTCCTGGTAGAAGAGCAGCGGCCGGTACTCCTCACCTGGGGGTGCAAGGTGGGAGCGGCAGCTGTCCATGGCTGGCTCAGCCTCTGGGAAACCCTCTTCCCTCCCCCTCCCACCAGTCCCCCCAACCCTTGAGAAGAAGGGAAATCCCAGGGCCTGGTAGGGGTGCAGGCAAACCCGGCCCAGAGCTTAGCTGAGGTGGGACCTGGATGGCCCCATCTCCCCACCTCTCCATCCCAGCCAGGCACAGGGCACTGGACTCACCGTAGTCATAGCTGTTGGTATTAGAAGATACCTGATCCTCCTCGGAACCTGAGAGCATCTCTGTAGGAGAGAGGGGAGTTTCCCATGAGCCAGCTGGGGTGCCCAGACCCTCCCACCCACTGTTCTAGGGTGGAGCACCTCTGGGACAGGACAGTTTTCAGGGTGCAAGTGTCCAGGCCCTCTGTATCTTGGATTTCTCAGCAATCACCCTGCACGCTCAGGAATTCTTACAGATTGAGGAAGTCTAACTCACAAAACATTTTCAAATGTAATGATGCAGCCATAATGCTAAATTTAATAAGGGTGTTTGAAGACACAGTTGAAACATCTACTGACTTCAACTTTGTACCTTTCAGAATTTGGAACCCATCATATTTTTCTTTTCCAGTTGCAACTTTTCTTGGGAGTCCTTGGGAATGATTAGAGGACTGAGCCCTGTAAAGAAGCGCTTCCTAAAAGGAAAATGGCCTTTCTCACGTGAGGAGTGCTAGTCCTGATTCTGCCTCTGTGTGACTTTGGGCCCTTCTCCAGGCCTCATTTTCCCCTTCTGTTCCAGCCTGGAGGCCTATGATGGGTTTAAAAGACAGCACAGGGTAATATGTGCTGAATTCTGAAGGCTCAGTTGATAAAGAGGGCAGAAGAGGAAAAATCATGGTAGACTTCCTGTAGGAGGAGTCACCAGCACCTGTGTCAGGGCCCCAGGGATTTGAGAGGTAATGAGATAGAGTCTGGCCCTCTGGAAGCTCACAGTCCAATAGACAGAAATACAAGCAAATTAATAACAGAATGGAGAGATAAAGGCTGTGCTGGGGAGAGTCTGAAAGCTGTACAAGCCCAGAAGGGACACCTGGGGGTCTCTGTAGAGCTCCCTCCAGGCTGAGTCCTTAAGTCTTTCAGAAGAAGGGCACACCAAGGAGAGAGGACAGCACATGCAAAGGCCCAGAGACAGCCAGACGGAGCATAGCGTCTTCAGGGACGCGGCGGTAGCCCTGCACAGCTGGGGCATGGAGTTTGGGGTACGAAATGAGTCTGGAGAAGAAAGCTGAGGCCCAGCACAAACGGCAGCCGATCAAGTGCAAGATTCTCAGGCTCACACGCTGAAAGGGACCAAGCACATCATGGGACCAAGTGAAACAGGCTGGGTGGCGGAATTCTGGTTTTCCAATCAGGTCTGCAACCAACCCACCTCCACGTGTTGGGGCTGATGACAGAGAGTGGTGGGGACTGGGGCAAACTGGGGACCCACACCTTGTCCTAAGGGGGAAGCCCCATTCAGTTCTAGGCATTGTGCCAGGCAGGGATGGAGGACCAGATGGTCTCATGTTTCAAGAGAAGTCACAATTTATATCAAGTCTTTTCATTTTAGGGACTTCCCTGGTGGTCCAGTAGGTAAGACTCCACGCTCCCAATGCAGGGGCCCCGGGTTCGATCCCTGGTCTGGGAACTAGATCCCGCATGCCGCAACTAAGAGTTCACATGCCGCAACTAAGAGTGTGTATGCCGCAGCTAAGAAGCCTGCATGCCGCATCTAAGAGCCAGCACAGCCAAAATAAATAAAATAAATAAATATTTTAAAAATTAAAACAAAATCTGTTCATTTTAAATCTTGGCCTATTATTTTTTAAAAGAACACACTGGTCACACCACAAAAAAACAACACTTCTGTATAGAAGAGGTGGTCTGTAGGTTCCCAGTTGTGGCCTCTGGCATTGTGGGTAGGGGGATGGCTTTTGGGGTCTGGGGAACAAGGGTCAAGTCCTGGCTCCGCCTCTCTCCAGTGGCCTGGGAAGAATCTGACTTCCCTGTTTCCTCACCCGAAAAGATGATAGTACAATAGGCCGTATCTTACAGTCTTACTGAAAAGAATGAATTTGATAATTTAATAATTATTGACAATTACTGATAATTTACTCAATAAATTGTATATATGTGTATGTACTTTGTATTTGTGTATGTATGTGCTGTGTATATATTTGTATATGTGTGTTGTCTTTGTATATGTGTATGCATGTTTATATATGAACTTGTGTATCTGTGTGGACTATGTGATATGTATTTGCGCATGTGTATTTATATGTGTGTTGTGTATACCATATATGTATTTGTACATATGTGTATGTGTGTGTATATTTGTGTAGTATATGTATTGTGGATGTAGATGTGTTTGTGGATATGTGTGCGCATGTATTTGCATGTGTGTGGTACATGTATTTGAGTATGTATTGTGTTGTGCATGTATTTGTGTGCACGTATGTAGCATGTATGTATATATATTGTATATGTGTGTGTATTTGGGAGTGTGTGCTATGCACGTATTTGTATATACGTGTTGGCTGTGTATGTGTATGTATTTGTGAATGTGTATTTATATATGTATATGTTGTGTCTGTGCGTGTCGTATATGTATTTGTGGATGTGTGTGTTTGCGCATATGTGTGTGCACGTATTTGCGAATATGGAAGCATCTGGATTTTACCCCGACGGTAGGGGGCGCATTCCTGGACGCGAGCGGTGACAGCTCTTAGGAAGATGTGCCCTGGCAACAGGCAGCAGCATGAAGAACTAGTGAACTTGGACAAGCAGGTGATGAGGAGGCTTCACCAGCACAAGCAAAAGCGCAGAGGTGGGACCCTGGTTGAATGAGTAGAAAAAGTAGGCGATGGGCACAGGCAAAGGCCTCAAGAGACACAAGGCAGCAGGGAAGGGCGAGGAGGGCGCCAGGCCCACTGGTCCTCCCTTGGGGGCTCCATTCAGACTCACCTGGAGTACCTGGCACGGAGTAGACCAAGGATCTCCTCCACTGCCACTGGTAGATCCAGGTGCAGAGAACCACAGTGACCACATAGAACACGTAGAAGCCCAGGTAACCTGCAGACAAGGGCACGCTGTCACCAAGTGGCATCCTGGCCACGGGGCCCAGAGAACAAGAGCTGCCAGTTCTGTCACTGGCGCCTGGTGGCGGTGGCTATCTGTGTAAGCCCAGCCCAGCACCAGTAGGCAAATGGCCATTTCCTGGAGCCCCGCCCCCTCCCCTGCCCTCCTTGGCTCATCTTCCCTTCCTACCAACTCCACCCCCTGCCTCCCCACCACCAATCTGGCAGTCAACGGTGGGTGTAACGCCTGGTATAGACAGTGGCCTCTAGGACACAATTCAAGTGCAAAGGGTCGGTGTCCTGCTCTGTGGCCTGGGAGGCTGAGCCCTGCAGACTGCATCCCCTGAACTCTGGCTGCCCTGGGCCCACCCATGGAGCCCTGACAGCAAAACAGAAGGCAGTAGGGGAGGGTCTGGGGCACTTCCTCCCTGCTCCCTCCCTACTGTGGTACCCTGTCTCCGGCAGGGACTGTGACCCTCCATAACTGTCACTCATGTTGGGTGGTCCCAGGTCTGGGCCTGTAGCCCTCAGCAGGC
Organism: Mesoplodon mirus; assembly: GCF_964341445.2. Classification (NCBI taxonomy): domain Eukaryota; kingdom Metazoa; phylum Chordata; class Mammalia; order Artiodactyla; family Ziphiidae; genus Mesoplodon; species Mesoplodon mirus. The sequence continues at coordinate 15,450,173 of NC_138989.1, forward strand.
TCCAGGCACCCCATTCTCTGCCCCTTCAGGGGCTCCCACTATTGCTGGTCCCTGGTGTCTCTGCATCTCAGCATCCCTTGTTGGCTTCCTTGACCCTCTGTAAATTGTCCCACCATTCATGTCATTTGAACCATCTGGATGGAACGGACATGCTGCCGGGACCCTGATGGCCACAATCAGCATCCTGGCTGTACTGCTTGTTAAAATTTGAAATAGTGAAAATTCAGAACATCACCCTGGCTCTGCCCTGCCCTCTTTGGTTATCCGAACCACGCGTCCCCTTTTTTCGCTCAAGCCACCTTGAGTAGGGTTTCCAACATTTGGAAGCAAAGGTGACTCTGTGCCCTGCTGACCACTCCCTCCTGTGCCCCCATGCCTCCCACCCATCAGCCCTGGGATGACCCCGCACTGGTCCTGTGGCTGCTCACCCAGGGCCCATGCCAGCGTGACCCTGCCGCGGTAGAGTGCAATGAAGATCAGGAACACGGCCACCATGTAGAAAATGATGTCCCTGAGGAAGGGCCTCGAGGCTGCTGTGAAGGGGTGCAGGATGGCGATGCCACCGGCCACCACGGTGGTAACCAGCACGCCTGCGCCTGGAGGAGAGGATGCCAAGCTTGGTCTACCCTGCGCCCCCTCCTGCTGCCCCACCCCACCCTAGCCGGGGCCTCTCGTACCAAACAGTGCCCCAAAGGCCAGGCCGGCTGTGCGCGGACCTGAGAAGGCCACCAGGGCGCTGAAGATATCCGGTGCCCCGTTCCCAAATGCCAGGAAGGTGACGCCATGGGGGGAGCGTGTCAAGGGGCCTCAGTGCACGGGCTCCAGCCTGCCCAGGCCTTTCCTGGCCACGAGCTGCCACCCTGTCTCCCAGCCACCCGCCCTAACTGCCCTCCATCCCTCGGGGACAAAGGATACTGCCACATTGTGGGAAAGCTTGAGTGTGGTCGAAATGGCTGACAAGTTAGGGCAGAAACTATGGAGAAAAGGCAAACAGTGAGTGTTTCCACAATGAGTGGCTCCTGCCCCCAACCTTCCCCCAAGCCCAGGGTCACCCCAATGTCAACCTCCTGGGATTCCATTTTCCTATCTATAAGGTGGATATGAGCCCAAGGCCAAACTCACAACTTTGCCGCGGTGACTCCCAGAATCAGAAACAGGTAGAGCAGCCAAAAAGCCTGGGTTGGGGGGGCCGGAAAGGGAAAAGAGCATTAAGTCCCGCTGGGGCCACCAGCCCCTCTCACCAGCTCCCCGGAGCGGGGCCTCACGTAGAGAGTGACGGCCAGAGGGAGGAGGTCGGGTGGGAAGTAGCAGAAGATGCCTTCGAGGTAGTCCAGGTATCCCCCTTCACTGCGGCAGTCAGGGTTGGAGCGGATGAAGTCACAGCGGTTAGAGGCATTCAGGCCACACACTTCTCGACACTGTGGGAAGGGAGAGGGGACGTCAGGGCCCGACACCCTGTGGTGGACTGGACCAGCCCCACCTAAGCAGTGAAGATAACCTCCTTCATCCTGGTCTCTAGGCCTCCCAAGGCCTCCAGGTGCCAGCTGCACACTTTAATTTTTAAAAATAAACTTGTGTTTGAAACTAACCCAAGTAAGTCCTGAATAGGTGTATTTAAAATGAAACAAAAAGAAACAATACATAAAGATTTCTAAATTCTCCCTTCTCATCCCTGCCCTCCACGATCCCATCTCTCTCCAGATGTCCTACCATGATCAGTTTGAAGCAGACCCTTACAGACATTTCTCAGTTTAATGATACTTGTATATACATCCTAGTATAGTTTATTTCATAGAAATGAGTCCATCCTGAAGCTCGTTTCTGCAACTTAACTTTTACCGCTTCACGTATGTGCCATGTATTGATATATTGATGCACATGATGATGAAGAAGATGATAAAAGTCAAAACTTTCTGAGGGATTTCTATATGCCAGGTACAGTGCTAAGAGCTTAAAATGTACCTCAATTAACCTGTACAATGATCTAATGAGGGAGGTACTATTAACCTGCCCATTATACAGATAAGGAGACTAAGACAATATCCCAGGGCCCACTCAGTGGTAGAGACAGGGTTGGAACCCAGGCAGTTTGAAGCTCTAGAATCCCTGTCCTTAACCATTACCACCCTCGCCACCCCCCACCCCCCCGCCACTGTAGAGTCTTAGGATTTCACATCGTGGATGATACACAGTAGAGGTAACGTTTCCCTACTGATGGGCAGTTGAGTGTGTCTACTTTTTCATTATTACCAAAATCAACTTCCTTGCACATGACTCTGAGTACACGTGAGAATATTCTGTCAGAGAGAATTCTAGAAGTGAAAGTGCTGAGTCAGAGAGTATCCCAGTCTGAGCTCCTCCAGAAGTGACCCAGAGACAAGGATGTCTAAGTAAGCAGAATATTTGGGAGGTGTACAGAACACAAGCACTGAGAGGGAGAAGAGACTCAGGGACGGAAATGCAACCAGTGAAGGCTGGTAGAGATCGTTCCCACCATGGGCTGGTAATCCCAAGGGCAAGGGAGCTGGGGTATTTATACACCAACTCCTATCAGTCATCAGGTGAGCACTGCCAGGGAGGGAGGTGCTAGGTTCCCAGCACTTCTGGCCTACCATGCTTATGGGTGGTTCTGAAAAAACATGCTGGGAACTCGAAGTCCACAGAAGCCCACCAAAATGGTAGAGTCCAAAGGATATGGGCAGGGCCCTGATAGTGTCTGTTGCAGAGGGAGAAACATCTTAAACATTTGATGGATTTTGCCAAAAGACCCTCCCTAAAGCTCTACTTAGACACACTCCCACCAGCAATGGGAAAGGAGTTTATACCTGCACCCCTACCGGGTTAGGGTGGCTGCCATAAGTCCGGTTCCAGCCAATGTAGTAGGAATCTCCCTGTTGTTAAGCTGCAAGTCCCAGAGGACGGTGAAGTGCTCTTTTCGTATGTTAATGGCCATTTGTATTCCTTCTTTAAACTGCTAGTTTTTTCAATTGTTTGCTTCTTCTTATTGATTTATAGAAGCTCTTTATATAATGGATATTAGGCCTTTGTGAGGTTATGCATTTGCTTCGGCATTGCCTAGAAGCTCCCCCTTCTCAAACTTTATGTTCAAAAGCATTGTCAATACCACCTCACACCTATTAGGATGGCTACTACACAAACCAAATGAGCAAAACCAGAAAATAACTAGTGTTAGGGAGGATGGGGAGAAATTGGAACACTTGTGCAACTGTTGTGGGCGTAAAAATGGTGCAGCTGCTGTGGAAAACAGCACGGCAGTTCCCCCCTCCAAATTAAAAATACAATAACCAGTACCAGGGATGTAACGTACAAGGTGATAACTATAGTTAACACTGCTGTATGGTATACATGAAAGTTGTTAAAGTATTTCCTAAGAGTTCTCGTCACAAGGAAAAACAAAACCTCTTTCTTTTCTATCTCTATGAGTTGATGGATGTTCACTAAACTTATTGTGGGCATCATTTCACAATATATGTTAAGTCAAATCATTATGCTGTACACCTTAAACTTATATACAGTGCTGTGGGTCAGTTGTATCTCAATAAAACTGGAAAAAAACCCAGAATTACCATATGATCCAGCAAATCTACTTCTGGGTATATGTCAAAAAGAATTGAAAGTCAGGTCTCAAAGAGACATGTGCACACCCATATTCACAGCAGCATGAGTCACAGTAGTCAAAAGGTTTAGAAGCAACCCAAGTGTCCATCAATGGATGAATGAATAAGCAAAACTTGGCATATCCACACGATGGAATGTTATTCAGCCTTAAAAGGAAATCCTGATGCAGGCCACAACATGGATGAACCTTGAAGACATCATGCTAAGTGAAATAAGCCAGTTGCAAAAAGACAAATACTGTATATGTAATTCTACTTATGTGAGGTAACTGGAATAGCCAAACTCATAGAGACAGAAAGCAGAATGGTGGCTGCCAGGGGCTGGGGGGGAGGGGGAAATGGGGAGTTGTTTAATGAGGAGAGTTTCAGTTTTGCAAGATGAGAGAGTTCTGGAGGTGGATGGTGGTGATGGTTGCACAGTGTAAATGTTTTTAATGCCCCTGAACTGTATACTTAAAAATGGTTAAGATGGTGAATCTTAGGTTATGTGTGCTGTATTACATTTTTTTTTTTAAAAGCTCTGTCAAATCACAGTTCCACCCCCTCCACAAGCCTTCTCTGAACTCCCACCAATGCCAAACTGGAGATGGGATTTCTTGTCCCTGAGCCCTCAGGTCATATCCTCATCCCTTGCTTACTGGCTCTCTACAGACGCCACACTGACCCACCGTACCTATTTCATGCACTGTTCCTTCTGCCTGGTACACCTCCCTCAGATGAACACCACTCATTCATCCTCTAATCCTTAGACGCTTCTTCCAGGAAGCCTTCCCTGATCACCCCCAGCGTAGGGCAGATCCTCCAGTTATAAGCTCCCATCACCCTCGGTCTTCTCTTACAAAGCACTTCTCGTGTTTTGAAATCCCCAGTTATTTGTAGGATCCCAGACTTGTTTTAATGTCTGTCCCTCCCACCAAAGTCTTGCACACAGTATGGCCTCATAATTGTTTTGCCACACATTGTGCTGGACCCCAACTCCGTCTTCAAAACAGACCTAGGAGGTTGGTACAATTGTTTCCACTTCACAGATGAGAAAACTGAGGCACAGAGAGGCAAAGTGACTTGCCCCAGGGCACATAGCCTACCACTGCTAGCTGGTTTCAAACTCAGGTCTGCCTGAAAGTTACTAGCTGAAGCTCTTAGGGAAACAGCTCAACTGGGCAAGGGCAGCCTCCTCTTCCTGCCTTCTTCCCCACCTCCTGGTCTTCACGGTCAGCCAGGGAGGAGGCAGGGAGACGGTCCCAGCCCAGCTTGTCTCCATCTCCCTGACAGCAGAGTGAGTCAGCAAGGCGGGTCCCCCAGATCTGGTCTCCAGAATCGCATTGCTCTGCAGCCTACCTGCCCCCGTGCCCCAAGGTGGCCGTCCCCTCCCTCGAAGCCCATCAGGACCTGAACCCAGCTCTGCCCAGGGGTGGGAGAGTTAAAGCAGCATTGCTCTGAGTCTGGGGTGGGTGACTTTTCAGACCATCTCATTCCCTTCTCATCCTCTTCCCTGAATCACTAAGGACACCCAGGGAATCCAGAGAGGGTCAAATATTTTCCCCTCTGTGGACAAGTTTCAAGGGCCAGGCTAGACAGGGAAGGGTTGCAAACTCAATGCCTTGGGGGCCAGGCAGGTTACATAAATGTCTAAAACCACCGCGGCTGGTGGCAATGGTGGTGAGCTGGAGGGTGCATGCCCTGCTGAAAGGCATCCAAGTTATAAAATGAAAGAAAACCCCTCCCCACACTGCCCAAAACCAAAATCATAGCAGCTAGACAAGCCCATGGGCCGTCAGTTTTCAATCCTATACCAGTAAGACTGGTATGGGAGACAGGTTCAGCTGAGAGGAAAGGCAGTCCTGGGTCTGAGACCCAGCTCTGCCATCAGCTGGCTGGGTGACCTTCAGCAGCCCCTTTAAGGGGTCTGGGCCTTGTTTTCCTCACCTACAGAGCCGTGTTCATCAAACCCACTCTGGCCACTGGCATCTTGGTGCCACATATGTTTTGTTAAGTGCTTCTCCACACTCCCTTCATTATTGAATATCAGAACGCACACTATCAAAGTCCACGCTGGCTCCATTAAGAAGCCAAACAATTAAACAACTCCAATATTAAGGGGACAATTTTAAATCGTTTCCATTTCGTTAGTTGGGGCCCAACAAGAAAGGCTTGGGGGCTTCCCTGGTAGCGCAGTGGTTAAGAATCCGCCTGCCAATGCAGGGGACACAGGTTCGAGCCTTGGTTCGGGAAGATCCCACGTGCTGCAGAGCAACTAAGCCCATGCGCCACAACTACTGAGCCTGTGCTCTAGAGCCCGCGAGCCACAACTACTAAGCCTGTGCTCTAGAGCCCGCAAGCCGCAACTACTGAGCCCGCGTGCCACAACTACTGAAGCCCGCATGCCTAGAGCCTGTGCTCCGCAACAACAGAAGCCACCGCAATGAGAAGCCCGTGCACCGCAACGAAGAGTAGCCCCCGCTTGCCGCAACTAGAGAAAGCCCGTGCACAGCAACGAAGACCCAATGCAGCCAAAAATAAATAAATAAAAATATTTTTTAAAACTAAGAAATTAACATTGGTACAATGCCATTAATTAAACTATAGTAGGATTAAAAAAAAAAGGGCTCAGGTTTTCCCTACCTAGATGCCCTCTCCAAACGTTGTTACTTGCAGCCAATGGCACCTCCTTGTGCAGGTGCATGGGCAGTACGGGGATGGCTTGGGGGACGTGGGGGCTGGGAGGGACATGTGGACTCACAAGCTCCTGGTTCATCCTGGCTGAATAGTGGTCCCCAAAGATGTCCAGGTCCTAATCCTCAGAATCTGTGGATATGCGACCTTACATGGCAAAAGGGACTCTGGCAGGGGTGATTGAGGGTCTTGAGATGGGGGGATTGTCCAGAATTATCTGGAGGCCTTTAAATGTAATCAAAAGGGTTTTTTTTAAGAGGGAGGTGGGAGTGCCCGAGTCACAGAAAGAGATGTGATGGAAGCATAGGTCAGAGGGTCAGAGAGAGAGACTAAGAGAGATGCTAGGCCGGTGGCTTCGAAGATGAAGGAAGGGGCCACAAACTAAGGAAGGAATGCAGGAAGCTTCTAGAAGCTGGAAAAGGCAAGGCAATGGAACTTCCCCTGGAGCCTCCAGAAGGAACACGGTCCTGCCCACACCTTGATTTTAGTCCAGTGAAACCTATTTTGGGCTTCTGACCTCCAGATAACAAATGTGTGCTGTTTTAAGCCACTACGTTTGTAATAATTTGTTACAGCAGCAACAGGAAACTCAAACACTCATCTAGAGTCAGTTAACTGCAGACACTAAAGTACTCTCAAAGACTTCTCATGTTCTTAACCTCATTTGATCAGCCCCCCAAAGAGGCACTGTAGATGTGACCTGGGGTTACAATTCCACTCTCCTACGTCCTGTAGCTACAACTCCTATTTTCCCAACCCTGCAGCTGGACCCCACCAGGGCAAGTTTTCAAAGGGGTGGAAAAATCACAGGTCTCTCACCAGGACACCAACCCAGGAGCAGAAAATGAACACTGCCATTTCCCAAAGGCCCCATGGCCTTGTGACAACTGCTCAGCAAGGCTGGGTGGTACAGTGCTTATGAGGACAGGGCTCTGGAACCAGGCTAGGTTCAAATTCTGCTTCCCTACTCACAGCTGTGTGACTTTGGACAACTCACGTAACTTCTCTGTGCCCCAGTTCCCTCCTTTATAAAATGAGGCGGGGGTTGGCAAACTCTTTCTATAAAAGGCTAAACATTTTCCCCTCTGCAGGCCACACAGTCTCTGTTGAAACCATTCCACTCTGCTTTGTTGTGTGAAAGTATCACCTGCAATAATAAACAGGCATGACTGTATTCCAATAAAACTGGACTTACGGACACTGAGGTTCAAGTTTCACATAGTTTTCATGTGTCACTTAATAGTGTTCTTTTAAAAAAATTTTTCAACCATTTGAAAATATAAAACCCATTCTCAGCTCCTGGACTACAAAACCCAGCAATGGACCTTATTTGACCTGTGGGCTGAAGTTTGCCGACTCCTGAAATGAAGGATTAAATGAGTTAATCCACGTGCTTAGAACAGTGCCTGGTACACAGTCAGTGCTCAGTAAAATGAGCTTTGATTACTCTTTTTTCCAGAGGGGAAAACTGAGACTAAAGACTCCCTGCACCTGTTAGCTTGGGCCCCTCCGCCCCCCTAAGGGTCAGCCCCAAATGTCCAGCCTCGGTCAGATCTGTCTTAAGTGGAGATTTTTTTCCAGACCCTCCTCTTTCCTGAAAGGAGTGTCCTGGAACCACTGGGCCCTGGTGGTCTGATGCCAAACCTGTCCCTGGCCCTCTGAGGCCACACTTGGGCCAGCCCCGGCTTAGGGCATGGGGCACTGGGTGGCCCAGCAGAACCCTGTCTTCTACTTCCCCTCCAAAAATCTTAATTTGGACCCCTTCCCAAAGCTGCTACCAGCATCTCACCGGATCATTTTGCCAGCCTACTCTCTGCCTCCGCCCTTACAGTTGATTTTCCCACAGCAGCCAATGGGATCCTTGTAAAAACTGAAATCAGATCACGTCCTTCCTGGGTTCTAAATCCTACCATGGCTCCCGTCTTACCCCTAAGAACGGGTCAACTTCGCACAGCGGTCCACACAGCCCCAGGCGATCTGGCCTCCATTACCTCTCCTGTCTCCTCTCTCATCCCTCACCCCCTAGCTCACTGTTGCAGAGGCCTCTCAAAGTTTGTTTGTGACACATCATTCTGCTCTTGCCTCAGGGCCTTTGCACTTGCTGTTCCCCCAGATCTTTGCAAAGCTTCAGGTCTCTGTCCTCGGAGAAGCCTTCCCTGACAGCCCGAGGCAAAGCGGCTACTCCTCTCCATCTCACTCCATCACATCCCACCCTGTTTTGTTCTCCTCATCACCCAGTGAAATCCTGTGGATTTACCTGTTGACCTGTTTCTCATCTGTGTCCCCCACTAGAGTATAAGCTCCATGAGGGCAGGAACTGAGCTTATCTGCTCCCTGATTTACCCCTCACGTGTGGCCCTGTTCCTGGCACGTAATAGGTGCTCAATAAATATTTGTTGAACGAGTGACTATGCAAAAGCACCTAGGTGAGGAGTGGGTGGCTTTTCCCAGCCTGCAAGCTGGCCAGACAGCAGCTGGCCAGAGGCTGGCGGGACTTCCAGGAGGACAGCCACCTGTGTCAGTCCTGGGAGGCAAGTGAACCAGAGGGGAAGGGTCTGGATTCAGCATGAGGCAGCCATGAGTTCACATCCTGGCTCTGCTACTTCCCTCGTGGCCAACCTCCCCTCCCTAAACCTCAGCGTCCTCACCTATAGCACAGAGATGATCACACTCATCTCAGGGGTTTGGGTGCAGGACTTGATGAGCTAGGCACACTGCTGGCCTAAGTGCTCAATAACTCAGAGAGATTACCTGACACAAGCCACAGTTAACCCCCGTTTTCCTGCCCCCAAGAGGCAGCGGTCAATTTTATAACCCCAGTAACCACAGATCACTTGCCCATCTGTAAAACAGGCATAATTACCTGTCTGTCTGCCTCGAATGATGGGCATGAAGGTACTCTGCAGCCCCAGAAAGTTGGTGTGGGCGCTAAGCACTCTCAGCTGTCAGTTCAAGGGGGGAGGAGTTTGTTCTCTCACCGAAGAGAATAAAAGGAGAGAACTCCAGCCCCGTGCAGCAGGGGGTCATCTTGAGCAGTCTCCTGCCTTCAGATTTTCACTCTGGATCCAATGTGACCTCTCCGCCCCTTACAGACATCAGAACAGAATGACGCAAGTTCCGTTTGGCCTGTCTCAACGGCCCAAACCTCCCTGCCTCGGGAGCAAGCCTCCTTGCTCTCACCAAGCGTCCCCACTGCTTCTCCCTCCGTTCATACAAGTCAGTGGCACTACCATCCTCCTCCACCCCCCCACCGCTAAGGCCAGAAACCTGGAGCCATCCTTGACGCCTCTCTTTCTTCCACCACCGTGCCCCTCCGTCTAAGCCATCAGCATACCCTGCTTGCTGTACCTCCAATACTTCCTCCAAATCCCACCACTTCTTTCCTATCTCCCACTACCACCATCACCTGGCGAACTGCAGGAGCCTTCCCACTGTTCTCCCCGCTGCCACCCTCAACCCTCTCAATCTATTCTCCCCAGAGAAGCCAGAGACATCCCTTGAAGAAATAAATCACATCTTGACATCCCCCTGCTTAAAACCTTCCACTGGCTCCCCACTGTCATAAAACAAATCTCACCTCCCAGCCTCAGCCTATAAGGCCTTTTGTAATCTGACCACCACTACATCTCCATCCCCATTCTTAACTCTCCCCCTCACTCACCCTGTTCCAGCCACTCTGGCCTCCTCACAGCTCCAGAAACTAAGTTTGTCCCTGCTTCAGGGCCTTTGCACATGCCTTTCTCTCCACCTGGAATGTTCTTCCTTCTGATGTCTGTGTAAGTGGCTTCCTTTCTCCATTCAGGGCTTGGCTCAAAGGTCCCTTCCTCACAGAGGCTATCTGTGACCCCCCAAGCTGAAATAGTTGGAAATACTCCTTCTTCCTCATAGCCCCCACCCGCCAATATCACTTTATCCTATTATTTGCTGAGCACGGAGCATCTTACCACCTGAAATTTACATGCTTACTTCTTTGTCCACCCTCCTAAGAGACTGCTGGCTCCGTGAGGGCAGGGATTTTTGTCTACAGTATACATGCTCTGGCATATCCCAAGGTTTAGCTCAGTGCCTGCTACACAGTAGATGCTCAATGAATACTTGATTGGCTGAATACACCCCCCACCTGATGCCAGTTTCTTGCCTGGACACTCACGTCTACCACGGGGCTCTGGTTCACACCCGAGGCTGGAAACTGGGAGCTAATGCGGGTCCCTGCAGATGGGCCCCCGGCCCCCGACACTGTCTCCACCATCAGCAGCACACAGAGCCAGCTGAGCACCCAGTACAGATTCAGCAGTCCTCTGGCCATCAGCCCCCAAGGGGCCTGGCCCTCACTCTCCGCTTCCCCTTCTGTCGTGTTTCAGTTCCAAACAGCTGGCACCTCTAGTGGCCTGTAGGGTAGGGGTGAGAAAGAGGGACAGTGTCACTGAAGACTGCAGGATCCAACAGGAGGGGCCTGAAAACTTTTTCAGCTGAAGAACTGCCCCTCCTCCTACCCACACCAAAGGAAAGCCCAGGTGGGAGCCCACATTCCGGATGGGCCCGACTCATTTAGCATGCAGATTAGATAGCCCTTCGTTCTGAATCCCCAGTAGTGTTTCCATGGAAACCTAGGCTAATAACTCCTCTGATGGGGAAATCAAGGCCCAGGAGGAAGTGAATTGCTCAAAGTCACACAGCCTGTCAGCAGCAGAGCTGGGCTGGACTTTAGCATCTGTCTTTTTCCCTCAACACCAGGGAAAAACCAGCTTTGTTTTTCTTCCAAAGAAATTAAACTGGAAAGAAAAAAAAAAAAAAAAGTCCCCGGGACACGCATTTTCTTCTTTGGCTCTTCCACAGGTTGTAGTTGAGCATGTTTTGTTTTGCCTTCAGGAAAAGCAAAGCCCAGAAAACAACAAAGCCCAGATTTACCAACGTTTTTCGGTAAATCTTCGCTCAACGTCCTGGCGGGGGCAGGAGGGGGAGGACGCGGCTCTGGGGGAAGAACAGGGGGCAGAAGGGCCTGTCTCAGCACTCTTTCCTCACCTGTTGACAGGCTCTTCCCTCCTGCTGTTCTCTGTAACTGCACTTGGCACTGACTTGGAACCGGACACTCCAGGTCTGCAGTACAGTCTCAGCCACTAACGAGCTGTGCGGCCTTGGGGAGGTCATTTCATGTCTCTGAGCCTCTGATTCCTCATCTGTAAAAGGAAGACAAATGTTGGCGCATCAGAGCAAACGATAAGGGCTTAATAAGGGCTCGCGCCTCAGGTGTTCCCAACTTGAGGATCAGCACCTGTCTCCTATTTATTGGCCGCCGATTTCTCGCACTCATTCACAAGGGGGCATTTATGCAGCGCTTCACGTGCGCCTGTCCGAGGTCAGGAGTTCAGACGCTCAGATCTGCACACCCGACAGGAAGGGGCAGGCGCAGGAAATTGGGGCTGCGATCACTTTTGCGGCTGCACTTTCTAGGTGCCAGACCACGGGAACGTCAATGTGCTCCGTTTCCCAATCCGGGCGGATGTTGAGAAGCTGAACTCCGGGCGCCAGTCCTCCCGCGGCGCCCAGGCGGGCGGGGAGGTTCCTCTTACCTTGCGAGGAGCCTCGGACCAGCAAACTCCGCACCTCGACCCCGCCGGGCTTCGCGGCCTTTCCAGTCCCTGCCCACCGGCCCGAGCCGCCCGAACTTCTGCTCCTGACGCCGAGAGCCCAGGGTTCCCGCCTGCGGGAGCGCCCGAGTCTGCTCCAGCCGCTCAGCCCTGGCTCGGCCCCAGCTAACCCCGCGTCGGCCTCGCCCCGGCCTCGCCCCTTACACAACCCCGCCCAGAGGACACGCCCCCAAGGGCTCGTCCCGCCTCTTCCCTTAAAGGCACAGGCTCACTCGAGGTCTGTCGGTTCTGTTTTCGCCGCTAAAGCAGAAGCTGAGATGAAACCTGGTGGGTATAAACAGTAGGAGGCCGGAGAGGTACAGTGTTGGGTGAAACTAGAGGGTTCTATTCCCGAGGGACGGGTGGGTGAGACGGCGTCAAAATGCTTCTGGTAATCAGTGGTGATAAGAAGTATTTGAGGGGCTTCCCTGGTGGCGCAGTGGTTGAGAGTCCGCCTGCCAATGCAGGGGACGCGGGTTCGTGCCCCGGTCCGGGAGGATCCCACATGCCGCGGAGCGGCTGGGCCCGTGAGCCATGGCCGCTGAGCCTGCGCGTCCGGAGCCTGTGCTCCGCAACGGGAGAGGCCACAACAGTGAGAGGCCCGCGTACCGCAAAAAAAAAAAAAAAAAGAGAAGAAGTATTCGAGAAGATCCCAGGCAGGGAACGCTCCGCCTTACACACAAAAACTCTGGCTGTGCTGCCTCCCTTTGAGAGATCTCCTAACTGGGTTCAGCATTTCCCTCTAGCAGGGTGGCTTTTAAAAGAAGAATATGGCAGGGAATTCCCCGGCGGTCCAGTGGTTAGGACTCCGCGCTTCCACTACAGGGGGCACGGGTTCGATCCCTGGTTGGGGAATTACGGTCCCGCAAGCCGCGCAGCGGGGCTGAAAAAGAAAAAAAGAAGAAGATGGCAAATAGGTCAAAACAAGGGAGTTAGTCGATCTACTAGCCCTGACGGATATAGCCCCCCCTCCCCAGTTTCCTAGCCTCCCGGGGGAGTTCTGGTCGCCTCCGTCTTTCCTTCTGTTGGGGTCGGGGAGGGCACCGAGGCTGGCACTGGGGATGCTGAGGCTGAGGTCACGCTCCTCCTCCTCCAGCAGCCCCGCCCCTACCTCCACAGTTTCCACGCATCTAATCCCACCACCTCCCTCTCTCAAAGTCCGTCCTGCTTCCTCATCCCCTTCAGCACCGAGGCCCAGCTCTGAGCCCTCTGAAGGGCGATCGAGGCCCTTCAGCGTCCAGTCCTAGCTCACCTTTCCGACTTCATCTTTTATCCCCACCTCCTCCCCCTCCCATTCTAGCCCCGGAAGCGGGGGACTTACACACGGCCACACCGCTGCTCCTTCTGAGCCCCTTGCCCGGGATGCCAGCCCTTCCTTTTTCTACCTGACAAACTCTTATTACTCATGTGCCAGGCCCAGCTCAAAAGCTACCATCTCTGGGTGGTCTTCCACCCTCCTCCCTGACAGCCCCCGCCTTCCTTACCTTCCGAGCACTCTAGTTCCCCACCCTAGAGAGGACAACTGTGGTCTCTGTGGTGACCACCAACACTGTGGTCTAGAGCACGATATCTTTGGAATCTCGGCATATAGATTATAGTGATTATTACAGAGTATAGCCATGAGTATTACAGTGAGTGTCCACGTGCTTGTCCCATTTAATAGCCCTGTGGGGTGAGGGCTACCGAGATCCCCGTTTCACAGAGAAGGGAAATCGAGGTTCAAGGAGATGAAGCGACCTGTCCGCAGGACACCCACCAGGAAGTGGCAAAGATTTGCACCTAGGTCTGTGTGACCCCAAGTGAGTCCCCTTCACCACCACGGGCTGAGTGTCCTACATCACTCAGAGGTAAGGCTGGATCTGTCTGACATTCAGCCCCCCTATTCAGAAGGCCCATGGCCTGGGTGATGTCAACTGAAAAAAATGCACAACAGTTGAGTCTTGGTTTTATTGGGACCTTACTGAGGACTATAGTCAGAGAGACAGCGTCTCAGAAAGCTCAGAGGAACTGCTCCGAAGAGGTCAGGGAGAAGCCAGTATATATATAAATGTTTTGGCTGGGAAATACATGTAGTCAAGCATACATCTCGGTAAAAGATGACTGCTAATCACAAAAAAACAGACATCTCAAGTTAATGATTTTAGTGCTTTTCTATGGGTGGGAAGATGCAAGAATCTGGGGTCATTGAAATCCTTCCCTAGATATGCATGTTGACCATCTAGAGGCCATATATCCAAAACACAGAATACTTCTGTTTTTCTCCATCCTGAATTCCCCTCAGGGTATACTGGAGGAGGGCAGCTATAGCAGCTGATGACCTGATCCTTGTAGAACTGGAATGACAGGCAACATTTTTTCTTTACAACTTAAAAATAATAAAGTGGACAAACAAATGCCCTCCATTCAGATTAAAAAACAGAGCTATCAGAACCTTAGGGGTCCCTGAAATCGCTATCAACCTGCTGACTGTGTAAATCACTCCATCACTATAAGTGTAAAACTTTGTTTTATATACATATTTATTCACACATATAATGTATATAATGTATCCTCTATAAGATAGTATATATAATACACATAATAAATACATTATAATGTATAATATATAAAATGTTATAATCTATGATATATATTATATATGATTATATATACTATAGATTATATAGTATATATAGTATATATAATATATATATTATATATTATAATATATATATTATATGTAGATTATATAGATTATATAGATATAATCTATATCTATATATAATCTATATAGATTTTATATACCTATTTATATAGCTTTACCACTATATAAGTATTCCTAAGCAATGACTTTTGTTTTGCCTGTCTTTGAAGTTTATATAAATCAGCGCTTCCCTGGTGGCACAGTGGTTAAGAATCTGCCTGCCGATACAAGGGACACGGGTTCAATCCCTGGCCTGGGAAGATCCCACATGCCACGGAGCAACTAAGCCCGTGTGCCACAACTACCAAGCCTGCGCTCTAGAGCCTGTGAGCCACAGCAAGAGAAGCCACCGTAATGACAAGCCCGCGCACGGCAACGAAGAGTAGCCCCTGCTCGCCACAACTAGGGAAAGCCCCCACGACGAAGACCCAACGCAGCCAAAAATAAAAAAAGAAAGTTTAAATAAAAAGTTTATATAAAAGTTTATATAAATCAAATAGTGCTTTATATATTCTTATGTGACTTGCTTCTTTCTTGCACCATCCTGTTCGTGAGCTTCAACCCTGTCATCTATGTGGTGGCAGTTTGTGCATTTTCTGTGCTGTGTAATAAACAGTTCATGGCATGACTACATCAACGTTTATCTATCCATTTCTCTGTTGATGGATATATGTGTGTTGTTACCAGGTTTTTGCTACCGATGGCATCTTTTTACACATCTTCTGGTGCACTTGTAAAATAATTTTTCTAGGGCATTGTGTCGCTCACTGTTCAACCAGAGAAACAACCCCAGTAGGAGACCCACGTTAAAAGGTCTGTCACGGCTTCCCTGGTGGTGCAGTGGTTGAGAGTCTGCCTGCCGATGCAGGGGACATGGGTTCACGCCCTGGTCCAGGAAGATCCCACATGCTGCCGTGCGGCTGGGCCCATGAGCCATGGCCGCTGAGCTTGTGCATCCGGAGCCTGTGCTCCGCAACGGGAGAGGCCACAACATTGAGAGGCCCATGTACCACAAAAAAAAAAAAAAAAAAAAAAAAAGGTCTATCACAAGGAATGGATTTATGGACTGTGGAGGCTGGCTAGGCAAGTCTGAAATTCACAGGATGGGCTGATTGGAAACTCGGAGGTACCAGCCATCCACAGGCAGAAATGCTTCTTCCAGGAAGACTCAGCTCTGCATATAAGGCCTTTCAACCAATTGGATCAGGCCCACCCAGATGATCTAGAATAGTCTCCCTTACATAAAGTCAACTGATTATGGACTTTAATCACATCTACAAAATCCCTTCACAGCAACACCTAGCTTAGTGCTTTTTTAAAAAAAATTTATTTATTTATTTATTTATTTTTGGCTGCGTTGGGTCTTCGTTGCTGCACGCGGGCTTTCTCTAGTTGTGGCAAGCCGGGGCTACTCTTCGTTGCGGTTACACGGGCTTCTCCTTGTGGTGCCTTCTCTTGTGGCTCGCGGGCTCTAGAGTGCAGGCTCAGTAGTTGTGGTGCACGGGCTTAGTTACTCCGCATGTGGGATCTTCCTGGACCAGGGCTCGAACCCGTGTCCCCTGCATTGGCAGGTGGATTCTTAACCACTGCGCCACCAGGGAAGTCCCTAGCTTAGTGCTTATTGAATAACTGGGGACTGTAGCCCAGCCAAGTTGACACATAACACTGACCTTCACAGTTATAGACCTGGGAGTGGGATTGAAGCAAAAGGAGTCACAAGTGTGCATCTTTATACATGATATTTCATTTGTCACAAGTGTGTCTTTCCTTTCTTATTGGAAGGACAGAAAGAAAAGTTTGTTAAAGTCTGAAAATCAATAAAATAATGAAATTAACTCTGCCCTCTACCCCCTTCTAAGGACCCACCACACGCTAACCCTGCCCCTGCCCTGACTCAGATAACTAAAGTTAAGAGCAGGTATGTGCAAATACACACATACAAGAATTCTAACTTGGATTTCATGTCACTTTTGTAAAAAGTAGGCTCGCATCGTTGACGTTGTTCTGTAACTTGCATTTTTAAAAATTAATAATGCTTCATGGGATCCTCTCATGCTGCTACATTTAAGTCTAAAATCATTCATTATAATAGTTGCTTGATATTCTATGGGATGAGGGAAGGTGCCATAACTTTGCAAACACTCCCACGTAGGTGGGTACTTGCTGTGTTTCTGGGTTTTGCCCCTTGCAAACACTGCTCCATACACATCCTTGAAGACATTTACCTTTGGTGAATATGCTTTAATTTCTGTAGGACAGAATCCTGAAAGTGGAAGGCAGATCAACAGGCATGCATATTTTAAATGTCAACAGCTGTAGCACATCCCTTCCTTAAGAAGCTGTAGCAAGCCACAGTCCCACCAGTAATGTCCTATCAGGGAGTATCCATTTCCCTGCTTTCTCACCAGCACTGATTTTTTTTTCAACATCTTTATTGGAGTATAATTGCTTTACAATGTTGTGTTAGTTTCTGCTGTATGACAAAGTGAATCAGCTATACGTATATCCCCGTATCCCCTCCCTCTTGCGTCTCCCTCCTACCCTCCCTATCCCACCCCTCTCGGTGGTCACAAAGCACCAAGCTGATCTCCCTGTACTGTTGTCCTCAAGTCCATTCTCTACGTCTGCGTCTTTATTCCTGTCCTGCCCCTAGGTTTGTCAGAACCATTTTTCTTTTTTAGATTCCATATATATGTGTTAGCATTCGGTATATGTTTTTCTCTTTCTGACTTACTTCACTCTGTATGACAGACTCTAGGTCCATCCACCTCACTACAAATAACTCAATTTCATTTCTTTTTATGGCTGAGTAATATTCCATTGTATATATATGTGCCACATCTTCTTTATCCATTCATCTGTCGATGGACACTTAGGTTGCTTCCATGTCCTGACTATTGTAAATAGAGCTGCAATGAACATTGTGGTACATGACTCTTTGAATTATGGTTTTCTCAGGATATATGCCCTGTAGTGGGATTGACCAGCACTGATTTTTTAACAGTTGGGTTACTTCTTACCAACACAATGGGTAAAAAATACTTTCTCATCATTGCTTTGATCTGTATTTTTCCCTGTTGGCAAAGCTGACAAGTTTCCATCAGCTTAGCAACTATTTGCATTTTCTTCTCCGTGAACTGTCAGCTCACATTCTTTGAGTATTTTTCTATGGGGCCGTTGCCATTGTGCCATTAGCAAAATTGTCAGTTTTGGTAGGACTCTGAACATTAAAGCATCTCCCATTTTGTGGCCCCCATAGGCAGCAGATAAGAATTAAGTCTCTGGATCAGCGAGATCCATGTCCCCTGCTCACTTGAGTTTGTTCCTTGGGGAAGTTATCTCTCTTCTTGGAGTCCAGTTTTCTATCTTTAAAATGTGGTTAAGGGTTTCCTGGCTCTCTTAGGGTTGTTGATTTAAGGAGAAAGATTTAAGGGGAAAACACATGTCATGTGCCCGGCAAGTGGATGTCAGATGTCGTTATCAGGGGTCAAGTCTACAGGAACATGGAATTGCTCGGTGGCCACGTGCAGCACACCTGGGGTGCTTTGTCAGCAATAGCCACAGGGGGTCACATGACCCTTAGAGAGTATCAAAGGCTGTGCACTGGGACAATGCTGTCCCAGCAGAAGGACCTGCTTCTTGCTGCCGGGGCCATCCCTGAGTAGGGCCTGGGTACTCTCTGCCCGGAAGTCCCATTCTCTTGAATGATGGGGACCTCAAAAACTGGCTGGAACAGGGTAGCCTCTAGACAGGGGCCCTTGTTGGGTGGGGGGAGTGGAGAGCACAGGCCAGGATCCTGAGTATGTAAGGTCTGCCCCTTTGCCGGGGGACCCATGCAAGCTCCCATGTCTTCCTGGCTTCTGTAGTGCCTGGCACTGCACACAATCCTCTCAACAAGCCCAAATGATGCAAACGATTATTATCCCCTTTTTACTGGAGCTCAGAGAGGTGAGGTCACTTCCCCAAGATCACACAGCCAGCAAATGATGGAGCTGGGATTTGAACCCAAGTCTGTCTGAACCCCCAACTCCATGCTCCAAGCCGTTACCCCTCACAGTCTGGCTAATGAGAAATGTGACTGCTCTTGCTTCCAGTGGGTCAGTCCACAGTGAGGACATGGACCAAATGCCAATGGGAAGTGTCACCCAGAATTCTCCATGCAGCAGCTTTAGACAAGCACAGCGTGCTTAGAAGGCATTAATGCTAAAAAGTAACATTAACTGAGTGTTGTTTCAGGTGCTGTACAAGGGTCTTATTTAATCTCCTGGCAGCCCTATGAGGTGGTAGATCCTGTTCTTGGCCCCTTTATAGAGATGAATAAACTGAGGCACAGAATGGCACATCAGTTTGGCCAAGGATCCCCAGGGAATGAGGGTTGGAGTGGGGACAAAGGCCCAAATCTGTCTCTGCACTACCTTTCTGAGGGCGGCGAGAAATGTTACCATAATTGGGAAAGTAGTTTGGAATTGGTGGAGTGTGCCCTCTGGGGGTGGCCACTATGGGCAGCGTCCACAGTGCTGTGGAACTGAGTTCAAATCCCCGCTTTGACATTTCCTGGTTGTGTGACCTGGGCAAATCATTTCACCTGCTTGTACCTCAGTCTCCCCACCTGTAAAATGCGGGTAGTCATAGTGGGGACTTCCTGGGTAGCTGTGAGGATTCCGTAATAGAAAGTGTTCACAGGTTATGATTGACAATGATGCTTACTAATGTCAAGGGAGTGTCCCTTTCCAGAGATGGGAAGGGAACGAGCGTGCCCGCTCTGGTCCAGCTCACCAAGGGTATGGGGAGTGGTGGAAGGGCACTCTCAAAGCTTTAGAAAGTTACTTTGGGGCCAGTCAAGGACATCCCATTATCTCAAGCAACTCTCTTCCCTGGCCTCCTTTATGTTTTTCCAAGACCACAACCGCCAGGACGTGTCAGAGCAGCCCAGTCTGCCTCCCCCATCATGACGGTGACCACTTACCACACCTTGGCCCACCTCCCCCAAACCCTGCCTTTCTCATACCCTTCACTCCCCAGCTCAGAAACCACCCATGGCTCTCCGAGGCTCCCAGAGCTCACTGTCCACCATCTACCTTCAACCTACTCTTCCGAACGACCTCCCACTCTCATCCTCCGTTCACAGCCAGTCCACAAGCACACGCTCTGCAGGTGCCGAGCTCTGAGCCAGGCTCGGGGCAGGGAGAAAGCTGAAGATGGGACCTGTCATCGGATCCAGCCAAGCCGGTTTACTCCCTGCCCCAGAATCAGCCTTGTAGAGGCTATACCCACTGCTGGGAATGCCCTCCCTTCTCTTTGATTCTAACCCTAACTCTATCCGAAGTTAGAAACGACAGAAACCAGCTGTGGGAAACCAGAGTGTGATCGATTTAACCTACCATTGCTTAAAGATGTAGATGCAGACGCTGACCTATGAATAGACATAGGGATATAGACATATATAGAGAAACATATGGGTAGACAAATGGATATACTTACAGGCATATAAATAGGCATACACCTACTATGATCCCACCAGCAATGTACATGAGTTCCAACTTCTTCACATCCTCTCCAACTGTTATATTCTTTTTTCTTTTTAAAATTATAGCCATCCTAATTGACGTGAAGTGGTATTTCACTGTGGTTTTGATTTGCATTTCTCTAATGACTAATGACATTGAGCATCTTTTCATGTACTTATTGGCCATTTGCATATCTTCTTTAGAGAAATGTCTATTCAAGTCCCTTGCCCACCTTTTAATTGGGTTTTTGTATTTTTGTGGTTGAGTTGTAGGAGTTCTTTATATATTCTGGATTTTAAACCCTTATTAGATGTATTATTTGCAAATATTTTCTCCCATCGTGTGGGTTGTCTTTTTACTCTCTTGATGCTGTCCTTTGAGGCACGAAAGTTTTTAATCTAATGAAGTCCAATTCATCTTTTTCTTTTGTTACCTGTGCTTTTGGGGTCATATTTAAGAAACCATTGAAGTCCCCAACAGGGACTTCCCTGGTGGCACAGTGGTTAAGAATCCACCTGCCAATGCAGGGGACACGGGTTCGAGCCCTGGTCCGGGAAGATCCCACATGCCTCGGAGCAACTAAGCCCGTGTGCCACAACTACTGAGCCTGTGTTCTAGAGCCCGCGAGCCACAACTACTGAGCCCGCGCACCACAACTACTGAAGCCTGCGTGCCTAGAGCCCGTGCTCCACAAGAGAAGCCACTGCGATGAGAAGCGTGCGCACCGCAACGAAGAGTAGCCCCACTCGCTGCAACTAGAGAAAGCCCCCGCACAGCAATGGAGACCCAATGCAGCCAAATATAAAGAAATTAATTAATTAATTAATAATAAAAAAAAAGAAACCGTTGCCAAATCCAAGGTCATGCAAGTTTTCCTCTAGGCTTTCTTCTAACAGTTTTATAGTTTTAGCTCTTAAAATTTAGGTCCTTGATCCACTTTGAGTTAATTTTTGTGTATGGTATAAAGAAGGGGTCCAACTTCATTCTTTCATGTGGATATCTAGTTTTATCAGCACCATTTGTTGAAGAGAACATTTTTCTTCATTGAATGATCTTGACACCCTTGTCGAAAGTCAATTGACCATAAATGTAAGGCTTTATTTCTGGGCTCTCAATTCTATTCTATTGGTCTATATGTCTATTCTTCTGCAAATACTACTCTGTTTTGATTACAGTCACTTTGTACCAGTTTTGAAATCTAGGTCCCTTGAAACCCCTTATGAATTCCAGGATGGGTTTTCCCATTTCTGTAAAAAAAAAAAAAAAAAAATACCGTTGGGATTTTGATAGGGATTGCACTGAATCTGTAATCTGTATATCCCTTTGGGTAGTATTGTTATCTTAACAATATTAAATCTCCCAATTCGTGAACAAAACTCCATTTATTTTTTTAGGATCTCCTGATTACCATTTTAATGGGGGATTCTTAAAAGTGGGAATGCCTACAGAACTCAAAGATTTGAATCCCTAATGGTCAAATTTGAGGTCGACGGGAAAGACTCATTTCTCTAATAGACACAGCATAGAATGATTTCAGAAATACCACAGATTACTTCAGTAGAATCTATCCAGTGTCCCTAGGCTTGGGGGAAGCCGAATTAAAAGACAAAAGTTGTTTCAGAGCCTTTGGTCTGCTTTTCCTTCTCTATTAGTGAGCAGTTAACGAACAGTATGTGGAAATAATAGCTTGCTGAAAGATGCTTTATTGCATGGATCGTGACTTAAAATGAACCTCCGGCGACTGCACCACAGTGGCTTTAAGCATTCGTAACCATTTTCTAGGACTTTCCTGCTTTCTGCACAGGCTAGTTTAACTCTCTCGAAGACCACAAGATGGCAGCAAGAGCACGGCTACAAAGAGTTCAGGAGTAGAGGAAAAGATGGGTTGCACATGGTGGACCTGGGACTATGAGTGGGAAGCTGCCCGATGCCCATGGGTGGACACGCTCAACGTAAGAGTAGCTATGGAATTGTTAGAATACCAACATTTTTCTATATTATACACCTGTAACTTATATAAAATTGTACATCAACTATACTTCAATTTAAAAAAAAGAAACAAAGCTTTACGTACAGAAAGGTGTGTTGTGGCCATTTTTCAAAAGGCAAAATCTTTTTCGAAAATGTTCAACAAAAGAGAATGACTAAATTACATGCCATGATGACTTATCCATATGATGGGATACAATGACATCCATATGACGGAATATTATGGTGTTTTCAAAGAACATGAGAAAGAATATGTCATTCTCATGATGACATGAGAAAGTACCCATGATTCCGTACCAAGTGGCAAAAGCGAGACACTCTATAAGTATGATGATTCCATCTTTGTAAATATAAATGTATTTGTATGGATGCATAGAAAAACAGATGGAAGGTTAACCGAGATCCTTCCTGGGTGGTAGGGATCAGGGGTGACTTTTAGAAGTGGGTTTCATTTTTTCAAAATTCTCTAGTATGCCTGAATTAAGTGTATAATCTGAAAAATACACAAACACACACACACTCACACAAGAAAACCAGCATTTTCCTTTAATACTGCAGGTGGAGGAAATGAGGGGAAAATTAGGGATAGTAAAGCTCTCTCTCCCTGCCCTCCACATCTCTCTCCCCCATGTGAAGACACACCAAAAAGGCAGCCACCTGCAAGGCAGGAGGAGAGCCCTCGCCAGCTGTTCCCCAGTTATAGCCTTTTATAATAAGCTGGTAATCTAGTAAGTAAACTGCTCTTCTGGTTCTGGGAGCCATTCTAGAAGATTACTGAGCCTGAGGAGGGGGTCGTGGGAACCCCCGATTTATAACTGGTTGGTTAGAAGTACCAGAGGCCTGGACCCTGAAGTGGAGGTGGCGGCCGTACTGTGGGACTGAGCCCCTCACCCGTGGCGTCTGACATGGACTCCGGGTAGAGAGGGTCAGGATTGAATTGAGTTGTGGGACACACAGCTGGTGTCGGAGAATTGCTCAGTGTGAGAAAATCTCCCCACTCCCAATCTGGTGTCAGAAGTATTGGGAATTCTCTGGTGGTCCAGCGGTCGGGACTTGGCACTTTTGCTGCCAAGAGCCCAGGTTCGATCCCTGGTCGGGGTATTGGGGTCCTACAAGCCGTGCAGCACAGCCAAAAAAAAAAAAAAAAAAGAAGCACTGGGACTGGTGTCAGAAATACTGAAGGCCGAGGAAAAAAAAGAGTTTTCCCGCTTACATGTGAGTTGCCTTCCCTGGACACAGGCTGGGCAGGCATGGAGTGACTGGTCCCAGAGCGGGGGAGGCCAATTCCCCTGTGGGCCCAGGCCCCGAGCTGCTTACCACCACCTGCCCGTGAGGCAGCAGCTGCTGAAACAAACGATCACACGTTTAGTGGCTCAAGACCACGCAAGTTCATCAGCTCACAGTTCCGTGGTCAGAGGCCCAGCACGCCTGGCTGGTGTCTCTGCTCTGCGCGGCACAAGGCTGAAATCAAGGCGCTGGCCGGGCCGCGTTCCTTACCTGCAGGCTCTAGGGAGGGTCTGCCTACAGGTCACTCCGCTCGTTGGCTGAGTCCAGGTCCACGTGACTGCAGGACGGAGGTTCCTGTTTCCCTGCGGCTGTCAGCTCCTAGAAGCCTAGAATATTCCCTGACTCGGCCCTTCGAGCCGGCAACAGCGGCTCAGATGCCCCACCTGCCTCTTCTTCAGCTGAATCTCTCTGGCTTCAGGTGGGGCTGCTTCTCTGCTTTTAAGGGCTCGCGGGATTAGATTGGACCCACCTGAACCCACCTGAATAACTCAGGATCATCTCCCCATCTCTAGGTCCTTAATCACATTTTCAAAGTCCCTTTGCCACGTAAGGTAACATATTCACAGGTTCCAGGGACTAGGATGCGGACATCTTTGGGGGGTAATTATTCCACCTACCACACCCCCTTCTTGCTTTCCCAGGTCTCTTGTGGGTTGTGGCAGTTTCCCCTCTCGCTGTCAGAGCTCATAGGCGTCACCCACTGGCTATCTTGTTCTCCCATTATTCTGGCATCACCATGGCCAAGCCCTGGGGAGGGATCCCTTTTCCTGACCAGCACCCCCAGCACAACAGCTGAGACTTCTCCCTTTTCCGGGTGATGACTTCCTGCTCCATCAACTGGAGCCTTGTCCCTCAGAACATGAGAAGTTCTCCTTTGCAGTTCCCAGCCTGGCCCTATAACAAAGGGAAGGTAACTTGGATTCTGTACCTCTTTGAGGATCTTCATCCACAGCGAGCATGATGGACACCGTTGGTGCTCAGATGGAACCCTCTTGGTTGGGTTGGGTTGAGCTGGGTTCAGTTACTGGGATCATCACATTTTGCTCCCTGCGCCAACTTCTTCCCTCCAGGTCTACACCCCACTCACAGTGGACCCAGGCCAGTTCACACAGGGTGGCCCCAGGAGAGCAAGCGTGAGAGAGAACGAGATATAAAGAACTTTCTTCACCTTTCCCTGGCTGAGGTTCATCCCATGCACTGATGAGAAGAAATAGAACCAAAGAGTGATAACATTTTACCCACTCAGATTTGACCAAACACAGCTGGAGAAGCCTCAGGTCACAGCAGCCAATACCCTCCAGGATGCAGGCTCCAGAGAATCCTTTTATCCACAAGTTCTCCCCATTGGTGGCCTCATTTGTGATCTGATGCCCATACCCTTCCCAAACTCCTCCTGGGCCATTGACCAGTCGCCATGTGTAGCCCTGCTTCCAATCATTGCTTACTTCCTTTGATGTAAGTGACCTCGTTGCCAGGGTAACCAGCAGTGGAACATGGGCCTTGGGTCTTGACCTTTAACTCCACTTAACTGGATTCTTGCCATGTTCTTGGCTCATTGCCCTTTGGTAGTTGTAAAAATGCACACACCCTTCCACATTTCTTGTCCTTGTTTCTCCTGACTTTGCTGTTCTCTTCCTATGAAGTCTGTCTGGCCTATACATTTTCCCTGGAGTTTGCTAACTCAATCCCTTTTGTCTCTTACAGCTTTTTTTTTTTTTTTGGCAAAACTACTTACTGGATAGGGCTGTGTGCTCCATGGGCCTCACACCAGCTGGCACACCGTGTCTGGCTGTCCCTCTCCTACTGATGCTATAATTAAACTGTAGATTTGGGAGGTGACACTCTCTCCTGCATCTATCATAGAGCTCCCCATCAGCACTTCATCTAATGGTTTCATCCATTGACCATCTCTGCTTAAATCACCTATTTCATCAGAGGTTGCAAAATTGATGTTTCTAAGTTGTCGTTCTTTCAACACATATTAAGTAGAATATTTCTGTTAAAATTTTTGTTTCCTTATCAGTCATGGCTGTTTGTTTATCCTGAAATAAAGTTTGTACAAGAAAGGCTGGATTTATTTCCTATTCATTGTTGTTAGTTGCCAATTTTGTGGAAAAAACATGGGCTGGTGCCCTAGTTACTTTCAATGATGATCCATGGCCACATGTTTCTTGATCCTGAAACTTTTCCTTATCTTTGCTCTTAATGAACTTAAATATCTACTGAATGCTGAGAAGACTGAAATGGTCCCTTTGTGCCTCTGGGGTGAGCTTTAAGTTGCTCACTTTATCCTGACTGGTCTTCGTCCACTGTATACAAATCACTTAGCACATGGTTGTAAATTGCCCTTCATTGTTCTATAAGGGACCTGGGGTTATGTGTTCTCCTTCCTCTAGGTACATCATAAGCCCCTGGAGGGTGGGGCAGTGTCTTATAGTTTCCTATCTATGGATCTAGGGCAAGTTCAGGTGTCTAGAGGTGTCTGGTCATTAGTTGTAGCCTGAGTAGATGTGAACTTGGTCATTCTTTCATTCCTCAACCCGAGGCCACAGCAATTTCCTTTGTCCTTGTTCTGGGAAAGAACAGTGGTGCATTCCAACACCAACTCACTGACACCAATCGGGTGTCCTACAATGATTCAATTCAATTCTGACATTACTTGAAGGTGGGGCAGACCCTACAGGTTAAAGGGCAAGGTCCCAACAAGATCATCCCCACTTCAGATCCCAGCTGCAGACAACACTGACTTCTGCCTGACTTGGCTACAAATTCAGGGGTTCCCATGACCACCCCCTCAGGTTCAATAATTCATTAGAATGGCTCACAGAACTCAGGAAAGTGCTATACTTACAATCACCATTTTATTATAAAGGATACAAATGAACAGCCAGATGAGGAGATACATAGCGGGTGAGGGCTGGAAGGCTCGTGAGCACAAAAGCTCCCATCCACTTGGGGTCAGGATGTGTTATCTTCATGATACATCCATATGCTCAACAACCAGGAAACCTTGTTGTCCAGAGTTTTTATTAGGGTTTCATTACAAAGGCACAATTGATTAAATCACTAGCCATGTGCTTGGATTCAATCTCCAGCCCTCCTGTTCTCTTGGAAGGTTGGGGGAGGGGGTGGGGCTGAAAGTTTCAACCCTCTCATCACACACTTGGCATTTCTGGCATGGCCAGCCCATCCTTTGAAACTATCTAAGGACACACACCTCGTTAGCATAACTCAGGGAGGGTTGAAAGAGGCTCCTTATGAATACAAAATACACCCTATCTGGAAATTCCAAGGGTTTTTTGAAGCTTGGAACTGGGGAAAAGACCAGACCTATTCTTTCTTATATGACAAGCAAGTTGGTGTATGTGGCAGTAATGAAACGTTAAGTGGATATATGAGGTTAAAGCACTTAGATCTTCAAGTATCTTGGAAGCTAAAGCCAGAGGATAAAGCCTTTAGATTTGGCAAGAAGATACTCATGGATGGGGGAGAAAAGGTTGGCTCAGAAGGAAATGACAACAGTTATATATATACATGTATAGTATATTTTATGTATATATAAAACAACTGCTGATATCTATCTATCTATCTATCTATCATCTATCTCAACAGTTATAAGCCAAGCCTTTGGAGAGTTTGCAGGTGTAAGAAGAGGCCAGCTCATTACTGGTTTCAGAGACCTCTGTTCGGCAGGGGCAGACAGGGTTTTGGGTACAGAGGAAAAGAGACAGGTGGCGGGTGGGGTGGAGGAGTATGAGAGCAAGATCATGGAATTACGGGAACAAAGGGGCAGGTGAAGGGCTTCACTTTGGGAAGAGAGCCCTCTTCTAAGACTTGAAGGCAAAGGAAGGAGTTAGTAATTGGGAAACTACAGAATGGTTGACAAATACAGTGCACATAAGCCTGGACGAGAGCAAATGTTTTTAATAACGGAGGTCACACACGGAACAAGACTTCAGCAAGGCGAGGTGAGACTTTACGAAGGACATGGAGGTCTTGATTTCAAGAGGAGTTGGAGAAGCGAGGGAAGGAGTCGTGGGGACCGTCAAGGGAAGAATGGGCTACTCTTTCACACAGTGAACCGATTCTTTAAAAGCAATTGCCTGTCAGTGGTGGGGGAGGCCATGGATGTGCATTAAATTGTTCAGATGAGATTACAGAGAAAGAAGAGGACCAGAGATTAGCTCCTCAGAACCGCATCCTCAAGGGGCCTGAATGCAGCCAGTCATGGTATAAAGCACATGGTGGGATTTCCGCTCTCCTCTTCTGCCGAACAGAGAGGGCAGAGGGGGCGTCGTGCTTCAAACGGTGTTTGAGAGGACAAATTACCTTTGTGGGCTGACCCATTGACGATGATAATAACTTTTCCTAGAAAACAGCTTCATGCCTTAGTCATAAGCCAAATTTCTAATCATACGAGTCATCTGAAAAACATAGATTGTGGCCATCAGGTCAAGCTATTTTGAATAGATTAGATAACTTAATAGTATTATTAGAAAATCAAAGCCCTATCTAGCAGGCCTATGGCAGTGCTTATAAGTCATCTTTCTAAATAAAGCACAATATTTATTATGTACAATGATTTTTGCTATCAATCATGCCTAATATGTTATACCAATAATGATAATATGAAGTGCAGTAATACTGTTCATTCAGGCTTGGGTTTGTAAATTTTGTAGTTTATTAACCATAAAAAAAAAAAAGCAATTGCCTGGTGGTCTCTAGAAGTTTCTTCCAGCATTATTATTCCAGGTATCTACACCTTCTGAATAAGTGCATCTCACTGACAATAGAATGTATCCCTGCTCCGCAACTTCCTGGTGACTGCATTGTCTGGAAAGAAAGAAATATATGTGCAAGAATAATACATATCCAAGCAGTTAGAACCATTGGTTAAAAGAGACAGAAAAAAAAAAAAAAAGAAAGAAGGAAGTATATCTGAGAAGATGACTATTACCAGGGACAATTTTGGGTACTTGTTGACAGAGAACCTGATGGGGGAACCAAGTATGCCTGGTGGCAGGTATCTTGGTTGGCGGTGGAGCTTTGGACAGGGGTGGCAGGCACTCTTGGCTGGCTGACCCAACTCCCATTCACAGCTGTCTTCGCCCCCCTTTTTGGAGCCACTTTTAAGTTATAGGTAGCTGCAACTTGAAATGTAAGAGAGTTTGCTGGATGAGGCTTCTAATAAGATACCCTGGGTGGGTATCCTCCCCCTTTCTGTTCCTCCAACCTGACCGTGAACCCGCCACCTGGAGGTGCAATAGCCACTCTCAGTGCCATGAAGACTCAAATGAACAACTAAAGAGGGTGGAGCCAGGAAGAGCTGGGGATGAGTGTGCCCCAGGGGACACTTGGTCGTGTCTGGAGGCATTTTTGGTTGTTACACTCGGGGGTGGTGCTACTGCATCTGGTGGGTAGAGACCAGGGATGTAGCCCAACATCTTACACTACCCAAGACAGCCCCCACCACAAAGAACTATCCAGCCCCGAATACCAAGTGCCACGGTGGAGATTATCTGCTCCTGGGGAAAGTCCAACGGAGCTGTTGTGTGAGTCCTAGATTGCCTGCCTTAGGATTTCTTGTTATGGGAAGAAAAAACCCAATCGTTTAAGCTCCTGAGTTGGGCTATCTGTTATTTGTGGCTGAGTGATTCCCAAGTTGCTATAGCAGGGAAGCTCTTTGATTTAAGCCTGTCCCAGGGTAATCTCCAGATGACACTTCCTTTAGATGATTCTTACTGGCACTTTCCACGATTGTATGGGACAATCCAACCCATCTTTGAAACAGAGAGACGACAACCATTCAGTAGCTTCTTCTGCTAGAAGATGCCAACACCAACGGTCCCCTCCACCCACGTCGCCAGTAGGATCGGCTGGGTCCAAGATCACAGGCCTAAACGAGAGATTAGACGTCATTAGAGGCATGCTTTTTAGAACCAGTGGCCTCAGAATTGGGGGCCCATTCTACTCTTCGTAATAAACCAATGTGTCTTTCTAGCTTAGATGTCTGTAATTCAAATGTACCAATACAGTTCAGAGTGATTTCCTAGAATTAAATCATATTTGTCAGAAAAGTTCTGAAAGCTGTTCATTATTATACACATGAAGGCATTCTATAAACATCTGTCCATGCTAGGGCAACTGAAATATAATGTATCATTTAATCAACTCTACTGTCAAGTAGGTCACACCATGGTAGGCAAGCCACGGTATGTTGTTGTCTTTTTTTTTTTCTCCTCTATTCTTTCTCAATGTTTCTTTCTTTTCTCTCTTCTCTTTTCTTTTGCTTCCACTGTTTTGGTTCCCTGCTGCTGGTGCTGAGTGGATACATTAAGATTCCTTCGTATTCTTGAAGGATAAAGGTTTTGTGGGATGGAGGTTGGAAAGGGGAGATAAAACCTGATTAATAAACAGCCTGCAGGATACACCAGCAGCGAATATTAGCATTATTTCTCAGGAACACACTTCCAACTTCCACACCTTTTAGACCTGCTAATGAATCCATGCTTTTCCCTCTGACCTAGAAAGATGAAAGCAACTCAGGGACCTGGTACCTTGGTCCTTCCTTCTTTATTCCCCCTGGATGACATTTCTCCTGCCTCCCTGGGATTTTACCCCTGGAGACTGTGGGCGGTTCTGATGGTCAGCACATTCCCTTCTCAGTTTCATATGAGGAATAACAGATCAGGACCCCGTGGGAGGTGAATTCAGGTCACCAAAATAGCATTGGAGGGAATCAGGCTAAGAAATGGAGGGGGCTGAGGTTTGGGGCACCTGGTTCTCTGGATCTGGGTCAGGACGAAGTTCCTCACAATCTCATCATCAAAGCTGTAGTTGACCATCCAGAAGACACAGAGATGCCGATATTTTGTGACCAGCTCCAGGACCGTCCGGAAACCTTCAGCCGTGTCAAAATCCTGCGCCCCACTCCCGTGCTCCCAGGCATAGATGGTGAGCAGCTCCAAGGCATATTTGGGGGGCAGAGACCCCTTTTGCTTCAGTTTGCTTCCACACTGAGGGAAGAGTGGAAACATCAGACGATACTGGTTAAAGCAGGAAGGTGAAATGAGCGTAGCAAGAGCCGTAGAGGGTGCACATGAAGGACTGCTGGGGCCACAGTAGGGCACC
This sequence comes from Mesoplodon mirus, assembly GCF_964341445.2. NCBI lineage: Eukaryota > Metazoa > Chordata > Mammalia > Artiodactyla > Ziphiidae > Mesoplodon > Mesoplodon mirus. The sequence continues at coordinate 15,480,708 of NC_138989.1, forward strand.
CGAGTCTTGAGACGCAGTGCTGGGACTGGTCTGGGAAGGGTCACTCGGCAGCTTAAAGGCAGCCCATGCAGGCTTCTTTGTTGTGCTTTGGCTTTATGTGACTTCCTAGAGTTATAACATAGTACCATTTACTAAAGACCCACTGTGTGCTAACTATGGGGCCAGACATTCCACCTACATCACTCATTCCTGATCCCCCAACATCCCTACACAGCGGGCAGAGGTCGCCATGATGAAGTCATGGGGACGTGATGTGACTTGCTCAAGGTCACCCTGTAGCCCTGAGCACTCTGAGCACCCTGGTCTCCTCGGGTTTCAGGAAGCTGGACACAGAAAGGAGACATCTCCTGAAAGAGCTGCTATTGTGCTGGGTGTCTGCTGTCATGAAAATACTCAGAAACTACCCTGTGAGCAAGACTGATGGGAGTGAAGGGAGGCGAACCAGTATAGAAAATGCAGCCCCTGGTGCTGCCTGTCGCTTCAACCTGCCTTCCAAGAGGTAGCATCTGTGTCTATTAATTATGGACACCTAGCAGCAGATAAGCCATGCTGGTGACTTGTAGGCATGAAAATCCCAACTTCATCTGCCTTTTGGAGGCACGATAACTTGGATTCCTGCAGAATTCTTTGGGTGTCAGAGAAAAGCAAAATAAACCATGGGTAGCAGCTTTGTTGGTGGGAGATGCTTACATATGACCCATCTCAATGGGGTTAGTGATGGGAACTCCACAAAGATACTCAGGGTTAGGCGTGGGAAGATTCTATAATGTGGTCCAGCCCCCAGCATGGGAGACAGTGAGCCCCTGGTAAGTGCTGGTTTCATGGTCACAGAGTACTGATAAAAATAATAACCAGATGGCCAGGACAAGAGCTGTCATACCAATTTGTACCAGTGCTTCACCAGGCGAATTAAATCCTTCAGTTTGGTGGGCCGGGAGCAAACGAAATTGCGCTGTAGCTCCGTGAAACAGGTAGAAAATTCTCCCCCCAGGGCGTCTGAGGATTTATGCAAAGAGATGAGGTCAGCATAGATCCCGGGGCTGGGTGTAGAGCCAGACTTCAGTTCACCTAACATGGGGAAGAAATTTACATTATGCTTTAATCTGTATAGAAAGTAACAGATTTCAAAACACTGTTGACAACTATAATTTAATTCTGGGAAATTATTTTGAACTCTATTAGTGTGTGTGAATTACTATTAGTGTGTGTGAATATCTAAGATATCGGGGGCATCCCCAGAGTAATGAGATATTAAAAATTACATGGTTTATATGAGTATAGGTGGTATTTATTATTAAAGCGTTATCTAGACCTGCACTGTCCAATAGGGTAGCCACCAGCCAAGGTGGCTATTTGCATTCAAACTCATTAAAGGAAAATCAAATGAAAAATTTAGTTCCTTACTCGTACTAGCAACATTTCAAGCCCTCAACAGATACAGAACACAGATACAGGACATTTTCGTTATCCCAGAAAGGCCTTCTGGACAGTGCTGATCTGAAGTTTGCAAACTGTGGCCCCCAGACTAAATCTGGCCGCTTGCTTGTTTTTGTAAATAAAGTTTCATCGGGACACAGTCACGCCCACTTATTAATGTATCGTCTATGGCTGTTTTCAAGCTACAAAGGCAGAGTTGAGCAGTTGTGACAGATACCTTATGGTCCTTAAAGCTGAAAATATGTGCTATCTTGCCTTTTATCTAAAAAGTTAGCTGACCCCCTATCTATATACTGTCATTTCCTCTCTAAAGACCCTAAGAACCATTCAGAGGGAAGGTACCAGAGTCTTCTTGATTTTGATTTGGAAAATGCCTGAAATAGCCTTGGTTTCTTTTAATACACCATGGTGTATCTGTCACTCACGAATTGAATTTCTAAAGGAGTTTTTGCCTAAGATTGAAGGCGAACACCCAGATTTCCTGTCTTTGCCTCAGAATTTCTCCCGCAGTCTGTTTTTTCATTTCCTTCCCTAATACTTGAGGCATTTTATCTATAAATGTGTACTGAATTCCTGTGTACCCCATTCTTTGATAGATGTTGTGAATGACACCATGGGAGTGTAAGATGTGGGTTCTGGCCGTCATAGGGATAAAATAAATGAGAATGAAAATGTATACAGGTGTAAGGTATTGCTATCATTATGAATGCCACCTGTTGGGGCACTGGACCAGGTCCGATTAGTAAGTCACGTGACTTTCCCTACCCCCACCCCACCCCCACCCCCATCACACCAGAATCCCTCTTCCTCTTCCAGAAGCTCAAATCTTAGGAGTCTTACCTAGGGCATTAAATGCAGGCAGCACATCAAAGTCAACACTTTCGTTGAGGACTTTGGATTTCAGAGTGAAGCTCAGCACCCGGGGAGCCTTCCATTTTGAAATCTCAAACTTCACTTCAAAATCCTTCTCCTGCTGACAGGCTTCCAGTTGCTTATGGATTTCCTTGATGATGTTGCATCTCTCATTTTTCTGGGAGGTGTAGCTTTTCAGCGAGTCCACGAACACAACAAGGTCGGCATCGGAGCCACTCTTCAGAGCCGTGCCTTTGGCGGTTGACCCCCCCTAGGGAAGCAAGGCAAATCGAGATACAGCATTTTCTAGAGCTTGAGCCCTCCCCCCATGGGCTGGCGCCCGTTGGGCTAATTAATGAGGTTGCCCGGAGCAGTGCCAAGTTCGAGTCTCCAGTTAGGGCTGATTCTGAAGCAGAGTGTTTCATTTTCTAAATAGAATCATCTGGTTCCAAAGGTGGCTCATCTCATGCCATTTGATGTGTGAATTTGCCCACAAACAATGGATGGGCTAGTTATAAATGACCTGCTTCTCAAGTCAACTTCCTGAAGATTTCTGGTAAAGACTACGTGGCTTTACAGACTCACAGACATGGAGAACAAACTAGTGGTTACAGTGGGGAAAGGGAAGTGGGGAGGGGCACTACAGGGGTGGGGACGTAAGAGGTATAAACTATTAGCAATAAAATAAGCTACAAGGTTATATTGTACAACATGGGGTATATAGCCAATATTTTATAATAACTATAAATGGAGTATAACCTTTAAAAATTGTGAATCACTATACTGTACACCTGTAACATATAATATTGTACAGCAACTATACTTCAATAAACATAAATAAATTTTAAAAAGAGACCATATGAGAAAAAAATCCTCAATAGTGAAAATCTAAAATTTTCCCCCTAGATAAAACAAAATTTGAATGAATCAATATGCAATGAGCAAATTTTAAACACAAGGCACTGTATTAATATCAGCTGAATGTGCTCTGTGAGACATTATATAGATCCCTTTGCATACTTGATCTTATGAAATATAGTCCTCAAGATGTCCATTTACAGTATACTGGACAAACAAACAAAAAGGAGTATGTAGCTTTATTTGAATTCCTGTGATCTGAAATAAATCAACTATGTAAAAATGTAAAACCACTCTTAGCTCGCTGGCCCTGGCTTGCCAAGCTCTGCATGAGGCAGCTTAGGCAGGCACACAGGTTCATTCTGTCTGTTTTGTGAAGTTCTCCCTGAAGGCACAGCTCCTTAGCTGATGGGCTTCTTTGAGGGTGAGTCGGGGAGAAGCTTTGCACGGAGCTCTCTCAATGCCACAGCTTGGTGGGATTTGCTCTGAGAATCAACCCTCATGCATGCTTTCCTGGTTTTCCCCAGAAAGCTCATTTGATTTCTGCAAAGGCAATGTTTATTTTACCCATGGGTAGTGAATGCCTGGCTACATGGCCTAGGAGGCGAGGGGAGGGAGGGGAGCTTCCTGTACACAGATGCTCAATTAATCCCTGATCCATGCCACTTCATTCATGCAGCTGGTCTCACGGGCCACAGCCCCCTCCCTACATCCTCCAGGTGGCATCTCCCCCATCACCTCAGCAGACAACTCTTTCTTGCAACCAACTTCAGGAAGATAGAAAGCAACTTCTTATTGGCCAAAGGCTCTCTTCCTATTTTCTTCTTTGATGTGTCATTAACGTTTCTTATTTATTTACTATCATGTTAATGAGAGGCTGGGGAAGGAGAGGACAAAATGAGTGCCTCAACAATGGTTCACTGACCATGAACACAGCCTGTCTTGTTTTCCCTCAAATTAACCTCGTGAGACATTTTACTCATGGCGCATGGGACGTCGGTACTGGTCCCCAGACCCGTCCCAGGGCAGCATGCACACAGAACTGTTTTTTTGCATCACGGCAAATGTTTTTGCTCACAGGTCAGCACTTTTCTCCCTCCCTTCTTGTGACCCCGGACACACAGTTATCTGGTTGGTGGCCAACAGACGGAGGCAAATGTGTCAGTGCGTGACCTTGGAGTCTTGGACAAGAATGGCCCCATCTGCTGAATCTCTAGCTCAGTTGATGGGATGAATTGAAACTAGGAAGACAGTCACTTTTTTGGTTTAATGCACATGGAGCTTAGAATCTGCTGTGGTCTGAATGGTGGCCCCCCCAAAAAGAGATGTCTGCTGGCAACATGTGTGAATGTGATGTTATCTGGAAAAAGGGTCTTTATAGATGTAATTAAGTTAGGGATCTGCGGGCCCTAAATCCAATGATAAGTGTTCTTAGAAGGGAAGAGAAGAAAGACCCAGAGGAGAAGGAGACGGGGAGAGGGAGGCAGGGTGGAGTGATGCACCACAAGCCAAGCACCGGCAAGCGTTGCCAGCAGTTCTCGGAGGTTAACACAGAATCCGAAGTCTATTATGATTAGAACTCGGCACTTTCACTGCCGTGGGCCGAGTTCAATCCCTGGTCCGGGAACTAGCATGCCGCAAGCCGCACAATGTGCACCCCTCAAAAGTCTATTGTGCATGACGTAAGCAGTGCATCAGCACCCTCCACTGAAAACCAGGGTCCTAGCCGCCCATCTCCCCAGCTTCCCTCCCTCGTCCTTTGTCCTCACGTTCCCAGTGGTCACGAGCATTGCAGAGTTACAGGAACGGCTGAGTCCCCACCAGTCACAAAGAGAAAGGCCATTGCTCACCTTGACAATCTTCTGACACTTTGTAGTCGAATGTCGAAAGCAATTTTCTTTAAGGAACTTACAGATGACGTCAACAGCTTTCTTGATCTGATCAAGGAAAGTCCTGTTGGGCTGGAGAAAGTCCTTGATGAACTTGTCTAGAAGATGGCCTGGGGTCACGTAGAGCGGTGCAGGCTGTGGAAGGAGCCCGCTGTGAGGCGCCCCGTGCCAGCCCCCCGCCCCCGCTTCCTCCCCTGCCTGCTCTGTTCCCCCCTCTCTCCCTCCTGCTCTCAACTCTCCTGCTGGTACCTTTGTCATCCTGAGTTCTTGCACTGACATATCCCAAGAGCATATCTGAGGGTTTCGGGCGGTACCCCAGGTCCCCCAGAAACAGAAGCTCTCCTAGTTGCTCCTCTTGCCCTCTAGAAGGGATCTGGATCCTTCTCCCAACAGGTCTGTGAAGACCTGGCTCCAAATTACTGTCTGGTTTCCACTTTCTGCTCTGGGCTCGTCCACAAATGGCCGCCGGCACCTTTTGGCCTCTCGTGCTGCTCTCTTCCTCCCTTCTTTTCCCATTTATTACAGGTAGTTTTGACTTCTGATGATCACATTATTCCTTCTTCAAGGTTCTATCAGCCTCTGTTAAACACCCTGTGCCCAGGTGGATTGGTTTCCCTGAACTGCCGTAACAAATCACGTTTCTAGACGTCTGCAATAAAAGTGTAGGCAGGCCAAAGGCTCTAGGGGAAATCCTTCCTTGTGTCTTCCAGCTTCTGGCAGTCCACGGCCTTCTTTGTCTTGTGGCTGCATCATGCTGACTCCTGCCTCCGTTGTCATGTGGCTTTCTCCCTTCGATGTCTGTGTGCCTGTGTGTCTTCTTCTAAGGGCACCAGTCATTGGATTCGGGGTCCACGCTGATCCAGGATGACCTCTTAACTGGTAATACCTGCACAGACCCTACTTCCAAAGAAGGTCACATTCTGAGGATCCGGGTGGACATGAATTTTGCGGGACACTATTCAACCCTCCACACCAGGGGATGCTGTTCCCTCTAAGTGTGTTGAAGAGAGGGCTGTCCTGGAGTCAGAGGGGCTGTGTGTTCAGTCTGAAGGGACAGTTACCTGTTCTCTAATCCAATGGGACCGTGGAGGGTGGGGCCTGCTCACTCCCTTGTACCTGTGGTCACTTTTGGAAGGGAACCATATTCTGATGTCTAAATGGGGTCTGACACCTGCATAAAAGTGAAGTTCTCTCCTCTTCAGTAGAAAACATCAGATGGGATGTGCTCCATGGACCACAGGTCATGACACCTCACCTGAGCATCTTTTCTTCCCTGTTCTGCATGCTCTGGTCGCCTCAGTCTGCAGAGGCAGTTTACTTCTTGCTAGTGGGAGGGAGAATAGTGACATCCCCCCACACACACACACAAAGTCCACGTCCTGCTCTATGACTATGTTACCCCATATGGAAAATGGGACTTTGTGGATATGATCAAATTTGTGTTGATAGATGTGCTTCTCCTTTGGGGGAGGGGAGGGGAAAAACCAATGCATCTGGCCCTTCATTAGTTCTCCCATTTGCAGCCTCGCTTCTCACTCTCGCCCCCAACGCCTGCTTCAGTAGAGCTCAGAGGTTGTCCCAGCATCCGCAGGGGTGAGTGCCACCCACGTCTCTTGGGTTCTGCTCCATTTCATCTGTCACCACCTTCTCACCTGCTTTCTCTCTTGCAGAAGCTAATTGAAATCTCTCATCTGCAGGTGCCCGCCTTTTCTCTTTGTTCAATTTTGCACTTTACTGTCATTTTAATGGAAGGGGAGGTCCCTAATGGTGTGTTATAGACTGAATTGTGTCCCCCTAAAAGATATGTTGAAGTCCCAACCTCTAGGCCCTATGAATGTGACCTTATATGGAAATAGGGTCTTTGCAAACAGGTAATCAAGTTAAGACAAGGTCATTACTGTGGTCCCTAATCCAGTACAACTGGTGTCCTTATAAGAAGAGGAGAGAGAGAGACACAGAGACAGACATGCCTGGAGGGAGGACATTGTGAAGACACACACGAGAAGGCCATGTGACAACAGAGGCAGAGACTGGAGTGTTGCTGCCAAAAGCCACGGACTGCTCACGACCACCAGAAGCTGGAAGAGGTGAGGAAGGACTTTTCCCTAGAGACTTCAGAGGGAGCATGGCCCTATCAACATCTTGATCTTGGATTTCTAGCCCCCCAAACTGTGAAAGAGTAAATTTCTGTTGCTTTAAGCCATCAGTGCATGGTGCTTTGTCATGGCACCTCTGGGAAACCAACTCACGGTGATCTTGGATAAGACTGCAGTCTGAGCATTGGGAGGGCCCTGCCTACAGCAGGACACGAGCTATATTGGAAAGTCCTCTCACCAGAACATTCCAGGACAGTCCAGGTGACTCGTTCAGCCTAAGAGAAGATAACCAGATTTGCGCTTCTTGTTTTAGCAGCTGCCAGCAGGCTTTATCTTTGCTCACATTACTGGTTGGGTCAGTTGGATCCAAGATTACTGGCCTATGAATTTGATTAAAAAAAAATCAGTTGGGAGAAGAAATCATCTTGGGGGAAAGAGGCCTGGACTGGGCATCTGGAAACCTGGATTTTACCTCCTGCAGTTCCTCCTAATTGCTGAAATGCTCTAAGATGTCTAGCCTCTCTGGTCCTGGTGTTCTCTGTGTCTAGTGTTCTCTGCTTTACAGGCATGTTCCATTCATAACCTAATAAAACGGTCTCCTCTTTCTGCTGACCCCTCCTCTCTTTGCCCCTTCCTTCTATGAGGGGTAGTGTTTGCTTTGGGACAAAATGTGACAATGGTTTAGAATGTGAAAAGCATCGAAGCGTCCCTCTTTCCGACAGACCTCTCTTTGCCTCCCTACCCACTGCTGCTGGCATTCTTTTGGTGCATCCTTGGCTGGGAAAGACGGGGATGCACCCTCATTCTAAGGGGGGTACAGCCTGGCATGTAGATAAAGAGGTAAGGAGAGAGGGCCGTGGGAAGCTTGGTACCTCGGGGATCGGAGGTGGCCCAGCAGGATGTTGCGGACGGTGTTATCCTCAAAGTTGTAGTTGACTGTCCAATAGACACACAGCTGCTCCTGCTTCCCGATAAGCTCCAGAACAGTCCTGATGCCTTCAGCTATGTCAAAGCCTTCTGCTCCACACCCCTGTTCCCAGGCATAGACCGTAAGCAGCTCCAGCGCATACAGAGGCAGCGGGGATGAATCCTCCAGCTTTTCCTGGCACTGTGGAAGGAGAAAAGTGTAGCAGATCATTTGGAACCCAGTTCCGCCCGTGCCAGGGGTCTGAAATCAAGAAACTAGAAGTCTATAGGAAGTCACTGTCCCCTGTCAATGACTGAAATGATATCGTGGCTAAAATTTGATAGACTGACAATAGCAAGTGTTGATAAGAATGTGGAGCACCTGAAACTGTCATACACTGCTGACAGGAGGGTGATTTGGTACAACCATTTGGGAAAACTATTTGGGCGTATTTACTAAAGTTATATATATATATATATTCCACAAATTTATTCATATATGCCATGTGTATATGTATACACATATACATATATATTCATATATGTATATATACACGGATAAGGTATATATAATGTATATATGTACAATATGTGTATGTATATAAGGCATATGTGTGTGTGTGTATATATATATATATATATATATATATATACACACACACACATATATAAAGTATACCTTATAGCACAGCAGTCTCACTCCTGCATATTTACCCAAGTGGAATGACTGCTTAAATTCACAAAAGGACATGTAGGGGAATATCCACTGCAACCTAATTCATAATAGCCCCAATTTGGGAACGACCCATATGTCCCTCAGCAGTAGAACGCATCCATGTACAGGGTATTAATGCAATGGAATACTACAAAACAATGAAGAACCACTACTCCCTGCAACAACACAGACAAATATCTCAGGCATAATATTGAGCAAAAGATGGCAGACACGAAGTACATGCGGTATGATTCCATTGACATCAAGTTTAAAAACAAGCAAAACTAAGTTGTGGTAACAGATGTTAGTACAGTGGTTTGTTTGGGGGGAGTATGGACTGGGAGTGGGCATCCTGCTGGAGCGTAGGAAATGTGCCCTATTTTGATCTGGGTGTTGCCTGAAAGGTTATAAAAACACATTGAGCTGTATTCTTTTTTTTTTTCTTTGCCCACACGACATGTGGGATCTTAGTTTTCCCACCAGGGTTGGAACCAGCATCCTCTGCACTGCGAAGGCAACATCTTAACCATGGGACCACCAGGAAATCCCTGAGCTGTATTCTTAACATTGTTGTACTTTACCCAACGTGAATTATCTCAGTAAAAGGGAAACAGATGATAGCAATAGACATGCAATTTGAAGTTTACCTTTTGACACCAGTACTTTACCAAGAGGATCAAATCCTTCAGCTTGCTGGGATGGTTGCTAAAAAACTTCTCCTGGAGTTCAGTGAAGCAGATTGAGAACTCACCGGGTCTGGCTTTCACCATATCCAAGGATCTTTTGAGCTCTCGATAGATGCAGAGGCTGGGCTTCTCACTTAAGCCTGGTGTGAAACAGAAACAGAACTTTTGGTTTTCATGGAACCTGGCCTGGGTGAGCCCACAAAGAAGGCTGGATGTGGTTTGGTAGCACACGTTCACTGCTTCATCTGTAAGAGGACTGGTGCATTTGCATAAAAGGTGAGGGGTCGCTTGTCCTGCTAGATAGTAAAATGTAGTTAGGCTAATATTTAGTAAAGAAAGTAATTTAAAAATGTCTCAGTAGTTTACTTTTCTCAGAAAGCGACCATTATTGTTTCCGTCTAGGAAAGGTTTTCTGTTTGGCATGTGTAGCTCTGCCGCCATCTTGTGGCAGCTTCTCGGTACTACATGTGAGGAAGAGCTGATTTCTCGTTCTCACATCATTCTTTGCGAGATGGAGTGTAGCCAGCAGAGGGCGCTCTGGCCTAATCTCCAGCCACCGTGCTCTGAACCAGAGGACAGAACACAGGATTTCCTAGGAATTCTGAGTCACACTCTGTCTCTTCACCTTGACTCTAGCCTTCCTTTGAGTCAGGCACGTATACTCAACCCTTATCATCCTAAAGGTCCTGCAAGTTAGCTGTTTCTAGCCTTGATCTTACAGTTGGCAAAAGTGGGTTAGTAGTAAGTCCAGGATGAGAATTCAAGGCTGCCTACCTTGCAAACTGGTGCATTTTTCTCTGCACTAGGTCACCTTTCTGTGAATGTAAGTCGTCAGGGTGTGTGTGTGTGTGTGTCCACCTTGAAGGCACTGGGTCTGGGGCTTAAAAGACCTGGGCTTTTATTCTAGTTCTGTCAGTAACTGGCTGTGTGGCCCTGGACACATTCATTTCGTTCTGCTTCCTCACTTGTTTAATGAGGGGTTGAATTCCAGCTCTGGTATTTAAGTTTGTGATAATATATGTACCTATGCTTGAGACTAACCTGTGACTATGCTTAGTCTTACCCATTCAATCAACCATCCATCCATCTATCCAGTCAACCATGTACCCATCCATCCAAACCATCTATCCATTCAAATAGTTGCCCATGGAAGATCTTTGCCTTGATGTTGACCTGATTAGAGGCACATTCCAAATACCTGCTCCAGCTGAACTTTTCCCAGATGTCTTCCCCATCCTCTACCTCGAACCAGCATTTATTCTAGTCTAAATCCTCCAGGGTAGTCCACAGAACAGCAGCAATATCATGGCACTGGTTAGAAATATAGAATCCTGGACCCCAATTTCCTGAATCAGAGCCTGCATTTTAACAAGTTTCTCAAGTGCTTTGTGTGCATGTCACAGTTTGAGATGCGCTACTCCAGAGTCTAGAACATTTCCTCCGAAGTCAAGTAGGAGATAAGGGAGAAATTCTACAGAAGAGAGTAAGCTCAGGGTAGGAGGACTCTCCTGTTTTGAAAGTCAACGGTCTCTCGGGACTTTCCTGGTGGTCCAGTGGTTAAGACTCCGCACTTCTACTGCAGGGGGTGCAGGTTCCATCCCTGGTAGGGGAACTAAGATCCTGCATGCCACACAGTGAGAAAAGAAAGAAAGGAAAGAAAGGAAGGAAGGAAGAAAAGAAGAAAGAAAGGAAGGAAGAGAGAGAGAGAAAGAGAAAGAGAGAGAGGGAAAGAAAGAAAGAGAGAGAAAGAAAGAAAGAAAGGAAGGAGGGAAAGAAAGTCTACGGTCCCTCATTTTGGAAAGCACCAGCGGTATTTATTCAGATGCCAGGCTATCTACCACCCCTTTTTCTGGCTTTGCTCTCTTGACAAGCCCCCCCAGACCCAAACGTCCACCCCGCACCACACACACAGCGGGGCTCACCCAGAGCGTTGAAGGCGGGCAGCAACTCAAAAGTGATGCTCTGCTGTTTTGTGGACAGCTGGATGGTGAGCTTGCCATTGATGCTCTGGGTCTCCATCTTGGCTGCCAGCTTCATTGTGAGCTCACAGAGTTCCAACCGTGCCCAGATTTTGCTGAGGAGGTCATGTTGGTTTTTCTTCTGATCCTGGAATTGTTCAAAGCCACCGATGAAGATGACGAGGGTACCATCGGAGTTGCCCCTCAAGACCGTTCTCCGGCCATAGGAGCCACCCTGTCAGCAACAGAGAAGTGGATGTGAGACTCTGAACCCTTTGGGGTCGCAGGGCACCCCGACAGGCAGAAGTATTTCTCACCTCAAGCAAAAGCCCCAAATGTCAACATAGTCTAAAAGCGGAGTGGCAGATGTTCATTTGTCCACCCAAAGAACTGAATCAGGATGCCCATAGCAGCACTTTTTAAAAAAAAAAATTTATTTATTGTATTATTTATTTATTATTTTTGGCTGTGTTGGGTCTTTGTTGCTGTGCTCGGGGGCTTTCTCTAGTTGCGGCGAACGGGGGCTACTCTTCATTGTGGTGCACCAGCTTCTCATTGCGGTGGCTTCTCTCATTGTGCAGCACATGCTCTAGGCGTGTGGGCTTCAGTAGTTGTGGCTCGCGGGCTCAGTAGTTGTGGCTCACGGGCTCAGTAGTTGTGGCTCACGGGCTCTAGAGCACAGGCTCAGTCGTTGTGGCACATGGGCTTAGTTGCTCCATGGCATGTGGGATCTTCCCGGACCAGGGCTCAAACCCGTGTCCCCTGAATTGGCAGACGGATTCTCAACCACTGCACCACCAGGGAAGCCCCATAGCAGCACTTTTCCTACGAGCCCCAAACTGGAGGCAACTCAAATGGCCATCAGCAGTAGAATGGACAAATGTGGTGTATTCATACAGGGAACACACGACAGCAATGAAATGATAAACAACAGCTGCACACAACAACATAAATATCATCAACAGATGGGTCAAAAACCCCACACACTAAAGCCACACAGTGCATGATTTCTTTTACACAGGGTGACCAACCTGCCTGGTTTACCCTGGACATGCTCAGTCTTAGCACCAAGAGGCCCATGTCCCAGAAAACCCTTCAGTCCCGGGCAAACTGGGATGGTTTGTCGCTCTATACAAAGTTTAAAAATAGGCAAAACTAATCTATGCTATGCTGTCAGAAGTCAGGAGAGTGGTTGCCTGGGGTTGGGGGTAATGACCGGATTGGGGGTTCAGGGGATCTTGGGTCAGGGCTGGGAATATTTTATTTCTTGATCTGGGTGTAGGTTACACATGTATGTTGTTTGTGGCAATCCATCAGGCTGTACACTTAGATCTGTGCACTTTTTGTATGTATTATTAATATTTTAATTAGAAAAAAGTTAACAATATTGAGAGGTAGGATGGTATAGTGGTTAAGGGTGCATGCTCCCAAACAGATTACCTGAGCTTAACATCCCAGGTCAGATGCCAGCTATTAAATAACTTCTCCACGCTTCAGTTTCCTCATCTGGGCCAAGGTAGGAGACACCAAGTGTCCAGGTATCTTTACTGCTAGGGCTAGTGGGTGTGTGTAAGGGCAGAGGCCAGAAAGCACTGTGACTATAGAGAAGTGGGATTCCGGTGCCGGAGAGCATGGGGTTTGTGGTGGGCATCCATAAGCCCCTCCCCACCCTAGGGTCCTGGCCCCTTCCCAGCACCCTTTCTTCCCCAAAGGTTCAGAATCTTCAGCCTCAATGCTGGGATTTGTGCCCATAGCACCAAACATTTCTAACTGATGAGAGCTCCCCACCCTTGCTGTTGAGAAGACACAGAGCATCCTTGGGTAGTTTTACTGAAGTCTTGTACACTCAGTTTGCTCCTCTGTAAAATGGGGAGGATAAAAACAATAAAAGTAACCACAGCTAATTTACTGCACTAACTTTGTACCAAGCCCTGTGCAAGAACATTATGTGCTTAAGCATCATAACACTTTGCAATGAGTATTATTTCTCTCCCATTTTACAAATTCAGATACTGAGGCACAGAGAGGTTAAGCAACCTGCCCTGGGTCACATAGTAGTAAGGGGTAGAACCGGCTCCCCAACCTGTACTCCTAAACTCTACACCATAATCCCACCATCTCACTCGAGTGTGGGGCTAGACAAGATGACGTCTTGTGTGCCCAGGGCCCGGCACACGGTAGGTGCTCAGCACAAAGGTGCTTTGCCTTCTGGGTCCCAGAAGCCCTGACCCCAGCCTTCTACTCACTTTGGCCACACCGGTCACCAGGGGGAACTGCTCAGCTTCCTGAAGGACTGCACAGATGGTGTCCACAGTCTGGTCGATCTGTTTCTGACAGTCTTCAAAGGGCCTCAGGTTGTCCTGGATAAACTCACCCAGTCTCTGGGGAGGCTGTTCGTAGAGATGCGACTCCTGGTTTCCCATTGCTCTGGCTGGCTGCTGAGACGACAGCTAATGGCAGAGCTGCAGGCAGAAGAGAATGAGGAAATCCTGTGCCTGGAAACTTAAACCGAAACTCATGTCTGGGGAAAAGGAAACTCACAGAACCTTCCGAGCTGGCTGCCTCAATCCAGGGTTTGGCCCTCCCCCAAGCTGTGATGATCAGCCTTTCAGCTGCTCTCAAGGAATACTTGCGGTTAAAAATGCAGCCTCCAGGGCTTTCCTGGTGGCGCAGTGGTTGAGAGTCTGCCTGCCGATGCAGGGGATACGGGTTCCTGGCCCCTTCTGGGAAGATCCCACATCCTACGGAGCGGCTAGGCCCGTGAGCCATGGCCGCTGAGCCTGTGCGTCCGGAGCCTGTGCTCCGCAACGGGAGAGGCCACAGCGGTGAGAGGCCTGCATACCGCAAAAAAAAAAAAAAAAAAAAAAAAAATGCAGCCTCTGGAGCTGGACTATGAGGGCTTGATACATGCGAGATCTGTGTCCTTGAGCACATTGCCAGTCCTTTTTGTTCCTTGATTTCCCCATCTATAAAATGGGGATAACAATGGTACCTGCCTCACAGGCTTAATGCAAGGATTAAAGACTTGCAAAGTGCTTAGAACAGGACCTGGCACATGGCTAGAGCTGTAAAATGTTTGTTAAGCAAATAACTTCATAGGGGCCAAAGGTCTTTTTTTTTTCTTTTTTTTAAATTGAAGTATACCTGATTTACAATATTGTGTTAGTTTCAGGTATACAGCAAAGTGATTCAGTTATACCTATATCTATATATAGTTTTTTTAGATTATTTTCCCTGAGGTCATCTTTTGAGGCTCTTTCCCCTTCTCCCTGTTCCCAATGGTCTGGGAACTCAGAGTTAATGAGAACAGCGAGGAGAAAGAGAACCAGAGAGGGCGCTGACTTGTTCAGGGACACACAGCAAGGCAAGGGCTCAGCCACTCGGGTTTTAGTTCTGCCACCGAGCAAACACAGGTCCCAAGAGGTCTGTGTCCGTGTGCCCAGTTCCTCAGCACACACATGGACACCTGCCAGGTTTCATCAGGCACTTACCCCACCCAGCAAGGAAGGAAAACAGGCCCAGGAGCACACAGGCCAGAGGGGAGACAGACATGCAACTCTTGTGTCCAGGACCATGAAAATGAAACTCCCAGGCAGCTCCCACTGGCTTCCTCTGTAACACAGAAGGCAAACATCTCCAAGGTGGAACAGAAGCAGACCCCCTTCTCTGTTGTGATGAATAATTTTGTGTTAACTTGGCTAGGACCATGGTACTCAGATATTTGGTCAAACAGTCTTCTAGATCTTTTTCTGAAGGTATTTTTGAGATGAGATCAACATTTAAATCAGTAAACTTCAAGGAAAGCAGATTACTCTCTATAATGTGGGTGGGTCTCATCCAATCAGGAGAAGGCATGAATAGAAAAAAGCCTGGGGACTTCCTTGGTGGCACAGTGGTTAAGAATCTGCCTGCCAATGCAGGGGACACAGGTTCGAGCCCTGGTCCAGGAAGATCCCACAGGCCGCAGAGCAACTAAGCCCATGCGCCACACTACTGAGCCTGCACTCTAGAGCCTGTGTGCTGCAACTACTGAGCCTGCATGCTGCAACTACTGAGCCTGTGCGCCTACAGCCTGTGCTCCGCAACAAGAGAAGCCACCACAATGAGAACCCTGTGCACCACAACGAAGAATAGCCCCTGCTCGCCGCAACTAGAGAAAGCCTGCGAGCAGCAACAAGGACCCAATGCAGCCAAAATTATAGATCAAAAAAAAAAGAAGAAAAAAGCCTGATCTCCCCCAAGGAAGAGGGAACTCTACCAGCGGATGCTTCTCTGGGTTTCCAGCCGGCCAGCCTACCCTGCAGAATTTGGACTTGCTGGCCCCTGCAATGGCACAAGCTGATTCCTTAAAACAAATCTTTCTCTACATCTAGATCTATAAAGCCTATTAGTTCTGTTAACCTCAAAAGTAAAACAGCCAGTTATTTTACCAGCAAAATGGCTTTATTCGGGAACAGCAGAGAATTTCAATTTGGGACAAGCAGGCTATGGCAAAAGCCAGAGGCAAGTCCAACAAACAAAGAAGAGGAACATTATTTTATAGAGAAAAAGGAGGAAGTTGGGAGGGGTTGTTTTGAACGAGTCCATCGGAGAAAAGCAAGAATTCAGGCTGATGACAGGTGATTGGCTTAGTTGTCGGGCTAGTCGGTTTCCTCCAAGAGATGCGATGTACATCTTTCCTGTCCAGGCCTGTCATTGACAGTTTTTTCCTGTTGATGCTTCTTCTTGTTGGGGTCTGTTGATTGACTGTCTTTCCTATGACTGAATTCCGGTGGTACTTGAGGTGTGTGAGAGCCCCCCCTTCTAGTCTCCTGACTCCACTTAAAATGAGGTTTCCCTTTAAGAGTTCATGTTCACCGTTCAGTTTCTCTGGTGAAAGTTGATTATCACACCTGCGCATTAAGCGCCCTTCCCTGCCCTTATCTGACTTCTACTGTAACACCTAGAGGTAGTCTGGGTGGGCAGAGGTCATAAGCCTTCTTTTCTAGATAAGAACATAGAGGCTCAGAGAGTTGAAAAAATTTGCCCAAGGTCACACAGCTTGTAAGTTGTCTGACTAGGTTCTAACTACCTGCTTTCCAAAGTCTGTGCTTTATTTTTATTTTTAAAATATTTTATTTTGAAATCTTTTGAAGCACAAAGAACTGTCTCATATCCTTCATCCTGAAAATATTTTACCACATTTGCTCCTCATTCTCTATGTATCAGTATCATTACTACTGAGCCATTTGAGTGCATGTTGCAGGTAATTGGGCAGAAGCCAAGAGATTTCCTATATACTGCGCCCCCCCCCGCCTCCTCCCCCTCCCCCAGCCACACAGTCTTGCCCACTACCAACATCCCCCAGCAGAGTGGGAGAGTGGGACACTTGTTACAAGTGATGAACCTTCATGGACACATCAGAATCACCCAGTCCCCTTCACTCTTAAATACTTCCATATGTACCCCCTAAGAATATGGGTATCTTGTTACACAAACACAGAATGACAACCCCATTCAGAGTTGGACCTTTGATACAATGCTGTCATCTCTTATAGCATATACAATGGATATATTCTTATATTCAATTTTTACCAGTTATTCCAATGTTGTTCTTTACAGCAACCCCCCTCCCCCAAATCTAGGATCATGTTACATTTAGATGTCATGTGTCAGAGATGGGTCTCCTGGGAAGCCACTGGGAAAGGGATGGTGACTTTTTATTGGGGGAATCTCTCAGTGTTCTAATGGTCCATCCTTGTAGTTTGATGGGGCAGATTGAGCGTCCCTCGTTTGTGGCCCATTTAGTTTGCCCCCGGGGACACCATATTTTATGACCAGCTCCTTAATTCTCTGTGGGTCAGGCCATCCCGACTGCCCCTCCACCCTACCACTCAGGAAGAGAAGTGTGTCCACGTCACGGGTAAGTGTTGTCTCATGGCCGCTATGATTTTGGGGTTCGACCATCTCCAGTGCTGTTAGGAGGCCTGTGACAGTATCTTCTATGGAGGAGGCCACCCGAGCTTCCTAGTGATACTGAGTCCTCTCACTGGCGTATTCTTTATGGCCTCGGTAATGTATTCTCTGCTTTTCCATGGGAGATAATTTGGTGGCTTTTCTGGACTTATATGGCACATCCACCCAAGCACATCCACTTCCCTGACCTTTGAATCCCATCTTCCACCATCTCCCATGGGAATATCAGCATTTTGTTCTCACCCAGCAGAGGCTCTCACTTTTTCCATTCTAAGAGCCTGGCTAACAGCAACTCTGCACCGTCTCCTGGGGTCCTTGCCGGGGTGTGAAGTCCTGAATTCCAGGAGGGGACTTCCAAGTCAATAAACTCTTCCGCATCTGACCTGACACTGTAGCCCCTTGATCAAGTGCCCTCGGGGTCACTTCCACACACACCCGCCTGACTTTTGCTGCTACACGCTGACCGGGTCGTCTGGCTGTTTGGGATATAGGTCCATCCCTCCCTCAGCAGGCCCAGCGCGCCCCCCGCTGGGCTATTTTGGGACTCAACCCTACTCATAGTCCTAGTGGGCAGGAGGGGAAGTGGGTGCTGGTCCTGCGGGGTCTTATGGAAGAGAGACCTCTGCAGAGTCTCCTTGCAAGGGGGGAGGTGCTAGCTTCTAACAGAAGGGTAGATGGGACATTTCTGAACCCCAGGTTCAGAGGAGTCTGGGGATTCAAGATTCTCAGGAGCTTCCACTCTTATGTCCACAGTCTATGTGTCAGGGTCCCATTCTTTCCCAAGTAGGGTCTTGACCTTGCTTAGCAGGCCCGATTATTTTGAGAGTATATAACTCTTACACCAACTAGGATGGCGATAATCAAAATGATGATGAATTACAAAGTGTTGGTAAAGATGTGGAGAGACTGAAACCCCCATTTATTGCTGAAGGGGATGTAAATGGTGCAGCTGCTATGGGCTACAGCAAGGTGGTTCCTCAAATGGGGGTGCAGGGAGGGACTCCACCCTTATCTCCTTTGGCTAAACATTAGATCTGCCAGTTTTTGTTTCCCTGGAAGGAACTGCCCAGAATGGGGCTTTCTCTCCGGGGAATCAAAAATTTATGACTCCGGTGCTCCAAGTTTCATTCCAGCATTTCCGTCATCCCTTACACAGTTTCTCCTCTGTTTCCAAATCTCATGAATTTGGACTTGAACCAACAGCTCCCAATACCAGTACCCCAGACTTTTCTATAACCTGGGCCGGCTGGCTTTACACAAACTATCAGAGCTCAGCTGAGAGAAATACTTATTAAAATCTTTTGTTCAAGAAACAAATTGCTTTATTGTTTCTTGTGGTCATACAAACAGTACAAACTTACGGCCAAAAATTAATAAAATCTGAAAATTCCAAAAAAGTATACAGATTAGCACATCTCGATTGGGTCCAGCTACATTTCAAGTGCTCAATAGTGACTACAGGGAAGTTCTAAAACTTTTCCTGGATAAATAATCAGAGAGGTGGACAAAGGATGAACCAAAGATGTTTGTCTCAGGATTACCTGTAATTGAAAATTGGAAGGATCCTAGTCTATCCAACAGTAGAATATTCCACAAAATGTCAGCTCCATGAGGCAGGGATTTTTGTCTGCTTTGCTCATTGCTATGTTCCAGTGCCCAGAACGATGCTTGGCACATAGCAGGTGCTCAATTAATATTTTAAGTTGAATCAACGAATACGCACACACACATACACACACACATATAATATGCGGATATACTTCTTGGCTCTGTGCCTGGTGGTTAATTAACACCCAACAAATGCTATTTGCTACTATTTTTGTTGTTATTGACAATAAATTGGACCACAACCCTCCCACCAGGTACAGAGAAGAGCGTGAAGACTGGGATTCCTCTCTTTTGTCTGAGTCTCTCCTGCTGTCTCTAGAGGATATTGTCGGAGAACAGGCTCTGGTGGGGAGGGAGCTGTGGGAAAATGCTACCTGTAAAACAAGAGAGAGCATAGAATAGCAGGAAGGATGGGGGTCAGGAGACCTGGATTCTGGACCCAGGTCTGACACCAACTCATGGCCCTCTTGGGATCGAGGCCCCCCGCCCCACCCCTAGAAATGAGGGGTCTGGCCCAGATGGCTCCGGAGACCTTGCCTTTAGGAGATTCTGGCATTCAGAGGATGGCACATGTCCAATTCTCTTCCACCTGGGGAGGGGCTCCTCTCTGGTGTGTGAGTCTCGGAGAGGTTCCATAGCGCTGTCTAAAACCATAGGTCTTGTATATCAGGTCACTATGGTCTTTGGGCTGAAAGGATGAAGCACATGATCACACTGGAGAGCTGGGCCTCGCACCTTGGCACTGGGTCTCAGTGAACATTTATGGTGGACAGGTGGACACTGTGATGTGCCACCTGGATCCCCTTCGAGGAAGGACACATCCCCTCCTGAGTTGTCCATTCAGTGGCTGATCCACGTTAGGGTATAAAGACCTGCCACCGCAGTCTTCTGCAGGACAACTCTGAAGGCCGCTGAAGCTCCAGGGCTCCCCAGCTGCACCTCTCCCTGTGCTGGTACCCGCTTAATTCCCCTCCCTTACACAGGTGTTGGATCCAATGGTCCTCCCCTGAAACATCCTGCACATAAACTTCATCCCAGAGTCTGTTTCCTAGGAAACCCATCTATGGCATCATCAACCCTCCCCACCCCGGCATGAGAAAGATCTCTACTCTTGGAGTGGGAAGATCAGGCCCTCAGCCCCTACTTAGCTGGGTGACATGCCCACATCCTCAGTTGCTCTGAGTCGCTCATTTGTCACATGATATTGAGGGGGGAGGGGATACAAGGCAGGATGTTTAGCTCAGTGGAATAGACGCTGGCGTTGGAGTCTACCGAGTTAGGATCCCAGCTCTACCACTCCCTAGCTGAGTGGCCTTGAGCAGGTGACTTCACCTCTCTGAGCCTCCTTTTCTCATCTGTAAGATGGGAGTAGAAAACATATCTCATGGGGTGTTGTGAGGATTTAATGAAATAATGAAATTTAAGGGGCTTAGAACAGAACCTGAGCCCAAAGCAGGTATTTATTAAGTGGTGGTTGTTATTGTTTATTTTTCTTCTTAGTGGAATGAGCCAACTGGAGCTGTTAAAAAAGTTACTTCCAGACAAGGAGGCATTAATTAAAGAATGAACTCTGGATGAGGGATGTGAGAAGTCCAGGAACTCTCTGTATGGGGCCAAAATGATTGTAAAATAGAGAGCACAGCCTGACACTATATGAATGTGAGTGACCTCTAGCAAGAGGCAGTTTCTTAGGAAAGAATGGTCTCTATCTACATGCCCCAGGCTGTGTGGAGGGGGTGGGGGAAGGACGGCAGGAAAGAAGCAGAAGGTCTCACCGACACATTCCAGGAGGCTACTGGAGACCCATCCCCTTTCTTAAAGCATGGGTAACTCAGCCAGGCTCTAGCCTCTTGTGCCAGCCGCTGCCAGCTATATGGGTTTCCACCACCAACGTCTCCTGTAGGGTCAGCCGGGTCCAGAATCACAGGCCTGAAGAGCAATATTTAGAGAGAGAATAGGTGAGAAGCTGGGCTATGTCTGGGGAGTCTAGATGCTCCTGGAAGAGAAAAGTACCAGCCTGGCACAGGCTGGGACTCAGGGCAGCAGGAGGGGTCCAGCAGGGCACTGCTCCCTGGGGTGTGTCCTGGGTGCCCTGCCCTATGGAGCACAGTGAACAGGGGGAGGAGCCTCGCATTTGGGCTTCCATAGACTTCGGTTTGAATCTTACCTCTTCCCTTTATTAGGGGTGTGACCATGGGCAGGTCTTTTTTTGTGTGTGTGTGTGGTACGTGGGCCTCTCACTGTTGTGGCCTCTCCCGTTGCGGAGCACAGGCTCCGGACGTGCAGGCTCAGCAGCCATGGCTCACGGGCCCAGCCACTCCGTGGCATGTGGGATCTTCCCGGACCGGGACACGAACCTGTGTCCCCTGCATCGGCAGGTGGACTCTCAACCACTGCGCCACCAGGGAAACCCTGGGCAGGTCTTTTGACCTCTCTAATCCTCAGTATCCTCATCTGTGAAATGGGGAGAACTGAATATCCCTACCTCAAAGGATGTTGTATGAGGATCTAGACAAGCATGTGAAATGCTCAGCAAGTAATTGGGACATAATAAGGGGTCCATACATGGCAGTTACAATAATCATAATTTTTACTATGCTATTAGAGTGTGTTAGTCTTATAGCAAGCTCTTAGTTCCTGGGAGCCATTATTATTATTGTTGCTGCAGCTGTTGTTATTTTAGTTGAAATTTCAGCTGTTTCACTCATGTTTTGTTAAGGTTTGGACAAGCTCTTTACCTTTCAGAATCTTGGTTTAGTCATCTGTAAAGCAGGTAGCATAGTGCCTGCCTCACAGGGTTGCTTGCACATTGTTTTTAAACTTAGATGGAAGGGCTTCCCTGGTGGCGCAGTGGTGAAGAATCCACCTGCCAATTCAGGGGACATGGGTTCGATCCCTGGTCCAGGAAGATCCCACATGCTGCGGAGCAACTAAGCCCGTGAGCCACAGCTACTGAGCCTGTGCTCTAGAGCCTGTTCTCTGCAACAAGAGGAGCCACCGCAATGAGAAGCCTGTGCACTTTAACAAAGAGTAGCCCTTGCTCGATGCAGCTAGAGAAAGCCTGCACGCAGCAACGAAGACCCAAAGCAGCCAAAAATAAATATATAAATATATTTTTAAATGCTTAAAAAGACTTAGATGGTAGTAGTCAAGTGCCCAGCAGAATGACTAGTACCAGAAGATGATCAATAAATGCGGAACTCTCCCACTTCCTACATTTCCAAGGTGCCACAGCTGTAATCAGGGGTTCATTTATGTGGGGAGCTAAGCCATGTGGGGATGGAGTACCTGGGTTTTGCAAGTTGCCTTAACAGGTATTGTCCAATAATAGGGTTTTCAAAGTCATAATACTTCTCCCAGTAGATGCAAAGCTTCTGATGCTTCAGGACTAATTCCAAGACCGTCTGAAATCCCTGAGCTGTGCTGAATCTTGTTTCCATGCTTCCTTGCTCCCAAGCATAGACTGTCAGAAGCTCCAGGGCATACTGTGGGGGCAGCGGCTTCCCAAGCTTCTCCTTACACTGAGTAGAGGAAAAACAATCAGAAAAGTGGGTTTCTCTAGCTTTCGTGTAAAGCACATTTCTCATGGACCAAATTCAGCCTGCCACTTGTTTTTGTGTATAAAGTTTTCTGAGAGCAAATCCGCACCTATTCATTTATGTGTAGTTTATGGTGGCATTCATGCTACAAAGGCATTGTTGAGTATTTGTGACAGAGACCGTGTGACTTATAAAGTCTAAAATATTTGCTAACTTGCCCTTTACGGAAAAAGTTTACTGACCCCTGGTTAAAGGCTTGCACTCTGGATTCTGACTGATGTGGGTTTGAATCCTGGCTCCACCATTATCTGATTCTGAGCAGACAATGTAGACTCTTGGAGCCTTATTTTTTCTCATTTGCCAAGTGAATGGTAATAATTGCACCTTCCTCAGAAGGATACTATGAAAATTAACTGAGAGGAAGGACTTGTAGTGTTCCTAAGAGCTTGAAGAAGCAAACAATTTTTTTTTTCTGGAGGAAGATATTTAATCCAAAGTCTCCAACTCTATCACAGATAATTTTCATGTACAATGACCATCACATAAGTATCCAGGCACACAAAGAAATAAGACACCCAGAGTGATGACTAACCAAAACAAAAAAGAAAATAGTAATAAATCCACAAAACTTTAAATATTGAAGATTTAAATACAGGCTTTAAAATAACTAGGAACATTATGTTCAAACATATAAGCGTTTGAAATAGTAGGTACCTAGAAGCCATAAAAAGTAACATGGCAGACTTAAAAAAGAATGAAATAGAAATCCTAGAACAAAAATGACAAAAATGTAACTAATAGCTCAGTAGCATAGACATAGTTAAAGGAAAAATTTGTGATTGGAAGGTAAATTAGAAGAAACTATTCAGAATAAAGCATGGAGAGAGCAAAAGATTGAAAATGTAGAACAGGGTATAGAGATTTGGAAGAGAGAACGAGGAGGTCTAACATACATTTTATGGGAGTTCTAAGAGGCAAGAAGAGAAAGGGAGAATGACAATATTTTAGGAGAATGGCTGAGAGTTTCCAGAACTGATGAAGGATATCCACAGATTCAGGAATCCCAGTGAAGGACCCCATGAACCCCAAGCAGGACAAATAAAAAGGAATCATCATTAAGACACATCAGCTTGAAACCAAACAAAATCAAAGTAAAAGTGAAACATATAAATGCAGCCAGAGAAATAAGATAGATTTACCTACAAAGGCACCACAGTGACACTGACAACTGACTTCTCACTAGCAACACTGGAAGATGGAATGATATATCCAATGTACTGAAATGAATACCAATCCAGCAAAAATACCTGACAACAATGAAGGGAAAATCAAGACATTTCCAGAGAAACAAACACTGACATGTTTACTATCAGAAGACGGTCACCAAAAGCAATCTTAAAGGGCATATTTCAGGAGGAAGAAAAACAATCCCAGATGGAAGGTGAGAGAGGTAGGATAGAATCGATAGTGAAGAAAGCAGTAAACACACGGGTAGATTCAATGATCATTGGCTCTGTAAAACAATAATAATGCTTTGGGACACTTGACAATATTGAGAGACTTAAAATATACAACAAAAGTAGGAGGTAAGTTAAAGGTGGTGATGATGGGGCTAGAGGAGTTAAAGTATTGTACGATTCCTCTATTATTCTAGAAGAGAGAAGAGAGAAAAAGAGAAAGGGGAAGGAAGGAAGGGAGTGAGGGAGGGAGGAATTAAAGGAGAAAGAAGGAAATAAAGAGACAATTCTTTGCTGCGTAGGACTGTCTTGCTCATTGTAAAACAACTAGTATTCCTGGCTTCTTTCCACTCATTATCAGCAGCATCCTTATCCCACATCACAAAAATGTCTTTATGAAGCTTCAGTATGTCTTGGGGGGCAGTGTTGCACTTGTCAAGAACCACTTTTTTAGTTCTAAAACGCTCAAGTGCCATGATCAAAATGCTTGCAAAGCAAATTGAGATGTCTAGCAAATGAAGTGTTGTTTTTAAGTAGGAAGTTTATCCTTAATTACTTTCTTTAACTCAATTTATTCATCTAAATATATATAGAATGCTTATTACATGTTAGGTCTTCAGTCCAAAGACCCAAATGCTGTTTTTGTTTTTGTTTTTGTTCTGCTGTTTATTAGCTGAAAGTGTCTTCTGACACTTAGTTTCTCTTTCTGTAAAAGGGGTTTAATAATAATACCCTTAACCAGGTCACAGAATCACCATGATGCTTAAATAAGATATGGGACATTTGAAAGTAAACAGAAATGAATATCACATCCACAAAATTTTAAATATGATGAATCTGGCATAAGCTTAGTGCACAATCCATGTTAGCTTTTATGATGTGTTGTCCTGTGGCAGCTCAGAGAAAGGACATTTATTAGGACCGACTATATGCCAGGTATCATGGTATGTGATTTACTATTGCTGTGCCATGTTACTCTGCAAATGAGAAAACAGGAACTACGGAGATGTTAATTCACTTGTCCAAAGCCAGACACCTAGGAAGTGAACAGAAGTGTGTGTGTGTGTGTGTGTGTGTGGTGATGGTGTGGGGACGTAGCACTCATTAATTCATCTAACAATTATTTTTTGAGCTCCTATTATGCACCAGGCACTGTTCTAGGTCCCTGGGATACAGCAGGGATTCAACCATATAAATCCTTCTGTTCCTGTCCATTTTTAGTGGGGAGATAGACAATATACAAACAAATAAGCACATGCAAAGGCCCTGAGGTTGGAGTAGAGTTTCCCTCCTGGAGGATTAATGAAGAGGAAAGCATAGGCTGGGGGGGGCGGTGAGGGGGCAGAGACTGGGGCTCAGAGAGGTCGAGGGCAGATCTTGTGAGCTTCTCAAGATGACCTCGAGCAGGGTGAGAGTGACACAGGAGGTGACGATGGATGAATTATAAATATATTTTAATACAGGAAAAACATCATTTGCTGACAGGTTGGATGGGGGTGTGTGTGGAGAAGTCAAGGATGACCCTTGGTGTTGTCCAGAGTAACTGGAAGGGTGGAGTCGTTATTTCCTGATACAGAAGACCAGGAAGAATGAGACACCTGAGTCCACTGGCACCTGTCCTGGGCCCTACCCTTCTTCTCCCTTTCCTTTCCCCCCCTCCCCACAACCTCTACTCTTCCACCTTCTTCCTCTCATCCTCTCCCTCCTTGTTCCCTGCCTTCTCCCCTCCTTCATGCTCTTTCCCTCCTCTCCATTCATCTCTGTCCATCTCTCTCCTTCCTCCCTCATCCTTTCTGATTCCTCTCCCCTCCCCTCCCCTTCCTTCTTCCCCCTCCCGCTGCCTCCTCCTTGCTTCCTCCCCACACCTCTCCCTCCTCCTTCCCTCCCTCTATTCCACCCCTCCCTCCTCCTCTTGTCCTCACTCTCTCCCTTCTCTCCCTCCTCCTCCTCCTCCTCCTCCTCCTCCTCCGTCTAGATGGGACATGCCATACCATTTGGTACCAGTGCTTCACAAGGCGGATGAGGCTCTTCAGCTTGGTTGGACGATCCTTCAGGAAGGCTCGCTGCAGTTCTGTGAAGCAGGGGGAGAACTCGCCCTCTTTCCCCAGGGACTCGCACTCTTGGATAAGCTGGATGTAGACTTTAGGGTCAGGTCTGTAGCCTCTGGTCAACTGACCTGTTGGGAATTAATCCATAATGTGAGGATGTCAGCTTTTCTCTGAGTTTCTTTCAATCCCTCTGAGGAGACAAGCTCACTGACCATGAGGTGCAGTGGAAAGGTCAGCAGGCCCAGAGCCAGGAGGCCCGAGGGCCATCCCCAGTCCTCGCTACTCCCATCTCCACTGCCGTCACCCCATCCAAGCCAGCATCATCTCTCACCTGGACACAGCAGAGATGGCAGCAGCCTCCCTCCTGGATCCTCCACAGCCCATTCCCTACCCAGCACCCACAGAGGCCTTTTAAAACCTGATCCTTCCACTTCTTGCTTCCCAGGACATCTGAATAAAATCCAAAGTCCTCGCAGTGGCCCAGGAGGTTTGGTGTGACCTGTCTCCTGCCACCTCTGCCATCTCACCTCTTGCCTTGATCCCTTTGCTACTTACTCCCCTGGCTATTTCACTTCTTCAAATATGCCAAGCTCATTCCTGTCTCAGGGCCTTTGCACTTGCTGTTTCCTCTTCCTGGAGCCCCCAGGTCTTCCCAGGTTTGGCTTCCTCTCATCCCTCGGGCCTCGGGTCAGAGGTCACCTCCCTTGTTGCCCTAAAAATGCCCTCTAAGCCCCATCATTCCCTTTTGAATCACCATATTTAGTTTTTGTCACAACAAGTTATCCTTTCATTTATGGTATTTAAATTATTATTGTCAGGCTCCAGAAGAGAAGTTCCCTGTGTGTCTCATTTATGGCCATAGAACAGTGCCTTGCACATGGAAGGTACTCAGTGCAAATTGAGCCTCAGAGATGTACTGCTTCCTGTCCCAGTGTTCCTGCAGATTGTCTACAGATTCCAAACCTCAGATAAATTTGATGATATTTCCTTATGCTTTGGATAAAAGATGAAATTAACATACTGTGTTTACACCAGATATACACTGCCTCATTTTTGGAAAGAGAAGATTCACACACTTTGCCAAGAGTAAAACTAGTAAGCTTGGCAGGTGTTCTATAAAAATATGCTGCTCCCAAATTGTACCAATTTGTTGTTAATGTCACTGCAGTGGCTGAGTATGACCCTAAACATTCTTGCCCCAGAAGAGATGCTAGGATCTCCTCTCCACTTGAAGGGATGCCCTGTTTAATAAGACTCTCAAAGTGAGAGAGATTTCTGCTCAGAAACATGAAAAGAGAGCAGAAGAAGCCCTGACATAGGACAAAGGCTGAAACACCTTGTGGCTGAGAGTGCTCACCCAGGGCATCAAAAGCGGGCAGGACATCAAACTGCACCCACTCATAGAGCTGAGGGGATCTAAGCACGAAGCTGAGAGCACGGGGATTCTCCCATTGCTGTTTCTGGACCTCAAACTTCACTTCAAATGTTTTCTCCCTTTGACAGGCTTCCAGCTGTCTCCTAATTTCCTTGATGAATTCTCCTCGGCGCTGAAGTTGTTCCTGAAAACTTTTAAGATTGGTGAGGAAGACGACGAGGTCAGCATCTGATCGGCCCCTGAGGGTCGTGCCTTTGCCTGAGGAGCCACCCTGAAAAAGGTGATGAGGATGAGAACTGATATTTATCATTGAGAAGAGCCTCCCTAAATAAAATGCTGAGAACAATCACTACCATTTTGAGTACTAGCCACTGTTCTGAAGGCATTACCAGTCTTAACTCCTAGAATGCTCACAAGAACTCTGTGATTTAGCTACTATTATTATCTGTTCCCATTTTCCAGATGGGGAAACAGATGCTGAGAGAGATTATGTATCAGCCTAATCACACAGCTAGTAGGTGGCAGAGATGCAATTCAGTCTGTGTTCTTTACTCCCTGTTCTTTACGATCTTATGTAATTAATACTGTAAACTGGCCCCTGGCTTATTTTACTTGATCTGCAAGCCCTGCAAAGTACTGGGAATTATGGATGATGAAATTGAGGCACAGAGAGGTTAAGTGACTCACCCAAGATTTCACAGCAGCAGGTGCTATCTGCTTTCAAAACTTATACTCTTAACCAGCTCATGAGTCTGCAGGAATGGTGAGTTCCCAGCCTGGTCAATGATTAGCGGAT
Source organism: Mesoplodon mirus (assembly GCF_964341445.2). NCBI lineage: Eukaryota > Metazoa > Chordata > Mammalia > Artiodactyla > Ziphiidae > Mesoplodon > Mesoplodon mirus. Next base: position 15,508,883 of record NC_138989.1, read on the forward strand.
TGTTGATACAGCTGGGCTTCAGTTTGTCTATCTCTGTGGTGGATGTGACATAGGTGGTTTATAAACTTCACCTGGGCATTTGTTAAAAGCTTACAGATGGAGGCCCTCACCCCAAAAGCTACTTTCACAAGCTGCGGTTATAGTTTTGGCATGGATAAATCAGAAACCACCAGCCCCAGAGATCTCAACCTTTTGCTCTCTGTCTGTCTCTGTGGAAATGCTTGCTCTTCCAGCCTCCTTCTCCCCAGCCAGGCAGTTCTGGACTCACCTTCACAACTTTGGACACCCAAACAGGGTGGGGGGCCCATAGGAAACACCTCTCCTTCAGGAAACTGCAGATGATATGGATGGCTTCATGGACCTGTGTGTGGAAATCCTCGTCTGGCAGGAGGTGGTCTTCGATGAACTTGTCTAGAGACCTGGCCGGGGTATCACTGAGCTTCATCATGATGCTGGGACAGGAGAGCCAGAGGGGACAGAGCTGGAGAGGAAAACCTTTTAGCTTCGATCTCTTCTGCTGCCTGGGTCCAGGAGGCTGTTAGTTTCATTTCATTGGAAGGGAGGAGGTGTGCCCTGAGTCAGGGCTGCTGTTGCTTTCGTTTCCTTGGATGGGAGGAGCTTTGCCCTGAGTCTTTGTCTCTCAGCAAATCAAACATTCCTTTGATTCTGAACCCTGTTCAGTCTCCCAGCTCTCTCCTCCAGTATTCCAGAATTACTCCCTGCCTTTAACAGGCAACCTAGAACATCTGGTCTTTTTTCAGACTGTACTCTGAAAAGGTACTTTTTAAGCCAGGTTAGTACTTCACCCAAGAGTAATCATGAGTAAAAACACACTTTTGGTTTCCTTTTCCTCTTTTTTCATTGCTGACAAAATTGTCTTATAGTCTCCTGTGATTTTTGCAGCAGTACATGTATATTGCAAACAGAAATGGTCAGAAAAATCCAGAAGCATAAAGTCCATCCCTGATCCTAAACCTGAAAGACTACAACTACTTTGGTGCAGATCTTTTCAGATGTTTTTCTAGGTTAACACACACATACACACAAACATAATTTCTCTCTCTCTCTTTTTTAATAGCATGACTTTAATGGTTTTACTTTTTAATAGACTATTTATTAAAGCATTTTTAAGTCGATAGAAAAATTGCAAGCTGTCCTTAGCTGTGCAGCTTTGAACACGAGTGTAACTGGGCATGCCTCAATGTCCCAATCTGTAGAGAGGACAAACTTTTCTTTCTCACTCACAGAACTGCTTCTGAGGATAATCTGAAAGAAGAGACACAAAAGGGGATTTGAAAAGTATCAAATGCAGAGCAAATATAAAGGACAGGGACTTCCCTGGCGGTCCAGTGGTTAAGACTTCACTTTCCAGTGCAGGAGGTGCGGGTTCGATCCCTGGTCGGAGAGCTAAGATCCCTCATGCCTCGCGGCCAAAAAACCAAAACATAAAAACAGAAGCAGTATTGTAACAAATTCAATAAAGACTTTAAAAATGGTCCACCTCAAAAAAAATCTTAAAAAAAATAAAATAAAGGGCAATTCTGACTTTAAAAATTTTCATTGGGTCTTAAATGGTTTCCTGTTCCCATTTTCACAATGGCCACCAGGGCAGCTGTTTCACTGGTGGTTGCTGTTAACTCTACTTCTTCTGGAGGGTTGGGTAGATGGGGTGGTGGGGAGAGTCATTTAAGAAAAGAAATTTGTATGTGTCTGGGATTTAAGGGAGTGCAGGACAGGAGCCCAGGAGCTAATGTTCTCTATTGCATCGTATGAGAAAATTACACCAAATTATGAAAAATCAGACTTATGCCTGACATGCATATTCTTTTGTTAAGAATTCTTCATTCGAAGAGAATCTGGAGCAAAGTCCACACTGGCCTGAGTTTTTAGCCATGACCTTAAGGGAAGCATTGCTTTCTATTATCAGAGGTGGTGTGGGAGCAGGGGATGGCAGGGAGTATCTCCCAGACTGGAGAGATCATTAATAAACACTCTTTGCCATGAGTAAGATAGCAATGGTAATTATTTATAACCATAATGGCAGGTATTAACTGAGCACTTCCTATGTAGCAGACTCCACAGAAGTGCTCCTCTCAGATCCCCAACTGCAGAGGACAGATCTATGCTGGCCCATTGTTAGAAAAATAAAGTTCACACACTTTGCCATAAATCAAACAAGTAAGCCTGGTAGAGGTTCCATAAGAAATAAGAAATGTCTTGGCCCCAAATAGTGCCAGTTTGCTGTTTACTGTTGCTTGCATGGTTTAACCAGGACTGCCCCAGGAGAGATACTATTGGGTGAGACAAAAGTTTCATTCGTTTTTTTCCGTACGATGGCTCTAGCAGCACTTAGCCAGCTTTAACTTCATTCCAAACAATTTTGTTAGATTGTATGTGACAGCTGTCATATCAGTGTGTATTTAAAAAAAGACATCAAAATTGGTGAATTTTTGTGTAGCCATTTTAATATTGAAGATGGAAGAAAAAAAGCAACATTTTCGGCATATTATGCTTTATTATTTCAAGAAAGGTAAAAACGCAACTGAGGGCTTCCCTGGTGGCGCAGTGGCTGAGAGTCCGCCTACTGATGCAGGGGACACGGGTTCATGCCCCGGTCCAGGAAGATCCCACATGCCGCGGAGCGGCTGGGCCCGTGAGCCATGGCCACTGAGCCTGTGCGTCCGGAGCCTGTGCTCCGCAACGGGAGAGGCCACAACAGTGAGAGGCCCACGTACAGCAAAAAACAACAACAAGAACAACAAAAAAAAAACGCAACTGAAATGCAAGAAAAGATTGGTACAGTGTATGGAGAAGGTACTGTGACTGATCGAACGTGTCAAAAGTGGTTTGCTAAGTTTTGTGCTGGAGATTTCTCGCTGGATGATGCTCCACGGTAGGGTAGACCAGTTGAAGTTGATAGCGATCAAATCAAAACAATAACTGAGAACAATCAATGTTATACCATGTGGGAGACAGCTGACACACTCAAAATATCCAAATCAAGTGCTGAAAATCATTTGCACCAGCTTGGTTATGTGAATCACTTTGATGTTTGGATTCCACATAAGTTATGCGAAAAAAACCTTCTTGACCGTATTTCCGCATGTAATTCTCTACTGAAACGTACTGAAAACGTTCTGTTTTTAAAACAAATTGTGACGGGCGATGAAAAGTGGATACTGTATAACGTGGAATGGAAGAGATCGTGGGGCGAGCAAAATGAACCACCACCAACCACACCAAAGGCCAGTCTTCATCCAAGGAAGGTGATGTTGAGTAAATGGTGGGATTGGGAGTCCTCTATTATGAGCTCCTTCTGGAAAACCAAACAATTAATTCCAACAAGTACTGCTCCCAATTAGACCAACTGAAAGCGGCACTCGATGAAAAGCGTCCAGAATTAGTCAACAGAAAACACATAATCTTCCATCAGGGTAACACAAGACCGCATGTTTCTTTGATAACCAGGCAAAAACTGTTACAGCTTGGCTGGGAAGCTCTGATCCATCCTCTGTATTCACCAAATATTGCACCTTTGGATTTCCATTTATTTCGGTCTTTACAAAATTCTCTTAATGGAAAAAATTTCAATTCCCTGGAACGCTGTAAAAGGCACCTGGAACAGTTCTTTGCTCAAAAAGATAAAAAGTTTTGGAAAGATGGAATTATGAAGTTGCATGAAAAATGGCAGAAGGTAGTGGAACAAAAGGGTGATTACGTTGTTCAATAAAGCTCTTGGTAAAAATGAAAAATGGGTCTTTTATTTTTACTTGAAAACCAAAGGTACTTTTTGGCCCACCCAATGTGATCTCCTCCCTATTTTTTAGGGACACCTTATTTTGGTAAGGCTCTCAAACTGTGGGGGCTCTCAAACTGCTCGGAAATAGGAACAGAAAGAGAAAGAAGCCCTGATACAGGACAAAGGCTGAAACCCCATGTGGCTGGGAGGGTGGAAGGCAGGTAGTACATCAAACTGCACCCCACACAACACTGTAAAGCAACTATACTCCAATAAAAGTTAATAATAATGAAAAAAATAACTGCACCCCCTGGTGGGGCTAGGGCACATGACCACGATGCTGAGTGCCCAGGGCGGCTCAGAGAACTCCACCCTCATATCTGTTGCTTCAACCTTAGTACTTCCCAGTTTCATTTCCTCAGCAGGAAGTTGCCCAGAATGGGGACTCAGCTCTGGGCAGTCAGGAATTTATGACTCGGGTGCTTCAAATTTCACAAGAGCACTTCCGTCACCCCTTACACACTTGTTCCTCTGTTTCTGAACCTCATGAACCAGCAGCTCCAAACTGCAGCACCCTTGAGCTTTCTGTCACCTGGGTCTGCCAGCTTTGCCCAAACTCTCAGAGCTCAGCTGACAAATACTTACCACAAAAGGTTTTGAAAGAAAATGCTTTATTGTTTCTTGTGGTCATTCAAGCAGTACAAATTTACAGCAAAACAAAAATCACAAAATTCAGAAAAGTATAAAGCTCACTCACTCACCATGCTTTAATCAAATATACCCACTGAAAACATTTAGGTCTTCATGAAACCAACCATTACAAAATGAAATGAAAGAAAACCTACAAAGTACAATAACATAAAAACAAGTATCTAGGAATAATATGACAAAACACACTTAAGACCAATGCAGGGAAAAATGATAAAACATAGTTACAGAGTAATTCAAGAAGAGGAAAATTAATGGAAAGAAGCTCCAAGTTTGTGGATTGGGATTCTCAATAGATGTCATCTTCCCTGAACTAATTTATGGAATTCTAATCAAATGCCTCCCCGTATTTTGGGTGAAACCTCACAAACGGAGTATAATATTAACATAGATATAGAGCCAAGAGAAGACATTGGTTTGGATAAAAACAGAGTTTTCTACAAGAAATTAAGAATTAACACCAGGCTAGAGTAATTAGTCAAGGTAGTATTAACTCAAGGATGCCAAAGTTGACCAATGGAACTACACAGACTCACACACAGACGGGCTCTGGACAAATGTTAGAGGTGGCTTTTACAGAACAGTGGGGAAAGGATGGTCCCTTCAACAAATGCTGCTGGAATGTTTGGTGACTCAAGCAAGTGCCCAAATCTCAGTGTATTATTATGAGAACAAGAATAAGACCCATCTCACAGGGATGCTGGAGGACTCAAAGGAGGAACAGTAATATGGAGAAGCCAAAGACTGTTTCCCAGCCACACACGTGGCCAGCGACTCAGGTGGTAAGAACATGCTTGATCTTTTGTGCATCCTTAAGGGAGTTTTTATTGACTGGACTTTTGTAAATGCAATGTTGTTTTTGGTACCAAGACGGGGTGACAATGTGAGTTGGTAAGCCTATTGTCTAATCCAGTGATTCATTCTGGGGCAGAACACATGTGTAATTTTACATTTTCTAGCAACCACAGTAAAAGAGTACAAAGACAGAGATGAAATTCAATTTGATTCAATGCAGTATTTTTAGAAGTTGTTATTTCAACATGCCATTAATATCAGGTCACATGAGGGAACCAGGAGGTCACACCGGCACCTTCCAGGTGCTGACTGGAGACCTATCCCAATTCTTACAGCATGAGTACCCCAGCCAGACTCTAACCTCTTGTGCCAGCAGCTGCCAGCTATATCGGTCTTTACCAGCCACATTTCCAGTAGGGTCAGCTGGGTCCAGAATCACAGGTCTGAAAAGCAACAGTTAGAGAGGGGCAGGTGAGTATGTGGGCTGTGTTGGGGGGTCTAGAGCTCCTGGTAGAGCAAAATACCAACTTGGGCAGACTGGGACTCGGGGCAGCAGGAGGGGCCCAGGAGGGCACTGCTCCCGGGGGTGTGACCTGAGTGCCCTCTGCTACGGTGGGCATTGAACACAAGGAGAAGGAGGCTTGCATTCGGGCCTTGATAAACCTGGGTTTGAATCTTACCTCTGCTCTTTATTAGTGGTGTGTCCTTGGGCAGGTCACCTGAATCTCTAATCCTCAGTATCCTCATCAGTGAAATGGGGAGATTTGAATAACTCTACCTCAAAGCATGTTGTATGAGGATCTAGACAAGCATGTGAAGTGCTCAGAACAGTAACTGGAACATAATAAGTGGTCCATACATGTCAGTTTTAATAATCAAAATTTTACTATTCTGTTCGAGTGTGTTGGTCTTACAGCAAGCTCTTACTTCCTGGGAGCAGTCATTATTGTTGCTGTAGCTATTGTTATTTTAGTCGAATTTCAGCTATTTCACTCATTTACTGTTAAGGTTTGGACAAGCTCTTATTTCTCCAAACCTCAGTCATCTGTAGAATGGTTAGCATAGTGCCTGCCTCACTGGATTGGAGGTTATTATTTAAATTTATTATTTAAATCAGATGGTAGGAGTAAAGTGCCCAGCACAGTGATTGACAATAGATGATGATCAATAAATATGGACCCCTCTCACTTCCTACATTTCCAAGGTGCCACAGCTGTAATCATGGGTTCATTTATGTGGGGAGCTAAGCCATGTGGGGATAGAGTACCTGGGTTTTACAAGTTGCCTTCTCAGGTATTGTCCAATAATAGGGTTTTCAAAGTCATAATACTTTTCCCAGTAGATGCAGAGGTGCCGGTGCTTCAGGACTAATTCCAAAACAGTCTGAAATCCCTGAGCTGTGCTGAATTCTGTTTCCATGCTTCCTTGCTCCCAAGCATAGACTGTCAGAAGCTCCAGGGCATATTGTGGGGGCAGTTTTTTCCCATGTCTCATCTTACACTGAGAAGAGGAAAAAAAATTAGGAAAGTGAGTTTGTTCAGCTTTTATGTGAAGAAGAGTTAATGCCTATTCTTCTCAAACTATTCCAGAAAATTGAGGATAAAGAGATGGTTCCAAACTCATTCTACACCAAAACCAGATAAAGATATTACAAAAAAAGAAAATTATAGGCCTGATGATCATAGATGCAAACATCCTCCACAAAATACTAGCAAAGCAAATTCAACAATATATTAAAAGATCATACACCATGATCAAGTTGGATATATTCCACGGATTCAAGGATGCTTCTGTATCCACAAATCAATCAATGTGATACATCTGCATTAACAAAACGAAGGATAAAAAGCATATGACCATATCCACAGATACAGAAAAAACATTTGAGAAAATTCAACAGCCATCTGTGATACAAACTCTTAACAAGGTGGGTATGGAGAGACCATAACTCAATATAGGCCCTATACGACCAACCCACAGCTAAACCATACTCAACGGTGAAGGCTAAAAGCTTTTCCTTTAAGATCAGGAACAAGACATATATGCCCACTCTCCCCACATATATTCAACATAGTATTGGAAGTCCATCCATGGCAATCAGGCATGAAAAAGAAACAAAATGCAGGGACTTCCCTGGTGGCGCAGTGGTTAAGAATCCGCCTGCCAATGCAGGGGACACAGGTTCGATCCCTGCTCCGGGAGGATCTCACATGCCGCGGAGCGACTAAGCCCGCCCTGTGTGCCACAACTACTGAGCCTGCGTGCTGCAACTACTGAAGCCCACGGGCCGAGAGCCCGTGCTCTGCAACAAGAGAAGCCACCGCAATAAGAAGCCTGCGCACTGCAAGGAAGAGTAGCCCCCGCTCGCTGCAACTAGGGAAAGCCCACGCACAGCAACAAAGACCCAACAGATCCAAAAATAAATAAATAAATAAAATAAACTTAAAAAAAAACATTAAAAAGAGAAACAAAATGCATCCAAATTAAAACAGAAGAAGTTACACTATTGCTATTTGCAGATGACATGACACTATACATAGAAAACCCTAAAGATGCCACCAAAAAACTTTTAGAACTAAAAATTGAATACAGGAATATTGCAGGACACAAAAATAATATACAGAAATCTGCTGCATTTCTATACATGAATAACTATCAGAAAGAGAAATTTAAAAACAATCTCATTTACAATTGCATCAAAAAGAAGAAAAAAACTAGGAATAAATTTAACCATAAATGTGAAAGACCTGTACCCTGATAAGACTTTGATGAGAGAAACTGAAGATGACAAAAATAAAAGGAAAGATATACCATGCTCATGGATTCAAGGAATTAATATTGTTACAATGTGCATACTACCCAAAGCAATCTACATGCGCATCACTATGGTATGTGATTTACTACTGCTGTGCCATGTTACTCTTTTCAAGTGAGAAAACGGGAGAGGCAAGATGTTAATTCATTTGCCCAAATTCGGACAGCTAGGAAGTGAACAGAAGAGTGTGTGTTGGGGGGTGGGGGTGTTAGCACTCATTAATTTATTGAGTAATTACTTACTGAGAACCTATTATGTGCCAGGCACTGTTCTAGGTCCTGGGGATACAGCAGTGAAGAAAATATACAAATCCCTTCTTTCATGTACATTTTTAGTGGAGAGACAGGCAATAAACAAATAAGCTCATGCAAAGGCCCTGAGGCTGGAATAGAGTTTCCCTCTTGGAGGACTAATGAAGAGGAGAGCATGGCCTGGGGGAGTGGTGAGGGGGCAGAGATGGGGGTTCAGAGAGGTCGAGGGCAGATCCTGTGAGCCTCCCAAGTGACTTGGACCAGGGTGGGAGTGACTGAGGTGGTGATCGTTGATGATAATGGGTATATTTTAGATATAGGACCAAGCCATTTACAGACTGGTTGGATATGTGTGTGTGTGTGTGTGTGTGTGTGTGTGTGTGAAAAAGATAAGAAAGAGCCACAGTTTTGTCCAGAGTAACTGGAAGGGTGGAGTCGTTATTTCCTGATACAGAAGACCAGGAAGAATGAGACACCTGAGTCCACTGGCACCTGTCCCGGGCCCTACCCTTCTTCTCCCTTTCCTTTCCCCCCCTCCCCACAACCTCTACTCTTCCATCTTCTTCCTCTCATCCTCTCCCTCCTTGTTCCCTGCCTTCTCCCCTCCTTCATGCTCTTTCCCTCCTCTCCATTCATCTCTGTCCATCTCTCTCCTTCCTCCCCCATCCTTTCTGATTCCTCTCCCCTCCCCTCCCCTTCCTTCTTCCCCCTCCCGCTGCCTCCTCCTTGCTTCCTCCCCACACCTCTCCCTCCTCCTTCCCTCCCTCTATTCCACCCCTCCCTCCTCCTCTTGTCCTCACTCTCTCCCTTCTCTCCCTCCTCCTCCTCCTCCTCCTCCTCCTCCGTCTAGATGGGACATGCCATACCATTTGGTACCAGTGCTTCACAAGGCGGATGAGGCTCTTCAGCTTGGTTGGACGATCCTTCAGGAAGGCTCGCTGCAGTTCTGTGAAGCAGGGGGAGAACTCGCCCTCTTTCCCCAGGGACTCGCACTCTTGGATAAGCTGGATGTAGACTTTAGGGTCAGGTCTGTAGCCTCTGGTCAACTGACCTGTTGGGAATTAATCCATAATGTGAGGATGTCAGCTTTTCTCTGAGTTTCTTTCAATCCCTCTGAGGAGACAAGCTCACTGACCATGAGGTGCAGTGGAAAGGTCAGCAGGCCCAGAGCCAGGAGGCCCGAGGGCCATCCCCAGTCCTCGCTACTCCCATCTCCACTGCCGTCACCCCATCCAAGCCAGCATCATCTCTCACCTGGACACAGCAGAGATGGCAGCAGCCTCCCTCCTGGATCCTCCACAGCCCATTCCCTACCCAGCACCCACAGAGGCCTTTTAAAACCTGATCCTTCCACTTCTTGCTTCCCAGGACATCTGAATAAAATCCAAAGTCCTCGCAGTGGCCCAGGAGGTTTGGTGTGACCTGTCTCCTGCCACCTCTGCCATCTCACCTCTTGCCTTGATCCCTTTGCTACTTACTCCCCTGGCTATTTCACTTCTTCAAATATGCCAAGCTCATTCCTGTCTCAGGGCCTTTGCACTTGCTGTTTCCTCTTCCTGGAGCCCCCAGGTCTTCCCAGGTTTGGCTTCCTCTCATCCCTCGGGCCTCGGGTCAGAGGTCACCTCCCTTGTTGCCCTAAAAATGCCCTCTAAGCCCCATCATTCCCTTTTGAATCACCATATTTAGTTTTTGTCACAACAAGTTATCCTTTCATTTATGGTATTTAAATTATTATTGTCAGGCTCCAGAAGAGAAGTTCCCTGTCTGTCTCATTTATGGCCATAGAACAGTGCCTTGCACATGGAAGGTACTCAGTGCAAATTGAGCCTCAGAGATGTACTGCTTCCTGTCCCAGTGTTCCTGCAGATTGTCTACAGATTCCAAACCTCAGATAAATTTGATGATATTTCCTTATGCTTTGGATAAAAGATGAAATTAACATACTGTGTTTACACCAGATATACGCTGCCTCATTTTTGGAAAGAGAAGATTCACACACTTTGCCAAGAGTAAAACTAGTAAGCTTGGCAGGTGTTCTATAAAAATATACTGCTCCCAAATTGTACCAATTTGTTGTTAATGTCACTGCAGTGGCTGAGTATGACCCTAAACATTCTTGCCCCAGAAGAGATGCTAGGATCTCCTCCCCACTTGAAGGGATGCCCTGTTTAATAAGACTCTCAAAGTGAGAGAGGTTTCTGCTCAGAAACATGAAAAGAGAGCAGAAGAAGCCCTGACATAGGACAAAGGCTGAAACACCTTGTGGCTGAGAGTGCTCACCCAGGGCATCAAAAGCGGGCAGGACATCAAACTGCACCCACTCATGGAGCTTAGGGGATCTAAGCATGAAGCTGAGAGCACGGGGATTCTCCCATTGCTGTTTCTGGACCTCAAACTTCACTTCAAATGTTTTCTCCCTTTGACAGGCTTCCAGCTGTCTCCTAATTTCCTTGATGAATTCTCCTCGGCGCTGAAGTTGTTCCTGAAAACTTGTAAGATTGGTGAGGAAGACGACGAGGTCAGCATCTGATCGGCCCCTGAGGGTCGTGCCTTTGCCTGAGGAGCCACCCTGAAAAAGGTGATGAGGATGAGAACTGATATTTATCACTGAGAAGAGCCTCCCTAAATAAAATGCTGAGAACAATCACTACCATTTTGAGTACTAGCCACTGTTCTGAAGGCATTACCAGTCTTAACTCCTAGAATGCTCACAAGAACTCTGTGATTTAGCTACTATTATTATCTGTTCCCATTTTCCAGATGGGGAAACAGATGCTGAGAGAGATTATGTATCAGCCCAATCACACAGCTAGTAGGTGGCAGAGATGCAATTCAGTCTGTGTTCTTTACTCCCTGTTCTTTACGATCTTATGTAATTAATACTGTAAATTGGCCCCTGGCTTATTTTACTTGATCTGCAAGCCGTGCAAAGTACTGGGAATTATGGATGATGAAATTGAGGCACAGAGAGGTTAAGTGACTCACCCAAGATTTCACAGCAGCAGGTGCTATCTGCTTTCAAAACTTATACTCTTAACCAGCTCATGAGTCTGCAGGAATGGTGAGTTCCCAGCCTGGTCAATGATTAGCGGATTGTTGATACAGCTGGGCTTCAGTTTGTCTATCTCTGTGGTGGACATGACATAGGTGGTTTATAAACTTCACCTGGGCGTTTGTTAAAAGCTTACAGATGGAGGCCCTCACCCCAAAAGCTATTTTCACAAGCTGCGGTTACAGTTTGGGCATGGATAAATCAGAAACCACCAGCCCCAGAGACCTCAACCTTTTGCTCTCTGTCTGTCTCTGTGGAAATGCTTGCTCTTCCAGCCTCCTTCTCCCCAGCCAGGCAGTTCTGGACTCACCTTCACAACTTTGGACACCCGAACAGGGTGGAGGGCCCATCGGAAACACCTCTCCTTCAGGAAACTGCAGATGATATGGATGGCTTCATTGACCTGCGTGCGGAAATCCTTGTCTGGCAGGAGGTGGTCTTCGATGAACTTGTCCAGTTGGTTGGCTCGGGTCTTTCTGAGCTTCTTAATGATGCTCAGGCTGGGACAGGAGAGCCAGAGGCGGCAGAGTTGGCTGCCAAAACCTGTTAGCTTCCACCTCTTCTGCTGCCTGGGTCTAGGAGGCTGTTAGTTTCATTTTCTCGAAAGGGTAGAGGTGTGCCCTGAGTCTGGACTGTCACTGGTTTCCTTTCTTTGAAAGGGAGGAGCCATACCCTTGTTCTTTGCCTTTAAGAAATCAAAAAGCCCTTTGACCCTCTGTCTCCCAGCTCTTTCCCCTGCTCTCTGAGACTTATTCTGCCTTTATCCAGCCCCCTAGAACATCAGGCCTTTCTTCAGACTGTTCTGAAAATGTTGCTTTTTAACCCAGGTTAGTACCTCACCCAAGAGAAGTCATAAGTAAAAACTTTTTTGGGGGGTTTCCTTTGTCTTTTTTTGTTACCTACAAAATTGGTTTATGGTCTCCTATGATCTTTACAGCAGTACCTGAATATTATAAAAAGAAAAATGTCAGAAAAATCAGGGAGCATAAAGACCATCCAGGATCCTAAACTTCGAAGACTACATCTATAAACATTTTGGTGGAGATCTTTCCAGATATTTTTTTCTAGGTTAATGCACACACACATATACACAAACTCTAAACATGTGTCTCTTTTTTCTAAATGACATTATCCTATACTTTTCCCCCTTTTGATTAATAGACTTTATTTCCTAAAGAAGTTTTGGGTTTAAAGAAAAATTGAAGTACAGAGTTCACTTATGTCCCCTCTCCTTCCACCCACAGTTTCCCACATTACCAAATTTGGTGTGGTACATTTGTTGCAAGATGAATTGATACTGATATGTTACTATTAAATAAAGTTCAAAGTTTACATTAGGGTTCACACTGTGTTGTACATTTTATGGGTTTGCCAAATCATAATGTGTTGTCTCCACCAATTATGAAATCATTGCAGAATAGTCTCACCTGTTGCTCCACGATCTGAGTTTAGATGTTTCTTCTCTTCTAATATATGCATTCAGTGCTAAAAATTCTCCTCTAAGCACTGCTTTCACTGTCTCTAAATTTTTTTTCCTTGACTGTAAAATATTTTTTCAATGTCTCTTGAGACTTTTAGACCCATGTGTGTTAGAAGTGTGTTATTTAATCTCCAAAGACGTTGGAATTTTCCAGATCTTTCTTTTCTTGATTTCTTGTTTAATTCCATTGTGGTAAAGAGCGTACCTTGTATGCTATGTATGCTTTTGACTCCGTTAAGGTGCATTCTATGGCCCAGACGGTAGTCTATCTCGGTGAATATCCCATGTGAGCTTGAGAAGAATGTATATTCTGCTGTTGTTGGGTGAAGTAGTCTGCCAGTGCCAATTAGCTATCTTTTTGAATCACCCTTGTCTTAACCAGCTCATCAATTAATTGACACTCCCCACTCCTTGTGTATAACATATTGACTTATGCCTAAGCCATGTGGAACCATGAAGGGGATGGGCATTCATCTATGTGGCACTCTATACATACAGTTGGAATGTATGTTTATCAAAGATTCTGTTTACTCCCAAATGCTTTTTGGGCAATCGTACTTGTTAATGAAATATATACTTTTGACAAAATATATGTGAACAAATCCAACATGAGTGCGAAAGCTATCTGTCCTTAGAAAACCAGCACTGAATTCTTTGGAAAGATGTAATAAAGCCTAGTACCATAGAACAGTGCAGAGAATTAGGTATGAGTGAGACAACTCTGAAAGAACTGAGGGCATAATTGGAAAAATCCAGAATTAGGCCCTCATGTCTTTGAAGGTTACTTTACATTCTTGTTTTCTTTAAAGAAACAGGAACAGGAAATTATAGATGGCTCATTCTTGTGTGTTTTATGCAAAATAGATAATGCAGGACTACAGTCAGGGGATCTGCCCTCAACGAGGTCTAGGTCTTCTTTGAATGACTGGGAAACGAAGGCATTACTTGTGGGCCCAGGGGACCACAAATGATGTCCTGCCTATACAGTTGAAGACCCACAGGAGGGACTTGCTCAAGCTCACATATTGTCCCCATTTTCCAGATGAGGAAACCAAGACTCAGAGAGGTTAGGTTCCACAGCTAGTAAGTGACAGTCAGGATCTGAATGTTGCACTGAGTGGATTAAAAAGCTGGTGTGCTTTTCTGGTCAGGTGATTTCTACCACACCACGTAGCCTCTTACACTATGTTTGGTTTCAGTGGGGAAAAAAAGAAAATTAGTCAAGTTAGGTGTACTGATACTTATGAAAACTTTCCTCCTGTGTATTCATCTCAGCCTGTTAAGCATGTCCCATGCCTAGGGAAGGAGATCAACCATTTCAGAGGTGGAAATTAAGCTTCTTTTCAGCTGCCCATGACTGACTGGTGGTGGCTGCCATGGGTAGACTGCTGTGTTCAGAAGAATGCCGATGCTGCTAGTGGGCTCTGTGGGGAAAATGCCATATTGATTAGTGATCCACCATGAGCACAGGAAAGAGCACGGCAACTAGGGTTTCCTGCCATTCGGAGGCCTGTGTGGCCCTAACTGGCACCCCTCTCCACTTAGCGGCAGCTGACTGAATCGTAGGCAAAATGATGGACTTTTAGGGCAGTGGTTTGCAAAGTCACGATGGAGGTGGGAAGCCCAAGCCATCAACCAGGAAATATTTTCAAATATACCTCTGGTCCCCAGGGTGTAGCAGAATCTGCAGGAAGGGGCGATGGTGGTAGGGAGAGCATGGGTAGTTTGAAAAATAAATCTCCCCAGGTGATTCTAATATGCCAACTTCTGCCCCCAACAGTGAGAACCACCCTTTTGGGAGTGAGAAAAGGAAACTGCCTCAAACTTGGCATGGAAGAGAAGTTTCCGTTGGATGGAATTGTCAGCTCCTTCTAAAAAGCAACCAATCTTCCTGATGAGTTGCTTAAGCTCTTTTGATGTAAGCCGAAAATCTCTCTTGCAGTGAGTTTAAAAATCCTTCTGGAAAGTTAGTTACTCACTAGCTCACTTTCAGGACTGTTGAGAATCTCAAGTGAGGGGTCATTTCTGAAAAGGCTCATCGCAGGATGGAAAGTGCTTCAATATAAAAGAGGTGTTTGGTGATCTGCCTTCTTATAATCGGTGCGTTAAGAGCATTGCACAGGGGGTCCAACGATCTAGCTCCTTTCCTGGCACTGCAGCCATGAGATGTTGGATGTGCCCATCCCCTTCTCTCGGCTTTGGGCTGTTCACCTGTCAGGTAAGTGAGCTGACTGAACTAGGCTCTGGCTCAACTCTGTGGTCTCTTTCAGCCTTGAAATTATCTGATTCCACAACCACTAGGGAGTTTTCCCCAAGGTTGGGTTAGTCGGGAAAAGATGAGGATGCTGCCTTCTCATTGGGTGGACACCAGCAAAAAGCATTCTTCCAGGAGAGCGTGAGGTCAGTCAAGTTGGCTGGAGCCCACCTTTCCAAGATGAAATCCATCAGAAAGCAAACTTCACGGGGGCAGGGACCGCATCTGCCTTGTTTACCGCTGTATCCCCAGTGGCTGGAACATAGTAGATGCTCATTAACTACTGACTATCCAGCTAACATCATGTATGTTGGTGGGGAGAAAGAGCTTCCAGAAACCAGAGAGGAAAAACCCAGGCCATCAGTTTTCCTGGATATTCCTACTTTATTTTTGGCTACATCGTCACAAAGAAAGGCGATGGGTGGTTCTGCATGCACCAGAGGGCGTGTTTGTGTGTGTGTGTGTATGTGTTTGTGTGTGTGCGTGTGTGTTCTAGCAGAGAGATGCTTACATTTGTCAGGGAGGGGGCGCGCCTGGACAGAGGCACTGTGAGCTAGCCGCATGCTGAGTCCAGCACCAATGCCAGCGTTAGGCCTGGGAGACACAGCCAGCATGCTTTCTCCTAAGGGCAAACCATGAACAGGAGGTGGGCTGAGAGTGGGCACCAAGGGGGCCACTGGAGAGAGAGGCTCAGGAGGGAAGATGGCAGCCAGGAAGCTGCTGGCCATCGTGGAGAAGGTGAAATACCTGGTGTCTAGAAAATGGTTATTCAAAGCAAGAAATCAATGACTTCCAATGACTTGTCAAGGGAGCTAGGAGTGGAGGGCCCCAAGATGGAAGGTTAAAAGATGTGTGTTTGGAGAAAGTGAGAGCTTTAGTGTCCCTCTGGCTACTTCTATAGATAACGGTGGGGTACTGGAGAGAGGGGGTGCAATGTTTGTGGGGGAAGACTTACTGGAAATTGGGAAAACTCAAACCTTCCTCACAGGGCGCCGAGGATGACCTGACCCTGAACCTTATAGTGTTTGTCCTTGTCGCCTTTTCCTCCTTTGAAAAAAAAATTTTTTTTTTTAATTTTTAGGAAGAAAGACTGAACAATTCATGATGGAACAGAAGCCTTTGGTGTCAGGATCTGTCACTCTCTAAAGTTTTATGACCATGATGGTGTTTTGTTCTCCTGACACAATGAAGAGGGTGCAAGAGATAGAGACCAGAGGCGATTCTGAGTGAGAGACAGGGTGCAAGAGAGTCTGAAAGAGAGAGAGAGAGAGAGAGAGAGAGAGAGAGGGAGGGAGGGAGGGGGAGGGAGGGAGAGGGAGAGAGAGAGAGAGAGGGAGGGAGGGAGGGGGAGGGAGGGAGAGGGAGAGGGAGAGAGAGAGAGAGAGAGGGAGGGAGGGAGAGGGAGGGAGGGAGGGAGAGGGAGGGAGGGAGGGAGGGAGGGAGGGAGAGATATGTGGGGGTCATTTGTTCATTTAGCTAAGAGCAAAGGAAGAAGGCAGGCTAGGGGCTTTGGAGAGGCCCCCTGGAAACCAGACCTCTGGTTTAAACACCTTCTGCGCCCACTTGGGGAGGCCAGGGGTTGAGAAAGCCCCTCTACGGGGTGTCTACACAGCTTGCGGGATGCTGCCATGCACCCAGGGCAGCGCCAGCAGCAGCGCAAGGCCCGAGGACACCCGGCTCTGCCAAGGGGAGAAGTGGGTGGTTGAAGAAGCGCAGACCTACGTGGAAGTTCAGGGTTTTGCCAGTTTCTCAGCATTTGCTGGTCAGGCTGGTGAGAGGAGGCGAGGAGGTGAGGCTGTGTTAAGATACACTTTTTTGCTTTTGCTATTTTACCCCCTCAGAGAGGGAGAAAGGAGAAGGGGCGAGAGGTGGGAGCAGAGAGGAGGTGAGAGGGTGAGGAAGGGAGAGGTGAACGTGGTGTTGGGCTAAGGGAAGGGGAAGGAGGAGAAGGGGGGAGGTGGGTGGTAGAAAATGGGAGCTAGTTTCTGCTAGGAAGCAAATAGGGGACATCCTGAAAGAGGGGGGGCTACCCAGTTCCTTTGGGTATTCTGCATGGTCATTCCTTGATGCACCTGGAGCTGGGAGGGTGTGTTCCTAGTCACCGGGGAGTTTAAACATGGGGGTCTGTTTTGTGGCAATTGGGGTGTATGATGTGAAGAGGTGGAGGGACCTGGGATGCTCTGTTTCTGCCCAAATGCTTATCCTCACAGCCTTGTCTGGCTCTGCTGACAACTGTGGGTATAGGTGGATGTGACATAGGAAACAAGTTGTGTGTGTGTGTGTGTGTGTGTGTGTTATGTGCGTGTGTCCAAGGCCAGGAGGGTCTAAAAACAGTCCTAAATGATGAAGAGCCTCTGTAATTTACCCAGGCTGAGAGGTTGTTAAATTACCAACCTCCTTGTGAAAATCTCCCCATCCCCATCCCTATGGCTCCATCCTGGAGGGATCAGAGAGGGGCTGCATTCAGAGCCCGCATCGCAGCGTTGAGGAGAGGGGAGGTTTTTGGTGGCAATGCCCAAGGTGCGGGGGAGACTTCAAAGGCAGGCTCCAGGAGTGATGGGGTTGGGGGAGGCAATAGAGAAGAGAGACCAGAGTGCAACGGGCAGCTGGGACAGGCTGTGGAGTGATGGGGCATGGAGGTGGGGACCTGGGCGCCATCCTAATCGCTTGACACGTGGTTCTCATTCTGTAGCTGGTGCCAGCGTTCTATCTTCTTGTCCTTGTTTTTCAGACACTCGTACCAGTGTTTTAAGCGCTCTCCCTTGGCTGAGATCCCCAGCTGGCAGCCTCCTGGAGGACAAGATGGGAAGATAGGGGCAGGCGGTCAGAGTGGAGGGATGAACGGGAATCTCATTCTGGACCCAAATGTCTAGCTGGGGAAAAACTGCCACCAAGCAGTGACCCACCCCCCCTCCAGCCACTTGGGATCCATTCTCTCTGGAGGTTGTAGTTACGAGGTTATTATTACTACTGGCTTTCTCTGCCTACAGACTACCTACTCAAGAACCTGCAATGGCTCCCTACTGTGGCATCAAGTCACAACTTCACTGTCTATTTTTAAAGACCTTCTTTAAGTCACCACTCCACTCACTGCAGTTCTCTCTCACTACTTCTGGCACTCATCATCTATTTCCAAAGAGTCCACTTCATCACCCTGCTCAATCCTGCCTGCACATCTTTGCTCATGCTGTATCCATTGTCTGGAATTCCCTCCCTGCTCCACCTGTAATGACTATTCTTCCTCATTATTTGGAGGGGGACTGGGAACAGTAGAACCTTCATTCTGGACTTGCAAATAGATTAAGGAGACTTCCTTTGCACCCTATTTTCTGCAGAGGCCACACACTCCACTCTTCTGTAATTTAATTATTCTGCTGGCGGTGATTTGTTCAGCAAATAACCAATCGTGATCCAATCTTCCCAGCTTTGTAACCCAAATTGGACCCAAGTGAGGACCATGGGTCCCGACTTAGCGTTTGGACAATGTAATTACCAAAGTAAAGCAGTGCCCTCAACCCTGTGCATCCCTGGGTAAGGCTCTCCTCTCCTGGGAGGACAGAGGATAGGGTTTTCCCCGGGAGCTGGGAGCACTCACCGATGTAATCATTGGACTTGCCAATGTCATAGTCCCAGACTGAGATGTCCAGTGACTTCTTCGCCAGGTCACTATGCTTGATGTCATAGAAAAATTCCTAGATGCAGCAGAGGAAGACACGTGAGTGACAAAGTTCTCTGAGCCTTCGGCATCGGAAGCTAAGAGGCTGAGTCCTAGGGGTTCATGGACCAAGGGGAGGACCTTGTACTGGGTATCTGGAATCAAAGGGGCCTTTACCCCAGGCCTGATGATCCCCTCTGAACTAACACTCCATATAACAAAGCCCCCCAGCCCCTATAATTCTCTTTTCAATGACTCTGCTTCAAGTTGAGAAGACTGGTGGGTTGTTTCTAAGAGGGCTGGTCCTGGTCAAGTTTCCTTTAAGGCAGATAGCCATGAACTCAGTCCTTCCATTCTGATAGCTTCTGAAGTGGTTTTCCTCCCTCTCATTGTTCAGAGATTAAAGGTAGTTGAGGGTTAGGTGCTTATGTTTTCAGATAATCTGATTTTGTCAATAACTCTTCTGCCTAATCATAAAATTCATTCATGTTCATCTTTAAAACAAACAAGGAAGCAAAAAAAAAAACAAAAAACCCCACAAAAATCCAAAACCAAAATTTGTTATCTATCTACCCAAGAATGACCACTGTCAACATTCCCCATGTGTGACCATACTGGTGTCTGTTTTGAAAAATTAATATGAATTTTATACCATATGAAATATTTGAATATTGTATTATAGAAATATAGTATGAATATACTGTACTGTGGCTTCCTTTTTCCATTTTATAACATATGGTAAAAACCAACTTTGTGTGTTAGCAGGTTTTTTTTCCTACATCACTACTTTATTTTTATTTTTAATTTTTTTTCTGCATCACCACTTTTATGGCTTTGTCTAACAGCTGTGTGGCTGGACCATAACCTAGTGCTCAACATTTGAGTATTTAGATGCCTGACAGGTCACAGTGTGAATACAGAGGAATAAGCACATTCAATGGGTATCTAGATAGTAGCTTTAGCAGGACTGGATGCACTGGATGGACCTGGGGATGGATGGAGGGAGAAGGAGAGGGAGAGGGAGAGGGATAGGGATAGGGCAGTGCCAACTGGGTGGGTGGTAAAGGGGACAACTACCCCTATTTATTTCCTCAAATATCAGTATTATATACTATTAGAGTTGATAAAGACACTGGAGATGATTTAATTCATTCTCTCTCCAAATTCAGTGTCTTCCCTATGACATTCCAAATCTATAGGCTTTTGTTTTAGGCTTGATTCCCTCCAATGATGAGGAACTCATTCCTCCTTCTTTAGATAATTCAAGCTGATCTATGTAAGAAAGCTTTTTTGTGTGTGTGCTTTACAACTTTCTAGCAGGGAATTTGTTCCTCCCTCACATATAGGAACTATCCCAGAGCATGGCAAAAAATGGGGCAGCCTTACCTCATTAAATTCAGGATTCAACGTTTTCTTCTTAATTTGAGTCTTATGTTTGGCTTTCTTTCCCATATCTGGTTTCAGCCAGCTGAGAGGAGACAGGAGAGGCTATTATGGATGAAGTTTAATGAATAAGAACAGCCTCTTGATGACCCCAAAGGTCCTCCCAGTGTCAGGAGAATAATGAACAGATCAGAAAGTGAATCAACATTAATAATGGCCAATGTGCATCAGAGCATCTACTTGGTGCCAGGCATTACCTAAGCACTTTATGCATATTTAATCCTCAACAAACCCTAGATGGTACAACCACCCATTTACATATAAGGAAACTGAGCGTTCAGAGTGAAGTTGAGACATATGCCTCTGGTCACACAGATGGGGACTCAACCCAGCTGTTGCCTCTGGAGTCTGTGCTCTTAGCTAGGACCTTCTCCCAATGGATCATTGAGAACCTGGATGACGGTGCCTGGGGCTTCACTACTGATTATCTCTTAAGCTGCCCCCAGGTCCTGGGGAGATGATGAGGGTATGGACAAAAGGGAGAAGATGCAAATTACGATCAGTCTCCTGTTCAAAACTATTCCATGGCTCTCCTTTGACCTCAGGGTGAAGTTCAAAATCCTTAATGTGGCCTTAAGGCTCTATGTGGTTGGGTCCCTGCTCCTGTCCAGCCTGATCTTGTGCCACGTGCTTCACCCCACACCCCATTCACTCTCCTTTCCATCCCAGGGCCTTTGCACATGCTATCTGTTCTGCCTAGAAGGCTCTTCCCCAGTGTAGACACAATGCATGACACGTAGCAGGCGCTCAATCAATATTTTCTGGGCGAATAAATACAATGGGCTGTAAAAACTCGTAAGAGTTCGGACAACTGGATTCTGAAGCGGGCCGTCACTGGCTGTGCAGCCCTCAACGTGAGCGTAACTTCGGCATGCCTCAGCGTCCCAATCTGTAAAGAAGGCAAACTTTTCCTCCTCACTCACAGAACTGCCTTTGAGGATAATCTGAAAGAGGAGGTGCAAAAGGGGATTTGAAAGGTACCAGATGCTGAACAAAAATAAAGGGCAATTCTGACTTTAAAAAACTTTATTGGGTCTTAAATTGGTTAATGATCTCCTGTTTTCTTTTTTACAATGCCCACCAGGGCAGCTGATTCACTGGTGACCACTGCAACTCTACTTCTTCTGGAGGGTTGGGTAGATGGGAGAAGGGGTGGTGGGGAGAGTTATTTAAGAAAAACAGTTTGCATGTGTCTGGGATTCAATGGAGTACAGGACAGGAGCCCAGGAGCTAATGTACTCTATTGGACCATAGGGGAAAATTAGAAAATTACACCAAATTACTCCTAGAAATCAAACGCATTCCAGACACGTGTGTTCTTTTGTTAACTAAAATCCTCTTTCAAAGAAAATCTGGAGCAAAGTCCACTGTGGCCTGATTTGTAGCCATGACCTTAAGGGAAGCATTGATTTCTATTGTCAGAGGCAGTGGGGATGGGGGAAGGAGTGTCTCCCAGGTTGGAGAGATCATTAATAAACACTCTTTGCCATGAGTAAGATAGTGATAGTAATTATTTATAACCATAATGGCAGGTATTTGTTGAGCACCGACTCCATGAAAATGTACCTCTCAGATCTCCAACTGTAGGGGGAGACTGACAAGCTGCTGGGCTCTGAATACACCACTATGTTTTCATGTGGCCACGTTCCCCACAGGCTGCTCTCAGCCAGTACCTGAGCCAGCAGCGACAGTAGGCAGCCCCATTTCTGGGAGATGCGGGGCTCCTCTAATGAGCGACTGCGCTCAAGGATTCCGCACCACAGTGGTTGAAACTTACACAGAACTGCACTGCAGTCTAAGACTCTTCCTGCCCAACCATCCCCCCACTACCCCGCAGGAAGCAGACGTGCACCAGGCCTGTTGTCTCTATGGTCCTCCTCCAGCTCTCTCTCAATTTTCCTTCCCAGGCGCTTTCCCCAGCAAATCTCTTAGCATCTCATCTAGTCTTCGTGTCTGCTTCTTGGAGGACAGGACCAAATGACCAATACTACTCTTCCCATTTCACAGATGAGGACATAGAGGCCCAGAGATGTTAAGGCATGAGCCCAAGGTCACACAGCTGGAGAATACTGAAGACTATTGGATCTGGGATTCAAACCCGGGCAGTCTGGATCCAGAGCTCAGGCTCTCAACAACAACCACATAAACACACATTTTGCTGCCACAAGCAAGGCAGAATTCTATTCAGAGTAGCTAAATGTTTCTGTACCAGGCGTAATTTTATTCCTTTTATATGGTATCTCATTTGAGCCTCATGCACACTCTTGGAAATAAGTGGACTTGTTTTCTCCACTTTACCAATGAAGAATCTGAGGCTCAGAAACATCAAATAACTTGCTTATAGTTACACAGCTGGTAGCTGGCAGAGATGGGAGGTGCATCCCACGTCTGATTCAATGGCGGCTTGGAGAATGTGCCTGAAGGACCTCCAACTACAGGGAACATAAATGACCAAGGCCCCAGCTGCCACGCTTGGAAATCCATGCCATGTTTGTGCCAAGCCACACTCCCAGCTGACTACCGAACATGGCAGGGATACCTATGGCAGGCCTACTCCTAGGAGACATGGGCCTCATGTGATGGCCAATTTTGGCTTGAGGACTTCCTGATGGCTTTGCTGAACTTGCATCTGGGATGCTTCCACCCATCCCTCCCTCCCTCGTCCCCTCACTTAGGGTCAGACTCGAATGGCCGTCTAACTGCTGTCCCATTTCCCTTGACTCTCCCCCTACTTTCCCTCACACAGGCATTACTCCTCTGTTTAATCCCCTCTTGGCATCTTCTCAGAGGACCCAGAACACAAAGTCTCTCTTATTCCCCGTGACTGAGATAACTGGAATAAACCCAAAGCCTAAGGTCTTTTCTTTGGGCATTTCCAGACTGAATCCAGAAAAAGTCAGGTTGCTTCTTTGGTGGTGGGGCTCTGGACTCTGGAGGGATGTGTTGCTGATTCCCAGGCGCTACAAATGGGATTACTGTAACCTTGCCGACCACCCCTCTCCCACAGGAGGAGAGCCACAAAACTTCTCATATGGGTGGGTGACACACCAGGCTGACTGAGACTCCAGACTCACACTCACCAGTTCTGGGCATCCGTCTCACTGTGTGACCCTGGGCAGGTTCTTTGCCCTCTCTGGGCCTCAATGTACAATGATCTTGGGGAAGCTCTCTGGTTTTCTCTTTGCAAGGATCTAGGACCCCCCTCTGGGGCCCATTTATAGTCCCCAGACATTGACTCACAGCTTGACGAATGGATCTGAGTAGCCATTGGCGTCCATGGCCGCCAGGTGCACGCAGCGTATGATGCCCACAATGAGGCCTCCCTGCTGTGTGCTGTACATGAGGGACACCAGGATCTTGCCGCGTTCCTCTGTGTCACCAATACGCTCCACCTGCTGCAGTAGGAGAAGAGGGTGTGTGGGCCTAGGAGGGAAGGGGTCCGGCCAACGTGGATGGCGATCACTAACGAGAGTCTGTGGAAAGCACGAGGAGGTGGGCCAGTGCAATCAGCACTGCAGACAGCAGACACCCCAGACTCCAGGGAGGAGCAAATGAGGAAAGCCAAGGGGCCCAGTCCTAGGCACATGGGGGCCAATGGCTTTTCTCTTAGACACAGACCGACCCTGACTCTGATCATAGGCTGCGCTTGACCCTGATTCCAACGTGACTCAGCTCAGACTTCCCCCCACCCACCCCGTTTTCTCAGAAGTGCAGTCCTTGGGGCCGAGGGCATGGTTGTGAAGCCAAACTCCAGCCTCTGCCAGACACACAGCTCAAAGAACCTGCCCTACATCCCCACGGAGGGAGCGTGGCATTGCTCTAGTGCAGCAGAACTGCCAGCAGGGCTTCTGCCAACAAGGTCAAGGAATTCGAGGGTGTCTCTCGGGTGTGAGAGGATGGGGCTTCCCGCACCTTGGGGGCTACAGGTGTGAAAAGCATGCTCCTGGTCTCATGTTCCAATGCCTTGGGCAAGGGCACCTCTCATGGTGAACCAACAGGCAGGTGGTTTGGGGTAAAAGAGTGGGAAAGGGGCCAGGGAGGGAAAGAAAAGGGAGATGCCAGACCCCGACTGTGGCTTCAACACCCACTCAGTGCTCACCTCCTCCTCGTAAAGGGCCATGCCTCGGGCTGACCCGGTGGTTCCAGCACGCTTCATCTTCAGGAAGGAGACAGAAAGGAAAAATAACATTGTCAATGGGGCTCATCTCCCTACACAAGAAAGACCAGAAACCCTTTCTCCCCTCTACTGGCATCCAGAGCCATGAGGATGGGTTCTCCAAGCTTCTGTGGCCCTCCAGCTTTCCCCCATTCAGCTAAAATGTATATAACGTTAACATTTGAGAGACCATGTTAATGCACAACA
This sequence comes from Mesoplodon mirus, assembly GCF_964341445.2. Taxonomy (NCBI): domain Eukaryota; kingdom Metazoa; phylum Chordata; class Mammalia; order Artiodactyla; family Ziphiidae; genus Mesoplodon; species Mesoplodon mirus. The sequence goes on from NC_138989.1 coordinate 15,533,438, forward strand.
GCCTATTGATGTAGGTTGTATTACTATCCCCATTTTACAGATGATGACACTGAGGGTCAGAGTGGTTAAACCACTTGCCACAACCAATAAGTGGCAAAGTAGCCCATACACAAAACAGATAAGATTTTGTCTGCTCTGGTTGAAGTGGCACAGGGGCCACCAGGTGCTTCTTCCACCATGGCTCCTAAGGCCCTTTTGCAGGATTCTAAGGCTCTGGGGAACACAATGTGAAAAGCACTGGTTAAATACAACCTCTCCACTTTAGAAATGAGGAAAACTGAAGTCCAGAGGAGAGGGGTCAGAGCTTATGAGGTCCCTGTCCTTAGTGGGGCGTAAGAGGGGAGTTGGTGGTGGGAGGTTTAAGAGCAAAGGAAATGATCAGCAGGGTTGTGGGGCCAGCGTGGGCCTGTCCTGCCACCTCTGTGCCTCTGAGGCTGGCTGCGTCCATCACAGCGAGATGGCAGACCCAGGAGCTGAAGACCCAGATGGGGTCCTGGCCCCTGTGCTGACCAACTGGACTCACTGAGTGACAGACGGATGACGAAGCCTGAAGAGCCAACTGTTACCAGGCAAAGACCCAGAGGAAAGGCTTCATTCCTAGGCACATCTCATGATTTATTGGGTGCCTGGCGTTCGGTGTAAATTCTTCCTTGCAATTTTCCCTGTTGTGTCTTCCTTTGTCTGTGCTATAAAATATGGTGCAGCACACAGATAGTCCATCCTCAGGCTGGCCATCTGGTGGGAGGATGCTGCAGGAGTCCCCCTCCCACCCCCCATGGCTTCCCAATGGGGCGCTGGCCCACTGCCCAGGGGGAGCAGGCATGCTGGTCATTGCAAGAAAGCTGGGCTCTGGCTGGTGCCTGAGACCACAGTCACTAACTTGCGGTATGACCTTGGCAACTAGCTCCTCTTTTTGGGCCCCAGGTAGCTCAGACGTAAAAAAGGGTAGGTTGGATTATGTCTAAAAATACAGATTGCTAGGTTTCACTCTATCTTGCTAAGTCAGAATATCCATGGAGATCCCCCACAGACTCTATTTTGTAAAGCTCTGGTTTTAAAATCTCTAGTTGATTCTGAGGTGTAGCCCAATTGGACAACCTCAATTTGGTTCTTGTTCTTTCTCAAAAGGTGAGTATCACATCTAACAATAACAGTTTTAATGCTTTACATGTACTTTTACATTAATCCTTAAAAGACCCTATGAGGTTGGTACTATATTATCCCATTTTACAGACAAGAAAACTGAGGCACAGATAGGTTAAGTCATTTGACTCAAGTTATACTATAAGTGGCAGAAACTGGGACTCAAACCCAGTCTGGCTCCAGAGCCCATGCTCTTAAGCGCTATGGTATCCTGCCTCCTGTGTATCTCTATGATTCTTTATGACTTCTGACCGACAGGTGGGTAAGGCAGTATTATTTACTATCATAACAACAGTTAATTTATAAGTGCTTATTAGGTACTAGGTTCTGCCTCCTATGAGGCAGGTGCTGTTGTAACACCCATTTTAGAGACAAGAAAAACTGAGGCCCAGAATAGTTCAGACCCTTGGTGAAGGCCAGGGAGCAGGGAAATGGCAGAGCTGGCTTTGAACCCAGGCAGGCCACCCTGCCACACCACTCTGACCTTCAGAAGTGATGCTAACACAGGATTGGTAGAAGGCATAGCCAGGATGCAACCCCCATGTTCTGACCTGAAATCTTCACCCTCCCTCCAACAGCTACCAAAGCCCCTCTCCTGTCTGGCACCCTACAGATCTATCACATCCTTTACAGGCCCAAAAGAAGGCAGCACCCACCCCTCCAACTCTTCTTCCCCATTGAACCCTTGGGGCAAAGGCACTCACTGGGATCACCCGCTCCAGACAGATATTGAAGTTCTTCCTCTGGTTGGGCTTCAATTTTTTGAGCGAGAATCTGGTCTCACCGATAAACTCGTTATGGCCGAATTTGTCCTCATCACAGACAGAGATCCTGCGATTGACATAAAGGATGGAGAAAGAAAGAAAAGCATATATTGAGCTCCTACTATGTACCAAGAGCCCTGATTGATGCTGGCAAGGAACGTGTAATGTGCACAGGAATAATACAACTTCCTATTTATTGAGCACTAGGCCAGGTACTTCTCATTTCTTCTTGATCACGGTATAACTTAACAAGCAATAACATGCACAAATCTTAAATTTCTAGCTTGTTGGATTTTTGAATTTGCATACACCCATGTAACTACCACTCAGATAGATCAAGATATAGAACACTCCAGCTCCCAGAAGACCCTCATGATCCGTCCTAGTCACTACCTCCCTCAAAGATAATCACTATCTTGTTCTCTTGGCAAGATTCAGTGTCTTGTTTTTGACCTACATTTAAATAAAATCAGATGTATAGATCCTTTTATATTTGGTTTCCTTTGTTCAACATTATGTCTGTGAGATTCATCCATGTCTATAGTTATTTGTCCCTTTTTTGGTTGTATAGTATTCTCTTGTATAAATATGTTGTAATAATTTTGCTAATTATGGGCATTTGGTTTTGAGCCATTTCTAGCTGTTATGAATAAAGCTGCAATGGAACATTCATGTTCATGTCTTTTCTATATGCACAGATACATATTTCTGTTAGGTATCTTCCTAGGAGCAGAATTGCTGAGCCATGGACTACACACAAGTTTAACCTCAGTAGAAACTTCTAAACAGTTTTCCAAAGTGATTCCGCCAATTACACTCCACCAGCAGTTTATGCAGGTTCTGGTTGCTCTTCATTCTAACTTCGATTTTGTCGGTCTTTAATTTTAGCCTTTCTGAGTGGGCCATAGTATCTCCTTGTCGTATTAATTTATTAGTATTCCATAAGATGTTGTGGAAAAAACCCAAACGAACTTTTTGGCCAACCCAATACATTTCTCTGATGATTAATGAAGTTCAGCCCCCTTAACATCTGCTTTATGGTCATTTCAGCATCATCTGTTGCAAAGTTAGGCTAGGAACTTAGCTGACTCTTCTCATTTAATTCTTTCTCCCTCCAGACCTCTGAATTTCCCACTTTGGAGAGGAGACTGGGGCCCAGAAAGGTTGAATAATTTTTCCCCAGTAAGGGGCAGAACCAGAATTTGAAGCTCCTGATTTCCAGAACACTATATTGTCTTTTGCTATCTACTTTGCACAGCATTGAGTAGACCAGAGGCACAAAAAGGGGCAGGTCATGAGAAAGGTCCCTCGGGAGGCCCAAAGGACCAATCGAGGCATGATAATTCATCCTGACATATACTAAGATGAAGAAAGGACTTGTCCCCCCATGGGGGACAGACAGGAACTAACAACACCTTGCTTCTTGTCCATGAACATTTGTTGAACAAGGTTCAAAGTTCTGAAGGGTCAGAACACCCTCCTGCTGAGCCCCACACTGTACACAACTGGAGAAAGAAATTGTCTCCATTCAGCCGGTGGGGGTGTAAACACAACCATCCTTCCTGCAGGACAATATGTCTCCAAAGACTCACGAATAATCACTATTTTTGACCTAGTAACGCCACTTCTAGGAATTTACCTTGAAGACATAAGTGAAAAAATACGTAACTACAAAGACCTTTACCACAGTTTTGTTTATAGTTGTGAAAAAGCAGAAATAACATAAGTATTCTATCATGGGGGGACTTCTTAAGAAAATTATGAAGTAACCCTAAAAATGTAACAGTACGCATTGAAAATAATGTTGTAATTGCTCATCAGGGAAATGCAAAACCACAATGCGACACCATTACACACCCGCCAGAGTGGCCAAAATGGAAAAGTGTTGATGAGGATGTGAAGCAACTGGAACTCCCAGACATTGCTGGTAGGAGTGTAAATTGGTGCAATCACTATGGAAAACTGGCAGTTTCTAATAAAGCTAAACATATACATACACCATGGCTCAGCCATTACACTCCCAGGTGCATACACAACAGAAATGTATGCAAGAAATAGCTACTAGAATGTTCCCAGCAGCACTATTTGTAATAGCCCCAAACAGAAAACCAACCAAATGCCAATTAACGGTAGAATGAATAGATAATATCGTGTTATAGTCACACAATTGAATACTAAATAGCAATGACCCACAACAACTTGGATGAGTATCACAAATATACTAGTAACTGAAAGAAGACAGACATAAAGGAATTATGTGGTATGATTTCATTTGTATGAAGTACACAACTAGACTAAATTAATTTTTCCTGTTAGCAGTTAGGGTAGTGAATCCCCTGGGGGAAAAGGTCCTCACTGGAAGGGGGCACAAGGGGAGGGCTTCTGTGGTCTGGGAATGTTCTGTTCTCTTAACCCAGTGTGTTCACTTGGTGAAAATTCATCCATCTGTACACTTTTTCTGTGTGCACTTTTCTAAATGGATGTTATTACATTGCAATAAAAATGTTTATGTTTCCTTAAAATAATATTGTAGCTGATAGGAATGTACTTGGAACAGCCCACTTGTAAACCAGTTTGTATGCCTTGCAAAATTAAAAAGACCCACACCCCATATTCTGTGATCCAGCAAGTATCCCTCCTTGGTTTCTGTCCTAAGGAAATACTCATATGAACACAAGGAAGCATGAAGAATGCTCATTGCAAATTTGTTTGTAATAGAGAAAAGGTAGAAGCTATCTAAATGTCTGTCCACAGGGAACTCGATAAAGTGGTAAACAGTTACATAAAATTTTAAGACATGCCAACAATACCATATATTGTTTATAGATATATAATTAAGTAGCTGAAGCATAGGATACGCTCGGAAATGATACCCATAGAATTCAGGATAGTGTTTCGCCCTGGGGAGGAAAGAAGAGAAGGGAGTGGGGGGTGAAGTATACAAGAGGAGCTTCAATTTGCATCTGTAGTGCTTTATTCCTTACAAAAAAGAGCTGAAGCAAATACAACAAATATTAAGATTTTTGGAAGACTGAGTATTGGGTTCATGGGCATTTGTTTTTATTATATTCTATATTTTTCTGTATATTCATAACACTTAATAATAAAACATTTAAAAAATCTGTGATAAACCCATGCTATGGAGTACTCTGAAGCCGTTAAATATTAGGTAGATCTACATGTCTTCTCATGGCTACAGCCCCAAGATTTATTGTTAAGAAAAAAGGCACGTTCCAGATATATTCAACATGATATTTCTTATATTGTAAATGACAGTGTGTGTGTATATATATATGTACAGTGTATGTATGTATATAATGAATATACACACACTCACAGAAGGAGAAAGGCAACCCAGGCTGAGGGAGGGGACTAACATTTGAAAGCAGCTTTGTTTTCTCAATAATTCTTTACAAGAACAATGTATTCATTTATTACTTATATAATTTAAAATGCATTTTAATACCCTGTAGAAGAATATGAAGTGGCATCAGTATATTGTTAAGTGAAACTGGCTGATTACTTAATAGGATGGTCCATTTTTATAAACACTTTTAAAAACACTCTATTAAAAAAAAAACTTTCACACACACACACACACCCACACACACAAACACATACACACAAATACAGATACACGCTAAACCCAAATGTCCAGACACCAAGATGTTAACAGTTTCACTTATCTGTATTTTCAAAAGTGTCTATCAGAAATATATATTGCTTTTTAGAAGAAAAAAAGAAACAAAAAACTACTCTGAGATGTTTTAAAGCGCTGCCCCCAGGAACCACGCATGCCTCAGTCTCTCTGCCCAGCCTCAGGCCCCTCTCTGCCCACCCTCCCGGCAAGCACCTGAGGGTCTTCCTCTGCATGTCTTCATCCGTGATGCCATGATAGACCAGAGTCTCATTCCAGATGGGATTTCGGGTGTTCCGCAGGGTTTTTGTACGAAGCTTGTTGGACTGGAACCCAGACAGACATCTGTCTCAGTGGGGAGCCAGCCCTGCAGCTCCATCCCTTGGGCTCATTTGCGATGGGTGGGTGACTTAGGAGTCCACTTCCCTCAGGAGTGTCCAGGGGCTCTGTTGCTCCCAAATGCATGTTCTCAGGGAGTGGGGTCATCCTCTAGGGAGCATCACCAACACTGGATACTGGGCCAGCCCTCCCTCCAGGCACTGGGCCCCCTCTTTGAACTCTTTATAAAGATTAGAAAGCAAAGATATTTTTCTTTGAGAAAAAGTATTGTTTCTAGGCCAGGGAGGCAGAAATGAGAGTCTCCCATTCCTAGGCAGTGAAGAAATAATTTCTGGGGATATTGGGATGGTCCCCTCTGTTTCCCCAGATAGCATCCTCCATGCCTGAAATTCCTTAGAGAGGACAAAATTTTTCATTTTACTCTGAGAGAAGGTTAGAAATGCACCTGGTGTGGGCCTCCCTGGTGGCGCAGTGGTTGAGAGTCCGCCTGCCGATGCAGGGGATACGGGTTCGTGCCCCGGTCTGGGAGGATCCCATATGCCGCGGAGCGGCTGGGCCCGTGGGCCATGGCCGCTGGGCCTGCGCATCCGGAGCCTGTGCTCCGCAACGGGAGAGGCCACAACAGTGAGAGGCCCGCATACCGCAAAAAGAAAAAAAAAAAAAAAAAAAAAAAAAAAGAAATGCACCTGGTGGCCTGGTGAGAAATCTAATTCATACTAACATGTAAATGACTGATTGGATTCTTTGGCAAAGCAGGTTTGGATTTAGAAGTGGGCAAAGGAGTGGGTCAAGGAGAAGCAAAGGTCGCTGGGGAGTTAGAGGGAGTAGTGGCCAAGAAGTTTGGCCATGGCCAGGTGGGACTGTCTTTCCTTGATCCAAACAAAAAAAGAGTGAGATAAAGTGTGTATATGCCCGTGTGTGTGCCCGTGTGTGTGTGTGTGTGGGTGTCCTTTTTTGTCTTATGGGGCATTTGATACTTGCAGAGATTTTTGAAAGGCATTTTTCTAAGATCATGTAACCAAGTATATAGGCAGCCTTGTTTTTAGGACATCCATGTCAAATTAACACAATAAAGCAAAAAATAAAGTCCAAGAAGGCACACTTCCATTTCCAGCCATGTGCTCTGAGTGGGTCTATCCAAAGAAAGGAGAATTAATCCCACTTTCCTTCCCAGAAAGGTGGAAGGGATGGGGGTAAATTTTCTCTTAATAATAGAACCTTTTCTCAAGTTATCTGGAAAGAGTTAGTCATTTCTGTTGAGAGATGTTTGGATGGGGCACAAAATGGGTGGGGGAGGTGGACCATGTTCAGCACTGGGGAGCCCTGAAGGTGTTTGAGCAGGTCAAGGGCACAATCAGGGTATCTGCTTCTCTCCTGGATCCCAGGTTTCTGAGTTAGAGAAATGAGCAGAGCCCCTGCCTCTTGAAGGAGAATGGCTCTGGCCCATCCCTTACCCCTTGTAAGAACTTTGCCAATCAGGGAAGAGGGGGCTTGGGGAGGGCTATTTTAGGCTCTGAGCTGGGAACCTTGGGTGCTTTCCAGAGCCCATGTGCCCCCCTTGCCAAGAGGCCCAGGCCATATGGTACCTTGCTGGCTCCTGGCAGGAGGTGCAGCTTAACGTAGGGATCGGCCAAGCCATTGGAATCCATGGGCTTCAGTCCCTGTAAGAGAAGAAGGCAATGGTGTGAGGGCCTGGGGAGGGCTGGGCGCTCAGCTATCACAGGCAATGGGCACAGCTATTACCCCATCCTGAGTGCTTCCTCTTCCAAAGAAAGAGAAGGGAAATGCAGTATCTTTTTTTTTTTTTTTTTGCGGTACGCGGGCCTCTCACTGTTGTGGCCTCTCCCGTTGTGGAGCACAGGCTCCGGACGCGCAGGCTCAGTGGCCATGGCTCACGGGCCCAGCCGCTCCACGGCATGTGGGATCTTCCCGGACCGGGGCACGAACCAGTGTCCCCTGCATCGACAGGCGGACTCTCAACCACTGCGCCACCAGGGAAGCCCAGAAATGCAGTATCTTGAAATGAGCACTGGAATCCGGCAGACGGGGTTTAAAGCCTGGCCAAGTCACTTACTGGCTGTGTGACCTTAGGCAAGTTTCTTAACCTCTCTGAGCCTCATTTTCCTCACCTGTCAAATGGGATGCTTCACGGGCTGGTGAGATTTAAACGTGATCCCACCTGTAAAGTGCTTGGCACAGTGCCTGGCACACAGGAAGTGCTCCATCAAGGCTAGATTGTTATTGCTGGGATGGGAGGACATGTCCCAGAATGGGTGGGAAAGGAGGAAAGGCCAGTGAAAGGAGGCCTGAGTTCTGGCCCTGGCCCTTGCACTCACTTCTGAGACCGCAGTTTCTCCATCCATATGATGGGGATCACAATCTCTGCCTGGCCCCCCTCACAGAGCTGGCATGGCTAAAATGGCTAAAATGAGCCACTGTGGGGGAGAGCAGTTTGTCCAGGGTAGGAGTTAAGCTGGGCTTGTTAACATGAGCAGTTCCAAAATTCCCGGGGCTCAGATATGCTCTGCCCATCCCCCTAGGCCCTGGCTGAGGCAGGTGTCTTACCTCTGGGCTCCCACTGTCTCCTGTCACAGCACTAATCCCCAGTCCCATGTATCGTGCCCTGTGATCTCCGGGGACTTCAGTTTCCTCATCTGTTCAGTGGGGCTGATCACAGACCCTGCTTCATTGGATTCTTGGAGGGTTAAATGAGATCTCACCTGTGAAGGCTGAACTCTGGCCCTGGCACAAGTTCAGTATGAACAACGTTTGCTACTACTAGGTGGGGAGAAGAGGCCACAGAGTGGGGTGCAAGGGGGAAATCTGGCTGGGTAGCCTAGAAGGTAAGAGCATAGCCTTTTGAGCTGGACAACACTGGTTCAAATCCTAGCTCTACCACTTCCTGGCTGTGTGATTTGGGCAAGTCCCTTAATCTCTCTGTGCCTCAATTTCCCCATCTATAAAATGGGAATGATGATGAAACCTTCCTCATAGGTTTGTCGTGAAGATTAAATGGGACGAAATAATTTGTAGAAAGCACCAGAGGGTATACAAGACTCAGGAGATGCTATAGTGATGGTTTCTTGTCCATTTCTCCATGAGGGCACAGTCTATTCTTGCTCATTCTAATATTCCCCAACATTTAGGGTAGTTCCTGGTACAGAGTAGGTATTTAATAAACACGTCTGGAATGTCTGTTTGGATTGGGAGGTTACAAATTGGCAGACACTGTGTTTTTCAAATTTGAACTTGAACATCTTTGTTTGGGTCCTGCTCACACCAGTTTAGTTTACCAAAGTTACTACCATTCCCTAATGTCTCACATGTGTTTCTCATCTCTTTACCAGCCCAGCCCCTGAGCCGTTGAGTTTTCTGTACCCCTGTCTCAAGGGGGCTGTAATGGTGTGGCTTTCCCCCATTTCTGGAGCTGGACGTGGTTACATCTGGATTCAAATCCAGCTCTATCCCTTACCAGCTGAGTGGCCTCAGGCTTTAACTTTCTAAGCCTCAGTTTTCCCATCTATACAATGGGGCTAATAATAATCTCTTCCTCAGAGGTTCCTATGAAGATGAAATAAGATAATGTAGGGCCTTACCTCACTGTGTTATTGGAGGGCACGTGTAAATGCATCTAAGTGCCTGCTGAAGAAGTGACCTGGGTATGTTGAGCTAGAAGTTGTTAAGCATTTCATACATTATTGATCATCCAAACTGGGACATTTTGTGAGTGGAAAGGAGAGTTCTTAATTATTTCATCAAGGCAACAGGCATAGCTGGGGACCCTCTGTGCAAACTGGGACACTCCGCCACCTTCCACGTCATACTCACCAACATCCTCATGGGAGAGACTCTATTATTATCCCTGAGGCACAGAGAGGTTAACTTCCCCAAATCCCACAGCTAGGAGGGGCGGAGCTGGTATTTGAACCCAGGAAGTCTGGTTCCTGAACCTTGCTTGTTATTTTCTATAGACCAGACTTGGGGCAGGGGGAGATCCTGGTCAACTACTTCCTGGGATTGGCATTGGCATCATCCAGCTTTCTTTGCGGGCTGCAGTAAAGTTGGCTCACTGCCCCTGGAGCCTGTAGTATGGAGATGCTCTTCCAATCTGGTTTGCCTCCCCCCACCCAACCTCAGAAGCCCAGATTACTGTCCTTGTATCTGTAACAATAAGTCCTGACTCAGTCTGTAGCTCCAGCTTGACAGCCCCGTCTATAGAAGGAGCTGTTCAGTGGCATGTCAGCTGTCAAGTTAGGCTGTCACTGCTCCCAGGTGACACCCCTGAGATCCCCTCCAGAGGGTGTGGATGGGGCTGGGCAGATCTTGGCTCTGCCCTTGAAGCTTGGCTTCCTCCACTCCCGGGAGGCAGCTGCAGTTAAGTGAAACCCCTCTGGGACCTCCCCCGGAGGAAGTCCTCCCTGCAGAGGAACTGGCCGTGGCTAGTTCCTGCTCTTTTCTCATCACTGTCACTGTCACAGATAGACAAGGCAATGGCAGGAGACAGACTTGGTCACCCATGCCCTCCCCAAGTCCCCTAGAAATGCCAGAACATCCTGAGTGGTCCCCAGCTTGGCCCCCTTACCCACCTTGGCCTTTATGATGGTGCAGTGCAGGGAGTTCTTGTCCTGGTCATAGAGAAGGCTGAACTCCAGGGCACCCAGGGTGGCTGAAGAAGACAGAGGCAGGTACCAAGAGGACATTAATTCATTCAACAAACATTTCCTGAGCACTTACCATGTGTCCAGCCTGGGCTAGCCACTGAGCCTACAGAGGAGAGGAAGACTCAGTCCCTCTGGACTCCCCATCCTGGTAGACCCTCCTCTTCTTTGGAGCCCTCAGCACACCTGTGATCAGTTAATCATTTGTGCAATTGCCTAGTTAATGACTTCCATCTGCTAGGTTGAGAGTCCCATGAGGGCAAGGCTGTGACTGCCTTGTTCACTGCTATGTCCCCACTGGGCACAGTGCAGGGCACACAGTTTGTGCTCACTTACTTGCTGAAGGAATAAATGAGTCTCAGCATTTGCTGTTGCCTCTGTCTGGAATGCTCTCTCTCTAGATCCTCACATGGCTGGTGCCTTCTCATTATCCACATCACAGCTTAAATGTCACCTCGTCAGAGAAACCCTCCCTGATTGCTCCATCTAAAGCAGCCACCCTCATGGTCATTCACCCTATTTTATTTCCTTCACGGTGCTCTGTCTTTATTTGAAATGAACTCATTGGTATGTTTCTCTCCACTAGAATATTAGTTCCATTAGATCAGCCATCTTGTCTGTTATTTTTTTTTCTTTATTTGCCATGGTAACCCTAGCACTTAGAATAGTTTGGGGGCACCTCGTAGGTGCTCAATAAATACTTGTCAAATATAGAGATGAGGGAGGGAGGGAGTTGAATACAGAGACAGGCTTGTTATAAATCACTAGGGACAGCTCCTAACAGGGACATACACCAGCTGGGAGGGATCTTCTAGGCTTGGCAGGTCAGCAAAGAGACACTTAAGGCAGATGGAAGGAGCAGTGGCCACTGCTCCAGGCAGAAGGACCAGCATGTGGAAAGCCAGGAAGGTGGGATAGACATGGTGCATTTCCAGGGCAGAAACAGCCCCCAGCCAGCGAGGTGGGGGTGGGCTCCTCAGACTCCTTTCCCCTGAGCCTGAAGACTCATGACCCCTGCGAGAAACAAGACAGCTGATATTTCCTCCAGGTCTGGCCTCTGACCTGCTGCAGCAATGAGACTGACTGTCAGTCCTCCACTCACTGGCCATATGAACTTGGACAAGTCCCTGAACCTCTGAGCCTCTGTCTCCTTATTTGTGAAATCAGAATAGGAAAAGCAACTATTCCCAGGCTCACTGGGATGATTAAATTGAGCATGTGCACGTAACACAATTAGAAAAGTGCCCGGCACAAAATAAGGGCTCAACAAGTGTTGACTATTATTACTTCTGATGTGCATGTCATATAATAATAATTCCTCATGTGCGTTTCACACTATATAATAATGATTTCTGGTTTATGAAGCCCTTTCTCAGCAGGTACCTCAGTTTACGACCCCTCAGCCCTGCATGGGAGGTGGTATTTGCTTTCCCTTTTACAACGAGGGGAGGTGATGCGATGGGCCAAAGCCAACCCACCAATTACAGCCCTTGGTCCATTTCTTCTGAGTGGGTCCAGTCTCCCCATCTGACCAGGAGCTCTTGGAACGTTCCCCCAACCCCACAGCATGCATCAGGTCCAGACACAACCCATCCATGCTTCCCTGCAGCTCACAAAGGCCACCCCAGCTCTCCCCTGCTGCTCCCAGACACACCCAGGAGAAGTGCCACTGGTGTACGTGTATGTGTGGCATAGAGCAGGCACGTTATAAATCATTGAATGGATGGATGCAAGAGGAAGTGTCGGAAATTTTAAAGTCATGGTTAAAAAATGACTTTTAGAAGACACACACCAAAGAGTCCGGGAAACGATTAAAATAGATATCTATCTATATATATACCTAGGAGTGGAATTGCTGAGTCATATGATAGTTCTATGGAACCACCAAATAGAACTTTGTGAATATAGTTGAATTGCACTCTTAAAAAATTATGTAAATGGTTAACGTTGATGTTATGTGTCTTGTTACAACAATTAAAAAAATAGATAGCACTTCCCTGGTGGCGCAGTGGTTGAGAATCCGCCTGCCAATGCAGGGGACAAGGGTTTGATCCCTGGTCCGGGAAGATCCCACATGCCACGGAGCAACTAAGTCCGTGTGCCACAACTACTGAGCCTGTGCTCTAGAGCCTGTGAGCCACAACTACTGAGCCCACGTGCTGCAACTACTGAAGCCCATGTGCCTAGAGCCCGTGCTCTGCAACGAGAGAGGCCACTGCAATGAGAAGCCCGCACACTGCAACGAAGAGTAGCCCCTGCTCACCACAACTAGAGAAAGCCCACGCACAGCAACGAAAACCCATCACAGCCAAAAAGAAAAATAATTAAAATAATAATAAATAAATTTATATAAAAAATTATGTAAATGGTTAACATTGATGTTATGTGTCTTTTACAACAATGAAAAAAATAGATAGCACTTATACTTTAGAAAGCCAATGTCACTTTGTGAATTCAGTAACACGAATTTGTATTTTTATAACTTGGTAAATACGTTTATTAGGTTTGGCATACTGGGGGGCTGCGGATGTAAAGAGCTGTCCCTAGAGCCATTCCTATTTCCCTGGGGGCGAGTGCTGAAGTGACTTTTCCAGCCACCCCTCCGTTACGAGTCACCTACTTGCTTCATCTGAATCATAGCTGTTGGCTTCCTCCTCCTCCTCCTCCTCCGGGCGTGGAGGCTGGCGGGCCGGGGCCGTGGCCGGCTGGGGAGCAGCAGCAGACGCTTGGGAACAGGGGCCCAGTGGGTGGCCCGCTCGGTCCTCCCTGGCTCCAACTGCCGAATAGCCCCCAACTCCCCCGGCTCTCTCCTCTCGCGGTGGGGCGGTGGCCCCTGTATAGGCGGGGTCACTCGGAGCCACCTCTGCAGGGGAGATGGGGAGAGGGTGGGAAAGAGGCAGCTGAGTCCCTGTGCTGCAGCATTACCACGAGTGATGGGCACCTACTGTGGACCAGGTGCTTGGCGAGCTTTGTGCCAGAATCACCCACTGCCCTGCAATGGGGGACTGTCACTTCCAGTGGACAGGGGGGCCACATCGTGCCGTTCACCAGTTCTGAGAATGTTGCCTTTGTCAAAGCCATCCAAGGAAGGCTTGCAAAAATGCAGGTTCCCAGGCTCCATCTAGAATCTGCAGGCCCTGTGGTAGGGCCTTGGAATCTATGTTTTATAACAAGTTCCATGAGCAAAACAGACCTCACCGAGAGCCCTCACTGGTATGGGCTCTGAAGCCAGACAGCCTGGATTTGAATCTCAGCTGGAGCAAGATTACTTATCTCTGGGCCTCAGTTTTCTCACCTGTAAAATGGGAATTTTAAGACCTGAAGGTGCTCAGATAGTATTAGCTATTGTTTAAAAAATTTTCTAGTCTGTGCACGGCACTTAGCGCAGTAGCTGGTGCACTGGAAAGCAATGCATCTGCTGTAGTGATTGGTGCTGCTGCACATATATCATGTGTAATAATCACTGTCACTCGGTGTGGTCTTCATACATTGCAGGCCACGTGCTAAGGTGTTCCACGTATTGGGTTACTTAATCCTCCCAGCAACTCTGTGAGGTAGGTCCTTGGATTATTCTCCTTTTAGAGATAAGGAGACTGAGGCTCTGGGAAGTTAAGTGACTTGCCCAGGGTCACACAGCTGGGAAGTAAAGAAGCAGTGATTTGAATGCAGGCAGCTTGTACTCTTAAGCACGGTATGTATTGTCCTTTTCTATCTATCTAATCTTAGTACAGACTCTCTAGAGTTTTAGAATTAGGGAATTCCCTTAGAGCTCATCAGATAGGTCTCAGGATGCAGAATGGGCCAATGTCTGGCAGCCCCTGCTCTCTCTCTGTCAGTGGAAGAGGTGGTCACCTGTGCAGGCACAGAAGGAGGTGAACACTTGCCTGGTCTCTGATCTGGAAAATGTCCTGCTGGCCTGGGACTGGGTCTGCTGCCTCCTGGGGGTCCTGAGTGGGGCAAAGAGAGAAAGAAGTTTGGAATAGAGAAGGTGGCATCATTTGGGTATTTGCCCTGAGCCCCCCTCATTTCACAGGTGTGGACACAGGCCCAGGGGCAGCAGCTGATGTGCAGAGGTACCCAGGGTTGCAGAAACGGTCCCATTGGGGGATTCTGGTGTTGGAAAGCCCTGGCTTCAAACCCAAATCCTTCCATCCTGGGCCTCAGCTTCCTCCTCTGTGAAGTGGGGATGAGCAGGTATTACCTGCTCTTCATGTTTTGTTGGCTGTTATGAGGTTGACAAACAAATGGAGCAAGAATCGCCTGCAAGGTAACGGGCAAGTCCAGGCTTTGAGTCCACCATTATTATGGGGTCATTACTGGTCCAGAGGATTCTATATAACTACATTTCCGAAGCTTGGGATGTAGGGGAGAGCCACAGGGATGGCGCATGAAATAACATTCAATTACAGAGTGAGAGAGTCATTCTGGGTTCCCATTGCCTTTCCACTGATCCCGTCATGGGAAAAGTCTCATTTAGGTGCTACTTTAACACCTCTCTAACCTTTGTAAGTGTCCCTTTTGAGCAAAAGAGGACAGGCCTCGGGCTCCGAACCTTCAGCAGGCCAGAGTACTGAGAATGTCATTGCACTGTTTTATCTTCAGTACGTTAATTTTTACAATAGCCCCCCACAATAGGTCGAATGGTGTTCTCCAAAAAATGTTCAAGTCCTAACCCCCAGTCCCTATGAATGTGAATATTTGATCATCTTTGCAGGTGATCAAGTTAAGATGAGGTCATTAGGGTGAGCCCTAATCCAATATGACTATGCCCTTATAAAGAGGGGAAATTTGGACACACAGGGACCCATGCATAGAAGGAAGATGATGTGAAGACACATCCACAAGCCAAGGAATGCTCGAGGCCCCCAGAAGCAAGAGGAGAGGCTGGGACAGATTCTCCCTCACAGTTCATGGAAGGAACCAACCCTGGCTACACCTTGATTTTGGACTTCTGGCTTCTAGAACTGTGAGACAATACATTTCTGTTATTTTAAGCCACCCAGTTTGTGATATTTGTAATGGCTTCCCTAGCAAACTAATATACTCTCTTTTTCTGGTATGGAATACTGGTTCCCCACTTATGCCATTATTATAGGTTTCTTTTAAAATAACAGATTTTTAACTGCACCAATTAGGAATTATTTCCATTGTTTTACACAAGCCATATGTGTTCAGATGTTCTCACATTACTAATCTCTTTGCCCACCATTTCTTCCTGAATCTCACATATCTGTCTGAGAACCTTTGCCTTTTCCTTAAAGTCTGAAGTCCTTAAAATTTCCTTGAAAGAGTTTATGATAACTTCTCTCAATTATGTTCTTAAAGGAGGTCAGCTTGAAGAAAATATTAATAAGAAGGCAGATCATAGGTGCATGTGGTAAAAATTGTGAAATTGGAGTGATGATGTCAGAAGGTGGGAGACAGTGAGGGATGAAGCACTGTCACTTCTTGCATTTATGTAGATATGATGCTACACTTCCTCCCACCCCCACCAGCTTCCCAGCCTGAAGTATTATTCATTCTAAAGGTCTTCGAAGAGTTTAGGGTTTGGTGGTGGCTGCAGCTCTGCAGAAAGCCCAGCGGGTTCTGCAAGCAAGGGTGGGAGGTATTGGGGTCACAGCTGAGTGACAGCCTGGGCGGGTGGGTGGGTGGCACGTACCTGGCTGCCCAGGCTGGGGGGGCGCTGGACTCTGTATCGAGGCCGGGGTGGGTCTAGAGGCCTGGATTGAGTTGGCCCGTCTCAAACCTGCAGGGGAAAGGAAAGAGCCTGTCATATCGCACGCACACACACACACACGCACACACACACACTCACACACAAAGCATGAAGAAGCCTGGGACCGGTCAGCCGGCATGAGGCATGGTCCTCTGGGTGTGAACTGGATGCAGCCCCCCCGACATTCCCAGCTCTTTCAGACCCTCTTCTCCTCCCCTCCATGTGTTCTCTCTTTCCAATACTCAGATGCCCCTGGGCAACTCACTGCAACAACATGGATGTTGAAAAGCTCAGGCTCTGCGACGTTGCTTCCGACATCTGTGACCTTGCACAAATGACCTATCCTCTTTGGGCCTCAGTCTCCTCATCCATCAAATGGGGATAACAGTACTTACCTCATAGGGTTGTGGTGGAGACACAATGATACATGTCAAGTGCTCAGAACAGTGCCTGGCATGTAGTAAACACTCAACATCTGGCAGATGTTGATATTACTTTATAATTATTGAAAGACTGTTCTTACCTTCACATGGACCTAGCTTTGCATCCCAGATTTTTCTTTTATAAGCTGTGTGTCTTTGGGCTGGTCACTTACCCTCTCTGAACTTCAGATGCTTCATGGAGGCAACAACTCTACCCACTTGATTAACATTTTCATAAGAACTTATTTCATCTCTACACCCTATGAAGTGGGTGCTTTATTCGCTCCATTTTACAAATGGGGAAACTGCGGCACAGAGGGGTTAAGGAGCTCACCTAACGTCTCTTGGCTGGTTAGTAGCTGAGCCAGTGTTTGAACTCAGGCATTTGGTCTCCAGAGTCTACCTGAGACTATCAGATGCTACTGCCTCCTGCAGAGCTGCTGGGGGATCAAATGGGGATGATATACACAGCAGTTCCTGGTACTGAGAAGGTATGACATTCCTAGAAGAATACCGTGTCTTCTCTCACCTCACTGGGCTGGATCCCACCTTTCCTGAATCCAGATATTTTTCACTGGAGAGATGCCTGAATGATTATGACAGAAAGTGCTTTGCCACCTCTGGCTGGGGCTTACAAATTCTTGTCCCAGGGTCCTGCATTAATTAGCACTTCCGTTTGCTTGTTCATTTGGGTCCTTGTTCATCCATCCATCTATCCATTCATCCATCCATCCACTCACTCACTCAACTCACTCATTCAACAAGTGTTCATTGAATGCCTACCAAGCACCAATGAATAAATGAAAAAAACCACGGTTCTCCCCATTCCTTTTGATTCTCCTCATCCAGGAAGCCTGTCTGGATTTGTCCATCTCTCTCACCTGCTGGGCTCTGGCTGGAGTCACCAGCAGCTCCGCCGTGGCTCTGGTCCCAGCTCTCTGAGTCCTGGCTAGACGAGCTCATTCGTGCCTCGGAGGCCCTGCGCACAGGAGGCCCATAGTTTCCTCGCCCAGGAGCAGAGGCCAGGTCAGGGCCTGAAAGGAAAAGCATGAATTGAATGGAGAAATGGGGAAAAGGACTCCTGGCTCAAAAGTAGAAGACAGAGTCGGCAGAACCCACCTGTCTTCTGACCTGGGCCCCTCCTGTCATCAGAGTCACCTGGAGAGAGAGAAGATTGATGAGGAGTATGTATTGGGTTGGCCAAAATGTTCACCTGGGTTTTTCTGTAACATCCTATGGAAAAACCCAAATGAACTTTTTGGCAAACCCCCAATATTTGATGTTTTCTGGAGAGCTGACACTTAAGGAACTCACAAAAGGGCCCATCCACCATTCCCAAGAACTTTTTAAAAAAAATTAAAAGTTTCCTTTCCTAACTTCCCCTTTGATATAGAGCCTACCTACAAATTTCACATTATTTCCATTGCAAACAAATTGGGATCATGGGCTACGTAGTTTCTAGAATGTGCTTTGTTCACTTAATTTGAATGTCCCCAGAACTTACCAAGCATGCTCCAACCTCAAACCCTTTGCACACAGTATTTCCGAAGATTCTATGAGCCCTCTTTATCACCTTGGTCAGGTTTCTCCCCAAATATCATCTCTCAGACAGCCCTTCTCTGGCCATTCTGTCCAACATGAAGCCTCTATCCCCTCTACCTGTTTCGTTTTTCTTCCTGGCACTTATCACTACCTGATATTATGTTGTATTTGCATTTGCTGTTTGTTGAGCATCTGTTTCCCCCACTAGAATTTTAATTGCGCGAGAGCATGGATTTTATCTGTTCCATTCATTGATTCCCTGGGGCATAGAACAGAGCCTGGAACTCACTAGGTGTTCCGTAACTGTTCATTAAGAGAATATTGAAAGCTCATATCATGGGCATAATTCCAAATCTACAATATACATCATTCAATTTTTAAAAAATATTTATCTACTTAATTTATTTTCTTTATTTTGTTTTTGGCTGCATCAGGTCTTAGTTGCAGTACGCGGGATCTTTCGTTGCAGCATGCGGGCTTCTCTCTAGTTGCGACGTGTGGGTTTTCTCTCTCTAGTTGTGGCGTGCAGGCTCCAGGGCGCATGGGTTCTGTAGTTTGTGGCACACGGGCTCTCTCATTGAGGCACGCGGGCTCAGTAGTTGTGGCGTACAGGCTTAGTTGCCCCATGGCACGTGGGATCTTAGTTCCCCTACCAGGGATCGAACCTGCGATCCCTGCATTGGAAGGCAGATTCTTTACCACTGGACCACCAGGGAAGTCCCTACATCATTCAATTTTAAAAGATGCTTAATACACCATGGTGTGGATATACCATAATCTATTCAACAATTACCCCGTTAATGAACGCTTAGTTTTTTCCAGTATTTTTGCTACCATAAACAATGATGCAATAAATATGATTACACATATGTCTTTTATATGGGTACTTTTCTTGCTGTGAAATATATTCCCAGAGAGGGACTGTTGGATCAAATAGTATATACACTCCAAAGTTTAATAACATCTGCCATATTACTTCTCAAGAGGCTGGAGGTGACTTATAGTCCTACCAACAGTTTATACCATCATTTCTCCACGTATTCACCAGCACTAGATGTTATTGCCAATAATTGTTTAAGAGTTGCTATGCAATGCAGGTGATGTTACTTCTTTCCAATGAGGTGAATATTTTCAGAGTCATTTGTTTTGTCTAGAGTTTATATAATAAGCTAATTCATACCATTTATGTGTGTAAGTGTACGTGTCTGTGTATAGGTGATTAATATTATGTACTATTGGCCAACATTTACTAAGTGCTGCACTCTGCAAAGTACTGTACATGTACAGGCATACCTTGGAGATACTGTAGGTTCAGTTCCAAACCACTGCCATAAAGCAAGTATCACAAAAAAAGTGAGTCACATGAATTTTTTCCCACTGCATATAAAAGTTATGTTTACACTATACTGTAGTCTATTAAGTGTGAAACAGCATTATGTCTTAAAAATGCACATACCTTAATTTAAAATATTTTATTGTGAAAAAAATGCCAAAACAATTACAATAGTAACATTGAAGATCACCGATCACAGATCACCATAACAAATATAATAATAATGAAAGAGTTTGAAATACTGTGAGAATTACCAAAATGTGACATAGAGAGACAAAGTGAGCAGGAAAAATGGCACTGACAGACTTGCTTGATGCAGGGTTGCCACAAACCTTCAGTTTATAAAAAACTGCAATGACTATGAAGTGCAAAAGCAAAGTGTAATAAAATGAGGTATGCCTGTAGCATCTCATTTAATCTTCAAAATAACCCAGTGAGTTATTAATCTCATTTTACAGATGAGGAAAGAGTTTTAGAGAGGTTAGGTCACTCATCCAAGCTCACATGATTTGTAAGTGGCAGAGGTGGAATTCAAACTCAGGTCTTCCTGGGCTCCCATGTTCAAGATCTTGACAGTAAAGCTATGCAGTCTTCTCAGCCTAGAGGGAGTAATGTTTAACCAGGAAGAAAGATGTTCTAGAGGTGGAAACCTGGGGTTTCTCAGGGATGCAGTATATATTGACAATTTGGTGAGTCTCTGCAAGGAGCAGAAATTGCTGATGGCTTGCTAGGATGAAAGTATTTGTTGAGTGTCTTTTGACTGCCAGACACTGTATCGGGCACCTTGAGAAGTTATAGTTGGGCACTTCAATTTTTGAGACCTTCAACTATAACCTTCCTTTTAGAAGCACTGACTGCGCTCAACTCTAGAACTGTCATTCAGACCAGATTTTATCACTTAGTTAATTGAAAGTACTGCAAGGGCTTTATCTGGTCAGTCTTAGTGGCCTTATTATATTAAAATGTGTTTTCATTGGGGTCATATTTTTTCTTTTTATTGCTTTGTCTCTCCCTTTTTTACCATCATTTTAATAATTAATAATAATACTTAGATAATAGTGGTAATATCCAGAGTATGGTAATTTTCTTTTACTAATTTCTTGCTATTCATCTTTCATTTTTAATTAGTCCAATTTCAGATTTGCTGATGACTGATAGAAGAAATATCAGGAGCAAAGAAGGCCTTCTCAGCAAGCCCCCTTTCCCCCGCCCCCTAGACTCCAGCGTGTATTTTGATGTTGGGAGTCTTTCTCAGTTCCTAATTTTGATTTCCACCTCTGTTATACCTCTAAATACTCCATCAGGGATGACAACAAAGTCTTTTGGCAGCCTGGCATTGCTGGAGAGTTCCCTGAACTACCTTTTTCACAAAGGTTTGTGATGAGCTGTGAAGCAGACATAGGGGACCTAGACCCAAGCACAGAGGCTGGCTGTCCACCAACTGGGTAGAAACAGACATGATGTCAGGGCACCCTCCAGGTAGACCAGTTAGCCAAGACCTGTCCTTGGTTCTGAAAGGAGAAGCTGTATTTTCCTACCTCGAGTTGGAGCCCGGGCAGGGTGTTTGGACTCAGGGGTGGGCTGCTCAGGGGCAGCAGGCTCACTGGCTGGCTGCTGGGGCTTGGTCTTCTTTATGGGCATAGGCTGTGGGAGGACCTGTTTGGGGAAGCCCTTGAAGAACCATGCTCCAGAGCGCTTCCACACCTGGGGGAGGAGAGGTAGAACAGGAAGACATGACAGCCAAGCACTATTGCTCCTGCCTTCACGAGAGCCAATTTTTCACTTTTCTCCCTGCTCACAGAGCACTGACACAATAGGCAGTGCATTTTCTCACCACTACACAGTCTTTCACAATTCTTATTTGATTCACACAATATCCCTGAACACTCAATAGAGAATAACCAACCTCTTGATGGGAACAGTTGAATATCAGAAAGGTTATGAACAGGTATAAGGTTACATAGCCAGGGAGTGGACGGGACACCAAGTCTCCCACCTCTTAAATGTGCTGTGCTCCCTACTACACTGGCTGCTGTAAAGAGGATGATCCACGTACATCCTCCCCAAGACCTCTGGCCTTCTTCCCTGCCTTGTGGATTAGCGTTCCACCTGGGGCAGTGTGTTGGACATCTTCTGTTGCCCCTTCAGATTGGTTCTACATCTTTTTTCACCCTTCTCTGTGCCCCAGGAAGCTGACCAGTAAGGACTACAGTAACTCGACTTTCTTGATCTCTACCTTCCAGGTGGATCTGGTCAAGGAGAGCATCAGTGGGGGATCGGCAGAAAGAAGATAGTGAGGTCAGGGTATTGAGTCCCTTGGCTCCCTCCTTGCTAGGCAGGCAGTGGCTACACTCCTGCTGGTTGATACCCAGTGTCCAGTCTGGGAACTGCTCCCTCCTCCACTCCTTCAGTCTCAGGAGTGGTATCAGCAACCCTGCTATTGCTGCTGCTGTGTGCTTCACCGGCGCCTCGCTCATCTTCCTTATCCCTGCCCAGACCTTTGCAAACAGCACCTTTATCAAAGCCTCCTTGATAATCCTGATGGATTGTGCCATCTGTTCTCCCAGGACCCTGGCTGATATTGAGGGAAATATGGTCCTTGGAACAGTCTCCAAGGCAGGAATCTGCAGCAGAAGATGAGTGATGAAGAAATTGGGAAAAGGCGAAGGGAGTTAATTGGGACAAAGTGGGTAATAAAAAGCAAGCCTAGGTAAGAGAAAGATTCCATGAGAGAAAAAAACAGAGATAGAGTGAAGACAGTGCAAAGGAAGAAGTGTGAAGGGTGAGAGGCAAAGAGAGAAAGAAGAAAAGGCAGAGGAGATAAGGATGAAAGGGGAAAAAGAGCTCTGAGGAGGAGAGTACAGATGGCCCTCGACTTACAATGGTTTTCTTATGATTTTTTTTTTTTTTTTTTTTTTTTTTGCGGTACGCGGGCCTCTCACTGTTATGGCCTCTCCTGTTGCGGAGCACAGGCTCCAGACGCGTAGGCTCAGCGGCCATGGCTCACGGGCCCAGCCACTCCACGGCATGTGGGATCTTCCCGGACCGGGCCACGAACCCGTGTCCCCTGCATCGGCAGGCAGACTCTCAACCACTGCGCCACCAGGGAAGCCCTCTTATGATATTTTTGAATTTACAGTGTTGCAAAATCGATATGCATTCAGTAAAAACCATACTTCAAATTTTGATTTTTTTTTTTTTTTTTTGCCACACCATGCAGTATGCAGGATCTTAGTTCCCTCACCAGGGATCGAACCCGCGCCCCCTGCAGTGGAAGCTCAGAGTCTTAACCACTGGACTGCCATGGAAGTCCTTTTCAAATTTTGAATTTTGATCTTTTCCTGGGCTAGCAATACTCGATCGGGTACTGTCTCGTGATGTTGATCAGGGGCAGGGCAGGGAGCCACAGCTCCCAGTCAGCCACACGATCACGATGGGAAACAACTGATACACTGACGATGATTCTGTACCCATGCAGCTATTCTTTTTTTTTTTAACCTTCAGTACAGTATTCAATAAATTACAGGAGATACTCCACACTTATTGTAAAATGGGCTTTGTCTTAGATGATTTTGCCCAGCTGTCGGCTAATGTAAGTGCTCTGGGCATACTTAAGGTAGGCTAGGCTCTGACGTTCACTAGGTTAGGTGTATTAAATGCATTTCCCACTTAACAATGGGTTTATCGGGACGCAACCCCATTGTAAGCTGAGGAAGATCTGTATAGGGAAAGAAAAGAAAATGAGGGAAAGTGTGAGATGTGAAGTGAAGTAGAGGGAAAGAGAAAGAGACGGTGGCAGTAGGGGAAGACCCAGAAGATGAGAAATGGGGAGTAGGGAATAATGGACGTCAGAGGGCAATGAATAAGAGGAGAGCAGGGAGGGAGAGAAGGAAAAGTCACACAAGCGAGAGATGAGAAAAGAAATTCATTCAAATACTGTGTCCTGCCAGTGTTCACAGCTGAGCTGGTTCCTCTTATACCAACCCCTTAAGACATGTGCCTGAACAGGTTCCCCAGCCCCCCAACTGCCACCTTACTCCCCTGGTTATAGCAAGGAAGGGGGAACCGTACAAAGAAGGGAGGATGCTCCAGGAGCTGAATGGGACCAATCCACTCACCTCTCTCTGCTCGATGCAGATTTTGCAGAGCCACACAGGGTGTGGGCGGTTGTTGGAAGTCTCCACCCCACACTTGGTGCAGACATTCTGGGGACAAAACATAGCCCAGTGCACACTCAGATGTGCCAGGCTTGGAGCTGCCGGTGATCAGGAGAAGTGGCTGGGAATGGTGGCAATGAAGCCCTATTCTCCCTTGGTGGATATAAAGAGATAGAACTCTCCTTTCCTCATGTCCCTTCCAAGGCCAGTTAGAATAAAGTTCCAATCTGAGTCTTGATTTCTGATAACAAGAACTGGAGTCATTCCCAAGCACGGGATGAAGGAATTCTCCAAGAGTCCCTGTGGGGTTGGAGTTTTCATCATCCATACAAGGGAGATCACTGACATGATTTTTTAATCATGAGAGACTGTATATCCGTTTTATTACTTTATTTCTTCCTTCCTTCCCAAATGAATCTGAGACACCCTAGACTATGACTACAGGTTCAACTCCTTATGGAGAAAGACGTTATCTGAGTAAATGCCATGACTATATGATGGAACATTATACTTTTGGCTGAGTTTTCTGGAAGTCAAAACAAATAGGTCACAGAATTCTCACTATCTAGTTGACTACAGAAGGCAAGTTTTTTGGAGTAGATAACCTTTCCCCAATATTCCATTCTAAATGCTAAATGGGACCCCAAGTAGGAGATGCCAAGTGACATTATGGATGTCTCCAGCTGGGTCACTCCCCTGAATTCCTTTCCTGGGAATCAGACAGACCCAAGGACAGTTGTATTTCTGTCCTGGAATTGTCAAGTTCAGACGGCTTGAGGAGAGGGTGCAGGGTGGAGACAGCACAGGGAGACTCCCCTTCAAGAGTGAATGCTTTCTAAGTGGCTTGAACTGTACCCCAGGATAGAGAATGCTGGGTAGGGCTTCCATGTACACATGTGTCTTCCATGTAGACACAAGCCCAGCATGCTTTTTTTTTTTGGCTACACTGTGCGGCATGCAGGATCTTAGTTCCCCGACCAGGGATCGAACCCGTGCCCCCTGCAGTGGAAGCACGGAGTCTTAACCACTGGACCGCCAGGGAATTCCCCCAGCATGCTCTTTAGCCTGACCTATAACTTGCTAAGCCACAGCCAGGATACTTGCAGGCTCAACCATGGTTCATGTCCTACTTCAGTCTCCCAAGTTCATCCTGGATGGAGCTGATGAGCTCCAAGGAGACAAGGGTCAGAGTGACTTCTAGGGGAGGAAACAGGATCAGGGTTACCTCGGAATACAGCTGGGCATGGGAGCATCCCAGAAGGAATCATATTCTGGCAACTACCTTTCCCGATCCAAGCTCCATCCCCAAGACCCAAGGCCCCCAAAGGCTGGAGCCCAGGCCTAGCCCCCATGGCATGTGATGAGCGGGGAAGCAGGGAAGGGGAGGGCAATGGTACCTTCTTACAGTCTTCACACACTACACAGGCAGAGCCCAGCATTCCCAGCTGTTCTCCACACAGTATGCAGCAGTTCACCCCGTCCCCAGCCACGTTCTTCCTCATGTTCTCCAGACGGTCCACCAGGCGCCTGGAAGCACAGTCAGGGTTATACGGACCTTATAGGACCAGGGACCACCAGCTTCTCCCTAATTATCTGGCTGATGGTCTTAACCTTCTTTGAGTCATAGATTCTTGAGTATCTGATAATGACTGCTGGACCCCTCCCCAGAAAAAGGCACATATTCTTGGGCCCCACTCCACAACAACCCTAATCAGAGACTCCGGGGGCGTGGCAGCAATCTGTTTATACAAGCCTTCCAGGGGATTTTGACAAAAGTTTAAGAACCACTGCTCTGGTTACACTGGCCTTCTTGGAGTTCTAGTTCTCCTAATTGCCTCAGCACTTTTGCACATTCTGGTCCTTGTGCCTGGAATGCAGCCTTCCCTCATTACACATATTTGTGATCTCCCTCTTTCTCTCTCTCTCTCTCTCACACACACACACACACACACACACACACACACACACACACTTTTCCTGCCTAGATTCTCCTTATCCTTCATTTTCCAGTTAAAATATCACCTCCTCTTAGAAGCCTTCTCTAAGCATCCATTTTATTTACTTTTTTGGCAACCCTTCTGCATAGCACTTGTCACATTTGTAAGTAACTGTGGAATTGTCTACATTAAGTAATTAGTTAATTGTGAGTCCCTACCTGGCTGCCTTCCTAGACTCTGAGCTCCCCTGGGCCGGGGATCTTGTCTGTCCTGTTCCCTGCTGTGTCCTCAGGAACAGAACAGTACCTGGGGTCCACAGTGAGTGCTCACACATGATGGTCGAACCAATGAATGAATGAACGAAGGCAGGCCACTTCCCAAATTTGTATCCAGCAAAAGCAAGCTGAGTTGAATGTCAAGTGACATACAATAGCAGCTTATACTTACATAGTGTCTATTATGGGCCTGGCATGGTATGAAGTGCTTTGGCACCCAACCCTAAGAGACAGGCACTATTAAGAAGCCATTTTACAACTAAGGCAAGTGAGGCACAAGGAAGTTAAATTACTTGTCCAAGGTCACACAGCTAGGAAGTAACAGAGCTAAAACTGGAAGCCAGGTATCATGTGTATTACACTGGCACTTCTCAAACTTAATGTGCACACAAGTCACACTGACATCTTGTTAAAACAGATTCTGAAGCATCATGTCTGGGGTGAGGCCTGAGGTGCTACATTCCTAGAAAACTCCCAAGTGATTCCACACGATGCTACTGGCCCAAGGGTACACTCTGAATAGCAAGGCTACACCTGTGGGGGCATCCTGCTTCGATCTCAGGTGGGTTGTTTTTGACCCTTCCCACCAGCCTGAAGTCACCTCTTTGCTTTTTCCTCAAACAGAACGTTATGGTTCCTGTTCCAGCCACAGCCAGTGGACCCAGATGGAGCCGGACCCTGCCCACCCCTCCACGCACTGGCTCTCAGCTGTGGACACCACAGGCATGAGAACCACTTCTGATGGGACTTGGGTATCACAGGCTCCAGAAAGTCCTTGGCAGACCTGCTGGCCGCTACCTGATGCTGACTCTCCCCACAGGCCCTCCTCGCTCCTGCCATCCCCTCAAAGCACACTACTCGCTGTGTTATAAACAGCAGCTTCTCCCTCTGTGTTCCATTCAACAGAGGAGCCCAAGGAGGAGCCCAAAGCAGCCTGTAGGCTCTAGTGCCTGCTGTGACCCAGATCGGACAGAGCTGCTTCGAGAGGCAGGATGTGCAGAACCAAAGGCAGCACGCTCTTCTCTTCCTCCTCCTCCTCTTCCTCTACCCCAACCCTCCCCGCATTTCCCCTAGAAATTGCTTTTATAGGATGATGGGAGGCAGCACAAACCAGGAGCACCCAGTCCTCAGTCTCAGAACACCAGCAGCCAGTGTCTGCTGAGCAATTTCAATGTGCCAGGCACAGAGATAAGCACTCCACATGAATTTTCTTAATGAATCCTTCCAGCAGCACTATAAACTAAAGACTATTCTTGTCCCCATTTTCCAAATGAGAAAAGTGAAGCACAGAGAGGTTAAGTGAGGTACCCAAGTCACACAGCGGGGAGGTGGAGAAAGCCTGGACTCAGACCCAGGCAGTCTGGCTCTCGAGTGCCTGTTCTTCTTCTTCTTTTTTTTTTTTAAATTAATTTTTATTGGAATATAGTTGCTTTACAATGCTGTGTTAGTTTCAGCTATAGTTCCTGTTCTTAATCAGACCTCGCTGCCACTACTGCCAAGCAGAGCCATGGGGACCTTCTTGAACAGTCCAATCTCCACCCTGCTCGATTCCCCTGCCTTGCCCACACCAAGGGACACTCCATCACTGGTAGGAACCAAGTTGCACACGTGCAGTCACCCCAGCTGCTTCTATCTCATCTGCCTCTGACTTCTCAGAGGTCGGGACAAGACACCCAACAGCTGTGCCATCATCTTGTTCCCCCAAAGAATCCTCAACATAGGGTTGAGAAATCTGGATTTTAGCCCTGAATTTTGCCTCTCTGGGCTTCAGTTTCTTCATCTGTAAAAGGGAAGGTTGTTGGGCTAAATTGGTGGTTGTCATGTGCTTTATGGCACCCCAGGGGTTCTTCAGAGACCATTTTGGGGCCACCCACTATAGTGGTATGGTAGGAGTGATTCTGAGGAACCAAAAAACCCCATTTCATCCAGAGCATGTCTGCATTTATCTCTTTCATTTGTTTGAGCTGTTGAATTAGATTTCCTTTGGAAAGTTCGTTCCACTGTTTAAAGAAACAGTTTGAAGTCATCTGGAGCAGATGAATTTCAGGTTGCCTTTCAATGCCATAGAATTATGAGACAACGAGGTAACCTAATGGAGGCAGGGGATGGAAACTGCACAGTGATATATATTTTCTTTTTCTCTCTTTTTCTGGCACACACCTTTGTTCTCACCTGTTTTCTCCTTCACGGACTGACCTAGCCAGAAAGTGGTTAGATTTTGTTCTTCTCACTCTATCAATGGGGGTCCCAAGGCACAGAGTCACTTGGGTCACTCAGCCTGAGCTAGAATCTCATTCTCTGTGTCAGTGAACCACCTTTGCTTTCCTTGAAGTCCCCTCATGGCCTTCTGC
This sequence comes from Mesoplodon mirus, assembly GCF_964341445.2. Classification (NCBI taxonomy): domain Eukaryota; kingdom Metazoa; phylum Chordata; class Mammalia; order Artiodactyla; family Ziphiidae; genus Mesoplodon; species Mesoplodon mirus. The sequence continues at coordinate 15,561,712 of NC_138989.1, forward strand.
CTCAAGTCAAGCTTTGCCCACCCAGCTCAGGAAGAGAGCATGGGACAAATGACCCAATTCTAAACTGCAGTGTACTTTGCTCAGGAAACCTACGAGGCTTACTTGTCTCCTCTTGGAAAATAAGGGTGTGGAGTCACCCACCTCTTGCAAACCCACACTCTAGCATCCCTACCAAGATGCCCGTTCCTTCCACCATTCGATCCTCAACTCCAAAAGCCCCCATTAACACGCATTGTACAGGGAGCGTCTCATTAGCTTCTACCACTGGCAGCAAATGGCATGGAAAAACAACAGATTGAAGATCATTATTCACATCTCTCAGCGTAGAGACCCTTGTTATTTGTGAATTCAGTCCAGACCAATAAAGAGAGAAGGAAGTGGAGTGGGGATGGGCAGACCTTCCTTCTCTGCTCAAAGATCAGGATGAGCAGGGGGTTCCTGGAGCCCGCCCTTTTGGACATCCTCTCTGCAGCCCCGAATGCTAGGGCCTCAACAGGGAGGGCCCCAACAGCCAAGCAGCATAAACTTGGAAATAAAACTTTGCGAGAAGTTAAGTCCAAATTACGTCATGAAAGACCATGAGTCACAGATGGGTCTTTATCCTGGTGATAAAACATTTCAGTTTCTTCACCCCATAAGGAATGTTTGTTGTTACCAATCTTGGCAGGAGAGACCTATGTGCGTTATGAAAGATGCCGGCAACCCTCAACCCATGTTAATGACCCAGAAAGAATTTTTTAAAAATACCAATGGCTGGGGCCCCAGCTCTAAAACTTCTCAGCTATGGATCTGGTTACGCCCGGATACCAGCATTTCAGCATGCAGTCCTGTTGAGAGCCGCGGCATGGGGGTATGTTTCCAAAATGTATGGTCCATCTAGATCACCTGGGGAGAGTGTTCAACATTCAGACAATGATTCTATGGGACTGGGGTGGGTCCAGAGCGTGTGCATTTTGAAGTGACTCCCTATACGATCCTGATGCTGGTGAATTCCTGGCCACACTTTGAGAAATGCTTCAGTAAAGAAGGAAGCAGTGGGAGAAATCACATGAGAAAATGCTCTCCTTATTATATTAAGTGGGGGAAAAAAAACCCAAACCCAGGATATAGAATTGTGATCATGATATGAGGTTGGGTTTGGAACATGCTCATCTGAATATCTTCATGGCGTACACTGGACAAAAAAAAAAATGAGAAAGGAAACACACCGAAATATTCATAGGGATTATCACCAGGTGGTAGGATTATGAGTAATTTTTATTTCCTTCTATAAAGCTTCTGCTACCCCCTTTCCTAAAGCACCAATTACCTGGACTCCTCATACTTTCTTAACTTTCTACAAGAAACATGCATTACATTAGACAATAAAGTGCATTTCTGAAGACAGAGAACATGTAAGCCAAGGGTTAAAAGTCATGGCTTTGAATCCTACCTCTTATCCAGTCAATGACCTTGAAAAGGCTTTGCTCTCTGTGTGCCCTCTTCCCTGACAATAATGTGAGGGGTTAGATGAGACGCACCTCAAGCTTCCTGCCATGGGCAACATTCAGGGATTCTCAGATGCTGCGGCTGAAACATCAAGATTTCCCCCTTGTGTTTTGAAACTGAAGGACCTTCAATGACTAAGAGAAGACTTGTCTGCATTGGCAGGATACTTTTGTTTGCCTGTCTAATGTCTCCACATTAAGGGCCCAATCCGCTGGACATTGTAAGTGGCTGTCGCTCTCTAGTTATGTCTTTACACGTCTGATTAACTTTATGGCTCCTACTTGCACCTCAATCTAGGAAACCCATATATCACCAGGCTGGGTGCTTAAGGGGAGCTGACGGTTACTCAGTGAAGCTGGGTGGGCATCTCCCATTTCCCAGGATGCTCCCGGAGGCACCAGAAAGGTTATGTCCCCTCTTCTGAGCACCAACAGATGACCTCTGGAGGGGGTGGGAGGTGGATTCCCAAGTTGCTCTGACCTTGCTGTCCCAATAGATGCAGATGGTCTACTCATTCATTTGACAAACATTTATGGAGAACCTACCATGCGACAGCAGACAGTGAGGACCCAAGGGGGAGCAAAACAAATGAGGTGCCTGCCATCATGAAGCTGGCATTCTAGTGGGGGACTCAGACGTTATTTAAAGGATCACATCGATCATCATAATTACACTCGTAGTAAGTGCTCTGAAGGACAAGTATGGGAAGCTGTGAGAACTCACAGAGAGGGACATGAACAGTAAGATGGGGCCTCAGAGGAAGTGACTGTTGAGCGGAGACCTGAGGATAAAGAGGAGCTGGCCCAGTAAAGAGGGTGAGGAAAAGCACTGGAAGAAGAGGGAACAGCATGTGCAAGGGACCTGAGAGATGCTTAGCAGGGCTGGTGGGCTGGATGGTAGAAGATGAGGCTGGAGGGTGGGCAGGGGCCACTCCATGCAGGGTCTGTAAGGCCAACTGGCCCGAGGCAGGGGAACGCAATCAGATTCACAGGTTGCATCAGACCGAAACTCTCCGGACCACCCAGTTCCAGAAACTGACCTGGAGACATTCCAGACCACCCAGTTCCAGGAACTGACCTGGGACTTTCCACCCGGCCCAGCCTTCCCGCCTTTCAAGGGGCGGGACTAGCGGTCCCAAGACTGATGTAACCGGCACCAGATATTGCCAAGATACCCGAAGAGACCACCAAATAAGGAATACCCTGCGCCCTCCCAGATTCACCACACCCCTTTCCCTTCTTCCCCTATAAAATCTTGCCCAACCCTCGCCTGGGTGCGACTTCTCTGGCCCCTTTCTCTCGGACCAGTGAACCTCGCCCGGGAGCGCCCCCTAATAAAGCTCACTTGAAGCTTTCCTCTGTTTCGTGATGCCGTTTGTTAAGATCCGACCTTACAGGGTCTTGAGTCTAAGAGTGATGGGACAGCATGAAAGGGTTTTAAGTAGAGGAGACTCAACTTCCCCCATTTTGAGACAACATATGGACATATGAACGGAGTCCTTGGGAGGCTCGGAGCAGTGAGAGTTTCAAATGCCGCAGTGGTTCCAGGTAGAATGAGGCAGGCAGGTCCCTGGACTTTGTCTACACATGGCGCTGCACCAGGTCTCTTGAAACTACAAGACTGCCCCAAGTGGGTCTAACTCAGTGGTGGTGAAAGTGCACACTAGCAGGAAGGCTGTGAGAGATGCCACTGCACGCTAGCCAGCTTCAAGGAGTCACTCTGTGTGTTAGCTTCCTAGTGTTGCTGTAACAAATTACAACTTAGTGGCTTATGACAACATGTATTATTTACTATCTTAATAATTCTAGAGATTAGATATCTGACATGGGTTTCACTTAGTTGAGGTGTTGGCAGGCAGGGCTGTGTTCTTTCTGGAAGCTCGAGGGGAAAATCTGTTCCCTTGCCTTTTCTAGTTTCTAGAAGCTGCCCCACATTCCTTGGCTTGTGGCCCCTTCCTCCATCTTCGATCCAGCCGTGTAGCATTTTTCAATCTTGCTGTGACTCTGAACCTCCCGCCTCCCTCCTATAAGGACCCGTGTGATTACATTGGGTAATCCAGGATCATTTCCCCATCTCAAGATTCTTAATCATGCCTGCAGAGTCCCTTTGCCCAAGTAAGATAACATATTCACAGGTTCCAGGGATTAGGATGTGAACATCTTTGTGGTGGGGGAGGGCATTATTCTACCCACCACACCCACATTCCTGCCCCATCTGCCACCCAGGTTCTATTTCCACCTGATTCAGGTCCAAATCAGATTCCAGTCCTCCTCTCCAGAGCAAGGTTTGGGCAATTCCTCCCTGCCTTGCTGTGGATGTCAGACAAATCAGGCTTTGGACTCTGTGAGGTTCTAATCACCCTCTCCCAGTACAACCCCAGGAAAACACAGACTCTCCACACATACACACACACATGCACACCTGCATGCACACACACTTTCAGAATTTAGAAATACAAGGCACTTATTTTTTTTTTTAATTTTTGGCTGCACCGCGCAGCATGTGGGATCTTAGTTCTCTGACCAGGGATCGATCCTGCGCCCCCTGCATTGGAAGCACGGTGTCTTAACTATTGGACTGCCAGGGAAGTCCCACAAGGCACTTATGATGCAGGTGTTGGGGTGTCCATTCTGGAGTGACCTTGCCTGGGTCCATATTTGCTATTTCCTAGCTCTGTGACCTCAAGAAAGTTACTTAACCTTTCTGAGCCTCTGTTTTTCATGTGTAAATTAGGGAAAACAAAGTCCTTGTTTCCTAGGATTGTTGCAAAGATAAAATGAGAGTTAAAGGGTCATGAAGAACCTACGGGGCAAGATGGGAATAAAGACGCAGACCTACTAGAGAATGGACTTGAGGACTCGGGGAGGGGGAAAGGTAAGCTGGGACAAGGTGAGGGAGTGGCATGGACATACACACACTACCAAATGTAAAATAGAAGCAGCCGCATAGCACAGGGAGATCAGCTCAGTGGTGCTTTGTGACCACCTAGAGGGGTGGGATAGGGAGGGTGGGAGACGTAAGAGGAAAGAGATATGGGGATATATGTGTATGTATAGCTGATTTACTTTGTTATAAAGCAGAAACTAACTAACACACCATTGCAAAGCAATTATACTCCAATAAAGATGTTAAAAAAATTTTTTTAATGGGAATGTTTGTAAAATGCCCAGAACATGGTAACTACTCAGTCATGATTGCTGCTAATTATTTCTTCTGGAAATCTGTGGCTTTTAGAGCTCCCTATACTCACATTTTTTTCCTATATAACGAGGGTGCTAAAATCTGCCCATGAAATCCGTCTTTCTAAAGCTTTTAAAGGGGCTGCAGTGACTAGAAACTGACAGGACTCGTGTGCCCATCTCTAAATACACACACGGATGGCACACATACCCACACAGGAACAGGTGCATGATCAGCACCCATGTACAGAACACACTTTCACACACACGGCTGTACACACTCTGCTCTCGCAGGGAGCCAAGCCCTAGTTGGCTGCCTTCTGCAGACAAGGATATAAGCCAAATGCAGATCAGACAGTGCTTACTTGTTAAGCCCAGGCTCCCTCAAAAAAGTTCAAACTGGCCTCGGGAACATTCAGGCAACTGCTTTTGAGCTTTCAAACCAGTATTGCCGCAGTGTCTTGATAAATGCTGAAGAGAAGGCTAATGGATGTACAATTGCTCCAGGAAGTGGGCTTAACGTGGCGAGCTGCAGAGCTGAAGACACCCTGCTTGTGAAGGTGTGATGGCTTTGTGTGCCGGTTCCTGAATTGGTGAGGGAAATGGTGAAAAGCTGGGGTTCCATCACTGATGGTATGAAGCCAGAGCAGCTGCCTTTAGAGCTGTGATTGAGCATGATTACACAACGGTTTGTAAAATACAGCAAAGTAGGAGAGTGGATGTCATGTTGTCTCTCTCTCAACTTCTCTCTCTCTCTCTCTCTCTCTCTCTCACACACACACACACACACACACACACCATTAATTCCAGAATCACGCTGCTTTTCCCATCACCCTAATTGCCAAGTGGATGTCACCATTAAGTTTATTAAACTCGGCATTTTCTGAAGCCTAGATTGGGCCATCAGCTGTGAACAGGGACATGGCTGCTCTGAAGGGGGGTGGTCTGAGACTCCAATGCCAGGGCCTCTCGGGAACCTGTCCTTAAATGACTAAGTTGCTCTGTCATGAAGCCACACGGCTGGCATGCAGGGTGTGTGCAGTTCAGACTCATTAATTCCCACCGTTGTTTATTACCGTCACTACCTGGAGAGCCGTTGATCGTAATCTCTCTCCTTGATGAACTGGTGAATGGGATTCCTGTCTGGACCTCAGCACTTTGGGGAAGCGGGTCACCCTGGGTCAGAGTTGGAGCCAAGAGAGAAAGACAGCTAGAGGGCTCCACTGGGCTAAGGTAGTCAGTCAGGCAAGGAGCTGGGTCATTTAAACCCAATAATAGCAACAGTTATCAGGAGCTGTGCTAAGCATTCCATGTGCATTGTTTTCCTTAAGTCATACAACCTGTGAGGTCAATTCTATTATTTACTCCCATTTTACAGATGGAGAAGCCGAGGCACACTGACAGGGAGTCACTTACCAAAGGCACACAGCTGGCAAGTGGCAGAGGCGGGATCGGAGGCTAGGTCTAGCTACTCAGACGCTGTTACCCGCTTTGGAAGAATGAAGCCTTTGTTTCATTTCAGTTCTTATAGTTGGGGCTCTTTCTCACCCCTCCACCTGCCCTTTTCTGTTGCGGAAAGCAGAGTTGAGAGAATGTGCTGCTGAGGCCCACAGGGGACAAGGGTCATTGTGGTGGAGAGGGGTGAACTGTCCTATGGCAGGAAGAAGTATGAGACTGAACCAATTAACCTGAGTGAATATGTGAGACACCCTGTAAATTATTGACTTCCCTGAAACTCTGAAGTCCTTTGTCAATTGCCATCCCTACCTACACCGCCAAAAGGCAATAGGATAATGTGGAAAGACAGGTTCAAAGTCTGGTTTGGCCATGTGAAAGCTGTGTCCCCCTGGGCAAGTGTCCTAACCTCCATGAACTTCAATAATCTCATCTGTGAAGCAAAGACAACAGTCTGTCTCTCTGAGAGGTTAAAGGAAATACAACATATTTGAAAGTTCCTAATACAATGCTTGGCTATAAATGTTTAACTTTCTATAGAATATCAGAATAGGACTCTAATCCTGGAGCCAGTCAGCCTGGGTTTGTAATCCCAGTTGTACTGCTTATTAACTGTATGACCCTGGGCAAGTTGCTTAACCACTCTGTGCCTCAGTTGTCTCATCTGTAAAATGGGAATGATAATAATGTGGCTTAATGCATAGGGTTGTTGTGAGGGTTACATAGATGAATCTACATAAAGCTTTGAGTACAGTGCCAACACATGGTGCTTTGTAAGCGTGGACTATTATTTCTCTAGAAGTTGAGTGTGGTTGCAGGGAAATTCTCATTTGTTTCTTCTTCCTTTCTTGAGCCACTCAACAAAAAGGCTAGAGCAGTGGTTCTTAACAGGGGGTGATTTTGCCCCGCAGGGAGCATGTGGCGATGTCTGGAGACATTTTGGGTTGTCACAGCTTGGTAACAGCCCCGGTTACTACAGGCACCTAGTTGGTGGGAGATGCTGAGATGCTGCTAAAAAATCCTACGGTGCACAGGACAGCACCCACCACAAAGAATTATCTGTCCCCAAATGTAAAAAGTGCCAAGGTTCAGGAACCTTGGGCTAGAGGGACTTGGAGACCACATGGTCCAACTCCCCATTTTACAGATAAGGTCCGGGAAACCCTGAGGTTAAAAACATTCAATGAGAGGCTTAGTCAGTTGGGTTTAGAATTCATCCAATATGTATTCATTTGCTTCCTCTTTTATGACAGGCACTGGGCTGATTAAGGAATTAAGAAGACTTCATTTTCATTTTGTGCAAACAGATTCCGTAAATTATTAAGGCTGGATGGACATTAGAAGGCATCGACCCAATCCCTGAGAAAACTGAGGTACTACTCAGTGGTTCTCAACATGGGGGGGAGTTCAGAATCCCCCCAAACCTGATGAAATCTATGAATATTTCTTCTTAAAAATGCACACAGGGACTTCCCTGGTGGCGCAGTGGTTAGGAATCCACCTGCCAATGCAGGGGACACGTGTTCAAGCCCTGGTCTGGGAAGATCCCACATGCCACGGAGCAACTAAGCCCGTGCACCACAACTACTGAGCCTGCGCTCTAGAGCCCGTGAGCCACAACTACTGAGCCCGCGTGCCACAACTACTGAAGCCTGCACACCTAAAGCCCGAGCTCCGCAACGAGAGAAGCCACCGCAATGAGAAGCCCACGCACCGCAATGAAGAGTAGTCCCCACTCGCCACTAGAGAAAAGCCTGCATGCAGCAACGAAGACCCGACGCAGCCAAAAGTAAAATAAAAAATAATAAATTTATTTTTTTAAAAAAAGCACACAGATACATGGATAACTATGTCTATAATATCAGGATGCCCCAGAACCCCTGAGCTCTAGCCACAGAATGTCTAGGACTCCAAGTCAAAAAACAAAAAAAAGGGGCGCGGTGGTAGGGGAATCTTCCTTTAGAAAGAGGAGACTATGAGCTGGTTTATTGTCAGCTTGTCAAACCACAGGAAAGATGCCTACCTAATTAGATGTAGCAAATTCCAAGCATTATTACTCACTTCTCCCCCTGTCCACATTTTGGAAAAATTCCGTGCCAAAACTATAGGGGATGGTGGAACTGGGATGGGGAGGTGATAGCAACCCAACGGATTCTGTCAATGACAGGTCTCTCTGTGTCTCTTTCACTTCCTCCTCCATCACAGTGTCTGGACACCAAGGTTAATGACAAATCCTAATTACTTCTTTGGGCCCATCTGTTGAGGGATGTTGACATCGAATGGAAGCCACCAAGCCGCCTGTCCCCTTGCGGGCAGAATATATGAGTAAATGCCTTTGAGAGGCTCTGGATAGAAAGAAATATGATAAAGACATGGAGGAACCTACCACTGGGAAACAAAACAAAAACAAAACCCACACACACAAATTTCCCCAGACAAATGTTTAATTCCATATTTAATATGTTTTAAAAGTCCTGTGGACACCCCCTGGGTGTCTGTTCCATTTACAAGGGCCCTTTGCACTCTCTGGAGTAGCACTCAGCAGCTTTGTTTGTATAACCTGGCACCTCTGGCCACAGCTGATTGGATGAGTGGTGGCACTCAGGGTGACCAATCAGAGTTCCTTCCCCGGGAATTTGGAATTAGGACTAAGAAGAAATATAACAACTAGGAAGGTATAGTATGAGATTATATTTTCTAAGATGTGGGATGAGAAGCAGACCTTTCATGAGACTAGGCTGTGTTCCTGCCCCTGGATTCCTTGAGATATCTCTGAATCCTTATATTAAATTCCCCTTTTGCCTAATGGGGTAGGGTCTCCAAAGATGACCACCATTAACATCTTCCTTCCCTGGATGCATAAGTCATTCTTCCAGGAGAAGATGGGATGTATTTCTCCTCTCCAATAGATTTCAGTGGAGCGATGCCCTACCAGTTCTAGACCTAGCTGTTAAGAATCCTGGAGACTTCCATCCTTGCTCTCTTGGGAGTCAGCTGCCATGTAAAGGAGCTCGGGCCAGACTACTGAATAAGGAAAGATTCCGTGGAGAGAGAGAGGCCATGCAGAGTGCACTGAGGCACAGACAAAGGACTGGAGCTTTCCTGGCCCTTCCAGTCCAACCCAGCCACCCAATGAATGCAGTTGAGTGAGTCACCCCAGGCTACGCCACATGGAGCAAAAATCAACCTAGCAGAGTCCTGCCTAAATTCTTAACCCACAGAATTATGAAAAAGAGTATACTACTGATGCTTGTAGTCAGTGAGCTTTGGGTGGTTTGTTATGCAGTGATAGATAACTGAAACAACCTAGCTGAAACTAATTCCTTTTCTTGCAAGCCAAGTGTCCTAACTAGTATAGAAAGTCTACAGCAGTCAGGTCATGCAAAACAAATTCTGAGATCCCACTTAGCCTTGAATAAGGGATGTGGGGCAAAATGAGGCTCTTTAATGAGTTTCCCTTCTGACCATCATCCTTCCTTCTGGGGGTGCTGAAGAGAGCAGAGCTTGGTTGTGGGCTGAGTTACCACTCAGTGAAGGTTTAGACACCGCCTTGGGCAAAAGCAGAGGCTCCAAGGTGAGAGCCAACTCTGGTCCACTGCATCATCTGGTGCTCCCTGGGGCAGCAAACTCTAGCAAAACTGCCCCAGGGAGGCAGCACCTCCTGGGACGCCTTAGGGTGACCCTCCCAGGGAACTCTCCATGGCCTTAGGACCATGGAGACCACTTCTGGCAGCTTTGAAGGTACAAACAGGTTAAAAAGACCACTGGGAAGGAATCACTGGGCCAGCACAGAAGGGATTCTAGCTTGTAGCTCCCCAAATGTCCCCTCCAAACCTGAGCTTTAAAAATTTCCATGTCCTGCAAAGTCTAAGAATTTGAGGCCACGCCTTCAGGAAAGACACCTAATAGTTTAGAACATAGTTCTGAGCGTCAGCCAGACAGGAACATATATCTTAGCTCTGTGTGACCTTGGACAAGTGACCTAACCTTTCTAAGCCTCAGTTTCCTCACCTGCAAAATAGCACCTACTTGATAGGGTTGAGAGGAGAAGTTAATGAGTTAAATGCATATGAAGTTTTTAGGTTTGATGTTTGGCACATAGTAAGTGCTCAATCAATAAATGGTACCGGCTTCCCTGGTGGCGCAGTGGTTGGGCGTCCGCCCGCCAATGCAGGGGACACGGGTTCGTGCCCCGGTCCGGGAGGATCCCACATGCCGCGGAGCGGCTGGGCCCGTGAGCCATGGCCGCTGAGCCTGCGCGTCTGGAGCCTGTGCTCCGCAACGGGAGAGGCCACGGCAGTGAGAGGCCCGCATACCAAAAAAAAAAAATAAATAAAAAATAAATGGTACCCATTTATAATGACTGTTTATTATGTAAACGATGACTTCACGTGTCTCCCAGATGACTGTTTGGTAATAGAAAAGAAAACTCAGCATCACAGAGCTGGTGTCTAGAACCCAGAAGGGGACACAGCTACATCTGCAGTTTTAACAGTTAGAAGAGCCAGAAGGAGCTCATTTGCTCTGAGAGGTGCAGCCAACAACAGGGTACAGGGTCCTCCACCAGACACCCCCAGATACTGTAGAGTCGGATCAGGAAGGATCCTGAGACTCAGACTGACCCGCCTCATTGGACAAGTGGGGAACTGAAGCCCCCAAGGCTCATTAACTGAGCCTCAGGTTCCGGAGGGGGAGCCCTGATGGCGCCCCGTTTTCAGCCTCGATCTGTGATCCGTGTCTGATGTGTCTCCCTCCTTTCATCTGACTTCACTCTGATCCTCTCCCAGGGAAGTGTGAGTAGAACAGGAATGAGGGCAGGTTCAAGGTCATAAGACACAAATAGCACGGGCTTGCCTCTGGCGATGCTACCAGTAAGGGCTGGCAGCTGGAAGGGAGCAGGGGAAACGGCCTCAGCCAGAATCTTCTAGGACTATCCTCCCCTTTCCGGCAGAAAACATACTCTCTCAGCAAAGGGACACTCTGTCACCATGGGCTTGGCCCCAGATTCCCTGGAAGGCTCTGAAATCTCCTTCAGGGGAAGCCAGGGGCTTGCCAAACAGGAGTCTCGGGCATGATTCTAGAATGGAGACCTTGGCCAGTGTAAAAAAACAAGTTTCCTCAGCAAATTTGTCATTAATGATTGTCACCATTAACTGAGCATGTGGTCTGTGCCAGGCACCACGATAATCCTTTGCATGTGAATTAAACACTCCCCGAGACGTGTGTGTTAATGTTATCCCCATTTTGCAGCTGAGGAAACTGAGGGGGAGGTAAAGTGCCTTATCTAAGGTCACACAGGGAGTAAGTGGCAGAGCTGGAATTTGAAGCCAGGTCTCTCTGACTCTGGGGTCCCAGGGATTAACCACTGTGCTCTCCCACCATGTCACCAGGTCAGGCAATGTGGCAGGACATGGGGGACAAGGCAGGGAACCCATCAGCCCTGTTCTAGAATGTTCAAGCCAGAATCCGCTCAGTCCACAGAGATCCCCTTAACTTTACACCCAAAGGCAGCCTAGTGGTCATGCTTGCACAATGTAGCCAGCACCTCTGGCCACAGTTAACAGGGATAGAATCTGATATAAACATAAGGCAGCCAATCATAGTGTCTCCCCTGGGAATATGGACCCTGGACTACAACATTCTAAGCTCTCCAGCCTCTTGGTCACAGGAGATGCAGAAAGAAATTGGGGGGCAGCATTGTCTACCATGTTCACTCACTCACTCACCAAATATTTTACTGAACACCTACTATGTACTAGGACTGGGGATTCTGTGGCAAACAAAACAGGCAAAAATCTCTACACTCAGGAATCTTATAATCTAACGGGGAGAGAGAGATAATCAATGTATAAAATTCAAAGTTAGCTAGTGGAAAGTGCTCCGCAGGAAAAAGGCTGGAAGTTCTTGCTTCCAAGCAAGAATTTAACATCTATATTCTTCCTTCCTGCAAGGCTGAGGCTCCTTGTTGGTTGAAGTGAACACACACACACACACACTCCCACACTCACATGCTCACAGACCTCCCGCCTGGACAACTCCTTACTCCTGATGTATCTTTTAAAAAGCAAAATAAAAGCTCAACCCTATAAGCAGACCCCTCAAGACCCAGCCCTTTAGCAACCTACTGAGGAACCTGACGGAGGGTCGAGCACAAAGCTGACTCTGCCTGTGCCAGGTTATTTGTCATTTGTCAATGGCACCTCTGATCTCCCCAGCCCACTCTGAATAAAATGATCTGCAGAGGCTCAAATCAAAGGCACCCACTTCTTGTGTGTTCACAGCATCATTTTCCAACCAAGAATCTTGTTAACCCCCCACTGAGTGGCTGGGTAGGGAGATGAAAGGGCACCCCAATGCCCAAACCAGTTGTAAGCAGTTGGCAAAGGCTGCCCCTTGGAAGAAAGGTCTGGGGAGGGGGTGGCATCTCAGCAGCTCCTCCCATTTCCCATTTGAGGTTCAGTCTTAGAGGACCCCTTGGTGGCCTCCCTGCATCCTAGCAGTGGAAGTTTCCACCCACGCCAAGAGCACCCCCCCCCCATACATACGCTCACTCTCCTCTTCTCCCAGACACTCCTCCCCTCTCACTTCCCCACTCCACCCTTCCCAAGCCCACGCACAGAGCCCTCCCTCTCTCTCTAACACTGTCCTGGCTCACTGATGCTCTGACACACACACCTTCTTACATCCCATACATGTTTTTTGTTACCTCTGCCCTCCAAACCCCACTTTTTCCCTTCCTCCTACCATTCATTAAACATGAAGTACGACCAGGCCTGGTCCAGGAACCATACAAGCGTCATTTCACTTACTCCTTACAAAAATCCTGTGGGACTATTCCTTTTCTTTCTCCCATTCTACAAGTGAGCAAACTGAGGCTCAGAGGGTGAAGCAACATGGCCCAGGATCCACAGCCGGCAAGCGGGAGAGCTGGGATGGAAGCCGGGTTCTTAGAGTCCAGACCCAACCTCTGCTACCTCGCTCTCATGCTGGCCTCCCTGCAGGAGGGGTTTCTCCAATTCTCTCATATAATTCGTTTCAGATGTGCTCTCTCTTTCACGTACTGTCTCTTTGACATACACTTCCTCCCCCTTACCTCACCCTCAGCTATCGTTCTGGCATCTGCATGGCCAATGTCTCTAGAACATATTCCTATGCAGCTGGAATGGGTATGACACCTGTGCTCACACATACGTCTCCAGCCTTCAGAGACAATCTCCCATCCCCCTCTCAGAAGATTCCCCCCTTCTCCATCTTTAACGCACCCCCAGCCCAGAAGCCCCTCCCCAGCCAGCCCCCAGCCCACTCTCTCCCGTTCTCTTTTCTGTCTTCCAGCTCTCGCAGCTCATGCACCAAGGATTCCAGTTCTGCCTGAGTGGGTGGCTTGGCACATCACAGGTCACAAACCCCGAGGGCAGCCCTGCCCCACCACAGTGCACCCGCCCCGAGCAGCACAGCCTCCTGGCCCTCACTGGCTCTCAGAACGATGTGCAGCGTCAGGCCTCACCCGATTCGCTCCTGCTCCAGCTCTTCCATCTTCTCAGCACGAGCAATCACCCTGTTGATGATCTCCTTCTCCTCATCTGTCAGCTCTTCCTGCTTCCTCTGTCTGTCTGTCTGACCACTGGGGTGAACGGACCATCCTGTCTGGAGCCTGAAAGGTAATATAGGAAGGTGTGAGGCTGTAGACCAAGTCAGCAGCTGCAGAGTGGTGGTTAGGCTCTAGCTCCTGGAGTCTGGTAAACTGCAGTTCAAATCCCTGCTGGGAGACCCTGGGCAAAAGAATCCAATCTCTCAGAGCCTCAGTTTGTTCATCTGTACAACAAGACACACATACCTCCTCCCTCATAAGGTTCTGATGAGTTTATTAAGTGCTTAGCACACAGTAGACACTCTGGAAGTAGCATTTGCAGGAAGTTCATGGAAACCTGGAGGATAATGGTGTTCTCAGGAAAAGAATCTCAACAGTAGACTTCTACAGCAGGGGTGGAAACAACTCTGGGAGGCTGGTCTGAAGCCCTGGATCCGAGGTTGACGCCAGCCCCCGTCTGGCACAAATACATTTGGTGTAGGCCACAGAGTCCTTAAAAAAAAGTTTAAACTAGTGGTCAACTAGTTTTATAAAAATCTCTTGATTTCACATAAACATCTAGCTCTCCTGCCTCCAAAGCTCCTATAGCATTTTGAGTTCCATCCTGTGCTCTCCTTGATCTTTTTTTAAAATAAAAAAAGCAAATACTGATGTAGCACGTACTGGATGCCCACATTATCTCAATTAATCCTCACAACATTTCCACAAGGCAGGACTGTTATTGTCTATTTTCTGGTGAGGAGACATTAGACCACTTGCCCGAGGTCACATAGCTGGGAAGTAGCAGAGGCGGAATTCGGACCTGGGCAGCCCGTACACTTAACCTCCACAGTACGGATAGAACTGAACGCTGCAGAGGATCAGAGGCTGCTGGGTAGAGAGCGAACGCTGTGGTCTATGGCAAAGTATCATCCTCTCCACTAGCAACATGGTCCAGACCCCAGGGCACTGAGGTGCATCACCCAAGTGGAATGCAGGGTTCAACACCACTAGAAATTCTTGTCCCTGTTGGGGGAAAAATCAGTAACTATGAATCCCCTGGAGCCAGCACCCCATTAGCTGCCAGCCTCTATTACTTCCACTGCTCTAATCACGTCAGCAGGCATGAAATTGCCTTTTGACACTCGAAGTTGGAAATTAAAGGCCCCATCTTCCTCCCTGCTCCCTTCTCTTCTTCCATCCTCCTACCTTAGCTGGTTTGTTCAGAAGAGCACAGAAGGAAGAGTTTGAAAGCAATGGAAGAGGATGTCTTGGGGGCAAGTCTTGTTGCAAGAAAGGGAAGGAGGGGGTAAGCCTGGGGAAATTCTGGTGGAAACACATCTTGCCTTGGATCAGGGGCCTCTGATCCAAGGGATGAACAAACGCTAAACATACTCAAATCCCCTTCCCTGAACCCTCCAATGGCTTCTCATTGATTTAGAATAAAACCCAGGACTACACAGAGGTTGTGGTTGCACAATGTGGTGAATGTGCTTAAATGCCACTGAAGTGTGCACTTTATAACGGTTAATTGCATGTTAAGTGAATTTTACCTTAATAAAAGTAAAACTTAGTTTCTTGCCCACCTGCAAAGTCCTACCCTATCTGTGCTTTACCTGACTCTCCATCCTTTTCTCCCCCTCTCACTACACTCCAGCTGTACTGGCCTCCCTGCTCAATCTTGAACACTGAAACCTTGTTTTTGTTTCAGGGCCTTTGCACTTGCTGTCCTGGCTTCCAGGATCACTTATCTCCCCAGATCTCCCCCTTCTCATCATTGAGGTCTCAGCTCAAATGTCAGCCTTTCAGAGAGGTCTTCCTTGAGCTCTCATTGCCCAGGTTCACTTGTATCCATCACTAACTGAAATTATCTTTTAAAAGAAGTTTGTTGTTTACCTGTTTGTTGCCTCTCTCCCCCCACCTGAACGTAGGATTCCAGGAGGGGACCTTGTCTGGGTCTGGGTCACTATTATGTCAATGGCATTTAGAATAGTGTCTGAGAGTAAGCACAGAAAGAGTTTTTGAATAAGACACAATACCTTATGGCCAAAAGGGATGATAAATGTCTGATTATAAGTGTGACCCACAGCAAGACTGAAGCAACACAAGTCACTTATTCTAGGGGCCCAAGGAGAGCGCCCCGAGGGGGTGACATCTACTCTGAGACCCTGAAGAGGATTTACTGTGATGCTGGTAGAGCTTAACTTTGGGACCCTTTGTTAGCACAGGCACCTTCCAAGGCCCTGGGAAGAGCTCTCGTAATGATCACCTGTCCTGAAAATTTTGTAAAAGAGAGATATTTTTGTCCTCTTTATTTTGAAGAGGGCTCTCCTAAATTACATAAGCTCCAGGCTGCAGAAAGGTATGGCTGGCTCCTACTGAGACCTCAGAGATAAACTAGAGGTGGTGAGAGGAAGGCAGAGGAAGAAACTGACCCTGACAGAGAAATGGTCTTTGCAAAGGCCTGGAGTTGAGAGAGCGGGCAGTGTGCCTGAGGAGGTGAAGGAAGATCAATATGGTAGCCAGGCTACAAGATGCTCGCCAAGGATCTCTGCCTCCTGGTATTCACACCCTCCCTGTGTCATCCCCTCCCACACTGAATCCCAGCTGGTCCTGTGTGACCAGCTAAATACAATGGAAGTGACCGTGGGTGACTTCCAAGGCTAGGTCACAAAAGACATCGCGACTTCCGCCTTGGTGTCTTGGGTCATGCAGTCTAGGGGAAGTCAGATGCCATGTCATGAGGACACTCAAACATCCCTGTGGAGAGGCCCATGTGGAGAGGAATTCAGGCCCCCTGCCAACAGCCAGCACCAAACGTGCCAGCTGTGTGATCCTCTAGCCCTTGTCGAGCCCTTTTATGGCTGCAGCTCCAGCTGACCTAAGACTGCAACTGTGCCAGACCCACCCAGCCAAGCCACCCTCACATATCTACCAACAAAAACTGCAAGAAGTAATAAGTAGTTTCTGTTGTTTAAGCCACTACGTTTGACATGATTTGTTCTGCAGCATTAGATAACTAGAAAATCAGCCCAGCTGGAGGATAGAGACAGGATGGCACAAAGCCCCATTGATAGTGTCTGTGTTCATTTTCGATTGCTACATAACAAGTTATTACAAACTTAGGGGCTTTACACAACACACATTTATGATCTCACAGTTTCCATGTCAGAAGTCCAGGCACGGCTTAGCTGGGTCCCCTGCTCAGCATCTCACAAGGCTGCAATCAGTTGTCAGCTGGGTTGGGTTCTCATCTTGAGCCTTTCTGGGGAAGAATCAGCTTCCAGGCAAGTTTGAGTTATTGGCAGAATTCATTTCCTGGCAGCCACGTGACCTAGGACCCCAGCTTTTTGTTGGCTATTAGCAGGAAGTCACCTCCATGTCTTGGAGGCAGCCTGCAATTCCTAACCAAGTAGACTCCTCCAACTTCATCCTGTGGGCCACTTCCTTCATCAAGTATACAAGGTGACTCTCAAGCTCCGGTCAGATGAGACAGGGTCTTATATAACATGATGTAATCACAAGGGTGATGTTCCATCCTATTTGTCATATTCTATAGGTTAGAAACACATCCCAGGTCCTGCACGCACTCAAGGCGAGGAGGTTACACAAAGGCACGAATGCCAGGAGGGGAGGGCCGTTGAGGATCACCTGAAAGCCCATCTGGCACAGCCTCCCTACAGGGGTCTTTCCAGCCTTGCTTGAATGCTCCCTGTGATGAAGACCTCACTCTCTCATTAGGAGTCTACGCTGTTCTGTTGGAAAGATCTTCCTTACAGTGTGCTAATATCCCTCAGCCTGATGTTTCTTCCCATTCGTTGTAAAGGATACCTTGGACTCCTGCATAATGAAGACCACCCATCCTTCCCGAAGAGCCTTAGTTATAGCCTCATCCAGCCACCTCCCCAGGTCCCTCTGGTTTTCCATGGAAATGGATGCCTCACCTGCCCCCATTCTTCCTTCCTTCATCCCTTCTTTTCTTCCTTCATTCTCTTCTGATCGCCACCTCCATTTATTTCCTGCCTCTACAAAGTAGCTCAGTGACCAAGACAGAGCACAGGTGAGATGCTGGGCCTCATACCCAGTGGAGACCCTTTCAAGGGCACATTCCCACAGCTCACAATCTGGTCATGGGTACGGTCAGCCATGGGTCAGACCTGAAGCCAGTGCCTCTCACCCCACCACACAACTGGCTGGGATCAGAATGCACAGGAAATGCACGGCTGCAGAAAGATAAGCAGGAATGAGGGTCCACCAAGGGCCTGCCTAGGATAATTGTCTCCATCTGCAGATGAGCAGAAGGCCTGCTAGAGGCTGCCGGCACCTATGCAGACCCCCATCCTCTGCTCAAAAACACGCAGTTGACAAACAGTTCATCTAGTGTTTGAAAATGTCACTGATTGGTCTCAGTGGGGACTCGCAAGCCTCCTGTGGATTCATATTTTAATCCCGTAAGTAAACAGAGGGAAACCAGATGGTTTTTCAAACCAAAGCCTTTGCTCTCAAGGGAGAAAATGGGCTTGTCTGGGCCTTCTCTGGGCTGGAGAACACTGTGAGCATGGGGGCCTTGAGAATGCTCCTGTGACAGGACGGTGGCACCCTTGCCAAGGGCCTCTGGGCACAGGATTCCAGCTCCACGTCCTTAAGACCAGAGTCCAGTGTTGGGATCTCATTAAAAACCAAAGGTGGAGACCAAAGTGTTGCTTCCTTGGACAAATTACTCAGAGCATTGTATCCAGTCCAGTAAATACCCAGAGGGCCTACTGTGTACCAACTTGACCCCTCCTTGACCTGGCGGGGTTTAAAATTGGAATCCTGGACCTGTGGCTTATTAGCAGTGTGTACTAGGGCCCTGAGCCACTCTGAATGTCAGTTTCCAGATCTGTTAAGTGGGAGTGATTTCATGTCTGTTTCCTGCCGGGACCTTCAGAGGCTACTCCTGACCCTCAGTAGCTGCATGAGGAGAGACCCGTGGCTTACTGGCTGAGACAGGGCGAAGAGGGCTGGCCCATCTCTGCTCTCATTCACATACCTAGGACAATGCTTCCTGGAGAATCACTGAAGGGCACCTGCCTCCTCTTTCCCCAAATTGTCTCAGCCATGGTTTTCAAACTATTGTCTGTAGTTCCCTGGAGGGACCTCAAAGGGCTGCAGGTGAGTGGGCCGTCGATGGACAGGGTGGGCAGGGAACCAGGCCCTCCATCCTCATTTCAGCCCAGATGGCAATGCTGGGTTCCCAACACTAGCAAAGCAAGGATGCCAGTTTTTAAAAAAAGAGAGTGAGAGAAAATTTTTTTTAAGAATTTAATATTTGATATTTAATAAAATCATGAGATATAGTTTATTACATTGGTGACCTCAATACTTCACCCTTCTGAGTATCCATGCCCTTTGCCATGTGACTCTGAAATTGATCTCACCAAAAGGTCTGGGTCTTTCTCCCTACCCCTTGAATGCTGCTTGGACTTATGGCTTACTTTGGCCAATAAAACACAGGGGAGAGATGTTGTGCCATCCGGGGCTAAGCCTGCAAAAGCCTTGTGTGTTTCTACTTACTCTCTGTCATCACCATGACAAAAAGCTCAGGACCACCTGTTGGAGGATGAGAGGCATGTGGATCAGAGCTGAGTCATTCCAGCCACAGCCATCCTAGAGCAGACAACCCTTTGATACATGAGCAAGCCCAGCCAAGATCAGCAGAGCCACCAGCTGAGCCCAGGTCCCTGAGAATAAATCATCGTTTTTCTATCCCACTGAGTTTTAAGGTGGTTTGTTACACAGCAAAAGATAACTGATACACTACCTACTGTGGTAACAAAAAAGTGAAGCTTGTTAAACTCCCTACATTTACTTTACAGATTGGTATTATTTTAACTTACAGTTACACCATGGTATGTTTAATGCTTTCAGCCACGACAGGTCTTTATCCATCGCCACTCTTTATCTGTCTTATGTATTCAGCTTCTGAATAAAATAGTATTCAAAGAAAGAATTTCGCTGCTAACAGAAGTCTAAAGATCACTGCAGTTGACCTGCTCATCTTCCAGATGCTTGACACTCAGAAGAGGGAGGAGAATTGCCGAGAAATTCTTGTGTGGGGAGAATATGGTCAGAGGCTCGAGATACCAGCATTCTGGACGTGCTTCATCTGTGACCTGAATGTACTTGTTTAGGTGCATCTAGAGATGGTCAGAAGGAACTCTCCCAACAAACCAGCACCACTGGCCTCTAACACAAAAGGAAATTAGTCCTGACTGCAGGTGGAAGCCCCTCACAGATGTTTCCCCCTAAAATACTGCAAAGGGCAGATTCCCAGCTCCTTCCTGCCTCCCACCTTGATTCTTCATTTCATGCACACAACAGTCACGTAATAAATACCCACCGGATGTCTCTATTAATATATTATAACTCCCAAAAGGAGTGGGATGATGGAAATGCCGTCAGGGCACGAAGGCTCTGAAGCATTAAACAGCAGTGGTGTGCAGAAAATTAATCCTTTTTCTTTCCTTTCTTCTTATCCCCTCCCTTCCCCCAGGATGCCGACAGAAGCAGGTGTCAGCAGGAAGTCTCTTTACAGCTCAGTGAATGAGATTTTAATGAATCCTGAAGGGGAGGGTGTGGAAGGAGGGGCATCCACACCACAGAACATTTTACATAAGTCCTGCTGGTAAAAAGGCCCTTCTGGATGAAATTTACCCCAACAGACTAAAGAGGGTGCCAAAAGGATGCTGTGGTTCCCCGACTCCCTTCAGAAAGCTAAGGGGATCTCGGGCTCCTGGTAATCTTTTAAGCCAGACTGAGTGCCATTCAGCTTTTCTAAAATCCCATGCTCTCTCTCCTATTTGGACTTTGCACATGCTGTTCCCTTACCTGGGACTCCTCTGTCTCTTCTCTATCTTGTACCTTCTTTACATGGTCTCAGCTGACACATTACTTCTTCCAGGAGGCTCTCCCATCATGACCCCAAAGTTTGGTTAGGTGCCCATCATTGTGCTCCCTTGGCCCCTGTGATTCTGCTATTATAGCTCCTTGCACTATAAAGTGTATTTGTTGGTGATTGACTACTTATTTGTTTGTAAACCCTTCCAGACATCCACTCAGACTTTGGCTAACCTTGTATTCTTGGTGCTTTGCACAGTGCATGATATGTGTTTGTTAATGAAGGAAGGAGGGAAGGGAGGGAGGGAGAAAGGGAAGAGGAGAGGAGAGGAGGGAGAGGATGAAGGAGGGAGGGAAGGAGGATGGACATACACCCTACCTTTCAGCTTTCAGCATTCAGGACGCCTGAAGCACCTGGGACCCTGTGAAGTCATGAACTTCTCTCTTGTGATGTTCATATTTATAATCGCACAACATCTCAGCATCTCTCCCTAGCATGTCTGAATGATATGCTCACAATATTCATAAAAAGACCAGAATCTTACCAGCCAACACAGAGACTGTAGAACACACACCATACATATATGCATGCACACACAATGTATACATACAAGGTATATATATATATAAAATACACACAAGGGTAAAGCAAGGTTGTGATCTGCCCTTCCTCTGATTTTAGTGCTTTACGGTTTACAAAGCTTTCCCATGCATCTCATTTGACCGTACCACCTCCCAGTGAAGGTGGGAGGTCAGGGTTAACACACCCACATTACGGCCAGGGCTCAAGGAGGTGAAGGGCACTGCCCCAAGGCCACACGGACACTGAGTCCCAGAGCAGGACTCAGACCTGGGTGTCCTGAGGCTAGACTCAGCGCTCTGGCTGTGGCTCTGTGAAAACTTCCCCATCAAGGGGAAGGTAAAAATGACCTCCCATAGTTTCCCAATGTGTACACACAACCAAAGCCCCATCTGCTTTGCAGCTTGACTGTTCATTTGTTGGACCCAGCATCCAATCTGTCATGCATATTTAGGAAATGAATCCAATTTAAAACAAAAGTTATGAGCAAAGATAGGACCTCTGAGTCAAAGGCATTTCATTGGGAAATCAGGCTGACCTTCCATGAGGTGACAGAGACCATGTGTATAGCACATAACTTCCCACAAGCTCTGTTCTACTCATCATCATCTTTGATTAATGATAGTACTCATTTGAGTTAATATTTTCTTTATCTAAAAACAGTGTTCTCAGGCAAAATGTTGCAGAAACAGAGGCACAGGGTGGTTAATAAGCTTGCTGAATCCCACTAATGGCTAACAAAAATTAAATTGAGGGCTCTCCTAAGGAATATTTTCCAACCTTTCATCAAGATTTTTTTTTGAAATTTCATATTTTTCTTTCTCAAGAGGGGTATGTGTTTTTTTTTTAACAACTTGAATTTGTTTTTAGATATGTAAAACATGCTAGTTCCTTTTTGGACCATCTCTCTTTAGGGACAAGCCACTTTAATCAGAAAAGAGATAAAATTCAGTCTGTAGAAAAATAAAAGTATGACAAAATACTCACTGTTCTTTATCACTGAAGGAAGGCAAAGAAAGGAGAGAAAGAACAAAATGAATAAAGTTAGGGGAAAAAAGTCTCTTAATATCAACGCTGTCTGGATGCCACAACCGCACAGTTCTGTTTAAATCACAATGACCTACTTCCATTTGTTATCAGTCATTATTATCTTATTCCAGCACATCTAAAACAAGGCTGCAGCAATGTAGGGTTGTAGGAGCCACAGCCTTGATTAAAATGACCAATCAGTTCAGCTTATTAATTAACCAATCTGATCATTTATGTATTTGAATAATGTGTTTTGGCACTAAAAAGGAATCTCTTAATGATAACAGGGTCACCATCATTCTTGGTTTCTGTTGTTTCAAACACTGGGGGATAAGGAGCTCCTTGAGGTAGGCAATGGCCCTGAACCGTGACTGGATCATACAAAAGCAGAACTCGCAGTGCCCCAGTTTGGGGAAGCAAGTCCTTCCATTCTAAAACGGAGACCAGCCTCTCCACTTATTAGACATGCTACCACAGGCAGGTCACATCTCCTCTTCATGCCTCAGTTTCCACCTCTGATCTCTGGCACTCTCAGGCTTGCAGACTTGAAAACTATAGAGAAGTATCAACTATCGGAGACCAGCATTTCTCCGCATATATCCCCAACATAGATAGCTGAAGCCCTGTCCTACCGATGCAAGAAACAGATACATTCACTTCTTTCAAACACAACCACAACTGTGTTCCAAACACCATCGTTAGATTCAAGGAGACTGAGAGAAATCATAAAGGCAGTAAAGTGTATCTGGCTAGCCAGCAGTTAATTAAGACTAGATTTCTTAATTTACTGGAGAAAGACATTTGAAGCGTCTGCATTAGCACATCATCACTGCTGCAGACTAGATAGCATGTGTGATGACTATAATTCACCCATTAGCATTTATTGGAAAATAATTTTAACATCTGAAGAAAATGCAGTAGCAATCAAGCCAGCCGGATGCATTCAGAATGCCAAGATGTTTCACAGGAGCCCAGAAGCACTTTAATGAAACTGCATCCAGACTGTTTGAATAATTCTAATTTAATTGTAAGGCAAATTGTTTGGCTTCATATTGACTAAAGTGAACTCTTATGTATGGGGTTTTAATTAACTGACATTTCTTAAATAAAATAAATATTTTACCCCATTCTCCTTCAGGCAACTTACAGAGACAATTTTTGGCTGATGGAATATTGTCTGCCAAGTAAGGTTGGCTTCAAGAGGACATCATGGGAAGGGCTTGGAAACTAGAAGTTTCCTTTCAAAAAAGAAAATCAATAGAGTTCAATAATGTCTTCAAAACTATGAAACTTGTAGAACTAGAGGAGGTTTTAGGTAGAAGTAGTAAATAGGAACTTTTGCTTCAAGAATATGAGTGCACTAAATATTCCAAAAGACCCTAGGATTGCTAGAAAATAAGGGAATTCTCCAACAAACCTCCCTACTTCGAAATAAATAAACAAAACAGACTTCATCAAAATAAAAAAAAACTTTTCCTCCTCAAGGCTCTGTTATGAAAAAGAAAATGCAAGTCATAGACCAAGAAAAATATGTGCAAAATGTGTGTCCAGCAGAGGACTTTTATCTACAACACATGAAAAAAAGCTTAGAAAACTTAATAACAAGAAGATAAATGACCCAATTTTTAAATGGACAAAGTATTTGAACAGACACTTTAACAAAGAGGTTATACGAATGGCAAAATTACAAAAGAAGACATTCAACATCATTAGTCATTAGGGAAGTGCGAATTAAAATCACAAAACTAATACCACTATGCACACTTTAGAATGGTTAAAATGGAAAAGACTAATCGTATCAAGTGTTGGTGAGGAGGAAGAGAGATGAACTCTTGTACGCTTCTGGTGGAAACTTAAAGTGGTACAACCAATTTGGAAAACAGTTGGGCAGTTTTTTAAAAAGCTAAACATACACCTACTATACATACCACTGAGACATTCTACTCCTAGGTATTTACTCAAGAGAAATGAAAGTATATGTTTATACAAATTTTATTTGTACTAGCCCCAAACTGGAAACAACCCAAATGTTCATCAATAGGTGAACGGATAAACAAATTGTGGTATATCCACACAATGAAATACTATTTAGCAATAAAAAGGAATAAACTATTGATATGAAAAACAATATGGATGGATCATGAGATAATTATGCCAAGTGAAAGAAGACATCTCTCCAAAAAGGAGTACATACTGAATGATTCCATTTATAGAAATTCTAAAAAATGCAAACTAACTTATAGTTACAGAAAGAAGATTAGTAATTACTTAGGGGTGGGAGGGGAGAGGGAGGGGCAGAAAGGAGAGACTGCAAAGGGGAATGAGTATGCGCATATGTGTAAAAATGATCAAACTGTACTTTAAATGTGTACTGTTGGAGGTAAATCAATTATACCTTTATGAGGCAATTTTTTAAAGAAGAAAAAGAACACCCAGCAAACTGAATCCAGAACAGGGAGCTGTGAGCAGTAAGCTAATGTACATACCAGCATTATGTTCCAGAGGCTGACTCTGAGCTCCTAACAAGGTGAGGAAGCTGAATCTGAGACCCCCACTTTGAGACAGAACCCTCTAAGGGAGCTCAGGTCACATCCTGGGTGAGCAGCACACCTGATTCCTGGCAGAAGCAAGTGCAAATCTCTCTGAAGAAAATATTCCCATGGTAGATCCCCAGGATTCTCACAGATTGAGCTAACAATAAAAAATTACCAAGCGTTTAAAAAATAAGACCTTTGAGTGAAAATCTGCAGGGATGATAAACAACAGACTTAGACTGTAAAGGTCTTCAGGCAGTGTGTGCTGGTAAATGTTTAACAGTTGAACCTCTGGAGAAAAAGTCCCACTGTGGCTGATTTCGAGTACCTATATGATGTCACTAAATGCAGAACTGGGAGGAAACATGCAGTAATGTACTATTATATAGTATTTCACCATACAGGTATCATAGGCACAAATAACATGGAGAATAACAAAACATAGTAAAATAATTAAGAAGTGATAGGGGCAGAACAGGAATAAAGACGCAGACATAGAGAACAGACTTGAGGACATGGGGAGGGGGAAGGGTAAGCTGGGATGAAATGAGAGAGTGGCATGGACATAAATACACTACCAAATGTAAAACACGTAGCTAGTGGGAAGCAGCTGCATCACACAGGGAGATCAGCTCGGTGCTTTGTGATCACCTAGAGGGGTGGATAGGGAGGATGGGAGGGAGATGCAAGAGGGAGGAGATATGGGGATACATGTATATGTACAGCTGATTTACTTTGTTATAAAGCAGAAACTAACACACCAGTGTAAAGCAATTATACTCCAATAAAGATGTTTAAAAAAAATAAGAAGTGATTAACGTTAAGTATTCACCACCTTTGTGTTTAATATAATTTAATTGTAAAACTATACAACTTAATTTTTAATACTGGCCATGTTTAACAACTGACTTGCAAAATTCCTGAAAATTTAACATCAGCTCTAAGGAACCACCATGGTACAGATCCAGCACACCACTGATTCAGGTATAATAGTTACTGGAAAGAGTATGTGAAGTTATTTTATGTGAAATTTCCCAATTTTTAAATGATTAGGCCAAAAATAAAAAATAAAAAACACATTTCTGCAAGTCAGAGTCAGCTGGTGGCCTGACAGTTTGCAATCTCTGATCTAGTCCAACTTCCTTATTTAATTGATGAGGAAACCAAGGCCCAGAGAAGGGAAAGAGATTCACCCAGAGTAGCTCAGATCTAGAACCAGAACCAAGTCTGATTCTAACCACCAGGTCAGTGCTGTTTCCATTCCACCAAGCCACCTCTCATTTAGGGCATGGAGCTCAGAATTTAATCTTGTTACTCCAACCTTGCAAAGAAGTAAAATCAGTGAAGTTTCCACGACAAACTCCCACTAGGTTCTTTTTCTTCCACCCCAGGGAGGGAAATTTCTTTCCTTGCTATTCCTCTCCTCCTTCAAGTGTAGATCGGGACCTCATTGCCCCAAAGCAAACAACTCCCAGGAACACCCAGCAACTTACTTTGATTGCTGGGGTCGGTCACTGGGACACATCCAACGGCTAGAGCTGTTGCTGAACACGGTGTCAGTCATGGTAGAAGCCCAGCGCTCCTGGAAAACAACAGCACAGAAAGGACATCATGCAAACAGTCATTCAATCACCCTTTATTTCTCAGGTCTCTGGTCTATGCCAAGCACTCTGGGGGATACAGAGAAGAAACGGAACTTCATCCAGCTTCTCCGCTTTCCAGATGGGGACTTTCAGGCCCCAAGAGGGAAACTGTCACAGCTCCCTTGTGGCAGAAATGGATCAGAGGGAAGAACTTCCTCCCTTTAATCCGTGTTCATCCCATTCATTGTTGATGCAAGACCACATATCCAGGCGGGAGGGTCAGAACTCTTAACTCCAATCCAGGGTCTTTCTACTAGAGGAAGTCATCTGACTCATGTACTAGTCAACTTGGACTTGGTCAGGTCAAAAAGAAAACAAACCCATGTCTCAGAGTTTTGAGGTCCCAAATGCCAGAGTCATCCCTGGCTTGCTTCCTTTTTAATACTCTACACCCAAGCCATCAGAAAGTCATGTTGGCTTCACTGTCATAATAGATCCAGAATCTTCCCAATGTTCTGTGCCTAAATTGCTACTATGCTGATTCAAACCACTACTATCCCGACCTGGCTTACTACAGGAGCCTCTTCACCGGTCTCTCTGTTTCTGCCCTTGGCCCACTTCAGTCCATGCTCTACACAGTGACCAGGGAGATCATCACAAACATAAATCACAGCTTGTGAAAACAGCACCATCACGGTTAGAATCTCCCTGCTAAAGTGTAAGCCTCTTGCAGAACTCTTTGTTTTGTTCTCTGCTTAATGTCCAATACCCAGCATAGCGCCTGGCACATAGAAGGCACTTAATAAGTATTTGTTGAATGCGTGAATGAGTCACCATCAACACTAAGTTTAGCTGAACTCAGCCAAGCTTATGTCCTTTCTGAACTTCCCCTCCTTCCCCCTCCCCCAGGTCTAAGCAAAGAATAAGGGGAAAGAGGAACTTCCCTGGTGGTCCCGTGGTAAAGAATCCGCCTTGCAATGCAGGGGACGTGGGTTCGATCCCTGGTCAGGGAACTAAGATCCCACATGCCATGGGGCAACTAAGCCCACGCGCCACAACTACTGAGCTCATGCATCTCAACTAGAGAAACTGCATGCCGCAAACTACAGAGCCCACGCGCCCTGGAGCCTGAGCACCACAACCAGAGAAGAGAAAACTCGCTGCCACAGCTAGACAGAAGCCCGTGCACCACAATGAAGAGCCTGCGTGGTGCAACAAAAGATCCCGCATGCCGCAACTAAGACCCAACACAGCCAAAAATAATAATAAGAAGAAGAAGATAAATAAATAAATAATAAATAAATAAATCTCTAAAAAGAATAAGCGGAAAGAGACAATGGAGATCACATTTAACTTATTTTTTTAAAAAGCCTTAGAAGGTAGGTCACTGTGTCCAGTGGGTTCTGATTTCCCGTTCTGATTTCCCTGAAGGTCTTGGTATAACACAGTCTTTTTTCCTAGGAAGCTGAACAGATGAGCAGTTGGGAGGTGAACAGGGAGAGAACTCTCTTTCCTATTCTACAGCCAGTGCAATTATTAAATCTTCGTGTGGGTGAAACCGGGGATCGGGGGGCTGATGGTTGGACACAGGGAAGGAAAGGCCCCTTAGAGAAAAGCCATTTCATCTGCTCTCGGGTGGTTAACATAATCTTCCCAGATTAAGATGACCATTTCACTGTTTCCACTTTGAAGACAGAAAGAAAGGAGAGATGACTCCTGTTGTGAAGGAAATCTGCTGAAAAGAACCTTAACGTCTCATTATTGCCTGTGCCAAGAGCTGAATGAGGCTGCTCTGGGCCCCCTGGGAACCCCTGGTCCCTGCTGGTACCGAGAGCTTCAGTTCCCGGTAATGAGCGTCCTCAGCTGCCCTTGGTCTGGACAGCCGAACGTTCATTTGATTGCCTCGCCTCCTGCTTTGAGGCAGAGAGGCAGCACTGACTTTGGAGGATCCCAGGAGGTGGGGGGCGGGGAGCTGGGACAAGGAATACACTGTCCCCTCCCAGGAACTCTGATCTCCAAATTCTGTTGCCCTCAAGGCAGAACGTGGCTTGCCCACCCTCTCTTGCATTCAGCCAGGCATACCGGGAGCTCATTTCCTATTAAAATTCTGCCTGCGAAGTCCAAACTCACTGGCTGGCCGCCCCATGGAAACCACCCAGCTCTGTCCCTCCAGGCCAGAAGCCACCCTGGACAGCATTGGTTATTTCAGCTTTGCCACCCAGGCTTCTCAGAGTGTAACATCCCAGGATGGGCCCCTTGCCCCGGTCAAGCAGCCTGGGCCTGGAGAGGGAAGCCTGAGTAATCAAGGCTATTTGAACAACTGGAGTAACAACCCAGAGAAAGAAGGTCATGGGTCCACATCTCAGCTGGGGGTGGAGACGCAGGTGGAGGTGAGTGGGTATAGCAGAAATTGTTGATGCCCTTTACAGGTGGTGCTCCCACCCCACCCCCAGCCTCTAGGAGTGTTAGCAACTAGGGGCTTATGGTAGCCCCATTTTACAGAGCATTGCCCTCAGCCAAAGAGAGCAGCTGCCTTGTCCAGAGATCTCTAGGAAGCTATCCCCACCTCAGGGAGCAGCCCAGGGCCATGACTAACTGAAAAGGGGACCCTCTTACACTGTTGATGGGAATATAAATTGGTGCAGCCACTATGGAAAACAGCATGGAGGTTCCTCAAAAAACTAAAAATAGAGTTACCATATGATCCAGCAATTCTACTCCTGGGCATATATCAGGACAAAACTCTTATTTGAAAAGATACATACACCCAAGTGTTCACAGCAGCACTACTTACAATAGCCAAGACATGGAAACAGCCTAAGTGTTCACGACAGAGGAATGGATAAAGAAGGTGTGGTACATATATACAATGGAATAGCACTTGGCCATAAGAAAGAATGAAATGATGCCATTTGCAGCATCATGGATGGACCTAGAGATTATCATACTAAGCGAATAAGTCAGAACAAGAAAGAGAAATACCATATGATATCACTTATATGTGGAATCTAAAATATGACACAAATGAACATATCTAAGGGACAAAAACGGACTCACAGAGAACAGATTTGTGGTTGCCAAGGGGGAGCAGGGTGGGGGAGGGAAGTATTGGGAGTTTGGGATTAGCAGGTACAAACTATTATATATAGAATTGGATAAACAACAAGGTCCTACTGTATAGCACATGGAACTATATTCAATATCCTGTGATAAGCCATAATTGAAAAGAATATGAAATATATATATATATGTATAACTGAGTCACTTTACAGCAGAAATTAACACAACACTGCAAATCAACTATACTTCAATAAAATTTTTTTTAAAACCTGTCTCAGGTTCTGCTTCCAGAGAACTTGACTTCATGTGAAAGTAGAGGGGAGAATCTTAGGGAAAGCGGGGCTCTGGTCCCGGAGCTCATTATGTCACCCCAGGCAAGCTGCTTAAGCATTTCCAATCTGACAGAGCTGGATCCTAACATATCCCCTGCCTGCCTGCAAATAATACTCCACGAAGTCCCGCCAAGATCTCAAGTTTAAGGGTGAGTTAACAGAAACGGAGAAAGTCCAATGGTGAGCCCCTGACATTTTCAGATCATCCCATCTTTCTCATTGCCCTCTACAGAGAAAGCATCACCATAATGGACAGGAAGCCAGGGAGGACCAGCAGAGGGAAACCAACCATTGATCCCAGGAGCAGAGGTAGAGGTGTGTGTGTCAGATAAATGTGTGTTCCAGCCCTAGGACCGCAGCAGAACCTTGGGGTCACTGAGATGATGAGTTTAAGCACCTCCACGGTCCCTGATGCACAGTAAGCACTTGTAGAATGGTAACTCCCTTTTCCTACTTCTCCTAGATCACAATTTATCCGACAGTAAGGACTAACATTTCTTGGGCATCTACTATGTGCCAAATTCCATAGCTTCATTAAATAATGAAACTTTTATCCTTACAGTCCTTAAGCCTTTATCCTTATAGTCTTACTCCTAGGTAAGTGGTGTTATCCTCATTTTACAGGCGAGAAAGCTGAGACCCAGAGTGGTTAAGCCACCTGCTCAAAATCACACAGCTACCAAGTAGCAGAGCCAGTCCTTGAACTCTGTCTCTAAAGCCCAGGTGCTTACGCACCACTGTGTTCACACCTGTAGGACACTCCTCCCTGGACTTCAGATTGTTGGGTTCTGACAAGTGTTTGATGGCCATTGGCCCCCTGGCTGCATTCCCACCTCAGCCTCAGCAACGAACAGAGACCTGCCCACCCAGACCCCTGACTGGAGACTCTGAAAGATCACATGCTTCGGCTCCACCAGAGTCAAAGCCCTGGCTTAAATCTAGTGCTGCAGCTGCAAGTTCAGAAAGCGTAAAATAATTGCCTCCCCTGGAAGCCAGAGGCTCAGGTCTTTCCTGGGCACAGGGTCCCCCACAGCCCGGGTGTGAGCCCCAGGGAACAGTCTGCTTTTAGGAATGAAAGCAACAGCAACAATCGCTAGTTCAAGGGCTTGGTACCTGCTAAGTGCCTTCAGGTTTTATCTCATTTAATCCTCACAGTAGCCTTAGAAGGTAGATGTTCTTCTTATTCCATTTCACAGATGAGTAACTGAGTCACAGAGAGTTTAAGTGGGCTTCCCAATGACCTGCTTTAGTCAATGAATCAATCTAAATGCCGAATAACAAGCACTGGCTAGCTGGATGTTGGTGCATCTGTACGGTGGAGGACTGCACAGCTGTAAAGAATAATGAGATTCTTTATGATGGATACGGACTGATCACCAAGATTAACTGTCAAGTGGAAAGGCCAAGGTGTAGAACAATATTCCAGAACAACACCATCTGTGTGCACAAGGGCAAGTAGGATATGTGCATGGGATTTGGGGTTGTATCTGCATAAAGTATCTCTGCAAAGAACACACAAGAAATGGACAACATTGTTTGCCTCTATGCAGGGAAACTGGGAGGCTGGGACTGAGATGGGAAGAATTTTCACATGATACCCCTTTGTATTTGCAACCATGTGGATATGTTGGCTACTCAAAAATAAATGACTTATTTAAAAGATAAATAATAAAGTGCTTCAACGGCTGTCCATTGCATATAAGGTTTAAGACTCTCTCCGTGACCTCAAACAGCTGTCATGACCCTCTGTCTGCTACTCTTGTATATCCTGGACCATGCTCCAGACATGCTGGCTTTTCCAGCTGCCAGGCTTTTGCCTCTGCTGTTTCTCTGAATTGATAGCATCTTCCTCTCACTCTCTCATGTCTGGTTTCTTCTCACGCTCTGCTGGTCTCTGCTCAAACGTCACCTCCTCCAAGAAGCCTTCCCTGACTATACTCTCTAAGTCACCTCCTCTTACCCTTACTTACTCTCACTGCATCCTGTTTGTTTCCTTTATAATAGTTATTGTGATTTGCAATTATTATTATTTTTTACTTATTCGCTCTTTGTCTCCCCACCTATTCTGTAAGGTCCATGAGAGCAGGGCCCAGGTCTGTATTTGTTCAACAGTTGTAACTCCAGTGCATGCAGGGCTAGCTTCATGGGCCTGCGACCTATACAGGTGCACAGTGCCCCATGCACAGAAGGATCCTAAGCTTAGAAGGACCCTGTACTTAGATAGGCCCACACTTGGCTTAATGCTCTACTGTCATCATCTTGAAATTCTTTATAATATTTGAACAAGGGGCCCTGCACTTTTCACTTTGCAGCCAGTCCTGAGTGTGGTATATAGTAGATGCTCAATAAATCTTCACACAAGTCACAGAGCTCCATGAGTGCAGTGGGCACTCAATAAATCTGCATGTAAGTGACACAGCCAGGCCTTGTTCCAGATCTGCCCACCTCCACAGCTTGGTACTAATCTTTATGCCACCTGCATCTTAAAATAACATGAAGACCCTGTCCCAAGCCCAGAAAAGCCAGATTTCAGAACCCTGCCTTTCTCCCTCTACATTTTGTTCTACCTACTTCTCCCCTGACTCCCTTTAGCACAGTTTGTTAAGCAACGGTGCCTCCATCCCCCAGAACCTCCAAGGTCTTCTGCTGGTTTTAGTTGAACTGAAAAAACAACTCTGAAAGTCCATTTAGCTTCAGAGCCACAGCAGGTGTCTAAGAGTGACACGGTGGGCCTGGGCTGGGCTGGCAGGGGCCATACGCGGCACTTCAGGGCGCTGCAGGGAACCAGTGTGAGCTGCAGCTGTCTGCGTAGAGTTCAATGCTACAGTCAGCCTCCCAGCCCCACAGTGTTGGAATTAAACCAGATGCTTCGCAGCAGAACCTGCAGCCACCAGCTCGGATGGTGCCCAGTCAGTTCCGTCCCTCTGTCTTTTTTCCTGCCCCTTCCCTCTTCTCCTGAGTCCAGCCTATCTCTGCTCAATTAAGAACCTGGAAAAGAAGATGTGGCACATATATACAATGGAATATTACTCAGCCATAAAAAGAAATGAAATTGAGTTATTTGTAGTGAGGTGGATGGACCTAGAGTCGGTCATACAGAGTGAAGTAAGTCAGAAAGAGAAAAACAAATACCGAATGCTAACACATATATATGAAATCTAAGGGGAAAAAAAGGTCATGAAGAACCCAGGGGTAAGACGGGAATAAAGACACAGACCTACTAGAGAAGGGACTTGAGGATATGGGGAGGGGGAAGGGTAAGCTGTGACAAAGTGAGAGAGTGGCATGGACATATATGCCCTACCAAACGTAAAATAGATAGCTAGTGGGAAGCAGCCACATGGCACAGGGAGATCAGCTCGGTGCTTTGTGACCACCTAGAGGGGTGGGATAGGGAGGGTGGGAGGGAGGGAGACGCAAGAAGGAAGAGATATGGGAACATATGTATATGTATAACTGATTTACTTTGTTATAAAGCAGAAACTAACACACCATTGTAAAGCAATTATACTCCATTAAAGATGTCAAAAAAAAAAAAAAAAAAAAGAACCTGGAAAAAAATCACCTGGACTGTCTGACGGCGTGAGAAATGCAACTTACACCAAGGGCTCCAAACAAGGGTGGAGTGAGGTTGGAGGGCCTCCACGAACAGCATCCAGGCTGAAACTATGTTTTTGTTTGGCCCAAGCAGGTTTTTTGTTTGTTTGTTTGTTTGTTTTACTTTTGGCTGTGTTGGGTCTTCGTTTCTATGCGAGGGCTTTCTCTAGTTGTGACAAGCGGGGGCCACTCTTCATCGCGGTGTGCGGGCCCCTCACTATCGCGGCCTCTCTTGTTGCGGAGCATGGGCTCCAGACACGCAGGCTCAGTAGTTGTGGCTCACGGGCCCAGTTGCTCCGCGGCATGTGGGATCTTCCCAGACCAGGGCTCGAACCCGTGTCCCCTGCATTAGCAGGCAGACTCTCAACCACTGAGCCACCAGGGAAGCCCCCAAGCCGTATTTTTTAAAAGGAAAATTAAGCCAATATTTTAAAAGCACGGGATTTAATTAAAAATACAGTTTACCAGCTTCTCTTGAGAAATGGGAAGAATAAAAAAAATATTTATAGAACATCTATTACTATGTGCCAGACACTGTTCTAGACACTGGGGATACAGCATTAAAACAAATAAAAAAGGAAAATCATTGTCCTCATGGAGCTTACCTTCTCGTGGGGAAACAGTAAGTCAAATGTGAAGCATATTAACTGGTGATGAGTGCTTTAGAGAAAAACAGGGAAGGAGGATCGGTGATTGACAGGGAAGTTTGATTTTAAGTAGGTGGTCAAGGAATTCCCTGGTGGTCCAGGGGTTAGGACTCGGAGCTCTCACTGTCAGGGGGCCGGGTTCAATCCCTGGTTGGGGAACTAAGATTCCGTAAGCTGCAAGGCTCGGCAAACACAAAACAAAACAAAACAAACAAGCAAAAAAGCTGGTCGTGGTCACATGGGGGCTCACTGAGAAATGATATTTGAGCAAAGACCTGACTGAAGCGGGTAACGGACTGAGCCACGTGGCTATGTGAGGCAGAGCCTTCTCAGTTGGAGGGGAAAGTAAGTGCAAAGGCCCTGGGGTGAGTATGTGCTTGGTTAGTTGGAGAAACGACAAGGAGTGCAGAGTGGCCGGAGTAGAGTGAGCAAGGGGGCAGGTAAGTGGGAGCCGAAGCAGCAGTGGGGGTGGTAAGGGACATCAGATCATCAGGACCATTTTAAGCTTCTACTCTGAGTGATGTAGGAGCCACAGAAGGGCTTTGAGAAGTGAACTGAATATATTCTATTCTGCCTCAACCATGCATCCAGCTTTGACCATTTGCCAGGCACTAAGGGTTCCTATATACATTTGCCATGGCGAGAACACTTGGTTCAGCAAAGAGAAAGATGGTGGTCTCCTGCCTTGCCTACTACTGATAGAGCTGAGTGCCCCTCCACACGCCTGCAAGCCTTGCCATTCCAGCCTCCTCTCTCAGAGCCCCAGCATCCCTTACAGGTCCAGCTACATCCAGAGGGTGCAGGCTGCTGCTAGCTTCTCTTTGCTCCTAGAGCCAGACGGGACAACCCCAGCCTCCCCTGAACCGGGCCAAAGCTAGAATGACAAGGCCTGACTCCTTCCGTGCTGAGCTGGCTGGCATCCAAGACAAGGACAGAGACAGGCCTCAGAGATGCTCGAGATGAAGGCACCTCTGTGCTCCTGGCCTTGAAACAGAGCAAACTTACTGTCACCTCCCTATGGGTCTCCCATCACCATATGGCAATAACAGATGGTGCCTGCCATGAGCCTTCAAGAAATTCCATAGGACAGTCCCCATCTTACGGGTTTTTAAGGCAGGCACAGAGCTCATCCCGCACTGCTCTGCAACTTTGGCAGTTTATAGAGGCCACGTTTGTGGTGGTGGGGGGCCATCATAAACTAGCCAGGCCCAGCCAACATACAAGCTGACCACAGATGTGAACAAGCCCAGCCAAGATCATCCAAGTCCAGCCTAGACCAGAAGAACTGCCCAGCTGAACTCAACCCAGTCACTGACTTAAACAATCTTGAGATAAATAAATGGCTAATGAGACTTCCCTGGCAGTCCAGTGGTTAAGACTTCGCCTTCCAATGCAGGGGGTGCAGGTTTGATCCCCGGTTGGGGAGCTAAGATCCCACATGCCTCGTAGCCAAAAAATCAAAACATAAAACAGAAGCAATGTTGTAACAAATTCAATAAAGACTTTAAAAATGGTCCACATTAAAAAAAAAAAAAAAGGCTGTTGTTCTAAACCACTAATCTGTGGGGTGCTTTGTTTGTCATGCAGCAAAAGCTGGCTGATAGTACAGCCCATTGTTGTAGAACAATTGCCGGCCTTGGACCCACAGTCCTGGGATCCAACCTTAGCTCCACTATTCATTTCCTGGCACATCACTTAATCATTCTGGGCCTCAGTTTTTGCATCTGTAAAATGAGGACATAAAAATTCCCATCTTTGTCATGCCAACTTTGAAGGGTTGTTAGGAAGAGGTGAAGGGTTAACACATGTGCAGGGGCCTGGTAATATAAAATGCTTTTTAAGTATTAGGCAAGGAGGTCACTGTTAGTGGGTTTTTTTTGTTTGTTTGTTTGTTTGTTTTTCAGTACGCGGGCCTCTCACTGTTGTGGCCTATCCTGTTGTGGAGCACAGGCTCCGGATGCACAAGCTCAGCGGCCACGGCTCACGGGCCCAGCCGCTCCGCGGCACGTGGGATCTTCCCGGATCAGGGCACGAACCTGTGTCCCCTGCATCGGCAGGCGGACTCTCATCCACTGCGCCACCAGGGAAGCCCTGTTAGTGTTATTTGAGGGTGGGGCTGGGGAGGAAAACAAATGTCTAAATTCCAGGTGTTTGTATAGGTCTGAGTGAGACACTGCAGTGGACACCTGGGGTAGATATTTCTTGTTTTTTGCCTGTCCTGCACTTATCCCTTCTTTTTTTGAGTAACAGCACCCCAATTTTCCTTTGGGAAACCATCCCTCTCTCAGTATCAATCTGTGTGGCTCAGATGAGGGGGCACCCAAACCTGGTCCCTAGAGGTGGGCCAATGATCCATCTCTGATCAATCAGTGTATGATGCCCCATGGGTTCAGGGATAGGCACATGTCCCAATCTGGACCAATGAAGGCACGCCTTAAGATTTTTGCTGGAACTATATGGAAAGAAGCACTCTTTTCCCAATGGGATTGCTAAACTGGTAGAACAGAAGCCTGGAGCTGCTACTGGTCACTTTTGCCACCAAATGGCAAAGGTCTGTGAAGGGATGAAAGTAGAGCTGAGAGATGGAGAGGGACTGATTCCTGATGACACTGCTGGAATGCTGGATCCAGCCACACCTGAATCAATCCTGGTCTTTTTGGTACCATATGTTGAACATATGAGCCAATATGTTCCTGTTTTTTCTCCTGAAGTCAAATCTGAATTGAATTTCTGCCATTGCAACGCTCCTAAGCTCTATGTGTCTTCATAGACCAGCTACCTTGAAGCAAACAGTAATCTCAAAGGCAACCAGAATCGGCTGAGGTATGGAAAAAAAACACACCTGCCTTCAGCCACCCCCAGAACCCCCGCCTCCTTTACCTCAGAGACACTGCCACCGAAGCTGAGGTGGTGCAGGAGGACAAGAAACATTTGTAAAGCATCCTTACCAAGGTCTGCTGAGACCCTGCACTGACAATTAAAATTCAGTGAAAATAAACAGCACTAATTAAAAGCAAAACTAAGTACTTAATAAGACAAATGAGGTGGTAGTATTAAAAGTTGGGATGAGAGAGCTGGCATTAATTAAAAACAAAGAATAATTTCTTCCCTCCTCTAAAAGGACTGTATTGTGAGTATGTGTGTGTGTAGAAAAGGTTTAGATTTATTAATGTACAAAATGCCATGGGAGCAGACAGATTATGGGATTGGCTCTGCCTGGGGGTGGGGGTGGGGTGGGTGTTCCCCAAAGGGGGAAAATTGGGGCTGGTCCTTGAGGGATGAGCTGGGGTGTGCAAGACATGAAGGATGGAGGAAAGGATGAGGGGACTGAGTGAGCAAAGGCTCAGAGGCTTCAATGGATGTGGAATATTTAGGGAATGGAGAAATTCATGAGGATGGAGCCTGGGGTGATTCCAGGGCTGAGAAGAGGGGAAAACAGGACAGAAAAGAGTGGATGGGTCCCAGCGATGAACCCGTTTCTGTGGGTTTCAACAATGATCGTGCATAGTGTCTCCAGCACTCTTCACCCAGACAACCACTGCTTCCCCATTTAAAGATCCAGAGGCTGGGCTTCCCTGGTGGCACAGTGGTTGAGAGTCCGCCTGCCGATGCAGGGGACACGGGTTCGTGCCCCGGTCCAGGAAGATCCCACATGCCGCGGAGCCGCTGGGCCCGTGACCCATGGTCACTGAGCCTGCGCGTCCGGAGCCTGTGCTCCGCAACGGGAGAGGCCACGACAGTGAGAGGCCCGCGTACCGCAAAAAATAAAAAATAAAAAAAATAAAAATAAAGATCCAGAGGCTAAGACAACATATTCTTAGCAGACAGTTCAGCAAGGCAACTTAGGGTATGGATTTGGGGGCCAAGTCCATTCTGCCATTTATGAGCCCAACAAGTAAATTCACGTTCCTGAGCCTCAGTTTCGTCATCTGTAGAGTGGGGACAATAGTAGGACCTATCTCAAAAGAGAACTGTGAGGATTAAATGAGATGATATTTGTGAAGTCCATGGTCTGGGGCCAAGTGGGAGCTATTATTAATTTATGTCATCATTAATAATAATCTCAGGTATGTTTTCTTAAAGAGATGGGAACCCAGCTTCGGCACTAGAGGGAAATGTTTCAGGATTCTTGAAGCCAGATTAAGTACATGAAGCATGATAATGATGAATGACAGAAATAAAAACAACAAAACATATTCTGTTATTATGATAACGACAATATAATTGTACTAAAGCAAGGGTCATTTGATAGTGCCATGGTTGTCATTAGTGCTGATAACTAAATATTTCTGGCTTTCCACCATGTAATAGGATTGCCCTTCCCTCTCCATGGAAAGCTGGGGGTGGTCACATGACCTGTTTGGCCAATAAAAGTTTCCAGGTGGAAACTCTAAAGCTGGTGCCCACTTTAGCACTTCCCCTTTTTCCTGTCTTGACAATCATGGATGAATGAAGATGAAGCCCCATCCCCCCTCCGTCTGGGTCCCCGTGTGAGGACAAATGCAGAGCAGACACCCGCTGCTAACCCACCATATCCAGGGAGCATGAGTGAGAAACAAATCTCTGTTGTTTCAGTCCCTGAAACTTTAAGGATTGTTTGTTACCACAGCACAACCTAACCCATCGTGTCTGTGCTCACCAGGGGCCAGAAACTGCACTAAGTGTTAACACGTGCAACATCTTATTGGATCTTCATAACCATCCTAGAAAATAGGACCTTTTATTACCCAGTCTTACAGATCAGGAAACTGAAGCAAAGTGAGGTAAGGTCATTTGTCCAAGGACACACAGCGAGTAAGTCACAACAGTGCATGCATTCGAAATGAGTCCACATTGGAAAACACATGACACACACTGAAGGCAAGGCAGAGCATCTAGAATTGATCTTCCTGGGGAGAATGTCTCTTGCTGGACAGGGGTACCCTCAACATTTCCTTCTTCCCCTGGGTAATGAATCCTTCTGAGCCCTGAGTCTACAGACCCAGATACTAAACAAAAAAACGCAAAGGCAGACACTGTTAACAGAACACTCTTCAGGGCTCCCTGCACAGTCCAGCCAATTACCTGATTCCTTGATAAAGTGGAAGCTTGCCTTTGTTGTGTTGCTTATGGAGCTTATCTCTGCTCCAACCACATTGTGGTGAGTAAGGAGAAGAGGAAAATCTCAGGTTTATTTCTGCACTTGAGCACGTATGCACAGACACACGCGGCTCCAAACAAGAAAATGTGATTAGACAGGTCTGAGTATTAAAACAAGTCATTTAGCTTAATGGCCTCCAGCTGCCACTCAGGGTCAAGTTGCAGTGACACTCATTCTGATTAAAACTCAGTTGGAACTGACTTATCTGCAGCCCTAACTCTCCTCATGCCACAGAGACCACAGGTGTCACCCTGATCCCTCCTCTGCCTCAGGGATGAAATACTCAGGGTAGAGAGGGGCATTTACCCCTTAAAAAAACAGCATCCTCTCATCTGAGGAGCATTTTCACAAATCACAGATGGGAGATGTAGCATTCCCATTTTACAGATAAGGAAACTGAGGCCCTGGCTTGCCAAGGTCACTTGGTAGCAGGTGGAATATCCAAAGATATTCCTGGACCTGGGTCTTATATAAATGAGCCTTCGGACCACCCTGCTATCTTTTTTTTTTTTTAAACATCTTTATTGGAGTATAATTGCTTTACAATGTTGTGTTTCTGCTGTATAACAAAGTGAATCAGCTTTACATATACATATACCCCCATATCCCCTCCGTCTTGCAGGTGGGAGAGAGACACCTGCTATCTTGACTGTTGGTGCAAATAATATAATATCTGGTTAAGCATATGAATTTGCTGGTTTTATATGGCAAATACGGTTTTAAA
The DNA here is from genome assembly GCF_964341445.2 of Mesoplodon mirus. Lineage (NCBI taxonomy): Eukaryota > Metazoa > Chordata > Mammalia > Artiodactyla > Ziphiidae > Mesoplodon > Mesoplodon mirus. The sequence continues at coordinate 15,601,506 of NC_138989.1, forward strand.
AAGTGGCATCATCGTGCCAAACTAATAATAAAAATAGCTTTGCTGGGTATTTTCCATTCACTCTCCAGATCTATTCACCCTTCCACCCTACTCTGTGCCCTGGGAGGTTGGCCCGTGTGGACAGCGTCAGTGGTTCCCTTACCCTCTGGTTTCTGGTTGGATTTGTCTAATTGGAGGGACTGCAGATGATTGGAGGGAGGAAAGAGCAAGAGGCTGGGGTACTTCTTCCCTGGACCCCTCGTGGTGGTCACCACGGGCTGGCTGTGGCCCTACGCTAAAGGTGGTAACTCTCGTCAGGAGGACCTCTTCATGTAACCCTTTCTCTTCTGGGTCCATAACTGTTCCTTCTCTTGCCTCTCCAGGCTTGGAGATGGTGATGGCTTCCTTTGATGGAAGGAACAGTTTCAGCACCCTAGTTTCCCTTGACCTTGTTGGTTCGTTCACATGACTATAAATAGTCTCTTAATTAAACTCTCTTCATTTACTCCTTTGGGTATGTGATCAATTTCTGAGTGCCTTCTATATACCAGGCACTGTTCTGGGTACTGAATCACCTAATCCTCACAATGATCTAATAAACAATGACTATTCCCTTTTCACAGGTGATACACCTGGAGTACAGAGAGGTTGGGTAGCTTCTCCCAGGTCACACAGCTAGTAAATGATGGGGCCACATTTAGAATCCTGGCAGTGTGGTTCCAGAGCCTGTGCTCTTGACCAACTCACTCTCCTGCCCTGAGGGTCTATACTTAGCAAAGGCGGGGTTGCACAGAAATGAACATCACAAGCCTTCAGGTGCGCAATTTCCATATACCACCTCATTTCATCCTCAGCACCAGCCTATGAGGTTATTTCCACTCCTGAGACTCAGAAGGGTGCCTTAATATGCCCAAGGTCCCAGCCAGGAATGGTGGAGCCAACCAGGGTATAAATCCCGGTGTATCTTCCCATAATACCAACACTCTTGACCACTACTCTGGACAGCCACTCATATAACACAGCTGCCTGATGAGACTCCGCACCAAAAGGTGAAAGGTACAGTAAGAGAAAGTCTGGCTTAAGGTAAAGAACAGCTCTCTAACCACCAGAGGTATCAAAAGGAGGATATGCTACTTTGAGAAGTAATGGGTTCCCCCATTCACTGGAGGTAATCAAGCACAAACAGAAAAACTACTCATTGGGACTGTTGTAAAAAGGGCAATATGCTTTTCTGAGATGGCCTCTTTCTGCATTTGGAAAGGCATGGTTCAAGCTCACAGACTCTCCTCTCATATGCAGGCAAAGCTCCTCATCTTTGACTTGGTCTGGCTCTCTGCCAAGCAAGCAGAGCCAGTTTCTGGTTACAAGACAGAAACAATAAGTACTCTGGCCTTAGATGCTCCCTGTCCTGGGAAAATGCATATTTCACTTCATCCTTGGAAGAAGAGGCAATTAGAGCCCAGGGAAGAGCTTTACTTGTCTTCTCACCTCAACACACACACACACACACACACACCCTGCTTCAGCCCCATTCCTACCCACCCACACCACACACCTACACTCGCCCATTCCCACTGACAACACGTTCTCATGCCTTCATTCCCACCTACACTCACACTACACGTCCACACGCCATCCGCCACACACTCCACATGCTCCTGCTCACCTCTCCCCACACCCCCAGCACCATCCCCCCCAACACACCCACATCTACGCCAGTCACTCCCATACCCACTGCACCTACACTCCAAGCACCTTCAGCTCCAAAACACACACACACACACACACGCACGCACACCACCCTCACCTTTCACCCATGGTACAAATGTCATGACAGAATCTTCCGTCAAGAGCTCAGGCTTTGGAGTCACATACACCTGGATTCAACCCCCAGCTAAACTCAAGCTGGGTGAGCCTGGGCAAAATACTTAACATTTCAGAGCGTCGATTTTCTTGTCTGTAAAATGGGGGCTGTAACAGCACCTACTTCATAGGGTTCTTGAGAGGTTGGAGTGGGAAATACAGTAGCAGAGAGTATCAAGGCTAGTTCTGGTGCAAGGCAAACTCTCACTAGGTGACACCCAGGGACTCTAGTAGAACCCCACCCTCCAAAATAACATAGGTTACAGGGTCTCTGGCCAGGAAGGATACTTCTTGCCTCATACAGTCCAGCCATGGCTACTTCCCTGGGATGTGGATTCTAAGAAATCTGCGACCACATCAGGAAGTTCCCATGAATAATAAATCTTTAAGACTCGGCTCCATCCCTTCCTCTCTCCTGCCCAGGCCCTCCTGATACCAGGTGGGGGGAAGCAGCAGAAAAATGAATCTTGGTCAGTGTTGGCTGGAGAACATGAATGAACCTCAAAGTTCCTGTTCCTCTCCCTATGTCCCCATGAAAGCAGCTGTCAGAACATTAAGTATGGATGGAGCACTCTGCAATTTACAAAGCCCTTGGTCTTCACAATGACCAGGCAGGTGGGCGCTATGTCCCTCATCACTGGAGGCAGGGAGTGCAGAGGTTGAGAAGTGCTGAGCGGTCAGAGTTCAAATTACAGCTCTGCCTCTGTCTAGCTGTGGGATGTTAGGACAATGACTAAACCTCTCTGTGCCTCAGTTTCCTCGTATGAAAAACTTCATAATAACAGTGATAATAGTATCTACTTCATAGGGATGTTAAAGGATTAAATGAGTTAATACTTGTAAAGTGCTTAGAACAGTGTCTGGTACATGGTTAGAATTAAATAGAGAGAAGTACGTTACCCTTGTCACATCTCCAGGATATAAAGGCTGAGAATAACAGCTATAATGGTATTTATCATCTACTGTGTGCCAGGCACCACATTAAGTGATTTACATACATTGGCTCATACAACACTTGCAAAGAGACACCACTGAGTCCATTTTACAGATAGAAAAATTGATGTTTATAAAGGTTCATTGGCTCTCCCCAGGACTGAATCAGAACCAGTAAGAAGTAGGGCTTCTTTAAACACAGTCCTGATTGACTCTAAATCACCCCCTACCGTCTCATTCCTCCTCCCCATCCTTCTTCACTGAACCCTTAATAAATACAGAACCTTCATCCTGTTTCAGGCACAGTGCTAACTGCTTTCCACATGTTGGTACTTAACACAGTATTACCTAACTTAATCCTCAGCTCAATCATTAGCCCCATTTTATACCAAGAAACGGAAGCAGAGAGAGGTTAGGTATTAGCCCAAAGTCACAAACAATGAGCCAGTATTCAAATCCCAGATGTCAGAGATGTACATACACCATACATGTATTACACCACACACACATACACCCTACCTTAAGCTACACCAGATAAGCCACTGTCCATTCCCTGATTTAAGACCTTCTCAAGAGACATTATATCAAAACTACATCTGAAGCTGGTCTAGTTTCTCTTCTCACTCTAGTAAGTGAAACATCTATATTGCACTAGGGACAGACATGGACACACACACCCTCTCAACATCCAACTTTCCAGGAATCATTTTTTTAATAGTCAGGAACTTGCATGAACTAGCAAAAGGATATGAAGCCAGCAGCAAAAATGGAAAATAGTGGCAATGATTCTATCTGTACTGGGGCAGCCCGGCAGCCTGTTGAAATGATGTCCTCAATGGACATGCCTCCACATTGTGTAGTCCCTCCCACATTAACTCTGGGTTTAGCATGTGACTTTCTTTCACCAATGGGAAGTCAATAAATACGACACAAACAGAGGTTTGATAAGTGCTTGCCTATTGGGACTTACCCTCTGGAGTGTTTCTACCACTATGTTAGAAATCCAGTCTACTTACATGGAAGAAAACTAAGGCTCCCAGCTAAGAGCCCAGATAATCAACAGATAGGTGAGTGAGACCATCTTATACTATACAGCTATCAAGCCTCCAGATGACTGTAGCCACATGAGTGACCCCAGGCAAGACCTACAGAAGTACCACCAAACTGATTCTAGCCCAAATTGCAGAATTACAAGTAAATAAATGGTTGTGTGTTAATCCACTAACTTTGGGACTGATTTGTTTTGCAGCAATAGCTAACTGATACTGGTAGTGTGCCATATCTTCTGCTTGCCCCTCCACATCTACTACCCACCCTTTTCTACTCTGTGGAAGGCTGACTTGTATATATTACTTCAATCAACTCCCTTGTCCTCTGGCTTCCATTCTGATTTTCCCCATGGAGAGCACTAGGGGAGACTGGATGGAGGTAGGAGAGTGAGGTCAGGGCTCCCTTTCTGCAGTGTTGTCATGGGCTGGCTGCCTCCCTTGACAAAGGTCACATCTCTGGTCAGAAGGCCCTGTCCTATAACTACATCTCCAGCTCTCACATGATTCTGGTAATTCTATTTATCTCCCCCTTCAGAACTAGGGGTGGTAACAGCTCCCCATTATTGTTAGCCCCAGGGTACTTCACTAACCACGGTTGGTTCTCCTTAATCCTGCTCATGCTTTGTTCCTCTTAAAAACTGTCCTCAAATTACACAGTTTGAATTGCCATCTGTTTCCTGCTGGGATCCTGATTGACACAGGCAGTGTCAACAGCACATATTTTTCATGGAGACAGAAAACAACAGCAGCAACAAACCAGAAGCCCTCGTTCCTCAGAAAAGTTGGGGAGATGTCAGCAGAGATTTGGCCAAAGCTATGGTTCAAGACCACAGACAGCGGCACATGTACTTTACTCCCCGTTTTAGTAAATATATGGAAGTGTGTGTGTGTGTGTGTGTGTGTGTGTGTGTGTGTGTATGAAACCAGTAACTGATGCACTTCCTAAAAGTTGGGATCCACCATCCCCTTATGATGTGACTCACGCTTTTCTCCCTGAGGTTCATGCAGCAGAAGCTACCAGGACGGTACGGTGTTGAGAAGCCTTTTTCATCCCCTGAAATGTTCCTGCTCCTCCACTTAACAGGTCAAAACTCCTAGTTCAATCCTCACCGTCCCATAATGCCTTCTATAGTCACCTGAGCCCTCTTCTCTGAAATTTTAATGTACTTGGAATTCAGAAACTCAGGGCTTAGCTTCCCATAGTTCACAGAAATCTTCATCCCCAAGACTGAAAATTCCATGGAGGAATGGAACTTCTCCTGTTATCAGCACTTCAATTTTCTTTTAGTGAACCATCCTCTTCCTATCTTACCCATGGGGTTCTGATGGAGCTGACCTCAACTACCAGCTACAGGGCACTCACATGACCCTGGTATGAGCAATCAGCATATTCCCCTCTTCTGGTTCAAAGTTGTATTAGTTACCCAATACAAGACAATTAGACTCAATTCTGCAACTTTTTTGGAATATCTTAGGAAGGAGATTCTCTGTTTTTTTTCCTTACTGGGCTGAAGATGGAAAAATACAAACTTGGACTTGGTGAGGTTCGACCAGGTGGAGAAAGCCTGCCTGATAGTGAGGCTAACCCAAAGGAAAGCAGAATTAAGAGATGGTTAGAACTCAGTCCTAGAGCCACAGGATCCAGTCATGCCTCAGCTGTGATTTGGACTCTTTGATTATATTGGCCAGTAGATGTCCCTTTGTATCACTTGAATTAGTTTGAGTTAGGTTTGCCATCAGTATTAAATAAGTTTTTTTTTACAGAAACACATAAAACATGGATATGCATGGATTGGTTGATGCAGTGTGACCAGAAGCTTGCAGGAACCTAACCCTGTATTTCCCCTGGGAGCAATGGTTGAGTATTTGCTAATTCAGTGATCATGGTGCTTCAAAGAACATAACTACTACAAATACTGATCATCAACTCTCTCTCTCTCCCCCTATATATGTATAGATATGTATATATTGATATATATATATACACATACATACATATATACAAGTTATGTGTATATATAAAATAAATAATATATACATAATATGTAATTATGTTATATATCATATATACATACATATGTATTATATGTAAATATATATAAAATACTAGACTAATCAGCAAGCACTCCTACGTTTCCACTTTTCCTCTTACAATAAGGACTACTAAGTGGGACAAATGCTTAGTAGTTTGGTCTGCTTTCTATTTTATTTTTCAAGTGTGGTAGAGGCAAAGGGCAGATAATAAGATAATTGATGCAAAGAGGTAATTAGGGAGGGAAAGTGCCAAGGAGATACAAAGCACTGTCATTATGGCTTGTTTCCTGGCCAATTTCTCCCATGCAAAACCAAAGGTGCACTTCAAACCCCATTCCTACACCATCACCTTCCTGGGGCAGAATGAGGTGAAGCAGAAGAATGGAAACCAGCCAGGAGTGAACAAATTGACTTGGGGATTCACTGGGGATGGAAAACTTGCAGGAATCATCTAGTACACAGTCCTTCTGGAGCCTAATCAGATAACAAACCAGGGCTTGGAGCAAATGGGTTGATAAGTATATTTTCAATCTCTAGCATCCACAGAGCATGCTCAGAGGCGGAAGGTTTGCAGTGAGCCAGGGGTAGTTGCAAGTGGTTCCTCTCCAGCCAGCCTGCCAGCTCAGTTTCTGCAATAAAATGGGTCACTGATGAGGGCTGATTTGAGGGAGTAGGATGGTCCTCATCTTTCAAAGCTGAGGACAAGTGAGGATTGAGTCCCCTTGGCTCTGATTTCCAGCTCCTTCTTCAGGAAAGCAAGGAAAACTTGAAGGTCATTCCTCTCTAAAAGAGGAGTTAAAGCTTTGCAGTTATTTCTGAGTTTTTGGTCTGGTTTTTGTATGGCCAAGCGGCAAGAAAATCAAGAAAGGAAATGACAGTGTCCCCAACAAGCCTTCATGGGACGTGGGGACAGAGAAACCCTGAGCGAAAAACCAAGCTCTTGTGACTTAGAACTGAAGCCAGCAGGAGGCATTGTGTTAAGGGTCTGGATTTAAAGGCAAGAGGAAAGAAGGTGATATTCAACTCCTACCACTGACATTTCATCTGGTGCTTCAGAACCTCTCCTCAATAATCACCTCTCCTAGGAAACCAACCTGTGTTCAGTTTAGGGACTCACTGGATATGAAGTATTTAAATCTAGACACTTCACTAGGGCTGGTCCTGGCTCTATCCCTTGCTAGCCTGGGACCTTGGGCAAGTTCCTTGGCCCCTCACTTTCCTTGTCCAGAAAATAGGGCTTATCATGGTACCTTCTACTCAGGACCGATGGAAGAACTGGTTGAAATCAGACACGCAGTGCTCCCAGCATGGTGCTGGCCCACATTAAACGCTCGGTAACTGGCAGCTCTCATCCCAGAATCATGATAATTCTAATACAAAGTCCTCATTGCCAACCACAGCCTGTAAGGTTTGAACTTACACTCATGTCCTTTTGTTTTTTCTTTCTTCTGCACCTTGTGCTGGCCCTTCCTCTCCCAGGTACAGTAATCTCCATACTGAGGAGCCTCAGTGATCTTTTAGAAAGCTCGGGGTGGGGGTGAGCATTCTGTGGCCCTAGATCCCCAAGATGATGAGGGTGGCTGAAGGGGCAACCAGAAGGAAATGGTCAAGAACTGTCAAAAGGCACTGACACAACCCGGGAGACCCTCATCAACTCTCCTATCTGCACAGCACTTTAACACACTGCAAAGATTTCACAATAGCATCCCTCTTAAGCGTCACCATTTCCTTGCAAGTCACATAAGATGGGAGTTTTAGGGCCCACTTTAAAGATGCCAAAAATGAGGACACATAAGGTTAAGATGACTCACCAAAGGCACATCAGTGGTAAACAGAGGGATTGCCTTAGAACAAAGTGTCACATCCCTGGCTGCACCCTAGAATCATGGTGGGGGACGAGAGGAATTAATAATGCTAATTCCAGAATCCCAACCAAACCAACTAAAGAAGATGCTCATGGTGGGTACCTACAATCATACTTTCTGAAAGTCCACCTGGTGATTATAATGTGCAGCTGGGGCTGAGAACCACCAGCTTAGAACCATGTGCCCCGATCCACACTCTCTCCAGGCTCCCTCTCCTCCGGCCAGGGCACCTTCAACTGGAATGTACATCCGAGTCACCTGGAGGGCTCAGGAAAGGAGACTGATGCCCACTTCCCAGCCCCAGAGTTTCTGATTCAGGAAGCCTGGGACAGAGCCCCAAAAGTTGCATTTCTAAGTTCCAGGTGATGTTATGCTGCTGGTCTAGGGGCCACACACACTCTAGGGGCCACCCCTGTGTGCAATGCTAGAAAAACGGAACCCAGGAGACCAAATTTCCTGGTCCATGGTTTCCCTTCTGCCAACAGCATTCTCTTTGTTCTGGGTCAGAGCAAGTGTTACCAGAAACCAAGGAAGGCCAGGGGGGAGGCTGAATACGTTGGGGCTTTTTCTTCTCTTATTTCTCTCCTTTTAAAAATAATCCACCACTTAAGAGACTGTCACTGAGCATTTGCTGCTTGTTCTTCCACACACGGCCCAAACCCTTCTCCTGCAATGCAGGGCTTCTTAAATATTGAATAAGTCTGCTGCTCCACCAATTGCCACAGCCAGGGCTGAGGTAATGTCGATGTCGACAAAGGCTTAATACGACTAATCAGGTTACAAAGCTCAGGCTGCTGAGCTGGTTTTATAAAAGACCTTCACTTTCTTCCCCATCACCAAAATCTCCGGTGCCTCAGCACCTTCCCCGACTGTCCCCCACCCCTTTCAAGATATGGGGATTGTTTTTTCTTTTACTGCTTTTGCTGTTTAATGAACCATAGGATGAGTTAGAGCAGCCTGGGGAGTGGGTCAGGTTTCGAACAAGAGCAAGGAGCATTAGCTTGACACTGTCAGTGCTTATTTATCTAACAAACACTACTTATCGAGCACTTACTGTGTGTCGACACCGTGGGATACAGTGCATTGAGCTTACTGTCATAAATAAAACACTCAGATACTCCTGCGCTGGTGGAACCGACATTCTAGTGAGGGGAGATAGACAACAAATGAAATAAATAAGTAAAATCATGTGTCACATGGTGCTAAGTGCTAGGGAGAAAAATAAAATAAAGAAGGAAGAAGCAGAATTCTGGAGGGGGGTGCAATTTTAAATAAGATGATCCGAAAAGGCCTCACTGTGAAGGTGATGTTTAAGTAAAGTCCAAAAGGAAGTGAGGTAGTGGGCAGAGTGGAAAGGATTAAGAGTACCCTCTCTAGAATGTTGAGCTCTGAGATTTCATCATCATCATCATCACCACCATCAAAATAAAAATAACGAATGTTTATTGAGCACCTCTCATGCCTGTTCCAAGCAGAGACTATATATATTGACTTGTTAAATTCCCAAGACAACCCCAGGAGGTAGATGTTATTGTCATCCACATTTTCCAGATGAGAAAACTGAGGTACAGGGAGATTTAGTAACTTGCTCAGTCACACAGCAGCAGAGCTGGGATTCAAACCTAGGCAGACTGGCAACTATCCCTACCTCCTCCCTCCACTCTCACCACCCTCATTTTCAGGAAGGGACCCTACACCATGGTTAATTGCAGAACATAATCTCTCCCTGGTTGGGGTCCCACTGTCCTCCTCCTTTCTAGGGAGTCAGTGCTGTAAAGAGTGTGGGGTGCAGGGGGATTGGCCAATACATGAAACTCCTTCTGGGTCAGTTTAGAGTATTTCCACCCCTGATTGTGAATCCTGTGCTGCAACTAGGAAGCCCTTTTCAAAACGGATCAGATCAGGTTATCCTTTTGCTTGTGAAACCACATTGCTCTTGGGATAAAGACAAGTTGCCATACCATGGCCCTGCAGGTACTATCAACCTCATCTCACACTGCGCTCCCCCTGTGCTCCAGCCATGCTGGCCTTCTTTGATCCTGGAATACCACCACCTCAGGGCCTTGGCACATGCTATTCTCACTGCCATGAATGTTCTTTTCTCCTCTTTTTACTTGGTTAACTCCTATTCATCCTTCAGCTCCCAGGTCAAATGTCACTTCCTCAGGGAAGCCCTCCCAGATTACATCAGATTTCTTTGTCACATGCTCTCACAGACCTGTGTTCCTCTCTTTAGAACCCTTGCCTCAGGTTCTAATTATACATCCATCTGTATCATTACTGATTTATGTCTACCTCCTTGAGGGAAGGTACCAACTCTAAATTGTTTTCTACTATATCTCAACAGTGAGCACAGTGCCTGACAAATACTACTAATGACCAGATAGAAGATAAGGATCCCCCAACCAAATATCCCTCAGAAAACAGAAATCCACCTTCTATCCAGGTCCTTAAAATATTTTTTTACACTGTCAAGTGTCTCTCACTATCTCTCTCAATTTAGTTTTTTGAATAACCGAATAGTTTACGTAAATTCTTTCTAAACTTTTCATCCATCAGGCTCGGCTCCAAATGGTATCTCTTCCTTTTCCCATTTTTCAACAAAAGGTTTTTGCAGTAGATGACTTTTATTAAAGTTATAAAACTTTCCTTACTTTTCTGGTTTGTTGATTATTTTTAAAATATGTGTCAGTGGCAGAAAAAATAGTTTTTATGGATTAATTGATTATTTTATATAATATGTGATCTAAAGTATGTTTGTATAATATGATTGATGAATCAAATACTATAAATGGACATTTGACCAGTTCACCTACATCCCTAATAGGTTTTGCTTTCTTTCTTTCAGCTCCTAACAGATTATTTTTTAAAGTCTGGCTAACCATTTTGTGCAAGTTAGGAGGGACTGATTTTACTGGGAAAATGTGGAAATTGAAGGTCAACCTTGTATTTGGGGCCATCTGACCTACATGGTAGTAGATAGTCAATAAATATCTATCAACTGAATAGTGATGACTGTATGCTGAATGAATAAAATGATTGTATGTTGACTGAGGGGACCCCTAACTTCAATGCAGAGGAGACTAGACATTCTTTTCTGAATTATCCCACTAACAAAAATGAACTCAGATTTATAGCTTCATGCAATCACCTCCTAATGTGCACTTAACTCTTACGGATCATGTTCTGTCTTAGGATCTTTATCTCTTCAGTTTGGCTCCAGAAGGTAAAATGATCAGGAGCGACAGGAGTCAGATCGAAGTTAACACCAGGAAGGAAAATCATGTTCTGTCTTAGGATCTTTATCTCTTCAGTTTGGCTCCAGAAGGTAAAATGATCAGGAGCGACAGGAGTCAGATCGAAGTTAACACCAGGAAGGACAATCGTGCTGATCAGACCTGTCCAGCAATGTGTGGAATGACTTTGTAGGTGCTGAGCCAACCACCATGGAGGCATTCAAGCCCACTGGCCTAGGAGTGATGAAGAGGATTCACCCACGAGAAAGAGCAGCGTTCCTCCCAGAATGACCCATGGACCGGCTGCAACCAAATCGGTCAGGAAACTCTTTACCCTGCAGGTTCCTGGGTACAACTCTGAACCTTCTGAATCAGAATTTCTAAGGATGGGCCTTGAGAATTAAAAAAATACCCCAGGAGATTCTTGAATCTGGTAAAATTTGATAACCCCCAAAGTTAACGACTAGGCAAAATTAGCTCCCAGACGTTTGGATTTCTCAAGTGTGTAAAATTCTCTTCCAAATTTTAGGGGAGCCCTCCCTAGGGTTGTCAACTTTTGTCGTTGTTGTTACTTTCCAAGGAAGGGCACTAATTTTTTTAAAGAAAGAAACCACCATCAACTATTGCCAATGTTTCTTTCTTTTTTTTTTTTTTTTTTTTTTTTTTTTTTGCGGTACGCGGGCCTCTCACTGTTGTGGCCTCTCCCGTTGCGGGGCACAGGCTCCAGACGTGCAGGCCCAGCGGCCATGGCTCACGGGCCCAGCCGCTCCACGGCATGTGGGATCTTCCCGGACCGGGGCATGAACCCGTGTCCCCTGCATCAGCAGGCGGACTCTCAACCACTGCGCCACCAGGGAAGCCCGCCAATGTTTCATTTTTAAACAACATATTTTAACATTAAATGAGCAGAAAAGACAACGTCAGACTAAAGGAAAATCCGTTCTAGGAAATCTTAGTTGGCAATATTTTGCCTATCTGTAAAGGCCTAATTTTTCTTCTTTCATCAAGGCCAGTGGGAACTTTATAACAGGCCAGATCCATGTTTGGAAACCACTAGCATAAGCAAGTGATCTCCAAGAGCCTTCTTGAACTAGGCAGATCCAAAGATCTTAGAACGAGTTTGTATCCACTACTATGAAATAATAACAATGGTGACGATAGGGTCCTGGGATCTCTGCCCATATGAACCAATTTGATCCTTATGAGAACCCTATAAAATACATGTTGTTGTTAACAGCATCCCCATTTTATAGTTGGAAAAAACCCCTGAGGTACAGGGAGCTTTGGTAATTGGCCAAGTCTGTACAGTTAGAAAGGGATGAAGTGCAGATTTGAACCCAAGGAGTCTTAGCTCTCATTGCTGAGCCCCTTACTGCTGGGCTATCCCACAAGCAAGCCAGGTTTTACAAATGCCGGGTACACACACACCCCTGGCTTGAGCCAACCAGCTGGTGGTGCTGAAGGACAAAGAGCCCAGAGGCTTGCTCATGGCACATGCAGGGGGGTGAAGACAGAAGCCGAGGGAGAGGGAGATCCCCAACTTCCCCCAAAGCATGAGGAGTAGCCTGCAGAACCCTGTATGTTTACCCTGGGGCTCCCAGCTCCCCATGGGAATCAGCCACCTGCCGGTAGCCAGGTGTTCTGTGACTTGCAGCACCCACCTGGAAGTGCTCACAGCCCCAGCTGCTGGGGCCCCACCAGGAAGGATGCTGAGGGCACAATTTTAACCGTCTGCTTTTTCCAGCATTTTGTCACATTCTGTTGGTTTTAGGCTTTGTCGCTGCCTTTTCCTCTGGGGAGGGGGGAATGGTGCACGTTAACTGGGTGGGAAGGGAATTTGCAGACCTCACTGAAAGGCCCCTCCCTCTGAACACGCTCTTGGTCTTGCCTCTTAGCCCACTGGCCCCTCTCCACATCCCCAGAATCACAACCGCTGAACGAACCACTGCCAAGAAGGGTCCCATCCCCTGGTGTGGGCCCTGGTTCCTCCCTCTCCCCCATATCTGACCTGACTGAGCTACTGCCAAAGCCCCCCACCCCGGACCTTACCACCGTCTTTCTTCTACCACTTGGCCCAGGAGCCATCGTTGCTCCCCATCACCAGTCTCCTGGCTTCCACCCCACCTCCTGCAGTCCTTTCTCCACTCAGAAACCAAAGTGATCATTACCAAAATTGTAAATTAGGTCATGTCACTCTCCCGATTGCACCCCCCTTCGCAGTGAAATAAAATCCAGACTCCCTGCCTACCCTGGCAGGTCCTGCAGTCCCCAGGGCCCTCCGACCTCATCCCCCTCACTTTGCCCTCACCCCACTACACTGGCCTTCTTGTTAGTCTCTCAAGACACCACAGTTGTCTCTGCCTTTGCACTTGCTGTTCCTCCAACCTGGATCCTTCTGGCTCCTTCTAGAAACTCCGCTCTCAATCCAAACGTTACCATCTCCCCTGGCCATCCTTTTTATAACTAAACAGTAATAACTAAATTATCTCTCTTCCCCCACCATTTATCACTCTCGATCATGTCATGCCATTTCCTTCATAGCACTTAACATGGTCTAGAACCATCTTATTTGTGTGTTTCCTTGTTTATTGCCTTTGTTCCCCACTAGACTGTAAGCTCTAGGAAGGCAGGGAACTCTGTCTCATTCACTGCTGAGTCCCCAGTGCCTGGCACGTGGTCGTATACAATAAATATTTGAGAATGAATGAATGATGGAGTAAATAAATGAAAGGGAATGAGTTTGCAGAAAGCAGTGGTTCTCAAAGTGGGGTTCCTGGAGCAGCAGAATCCATATCACCTGGGAGTGATGTGTTAGACATGCAAGTTCTTGGGCCCCACCCACTGAGTCAGAAACTCTGTTTTAACAGCCCTCTAAGGGATTCTGACACAGGCTTAAGTTTGCAAATCTCTGTCATAGAACCACCTACAGTCTCTCACTGGATCCCCTCTTGTGACTAAGGAGTGCATAACTAACTAACTGGGTGGTCGGTCTTGTCGGGGGAGGAAGTAGGGAAGGAGGAAGGGGTCAGCCTTGTGCCCTTGACTGACAACTGGTCTCTGCATGCCCAGGCAGTCTTCAGGCCCCAGAGCCATGCAGAGCACACCAAGGCTGGGAAGGGCTTCGGAGACCACTGTGTCCCTCCCCAGAGCAGGAGGGCCGGCAATTTGCCCAGAAAGCCACATCTCTGGCCTTTTGAAAGTTCCACAGAATCCCAAGCATTTGATTTAGAAGTAAGAAGACCACCTCGTCCTGGTCTGCCTGAGCCTCTCCCAGTTTGAACACAAAAAGTCCTGCCTGCCAAGAATCCCCTCAGTCCCAGGCTAACTGGGACAGCTGGTCATCCTACTTGGAGGCCTGACTTGGGGTCTTGGGACTCACAAATGCATTCCCTTCCCAAGTCACTTTGGTATATCTGCATGGACAAGACTAAAGATGGGATGGGGAAGGGCAGGGGTTAGGACGGGAAGATAAAAAGAGATTGGGAGAAAATGCCAGTGGAAGGGAGACAGGAGAGGTCAGATGAGGGGGGAAAAGGGGGAGGAAAGATGAACCACAGGAAGAAAGAATGGGAATTTTTAAAGGATGGGAAAGATGGGGAAGGGGATGGGTTGGGGGTGTGAAAAGGGGAGAGAGAAAGACAGAGACAGACTTAGAGACACAGCGCTATGGTGACAGAGGAAAAACTGACAGGTAGAGGGGGAGGGGATGGGGACAGGCACAGGCTATGGGGCAGAATGGACCACACAGATGCCTTTTGGCAGCATCTCGCATGGAGGGCCTCCCAACAAACTTCAAGAAATCATCTCTCTTCTCAGCAGCCCTGGAATGCAGCCTCATCATCAATGGCTGGCACCAAACATGCTTACCGAATCTATTCTCTACTGAAAGCTGCTTCCATTCACAAGTTGCTGCTTGTCATGGTGTAGATGCATTACAAGAGGAAAGAAAGGAGAGAAAGGGAGAGAGAGAGAGGAAGGAAAGAAGGAAGGAAGGAAGGAAGTGAGGGAGGGAGGAAGGAAGGAAGGGAGAGAGAGAGAGACAGAGAGAGAGAAGAAAGAAAAAGGCAGCTGAATGCACTTAGAAGATTACATTAAGAGATGTGGAGAATTTTTTTTCTTCCACTATGCAAATAAATCCTTCACAAACCAAACATCATAACGATGCTGTCAGACGAATTTCCTCTTGTTGATTAATTGCAGAGGGGTGGGCAAAACCCCCAGCTTCTTGAGGCATGTTATCTTGCTCACGAGCTGGATTCCTAAGACAGAGTCTGACACAGCTCCATTGCAATGAGATTTAAGCGTGCATTATATGTCATTAAAACTAATGACAGCAAGACAATTACTCTGAAGAAACCACAGTGACATTGCATATGGCAGTCTGGTGCCTCGGCACTGCACAGTGGTGTCCTACATTTCCCTGGCCCAAATGGGAAGCTGTGTTGGGCTAAGAGGAACCAGGTCTGTTCCCTGGCCAGGCTGGAGGGCTGACCCTTGACGCCTTGACAATGAGCCATCCTATAACCTGAATCCCTGGGTGCTGCCTGAGAAAGAAGCAGCCCCCTGGAGCACTCAGGTTAGCAGGGAATGGGGTCAACCCTGGTAGGTCCAGCTCGTGCTCCCGTGCGAAACAGAGGGATCCAGTAGCAAAAAGTAAATGATGTGTGCTGAGGAGGCAACAGACCTCAGCCCCTCGGAGGATGATGAAGTTGGGGGACCTTGGCAAAAATTCTGAAGCTCACAACACACCCAGAACTGTTATAACTAACACCTGTAAAAGTGTTTTGCATTTCAAAAACTCCTTTATAGCACTGGAGGCTTAGGAAAACAGATCCCAGGGCCCTGCACTCAGAGTTTCTGATGGGACAGGTCCAGAATATAACCCAAGAATTTGTCTTTCTAACAAGTTCTCAAGTGATGCCGATACCGCGGGGGTCGGGTGGGGGGTGGGGGGGAGGTGGCCAGGACCACAGTCTGAGAACCACTGAGTTAGATGAACCACCCAATTCAGGCGAATCAGTCTTGAGAATTGAGAGCTTTTTACAGCAGAATGTGAATCCAGCAGTGTTTGTCTTTCTTTGCCTTTTGCCCTCTCAGGTGAAACCTCAAGCTTAGTATGTGCAAACTCCACTCCCCTTTCCCAAAAAGCACTCCCCTCGGACTTCCCTGGTGGCACAGTGGTTGGGAGTCCGCCTGCCGATGCAGGGGACACAGGATCGTGCCCCGGTCCGGGAAGATCCCACATGCCGCGGAGCGGCTGGGTCCGTGAGCCATAGCCGCTGAGCCTGCGCGTCCGGAGCCTGTGCTCCGCAACAGGAGAGGCCACAACAGTGAGAGGCCCACGTACCGCAAAAAAAAAAAAAAAAAAGCACTCCCCTCACTTTTCAGAGAGGATTTTACAACTCCTCCTCACTGAAGTGTAAATGACTAATAGGTTGGATGCATTATTCCACCCAAAAGCATCTTTATCCAAGAGCAAAGCCTAAAGACAAAGGATGAAACTTTAATGATGGAATTTCACATATCAGTGAACTGAGTGTTTTAGGGCAACAAAGGAAGCCCTCTTTGTACCAACCCCCCCAAAAGATCACATTTTGTAGGCAGCCGCTTACTTTATCTAAGTCCCAAAGGAATTATGTCTTTGTCACCATTTTTTGCCAATGCCCACCATGGTACCAGGCATACTGTAAGTACTCCATAAATGTATAACACATGAATAAATGTCAATTAACACTCTTGACAGGAGGAAAGAGAGGCCAGTCCTTTGCCTGTAGCAGATCTGAGATGAAAGCCAAGGCCTTTTAAACTTCACCAATGACTCATCATAATCAACAAAACAGTAACTAAGCACCTACTGTATGCAGCTCTCTTGCTGGACCATAGGCCAAAGGCACCTCCCCAAACTGACCAGTTCACTAGTCAATCCAGGTTTCATTCATTCATTCATTCATGCAAGTCATTGCTGAGCATTTGCTGTGTGCTAAATCTGACTCCAGAAAGGAAGACAGCACAGCCTTGGCCTGCAAGGATCTCACCTTGTAGCATCTCAGAAGCCGTATGCAGGAGCATCGTGGCAGGGAAAGCACCATAGCAGGGAAGGGAGGGAAAGCTCAGGTCTCCTAGGAAAAATCCTCGGGCTCCGAGCTGGTGAGTTGAGATGATTCAGCAAAAGCCTCCCAAGGATTTAGAGGAACGAAAGACTCAGAGTAGTCAGGAGGGCTTCTCCTCCTGAACTCCTTCCTCCAGGGCCTACCCACCACACTCACAACTGCCCTGTTTCCTCAGGGCCTCACAGGCTTAAAGAAAGGAGGTCGTTATGCCCATTTCATGGGTGAATAAAATGAGGTCTGGGGACGCTCAGCAACTGCACAAAGACCACATATGGAATAAGTGGGACTGGAAGTCTACTGTCTCCAAGCCACGTCCTCTTTCTCCTGGGTCCCAGAGCTGTATGCTTGGCACAAAGGATTCACCTTCCTCTATCCTAGCCCAGTCTTACTTTGGTCGGGGTGATTTCACTGTTACCATCACCAACAGCATCCCCAACACTCACATTTGTTGGACACTTACTCCTTGCCAGGCTCAGTACTAAGCACACTGCAAACATTAACTCAAAATTCTCACAGTTCCTTTACCATCCTTACTTTAAAGATGGAGAAACTGAAGCCCAGAGAGATGATATGACATAACTAGAAAGTGTTAGAACCAGGATCTAAACCCAAGAGATCTATTTCCAGAGCCCACACTCTTCACCACCACACTGCACCTGAGGAAAATGAGGCTGAGAGAGGTTTAGGGTCTTGCCTGAAGTCACACAGCAAGGAAGCATTGGAGCCAGGTCTGGCTGCTCCCAGGGACCCACACTGCAGCCCCTGGAAGCTAAAAAGGCTGGTTAATGAAGCAGACAGGGGTGGGGAACAGGAAGGAGAGGGGGCTATTTCTGTGGTGCCTCCTTCACTCTCCCAGCACATCAAGGATCTCCATCCTGGGTGGCAGCTGAATAATTTAAGCTCATCGGCTCCAGCCCACCACTACTGGGTCCCAGATTTATTTTTATCCCAGGTTACAGCCACAGTGTTTAACAGAAATAAACCATGCTGTTCGCTTCTCATCGCCTTTACATCAACTCCGATTTGTCTGCATTCATGATCAGCTCCCCTCTTGAAGGCGATAAAGAACAGAAGACAGGTCCATATGTCATGGTGGTTTTTGTTAGAAAGTCACAAACTCTCTGTGACCCACAGAGAGAGAGAGAAAGAGAGGGTTAAATAAAAGTAAATACGACAGCCTACAAATAAACCACCCTAACCAGAGCCACAGCCTTCGACAGGCAGCCAGGATGTGTACAGGCAGCAAGAAAAGAGAAAAGGCAGAGCAAGCTGGGGAGACTGACTTCCCAGGCCACCGTTTTGGACTGCAGAATCTGGCCGCTGCCTCCTTCCCACCAGCGAGAAAGGAAATGTCCACATTTGTCTCCACGGTTATGCTTCCTGATTACCAACGAGAATGGAGGGGAGCTGCTGAAAGTCCTCCCCCTGCACCCTGGCTGGGTGGGGGGAGTGGGGGCTGCTGGAGCCAGGAATGAGAGCATAATGCCTTGTCTTTTATGTTGCTGTGCATGACTTACTGTGTGGTCTTGGGCAAGTTGCTTTCCCTCTCTGGGGCCCGTGAAGGGTCAGACTAGATCAGACGTCCCAAACTTGAGGTGCTCAGGTGGGCTATAGGGTATATGCATCTTTTCAGAGTGGAGGTTCTCAAAGGGGTCCTTGGTGTCTCCCTAGGATAAATCTCTATAGGGACTTCAAGTGCTGCCAAACCTGGATGTCTATGCAACTGAAGCTATAAACAAAGAAGACCCCTCTTCAGCTGAGCACAGGATTCTAGGAACCAAGCAAAGTTCTCAAAGGGTCGATCCCCATCCTGATTCAGCCAAACAAAACCTCCTCAACAACACATATGATGAATTCCCAAACACAGTGCTAACCATTCCTAGAAGCGTGTGTGCACACACATGCACACTCATCACATAGTCATAGAACCTCAGAGCTGGAAGGGGCCTTGGGGTCACATAGACCAACTACCTCATTGCAAAGATGGAGAAACTGAGGCCCAGAAAGGGGAGGCAGAGCTGGGGCTGGAACCCAGGTCTCCTGATCCAAGTCCAAGGCTCTTTCCAGAAGACTCTGTTTCCCTTTCCCTGGTGCACCATAATGCACCAATTCAAATGTGATGGGGGAGGAGGGAGGGCAGCCTCTTGGATCTTAACCACCCCCAAGGAAGTAAGGCTGGGAGGCAGCAAGTAGATGTTCAAAAATACCCACGTGTGGACAGCCCAGTCCCAGCTACCTCAGGTGGGCTGGCATGCACTGCATGGCTGAACCAGTTGTTATAATATATATGTATAACTGAATCACTTTGTTGTACACCTGAAACTCACACAGCACTGTAAGTCAACTATACTTATATATAGATATATATATAAAAACATAAATTCTACATATTATATACTTTATATATTCATATATATTCTACATATTATATATTAGAATATTAGATATATATTACATATTCTAATATATAATATTCTTCTATAATATATTATATATATCTATTAATACCCCTGTGCTATATGGTTATATTGCACTGAGGCCCCTGTGGTTCCCTTGATACTCCCCTGTCCCCCTAAGCCTCCCCATAATCCAGCTATTAAAGAGTTAACACTCAGCACAGCAGGGGACCCCTCAGATCCCCCACTCCAGGGCCCCAGCCACAGTCCAGTCTGACCAGTTAATGGAAAGTTCAATATTTTAAATATCACCCATGGACAGATCCGTGGCTCCTTATTTGAACCAAATTTCCCCACATTCATCATTCACACTTAGGCTTCCCAGGGAGGAAACAAAGGCAACTTCCTCCTCAAGGTCACCCAACAAGGAAAGCCCAGGATTTTGAGGACCAAATCTTTGGTACTAACCACTAAGCATCCCTCCCCCTCTGCCTCACATATCTTTCCTGAGCAGTCATATGCCCCGGGATTTTAGTGTCCCCACCTGGCTCTGGGCCTGGAGAAAATGACTGAGTGGACTCTGCTTACTTACGCTTGCCCGTCTCTGGGGCTGATATTTTATTCCTCCCACCTCCAAGACCAAGAACTGAAAGAGGAAATCCTTGGGGGCGCAGAACACTGAAGCGGCCCATGAGATAATAGCGAAGATGCTAAAAATAAGGACATTCATTTCCAGAAAGATAGATGTAATCAAAGCAGGAAGCAAAGAAGATCCCCTTTTGATGGGTCACAGATTAGCAGCAAAGGCATTTAAAACTAAATGTGAGTTTTGGATTCAGTTACAAGGGACCTCCCTTTCCCACTCACTAACAGGTTGGTGAGGCTTATTCCATCAGAATAAAGAAACTAGAGCAGGGTATGGTCTGCCCGGGAACAGATCTGAAGCTGGAGCCTGGAGCCTGGAGCCCTTCCCCAGAATCTGAACAAACATTGTTCCCTTCTTTCCCTACTCTGAGACAGATTCAAGGATAAAGTCCCCTGGGCTGGTGCACCCTCTATACAATCACTTACAGGTTATACCACCTGTGAAAATAAAACATTGTCTGCTCCCCTCTGGCCTGCCTGACCATTCCAAGCAAAATGTGGTCCTTTCATGTCTCCCAGTTCTCTCATTTCAGGAAGCTTAGAACAACCAAGCTTGCAAAAAACAAAAAACAAAAAAACACCACAATTAAATTATTCAGCTGTCCCTGGAAGATGGTACTCTCTGAGCCCAGTCCTATGCAAGACTCACTTGGTATGCCTAGGTTACCCTAGGCAAGGGTGAACCCTTCAGCCTTAGGTGACCGTTTCCCATCCAGAGTCAAAGTGCCCACCCACTAGATCAGAACACCCAGGGATCCCCCCATGCCAGGCTGGCCAGCTCCACAAAGGGTTAATTCACTCAGAGAACTGCCAGCTACTTCCAACAGCTTCTGCTGCAAGGGAGAGGACAAATTGGGCAGAAGCCACAATTTTGATCGCATTACCTAAAACATTAGCATATTTTACCCCCACCCTGGGCAGTGAGCAGAAATCTCATTTGGCTTTGGGGTGTTGCTTAGGCGATCAAACACTGCAGAATGTGGGCAAACAAACGTGGTCATTCCTCAACACCCCTCCCCTCCCACCAGCCCTCTATCCCACAAGCTCATGTACACATCTCGCAACTGGGATTCCAATACCCCTAGCCCATTTGCACAGTTGAGAAGAATATCACTTACCGCGACACCAGAAGATTGCAGGGGGAAGGGGTGAGTCAAATTCTTGCCAACTCCTCTCTTCCCTGCCGGGTGGGAAAATGCTAACTCCGGATGACTTGGTTTGAAAGCTCAGCGGAGACGCCTGAAAGAAAATTGTTCATTTGACTCTCCTACTCTTCCCAAAATAAAATCGAAGCAACTGCACACACACGCGCACACACACACACACACACCAACTACCCCTAAATCATGCAGGTCCATGATGAAAAGAAATACCACTGCCAGAAGAGGAGAAAACTCAGACCACTCAGTGGACAAGGCACACAGTGGCTCCCTCAGACTGCCCTCCACATGGATGAAGGTTTTTGCTCTGTGAATCAATCAATCTCTCTCTCTCTCCTCTCTCTTTCTCTCTCTCTTCCTCTTTCTCTCTGTTGTCCGCGTAGACGACTCCGCGCTGCTGGCAGTAGACGTATCAACTGCTTCCCCAGTGCCGGAATCAGTGGCAGCTGCCGCCACTGCTGCAAAACCCGGTGTGAGCAAGGGAGGGGGCAGCAGCTTCCAGGCGCAAGGGGAACCGAGCCTGCCTTCCACCCGTGATTTAAGTGTGAGGTGCCTGGAGAAAAAGAGAGGTAGGAGGCCGCGAGGAGAGATTGGGCGCACCAGAGATCCTAGCTGGTCGAAACGGCAATCAGGAGATTGGCGATCAGCACCGCGGACAGCGCTAAAACGCGGCGGCGGATGGGATGGGCGGGAAGCGAACCCTTAGGCTGCGAAGTCAAGTTATTGGATGGTAAGAGCAGAAAAGGGGGAGAGTCCACGGGAGGTTGCCGGGGGGGGGGGGACAAGACTTCTCAACATCACACAGTGAAGTCAGTGACAGCCTACCTACCACACACTTGTTCTAATCTTGTCGCTCACTCTCGGAGCAAAGAAGCTGTAACTTCACAGCCCCTCTCCCACACACGCCCCCAGACCTTCACTGCTTATCTCTGCTCAGAAAAGAGTTTGACCCCAGTGTGGGAGCCTCAAAGTGGCTTCTCCCCCCACCCCACAAATCGGCCCAGTTGACCTGTCTTCACCCACATTGCTGCAGATTTCTGATCTATACCTCAGATGCCTCAGAATTCAGAGCAGGAAGATGAGGCTTAGGAAATGGAAATCTCTACGGGGCAGAAAGGCTTAGTTGAAATAGCACTTGACAGGTTTCTGGAACCAAGTCTAGCCCCCATACAACCTTGGAAAAGTCACTGAACATCTCCAAGTCTTATCTGCAAAATGAGCATATGACTATCTGATTCTCCTCAAGACACTAAGCAAGAAGTTAAAAAGCAACAATAAGAACACCCAAGTTGTGGGTTGGTATAATCCCATGATCCATAACCTGTCCTGTGATTCAAATGTCTTGACAAAAGGAGAAAGGAATTGACAGCCAATCCAGAATGGTATGTGCCAGCCTCACCTTTCAGTTTATGGTTTGAGTGGGATGAAGTTGGGAGATTATAGAAGGTCTAAATCAGACAGTTGAGCCATAGCCAAAGACCTATCCCCAAAAGACCCAGATTCATCTTCTGAAGTGAAACCACTATATGGACAAGAAAATAAAATCATTAAAAGGAGAAATATACAAAGAGAAATTGATTCCCATGGCTTCCAGTGTTCCAGATCTCAAGGGTCTTATTCCTGCTTATTGTGAGGAAAGGGCAGGAAATCTCAAATAGGCCAAGATCTGTTTAGAACTTCTCTGCAAAGTAAATAAGAACCCTCTTTACTGGGAACCCTCCTCTGAACGGTCCCACTTAGATGGCCCAGGGTGAGCCACCACATTTGTCACTTAATCCCCCTCCCCACCTTGAAAAGTAGAACTTAAAATGTCAGGATCTTAGAGACCATTTAGAGCTTCACTTTATAGATGATCATCATGACGGTGGTGGTGATGGTCTTGTGGTGATGCTGGTGGTAGTGATGATGATGACAGCTATCATTTATCGAGAATCAACTACACACCAGCCCTTCTGCTAGGAACTTTACATGTGTCATCTCCTTTAATCCTCACCATGACCTTTTGAGGGAACTATGATTATCTCCACTTTACAGATGAGGAAACTGAGACTCAAGAAATTAATTATCTTGCATAAGTTTATACAGTAAGTGGCAGACACAGGATTGAAACCCAGGGTTGTATGATTCCAAAGCCCATGCTTCAGAATGTCTCTCTGAGTCAAGTTCAAATGCATTCTACAATTTTTTGGCAGGACTTCATTGAATCTTTTATAGGAAGATCCTCTGACATAGGTTCAATGCCCTCATTGTACACATGGAGAAACTGGGGACCAGAGAGGGACAGTGACTTGCCCATAGCCAAAGAGCTAGAAAGTGGCAGAGTTGAGTCTAGAACTCAGGCTTTTCAGATGCCAGGTCCTGTGTTCCAGTGTCTAGAATAGTTAGGTATATGGTAGGCCCTCAATAAACATCTGAAGAGTGATTCAAGAAGCCCACACAGGATGCTGGTGGTGGAATCAGAATCCGATCAGTTCCAGGCCTTTTGGCGCCCAGTCCCAAGGAATCTCTAACCGTTCCTCACAGCTTCCCTGGCATTAGGCACGTGTTCTGGGAGGGTCTGTCATGAATTCAGATCGCCCTTAGGGAATGAAAATACCTACAACCTGCTAAATGTCTAGACACCTACCACCTGTATTAAGCATCTTACAGCTGCCACTTCCAGTCTTCATAACTACGAGGTGGGTGCTATTACTGTCCCATTTTCAGTTGTTGAGACTGAGACTCAGACACTTAAAGGAAAACCCTGAAACTCACACAGGCAAGGAGTGGCACAGGCAGGGATGCAAATCCTGGGTCTGTCTGACTCCAAGGCCTCTGTTTTTGCCACCCTGCTAGTTTTTTCCTCAGACTGCCTGCCCCCTCACTCCCCCACACACACCTGCACCCCCCGCCCAAGAGGCCCCTGCTGGAGTGTAAATGAGGCCTGAGTTCCCCCCTCCCCCACCCCTGGTTTCAACCTGTACAGTTGTGCTTCTAAATGTTTTGCATACTGGGCAGCTGCCCAAGCCTTCACTGGAACAGAGCTTTGCAGCAAAATTAAAAAGTAATAATATGGTTGAAACCAGAGCTCTGCACCTACCCTGGTGACCATGCCATCTAGGAACCAGCTCTGCCTTCTCAGGGAATCTTGCCTCCAGCCTTCCCACCTCCCTGTTCACCATCTCCAAACCCCTCTTCTGTTCTGAGAGCTTCTGGAGAACTCTTCACTCAAAGAACCAGCTGCTGCTGTAAGCTCTGACAGCTCTGCCGCAGGGAGACGCCTGGAAACCAGACACCCCAAGGCTGAGCCCAACCAGGCTCTGGTCCTCTCAAGGATGGAGCACTGCAAAGGGATTTCTCAGTGCCTTGGATTCAGCAAGCTGCCCTGTCTGGTCCTTGCTCTGCTGAGGCCAGAGGCAGCCCATTAAGACTCTCCATCACCCCCAGAGTAGACAAGCAGTGACAATGGTGGTAATAACTATAACAAAACTACCCACTATGTTCTGGGTGACTTGTGTGTACCACGCTGTTATTTCATCCTCACAAGAATCCTATGTGTTAAGATGGTAATCGTTTTATTTCCATTTTACAAATGAGAAAACTGAGACTCAGTTGCCTAAAACAACTAGCCCATTAGTTCATAAGTGGTGGCACTGGGATGTGAACAAAGGTCCTCTAAGTTTATAACTATTATGCTATATGGCATCCTAGTTATAACTGCCTCTTCCATTTATTTTGGGTGCTTATGATTCACCAGGTGACATGTTTTATCACCCCAGCACTATTCATGACTTGTAACAGTGAAATGAAGTTGTACTACATTATTTGCCTATCTTAGAGATGGGGAAATTAGACTCAAAGAGGCCAGGTGACGTGCCTAACGTAACACAGCTAGGAAGAGAGGGTAGAGCAGGGTGCAACTCTGCACAGTTTATCTCAGGGCCCACGTGCTCTACTGTCTCCCAAAGAAATGGTGCTGAATTTGCCCAGAAAGAAAGAATGTTCCCATTTCACTTGGCAAGTGGGGTAGACTAATGGCCCCCAAAGGTGTCCACAACCTCATCCTCCGAAGTGGTGAACGTGTTACCTTACATGGCAAACAGCACTTTACAGGTATGATTAAGTGAAGGATCTTGAGATAAAGAGATTACCCTGAGTTATCTGGGTGGGCCCAACGTAATCACAAGAATTCTTATAAGGGGACAGGGAGGCCGGAGGGTCAGAGAGGAGCAGTGATAACGGAGTGTAGGATTGGGAGAGAGGACCTATGTTATTGGCCTTGAAGATGGAGGAAGGGGCCACAAGCCAAGGAATGAGGGAAGCCTCTAAACGCTAGTAAAGGTAAGGAAACAGATTCTCCCTTAGAGCCTCCAGAAGGAGCACAGCCCTGCCAGCACCTTGATTTTAGGACTTCTGCCCCCCAAAACTGTAAGATAATAAATCCGTGTTGTTGCAAGCCCCTAAGTTTGTTGTTATTTGTTACAGAAGCCATAGGAAACCAACAGCAAGCTTGCCGGAGGACCCTACAAAGAGAAGCTCATAGCACATCAACCTTAGGAGTCAGGACTGAGCTCCCTTTTGGCCAGAGGATCCAGTGCTTTAATCATAACACTGCCTGTTCTAAACGACACAGTGTACATGTGTGTGCATGTGTGTGCACGTGCACACACACCTGCACATGTGTGCACACAGAAGGAGGCCGTACAAGAGGAAGGATTCATGCTCAAAGCCTCAGCCTGACCGTCAAGCTCTGTCGCTGGATGGCACTGCCAGGGCACAACATGCTTTATTCACTTCCTTCTTCTCTTTAAGAGCCTCCAGGGAAATGTTATCATCAGGAACACAAAAGAGAAGCAATGTCACAGGGCAGCTTTCCAGGAGCACAACTCATCACAGGGGATCAGTCAAAGACAAAACAAGCAGATGGAGCAAAGAGACAGGAGAGCAAGGAAAAGGAACGAAAGAGAATGAGCTAAAGAGGGAGAGGGCAAACTGCTGTGTCCCTGAGGTTGGCCTCTGTACCCCAACAGATCCCATCTCACCGGGAAAGGGGCAAGTCTTGGGAAAGCCCATTAGCCCCCTTAGGAGAAAATAGGGTAATTACAGAGAAGATGCTGCAGGACTTGACGAAACAAGCTTTTACGATAAGTCAACAAGCATTATTTATTAATCAGTCACTTCAGTGTTATCAGGCAAGGTACTTCTAGGGGAAAGAAACTTGGACTTGCCTTCTGGTGCTCTGGGCTTGATCCTTGGCTCCCCCACTCACCAGCTGTGTGACCCTGGGCATGTCACTTGCATGTTCTGAACCTCAGTTTTGTCAACTGTGAAGTGGGACCACAACACCTTTCCCACCTACCTACCAATGTGCCTAGGACGTTTCCTTGAACTAATGGATGTGGATGAGTGTTGTATCCCCTAAATAACAAGTAGCAGCTACCATTTATTAAGCACCTACTGTGTGCTGGGTGCTGAACTAGGCTTTCTTCCTCAAGGAGTGTAGTTAAGCATCCAGCCCCAGGCTACCACCAGTGCTGGAGGAAGGAGCATCAGCAGAGACAGTATAATGAAATGGCTAAAAAGCCAGGTTTTATGGTAAGGTTACCTAGGTTCCAATCTGGCTCTACCGCATACTAACCCTATCTGTGCCTCAGTGTCCCCATAAGTAAGGCAGAGATTATAACAGTACTTCCTCATATGGTTGTCATGAGGATCAAATTACCTAATGTATGTAAATCACTTAGAAGAGTTCCTGGCATATAGGAAGCCCTATGTGTATCATCTTTGTTGATTATCGTTACTATTGTGATGATGATTATTACTGAAGAGAGCTGTTTTCCAAAGGGTGATACATGCTGTGCTGAGAAACAAAACATGATGTTAGGTGGCCTATAGACACACTTTTTTTTAAGGTTTTAATGTTACTTATTTATTTTAAAGTGCATTAGAAAAAAATATTGTATTTCCACTTCCAATAGTGACATAATATTTTCTGCTATGAAAGTATACTTAAGCTGCTGTAATGTAAGGCAAAAGTAAGTTTGGTTTTCTCTTTTATTCCCAGCACCTGAAGAGCATTATCTGCCCTGAGTCTGTCCTCTAGGTATGCTGGATTTACCCAACCGCCCCCACCACACACACCCTTAGCAACTGTATCTCTCAGGGGTGTGGTTTCCCAGTTACTCCAGGAAATCCAGAAGCATGGTCTAATGCCAAGAAAATCAAGGAAGCGTGCAGAATCTTTGCACACCCAAGTCCCCTCCAGAATCTGCTCCTGGTCTATAACAAATAAATAACTAACACTTATCGAAGACTAACCATTCATCTGAGCTCCTGAAATATAGCCTAACTTTCTCCCTGGATCCAGCCTACTTTATCATAGGTTCTCCCATCAGACTGAATATTCCAAGAACACAGTTCAGTCTTGTGTATCTCTAAGTTCTCAGGGCCCAGAACCAATGTGATGTCTGGTCGATGATGAATAAGTGAGTTATCTTAGAATGTTTAATGTTTGTATCTTTTATCTGACCGTAATCTCAGGAAGGGGCATCTGACCACCTGAAATTGCATGTTTAGTCATCATAAATGGGATATGCCAGCAGTTTGTGGGATTCTGCAAGGAGCCCCATATCTTCAAGATGCTGCTAGCTTTGAACAATTTTAGGAGGACCTGGGCTAGATAATCATCGAAGTTGATCAATGCCAGAGTTGCTGGCTACAGGGAGAAAGGAGAACAAGCTAGAAGAGGCCAGGAAACTCGCCTGAGGAGTGAGATTTGAGCTGGCTGAATTTAGACAAGTGGAAAGAAAAGAGTAGAGTGAGGAAGAGCAGCTTGAGGAAAAAAGCTCAGCTGTCCTGACGCCCACCAAGGCGTGAAGGGTGGAGGAGACTGACATTTGCTAGAAGAATCCATACTTTCATAAGAAGCTTTAAGCTCTGACTTAAAAAAAAACAAACATGAAGCCATAATGGAGGGATCCCAGGCACTCTGACTGGAGGTGGGGAGGTCAGGAGAGGCAGAACTATACCCCGTTAGGTCTTTCAAAGCACACCTCTAAGAAGACCCTCTCAAAACCCCAGTCTGGCTTTTTCCTTGAAATAAATAAACCAGACTCCTCACTTCTGCTGGGAACAGATATCTTTCAGCGTCTCCCAGTCATTAGCTAGTATTAGGGAGGGAGCAAAGGGAAAGCTGGCTCCTCACGAAGTGACTTAGATACTCACCAAGCACCTAGCAGAATGACTGAGAGGGAGTTGGCCTTGAGTCCCACCTTTTCCACTCACTGGCTATGTGACCTTGGGCAAGTCACTTCACCTCTCTGAGCCTTAGTATCCTCATCTGTATGGGGATAACAATAATACCTAAAGCATAGGTTTATGGGAATTATTCAATGAGATAAAATACATAAAGGTCTGGTACAGCCTGTAAAGTGCCTGGCACATAGTAAGTGCTCAACACATTAGCTGTTGCTATTATTAGTACTGTCCTCATTTTATTGTTTTTTATCATTACCTTCTGCCAGATGCTGGGGATACTGAAATGAGTAAGATTCTACCCCTCCATGCTACAGGCCAGCCAGAGAGATAGAAAAGAGTCCCCCAAATCACAAAATAGTGTGTGACAAGCACTATAAAAGAGCCGTGAGAAGCATATTACAGAGAGGACACTTATGTCTGTTCTGTGTGTGTGGTGGGGAGAGGCAGAACCAGGTTACCTCCACAGGAGCCCAGGGAAGTGGATGGGTGGCAGGGGGGGCATGCCACGTGACCAACCTCTCAGTGTCCCAAGCTTTCCTCCCTCCCTACTCCAGTACTTGCTTCAACATCTGGGGAGCATCTCTCCTCCAAGGAGATTTCTCAACATCACATTTATGTAATCCTAACAAGACACGACAGATATCCAGCGGGCTTGAAAAAGGAAGAGGCTAGCTCTCCCCACCAATCCCATTTGGCCAAGCAGGCAAGGCAGTGAAAAGTGCTATGGAAATGGTGAGAGGCCATCTCTCAGGAAGCAGACTGGCGATCAGATTAGCTGATTGGTAGGTGGCAACGTACGTTGGCACAGCCTTCCTGGAGGGTGATCTAGTTCTATGTGTCCAAAACCTTAAAAATTACATACACCTACCATTTTGACCCATGAGACTCTCTTGACAAATTTAACCTAAAGAAATAATTAGATGAATGTACAGAGATTATCATCATGGCAATGCTTATAATGGTGACAAATTGGAAACAACCATGGACTTCCCTGGTGGCGCAGTGGTTGGGGGTCTGCCTGCTGATGCAGGGGACACGGGTTCGTGCCCCGGTCTGGGAGGATCCCACATGCCGCAGAGCGGCTGGGCCCGTGGGCCATGGCCATTGAGCCTGCGCGTCCAGAGCCTGTGCTCCGCAGCGGGAGAGGCCACAACAGTGAGAGGCCCACGTACCGCAAAAAAAAAAAAAAAAAAAAAAGTTGGAAACAACCTAAATGTCCAACAATAGGGGGGTCATTTAAATAAATGTGGCATATTCCATACCAGGGGAGGTGAAGCAGCCCCACACCTTGATAGTCTTGGTATAACCCTAAAAAGATGTAATCTCCCTATTTTTTAAGAAACCCTACAAAATGGTATATATGGTTTGACCCCATTAATAAATATGGTCCCTGGGAAGAGAGAAATGCTAGAAAGGTCCTTCTACGTGCACATTATATCCCTCCTTCAAAGTCCTGGCCAGGCATTCATTTATTCACTCAACAAACATGCTGAGAACCAACTTATGTGTCAGACACTGGGGATACAGGATGCAAAAGTAATACCATCCCTGCTCTTGCCAAGCTTAGAGACTCAAAGGTCACTTCCTCCAGGGAGACCCCTCTGATAGTTCCTCTTTTCTGATCCCTGATCGTCCCCCCAGAATTTATGAAGGTTGATAACAGCAATTTCCTAAGACCTTAGCTAAGTTCTTTACATGCAGGATATTGTTTAATGATTACAGCAACCCTGGAAAATAAAGGACCTAGACTAGATCATCATCCCAGAAAATCAATGCCAGAGTTGCTAGCTACATCCAGATAGCAGTTCCTTGAGGACAGGGGACTATATCTGTCTTATGTACCTAATAGGATAAATACTAAATAAACAGCTGAATGAATGAATGAAAAAGGGCATAATTTTTGCTAGTCATTTATTTCCTGGATAAAAGGTTTTTCCCCTGGGCTGGATGCCTATGGCTCACTGAGCCTTCCACGATCATCACCACACCCAGGAAACTGCAAAGAAATTGAGCAGAAATTCAGTCCACCCATTCACCCAGGGCTCCTCTCATGGACCTGGAACACACTGAAGAGGAGGACTGGAGGAAAGATGGGGAGTGCTGGTTATGGAGGAGGTAGCTGCAGATCTCCTGCCCCAGAGCTGATGCTTCTAAAGCCGCAGCCACATGGGACATTCCTGCTCATTCAGACAGCAAACCCAGGAACCTCACACCAACCCTTTCTAGCACAGGAAACAAACAGAGAGAAAGCCACAGGGGACATGAGTCTGGCTGCATTTGAAAGTGCCTACTGGTTTTTCAGGGGAACCAGATATGTTCCAGAGAGTACTTTTCATAAGAATTTATATGTCATTCTCTAGTCAACCTTAGGGGGCATCAAAGCACAAAATCATTTCTCCTCCTTGGCCCATTCTGATATTGCCATAATTCACTGCAGGGAAAGGGAGAGGAGATTCTGAGCCTCTCCACCCTCACCTGTAAAATGGGAGTAAGGGTATCTACCTTCCTAGATGTTTATAAGGATCAAAGGGGATTGAAACACATGAAAGGACCCAGTAAAAAGCTCAGCAAATAATAAGAGTTCAAAGAATGCCTATTCAGGGACTTCCCTGGTGGCGCAACGGTTAAGGCTCCACGCCCCCAATGCAGGGGGCCCGGGTTCGATCCCTGGTCAGGGAACTAGATCCCACATGCATGCTGCACTAAGAGTTCGCATGCCGCAACTAAGGAGCCCACATGCTGCAACTAAGACTGGGTACAACCAAATATAAATACATAAATAAATAAAAAGAATGCCTGTTCAGTCTGAAGGCAGTAAAAATCACCACAGAAGGGCCACTGTTATCTGGAAAAATACTCCTTTCCAATGTATTGAGATTACATTTATCACCCTATCCTTCTCAAGAGACTTGATTGAATGGACATGGGGCAGGTAAGTTTTAAAGAAAGAAGAGAAAAACGAGGGATCATGAGGTGTTTTCTCAGACATCAGGCCAAAGTGAGCCCCACGAAGAGAAATATTATGAGAGTTCTGGCTACACAGAGAGGAGAAAAGTGGGGAGAGACAAGGAATAAGCAAAGTAAGACATACGAACAGAAAAAGCTTTGCTAACTTCACAGAAGAGCTCACAGCACACTGGGGAAACATGAGACGTGGCATCAGAAGACCTGAGTTATAGTCAGTGCATATGTGGCTGCAAGAAACAGAAACCCCTCCAAGTAGCTGGAGTGCAAAGAGAGGCTTATTGTAAAGACGGATCTCACTGAGTCCAATCTCCAGCCTCTTAGCCATTATCAACTCACCAGCAAACTTCAGTTGCCTCCTCCAAGCCTATGTCCTTACAGTGCATTCTCTGCATACAACCAAAGGCATATCTTCAAAATCAAACCAGAACATGTCATTCCCTCTCCTAAAATCCCCTCTGGTATCTCCCCACTGTACTTTTTTTTAAAAACGATTTTACGTGCCCTACAGGTCCTATATCATCTGCCCCCTACTCCCACTCTGTGCTTCTCTGTTCTCACCTTCTACTACCCTTCCCTCTCTCACTATGCTTCGGCCTCAGGCCTTTGTTCTGTTTATCAAACACCCAAACTTGTTCCCACCCCAGGGCCTTTGCACCAGCCATTCCTTCTGCCTGGACTGCACTTCCTCCCGTTCTTTGCATGGCAGGTTTCCTTCTTGTCTGTCAGGTACAGTTTAAGTCACTTCCTCAGAGAGGCCTTCTCTGATCACCTCCCCCTCATTGCCTATTTTGGTTTTCTGCATAGCAGTTATCACCATCTGATGGTTTATTATTAAACTGTGTAGACACATAGTCTGTTCTTCTTATAAGAATATAAGTTTCATGAGATCAGACACCTAAGAGCCTTTACAGCTATACCCCTAAAACCTAGAATAGTATCTGATATATAATAGATGCTCAATAAGAATTTGTTAGATGGATGGATAGATGGATGAATGGGTGGGTGGGTCGATGGATGGATGGATGGATGGACAGATATATCCAGGGACAGGATATGAAATTCAGACAGATCTCATATGATTTGAAAGGGGTACATCACAAACTAAGATTTCTCTCTATCTCTGAGTGGCCCCAGAGTATTTCTTTGCTTTTGCTTCTCTGCCTCTTGTCTCTTTTTTATTTTTTATTTTTTATTTTTATTGTGGTACACTGGCCTCTCACTGTTGTGGCCTCTCCCGTTGTGGAGCACAGGCTCTGGACGTGCAGGCTCAGCAGCCATGGCTCACGGGCCCAGCCACTCCGCGGCATGTGGGATCCTCCCAGACCGGGGCACGAACCCGTGTCCCCTGCATCGGCAGGCGGACGCTCAACCACTGTGCCACCAGGGAAGCCCTTGTCTCATTTTTTAAATAAACTTTTTTACTTTGTAATGATTATAGGTTTACAGAAAAGTTGTGAGTTCCCATATACCTTTCATTCATCTTTTCCTAATGTTAACATCTTACGTTACCATGGTACATTTGTCAAAACTAAGAAATTAACATTGGTATGATACTAACTGACTTCATTGGATTTTACTTATGTCTTTTTTGGTCGTTCTAGGATCCAACATTGCATTTAGTCATCTCATCTCTTAAACTCCTCCAATCTGTGAATTTCTCAGTCTTTCCTTGTTCCATGACCATGACACTTTTGATGAGTACTGATCAGATATTCTGTATAATATCTCCCCAATTTGGGTTTTTTTGATGATTCTCATGATTAGACTGGAGTTATGGACTTTGAGCAAGAATTCCTTCTTATCACATCCCATCAGGGGGTATATGGTATCAACATGACTATGCCTCTTTTTCACACACTATCCTTGGACTTGCATATGATGCAAATCTTCTTGGCCCAGCATTTCTATGCCTCTACTAATTAACCACAGACTCTGTGGCTTTGGATTAATCCAATCAGCAACACCCATGGTGCTGGGTGGGGGGCAGAGTCACACAGCATGAACAGAGAGGGAAACCAGAGGGGTGACAGGTTCTTTTAAGAGGGTGTGTCAGTGTCCTAGGGCCACCATAACAAATTACCACTAACTGGATGGCTAAAACCACAGACTTATTCTCTCACAGTTCTGGAGGCTAGAAGTCCAAATCAAGATGTCAACAAGGTCATGCTCTCTCTTGGAAGGCTGTAGAGAAGAACCTGTTCCATGACTCTCTCCTACCTTCTGGTGGTTGCTGACAATCCTTGGTAATCCTTGGCTTGTGGCTACATCACTCCAATCTCTACCTCTGTCATCACATGGCCTTCTCCCCTCTGTCTCTTCTGTGGCTGTGTCCTCATCTCTTCTTCTTAGAAGGACACCAGTCACACTGGATTTAGAGCCCACCATAATCCAGCATGGCCTCATCTTAAGGTAACTAATTATATCTGCAAAGACTCTATTTCTAAATAAGGTTACATTCTGAGGTTCCAGGTGGACATGAATTTGGGGGATGCAATTCAACTGAGTGCAGAGGGGTTATGATAGGTAAGGAGGCAGGTCAGGATCTGAGTCCAGCTCTTCACTAACTAGTGGAGCGCCTTGGACAAATCATCACCTCTCCTGTATTACCTTCCCTATCTGTAAAATGGGAGAAGGTGATGACAATATTATTTGTATCACAGGCATTAACTAAGCCAAGACCTATTAATCTATGATATACTTTATAAATATGAGTTATTATCTGTGAGAGCCATGAGAACGTGCCTTATAGAACTTCAGCTACAGGAAGCGTAATTGACTGAGGGCCCCAGCTGCTGTGCTCTCAAATCCATTGGTGCAAACAAGGCCACGCTTCTCATGGGCTGTTCCCAGCCAGTAACTGAACACAGCAGGAATAATAAAACAGGCCTAATCAGGGAGACATGGGATTCCTCTGACAGAGACTGTCAGGAGAGGCTTCCTGATGCCTTGCTGAAACTTCCTTACAATGCAAGGGAGTCTAGGACACTCCCACTGAATCTTCCTTCCCTCTCCCCTTCACTCACGGTCTGATGGCTCTCCAAGCCTTCCCAGCTCCCTTTCTATTTTCTCCCATAGGTGTTTCCCTTAATTAAATCCTTGCATATTTAATCCCGTCTTGGTGTCTGCTTCCTGAAGGACCCAGACTAGGGCATGATCCCAAAATCATCTGTTACCCTTGCCCGAGCAGCAGACGTTTCCCTGCTCCTGACTGCCTTTCAAGTAAATCACTTCTCCCCCATAGTTGGTCCATGAGGTCTGGGTGGAGCTGATGCCTCCCTCTGCTCCAGGGGCTGGCACATGCCCAAGCCTGACCAATTTGTCTGTTGGATTGGCCATAATAGCCAATGTTTGGTACAGAGAAGGGCATGTGACCCCATGCAAGCCAATGAGATTCCTATCTGAAACTTTGCTAGTGCTCTTAGGAAGAAGGCATACCTTCTACATTGGATTGCTAAGCTGGTAGAATGTAAGTCTGGAGCTGCTGAAGGGAATCTTTGCCTCCCTCCAGCCTGAGGCTGAAGTCTGTGCAAAAGAGAGAGCAATGTGAGAAACTGATTCCTGATGCCATTATTTGAGTGCCTGGATCCAGCCATGCCTGAAGCTCCTACACTTGTCCATAATATAAGCCAATATATTCCTTTCTTGTTTTTTGTTTTGGTGGGATTTTTTTTTTGCTTTAGCCTATTTGAGTGTTCCAACTAAAAAAATTAAATTCATAATTTTCCCGACATCACTCTTCAAAGTGAGGGCCAGAGGATGAGATTGGGGCTTCTAGAGAGGAACTACAAAGTCAAGTAAACATCAAGGATGGACAAAATGGATTCCTTTAATTCCATGTGTGAACTACTTTCAGAGTGTCAGAAGGATTAAAGAAAAAAAAGAAACAACGAAAGAAGCATCAGTGGGAGCCAGTTTGGCTTTACGCTGCTTTTTAAAGAAAGCCTCTCCACAATTAGGATTTCCAAATATAATTCCTCTCTCATTCGACAGAACCCAGTACCTAGACAGCTACTTCTAAAAGTAAGAGAAATAAAACCTGTCTGTTTTCTGATGAATCACAAACACATTTCATCTCTGGCTCTTCTGTTTTGGGGTAGAACTCAAAAGAAGGTGTTTCCCTTCTTTTAAAAAATTAAAATATGTGGAGATTTATATCAATAAATTTGTTCTGCTCTTCTCCCTAAATGTAGATTCTTTTTTGCAAGTGCGGGTGCCTCCCACTTGGAAAGGAGGCTGATGTCAGGCCCATAATATCAACCACGTTGAGGTTTATCCCACATGGTGAAAAGCATCTTGGTCATCCTTTCCTTGGCAATAAACAAGAGCCTCAACAAAGCCAAGACTCAATGATCCCTTTTCTCTTACCTCAACTAGGAGCATCCAGCCTGCTTGAGGCATTGTGAGCAGGACTATAGAATTTAACAAAACTGCAGCCTGTGAGGCATTTCTAACTGGGGGCTCAATCCCTCTCCTTTGCAAATAAAAGCAAATAACAAACCACTAACATTTGGCTGTGGCATCATTAATTAACATGAGGAGACCAAACCTCATTAGGCAATTAATTCCACTTTCTTGAGTAAATGCAGGTGGCAAACGAAGGTCTGTCTTATATCAGGACCCTTCTGCCCCTGTTTCAGATGTGTCTCTTTCCCTGGCACAGCTTTGATGGCAAAAAGCAAAGGCACCTATGTGTTCTTTAAATAGATCTCTGCCCTGGCTGCCTTGACAGCTAATGGCCAAAGGATGCTAACACACAGTGGCATCTGTGTTCGCAAAATCAAGGAAATTTTCCATCAACTGACTTGCTCCTTTATTAAGCGGAAGAGCAATCAGGTATGCAGGAGCAAAGCTTGGCTCAGGGATCTGAACCTCTGAACTGCACTGAGCAGATTGCCCAGGGATGAGGAGGACTCAGATCAATAATAATAACAACATTAATGATCCCAACAACAACGGCAGCAGAAATGGCTATTATTTGCTGAGCCCTTCCAGCAAGCCTGGCTCAGAATCACTGCTTTGTATGCAAGATCTCACCGAATTCTCACAATAACTCTTAAGAAGTAGGTGTTAATATTACCTCAGCATAACAAGAAGCTTGTAGCAGATTGGTTGCAAAAATGGCCCTAATTCTTCCTTTCCCTGTACCCACAGCCCTTGCAATGTGACTTCACATGGCAATGAGGTTTTGCATCTCTGTCCATCAAGAGATGGAACAATTTCTCTACTCCTTGAATCAGGTTGCCCTGTGTCTTACTTTGACCAATAGAATGCCAGGAGCCTAGACTTCAGGGGGCCTTGCAACTTCTACTTCCTCTCTTGAACTCCTGCCCAGTAATAAACCCAAACTGTCCTGCTGGAAGATGAGAGAGGTCACATGAGACACAACTAAGCCCAGCTTAGGCTATCTGTGACCAGCTGGCTCCCCGAGTCCCACAGCCCCTATGCAAACCCAGAAAGACTAGCCAAGCCCTGTCCTGATTGGCATTTCCACCCAGGCTACCTACAGACTAGTGAGCAGTAATAAATGTTTATTGTTATGTGCCACTGGGGTTTTGTGACTGTTTCTTACATAACATTA
This sequence comes from Mesoplodon mirus, assembly GCF_964341445.2. NCBI lineage: Eukaryota > Metazoa > Chordata > Mammalia > Artiodactyla > Ziphiidae > Mesoplodon > Mesoplodon mirus. The sequence goes on from NC_138989.1 coordinate 15,638,557, forward strand.
GCGTAGGAAGAGATAACTGATACAATGAGGAAACTAACTCACGGAGCGATTAAAGCAACTTCCCAGCAAATTTCTTAGCACATAGCTGGTATTCAATAAATATTAGTTAAGTGAGTGAATGAATGACTAAATGAATTGGAATCCCAGTCCAGGTCTGTCCGACACCACAGTCTGAGTGTTTGACTAACAGGCTATACCAGAATGAACATTTCTATCCTAAACAAGTTTGTTCCCTTTCAAAACCATCCAGCACAGACCTGACTCAATAGATGCCCTCTCATTTCTTTTCTCTGCCACCCTTGATTTCTCTCCAGCCAATTTAACTCAATCCCAGCTTTATTATGAAGTCCCTAGAGAAAGTGGGAAATGAAAGTAGTGATAAAAGATGTTGGACACAATTATAATCCACCCCCCGGGAGGAAAAACGTATTTCAACTCAACCTTTCTCTGTTTTTATGTGTTAGATATACTGGATTCTCCCCACTCTCCATCTCTGATCTCTTTTTTTTTTGGCCATGCCACATGGCTTGTAGGATCTTAGTTCCCTGATCAGGGATTCAACCTGAGCCACGGTAGTGAAAGCACCGAGTCCTAACCACTGGACCACTAGGGAATTCCCTGATCTCTATCTTGTAACTAGCAAGTTTAGACCATTTATATTTATTATTATTACTGAGATATTTGAATTTTTCTCTACCATCTTATTTTGTGCTTTCTGTTTACCCTGCTTTTTGCATGGTCCTCCCTCTGCCTCTCCTGCCTCCTATTTCCCCCACTGCTAATAGGAAAGTTATATATTCTTTCTATTCTTTCAGTGGTTACCTTCCCCTTTTAACATGCATATGGGACTTAATCTAAAATGAATCCATTTCTCTATCCTCCTCCAAGACAGTATCTTAGAACAAATTTTAATCTCTATCAACTGTCTTACACATCAAGCACTGTTTCTCCTCTCCCTCAAAGTAGTCAGTTACCCCTGTATCCCCAGGGCCTAGCACAATGCCTGGCACACTGTACCTAGACAATGAATCTTCCTGTATGAATGGATACTTATCATTTGCTTATTATTATGCTTTAAACATATACTATGTTCTTTATACAACTTTTATACTCTTCAAAGGATTTTCATACTCACTAACCCAAACCTTGCAAGGGAAGCAGTAGACATAGTATAATCAAGATACAAGGCTGAGAAGACGCAATGTTTTGGAAGGGTAACAAACCAAAGACAGGAATTTCCAGAGGGTGAAGCCAGTTCTCTGGACTCCCAACTCAGTGGTCTCAGAAGTCTCCAGGGCACTGGCAACTGGGTAAGGTTTAGTGTTCCCTCATTATAAATATTTTATTCACATTTAATAATCATAACACTTTGTACGCAGTGACAGTCTGAGACCTTGTCTCTCATGCTTGAGAGAGTTCTCCATTCATTCCAAACTCTTTGCCCTTATTAAAAATTTGTTAATCCAAAATACCTATTTATATATATCTGTATATCTATGTCTATCTCTATAGAGATCTGTCCCTATAGTTCAATTAATCCATAGATATCTAAAGATAGAGAAGATATATATTTTTTCACAACACGGTTGGTTCCTTTGTTAGGACGTGCTTTGGTACATCTTCTTGGTATCCTTCCCTTCCCTTGTGCCTTTCTTTATGAAGCAAACTTGTTATTTGATTTTCCTTTCCAGTACTCTCAGCCCTCCCCCAATCCCTGCTTCTCCTTTCACTATGGCCTGGCGGTAATGTGGGCAACAAAATGATTCTATCCACTGACACCAGGAAATGAAGGAAGATTCTGTGGAATGCTGAATATCAACATTAATTTTTTAAAAATACACCCCTACCCTCTGTAAAGAGCTTTAATCTTTCTCTTCAGGGGATTAAAACATTTCAAAGTAGCAAATGAAAACTAATTTAATCTCTCCATTCAAGTATGTTCCATCAGCCTATAGATTATTTTTCTGAAAAAAAGATGACAGTGTTGAAAGTGAGAAAAATAAGTAAACTCAATTCGTACTAGCAATCAAAATTTCAAAGCTGGGGTCAAGCCTCATAATGGAAAAGAAATGAAAGATCTTTTCCACACCAGGGAACCAATTCCACCATCATTATATTTTACCTCTTTTTGCTTCTGCAAAGCCCCATCCCTCAAAGAAAGGTCTTATTTATTTTCTCCTCCTCTTCAAATTTCTCTACAAGCCTAGGAGAACAATGTCCCAATGCCAGTACTAATAAGAGCTAGCAATTATTGAGCACTCGCCATGTGTCAATCACTAGTCTAAGTACTTGACATGCTATATAACACATTCAATGGCCCACACAACCCTATGTACTGGGCACCATTATTATTCCCATTTTATAGATAAGGAAACTGAGGCAGAGAGAAGTGACATACCTAGGAGGTGGAAGAGTAGGATCTAAACCCAGGAACATTGCCTCTGGCACCCATGTTCTTCTTTTTTTTTTTTTTTTTTTAATGATCATATGGTTTTTGGGTTTTTTTTTTTTAACATCTTTACTGGAGTATAATTGTTTTACAATGGTGTGTTCGTTTCTGCTATATAACAAAGTGAATCAGCTATATGTATACACATATCCCCATAACTCCTCCCTCTTGCGTCTCCTTCCCACCTTCACTATCCCACCCCTCTAGGTGGACATAAAGCACCAAGCTGATCTCCCGGGCACCCATGTTCTTAACCACTCTATTCCATGGCCTCTCAAGGCCACACCATTACTGTCCCCTAAGAAAAATCCCTGTCCCAGTCAACTCTGTTTCTCCTTCAGAGCACTCTCCACCCCTGTCCACCCTGCTCTGTACGGACTGAGCATACAGGAGGCTGACCTATATAGGCTGCATCATTGGGCTCCCTTGCCCATTGGGTTCGGCTAAGGGGAGGCCCTGACAGGAGGTCAGGGGATGGGAGGAGAGAGAGCTGGCGTATTTATTCCCATGCCCCCCTCCGGTGGAGTCACCACGGGTTGGCCAAGTCCCTTAGCCAAATGCCACCCTGCCCCTGTCAGGTGGAGCTCTCCACAACTTTCTCTCTCAAGCTTCAGGTAACTTGTCCCTCCCCTCATCCCTTAATACCTAAAGCTGTAACCTCCTGCTGGTTCAAGCCCCCTAGTTGCACAATATTTGGAAGATTCCCTAAACCCTGCCTTCCATAGATCTCCTGGGTTTATCTCCTGGGTTGAATGTGCCTCTGTTTCTGGCCTGTTCCTGCCATGCCCCTGGCTGATATGCCTGCCTAGGACAATTCATCAGAATTTCCTCAGGCTATCATTTCGCAGACGGCAAAGAGCCTCTCACCAAAGGAGGTAGAGTCATTTAATACCCTTAGGATATGGTCACTGGTCCATCAGTACCTCCTCTGATACTAAACGAGAACACATATAAATCATTCTTTCTAGAAATATCTACGGATTGCCTTCTAGATATTAGACACCACACTGGGGATACATCTGTGGATGGGACAACCGGGGTCCCTGCCCTAGTGGAGGAGCATAAACACTAGAGGGAGATTCAGGTCATATACCGAATAAATGAGAAATAGAATAGCATGCAACTGTGCAGAGTGAGATGAAGGGAAAGAGCTTCTAACAGGCGAGACCTCCTGAAATGGGTGGCACTTAGACCTGAAGGATAAATAGAGGAAATGGCCAAGCTGGCGGGGTGGGGGCGGGAATTGGGGCCTAGAGTGTTGCAAACAGAGGAAACAGCACATCTGAAGGCTCTGAGGCAGGAAGGACTTTAAAGCAAAGGTGACTGGGACAAAGTTTGTTCAAGTACAGCTACAGCCATTGTTTCCACCACCCCAGAACCAGCAGCAAGACGTTCCATTGGGGACGGTACAGTCTCCTAGGGGGAACTCAGAAAAGTAGAGAAGGGGCATTTTTTTAATTGCAGGGGCTAGGAGGATGCGCCTAGCATTTAGTGTCTGGGGCCAAGGATTCTAAATGCCCTGTAATGTACAGGACAGTTCCTCACCAGAAAGGCTGATGTACTCTGAATGTAAATAACTTCCTTTTTGCGAAACAAACCAACTCACACCTGACATGAGGTGAGGTGGGCTCGAGTGACAGAAGGGAGACCGGCTGAAGTGAATTTGCATCAGGATATTTTTCTCAAAGGACAGGATGAGAGATGAAAGGGAAAGGGAAACTGCAAGAAAGAGAGGATTTGGGAGATTTTCTTTTTGTTAAGTTTAGAGTGAGAGTTGAGAGTGAGAGAAGATTGTTCTAGAAAGTAGCTGCTATCACTGTAGAGCAATCTTTTTCAAACCCTTTAGATGAAGACCCACGGTAAAAACTATGTTTTACATCACAACCCAGTTTATATACACACACACACAAACCCAGATGTGTGACCAAAGCAGAAGTTTCACAAAACAAAACTTCCCCTTATCAAAAAGGATGTTCTCTGTTATGTTCTATTCTATTCTATGCTGATTTCTACCCACTAAATTGACTTCACAACCTACTAAATAGATCTCACTTCTCGGTTTGAAAAACACGGCTGAAGACATAACCAGAGAGTATTTTAAAGATAAAAAATGTGATAGGGCTTCCCTGGTGGCACAGTGGTTGAGAGTCCTCCTGCTGATGCAGGGGACACGGGTTCATGCCCCGGTCCGGGAAGATCCCACATGCTGTGGAGTGGCTGGGCCCGTGAGCCATGGCCGCTGAGCCTGCGCGTCCGGAGCCTGTGCTCCACAACGGGAGAGGCCACAACAGTGAGAGGCCCGCATACCACAAAAAAAAAAAAAGTGATAATACATCATGTTGATGACCATGGGGGGAAATGAACGCTCTCATATACTACAAGTGAGAGCAAGAATTAATGCAATTCCACTAGTGGGCCATTTGGCAATCTGTATCAATATTCTAAATGCATTCGCCTTTGACTCCGCAATTTCACTTCCAGGAATTTCTTTCAGATTTTTTCCCATATGTGCCCAAAGAGGGATGTAAAAGAATACTCACTGCTGCATTGTTTGTAGTGACATAAGATTAGAAACTATATAAATGTCCATCAACAGGACACTGGTAAAGTGAATTATGGGATGTCTTACTATAGAATCCTAAGCAACCATGAAAATAAATGAGGCAAGTTTGAACAAACTGAAATGGAATCAGGTCCAAGATGTATGATATAGTTGAAAAAGCAAGGGCGACATGCTGGTAATTGTTCAGCTGAATGATGAGTACAGAGGGATTTAGCATATCATTCTCTTTACTTCTGTTTATGTTTGAATTTTTCCATAGGTAAAAAATTAAAAAGACAAGTGTCCGAACTATGTTCAGTATGGCACCATTTGTGTTTAAGCCAATTTGCTTTCATAGACAAGAGAATATATAAGAGACTGGAATTAGCGCATGTCTCTGGCAAAAGAACTAGGGAACAGATGTGGGAGGGAGGATTTCAACCTCATATCCTTTTCTGTCTTTTAATTTGTAACCATGTATACCTCTTATCTATGTGTGCATTTATCATTCAAATGGAAAGAAAACTGGTTTGCCAACCTCCATAAGGATAAACACAATTCTACCTGAAATCAAAAGAATCAAGATAATACTTGGGACTTCCCTGGTGGTGCAGTGGTTAAGAATCCACCTGCCGATTCAGGCGACACGGGTTCAAGCCCTGGCATCTGGGAAGATCCCACATGCCGCGGAGCAACTAAGCCCGTGCGCCACAACTACTGAGCCTGTGCTCTAGAGCTCACAAGCCACAACTACTGAAGCCCGCGCACCTAGAGCCTGTCTCCACAACAAGAGAAGCCCGCGCACGGCAATGAAGAGTAGCCCCAGCTCGCTGCAACTAGAGAAAAAGCCGCGCGCAACAACGAAGAACCAATGCAGCCAAAATAAAATAATACCTGAAAACAACAAACATACCAATACACTAAAAAGAATGTACTTCTAACTTTGACCCTTGCCCATACCACACCACACCACTGCCTTTGGGGATTTCCTGGACAACCCAGTAATACATTAAATAGTGTTCAACTGTATTTTTAGGTCAGACTGTTATTTCTTTGAACTGACACAGAACAAAGCCTGGGCCACATGGGATGCCAGTTATACCCACGTTATAATGGAAATGATTTAAAGTTTAACTTGTTCAGTTTCCTCCCTTTAAGAATGACAGAACTACAGTACAGCATTCATCAATAAGAAAATGGTTAATGGGACGAAGTGAGAGAGTGGCATGGACGTATATACACTACCAAATGTAAAACACATAGCTAGAGGGAAGCAGTGCGTAGCACAGGGAGATCAGCTCGATGCTTTGTGACCACCTAGAGGGGTGGGATAGGGAGGGTGGGAGGGAGACGCAAGAGGGAGGGGATATGGGGATATATGTATACGTATAGCTGATTCACTTTGTTGTACAGTGGTAACTAACACAACATTGTAAAAGCAATTATACTCCAATAAAGACTAAAAAAAAAAAAGAAAAGAAAATGGCTAAGTAAGTAATGACATATCTGTATGATGGAATACTGTTATGGACTGAATGTTTGTTGCCCTCCCCCCCACTAACATGCATATGCTGGGTCCCTAACCCCCAGGGTGATGGTATTAGGAGGTGGGTCCTTTGGGAGGTAATTAGGTTTAGATGAGGCCTGAGGGTGGGGACCCCATGGTGGGATTAACATTCTTGTAAGATGAGGAAGAGACACCAAAACTTGCTCTCTCTCTGCCATGTGAGGACACAGAGAAGGAGGCCAGCTGTGAGCCAAGAAGAGGGCTTCCGCAGAAACCACCTCATCTGGCACCTTGATCTTGGACTTCCCAGCCTCCAAAAATGTGAGGAATAAATGTCTATTGTTTAAGCCACCCAGTCTGTGGCATTTTGTTGTGCAGCCTGAGCTGACCAGTAGAAATACCGTGAAGCTATTTAAAAATATAACACACATATATGTACTGACATGGAAAGAACTTTAAGACACATGTTGGGTGGAATAAGCCAGTTGTGATTACAATCTTACAGTATTGTACATTTATGTAAAACACATTCATATAACAATACTATACATATTAATACAGAGATGCATGGAAGATTATCTGGAAATATAAACATCTAACAAATAGGATACTTTAGGAACATGGGAGAGTCATGGTCAAAGGTGATACTGGCTTTGCTTGTAAATTTTAATTTTTTATAAAAATGTATTCTCTGTTACTTATGTAATTTAAAATTATTTCAGGATGTACCCCCTCCAAAAGGTCCAGAAGGGATAGCCTGACCCCAAGCCATATGATCAGTCTACTTCAGGGATATTTCTAGAATTGAAATTCTAAAATCTGCCTCCCAATCTGAGAGTTCTTCCCACAACCACTTAGCTCTCCATCTTAATTCTGAAACCAACAAAAATTACATTCTCCTGCTGAAGAGAGAATAAGGCAGGACCCACATGCCGCCAGACACCAATGAGGAGATAATGCTTTTACACACTAAACATAACATGGTTAGATCTCAACAAGGTTAGCTAAGACAATTAATTTCAAAGTCTTCCAACTGACAGTAATACACAAATCAGCTTCCCCATCAGCTTTAGGAAACTAATTTTGCTGTGGTGAAGAATTCAGTAGGGGGGTTCTGATGCCTTTTCAAGAAGAAGAGGATTCACTTCAAAGGGAGATGAAACTATTTTCTAGAGCAACTTCATAATTATACCACAAGGATAATGTTTACCTCTAAAACACCTCTAAAACCAACACCCAGTAGGAATACGCTGGAAGGAAGAAAGAAGCCTCAAAACAGTGGCAGGTTGAAGTCTGCAAGACATATTCGTGAGAGGAAAATAAAAAGATCAAAAGTCTCAGAAAGTTTATTAGCAATTATAGTAGGCACTAACACTTATTTACTCAGTCAAAAAATATTGAGTACTGATGGTGCCAGGTGCTGGGGACACAGCAGTGTACAAGACACACAGAAATCCTGCCCTCATGACATTCTGGCAATAAACGTTTAAGTGCTACTATAATCTGGGCAGGTGAATAGGGAGCACCCAGGTAAGAGGTTTCTATTTTAAATACAGTGAATTGTCAGGGAAGGTCCCATTGAGAAGGTAATGTTTGAGCAATCACCTGAAGGAGGCAGAAGAGCAAGCCCAGCAGACACCTAAGGGACGTTTGTTCAGGCAGAGGGTATGGCAAGTGCAAAGGTCCTGAGGTAGGGACATATCTAGCATGTGTTTGTGGAGCAGCAAGAGGCTAATATTGCCAGAACAGAGAGACCGAGGGAAGAATTCCAGGAGATATTATGAGAGAGGAGGCCAGGAGCCTGATGGTGAGGGTCCTATAGGTCATTGTAATGACCTGGGCTTCTACTCAGAGAGACAGGTGCCACAGAAGAGTTGAGAGAGCCGGAGTGACGTGAACTTACAAACCACTGAGTGCACTGATGGGGAGCAAGGGGAGAGGTGTAAAGACCAGTGAGGAGGTCACTGCAATAACCCAGTGGGAAGATAATTCATCGAGTACTTGCTGTGAGCTAGGGACTTTACAAACCACATCTTTTTGTTTGCTTGTTTGAATTGAGATATAATCCCCACACCATAAAACTCACTATTTAAAATTGTACAGTTCATAGACCCACAGACATAGAAAATAAACTTATGGTTATCAAAGGGGAAAAGTGGGGGTGGGGAGGGATAAATCAGGAGTTTGGGATTAACATATACACACCATTATATATAAAGTAGATAAATAACAAGGACCTACTGTATAGCACAGGGAACTATACTCAATATTTTGTTATAACCTGTAAGTGAAAAGAATCTGAAAAAGGATATATATGGATTTTGATAGATCTGAATCACTTTGCCGTACACCTGAAACTAACACAACATTGTAAATCAACCATACTTCAATAAAAATAATAAAAAATAAAATTGTACAGTTCAGTAGTTTTTAAATGTTCACAAGGCTGTGCAGCCATTAACGCTATCTAATTCCTGAGCATTTTCATCACCCCCAAAAGAAACCCTGTACCTGTTAGAAATTCACTTCTCATTCTCCCTGCTCCCAGCCTCTGGCAACCACTAATTACTTTCTATCTCTATAGGTTTGCCCATTCTGGACATTTTCCATAAGTGGGATCACACAGTATGTGACCTTTCAGCTCTGGCTTCTTCCTCTCAGCATCCTGTTTTCAAGGTTCCTCCATGTTGCAGCCTGTATCAGTCCATTATGGCTGAAGAATATTGTAACATCTTATCCAATCCCCACAAAAGCCCCACAAGGAAAAGCTGTCATTACCATGCCAGTTTTCTGATGAGAAACTGCAGCACTGAAAGGTCAAGTAACTAGCCCAAAGGCAAACCAGAGAGTGGAAGAGCTGGCCTTGACCTCAGAACACTGACTATTCTCCAACACTGACTATTTGACCACGTCGTTAACTGCATTTCTGAATGGTGGCGTGAACAAGGACCCCAGCAAGGCCCCTCATTGGACTGGGGAAGTGGGGACCCTGATTTCATACAGTCAGGCAAGGCTGTGACTGAAACTCAAACATCGTGACATCCTATTCAGCGGGGTTCCACTCTAGAACCTCCTTGCTGCCCTGGTGGGTCCTTCTCATTCTGGGTGGAGTCAGAGGAAATGGCTGAGGGTGAGATCAAGGAGGTGGGCAGTGGGGGGTGGGAGCAAAATGCCAACAGCACTGCCTCCCCACAGCTGAACTCAACAAACATCAATTCAGCTTAACCAACATTTACTAAGCACCTACTGTGTGCTAGATCTGTGTGAATAGAAGCCTCAATAAGATGTGGTCCTAGCCCTTGAAAAATTCACATGGCTGGTGGGGAAACCACTATCCCCGTGTTATCTCAAAGAAGACGCTCTGTCTTTGCCATCTTTGCATCCGCTAGGAACCTTGCCCCGGCGCCAGGTACACAGCATTCTTCCAACAGACATTTGCTGAGGAACATCTCTGTACTAGGGATGTGACCGGTTCCCCTTAGCTCTTTCTTATTAACCCTGCTCCACCTACAACCTTCCTTCAAATGGGCCGTTTAATGTCCTACGCAATCCCCCAGCCACACCTGTTTGAGAAAGGGGTGGTCAACACACTCACACAGTACCAATCAGAATTCTGTTGCTGAGAATTTGAACTGGGCTCTAAAGACTGAGCTATTTTGCTCTGGGGAGGAGTGGCAACCACTGTCAGGGCTCCATCCAGATTGCCTTGGATCCCTTTACCATTTTCATGCATGCTGGCTGCCTCACAGGTGACACAGAGAACCTCAAGAGTCTGGGAATTCCCTTAACTAGTGACTGACAGGTGCAGGGGCGCAAATACTCCAACCCTCTCGCCTCCTTATAGGGACAACTCCAAAGTTTGACTACACTGTCTCCAGAGCTGCCCCTGCAGGATTAAGTGAAGATTACTCCCTTGGAACTGTCCTTGGTACCACATCCCTGCATGGCCTCTTTTCCTTCCCTTGAGATCCCTATTTCCCTCCTTCCCCTCCCAGTTTCCCCTGAGAATGCTTCCTCATAAATCCTTTTCACATGAATCCTCATCTCAGGGTCTGCTTCTGGGAAACAAGCATTGCTTGTCCATTCTCTGTTCTGTGAGGAACATCAGGGACCTGTGGAGTCTTCTCTTAACTGCTTCTACCCTTGCTGTGGGCAGAAATAATCTCACAAGTCACCCCTAACATCTCAGAGTCCAAATTTAGGGAGGCTGGCCTTTCTTCCCCCAAAACTGGAATTTGGGCATAACAGTAATAACACATATTCAGCTGAAACATCACACCTTCCCCTCTACCACTTCCATGACCTTTGGTCCACTCTCATTCCCTGTGGTTTCCCAAGGGATAAACACATGACCCAAATCTGACCGATCAGTTTATTCCATCTTCCTGGTCATAGTGACTGGATCAAGGATGGGCACATGACAAAGTGGTCCAATGAGAAGCAATTCTAGATTCTCTCAGGACCCAGAAATGGAAAGGATCTCCATTTCTCCTGGTGTTATTACAATGGATAGAGGTATACCTGAATTGCCACTAGCAAGAATGAACATACTGAAGAACGAAGCCAACACAAAGGGAAATAGATCTGAGAGGAAGAGAAAGTCCTGATGGTATTATTTGAGTCCCTAGATCCAGCCATACCTGAGGCCAATAATATTAGATCCTTCAGTTATTTGAACAAAAAGCTTTTTTTTTTTTTTTTTTTTTTTTTTTTGCTTCAACCACTTACAATCCATCAGGGGAAAGACAGGGTAAAAGAGGAAAAATTATAACTTATAATGAAATAATAATATTTAGTGAATATTTATGATAAGCCAGGTACTACACTGTGTTTACCTAGATTTTTTTCATTGAATCTACACACCTCTCTATGAAGTAGGTACTATTATTGTCCGGTATTTTATTGATGAGGAAACTAAGGCTCAGAGAGGTCAAATCACCTGCCTAAGGTCACAGAGTTTGGAAATGGCAGAACCAGATTTTTTTTTTTAACATCTTTATTGGAGTATAATTGCTTTTCAATAGTGTGTTAGTTTCTGCTGTATAACAAAGTGTATCAGATATACATAAACATATATCCCCATATCTCTTCACTCTTGCGTCTCCCTCCCGCCCTCCCTGTCCCACCCCTCTAGGTGGTCACAAAGCACCGAGCTGATCCCCCTGTGCTATGTGGCTGCTTCCCACTAGCTATGTATTTTACATTTGGTAGTGTATATATGTCCATACCACTCTCTCACTTTGTCCCAGCTTACCCTTCCCCCTTCCTGTGTCTTCAAGTCCATTCTCTACATCTCTACATCTACACCTGTCCTGCCCCTAGGTTCTTCAGAACCTTCTTTTTTTTTTTTTTAGATTCCATATATATGTGTTAGCATATGGTATTTGTTTTTCTCTTTCTGACTTACTTCACTCTGTATGACAGTCTCTAGGTCCATTCACCTCACTACAAATAACTCAATTTCATTTCTTTCTATGGCTGAGTAATATTGCATTGTATATATGTGCCACATCTTCTTTATCCTTTCATCTGTCGATGGACACTTAGGTTGCTTCCATGTCCTGGCTATTGTAAATAGAGCTGCAATGAACATTCTGGTACATGACTCTTTTTGAATTATGGTTTTCTCAGGGTATATGCCCAGTAGTGGGATTGCTGGGTCATATGGTAGTTCTATTTTTAGTTTTTTAAGGAAACTCCGTACTGTCCTCCATAGTGGCTTATCCATTTACATTCCCACCAACAGTGCAAGAGGGTGCAGAGCCAGAATGTGAACCCAAGCAGTGTGACTGCGGATTCTACGTACTGGAACCATTCTGCTGAGTGGTCAACTGAGCTACAGGTGGAATGAGAAAAGTAGATAGGAAAGGCTTGAACCAAGCTATACATGGCTCTGCCCCGGTTTCATTTTGGAGGACAGCCCCTCCAAGGGCACAGCTGTGGGTCACAGGTCTGCATGGCAAACACCTTTTCCACCCATCAGCGGGTGTCCTCATGGGCTCAGGTCACCTGGCCCTGCTGAGAAGATAAATGGGACCCTTGTTGAGGGACATAATTTGAAATGCAAAAGGTAGGAGCAGCAGGTTGCTGCCACCCACTGGCCGCCACCTCTCACAGAGCCCCTCCCCACACGCAGACTTCCCTGGAAGGACCCACTTTTTCCATGATTGTGACTGTCTCCTGGCAGGTATTGCAATTGGACCCCCACTATAGTTTCCCCACTCCACAGAGTAGACTACAGGGGGTGTATTTGCTTTTTATTTTGGAGAAGGTAGATGGGAGTAGATTCTGAAATCCGCCCATTGCCTACTTACCAGTTCCCTCATACTCTTAGAATGTGCATGCATGGGTGCACACACACACACATACATGCACACACAGCTCTCTGTTGATGCAAATTATGCCCTTCCTTCAAAGCCCCCTGAAATGTCACCACTTGTGGTAAGCCTTCCTTGAACACCCAAACTGGATCCACCTCTCTTGTCTCAGAACACCAAGAATCAGAGTCACTTAGAGGAAACCAAGTTCAAAGAGATTAAATGACCCAAGTCTACATGGTATACATGTCAAAGCCACAACTGGATTTCAAGTCTCCTCATGCCTCTCTCCAGACCAGTTCTCTTCCATGAGATCAAGAGTTCTAATTATCTGTATCCCATTGCGGAACACTTTTTTAACTGGCAGATAGCATTCATCATATCAGTGTTGACTGACTGGTTATAGCTGTCTGGAACACTGTGTTGAGAAGGATGCAGAAGGTCACTGTGTTGTGCTCAGTGCCAAGATGGATGACCAATGTCTGCCACAGACGTAGACTGGAGAGTGATGTCACATATGCCATGTATCTGCCACGGTGTTTTACCTTTCAGAATGTCCCAGGCAGAATTAGCTGCTCCTTGACCTGGATTCCCATATCAATTTAAACGTATTTGAGAACGTTTCACATTGTGCTGTAACCATATGTCTGCGTGTCTCTCCCATTAGATAGTGAGTGGCTTGAGGACACAAACCACTTGTGCATTCCTTCAGTCAGTGCCTTGAGTGAACCAAAGCAGATTCTCAGTAACTGTCTGAATGTTGCATCATTCAGATTTGTGAATCATAATTTCACAAGTTTATGTCTTCTTTAAACAACTCTCATGAGAGCAGGCATCATATCACATTGTGCCTAGCATAATGCTGAATGTGTATTTAACTTAATTTATTTGCTATTAGTTGTAGAGTGCTTACTATATGCCAGGTGCATGATATGGGCTTACCATATATTGCTGCATTTATCTCTCTTCTACACTCTAGAAGTTAGCTATTAACCCTACTTTACAAATGAGGGCACTGAGATTCAGAGAGTCTATTCAACTTGCCCAGGGTCACACAGCTAGTAAGCAGCAGAGCTGGGATTTAAATCTGGGTCTCTGTGACAGCAATTTTGGCTGATTGATCACCATTATACTAAAGAGTAGTGGTCAGTGAGGAGGAAATGAAAATACCTACATTTAAAATCTAGAAACTGATGTGGGGCTTGAGGTGCCATGTTTCATCTTATTAAATGTGGCGTCTCAGCTCAGAGCCTCTTTGGGGTGGTTGCCAGAGTCTGAGCCAGGCTGAAGTGGCCACTGTGCAGTGAACATCCACGCTGCCTGGACTCAGACTGCCTGGTCCAGCCCAGTGTGACTCAGCACCTGGAAACTTGTGCTTCTTTAAATAGATCCTGCTCTCAGCTGGGTCTCAGCGGTGAGCAGTGACTTACCCGTCATCAGAGGGAGTTATCCTGGGGCTTGCTGAGCTGCTGTGCCAGAGTGGAGCCGAGGGACATACGGGGCACAGGAAGAAGGCTGTTGGTGGCTGTAACCCTGTTAAGAGAATTAAGAGAATGGCTGAGTGAGACACTACCCAGAAGCAGGGGGTTTGTCTACACCCATCACCCAAAGTGGTCTTTTGGGGTTTAGTGCCATGCTCCTCCTTTCCCCCAAAGCCCCTGCAGCTTTGTGGAGGAACCACAAACAAGGCGGGCCAGGTCAGGAGACCTATGTTCCAATGCCAGCTTTGCCACCAAAGAGCTACATGACCTTGGGCAAGTCCTTCACTTTCCTATCCTCTCATCCATCAAGTGACACTCTAATTACAAGTGCACAACAGGAGGCAGATGACAGCCTGATTGTTCTCAACGGAGGATCAGCCGAATGACTTACGGTCCATCTACACCCTGCAACAAATGCTACTCAGGTGGGAGAGGCAATTGACATGTGCGGAAATGAAACCATCTCCGAGTAGGTGTGGGACAATGAGCTGCCACCTGACTGTTTTAAGTGATGTCCTATATAGTCACATACAGCAGAGTATTCGTAGAACATCTCTGAAAGGATACATGCACACACATTCTGGTGGGTCACATGAGTACTAGTTTGGAGGTGAGCAGAACTGGGTTGAAAGCTCAACTTGATCATGTAGCTGGGTAGTCAACTGAACTTCCCAATGCCTCATGCCTTAGCAGATATAAGGGATATTAAGGGACCAGAGCAGCTGCCACAGGAGGAATGACAATAGCAAGGATGGTGGCAACAACCACTGTCTGTAACCCCATGAGAACAGCACGAGCTGTTGCTAAGCTCACTCTGGCCAGAAAGCAAGACAGGTGCATGGCTCATGAAAGTCGTCACATAAGCTGGATTTAATACATCTTGCATCCCGGTGAGAGCCCAGATTCACAACCTTAATATTCACACTATGATGTCAACCTGCCACCTGTTCATCTAGTGTATAAAGCACATAGATCCACTGCCGACCACCCATCTCGGAGAATGAATTAGGTCTTCTGGGCTTGGGAAGCATACGATCCCAGTCTACTCCACTCCCACTGAATGTCCTGCTAAGGACCAAGACAGCTCTCTGGATATTCTCAGCCCTTTTCTCCAGAAGGCTGCTTACTTGGATCTTGTTACTTCAGCCTCTGGCAGAACTGTCCATCAGGAGTGGCACTTAAATGGGAGATTCTGGGCTTTTTATCAAAGAACACAATAAATAACCATAACCATGCCAAATCCTGCCAGGTTTTATTTGGGACATTGAACCATGGTATTCCGTGCCCCTATTTAAATTCATCTTATTCCACTCATTTGTTTATTCAGCAAATACGTAGTGAGGGAATCAATAAGAAAAAGACAATCTAATAGAAAAATGGTTAAAAGGTAATGAATAGGCAGTTCATAGAAAAGAAAACACAACTGACTCTAAAGCATTTGAAAAGATCAATTGTACTCAAAAAAAGAGAGAAATGCAAATTGAAGCTACACTGAGATACCATTTTCCCCATCACATTGGCAAAAATTCAAAAGGTTAATAACACCCTTTGCTGGTGAGGCTGGGAGGAAATAGGTATTCTCAAGCACTGCCAGTAGGAGTGTTGCCATGGTGTGCTATAATTTGATAATATCTATCAAAATTATGAATGCAGATATTCTTTGACACAGCAACTTCCCTTCTGGGAATTTATCCTGCAGCGATATTTGGACTTGTACGAAATAATGTATATACAAGGTTATTCACTGCAGAATTGTAAAGGCAAAATACTGGGAAAAATCTAGATGCTTTTAAGCAGACTAGTTGAATAAATAAGAATACATCCAAACAATGACATTCTATATAATTTTTTCAAAGAATGAGCTATCTCTCTATTCACTGAATACAGAAAGACTTCCATGATATACTGGCAAATAATAAGACACAGAGGAATATGGATATGGCTTTCCCACAGTAACACTGCCTAACAAACCGCCCCAAAACTTAAAAGAGTAATCATTCATTCTCATGCTCATGGATCCAAGAGTTGGTTGGGGTTCTGCCAGTCTTGGCTGGGCTCAGCAGGGTGGCTCTACTTAGAGCTGCCCTCCATGTTCTGTTTGAATCTGTTCCACATTCCTCATTCAAGGGCGTGGTGAAGGGGCAATAGTTAACCATGGCATGCTCCTCTCTTGGCGGATCATGGAACACAAGAGAGCAAGACCGGCTGCATAAAAGCATTTCAGGACTCTCACCTCTTGTCAGCTCACATCCCATTGGCCAAAACAAGTAACATGGCCAAGTCCAAAGTCAAGAGGTGAAGGAAACCCACCATGAGACCACAGCAAGGATGTGGATGTACGATACCACCAGAGGGGAGTGAAGAATGGGATCAGTAACTGAACCTAACACACATTCAACACTCATTCAACTTTACTTATCTTTGCAAAAGATGTCTGACCTTCCTGCCTCCCTTGTATAAAGACCCTTGTAATTACATTGCTCCCCCTAATCCCAGAAAATCCAGGATAATCTTCTCACCTCAAAATCCTTAATTTAATTGCATCTGCTAATTCCCTTTTGCCATGTAAGGTAATATATTTACAGGTTCTGAGAATTAGGACATGGACATCTTAAGACGGCCATTATTCAGCCAACCATAGCTGAGATTCAAACCCAAGCTTCTCTAAACCCTAATCATGTGCTCTTTTCACTGTTCTTTGCTGCTTCCACAAAATCTGTGAAATCATTAATCCTAGGGTTTCCATGGGTCTACGAAGAGAGCGAAGCATATTTCTCTGCAGATTGGACAAGTCACAGAAATACTACATGCTCTACCAAAGAGAAATGTCCCCCATTTCCAATTGGAGCTGGCAGGGCTATTCATAAGGTAGGGCACCAAAGGGTGTTCCCCACCACCCCTGCTGTTAGCCAGGTGAGGCTTCAAGAAGTGGCCAATGTGGCTTTTCAGCATTATTCATTTGTTTCCTTGTTTGTTATCTCTTCCACTAGAATGTCAGCCCCAGGAGAGTGGGGACATATCCATCACACTCACCATAGTGTTCCCAGAGCCCAAAAGAGCCCAGCACAGAGCTGGCATTCCATTGATAAATACAAACCCCAAAGTTGCCCTGATCCAATGGATAGGATTTCACTTGGGTATAAAATTTAAAGATGGGGAAGGGAATCCAGTATTCCCAGAATCGTGCCCAGAATCCCTTACCTTTGGGAGGTGTTGATGTGAAAGCTGAGGTCCCTGGTCAGGACTATAATGAGGGGGAAACATGAGCAAGATTTGCCTAGCTGTGCCCTTCTGAGAACAGAGGTTACATCTCTTGAACATTCTACGTGAAGCATTCTGAATCGATCATGCTTAGGCATCAGTAACAATCCACCTATGAAAAATTCTCCCACAAGGGCACAAAGATAGATGTACAAGGATATTCACTGTACTGTGTGTAACAGCAAAAAACTGGACACAGCCCAATGTCCATCAATAAGGGTCTGGGGAAATAAATGATCATACAGTCACAATGATGGAATGCCATGCAGCTATTAAAAGAATGGGATAGAAGGGGAAAGATGTCCAAGATACATTGCTAAGTAAAAACAGTAAGTTGCAGGAAATACAAAGCACGGTCCTATATTAAAAAAATAATATATATCAAAACTCATCATTCTTGATGTTAAAAAAAAACTCATCAAACTGTATACTTCACTGTGCATTTTACTGTATGTAAATTATAATTCAATAAAAGAAAAACAATGTATGTATGCCTTCTAGTTCTTTGATTTTAAGAAGCAATTTTTCACATTGTTTTTGAAATTAAGACTTGCCTTTTCACGTAATGCAGAATTTTATGTTTTGTTGAAAGGCTGATAAGTCAAAAGAGTAGCTTACCAATGATGGTGATTTAGAATAGAAGAAATGCAAAGGAAATACATTAGCATATACATAGAAAGTAAACAAGATAAGCATATGCGTAGAAAAGCTAAAAACATAGACATTTTGAATTTAGGAGTGAAATAATGGAGAGCAGAAGGTGTAGGAACTAAGTAATATATCTCTATAATCGAATTTTTTACTAGGGAGACACATTAGTAATGAGAAACAAATAAAGGGTAAGGAAAAACTCTTTCTGTGACCTATACCTTTTGTGGGGAAGAGTGGAAACTCACTTTGTATTCAGGAAGATCAGGGGCGTCAAAGGGCATTTTGACAATTTAACAGGCCAAGAGAATTGAACCTCATTTGTGTTTTTAAAATAGAAAGAACTTTGTTGTTGTTTTCTGATTACAAAAGTAATATTTGGGACTGCCCTGGCGACGCAGTGATTAATAATCGCTTGCCAATGCAGGGGACATGGGTTCGAACCCTGGTTCGGGAAGATCCCACATGCCGCGGAGCAACTAAGCCCATGTGCCACAACTACTGAGCCTGAGCTCTAGAGCCCGCGAGCCACAAGTGCTGAAGCCCGAACGACCTACAGCCCGTGCTCCACAACTAGAGAAGCCACTGCAATGAGAAGCCGGCGCACTGCAATGAAGAGTAGCCCCCGCTCGCCACAACTAGAAAAAACCTGCACACAGCAATGAAGACCCAACACAGCCAAAAAAAAAAAAATTAATATGTGTTCATTGTATAATTAAACACCCAAACAACACAGAAAGCTGGCATTGAAAATTACCCACAATCCCACACTCTACCCCCCAAAAGAGCGAATCTCAAAATTGGGGTGCATACCCTCACTTACAAAAGCAGCTCCAATCTTTATGCACTATTTTAAAACCCAATTTTGTCCCTCTTAATATGTAAACAATATCTTTGCATGTCATAGTATAATATACATCATTTTAATGACCACCCAATATATTACATCACATTTTTTACACTGTAATTGGTATAAGAGAGACCCTATTGTTGCACATTTACATAGTTTCCAATTTTTTGCCAATGTAAATAATGGTGCAAAGAAAATTCTCATACATATATTTTTAGGCATTTATCTGATTATTTACTGAGGGTAAATTCCTAGAAGTTTAATTTGCTGAGTGAAGAAGCTTACACATTCTGAAGGCTTCTGATCCTTGTTGACCACATTTTCTCTCTATAACAGGAGTCATCATTAGCATTATCAGTTATTGAGCACGGACTTCATGCCAAGTCTTTCACTCCTTCTGAACAATCCTATGAGGCTGGTGTTTTTATTATCTCTCATTCTACAGATGGGGAAACTGAGGCTTGAGAGGTATATAACCTCTCAACATCACACAACTAAAAACTGGCACAGCCAAAAATAAAACCCAGATCTGTCTGTCTCCAAAGGTCAAGCTCACAGTCACAGCACTTTGCTGCCTGCTATTAATATGGTTTCTAGAATAGTCCTATCATTTCATCATCCACCCAACAGTGCATGAGAAAGCCCACGTCCTCACTTATTTCCCCCTTCGCCCAAACTGAGTATTCTCATTTGAATCATGTAGGGAGTATGCAGTTGCAAGCAACAGAAAATGCAACTCAAACTGGCTTAAATAATAAAGTGATTCATTGGCTCAAATAACCAAAGTCCTACCGAAGGCTAAGTGTCAAGGACAGCTTCATTCGGCAGCACAATGGTGAGACCAAGGTTCAGGTTTTGTTCCTTCTCCCTGTCTCCTAGGGTGCTGGCTTCACCCTCCACTGACTCTCCTTCATGGTCTCAAGATAGCCCCGACAACTCCCAAGGCTGTGTACTTTATTCCCCAAGTCTGGACAGGAAAGAGAAGGTTGACTTTGGAAGTCCTCTCAGAAGAGTGGGAAAGATTTCCCAGATCCTTTAGCTTCTCAGTAGCCTGAATTGCCCCAGATCCTCATCTTGAATGAGTAACTGTGGCCAGGGGGTAGGATTATGATGATGAGTTTAGGCCTGAGCTACATATTTCCATTCCTAGATCCCAGAGTGGGGGTTGATTTAGCTTCCTCTAAGGGCTAAAGAGAAAAGGTGTGGAATGAAAGTCAGGACACATGTCAAGAGAAGGAAGGTTGGATTTGGGGGATGGTAGCATACACTCTTGTGCCCTACCCATCTCCTCTTGGGCCTTACCATTGTCGTGTACCCTACATGCCATTCTATCCTTGCTCATGGCAGGGAGGAGTTTCAGGGAATTAACATCCCCAGGGAGCAGCCTGAAACCAATAATGATAGAGAAGGTGTATAAATAACCCAGTTCCCTCACCCCTTAGGTGGGTCATCATGCTCTACAGTAGCTCCCAGAGCTCTTCAATGGGATTAAGCTCCAGTTGCCCACAGTAATAACTGACTGGTGACTCAGTCTTTTTCTCATACCCCACTGGCCTCCCAATGTTTCCTGGGACCGCCTCTCAAATAAACCACTTACACCTGACTCCCTCACTTGGGGTCTGTGTCTGGGGAACCCAAACTAAGACAGTTAGTGCAACTGCAAAGTCCACTACATTAATGTTTTTGATGTTTTTGGTCTTTGTCTAATTTAAGCACATTCTACATAGATAAAAGTGCAGTGTTACTATGGAAGATAGATGTTCATGTGGCAGCTCTCCACGCTGATGAAAGAACAATATCTACCCCTAAGCTACCTCCTTCACCTTCAGTGTGAAGGAGAAAGGAGGCCCCGTTCCTTCAGAAACCACTCTGCATGCACTACTACCTCAACAGTGACCAGACAAGAATGCATTATTAAGCACCCCATCGTGAGGCTGTCACGCAGATATAGACATCTGGACTCCTTGGTGAGATTCCTTTAGGAAAAAGAGAGAGAACTCTAAAAACTGACTCAGCCCATGGTAGATTGGGGTTTTTAATATATCTCTTTCTGGGAGTGTTTGCTATAAACAAACTATAAGTCTGGTGGAGAGGTAAAAAGGAAGCCCTTCCTCAAAAGATGCCACACATTAATTTTTAAGTTCACTCCCAAAAGATGTCCCCTTTTGCACCTGTTAATGTGATCTGTATGACAATCACTTATTTATAATTAATTGCCATGTAGCTTTGCATGGCTGGATGCAGCCTTGGCAAGTGGCTGATTTCTATCTGAAAAAGATGTGTGAGCAGCTTTCTTTCAGGGATGAGCCATAAACTAAGCAGATTTCTAGCTCAGCAATGGTCCTTTTTGAAGAGAAAAACCTCTAGACTCTTTAAAATGGCGCCCGATTCTCTGAGTCTGAGAGTAGGGAAGGAAGTAAAAGATGATTGAATTCAACTGCCTCCTTTTACAGATGAGAGAACTGAAGGCCAGGAAAGAGAAATCTCTACGTTTACTAAGTGAGGTAGTACAGAGCCAAAGCGTCCTAACTCCCAGCTCAGTGTCTGTCCCACTAAACCCTATGCCCACACCCAGAGCACTGAGGAAACAGACAAAACATATTTCTGTTCCCAGTAGGCAGGGCTGCAGGCTGTTCGACCAAATGGATTGAAGGCAGAGGCAGGAATAATGCCTGGCCTAGAATGACCTTGAAAACACATCATTCTCTCTCTCTCTCTCTCTGTCTCTCTCTCTCGCTCGCTCAGAGGAGACTAATTCTGGGATGAACTGGAATTCTTGAGGTAACACACGGAAGGTTACTTAGACCAAGAGGAGCAAATGTAAATGCCTTTAAGCTCCACACAGGCAATGGGCGAAGGAGGTGGGAGGTGAACCGCAGGGAGTAGAGAGGCCTGGCAAACATGCGAGCCCTTGCCCGTCTCAACCATCCCAGCACGGACAAACCGCCTAAATTTTTTAAGAGAGACCACAAGTCCAAAGTGTGATAGGAAAAAGTGTTACATAATATCTTCCAGCTTTTAAATCTTGGTAACTGACATAATTTTTTAAATAAAAGATTTAAGCTCCATACCAGCCAAACAAAACACATCATCTCCCAAAATATCAGTTTGTAATTACTGGCACAGGGTAATACCACCTGGTGGCAGATCTGGTCATTTCTTCATTCAAACATGCATTCGTACGTTCGGGTTCAACAGCAGTGATTCTTAAATCTTCCTACACTTCAGAATCACCTCGGAAGCTTAAAAATCCCAGATCTTACATTATGCCAGTCACACCAGAATGTTCAGGAGTGAGAGCCAGGCATCAGGAAGTTTTAAATACACCTGGATGATTCCAGTCTGCAGGCAAGTTTGGGAATAGCTGCTCTACAATGAGCCAGGCTGTAGGTTAGCTACTAGGGACACAAGGATGACCAGGACAGACATATTCCCTGTCCTCACAGGGCTTACAGCTCAGTGAGGGATTCAAACAGATAACCAGATGTGGCCACAGCTGTCAGCTATCCACCAAACCTGTTCCCCTCCCCACCATCTTCCAGGGCGCATGCTGGACTAAATTTCCCAGCATCCTTCACAGGTAGATGGAGCCACGAATCTGAATTCTGGCCAGTAGAATGTGAGCAGAAGCCACCTGTGTCACTTCCAGGGGTGACAAATGAAACACGCCAGATCTGCGCTTCTATGTTCCTTGATCCCTGTTGCCACGCGTTGAGGATGGCAGAGCCACTGTCAGCCCAGGTGAATGGGTCTGTGACTAACTGTGAGGACCACTTACTGACCTAGACCAGTCACCTCTGAACTACTGTTAAGATCTTGTTACAACAGCCCAACAAATACAGCAAGCAATTATAATACAGACTATGACAGCAATACATCAGATGCTGTGGGAAGACAGATCCAGATAAGGGGGGGGAGATCAGGGAGGGCCTCCTGTTTATTCACACACTCATTCATTCAACAAATATTTCCTGAGCACTTACCTTGCACCAGGCACTGTTCTAGATGCAAGTAATGAAATCAGTAAAGAAGTTATCATCATACAAATCCCTTTTAAAAGTTGCAAGGGGGGGCCTCCCTGGTGGCGCAGTGGTTGAGAGTCCGCCTGCCGATGCGGGGGATACGGGTTCGTGCCCCGGTCTGGGAGGATCCCATATGCCGCGGAGAGGCTGGGCCCGTGAGCCATGGCCGCTGGGCCTGTGCGTCCGGAGCCTGTGCTCCGCAACGGGAGAGGCCACAACAGTGAGAGGCCCGCGTACAGCAAAAAAAAAAAAAAAAAAAAAAAAAAAAGTTGCAAGGGGGACTTCCCTGGTGGCGCTGTGGTTAAGAATCCGCCTGCCAGTGCAAGGGACACGGTTTCGATCCCTGGTCCAGAAAGATCCCACATGCTGCGGAACTAAGCCCGTGCACCACAACTACTGAGCCCGTGCACCACAACTACTGAAGCCCATGTGCCTAGAGCCCATGCTCTGCAAGAAGAGAAGCCACTGCAATGAGAAGCCCATGCACCACAATGAAGAGTAGCCCCACTCACTGCAACTAGAGAAACCCGCGCGCAGTGATGAAGACCCAACACAGCCAAACATAAATATATAAGAATTTAAAAGTTGCGAGGGATACAGCAGTGAAGCAAAGACTCAAAAATCCCTGTCCTCATGGAGTTTAGGCTCTTCAAAGTATAAGGTGTCATTTAAATTCAGACCTAAGGATGAATAAGGCAGGCAGAGATTTGGGGAGGGGGCACAGATATTGGTGCTCCTGGAAAGGGGAAAAACGTGTCACGCAACAGCCATGAGGGTGGGAGAAGGCGGCACTTTGGGGGAGTTTCCAGTAAATTGCAGGTGGCTGAGCACAGAGCGGGAGGCTGGGGGTGATGAGTGGTAAGACAGAGACAGAGGGAGACTGAGACCAAGAGAAATCCAAAGAGACAGAAAAAGAAACTGGCAGAAACAGAGAGATGGAGACAGAACAAGGCAGAGAAACTCTGAGACAGAAACAGACAAAGACAGAGCCAGAGAAACAGCAGACCAGAAAGATCTGACAGGGACAATGTGACAGCATTACAGGGCCACCTCCTCCTGATCCCACACCCTCCTTGTTTGTACATGGGAGACAGATGTCCAATTTACTTAAGCTTGCCTTGCTTTGTTGAGAAGGTAAATATTTGATCTCCGACAACTCCCAGAGATTTCTCCTCTATGAAAAGAGCACCTTTAATTAGCCTGAGAGCAAGCCCCTGCTTGGCTGGGGCAGAGCCAGCAGGGAGGTTTGTAATTCACAGCCTGGGGCTTGGGTTGAGGGATAGAGGGCAGGAGTGGGCATCAGGAGACTTGAGTTCTAGACCCTCTCTGACTCTGGGCAGCTGTGGGGTCTGCGCCTCAGTTTCTTCATTTGGAAAATGAGTGAGTACTTTCCTACTCTGACACTTTGTGGCAGCACTTACTGAGGTTTGTGATCCTATGTTTAACTGTGAGATCGTTTAATGGATGTTTTTCACAGGAGAGCTTGAGAGCAGTCTTATCCACAGATGAACACGTAGTAGGTGTTCAAGAGCATTGACTTGTTAAAGGAAGGAAGGAGGAGGGGGGAAGAGGGATAGAAGGAAGGAACGAAGAATGTAGGGAGAGAGGGAGGGAGGAAGGAAGGGAGGGAGGGAGGAAGGGAGGAGGAAGGCAGGCAGGAAGAAAGGAAAAGATGTTAAAGACATAACGAGTACTATGGCAAGGAAGCAAGGAAGAACAGGATACAAGGGGATTGAACCTCACCTGGATTAAATCTTTAGGAAGAGAAAGCCAGCAGGATGGGTCTAAAATAGCCTTGCTGCATTCCCCAGGGAAGCTCATAAATTTTGTGCCCCTTGTAGAGGCACCCACAGTTCCACAACCACAAACAGAGGAAGGAGAGACTGGCACGTAGAGGTGGCCACCCCCCGGGAAGCCACAGAGTTTGGTGGCCACCCCCCAACCCCCAACCCCTGCCCCACAGTGCAGGCTAAGTGACAGTGATGTGCTGGAGGAGAACGGTGTGAGGAGCCCGGCTCCTAGACATTCTGGAACCAGCCCAAGCTTCCCCAGGGCTTGATGATGGTTCCGAAAAATCCCCAGACGTTCGCTCCTCTCCCTCCTCCTTCTTAGGGCGGAAGTCTCGGAATTTGCTCCTTTCTAGCTAAAACCGAATACTTCTGGACAGTGGGAGGACTTTGGATTTTCAAAGGATAAAAGAGGAGGTGAATTGGTAATGGGAACAAATGAGGAAGTGTCAGCACATCTGGGAAGACAACCAGTTGGGAGATCAAATTCATAAAGACTGGATGGCTCCGTGAGCCCATTTCAATAAGGGAAATGTGAATAAGTGAATAAACGGGGAGAAAAGAAGCTCCTCCTTATAGGAGAATGCAACAATGAAATGTAAAAGGAATGGTGGAGTTAGAAAACCTTCAGTGGATGCTAAAACTCAGAGGTAAACACTGATGAATAGCAAGAGATTTACATAGCCTCAAAGTATCTCCCCACAATTGACTTATTGAATACAAAGGGGAAAATAGTAACCTTACAGTGGAGAAACCTGTTGACCATGTTAACCAAATGATCAAGGTGACCCTCACCAGGAGCAGGACAAGCCGACAGCACGCACCTCCTGATACGATGCACTGAGAATTCAGCACCACATCTGCATTATTCCTGCTGAAAGTACACAGCCTGACACTTGACAACAGTGAAGCATCAGGGAAGCCCAGATTGAGGGACAGTCTACAAAATAACAGGCTTGAATGCTCCGAAGGTGTCAAGGTCAAGAAACAGAGGAGGGCTGAGGAGTTACTCCAGAACAGGGAAGGCTGAAAAGACATGAAAACTCAATGTAATGCAGAATCCTAGATTGGATTCTGGACAGAGAATGAAAAGATATTACTGAGACAGTTGACAAAATTTGAAAATGGATTGTGGATTAGATAATAATGTTATAGAGATGTTAAATTTCCTGCTTTTGAAAATTGAATTGTGGTTATGTAAGAGAACACCCTTTTTCCTGGGATACACACTGAGGTATTTAGTAGTTTAAAAAAAAACTAGAAGAATCTGAACATTGAAGCAGAGGGTAAGGGCTGGTTTTAGGGGTCGGGGGGAACTTCAAATCCCAGCTCTATTATACCCTGGCTATGTGAGCTTGGGCAAGCCACCTAACTCTCTGAGCCTCGGTTTCCTCATTTCTAAAAGGAGACCACCGATGGTGCCTGGCTTCATGGGATTTTTGTGCAAATTTGATGAGGTAACCCACTGCAAGGCCTGAGCACAGTCTCTGGTGCATAAGGATATTAGAGGCAGCTCTAAAGCTAAACGTCTCAGAGTTGGATGACATCCTCAGTGTTTCAGTCTAACTTCCAAATGTGGGTCTCACTGGGAAATGCCCTCCAAGCAAGAAGCACGATTCTAAATATGACTGAGAAAGACAGAGATGTTAGTGCCCTAGTGTAATCCTTTTGTTTTACAAATGAGGAAACTGAAGACTAGAACTGTCAAGATCAAGTGGCTTTGCCAAGTTCAGTCTGAGTCACTAAAAATTTAATTAACACATACTATGTGCAAGGCCAGTGCAAGCCACTGTGGGAGTTTCAAAGATAATCAGGCTCAAAGACTGAGTGTGAAAGCTTGTATGTGCCATTATTAGAAAGTGCTGACGAAGGCAAACCAGAAGGAAATCTCACCCACATCTCCCCATGAAATCTCACCAGTCCCCAGACCTGCATCTTTATCCTGGATTGTCGGGGTGAGCCCTGAATGTAATCGCAAGTGGGAGGCAGAGGGAGATCTAACTCCAAAAGAGGAAATAGGAGAGGAAATGACATAAGCAAGAGGTTGCAAAGATACGACTGCTGACTGTGGGCTCAGAATATGGGTAGAAGCTGGAAAAGACAGGAAATGTATTCTCCCCTAGAGGTTCCTGCCAACACCTTGATTTTAGCCCCATGAGACCCATTTTGGACTTCTGGCCTGCATGACTCTAAGATAATAAACCTGCATTGTTTCAAGCCGCTAAATTTGTGATAATTTGTTACAGCAGCCATAAGAAGCTAATACGCATGCATCGTGCCACCCCACAGCTCCCTTGTTCCTCACAGCACTGTGAGGTCAGGAGCGGTATTTACCCAAAAAAGAACCCAACTTCCTCCTTCAGACCTGGAGGGATAATGACATCCCCCCCCACACACACACTGATAATAACCCCCAGGATACAGCACTATTTCCTACTGATTTCTCCAACTCTGCTCACAGTTTTGGAAATAGCCCTAAATTAAAATAGCTCCTTGAGTAACCCAGTCTGAGAATGCCAACTGTTTCTTGCTGGGACCCTGACTGTTACAGACTCTGAAGAAGTCCAAAGGTTCATCCCTAGACTTCTGCACATTCTAGAACATTCTCACCCCTAGATTTCTACACATCCCAGAGGCTAATTTCCTCACAGTCCTCTCAGCATCCTGGCTCCTGGTGCTGTAGATGCTTCCTCGAATACATGAACTTTATAGACTTTTTATATTGGTATCCTTGTCACCTCTTCAAATCCTCAAAAGAATATACCCACAGCAAGAATTTCCTAACAATGTAATCTTTAACTGAATATTCCACAGGGGGCACAAAGAAGAGGTGTACACCACAGCAACATGAACAGTGGTTGGTGGTCACTGTAGACATCACCACTCCCAAAACGTAACAGAGAAGAACAAACCTGACTCCATGTTGCATCTATTCTTTAGCTCTAACTTTTGTGCTCCACTGCCTGTGCTTAATCGTGCTGGCTCTGCACCTTTGTCTCCTCAATCAGTAAAAGAATGTTACCTGTAGCCTGAAATATACATAATAGCCCTTTCTCAAGGCTCTGCCTCCTAGGCTTGACCTTTAAAGGCATAACACCTTCCATTCATATAGAGATAAAAAGTTGCGTAACAGAAAATAACATTTGCCCTATTGAAGGTTTATAGAAACATTGTGACCAAACCTATGTGGAGAGCTACAGGAACAAAGGATTCCCACATCCCCTCTGGGGTCTGGCTGGCAGCAAGAAGTCTGCACCAGCCATACCCCCTCCCCTTTTAGTATAAAAGAATCCTAAATTGGGTAAGGTGGTTCTTTGGGACACTAGTCCTCCATCTTCTCGGTCTGCTGGCTTTGCAAATAAAGTCCCTATTCCTTGCCCTAACACCTCGGCTCTCAGTTTATTGGCCTGTCTTGCGGCTAGCAGTATGAGCTTAGATTTGGTAACAAAAAGATTTATTGGGCTCTCACTTGGGTCTTCAAGTGCCCCATGCCTCTGTCCGACTTGCTGAGGCACCTCTTCTCCTCCTCCTGTCTCTTTCCTCCTACATCCTCCTTAAAGCTTTGGAGTAAGTCCTAGGACATGTGGACAGAAAGCTCATCCTCTCCCCCAAACACTCATCCAAACAATTTTTTAAATAAAAACAGCTCTATGCCTATGAGGAATTCCAGTGGGAGGAAAGACGTTTTACACCTTCAGTGCGAAAGTAGCATGAGTTTGGAGGTTGAGAAGCAAAACAAAATGAGAGAAAATGAGAAGAGAGAGATTAAGAAGCAAGGAACTTTAGCAACATGGCAGCAGGTGGGAGCCCAGGAAGACAACTGATGAGAAAGTCCACGTAGTGGGAGAGGCTAAGGAAATGCACAATGTTGAACATTTTATTTCAACCTGTTTTCTATTCTGTCTTGAGCTGTGGTCCAACTCAGCCACCCTCAAAACTTCAGCAAAAAGTCCATTACACACAACTCACCTATTTTGGTCATTCTTTGAGGCACAGAGGAGAGGGAATGTGTTCAAAGCACAGCAAAGAGAAAACAACAGCTTCAGGCAGCAAGACACATGGCACATGAAGCCACTTAGAATTCCAAATAAGAAGTGATCAAGAGTACAAAAGCCCTCTGAGAATTCTCAGATATACCCAAGAAGGCATTGGACTTCCCACAGTACATGGGATGGCAGCTTGGACCGTTTTCATTTTGATTTTCAAGGGACAAGTAGCCCCAAAAGTGTGGAGGAACAAGAGACATCCAAATGGTACATGCAGGTGGCACTTTCAGACTTTGAACTTGAGCATTAATGGTCAAGGCCTCACAATTGTAATGCAAAGTAGAGATGTGTCTGAATCTCTGCCGAACTGGGGTGTTAATTACACGTCTGTGAGACAGAGAGTCAGTGAGAAAGCTAAAATTAGCCAACAATCTGATATGTTGACACTTGGCATCAGTAACTGAAGCTTCTATGAAAGACATATTTATGAGATGAGCTTATGTTTCATGATGACATGCAGGCTTTCAGGAGCCCCAAGAAATTCTGAAAGTTCAGCATTTTCTCTGTATCCACCTGTCTATGCATGGTGGTAAGAAAAGCTGCTGGCTTGCCCCCTCCTTGAGGTGGAAGAGAGAAGAAAAAGAGAGGGGCAAAGACATTAGATTAAACCCCAAGTCTTAGTCACTGGAACGTGTTTTTCTGGAGACATTAATATGTATACCCAGAACCAATGCTTTTCAGAAAAGTAAAGCAAAATAAGGCTCTGTGGCTAACTATAGAATTAATTGTGCTTAAACTGCTGAAACTCTTGCCTAGGGTCTCCGAGCTGGGAAAACCATTCTTATTTTATGCCAGAAACTGAACCAAAGGTTTAACTAAAATTATCTCATTTAATCCTCACAAATGCATTACATCGTAGGTAGTATTATTATTACCATTTTACAGATAGGGAAACCAAGGCTCAGAGAAGTGAAGTTACTTAGCTGGTGTCTCAGTCAGGATTTTAAGTATTTACAACAGAGAGAATTTAACGCAGGAAATTGGTTACATAAGTGAAGAGGGAGCAAGGATAGTGAGGCCGCCCAGAGATTAGCGACAGCAGAAAGATGCTCTACCCCTAGGCTGGAGGGATGGAGGGATGGAGGGAGGAGGTCGTATTCCCAGGCGCCTGGGAATAGGTTCACCTGGCAGAAGCTGAAATCTTGAAGGAAGCAGAGAAGGAGGGGGAGAAACACCCTGGTTTCTCCCCTTCCTCCCACATTTTAGTGTAATGCCAATGCCTCCCATTGGCCAGACCCAGCAGGAAGCCAGCTAACAAGGAAGTTGGGAAATGTAGCCCACAGGGATGAGCTCCCAGGACCAGGAGCGCTAGTAAGTGCCTTAGCCACAATTTGACCCAGGTCTGCACCATCCCAGTAAATCACAGCTCCTTTCATGGAAGAACACAGCAGCCAACTTTAAATTTCTTAGGGGTAGCACCTTAGTCACATATGAAACAGGGGAGGCCCAGATGACCCTCCTAGATTCTGGGCAATGCTCGCTATAGACGCAAGGGAGTCACTCAGAGTCATGCGTTCCAACCCCATCTCAGAGGACAGCTCCTTGTGTGACTTTAAACAAATACTTTCACCTCTCTGAGCCTCAGTTTCCTCCTCTGGAAAATGGGTAATAGAAATACACAACCTCACAAAGTTGATTTCAAATTTACAGAGCACGTGGCTCACAGCAAGTACTCCAAAAACTGGACCTAATTACACCACCCTACCATCAATAGTATGTAGCCTACTCTCAGGATTATCATCTTATTTACAGGCAGGGGGGCTCTCATGAGGAGAAGACTGGCAGAGAAGAAACATTAATTTCTCAGTCACGTCTGCAGAGCTGTCCTGGGTATTCTCTCAGAGACCCCTCTGCTATCAAGCAAACTTATTCAAGCTGACTAACAGTTACAACCGGCTCCCAGGAAAGAATAACTAGGCATGCTGTAAATTCTGTTTATTCTGGCTTCTTCTCCTTAATGAGTGCATTTACCTCACGCTGTGACCCTCCTTTGCTTTCCTTATTCGCTAGGAAGGAAAGAGAAAGCCAAACACCTAAAGCAAAGAAACCCAACTCCCAGAACCTGTAGATCTGTTGCAAGTGTTTATTTTAGAAGGGAAACAGGGAAAAACAAGGCACCATTAAGAAAATGAAATGCATGAGGTGGGGACATTCAGCACGAAGCTGCCTGAACTGCTCTGCTGTGATGGGGTGAGTCACCTGCTCTTTCTGATTGGGCTGGAGGTAGTGTAGCTTCCCAAACGTCACCACCACTCACCTTCCAGGGGAGCCTCTCCTTGCCCCCTCCACACTTATGCAGTTGAGTCAGAAGGGAGGAACCATCTAAAACAGTGCTACTCAAAATATAATCTTGAAAATGTTTACTCTCTGTACCATGGTGAATCGTATCCCCCTCCACCACATGAATGATCACCTGGAGCTTCTGAATGTGATCTTATTTGGAAATAGAGTCTTTGCAGATGTAACTGGTTAACATGATATCATACGGGATTAGAGTGGCCCTAAGTCCAATGACTGGTGTCCTTGTAAGAAGAGAAGACACACAGAGATACTATGATCAACTAGTCATGTCTGCCTGGGATTGAAATGGGGAGTAGTGGTATGTCTATGCTTCCCAAACATTCCCAAAACATTCCAGCTTCTCTTAGGGGAAAATCTACTTGGGAGCCATCATTCAAGAATATATCAAAAAATATAATAATAATGATGACAGTGACAGTTAAGACTTGTAGAGTATTCCTATGTGTCATTTTATATAAGTTCATTCATTTCACCCTCATAGCAACCCTATGAGGTACACACTATTGTTATCCCTATTTTACAGATGAGGAAACTGAGGCTAAGTAAGTAATGGTCTCATATACCAACCCAGTTAGTTTGGCCAAGAGACCTCACCCTTAAACATGATGTCTGCATATCATCTCTTGGCATAATATCTATTTACTTACAACTCACTTTATAAAGAAGTACTTCCTTTTAAGTAGCCTAAATTTACATGTGTCCAGTCTCAAAAGGAATCTCACCACCATTTCCACCTTATCCATGCCATGAGTGACCCTCAAATGACCAGCCTTTCTGAAAGAGCTCTAAAGAGTTAAGAAAAATAACAATAGCCACACTAGCTAACATACATTAAGCACCTACTATATGTCGGGTCTTATCCTGAGAGCTTTAAATTTTTTAAGTCATTCAACTCATACAACTCCATGAGGTGGTTACTATTATCACAGCAAGGGTAATTAATTGCCCTTGGCTTTATGGAAAAACATGTGTATAGACAGCTTCTGTCCCCCAACTCCATGTCACATTTCTTTGTGTGTTCAACAAATATTCATGCAGCACTTACTATGTGCCAGGCCCAGTACAAGGAGCTGAGGCCACCAAAGTGGATAAAACAAAGTCCCCAGCCTGAAGGAGCTTTTAGTCTGGTAAGGGGGTAGACAGATAAGCAAATAATTAGAGCTCAGTGAGATAAGGTCCCTGGACAAGGTGCCATGTAAACACAGAAGCAGCAGCTAACACTGGCTAAGCAATGTTCTCAAACAGGGGTGATTTCGCCCCCCAGGGGACATTGGGCAATGTCTGGAAGCATTTTTAGTTATCACAACTGGTAGAAGTAGATGTATCTAGTGGGTAGAGGCCAGGGATGCTGCTCAGCACCCCCACAATGCCCAGGATAGCCCCCACAACAAAGAAATGTCCATCCCCAAATGTGCTAAGGTTGGAAAACCCTAGGCTAAAGGAGTTGAAGTCACGGTGAATTTGAGATGGGCTTTGAAGGATGTGTAGGAGTTTATTAGGTAAAAAAGGGGGGAAAAGGGCATTCTAGGCCGAGGGAACAGCCTATCCAAAAGCAAAGAGGCAAGTAAAGGACAAGGCATGTTCAGAGAATGGGAACAACTCAGTATGAGTAATAAAGTAGGGTAGGGCTGGATTCCAATGGGCCCAACTAAGTAGTTTGAATTTCATCCTATAAACAATGGGGAGCCTTTTAAGGTACTTGAACAGGGTAGACAATAGGCAGGTCAGAACTGAATAATAGTATTGTATGAAAAATTAAGGGAGGATGAGCAAAGCCAGGGGTAAGAGGCCATGAAGTCAGGCTGGTTCCCCACACTTTCTCTGCCCCAGCCTGTAGTTAATCCTAATTCTGGGCATCTAATCTCCAGCAGGCCCAACCACAAAGTGCTGTTCTCCGTTCCAGACTCTGCCAGGCACATATTCAAAACGCCATCAGCCTTTGCGGACACGGCAGTGACAATGCTTGCCCCGCCTGGGAAATCCTGACTCTAACAGGAAAGAGCACAGCAGACTTCCAACCCCTGCCCCCATCCCCCACCCCCATCCCCGAGCATTTCCAGACATTTTTATCTGGAAGAGACTTTTTCCTGCTCCCTTAATGAGGGAGGTAAGAAAGTCTAATTTGAGTTCTCCTTAGCGGCTCACACACAGACACAAAGAAGTTTCTAAGGTTCTGTCTGTCCTCAACACTCCCCATGCTTTTTCCCTTCCTTTCTATCAACTGTGTCTGCAAAGTGGTTTTAGGGTCACGGTGGAAGGGGCAAGACTTACAGCCCACAAGGGGGCACGGAGACCCCACAGCCTCCCAGCAAACTGGCTGCTTGCCATTTTTGCCATCAGCCCACATAATCGATACTGTGCTCTCAGATCTTGTGTTCTCCTTGAGTGGTTTTCCCGAGGCCTTTATCTCTGCTCTGCGGCAGCCAGGGCCACAAACAGTAGAGTTTCCATTTCAGGAGTGTGGTGGATTCATTCACCGTATGACTTGGGCAAGTGACATCTCCTGTGGTCCTCATGTTCCTCATCTGCAGAAGGGAATAATGAGGTCTCTAATTCAAAGAGTTGTGTAAGGATTCATGGCGACCATGTGTGTAAACTGCTCAGTACAGTGGTTGGCATGTAATAAACACTCAATAGATTCTATAGTGATGACATCCTCGTTACCAAGCCACCTAACGCTGCATGACCTTTCATACTCTCCTATTCCTTGTTGTAAGTTCCATAACCACAAAAGAAAAAGGTGAAAGGGAAGGAAACATTCTCAAGGTCCTTCTATGTGTCTGCCATACCTGCTATGTGCATATATGCCCTCCTCTAATCCTCATGTGGCAGCCGTGGAGATGCGCTGCTCGGAGTTTCTTTCAAGAAAGTATTTCCTTCAATTCTGAGAACCTTCAGGATCGACTGCGGCATTCAAGCCAAGGCCACCTTCTTCCCAGGCAGCCCCAGCCAATGACTGAGCACGGCAGGGGTACCAGGGCTTGGCCATTTCTGTCCAACATAGGGTTCCCTCTAATGGGCGATCTTTACTCCAGGGCCCCCCAGTGGACTGGCCAATATTTGAGCAGATCTGCATCACGGCCTGAAGGCTCTCTATGCCCATCCAGCTTTCTCTCCCTTTATCTTTCACTGGTGTTAACCCCCCAATAAACCTCTTGTACCCCAACTCTGTCTCAGTGTCTGCTTCTTGGAGGACTCACTGACACACCTCCTGACAACTCTAGATGCTGTATGTGTGTGTGAGTGTGTGTGTGTGTGTGTGTGTGCATGTGTTAAAAGTTTGTTTCCTTCCCTGTAGCATGAAATCATCCTGGTCTACCCATCACATGAATTAACCTTGCAGAACATAAGACCTTCATCTCTAATGTGAGATGCACACAAGCAAGTGGAGGTGTCCCAGCGCCCAGCATGGTGGCTTGCACATTGTAGGAGTTGCTCAATACGTATCTGTTACATAAGTGACTACATTGATGACTGTAATACAGTGTTCAGCTAGGACAGTGCTCCGCATCTTACAGAAGCGAAAAACATTCAGAAGTCGAATTGCTGTTTAGTAACAGACCCAGTAATAACAAGAGCAGCCAACATCTACTGAGAACTGTGGTGGACATGGGAATGCACCCCCCGATCCCCCTACAAGAAAGGATGTGCCACCCAAGCTGCAGAGCCACCTCGCCCGAGATCACAGGCATCCCAGGGTGGCCCACACCAGTGATTGATGGATGTGCAGGATACAGACCCATTGGCCATTCTAGCTCCCGAGCTCTCTGTGAGCTCAGCTGGAGCAATCATTGGGCCCCTGTTGCAGCTATAACTTCTCCCTCTGCTCTCTCCTGCTCACGTCCCCTCCCTTCCACTGGTGTTGATCCCGAGAGGGCTCCTTAATAAACATCCTGCCAGCTCATCTCCATTTAACTGTGCTAAGAGCATGCACCTGCATGAACTCACTGCATTCTCACTGCCACCTTAGGGGCAGGAATTATTCATTCCATGTTGCAGATGAGAAATATGAGGCTCGCAAGGGTCACACCTCCAGCAAAAGTTGAGCTGAGATGCAAGCCCAAGTGTGTGGGACTGCGAAGTCTGAGGTGTTACATCTTTGGAAATGAATGTTGCCATCCTCCACCTCCAAACTGAGTCTCAAAATCAAGCCCCAATCTCACAAATAAGCCAAGGCAAGTGCCACAGCCGTCTGACTCCCCAGACCCAGGGGAGTCCTCCCTAAGGAGCCTCAGTGGGACCTACCTCGAACCAAGAATGCCAATCAGGTAACATGAAAGGTCATTTTGAAAGGAATCACTGCTGAGCTGATAAAGAGTTTAAAAGGATGTTTAATCAAACCTATTTATCTGACTGAAGCCCGAACCCGAGAAATGAGCTTGAGACTTTTCACAGCCCACTGGAAACCTGTCAAAGCAATCAAGTAAACACACAAAATATGTAGCTGCCTCATGGATTTTTTTCCCCACCATCTCACTGGGCAAGAGAAAGAGAGAGAAAAAAGTACAAGGGACGTACCAATTTTATTGAAATACTTGCTGTCTTTGGAACCAAAAGAAAAGTTCTCCCCCATGAAATGTCATTTTTTCTAAAAGACTTAATTAGAAAACCTTCAAGGGAGAAATCCCCCAAATGGGTATGACATGATACCTCCATCTGGTATCATGGAGACTGCTAAATTAGGAGGGGGGAAGGGGAGAGAGGTCACACAAACCACACCAACCGGGAGAAGCCAAGAGTCTGTCGAGACACTCTTCAACAGAGCAGAGACGGGGAGAAAGGAAATTAAGAAATCTTTTCCTGATTCACCGTTTGCTATGAAGTTGCTAAAATGCATCCACAGGTGATTAAGCTTTTAAAAGGCAGGCATTTCCTCTAAATTTAATAGGAATAGAGAGCTGGACATTTATTGAAGCTCAAATGCTGCATAATAGGTCATAGATTTTGTACTTGATTGGCAGTTTTCAGCATGCATTGGGGGACGGATAAAATGCCTGTCACTACCTGACTCTGACTGCCTAACGTCCTGGCACTGAATCTTCAAAAAGACAGACATGGAAACTTACACGTGTATGTATTAACATA
Organism: Mesoplodon mirus; assembly: GCF_964341445.2. NCBI lineage: Eukaryota > Metazoa > Chordata > Mammalia > Artiodactyla > Ziphiidae > Mesoplodon > Mesoplodon mirus. Next base: position 15,674,853 of record NC_138989.1, read on the forward strand.
TTCCTCTCTCTCTCTGAAATTTCTCCCTCTCTCTCCTTCTCCCTCCTTCTCTCCCTCTCTCTCTCTCATATGCAAATGCACCGTAAAATTAAATGAACAAGAGAAGTTAGAACTTCCTTTCCCCCGAAGTGAAGAAAACTTTAGTATTCCCCAATCCTCAATATTTAGCATCTCAAAATATAGCCAGCTCCAACACAGAACTCTTACAAAGGATTAATGACAGGCCAAGATCACTCTGGAACACTGCCCACCTACTTTCTTGTAGGAGACTGCAGAGAATTTCATAGCAACGTACGCCAAGCCCTCCCTGTTCAGCCTATCACCAGCAGGCGGGGGTGGGCAGGGGGCGGTGTAGCAGCCTACAGGAATTGGTAAATACACTGACTGAAGGCCCCAGATGCCCAGTAAAGCAGCCCTGGAACAAACAGCCAGCCTCATCCTCTGCTAGGTTCTTCCCTTGGGGTTGGAAGCCCTTTTCATGGTTCTTACCTCCTTCTTGGGTGGCGCAGGGAAGGGAATGGCCAGAGATTCAGCTTCCACCAACATCAGCAAAGGGCTGTGCCAGGGATTTTCAGGGGATGCAGATGGGAAAATTGAAGCCCCATGTCACAAGTCGGGGTCTCCAAAAGCAGGCACTGAAATGGAGTTTGGGGTTCAAGATGTTTACTAGGGATCAACACTTGTCAACGGAGGAGGGAGGAAGCAGGACTGGGCAGAGATGTCAGCCTGCGTTGCCAGCCCGGCAAAGCCTTGGCCAAGCCCCTGGAGAGTTCTGGGATAAATACTGTCCATGGGAGTCATCCCACATCGGGCTGAAATGGCCAGGTCTTTATGCCCCCTCCTGGCTCAGAGGCTGAATGTTGACTTCCCAAGGAAAGACATGCTCTCAGGCAAGGTGGCTCTCTGCAGCTGAGGCTGACCCCTGAAGGGCTGTCTGCTGGCCACACTCCCTACAGCTGGAAAGCAAATCTCATCATGCATCTTCGTGTCTGCCTCACCCAGTATATTAGCTTCCTAGGGCTGCCATAATAAAGTACAACAGATGGGGGGCTTAAACAATGGGGATTTATTGTCTCACAGCTAAGGAGGTTAGAAGTCCAAGATCAAGGTGTCGGCAGGGTTGGTTTCTTCTGAGGGCTGTAAGGGAGAGTCTGTCCTGTGCCTCTCCCCTAGCTTCTGGTGGTTTGCCAGCAACCTTTGGTGTTCCTCGATTTCTGCTGTATCACTCCAGTCTCCGTCTCTGTGTTCACACATGTATGTGTCTGGGTCCAAATTTTTTCCCTTTTTATAAGGACACCAGCCAAATTGGATAAGGGACCCACCCTACTCCAGTATGACCTCATCTTAACTAATTACATCTGCAATGACCCTCTCCCCAAATAAGGGCCCATTCTGAGGTACTAAGGGTTAGGACTTCAACCTATGAATTTGGGAGGCAAGGGGAGACACAATTCAACCCATAACACACAGATAGGCTAAATAACATCCCCATGTTCACACAGGATGTGAGTAGCAGAATTGCAATTGAAAGGGAGGTCTTTCAACTTAATTTTAAGAGACCACAGCCAACTAGATTGCAAGCTGTCATAAACTGAGCAGTTCACCAGCCCCCACCCCGAACTCTATTAATGCAACTAGTCAAGTGTGTTCCTCTCCTCCACCCAAGGTGGGTGGGGAATTCTCTTAAGGTTAAATCCTGGGAACAGTCTAATGGTTAATAACCACCTAGGAGGCACTGGGTCTTAAGCTTTTATGGGTCTCAGAACATTTTGGTTTCCTAATCAAAGTAATGACTGCTAGAAAAAAGTCTTATATGGATATGCACCCCAAAAAATTTTGCATGCAAATTCAGGGCATTCATAATGCTATTCCATGATCACCAGTTTTATTTTACTCCTGCCATAAGAACAGATTGGGGGAAAAAGAAATAGAAACTTCAAAAGGAGTTCAAGAAGTTATGAAAACATGAAAGAAGTTAAAAGCTGGGATCTGCTAACTTTGTCCCACAGATGTGGTGGCAGAGTCTTCCACAAGTCTGGTGACTTGGGAGATGATGGAAGCTGGTGCTAAATTCCCCTGCTGCCATGATTTGCCACTTCCAATTTTATGTTACCAGCAGAGAAGGAAAATTCTGCTTCTAGAATAGAGGGAAAATCTACACACAGCACCCCACCTTCGAGGGGATCTTGCCTGCATTTGAAAGTAAACCCACATCAAGGTTTCCCCCTTTGAAGATGAACTGAAAGGAGAAAAGGCGGTACTTTGGTTTTCCTCTTCCATAGTAGGTCTACTTTATGTATCTATGTGTCTTCATTTACTGAACTACTGGGCTACGGTCTGGCTTCATGACAAACTATTGTAGGGAAAGAAACCATCATCCCAGGAGAAAAGTTATTTTTCTGAATCAATGAAGACTTTTTTGGGTCGTAAACAACAGAAAACCCTATTCAAACTGGCTTAAGAAAAATAAAGACTTTTGCTGTTTCATTTAATGTACTGGTATGGTCTTCAGGTAAGGTTTGATCTAGGAACCAAAACCATGTCATCAGGACTCTTTTCTTTCTTTCTAACCCTTAGAATCTGTCTTTGCTACTTGGCTTTATTCCTTGACTCCACAGAATGTTTCCAACATCATCAAGATTCCATCCCTCTAAGTTCAAGTCCATGGGAAAGAAATACCTACGGTTCTCTGGATTCAGCTAAAGTCTCATTGCATTAGTCATCTAAGAAAATGCCTTTATATTTTAGAAATGCAATCTAAAATACTCAGGGGTAAAATGGCAAATACCTGGGTTTGCTTTAAGAAACCTCAGCAAAAATACAGAAGTCAGGGATAGGTGAAGCCAGTGTGGCCAAACTTGTATAACTGTTGAATCTGAATGATGGGCATGTGGGGGTTCTCTGTACTATTATTTCTACCGTGGGTTGATCTACAAATTTTCATAGTAAAGATGTATTTCAAGAGTCTTCACATCTCAGTGGTTCTGATTTGATCCCATGTCTCTCCCTGAATCAGTTGCTGTGGCCAGAATGCAAACCTCTAATTGGTCACACTTAAAGCAATTTCCCACCCCTGAGCTGAGGATGGAGCCACTGTCACCTGCAGCATCCCCAGGAGGAAACCAAGGGATCATTACTAGAGGAAGTGTGGAGGGATGCACAATCAACAGGTGTCTACCACTTATACCACCTCATCCAACAATGGACGTGGCCATGGGAAAGCTGATGGAGGCTTCTTTTTACCACTCAGCATCAGAAAAGCACCTTTCTTTTCTCCCATCTTCTCCATCACTTTTCTAATAAGTCAGGACAGTGGTACAATGAAGTCATGGAAAGAGTGCCCCTTGAAAGCAGAAAATGCATTTATTCATCAAAACATATGTACTGCTTTCCTACTATATGCCAGGCACTGTGTTAGGCACTGAGGCACAGAAGTGAACAACAGTAACGTGGTTGATGACTTCAAACCCTTAATATCTCTGAGCCTCTGTTTCCTCATCTATAAAATGGGAAGAGCAATATAGATAGAGAAGAGAGAGAGAGAGGTGACAGGACTGTCAGACAAGAGAGATTAGGTACATGAAAGATTTTAGCAAATTATGAAGTTACTATTTCTCCTTCTCTGCCTCCCCCTTCTCCTCATGGATTCTCACAGTCCCTCTCTTGGTATCTAATAAGTACTCCTCCTTGACATTTATTATCTAAGTGATAACTTTTTAATTTATTTATTTGTTTTATTTGTATTTATTTTAGAATAATGTATTATTATTTATTATTTGACTGATAACTTTATATCAGTTAAGATTAGATTTGGTTGCACACTAACAGATACAAAAAATAATTAAGGCTCAAAAAAGATAAAGGTTATTCATCCCTTGTGTAAAATGAGTCCAGAGGTGGAGAGTCCAGGGCTGTTATAGCAGCAGAAACCCAGGCTCCTCCTATCTTTCTTCTCTGCCCCCTTTATCATGTGGCTTTCATCTTCAAGGTTGCTCCATGGTCACAAAATGGCTGCTGGAGCCCCAGTCACAACATCCACATTCCAGGCAGGAAGAACAGAAGAAAAGGAAATGGCCAAAGGACTTCTATCTCCCAATTGGCTCAGCGTCCTTTAGAGAATTTTTCCAGAAGTGCCACCCAACACCTGCACTTACATTTCATTGGCCACTCTTGGCCACAAGTGAACTTGAGGAGTGTAATATTTTCAACTGCACATATTGATACCCAAACATTATAGAGGTCTATTACTGATTAAGAAGTGGAGAATGGATATGGAGTTTAGCCAACTTAGTATTCCAAAGCACTCCTTAGAAGGTACAAATGCCAGAAATCATATTTTTAACTGTATTAAACCATTTACTTATATAGTCTTTGGAGAGGCTGAATTCTTTATTCTTGAGTGAGAATTTCTTTTTGGTCTATTCACATTTAGTCCCAGACCTACCTACAGAATATAGTTAGGACACCATCTCTGAAAAGCTATGCATTCCTTCCTCAAGGAGATGATTCCAATGACCGATTTTCAAGTTTTCAAGAGAAGGGAGGAGAGCTTGCCAGAAAAATAGAAGTCTAATGGGCAAAAGTTCTCCCAATAAGCCTCTAATCCATTTCCAAGGCAAGGAGTCTTCTTGCCTATAAATCAGGGAGTGGGGGAAAGGAAGATTTCTCTGGGCGCTTCCAGCCCTGACATTTTATAGCACGTTTATAGAGTCCATTCATCAAATCATCACAGGTGCAGATAGATTTTCTCTCAGAAGAGTTTGGAGAAAAGAATTTCACTGTTTTTAAAAATCTGTTTCAACTCTACTGAAAGAGAGCTTTTTTTTTTTTTCTTTTGGTAATGGAACTGGGAAATGCATGAAAATTGGAGACATAAACTCTTGGATAAGAAGCATTAAAAGCTCCACTTCCCAGCTGCCTTATCATCTTCATTTCATTAGGTCATGTGTAACTTGGGATTACAACATCTAAGGTGGCCATACTGCGAACGCAATTACCGTGGCTATGGTGGGTTCTATAAGTATGCATTACTGAGATTAGCAGCTCTTGCCCACGACTTGGAATATCTAAATAAAGTAGACCACCATTAGAAAAAAAATCATTATCTAATCTTATTATTCATTTATTCTGCAAAAGCTATCAAAGCACAGCAGGCTACTTTAATATTTTTATAAAAGGATATTATTTTGCTTACAATTGTTAGCCCAACAAGTTTAATATATTTAACTTGAACAAATACATTAATGTTTTCTAATATATTCTTGGAGTGTGGTATAGACACAATCTGGCCTTCCATCTGTTTGCTCCCCTGAAATACTGCTATCCTAAGTGACTGCTGTTGTTTGTTTTCCTGCTGATCAACTGAAAGCTTAACACTCTTCCTGTTTCCAAGGGTCAGATCTATTAAGATCATCCACTGTGACCCAGACCAGGCATCGTTGGAGATTCAGAGACTCCTCCAGGCCACTGAAGTCCCAGGAAGGGCAATAAAGCAGTAATTTTCATGGTGGCAAATCTCAAGAGTAGATGTCTAGTTCATATTCACACTCCTAGAAGAGTTTATTCTACCTTTTAGAGCTTCTGTTTCCAGCTACAATTTATTGAGCATTTGCCACATGCCAGAAACTCTGATAAGTGGCTTATGTGTATCATTTCATTTAATCCTCGAAACAAAACCAAGGTATGGATATCTTATTATACCTATTTGTCAGACGGATGAGAAACCAAAGTTTAAAGAGGTTAAGTCATTCGCTCAAGTCATAATTAGTCAACGGTGGAGCACTGATGGGGTCTGAATCCAGGGCTGTCTACCTAACTCTGTAACACCAGCTCCACATACTCAAATAGATTAAACTCTTCACTGTTTCCCGAATCCATGCCCTTGGCCATGTAACTTTGCAGTTCCTCCCACAAAAGATAGACTGTATTTCCTTGCCCCTTGACTTTGGGCTTAGCCAAGTGACTTGATTTGGCCAACTTGATGCATACAGAGATGACAGAAGCATAGGCTTGGAATGTGTTGGACAGTTGGGCTTGCTCTCTTGAAATTCTACCATTACTAAGAAAAGACCATGCCTTGGCCGGCTTGCTAGCCGCAAGAGGAGGATAAGAGACACGTGGAATAGAGCTACTCCAACCTACCTGCAAATCTGTGAGCAAAAACTAAATGTATGTTGTGTGCCACTGAGATTTTTAGGTTGTGTTATATAGCAATAGCTAACTGATACTAAAACTATAGTTTACTGTCTCTCATGTATCATAGAACTTCATCACAGCTGGAAGGAAAATTCTGTTCTTTTTAATTCAGTGTTAGCCACTAATATTTATAGAACGAAGAAATTATACAGCCCCAAACATATAGGAGATATCACCTGCCTGCCACAATCTGATATCTCAGAACTACTGGCCCCATATCATTCATCATTATGTTCCAATGTCTGGACTGATTAACTCACATTGAAAACTTTCAGTCTGAAATTGAATTTTGCATGGTTTAATCACTCCCTCCAGAAATCTCCGAACACACGCACACACACACCCATCTCCTTACCAATCAGGAAGATGGCTGTCAATCTTAAACTTCAATCTGTTTCTCCGCTACTGCAAAGAGATTCAAGAAACAACCTGAGTGCAGAATGAGCCTGAAATATGTTGTGGGGACAGTTACTGTGACATTTCTTTTCTTCTGGGTCTGTTGGTGCAATGAGGAGAAGGGAGGAAGGGGAAAAGCTGCTGGTTCAAAGAGAAGATGCTTCAGGGCAGAATGCAGGTGATACATGAGGGGGAAAATAATGAATAAAGAAAGGAAAACAAGATAGTGGTCAGACTTAGTAAACAGGATGACAAAACATTCCCAATTCCACTGGCACCAGGGAAGCGCTCAATTCAAGTTACACAGAGGTTGAGGCTGCTGTTTCCATGAAGTTCCGGAGCAGCATCTAACTTGGTTCCTATTAGGACAAGATGGACAATTCTGTAATAAAACATAAAAACTTAGATTGGTCAGCTGCTCCCATCTTTCCTGTGATAACCTCCTACCCAATAGTCACAGTGTTATCAGCCCTAATTTACTGTATGCCATTCTTGCATGCAGACTAGCTGATCCCAGAGAGGCTGTTAGCCATTCATTCATTCCACAAATCTTTATTGAATGTCTGCAACATGCTGGTGCTACAATGGTAAACAAGACAGATATGAACAAGACAGAGATGGTCCCTGCCCTTATGGAGTTTTCAATTTAGTGGGGGAGACAATTAGACAGCTATTACACAGAGTGCAGTGCATGCTATTATCAGGGCATAAACAGTGTTCTAGAAGCAGTAAGTGTCCTAGCCTGTGTTCCTCCAGAAGTAGACCCTGAGGTATTTTTTAGGAGGCAATCCCAGGAAACACTGCTAGAGAAATGGGGAAGTGAGACAGGAAAAGGAAGGCATCCAATAAAGGGCCCATTGTCAAATCATCCACCAGAGCATAATCCTGCCAGGACAACCTAGGAGTCAGTGTAGAGCACATGCCTCAATTATCCAGTCGAAGAGGTGAGGGAGCTGGGCTGGGTATACCCAACTCCCTAGAGTCAATACTTGAAAGCTGCTCCCAGACGGCATTAATTCCCCAGCACTAGACTGTTGCAGGGGTGGGAAAGTGAGCCCTGGTAGCCAAAGAGAGACCTCAGGGAAAGAAATGAAGGAACTGGCAGTTGGAAGCTGGGCCAGTGTGCATTGAGCTAATACAGGATTATGGAGGAGGCACGAGAATCTCCATTTTATATATGAAAAAATTAAGGCACAGAGAGGTCACGTATCTTGCCTAAAGTCACACCACACAGCAAGAGAATGGCAGAGCTGGGATTCAAGCCCAGGCTCCCAACCACTACACTCTACTACCTCTCATGTTATTAAATATTTGAAATTTATTCTAAAGGCAATGGGAAGTCACATAAAGGTTTTAAGTAGGGCTGAGGCTGAGGAAGGTCATGTTCTCACATGGCTGCCGTGTGGAGAATGGACCAGAGAAGGGCAGAATGAAGGCAGATTTGAGGAAATCAGGGTAGTTAGATGGACAGTGAAATAAATGGTGTTGAGAAAACTATGCCTAGGTTGTTTGCTTCACAGCCAAGTACAACCAAAGATTTGAGCCAGAGGATTGTTAAATAAGTGTCTTCTCTGAAAGGGCTCACTGTACCTGGAGCCCTATTTTTGCCTGAGTGTTCCTACTCTGTGCCCACGAACAACAGATTCTAAGCCCTCAGGAATCCCAAAGGCAGCATATCTTCTCATCTTGGTCTGTTCACTCTTTTCTTTGAAAACTCCTTTGTCCCTACATAATGTTCCTGAAGACCAGGTCATGAGTTTATAAATTCAATCTCCACAAGAATGAGCTTACTTTATTGTAATCCAAAGACCCCAACCAGCCTGTTCCCAGCCATCTAAACAGGAAATGCCCTACCTTGGAAACCAGGAATACTGGATATAAGAAGGGAGATAGATCAGATTTCTTAACCTCAGCTCTGTTGATATTTGGGGATGATAATTCTTTGTTTGGGGGGAATGTTTTGTGCATTGTAGAAAAGTTAGTAGCATCCCTCTACCCACCAGTTGCCAGTAACACCCTTTCAGTTATGACAACCAAAAATGACATTGCCGGGCTTCCCTGGTGGCGCAGTGGTTGAGAGTCCGCCTGCTGATGCAGGGGACGCGGGTTCGTGTCCCGGTCCGGGAAGACCCCACATGCTGCGGAGCGGCTGGGCCCATGAGCCATGGCCACTGAGCCTGCGTGTCCGGAGCCTGTGCTCCACAACGGGAGAGGCCACAACAGTGAGAGGCCCGCGTACCGCAAAAAAAAAAAAAAAAAAAAAAAAAATGACATTGCCAAATCACCCCTGGCAGACAAAATCACCTCCGTGTGAGAACCACTGAGATAGGCCATTACAAATTTATCTCCAGCCTTAGGGAACCATCTCCAAGACAAAAACCTACCAGCATCAAGCAGGATCATAAATTCTGTGTAAAGAATGAAACCAGGTACCTCTGGGAGATTCTTATTTCAAGGAGAGCAAATGCATGGTACAGATCTGCAAGTCGCCTGGCCGCTGCCCACGGCAGGTACCATCAATCAACTACTGCCCCCTTCCTTCTAAGCCTGAGAAGACCTCTACCTTTTTCTATGCAGCTCTGCCAGCAGGCATTGCCAACGGATAGAAGTTGGTACGGGAGAGTCACAGTCACTGTTGTCCTATTGTTCTCTTTGCCATCCCTGCATTGAATTACACTATTAGAGAACTTCTTTCTGCCCCAATATGGCCAGTAGATACAACCCGCTCCCCTCAGCAATGCACATGACAATAATTCTCTACTGAAGGAAGGGACACACATTTCCCTGTGCAAAGATCCAAATCCTGAGGGAGAAGTATCTGTGCCTATGTAATGAACCCCCCTACCATGTAATCCTGACAGCCTTGACACCCTCCACTTTGTCCCCCAGTTGGGAATCATTGCTATAGACTGTAGACATAATTCCTCGGGAAGAAAAAATTTTCTTTCTTTCTCTACATTTGTCCTTTAAGAAAATATGAGAGGGCTTCCCTGGTGGCGCAGTGGTTGAGAGTCTGCCTGCCGATGCAGGGAACACGGGTTCGTGCCCCGGTCTGGGAAGATCCTACATGCCGCGGAGCGGCTGGGCCCGTGAGCCATGGCCGCTGAGCCTGTGCATCCAGAGCCTGTGCTCCGCAACGGGAGAGGCCACAACAGTGAGAGGCCCGCGTACCGCAAAAAAAAAAAAAAAAGAAAAGAAAATATGAGAATGATACTTATGCATGGAGCCCTGGATATATTCAATTATCTTTAATAATCCAAATATGTATTTAAATATGTTTTTAACTTAATGTAACCTGAATTATGACTGTTTACTTTGAATAGGTCAACATACACTGCTGGCTAATTGAAGGTAAATCTTACTCAAGCTCTGGGCTAGAATAAATTTTCATGGCACTCCTTCCTTGGAAACGCTAAGAGCTGCATTAGCCAAGCACAATGAAAAGGAAAACTTCCCCCTCCCTTTAACCAGTATGAATAGCAGAAGAGGACAGGCTCCATTTGATAGCGAGAATCTAAGCTGACACAAAATTAAATATAATGAATTTGCCTGAAGGAGAAATTCATGTTTAAAAGTGGGACCAAAAAAACAAAACAACGCCTTTTGCAGCAACATGGATGGACCTAGAGATTGTCGTACTGAGTGAAGTAAGTCAGGCAGAGAAGGACAAATATCGTATGATATCACTTACATGTGGAATCTAAAAAAATGGTACAAATGAACTTATTTACAAAACAGAAATAGAGTTTTAGTTGTAGAAAACAATCTTATGGCTACCAGGTGGGAAAGGAGGGGAGGGACGAATTGGGAGATTGGGGTTGAAATATACACACTACTATATATAAAATAGATAACTAATAAGGACCTACTGTATAGCACAGGGAACTCTACTCAATACTCTGTAATGACCTATATGGGAAAAGAATCTAAAAAAGAGTGGATATATGTATATATATAACTGATTCACTTCGCTGTACAGCAGAAAGTAACACAACATTGCAAATCAACTATACTCCCAATAAAAAAAATTTTTTTTAAAGCAGGACCAGAATGTCTTTTAAACTGATAGCAATACTACACATCTATCACAGTGACTTAAAACAAAAACAACCCAATAACAATACCAAGTGCCAGCAAAGATACATTAAAACAACAACAACAACCCAATGACAATACCAAGTGCCAGCAAAGATACAGAGTGACTGGAACCTTCATACATGGTTGGGGGAGATGCAAAATGGTACAGCCACCCTAGAGAACAGTTTGGCAACTTCTTGTGAAATTAAGCAAATATTTACCATTCAAACCAGCAATCCCACCCTTAGGTATCTACCCAAATGAAATGAACATTTTTGTACATTCACACCAAAACATGTACACAAATGCTTACAAGGGCTTTAATCATAATTTGTCCAAAACTGAAAGGAAACAAAATGTCACTCAACTGGAGAATGGATAAAAGAAATGAGGGTACATCCACACAGTGGAATACCAATGAGCAATAAAAAGGAGTGAACGATTGATACACACAATAACATGGATGCGGAACTTCCCTGGTGGTCCAGTGGTTAAGACTCCATGCTCCCAGGCTTCCCTGGTGGCGCAGTGGTTGGGAGTCCGCCTGCTGATGCAGGGGACGCGGGTTCGAGCCCTGGTCCGGGAGGATCCCATATGCCGTGGAGCGGCTGGGCCCGTGAGCCCTGGCCGCTGAGCCTGTGCGTCTGGAGCCTGTGCTCCGCAACGGGAGAGGCCGCAATGGTGAGAAGCCCACATACCACAAAAAAAAAAAAAAAAAGACTCCATGCTCCCAATGCAGGGGGCCTGGGGACGGAACTAGATCCTGCATGCTGCAACGAAGATCCCGTGTGCCACAAATGAAAAAGTTCCGCATGGCAACGAAGATCCCACGGGCTGCAACTAAAGATCCCACATGCCGCAACTAAAGATCCCATGTGCCGCAACTTAAGATCCTGCTGCCTCAACTAAAGATCCCGCTGTTGCAACTGAAGATCACGCGTGCCACAACTAAAGATCCCGCGTGGCAATGAAGATCCCACGTGTGGCAATGAAGATCCCATGTGCCACAACTAAGGCCCCGCACAGCCAAATAAATTAATTAATTAAATATTTTAAAAAGAAAAAAAGGATGAATCTCAAATGTATTGTAACAATGAAAGGTGCTAGATTCAAAAAGATATATATTTATATCTATATGTATATATCTAGATATATCTCCCATATAAGTCCTATACATAAAGGAATGTGTGTGTGTGTGTGTGTGTGTGTGTGTGTATGTATATATATATGTGTGTGTGTGTATATATATATATATATATATATATATATATCCTTCTGAATCTGGCACCTTTCATTATATACCCATAATTATTCCATTTATATGACATTCAGGAAAAGGTAAACCTATAGGGATGAAGAGCAGCTCAGTGGCTGCCAGGGGTTGAGCATTGGGGGAAGGTTTGACTACATATGTGCAGGACGAGGGAATCTGGGGAGGGAGTGGTGGTTCTCTATTTTGTTTGAGGTAGTGGTTGCCTGACTGTGTGTTTGTTAAAACTCATAGACCTTGTACTATAGAGAGTGAATTTTACTGTGTATAAATTTTAAAAATAAAAACAATAAAATTACACCATCCACAAATGCAAACTATCTTAGAACACTTCTCTGAGCCTCATCTGGAAAACAGGGCTACCTGATAGGCTGTTATAAGGATTAAATGGGACCAAGAATGCAAAGTGCCCTGCACATAATAAATCCTCAATAATTGGTGTTTATTATTATTCATTTAACAACGCTTACCCTGGGCAAGGCTCCAAGTATTAGATTTACTTGCCTGTCTTGTCCACTGTGTTATAGACTTCTATTGGGCAGGGAACATACACAATGTTAACCTGTGCACACCACAGTGCCTATTCCCATGCTTCACACAGGAAACAATCAATAAATTTTTGTCAAATTGAAATGCTGTGGACAGAGACTGCTAATTGTCCCTCAACATCTATTCTCTATTTATTAATATTCATATGAGTTTTAGCTGAAAACATGACTGCGTAGCTAGAGACTACACTGCCCAGACCCCACTGCAGCTAGGTGTGGTCATGTGACTTGACATGGCCAATGGGATGTCAGTGGAAGTAAGGTGCACCCTTCCAATTTGTGCCCTTAAACGGATGGGTGTGCTGCCAGCTGGAGAGCCAGGACTAGAGGCATTGCTTTGAGCCCAGAGACAGAAGTGACATATGAAGATGTCAGAGGTGTCCATCCTCCTATATCTAGAGACTATTACATGAACAACAGATAAATTTATATCAACCTAAAGTCCCTGTTAAAGCAGGCAAATGAGACTCTAACCCACGGAAATGGATGCCCACTGTACATACTGTTCCTTCATTCAGTTGTTCAAGGATGTTTAATTGTTAACAGGGCTATGGAGGTGCCAAGGGATCTATGACTGCTCTCTGCCCACTGTGAGCTCACAGTGTAGTTGGGAAGGGGAAAATCTAGAGTCAAGGAAAATTTAATAACAACATACAGATTAAATCTTGAGATAATGCAAGCAATGTCATAGAACCTTCATTGATTCAACTATTATTTGACTACCTTCTAAGTACGTGGCACTGCCTTAAATACTGGGAATATAATAAGGGGGAAGAGTCAAGATTCCTGCTCTTGGGGGGCTTACATTCAAGTGAGGAGGGGGAAGGAGAGAAGACAGTAAACAAATGAGCAAATAAATCAACAAGAAAATGTCAAACAGCATTAAGTGCCTGGATGAAAATAAAAATAATGTGGTCTGACAGACAGAGGAAGAACTTGGGGATTAATCTATATGGAGTGGTCAGGGAAGGCTGCCCAATGAGGTGACATTTAAATTGAGACCTTAATGATGAGAAGGACCTAGTCATGTGAAGATCTGGGAAAGGGTGTTCTAGGTAGAAGGAACAGAAAGTTCAAAGGCCCTAAGGCAGGGCAAATCAGATATGCTTGAAATTCAGAAGGAAGGCCAGTGTGGTAAAAAAATATATATATTGAGGGGGGGAGAGACAACATTAATGTAAGTATTTATTAAATAGTACAAACACTAAGAATGCGAGTAAGAAGAGAACAGTGTGGATTAGATTTATCAGAGAAGGCTTCATGGAAGAGATGAAACTCAAGCTGGATGGAGAGGAGAGAAGAGGATGTGCATAAGCAGAGAAGACAAGGGAAGTAATTCTAGAAAAAGAGAAAGAAAAGTGAGCAAAGCATAGAATCAAAATGGACCTGCTCTACTTTAAATGGATACACGGATGGCAGATATGCAGCATGCATTCCTTTATTTTCCATTTCCTCACCCATGGCAGACATTGCTAATCAACCACAGCACTTTTCCTATTGTGCCCGAGTGTGGTCATAAATCTTCACCCACCACTCCATCAATTCCAATCAATCAAGGGGTATAAATGGTATACAAGGCAAAAACTCTGAGTCAGCACTGAATGAGTTTAAAGGATCCCTTTACTGTCCAAGAAAGGTGGAAGGGGAAAGCCCCATACTTGAAAATAATATAATTAGATTTCTATAGTTTCTTGTCAACTACTGAGACTAGAGCCTCTTAACTCAGCAATATGCAAATGCAGCTCTCCCTTAAGTCCTGCACAACCCAGAGACCTAGACCCTAAACAAAAGCAAGGTTTTACCCTTCGTGTTCTCCTATTGGCACTCCAATGGTGATGATTGAATAAGGTGAATTTGTCTGATTCCAGTGAACCTTGGCTCCGCTCCCCGAATTCTTCCCCATAACCGGTGTGGCTTCTCATATCTCCCTAAACGCACCAGCTTGTCACCTCATGGATCACGTTCTAAATTGTTTTCTTTGGCATTCAAGGCGCTGCCTCAAGATGCACTGCCGTGACTATGTGATCCAGTTCCAGGAGCAAAGGCCCTCCTGAATAACTGCTCTCAGGGGTCTGAGGTTATGTGGAGGCTGCTTGTGACCTGTCCAGCCATCTGGGCCCCTCAGGGGTGGGCAGAGTGGGAGAGATTTATAATGTTGATGACACTGACTGAGCACTTAATAGAGTCCAGAACCTGTGCCAAACACTTCACATACCAACCTCCCTTAATCCTCATATTAACCCCATGAGACCCTCTTATTATCCCCATTTTACAGATAAGGAAACTGAGGCACACAGAGAGGCCAGACAACTTGCCCATGGTTACTAATAAATGCCAGGAATTGAACCCAGCTCTCAGCACTGAACCCAGCCATCCTGCTTCACTAATTCAATTCCTCTCTTATTTCTCATCCACACCTCCCACCCCATCCTATAACACGGTTTAATTCAAAGCAAAGGACAAAACTGATTTTAACTCAGAGCTACCTTCTGCCATCACTTGAATTCTCTCCACTGGGGTGCCTCTCCCCTTTAATTTGTCCTTGCAAAAAATATTTATTGGACATCTACCATATGCTAGGCACTGCCAGCTGGTGGGACTCTTTTCTGACTTTGTACCGGGAAATTCTTTTTTTTTTAAATATTTATTTATTTTTGTCTGCATTGGGTCTTGCTTGCTGCACGCGGGCTTTCTCTAGTTGCAGAGAGTGGGGGCTACTCTTTGCTGTGGTGCAGGGGCTTCTCATTGTGATGGCTTCTCTTGTTGCGGAGCACTGGCTCTAGGCGCGCAGGCTTAGTAGCTGTCGCACACGGGCTCAGTAGTTGTGGCTCATGGGCTCTAGAGCGCAGGCTTAGTAGCTGTGGTGCACAGTCCTAGTTGCTCCGCAGCATGTGGGATCTTCCTGGACCAGGGCTCAAACCCGTGTCCCCTGCATTGGCAGGCGGATTCTTAACCACTGCACCACCAGGGAAGCCCCAGAAAATTCTTTTACTCTTGCAAAAGCATGATTCCCAAGATGGTGATATACCTCTGTTGTTTATTGTTAGGCTGTATTTTTTTTCCTGTAAATCTCATGGAATCTTTCTCAATATAAATATTTTCAGAAAATACAGAATGAAACAAGCTTGGGTTGAAGGCTGGGGATAAGATTATAAAAATGAAATGTGTTTCCTTTTCCAGGCACTATTGACTTTACTGCAAATCCTTTCAGCTACTTGATTTTTGACAATAACATTAAACTAGAGCTACACAGATCAACATGAACGAATCTCAACCATGACTAGAGTGAGAAAAGCTAGTTACAAAAGATCCCTGTACCTAGTTATCACTTAAATAAAGTAAGGTGCAAAACAATACAATATGTTTTATTTTGGATATATAAGAGATAAAAATATAAACACATGTACTGGAATTATAAGGACCAAATTCAAGATGTGGGTTATCTCTGGTGAGGGCATAAGGGAAAGGTGATTTGGGAGGAGACTCCCATTGTTTTGGTTAGTGTATTATTTCTTAAAATGGGTGGTGAGTACATGGGTGTCCATTGCATTATTCTTTATACCTCTTTGAATATCTGAATGTTTTACACACTTAAAATAATAACTTTGGGCTTCCCTGGTGGCGCAGTGGTTGAGAGTCCGCCTGCCGATGCAGGGGACACGGGTTCGTGCCCCGGTCCGGGAAGATCCCACATGCCGCGGAGCAGCTGGGCCCATGAGCCATGGCCGCTGGGCCTGCGTGTCCGGAGCCTGTGCTCCGCGGTGGAAGAGGCCACAACAGTAAGAGGCCCGCGTACTGCAAAAAAAAAAAATAATAATAATAATAATAATAACTTTAAAATAGACATCTGGATTAGTTTATTATGGTTTCAATTAGATTGAACTATAAGAAATTACCACCATTCAACTATTTTTTACCTACAAAGGGTAATTTCATATTTCAGTACAGAATACAGATCTGCAATGCATCAATTCATCTAAAATCAACCTTTCTAATAAATCCCTGTAAAGAATAATTAAGAATAGAAAATGGTGATCTGCGCTGATTTATGTGTGTGTGTTCTTAAACTCCAACTAACTACAGTTTTCAGGGGATAGAACTAAAATTAATCTTAAGAGCTAAGATGTTCAGAGAATGGGAAAAGAGATATTATAGCAAAAAGTGGGAAAATATAGCATTTGCCCCAGGAATCAGTGTGGATTATCACTCCTCTTATTTGCAGCAGTCAACGGGGCCCAGCCAATGAAGCGCCTGGAATAACTGTTATTTGTCATTTCTCAACAACCCGAAGTCCAGTGAGGCAAATTTTTGGCCATTAAAACCATGAGGAAGGCTTTATTAGAAACAGAAAACAGGCTTGAGTAGATTTTCATTATCTTATATCGGAAAGAAAATCTATTTATGTCAAGTAATGGAACTCATTCCAAGAATGGAGAAATGAGAAAACTATAGCACAAACAATTAAAGCAAACAAACTATGCTTATATAGGGCAGTTGGGGCTTTAAAACTTGAGTGCACACAAGAAGCACTCCAGGGAACTTCTTAGAAATGCAAATTCCTGCCCCTGCCCAGGTTCTGATTCAATAGGTCCAGCTATGAGCCCAAGAACTGCACATTTCTCACAAACATCTGGGGCAATTCAGGTGCAGGGCGTTTAGGGACTTCAACAGGAGAGAAACGTGGTAGGAGGATCTAGCCACTCTAAAACTGGTCTGAATTCTCCCAAACACTGTTCTTGATCAGAGGAAGGGTAATGTTGCCCCATGTTTGGGGTTCATTCTGAACTAGAGAAAGCATTCTAAGCTAATTGACTCCAGTTGCCAGCCTACAGAATTGTTTCATTCACTTATTCGTGCAACAGATATTTATGGAGCACCTACTATGTGCCAGGTGCTGTGTTACAGTAAGAGATTCATGGTCTCCATAAAAGGAAGAGAGGGAGGGAGGGAGGTAAAAGGACGTGTTAAAAAGGAAAATACAAACAAAAAGGAAGGGAAAGGAAGAATTTTTAAGGAATTTTTAAAAATCATCAGGCAGCCCACTGTGGAGACATAGTACATAATTTATAATGACTACTTTACATATCTTGCTGCTGAATGTACCTAGGTCCTTTTTTAAAAAATTTATTTTTATTTTATTTATTTATTTTTGGCTGCGTTGGGTCCCCGCCGCTGCATGTGGGCTTTCTCTAGCTGCGGCGAGCAGAGGCCACTCCCCGCTGCGGCGCGTGGGTCTCCCATTGCGGCGGCCTCTCCTGTTGCGGAGCAGGGGCTCCAGGAGTGCGGGCTCAGTAGCTGTGGCTCAAAGCCTCCAGAGCACAGGCTCAGTAGCTGTGGCACACGGGCTTAGTTGCTCCGCGGCATGCGGGATCCTCCCGGACCAGGGCCCAAACCCGTGTCCCCTGCATCGGCAGGCGGACTCCCAACCACTGCGCCACCAGGGAAGCCCCCTAGGTCCTTTTTATTTTCTCTTCCAGATGACAAGTTCTAGGCAAAACCATCTCATTTATTATCTACAGCTGAAGACCATGCACACTAGGGAATTCTTGCTTCTAGCTTTGGGGGCCTTAAGGATATGTCACAGCACCACAAACATGATTGGGCCTGAAAGGGAAAAGCAGAGGCCAGGGCTGGTGTCCTGGAACATGTCATGACTGCCTGGGGACCTCACAGGGCACCGGGAGCAGCCTCCTCATTCCCCTTCTCCTGTGAACTTAGAACCACCCTTCCCTGTCCTCTTCACTTTATCTCAGCCAAGCTTCCATCCCAGGATGACCTGCCGTCCCTGTTTGTCCAGGAATGACAGTGTTCCGGGGACATGAAACTTAAAGTGCTAACACCAGGGAAGTCCCAGGAAAACCAAAACAAATTGGACACACTGCCTACTCCTCTCCCCCAAGGTGCCAACTAAAAGACAAGAAAGACCACCAACCATGAGCACAGGGCCTGGGACATAGTAGGTGTTGGATAAATATCTGTGGAATGAATGAAGAATACATAGCACAGAGTAAAGCTACCAACTTTTATTATTATTATTGGAACTAATAATGATTAAGCACCCACACAGTACACTTCTTAAACACCCCATGTGGTAGACATCCTGCTAGATCCATTTTTAAAACTCAGAATAAAATATCTGATGTCACATTTGCCATACATACCCATACATGTGAGCTGCAGTTTAAGAGGTTAAGGGTTTGGTTGTTTTTTGTTGTTCGGTTTGGTTTTTTAATTTTTTTTGGGGGGGGGCGGTTGCCATAAAATTAAAGGGAATTGTTTCACAGAAACTTCATGTAACTGCTCTTTATTTTAATTCTCTGTGTCAGGCATTCCTAAAAGGATATAAAGGACAGTGAAAATCAAAGTTGTAGTAGAGTTTTTGTTTATTTTCATATTTATATGATTCTTCATAGAATCGGGTCTGGAGGGAAAGAAAACAAGAAACAAAGGAAAACAAGCTTGTTTGTGAGACTTCCTCACTATCCCTAGCACCTGTCCACTTCAGGTAGTTCTGTTTCCATGGAGGATCTTGTCCCCTGGACTACTTGATAATTCCTTGAAGTTGAAGATTAGATACTTAGAACTCATGCAAAGTTACCCCCTGAGCCCAGGGGTGCTGACCTTGCTCATCACTACCAATGGCCATCACATGGTACCCCTTTGGACAAGCAAACAGACCCACAACTCCACTGCTTTGCTTCCCTCTGGCCTAACACAGTGCTAAGCACACAGTGGGCGCTCCACAAACACTTGCTGATGGGATAGATCCTTACACCCCCACTTTGGCATCTAACTAATGACCATCCTGCCATCTTTGACACTAATTCCAGTGCTGGCTCCTTTTCTCTTCTCAACAGCCTTACAGATGCAGCCATCCACCTGGACAGCCTGGTAAGGTTGTGTGCCCTGTTTCTCCTCCTGGCCCTGAAAGACTGTACTATTAACACCTTGACTGCCCATGGGAGAGAAAAGTGAATGAAATTAAGATGAGCTATACTTCTTGGATATATAAAATCTCTATTACGTGAATGTCCCCAAAGACCTGGTCACATTCTGGGAATGCAAATACCCAATGATGTAACCAAGATAAATATGGTGCTTGCTACAATTTATTAAATGCCAATTATATGCCAGGCACGGAGCTAAGTAATATACATATATTCTCATTTATCCTGATAACCACTCTATTAGTGGTTAAAACCACAAGCTTTGATGTCACATCTTGGTTTAAATCCCAGTTCTGTGGCCTATTGGGTGACATTGGACAAGTGACACAAACTTCCTAGGCCCCAATATCCAATTTGCTTGTAAAGTGGAGGCACAAATAACTGCCTGAAAAAATTGGTGTGGGAGTCGATGGTACAACATATCTAAATAAATTATCACAGTGTTTAGGTAAATGGTATTGATGATGATGATGATGATGATTAAGAAGAAAGAAGACTTTCTAATTAATGTCACAAAGAAATTTTTACGGTTTCATATTAGAAAAGATGTGCTTCTTGTTTAAAAAAACATGAAATATTAAAAAGAAAAAATGTATAATCCCATAATCTTAAAATAATCTGCTAATATTTAATTTTGTTCGTCATATAAATACATGTAAATATTATATCTTGCTTTTTACCTCTTAGCATATAATGAAATTTATCCTTGGGTCCCAAGATACTGCTTTTGACTGTTGTTTCTCTCCATATATGTGTGATTGTGAAGAGTGATGCGAAATTAGCCTGTTTTATAAAAATGTAAGGAACACTGGTAAACATTTAATTAAATATTACTAAAGCTCCCCTCCAAAAAAAAAAGAAGAGGAGGAAGATAAACCAATTCAGAGAAGCTAATTAACTTACCTAAGGTCACACAGCTAATCAGTGACAAATATGGGATTCAAAGCCAGGTTTAGCTCATTCTCAAATGATTTTTAGCACCAGAAGACTCTCTTCAAACATCTTATAACTCTGAACATTTGCATCCCACCCTCTATACAGCCCTACTCTGAAGGAAGCTCAAAAAAACACTTAGGGTGCCAAGGAGCACCATTTGAAAACTGTTATTGCTTTTAATAATTAATAATTAATTAATCATTAATTTAATACAGTATCACCTCCTATGTATCAGTTACCTACTGCTGCAATAATGCCATGTAAGAAACCACCACAAATAATTAATGTTTATTGCTCACACACCTGGGGTCAGCTGAGGTTTGGCTGGTCTAGGTTGGGCTCAAGTCCATCTGTCTCTCATCTCTCTTGAACCAACAACTAACCAGAGCAGGTTCTCAAGGCAGTGGCAAAGGTACAAGAGAACACGCAGGAACACACAGGCCTCCTGAAGCAAGGCTCAGAACTGGTACCTTGTTCTGTTGCCTAAGTGAGTCACATGGCCAAGTCTAGAGTCAGAGTAGGAGAGCACTGCACAATTAGATGGAAAGGGAGTGGTACCTTGGGACTTACCAGGTTTTTTCATATTCAAATCTCCAGTGGATGACACATGCCCTAGGCTCCTCGCAGACAGTTTGGCAACGCCCCCCCCCAGGAGCAGTACACAGCTGTCCTTAGTTCAGCTCTTCTCCCCTCTCTGCAGTCACCCCTCTTTGCTCAGCAGTTATAGCTAGTCCTTTAATGCAGCACAGCACCAGGGAAACAGCTTGAAGCCTGGAGACCTGTTCCCTACCAGCTGTGTGATCTTGGGCAAGACACTCAACCTCCCTGAGCTTCAATATCTTCATTATGAAACAAGACAATTACACCTGCCTTCACCTCTCTGGGGATGATCAAATTAAACCATCTAGGCAAAAATGCTTCCTGAATGCTACAATTATTCCTGAACTCCTAGGCAAAATTTTCGAGGTGCTTCTCTCAGCCCAGCTCCTAATACTGGGCTCTGCCCATAGTTAACTCAAAGAGAAGTTGTTGTAGGTCTGAGTCTGGCCACTTCCTTTAACCTTGACATAGGGTGGGAAGGGGAAGCTGCTTATCTCACTGTTTGCCCAAATACAAGTGGAGACTAGGAAAATGGGGGATAGTTCCTAGAATATTCTGAAACCTAAGAGAGCCTTGATACAGCTTCTGTCTATAAAGTGGAAAGGGAAACAAACACAAGAAATGCTGAAACTGAGCCAGTTCATCTGCATCCAATGACAACTTTTGTCCTCCAAACTTTTCCAGACACACAGCCAGCTTAATTGGTATTCAGGTGGTGGCTGAGCTTACTGAAACCATGCAGCATTTATCCCAAGTGGAGTCCCCTAACTTCCTTCTGCTTTGTTCTTAACCCCAGAAATAGGGGAGAGGGAGAGGGGGAGGCGAAGTTCATTTCTGAGGAACACCATACATACTCTTTGCAGCTAATGTACTCATAGCCCAGATGAGTTGACATCATAATTGCAGGAATGCAGGACCGGACATAAGTTTCTGGGTGGACTCTCAAAATACAGAGTGTGAGGATGGGCTCTTGCATCTTGACTGTCCTTTCTTCTAGGCACATCTCTCCTTTGCTGTATATCTCATTCTTGTCTCTTTGTCCTGTGCTTTTAAGCCACAGGTCCATCAGTCCTTGGATTGGTACAGGCATTAGAACTCACTCAGCTCAACCACAGCATCTTGCCCTCTCTATCACTCCCCAGCCCAAAGTTGAAATCAATCCACTAGATTTTTCCCAAGCTCTGGTGAAATACCTCCAGTGACAGAGAGCCCACTAAATCTCAAAGCAGCAGCATCCATTGCAGGAGATCTTCAGAGGGTACCTTAGTTAGGTTAAACCACATTTCCACAGTTCCCTTAGCCCTGATTCTGTTCACTGAGGCTTCAAAAACTTTATTCCCTCTCTCCTATGGTTGTCCTTTGGGTATATGAAGGCAGCTATCACATCTCCTCACTGAGAAATTTTAGGCCATCAGGCTTGATCTTTATCAGCTTCTCAACCTGTACCTGGTCCCCATCCTCATCCCCTTCCATCATCATCCCCTTTCCTTACATCTGAAGAGTACAACTGCCTCTCTCTCTGTTTTCAAAGCTAACCTTTCCACCTATGTTCTCCACTCCATCTCCTCCTGCCCTCTCCATCACCTTGGTGATTGAAGTGGACTTGGGAATCAATTTAAAAAAAAAAAGAGAGAGAAGGAAAGATTGACATCCAAGTCTACAGCTTGTGCAAGTGAATGAATGGGGAAGCCATCAATTACAAGAGGGAGAAAAGAGAAGCAGGTTTGGAAGGGAGATAACGAGTTCAGGGTGGGGCCTGGTCGAGTTAGAGGTGTCTGGACACATCCAAATGGAAATGTCTAGCAAGTGGCTGGACATAAGCTTCTAAAGCTTGGTGGGAAGGCTTGGGCTGAGGATGGAGATTAGGGAATCATCAGCATAGAGAAGGTGGCTGGAACAAGAAAAGTGGTACGATCACCCAAAGAGGGTGTAAAGAGTGAGAATATCAGAGAGACAAGTACAGTATTTTGGGGGACCTCAATGTTTAAGAGGTAAAGGGAGGGTAATACAGACATGGAAGAGATACAAGGAAAACCAAGAGAATTTAGCGAGGGCTTCCCTGGTGGTGCAGTGGTTAAGAATCTGCCTGCCAATGCAGGGGACACGGGTTCGAGCCCTTGTCTGGGAAGATCCCACATGCCGCGGAGCAACTACTGAGCCTGCAAGGCACAACTACTGAAGCCCGTGCACCTAGAGCCCATGCTCCGCAACAAGAGAAGCCACCACAATGAGAAGCCCGCGCACCGCAACAAAGAGTAGCCCCCACTCGCCGCAACTAGAGAAAGCCTGCGTGCAGCAACAAAGACCCAACGCAAGCAAAAATAAATAAATTAAATAAATTAATTTAAAAAAACACACACAGAGAATTTAGTGAAATGAAATCCAAAGGAGTAGAGAGTGGGGAAGGAGGGGTGACCAGCCATGTCAAATGAGTCATGAGGTCCAGGAAAAGAACTAATGGAAAATATCACGCAAACTTGACTGTTAGAAGATCAGGGGTAAACTCGGAGAATGTGATTCCTATAGAAGGATGGGGGCAGAAAACAAACTGCACTGGGTGAGAAAACGTTGAAGAGAATCCCAAAACAGATTTCCCTTTTGAGACGTTTATATGAGAATAGGAGGGGTTTCTAATAGGAGTTTCTGATTTCGGAGTTGTATTAGTTTCTAGGGCTGCTGCACGAATTATCACAAGCTTGGTGGCCTTAAACAACAGAAATTTATTCTTTCATACTTATGGAGGCCAGAAGTCTTCAGTCAAGGTGTTGGCAACATTGGTTTCTTCTGGAGGATCTGCGGAAGAATCCATCCCATGCCTCTCTCTTTGCTTTGTTCACTTTGTTCATCAAGGTAATCCTTGATGTTCCTTGGCTCATAGACACACATCACTCCAATCCCTGCCTCTGTCTTTACATGGTCATCCCCCTCTGTGTCTCTGTGGGTGTGATTTGAATCTCCCAGCCTTTTGAGAGAACACCAGAAACTTGATTAAGGGCCACCCCCAAATCCAGAATGATCTCATCTCAAGATCCTTAACTTAATTACATCTGCAAAGATCCCATTTCCAAATAAGCTCACATTCACAGGTACCAGGGGTCAGGATTTCAGCATGTCTTTTGGAAACTCTATTCAATCTACTACAAGGGTGCAAAGATGGATAGAAAACAAGCTTTGACAAAAACTCTCTCCTCCCTCACCAATCTATGATGCCTAAAAAATAAACCATCATATTAATATCTCATAAGGATGAATTCATTTAGGTAAATGGAAATTTTAAAAGCCTCAACAGGGGTAATATTTATTCAACAAAGATTTATTGAACTCTTCTTTTGTGCCAAGCATACTGCTAGTCATTGAGGATAATGAAATGGATAAGATAGGAAAGTAAAAATCATTGTTAATTTCTGGAATTCTTAGCAACAAAAAGCCAGAAAACCCATCAACTCCTAGAAGTATACACAGATTTTCTTTACCAAATACATGATTTTTTATTTTTCATTTTTTATATCCACCTCATTGAGATATAATTTGCATACAGTAAAATGAATAGATTTTTAAAATTTTTTATTGGCATATAGTTGATTTTAAATGTTGTGTTAGTTTCTGCGGTACAGCAAAGTGAATCAGTTATACATATACATATATCCACTCCCTTTTTTAGATTCTTTTCCCATATAGGTCATTACAGAGTTTTGTTTTGTTTTGGTTTGGTTTTTTTGCGGTACGCGGGCCTCTCACTGCTGCGGCCCCTCCCGCTGCGGAGCACGGGCTCCTGACGCGCAGGCCCAGTGGCCATGGCTCACAGGCCTAGCCGCTCCGTGGCACGTGGGATCTTCCTGGATAGGGGCACGAACCCGTGTCCCCTGCATCGGCAGGCGGACTCTCAACCACTGCGCCACCAGGGAAGCCCCATTACAGAGTATTGAGAAGAGTTCCCTGTGGTATACAGTCGGTCCTTATTAGTTACCTATTATGTATAGAGTAGTGTGTACATGTCAATCACAGTCTCCCAATTTATCCCTCCCCCTCCCCTTTCCTGGTAACCATAGTTTGTTTTCTACATCTGTGACTCTATTTCTGTTTTGTAAATAAGTTCATTTGTACCATTTTTTAAGTTCCGCATATAAGAGCTATCATACAATATGTGTCTTTCTCTGACTTCACTCAGTATGACAATCTCTAGGTCTATCCATGTTGCTGCAATGAATAGATTTTAAGTGTACAGTTTGATGAGTTTTGACAAGTGTAACCACACCTCCAATCAAATAGAGAACATTTCATTACCCCCCAAAAGTCCTCTTGTGTCTCTTTATAGTCAAATCCACTAGGCAGTCACTAACCTGCTTTCTGTCATTATAGACTAGTATTGCCTTTTCTATAGTTTCATTAAAATGGAATTGTATTCTTTTCTGTCTGACTTCTTTTACTCAACATAATGTTTTTGAAATTCACCATGGTACCGTGTGCATAAGTAGCTTATTCCTTTTTATCACTCAGTAGTATTCCATTGTATGAATGTACCCCAATTTGTTTATCCATCCACCTACTGACATTCAGGTTGTTTCCAGTTTGGGATAACTATGAATAAAGCTGCTGTAAATGTTCCCATATAGATCTAGTTATATGTTTTCACTTCTCTTGGATAAATAACCTAGATGTGTGAATGATGGGTCATATGGTAACTCTACATTTTACTTCATAAGAGACTGCTACACTGTTTCCTGAGGGGCTGTACCATTCCTATCAGTAACGTATGACAGTTCCAGTAGTTTCACATCATCACCAACACTTATTATTAATCATCTGTTTTGAAAAGCCATTCTAGTCAGTATGTAGTGGTATCTTATTGCAGTTTTGATTTGCATTTCTCTCATGATTAGTGATGTTGAGCATCTTTTCATGTGTTTATGTGACATCTCTTCTTTGGAGAAGCATCAGTTGAAATATTTTGCCCATTTTTTAATCGGTTTGTTTGGTTTCCTATTATTGTGTGGCAGGATTATATAGATGTATATACATGTGTGTATGTGTGTGTGTGTGTGTTTTGCAGTTTTTCAGTCTGTGGCTTATCTTCTCATTTTCTTAACAGTGTCTTTCAAAGTGTAGAAGTTCTACATTTTTATGAAGTTAAGTTTATCAAAGTTTCATAGCTCAAGCTTTTTTTTTTTTTTTTGTCCTTTCTAAGAAATCTTTGCCCAACTCAAGGTCACAAAGATTTTACTCCTATGTGTTTTATAAGATGTTTTACAGTTTTGCGTTTTACATTTAGGTCTGTGATCCATTTCAAGTCAATATTTGTATATGGTGTGATGCATGGGTGGAGGTTTATTTTTTTTCACATAGATATCCAATTGTCCTCACACAATTTGTTGAAAAGACCTTCCTTTTCTTTATTGAATTGTTTTGGCACCTTCATTAAAAATTGACTACACATGTGTGGGTCTATTAATCAGCTCTCTGTTGTATTCCATTTATATAAATCATTCTATTCTTTTGCCAGTATCACATTGTATCGACTACTGTATCACATTGTATCGACTACTGTAGCATTTTAGTTAAGTCTTGAAATCAGGTAGTATGAGTCACCTGACTTTGTTCTTTTCAAAATTCTTTTGGGTTTGTTCTGGATTCTTTACACTCCCATATAATTTTTAGAATTAGTTTGTCAATTCCTAAAAATAGGAGGCTGCTTGGATTTTGAACGAGATTAAGTCTATTTATCAGTTTGAGGAGGCTTGACACCTTAGCAATACTAAGTCTTTCAATCCATGATATGGAATATTTCTGCATTTATTTAGGTTTTCCTTCACTTCTCTCAGCAATGGTCTGTCATTTTCAGTATTTGGTAGGTTTTATACATATTTTGTTAAATCTATCCCTAAGTATTTCATGTTTTTGATGTTATTATAAATAGTATTTTTAAATTTTTCATTTTACAATTATTTATTGTTAGTATATAATAGTACAACTACATTTTTTATATTAACCTTGTATCCTGCAACCTTGCTAAATTCTCTTATGCATTCTAATAGTTTTTAAATAGATTCCTTAGGATTTTCTACCTACATGAGCATATTGCTTGAAAATAAAGGCAGTTTTATTTCTTCCCTTTCAAACTATATGCCTTTTTTCTTTGCCTTATTGCCATGGCTAGGACCTCAGACATGATGCTGAATAGAAGCGGTAAAAGGGGACATCCTTGTGTTGTTCCCATATTAGGGGGAAAGTTTTCAGTCATTCATTAGTAAGTATGATGCTAATTATAGATTTTTCATAGATGTGCTCATGTAACACTTTTAAAAATCTTAAATAGTATCACTGTTACTATTAACATTATAAAGGATAAGGATATTTACTATAAAGCATGCAAACAGGACTGAAGGGTATGATATAAAATGCTCTGATCCAATTCTACCAATCTCTCCCGAAAGGTACCATAATTATTTGGATACTGAAAGAGATAAAGACAGAGACAGAAAGAGACTGGGAGGGGGAGGGGGCAAAAAGAAAATATATGTTTATTTAAAAGGAAAAATAACTTCAGTTATCCAGAGCGGCAAATCTTTTCAATGGGGGAATTCTCCTCTTTCCCTGGAGTTTTACCTGAGCCCAGATCATTCTGATTCAGCTATCTTCTCTGTATTCAGAGAACAAGGAACATCGTGTCCTTGGAATCAAAAGAGTGGGGATGAGAAGTCAGCACAGCCTAGCAATTAAGAGCCTGAGCTTCAGAGTCAGACTTATCTGAGGTTATATCTTCATTGTAATTCTTACTGATGTGTAATGTAAGCCCTGAGCCTCTATTTGCACATCTGTAAAAAGACCATGGTAATAGCACAGGTCTCACAAGGTTGAGCTACAACACACGAGATGTAATACATGGATGTAATATGCTCAGCACTTTGCCTGCACATAGCAAATCCACCAGGAATGTGAGCAGTCACTGGGTGTCTTTGGGCCAATTTATTAACCTCTAGGATCCCATAAAATAGGGCTATGCCCATCTGCCTCCCAAGATTACATGGAAATGAAATGAGAGGATAAACATCGAAGGCAGAGCCAAACAACAAAGTCTGATCGATGACTGGAGGTTAAGAATCAGAACTCGGTTTAAGATCCATGTTCGTGCCTATCACTCAAGATGGACTTCCCTGCAAAGCTCCAGCACTTGCTTCTTTATTGAT
Organism: Mesoplodon mirus; assembly: GCF_964341445.2. Lineage (NCBI taxonomy): Eukaryota > Metazoa > Chordata > Mammalia > Artiodactyla > Ziphiidae > Mesoplodon > Mesoplodon mirus. The sequence goes on from NC_138989.1 coordinate 15,703,006, forward strand.
CAACTTCTGAGAAGACCAATATTATTCTGGATAGGCAGTAGCTTCAATTTTAAATAAGGATGAATCTGTTTACTCTGGAATGAACAAACTTCATTTTTTTCCTTCCAAAACTATTACCCATTCTAATGAAGTCCCAGAATGGAAGAGTGTCTGGCAAGCCATCTAGTCCCATGGATTTGGGATTGGATATACAACAGAAGCAACACCAGAGAACATATACCCCCAATTCCTGTCTATGGATTAGGGTTGCTAAATTTAGTGAATAAAAACACAGGATGCCCAGTTAAAATTGGACTTCAGATAAACAATGAATAGGGGTGGGGTTCTTGTTTTTTAAGTATGAACCATACAATATTTGGGACATACTTATACTAAAAAATTATTCAACATAGGGACTCCCCTGGTGGTGCAGTTAAGAATCCACCTGCCAATGCAGGGGACACAGGTTCGATCCCTGGTCCAGGAAGATCTCACATGCTGTGGAGCAACTAAGCCTGTGCGTCACAACTACTGAAGCCTGTTCACCTAGAGCCCACATGCCACAACTACTAAAGCCCGCACGCCTACAGCCTGTGCTCCACAACAAGAGAAGCCACCGCCATGAGAAGCCCGTGCACCGCAATGAAGAGTAGCCCCCGCTCGCCGCAACTACAGAAAGCCCGCGTGCAGCAACTAAGACCCAACGCAGTCAAAAAGAATAAAAAAAAAAAAAGTTAAAAAAACTAAATTGGGGCTTCCCTGGTGGCGCAGTGGTTGAGAGTCCGCCTGCCGATGCAGGGAACACGGGTTCGTGCCCCGGTCCGGGAGGATCCCACATGCCGCGGAGCAGCTGGGCCCGTGAGCCATGGCCGCTGAGCCTGTGCGTCCGGAGCCTGTGCTCCGCAATGGGAGAGGCCACAACAGTGAGAGGCCCACGTACCGCAAAAAAAAAAAAAAAAAAAAAAAAAAAAAAAAAAACTAAATTGGATTGTTAAAAAAAAAAATTCATTGTTTATCTCAATTCAAATGTAACAGGGAGTCCTGTATTTTAACAAACAACTCCATTATGGATTTCATCCCCAAACTGTGTCTAAAACTTCCAACAATCTGCTAGAGTAGCGGCCCCCAACCTTTTCGGCACCAGGGACTGGTTTCGTGGAAGACAATTTTTCCACTGGCGGTGGGGGCGGGGTGTGGATGGTTCAGGGTTCAGGTGGTTAATGCCAGTGATGGGGGGTGGCTCGGGCGGTAATGGGAGCCATGGGGAGCAGCAGATGAAGCTTCACTCACTCACCCGCTGCTCACCACTGGCTGTGCAGCCCGGTTCCTAACAGGAACCACTACTGGTCTGCGGCCCAGGGGTTGGGGACCCCTGTGCTAGAGTGTGAGAATTCAGAAGGGAACAGCAGACTTCTGAATTTCAAAGACGGTGCTAGGTATTTTAGATACTTTTCCTCATTTAATCTTCACTCACATACTCAACAAAAGCCATATGGGTTGGCATTATCTCCCACTTTAGGAATGAGGTGATTGAGGCTGAGAAAGATTAAGTAGTTTGTCTTAAATCTAAAGTAATTATCTAGGAGAGTTTCATGGCAGGTGAGACCATTTCAAGCAAAATGAATGTGTGGAAGGAAAGGATCCAGGAGTGAGAATGGCTTGTCCTGGGGATACTGAGTGTAGGAAAGAGGACATTTCTCTGAACCTCACACAGGAATGGCTAATGATCTGAGGGCTCATCAGAGCCCAGGATGCCTCCTCAGTCACTTTTACTAGTGACTTGCATCACTGTGCTTTCCTTTATTCATGTGGTCTCTCTCTCTCTGTTCCATCTCTTCCTTTCCCTTGCTGCTGCTGCTGGTCATCTCACCCTGCTGCTCGGCCCATGATAACAGTGTCACTTGGAGGGAAGAAGAGGTCCTACTCAGTCCTTACCATGAAGTCAACTGCCTGAAAAACCTACACGGGGACGGGGCACTTGCCAGCTAATAACCAAATGGAGCTTCAATTTCCCATTTGTCGCTGCACCTTGTGTGTGTAAAACTGCAGCTAAGAGATGGAGTGGCTGGGCCAGCAGGATTCAAGCAGTCCCTGGGTCCCCCCACCAAATTCCATCAAATGCTCAAGGCCCAACAATAATGATTCTGGTCTAGTTGGAGATGAGAGTCAGGGAGCTTGGGAGGAAGATGACAAGGAGCCAGGGAAGAGCACTACAGGCAAAGAAGAGCCACTTAAGGTGTCTGAACAAGGCAGCTGCCGTGCTAACAGGGGCTGAAGTGTGAACAAAGGCTTGTGGACCAGCTAATGAAACACCTTCAGCCTCAAGAGGAGTCTTCCTCTAAGAGTGTGCAGGGCAGACTGGACACCCGTTAGGACAGCATCACAGGACTCCTGGTCTTCAGTTGGCAAAGATTCATCAGGCATCTTCTAACTGTGGAGAACCAGGGCAAGGTGCTGCATCTATTCTAGGTGCTGGGGACACAGCATCTAATAAGAAAGACCTGGTTCCTGCTCTCTTGGAACTTACAATCTAGTGGGGAGACAATTAGCAAATAAACTAGTGAATAAAATAAGCATGATTTTTTCAGTTGGCAGTGAGTGCCTTGAAAAAACTAAAACTAGTTGATGGGATGGTGGGGAGCAGAGGGGCATCATCAGAGAAGAGAGTCCGGGAAAGCACCTCTGGCTTCAGCAGAGACCTGAAAGGTCAGGAGCCAGCCATGCAAAGATCAGAGAGAGGAAAGAATAGCAAACAGACGGAGGAATAGCAAAGACCAGATAGAAGAAAGAATAAGCAAAAGGGATTGAAGAGAGAACAGATGGCCATGTGGCTGGAGCAGAGTGTGTGAGGGGAGAAGGGAAAGAGTTCAGGCTGGATTGCTGGGAAAAGGCCAAATCACACAGGACCTTGCAGACCAAGGTAAAAAATGTGAACTTGGCCCAAGTGCAAGGATGAGCCTTTGGCTGACGTGGTAAGTGACGGTGGCAGGGAGGAAAGTTTCCAGAAGTCACTTCAAATGTGGAGAAGCCGGGACTTTTTGACAGGTGAGAGGTGAGGAACCCAAGAGGACTGCTGATCTTGTTGGGTTTGATTCCAGGACATTGATGAACCCATGTTTACCCACGATGGGCAGGGGAGCTGTGTCATAAGAGGTGTGTTCTTCTCAGGTCATCCTCCTACATCCATGGATTCTCATCCCTCCAGCCACCTGTCCCATGTAGTCAGAGTGGTATAAGTTTCCAGGATTCATATTGGGCTTGGAGAAGGAGAAAGATTCCTTAAGAAGCCTGGTAATAAAGCATGGATTCAGCCCAGCTTACCAAAGAGGGCAGACTGGGTTTTTAGCCCAAGCCCAGCTCATAATAAAATATCACCTCATTCCCTCTCCCCTCCTGTCTCATGTTCACTTATCTCCATCCGGAACCTTGGGAGAAAAGGGGTGGCTGAATGAAGACTGGCTTCAGACATTCCTGGGCCCTGTAACTAGATACCATCTAAAGCTTCCCAAAGCTCACAATGGTCCCTAACACACATAGAACAAATTCTGATGGATATATTTCAAACTTTTTTTTAAATGGTTATCTCTTGGAGCTAAGATTTTGGATGGTTTATATTTTCTTTTTATGCTTAACCATATTTTGCAACTTTGCTTCAAGTAATACTTGTTAACTGAATGGCAAAAAAAAAAATTAAAAGGATGATGGCTAATACAATTAGATGGGACAATCTCACTGTGGTATAAGTGCTCCTCATATTTTGGAAAGAAAACTAAAATATTCTGAAGGAAAATGTTCCCTCTCCACCTTTCATAAAGGCATGAGTCTCCTCATTTACAAAATGCACGGCACCCATGAGCTAAGATCCGAGTTTCTCCCTGGTGTAACATTCACAGGACCTAACCTTATCCCAAAAAAACCTGACCTTTGAGCTTCGTGTTTTATTGCCTTATTTGCTTTTACAGCTCTGTTGTAAAGATGTTTATTTTCAGCAACACAAGTGATCAGTTCTCTCCCAGCCAGCTTCTCCCAGTCCCCAAGTGCCTTTGAAAGGCCCAGAATAAAAGCATTCATTCATGCTGGTCGTGCCTCCTTGTCATCAAATTGTCTGTACTGATGTTCAAAAGATCAGTGTTTTCTCATCTTTGTCTTAGCCAGTTTCAAATGATAATTTAAAAAAATGAAGCTGACAATTATCTGACTGAAATTAATGCAGGTTTTCATCTTGCAATTGAAAATCATCAAATATCAAATTTCCCGATGAGAAGCCAAAACTCCAAATCAGAGCTCACAACCCGTCAGTCTGGGTAGTTGAGTTTGGTGGCCATGTGTGTTTTGTCTAGCTCTTGCATAGTTCCTTAAATTGGAATTTGTTATCAATATTTACCAATCAGGAGATTTTACTCCACATTCCAGATTCTCAGCTTCTCTTTAAAAACTCTGAGGATAGGGGACTTCCCTGGTGGTCCAGTGGTAAACAGTCCGCCTTTCCATGCAGGGGACGCGGGTTCAATCCCTGGTCAGGGAACTAAGATCCCGCACGCCTCAGGGCAACTAAGCCTGCGCGCACCACAACTACTGAGCTCGCACGCCTCAGTGAGAGAGCCCACCTGCCGCAAACTAAAGAGCCCACGTGCTCTGGAGCCTGTGCACCACAACTAGAGAAGAGAAAACCCGCATGCCACAACTAGAGAGAAGCCTGAGCACTACAGCAAAGAGACCACGCACCACAATGAAAGATCCCGCAGGCCTCAGCAAAGGTCCCACGTGCCGCAACTAAAGCCCAACGCAGCCAAAAAAATAAATTAAATAAATAAATATTTTAAAAAGGCAACCTATGGAATGGGAGAAAATATTTGCAAATTATGTATTGAAAAGGGATTAATATCCAATATATATAAGGAACTCATACAACTCAATAGCTAAATAAATAAATATGGGCAAAGGACCTGAATAGACATTAAAAAAAAAAAAAAAGCTGAGGATATAACAGTCCTGGGTTCATACAGCCATTTGGCAACACCAGCTTCGATCTAAGTAATAAGGCATGGTTCACCACAGTCCCCACCATTCCCTACTGTACGCCAATCCCATGACTAAGTTACAATTGCCATTTATCTTCTTATATCTGTATCATTTTACTTGTTTACTGCCAGGCGTCTGTAGATACCTGAGTTTGCAACTTCTCAGTTGGGTCAAATACAGCAAATGTAGAGATGTTGTTTCACTGTTTCATTTGTATTTCAAAATTGTATCTGTGCTTCAAAATTGCATGAGGATAAAAACATTGTGTAGAGGTAATGGTGGAGAATGAGACAAAATATAAAAAGATTAGTTGGAGACCCTTGAATAGATAGATCATCTCTCTGATTCAGTTTCTCCAGTTCTAACCAGGACTTGGAGAGAGAATCCAGGAGCGGGGAAGAGCATGAGAACCCAGTGGCACACAGGACTGCCACATATGGTTGTATAGGTTGCCCACTGCACAAGAGCATCCAGCTAAGACAGCAAGTGGGGGCTGAAATCCTGGCATGGGCTACCTCCACACAGAGGAAGGGGCACCTTTTTTAACTTCCCATGGTCAAGCCATAAGGGTGGCACTGGTGGCACAACCAAAGAGCTACGTAGTATGGGATTGGCACTGACCATAAATCTACCCCGGCTTTTTTTTGGGGGGGGGAGGGAGATCATATACAAATGTCCTACTATTAGTCAGAATCAGGCTTATATAAGCATAACAACCTAGATCATTGTCATTAGCAAGCTCACATATTGGCTAAGAGGGAGGACTCTGGACTCAGACAGACTTGAGTTTGCATTCCACCTTGCCACTTATCAACTCTGCAACGTTATACAAGTTGCTTAAATTATCTGAGCCTCGATTTCTTCACTGATCACATGGGAGTAATACAACCTACCTCACCACAGGACTGACTCAGTGAGTAAGTACAAATAAAGCCCACAGCACAGGGCTGAGCTAGTAGGTGCTAAGTAAAAGTTTGTTGCTATCGGTTGTTACCAGTATTCAGAAGAGTGTCACTGTTGGTTGATTTAAGGGCTTCAGCAGGCATGTATGTTCACCAGCCTAGTTATCCAGAGATGGACACTAAAGAACAAGAAGATAATGGAATATTCTTTGAAAAATGGGCAACTATTAAAAGCCCTAATTCCTAAGGTTCAGATTTATGACTTAGATTCCAAACAACTTCTGATCATCTTGACCTCCAGGAGTTCCTCTAAGTCAGTGATTCTAACCTCTTTGGGATCACAGCATCTCTAATAAAAAGCTTAGAACTTCTCCCCCTAAGAATACATACCTGCCCCTAAACACAACATTGTGACATAATTCTAGGGGTATCCATGGACTGATGGCTCATATACCCTAATCTTTAAATGGAAGTGTCTGTCCTTTAGTTTTAGAAAGGATTGTATGTCCTTTCAAGAACATATCAGGTTCACAATATTTTCCATGTAAATGACTTGAGGGTGTAACTATACATTTATATCCTGCTAAATATTTTGTATCAAGGTGAATATAGATAACACTGAATGAGACTTTCGGAAATGTTACCCTATTTTGTGACTGTCCTTTTGGGCCTTGGGGCTAGACCACAGTGTGACTGTTTAGGCTGGAATGTTCCTATGACAGGAGTGACATCCCCACTATCAATTATCCTGATAAGAAGTCTGGATGAGCAAATGCCTTTAGAATGGGGAAGGGAGGAACTTAATTTCTGTATCTGGTCTAAAGGACATTGGCCCAGATACCAACACATGAAAGAGCCTGGTATCACCTAGTATCACTTGGAGGTGAGGAGGTGGGGCTGGGAGGATTGAGCAAACTCACATATTTACTTCTGAAGCAGTGGCAACCCCATGATGGCAGCAAGAGCAGTGAAAGAAGGGAAGGCATTAATTCTGGGTGGAGGATGGAAAATTATTCACAGGTGTTTATTCCTTCAATGACAGAGTAAGTGGCAATGTTCCCTGACTGTCCCAACAGCCATTCCAAATCTCCTTCTCCCTCATCACCTGAGCCAGAATCTCACTTTCCCAGCCTCCTCTGCAACAGGGATAACTGTGTGATTGTTCTGGCCAGTGAGGGCCTTTGGGCTCAGAGAACATGGACCGGATTGGAGGTTTCTTCTCTGAAAAATATAGTGGCCTCTGAGGACATCCTCCATGTTTTGCATTTGGGGGTCCCCATTCAAATACCCAAAACAAAATCTGCCAGTTGACCATGACTCTCTCTTTCTCTCTCTAAGTATGAGGAGGTAACCAAAGATCACCAGGCATTAGAGGAAACCCTCCAAAGCGGAAGAGAGAGGTTCAAGATAAGCTATAGCAATTGCTGGCACAGACAACTGTGTCCCAGAGAATAGCTATTCCATGTGGGTCAGCAGCCAGCTCTAAGGCTAGGAAGACCTGGTGGATATGTTTTAGACATCCTCTGGGAAATACCCCGACAAGGCCAGAGGATCCTTCAAAGGGCATCAATTTCTGGCAATCAACCAGGTGGTGACTCACTGAATAACGAGTGTGCAGAAAAGGTGTGATCTCATTGTTACAGATCTGTGAGGCTGCAGGTATGCAGGTCACTTAATAATAGACTTTAAGAGTAATAAAAATAGTAATAATTTGTTTCTGGAAGGAGAAAATTAGAACATCAATGAATGAAGGTGGAATCTTCATCCATAATGTCCAAAACTGTCCATCTATAACGTTATCTATTGCAATGGAATATCAGTAAACCATTTATGCTGTGTTTCCAGACTTGGAGGCCACCCTGTAGCATCAAGCAGATTGTCAACAAACAGAGGGGTCAGTCTGTAGAAACAGAGTCAAGAAAACCAAGTCCAAGATCACAGGACAGAAAACAGAGGCAAGATTCAGAATGGAGGGGAGACTTCTTGTTGGATTGTCAGATGATCACAGATGCTTGTTATAGAGTATGTGTACCTTAGCCAAGGGTATAAAAGGAGCTCTAAAGGAATTGCCTGTTCAATATCTTTTCTCCATATTTTCCTTCATTACAGAACTCTTATTTTCTTCTAGGAGTCAGTGTGCCTGGCTAAAATAACATGCTTCCCCACCTCCCTTGCAGCTGGCAATAGCCAATGGAAGCAGAAGTTGTAGGGAGGAGTTCTTGAAAAATCTCCTGAAGAGAGACGAAGACAATTTTTCCATTCCATCCCTTTCCTTCTTCTTCCTCCCTGGCATGCTGACAAGATGCTGGAGCTCCAACTGCCATCTTGGACTATGAGGCAAATTTGAGGATCAAAGCCACATGATATGGATATTAGAGAAGAAAACTAGAAGGAGTTAGGGTTACCAAATTTGTGTTGCTGACCTAGCTCTTTTTTTGTGTGAGAGAGACTAAACCTTTTGCATCAGACAGGATAGGTTAGGTTATGATATGATAACAAAGAGCCCCCCCAAATTTCAGTGGCTTAAAACAACTAGGTTTATATTCATGCTGCATATGCATCATCGTTTAACTCACTCCAGGATCAGGGTGGCAGGGCAGCGCCCAGCTGGAGCATTGCTGGTCACCATGTAAGAGGGGAGGAGAGAACACGGCAAATCACGTCTTGGCTTTTTTTTTTTTTTCTTTGCGGTACGTGGGCCTCTCACTGTTGTGGCCTCTCCCATTGCGGAGCACAGGCTCCAGACGTGCAGGCTCAGCGGCCATGGCTCATGGGCCCAGCCGCTCCGCAGCATGTGGGATCTTCCCGGACCGGGGCATGAACCCGTGTCCCCTGCATCGGCAGGCGGACTCTCAACCACTGCGCCACCAGGGAAGCCCCATGCCTTGGCTTTTAAAGCATTCATATATGTCCCTTCTATTTACATTTCATTGGCCAAAGAAAGTCACATGGTCATGCCCAACTACAAAACGTCTAGGGAAGAGTGATTCTACCTTGGGTCTTGAAGGCAGAGAGCCAAGAACATTTGATGAACAGTACTAATAACTAGTGTGACTTTTCTTAGTTTTAGCTACCCGTTTGGGTTTTCTAGTACATGCAGCTAAATTTGATTCTAACTGGTATTGGGGACCAAGTTGTCCGGAGAAGCCCCATCACTGTACGGGCCAGTGAGCTTCACACCATCCCCCTGAGAGAAATAGGAGGTGGGAATTCCCATTTGCCCCCTTCCTTTCTTCCCAGCAGCGCAGTGACTGGGATTTACTGAGTACAACTATCACTCCCATTTGTGCTCTCAGAGGCTCAAGGCACAAGGGCACACAGCTAGTTAGAGGCAGAGAGAAAAACTGAACACACGCTGACTGACTTGACTTAAACTCAGTGCCTCAGAGCTACCTGATAAATCCCTTAGGTACCGAGATGCAAGTCCAGTCTCCCGGCCCTGAGGCCAAATGGAACCTACCATCCTTTCCCTCCCAGAAAGGGCATCCTTCCCATCCCAGTGGAGACAGGTGGTTCTCATGGCCCTTTACAGCTTTGCCTTCTAACCCAGAAGGCTGCACTAGGAAGTCTAAAATGTCCTCTTGTAAGTTTTGCATTTATAAGGAAGATCTCTTCACTTTCATTTCCAACCAGAGGTCACCTCCTTGCTTATTCATCCAAAGCACTGTTATTTCTCTCATCTGCCCAGGCAATGTGGCTTTGTTTGTAAGAGTAGCTAAATGGGGTTCCAGTGAGGGCTCTTCTGAGTATTTCTGCCAGTCAAAGCGTGCTGGAGCAGGATATTAAGACAGAAATCAGCAAGAAAAATATTTTTAGGCTTGAACATGTTATTTTTTCTGTACAGCGTGGACACTGAAAACAAAAGTAAAAAACAAATGACAAATCAGAAGAAAATATTTGCAACGTATAATGACAGGAAATGGGTTAATATCCACAATGTATAAGGAACTGAAAATCAGCAAGAAAAAAATGAGCAAGGCAATAGAGTAAAGAAAGAACTGATAAACTCAGGAACAGATGCTCAGTCTCCTTAATAACCAAGTAAATAAGAATCAAAATCAGTTTTTTCATCGGATTAGCAAGAGATTGATCTTTTGCAGAACTGATGAGGGTAATTAGAAATGGACACTCTCATATATTGTTGGTGGGAGTTTAAAATGGAACAATGTTTTTGGAGAGCAATTTGGAATGTCTATCAAAATTTTAACAGCAAGCTGTATAGATTAAATATCTACAGCTTTTTGTATGTCAATCATACCTCAATTAAGCAGTTAAATTTAGAAGGAAGAAAGGAAGGAAGAGAGGGAGGGAGGGAAGAAAGGAAAGAAGGAAGGGAGGTAAATAATGTGTCTACTTCCTAGGGTGGTTGGGACACAGTGCTCAGGGCGGTGAATGAATGAGCTAGGGCTGCCACTGCTGTTAAAAACAGATGAACACTTTTTTCCAATCACCTAAACGCTGCAGGAAGAAATTTTCCACCCTGCAGCCACAGTGATATTTTAAGAATCAGAGCCGGTCAAATTATTCAACCACCTAAAACCCTCCAATAAAAATTAAGTCCAGGGAATTCCCCTGAGGTCCAGTGGTTAGGACTCGGCACTTTCACTGCCAAGTGAAAGTGGGTCTGGGTTCAATCCCAGGTCAGGAAACTGAGATCCTGCAAGCTGGTCAGTGCAGCCAAAAAAAAAAAAAATTAAGTCCAAACTTCTTACATCGGTCTTTGAGGCCCCGTCCACCTCTCCAGCCTCACCTTGCACAGCTCTCCCCAATTCATGTCACTGAGGCCCAGAGGCACTTTTTTTCCATTCTTTGATTTCCCACCTCGGGTCTTTGCACATGCTGTGCCCTCTACCTGGAATGTTCTTCCCACTGCTCTTCCAATACCAGTTTTCCCCTGTCCTGCACAGCTCGGCTGAAATGTCGCATGCCAGGCTTTCCTGACACCCACTCCAAAGCTAGCCACCCACTGT